>NC_081828.1:79239110-84115859 GCF_030867095.1 Alligator mississippiensis | reverse complement strand
GGAAGGCCAAGGCACAATTTGAGATGCAGCTGGCATGGGACATAAAAGGCAATAAAAAAGGGATTCTACAAATATGTCAAAAATAGGAGGAAGACCAGAGAAACCATGGGACCCTTGAGAAATGCAGAAGGCAATCTATTGACGATGTAGAAAAGGTTAAAATGTTGAATGCCTTTTTTACTTCAGCCTTCACAAGTAGGGGCAGCAACCAGATGATGAATGCTGTTGGCAGCAAAGATAGGAAAGGAGATAAACAACCTAGAGTAGGGGTGCTCAACCCCCAGCTTGTGGAGTTCCCCATGGGCCCAGAAATTTAGCAGAGGGGAAAGATGGCACTACTCCCCAGCTGCCAAATTTCCAGACCCATGAGGTGCCCTGGACCCTACATGTTGGATCAGCTGGGGACAATGTCAGGCTCCAGAGCCCAATCCCAAGGGGGGGGGGGAGCTGAAAGGGGGTGGTGCCAGGTCCCTAGGGACAAATCCTGTGTACAGGAGTGGGAAGGGCTAGTGCCAGGATGCTGGGACCCAATTCCAGTGTGCAGGGCCAGTACTAGGTCCCTGGGGCTCAATCCCAGCATGTGGGGCAAGGCAGGGGCAGGGTTCAATCCAGCCCAGAAACCAGCCAGATGCCACTCATCTGACCCATGAAGCTAAAGGTTGAGCACCACTGGCCTAGAGTAATAGCAGAACAATTTACGGGTATGGCAAAGTAATAAGTTAAGGGAAAGCAATAATGGAAGCCTTAGCATTGTTAGAATAGAAAAGTAGGTTTGGAAGAGACCCTGCTTAGCAATCTTAGAGCAATCTTAGAAACCCTACTTAGCAATCTTAGAGAAGCTAGATGCTTTCAAGTTGATAGGACTGGATGGGTTGCACTGTAAAACATTGAAGGAAATGGCTGAGGTAATTTCAAAGCCATTGGCTATCCTGTTTGAGAACTTGCAGAGGTCAGGTGAGGTCCTGGATGACAGAAAAAGGGCAAGTGCCCTTATAGTGCCCATCTTTAAGAAAGGGACAAAGGAGGATCTGGGAAATTACAGATCAATCAGTCTGACCTTGATACCTGGAAAGATCCCAGAACAGGTCCTCAACATCACACAAGGCAACCTTGTTGCTATTGGCTACAAATGATCAACTCAGGATCCTTAAAATTCTAGTTTATTAGACAGATTGAAATATTGCAATGAAATCAAATCACAAACCTTGGGACTGATCCCCTCAAGCACACACTCATGCATGCATTCATGCACATACACACACATATGTGCACGCACATACGCACACACCCACCCACCCACCCACCCACAGAGTAGCTAGCTACCAATATTTGTGAAGCACCGCAGTTAAATATACCTGTTCCAAAAAAGTTGGAGTCTGCCATCAATGGCCAGTCAAGGCTTCTTCCAACACAGTGGTATCTTCCAGAAGGGGGTCGCCAGCTGGTCCTTCTGCTTGAACAAGTTGGGTGCTGGTCAAATTGGAGATTAAGCGGGCGCCATCGAGAGTCACTCTTTACCACCTTTTATCTGTCCTTGGCAGACTTTGGTGACTCCCCAGTTTTCGGGCATGCCCAATCCAGAGGTTGTTGACCCTTGTGAGACGGACATCCCCCTTGGTGGCTACTGGATGGTAGCTGTCAGCCCCAGGGGTCACATTCGCGGGTATGTGCAGTTTCAGGAGTCCATTGACGAATTTTGATTAATGTACCATTGTCGTGAATAGGGCTCTGGGAGCGGTCGATCTAGTAATATTCACCTCAAAAGTTGGTCTTCGGCTCTAATAAATTCAAACCAGGGCTTCTGTCCCTTTAACAATGAAGGTTCAGGAAGTTCCTGCTGCTACACTGGCTCCTTTTGATTTCTTCCTCTTGTTGATCTGGGGTTTGGTAGGTGTCAATTGCCTCTGGTTAACTTGTTATTGTAGCTAGCTACCTGTTACACATTCAATTACTGATCCACTCAATCACGCAATCTATGCCAGACTTGGTGCCATCTTGGTCTCACATGGGAGCTGTTGTACAAGGTGCACTAGGACCATGTGTGCTGTGGGGTGCTGACCAGATCTGGCTGGGGGCTGCTGACCTCTGGGGTGCTGCAGTGGTCTGCCTCCATGCTGTCTTTCTCCTGTGCCCAGGCTCTGTGGGTCCCCAATGCTTGGTCTGCACCCCATTGCCTCCAAGACAAGCTCACTATTTATTTAGCAAATGCAAATCTGGGAAGCCAAGCAATAGCCTCTTTGTTAACGGAGTTCAAAGTTGGTAATGTGCCTCTTAGTTTGTAGAGGGGACACTCCTTGGTGACGAGAGGCATTGTCTGTACCTCTCCACAAGTGCACGATGGGTTAGCACTGAGGCCCCTGCTAAATATGACTATGAAGGGGTCTTGGACTATGAAGGTTGACTGTGCAGGGGCCTTGGCCTCTGTTTAGCAGGTACCACTCTGGCCGTAATAGTTCTCAGCCCTGCCAGTGTCCCTCACTCACCAAACTGCAGTACTCTTCCCCCTGGGCACTGATGGTGCCCCTCTCTCCCAACCCCGGGGAGGTGATTGGAGCCAGCAGGGAGCACCACATGGGTCTGTGTGCCGCCACAGCTGCAGGCAGGTCTGTGTGCTTCCTGCTGCCTCCATTCACCCTGCCTCTGCTCCCACCCCCCAGAACGAAGGAAAATCCCGAACAACACGTCCTGACGGGGATCAGAGGGCTTAAAAAGAGTGGGGACATGTCCGGGGAAACCCAGACGGATGGTAAGATGGCACCAAGCCTGGCATAGATGCAGAGAAGACCCAGGCCAGCAGATGAACATGGGTGGGACTGCTGCTACTGTTGGGAGGCCAAGGGCAGGCCACTGCCCCATGGCTCCCTGTGGACGTGTAGCTACAGCACTGCTCTGCCTTGCCCTGCTGTGAGGAGGTTTGACTATGAAGCAGGTGCCTGTAGGTAGCAGCCTGCTGGGATGGATGAGGGCAGCAGTAGGGATGCCTGGGCCACCCACTCCTTTCCCAGAGTAATGACAGAACCACATATCCCGGGCCCCAGCTTCCCCCACTTCGGCCCACCAGATCCCAGTGCACTTGTAGTGCCTGTCGCTGTTCCTGGCACCCCAGGACAGGTGGGTTGGCTCGGCAGTGCTGTTTCTTCCCTTCCAGCAGTGCGCCAGCAGGTACTGCTGCCCCAGCCTCGTAGCACCTGCCAGAGAGGGTGGGGGTGGGGCACCAGCTACTGTTAGGTCCTGAACTCCCCCAGGGGGGAAGTCTTCATGGCAACCTGCCCCACCCAGGGCTGACAGGTGGAAAGCAAGCTGCAAGTCTCCATGGAAATTGGAAGGTCGCTATGGACACGGTGCTGGCTTGTGGCAACATGATACACCATGGGGACAGGAGCTGCAGCGTTGGGGGAGGGTGACGGAGTCCAAAGCCAGGCTTCCCTCCAAGGGGCCTCTTCAAAGCACTGGCCCTGCAGCACCAGCAGGGCAGGGGCTGGGGCATGGGGTGGGGGCTGGGGCTAACCGCTTCCCATGACCACCACTGGTCCCACACACCCGGGGCAGACCTGGCCCAGCACATGGTGCCCCGCAGCCCTCCCCGGGGGGACTCCCCCATGCTGGCAGCCAGTCAGTCACCCAGTGCTAGGGAGGGGGCAGGGGGTCCTTGCTCCTGCCGTGCTGGCTCTGCCCCACGACCTCTGGCCAAAGTCCGGAGATGGTTCCTGAGAAGCGCTGGCAGAGGACAAGGGTGATGGTGCCAGCCCCAGCACTGGGTGGCCCTGCACACAACGGGCTCCCTCCTGGGCAGGGCGAGCACTGCTTGGGCACGTAGGGCTTTGTGAAGCTTTGGTCGCTGATTCAATCTGGCGTGGATTCAGCCCGATTGGGTGGCTGAATCTCTGAATCCAAAGTCAGGAGACCCTTTAATCTCTCCGAATTGAATCGAAACCCTCCAAATCACTATCCCCGATTCAGGCCAAATCCGAATCGAAGATGGCCCGTTTCACACACGCCAGCGAGCACCAGAGTCCCTTGGCCAGTGTCAACCACAGCAGATGCCTGGCCCGCACCCACCGCTGGTCATCACTCATCCCCGGCCGTTTGCCCGGCTCGTGACACCCGCTGCCCAGGGCCCAGAAGCAGCAGCAGCAGCATCCCAGCCCCGGGCCTCGGGCTCCTGGGGGGAGGGGGTGGCCGCCACCGCAGCGCCCGCTCTCCCCGCATGTCAGCCCGGGCCCCGAGCCCGGCCTTTCCGCGGCCCGGCCCCGCAGCCAATCAGCGGCGGCCCGGGTTCCCCGGCCCCCCCCAAGATGATGCAACCCTGTTGCAATCTCGGTTGTCACCGACCCCCGCCCGCGAAATAGGCCCTTTGCCCCGTGCCCGCTTGGCAGGGGGGTGGGGCAGCATAGGCGGCCCGGGAGCTGGGGCGGCGCCGCGCGGGTGGCGGGGCCTCCGCAGGGCTGCCAGGGAGCGCGGGCGTGGGGGAGCGGCGGGGAGCAGGAGGGCCGGGCGGAGGGATCCGGGCGGAGGGATCCAGGTGTGACGCGACAAATTTATAAGGGGCGGCCCCGCCCCACTTCGCCAGTCTTCTAGTCCTTCCTTGCGCGGAGCCGGTCATGGCTCTCTAGACCCACCCGTCCGCCCGCGCCCCTGCAGCCGCCCTGCGCCGCTAGCGTAGCCGCTGCCCGCCGCCGCCATGGAGTGAGTGCTGGCCACGAGCTGCCCGGCCCGGAGACGCTGGGGCCGGCCGTGCCCCGGGCAGCGAGGGGGGCACCGCATGTGGGGCCGGGGGGTGGGGGTGCGGGGCCGTCGCGCTCACGCCGCGCGCTGTGTCCGCAGGTCCCCACGCGCCGCGCCCGCAGCCGCCGCCGGCCCCTCGCACCGCTCCAGCGTGGCCCGGCTGAGCCCCCGCGCGCCCGACCATGTCTCTGCTCGCCGCGCTGACGCCGGACACCGAGAGGACTCTGCCCCCAGCTAGCGGCCTCCCCTGGCGGGCAGAGTTCCTCAAGTTCCCCGGCCGCTATGAGCCCGGGGCGGGGGCCCCCGACGGGCGCTGCGCGGACACCGCGGCGCTGGCAGGTAGGGGGCGTGGATGGGGCGGGGGCTCGGCCCTCTTGCCGTGGGAAGACTGGTGCCGGTCCCCGGCCAGGCTAGGGCCCTGTGACCGCAGCACGGCAGGGGGCAGGGACCGGGTCAGCAGGAGTCCAGCCGGGAGGGGAGGGGAAGGGAGTCCCGGCGCAAGGAAGAGCCCATAGGGTGCCTATGACCTGGTTGGGCCAGCTGCTGCTTCTGCAGCACAGCCAGGTCTCTGACCCTGCTGTCTTCCCTCCCAGGGGATGGCTTCTCAGACTGGATGACGGAGAGGGTGGACTTCTCTCTCCTGATGGAGTCAGGGGACCCATCGCTGCCTTCATCCCCACTGCCCGATCTGGAGGCCATGGCCTCCCTGCTAAAGAAGGAGCTGGAGCAGATGGAGGATTATTTCCTGGAGGAGTCGCTGTCCCCCAGCTTAGGCCTGGCCCCAGACCAAGTGGCCCCCAGCACGCCACCCTCCCACCAGCCTTCCTTCCACTTCCCCTTTGGCGATGCACCAGGGCCAGCAGACTCCTTCCCTCCCTTTGGCAACAGCTCCACCTCACTGCAGACCCTGGATTCTGGCTGCCTAGAGCTCCTCACTCTCTATGGGGCAGAGGTGCCAGGGGAGTGCCAAGGCCAGGGCCTGTTGGAGGAGCAGATAAGCAACCCGTCTGCCCCCAAGCTGAGCAGGCTTGGGCCATACAAGCAGCCAGTGGCCCCCTGTGCACCAGCCCCACCCCAGCCGCAGCAGAAGGGTGACCGCAAGCAGAAGAAACGGGACCAGAACAAGACAGCAGCTCTGCGCTACCGGCAGCGGAAAAGGGCAGAGTATGAGGCACTGGATGATGAGTGCCAGAGCCTAGAGGCTAGGAACCGGGAGCTGAAGGAAAAGGCAGACTCCATTGAGCGTGAGATCCAGTATGTCAAGGACTTGCTCATTGAGGTCTACAAGGCTCGGAGCCAGAGACTCCGCACCACTTAAGGCAGGGTGTGTGGCTCTAGCCTTGGGGACATGGACCCATGGGGGTAGGTCTGCCTTAGGGAACCCAAAAGGGACCTGGTGGGAGTAAGTGGGGTTGTGTAGTAGGTAGCTAGCTAGCGAGCGACTGCCCTGCTTGTGTTACATGCATGTAGTACAGCCCTGGCGGGGAAGCATGCTGCAGAACAAGGAAGTTTTCCTAGTACCACATGGGCACTGATTCTGCTAATGTGCCTCTGCCAGGATAGAGTGCAGGTGCTAGTGCTGGTGTGAAGAAAGTGGGAGAAGTGTCCTGGTGTGGAGAAAAAGGATGTGGTTTAGAAAGAGATGGTGGCAAGACAGGAAAGAAGGGGCAGGAGCAGTGAAGGAGACACAGGCAGAGCCTTTTTTTATAGACCACAACCTGCTGCTGCTTTTTCTAGTGTAAAAGCCAATAAACACTGTTCTGCACTTGCTATTGTGAGTGAGAGGTTATATGTCTTTGGAAGAAGGGCAACTACTGTCAAGCTGTACCCCTGGCAGCTAAAGCAGGGCACTCAGACCTTCAGGCTTGACAAGGAAAGAGAGTATTTTATTGTAAGTGGTGGTGTTCCTTGCAACCAAACAAATGATGCCAACAAGCCCCCTCCACCCCTGTGGCTCAGTGCTCCAGTACCTCTAGTAAGGAGAAAGGGAAAGCACTGGCTCTAGGTACTGTCCCATGCCCAGCTGTAGTTGCAAGGGCCATTGGAGTTTGCTTCTCCTCACTGCAGCTGTACCGTGGTGTTAATAGAAGTCGTCTTCTCCCTCACCCCTCCCTGCCACCTGCTGGTTTTGAATCTGCTGCTGCTTCTTGTAGAGTTCAGCTACCTGCAGGGAAGGGGAAGGTGAAAGGAAAGGCAAAAGTTTGCTTGAGTACTGCTGAACGCCATATGCTGGTACTTAAGCCTCACCTCTAAAGATGGCTAGCCCTTTGCCATATCCTGTCTTGTCTTTTGGAGTCTTCCAAAGACAGCCTTACCACCTTGTGAGAAGGCTAAGTACAGACCAGGACAAGGCCAGTGCATGAAACTGTTCTATGTCCAGCTGGAGTGAGACCTCCCTCCCCACCCCTGCCACAGTACCTGGGTGCTGGTGGTGGCTTCCTCAGCCTTCTTGTCATCACGAACACGCACAAAGCGGGGAAAGCGCAAGGAGATACCTTTCTCCTCATCTACCTGGGGAGGGGTGACAAAGGAGCCAGTGAAATGTGGGCAGCAGCAGACCCCAAGCACACTGGGATGCTTTGGACTGGTGACCCCTGGCCAAGAGTGGGTCTCCTAGAAGAAAGATCTCAGGCTTGTCCCATGCAGTAGGACTCCTTTCCGCCACCACGCACGGAGCCAGTGCGGGTCCTCTTGAACTCACCAGGCCAATAGCTGCCTTATGCACAGGCGAGATGGACAGGTCGGCACACTTCACCTCCCACACCTGCACTGCATCTAGCCAGTGGTCAGGCTCTGCACTGCTGTCCCAGCGGTAATAAGCTCTTGGCTTCTCCAGTACAAGGTCCTGCCTCAGCAAAAAAGGAAAGGTTAGCAGTCAAGTTACTCACAAGGAGGTTGGAAACCCTGCTCTCCCCTACAGACATTGCCTGCTCCAGGCAGATTTAAAAAATACTGCATATCCTCAGAGCCAGGGCCTATAGCTCTTCACTAGCAGGATACATTTGTGCACTCAGTAAGGTAAGTGCACTTCGAGGCATTGTAAGTGCTCTGAAACCAGGCCCTGCAAGTTGAGCAGTCTCCATGCTGGGCTAAACCAGGATTGGAAATAGGTCCCTCATGCAGTGAAAGAAGCCTCTTTAAATAGTGCTCCTACCTTGAGAAAACTGTAATGCTTCTCCAGGGTCTCTTCACTGAAGCCAGTTCCTATCTAAGATAGAAAGGGCAAGGCACTGCTGTTAATTTGTCACAGTCCTCCCAGGCATGCTTACTCTCACTCACTGGGTTCCCCATGCTGCCCAGCAGTGCCACAGACAGCACCTGCCTAGACCCCAGATACAGCAGATGGGGGAACAGCCCCCTTCTATCTATGCTCCCCAATACACACACGCACAGAGACACAGACATGTACAAGCACAGACACATGCATGTGCAGACAGATGCAGAGACACAGACACGTGCACACACACAGAAAGACATACGCACACAGATGCAGAGACACGCGTGCATACATTACTGTGCTCCCCCGCCCAGTCCAGGAAGGGAGTTGCCATACTCCGCATACCTGCACTCTGGCCCAGCAGTTACACAAGGCTTCTCTGAAGATTTTTTCCTAAACCCATACCCAACCCTCACCTCCAAGTCACAGCACCTGCCCTGGGTGCAGGACAATATGGGTGTCTGGGGCCTGCCCCCCTTTGCAATGAGAGCCTAGTCGCACCAAAACCCTGCCTCATAGGAACCACCAGCATAGTTCTTACCTTGCAGATGCTCTGGTACTCCTCACTCTCCTCATCATAGCAGGCCAGCAGGAAGCCTCCATACATGCCCACACGCTTGCCTTTCCCTAAGTAGGCACCAATCACCACCAAGTCCAGTGTGTCTCCAACACCCTCCAAGTAATCCTTCTTCAACTGGCAAAACAGAAGCTACTATAAGCAACTATACCAATGGGAAACAGCCTTTTTCCTCCAGAAGGCACCAGATCTGATCCAAGGCCTTTCTTCTGCAGGGGCATTAGTCCCATCTGACCCAAGGGCAATAGTACAGTGCCCAGCCATACTTAGCCAAGGACGGTCTGTTACACCCAAGGAAAGGGAAGGGCAGGTGTCTCACATCAAGGGAGGAAGCAGCTTAGGATCTCTTGTATCATGCCAGCCTGTGCTCTCCACACTACCTTCACTACTCTAGAAAGGAGCTGCCATGGGACCAGGCAGCACCTGGGCACCCAAACAGGTGATCAGCTCTTCCAGTTCCCTGCCACTGCCCTCGACTTGGAATGCCCTGATCCCCTCTTGTCCATCTCACCTTCAGCCATTTATGGGATCTCTTGGCAATCTCATATGTGGCATCCACGTCCAGGGTCTTGACCATGAGCCCCTCACAGGAGTCTAAGAGAAATCCATCAGTTGCTGGGACCTTCATTGTCTATGCACAATGGTGGCATAACCCCACATAATACCCTTACTGAATACTGAGGCTCAGCCCCCACCAGCAAACAAGGAAGTGCATGTTCCTGCTCACTTACACACTACATATTGGGTATCCCACCCCCACACAGTAGAGGATTAATACTTCTCCCTCCAGCAGACAGGAGGCACATTCACTATTCCTCAGTCACTGAACACAGAGTTTCTATCCACCTTCCCCCCAACCCCAAACCAGGCAACCAGGTAAGTGCTAGGTGCCAGCTTACCTTTGATGGACTGGTCAAGGAACTCCGAGATCTCATCTGTATTGCATGTGTCCATGGAAGTGGCAAACAGGAACTCCCCCTCTGTCTCCACAAACAACTCATGCAGCAGCTGCCGGCGCCTGGAGAAGGGCTGCTTCACCAGGGACTGCAGAAGAAGGGGACAGGAAGCCAGGGTCATAGGTGTGGCAGAGGGATAGGATGTGGGAAAGAGAGGCACCTGTGCACAGGGACCATGAAAAGAATGCCCTAAAAGCTCTTCTGGGGAGACTGACTCTCAAAAATAGATACTCCCAGCATTGCTGGGGAGATGGAGAGTGCCAGGCAGTTAAGGGTGGGGTAGTGGGATGAATGATGCTGGGCAGATTCAGAGTTCCAGGGCAGTCAGCAAAAGGTATGGGGTATGACAGAGAAGAGAGGTCAGGGCAGGGACAGTGCAAAAGAAGGACATATGGCGGGGGGTCAGGGGCAAGTTTAGGGATTAGGTCCTCACCTCCCCACGGAGGTATGGCATGCCCAAGGAAGTAGGGTGGGGGAGGGGCCACTCACCTCTCCATTGAGGTACAGCATGTCGAAGGCATACAGACACACCTGCACTTTGATCTCAGCAGCTTCCACATCCTGTGGATACAGGCCCAGTGTGAAAAGACCACCAACTTTATACTTCAGGGTCTGGGTCCTGGCTCCACCACACCCCCAGCACCATGCTCTCCAGCATCAAGAATCATCCCCCTTTCATCCTACTGCACATTGCAGCTGCAGGGAGGGGCATGAGGGTTCACAAGCAACCTGCCAGCAGGGGATCTACTTCTCCCCCCTCTCCCACTCCTGGTCCACGGGACCTCCTTACTTTCCGCTTCCGGGTAGTCAACACCTGGAACGGCTGGATCTGCTTCTTCTCAGGGTCCCAGGCCACAGCCTCTGTGTCCAGGATACATGACTGCACACTGTCTTTCTTCACCTACAACGAATGGATACAGTATCAGCACACACTTAGCTCCTGACACAAGCAGGGTCTGGTTGGCATGCATGGGGGGCAGGCCAGAGGGGAGAGGGGTGTGGAAGGGACAAGGGAGGAAGAGAGTCAGGTGCACAGGCCATGTAACTGCAAGGGGAGGGAGAGAGCATCAATATCACTGCACCACCACCCTGCATGTTGCCCAGTCCCATAGGCCCATTCCCATGGCAACCTACCTTCTTGCTCCCTCCTCCATCTGGACTTTGGGAGTCATCAGTCCCCATTACTGCTCTCCATCCCAGACCTCAGGGACCCTGATTGACTCCATGCCCCTTTCATACTCCAGATACTCCAGCAGCTTCTGTTCCTTATGGATCCCCAGTACCCTTGCTTGAGTATGCCCAGCAGCTCACCACCCCTCTGTGTCCTTTAGGAATCCCAGCAGCCCAGTACCTTGGGGATCCTGCTGACAATATCAGGGTACTTGGAGGTATTATTCTCTTGGTTGCGGCTGTAGATGTACACATCCCCATTCTCTAGTATGTGGATCTTGATAGCAGGAAGAGAAGCACAATGAGAGGCAGTGCAGTGCAAAGTTGGGGGAGAGGGAAGGCAGCTCCCCCATCCCACCCCCACATGTACCTGGGCTCGCTCCCCATCATACTTGTACTCGCAAGTGAAGGCAGCCTCCTCGAAGCGCTTCAGTACCTCCCCTATGCCCTTGGTGGGCTGGGCCAGCATGGGCTTCAGTGGGATCCCTGCAGAGCATGGATTGGGTTGTCAGAGCATCCAGGACACAGGCTGCAACACTGCCCAGAACACTAGCCCAAAGCAACTACATGCACCAGCACAGGAATCATTTCCACAGGTGGGTAGTCAAAATGGAAGATCAGGAAGGCAATATCAGCCCAAAGCCCCAAGGAAGGCTGGGTAAAGACAGACAATGCAAGGTGGGAACAGGAGCTCTGAAATTGGGAAACACCACTACTGCTGACCACAGGACTCTGGCTCAGGGGTAATAGCGTGCAGTACCTGGGGTGATCTTGCAGTACTGTGGCAGGCTCTCCATTCCATGCTCTAACAGGACAGGAACAATGATGTCATAGTTTGGCAGCTCACTGAAACACATGCATGCTGTTAAGCCTAGCATCAAGCACATTTGCACCCACGAGGGGGTGCTGTAACCGCAAACAGACCTTGCCCAGAGAAACTGGGGGCAGCTGGAACTGCAAGATGACTCTGCACTGCTACCTATAAATGGTCTTGTCACCCAAAGACTATTGCTCAACCTCCCAGAACCAGCCAATGCCACCGTTTGCATCATCTATAAATGGCACCAAACCGGGACAGACTGTTGGGGAGAAAGTGGGAGGCACCCTGCCAAGGGATGTCTCTTCCCTACCACCATCATCCCCCTCAACTTCAAGGCCTCTCTCTCTTAGAGCCACCCTGACTGCTGAGCTGTACGGTAATTGCCCGAGTCATCTGAAGCTTCTCAGCTTGGGGGCACTCCTTTGGAGCTATAGAATACTATGTGTTGGGTCAAGAAGCCCCCTTCCCTGTCTTAGTCAACTGGCTACTGATGCATCCTTAAAGAGTAAGAACTACAAAACATGAGACAGTCTTGTACATGCATGCCAACAAGGAGACTCAGCCAAGGCTGCCACTTGGGAAAGGCATGTTTTCTCCAAAAGGAAGCAGCTGTCAGGCAAGCCCTGTGTTCAAGGTGGCACAGACTGAGTGAGAAAACTAACCCAGAGGAACCAGAGTCCTCTAAAGACCAATTTATCTGTGTGTACAGTTAACAAGCTGAAATATAGATGATTTAGAGTGCAGTGAAACACAAATCCCCAGAGACCATATTTGCTTGCAATGAATATGAAGACAACAACTGCATGCTGCAAAGGTCTCAGCATGTGGGAGGGGTGCTCAGCACACAGTGCAGGAAGCAGTTTGTGAAAGCATCACACTCAACACAAAGTGACCAGGAAGCCCAAGGCTCTTCGTATGATCTCTGTATAAAGTGAAGCTCTGAACCCAAAGCATGGGTACAGATCTCCCCTGTTCCACAAGGACACCATATGTGAATGTTAACTTCTGAGAAAAGTGGAGACTTGTAGGAGGGCTGCAGCAAACTCAGCGTGACAGAGGGAGAATGCTGCCCATTCTTCTGGGGAACTGACCAGTGAAATATTGGGGTGGAGTGGTGGCAGGTACAGACAGTTTAGGTGGAAATGATCTGTAGTCCTTCTGTCACTCAGCACACCTTCCCCAGGAAACAATGCCCAGGTGGAGTCCCCAGGCTCACAAGCACAGAAGTTGGCAAATCCCACTGGTGGTGATCTGGGAATTGGCCCTGCCTCAAGACTCACCAGAAGATCTGTTTGAGAATCTGGGCCTGCTCCTCCAGCCAGGTTTTGCGTACGTCTGCAGACTTGCCCTGGCTTGCATCCAGCACCTCTGGAGGGCAGCCTGCATGAAAAGCGCACAGTACCCAATCACTGCCTGCCCTCACACAGCCCAACAGGGGTGTTTGGGGGCCCTGCTCCATGGCCTTACTTTGTCCTGGGGGAGTGAGAGACACAGCATGAGCAATGGCTGACAACACTGACTGCTCTGCCAACCCGATCCGGAGCTTCCCGCTCAGTGATCTGGAACACAAGGAAAGGCACTGAGACCTCACAGGCCTGCGGAGGATGGGGGAGCAGTGGGAGTGGAAAAGGATCATCAGCTGAATTAGTAGAGCATTGCAGATTTGTGAAGTTGTGGGGGAACCCATGGCTTGGATAGCAGAGGGCTATAGGTCAAGAAAAAGGGCAGCAGCAGCACTGGGGGGAGCAGGGTTGAAATGGCTGGCAGAGGACAAGGACAGAGCTCTGGGATGGGCTGCAGGGGTCTGACAGTACAGTAGGATTGCATGGCAATGGAAACAAAGTTATCCTTAGAGCCTAAACTGCAAAGGGGGAAGGTGACTTACCTAGCTACGTAGCGGGCTTCTGAGTGCCGACAGGCAACAAACAACCCCTTGATGATGTCAATCTTCTTGTTCATAGACTAGAGGAGAAAGAAAACCAATATGAGCCAGGCAGAGGTGGGGATCCCTGAGCAAGTCATTGCCCAACAGAGATGTGATGAAGCACACACCAGCTGCCTCCAAGGCTGCAACCTGCCCAACCTTCTGGCTCCTGAACAGCCTCTGGCCTTGCCCTGCCCTGCCCTACTGCAGGTACATGCTGCAACCAGAATCCTTGGGGAAGACAAAATCATCAGTGGAACATGCATCCATCACCCTAGTCATTGCAGGAAACTGCAGGTTCATGCCCCAGGGTGCAGAGACCTCTACTGTCCTCAGAAGCCAGGCAGGAAGCAGCTATGCCAGCCCCAGAGCTAGAGGCCTTGGCAGTGCTGGGAGTACCCATGGCAGCCAGGAGAAATCTTTGCTCCCTCATGAAGGCCAACCTTCTTCCCAGGCCACTCAGACAGCTGGGGGTGGCAAGAAGCATAGAGCACCCTGTGTCCCTACAGTCAAGCCAGCCACAGCCCCTGACAACAGGATGCAGGCACACAGCTGGGGCTCCCTCTCTCAGTACTCCACACCACTCACAGCACTGCCTGTCATCCTAGCGATTTCCTGGAACTTGTTAAAGACCCCAATGGCGCTCAGCTTGGGTGGTGTGAACATAGTGCGTTGGTTGCTGCGGCTGCTCTCTGCCACCAGACCCAGGTCACCCTTCTCCTGGGCCTCAGCCTTGATCTTATCCAACTGTCGACCTGCAGACAAAAAGAGAGCCTGCTGAGCCAGTGACTCACCAGGTACTACCCAACAATCCACCCCGGGGCCCCTCAACTCTGTTATCCCTCTCCCATCCCCACTAATTCCCCATCTTTGTACAGGCTCCATGGGATCCCCACCCTGAGCTCCAGAGAAGACATGTTAACCACTGGACTAAGAGACCCTTTGCCCCAGGCCTCCTTGTTGCTTGGATAAGGGGCACCTTCCCCCCAAAGGCACCCAAAGTAGGCAGTACCCAGAAACGTTACATGGAGGAGGAAGGGTGGGCTCTCATGTCTGAATAACTAAGCACTGCTATAAGGAAAGGCTGGGGGCACACCCAATCACATTTCCAGGTTTGCAGCTTGGCCTACCTGCAGATCAATGCAACTGGGATCTGCTAGTCAGGTTAGGGCACCCTCAACCATTGTAGCTCCTGCCTTTGAGCTGTGGTCTCACACTGGGATCTCTCCTGCACCAGAGTCTTACTATCCACAACAACTGCACTGCCTAAGCATGCCAGAGCATGTTGGGCTGATTTCCCAGAGTACACAGTGTGGAAAGGGAGCCTGAAACATGCGCACAGGGCACTGCCAACATGACACGGAGGCAGTGCACTCTGGGAAGGGCAGGCCACTGTCCAGATGGACAGAGACAGCTACATGCCAGCCTTGGCAGCACATCATGAATGCCATTGTAGCTCAGGGCATGATTCAGAGCCCCCAGGCCCATGACCAAACTAGAAGGTTGCAGGACAGACTGGACCTTGAGGCCAGGCACCTGTACCTGTAGCTTGTGCAACAGCTTTCATAAGGATGCTCTCGCCAATGCCCAGCTCTAGCCCCTCATAGGCTGGGCCCAAGCGGTTCAGGCAGAGGTAGATGCAGAGCAGCAGGTCAGATGGGGACAAGGCGATGACCGATCGGAAGAGGTTGCTCAGAGTCTCAATGTTCTTCAGTCTGAAGCACAGAGAAACATTGAAAGGCAGGGTGAGCATCCTGGCCATTCTCACTCAGGGTCCTGGCCGCAAGCAGTGCAAAAGGATCTTACCGGGCAGACACCTCCTCAATTGTCTCAAAGGTACGAGCTACCGCCAGGTAGGGGACCCTGCAGAGACAGAGAGGGGCTTATTCAACACGTATGGAATTGCCACATCCAGCATCTCACATAGCTCCCACCTGGCACCATAGGCTACAAGTGAGAGCAGTGAGGAGCTGCGAGCCAGGACTCCTAAATTCTATTCCAGTTCTGGGAGGGGAACAGGGTTTCTTTAGCAAGTCCAGCTGGGGATCGCAACTAGGACTTCTGTGTCCTACTGCCACCTCTCTCACCAGCTTGCTGAATGTCTCTAGGCCAGTGATTCTCAACCACAGTGCCATGAAATCCTTCTAAGATTACCAAAGGATGCCATGTATCATTAGTATTGTTAGGTATGCAAGCATCTAAATAATTCACAAGATAAACCCAGAGATTTCAAATAGGAATCCATAGCGTTAAAAATGGTCTAACTTGTTGCAGCCTGAGTTCTTGCAACAGATTTGCTCTATTTTTTCCATAGCCAAAAAAAAGGAATGGAAGTGAAGAGCTAGTATTTTCCAAAGAGTGTCTTGAGTCTAACAAGACTGTGAGAAGCAGTGCTCTAGGACATCGCCCGCTCTTATGGAGTTAGTTATGCTGCAAACCC
Source organism: Alligator mississippiensis (assembly GCF_030867095.1). NCBI lineage: Eukaryota > Metazoa > Chordata > Crocodylia > Alligatoridae > Alligator > Alligator mississippiensis. The sequence continues at coordinate 84,100,030 of NC_081828.1, read as the reverse complement.
CCACCCCAGTGAGGAGCTAGCTATTAGTATGTGCTGCAGTGAATGTAACACTCAGGAAGCTTAGACTGAGCCATGCCAGCAGCCAAGGTCTGAGCACCTCTGGCTGTACAGTAGGGCACTCAAGAGTAAAGCCTAGTATTCCAAGTTGCCCAGTTAGGAGTGAAGGGGGAACAGCCCTGATGTGATACAGAGGAGCTCTATTATATAGCAAGGGGAAACCCTTACACATGGCCAAATAACCCTTGGTCCACAAAGGGGCGTTCACACAGGGAGATATGCTCTCTCCTCACCTCTGCCCAGGACCCCAGCAGGCATCCTGGACAGGGTGGTAGCTGCTCTTCGAAGGATTGTACTCCACAGGATCCAGCAGCACAGCAGCCTCAGAAGAACTGGAGGGACACATAGCCAAAGAAAGAAGTCCACCAGTAGCAGCATACTGACACCTTCAATGTAGTCCCTACCCCATACATTGCACCACACAGACAGACAGGGCCACACACACCAACCCACCAGCCTGGGCAGACAGGCAGAGCTCAACATGCCCATCACCCCTGCACTGAGCAGAATGACCTCCCATCTCCCTGTACCAGTCAAGCACACAAGGGCAGGTAACATGCCTCCACCACATCAGTGAGAAAACCAATCAGTTGGGGAAGTTACAGTATCACAGGGAGCTTAGTAGGCAGACCTGGACCTCCCCTCCTAAGGTGTAGGGATGGAGGGAAAAGCTCTCCTGCATATGCAGAGGCTTTGTCTGGCAGCAGAACTACCCTTTGGCAGAGTTTGCTGCCCCCATCCTCCCTACTGGTGGTAGGGACTCAACGCCCCCAGCTTCCTACCTGGTATTCATCTGGTTGCCCTGCTTGCCACTTGCTGCAGCAGAGCCCTTCAGGACAGAAGACTCATCCATTGTGGTGGCTGCACTAGCTTCTCCTGTCTCTGTCTTTGCCAATGGTGCCTTCCTGGGGGCTGGTTGAAATTTAAAAGAATCACAGACAGAAAGGTACTAATTACAAACAGCAAAAAAACCCACATATCTGTTAGATACATGTACAGCTGTGGGGATCTGCCCACAACCCTCCCTTCCCTAGATCCACCCACCTTAGGGCCATGTGCGGTCTGCCTCCTAATACTGGTGCTTAGGACAATGGCTGAGGCTGCTGACTTGAGCTAGCATATCATATTAGCTATGCATGGCCTGGTCCAGAGCAGAGGAGGAGCTCATTGTCCATGAGGATTTCTGATTATTCAGGAGATCCCCTTGCTCAAAAAAGAGAGGCCATGCTGAGTCAGACTACAGGTCCCTCTAGCTGTGTCCTATCTCCCAGTGGCAGAGAGTAGATGTTAAAAGAAAGAGGCTCTCTCTTTATGCAAAGTCTATCCAGACTGTCAGGGGAGAGAGGTAGGGAAGGGACCAGCTTCCAGCATATAGGTACTTCAAAGTCCCGATTTTGAGGCTGCAACCCTAACTGTCATGTCACTGCTAGGTCTAGCCTGCATGAATCTCTGCACTATTCTTTTGAACCTAGTTAAATGATCAGTTTCCACAGCACCTTGCAGCAAGGAGTTCCACAGTTGCATGAAAAAGAATTTTAAATTTGCTAAGTAATAGTTTCATTGCATATTCCCTACTTCTAATATGGTGAGAAAAAGTAAATCCCAATTTACTTTTACTATGTCATTCATGATTTTATCGACCCGTCACATGCCCCCTGTTCAGCCATCTTTCCTCTAAGCTGATAACCTCCACGCTATTTAGTCTCTCTCATTATAGATGCTTCTCCATGCCCATGATCATCACAGCTACCTTTCTCTGGAGTTTTTGGAGGTAGGGAGGACTAAAACGACAGGCAGTATCCAAAATGTGGGTGCACCATAAATGTATACAGTGGCATAAATCCCATTCTTAATTTGTTTTCAATACCCTTCCTAATCAATTCGTAACATGCCCTGTTTGTCTGCCACTGAGCATTAGGCTCATGTATTCACCGAACTCTCACTGCACCAGGCAACCCTGCCCAGTCTTTATGCAAAAAGGCTGGTCCCTGCCCTCCTGCCACCCCTCAACACCAACAGGTATCAGACCCCACATGTCAGTGGCTGTGGGTTGGTAGGCTGCCTTGGCCCCTATGTTTGGACAGCATGTTGTGGGCCTACAGCTCAGAGTGCCACAGCTCTGCAGGCAGCACAACCTCACCAGGGACCATGTATCACACTAAAGAAGCTCCATCAGCAGCATTGAGGCTGAGTTGCCCTTGTATCATGCATTGAGGCTGAGTTTCCCTTGGTCACAGCCTGGCTCTGGAGAGTGGTATTGTAGCTTTCCTTTTTCACTCTTCCTAACACTTTAGAAGCCACACTGACTAGTTTTACAAAGGAGGTTCCTACATGGGAGAGCCTGAATTGTGGTGGATCTGATCTTCAACATACAGACTGGTTCTACCCGGAGCTAACCTATCTGAGAAGAAGATACAGTGCAGCCACACTGTACAAAGAACTGGAAACAGGGAAGAGGAGGATTACATCTGCCCTGGGCTCTACCTACTCCCAGCTGGAGAAAATCCTTGGGGCTGTGCCACACTCCCTGCTCACTCACCACCTTAGGCCAAGGATCCCCAATTCAGGCTGGGTCTGAGCCACAAGTACACTTACCAAAGAAGTTGGAGATGGCTCTGCTGGGCTTGGAAGGCTCAGATTTCTTCTGGGCTGCTGCTTCTCCTCCAGTTTTGTCAATTTTGTCCTTGTTACCAGCTGCTTCCCCTGAGGTGCCCTTACCCTTGGTTAACTCTTCCTCTGAACTCTGCCCTTTCACCTCTTGCATCTCCATAGACTCTGCTGCAACCTTTGCTCTCTCACCAGTCTCATCTCTTGGGTCTAAAGCAGGGGAAGAGGCCCAAAGCACATTAGGTACGCCATCCCCAGGAAGGGACCCACAATCCCAGGAAGACCAGTAGCCAGGTTCTCCCAGCTGCAAACAGTAGCCTGCTGCTACAACCAGGACTGCCTCAGTCAAGAAATTAAGAATCAGATGAGACCATAGGTACATCCTGCCCAGACCTTTGCCAGGGGTTGCCACCACTCCCTCCACAGCTGCTGCTGGAGCTGGACAGGGAGCAGCAGGAGCCTGAGGAGCTGCAGTAGGCTTCTGATCTCCACCACCACCTTTTACTGGACCTACAGGCCCCTATTCTCAGGGGAAGAGGGGACTTCCCGCCTCACCACCACCAGCTACCACCTGGTGCTGCCTGCAGCGAGAAGACCACACAACACCAGTGGGGCCCCTTCAGCAGCACCCGCCTGTGTCTACCTCCTGTGGTGAGACCTGTGCTCTACTCCTCCTCACCCAGTGCTTGTGATTAACTGAGTAAGCCAGCAGCATTCTTCTGCTTTCCTCCTGAGTGTCTTTGCTTGTCTTTTTGTGTTTCCCCTACCCCTACCAGCCCCAGCCTCTCACCTGCACGCCACATAGCCCCCAACCCAGTGCAGCTGGAGGAAGCACCCTGGACCCCCTGCAGCAAGACACCTTCTTTTCCCCAGGCAGAATGGGAAGCTCACAGCTCCTCCTCTTGCACACCACCCAACCCCTTACCATCTAGCCTCCTATGGCAGGGCAAGAATGACAGCCCCCAACCAGGCGGATGCCAATGACCAGGGGGTGAGAGCCTGCAAAGCCAGGGGGCTCCCCCTGGCCAGTCTTCCCCAGAGGCCCCCAAATCCAACCAAGGCAAAGGAAAGGGCAAACCTCCTCTTCCTCCTCCTCCACAGGGGGTGGAAAGGATAAAGGGCCTGCAAAGAAAGTCCAATTAGCAACACCTGCAGGGAAAACCCACACCAGCTTAGCAGAAGCCCTGCCCATGCAGCATTCCCCCAGCTCTGCAAGCCCAGTTGCTCAGCCCAGCAGCTGGAGCTACGCCCAGGTGGCTGCAGGAAAACTCGCAGCCTCAAAGCCTGGGCCCTCCATTGCCTCTGTCCATACCACCTCAGGCCCCCTCCCCAACATTAGCAGTTGCAACAGGGCACAAGTCCCATGGTCCTGCTGAGGTTCTGGCTGCACTTCTCCCCTCACTTTTTTTTCCTATGGACTTCCCATCCGTCGCCCCACCATATCCTGGGACCTCCTAGTCAACCTCCTCTTGGCTCTGGCCAAGCTGGCCATCTATAAGACCAGGAAGGAGGCTCTGGCTGGGAGGAACTAGGGTGAGTGTAGGGCTGTCTTCCTGGCATTTCTCCACCCAAATCTCCAGACACACGTGTCTGGTTCCAGTGCCTCCCTCGACTCACTCAGGGGGCAGTGGGCGCTGGCCGGTGTACTCTGCTCAGTGCCTCCTTTCAAATCCCATATTACTAACCTGTGATTTCACGCCCATTCGTTGCATAAAAACAGCATAAAAGCTGGCATTTTGTGCATGGGCCACCATGACCCACAACATGGGCTGGAAAATTGACCCATATGCTTCCAGGCCCCAGCACAGCTCCTGATCCCGTGTCAGCTGGCCTACACAGAAGCAGAGGATGGGTCTGCCCTGGCCTGCACAGGAATTCCATCCAACACAACCAGACCCCTTGGGTGGCTCCTAGTTTTCTTTTTTGTTGTCTTAAGTAATTAGTTGATATGCCCTCAGTGGCCTCCCTTCTTAAAGGAAGCTTACAGTATTTCATGGTGAGCCACGGTTCATGAACCCGTGCCACATCAGATAGGCCCGTGTCATACAGTGGCAGAAAAGATGTTGAAAGAGAGAGCAAACTGGGTATGACCAAGGTTTTCTTCCCCACTGGACTGCTCTCACTTGCAGCCACCAGCAGTTAAGGTCTAGGAAGTTTTAATTCAGAGACTACATCCCTAACTCCAGTGCTCAATAGCTACATAGCCCCTTTCCTCCAAGAATGTGTTCAATGCCTCTTGGAATCTGGCTAAACAGTCAGCTTCCACAACATCTGGTGGCAATGAGATTCACAGCTAGAGGAACGGTATAGAAGTAGAGACTCATGCACAAGGGACAGGCCCAACCAGGCAGAAACAGCTGCCTTCCCTGTGGTGTCATTGGCAGCAGGACCATGAGATACACACACATGCAAGGATGAGACCGGGAGCTCCCAGTCCGCACTCACCTGGCTCTTCTCTCAATCTTTTGGCAACTGGTTCTTTGGGGTGGCCATTCTCTCTGCTTGTCGCCATCTCTATTTTGCTTCTGGGCATCTGCTTGCGAGCTAGTAGCAGGGAAGAGGTAGAGGTTAGAGCTGTCTGCCTACAGGCCATTAGGAGGAACTCCTTGGACCCACCCCAGCCTTTGACTCAGTGCAAGCCATGAGAGAAAGAGGCCACAAGACTTGAACTGGTCAAAACAATTAACTGGGCAGGGGCAGACCCAAGACCTATAACAAGACCACTCCTCTGTAAGGTACCAATATCACATTTCCCTCCATCTAAGGCTGAGGGGGCCCTGTGGGCTCAGACCAGCCCCAGGACTTGGCACTCAGAAAGGCAAAGCCTCACTCCCACCTCACCCCAACAGAAAGGTTTCTGGAAACCCTTGTGTACACAATAAGAGAGACCAGGCTGCCATTAGCTTTACTGACTGGCAACCTCCAGTGGCTGGGATCCACCCATAAAATCCACACAAGGGCGAGGCATGTCTGTACAGTACAAGGGAGTAAAAGCACACAGGCCTCACAGATGGAGAGACAGAGGGCATGGGAGGGGAGAAGGGATGTGCTAACTGCCTCTGTGAAGCAGCTCATGCACAGGAGGCAATTCAAAGTGGTGATCCTGGGAGCCCCAGGAGGTTTTTAAGTCACAATGTGGTAGGCATGGCCTCTGGCAGTGCTGAAAAACAGCATGAGCATGGGAAACTAGGAAGAGTGCAGTCACGTCTGCAAATGTTCTATATTCCTTGGTTTACTTGCTGGTATTATCACGTTTAACTACACAAACTGAATCAGAGCCATTAGGAGGGCAAACAGAAAACAAAACCTGAAACCAAAATAATAGCTTGAGACTAGTGGTGCACAGATAGTTTTTTTGGGCTGATACCAATGGCCAATTTTTAATGTGCCATATCTGCCGATACCAATCTGATAGCCTGGCAGGATAGAGAGCGGCATCCAACTGGTAAGTCTGTAGGACGCAAAGAGACAGGGGGAGGGAAGGGGCATGTTGTGGGGGCAGACCAACGTCCCGCAGCGCGGGAGGGAGTGGGGCTGGTGCTGGGGCAGGTGCTGCCCAGCCGGGGCATGGCACAGGGCAGAGCCGCAGCTCATAGTTTCATAGTTGGTAGGGTTGGAAGGGACCTGAGCAAATCATCAAGTCTGACCCCCTGCCATGGCAGGAAAGAGTACGAGGGTCAAATGACCCCAGCCAGTTGTTTATCCAGCCTCCTTTTAAAGACCCCCAGGGTAGGAGCCAGCACCACTTCTCTTGGAAGTTGGTTCCAGATCCTAGCCACCTTGACAGTAGCCCCTCCTGTTATCTAGCCTGAATCTACCCTCTGCCAGCTTGTGACCGTTATTTTTTGTCACTCCTGGGAGTGCTTGGGGGAACAGTGACTCCCCCAGTGCCTGCTGGTCCCCCCTGACTAGTTTGTAAATGGCCACTAGATCCCCCGATAGCCTTCTCTTGTGGAGGCTGAACAGGCTCAGGTCCCTTAACCTCTCCTCATATGGCCTGCCCTGCTGTCCCCTGATCATGGAGGTGGCCCTCCTCTGGACCCGCTCCAAGTTGTCCACATCCCTCCTGAAGTGCGGCGCCCAGAACTGGACGCAGTACTGCAACTGCGGCCTGACCAGTGTCACATAGAGGGGGAGGATCACCTCCTTGGACCTGCTTGAGATGCATCTGTGGATGCATGACAACGTATGGCTGGCCTTCCTGACTGCATCCCCATACTGCCGGCCCACATTCATCTTGGCCTCAATAAGGATTCCAAGATCCTTCTCTGCCTCTGCACTGATGAGAAGGCAGTTCCCCAGCCTGTAGGTATGCTGCTGGTTCTTCCTCCCCAGGTGCAGCACCTTGCACTTGTCAGCGTTGAAACCTATCCTGTTCTCATCCACCCACCCCTGTAACCTGTCTAGGTCCGATTGCAGCCTATTCCTCCCTTCTAGCGTGCCCAGTTCTCCCCACATCTTAGTGTCATCCGCAAATTTGAACAGAGTGCTTTTTACCCCCTCATCCAAGTCGCCGATGAGGATGTTGAACAGTGCGGGCCCAAGGATTGAGCCCTGGGGGACCCCACTGCCCACATCCCTCCAGATCAAATAAGACCCATCCACCACCACTCTCTGGGTGCAGGCCTCCAGCCAGTTAGTGACTCATCTGACTGTGTAGGCATCAACACCACAGTCCCCTAATTTTTTAATGAGAATGGGGTGAGAGACAGTGTCGAAGGCCTTCCTAAAGTCCAGAAAGACTATATCCACCGTGACACCTGCATCCAGGGATTTTGTGACCTGGTCATAGAAGGCCACCAGGTTGGTCTGACAGGACCTGCCTCTAATGAACCCATGCTGGTTGCCCCTAAGCATAGTCTCCCCTGCTGGCCCTTAGTGGACATGCGCCAGGATAATTCTCTCAAAAAGCTTCCTCAAGACCGAGGTAAAACTAACAGGCCTATAGTTTCCTGGGTCCTCCTTCCTCCCTTTTTTGAAAATGGGAACCACATTGGCCCTTTTCCAGTCCTCTGGCACACCACCAGAGCACCATGAGTGCTCGTAAAGCCGTGCCGAAGGTCCCGCAATAACCTCTGCTAGTTCCCTCAGCACTCTGGGGTGGAGACTGTCAGGACCTGCTGATTTAAATACGTCCAGTCCCTCTAGAAGTTCCCTGACTAGGTCCTCGCTGACCCTAGCCCTGGGTGTGTCTCCCACAGGGCCTACGGGGGTCCCAGTGGGGAGGATGACCAGGTCCCTACTCAGGAAAATGGATGACCAGGGGGCGAGGGGGGGGTAGGCAGCTCCCGCCACTGCATGTACCCTGGGAGGGCATGGGGGCCACGTACCCTCCGGATTTGTGTATGGGGCGAGGAAGGGCTTCCACTGTGGACTGGGGTGGGGGCAGCACTGGGCTCTACCCAGCGGGGAGGGCTGCACTCGGGGCAGGCAGTGACTGAGGCACTGATGGGGTTGCTATGGCAAATTTTGGGGTGGCTGTAGACCACCCGGAACATAGCCCTGGCCCAGACCCTCCAAGGCCCTTCCTTCCCGATCTACAAGAGAGAGAAGGTGGCCTATCATGAGAGCGGTATGATGTGCTATCAGCTCCAGCTCTCTAAGGGGGTGCTGGGAAGAGTCAATGTTGTATCCAGTCTGCAAGGGAGTGGACTGCAAAGGTCCCCGCTAGGAGAAGGGCAAGTAGAGAAAATGCCTATGAAGAGATATGCATCACTTGCCCCAACCCTCAGACCTGGGTAGGGCCCTCACCAGTCCTGCGCCTGGGGATGTCAGAGTGGGTGGTGTCAGTCCCATCAGAACTGTTTTTAGCAGACTGGCTGCTGCTTGGTGACGGGCTGTCTGCAGAGAGCTCAGACTGAGCAGGGTGCACCAGCTCCTGAAAGACAAACCCCAAGAGTATTACAGGCAGGGTCAGAGCCCCATCAAGGCCCACCCAACTACTTCATTCTCCCTGGGCTCCAAGTAGCCAGTATGCAATGCTGACAACAACTGGGTGATGGCATCAGACAGGCAGCAGTACTCAGCCCGAGGAAGAGCATTAAGCATTAGGATGGTGTCCATGGGTGAAGAGGGTGTTCTGAAGAAGCCTGGGAGAGGTGTGGGGGAAGCTGCCATCTGAAGGCCAGTGTCTGAAGGGACAGGGGTAACCTCAGTAGCGCACTACAGGAAAAACAGCTATAGTCACCCAGAGGCAAAGACACTTTTTGCTATGTATCTAAAGCAGGTGTGGGCAAAATATGGCCCACGGGCCAAATCCAGCTCACAGATGGACTTTATTTGGCTCACAGCAGTTCCCTCGGTCCTATCTGGCCTAGGCGCTATCCAGCCCATGAACGCACCCCATCATCCCAGGGCACGCAGTAGTGCTGGGGCAGCTCCATGACTGGACTGCATTCTGGGCAGCCCAGGCACTGGTGGCTCCGTCTGGCTACCACTGCTGCTGGCCCAAGTCCCATGGTACTGACAGGGCCCCCCCAAGCACAGCACAGCTTATGCCCAGCCTGCCCTGCGTCCACTCCAGCAGAGCTCCAGACCTCAGCCTATGGTCTGGCACAGCCCTGACCCTGGCCTGCCCCATGTCTGCTCTGGACCAACCCACACTGAGCAGTGGCAGCAGCTGGGCAGAAGCTGCTCCTGGGCACTGGTGGGGAGAAGCCACAGGGCACATGGGCTCTGGGCCGTTTTGGGGGATGTGGGGTGCTGATCTGAACAGTTCCCCAGAACTGCCTCTGTGGCCCACAGGCCCAAATAACGGCCCGCACTGATCTAAAGCGTAGCAGCTCCCTCCCTACTCAGTTTACCCAGAACAACATGCACTCCAGAGCTTGGAGAGCCAGCAGCAGAACAGGCACTAAGAGGAGGGATAGGGGGAGTCAGGGTGCACTGGTACGTTGAACAAAGGGTCTGGGGGAAAGCAAGGCACAGGAGAGGCCCAGTACACTGACAGGAGGTTACCTGCTTGCTGCTGGCTTTCTTAGGAGTCTCAACCTGCATCTGCCCCTCCTCCGCTATGACTGCTGGCTCAGGCTCCTCCTCTTCACTGTCACTCTCAATGATTCGGCGCAAGGACCTCTTGCCTATAGGCTTCACTGGGGAGTTTGCACAGTGACCAAGACCATTGCTCTGCTTCTCAACCTTCTCTGGCATCCTGCAATGCAGACAGCCTTCAGAAAGCAAGGCCCTAGGATTCATACCAACTGTGCCCCTCAACCCCAGAGCAGCACTCTCCATGAACTGCATAAAAGCTGGCCTTCTATGCATGGGCCACCATGACCCACCCCATGGGTTGGAAAACTGATCTGATCCATATGCCTCCAGGCCCCAGCACAGCTCCTGATCCCCTGACAGCTGGCCTACACAGAAGCAGAGGATGGGTCTGCCCTGGCCTGCACAGGAATTCCATCCCACATAACCAGACCCTTTGGGTGGCTCCTAGCACTCAACCCACTAGAGGCACTCAGAGGTCAGGACTGAGAGGTCTGTACCTAGAACATAGGTATACAACCTGTAGATCTCAGCATACAACACAGCTGTAACTCCACAGCAGGTCTGAGTCTCCCCCTACTGCAAAGCAAACACAACAGAGCTGCTCTGCATTCCCTGGCCCACAGCTAATAGTGCCACAGGAGCTCCTGCTGGAGGGCCTTTGGCCCCCAGGGAAGTGGAGGGGCCCTTCAGGTGACCATATATGACCCCCAAGCAGCAGCAGCTGCTGGAAAAGCCCTGCAGCCTCAGGAAACAGTCTAGAATCTGGTGGTTTCAAGGAGACCCCAGAACTCACAAACACCTCCAGTGAACCACAGATGCAACAGCGCAGTCACAGACCTATAAAAGAGTCTCTGGAAAAGAGGCTACTCTCTGCTTCTACTCATAGGTCAGTGACAGCCCTGAGCCCAGGCACAGCCCACACCACCACATCCCTGGACTGACTGGGCTGTCTTGTTCTACTGGGGTATAAGTGGATGGGCCCAAAACCCAGGGTCCTGTGGCAACTCACTTTTTAGTCGCATGCTCATCTTCTAGAGGTCTGCTCTCCTCTGCCTTTGCTCCCTTCACAGGCTGGAAAAATGACCTGTCCAGACAGACAGAGATGCATGGCAAATCCCAGGATGGTGGGCCAGAAAGTCCCCTGCACAGGTGAAATCCCACATGTGGGCTCACTACCCCTCCTCCCCTACCACCTCGACACACACACTCAGGCTCCACCTTATACAAGCTCCACATCGTGTTTGAACCCTGCAGGGCAGTGGTATGCACAGGGCATGACTGGAATTTTGGGATTCCTCTTTAACTTTCTGTGGTGCTGCCCCATCAGGCAAAGTCCTGGCATGCTCAATGCTTGCACCACATGGTGAAGAAGACAGCAAAATGCTAAGACGGGGAAGGCAAAATACATCCTGTAGGCTGCACCCAGCCTGCCAGGCACTTTCATCCAGGCCGCAGAGCTCACCAATGAATTGTACCCTGCCCAAGCTTTCCGGTAAGGGTAGGAGTGAGGCACCCACATATATACAACCCCCAACATACTCTATTGCATCTTGCTCTCACTCTCATGGGTGACAGGGCCCAGACAACATACAGCTCCTGGGTGGGGCTGCTGCGGCTGCTGCTGCTGCTGCAGCCACCTGGGACCTGCTCCACTTCCCCAGCCTCCCGCTCGCTCCAGGCAGCAGATAGGGAAGCGGCAGGGATGGGGTGGGAGGTGCAGTTCGGCGGAAGCATGGAGCTTGAGGCTGGCAGCAGGCAGGAGTGCTCGGGATGCTGGTGCCTGGTGGCACATGGCTCAGGCCAGCACTGCACATTGCGGCAAGGAGCACAGCCCCTGCTGGGCCATCTGTCATCGGCACTCCCTGCCGCACACACACAACCCCTGCATTTGCACGACATGGGAGGGAGGCCCTACGCACTGGAGCCAGCTACCTTTTACAACAGGAGGCAGGGAAGGCAATGGGCTCCAGTGCATGGGGCTTGCCTCCCATGCCACGCAAGTGCAGGGGCTGCATGTGCATGGCAGAAGGTGCTGGCAATAGAAATGCCGAACAAGGGCTGCGGTCCTAGCCACAATGTGCAGTGCTGGCTGGAGCAAGGCATGAGCACCATGAGCACTCCTGCCTGTTGCTGTGCCATTGGGGGGACTGTGGGAGGATCCCCATCCCTCCACCTTCCCTCATACCCCACAAATGCCACAAACCCACACCCTGTCCCCACATCCCTTCCTCACAAACACACAGCTCCCCAATATGCCCTATGCTCCCCACACACACAGCCATACCCCCTCACAAACCCCCATACACCCCCCCCCAAAATCACACCTCCCACACACCCCCAACCACAATATACAAGACTAAGGATTTATTTTTTAGTTATTATGCAATCACTTCTATGTACAGTATGCAAACACAAATCATGATAATAATACTTGTCCCAGCCTATCTCCTGGCATGTGCTCCAGGAGCAGTCTCATGCCCACACCCATGCCGAGACAGCACTAGAGGGCGCTGGGCCAGACAGGAAAAGGCTATTACTTACATAATGGAGCGCTGCATCTTGAAGGTGTGCAGGGGAGGGAGGAGAGAAAGCAGTCACAGTGTGGTCCAGCACACACCCTCAGAGCCCCTCCATTGCAGTTCCAGCTTGGGGCAAAAAAGAAAAAGCAGCAAGTGAGAGAGTACAGAAAGACTCTAAGTTGGCCCATGATGCCATTCAAGGCTCTCATACTGTTGGCCTGACACCTTGCTGGGATGCCCTCAGCTTTGCTCTCTCCTCTGGGGATTGACGGGCAAGGAACATCTGCCCCTTCCCCACAAGACCTAACAGCTCTATTCTCAAAGCAAGCCCCAAGAGAAAGCATCAGTCTAGAAAATGAACCTGCTGGAAAGAATGCTGGGGTATCCCCCAGAGCCAGCTGGTCTAGTGGGGAATGGAGAACTGAAAGACTAGACTCCAGGGCGTGGGTAGGCAGGACCCCAACAACACACTTCTGCCAAAACCACTGGGGATTTGCAGCTGCTTGTGGTTGAGCCATCTGGAGCCCTGCAGCACCCCAACCCTGAAACCAGAAAATGCATGCTGCAGAAGACACCCCAGGGACCCTCTGAAGATTTGTGGGTTGCAGTCAGCTCTTGGGTTACCACAATTCACTTTGCCCTGCCCCACACCAGGGTACCACAATGACTAGATATCCTACATCCAGCCCTGGTGGCAAACCACACATCTGATAGGGCAGCTCTGAGCAGGGGCCTCTCCAGCAACCCAGGTAGGCCACCCTCAGCCCTCTACCATATGCACGGTTTTCAAAGCTCTGTTGCAAGCCATACATCACAGGTCCTCAACATGTCTCCTGGGACAGATGGGGAAACAAGCAAGAAAGGAAGGTAGAAGCCACACTGAGGCCATGGGGGTAAAAATCTCTCTCCCTTGCTAAATACTAGGCCACCCTCCCTTGGAGAAAGTCCTGTCAGCCAAGCTGCAGTCCTTGCTCCAAGTCTATTGGATGCAGATGTTACAAGGTGGATTGATTTAAAACAGGGGTGTCATGGATATAACCTGCAGAGCCCCATGATCTAGTCACCGTTCTGCCTAAGGGTCTCAAACTGGTTTGCATGCCATGTGTAGCATGTGCCAGCCTCAGCCTCGTGCACTGCATGCAGTACATGAAGCCGGTCTGGCACACGTTGCACACAACATGTGAAGCCAGTCTAGCGCATATGCTGTATGTAGCATCTGCCCTGGACCAGCTTCATACACTTCCCCAGACAGAGTCTGTACACTGCATGTGGCCCATGTACCTGCGTGAAACATGGCCCTTGCGCACTGGATCCAGCACACAGAGCCACTCTATAAGCCCAATCCAGCCCACGGACCAATCTCACATCCCTCACGCAGCCTATGAAGCCAAATGAGTTTGATGCTCCTGACTTTAAAAAAGGCAAATTAAATCACCAAATGGAAAGTCTCCACTGAAATCATCAATTCAAATCTGCTTTTCCATTTGAGTTATTTTGTAACAAAAAGTACATCTCCGTTTGCTATAATTCCTGCCCCCCTAACTATCACTGCTAAGAAAAGCTTTTTGAGTAGAGCCAGTTTACCTTTTGGCTACCTAAGTGTGGCCAAAACCAGCCAGAAACAAGGGCCCGTGATCACAAAGTAGATCAGTAGTTTTCCATGAGCTGAAAAAAGTAAGTTTCCATGCTGGATAGTCATAAATATTCATAGTTTGAATACTGAACTCATCTACAGGCAGGTAAGGAAAAGCTATAGAGGGAAATACGCAACCACCCAAATGGCCTCAGTGTATGTGTTCAACAAGGTACATAATGGGGTCTAACAGAGTCAGCGGTGGGATCTCAATACTTGCAATGACTGACAGCCTCTTGCACCCAATAGCTCATTCACTGGGGTTCACCAAAAGATTAAACCCTCAAGGCAGCACACAGCATATTGTGTTACACTTAAAGAGCAGGGCTTCAATGAATAAATGTTTATCTCAAAATTCTTCCTAAGTAGAGAAATGCATCCAGCCTTCAACCCAAGCTTTGTGATAGAGGCTCACTAAGTCAGCATTTATTTTTTTTGTTTAAAAAAAAATAAAATAAGAGTAAGCCTCATATACTGCATTACAAAAAGAGCTCAACTTGAAACAAGTGCATTTTTAAATTAAACAAATTACAATATAAACAATAAAAAATTATTTATTTTCAATTGACATTTTTTCACACCATTTTTGCCAGGGGGGCTCTTAGCGGGGGTGGAAATAGCTTAATCGGTGTTGTCCCAATGGGGAGGTGAAGCTGACATCTGGCTTCAAGAAGTGTCCAGAACAAACTGCTCCAAGTCAAGTGGATAGCTACAGAGAGCACGCAGCAGGCAGCAGCATTTTTGCCCTGAGACTGCAGGGTATGCATGACCTTTGTCCCATCTCATTGCACCTGACTGTGGAGGTTTACAGAAGCTTGCTGCTTTCCAACTATCTGGACCCCAGTGAGATCAGAGGGTAACAAGTATGACCAGCACCACACCAAATGATACCATAGGGGAAGGTCCATTTGTTATGTGGATAAACTGTGGGCGTAGGCCCACAGGGAAACGAGAAAGTTACACCTGTAGTCAGAGGGAGGTGACCAAAAGCACAAGGAGAGACCCCAGGGGACCACAGATGAAAAAACAGGGATGGGAGGTGGAGGGAAGGGTGGGGGTCAGAGGGTAGTCAGGAGAGCTCCAAAGGGCGAGCACCCACTGCCCTGCAAAGGTGCCCAAGGAGCCAGAGGATTCTGCCCCAAGTCAGCGAGCAGAAGAGAGCCAGGGAAACGGCCCCACACTCACATGGGTCCCCCCGGCCGGAGCCTCCTTCCCGGTCTGGCAGAGGGCCCGGGCCCCCCAGCGGATGGGGAGCGCACAAGAGTAAAGGCGCGGGGAGAAGCGCCGCCAGAACCGCAGCAGGAGCCTCTGAATGCGGAGACCGATGCCAGAGGCGAAAGGAGAAAGCCCGGAGCTTGCCCCCACCCTCCGGCTGGCACCGGGGATGCCGGGGCCCAGGGGTCGGGCGCTGAACTAGGGCCCCGAGGGGGGGCCGGGCACGAGGCCGCGTAGGGAGGGGCCAGTCCCCGGCACCCGCGAGCGGCCGTTCCCAGCGCAGCCCGTCCTGCGGGTGGAGGGGGGGGGGAGCGAGAGCCGTGCGCCCGCGGTTACCTGGAAGCGCGCGCCCAGCCCCGGCCCCGCGGCCTTTTCGCGGGAAAAATCCAAGCCGAGTTCCGACAGGCTCCGAGCCTGCGTCACTACCGGGGCGTAACCCGGAAGCGAGTCCGGGTACAGGCCGAGGGCCGAGCGCCTGCTATCACGGCCTGCCGGGAAATGTAGTCTGGGTGGCAGCCGCGCCCCCGACACCGCGCGGGGGAACGGGCCCGGGGCTGCCACGCGCCGCCTCCCCGCACCCAAACCCCCGGGGTCTGCTTGGGTTAGGTGGGGCGCGACTCGTCCCCCGCCTGCAGCAGGACGCGACCCCTGGCTGATGCGGGGCCCGGGGAGACCCGAGTCACACGGCGGGCCCGGCTCGGCCCAGCCCGGAGCGCACCAGAGGAAGGCCTGGTCTCTCCTCCAGACCGCAGGCGCAGAGGCTACTCCGGGAACCACCTCTCAGCACCATGGATCTGTGGTGCTGGGAGCACTTCCGGCAATCAACTCCCCCCACACAGACCGCTTGTCCGCCTGCCGCTCCTGGCTCCTTCAGCAGTGGCTGCCCCGGGCCCAGGGGGGCCTAGCATGTGGGAAGTGGGGCCACAGGGTCCTTAGGGAGCAGGGCAGGGTCAAAGAGGGGCACCCCAGTGCGGAGGCGCATGGCAAAGATGTGGCGGCAGGGCAGCAGGCGGGAGGTGTGGATGGAGCAGCTGCAGTGGGTCAGTGCCTGATCCATGCAGAACTCAGACGGGCCGTCGTTGAGCCGGTAGCCCTCAGCCGTCTCCTGGCAGCTGTATAGGCTGTGCCGGGCAAACCCCAGCTCCTCCTCGATCAGGCCGGCGGGCTCTGGCTTGCACACGGAGCGGTAGCGAGCAGCCAACTCCTCCTCGTCCAGCTCTTGGTCTTCGGCTGTGGCTGCACCACTTGCTTGCATGGCCGTAAGGTCCAGGATGCACTGTGCCACAGTCAGAGGGGGGCTGAGGACCGAAAGCAGCTGGTGCTGGTGCTCCTTGAGCAGTTCACAAGCATTGACGTTGCAGGCAGTCTCAAAGGCCCAGAACTGCACCCACATCTCACTGCGCGGCTGCCAGTGACGGCAGAAGTAGCGGACGAACCGATGGGGGAAGATGGCCTTCATTTCCTGCACTGCCTGATTGTAGGCAGCTGGCGACTTGGAGGAAGCCAGCTGGCAGAGCAGGGGCCAGATGCGCTCATCCTCTGCCACACCCAACTCCTGGGCCTTGTTGAACAGGGTCTCCAGCACCTGGGAGCGGCAGATCTGGACACGGGCATTGGGTAGCAGCTCCTTCACTGCTTCCAGGCTGGTGATTTCTATGCCCAGGGTGACACAGCGTACCTTGAACTTGACCTCAGGCACGCTCTGCACAAGAGAGGCCAGCGTGAAGCGCAGCAGGTCAGGCGTCTCCTTCCGTGTCAGGCAGTAAGTGCACTCATGTCCCCGACCAGTCCCATCCACACACAGCACTGTGTAGAGGTCGAACTCCTCGTTAAGCCCAACCATACGGTCAAAGAAGAGCATGAGTGGAAAGCGCTGGGCCAACACCATCATGCGTGAGGTCAGGAAGAAGATGGTCTTGACAATGACCTTGTCCTCCATGAAGACCAGCTTTACCTTGGCTCCAGGGTCACTGGCAAAAAGACTGTCTAGGCCATGGAGGACATCCAGCACACCATGGTCACGGCTCTTGCAGTAGGAGAGCAAGCGTCGCACATCCTGAGCACCTACAAACTGCTTGGAGATCTTGTTGGTGGTGCGCACTGGCAGGCAGGAGTTGGCCATCAAGTAGCCCTTTTTGAAGTAGTAGGCAAACTCTATAGGACAGAGCGTGTGGTTGTGGGCCAGCTGGCACTCAGTGACAATCAGACGGTCCTTACTGGGGCTCATCTTGAGAACGATGCTGGCGCTACAGCCCTTCTGCTGACCCCTGCAGGCAAAGAGACAGTGCTAGGCACCCAGATACCATCATGAGAATCCCCTCAGGCTCCAGACACACAGCATCGTGCCTGGAGCCAGCAGAGCCCCTTTTTCTCCTTATGGCATGGAAACCACATCTCCCAGCCCACTGGGTGCCTGGCCTGCAGGACACTCTGCGGAACACTTGCTTTTATGTCCAGGTGGCATATAACCATGGACAGGAGGGCACTCTCTCTGATAGGAGAGGTCAGTATGACAGGCTGAGGGTCACTAGGGCCTAACCCCCTGATGTGAGGTCACTCCACAGCACCATTCATGCCGTTCAAGTCACATGCAGGCCAGCTTGGGAGCTGTCACTGTTTCCCTACAGTCCAAATCCCAGGCCCTATTTGGTCTCTGAGGGCTTGTTTACTTTGAAGCAGCATGCCCAATCCAGGTCACTGAGACATCATGCACCCTCACCCAGACATGCTCCAAACCTGGAAGTACCCCAGTGAAACCTCTCTGGGGGTCTGGCTCAGCAGCAGCTCTCACGCATGACAGAGGCCCAGCTCTTGAGAGCAACTGTCAGGATATCCCCAAGTATCTCCCATGAGCATTTCTGCATTTGGTGTGTGCCTTCAGGTGCGGTCCAGCTGGACAGACTACTGTTAGATTATATACAAACCCTGCGTGCTCCTAAAATCCAGGCCTAGAGGAAGCCCCTTTATAAGGGGGCACATTACACTCATTCTCCAGCAGGGGCTCCAGCCCATCTGGGCTTGCTGGGAGGGCCATGCAGACAGGCAGGGGCTGTCCTCCTGAGGCCAAGTCCCAGGGAAGCTGTGCATGGCGTTGCACCAGGAGTCAGAATACAGCCTGGCTGCTAACAGCTTGGAGAGCAATGACCAAGGGCACCTCCCTTCAAGACTGGGTAGGGCCTGGCCGGGCCCCTCTCCACATCTGTAGATGTCAGGGCAAATCCCTACCAGGGACAGCACTGCACTAGACTAGGCCCCAGCTGAGCAAGCAGGGTCAGGAGCAGGGTGAGAATGGTACAGATGGGGGGCTCAGGCCAGGGGGCCTGAATGGAGGGCTGGTTACTGCAGGGAAGGGTCAGGTCTGAGACACCCACATCATCAACTGGTGGACACACAGGAGATCAGGCTTTCTTATAAAGCAGGATCCAGGGGATGGTAAATGAGATGGAAAGGGAGAGTCTGCCTCTGATCCCTGATGGAAAGGAAGAGTCTGCCCCTGGGAGACAATCCGTCCTAGTTTGACTCATTATCCTAGGGGGCTCCCTGCCAAAGTGATGCTGGTCTCAGGTCTCATGATGGGTGGAATGGATGTCTCTATCTGTAGAAGCAAAACACCCAGCAACACTGAAGCAGCTTGGCCCAGCAGTTGGAGCACTGGCCTAGGACCAAGGAGATGAGTTCTATTGCTGATTCCACCTCTTGTCTGCTGAGGGAGCCTTGGGCAAGTGGCTCCCCTGTCATATACCTCTGTTTCCCTGTCTGTAAAATGCCGATAGTAACACAGGCCTCTTGACTAACGCACTGTGAGACCTGCTGATGAAAAGCATGAGAGAGCAGCCTGAGAATATGGATCCTTACGTCAGCCTGTGCCTTAGGCTGCACTGTGCAAGGGGCACAGAATCAACCTATAGGGTGGCATTACAGAAAGGATTAAGATAGGCAGTGTTTGTGAGAGTTATGTAGCCCTCCTCCCCTTCAGCCAGACACCAGTGGATGGAGGGAGTTGGAACCAGAGGGTGGAGACAGAAGTCAGTATCTCCCTCTGCAACAGCTAGCGCTGTCTCTTCAGTCAGACCTAGATGGACACCAGCCCAGCAATGCCCAGGCATACAGATGTTGCATTTCAGCCCAGGAATCAAGCCCTCCCACACTGGGCCAGACTCTATTTGTGGTTATGCATGTATTTGGCTGCATCACACCAAGGAGTCACTGGCCCATCTCATTCAGCCTCCCATCCCCTGCAAGAGAGGAAAAGGCTGTGCTGAAGAACCTGAACTAGAACTGAGGTGCAGCTACCTCTGGGATGGGGCATGCTGGGGACTGTTTAAGCATCCTATAGACCTACTGCCCAACAACTGAGGTCAAGAAGCGGAAATCAGATACCAAATGGAAATTGCAGATGGCAGAAGACAGTTCAGAGAGTGCACTAACCCCAACTTGATGCAGCAACTGTTCCTGCTCCTCCCCTGTCCTCCCCTCCCCTCCCACCCCCCCTCCCCTGCTATACATGCTGCTTCATGCCCAGCCCACACCAGTAGGGCCAGCCCTGGGGTCCCTGCTCTGTCTTACCCCTGGGTAGGCTTGCTGGAGCCCCGGACATCCTTGCAGACCAGGCGCACAGAGCTGTACTTCAGGGCCTCCACTACGCCGGGCTGTGGAGGGGCTGTTGCCCATTTGCACTTGCTGAGCGGCACAGAGTTCTTGACAAAGAACAGCACCTTCCGGTGCTCGCACCAGGCGTCAAAGAAGGTGCTGAACTCCTCCCATGAGAAGAATTCCTTCTCCTGCAACTCGGCCTCCTCCATCCCACGGGGCGGCTGGCCTGTGGGGACAGCACAGCAAGCCAACATTGGTGCCAGGACCATAGCAAACAGGGAACAGAGCTCAACTTCACAGAGCCCACCATACTGACAATGCCCTGGCTGCAGAGGAAGCCTGCAGCTGCAGACTCAGCCCAGACAGAAGTCAACATTAGAACATAAGTGCCATGCTTGGTCAGGCCAATGGTCCATGTAGTCCGTCTCTGAGAGTGGCAGAAGTGGATGCTATAGAGGGAAGACATTGAACTGGATATCTCCAGTGATCTATCTGCTATTTAATACCTCCTTGGCATTCATCATCATCGATTTAGAGATGCCAAAAGAAATGTTTCCAAATGATCTGTTCAATAGCCATTAACAGAACTATCACCCAAGAATATATCCAGTCCCCTTTTTAACTTAGCTCTGCAATTTGCCTCCACCACCTCCTGTGCCAATGACTTACTTAAGTTAACTCTGTGTTGTATAAAAAAGTACTTTCTCTTGTTAACTGACAGGGTACAAGGGTCAAGGCAAGGTTGGCACCATGGGGATATGGGAGAAGCCACAGGACCCCGAGAGGCAGGCCGTAGAGAACTACATGGCAGCACAGGGCTCCTAGAGTATCACAGACCCCTTGCACCTCATCCCCCAACAGAAACTTTCCGGTTTCTATCCCTGTTCCTGGCTTATCAACCCAAAGCCCCATGCCTACCTCCACGTTTTGTAAGTGCCTCTGCTTTTGACCCAGGCAGCACTGTCCTTTCCCAACGTTTGTGCCCCCCTGTGTGGCCAGGAGGAAGGGAGAGAAACCATGGGTGGTATGTGGGGAAGAGCTAGGGAAAGTGTTGAGCCCTCACAGCATGCATACAAATCCCTCTCTCCAACCCTGTCTCCTCCAGACTTCCAACACCTCCCCTCCTTCCTGCAGGAGTTTCTGTCCGTTTCTGTCTCTGGTCCGTACGTCCATTCCCTCCCCCCCCCCCCCCCCCCATGTGACCAGTTTGCTAAAGATACTCCCTGGCATGTCTCTCCTGTCTCCTCCTCAGCAACAATGAAGAGCCTCTTAGCGCTCAGAGTTGGGATTAGACCTTGGATACCCTGTTAACACAGGAGGCCCTGACAAAAGCAGGCACATGATTCTGTAAATGGACTAGGAAGCATGCCCACTGTGATAACCTGTGCCCTCTTCTCCCAGATAACCTGACCATGCAGATGCTGCATCTGGCCTTATTTCTAGTGTTTGGCTAACCCACCTTTGAGAACAGCACCTGCCATGATCTGAAGTTACAAAAAAATGGACCATTCACCCCTACCCCAGAGATCCCATTCAAGCACTCCACTGCCAGCATTGCACACACCTGTGCCTTGATGCTAACTGGCTTCAGCTTCCTGCCCGGCTCCCAGTTGGCTGGGCTGGAGAGCCTGCTGGCACTTGCTGGCTTCCTCTACATGTATGCTGTGATCAAGGCACCCCTCAGCCTTCCTTCTGAGCAGCCTGGCAAATTGAGCTCCTTCCCACTCATTGGCAGACATTTTCCACAGCCCTCCAGTCACTTCCATGGCTCACTCCTGCACCCACTACAGCCTTGTAGCATTGTTCTTTGAAGCACAGACACCACAACAGAAGGCCAGGCTCCAGTACCAGCCTCATCCATTACCCAATCAAAGGGAAAAAGTCTCCCCTCCTCCTCCTCACCAGCTCCCTTCCACCTTTGCAGAGCACCTGCATTCCTTGTTCCTGGGGGTAATACTTTTCCCCCTAGCTGTGAAAAACCTCACTTCTCTGAAAGGGCCCAGTTTAGCAAACCATCCAGACAGCTCTGCATGACTGTCCTGGCCTGAGCATTGTTTACTACTCCACCCACGTCTCCAAGATTTGTGTTCAGTGGTCATGTCTACACGTCACCATACAGCAGCTTTGCTACTGCGCCATTTTAGTACTTCCTTTTAGTACTAACATACTAAAACACAGCACAGTAACTTCCCATACTGCGCTGTATCAGCAGCGCAAACGAAGAGCTCCCTGCTACGTTGCCATAGTGGTGCACTGTAATTGGGGAGTATGCTGCTACAGCAATGTAGCTGGCAATCACATGTAGCCTCATGTGATCACTACACTGCCACAGCATGCTATAAAGTGATGTAGCGCATTGCTACATCACCATACAGGGCAATGTGTAGATGCTCCCAGCAGGTCCTTTCCCACTGGATCTGGACTTACATGCTTCACAATTCTCATGATGCAGAAAAGCCTATTTTAATCAGACTCTGTTCTGTGCTGGTCTTTACAGATGAAAATAAGGAATCTAGCCCTGGGATTTGATTTCATTTTTAATGGAATTCAGAATTGGATGGTACAAAACTAGCTTTTAGGTTTCCCAATTTTCCCCTGGATTGGTTCTATCCTTTGCCATCAAAAACAGGAGTTAGCAACCTGTGGCCCACAGACCAGATCCAGCCCACAAAGCAATTTCACATGGCCTGTGGGTGTGAGTTAGTCAGGACATCAGTAAATGGGGGAATCAGCAGTGGCAGCAGCAGTGAAGTGTACTTACTGCACCAACCAGTAACATGCTGCCCTCCCTGCTCCCTGCCTCTTATGCCCTCTACTGAGCTGCTGCTTCTCTTTCAGCCAACTTGTTCTTTGGCAGCAGTTGGTGGCAATGGCAAACAGTGATGAGGGTACAAGACACCTGCAGTAACGGGGGTGAGAGAGCAGGTACAGTTATAGTAACAGCAGCTGGTTTGGCTGGAGCAGGGCAGAGAAGGGAGTCACTGGTCTGGGGTTTAAACTTTACTAGTTATATCTCTGGCAGCAGCCCACCTTCAGAGCAAGCCATGTTAATTTGGCACACTTCTTCTCAAAGGTTGCTACACCCTGGCTTAAAATATTCCCAGAAATTTTAGGATCAATCCCACATTCAGAAGTTATGGCATGACAGATGAACTGATGGAGAGAGGACATTGAGCTGAAGGGGAGGGTTGGTCTGCACTAAAAGGTTTTGCCAGCCTCTGCATGTGGGAAACCCTCACCCTGTGGCCATTATGGCTGAACCAGTAAGCCCCACCATACTGACCTAGTCATGCTGACCTAATTCTTTTGCTAGCAGGGCTTGCACCATCCCAGGAACTGCTTTCAACCATCCTGACAAAAGAACTCCTTTGCCAGAGTAAACTCCCCCTCCAGATGAAACCTTGGAGCCTGTTTATAGTATAGTCCCCATCTCATTTGAGGAAGGAATTGGCCCCTGCTGCATGCCTCCCTCATCCAGCTTACACAGCATCACATGCAAATGGAGCCTCCCACTGCACTTCTGCATGCCTACACACACACACATATGCACACACCTGGCCACTCAATAATATCAACCTCTATGTGACACACACCTCCTACCCATTGTCAGCCTCGCACACCCACCCAGACAGCCCCACATTGCGTCACCCCACAACATGCGTGCTGCCCTTCGGTAGGTGTTAGAACCTTCATCACTTGAACAGCTGCTTTGCTGTGTCACCCTTGTATACGTGCCCCCCCCCCCACACACACACAAAGCAACCACACGTTGGCTAGCACCCACATTATACACCAAGCAGCCCCTCCCCCCCCCCGCAAAATGCCACTTCCCATCACACACAGTGCCCCGTTTTGCATGATAGACATTTGCACACTTGCACACGTGTTGAGTGGTGTTGGCTCTTGCAAATCTGCTCTCCCAGTCCCGTCCCAGGTCACACACAGCCCTGCAGACACCAGGTTAGCTCAGCTATCCCTATGCTCGGCAAGCAACACCCTCCGCCCATCATCCCCTCCCCTGCACTTCCGGCCCTGGCAAAGGAAGGAGCCCCTGCACAGCACAGGCAGCTCGAGCAGGAGAGGACAGTGACCCGCGGCCATCCCAGGCGCCTCCTCCCCTGTGGTCCCCTCCTCACTCACAAGCCAGGCGACCACAAGCCATGACGCTCCAACAGCCACAGCAGCAGGAACCCAGGGTTCCCAGACCCACAATGCACTGCAGCTCCACCCACCTCCACAATGCACTACAGTCCTCCCCTCCACCCCCACAATGCATTGCAGCCCTCCCGCAGCTCACAGCTCTTAGCCCTTAATATGCCTTGTCCCCCATTTCCTCCTTCATGCTGCATTGTGCCCCCACACCCTAGTCTCTAGCAGAATGCAGCCCCCACCCCTGTGACGTGCACTCTCCCTGCTGTCCAAGGGCTGCATTAATTTGGACCCTGCAGGCCTCTGAGCAGCAGCACCAGTAGGAGGGTCTCCATCCAAAAGATCCCCCTCTTCAAATGCCCTCAAGCTGCAGTGCTGTCACTGCCACCGAGGATCCTCGGGGAAACAGCATCAGCCTGGCATAGCATGACCTGTCCTGGGATAGTGTCCCCCCGTAATGCAGCCAGGATTCTCTGGCCAGGCCGTGCTGGGTGTGACCCGACTTACCCAACAGCAGTAAGAAAGCACACGCCAAAGCCATGGTGTGGCATGACAGGTGGGCACCCCAAGAAGACCTCTAGAACCCAATTCTATGTTGCAAGAGATGAGAGCTGCCAGGCAGGCTTGATGGCACTGCTCAGTCGCAAACACCCTGGGAGGCTGGGACCACAGGGAAGGGCCCAAGGAAGGGGCATGGGTCCACAGTAGCATCCCTTGAGACTCATGAGACCAACAAAGCCCCAGCAGGCAGCCATGAGCCCCAAGCTCTGCTGTGCTGTATCCCACCCATCACTGCTGCCCCTGTGCACATGCCCTGCTCCTCTCTGCAGTCTCTGCATTCAGGAGCTCCTGCCTGCAAAAGCAGAGCCCAGCTCTGCAGCTAGCTGGTTGCTCAGTAGGATGGTCCCTGTCCCTGCTTACCAGTTCAGTTGTTGCTGTTTGGGGTCACCCATGAGCACCCCCAGCAACAATCCTACACATTCTTCCAGATCCTTGCTGCAGGTCATGAACACTGAGGCCAAGGCCAGGTCCCCCAGGGCCTGCCTCAAACACCTGTAATAGCACTACCCGTCCCAGTAGGCTCTGCTGTGGCATCTTGCTTGCACTTTTGCCCATGACAGCAGCAATTGCTGCTTCCACTCTTCTTGCCCCCATGGCATGGATGCAGACCCAAGTCCCCAACCCATGTCTGGTTTATCTTGACCGGCCTCCAACAGCATCTGTTTCTTGGCTCAAGGGAAGAGTTTGACCTAGTACCTTAACCTGCCACTGGGGTGCCACCGAGTTTCCTTTAAGGTCTTAGAAGGGGACACAGAATGCTCTGGGGTTCTGTGCTGAATGTCAGGATGCCTGGGTTCTGGGAAGGGAATGGGAGAGGAACACCAGCTCAGACACCTGGGAGAGGACTGGAGTCTGGTGGCTGGGGGAGGGGAGAGAGGGAAAGGGGGCTGGGAGACAGGACCCCTAGGTTTGTTCAGGGACAGGAGCACTGTCCAGTAGCAGGTGCAGTTCCTATTCCCAAGTACAGGCTGAAGATATGATCAAAACAGTTACTGCAGCACTGGAATGTGTAGGCTCCTATGGGGCAGGCTGTGGAGAAGGGAGCCTGAGCCATAGCTCTGCCCTGCCTGATTTTTTTAAGGAAAAATTTTCATGTCCCAAGTCAAATCAGCCAAATCAATTCCAAATCTATGTGAATCATTCAAGAAGCATATGCGGCCCTGCTACCAGCAAGCATCCTTCACCCCCACCTGGGGCTTCAGATACAACAAAAGCCATGTTATCAGGCACTTTACCAAACACAAAGGTCCGCTAACCAGCATCTGGCAATACAAATCTTCCTTCCAAGGGATATGGCAAAAGCAAAACCGGAAGTCCCACTTCCGGTTTCACCGTCGCAATCCGAGTTCTTCACTTCTTCCTTGTGAACCACAGCCCAGAGCAAAGCAGCCTGTGTGGGGCCCCGTTCCCTGTCCCCTGGCACACTAACACCAGGGAGTGCACCAGATGGTGCATATTTGATTAACTGGCATATTTGATTAACTGGCATCCCCCATTCCAGATAACAGAGCTTTTACTTTACTTCCAAATCTTTTGGAGGGCATCCTATGTCCAGGCCCAGGCCCAGAGACTTGAGGTTTGGATGCTACCAAGTTTTGCTTGCCCTCAGCCATATGGCCGCAGGAGCAAGCTAGGGAGCTCTGCCCTGCCTGGGTCCAAATCATTATGACACAAAAAGATAGCTTGGTGCTATACAGCCAGCTTCTGGCACCCAGTCCCTCCCCTGTCTTGCCTAAAGCAAGCCTTGACACTATTACAAACACAAAGAGGCTCTAATTTGCGCAGGTGTGGCAGCCACACACCCAGCTGAGCCCTCCAGTGCATGATTTTCCCCACCCCATCCCTACCCTAACATGGTACCACCTGCTCCTGCCCCATCTTTCTCCCTGATGCACTGACAGACCCCGCAAGGACCTAAGCAAGAGTGCAGGGTTGTGGGATAGGGGGATTCCTGGCATAAAACAATTGTAGCTTGCAACCTCGCTCTTTCAGGGTGGAGATGGGAATTTGGGGAGGCCCCCAGGGAGGGATCACATCCTCTCAACCCAGCACCTAGCTAGAGAAGGGCTCTAAGGGTTCTGGGGCCATGCAGCTAATCCACATGGGCACGTGGCAGCCAGGTAACACTGCCATCCCTGCAAGGGCCAGGCACCTAGGCTGCGCTGCAAAGAGCCCAGCAGCCATGCCAGTGTTACCAGAAGTGCTTTAGGAAGCTGGGAGGGACCAGTCTCCAGCCAGGCCAGGTGAGGCTGGTAGGCCTCTGAGGAGTTGATGTAAGTCAGGCTGCACAGAGCATTGGGCAGGGGTGAAGGCAGCACCCCATCCACCTGTGCCTGCTACAGCAGGCTCTCTAGTGAATGGGCAGGACTCAGGCAGATGCGGGCCCCAGGAAATAGGGCCTACACCAGATCCAGCTCAGAGAGGTTGGACTGCAGCAGGAGCCAGCACAAGGTGGGCTTAGCCTGGGGCACACTCTGCAACAGGGTCACCTCAGCAAAGTGGGCAGTTGTGGGTGCCTGGGCACAGGCTAGTAAGTAGGCACAAGGGTGCACCCACCCAGCCCCATCCTGGCACAGGATGCTGTGCAGCTGGAAGATGGCACCCTGGGCTGGCTGGCACAGCAGGATCAGCTGGTCTGGGAGGCAACACAGTAGATGCTGCATAAAAGAGGTGTACACAAAGAAGCTTTGCAGCTCAGCATTACCTGGCGAGAACACCAGCCACACCCAGGCACTGGCCAGCTGGGTACTCAGTTCCTTCAGTAGCGGGCCAAGTTCTGGTCCACCCAAGTGCTTCAGCTTGTAAGGCCCCAGGAACTGCTGAAACATATGAGCAGCAAGCTCCCACAGAGACAAGGGGTAGGTCTGCACTCGCAATTGGTCCCCCATGACCAGCTGGTGGACACAACCCAACTTGGCCTGCATCACCACCAGCATCTCATGCCCTGTGCCCACCTCCAGCATGATCTGTGATGGACATTGCTAGACACCGGTAGTAGCTGCAGGAAGGGCTGTGCAGAAATAGTTGGAGGTGGCTCCAGACCCAGGTCATAGCTGGCTCCTGTGACAGGGGGGCGCAAAGCACATCCAGCAGCAAGGGTACACACACATGCACAGCAGCCCTGGGTAGCAGCTCCTGCAGTACCTAGGACTCAGGCACCATTGCCCTTAAGAGTCACAGGCCACAGCCTCATGCCCAGCTCTGGCCTAACCTGCAACACTGAGAGCAAGGCTACACAAGCTGTGCTGCCAAACCAGTATGTAGGCACAGGACTGCAAGCAGGGGTCAGGTCCGGAGCGAGGGCAGGCAGGAAGTCTAGACAGAGGTGCTCTGGAACAGTGCAAGCCTTTGCCTGCAGGGCTTCTGGCATAATAAAGAGACTAGGCACATGCAGGCTGCCCTTGCTGAACACCAGCTGAAGCTGCGCTCCTGGGTCCTGGGCCAGCAGGACACCAAGCTCCTCCAGCAGTGGCCCCAGCTCCCCCACTCCAGCACCACCTGCCCCAGCCACTGCAGGTCCACGAACTTGTAAGAGACATCCCTGACCACCCAGCTGGGCAGCCTCTCAAGGAGAGCCCCCCACAGCAGGCAGCTGGTCCAGGCCATTGCAGCTGGTTCTGCAGGGATGCCAGCCCTGCTGGATAAATGGTGGGGGAGAATAGGATCAGGCTTCGTCCCACATGTCACCCACTCATTCTCCCCTGCCCATCCTCACTGCAACACTAACTATACCCACTTCAGCCACCCTGTGCCCCTACTGCAGCCCTGCCTCCTCCTCCACCCTGCCCACACCCCTTTGCCTCCTACTTCGATTATGCACTGCATCCTCCCTGTGCCATGGTCCTGTGTGTCCCACTTGCCCCCTCACCCACATGCTCAATGTAATTGCACAGAGCAGGTCTCCAAAGCCCCAGACTCCATACTTACCAGGGATACAACTGCCAAGGGTTAAATGCTGCCTTCCACCCCCTGTGTCAGGAAGTCAAGTGCACTGAATACCTGCTGGCTTGTGAGATTCACCTGGGGCAGCGGATCAGCCTGCAGGAAGAAACAGCAAAGGATCATCTTGCTCCAGCCAGGGCCAGCTCTACCCTCACCCTTTGTAACCACAGGGGCCTGGCTGGGCTGCATCAGATCTGCCTGTGACCCACAGCACAGCGGGCAGCTGGAGGGTCTGGCTAGGTAGGGTGCCCTCCAGAGCCATAACACAATCAGCCATGAGGCACCCAACCCCATACAGCACCCGTGAGTGACTGGTTGGAAACCCAGAGGCACTGAGCAGCTGCAGCAGCAGCTGCCACAACCCAGCTCATCCCAACAGTACTAGCCCAGAGAAACCACAAATTCCATTAGTGTGGGAGGCGCTGGCCAGCTGAACTGTCCCAAGGGCAGACCTGAACTGGTGCCTGTGTGAGAAGAACCCAACCCTGTATTCCCCAGCACCTGGGCCAGCCAGGGTTCTCACTCCAGTTAGATCAGAGCCAGCAACTAGCAAAGAAAAAAGGTCCATTCCTTGCTGCCAGAGCTGGCCAGCCAACACCCTTGCCCAGCACCCCCTTACCTTCACCCCCCTCCTGAGCACCATACACCAGGCACCAACCCCAGCACAGTGGGCACAGCACTCCCTGCTCATGCCTGGCCACACATCACCCTTGACCATGGCACAGTCCCCCGGAGCCCCGCCAGGTCCTCAATCCCATTCATGCCCAGGCTCCTTCCTTGTGCATGTTCCCTGACACTGCCACGGGAGTGTAGGAGTCACCAAGAATGCGTGCAGCCTCCCAAACACAAGCAGATGCTCAGCCTCCCACACACACACACACGCCCAACTTCACCTAGCATCCCTGGCTATGTTTAGGTTCAGGGCTGGGTAGGGCAGTCTGGGCCCCTGGCCAACGGTAGTGAGACCAGGAGGCAATGGCTGCTCATTGGTTTCTGCCCCTTGAAGTGGGGAAAATACCTTAAAGGGACTACAGAGACAGCAAGTGCCCCCAGGCAGGGCCATGGACACCTGGGTCCCACCCTGGCTTGGGGAGGGGAGAGACACCCCTGGAATTAGAGCAGGGCCACGTGGTATGAGTCAGAAGTCAAGGCCAGTCAAAGTGGGCACCAGGACCCATGTGGCTCATCCCACCACAGCTTCACCTGAGAGACCAGCAGCATCCACCTCAGTCTGGGCCCAGGGGACAGACAGCTCACAGCTTGTGCCAAGGATGTGGCCAGCAGCAAGGTTGGTCCCATCTGCTCAACAGCCCACATGCCCCAGCACCTGCCTCCACAAGGAGGTGCTGGCATGGCCAGGGTGCATGCTGACTCCAAGCCAATGCAGCAGGTGGGGCTGCCCTCTAACCCATCTGTTTCTTCCTGGATTCCCAGCCCCTGCTAGCTTGGCTAGTACTCTGGGAGCACCAGGCCTACATGGAAGCTGGTGGGACAGTCCCAATACCAGCCCCTGGCAGTCCCCACTACCGGTCCACTGCACTAGGCTGGACTATACCCAAGGACCACAAAGGAACAGGCGCAGTCATCCAGCAGGACCCCCGCTCCAGCCAGCAGGGAGGGGAGCAGTCACATTCATGGCCAAGACTTCAGCAGAGGATCAGTCACCTCAGTTTGCTGCTGCAAGGGTCACTAGAAAGATCTCTCCACAGCCCAGAGGCAGAGGCTTCCCTTTTTCACCCAGAGCAGTAGGGGCAAGTTGGTGGTGAGGAATTATACTGACCACTGGAGATTGAGGTGAGGGGGGAAGGCAGGGGACAACTCCTGCTGTAGAGACTCCTGGGGTGGGGGGCATATTGGCACCCCACTTTAAGTCAGCACTCAGGGCTTAGCTGTGAGGGCCTACATGAGTGCCCAGAGGTGAGCTGGGGTAACCACAAGTCTGGAGGTAGTGCCCTCAGGTTGGGGGCTGCTAAACTGAGCCTTGTTCTCAGAGGCTGAGCATTATTTGACAACTGATATGCAGAGGCAAAGCGAGCCTAGTGAAAGGCTAACTCAGCCCACTAAGCTAGGTCTGCTCCAATGCACAGAGGGGAGGCAGACAGCCCAAGGGAGGGCACCTTGGGCACACTTTGGCAAGGCCAAAGAGCCAGAGGGAAGGAGCAGAGTTGCTGTACCTCCACCAGTGATGTGACCCCACATGCCATCTGGGCCAGGCCACGATTACACAGAGCAATTTCTAAAAGGCATTTTATTGATGGGAACTTTATAAAGACTTTTCTTTGATGCTGGATGCCTCCTCACATGCCCCAAACTGTAGAGGGCACACAGGTCTAGCCCCAGCCTGCCCAGGTGGGCAAATGGCCTAGCCCAGTCCACACCACATGCCTTCCCTCCTGGCCTGTGCCCCATAGCCACTGGCAGGGAACTCACTCCACTGTCTCTGGGGCCTGGGACCCCTTTCTCTAGTGATGCCCCAGGGCCAGCTCTGTGGGACTTGCCCCAAGGCTGCTGCTCAGTCTGCAAGGCACCCAGGAAGCTAGGTGTCCTGTTCTTCAGGGCTTGGTGGGGTCTGCAACAAGCTGGGATCATAAAGGGGCTGTCCAGTCCAGAGGCGGGTAGCAAATAGATGGCGGCAGGGCCGACGGCTGGAGACATAAATGGAGCAGCTGCAAGCAGCCAGGTCCTGGCTCACAACGAAGGAGCAGATGCCACCATCCAACAGAAAGCCCTCAGGCACCTCCTTGACATGATAGTTGGCATGCTTGGCCAGGCTCAGCTCCTCAGCAATGAGAGCGGCATTCTCAGGTGGGCACACAGCACGGTACAGTTCTGACACCCGTTCCTCATTGAGTGCTGCCATCTCAACCCGTAAGGCCTGCAGGTCCAGCAGTCCCCGCACGCAGGCTGCCAGCCCCATGGGTGGGCTGAGCGCTGAGCGCAGCTTTTGCTGGTGGAAGCTCATGTGTTCCAGGAAGGGGCAGTCACGGTTCTTCTCGAAGGCCCAGCACTCAGCCCACGTGCCCTTGTTGTGATGCCAGGTCTCCAGATAGTACTGCAGAAAGTCTAATGGTGCCACATCCTCCAGGTCACTCAGGTACTGGCTGTAGACACGGGGTGAGCTGGCATTGGCCATGTTGTGCAGGAGGTTGCGCACCTTGTCCTCCTTGGGAACACCCAGCTCATGTGCCTTGCGGTACAGTGCCTCCAAAACCTGCAGTCGACAGATTTGTACACGGGCACAGGGCAGCACCTCCTCTACCGCATCAACGTCCGTGATGCCTGCCCCTACTGTCAAACATTTCACCTTCAACTTGATGTCAGGCACACTCTGCACCAGGGAAGCCACAATGAAAATGACTAGGTCAGGCACACCCCGGCGTGCCACACAGTAGGCACACTCACGACCCTGCCCATTGGCATCCTGGCACAGCACTGAGTAGAGATCAAACTCACTGTTGACACAGGTGGCCTTGTCCATATAGAGGCAGCGAGGGAAGTGCTGGGCCAGTCCCCGCATGTGCGAGGTGGCTAAGAAGATGCTATTCAGCACAGCCACATCTTCCTGAAAGACCAGCTTGACTTTGGCACCCGGGTCACTCTTGAAGAGCCCATCCAGCTGGCTCAGGAGCTCACACATCCCTTTGTCCTTGGCCTTGCTGTAGTCCTCCAGGTTCCAGACCAGGTCAGGTGCCAGGAAGCGCTTAGAGACACTGTTGGTGATACGGATGGGCAGGCCCATGCTGGCCTCCAGCTGGTGCCGTTTGAAGTAGTGGGCAAACTCCACCTCTGAGAGCTTGTGGTTGTGCTCCAAACTGGCCTCAATCACCACCAGTCGGTCCTTCTTAGGGCCCAAGCGCAGTGTGATGGAAGCTGGGCAGTCGATCTTCTCACTGCTGTGGGAGACAGGAAGGTCAGCCAAGGCTCTGCCAGGGAGACCAATCATAGATACATGCAGCCAAAGGCTACCAGTGCAGCCAGCAGGTGTGGAACAGGAAAGAGGGGCCAGACCCAAACAAGAGGGCTGTGGGAGTGGGCAATCCAGCTCACACAAAAGCAGCCAGGGCAGCACACAGCACTTTGGATCTGCAGCACTGCCAGTGGCAAAGACTGGGGATTTCCTCAACACAGCTCTCCAGGGCAGTGAGAGCCAGCATTACCCCATAGTAGGGACAAGAATGAGCTGGTAGGGAGGGGGCCCATGCTGAGCTGGGACACCGGGTACATCCTGCACCTGCATCAGTGTCCCTTGCTGGAGTCAGCCAGGGCCAAAGGCTGCCACCCCGCTAGGGAGAATTAAACACTGGACCTCCAAAGTGATGCATGAGGCAGGGGGAGCAGGAGACTCCCCCACAGAAGAGTGATTGGGGACGGGGGGCGATGGCAGCACCTAGGCCCAGCATTGTTCCAAGCAGAACAGGGCGCCAGGGCGGGGAGCTGGGCAGAGGGGAGGGCCCGCCAGCCGTCAGCACTCACAGCTTGTTGCGCTGCACGGTGCTCTGCCCCACGTAGGTGCCGCTGTGCTTGCAGATGAGGCGCACGAAGCGGAAGCGCAGGGTCTCGGCCAGGTTGGGCTGGTAGTGCAGTGGGTGCTGGCGCAGCGAGATCAGTGGCTTCAGACTGGCGATGATGAACAGCACCTTGTGCTCCTCGCACCAGTCGTCGAAGAAGCTGCTGAACTGCTGCCACGTGTGGAACTCCTGGCCCAGGCCCAGCTCCCCCATCCTCCCGACCCCCGCCCGCCGCGGGCGGCACTGGCCTAGCGCAGCCCCAGCCCCGGTCCCGGCCCGTCCTGCCCGCACCCGGGGCGGGGCGGGGCGGGGCTGGGGGCGCGGATGGTCCCGGCCCGCTCCCGCCCCGGAACCTGCAGCTGCCGCTGCCTCCAGCAGCCCGGCTAGGGGTTGCTCCCCCACAATGCACCGCGCACGCATGCGCTCCCACCCTGTAGCGCGCCGGCAAGGGAACACTCACTCGCCCCCCTCCCATTCTGCCGGAGCACGTGACTCCGAGCGGCTCCTCCCCCCGGCAGTCCCAGCGCGCTCCCTGGAGCGCAGCCACCGGCATGCGCCTGCGCACTGCGGCCGGCGCGCGGCCTCTGCCCTCCCCCTCCCGGCGCGTGCGCGGTGGGTCTCCGTGCAGCGCCGCCTCTTGGGCACAGTCCCGGGCTTGGGGCTTTTTTTCCGCAGGTGCGTGCGGCTTTAGGGCAGCAGCGGTGTTGCCGCTCCAGGTGGATGATTATTGTGTTTGTATGATAACGTTCTTTGGGTAAATCCGGTATCTTTTATCAAATGGTTGGAAAAAGTCTTCTTTGCAAGCTTTCGGGCAGGTATGCCCCTTCTGAGGATGAAGAAGGGCCTGGTCTGTGCTCTTCCACAGGCCAACTGCAACTGCCCCAGCCTGATGAAGGGTGTTTGTGCCCAAAAGCTTGCAAAGACTTTTTCCAAGTATTTGAATTGGTCTAACACAGGGTGGACAAAATGCGGCCCATGGGGCTGGATGTGGCCCGCCAGGCCATTCCATCCAACCTGCTGGGCCTTAAAAAATTTAGAAAATATTTTTCTGCTCCTGGCTGCCTGTCACGTGGCCCTCAATGGCTTGCCAAAACTTAAGTGGCCCTTCACCCAAAATAATTGCTTGCCCCTGGCTAATGAGATACCGGATTTACCCAAAGAACCTCATCTGCTTACATCCTTGAGACCATCATGGCTACAACCTTTACCCCCAAAATGTACAGTAGTTTTTGAGGTAGCTAACTAATGCACTATATGCAAAACCCAAGTCACCCTCAGGGAGCCTGAGCTGACTTCTTTTTTTTTTTAAAGGAATATTTTTCATGTTCCAAGTTAAATCAGCCAAATCAATTCCAAATCCTAGTCATTCAGGAGCCATATGTGGCCCTACTACCGGTAAGCATCCTCCACCCTTGCTTAGGGCTTCAGATGCTTCTAAAACCTTTGTCAGGCATCCTGCGTGCATACCCAGGCCAGGAGGCTTGGGGTTCTGATGCCCCCAACATTTTGCATGCCTTCAACCAGAAGGCCACACAAGCAAGCTAGGGAAGAATCTCCCATTGCCATAAAGTCAAGCTCTTTCTACGGGAAGAGAAAATGGGAAGTTAGTTATACACATTATTTTCATGGGTACTACACCATGCCAGAAAAGCAGTTATTCCCAGCAACTAAGAAAACCACTTTAGTGAGCATAGTGTTTCCACTGACTTTAGGGCTTGCTATCAGCACTTTCTTATGAGTGCTTGCCTCAACATAAATGCTTCAACTTTGATGACCCCATTCTCACTCACGCACTGGAATGTTTCAGTGAACAATATAAAGTAAATAAGGTACATTTGCATGCTTATTTGCATACTTGTTTGCATATTAATTTACATTTTTCAGTGTACACTAGTTTCTCAGCAAATCTGGTAATTTTGAGCTTCCAATATGATAATTTCATATTTAAGACCCAGCAACACTGCGCAGCAGCAACCCCAGCCCTAGCAGGCTCCACGGGTGCCAGCCCAACCCCACACACTTCATAGGGAAAGGGGAGGCCGGGGGGGATGGGGCACTGAAAATGCCCCTGCCTCTTCTCCTGTGCCCCTTGCACGCCCCTGCTTCCCTGTGCAGTGTTGAGGCATTCCCGGCTCAGGGCACTGCTTGAGAACCACCTCTGGCACCCAGGGCAGGGTCAGTGCTGTGTACTCAGGGGCTGGAGGGACATCCTGGGCTGGAGCAGGGCTACACCGGGTAGAGGGAGCTGGAGCTGTGCTCTGATGGGCCTGAAAACACATTAACCTGCATCAACTGCCTGCACAAGGAAGCCAAAGGTTGAGCATGAGGTAGCAGTGGTAGCAGCCAGTTTCCAGCAACGTCTGCACCCCCCCAGTAGCGGCCTGAGTAAATGGGTGTGCAAGTGGGAGCAGGATGCTTTGGGGGCTCTCAGGTTGCACCAGCTCCTTCAACAGAGATGCACAGGGAGACACAGAAGGTGGACTGTTTCCCTACAGGCTGCTCTTGCTGTTTTAGCATTAAAAAGCTGTGAGGGCCTCACAGGCTCGGGTTTGGGGAGCTGGTGAACTTTTCCTCAGGCAACAAGCCCCAGATCCTTAAATAAACAGAACTGTAATTTTTTTCCCTTGTGTATTTTTGCTTTGGACCCCTTCCTGGCCAGCCCTTTGCAGGGGGGCAGTTTAGGTGGAGGGGGTGAAATTAGGGAAGCCAGGCAACAACAGTTCCACAGGGTGGAGGTCCAGCATCACGAAAGAGTAGGCATTGGTGCCCAGCTCCTGGACTCCTGCATCTGCAGCCCTCTGAATTCTGCTATCTCCAACCAGGGCTAGGAAACTCTGTCATTAGGTAAAACAAAGCCTTAATTCCCAAGAGCAGAGAGGGGTGGGGTGGCTGTTCCTTCCAGCAGTGCTCTATAAAAGAGGGTCAGGAGCTCCAAGGAAACATAGCCCCAGCAGAACACAGCTACATTTGCTGCAAGCTGGCGCCAGCTCATCCAGCCAAGCAGGAGCTGGCCCCGAGCCATCCCACAAGGGAAATGGCATCACTATGGGGAGCATTCCAG
This sequence comes from Alligator mississippiensis, assembly GCF_030867095.1. Classification (NCBI taxonomy): domain Eukaryota; kingdom Metazoa; phylum Chordata; order Crocodylia; family Alligatoridae; genus Alligator; species Alligator mississippiensis. The sequence continues at coordinate 84,064,195 of NC_081828.1, read as the reverse complement.
GCTTGCCTCATTAGGGTGGTTACACACCACAGATGTTTTAACTGCTCCTGTCTTTGCCAACCCAAACAAGCAAGCCAGAGACACAGCTATGAATAGCACTCAGCTCTTCTAGGTCCCAAGCTGGGGCACAGTTCACCAGACACAATGCCTTATCGCATCTCAGGATAGGAAAGGAAAGCCATCCAGTGTTGGCAAATGTTTGGGAATGGGTTATGTTTATAGAGAAACGAAAAAGAGGAGCTTGCCCTGGACACTTTTCTCTCTTCTCTTTTTTGTCCATCTCTTGCAGTCGAGGATGATTGTCTTCCATGATTGTCTTATCTGTGGTTTGGTTTTCTGTAGCTATTAATTGGTCGAAGACAGCATTTCCGAAACTGTGGGACACATCCCTTGAGAGCATGTGAAAGGTTCCTGGAGGGTCACAGGAGTGGAGGAGGGTGGCAGTCGACAGTAGTAGTGGAAATCATGGCTGAAGTGGGGAAAAAGAGGGCATGAGAGTGGCGAATTTGTGCTGATCTAAGAAATTTGCCTTGGGTTTGTCTTACCCTTGCAAGAAAAAAGCCAGATCATGCTTCTCCCACCAGCCCTCCCATCCCTCTGCAAAATGGACAGAGGCACTGGATGCTCTGTGAGAATCTAACTACTATCCTCCTCCACTTCCTACCCTGAGCACCTGAGCTTTAGGGCACAGAGCCATGATCACTTACTGGCCTTTTGGAAGAGGGCATGTTTGATGTGTCCTGAGATGAGACTGTGGGACACCTTTGCCATACTGTGCGCCGCTTTGAGATCTTCTCTCTTTGTGCATGTGTGGGGAAGTAAGAGTGAGACCTATTCTGTAGCATTTTATAAAGAGCAACACCTCTGTTCTCCCCTCCCCTACAGCTCTCCTTTCCCTGGCTGTCTCAGTTCTGCCTCAGCAGCTGTTTGAGTGGTCACATGCGACTGCTGTGAGCCTGGGTGTCTGATACCAGGCTTGCATGGTGTCCTGGGGCAGTGTGGTTGGTACCTAGTGTCATAGTCCATACAGTTGTTCCTACACATGGGGGCACTATGCATGTACCCAGACAGAATTGGATCAGTCCCTGACCCAGGTAAGGTGACCAGCTCTGCACACAGGGCAGGAACCTATTTCACTCACTAAGTGTATAGGTGCTAGTCACCTCCTGACTTACATGACCAGTGTAGAGAAGCTAATCCAGTTTGGCCTGGGTACCTGCATAATGCCCCATTATAGGAACAGAGCGTGATTTGTGTACCTCCAGCAATGAATCAGTATCAGAATATCAGGCGCTCTCAAGTGAGTTCCTTGAGACAGGGTCTAGTCTTATTTAATATTGTTATTAATCGCCTGGTTGAGGGAATATCGATGATATGGTTCAAGTTTGCAGATGGCACAAAAACAGGGAAAGGGGTTGCAAACACTTATGAGGATAGCTTTTCTGTTCAAAGGGATGATACATTAGAGAATTGGGTTAGAGACAAGAAAATTAAATTCAGCAGAGACAAATGTAAGGTGGCATACCTAAGGAACAAAGCATAAATGCACTAATACCGATTTGGGGGGAAGGGGCTAGGCAGTAATGTTCCTGAGAAAGGTCTGGGTGTTTTGGAGGATCACAGGCTTCCCATGAGTCTGCAATGTGATGCACTAGCAACAAAAAAAATCAGTTTTGGACTGTTCTAGTAAGTACTGTGTGCAAGATATAGGAAGTGATAGTGCCACTCTACTCAGCATTGATTAGGCCTCAACTAAAGTAGTATGCTCAGTTCTTGGTTCTGCATTTTAAGAGGGAGCAAAGAAAGTGGAGAAGATTCAGATAAATGAAAAAGATGAAAGATTTGGCAGGCAAGTCATGCAAAGAAAAGCTGAGAAAACTAGGCATGTTCAGCTTGCAGAAAAAGAGATTGAGGGGTATAGTCTTATGTAGAGTTTAGATTATGGATTTTATAGGGTGCTTTGGTTATGGATGGGGTTAGCTTAATTGACCTCTGGAGGTCCCTTCCAGCTCTGCTTCTCCATGATTTGGTTACAGTTTTTCAATATCTGAAAGGCTGCCATGAAGAAGAGAGAGAAAAACTGTTCTCCTTTGCTGCAGAACCTAGAACACAAAGCAATGGGTTTACCCTGCAGGAAAGCAGCTTCAGATGAAATCTCAGGGAAAAATACTTCCTTAATGTCAGAACAGTACAGCAATGAAACAAGCTGCCTAGAAAAGCTGCAGAATCTTCTTCATTGGTGATTTTTAAGAACATAAGTTCCATGCTAGATCAGACCAATAGTCCATGTAACCCAGTACAGTACCAGACAATAATGCTATAAAGGGAAAGCATTGAAATCAAATATTTTTAGTGCGATCTATCCCCTATTTAATATCCACCCCCCCATCTTACCATCATTGTTTTAGAGATGCCAGCGAAAACCTCTCTAATTGATCTATTCAACAGCCATTAATAGCTCTGTCATCCAGGAATTTATCCAGTTCCAGTCCCTTTTTGAACCTGGCTATATCTGCCTCCATCACTTCCTGTGACAATACATTTCATATATTAATTGTGTTGCATTAAAAAGTATTTTCTCTTGTTAGTTTTAAACCTGTCACCTGCTAATTTCAGTGGGTGGCCCCTGGCTCTAGCATTCTGGGACTTGATGAACAAGAGTTCTTTGTTCACTTGGTCCATGCCCTTCATGACTTTATAAACCTCTATCATATTCCCCCTCAGCCTTCTTCTTTCCAAACTGAAGAGTCCTAGTATAGCAGTATGGCAACTGTTCCAGGCTCCTGATCATTTTGGTATCCCTTCTCTGTATCTTTTCCAATTGTACTACATCCTTTTGTAGGTGTGCAGACCAAAACTGTGCACAGTATTCAAAATGTGGGTGCCCCATGGATTTGTATAGTGGCATGATGATGTTCTTCATTTTGTTTTCAATTCCCTTCCTAATGATACCCAACATTTTATTGGCTTTTTTGGTCACTGCTGCACACTGAGCTGATGTTTATAGAGAACTATCTAGTTCAGAACCCAGCACTGAAGTTTATCGGCCATTTTTTTGCCCAGTCATCTAGCTTGGTGAGAACTTTCTTCAGCTCCTCTCCATCAGTTTTGGATTTGACTACCCAGAATAATTTGGTATCATCTGCAAACTTGGAGATTTCACTGTGCAGCCCTGTTTCTAGGTCATTGATGTAAACACTGAACAAAATTGAGCCTAGCACTGTAGGACATCTCCATCCATCCTGAAAAGTGCCCCTGTTAGCCCTACCCTTTGCTTCCTATCTTTTAACCAGCTATCAGTCCAAAGAACGTTCCCTCCAAACCAATGGCAATGCAGTTTATTTAAAAATCTTTGGTGAGGGACCTTGTCAAATGCTTTTTGAAAGTCCAAACATATTACATCAACTGAACCTGCCTGTTCCATCTCCAGCAGATTGGTGAGGCAGGATTTCCCTTTACAAAAAACATGCTGACTCCTCCTCAGCAGATCATATTTATCCATGTGAATGTTGGTTTTATTCTTTATTATAAATTCTACCAACTTGCCAGAGATGGAAGTGGAACTCACTGGTCTGTAGATCCCAGGTTTGCCTCTGGAGCCTGTCTTGAAGGTGTCTGTTTTGTCAGCAACCCACCAGTCCTCTAGCATAGAGGCCACTTGTAATGATAGGTTATGTCAGGAGTCAGTAACTTTTTTGGCAGTGCCAAAAACACCTGCAACCTCAACTTGTAAGATGTTGGGCTGTGAGGGGCAGGTGGTGGGGGGAGCTGTGAGGGGCTTGATCCTTGTTGTGGCAGTGCAGCCCAGGTCCGCCTCAAGGTGTACAAGATGAGCAAAATGCCATCGCATGCTACACTCTGGCACCCATGCCAGGGATTGCCTACCCCTGGATTATATGCTATTGTCAGCAGTTCTGCAATTTCACCTTTGAGTTCTTTCAGAACTCTCCAGTGAATGCCATCTGGTCCTGGTGACTTATCAGCATTTAATTTATGCAGTTATTCTAAAAGTTCCTTTGTTGTCACTTCAGTGTGATCCAACTCTTCAAACCCATCTATTAGAAAGGATTGGTCTGGCAGGAATTTCCCCAGTGTCTTCTGCAGTAAACACTAAGTCAGAGAATTAATTTAGCTTCTCTACTATGGCCTTATCATCCCTTTTACACCTTGGTCATCTAATGGTTCTAATATTTCTCAAACTGACTTCCTGCTTCTGATATATTTTTTAAAGTTTTTATTATTAATTTTAGCACCTTTTGCTAGGCACTCCTCAAATTTTTTGTTTTGGCCTGCCTTATTTTGCTTTTACACTTGACCTGCCAGAGTTTGTGAGTTTTTCTGTTTTCCTCATTTTGGCCCACCTTCCATTGTCTGAAGGATGCCATTTTGCCTTGAATGGTCTCCTTAACACTGCTATTAAACCATGCATGGGTTTTATTGGTCCATTTGGTACCTCTGTTTGGTTTGTGGTCTACACTTTTCCTGAGCCTTTAATATGGTATTTTAAACAGCTTCTGAGCTGCCTGCAGGCTTTTTACATTTTTTACTATAGTCTTATGTAGAGTTTGGATTATGGATTATATAGGATATAGTCCATATAATTTGGATAGGGATATGATCCTGCCATAGGCAGGGGGCTGCACCAGCTGACCTCTGGAGATCCCTCCCAGCCCTACTTCTCTGATTCTGTAACTGCTCCTTTAAACTTCTTCCTAACTTCCTCATTTTTGTGTAATTTCCTTTCCTAAAGTTGTATATTGACATAGTGAACTTTTTGGCTTACTCCCTCCTGCTAGAATGTTGAATGTGATTATGTTATGGTCACTAGATAACCAAGAAAAGAATGAACTAGAATTTCTTTGGAATGATTTAGGATTAGTACACCTTAAATCTGCAGAGAGGGTTCAGTTCAGTGACTCCTGAGGTCCCTTCCAACCATGTGGTTCTTTGATCCTGTGATATACCAAAAAGTTCCAAAGCCAGAGTCTCCCCTCCAGATGCTTCTCTCACACAGATAACAGGGATAACTAGGTGCTTCGAGTGTGCAATTGAAAGCCATAGGCACCTAGAAGCAGCTAATCAAGAACAACTAGCACACAGGCATGCCTGAACTCCTTTCTGGAGCTGAAGCTGCAGGGCTGCAGTTTAGGCACCTCTCTTTTCTCAGGATGCAGAGCACCAAGAGCAGTCATCCAAGAACAGGGAGCTCTGAGAGATCTTCCTTCTTCTCGAAAGAACGTAACAGAAAAACGTAAGTTTCTAACCTGGCAAAGAATTTATGGAGCTGGAACACAGAGGGCCAGATCCTGGTTGGTGGGTCACACTTAATGGCATCTCCAACTTGCAGAAGTTTGTGAGATTTGTCTCCATGTGTATCTTGCATATGTAGGCCTGGTGCGCCCAAGTTTGTGCTCCCCTCTCCAAACAGAAGGGATGGGGTGGCCAGGCAGGAGTGCTGTGAGAGGGATATTCCGTCTGTTCTCTATAGAGTCAGACCAGGACACAAACAGTTTAATTATATACAGGTTTATTAATATACATACCTACATATATACACCCCCCCAAAAAGTGATATCAATAAATATATACAATATATACACTTTACATATAAGGCTATAGTCTATAATTGGTGACTAGGAAATTATGCCATCACCAATGCCCTCGAACCTAGCACAGGTAAGTAATTGATCTGAAACAGGTTAGCACAGGTAAGTCCAAATAACCAACAAGTAAATACAGGTGAACAGCAAATACATACCGGCAAGTCACAGGGGGTGGGTATAAACAAGGGATTCAACAACACAGGTAAATATATCTACAATATACAACAGTTAAACAACAACTCCCATTAGAAATAACAAAATATAAGGCGCTACCTACAAAATATGAGGCGCCTGCACACCCTTCAGTGTATCAACGTCACTGTGAATAGTGGAGACTCCCCTTTGATGCTAGGAGCCTCTGGCTCCTGTGGGACCTCTGATCCCTTCGCAGCCCTCTGCCCCACTTTGGGCACCAAGGGCTCTGCCTGCTGCTTATGGTTGGGGGCTCAGGCCACCTTCTGCGGCTCCTAGGCCCAGGTCCCTGCCTGGGACCAGCTGCAGACTGAGCGTGCATGTGAGTCCTGGCCATGTGCCAGGAAATGGTGGACCTGAGCCACCTCTTGGTTCCCAGGGTCAGAGTCCCACCAGACCGCGCCACACTGTGCTATGCAGCTGGCTCTGGATTCCTGGCTTCATGCCAGGGGTTGCAGACCCGAGCTGCCTTGTGCAGCTCCCTGGGTCTGAGTTCCATGCACCGCTGCATGCACTGAGGTTCTGGCCAGATGCCGGGGGTTGCAGATCCGCGCTGCCTTGTGTAGCTCCCAGGGTCTAAGCTCCACGCACTGCTGCATGCACCGAGTGGCTGGAGACCCAAGCTGCGTCACACAGCTCCCAGGGTCTTTCCCCATGTGCCGCACTACGCACTGACTGGGGCTGAAGCCATCCACCACTCCTGTCCCACGAGAGGTGTCTTCAGGGGCTCTTCAGGGCAACAGCATCTGCTCACTGGGCTGCTCTTCCCCAGCTCTTCTTAGCCCTGCTCTCTTCTCCATCCTTCAACGCATCTCCCCGCGTGTCGGGCACGCTGTTTTTTTATCCCCTCCAGAGGCTCCCTGGATTGTAAAGGGACCAATCAGGGTGAGGTGGAGTTGGTCTACAACCAGGTTCAGACTCTTCACCTCGCCCTGGTTAGGGGCAGGCCAGCCCCTCCCCGAGTGTTACACAACTGGTGGGAACAGTCCATCAACTGGAATCAAGCTTCTCTAAGCCCTGAGCAATGGCTGACAAGCCCACCACACATATAAGCAACCAAGCATTGGTGAGGTGTTTTGCATAAAAGCTGAGAGGTTGAGCCTTTCTGTCCAGAGAGAAAGAGAGATGGACAGCCTGCCTCGGAAGGGGAGCCATACGTACCTAATTGTTGTGAGCCAGGACTCCCTGTTTTGACTTTCCCTCTGTGCAGACATCTCAGTGCATATGACTCACCCTGGGTAATATGTGATCCTGGTGTCCCTACAGCTGCAAGTGACTGTGAAGTTGGTACAAGGGGAAGTGAAAAGGAAGCAGGGAAGTCACCTTTCCATGATTTCCAACATTATTTCTGTCCATGGCATGTGGGCTTGGGGCCCCAGGAGTCTCACTGTGGATTTTGGTGGGGGAACAGTGTTAACCAGGGGGTGACCCTTCACCAGAGCCCCATAGGGATTCCCTTTCTCCACCTCTGAATAGGGATTGTGATTTCCTGGCCTTCACTAAGCCTTTCAGGATCGTAGGGCAGAACGAAAGAGCCATGACAATGCTTAGCATTAATGCATGCAACATCCTAGGCTTCCACCGGTTGGTGATAGTCCCTTCCACTCTCATTTCCATGGTGTGTACTCAAACAGAACCTTTGCTGCTACGGAGCCTCCGAGGCACTCCCTTCAGAGGTGCAGGGTTCCTGTGGTAGCAGCAAAGTCCCCATAGCAGCAGAGCTGTGCACTCACCTAGCATCCTGACAGCTCAGGGCTCAATGGCTGTATCGGAGTGTATTTTCTGGTACCTGTAGATTCTGCTCTGTGATGCCTCAGTTACCCCACTCGAATTTGTGCTGTTCTTTATCAGTAGTGAAAGGTTTAACTTTCACTCTGGACTAGGACAGGTTAGGATATTGCTTTTTACATTGAAGTGTTTACACTGATAAAGAATGGGCCACACGGGGGAACCACGTTGTATGGATCAACAGAAGCTTAATGCTATGCTGGTGTTTGAGGCTTATCTCATCTCCTGGGGGAAAGAGGTTCCAGAAATGCTCAGCAGGTATACATTATCTTATCATCATGGACCTCACTAAAGTTTACTGGCAAATACCGCTGGACTAAGACACCAGAGTCAAATGAGCATTCACTACCAGAGTGAAGATTTTTTTGAGATCCTGCTCTTACCTTCTGGCCTGCAGGGGGCACTGGCTACTTTTCAGAGTCTGATACCTTAATTACTAAGGCAAGGAACAGACATTATATTTGCCCCTGGACTAGATGACCTCTGGAGGTCCCTTCCATCCCTACTTCTCTATGATTCTATGTCAGGGGTGGGCAGTTATTTTACCTGTAGGGCCAGTTAATGAGTTTTGGTGAGCTGTTGAGGGTCACGTGCACAAAATCTTTTAGAACAGTGGTCTCCAACCTTTTTATGGTGAAGATCACTTTTTGGAACTAAAAGTCACCCCAGGATCTACTGCAGCCCCTTTCGTCCCCTGCCCCGCTCCACTGCCCCACCCCCTGCACCGCAGAGTGTCCCAGACCCGGCTGGGCTGGGGCCCGATCCCACTTCTGTGCCGTGGCTGCGCTGAGCTTCACCCACCCGGCTGCCAAAAGAACGTGGCGTTGCGCCCCAGCCCAGCCGGGTCTGCAAGTCTCCACAGCCAGTGGAGGGGGCTCCCGCTGCTGGGTGCAGCCCGGTGAAGGCCCTGGGGGCCTGTGCCCCCACCACCTGTGCACAGGATGAGGCAGCTGCTGCTGCGGGCTGCCCACTGCATTTTATAGTAGAACTGGAGGATCCCTGCATAAATGGTCCCTGTGCCACACCCCAGAGTCAGCTGAGACTCATCATGAAACAACAGGTTCCTATATAAACAAGTCTCACATCCCATCCCAGATGTAACTGCATCTCAGTGCCAGGTCATCGTATAAACCAGTCCCTGCACACCTCAAGAGTACCTGTAAGTATCTGGCGTCCAACACTAGGCCTGGGAGACCTGACTTGGTTGGCACCTGGGCCTTATCAGGGTCAGGAGGCCCTTGCATGCAGGCAACAGGTACCAGCCACGAGGACACAGCCCCACTCCTCACAGGAGAATGTGGTGTTTGCACTGCCAACCTGCTCTGAGCTGGGAAAACAGGCTGCAGGGAGGGACCAGGCGAGAGACACATGCCGTCCCTGTCCTCTGGAGCAGGTGGCTGTGCTGTTTCCTGGCCTGTTGCTATGGTACCAGCCTGGCCCCCTCTCCCAAGGGCCTTGCAGGCTGCGTGACCTGTAACACGTCATCTTGGCCCAGTGCAGAGGGAGGGACCATGTTGCTGGGCCCCCCTATCACTTCTGCCCTGCTACCCCCACCTGCACAGATCCAAGGGAGCCCCAGAAGATCCCCTGTGGGGGCAGGGTTCAGTTGTTAACAAGCACTCCAGTGCAGTCATGTCACAAGAGGTTCCCAGCCTTGCAGCACACCCTGCCCTGCAGAAACCCAACTTGCTGCACCTCACCCACATTGCTGCCTATGAACAGTACCGCTTGCACAAAAATACAAGACAGTGGCTGGGGCCCGACTGGGTTGTCTGGCCCCAGACAACAAAGAAAATCAAACCTTCCACCAAGAAAATCAAACTCCGCTAATGGCTTGCAAACTATTAGGTGTAAAAGACAGTGGAGTGCTTGTGTTATCCAATACCAGACCCGGGCCATAAGATAATAACAGTCATGGTAACAGTCCTCAATCTTCTACCACACCTGAACCTAAAAAACCAAAAGTGATTGTTAAAATTATTGGCAGAGACCTGACACACTCATTATATCTATATAACAACACTCAGAGAGCAAGTCAGAAAGCCAAGTGGCCTAGAGAAAAACCTATAAACTACATCCACATCTCAATTGAGCTAAGCATCACTAAAGAAAACAAAATAGTTAAATATCCACTTCAAAGCAAAGCCTGTAACAGACGAGAAAAGCCAAGATGCACTGAAAACATTACTATAAATATATCCTAGTTACCATATTTCCCCTTTGATTAAGACCTATTTCCCAAAGCAATATCTGTCTAAAGTTTTAAATGGTTTAGTATGCTAAATCAGTGTACATGACTGCATCTAACCTACCTATCTCACACCTATTGTCTGGTTCTCAGTGCCTTGCATTTTCATTTATTAATTAAGGCATGTTTCTCAGAATAGGCAGTCAATTTCTAAATGTTTATTATGCTAAACCAGTGTATTTTCCTGAAACTCATACCTGTTGTGTCCAATGGTCTCTGATCTTCACTATCTCCATAAGGCATTTGATGCAGCTGTATTTTAGGCTCCATTTTTAAAATAACTACAGAAAAATTGTATTCTGTGATTAACTTCCTAAAGGCAGTGATGACGCATAGGGGGTGTACGGGGGTGCACGTGCACCTCCTGAGAATGCCAGTGCAGTCCCTGACTGGCCACACTTGCCGCTCAGGTGATGGGCAGGGGGGCAGGTGGGAGTGCCCCCTGTGAATGCCAGCTGGGAAATGGGGGCTTCCCTTTGTGGTTGGCCGCGGTGGGACCTCCCCCGTTGTTGTGACTGACAGTGGGAGGACCCCCCGGTCAGCAAGATTGGCTGCAGGGAGACCCCCCACCGGTCACTGACTGGTCGCTGGTGGGGCATGTGCCCCCCTGACTAGAGGTGGCACCAGTTGCCCATGCTTAAAGGTATCTCATTCAATCGATATCCATCCCATTTGATTCCAAGATCAGTTTGAAAATGTCACAAACATGTTAATTTTGTCCTTGTTTGCTTTGTTCAGACTTTGATTAACCAACTATCAGGAAGGAATGCTTTGAAGCTATACAATTAAAACAGTATAACTAGCAAGACAGAACTGCCATCAAGGTATGTACAGTCCAGGGAAGATCAAGAAGCCATCCTGCCACCCAGCCAACAAGTGAAGTACCCATGCTCCATAAAACTGTACAAGAACTGCTTCCTGCCTGCATTGGGTAAAGATCTCTGTGCAGCTAAGATAATGCAAGGACAGTAATAGCTTATTTATTGAATATTAAGGACAAGTCTTTTGTTTTTCTGTCATTTCGTTTTATAGTTTGTTGGTACTTATTAAAGCAAGCCTTTCAGCTCTTCATCAACCAAGTGTTGTGTCAATTCCTAAAGCACTTGGTTTAGAAATTTGGTTTCTAAGTGCAACAACATTTTTGTGCCACAGGCACAGAGGTGCCTGGTTGGCAGGACCAGCTCACACTGGGCATGCAGGAGAGTTAAGGGCTGCAATCATGTAAGGCAGACAGCAGCAGAACCCACAAACTTGGACCCCAGAGCCCTGTCCCCCAGCCATGGCATCCTCTCTCAATTCTCCCAGTTCCCCTCACTCTTGATCTGTAGCCCTCTGCTTATCTGGCACTGGGTTCCCCAGCTTCTCACTCAAAGCCGATTAGGAAAGAATAGCCCGCCCTGCCCTGAAGAGAAGCTAACTGCAGCAAGGGGACCAGGGGGACAGCAGCCTTCAGGCATCTCCAAGGGGAAAATATGTCTCTCCCAGAAGTGGAAATTCACATGGCAAATCTTAGCTAGATGTCTCCAAGGCAAGATGTCATTAGACAGTTTCCCAACATGACACCAAGCTGCTCCAGTATCCCCACTTGCAGACATTTGACTCCTTTTGTCTCCAGAAACCCTTGATAGTCAATAGATTTAGTATCAAACTCACCGGCTTTGCAGCACTGGTCTGCAGGGAGCAGGAGTAGGGTTCAGTGGCCCTAGTTCTACTCTGGCACTCATTGCAGTGCTATGGAGGTGCATCCTGTTCCCTATATAAATCACCCTGCTCCAGAAGTGCATGCAGCTCAGCATCTAGTGAAAGCTTCCTGTAGCCAACCCCAATTCCTTGCCCCAGAGGCAGCAACATCTCAACTCCAGGTGATGGGTCTCTGTATCCAAGCCCTGACAGCTCATAACAAAGATGGCTGCAGCGCAGAACTGAATGAGTGGTGTATAACACCGCTGCCCTAGGAGCACCTGCAGCTCAGCATCAGGAAAGAAGTCCATGTATAAACAGTCTCTGTGTCCACCCCAGAGATGGCTGCATTTTGGCACAGATCATATTTCCCTTTCCACAATGTATGAAAGCCCCCTGGGACCCTTTATGAAGGGGATTTTCATGGAGGTTCCTAGAGCCAGGTGACAGAGGGATCTGTTTCTCATCTATGTGCCCCCTCACCCTGTTCTGTCCCCCAGCTCTTCAGGGGCTCTGGGAAGGGGGTATAGTTTTCAGGTGCCTGCAGCTGACTTTCCAGGAACATCTGGGATGCAGCTAATCCCAGAGCCAATAGTGCTAGGGGGTGGGTAAGGGGTAGAGTGTCCAGCTCCAGTGGGTAAAAATAACCCTGATAACTAGCTGCTAATCCCAGCCCCCAGCATACACCACACACAAGTTCATGCAGCCAGCTGGGATCCCCAGTATCATGCCCCCACCCCTGGTCTCATGCAGTCAGCTGGGATCAGCAACCACTGTGACTTCAGATGCCAAACACATGAACACACAGATGATATAAAAGGAGAACTCCAGGGGCCACTGGACATACAGGCAGGCAGACAAGCACAGGCACTGGCACAGACAGACAAGCACAGGCACAGAAATAGCCTCACACAAACACACACATAGACACAGAACAGGAAGACAGAGAGAGGCCTGGGATCGGCCACTTGTGCACAGTGACTGCCCTCTGGCTACTTGCAGGTAGGTAAGACCCCTATTCTTTTTTGTCTTGTGCTCCCTCCATGCCCCAGCCCCATCTCAGCTGCTTTACCTCTCAGCTCTAGCAGGCTGTGCTCCAGAGGGTACTAAGGGGGTGTCTAGAGCTGCCCTTCAAGATTTGTGCACGGAGCAACGTGGGGTGCAGTGACATCGGTGCTACTGGGCAACCTAGCCAGGTTCTTTCACAGCCCTGGGTGGAGAGTGGCATTAGTGGCTGGAGCTGGGGAGTGGCTGGGATTCCTGGGTTCTCTCCATGGTTCTAACCTAAGACCCTGATGAAGAACCAGAGGAAATTCTGCTGTGAATTTTCCCCATTAGGGCCCAAATGCCAGGACCTCTGGCCCATGGTAGTATCTGGGGGATGGTGCAGGCCCCATATTGTGGGAAGGTGCTTCACTTGGCGGTGGTATTGCTCTTTCCCAGCCCAGCATTCAGGGATGGGGCTAAGCCCTTCCCGTCCCCTGCACAGGGTGGAGATGTCAGCCTTATGTGTGAAACCATATGGCCACTGGGGCCTGCACCCCAGCACTTGTCCCAGACCACTGAGAGTGGCCATTCCTGAGCAGACCACACTTGGACCCGACGGGGACTCTGGGCATAACAGACCATTGTTGGCTGCATCACAGCACAGGAATAGGGGTCCCTCTATAAACAGTCCCTGTTCCCCACCCCACTGATGGTTGCCAGGCATGGGGGTTCTGTAAAACAAGGCTCCTTGAGCTCTGTATAAATGGCCCCCACAGCCCACCTTGTGGCAGCTGCATTTCAGCCCCAGACAAGGAATCTGTATAAAAAGCAATGCCCACCTCCCACCCTGAGTGCCTCACCCCAAAAGTGGCTGGATTTCTGCGTCAGGTGCATCATAAGGAGCAGATTGAGCATCTGCTGTAGATTGCCAGAGCAGTTGGTGCAGGATAGTGAGGCTGTTGTTCCATGGTTGACAATGCCTTTCTCCCTCCCTTTTCACAGCCATGAACCTGCTCCCTGCTAAGCAGTGCCTGGAGGAGATGGTGCTGCTGACAGAGCAGAACCTACCTCAGGTGAAGGTTCAGGAATCATACACCATCCTGCAAGAGCTGGGCAGTGGTGCCTATGGGCATGTCCTGCTGGCCATGCACCAGCAGCAAGGTATGGCCTGACTGCCATGCAGGAAGAAGGGGCTGTGTGGCAGGGTCCCCCTATCTTTCCCCCTCCTCCAGAAACCATGCTTGCTAGTCTACTTCATGATGGGCACTAACTCGCTGCCTCCTTTGACCTCTGTCTTGGTTCACAGGGCACTATCAGATACTCTATCATGTCATGTAGTGGTCCCCTGGGATATGGGAACCTGGGTAGCCCCTGGTCATATAGTTCTGCATGTGGATACGAGTATTGGGATGGCTGGGCCCTCAATTATGATTAGGGCAGAGCACAAGGATGGCTGGGCCTGTGGGTCTGATCTGGAGGTACCAAAGTGGCCACTCCCTGGATCGGACGTAGGGGTACCAGGCTGGCTTGGAGCTAATCAAGTATGAGGGCCTGGTACCCCAGACCCCTGATGCCAACTGTGCCTGCAGGTACCCCTATGGCACTGAAATTCATTGGGAAGCAGGACACAGAGTTGCGGGGCTTTCTGAGTGAGTACTGCATCTCGCTAAGCCTCTCGGCCCACCCCTGCATCGTGGGTGCCTTGGGCATCGCCTTTCAGACTGACCACCACTACGTCTTTGCTCAGGAGATAGCCCTTTCCAAGGACCTGCTCTCCATCCTTCATCCCCAGGTACAGTCCACTCCAGAGTCATTCTTTACTTGGCACCTGTGCCTGGGCATGGGAAGCTCAGGGTGGATATGGAGACTACCCCTTCTATAGGGGCCTGGCCTCAGTCTGGTTGGGTGTGGGGGTACTCCATGGATGTGGAAGTGGGACTTGGGGCCTCTTCATTATGGACAGTGTGGGGTGGGGTGTTTCTGCGGTGCCTGGATCTAGCCTTCTCACCCAGGTGGGGATCCCTGAGGTGCAGGTGAAGCGCTGTGCCCTGCAGATCTCCAGTGCCCTGGAGTTCATGGGAAACAAGGGGCTGGTGCACCGCGACATTAAGCCTGAGAATGTGCTGCTCTTTGACCCTGAGTGTCGGCGTGTCAAGCTGACTGACTTTGGGCTGAGTTGTCCCCGGGGCACTGCCATCGAAGCCCTGCCAGAGAATCTGCCCTACACAGCACCTGAGCTGTGCTGCTTGAGCTCTACAGACCACCTGCCTGCCCAGCCCAGTTTGGATGCCTGGGCATTGGGTGTGCTGCTCTTCTGCACACTCACTGGCTACTTTCCCTGGCACACAGCCACTGACCAGCACCACCGGAAATTTGAGAAATGGCACCGCAGCCCCCGTATCCACCCTTGCCCACCGCGCTGGGAGCGTTTCACACCTGAGGCCTTGGAGATGTTGCGGGGGCTGTTGACACCTGACTCTGCACAGCGCAGCCCACCCACCACCATCATGAGCTGCATCAAGCACCCTTGGCTGAAGCCTAAGGAGCAGGGGGCTGTGGGTGGGGGCAGGATCCATGTTCCTGGAAGGCCAGTGGGCAGCAGAATCCTACTGGGAAGGAGCTGGCGATGCTAAGTCCTGCCCCTGTGGGTATCAAGGCACCAGGCCTGGGTTGAAGAGATGCAGGGACCAAGGACTCAGGGGATGCACTGTTTGGCTGGGACCATTGCCAGGTGCTGGGGCTACAGTGGAGGGGCGGGGGTCAGAGCCATACTGTGGCACAGGGAATAAAGCCATGATCCTGAGATCTCCTTTCTCTGCATTAGGGACCACAACTCTTGGAAAGTTAGGGGCTGAGATCACCCTGCCCTCACACTGCCCAGCTCAACACCACAGGCCCATCCAGCCCCACCTCCCTTCCCCCTATCAGTTTAGTGGAGGTCTTCTGTGGTCCCTGAATTGATACAGCTGCTCTTGTGCCCTGCTGCTGCAGATTTTCTAAGGCTTCTCCCCAGCGTGTACACATGCTACTGAGGGAAATTGTGCAGAGTGCATACTGACAAGTAGGCAGTGTGGGAGGGGGCAGACCCCCAGTAAGGGGGTGTGTAGAGGTGGGGAAGGCACTGTGCTTTGTGCCCTGGCCTTGCCTGTGTCTGACACCAGGTGTCAAGGCCTTGAGACATGAACCTTTGGGTGCAGCTGTAACCAGAAACTCTTAATGAGTGGCCAAGACCAGTGGCTTCACACGCAGCTGCTAAATATAGAGCAGAGCAGCAGGAAGCAGCAGCATGCAGTCTGGACCACTGGGCCAATGGGGCCCAGGAATCAGGAAAGGAGAGCAGGGTGGGAAGTGGGGGGCACTGGTGGTACTAGGGACAGGAGATCACAAAAGCAGGCTGGAAGGTGACCTTCAATTGGCTGCAGCTTGAGGTAGCCTTGTTTGTGAACCTAGGGTCTTGAGCGCAGGTGGCTCTAGGGTGATAGAGTGCAGGGGATGACCTGGAGATGCCCATAGCAGAGATTCAAAACAGGGGTCTGGTGCCAGGCAGAGGCTTCTGGAAGCAGTAAGGGGACCAAGCATGGAAAAATAGCAGTTCAGGTGGCTCCTTCCCAACTGTGACTGTGAGGCCTTGTCTGAAAAGGGGACAGGGCAGGAGGTGCTGAAACACCACTCTCCATTCCCAGCCTCTTGCTCCCTGTCAAAGCAAAGGGCACTAACACAGCCTGGCTGGCTGAGCCCCATGGAGTATGTTTCTGCCCAGGCAGTGCCCACTTCCAGAAATGCCACCCTCATCTCAGGGTCTCTGTCTTGATCAGGAAGGTTGCCCAGGCTTCAGGAACCAGGCTTTTGCCACTGGCTACAAAGAGACCAAGGCTGGTCTTACCCACAAGCGCCCCCACCCCAGTGTCCATCACATTTCTGGTCCAGCTGCCCTATCAGGCCCACTGAGCAATCTCTGAGCCCCCACCCCACCCCAAGGTTACAGGCCCTGTGCAATCACTTTCCCTGCATGGATCCCTGTGATGTTGCTAGGCTCAGAGTGGGCACTAGGCTGCAGCCCCAGTACAGGCAGGATCACCTAGCAGGCAGGGCTGACTCACTGACTGCCAGCCCTTGGCTTATGGAAGCAGAGGTGGGTACAGAAAGAATCTTTCCAAAACGAAGTGTTGTTTAATGTCATCACTAGGAACTGGAC
The DNA here is from genome assembly GCF_030867095.1 of Alligator mississippiensis. Lineage (NCBI taxonomy): Eukaryota > Metazoa > Chordata > Crocodylia > Alligatoridae > Alligator > Alligator mississippiensis. Next base: position 84,047,502 of record NC_081828.1, on the reverse strand, counting down.
TTGGCCAGGGAATATGGCTGCAAACAACAAAGGCCTCCGCCCTGTTTATCAGCCCCTTGGCAGAAGCCCGGGCACTGTGCTCACAGGAGCACAGTGTCACCTGCCCCACTGCCAGTCCCTGCAGTCACAGGGCCCCTGTTGTGTAATCTTCTTCATAAACCAGCCTGCTCCCTCCTCAGAGCTTGCCTGGCTCCTACCCCACTGCTCTGACAGGCGGCTGTTTCTAGCCTTCCCTGCTGCTACGGGCAGGAGCCCGCAGAGGAGCAAGCTCCTTACCATCTGCCTTCCTCACAGCAGTGGTTATATCCATTTCCAGATCCTTCAACCTGTCAGTTGCATCAGCATCCATGTTCCTGATGAAGTCCAAGACAGTGGGCAATTTGGGGGGTCTGAGCCACTCCCTGATTATCTTTAATTTTGACCCTCAATTCAGCATGAAGTGGCCCTGATCCTCTGGATTTATTGGTAAGGAGCATTCCCCTTTCACCATTTCTCCCCCTCTCCCCTGTGGGGCAAGGACCATTTTCATTTCTGAATTCACCCCCATGAAACAAACAGTGTTAAATTCAGTCTGGATAGGGATCTGAGTCCCTCCACTCCCCACCTCACCTGTCCATCAGCTGACTAGAGCAGACTGCCCAAGCACAGAGCAGGCCCCTGCTGAAGAAGACAATGAGGGATTTTTGACGGAGAATGGGTAGTGATGACTCTGAAACTCATGCTAGGCTCAGGCCTACTCACAAAAGTTAAAATACAGAATACTGATGCTAACCGCATAATGCAAGAGGATGTGAGTTCATGGCTAGGCCATCTGAGAAGAAATAATGAAGTACCTCTTCCAGCTTATCTTGCTATATTCAGGATGATTTCAGGCAGGCTCCTTGTTGTCTGGTGTGTAACTGTGAAATGTCTATCCTTGATTAATTAGTATGGTAAATATTTCTTTTGCAATTAACTCGTGTTTATGTGCAGGAAGAGACATTCTCCATATGTGATAGGTGTCTCCTCTTGATTTAGTTTTGTTTTTGTTCTTCTCTCATGATTTACCTTGTTTTCCAAGGACACTTATGTTTTTCCTGGTTGTTAATAAGTTTCTTGATATGCTCCAAACTGGATAACCTCTTGTCACTGAAGAAGGTAACTCATTCAAATTAGAAATTTCTGATAACCAATAATGAGTAGGTTGATTAACAGGATTTTCCTGTCAATTACTGCTTGGGACTCTCTCTTGATTTACACAACTAAAAGAATGCTTTGAAGATGCTAAACTAAGGGTATAAAAAGGCAAGTAAAACAGCAAATAGTGCACGTGCTTCAAGAGTGAGATATCTCTCTGACACCAGTTGCTGATGCATCCGACTTACTGGAGAAGCTGAAAAGAAACAGACTGCCTCTTCATCACCTGTGTGGTGAGAAATCACCACCTTATAGCTAATTACTGGACTTTGATTTGGTTTGGGCTCATTTGACTTGATTTTGAATACTTGTAGTAAATAAAGCCTTTCTGTCACTCATCAAATGAGGTGTCGTGTCAATCCCTGGGCTAGTCCAGAATCCTAGGTTTTTATTTGCTAACAATAGTACAACACCAGGGTGGGCTCGTGGAGTTGATACCCAGACATGCACTGCAGGTGGGAGTCATGTAATAACACTGAACACCTCCACATTAGGGGTCTGCGAAATGGCAGCATTCCACTTCGACCCATGTTTCGACAGAAAAGTGTTTCATTTTGACTTTTGTTTCGAGTCAAAACGGCTGGTCTGTTTCCTTCCGTCGAAACATTTTGCCATTTTGACCGTTTCGACGTTTCGCCCATAAGATATAATGGGGAAGGTCAAAACAGGCTATAACTTTGTCATTTCTGGCCAGATTTGGATGAAACTTGCAGGAATGGTAGCCTTTTCTGAGGGCATGATGTGTGCTATGTTTCAAGAAGATAGGTGCAGTGGGTTCAGAGAAACTGCACCCCAAAGTCTTGAGAGCCAAACTTTTGTCATGTGTATGTGTTAAGCCACAGCAGGGTCAAAACTGCAGGCATGCTAGCTCCTGCTGAGGCCAAGAAGCTTGCCAAATTTCAAGGAGATAAGTACAGGGGTTTGGGGGAGAACTGTTCACCAGGGCACCCTTGGGGAATACTAGGAGTAATGGTCACAAACTCCTGGAAGATCATTTCAGACTCGTTTCAGGCTCAACATTAGGAAAAACTACTTCACAACTAGGGTGTCCGGACTGTGACCATTACTCCTAATAATGTACGCTTCTGATGTAGCGGTAAGCTGCTACCAGGTCCCCTCTCAGCCTTCTCTTTTTCAGGCTGAAGAGTCCCAGGTCCCTCAGCCTTTCCTTGTATGGCTTGCTGTGCAAGTCTCTGATCATATGGTTAGCTCTTCTCTGATCTCTCTCAAGCTTAACCACATCCTTGTTAAGGTGCGGAGCCCAGAACTGGATACAGTACTCCAGCTGCAGTCTCACTAATGCTGAGAAGAGCCGAGTAGAGCAGGAGAATCACTTCTTTGCGATGGTTTTGCTGGAGATGCACCAATTGATGCATGCCAGAGTATTGTTGGCCCTGCTGGCTACAGCATCGCACTGCTGACTCATGTTCATACTGTGGTCAATTATTACCCCCAGGTCTGTGGTGGCAAGTGATGGGGGATCTTCAGTTCTGCTGCCTGATGAGAGGCAACAGTTGCGCAAGCACCCATGTCATGAGTTTTGCCTGTCAGCAGCTAGAGCTGCAGGGCCCCAGAACCCCCTTGCACCTATCTCCTTGACAGCTGGCTGGCTTAGTGGCCACAGCAGGGCCTAGCAGCCAGGCCTGCAGTAGTTTCCCCTCCCCCGTGCCCCGAGACAGACACAGTTGCACAAGCACCCATGATATGAGTTTTGCCTGTCAGTAGCCAGAGGTGCAGGGCCCCAAAACCCAGAACCCCTGAACCTATCTCCTCAACAGCTGGCAGGCTTTTTGGCCTCAGCAGGGGCTAGCAGGCCTGCAGCTTTCACCCTACTGCGCCTTAACACACACAATGTCACCCATGTCATGAGTTTTGCTTGTCTGCAGCTTGTGGTACAGTTCCCCTCAAGCCCCCTGTACCTATCTTCTTGAAACTTGGCAGGCTTTGTGGCCTCAGCAGAGGCGTGCATTCCCGTAGTTTTGACCCTGCTGTGGCTTAACATGTACACATGACACAAGTCTGGCTCTCAAGACTTTGGGGTGCAGTTTCTCCAAACCCCCTACACCTATCTTCTTGAAACTTGGCACACTTTATGCCCTCAGAATGGGCTACCATTTCTACAAGTTGTATCCAAATCTGGCTAGAAATGACAAAGTTATAGGCTGTTTCAAACTTCCCCATTATAGCCTATGGATGAAACATTGAAACATCATTTAAACGGTGAAACGTTTAGACTTGCCTCGTTTTGTTTCGAGGCTGTTTCAACCATATCTGTTTCATTTAGATTTTTCTATTTCGACCTCAACACAGGTTGAAACAGCGTCGAAACAAAACTGGTGGCAAAATTTCCCACAGCCCTACTTTGTATGTCTGCACCAGCACTGTACAAGAAGGCCTCTGGGTACCACAGACAGGTACAGGACTGTGGAAGCACTGCAGGTGCCTCAGCTCAGCATGTTCCCACAATGTTCAGCCCAAATGGGTAGGTATGCCCTGTAATCCTCATTCTGTAATCCTCTTGGAATTACAGTTGTCTGTGATGTTCTGCAGGGCTTAGTACCTGCAGAGAGGGCCCTTGGCAGTGACAGGAGACACTGAGATCCTCAGACCAGGCTCTGGAGGGTACGCAGGGCTGGCACTTCTTTGCTACACGGTACCTTGTGGTTCCTGCTGGGGGGAAGCATGAAACAGCCCCTACAGTTGCACCTAGTTCTGCTGGGCTCCCCTGTGCCCATGCTTGTTTCATCCTTGACTTGTTTAGTTGGTTGGTATTTGCTGTCACTCCACAGGATGCCTAAATCAGGTGATTAAAGGGACAACCAAGTACCCCTGGCCCTTTGATCTGCACCACTCCACAGAAGGCTTTACTATCCTGACAACCGTGACCCTGGCTGAAAAGTATGGCATGTTGGAAGGCTGAACGAATGATGACCACAGGGCAGTCAGGGCTGGGCACAGGCACACTGCTGGGGCAGGGGCCCAGGGCTGGAATGGCAGAGAGCTGTGGATCAGAGCAGAAAGGAACCCACAGAGCCCACATAGGTATGGCCTCTGAATCAGCATGTCCTAGACCTTAAATAATGGAGGCTGCAAGGGGAGAGGAACAGGGGAAAAACCCTGGTTATAATCAGTTCACTCTCCCTTTCACCATCCACTCTCTGGCACTGAGAAACAGGATAGTGGGCAAGATGGAGCTAGGGTATGATCCAGTAAATGGCAGTTCTTATGAGCTGGGGGTTGGAGATCAAGGTAGAGGGACACCAGAAGAGTTGGGGGGAAAAGACTGCAGGTTGGGGTAATGGCAGAGCTGGGGGATAGGTGGTTGTACACTGGGGTAGAAGTGGGGAGTAGATGTGGTTTGGGGCACCAAGGAGATCCACCCACATCTTCCTGTGCCACCCACTGATCTGTGCAATACCAACCAAGCTAAGAATCCCCAGACATCCCCCAGTGCCAACTGCTTCTAATTCTGCTGTTGGCCTGAACCCAACCTTCCTGCTGGACTGATTTCCACCCCAACCCCCAGCACAGCATGTTCATTAGCAGCTGCTGACTGATGGTGCTGGGTTGGCACTTCACAGCCATGTATGCACATAGCACCTGGCCAACTATGACCTAGTGACTCCAAGGAGGGGAAAGGCAGGCCCCTCAGCACCTCACGACCAACCTATACCAGACACAGTACCACACAGCAGTACCACACAGCCCACTTCGAGCCCTTCTACTGGGGAGCTCTGCAGAAACACTCAATGACCATCAGGAACCTGAGGCACGGAGAGGGGAAAATGTGCCTGACCTCAGAGGTCATCCAAAGTGTGGACTGTGGCGGGCAAATTGAGTTGTGTAAGGCTCTTAGCCATAATCCAGGCCTTCTCAGAACTAAGCAATAACATTGAACAGAGCACCTTCTGTGGCATTGGGAGATGTGAGTGCTATGATTGGTGTGCTAGGCAAATCAAGCACAACAGTATTCTGGTAAGGAATGTGCCTGGCACAGTGCCAGGGGATTGGTGCACAATATAAAGCATGCTTGGCACAGTGCCAGGGGATTGGATAATTTAAGATGAGAAAATTACAAAAGTAATGAGCAAACAAAGAGAAAGTTGTGTGTTTGTGTTGTATCGCTGGGGAGACAGGTGCAACTGTGGATTTCTCACTCGAACAGCAGGGAAACCAAAAACAAACATCCCACACACCCAGCGGAGGACCTGAGGTATGATACCCCAGATAGTTGCTCCTGAAATGTCTAAGAAGCCACTTGCCAGGTCATATTATGGGGAAGAAACCTATAATATCATCTAAGGGTTAATATTAAATTTCACTTGATACCAAATTGAATGAGTTGCCATGTCAATCCTTTAGAGTTCTGGCAAAAAAGAAATCTTATTGATAACAACTGGCAAGCCAGCCAGGAGCCAGAGATGGACTGATGGTATCAAGTTGGGAACTATCTGAGTGGACTCAGTAAACTTTAGGGATTGAGGAACAAGGATAGCCAGCTGAAACCCTGAGTGATTACCCCTTCCTTATACCCATTTTTGGGACAGTAGGGAGGACTAGTTCTTGAGAGTGCTAGTTCTGGGCAAATTGTAAAAGCAAGCATCATGACTGATACTGCTCCCCCCCCAACTGGTGCCTGTAGTGCTGTAGCCCTTTATCCCTGATGCATGGTTAAACTTTTGTAAGTCTTGGAAAGTCCTTGTCATGACAATTAAGATCAAGGTTGACAGAAAGGAGAAAAGAAAGGCATCACTGCAGGAAATGTTCCCATTGTGTCAAACTTTTCATAAGGAGGTTGTTCGGCTACAGACAGAGGTTGAAAACTTGGAATTGGAGGTTGTAGTTGTGAAAAAGGAAGAAGGAGAAAGATGGAAGGGAGCAGAGAAGCAGGTTAAACAGTTGAAAAATCCTCACTGTCAGGTGGCTGTTAAAGCTTTGCAAACAGCTGCTATGCAAGAGACCCAGGGGATAGGAACGAGTTAAGGAATGAATGTAGAAAGTTAGAAAGCAAGGTAGTGCAGAGATTGACAGGGCTCATTTGGATGCAAGAGCTGCAGAAGGGGCAGAGTCAAACCCAAATAAGTCAACTCAGCTTTCAGTACCTCCCAACCCACAATAGGGAAGAGCTGCCCTACCCCCCAAGCAGGGGGCTAGTAAGATGACTCTGTTTTAACTATTAGGGGTGCCCAACCATTCAAGCTTTAGTGGGAGAAAAGGGAAATATGAAAAAAATCCCTAATGCTGACTGATACTGGAAACTTGATCAGCATTTTTTGCAACAGCGATGGGTTCCAGATGGGGCTCTGACAGACCCCAAGTCATTTGCCAGGAGGAGAGAGTGAAAATGGAATTTAAGATATGACAGCTTTACAGGTTGCAACCTGATCTCAGAGAGTGCCTGAGGTCAGTGGTTTAGAGAAGGGCACGTGCTGTGGTCTTTAAAAACAAAGCTAAGTTTAGCTCCGCAATAATGTAGTGTCATCTGGGTAGCCATGGCAGATTGAAAGGTAGGTCTGCCTGTTGCAATCCAAATTATTAAAGAATGTATTTATTATAAATTGGCCAGCATATGGGAGAGAACCCCCTTGGTGTTACATTTCCCATCTGGAAAGGCATACAGGTTCTATGGTAAATGTCAAACACAATCTTGGTGATAGCAAGAAGCTCTAAATGTATATGGACCCATAATATGTTCTGTGATTTGAAGAGGGGCCTGTCAAGGCAGTGTGGGGACTTCAAAGAACTGCTGGAAAAAGAAAGATCTAATGAGAGGTGAAAAGGTTGAGAAAGACCACTGCTAAGACTGCAAAAGCTGGGAGCCTGAGATCTCAACTAGCCTGAGGAGGGGCCAAAAAGCCTGAAAGTGAAAGACTGTCCCCATGAAGGGTGAAGATGACTAGGTCACGACAGCCTGGAGATTGGTCCTAGGTAAGACCTGAAAACTACACCCCCTTGGGACTAGTAAATGTGCTGTGCTGGCTATGAAAAACTATGGAAGTTTAGACAGTGTCTCTTGCACAAAAATGCAAGACAATGGCTGGGGCAAGACTGGGTTGTGGTGACAAGACTGCCACATGAAAATCAAACTCTGCTAATGGCTTGCAACTCCTTAGGTACAAGACAGTGGAGCTTGAGGTACCCAATACCAGACCCATGCCATAAAATAATAAAAGTGATGGTTAAAGGTGTTGGCAGAGGCATGATACACTTATCACATGTGTATCTCCAAGCAGAGAAAGCCAGAGAGAAAGAGGCTGAGCCAGTGTAACTAAAGAAGGAAAGGAAACTACATATACATTTCAACTGAACTAGCAACTAAAGAAAACGAAAGACTAAATATACATTTCAAGCAAAGCCTGTAAAAGGTGCATTGAATACAGGAAAGATGTCCTGTACGTGACATCCTCACATTTCTCAAAACAGGCATCCAATGTCTAAGGTGCTACAAATGTCTCAATCATTCAATGTATGTCTGGAATTTTGTAAACAGACCACCACCAGTCCAAGCTATTGCAAATTTGCCCCACTCATAAACAAGTACTCAAAGACATGTCTGGTAACTAATGCGTTTAAGCATCCTGTTTGACCATTCAAGACCTGTCCCATGTAATTGACCTATAACTGCAGTGGCTGCAAAAAACACAAGTCTTCACACCTAGACAAATCCAAAAACAGGAGCCAGGCAATTTAACAATTGTGATATGAGGGTCACCCTTTTCCTCCCTGTTAATCGGTCAGCTATCAAGAAAAAATGCTTTGAAGCTATACAATCAAACAGTATAAGAACTAAGCAGATTTTCCAGCAAGGTATGTGCAGTCCAGGAAAGCTCAAGAAGCTATCCTGCCACCCAGCTGACAAGTGAAGGATCCACACTGTGAGACTATACAAGAACTGCTGTCTGCCTGCATAGGGTACAGATCTCTTTGCAGTTAAAATAATACAAGAACTAATAGCTCATTTTATATTGCGAAAGAGTTCTTCTGTTATTTAGTTTTGTAACTTGTTGGTAGTTATTAAAGCAAGCCTTTCTGCTTTTTATCAACCAAGTGTTGTGTCACTTCTTATAGCACTAGGTTTAAAAACACACTTTTAAATTCAACAGGTGGAGCTACTTGTGGCAGGATAGTATCTACAAAATGCCACATGTTGCCACCCCAGGAAAGGGCAAGTACAGGGTGCCTTAAAACCCTGGCTCCCACTGCCTTGTGGGATACCCTTTAATAGGAAAAGGCTAGGGGGAGCATATTCTGCCAGAAAAACCCTTGGTGAAAGCCAAGGAGGGAAGATGCATGGCAGGGTGCACCTTGGAATACCTGAAGAAAAAAAATGCTAAAAAGCAGCCTGCACAAGGAGCTAGGAGGGGATCTTTGGATGAGTTCCAGAAAGGCCAGGGCAAAGCCAGATACAATGTCAAAAGTGATTCCATGACATGAACTAACCTAAAGGGGGTTAAGCCCCTCCCATTTTTTGTCTGTGTTTTGCAGGACATGGGCCACCACTGAAGCATTAAGAGGTTTGCTTAATATATATAAAAAAATCAAGTTTAGTTGTGCTATGCATTGGCTGTGTTTGTAAAATGTTATTGAAGTGATTTTAATTATACCCAACTATTGGTACATTAACAACCAACCAACCAACTGGAGTGTCAAAATGTTTAATGAAAAGGACTTTAATAAAATACAGTTAGGAATGGCACCTGATGATTTACTCCTGGCCATACAAGATCTGACCGTACAACAAAAAGTCAAGGAGGTCCAGAACACAGCTAATAGGACCTCTGTTGTGATTCAAAAATCAAAAGACACTATTTCAGTCCTACAAGATATTCAAGAAGCCACTCAACATCATTGGTGGAAAACCTGGTTGAGCTGGTCACCTACTATGACCTACATTCTTAATGTGGCCTTACACCCCCTTATGGTGGTCTTAGTTCTGGAACCCCTGTTATTGGTCATTGAGTGTGTGCTCATTTGCCATGTGGGAAAGAAAGCTCTTGGCCAAGTTTGAAGCTAGAGCAAGGAAGAGTTGAAGGCTGTCTCCCGAAACTCTCTGAAAAGTAACTGCGCACAGGGCATGGTGGCCTGCTCATGAGAAGATCCATGTCTCAGATGCAGTAGCAATCCGCATGCCTTGAGTCACATGCAAGAGGCCAACCAATGTCTGTGTGATGCCATTGTATTTCAGGGCATCAAGGAGGCAAGTGTAGTTACAGGGAAAACTGAGTTGTGCTAAGACTCTTAGCCATAGTCCAGGCCTTCCCAGAACTAAGAAATAAAATTGAACAGAGTACCTTCTGTGGCACTGGGAGATGTGAGTACTGTGATTGGTATGTTAGGTGAGCCAAGTAGAACAGTTTCCTTATAAGGAATGTGCCCGGCACAGTGCCAGGGGATTGGTGCACAATATAAGGAATGCTTGGCACAGTGCCTGGGGATTGGACAATTTGGGATGAGGCTAACTGACAGCAGTTAGCCTCATCCTAATGGTTTCCGTACCTATGGCCTACTATTGTACCTATGGTCTACAATGGTTTCACTACTGAAGTATTCTGCTGTCAGTTAGCTGTTTGTGGTCCGGGGGGGGAGGCTGGTGCATTTTCACCTCCTTTGATTCTTGTTCATCCACAGTTTAAAACCAACTGCCTGGCAGTGGCATTGGCATTAGCATTTCTAGTCAGGCCGTGCTGTGGGGATCAATCGACTTCAAGGCTTATTATTATCTATCATGATCCCTTCTAAACTCTTCATTCCACAGGTGTTAACCACCCTCTCTTCTTTTTAAGTTTTGATATTCCTCCAATCAAGCTATCTTTGTTCTGCAATGCGGCTGTCTGCTAGCTGCTCCTGGTCATGAACCTCCTATTCCACCACCCTGCAGATTGTTTTTAACTTATTCCAATAAAAAATATATTTGTTTTTACTTCAATCTTAAACTGAATAATACAGCCCTAGGCCCCTGGCATATTAGTAAAGCTTCCAATTTATTTTTAGCAGGAGAAAATATGTGTTGTTTTCTATGTGATGATGCACCTCACCAGCAGTAGTTTCATAGGTTACACAGAGGGGGACATGTGCCCCCCCGCCGAGATTGGTCGCCACCAACTTCTGTGGGTGGGGGCTACTCACTGCCCCCTTCCCCCCTGCCGCTGACACCATTGCTGATGTCTGCAGCCAGTCCCCATTCACCACCACCAATACCACCACCAGCGTCTGTGGGCAGTCCCTGCTTGCTGCTGACGTTGCTGCGTACAAACAGTGCCGCCCCCCCCCCGTCTCAGGAGGCACCAGTCGTTCATGGTACCCACCTTTGCAAAATTCTAGATCCTCCTGTGCTCTTGCTCACATAGCACCTGTTTGCCAGCCCTGCAGTCTGTCATCTCTACCCAGAAACACTCAGGTGTGGAAATGTTAAGTCAGGTGAATGTTAAGTCCTTTGAACCCTGCTGACTTCCTGCCCCTGGGGCAGGGGGCTGGACTCGATGATCTTCTGAGGTCCCTTCCAGCCCTAATGTCTAAGAAATCTATGAACACTAACTGGGGTGGAAGAACATCTTTCAGTGAAGCACTGGCTGCGGTGTCAAGACCAGATTTTGATTTATGAATTGGAGAAAGAGATGGACACTGAATTCTAACGACCACAGGACTAACAAAACTTCTTTTGGTTATTTTTGCATGGTTTGTTGTGTTTTTACATTAATTTATAACCGATTAATGCACACTCCAATGCCATTTTTTCACTTGGATCTGAAAGGTGGTCCTGTAGCCTCGGGCCCCAAGCTCACAGTATAGCTTCTAGGTCTTTCTTAAGTAGAGACGTATATGTGCTGTTACCTATGAGGATGAAATCACCCCCAGCCTCCTTCCCAAAAACCCAGATCCACCCATGAGGAGGGCGCTGCCCCACCGCGAGGGACACGCGGACTCCAGCACCACCAGCCACCCCCGGGGCAACACGGGCTCGCATCAAAGCCAAAGCCACCGCATCACCACAGGGTGTTGTCCGGAGGCTTGGGCGGGATGGGGAAATAGAACGGCCCCTTTCAACATGGCCACTCCCGCCTAACCGCCGATCAAGTCGCCATCCCTGACCCATCGCTGTGATGGCGGCCGGGTCATGCGGCGACGCGAGGACTCCATCTCCCATGAGCCCGCGCGTGGCGGCGGACGGCCAATGGGCGCGGGCGGCGGGGGCGGGGCCGGCGCGCGGCCCTGCGGTTAGCGTGCGCGCTGTAAAGGTTGGGTGTCTCGCGCCGGGGGCTGTAGGGAGGGAGGCAGGAGTGGCCCCTCCCCCCGCGCCCCCTGCCTGGCGGCCGCCCCCCACACGTGGGGGGCCCGGGCCTTTTGCGGCCGGCCGGGAGGCCTCCCCCTCCCAGGTGAGAGCGCGGGTGCCTGCGAGGGGGGAGGGGCGGGGAATGCTGCGCTTCAAGGGGAGGGGCTGTCCTTAAAGGGGCAAGCGCGCAGTTCGGACTTTGTGACGGCCGGGGGTTATTGTCTGTCCGGCTGGAGGGAGACACGCTGGGGGCGGCCGTGACTCTTAAAGGGGCGGCGGCGCGCGGCAGGAGCTGCCCTCTCTGCCGGGCTCCGCAAGGGCGGCGGGGACTAGCCGGCGGCAGCCTCGGGGTTCTGTCCTTCAGGCGGAAGGGGCGGGGCTCGGCGCCGGGCGCCTTCCACTTCCTGTCCCAAAGAGCTGTCCCCACCCGCGGGCCGTGCTCCCCCCCCTTCGCGTGCAGGCGGCGCAGTCGCAGGGAAGTAGCCTTACGGGGGCTGAGCCTGGGCCTGGCACCCAGGGCTTGGTCCTGCTTGGCCCAGGCAGGAGGAGGTAGCTGGCAGCCCTTACGACTTGGCCACCCCCTCGTGGACGACCCACCAGCCCCGCAGGCCCTGATTACTCCCCCCCCCTCCCCCTTGGCTGACCCACGGTGCGGGCAGTGGGCAGGTGGCTCCAGCCCACCAACCAGGGCAACACAGCAATGCCCACTCATCCTGGGGCTGCTGCGGTACCACCACTGTGGACCAGTGAGAGCCAGGGAGGTCCTACTGCCCTGTCAGACACAGGGGAGCTGACCAAGCCCCTGGAGGATCCCCTCCCGAGGATGCAGCACAGCCAGCAGGAGAGAACTCCTGCCAGCTCAGCCTGGGTTGCCGGGGCTCTTGGTCTGGTTAGGCTGGTAGGAAGCCCCCCCTAATAGTCCATGCTGCCTTCTGAGGGCTCAGCTGGCCTAGCTGCAGAGGCAGCAAGTCCCTGCAACAGGCTTCCCAGGTAGTAACATCTGAGCCCAGAGAGAGCTGCTTCCAGGAACCCAGGCTGCCTGCTCTATTCCCAGTGCAGAAGCAAGTTAGCATAGCCTATGCAGTGAGCAGCAGGATGCGCCTGAGCTCAGCTGGGGAGACCTGGGGCAGATGGGAGGGTCACCAACTGGCATCCCTACACATGTTTTTGCTCACCCCCTGAGATCTGCAAGAGTCCCAGCAGCCCATGCAAACAGCACGGCTCATAATGAGATGAATGACCATTATTTTCTCTATTCTCCTGGGTCAGCCTGGAGTCACCTGTGACTGAAGTGGGGTTCAGCTCCCCCAGGGTAAATCTGGGGTCCCCTTGGCCCGGCTTAGAGTGGCCGTATGGCCTGGCTTGGGGTTAGCTCTGCGCTGACTTGTGTTCTGTTCTGCTGCAGGTACAGGTGAGATGGTGGGAGCCCAGCGGCTCGAGATGGCAGAGATGCAGCCAGCCCCACTGCCGCAGCCAGGTGCCAGTGAGCACCAGTATGAGTGTCTGGAGTGTGGCAAGGTCTTCAAGTGGTCATCGCGGCTCATTCACCACCAGCGTACGCACACTGGGGAGCGCCCCTACAAGTGCTCGGAGTGCCCCAAGGCCTTCAAGGGTTCCTCAGCACTGCTCTACCACCAGCGCAGCCACACTGGGGAGCGCCCCTACAAGTGCACTGACTGTGGCAAGGCCTTCAAGCGCTCCTCACTGCTGCAGATCCACCAGAGCGTGCACACCGGTCTGCGCTCCTTCAAATGCACCCTTTGCGGTATGGCCTTCAAGTGGTCCTCACATTACCAGTACCATGTGCGCCAGCATACAGGTGAGCGCCCGTATAAGTGCACCACATGCGAGAAGGCCTTCAAAAACTCATCCAGCCTGCGGCGTCACCGCAACATCCACACAGGCGAGCGCCCCTATGTCTGCACAGCGTGCGGCAAAGCCTTCACCCAGTCCACCAACCTGCGGCAGCACCAGCGCATTCACACAGGTGAGCGCCCCTACAAGTGTGCTGACTGCACCAAGACCTTCACCCATTCTTCCAATCTCCTACTGCACCAACGCACCCATGCCAGCAGCCGGGCCCACAAGTGCCAGGCTTGTGGCAAGGCTTTTGTCTCGGAGACCTACCTCCAGAAGCACCTGCAGACGCATGCGGCTAAGGCACCGACCGCTTACGGTGAGGCCGAGCTGGCCTGTGCACCAACTGAGCTGTTTTTGGCTGCTGCCGCAGAGGCAGTAGAAACTGTGGAGATGCTATGGAAGTGTGGGGACTGTGAACTGACCTTCAAAAGTGAGGAACTGCTGTTGGGCCACCAGCAGAGCCACCTGGAGGCGGCCCCGCCTCTGCCAGCTGAGGAGCTGCCTGTTGCACCACTCTACACCTGCCCCACCTGTGGCAAGGCCTTCAAAAATGGGTCAGGGCTGTCACGGCACCAGCACAGCCACACTGGTGAGCGACCCTACAAGTGCTCCATCTGTGAGAAGACCTTTGTGCAGCTCTCCAACCTTCTGGCACACCAGCGCACACACCCTGCTGAGCAGCAGCTCATTCAGGCTGAGGCTGAGGTCACCTGCCCTCAGTCAGCAACTGAGCCTTCCCCAACTCCGGCCCCTGTTCTGGCCCCAGCCCCTGCTGAGGCAGCTGAGCGCCCCTACAAGTGCACAGAGTGTGGCAAGGCCTTCAAAGGCTCATCAGGGCTGCGCTACCACCTGCGAGACCACACTGGGGAGCGCCCCTACAAGTGCTTGGAGTGCCCCAAGGCCTTCAAGCGCTCTTCACTGTTGTCTATCCACCAGCGTGTGCACACTGGTTTGCGTGCCTTCAAGTGTGCTGAGTGCGGCCTCACCTTCAAGTGGTCATCGCATTACCAGTACCACCTACGCCTGCACACAGGTGAGCGCCCCTACAGCTGTACCGACTGCGGCAAGGCCTTCAAGAACACTTCCTGCCTGCGGCGCCACCGCCAGCTGCATACTGGTGAGCGCCCCTTCACCTGCCTTGTCTGTGGCAAGGCCTTCACACAGACCTCCAACTTGCGGCAGCATCAGCGTACTCACACAGGTGAGCGTCCCTACACCTGCCAGCAGTGTGGCAAGACCTTCACCCACTCCTCCAACCTGCAGCTGCACCAGCGAACTCATTCTAGTGAGCGCCCCTTCAAGTGCCCTGTCTGTGCCAAGGGTTTCGTCATGGCCTCTTACCTGCAGCGCCACCTCCGCACGCACGCTACCGAGGCAGGTACCCCTGAGGCCAAGAGTGAGATGCCAGCCCAGGGCCTTCCACTCACACCCAGCACCCAGGAGGTGCACATTGTGCCCAACCTGCAGGCCACCCTCAATCTAGAGGTGGCTAGCCCACCCAGTGCCCCTAACTCCCAGACCTTCCTGCTGGTGCAGACAGCACAGGGCTTGCAGCTGATCCCCAGCATCCAGCAGAGCCCCCAGAAGCTGATCCTCCTGCCCAGCCCGCAGATGGTGTCCCCACACCAGAAAGTGCCCATTCTTCAGAGTACCCCCAACATCACCCTGATGCCCAGCAGCCCCACAGTTCCCAGCAAGCCACCCCCCCGCCGGCAGGGCAAGGCCAAGAAGCAGGCTGCCCCCAGTAACCCCAACCCACCACAGCCTGGCCAGAACATCATTCTGGTGCCAGCCAGCGGGCAGGCACTGCCTAGCATGCAGATCCAGACTTTGCCAGGATCTCAGCGGGTGCCAGGGCTCCAGACCGGGCAGAATGTTATTGTGCTGCAGAACATGCCTGAGCAGCCCTCTGCTGAGGTAACTAATGTCCAAGTCCAGGGCTTGCCACAGCCCCCTGAGGTGACTGGCATCCCAGCCTTGTCGCAGCCTCAGGACGTGACCAGCATCCAGATCCAGGCCCTGCAGCAGAGCTCCCTGGAGGCAGAGGAGGCTCAAACTCTTCCCAGCTCCCATGAACTGTCCAGTGCCCAGCTCCCTGCAGATGCTGGGCAAGAGATGGCAGACCTGCCAGAGGGCCAGGACCTGATTGTGGTGCAGAGCGCACAGAGTGATGACTTGCTGGGGCCAGGGACTGAAGTGAGTGGCCTAGAAGGGGTGCAGGATGTGCACCTGGAGATGCTGCAGACGGCTGAGGGACTGCAGAACGTCTTGGTACTGCGTGGTGCTGATGGGGAGCAGACCCGCTTCTGTGTGCAGGAAGTGGAGAACCTACCAGAGCTGCCCCCAGAGAGCGGATCAGGGGCCCTGACGGCTCCTGGGGGGCAGAAGCTCTTCATCATCCGCAGCACTCCCAGTGAGCAGACCCTGCAGGTCCTGGAGAACGTGTCAGGTCTGCAGGCACTGCCAGGACTCCCAGGCCCCAATGTGGGACAGCTCCCCCTGCAGGCACGGGGGGTGCCCAACAGCCCAGGGAGTGGCCAGCCCTCCTCTGGCAACACCCAGATGGTACAGCTGCTGCCAAGCCCAGTGCCACCTCCCCAGGAGCTGCAGTCCATCCAAATAGTGCAGACAGTGCCCAGTGTGCAGCTGGTTCATACCTTCTGAGTCCCATGCACCTGGCCTTGCAGGTGCCTGCCTTGCCCTGCTGGCCAGTACTGTGCCAGCGCATGTTGAACTTGGGGTGAATGTCCCCTCCTCTACTGTCATGCCATGTACTACAGACACTGTCCAGCTGGCTGCAGCAGAGGGCTCTGGGTTGCCTGATGAGCGCAGGCAGCCCCTGACTGCCTTTCCAACCTTGGCTGTAGCCTTCCAAGGCATAGGGCTGGTAGGACCTGACATCCATGTCATCAGAGCTGAGTCAGTTCTAGCTGGGCGTGGGATTGTGTAGCTGGGCTCCAGTTGCAAGGCGCTGTTTGCCTGTCCCTGAGCAGAGGTGCAGTGGGAGCTGGCCTGAGTGCTTCCCTAGCCTTGTCTAGCTGGACTCCAGTTGCAAGGCGCTGTTTGCCTGTCCCTGAGCAGAGGTGCAATGGGAGCTGGCCAGAGTGTTTCTCTAGCCTCTGCTCACTTCTAGTGTTTGAGCCTCTTCCAGGGCTGGGAGGAGAGTGGGGTCCAGAGGTCCAGAGCAGGCTACCTCAGGAACCAGGACTCCTAGGTTGTGTCTTGGCTCTGCAGGGGAGGAGTGAGTGGGTAGTAGGTTTGCCCAGGATTCCTGGGTTCTTTTCCTGACTGTCTGCCTTGCTAGGCCACCTTAGCTAAGTCTCTTCTTAGCTGCAGGAGGGGCCAGTGCTGTGAGGCTGCATGTGTACACGCAAACATGCTTTTCTCTTGGGGGAGGGGCCTGGGTGGGCACAGCTCTGCCTGCTGATCTGTGGAAACCCATTGCTCTCCCAGGCAGGAGATGGCATTGTGGCACAAGGGAGCAAGTGCAATGGTCTCCCAAGCCATTAGGCACCACTTCCCTGCCACCCAGATGCTGCCCTGAGCCCCCTGGCTGGGTTGGATCCTATCTCTTCCATAGTGACACCTGGCACTGCTCCCCAAAGGACACAGCTGCTTCAGCCCAGGCGGCAAATAAAGGACTGCTTATGAAGGGTCTGTGCCTGGTTTACTCAGTTTGCCGGGAGCGAGCTGTAGTGGCCCGAAGTGGGGAGCAGGGGTGACTGGAACAGAGGGCTGCCGGGAAAGGGCTGGGCTGAACTGCCCACCGGGAGGAGGAGGGATCCCCTCGGGGAGCAGCCTCTCTACCTGCCCCGTTCGGGGCGCGGCGGGCAGCCGGCGGGGTGGCGCCCCGCACAGCCAACCCGGCCTCGGGCAGGCGCCAAGCTCCCAGGCAGGGCCGGGTCGGGGCAGGGATCCCGGCTCAGCCGCAGGGGAGGCGGGTGGAGGGCAGGGTTGGTGGTTGTGAGGCTACCGGCGTACCCCCTCCACGCTCGCTGACTGCAGCGCCCTAGCCCGGCTCCGAGCAGCTGGGCCGCAGCACACGCTCAGCGCCATAGTGCGGGTGCCCCTCCCTGGTGCTAGAACAGCGGAGTGTGGGCGGGGCCGGGAGGGAAGCGGCCGGTGGGCGGGCTGCGCAGGCGCAGTGGGAGCGGCCGAGTCGGCTGAGCGCCAGGGAGGGTGAGGCTGCTCGCGGGCCCCGGGCGGATCCATTCATCCGGCGCGGGGGAGGCGGTTGGTTGAGGCTCCGTTCCGCGGAGCTGCCGGCTGTACCATTGGGGGGGCGGGCCGCCGGGTCCCTCCCCTGTGCTTCGCGCGGGGGCGGCCTGGTTCGTCCGGGCTCCGGCGCTTACCTGCCCGTCCTTGCCCCGCAGGGCCCGCCTGGCTGCCACGATGCCCGTGCTGGACCTTGCCCAGCTCGCCGTGCGCAGAATGCGGGAGGAGGAGGCACCCATCGTCCTGGAGCTGCTGAAGGTCTCCCTGGGGGTGGGGGCGCTCTGGTAGCCGGTTGCTGTGTCTGGCCAAGCTCTGTCCCTGGCTCTGCCCATAGTACCTGCCCCCAACTCTCTCCCCCTCCCCCAGTAACCAGCCCACTTCGCCACCTGCTTGTCCCTGGTGCCAGGGCCCAGGCATGGGCAGAGACAGTGACCCCAAATGGAAGAGTCCATAGACCTGGATGGGGTGAGAGCCAGCAGGGCAGAGGTGGGGGCCAAGCTGGGGTGCAGGATCCAGGCCCTGTGGGGATGCCAGACACCTGCCTTGCACCGCAGCAGCAGGGAGCAAGGCAGGACCAGCCAGGCGCCCCAGGGTGGAAGCTCTTTGCCCTGTGGCTCATCTCTCAGTCTGGGCCAGAGCCAAACAAGCAAAGCAGCTGGACAGGCAGCTGCTCAGCCCCAGCCAGGGTTGCCTCCAGGACCCAGGATTTCTGCATGGTCTCCCCTCCACCTGCTAACTAGGCCCAGCACTGTTTAGCTTTTGAGTTTAGACAAGATTGGGTGCATTCAGTCAGGTACGGGCACCTCCAGTGGGGGCCTCAACCTGGAGCCTTGCTTGTATTGGTAAGCTGTGGAGACTGAGCCCTTACAGCAGTGACTCACTACCAGGGTGCTGGCACACTGTGTTAGGAGATGAGGTGTGGGGAGATAATTGGATATGGGCAGGCTCAGGCTCTCCCTGCCTGGCTGCTCCCCTGCCCACACTACTTAGTCTGCCAGCAAGGAGGTAAGTACTATAATACATGTATTAGTTTTTAAATGGGGCGCCTCTCAATTCACAGAAGTTATTGAGGGGCGCCTCAAGTCTGATGAGTGGCACCTTTAGGCTAAAAATGTTGAAAATCACTGCCTTACAAGTCATCTGCTCCAGCCCTCCAAGGCCCAGGAGTCCCCTACTCTAATCCCCTGGGTCCCCTTCCTGTCACCAAGCTAGCAGTAGAACCCAGGATTTCTGACTTCTACCCATCTCCCTAAAATCAAAGGCAGCCAAGCTTCTGCCTGTGTCTTGTGTCTTGTACTTGTGACAGAAATACTGGATTGAGGTCCTGCCTCCCTTGCCTTCCCAAACTGCCTCTGAACTCAGCAAGCTCTACTGCTGGGGGCATTTTCCTTTCCACCTAGGTGCCCCTTACTCCAGCCTGGGGTACACCCTTCAGGAAGACTCTGGCTCACCTACAGCTTTGGATTGAGCCACATTCTATGCTCTCTGGGCCTGGCGCAGCCCAGCTGGTGCCGTCACCTGTGCTGCCTGGACAGTGTGCCCCTCCCTGCCACACCATGGTCCCTGCCCATGCTCATGTTGCCCTCCCCTCCACAGGATGGCTTTAAAGACACAGAGAACCGGCTGATCCTGTATGTCCTGACACGACCCCTGGTGCTGCTGCTCATGGCTGTAGTGAGCAGCGCCCTCCGCTTCCTGCTCAACTCTTTTGTGGCTGCTCTGTTGGTGCCTGTGTTGCTCACCATTGTGGCCCTCAAGCTGCTCCTGTGGCGGTCCGCTGACCTCCACTGCCTGCATACCTACTACTGTGGGGGCCAGCGGGGCCTCTGGGTGGCGGTGTACGATGGCGATGATGTGTGTGGATGCGTGGCACTGGAGCCCTGGGACCAAGGCCCACCTCGCGCAGCAGAACTAAAGCGCCTGGCTGTCAGCCGCTGGTACCGGCGATCTGGAGTGGGCCGGCACCTGCTGGCCTTCCTGGAGGCACAGGCCCGAGAACAAGGCTATGAGCGTGTCGTGCTCTATACCTCAGTAGTCGCCAAGGCTGCCATGAACCTCTTTGAGAGCTGTGGCTACCAGGCAACTGGCGGGCGAAGCTGGCTGGGCTACACCGTTGTGCAGGAGTTCAGCAAGGAGCTGTAGCATCTGCCCCTACCCGGCGCCCTCCTGACGGTGGGGTAAGAGGGGCCAGCTGGGGCTTCTCCATCCTCCACTGCACCTCGGAGAACTTGTACAAGGGGATTCAGGGAGCATCTGTGAACAGTCCAAGGCCTCCACACTCAGAGGACAGGGGGCACCACCTTTGAATGTGTGTGCATACAAGGGCCTTTCTGAGTGTGCTTCCATGGGAGTTGGATGTCATCAGGTGGATCCTGCTATGAGGGCCCAGGCAATGTGTAATATGCTGGGGCTGATGCTGAGGCATGGAGCAAACACTAGGAAATGCTTGTTGGGAGACAGTAACCTCCTGCCAGCAAAGTCATGGCTCATGGCATGCCTAGAGAGAATGGAAGAAGCCTGTGAAGCATGGACTGGGAAGGACTGTTTCTTGTGATGTGGGCCTGGGGGCACCCCTCCTTCCCTAGGGGCTATCCCATCCCAGAACAGCCTTCTACCATGCATAGGCTTGGCTGGGACTAGGAAATGTGAATGAGGGGGTGGGCAAGGAAATGGTGCCCAAGAGTCTAATGCCCATCCCCATCGTAGCTGTGACTGAAGGTTGCTTTTGGAGACAAGGAGGCTGCACATAGGCTCCAGTAACTGCAGTGGCATCTGGCTTGGTTCTCAGAGCTGCTGAGCATTTCTGTCACCCCTAGCATTAGGCCTGTGTGTGTATTTGAACGTACGTGTGAATAAAGCGTGTTGTAGTGACTGCTTCACCTGTCTACATGCTGGGATGGGCCTGCCCTCAGTCAGCCTCCAGCTGGACAGGGATCTATGACTGTGAGGAGGCTGGGGCCCCCTTTACTCCTGACAGGGGTGGATCTGGCACACAGAGTGCCAGGGTGGCTGGTGCTTGACAGGAAATGTCTTTTCTGCCCCATCTTGTGTAGCGTTGGGGTCCGCACAGCTGCTCCCTAGAGCTGCACTGGGGTCAGCATCAGCTGCCGGTGTGCTTGTTTCCTGCCCATAGTACAGCAGCACCTCCACATGCCACAATGGGCATCAGGGCCTGCCCTGGCTGTTAAGGGAGAGCTGCACCTGTACTGAGTCATCCCCACCTCACTTCCTACAGAGCAATGCTACTTAGAGCCTCACTGGAGTCAGCATGGGCTGACAGGAGGAGTGCATCCTGCTGAATCCCCATGCTGCACCTTGTAGCCCAGCACCCTCCGAGCTCCCACACCCACTTTCTGCAGCACTTCCCCCTAATGATGTAGTGGAGCATCACAGTATTGGGGGGTGCTGCCCTGCTGCACTCAGCTCCTGGCTCCTTGTTGCACAGCACCCACTAGTGCTGCCTGGGGTTCACAGGTGCCAGCACTGCCTGCTCAGGTCCCCTGCCTACAGTGCTGGGGTACTGGGTGGGGGTGGGGGGGAGGGCAGGGAGGGGTGGAGAACACCTCATGATATGCTTCAGAGCCCCCTCTGCCTGTGCTCCAGGCCAGGCAGCTGCTGCTGGGCTGGGATGTTTAGCAATCACACCATGGGGTTGCTATGGTCACCTGAGTACTCTCCAAGCAGCTGCAGACTTTGCAGCCCACTCAGAGCTGAGAAACTGAGGGTTTGCTGGATTGTTTTAACCATACTTCTGTTGCCCTGGGGTGCAGGTAGCATTGCCTGGGCACTATGGGACTGGCAGGCTCCTTGGGGTAGCTATCTGAGTATGGCAAGGATCCATGGTGTCTGGATCAGGCCAGCTTTACAACCCACTGTGCTGCTGGCCTCTGGCCATCCTGGCCTGTGCTGAAATGACTCATTCTGTGGCTTGTTTCCTACAATCCTAGTTCCACCCATGGCCAGGCCAGCCTCAGCCTGCTTCAGACCTAGCAGTACCCCAGCTTGAGGAGGTCATGGGCCTGCACTGGCCCCCCTTACAGGACAGGCCCCCTTGGCACCAGCTCCCTTTCCATCAACAGCATGTCACTTGGGGACAGAAGTGAGGCTGGCAGCTGGAGTTGCAGGAGGAGGAACCTGGGCATGTGCAGGTGAAGAGGTGTGCATATGTATATATGAGAGAGTTGCATGTGTGCATCCGTGCATACCCGTGGAGAAGAGTATATATGGAAAGGGGAGTGTGTATACATGTCTAAGAAGCAGTGCATGCATTTGTGATGTGAGAAATGTACGTGTGTCCCCTTAGGCATGTATGTACAAACATGCTTTGTGAATGTGTCCCCAGAATGTGTGTGGAAGCAGCTGCACATGTGTACATACCACTGCATGCATGTAAGTATGTGGAACTGAATGTGAGTGGGTGTCCATATGCGTTTCTGTGGTCATGCACATACATGTTTTTTTTGCAGGGTGTGCATGCATAGATTACTTCTTGGAAGGGGAAAGGTTTGAATACAGAAGTTAGGGTTTTGTGGCTGTTTGCAGGTGTGCATGTGTGTTTCTCTGGGGTGGAGGGAGAGGAGAGTGTGTGTATCTCTAGGGATATGCATATGTATGCCCAGTGTCTCCTTGAGTTATCTGAGTGTACACAGGTGCACAGCGTCTCTGTGAACATGTGTATGTCTGCGCATAAATATGTGCATGTTTCTTTTGTGCACATGTACCTGCATATGCATATATACACATTTGTCTCTAGGAGAATGTGTCTGAGTGTCTATGTGTGACAGGGGAAATGGGGGCTGGAACTCAACAGCGGCTTTCCCTCCTGTCCAAGGGGCAGTCTGCCTGGTCTCGCCTGCCATGACTTGCTGTTTAATAAATTCAATGTAATAAGCAGGAAGCTGCCCATCTTAATGTCCTGATGCCTAGATCAATATACACAGCTCTGACCTCCCCTATACCATGTCCCATGCTTTGCAGATGGCATCCACATTGCTCTAGTGCCTCACACTGTGACCTGAGCTCCAGTGTCTCACATGGGAATCTCACTGCCCACTGGGAGTTTGCAGTCACAGTGCCCTCACACTGGGCAGTTCTTAACTTAACGACCCAAACTCGGCCTCACCGCATTTGAGGACTTACTGGGGTTTCAGCCTCTGGCCCAACTGTGGCCTCAGTCATCCATGGACTTACCTTGGCCTTTCTGTCCCTTCCTTGGGGCTTCAACTTACGCCCTCCCACTAGGGCCTTTCACTCATGCCCTTATTAGGGTCTCCTTCTTAGAGTGTTCTTGTCGGGGGTTGGCCCATGTGCTGCACTTCAGGTCACCCCTTCAACCCTACTCAACATAACTGCGGTGCAGCACTTCAGGCCCTCCTGAGCAGACCGTACTCTACACCCCTCACACAGCACTTCAGGTCACCACTGTGCACCCTACTCTGTGTGGGCCTCAACACATACTTCTGCCCCCTCTCTCTCAGGCCAAACTACTGCCCCCTCACTGCGCCGCTCTCTCTTGGCCCCCTCATTGGGACCCCCGGGGTCTTATACCCTGTTGGACTCAGGTGCCTCTTCCTAGGTGTGCCTGGCCCCGTGCCTGTCCCTATCACTAGGTAACCCACCAGGGTGTGGGGGATGGGGTTATAAGGTGCCTTTACCTGCCTTTCACTGGGGAGGCAACTGGTCTGGCATTTCTGGGGAACAACCTGCCATGGGCAGTCCCACCAGGCCATCCTTCCCCAGCAGGGTGTAGTTTTCAGTTGTACCCAGGACCAGGAGCCTCCTTCCATCACCATAGCTCCCGCCCTTTCCTCCAAGGATGTTCTGAGCAGCAGCTCATCCAGGTGGTGTTACTTCAGCTGCCAGCAGCAGACTGCTGCCTCAGCTCTGAGGGCCTAAGTTAAAATGGAGGCTGCTCCGATAACAAGGCCCTCCTGTGGTCATGTGACTACCTCATCAGGCTGGACTGCACCTGCTGGCTGCCCTGCTGCCTGATCTAAGCTTTAAAGTGCCACACTATGAATGTATATATGTTCCTTGGTAGCTATGTTTGCCTGTGTAAGTATGTGTATATATATACACAGAGATGTTTATGGATTTGCTTATGTGTCTTGGTGGAAGCGTCTGCCTGTGCCTGTGCATGTGTCTTACTGTAGGACGTATGCAGCTGTACATGTTTCTGTTTCAGGTGTGTGCACTGTCTCTGTGTGGAGTTGCATGCGTGTGTCTCTAGTTCCAGTGCATGTATGTCTGTGTCTTGGCGGTATGAGTATGCAGATGTGCATACTAGCATTTGTGGGATGTGTGGGTATTTGTCTTTGTGGAGCTGGTGTGCACAGCATCTCAGGGTACACGTGTACGTGTGTCTGATGGATGTATATACATGTGTCTCTAGGATGTGTGAGTATATACACATGAGCACATACCCCCCTCTGGGGGGGGTATATGTGTATTGATATGCATGTGAGTTTTTGTGTAAGTGTGTATATATGCATAGGTCTGCAAGCATGGGTAAACATGGTGCCAGGGTAAGCATGTGTGGAGGTGTATGTGTGCTTATGGAGGCATTTGTGCATGTGAACGTGCACATGTCTATCTGTACAGGTAAGCACAGTGTCTCTGAGAGTCAGAGTGTGCATATATCTTGGGAGACCGGGAGTATAGGCATGCATGTACACCATTGTAGGAAGTTGCAAATGAGTGCAAGAGTGCACATGTTTGTACATGCACGTTTATGTCAGGGCACATGGGTTTGTATGTGTGTGAGGGTACACATATGTGTCTATGGGAGTGTGCAAGTAGGCACTGTCTGTAGTTATATGAGTATTTGCATTTTTGCTTATGAATCTGCAGGGTGTCTGAGTATGCATTCGTATGCACATGTATCTATTGGGGGGTGTGTAGGTGTGCATATATGTGTCTGGGAACTTGTGTGTATGCTTGCACATCCATGTCTGTGGCTATATGTATATGTGTACTTGGGTCTCTATGAAAGGCATGAGGTCACAAATGTGTGCATGCATGCGGATGTACACAGTATCTCTGTGGAGTATGCACAAGTATGCATATATGTGTGTCTCTGGGTGTAGATATGGATGTACACCTACGAGTTCAGTATGTGCCATGTTTCTGTGGGTATGTGAATGTGCAGATGTGAGGATGGGTGACAATGCATGTGCAGATATAAGAGCGTGTGTAAGCATTCACACACATCTCTGTAGGGGACTGTGTGTGTGCATGTGTGTCTCAAGATGTATAAGCACATGTGCATATGTACCTGGGGACAGACCCTGGTCTGCCGTACACACAGACATCAGCCTAGCTGTTGTGGGTATTGCTGTAGCTGCTGATTTACTCTTTGGCTCTAACCCTGACAGAGAATGCTGCCATGCCTGCCTGAAGCCATGTCACTGAGGATGGGGTGGGGGGTGTCTCTTAGCTCAGCTCAGCCTAATCTAGCCCAGCCCTGAGTCTCACACTTACCCCTACACACACATCTTGCATCTCCTGCAGCATTTCCTCCAGCCCTTGTCTCCCTGACCACCACCCTGAGCTGCGGGAGGGCGGTGCATGTTTCTTTCTCTATAAACTCTAGCCAGGCTGAGTCATTTCTTGGCCAGGCTGACCTGTCTCTATAAAATACCCCTTCCCAGGGCTCAGCTGCCTGTGTAGCCCCAGCCTTGAGGCTGCTCCCCTCTGCTATGCAGCCAGCACCCGCTTGGACACCATGAGGCTGCCCCTGCTGCTCCTCGGTGAGTACCAGCTGCACTGGGGCCATGGAATAGCACCAGGAAAAGGCCAGCCTCTTCTCAGTATAATCGTCTCAGTTCAGACCCTGCCTGAGCACTCGGTCCTGATGGTCCCTGCGCATGGGAACACTAAGCATACTGGCCACAGGATACAGAGTGCTTGCTTTTGGGGGAACTCACCTCTGCAGGATACTGTCAGTGCTGGGCAGCTGGCACTGAACTCTGAGTAATCAATGCTCTCTACTGGGCAGGGGACACAGCACTGCAGGTGGGAGGAGGGGCTGGCAATGGATGGGAGGTGCTTGACTCTGCATAGGTTTTTGAAAAGGGACAGGGAGCACCAAGCACAGCAGCAGAGAGTTAACATTGGGCAGGGAGTCCTAGGCACTGTGTAGGGCAGTGGTTCTCAAGCAGGGCACCACAACACCCTGGAATGCCTTGAAACCCTTTCAAAGGGTGCCATGGTGTTAGCACTGTTAAGCGTGCAAACAACATGCATAAGATAAACCCAGAGATTTCAAATAGGAATTTATAGTGTTAAAAACATTCTGACCAGTTGGTGTCTTCCTGCAACTGAAACTTATTTACGCAGAAGAATTGCTCTATTATTTTTCTGTAGTCAAACTGAGTGAAAATTAAGTCCAGGCATTTTCTGAGGGGTTCTTTGAGTCTAAAAAGGTTGAGAATCACTGTGTAGGGCAGGGGTAGTCAACCTGCAGCAGGGGTGCCACAAGTGGCAGGCAGCAGATTGGGTAGAAGCAAAAAGAATCAGATCACACAGGAAGCAGAAAACAGGCAGGGAGCACAGGGCAGGAAACAAAAAGCACAGCAGCATCTTGGATAGGAAGCACAGGGCAGAGAGTAGAAAGCTGAGTGCCAGATCAGCTAAGAGAAAGCAATCAGTGGCGCTCAGGAGGGTGCTGGGCAAAAAGGTTAGCGTTTGCTGGTGTAAGGGATGCTTTACAATGGGCAGGGGGAACTAAGTACTGCAGGGAGTGTTCCACATGAGGGGCCACTCATGTCCCAGCTGCCGGAGGCAATGGGAAAGATCCTGTGGAAACCAAGGTAAGTCCCAGCACCCCAGGGTGCACTCCTTTTGCTCACAGCACAGCACCCTCTGCACGGGCCATGTTTGAGAGGACGGCATCACCAGCTGATCTCCAGCCACAGGTGTGGCCCGCAGCCAGCAGAGCAGTGGGGGAGCAGAGACGATTGAGCAGACACCTTTTAGACTGCCAGACAGATTGAAACAGCTCCAGTAGGAGGACAGAGCAGAGGGCTCAGAGCTCAGGAGAGCCAAGAAAGAGATAAGAATAGAGCTGGGAGTCCTGGGTTCTGTCTTTGCCCTGGGAGGTGAGCAGCGTATGATGTTTCCAAAGAGATGGGATCCAATGATGAAGAGAAGGAAGAGCATCTTAGCAGACAGGCTTGCTAACCTAGTGAGGAGGGCTTTCAACTAGGTTCACAGGGGGATGGAGACCAAAGCCCTAAGGTAAGTGGGCGACCTGGAGGAGGGGACAAAAGGGAGGCCTCCTCATTCTTCCAGAGAAAGTAGAGCAATCAGCTAGTTCAGGGGTTTTCAACCTTTTTTAATAAGTGTACCCCTGGCAGCCAGGCAGAGCAAGGCGGGGTGGTGGTGGCATGTGACCGAATCCGGGGGGGAGGGCAGCGCATGGCCAGATGTGGAGCAGTGGCAACGTGGCGTGGGGGGTGGCGGTGGCTGCATGCGAACTCTTCCCCCCACAGCAACTGGCCGGCCAAGCGGCACCTGTGCGGCCTGCAGAGGGGTGCTGCTACCCTTGTGCCCCCTTGCCCCCCCAGCCCTGCTTCTGCGAGGCAACAGTGTACCATCCCTGCCCACCCGCGCATACCCCCTAGGGCCTTCCCAGTACCCCCTAGCTCAGGGTTAACAGCCTCTGAGCTAATTACCTCCAGTGCCTGTATGCGGGTGCATGGAGCCTGGAAAACAAGCAGAAAGAATTGGAAGCCCTTGCACAGTTAAGGAACTATGATGTGATTGAAATAACAGAGACTTGGTGAGTGCTTGCATGACTGGAGTGCTGTCATGGATGGATACAAACTGCTCAAGAGGACAGGCCAGGGAGAAGAGGAGGAGTTGGACTGTGCATAAAAGAGCTGTACCAGGAGGATGAGGTAGATGAGGCTTTCTTCAGACAACTAGCAGAAGTTTTCACATCACAGACCCTAGTTCTCATGGGGGACTTCAATCACCTTGAAATCTGCTGAGAGGGCAGTGCACAGGCAATCTGACATCTTTGGAGAGTGTTGGGGACAAATTTCCTGGTCCAAGTGTTGGAGAAACCAACTAAGGGCTGTTCTGTTCTTGACCTGCTTGATCACAAACAGAAGAATTAGTGGGGGATGTAGAAGTGGATGGCAACTTGGGCACCAGTGACCACAAGATGATCGCATTTAGGATCCCGAGGAAAGGAAGGAAGGAGAACAGCAGAGTATGGACCCTGTACTTCAGAAAATCAGACTTTGACTCCCTCAGGAAATTGATGGGCAGGTTCTCCTGGGAGGCCAGTCAGAGGGGGAAAGGAGTCCAGGAGAGCTACTTGTATTTAAAGAAACCTTACTGAGGGTGCAGAAACAAACCATCCCAATGTGCAGGAAGAATAGCAAATATGGCAGGCATCCCGCTTGGCTTAGCAGAATGAACTTAAACACAAAAAGGAAGTTTACAAGAAGTGGAAGCTTGGACAGATGACTAGGGAGGAGTATAAAAATATGGCTCAGGCATGCAGGGATGAAATCAGGAAGGCCAAAGCACAGTTGGAGTTGCAGCTAGAAAGGGACATGAAGGGTAACAAGAAGGGTTTCTACAAGTATGTTAGCAACAAAAGGAAGGTCAGGGAAAGTGTGGGTCCCTTAATGA
The DNA here is from genome assembly GCF_030867095.1 of Alligator mississippiensis. NCBI lineage: Eukaryota > Metazoa > Chordata > Crocodylia > Alligatoridae > Alligator > Alligator mississippiensis. Next base: position 84,019,337 of record NC_081828.1, on the reverse strand, counting down.
ATGGGCAAGACAACCTAGAGGCAGATGAGGAAAAGGCTGAAATACTCGATGCCATTTTTACCTTGGTCTTCACAGGCAAGGTTCCAGACTAGCACAGTTACTGTACCAGGAAGCACAGTTTGTGGGGAAGGTGAGCAGCCCTCAATGGTGAAAGAACAGGTTCAGGACTATTTAGAAAAGCTGGACATATACAAATCCATGGGGCTGGATACAACACATCCAATGGGTGCTAAGCGAGTTGGCTGATGTGATTGCTGGCCATTATCTTTGAAAATTCATGGCAATTGAGGAAGGTCCCAGATGAGGAAGGTCCCAGGCCTAGTGTCAGTGAGGATCTAGTCAGGGAACTTCTGGAGGGACTGGACGTATTTAAATCAGCTGGTCCTGACAATCTCCACCCCAGAGTGCTGAGGGAATTGGCAGAGGTCATTGTGGGATCCCTGGCACGGCTTTACGAGCACTCGTGGTGCTCTGGTGTCGTGGCAGATGGCTGGAAAAGGGCCAATGTGGTTCCCATTTTCAAAAAAGGGAGGAAGGAGGACCCAGGAAAATATAGGCCAGTTAGTCTTACCTCGATCCTGGGTAAGCTTTTTGAGAGAATTATCCTGGCGCATATCCACGAGGGGCCAGCAGGGGAGGTTATGCTTAGGGGCAAACAACACGGGTTCATTAGAGGCAGGTCCTGTCAGACCAACCTGGTGGCCTTCTATGACCAGGTCACAAAATCCTTAGATGCAGGGGTAGCAGTGGATGTAGTCTTTCTGGACTTCAGGAAGGCCTTTGACACTGTCTCCCTCCCCATTCTCATTAAAAAACTAGGGGACTGTGGCATCGACACCTACACAGTCAAATGGGTCGCTAACTGGCTGGACGGCTGCACCCAGAGAGTGGTGGTGGATGGGTCATTTTCGACCTGGAGGGATGTGGGCAATGGGGTCCCCCAGGGCTCAGTCCTCAGGCCTGCACTGTTCAACATCTTTTTCAGTGACTTGGACAAAGGGGTAAAAAGCACCCTGTTCAAATTTGCTGACGACACTAAGATCTGGGGGGATGTGGGCGCACCAGAAGGGAGGAATCGGCTGCAATTGGACCTAGACAAGTTACAGGGGTGGGCAGATGAGAACAGGATGGGTTTCAACACTGACAAGTGCAAGGTGCTGCACCTGGGGAGGAAGAACCAGCAGCATACCTACAGGCTGGGGAACTCCCTTCCCATCAGTGCAGAGGCAGAAAAGGATCTTGGTGTCATTATTGATTCCAAAATGAACATGGTCCGGCAGTGTGGGGACGCGGTCAGGAAGGCCAACCACACCTTGTCATGCATCCATAGATGCATCTCAAGCAGGTCCAAGGAGGTGATCCTCCCCCTCTATGAGACATTGGTCAGGCCGCAGTTGCAGTACTGCGTCCAGTTCTGGGTGCCGCACTTCAGGAGGGATGTGGACAACTTGGAGCGGGTCCAGAGGAGGGCCACTCGCATGATCAGGGGTCAGCAGGGCAGGCCCTATGAGGAGAGGCTAAGGGACCTGAACCTGTTCAGCCTCCACAAGAGAAGGCTGAGGGGGGATCTAGTGGCCTGTTACAAACTAGTCAGAGGTGACCAGCAGGCACTGGGGGAGTCCCTGTTCCTTCGAGCACTACCAGGATTGACTAGAAATAATGGTCACAAGCTGGCAGAGGGTAGATTCAGACTGGACATCAGGAGGCACTACTTCACAGTCAGGGCAGCTAGGATCTGGAACCAACTTCCGAGCGAAGTGGAGCTGGCTCCTACCCTGGGGGTCTTTAAGAGGAGGTTAGACGAACACCTTGCTGGGGTCATTTGACCCCAGTAGTTTTTCCTGCCATGGCAGGGGGTAGGACTTGATGATCTGCTCAGGTCCCTTCCGACCCTATCAACTATGAAACTATGAAACAACTATGATTGGAAAAGGGCAAATATACTGCCCATCTTTAAGAAAAGGAAGGAGGATGCAGGGAATTACAGACCGATCAGCCTTGCCTCAGTCCCTGGAAAAATCATGGAGAAGGTCCTCAAGCAATCCATTTCTAAGCTTGTGTAGGAAAAGAAAGTGACCAGGAACAGTCAGCATGGATTCACCAAGGGCAAGTCATGCCTGATAAACCTGATTCCCTTCTATGATGAGATAACTGGCTCTATAGATGTGGGAAAAGCAGTGGATGTGATATACCTTGACTTTAGCAAGGTTTTTGATATGTCTCCCACAGCATTCTTGCAAGCAAGCTGGTGAAGTATTGGATGAATGGACTATAAGGTGGATAGAAAGCTGGCTGGATCATTAGGCTCAATGGGCAGTGACCAATGGTGCGAGGTCTAGTTGGTAGGTGGTATCAAGTGGAGTGCCCCAGGTGTTGATCCTGGGGCCAGTTGATGGGATGGATTGCACCCTCAGCAAGTTTGCAAACAACACCAAGCTGGTTGAGTAGTAGATAAGCTGGAAGGCAGGGCTAGGATTCAGAGTGGCCTAGACAGATTTGGAGGATTGGGCCAAAAGAAATCTCCTGAGGTTCATCGAGGACAAGTGCTATGTCCTGTACTTAGGATAGAACAATCCCAGTCACCACTACAGGCTTGAGACTAACTGGCTAAGCAGCAGCTCTGCAGACAAGTACCTGGTGGTTACAGTGGGCAGTAAGTGGATATGAGTCAACAGTGTACCCTTGTTGCCAAGAAGGCTTACAGCATGCAGGGCTGCATTATTAGGAGTGTTACCAGCATATCAAGGGAAGTAATTGTTCCCTTTTATTCTGCACTGGTAAGGCCACACCTGGAGTACTGTGTCCAGTTTTGGGCTCCCCACTACAGAAAGGATGTGAACAAATTAGAGAGAGTCCAGTGGAGGACAATGAAAATGGTTAGGGGGTGGGGCACATGACTTTTGAGGGGAGACTGAGGGAACTGTGCTTATTTAGTCTTCAGAAGAGAAGACTGAGGGGGGATTTGATAGCCTTTACCTACCTGAAGGGTGGTTCCAATGAGGATGGAGCTAAACTGTTCTCAGTGGTGTCAAGATGTCAGAACAAGGAGCAATGGTCTGAAGTTGCAGCAAGAGGTTTAGGTTGGATATTAGATAAATCTTTCTTACTGTAATGGTGGTGAAGCAGTTGACCAGGTTACCAGAAGAAGTGGTAGAATCTCAATCCTTGGAGGTTTTAAAGGCCTGGCTTGACAAAGCCTTGGTTGGGATGATCTGGTTGGGGAGGGTCCTGCTTTGAGCAAGGAGTTGGACTAAATGACCTCCTAAGGTCTCTTCCAACCCTAATTTTCAATGATTCTATGTTAGAGTGAGATGCCACTAGGAAGAGAGGAGCCAGGAAATGGCATTTTTATGCTTTGGGATAGCATAGTGAAGTTTGTCATGGTTCAGAGCTGGCAGCATCAGGGCAGTGTGGGGAAGTGGGTGAGAGCTCTGCTCATATGCTGTGCTCTTGTTTTGCAGCTGGCTTTCTGGTGCTTCACAGCTCAGGTAAGCATGTCAGAAGGTGTCCACCTGGAGCTTGTGACCTGCCCAGATGTCTAGGCTTGCTGTGCCAGAGAAGTCACACCTTTGGCCAGGCCTGTGAACCCTCTCCCCATTAAGTGGAAGAAGCTTTTTTTTTTTTTCTTTTTAAGGAAAATTTTTCTTGTCCCAGGTCAAATTAGTCAGATCAGGTCCAAATCCACTTGAATCATGCAGGAACTATATGGGGCCCTGCTACCGGCAAGTATCTTCCACCCCAGCCCAGGCTTCAGATACTTCCAAATCCTTTGGCAGGCATCCTACATGCAGGCCCAAGCCTGGAGGCTTGGGGTTCGGATGCCCCCGAGTTTCACCTGCCCTCAGCCGTATGGCTGCAGGAGCAAGCTAGGGAAGAGTCTCCCATTTCCATAAAGTCAGTGTGTAGCTGAGATCCTCCCACTGGAAGCTGGCCAGTGGGAAGCTAACTATGAGGATCTTGTAGATAGTCCTGTCTGTGAGCAGACAAGGGTGCAACCCTCTACTACACAGTACCATTTTAATTGCATTGCCTCGGTCAGGGTATTTCCCCTGCCACCATCATGGTCATGGTATTTCCCCTGCCAGGTAAGTATCATGGGACTTCCCCTGCCAGTCTGTGCCCTATCAAGGGTGGCTGCTAGCACAGGGATGTGGGCCAGGTCCCTGGCCTGGAGCACACCTACTGGCATAAGGTTGAGGTGTAGCCCTGGCCTGTCTGTCCCTAGCATTGTCCATCCTTCTCACTGTCTGTCCCTAGCACTGTCCCTATGTCTCTCTGTCTCTGTCCATCACTGTCCTTGTCAGTCCAGCCCTGGCATTCTCCCTCTGACTGTCGCTTTCCACACCTGTGAACCTGCTCCCTTCTCTGCCTTGCTCTCACTCCCTGGAGTGTCACTGTGACAGTAGTCATTGGCTGGACAGTGCTCCCCCCATCCCCTGCCCCAGTGTTGCCATGTAAAAGCTGTCTATGTCCCAGTCTCCCCAAAGCCCTGAAATGAGAAGGCCCACCAGAGGGGCTCCTGGCCTCCACTGCCTACTGCCAAGCTACTCTATAAGGTACTGGTATGATGGTACCAGGAGGGTTTAGGCTGCCAGTGCAGTCTTCCTTGGCATAGCATTACCCTCTCCAGTGCATTGCCTTCCCCGCATGCTTTGGGCTCACATCTCTGGGGCTGGTTGCTGTACTGTGCCTCATGGCATACTGGGGCAGTGCCTGCTGCAGCTCAGACCCAACCAGCACCCAAGCATGTATGTCCAAAATGAGCATACCCCAGTCCCTTTGAGAAACTGAGTCAGGGCAGCCTGGGACTGCTCAGGGGAGGCATGTCCTGTCCTGAGAAGGTCTGTCCCTGCTTCCCCCATAGCCATCACACTAGGAACCACTGGACCTTTGCCTGTGATGGGCCCCAGGGGAAAGCTCTAAGGGGAAGTGGAGCCTTGGGCAAGGCCCTGTCTGGTGGTGAGACTCCAGGAGGGTTTCATGGGGCATTGGAGCCCTGGGTGAGGGGAGAAACCTAACTGTAGCATCCCCAAGGGGTTTGGGGCCCTAAGGAAAGTTTGGGGGGTGGGGGGTTCTGACAAGCTCTGCTGCTCGTTCAGGCCCATTCCAGGTGCGCCTAGCTGGGGGCCCCAGCCAGTGTGCTGGCCGCGTGGAGCTGAACTACAAGGGACGATGGGGCTCGGTATGTGATGATGACTGGGACATGCTGGATGCCACTGTGGTGTGCAGGCAGCTGGGCTGTGGCACTGCGCTCTCTGCACCGCTAGGGGCCTGGTTTGGGGAGGGCACTGGTCCCATCTGGCTCAACGAGGTGCGATGCCAGGGAACGGAGCGGCATCTGCAGCACTGCCAGCACCGTGGCTGGCGCCAGCATATCTGTACCCACGAGGAGGATGCGAGTGCTGTCTGCTCAGGTGAGGCCACTGCCACCCCTGGGGGGGGGGGCAACTAGAGAGGCTGGAGCTCAGAAGAGGGGTCCCTCTGATCCAAGGCAGTCAGGCATGTGAGGTCAGTATGCAGGGGCCAGAGCCACGCATGGTGAGATTCCTCCAGAGGAGATGGGCTTCTAGCACGAGCGGGTGACAGTGTGCAGTGTCAACAGGCCTTGGCCTTTGACTGCAGGAATCTGCCCTTAGTCTACCCAGGATAGGATTCTGCTCCACCTCAATCCTTTCCCCATGTAGCTTCTGGCCCACCCCTCCTCCCCCAGCCCTGTGCCCTGCGGCCTCCACATACCTGATATCTGTAGGTCATGATGGGAGGGAGGGCAGGACAGTGGGGCAGACAGTCAGAATGAGCTTCCCCCTGTGTCCCACCCTGAGCAGGCAGGAATTCCCACTGGGGCTGGCATTTCTCCAGTTGCAGCCCAGCAACTGCGGTCCTGCCCTGCCCAACACTGGGAGCCAGCAGAATCCCATTAGCAGGGAAGGTGGGAGTAGGCTGCATCTGGACATGCCTTGAGGGAGCAACATGCAGGCAATGCGACTGCTCCCAGCCCCACCATGCCCCACTAGCCCATGTCTGACCATACTGTGCTCCACAGCTCATCGCTTCCTGCCTGTAACAACTGCAGTCCCCTCCTCTGGTCCAGCCCACCAGGACCACCACCCAGCTAGGACCAGGGCCCTTCCACAGCCAACCACAAGTCCACATGGTGAGTACAAGCAAGTCCCATCCCTGCACTGTTGGGGACACCCCTGAGACCTAAAGACCATGTCAGCTGTGCCAAGGCTTTTCCTGATCTATGACATAACCCTATCTTTGCTCTCAATTCCCCATTAGTGCTTGAGCATCTTCACCCTTGGACCACTCCATCCTCCTGAATGAGGCTTCAGCACCCCTCACCCCACTCTCTGTAGAGAATGACCCCCACATGGTAGATGGGCTGGGAGTCTGGAGAGTGAAAGCCACTGCGGTGCCCCTGCTGGCTCAGTCAGTCAAAACTGTGAGGCCAGAGTAGGCAGGCTCCCTAGTGTGGCAGGGATCGAACACAGGCCCCTGCCTTTTTGGTGACCCCAACTTTGCTTCTGCAGGTGGCGTGGCCCTGCGGTTGGTGGAGGGTCCTCACCGGTGTGCAGGGAGGCTAGAGGTGCTGCATCAAGGCCAGTGGGGCACAGTGTGTGACGATGACTGGGGCCTGAAGGACGGTGCTGTGGTTTGTCGGGAGCTGGGCTGTGGTGTGGTGCAGGCCACTCCCGGAGGCTCTCATTTTGGTTCTGGGACCGGCCCCATCTGGCTGGATGATGTGGGTTGCAGTGGAAAGGAGTCATTGCTGAGACAGTGCCAGGCACAGCCCTGGGGCCAAAGCAACTGCAACCACAGTGAAGATGCAGGAGTCATCTGCACAGGTAGTGGGCCTGGCGGGAAAACAGGCGGGTGAGAAATGTTAAGGGGATTGAAAACAAAACAGAAAATGTCACCATGCGACTGTGTAAATGCAGGGTGTGCCTGTACCTTGGATACTGTGTGCAGCTGTGGTCCCCCCCCCCCCAAATAAAATCAAAAAAAAGATAGAGAAGAGGCAGAAAAGGTCCAGAGAAGGACAACAAGAATGATCAGGGGCACGGAGACACTTGTGTTCATGGAGGGACTGGATAGGTTAGGACTTCTCAGCTTAGAAAGAAGATGACTGAGAGGGGATATGACAGAGGTCTCTGAAATCATGAATACTGGGTGTATCTACATGAGACACTTTTAGACTAATCTAATGCACAGTAAAACATCACCATCTACATGTGCACAGAAATTACTGCATATTAGATTAGTTTAATGTGTCGTTTGCTAGTACCAATACATGCAGAAACTAGAAAAATGGCGCATTAAGCTAATGTGCATTAGTGCATGTGCATAGGTTGACCGGGAGCAAATTGTTCCCAGTCAGTCTTGGCAACAGGGGGCCACACTGCTGCCTGGCTAAGTCCCAAAATCCAGGGGGTAGGGGGAAACTCTCCCTAGCTCTAGGGACAGCTCCCAGCCATGCAGAGCTTAGGGTCAGCTGCAGCTGGTGCTTCTGGGAGAAGTACATGCAGATCTGAGCCAGCAGCTGGAGAGGTGAGGCCCATGGTGCCTGTGCCGTACCCACCTTTCCTTCCCCCTGGAGCTGCAACTTTCTTCAGGAGCTACAATTGCAGTGTTAGTGGGGCCCAGAGCTTCCCCATGGTGTGTCCTGTAGCCCAGAGAGAGGCACTGGAGTACAGGGCAGCAGAATCCAGCAGGCTGGGAACTGCCCTTGTGCCACTGAGCAGCTGATCCTGTCCCCTGCTGGGCTGTCCAGGCCCCTGTTCCCCTTCAGTACCTGGTGTAACAGCAGAGCCTGGCCCGGCCTGTTACCAACCATGTCTAGTTCAGGGGCTTTTGCAGAGCAGGGGTCTGCGTTGGCATGCCTCTGGGCCTACCACCCCCTGTGCAGTTACCACGCTAGTGTGGGGCTGTACCCAGTGCACCTGCAGAGCTCTCAGCAAGGGGCAGGCAAGCACCTGTGTGCCCAGCCCTTGCATCCTGGTGCCTGCCTGCTTCTTGCTTTCTGCCTTGGGTTGTGCAGTAAATTCAGGTGTATTAATTGTACATGTAGACACACCCGCTGTGAAGAAAGTAAATAGGGATTTACTATTTACCATAGAATCACAGAAAGTTAGGGTTGGAAAGGACCTCTGGAGGTCATCTAGTCTAACCCTCTGCTCAAAGCAGGACCATTCCCAACTAGATCATCCCAGCCAAGGCTTTGTCTAGCCCAGTTTTGAAAACCTCCAAGGATGGAGCTTCCACCACCTCTCTGGGTAACCTGTTCCAGTGTTTTACTACCCTTCTAGCAAGAAAATTATTCTTACTATCTACCCTAAACTTCCCTTGCTGCAATTTGAGACCATTGCTCCTTGTTCTGTCATCTGCCAGCACTGAGAACAGTCGAGCTCCATCCTCTTTCAAGCCCCCCCCCTTCAGGTAGTTGAAAGCAGCTATTAAATCCCCTCTCAGTCTTCTCTTTTCTAGACTGAATAAGCCCAGTTCCCTCAGTCATTCCTCATAAGTCATGTCCTCCAGCCCCCTCGCCATTTCTGTTGCCCCCTACCTCTCACAGCAGTGGAGCCAGTGGACCTATGAGCAGGAAGTTATTTTTTCACACAATGTGTAATTACCTCATGGAACCTATTGCTACAGGATGTTTTTGAGGATGACAGTAAACCAGGCTCAAAAAGAGATTAGACAAATTCATGCAAGATAGGTCCATTGTGTGGGGTGGGGGGGTGTACTAAACATGATAATAGGCCTGCAGCCTCTAGTTACTACTTCCTAGGCCTCTAAATGCAGGAAGCTGTAGGGAAGAGGTGCAGGGGACAAGGCACAGTCTGAAGATGAATCAGCACTCTTATGCTTAGCATCTGCTCTCTGCCACTGAGAGAGACAAGATGCTCACATACCTCCACATCTCACCCTCACATAGAACCCCCACTGCCACCCTTACTGGTGGGGTGCTGATCTCTGCTCTGTGCCTTGTGTGGACTGACCATCTCTCTCTTTACAGGTGGCGCTGTGCTGAGGCTGGTGGGTGGCAGGGGCCACTGTGCTGGGAGACTGGAAGTCTACCATGAGGGTGTCTGGGGCACAGTGTGTGATGACATGTGGGCGCTGCCCGGGGCTGCAGTGGTTTGCCGGGAGCTGGGATGTGGGGACCCGCTATCTGCTCCCGGTGGTGCCTTCTTTGGTGAGGGCCATGGCCCCATCTGGCTGGACAACGTGCGGTGTCAGGGGAACGAGTCTGCACTCAGTCAGTGTCTATCAGCCCCATGGGGGGTACACGACTGCCAGCATGGAGAGGATGCTGCTGTGGTGTGCACAGGTGATCCTGGGGGCTCAGTTTGTGATATGAGATCAATTTGTGACATGAGGCAGCAATGTGCACAGGTGTGTCCCTTGCTCTTGGTGTGTGTGTGTGTATGTGCATGTGTTTTGTGTGCCTGGTGTGGGTGGGGAGTGTATAATATGCACATCAATCATTTGCAGATTTCTGGATATGTGTGCAGTGCATATTTAATACACTGGTTTTATAGTCTGTGTGTGCAGATAGTACTTGTAAACTATGTATACAGCAGTGATTCTCAACTAGGGTGCCATGGCACCATGGGATGCTGCCACTAGATACTTCAATAGTTGACACAAGGTGTGAGAAGATAAGCTAAGTTTGGGGTGATAAGCAGATAATCACAGGCTCTGGCTTGTTCCTGCCTGTCTGATCATCCACCCCCACTGTCTGGTCCCTCTGTCACATGGTAAGCATTGTAGTATATAAATTAGTTTTTGAAATTTGGTGTCACCTAATGCACAAAAGTTATAGAGGGTTGCCTTGGGTCAAATGAGGTTGAGAACTGTTGGTATACAATATATATGTGTGGGCGGGTCTACATGAAACGTTTACTATGGAGTTGACTAATTAGCTCTGCAGTAAAACATCACTGTGTACATGTGCGGTGCTTTTAGGATGAAGTAAACTAATTAACCACCATGGGATAGTACTGCTGAACACAATTACTGTCCTAGAATAGAGTTACTTACTCTGTCACAGTGCACGTGTAGACGTTGATGGGGCTGGCTGGGGCACAAGGGTGCTTCAGTGCAGGGGCTAGCTGCCGGCTAACCCCACACCCAAGTACCCTTGTGCCCCAGCCAGCCCCTCTGCAGCCTGTTGAGCCAAGTTGGAGCATCCCCAAGTTAGCAGGCTGACCGCCAGGGCCCCCTGTCAACTGGGGCTGCTCTGCCCTGGTTCAATGTGCTGCGGTCCCAGGCACGTGTGCAAACATGGCGCCTGGAAGCAATACACTCTGGTGCGAACTGCACTGAAGATTATTCAGGCACCTTAATTGCATGTGCATAGGAAATATTTGCCCAGTGTATATGCAGTGTATATTCAATGTACATGCTGTGTATGTACATATGCAGTGACTGTGCAGTCTGGCCACACATGGTGCCTGTGCTGTGCCTGTGTAAATATTGTGCAGTACTTGCATAGTGTAAGTCTATACCATGATTGTGCATATGTTTGTACCATGATATGTTTGTACATATACAGTGTATGTACAGCATCTGTGTGCATACAGTACTTGTGCAGTGTGTGTACACTGTGGGCTAAATTCCTTTTCACTCATTATACATTTAACAGCTGATGACATTGTCTGGCTTATGTGACCAGGGAGAGGTAGTTAGCTGTGTTCGTTTGAAGTTGGGCAGAAGGCAGGGTAGATTTGCACCTAATAGACTAATTAAATCAGATGTATAGCATAATATTTTGTAAGTTTACTTCATAAGATGCAGTAAAGTGACTGCAGGAAGCAGAGCTTCTAAATAGAAAGCAGTGATTAGAATACAAAGGGTAGGGAAAGGGGGAGAAAAAAGGTGAGGGTACTGCTGAGAGGCAAGGTGGGTAAGGGGAGAAAAACAAAGCAGAAAACCCACTGAAGGACATAAGGCTTATAAAAGCTAATTCACGTAATGGGATAAGAATCCATAGTCTTGGTTTAGACCATACTTAACACAATCCAATCTCTGGATTATTTCTTCTGTTATTTTTTTTCCATTTATTTTAAAAGTTTCCTTATCTAAGGACAGCCACTCTGGGGCCAGCGATGAAATGTCCAGGGAGATAAAAGAGAATTTTCTGTCTTCATGGTACTGATGTCAGATCAGTGTCCATGGGCAGATCTAGAATTTTGAAAAGGCAGGTACTGCTGGTGAAGTGCATCATCACATACAAAACAACACACATTTTTCCCCAGTTAAAAATAAACTAGAAGCTTTACTAATATGTTAGGGATCTAGGGCTGTATTATTCAGTTTAATATTGAAGTAAAAACAAATATAATTTTTATTGGAATAAGTTAAAAACAATCTGCAGGGCTCTGAAATAGGAGGTTCAGGACCAGGAGCAGCTAGCAGACAGCAGCATTGCAAAGCAAAGGATACCTTGATTGGTGGAACATTAAGACAATTAAAAAGAAGAGAGGGTCATTAGCGCCTGTAGAATGAAGAGTTTAGGAGGGATCAGGTACATAACAATGAGCCTTGAAGTATTTTGAATCCCTCACTGCTGCCTGACTAGAAATGCCACTGCTATTGCCAGGCAGTTGGTTTTAAACTGTGGGTGGAACAGGAATCACAGGTAGATGCCACCCTCCTTGGGTCCCTCCCTGCCCTGTTATGTAGGGATCACCCTGTCTGTCCAATGTAGACAGCAGGGAGCTCTGTAAGCAGGTGATGATTTATATGACACTGGTAGAGGTGCGGGTAAATCAGGGGTGGGCAATTAGAAGGGATGGGCCCAAGGGCTACATTTGGAGTTCTGATGGGCTGTTGTGAGCCAGGTCAGCACCCCCACCCCCTCATGCAACAAGTCACCAATACGCCTTCTTTGGGCAGGTGTGGAGCAGTGTTCAGGAATGGGACAGGCACGATCCGCTCCCTGTACACCCTGCCCTGGGGGTAGGGAAGTGTGTGTGTGTGTGGGGGGGGGCAGGGGGCACGTGCAGCAGAGCTTGCCCAGTCTGTGGCTGCCCCTGAAGCACTCTGCATAGAGCCAAGCCCCACTGAGGCTAATCCGCACTGTGCTCCCACCTGTGCCCGCTGTCCTCGGCCCTGGCCAGCATACAGTTTTTGGTGGGGCTGTTCCCAGTACAGCTGCACCCAGCTGGGTGCTACTCTGTTCCCCTTGACTCCATCCGTGGCTCTTCCTCCTGCTTTTGCCATAGATGCACTGCTGTGGGCAGGGGGAAGCTTCAGCCCAGTGTCTCCTACTGAAGGTGAGGGGACCAGAGCAACAATCGGTCGGCTGCAGCCACACTGGGAACAGCTCTGCCAGAAGCTGCACACTGACTAGGGCCCTGGCTGGCAGGAGTGCGGTGCGGGTTGCCCTGGTGGGAGTGGGTGGGGCTCGGCCCCATGCAGAGTGCCGCAGGGGACGCTGCGGGCTGGATCCATTCAGTTGGAGGTCTGGGTCCAGCCCACAGGCTGTATTTTGCCCACCCCTGACGTAAATGAACCTCTGATATCATCACTGGATCAAATGGTAATTTTATGGGCTGTGTTCATGAGGGGGCAAAGCTGGCATCTGGGACTGGAGCAAGTCCTGGTGCCTTGGTGAGAATGGGAGTTATATAGCCTGTTGTTGGAGAGAGACTGTTTGAGGTTGGGGGGCTTCTCATAAGATACAGCAGGCTTGTCTCCCATGGCTACCTTGAGATAGTTGTAATTTTCCAGGACCAGGGTCAGACAGGCATTCTGCTGCATCTGTGTAGATGTGCAGGTCTCCTGTTCTTTTACTGGGAGCTAATATCCCACTCCAGTGCTCCTAAAAGTGAATCCCACCTTGCCCTTCAGGGGCCACATAGCTGTCATTCATTTCAAAGTGCCACACTTTCAGACACTTCTAGAGACGGGTCCTCAGTTACACAGGATGCTAACTTGGGTTGGAGGGGGGGGTGGTGAAAAAAACCTGCTGCTGTCACAGCCACACAATCACATCCGTAACACCCCGAAGCTGCCACTGTGTCACAGCTGCCCCAGTCGTGTTGTTACACCTCTGCCTGACATCATAGGCATATGGTCTTAGTCGCATTCCTTTTGATCCAACTGGATACACATTTCCCTGAACAGCTGTCTCTCCCTATTCACAAAAAGATCCTCTGCCATTGGCCCAGTGGCTAGAACACTTGCTAATGATATGGGGTTCTATGGGGCAGATGTGGCAGTGGGCATCTTCCACCCTCCCTCCCCTTGGAGCTAGTGCACTGAACAGCCAAGAGGGAGAGTGACAGAGCAGGAAAGCAGACAAAAGGGACCCTGGTTCTGAGGCTCAGATGAAGGCCTTCTCCTGCCCTGGCAGGGGAGGAATCCTGTGTTATGGCTTTTGCTCCCAAAGCTATTCATGCATTTACCCAATGATTCTAGAACGCCAAATTCATCATGGTAATGTAAGACTGATGTTGTAGCCATGATGATCCAGACATTATGTAAAAGACAAGGATTTCTTAGGATGATATCTTTTATTGCATAGTTTGGATAGAGTTGTGCAAGCTTTCAAATGCAAGACGTTCTTCTTCAGGTCTGACCAGAACAAGCCAAATACAGGATATGCAGTTGGTCCAATAAAATATATGACCTTAAGAAATTCATCATGGACACAGATGCAGAGCTGGAGTTGTGGCATTGTTCTAAATTGTATTTTAGTAAGGGGGCAGAATCTGGCCCAATGACATTGCCTCACTGCACATGGGAAAGGACTCTGGCCTAAATGGCGCTGCATTGGATGATCTGAAAGCAAATCGATCCCAAATCACTAGTATGCCCATTTCTCCCTCCTGTGTAAACTGGATGCATGGTGAGAAGTATTATTTCAGGAGAGATGTGCCAGTGAAGAGTCAGCCAGTGTCCCACAAGGCAGGGTGGGTTAATGATAGACTGGAGAGTGCTAAATATTTTCAGGGCCTATGAGAGCAGGGAATGCGGGTACTGTTGTACCAGACCCAAAGCTCTATTTCCTACTTCCAAAATGGGAGATGCCGCCCCACTACTACTGGGATAAACTGGGCCCCCAAATATTTCTTACAGGCCCTGAGTACTGTACACTTGTGGGCTTTCTTTTTCATCAAGGAAAGCTAGAGACCTTGAGTGTTGCTGCAACCAGTCCACCAAAACCTCCTTTTTTTCCCTTTAGACAGAGACACATACTCCTACTGCTTTTGGCAACAGAGCTAGGCCTTGTTTTAGCTGTGCTTCTTCTGCCCCTGGCATGCTTTCCCTCTGGTGGATCTTCAAAAAAAGGTGCTTTTAGGTCTGTGGCCTGGGGATTAGAACACTGTCCTGTGCTGTGAGAGGTTAGGGTTCACATCCATGTGTGGGAGCTGGCTCTAAAACCTGGGCCTTTGAGTCTCCCCTCTCCTGGGTAGATGCCCTAACTACCAGGCTAGCATGCAAGGCAGGTGACTTTGGCCCAGTGTCTAACAGTTGTGGGGTTGGGTTGTCTACAGTTTCAGCGATTTCTGTGTGTCCATGATGAAAGTGAATTGTAGTGGATTGTAAATAGACTTAGATACCTCCTGGGCAGCACTGAATCACTTCTAAGTACATGCAGTATGAACAAACTTAGTCATGTAGGGCAGACCTGTAGCTGTGAAGGCATTTAAACATATAGACACAGTTCAGACCACTCCCTGAGGCAATGTAGAAGCTTACATGCCTAAAATCTGCATGTTTTGGGGGGGGCTTGTTTGTAGCTGTGTTGGTCTAAGGATATAGGCAGACAAAGGTTATTTGCATAATGTGATATATGTTATTAGACCAACTGAATAGTTGGAAAAATTGTTCTTTGCAAGCTTTCCAGCACAGGCACCCTTCCTTAGGCATAGGGAGAGTCTGCTGGTCTTTGTCTTCTCTCTAGGGTCCAAATAGAAGCGTAAGCCAGGATGCAAAATGCAGGTCTGTGAAAAATGCACTATGTGGCAAGGAAGATTAGAGGAGATAGGAATTAATAGGTATGAGACAGGTCGGTGGGGAGGAAAAAAACAAAAGGGGAATGTCAACAGGTGCTAAAATACAGCTGGGAAAATATACGGGTTACCTGTGGTTATTGGATCAATGCATCTCCAGCAAAACCAAGGAGGTGATTCTTCCACTCTACTCACCACTGGTGAGACTGCAGCTGGAGTACTGCATCCAGTTCTGGGCACCACACTTTAACAAGGACATGGACAAGCTTGAGAGAGTCCAAAGAAGAGCCACCCGTATGATCAGAGTCTTGAAAGGCATGCAATATGAGGAAAGACTGAGGGATCTGGGACTCTTCAGCCTGAAGAAAAGAAGGCTGAGAGGGGACCTGGTAGCAGCTTACCGCTACACTAGGGGAGTACATCAAGGACTTGGTGAGCAACTGTTCAGTAGGGCACCTGAGGGGAAAACCAGGAGTAGTTGCCACAAACTCCTGAAAGACTGATTCAGGCTCAACATTAGGAAAAACTTCTTCACAGTCAGGTTGTCCAGACTGGAATAAGCTCCCTCCAGAGGTGGTGCCATCACTTGTCCTGGAAGTCTTCAAGAGAAGACTAGACAGTCACCTTGCTGGGGTTACCTGATCCCCAGTTATCTTTCCTGCTTGGTGCAGGGGGCTGGACCCGATGATCTTCCAAGGTCCCTTCCGGCCTTACAATCTATGGATGGCAGACAGGTTATAATGTACATAGATTAGAAGATTTTGAAGATTAGAATTGAGAGATTGGAGAGGGTGGTTATCTTGTGAGAAATGTGCACCCACATGTAATTGGGTATTTTTATTTTTTTATAGATTCTCAATGCGCACTCATTCTGGTATGAAGCTGTTGGTTGGTTTCTCCTAAGTAGAGAACTACATAGGAGAAACCAACAACAACTGCGTACCAAGTACGTAGGAGAAACCAACAACAACTGCGTACCAAAATTAATCCTCAAAGGGAATTTACAAAACACCTTTCATAGATGAGCCTACAAACTTCACTTCATAACTCTACTGGATACAAAAAAAATCATGGACTATATATAGACATTGAACTTATGGCACATTATAATCTGTCTGCCATCCGATAACCCTAGGTAACCTCTCTATACTTTCCCAGCTGCATTTTATCACCTGTTGACATTCCCCTCTTTTGTTTCCCCACTCCACAACCTGTCTCATGCCTATTAACTCCTATCCCCTCTGATCTTCCCTGCCACGCATTTGCATTTTCACAGACGTGCTTTTTGCATACTGGCTTAAGCATCTATTCAGACCCTAGAGAGAAGACAAAGACCAGCAGACTCTTCCTATGCCTGAGGAAGGGTGCCTTTACTGGAAAGCTTGCAAAGAACAATTTTTCCAACTATTCAGTTGGTCTAATAAAAGATGTCACATTTACCCAAATAGCCTTGTCTGCCTAAAATAATACTGACGTGTCTTAGCAGTGAAATCGAATCCTGCCCTGTGTGTCCATATGGTGTCTGTGCAATGTGTCTACTGTGTGGGTCTGTGCTGTGGGCAGTTTGTTGCCAATCCCTCAGCATCTTAGGGTCTCTTTTTTCCTCCACAGATGAGCTGGCCCATATGGGGAAACATCCTGCCATGCCTGCAGCCACACAGCCACAAATGAAACAGTCATGGTCCCTGCCCACTGCAGCGCCACGGGTGAAGACACGGGCAAAAGCACGAACCAAGGGAGCCCCACGGACAGGACTGGCCAGTGAGTCAGCAGTGTGGAGAGAATGGGAGAAGCAGACAGGATGGGGTAGAAAAATCCCCCTCCCATTCCCTGCCAACCCTGTGTAGGCCCCTCACACCCAGCCCACAGCCCAACAACCTCCCTCTCCCACTGTCCTTGGCAGCCCCACAAGCCTCTCCCCAGTCACCTCCCACCCTTCCCCAGGCCTCCTTGGGCCTCATCACTCCCTTAGCCAGGCATAAACTAGCCATTTTTCATCGATCAAGGGATAGAGACCCTTCTGACCTGCTATCAACCAGCTCCAAGGCTAGGAAATGGGTCATCTAGACCCAGCACTCTTTCCTGCCTATGCAGGGGGTTGGACTTGATGATCTATTGAGGTCCCTTCTGACCCTAACATCTATGAATCTATGAAATCAGAGGGCTGTGAGCTGGGTGTGAGGGGCTCAGAAGCTCAGCTGTGGTTGACAGGCACCTGCAGAACAAAAGAGGAGTCCAGGGCAGGGCTGGCAAGGGGGCTGTGAGACAGGCAAGGGGCAACTGCAGAACCATATGCTGTTTAAACATGTCTGCATAAGGCAGTACACCTGTTAGCTGGAAAAGTGCCTTGGTTGCTACTGGGGTTTGTTGGCCTCCACCCCTCCACTGATCTCTAACCCTGTACTACCCAGCTTGATGCATGGCTTCCTTGTGTTTCAGAGCCGGTCCACTTGCGGCTGTCGGGGGGCCCAGGGCCCTGTGCTGGACGGGTGGAGGTGCTACACACTGGCCGCTGGGGAACAGTGTGTGATGACAGCTGGGACCTAGCTGATGCAACAGTGGTGTGCCGGGAGTTGGGCTGTGGGGCTGCACTGTGGAGTCCTGGGGGTGCACGCTATGGGCCAGGCTCCGGTCCCATCTGGCTGGATGAGGTGAACTGTACTGGGCGGGAGCCAGTACTGCGACGCTGCCAGGCTGATCCCTGGGGCCAGCATAACTGCAACCACCATGAGGATGCAAGCGTAATCTGTGCAGGTGGGTTGTCCCCCTGCTCTTGGGTCTCTCTGCTTCAGTGCAGTCCGTGTTAGCTGGATTCTGTCTCCCAAAGTGTGCCCTGGAACCAGCCCTATACACAGCTTCCTGCAGAAGGAGACCCCATGACTGGGTGTCATGTCTTGAGTCTAATGCTGGGGCATAAGACAGCCTTGTATGTCTGTGTGGCCCTCCAGCAAGCCCATTTTGTACCAGTGCAGACCCTGCCTCACTTGTCCCCGAGTCAAAAAGTGGCTCAGTCATGAAAGTAGCACTAAAGCTCCCACATTTGGTGCAGTCTCTCACTGGCTGCACTCCCTGTCCTCAGTGCGAGGAGCCCAGGCCCCACTCTCCACCTTGGCCCAGCTGGCTCCTGCCCCACATGCTCAGGACTGAGGTAACCGTATTGCCTGAGCAGGGCTCCAGCAGTCCCTCAGACAGTTTGGAATTGGCTGGGTAGTTCCACATAGGTGAAGAGTTTACACAGCACTGACCCTCCTTACACTGCCCAGGAGTGTTAATATAGGGGTACTGGCTGGAGCAGGGGGCAAAGGAAGGGGCAGAGGCCTTTCCCCCTGGGGCACTAGAAATGGGTATGAGCAGTGGCAACTCGTAGGGGGTGCATGGTGGTGCATGTACACCCCCTGAGGGCACTGGTGCACTCCCTGTCAGGCAGCACTCCCTGCTTAGGTGATGGGCGGGGGGAAGGCGGGAGTGCCAGTGCCCCCTCTGCAAGCACCGGCCAGGGAGTGGGGGTGCCAGGTGAAGTGGGTACTTCTGGGAGCACCGCTGGCATTTCCAGGAGCGCTGTGGGTACTTCTGGGAGTGCTGTTTGTGCTTCCTGGTTGGCGTGATCAGCTGCGGGGACACCCCCCGGTCAGTGAGTTTGGCTGGGGGGGGTGCGGTCAGCAAGATTGGCTGTGGGGGGGGATCCCCCCCGGTCGCTGACTGGCTGCTGGGGGGCATATGCCCCCCCTCCCGACTCAGATGGTACCAGTTGCCCATGGCTATGAGTGTTTGCTGCTGCTGGGGATGCCTTGAATCTGGTTCCATCAGGGGCCACCCTGGACCTTGCTGGGCAGGCAGAGCTGCAGTTACTTGCTGAGCAGGCTGCTGTGTATTCTAGGAAAGGGGAACCTGTTGTTGCTAGAGCCAACCCGCACCCAAGATGCCAGGGACCTGACTGGTACCATGCAGCGACCCTGGCCCTTGAGAAAACCAGACCTGGTGGGTACCACACAAAACACTCGGACACTGAGAAAACCAGATCTGGCTGGTACCATGCAGAGACTCCGTTCTTCAAGAAAACCAGACCCACATGAAACCACGCAGAGCACACAGACATTGAGAGAAACGGGCCTGGCTGGTACAACACAGAGTACCCAGAGATTGAAAGATCAGGGCTCAACTAGTACCACCTGGAGCACCCAGACATCAAGAGAACTGGACCTAGCTGGTCCCACACAGAGCACTCAGTCTTCAAGAGACCTGGACCTCTCTAGATCTGGTCACATGGACAGTGGATCAGATATCCAGACATCAAAAGAACCAGACCCAGCTGTTACTATATGGAGTACCACCCAGACACTGAGAAAACTGGGCCTGGCTGTCACCACACAGAGCACCCAGACTTTGAGAGAACCAGACCTAGCTGGTACGACGCAGAACATCCAGACATCAAGAGAACGGGGCCTGGCTGGTACCACACACCGTGCATGGACATCAAAAGAACCAGACCCAGTTGATACCATGCCAAGTACCAAAACATCAAGAGAAGTGCAACTGGCTGTTATCACGCAGCGGCTCCGTCCCTCAAAAGAACCAGACCTGGCTGGTACCAAATGGAGTCTCTGGACCTTGAGAGAGCCAGACCAGACCAGTAGCACGTGGAGCCCCCAGACCATGAGAGAACTAGACCCAAAAGATTCTTCACAGAGACCCTGGTCCTCAGGAGAACCAGAGGAAGCGGATACCATGAGGAGTAGCTGGTCCTCAAGAGAACTGGACCTGGCCAGTACTACAAGGAGCCTCCACACCTTGCAAGATTCAGATCTGGCAGGTGCCACACCCTTAGGGGAAATCACTCTAGCTGGTACCAGGTGGAGCCCCCAGCCCTCCAGAGAACTGGATGAAACGGGTACCACAAAGAGACCCCAGGCCTCAGCAGAACCAGAACCACATGCTGCAGAGCCCACAGGTAGGACTGGTAAACGGCAGCTTAGACTGGACCCCCAAGTTGCCTCTGCAATACTCTGCCCCCTCCTTACCTCCCAAGCCCCTCCCCATAGATGCACCCTGCCTGGCCAGCCCATGCAGGGAGGCCAGCACCCAGAGCAGGTAGTGTCACTGTCCATGTGACCAACCAGAGACCTGCACCCTAGCCCCACCCTCTAGGAACCTCATAACTTCAGGCTGGGCAAGAGGTCATACCCATCCCCTCTTCTGTCTGTACCCATCCCCTGATCAGCCAGCCCCTCTTCCACACCCCCACAGAGCTGGGTTGGGCAGGGTTAGCTTCCTGGGGAGTACCTGGTTGGGTAGTGTGTGCTACACTGAGCAGCTTGCGCTCTTAGCAACTGAGCTGGAGTTACTGTGCTGATCCATGTGGAACACAACCTTTGAACAAGGGGAATCCATGTGTCATAGGCCCCATGCTGTTAGCAACTGGGGGGGGAGTCCCTGTTGATGGGTTCCTACAACTCTGTCTCAGTCATGCCTTACTGCACTGTCTTACAGTGCCACCCAGTGTCTGTAGACATTACAGCAGGGGCACGAGTGACTGGTGCCTCCTTAATCTGGGGCGGGTACCCGCAGAAGCCACCAACAGTGGCAGCCTTGTCAGGGGGAGCACCAGCCCTACTGACAGCATCAGCGTTGGCTGTCAGGGGGGCCACGTGCACCCCTACCAGTTGCCTATGAGCAGGGGAGCCACCTCACTCCTGCCCTGTTGACCTATTTGATAACTTGGGCCATGGGCTTTTAGCCCACTAGTTTACTGTGGACTGCCACTGTTGGGCAGAGGTGGGATCCAAGCCGTCAACTGATTCTGGGGGACAAAAAATAACAAAAAAGGGAGTGTCAGCGGGGTCAGAAGGTTACAATTAGTGCACCCTCGGGGGACACAGCAGAGCACCCCAGCCAGCACCCATCAACTCTCAAAGGCAGCCAGAGAGCCAGCAGCTACTGCCCAGTGGTACTCTGCTCGGATGAGGGAGCAGAGCAGGCCCAAGAAAAAGGCCCCACAGTCCCCGGGGACTCCTGCCCTGTTGAAGGGATTTGTTTTCCCACTCTTCCCCAGAGCCAGAGTCTCAGCCTTCATTTCCTCATCTCCCCTTACATAAAGAGCTGTCCTCCATGTCTGTGCACCTCTATGTCTCCACAGGGCAGACTGTGACACAGGATGACCTCACGGGGATGGGCCATAGGGTCAGCCCTGGTCCCGTGCAGCACAGAGTCTCAGGTATACCAGCCTCCATTCTGCTGACCCAGCAGCCATATCCTGAGCCATCCTCAGAGAGACAAGCAGGTATGAGGGTCACTGCACAGTGGATATGGTCAGGGTCTTATTCTGGGGAGTTGGGTGGAAGCATCTCAGTGTTGACCTCCGTTCCCCAGCATGTTGCTAGGAGCCTACACTGTAGGGAGTGGTGTAGGGAGCTAAGTAGGGGGTGTTGCCACCTGGCACTAGTGGGTACTGTGCTACAGAGAGCTGAGCTGAAGGCTTCTCAGAGGTCCTGTCCCTTCACAGCCAGAGTCAGCCCTGCTGCCAGGCTCAAGGTGTGACATACAGAACTGGAGCCTGGGGAAGGTTCCTGGGCAGTGGTGCAAGGTGTACACTCCTGGCCAAACATAGTGCCCCCTGGCATCCACAGGGTGGTGAGGGGCCAGCCATGCCTGACTGCACTGGCCAGAGTCATTGTGAAACCAGGAATGGCAGTGCCTAGATCAGCCAGTGCTAAGGCTCAGCTGTCCACACAGAGCTCTGGAAAGCTGTGTCCATCTTTCTGCCTGTCCTCTTTTCACAGACACCATTCTACAGCACACTGCTGCTGCTGACCCCACACCCTGGACACACTCTGAAGCTGGTGGCCGTGCCTTGAGGACTGCAGCCTCCCTAGTCCATCCTTCTCACCAGACCCACAGGGCTCAGATGGACGCAGAGTCTCTCACCTCCCAGGTTCCCAGGAAGACTCACAGCACCTGGATGGGCCTAAAGTCCAGAGCCCCTTACACTCCCTCTGTGCAGCCTGTGGGTGACACCTACCACTACCAGACTGTTCTGGCCTCTTTCAGTCCCAGGCCCTCCAGTGAGACCCATGGTGCCTGGACAGACTCAGCCCCCACTCATGCCCAGTCCCCAAGTGAGACCCATACCACACAGATAGACCCAACCTCTGGCCCTACCCCAGCCCCCAGCAAGATATACAGCACACAGACAGACCTGCTTCCCATGCAACTTCGCAGCAAGATCCAGCACACTGAGACAGACCTGGCACCCAACCACAGTCAGACCCATCGCACCGGGTCAGACCCAGCTCCCAGCCTTAGCCAGACTCATGGCACCCAACCTGGTCCAGCCTCCAGCCAACCCCCCATCCACACCCAAGGCACCCAGCCAGGCCCAGCCCCCACCCCCATACAGCCCCCGACCTCCACCCATGGCACCCAGCCAGGCCCAGCCTCAGCTCTCAGCCAGTCCCTCAGACAGGCTCCCAGTGCCCAGACAGGCCAAGCCCTCCCTCACACCCAGCTCCCCAACCAGATCCACACCATCCATTTAGATGCTGCCAGCCCAGCTGATGCCCAAACAAGCACTGCTGAGATGTACACAACATATCTACTTCCAGGGCCTCTGCACACAAAGCCAGGTATGGGCAAAGGGCTGGGGTGTATTCAGGGCCAAATTACACTTTAGTAGGCCCTAGGCAAACAAACTCCTGGGTCCCGGCAGTTGAGACCCCACTCCCCACCCCAGCGCTGCCACCCACGGGGAGAGGAGCTTGGAACCACCCCTAGGAAGCAGCCGCTGCAGCAATGAGGCCCGCAGAGGCAAGGGGAAGGGAAGGGAAGGGAGGTAGGTGGAGGCATTTGTGCCACAGCCATGGAGGGAAGGACTGGGAGCCCCCACAGCTCAGGGCCATAAGCATGTGCCTAGTTCACCTATGCATTAATCTGGCCCTTGGGGTATTGCTACCAGGGGCACTTGGGAGGGTACCATTAGGCTGGGGCAGGGTGAGTAGGGGCAGCACTGTCAGCACCTTGCTAGAAGAAACAGTGCCTCATGGTGTTGGAGGAAGGGGTGGGGGTGTGGCATGGTACAGAGGCTTTTCTATCCCTACTGGAGCAGGTGGGTGGATCCTGGCCTCTGGATCTGCAGAGAACCCTTGTTATTTATGTTACCTTTCGACTGAAGCAGCACTGTCTATAGGGGAGAGTGTCATCCTGATAGGGAAACTGAAGTACAAAGTAGAGAGAGATTTGGGAGTCTAACTGAACATGGGAGAAAACCCAGGGCCCCTATACCCCACTTCTCTCCTGGTGCCCAGGAGGAAACCCAGAAGTCCTGGCTCGAATCCCAATCCCTGCTGCAAGCGTTAGAATCCAATCCCCACCCAGGGTCAGGTGGGGCCCCCAGGAGTCATGGTTGCTTGGGCTGTGCTGTCTCTCTGGGGCTCTGTTGCCCCTAGTGGGAGGGGTGGGGGTTGGTCCTGGTGGTGGAGCAAACAGGGGGGACAGTTCCAGCTCCTAAGGCTCTATGAGGAGTAGAAGTGGACAATCTTGAACACAGTTGACAGGCTCCCCTCCAACCTTATTTCTCATCCCACAGATCCTACCCCTGTCCCAAGTCAGACGGAGGAGCCCAAACTGGATAGATCAACTTCTGGGCAGAAGATAAGTGGCCCTGGTATGACTGAACCTGAGGAAGCACCTACGATGCCAGGCCAGAGGCCAGGGGAGACTGAGGGGAGTGAGTGGCTAGGGTGCTCCCAGGCTGGGACAGTGAGGACCTGTGAGTCTCCACAGTTGCAGAAGCTGATCCAGGAGGTGCGAGAGCTGCGCTGGGAGCTGCGTGCCCTCGCACAGGGCCACCAGCAGGGGCGACACCATCTGGGTGCCATCGCAGGGGGTCTGGCTGAGCTGGCAGGGTGGATGCAGCAGCTGGTGGGGAGTATCCGTGGTCTTGTGCCCCCAACACCACCATGCCCTCAGAATCTGTGTCCAACAGCACCACCCTGAAGGCATGGACAACACCTGAAACCCCCTGCCCTGCCCCAACCCCATCAAAAGGTAAAGACTCTTACCCCTCCCCACCAAGGGGGAAGGATCCTCCCTACTCTGTCCTTCCGCTACTGAGAGGGAGAGGCCCACTTGTACTGCCTCATTGCAGGAAGAGGGATAGATCTACTGCACTGCCACACTAAGAAACAGGACCCTCTACACAGACCCTCCCCTCCTGTCCCCTCGTAGATGGAGCCTTCCCCCACCTCCCTGTTCAAAACCAGTCTGCGGTACAGTCCTGCCAGTCCCAAGCAGCAGGCCCCTCTGGACATGGCCTCAGGTGGCACCAACTGGTCAGCATAGATGTAGCCTTCTGGGAGCCTTCTCCAGTAAAGAGGAAGTATGTGGAACTGCACAGTCAGTCTCTTTGTTTTCATGTTTCTTTGTCTAGGAAAGGTGTGTACTTGTTTGGGACCCCCAGCCTTACACAATCCCTTGGAGTACCCTCTGAAGCTGTCCCAGGAGTAGTTTCTAAAGTCCCTGGTTCCTTGGACTTCAAGACCTAATGTTTTGGTCACTATCTCACTTAGTTATACACAGTTCCTTCAGAGAGATACCTCCTGGCTTAGCTCCTGAATAAGGACTTTACCTCTCAAGAGACTAAATTGCAACCGAAGTCGCATGCAGTGAAGTAGGCAGCACTTAAATAAAATATGTTGGTCAGAAAAGAAAGAGCAAGGCAGCTGTGGTGGGCAAGAGTTAGCTCTTAACAGAACCAAGGGTGAGCTCTTAACAGAAGATTTGAATAAGGTGGAGCTGCTGAACAGCTACTTTGCCTCAGTTTTCACCAAAAAAAAATTGCAATCAGATGGTAAGCAAAAAGTACATAGACAGTAAGGGAGAAGGCTGAGGGTCATGAGAATGAAAGAGACCATTAGTCAGCCAGCCCTGATGAACTTCATCCCAGGGTACTGAATGAACTATAAGAAGGGGTCTCAGAACTATTGGAAATAATATTTGTGAAGTTTTGGGAGATGAGCAAGGTCCAGTGGACTGGAAAAAGGCCAACATGGTGCCCCTCTAAAAAAGGCAAAAAAGAGGGCCCAGGTAATTATAAACTAGTTAGCCTCACTTCAAAGCCTAGGAAGTTATTGGAGCAAATTATAAAGAAGTCCATTTGCAAATATGTGGAGATTGAAAGGGTGATCACAAATCGTCAGCATGGGTTTCTTAAGAACAAATCATGCCAGACTAACTTGATCTGCTTCTTAGGCAAAGTAGCTAGTTGAGTGGATGAAGGGAATAAAGTGTATTTGAATTTCTACAAGACTTTTGACAAAGCCCCACATGACCTTCTTATAAGCAAATTGGACTGGATAAAATTACTATAAGGTGGGTACATGAGAGGCAAAAATTCTTGTGTGCAATATCTTTTATTGGACTGACTGTATGGTTGGTATAGACATAGGGAAGATTTCAGGTATCACAGTACCCTTCCTCAGGCCCTTCCAAGGTTGGTAATTCTTTGCTCAATTACTGCAAGCAAAGGATATTTATAAACAGCTCAATGTCAGGATGGGAGGAGATTTCAAGTTGGGTTCCACAGGGGTCTGTTCTGGTCCTGGTACTATTCAGTGTGTTTATTAATGATTTGGATGCTGGAGCAGACAGCTTCCCAAACAAATCTGCAGAAGACACAAAACCAAGAAGGACTGTAAACACATTGGAGGACAGGAGTAGGATTCAGAAAGATTTTGATAGGCTGGAAAGCTGGGTTTCAAGTTCAATACAGACAATACAGCATGTTACACTTTAGGAAGAGTAATCAAAAACAAATACAGAACAGGAATTAAATGGCTTGATGGCAACACTGATGAGAAGGATCTTGGGGTTTTGGTAGATCACAGACTCACCATAGCTCAGCAGTGTGATGCAGTTGTAGAAAAAGCAAATGTAATATATTGGGCAGTATCAACAGGAGTATTAGGTGCAAGACACAGGAGATGATAGTACACTCTACTTGGCACTGGGTAAGCCTCATTTAAAGTATTGTGTGCAGTTCTGGGCTCCACATTTTAAGAAAGATATGGAGAAATTAGAAAGGGTCCAGAGGAAGGCAAGAAAAATGATAAAGGGTTGGAAGGCAAGCAGTAGGAGAAAAGATTGGAAAGAACTAGGCATGTTTAGCTTGCAAAACAGGTAGTAATTAGGGAAGAAGTATTTGAAGAGCTGCCACAAAGAAGAGGGAGAACAAATGTTCTCCCTCACTGCAGACAGCAGGACACAAAGCAGTGACTTTAAATTGCTGCAAACTAGATTTATATTAGATATCAGGAAAACTCCCTTCAGGTGAAGTTAATGTTACACTTAGATCATGCTAAATCAGTGGAATGTTAGGCAGTGTTAAGGTTAGAACATACTGGGTGCATCTGCATGAGATGCTTAACTGCGCAGTAGCATAGTTTACTGTGCAGTAAGCACACATGCCTACACGTGCACATGCTTACTGCACAGTAAATGACCCTACTTGCAGGTAAATCTGGTACCCGCAAATACAAGTAGCAAATTTACTCGTGATTAGTTACTGTGCAGTAACACACTTGTAGATGCCTAGCAGGAACAAATTTTTGCCACTAGGGGGCTGGCCGTAGGCCCTTAAAAGACTGTAGCCATTTTGAGCTCCCAGGCACATGTCGGCAGCCTGAGGCCACTCCAGGCCCCTGTGTCTCCCTGGGCAGGCTCCAGGCCAGCTGTGCTAGCCTGCCTTTACCCCAGCACTGCTACCTAGAACCGCAGTGCCGTGCTGCTGCCAGGCCTGTGACATCCAGGCCTGCAGGGTGCTGCAGGCTCCTGCCAGACCTGTCAGCACCTGGGGCCAGCTGCAGGCAGCTCCTGGCTGCTGGGGCTAGCTCCAGCTGCCCGCAACCTACCCCCAGCAGCCTGCCTGGAGCCTGCAGGTGCTGTGGGGCACTGTCTTGCCATGTGGCTCCCAGTCCCTCTCCGTGCCCCTGCGCTGCATGCTGCAGGCAGCTGCCCAGGCCCGGCAGTACAGGAACAGCCAAGCGGAGTCCCAGAGAGCTGGCACAGGAGTCCTGATGGTGTCATCCTCGCCCATGGTCATGCTCTCCACCCAGGACCCCAGCTGGTTCATGGAGGAGACTGGTGACCTCATGGCACTGTGAAGTGAGACGGAGGTGCAGCACCAGAATGCGCAGGCTGGGTGCTCAAACACCCATGGTTACAAGGGGCTGTCGGGCAAGATGCGGGAGTGTGGGCACAACTGGTCAGTGCTGGAGTGCTGAATAAAAGTCAAGGCCTTGTGGGCACAGTGGGTCAACATCACTGAGCACAATCATCAGTCGGTAAGTGCCTCCAAGTCCATGCCCGTTATGCAGCAACTGGCACTGGTCCTCATGCCCCAGGCCACAGCCCCCATCCTGGTCTGCTCCCCCTTCCCACCTGGCCTGGTTACATGTCCCTGGCCCCAGTTTCCCTTCCCACAGCACAGAGGGAGGCAGGAGACAACGTAAAACTATTTTGAGCAGCCCATGCCCCCACAGCTAGGTAGGCATTGGCCTCTCACATGCTGAGGATTGTGCGGATGTCGGTGCTGATGTCCTCAGCTGCAGGGGCAGGGACATGTAGTGGTGCTGATGTCCTCCTCAGCTGCAGGGGCAGGGACATGTAGCACAGCCACAGGTAGCCCTCCAGGTGGTGGTGGAGATTGCAGGGAAGCCTGGGCTTCTCCCCCACATCGTCAAAGCTCAGGGCCCCATGCTAGGTGTGCAGGTGCACCCGGGGAACCATGAGGATTGGCAGTAGCAGGGCATAGTGGTCAGGCACCCCTTGGTCCACACAAACAGCTCCATGCACAGCATCCATGACATGCACATCAGGAGCATACTTGGGGCGCAATGCTGGTGCAGGGGGACAGCTGGCCCTGGGGCATCTCCCTAGAGAGGCCCCCTGCGGGGAGGGCTGGGGCATGGACAGCTCCTCATCGCAGTGATCTGGGAACCCTGCACCCCACAATCCTAGTCACCGTGGCCTTGGTGGCAGCACAAGAGAGCAGCCAGCTTGCAGGAGGAGGAGGGGGATGGGGAGTGGGGTCTGGATATGTAGCAGCAGGTGCTGCCAGAAGCCTGGCCTGGTCCAGCTTGGGGAGGGGATGGGGGATGCAGGCTGCCTGCTGCCAGTACCCAGTGGCCCACTGGCCCCTGGGGAGTGCATGGGGAAGGAGGTTTCAGCTGGCAGCTGCCTGGGCCCAGCCCTGCCCAGCCAACTTACCATGGTCCCTGGGTATTTGTGTGCGCCTGACCCCCAATCTGAGGCCATGCAGTGCAAGACCCCTGGTACAGAGCATCTTATCTTAGAAATGTCACAGTTTCATAGTTTCATAGTAGCTAGGGTCAGGAGGGACCTGAACAGATCATCTAACTTGACCCCCTGCCACAGGCAGGAATCAATGCTGGGTTCACAAGACCCCAGACAGGTGATCGTCCAACCTCCTCTTGAATATGTCCAAGGTAGGGGAGAGGACCACCTCCCTGGGAAGTTGGTCCAGATTTTGGCCACCCTAACTGTAAAATATTGCCTTCTGATCTCTAACCTAAACCTATTCTCCATCAGCTTATGACCATTGTTCCTCATCACCCCAGGTGGTGCTGGGGAGAAAAGGGCTCTACCTATTTGCTGTTGATCCCCCCTGATGAGCTTGTAGGCAGCCACCAGGTCCCCCCTCAGCCTCCTCTTCCTGAGGCTGAACAGGTTCAGGTCCTTCAGTCTCTCCTTGTAGGGCCTGTCCTGCTGCCCTTTCACCAAGCGGGTGGCTCTCCTCTGAACCCTCTCCAGGCTGGCCACATCCCTTTTGAAGTGTGGTGCCCAGTACTGGACGCAGTACTCCAATTGCAGCCTGACCGAAGTTGCATAGAGGGGAAGGATCACCTCTCTGGACCAGCTTGAGATGCACCTTTGGATGCATGACAAGGTATGGCTGACCTTGCTGGCTGTGGTCTGGCATTGGCAGTTCATGTTCATCTTGGAGTCAATAATGACTCCGAGATCCCTTTCCGCCTCTGTGCTTTCAAGAGGGGAACTCCCCAGCCTGTATGTATGCTGTGGATTCCTTCTCCCAAGGTGCAGCACCCTGCATTTGTCTACGTTGAACCCCATCCTATTCTCATCTGCCCACTTTTGTAGTCTGTCTAAATCTAGTTGCAGCCTCTCTCTCCCTTCAAGTGTGTCCACCTCGCCCCACATCTTAGTGTCATCAGCAAACTTAGACAGTGTGCTTTCCACCCCCTCGTCCAAGTCGCTGATGAAGATGTTAAACAGTGCAGGCCCGAGGACCGAGCCCTGGTGTACCCCAGTGCTCACATCTCACCAGGTTGAGTACAACCCGTCCACCACTACTCTCTGGGTGCGCCCCATCAGCCAATTTTTTACCCATCCAACTGTGCAGGCATCAATGCCACAGTCACTTAATTTGTTGATGAGGATGGGGTGAGAGACAGTGTCAAAGGCCTTCTTAAAGTCTAGAAAGACTATGTCCACAGCAACACCATCATCCAAGGATTTAGTTACTTGGTCGTAAAAGGCAATCAGGTTGGTCTGACAGGACCTGCCTTTGGTGAACCCATGCTGATATCACAAACTCTCACAAACAGCTTTTTTCTCATGGCTCTGCAGGTCCTGCAGCTGCACGCAGGGGATGTGGCCTCAGGGTCACTGTCACCCATAGCTGGACACCCAGGACTGCACTGTCCTCTTTTGTAAATAATTTGCAAAGGGAAGAGGGTGTTTTATTGCTGGTGAGTGGGGTGGGTGATGGAAGGACTCTGTTGTTGTGGCAGGGGTGGGGGAGGGATGGGAGCTCTGTTGGGGAGGGAGGGGAGGGGTCTATTTGATGAGGGGAATAAAAACTTGTTCTTCTGAGATATGTCTTAAGTGAGTGTGGGACTGGGGTTGGGGAGGGATCCATGGGCAGCAGTCCAGGCAGGCTTCAGTGTGAAGTGCAGGAGGAGGTGGTTGGCCAGCGCCTCTTGTACCTGGTGCCCTGGCTCCTGGTGATGGGTGTGCAGCTTGCTGGGGACCTTGGTGGGGTTGGCCCTCCATTGTCACTGCTGCTGCAGGTAGTGCTTCTGCCATGCCTCCCCCACCCAGGCCTCATGGAAGAGCTCCTCCCAGGCCTCCCAGATGTTATGCAGCATGCAAGCTGCAACAATGGCACAAGAGAGGTTGTCCCTGGCAAACTTGAGGCGGGCACCGAGGGAGAGCCAACGTTCCTTTAGTTGGCCAAAGGCATGCTCCACCAGGGCATGGGTCCAGACCAGGCATTGGTTAAAGTGGGCCTGGCAGGGGTCCAACAGGCCAGTGTAGGGCTGGATGAGCCAGGGCAGGAGTAGGTAGGCAGGGTCCCCAATGAGGAGGGACAGGACCACCACAGCACCCAGCTGCAGGTCTGGCACCCTGGATGAAAAATGGCCACTCTGCACCAGGCCTGGCAGGGTGTATTTATGAAACATTTGGGTACTGCCTAGAAATCTGGCACTCACGTGCATGAAGACTCCATGGTGGTCCACAATGGCCTGGAGCACCATGGAGTGAAAGCTCCTCCAGCTGTAGTAGGGCCGGTCACATGGGGCAAGCAGATGAGGGGTTTGTGGGTCCCATCCAGGGCCCCAGTGCACTGGGAGAATCCCAGGACATGAAACCCTGCCACCACCACCTGCGGGTCATGCATGCAGAATACTGTGTGCCCCAGCACATCCTGGAAGGGGCTGCATACCTCCAGAATGGCCTCCCTGTCAGTGGCCTTGCCCGCACCAAAGAGATGGCCTGCAAAACGGAGGCTGGTAGGCATGGCCAGCTTGACCAGGACGAGGGCCAGCTGGGTTTCTGCAGGGAGGGGTGGCTACATGGCAGTGTCCTGCAGCTCTAAGTGTAGCTGGAGCTGCCCCAAGAGGACTAGGAAGGTGTCCTGGGTCATTCTGAATACCTCCAGCCACTGCTTATTATCCCAGGTCTGCTGGACAATGTGCAGCCTCTAGTCCTGGCTGGCCCAGAGAGGCTGGAGCCCCAGGAGGGCAAGGGCAGCCCTGGTGATGACATCCAGCAGCACATTGCTGGTGTCCCTGTTGGGGTCTGGCCAGCCAGTCAGAGTCCAGGTGGCAGGTGCACGGTGGCAGCAGCTATGGGATGGTATGCTGTGGCTGGGCAGGAGGTCGCTGCATGTGGGGGAGCCAGGAGGACCCAGGCAGATGTGGGCAAGCCGGTGGTCAGTAGGAATCTTGGGCACTGGTCATTGCTACCAGGGGCAGGGACTGGAGCAGCCATAGCATAGGGAGGCAGAGGTAAAGAGGAGAGAGCTGCCATGTGCTGCCCCTGTACTGTGCATGCTGCTCCTGGACAGAGAAGTGGCTGGCCAAGGAGCAGAAGGCGGGGCTGGCTTTTCAAGAGGGCTACTGGCTGCTGGCAGCTGCAGCTGAAGCCTGGAGCTCCAACCAGTGATGGCAGGGGCCCATGGCATGTTTTAAGTGCCCTTAGTATGGTCTAAGTGTAACGTGTAACTGTTACAACAGGGAGGCCATGGAAAAGACTTCCCAGGGAAGTTGTGGACTCTCTTTCATTAAAGGTTTTCATGAGCAGGCTGGATAGGCATTGAACAGGGATGGTTTAGATGTAGCATTTATGCAGTGGTTTGGACCAGATGACTCTTGAGACACCTTCCAACCGTGTGATTCTATAAGTCTAAAAACAACATGTATTGGTGACAGCAATGCAGCAGGGAGAGTTATTGGGCCCCAAAGCCCAGGCTAGCTCTGGTGGTAATGGCCCCTGCCTGTCTCTCTCTTTACCACCTCCCATCTGTGCCTTCCTCCTTCTTTGGAGTCTCCTTTTCATGGGGTGGTTTGTATATCTTGCCTGAGCACCAGAAACAGAGTCTGTTCAGGTGCTGGGGCTTGGTGTGTCAACATCTACAAATTAACATGCCAAAGTCCATTGTTCTCTTGATAACCCACTCTCCACTACCTGAGCCTCTTCCTGTAGATCCTCATAGGTCTGTATCAAATGCTGTTAACCCATTCTTTCTCCATGTACAAGTTAGTCATGATGACTAAACATTACATATAGTATAGGACCCAGAAACATTACATATAGTATCACAGGGTGCATCTACACGTACCCCTAACTACACACTTGGTACTGAGCAAGTACTAGATAGCTGGTACTAAGCAAGTACTATGCAGTTAGTACTGAGCAAGTTGCTATAGCAAGTACTAAATGACTGCACAGTGCCGGTACTGCACAGTCCCTGTGGTGCACAGGTTGTTTTCAACCCTAATGTGGAGTAGCAATGAACTACTGTGCAGTAGCTCATTGGCACTGTGAAATAGCTGTGGTGGCACAGTTAGTGTCTGCCAATGCTATGTCACTCTAGCATCTCGTGTAGACACACCAACAGTCTGTCAGTGTATGTCTGTGCTCTAGGCAGGGGTCACTAAGGTGCAGTCCGCCTGAAACTGAAAATCATTTGCAGAGGTCCTGCATGCAAGGCGATAGGTTCAGGGCTGGTGTTGTACTGCATGTAGCTAAAATAAATCTGTGCTCACTCCCCTCTTTGCTGTGAATTGCTGATGTGCTGTTAATCCCAGAGTAAGTCTGTTCCCCAAAGAAAAAAAACTAAATAGGGTGGGTATACATGGGACATTGGTGAGACCAGCGAAAAAGGAAATAAAATAGATTTCTCTGCATGTTACGGTCTTGTTACATGATAATTTTAGGCAGTTTCTGGAGCTCAACCCAGAGGTGGGAAATTATTTCAGCTAGAGGTCCACTTAACGAGTTTTGCTGATCTGTTGAGGGTCTCACAGATAAAATCTTTTAGAAGATATAATTTTAACAAATTATAGATAAAAAAAAAAATCATACACTAAAAATCAAACATCTCCTATAACACATTCTAATTTTATTTAAAAAAAATAATTGTTGTTCTGAATTATGTGTTTTGAGTAGTGTATATACAGGCAATTGTACAATAGTTCAAAATAGTCTTACTCTTGTATGTTGTGGTGGGGAGTGTGTGGGAAGTTTGGGGGTGTGTATGTGGAAGAGGTGTGGGAGGTATGTATGGGGGTGGAGTGTTTGTGGGGGGTTGCAGGGGGTGGGGTCTGTGGGGATGGGTATGTGAGGAGGTGCGGGGTGTGTGTGAGGTATGTGTAAGGGGTGTGTGAGGGTGGGGGGTGGCATGTGTGTGTAGGGTGGGGTATGTGTGTGGGGGGAGTGTGTTCAGGGGGGCGTAGGATTGGGGGGTGGGCATTTGGGATGGATATGGGATGTGGGGACAGTATAGGGTGTGTGTTAGGGGGCTGCCCCCATGCTAGGTCCTGGGAGCTGGCCAGGGGTCGCAGAAGGAGGTGGGGGAGCAGGAGACGTGTAGCAGAACTTGCCCAGGCAGTGTGATTCAGATGTGGTCTGTCCTCCCACCCATCCAGCCCAGGGCTGCCCCCATGGTGCTCTGAATGGGGCTGAGCCCCACCCACTCCTCTCAGGGCAGCCCATGCCACATTCCTGCCCACACCTGCCCCCCTGCCCTGGCCCCAGCCCCCACCTCAGCACTGGTCCCAGCCAGCATGCACAGCTTCCCAGTGGGGAGGCTCCCAATGTGGCTGCAGCCACCTGGGTACTGCTTGGCTCCCCTCCACCTTCAGTGTCTCCTCCTCCTCCTCCTCCTCCTCCCCCTGGTGCACCATTCCAGGAAGCAGGTAATATAGGGAAGCCATGGGGATGCATGCCAGGCATCACACACCCAGCCAGGTTGGGGGGAAGCTGCAGCCAAGTGGCTCCTGCCCCAGCATATGGGGCTCCAGCACCAGCTTCTGGCTGTCTTCCACTCACTCAGCCACCTGCAGATAGTTGCTCATTGTGCTGGGTGGGCAGAGTGAGTGTAAGGTGGCCAGGTGTTAGAGCTGAAGCCCCATGCACTGGAGAAGAAGCCACCTGGCTACAGTTTCCCCCCTGCCTGGCTTGACATCTGCTGCTCAGCACACACCCCTATGGCTTCCCCATGTTACCTGCTGCATGGAGTAGTGTAGCAGGGGGAGGAGAAGGAGTCACTGGAGGCAGGGGGAGCCAAGCAGTACCCAGGTGGCTACAGCTGCACTGGGAGCAACCCCACCAGGAAGCTGTGAGTGCTGGTCATGGCTGGGGCCATTGCGGGGTGCAGGCAGGAGTGCAGAGCAGGCTGCACCCAGGCCAGATCCAATCAAATGGCGGGTGCCCGCCCATGGCCTGGATCCAATCAGTTGGCAGGCTGGATCTAACCCATGGGCTGTATTTATTCACCTCTGTCTTAACCCCTGGATTGGCTCCACATTAACACCTTTTAAGTAGTTTAAAACACTCCTTATTTGTCTCCAGGGAAGTTTTATCTCTAATCCACCTAATTTTGCTCTTGTTCCATTAAAGTGACCACTCCAAAGAGCTATTCTGCCCAAGTCCTCCATCATCCCATAATGCAGAGGCCCCTGAGCCAGGGCAAGCAGGGACACTGGGGCACAGCAGGGCTGGGCACAGTGCTTCTGCCCTGCTGTACCACCAGGCAGAGCCACTGCTACAGCCCTGGGGCTCGCTGGTTCTTCCCGGGCCCAGTAGTCTGGAAAGTTGCTGTGGGGGGGAGTGGGAGGAGGTACAGGGCTGGAACTTCCCACCCCTGCTGGGCTAGGGAGACACCTGTGAGTGGTGCAGCTCCTCGATCTGCTCTGTGCAACCCCAGCCCAGATGGGCAGCACTGAGCCCTGTGCTCCGTTCCTGGAGCTGCCCAGCTGCTGCGGAGGTTCAGGGGTTTCAGGTGTCTGCCAACCATGGCTGCTGCTGGGCAAGCCAGGTAGGGAGAGCTGACAGCCAGACCCTGTACAGCCCAGTGGAGCACGGGATCAGTGGGAACTGACCTCTGGCTGCCGTAGTGCAGCCACCAAGCTCTGTTCTACTCCAGCAACCTGGCCCTGCCAGGGCATATGTCCAGGTCCTGGGGACTCAATCCTTTTTTTGCTTTGCAGGACTCTGGAATCCGGGATTCCTGAGATCCACCCCAGGTCTCCAATGTGGGGGCAGGAAGTTCAGTGGATTAGAGCAGTGGGAAGGGGATCTGGGAGTCAGGACTCCTGGGTTCTAGCATGCCTTGGAAAGAGGAGTTCTATCTAGTGGTTAGGGCAAGGAGGCAACTCCCTGTCCTGTGACTGCTCCTGGTCCCATGGCACCAGCCCAGCTCCTATGTGGCTTCCCCTTCCTGTCCAGATCAGGCCCTGCAACTGGTTTAACTTCTTCCTTGTCTGTGCCTGGCGCCTGGTGCCTGGCGCCTGGCTCCTGACTGGCAGTCCCCCATGGATCTGAGCTGGTGTGGTGAGCATGTTTGTTATTACCCTGAAATAAAATAGTTTTCTGATAGCATACTGTTAGGTTAACAATAATTTGAATTATTAAGAAGTATTAGCTTTACAGCTGAATACAAGGCATGACCTGTGGCCTAGCAATGCAGCTGACCACAAGGCAGAATGATACCTAAGCCTTTGCTTGTGTCAAGTAATCATTTTAACTGTATTAAACATTTTCTGAGTTAAAAAGTAGATCTGTGTCTGTGTGCTGAAAAATCAGCTACAGCAAGAAGTAAAATAAGACAGGGAAGCCATTGTTCTGGGTGCAGTGGTTGTATCCTTGAGAAGTATCTACTACTGTGTAAGGTTTTGCTAAGGTATTATAACGTTACTGTTACTTAACTTTTAGCTTTTAAAAAAAGTGCTAGTTCAGCTTAATAGAAATATGCTGTTACAAAGATTTGTAAAGCACCGCCCAAATATTGCTTTTTTGTTAACCCTGTAAGTCTTGCCTTATTGTAATAAGTATAAAAGATCGCCTCACCCTTTAAGAGGGGCCATTTTGCCTTTTGCTGGCTTTATGGTCTTTGCTCAAGCAAATAAACAGCTGTCTGTCTTTACCTGCATTGTCTGTCTATCAAATTACAGCTAGACAACGAACCTTAGGGAGATTTCTCCCACCACAATTTGGCGACCCAGATGGGACCCGTCTAGCTTGGAGCCTTTGGAGACCTCCACTCCCTGACACCCCAGTGTGCACCCGGTGAGTTCACCTATTTGGGTCAGTCTCAGGAGGTGGATGGTCCCCTCAGGACCAATAAGGCGGGATCCTCAAATCGGGTAAAGGAACGGTACTGGCGAGTACCTCAGGTCAGGTATGTTTTTGGTTTCTATCTGGTTTCTGGGTTTCTGGTTTAACCTCTAGAGGTCTCTGGAAGCAGTCTTTGAGGGTATCCATCTGCTACTTTAAACGCTGTTAGAGCCAGCAGCCTAGCCGAAAAGCGAAAGACACGGATATAAGGTAGAAATGCTGTTATAACGGCCAATGACTAGGGTCTCGGACTCAAGACGCCCCTCCTCACGGAGAAAGCCAGTGGGGTCCGAGAACACCGGTTGTTGTATGTAGACGAAACAGCTTCTAGGCAGGTAGAACTTAGGGAAATAAGACTGCTTGTGCTTGGATATAATCATGGGTTCCGGTCTAGGGAAAGGAAAAGCTATTCCTGATTCACCCCTTGTTTTTATGATTAGAAATTGGAAACATTTGGAGGGATGGGCAGAACTGTCCAAGTCTCGTATGGCAGAACTCTGTTTAATTAATTAGACGTCTCATACGTCTCAGTTAGATTTGGGAAGACAATGGCCAGAAAATGGATCATTTGACCCAAATTGCCTGGCTGCCTTACGAAAGATCTTGGAGGACCTCTGCCTTGACCTAATGAATTATTGGTATTTATGAGACAATGTTGCTAGTAAGCCTTTAGTCACCCCGACCCCTGTACTTTTCTCTAATTTGTTAACTCCCCTTCAATGCCCAAAACCTTCATATTCAGATGATAATTATAAACCCATGCCCAGACCCCCTATCCCACCTGATCCATTCATTCCCGTGCCGGCAGAGGACTCGGGAAATCGTGGGGAGGCATCACCCCGACTGCCTCCTGGCAACCACCCAAGTCCTGAGCCTGTAGATGGATCAAGGCATCCCTCTCCAGACTCAACTTCCCCAAACACTGATCTGACTCCCATAGCTAATCGTACCCAACAACGAGTACCTGCCCCTAGCCTTCTGGCTTCCCTAAGAGAATACCCTGTGCCTGGCGAGGGTGGAGAAGTTATCAGTCACTGAAAACACGCTCCATTCTCCACCACCAACCTCTTAAACTGGCAAGAAAACACCCCCAGGCTCAGAGATGATCCCGAAGTAATTCTAAGGTGCTTCAAAACCATTTTCATGACTCATAACCCATCCTGGTCAGATGTCATGCAGCTTCTCGAAAGCCTCTTAACCTCAGATGAGAACACCCTTCAGACTACTTTAAAAGACTCTGTAAAGCTATACGTCAGTATGGACACATGGACCCCGAGACACCTGCCACTTTGCCTGTGTTAAGACTTGTATTCATAAGTCAGGCTAACAAAGATATTAAAAAGAAGCTCCAACATGACACTGAGGGTGTTGAGAGTAAAT
This sequence comes from Alligator mississippiensis, assembly GCF_030867095.1. NCBI lineage: Eukaryota > Metazoa > Chordata > Crocodylia > Alligatoridae > Alligator > Alligator mississippiensis. Next base: position 83,981,835 of record NC_081828.1, on the reverse strand, counting down.
CCATGACAGAAATCTTAGCCATTGCTACTACAACTTTTAATGGAAGGAAAAAAAAAAAAGAAAGAAAAAAACAAAAGATGCAGAAGAACCAGTCTTTTGAGATCATAAAGCTGCCCGCAGCTTACTTCTCTGCACAATTAGATCCAGTGGCAAAGTGGGGAGTAGGCTGCCTTCACGCAGTGGCAGCAGCTGCAACAATAGTCAAAAAAGCCCAGGAATTAGTCCTCGGATACCCCCTTATCCTAAAGGCTCCACACACAGTAGCCCTCCTCTTCCAAAAAATACTCAACATTTTTCTCATCAGAGAATAAACAAATAAAAAAACCACACTTTTAATGGCTACAAACCTGGTCATAGAGAGATGCAATACCCTGAATCTGGCTACTCTATTACCTCTACCCAGCAACGGAGAACCAGACTCCCACGATTGCCTTCAAGTTACAGCATTTTCAGACAAACCCAGGGCAGATCTTAGTGACTTACCCTTAGACAACCCTGACTTGATTTTTTTGTAAATGGCTCTTCAAAATTAGGCAATGGAGTTAGAAGAACAGGTTATGCAGTAGTAACTCCATTTGAAGTACTTGAAGCTGAACCACTGCCTGGGCAGTTGAGCTCACAGGCGGCTGAACTTACTGCCCTTACACAAGCTTGTCAATTAGCATCGGGCTACTCTGTAAATATTTGGACTGATTCTAAGTATGCCTTTGGAATCTGTCATGCCACTGGACAATTGTGGAAACAGAGGGGATTTATGACAGCCTCTGGAACTAGAATATCAAATGCTAAACAAGTCTATGATCTCCTACAAGCTATAATGTCGCCAAAAGCCATAGCTGTAATGCATTGCCCAGCCCATACCAAAAAGGGAGATCAAGTCTCAAAAGGCAATGCCCTGGCCGACGTTGCAGCTCAAACAGCAGCCTTACAGCCACTATCCGCCCTAGCCTTCCAAGCTCAAATTCCTCAGTCAAAGGCATATTTGGGAATATTGCTAGAGCCAAAAATGTACGAGTCTGCACCACCTTTAGAACAACAGAGATGGAAAGCGGCAGGAGCCACCTGTGAAAAAGATGGAATATGGCGATTGCCAGATGAAAGGATAGTGCTACCTAAAGCAGCCCTTAGACCCTATCTGCAACAACTCCATCAAAGCGAGCATTTAGGTTGTGAAAAACTTGCCACTATCACTAACAGGTTGTTCTACGCACCCGGAGTCTACCAGGAAGCAAAAAGGCTTTTAGAACACTGCAATATACGCAAAAGTTTAATATCAAAGGAAAAAAATCAGGACCCCCTGGAGCCTGCCCCTGGGCTTATACCCCCTTTGAAAGACTACAGTTAGATTTTGCTGAGATGCCTAAAGACAATGGGTACAAAAACCTCCTAGTAATTGTTGACCAACTCACGGGGTGGGTAGAAACCTTCCCCACCAGAAGAGCTCCAGCACAACTAGTAGTAAAAATACTCCTTAATGAAATTATACCCAGGTTTGGTCCTCCACATATCATTGAAAGCGATCAAGGATCACATTTTACTGCTGACATAAACAAAACACTGGCCAGCTGCCTAGGAATAGAATGGAAATTCCATACCCCTTGGCACCCAGAAAGCTCAGGACAAGTAGAGAGAATGAATCAGACCCTGAAACAAAAATTGGAAAGCTATGTGCTGAGAGCGGGTTAAAATGGACTAAGATTCTCCCACTGGCCCTTATGTCCATCAGAACGACCCCCAGGAGAAAACTAAAGCTCAGCCCTTACAAACTGCTGTTTGGACACCCTGTCCCCCAACACTTCCCCTTACTACCGGCTCACACTTCTTCTCTTTTAGGTGATAAAGGACTCACCTCTTATATTTTATCTCTACAGTCTCAGTTAAAATCTCTCCATAGGTATGCTGCTTTAAGCCAACCCCTCCCTGCCGATGTCCCAGCACATCGCATCCAGCCTGGAGACTGGGTGTATGTAAAAACTTGGAAATGGTCTCCCCTTGAACCTAAGTGGCAAGGACCATATCAAGTCCTCCTCACCTCCCACACCGCCGTAAAAGTAACAGAAAAGGACAACTGGATTCATTATACTCATACAAAGAAGACAGAAGTTTCACCAGAGCTCAGGATCGGCTCCAACGCAAGCTTCCCTGACCTGGAAAAGGGGAAGCCAGAAAAAGATGACTGCGGACTTCGCGGGAGCACCGCACGCCCACCTGACCGTGACAAGGGTGAGCCAGAAGCAGACGAAAAATTAAAAACAAACACCTGGACATGCAGCCCATTAGATAATATAAAACTCAAACTAACCAAAGTCCATTAATAAACTGTCACCCTTTTGGGGTCCTGCCCAGCCCAGGGAGCACCGAACTCCAAGTACTGCATCCTCTAGACACTTTTGGATCAGCTGAAACTGAGCACTTTGAGACTGTAACATGTCCCAGAAGATCAGTTATTGGAGCTGCAGGGTTGTGCATACTGTTTGTGCTGATTTTGTTATAATATGGTTTTTATAACTATGTTATTTCTGATCTTTCTCTTTGCTGGAGAAATAAGTCTTTCACAGGGGTTAATTATAGCTACCAGTTGCTGCAGATGTGCTAATCCTGGTGCCCGAGGTTTTCCTGTCTGGATAAGTGATTCAATCAAACTCTCTGATATAGACGGGAAGGTCAACATTGCCCGTTGGTATCCTCCCTCACATTGTTGTAGTTCAGCAGAAGTTCGGGTATTTACTTATAGAACAGAATATTGTGTAAAGCCTAGCCACCCAGTTTTCAGACAATTTGCAGAGTCTCCTCAGGCTAAGACTACTCTTAAACCTACTGTTGCCCATATCTCTGATAATAATATGTACCTTCAATACGTTGAGAGAGCCGCTAAAGCAGAAAACCAAAGTGACTGTTGGGTGTACAGTCATTTTCCTTTCCACACCCAAGGAGGAATTTCCATGACTCCCATCCCCTTGGGCCCCATCGAGTCACTTTTAAACCCCTCTAATAACCAAGCTTGGGACCAAAGTCAGCAGGAGTTCCTTTTAGTAAAGCCTGTTGTTGGAGATTGGTGTTTCTATGTAAACTGCTCAGTATCAGACTACATTAATTTAGGCACAAGCATATGTCACTACTATTTTACTAGTTCAAGTGGAGGAGACTGGCGTAATAATAACACAGCAACTCCTACCTATTGCAGCTTTTACAATGATTTCTACAGCAGCAAAAATTTACCAAGGGCACTAATCCTATCTGCACCCCCATCTCCTCTTTAAATAATACCTTGTGGTATTGTTTGTACACTGATACCTCCCGGGGACAATGCTTCTTCAATAAAACTGCAAATCCTTCCTTTAAATCAAAGGGTGAACGCGGGGTGCTAGAATTAGGAAACGGAGGCCGAATACCTCCTAAGTATTCAAACCTCGCTGCTTTAAAAGGACAATACTGGGGCTATGGCTCCCACGCCTACCATAAAATCCCTGCCAAAGGAAAAAGTATCTGCTATCCGGCAATGCTAAAACCCTCTACGTCCTTCGCCACGCACCTTCCATGGGGCAGGTGGCGAAACAAGAGGGATTTGCAAGAAAGCCGTGATATAGTAGACAAATATCAAAAAGCTCAACTTACCAAGGGAGTATTACTCAGGTGTTCCCTTGCAAGTATGCTCCCAGGAATAGGCACTGTGTGTCTTAAAAAATTCACGTTATGCCTCCAAGCTGTGATAAAAATCATGGCTCACTAATTCAGCGAAGGTTACAAAGACCTCTCAAAGGCCGTTGCTGCCTTGGCTAACACCCAAGAAGAACTCCGACAAATGGTAATTCAAAACCGTATAGCCCTTGATTTTCTCCTTGCTGCTCAAGGGGGAGTTTGTGCGGTTATTGGACCAAAATGTTGTGTATGGGTTAACAGCTCTTTTACCATAGTTCAAACCCACCTCAATAATGCAGCTGTACATATCCAAAAAGCCGAAGATGTAGCTAAAATCCCCAAAGATGCATCTCTTAGCTGGCTTACTAACTGGTTCTCTTCCCTTACAGGATGGCTTAGACCTTTTATACTAAGTATAATTAAAATAGTTATAACTATAGTCTGCCTGTTATGTTGTTTCCAGTGTTTATGCTCTCTAGGACAACAGTTTATACAAAGGCAAGTAAAAATGTATGGTCAGTTTGTACAAATATCCAGCATCAATCATCAAAACCTAACCCCACAAGAAGTTGAATACCTAAAAGTGTGTTCCAAAATTCCCTCTAGAAAATTAGAACAAAGGGAGGACCTGTGGTGAGCATGTTTGTTATTACCCTGAAATAAAATAGTTTTCTGATAGCATACTGTTAACAATAATTTGAATTATTAAGAAGTATTAGCTTTACAGCTGAATACAAGGCATGACCTGTGGCCTAGCAATGCAGCTGACCACAAGGCAGAATGATACCTAAGCCTTTGCTTGTGTCAAGTAATCATTTTAACTGTATTAAACATTTTCTGAGTTAAAAAGTAGATCTGTGTCTGTGTGCTGAAAAATCAGCTACAGCAAGAAGTAAAATAAGACAGGGAAGCCATTGTTCTGGGTGCAGTGGTTGTATCCTTGAGAAGCATCTACTACTGTGTAAAGTTTTGCTAACATATTATAACGTTACTGTTACTTAACTTTTAGCTTTTAAAAAAAGTGCTAGTTCAGCTTAATAGAAATATGCTGTTACAAAGATTTGTAAAGCACCGCCCAAATATTGCTTTTTTGTTAACCCTGTAAGTCTTGCCTTATTGTAATAAGTATAAAAGATCGCCTCACCCTTTAAGAGGGGCCATTTTGCCTTTTGCTGGCTTTATGGTCTTTGCTCGAGCAAATAAACAGCTGTCTGTCTTTACCCGCATTGTCTGTCTATCAAATTACAGCTAGACAACGAACCTTAGGGAGATTTCTCCCACCACACTGGGGATAGCTGAGCCTGGTGTTTGTAGTGCAGCATGAACGAGGCATGGGAGCTGGGGCACTGGGCCCTCACTGGCTGCCAGGCTGAGCCCTTCCTCCTTCCCCCTGCCCCCGAAGCTGCATCCTGCTGTCTGCTTCACAGGCCATCTGATTCTGATTTTAGGTCAGTTCAATGGTAGTTCCTCTGTTAAGAGATTCCTTTGGCCCCAGGGTAATGCCTCCATGGTTCCCTCCAACCCCACCCACTAAACTGCCGCAGGAGGCGTGCTCAGCCCAGCACATAGTGCCAGTAAAGGATCCTGTGACCACTGTGTAAGCTTGGCCAAGAGCCTGGGTCCTCCCATGTATTCCTCGCTGCTGGCAGGCTTTAAAAGCGTCTGCCAAACTGGCATAGTTAGACACGCTTTTGGCAGTGGAGTCCTTCAGAACCAAGCAATGGACCTGCACCAATACCTTTGTCTCTCCTTTGGTGAGCATCCTATGGTTTTCATGTAGCACCCTTGGCAAGGAAAGATGGATCAGGACAGCAGCCCCCAAACCTGGCAACTGAGGGGCATTGACAGCTTTTCCACTCCCCCAGCAAATGGGGATGACTACAACTGTATGCTGGGAGAGGCCCTATGTCTCTGCAACAGGCAGGGGCTAAGTGATGCCATGCCAGATTGGTCTGCACGTGGGGCAGTGCCCCAGGGAGGATCCCAGCTGGCCTGCTTGGGGGGGTACTGTCCCAGGCAATGCCGTGCAGTCTGCTCTGTGTATGTTAGGGAGAGAGCTATGGGAGGGGACTGGGTCAGTGTGGGATGTAGCTCTGAAAACTGGCCCCTGCTGTACCAGAGATGGGTTGTGGATGTGGTTAGCGCAGCCCTGTTGAGTTGGCCAGAGTCCATCCTGCTGGCTCTACAAGAAGGAGGTGTCATGGTCCCTGATGCAATGCTGCTCCTGATGTTTCGTTCTTTGTCTCCTCCAGCTGCCTACCTTGGAGTTGTCACCTCCTCAGGTAGGTGAAGCTGTTTGCTATGCATCTCCCTTGGCAGCCTCTGGGCCAGCACCAGGAACTCTCTGGTTTTAGGAGTGAGGAAGTGGGGATGAGGCCACTGGGAGGATGAGCTGACCCTTAAGGAGAAACAATTCCCCTAAAGTGAAAAAGGTTAATGCAAACTTTTAGCCTTGTAAGGCACAAAGGCAGCAAACCTGGAGCCAGTGGGTAACAGGGAGGTGGAGGGGACAGGATAGGGATCCAGCCCACCGGGCTCTGCCCTGACGTACCAGACCAGTTATTTCATTTCTTTGCTCAGTGCTGAGAGTTTGTCGGACTCAAGGAAGTGCAGGAACAGGGAGTTAGGATTCCTGGGGTCTGTCTTGGTTCTGGTGGGGAGTTGGGCCTGGTGGTTACAGGGAGGCAGGTTCTATCTGCAACTGTACAGAGCTCCCTGTGCATCAGGGGTGAGTGGCTTCTTGTCTCTGTGCCTCAGTTCCCTCCCTCACCCCCCTCAAGCAGCACATTTTCTGTTTCTATCTGGTGTGGAGAGAGGCATTCACTTAGAGGACTAGCAAGCTCCTTCAGTATCTTTGGGGGAGGGGATTATGCAGAACACTGAAGTGTGAGAGGAGGGGCAAACAAAATTGGGGTGGGGAGGGGTTGGCATCTTACTCCTGCTCTGTACACTCCCCAGGAGCCACCCCTGGTGCCCTGTTCATTTCTCCTCCCTGCCCAGGCACACTATGTGGGGTAGGGTTGTGCCTGCCATAGCGAAGACTCTGCGTGGAGCGTGCCATTCCATTCATCCCATGTCCCCAGATACACTACTGGGTGAGAGGCTGCACCTGCCTGGTTCCTATGGCCAAGCAGGGCAGGGCTATTCCTGCTGTGGCAGAAAGCCAGGGTGTGGGGAGTGATTCCAGCGTCCCCTCTAAGATGGTGCCTGGTGCTGGTACCTTGCTACCCTCTGGCCCTCCAGTTATACCATTGCATTCATCAGGGATCACACTGCCTAGCAAATGCATTCCCTGACAACTCCGTGTGCTGTGCGGGTCCTATCTTCCCATTGATTCCCTCCTGGTGGGATTGCTGCATCCAGGGCAAGAGTCCCGCCACCTGTGTTTTCTGTGTCAGAGGTCAGGCTGGTGCCAGGACCCTGTGCCGGACGAGTGGAAGTGCTTGTGAATGGACACTGGGGCACCGTGTGCACTGAAGGCTGGGACAAGACAGATGCAGAAGTCGTGTGCAAGCAGCTGGGTTGCGGGATGGTCAAAGAAGCCTTCAGATCTGGCCTAGGTGCTGGATCCAGTCCCATCCTGATGACAAACGTGGTGTGCCAAGGGACAGAGAAGTCACTGAAACACTGCCACTTTGAAGAACCTGAGGACTGTGACCATAGCCAGGATGCAGGGGCTCGGTGCCAAGGTGAGGCCTGCAGGGCAGAGCGAAGGCCCTGAGACTGGAGGGGAGAGCTTGGCTTTTATGGGAAAGCCTTGTCAGTTGCACTGCCAGCCAGGGCAGGAGGTCGCAGTCTATGGGACTTGCCTGGGGCAGGGCAGAGGTTGGGCTTTATTCCCCATCCCACATCATGTACAGGGTCAGAGTCCAACCACCTCTGCTGTCATGACCGGAGTGTTGGTCATTTCCAGGAAAACAGCCTCCCATTACAAAATAAACAAGACTTACCAATGCCCTCTCTAAGAATTGCAACAGAGCAGCAGCCACAAGATAGATGAATGAGCAGGACCTTCACAGACTGCCAGGGCCCTTGCATGCAAAGCTATGGAAAGGTCAATGGCAAGATCCTTTGACCCTGGGATCAAGGGCTGGGATCCTATGACCCCAGGTGACTTCCTGCCCTTGGGGCAGCGGGCTGGACTCAATGATCTCCCAAGGTCCCTTCCAGCCCTAATGTCTATGAAATCTATGAAGAGAGCCCCTGAGCTTTCAAATGCAGACAGCAAGGTTGCAATGGGGATGGCCCCCTTGTGTACTCCCCAACCTTCCCAGTCCTGTGCCCTGAGCCCTTCATTGCAAGCTGGGGTAACCAGTTCATGTTCCTTGGGAGCCATCTGGCAACTTGTTCAGAGAAGGGAGCAGAGCCCATGCACACAGTAGTTCAGCAAGCTGTCTCATGCTGCACTAGTGGAAGTGCTTGCAGGCACAGCCTTGGAGATAACAGGCACAGAACCCTTGACTGGGTCTTTATGGAATTGCATAAAACCCCCATGATTTCATGGTTTCAAAGGGGACAAGACCCTGGATTTCAGTGCCTGTAACTGTCTCCTTCCAACAGGGTTAAATGAGTAAGAGACATTATTTTGTAAGAACAAGACAGATTATTCACGTATGGAAAGAAAGTGTCTTTGATTCATAAGACATACAAAAAACTAGAACTCTAAAGCAGGAGAACATTTGGCTTCAGATCTGAGGCAGAACACATGAATTTGACTTTTACTTGGGGTATCAGAAATTTGGCTTCCAGAACCTTTAGTTTTCTAAGTCCTTTAGGGGGCAACTGTCAAACAATTTACTTAAAAGTTATAGTCCTCCACGTACACGCTTTCTGGAACCAGAGAGAAAGAGTCAGTGTCCTTAACAGGAAGTTCATGGAAGACTCAACTGAAAGCTTAACAAGAGTCAGAAAACCCTCTTCAAGTATGGGAGCTCTGATTCCTGAGAAAGGTGGCCCTCATAATTAAAGAAGGTGAACTTCAGCCTCCACTTATCTGAGATTAACTAAAGAAGTTGCCTCACATTTTTGGAGAGAGATATTGGTTTCCTGTTCTGCCTGACTTTAAAAAGGAAGCAAAGCTTGGAATAGGTGAAGAGATGAGTGACGATATCCTGATTAAAGACCAGAAAATCTTGACTGTGATGAGGCAGACTTGGTGCCCCGTCACAAGTACATTGAAGGCATATTTGACATGCTTCTCAGTCAGAACTCCTGAGCTTGATGTCTGGCTCTGAAAGGGCAGTGATATTCAATGGTTAGATTAGGGGCTTGGAGCAGACCTCAGGATTCTGTTCCTGGCTCTGGTAAATCAGTCTCTGAAGCCCCTTTAATAGTTGTCTTGATGTCTCCTTGATCACTTCTCTCCCCTCTATCTGCAGCTGCAGAGTACACAGTGCTGCCTGTCCGACTGGTAGGAGGTGCCACACGCTGCCGTGGGCAGGTGGAAGTTTACCATAAGAATCGCTGGGGCGCTGTCTGTGGGTATGGCTGGGACCTGACCGATGCCAAAGTGCTGTGCCGGCAGCTGGCCTGTGGGAGACCACAACGCATCACCAACCGCTGCAGCAATTTCCACTCCAGCTCAGACACTGTCTTGCTGGGCCAGCTGGAGTGCACTGGAAAGGAGGACTCCTTGACCCATTGCCAAAACCAGTCCTGGGAGAAACTGCCCTGTCCCAGCTACCTGCATGCTGGGGTTGTGTGCCGAGGTGAGAAAGCAAAACTGGTACTTAGCCCTGAGGCAGCATCTCCCTCCACTCTGGCTGCCTAACCCCCTAGCCCCCCAGCATGGAGTCCCAGCACTCCATTGAGCTTTGCCCTGAGCATCAAATGGGAGTCCCTTAGAATAAACATGTCACAGGCTAGCAGAGCCTAATTTTCCCTCCCTCCCCTCTGCAACAGGCATGGCTCTAGCAGGCCAGGCTTGAGGCATCCAGGAGCAAGAATGCCCCTGACCCTTAAGGTCCCTTGGGCTTTTTAAGGTACTGTACAAAGCTACCCTGAGTGAACACAACAGTAGCTTCTCACCTCACAGCTAGGTGAGGAGCACTGAATGCAAATACCAGTGCCAGTGGCAATTCAAGGAAAAGGCCAGCATCAGTGGGGGCCCTTCTGTTCAGCTAGGCCATGCACCCTGGAGGCAGCATATCACTGGGCCCCCTCCCAGCTCTCTCTCCCTTTCTCTGCAGAACCCTTTGCACTGAGGCTTGTGGATGGCCCACGGGCCTGCTCTGGGCGACTGGAGGTACAGCATGATGGGGAGTGGGGCACGGTATGTGATGATCACTGGGCCATGCCGAATGCAGAGGTAGTGTGCAGAGAGCTGGGCTGTGGCCAGGCTGAGCCAGTATCCCAACTGGTGTGGGAGAGGACCCGCTTTCGCCAGGGCACTGGGAGGATCTGGCTGGATGATGTCCGTTGCAAAGGTGAGGAGAAGACCCTGCAGAACTGTGCCCACCGCATCTGGGGCTACCATGACTGCAGCCATCGTGAGGACATCAGCGTAGTCTGCCAGGTGCGTGCCCACAGCCAGGGAGATATGGCACTCCCAGGGTTCTGGAAGAGGAGTGAGCCATGATGATTAAAGCAGCAGGGCACTGGGGGTCTCAGCACTGGGGTTTGTGTTTAGAACCACAGAATCAGAGGGCTAGAAAGGGTCTTCAGGGTTATCTGGTTCAACCTCCTGCAAGAATGTGATTGACTACTGCTAAATCATCCCTGTCCAATGCTTATCCAGCTTTCTCTTGAAAACCTCCAATGAAGGAGCTTCCACAACTTCCAAAGGGCAGCTGATTGAATGCCTCACTGTTCTAGCATTAAGGAAGTTTTTTTTTTCTTGAGATCTAATCTTAACCTACTTTGCTGAGATTCAAAGCCATTGAAATCCTTTCCCGTTTCATGTTATTTACACACTTTATTAGGAAGCTCTCTATTCCAAATCATTAACAAACATGGTAAATAGCACTAGACCCAGACAGACCCCTTTAGAACCCCATAAGAAGCCTCTTGCTAAGCCTCCTGCTATTCTGACATGGATCCATTTATCAATACCCTTTGTTTGTAGTTATCAAGCCAATTATACATCTACCTCTCAGTAATTTTATCTAGTCCAAATATCCCCAGTTTACTCTTGAGAATGTCACGTGGGACTTTATCAAAAGCCTTACTGAAGTCCAAGTACACTATGCCCACTGCATTCCCTTCATCAATTCGACTAGTTACTTTGTCAAAGAAGTAAATCAAGTTGGTTTCGCATGATTTGTTAGCAACAAATCCAGGCTACCTGCTAGTTGTCACTGGTTTCTCTTCCAGATGTTTAGAAATTGACTTCTTTATAATTTGCTCTAGTAACTTCCTGGATATTGAAGCCAGGCTGACCAATCTGTAATTCCTTGGGACCTCCTTTTCCCCTTTTAAAAAATGAGCATTATGTTAGCCCTTTACCTGTCCTCAGGAATCTCATCTGTGTCCCATGATTTTGAAAATATTAAAAATGGCTCCAAGATCCCTTCTACTAGTTCCTTCAGAACATGGGAGAATTTTCATTAAGGTCTTGCTGACTTAAATTAATTCACAATAATAAAACATTCTTTAAAAATCTCTTTAGTTATCATCGCCCTCAGTCTTTTCCCTTCTTTGTCTATACACATTTTAGTAGCTGTCTGGTTGCAAGGTTTTGTTTTGGGGGGTGGGGAGGGGAAGGAGGATTTGTGAAGATCAAGACAAAGTATCTGTTGAAGTGTTCCCTTTCCAACTTCTGTTAATAGCATACCTGAGCTAGTAAGCAGTGGACTCATAGCTTCCTATATCTTTTTCTTCCATCCAACCAGTAATATAACTGAAGGGGGCAATTGGGTCAAAAGCCCCTGGCACTGCCTTCGTTGTGAGGGTACAAAAGCAGGTGCTGCTGCAGTGGCAGCTGACTGCACTATCACCATTGGCACAGCAGGAGTTGGTACTACCCCATGCATTGTTGGCTGCTTCAGGAGTGGATCTGTTCTGCTGTGCCTCTGTCTTCAACACATTTTCAGAACCCCTGCATGTTGTCCTTAACTTCCCTGGCCAGATATAAATAATTTTTTCTTTGCTTTCCTGCTTTGGTCCCTGCAATTTTTTACTATTTCTTAGATTTCATGGACATTAGGGCTGGAAGGGATCTCGCAAAATCATTGAGTCCAGCCACCTACCCAAGGGGCAGGAAGTCAGCTAGGGTCAAAGGATCCCAGCAAGATAAGCATCCAAATGTTTCTTAAGAGTCCAGAGTAGGTGCTTGCACCACTTCTGGGGGGAGTTTGTTCCAGGCCTTGGGGGCTCAGACAGTAAAGTTTTTCCTTATGTCCAACCTAAAATGGTCTTGGAGGAGTTTGTGACTGTTGGACCTTGTCACCTCTTGGGGTGCTCTGGTGAACAGGTGTTCCCCCAGATCCTGATGCACACCCCTTATATACTTATAGGCTGCCACTAAGTCACCCCTGAGCCTTCACTTCTCCAGGCTGAAGTGCCCCATGGCTCTCAGCCTCTCTCCATAAGGCCTGTTATCTTGCCCTCTGATCATGTGCATGGATCTCCTGTGGACTCTTTTCAAGCTTCTCCATGTCCTTTTTGAATTGTGGAGCCCAGAACTGGATGCTGTACTCCAGCTGCAGCCTCACCAAGGCTGAGTACAATGGGAGGATAACATACTGAGACTTGTTTGAGAAGCATCGGTGGATGCAAGCCAGAGTTTTGTTCGCTTTGCCAGCTACAGTATTGCAATGGTGGCTCATGTTCATCTTGTGGTCAATCATGCTCCCCAAGTCTCTTTCGGTCATGGTGCTAGCGAGTATAGCACTGCCGAGCCTATAGGTGTGATGCGGGTTTTCTTCCCCAAGGTGGAGTACCTTGCATTTCTCCATATTGAATGCCATCAAGTTTTCATCTGCTCCCCTTGCAAGCCTATCGAGGTTGCCCTGGATCACCAGCCTATCCTCAAGTGTGGATGCTTTTCCCCAAAGTTTGGTGACATCTGTGAACTTGGCCAGTCCGCTTCTGACACCAGAATCCAGATTGTTTATAAAGACATTAAAGAGTACAGGTTCGAGAACGGAGCTTTGGAGGACAACACAGGTCACTGAGTGCAATGTTGATTCAGTTCCGTCAACTACCACCCTCTGGGTCTGACCTCGGAGCCAGTTCCCCAGCCATCAGACTGTAGTGCAGCCAAGGCCGTAGTTGGCCAATTTTTCCATGAGGACATCATGGGACACCAGGTCAAAGGCTTTTTTAAAGTCCAGATATATGATATCAACCTCTTCCCCTTTGTCCAGGTGATGTGTTACCTGGTCATAGAAGGAAATGAGATTGGTCAATTTTTTCCAAGATCTTTCCAGGGATTGAGGTCAAACTCATTGGCCTGTAGTTTCCCAGATCTTCTTTTCTCCCTTTCTTGAAGCTAGGCACCAAATTGGCCCTCTTCCAATCTTTAAGTACTTTGCCTGAGCGCCACGAGTTCTCAAATAACTTTGCCAGTGGCCGTGCTGTGATGTCTGCCAGTTCCTTAAGCACGCTTGGATGCAGTCTATCAGGACCAGCTGATTTGTGGGTGTCCAGCCTCTCAAGGTGTTCCTTTACAAGGTCTACGCCAATGATGGTCATATATTCACCCTCACCCTGGCCATCCCACATCATGTTAGGCATGGTGGTCCCTTTGGACTGTTGAATAACCGACGCAAAGTAATCATTAAGCAGGTTGGCTTTTTCCTGGGTGTCAGTTGTCAGCTTTTGGTTTAGCAGGGGTCCAGTGTTACCCTTGTTTTTCTTCTGACTCCCCACATATCTGGAGAAGGACTTTTTATTGTCCTTGATTCGTGTAGCCAGTTGGAATTCAGTTACAGCCTTGGCTTTCCTGGTTCGCTCCCTACAGGTGTGGACCAGTGCAGAATACTCCTCCTTAGTGGTGTTTCCTGTCTTCCATCCTTTATAAGCCTCACTTTTTAGATGTAGGAGGTCCACAAGTTCCCTGGTGAGCCAAGGGAGTTGCTGTGCCCTTTTACCATCTTTTCTATAGGTTGGTATGTACTTCCCTTGTGCTTCTAGGTTCGCTTCCTTTAGGAACAACCATTCATCATGAACTCCTTTTCCTTGCAACTCATGGCCTCCCAGGGCATTGACAACAAGGCTCATGAGCTTTTCAAAGTCAGCTTTCCTAAAGTCGAGCACTTCTGCACTGCTGACTGACTTGCCAGCTTTGCCATGGATAGTAAAAGTGATCAGCTCATGGTCACAGTCTCCCAGCTTCCCTTCGATTCTTAGGTCGCTGACTAGATCATCCCTTTTGGCCAGTACCAGATCCAGCAGTGCCTTACCTCTTGTCATCCCATAAACTTCTTGAGCATGAACAACGTATGCCCCCGGCAGTTGGGAGGGCACAGCAGCACTGCCAGTGGTGGGAGCACAGTGGCAGTAAGCAGGGAGCTCCCACAGATGCCCCTGGCACTGCTGGGTGGGGAGGTGGCAAGCACCGACCAGGGGTCAGCAACCACCCAGAGATGCCGTCAGCAGCAGCAGTGGCAACCAGCAGTGATCGCTGACTGCCCACAGACGCCACCAGAGGTGTCAGTGGTGAGGGCGGGGAGGGGGTTGGTGAGGGGCAACTGCCCACAGGCACCGTCGACAGTGTTGGCGGTGCCTTTTCATAGGGGGTGCACTGCCTGCACGTACCCCTTACACATTGCCAATGTTCTTGAGACAGGTAGAGCTTATCCACTCATGTGAGGAAGCTTTGTGACTGATCGGACTTGGCTGAGTGCTCTTCCCATGAGATGTCCAGGTAGCTGAAGTCTCCCATGACAACCATGCACCAAGAATGTGCAGCCTCAGCCAGTTCCCTGGTGAATTCATGGTCAAGCTCTTGTTCCTGATTTGGAGGTCTGTAGTAGACTTCTACCATTGTATCACTTTCACCACGTTCCCCTCATATTTTAACCCTGAGGGTCTCCAGTTGTCCTCTATGGGTGCCAATCCCAGCTTGTAGGGACATGTAGCTTTTCTTGACATAGAGAGCTACACCCCTGCACCTTTTTTCAGCATGATCTCTCCTGCACAGGGTACAGCCATCTCTACTTGTGGTCCAGGGCCAGTGCCCTGGTTGTCCACTGCTGGTTATACTAGTGCTACCATGTTAAAATACCATGTTCTTGTTGAGCATCCAGTACTGAGCCTTTTAGAAACTGCCATGCCACTTCAGCCTCTTTATCCTTCAGGCTATCTACCCATGGGACCTTCCTGACTATTTCCCTGAGTAGGTTGAAATCCATGCCCTTTTGAAATCCATTATCTTAGTTCTGCACACCTCATGCTTTCCCTGTCTTAGACTCCTGAATTCTATCATATGGTGATCACTTCCTTCTAAGTTCCCAAATACCTTCACCTTCTCAATAATTGCATCCTGACTAGTCCGATAGATGATCCCCTACTCACCTCCTCAGCTTTCTAGAAGTGGAATTGTCCTCTACACATATTAGGATAATATTTGACCAACAGATATTGGCGAAGTTAAAATCCCCCCCTCACTACCATCACATATTTTATGCATAATCTTGTTACCTCCCTGAAGAGTGCATCATTCACCTTTTCTTCCTGACTTGAAGTTCTGTAGTAGACCCTGACCATAATATCATCTCTATTCTTTCCTCACATTTTCTTTAGCCAGGGATACTCAAATTTTCTGCCTTCTTCCTTTTGGACCTGGAACCAAGCATATATATTTTATGTATAGTGTGATACCACCTACTTTTCTCCCCAAATCTGATGTTCTAAAACAGAATATACCCCTCACATTGATATTCCAGTCATGGGAATTGTCCCACCAAGCCCCTGTAATGCTAATGAAGTCATAGTTTTCTTTACAGACCATGATTTCGAGGTCATTCTGCTTATTCCCTACATTCCTTGCATTTGTGCCCATACAGCTAAAGAACTTTGCATTTTGACCTACCCATTTTTCTCGCACCTCTGTTTGTTCTTCTGTGGCTCTCTATATCTTCCACAAAAATAGACTTCTAATCCCAGTCCCTCTTCTCCCTGAATGGAATTGCACCATAGCTGGAAGGCTTTGTTCACTATCCCTTGCAGAATATAGTTTAAAACCTTCCATATCAAGCTATGGTGTGCATGCATGTGGGGCTAGAGCAAACACTTTTAGGATAAAATTAATGGGCAAATTGTTGCCTGCATAAATAGGGGACTGGTCTTGGTGGCCTGGGAAACCACCTGTATTCCTTTCCTCACCTCTGGGAAGGGGTTTGGAACTGATGGTGAGAGCAGGGAGTTGAGCTGGGAGGCAGGACTTCTGAGTTTGTTCTGTTTCAAGCTGGGGGTAAGCAAGGAGCTCTAACTGTTAAAGCCAGCGGGGTGGGGGCTGGAAGCCATAATCCCTGGGGTTTATTTTGAGAAGGAGTTGGAACTAAGTTTCGGCCATGCTGGGCCACAGGAGCATTCTGTATTGGGCAGGGTTCCCACGATTGCCCAGGTCCATGTGGCGGGGTTCTTCACCACGTATATCCTCTTCCTTCTGCAGGTTAACTGAGCCACCCATGGCTCCATCCCTGCTTCTTCAGCCTCCCTCTGATACTCACTGCTTCAAGCTTCTGCCAGTAGCTTCAGTGCACCCAGAGCCCCAAACCCTGCCAACAAGCATATCCAGGACCCAAAAGTGCCATTGCCAGGCTTGTGCCTTGCTGCCCTCTTGTGGTAGCAAGGAGCTATATGGAAATATTCATGCAAACACAGGAGCGGGATTCCCACCTGAGCAAAACCCTTCTTACCCCCCATGTATGGCCTCTTCCCCCCTTTCCTGCAGATACGAATAAAGATCGGGATCTCCAGGTGACTTCCAGGCATCTGATTTAGATATTGATGAGTTCTCTGGACTGCAAAAAAGTGGCCCAGACCTCACTCAGTGCTTCTTCAGGCTAAGTTGGTTCTCACACACTCTGCTCAGTAAGTACAGGCCCAGATTTCCTCTCCCCAGCCCCCTCTCCTGCCTAGCTCAGATGCACACAGTGCTGAAAGGTGCTGAGTGAGGGCCTCAGACTTCATTCAGCTGCTGCATCAGGTTGAGCTTACTCAGACATATTCAGTTCTGTGATAGGACCCCAGGCCTCACCTTAGACAGGCTCAGTGTTGAGTACAGAGTTCATGGGTCATCCCAGGCTAAATTAGCATAAACACACTGCACAGGCTGGATAGACATCCGTGGGGAGTGGCGGGATGGGGGGCGTGGAGGGGTGGGGGCTTAGGATCACCATGTTCCTTGTCTGTGCAGAGGGTTTAAATACATAGATTCATAAATTGTAGAGTCGGAAGGGACCACAATGGATCATCGTGTCCGCCCCCCTGCCCCTGGCAGGAAAGAGGACTGAGGTTAGATGACCCCAGCCAGGTGACTGTCCAGCCTCCTCTTGAAGACCTCCAAGCTAGGTGATGGCACCACCTCTCTTGGAAGCCCATTCCAGATCCTGGCCACCCTTACTGTGAAAAATTTCTTCCTAATATCTAACCTAAATCCACTCTCAACTAGTTTACACCCATTATTCCTAGTCACTCCCTGGGGCGCCTTAGTAAACAGCGCTTCCCCTATTCCCCGTTGACCTCCCCTAATAAATTTATAGGCGGCCACAAGATCTCCCCTCAGCCATCTCTTGTGAAGGCTGAAGAGATTCAGCTCTCTCAACCTCCCCTCGTAGGGCCTATCACGAAGGCCACTAATCATGTGAGTGGCCCTCCTCTGGACCCTCTCGAGATTCCCCGCATCCCTCTTGAAGTGTGGCACCCAAAACTGGACATAGTACTCCAACTGCGGCCTGACCAGTGCCGCATAGAGGGGGAGCATCACCTCCTTTGATCTATTAGTCATGCACCTGCTAATGCACGACAAGGTGCGATTGGCCTTGTTGATGGCCTTGTTACAAAGCCAGCTCATGTTCATCTTGGAGTCAATTATGACTCCAAGATCCCTTTCTGCCTCCAAGCTGCTGAGAAGGACACTCCCCAACCTATAGGTGTGCTGGGGATTCCTTCCTCCCAGGTGGAGTACCTTACATTTATCTTTATTAAATTGCATCCTATTTCTCTCTGCCCATTGATCCAACCTGTCCAGGTCAGCCTGAATCTGCTCCCTGCCCTCCAGTGTACTAACTTTGCCCCATAATTTGGTATCATCAGCGAACTTGGAGAGGGTGCTCTCCACGCCCTCGTCCAAATTGCTGATGAAGATATTGAATACTATCGGTCCAAGGACTGAACCCTGCGGGACCCCACTGCCCACCTCCCTCCCAGCCAAGAAGAAACCATCCACCACCACTCTCTGGGTGCTGTCCTTAAGCCAGTTGGCCACCCACCTGACCGTGTAGGTGTCCACTCCACAGTCTGCTAGCTTCCCAATGAGGATAGGGTGCGAAACTGTGTCAAAGGCCTTCCTAAAGTCCAGGAAGATGACATCAGCCTCGGCTCCTTCGTCCAGGCAGTGTGTGACCTGGTCATAGAAGGGTCATACATGGTCATACATGATCCTTGAGGTCTACCCCCTACAATTCTATGATGGGACAAGGGCTAATTCTAGCACCCACCAGAGACTGAGCCCCTGAGCTCTGTAAAGTTGGGGCCCAGTCTTCAGACACACTTCACACTGTATATATAAACCCAGAATTCAGCACAGCTTGTCCCAGGTCCAGCCAGTTCAGACATACTCAGTGCCACATTACAGGGTCCAGGTCTCATCCCTGCAACCATCTCAGGTTCAACCAGCTCAGATGCACTTGGTGCTAGACAGATGTGCCTACCTCAGTGCACGTCCCAGCCCCAGCCAGCTAAGACAAGGCCATTGCAGACAGACGCAGGCCTCGCCCTGGTGTGAGCCAACTCAGACTCCGTGCTGCATGGACAACCCACTCATACAATAGGCTCCCCTCAACCTCCCAGGTGGCAGGGATACAACCCAGTGATACACCCCTGCCCAGCATGCCAGTGGCTGGCCTCTCCTGACTCAGGGGAATCTTTGCTGTGCAGTAGCTCAGAGATAGGTCAGGAAGCAGCAGGGGTGCTTCCTTTTCACCTTGGCCCCAGGGGGGCTGGGTCCTCCCACTGTTGCCTCTCTAGCTCTCAAAAGACACTGTTTGCACAGTACGCCCCCAACTGTCTGACTCTGAAGGGGTTGGTGGCAGGGAGGAGGTGTTGTATACACATGTAAGGGGCTCGTTCTGCCATAAACAGCGCTCTGCAGGAATGTGCGCTGGGGAAAGGGGGTAAATAGGTGGGGGGCCCCAAGGGGGTGGAAGGGGCACTAGCAATGGCAGGGTCACGCAGAGCTAGAGATGCTGGACTGTAGGTAGGGGGAGGGCCTATGTATATGCTCTGGTCCCAAAGGGAGAAAAGCCTACAGTCAGTCCCACCAGGTGTGAGGTTGCCATGCTGTGGGTCCTGGAGGACTGAGGAGCCTGTGCTGTTGAACCTGGGAAATGAAGAGGCTGTGAATGGAGCTTGGTCTCACAGGGGGGCCCTGTTGCAGGTCCCGGTAGGCTCTGTGCCACAGTTCCCAGGGATAGGGAGAGCTGTGCCATGGATGAGACCAGAGGCTCCTGAGATCAGAGGTCTGTGCTATCAGTTCCAGGGTAAGAAGCGTGTGCCATGGATGAGGATGGAGGGAGTGCATAGCATTGGCTAAAGTTATATTTAGTGTGGACTGATTGGAGATGAAGGAGAGCCTGCAGCAGCTGCAGAAGAGAAGGTCGAGAGGGGTTAGTACAGCTCAGGTGCAGGGACTGATTGGCCAGGTCCCAGGATCCTCTCCGATACCCTCGTTGAGCCTCCAGCCTGGCTGTGATCAGGGCCCTCCCGCAAGTCCGTGCACAGCTCCTCCCCCAGCTTGATCTCTGACCCTGTTATGAAACAGCTTGTTAGCTGATAATCCCCAGCCCAGGCCCAGAAGCTTCCACCTGTCCATGGCAGAGGAATGTGACATGCATCTCTGCAGCGGAGAGGGGGGGGGTTGCTGGGATCAAGCCAAGCTGCTCGTGCTGAGGTCAGGGGCCCTGGATTATCCAATTGGCATAAAAATACTTTACTTGGGGTTTGGGATGCAGAAGAGGGGGTTCAGCAAGAGCCATTCTACGCTGGCAGTGAGTACTGATGCCAGCACTCCTGGGCAGGCCGAAGGGGTGGAGGATTGAGCAGGAAGTGCTTTGCCCTCTGAATCAGTGCTGGTTCCCACATTCTAGGGCAGTATGAGGGATACTGAGCTGCAGGAGTCGGGGGGCTTGGGCTTGACCTCAGTGTGGTGCTGGGGGTTGGTGCTGCAGAATTTGGAAGTGGGAAGTTTTAGTCTGTGAGTATCAAACCCGTTAATACCTGCTTTAGGCAAAGAGGTCCTGCTATATAAATGGGACACTGCTATAGAGTTAGAGAAAAATCAGGCTGATAGTGCCCTCTGGGGGTTGTGTCTAGTTCAAGCCTCCACTCAAGGCAGGATCATCCTTGCCTAAACCCTCCCAGCCACATTTTGACAAACATGCTCTTAAACCTTCTCAGGACAAGACTCTTCCACCTCTCTTGGTCACCTGTTGCAGTGCTGAACTACCGTTATGGTTAGACAGTTCTTCTGAACTTTCTCCTGCTTTATTGCAATGCATACATCTGTATTATGGCACTTTAGAAAGGCCTGGAAGGACAGATGTGCACACGTAGGGATAGGAAGACAGTGCTTTCTTTTCCTCACAGAAGAGAGAGTAGTCAGTGCTACCACCTTGAGCCCTGCCAGCCCTGGGGGCACAGCATAGGGCACCCAGGAGCAGCAGCTGCGCAGCCTTGTTGTCCTGAGGTGCAAGTTGTTGAGTTGTCTCCATGCAGCACAGTGTCATACTCCTCACCCGGCCCAACCTTCCTGGGGCTATTTCCAGCTGCACACACCTATTTATACCCCTGCTCTGGCCCACCAAGCACCCACTCCCTCCCCCAGCTCTGGAAACCTCTCCAACAAATACCGCTAGCTTGTCTCTATGGGATTGGAGCTATGCCTCCTCCATCCAACCTAGGGTGTTAGAAGTACAGGACTGGCTATACATGGGCAACAGAACTAGGTTCTGTTTCCAGCTCTAACAGGGAATGGAGTCTAGTGGTTAGAACAAGCAGAGGGATCTGGCAGCCAGGGCTCCTGGGTGCTTTTCATGGCTCTAGGAAGGCTGCAGGTTTGAAAAGTGCAAGCTGGGCCTGAGTGTAGCTTGGCTGGGCTACTCTATTCTGTCACTGGGGTCTGAGTCTTGATTTTTCCTTTACTGCATGCCTATCAACCCCGCTTAGTGGGTAAACAAATTAGCTGGCGGTGCAAACAAGGGCAGCCGCTCGGAAGTCTTTGCTGGGATGTGGCTGCCTGACCTTTTCTCTTGGGCCAACAGCCAAGCGGAGGTGCCACTAATGTTCTGTCAAGTATTAATTACCCTCCAATGAGGCTGGGGTCAGGGCAATGCTGAGCAGCTGGATGGGGGAAGGGAGGCAGATCAGAACTGGAAGGGAACAAAGAGGTCGTGTGGCAGGAGCCTGTGCAGCAGGATCAGCTGCAAGGCATAGACAAGGGCCTCGGTGCAGTATAAGCTTGGGTCTCTCCTTTGGGTCGCACTGAAACAGCTGCAAGAAAAATGCACTCCCCTCCATACTTTAATCACTAGTCATGGCTTCTTTCTAGAATTAGGAATAGAACCCAGGAGTTCTGACTGGCAGCTCTCTGTTGTCACTCACTAGAATCAACTCCTTCCTAGAACTGGGGATAGAACCCAGGCATCCTGGCTGTATCATTCTAATATCAGAGCACCAGGGGGACGTGTATCTGTGGCTTTAACAACTAGACAACTCAATTCAGTACAATCATGATTTATTGGCAGGACACAGTGCTTATTTATTGCCAAACACCTTTGCCAGAAAAATCAGCCTCCCAAAATAGACCCCAGGAACATTCCACTCAGAGAGGCCGAGATGTGAGTCAGGAGTGGAAAGCCCTGGTAGGCCTATGTGGCAGGGGTCAAGGAGACCAGGACTGGGGTCACAGAGGGTTGTGTATCAAGACTGAGGAATATTGGGAAAGCTGGAGAAAGTCCAGGGATCCAATGGGGGGGCACCGACACGGGCGACTAGTGCCTCCTGAGTCAGCGGGGGCACTTGCCGCCCCAGTGGCCAGTCAGCAACCAGGGGGTCTCCCCAAGACCGATTATGCTGACCAGGTGAGGAGGGGTCCCTCGTGGCTGATCATGCCACTGGCACTTCAGGGTCGGTGTGGGTGGACCGAGGGAATCGCTTCTCCTGGTGCCCCCACTCCCCAGCTGATGCTCTCAGGGGGAGCACCAGCGCTGTCACCTGCCTCCCCTGCCTGTCGCCTAAGTGAGGAATGCTGGCTATCAGGGGGTGCACCAGCGCTCTCAGGGAGTGCACATGTACCCTTGTGCACGTGTCACCACTGTGGGGGAAACAGGATGAGGGGCTGGCTTTGAGCACTGCACCAGCTTCTGCCTCTGCTGGCAACATTGCCCCCTCTGTTACTTTGCTTCTGAACATTGGTGATGTGTAAGGGGTGCACGGGGGTGCACGTGCACCCCCTGAGAGCACTGGTGCACCCTCTGACCAGCCGTGCTCACTGCTTAGGTAAGAAGTGGGGGGAGGGGACAGGTGGGAGCACCAGTACCCCCTCTGCGAGTGCCAGCCAGGGAGCAGTGCTCCTGGAAGTGGCCACAGCCACTTCCGGACGCAGCTGCAGCGATCAACCTCTTTGCGATTGGCCGCCGGGGACCCTCCCCCTCCC
The DNA here is from genome assembly GCF_030867095.1 of Alligator mississippiensis. NCBI lineage: Eukaryota > Metazoa > Chordata > Crocodylia > Alligatoridae > Alligator > Alligator mississippiensis. The sequence goes on along the minus strand of NC_081828.1, from coordinate 83,959,376 downwards.
ATTGGTGAGATCGGCTACAGGGGGACCCACCCCCCGGTCACTAACTGGTTGCTGGGGGGGGGCACATCCCCCCCCCCAACTAAGGAGGCATCAGTCGCCCATGCTTCTGAATTCTAAAACAGTGGTCTTCAACCTTTTTAAGTAGGATGTCACCTTTGGCATTTAAAAACAACCCAAGATCTACTGTGTGCCACCGCCCCGCCCCCCCCCCCCCCCCCCACACACACACACCTAGCAGGTAAGTCTGTGGGGAGACAGGGCAGATCAAGGAAGGGAGAGAAAAAATTATATGGGGATGCACCTCCCCAGCAGGTAAGTCCCACCTGGCCAGGGTCCTACTCAACTTACCCCTGCTCCTGCCCCTGTAGCACTGTTCCTCACTGCGGGAGCCTCGATCTAGCCTCCGCCCCTTCCCTTCCCCACAGACTGACCTGCTAGGCTGGGGCGCGCCTACATGCACGCAGGCACTCAATCCCCCACCCCAGCCTCAGATCAACTCCAAGAGGCTCCGAGATCTACCGGTGGATCGGGATGCACTGGTTGGTGACCACTGTTCTAAAATATCCTCTCCCCTTATCCAGTACTAGGACAAGGCATTTCAGGCCCTGGAGGGGCAGGGGATGGTGGGACTGGTCCCCTTCATTACTCAGGGGCCTGTCTGGTTCTGGGTTGGTGGAGGATCTGTAACTAGCCCCATAGTTTTATCAGTCCTGCCTCTAAGTTGGCACCCCACCATTGTGACCTCAAAGAGTGTCAGTGCAGGCTGTGGGGACAAGGTTCACATCCTGATCAATGCTCTACAGTTGCCTTTCACAAGGGCCAACAATGATGGTGTCCCTGGACCTGTGACACAGGGTCCTGCCACATACAACTGGATTCTGTGGAAGAAGGGGTCCAGGGAAAGGCAGACAGTCAGGGAGAGCAAGGAGCTGAGCAGGATTGGGTAGGGAATCCTCCAGGGGAAAAGAAATCAATCACAAAGGGTGGGGAGCAGCCTGGGGGCCCACAAAGCCACATGCAGCCAGGTAGAAGGACAGGGTCAAACACTGAGGTCCTACAGCTTTGTTCTTGCTGGGGTGTTCTTGCTCTCTATGGTCTAAGCTCTGGCCCTGCCTAGGTTCTGAGCTTTGACTGTGACCCTCCCCAAGCTATTGTGCCATCTAGGTTGTGGGCTATGGCACTGTCTCACTGCAGTGACAGTCTGGTCAGAGACCAGGGCCCTACTTGGCTTTCAGTTGTGGTTCTCTCTGGTTTATGGTCTGTTTGTGGTCCTAGCCTGACTGCAAGTCTCCTCCTTCTGAAACCATGCTGTCTACCCCAGGCCTCACTCCTCTCTTTGTCCCTATAAGATATCATCTTGGGCTGTGTGGAATCTGCAAGGCTGTGCCAGTGTCTTAAGGCAGGCAAGCTCTGTGGGCCCTGCACAGGATCCACAGCGAAAACCAACTCAATCCTTCAACTCAGATATTACCTAGTGGGTGCCAGCAGCACCCATGGGCCAGTATTAAGCCAGTATAGCATGGGAAAGTACTGCCAGGAATGGGGTGTGGATGTGAACATGTCTGTGCATGGGAAGTATTTGTCAATTAGCATGTGTGCATGAGCATGTTTGTGTTTGCATTTGTACTTAGATGCAGGTGTGGGTGTGTGCATGTGTTTAGGGGTATGTATGTATGGGTATGTATGTATGGGTATTCATGTATGTGTATGTGTGTACATGGGTATGTTGCTGTGTTTGTCTCTACATGCACAGGGTGGCAGCGTGAGTACCCTCACTGGGTATGTGTGTCACAGCACAGCATCATCACACACAGTACTAACACAAATGCCCAAAATACAATCTCACACGCAGACATGCATACACACACCTTCCAATGTGTACCCATATGGGAACTCTAATAGACATGATCATGCAAAGACATACAACTGCATAAATTAATAACCCTTTTGCACATACCCCTCTCAACCTCTTCCATCACACTTAAACCCCACTAGAAGAGCAGGGAGCACAGCCTTCATGCTTCCCCAGTGGTATGGACTATTAAGCCTGAGGAACCTCAGTGGGTATGGAGGCAGACGTCCTGGGAATATCTAGAAGGATTTACTGTGGCTCTCCTCTCCATCCCCACACAGAAGTGCCAGAACTGGTGCTGAAACAAGCAGATCATTTAAGCAGCATGAAGTCACTCAGCTCAGATAGCTCCCTCTGAACACATGCCTTGGCGACTAAGTTTGAAGGGGTTGAACCACTAACAGAAACATGCAACCTCTCATTCGAAACAGTTGCTGCTCCTGAGAAGTGGAAGGCAGCAAATGTTGTGCCTATATTTACAAAAGACCCTTGGGGCAATCTGGGGAAGGACAGAACAGGAAAATAGACACTTGTGCCCTAGTTGGAAATAATAAGCAGCAGCATGGAGCATCTGGAAGACTCCATCCCTTAACAGCCTCAAAAGGACAGGAGCAGCCAAGGATAAACAATATCCCAACAAGTGAGACAGGAAGGTGGTGCTGAAGGGAGAGTTGGTGGATGTGCATTTTGACTTAGCAGAGGCTTGGCAAGGATCCCCACCAAGTGGTTCCTGGAATCATTCTGAAGAAAGAAAAGTGTCTTTGTGGCTCAGATGTTGGTCAAGAAAGGGAAATACAGTGGTCATTTTTCCATCATGGCAGGGAGCAGAGAATGGGATTGTTTATGTGGCAGCAGCAATGGGTCCTGGAGAGGACAGAGCTACTGTCAGGCCCCACCCACCTGAGGCTGCAGACACGCACCAGATTGGGAAATTCACTGGTAAGATTGCTCCCGACTCATCTATAGCACCTGCTCTCAGACCAGCTGGAAATTGGCTCAAGAGCAGGCACAGAGAAGCAAGCCTGGAGCAGCACAATTGGCATATTCTCTTTCTGGGGTGTGGCTGTAGACTTGGGTGGGTGAGGCATGTTGAGCCCCATCCTCACTGGGACCTACCACTACAGAGATACTTAGTTCAGCTTAGTGCAGCTACCAGTCTGCCCTCTAGAGCCATGGAGTTTAATGCATTTATTAATTAAACAACACAAAACCTACGTTACAGTAATGTTCAAGTTGCAAAGCTGAGTCCTTGCAGGTTAGGAAATCCCAAAGTGGAGGTCACCCACAGAGCTGCAAACCAGCTCTCACCTCTGCATATGCTTAATAGGGCTGTGTGAAACAGCACCGTTTCGTTTCGACTTTGATTTCGATGGGACAGTGTTTCGTTTAGTTTCATTTCATTTTGAAAGCACTGTTTTGTTTCATCAAAACTGTTTCAACACTGTTTTGACATTTTGCCCATAGGCTATAATGGGGAAGCACGAAACTGCCTATAGCTTTGTCATTTCTTGCCTATTTCAGATGAAACTTGCAGGGATGGTAGCCCCTTTATGAGGTCATAAAGCCTGCCAATTTTCAAGGAGATAGGTGCAGGGGTTTCTGGGAAAGTGCACTTCAAAGTCTTGAAAGCAAAACTCATGTCATGTGTGTGTGTTAAGGTGCAGTGGGGTGAAAACTGCAAGCATGCTAGGCCCTGCTGAGACCATGGAGCCTGCCAGCTTTCAAGGAGATAGGTTTAGGGGTTTCTGGGAAACTGTACCTCAAGCTTCTGGCAAGCAAAACTTGGAGCGGGGGGGTGTAAGGCATGCCCTCACTGGCACTAAGGCCCCTACATGACACAGTAGTGTGCCTCAATGAGGTCTCCTCCTCCCCTACAGTCTCAGTCTGGTCCACCATTTAAATGACAACAGGTAAAATAATAACTTAGTGAGCAGCAGCACAGTAGCACCAGCAGCATCTCAGGCAGTCAAACTGTGACAGAGCCTTTCTTTCCTCTCCTGCAGGAGCTTCTTCTCTAGCATGTGTGTTAAGGTGCGCCCTCAGTGTGTCCTTCCCCCCCTTTTCCCCTTCCCTCTCCTTACTTTCTGTTTCCCTGCATGCAAGTGCAGCTTCAGCTTCAAAACCTTTCAAAAGTTTTGAAACATTTCGACTACCCTCATTTAGTTTCAAGGCTGTTTTGAAGCCCTTTGTTTCATTCTGATTTTGCTGTTTCAAGCTCGAAATGAGTCAAAACAGTGTCAAAACAAAACAACCAGCAACATTTATCACAGCCCTAGTGCTTATTGTATAGTACTAAACCAAGCCACAGAACAGGCACTAATATGTGTCAAGCTTAGTGCATGGCATAGGAAAAGGGTAGTGAGAGCAGTCACTGAACTGGTGTGAGACATCCAGGTAGTCGCAACTCTGGAGGGGTGTTGCTGGGTGTGTTGGGTTGGGTGTGTGTAGATACCTTTAAGAGTGTTATGAATAAGTTGTCAGGGATGTACTTGGTAGCCGTGTTGGTCTGAGACAAAAAGAAATACAACAATCTAGAACTCCTGGTTCCAACATGATACCTTTTATTAGATTTATCATCTATACTTTTCCCAGAGCCTGATGAAGGGCCTTTGGGCCCAAAAGTTTGCAGAAAAGGATATTTTTTTGTGATTTCTCAGTTGGTCTAATAAAAAGGTATCATTTTGGTGCCAAGCATTCTAGATTTTTGTATTTCATTATGTATAAGTTGTTACATTTGCCTGGGGTTTTCAGGAAAGAACAGCAGAACTGTAGGCAGGGTACTGCTCTCTGAATAAACAAGCTTTATCTTTCTATAAGCTTAACTCCTTAATCTTTTAAGAACAACACATGATACCAGAAGCAGGGTGCAAAGAGAGAGAGAAAAAAATTGGAGCATTTCAGAATTCCAGAGGAGTTAAAGCTGTCTAGCAATGCAGCAGAAAACCGGAAGAAATTTAAGCAGACGTTCATCATATATATATGATGGCCAGTGGAGACACAGAGAAGGAAGAATATTCTGTGGCAGAATACCATCTCTGTTTTTTCCCAAACTCTGCTTTCTGACTGTTTGGTTACCATGGGTACTACAAGGGCAGACACCTCTGGTCGCATCTGCTTCAGGTAACCCCAACTTGTAACCTGAGCTGGATACATTCCTGAGTGAGGGAGGTAACCTGCTCCAGCACAGGAAGCTAAGACCCTGCAGGGGAGGAAGCACCTGCAGGCACAGGAAGCTAAGACCCTGCAGGGGAGGAAGCACCTGCTGGGGGTGCCAAACTGACACCGGAAGCAGCTAGACCAGAAGCTGCAAACCAACCTATATAGGCAGGACACCCTAGGACAGCGGTCCCACAAGTTGCAGGAGAAGGGGGAGTCCCCAGGACAGGAGGCCATCCTCCTGGCGCAGCAGCGAGATGCTCTCCAGGAGCAGCTACATTCATTCAGGCTGAACTAGTCACCCAGAAAGCTTTGCTGCAGCAGCCATGACCCAACCGATGCGAGCAGGACAGCTTCCTTGGGGAGCACCCACAAGTGAAGACCAAGTGAAATGCCCAGGAAACCATGGAACATGTCAAGGAAAGCCACAGCAGGGGAGTGAATCCTCCATCACAAAGAGACTATAGGTAATGGACCTGCCAAACTCAGCCCTACCCTGAAATGTTCTAGGGTAGGAATACCCCAATGTGTTTTACTGTACTCCATGTATTGTTATAACCAGTCTTATGTGTGTGTAACTTCTCGTTAGGTGTGAAAGGTGACCCTTTCAAATGAAACATGCTTGTACCCATGGCTCTGTAAAGCCATGTGCCCGAGCTTTTAAAAGGATGAGGGGTAAGTGTGGCAGAATACCACCTGTCTCTTCCCAAACTCTGCTTTCTGACAGTTTGGTTACCATGGACACTGCAAAGGGTAGACACCTCTGGCCCCATCCGTTTCAGGTAACCCTGAGTTGTAACCCAAGCTGGATACATTCCTGAGGGAGGTGGGGAACCTGCTCCCTCTACCTATGTGACTGGCCAAACATACCTGGGTGAGGGGCTGTAATAGTAAGAGCTTTACTAATGCTAATAGCAAGAGTTCTGCATGCTGATTCCATAGTAGGCCAGTGAAACAGCACGTAGCCTCCTGCTCTGTGAGTGTGACCAAACCATGAACCTAGATAGTAGAATGTTGTAATACAGTGGAATGTGGTAAACACCAGGTGTGTTGGATCATGACTCATCCCCAAATTCCTAGCTTGAGATAACCAAATCCCTAGCTCGAGATAACGTTATTTACTTCAGACTATGTAAGCTGCACATTCTTAAATTACGATGGGGTCCTCAGCTCTGGCAAGAATTCCGACTTGCGCAGAGCCCTGACGCAGGCTATCGCATCCTCGAGATCAGGACACTCCGGGGCCAGGGGAACTATGTGAGGTGGTGGCTGCTGCCTAGGGCCGATGTGAAGTGATCATCCTCTCTGCTCTGTTCTATCACCTGCGTCTGCGAGTATCCTTAAATAAAGCTTTGCAAGGGTGAAAACAACCGTAAGTACATCCTTTGTTCAAGAGTGGGGAATCTTCTGAACCCAGTAGTTCATTCTAAGACAGGGGTTTAAACTCCCTATTGTTCTAAGCAGTGCCAACATGACTGGGAGGGGGCTAAAGACCCCACCAGTCTACCTGGCAACCAGTGATGTATTTCAAATTGGGTGGCTGGCAACCAACATTTGCTGGCCTCCATTGGATCAGGTAAGTGAGGTTATAAGGACTATATAAGTTAAGGACAGCCCAGGAGGAGACCAGCAGCCATGATGAACTCTCAGAAAAGCTGGACCATCTGAAACTCTCTCTCAACTCACGATCAATGAACAGCTTGCCTCCAAAGGAAATCTCCACCAGCCTCTGGATGATACTTGTAAGTAAGCTACCTGAGATCTAACTAGATATATAGCTTGCAGTAACTCAGATGTGAGATCAAAGGCTACCATGCCACTGTTTGCTCTAAGGTATTTCTCTGATATTGTTGTACCCTGTACCCTATTCCAAACCTACTCCTTGTAACCAATAAAGTTCTCCTTTGTACCTAGTATGGCATACTAGACCCTTGGGAAAGGGTCTAGATTATGCCTTGGGGTCCCCTTGGTTTGGCTGACTATGGGAGACCCTTATTGGGCTTCAGACTAAGGGAAGCACCCCAAATTCTTGCAGTGGGTCAAGTGACCTCAAGTACCCTCAAGGATTACTAGGCCTGTGTTTACCAAAGGGCACAGGTCTGAGATCAGTCCAGACTCTGGGTGGTGGCAGCATTACCCCTAGGCTTGCAGGTGTGCTCCAGGAAGGTGGGGTCAGGTGGACGTGAGACGCCCCCAGGGAGGCAGTCAGAGCCTGGAAGGGGTTTGGGCGCAGTGAGGTGGGTGGCTGAATGCAGAAGCACCCCCTACTGGCCCACCACACACTCAAGGTAGCTTCTTTTTCCTTTTCTTTTTTAAAATATACCAGGCCCAGAAGCTCTGTCTCTTTATAATAGCCTACACCTGTCAGAAGCAGAATAGAAAAATTATGGCACAGTAATTAAAAAGTTTGAGGAATATTATATACCAAAACAAGATGAAACTTTTGAATGGTATAATTTCCACATGAGACAGCAGAAAGAATGCGAGACAATAAAGGAGTTTATCAAAGACCTCAGACCGCTGAGCCAGACATGCAACTTTGGAGACCTAAAAGGTCCATGATCAGAGACCAAATATATTGGGTACAAGTCTCAGGAAAAGACTGCTAAAGGATCCTGAGCTTAATTTGGTAAAAGCAATTAGAATGTGGCAAGTGGCTGAGATAACAAATGCCAGGCTGCAGAAGGAAGAGGAAGAAACAGAACAAGTTGAACTAGACAGGATTACAAGACTGCAGAACCCTAAAACAACACACAGACAATACAGAAAGGAGGACCTCACTATGAGGCAGACAATCAGAGGCCAAATAGAATTGACTGAAGAAACAATGGTCAGGTGCAGATACTGTGGGGGTTACCACAAACCCATGCAATGTCCTGCATTTGGTAAGTGGTGCAACACATGCAAAAAATTCAATCACTTTGCAAGGGTTTGCAGAAAGAAGCAGAATGTAACACACAAGAAACAGCAGGTGCATGCTCTGTGCAATGAGGAAAAGGAAGAATTCCTTACTGGCACAATGCAAGAAAAAGTTCTTTCTTCTGAGGATTGGACAATCAACCTGGACACCAATGGACTAATGGTAACTTTTAAATTAGATACAGGGGTACAGGTCAATGTAAATACCAGAATACATTATTCAGAAAATGAAAAATAAACCTGCGTATTATGAGAATAATAAAGTGAGACTTAGAGCATATAATGGAAACATGATTGCAACCAAGGGTATTTTTGCACTGCATGTTAAACACAAGGGTAATATAGTAAAAATTCAGTTTGTAACAGTCCCAGGAAAGCTAGTGCCAATTATTGGGTTGTGAACATGTAAAACGTTATGTTTGTTTAAGAGAATGGATGCCATTGAATAACTAGAAAGCAAGAACAGAAAAAGAGTTTTATGATGTGTTTCAAGACATTGGGAAACTGTCAACTGAGTACAAGATAGAATGAAGAGAACCAACTAATCCCACCATACATACTTCAAGGAATGTTCCTCTTGTACTATGGGAGAACTGAAAAAAGGAATTAGATTAGTTAATGTGGATGTAATAGAAAAAGTAGAGCAACCAACTGCTTGGGTTCATTCACTGGTCACAATTAAAAAAAAAAAAAAAGATGGATTCTTGAGATTGTGTCTGGATCCTAAGGAAGTGAACAGGTACATTAGAAGGGGGTACAGTATTTTCCCATTCCCACCAGGGAAGAGGTTTTTGGCAATGTGGCAGAAGCTAAATATTTTTCCACTTTGGATGCCTCTTCTGGGTTTTGGCAAGTTCCCCTAAAAAAGAATAGCACTAGATTATGTACCTTCACTATGCCCTTTGGAAGGTATTGCTTTCATAGGCTTCCTTTTGGACTGTGTTCTTTATCTGAAGTATTTCACAGAAAGGTGCAACAAAGCTTTGAAGGTCTTGATGGAACTATGGTTTATAGTGATAATGTATTAGTTTGGGAAAATACTATGGAAGAACATGACTTGAGGCTGAGAAAGGCACTAGAAAGAGCTTGCAGAGCAGATTTGAAAGTGCACAAACAAAAATGGAAATTTAGGGTCAAAGAAATAACGTATCAGCTGAGAAAGGGGTGCAAATGGATCCTGCAAGGGTTAAAGCCATTACAAACATGCCACCTCCTACAGATAATGAAGGAGTGAAAAGATTTCTGGGAATGATCAATTTTGTAAGGAAATATCTACCTAATTGAGCAGAGCAGAGAAAACTTCTCCGATCACTCCTACAAAAGAATGCTCAGTGGATATGGGAACATGAAGCTGAATTTAAAAACTTAAAGGAAATATAATGAAAGCTCCGGTACTAAAATCTATGATCCTAAAAGACCCATTAAATTATCAACAGATGCTTCTAAAGAAGGCATTGGAGCAACTTTGCTTCAAAAACATGGGGAGAGCTGGAGAACATTAGTAGACGCATCTAGGGCACTGTCTGAGTGTCTATATGCATAAACTGAGAAAGAACATTTAGCTCTGGTATATGACTAAGAAATTTCATATTTTGATCTATGGGAAGTTGTGATAGCTGAAACTGAACATAAACCTTCAGTAACTATAACAAGGAAAAGGTTAATTGGACATGCCACCCAGATTACAGAGACTTTTCTTTCAACTGCACATGTATGATCTAGACTGATAGTACACACCAGGAAAGCATCTACGTATTGCAGCTACATTGTCCAGAGCATGACACAATGGAAAAATGACAGAATTCCAGACTCAGACATAGTACATGTGAATCTAACTAAAAGAGTGATTCCTGTCACAGATAAAACGTGGGCACTAATTGCAGAAGCTACTGCTCAGGATACCATATTGCAAAAAGTGGTAACAGCTATTTGTGCTGGCTGGCCTAGAAAACATATACCTAGCCCCTACTCTCAGTTCAAGGAAAAGCTGTCAACACTGGATGACATTTTGTTCAATGGCTCGTAACTTGTTGTTCCAGCAGTGCTAAAGAAAGACATGTTAAACAGAATACGTGAGGGGCATCTAGGCATTAAAAAATGCAGGACAGCAAGGGTGCTGTATATTGGCCCAACATAAATAATAGCATAGAAGATGCCGTAAAGGCTTATACAACATGCTTAAAGTACAGATCAGTACAAAGAAAAGAGCCCATGATGGTCATAGAGAAGCCCATAGCTCCATTGGTATCAAGCGGGCATTGATTTATTCATACACATAGGAAAAAAGTATGTATTAGTTCTGGATTATTGTTCTCACTATCTTGAAATTGCATTGCTTGAAAACATGACAGTAAACCATGCCATAACTCACATCAAATAGATTTTGCTAGACATAGGATTCCACAAATTGTGATAACATACAATGGGCCTCAATTCAACTGTCTTGAGTTTAAAGAGGTTGCAAACAAATATGGATTCCGTCACAACACTTCAAGTCCTAAATACCCACAATCCAATGGTCTGGTGGAAAATGGAGTACAAATAGTGAAGAAATGGTTGAAAAAAGCTAAAGATTCATACACTGATTTTTACCTGTCACTCTTAAATTACTGGGTAACACCCGTGAAACAGATTGTCCCCAGCAGAAATGCTGTGTAACAGTAAACACAAAACCAGGCTGCCAAATCTTGTGCATGATACTCATCAGAATGAAAAGCAAGACATGAAAACATTAAAAAACAACCACCCCCAACAAACTCAAACAAAAATGGTACTACAACAGAGGTTCGAGGGAGTTACTACAACTGCACAACAAAGTTACAGTGCTTATTTCAGATGGACAAACATGGAAACAAACAGCACTAGTTTACCATCAAGTAGCTCCCAGATCCTATAAAGGCTAACTTCAATGAGCTCAGGAGGTTAGTAAATGAGGCACTGAAGGACAAGAACCTTGGTGAGGTGGGAATCCAGGAAGGGTGGTCTTTCCTCAAGGGAACAATCCTTTGGGCACAGAAGGGGACAATCCCACTGCACATAAAGCAGGGGGCAAAGGGGCCAAAAAACCCTCTTGGTTGAACAGGGAGACCCAGGAAAGCCTAGGGATGAAAAAAAGTGTGACTACTTTGATAGATTTCGTAGATTACTTTTTTTTAGGTTTGGAAGGGAGGGACAGGTGTTAGGAAGGAATAGATGACAGTTGTAGCTCGTAAAGGGGAGAAAAGAAGCAGCATCACAAGATTCACCAAAGGAACCAGAGCTAACATCAAAGCAACAAGAAATGATAGAGGAGACTGAAAATGACACAGAAGTAAAAACATCTAAACAAGGAAACCAAACAAGAACTGAACCAATAAGGACTGAAAATGTAGTGAAGCTGAGATCACGTAGGGCTAAAAAGCCAACAGAAAGACTAATGTTAAAATGTGCTTTAACCATGAGTTGAACTGAACTGCCAATGTTAGTATTATATGGGGCTATTTTACATGTAAAGGAGGAAGATGTGTAGATACCTTTAAGCCTAGGGACAGAAGTTACACATAAACCGGTTTAAGTGGTCAGAAACTGATTTAAACCTGTAACAGAATAGAAATTCAGTGCACATAAACCAGTTTCAAAATGGCTGAAACTGGTTTAAGATAAACCTGGTTGAATGTAGTGTCAAACTGGTTTGACTTGAATCAGTTAAGTCTATAAAAAACTTCTGTCCCAGACCCCTTCCTGGTTCAATTTAAATTAGAGTCCCCCAGCATCCCAGCATTTTGCAGCCCTGGGCTGGGCTGTGCTGCCTGCTCCAGACAGCAGGGCTGGCCCCGCCCCTCTGCTCCCTAGCTGGAGCAATGAGGGCTGGTTCACTGTCCTCACTGGCTGGCACACTGGCCTCACAGGCTGGCTCACTAGCCTCACAGGCTGGCTCGCTGAACCCACTCCCAGGCAAACTCCTGCTGGGCTCTGGGGCCAGGGAGGGGTGTTAAACTTCCCTTCCCCCAAGTACAGAGCTGCCCAACCTGCTTAATTAGTGCTGGGTGCAATGGTGGACTACAAATCCCAGAGGCATCTGGAAGCAGGAAGAATTGCTAACCCTGTAGAGTCCTGCTGCTGTGAGTCGGGAATGCAAATCCCAGAGACCTCAGGACAAGTGGGAAGAGGAAGCAAACACACAACCCATGCTGGCTATGTATCAGAGAGCCATGCTTTAGCGTCCCCCAGGTTCTGGCCTGTGACAGCTGAAAATTATGTCTGTGTGATAAAGGTGCTTGCTAAAGGCTCTGTGAAGATTAGACCAAGTGTTTTTCTGTCATTTCTTTAGATATTAAGTTGCTGCTAAGAGCCTAATTAAAGTCAAAGATGTAGTAAGGCCTTGTATGAAGTAAGGCCTAGTAAATTTAGCAAAGCCTTGTAGAAGTAATGGTAGGCCCTGTGGCATAGTTAAAATTAAGCTTATCAGAAGAATGCAAGGCTTGTACTGCTATTGGTCAGTCCTAAGAATAATTATAATGGGAGAATCTGGATGGCTGTAAGTTATTAGCCTAGCTCAGAAGTTATAAATTGGCTGGCACATCTGGAAATCATAGAAGGAAGGAAGGAAATCTAGAAATCTTTAGAAGGAAGATGCAGCTCAGTAAAAGAAGCTCCTGACTGCTGCACTGGTATCATCAGGCAGGCTTTGGCTTCCATGACCACAGCCCGCTCTTTGGCGAGAGAGGCAGCGAGCTGCTGGGAGGAGATGGCCTCCACCTCTCTCTGCTGGGGAGGAGGCTCTTCTCAGCCAGACTGGCTGACCTGCTCCACTGGGCTTTAAATTAAGCCCGCTGGGGGGTGGGGCACTACCACCACTGCTGGCCCGCTAAGCAACCCTTGCAAAGTCAGCAGGCCAAGGCACTTAAGGGACCCCACCCCTGCCCCAGCCCTGGTACAATCTGTGGGCAAGGCAAGAGCCCCCAAGGGGACACTTGCCTGCCTGTACACGAATGCCAGGAGCTTGGGGAATAAGCAGGAGGAACTCATCCTCCTGCTTAACACAAATAATTATGACGTCATAGGGATAACAGAAACCTGGTGGGACTCCACCCATGACTAGACTATGGGTATAGATGGCTATACCTTGTACAGGAGAGACTGAATAGATAAAAGGGGCGGGGAAATGTTCTCTATGTTAGGGAAAACTACGCGTCCCTCTAAGCTGATGTTGGTGACCAGGGTGGACGACTGAAGACCCTCTGGGTTAAAATCCATGGGGAACACGGCACAGGGGACACAACGGTGGTAGTCTACTACAGACCTCCCACCCAAAGTCAAGAGCTTGACCAGGAGTTCACCCAGGAACTGGCTGATGCCGCATGCTCCAGGACCATAGTTACCACGGTTGACTTCATCTACCCAGACATCTCATGGGACAATCACTCAGCAAAATCCGAGTGGTCGCAAACCAGTTCCTATCATGCGTGGATGACCTCTACCTGACTCAAGAAGTCTATGGGCAATGAGAGGTATAGCGCTACTTGACCTGGTACTGGCTACTGGGGATGACCTAATCAGCGATCTAGTGACTGATGGGAAGCTGGATGACAGCTACCATGAACCGATCACCTTCACCATCCGCCGAAAAGCTGGCAAGTCAGTCAGCAACACTGAAGTCCTTGCCTTCAGGAAAGCCAACTTTGACAAGCTCAGGAGGCTTGTCAGTGAGGGCCTAAGGGACCATGACCCCTGGGGGAGGGGAGTTCAGGAAGAGTGGTTGCTCCTCAAGGGAGCGATCCTCAGTGCACAAGCTAATTCTATTCCATCTCGGAGGAAAGGCAGCAAGAGGGCACAGCAACTCCCCTGGCTCTCCAGGGATCTAGCAGACCTTCTGAAACTAAAAAGAAAGACCTACAAAGGATGGAGGATGGGATTCACTTCCAAGGAGGAATATTCTGAACTGGTCCAGTCCTGCAGGGAGCAAGCCAGAAAAACCAAGGCTGCAACTGAACTCCAACTAGCTTCAAGTATCAGGGACAATAAAAAGAAGTCCTTTTTCAGATATGTGGGGAGCCGGAGGAAAAGCAAGGACAACATTGGACCCCTGCTAAACTAGATGGGACAACTGACAACTGACGCCCAGGAAAAAAACAACCTATTAAATGGGTACTTTGTGTTGGTCTTTCATCAGTTCCATAGGAAGCCCATGCCCACTATGGGACAGGGAGGTCTGGGTGAGGAAGATCCCCTGCCCTCCATCAATGCTGACCTCATTAAGGAACACCTTGAGATGCTGGATACCTTCAAGTCAACTGGCCCTGAAAATCTACACTGCAGGGTACTCAAGGAGCTGGTGAGCATCATAGCCCAGCCTCTGGCACGGATCTTTGAGAGCTCCTGGTGCTCTGGTATAGTGCCCAAAGACTAGAAGAAGGCCAATGTGGTGCCTTTCTTCAAGAAAGGGAGGAAAGTGGATCCGGCAAACTATAGGCCTATCAGCCTGACCTCTATCCCGGGGAAGATCTTAGAAAAGTTTATTAAAGAGGCCATCCTTAATGGACTGTCCAATGCCATCATCCTGAGGGATAGCCAGCATGGGTTTGTTGCGGGTAGGTCTTGCTTGACCAATCTCATTTCCTTTTATGACCAGGTGACCTATCACCTGGACAAGGGAGAAAAGATTGATGTCATATATCTTGACTTCAAAAAAGCTTTCGATCTGGTATCCCATGATCACCTCTTGGTGAAACTGGCCAATTGTGGCCTTAGGTCCACCACAATCCGCTGGCTGGGAAATGGGCTCCGTGGTTGGACCCAGAGGGTGGTAATTAACGGAAGTCAATCATCATGGTGTCCTGTGACCAGTGGGGTCCCCAAGGCTCTGTCCTTGGACCCATATTGTTCAACATCTTCATTAATGATGTGGACATTGGAGTCAGAAGTGGACTGGCCAAGTTCACTGATGACACCAACCTTTGGGGCAAAGCATCCACACCTGAAGAAAGGAGGGCAATCCAGGCTGACATGGACAAGCTCAGCAAATGAGTGGACGAGAACCCGAGGGTGTTTAACACTGAAAAATGCAAGTTTCTCCACCTTGGGAGGAAAAACCTGCAGCATGCTTATAGGTTCGGCAGTGCTACGCTGGCTAGTACTATGGAAGAAAGAGACTTGGGGGTCATCATTGATCACAAGATGAACATGAGCCTTCAATGAGATGCTACAGCTAGTAAAGTGACCAAAATGCTGGCTTGCATGCATAGATGCTTCTCAAGCAAATCCCGGGACGTCATTCTCCCATTGTACTCAGCCTTGGTGGGGCCGCAGCTGGACTACTGCATGTAATTTTGGGCTCCACAATTCAAAAAGGATGTGGAGAAGCTTGAGAGAGTCCAGAGAAGAGCACGCACATGATCATATGTCAGGAAAACAGACCTTACAACAACAGGCTGAGAGCCCTGGGGCTCTTTAGCCTGGAAAAGCGCAGGCTCAGGGGTGATCTGATGGCCACCTTTAAGTTTATTGGGGTGACCACCAGTATCTGGGGGAACATTTGTTCACCAGAGCGCCCCAAGAGATGATGAGTTTGAACGGTTATAAATTCCTGTAAGACCGTTTCAGGCTGGACATAAGGAAGAATTTCTTTACTATCCGAGCCCCCAAGGTCTGGAATAGCCTGCCATCAGAGGTGGTTCAAGCACCTACACTGAACACCTTCAAGAGAAAATTGGATGCTTATCTTGCTGGGATCCTATGACCCCAGCTGACTTCCTGCCCTTTGGGTGGGGGGCTGGACTCGATGATCTTCCGAGGTCCCTTCCAGCCCTAATGGCTATGATTTCTACCCCTGACCACACTATCAATCCTGAACCCACCGCAGGCGGTTGGGACATATATTGGAGTCACGAACAGGATTGAGAGACTCTGGTCTGGAGAGAAAGGTCGGAATGGAGGGAGTTGGCTGGGCCCCGTTAGTGGCTTTGCTTAAGGAAGTGACAGGGATAGAGAATCCCGGGTAGGATAAGGATAGGTTGAGGCCTGCCTGGAGTGACCCGGGAACCATACCCGATCATTGGGCTAGGTTTGCTGCTGTTGCTGCCTGGGGTAAGCCCAAGAAGGACTGCCTGTCATGGCTGCTGGCCACATGCCTGCAGTTAGGGGCCAAAAAGAATGCCCAGCTCTGGGAAAAGGTCACCAGTCTGAGTAAGGAGTTAGAAGACATGAGAGATTCTAACAGCATGGCATGCGAGGTGGCGTGAGCTGCTCAGAGCCGCTTGGAGACATTAGAACGGAGGGAAGTGTGGAAATAAGTTTAACCAGGCCTCTTACTTGACTAAGAGTTGAGACAAAGAGAGAGAGAAAGAGAAGAGAAAAAGATGCTGATGTTGATGCTGTGTTTCAAAATGTTCTAAGACAAGAAAAAACCTTCATGCCTTGTTTTGTCTGTGTGCAGGTGTTAACCTCCTCCTTTCCAGGAACCAAAAAAACCCCAAACTGATAGCTGTTCCCAAAACAACGTGTTTGCTGAAAAAGTAAACTGGTTATGTGTGACAAACGAATGATCAATTCTTCCTGTTTCTTTCAAGGTTGCTTTGTCTGGACCCTGCATCTTTTCTCTCTGTCTAAAGTATAAATACGCTTGTAAACTTGTAGAGGTCAGAGTTCCTTTGAGAACCCTCCTTGTGATCACTTGTATAGCTTTAAATAAACCAAGATGGCTCTGTCAATTCTGATACAACCACAATGCAAAGTTTGACTTCTTCCACAGTTTGGTGCCGTGACTCGGATAGAGATGCCCAGAGTGAACAGTTGAGATACAGACTGTCTCCTCACTGACGCCCTGGCGGCAAACTAAGGTAAGAGACCTTTTGAAATCTCTATTGGGGCTTTTTGGTGAGAGACTGTCTGTGTGTGTTCCTGTTCGCTGCTTGAGGCTTACCCTATCCGACCCTTTTGCTGCCAGAATTGTCAGACCCACTATGTAAGTAGGAACTGTGAGTGGAAAAGAGTTTGAAACTGTGTTGCTGTTCTCAGTTAATGTGTTTCCCCGTGTGAATTGAGTTAAGTTCTGTAAAGAACTATGAGGTCTTTCTGAAGCTAGGAGTGGAAACCTTGTGCAGCCGCCCCAAGGATGCCAGACTTGTTCTGTGTGCTCTTCGAAAGCAAGGGTGCAAGGTGGAAACTCTTAGACTGAAGGAGATCAGGGTTGTGTGACAAATTTTCCCTATCCCCACTCTCATGAATGAGCCGTGTCTAACAGTGAGTAACTGCATTGTATGCCAGTGCTACGGAATCTTGTCTTTGGACATTAGCCACAGCATTCCTGTGCCACTAGCAAATCTCATGACCTGACCGGACACCCTCAATAAGCCTCTCCTGTGTGAAAGGCCTGTGTGAATTGGGCTTAAAGACATGGGGAGCAGAAGGTCTAAAGATGTACCAGCTCCACCAAAAGGGACTCCAGCATTGTACATGTACACACACTATGGCCATAAAAATTGTAAGTTTGTAGACAAATGGAATTGGTATACCAGAGATGATTCTAGCTTGCAGTTTCCCCTGGAGGGAACATTTGATTTAAGTAAAATCCTTCATCTCCATGGAGCCCTTGAGTCAAGAGGCAGTAAAACACCACAGACTCAGTGGGACACATTTTTTGATTAGTATGCAGAAGCTTCCAAAAGACATCAAGAATCTCAAGTTCAGAGCCTTAAGGACTCCCAAGAAAAAATAAAATCTCAGATAAAGGAATTAAAACAGAAAAATTCATCAATAGGGGATCCCCCATCAACAGCGTCATCAGCACCAATACAACTTTATCCACAATTGACTGAGAATGAATCTGTAGAAGACATAATTGATTTTTTTTAGTGTGCCACCCCCATACCAGTCCCAGGCACAATCTGAACCTGAGGAAGTTCCAAATAACCAAATAGATTCTTCCTGCAGAATCAGCCCACCCCATCAGGAAACCATCACTCAACAACGATCACCTGCCCCCGGGGCATACCCGCAGCCACCGGAGACATGGCATCTGTGTCCTGAAGCCTCGACTTCCTCTTATTTAAGGTCTGGCACCCAATATGGCCCAGTCCCACCTTTAAATATGAAAAAGACTCGTTGTGACATTGGTGAGCCTCACGTCCAGTATCACCCTCTGTTAGGTAGCCCCTCCCCTCGTCCCGCTTGCCATGACTTTGATGTTATGGGTGATTTGAACGAGGGCTTCAGTGGAGCTCTTTTACCAGAGGGGTACCCCGACGCAGGTGTACTCACGGTTGAGGCTTCTGTTGTTCCACAGGGCTCCGCCACCCCTACACCCCGTCCACTCGCCAACCAGTCACTTGCTGGTGAGATGGTGACCTGCTGCTCTCCGCAGGCTTTCTTGCTGGGAGGTATCCCCGACCGTAGGGACCTAGGCTAACGGTCGCCTTCAGTCAGCCTGTCTTAAAATCCTGCTGACTCCACCGCTAGCTCAGGTCGTCTCCCTTTTTCTCCCCTGGTGTTAGAAATAATATTCCTCCGGGATGGGGAGGCTTCCCGGATCAATGCCCTGGCCCCGGCGATCCCTAGGGACCACTCCTTCTGCCCCTGCCGGGGTGTTTGGTTTTTTGCTTCAGCTGCTGAGCTGATGCAGAGCCACCCGACCGAGGCTCTCGCTCTGGGGAAGCCGCAGCACCACCGATGTGCTGCACGTCTCCTCTCTCCTTCCCTGGCTTTCCCCTCCCGCGGGGTTTGCTGGGGCTTTTAAACTTTCCCGCGGCGACTGCTGCAGCTGCCGTGATTGGTTCAGCTGTTCCCCTTACTGGGAACAGCTGTTTAAACAGCCGGCATAACGCTGGCTCGCGCGGCTGTAATGGCGGCTGCGGCTGCTGCCGCAGTCCCAGCTCCGACGCTGCTGTCCCTCCCGGGGGTAAGTAACCTGGCCCAGGGTTCTGTTTAGGGGTTGTCGCTGCCCCCCAATCTTCTCTGTCCTCTGCCTGTGCCTGTGACGGCGGCACGCCGCCGTCACACTTGTCTTATGCCTTTACGCCAAACCCAGGGCAGGTTCCAAATGGGGAAACTACAGTCACAGTCCATGCCCCCTGGACCCCAGGAGATCTCCTAAACCTTGTTAAGCAATTCCCCAATATCAGGGAAGAACTCCAGAAGTTTAGAGATGAATTGGAAACTGTAATCAATTGTTATGAGCCAACATGGGTGGATTTAAACCAATTAATGAGAAGTGTTCTGCCCTCTGAGGTCCGTAACCGCCTCATCGCACAGGCTAATTGGTCTCCTCAAGACCCCGGAATGGGAGGTCGCTTAGTAGGTGCCCGAGAATGTCTTCTTGAGGCTGTGCTTAAAATCTGCCCCAGGAAAACTGACCGGCCTAAAATAAATAACTGTAAGCAAAACAAAGGAGAATCCCCAGCAGACTACATGGATCGCTTGAAACTCGTATTTGAAAGACATTCTGGCATTGAAGATGCAGCTGAAACTGCCCCAGAAGCAGTTGCCACTGCTTTTGTCCAAGGACTTCTTTCTAAAGTCCAGGAACAGCTGTGTACAATTGCTGTAGGTTGGCAAACTAAGATGCTTACAGAATTAGTCACCATTGCTAATTGCTGTACAGCCTGCCTAGAAAAGAAAAAGGAATCCATGGAAACTAAGTTAATGTCTTTACAAATACAAACTTTAGGCAGAGGTAGAAGCTGAGGTTTCCATCAAAGACAATTCAGAGGCAGGGGACGTGGTCATGGGATGGGACGAGGAGAATTTCAGTCCCAAAATAATTACAGTTGTTATTATTGTGGCCATCCAGGACACTGGAAAGCTCAATGTCCTCACCGGCCTGGTCAGCCGGGGATGACGTTTAACCAGCCACCACCTCCTCTCACTCAATTTTCCATCCCGAATCAAGAAGCCTCCTGTTAGGACAGCCTGAGGAATGATAACATCATCACAGCCCCGCTTCTCTCACTTAATCTAGAGGATCCCTTCATTTCCTGTTTAATAAGTGGCACTCGTACAAAATGTTTAGTAAACACTGGTGCAAGTCGCTCTACTCTCCGAGCTGAAGAATTTTCTACAACTCCCCTCTCCTCTGCTGTTGTAAACGCAGTAGGCATTTCAAATCAGATAGTTCCTCATCCTGTTTTCCAACCCTTACATGTTTCTCTTGGCCCTGTTTCTGATCAACATGCCTTTCTCCTTAGTCCTTGTTCTCCTGTTAATTTGTTAGGCAGAGATTTGCTTTGTAAACTCGGCCGTACTATTTATTGTTCTCCTAATGGTGTTTATTTAGATGTTCCCTGTGTTAATGAAATGGCTGTACTTGCTACCCTAGCTAGCTCACCTCCTCAGCCTGAGTCCCCTAATCTTTCTGTGTTACAAGAGGAAATCATAAAGGCTGTCCCTCTGTTTCTCTGGTCCCAACATGCTAATGAAGTAGGGCAAATCCATACTGCCCAGCCTGTAAAAATTAGATTAAACCCAGCTAAGCCGTTACCTAAAGTTGCTCAATACCCTTTACGCCCAGAAGCCAAAGAAGAGATATGCCCTGTTATAACAGCTCTTCTGAAGCAAGGTATAATTGTCCCGACTAAGAGCCCTTGTAATACACCTATTCTTCCTGTAAAGGAACCTGGAAAGAATACCTATCGCTTTGTACAAGACCTCCATGCAGTAAATTCTGCAGTTTTACCTACTTTTCCTGTTGTACCAAATCCAGCCACTATCTTGTCCTGTATTCCTCCTAATGCCTGTTATTTTACTGTTGTTGACTTGTGTTCTGAATTTTTCTCTATCCCTATACACCCTGATAGTCAGTTTCTATTTGCATTCATCTATCGGGAACTTCAGTATACCTGGACTCGATTGCCCCAAGGCTATACTGAATCCCCTTCTCTTTTTTCTCAAATTCTGAAGAAGGATTTAGATGACATAATATTTAAAGAAAATTCTGTGCTTGTACAGTACATTGATGATCTGCTCTTAGCATCTACCTCCCTTAAAGACTGTAAAGCTGATTCTTTAACTCTCCTCACCTCTCTTGCCCTAAAAGGCCATAAGGCATCTAAAGAAAAGCTACAACTTTGTCTCCCCGGTGTCTACTATTTGAGTCATGATATTTCTGCTGGAGAACGACTGCTTTCTTCTTCCAGGATAGAAGCTATTCTTAAAATCCCTAGACCAACTACTGCGTCCCAAATGCGTACTTTCCATTTCCATGGCTGGCTACTGCCACCAGTGGATACTTGGCTATGCCTCTATAGTCAAACCACTGCAAAACTTGACTCTTATTAATACCCCTGAGCCTTTGCCCTGGACTTCAGAAGCCGAAGCCGCTTTTGCCTCTATTAAACAAGCTCTGTCGCAAACTCCTGCCCTAGGCCTTCCTGATTATACTAAACCCTTTATTCTTTTTTGTCATGAAAAAGATAGATTTGCACTTGCTGTGCTCACTCAAGCACATGGAGACAAGCACCGTCCCATTGCTTATTATAGCTCTGCTCTTGACCCAGTTGCAGCCAGACTTCCTCCATGTCTTCGTGCTGTAGCTGCAGCTGCTATTACTGTTGAACTGTCCTGTACCCTTGTATTATTAGGTTCTCCCCTTACTGTTGCTGTCCCACACGCTGTAGCAGCCCTTTTACTAAAAACTAAAACTCAACACCTTTCAAATGCTAGATTGACTAAGTATGAAATTTTGCTTCTTTCTGCTGGAAATATTACTTTAACTAGATGCTCTGTTTTAAACCCTGTCTCCCTGTTGCCTACTCCTTCAGATGGTGAACCCCATGATTGTATTGCTGTTACTGCCCACCTAACAATGCTCTGCACTGATCTAAAAGACACCCCCTTGCAAAACCCAAATCTAGTATTCTATGTTGATGGATCATGTCAAAGAAACTCAGAAGGTTCTCTTGTTGCAGGATATGCAGTATGTTCCCAATATGATGTTATAGAAAGCCATCACTTGCCCAATGTGTATTCAGCTCAAGTTGCTGAGCTCGTGGCCCTTACCAGGGCTTGCACCCTAGCCTCTGGTACCTTTGTTAATATTTACAGTGATTCTTGCTATGCCTTTGATATTGTACATGATCATGGTCAACTTTGGAAGCAAAGAAGCTTCCCCACATCAGGAGGTGCCAAAATTAATAATGGTCCATATATAAATGCCTTGTTAAATGCTTTACAGTTACCTTCTGCTGTTACTATTATTAAATGCCAAGCTTGCCAGAAACCTTATGATGATGTTACACGTGGGAATGCTCTGGCAAACTCCGCTGCCAAAGCTGCAGCTATTTCCAGTCCTCAGGCTACACCTGTGTTTTTGTCTATCTCGACTAACCAATCTCCACTGGCAAGTCTTCACAACATTGCCCTCCTCCAAGATCAGGCTCCAGAATCAGAAAAATATATGTAGAGACTGGCTGGGTGTTTGTTACACCCTGACCATTTGTGGCACTCCTTGGATGGCTGCCTGGTCAGTCCTTCATCCCTATCTTGCTTGTATACACCACGGCATAGAACACGTGAGCAAAGGGGGGATGATAGAAGCTGTTAAGCTTGATTGGTTTGCTCCAACTTTTCCATCTGTGGCTCAACAATACTGTTATACCTGCCCTATTTGTCAAGTGCATAATGTGGGAAAGCCTGTAAAAATAAAAAAAGCAGCACATCCCCCACCTTGGGGGCTGTTTGTAAATTTACAAATAGATTTTATTCAAATGCAGAAATGTTGTTCTTATGAATATGTTCTTGTTATTGTATGTATGTTCTCTGGATGGGTAGAAGCCTACCCATGTGCAAAAGCTGATACCATCACTGTGAGCAAAAAGTTGCTCGGAGACTTTATTCCAAGGTTTGGTATTCCTTTATCCATAAACTCCGATAGAGGAACGCATTTTACTGGGCAGATAATGAAAGAAGTCTGCAAAGTCCTGCAAATCCAGCAGAACTTTCATTGCCCATACCATCCACAGGCCTTGGGCCAAGTGGAATGCCAAAATGGCATTTAAAAAAATAAACTGGCCAAAATTTGTGCTGAGACTCACTTGAAATGTCCAGATGCACTTCCCATAGCCCTTATGAGTATGAGATCTACTGTCAACCGAAAGACTGGACTTAGCCCACATGAAATCCTGATGAGAAGACCCATGAGGCTCCCCGCCTCACCACTTGTTGCCTCCCACTTTTGCGATATACATTTACTTGATGATACTATTCTAGACTACTGTATGGCACTAATGAAGTGTGTTAAGGCTTTTCATTCACAGGTACAAGCAGTTCTCCCCAAGGAACCAGATGAGCCATGCCATTCCATCCTGCCTGGTGACTGGGTTCATGTAAAAGTCCATCAACGGAAGTCATCACTGGAACCCCACTGGAAAGGCCCATTCCAGGTACTCCTGACAACCAACACTGCAATAAAGTGTCAAGGACTCCAAACGTAGATCCACGCTTCACACACTAAGAAAACATCAGCCCCGATAGACCTAGAGTCTCCACCATATCAACCTTGTAATCAGCCTCCACAGACTGGTAGTGAGCCCAGCGCCTGCCAACAGGAGAGCTCAAGACCAGGAGTGAGCCAAGCTCCTACTGGCGAAGAGGATTTGCCACTACAGAGCGAAGAGGATTTGCCACTACAGAGTGAAGAAAATGTATCCCAACGACACCACTATGCCCTTTGGGAAAGGAAAAAGGCCTCTACCTAGTTCCTAGTTCCCGAGGTGGGGTTAGTTAGTCGTGACTTGAGTACTTCTCTTTCCTTTTGAATCATCTTATATGAACTTAAAGACTCAGCAGCTAAAAGAAACTTTGTAAATCAGACTAGACTTCAAAACAGGTTAAAAAGATCACTCCCATACTGGCATGCTCAACAAAACTTTTTTCTTCAATTGTCTTATCAATATGTAAAGGATTTAAATGTTTCTAAATGTTGGGTATGTTCCCACTTGCCTCCTAGTACAATGACAGGAGTGCCCATGATTGCTTTGTCCCTTAATTGGACCGACTTTTGTGATATGTATGACCCACAGCACAACTACAGTGAGTGCCAAGGATTCTGGTCAAATCAGACCTTTTCCCAACGTCTTCCTCCCTCTTCTGATCCTGCTTCATTTCCACGTATCCAGTTAGCCAGAAAAGTTCCCGGACTTTTGTGTTATAAATATAATGGTACCAGATGGGTAGGAACCAGTACCTGTAATTATACTATTGATTGTTCTTCAATGAACAATAATGTGCGCCTTGAAATTAAAGGATACAGAAAGATAACATTTAACTGTTCAGCATGAGCACCAACCATCATTTTAAATAGTACTCATGCTCAAAACAGGAAATGGGTGGCTTATAATGGAACGTATTATATTTGTGGAGATCGTGCATATTTTTGGTTGCCTGGCAACTGGTCAAGATCATGTTATATTGGATATATTACACCAGCCATTTGACATCTGTCTTCCCTTCCTTCCAGAGCAGTTAAGAAAAAAAGGGAAATCACTGAAGAAGAACAATTTGGTGCTATAATGTTTCCTATGTATGGTGTGGCCAGGACCATTAAAGAAATAAGATTGTTAGCTAATATATTAGAACAAGTAAGTAATGATACTGCAGATTCTTTAGACCAACTGTCCCGAGAGATGGTAGCGCTGCGATCCACAGTTTTGCAAAATTGCGTGGCTCTAGACTTCACTTTAGCCAGTAAAGGAGGAGTCTGTGCTTTAATAGGTAAAGAATGTTGTACTTATATTCCCTATAACTCAGAAGAAATTCAGGATTTGACTGCACATATTTGGAAAGAAACAGCCAAATTGCACGAGTCAGACAGTTGGAATTTAAGTTCTTGGTTCAGCTCCATTTTTAGTTCCTTGGGCTCTACAGTTATTCATGGTCTGTTAATACTGTTTGTTATTTTTTTTTTGGAGTATGCCTAGTACTTATGCTAATACAATGCTGCTTAAGTTGTGTTGCTAAGCAAATGCAAAATAGCTTGTTAACCTCTGTGCAAAGAAATGAAGTGTATAATATGTATGTTAAACTAACAAAAGGTAAAGAGAAAGAAAAATTAGAAGTTAAAAGGCTCATGGCTATAAATATCTAATATGTTGGGCCAAAAAGGCCCAAAAGGGGGGAATGTGGAAATAAGTTTAACCAGGCCTCTTACTTGACTAAGAGGAGATACAAAGAGAGAGAAAGAGAAGAGAAAAAGGTGCTGATGCTATGTGTTTCAAAATGTTCTAAGATAAGAAAAAACCTTCATGCCTTGTTTTGTTTGTGTGTAGATGTTAACCTTCTCCTTTCTAGGAACCAAAAAACCCAAAACTGATAGCTGTTCCCAAAACAATGTGTTTGCTGAAAAAGTAAACTGGTTGTGTGTGACAAACGAATGATCAACTTCTTTCTGTTTCTTTCAAGGTTGCTTTGTCTGAACCTTGCATCTTTTCTCGCTGTCTAGAGTATAAATACGCTTGTAAACTTGTAGAGGTCAGAGTTCCTTTGAGAACCCTTCTTGTGATCACTTGTATAGCTTTAAATAAACCAAGATAGCTCTGTCAATTCTGATACAACCACAACGCAAAGTTTGGTTTCTTCCACAGAAGGAAAAACTATGTTTGTGCATGTGGCCGCTTCCCTCCAGAAGAGGGCACAGTTAGCACAGGCTGTGGAGCCCTCCTTCAACAAGGTGCAACAGTGTCTTTATGGGGAGAAACTGGAAGTGGAGCTCTGGGCGGGGATTATGGGGCGGGGATGGAGGGGGAGGAGATTGGTGGAGGGGAGGAGATTGATGATGAGTCTGGTGCTGAACCACCCCGGTACGTCCCTGCCCAGAGGGAAGAACCTAGCCAGGGCTTCCCCACCCAAAGGGAAGAACTCAGCCAAGTTTTTCCGGTAATAGTAACTCATTCAGGGCCACAAGGAGGGAATCCCGAAACAGAGCTGCATTCCTTTACCTGTGCTGAAATTAGAGATATACAAGAGCAGGATAAATCCAAGCCAGGAGAGCCAGTGATAGACTGGCTAGTTCGAGTGTGTAGTGAAGGGTCATCCACAATTTCAGTGAGTAGGGTCAAAACAACACATATAATCTTGCACCCTGAGCTCCAGTTGAATCAGATTGCAGGAGGTGATAAAAATGTTACTTTGTTTTCTGCCGCACTGCAAGCAACTGCGGCCAGTTATGGTAATATAGAAGAAGAATCCTGCCCCTCGGGCATGGGCCAATTTAGAGGAGGCTGTCCGCTGCTTGTATCAATTGGCACTAACTGAAATCATTCATGAAGCAGTTTGGACTCGCACGCCAGATGCAGAAGTCGTGATGGCATCGTTGTGGAGGAGGTTTTGCCAATGAGCACCAACAGAGTGCACCTCAGCCCTGTTGGCCTTGGAGCCATAGGCGGTAAATGACCCAGTAAGAGATGCAATCCACCGATTAGTGCAGCTTTTACCCATTTTGCAGAAGCCAGGGCTTGCCAAGGTGGTGTAAACCACCAAGGCCATGGCGGTGGCCTCAGTGAAAGACAAACCCCCTGAACCCCCCCGAATTTCTGGAAAAAGCCGGGAAAAGCCGGCCCAAGACTCTGCAAGCAAAAATGTGGAAAGACTTGTTAGCTGCCTATTTCAATAAGGTGCAAATTGATAGATTACCCACCAGTGTCTTGTGAGGACTGTGGGCTAAACACTGTAGCAAAAGGGCAAGCCTGAAAGCAGAGCCTTCTTCGCCACCAAAGGTGTCACCAGAGGGATTCTCTACCCTCAGGGCAGAACTGTCAAAATTTTCCCAGGCACATGCAGGGCTGCCAGCCTTTACCCCCCATAATCATGTGGCCTAGGGAGTCCGGCCAGCCCAACCCCACAAAAAAGGAGCCACAATGGGGGCAGTAGCAGGCCGGGGACCGGTATCTAAAGTTAATATTGGTCCCTTAATTCAGATACCTGTACAGATTCAATTAGGCAAAAGTGAAAAGTCAATTAATATGCTATTAGACACGAGTGCCAAGATTTGCATTTTAGATTCTGCAGATTGGAAGGGGATCAAGTAATTGGAGTTGGAGGCACCAGACGACCAGGCGATCAAGTAATTGGAGTTGGAGGCACCAGATGACCGGGCGATCAAGTAATTGGAGCTGGAGGCACCAGATGACCAGGACATCTAGTCCGAGCAACCTTCGCATTACCTAATGGCTCTAAGGTAATGGCGGCAGCAGTAATTCTTAAAGGGTGACCAAGCTTACTGGGACTTAATGTACTAAGAGGACAGAGGTTTGCCCTTAAGCGAGAGAACTGGCAGTTTGGGTGCACAGTGCCTCACCAAGAACCAGAAGAAACAGCTATAACAGTTGTAACTTGATGTAGCATGATCCCACTAACCCTGCCTCTCATGAAAGGAGTACACAGACCCCAGTATCGAACTGCCCCTGAGGCCACCCAACCTATCCAGTGTATTATCAGCCAGCAGTTGGAGGACAAGACTATTATCTGAACCCACTCTCTGTATAACAATCCAGTGCGGCCAGTGCATAAGCCAGATAGAGAGTGGCGGCTGACTATTGACTTTCGAGCTTTGAATGCTAATACTGACCCCTTGACAGAAAGCATCAGGTGTTATGGGCCTGCGTGGATAGGATCCATTGATATCAAAGACACATTGCAACAGTACGTGTTTGTAGCCATAGACGTTATCACAGGGATAATGTTTGCCCATGCCTCGGTGAAAGCTACAGCCCAGGACACTTGTGCAGCACTAGAAACTCTGCTAGCTGTGTATCCACTACCTATAGAACTACAGAGAAATAATGGCCCTCACTTCCACAATCATCTTGTGTATGACTGGACCACGAAACATGGCATATTATGGACATATCACATCCCATACCATCCGCAGTCTAACGGATTGGTGGAGTGAGCCAATGGCATCCTCAAATGCAATTTGTGGTTAGCCGCTGGCCCAGCCCTTAAGGACTGGGACTTGCACCTGGATCGAGCTATCAATTAGGCTAATAACTGACCTTGACCAGGAGGTAGCCCTATTCAACAGGCCTTTGGATTGGGTGGTTTCCGCGAGCTGGCAGTAGAGCGACGCCAGGGGTAGTGACGTGAGAAAGCTCCAGGCAGGAGATTGGGTGGTAGTGAAGCATACTCAGGGAGACAAAAGGGAGGGGACACCATTGGCAAAAGATATGCATAATACATGGTGGGTATTTAAGTCAGATTCATCTAACGGGAGCCAAGCTCCTTGTTGTCTTGTTCCTACAGATTGGATCTGTCCACAAATGCAGCTATAACCATTCCTAATTGAGCCTGCCACTGAAGACAAGCCCTGTTCCATCACCTGTCTGAATTGACTGGCATCATAAAGTGGTAGACTGTTATAACTGTATGCTTCTTGTTAATGCCTTATTGTGTTTCCTGGGTAGGGTGTGTCTACTATCCTTCTTACTACCCAGATATTAATGAACTTGCTCCTGAAGACCTAAAGGAGTGGCCTGACCCTGAATAGCATCCCCCAGAAATGCACTCAGATGACCTTCATGTGGTCCAGCTGCAGTATCCGTATTAGAAGAAACCCGCCACCCCGGAGCAAGTGAAATCCTGGTCTCTAAGTAGCAGAAACAGGATAGTTGACTGGCAAGGTGGTAACTGTCAGTGCACCTATGGCACCAGTTATTATCTTGGGTACATTCCCTACCTGAAGGGAATAGCTAACTGTGGGAGGGGAGGTAATTGCTGTAGCTCTGCTCATTTATGGGTTTGTCGTTACATACTTTCTGAGGGAAACCCCACTGAGCTCAACGCCCCTGAGTCCGTGCCCCCAATGTGCCTGAGCCATGTAAATGGTACAATGTGATTTGCACTATTCATGTCACCAGGTATCACCTCAACTATGTGGTTAACCATCTTAAGCATCATAGTGCTCTGTATTGCCCTAGTGGCAACAGCTAAATGGTGTTTTAACTGTTGTTGTTGTAAATCTGTTCATGCTACGCAAGTTAAATTTAAAGATCCCTTCCCATTCCCTAATGTAGTGCATGTAGCTTTGGCATTTCACCTATAGCTATCACAGTGCTTCAGCAAGCAAAGGGTGGAGTATAACAGCTGAAAATTATGTCTATGCAATAAAGGTGCTTGCTGAAGTCTCTGTTAAGATTAGACCAAGTGTTTTTCTGTCATTTGTTTAGATATTAAGCTATATGTTGTTGCTAAGAGCCTAATTAAATTCAAAGATGTAGTAAGGCCTTGTATGATGTAAGGCCTAGTAAATTTAGCAAAGCCTTGTAGAAGTCAGTCTCACCTCCATCCTAGGCAAAGTCTTTGAAAAAATTATCAAGGCTCACATTTGCAAGAGCCCGGCAGGAAAAATTATGCTGAGGGGAAACCAGCACGGGTTCGTAGCAGGTAAATCATGCCTGACTAATCTAGTCTCTTTTTATGACCAGGTTACAAAACACCTGGACACAGGAGTAGGGGTTGACATTGTTTACTTAGACTTCAGGAAGGCCTTTGATACGGTATCCCACCCCATACTAGTGAACAAGTTAAGAGGCTGTGACTTGGATGACTACACAGTCCGGTGGGTGGCGAATTGGCTAGAGGGTCGTATCCAGAGAGTCGTAGTGAATGGGTCGGTATCGACCTGGAAGGGTGTGGGCAGTGGGGTCCCGCAGGGCTCGGTCCTTGGACCGATACTTTTCAATGTCTTCATCAGCGACTTGGACGAAGGAATGAAGTGTACTCTGTCCAAGTTTGCAGATGACACAAAACTGTGGGGAGAAGTGGACACACCAGAGGGCAGGGAACAACTACAAGCAGACCTGGATAGGTTGGACATATGGGCGGAAAACAACAGAATGCAATTCAACAAGGAGAAATGCAAAGTGCTGCACCTAGGGAGGAAAAATGTCCAGCATACCTACTGCCTAGAAAATGACCTGCTTGGAGGAACGGAAGCGGAAAGGGATCTTGGAGTCCTAGTAGACTCCAAGATGAACATGAGTCATCAGTGTGACAAAGTCATCAGGAAAGCTAATGGCACTTTATCGTGCATCAGCAGATGCATGACGAACAGAACCAAGGAGGTGATACTTCCCCTCTATCGGGCGCTGGTCAGACCGCAGTTGGAATACTGCGTGCAATTTTGGGTGCTGCACTTCAAGAGGGATGTGGATAACCTGGAGAGGGTCCAGAGAAGGGCCACTCGTATGGTTAAGGGCTTGCAGGCCAAGCCCTATGAGGAGAGACTAAGGCACCTGTCCTAGTCTCCCCATTTCGGTTTCAGTTCACTTCCACTGAATGCTCCCCATTTGTGGTCTCCACTGTCCACTTCCTGCATTGTGGTTCCAGTATCCCAGAAGCCTGGATCTGGGTGTGGGTTGGCAAAAGGGCTACAGCCGGGCAAGGGAAAGCTCACCCAGGGATCATGCTGTCTGCCCATCCCTGGCAGCGGTAACATGTTCCTTATTTGGGAGGTTCCACCCCTCTGTATCTATTCCTGGCTGCTTTTAAATCCCCACTCCTGTGGAGGTGAATCCTTCTGCCCCATCTGGGCAGCTGGGCTTCTAATTGCCCACATCTAGGGACACTCTTGTTGTGGCTGTGCAAGGTTCTGGCCAGTCATGCAGCCACAACATAGCTGTGTCTTTCTTGAGGGATGTGGGGCAAGCCATCCCAGGCAAAAGGCAGCTTGGACATGTTCCTCCCTGCAGTAATGGAGCCAGGCACCCTTACACACCTCCCCACCCGCCACAAGTTCCTGGTTCATGTGTAGATGGGGATGGTGGTTTTTCTTCCTTGCCCTTCCAAGAGAAGTATGAGTTGTAGTGCTGTCATCCTGGATGATATTCTACAGAAAAATCAAAACCCTGTAGCCCTACACTCCATTGTAGCAAGGGGTGGGAGGGTGGGGAGAGGGAGTTATCCAACTTGGCCTTTCTCAGCCACTGAAGTGGTGCATGGCCTTTCATTACTGTAAATTCTGCCCTACCAAATAACAGAAGAAGCTGTCGATGGCCCATTTTAGGGCCAAACATTCCTTCTCTATGGTGGTGTACCCCTGCTCCCGGGGTTGCAGCTTTCTGCCAATATACGCCCCTGGCTGAAAAAGCACCACTCCTAGGGACACATCTGATACATCTGTTTGCACCAGGAAGGGTTTTGAAAAGTCTGGGGCATATACCATGGGTTATGTATGTAACACCTTCTTGGCCTCTGTTGTCCAGACGATCTGATTCAGAGCCAAATCTTTGGTTAGCTCAGATAGTGGGACTGTTATGTCAGAAAACTGGGGTACTAGGTGGCGGTAGTAGTTAGCCAGCCCCAGGAAGGACTGCATTTGTTTTTTTTATTACAGTGGGTTATAATCCCATAGGGTTTGCACCTTATCTATCAATGGTTGTATTTTTCCTCCTACTCAGAAGCCTAAATATTGGGTGTACTCTTGTCCCAGTGTGAATTTCTTTGGGTTGGAGGTCATAGAATCATAGAAAGTTAAGTTTGTAAGGGACCTCAGGAGGTCATCTAGTCCAACCCAAGGCAAGACCAGCCCCAACTAGATCATCCCAGCCAAAGATTTGTCTAGCTAGGTTTTGAAAACTACCAAGGATGGAGCTTCCACCACCTCTCTGGGTAACCTGTTCTAGTGTTTTACTAGACTTCTTCATATACCTGCCTGAATCAGTCCTCCCAGGACTGCTCCACCATGAACTGTCCTGTCTCTACCTCCCACTGCTAGTCCATGTCGATCTCTCCCACATGGGTTTGTCTTCCAGAGCTCATGCTTGGCTGGGATTTGCCCAAGAGCCCCCCCTGCCCTGGGCCTAGTATTCAGTATTCCACTGAGCAAGCATGCCCAGCAATTCCTGCAGGTGGGGCCAATCCTGGCCTAGCAACACCAGGTAAGCCAAATCCCCCTCAACAGTCAGCTGTACCCAGGCTCTTTCATAGGTCTGGGGCTTGCCGTGCACACAGACCATCTCTAGCTTCCTTACCTTTCAGCAATCTGCTTCCCACACCAATTCCCATTGTGCCACAGTCCACGTGAAGCCAGTGTCTACCAAGATAGTCACCTGCTGGCCTTCAAGCTAGACCTTGACTGTCATATGGGAGCCTTCCACTGAATGCCCTGTCTTCCCTGTGTGTAGCTTGTCACCAAACCCACACGCCATCTTTTCTACAGGCATGGGCTCATGTCCACAGGCCAGTTCTTCTCGGATAACCTCTCAGGCTCCCCCTGTGGCTTCTTGGGGTCAACCACAAGGTGTAATGATCAAGCCGTTTGTACTGGAAGCAGACACCACCTGACCAGTCTGGGGTGGCTGTGGCTCAGTTTTGCTCCAAAGGGAGGGGACCCCTACTTTCTTGGATCCTGGGTTTGTTGCCCCACGCTCCAAGGTGTGCTCAGACCCTTATGCCAGAAAATCCTCTGCCACCCTCAGGGCCTCCTGCACTGACTTAGGTCAGTGCCACTGCACCCAGGCCTTGACTCCCTCTTTCAAAACCCAAGTAAAACTGTTCTAAGATTATGACCTCGGTTACTTCCCCTGAGTCTCTGTCTTGCAGACACAACCACCCATCTGCTACATCCCAGAATAAGTGAACTAACTGCTGTGGGATCAATGCTCCTGGCGTTTTCTTGCCATGAAACCTTTGGCAGTGTAGATTCTTGGCTACCTCCAACCAGTAGAGAATGGCATTCTTCACCTCACCATAATCGGTGGCATTGGCCAGTGGTATCCCCCTATTGGCCTTCTAGGCCACCCCTGTAATCAGCAGTCCCAGCCAGGGCACCCTTGTTTGAGACCAGCGTGCCTGTGTTGCCATTCGTTCAAAAGCCTCTAGGTAGAAGTTCTGGATCATCATGCTTAGTCATCCAGGGCATCCTTGTGGGTCTTAGATTGGCCACGGAGGCCCCTGCACTTCAATCCAAGGCCTGCACCAGGGCCCTCCTACTGAGCTCTACAACCCCCCTCAGCTGCTTGGTGGCCTGCACCTGCAGCTGTACCAGGCCAGCCAGGTGGGCCCCCTGCTGCTTGGTCCACTTGACCACTGCCACTTGCTGCTGCACCAGGAGCTGCAACACCTGTTCCACAGCTGTGGTTACAATCGGGCTCTAGCTACCTCTTGTCTACAGCTACCTGTTCAGAGCCGAGTCATGGCACCACTTGTGAGCTGCCCAGGTAGTCGCAACCCTGGAGGGGTATTGCTGGGCATGTTTGGTAGGGTGCACTGCTACCCCCTGACCCCTTTTACTCTAGCTGTGGAGGGTCAGCCCATGATCCACAGAACAGGACCCTGGCCTCCCCAGGCAGCTGGCCTGAAGCTTTCCCCTGGATTATGAGCTTTTTCCCAGATCCTGGGCTTCCTGCTCAGAGTCCATAACCATTAACATAAATCAATCGTAATAATAAATGCAAAAGGTTGCACTTATCATCATGCTCACCATTTGTGATCTCCACCATCCAGCTTCCTGCATTGTGGTTCTGGTATCCCAGCAGTCTGGATCTGGGTGTGGGTTGGCAGAAGGGCTACAGTCAGATGAGGGAAAGCCTGCCTAGGGATCATGCCATCCACCCATCCCTGGCAGCAGTAGCATGCTCCTCACCCAGGAGGTTCTACCCCTCTATAGCCATTCCTGGTTCGTTTTAACTCCCCACTCCTGTGGAGGTGAGCCCTTCTGCCCTGCCCAGGCAGCTGGGCTTCCAGTTGGCCACAGCTCAGGGCACTCCCCCAGTCAAAGCTGCTTGTCACAGTTGTGCCCACTGCGCAGGCTTCTGGCTGGTCCATGAAGCCACAGCTGTGCTGCATCTGCCTCGAATGTTGGGGGAAGTCACCCTGGGCTGAACCCATTACACTGGACAGAGAGGGTTCCTGCTCCCAGAGCTATGATTTTAGGCTGTTTTCATCTTCCAGGGCAACCTGCCAGCTCAACACATCGCACTGAGCCAAGTCACCCCTGCTGGAGCCTCTAGTGCCAGAGAAGAAGTGAGATACACCTCCAGATACATGAGGCCCAGGTCTCTGGATAAGGTCTCTGCATCTTTGCTTCTCTGCCACCAGCTATCATGCACATGATCTCAGGACCCCATCTCCCTCTGACCCTTACTAAGAGCAGAGGACAGACATGGC
This sequence comes from Alligator mississippiensis, assembly GCF_030867095.1. Lineage (NCBI taxonomy): Eukaryota > Metazoa > Chordata > Crocodylia > Alligatoridae > Alligator > Alligator mississippiensis. The sequence continues at coordinate 83,925,379 of NC_081828.1, read as the reverse complement.
AAGGGCAGCCTGGTATCTATGAAGTGGAGGGGATCAGGATAATGGGGAGTAGAGGTGCTCAGATTAAAACACCAGTAGCAGGTTTGGAGTACTATGAAGGGTCAGCTATATGAAAATAAAAAATGAGTATGTAGGAGAGCAGCACAAGAATTTGGGTGCTGGGAAGATGCAGAGGACCTGGTGACTAGTTCTGGGGAGCTGGATTTAGGAAAGAACAGATGACCATGGGTAGATCCAGGATTTTAAAAAGGGATGTGTAGAAGCAGTGACTTGTGCTGCCATTGTGGCTGCACCCCCACTCCCACCCACCCCACCCTCCCAGCCAGGCAGAACATGGTGTGGGAATAGCAGCCAGAGACTTCATGAAATCCACAAATTAGGTAATAATTGCACACTCCCTCCCTAGTCTTAGCACCCACTCCTGACCCCTCTTGGTACCTGCTCTGTTCCTCTCCATGCTTAGCAGCAGTTCCCATTCCTTCCCATTCCCCCTCCCTCACCCTCTCTACTGATGACTCAGTTTGGGCACAGGAAGGGGTTGGGGAGATCATCCTACTCCCAGCTGCTGTCCTAGCCATTTCTGCCCTGATCCAGCTGAGGCTGTGGGGATCAACTGCATGGGGAGCTATATTCAGTCAGGGACAGTGGTGACGGCAGGTGGGCACCCCCTCCCCACACCTGTTCTCAGGCTGGCAGTGAACACCCATGGGGATTAAACAGGGAAGAGGAACCCAACTGCTGATGCTGTCCTCAGCTTAGCCTGGCTCCCTACATAGCCCATTTGGAGCAGGGCAGGAGTGGCTGTGGAGCTCCCCCTACCCATGGGTCAGCTAGGGACAGTGACAGCTTGGGCAGGGAAGGGGGGTAATGGAAGGGGAGAGGACATGCCACTGAGCACATAGGGGGAGGGAGAGGGTGACGAGAGCAGGGGAAGGGGGATTCTTATTGGCTTTGGGGAGTTAAAATCCCATGCTGCTGCTCCTGTAGCATTGTCAGAAATGTGACTGTGCCACTGCACCCCATCTGGATCCGTCCTTACAGGTAGCATGGTGGTTTTGGAGTAATGCAGGGATTGTGGAAATGTCAACACAAGTGCAAGGGCATAGGGGTACTGGAAGCCGTTCCCTTTTATATTTTTTGTTTATGTGTTCAATTTACAATTCATCCTTCCCAATAAAGGCTCAGGGCAGCTTACAATAAGAAAACAGAATAACCTGAAAACAGGAGTCACAAAAAAAAAATAAAAACATCAGCAACTTAAAAGGGGACTAGAATATTGAAGTAAAATAGAGAGCTCCTAAACAACATCTCATTCTAGCTTTGTTTAGCAAATGGCTGTGCAAATCCAAAGGTCTTACAGTGCTTTTGAAGATGTCCAGGCTTGGGCTTTAGCCAGCCTCAGGAGGGAGGGAGGTCCAGAACTTCGCCAGCTTTACTGAAAGGCTGTGTTTTGGTGAGGTGCTGAACTCTTCGTGGCTTTGGGTGCAGTGCCCTCAGACTCCCTCCCCACATGTCCCATTCCGAGCATAGGTCTGAGGGCAATCTTGTGACCCAGTCCTCCCCATGCACTCCACCCAAAACAAACATCCCCCAAAACAGCCCACAAAGAGGAGCACACATTTATATTCTGCGCATACACCTGACATATGTACCCCAAGAAACAAACTCGCACAAACATATACATATCTACATCCTAGTTTACATATGCTCTCACGAACACAAGCTCAAATATATCCCTCCACCCCCACATTGCTCACACAGTCACACCTCCCAAACTCTGCCTAGAAATACACATTTGGATGCCATGAGCATCCTCCCCCACAGCACAAATACTGCCCCCCAGAAGTACATGCATAACACCTTCTGTGGTTCCCAGGCAAACAGACACTGCTGCCACAAACAAACACCCACACAACAAATCACGCCTATGCTGGGCACTAGCCAACACCCACACACATACCATGCATTCCCCCTGCTCACAAAGAGGAGCAAGCCAAGGCGGTGCCCACATGTGAGCTGAGGAAAGGGCTGTTTGGACTGCTGTGGGTCTGTGCCTCTTAGAGTATGAGCTCATGCACTGTGTGGGAGCTGGGCAGCAGTCCTTTGAGGCCAGATGCTAAGAGGCTCTGGACCACACTGGGTATGGGCTCTTTGGGACTGTGGTTTATAATACACCAAATGGTATTTTATACTTGGTCTGGGGTCAGGCCACCTGGATGTGCTGGGGCAGCCTGGAGGAAAGCTCTGCAGCCTGGGAAGAGACATGTCCAGTGGGACATTCAAATCCCTTCTCCTCAGGGCCTTTGGCTCTCTATGCTTTGTTATTTCTTTCACCTTTCCTCTTGGCCACCCCCACAGGCCCCTCGCTGTAGAGTCAGTACCCTGATATCCAGAAGAGGCCAAACAAGGCCACTCTGCTTGCCTGCCTGTCTGTCTACCCCAAAGACCTCCCTTGCTACTGTTGATGACCACAGTTAGAGTAACTTAACTTAGAGATACATTTATAAAATGTAACTCTATCCTGCTTTCTGCTGGACTTTGGACTAATGTGGCTAACTACTGCTCTCTGCACCATTAGCCATTAGTCATCCTAGAATTACAGGTGTAGAAGGGACCTCAAGAGCCTATCGAGTACTCTCTCTGTCTTTCTCTTTCTTCACACAGTGCTCCGTGCTGTCTGTCTGTCCTCATGCACAATGGTCTTTACTGTCTTTCTGCCTTCATGTTCAGCATTCTACGCTGTTGGTTTCTTCCACTACACTGCACTGTATGTTTTCCTCTGTCTGGTTGAATATACAACGCTATATTCTGTCTGTCTGTCCTCATACCTTTCTCGCGTGTGTCCTCATATGCAGTGCTCTACACTATCTACCCGTCCTAATGCACAGTACTCTGCACTATCTGTCAGTCTGGTTGAGTGGCAGCTGGAGTTGTGGAGGGGCTGCGGGGGGCCACACTGGGAGTTCGCATCCCTGAGCACTGGGCAGCAATACCATGCACATTGTTGTCAGCGTCTGCCCAGCACCAGCCTCCTGCCTATGTTTGGAAGTCAGCATGAATTGTGTTCGAGTCAACGACACATGCTCTGTGCGAGTAAGCAGGAGAGATTATCACAGCCCAGGACAGCCCCAGGAACAGAGGCTACCAGGCGAGCGCAAGGAAAGTCTGAGTCACAGCTCACAGCTCTTGCAGACAGTGAAACAGCCAGCATGGAGACAGAGAGGGGAGCAACCATGTCCCCTGCACGTGGAGCCCAACAGAACGTTCCTGTGTGTGTGCCAGCCCCAGCGTCCCTGCACCTACTGAGGGGCCCCCAGACCAATAGGCAGGCAACAAGGCCCAGTGCAGAGACAAGGGTGAGAAAAACACCATGCCCAATACCTATTCACCTGTCTGTCTGTTTGTCTATTCTCATATACTCCTTTGTCTGCCTGCCTGTCTGTCTGACTGACCCGATGGTATGTTTAGTTGTTTGTGCCTTCTTCAGCTTGCTCTGTTGCTGGTATATGCTGTGGTTTCATGCTGCCAGACACACATCCCTTCCGCGGGCCTTTGCAAAGAGGGGTTAAGGGTAAATTTGATAGATGCCAAAGTGCTTTAAGGGTCTCAGCGCCATTTTCAAATCTGTCCTAGAAACTCTACTCTTGCCATTTTGCTGTCTGCTGGGGAGACTCTGGCCTAAAGGCACTGAGGAGCTTGAGTAAGTTTTACTTCAGACTAGGTGCTGAGGGTCCCAGTACGTGCAGCAGGGATTATCCTGTTGCCCTGCTCTCTGATGACTTACATGAAATGCTGTCTAATAAACTTGCTGGGCCAAATCTTGCAGCTCCACTACCACCAGGGCTTGATGATTGATTCACCCCAGTCTGAGCTGAGATCAGGCAACATCTCTGGTCCTATTGCAATGACAGGGTGGCACTGACTTAACCCTAGGGGAGCTAAGACCTGACCCCAGCCCTCCCTACCCTGCATGTTGAATGGGCACCTGTGGTATCCAAGCCCTGATGGACCTGGGATTGGGAGCTTTGCTGATGAAGTACCCTTTGGCTTGGTGAGTTTAGGATCAGCACCACACGGGCAGAGACAAGTGTGAAGCTGCCTGAGTCTCCCTGAGGGCAGGGAGCTATCAGAGTATAGGAGCAGGGCTGTTATTGTTCTGCTTCTCTAGTACCATGTGCAGCAGGGCCAAACACATTAGCCCGCTCTGAACGACTCACCAGTGCCCCAGCAGAGGATCATCCTCTGGGTACGTGTATGTATGTGATGCACAGTCCAAAGCAACTCCCCTGGGAGATGGGAATGGCATAGACCAACAGAGTGGGAGCAGGCTGTGCGCATGTCCAAACATAGGCAGACAGATAGAGAAAGTAAAGAGATTTGATGCCTCTATATGACCTGCTCAGAGCTTTTGGCTGTCTTCATGCTTGGTACACCTTGCTGCAGGTTCCATGGTACCAGGGCAGCTGGGGTCTGCTTCTTTCCCAAAACAGACAGCAGGGGTCACCTGGAAGGTCTGTGGCTGGCTGATCCATCTCACAGAGGGGCACATAATTCCTGAATCCAGCCCCTTGGCCCCTCAACATGCCCTTCTGCCCTTGACATGCCTACTGCCATGGGGACAGAGGGCAAGAGGGTTAGGAGTGGGCATCCACCTGGAGATGTGCAAAGAAGTGTGACTATGACATAGGAAGGAGCAATGGTCTCAAGTTGCAGCAATGGAAGTTTAGGTTAGATATTAGGAAAAACTTTCTCACTAGGCAGGTAGTAAAGCACTGGAACAAGTTACCTGGAGAGGTTGTGGAATTTCTATCCTTGGAGATTTTAAAGTCCTGGTTAGACAAAGCCTTGGTTGGGATGATCCTGATTTGAGCAGGGAGTTGGACTAAATGACCTCTGGAGGTCCCTTCCAACCCTAATTTTCTATTATTTTATGTGGATCTTAGTTGCGAAGAGGCCTTTGCTCCTGCTGACAGCCAGTGCATGAGGCCAGGAAGCCCAGAAGCCTTGTTGTCCTGCTCCCCAGCTACAGTGTCATGGCTGGGACCTGCAGAAACCAGAGTTTCTGAACTCCATTCAGGTCTCCTTCTTCCATAGATAGACAAGGTGGGGAGAGGGCTTGGACATCAAATACCAGCCAATGGCTGTCATTACCAGTGCTTGATTACCTGATCCCATTCTCTCACTGGGTCCAGTATGATAGTTCCAGGCACTTCACCTGTCTGGGCATCAAAATTATCAAACATGCAGCAAACTCTGTTCCCAGATGGGTGTAAACTGGTCCTGACCCCTTTGCAGCAGAGGTGACACCACAAATGAGTGAGGATGTGGTGGAGAGGTCACAGAGAAGGATTTGTTTCAGGGGTTATGATCTAAGTGTAGGTTTGCCAAGAATAAAGACTGTTCTGCAGAATGAGAGAGAAGATTGACAAAGCGTGGGACAGCCAAGCAGCTTCATGCCTGGAGGGCTAAGCCTGCAGCTGGGCCTTAGTTCTGAGGCCCTGCTGTGGTGCCCTGGCTGTGGTCCAGTAGTGCCTGCAGGGCTCAGCTGGCAGTGCTGCCCAGGACATTAGCGCTCAGGGATGCCAGAGCGGCTGGAGGCTGTGGGTGACACGGCTATTACTGACGAGCACTAACAAGCACTGGGTGAGAGCCAGGAATAATTCAGCCGCCTTGCAGGCAGCCAGGGCTTCCTTCTTGTTGGGGATGGCCCCAGACCCGAGATGGGTGATAGTGTCCCAGCAAGATGCAGGCACACACACAAGCACACGTACACAAGGTTGGGTGACAGCTTCCCTGTGTCTGACAAAAATACCTACTGGGGATGTCCCCAAGAATAGAAAGTGTCAACCCATGTCCTTAGTGAGCATGGGATACAGCTGGCAGGGATGGTCAAAATGCCCAGGTTCTTTGCCTTTTCATGCATCTGAGCTGGTTCATCCAGCTCTCACTGTGCCCAGCAGTAACTACCCCTGCAGTGTGTGGCTGTCATGCAGTGCTATCATGGGGATATCTCCAGGGAACTCCTGTGTGCCTAGCTTTGCATTTTACAGGTGGCCTTTGCAAGGAGACGTAACTGAGTCACTTCAGCAAAAAAAGGACAAGCCAAGAAAACCAGACATCTCCCCTATATTGATCCTTCTCCCCATCTAACCCACTTTTCTTACCCCTTGCTCTAACTCACTAGACCTCTTTCTCCTTCAAAAAGAAAGGATTAGAATACCAGGGCCTTGGCTCCCAGCCCTCCCTCTTCCATCCCTAAACCCTATTCTCCACCCAGATATGGTCCAGAACCCAGGAGTTTTGGATCTCAGACCCCTGTTCTAACAATGAGACCTGGCTCTTCCTGTATGACACTCATGGTACCCTCTGTCTCTAACACAGTGGGGCTGAAGATGCTGGCATTTGTGTCCCTTGGGCTCTATGAGTGAGAAATTTGGCTTTTTGTCATCAGAGCTCAGGGGTCTGTTGTGGAGGACAGCAATAGGGCTGGTCAGTCCATGGTGACCTAGAGTCTGTGGAGTGAAAGCATCCTCAACCCAGCCATGCCTGTGACAACCCTGAGCAGGATGCTTCTGCCTGCCCTGATGCTGACTGAACCCAAGACTGCTTGGTGAGGTGATTACATGCATAAATCTTAGGACTACTCAGTGAATACATCTCTCTCACACACACAGTGCAGCCCAGCTACACACACGTGTATGTGCATGCACATGTACATGCATGCACACACATCCCCTCAGGTCTGCTCAGTATGGACATGTCACACCAGAAGCATTGCAAGCTTTTCAGTGTCCTTAGGCCAACCATTGTAGAGCCAGAGGCAGGGAGAGATGGAGTAGACCAGGGGTCAGCAACCCCTGGCTTGCGTGCCGAGCATGGCACGCAAGGCCATTTTGCTCAGCACACCACCGCCAGCCCGGGCTTTAAGCAGGTGCTGCCAGCCATGGAGCCCAGGCTGCTCCCAGCAGGCAGCTGGGAGGCTACAAGCCCTGCTGCAAGCAAACTGGGCTCCGGGGGCCAGCTGCCCCCTGGAGGCTGCAAACAGCTGCTCCAGGCTCCAGCATGTCAGTGCTCCGGCACTTTCCATGGTAGACATTGTGGTTTTTTCAGCACTCCAGCCAAAAAAATGTTACCTACCCCTGGAGTAGACTCTTTTCTGCCCCAGTTCTCTGCATTCAGGTGGCAGCTTCTACTGCTTTGGCTGTTGCTTTAGTAGCGTGTTCTCAGGCTGCTGGTACTAGGGTACAGGCTCACTGGCTGCAGCAGTTATATGCTACAGCAGGGGTGGGCAAAATATGGCCCAGAGGCTGGATCTGGCCCACCAGATTATTCTATCTGGCCTGAAGGGCCCCTAAAAAAATTAGAAAATGAATGACTACCTGCCCCGGCTGCCTGCCAAAGATGGCAAGGCACCAGCGGCAGCAGGACACAGGAAGACCTGGTGGCAAGACCCAGCAGCTGCAGCAGCAAGGCCCGCCTGTCCAGTCCCATCCCATCCCCAGCCCCGCCACTCCCAACTCCCAACCAGAAGCCTCTGCTTAGCAGAGGATTCTGGCCTGGGGACCCTGGGACTGTTCCTCACCTCTCTCTGCCCAAGAGGTAAACTCAGCTAAGAACAGGGAGCAGGGGGGGAATGGGAGGACCACAAGTGATCGCCACAGTCCTCAGGGCTGGGCCAGCTCCTGCTGAGTTCTGCAGTCCTGGCACTACAGTCAGGAACCATGTGGTGCGGGAGTGGCCGGTGGGTGGGTGGGGAGATGGGGGGTGGGAAAGTGTACACACAGTACACAGACCTTCCTAGCAGTAGCATTGGAGATGACTGGGGCAGCATTCCCAGCCACCATCTCTATGGGGGAGTCCAAAAGCAGCTTTTGCCACAGTGCTGGCTGATCATCCCTCCTCAATTGGTATGGCAGGGATCAGCGCTGTCCCAGGCACCAAGCAGCTGCCTCAGAGAAGGATCTGTGCTGCTATGCCTCTGCTTCCCAGTAAGGAGGTAACACCCTGGAAATGACATCCATGCACACACCCACATCCAGCACAAGCTTGCCCAGGGAAGGGATCATTCAAACACACACACAGGGGCATGTGCTTATATTTTTGAGAACTCATGAGTAAGGTCCCAGACTACTGGAAAAGGCAAATATAATGCCCAACTTTAAGAAAGAGAAGAAGGTCAATCTGGGGAATAACAGGTCAGTCAGTTTGACATCAATACCTAGAAGGATTATGGAACAGATCATCAAGGAATCTATTTTTAAGCAGCTGGAGGAGAACAAGGTGAGTAGGAACAGTCAGCATGGACTCAACAAGAACAAGTCGTGCCTGACCGCCTTAATTTCCTTCTGTGATAAAGTGACAGGCTCTAAAGATGGGGGAGAGCAGTGGGTATGATAGACCTTGACTTTAGCAAGACTTTTGACACTGTCTCCCACAACATTCTCATTAACAAGCTAAGGAAATACAGACTAGATGAAGGTACTATAAGGTGGGCACGTAACTGGTTGGATCATCGTGCTCAATGAATAGTTATTAATGCAGGCGCAGGCAAAATATGGATCCAGCCCACCAGACCATTCTATCTGGCTCATGGGGCCCCTAAAAACATATTTATCTGGCTGCCTGTCAAAGATGATAGGAGACAAGGGCAGTAGAACCCAGGGGTAGCCAGCAGCAGGACAGCGGCCCAGCCCTGCCTCATCCTCAGTCATTTCCCTGCTTTCGTGCCCATGCACTGCTCCAGCATCACGTGGCTGCATCGCCAGACCACAGGAGTATGGGGCCTGCATTGGTACCCAGGGTGGACGTGTAGGGAGGGACTGTGTGTGTGTGTGTGTGTGTGTGTGTGTGTGCGCGTGCGTGCGTGCGTGTGTGTGTTTATAGGGTTAGTTCCACATGCACACCTCACCATACACATGCACCCACACCCCCCCTTGCACTGCCATACATGCAGACCCCCAAACCCACATCCCCTCACACACCCCAGCCACCCTTCCCCACACACAATTCCCCACAGACCCCATACTCACCCACACCCCACATAGTCACATACACTCTCACATGCTCCCTCACCCCACAACCTCACCCCTACCCCTATCCACTCACAGAGACTCACCCACACCCTTCCCCACACCCTACATAACCGCACACCCACAGCCCCCCACAAACCTATACCCCCCACCAGTATACAAGAGTAAGACTTTATTTGAAGCTATTGTCTAATCACCTCTATGTATACTATACAAACGCATGTAAATCAGGACAAAAATGTTTTTTGAAATCAAATTAATGAATGTTTTAGATGTTCGTTTTTTAGAATATAATTTGGTAATTTTCTGGTTCCAAGATGGCAAAACTCCTTGCTGAAAGGAGTACTTTCGGGAGCAATGGGAGGGACTTCTGGTGACAAAGGTCAGGGTTAGGGGATGGGACTTCTAGTCTCAAGATGGTGACCAGGGCTACCCATGTAGCCCTCAACAGCTTGCCAAAACTTGGTAAGCGGCCCTCCACCCAAACTAATTGCCTGCCCCTGCATTAATTGCTCAATGTCTACTTTGGAGGAGATATCAAGTGGAGTTCCCCAGGTGTCTGTCTTCGGTCCAGTATTATTTAACAATTTAATTAATTATTTGGACAATGATGTGAATGCATGCTTAACAAATTTGTGGTTGACACCAACCTGTGCAGACATTCTGGAAAGTAGAGCTAGGGTCCAGAATTACCTAAATAAACAGGAGAATTGGTCCAAAATCAATCAGAAGAAATTCAGCACAGACAAATGCAAAAGTCTTGCACTTGAGATGGAATAATTGCACATACAAACAGGCTGAGGTGTGAGTGGCTAGGCTGCAGTCCTGTGAAGAAGGACCTGGGGGTTACAGTGGGCCATAAACTGATTATGGGCCAACAGCGTGCTCTTGTTGCAAACAAAAAACAAAAAAACCCAACAGCATACTGGATTGTATTAAGAGAAATGTTGTTTGTATATCAAGGCCAGTGATTTTTCTGTTCTATTCATCCCTAGTGAAATTTCAACTGGAATGCCACATCCAGTTTTGGGCCCTATGTTTCAAGAAAAATGTGGAGAGAATGGGAAGAGTCCGACAAAAATGATTAGAAGTCCAAGAAGTATGACTTCTAGGGAAAGTATAGAAAGAAAGAACTAGTTATTTAGTGTGGAGAAAAGATCGCGGGAGGATTTGATACCACCAAATACTTGAAGGGCAATTCCAAGGAGGATGGAAACAGTAGTTTTTCTGTGGTTGTAGGGGACAGGACTAGGAGCAATGTCTTCAAACTGTGGCAGAAGAATTTTAGGGTGGGGATTAGGAAGAACTTTCTGACTATGAGTGTGATCAAGCATTGGAATAGCTATCTAGAGAGGCTGTGGAATCTCCATCTCCAGTTATTGTCAGCAGCAGGTTAGATTCACAGTTGGCTCAGATGATCTGCCTTGAGCAGGGAGCTAAACTAGATGATCTTGTGAGGTCCCTTCCTGCCCTACTTTCCTGTCATCCTAAGGGACCACTGATACATACAAGCTCTGTTAGTACCACTGTCCACCAGATAGTGCTAAGGGATCATTAAAGCACAATTAACCCTTAAATGGATGTGAAATAAGAAAATACATATCAGTTCAACTAAAGTGTGACCTTATTTATACAACAAATGTTATATTAGCAATTTTTATATACATAGAAAGAAAAACAGTACAATTATCTCACCCAATCCCAGATGTTACTTTGCCCAATAGCAAAGGGATTGAGGTTGGATCATCCTATTGCAGAGCAGAAGCAGCTTCATTACCACAGGCCTAGATAATGAGACGTGTACACTGGGAGATGGGGTCACTGCATGCACAAGCAAGCTGGGCTGTGTTGTACCCAGACACAGGGTCAATGTCATAAACCAGCATTGGATCTGCTGTACCCAGTCATTGAGGCCTGTTCTCCATCTGAGCCATGGTGGCCATGCTGTAGACACACGACAGTGTTTGTGCCATGCCTGAACACCTGTCTCTGAGCTGTTTTATATTACAGGGATCTGTGGACTTCCACTGGGTTCTGGGCTATGGCTGAGGACTGGCCTCATCCAGTGCTGTATCAGAGCACTAAGTTATGTGCTGTGCTTGAGCACCTGAATCTGTGCTTTGCCTGAGCACTAGGATTCATTCTGAAGCCAGGTCCTGGGGTCTGCACTGTTCCTGAACAGTAGGGTATGTGTTTGGTCTCAGTGCTGGGGTCTGTGTTGTGGATACATGTTTTACCTGTGTGTGGGGATGTCTCCCTGTCTGTAAGGCCAGGAGTTTGTGCTGTGTTGGGGGCATTGGCATATAATTTGTGCATATGTGGGTTGGATTTGCATACTTGGACTGTCCTGTCTAGTTCGTTTCTACACTGTCTGGGCCAGGTGTTTCTGTGCTGTGCTAATGGCTATAGGTTTTTGCCTTGCATGATCACTGAGGGCCTGCCATGGGGATGTCTGGGGTCTGGATTAGGTGCTCTATTTGAGCCTTATGGTACATGGGGTGCTTGCAGTTGGCATCCTTGCTATTTTTGAGCTCAGACTTCTGTATTTTATTAGAAGTCTGGCATCCATACTGTGCCTATACATTGGTTCCTTGCTGTCTACAGAACCAAGTTGGGGCACACCTCAGGGCCTGGGGTCTTTGCTAGCTCTATGTACTCTAGTGAAGGGAGACGGGAGGGCTGCATGGTGGAGTGCAGTGTGCCTTCCTGACCCTATGGCTGGGGAACTGCCCTTGACCTAGTCATGGGGGGTGGTTGTGTTAGTTGGTTTCATTACATACACTCTACTTGGGCTTGGCCCTGCTTCACCCTACTATGAATCAACTCATGTCCTGAGTCAGAGGACTCATCACCCAGGGAGGGGGAGGCAGGGAAAGGGTAAAATGCCTGGGTTTTGGGGTTAGAGCAAGGGTCTGCAATCCATGACTCCTGGGTCCTGTCTCAGCTCTTACGGATGGAGTGGGGCCTAAGGAGTAGAGCAGAAGTGCTGGAAGCCAAGACACCTGAGTTCTAGCTCAGTTCAGTGGGGGAATGAGATTGAAAAAATTAGAGCAAAGGAGTTTGGGTCTTTGTGTAACAAACTGCAGGTTCTTTGCAGATTGGAACAAGTTTTATATTGGGGATGATATGAAGGGTGACACCAGGAAGCTCCATGTACCTGGAGAATTTTGCAGTAGCTCAGAGCATACAGACTGCACCTCAATGCTGCAAGCAGCAGCACTGAGCACACGGCACTTCAAATAAAGATCCAAGTGCTTTCGGTCCAAATGGACTCCCTTTGTTATTGCAGAGCTCTGTGCATGAAACACTGTAAGCCAGGAGTCTTGGTTTCTAGTCATGCCTCTGACTGACCTTGGGAAGGTCTTTCTGTGCTATCTGCCTCAGTTTCCCCTCTGTAACAGTTCTTATTTGAGCAAAAAGCCCTTCTTGGGTAGTAGGCAGGATGTGACAGAGCAAGCTGCAGCTGCAGTAGATGCCACATGTGCCTTCTAGCTCCCCTTCAGCTATCTCCATTGCTAATGACATGAACTGAGCCCCCCCCTGGGGATGGAGATGCAATGAATCTTCCATGGTTGGAGACATACCATAGAGCTGAGCCATCCTGGGTATTTAACTCCCACATACAGTGCAGTCCTCAAACCCTTAACACTCCCAGCAGGGAAACTGAATACAGAAGGAATTCACACAGGTCATTCAGTTCACCCAGGACCTAGTTCACAGTGCCCTCCCCTGCTCTAACCATTAGACACTACTCTCCTGCCAATGGAGGGACCAGAACCCAGGAGTCCTGGCTTCCAAGACCCTGCATCAGCCCCCCTCCCTTGCTCATTCAGTTTGGAAATCCCCTCCTGCCCTTCATGGCAGCACTGGTACTCAGGTTCACTGTGTGGTAGTGGGGCTGCCCTGACTTCTCTCTGCACACAGGTGCTGGCAACAAGCAGCATGGACACGTCAGAGGGGGAGGACAACGAGGAATTCCTGGAGCGGTTGATGGGCCTGACAGCACAGAGTCTGCCCCACCTGGAGCTGCAGGAACACTACACTGTGCTCAAGGAGCTTGGCAGTGGCACTTACGGCAATGTGCTGCTTGTTGAGCACCAGGAACGAGGTGAGGCCAGTGCTAGCCAGCCTGGAAAGGGAGAGGTGCTGTCAGTGCTCTGCAGCAATGGTGGGGCCCTCCTTCACAGCCAAGGCTCACTCCAAGGCTTTGGTGCAGGACCCAGAGGCCTGTACAGCAGGGCACAGGGGGGACACAGTAGAAGATAAGGAACCTACTCTCTCAGGGGCAAGGCAGTGCTTGCACACAGGTGACTGGCTCCAAGGTCTCCCAGCAAGGCAGTGTAGTGCCTGGGGACAAACAGGAATTGAGGTATCTAAGGAAGGGGTAGTGTTTGTGCCCAAGAACAACAATGTCCCCTACTGGGAAACCCACAGTCCTGTCTCTGCACAGGTACTGCTATCATGGGAGGCTCAACCCCTTGCTCTGCCTGCTCCCTGTTGGGAGAACCTCGTTTCCTATCTGTGCCCAGGCACTCTCCTATCCCCAGCTTTAGGACCCCAGGCCTTTTTTGTGCCCTGGGACTGCCCTGCTCACTTTTGGGAAAATCCATTCTGTGTGCCCAAGCCAGAGACATATTAACAAGTCTTGGGGCCCACTCACCCCAGCTCCTGGCCTGCACTGTGCCATGGTGCAGGTAGGTGGTGCCGGCTTTTCCTGGGTCTGCTGCAGCAGGAGCTGGGGTGAGTGGGGACAAGTGGAGCCCTGAGGTGTGGCACAGCTTGTCTCCACTCACCCCAGCCCCTGCTGCAGCAGCCCCGGGAGCAACCGACGCCAGCTGCCTGCAGCTGCTGGGCTGCACTGTGCCCCGAACCCCCTGGGGCTCCACTTGTCCCCGCTCACCCCAGCTCCTGGACTGCACCGTGCCTTGGTGCAGGCAGGTGGTGTTGGCTGTTCCCAGGTCTGCTGCAGCAGGAGCTGGGGTGAGTGGGGACAAGTGGAGCCCCAATGGGTTTGGGGCATGGCACAGCCCATCAGCTACAGGCAGCTGGTGTCGGCTGCTCCCAGAGCAGCTGCAGCAGGGGCTGGGATGAGTGGGACCCTGGCTCCATAGCCCTTTCTCCATTCCCCTCCCCATCTCCTCTGCTGGGATATGCTGATCCCTCTTTTTTCCCAGGTATTGTGCTGTTCTCCATTTGCATGTGCTGACCCTTTTCCATGCCCATAATCTGGCCCCCATGCTGCCCCATGCTTGAGGACTCTATCCTCTTTTTGTAAGTTTGCCCCATGTGCCTCCTTTGCCGTGTTGTTGTGTGACCTCTGTCTCAGTCACTGCATGGGAGAGTGTTTATAGATGGACATTAACTCAATTTGTGCCTAGGCAGCACGCTTGTTCTGAAGTTGATGCCAAAGGAGTACACGGACCTCCGGGCATTCCTGCGGGAGTACTGCATTGCACTCTGCCTGTCCTCTCATGCTACCTGCCTACGAGCTCTGCCCATCGCCTTTGAGAGTGCCTCACACTTTGCTTTTGCTCAGGAGCTTGCTCCTGCTGGGGATCTCTGCGCCCTCCTGAATCCTGGGGTACGTGGGGTATTTGCAAATATGCTTTCTTTATGGGGTGACATAGCAGGATCTCTTGGCTGATCTGACCAGGTGCCATGTCAGAAAGGTCTTAGGAGTCAGGCTTGGAAAACACAGTCTGAACCAAGGGCAACAAGAATAAGGCTGGGCTGTGAGGTGTCATCATGGCATGTGGGGAGCTAGAGTTGGGGGCAGGTCTCAGCTGGTAGAGTAGGCAGTTGGGAATGAGAGCAGAGAAGTGTGGTATCAATGGGTGTGTGGGGAGCAGCATCTGGGGAGGATGAGGCCTCAGCTGGAGGTCTAGAGGCTAGCTCTCTGTGTAGCAATGCTGGAAGGTCATCAGTCTGAGCAGGGGACAACATTTCAAGAGCTGAGGCTAGGGCATGGATTTTTGCAGTCTGAAGCTGGCTGTCAGGGGCAGAAATGGGTAGATGGGTCTAAAAGTTATGTGAGCAATCCCTGGGAGAGATCTCAATTTGGGCTGTGAGTCCCATAGTAGAACCCTCCATGCCCAGGCTTCAGAGTTTAGTGACCTGAAACCTTGCACTGACTAGGCCAACTCCAGCTGGCCCTGGTCTCACCCTGGTGATGCTGATGTTAGCCAGGTCACACCTCTGCTCCAGGGCTCCCAGTATGTGGCCATGCGCTCAAGCTAGTGAGCACACTAGCTGCTCAGTTGATAGGGTGTGTAATGCAATCTGTCTCATGTGGGTTTCCACGGACAGAAATCTTGGGATCAAGCAAGAGTCTGGAGAGGGGCAAGTATCTTTGATCAGTGTGGGCAGTGAGCCTCATCACTACTTCTGAGCCCAGCATGCCCAGCATGCCAGAGACACGGCCAATGCTGGGTTCCTGGTGCTCACTCAAGCCCTTCCAGTGCTTTACCCTACAGGGGGTGTTGTGGACATGTCCAATCCCATATTGCATCCTACAGATGGCCCATGGTGGGAGCTGGACACAAACTTCTCCTCATTTCCTGTCGCATTCTGGTTGTGGGTGTAGACAGAAGGAGGCTTCTGCATGCTACCTCATGCAGACAGGTTCAGAGCCCTTGTTCACCTACTACTCTTTACATGAAAATGAGCAAGCATTAGTCAGTAAGGCCAGCCTCAGGAGTGAGCAACACATGCCTCCCCATATTGGTGCCCATGAAGTCTCCACAGGATACTGCACCCTTTCAATGATCTGCCCCATATGTGGGGCCAGATTCTAATTATTAGGGACTGTAGTGCATTTAGGTACCCAAGTCCCCTAGTCTACTCTGTTCAAGTCCTGAAAATTCATGAATGCTTTTGTAACACAGATACTTTATTCTACTGACCGAGTCACAAAAGAGCAGTGAGGAAGAACCACCCACCTTTTTTGTATTTATGTTTTCAGTGACTTGAGCAGGATAGAATAGAATCATACTTGGGTATGAAGGTGCATTTGTGTTCCTGATAGGTGGAACAGGACCTCACCCTATATGTGCATTATCTGTTGAAAGTGGGGGCAGTACTAGGGCATCACTTGGAAAGGGTGGGTGTTATGCTCTCTCATTGCACTCTTTCCATCCTACAGGAGGGGCTCCCAGAGACTCAGGTGAAACGCTGTGCAGCCCAGCTGGCAGATGCTTTGGACTTCATGCACAGCAAGGCTCTGGTGCACAGGGATGTCAAGCTGGACAACGTTATGCTCTTCGACCAGGAGTGTCAGCTGGTGAAGCTGGGAGATTTTGGGCTGACGCGCCTGGAGGGCACCCCTGTCTGTGCCATGTCAGGCACCCTGCCCTATGCGCCACCAGAGCTCTGCCTGCTTGAGGCATCTGAGACACTGGAGCTGGATTCTAGCCTGGATGTTTGGGCCTTTGGGGTACTGCTCTTCTGCCTCTGCACCGGCTGCTTCCCTTGGGATGTGGCCGTCAGCTCTGATCCACAGTTTGAGGACTTTGGGTCCTGGCAAAACAGCACAGTGGGGAGAGAGGTGCCAGCACCTTGGCAGGGCTTCACTGCCAAAGCCCAGGAGATGTTCAAGCGGTTGCTGGTTCTTGACCCAAACCGTCGCAGCCCAGCCATAGAGGTGCATAAGTACCTGTTACTGCCCTGGAAGAGCAGCAGCCACAAAGAGCTTGAAAATGCTGGAGACTAGGGCTGTGCGAAATGGCACCATTCCATTTCAACTTGCATTTCGATGGAACAGTGTTTCATTTCAAATTTCGTTTTGATTCGAAACTGCTGTTCCGTTTCATTTCATCAAAACAGTTTCATTTTCAACGCTGTTTTGACATTTCGCCCATAGGCTATAATGCGGAAGCTTGAAACAGCCTATAACTTAGTCATTTCTGGCCTGATTTGGATGAAACTTGAAGGAATGGTAGCCCCTTCTGAGGGCACAAATCCTGCCATGTCTCAAGGAGATAGGTGCAGGGGTTTCAGGGAAACTGCACCTCAAACTGTTGAAAGCAAAAAACTCATGTCACGTGTATGTGTTAAGCCACAGCGGAGTCAAAACAGCAGGCTTGCTAGCCCCTGCTGAGGCAACATAGTCTGCCAAGTTTCAAGGAGATAGGTGCAGGGGTTTAGGGAAAACTGCACCTCAAGCTGCGAACAAGCAAAACTCGTGACATGGGTGACAGTGTGTGTGTTAAGGTGCAGCAGGGTGAAAGCTGCAGGCTTGCTAGCCCCTGCTGAGGCCATGAAGCCTGCCAAATTTCAAGGAGAAAAGGTATAGAGGCTTCTGGGTTCTGGGGCCCTGCACCTCTGGCTGCTGACACGCAAAACTCCTGATATGGGTGCTTGTGGGTCTTGGGACGCAGGGGGGGTGAAAACTGCAGACCTGCTCGGCCCTGCTGCAGCCACAAAGTCTGCCAGCTGTCGAGGAGATAGGTGCAGGGGGAGTCTGGGTTCTGGGGCCCTGCACCTCTAGCTGCTGACCGGCAAAACTTGTGACATGGGTGGGTGACACTGTGTGTGTGCTAAGGTGCGCCCTCACTCAACTGACACCAAGGCAGAAAGCAGGGCAGTTCAAACAATGCTGCCTTTTATGCAGGTTTTCCATCCCTCCCCCAGAGCACTGGGATTGGAAGAGAACTCAGGAAAGGATGACAGTCACTGGCCAGCTACACAGCTTCCCCCACCCCACCCTTCCCGCTCCCTCTCCTTACTTTAGTTTCTGTTTCCCTGCAGGCAAGCCCAGCTTGAGCTTTGAAGCTTGAAACATTTTGAAATGTCAAACTGTTTTGACTTGCATCGTGTCGTTTTGAGGTTGTTTCGTTTCTATTTTGCTGTTTTGAGCCTGAAACGAGTCGAAACAGCGTCAAAAAGAAACTGCTGGTGAAATTTTGCACAGCCCTACTGGAGATCCAAGGGGCCAGGAGGGAAACCCAAGTCTGGGCAAAGCACAAGGCAGTCAGGGGTGTGGCCAGAGCAACACAGGCTCTGCCTGCACAAAAACCTCCTGCACAGAAAGCTGTATCCTGGCTTGCAGCATGGAGGAGGACCAGGCTGGGGAAATGAGCCCCCTTCTCAGTCCAGAGGAACCCCAAGCACAGGGATAGAAGCCTCATTCTGGACTGGGGAACAAGGTGGGAGGGACCATGAGAAGTGGATGGGGAAGAAATCCACTTCCCAGTGCCATAGATCCTTTTCCTTGCAGCCAACCTACAGCCTCAGCAGACCTGGTTCAGTTCTGCTGAGGTTCTACAGATGAGGTAGCTGCCTGGGGCTCCCTGACTACACACACATCTTCCTGGCAGGACTGGATATTCTCACAACTCAGCTTTATAACCTTCCCTTGAAAATTTCTATTAGCCATAAGAAAGAGACAATAGATTCTGAATGTAAAGAAGCAGAAAAGGAGAGAAATCCATAAGTTAGAAACTATCAAGTGTAGACAATTTTTAAGGGAAGCTAAATACATCAAGAAAAATCCATGTCTCAAAAGTCTATAGCCAATAAGAAGTGTTTAAGTGAGTCAGGACCAAAGGAAATCCTAACAGTAGCACAGGCCCCTTTCAAAATGAACATGCTAATAACAGTGCAGAAAGAAAGAGGCACTCACATCTGTACTTGGAAAAAAGCCGGATGTTGTTTTGTGAAGATGATTAAGTGTTTTCCATTCCATTATAATTAAGAAAGATGTTTAACAGAATCCACTAGGCATAAACATTAAGTTAACAGATTTGGGGATCTTGCTTTAATAGGTCCCACAAAAGCTGGCTGAAGGAATCTCTAGGCTGCTAAAGTTCATTTTCAATAAATCTTTGAATCATAGGGCCATTCCACCAGGCTTGAAAAAGACAAGCAGTATTCCAGCAGGTAGTCATGGCAGTATTCAGAAAAAGCATGAGGGATGATTGAGAAATTATTGGCCCCAAGCAACGTACTGAGATTAAATCAGTATAGAATTAAGAGTTAGGAATATAATTAAACTGGGTTTTACAGAAAATGTAATTTTGACACAGGGATTCTTCTCCAGTGGGTATGCTTCTCTACAACACAGAAATCGAAGATTCCCTGAAAGGAGAAAGATATCTGCATTGTATTTCCTCAACTGCCATGTAGATCTGCCTGTCTCTGACATGGGAATCCTTCTCACAAGTTATATGCACATACCTGTAATAACTATCTTATCAATGAGCTTCAAAATCCTTGGTTCCTTGGTAGATGGAGCTTCTGGAAGAATGGTGATAGAGTTAAGGGCTCCCTATTCAGTTTTTCTTTTTCAGACATTATGGGACAAATATAGTAAAGCTTACTATATAGACAATTGAAACTTCATAGCCTCAGCACAGATGGGACTTCAATCCATACTCCCAGGTTCTAGAAACCAGTCTTTTGTTCACTGGAGCTGGGCAAGAGACATTCAGTGATAGACTGAAATTCTCTCTCATAAATGAGAGAGAAGCCACCTTCAAAGATTTGACCATTTGGGGATGTTACTCATTGTGGGGGGAGGAAGGGGGAGAGTTTGCAGGAGTTTGCTAGTAACTTCCTGCCCCCAAGGGAATTCAGGAGTCTTTCCTCTCTTCTCAACATCAGTGGGTGTAACAGGACTGGGCCCCCAGGAGCAGCCGTGGCACTCCCTGGTGGCTGTATGGCTCCTGCCTGGCTTGATCACTAAAATGACCTCCCTTGGTTCCTCACCTGCCATGCCTTGTTCTTACTAAGCTATTAAACTCTTACTAAGATATTAGCCCCTCTCAGGCTTCAAGCCCCTGGTCCCAGGCTCTGCCCTTCTCTGGGCTCCGAGCACCTTGACTATACCTTGAGCTTGCCCCCAGCAGGGCTTAAGGTGATCATGTGCCTCTAGAGCATTAATGGGACCTCCAAACCACCCAGTACCTTCCACAGATCACCAGTCTGGAACTCTAACCCAAAATAAGCCTTCTGGCTATAACATACATCCCCAACTGGGTCTAAGCCCAAGTCCCAACTCCTTGCTGTATCCTTCAGCTCCCCCCTACCTTAAGTCCTGTTCCCATGCAAGTCTGCAGCATTTCTGCTTGCTCATCTCCCAGAGTAATCTAGGCATCAGCCAGGAGCTTCTCTGCAGCTCTCCTGCCCTGGAGCTCTTTCTTCAGCAGCTCCCTGAACTAGACTGACTGCTTTGGCTCAGGTCCTGGGTTTACTGCTGCTGGCCTCTGCTGTAACAATAGCTTGTTTCCCATGCAGGGCACTAGCCCTGAGCACCACTGCTGAGCAGCTGGTTCAGCACTAAGTACTTGTAGTAGGTACATTCCTCAGGTACCTGTTCTATGGCTGCTCATAATGGGCAGCTCAGACTCACACTGCTGCTCTAAAATAACAGGACCAGTGTTACAGTAGGAAAAAAAAAACATCCCTCAGCAAGGATCTCTCTGTGTTCACTAGGTCGTGGTTCTGCAAGTGCTGGGTTTACTATCAAAGGATCCTTTGTAGAATTACAAAGCAAAACCATCTCATTACCTCACTAGGAGACCTGGGAAAGCTAACTCCCTTCCCCATGCTCCAATTGCAGCAACATCTCCTTTGGGCAGCATAGGGCATGTGTATAAAGCACAGGTATAGGTCACTAAGGGAAGGGGCCACTGTGCTCATTTGGAAACACAACAGTACTCAGTGATAAGTCAAATGCTTGCCTGCACAGGAGCTGCAGTCAACTCCTGTGCCTCATTTTTCAGTCCCTGATGGTGCAATCACTTTTTTTATAAATGCCCCTTTCAGATGTATCTGTTCTTTGCTAGCTGAGCTACCCAAATGGCTAGGCAGCTTCCCACATTTGCCCAGAGGATCCATAACCAAAGAGAGGCAGAGGAAGCAGTAGGGGCCTTGCCCCATCCCCTCAGAAGGAACCCTCCCCTTGCCCCATGCCCTGCGTCTGCAACCTCCACAATCCCCTACTGCACCCAAGGGGAGAGTGGAGGTCCTAGCAAGATGTGAGCTCAGCTCACAGGATTCCAAGGCCTGAGAGCCATGTGTCACCCACCCCTTGCCATCCCTCAGCAAACCTGCCACCAGCAGGGCCAACCTGCAGACCACCCAGCTCCAGGCATCAACCCCCTCCAGCCAATATCTTCCTTTATTCCCTCTCCCCACAACCAGACCCTGCTCAGGGATTCATTCCAACTGCACGAATGAGGAGATTCACAGATCAACTGGCTGATGTTCTGCCACCTGTACTCTCCAAACACTCAGACCAAGAAAGCTCCAGGGAGTGCAGCAAGATTCCTGCCTTTGCCTGGCCAATGCCTAGCCCAGAGCAGAGAGTAGTCTTCCTGCTCCTCCCCTTGTAACTACCCTGAGGCCCTCCACAGCTAGTTGCTCCCTTCTCCCTGCAGAGCACCAGAGTCATTCATCCAGACCAGGTGCCCCTTGGCCTAGGAGGAAGCCAGGGCAGGAAGATGTGGGGAGCAGAGGATTGGCAAATGGAAGGAAAATGAGTGTCTTGGGTAAAAGATCATGAACTATACAGAAAACTGAAGAGCAGGGACTGAAGTGCTATTTAGCTTTTACCATCTGATATTTGGCCCTGCTGCATCCTCCCACTACCTTGTCCTCTCATCCTGAGTCCAGAACAACCCTTTGCCCAGCCCAGCCCCTGGTAGTTGCAGAGGACCATGAGGCAGTCCCCTGTGGGCAGTGAGTGGTGAGGATCCCCCCCCCCGTCTCTTTTCAATGGCAAAGATCCTACATTTGCTACAGGACCATTTGAATTTTGGTCTTTTTTTCTTTACCACTTATCATTTTTTCTTTACTTTTTTTTCCTTTGCCTGTCTCAGCTGTTTGTGAGCTTCATTATTCCTGGGGTCATGAACAAACTGTCCAGCAGTGACAGCTGACATGGAACTGTCAATCCCCACCTTTGCCCTATCAGACAGCTGCAACTCAAACATCTCCTGCAGCTGAAGTCCAAGTCCTGAGAGGAATGTGCAAGCAATGCATGGTCCCAAAGTTTGGGGTGTTTGTACCAGGACATAAGGGGAATGCTCCCAGCCCCCCATTCATTTCAGCCCCTCACAGGCAGCTCTGTGAGTCTTACAACCTATGGAGGAGGAGGGTGTGCTTGCACCCATGCTTTGGGGGCTCCAGGAGGTATGTGACCTGTGCCTGAGGGCATTTTCACTTTTCTGCTTTTCATTGTCTCCTAAACACAAGTTAAATAAACTTCAATAGCCTGCACATGACCAAAGTCTGCAGAGTGCTTGCCTGAGTTGGGGCAGGGATGTAGGAGTCCTTAGACTCACGCTTTGGGGTTCTTCGGGGGCTGGAGCGGGAGCATGATGATAGGCTTCAGTTGAGTAGGGAGTAAGGACATAGCTCACTGTCACTCCAGCTCTGGAGTGACAGGTTAGAATGATAGATTTTTTTTGAACAAGCAGTGCAAGGGCACTCTTTAGTAAAAACTGCCAAGAAAGGAAAATAGGAGGCAGTTCAATTCTAGACACATACTAGAGCAGCTAGTTGCAGCAGTGGCAGTGGTGTGGGTTGAAGAGTAATGCAATGTGAGCTGTCTGGAGGACTGACCAGAGCTATGCCACAGAATGCTTAGTGTCAACATGTAACATTGAACCAGTTCAAACTAGTATTTTATTTTTCAGGAATACAGACATTTCATGCTTTCCCCTCTGTAGTCAGATTCTTCTTCACAGTGGCCAGTTTCCCAATATTAACAAGACAGGGTGAGAAATTATTTGGGTTGGAGGGACACTTAGGGAGTTTTGATGAGCTGTGTTGCAGGTGGATCAGCACCCTCCTTTCCCCCACCTGCTCACCAAAGCTCTCTAAAACTTCCTAAGTGGCAAGTGGCTCTCCCCAGAGCTGGCTCGGGGCCCCCACAGGCAGGGCATGCTCAGTTGAGTGGTTGAGATGGGGCCCCTTCGAAGGTGGAGAGCTGTCTGAGCAAGATGGGTGGGAGGGGCCAGAGCTAGAGCCAGGATCTTGGGGTGGTGACAGCATAGGGCTGGAGCCCAGGGCAGAGCCATGATCCATTCCTGGCACACCCCTGCTTGTGGAACCAGTGCCCATTGCAAGGATGTGCAGGCAACAGATTGTGGCTCTTCCTCAGCCCCACTCTACCACTCCGAGATCCCAGTCCTAGCCTTGGTCCTAGTCCCAACCCCATGCGCTGGTCCTGCTCCCAGAAACCAACTCCCACCCACCCTCAGCCCCATCCGATCTGCCCAGCCTAGTGTTCCCTGCCCACACGGGTCCATGGAGACTCCACCCACCTGCTCTATCTGGCACCCAGTGGTGGGTGCAGGTAGGACAGACCAGGGTACCTGGGCAGCAGGGCAGAGTCCAGCGGCAGTGGTGACACTAGTGGCAGTAGCCAGAAAGAGCTGCTGCTGCATTCCTTGGGGTAGTGGGACCAGCTGCATGCACCATAGCCCGGGCTGCCCCTCATGACTGAGACAGGGCCTATCAGTAATGCAGGGACACAGGCAGATGCGTAGTGCACAGGGGCAGCAGCAACTTTTGGTTGCTGTTTGATCATTATTGCAATCTTGTATCACCCCCACCCCCACTGCCCCAGCCCCTGAGTTGGTGCTCAGGGCAGTTGCCTCATTTATTCCACCCTAGTTATGTCACTGCATGTTGCCACCTTACCCTTAAGACTAAGTCATTCAAAACAGTGATAAGGGGGAGGCACTTTTGTGATAATAGGTTTTTTAGGGTCTTCAGCAGTGTGGATTGCATGTAGGTGCCAAAGGGCTCACGTACCCACCACAATTTTTGCCCTTTCATGCGGTTCAACTGTGTGTCTGTTTGCACAAGTGGGATTGCCCAATGCTTTAAAAGTCTTTCTTGTGCATTAAACTAAAATTCCTTGTACGTAGTTTAGTTTAGTTTGGCTTGCCAGGAATTAAAGCATTGTGTCTGTAGATTCGTTACATGCAAACACAAAGACGTATAATGAGCCTCTTTGTCCACCAGATGGCACTGCAACTTTTTTGTAGTTTACCCTTTTGAATTGCTTTAGCTTTCAAATTGCTTCTATTTTATTTTTCTTGTGTGGCTTTTTTTGCTTTTTTTCTTGTTTGCCAGCTACCTGCTTCCACAGCTGCATGGCAGGGCATGGGGATAGGGTGGGCAGGGGGCCCAGGTTGGGGAGCAGCACTGGACTGTCCTGCTCTCCTGCGGCGTTGGCCAGGGATTTGGCTTAATTATTTGAAAATCTAGTGTGTATAAACACAGATGTGATGCTCCAAGGCTTAATTCATTTGAAAACCTAGTGCATGTAAACACAGATGTGATGCTCCAAAATAAACGAGTTTATGTTTTATAAATCTATTTAATTTAATGAGGATTAGAACCCATGGTGTGTACAGGTGCCCTAAGACTCCCTATGTGCTTAATAGGTGGAATAGGATCTGGCATGAAATGGTAAGTAAGGCCTGGTACAATTCTCTCTGATCCCTGTACAGGGTATAAGATCTTATCATGCCCTCTAGGAGAGCAGAGTACTTCACAGCTGTACTTCATGCTGCTTCAGCACAATATTTAAAGAGTTAATCCTTTTCACACAGGAGTATCAAACCTCTCTTCTCTAAGAGGTGTCCTTGAAATTGGGTCTAGCAATGGGTAAGTTAAATTAGCTACACCTTGTCCCCAGGAACATCCAACCAATGGTATCACATGATGAACTAATCAGTCTCCTCTTTTCCTTTCAGAAGAGAGGTGACTTCAGTCAATGGGACACTCCACATCATCTGAGGGCAGGGCAGGATGTCTTCCCTGTATTATAACCATTTTGTAGTTGGAAAGACAAAGCTGTTGCTCTGTGAGAGACAAACTCTGAGGTGAAGGGCTGAGTCCAAGCCAGTATGAGCCAGTCAACAGGGGTGGTATTGCAACGTGTGGTTGAGTCCTGGACAGCTCAGGAGTGAATCAATAAGAACAACTCCTCCTGTGGGGACAAAGCAGGGGTACTTCCATCCCTCAGCCATAGGACATGTGCCTAGAAGGGACTAGTGGGGTCATCTCTGAATTCCTGCAGAGCATGACCAGAGACCCTCAAAGCAAGAGGTAAAAAAATCTCCAGGGTAAAACAGTGTTAGAATAACACCAGGCAGAAAAAAGGTAGAGAAAATGCTCCGACTATTTATAATGTTTTATCCTTGGTTGAACCTTGGGTAGCTGTGGTCACTGGCTGGATGCCCAATTACCAATGTGCTCATGCATCTATTTCTTGTAGCTCTTACACCTAAACATAAATAAATAAACAAACATCAGAAGGTAGATGTAGTTTCTTGCTTTTGATTTGTTCCCAGGTTGTTGTAAGCAAGCCCTTCTCTGCAGCAAGGGCCACAGAATTCCCAAAGGCCATCTTTGATGGCATGTTGTACATCAGGCCTATCTGTGCCACTGCAGCTGGTCTGTGATGATCAGCATTCTTAGGGAATGTGGAGGTGCCTTAGTGGATGAAGTAAAAATCAAAGCTGGTGCCGCTGGCTCCTCCACACCACTGCCACGTACCCCCTGGGGACTTCCAAAGTACCCCTAGGGGTACGCATACCCCCAGTTGAAAACCCTTGCCTTAGGCACAGAGAGGATCTATAACACTTAGTCCCCAGTTGGATTGTTCAAGTGCTACAGGGCCAAACTCCATGACAACAGCATTTTTACACACACTAGGAAGTCAGCAACTATAATTAGGACCTGCTGAATCTGACAAAGTTGGTTGTTGCCTACAGAAACTTAAGCCTCTCTGAACTAATTAGTCCCTAAGGTGCCATCCTGTCCCGCCTTTTTGGTGCTATGGCCTTCTTTTTCTGGGACAAGTAGAGAAGTGGGCAATGGTTCACATATCAGCCAGTTCTGTACATCTACCAGCAAACTGGAAAGAAGCAAACCCACAGTCAGCACTAATGATCACTCCAGGCCTTGCAGCCCTCACTGGCTGAAAACTCCCATTAACAGTGGCAGAAATACTGGGTGCCCTCAGGCAGCAGGATCAAGTCATTAGAACAAGGATCTGATCAATTCTAAAGGTGAAAATGAGCGATGATAATGGAGTTACTTTGGATTTATCTCAGTGTGTAACTGAGATCAAGACCTGACCTTGAATAACCATCTCTCAGGGGACTGAGGTAAGCTCCCAAACCACCGATGGATTGCTGAAAATTTCAACAGCACAGTACATCAGGGAAACAGTCTGGGGCATGATTAGGCATTCTTTTAAAAACAGATTCCCAGGAGCAAATGAAGATGTGTAGTTCTGGGACTAACTGCCCATGGACCATCAGCAAAATAGTACAGATGTGGAGGCTGCATCACAATCTGTATGAAGCTCTGAGGAGCTTTCTCCTGATTGTTTTACACCATATCCTCTCCCTAAAAACTCTGTCCCTCATGGAGTTGCTGGGGGCTTCTTACACTGGGAGAGAATTTGCATTTGTAAAGCTGCAGTTACTGCTAAGACTGCACCAGTACTTCTTAAAGCTATTACTTCTGGTACCTGGCATGCTGTTTCTGTGCTCATATGCTTGGTTTTTCTGCAACCATATGATACTGGTGGCTCATTGCCACTTTATAACTGAGAAGCCCTGCCCCTCAAAAATGGTAGGGTGGCTCTGCCTTACACACTGGTGTCTTGATGGCATTTCAGTTTTGGAACTTGAGCTGGTATAGAAAGTTTTGACTTCCCACTGTAGGGTTCTGAGATCAAAGGAGTGGTAGAGGCCTCCTGGGACTTGAAGTCCAGTCTCCTGCATTTACAGAGACCTGTTAACCCAAGCCATCCCCCAGACCACCATTTCAAGCCCCCATCTACAAGGAACAAAATCTAAAATACCAGGAACACCCTGTAAAAGGCTACGGTAAAATCCAGGGACATGAGGTCAACCTTCCTACTGCAATGATAGGGAAGTAGTTGGTTAACTCTGGTACGGGACATATGGGTGCTGGGTATGAAAGGAAGGGGCAGAGCACAGTGGTAGGAGGTTGTGTGTCAGCTACAGGGTCTAGGTATTAAAGGATAGTCAGGTACAACAAAGTACTCTTGGGGCTCAGGGCCGCAGGAAATAGATATGGCACAAGGTGGAAATATGCAGCTGTGAAGACATGGGGACCAGTGTGCTGGGTGAGGAAGAAACAGGGATGTTGAGCATTGGGAATCACAGAGATTAGGGTTCTGGGTGTGTGAGGAAGGGGCAAGGGTTGTGGAGCAAGGAGACTCAGTGACCTCAGCAAGCACTGCCCTTGTTTTGCCTGGGCACCAGGACCTGCTCCCTGTTGCACCCAAATTGGAGGAGAGGAGTGGCAGGGTATGTGCTAGGGTCAGAAAGTGTCCAGAGGAAGGTCAGACAGGTTGGGGCCCTGAAGGAAAGGGGTTGATAGGCATCAAAGGGGCCAGAAGCTAGGGTTAAAAGAGGGGGCCTGCTTTTAGGAATTATATAGATACTTTTGATTTGAAATACATTCCTTGTTTTGCTGAGTGAAACGCATTTTCATGTACCCTCACAACAACTCACAGACATATTGCCCCTTCTGCTCTGATGGTCTAACACAAGGGTGGGCAATTATTTCAGCTAGAGGGCCTCTTAATGAGTTTTGGTGAGCTGTTGAGGGCCTCACACATAAAATCTTTTACAAGATATTATTTAACAAATTATAGATAAAAACAAATCATATACTAAAAATCAAACATCTCCTATAGCACATTTTAATTTTATTAAAAAAATAGTTGTCCTGAATTATGTTTTTTGAATAGTGTATATACAGGCAATTGCATAATAGCTCAAAAAACAATCTTACTCATGTATATTGTGGTGGGATATGTATGTGGGGGTAAGGGTATGTGGGGGGCTTGGGGTGTGTGTATAGGAGGGGTGTGGGAGGGTGTATGGGGGTGGGGTGTCTGCAGCAGTTGTGTGTGGGGGTGGGGGGTGTATGTGTGAGGGGTGTATGGGTGTGTATGGGGGGATGAGGGTATGGGGGTGGGGGTGGCATGTGTGGGTGGGGGGTGGGGTGTGTGTGGTGGGAGTGTGTTTGCCAGGGTATAGGGTAGGGAGGGTGGGTATTTGGGTTGGATATGGGATGGGGGGAGGGTGTAGGGTGTGTGTAAGGGAGGCTTCCAATGTGCTAGGTCCTGGGAGCTGACCAGGGGTGAAGGGAAGAAGGTAGGGGGACAGGAGACACATGTAGCAGAACTTGCCCAGGCAGTGCAATACAGTCGCAGTCCGCCCACCCCCACCCACCCATCTGGCCTAGGGCTACCTCCACAGCACTCTGAATGGTGCCAAGCCCTGACTGCTCCTCCCAGGGCAGTCCACACCACATTCCTGCCCCCAGCCACCCTCTGGCATCCAGGATTCCTGAGATCCACCCCAGGTCTCCAACTTGGGGAGTGGGGCAGGAATTTCAGTGGATTAAAGCAGTGGGAAGGGGATCTGAGAGTCAGTACTCCTGGGTTCTATCATGGCTTGGAAAGAGGGGTTCCATCTAGCGGTTAGGGCAGGGGTGGGCAATTATTTTGGGTGAAGGGTGTTTAACAATTTTGGCAAGCTGTCAAGGGCCACAAGGGTACCCCTGCCCCTTAACAGGTTCCTCATCCCCTGGTCACCATCTTGTGTGTGTATGTGGGGTGTGGGGGTATGTGTGGATGTGGGTGGATGGGTATGGGGGGCTTGTGGGAGGGTGTTTGTGGGGATGTGTGGGTGGATATGGGGTTTGTGGGGAGCTGTGGGGTGTGTGGAGGGGGAGGGTGGCTGGGGGTGTGCGTGGGGGAAGTCTGGGGTGTGCGTACATGTGTGTGTGGTGGGGTGTATGACTGTAGCAGTACACGGGGTTCCCCCCAGAGCCACATGGGTGTGTGTGGCGGGGGGGGTGTGGGTGTGTGCAGTGTTTGTGGGGTGTGTGTTTGTGGGTGGAGGAGGGTATGGTTGTGGGGTTTAAGGTATGGTGTGGGGTGCATGGGAGCCCCTTACACATGCCTCCCTGAGCCGTTCAGTCCCTGCCCCACAGCAGCCTGGAGCCTGCACACCGTGTGGTGCCTCCCCACCACTGCTGGCAGCATGCAGCCCCAGCGCACCCCATGACTGCTCTGGACCCACCCCCATAAGAGAGGATCAGCTGGAACCCAGGCACAGCCCAGACCTGGCCTACTCTGCACCACCCGCCTGTGACACATCCTGCTGTCCCCTGGGCTTGCAGTGGGGCTGGAGCAGCTCTGCAGCTGAATTGCCTTTTTAGGCAGCCCAGGTAGCAGTGGCTCCTTCTAGTTGCTGCTGCCTGTGGCCCCAACCCCATGGTACTGGCAGAGACCCACGCTGCACAGCCCCGACCCCATGCACTCTGCGCCTGCTCCAGGCTTGCTTGCCCAGGCTCAGCAGCAGCAGTGCAAGACAGAAGCTGCTGCTCAGTGCTGGGGGCAAAGTGGTTCCTCCCCGTCACGGTTGCTGACACTTCCTGTTAAGGCTCCCTTTAGCCCACACAGTACCAGGCTGCCCTGCATCTGTTCTGTGCTGCCACTGCTGCCCTGCTGGGCAACCCAGAGGCAGTTGTACATGGTATAGGCACAGGGAAGCCCCACGCAGGCTCTGGGAGGCTACAACAGGAAGTGGTGGCAGTGGCAAGGGGGAGGGGCTGCTTTTATCCTGTGCTGAGCAGCAGCTTCTGTCCTGTGCTGCCACTGCTGAGCCCAGACAGGTGAACCCAGGGCAAGTGTGGGGCGTGCCAAGTCGATGATGTGTGTGCAGGTTCCCACTAGTACCATGGGGCTGGGGGTGGCAGCAGCTGGAAGGAGCTGCCACCACCTGGGCTGCCTAGAAAGTCAGTCCAGCTGCAGAACAAACCCCGTCTCACTGCATGCCCAGGGGGCGGCAAGGCGTGCCACAGCCGGACAGTGCCTCAGCCAGGCAGAACTGAGGAACCTGCCATGGGCTGGACAAAAACCCACTGGGCCAGATCTGGCCTGCGGGTTGTATTTTGCCCGCCCCTGGTCTAACAGGTTCTCCACTGCCTACATTCCACTGTGCACTGCATTTTACTCCATTTTTAATTTTTTTAATTTATTCTAAGATTCACATTCACTGTGAATCCCCTATGTGGTCACACTTACTTTGATATTAAAAAAAGGCTTTTTGGATTAATGCAGATCAGCAAAGCCACAGCACAATAAAGACCAGTTCCATTTGTGGAGAAAAACTGTGTCCACACAGTGAGCTTTATCGGTGTAATTATGTTGGTCTGAAACTCACAGAAAGCAACACAATATATTTATACCATGCTGAGTATAATTTCATCATGTAGGTTCTCTCTTAGTGCTTTTTCATATGCCACCACTTGTGTCAATACTGTTTCCCCAAGAGCCCTGGGCTGTAGAGGTTCTGCACTGAGCAGCATCAGCTCCATTATCACTATGGGATCCTCCAACACAGACAGGGATGGCCTGTTCCATTGGAGAGCTTTCTGTGGAAACCATGGAACTGTGGAGATGTCAGAGAGGATCTGACAGTGGAGCAGGCCTGCCCCTGGGGCTGATCTGACCATGGGCAGAGCTGGTATCTGTCCTTGGAAATGGGTGATTTGTAACCCATGTAGCTACACAACAACCTATGCTGGGCTTTGCCCTAACAATCAGACCTAGAGTCAGGTGTGAGACACAGCAGAGCATTCCTAGCACTAGAGTAGTGGAACTGGTGCTTCTTTTTTTCTAGCAGATTTTGCTTTGTATGGAACTGGGTGCAAGGATCCAGGGACATGGTACAGACCAGGACTGGAGGAGACTCCCTGAAGTACCTAAATAAATCAGCAGGTAAAAGGCAAAAAGAGCAGCAAGAAGCAGCGTTTTAGGTCCTGCTTTCAGCTACAGTATCCACAACTGAAACTAGAGCTGGGTGCAGATGCTCTTCAGTCCGTCACTAACCACATAAGAGCAGGGCAAGAGTAGGCCAAAGAGAAGTGGCAGCAGGGCCTTTCCACTCTGATAGCTACACATGTAACTATGGGTGGTGCTGCCTCAGTCAGGGGGGCACATGTCCTCCCAGTGACCAGTGGGGTGTCCCCCCACTGCCGATCAGGAGATGGCCAATCATTGCGGCCAATCTTGCTGCAGCAGGTTCCAGAAATGACTGTGGCCTCTTCTGGGAGTGCAATGGTGCTCCACTCCCCAGCTGGCACTTGCAGAGGGGCACCGGTGCTCTTGCCTGCTCCCCCTGCCTATCGCCTAAGCGGCGAGCACAGCCAGTCAGGGGGTGCACCGGCGCTCTCAGGGGGTGCATGTGCACCCCTGCATGCCCCCTATACATTGCCACTGCATGTAACCCTCAGACCTGGGACTGTGCCATGCATAAAGAGAGGTGTGGGAATGGTGTGTGAAAGGGACCCTATGGGATGTTCACCTCGGCCAGTAGGGAAACGGCAGCAAAGGGATTCTTCCACAAATAAGGTGTGGAGGGAATTTATTTATTTATTTGTATGCACATATGATTTCCTAAAGGAAATAAATGGCATTTCCTAAAAGAAATCTCTGTCCTTTCTTTTTCTTCAGAGACGAACTTGCTGAACCTGAGAAGCTTTTTAAAAATATCCTGGAAGTTCCCTGTCCTGAAACCTTGTAAACACAGAATTACAGTTTCCAATGCTTCCTTGGGCCCTTCCAGAATGGGGAGAGCAGGGAATGCCCTGTCTCCTTACATCCAAGAAGTTAAACCTGAGGGCCTGTCACCCTGCTGCTTCCCTTTCTGACCCAGTCCTGAACCTGCCAGGCCTGACATGCCAGTGGTTCTAAACATCAACTGAAATGAAACAGAGTAAAGTGAAATTAAATAAAATGAGATTTCCACTGTTCTATCAGGTCACTTCATGATGAATCATAAAGCATTAATATTAAATGCAATAACAATGTATAAGTAAAAAACCCCATAAAATTGCCATGAACATTTAGAAATTCAGACTTATATTCTGGGTTCCCAAGGTGAGCATTGCCCTAAATTACCTATACTCATAAAATAGGTTTCACAAGGAATCTCAGCAGTATCTGTTCTCACTCCAATTTAGAATAAAAACACATGTAGACATTTTTCATAGAGCAGAATTTGGGGGGTTTGACGGCCCTAATTTTTATGACATTTCTCTGTGATTTATATGTTTCTCTGCTGAGAAATCTGTATAAATACAGTCTTATTGGCCAGCTGAAGTGTCCTTAATCAAACTCATTGGAGCCCTACAAATGTAAACTGCCCTGGTGCCTTTGTTTATTCATCAGTTACACCGTTTGCTATATCCAGGTGCTAATACTTTGATGTCTTCTGTTCTACCATAAAAAATAGGGCTTCTATCAGGTGCAGTCAAAGAACGTACCAATATGTTTCAAAGAACTATAGAGGGGATTTGGCTGATCCCTACTAGAAACAGTTCTCTGAGCTGTAGGGGACAAGAAGGAAAGAACTATGGAAGAGGGTGATCCCTCAGTACAACAAAATGCTCAGATATTAAAAGCAGTTGCTGAAAAAAGGTGAATTCTCATAGCACGCACCAACTGCTGAGACTTCCTTAGCCTGATGAAGGGTTTTTGAACCCAAAAGCTTGCTTACTAATTGTTTTCCAACTATTTAAGTTGGTCTAATAAAAGATATCAGATTCACCCAAAGAACCCTGTCTGCCATGGTTTAAGGTGATTCATACAGAAAAATCCCATGAAATGAGACTGTGGACTTTTGTAGTGCTCTTTCTCCACCTTGTGGACACTAGGGGAAGGCACAGAGGAGCTCTGGAGGCGCAGAGTAGACCTTAGACAGCTTGTCTGGGGAGTGTCCAGGAAACCCCACACCAAATGTGTTGCAAAGGAGAATATGTACAAACTGCAGTGTACTTAGCAATGACCCTAGGGATCTTGTGCATGGGAACAAAATGGAAGATTGGGAGGGGTGAAGCCCAGGGGATTGTAAAGTGAAAGAGAGGAGTAGGATGGTTCTGGCCTCAGGTACTTCGGGTTGAAATGGCCAGGGCTCAATTCTGAGATAAAACTTTAGGTAGGGTTGAAGCACAAGGTACGGAAAGAAAATGGAAGCAGCTGGGAAGGGTCAGGCCTGGGGTCCTTAGAAGAAAAGAGAGGAGACTGGGGAGGCCTCAGACCAAGGATGGTGAAAGGTAAAATGGAGTGGTCTAGGAAACATGAGGAAGGATGCTGGGTGTTAAAAGGCAAGGGGCTTAGAAGGGTGAAGCCTGGAGCTGAAGCTGTAAGTATATGCAAAGCAAAGGTATACAGCAGCTGTGCACCTGGGCAGAAGTAACTTCCAACTCGTACTTCTCTAGGGCTGCTGCCCTAGTTGTCATACTTTAGTTATGCTATTGATTCAAAAGGGCTAGCACAGGGGTGGGCAATTATTTCAGGTGGAGGGCCACTTACTGAGTTTTGGCAAGCCATCGAGGGCCACATGACAGGCAGCCAGGGGCAGATTAATATTAATTTTCTAAATTGTTTAAGGGCACTGCGGGCCAGATAGAATGGTCTGGAGGGCCACATCCGGCCTGTGGGCCGCATTTTGCCTGCCCCTGGGCTAGCAGGTATCACCTGACAATGTTTCGGAGGGAGCACTCTCTTTCTAGGACAGTCGTTAACCAAAGCCATCTGCTGCCCCTCCCTCCCCACCCCAAGTTCAAAACCAAAGAGTCTGCCACTTCTGCTCATTTCATGCCTTGTAGGGAGGCTTGGAAGAAATGCAGACAAGTAAGAATGTTGCTTATTCCCAGTTCCTTATTCCTGGTTCCTGGAGTGATCCCTTCTTTCCTTCCACCCTCTGTTTGTGGAGTCACAACCAACACTTTTGCCCAGAGAAAAAAAGATCCTAATTTCTGAATCATGCTCTTGTATTGCTCTGTATCAGCCCAAGCTTTCCAGGGTGCTACACCTATATTTGGAGACCTCAGGGAATTACCTACATGCAACATTCTTACACTTTTGCCCATCCGAGTTTCTGGGTAAGTGACACTGGGGTGTAAAGTCAAAGATTGACATGGGTTATGGGGTAGCCAGGAGTGCCCCCTTGTATATGTGACATTAAGTAAGCTGGTAGTATAACATTATGCTGTAGCTTTTCAGAGATGGCAGTATCCTGTTCCCTTGCCCCCAAAATCCCTTTCTTGTATCTTGTATTTATGTCTTTTGTATTTAAGTAGATGGTATGTTGCTTGTTAAAACATGTGACCAGTCCCAATTAGTGCAACAGAAACATGAGACATACAAATGTATCAATCAGAGTTCACTAAAACAAAGGTTTTGTCATTGCAGGTATAAAGTAGTTGGGGTAATAGTACAATATTGGTGAGCATTTTGTATGTTTACACAAACCTGGTGATACTTAGAGCTGGTATTACTATGATGGACTTGTAGAATTCAAAAGGTAGGATGTGAAGATACATCAGTAACTGAAGAAGAGTTCCCCAAAGTTCTTAGGAAGGAAAGTGCGCTGAGCTATATTGTTGCTGTACGAATGGGTAGAAACAATAAGAGCATCTACAAGGATACACATGCAGCCTTAAATACATACCAAAGCATCACTCTTAGGGAATTAAGAACACTATACTGGTGCTGATGCATGTCAGTTCAGGCTCACCTACTACCATAACCTACAGTAGATGGTACTACTTCTGACTGTTAACACCGAGTGCTGGGCGGTGGTTAAATAACCTGGCAACCTCTAGGGGTGTGTCCAGATGACTGCATGCATGTCTGTCGTGGTTTGAGATGCTGCAGTTGGAGACGCCACAAGAAGCACGCTGGGTATTTAAAAAAATGTTCCCTGCACTGTATATTTGCAGCACTGACTCTAATTTTGATACTCAGAAATCCCAGTATCAAAAAAACACCTTGCAAAAAAGTGGTATAGGGCAGTGTTTCTCAACCTTTTAAGCAGCAAGTACCCCCTAACTTCTGAAAATTTTAATAAGTACCCCAACACTCAATTTTCCAGGGGATTTTATATTTACTAACTAATGTGTGCCATATGTTGGAAGAAGGGCTGTGTATATAAGGCCGTGATATGACAGATGTCTGATCTGGTGTGAGAAGGGTTGCCACCTTTTACACCAGGGATGCACAACTCAAGTATGTACCTGGGCTAGAGGTGATGTTGGCCAAAGCTAGGAGGGCTGAACCCAGGCTTGGAGGGACAAATAGGAGCGGGGCAAGGCTACAGGTAGATCAACCCAGGCTCTGTACCAAGTAAGCAGGGACTGGGGATGGGAGGACTGTTGGGGCGTGGGAGATTGTGTGTGGCGGGGACTGTGGTTGGGGGGGAATGCTCAGGAGTGATGGGTCCCCCCCATGGTGCACAGCCCACCCTGCAGCAGCAGCAGCAGCAGCAGGGCCACCATCGGGGCTACTGGCAGAGCCCCAACCTGCACCGTCTGTGCAACATGGCACCACGCCAACCTGACCCACTCATGCGTGCCCTCAGCTAGAACTGAACTGTTCCTGCTGTCACCCAGGGTCCCGGCA
The DNA here is from genome assembly GCF_030867095.1 of Alligator mississippiensis. NCBI lineage: Eukaryota > Metazoa > Chordata > Crocodylia > Alligatoridae > Alligator > Alligator mississippiensis. The sequence goes on along the minus strand of NC_081828.1, from coordinate 83,889,868 downwards.
ATGCGCCCATGCTGGGCTGGGTCCTTCTTGCATGGAGCCGGCCCAGCCAGAAGGCACATGGCATAGACAGTGGAAAGTCAGGGATAATGGGGCTTAGCCCCCACAGTCCTCCCACACCCACAAATATCCTCCACAATCCACCCACGAACCCCACACCCCCAAACCACCCCTACAAACCCCCTGAACAAGCCCCATACCACCCCCGCAAGCCCCTCACCCACCCACAACCCCACAACCCCCCCCAGAACCTCACCCTTCCACATCCCTTTCCCCCAAACCCCACATCTGCACACACATCTTACACCCTACATGCCCAGCCACCAAACAGGATGGGACAGGACCTGCTGGTGTGAGCCACAGCTGCACAGGCAACTGCTATACTGCATCCCTGCCCCATGCCCACACTAGTGCTGGGACATGCAGCCCCAGCCTGGGGGTGCTCCTGGTTCCAGGAACCACTTGGGCGGTGTGATGGGCTGGGGGGAGGGATAGAGGTGGTAGCAGGGGTGTGTGTGAGGCAGAGGGAGGTGGGGATCAGGGGTGGGAGAGTGCTCCAGGTAAGAGAAGCTGCCAGAGCCAGGCTTAGAGACCCCCTGCCCCCATAGAGCAGCATGTGCAGGGGGAAGCCAGCCTGGAAGGGAAGGGGCTTGCCCAGCCCAGTCCCTGAGCCCCAATTGAGGGCTTCCCAGAAATGGCATGGGGATCTCTGAGGCCTGGGCACAGGTGCAGGGAGCAGAACAGCAAGAACTTGCACTGCTCAGAGCTACAAAGGAGCAGATGGAACAGCTGCAGCTGCACCCATGTCCTAGTGCTGGGACAGAGCTGCAGCTGGGAGGGAGCTAGTGGGGGCAGGCAGGGGCTGCAGGTGAGGAGTGGGGGGTACTTGTGAGGGGTGGGCTGTGAGTTGGCAGTGAGGGGCAAGGGCAGAGCACTGGCATATCAGTGCTTCTCAGCACCCCACATCCTGGTGAGTGAAGGGGGCAGGGGCAGCTTTGATTTTTCTATGATAAGAAAACCAAAAGCAAATGCCAAAGTGTATAGATATTTAGAATTCATTTTATTATGATGATAGAGGCACTGGGAGGCTTCCAAATTGCTTTAAAATTGTAAATATGTCAATAAAACATTGCCCAACTGATCTTTCTATATATAGTGGTGGTTCATTTTAATAGAGAAGAACACAGATTTTGGGTATTTTAATGAGATAATTGGGTTTCTTATTAGAGAATTTGCAAATTTTAAACAGAAAACACTAGGATCTCTGCTGGTGAAGCCAGTGGTGAGACCTGGGCAGAGAAGTCTACCCAGGGCCAGCACTGGGGACCCAGCTGGAGGGCAGACGAGGTGGCTGACCCGGCCACTTGGGACCAAGAGGACATGCTTTGATAGTTCAAAGTGGACCACCACAATGAGCACATCTGGGTGATAGCTGCCCAGATGGCAGAGTGGGGACACCAGAAGACATGACAGCAGTGCTGCCTGAAGGCCAACTGTGCAGCCATGTCCCACTGGCAGTTCTCCAGAGGTGCAGAAGGCTTTGCTGCAGTGCCCATACCACTGCCCAGGCAGCCATATGGTCCTGGTCTGGGTCTGGCAAGCATGCAGCCATGGGGCCACAGGTCCAAGAGGGCGAATGCTGTTACAGGTAGCAGTAGGTCACAGCCAGGCAAAAGCCCCCACTGCCAAAGTGCTGCAGTGGATAGAGGGTGGAGGGGCTACTCTAGGTTAGGCCTGCTTCAGAAGTCCAGCTGGCACAAGTGGCTGGTGTCCCCAGATACCATCTGGCTGGGCCTCAGAAGCTCCTGTCTATTTGTATCTTCCATTGGACATGGGTCCTAAGGCCCACCCAGTTAACTAATGGTCCCCACCGTGTGGGGCCAAAAAGTGAAAGATACAACTATTTTGGGGGGGGACAATTACGGAAAAAAACAGGATAGGAGTGACAAAGGGGTCAAAATGTGAAAATAAGGGCTCTGGAGGGGGACACCAAGCAGAGCCCTCTGGGTTGCACCCACCAGTTCTCAAAGGTATCCAAGGAGCCAGTGTGCCTGGAAGTGTGCATGGATGAGTGACAGGAAAGCAACTCTCATTCCCCAGGCACCCTCCCGGCCAGAGCCTCCTCCCTGGTCTTGTACAAGGCCCACTTGGCCAGAGCCAGGAGGAGGCTTACCAGGAGGTCCCAGGACTTGGTGGGGCCGCAGATGGGGTGCCCAGAAATAAAAAGGTGGGGGTGAAGTTCAACCAGGAGGAGGTTCTGGAAATGGAAGTAGAGGGGCTACAGCCTGGCGCACTCGAGTGTCATGTGCACCAGGGTCTCCCTCTGCCTGCAGAATGGGCAGGAGACCAGGGTGTCTGCAAAGCTCACCACATATACACCCGTGGCGATGGCTGTAGGGAGGAGCCGCTAGCTGAGGTCCCCAGTGGCTCGTGGGATGAGGGTGGGATGAGCCGCTCCCTGCCCCTATAATTATCACTTCTGCTCCACTCTTTTATGGCACCCTTCCTTTGCTGCAGAGCCCTGATCCATCCCCCAGAAATATATGCAGGGGCTTTGCATAGGAGGAACCAGTGGCACCGAGCAGGATTTAATCCCAAGTCTCCTTCAGTTGGGGTGAGTACTCCAACTTCCCACCCACATTAGCTGCATACAGAAAGTCTGTCTTCCAGGCTTGTCCTACTGGTCATTACTTCTTTTACTTTTCTTCACAAGTGTCTGGTGCTGCTATAGTTCCTGTGTCTTCCCCACATAAAATGGAAGAGCCAGGTGGGACTGGCAGGAAGAAGAGAACTCTTCAAACATGTGGAGGGTTCATCCATATGGTAGGTGCTGTAGTGCAGTGCAGACCTCTCTGTGCTGCCATAGCAGCAGAGAGCTGAGCTGCGACTCTCAGCCCAAGGGGAGCTGGAGTGGTTTGGAGCCCTGCTCTGGCCCCTTCTGCCATTGTTGCACTGATCTTGGAACCCAAATTAGTTCATTTACAAATCAGTCAGGGGTATCTCCACCTTGCTGCAGGCAGAGCAAGGACAGAAAAGGAGACAGGTGCTGAACCCTTAAATCCAGTGCCACTTGTAAAAAGGATAGCAGGGTTTCACATCTGTGAACTTCCATGCTACTGGGCAAATCATTGGAATGTCACTTATGAGGCTGAGGAGTTTGAGTTTGTGCTGCTGCCTATGTTGCAGTTTGCATGCATTCTCTTTTGTGACATATCAGTGTGCAAGAGAGGTGTACCAGGGCAGCTCTGTCCCTTGGGTGGGGACTGGCACATACAGCAGGGCTGGTTGCTGGGCTGCTGGCAGCAATGGCTAGACCAGGGGCGAGCAATTATTTTGGGTAGAGGACCGTTTACCGAGTTTTAGCAAGCTGTTGAGGGCCGTATGGTAGTCCAGACCCTTGACAGGTGCCCTGCCTCCTGGTTGCCATCTTGTGACTAGATATCCCACCCCCTAACCCCTGACCTTTGCCACCAGATGTCCCTCTCCTTGATCCCGGAAGTACTCCTTTCAGCAAGGGGTTTTGCCATCTTCAAACCAGAAAAATACCAAATTATATTTGGTAGTATACATAGAGGTGATTGTGCAATAGTTTAAAATGAAGTCCTCCTCTTGTATATTGTGAGGGGTATAGGTTTGTGGGGGGGCTGTGGGTATGTGGGGTGTGGAGGAGGGTGTGGGTGTGTCTGTGGGTGTGGATAGGAATGAGGGATGTGGGGTGAGGGAACGTGTGTGTGTGTGTGTGTGTGTGTGTGGATATACAGGGCGTGGATGGGTATGGAGTTTGTGGGGCACTGTGTGGTGGGGAGGGTGGCTGGGGTGTGTGAGGGGGTGTGGGGGTCTGTGTAAATGGCAGTGCAAGGGGGTGTGGGTGCATGTGTATGGTGGGGTGTGCATGTGGGACTCACCCTATGAACACACAGACACACACACACACCCCCTGGGTACTGGCACGAGACACATGCTCCCGCAATCCGGTGATGCAGCCACTTGGTGCTGGAGCAGTACGTGGGCACAAAAGCAGGAAAATGGCTGGGGGTGGGGTGAGGTGAGGCTGGGCTGCTGTCCTGCTGCCAGCTCCCCTTGGGTCCTACTGCCCCTGACTTCAGTCATCTTTGACAGGCAGTCAGGAGCAGATAAATATTAATTTTCTAATTTTTTTAGGGGCCCCATGGGCCAGATAGAATGGCCTGGTAGGCTGGATCTGACCTGCAGGCCATATTTTGCCTGGCCCTGGGCTACACCATGCTGTCAGAAACAAGCTCAGCCTACTCATTTTGCAGTCTCCAGTAATTCAGCCACCTTCGCTCTTTCATCTTTCTTAAATTAACTCTTTTGTTTGCAAAAAAAATGGGCAGAAATGCCCTGTAGGCTTTGGTTCCCTAAACTATCCATAGTTCCTCCTGATATGGGCACATTCCTATGTCCTGCATTCATAAAGTATTGTTAGGTATAACTTAAGTCCTGGTTACAGGCCTGGGACTTTTTTCAAACAGGTTAGAATGGAGCTCTTGGGGCCATCAGAAGTAGAGAAATAGCCAACTTTTTTGGTATAGCTAAATAATAATACTAAAAAATTGTTAAATCCACTTTACAAAGACTGCTCATAATAGATTCTGTACTTCAGAGAACGCAGAAACAATGGTATACAACACAGCCTGGGGTACAGGGGCAGCAGAATTTCTGGTTGCCATCATGCTGCTAGCATAATAACATGGCTGCTAGCATCAGTTTTTTTGCCCTTCTCTCCCCCACCCCCAACCCAGTCAGTACCTAGGGCAGTTGCTCTACTCACCCCACCCTATTCATCTTGCTACACAAAAGGCTTATTCTGAAAGTCCTAGCATCCATTGTATTACCCTGCTTGCAAACACGTTTTGTCCAAACCCTAAATTAAATCAGACATTCAGTGGTTTTGGTCTGAAGTTCATAGTAATAATATCTAGTCACATATGGATGGAGAAATAACCATGTCTCATAAGTTGAAGCCAGATGGTTATATAAAAAGTCCCAAATGAAAATGAGACTTCCTCTGCCCTATTTAAATTTTTGCTTTTGAACATGCTAACAGATTCCAATTTAAGTTCATGTCATTGATCAATGTTCTAGCATGACACACTGTATTTTGGCTATGGGATCAAATCCTGAAGGCTTTGTTCACTTCTTATTCATACATATCTTTTGAAAGTGTAGCATGAAATTCTAATCCCATCAAAGTCAACATCAAACTTCTCATTGATTTCAATGAGACGTTTATACTGAATTGATAACTGGTCAACACCTGAAATATGCATCCATTACCCAGCTAAAATGTATGTATATGTTCTTCAGATTTTAAAACTGTTAACATTTTTTAAATTTTTATTTAGTTATTTATTGTTCCTCTTAGAATAATTTCATGTTTTAAAAAGTCCTTGGTAGCTATATTGAAAGAATTAATTTTACTTCTATTAAGAGTTGGAACCTGTGAATGGCTCTAGAGGGCAGTGGAAATCTGTTATTTTCATTCTCTGTTATTTTCATTCACGTAACAAATAAAGGCCAGTTATTATTTAGTATGAGGAAATCAGAGCAGATAAAAACAAAATGAAACTCGGTTCATACTTCTATGAATTTATTTTTGCTCTCCCCTTTTCTGAGGGGGACTGTTTAAAGGGCTAATCTGGCAGATGCTCTGTCTAGACTGGAACCTATTTTTCGTGTGTGTGTGTGTGTGTGTGTGTTTGTGTGTGTATACAAGAAATCGCCTCTGCCACCAGTTGCTGATATGATCTTGGGTAAGCCACATGGGCTCAGACCCTCACTACCTAGAGTACCTATTTCTCGTACCTTTTCCATCCAAAGTTTCCAATCCAAACTAAGGCAATTGTTCATGGATCTGGCCCTTAACACATCTGGGTCCATCTGTATGGTGCAAAGTTGTGCTGTTTAGAGATTCTGAATGAGATCATCACCAACTTGCTCCAGAACTAGAAGCAATATAGTTCTACTAATACAGCACTGCACCCTGGCATTTAATACACCAGGCTTCTCAGAAGGGCTATAGCACTCCACTAATGCAATTACACTGCCTCTGGTTCTTGACCTAGTGCAAGCAAAGTAAGCTCTGAGTTTTGCAGCATGTCATTGCCTTGTGCCATATAGGCATGCCCTCTCTTCCTCAGTTCCCCCTCTCCAAAATGGAAATAATTAAACAGTCCTTCTTTGAATAAATTCTGAGCTGCCCTAGAGCCTTATTGTAATTTATTCCCTGCAAATACTCATGCATAGCTTTCTTTGTATCAGAACTTGGGGCAGAGGTGACATCTTTAATTAGACCGAGTAGATCAGGGTGGCCAACCTGCGGCTCTGGAGCCACATGCAGCTCTTCAGAAGTTAATATGCGTATCCTTGAATCTTTGCACAAGCACACGGTGACCAGCTTAGAAAGAATGGTCACTGTGTACTTGCGCAAAGATTCAAGGAGACGCATATTAACTTATGAAGAGCCACATGTGGCTCTGGAGCTGCAGGTTGCCCACCCCTGAACTAGATGTTTGCAAAAAAATTCCTTTATTTGCAAGCTTTTGGGGACACTTACCCTTCCTCCGACATACGGGAATGCAAAGATCGTAAAATTTCTCATAAGTGGAAATGATAACCGTGTCATCCTTGCCCTCCTCCCTGTCAAGCCCCAGCCCTGCCCACATGCCTACACATGTCCCGAATGCCCTGGCCCCCAACTGGACCCAGGAGGAGGTGCACAAACTCATGGCGCTCTGGGGCCATGCCAATGTGCACTGGAAGGTCAGGGACACCTGCCCAGTGGCTGCCTCACCCTTGGTGCAGCCCCAAATTCCACCACAAGCAGCAGCCAGCAATGATACAGCCAGCCACCAGCAATGCCAGCTCCTCCTCATGAGGGAGAGCCACGGACATCAGGCACAGTCAGTCACCCGTGCCAACAGGGTGCCAAGCTGCCAGCCTCGCTAGCCCCAGGCATGTAAGTCCCACGCTGGGGGAGGGGTTCCACACTGGGGGAGGGCCCACCCAGTCCCTCCCAGCCCCTACCCCTGGCCCCTGGCCCTGGTCCTGGCCCCTGGCCCCTGGCCCCAGCCCATGTGCACTGGCTCTGGGTCTCCCCCCCCTTCCCCCCAGCACACAGACAGGCAGGGCACAGTTCAAAACTTTATTCAGCAGCCCATTTCCCTGCAGCTGGGCCAGCATGGGCCTCTCTCACATGATGAAGGAAGGTGGCAATGTTGGTGGTGATGTCCTCCTAGGCAAAGAAGGCAGCGATGCGTAGCAATGTCACAGTGTTGGCTACAAATGTCTAACTCGGGATCCTTAAAATTCTGGTTCATTAGGCAGATTGAAACACTGTAATGAAGTTAAATCATAAACCTTGGGGCTGCTCCCCCCACACACACACACACACACACACACACACACACACACAGACGCACACACACAGTAGCGAGCTACAAGAGTCAGGTATACCTATCCCATAGGTGCTGGAGTCTGCCGTCGAGGCTTCTTTCAGCGTGGTGTTATCCTCCAGAAGGGAGATGCCGCTGGTCCTTCTGGATGGACAGGTTGGGTGCTGGTCAAGTTGGAGATCAAGAGGGTGCCACTGAGGGTCACTTTTCACTGCTTTTTATTTGTCCTTGGCAGACTTTGGTGACTCCCCAGTTTTCAGGTTTGCCCGATCCAGGGGTCGTTGACCCTCGTGGGACTTCCCCCTCAGTGGCTACTGGATGGCATCTGTCAGCCCCAGGGGTGGTCCGCATGTACGTGCAGGTTTGGGAGTCCGTTGATGAATTTTGAATAGGGCTCTGGGAGAGGTTGATCTGGAGATATTCATCCCAAAAGTTGGTCCCCAGCATTGATTAACTCAGACCAGGGCTTCTAGCCCTTGAACAGTAACGTTTAGAGATTTCCAGGTTGCTACATTGTCTTCTGTTGATTTCTTCCGTTGGTTGATCTGCGGTTTTCCTAGGTGTTAATTGCTGCCTGCTACTGTGTTATGCATTCAATCACTGATTCATTCGCTCTTTCAGGGGCCCACCTGATACAGGGAAGCGGCAGTTTGACTCCTGCCCTTGTTAACATTGTTATAATGTATAACTTACTTCTGAAACTAAACACATTTAGTTGAAAGGTGAGGAGTATAAAATATAAGCTACAAAAGTAATGCCATGGCACACAAATAGATAAAAATACCAAAATACATGGGGAGATACAAAATGCACACATACAAACTTTAAAACACAATTCCTTATCTTAAAGTGAAAGGAAGAGGAAGGAAGAAAAGGTAGAAGAGGAAAAACATATTCAAAGAGGGGAGAGCAAATGCAGGCAAGAGGAAAAGGGGGCTTTCTGCCACAACAGGTAGCCCTCCAGGCAGCAGCGGAGGTTGTGGGGCAGCCCAGGCTTGCCCCCCACACCGTCATAGCTCAGGGTCCTGAACCAGGAGTGCAGATTTGCCCAGGGCATCAGGAGGATCATCAGCAGCAGGGCATAGTGGGTCAGGTACCCCTCCACCTGCACAAACAGCTCACTGGGCACCACCCGGGGCACATGCAGCAGAGGCATGCTTGGGGTGCAGTGGCAGTGCAGTAGGGGCCAGCCCCATGGTGCCTCCCTGGAGATGACCCCTGCAGGGAGGGTAGGGGTGCAGCCAGACCCTTGCCTCAGTTGTCTGGGAGCCCAACATGTCCCAAGCCTGGGAGCTGGGCGACAGCACAGGAGACTGGCTGGCCTGAAGGAGTTGGGGGGGAGTGGGGAGTGGGGTCTGGAGCTGTAGCATCAGGTGCTGTCAGCAGCCTGGTCTGACCCACCCTGGGAAGGAGGTAGGGGATGCAGCCTAGTGGGCCGCCATTGAATGCGCATAAGCTTAAATGTGCATTAAATTTAGTCGCACTTAATTCCACATGTAGACGTGCCTAGTGTGAAACTTCTGAGGCTCTAGAACCACTGTTCTCATGTGGCAAGCCTATGCTTGGCTGGTGTGCATCGGCAGTCTTTCTGCAAAACAGGGACACATATGAACTCATGTATACATAGGATTTAGCTGTTTTCTGGCCTACAAAATGGGGTAAAAGCCTTTCCAGTAGTTTAAGAGACTTGCTAACAGGGCTGTGTGAAATTTTGACAGCCATTTTGTTTCAACTCTGTTTCGACTCATTTCAAGGTCGAAACAGCAAAATCGAAATGATACAAAGGGCATCAAAATAGTCTTGAAACAAAATTATTGAAAGTCGAAACATTTCGACCATAGCACTGGGGATGGGAAATCAGTCCAGCTGGGCTGACTTCCCATCCCCAGCACAAGATCTGGCAGGGGGAGAGCAGGCAGCTCAGCTGGGCTGCCTCGCCATCCCCCATGCTAGATCACACCAGCCCAGGTGGGCTGCCTCCCTGCCCCCAGCATGATCTAGCATGGGGGATAGCGAGGCAGCCCAACTAGGCTGCTTTCCTGCCCCTGGCACGATCTGGGGAGTTAGCCCGGCTGGGGCTGATTTCCTTTCCCCAGCCCCATGATCTAGCGAAATGGTCGAAACAGCATCAAAACAGCCTCACTGTTTCGACAAAGCGAAACAGTGAGGCTATTTTGACTCAAAATTATATTCGATACAAAACACTGTTCCGTCCAGACCTCGAAACTGAAGTTGGAACGGAACAGTGCCATTTTGTACAGCCATAATTGCTAATAGCCCTAGTTCATCAACATATATCCGGGCTAAATGAAGCAAGGATCTTGATAAGGAAATGTCGATTGCCAATCATTGAGTGTCTGAGGGAGACACTAACACTGATGTATCATTGGCATGGGATATATGGGTTCTGAGACACGTATTTTTTGCTGTAATTCTTACCCACTCAGTCTTAGTTATTTAATCTTAAGAAGCTTGTGATTCCCCGTGGTTTCAGTAGAAGGCTGAATAGCAACATAATGAAGAGCATCTACTTCTCCTAAAGTAAAATTAATGTTAGCAATAGTTTAACGGCAAAGCAAAGTCATAGAAAATAATTCTATCACAGGAAATTCTGACCCAGGCCTTATGACTCAGTGAGATACAGCTTTCTACTCCATTTGGAGATTTGCACTGCATTCAGAAGCTACCAACCCACAGAAACTACCCAGGAGCTGAGAGTCTAATTGAAACCCATATAAAGTCTGTCTGACTAGAGATATCCAAGAGTAGCAGCAGGAGATTCATGAAGCTACAGGCTAATCATAAATGGTTGATATGGAAATGGAGAGATTAAAGTGGGGAAGGGAGTTGTGGTTTTAAGAGCGACCCCGTTTTGCATGTCTGTTGGAAGGGATTGAGCCTAGCTGCCATGTAAGCCAGACTCCTAGGGCTGAGGGCAAGCTGGTTCCAGCCACAAAAGAGGTTCCAAAAGGACTGCAGTGGCCTATGGCATCTGGATTGAGCCTAGACTATAGACACTCTTACAATACCATTTTCAGTTCATAGGATAAATCAGTCAATGAGTGACAAGATCACAGTTGCTGCAGGAAAATATGAAAGCCTCTGTAACAGAGTGGTCTGGCCTCTTAAGAGGGAGCAGACAGTTCTGTTGTAGAAGCTCAGCTATGAGTGGTTAGCTAATCAGAGACTATCTCACTAGCAGTTAAAACCCCAGAGGAGAAAGCAGAGTGGGGGAGAGGGGAGGCAAGCTGTGGGAAGGACATATTTGTGACCAGAAGGTAAACTGGAAGCCAGATAAACTTGCTACCAGTGTACGCAGTTAAGGGGGCTTGAGGTGAATAATGCAACTGTCAGCATTACTTGGAATATGTGTGGTATCCAACTCTTACTCCCTTGTGGGTCTCAGGAGTGTTTCCCATGGGGAAGATCCCTCTTTACTCACCTGCCATGACGAACTAAGCAGCGGCAGCATGGGACAAACTGCTGCTCAATGCAGGGGACAAGTGGGCTGCCCCACAGGGAAACAGTGGCAGTGCAGAGCAGACACAGGGCATCCCTGTGTGGGCTCCAAGCAGCTGCACCAGGAAGCATCGACAGCAGTAGGGGGAAGGCCCACTTTTCCTCCATGCTGAGCAGCAGTTTGTCCTGTGGTTGTGCTGCTGAGCCTGGGCCCAGCGCCAGCTCTGGGCTCTCCTGTTGGGACTAAGCAGCAGCAGCAGCTGGGCAGAAAGTGCTGTTTGGCATGGGGAAACTGGCCCCTCCCCCTCGCCCCTGGTGGACAGATTTTGCTACAGCTGCCAGGTAGTTTTTGCTGCAGCCACCTGTAGCCTGTGCTGCACTAGGCTGCAGTGTGACTCCTTCACAGCCACCTCTGGGCTACCCAGCGCAGCAGCAATGACAGTGTGGAGCAGCCACAGGGCAACTCACAGATGGCAATGAAGGAGCCTCACCATAGCCTAGCGCAGCACAGGCTATAGGTGCATGCAGCAAAAACTGCTGGGTGGCGGCAAGACACAGAGGCCGCTTTCCCTGCGCTGAGCAGCAGTTTCTTCCTAGTGGCTGCTGCTGCTGCTGCTGCGGCTCAGCCTCGATGGGCAAGGTCAGAGCTGGTGCACGGCACACAGGGTTGCAGGTGCATGCGCTGGTTCCTGCTGGTACCACTGCATGCGGCTGGGCAGTGCAGAGTGAGCATGGGGCGCACTGGGGCTGCACACTGGTGGTGGTGGTGGGGAGGCGCTGCAGGGTGCTCAGGCTCTGGGCTGTTGTGGGGTGGGGGCGGATGTTGCTCAGGAGAGCACATGCAGGGGTTGCTCCCATGCACACCCCACATACCCTCAAACCCTTTCTGCAAACCCCACAGCCACACCCTCCCCTGCACAAAATCGCAGACCCCACAAATATCATACCCATACACACACACATCCACACATCCCGCCAAAACCCCATACCCACCCACCCACAGGTCCCCACAAACCCCACACCTACCCACCCATACCCCCCAACACCTCTGCACACCCCATACACAATACAAGAGTAAGACTGCATTTTGAGCTATTATGCAATCACTTCTACATATACAACACAAACACACACAAATCAGGGCCAATTTTTTTAAAAATTAAATTAAAATATATTAGTATGGGTGTTTGATTTTGAGTATATTATTTTGGTTTTTTTTTTCCGTTCCTCTTCCCCAAAGGAGTACTTCCAGGGGCAAGGGGAGGGACTTCCAGTGGCAAAGGTCTGGGGTTAGGGGTAGGACTTCTGGCCCCAAGATGACACCCAGGGTATGGGGCACCTGTCAAGGGGCAGGGCTACCCATGCATCCCTCAACAGCTTGCCAAAACTCGGTAAGCGGCCCTTTTCCCCAAATAATTGCCCACCTCTTAGTTCAGGTCACAGGCCAACAGGTCAATGGGAAGGGACAAATACAAGCACAAAGGCATCCAAAGTATAACAAAATACATTTAGAGAGCAAGTAAACAGGTAATGGTCAGTGCCACTGGGATACATACAGTCAGCACATAGGGTCCCATGCCCACTTTTGGAGGTGTCCCCAAGAACCAACCTTTAGTCCAGAGTCGCTCTGTGCAGGTCTGTAGGTCAGGGATCATGTGCAGTCGGTCTGTGGCTCATCTATGCTGTGCTGAGGCTTTCCACTCTTTCAGTCCATCTCACAGCAGGTTACCTGGCATATAGCCAGCCAGGGCACAGAGATCTCCACCTCTTCCTCCTGCCCCCAAGCTTTTCTGAGATTTGCAGTGCAGCAGCAGGGCTCTGCAGGGTTTCTCATTACTTCCTCTGCCTGCTTCCAGGTGCCTCTAGAATTTGTAGTCCATGGCCAGTCAACAGGCCTCCACAAGGTCGCTCCCCTTCTGTCATATGTTCATATCACATTTTCACTGCACACAGTGCATTACATTACACAATGCATATATTACACCAGGAAGGGGCCAGAGCTAACGGGCTTCTCCCATTGCCTGCAGGAGGGCCAGAAGTTTTGTTTTCTTGGCACAAGGATTGTGTTTGTGTTTGGAAGACTGGCTGAGGAGCTCCAGAGGGAGCAAAGCCAGCAGGCACTTTTAGATTCCTTAACATTGTTAAATGAAATAAATTGAGTAGGTTTGGCCACAGTTTGAGACATAAAGTTTGGCCAACATAATACCTTGAGATAGAAGGAAAGGAAGGAAAAATAAATACCGACGAAGCAAAATATGTGTAGATAACTTTATGAATTGGACAAAAAGGACCATAAGAAAGCTTCTTGATTAAAGAATATGAACAATGCAGAGAGGATGTAAGTGATTTGCTATCATAACACCCTGTGACTGGAGAAAATGGAAATCTGGCTGCTTAATTTAACCTAGACAGGAGCTCAATACCATAAGCAAGGATGGAGGAGTGGTTTACAAACTCAGATATAACTCCAGTCATATATTCCATCTCAGAGGAGAACAGCAGTTGATAAAGGACTTGACTCTGGTTCTGTAAATTATATTCAATTTGTATGTTACTCCTGGAGTCATATTGTAATAGTCGTTTCTCCAGCCTGCCTACAGATCTTCCAGCAATATTTTACTGTACCCTGGAAACAAGTAAAGTGAACCAAACATGCTTCTTCTGCACCAAGAAGCAGAGTGCTTTCAGGTTGGGTGCTGTCAGTAATTGTCATCTCTCAATTTTTCAACATATTCCTTTGTTCAGTATATTTATCATATTCCCTCGTTCAGTGGACTAACACTGGAGCCTCAGCTGATGTAAATCATAAATTTTGAATTGTCAGCCAGGCATTGGACATGTACATTTTTCTGTAATGCAGGAGATTGCGGCTTCTCTGAGAGAGGCCTCAGCAGTATAATTGTGTTTAACTCCTCAAGTATCCTATATGGTGGTTCATCATTAATGGGTTGTCCATGTCTTAACAAGGGACTAGCACAAAAATTACTCTGTGATAAGCTCTGAGGCCCATAGGTGTACATGCTTGCAGACACAAAAGGAGAGGCTGTGGGAGAAACTATCAATTTGTTTTGTCCTTTAAACCATACCATTTTCCCATATTCAGACAGAGAGGTAACACCACTTGGAAAGCAAACTGAATCTACATTGGGTATTAGCATCCCACTGAAGTCAGAATGAGCCAGAGCACTGCAATGATTCCAGTGGAGAGACTCTTGCTCATGCGTATAAAAATCTCTTTTTGCTGTTACTTATTATCCATCTTCTGCCAGTTAATCTGCCTGTGTGTTGTGAGCTCCTGAAAGTTGTTGCAATGGTTGGAAAGTACCTAGTATGTTGTATATGCTACCAGAAACAACATCCATGTGAGTAAAAGGCAATAGTATCTGCTCACAGCTTTGCTCACTGCTCCAGGGCAGAATACAGTGGCTGCCAGAACCCAGGGAGAAATTTTTGCTTCTCATTGTCTAGTAACTGGGTCATGTTAACAAAACAAACATGAGGGAAATTGATTAAAACCAGATGTTTAAACCAATAAAACTGAGGGGGTGGCTGGCATCTAGGTAGAAGCAGATCCTCAGCGGATGCAGCTATAGTGAAATCAGTGCCACTTAGTAAGGTACCTGACTCCTGATCCTCTTTAGCTTTTTACCCTATAAGGAAGCTTTATAGAGTACCTGTGTCAAAGTTTGGTTTTGACACTACTTGCAGCAGCAGTATTACTAATGGGAAGGAAGAACAAAGAGCTTCATGGGATAATTAATGCTAGACTTCACCTAGGATAATTTGGGCTTTCCCTCTCTGCTCTCCTAATTTATGAATCTCTGAATCCTTTCCCACATTCTGCTCTACTCCCTGTATTAAATGGGCAATCTGTAACACTGCACCATTGTCCACAATAACTTCTGAGCACACTTGGCACCACTGAGGAACTGATTTGCCAACACAATACACCTCTTATTACCAGCCCTTAGTGAAGTGGAGCTACTCCCTGCGAACTTGCTGAAGGTGCACTCCATCCCATCTTCCAAGTCACTGATGAAGATATTGAACAAAACCAGCCCCAGGACCAACCCTTGGGGCACTCCACTTCACCGTGATTGCCAACTAGTCATTGACTACTACCCTCTCAGCCTGATAATTCAGTTTTCTATCTTGCAGTCCATTCATCCAACCTGTACTTCCTTAGCTTGCTTGCAAGAAACTTGTGTTAACTTGATAAAGTACTGATTGAATTTTTAGGTTATATAATTTCCCCCAAGGGTCTGACCACGGACCCATGTAAAGTCAATGCCGTTATGGAATGGGCCACTCCATGAAATGTAACGGGGGTCCAAAGGCTCCTGGGCTTTGCCCATTTTATAGATGTTTTATCTGAGGATTCTCATATTTGGTAGCCCCCTTACTGCCCTTCTTAAGAAAGGGGTACCACTTAAGTGGTCCCAAGTGGCCCAAGCAGATTTCGAGCCCCTAAGAAAGAACTTTTACCTCTACACCCTTTCTGGTGCAACCTGACCCCAAAAGACCATTCATAATGAAGGCTGACTCCATAAGTAGTGCTATAGGGGCTATTCTATCACAGGCTTCAGATATACCACCTAAGTTGCACCCTTGTGCCTTTTATTCTCAGGCCCTTACTCCCATTAAAATAAATTATGACATTTGGGATGAGAAACTCCATGCAATTACAATGCCTTTGGAAGGGGTTTGCCATCCCATTGAGGTAATTCTAATATTATAAAAGCCTAAGTCTGTCTGTCTGTCTGTCTGTCCATAATGCTTTATTTGCACTCTGATTGGTTGACGGAAACAGATGTGATGCTTGATCTGATGCTCAGTCCCACAATCATTTCTCCTGCCATGCACATGTGGCATGAAAGGAAGCATGATTGTGGGGATCATGCAGATCCCATCACACCTTTAAATGCATGTCTGCCAGGGGCCTAAAGATGATATAATGATGCCCCTGGTGGCACCACAACAGAGGCTTGCAAGAAAGCTGTAGATGGCAAACTGCACTATCATTGTCTCAATGAGCTGGTCCAATGGAATCTCTCTAATTTAGTAACACAGTACAGGCTTCACTCTTAGGGCCTTGTTACATGTTAATTTTAAACAGCTGCTGGAGCTCTGAACCAGTGTATTGTCCATATGTTAACAGATGAAACTAGTTTTAAACACTCTTTAGGCGGCTTGAAGTTATGCCACTCCAGCCTAGGTTTCTCTCTGAGCCATGTTACCTAGTTTGTGTTACACTAATGGGTAGATCCTCTAACCTACACATTAGTGTGAACACCTGCCCCACCCCCCTCTCCCACTGGCCCAGATCAGGCTCACTGCCCATCCCCTGCACCCTAGATCCACCCCCACCTTGCTTACTTGTGGCTGCCCATGCTTTCTGTCCCAGGAGAGCAGACAGGGAAGGGTTAAACTGCCTGTTCAGCTGTCGCTGCTGCTGCTCTCTGGGCTGGGTTCAGCGCCTGAGAAGAGCAGGAGCCCCATTGGACTTTCCAATGGGGCAGGCAAGCAGATTAACCCTGCTCTCCCGGGACACACAGCACAGACAGCCACAAGGCAACAGGAAATGAGAGTGAGGGGAAGCCCAGAATGGGAAGAGGGGTGGGGATTCTCACCTTTCAGTCCTCTAGGCTTTCAGTCCTTCAGGCACTGCTGGCCGGAACACATGACTGCTTCTAGCTCAAGCTAGCACTAACATGGATCAACATTTGAGCAGCTCACAGTGTAATGTGTCACAAGGCCCCTAAAGCAGCAGCAGCAGCAGCAGCATGGAGGTTAACCCTTCCCTGCCTGCTCCCCTGGGACAGACAACGCAGGCATCCACAAGCAATTGAGAGAAAAAAGAAATTACACAAAAAGGGTTCTGACAAAGAAACTCTAAGGCTTCAGAAAATTCATTTCACCCTTTGGGTACTGCAGATTGTGTTCCTACTTCTGGTCCTGGAAGATACCTGGTGTTACAAAGTTTAGCTGCTCGAATGTATAGAAAAGATATACTGCTGGCAGCCCCGCTCCCCGGCCAGTGCTCACAGGGAAGGCACTGGAGCTCCCGCCTGACCTGCTGCCTGCCGGCTAAACAGGGAGCATGGCCTGGCAGGGGGTGCCCTGGCGCTCTCAGAGGGTGCACCCCCGTGCACCCTCTACAAATCGCCCCTGAGGGCAGTTATTTGAGGATGCTCAAGCAATTAGAAAATCAGAATAAGTTCTAAGAGAAGCAGATTTCTGCTTCCCTCATTAGTATGTTTGCTTCAGGTAGATAGATATTACTTATAAATACATATAGCATAGTGAGGAAATTCTGGGGTCAAAGAGGTTTAGTGGAGTTCACAGCCTCACCTTATTGCCCTGAGACCAACTATATAGATCCTCTGCCTTCATAGCACTTCATACCCATCCAGTCCACTGTACCTTCCCACTTAGATCTCTGGGTGCTTGTACACATGACAAAAAATCCCATTTTTTGTAATTTAGCTGTGTTACAGTTTTCACATACGGGTTTTCTGGTGATTTAAAGGTCTTCTTTGCAATTCAAAGTAAAACATCCCAATGTATTTTACTTTGGATCACCACAATTTAAATCAATGTGTCCATGGATCTGTCATGTGAAAACAGAAATTCACTCAATGACATATGAGCCCCTTTGTTCACCAGATGCCACTGCCATTTTTGTGTAGTGAGCCCCTTTGTCCACCAGATGTCACTTCAAATTGCAGCTAGGAGTGAAAGAGGATAGCTGCAATTTTTTAGCTACTCGGATGTAATGTGTTTTTTCGTATGCCATCCACCCAGCCCATTATGAATCAATCTTTGTGTTGCCATCCACACAGCCCAACATGAATCAATCTTCTGCTCACTTGCACAGACACCTGTGTCCCCCTCCACCAGCCATGCCCTCGCCAGGTTGACAAGGCAGCTTCACCCCATATAATCTGCCCCGGTTCCATCCAGGAATGAAGAATAGTTTGGTTGCCTAAAGTGGGGAGTGCTTTCATTTGCTTTCAGAGCAAATGGTGCCCTCCAGATCACAGGATTTTCGCCTGTAGTCTCCATGCACACCTCACCCCCACAGTCAGATGCATGGCAGCAGGCAGCCCTTAATGATATTTTTCCCCCAGTGTGACTCACGAGAACCGCCCCCTATCTCATGATGTTCACTGGTGCCTATTAGTATATAAGGGATGTTCATCAGGATCTGGGAGAACATCTGTTCACCAGAGCGCCCCAAGGAAAAACAAGGACCAACAGTCATAAACTCCTCCAAGACTGTTTTAGGCTGGATATAAGGAAACATTTATTTACTGTCCAAGCCCCTGAGACCTGGAATAGACTCCCTCCAAAGGTGGTACAGGCACCTACTCTGGACTCATTCAAGAAGTATTTAGATACTTATCTTGCTGGGATCCTTTGACCACAGCTGACTTCCTGCCCCTGGGGCAGGGGGCTGGACTTGATGATCTTCGAGGTCCCTTCTAGTCCAATGTCTATGAAAGCTATGAAATCTATGAAACAACACTGCCCTGGCCCCTTGTTCCCAATCAGCACAGCACATGCACAGGCATGACAAGGATCACAACTTTATTTATCTTCCCATCTTCTTTCCCAAGCGCTTGGCAGAAGCATGCTGCTTGCACACCGAGAACAGCGTTTATTCCTGAGATGATGTTGTCCTCGGTATTGTGGGTTCTGTAGTGCTGTGACAGATATCCACCCACTCCTAATAATTAGCACTTCTGAATGACTTGGCCAGTTAATTCCCAGCTATGCTGCTTTCAGTGTAGGGGACAGCCCATCAGGAGTGGTGCAGTGTGCTTGAGGGCATGACTACCAAAGATGGTGAGTTCACCATGTAGACAGGGTTTCATTTAAGTTATGTAAGTTATTTCAGAAAGTATTTGTACATGGTACTATAAGTAAAAGATTTCTGAGGGTAGATGTCTGCTAGCAACTAAATTAAATGACTCCAGACCATGAGTCTTTCACTGTTTCAATACTGTAGTTTCATTCAGAGGATTACCAGATTCAAGGGTTGTATTGCTTGGAATAACATAAGACACATAGTAAATGTGGATAGAGTCATCACAACCAATAAAAGCTTTCCTACCCAAAATACTTGTGCTTCAGCACATATAATGATAAGCAGCTAGGGTCTGGGGAAAGTATCAGACCATATTACCACATATTGCACACCTAGGCCAGGTATGCCTTACACGTTTACCAGTATAAGTGATCAGAAACTGGTCTATACCAGTAACAGAACAGAAGTTCAGCACACAAAACTGGTTTATACCTGTAACAACAGAAGTTCAGCACACATAGACTGGTTTAAAAATGGAAGACCCCAGTCTAAGATTTGCTTTCTCCACCAAGGTGTGAATATGTGTTCTGTTTGCTACCCATCTAAACTACACCACTTACAGAAAGCCATGTGCTTTAGATTGATTCCACCTTGGGCTTTTTGAATGTCTGTACCTAGCCTTAGGTTCATGGCAGAGTGTGTACACCTATTACTGAAGTAAGTAACACTGACCAGTGTCAGATACAGGGAATTGCATTCCAGTTGTTTCCTTCAGATAGCCCTGAAGGTATTTCTGGGTATGACAGTTCTTACATGCTCTGGGCCTAACAGTGACCTTCAGTTATTTCTCTGTAACTTGATCTAATTATTCTAGATTTGTACCACAAAATCAGAATAAATGGATGGGTTTTGGGGCAGGTTTGTTTATTTTGGGGGGAAAGATTGTGGGGGGGGGGTTTGTGGGGCTTTTTGTTTTTTTAATGTCTAGCTAACTGAATTGTTTGAACTTGTCTTCAAGTTTTCTCTATTCAGATATCTAATTTTTGGCCATGCCCTTGTTTAAAAAGATTTGAGAACTCATGTTTCCTGTTTTTAAATGTCTAAATTATGGCATGACATACCATTTCTATTGCCACAGTACCTGGTTGTGCTAGAATGAAAAGAGAGAATCAGGTATGGAAATGCAGCCAAAAACTGCAAAATAGGAAAATAAGAAAAAAATCCTTTGTTGGTACTCTTTTCTGCTGAAAACACTGAACTGAGTTAGTTTAACTTCAGCTATCTTCATTACCAAATCCCATGACAGCTGCTTCATCATTTTTAATTTAATATAGGTTGTGATTTGGACTTAATGCTGCAACATCATCAGCTACTATCTAAAAGTAGTTCACTGGGAGATTCCTTCTGTGTTTCTGAGGAATACATGATACCAGTCAAGCAATGAAGTTGTTTGTGCATCAGACTATAACATAACCCGCCTTCACTGACAGAGGATATCTGTGGAGCAGCCCAAGACAAATGTCAGTGACTTCCAGGTTAGATGCAATTAGTGTGGCACAGTAAAACTCATGGGATCCAGGAGATAGGGTCCAGATTGCTATTACTTGATGGGAACAGGATGTAATTTGCCTCATCCTTTGTGGGGGGACTCATCATCCAGAAAAACATTTTTGGTGTTTACAGTAGTCAGAGAGAAGAATGGTCAACCAGCCCACTTGTGTATCAGCAAGTGCCTTTGCTTAAAGTCACAAGCTGCTCAGACACTTCCAGATGGCTGACAGTAAGCCTTTGGAGACCACTATTGCAGTACTGTACTGCAAGTCTTGTAAAATGACCTCTAAGATGACGTCTTTTCACATGTATGTATAGTTTGAAGACTGTTAAGGGACCAACATTTCAGCACCTCGAAAGTGTAAACCACTGGTGAAATTGTACAGATTCAGACACAAGCAAAGGGAAGGAAATCAAGCTGGAAGAGAAGTCACTGAGAATAGTGTCAAAAAGGAAAAAACAATCAGATTAGAATTTGATTAATAAAATTAAGAAACAAATTTCTACCACTGAAGTTGGTTGCATACAAAGATGACTGTGAAGATGCCCTGGACTCTTAGTCAATGCTGAACAGATTAATTAAAGTATTCTAAAGTAATCTAAGCTATTCTAATGATTCCTTATTGGTCGTTAATATAATTTATGAGATGATTCATTTAAGTACAAAGATTTAAGACCAAGCCTTCAGCTGATATGAATGTACTCCACTCATGCAACTGAGGTGTGCTTAATTTTGCCCTGTTTGAGAATCTGGCTCTTAAATTCATGTTTATGCCACATGAGAGGCTTGACATTTCTATCTTCCTGAGATAAATTTATTATTTTAAAATGTAGCAAACCTATTGGTCTAAGCATCTGTCTTTAACTTGGAATTTTAGACTTCAAGTTGAATGTGTTCTAGATACTGTTGTAATAGCCTAAAACATTTGTTTGTGAGCTGAATAATCCCCATGTTTATTGTACACCATAAGCTTTGTGTATACATAGTGGTTGAAGTAATTTCTGCAGCTTTTTTCTTCTTTTTAAGCTGCACTTGCAATTAATAGTGCAGATATAAACTTGAACCAAAGTAAGGAATGCACCTTTAAATTCTGCCCGTCAGAACATTTTATATGAATACAACTTTTTCACATTTTCACGTTAGATGTAATACCTAAGAATAGTCTATTTCAAAGGACACTGCTGTTTTGAGCCAGACCTGTTACACTCATAGATTCATAGATGTTAGGGTCGGAAGGGACCTCAATAGATCATCAAGTCCGACCCCCTGCATAGGCAGGAAAGAGTGCTGGGTCTAGATGACCCCAGCTAGATACTCGTCTAACCTCCTCTTGAAGACCCCCAGGGTAGGGGAGAGCACCACCTCCCTTGGGAGCCCGTTCCAGACCTTGGCCACTCGAACTGTGAAGAAGTTCTTCCTAATGTCCAGTCTAAATCTGCTCTCTGCTAGCTTGTGGCCATTGTTTCTTGTAACCCCCGGGGGCGCCTTGGTGCATAAATCCTCACCTATTCCCTTCTGTGCCCCCGTGATGAACTTATAGGCAGCCACAAGGTCGCCTCTCAACCTTCTCTTGCGGAGGCTGAAAAGGTCCAGTTTCTCTAGTCTCTCCTCGTAGGGCTTGGTCTGCAGGCCCTTGACCATACGAGTTGCCCTTCTCTGTACCCTCTCCAGGTTATCCGCATCCTTCTTGAAGTGTGGCGCCCAGAATTGCACGCAGTACTCCAACTGCGGTCTGACCAACGCCCTATAGAGGGGAAGTATCACCTCCCTGGACCTATTTGTCATGCATCTGCTGATGCACGATAAAGTGCCATTGGCTTTTCTGATGGCTTCGTCACACTGCCGGCTCATGTTCATCTTGGAGTCCACTAGGACTCCAAGATCCCTTTCCACCTCTGTGCCACCCAGCAGGTCATTCCCTAGGCTGTAGGTGTGCTGGACATTTTTCCTCCCTAGGTGCAGCACTTTGCATTTCTCCTTGTTGAACTGCATCCTGTTGTTTTCTGCCCACTTGTCCAACCTATCCAGGTCTGCTTGCAGCTGTTCCCTGCCCTCCGGCGTGTCCACTTCTCCCCATAGCTTTGTGTCATCTGCAAACTTGGACAGAGTACATTTCACTCCCTCGTCCAAGTCGCTGATGAAGACATTAAAGAGTATCGGTCCAAGGACTGAACCCTGCGGGACCCCACTGCCCACACCCTTCCAGGTCGAGACCGACCCATCCACCACGACTCTTTGGGTGCGACCCTCTAGCCAATTCGCCACCCACCGGACTGTGCAGTCATCCACATCACAGCCTCTTAACTTGTTCACCAGTATGGGGTGGGATACCGTATCGAAGGCCTTCCTGAAGTCTAAGTATACGACATCCACCCCTCCTCCTGTGTCCAGGCGTTTCGTAACCTGGTCATAGAAAGAGACTAGGTTGGTCAGGCACAATCTGCCCGCCACAAACCCGTGCTGGTTTCCCCTCAGCATAATTTGCCCTGCCGGGTTCTCACAAATGTGAGCCTTGATAATTTTTTCAAAGACTTTACCAAGGATGGAGGTGAGACTGACCGGCCTATAGTTGCCCGGGTCCTCCTTCCTCCCCTTTTTGAAAATGGGGACCACGTTAGCCCTTTTCCAGTCCTCTGGGACTTGGCCTGTGCGCCACGAGCGTTCGAATATTCCCGCCAGTGGTTCTGCAATGATGTTGGCCAGTGCCTTCAGCACCCTCGGATGGAGCCCATCCGGGCCTGCCGATTTAAAGGCATCCAGTTCTTCCAAGTGACTCTGCACCACCTCAGGATCTACGTATGGAAGTCCGGCGCCTTGCTGCTGCCTCTCTACAACCCCAGTGAGAGACTTGTCGTGCCCCTCACTTAGGAACACTGAGGCAAAGAACTCGTTGAGGAGTTCAGCCTTGTCCCCCCTGTCTGTCACCAATTGTTTCTGCCATTTAGCAGCGGTCCTATTCCTCCCTGGGCCTTCCTTTTACTCCCAATATATCTAAAAAACAATTTCTTGTTGTCCTTTACTTGGGTTGCCATCCTCAGCTCCATGGTAGCTTTGGCCCGCCTAACTGCCTCCCTACAAGCACGAGCAGAGGAGGTATATTCATCTTTAGTGATCTCACCCTGTTTCCACTTTTTATGTGCTCCCCTTTTGGCCCTTAGGCTGCCCTGGATTTCTCTGGTCAGCCATGGAAGCCTCTTGGCCCCTTTCCCTCTTTTGCCTCGCTCGGGGATCGTCTTGCTTTGTGCCCGAAGGATCGTTTCCTTTAGGCACAGCCACCCTTCTTGGGCTCCCATCCCATCAAAACTCCTACTCTGCAGTGCTTCCTTGACTAATTGCCTGAGTGCATTGAGATCAGCTTTCCTAAAGTCTAGCACTTTCACCCTACTAGTTACCTTACCCACTTGCCGTCTTATGTTGAATTCTATTATTAGGTGATCACTGTCTCCCAAATGGCTACCGATCTGGAGGTCCCCTATCATGTCATCTCCCGTTGCCAATACCAGATCCAGTATGGCATTCCCCCTAGTGTGACCTAGTGGGACACCTCCTGTGTCAGGTGGAGGTCCTGTATACAGGTTAGAAACCTGCGTGAGTGATGGGACCTTGCTGTCTGCATCTCCCAGCAGATGTCCGGGTAGTTTAAGTCCCCCATGACTACCGCCTCTTTAGCTTTTATGGTCTCCGAGAGTTGCCTCAGGAGCCCCGCATCTATTTCTTCCCCTTGGTGTGGGGGTCTGTAGCAGACCTCTACCACCAAATCCCTTTCTCCTTGCCCCCCATGTAGCCTAACCCACAATCCTTCTACTTCCTCAACCTCGGATTCTGTCTTGATGAGGGTTGATGTATATTGCTCACTGACATAAAGTGCAACCCCCCCCCCCCCTTTCTTCCCCGACCTGTCCTTTCAGTACAATCTATAGCCCTCAATATGTACCGCCCAGTCATGGGATGAATCCCACCAGGTCTCTGTTAGCCCCACTAAGTCATAGGTGTTTAGTGCAAGCAGGAGCGCTAGTTCATCCTGCTTGTTCCCCATGCTCCTAGCATTAGTATATAGGCACTTGAGCCCTGCGACTGGTGCCTTTGCTGCCCCCCCGCTCCGAGTCCCAAGGGGCCCATTGTTCCTTACCTTCTTGTTTCTTACCTGTTCTGTAGTGCTGGCCTCCCCATGGCTTTCAGGTTCCCAATGTTCTCCTTCTTCAGGCTGGGCTGTCCTTGTGGGTGCCACATGGTTTGGTGGTCCACAGCTTCCCCTGCCCTCGTACTCCCCTCCCCCCGACGAGCCTAGTTTAAAGCCCGCCGGAGGAGATCCGCCAACCTAGTAGAAAACACACACTTACCTTTGGGGGACAGGTGAAGCCCATCCCAGCTGAGCATGTCCCTCGTCGTGATGTGCGGGTCATTGTCCAGGAAGCCGAAGCCTGCCTTGAGACACCACTGCCGAAGCCACCAGTTGGTCTCTCTGATGCAGTTCTCCTGCCGTCTTCCTCGTCTGGTCACTGGTAGGATGGAAGAGAAAACCACCTGGGCACCGAACTCCTTCAGCACGCCACCCAGAGCACAGTAGTCCGCCATCAGGTGATCGGGGGTTCTCCTGGCCGCATCATTAGTACCCACATGGACTAGGACCATGGGGTAATAATCGGTGGGCTTGATCCTGGCCTGGATTACCTCCGTCACATCCCGAATCTTTGCTCCAGGGAGGCAGCATACCTCTCGTGCCGAGGGGTCCTGGCGACAGATGGGTCCTTCCGTACCTCTCAGGATGGAGTCTCCTATGACGAGCACTCGTCGCCTCCTCCTCTGGGTCATCGTGGATCTCTGGATCTGTTTGGAGTGTGAAGAACGTGGTGTTTCTTCTTGCCCAAGGGTTTCCTCCTCCCCTTCCATCTCCTGCAGGGTCGCCAGGGCCTCGTACCTGTTCACCAGTCGGACTGGAGAAGCTGGTACCGGTTCGCTGCATGCTGCTCCGGTCCTGGCTGTGACTGTCTGCCACTCTGCTGTGGAGGGTATTCCCCAGGGTGCTTCTTCCTTTGGTGCCTGGGCCTGCAGGGAAAGGAAATAACTATCAATTTCATCCTCCGCCTCCCTGATCCCCCTCAGCCTGCTAACCTCCTCCCGGAGCTCCCTCACCTGCGCCTCCAGAGCCCTAAGACGGGCATCTGCTGGACAGGTGTGGGGGCCCCCAATCTCTGCCCCCCCCGGCCCTGCTGGGGATACCCCACAGGCCAGGAGGTAGGGGGACACCAGCTCCCCCATGGGCTCGGTCTGGGTGGAGGCCTCAGACCTGCCCCAGGTAGCCTTGTCCCCCTGGGCAGAGGCCCTAGCAGCACTCCTCGTAGACACCATTCTACGGGCTGCTGTTTGTAGACCTGCGCGGTGTCTACGCCCTACCCCTACAGGAGTCCCACTCCTGGCCCTCCTGGCCCGCCCTCTGGCGCGAACGCCCGCACAAACGCCGGCGTGCTCTTACAGAGCGCGCCTGTTTGCGCGCTCTGTTCGCGCCGCGCGGCTCGGGAGCGCAGCTCCCTACCGGCTCAGCTATATGGGACCCGGGGGGCTTCCCCTCCGGATCCGGCTCAGCTGTGCCGGGTCCCTCCGCCCCACTTACCTTCGGGGGATCAGCTGCTGCTGCCCCCGCTGCCGATTCCTCTGCTGCTGCTGCCGCTGCCACCTCCGGTCAGTTGGTTGGTAAAAAGGGCACACGTGCGTGCGGGACACACGTGTGCTGCCTCCTCTCCTTCCTGCTGCTGGTTCCCGAGTGCCACTGTTATCGTGGAAGCTTGAAGGGCAACTAGATTATGTAAATAATGAATTTGGATTAGATTTTATTCCCATTTAAATCAATGCAAAATTCCCATTGACATCAGTGGCAGGAGTTCAGGTGTTTTGTTCATTAACTTTTTATCATAGACTTTTAAAATGGCCATTATAGTTAGGGACTATAATTTGGGCTTTGGGCTTCAGGAGCTTTCAGGAGAAAGCCTGAAATTTAGCATTTTCCCCAAAGCCCTGGAAAACTGATTTGTCTGAAAATGGCCTGACACTGTGGGGGAGAGGGAGGGTAGAGAAAAAAGTTTTTAAAAAACTTACCTGAAACGTAGACAAGAAAGGCAGCAGAGCCCCGGAAACACTGTGGAAGCCCCACATGTTTCCAAGGGCAGCCTAGTACAGACTGAGCCCCTGCCAGGACTCAGCCAATCAGGTTGTCCTACTCCCCACTTTGGCAGGGAGTTTAAAAGCCCTTCCTAGAGCAGAGCAGGTAAGTACTCCCTGCCATATGGGCTATGGACATAAGCATGCTGGATGCCTGCCCTCACAGCTGGTATCATCAGCCTTGCCTGGTAACGCATCTTGTGTCAAAGATAAATAAAACTGTTGACCATACAGATTAGTTTTTACAGCAGGAGTCACCTCCTGCCATGCACTTCTATGCTCTGTTTCTCACACTCAGTTCAGAGTGAGAATTGAACTTCAAACTTGTAGCAAAACAGATACTTCCCATTGATAAATTGGTAAAATTCTGTTCCCAAGTTCTTGAAGGAGATCTTAGCTGTGAAATTACTTCCCATGTGTGTACCAGACACAAATAAATCACATTTTGGGTATCAAATTATAGCCCTTTGTTTTGTCTAAATGTTACTGTTTTCAATAGACAAGAAACTGGGTTTGGTCTAGTGCAGTGGTTTTCAATCTCTGGTTTTCAGACCCCTGGGACTCCTCAGGCTGTCTAAGGGGTCCATGAAACATGACTATAATCAGTCAAAATTATGTGACTACCCACACTTACAATTCAAAGGGATCCGCACCTCTATTCAAAATTTCCAAAGGAATCTACAACTCAATTCAAATTTGTTATGGGTCTGCAAATGAAAAAAGGTTGAAAACCACTGGTGTAGTGTATTCTATGTAAAGGTGAATGTGAGACAGTAGACCAACCCCAGCTTCTTGTCTATGGAAAACATTTTATTTAACTTCCCCAGCTTTTCCAGTGAATTTTACTATTACTAATTGTAGGTTTTACTCAGGCCATGCTGTTTCAGAAAAGAAAACACTTAACTGTCCTACTTGATCATAGTAAACATATGTTGTAGGGAAATGAAACAATATTTGAAATGCCAGACTGGACAGCAGAATGCTCTCTTGCATGCAAAGTCTCTCTCACTTAGTTACTCTTTTGAATTTGCAAACTGGCACAAAATTCATAGCATCCTCTCTCCAGATCCCACTGGCAAAGACCAAGGATAGATTTGAGGATTAAATGATGAAACCATGGACCTTGCCTTCCTTTGGCTCAAGGGGAAAAAAAGCATTCTTGTACTGCACAGCTGTTTGCCAAAAGACTCCAGTAGCCTTTAGATTTTAGGTGCTGATTGAAGTCTAGTCTGCAGTTGTCATTACACAAGACTTCAGCAAAGGTTACTTCTGCAACACTGTGGATGTTCTCATGCTGCACAACGTGTAGTGATACAAGTTCTGAAACTTCTAATTTAGGGATGCTCCCTAACTGCGAAGATTGAAGAAATTGGGAATTCAAAGGTGGTTCCCTCTGTTACTTAAAGAGAAAGGGATTGCAGATCTTGCCTAGTGCTCTGCAATTAAAGTTTTTGTTTAGTTTTTCTCATTCATGTAAGCCTATATTTCTTGAACCCAGTGAACATTAGACAATATGTTAAATATGTCACTACAAGAAGAGTGACTGACAACAAAGAAAGTAAATGGGTGGGGAGGGATTTTTTTTTTAAATCCAGCTAAAAATGATTTTTTATTGAAAAAATAATATTTATTGCTGACAACAGATATTGAACTTAATAGGCATGAAGGCTGAAGTTCTGTGTTTGTTTCTAGAATGGAAAATCTTCTCAACATTCCCACATCCCTGTGTCTAAGTTACCATCTTGTCTAATAATCCCTCCCACTGAATTCTTTTTTTCTGATATAGACAGCTGTCCACTAGGGACTGGACTGAGATTATGAATCTGATTCAGAATGGACACTGAACCACCCCTAGATTGTAACTGCATTGTAGTCCCAACCTGATATGGGTTACAAAAGCTCATACTGTGGTGTTCAACGCCGATAAATGCAAGGTTCTCCACCTTGGGAAAAAAAACCCGCAGCATCCTTATAGGCTCGGCAGTGCTATGTTGGCGAGCACTATGCAAGAAAGAGACTTGGGGGTCATCATTGACCACAAGAGGAACATGAGCCTGCAATGCGATGCTGCAGCTAGTAAAGCGACCAAAACGCTGGCTTGCATCCTTAGATGCTTCTCAAGCAAATCCTGGGATGTCATTCTCCCCCTGTACTCGGCCTTAGTGAGGCCACAGCTGGAGTACTGCGTCCAGTTTTGGGCTCCACAATTCAAAAAGGATGTGGAGAAGCTTGAGAGAGTCCAGAGAAGAGCCACGCGCATGATCAGAGGTCAGGGAAGCAGACCCTACGATGACAGGCTGAGAGCCCTGGGGCTCTTTAGCCTGGAAAAGCGCAGGCTCAGGGGTGATCTGATGGCCACCTACAAGTTTATCAGGGGTGACCACCAGTATCTGGGGGAACGTTTGTTCACCAAAGCGCCCCAAGGGATGACGAGGCCGAATGGTCATAAACTACTACAAGATCGTTTCAGGCTGGACATAAGGAAGAATTTCTTTACTGTCCGAGCCCCCAAGGTCTGGAACAGCCTGCCACCGGAGGTTGTTCAAGTGCCTACATTGAACACCTTCAAGATGAAACTGGATGCTTATCTTGCTGGTATCCTATGACCCCAGCTGACTTCCTGCCCTTTGGGCGGGGGGCTGGACTCGATGATCTTCCGAGGTCCCTTCCAGCCCTAATGTCTATGAAATCTATGATGTCGAAAGATTGATATTCAATGGGGGAACTGGATGGTCTTAGGGCTTAGTCCATTTTTTAAATCATTGGGTGCCTATACATGTGCAGTGAGTCTGCACTGACGTGCTGTAGTTACTGCACGTTGGAGAACACTTGATCAATTGAGTCTGCTGGAGTAATTACCATGCTTCAACAAACTCCAGAGTCACTTGTTTCAGTGTCCCTGCTTTGAAAAATGGTGGCGGGGGTGCTTTAACTAAAGCTTGTTCGATAAGCTTTAGTTAAAGCACTCCCACCGCCCATTTTTCAGCGTGGGGACACTGATACACATGACACTCTGGGCACTTTAATTAGAGCTGTTCTCATAGCTACTCTAATTAAATCACCTCCTCCCCCACATGCTCCTGGAGCATATGAATAAATGCCCGTTATTTGCTTCCTGCATTCACTATTATAAAACCTTTGATTTCTTCAATGTAAAAACCTAACTGCAAAACTCTCCTTTTAAAGACATCAGTCCTGAATGATAGGATAGCAAACAACTGCATGCAGCAGCATGAATCTCAAGAGAACTGAATTTTAACCTAGTTTGTGCTTTTAAATAAAAGACTGACATCAGAACCATAACAATCACACTTTGTTCCATTGGCGACATGTAGGGGGGGCACAGAGGGGCATGTGCCTCCCCTGAGATTGGCCCCTGCCAAATCCACCTCCGGCTTCTGCGGGTGGTAGCCGCCCCCCCGCCCCTGCCACTGACTTGGCCACCAGTGTCTGCAGGGAGTCCCTCCTTGCCACTTGCCACTTGCCATTCCCCACCAATGACACTGCTGCCGGCAGCTGCCGGCAGTCCCTGCTTGCTGCTGCTGACACTGGCATTGGCAGCTGCGGGCAGTCCCCACTCACTGCTTATCACCGCCCCCCCCGCCACTGCTGACACTGATGGCTGCTGGCAGTCCCCACTCGCCGCTGATGCTGCCACTTACAAATGGTGCTCCCCTCTCCTCCCCCCCCCCCCAGTATCGGGAGGCACCAGTTATTCATGCTTTGTTCAATAAATAACCTATTCATGTTCATTTAGTAACCACTTCTACTGTGGTTCCCCAGTGTGGAGTTCTTAAACCTTTGGAGTCTGCACACTGACATAAATGCTTGCTTGGCTTGGACAATTCCAATTATCCTGAGACTGAAAATAACACATCTTAAGTAATTTAATTGGAAAGCTTATTGATGAAGAAGGAAAAGTTCACCAGATAGTATTGATCTATAAAGCTGGAGCCCTGAAAGATAATCCTGTAGAAAGACATCTTATTGTCAGTTATTGTCTAGGATAGTTGTTATGCTTATATGTCTTAAGGCTTATATTATGAGACATTCTGGATTGTTCTACTTTGATGTCAGTTTTTATGGATTTTCCAAGGCATTGTAATTTTTTGAAAGAGTTGAAAGTAATACTATTTGAAATAATAAAGATCCTACAAGTTTAATTAGAATAAAGTATTATAGAAGATGGTACACAGGTCAGGGTGCCAATACATCTAGACTCATCCTTCAGTGGGTGTGTCTACATGTGGATTTGATGTGGGAGCAGTTTACTCATGAATAAACACTCCCAGGCAGGCTTCTACATGTGCAGGGAAGCGGGAGCAGATTTGCTGCTAAAAGCAAGAAGCTCCTGGCCCTGGCTCCCTGATCAGGGGCAGGGGACTTGGAAAGAGCTACAGAGGATGGGCAAGTACCAGCCCCCTGCCCCAATCTGCCATTGGGCAGCTAGCAGGTAGCTCACTGCTAGCTGCCCCACTGGCAGACCAGGACAAGGGGCTAAGACCTACCCCACACCTGAAGCCCTTTATAAGCCCTGTGCCTTAATCACCTAATCAGGGCACAGGCTCCCCAGGTCCTCCCAGCAGGGAGCTCCCAGCGCCAGGTCCACAGTTGCAGGGCCAGCTCTGGAAGATCCTTATCTCCCAGCACCAGCTGTATAACTGATAGGCTGGTACTGGGAGATAAGTGCCAACCCTGTGACTGTGGAGCTGGTGCTGAGAAATAAGGATCTCCCAGCCCCTGTTCCTTGATCATGATTGCAGGAAGAGGAGCTTAGAGATCCCTGCTGCCAGGGCAGGGGGCATAATCCCTGCCCAGGCTTCGGTGTTGGAGCCCACTATAGCAGCAGGCAGCCCCCCAGGGGCAGGGAGCAATCTCTTGCAGATTTGCTCCTGGTCAGGAGTCTACACAAGTGCCACTGTACAGTAAGTAATAACATGTAAATTTGCTACTTGGATTTGCAGGTAGCAAATTTACTTGTGATTAGCGAGATTTACTGCATGATAAGCATGTGCACATGTAGTAAACTATGCTACTGTGCAGTAAAGTGTCTTGTGTAGATACACCCAGTCTGTCCATTTAAAAATGACATTTTTCTAAATGATTTTGGATACTTAGCCTTGCATTTTTCTCTATCTGTAAATTGGGTGCAATTTTACTTACACTTCAATAAAACAACATTCAATGGACAATAGTAGTACAACAAGCATGGCTCTTATGCCCAAAGATCCAAGGAGTTTCTGTCCATAAAAACAGCTTAGCAGTTTTCTCTTCAGCACTTCAAGCCACATTTCTTCCTGCATTTCTTTCCTCCATACGTTCAGGCATTTCCCTTTTCAGCACCATTTTTTCATTGTCCTGTCCTTATTTCATTGTCCTTCTTGACACCAGGAGCAACAGGCAGTCTCCTTGAGTGTTTAGAGTCCACCTGATGAGCCAACAGAAGCTAATCAACTCTTTGTTGCTTGATAGCCATTACCTCTAGTAGGGCACATAAAAAATCTCCAAGCTCTTGGTTCAAACACAATTAACTCCTTCTTTCTTCTGTGTTAAAGCTAGCCAAGGGAAACTGAGGCATGCAGCATAGTTTCATAGCTGTTAGGGGCTGGAGAGACCTTACAGATCATCAGGTCCAGCCCCCCTGCTCTTGGACAGGAAGGACTGCTGGGATCAGATGACCCCAGCAAGATGGGTGTCAAGACATTTTTTGAAGATCACCAGGGTGGGTGACTGTACCACCTCTGTGGGGAACCTGATCCAAAACCTCGGCACTCAACTTGTAAAGAAGTTTTTCCTTATGTCTAGCCAGAAGCAATCCTCAATGAGCTTGTACCCGTTATTTCTTGTCCTCCCCTGGGGGGCCTTGGTGAACAGATCCATGGCCCCAGGCCCTGATGTATACTTTTAGGCTGCCACCAAATTCCCTCTGAGTCTTCTCTTCTCCAAACTGAATAGTCCCAAGTCTTCCAGCCTCTCGTGGTATGACCTGGTCTCTAGGCCTTGAACCATGCACATGGCTCACCTTTGGACTCTCTCAAGCTTTCCACATCCTTCTTGAAGTGCGGCACCCAGAACTGGATATAGAACTCCAGCTGTGGTCTCACCAAGATCAAGTATAGAGGGAGGATGACATCCTTAGCCTTGCTCGAGATGCCATGGAACATGCACACCAGTGTTTGATTAGCTCTGTCAGCTATGGCATCGCATTGGTGGCTCATGTTCATTTTGTTATCTATCACAACAAACATGGACACATTTAAACTAGAAATATTACAACACCAAAGCCTCTCACAACAATGTATCAGTACAGTAAAAGTGGTGGTCCAGAAATTATGCAAAAGACAAGGATTTCTTAGGGTGAGATCTTTTATTGGACCAAATAGGTAGTTGGGATAAAGTTAGACATACTTTTGAATGCTAGACATTCTTTCTCGGACATGAGGACAGTGTTACACCTACCTTACATATTATAAAGTACTGAGCATGTTATCAAGTCTTAACAAATAACCATGTGAAAATAAGGAAGTATAAGGTGGATCTTTTTTTTCTTCCTTTCTACAGAGGTAAAGAAAAATGGAATGGAAATCTGCTTTGGAGATCATTAACTTGAAACAGATCACAAGAAACTCCACTTTTTGCTGTGTAAACTCAGATTTCTGAGGCCCAAAGAAATCATTCTAATCATATGGCTTCACTTTGTATTTTGCATGGGCCATAGACCCACACCCAGGAACTCTTGCATCAAGTTCACAGTTTTCTGTTTAAATTATACCATGTCTTTCTGAAAGACCCAGAATTGACTGCAATTCCTTGAACTTCACTTCTCATCACCACCATGTAAGAGGGTTAAGGGGAAATAAAACCAAGGATTTACAAAGCACCATCTCACTGAGAATTTAGTTGGTTTCAGCATTGCAATAAAAGTATCTGTGCTGTAGTATCTCATTTAAACTACTGTATATCAGGGTATTTTCATTGACATTTGTGGAGTTACTCTGACTTTGCACTGGTCCCCTAACCCATTATGCAGTGATAAATGAATTCAGGATGGGGTGTAATTTCTGGTTAGTCTTCCATTAGCTGTTCCACATCTGAATCTAGCCATATTGGCACATTTATACTACAGAAATTTAATTTATTATATTTTTTCCATTGTGCAATATCCTGTCTCAAGAGGGAATTAAATATATCCTCATTTATTTATCTTCATTATGAGTAAGCAAGTTAAGTATAAAAATCAAATTTCCAGAAGATAGGGATGGGTCAGTCATTTGTCTTTACCACAGTTAAGAAATTAACCATTGAATAATGGAGCACAACTACCTGTTGGATAGTGGCTTGGATGGTCAGTGTGGAAAATGGTCTGGAAAATGGTCTGAGCTGAGGCTTATTTCATCTGGATGGGTTTGTATTTCCTTGAAATTTGCTTGTTGCTATAGCTAATGACACCTTTAAATGGAAACAATGTGACAGAGTCATAGAGAAATAAGTCTGAAAGGGACCTCAGGAGGTCAATTAGTCTAAACCCCTGCTGAAAGCAGGATCATCCTTACCTAAACCATACCAGAAAAGTTCTTGAAAACTGTGGGACCAACCTCATGTACAACTACCAGGCATAATGCTTAAAACATCCTTTAATTTGCCACAGGTAAGGCAGGAGGACAAGGGCACTGTCAACATCCTGCCATTGCAAGGACAGGCAATTGTTTGTTACATATACACAACATATCCAAGGAGAAGCACTGTACAACTCTCTGCCATTGAGTGAAAAGACTTACAGTCCATGCCACTCTGTCATGGGATAAAATTCCTTCCTGATCCCAAAAGTAGTGATGTGACCCTGACTGAGTGGCAGAGCAAGACCTTCCAATCAGGAATGTCTGTTTTTTTAAAGTCCCAGATCCTAGTCAAAATCCCCAGCCTTGGCTGTGGCCAACACCCAATACTTCTGAGTTGGGTTACCATACGTCCGATTTTTCCCAGACATCCTGTTTTAAAAATCCAGGAGGTTTTTTTAAATATCAGCAAATGTCCAGGATTTTTCTCTGCCCCTGTGTGGCAGGGCACTGTCACTTTAAGAGCTAGGCTAGGGAGATGGCAGGTGCCTGATGAGGGAAGCCATTTAATGCTCAGTTCTCTGTGCTGTGAGGGGCAGTTTGAGACCAGCCAGAAGGGGAAGAATATCTCCTTGCTGAGCTCCTTGGGCCAGGAACAACTTGGAGGTATATAGGCTGGGGCTATGGGGATGGAGGAGGCCCCAGGTCCTAGGCATGACCTAAAACTGCACCCTGCCAGGGTATAGAGGCCTGGTGGGACTGCTGGTGGTGCAGCAGCCCCAGGAAATGCCAGGACCATGAACCTTCCTGGTGAAAGGCAGGTGGGGGGATGGGGGTCTGATAACCTCCAGCCCCTGCACAGTCCTGGCTGGGGAAAGCCCAGATCTGGGAGATGTTTGAGAGATCTGAGGCTCATTTGATCCAGTGGAATTGTGAGGGAGAAAAGCCAAGTGGTTCAGACCTGACTGGATGGACCCTCGAACTGGTCCATGCTGGAGCCAGGATGTAAAAGGGGGGTCAAAAGGGCCAGGGGTCCTACACGAGGGATGCCCAGAGCAAGAGGCTCAGGATTCCAACTGGCTTGAAGGTGTGGCCAGGGCCTAAGGGGGAGCTAAAGGTCCCAGAGTGGGGCCCACAGCTTGAGGGGGAGCTTAGCTGCCTGGGATGCCATCTGCGAGGCATGGGCCCCAGTGTAGGGGAAGGTTTGGAGCTAGGGATATCACCACTAGTCATCAGGGTCTTAAATGGGCAGCCTCCCACCTGAGTAACATCATAATCAAGGTGTGGCAGGAGAGAGAAGTGGGCAGTCGGCCCAGAAACAGTTGGGCAGGCCAACATCTAACCAGCCTGGGAAGGCCCCCCTGTTACACTCTGCTTTCTCTGGACTTCCTAGCTTGCCCTAGCAAGGAGCTGCTTGGGGCTTGGAGGAGGGAAGGCAGAGCACTTGGAGGAAGGGCCATCACATGCATCTGTGCATAGGCCCTGGCAGCTGAAGGAATCCATGAGGGTCAAAAGCAATCTTTCTGAGTTCTTTGCAACAGAAAAATTGCTCTATTTTTCTGTAGTAAAAAATGTGTGAAAAATAACAGCTGGCATTTTCTGAGAAGTGCCTTGAGTCTAAGAAGGGCTGCCTTGGTCTATCTAGGACAGGTGTGGGCAATTATTTCAGGTAGAGGGCTGCTTAATGAGTTTTGGCAAGCTGTCAAGGGCCACAAGATAGCCCTGCCCCCTGGTCGCCATCTTGGGACTGGAAGTTCTGCCCCCTAACCCCCAACTTTTGCTATTGGAAGTCCCTCCCCTTGCCCCCAGAAGTACTCATTTTGGGAAGGTGGTTTGCCATCTTGGAACCAGAAAAAATACAAATTATATACTAAAAATCAAACATTGACAATAATATAATTTATTTTAGTTAAAAAAATATTTTTATCCTTATTTATGTTTTTGAGTAGTGTATATAGAAATGATTGCATAATAGCTCAAAATGAAGTCTTACTCTTGTATATTGCAGGGGAATGTGGAAGGGTGTGGGGTGTAGGGGAGGGTGTTGAGGTATGTGTGGATGTGGTTGGGTGGGTATGAGAGGTTTGTCGGGGGGAATGCTTGTGGGGATGTGTGGAGGTGGAGGGTGGCTGGGGGAGTGTGTGGGGATGGGTGTGGGGTGTGCATGGGGGGATGTGGGGACATGTGTGGTGGGATATGTTCACATAGCAGTGAGCAGTGAGGGCTCCCCTCAGAGGCACAAGTGTGGAGCGGGGTGCCCAGGGAGCGACAGGACGTGCCATGGCTGGACTGCCTGGGCCAGGGGACAGAGGGACCCACTGCAGGCTAGACAAAGATCCACAGGCCATATTTAGCCCACCCCTGATCTAGGGGGTGCATTGAGCCTAAGAAGGTTGAGAACCACTGTGCTATGGCATATAGACTGTATGCCTTATTTCTCAATATGCTGATGTAGATTGAATACTTATGTCTGCTCCCTTTTTAAAAGGTGTAGTACATATTATATTACACTAGAACGCTGGCATATTAAATGACAGTTGTTAATATTTTTTATTAAATTGTCATTGTAATTTTCATTTGGTACATATTTGCATATTACTGTTTTTATCTCTCATTCTAACTCAATAAACCTTTTATCTATTTAGAATAGAAACCATTACCAAACTAAATTCTGATTCTCCCAACTCT
This sequence comes from Alligator mississippiensis, assembly GCF_030867095.1. Taxonomy (NCBI): domain Eukaryota; kingdom Metazoa; phylum Chordata; order Crocodylia; family Alligatoridae; genus Alligator; species Alligator mississippiensis. The sequence goes on along the minus strand of NC_081828.1, from coordinate 83,853,235 downwards.
TTCAAGACCTTTAATGTGTTGTTTCAAAAGATGAAATATTTCAAGGCTCGAAGTTAGCTATATTTCTTGCTAATTCTTTGATTTTAAGAGGCACAGTTTGTAACAGCTGCTCAAATATCTCAGGAAAATAGCTATTTCAACTATTTTATTGTGTCTGATACATCCCCTTAGCTACCCAAGAATGATTATATTAGCAGAAATGAAAATAAAAAAAGAGTAATAATCTGGTTTTAAAGGCCATTACATCATTTCCAAACAATTTTAGCAATCTCCTTTAATGTAATTTCTTCAGCATAAATTGGAGAGAAAGTTATAGGACTGGACTGTCTTCTGCATCTGGTTTTTGTTATAGACAAGCCAACATACACCATTTGCTCAGACCATCTGCAAAAAAATAACTTAAAAAAAAAAGTCAGGCCGCTTTTGCATTCAGCAGCCCAGTGTTAAAGTAGTGTGAGGCACGCACATTCCTTTTCTGTGGGGCAATCTGAAGATCATAACTCAGCTCTCAAAACTGGGTTGTTTGATACCTATCATATGTTTGATGTGTGGGAGAGACAGATTTAAGAGACTGAAGTGATCATTTCAAATATTAGTAATGTTTAGAGCCGGATCCAAACCCTATTGAAATCAAAGGAAAGACTTGCACTGATTTCTGTGGTATTTTACTCAGGTCCTCAGCCTCTCTTTGGATTTATGAATGGTCCCAAATTTTGCTAAGTATCCATTATTTGAAAGCATTCTTAGATTCTTAAAAAAAAATAGGGCTAGAAGGGATCTCAGGAGATCATCCAATCCATTGTCTTGTACCATGCAGGACAGTTCATATGTAAACCACCCCAGATAAGCAAAGGCCACAGAGGAGGACTGCTGGGTGCTGGACACTGTCCTGGCTCTGGAAATTGCCTTTGTGCCGCCCATGGTCCAGCCCTTGGCCAGAGCCCACCCTGCCCTCTGGCAGCCACTCACTGCCCAGCAGTAAGCCTCTCAGTGGACTCAGGCTGAGGTGCAGTGCTGCTTCCACCAGCCAGATGCTCCTGCCCCAGTATCTGCCCCGGGTCCCCTGCCAGCCAGCCCCCCCAGGCCCTGCCCTGCCACTTGCCCCAGCTCCATGCTGCCCCAGAGCAGGAACTACCTGCAGGTCAGCACCACATGCAGGCCCTGCTGGCCTAGCCCACTGTCTGCAGGAGGGGGAGCCTCCCATGCTGACAGAGCAGCAGCCACCCTTGCCCCTAGGGGAACCCCCTGTCCATGGGGCCCACTGCGGCATAAGCACCCTTAGTGGTGCAGCCAGAGGCTGGGCTGCTGTGCCAGGGGCCCTCCTGGATGGGGTCAGTGGGTTGGGAGTGCCTAGGAGGCAGAGCCTGGGGACAGATCACTGTACATAGGTTGCTTTATTGGGTGGGGTGGGTGGTGAAGAGGATCTGTGGGTCGGGGGAATGGGGCTTGCTGCAGGGGAGGGAGGGGGGAAAGGCTCTGTTGTTGGGGAGGGAGAGGGGACTGGGTCTGTGTTTGTGGAGGGGAATAAAGTGCTTTCCTGAAAACTGTCCACATGAGTGTGGTGCTGGGAGTGCATGGAGGGGTGGGGATCTGGCCCTGGTTGTGCAGGTGGCCTATAGCAGGGAGTTCAGGAGCAGGTGGTCAGCCAGTGCTTCTCACACCCATTGCCCTTGACCTCACTGGTGGGTGTGCAGCTAGCCTGGGGCCTTGGTGGGGAGGGGCCTGTTGCTTTCACTGCCACTGCAGCTGGTGCTGTCAGTGGTGGACATCCTCCATCTGCTGTGCCAATTCCACCCAGACCTCATGGAAGAGCTCCCCCCAGGCCTCACAGATGTTATGCACCACAGCACCACACAGGCTGTGGCGATGACCTAGGGAATGTTGGCCCCCCTAACCTTGAGGTGGGCAGTGAGGGAGCACCAGCATCCTTTCAGGTGACCGAAGGCACACTCCACCAACATGTGGATTTAGCCCAGGCACTTGTTGAAGTGTGCCTCGTGGGGGTCCAGCTGGCTGGTGTAAGGCTGCATAAGCCAGGGGAGGAGCAGGTAGGTGGGGTCCCTGATGAGGAGGAATAGGATTGCCATCACACTCAGCTGGAGGTCCAGCATCCCTGGCACAAAGTGCCCACTCTCCATGAGGGCTGTCAGGGTGAAGTGTGGAAGACATGGGCATCATGGGCACTGCCTACCCAACCAGCACCCACATTGGTGAAGGCACTGTGGTGGTCAATGATGGCCTGGAGCAAAACTGAGTGAAATCCCCACTGGTTGTAGCAAGACTAGTTACCACAGGCAGGCAGGTCATGGGGATGTGGGTCCCATCCAGGGCCCCAAAGCACTGGGGGGAAGCCCATGGCATGAAACCCTGCAACCATCTCCAGGGGGGTTGTGCATGTCATAACCCAATGAGTTTGGTGCCTCGGCACTATGGAATTTTCTTGACACCTGAGAGCCTCTTGCACAGCGAGGGTTTTTGTTGCATAAAGAACCCACATGCAGGAGAGTGTTCCCGCCACTTTTGCAGCTGCTTTTGCAGGATGCATTTTCTCTTTGCAGCACGGAGGTGCATGGTGCAAAGAGTTCCCGCCATTCGGATGCAAATTCGTGCCCCGCAATTGGCTAGTGCTAAATTATTCATACGTGGCGGCCGGTAATTGGCTTGCTGGCCGTTTAAAAATTAGCGCGACTTTCGCCCAAGTCGAAGAACTTTGAGCACGCTGCAGAGTGCCTCTTAGAGATCCGACTTGCGGCTAGCTGATCGATAGACTGATCACCTATCGATCCTTCTTCCCGTCGCCGAACGCAGTCCCAGACATACCCTTTTCCCGCCGGCTTGAGTTACGGACGAGTTTACTGGCATTGGCCTCGCCAGCTGGAGCAACTCACATTGTTGTCCAGACGACCGAACCGTTTCCATCGCAGCCACCCGCGACGTAAGTAAAGTTTTTTGCAACCATTAAGCTTGTCAGCCTCTCTATTCACCAGCCCGCCCTGACGAATGGGTAAATTCTGAATCACCTCGAGTCGGTTCAGTCCGGCCGAGACATGGCGACGAGGATGGGATCGGGATCACCGCGGCACATGCCGATGGGATCAAAGGGCACGGTGATGGAGAAGAACTTAACTGGGTGCTGCCCCTGGCGCACCGGGAACCGCCACGTAGAGAATGCTAACGATCTATGGGCGCATATCGCTTACCACCAGGCGGTAGAAGGGGAGGAAAGAAGTATTGATGGTTACTTCTCCGTAAAAAGAGAAGAGACCGTAATAAAAGAGTGGAGAACAAAGCTGTCCCTAGGGGAGTTCGGATGCATAATGGGGAGCGACCGGGTTTACTATTGGCCCCCGGAAGAAAAATCAACAATATCCCTAGCCAGGGTGAAAGCGCGGAAGGCAGAAAAGCTGACCCCCACTCAGGAGTTCGCCCAATGCACCCGATACTTGAAGGAGGGGGGGAACCCACCCCCGTGGACTGGTTCAACTGTCCGAATTTGGTGCCTGAGTCGCGGGGCCATGAGCTCCTCGTTCAGCTGTGGGAGGATTTAGAAACTAAGGGCCGTCACAAGCCGAAGTGGGGTCTAATTAAATGGAAAAAGGGAAAGATGATGAAAGTGCTGTTCCGTACAGTAACGGGCCTATTGAGGGAATACGCGAATCTGGAGGCTCAGATGTATACTGCGGGTAAAGAATCGCTGGAGCGGACAGCAAAGGGCTCCGGAGCAGCGTTTATTAACAGTGCCGGCCGCATGATGCTGCTAGCAGAAAATGGCGGCAAAAGAAGCCCAAGCTACCCGGGGAACCCGGAAAGGAGGGGCGGAGTTATGAAAGACCCGGCGGGGATTCCCTTGGTGACTCCACCCCCTGAGGTGACGTCATTCCCTGCAACCATGCCTCTTTACCACGGGGAGGGGGCAATGGGAGGAGGGATGTACTCAACGCTCCCAGATACAGAATTTAACCCTCTCTCTGCTGCAGCTTACCCGATAGCAGTGACAAAGCATGTTGAGGATAAAGAAGGTACCACGCGTACCACCACTATCTCTCGTACACGCACCAGACCAGAGATTCAAGAGCTTTGCAAAGACTCTAAAATCAGGCTGGAAGAAACCTTGGCCATATGGTTAGGAAGACTGATAGTGGAATTTGGATCCGACACTCTGGATAAAGAAGAAGTGAGTGCCCTGACACAACAAGCAGCGTGGAGCGGAGGGCGCGCTACTGATTTGAATGTGGTCACGGACAGTGCCCACTGGCCCATCCCGCTCCCGGCGCTTGTGGTAGGACAGGTGACCCACAAATTTCACACCTGGCACGAGGGTTGCCCGAAGAAGGCTACAGCAGAACAACTTCTCCTGGCTATAGTTGGAGTGTCGTATCTCTCATGGAGCCCAAGAACAAATCCAATGGGACTAACAGCAGTCCAGCGTAAAGAGAGATGGGCTCATCGTCACCTATCGGACCCCGGGGCAATTCCAATGCCCTTGGAAGCTATAGATGCCTGTGTGGAGGTATACAGAGGAGCGAATGCTGTTACACTCCGACTCTTCTTGAACCCGATAGCAGGACAACCAGTGGGAAGTCTTTTAGGCCATCTCCCACGATTGCAAGCACTTATGAAGCAAGGTGAGGAAGCTTCTAATGACATAAGGGATCGACCTTCAGCATACTTGGCTGCAACATTGAGGCCTAGGCGTCCAGGATATACCCCTCAGCGAGAGCCATGGGGGTCGCCTCCAAGGACCCCAAAAGAAAGAATCTCAAAGGAAAGAACTCTGAAGGAAAGGACTATGTTCGGATTTCTTCTTGCTCACTCTGGACTAACAAAGGCTCAATTGAGACTTTTGGGAGACAAGGCCCAGATCAGTATGGCTGAAGCAATGGGATTTAATTTTGAGGATCCGTCAAAAAACGAGTAATGGCCGTCGGCTCTGCCGGCGGCCTTCCTCAACTCAGACCTGATCCTACTGATTCTCGACCATATGCTGAACTTACTGTTTACAACCCTACCGATCCGGATGACAAACAACAGGTATCCTTCCTTCTTGACACTGGAGCTCAGACCAATGTGATTACCTCAATGATACCTCATCAAAAGACCACCAAGACGATCAAAGTACAAGGGCTTAATGCTATCACTGTCACAACGAAGGTCAAGTTTTGGGTTCAGGATCATTGATATCCCCTAGAAGCTGTTCTAGGGGACATCAACATTTTAGGAATCCCGGGGATAAAGACGCTTGACCTCAGGGAACAAGTGCTACAGGCATTACCCGTAATTATCCCAGAGCAGGACTGGCATCGACCAACGCTTCGTGACACTTCCACCTGGCGATATCGGCCAATCCCAACTAAAGATTCTCTGAAACAGTCCCTTACTAACCTTCTGCAACGACTTGAGCGACGAGGCTGTATTAAGACCGTAACAGCCAGCACCTACCTATCATCAGGATGGGGAGTGGCGAAACCTGGGAAGCCTAATGAAGCTAGGTTGGTCGTAGACTATCGAGAAGTCAATAAAAGGTGCCAAGTACTGCAACAACCTAATCCATCTACTCTGCCACAGTGTATGCTTGAAATGGCACAGTTCCAGCAAAGTCCATGGGTCGGAGTTACATTAGATCTGAAAAATATGTTCTTTTCTATCCCAATAACTGACCTGGAAGGAATACTGAATATGTGTATTGATGGCATCATGTACAGGTGGACAGTTTGTCCGCAAGGATATCGCAACGCTCCATCGTTAGCCACTGGTGCCATGAATAACACCCTGAAGAATTTTCGAGCCTTGCACTCTCTTCCCCCAGAAAAGGAATTAAAAATTTGGAGTTATGTGGATGATATTGCCATCATGGGTCGCGATAGCTCTGTAGTTGCCGGTGTAGTAAACCAATTAGTTGCTCACCTTCAAAGTGAGGGATGGACCATCAACGAGGAAAAGTCAAGCCTACATCCTATAGATGACATTACGTTCCTTGGCACTCGATACACTGGTTCCATCCGCCACGGAGTTTCGCATGAGGGTCCTAACATTGATCCGCTAAAAACGTTCCACCCTGTCACTAAGAGGCATTTTCAACAGCTTTTGGGTCATTTAAATTGGTATCGACATTATATTGGACCTAGTGATCTGGCACTCCTCACTAAATTACAGCGACAGATTCGCAACAAGTCCCAAAAGTCCACGCCTTGGACGGAAAAGGATCAGCAGAATCTGCTTCGCCTGCTAACCACGGTTAAAGGTACACAACTCCATGCCATCGATCTGGGTGAGTCACTAACCATAACCCTTGGATTCACCACCAACCACGTGTGGGCTGTCGTGCATAACCCCCACGATGAGTTAGTATACACGGCCCACAAGACACTTCAAGCGGCGCAACATCGATATGGAGCTATGGGAAAGATTCTCCTAGCCGAACAACTGGTGGAGCCGTTAGCAAGGGGGCATGGGACGTTACGCGCTCCTGGTGCCACATTGTTACCCTTGCTGGACGCGGGAAGAATCGACCCACACTTTCAAGGGGAATCTAAGACCTGGAATACGCTAGTACTAACCCACCATTATAATTGGCATTGTTGGAAGTTGGAAGACACGGTACCTGATCCAAGCCCAGAAGATGAGGAAAAGGTTCCTACGCTGTATGGAACTTCAGCCCCAGCGTGGATGGCCTCAGGCGGAACCTCCCGACATGAAGGAGCCTATGGGTACTACTGTAAAGCTTGTCGTGATAAGGAAATTTTTCAAGCTGACCCAGATGATAATTCGTCCCAAAAATGTGAATTATTAGGATTCCTGAAGGTACTGGAACATTGCTTGATGTATCATAACGATACACTCCCAGTTCCGATCATTGCGATTGATTCGCAGTATATCTACAAAATTCTTACGGGCACAGCTTTTCCCACCGAGAACTTGGATGATTGGTGAGACATCTGGAGGACGTTAACTAGATTTGTACGCCTTCCATTGATTAGGCACACTAAGTCCCATCGTTCAGATACTGATCCAGTGCATGAGGTAATTGATAAGCTCTTGGAGGATCCACTCCGGACCGACATAGCTTTGCCTGTCATATCTACCACTGATCCTGAAGCCAATCCATTCCTTGCGTGGCTTCACGAAAATTGGGGTCACCCAGGACCACGGGCTTGTCATCAACGTTGGTGCCGAACCATTACAGAGCCGGCCTCATATGGAGCCAGGCGGGATTGGGAAAAGGTAGCTCAGGCCTGTGAAACGTGTGCTAAAGAAAAGTGTCATAAAACCAAGCATCAGATCGGAGCTTTCGATCCTTCTCAGTTTCAGGCAGGAAAAGTTTGGCAGGTAGATTTACTGGGACCCCTCCCAGGGTCTAAACCACCAAATAAAGGACTAGTTGTGGTTGATTTGGGGACCAGACAGTTGCAGGTTATTCCCTTACGAAAAAGCAATGCCACTGCTGTTATTACTGCCTTAACTGCTGTGTTTGCCACCTGGCAGCCTCCTCATGAAATTCAGTCTGATGGAGGACCTCCATTCAACTCTAATGCTTTGGATAAGTTTGCTCGTCTTCACAATGTGGCATGGCATCTTCATCTGCCGTACCATCCGCAGTCCAACGACGTTGCGGAGAGACACATAGGTCTATACAAGGAGCAGCTTTGCCTTAGAGAAGGAGGAACGTTTAAAAATTGGACTAAATTTAATCACAATGTCCTTATTTCACTAAACACTACTAAGCCATTATGGGACAAAGCTAATGTCCAGAAACCCTCACCTTGGGAGCCCAAGTTCCAACCTGACGAGTTGGTGTGGATTTCAATACCTCACCCTCATCAGTCTCACCCACAAGTTCACAAAGGGACAGTTCAACGGCCGGGACAATATCCCAATACCTATTCTGTCCAACTGGAAGAGAAGCCTGATTGTCCCCCTATTATTGTTCATCACAACTGGATGACTCGCCGTTCCGATGTTCACCCAGTATCCTTACAGTGAAACCAGTTATGATTCTTTCTCTTTGTGTTTTGTCTTGTTATTCTGTTTTCTTCACAGGTTTGACCCCAGCAAAGCGGTAATCCACAACCACCTGATTGTGAGACCAAACTGCAATCCATTCGAAGCTAGAAAGTGATAATTGTGAGGGAGGCACTGAGATGACAAAAAACCCATCTACTCAGGACTTGTTATGGCATTATTTTATTTTGTTAAGTGTTTACTGACATTGTCTGTTATAGGAGAAGACGGACCGAAGCGGAATGTTCTCCAATCAGACGATGATCAGCAGTTGTTGTTATGTGTTCAAAGTTATTTGTTTATGTATTTATATATATATTGGTTGCGAAGGCTTTGCCAAGTCAGTGAATCCGTATAATGTGCTCATGTGTCGAAAGTTCCAGTTGTGCCGTCGGCAAGGGGGCATGTCATAACCCAATGAGTTTGGTGCCTCGGCACTATGGAATTTTCTTGACGCCTAAGAGCCTCTTGCACAGCAAGGGTTTTTGTTGCATAAAGAACCCACGTGCAGGAGAGTGTTCCCGCCACTTTTGCAGCTGCTTTTGCAGGATGCATTTTCTCTTTGCAGCACGGAGGTGCACGGTGCAAAGAGTTCCCGCCATTCGGATGCAAATTCGTGCCCCGCAATTGGCTAGTGCTAAATTATTCATACGTGGCGGCCGGTAATTGGCTTGCTGGCCGTTTAAAAATTAGCGCGACTTCCGCCCAAGTCGAAGAACTTTGAGCACGCTGCAGAGTGCCTCTTAGAGATCCGACTTGCGGCTAGCTGATCGATAGACTGATCACCTATCGATCCTTCTTCCCGTCGCCGAATGCAGTCCCAGACGTACCCTTTTCCCGCCGGCTTGAATTACGGACGAGTTTACTGGCATTGGCCTCGCCAGCTGGAGCAACTCACATTGTTGTCCAGACGACCAAACCATTTCCGTCGCAGCCACCCGCGACGTAAGTAAAGTTTTTTGCAACCATTAAGCTTGTCAGCCTCTCTATTCACCAGCCCGCCCTGACAAACGGGTAAATTCTGAATCACCTCGAGTCGGTTCAGCCCGGCCGAGACAGTGCACTTGGAGTATGTTGGCTCTGGATTTAGGACCCAGAGGCCTTGTTCCATGGGTGGGGAGGCGGGGGGGAACCACATTCAGCCTGACCATGATTTTTCCATTTGATAATAGGCAAATTTATTGAGACACAGTGATAACAGAATATAAGCAATACATACAATCAAGCAATTCCATATATCTACCAAACTCTAGGGATATCATTAGAGTCAAAGTACATCTGGCCAGGATGCAATCTTCACTCTGGGGCTCTCTCTTAGGTGTCATATGTCAGCATGTCAGCAGCCTGGAGATGGGATGCCAAGGCCCACACCCCCCCTCCAGTGTGGTGGATGAGATTGGCTGGTGGTGTGCCCTCTGTCCATGGTGGCCTCAAGGACCCATCCCAGGGGACAAGGATAGGGACCCCTCTCAGGGAGGAGGGATGCAAAGGAACTCGGACAGAGGACAGGGTGGGATGATGAGGACGGATGGGGAGGGACCCTTAGCTACTCTCAAGTCTCTGCTTTTGTATTCTTTTTTCCTGATGACTCTTTATCCATGGCTATCACTGGTTGGTCTCTCTGTGTTGTTGTCATACATCCACATAGCTCATTACATGCACACATACTAATTTGGTCTTCTGAGCCTTGTCCGAATTTGGTCTGTTCCCCCAAAACTGAGACTCAGCCCCCCCCTGCTCTGGGGCTTTGTTAGCTCGTGCCATCTTATCTCTTGTTATGGAACAGTACTGTTTCTCAGACTGTGTTTGTATCCGTTGGCCTTGTTAGGGCTGTACGAAACAGCACCATTCCATTTCGACTTCTGTTTTGCTGTTTCAACAAGATAGTGTTTCATTTCAAGTTTTGCTTCATTTTGAAAGCAGTGTTCCGTTTCGTTTCGTTGAAACTATTTTGCTGTTTTGACACTGTTTTGCCATTTCGCCCATAAGCTATAATGGGGAAGCACTAAACTGCCTATAACTTTGTCAATTTTTGGCAGATTTGGATGAAAACAGCAAGAATGGTAGCCCCTTCTGAGGGCATGAAGTCTGCCAAGATTCAAGGAGATAGGTACAGGAGTTTCTGGAAAACTGCACCTCAAAATCTTGAAAGCAAAACTCATGTCACTTGTAAGTGTTAAGGCACATGGAGGTAAAAACTACAGGCATGGTAACCCCTGCTGAGGCCATGAAGCCTGCCAGCTTTCAAGAATATAGGTGGAGGGGTTTCTGGGATACTGAACCTCTAGCTGCTGACAAGCAAAACTTGTGACGTGTGACTTTGTGTGTCTGTTAAAGCGCATCCTCACTGGTGCTGGGGCCTCGACGTGACATGGCAGTGTGCCCCAGTGAGGGCTCCTCCTCCCCTACAGCCTCATCCCAGTCTACCACTTTAAATAACAACAGGTAAAATAATAATTTAGTGAGCAGCAGCACAGTAGCACCAGCAACATCTCAGGCAACCAAACTGTGGCAGAGTCTTTATTTCCTTTCCTGCAGGAGATTCTTCTCCAGTGTGTGTGTTAAGGTACACCATCACTATGTCCTTCCCCACCTCTTTCCCCGCCCTCTCCTTACTTTCTGTTTCCCTGCAGGCAAGCCCAGCTTCAGCTTCAAAACTTGAAACATTTCAAAACTTTCTAAATGTTTCGACTGCCCTCGTTTCATTTCGAGGCTGTTTCAAAGCCCTTTATTTCATTTTGATTTTGCTGTTTTGAGCTTGAAATGAGTCAAAACAGCATTGAATTGAGCAACCTTACTTGTTATGTTAGACAGCCTGTCTGCTTCTAAGACTTTGTGAAACTGTGTAACTGTGTGACCCAGGCTCTCAGAAATCAATTAACCCCTGCTGCCTATCATAAACCATTCCAATGCATATATTATAGGGTGGAAGGGGGCATAAAAAATACTTCAGGGAGGGTACAGGTGACATGTCAGGGAAGCATAAGGGAGGCACATGCCCCGCCAGAGTTGTGTGCTCACAGTGTGCATGGGGTTGCCACCAGCTTCTGTGGGTGGTCAGCACTCACCACGTGGCCTCCCCCTCCCCCCTCACTGCCACCACCAGCGTCTGCAGGCAGTCACTGCTCGCCGACACCCCCAATGGCATCAGCAAGCTTTTCCCACTTGCCGCTCACCACACCCCCCACCCACCACCACCAACGCTGCTGCCAGTGTCTGCAGGCAGTCCCCGCTCACTGCTCACCACCAACGCTGCTGCCTACAAATGGTGCCCCCCAGTCTCAGGAGGCACCAGTCATTTATGGCCCTTAGTGTCAATTGAAAATGCACTGACACAAACTGAGGGTTGGAGTTCTCACCAACCAGGAAGGAAGACTTAATTAATCAATTTTGTTTTATAATAGAAACATTTCACATAGTTTCACCTATCTAGCACCATCATTTCCTTTTTTTATGAAGGAAAATTGTGGGGGGTTGGCTTGTTTAGTTTAGAAAAATGGAGACTGAGAGATCACTGTTTACAAGTACATTCATTGGGTAAATATTAAGAAATGGAAAGGTATCCAGGTTGTAGCCATATTGGTCTAGAGGAAAAAGGAATCAGAACTCATGGTAGAGGTGATATCTTTTATTAAACCAACTAGATTTTTACCAAAAAAAATCTTTAATTGCAAGCTTTCGGGCACAAGCACCTTCTTCAGGCATAGGAGAAAAGATTGTAAAATAAATGAAAGTTCATATTTCATAGGAGAGTTAAAGGTGTGGTAAAATCTCCTGTTTGGAACAGTTCATTTTATGCAGGTTAGGCTCAGGGAAAAACTGGAATAGTCTGTTTACCTTGAAATTGTTTGGTGGCAAGCAGGATGCAATCATATTTCCTTCTGGTTATGATGTTTCATATTTCACAGAAGAGTAAAAGGATGTAATGCTCTTCTGGGCAGGAAATGGAAAGAGCTTTTCAGGCTGAAAAACAACAAACCACACAAAGTTAAATAGCAGCAGACTAGCTATGAATAAATTTAAATGGGAAATTAGAAAATAATTCTAACAGCCAGGGAATAGGCTCCCAAGCCATGTGGTGAGGGCACCTTCCTTTAAGAAGGAAGGTATTTTCCCTCTAAGTCAGATAGGCACAGCCTGGTGACCCAGGGGGTTGCCTTCTTCTGTAGAATGCAACAGTTGTCCTTTTCAGAGGACTTGGGCACATATTAACTAACTACTTCTTTGTTTGCGATGGCAGAGCATAGCAATGCTCCTGTTTTTCCTCTGCTTTGACTCATAGCATGTTATAAGGTGTTCTTGGTGCCTTGTAAATGAGTATGAGGGTTTCAAGTAGTGATTTTGGAGAATCCTTGAGTTAATGGTTGCCTGTGAATGCAGGGGACTGGACTTGATAACCCACATAGCCCCTTCCAGTCCTGTGTTCTTAATTCATCTTTTTCAGCATTAAGGTTCTAGTGTCTATCAGTGGCTCTATGGGGAGTCCCTGGTTTATCAGTCCAGTTTTATACAGTAGTAAGCCCATTGGTTTAAAAGAATGTAAAAAGTGAGAAGGATTGCTTTGTCTTTTAAAAGAAAATTTGCCTGTACTTAGCTTTCTTAACCATAATTGGAAGCTTCATAAAACCAGTGCAAGCAATTCATCTGCCTGGTGTCTTGGACTTGAAACCAGGGATTTGTCAAACTGCTTCAGCAACTATTCCAGAGCAAAGCACCATCACTAATACTAGCAAAGATGTGAAGTTTATTTTCCTGATGGCAATTCAGTGTGACAGGTCTCTGAAAGGAAACCAATAGAGAAATTCCTTTGTGCCTGAGAAGCAGGGGGTCTATGACAAAAGTGTCCAGTGGTCTACAGAGGTTAAATTAAACAACAGATGACTGTAGATTGCTATCTACCTGGCTGAGGCAACCATGGAAACCAGAGGTGCCTTTTCATGGGAGAGGGGAAGTATGGGCATAGCATAACCCCATATGGAGCAGCAATGATTAATGTTCTTAACAGGAAAAAGACACCTTTTTCAGAGATTAGTGTAGAGCATACAGAAAAATCCAAGATTTTAAACCAATTTCTTCCCCCCTTTCCCTTCTAAATTTCTTATACAGACAAAAGTTTCAATAGAAAAGCAATCTTAATAATATCAACAGGATGAAGAGTTCATAGGGCATGTCTACACAAGATGCTTTATTGCACAGCAAACTAACTTGCTGCGCAGTAAAGCATCACCATCTACATGTGCACAGCAATTAGGGCACAGTAGACTTATTTACTGTGCTGTTGGATAGTTCTGTCAGATACAAGTGGTATCTGGCAGTTCAGTAAATTACTACACTTAAACGCACATGTCAATGGTGACATCAGGATTAGTTTACTCCAGCTCAGATTGAGCCAGAGTATATTCAGTCACATTAGTTGTGTGAGTCGACACACCCATAGTGTTTTAGTGAGACTGGACAGACTGGGGTAGACATGGGAAAAGGACAGAAGAAGCAGGTGGGCAACACAGGGCGATACAGCTCTTGAATTTGGGTGATGCAGACCCAGCAGTAGATAGAATGCTTTTGCTGGGTCTGCAAAGTATGGATCAAGGAAAAGAACATACCAGGATGGGTCAGAGGGCCTGAGGAAGACAGAGCACTGGGAAGCACAGGCAACTGGTAGGGGAGGCACAGGGGGGCACATGCCCCCCCGAGATTGGCCCCCAGCTCAGCACCACTCAGGGTGAGGCAGATTTTTTGCCATGTGGGCCAGCGGCATGTTGTGGGGGAGGCACTCAACCTCAGCACAAAAGTATAAGAGTGGATATGGTGCTTTTGGCCCGCCCCCGGGCCTGCCCACAAATTGTGCCCCCCAGACTCAGGAGGCACAAATCACCTCTGCTGGAAAGGGATATAAAAGACACATGAATGAACATAAACACAAGTCGATGGCCAGGCCCATTTGTTTATTTTCAGTGTCACCCATTTCCACAACTCTTTTATAATAGTGTTTCTCAACCTTTTTTAGACTCAAGGCAGCCTTTGGAAAATGCCTGCTCTTAACTTTTAGTCTTTTTTTGATTCTGCCATCCATTATTGCTTGTTCATAGATCCATAGGTTGTAAGGGCTGGAATGTGTTATGTTTGGAAATGTCCAATACATATAGCTTCATGCTGATGGCTGAGGGATTCTGAGGCTATAGTAAGTTTTTCAGTATGCAAAGTGATATGAGGGTCATCTTGATAAACAGTTGTTAGAATGCATGATGGTTCTGAACCATGGCAGGCTCAAGTACATCTGTGTTCATTCCTTACTCAGCATAGGCCTTTGGGGCGCATCTACATGAGACATGTAATGCACAGTAGACTGACTGACTGTTCATGACAGTGTCACAGCAAAAACTATGCTATTAGGCTAACGCATAGTAGTATTAGTTTACTGTGCATTAACCGACATGAAAAACGTGATTGCACTAATGCACAGTAGGGCAGCCTACTGCGCATTTATTTAGTACTTCCTTTTGCAAGTACTAAATTTAATGCTCAGTAGGCACTTTGGATTAATGAAAATGTAGACGCACCCTAGAAGCACCAAAGAGTGTTGGCTTCAGCTGCTTAAAAACAGTTTTAAATTATAGCTAGGCCAAACTGAGCTGCAGTATCCTGTACATACCGTACCATACAACTAGACTGATACAGAGACCAGTGTCACAGTTTTTCCTCAGCATTCTTCAGGTAATTCTTTCTACGTGAGATGGAAATAATATTCCCCCTTCACATTTATCATTTGTATTACTGTAGTATGTAGAAATGTCATTAATGGAAATAATTGTGCTAGATACTGTAAACAAGCAGAACCAAAAAAAAAATCTTTGCTGCAGAGGACTTGGAAGACTGTCCAGTATTCCACTAAATTTTGACAGCATCTTTTATATACAGGCATCTGTCTTCTGTGCTCTGTCCCAAAAATAGAAGAGCCCAGGAATGTGATAATGTTAAAGGGCAGCAGAATTAGAGCCAGTGGAAGGGAAAACACCATTTCATTCATGGGCTGTCAAAGCTGTTGGATTTACTGACTTCATTTATCAAGTCCAATTCTGTGTATGGAACATACGCATCGCTTGACAATTTTATGATTTTTCATCAGATTGTAGCTTTGCTGAGGGGCAGATAATGGGAAGGGGGAATGTGAAGGGAAGAGTTCTCCCCCCACTCTACCCACCTTGTGGAGAGGGTATAGACCTGTAGTGAACATGTAAAGGTGACTTAAGTTATTTGCCTTATGCTGGGATAGGGTAGGCTGAATGATGATTCTGAGGTCATTATGTAGAATGAGGGACCTGAGACACCACTCAGGGGTACCAGTGATGGTTGTTAATCCTCTGGGCCCTCCTCCTGTGAAAAGAGGTGAGTAGCTAATGCTCTGACCAGCCCAAGCTAAACAGTCCAGCGGGGACTGGCGAGTAGGTTAATAAACACAAGCTCCAGTTAAGGTTCAAACATTCAAGGTTGTATTAATTACAACAACAATAAACAACAACAAGCCAATGACCAAATACAAGAACACTATACACTATCAATGAACCAATACACTATGACAATATACAGGTGGCAATAGAGAGTACCCACTTGCTCTCTCCCCTGCAGCAGCGCTGCAGGCATAACTCAAATACACAAGGAAATCTCAGCCTCCCAGGCCCTCGCTCCACATACATACCAACGCAAAGACCAATCAACAATGCATCACCAATGTCTCACAAATGCCTTTGGTGTCCCACACCCTCACACAC
The DNA here is from genome assembly GCF_030867095.1 of Alligator mississippiensis. Lineage (NCBI taxonomy): Eukaryota > Metazoa > Chordata > Crocodylia > Alligatoridae > Alligator > Alligator mississippiensis. Next base: position 83,837,468 of record NC_081828.1, on the reverse strand, counting down.
ATGATCACACCTTCACAGAGTCCCATGCATGCCCTCAGTGTCTCACACTCGCCCGCAGTGTCTCACACCCTCACACGCACTCACACTCCACACTCATCATCTCACTCAGCCCCTGGGTCTTGGGACAAGATCCTTTTATCCCTTTAGATCACAACATTCTTGTCAATCACACCAACAGGCCAATCACACACCAGTGCACACTATTGCACATGGCACTCTACCTTGCACACAGCACTCAGCCTGTCAGTCACACAAGGATGCTCACTTTCCCCTCACAAATTTTCCACCAGAATGTTGGTCCTCACTGAGTACGCTCACAAGTGGAAAGTAGGTTGGAAGTTCAGGAGTTCATCCCTTCCAGAGCTCTCTGGCTCTGAACTCCACTGACCAGAGCGTCCTTATTCAAAATCACGAACTAACCATAACATAACAAAAGCAACTTGAGTTAGGGGAATTCCAGGAATTCCTCCCTTACATCCTCCTCCTCAATGACTGGTGATGTTTACACACCAACATCATTGTATCCAGTCGAGCCCTGGAACTGGAGTCTGTAGACCCCCATAATACTTGCCAGCTGTGGCTGTCAGCCGCAAACCATTGGTATTGGGCGGTGCTATCCTCCAGTCTAAGCCACTTGACCAGGTCGAGGTTTTAGCCTACACAATAAACAAACACAACCAACAAATACAGGTATGATTTAAACAGACAACATCCACAGGTCTCATACCCAAGCTTATGGAGGACTGCTCAAATACTACAAATGTTTCATATATAACAATATCAACAACAAATCAATCAATAACAATATCAAGAACAAAGCAATAAATAACAATACAAGCAATAATAATAATAATAACAATCAATATATGAATTAATTGTTATAGAATCATAGAAAATTTGGGTTGGAAGGGACCTGAGGAGGTCATCTAATCCAACCCCAGGGGCAATGCTAGGGCGGGCCTTGAGGGGCTCTAGCCACCCCAAAATTTACCTTAGCCCTCCTCAAGTCACCCCTCCCAGCACCATTCCTGTCCAAGCCCCCTGCCTCCCCACCAAGCTCCTGCCACCTGCCCCATGCAGCTGAGCCCATCCTGCTCCCACCCACAGCCCACAGAAGTGCCTCCCCCCCCACACACACACTGGGAAGAGGCTGGTGCCAGCACTGTCCAACCCCCTGCTCACAGCAGGACCATCCACAACCAGATCATCTCAGCCCAGGTTTTGTCTAGTTGGGTCTTAAAACTCTCCAAGGACAGAGATTCCACAACCTCTCTGGGTAACCTGTTCCAGTGTTTTACTACCCTCCTAGTGAGAAAGTTTTCCCTAATATAAAACCTAAACTTCCCTTGTTGCAGCTTGAGACCATTGCTTCTTTTTCCTTCATTTTCCACCACTGAGAACAGTCTAGTTCCATCCTCTTTGCAACCACCCTTCAGGTAGTTGAAGGCTGCTATTAAAACCCCCTCAGTCTTCTCTTCTCCAGACTAAATAAGCTGGGTTCCCTCAGCCTTTCCTCATAAGTAATTTTCCCTTAGCTCCCTAACCATTTTTGGTGCACTCCGCTGGACTCTCTCCAATTTGTCCACATCCTTTCTGTAGTGGGGGACCCAAAACTGGACACAGTACTCCAGATGTTCACCAGTGCTGAATAGAGGGGAATAATCATATCCCTTGATCTGCTGGCAACATTCCTACCGATGAAGCCCAGTATGCCGTTAGCCTTCTTGGCAACAAGGGCCCACTGTTAGCTCATTTTCATTTTATTGTCCATTGTAACCCTCAGATTCTTTTCTGTAGGGTTGCTGCCTAGACAGTCAGTCCCCAGCCTGTACCGGTGCATAGGCTTGTTCCATCTTAAGTGCAAGGCTTTGCACTTGTCCTTGTTGAACCTCATGAGATTTCTCTTGGTCCAATCCTCCAATTTGTCTAGGTTTCTCTAAATCCTAACCCTGCCCTCCAATGTATCTACTACTTCCCACTAGTGTGGTGTCATCTGCAAACTTGCTGAGGGTGCACTCTGTCATCTTCCAGGTCGTTGATCAAAATATTGAACCAGCCCCAGGTCTGACCCCCGGGGCAGTCCACTTGATACCAGCTGCCAACTAGACATTGAGCCATTGATTACTACTCTCTGAGCCCAATGATCCAGCCAGTTTTCTATCCACCTTACATTCTATTCATCCAGCCCATAATTCCCTAGCTTGCCTGCAAGAATATTGTGAGAGACCATATCAGAAGCCTTGCTAAAATCAATGTACACCACATCCACTGGTCTCCCCACATCCATAGAGTCAGTTATCTCATCATAGAAGGCAATCAGGTTGGTCAGGCATGACCATGCTGACTGTTCCTAATCACCTCCTTCTCCTCCAACTGCTTAGAAAAGCCTTCCTTGAAGAACTGCTCCATGATTTTTCCAGGGACTAAGGTGAGGCTGACCAGTCTGTAGCTCCCTGGATTTTCCTTTTTCCCTTTCTTAAATATGGCTGCTATGTTTGCCCTTTTCCGATCATCCAGGACCTCTCCCAGTCACCATGACTTTTCAGAGATGATGGCCAGCAGATCAGCAATCACATCAGCCCCTCAGCACCCTCAGGTACATCCTGTCCGGACCCATGGATTTGTATATGTCCAGCTTTTCTAAATAATCCCTACCCTGTTCTTTCACCACTGAGAGCTGTTCATCTCCTCCCCAAATTGTGCTGCCAGGTGCAGTAGTCTGGGAACTAACCTTGCCTGTGAAGACTGATATGAAAAAGGCATTGAGTACTTCAGCCTTTTCTGCATCTTCTGTCACTAGGTTGCCTCCCCTATTCAGTGGGGGACCCACACTTTCCCTGATCCTCCTCTTGCTACCAACATACTTATAGATACCCTTCCCATTACCCTTCACATCCCTTGCTAACTGCTCCCTTGAAGCCTTCCTGACTTCATCCCTGCATGCCTGAGCAATACTCCTATACTCCTTCCTAGTTGTTTGTCCAAGTTTTCACTTCTTATAAGCTTCCTTTTTGTGATCTAGTTTACTGAAGAGTTTCCTGCTAAGCTAAGGTGGTCTTCTGGGTGTATCTACATGTGCAATTAATGATATTTAGGCTTATTGCACAGTACTTACTGCACAGTAAGCCAGCCCTGGGAGGGTGTCTACACATGGGAGCAGATTTGCTCCTTATAGGATTAAGCAGATCCAGGCCTGCTCCTGCCCTGCTCTGGCCTCCTGCAACAGCCAGGAAGAGCTGCAGGCTGTGGCTGAAGCTGCCCAGGTGCCAGAGGTCTCCAGGGAGGCAGGCTCAGCTTGGCACAGGGCTCCTGGGGGGCAGGCTCAGGATGGCAAAGGTCTCCAAGGAGACAGGCTCAGCCTGGCAGGGTCTCCAGAAGGAATCTCAGGATGGCAGGGGTCTCCATGGGGGGCAGGCCCAGGCTGGCCAGGGATGCTATCCCAGGAGCCTGTTGCAAGTGCACCATGGATGCTCCCTGCCCTGCCCCCCGCCCCCATCAGTGGTGGACAGGGCACCAGGTTTGCAAGGTGCTTGCAGACCACCTCCTCCCTGATCCTCTCCAGTAGGGTGCCTGGGCAGCTGCCCATGAACTCCAGGCCCAAAACATACCCCCAAGACCACACGCACTCTGGATGGTTTCCAATCAACAATCTTTATTTCCCTACACCACAACACACTCCTTCCTGCACTCCCTCCCCAACAACCTCCCTGCCTCAATCCAAATGCCCACCACCAATAAAACACTGTCTTTTCCGTGCAACTATTTACAGAAATGTGGTTGGTGCAGTGTCAGGAGGGAATGGTGGGATGGAGGTGCCTGTGGTGCAGAGCCTGGGGAGAAGCACCCAGTACCCACCCTGACCTCTGATAGCACCACCGTGGATGTGGACACTGTGGCAAGGCCAGCATCCCAGAGGCTCAGCCAGGGGTGCGGGTGGGCACTGTCCAGCCTGCTTCCCTTCCTCAACCATGGGGTCTAGCTTGGGAGCAGAGTCAGGGGGCCCTGGCCTTTGCAGGCATTGCTGGACCTCCTCCCAGGCCCACTGGGGAGCTTGGTGTGGGGCCACAGGAGGCTGCATGGCAGCAGGTGGGGCTGGAACTGGGGCCAGGGGGCTGTGGTGGTGGGTGGCTATCAGGCAGCAGATGATGCCAGAGCCAGGGGCTGGACTGTGGATGGCTGCCAGGGGCAGGTGGGACCAGGGCCAGAGCCAGGGTCTGGGCAGTGGACAGCAAGAAGGTGGCCACCAGGGCCACAATGGTGTCCAACATCTGGTGGTCTTCCTCTGTGGCCTCCACTGCCTGAGCCACCACAGTGACCTGCTTCTCCTGTGCCTTCTGCATTCTCTCAAGGAGGACAATGTTCCTCTCCTCAAGGCTGAGGAGCCTGTCCCAAAAGGCACAGTCCTCTTGGTCTCTCTCCCACTCACACACAAGTCCTTGGCATGCCAGGCCTGTGAATCCCCCAGCTACTCCTCTGCCACAATGACTAGCTGGTCCAGCAGGAGGGTGTGGTCTTGAGTGTGCTGCCAGCAGACGTGGCATATTTGGAGGATGCCAGCTGACAGTGGTGGCATCCCTGAAGATGCATCCCTTGCAGTGGCTAGCACCTCTCCCCAACGTGCAGCTGCTGGACTTGCAGAGCCAGGAGAGAGAGACTCTTTGTGAGAGTTTACAACATTTAAGAGACAACATGCACTGTACTGAAGGGCTGTGCACTGGCCAGCCTCAGATCAGCCATCCATGGTAAATTGTCTAGGTGGCCCCTGCCATAGCCAGCCGCCAGCTGAGCCCTCCATCCCCGTTCCATCTTCAGGGGCAGTTGGCCACTTGACACTTGCCATTGGCAGCCTGCCTTCTCAATCCCCTACCCAGGCCCAGCCAGGGCTGGCTCCTGGCAGTAGCTGCCATGACTGCTCTGAACCAACTTCCCCCCTTCTCCTGCAGGCCAAGCAGTTTGCTTCTATGGTGCCAGGCCTGTGCTGGATGGGGCAGGGGGCAAAGGGCTCCTGCCCAGCTGGGACATGGAACTGGTGATACTCCCGCCCTCCCCTTGGTGGGCCTCTCTGGAAAGGCAGCCTGGGCCAGGGCCCCTGCTGCATGTGGCCTGTGCCCCAAGTGAGCCCCTGCTGAGAGTCCCCTGGGTGCACCACAAGCTGTTCAAGTGCACCAAGGGATGCCTGACCCACTACACTCTGTTGTAGCTGATTGCCACGGTGCCCTGGGCACAGCTGAGAACCTGGCTTGGGGTCTGGGCTTCGATGGTGCCCCAGGCAAGCCTGTGCTTCCTTGAAAGATGCACTGCCACTGGAAGGGGTACCTCTGACTATGCTATGAGTCCCTGACCCCCGCGGCCAAGGAGATTGCTGTTGTCACTGATGAGTTTCTCTGCATGTGACAGTCCCCTGGCTGCCTAGCTGGGAGGATGCTAGTTACTCAATAAAGTAATACATTGTTTCCTGCCTCCCTGAGTATTGTGAGGGGGCGTTCTGGGGGGCAGGGAGGAGCTCAACCAGGCAGAGTAAGGAGGGGAGGGGCAGGGAGGGGATGGGAGGCAAGAGCCCCACCTCCCATGTGGGGCCTCTGACTCCAGGCCTGCCACCTGGGGGTGGGCGGGTGAGGTGGTGTGTGCACAGATGGCCGCAGTGTCTCCTTCCCTTCCCAAGGCCTCCTCCTTGTGCAGGGGTTACTGGATGGGCATGGCAGGCAGTCTCAGCTGTCAGACTCTAAGCCTGGTGGCGTCCAACTGCCTGTGGGGTGCCATGATGTGGAAGCCTGGCACATGGTCACATGGCAATGGCCCCCTCTGGGCAGGAGCTGGAGCTGGCCATGTGTGGGGCCATCCCTGGTCTGTCTTCGATGCTGTAGGTGTGTGGCTGGAGTTGCTGGAGCAGGTGCCAGTCTGGGCTGCCCACGCTGGAGGACAGGGCCAAGGGTGGGAAGCACTCTGGTTGTTGCCACTGGTGGCTGAAGATGCCCTCCTCTGGTGAGCCCTCATCAGGGCTGGCCCATGGCAGGGACTCCAGCAATCCACCTGTGCTTGAATAGATGTGTCACCTGAGGGAGCCAGGATGCAGTTCAGCTCCCATATGGTCCTGTGGGCAGCCCCAGACCAGCGATTATGGTCCATCATGCAGACCAATTGAGCCTGCAGGGACTTCACCTTGGTGTGGCACTGCTGCCTGGAACAATTGTGGTCAAGTTCCCATGAGCAGGCTGCCATCTCCTCATAAATGTAGGCATTCACCCAGCTGCCCTGTCCAAACTATCTCTGGAGCTTGGCTTTAACCCAGACTGCAATGAGGTTGGCGGTCTCCCCTGCCACTCATTTTGGGCCCCGGGCTGCTCTCCCCATGGTTGGGGACACTGCAGTCATCAGTGCTGCCTCTGGCAGGGACTCCAGGTGCTGTCAGGTCTGGGTATGTACCCACAGCAGAGGGCCATGGTGCTCAGAGGCCACGCAGCTGCAAGCACAGGTCCTGAGGATCAGGCGAGTGGCCTGAGGGACTGCTGGAGCTGGTTCATGGCCTCAGCACAGGGGCACAGTGCCCAGGGGCCAGGGAGCAGCTGGCAGAGGCCTGGGGGTCAGGCTGGGGCTCTGCAGACACAGCCAGCAAATGTCCACCACACCAGCACATAGTGGCCAGGGGCAGGCAGCAGCTGGCCCAGGCCCCAGGGGTCAAGCCAGGGGGCTAAAGGCCAGCTAAGGACTGCTAAAGAGCCATCTGTGCCCTATGGCTGGAAGGACTCCCAGCCACGTTTTTCTGCCCCCAGCAGGAGGCTGACTCCCTACTGGTTTGGCTGTCTGGGAGCAAATTTGCTCCAATACACCTGTCCCACTCTCCAGCGGGGGCTGAAAACCCCCCAGATGGAACTTCCTCCACACCTCTTCCTCCTTCCCCTTCTGAATGACAGGCTGGCAGGCAGTGCAGACAGAAGTTACAGAAGACACTCTGTTTTGAAACATCTTCATCTGACGCCTTATGCAATGAAGGGTCAGATTTTCACTCGACAGGCCATTTTTGAAGATGTCTGCAGCCATGTATTTGTGTTTGGTCACAGCTATAAACTGTTTTCTGTGGCCTGATCAGACAAAAATTGCCACTTATGTCTGCACCCATTATTTCCATTTAGGAGGAGGCAGGTGTGGGATCAGCAGAGTGGGTTAGGAGGATTCTCGAAAGGAATCAGCTGTCTCCCTGTGCTGTTCCCCACAGGTAATGAAGGATATTGTGTGTGAACATGGAACTGGCATGTGAGATAACCATCATGCAGTTGCAAATGTACAGATGTGGCAGGCACAGCAGGCAGTATCCATGACTGAGCCAAGTAAACGAAAACGTGGTACTGCAAGCCTTTTATGCCTGAGCACTCATGGAGGTAATGTGACTGGGCACACATGGTGCATAACAGACCAGTTTTCATTGAAAAGCCTCAGGAGTTAATACAGAGTTGTGTCGGCAGTAGACCATCCCTGGAATAACATCCTTCCCTTTCCTGGCTGAGCGTTTTCTCTAAAAATCCAAACCCATGCTGTTTGTTCTTTGAAAAGGCTTTGCAAACTGCAGTGTCAAGGGAAGGGACAAAGCAGGATGTTTTCTTTGTGAGAAAGTATCCTGTGTACACGGCCCATTATCACAATTCAGCTTTCAAAACAGTGGTGATACAGTGGGAGGGCTGCCAGTGAAAGGTCCAGACATCATCATAGTTCTTTCTATCTCAGCTGACAGTCAGAGAAGAACAAGATGGACACAGCTCAAGCAGAAACTCTGTGTATTTTATATTCCCTGATGGCTTACAAGGTGATGGGGGGGATGCGGGGTGAGGTTTGGTAAAGGTGTTACACAGAAACTGCCTTGACAAACAAGCAATTCTTGACTTCTTGACTTCAGAATCTTATTCTATTCTGAAAGTCTAGCTTTTTAAAAAAAGAATTATCTTATCAGAAGTTTTGCCTTTATTCTCAAATGGTATGGCTTAAATTCATCCCTGCTGTAATTTCTTTGGCGTTAATGTTGCAATGTTACTGAAATAACTCCATAGTCTAAATAACATCAAATGAAAGGCAAACCTGGCCCTGTATGTTTACAAGAGGGTTATTTTGAGATATACCTTGGTAACAACTACACCTCCTTACTCAACCAAACTTGTTGGTATGCATACTTGCTGTTGTGTCTGTTTTCACTTGTGATAAAAAAAATATTTTGCTCTTTCATTATCACTGCAGAGTCAATCACAGCTAACAGAGGGGTCAGGATTCTGTTCACAGTATTTACCAACATAGTGTTAAATGAATTCTAAATGCAGAATCAATTTCTGACCTCACTTCAATACTTAAATTTTGCAGGAATTTTATTGCTGGTGATGATATAGGACCTGGAAAGTGCCCAGTCGGATCCTGCAATTGGTTTGAAGCCTGACATGAAAAAAATTTTTTTTTCCTTGTGAACTGAGTACATGTGATATGGCATTGTAGAGAGACAATGAACATAAAACCTTGCAAAGCCAGTTTTCAAGTCAGTTTTCAGTGTGGAACCATACTTCTTAAATTCTACAAACCATTGACCCAAGAAAGCATGATATGGAACAGCCCTTTCCATGCCTTTTCCTTTGAAGTATCACTATACCACAGTTAAATCATGGGCAATAAAGGATAAGTTTCTAACTAGCAAATTCAGAATATATGACTACCCAGTTGTTTTATTAGTTTGGGAGGGTTGTTCTGTGTCATCAACATGGAAAGCATGATTTAGTGAATTGAAAGGAGGACAGAAAACAGGACCAACTTCTGAGCACTAACCTGGGCATGTATCTTGGACAGGTCATTTAACACCCCTGCCTCACCAGCCGCACTCCTATTACAGATACACATTAGGGTGTTTCAGAAAGGAACGTCAATTTTGAAATAAACCCATTTTGTGTACAATAATCATTTATTGGACCACATCACTTATCTACATAGTTGCAAACAATGAGCACACTTGATAATGCCATCACTGGTCTCTCACTGTGTAGCTTCCCATTAATTGCACATAAAACAGTTTTATTTTGAAACTGTTGTTACTTTCTGAAACACCCTTGTATAATTATTATTTTTGTAGGGCTCCTGTGAAAGTAGGCATCTGTAGAATACATTGAAAATAACATAAATGCTAAGCATTCTTATAGTTTCATTTAATCTTTTATGCAAATTGACTAGAATTAAGTCATAAAATGTGTTTCAAATTGGTTGTATTGAGATAGATCTGGTTTCTTGAACTTCAGGCATAATAGCCTGGTTCTTATTTTTAATACCTGGGACTAGAATTCCTGCAGTTTATTATGATCATATGACCCCCGGGAATCTTAAATGAGACACTTCCTAGTTCGGGGTAATTTAAAATTGAAAATTAAGCCAGTGTTAAGAAGGTAAATACCAACAATTTCAAAACCAAGGGTCAGATTTGAATGACTAGGTTAAAGAAAATTCAGTAACTGAATCTGAGGTAAGTGGCCAGAGCACTTAGAGCTCCATTAACTTCAGTGGTATCATATATATTTAGTGCATCTGAAAATCATGCCCTTTTTATTTGGAAGCCTGAACGTAGATTAGGAACCTAATTTTAGGCCCCCAAGTTTGAAAGGCCTGTCCTTACTCATCTCTGGAAGGGCTTTGCATCCATGCCTAGCTCAATGATGTGGATATAGACTTCTGGCACTGTGAAGACACCCTTTGGGACTGTTCTACTGCATTTTGGTCTAGAGAAGATGACACAGACTGTAATTAGACCCTTCAGACTCTGTGTTGGAGTTTTTAAAGATGTATAGTTCAGCTGTCTCCACAGATGCTTGTTTCATCTATTCTCATGTAGCAGGCTCACTTTTCAGAGCTTGGGTTGAGTCCCAGGCTTGCGATCCTGTTGTTTTGATTGGTGGATCCCATCCACTAATCAGGAGGCAGCAGAAGAAATAAAGTCATGCCCCATTCCTGAGGGGAGGGGGGGAAGAGCTCTTCTGGATCTTATTGAAGACTGGAAACTGTCAGGTGCGGAAGACTTCAGGGGCGGAGCCCTGGAGTGTATAAAAGGAGCTGCATGCCCAACAGAAGCGGAGATGCAGTGAGGGACTCAAGAAGAGCAGAGCCAGGAAAAGCTGGGGAGCTCTCTCTCAGCAAGCAATATGCCCAAGGCTCCTGAAGCTGCCACTGGAGGAGCAGCCTAGGGAGCAGTGTGAGACTGCTCGAGCTGTTGATGGTGCACAGGGACGGTGCGTGGAGATCTGGCCCTGGGAGTGGTGTGAGATCGTTCAGGCCCATCATGGTGTGCAGTTCGAAGCACAGAGCCTAGGCTTTGGGATCCGCAAGCAGCAGCTTAAGCCTGCAACCCTGCCAGGGCCAGTGGGCCACACAGTATGTGGGGCAGTGCACGGGGCAAAGGCCTTGGGGCTGCAGTGGGGTGGCTCAGGCCCCATCTCCTGGCAAGCAGCCAGGTGCCATGGTGCGCAGGGTGGCACATGGGCCCTAGCCTTGGGAGCTAGGGAGCAGGGGAGGCTGCTTGGGTTAGCCACCCGGCATGAGAACAGCTGGCTGGAGCCTGAAGGGTCTGGCCTGTGCTAAGAGATCCCTCAGTGCTGAGCCAGGGCACGGAGAAATGTTACTGCTGCAGCGTGGGGCCCATAACCCAGGAGCCAGCAGCAGTGGTGCAGCAGCTCAGAGGAGCTGAGCCCTCGGTGCCCAGAGTGGGGCACAGGGTGGGGAGGAACCCAATGGTGCAGGAGAGGCCTGAAGAGGCACTCCAGCAGAGGAGACCCCATCCAGCTGCGCCCAGACCATTGCCACCTGAGGGAGCGTCAGTCATTGTGGCCTTGGGTCCCACAGGGGAGAGACATTTGGGGTGGGCAAACTCAGAGAAGGGGCTGGGTGAGCAGCCCCCTGCCTAGTCAAGACCCTAAGGGAAGGGGCCCCTGGTGCTTCCTGGACACCCCGCAAGGGACCCCATTGGAAGGAGGACTATCTCTTGCCATGGGTCAGGGACTATATTAAGGAATAGATGATATTAAGATTATTCATGTTTGCGCCTTATATTTTGTAATTGACATGTTGTATTATGATTTTGTAAATAGTGTTATTTAGGGGTTGACCTTTGTTTAGTGGTTACTGTTCACTGTAAATATATGTATATGATATTTAGTTTTATGTATATTATAACTTAATAAATTGTATATAGTTAAGAACTTTGGGCTTGGGCTAACTCTGTAGAGGAAAGAGGGATCTGCTTGAAATTCTGGCATCCCTCTCACAGCACCCCCTCCTGCCTACCCATCTCATTCAATTGAGAATAGGGCACACCCTTGGGTGTACGTGGGTTACACTTGATATTATGAAATTGCTTTTCCCATGAAGAAATGGGGGCCCCACAGTAGAACCCAGGAAACCTCCTTCCATCTCTGGCTCAGTCAAAGTGGGCATATTTACATGAGAGGCTTTACTAATCTACTGCACTGTGCAGACTAATCTACTGCACAATAAGGCATCACCATGTACCGTGCACAGCAGCTAGTGTGCAGTAAATTAAGCTAATGCATGGTTTTCTACTACCTGTAAATATAGGCAGTAAATTAACTGCGCATTAGCCACTGTACAATAGCACATGTGTAGATGCTGACTCGGAGCAATTTGATGCCTGGCTAAGCCCTGAAGTTGAGGGGGAGCTGTGCCAGCTGCAGGGGCAGCTGCCTCCCCACCCCATGGGGATTGAAACCATCCTGATCCCCACGTGGCCAGGACAGCTGTCCTGGCAACCAGAACTGCTGGATCCCAGCCACATGGGGATCCAGTACGGGACCAGATCCCCACATAGCTGGTAGGGTCATGTCTGATAGGAGCACTGCCTAACAGCCACATGGGGATCAGGACCCTCCCAATCCCCACATGGTTGGGAGAGGCATCCCCACCCAACAGGGACACTGCCTGACAGCCATGGGATTGTGAAGGTCCTGAACCCCACCTATCCAGGAAAGGCATCCCCACTCAAGCTGCCTGGCAGCCATGTGGGGATCAGGAGGGTCCTGATCCCCACCTAGCCAGGAGAGGCATACTTACCTCTCCCTTCTGATCCCCATATGACTGCCAGGCAGCATCCCTGCCAGTCCTGCCCTGCCTTGCCCCCCTGCCCTGCTCTGCCCCACTGCAGCAGCCAGGGGAAGCTCCAGGCTCCCCCCGGTGCCAGCCTGGGACTAACAGGGGGGATGGGGCTGGTCCTGATTCCCACTTGGTGTGGGAGAGCTGTCTCAGCAACTGGGGCTGCTATGTCCCAGCCACATGGGGATCAGGTGCTCACCCAATCCCCACATGGTAGAGGAAGAGGACTGAGAAGAGGGTGAGGACCTGATCCCCATGTGGCTGGGTGTAGTGCCCTGCCACTTTAAGGGCCTGAAGACAGCAGGCGGCAGGTGCCTGATTAGGGCAGCCATTTTAGATTCAGGGCTGCCCATATAAGCAGGGCATTTTGCTGCTGGAAGGCCAGGTAGCAACATTGTCTGGTTGAAGGGCTGCTGATATTATCTGGAGGTAAGGGAGGAGCTGTAGGGGATGGTTAGGAGGCTTCTGGTCCTGGGCATGACCTAAAACTGCACCTTGTTGGGAGTGGGTGGCCTGGTGGGGCTCTCAGTGGTGTGGGAGCCCCCAGAAAATGCCAGGCCAGTTACCACCCTGGTGAAAGGCAGGTTGGGGTGCCTTAATCCCAGCTCCCATAACCAGGTGGGTTATCCCCTTGTAGGGTCTGGAAGGTGGGGCCATAGACTCAAACCTGTCTTGGCATCCTCTGACTGGTCCATGCTGGGGCCAGGACCAGAAGGGTTGAAGGGCCAGGGGCCCACTGCAGGGATGCCCAGAGCTGAGGACCCGGGGTTCTGACTGGCCTGGAGGTGGGCCAGGGCCAGTGTAGCCAAAGGTCCTGGGGGGACCACACCTGCAAGGGGGAAGCAGCTTGGGGAGCTATGCAGCCTGGAATGGAGATGGAATAGGCTGCCTGAATGGAGGGATCCAGGTGGGGTTCAAAGAGCAGGAGTCTGGGGCCCATTGTGGGGTTGGTGATCTGACAACAGCTGGATGCCATCTGTGAGGCTTGGGCTGCCGTGTAGGGGAGGAATGGAACCACAGATGGTGACCCTGGCATTGGGGTAAGAAATGGGCAGCCTCCTGCTTAATTAACATCAATTAATTAATTAACAATAAGGCAGGCAGTTAGCTCAGAAACAGGTGGGTGGGCCTCCATGAAAATCTGCACCGAGAAGACCCCCTGTTCGCTGGGACTAGTGTATCCCAGTGTGATGGATAGCTCTCCCATGCCAAGTGGGGAGCAGTACTGGCCATGTGCTGCTGCTAGCCTCTAGCTGACAACTGGGGGACCTTGGAGCTCCCCCTGGCTGCTGCAGCAGGGCAGGGGGCAAGAGCATCCCTGGTCTCCATTTGGGAGTAAATTTGCTCCCAAGTGGGTGCATATGGAGATGCCTTCCCAGGCACAATTAAATGCATGTTATTTTAATGTATAATAACCTTGCTGCCCATTAACAGCATGTGTAGATGCGCCCAGCATGTGGAATGCATTGGAGCTGAAATAGCTTTAGAAACCAACAGAGCTGCTTGTGCCACCATGTTAGTTGGTAAACAGGAGGGAACAGGGCCTAAAGCCTGTTTAAGTTTAAGTTTGATAATGAACCCACATTCTCAGCAGAGACTAGCTGTGGGAGGCTAGAGCAGGTTTCTTATGTTGTCTGTTGATGTTGCATAGAAACTTGAGGAGTTGGTATATGAAAAGACCACCACAGCAGAATAATAGTTCCTTCTCCTAGACAGATGGGAAGTGACATACTTTAAATGTCAAGGTTCCTGTGCTTTGCTGAGCTTGTCACACTTGATGAACTAGAGCATGCAGAGAATTTAGCAGTTTCATGTTTCTACACAGTTTCTCTGCTAGCTTACATTTTCAACAGTTGTGGGAGGGAGGAGGGCAAGTGTGTCTCTTTTTTCAGACCCCTGCAAAAAAACAAAAAAAAAAAAAGCCAGTTCCTACTGCCCAACTTCTTTTTTAAGAGAACAAGCAGTTCCTATGTTGAAATCCATAAGGTCCCTGTCCCATGAGGGGAGTTGATGGAGCTCTGTGTTGTGTGATTTAAGGCCCTCAAGTAAATAAAGTTCTGCCAGCTTATTGTATTGTGAATATTGCAGTATTTGTGGTTCTTTTTGAGTCATCTGATTTACCTTAGAATTTTGACTTTCACTTGAGAAAAATAACCAGAAACTTAGCACTCATAATTACAGCAAGATACTGCCAATGTGAGGGTTGGGGTTTTTTTGTTGTTTGTTTTTTGTTTTGTTTTTTTGTTTGTTTGTTTTTTAACTCTCACACCAGAGGGCAAAAGAGTCACCAAAGTCATTGTTTAATAAAACTGACTTTAGCCTAATCATGATGCAGGGCCCAGAGTAGCAGAAGATGTTTGAGCACTTGGGGCTGGTAATAACATAGCTACAGAAATATTTAAAGCTGGATTGGGGCTGCAATGTACAGATGAAGATACAGACTCCAAAGTGTGGCACTCCTGGCACTGGTCCCTCTCATGCAGTTTTCAGATATGAATTGCTATTTTAGGCTGTTTACAGAACTCATTGGTGATGCACAGGGGGTGCACATGCACCCCCTGCTATTGGCTGCAGCCAGTGGTGCCTGCAGTCAGTCGCTGCTTGTCAAAACCCCCTTTGCTGCCAACATTGCTGGCAGCATCAGCGGGCAGTTGCTAATTGCCACTAGCTGCTTTCAACACTGCCAGCAGTGTCCATGGGTAGTTGCCAACCGCTGGCTTGCATGTAGCAAAACCTGGTTTGTTTGTTTGTTCCCTCCCCTTCTCCAGCCATTTCTGACTCTCTCTCTCTCTCTCTCTCTCTCTGCCCTCTCTACCCCTTTATAAGTAATCATAAGTAGCCATAGGTAAGCTCAGATAAGTGTTGTTTTTTTTTTTTTTGTTTTGTTTTTTTGTATGCTATTATTGTAATAAGCCCCTCTATTTTGTAAATAGTGTTCTATTATGTTTGTATTTGTGTTTTTTTTTTTTTTTTAACTGTTTTATACTATGTTCCTATCACTTTTGCATCAATTTTTATTGTTTCATATTAACATTGTATAATTTTCATAGACATTAGGGCTGGAAGGGACCTCGGAAGATCATCAAGTCCAGCCCCCTGCCCAAAGGGCAGGAAGTCAGCTGGGGTCATAGGATCCCAGCAAGATAAGCATCCAGTTTCATCTTGAAGGTGTTCAATGTAGGCGCTTGAACCACCTCCAGTGGCAGGCTGTTCCAGACCTTGGGGGCTTGGACAGTAAAGAAATTCTTCCTCATGTCCAGCCTGAAATGGTCTTGCAGGAGTTTATGACCATTCGACCTAGTCGTTGTCCCTTGGGGTGCTCTGGTGAACAAATGTTCCCCCAGATACTGGTGGTCACCCCTGATAAACTTATAGGTGGCCATCAGATCACCCCTGAGCCTGCGCTTTTCCAGGCTAAAGAGCCCCAGGGCTCTCAGCCTGTCATTGTAGGGTCTGCTTCCCTGACCTCTGATCATGCGCGTGGCTCTTCTCTGGACTCTCTCAAGCTTCTCCACATCCTTTTTGAACTGTGGAGCCCAAAACTGGATGCAGTATTCCAGCTGTGGCCTCACTAAGGCCGAGCACAATAGGAGAACGATGTCCCGGGACTTGCTTGAGAAGCATCTGCGGATGCAAGCCAGCGTTTTGGTTGCTTTACTAGCTGCAGCATCACGCTGCAGGCTTATGTTCATCTTGTGGTCAATGATGACCCTCAAGTCTCTTTCTTCCTTAGTGCTAGCCAACAAAGCACTGCCGAGCCTATAAGGATGCTGCGGGTTTTTCTTCCCAAGGTGGAGAACCTTGCATTTATCGGCGTTGAACACCATCAGATTCTCGTCCGCCCACTTGCTGAGCCTGTCCAGGTCAGCCTGGATCACCCGCCTGTCTTCTGGTGTGGATGCTTTGCCCCAAAGTTTGGTGTCATCGGCGAACTTGGCCAGTCTGCTTCTGATTCCAGTGTCCACATCATTAATGAAGATGTTGAACAATATGGGTCACAGGGCGCCATGATGATTGACTTCCATCAGTTACTACCTTCTGGGTCTGACCACGGAGCCAATTTTCCAGCCAGTGGATCATGGAGGACCCAAGGCGACAATTGGCCAGTTTCTCCAAGAGGTGATCATGGGAAACCAGATCAAAGGCTTTTTTGAAGTCAAGATATATGACATCAAGCTCTTCTCCCTTGTCCTGGTGACCTATCACCTGGTCATAGAAGGAAATGAGATTTGTCATGGGAAGGTCTTGCTTGACCAAACCTGTGCTGGCTATCCCTTAAGATGTTGGCGTCGGCCAGTCCATTAAGGATGGCCTCTTTAATAAACTTTTCTAACTTCTTCCCCGGGATAGAAGTCAGGCTAATGAGCCTATAGTTAGCTGGATCCACTTTCCTCCCTTTCTTGAAGATAGGCACCACATTGGCCTTCTTCCAGTCTTCGGGCACTACACCAGAGTGCCAAGAGTCTTCAAAGATCCGTGCTAGAGGCTGGGCTATGATGCTTGCCAGCTCCTTGAGTACCCTTGGGTGAAGATTGTCAGGGCTGGCTGACTCGAGGGTATCCAGCTTCTCAAGATGTTCCTTCACAAAGTCAGCATTAATGGAGGGCAGGGGATCACCCTCACCCGGACTTCCCTGTCCTGTAGTGGGCATGGGCGTCCCATGGGATTGATGAAAGACCGATGCAAAGTACCTATTTAATAGGTTGGCTTTTTCCTGGGCGTCAGTTGTCAGTTGCCCCATCTGGTTCAGCAGGAGTCCAATGTTGCCCCTGCTTTTCCTCTGGCTCCCCACATGTCTGAAAAAGGACTTTTTATTGTCCTTGATGCTCAAAGCTAGCTGGAGTTCAGTTGCAGCCTTGGCTTTCCTGGTCTGCTCCCTACAGGACCGGACCAGTGCAGAATAATCCTCCTTGGAGGTGACTCCCATCCTTTGTAGGCCTTTCTTCTTAGCCGCGGGAGGTCTGCTATGTCCCTGGAGAGCCAGGGGGGCTGCTGTGCCCTCTTGCTCCCTTTCCTCCGAGATGGAATAGACTTAGTTTGTGCTTTGAGGATCGCTCCTTTGAGGAGCAACCACTCTTCTTGAACTCCCCTCTCCCTGTGGTCACAGTCCCTTAGGGCCTCACTGACAAGCCTCCTGAGCTTGTCAAAGTCGGCTTTCCTGAAGTCAAGGACTTGCGTGTTGCTGACTGACTTGCCAGCTTTTCGGCGGATGGTGAAGGTGATCAGCTTGTGGTTGCTGTCACCCAGCTTCCCATCGATCGCTAGGTCGTCCACTAGGTCATCTCCAGTAGCCAGTACCAGGTCAAGCAGCACTTTGCCTCTCATTGGCCCATAGACTTCTTGAGTCAGGTAGAGGTCATCCACACATGAGAGGAAGCTTTGCGACTGCTCAGATTTTGTTGAGTGATCCTCCCACAAGATGTCCGGGTAATTGAAGTCACCCATGACAAACATGGTCCTGGAGCATGCTGCCTCAGCCAGTTCCCTGGCAAACTGCTGGTCAAGCTCAGGACTTTGGGTGGGAGGTCTGTAATAGACTCCCACCATTGTGTCCCCTGTGCTGTGTTCCCCACGGATTTTA
Organism: Alligator mississippiensis; assembly: GCF_030867095.1. Taxonomy (NCBI): domain Eukaryota; kingdom Metazoa; phylum Chordata; order Crocodylia; family Alligatoridae; genus Alligator; species Alligator mississippiensis. The sequence continues at coordinate 83,819,773 of NC_081828.1, read as the reverse complement.
ACCCAGAGGGTCTCCAGTCATCCCCCCTGGTCTCCAATATCGGCTTGCAGGGATGTGTAGCTTTCCTTAACAGAGAGCTACACCCCCGCCCCTTTTCTCTACACGATCCCTCCTGTACAGGGTATAGCCATCTATACCGGTGGTCCAGTCCTGGGTGGAGTCCCACCAGGTCTCCGTTATCCCTATGACATCGTAATTGTTTGCATTGAGCAGGAAGATGAGCTCCTCCTGCTTATTCCCCAAGCTCCTGGCATCTCTCGCCAAAGAGCGGGCTGTGGTCATGAAAGCCAAAGCCTTTCCAACGACACCAGCGCTGCAGTCTTTGGTTGACCACGTGGATCCTCCTCTCCCTCCTCAGCCCATAGCCTGAGACTGGGAGGATCGGCGAAAACACCACCTGTGCCCCCAGACCCTTTAGCCCTGCTCCCAAATCCCTGTAGTGCCTCATGACCCAGCTGGGAGCGCTCCATGCCGTGTCATTGGTGCCCACATGAATTAGGAGCATGGGATAGTGGTCTGTGGGTTGGAGGAGCTTTGGGATCCTCTCCACAATGTCCTGGATGCGGGCCCCCAGGAAGCAGCAGGCTTCCCGGGCTAAGGGGTCAGGGGTGGCAGATTGCCCCCTCAGGAGGGAGTCTCCCACAACAAACCTTACGTTTTCGTCTTGGGGAGAGCAGGGGCGGTAGCTGCAGTTGGGCCCATGTTGCCTGTGGGAGCCGGCAACTCGGCAGGCTATCCACTCAGAGGCCCTGCTGGTGACCCCCTCTGGACAGCACTTTGCTAGAGAAGACCCCAACTGGCCATCGAGGATCAACTCAGCCCAGGATAGGTAGCTATTGCCCATCTTCCTTCCCCAAGCAAAGAACTTGGACTCTGTCCCCCCCACACACATTGACTCCAATCCCTCCACCAAGGACTTTTTATTGTCCATGATATTTGTAGCTAACTGGAGTTCCATCACAGCCTTGGCTTTCCTGGTTTGCTCTCTGCAGGTCTGGACCAGAGCAGACTATTCCTCCTTGGTGGTGGTTCCAGTCCTCCATCCTTTGTAGGTCTTCCTTTTAAGATGCAGGAGGTCCGCTAGTTTCCTGGAGAGCCAAGAGGGATGCTGTGCCCTTTTGCTGCCTTTCCTCCGAGACAGGATAGTCTTTGTTTGTGCATCCAGGATTGCTCCCTTGAGGAGCAACCACTTGTCCTGAACTCCCCTCTCCTTCTGGGTTGTGGCCTTTTAGGGCCTCACTGACAAGCCTCCTTAGCTTGTCAAAGTCAGCTTTCCTGAAGTTGAGGACTTCTGTATTACTGACTGACTTGCCATCTTTATGGTGGATAGTGAAGGTGATCAGCTTGTGGTCACTGTCACCCAGCTTCCCTTCAATCATTACGTCGCTGATTAGGTCATCTCTAGTTGCCAGTACCAGGTCAAGCAGTGTTTTACTTGTCATCAGCTTGTAGACTTCCTGCATCAGATAGAGGTCATCCACACGAGAGCTTTGCAACTGCTCGGATTTAGCTGAGCACTCCTCCCACAAGATGTCTAGGTAGCTAAAGTTTCCCATGACAACCATACACCGGGAGCACACGGCCTCAGCCAATTCCCTGGCAAACTCCTGGTCAAGGTCTTGACCCTGGGTAGGGGGTCCATAGTAGACTCCCACCATAGTATCCCCTGTGCCTTGTTCCCCACAGGTGTTAACCCAGAGGGTCTCAAGTCGTCCACTATGGGTGCCAATGTCGGCTTGCAGGAATGCATAGCTTTCCTTGACGGAGAGAGCTACACCCCTGCCCTTTTTGTCCACTTGATCCCTCCTGTACAGGGTATAGCCATCTATACCTGTGGTCTAGTCATGGGTGGAGTCCCACCAGGTCTCCGTTATCTCTTACATCATAGTTATTTGTTTAGCAGGAGGACAAGTTCCTCCTGTTTATTCCACAAGCTCCTGCCATTTGTGTATAGGCACGCAAGTGTCCCCTTGGGGGGGCACTTGCCTTGCCAACAGTTCATTCCAAGCCTGGGGCAGGTGTGGGTTTCCTTAAGTGCCTTGGCCTGCTGGCTTTGCAAGGGTTGCTTAGCAGGCCAGCATGGGTAGTAGTTTTCCCCCATCCACTGGAGGCTTAGTTTAAACCTGGTGGAGCAGGACAGCCAGTCTGGCTGAGAAGAGACTCCTTCCCAGTGGAGGGAGGTGGAAGCTGTCCCTTCCCAGCAGCTCACTGCCTGTTTCACCAAAGAGTGGACTGTGGTCATGGAAGCCAAAGCCTTCCCGATGACACCAGTGCCACAGTCTTTGGTTTACTGTAAGATGACAATCCTTATTTCCTTGTGAGAGATTTTGTTCACCAGAACATAAAAAGAATGTTTATCCTTTGGTACAAGCTTTGCAACTTTTTTTTGAGAAGACACTCCTTGACCTCTTCTCTAAGATTCCTTGGGATGGCAGCTCTGTTTCTTCCACGTTGGTAGAAGCCTTCCTATGTCGCTCTGTGGTGATGTCTTTTGAGTCTTATTAACATAAGTACCTACCAACCCTGATCTGCCTGAAGCATCTATCTTTGTATAGTCCTTAGAAACAACACATCAGCCATAGTCACCTCTACTTGGGAGGTTAACCAGCATGCACTGGAGTGTTCTACAATCATGGGCCCCCTCCTGTTATGGTTATTGACTTACAGAAACCCCATCCAATGCACTGTGCCTACTGCTGCATTGCTGTCCTGAAAAAGAGCACTCAGAAATAAGTCTGACTGTCTGCCTATTGCTGAGAAGAGCATTATTGGAAATTTGGTCCCTTGTCACTGTAAAAATAAGTCTGTCTGTCTTTACTGGTGCTTTCAGCTGAATATCCTGAATAACTGCTGTAGCAGCTGAATGACCCATTTCAGGAGATGGCAGAAATGTACCAGGGGCAACATGTTGCCAGGGGTTCTCCACTGCACAGAGGCTGCAGCCAGAGAGAATGGGGACTGGAGGGGACCAATATGCTGGAAAATTCCCAAGGGGCCTAGAACATGGTGCAAAAAAAAAAAAAAATGTAAAAAGGGGAGCTAAAAGCAAGGTACACAAGGACACCGTACAGCTTCTTCAGCAGTAGACTGAGATATAGCGGTGTGCAATGAAGGAAAATGCTCCAAGTCCTCCTCCACAGCTGCTTCATGCCCTAGGAGAGCAGGTTAATGCAATACTGCACATAGGACAGTTTCTAATTAGTGGGAAGCCATATCTCAAAGCCAAAGGACAAATAATGGACTCCTTAAAAGTAGTTCTTTTATACTGGAGACATCATCCTTCTGCCCCCCCCCCCCCCCCCCAACCCACCCATTAGAAAGACCTGGGAAAGTGACTGCATGTACATCACAGCTTTGGAGCATTGGTGGATCCAGAACCAGCTTGCACTCTCCTAACCACCACAATGCTTTTTTTTTTTTTTTTTTTTTTAATCGCTTCAATGAGCGGGGGGGGCGGGGAAACAAACAAACAAACAAAACAACACTTTTTTTTTTTTTTTTTTTCCCCTCTAATGCTTAGCTCAGTGACAAGATGTTTCTATGTTTTGAAATGTTTGCATATTGAAGAAAATGCTTTCAATGTGTGTATGGGGGGGTATGTTTTTTGGTGCACAAAATTTATTGTTACTGACCTTGTTTGTAGTGAGTGATTTACATTTTATTCCTTATTTTAATTTGCATTCAATAAAAATAGTTAAGATTTTAAAAAATCATTTATTGTGAAAAGTTACATATCAAAGTAACACATGTTCTTCCCTCAAACAGAATTTGTGACACTAGCTTACATACCATGATTAATCATTGTACACACATAATAAAAATCAACAATAAGCAACAACACCCTTTCGGTACTTCTACAAGTAAAGTTGACTTTATAGGTTAAGAGTGGGAGGGGAGCTGACTGAGGAGTGGGTCTTGTGTCAGATCTCCAGCTTTGCAAACTTTGTAAATATACTGTACCAGTGGCAAACACTAGGGCCATGTGCACAGAATGTCTTGAGGATTTTCATTTATTTGTCATTCTGTATGACACTTGTGAAAGGATTAATCAGCTAAGCAAGCATGTCATGTTTATTCACCCAAGAAGCCTCATTCTGAGGGCTTGATAGAGGGAGTTTTTCTATAGCCTGAGGCCCTAGGCCAAACATCAAGAGAGCTGTGTCTAGTGAGAGGACCAGCATTTTTTTGCAAGAGTCTTTTTATTGTTGGTGCTTCAGTGTCCATGCCAAGATACCTTGGGTCTGAATTTCCAGAGGTGTTAAGCACTTGTAGTTTCCACTTCCTTCAGTTAGGGTCAGTAGCATAACTGGGGGTAGAAAGTTGACCAGGACAGCAGCCCAGGCACAACTTTGGGGGGGGCACAAAAGCAGTCATTGCCACAGCTATCAGCATAGCAGGAATTTGCACTGCCCAGCTGCCCTGTGTGTGGGGTTGCAGTTACACCTTTGGTTGGGTTGCAGTCATTATGCAACCCTGAGAATCAGGTGACTTCTTACATTTCTTAAACATGGATTCAGGTCCTTAACTTCAAGCATCCAGCTCTGAATGCTCTGGCCATTATTATCTTTACAAAAATTAATTCTTTCCAGCAGTTTCATACCAGGAATCCATGGGAAATCTAGAAGCAGCGCACTAAGAGTTCCTACTCACCTGAATCCCAAGTCAGCCAGCATTCACAGCCCTTGTAAAGAGGAATTTGCTTTGCAACACAGTGAGATGTTGATGCCTGAAGAGTGAAAGAGGCAAAGTGGCAGAGATTTAAGTTCAGCTTCAATAGGTATGATGTTTGGACAAGAAGCAGATGGCCTTTAAGCATCATCATACACATCCACTGTTCTATGTCCCTCACAAGCCTTGCTTGTGCCTTATGCTTCAAATATAGTTAAGCTTTGCTTAAAGTAAGGTTGCAGTTGGGTAGGGAGAGCTACGTTGAAGCATCTTTTTCTTGCTAAAAGCTTTGTATTTCTGTTTGGTTTGCTAAAGAGTGGATTATGGCAAACAACAGTCATGTCACCAGAGCTCAGGTGCTACACACAGTGTTTAAGTAGACACATGTGGTGATTAGTGATTACCTTACCTAAGCAAGGAAATAGCAACCAGGATAGTTGGAGAAGCAATATGATCCTTATCCTCAAGTGAGTTCAGTGCAGTCACAAGTCTCTTTCCAGAATCTTCTTGCTGTTTATGATGGGAGGGATTCAGCTTGAGCATCTTTTCATACTTCAGCTGTGGTAGTATGGTGCAGGGAAAGGGGCACCCAAATCAGGTAAACTGGAAGCTGAAAATATCCATGTTAAGTAAGAGTAAATAATGGCAACAAAGGCCGGTAGAAAGCTGGAAAATGTATTTTTAAGTGTACTTTTTAGCAAGAGGGATGTAGGTTGTACCTGTGTTGGTTTAAGCACATAGGCAGACAAGGTTCTTTGGGTAAATCTAATATCTTTTATTAGACCAACATAAATACAGTAGTTGGAAAAAAATTTTAGCAAGCTTTTGGGTTTAAAAACCCTTCTTTGTGCTGAGGAAGTCTCTGCAGCTGGTGTGTGCTCTTCTTGGATGGAATGAATAGTAAAGAAGCCAGCGGCTGGGTTGGTATGCATGCAAGAGACTCTTGTGTGTGCCCAGTGAAATCAAGAGGTAGTTTGCTACAGCTGACAAAAAGAGTAACACAGGATCCTATAAAAGCAACACTTCTGTTGTGCTTCCTAGTTTAGACAAAACCACATGGGTTTTGCACAAATACTCTTTTACACCAAATGGGCTCTGAAAGGGAAACTTTCTATGTTTTCTATGTATTTATATTTCACAGTCTTCTAATACAAAATTAAAAGCTTCGTCACAGTTTGATAATTTTAGTCAAAGCAAAGCAAAATCCCACTCAGACCCTTCTTTGCAGGTATTTGAAATCAGGATCCCAGTTTCATAAATAATCCTTCTCCTCAGATGGGGCTGACCACAAATCACAGATCCCAGCACTGTTGAACTCATGAAAATTATGATCATGAGCAGGATTTGGGAGCCCAAGCTTGTGTTTTCCAAGCGAATGTTCAGAAAATGTAGATAAAAAGGATTCTGCTCCTCTTACTGCCGCTAATCCATCTTGCGTTCAGCTGAATCGGGGCTAAGTGAGCCTCTTGGGGACCAGACACTGTTTTCCATTCCCCTTCCTGTATCTTTCTTTCCAAATTTTCCATTGACACCACCAGGTTTTATCATGGCTATATCTCCATTTCCACTACTTTCTGCTGTGACACTTTTCAGGATGTCTGAAGATCACTAAGCTGTGAGCAACCCTGCAAATGCTATGCCCAAAGAAGCCCTCCTTGTGCCAGAAATAGATGTCTGTTTCTAGTGAGCTGGAGGTTGCTGCTTGTTAGTCTTGTCTCTTCCACATGTGCAGATGTTTCCTTCACTACTTGAGCAGAAAAAGCCACCTCCCCCCCTTTCTTGCCTTGGGGACCACAGAAATGTTTAAACTTGTCATCACTAATCTCCAAGCAAATTTAAATGGTAGGTTAGATCAGTCAGACCAGTATCACTGCCATGAACAATTGGTGCTTCCCAAGCCTGAGGAGGCACAACTTGTGGGTGGCAGCGTTGGCAGTGGGGTGGCAAGCAGCAACCACTGGCAGAAGCTGGCAGCAGCGTCAGTGTGGGGAGGAGGGTTGCGATTGGTGACCAGTCGCAGAAGCTGGCAGCAGTGTCAGCGATGGTCAATCTCGGGGGGGGGGGGGGGGCAGGGGGAGGGGGAGAAGGCATGAGCCCCCTGTGCCTGCCCTACGTGTCGCCTATGATCACTGCTCTGGCTCTTTACAAAGCCCCTCTAAGCTACTGCTGTCTGTTAGAGTGAGTGACAGGTAATATGGCCCATTTGCCATTTTTAAGCTGCTAATGGTGGTAAGTAATTTGACTCAATGTACACCCCTTCCTAAGGAGAACAAGCTTAAAGGCCCAGTTTTAACATACTCAACAAAATATTATGTAATCCCAATGATTTTGCTGCAGGAGCTATCTTAACTGTAGTCACATATGGGTTCATTGCATTTTTCTCTCTCTCAACAGTGTTCCTTCTTTTTTCCTCCCCTTTTCCCTATCCTTTATATTCTAATCACAGCTTTCTATTTAGCAGCTCTGCTCCCTGAAGTCCCTTCACAGAATCTGATGAAGAAAGCCCTCTGTTTACAAAAACTTACGTTATACATCTCTGATTTAGTTAGTCTACAAGGCTAGGAACAGACATTACACAAAAAGCAGTTTAAGTGATCAAAAACCGGTTTAAACCTGTAACACATTGGTGGGCAAAATATGGCTTGCGGGCCGCATCCAGCCTGCTAGGCCATTCTATCTAGCCTGAGGAGCCCCTAAAAATGTAGTAAATTAATATTTATTCACTTCCAGCTGACAGGAGCCAGGGGCAGTAGTACCCAGAAGGACCCCTCAGCAGGCTTGCAGGCTTGAGCAACACAGCCCCACCCCATCCCCAGCCAGTGCCCTGCTTTCCTGCCCCAGCCCTACTTCAGCACCTCCCGGCTGCATCATCAGACCGCGCTGGTAGGGTGTGTGTGTGTGTGTGCAGGCACAGGGGCAGAGTGTGTGTGTGTGTTCATAGGGTGAGTCCCACACATACACCCCACCATACACATGCATCCACACCCTCCCCCACACCCCACATATCTACACACATACCCACATGCTCCCTCACCCCATATACTCACACTTCATTTTAAGCTGTTGTGCAACCATCCCCTATGTATACTACACAAACGCATGTAAATCAAGACAAAAATATTTTTTGAAATCAAATTAATGAATGTTGTAGATGTTCACTTTTTAGACTATAATTTGGTATTTTTCTGGTTCTGAGATGGCAAAACCCCTTGCTGAAAGGAGTACTCCTGGGGGCAAGGGGAGGGACTTCTGGTGGCAAAGGTCGGGAGTTAAGGGGTGGGACTTCCGGTCACAAGATGGCGACCAGGGGTCAGGGCACCCATCAGGGGATGGGACTACCCATGCAGCCCTCAACAGCTTGCCAAAACTCGGTAAGCGGCCCTCCACCCAAAATAATTGCCTGCCCCCACTGTAACAGAACAGGTGTTCAGTGCACATAAACCAGTTTCAAAATGGTCAAAACCAGTTTGAGATAAACCTGGTTGAATGTAGTATCAGACTTAACTGATTTGGCCCAAACCAATTTATGCAATGTCTGTCCCAGACCCCTTACTGGTTTAAGATAAACCAGACACCCCAAGCATCCCAGCATGCTCTATGGGCTGGGTGGGGCTCTCTGCTCTCTAGCCAGAGCAGGGACCAGCTCTAGCAGAGACACCAGCCAGTACAACCCTGTTAAGGCAAAGTGGGCAGGAAGGGGGTTAATTCTTCCCTCCTCCCCCTCTTCCCCTACTGCAGGCAGGGTCAGCCTGTCTACTGGGGAGCAGAGGGGAAGGGGATGCAGTGCAAGGAGGGGATGGAGGGAGGGACTGACACTTCTCCCTGCTCCCTTCACCTTAACGGGGCCATGCTGGTTGGTTGTACCACAGGGTTTGGAGAGGGGCTCTGGTTTGTGCTGGGGGGATGCTGTGAGGCATTGAATGGGGACTCCTCCTCCTTCTCCCCTTCCCCCCCTGCCACTGCGGGGCTGGGGAGGGGTGCTCCATGTGATCCTGCCTGACCTCAAAGCGGGGGTGAGGGGCAGTGGGAGGCTCTGTTCCATGCTGGGGGAAACTCTTTACCCTCCTCCTCCCCCCCAGAGGGGCAATGGGAGCACGGAGCTCATCTAGGCAGGGTGTGGGTGTGTGAGGTGTAAGGGAGGATGTAGGGACCCCCACCTGCTCCCCCCTTGGCATGCAGCCACTACTGCCTGGCAGCAGCAGCAGGCGGGGAAGTCAAGACACTCATGCCCAGTGTAGGCACGACTCTGGCCAGTTCTGTGCAGCAGGAGGGAGCAGAGCTTGCCTTATCCCCCTGGCTCTGCTCCCTGAGCCTGCAGCAGAGGAAGCCCCGCACTAGAACTAGCTGCTTCCCCCAGTCCCTGCTGTGCGGGTCCCGCACTCTGCCAGAAGTAGAGGGAACTCTGCCCCGTTTCCCCACAGAGTCCAACATGGGGCTTCTCCGTGTGAGTGCAGAGCTGCAGGCATGGTGTAGAACTGTGATAGAGGCAGCCAGCACTGCACTGGGGGCAGGGCAAGGAGTGCAGTTCCACACAGCCTGTGCAGCCACTTCTACCCCTGTGGCTCCGTGCTGTGCCTGCAGCTCTGCACTCGCATGGAGAAGTCCTGTGCTGGACTCTGTGGGTAAGCAGGGGGCAGGGTTCCCTCCAATCCTGGCAGAATGTGGGGCCCTGTACAGCGCGGACTGGAGGAAGCAGCTGGCTCCAGTGCGGGGCTTCCCCCACTGCAGGTTCAGGCTCAGGGAGCAAAGTCAAAGGGATAAGGCAGGCTCCACTCCCTCCTGCTGTGCAGCGCTGATCAGAGCTGCACCTGTGCTGGGCACGAGCACCCTGACCTCCCCACCTGCTTCTGCTGCCAGACAGAGGGGGCTGCATGCCATGGGGGCAGTGTGTGAGGGTCCCTATATCCCCCACCCTCCCTCACACCTCACATACCCACACCCTATCCAGCTGAGCTTTGCACTCCTGCTGCCCCTCTGGGGGGAGGAAGAGGAGGGAGAGCAGTTCTCTGCAGTATGGAACAGAGCCTCCACCTGCCCTGGGGGGAAAAGTCCCCCTCTGGGGCTGGGCAATATCCCATAGACCCCCTCTTCCCCACCCAACAGTGATGGGGGAGAAGCAGGGGGGAAGAGTCCCCTTTTGGGGCTAGACAGCCTCACAACACCCCTCTCCCCACCCCTCCATGGGGGGGTGAGAAGGAGGGAAAAGATTCCCCCCCACCACCAGCACCGAACAGGGCACCCCTCCTGGCCCCACAGCGGTGGGGGAGAGGGAGGAGGAAGAATAGTTACCATAAGGAGCCAGGCAGCCCTGTGAGCCCAGATTGCTCCACCGGTCAGGGTGCAGTTCAGAGCAGGAAGAAACAGCTGGGTAGAGGCAGAGGTAGCCCCCTGGCAGCTGCGGCTTCCTGTCTCCCAAGGATCAAGTGAGGAAAGCCAAGGAAACTTCACCCTCCCTTTGCCCAGGCCACCTGCAACCCACTCTCCCCCTAGCACCTCCTTCTCCTCCCGCAATGCTCCAAGGCACCTGGGGCATCCCAAGGGCAAGCCTCCCAGAGACACAAAATAGGGGGCATGGCTCCCCACTACCAGCCTGGGACACTGGACTGTCACTGCCCTTTCCTACTTGCCCAGTCCCAAGCTCCCCACTGCTCAGAGCTGGCCCCAGAGCTGGGGATAGCTCCTCCCCCACCCCCTAGAGCTGACCAGGGCTGCTCCCAGTGCCTCCTGCCGGCCTAGAGCTGGCACCTAAGGGACCCTGGAGCACCTCCTGACTGCTGCAGGGGAGACAGAGCAGCTCTGGAATAAGATGCTCCTATCAGGTTTAGTTTCGTCCTGATCCGGGCACACATGTAGACATGTGCTCGGGTGCTGTTTATTAATTCGCCTGAAAATTCAGGTGCATTAATTGCACATGTAGACATGCCTAGTGTGTATTAATAAGGGTATCCTACTTTGTGTTTTATGAACAGTGCTGGGAGCAAGTTAAGTGATGATGGGCTATGATCACTTATACTTTGTGACTGTTGTGATTGCTTTCTTATAGGAATAGGGAGGTAAGGTTGCTGGGAAGCTGGTGGCAGGATATTTTTGCTTAATGTTTTCTCTGTGAGCAAATGTACACAACATTATACAAAATTCACAAGTGATGAGCTGCCATTTGTGTTAGAGGGGGGAGGAGTGGTTTTACTTTAAATTTTCCCTCTTGCTGCACTAAAAAAACATAAATCATTTAATATTAATTTCAAAAGGAAAAAACAAAACCATTCAATTTTAAAATGTAGAGTTTGAAGCCTTGTATTCCACTATTGTAAAGGGGAAAGGTGGATTTATTTCATGCTTTTTTGGGGTATGGAATTGTATCTGGAAGTAGTGTAAAATTGTTCTCTGCATTCCTTAGTTATTTTTTAAATCACATTCACATAGAAAACATATTTCTTCTTAATAAGAAGAGCTTTTAAAAACCTGCAAGGGTGTTTGGAGTTTAATCGTTCTCATTCTTTCATGACTGGGAAACCAGTTTAGAAACTGTCTCTTCATAGCTGAAATGTTTTAGATTCAGAGCTCATTACACAATTTAAATACTTGCCTGCTGGCTTAACTGGCACTATGTACTGGCCTCCATAAATGTTGTGAGAAGAAGTTTGAAATCTATGAGGACATATATAGGACCTTAGCCTAATTACACTGAGTTTAATAAAAGTTTTGCCATTGATGCTAGTGGTAGAGGACTGTGTGGCATAAAGCAATGTAAATGTAATACTTATATCTTCTTTTCAGAGCAGACAAGATGCATGAGCTCAATATTTATATAGATGTGTGTGTATATATTTGTGTGCGTGTATAATAAATATATATACCCCAAGCTAGCTGATGTAACTAGAATGATAAATATCCCTTCAAAGAATGAGGTCTTTGTATAATCATTATATATATATATATATATATATATAAAGAAAATATGGTTTCCATTATTCATAATGGCCTTCCTTTCTATATAAAATTACTGCTGCAGCAATGTGTGTGCGCACACGCATGCAATATTTTTAAATAAAAAGGAAGGCCATCATGAATAATGAAAACCATATTTTATTTAACAGGTTTAATAAGACTGGATTTGTAAAGGTTTGGTACACTCTTCATTTAGCTCTTCCTTCTTGCATTGTTTAGTGGAAGGCTGTATTTCCCTGATCTTATGTTAAGTATAAAATATAATCTCACTTTTTAAATAAGACGCTAATTTTAAATTTCCATATTAAAGAAGTGTCTCAATTCAAGTCTCAAATGCTGGAAGCACAAGCCTGAGCGGGTGCTGATGTAAATACTCATACCTATAAGAAGTGTCTAAAGCACACATTTGAGGAATAGATTCAACTCATTACAATTCCTCAGTGGGGAAGGTATTGTTTAGTGTAAGGAAACAGTGCAGGATCAGGACCTTTTGTGTCCATGAGCAAGATTTACAAAGACATCTAGGTACCCATAGATGCAGATTAACATGTAGTGAGATTTTGAAATGCCTGAATGGGCGAGACAACTAACGCTCATTGCTGTCAGTTCACTCTGGTGCTTTTGAAATTCTGGTCCAAGATGCATACAAGTCAAAGTACAAACCTCATTCTGATCCTGTGCCAAGTTTTCTTCAGGTTTACATTGGTGGGAGTGAGCCAACAAGTAAATCCTTGGTATTTCTTTACGTGGATATGGCCCTTAGAACAAATCTATTAAATGATATTTCTTACCAGCTACAGTGTAAATAATGCTGATTACTTGGGTAGCCTCAAAATAAATCCCTTTGCTAGGAGTAATCTGAGCTAAAGGGTGGAAAATAGAACACTCTCTCTTCAGGTCCTAAAACCCTATTACTAAGGCTCCTTCAAAGCCAGATACTAAAGGGTGGTATAACCAGCAATGCATGCTTAGCGTTTGGGGGGGACAATGGTAGATGTACAGATGTGCTCATGAACATCCAAGCCTTCTCAGAGTTATCATAGCCAGTTAATATTTCTTATGTTTTATATAAGGCATCCTGTTATGTTCTATCATTATTCCTGGAAATTGTGATTTCGTGTTGTGGGCCTTTTACAAATCACATCAGAATACTGTATTCCTTTGAATACAGGATGGCCTTGAATTTAAGACACACCCAAAATTTTCTAATTCTCAATTTAAGAACAGACAACTTTACACAGATACAATCTCTATGGTGCATGGAGTTCTTTTACTAAAACTTGAGACAGGCTATTTTTACAAGAAATAGTTCATATTAAAAATATATATTCAGAGGAATGTAACAGGGATAGAGCCATCCAATATCTCAGGTATGTAGTTGTTCCAAGTGCAAGTGCTGTGGCTGAAGTGCAGATATCCAAATATCTCCCTGTGCTACTAGAGCGGCAGAAATGTTTTGATCCAAATTTGTGCTGGAGATTTTTGCCTCAGTGCATGTGCCTGGACATGCACTCTAATGTGCAGCAAGTTGTGCCACTTGGGGCAAAATGACCCTGCCCAGCTCCTCCTGGATCTGCAGTCAGGGAGAGCTAGAGCCTGGTGCCAGTACCTGAGTTGGCCCAAGCAGTAAAGAAATCTACCCTGGCGAGCAGGTCATGGATCTTCTGAGGCCCAGACAGTTGGTATCTGGGGACACTAGCCCCTTGTGACAGCTAGACTGCTGAAGAAGCCCTAACCTAGAGTAGCCCCTGAACCCTCTACACAGTGCAGCAGTCTGGCAGTGGGGGCTGCTGTCTGGCTATGACCTGCTGCCACCTGCAACAGAATCTACCCCCTTGATCCTGTGGCCCCATGGCTGCATGCCGGCTAGACCCGGATAGGGTGCCCCAGCTATGCCCTCTGGGCAGCTGTTGCCCAGAAGATGTGCTCCTTGTGGTGGCCTGCTTTGAACTGTCAAAGTGTGTCCTCTTGGCCCCAAATAGCCAAGAGGTCAGCCACCACATCTGCCCTCCAGCTGTGTCCCCAATGCTGGCCCTGGACAGGTTCCTCTGCCCCACTCTTGCCACTCATAGGCGAGGCGTAGGGGAGACATGGGGGGAGAGAGGGGGCATGTGCCCCCTGAGATTGGCTGCCAATGGCTTCTGTGGGCCCCCCCATTGATACCACTGGTGTCTGGAGGCGGTCCCCACTCGCCGCCACTGATACCGATGCCGGTGTCTGCAGGCGGTCCCCACTCGCCGCCACTGGTGTCTGCAGGCAGTCTCCGCTCGCTGATACCGACACCAGTGGCTGCAGGCAGTCCCTGCTTGCCACTCACTGCCATGGTGCCATGGCACTAGTCGTTCATGTCGCCACTTGTCTCACCAGCAGAGTTCCTGGTGTTCCCTGTTTAAAAATTGCAAATTCTCTGATAAGAAATGCGAATTCTTTCATTAAAATACCCAAAATAGTGTTCTTCCACTATTAAAATGAAACGCCACTATATAGAGAGGGATCAGTTGGGCAATGTTTTATTGATATATTTACAAGTTTAAAACAATTTGGAAGCCTACCAGTGCCTCTATCATCATAATAAAATAAATTATAAATAGCTATACACTTTTGCATTTACTTTTGGGGATTTTTGTCATCGAAAAATCAGAGCTGCCCCTAACCCCCTTCACTCTCAGACTGCCCCTCCAGGGGCCACAGCCCCCCCCCCCCCCCCCACAGGAGCCACAGCCTCCTCCCAGAGGGGCCACAGCTTCCCCCCACAGCAGCATTGGCCGTCAGGTGCTCGGGGCCCACTGCTGTTGGAGGCCCCCCATGGCGTAGCCTCGGCTGCCTCAGACCCAGCGCCACTTGTCACAGGTCTGGCCCGGCTCAACACAGGGCCATGCGCCTTCAGGCAGCCCCAGGCCACTCAGACTGTCACACAGGACCCAGCACCACTTGCAGGGACTATGCATCATGCCAGACCAGGTCTTGCCTCCACAGACCCCACGCACGGTTGGGTCAGGCCGGTTCTGTGGAGGCAGGACCCAGTCCGGCACAAGCGCAGTCTCTGCAAGCGGTGGCAAGCCCCCCGTGACAGCATGAGCAGCCCGGGGCTGCCTGAAGATGCATGGCTCCACACTGAGCTGAGCCAGTCCCTACTTACCAGGGATAGTGCCCAGGTCACGCTGCCTTGCACTGCTCCTGCTAGCCCTGCATGTGAACGCAGCATGCTGGGGCAGCAGGGGCATCATAGAGACACTCTGGCCAGATGCCAGATCGTCTCTGTAGGTCTGCGCCCCAGCTTGCATCAGTGCACTGTGGGGAACCATGCCCCGTGCTGCTTTTCTACAGGTTGTGTTTTTTTTGTTTTTTGATACCCGGAAATCCAGGTATCAGATTTTGAGCCTGCGCTGCAAATATGCAGCGTGGGGAACATTTTTTCATTTTCGGTGTGCCTCTTGTGATGTCTCAAACTGGTTTGAGATGCCGCAAGAGGCATGCGCGTGTTTGTCCAGACGCACCCCAGGAAATGCAAAGCAGTACTGTGGTAACTAGATATGGTACTTGTGATAACAGATATTGAAGAGTTTTTTTTGTTATTATTTCCAGTGGCACAGCCACCAGGAAAGCTAGGGAGCCTCGATAAAGTTCACAGTTCAAAGATTTATTGCCAGGATCTGAAAACCCCATAGTTGGTCAGAATAATATAACATAGAAAAACCAAAAGTTAAGCAATGCAAAGTATTCCAGTCTCTCCCAAGGCATGCAGTGCCAATGCCAGTGGGCTCAGAGCAAGTGTACCATGCTTCCTTTAGCATCTCCACGTGTATAGGATGCTATAGGTTTAATTAGCAGAATCCTGAGACCTGAAAAACTTGCATAGCTCGTCTTGCCAGTAAAGTTACTAACATAGAAAACACACATGGATTGAATGTGTCAGCAGCAAAACTGACATCACATCACCTCCTACTGAAATCTAACACTTATCTTTCCCTATTTTCAAGTTGTCAGGCAGCAGGATTTCTTTTCTCTAGAGGAAACAATAGGTGCATAGAGAATTCAGCTCTTTTCCTGAAAAGGAAAGTCATCCCTTCTCCCTTTTCCCATGCAGCAAAACTACAGGGCACTATATGATGCTTGCAAACTCAGGTAGCTGTATCTGTGCAGACAAGATTTATTGTGGCCAGCTGGGATGCTAAACTGCTGAGCGTGTGTGTATGTGCGTGCGCACGTGTGTGTGTGTGCGGGGTGGGGGGTCTTTGCTGAATGGATGCTCAGCTATGTGTTGGAAACGCATGCTGACATCTGAAATGCCCCGTGGAGTCTCTTGGGTCAGGGAGCAACCAATCCCTAGACAGGAAGGATTAGGAGGGTGGGGTGGGGAGTGGGGGTTGACATCACATTGTTAACTATCAGAAGGTGAACACGCTGCTTAATACCACGCAGAATGGGTTAGGGCATTTCACAGGAAAGGTGAACTTTCCCTGAGCCCACAGAGTCTGGGTTGCATCTCTTGCACTGAGGCCCCCAGCCAAAATGCAAGGTATTAGCTTTCGCTGCTGTAGGAAGACCAACAAAAAAAAGCAGCTGGAATGTTCCCTGCCTTTGCTGGAGCACAATTCTAAACAGGTACAATGCACTAATTCCTTCTCGGTCTTGTAGGTGCATGATCTTTTTTCTAAACACTGTAGTTTAAGAGCTGGGGCAGTGGGTATGTATGATAGGATTCTTTTGGAAGGTTATTGAACTTACGTTGTTGGAGCTAGGCATGGAGCTTTCCCCCCATGTGAACTATGTACAGTATTCTCTCTGTTTCTCTCTCTGTGTCTTATTTTACATCTCATATAACCAGATTTTATATGCCTAGGGGGAATGCTGTGGGCTCTTGCTCCCTTGAACAGTAGAATGACCCTTGAACAGTAGAATGGACGATTTAGTTCATTTTATTTTCTTAAGCCAACATCGGTACTTGGGAAGAGAAGAAACTAGTACGCAGAATGGGAAAGGGGCTGTGTTTTGCTTCCAGTCAGTAACTGTTTTCTTAGTAGGCTAGCTGACAGGATTTTATTGAGATGATAATGCTGGAGCAAACAAGATGCCCTTGGTAAGGGTTTCTTTACAGGCTGTTTGGTTTTGTAATAGCAAATAAGCATTATGGCAGACAGAGTCCTAGTAACAGTGTTTGTTTTATCCTTCTCTCTATTCCAAGCACTCAAGAACTAGGGAGAAATCTTGCTTCAACATGCTTGCACGTTTAATAGTCTTTTCTGTACTACATTTCCAACGTTTGTTTCAGATAATATTACAGGGAGAAATTTACAGGCTAAAACTGAAAGAAAAGGCTGCAGTTGGGCTCAGTGAAAGTCTCTGCGTATGTGTCTATTTATATATTTATAGCACAAATACATGTATCTGTAAATATAAAATAGCACCCACATATTTTATCTATAGCTATCATTGGGATTATGTTATAGCACAGGATCATAATTTATATGGATTATGTTACGTAGATTATGATATAGCACTGTTCCATTTTTCCCCTCGTTCCTAAATTTTATGAGGAAAAAGTTATGAAATATATTTTGTCCGCACAAAAAAACCCCTGTAGACATATATAAAATTCTCCAAGCTGTTATCCCTCAAATTGTATTGGCAATCAAACAATGTTACAGCTAAAAGCATAATTTCAGTGTTTGAAAGGTATGTTGAAACTTTCATAGCAGTATATAGCTAGCAGTATAAAACACCATGAGTTATATCTTTCTGTAAGTAAAGCAATATGTTTACACAGCAGCAGTTTATCAAGTCCAATCACTAAACAGTTTAAATAAACTGTTACAACAAATGCAAATCAGCACTTAAAATACGGAATCACTGCCATTTGACTCACTTCAGTTTTGAGTTATTCTGAGTTAAGAACCCTGAAAAGTATCCATGCCAAACAGCCAATCTGCGTTTTCACATATACTGATCTGATTTTTGTTTAATTTCATCAGATGATGAGGCTTTGAAAGGAAAGATCTGTGTAGAGGAGATTTCTGCACTCTTGAATAAATCTCTGGAAAAGAGCAATGCATCCTTAGCTGACTTACATGTAACACAGACTTATCTGTGTGTATTGTAGATGGCAGAAGATGGGGTAGAATTGCTCCTAGATCATAATACACATTGCTTGGCTAAGTTACTTCAATGGTTCTGTAAGCAACTCCAGTCAATACTTAGACTATATTTACCCTAACACTTCTGACTGTATCAAAAAATAGGTTCTCTTGACAATCTGAGGTTATAACAAAAAATCTATTGAAAATATGTGAGTTCTTGTGTCATCCAAAGAACAAGAAGTATGTCAAACCTGAGAAAACAGCTCTTTGTGATTGTTACAAAGGGCAACACTAGGTAAGATACCCTTGTAACCAACAGTCTTAAATGCAGGCGGGCAAGGATTTTAAGAAACAAGTATAGCTTCTCTTAAAAACATGTTAGATATTATCAACCAATTAACCAGATGCCCTAATTAATATGACTTTGGAATGTCTGCTCCTTCTGTTCTGTGTTTGCACCAAGCCCAACGCAACGAGGCTCTGATTTGTGACTGGAGATTCTCAGCTCTGCAGGAATAATCATGATTAAATGATCCCCTTCTAGAGTGGGAAAAACCTTGTGGAATAAGCATGACATACATTAAGTCATTCTAAAAGCACACAATAGATTATTCACTTTACCTATGGGTGGCCAAACGCTCCCTGCTCTATTGTCGTCCCCCATGAGATGCAAGGAGGGGCACTCTAATGGTTTAGCACAGAGAGGGGAACCAGAAATGACTGGGGTTGAATCCTTGTTTGGGCACTGACTCACTGGAGGAAATCCTTGCATTCACCGCTGCCCTGGAATTAGTGGGAGTTTTGCCATTGACTTAAATGTGGGCAGGATTTCATCCTGCTGTTGTCTGCAACAAGCCACTTCACTTTTTCTATTTCAATTTTCCCTTCCAAAAATAGGGCTAATAATGCATGGTTTACAGGGTGTTTAGAGGGCTAATATTTGTGAAGCATTTTGAGCAGGAAGTAGTGTAAATGTTTGTCTCTGCACTTTATGAGTTATTTCCCTAGATTAGTGGTCTTCAAACTTTTTGGACTCAAGGTACCCCTCATTGTACTCAAGGCAGCTCTCCCTGGATTTAAGGCACGCCTACATAACTTTTGTCAACTGAGCAGCACCCAATTTCAAAAACTAACTTATTTATTACAGTGCTGACTTCCTTGCAGAGGGTCCCAGCAATGGAGCTGGGGGATGATCCAGGCGGGGACAAGCCTGAACCTGTGCTTATCTGTTTGGTTTTTCTGCTTATCTCCTAACACCTCACCTCTCTCCCCAGACCTCAGGGCACCTCCCAAGAGATCTGGTGGTACCCCAAGGTGCCGCAGCACCTTGGATGAGAATCACTGCCCTAGATTGCAGTTTTTCTGCTAAGTCCTTCTTACTCATAATTAATAAAAACATATATATGAAAGGGATACTCTACAGTAAACTGAACCTTTAATACTTGGCAGAGATCAGCAATTACAAATTACCACTCAACATTTTGCTCTCAGCATTTTACAATGGAGAACATCTGGTTTTATACTCAATAAACTTGTCTTCAGTTGACACACGCACGTGTTTCTATTACTGCCAGCAGCGTTCCCTCTAAGCTGCTCAGTGTGCGTGGTCGTGCAGGCGTGCCTTGCAGCGTGGCATGAGTGTGCCTGTGTAGCCGCACACGCCACACAGCTTAGAGGGAATGCTGACTGCCAGACTCTAAGCTGAGCATCCTGAAAAAGATGCCGTTTTAGTACCCTCAAACTAATCAAGATATGGTACATAAAGGCGCTTGTACATGTGGCAGGGGTTTAGTCCTCAGGGTTTTATTCTGTGCCCCCTAAATTGAAATGGTGAGTTTTTAACTGAACCCCACCATTTCAATTTTTCTGTTACATTCCAGCAATCAATCCTTTTTTTTTGTTGTTTTTTTTGTGTCAGAGCCAGAGCCTACCCGCCATCAGAAGGCAAGCTGCCGGCAGACCAAGTGACCCCTGAGCTGAACAGGGCCCCTGTCCTTCTCTCTGCAGTGGTGGTGGGGTCCCCTGGGGCCACCCAGGTGGGCTACTAGCAGGCTGGGTGCTGCCTCAGCTTGCAGGCGGCACCTGGCCTGATCCAACTCTTCCTCAACCCCAAGATGGGGCAGCACCCAGCCTGCTAGTAGCCTGCATGGGTGGTCCCAGGGGGTGCTACCACCACAGAGGGAAGGACTGGGGCCTCCCGCAGCTTAGGAGCCATTTGGCCCATCAGCAGCTTGGCCCCTGGCCATGGGAGAGGCAGGTGGGCTAATAGCTGGCTGGGAGCTGCCCCAGCTCAGAGGCACCCGATACAACACTGCCCTGAGCCTGCCTGGGCTTCCAGAGCCCTGTGCACTGTTCCCACTGCCTTCTCTGGACACCAGCAAACCCAGCCACCCCCCCCCGCCACCTTCCTGCACTGCCCTAGGGGCAAGCCAGCCCATTCCTGGGTGGCCCCAGGCATCCTGTCAGCCACAGGAGCCTGCTGAAAGTAGAAGCGGAGAGGGGCCCAATCCTGTTTCTCTGCTGAGCCTGCCCACCTCTCCCACAGCTGGGAGATGAGCTGACAACTGTATGTTGCAATTTACAAGGTTGCAAACTAAACCACATCAGGATGTAGTTTAGTTTGCAATGAGGCAAACTCATTTAAAACCCCCCAAACCCTTGTACATGTACAGTGTGACGCCATTAAGCCACACAAATGACATTGTCATTACATGTACATGGTAATAATGTCACATGTACAAGCACCCTAAGAACATAAGAATTGCCATTTACTGCATCGGACCATAGGTTCATCTTGCCCATTATCCTGTGTCACACAATGGAAGAGAGTGGATGCTGAAAGGCATAGTGAACTGAGTATAACTAAGGTTTTTCCACTGTTCTTCTCTCACTTGCAGCCTCCAGCATTTACAGTATAGGATGTGTTAATTCAGTCTGTACCCCTAACTCCCATGTTCTATAGCTACTGATGCCCCTTTCCTCCAATAATTTGTCCAGTCCCTTTTTGAATCTGGCTAAAATGTCAGCTTCCACAACATCTGGTGGCAATGAGTGCCACACTTAATTACACACTGTGTAAAAAAGAACTTTGTTAGTTTTAAACTACCCACTACTTTCATTTCATTTAGTTTTAAACTACCCACTATCATTTCATGATCCCTAGTTCTAGTATTGTGAGAGGTCGTAAATAATAAATCCCTATTTACTTTCTCTTCACCATTTAGTATTTTGTAAACCATTATCATTCTCCCCCTCAAGTGTCTCTTTTCTAAATGGAATAGGTCTAGCCTCTTTAGTCTTTCCTTATTTTGAAGCCCACCCATACCACTAATCATCTTTGTTGCCCTTCTGTGTACCTTCTCTAGTTCTTCCATCTCCTTTTTGAGGTGTGAGGACCACAACTGGACACCTGTGCCCAGCTTGTACATGGCCCACATTGTGCTAGTAATGAGCTTCCTAGGGTCTTCCTAGGTTTCTTATAAAATCAATCTATGTTTAGAGTTTTTCAGTCCCTGAAAACAGTGTCCTTTCTCAACACCAGAGCCTTGATCCATTATCCCAGTGCATGGAAAGCTGACGGATGCTAAGATGATAGTTAACTGCTGAACACTGAATTGGCATCACAACTTCATATATATTTATAGAAACACATAGCCTGATCCTGATTGCAACCTTTGGCTACTCTCACAGTAAAAATCAATATTGCTATGCTAATTAATGAAGACTGGTTTTATTTCTGAGTCCCTGCCCTGCTTATATTTCCCTCATGTTGCATCTAAAATGCTTTGTGGTTCAATTCTGTTTGAATTATGCCAACTTCTAAACACTGATGGAGAGAAAGAACTAAATACCTAAAACATAAGAATTTTAAACAACTACATATGGTTCAGTTTCTCTGCACCCAGGCACAAGTTATTGATGGTGAAAAGTACACACTTGAACTAAATTTGTAGAGATACTCAGAGGGTGCATCTACATGTGCAATTAGCACACATCAATAAACTCCAGTGTTTACATATACACCTAGGACTGCAGCATGTTGAGCTGGGGCAGAGCAGCCCGGATCAACGTGCTGCAGAGGGGCTAGCTAGACCATGAGGGCACTCCAGTGTGGGGCTAGCTGGCAAGCCAGCCCCCATATTGGACCACCCTTGTGCCCCAGCCATCCCCAGTCACCATTTCCACATGCGTTTGTGTACTATCCTACAGCAGAATGAATTAATTCCTAATAGAGGCGCATCCTAATAGAGGCACATTTGACATTAGTCAGCTCCACAGTAAAGTGCATGTGTAGATGCACCCAATTATATGCCATTATGATTATTTTGCTTAACTAACCAGGAGACACTTGACAATTCTGGACTGATAGGAGCAATGTGTTATCATTTTTGCCTCCTTCATGAAATGAATAATCATAACACAGCCAAACCATCATATGTTCAAGACCTGCAAGTCTTATTATACCTTTTTACTGCACGATTTTAACTTCTTTGATGACAATATAGCTGGTACTATTGATTCCAATGTCAAGCCTTGAATTTTGAATGTAATGTACATTCAAACCACACACCTCATCATACACCCCCCACCCCCTGACATCACACCACACACACATGCACCATACACACACATGCGTGCGTGCACCCCCACACACATGTACACCCCCACGCACCATACTTACCCCAACATGCACATCTACACACACCATACACACCCCCAATGTGCACCATACACATACACCCCCACATGCAAACAGACACCCACACATACCATATACACATACACCCCACACACACACACGCACATCCCCACACCATACACAAACACCATACACAGACACCCCACACACGCACATCCCCACACCATACACAAACACACACACACCCACACCCATACATCCCCCTCCCCCAACACAGTTATTTCTAGGCTGTCACCCTTTCCCTCAGCAGAACTATTACTTTGAAGGGGTGCTTGTACATGCCACAAGAGTTTAGTTCAGTTTAGTTTTCCTTAAATTGAAGCAGTGGGTTTTTAAAAACCCACCATTTCCACTGTTTCAATTTAGGGAAAACTAAACTGAACTAACCTCCCATTGAATGTATTCAATTAATTGTGGCACAGAAAAACCTCTGTCTCCTGCAACACCAGTGTACCCCAGGAGCTCTTTAGGAATGCGATTCATCTTTATGGAATACCCTACACCAGTTTGGGCCCCTCTCTCACCCACCTGGGCTATACAACAGAGCAGTTGCTCCCTTTCTCCTTGGTTTCCAGTCTGTCTTGGCTACTGTGCCTGTGAAATGAGAATAAAGATCTTTATCTTCCTGACAGAGATACTAGAAAGGAGTTATCTCTCAAGCCCTTAACAAATATTAATAATAAGTGCTGTGTGAATTCTAATTGCTGTTGCTTACATGTGGTTATTACAAAGTGTAATACAAGATAATTCTGACACATTAGAACATACATTGAATAGTCTGCTAATTTCCCATCCAAAATTGAGATTGATGAGGAAGGAGAAAATGAGAGAAGCATTTGAAAGTGGAAGAGGCTTTTTCTTCTGTCAGCCTAAGCCACTATCTGGGTCACCAGAGACCCAGGTTCCACCTGTGTCCTGTACCAAGTTATTTCTCTTGTGGTAGTTGTGTAGTAATATATGGCTCTCTCTTAAGAGTCCCAGTACAGAAGACTGACAGCAAGAGTCAGTGATGATTGACTTGAAAAGGATTTTAACATATGACTCCTCTCCTGTGCTCTGACCCTACTGGAAGGTGTGTTATGCCCATCAAAATCAGAGCCCTTACAGGCAGTTGGTAACTGACCTTGCACCTCCTTGCTAGTACAGTAAGTTGGAGGGAATGGCAGAGGATTCAAAGGGTCCTCTTGAAAGTCCCTGTCCTCTGCAGCTGCACAGTTAAAATCCCTGGTGCAGTTAGTTCACTTCTTTCTCTCTGTCTGAGACAAGCAGAGATAAAAGCTCATCACTAGAGCTAGTAGGTGAACTTAATAGTCCATACTTTGTCATCATATTGAATCCTTGAGTCTTTTCTTTATATTATCTCTGATTTTCTTTTTTTTTTTTTAAATCTGTTTTAATTTGGAATTATTGAATGAATGAGCAAATGTTATTTATTTCTTCAGCTCTGACATTGAAGAAAAAACCTATACCAAACTGCTATCTGCCTTGACATTTGATGTGAAGGATCTTACCAGCAGCATTACTATTCATGTACAAATGAACCTTGCCAATCAGCAGCCTGAAATAGCCAAATAGTGATAACAATTTATCCTGGCCAGCTGGACTCATGTCAGAAATGCTTCTTGCCACCAAATACAATTATCCCCCAAATACATCCTTATCCTACTGCCCCTCCACACGAGCACGATGAAACAAACAGCTTTTTCAGCATGCCTGGAAAGACATCAAATCATGGCTGTTTTGGACAAGGCCACCATAGGAAAGGAGTAAGTTCCAGGATCATAGGGATCATTGAGAATCCACTGCTGGCAGGTCTCCCTCTCCCTGAGTGGGAAGAATAATAAGTAGGCAGGAGTGTCTTTGCTGACTGCAGCTGTAGCAGTGTTTCATTTATGGATTCCTCTGAATTGTGTGCTTTGAGTATTATGTAAGCATTCAGCATTCAAAAGTTCAAGAAGCATGACATTATCCCTTTCTCCTTTCCTGGAATAAAGAGGGTTATACTTTGGCTGCATTCATGGAACCCAGTTCTAAAAGACCTTTGATTCTTTCCTGCACTGAGGAAGAGAGGAACTGACAGACCGCTAAGGGGCTAGCTTAACCTTCAGGAAGCTAGTGTTCAAGCTTGTTGTTTATTTCATTTGAACAAGACAAAAATGAAATTTCATGCACACGCAAATACTATTCCACATACGGTCATAATTGTGAAATCTGTAGCCAGATCTTTGTTTGCCTTATTTAACTGCCTGTATAGAAGGACTCTGATCAGGGTTGGTATCTAGACTCCAGTGAAGTTAGGAGTAAATTTCTATTGACTTCAAGGGGCCAGGGCTTCACCCTAGGAGATTTGTACTATGCTGTTTTGTTAGTGTCTGCTTGAGTCCCAGAGTTCTGGGCAGATATTTCAGAACGTTCCCGCCGTACTGTTAAGTGTCCTGTAAATAACAATACTTCCCATATCTGATCCATCAAATCTATTCTATGTACTGGTCTCCAATTTTTGTCACCGCTGTGTACCATTTCTCTTGCCCTAAATATTCATGGTTGCACAAAGTACACACAAGATACATTCGTACTCAGTTAAGACAGATTTAGACATCAGCAAAGCTTTCATAGAAGTTTGGGAGTGAGTAGCTGGCTCCAGGGCCTGCCACCCCAGCACCTGGTGCCTCCTGTGGTCCAACCCACCTACCGGCTTTTTCCTGGCCCACCTCACTTCCAATCTCTCACCTGCCATGACTTCAATTATCTTATAGGTTGGTGGGGAGGTAGTCCCTGGAGCTTAAGGTAGCTTTGCTGGTTCCCTGGATAGTTGGCTCTGTCTTCATGATTAGGTCTGCCCCACCTGGAGTCTGTGCTTCTCCTTTTCTTCACCCAGCCAGGTGGGATGCATACAGAAATTCAGGGAAGTTAAATCACATTAAAAATGGCCACCCAATCTAACTTAGTTCACCTAGGTGTAGACCTTACACTTAGATCCCTAGTTTGGTCATAGGGGTGTGTGAAGAGGGCCGTATTCGATTCAGATTCGGCCTGAATCGGGGACAGTGATTCAATTCATTGATTCGGATCACTGTCCTGATTCGATTCGGCTGAATTCGAATCTGAAGATTTGATGCTGATTCAGAGAATCAGTGATTCAGCCATAGACACAGCTTTAAATATTTTTTCTACATACCTCGAGGTACTAGGCATGGCTTGTGACCGCTGCGATGGTGGGGCAGAGGGAGCGTCCGACAGGAGTGTGGGGGGACCTCCCACATGCTTGGTGGCAAACCCGGAAGTGGACCACAAGTATATTTAGTCCACTTCTGGGTCCACTGTCAAGTGTGCAGGGGACCTGCCCCATGCTCCCATGTGATTCTCCATCCTCCCCAGCATGTCAGCATTCATGAGCCGCCTAGTACTTTGAGGTATGTAGAAAAAACATTTAAAGCTGTGTCTATGTCCAAATCATTTAATCTTTCCGAATCTCTCTGAATTGATTCGGAGGGTTCTGATTCAATTTGGAGAGATTAAACAGTCTCCTGATTCGATTTGGATTCAGGGATTCAGCCACTGAATTGGGCCAAATCTCCACTGAACTGAATCAGCGACCGAAACTTCGCACAGCCCTATTAGGTCAATCTAAGTTCAAAACTGTCCAGAAGTTCAGGACAGTTATATCAGTCTGAAAATGACCAACCCAATCTAAGCTAACCCTACCTCTGAGGTAGTCTAACTTAGATTGAGTTGGTCATTTTTAGACTGATTTAACTGTTCTGATCTTCTGTACAGTTCCCAGCACAGCCCCAAGGCTGGGAAAGCAGATATGTCCCAGGGCTATGCTTTTCCTGCCCCCTCCCTGATACCAGGCTATTTTTACCCCAACCCTCCCAGCCTGCCAAAACCCCCCATCCCACAGGCTGCTCCTTCTGTCAGTTGTATCTGCATTCACCAGTGCCAGGAGCTGAGGAAGTAATTTGGGTGTGGGGAGAGGTGAGCAGAACACAGGGGTCAGTTTGCCTGGAGTGGGTGTTCATCCAGGGGTGGAGGGGCTAAGAACAACCCCTGGTCCTGGACATTAGGGGAGACAGCCGCATACCTTCAACTCTCCCATGGACTGCATTAACCCCCCTTATCCCACCAGACCTTCCCAGGCTCCAGTAACCCTCCCTGCACACCCCGCCTGCCCCCTCATTCCCGACTTACCTTACATTGGGTAAATATTGAATGCACCCATGGTTAAAACCTGGCTTATATGCTGTCTTACTCTCCCTCTCTCCTGGGCACTCTCTATCCTTCCACAGCCAGGGCCAGACTACCTTTCACATGATCAAGAACTGGGCTTATATGCCCAGGCCCAGCCTTCTTCCAGTGACTGGATCTCTTGCACCCAGGAGCCAAGTGCTGCAGAAAGTTATGCAATCTCTTCCACTGGAGGGTTTCAAGAAAAGGTTGAACAGGAACAGCAATACCTAGAATATGTTTGTGAAGAGTAAGGATCTGAGTTTTTCATTCACCATGGAAAAATGGAGGAAAACACAGATTTTTCTCCTTCAAAAGAGAAAAACCAAGGAAACCGCAGGTTTCCCCTTGCAGGCTTTCAGAATTCCAGCCTGCAAGGGGTTGCTTGGGACTTGGGGGAGGGGGACATGGGGCAGGGGGGGACATGCCCCTCCCCCCATATTTCTGCACCCACAGTGGGGCACGGGGCATGGGGCTGTAGCTGAGTTGGACCAGCTCCAGGCAGGAATTGCCTCCACAACCCAGCTGGCAGGACCCAGTGTGGAAGGGAGTGCCACATCACCATGGTCACCAAGGTGAGGTGCCCCCTGCCCACCTGGAAGCATAACTCCATGCTGCAACTGCTACCATGCCTCACTTTGGTGGCCATGGCAGTATGGCACTTGCTCCTGAGCTGGGTGCTGCCCACTGGGCTGTGGAGTCAGCTCTTGCCTGCAGCTAGCTGGTCTGACCCAGTTGCAGCCCCATGCCTTGCTATGGGTGCAGAAATCTGGGGGGCATGGCCCCCCCACGCCCCCAGTGCATCATCACCTGGAATTCAGAGTACTGGCAAGGTCAGGGGGCTGTGGGTTGGAAGTGCGGTCCACAGGCAGCTGTTGCTTGGGAGTGAGGGGCAATGGTGTGGGCAGGAGCAGAGCACTGGCATATCAGGGCTGCTCAGTGCCACAAAGTAGGTGCGAGGGGCAGCTGCAGCTGGACCTGCTTCCTGGTGAGTAAAGGGGGCAGGGGGGGGTTGAATTTCCATGATAAAAAAAAGCAAAATCAAACATCAACATATATAGGTATTTAGAATTTATTTTATTATAATGATTGAGACACTGGTAGGCTTCTAAATTGCTTTAAAATTGTAAATATATCAATAAAACTTTATGTAGTGGTGTTTCATTTTAATTGCAGGAAAACACAGATTTGGGGGGTTTAATCAGAGAATTTGGGATTTTTAAACAGAGAAAACCAGGATCCCTGATGAAGAGCAACAGTTAGAAGTCCAGGAGATCCCCCACACACACCCCTAAAGATCTCCCAGAGCACTGCTCAGGGACCATGAGAATTGCTCTGCAGTTTCAAGCAGGTGGAAATTGGAGAGGACCATGCTTAGCAGCAGGACAATGAAGCAGAGCTTCACAACCAACTTTGTTATGAAAGAATATTAAAGGATCTAGGATATGTTTCTGAAGCAGGTGGAATGATAGGAAAAGGAGTTGAGGCTCTATAGTCAGGGTGGGATGCATAATAGGAGGAATTTTACCTTATAGTGAGATTGGCATGGACTGTAGTGGGAAGTATAATGCTCTTCCTTGAAACTTTTACGTGTATTTTAACAAACAACTTCCTGTCCTTGGAGTGGTAGGATATGAACAATGCTGTCATCAATCTGCTTTACACCTGTGGTGAGTTAGAGGGTATTTTCGTTGTTTCAGGCATTTTGCTTGGTAGTGGCATGTGAGGTTGTTCCCGGAATTTTTAAGAACAGATTAATCCAACGCTTGTCTAGAATGATCCTGTTTGAGCAAGAGGTTGGACTTAGATAATCTCCTGAAGTCCCTTGCAGCCATACTTTTCCGTGACTCTATGAGGGGAAAAGAGATTAAAAACAAAGTGAACACTGAGGCACTTTTTATGTCTCCAGCGTATGCAGAATATCTGTGCATGTGGAGCAGTGTGGAATGCTCCCTGTCTCCTCTGTGACAAATACAGTAGGGTCAAGGTAGTGGGAGAACTTTGTGAAGCTTTCCACAGTGACCAGATAATAAGACTTTCAACTGATGCACAGATGCTGTAAATGGTATTTGAAGTAATTGGTCAGACTTTTCTTCAGAAACAATATGCGGTACAGAAGGGGCCCTAGTCTGCAGTTCCAAGATTTGCCCCTCTGGGGCAGGGAAGCCCTCAGGGTCCAACTCTGATTTTTGTCAGATTCGTCTAAGGTCAGTGCAGACTTGTAATCCAGGTGGAAGGAGGCTAAGTTACCTTTGGAGTGACCCAGTTCTGGGTTATTCTAGCCACTGGGGTATCTTGGAGAGCTTGACATGCCTGTTCAGGTTATGACTTCTTTTCCCATGACTGTCCTGTACATTCATTGCTGTACCCGACTCTGGCACACTCCTCCAACTCCCATTCGGGGGAACTGCAACACCAAAACACACCATCCTGAGGGAGTTATTGGAAAGCAATTTTACAGCTTTCTTCTGCAGTGCCTCCACTGAAGGAATCTTTCTTCAGCCAGAATTGTGTCCTGATGGGACTCTTCTATCTAACAGAACTGGGGAAAGGAGGGCTGAAATCTCACCTGTGATATGTGATAGTTTTCTGACTGTAGGTTTGTGAACTATTTGTTTTGGCTGCTCAGTACATGCTATTTGTTACTTGTGTTTTGTGACTGGCTGGCTAAATCACATGTTTCTGCTTGGATTATCAAAACATTTTAAACAAAAATTACAGAGCATATAACACATATCCAGAGTCAGTTTGCCAAGAAAATAAACTTGCCTGCTAAAATTCATAGCCCTTTCCAGAATCTTAAACATATTTATAATTATTTGGTGATTTTTTTTTTTTTAAACACTCGTATATAGTGGAAAATACTTAGATTCATAGATTCATAGATGTTAGGGTCGGAAGGGACCTCAATAGATCATCGAGTCCAACCCCCTGCATAGGCAGGAAAGAGTGCTGGGTCTAGATGACCCCAGCTAGATACTCATCTAACCTCCTCTTGAAGACCCCCAGGGTAGGGGAGAGCACCACCTCCCTCGGGAGCCCATTCCAGACCTTGGCCACTTGAACTGTGAACAAGTTCTTCCTAATGTCCAATCTAAATCTGCTCTCTGCTAGCTTGTGGCCATTGTTTCTTGTAACCCCCGGGGGCGCCTTGGTGAATAAATACTCACCAATTCCCTTCTGTGCCCCCGTGATGAACTTAAAGGCAGCCACAAGGTCGCCTCTCAACCTTCTCTCGCGGAGGCTGAAAAGGTCTGGGTTCTCTAGTCTCTCGTCGTAGGGCTTGGTCTGCAGGCCCTTGACCATACGAGTTGCCCTTCTCTGGACCCTCTCCACGTTATCCGCATCCTTCTTGAAGTGTGGCGCCCAGAATTGCACGCAGTACTCCAACTGCTGTCTGACCAGCGCCCGATAGAAGGGAAGTATCACCTCCTTGGACCTATTTGTCATGCATCTGCTGATGCATGATAAAGTGCCATTGGCTTTTCTGATAGCTTCGTCACACTGCCGACTCATGTTCATCTTAGAGTCCACTAGGACTCCAAGATCCCTTTCCACCTCTGTGCCACCCAGCAGGTCATTCCCTAGGCTGTAGGTGTGCTGGACATTTTTCCTCCCTAGGTGCAGCACTTTGCATTTCTCCTTGTTGAACTGCATCCTGTTGTTTTCTGCCCACTTGTCCAACCTATCCAGGTCTGCCTGCAGCTGTTCCCTGCCCTCCGGCGTGTCCACTTCTCCCCATAGCTTTGTGTCATCTGCAAACTTGGACAGAGTACATTTGACTCCCTTGTCCAAGTCACTGATGAAGATATTAAAGAGTATCGGTCCAAGGCCTGAGCCCTGCGGGACCCCACTGCCCACACCCTTCCAGGTCGAGACCGACCCATCTACCACGAGTCTCTGGGTGCAACCCTCCAGCCAATTCGCCACCCACCGGACTGTGTAGTCATCCACGTCACAGCCTCTTAACTTGTTCACCAGTATGGGGTGGGATACCATATCGAAGGCCTTCCTGAAGTCTAAGTATACGACATCCACCCCTCCTCCTGCGTCCAGGCGTTTCGTAACCTGGTCATAGAAAGAGACTAGATTGGTCAGGCACGATCTGCCCACCACAAACCCGTGCTGGTTTCCCCTCAGCATAATCTGCCCTGCCGGGCTCTCACAAATGTGAGCCTTGATAATTTTTTCAAAGACTTTACCAAGGATGGAGGTGAGACTGACTGGCCTATAGTTGCCCGGGTCCTCCTTCCTCCCCTTTTTGAAAATGGGGACCACGTTAGCCCTTTTCCAGTCCTCCGGGACTTGGCCCGTGCGCCACGAGCGTTCGAATATTCCCGCCAGTGGCTCTGCAATGATGTCGGCCAGTGCCTTCAGCACCCTCGGATGGAGCTCATCCGGGCCTGCTGACTTAAAGGCATCCAGTTCTTCCAAGTGACCCTGCACCATCTCAGGATCTACGTATGGAAGTCTGGCGCCTTGCTGCTGCCTCTCTACAACCCCAGTGAGAGACTTGTCGTGCCCCTCGCTTAGGAACACTGAGGCAAAGAACTCGTTGAGGAGTTCAGCCTTGTCCCCCCTGTCTGTCACCAATTGTTTCTGCCATTTAGCAGGGGTCCTATTCCTCCCTGGGCCTTCCTTTTACTCCCAATATATCTAAAAAACAATTTCTTGTTGTCTTTTACTTGGGTTGCCATCCTCAGCTCCATGGTAGCTTTGGCCCGTCTAACTGCCTCCCTACAAGCACGAGCAGAGGAGGTATATTCATCTTTAGTGATCTCACCTTGTTTCCACTTTTTATGTGCTCCCTTTTTGGCCCTTAGGCTGCCCTGGATTTCTCTGGTGTATGTATGTACATATGTACATACAAATGTACATGTATATCAGCTTGTCTGCTGCCTAAGTTCTATGCACCAACACCTCCTTTAAGGTGATGTGAGGTCCATGTGGTGCATGCTTAGTCTAGGCCACTCTCCTATCTTTCCTTCTTAACTTGCCTCCCATGCCTTGATGTTATCAGTGATGGGGTTGCTGGAAGACGGCCTTGCCCCTCAGGATAAAGTACATCCAGTGGCCAACTCCACCAGGTCTCCTTAGAATAGCAGCCTCCTGTCTTCCCATTACAGCCACCCCTTGCCTCACAGTGTCTGTGGGCCATCGTTGGGTCTCCTGGGTCCTGGCCTTCCCCTAGACTCACTCAGTCCCAGCTGAGTTCCTCCCAGTTTTGGCCTTTCCTTAAGCCCACTTTTCGTTCTGAGCTTTCACTAGCCCTGGCCCTTCTCCAGGACTACCCCATCTTAGCTGGTTTCCTCCCAACTCTGGCCCTTCCAAGGACTACTAACAGTCTCCATCCTCCTGGTCCAGCCTTCTCCAGAAATAACCCACTCTCCCTTCCACTGCCATGGCTCTTCTGCCCTTTCCTTGCTGTCTTCTTGTATGCCTGCCAGTAGGGGTATGCAAAATGGTCCCTATTCGATTTGGATTCAGCCCAAATCAGGGACAGTGATTTGATTAATTTATTTGGATCACTGTCCCTGATTCAATTTGGCTGAATCCGAAACTGAAGATTCAATGCTGATTGAGTGAATCAGCGATTTGGACACAGGCACAGCTTTAAAAGTTTTTTTTTCTACATACCTTGAGGTACTTGCACAGCTGTGATTGCTGCGGTGCTGGGGCACATGGAGTATCCCACAGGAGCACAGGGGGCTCTCCAGCGTGCTCAGCAGTGAACCCAGAAATGAACCGGAAGTATTTCCATTCCACTTCTGGGTCTGCTGGGGAGCACACTGGGGGAGCCCCCCTGTGCCCCTCCAACTCGGCGATCAGCTGCAGAGGGACCCCTGGTGCCCCCCCCCCCCCCCCCCAGACCCAGGAGGCACCAGTCACCGATCCAGCAGACTGGCATTTCAGGCATTTTTCTCAGACCACTCAAGGAAAAAAATAACCTGGGAACAACCAGAGTTAAAGAACTCCCAGGAGAGTTTCTCCTGGGAAAGTGAATGTCTGTACATGCCATGCCTTCTCTCAGAAGAGAATATGGTCCTTAAGTATCCTTTCCTGCCCCCACCTCCATGTTGCTTGCTGGATTCTGTTGCTCAAGCTGGAAGCAGAACATGTCCCATTCACAAGCCCCACATTGTGCCACAGGGAAACACAGGCTGACCAGATGGGTCAGCCAATCAGGGCTTCCCTATGCATTACTGCCATCTATCACCAGGCAGACTAAGAGAACCTGCAGAGAAAGCCGAGATGCATGCACAGGGTCCCCCTTATGACACAATGTCAGCACTGCAAACTCGCCACTCTTTAGAGCCTCAGCATATGAATGTCTGTACACACAGCTCTGGGTAATTTTCTTTACCAAGAGAACAAACCTGGGAAAATTCTGCCAGATTATCCAAGGTCATGGGCCAGCCCAAGAACAGCAGAACCAGTGCCTGAGAAGGGTGAAAACCAGGAGCCAGAGGGCCCAGTGCCTGCAAGGGGTGAGAACTAGGCCTGTGCAAAGTGGCTAGTATTCACTTTGGATTCGGATTTGACTGATTTGGGGGACAATGATTTGATTTGGTGATTCAAATCACTGTCCTGATTCGATTCGGCCGAATCTGATTCAGAGATTTGGCTGCTGCCAAATCTCTGAATCAGCCAGGCCCATCCACCACCCACTCTCTCACCCCCCCCCCCCAAGCCCCGAGGCCACTGCATGAGTGGTGAGTCTTGGGGCTTTTCCGGGTTTTTTTTTCTTCTTAAAGTACCGGGACCTGGGGCAGGCAGGGGCAGCCATGGGGGGGGACGGGGACTGGGGAAGGGGTTGGGGGGGCTCGGGGAGTGGGGGGAGTTTGGGGGCTGGCAGGGGTCCCCCCATGGTTCCCTTCCCCCACCCTTAGTACTTACCAGCTCGGAGTCAGCTGCAGCTCCCTGCTGCAGGCACACAGGGACTGCCCAAATCACCAAAGCTCTCTGAATCTTTTCCGAAGATTCGGAGAGTTTTGGATCAATTTGGACCTTTTAATTGGTCCCCTGATTCAATTAGGATTTGGAGATTCGGCCACCAAATTGGGCCAAATCTCCTCCAAATCAAATCACCACCCAAAACTTCACACAACCCTAGTAAGAACCAGGAGCAGGGGCTCAAAGCTTGAGAAGAGCTAAAGGAGAACCCAACAGGGGAAGACCAGGGCTGGAACACAGAAACCAGATCCAACACAGTAGATTTGACCTAAGCAGTCCAGCAAGAGAAAAGGGGTGGAGACTGAGTGCAATGAAGTCCCAACAAGAGAGATACATATCGGACAGGCAACATCTGCAATGCATGGGTGTGACATAAGAGGTGGTCAGAGCCACATAACTAGCCCCTAAGGCTTACAGGTGCCCTAGGGCACAGATGGAATGAGAGTGCCCTCACATATTACGGGCCAGATTGAGACCAGAGGCATCCAGGACAGTCCTGCCAGCTATTAGACAGATTGAGACGTGCTCTAGGACGCTTAGGCAGCCTGTCTTTCAATCCAATAAGTACATCAAGGCATAGTGAATGAGAAAGAGGGGAGGGTATCCTAGAGGTATAGCAGGGCATGGGTTACAGAGCCTCCAGGGGGCACTACAGCCACCGTTGGAACACAAACCAACTACATAGTGTTAAACCTTTCACAGCCTTTCTCATACTGGTAATGGTTTTTGGATACTTATTTCACAGTTCAGCTAAAAACTTTTGTCAATTTGAGAGCATCTGCAAACATATTGTACATAGCATGGTTTGCTTTCATTGTTATCCAACCTCCCCAAGAGGATCAAACAACAAGGTGTGGCAGGAGAGTAAGAGGACAAAGGACAGGTGCAATCCAACATGGCGGTGGCTTAAAAATCTACACATGCTCACGCTAATCCTCTAAAATGGTGATTTTCTTGCTAGAAATGCCATTAAAAGTGCTGGCCTGGACCTGTGGAGACTGAAATGTTCTATCTGCAGATTGCTAATGTGCAAATGGCAGGAGGGGTACACAGCCCCTGCCATCAACCTTTGGTGCTCTTCCAAAGCCAGAGCAGTATCTCATACTTTAGTTTAGTACAGTCCACCGGCCTTCTCTGGAGCCTGTCAGCAAAGGTAGAAAACTACCAGTGTTGTAATATGAACTCTTATCCATCAAGTATGAGACAAAGAGCACCAAACAATCTTAGATTTGGTTGTTACCTGCTTAGAACCAGATACTCCTATATCCCATTTCCAACTCCTCCAGCTGTACCATCACCCCTTTGCCATTTTTTCCTAAAGATTAATGCTGTTTGTATTTAGACCATTGTTGCTCCCTTTCTAGTTTCTGTCCCCTCTGTTTTAGCTCTCTGTGATATCTTGTGGCCAGATTTTCTGTCACATTTCACTACACTTGGACTAGTATATGTAAGAGAAAAAAACTGGCTCGTAATGCTGTAATACGACAAATGTTTGTGTCAAAGGCAGGATTCTGATTTCTTGATAGGATGAAGAAGCAAGAATTGGCCTAAGCAAGGCAAAGAAAAGAAAAATGTGTTAGAAAATGTGTTTCCCAGAGTTCCATAGAAGTATTTAAATAACTTCTAATGCAGGGGAATGCTCTTACCCAGTAATTCTTCTGTATCTGTCTTTGCCTTTAGTACCTTCTTTTGCAATACTGACTAGGATTCAAATCCTTGCCATAAAGCTTTAGACTTTATGCCAAAAGACACAAATGGAAAGATAACAGAAAAAGACAGTTATAATGTATAGTTTTCCTGCTTTGTTTCTTATCATGACTAAACATTGACTGGAAAATTTCTTATTCTCTAGGAGGCCATAAATAACTTCAATGGAATAACAGCATGTTTATGTATAGCAACATTTGACTAATAAATACATTCATGGTCCTATGGAGAACATAATCTTTTCTGCCAGCTACTAATGTAATCATGCATAGTATATACATGTAAGCTCCCAAAATGTCACAGTTGATGGCTGAAGATATAAATAACAGGCCCTAGCTGAAAAGGGAATGTGGCAGGGCACCTTTGGTGCCTGCCACTTTAAGGGTCAGCCTGTAGGTGGCTGTACTCCCAATCAGGAGTCACATGGCCAGCAGGAGGCTGCCTGATTAGGAAGTGTGAACAGTTGCCTGATATAAGAGCAGGCCCTGAATAGTAGGGCCAGCAGTTTGCTGCAAGCATCCACGGAAAGAACACCACCCAGCTGGAGCTGATGCTCACATAACACCTTGGAGGTACAGGGCAGGAACTATGGGGATAACAGGAGGATCTTGGTCCTGTGGAATAACTCAGAACTATACCCTGCTAGGGTAGGATGGTATGGTGGGACTGCCTGTGGTGGGGAGGTCCCAGGAAATGCCACACCAGTTGCTTCCCTAGGGAAAGGTGAGTATGGGATGCCTTATAGCTTCAGCCTTCACAATCTAGTGGGTAACCCAGCAAAGAGGTTGGTTGGACCAAGGAGGTCCAGAGTGGGGCAAGGAGCCCGGAATGCGTGAGGGTCAAGAAGCCCAGAGTCTGGAAGGGGCATAGGACATAATGAGGTGCATAGAGCCTAATGAGAGGTTAGGAGCCCAGAGTGCCTGTGAGAGGCATGGAGCCTAGTGAGAGGCTGTGCAGGCCGGGTATGAACCCGGGCCCTTTGTTGCGCTGCACGCGGGCTGTGGCTGGCAGCCCGGGCACGCCGGGTCGGAGAGGGCGGGCGCCGAGCTAGAATTAGGCACAGACACTTAACGGTTGATTTTAAGATTGTTTACTTACACCGAGATGGTCATGGTGCAGGCTGAAAACTTGCTTGAGTTGCGGTTACAAACAGAAAGAACACGAACAATCATGTGGAGTTTGCTAGGCTCCACGCAGACAGAACTCCGGATGTCCAGGACAAGCGCGCCTCAAAACTCGTCGATACGTCTTATAAAAGGTTACCACTCGAAGACGGGAAGAGGTGGGCGGTGGATCAGGCCGCCAAACTCCTCTGAGTAACACACAGGGCTTCTATGACCCTGCCGCGCACCCAGAGTCCCCACGAGATGGATGTGGAGTCCTCTTCGGCTTGGGCGGAAACTGCTCAAGCCTCTTATATGGCTAGCAGGCCAATCGCTAGCCGCCACGTGGGAATAATTTAGCACTAGCCAATAGCGGGACACTAATTTGCATTCGAAGAGCGGGAACTCTTTGCACCGTGCATTTCTGTGCTGCAAAGGGAAATGCACCCTGCAAAGACAACTGCAAAGTGGCGGAAACTCTCTCCTTTGCACGCGGGTTCTCTGTGCAGCAAAACTCCACTGTGCAATGAAGCTGTAATCCCACGGGGATAATTCTAGTGCCGAAGCACACACAAAATCAGACCTTTGGGTCATGACAGAGGCAAGGAGCCCAGTGGCTAGGAGCCCGAGTTTGTATGAGGGGCAAGGAGCCCAGTATGAGTGAGAAGCATGGAGTCCAATGAGTGTGGCTGAAGTTAGGGGCCGGGATGGTAATCTGGGTGCCATCTGCAAGGCATGGGACACAGTATAGGGTAGGTTGGACCCATGTATAAGCCCTTGGCATCAGGGCATAAAATGGGCAGCCTCCTGCATTATGACATCTTTCTTTATACATCAAGTCATAGCAGGCGAGACAGGGCAGGCTGCCCTAGACAGGTGGGTGGCCAGCTTTGTGCCTGGCCTCAGGACAGCCCTCTGTCACAGGGAATTATTTTATTAAGGGAAATTTTCAGCCATAGGGATTGAGAAATGCTTCTGGTTTCAAGGACTCCATTTACAGTGAAACTCTGTTTAGGGGTGGTGGAGGAGTAAAGGAGATATTAGCAAGGGAAATGGACATAATAGAACAAAATATGGTTTATCATCTGCCTGTGCAAAAATACAAAAGGCATGCTGGGTTCCTTTTCAATGTAGGACCTCTATTTCTGTCAAATGTGAGCTGGATCGAGTCTTTATTTGGAACAACGTTGCCAAGGATTTTAGACGGAGCATGAATACAGGAGAAGTAAAATGCCCTTGCTGCTATCTTTGCAGACAGTTCTCCACTCAGATACTTGATGCTAGAATTGGCAAAGGAAAAAAAGAGGGAAAAATAAAAGAGCTAGTTTAGAAACACAAGGTGAAACTCTGCTGTTTGAGATTAAGGTCATAATTTCACCCAAAATGATTCAGGTTAGTGTTGTTTATATCGGGCAATAACTTTGCATTCATAGATTATAGATGTCATAGATTTCATAGATTTTAGGACCAGAAGGGACCTATTGACCTATTAGATCATCGAGTCCAATCCCCTGCCCTGGGCAGGAAAGAGTGCTGGGGTCAGATGATCCCAGCCAGGTGTTTGTCCCATCTCCTCTTAAATACCTCCAAGGAAGGGGAGAGCGCCACCTCCCTTGGAAGAGTATTCCATATTTTGGCAACCCTCGCTGTAAAGAATTTTTTCCTGATGCACAATCTAAATTTGCAATCCTTCAGTTTGTGGCCATTGTTTCTAGTTACCCCGCTGGGCGCCCTAGGAAACATCGTACCCCTTATTTCCTGCTGCTCCCTCTGATGAGTTTGTAGATGGCCCCAAGATCACCTCTCAGCCTTCTCTTGCAGAGGCTGAAGAGATTCAGGTCCCTCAATCGGTCCTCGTAGGGTTTTTCCTGTAGGCCTTTAACCAGGCAGGTGGCCCTCCTCTGAACTCTTTCCAGGTTATCTACATCCCTCCTGAAGTGCGGCGCCCAAAACTGGACGCAGTACTCCAGCTGTAGGCTGCCCAATGCGACATACAGGGGAAGTATCACCTCCCTAGACCTGTTTGTGATAGACCTACTTATGCAAGAAAGAGTGCAGTTAGTTTTACTTATTACTTCATCACATTGGCGACTCATGTTTATTTTAAACATGTTCCTTTTATTCCTCAAAGGAATAAAGGGTTTTCTGTGTTGTATCAGATCCTAGAGGGTCACACCCAGAGAGTCGTGGTAGATGGGTCGGTTTCGACCTGGAAGGGTGTGGGCAGTGGGGTCCCGCAGGGCTTGGTTCTAGGACCGATACTCTTCAATGTCTTCATCAGCGACTTGGACAAGGGAGTGAAGTGTACTCTGTCCAAGTTTGCGGATGACACAAAACTCTGGGGACAAGTGGACACGCCGGAGGGCAGGGAACAGCTGCAAGCAGACCTGGATAGGTTGGACAAGTGGGCAGAAAACAACAGAATGCAATTCAACAAGGAAGTGCTGCACCTAGGGAGGAAAAATGTCCAGCACAGCTGCTGCCTAGGAAATGGCCTGCTTGGAAGAACGGAAGCGGAAAGGGATCTTGGAGTCCTAGTGGACTCCAAGATGAACATGAGTCGGCAGTGTGATGAAGCCATCAGAAAAGCTAATGGCACTTTATCGTGCATCAGCAGATGCATGACAAATAGTTCCAAAAAGGTGATACTTCCCCTCTATCGGGTGCTGGTCAGACCGCAGTTGGAGTACTGCATGCAATTCTGGGCACCGCACTTCAAGAGGGATGCGGATAACCTGGAGAGGGTCCAGAGAAGGATCACTCATATGGTTAAGGGCTTGCAGGCCAAGCCCTACAAGGAGAGGCTAGAGAACCTGGACCTCTTCAGCCTCTGCAAGAGAAGGTTGAGAGACGACCTTGTGGCTGCCTATAAGTTCATCACGGGGGCACAGAAGGGAATTGGTGAGGTTTTATTCACCAAGGCGCCCCTGGGGGTTACAAGAAATAATGGCCACAAGCTAGCAGAGAGCAGATTTAGACTGGACATTAGGAAGAACTTCTTCACAGTTCGAGTGGCCAAGGTCTGGAACGGGCTCCCAAGGGAGGTGGTGCTCTCCTCTACCCTGGGGGTCTTCAAGAGGAGGTTGGATATGCATCTAGCTAGGGTCATCTAGACCCAGCACTCTTTCCTGCCTATGCAGGGGGTCGGACTCGATGATCTATTGAGGTCCCTTCCGACCCTAACATCTATGAATCTATAATTCAGCATGCTGGTGTAAGCAATGTGAATATTTAGGGTTAAAGATGAAAAAATCACCCCAGAAAAGACCCAATTGAGTGTGTACTATGGGAAGGCAACTTCTCTCTAATATGACAATGTTTTAAAATGGAATTAATCACTTAGGTTTGAACCCACATTCACAGAACATAAATCTCCATTGAAAACAGAAGTATGATAAAGCTGCTTTTCAAAGTAAAACACTTCTGCACATGCGGGCCGACCGGGGGCGAGCCGGGGCCCGTCTTTGCGTATGCGGGCTGTGGCCAGCAGCCCGGGCACGCGGGGCCGGAGAAGACCGCGGCGAGCTAGAATTGATTACGGACGTGTAGTGGTTGATTAAAAGATTTTTTACTTACACCAAAAGATGGTAGTGGTGTAGGCTGGACAGCTTTCCAGGCACAGCTCTGCTTAAATCCCCATTGGAGGATTACGACAAGTCAGCTCTTTTCCCCGGAGTTGTCGAGGCTCCGTGGATTCAGTTCCCCTGGAGTTGTTGAGACTCCGTGGGTTCGGTTCCCTCCGGAGTGGCTGAATCTCCGTGGGTTCGTACGGCACTAATCTTCCCCGAAGTTATTAAAGCTCCGCCGGCTTGTTTCGGTTCCCTCTACCATGGAGTTGTTAAGGCTCTGAGGATCCGGCTTGGGTTTATAGGATAGGGATACATCTAGGATTGCGCTCGGCGACGGGGAGAGGCCAAAGGCTATTTAGACCTCTGTTGCCTGCTTAAGAGAGGCGCGTTGGGTCCGTAAGGGTCCACGTCGCTTAGAGATCTTCACACAGCGTGAAGTCTCCTCCTCCTCCTGGCGGGTTTCCTCTCTCTCTGGCTTGGGTGGAAACCACCCAAGCCTTTTGTACGGCTAGCAAGCCAATAGCTAGCTGCCACGTATGCATATATTAGAGTTGTCCAATAATGTGGCACGAACTCCCATACAAATGGCGAGAACTCCTTTTCACCGTGCATCTCCAAGATGCAAAAGAAATGCACCATGCAAAGAAGCTGCAAATTTGGCGGGAAATTCCCCGTTGCACCGGAGCTCTCTCCCACAGCAGAGAACTCAGCCGTGCAAGGAAGCTGTAATTTTAGCGGGAACATAATTTAGCGTTGCCGAAGCACACACAAACAAAAACTCACAACTTTGGTTTGTGACATCCCCCCTTGCTGAGAGCATAGCTAAATTATGCCATAGTCTTCTAGTGATCTAGAACCTTGTTGTAAATCATCAAACGAGCAGACAAGCAAGCAAACAAACAAGTAAACAAACATAAAATTCGCTGTACTGGGTTTGAGTTACATAACAATCAAGAAACAATAATCAACACAAACACATAATCTGGTTCATAACAAAATGCACGATCAGGGCTTCAGTAGGCGTCATGGCAAAGTCGCGCGTCAGGCCCTCACCTCTTCTGGTGATGTCATCCTTCTCAGGGCTCCTCTTCGCCATGCACTCTGAATCTCGGCTCTGTAAACAAAAACTCTTAAAAAATAGATTAATGATCTTATTCAACAGATTTACACAATTTTTATGGAACCATTCTCTCTTATATTCTCAATTGGATGAAATCGTTGAGGATTCATCATCTGGTTCCTCTAAATAACGAAAACCTAACTCATAAGCCAACTGCCATTGGCCCGCATCTCCTAAAATCCGAAGCTGCCACTTGTTGAGTCCGGAACGCTGTAGGATAAATCCAAACATGTGTCGCTCCTCTAGGGTTCTCGGTGGCAGTGGTGGAAGATCGGATTCACGATGTCTGGTGCCTTGAGGTCCGGTCGGGTGTCGACAGTCCCAATCAAGAGACAATCTTGGCTCCATCAGGATATGCAGTCGTGACAACTGACAAAGAAGATTACTCACTAATCACGTTTAAATTCCACGGCCATAAGATCTAGCTATGAAATTATAGCTTCGTCAGATTCCATCTCTGATTCCTTATATAGCTGCTGTAATTCTGTCCAAGCACGAATGCGACTGGTGACGACATCTCGCTCATCAGTTGCTTCGTTGACCGTGGCTGTAGGGCAAGCTGCTTTTTCGGGAGTTGATGTTGTTATAGGCTGAACTGCTGCCACGGGGGTCACTGTTGCTGTTACTGCTTCAGGCAGGAGGGGCGGATGCTCTCCTCTGCTTGACTCTCTCCTTCGTCGGCAGGAAGGCGTGGTCGGTAGAGGCGTCGCTAGGCAGGGTTGCCGGTCACGACGCTGCATCGATGGGCGGAGTCGCTGACTGAACTCTCGCGGGTTCTTCCGAAGCTCCACCCTTCTTTTCCGGTTCTTTCATGCGGTCTCCCTCTTGCTCGGCGCCATCTTGGACTGGCGTTTCAGGCTCCTTTCTCTCAGCCACTTCTTTGACCGCTTGGACAGCCATCTGCAACTGGGTTTTTAAACTTAAGTTCTTTTGCATTAGATTCATTATAGTACGAAAAGTTGCACTACATTCTCCCCCCTTGTTGTACCACGGGGCCACCCTCTCATCTGCGGCTCGTTCCTCCATTTCCAGATCTTCG
The DNA here is from genome assembly GCF_030867095.1 of Alligator mississippiensis. Classification (NCBI taxonomy): domain Eukaryota; kingdom Metazoa; phylum Chordata; order Crocodylia; family Alligatoridae; genus Alligator; species Alligator mississippiensis. Next base: position 83,777,662 of record NC_081828.1, on the reverse strand, counting down.
CGGAACTCGGATGGTAGCTCGCGACCCCTTAAGCTAGCCGCCATTAGGGGAGGGAACTGGCCGATCGACTCCAGTTCTTCACTCTCCCGAGCATATCGTAGGCATCGGGCACACTCCCGGGTGAAAGTCGGGTTCGTTTCGCCTGCCGGGTTGGGTCCGGCAAGGGACACAGTATCGAGAGGCCTGAACAAGACCCGCTCGTTTCTCATTATACACCCGAACGCCGCGGGGAGCAAATACACTTCCCTCTGTCTCGGGGCTCCATCTTCGGAGACTCCCTCTTCTCCCTTTAGCGACAGGCATCCGCTCACAAATTTTTCACCCGTTTCGCCCGCCTGGTGGTAAGCGATACACACCTCCAGTTCCTCAAAGCTTTTCACTTGGCGTTGGTTATCGCGCCAAGGGCAGTTCTGAACCAACTCTAGCTCTAGCGTGTTCTCTCCTGATCCCATCCTCGTCGCCATGTGCGGGCCGACCGGGGGCGAGCCGGGGCCCGTCTTTGCGCATGCGGGCTGTGGCCAGCAGCCCGGGCATGCGGGGCCGGAGAAGATCACGGCGAGCTAGAATTGATTACGGATGCGTAGTGGTTGATTAAAAGATTGTTTACTTACACCAAAAGATGGTAGTGGTGTAGGCTGGACAGCTTTCCAGGCACAGCTCCGCTTAAATCCCCGTTGGAGGATTACAATAAGTCAGCTCTTTTCCCCGGAGTTGTCGAGGCTCCGTGGATTCAGTTCCCCCGGAGTTGTTGAGACTCCGTGGGTTCGGTTCCCTCCAGAGTGGCTGAATCTCTGTGGGTTCGTACAGCACTAATCTTCCCTGAAGTTATTAAAGCTCCGCGGGCTTGGTTCGGTTCCCTCTACCACGGAGTTGTTAAGGCTCCGAGGATCCGGCTTGGGTTTATAGGATAGTCATGGGGGACCTAAGCGGTAGTCATGGGGGACCTAAACTACCCGGTCATCTGCTAGGAGACGCAGACAGCAAGGTCCCATCGCTCACGCAGGTTTCTAACCTGTGTACAGGACCTCCACCTGACACAGGAGGTGCATGGTCCCACTAGGGGGAATGCCATACTGGATCTGGTATTGGCAACAGGGGATGACATGATAGGGGACCTCCAGATCGGTAGCGATTTGGGAGACAGTGATCACCTAATAATAGAATTCAACATAAGACGTCGAGTGGGTAAGGTAACTAGTAGGGTGAAAGTGCTAGACTTTAGGAAAGCTGATCTCAATGCACTCAGGCGATTAGTCAAGGACGCACTGCAGAGTAGGAGTTTTGAAGGGATGGGAGCCCAAGAAGGGTGGCTGTGCCTTAAGGAAACGATCCTTCGGGCACAAAGCAAGATGATCCCCGAGCGAGGCAAAAAAGGGAAAGGGGCCAGGAGGCTTCCATGGCTGACCAGAGAAATCCAGGGCAGCCTAAGGGCCAAAAGGGGAGCACATAAAAAGTGGAAACAGGGTGAGATCACTAAAGATGAATATACCTCCTCTGCTCGTGCTTGTAGGGAGGCAGTTAGGTGGGCCAAAGCTACCATGGAGCTGAGGATGGCAACCCAAGTAAAAGACAACAAGAAATTGTTTTTTAGATATATTGGGAGTAAAAGGAAGGCCCAGGGAGGAATAGGACCCCTGCTAAATGGCAGAAACAATTGGTGACAGACAGGGGGGACAAGGCTGAACTCCTCAACGAGTTCTTTGCCTCAGTGTTCCTAAGTGAGGGGCACGACAAGTCTCTCACTGGGGTTGTAGAGAGGCAGCAGCAAGGCGCCAGACTTCCATGCGTTGATCCTGAGGTGGTGCAGAGTCACTTGGAAGAACTGGATGCCTTTAAGTCGGCAGGCCCGGATGAGCTCCATCCGAGGGTGCTGAAGGCACTGGCCGACATCATTGCAGAGCCACTGGCGGGAATATTCGAACGCTCGTGGCGCACGGGCCAAGTCCTGGAGGACTGGAAAAGGGCTAACGTGGTCCCCATTTTCAAAAAGGGGAGGAAAGAGGACCCGGGCAACTATAGGCCAGTCAGTCTCACCTCCATCCTTGGTAAAGTATTTGAAAAAATTATCAAGGCTCACATTTGTGAGAGCCCAGCAGGGCAAATTATGCTGAGGGGAAACCAGCACGGGTTTGTGGTGGGCAGATCGTGCCTGACCAATCTAGTCTCTTTCTATGACCAGGTTACGAAACGCCTGGACGCAGGAGGAGGGGTGGATGTCGTATACTTAGACTTCAGGAAGGCCTTCGATACGGTATCCCACCCCATACTGGTGAACAAGTTAAGAGGCTGCGATGTGGATGACTACACAGTCCGGTGGGTGGCGAATTGGCTAGAGGGTCGCACCCAAAGAGTCGTGGCGGATGGGTCGGTCTCGACCTGGAAGGGTGTGGGCAGTGGGGTCCCGCAGGGCTCAGGCCTTGGACCGATACTCTTTAATGTCTTCATCAGTGACTTGGACGAGGGAGTCAAATGTACTCTGTCCAAGTTTGCAGATGACACAAAGCTATGGGGAGAAGTGGACACGCCGGAGGGCAGGGAACAGCTGCAAGCAGACCTGGATAGGTTGGACAAGTGGGCAGAAAACAACAGGATGCAGTTCAACAAGGAGAAATGCAAAGTGCTGCACCTAGGGAGGAAAAATGTCCAGCACACCTACAGCCTAGGGAATGACCTGCTGGGTGGCACAGAGGTGGAAAGGGATCTTGGAGTCCTAGTGGACTCCAAGATGAACATGAGTCGGCAGTGTGACGAAGCCATCAGAAAAGCCAATGGCACTTTATCGTGCATCAGCAGATGCATGGCGAATAGGTCCAGGGAGGTGATACTTCCCCTCTATCGGGCGCTGTTCAGACCGCAGTTGGAGTACTGCGTGCAATTCTGGGTGCCACACTTCAAGAAGGATGCGGATAACCTGGAGAGGGTCCAGAGAAGGGCAACTCGTATGGTCAAGGGCCTGCAGACCAAGCCCTATGAGGAGAGACTAGAGAAACTGGACCTTTTCAGCCTCCGCAAGAGAAGGTTGAGAGGCGACCTTGTGGCTGCCTTTAAGTTCATCACAGGGGCACAGAAGGGAATTGGTGAGTATTTATTCACCAAGGCGCCCCCGGGGGTTACAAGAAACAATGGCCACAAGCTAGCAGAGAGCAGATTTAGATTGGACATCAGGAAGAACTTCTTCACAGTTTGAGTGGCCAAGGTCTGGAACGGGCTCCCAAGGGAGGTGGTGCTCTCCCCTACCCTGGGGGTCTTCAAGAGGAGGTTAGACGAGTATCTAGCTGGGGTCATCTAGACCCAGCACTCTTTCCTGCTTATGCAGGGGGTTGGACTCGATGATCTATTGAGGTCCCTTCCAACCCTAACATCTATGAATCTATGATAGGGTTATGTCTAGGATTGCGCTCGGCGACAGGGAGAGGCCAAAGGCTATTTAGACCTCTGTTGCCTGCTTAAGAGAGGCGTGTTGGGTCCGTAAGGGTCCACGTCGCTTAGAGATCTTCACACAGCGTGAAGTCTCCTCCTCCTCCTGGCAGGTTTCCTCTCTCTCCAGCTTGGGTGGAAACCACCCAAGCCTTTTGTACGGCTAGCAAGCCAATAGCTAGCCGCCACATATGCATATTATCTCGTTATCTCATATCAGCTCATTAAGTGCATGATCTCATCATAGGAAGCACAAAGTAAATTAATTTGTATGATCTCATCATAGGCACAATAGGGAGAAATCTATTTCCCTTTAGGCGCATATGCACATGCAGTTAGTGTGCTAAAAGCTTAGTGCATAGTAATCTTTCCCTGGGAGCGCGTGTACCCATGCTCCTGTCAAGAGTAAATTTGCTTCCTGTGGGCACGTCCAGAAAAGTGTGCACATGTGATATACAGCGCTGCAGACCCATCTGCAGCACTGCACACACCACACGTGCAGGCGTTCCCTGCGCTGCTATTTTGCAGCACGGGGGTGGAGGGAGGGGTTGACACCAAAGACACCCACACCTAAAAAAAGTGGGACAGTGGACATGGTGGCAGCATGTGCCACCTGAAACCTAAGCCTGGCCAGCAGTCTACTACACAATGAAGAGTCTTATGTCGATGAACCTTTTATGTCTCTAAATGGTCTAAATAGTGTTCTATCCATCATCTTGGCTAGTTTTTGGGCCCCAGTTTACACTTCAAATGCAGAAGCCTGGGTGTATAAACTGAGCATGTACATACATGGCAATGTGCATGTGCTCCTGAGTCTAAGTCCCAGAAAAAACATGGCATGGGAGGAAACGATGATTCTTGCATGTCTCAGGCCCAATAACCTCAGTTGTTGGGGCACTCACCTAGGAAGTGGGGGAGACAGGTTTCAGACCTGACTTCAGCCAGGGAGTGATTTGAAACTGCATCTATCTGACATCCCCATATTGTCCTTTTGACACCATACCGCAGCTCATGCATTGTCCTGGGTCCTCTCTCCAGTGCCCCTTTTGGAGCTGAGACACTGCCCTTTGTGCGCAGTCAGAAGTTTCTGGTCCATTGGCTCGCGCCCTTCCAAGACAGCAGTCATTTCACCAAGCCCAGGGGGCCATCTTCAAATGTAGCACTGGAGATAGTTCTGGGTAATGTCTGACCTCTGATGTGGCAGTTAAGGTATCATCCTGGGAAGTTAGGCCTAAGCATAGGCAAGAGGGGCTTGGGTCTCTGCCTTTCTTGGAAAGTGCCCAAACCACTCAGCTTTGGGACTAAAATGTAGAAGGGCTCTCTTCCTCCTCTCAGATCTAACACCTATATCATTTATAGTTTTCTGGTCACTAACGTTTCTTGGACTTGGATGCAACTGTGTTTTCACAATAGGTGCACATATGTGGGTGGGTATGCAGTGAGAGCATAAACTACTAAGCATGCTCAGTCTACATGTGTGCACTTCACAGGAAATAGAATTGGTACCTGCTCTTAAGTGGCATTCATGCAGCTAAAAACCTGCCATTTAGACCCAAAAAGGGAATATGCCCTGTGTGAATATGGTGAAGTCTAAACGGTTCAGCATTTCGTATTTCAAAATGCAACTATAAGTGATGATAACAGAAGACTGAAAATTAATCTACGGCACTCATGTGCCAAAAGAAAGAAAAGCTATACACTATCTGATGTTAAACAAGATAAGCTTACTTCTGCTACTGGCTGTCCAGGAAGGTGTTGGCACTTCAGAATTGGTCAGATGTTAGAGCAGTGCTCAGGGTCCTCCCCTGAGACTTGATCTCATGTTACACTTAGGACACGTTCACTGCACTTAAAATGCAAGTGTATGCGCACTCATGTAGTAAAACACATGCCAAATACGATTGTACCATAGCAAGTTACAACTTTTCCCAGGACGAGCATCTCTAGATCATACTAAGTAACACACATTCAGTTATTGTTGGACTGCTCCACTGAAATTATATAAGTTCAAGACGCCAGTGTGGTGCAGATGCAAGTGATGCAGTGCTGGGGCTAGAAAATGACAATCAGCTGATTGTTGTTCCCAGCCCTAGCACTGCACCAGACCTAGTTCAAGACAGCTGTGGCAGAGACCCAGCTTGCTCTGTGGATCCAGCAGCAGGTGCAGATCCAGGAGCAGCACTCTCTTCTGGGCTTGGCTTCCCATGACTACCTCTACCCACCCCCAGAGACAACCAGTTTGCCCCTGCATGCTCCAAGCCAGGAGTATTGGGCACATGGTGGTGAGAATTGCACTTCACCACAGGTGGACATGCATGCTGCAGTATCTGGGGCCAGGGTCAGTGTCCGAGTAAAACAGGGATGGTACAGCCAGCTCCAGCCCTGTCCAGAGCAAACTGAGATCATAGTAAGCATTACTGTGCAACTGCTTATGCTTATGCTTACTGTGCTTATACTTACTGTGATCTCAAATAAAACACATGCTAAGTGTTCCATGCAACAAGGCCCTTACTATCCTTGCTGCAGATGGCAGTGTTGAGAGAGAAGCAAGCTAGCCATAAAATGGTAGCTCAGGGACTAGACGTAGCACTCCACTTCTTAGCAGGGCAAATTAAACTGTACTGAGCTCCAAGCTGCACTGCCTAAGCTGGCTCCAGGAGCCAAACTATCTCATACACTACACTTCAGTCTACATGTAGGCATACCTATTATGTACCATCCTGATTTTAAACCCATTTAAGCTATCTCATATACACATACATACACACATGCAAAACTTCTCAGAAATTGTTCAAATTGTGGTCTGATTGAAAGTGTGTTTTGTGATAGTTTGCAGCCAGGTCAGGCACTTTATTTCAAGTAATGCCAGTGTTTAGGTAAGCAAGCTGTCATCTCTGACCTTTACTCCTCAGTTATGTTTCAACAGATATTTTTTATTTGCTTATAAAGTGCATTCATTACAAAAACTATCTGGAAATGTATGTATTCCGTCGAATGAATCCCTGGCTATCATATTGAATGATTTTCTGAGTTCTCTAAATCTAAATAGCTCTTCAGCGGACAGACTGTTTCCACTGTCTCAAAAGCTGTTCCTCTTACACACACTGTCTCTGTTGGTAGGTGCTCTCAGTAGAAACATAAGAGACATATGGCTTATAGCTCTAGGGGTCTTAGTGTTGTAAGTTTTTCTTCCCAAGTGCCAATCATCCACAAGCCACTGAAATAGATAATATTCAGGAATACTACCCAGACACAAGGATAGGAGAGTATATCCCTCTTGTATTTGGTAACATTTCAAATCATACTTTTGGAATATGTTATTTAAGCCTGATTAGTCAAATAATCTTGAGGGTGGGGCTACAAGGTCAGTGCTATTTCAAATGGTACTTGACAGTTATAGAAGCAGTATTAAGAGAAAACTTGAAAGTTTTAAACCCAGAAGACATGTGTCTTTTCACTGAATATAGTGCTTACTCTAGGCCTTTGGGTTCCAGGGATGGGGTATTCACTTAGACCTCCATGCCTTTGGGGTTCTGTCCTCGAGTCAGCATTCAGCAGAGTGGTGGGATGATAAACAGCTTTATCTTTATTGGGAAACAAGATTCAGGAACACACACTCACAGCTTGCAGGTGGAACAAAACCAATAAAACTGCACCCACAGGGCATCGGGGGAGAGACTGGACTATACCACCTCTGGCCTCTTAAAGGTATATTCCATATATGACACCCCCTTCTTTAGTTTGTGGGGGGGGAGGGCGAGCTGTGTACAGCAATCCTTTTCAGTGCATCTTTTGTGGTCTGCATCATTCGCTCAGCTTACCCATTGGCCTGTGGCCTATAAGGTGCAATGGTAACAGTTTGAACCGGCTGGCAAAATCTTGGAACTCTGTTGAGGTGAATGCACTGCCATTATCAGAAACGATAGTGTCAGGCACCCCATGGGTTGCAAAAAGCTGACGGAGAGCTGTTATAGTAGGAGTTGAGACAGTAATCATTTCAAGCCATTTTGAATACAAGTCAACCACAATTAAGAAGTTCTTACCTTGGAAAGAGCTAACGAAAACAATGTGGATGCATGACCATGGTTCTTTTGTCATTTCCCACAAGAAGACTGGTGCCTTTGATGAATTATGATGGGTCACTCGACAAATACTACACTCCCTTACAACCCTTTCTATGCCATTGCTCATACCTGGCCACCATACATAACATCTAGCCAGCACTTTCATCCTCTCAATGCCTCGGTGTGCTGCATGCAGTATTGTCAGTATGATCCGGCTTCCTGCTTCTAGGATTACGACATGATTTCCCCACAAGAGACACCCCTTGTGGGCAGACAGCTCATGCTGCCATGATGGAAATGGCCTGAATTTCTCAGCCTATTTGTCTGCAGGCCATCCCCTCCACACCCAGTTGAGGACATGGACAAGGATAGGGTCTTTTGCAATCATCCTTGCTATCTGATCAACTTTCAGAGGGGCTTCTAGCATGGATTCCAGCATAAGGACTTCTGCTGGTGGGGGAGTAGCAAAATCAGGTATTTGTAGTGGTAGGTGGCTCAGTGCATCAGCATTTGCTATCATTTTCCCAGGTTTGTACATGAGTATTTAGTCATGCATTTAGCATGATGTTCCAACGTTGCATACGGGGAGACAAAATAGGAGGAGTTGGTTCATCCATGGTAAAAATTCCAAGAAGGGATTTGTGGTCCGTTCGGATTTTGAATTTGTGGCTATAAACATAATTGTGAAATTTTTTACTCCTGCAATGATTGCCAGTGCTGCTTTATCAATCTGCGCATAGTTCCTCTTGGTTGAAGCCACTGTTCTTGAGTAAAAAGCAACGGGTACATCCGTGCTGCCAGGCAATGTGTGACTGAGGACAGCGTCAACACCAAACAGCGAGGCATCACAAGTAATGGACAGCGGCTTCTGCTCCTCATAGTGAACAAGGACACAGTCTGATGTCAGCAACTTCTTGACACCGTGGAAAGCTTCTTTGTGCTGGTAAGTGCACTTCCACTGAGCTCCTTTATCCAATAAATGATGAAGGGGCTCTGCTGTGGTGGCTTTGTCTTTCAAGATGTGCTAAAAATTGAGAAGTCCTAGCAATGCTTGAAGATCCTGTCTGCATTTTGGTATAGGGGCATCATATATTGCTTTAACCTTGTCTTCAACTGGGTGAATGCCAGAAGCATCGGTTTGATATTCCAGACAGCTGATACTGGAAACTCCCAATTGACATTTCTCTCATTTTACTCTTTTACCTGTTTTATCGAATCTCTGTAAAACTTCTCTGAGTCTGTCAGTAAGTTTCTCTTGAGACAGCTCCATGATCAACACATCATCAAAGTATGGAACAACCCCGGGAATTCCTGCTAGCATTTTCTCCATGAAATGGTGGAAAATTCCTGGTGCCACAGAAATTCCAAACTGGAGGTGTTTGACATTGAACGCTCCTCAGTGTGTAATTATTGTTTGGGCCTCAGCAGCCTTGTTGTCCACTATCAATTGCTGAGCGAGGTCAAGTTTTTCAAAAACCTTCCCTTCTGCAAGAGCGACAGTAACTGGTTAATGGCAGGCGCTGGGTGCACTAGTAATCCCCACAGATGCAAACACTGCCACTAGGTTTTCATATTTTCATAGTTTCATAGCTGGTAGGTTCAGAAGGGACCTGAGCAGATCATCAAGTCCAACCCCCTGCCATGGCAGAAAAGAGTACTGGGGTAAAATGACCCCAGCAAGGTGTTCATCCAGCCTCCTTTTAAAGACCCCCAGGGTAGGAGCCAGCACCACTTCTCTTGGAAGATGGTTCCAGAGCCTAGCTGCCCTGACTGTGAAGTGGCACCTTCTGATATCTAGCATAAATCTACCCTCTGCCAGCTTGTGACCGTTATTTCTTGTCACTTCTGGTAGTGCTCAGGGGAACAGGGACTCCCCCAATGCCTGCTGGTCCCCCTTGACCAGTTTGTAAATGGCCACTAGGTCTCCCCTCAGCCTTCTGTTGTGGAGGCTGAACAGATTCAGCTCCCTTAACCTCTCCTCATAGGGCCTGCCCTGCTGACTCCTGATCATGCGAGTGGCCCTCCTCTGGACCCTCTCCATGTTGTCCACATCCCTCCTGATGTGCGGTGCCCAGAACTGGATGCAGTACTCCAACTGCGGCCTGACCAGTGTCGCATAGAGGGGGAGGATTACCTCCTTGGACCTGCTTGAGATGCATCTGTGGATGTGTGACGAGGTACTGTTGGCCTTCCTGACCGCTTCCCCACACCAATGTTCATTTTGGCATCAATAATGACTCCAAAATCCTTTTCTGCCTCTGCACTGACAAGAAGGGAATTCCCCAGTCTGTAGGTATGCTGCTGGTTCTTCCTCCCCAGGTGCAGCCCCACTAGGGGTAATGCCTTGCTGGACCTAATCCTGGCCACAGGGGATGACCTGGTGAGGGGGCTGCAGGTCCTTGACCACCTGGGCAATAGCAATCATCACCTACTGGATTTCACTATCCAACGCAGGGCGTTAAGGGCTCACACCAAGGCTAAAGCCCTTGACTTCAGAAGGGCCATCTTCAATGAGCTTAGGAGACTACTGGGGGAGGCACTGAGGGCCCGGAAGGTAGAGGAGATGGGAGTCCACGAGGGATGGTCGTACCTTAAGGGGGTGATCCTCCAGGCCCAAAGGTTAACAGTCCCTGAAAGAAGCAAGGTGGGTAAGAGTACTCAGAACCCCCCTTGGCTCAGCAAGGGCATTCAGGAATGCCTGAGGACTAAAAGCGGGGCGTACAACCAGTGGAAGGGAGGAGCTATCACCAAGGAGGAGCTATCACCTCCTTGGCCCATGAGTGTAGGAGGGCTATTAGGAAGGCCAAGGTAGAGATGGAACTCAGGCTAGTGTCCAGGATTAAGGACAACAAAAAGTCCTATTTCAAGTACATTGGGAGCAAGAAGAGGGCACCAGGCAATGTAGGGCCCCTGCAAGATGCAAATGGTCATCTTATGGCTATGCCAGACAAGGAAGCTGATATTTTTAACAGTTTCTTTGCCTCTGTTTTCTTGAACAGGGACCAGGATATCCCACCTACCAGAGGTAGGGACAATCTTGGGGATAGCTCTGTCAGGCCTTCAGTCAGTGCAGATGTAGTTAGGGATCTTCTGGAAGGGCTAGACATTTTTAAATCTGCAGGTCCAGATGCCCTCCACTCAAGGGTGTTGGGGGAGCTGACGGGTCATCGCAGAGCCCTTGGCCCGGCTGTATGAGCATTTGTGGTCATCTGGCAGGTGCTGGGGGATTGGAAACTGGCTAATGTGGTCCCAATTTTCAAGAAAGGGAGGAAGGAGGACCCAAGTAACTATAGGCCTGTAAGCCTCACCTCGGTGCTCGGGAAGCTGTTGGAGAGAATCATCAAGGAGCACATCTGTGGGGGCCTGCAGGGGAGATCATACTCAGGGGCAATCAGCATGGGTTCATCAAAGGCAGGTCCTGCCTGACCAACCTGATTGTCTTTTATGACCAGTAACTAAATCCTTGGATGATGGTGTCGCCGTGGACATAGTCTTTCTAGACTTTAAGAAGGCCTTTGACACTGTCTCTCACCCCATCCTCATCAACAAATTAAGTGACTGCGGCATTGATGCCTGCACAGTTGGATGGGTAAAAAATTGGCTGATGGGGTGCACCCAGAGAGTAGTGGTGGACAGGTTGTACTCAAACTGGTGAGAGAGGAGCAGTGGGGTACCCTAGGGCTCGGTCCTCGGGCCCGCACTGTTTAACATCTTCATCAGCAACTTGAACGAGGGGGTGGGAAGCACACTGTCCAAGTTTGCTGATGACACTAAGATGTAGGGCAAGGTGAACACACTTGAAGGGACTGAGAGGCTACAACTGGATTTAGACAGACTACAAAAGTGGGCAGATGAAAATAGGATGGGGTTCAACGTAGACAAATGCAGGGTGCTGCACCTTGGGAGAAGGAATCCACAGCATACATGCAGGCTGGGGAGTTCAGCTCTTGAAAGCACAGAGGTGGAAAGGGATCTTGGAGTCATTATTGACTCCAAGATGAACATGAGCCGCCAATGCCAAACCACAGCCAGCAAGGCTAGCCATACCTTGTCATGCATCCAAAGATGCATCTCAAGCCTGTCCAGAGAGGTGATACTCCCCCTCTATGCGACTTCGGTCAGGTCGCAGTTGGAGTACTACATCCAGAACTGGGCGCCACACTTCAAAAGGGATGTGGCCAGCCTGGAGAGGGTTCAGAGGAGGGCCACCCGCTTCGTGAGAGGACAACTGGACAGGCCCTATGAGGAGAGACTGAGGGACCTGAACCTGTTCAGCCTCAGCAAGAGGAGGCTGAGGGGGGACCTGGTGGCTGCCTACAAACTCATCAGGGGAGATCAGCAGCAAATAGGTAGAGCCCTTTTCTCCCCAGCACCACTTGGGGTGATGAGGAACAATGGTCATAAGCTGATGGAGAATAGGTTTAGGTTAGAGATCAGAAGGCAATATTTTACAGTTAGGGTGGCCAAAATCTGGAACCAACTTTCCAGGGAGGTGGTCCTCGCCCCTACCTTGGGCATATTCAAGAGGAGGTTGGACGATCACCTGTCTGGGGTCTTGTGAACCCAGCATTCATTCCTGCCTGTGGCAGGGGGTCAGGCTAGATGATCTGTTCAGGTCCCTCCTGACCCTAGCTACTATGAAACTATGAAATCCACCCTCTTGAAGTCCAGGGTTGCTGCCGTGCTGTAGGCCTTTGCCACCTTGCACTGGATGGTGAATTCCAGCAGGCGAGGATCACTGTTGCCCAGGTGGTTTTAAAACAGGAATACTTGGTGTGGCCCAGCTTGTATGTATGGCTGGGCTGAGGACCCCATGCATGATAAGCCAATCTAATTCTGCATCAATTTTCGGCTGCAGCGCAAAAGGTACATTCTAAGTCTTCATACAGATAGGAGCTATCGCAGGATCCATTTTGAACATCACAGGTGGACCTGAGTAAATTCCTAATTCCTTAGAGAATACCTGGGGAAACTCCTTTGCAAGCTTTTCCAGACCTTCTGTGCAGAGGCTGTGTATGCTTTGAATACTGATTCCCAATGGTGAGAACCAATTTCTTCCCAGAAGGCTTTTGCGGAAACCCTTAGTGACAATGAGGAGTAGACACTGCCTAACAGATCCATACTGGACATCTACACTGCAACTACCAACCGAGTCCTCAATCTGTCCATTGTAATCATCCAGGCGACACTCAGATTTCAGTAACTTCGGGAGAGGGTGCTGAAACAACTGGAAGAATATGTTTTCATCTGTTAGGGATACTCCTGAGCCTGAGTCCATTTCGCACTTCTGTCCATTTATTACTACAGTTACAATCATCTCAGAACCTTTGGTTCCAACAACACCAACATTTTGAATCAAATATAGTTTTTGTACCTCACGTTCTGGGGAGGACTCTAACCTGTGAGTGGTTTGGGAGTGAATACATTTGCCACAGTGTCTTTGCCTCATGGAACTGGCCTTCAAGTGGCAAACCGTCTCTATGTGGCCCTTCTTCTTGCAGGCATGACTCTCCGCATTCCTAAACCTGCACTGCCTTCGTCTATGTTGGCCACCACAACTCAAACATGTCTGTGGCTCACGTGGTGCTGCTGGTGAGGGTATAATCCACTGAATTTGCTGGTGATGATCTGATACTTGACCTTTTTGGAGTATGTGAACATTGCTGGAGAATGCCTGGCAAATTTCTCTCACGTTATGGGATGCTGCTTCAGCTGCTAAGGATTTCCTTGTGCAGTAGCCATGGTCAAATTTGGTTCAGAGAGTAGACAGCTTTGGTTTGCTTCATCTTGAACCCCACAGATAAAATGGAGCTCAGCCAGGTAATCTGCTATGCCTTCGTTGGCCTTTTGGTCCTGTTTAAAAAATGAAATCTCTGCACGGTAACAGATGGCCTTGGGCAAAAATGTGCCTTTAGTAGAGCAATTAGTTCAGCATAAGACTTAGTGTTTGGTTAGGCAGGTGCTGTGAGGGAACGAACAATGGCAAATGTTTTGGCACCACAGACTGTCAGAAGGATCACATGCTTTTGTTCTGGGTTTTCCACATTGTTGACTTCCAAGTAATAGGATAGCCTTTCAGCATAAGAGTCCCAAGAAGCCAACCGGCTCACATCACATTCTTCTGTGTGGCCCAATGTAACCATTTTAACTAACATCAGCTGTAAGAAAGAAAAAAGAAAAAAACCCTTCCCTCCAATCACAAAACGCAGCCTGGTCTCAGAACATTGTCCTTGTCGGGACCCAGGGCAGCCGGTCAGCAGCTCTCCCTGACTCCCACCCGGGCAGATAAGAGTCTGGGGCCTTAGAAGGCCGTCAGGCAGGTATTTGTGATGCTTGGAGTGGAATTAATTAGGCAGACGCTTATCGGTTGCAAAGCAAGATTATTTACTCACGCCGTCAAGGTGGTGAATAGCAGAGGTCAGAGATACTTGGTTAGTTACAGCTTAAGGTTCGTAGGTCATAGGTCGGTCTGCATAAGAGTTCTTTGGTCGGGCAGATAAATGGAGAAAAAAGTCAGGCCGGCAGGTCGTTGATTTACGTCTGATTAGGTCGAGACGGGGGGAGACTGACAAGTGATCAATTTGTCAGTTATTCTCACGCATACATTCAGAGGTTTTTCAGGTGTGTGCGTGGAGGTCGAAGACGGGTTTTATTTGTGTAATAGCCAATTGCTTTTCGCCACGTCATAAATTTAATTAGAATCGCCAATTATCTAGCGGTCTTAGCTAGGGTGTTATCATAGGGTTACTCCCTGTTTTTTCTGACCAGTTATAATGATTTATGTACAGCACAGAAGGCTAAGTTTCATTTCTAGTTAGTGTCGCAGTTATAAATCTCTTTTTGACATGCGCAGCAAAAAAGCAGTTACTATCATTATTGTTAACCCTTAGTTAACCTAGTGCAGAAAAAAACTGTTTTGAATGGCTTTACTTGTTTGTGACATGGGCACTACTTAATTTGGTTGTGACAGTCCTCACAATCTAGGGGAATCTTTTTAGCAAGCAATCCCATCTTCATCGCCAGACGATATGTTGCGAGTTCAGCAACAACACTCTGGACACTCCTGTGTTGAACTAACAGTTATGTATTAATATAACTCTCTGGAATTATATCCAGGGTGGATTTTAACAATTGTCCTTATAGGTGATGCATAGGGGGAGCACGGGGGGGGCATGTGCTCCCCCTTCGAGATTGGCCCTCACCAGCCGGGGTGTGGGGGCGCCGAGAGAAGCACTGGCTGGTGCCCCCTTGTGACTGGCATCCCCTGGGGGCCCCCCCGGTTGGCGATTGGCCACTGCTGCCCCACCTCAAGACTCAGCAGGCACCAGTCGCCCATGATTGCCCTAGAATGTATGCAAAATTTATGCGTGCTCTGTCCTTGACCTGAACCTGGCTGAGTCCTGGTGGGTGGGAGGAGCCAAGAATACATCCCCTGGCTCCTCGAGGCAGGGAAAATGGAGTCCCCAGTGCTGCAAAACTATTGCAAAGCAAACTGAACCCTGCAGTACTTAAAACGAGGGCTTTGGCCTTACAGGGATAATGCAAGGAAAATACAATAAGACAGAACTGTCCTCGGGTTGGCTTTTAGCAGAAACCAGTGGGGTGATAAACAGCTTTATCTGTATTGGGATTCAGAAACACACACACTCACAGCTTGCAGGGGGAACGACACTACCCACAAAACTGCACCCACAGGGCACTGGGGGAAATACTGGACCATACCACCGCTGGCCCCTTAAAGGTACATTCCGTATACCACCCGGAGTTCTCAAACAGGGGAGCAAGTGCACTTTTGAGAATGTTTTTCCAAACACTAGCTATAGGTGAAAAATAAAAAATGAACGCAGAGAGGGATAAAAATATAGTAGTAAACGAAATGGTAAGAAGTTTGTCAACTAGAAAGAAAATCAAGAATTTTAAATTATAAGTAACAAATTCCCTTGAATGAGCTTTGCAGATTTAGTATTACAAAATTAGCAAAAGCAATGAGAGACGGTGTTGGATATATTCAGAAAATTCTGGCTATATTGGTTAATTGAGCTAATTACTGCCTTAACTCTTCTGAGAAAATAGAAACAAAAATAAAAAATGAAACCCCCCCCCCCCACAAAAAAAAAACCCAACCAAACAAACAACCTGTGTGGGCTGGGAGCGATCCGGGCCCTTTTTCGCGCCGCGGGCTGTGGCCAGCAGCCCGGGCACGCTGGGTCGGAGAAAGCAGGCGACACGCTAGAATTAGGCACGGACGCATAATGGTTGATTCAAGATTGTTTACTTACACCGTAGATGGTCGCGGTGTAGGCTGGACAGTTTCCCAGGCAAAGCTCTGCTTAAATCCCCGGTTTGAGGACTCGGACAGTACTTGGACTCACTCACACGGAGTTGTCGAGGCTCTGTGGATCCTTTTTTGTGCGCAGGGAAGAGGGATACGTTGAGGATTGTGCTCGGTGACAGGGAGAGGCTAGAGGCTGATCAGACCCCTGTTGCCTTCTTGAAACATGCTGGGTCCAATAGGCTCCGCAGCGCTTAGAGATTTTCACAAGACGTGAAGTCTCCTCCTCCTGATGTTCGTGGAGTCCTCCCTTGCGGGGTTCTCCTCAGAGTTCTCCAACTTGGGCGGAAACCACTCAAGCCTCTTATACGGCTAGCAAGCCAATCACTAGCCCCCACATGGGAATATTTTAACACAAGCCAATAATGGGGCTCGAATTTTAATACAAATGGCGGGAACTCTTTGCACCATGCATTTCTGTGCTGCAAAGAAGAAATGCACCCTGCAAAGAAAGCTTCAAAACGGCGGGAAAATAATTCAGTGGTGCCAAAGCGCACACAAAAACAAAATCACACCTTTGGGTTGTGACACAATCCTGTTCCTGGAAATCTATATTGATTATGGAGAACCAGAATGACTTCAAACCTCCACTGCCAATGCTAAAATAGTTCCACTGCAGGTTTACACATATATCTAAGGTAATGTATGTGGGACAGCTTGGAATGGATTTAGCTGTTCTTGTCTCCTGTTCCAAAAATGTGTTCTTTTTAATTAGCCTGTGTCTTCTTTTGCATTCCTGCTCTCTATCCCCAGGATAGAGCTTGCTTCTTATTAGTTACTACCACTTTATTTTGAAGAATTGGATAATCTCTGTCATAATTAGCTACTTCAGTGTCTCACCTTAAATGATCCCCTGCAGTGTTTTGCCATTTTTAATGGGTGAAGTGATTTAGATCTGTGTTTGAAGAAAAGGGAACTGACACAGAAGAGTCTCAATCTGTCAGAGCAAGGGCAGTCAGTGCAATCTTCTGCACAGCATGACAGGGCCTTAGAACATTTTTCCTATGGGCATAGCATTCTCTATAGAGAGGAGGCATTTGTGCACATGCAACTGATTTCTTCCAGCTATCTATAACCTTTCAAAAAATGACCCTATTTGGTTTAACTCCGAATAACTGAGTAAACATAGATATCAAAACTTGTTCTGTGGAAGGAAGTGTTGATCTTCACTGAATATTTTTTCTGTTTTGTTTGCTGAAAACAATAATGGAAAATGTTGCTGCTTTGATTGTGTTTAACTTGAAAAAATATAGAAAAGGGCACAATTTCTCAGGAGAAATGGGCCACTTTGCCAAAAAAATGGCTTTAGAAATTATGCCATTTTAAAGTTAGAAACATTTTCAGTAATGTAAGCAAGCAGGGGTGGCAATCAAGGTACCAATCTGTGGGTCAAAAAACCCCTCTGTGCTGCTTCCTTGCAGTGTGGAGAACAACTGAACGTGTGTCACACAGCTGCACTCATCTGGACTGTCTCTAGTGGGTTATGGAATAGAGAAAATCCCACACAATTTACTGATTTGTTTTGATGCACTGGCTGAGGGAGTATTTAGTTGATTGCACGATTTCACAATGATTACACACTTAATTCATACAACACAATTTTATTTTAAAATGTTTTGCTACGCATATAACACTGCTTAGCTTTAAGAAATACCACAAACATTAAGAACACAATAATTACATATATCAGAAACAATGCTCTGAATGCACTTCCTTCCCAAACAATGCTATAAGAATTAGTATTACAAAAACAACTACAATTACAACTAAAAGTTAAATTTGAATCAATACTATTATTTTCATAATATACTTACAATCCTAGAATTCCGAGAAGCCAAACACCTAAATATGGTTTAATTCCTCAGTAGTACAATTTAATGGGTTGGCCTCAGAAGTACGGTTCAGTGGGCTCACCTCAGCAATACGATTCAATGGGCTGGCCTCAGCAGTGATAGGACTAAGTCCCCTTCCTTCAGTCTCTTTCGGGTGCTCTGTAGCTTCAGCGTGAACTAAGAGATTTGTGTTCACAGAGAGGGTGGTTCAGGTGATCAGTCTGATCCGGTCTACACTTGCGATTCTTCCTTTGTTGTTCTGCAAGTGTGATTACTTCCAATATTGGGACAGTAGGTTACAGTTTTTATTGAGTGAGTTGCCGTCCTGGGCTCCTCCTACCCAAACCTGTCATTACTCCCAAATTTGGGCTCGGATCTTACTTAACAGATTTTTTTGCTTGGTAATCAGTTTCTTTTGTTGATCATTTTAATTACTTTGGGGATCTTCCATACCACTGCAAGTGACCTTTTCTTTCCAATCTTTTCAAAAGGCCCTAGGGTTTGATCTCTTGGAACTCGGGATATTTGCTTAAGGGTCATTTTTAGGTTCTCTTTGTTAAAGACCTCTAAAGATAAAATTCAAGAGTTAAGACTTTGAGCAAAGTCAGGATCTTCTGCACGTAGACCAAAACAATGGCCTAGATAAGGAGATAAATCTTGTCTTCTTCCTGAAACTGGCTAATGGGCAACCATTGCAAACATTCAAACTATTTCATTCAATATGACATGGACATGGCCTTGGAGTGTTAAATCAGGGTCCAACTGTAGTCTTTGTGAGAGCTCTTCATTGTGAAGACCCACAACCAATAATGGCAAGATTCAGCTAATATATGCAAAGATCTAATAAAGCTGTCCACAGGTTCTGAAGGCTCCTGTTTATGGAAAATGAATCTAGCTCATTCATAAATCACATTTATTTTGCCCCCAAAATGATCAGTTAGTGCTTCTGGCATATTAGCATATTGCTTTTTTTTTGCATTTGTAAGATGCAGTGATATCAAAATTTCATTAGCCTGAACCCCCATTGAGTAGATGAGAGTACTTAGTAAGGTTCAGACTTTTTGTCCAGACTTGACCCTGCCCTGAAGCAGTTAAAACATCTGATCCATCTAGGCCACAATCCAGGAAAGTGGAATTCAAACTGTTCTGGTGGTATAACTTTAACTGCCTACATTGTCTCTGCACTGAGCTGGACTCAGCTGCTGCTGGAGATTGGTCTGTCACTTAGGAATCACCCAGTTGTTGACTGACATTTGTGTTCACGTTGGTGGTAGGATTCAGCTACTTCTAACACCATGTCCTATCTCATAGCTCAAGGAAAGGCAGGAGACTTGCTCTCGAAAGCGCTTTATTGCAGCTGCTCGCACACCCAAAGATGGCTGACAACTTTCTGTTGATGTCATCATGTCAGCCCTCAGGATGGGGGTTAACCCTTATTACTATCGTTTGCTTTGTTTTGTTGGGATTTGGGGGGCGGGGGTTTGCGGTGGGGTTTTTAAGCAAATATCCTGCATGGTGCTAGTTTGGCTGCATCTAGAACCTTTTAAGCACCATTTTAATTTTTATTGTAATTTGCAGATTTCTGCAGAGATTTTTCTCTGATTGGTTAATTCAGTTACTTTCAGTCAAGTTTTAAACTTTGCAGCAGGCTCGACACCTTCTATAGAGATGCAAAGTAGATGTGAAGGACTAATTTATTTCCTTTCTGTGTTTTTGAGCAGTGCTTCTGACAGTCTAGTGAGAAGTCAACCTCATTCCCATCTGCTACAGAGGGGGCATTATTTTTTAAACTGTGGTTTTCACAAGGGAAACAAGTCTCCCTTTTCTCTTACCTAGCCCAACATGTTAACAGTCTTGGAATTAAGATAATTCTTGCATTGCTGGTGTGGCAGGATTTGGCAGGCTCTTTAGCCCCTTCAAGTGCTTATTTAGTCATTGGCCTAAGCAGACTCTTTGAATCAATCTGTTTTAAACAAAAGGTTGTTGGTGTGTCTGCTCCAAATTGGGGAATAGGCCTTCCAGGCACATAATTGGATTTTCAAAGTCAGAAACTAACCAAAACATAATGAAAACCATTTGCAAAAGTAACTTCAGTACAGGGTATGCTTGCAACACATAGATGAGGGCTACCTAAACTAAGAGCTGCTCTTGCACAGGCCCCTTCTATTAGTACAAGTACTGTGAAACCAGTCTTTAAGGCTATCTTTAAATAACTATCCTAAGCAGCCACCTCCAAATATCTCCAGGTATTCATAATGCTGCATGCTGATTTTGTGGTTGTACTGTTTGTTTTGATGCTATATGTTGAAAATGGTTTTTTTTCAGATAGACTTTGTGCTCTGGAGGGGAAAGGGTTAGTGGGTAGATTGCAGAAGGACTGAGTGTGGCCTGACTAATTGCATTCTGCCCTCTGGATGGTATTGAAAAAGCCTTTCCAGAGAACTCTGGCTCTTTGTAGAATCTGGCAGGAAGTGGGGAAGGAGATATAAGCTGGAGAGCACGTGTGCTTGCCAGCCTGCAACCTGCTAATGTAAAGTCCAGAAGAGTGGAGACAGAGGGAGTCTGCTACATGGGGACACCAGCTGAAAAGGCTGGAGCAGTGGGACATAGACAACCTGCTGAGAGCTAGAAGAGAAGCAGAGTCCTCTGGGAACAAGGGGGAGTTTCACTGGATAATTCCTGCCTGCCACTGGAACCAGCCAGGGACTTAGAAGTAAGCACAGGCCAGGTGTGAGAGTGAACAGTGTTACGCGATAGTGTGTTTTAAACTTTTATTGTATATTCCACCTTCCCCAGTTATTTTCCTTAATGGTGATAGTGTTTTTGCTTAATTATGAAAGGGGTTATTTTTAATTCCTAAATTTTATCTATCCTGTAATTAATTGGGCACCTCACCTTCCTGGAGAGTTTGTACCCTTAGGGCACGTCCACACATGCAGGCATGTGTGCTTGCAGCAGCTCAAATAGAAGTGGCACAAACTTGAGCTGGGGCTTTTCGCCTCAGCGCATGTGCCTGAACATGCACTTTACTGTGAGGCAAATTGTGCCACCTGGGGCAAAATAACCCTGCCTGGCTCCTCCTGGATCTGCAGTCAGGGGGAACTAGAGGCTAGGGCCAGCACCCATGTTGGCCCCAGCAGTATAAAACCCTGCTGTGTGCTGGCCCCAGCAGAATAAAAAGTTGCCCTGGCAAGTAGCTCAGGGCTGCTTACTCTCAGGAGGGGTGGGCCCCCTGCCCTCCGCAAGGTGCAGCCCCCCCACACAGCTCCCCTACACAGCTACAGCCCCTCAACAGGGGCCCATACCCCGGCCCACAGGGGCTACCACCTCCTCCCGCAGCCCCAGCCCCTGCTCCCTCCCCCAGGCCTCCCCAATCATTCCCCCACCCGGGTCCCAGCCCCTGATCACTGCTCTGCCTAACCCCAGTGTCCCCGCACTCACTGGCTGCAGCAGTGGCCTTCAGGGCCACTGGGGCCTCATGGCACAGCCTCCCCCCACATGATGCAGGGCAGTGGGGATCAGCCCTGGCCATCTGGCACCTGCGCTTCTGCTGCTGCATCACCTGCGGGTGCAGCCTGGCTCAACAGGGTGCCACGAGCTGTCTGGCAGCTCGGGGCCGCCGGGCCTGAGTGGCACCAGCCTCAGGTGACAGCCGGAGCAGCCCTGAGCTACCAGACAGCATGTGGCGCTGTGCTGTGCCCTGCCGAGCCGAGTCACACCAGCATGATGCGGCAGTGTGGTGCCAGGCAGCCAGGGCTGATCCCTGCTGCCCCCTGCGCCACATGGGGGGGCTGTGGCACTAGGCTCTGAGTGCCCCAATAACCACTGCCGGTAAGCTCAGGCCACATGGGGAAGCAATCGGGGAGCTGGGGAGAGCAGGGGAAACAATCGGGGAGTAGCATGAATGTCGCATGTCTCCCGAGGCTGGGGGGGCATGGCAGCTGCTTGCAGGTGGCAGCGGGGACATGGCAGCAGCAAGTGGGGAGCTTCCACAGGCGGCTGCAGCAGTATCGGTGGCGGAGGCAGGCTGAGTGGGGAGCTCCCGCAGGCAGCTGCAGCAGTGTTGGCAGCAAGGTCGGGGGGGTGGTGAGTGCTGACTGGCGATCGGCAACTGCCCTCAGACACCACTGACAGTGTTAGCGATGGGGAGAGGGGTGGGGAGCGGCAACTGCCGGCAGCATTGGTGGCAGCCAATTGCAAGGGGTACACCACCAATCTCAGGGGGTGCACATGTACCCGTGTGCACCCCCTACATGTCACCAGTGGGGAGAAGGGGAAATGAGGGGAGAGCTGGGGAGAGGAGGGGAGAGCTGGGGAGAGGAGGGAAAATGAGGGGAGAGCTGGGGAGAGCAGGGAAAATAATCAGGGAGCAAGAGAAACAAGGAGAGAGCAGGGGAGAGCTGGGGAAGTGATGGGGGACCTGAGGGAATGATGGAGGGAGCTGGAAGACTGAGCAGGGGGCTGGGGCCAGGCGGGGGCCCCCCATGGTCCCCTCCCCCCTCCTCCAGGCCCACTGCCCCTCTACTTATCTGGCATGAAGCCAGGTCCAGGTCCCTGCAGCCTGCACTGCTGCTTGCCCCACACAGGCAGGTGGCCTGCTTCGGCACCTGAGCAAGGGCCAGCCATGGAGGCTACCAGAGCATCTCTGTGGAGGACTGAGCTTCCACTTGCCTCAGGACACAGTTGGGGACCTGCTCTGCTTTTTTCGCCTAGGTTTTTTTTGACCCCTGGATATCCAGGTATCTAATTTTGCCCCTGCACTGCAAATTTGCAATGCGGGGAATGTTTTTTTTGTCCCCACACATGCATCTTGCAGCATCTCAAAGGGGTTTGAGACACTGCAAGAGGCACGTGTGTGAGTGTGTGGACGTGCCCTTACAGCCTTGGCCAGTAACTGCCCACTCAGCAAAGAAGTGGACTCGCATTACAACAATAACTTCTCTAAGACCAGCTTTGGGACTCAATGCATACACAAGGTACTTTTTTAATTCATACCTATAGGTCTACTCTGATTTACCTCATTTAAGGTCAAGGCATTTTGAAGAAGATAAATGTTACATCTTGGTGGTAATAAGCATCTGCTAGTTCTGTGCACAGCTTTAAGCTTTTACACTGAAATACTAGCTGACAGTTAACACATCATGTATTTCACATTTGTTGTTTCACTTACGTGTATAACTGGCGAGCAGATCAGTGTTTCAGATATAGGTGTGTCACCAAGTCACCATCCTTTAAAGGGTGTGACCATCGCAGTGACACATGCCATAGCCAGCCACCTGGAGGGGGATAAAGGGACAACGCACCTAGCTCAAGAGGAATTCAGCAAGGGACAACGAAGAAGGGCCTAGAAGAGCTGGTAAGAGCTGAGACAGCAGGGTGGAGCAGTTGCCTCAGAAGAGCCCAGAAGTTGACGTCTAGCTCAGCATGTAGGCAGCATGCGGGAAATATCTCTAGCTGGGGCTATAGAGAGCAACTTTCTCCCTCCGCACTGGCACGCAGGCAGCATGCGGGAAATTCCCAGACAGTGACAGGGACTCAACCACATATTCCCCTCCCCAGCACAGGTCTGGCTCTGGTGTACAGGTCAGTAGGCGGAGGGTCCTGGTTCCAAAGTCCCCCAGGGCAGAAGGCAGGGGCTCCCAGACATGGGAGAGAGCCTAGGAGGGAGCCGGGAGGCACCAAGCCCCAGGTTGGGGCAGCAGCTTGAGCTTGGGTTTTTCTCTACCCTCAGCATGAAGCCAGGCAGCTTATTTTGTTAACCTGCACCTTATATTTTGTTAACTTGCACCTTATATTTTGTTAGCCTGTTGCCTGTTGATTGAATAAGAATGCTTAACCATTGTTGAGGTTTCTTGTTCCCCTGAGTACAGGAGTATACCCACTACTCTCGGGTATCTATGCTATGTCCCAACCCCTGTCACCTCTCATTAAATGGTATATGATTAAGACCCAATGGATGTTCTGGCTCTTCTCTGTAGGGAGTAGGAGGAGTGCTGTGCACTTCAGGCAGCTTTGCCTCCCACAGCACTCCAGCACCCGCTCTGGTCCTTTCAACTGGAGAGGGGGTACGCCTCTGGGTATCACCTGGGTTACACCCCTTAAAGGTACATTCCATAGACCATATCCCCCTTCTTTAATCTGGGAGATGCGTCTTAAGTAGTTGAATGTTCATCAATAGCTATTGTAACTCGGAACATTTTGGAATCATGGATCCAGAGGTTGCTAGCACTTGGCTCACCAATGGGGTCTAGCCTTTACTGCTATCCCATTACATAGTCCTTGTACTTCACAGGCAACTACACCACACATCCACTCTTACTTTGCGTGGTGTCATCAGGTGTCTCTCTGGGTACTGGTGGATCCTTTGAAATGTAACAAAACTCTTGCTCTTGGTGGTCTGGTTTTACTTCTGATGCTTGTTCTACTGCTGTCTCTTGAGGTGCAACAACTTGTTCTGCTGGTACTGATGAGTAATCTTTCCTTAAGTGTCTTCTGTTTCTCCTGTAGACATTACCACTGGGGGTTTTTACCACATAGGAACATGGTTCATCCCTTTTTGCCATAATGGACACTGGTATCCAACCTGTACTTGTTTGCATCCTTACTTTCTCCTGCTCTCGCAGAGGTGGCAAGAACGCAGCTGTGTGGTCATAGTGTGTTTTTTGGTACCTTTGAAGGTTCTGCAGCTTGTGGGAGGCATTCAATGGCAATCTAGGAGTTAGCACTGCTGTTGTAGCATGGAGGGTACTGCGCAAAAGTCTCCCCATCAGAAGCTGCACTGGAACATGCTCAAGACTGGTAATGGGCATTTTCCTCAGATTGAGTAAATAAAGCCAGGTATAGATCTGAGCTGTCCTGCAAAGTCATCTTAAACATTGATTTGAGTTTGTTCAACCTGGCCATTGGATTGTGGATAACCCAGACTAGAATAGGTGATGATTATGCCCCAGTCAGTCGCAAATTGTTTAATCACAAGACTTGCAAATGGCATGTGATCACAAACCATTTATTTAGGTATGCCATGGTGAGCAAATACAGACTTAATGTTTGGCTATTACCATGCCGACTGTCTTCTCGGGCAGGTGCAAAACTTCAGGGTACTTGGAGTAATAGTCGATTATTATCAAATAAGATTGTCCCCTATTGTCAAAAATGCCCGCTGCCAGTTTTAGCCAAGGCAGGTCTGGAATCTCATGTGAGATTATGGGCTCTTTCTGAGTATTGGGTTGGAGCTCTTGACAAGATATGCAATTTGCAATTCATTGCTCAATGTGGGCATTCATCTGAGGCCAATATATGATTTGTCGAGCTCACGTTTTCACCTTTGTATGCCTTGATGGGGCAAGTGAAGCAAAGTCAATATGTTGGTCCTTGCACCGCGTGGAATGGTTATTTTTGGCCCAATCATAAGCAAAGCATCCTTAATCAAGATTTGGTCTCTGAGAGGCCAGTAAGGCTTTAGTTCAGGTTTAACTTGTTTTAGCCTGCTCAGCCATCCATTAAGATGCCGAGCTCTAAGGGCTTGTAGTTCTCTGTCACCCTTTGTGTGCTCCTGTAACTTTTGGAATAATTGGCCACTGCCCTTCCCCTCTGCCCTTCACAGGCTGGACAGCACCTGCCCCTGCCCCCTCTCTCACTAGGGGGGGGCATTGATCTGCCCCCGCACTCCTTCCCTCCCCCCTCCCCTTCTAATTTACCAGCTGGAGGCAGCTCTCCACGCTGCTCTGCTCCGTGCTGTGCTGCAGCTGCATGCAGCATGGGCATTTATCTGCCAAGTTATCGGCCATAGGGCTGATATCCAATATAGACAATTTTCTTCATATCAATACCAATTCAATATCAGACTGATCTTTTGGTGCACCTCTAGTGTAATGAGTAAGGATCTACTCACTTCACCAGTCCATGGATTTCACAGAAAAAGTGAAATATGGATTGTCCACAAAATCAACTAACAAAAAAAAAACCTTAATAAAAATAAAATGTAGTCTCTCCAGTGGGAGCCAGCAGTTCTTGCTGCCACTGCGGCCCACCATGCAGCCCACCTCAGGGGGCGGGGATAGGTGCCAGCTGGTGGGACAGCATGAAGGGCAGAAGTTGTGTTGCTTTTATTAAAATAAGCATAAATTAGTATTTTTAAACTTCTTGTACAATTCTACATGTAATTTATTTTGTAGTACAAGTAGAACAGGTAATTACTGCCAACACTAGGCCTCAGAAAACTGTCTCACTCATGAGTCTGGATGCTTGCACCCAGTTTTAATAAGCAATGAATAGACACCATGTGTAAGAGTGCCAAGCTGTGACAGAAGGGGTGGGATTCTCTAATCATTTTGCCTTTCTAAAACTCTACTTTTGTTGAAATCATTAGTAAAATTCTTATTGACTTAATTTGAATTAAGAGTAAGACAACTCAGTATGTTTGTCCAGAAGATGTTAATGGAAAGCAGACGAAAGCCTGGAATTTTCTGAGTTCACATTTTTATTATGGGAGATTTACTACTTCATTGGTTTAGTGAATCATTAACTAGATACAGGGGTCGGCAACCCCCTGCACATATGCCGAGCTTGGCACTCGAGGCCATTTTCCTTGGCACGCATTGGAGCCGGGGCCAGGGCTGGGGCTGGGGAGGCAGCAGCTGTTTGCAACCTCCTGGCTGCAGCCAGCCCAAGCTCTGGGTAGCTGCTGCCAGCCAAGAGCCCACGCTGCTCCCAGCAGGTGGCTGGGAGGCTGCAAGCCCTGCTGGGAGCAGCCCGGGCACCATGATTGGGAGCAGCTACCCCAGAGCTAGGGCCAGCTGCAGCTGGGAGGCTACAAACAGCTGCTGCCTCCCCGGTCCTGGCCCTGGCCCCAACAGACACAGTGCTGGCACCTGCTGACTTTCTAGAACCTGGAACTGAGGGACAGCTGGGGCCGGGGCAGGAGGGCAGCAGCTATTTATAGCCTCCTAGGTGCAGCCGGCCCAGGCTCTGGGTAGCTGCTGATAGTCACGGAGCCTGAGCTGCTCCCAGCAGGCGGCTGGGAGGATGGAAGCCCTGCTGCAAGCAGCCCGGGCTCCGTGGCTATCAGCAGCTACCCAGAACCTGGGCAAACAGCTGCTGCCTCCTGGCCCTGGCCCCAGCTGTCTCCCAACCCTAGACCCGGCCCCGGGCTCTGGGGAGGCAGCAGATACCAGTGATGCTCCCCACTGTGCTGCCCTCGCTGCCATTTCTGCAGAGCAACTTTGGAACCCAGCGTGGCAGGGCACAGCGGGGGCTGAAGAAAGCTGCCTGCCGCTCCGAGCTCCCCACTGCCCTGGCCACACTTCCCCTGCAGGTGGGGGCAGCAGCAAGGGGCACAACCCTGCGTGCTGCCCACACTGCTCCTGTGCATACAGGGGAAGTGTGACCCGGCAGCATGGAGATTGCAGCAGCAGGCAGCTTCCCTGTGCAGCCCCTCTGTGCGCTGCCGCTCCGGGTCACATACACTGTGCTTCCATCCCTGCTGCTCTCCCCTGGGCCCTCCAGAGCACAGCGCTTGTGACCCAGAGGGGCCGCACAGAGAAGCTGCCTGCTACTGTAAGCTCCGTGCTGCTGGGTCACACTTCCTGTGTGCACGGGAGCAGCGTGGGCAGTATGCAGGGTTGTGTCCCTTGCTGCTGCCCCCATCTGCAGGGGAAGTGTGGCCAGGGCAGCGGGGAGCTTGGAGAGGCAGGCAGCTTTCTGCACCTCCCACTGTGTTCTGCCATGCCAGGTTCCACCGCTGCTCTGCAGGAGTGACGATGAGGGCAGCACAGCAGGGAGCATCACTGGTATCTGCTGCCTCCCTGGAGCCCAGGGCCGGGTCTAGGAGGCAGCTGGGGCCAGGGCCAGGGTGGGGAGGCAGCAGCTGTTTGCAGGCAGCCCAGGTTCTGGGTAGCTCCTGATAGCCACAGAGCCTGGACTGCGGGCAGGGGCATGAGCAGTGCTGGGGGGCAGGGGCTTTGGATGGGGGGCAAGGGGCACAATCAGGGAATCCCGCCATGTATCCCCTGCCCTCATTGTTTTTATGGCATGCCGGCACTCCAGCACCTTCCAAGGTAGGCTTTGTGGGTTTTTTTGGAACTCCGGCCAAAACACGTTGCCTACCCCTGAACTAGAATAAGTGGAGGAAAAAACATAAGTTTAAAGTTGCACATTTTTGGTAAGCCTTTCTTGACTCCCTAGATTGCTTTGAGTTGTGGGTTTGTAGTGGTAAATATACAATGTATGATTTGGAAAAGCCTAGCCTGGTAGGGGGCGCTACTACACAGAGCCATCCTCCTCATTGTACCAGGTCCAAAGCCACACTTCTGGAGTCTCCACTGGGGAGCCTACTGCCAGCCATCCCCCTTCCTGGAGAACACCTACAAGCCTAGCTCCTCCTCCCCTCAGGAATTTACCTAGCCCAGTCACCTGGGTGACCAGGTAGAACCAAACAGCAAGCAAATGAGAGCTAGCAGGGTGTGGAATGACCCAAGTCTGGGCAGAGAGGGGGGGGATTTCTTCACAGAGTAAATGTATTTTTGAACCTCCACTTTTTATTTCTTCCTGTGAAAATTAGAAAGGAAAAACATCAAGGAAATCTGGCCCATCTGAGAGGGTGAAGACAGAAGGCATTCACCCAAGCCAGTGTGTTACTCTAGTGAAATGCAGTAGAAGGCTGAACTGACATGAAATAAAACATTTTTGGTCAGTTCAACAAAAAAATATTTTGATCTCCCTCAAGTCTACCTGAAAATAAAACATCTTGCTTTGTGGTTTACTGATTAAAATTTATCATAAGAATTTAAATCTCGCAGAAACCACATTTTCCATCAGAAAATCATTCTGATGGAAAATTCCTGATCAGCTCCAGTTCTGGGTGTCTCTTGCCCTAGTCGCATGTAAAATCTGATCTCATCATACTGGGATGTTGATTACTTACAGGGAAGTTTTGCAGCCACTCAAAGAAGACTTTAAAATGCTTTAAATAACTTAGCCTATGGTTTGTGGGGATCAGATTAAATTCCATTTGCATCAGGACTGTTGCCAAAAAACTGTTGGGTTATTGCCAGTCAGAGCTCTTTGAAGTTTTCTCTGGCTTCAGTTTTCAAGTAGGTACATTCAAAAACTGCAGAGATCCTTGCCAGAGCTGAGAATGCATGGTCCCTAAAGGCATATTTTCTCCTGGTGTATGGCAGATGGTACCTCTACAGAGTGCCACACATTTTTTTGTAGACCATTGTTTGTACGGTAAATACAGAAAACAGGACGCAGAAGCTTAGGCTTGTCCAGCGCTCTATGGCTTCACTAAGCTTTACTCTCTAAAAATGACATGTTTTCACAAGTTGTGGAACAATTTCCTACTTTATATTGCAGGAAAATAAGGTGCACACTATTACATTAAATAACTGTGGGAGGACTTCAGTTACAATCAACATAAGAAAGGAAATAGGAGATCAACGCGTATTACAAGGTTTTTGCCTTAATTTTGTCATTGACTTCAGTTGAATGACTTAGATGAGTGAGATAAGCAGGATTTGTTACCCTTGAAAGCAGTAGTGGTTTTATTGCTGATTTCCATGGATAGGACTGTTGGCCCCTAGCCCTTTTAATCTTGATGCATGAAAGCTGTAAACCCACTTTTGATCATTTAAGTTATCCCTTTCTTCATTAGCTTTAATGCTTTTCCTATTTATTTCATTTGAGGAAACTACTTCTTTCAAGTTTTTAACTACAGACTAGATGGGTGGTCTTGTTGTTTTTTTTTAAAGCCAGAAGTGTTGGAAAAAACATGTCAAGGCCTGACCTTAATTAACCATGTATAGTTTTTCATTAATCACCTGAATGCCACTCTGTGTAGCAAATACAGCCTAGCCTTTAGTTCCAGTTGTGAAAGTGTTGTCTGTCTGCATGGAACTTACCCTGCACTTCCTAAAAGTTATTCCTGTTTGTGAACAGACAGGTGAAAGACCCTGGCTACAGTTCAGAGCTAAGACTATCACGATCCCTAAATCTCTGCTTTTTTATTTTTAAGTCACATAGTCCAAGACTGAGAATTCTGTTATATAAAGTTGTGACAGCTTGGGGTTTCCACCTTCCACTCTTCTGTCCGTGCTCCCTGGACTCCTCCACCTCTGACCTTTCACCTACCATGACTTGATGTTAATATATGTAAGTTTAAGGGGAGACTGCCTCCAGAGACTGGGATAACCTCTTCTTTGGTGCCTTAGGACTATAATCGTGGCTTCCTGCTGCCCCCATAGCCATGCCCATGCCTCACAAATGACTTTCAACTTCAGGGGCTCTTTCAGTCCCAAATCAACACTTGGCCCCTCGGGCCCGAAGCCCTTGTCTGGGCTTCATCCTCCTTGGCCTCTGCTCTTTTTATCTAGCTGAACCCCTGCAGCCCAGGTCCACTGCCTCAGACCCTGGGTTCCTGGGCCCAAGACCCACATGTCTCTGACTAAAGCTGGTCTCATAAGCACAGAGCACCCTTGGGGCCCTGCTTTGTGGCCTCCAGACTTCGCCTACAGCAATAATCCATTGCTCCAGTCTTAAGCTCCTTTTCCCTGTAAGTCAGGCCTGTCTTCCTTTCCTCCCCTGCATGAACTTCCAGCTCCAGCTCAGAGACTGGGCTTATATGTAGCCTAGCCCCAATCGCTGCTCCTAGAAATGGCCCCATGTGTTCCTGCTCAACCTAACAAACTGTTGGGTTTTTTGTTCTGCAGCCCTCCCAAGCTTCTTAGGAATCCCAGGCCTCAAGGCTTGAGTCTCTGGTGGTGCTGTCTGCCCCCATGAGCTACAGAAGTCTGGCCCTCTTGGGGACTCTGTTCTCCCCTGTTCCTCTGTATGTAGTTTACAGGGTTGGGGTTCCCTGTTACAAAAATGTAGAATCTTTGTGACAGTAAGTAATACCAAAGCTTCCAGTAGTCTAAGCTCATGAAAATACAATAATTGAAGTCTATGGTCAATATCAAGTACATCAAACAAAGCTATTTGGCATAAGTTTAGCGCTGAGATTATCTTAAATTGAGTATTTACTAGAGAGAATCAGATACAGTGACAAGCTACCTCAAATTCCAAGCCTCCAGATGCTCTGTAGCTTTTGCTCTGAGATGTGCAGAGGGAAATAGAAGTATGCTCTATGTACTAAATATTCACAGTATGGCACAAAGTGGAGCAGAGGCTGGAGCCTATGTCTTCTCCTTTGCAGATAAATTAGGAGCTAGACAGGAAGCTAGACACTCATGCTTTCCATAAGCTAATTAATATTTCATTCTGCCATACAACGTGGAATCGTTTCAGTAGGAGGGGTGGAGTTCCAGTTCCCGTCTCCCATGATGGAGCAGCCTACATAGCCTGGTGGCTGGTCCACTCTCCAAGGTGATGTGAGATTGACTTGGAATCTACTTAGACCAGTGATGCCCAACCACATGGGTTACATGGGTGGTGTCCAGTCTGGCCATAGGCTGGATCTGGCCAATGGGCCTGGTCTGGTGCATGGGGCAGGCACAGTGGGGCTGTATAGGGGAGGTAGACAACCCAGCCCTAATCCAGCTGTGAAGGGGGTGGGGGAGACCTGGCTTCTCTCCAGCTGTGCATGGGGAGGGGGCATTAGCCAGCCTCATTCTGGCCATATTGGGGGAAGGGACATGACTTGGTCCCAATCTTGCTGTAGAGGGCTTGGGAATTTGGCAGCAGGGGAAGGGTGGCAGTATTAATTGCCACTGCTCCCCTGGTGCTGAATTTCCTGACCCATGGTGAGCCCTGTAGGCTGGATGCCATGGTTCCACAGGCTAGATTTGGCCTGAGAGCCAGGGGTTGAGTACCTCCCACTTAGAAGAGGGGATAGAACCTGGGTCTGCCACTTTCCTTTCCCTGTTGAGTGCCATTTTTATAAACGGGTTGGTTTGGGGGGGATGCATGGTGGCTGCAGCAGCATCTTAACAGAAAAGAGTAATCTCCACTTGCTTTGTCATGGAAATCACCCAGCACCAGGAAAGGGTTAAGTGCTGTGAATCTCAGAAGCTACAGTGAGGGACCTCAGCCCTGGCAACCTTCAGAACTACCTCTTTTCAGCATTTCCTGCTTACTAACTACAGCAGCTCCCAGCTCAGTGTACTCGGTTTTTTTGAGCCCACTTTGAGGCATCCGACTCTTCCTATGCACTGCAGAGTGAGCTTCAGAGTCTAACTCAGGGCTGTGGGTTCTGTCATGAGAGCACAGTTCCTGAAAGGTAGCTGTTGTAACACTGAGCACTACAATGTGAAAACCTGTTTCTGGATTTAGATCTAAGTGATCTGAGAGGAGACGTGACCTCCTCCTTAGCCCTGACTGGAATTTTTGGTTATATTTAGAGAAAAGATTGCAAGCAAAGAATGATGTTGCTGATCTCTTTGTGGGTTTTTCCTTCTGTGAGTCTTTTTCTTCTGTCAATGTTCTTCATTGTTACATTGCTGACAAAGACCACACCTCCAATAACACAGTGACTGCCCTTTGGGACTGAAGCATCAGAAAACTGACCAAACAAGATGAAGCCCACAATAAACTTGTCCAGCCCCACATCCACTACCCCATGCTTCTCATCCATGAGGGCTTGAATGACATGGCCAGGAACAATCCTGTCCGGGTCATGAGTGACTACAGGGCTCTGAGGGCTGGGCTCAAGGGGTCAGGGACACAGGTAGTAGTTTTCTGTCCTCCTGGTTATGGGTCACGTGTACAGGAGGGACAAGTGCATAGATGAAGTGAACAGAAGACTCCAGACACTCACCCTGGCAATCTTCAAAAAATGTCTTGACGCCCACCTTGCTGGGTTCATCTGACCCCAGCAGCCTTTCCTGCCCAAGTGCAGGGGGGCTGAACATAATGATCTTGTAAGGTCCCTTCCAGTCCCTAACCTATATGAATCTATAAAGGCATACACCTTTCTCCAGTGTCTTAAGAAACAGTTTTATCCTATAGGAATATCCAATATTTGCATGTAAAACTCATCAAACTTCAAGCAGTGGAAACTTTCTTCAGAAGCTGTGACAGAAAACTACCCAAACTCTTAAGCAAAATTCTGTCCTAACTTTAATTTTACTGAGTTAACATGAAGCTTAACTATCTCCTATTGACTTCTATTTATGATCAGCCATATCAAATGGTGTTTTTTGGAAAATACAACTTACAATAAAATGTATTTTAGTATCTTTGATCAGCTATGCCAGGGTAGATTTTCTGCTTATTTTCCAAAGAGAATTTCTGGCATTTGCCAACATTTTTCTGCTGTGGCTTGGATCTGACATGGGTGGGCAATTATTTCAAACAGAGGGCTGCTTACTGAGTTTTGGCAAGCTGTCAAGGGCTGCATGGGTAGCCCTGCCCCTTGACAGGTTTCCTGCCCCTGTTCACCATCTTGTGACGGGAAGTCCCTCCCCTTGCCCCCAGAAGTACTCCTTTCAGCAAAGGGTTTTGCCATCTCAGAACCAGAAAAATACCAAACTATATTCTAAAAATCAAACATCTACAACATTCATTAATTTAATTTCAAAAAATATTTTTGTCCTGATTTACATGTGTTTGTGTATTGTACATAGTGGTGATTGCACAATAGTTTTAAATGAACTCTTACTCTTGTATATTGTGGGGGGGTATGGAGGGTGGGTATAGGTTTTTGGGGGGCTGTGGGTATGTGGGGTGTGGGTGAGGGTGTGGGGGTGTCTGTGGGAAAGGATAGGAGTGGGCATGGGGTGAGGGAGCATCTGGAAGTATGTGTGGATATATGGGATGTGGGTGGGTATGGGGTTTGTGGGGGAAATGTGTGTGGTGGGGAGGACGGCTGGGGTGTGTGAGGGGGTGTGGTTGTGGGGTCTCCATGTATGGCAGTGTGAGGGGGTGTGTGGGTGCATGTGTATGGTGGTGTGTGCTTGTGGGACTTGCCCTAAGAACACACACACACACACACACACACACACACACACACACACACACACACACACACACACACACACACACACACACACACTGTCCCTCCCACATTGCTCTCTCTCTCTCCCCCTCTCTCCCTCCCTCATTGCACAGATGTACACGCACACACACACACACACACACACACACCTGTTCCTGGTCCCAGGATACTAGCATGGGCCCTGTGATCCCGTGGTTCAGCCATGCAGCCAGGAGCCACACGGTGCAGGAGTGGCCAGTGGGCAGGCAGGGAAACACTGAAAGATGTGGCAGGGGGAGGAGTGTGAGAAAGCAGGCATGTGGAAATGCACTGACAGCTGGGTGGGAGTGTGAGGCCTGCATCAGTGTCCTGGGGTTGGGCATGGCAGGGCCCAGAGTGGGATGGCAGAGTGTGGGGTCCTAACTGGCAGGGGTTCTATGGGGCCATGCTAGTTCCCTTCTCTCCCTGCTGGCGCAGCCTAGCAAAGCTCCATAGACCCCTGTCAGCCCATGCCCTGTGCTCCTGCTGCCTTGCTCTGGGCCCTGCTGGCACTAGCCCCAGGACACTGGTCCCACCCAGCTGTTGCTGCGCTCCTATGTACCCACTTGCTCCCCCTTCCCCACCACTGCTTTCCCCACTTTCCTGCCTGCTGCCACAGCACTCTGGCACCCTATAGTTCCCAGCTGCATGGCCTTGACAGCAGGACTCAGAAGGAACTGGCCTGGCCCCAAGGACTGAGGCGATCGCCTGTGGTCCTCCCCTGCCTCGCTGCCCCGCTTCTTCTTATCTGAATTTCCCTCTGGTGCAGGGAGGCAGGAACAGCCCCACAGTCCCAGGCCAGAACCCTGGGCTAGGCAGGGGCTTCCAGTTGTGTGGGACAGGGCCAAGCAGGCCTTGTTGCTGGGTCCTGTTGCTGGCTTCCCCTGGGTCCTACTGCCCCTGGCTCCTGTCATCTTTGACAAGCAGCCAGGAGCAGATAAATGTTACTTTTCTAAATTTTTTAGGGGCCCCACAAGTCAGATCCAGCCTTTGGGCCATATTTTGCCCACCTCTGGCTTAACATAAAAGCTTATTGCCTTTCTAGTATGCTCATATATATTTTTTCCTGGTACAGACATATTTAACTGATCCCATTCATCTTACAATATCCCTCTGTCCAGTAATTTTGCCACAGGCAATAATGAATAATATAAAAGGATCTTACCAGCTTTACTTATATGCTGCTCTTTCAGTGGCTTGGCTGGCTCCTAGACCATGAACTTGGCTGAAGAATCGCTAGAATGGTTAGATTATTTTTCAAATAAACAGTACTTTGAAGAAAAGTTGTATTGAAAGGCAAATTGCCTGAGCATGCAGCTGTGGAGTGGAAGAGTTTGCCTGCCTACCTAACTTGAGTTTGTTCTACTGATGTAAAATCCAAGTAAGACAGCATTTGTCAAGGGCAGACAAAAGGATACTGCTATGATCAAGATTAGAAAAAAGCATAGCCTGGATGAAAGTTTTAGTTTGATATATAGATCAGAAAGATGATACCTTAGAGATGGCATGCAGAAAAAATCTGCAGAGTTTATACAAATACAGCCAGTGAGGTCCTAGACAAAGATCTGAGTCAAAGGTGACACATGAGTGACAGGCCTGAGTAATGGGCAGGACTGTGTTGTACTCTAAAGTGACCAGGAAAATCAAGAGGTTGTGGTAGTTTGGTCAGAGTATTGTATTTGCTGTGATGGACTCTGTAGGCTGGAGTTGGATGGAATGAGGGGTGAGGAGATGGACCTTTGTTTTAGCCGTGTTAAGCTGAACTATCAAAACTAGTTTTCTCCACAGCCTCAACACATTTAGTTCAATGATTTCTTATAGGCATCTTAGCATCAGTATATAAAAATAATGTGTTTTTGAAGAGTGCTTTGGAAAGCAGGGCATGGTTTATTTTAATTTGTATTAAGTAATAGTGACTTTCTTTCCTTTTCCAAAGTGAAGTGAGGGCCTGCCACTAAAGAACTCTGAGCATTATCCTAACGATGTCAATGAGGTTTCTGCAAATTTAGCAGTGTGGGGATTTGAGAAGGATATGTTTTGCTTCTGCAAATGAAATTTCAAAATGTAAATGTTTTATTTTGATTGGTAATTCAGGGAAAACAATTGATAACCTAAGCTTATCCACAACATCAATCTTTGCTATGAAGGGTTGGAGGAAAACTCACGGATGCATCACTGAGCTCAAAATGTCAAGATTCCCGAACTGATTGCTGTATAGAAAAGGAATGTTCATCACTGTTTTTTTCTCTATCCCCACACCTCCCCTTTGTGTCCTTCATCATGGCACTAGAGATAGAAAAATATACATCAGTATGACTACAGATTTAGGGAACAGACATGAGAAAACACTGTCTTCTTGGGTAGTCCCATAACAATTTGTCAGGAAAGGTGTTGCATGAAGAAGAAACCTGTATTTTTTAAATGATGAAGAAAGATGTTTTCTTAGGGAAGTGCTATAATGTTAATCAATTATTCCAATTCTACTTAAATGCTAGGAGAAATAGATTATTGGAAAGCTTAACATTTTTAAATTTTTATGCCCTGCATTTTGGTCAAGCAAAGAAGAATGTAAGGGAATCCCTTTTTAATTGTGGACTTTCCAAGAGAAGAAACTATAAAGCAAGACTACTAGAAGTACAGAAATTATCAATGTAATTTCACTTTTTATACAGTAAGTTTAGTTCAGCGGTGCCATGTAGGCAAACCAAATATGAACTTTTTTGTTTCAATTTCATTTTAATATATTTAATCAAAATTAGCAATCTGTTCATCTGAAAAAAAACTAATTACTAATCAAAAATATGCAGGTCAATTATAAAATATAAAGCTTCCTGCTTCAAGCCTATTTTAATTGATTAGCTTTAAACCTGGGTTATCATCACACATGCATACTCTTGCTGTCTCAATGCTATCCTGGATATTTCACTTAGTTAACAATTCCCTGCATACATGTGCACACACGCATGCACACACACCACAGTCTCTTCACTGCAGACCCATTCTACTCTGGACTGTCCTGGCCTCTGCCCTCTGCCTGTTACCACCCCGTCCACCCGCCCCCCTTCAGTGTCTCCTGGGATGCACCACAGAACAGACGGTGCCTGGGCCAGGTGGGACCAAGGGACCCACCGCAGATCAGACAAAGTTCCTTTGGCCCACAGGCTGTATTTTGCCCACCCCTGGATTACCAAATATTTAGATAATTTGTGTCTGGTATGCACACACAAATATTTATCCCCTATAAACTAATAGCAAATAAGGGTGTGATTCTTCTTTCATGGCTTCATCGGCCATATATGGGAACAAAGGCTTTCTCATGAATGTTATGGTGTGAGAGGGGGACTGCAGAGAGCCAGCTTATTAAAGGCAGGAGTGAGGAAGATTTATATATATATATATATATATATATATATATATATATATATATATGTGTGTGTGTGTGTGTGTGTATAAAAGTTTGTATATTTCATATATATATGAAAAGAAGATTTATATATATGAAAAGTTGCCTGTGGCTAGACAATTGCCTTTACTATTGTGCATTTTATAGCACTGAGTAGCTGATGATATACCTCTGGAAATATCCAACCACCTTTTATTGTGGTTCACTCTTTACCTTTTCCCTTCCACATGCCGAAAAAAAGTCATAAGAGCCTTGTACAGACCTGGAGGATCTAGCAATATCCAGCTCCTGCAGCTTGTTGATAATACAGAAGCATTGGAGCTACACTATTAGTACCTCTACCTTGTTAGAGCTGCTCCATAGTGAAAGGCTGTGTTCTCCATACCCAGTTTCTACAACAGTGATTCTCAGCCAGGGTGTTGTGGCACTCTGTGGTGCCACCAGATCCTTTGAAGGGTGCTACAAGTTGTGAGAAGATAAGTGAGATGTGTAAGCAGATAAGTATAGGCTTAGGCTTGTCCATGCCTGGTCCATTCCCCACCTCTGCTGCCTGACCCCACTGCAAGGAGGTACATTTTTTACTATATAAATTAGTTTTTGAAATTAGCTTCCACTCAATTCACAAAAGTTATTGAAGGGCGCCTTTAGTCTAATGCAGTGTACCTCAAGTCTAAAAAGCTCGAGAACCACTGTTTTACAGTACAGAAGGGTTGTTTTGCATCTCTCCCTTAGCCATTAGTCCTTCCAGCACTCTCTCAGCCCTTTGCTCAAGACCCTAAAAACTGCTTCTCCTAATTTCTGTCCTACAAAATATGAGCAGTTCTTTTCCAAAGAGAAAGTGCTGCCTTGTTCTTTAAAATTTCTGAAAGGAACAGTGGACTTTCCCAGGGTAAGAAAATACCTCAGTGGATGACCGGTGTTCTAATCCATCAGGTTTCTATTATGGTGCATTTTCTACAGTTGCTTCCTTTAAGATTTGACTTTGCAAAGCTTTTGTATAGATGGATGCAAATATATGCTATTTATTATTAAACTTTGTAGGTTAAAAGTTAAGCCTTTAAGATACCTGTTCTTTATGAACTAAAAAAGAAAAAAATGACAGCTTTAGGTTTGGCTGAAGGATCCAACAGAATAAAGTTTTGTTTGTTTTTTTAATTGGGCTTCAGGGTATTCTTGAAAATATTCAGTATTCTTTTGCATTATTTGATTGTCCCATATTTTTTCCTACAGCAGCTAGGCACCACCATTTCTTAACCTGTGAATCTCATTATGTAATTTCTTTTCATTCTAGTCCTGAAGAAAAAAGACATAGCTGTTGGGTACCATATGTGTGTGGTTTGCAATATGTAACAGGTCATCTAGGCTCCCATGCATGTGCTGTGCAGGACAAAAGGTCGGCAAGTAAATGCTGCTGACAGGCTCGTTGCAGCATGTCTTTGGCATATCCACATATCTCCCTAGTGAGTGTCCCCTATGACCTAAGCTGATAAATTTACAACAAAGGGGGTGCATCTACTTGTGCATTTGATGTAGCACCAGTTAACTCAGGAGTAAATTACTTGCAAGTAAATGGTGCCAGACAAGCATCTACACGTGCCAGGAAGTGGGAGCAGATTTGCTGCCAATCTGCTCCTGCTTCCCAGGGCCCTGCAATGGGCTTCTGCCACCACCAAGCTCCGGCTGCAGCTGCCAGCAGCTGGAAGCCCTCTTCAAAAGCCAGCCCTGCTTGCTGCTCTGTCCAGCCACTTCCCTGGCCAGAAGTGTGCCCAGTGCAGAGACAGCATGCAGCAGCACTCTCCTCCCCTCATGTGCATCCCTGCACTATGGCTTCTGCAGTCCCTGCCCTTGGCAGTGATGACTAGAACCCCATGGTCCTGCTGGCCACTGTGCTGGCCCCGCTGGCCTGTTGCACTGACCACCACCTAGCCCATGGCAATCTAGCCCCTCCTGACTCCCCCATATGCAGTGACCACTTGCCTGCCCACCACGTGCTGTCTCAGGGCTGCCACCGCACACATGCTGCCTCCACCCTGTCCGTCTGGCTGAACCCCATCCAGAAAGTGACCTCTGGGGCCCTCTTGGGCCTCCAGCCCTGCTACCTCTGGGCCCGCCAGGCTAGCCAGGAGTGGTGGTGGCATGTCATCCAGCACAGCTGGACAATGAGCAGTGGCTGGAGGCCTTCTACATGACCTGGGCCACCTGCAAATTGCTGAAGCAGCTATAGCCCCACCTGGAGCAGCAGCACACTGGCATGCTGCTGCCCCTCCACGTGGACACCCACCTGGCTCTCGCCCCACTCAAGCTGGCCACACTGGCCAGCCTGAAGTAACATCCACCACCTGTTAGGTATGGGCAAAGCCACTGCCAGGGATGCCATCCTGGAGGTGTGCAGCACCCTCCAGGGTGTGCCGGCAGACACTGTGCTCCATGTGCATGACCCCCTGGCAGAGGTGGTGTGGTTAAATACCCTGGGATTCCCCCAGTGCATTGGGGCCCTGGACGGGAGCCACATCCCCATCACCTGCCTGTCCCACAGAGACCACCCCTGTTACACCCAGAGGGGCTTTCACTCGGAGGTGCTCCAGGCCACTATGGACCACTGCAGGGCCTTCACACATGTGAGTGCCAGCTGGCTGGGCAGTGCCCACGACGCCTGCATCTTCTGGAAAGCCAACCTATCCTGCCAGGCCTGGTGGACAGTGGGTACTTCGGCCCGGGGGTGCTGGACCTGTAGCTGGGCACTGTGGTGGTCCCATCCCTCCTCATCAGAGACCCTGCACACCTGCTCCTGCTCTGGCTCATGCAGCCCTACACCAGCCACTTGGACCCCACCAGGCCCACTTCAACATCTGCCTGAGTCAGACCTGCGCATTGGTGGAGTGGTTCTTTGGCTGCCTCAGGGGCTTTTGGCACACCCTCACTGCCCACCTCAAGTTCACCAAGGACAACCTCCCTCGGATAATATTTGCAGCCTGTGTGCTGCGTAACATCTGCGAGGCCTGGGGAAACTCTTCCACAAGGCCTGAGTGAAGGAAGCATGGCACACAGAGGACACCTGGCAGTGGGAGCACCATCTGAGGCTGCAGCAGCAGTGGTGCCCCCCCCAAGCTGAGGCCCCCTCCTTTCCCAACAAACAGGGCTCTCTCCTTCCCCAAAAACAGACCCTCCCCTCCCCACTCAGGAAACAGAGCCCCTCCACAACCCACCCCAGTGACCAACAATAAAACACCTTCTTCCTCATGAAAACTTTGTTCAATGACCTTTGTGTGCCACCCTGGGGTGGGGTGCCATGGGGTGGAGGCAACTAGGGGGCAGAGCCTGGAGACAGGTGCCAGCACCCCAGCCTCTGTCCACTCCCCCATGGGTGCACATGCCGTGGTGAGTGTGGCAGGTGGGGAGCTTGCCCAGGAGTGATGGTACCTGGTGCTTCCCCAGCGCAGGTGGCTCCCCCTCTGGCATCTAGTGTCCAGGGCCAGCAGGGCTGGCATGCAGTCCTGGCCCTCCTGTAGGCAGTTCCAGCTCCACACCCATGGCCCAAGAAGGGGCCTACTGCTTGGCTGTGGGTGGCTGCCAGGGAAGAGGCAGGGCTAGGGTCAGGAGCCAGGCAATGGGTGGCACAAAGGTGACCACCAGGGCCAGAACGGTGTCCAGCACCCAGTGGTCATCATCTCTCACCTGCACTGCCTGGGCCAGTCTGGTGTTCTGTTCCTGCAAAGCCTTCACCCACTCATGCTCCAGGGCCAGGAGCTGCACCCAGAACTCCCAGTCTGCCCAGTCCTCCACCTCGTCCTGCGCCTTCTCATGGGCAACATCCTCTGCCCACCACCTGTCTTGGCGGGCTATGTACTCCATCCACCACCTCTCCTGCTGGGTCACATCCTCCGCCCACCAGGCCCTTGTGTCCTGCAGCCAGTCCTCTGATTCTGTGACCAGACAATCCAGGAGAAGAAGCCTGTCCAGGGTCCTCCTCTGGCAGAGCTAGTGTATCTGCAGGGCCTCAGCTGTGGATGGTAGCGACCCTGAGGGAGCATCCCAGCTGCCAAGGGCAGCCTCTCCCCTGCATGCAGCTGCAGACCCTGTAGAGCCATGAGACAAAAGCTGTTTGTGAGAGTATACAATGTTTCAGAGATAAGATGATCTGTACCAGGGGTTGTGTACTGCCTGGTCATGTACAGGTGGCCAGGAACCATGATAAGTCAGCCTGGCAGTCCTGGGCCCAGGCAGCTGCCAGCCTAGCCCCCTGTCCCTGTGAGCCGG
Source organism: Alligator mississippiensis (assembly GCF_030867095.1). Lineage (NCBI taxonomy): Eukaryota > Metazoa > Chordata > Crocodylia > Alligatoridae > Alligator > Alligator mississippiensis. The sequence continues at coordinate 83,736,408 of NC_081828.1, read as the reverse complement.
AGGCCCACTGGGTGCTGGCCACAGGCAACCTGCCTCCCCGCCTGGTTCCCAGGGCAGGACAGGACAGGCTTCTGGCAGCACCTGCCATAACAGCTCCAGACCCTGCTGCCCCCCACCTCCTTCTGCAGGGCAACTGTTCTGCTGTGCTGCAGCCCAGCCCATGGCGCCCAGGCTTGGGGTGCAAGGAGTTCCTAGACAACTGGGGCAAGGAGCTGCCTGTGCCCCCACCGTCCCCGCAGAGGTCTTCTCTGGGGAGGCACCCTGGAGCCAGGCCGCCGCCGCCGCCCCCCCCCCCCCATGACACCACTGTGCCCCAAGCATCCCCCTGCTGCACATGCCCTGGGCAGTGCACACAGACTTGTTTGTGTAGACTGAGGGATGCCGGCCCTGACAGTTTACACTCCAGGGTACTCAAGGAGCTGCCTAGCATCATAGCTCAGCCCCTGGCACAGATCTTCGAGAACTCCTGGTGCTCTGGTGAAGTGCCTGAAGATTGGAAGAAGGCCAATGTGGTGCCTATCTTCAAGAAAGGGAGGCAAGTGGATCTGGCAAACTACAGGCCCATCAGCCTGACTTCTATCTCGGGGAAGGTCTTAGAAAAGATTATCAAAGAAACCATTCTTAACAGACTGGCCGATGGCAAAATCCTGAGGGATAGCCAGCACGGTTTTGTTGCAGGTAGGTCTTGCTTGACCAATCTTATTTCCTTTTATGACCAGGTGACCTATCACCTGGACAAGGGAGAAGAGATTGATGTCATATATCTTGACTTTAAAAAAGCCTTCGATCTGGTATCCCATGATCACCTCTTAGCAAAACTGGCTAACTGCGGCCTCAGCCTCAGCACAATCCGCTGGCTGGGGAATTGGCTCCGTGGTAGGACCCAGAGGGTGGTAGCTGATGGAAGTCAGTCATCGTGGTGTGTTGTGACCAGTGGGGTCCCTCAAGGCTCTGTCCTTGGACCTACATTATTCAACATCTTCATTAGTGATGTGGACATTGGTATCAGAAGCAGACTGGCCAAGTTCGCCGATAACACCAAACTCTGGGGTAAAGCATCGACACCTGAGGGCAGGAGGGTGATTCAGACTGACCTTGACAGGCTCAGGAAATGGGTGGACGAGAACCTGATGGTGTTTAACACTGAAAAATGCAAGGTTTTCCACCTTGGGAAGAAAAACCTGCAGCATCCTTATAGGCTCAGCAGTGCTACGCTGGCTAGCACTACGGGCAAAAGGGATTTGGGGGTCATGATTGACCACAAGATGAACATGAGCCCTCAATGTGATGCTGCAGCAAGTAAAGTGAGCAAAATGCTGGCTTGTATGCATGGCTGCTTCTCAAGCAAATCCCGGGACGTCATTCTCCTATTGTACTCGGCCTTGGTGAGGACACAGCTGGAGTACTGGGTCCAGTTTTGGGCTCCACAATTCAAAAAGGATGTGGAGAAGTTTGAGGGTGCAGAGGGGAGCCATGTGCATGATCAAGGGTCAGGAAAACAGACCTCTGATGAGAAGCTGAGAGCCATGGGACTCTTCAGCCTGGGAAAGCACAGGCTCAGGGGTGATGTGGTGGCCACCTATAAGTTTATCAGAGGTGCTCACCAGGATCTGGGGGAACATCTGTTCACCAGAGCGCCCCAAGGGATTACAAGGTCAAACGGTCACAAACTCCATGATCGTTTCAGGCTGGACATAAGGAAGAACCTCTTTACTGTCCGAGGCCCCAAGGTTTGGAATAGACTACCACCGGAGGTGATTCAAGCACCTACTTTGAATGCCTTCAAGAGGCATTTGGATGTTTATCTTGATGGGATCCTATGATCCCTGCTGACTTCCTGCCCCTGGGGCAGGGGGCTGGACTTGATGATCTTCCCAGCTCCCTTCCAGCCCTTATGTCTATGAAATCTATTAAATCATCCCATGACCCACCCCAGCCCCTGCCCCTGCCCCATTCCCCCCCTCACTATGGGGGCTTCTATCTGCCCCCCTGCCCCTTCCTTCTCCCCTTGCCCTATCCCCTCCACAAACTTACCTCCTGATGTGAGGAGGAGGGGGGGGGGGGGCTTCATGCATGTGCGAGCACGCTCAGCCCCTTCAAATATTTTCTCCCTCTATGAGTGCCAGACAGTGGCACTGGGGTGCAGGCTGGCTGGGGCATCTGGCATGTGGCCTGCCCAGAGGGACAAGGGGCCTGGAATGGCCTCAGGCTCCCTGCTGGTGTGCACCACGGCTCAAAGTGCCTGCAGGCTTTTAAAGGCCTGAAGCAGAGACAGCCTAGCCCTGGGGCAAGAGAGGCTCTCCGCCCAGAGCCCTGAGGCTAGCCTGAGGCTGACCCCCTAGTGTCAGAGATGACCAGGGAGCAAACACGTTCCTGAGTCGCATCTACATGTGCACTACTGCACAGTAACTAATCCTGCATAAATTTGGTGCCTGCATTGGCAGATATCAAATTTACTCATGATTAGGGGTTTTTACTGTGCAGTAAATGTGCGCATGTGTAAACACACACACTTATGCAGTGAACTATGCTACTGCACAGTTAACCATCTTCAGTAGATGCGCCCAGGGACAGGTTACATGGAGTCTTTTTTCTGACAAATAGGATATATGGCAGGAGAAAGCAAAATAAGACCCATGGGCCAGATCTAGCCTGCCAGGCCATTCTATCTGGCCTACGGGGCCCCTAAAAAGTTTAAAAAATTAATATTTATCTGCTCCTGGCTGCCTGTCAAAGATGACAGGAGCCTGGGGCAGTAGGACCCAGGGGGAGCTAGCAGCAGGATTAAGCAGCTCAGCAGCAAGACCTGCCCAACCCCACCCCCTCAGCCTCCTCAGCCCCACAACCCTGCACCCCACAACCGGAAGCCTCTGCCTAGCAGAGGCTTCTGGCCTGGGACTGTGGGGCAGTTTCCACTTCCCTCTGCCAGAGAGGGAAATTCAGATAAGAATGCTGCCACTCCCCCGTGACTGTAGCTGCCATTTCCCTGCTTTCCTGCTCACTGCCAGCCACTCCAGTACCACATGGTTCCCGGCTGCATTGCCGGACCATGGGAGCACACGTCCCACGCCAGTACCCCGGGGCCAGGAGGGGAGGGGTGCGTGTGTGTGTGCAGGAAGGGAGGGACAGAGTGTGTGTGTGTGTGTGTGTGTGTGTGTTCATAGGGTGAGTCCAACACATACACCCCACAATACACATGCACCCACACCCCCCCTTGTACTGCCATACATGCAGACCCCCACATCTCCAGCCACCCTTCCCCTACACACATCTCCCCACAAACCCCACCCATGCCCCACATATCCACACACACAGGTGCCCTTGCCCCACACCCATACCCCCCACATCTATCCCCTCCTACAAAACCCACACACACGCACCCCCACACCCTCCTCCACACCCACACCCCCCCAGCCCTCCACAAACCTATACCCACACCCCCTACAATATACAAGCGTCAGACTTCACTTTAAGCTATTGTGCAATCACCCCTATGTACACTACACAAACACATGGAAATAGGACAAAAATATGTTTTGAAATCAAATTAATGAATGCTGTAGATGTTTGATTTATATAATTTGGTATTTTTCTGGTTCCTAGATAGCAAAACCCCTTGCTGAAAATAGTACTTCTGGGGGCAAGGGGAGGGGCTTCTGGAGGCAAAGGTCAGGGGTTAGGGGGCAGGACTTCTGGTCACAAGATGGTAACCAGGGGGTGGGGCATCTGTCAAAGGGCAGGGCTACCCATGCAGCCCTTGACAGCTTGCCAAAACTCAGAAAGTGTCTCTCCACCTGAAATAATTGCCTGCCCCTGGCATAGGGAGTCCCTGAAGAGAACTGCTGCAAACCTGGATCTCTTGGAATGCGGGTGTGGTTTTTCTTGAGCCTATTTCATTTGTTTTTCCTTTGTCCCTTGGAAGAAATTCATTCCTGTGCAGAAGACCAGCATAAGGCTTGTTGCTGTTTGTGTTGCAAAAGTGCCTAGAAGTCCTGGTCAACAGTTGAAACCCCCGAATGCTGAACACTATATAAACATATAAAAATAAGGCAATCTCTCAAAGAATTTGGACCTCAGTTCATACCACTAAAACCCCAAGTGAAACTTCAGTATCACGTTTACCTTGTGCCAACCTTCAGCCTGTGCTCAGACATGCCCTTTGGTTCTTTTCTTCCTCTTACATGTGTAAGCCTTGGCTAACCCAGTGCTAACTACAGCCATGTCCAATTGTTCAGGACCTGGGGTGCCAGGTAGCTTTACCCTCTGCTCAGCTCACCTAGGAGCAGCCAGAGGCTCTCTGAGAGGAGAGGCTCCCTTTACAATGGAAAGACCTTGCAGACTCAGAAATAACTATTTACAGAATGTAATTATATACAGGAGATAATTGCTATATGCAAGTGAACATTAAATAATATCAAAAGTTTGAAACACTCTATTTACAATGCACGAGGATAAGTCTACACAGGAATAACAGTTGATAAGTATTTACACTAAAAGGATTTTCAAATCAATGAATATAACGCAAATAACTTAGGCACTATGTTAAATACTCACTGTATTAAATCCCTAATTAATTATTTACAAGTAATAGCCAGTCACTCCAACTATGCCCAACAAAAGGATGGAGGGGCAGTCCCTCACTCCTCTCATCAAACGCTTGTGTCCTCCAGCTGCCTCGGGCTATCCCACACAGGCCCAGGCATCTTGCAGTCAACATAGGCTGTTTTCATTCAGACCCCTGCAAAACACAAATCCTTCCCCACGCACTTCCATGTGCTCTTCTCTGCCAGGGCATGGCCTCTCCAAGCCCACAGAGCTGTTTACCCAGTTAAACACAAGGAAAGCAAGCTGCTGCCGGCAGACCAAACAGCACCTCTGGGCTCACTTTCCCTTTAGGCAGTCAGGCACACCGAGGCTTCCCCTCAGATCGGGCTTCCCTGGGTCATAGCCCACACAGGCATCCTGGGGACTTTCCCAAGCTGGCGTCTCTTTCCGCCAAGCTGTGCCAGCCCCACCACAGCCCTTTCCTCAACCACTCACAGGGGATTTATCACACTCTTAACGACCCCCGCAAGCCTCCAAACCCAGCAGGGAATCGCCATCCTGCTCTCTAGGGGCTTCCCAGGGCTATGTCCCCACCCCAAGGAATTTGTGAAGCTGGCTCACGAACTCTGCATACTCATTCAGGGGTCTGCTCTCTCCTGCTCAATGCTTCAGGTGCTCCACTGGCCTCTGGCCCGGTCACAAAGGGTATGGCAGGTACTTGTGGGGTGGGACCACGCTGCAGGCTCTTCCCAGCCCTTCCACGCAGCATGTGCCTCTTTTCTCCCAACCTGGGGGTGGGGTGACACTGGTTTTAAGGGGAGCTGCCCAGCCAGTCTCTGGGCTGGAATTTTCCTGGGCTCCTTATCTGATTTTTTAATCTTGCATCCCCTTGCTGGGGGTAATACAAATATGGTGTCCCTGCTGAGACAGTTTCCTTCAAACATTCAGGCCCAACCAAGGACACTTGGAAGGTAAATGCCCTGTAAACTTCCTGTTACACATGCAATAAAACTACTCTGTAACCATACACGCGCACACACACACGCTCGCGCACACACACGCGCGGACACACACACACTTCCCTGCTACTGTCTACCGTTTGGAATGATTCATGCTTTTATTCCTGTGCTCTTATTGATGTCAATGTCATTTAGGACTGTGTAAAGTATCTCCTCTGATCCACAGAATATGAGTGTCTTGTTCAAAGTGTGCAGTCCCCCCCTCTTGTTTTATTCTAACCTGGGGAAGAACACAACCCTAGCAAATTATAAAAGTAATTCAGAATAGTTAGTTTCCTGCATGAGAAATAGGGTGAGAGCCCATCAGTGAGACACTGCTCACTCTCCGGAGGAAATCCATGTCAGGGTGTTCTTTGAAGGGCCTACATGCTTGGTGGAAATTGAGCTGCTCTCCCATGCGCTTGGCAGCGGACCAGAAGTATTTCTGGTCCACTTCTGGGTCCACCGCCAGCATGCTGGGGGGCCCTCCATGCTCCTGTGGGATGCTCCATCCTCCCCACCTTTGCAGTGTTCAGGAGGGCTCGGTCCTTGGACCGATACTCTTTAATGTCTTCATCAGTGACTTGGACGAGGGAGTCAAATGTACTCTGTCCAAGTTTGCAGATGACACAAAGCTATGGGGAGAAGTGGACATGCCGGAGGGCAGGGAACAGCTGCAGGCAGACCTGGATAGGTTGGACAAGTGGGCAGAAAACAACAGGATGCAGTTCAACAAGGAGAAATGCAAAGTGCTGCACCTAGGGAGGAAAAATGTCCAGCACACCTACAGCCTAGGGAATGACCTGCTGGGTGGCACAGAGGTGGAAAGGGATCTTGGAGTCCTAGTGGACTCCAAGATGAACATGAGCCGGCAGTGTGACGAAGCCATCAGAAAAGCCAATGGCACTTTATCGTGCATCAGCAGATGCATGATGAATAGGTCCAGGGAGGTGATACTTCCCCTCTATAGGGCGCTGTTCAGACCGCAGTTGGAGTACTGCGTGCAATTCTGGGCGCCACACTTCAAGAAGGATGCGGATAACCTGGAGAGGGCCCAGAGAAGGGCAGCTCATATGGTCAAGGGCCTACAGACCAAGCCCTACGAGGAGAGACTAGAGAAACTGGATCTTTTCAGCCTCCGCAAGAGAACGTTGAGAGGCGACCTTGTGGCTGCCTATAAGTTCATCACGGGGGCACAGAAGGGAATTGGTGAGGTTTTATTCACCAAGGCGCCCCCGGGGGTTACAAGAAATAATGGCCACAAGCTAGCAGAGAGCAGATTTAGATTGGACATTAGGAAGAACTTCTTCACAGTTCGAGTGGCCAAGGTCTGGAACGGGCTCCCAAGGGAGGTGGTGCTCTCCCCTACCCTGGGGGTCTTCAAGAGGAGGTTAGACGAGTATCTAGCTGGGGTCATCTAGACCCAGCACTCTTTCCTGCTTATGCAGGGGGTCGGACTCAATGATCTATTGAGGTCCCTTCCGACCCTAACATCTATGAATCTATGAACCTATGGTACCTCGAGGCGTGTAGAAAAAACATTTAAAGCTGGCCAAATTGCTGATTCTCCGAATCAGCAACAATCTTCCGATTCAGCTGAATCGAATTGGGGACAGCCATCCGAATCAACTAATCGAATCACTGTCCCCCGATTTGGGCTGAATTTGAATCAAATATGGCCTGTTTCGCACATGCCTAGTAATAGGTTCTCAGATCAAAGTATAGCATCAATCCAAACTAGTGACTGGCTTGCCTACTGATTGCACTGAGCTCAGCATTGCACATACCCATTTGTGAAAGAGTGCATGGAAGCATTTTATTTCTCCCTGTGGGCAAGGGGGTTAAGTAACTTATGGGTTCTTAAGCCATCAAAGCTTTGTTTGTAGCCAGCCCACCACCTCTTGCTGAGGTTCATACCTCTAGCTGCTTCTCACAGCCTGGATCACCTTTCAGCACATGGCAACAGCAGGAAGTGAGGGGTGTAATATAATTGACAAATCCATTTTTATCATTTCTGTTTTATCTCAATAGAGGAAAACAAGCTGATGTTGAATTATGATATTACCTCTGCTTAATACCCTTGCCTACCATTGATTTCCTCTGTTAGCTTACTGGAATCCTGCTGGTTAGAATTCCATAAGTCAGGAGTTCTCAGCCAAACCTAAGTCCTAAACAACCTGTAAATATTGAAAGATGCAATATGAATTTGATGAAGTTTTAATGAACGTTTGTTGTTGGATGGTGTGTACTTCGTTCCAGGCACCTTTCTGTTCTTAATTAGCTGAGTGGTACAAGAGAGGTGAAGGAGTGGGGTGATGCCAGTCAGTGGTGATGCGTAGGGGGTGCATGGAGGTGCACATTCACCCCCTGAGAGCGCTGGTGCACTCCTGACTGGCCGCACTCCCTGCTTAGGCAATGGGCAGGGAGAGCTGGCGGGAGCGCTGGTACCCCCCACTTGGAGCGCTGGCCAGAGAGTGGGAGCACTGTGGCCACTCCTAGAAGTGCTGCAGCCACTCCCAGAAGCGGGTGAGTGAGATCAGCAGCGGGGGGCCCACCCCCAGTCGCTGACCAGTCACTGGGGGGGGCACATGGCCCTCCCTCCCCCCCCCCAGTAAAGTGGCACCAGTCACTCATGATGCCAGCCTTATGGAGAAGAATGTCTCTATGAGCAAGGGAATAACTTATTTTACTGCCATTCTCCAGATAACCAAGGAAAGCCCCTCATTAGTACCTGCTGACAATTGGAGTAAAAACCTAGCTGCCCTCCAGGGTAGCAGGTGATATGTTTCTGTGGCCACAGAATGTCAGTAGCTGAGCTAAAAGGACTCTACTTGAAAGTGGTCAACAATGTGCTACATAGAGCTTCTGTTCCTCTATTTGGTCCTGAAAATGCATAAATTTTGAGTTTACAATACAAGAGCGTTAGCAGGACTGGGGGCTTGGAGAGAAGCAACTTTTTCTCCCATATCTTCATCCTACTCTGCTGACAAAGGGTGGGATTGTTCCCTTAATTAAAACCAGGGGTGGCCACAAGTGGCACAAGCAGCTTCAGTGTGTATCACATAGCCGACTGGGGAGAGGACGGGCAATACAGCAGCAGATGGGAACAGAAAGCAGAACAGGAGATCAGGCAGGAGAAGTGGATTGGAGTATTAATTTGGGAGGATGCATGGCTAATTTGTGGTGTGCGTGCAAAAAAGGTTGGCCCCACTCATTTACCAGATTCAAGGAACAGTATAATATATATCCCTCAGCTTTCCTAATTCATCCTTTATTTGCTTCAGTTATTTTTGTACCTTTTTATAAGGTATAAACTATAGTTTCAAAGAACACTATAAGTCAAGTATGAGCTATATAAGTATGAGCCAAGTACTGTACACAATAGTAGTCATTTCTGTAGATTTATTTTACTAAAATCTCTCTTTTTCTTTAAATCTTTCCTTGAAATGTGAAATAGCAGGAAAAAAACATTGTTTGTATTAGCAACTGGAATGAATATAAGTCTTAGGGGGTTGACCCCAATCTATCTTTGAGGACAACTGAATGAAGCATTATAAACTCACTTCCATATGGTGCTTACTATTTGCACTCAACCAGATATCTAAACAGTGTGAGAATCTGGTAATTCAGCAGTGCAGAGAAACTTCAATAAAAAGTCTGGGAGTACCAGGAATGCAGGGTCAGACCCCCTAAAGTGTAGTGTGCGAAAGGAAAACCGGATTGCATGAGCAGTGCACTGGGTGTGGGGGCAAAAGGTAGTTTGCAGTTTACTCTTAGATTGATTTTGATTATATCATTAAAATACAAAGTCAGTCCACTAGAATTATGCCAGTATAATAGATACAAATGTAGCCCCTTATATTGATGTATTTCATATGTGTGTGTGTATTAATTAAATTTCTTATCTGTATAAACACCTTGCAAAATCATAAATGCCGTCTCACCTAAGTACATTAAATTTTTTATTTATTCTTTCAGGAGAATCAAACATCATTAGTTTCTCTACCATCATTTACTCACTGGGGAAAAGGGAATTCCAGAATGTTTTCTGTCTGGCTGATGAATTGCACTACATTGTGGGCATGTCTACACGGGACATTTACTGTGGAGTTGCCTAATTAGTTCCATAGTAAATAGCTCAACATCTTCATGTGCAGGTCTATGAGGCTGGAGTAAACTAATAAACTGCAGCAGGGTAGCACTTGTAAATACAAGTACTATCCTGCTGCATAGTTTTTCATTCTGCAGCATGGCATGTGTGGACACTGATCGGGCTGGCTGGGTCTCGAGGCTTCTTCAGTGTGGGGGCTGCCTGCTGGCTAGCCCCACACTGGATTACCTGTGTGCCCCAGCCAGCCCCTCTGCAACACATTGAGCCTTGTCAGGGAAGTCCTGGGCTGGCAGGCTGACCCCTGGGTTCCCCTACAAGCTGAGGCTGCTCCACCCTGGCTCAGCGTGCTGCAGTCCAAGGTGCACATGTAAACATGGCACCCAGGAGCAATAAACTCTGGCATGATAAGCACCAGAGTTTATTGCATTGCATTAATATGCAGGTATAGATGCACCCTTTTACAGCTGATGAGTTTATGTATACACACAATAGTTCCATAAATCAGAATTGAACTGGCCATTAAGGATAGAAAAGATCCTTTCATCAGAACATCAAAATCTTCCTGGATGAAGATCAGGTCCTGTAACTTAGGTATTGGTTTTGTTCAGTTATTCAGCTTCTGAAAAGGCTTATCTATTGTGATGAAGATATTTTCTGCATGAAAACCCAAACCAGTGAAGTGATTATATAAGGAGGGGTTTGAAGACTCTTTGACAGAACCAGGCTCTGTTGAAATTGTGAAACTTGTAAATTCTTGGGGATTTATTTGGGGAAATAAAACGTTCTGACAGTACCCATTGACATTTTTGGAATTAAATGTTTTAATTTTCATTTTGAAAGGGACATTTCATTTGGTTTTATTTTGATTATATTATGCAATTTAAAAAAAAATTTAAAACACACTGAAATATTCGATTTTGCTAAAATCAAAGTGTTTGAGGGACACAAAACAATTACTATAGCATTTTCTTTCATGGAGAATATTAAATGTTTTTACTTCAGCTCTGATTTGGAATATAAAGCAGATGTCAAAATCTCAAAAGTCTTCATGAAATGGGATTTGGTCAACTGCACATGCTTAACTTCAATGCCAGTTATCAGCTCATATGCTCATAGCTAAGCATGAGCTTAAGTGTCTTGGTAGTGAAGTCCTAGTGAAGAAAATCAAGATTTTATAAATGTCAAGCATACGTGTAAAAATTGTGCTTTGGTTGGAATCAAGTAGTTGAGGATCATATTGGAGATGTCCTTGCAATGGTGGTGCAGAAATGCTTTGCCCCACTATCCTGTCTTTGGAGTAGGGCTATGCCAGCACTTAGAGTTACAGTATCAGGATCTGGATGTGTTATCCATATTTGGTTCTGGAGGGGAATACATGCTATTTTTTTCTTGTTTGTGCGAAAAACTTCTTAGCTTCTATATTGCTATACTAAAAATGAAAACAAGCTAGAACAGTGGTTCTTAACCTTTTTAGAGTCAAGGCACTCACGGATAGACTGGAAGCGCCCCTCAGAAAATGCCAGCTCTTAGTTTTCACTCTTTTTTTTGCCTACAGTCATAAAATAGAACATTGTTTATATTGCAAAGACTTCAGAATTACCACAATTATAGATTGCTATCTGAAATCCCGGGGGTTTGTGACTTGCGTTTGCAAACCTAAGGGCGCATCCACACAAGCGCGCACATGCATCTTGCCCCGCCTCAAACCCTTTGAGGCGGGACAACAGGCACGTGCAGGGACAAAAATATCTTCCCCGTGCTGCAAACTTGCAGCGTGGGGAGAAAATTAGACCCCTGGATATCCAGGGGTCTAAAAAAAGTTAAATATAAAAAAGTGGGGCAGATGAAGCATAAAAAACCTGAGGCAACCAGAGGCTGGGTCCTCCATAGAGATGCTCTGGCTGCCAGAGTGTCTCTTTGGTTGCCCCTCACCCTGAAGCTGAAACATGCGGCTGGCCAGGCTGCGTGTTTCAGCACCAGGGCTCCAGTGCTAGTGAGTAAGGGGTCGGGGGGGCTGGAGGAGTGGAAAAGGGACTGTGGGGGGGACCCCTGACGGCCCCACCCACTCCCCCAGCCCCCCCTGACCCCTGCCAGCCCCCCTGAGGCCCCCGACCCCTGCCGGGGCTGCCCCCCCCCGCCAGCCCCCCCGAGGCCCCCGACCCCTGCCCTGTCTGGCCCCATCCCCCCAAACCCCCTCCATCCCTGCCCCCCCAACCCCATACTTAAAAAAAACGGAAAAAAAAACCCACAGCACTTACCGGCAGTTGGAGGTGCTGTGTGCCTGACTGGGGCCCCACCCACACAGTGCGGGGCAGGATGACAGCCCCAGCCTAGGCCCTCCTGCCCCTCTGCTGTCCTGTGCTGCCCAGGGGGTCTCTGCCAGGAGGCTGCAGAGCCCCCCCCACCCTGCTTTTTTTTCCCTTTTTTTTCTGTTCTTTTTCTGGGTTTTTTTTTTAAGTGGTGGTGCCTGGGGTTGTGGGGGTAGCCTTAAGGGCCTGGGGGTGCAAGTTGGGGAGTGGGGCTGGGTGGGAAAGCTATTGTGGGATGTGGGGGTGTGGCTGGGTGGGGCAGCTATTGGGGGGGCTGCAGCAGCTGGTGGGGGGTGGAGGATGGGGCCAGGTGGGGCAGCAATCAGGGGGCTGGGGTGGGTCATGTGGGCCTTGCAGGGGGGGTGGTAGCCCCTGTGGGAGCCATTTGGCCCCCGTTGGGGGGCCATACCTCTTGTGTGAACCCCCTGTTGGGGGGGCTGTACCCCTTGTGAGAGTCCCGAACCCCCTTTTGGGGGACTGAACCCTTTGTGTGTGGGACGAACCCCCTGTTGAGGTGCTGAACCCCCCTGTTGGGGGGGTGTAGCCCTTGTGTGGGGGGCCAACCCCTTGTGTGGGGGCCGTCGCCCTGTGGGAGGGCAGCAAAATATGTATTCATGAATTCATGAAACCTGTACTTAAGGTTCACTTTATTATTATGATAAGAGACTTGCTTTAACACTGTAGATAGATCAATAAAACATTGTCCAACTGATTGCTGTCTCTGTCTCACTCTCTCTCTCTCTCTCTATCTCTCTCTATAGTGGTCTTTTTTTTTTCTTGTGGAGGAACATGGATTTGGGGGTATTTTAGAAAGTGATTTTGGGATTTTTTATCAGGGATTCTTCAGTCTTCCAACAGGGAACACCAGAATTCCTGCTAAGGAGGCCAGTGGCAGGACCCTGCCTGGCACCTTGGACCCATCTGGCTGTGGCTGACCTCCTGGCCAAATGGGGCCAGGAGGGCATGCTTTGACAGTTCAAAGCTGGCCACCACACCCGGAACATCTTCCGGGCAATAGCCGCCCAGATGGCCGGGCAGGGGGCACAAATGGCAGTAGTGCTGCACAAAGGCCAACCCTGCAACCGCAGTCCACTGGCAGCTGACCCAGAGGGGCAGATGCCTTTACTGGCTCTGCAGTCCTCATCTGAGTCTGGCAGGTCACAGCCAGGAAGCAGCCCCCACTGCCAGACTGCTGCAGTGGGTAGAGGGTGCAGGGAACTATCAGGGCTGCTTCAGCAGTCCAGCTGGTACAAGGGGTAGTGGCCACAGGTACCAATTGGCTGGACCCCAGAAGTTCCTGAGAGCTAGTAGCCCTAAGCTACTTGCCAGGGTGGCTTTTTATACTGCTGGGGACAGCACAGGTGCTGGCCATGGGCTCTAGCTCCCCCTGACTGAAGATCCGGAAGGAGCCAGGCAGGGTTATTTTGCCCCAAGCAGCACAATTTGCTCCACAGCAAAGTGCATGTCCGAGCATGTGCGCTGAAGCAAAAAGCCTAGGCTCAAATTTGCACCGCTTCTATTTGAGCTGTTGCAAGTGCACGTGTTTGCATGTGTGGACGAGCCCTAAGAGTGCAAACATGGTGTAGTGCGCAAGTTTGTCATTACCCTGAAATAGAATGGTTTTCTGAAAGCATACTGTTAGGTTTATAATAATTTGGATTATTAAGAAGTATTAGCTTTACAGCTGAATACAAGGCATGACCTGTGGCCTAGCAATGCAGCTGACCACAAGGCAGAATGATAACTAGGCCTTTGCTTGTGTCAAGTAATCATTTTAACTGCACCAAGCATTTTCTGAGTTAAAAAGTGAATCTGTGTCTGTGTGCTAAAAAAAAATCAACTACAGCAAGAAGTAAGATAAGACAGAGAAACCATTGTTTGAGCTTACTGGTTGTGTCCTTGAGAAGTATCTTCTACTGTGTAAGGTTTTGCTAACATAATGTTACTGTTACTTAACTTTTAGCTTTTAAAAAGTGCTAGTTCAGCTTAATAGAAATATGCTGTTACAAAGATTTGTAGAGCACCGCCCCAAGTATTGCTTTTTGTTAACCATATAGTCTTGCTTTGTTGTAAGAAGTATAAAAGATCGCCTCACCCTTGAGGGGGGGCCATTTTGCCTTTTGCTGGCTTTATGGTCTTTGCTCGAGCAAATAAACAGCTGTCTTTCTTTACCCGCGTTGTCTGTCAATCAAATTACAGCTAGACAACGGACCTTAGGGAGGTTTCTCCCACCACAATTTGGCACCCCAGATGGGACCCGTCTAGCTTGGAGCCTTTGGAGACCTCCACCCCCTGACACCCCAGCGCGCACCAGGTGAGTTCACCTATTTGGGTCAGTCTCGGGAGGTGGACGGTCCCCTCAGGACCAATAAGGCGGGATCCTCAAGTCGGGTAAAGGAACGGTACCGGCGAGTACCTCAGGTCAGGTATGTTTTTGGTTTCTATCTGGTTTCTGGTTTTCTTGTTTTACCTCTAGAGGTCTCTGGAAGCAGTCTTTGAGGGTATCTGTCTGCTGATCTAAACGCTAATAGAGCCAGCAGCCTCGCCAAAAGGCAAAAGACACAGATATAAGGTAGAAATGCTGTTATAACGGCCAGTGACTAGGGTCTCGGACTCAAGACGCCCCTCCTCTCGGAGAAAGCCAGTGGGGTCCGAGAACACCGGTTGTTGTACGTGGACGAAACAGCTTCTAGGCAGGTAGAACTTAGGGAAATAAGACTGCTTGTGCTTGGATATAATCATGGGTTCCGGTCTAGGGAAAGTTATTCCTGATTCACCCCTTGATTTTATGATTAAGAATTGGAAACATTTGGAGGGGGGGCGGAACTGTCCAAGTCTCGTATGGCAGAACTCTGTTTAATTAATTAGACGTCTCATATGTCTCAATTAGATTTGGGAAGACAATGGCCAGAAAATGGATCATTTGACCTAAATCGCCTGGCTGCCTTACGAAAGATCTTGGAGGACCTCCGCCCTGGTCAAATTAGTTATTGGTATTTATGGGACAACGTTGCTAGCAAGCAATTAAAACCTTTAGCTTCCCAGACCCCTGCACCTTTTTCAAATCTGTTAGCTCCCCTTCTATATCCAAAACCTGCTGCACCACCGTCATATTCAGAAGATGATTAGACCCATGCCTAGGCCCCCTAACCTACCATTGATACCACCCCAAATGTTTGAACCCCAAAACATTGCCCCTAGGCCGGCTGAGGGACTGGGAAGTCTTCGGGAGGCATCACCTCGATTGTCTCTCTCAGAATCCCCGAGTCCCGGATCTGGAGACGGGTCAAGAGATCCCTCTCCAGATTCCAGTTCCACTCCGATTTCAAATCGCACTCATCAAAAATTGTCTAAGCCTGAACTTCAGTTACCTCTAAGAGAATACCTTGTGCCTGGCGAGGGTGGAAAAGTTATCAGTCACTGAACACATGCTCCGTTCTCCACCACAGACCTCTTAAACTGGCAAGAAAACACCCCCAGGCCCAGAGATGATCCCGAAGTAGTTCTAAGACGCTTCAAAACCATTTTCATGACTCATAACCCCTCCTGGTCAGATGTCATGCAGCTTCTCGAAAGCCTCTTAACTATGGACGAGAAGACTCAAGTACTACACCATGCTGACCAATTTCTAGCCGATCAGCCCCATAAAAACCACCCCATGCCTAATGGCGTGCCCAGGCAAAATCCGAATTGGAATTACAATCAGAAAAGGGGGCAAAATTCAATACAAATGCTGAAAGACAGCATTTTAGAAGGATTAAAGAAAGCAGGAGATAAAACTACAAACTGGTCCAAAGTGACAGCTACTGTTCAGGGTCCCGAAGAACACCCTTCAGACTATTTTGAAAAACTCTGTAAAGCTATACGTCAGTATGGAAACATGGACCCCGAAACACCTGCCACTTTGCCTGTGTTAAGACTTGTGTTCATAAGTCAGGCTAGCGAAGATATTAAAAAAAAGCTTCAACATAACACTGAGGGTGTTGAGGGCAAATCCATGGCAGAAATCTTAGCCATTGCTACTAAAACTTTTAATAAAAAAAAAACAAAACAAAAAAAACCAAAAGATGCAGAAGAGCCAGTCTTTTGAGATTATAAAGCTGCCTGCAGCTTACTTCTCTGCACAATTAGATCCAGTGACAAAGCGGGGAGTAGGCTGCCTTCGTGCAGTGGCAGCAGCTGCAATCATAGTCGAAAAAGCCCAGGAATTAGTCCTCGGATATCCCCTTATCCTCAAGGCTCCACATGCAGTTGCCCTACTTCTACTCCAGAAAAATACTCAACATTTTTCTCATCAGAAAATAAACAAGTATAAAACCACACTTTTAATGGCTACAAACCTGGTCATAGAGAGATGCAATACCCTGAATCCAGCTACTCTATTACCTCTACCCAGCGACGGGAAACCAGACTCCCACGATTGCCTTCAAGTTGCAGCATTTTCAGACAAACCCAGGGTAGATCTTAGTGACCTACCCTTAGACAACCCTGACTTGATTTTTTTTGTAAATGGCTCTTCAAAATTAGTAAATGGAGTTAAAAAAATGGGTTATGCAGTAGTAACTCCATTTGAAGTACTTAAAGCTAAACCACTGCCTGGGCAGTTGAGCTCGCAGGTGGCTGAACTTACTGCCCTTACACGAGCTTGTCAATTAACATCAGGCCACTCTGTAAATATTTGGACTGATTCTAAGTATGCCTTTGGAATCTGTCATGCCACTGGACAATTGTGGAAACAGAGAGGATTTATGACAGCTTCTGGAACTAAAATATCAAATGCTAAACAAGTCAATGATCTCCTACAAGCTATAATGTTGCCAAAAACATTAGCGGTAATGCATTGCCCAGCTCATACCAAAAAGGGAGATCAAGTCTCAAAAGGCAATGCCCTGGCCGATGCTGCAGCTCAAACAGCAGCCTTACAACCACTATCCGCCCTAGCCTTCCAAGCTCAAATTCCCCAGTCAAAGGCATATTTGGGAATATTGCTAGAGCCAAAAATGTACGAGTCTACACCACCTTTAAAACAACAGAGATGGAAAGTGGCAGGAGCCACCTGTAAAAAAGATGGAATATGGCGATTGCCAGATGAAAGGATAGTGTTACCTAAAGCAGCTCTTAGACCCTATCTGCAACAACTCCATCAAAGCGAGCATTTAGGTTATAAAAAACTTGCCACTATCACTAACAGGCTGTTCTACACACCCGGAGTCTACCAGGAAGCAAAAAGGCTTTTAAAACACTGCAGTATATGCAAAAGGTTTAATATCAAGGAAAAAAAATCAGGACCCCCTGGGGCCCACCCCTGGGCTTATACTCCCTTTAAAAAACTGCAAATAGATTTTTCTGATATGCCTAAAGACAATGGGTACAAAAACCTCCTAATAATTGTTGACCAACTCGCGGGGTGGGTAGAAGCTTTCCCCACCAGAAGAGCTACAACACAACAAGTAATAAAAATACTCCTTAATGAAATTATACCCAGGTTTGGTCCTCCACGTATCATTAAAAGCGATCAAGGATCGCATTTTACTGCTGACATAAACAAAACACTGGCCAGCTGCCTAGGAATAGAATGAAAATTCCATACCCCTTGACACCCAGAAAGCTCAGGACAAGTAGAGAGAATGAATCAGACCCTGAAACAAAAAATTAGAAAGCTATGTGCTGAGAGCGGGTTAAAATGGACTAAGATTCTCCCACTGGCCCTTATGTCCATCAGAACTACCCCCAGGAGAAAACTAAACTCAGCCCTTACGAGCTGCTGTTTGGACACCCTGTTCCCCAACATTTCCCCTTATTCCCAACTCACACTTCTTCTCTTTTAGGCAATGAAGGACTCACCTCTTATATTTTATCTCTACAGTCTCAGTTAAAATCTCTCTATAGGTATGCTGCTTTAAGCCAACCCCTCCCTGCCGATGTCCCGGCACATCACATCCAGCCTGGAAACTGGATATATATAAAAACTTGAAAACGGTCTCCCCTTGAACCTAAGTAACAATGACCGTATCAAGTCCTCCTCACCTCCCACACTGCCGTAAAAATAACAGAGAAGGACAACTGGATTCATTATACTCGTACAAAAAAGACAGAAGTTTCACCAAAGCTCAGGATCGGCTCCAACGCAAGCTTCCCTGACCTGGAAAAGGGGAAGCCAGAAGAAGACGACTGCGGACTTCGTGGGAGCACCGCACGCCCACCTGACCGCAACAAGGGTGAGCCAAAAACAGACAAAAAAATAAAAACAAACACCTCCTGAACCTACAGCCCATTAGATAATATAAAACTCAAACTAACCAAGGTCCACTAATAAACTGTCACCCTTTTGGAGTCCTGCCCAGCCCAGAAAACACCAAACTCCAAGTACTGCATCCTCTGAACACTTTTGGATCAGCTGAAACCGAGCACTTTGAGACTGTAACATGTCCCAGAAGATCAGTTATTGGAGCTGCAGGGTTGTGCATACTGTTTGTGCTGATTTTGGTTATAATATGGTTTTTATAACTATGTTATTTCTAATCTTTCTCTTTGCTGGAGAAATAAGTCTCTCACAGGGGTCGGCTATAGCTGCCAGTTGCTGCAAATGTGCTAATCCTGGTGCCCGAGGTTTTCCTGTCTGGATAAGCAATTCAATCGAACACTCTGATATAGATGGGAAGGTCAACATTGCCCGTTAATATCCTCCCTCACATTGCTGTAGTTCAGCAGAAGTTCGGGTATTTACTTATGAAACAGAATATTGTGTAAAGCCTAGCCACCCAGTTTTCAGACAATTTGCAGAGTCTCCTCAGGCTAAAACTACTCTTAAACCTAATGTTGCCCACATCTCTGATAATAATATATACCTCCAATACGTTGAGAGAGCCGCTAAAGCAGAAAACTAAAGTGATTGTTGGGTGTGCAGTCATTTTCCTCTCCACACTCAAGGAGGCATTCCTATGACTCCCATCCCCTTGGGCCCCATCGAGTCACTTTTAAACCCCTCTAATAACCAAGCTTGGGACCAAAGTCAGCAGGAGTTCCTTTTAGTAAAGCCTGTTGTTGGAGATTGGTGTTTCTATATAAACTGCTCAGTATCAAACTGCATTAATTTAGGCACAAGCATATGTCACCACTATTTTACTAGTTCTAGTGGAGGAGACTGGCATAATAATAACACAGCAACTCCTACCTATTACAGCTCTTACAATGATTTCTACAGCAGCAAAAATTTAACCAAGGGCACTAATCCTATCTACACCCCCATCTCCTCTTTAAATAATACCTTGTGGTATTGTTTATACACTGATACCTCCCGGGAACAATGCTTCTTCAATGGAACTGCAAATCCTTCCTTTAAATCAAAGGGTAAACGCAGGGTGCTAGGGTTAAAAAACGGGGGCCGAATACCTCCTAAGTATTCAAACCTCGCTGCTTTAAAAGGACAATACTGGGTCTGTGGCTCCCACGCCTACCATAAAATCCCTGCCAAAGGAAAAGGTATCTGCTATCCGGCAATGCTAAAACCCTCTACGTCCTTTGCCACACACCTTCCACGGGGCAGGTGGCGAAACAAGAGGGATTTACAAGAAAGCCGTGATATAATAGATAAATATCAAAAAACTCCGCTTACCAAAAGAGTGTTAGTCGGGTGTTCTTTAGCAGGTATACTCCCAGGAATAGGCACTGCTTGTCTTAGAAGATTTACACTACGCCTACAAGCTGTGATAGAAATCATGGCTCATGAATTCAGTAAAGGTCACAAGGAACTCTCAAAAGCCGTTGCTGCCTTGGCTGACACCCAAGAAAAACTCAGACAAATGATAATTCAAAACCGTATAGCCCTTGATTTTCTCCTCGCTGCTCAAGGGGGAGCTTGTGCAGTTATCAAACCAGAATGTTACATTTGGGTTAACAGTTCTTTTACAATAGTACAAACCCACCTCAATGATACAGCTGTCCATATCCAAAAAGCCGAAGATATAACAAAAATCCCCAAAGATACATCTCTTAGTTAGCTCACAAATTGGTTGCCTTCCCTTACAGAATGGCTTAAACCTTTTGTATTAAGCTTAATTGAAATTGTTATAACTATAATCTGCCTGTTGTGCTGTTTTCAGTGTCTATGCTCTCTAGAACAACAGTTTATACCAAGACAAATAAAAATGTATGGTCAGTTTATACAAATATCCAGCATCAATCATCAAAACCTAACCCCACAAGAAGTTGAATACCTAAAAGTGTGTTCCAAAATTTCCTCTAAAAAATTGGAACAAAGGGAGGAGTTGTAGTGCGCAAGTTTGTCATTACCCTGAAATAGAATAGTTTTCTGAAAGCATACTGTTAGGTTTATAATAATTTGGATTATTAAGAAGTATTAGCTTTACAGCTGAATACAAGGCATGACCTGTGGCCTAGCAATGCAGCTGACCACAAGGCAGAATGATAGCTAGGCCTTTGCTTGTGTCAAGTAATCATTTTAACTGCACCAAGCATTTTCTGAGTTAAAAAGTGAATCTGTGTCTGTGTGCTAAAAAAAAATCAACTACAGCAAGAAGTAAGATAAGACAGAGAAACCATTGTTTGAGCTTACTGGTTGTGTGCTTGAGAAGTATCTTCTACTGTGTAAGGTTTTGCTAACATAATGTTACTGTTACTTAACTTTTAGCTTTTAAAAAGTGCTAGTTCAGCTTAATAGAAATATGCTGTTACAAAGATTTGTAGAGCACCGCCCCAAGTATTGCTTTTTGTTAACCATATAGTCTTGCTTTGTTGTAAGAAGTATAAAAGATCGCCTCACCCTTGAGGGGGGGCCATTTTGCCTTTTGCTGGCTTTATGGTCTTTGCTCGAGCAAATAAACAGCTGTCTTTCTTTACCCGCGTTGTCTGTCAATCAAATTACAGCTAGACAACGGACCTTAGGGAGGTTTCTCCCACCACAATGGTGCCTTTGAAAGGATCTCAAGGCACCCTAGGGTACCATGGCACTCTGGTTGAGAATCACTGAGCTAGAACAATTAATTACTTTCAGTTTTGTCTTTTCCACCCTTGCTCCTTAGAATGGGTCCAACTAAGTGTAAAAGCTCAGTGAGTTGCTTGGCAGTAGTCCTGAGTACAGCAAGGTATAATAACTGTGTGTCACTAGGTCTGACACAGCTCTGGCTCCCCTTCTCTTATTTCTTTTTCTTCCAGGGAAGTCGGGGCCAGACCTTGGCAACCAAACAGGATTTTTTATCGTGTCAAAAAGTATAGAGTAGGCCTCTCCTTCTTGCTCTCTCCTGGACTTACAAGAGACATTGGTGGCAGCTGAGGTTTACAATGAAACAACCTTGTATATAGCTTTGAGTGGCTGACTTCAATTCAGTATTAATTGGTAAATAAAATTGCAGCCTCCATGTTTAATCAAACACTGGTGATGTGGTTGTTTCCACAGCCACATCAAGCAAAACAAACACACAGGCCCTGATCCTGCAACTTTGCTTCTCCCCAACACATGCATACATTTGCTAACATTGAAGGATACTTCTGAGGACAGAATTACACCCACATTTATGGATTTGGGGCACACACATTAACACACATAAGAACTGAATTGGTGTTTTTGATGCTCTGGTGATCCCTGCATTTCTTGTACTTTGTGCACTGATAGCCAACACAATATGCATAAATACTAAATACCTGAATGTGAAATAAAGCACACCCAGTGAAAATTAGGAAGGAGGAGACCTCTGCAAGATCTGACAGTTATTCAAGGAAGAAATGTCTGTGAAAAAGGAGATGTTTTCAATCTTAATTTTCATGGTAGGAGAAATGGGGCAGATGATCAAAAAGAATTTGTGCCATTTCTTCTATGATGTTTATTAGATTCTCTGGAGAGGCGCCTTAGAACAGTATGTATGCCCCTTTCTGTTGCTGCAGTGCTGCAGAGCAGTTCTTTGCAAATCTCTCCTAGAAGGAAGCTAGAACAATGAGACAAGTCTGCTGGTGACTTATTCAGATCTGGCAAAGGTGGAGAGTGACTCACCTGCATTCATTTGACATGCTGAGAGCACCAGAACGTTAGGAGTATGGAGCTGGTTAGCAGTCCAAAATCTGTATTGCCTGTCAAATGAAAACATTACTGCAGCCAAGGTCTGTTTCCTGGTATTTCACTGCTGTTTTTTAGTTTGAAAAAAAAGAGGCCTGGAAAATATTAAATGGGTCCCTGAGAGTGTTTTAAAATAATAATAATAATCATCATAATTCTGGAGTTTTGCAGATATTAGCTGTCTTGCATGGCTGTATATTTTGATTGGAAGCCCTGCACAGTTATGTAACGTGTTTGTTCTCTCTTCCTTTCTTGTTAGAGGATTTAAGGCATCTTGAGAGAGGTGTTTTCTAATTCTTTCATCAGTATAATGAAGTAAATTTGGGGTATTTGTTGCTATTCATGAGTAGCTGAAGTGATTTAAAAAAAATCTGAACAAACAACCTGGATATCCATCTAAGCTTAGAGGTGCAGCTTGCTTTGCCTTTTCATGTGTGACTTAAATTTTTAGGTTGATTTAGACGTAAATAAAGGAGAGATTGTGTGTCATAGGTATATGAGATCTGGTATATGATGAGTAATGAAGGAACAATTCAACATGAGACAGCAAGGTTTTGAATGGTTTAGGCCAGGGTGGGCAATTATTTTGAGTGGAGGGCTGCTTACTGAGTTTTGGCAAGCTGTTGAGGGCCTCATGGGTATCCTCACCCCTTGACAGGTGCCCCGCTGCCTGGTCACCATCTTGTGACTGGAAGTCCCGCCCCCTAACTCCTGACCTTTGCCACCAGAAATCCCTCCCCTTGCCTCCAGAAGTACTCCTTTCAGCAAATGGTTTTGCCATCTTGGAACCAGAAAAATACCAAATTATATTCTAAAAACTGAACATCTACAACATTCATTAATTTGATTTAAAAAAATATCTTGTCCTGGTTTACATGTGTTGTGTAATGTACACAGAGGTGATTGTATATAATAGCTTGAAATTAAGTCTTACTCTTGTATATTGGAGGGGTATAGGTTTTGGGGGGCTGTGGGTTTGTGTGTATGTGGGGTGTGGGAGAGGGTGTGGGTGTGTCTGTGGGGACAGATGGGGTGGAGGTGTGGTTGTGGGGTGAGGCAGCATGTGGGGGGATGTGGATATGGGGTTTGTGGGGGGCTGTGTGTGGGGGAATGGTGGCTGGAGTGTGTGAGGGAGTATGGGTGTGGGGTCTGCATGTATGGCAGTGCAAGAGGGGTGTGGGTGCATGTGTATGGTGGGGTG
Source organism: Alligator mississippiensis (assembly GCF_030867095.1). NCBI lineage: Eukaryota > Metazoa > Chordata > Crocodylia > Alligatoridae > Alligator > Alligator mississippiensis. The sequence goes on along the minus strand of NC_081828.1, from coordinate 83,713,175 downwards.
TGCATGCAGGACTCGCCCTATGAACACACACACACACACACACAGAGCAGGGCCCATGCTCTTGTCCAGTATGCAGCTGGGAGCCATGTGGTGCTGGATCAGTGCGCTGACACAAAAGCAGGGAAATGGCTGGGGGCAGGGCGAGGCTGGGCTGCTGCATCCTGCTGCCAACTCCCTCTGGGTCCTATTGCCCCTGGCTCCCATCATCTTTGATAGGCAGCCAGGGGCAGAGAAATATTAATTTTCTAATTTTTTTAGGGGCCCCATCGGCCAGATAGAATGGCCTGGTGGGCTGGATCCAGCCCACAGGCTGCATTTTGCCTGCCCCTGGTTCAGGAGATCTTTATTCCTTTCTAGACTTTCCAGGCTAGAGGATGATTGTAACACACATGTTATTCCATCCATGTTTATTCATTATGTTTTCCCAGATGCAGTCAGGCTAAGTGTGCCACATTTTACTGTCCCTTCAGAATCTCTCACATTTTGAGCCATGAGGAATAGTGTTCTTGGGTACAGAGTGGGGCACTTCCTGAAGATGAATAGCAGAGTTGGGGCCTGATGACATCTTGCTTAAGTTATAAGAAACTTCCCCACTGAACAAAAACTTAGGTTTATTGGTTAAGGATGTGATGAATCCCATTCCAGCCTCCTCCTCACCCTGGGGCTAGTCTGTGTCCCCCTCCCTCAATCTGAGGTGTCTATCACCCCAGTTGCTAAGCAACCAGCTCTGCCTTCATGACTGATGAGAGGGGAGAGCTCTCTATGGTCCTAAGCAGTGACCTCATGGCATGGGGGTAAGGATGGAAGCCAGTCATTCCAAGCAACCAGTGATGCTTCTTAAATGGATTGGCTAGCAGCCAACAACACGTGCCCTGATTGGGTGTAGAGAGTGAGGTCAAACAGGGTATTTAAGGGGTCTTTGACTCTCTCTTGAAATTCATGGATACACCATGAACTGCCTGCTTCCAGAGGAAAGCTCAATCAGCCTCTGGATGATACTTGTGAGTAAACTACAGTAAAAGTTCTGTTAACCGGCATCTTACAAGTCGGCGTGCTCAAGTAACTGGCATGCAAGCTTGTAAGATAAAGTGAAACCGGAAGTGCCCACCGTGGCACTTCCAGTTTCTCTGAGCCCCTACAACCTGGGGCAAAGCACCCTGAGCTACCAGGCCCCCACAGACTGGGGGCATAACAGGCTATGTGGGGCCTGCCTGCCTGTCCCACAGGGCCCTCAGGACCCACAGGAAGGGCAGCAATGCTGTGGGAGGGGCAGCAGGACGCCCCAGATGCGGCAGGATAAGTGGCACCCTGGGCCACTCAAGTGGCATATTTTGTTATCCAGCATCCCCCATTCCTGGGGGATGCCAGATAACAGAGCTTTTACTGTACTTGGAAACTATCTAGATATATATAGCTTGCCGTAATGCAGATGCATGATCAAAGGTTAGCCAGCCACACTGTTTGCTCTAAGGTTATTCTGTGATATTTCTCTATCCTGTACCCTTCCTGATGCCTACTGTCTGTAATCAATAAAGTTCTCCATTGCACCAAGCATGGTGAACTGGCTAGGAGAGGAAGAGGGGCGTGCCTCCATGTCCCCTTGGTCCGGTTGACTAAGGGAGGTTACTTTTTGTGCTTCAGGCTAAAGGAAGCACCTCAGGTTCTCACAGTGGGTCAAGCACCCTCAAGGTCTACAAGGTCTGTGTACCGCAGGGGGCACAGGGCTGAAGACAGACCAGAACCCCTGGATGGTGGCAGCGGTGACCCCAGGCTTGCAGGTTTGCAGGTGTGCTCCAGGAAGGGGGTCAGCTGGATGTGGGGTGACCCCAGGGAGGCACTTGGAGCTTGGTAGGTGGACGGGTGCAGTGGGGTGGGTGGCTCAGTGCAGGAGCGCCTCCTACTGGTGTGCCACAAAGGCTCTTCTTTGAAACAAGAGGGAGAATTTAGGAGAAATGGTGGAGGGGCATGAGAAGCTGGCTAGGGACTGGATTTCCCCTGTAGTTTAAAGTTTGCCTGACTCTGCCCCCAAACAAGCCCAGAAGAAGTGGTTTATTTCCCTTCCCTGATTTCCATCTGTGAGCCAAACCCTGTAGGGTTCCTACAGCTTTGGCTGGGTCAACTGTAGGGATGACATTCTTAGCTCCAAGTGAGAGCTACTTTTGATCAATCCTTTATTTTTGAAGGAGGTTAGAGAAGTTTGGATAAAAAACTTCCATGACAAGAAAGAGGTTCTGTGTAACTTTAGATGTGACTGATGGAGTTAAAAGCACATCCTGGCCGTGTCTACATGGGATGCTGACTGTGCAGTCATTACTGTGCTGCCATTTAGTACTTGTATAAACAAGTACTAAATGACTGTGCAGTAACCTGAGTTACTGTGGAGTAGTGTTGACAAATGGCTTTTTTGTGATGGGCTTGGGCTACTGTGAAGTCAGCATCTCATGTAGATGCGGCCTCGGAGTGTTACAGATTTACTTTCCTTTTCCTACAATCATCTTTTATTACCTATCTATGTATTACCCAGTTCTGTGCTCACTTTGCAATAGAACCCAGCAAATGCTGCTGGATTGGGCCCCTGTGGAAATGAAGGTTTTTGAAAAAGATGTGAGTTCTTATGGAGTAAGTGTCTGTTTCCATGGCAGAGACCACAGCTTGCGTAGGTATTCCAGACCTGGCTGTATACTTGCTAGCTCAGGTACTGGTAAGAACCCAAACAGAGCAGAAGCGGGCTCACCAGCTGTATATTTATCTTGCTTCTCAGGCAGATTTGCTGCCTGTCCTGAGCTCTGAGCTGCTATTGCTACATTGTTACTAGGTGAAGGTGCAGTAACACCTGTGAAGATGCATCTGTTATAAAACTGGTGTGAAATAACAAGTGGGCTTGCTGTATTGAGTATGGAATTCACTCAGGGAAAATTATGGATAATAAACCTAGTTTTTCTGACAAGGAATATAAACCTATGGAGTTGAGGAAAATAAATGTAATTTACCTGGACTTCTAGAAAGGCTACATCTGGAGTACTGTGTTTAGTTTTGGGCACCCCATTAAAGAAGGGATGTATGCCACAAATATCTGACCTGAAGTCTGTAAGTATGGTACATTATTGAAGTGACTGGAGAAAAGCTGTTGATGTGTTACATAATGATTTGAGAAGGGACTGATAGCATCTGAGACAACATATTGCACCTTGAAAAAAACACCCTGCATACTTAGGCCTGGATATGACTGTTTAACTCAACCTGCCAGTGTGTAATTGGACTATTGTTTATACAGACCTTGAAGGATTGTGGGTTAGGCTACATGGGGGGCAAGGAGAAAGGGATTTGGTGGTAGGGGTCTGCTACAGACCCCCACATCAAGGGGAAGAAATAGATGCGGGGTTCCTGAGGCAGCTCTCAGAGGCCATAAAAGCTAAAGAGGCGGTAGTCATGGGGGACCTAAACTACCCAGACATCTGCTGGGAGACACAGACGGCAAAGTCCCACCGCTCACGCAGGTTTCTAACCTGTGTACAGGACCTCCACCTGACACAGGAGGTACATGGTCCCACTAGGGGGAATGCCATACTGGATCTGGTATTGGCAACAGGGGATGACATGGTAGGGGACCTACAGATTGGTAGCCATCTGGGGGACAGTGATCACCTAGTAATAGAATTCACCATAAGACGTCGAGTGGGTAAGGTAACTAGTAGGGTGAAAGTGCTAGACTTTAGGAAAGCTGATTTAAATGAACTCAGGCGATTAGTCAAGGACGCACTGCAGAGTAGGAGTTTTGAAATGATGGGAGCCCAAGAAGGGTGGCTGTGCCTTAAGGAAACGATCCTTCGGGCACAAAGCAAGACAATCCCCATGCGGGGTAAAAGAGGGAAAGGGGCCAGGAGGCTTCCCTGGCTGACCAGAGAAATCCAGGGCAGCCTAAGGGCCAAAAGGGGAGCACACAAAAAGTGGAAACAAGGAGAGATCACCAAAGACGAATATACCTCCTCTGCTCGTGCTTGTAGGGAGGCAGTTAGACGGGCCAAAGCTACCATGGAGCTGAGGATGGCATCCCAAGTAAAGGACAACAAGAAATTGTTTTTTAGATATATTGGGAGTAAAAGGAAGGCCCAGGGAGGAATAGGACCCCTGCTAAATGGGCAGAAACAATTGGTGACGGACAGGGGGGACAAGGCTGAACTCCTCAACGAGTTCTTTGCCTCAGTGTTCCGAAGCGAGGGGCACGACAAGTCTCTCACTGGGGTTGTAGAGAGGCAGCAGCAAGGCGCCAGACTTCCATGCGTAGACCCTGAGATGGTGCAGAGTCACTTGGAAGAACTGGATGCCTTTACGTCGGCAGGCCCGGATGAGCTCCATCCAAGGGTGCTGAAGGCACTGGCCGACATCATTGCAGAGCCACTGGCGGGAATATTCGAATGCTCGTGGCGCACGGGCCAAGTCCCAGACAACTGGAAAAGGGCCAATGTGGTCCCCATTTTCAAGAAGGGGAGGAAGGAGGGACCCGGGCAACTATAGGCCAGTCAATCTCACCTCCATCCTTGGCAAAGTCTTTGAAAAAATTATCAAGGCTCAAATATGCGAGAGCCCGGCAGGACAAATTATGCTGAAGGGAAACCAGCACGGGTTTGTGGGAGGCAGATCATGCCTGACCAATCTAGTCTCTTTTTATGACCAGGTTACGAAATGCCTGGACACAGGAGGAGGGGTGGATGTCGTATACTTAGACTTCAGGAAGTCCTTCGATACGGTATCCCACCCCATACTGGTGAACAAGCTAAGAGGCTGTGACTTGGATGAGTACACAGACAGGTGGGTGGCGAATTGGCTGGAGGGTCGCACCCAGAGAGTCGTGGTGGATAGGTTGGCTTCGACCTGGAAGGGTGTGTGCAGTGGGGTCCCGCAGGGCTCGGTCCTTGGACCAATACTCTTTAATGTCTTCATCAGCGACTTGGACGAGGGAGTGAAATGTACTCTGTCCAAGTTTGCAGATGACACAAAGCTATGGGGAGAAGTGGACATGCTGGAGGACAGGGAACAGCTGCAAGCAGACCTGGACAGGTTAGACAAGTGGGCAGAAAACAACAGAATGCAGTTCAACAAGGAGAAATGCAAAGTGCTGCACCTAGGGAGGAAAAATGTCCAGCACACCTACTGCCTAGGGAATGACCTGCTGGGTGGCACAGAAGTGGAAAGGGATCTTGGAGTCCTAGTGGACTCTAAGATGAACATGAGTCGGCAGTGTGACGAAGCCATCAGAAAAGCCAATGGCACTTTATCGTGCATCAGCAGATGCATGACGAATAGGTCCAAGGAGGTGATACTTCCCCTCTATCAGGCGTTGGTCAGACCGGAGTTGGAGTTCTGCATGCAATTCTGGGCACCACAATTCAAGAGGGATGCAGATAACCTGGAGAGGGTCCAGAGAAGGACCACTCATGTGGTTAAGGGCCTGCAGACCAAGCCCTACGACGAGAGACTAGAGAAACTGGACCTTTTCAGCCTCCACAAGAGAAGGTTGAGAGGCGACCTTGTGGCTGCCTATAAGTTCATCACGGGGGCACAGAAGGGAATTGGTGAGTATTTATTCACCAAGGCGCCCCCGGGGGTTACAAGAAACGATGGCCACAAGCTAGCAGAGCGCAGATTTAGATTGGACATTAGGAAGAACTTCTTCACAGTTCGAGTGGCCAAGGTCTGGAACGGGCTCCCAAGGGAGGTGGTGCTCTCCCCTACCCTGGGGGGTCTTCAAGAGGAGGTTAGATAAGCATCTAGCTGGGGTCATCTAGACCCAGCACTCTTTCCTGCCTATGCAGGGGCTTGGACTCGATGATCTATTGAGGTCCCTTCCGACCCTAACATCTATGAATCTATGAAAGAATGTGACGTACTGCGGAAATGTCTAATATTGTTCTTGGTCCTATCTTTTCTAAGTACTTGAAGGAGAAGGTGATTAGAACGTGGTTAGTAGGGCTGTGCGAAACGGCTCCGTTCCGTTTCACCTTGTGTTTTGATGGTTTGAAGAAAAAGTGTTTTGTCTCGAATTTCATTTCAAGTCAAAACAGCTGTTCCATTCCATTCTGTCAAAACAGAAGGCTGTTTTGACACTGTTTCGAGTTTTGCTGGTGATGAGAAGTCAGCCCAGCTGGGCTGCTTCCCGGTGCCCCATGCTAGATTGCTCCGGGGGTGGGAAGCAGCCCAGTGGGGATGCTTTCTGGTGCCTCGCGTTAGATCGTGAGCATGTGATCTAGTGCGGGGCACCGGGAAGCAGCCCCACTGCTCTGCGTCCCACCCCCAGAGCGATCTAGCACAGGGATGGGAAGTCAACCCAGCTGGACTGAGTTCCCATCCCCAGCCTATGGTCAAAATGTTTCAACTTTCGAAACATTTCGACCAACCTCGTTTTGTTTTGAGGCTATTTCAACAGCCTTTGTTTCGTTCTGATTTTGCTGTTTCGACCTCGAAATTGGTCAAAACAACGTCAGAACGAAACAGCTGGCAAAATTTCGCACAGCCCTAGTGGTCAGCTTGGATTCACCAGGGGCAAGTCATACCTGACCAACCTGATTGCCTTCTATGACAAGGTGACTGGCTCTGTGGATGTGGGGAGACCAGTAGATATAATTACCTTGATTTTTAGCAAGGCTTTTGATAGTGTCTCCCACAGCATTCTTGCTGGCAAGCTAAGGAAGTACCGACTAGTTGAATAGACTGTAAGGTGGATAGAAAACTGGCTGGAGTGCTGGGCTCAGAGAGTTGTAGTCAATGGCTGAATGTCTAGTTGGCAGCCAGTATCAAGTGGAGTGCTCTGAGGCCAGTTTTCTTCAATATCTTCATCACAACCTGAAAGATGGCATAGAGTGCACCCTCAGCACGTTTGGAGATGACACCAACCTGGGAAGAGTATTAGATACAATGGAGGGTAGGGCTAGGATTCAGAGTGACCTAAACAAATTGGAGGATTGGGCCGAAAGAAATCTCATGAGGTTCAGCAAGGATAAGTGCAGAGTCCTGCACTTAGGACAGAACAATCCCATGCACCGGTACCTGCTGGGGGCTGACTGGCTGGACAGCAGCTCTGCAGGAAAGGACTTTGGGGTTACAGTGGACAATTAGGTAAATATGAGCCAGCGGTGTGCCGTTGTTGCCAAGACAGTTAATGGCATACTGGACTTCATTGGTAGGTGTGTTGCCAGCAGGTCAATGGAAGTGATTATTCAACTCTATTCCATACTGGTGAGGATATACATCTGGAGTACTGTGTTTAGTTTTGGGCACCCCATTACAGAAGGGATGTGAATTAGAGATAGTCTAGCAGAGGGCAACAAAAATGGCGAGGGGCTGGGGTACTTGACTTATGAGGAAAGACTGAGGGAACTGGGCTTATTTAGTCTGAGGAGAAGACTGAGAGAGGGTTTAATTACAGCATTCAGTTACCTGAAGGGGAATTTGAAAGAGGACAGAGCTAGATTGTCCTCAGTGATGACAGAACAAGGATCAACGGTCTCAAGTTGCTGCAAGGGAAGTTTAGATTAGATATCTTACTATGAGGGTAATAAAACACTGGAACAGGCTGCCCAGAGAAGTGGAGGAAGCTCCATCCTTGTTTTCAGAACCTGGATAGACAAAGCTTTGGCTGGGATGATCTAGGTGGAGATGGTCCTGCTTTGAGCAGGGGGTTGGACTATATCAGCATTTCTCAACCGGTGGTTCGCAAGAATATTTTAAAGGGTTGTGAGCAGGTTTCCAGAAAAACCTGTAAAAGCACAACTTTCCCTTTGTAGGCTGGCAGTGTTCCAGAATGCAAGCAGCTGTTTGAGATGCTTGGAGGCAGCAGCCACCAATGTGTCTATGCACACAGATGCATGTGGCTAGCATAGAGCAGGGCTAGGTTTTGGGAGCAGCCCCAGCCACTGGACACAGGTAAGTGAATGGGAAGCAGAGGATGGAAGTCCAAGGGACTGTTTGGAGGGCTGTGGGGGGCATATGTGTGTGTACCTGCTTGCCTGCCTGCCTGCCTGCCGGCACTGGGGACAGTGGCTGGGCACAGGGCTGTGGCTGGGCAGGAGAAACTGGGAGAATCAGGAGGGGAAAGAGGCAGGAGGCTCTTTCACAGCAGGGAGCTGTGTGCCTTGCCTGGTGGCATGGGGCAGTGCCCATACATGAAGGGGCCCACACTCGCTGCTGAAGCAGGATGGAGGCAGCTGGGGGCCCCCTCTGGCAGGGCTGGAGGGGGCAGAGGGCTGTGGCTTGTGGGTGAGGGGCACCAGCAGGACCAAGGAGGGCAGGGGACTGTGGGTCAGGCACCGGCAGGGTCAGAAGTGTGTGAGTCAAGACAACCTAAACCCCTGAGTCAAGACAAGCCATTGATCTTGGCAAATGGGTCTAGGTATGAAAAAGGTTGAGAACCACTGGACTGGATGACCTCTTGAGGTCCCTTCCAACTCAAACTTTCTCTGATTCTATGATCTGTGAATCATAGAATCAGATTCTATGTGCATCTATGAATCTCTGAATCTCTGTAGCCCTTAGCATTATGAGCAGTAATGCCCCATGCATGTAATGTAATGCATTAGTGTTTGTACAGAACACTTCTAAGTGAGCTTTTGCTCAAAATAAATCAAAGGCTGATTTCCTACATTTAAAGATCACTTTTCTATGCTCTGGAAGAAAACTACATGCCACTTTTTTCCAAAAATGAGCTGGTCTCTTCATGTCCAAACTGTAAAATTAAAACCTGTCTCTTAGTGCAGACTCCTTTGGTTAGCAAGAATCTTTTGCACAGTTAACACAGTACAGAAACAAACCCTAGGTGCAGAGGGGAGCTGAATACAACAAAAACAGAAGGCTAAGATACATAACTCTGACAGATGGGCAGTACTTAAGGTCTGAACCTGCACCCACTCAACTCAATGGAAGCACTGTCAAGCTGCAGAAGAAGCAGTCTGAATGACTGCTGTTCTGCTGTTATTTCTCTAGTTGCCTTGGAACAGAAGCAGGACTCTTAAATACATATCATTCTTATGGTACTTGGAAAGAATAATAGCACCTTAAGGAAAATGTTTATATTGTCTGAGTAATCCCTCTCTCAACAAATAATTTACTATAATTTCATTAATGACTCCAGACCAGTGCATTTCCTGGAGACTTGATGGCAGTCTCCCTGCTAATGACCCTCATCTTTGCCTCAGGCCATTAGTTCTCTCAGCTGGTCATTATTCTTCAGGAAGTGACCTAGGAACCAAGCACAATTAGTGAGTTAATTTGAATTCATTTCACATTAGAGTATTGTTTGCTGTTTCTTTTCACATTCTCCCAATAGTGTTTTACCATTTCCCATCCCCCCACCCCTGACACTTTTTTTTTTTTTGGTGGGGGTGGGGAACTCTTCTCTGTAGATTGAAACCCATCTGTTCTAACCTCAAGCAACATTGAAAAAAGTGGGAGTGATGACATAGTTAAGTAAATGCATGAAAACAAGGCAAAGCATAAATAGATTCCTTACTTGAGAAACAAACTGTTGGTTGCGTTGCCCAGCTGACGTATAAATAAAAGAATACTTGGCTATTGATTCTTCTGTAAAGACCCTTTTTAGTGTACATTATGGGTTACCCGGAGCCGTGTTAAGCACCTTGAATTCCCAGTTAATAATTGCTGAGGGCTTTCAACATCTCAGGGACATGTTATGCGTCTTGTTTAATTAGAACCTGACCACTAGGTCTCTGCTAATTTACTGTACTTTACTTATCGTGTGATAGTGATCTGTGAGCAATAGCATGCCTAAGTTTTTTGTTGGGGGGGAGGAGGAGGGAGAGGGTGACTGGGGCACCAGTGCCAGGTGCTGACGTAGAAAGGGATGCATACACAGTAGTTGCCACATTGCTGGCCCAGCTAGTATCATTGACAGCTTGGCTGCAGCTGCTGCTTTATGTGCCACTGGTGCTCAGGATACAGAACTGCCCAGTTATGGCTGTGTCAGTGAGTATCTATATACAGACACCACAGCTGTCAACTGAGCTGCACACATAAGTTAGAATCTAGAAGATCTTGTGATTTTTGGCTTTCAAAGAAACCTTTATGTTCTATCTTAAGGTGTAATAAGGATTACATGAGCTGTTCTCACACATTCAGATGCCTGGTAGAATTCTCCTGGATTTGTTTTCCTGGTAGAAAAAACTTACGTGGAGATGCCTGAACAGACATTTGAATAGCAGAAAGCTTGTAGTTCTGATACTGTGCAACCAGGGGACCCTTGTGTACATATATAAGCAGGCTCCACAGGCTTTCTCAGTCTGTCTGAAGAAAGGTGGCAGCAGTAGAAAGAGCATCCCTGATTGGCTGATGCAAGCTGCTCAGGGTCAACTTGTGTCTCCCTGCAGCACAATGTGGGGATGGTAAAGAGGGCAAGTTCTGCTCCTTTCGTGGCTGGAGCTATAGAGTCCTGCAAGCAACACATCGTCTTCCTGGGGGCGGAAAGCAAAGCACCCTAGGATGCTGGTGGACTGTGCTCTGGCTTCTCTCAGAATACAATGTGTACAAGCATTCAGTCTCCCAAGAGAAACTCTCCTGGGAATGATTTAACCCTGCTTGTCCCCAGGTTATTTTTCTCCCAGAGTGGCCATTTTTGCCCTTGGAGAAAAATTCTGAACATCTGTACACTCGTGGTTTCTCCTGAGAGAGCAGTGACTCTCCCAGGAGAAACTGAATATCTGTGCATGGTCATGATCTCTTTGTAGGTTAGACACTAATAACAAGCTATTCAAAAGCACTTGAGTTTCTACCCAGTAAAGGGTAATGACAATTTATGTACATCACAGTCATTGTTAAGTCTGTATGTAAATGCAATAGCCATATTCTGCAGTGTGGCTTTCTCTTCCCCTCCAGTTCCACTAACCAGGGGCTTAAGAGTCACCTACTGGCTTTGAGCTAATGTTATTGGTTCATTTTGCACAGGCATATCAGAGGCATTTAAATCTTGGACCTGCTTCACTGAGGTTTGCAAACCATTTGGCAAAATGAGCCCTGTTCAGAGGATAGTTGGGACTTTTATAGCTGAGCCAAAATGGTAAAGAAATGAAAATCACAACTTGGGTAGCATTAAATAGCAGAAGTTATTCAAAAGAGGTTCAGAGGTACTTTTCAGCTGCATTGTAGAACCTCTATCATCAGTTATTGCACAGCAGAGGCATAACTAGTATTTTTGACACCCTGGGCAAGAGACAGGGTAAGAGTGGAAGGCATGGATAACTGGTACCTCCTGAGATCGGCACAATTTGTGGGCGGCAGCATTGGCAGTAGGGTTGGCAAGTGGCGACCACCAGCAGAAGCCAGCAGTGGGGGTGGGGGCAGGTGGCGAGTGGCAACCACCTGCAGAAGCCGGCAGCAGCATAGGCATTGGCGTGGTGGTGAGCAGCAACCACCTGCAGAAGCTGGCGGCAGCAGTGGCATGGCAAGCATCAACCACCTACAGAAGCCGGCGGCAGCGGGGGAGAGGGGTGGCGAGTGGCAACCACCTGCCAAAGCCAGCGGGGGTGGTCAATCTCAGGGGGGGCCTATGCCTCACCATGCCCCGCCTACCAATCACCTATGCTGGAAGGCCCAGCTGAAGGGTACCAAGTGAGAGAGCAAACAGGTGCTGAATTGCTGTTGCTCATGCTGTGAGCTCCCTGCATTGTGGGTGCTGTCCCATGGGATTGCTGGGGATGGCCATTCTTATAACTCTAAATGTGGCTTCCATGGGCGTGTCCTCATGAGTGGGAGTGTTCATTCCCCAGAGGCAACTAGCAGTGGCACAAATACATGCTACTGCTAGTTGTCCCTGGGGAATGCCCCTGCACGCATGCTCTGGCACACAGCAAGTTGCCCTGGATGGGGTAGGGGAGGCTGGGGCCAACATCTGGGTTGGCCCTAGCAGCCTTATCGTGCATCCTGGGGGCCTCCTAGAATTCCAGCATCAGCAATCTGGACACGTGGGGCCTGGCCAGGATCCAGAGCATGGCTCTAGCCAGCCAAGCTCTAGGTTTGGGCGGTGCATACTGCCTTCACTTGCAACGCCCCGGTTTTTTCTAACATGGGCTTTTTTGACACCGGGATCCCCCAGTGTAAAAAAAATAACCCCATGCTGCACATTAGCAGTGCACGGAGCACCTGCATGTGTGGTGTGGATGGTTTGCAGCACCACAGGTGGGTCTACGGTGCCACAAACCCACACGCGCATGCTTGTCTGGACACACCACATAAGTGTATTCCTCAAATAGGCCAGCAGAGAGTTTGAGGGCAAGGTTAGCATTAATTTTGAAACCCAAAGAATTTTCACAAGAAATCTATTCATTTAATTAACTGTCGCATGTTTGAATAACAAACAACCAACCTTCCTGTGATTTGAGACTTTCCAATGATAGGTTTACACAGCAATATTAGACTTTGGTGCTTTCTGTACCTATAGATTTGAATAATACTTTTGTTTGTGAAATTACCCTCTCTGACCTTGCTCTTTTCACTGTGCTCCCTACCTGGTAGTTAAACTTCAGTCTATGTGAATGGAACATTCAAGTGGCAACAAGGGGGTATTTTTGTACAACAATTATTTTCACTGCATAAATCATCAGAGAAGTGTGGTCATGGTGCATCTTACAGTCACCACCTTCACAAATAGTTAATGCACATGTGAGTTTCAGCATATGCCTGAAAGCCACACTGGCCATTAGAAGGCTTCAGAGGTACAAGTTCTCAGCACATACACTAACATAGAGAACTGTGAAGCTATTTAGACTAAATAAAGCAACAGACATGGTGCCCAGAAAATGTCTAGGGAATTATGGTATGTCTTGGGTCATTTTATGAGGTGTGAGGCAAGGTAATTTAATCCACTCTCCAGATGCATTTTGTGTAGACTTCCTGTCACAGTGGGTTCCTGAAAACAGTTAGGCCTTGAAGGGACTACTCCAATACAAATAAAGAATGAGAGTGAGGAAAGTGGAGTTTGAGTGGAACTTAACATGCATTAAGGAAAGAAAAAGTTTCTTGAGCTGAACCCTTCAATGCTAACTATCAGCTCAGTGCAAAATGCCCATTAATTATTAAAACTTTTCAGACTAATGGTAATACGAAAATGGACAAACCTGGGGAGTCCTTTTCTTCTGGAGTCATTGTAAAAAGATACTGCTATGCCACTTGTAGTCAAACATGAATAGTTATAGAAATACACAAGAAAAAAATCCACCATTACTTAGTTGTTCCGCAGCACATCTGAGAGATTTAAAAATTAAGCATCCCAAGCCCCCTATAAAATAAGAAAATATTGTATTACATCTCACCCCAACCCTGCTGAAGGGTGAAGTGAAGCACAGAAAAATAAGTGGCTAAATTTTCAGATGTAGTTTTTAATAGTGTGAGTTTGAGGCTTTAGATACCTCTGTCCTGGGGGTTTCAGTGGGAGCTGCAGGTTCTCAGAACTTGTGATAATCAGTCAGGTTTTCTCTTTTCCAGTTCTGTGGCGCTGAAAATTAAAAGCTCAAAAATACTCTTCACTCTTGAAATTCTAATTTGCAGGGGATGGTGTGTATCTTTTGCAGAGGGAACTAAAATACTTGCCTCTGACTTCCCAGTACTGTGCTTTAATCATATGACTCATCTTCCTCCCCATTAGCAGTTACCATCATTTTACCAGCGAGAAAAGTGAGTTATGTTAAAAATCAAGTGGGATTAATTAATGGGCCCTGGCAGACAGACTGCACAAAGAAGCAGGAAATTCCTCCAGATACTTCCTTCTGAAATTCTGCTTTCAAAGCCATTCTTGGTGTTGACTTTAACCATTACTCATTCTCAAATTACTCTGGTATTATCAGCTTGCCTTAGTGAAAGATTGTTGGATAGCTCTTTTCTTCTTTGCAAAAGCAGAACACCCTCCAAAACAGACTGTTTTCCAAGTTGCTAGTTTCCTTGTTATTGTATCCATACCACTGAGTGATCCAAAAACCCTCCCACCAGGATAGGAAAGGCAAAGTTCCCCAGCTGGAGACATAGCTTTAGACACTAGCACTCTTATTTGTTGTCCCGACCTCAGAGAGGGCACTGGGTGGTCAGCATGGGATTCAGATAACAAAAGGGAAAAGACAGAAAGAGAAAGAGCTTTGAGAACAGTGAAACCAATGACAACAAAAGTACTTCAACCTTTCTCGGTAGACAGAAGCAAAAGGTCAAGTCTAGGCAGGGCTGGGCTTGGGTTTTGATGCTTACTCTCAGTGAAGGGTGCCAGGTTCAAAGCAACTTAAGCAGGGTGTCTCCTTCTAGGACTGCAGAAATGTGGAGCTGATGGGTTCCTTTCAATGAACTGGATTAAAGGGGCTGAAAGGGCTGGCGTATCAGGAGCCAGGAGTGCCTAATGGTCTTCAGGGGGAGCCTGGCTTGCCTGAGAGATGAAATTTGCACAGTGCCCTTGGATGATCATCATTTGATACAAGACAAGGCTGAGACCATGATTCAGGTATGTGGAATTTGCATACAAATCCAAATAATTAATAGAACTGTGGGTTGGGACAGCAGAAACGAAGAGAAGCAGGTCAGATTACTTCATGCTACCGAACTTGTTTAAAAGCTGCAGTTGTCCTTTTGTTCTAACTCAGAGAGCCTGCAGTGTGTGAATGATATAGTGTTATGTGGTTATGTACAACTAGGTGCAGCATATGTATCTTCATTAGTGAAAACAAACAGAAGTCCTGTCAAGAGCAGAACAGTTGAAATCCATACCGTTCCCTGCACTACATCTGCAATAAAAAAAAAAAAAGTTTCTGTTACCACTAGTTGAAATCCAAACTTGTATATGCAAAAACTGCAGCAGGACTTCTTTAATTCCTGGTAATCACAGATTGATGCCTTAGTGGGTGAATGAATATTGTGATTTAGTGAACAGGTAGCCCCCAGCCTTCCTCCAAGCATCGTGGATGTATAATCACTTTCCTGTTTGTGTGTGTGTGTGTGTGTGTGTGTGTGTGTGTGTGTGTGTGTGTGTGTGTGTGTACCTTGGCTGTGAGCCAATTGGCTGACTATAGAAAACAGCCTGTCAGCTGGCTGATATATGAAAAGCACAGAATGTGCAAATGACAACAATCATCATTTGGTTTTCTTCATGAGACTTAAAATAAAAAATAGTTCAGGAATGCTTATGTGTGCTTTAACTGCTTTTCTGTGCACTTTGATGAATTTTTAGCATTGCAGACTAAACCAGACAGTTTCTAACTGAAGATGAAAGCTTTGTTCTAACTGATTTGTGGTTTTATGCACTTTGGAGCCTGAGTGCTCCACATGCAGTCGCTGTTTTAATAAATGCCCATTATTCTCTCCCTGCCCCTACTGCATTGGCTTGAGCTGTAGTTGTCAAACTTCTCAGGCCTGATGCACCAGTGCATTGCTCGGGTTATACGCCAGTTTGAGTGGGGATACTGGCAAAATCTGGAAGAGCACAAGGGACTCTCTCTCTCTCTCTCTCTCTCTCTCTCTCTCTCTCTCTCTCTCTCTCTCTCTCTCTCTCTCTCTCTCAGTTAGCCAGCTTTATCATATTTTTAATAATATATGCACCTAAAGTGTGATAGCTTTGTGTGAAAGCTATATAACAAGAACCACTGTAAGGATGGTTAGGCCATTTTGGAGGATTTTAGGTAATACACTCAAACTTTTGACATATATCAAGATTTTGCCCAACTTTAAAAAAAATATATTTTTCATGCCTGAGGTCCCATTCACTTCCTAGTTCTGACAAAGGACTGCAAAGGGAAAGTGCTACAGTTATCCACATCAGGGAGGTCAAAAATTGCTCATCTTTTCAGGTACAGTTATGGAAAGAAATTGGCAGGGATTGCACTGGAAAGCTGGTTGTTGTTCCAGCCTAACATTGCTAATGCCAGAGGGTCAGACAAGCATCCAGGCTTTGGGGTTGTGAACCAAACCAACCCCTGAACATCTGGAGTTTTTCAAACTGTCTTCTGTGTTGTTCCTTGGAACCCCAACCCAACCAAACGTTTAAATAAATGGTTCATTTTCAGCACGTGCTTTGCGGAATTGGCATTTGTACCAGACCTAGCCTTGCTCTCTTCTATGGTGCAATGTAATGTGCCATTCTCTATTAATTCAACTCTCTACTTCTGTTGAAACCATTTAGCAATGGTAACTCAGAAGCTTAGGTACAGGTAAAATGCTGTGTTGTGGATAGTCTCATTATAGCCATGCAATGAATGGTGACTGTCAGTTTCACACATCTTCTGAACATCTGGCTATCTGTGTCAATGCAGCTTCTAAGATATCAATTTATCAAGCAGTTTTAAATAACTAGCTTTTTAAAAAGCTGTCAGAAAAATATTTTGCCTCTAAAGCAGGTGATTTCCTACTAAACATTACCTTAGAGGTTTGCAACATTTTTGGGCAGAGTGCCAAAAACACCCACAACGTCAGTTTGTAAAATGTTGGTATGCCAGGGGCAGATGGCAGGGGAGCCACAAGGCGCACATGACAAGCAAAATGCTTTTGCGTGCTATGCTCTGGCACCCGTGCGGGGGGCTGCCTACCTCTGCCCTAAGGGGCAGGATAACCAATATTCACTGTTGAACAAGAGAGTCAAACATCATAAACCAGTGAACAAGGTATTTTAGGGGACTTTCAGAGGCTTCTAAAACATAATGGGTGTAACTTTCTGCTCCCTCCTGGGCTTATAATTAGACCCTTGATACTGACCCAAAAGGAGCCCGGATTAAGAGATGGGGGGTTATTAGCATAAATTAATTTGCACTACAGTAGCAACTAAGGCCCAGGACCCCATGTTGCTAGGTGCTGTGCAGACATAAAAGAAAAAGATAATGGATTAAGAGTTCTTGGGTGTAAGGAACAGTGGTTTCCTCTGTTTTGTATGTCAATGTGGACACTGTTGGTGTGTCCCTTGTGAGTATGAAGGGTGTGTCACGACCCAGTGATTTTGGTGCCTCGGCACTATGGAATTTTCTTGTCACATGAGAGCCTCTTGCACAGCTAGGGTTTTGCTGCATAGAGAACCTGCGTGCAGGAGAGAGTTCCCGCCAATTTGCAGCTGTCTTTGCAGGATGCATTTTCCCTTTGCAGCACAGAAGTGCACGGTGCAAAGAGTTCCCGCCATTCGGATGTAAATTTGTGTCCCGCTATTGGCTAGTGCTAAATTATTCACACGCAGTGGCCGGTAATTGGCTTGCTGGCCATTTAAAAACTAGCGTGACTTCCACCCAAGTTGAAGAGCTTTGAGCGCACTGCAGAGTGCCTCGAAAGAGATCCGACTTGCGGCTAGCTGATCGATAGACTGATCACCTATCGATCCCTCTTCCCGTCGCCGAACGCAGTCCCAGACGTACCCTTTTCCTGCCGGCTTGAGTTACGGACGGATTTACTGGCATTGGCCTCGCCAGCTGGAGCAACTCACATTGTTGTCCAGACGACCGAACCGTTTCCGTCACAGCCACCCGCGACATAAGTAAAGCTTTTTACAACCATTAAACCTCGTCTGCCTCTCCATTCACCAGCCCGCCCTGACGAACGAGTAATTTCTGAATCACCTCGAGTCGGCTCAGCCCGGCCGAGATAGGGTGATTCTGGCTCTCACTGATAGGATCACAGTGCTGCTCTATTGCTTCCTCAAAATGTGTTATTACTGGCTCGTCATGGCAATCCAGGATGGAAAGTTTGCAGTGCATGGCTTCTTGCATGTTGTAAGCATCACCTGGCAGTGGCTCCTCTTGAGCTGGTTTTCTCCTCCAGACTCCTTTCTCCCTTCCTTGCTACTTGTCCTTTGGTAGCTTGAAAAGATCACCTTACCTTACACACTGAAATAGGAATAAGAAGACCCGTAGAGCCTCATTCTGTTTTCCCATTGTATTGACTATGTGTGCAGGAGAAGTGATAGTGAAAGACAGCCAAACACGCAGGCATAGAAAAAGGGCCCTAACAGGCATTCCTGCAAAAATCAGTCAGTGAGGAATCACTCCTATTTGATGACAGCAGTAACATTGAAAGAGAAATACTGCAAACCAATCACGTCAGCAATATTCTTCCAACCCTGAATATAGTTAGTATTTGAGGATGTATGGAAATGTACCCATCTGTAAGAGGGAATCCCTTAATGGAGACTGTTAATAATTTGCATATGGAATCCACTGCAGCAAATCGCCCAATAAATGTTTCAAAAGGTCTAGACCTTTCTATAAAAATATTAATATTTATAGTTACTTTACAGCATATAGGTTAAAAAATAAAAAGGGCAGCAGCTGCTGAGCCAGAACAGGACTTTACCAAGATGAGAATCAATTTGGCTAAATGACTTACCAAGTTGCATGAAAATAATGGGCTTGTTTCTACTTTTATTTAGACCAGCTTTAAGTCATGGCTAAGTCCCCTAAACTAATGAAAGTATATCCATTTAAAATTAGTATGAGTGATGGGAAAAGCAGGGCCATTATGGTTACTAAATTATTTTAAGTGATGGTGCCATCTGTCCAGCTGACAGAGGCTCCAATTAGGGCTTTTAGCCTGGGATATGAAAACATATATAGGCAGAGAGGGTTAATTTCCCTGGCACTCCCCTTTGAAAAACACAAAAGGGACAAAAAGCAGAAAATAAATAGTTTAAGCTGCTGTGTTAATTTTGATCCTGGCTTTTAATCAGATTCATTTAGAACACGGATGTCTAACTTCTCAGTGACTGGGGGCTGCAAGCACTGCAGCCCCAGGGGCCACATAACACCCCTCTCCCCTCCCCTGCCAGGCCAGATGGCAGATGCCCCCTCCCCTCATTGTACTTTGTTGGTGTGCCATGTCAGGTTCTCAGGTCCCTCCCAGATGTCTGACCACTAGCTCCCAAGGCCATGCCACCCTCCCCCTAGGACAGGGGCAGGCAGCAGAAGCAGGAGGAAGGAGGGGAAGATGAGAACTTCAGCACCAGCTGAAGCAGCTGAGAGCTCAGGGGCTGCAAATTAACTCCTTGGGGGCTGCATATGGTGGACTGGTGGGAAAAAGTACAGCAGAGTTGGTATATTTTATTAATCAAATCCTGTTCTGAATCTTGATCCACTGGTGAATCGCACCTCTTTTTATAATTATTTTCTTCAATATGCATTTTTAACATATGGTCAGGTTCTAAATAATATGTTGTTATTGCCATTTTAATTATGTAGTCCCTTAAAATCACAGGTTTGGGAGGGGCCCCCAGGGTCATCCAGTACAATTGGTACAAATGCAGCATCCCCTATTTCTAAAACATCCCAGACACATGCTGATCCAGCTTTTTCTTGACCCTTTCTAATGAAGAAGATTCCCTGGACAGATTGTTTTGTTGTCCTACTTTTCTTACACTTAGGACTCTTTTCCTGAGATTTCACCTAAATCTGTATTGATCTGCAGTGGCATAAGCACGTAGCCTCATGTTCTGAATTCTATGGATTATAAAATGTAGTCTCGCCAAATGAGTAAATAGTTGTGCACAGTTGACTCCTTGTTACTATGTTTATACATAAATCTTCTGTGTCACCTGTCATATATCTAGGCTGCTCTTTGTATTATTCTGATGGGGATTCTGTGACTGCATTACTATTTAATACCAGAACACAGGAAAATGAGACTGGGAAGGATCTCCTCCATCATCGAGTTCAGCCTCCTGCTAACATGGTCATTCACATCATATATCCCTATTCATAAACTTAGAATCTTAGAATCAAAGTAAGGCTGGAAGAGATCTCAGGAGATCATCTAATCAAACCCCTTGCCTAAGGCAAGATTATCCCCATCTAACCAATTATTTACAATGTTGTGAACTACCCACTTGTAAAACTACCAAGCGCCATGATCAAAACATCAACTGTAACTTGACACATTTAAAGCAGGGAGACAAAAGCACTGTCAATATTCTGCCACTGCAAGGACAGGAATTATTAAATAAGCTCAAGAGATCCACAGAGGACCATGTGCCCATATGACAGAGGAAGGCAAAAAACCCCTTGCCAATCTGGCCATGAGGTCAAATTATCTCTTGATCCCCAATTTGATTGATCTGACCCTGAGCAAAGCAAGACCCTCTAACACAGGGGTGGGCAAATACAGCTCACAGGTTGGATCTGGCCCTCCAAGCCATTCTATCCAGGCTATGGGGCCCCTAAAAAACTAGAAAATTAATATTTATCTGTTCCTGGCTGCCTGTCAAAGATGACTGGAGCCAGGGGCAGTAGGACAGCAGCCCAGCCTCACCTCACCACACCCCCAGCCATTTCCCTGCTTTTGTGCTCATGCACTGTTCCAGCACCATGTGGCTGCATCACTGGACCTAAGGAGCACAGGGCCCACGCCAGTACCCAGGGTGGGGGTGTGTGTGTGTGTGTGTTCATAGGGTGAGTCCCACATGCACATCCCACCATACACATGCATGCACACTCCCCCCGCACTGCCATACATGCAGACCCCCGCACCCACATCCCCTGACACACCCCAGCCACTCTCCCCCCACACACATCCTTCACAAACCCCATACCTACCCACACCCCGCATATCCACACACACACCCACATGATCCCTCACCCCACACCAGCACCCCATCCACCCCCACACACCCACACCCTCTCTCACACCCCATATACCCACACACCCACAGCCCCTCACAATCCTATACCCCCCACAATATACAAAAGCACAACTTTATTTTAAGTTATTATACTATCACCTCTATATACACCTCTATGTACACTACACAAAATGTAAATGAGGGCAAAAATATTTTTTGAAATCAAATTAATGAATGTTTTAGAAGTTTGCTTTTTAGAATATAACTTGGTATTTTTCTGGTTCTAAGTTGGCAAAGCCCCTTGCTGAAAGGAGTGCTTCCAGGGGCAAGGGGAGGAACTTTCAGTGGCAAAGGTCAGGGGTAGTGGGCAGAGCTTCTAGTCACAAGATAGTGACCAGGGATGGGGCACCTGTCATGGGGCTACCCATGTGACCCTCAACAGTTTGCTAAAACTCAGGAAGCGGCTCTCCACCTGAAATAATTGCCTGCCCCTACTCTAACAAGAACCTGCTGGGATTTTTGGTTCAGCAAGTTCATTAGTATACTCCAGTTTAAAATCCCCAGCTTTGTCTGCAACCAATACCAGATGCTTCTTAGGAAGGTGAAAACAATCTGAAGCAATAGGAAGAAAAAAAAATCCTTCTTAGCCTCATGTAGCAACCAGCAAAACCCAGAAGCACAAAGGAACCAGACACCCTCCACTCTGCACTCTAACTTGGGGACTGCAGACACAACTTTACCTATCATAGGAGAGCCAGAACCCCCCTTCCTACTATATAGTAAACCTCTCCCAGCTCCTTTAACTTCTTTCATATCCAGATCAATGGTGGAATTCTGCTCCACCCTCCTGCTGCTGAGTGTGACCCTCTTTAATTTCTGTATTTCTTCTCTGAGCTATTTGTGCGTGGAAATCTCCTGGGCTTCCAGTTGTTGCTACTTCCAACTGTTCCAACTTATCAAGCTTCTTCATAAAACCAGTTAAGTTTCTTCCCCCCACCCCTGCTCTTACTATTATTTAATACATAACAGCTAGAGTAATGCTGACCTTGGAAGTAGCATTTGAAACATTAAAAAATGAAAGCATAAAATATGTAACAATAGGTAGTGGGGTTTTTTTCAGCATTTTCACTGTGACATCAGTAGTTCCTTAAATGGCAGTTGTTTAGCCTTCTAATTTTCATGGGCAAATTAAAAAAAAAAAAAAAGAAAAGAAAGTAGCTAATATCCTTGGGAAAACTTCAAGCAATTATACATTAATGTGTTTAGCTATTTCCTTAATGGTTTCAGGTGAAGCACAGTAGAGTTTAATGACTATGACTGAAGTGAGTTAACCTTTTCGCTTTAACATCTCATGTTTGACTTTTGTCTGACTGCTGTACTTGTACTATGGAAAGGATCCTGGACATTTTTCAATAATTTTAGTGCACTTTCTTATAATTCTTTTGCTATTTTTTCCATCAAAAAATAAGCAAAGTTTGAAAAACAAAAAAAGCTCACCTTTTTGTTCTGATCAGCAACAGAGAGGGCTTACCATATAAGTCCATTTAACATAAATTTAAAAAGGGTACCCCACAAACTGCCCTCTTATAGTTGATGTTGTGGCAGCAGGAGCCGTTCCCCAGAATTGGAAGTGCCAGGGGCAAACCCCGACACTCTGGGAGACAGACCTGGGGATCCCAGCCCCGAAAACTTACCAGAGAGGCAGGCCAGGTCAGCAGAAGGGCCGTGCAAGCCAGCGCTGCACCAGCTTTTCAAGCAGCAATCAATCAAGTTCAGCAGCAGCCTGCTGATGATGTCAGCTGTAGCCGCCACCGTGAGGGATTTAAAAAAGCTGGTAGAATCCGGGAGAGGGGGGAGAGGCAGGAGGCAAGGAGGAGAGCTTGTCGGGGTGTGACCCGGCCAAACAGTGATTGCAGACAAGTCTGCCCCGCAGAGAATAGGTGAGGGCAGTGTCTGGGAGCCCAACGGGGCACATCGACCCCAAGCCCAGTGTACAGGCAGGGTTTATTCAACCCCTAGCCTGCGGAGGGCACAGCAGGTACAAGCCCTGGACTGGGGTCAAGCGAGGCCGAGGACCTGGAGAAAAGGGCAGGCTGTAACCACAAGCCTGCACTGTGAACAGGGGCCGAAGAGGCTGGGGTCTGTCAGCTGAAGAAGAGAAGCCGGCACCACAGGCTGGCACAGCAGCAGAACAACTCTGATGGTTGGCAAGTGGACGGGGTGTAGGGGAGGAAGAGCCCCAGGATCAACCGCAACAAGGCAGTGAGTACCCTGCTCGCCTCCGGGCCCTGGGCTTGGAACACCACTGAACCCCTCCTTTTCAGTTAAGATTCCATCAAGTTATGGCAGGAGAGTTGGGGGGGGGGGGGGCTATCCCAGGGGGCGGAGGAATACTCACGGTACCTATGGGGGTTGTGACAGATATGAATAGCTTTGTCATGAAATATAGAAAGTATATTGTGGTTTGTGTATTAGTGTTTGTGGTTTCCTTTGAGCATTGCCATTGCTTTATCATTTTGAAATTGTTTCTTCAAGCATGTTGTTTATTGTCTGTATATGTATGATTCTAAAAGATGTGTTGGCAGTTCTGTAGGTATTTCTCTGGAAACAGAGAGAGCTCTTGTGGTTCTTAAACAGTCCTGGACATCAAGTAAACTAGTGGAGTGGAAGTATCAAAGTATCATGTGGAAGCATCCTAGAAAAGCAATCCATCTACTGAGCTTAAATAGGTACAAACGATTTGAAATATAGTCAGTTTAAAAAAAAAAGAGTAAGTTGAATAGTGCTTTCCAGCACTAGAAGGCTTTCTGACAATTAGCCTAGCTTTGTCACAAAACTTTTGTATTTTTCCTTTTTTTTTTCTTTTCATGTTGATGCTGACATATCTTAACAAACACTGGAAAAAGATTATGGAAAAAGGCTGTCAGCCACAAATGTACCTCAGGCATATGATTCAAATATACCTCACTGAATAATGAAAAAAAAGTATTCACATTATAAATGTATGTATGCTTGTTTGCCATCTCTAGGATTTTTACCTGGAATAGATTAAATATAAATAAAATCAGCTGTACATTAAAAGGTTGTGATTTCATTAAAGTGTTCTGGTAATGTTATAAATCAGGGGTTGGCAACTTATGGAGTGTGGGGCCTGCAAAGAGATTTTATCTGGTTTGTCACGTACAGTTGTGCAAGAATGCACTGTCTGGTGGTCTCTTCCATCAACTTCCTCTTCCAGCAAGAAGAGGACCAAACTGCTTTAATTTGGCCCATTGTTAATGAAAGGATGTTGACTCCTGTTATAAATCATGAGATTGGCAATTGAGTTGTCTGTGCAGCCATCAAAAAATACTGATAGAATTATGTGTTATATGTTCAAAATGCACCTCTTCTATAATTTCATATTATGGGCCACAAGATTCATGCTGCTTTTCCTCTCCTTTCCCTTCTGTTCTTACTGGTCCCTTTACTTCCCTTAGAGGCTGGTGGTCATGGCCAAGCCCTCTGGCTCCAGAACAACTCCCATAGTTTCTGTTCATAAATGTTGGCGTGTCTACACATGCATTAACACACTTTGGTCAATGTGCATTAAATCTAGTACTTCCATTGTGAGGTACTAGGAAAAGGAACACTAGCCTGTCTTAATGGACATTAACTAAAGAGCATGGTCTTAAAGGGCACATGTGCAGGGAGCCGGCTCTGACATGCTGGAAATCCAGCGCATTCTAGCAGACTCCAGCATCACATGTATCAGTGTCCCCGCGCTGAAAAATGGCAGTGCGACACTATGAACTAAAGCTCATTCAATGATACACATGATGCTCAGGTGTTTTTAATTAGCTCAGGTCACTAATTAAAGTGTCCCCCACATCTTCCAGAGCATGTATAAAAATGCCCTAAGTGATGCTTAATGCACATTAGCTTATTTTAACTAAATAGCACTGTGTTTTAGTGATGATTTAATGCACATTAAAATAAGCCAATGCACATTAAATCACACACACATAGACACACCCTCCCCACTTCAGTAGCCATTCCAGATAAGAGGCTAGTGAACAGCGAGAGAGTAGTAGCTACACAAGCCAACAATTTCACATTTTGCTTTGACTCCTGCAGCACAGGCTTACACTTTTAGGCCCTAATTCACCAAAGCACTTAAGCGCGCATTCAATATTGAGTATGTGCTTAAGCCTATCCCTAGGTTAATAAAGCAGGGGTGGGCAATTATTTTGGCTGGAGGGCTGTGAGTTTTGGTGAGCTGTCATGGGCCAGAAGGGTAGCCCTGCCCCTTGACAAGTGCCCCACCCCCTGGTTGCCATCTTGGGACCAGAAGTCCCACCTCCTAACCCCTGACTTTTGCCACCAGAAGTCCCTCCCCTTGCCCCAGAAGTACTCCTTGGGGGGGTTGCCATCTTGAAACTGGAAAAAAACCAAATCGTATACTAAAAAAAATCAAACATCTACCATAACTTATTTTAATTTTATGAAATAGAATATTTTTCTCCTGATTTTATGTGTGTTTGAATAGTGTATCTAGAGGCAATTGCATACTAACTCAAAATACACCTCTACTCTCGTATATTGTATGTGTGAGGGTAAGCAGATATCTGTGGGGTCTATGTGGTTGTGGAGTGGGTATGATGGGGTGTAGGGGGGGTGTGGGTATGGTGGGTAGGTTATGTGGCGGAGGGTGAGGGTGTGGGTGTGGAGGGGTGTGGGTGTGGAGTATGTGGTTGGGGTGGGGGGGGAGGATGTGGATGTGGGTATGGTAGGGGTGGGGGGATGGGAGTGTGTATAGGGGCTGTGGGAGGGTGCTGGTGTGTTTGGGCATATGGTGGGGGGTCGGGGCATGTGGGAGAGATTGTGTGTGGATATGGTGGGAGTGTGTGGGTATGTGGAGTTATGGTGTTGGGGTGGCAGTGTGAGAGGGCTGTAGGAAGGTGTGGGTATGTTGGGGGTATGGTGGGAGATGGGGAGCCAGACCCACCTATCCCATCCCAGCTGTAGTGCCCATTTCCTGGCTGCAAAGCCAGGATCCATATGGCACAGCACAGGCCAGCCCGGCCTGTCCCAGGACAACGTGGATCCAGCTGCAAGGCTAGGACCGTCATAGAGTAGCATGGAGCCAGCCTGGCCTGGCTGTGGCACATGGTTCCCGGCTGCAAGGCCAGGATGCACACAGCACGGCTTGGGGCCATTTCAGCCCAGGCCAGCCTGGCCTAGAAGAACGCAGTTCCCAGCTGCAAGGAGCCAGTGTCTCCTGTCCTGTCCTGGTTGCAGAACGCAACTCCCGGCTGCAATGCCAGGACCCATATGGCACAGCATGGAGTGAGCCCAGCCTAGCACTCCATTCTCAGCTGCAAGACTGAGACCCACATAGAACAGCACAGCACAGAGCCAGCCCAGCCCACCTGTCCAGGCTGTAACATGCAATTCCCAGCTGCAAGGCTGGGAGCTGTACAGTGTACCACAGGGACAGCCCAACCCGGCCTGGGAGAACACGGTTCCAACTGCATGGCTGGGACCTACATGGTGCTGCACAGAGTCAGCCTAGTGACATGCTAGGGTGCCAGGAGCCATGGGAGGCCTGCCATCAGGCTGGGCCAGCTCCATGCTTCCACGTGGTGCTCCTGGCACTCTAGCCAGGAGCAGCACGTGGAGGTGCAGAGCCAGAGTCCTGTAAGCCCCACAAAGTGGGGCCATCACTGGCAGTCAACCCCCCCACCTTCCCCTGGCCCATTCTTACCTGAATGTCCACTGTCACACAGAGGGAGGGTTGGGGAACAGCCACAGGTTTGCCAGGGCAAAAGCCTCTACTAGGTAGAAACTTCTGATCTCCAGAAGCTTCTGGGGTTTGGGGGTGGGGTTGGTCACATTGCAACCAGAGCCTGAGCTGCTTGTTGCTGCAGCCGGTGGCTCCTGTCTTCAGTGCCTCATCAGGTAATAATTGTCTAAATTTTAGAGGAGCCCCACAGGCTGGATAAAATGGCCTAGCAGGCCGGATTCGGCCCGCAGCCCATATGTTGCCCATCTCTGCAGTAAAGCGTCTTTATAATTATAACCTTATTGACTTCAATAGGACCTGAGGATGAGTTTACAGTTACATACAAGCTTAACTATTTTATTGAATTGGGACCTAAGTAGTCCAGAGTTTAATCACCACTCAGCACCCATGGTCATTATAGAGATACACTCCTTGCCTCCTGCTATAGCTTCCAATAAACTCCCACTGACCTTTCTCTTGCCTGGACTGCTCTCTTCTGACAGTCCTGCAGACCAGCTTTTTTATGGGCTCTTCTCTCCAGTTTGATGGAATGGGTCTCTTACTGCCTGTGCACAAAACTGTGCCCATGCTGGCTCTGTCTAGCATGAATTGCATTATGTTTAACCCAACAATCTTGCGCCTTTGCAAACTGAAACCACATAAAGCTTCTTTACTTCATTGTAATCCCTCCTTGCTTTATCTTTCCCTTGATCCTCTCATTGTAGCTCTTCGTCTCTTTCTTGGACTGGTCTGGATTATAGACCCTCTGCTGCCATGGCTGTAGCTATGTGGCAAAACCTCCCCAGCAGATACACAAGCTGCCCACTCCCCAAACAACATAAGTTGAACTGATAGAAGCTGGGGGCTGTACCAGGACATCTGCCTCAGAAAAGGGATAACAAGGTCCTGTTAATACGTCTCCAGCTACGCACACAGAAACGTAGGTAACCAGAATTGCTAGTGGCCTAGGGAATTAAAGTTCCCTTGGTATTTGCACTTGCCCTGTTGGAAGCTGAATCTGTTCTTGTTGTAAAGATAAACATTTCCCTGGTAGGACCACAGGAACAAGGCCTCTTTATATACTTTTTTCAAAACATGTTTGTGCCATGGAAAACATATTGGTATCTGCATAAAAGTAACCCTTCACTAAAAATGACCAAGTGTCCTGGTTCAAAAAGGTACAGGGCAATCCTGTATGATAACAGCTACTCAAAGTTTTAGATAGTCTTATCAGGGAAATGGTACTTTAAGGGTTATGCTACACTTACGATGCTTCAAAAATTCAGATACCCTGCAGAGAGTTGAACCTACACTCTAGTTTTGATTCTTTCTGTTTGGCAGGGGGCAGTGGTTTTTAGCATCCTGAGTGGTAAGCTCTCTATGTGTAGAATTTTTTTAATTTAAAAAGTTTGCAGGAATTTTTAAATACTGTGATGCCCTCATATGTATATGTATATCAGAAGTTTTACTAGGGCTTGACACATAGAAAGGCTCTTAAGGTGCAGTAAGGCAGTACTACTAACAAACAATTCTGTGTCCCACTGGCTTTTGTGTAGTGAATTTGTGTTTTGTGACCTGTCACCTTCTATAATTGATAACTTGTGTTTAAAAAAAAAAAAGCTTTTCTTTCTGAGTCAATGAAAAAATGTTAAATGTTTTCTTTCCCTAAGAAAACATGAAGAACAGCCATTGGTCTAGATTCTTGTCTCTTTCCTCTTTCCACACTGCCATATTCTAATGCAGAGAGCCAAAATAAACAGGATTAGTTTTTTCCAGTCTTAGGTATAATTTTATAGTCCAATTATTTTTGCTCTTGTCACAATGGTCACAAGACCATGTGCCTGCTAATGTGAGCTGTGTGAGGAACTTTGCTTAGGGTTTGCAAAGGGTAGAGACTACCTTTTTCTTGCATGGTGAATTGTTATTCCTCATAGTTTTTTGCAAGATGGCATGGAGCAGAGCTTTATGCAAAGCCTTAGTGGCTCTTGAAGCCACTTAGTTTCAACTGTAATAAAGGGGCTTCTACCCTGAAATCACTTTGAAAATGTAGTAACTTATGCATCAGTCAGTTATCTGTATTCTCTCTTGTTTCAGATATGCTTCTGCTTAGGCATGTCTACATGAGACGTTTACTGTGCAGTTGCTTAATTAAACTGCACAGTAAACCTCTCAGCATCTACCTGGGAGGGCACACTAAGCTAATAAACTTTGCAGCAGTACTTTTGTAAATACAAGTACTACCCTGCTCTGGAGTTTTTTCATGCATAGCAATGGATGTGTAGACCTGGGTGACTGGGGCACAAGGGTGATTCAGTGTGGGGACTGCCTGCTAGATAGCCCTGCACTGAAGCACCTTTTGTATCCTAGCCAGCCCCTCTGCTGCACATTGAGCCCATTCAGAGCAGCCCCGGGTTCCTCTGATGGCAGGAAATTCTTTCTTGAAATAGGTACCGACTGTGATTAGTAATGCAGAATACGCTTGTCAAAATATATCTAAAATAACACCTCACATCTGAAAGTCCCAAATGGATGCTATCTTCCTAATGGACAAAACCAGGGGTGCTCAATTTCTGGCCCATGGGTCAGATCTGGTCTGCAGAGCTATGACATCTGGCCCTCCAGGTTCCCTATGGTTTTGAAAATTTGGCAGCAGGGAAGTGGTGGCACCATTAATTGTTGCTTTCCTGCTACCAAATTTCTGGACCTATGGGGAGGATCTAAGGTGGGCTGGATAGAATTTCCCTGTTTGCTAGATGGGATATGCAGGGCCAGATTCCAGTGTGTGGAGCTGTGTTGAGGTGGCATGGGGCCCTATCTAGGTAGGCAGAATCTGATATGGATACTAGGGGTGTGCAAAATGGGCCATATTAGATTTGGATTCAGATTCGGCCCAAATCAGGGACAGTGATTCGATTCGTTGATTCGGATCGCTGTCCTGATTCAATTCAGGCATATCCGAATTTGAAGATTCTATGCTGATTAGGAGAATCAGCAATTCAGCCATAGACATAGCTTTAAATGGTTTTTTTACATACCTTGAGGTAGCAGGCATGGCTCATGAATGCTGTGATGCTGGGGCAGATGAATCATCCCATAGGAGTGTGGGGGGCCCCCCGTGTGCTCAGTGGCAAACCCGGAAGTGGACTGGAAGTATATCCAGTCCACTTCTGGGTCTGCCGCTGAGTATGCGGGGGACACCCCCCTGGGCCCCCCGGCTCAGTGGTTGGCTGTGGGGGGACCCCGGGTGCCCCTGCAGACCCAGGAGGCACCAGTCACCAAGCCAGAGGTTGGGGGGGGTCCCCTGCACACTCCCCAGCAGACCCAGAAGTGGACTGGAAGTGCTTCTGGTCCACTTCTGGGTCCACTGCTGAGTGCACTGGGAACCGCCTCCTCCCCCCCCCTCCCATGGGACGCTCCATCTGCCCCAGCATCACAGCATTCACGAGCCGCCTGGTAACTTGAGGTATGTGGAAAAAACATTTAGAGCTGTGCCTATGTCCGAATCATTGAATCTTTCTGACTCTCTCCGAATCAGTTTGGAGGGTTCTGATTCAATTCAGAGAGATTAAAGGGTCTCCTGATTCAATTCAGATTCAGAGTTTCAGTTGCCAAATAGGGCCGAATCTCCACTGAATCGAATCAGCGACTGAAGCTTCACGCAGCTCTAATGGATACATATCAGAGCCCAGCCCCATGTTCTGATCCCGTGAGGGATTTGGCTTGCAGATCAGCCTCATATTGCTAATCTAACCCACCAGGCCAAAAGATTGAGCACCACTGGACTAAACTAAAGCCATGAATGTCAGCGCACAAAAAACTTGAGGCATTTGGAGACTGTATTCAGGTTCATATTGAACAAGTGAGTCCTTATTTTTATATTGGCACAGCTCTGCAGGCTTTGATCCAATAACCTCAGAGAGTTTCACTAAGTTATTTTCCAGATTTTGGTTAATGGGAATCTGAGGTACAGAGTGATTGTCCACAATCTAGTAGCAGACTTAGGAAGCAGTGCTCCTGCCTTCACAGTTCCCTGCTTTAACAACAGGGCCACAGGGATCTGAAAGTGCAAAAGGTTCTTGACTATAGAATAAAGGCTTTAAGGCTAAAAGTTAAATCTGAGTTCGCTCAACCTCTGGTTTGGTTTTGTTTTTTGGCATTTTCACCTGGAAGAACTCTATCAAAATGGTAGAGTTTGTCACAGAGCTGCGTGGCCAGTGAAGCACTTCTTTTAAAGTTATGGCCATTACAAACCTTGTTATGATATTTTTTTCTGTACTCTGGACCCAATGAAGTTCATAAGTAACTTGGAGCCCCATCCTGCTGTAACTTGTCGGGACCCAGGGCAGCCGGCCAGCAGCTCTCCCTGACTCCCACCCGGGCAGATAAGGGTCCGGGGCCTTAGAAGGCCGTCAGGCAGGTACTTGTGACGCTTGGAGTGGAATTAATTAGGCGGACGCTTATCGGTTGCAAAGCAAGATTATTTACTCATGCCGTCAAGGTGGTGAATAGCGGAGGTCAGAGATACTTGGTTAGTTACAGCTTAAGGTTCAGAGGTCAGTCTGCATAAAAGTTCTTTGGTCGGGCAGATAAACGGAGAAAAAATCGGGCCGGCAGGTTGTTGATTTATGTCTGATAAGGTCGAGACGGGGGAGACTGACAAGCGATCAATTTGTCAGTTATTCTCACGCATACGTTCAGAGGTTTTTTCAGGTGTGTGTGCAGAGGTCTCCCGTTCTTCACGGAAGTGAAGACGGGTTTTATTTGTGTAATAGCCAATTGCTTTTCGCCACGTCATAAATTTAATTAGAATCGCCAATTATCTAGCGGTCTTCGCTAGGGTGTTATCTCACAGGGTTACTCCCTGTTTTCTCTGACCAGTTATAATGATTTATGTACAGCA
Organism: Alligator mississippiensis; assembly: GCF_030867095.1. Classification (NCBI taxonomy): domain Eukaryota; kingdom Metazoa; phylum Chordata; order Crocodylia; family Alligatoridae; genus Alligator; species Alligator mississippiensis. The sequence continues at coordinate 83,681,954 of NC_081828.1, read as the reverse complement.
CAGAAGACTAAGTTTCATTTCTAGTTAGTGTCGCAGTTATAAATCTCTTTTTGACATGCACAGCAAAAAAAAGCGGTTACTAACATTATTGTTAACCCTTAGTTAACCTAGTGTAGAAAAAAAACTGTTTTGAATGGTTTTACTTGTTTGTGACATGGGCACTACTGAATTTGGTTGTGACATAACTCACCAGGACTTAAACTGCTGAACCATCCAGGAAATTTTGGAAATGTTGCTCCATATCTAAATGTCACTTTTGGGACATCAGTAGTAGTAGCTTAGCTGCCTTAGCTCATTAATATATAAGGTTGGATTGTGCTTTCATGTTTACCACTTCACATAAGGAGCTGGCTGTACTACTACTGTAGGAGTCCTCAAGAGGCATTGGGCTCATATTCACCTGTGTCTCAGTACAGAGATGGCGAAGAGAGAGTTTGGGTCTCATTGATACAGGGGTTTCCAGGAACCACCATCAGTGCTGGTCCTGGGGTTGCCCTATGGCTAACTGCCTGTAGTCCTTAAGTCCCTTGTGACAGGTGAGTAATTATTGAGTGTGGGACCACTCCTTAAAAATCCTTCTCACCTCTGACAGGCTCAAAATACCTCTGTGGAGGGGCAAGAATTTCTTAGGATGATATCTTATATTGGACCAACTATGTAGTTTCAATAAACTTAGACAAGCTCTTAAGTGCAAGACATTTTTCCTCGGGTTAAATGGCAGATTTTGGTATCGTTCATGCTACAGTAGTGTAGGACTGAGGTTGTAGCTGTGATGGTCCAGAAATGATTCAGTAGGGAGAAGTATGGCTACAGTGCAGCTCCACTTTAGGCTGGCATGGCTGGGACAAAAGTCTCAGAGCAAATAAAAATGACAGTCAGTATGCCTGCTGAAATCGCTCTATCTTCAGGAGAATCTTGTGGCCATAAAATGGGACTACTGCATGGACTATTAAGGAGGGCAAAGCATACATTCATTCCTCTTGCCAAGGGTTGCAGTTTTCCCTGGCTCTGGTATGAGGCCTAAGGAAAAAGAACAAGAGTGGATGGACCAAGCTGTAATGCTGACAGTATGGAAATACTGCATCATCTCTTTTCTCTTTCTAATTTTCTGCAGGAATTCTAGTAATAAATCAGTGTGTGGCACCATGACCCCCCCTTTTTGTTTGTCAATGGTTAAACCGTTCCAAGATGTTGTACAGGAAGAGTGGAGGCAGGGGAGGAGGGATGTCCAGTGTCTTATTTCTATTTTCTGTTCACTGTCAAGCAAATACACTGTGCTAATGGGGAGCCTAGGCTTACTGTTTGTTGTCAGCCATCCAAGCAATCAGAGCAATGGAGACAATTTCTAAAATTTAATAGAATCTCAGAATTAATGCAAGTTTGGGGCTCGAAACAGCAAAAGGTTCTCATTACGTTTTAAAGGAAATGTTGAGCATAAAGTCTTTTTCATGTCCGTATAAGCCCAATGGGCATGAAATGCATGCTTCCTGCCAAATCTGGTATTAACTATGGCTATCACACAGAGGGAAATTAAAACCATTTGGTCCTTCATCCTTGAAGGCTCTATCTACTCCAGTTCCTTACAATTCATTGCAATGTCAGTTTGTGGTGATTTAGTGCAAGTTATCATATATACAATTTGATTCAGCAAGGTATTGAGCACATTCCTAACTTTAAGATCAAGTAGACCACATTGGCTCATAAAGGCCTATGTACAAGTCTAACAGCTTTACTGAATTGGGAACTTGGTCAGCTAGACAGAGAGATGACAGACTGAGCTCATGCTGTGGAATTCGGATTCTTTTTTGTGGTGGGGAGGGGCAGGGCACATCCCAGGGTTTATTTTGAGCTCGTATTTGTGAAAGTGTTGGGCATGCTATCTGTACCTGTGAATAAGGTCTGGGAGTCTTGTGCTTGCTCAATTTGGCCCCACCTTGCTGCACTGATCAGAGATGCTGACTCCATGTGGAGGAGAGTATTTTTCCTGATTTGCTAACTCTGAGAATTACTCCATGGGGTTCAGGAGGAGAGGGGGAGGTTCACTGCTTTCCAGGGCATAAAGTGAAAAGTTCTAATAAGAGCTCACAAGGTATTTAATGCATAACATTTCAGTAATCCAGGATTGATGATTTCCCATGGGGTTTTGAGTAGTTTAATCATATAGAGAGTGTTCTCTGTCTGAAGTAAAGAAACACTGAATCATAATGAATAAAACTCAGGGATGTTGTCTTTTATTCAGTCTTGGGTCAAAGAAGAGCCAATGACTTAAAAGTATTCCATATCAGGAACATACATTGCTCACTCTTCCTGGGACTGTTCTCACTTTCACCCTCACTCTGAAAAGCATCCTGCCTTGGGACAGCTTGCAAGAGTAACAGGTTTAAACAACTGGTGAAGCTCGTCAAACATTCAAACACTCATGAAATGCCCCAGTTCAAAGTAATTGCATTGTGACACTTAATTTTTCATAGAAAATTATTGTGTTCTTAGTGTATTTAGTATAAGCATGAATGTGTTATTTTGTCCATAAAAGGAGAAATACCATTATTCCAATCTACACATCCCAAAGTTAGAAGATATTAGCTTTACTCTTGTCTTCCCTTTATAATCCATCAGTCATAGGGAAAGGTGCCATTTGTGATGAATATTCATAAGCAATGTGGAATTAATCAGCCAAAACTAAACAGCTCATCCATATTATTTGAAGATGATCTCCTATCTAGACAGGTATCAAGCATTTTTTTTCTCAAATGACTACAGTGCAGATGTAGGTGGGTTAATAGTTCTACTTGAACAATATGTATACGAATTCCAAAATGTGGTTCTAAAGCTTTGAACAACAAAAGCAAACCTGAACTGATTCCAATACTACCTGTGGGCTTTAGATGGGTAGTGAGTTACTTGTGTAGCTCATCAAAGGACAATCTTTCTAGCTTAAATTCATTTAAAACTTTCACCTCCAACTCAGATAAAACTATATAATTATACAAAGACTCAGTTTCCAAGAATTGCAATGAACATTTTAACTTCCTCTTTTATCATCCAATACAATGTAATATGGAATTTAATACTTCTGCTATAAGGTGGACAACTAAAAAAATATATTCATTGTGAAATTCTTTGCAATTTTAATAAAATATGCAGTACTATGAGACTTCTCTTTCAGTTTCAAGTCCATTGTACTTGTCAGTCTTCCCCAAAAAGTATTTATTAAACTTTATTACAAAAATAAGAGCATTACATCCATTTGTCTGTCTTAACAGTTTCTACAGTACTCACTGCACTTACCAAGTAAATAAAAATGACATTGCAAGATCTTTTAAATTTTACTAGTCAAAAGCACTGCATCTTACCCAAGTTCTAATGGCAATGTTTTTGGCAATGAGCAGTGATTTCTAATAAGTTGAATTTATAGCTGTTAATTGGATTCTTATCTTAATTTTTTTCTATTTCTGGTGTTGGCACAGGCAAAACTGTTGGTTTTAAAACTATCCAAACCCAAATGGAGCAAACGCCTAATCGGAACTTTCCCAAAAGTTTGAATGTTTAGACTGAGCTGTAAGGAGAAGGCTTGATCTGTAAATCTATAGGTATGAGGTGGGTTTTGATAGTATTTAGAAGTTAGCTAGATAGTACCTAGGTTCATGTATTTACATTCAGTCCAGCATATGCTAACTACAGTAATCCATCCTTCAAAAGGGCAATCGTTGGTCTCTGTTTATTCCCTTACTCAGATCAGTAAGGATGAAAAAATAAATGCCACATTGATAGAGTCATAGGAAAGCAGGTTTGGAAGGGACCTGAGGAGGTCATCTAGTCCAGCAGTTCTTAACCTTTTGCATCTTATGTCCCATCATCCATTTTGTCAAAAAAACATGGTCCCACTGTGATAAAAACGAAACCCCACTTTTGCACTGCTGGAGATATCTGTTGATTCATCTATTTGAAGTGCAAACAACTTTGATTTTTTCAATCAGGCAATGAGTTGAAGTCCCACCTACATGACCTGGTTGAGAAACACTGGTTTAGTCCAATCCCCTGCTCAGGGCAGAATCATCCCTTTCCAAGCCATCCCACACCAGTGTTTGTTTAACTTGTTCTTAGAGTTTTATGAAAACCCCTCACATACACAGCTACCATGCACAATGCCTGAAAACATTAAAACATTTCCCCTTTTCCCCCCTCACCTGTCTCCCATGCACTGACTCCTCAATTTATATCTTCACTCTCTGGCTTCTTTACTATTCATTCCATCCAGGAAGAGCACAGAGCAACTGTAGATGCTTCCTCAACCTGATGAAGAGTACTCAAATTGGAAAGCTTGCTAAGAAGAATTTTTCCAACTATTTGAGTTGGTCTAATAAAAGATATCAGATGTATCCAAAGAACCTTGTCTGCCTATGTCCTTAGACCAACACGGATACAACCTACACCCCTGAAAACATTAAAAACACCCTAACATCACAGATAGAGCAGGGAGACAAGGACATTGTCCACATCCTGCCACTGCAAGGACAGGAAGTAACTGTTAAAATATATTTGAGAAATATATTTCAGTCAGTAATGTGTGACAGACTGCCAATGTGGGCTTACCAGATTGGCTTGAAATGCTTGCCCTGGGCTAGAAACAGTGCGGGTGAACTCTGAGCAACCCCAAGGGTGGAGCCGGGGAGCCCTGCCCTGTGGAAAAAGAGAAGCCAGTCGAAAGAAGGGGTTTTCAATCCCCTCATTTGCACGGAAGAGGGATGGCCGGGGTTGGTGGCCTGCCACCCTGAACCCTGGTTGGCTGGTTTGCAAGCCAGGGAGGGACTGCCGGAGGGGATAAAAGCAGCACCCGAACTGGCATTGGGGGGGCTCCTGACAGTGACTCTGGGGAACGATGCAGGAGGCCTAAGAGCTGGGGTGAGCTGACCCAGCAGAGGGAGCAGAGAGACCCCTCTGAAGAGCCTCGACAGCCCTGGGAGAAGAAGGCAGTGGTAGTCGGCCATGCCTCCAGCCCTGCAGCATAGAGGGAGCAGCGGCCAGGGCTTGGGGCAGAGAGCTGGTGCCCCAAGGCCCCATCGCAGTGTGCTGGACATGCCAGGTGTCCCAGAGGCTAGGGGTGGCAGTCAGACCCCCAACTCCACTGCGGAGAAGAGGCAGCGGCCAGGAGCACAGGTGGCATCCTTATCCGGAGCAGGGAGCTGGGCTGGTGAGTTGAGGAAACTCCTCACCTTTTCCGGGGATGCAGGACAGCAGCAGGCAAGGCACTGGGATCCTGAGGAGCAGCAGAGTGCCAAGGACGAGGGTCCCTGGGAGCTTGGGGCGCAGGCCGGCGCTCGGAGCGGGACTGGCAAGCCATGAAGCATGTGGGGCGCTTGGCCAGTCATCTGGAGCAGGGGTTTGGAGCAACAACCCCTGGGAGCTGCCTGTGCTGCTGACCCTCTGCCACTGACTGCCCCAGAGGGGACTCAGTCCTGTCCCTTATTCTGCAGCTGATTGTCATTGGATGGAGTCCCTGAGCTTTGTGCTTGGGTCATGCCGTTTGCTGCAGGAGCCTACTCTGTTGCTTGTTGCTTGCCTTTTTCGGTGCCACAGAGGGTCACCTTTCAGCCTCTTTGTGGGGTTGAGGTTTGATACAATTTGATTGCTGCAGACCAGAAGAGCTTAATCTGTTGCAGCCTGTCTCTTATTGAGAAGCCTGTTGGAGCTGCAGGGAATGACCACCATGCTTCCTTGTGGTAGCACCTCAGCAGTGGCTGAAAGCTGCCAGTTACCCTACCTGTGGTTCTTGAGTCAAGGGTTGACTACTGCATTCCGGTTTGTTTTGTGATCTGGTTATGCCATTTAAGTTCACTTGTAAATAACCTTTCCTATTATTCATGTTTTGTAAATAAAGTGTAAATAGTTAAATCAGTTAAGTGTTAGACCTTCTTGGGACCACGGGCTGCTCTGTGGTGAGCAGGGGCCGGCTGGAAAGTAAATTGGTGCTGCCTGGAAGCCGTGCCCCACTCTCACCACACCATCCCTGATATCGGGCAGGGGTGGCAACTATTGGGCCACTACCTGAGTTACAAATGGAGTGGGGCTGATGGATGGTTTTGCCTGTGGCCAAATTGCTACAAATTGCCCATGCAGTATGGCTGAGGATCCATATCTAGTCTATGAGTAAGACTGGGGATAACTTCCCTTACAGTCTGACACACCACTTTTTTGGCCTGTTTCCTGAATACATGGGAAACCTCTTGTTAAGTCTTCCCATCTCTGACCACCAAGCTCCTGGGGATCCAGGCACCCTAGCAGGAAAGGTGAAGGCCACAAACACACAGAGGGTTTTCTTACAGTCTTGAATACTACATAGGGGCTGCAGTCTTGAATACTGGATTCTTGCAGATACCTTGTACCTCTTCTTGGCCTAAGGGTGAAGATGACAGAAATACCTCCCACTTGCTTGAATAATTTAGAGAAAAAATTCTTTTGTTGCCTTAGAATTCCTTTCTGTGGGAAGAGGCAATTTGGATATGTTTATATTTTAGATGTATTTGAACTGAGAATCAGGATAAGATATGAAATCTCACCAAGGACTTCCATTCACAGAAAGCTGCAAAACATTACTGGTATCACTTTAGGGCTTGTGCAGGTGTGAAAGCCAGGAACTCATTGGAGCAATGCGCCTGAAGATATATGGGTGTCATTTACAGTATTATATAACTTTAAAAATATGACTTGAAAATCTGTCTGTCTAACTGGAGAGTAAAATTTGGCTCTGAAACATAGAAGAACTTCACCATTTAATCAGGATAGTGCTTTTTGACATTTTTGTTATTTTTGGAGGGCCTAGCCCTGGGTTGTTCCCTCTGTTTTTCTATTTACTCCATCATGCGGTGGAAGCGCGGAGCCTGCCTGGTCCAATGGCGCACAACCTCTGAAAGTCCGCCTCCTGCCAGCTTTCATAGGGACAGCTGTGGGCCAGTAATAATTGTTTTTTGGAGGGGTCCCATGGACTGGATAAAATGGCCTGGCAGGCCAGATCCAGCCCCTGTGCCATATTTTGCCTGCCCCAGTGTAAGAGCATGATGGAGTAAAGGAAAAACACTGCCTCACTATTCTAACAGTGAAGTTTTCCCTGATATCCAACCTAAACTTACTTTGCTGCAACTTGAAACCATTGGTCTGCATCCTACTCTTTGCAGCAAGAGAGAAAAACTGCTTTCTCTTCTTTATGGCAGCCCTTCAAGTATTTAAAAACTGCTATTATGTCCCCTGCAAAGTGCCTTTTCTGCAAGCTGAACATGCCTAGCTCCTTCAGCTTCTCCTCAAATGACTTGCTTTCTAAGCCCTTTATGATCCTTGTTGCGTACCTCTGGACCCTCTCTAAGTTCTCCACATCCTTTTTAAAATGTGGAGCCCAGAACTGCACACAGTACTCTAGATGAGGCCTAACAAGTGCTAAGTAGAGAAGCACTATCCCCTCCTGTGTCTTGCACCTGATGCTTCTGTTGATGCATCCCAAAATTGCATTTGCCTTTTGTGAGACTGCATCACACAGTAGACTCATATTGAGTCTGTGATCTCCCAAGACTCCCAGACCCTTCTCCATAGAGCTGCCATCCAGCCAGGTCTCACCCATTTTGTATTTGTGTTTTTGATTATTCTTCCTGAGGTGTTGACCATGCACTTGTCCACATTGATCTTCATCGTGTCAGCTTCAGCCTAGTTTTCCAATCTGTTGAGATCCTTCTGAATTGTGCCAACATCTTCCGTCGTGTCCGTCCCAGTTTGTGCCATCTGCAAACTTGCTCAAGAAGCTTTCTATGCCAGCATCCAAATCATTAATAAACATGTTGAACAGCACTGGGCTTATGACAGCCCCATAGAACTCCACTCAAAACCTCATGCCATTCTGACATGATGCCTTTGCTTTTTTGTGCAACATTATAACTCTTAAATGTTTTTAAAACATCTGTGAAACTCTTGTTTAGAAATAATGTTCTGAGCTGCAGAAACATTTTTAAAGTGTGTGGGATGGTTTAAGGAATAGCACATCCTGCATTTGTGCAGGGGGTAGAAATAGATGACCCTTGAAGTGCCTTCCAGTGCTGTGGTTCTAAATTCTCATAATTAAATGCAGTGCACTGTGTGAGAATAAGGAAAGCCTACTCTGAATAGAGGTTTCCTTTGAGTCAATAGGATGACATCTGAGACCTCAGATTAAAGTGCAGGAGGAAGAAAAGCCTGATAATTACAGTAGCAGACACCCACGCTTCTAGAAGAGAAAAGAAACTGTAGGCTACAGATGTGAGTAGCAAAGTGCACCCAGTAGTCAGTCCACAAGGACACATTTTCAAACAGCATGATGCTAACTAGATCTGGCTGCACAGCTTTTCCATCCAATCAACAGGAAAGGAGTTCAGGCTTATGAGGTTGGGATACAGCCCTGTCAATTGATTGATATCAAAGTAACATTGTATCTTGCCTTTGTGACAAATTTCAGAAAAATCCAATATAGCAGGTTCAGGTTGTTTACCAGCTCTTCTGCACAGACTGCCCTTCCCTCGAAACATCATCTTTGAGAGTTTAACCACCAGAATGTTAGCAAAAAGATGTGTGTTTCACATAAATCCTCATTGATCCCTCAGTTCCCTTAGAAAGACAGGTGTGTTTACAAGTGACAACAGTTTTTCAGGAGGTGAAAACTTATTTCTAGACCTTGTCAGAGCTGTTTGGTGGGTAAATGCAAGGCTGTAGCAATGAAATTCTGGCTTCACTGAAGTCAATGAGAAAATTCTGATTGATTTCAACAGGGCCAGAATTTCATCTCAGATCTTTAAAAATAAGAGCACCTTTATACAGCAGCTTTTGCTGTTTGGATTCTTACACAGCTACCTAACTACAGCATTTGCAACATAGCTTGCTTATATCACATATGCTTCTGATTCATTCTTTAAATTCAGTGTTAAGCTGAATTTAATTAATACCTTTGGCAAGAGGCCCCCAGAGTAAGTGAGAGTTGCTTTTCAGACAAATCCTAATAAAGTAAAATGTAAGAATTATTCTGTCTTAAGTAAAAGCATTCTTGCTTTTGTGGTTGTCCCATCTAACTTAACAGAAAATAAGACTAGGATTTTTCAAAGTGGCCTTGTGGCTGGCCTGACAAACGTTTTGGGACCTCCAGATGCAGTTTCATAGAGTTTAAGGCCAAAATACAGCAGATCATTGATCATGTAGTTTTCAGTCACAAGCCAATGAATTTTATTCAGTTACCCATGCACTGGGGTCTAATAACTTGTGTTTTTTTTCTAAAGCATATCTTCCAGAAAGGTGTCCAATCTTCATTTGAAGACATCAAAAGATGGAGAACCTATTTCTCACATAAGTAGTTTTGTTTCAATGGCTAATAACTCTCACTGTTTGCCATTTGTGTCTCATTTCCAATTTAAATGTGTCTGGCTTCAGCTTATAGCCATTGATTCTTGTTATGCCTTTTGTACCTGGATTAAGGAGTCCCTTAGTATGGCTGTTTTTCCTCATGGAGGTATTTATGTACTATAATCAAGTCATTTCTCCATATGCATTTTGTTAAGCTAAACAGACTGAGCTGTTGAGGGGATTCATTCTTTAAACTCAGCGTTATCCTAAATTTAATTAATACCTTGGTGAGTGGTGTTTTTGCTTCAGACAAAGTAAGATGAAAGAAGAAGACACCAGCCTTTGAGTTATTTGGGGGCTCTTTCTTGCTCATCTTCAATTTTTCAGAACCCTTGTTATAGCGTGGTTTATAGGCTATATTCTAGAATTGACCTAATGTGTACTATATTAAGTTTACCTTCCTACTCACTACTCCCCTGTTTTCTGTTCATGGGTGACTGGTGCCTTCCAACCCTGGGGGGGCACCAGATCACCGCTGGGGGGGGGGGAGGGGGACCCCCAGTGGCCGATCGCCAAGCCCGGAACCACCAGCGCTGAAACTGGCGAAACCGGAAGTCCACTTCCACCGGCACTTCTGGTTTTGCAGCTGGCAATTCCAGCAGGTGCACAGCCAATCTCAGGGTGTGCATGTGCACCCCCTACATGTTGCCAATGCCCCTTTTTATACATCCAAGGATCACATATCTCATGTGGTCATCACATTGGAAATACAAATGGAATGGCACGCTGCAAACCCTCTGGATCCACCTTTGGACCTCCTGTATGTTGTAGACAGGACTAGCCAATTAAGAGTCACTTGCCCTGGCAGTTCCATGAAACAGCAGAACCCTGGCACAGCTTTGTTGTAGTGACATTTATTGTGGTTGGCAAGTGAGTTGCTCTGGGAAATTATAAGTCTCCCACCAAAAAGAATGACAGAGGTACCGAGAGAAGTTAAGTTCTGTCCATTTGCGAGAAAGCTTGTAGTAGGGCTGTGCGAAGCTTCAGGTACTGATTTGCCTGCTCTCCCAGCCCCCTCCACCCCCCATAGATGCCCCACCTGCCCCAGCTCCCAGCCCTTAAAAAAAAACAAAAACAGACTCACCAGCTGCTGTAGCGGCCTCGAGGGTTCAAGGGGCTCATCGTAGAACCCCCCATGCAGCATGGGGCAGCGGGGGGCAGTGGGGATTGTGCCCCCCTCTCCCCCCCCCCACCAGGCAGGAGCCAATGAGTTCAGGGTTTTTTTGTTTTTGTTTTTTTTTAAAGGGCCGGGAGCTGGGGTGGGTGGGGCAGCCACAGGGGGGCTGGCACTGCAGGCAGAGATCAGGGGGCTTGTGGCAATCCCCCATGTGGTGTGGGGCAGTGGGAGGCAGCAGGGATTACCCCCCGCAGGGCAGGAGCCAGTGAATGTGGGCTTTTTTTTTCAAAGAGCTAGGAGCTGGGGCCAGGCAGGGCAGTCATTGAGAGCGGACAGGGGATGGGGCCTGTGCAATTAGGAGATTCAGCTGATTCAGCATCAGCCAAATCTCCAAATCAGATTTGGCTGAATCAGTTCGGGACAGTGATTTGAATCACTGAATCGAATCACTGTCCCCTGAATTGGCTGAATCCAAATCTGAAGCGAATACTAGCCGCTTGTACAGACCTAGCTTGTAGGTCCCTTCTGAAGAGAAATGGAGCATGTTAAATATGCTAGATTTAAATCTATAGCCTATGAAAAAAACAAAAAGAAAACAAAAGTTTTTCCAGGCTCTTAATAATTCTAGATTTTAATCTCCTTGCTCATATTTTATTTTTTAAGCATCCTTTTCCTGCAGGCTTGAAATAGTTTACTGAGTATAAATGATTTTATCATTTCCTTCATTCTCTGCTGCTGTAACTCACAGGAAGACAAATTTGTCCCTGGCTTCCTCGGTTGAGTGCAAGGTGAAAGCTGGTTCACTCCATAGACATATGCACAGCTGTCTAGCTATGTCAGGATTATATAAGCATTGTCTTCAGATCTAAATATGTCAAGGGAAGTGGTTGTTTAAAGTGCAACTGCTGACCCCAAAAAAGCAAGTACAGGGAATAAATCTGGTACCTAGGAGCATAAAGAGCTAACCGCTTGCCTTATTTTATTGTACCAGTATTAGAAATAGTTGTGGATAGTGTCAATGGGAAAATTCAGTTTCATAGTTGTTAGGGGCTGGAAGGGACCTTACAGATCATTGGGGCCAGCCCCCCTGCACTTGGGCAGGAAAGACTGCTGGGGTCAGATGACCCCAGCAAGATGGGTATCAAGATGCTTTTTGAAGATTGCCAGGGTGGGTGACTGTACCACCTCTGGGGGGAGTCTGGGTGAAGGATGACAGTTGGAAAAATGGAGAACAGAACTGGGGTGATAATGCATCCTTACTTAAACCCAATTCAGATGACAAATGAATCTTTCTCCAATCCACTGCAAAGAATGGTCACAGTCATCTGGTCATGGAAAAGTCTCAGGACCTTGATGTATTTTTCAGGGCATCCAAATCTGGCCATTGCTTTTCACAAGAATTTGTGACTGACAGAGGCAAAGGCCTTAGTGAGGTCAATGAAGGCCATATACAGATCCTGGTGTTGCTCACAACACTTTTCTGGGACCTGGTGGGCAACAAAGATCATGTCAGTTGCTCCACAAGATGGTGTGAAAACACAATAAGATTCTGGTAGGACTTTGTCAGCATGAACTAGAAAATGGGTCAAATGGATGCAAACAAGGATTTTCCCTACTGCAGAAGGGAGGTTGATACCTCAGTAGTAACTGCACACAGGCTTGTCTCCTTTCTTGAAGACAGTTACAGTGTTAGCATTTCTTAGGTTCCCAGGAATCTCTTCATTGTTCCAAATTTGAAGAACAAATTTGTGGAGTCTCAGTTCCAGTTCTTTGCTGTGAGCCTTAAAAATCGCAGCAGGCATGACATCTGGTCCAGTAGCCTTGTTCTTCATTTCCTTAATGTTATGCCAGACTTCTTCTAGGATAGGAGGATTGGTGAGGGATCCCCTTTTGTGGTGTTGGAAGATGGACTTGATGGTGTCATTTAGCAGTTGACTCACGGTTTAGGATCACTTCAATCTGCTCTTTCCATCTAGACTGGAGAGATTTGTTGTCTTTGAGGAGCGCTGAACCATCCTGCAATCGCAGAAAAGAAGGCCCATGGAAGGCTGTACCACAGACATAGGTGACCTGAGCAGGGTGTGGGGCCCAGGGAAATCAGCCCATGTGGGGCCCTGCCCCCACTCCAATCTGGGCCCCGGACCTGAAGAAGCTGCCACTGCCCATGGCAGCGGTGGCATCAGTGGCGGGGGGGGTTGGGGCCAGCGGTTGGATGTGGAGCCACCGCTCCACCCAGCTGTGCACCACAGCTGCTCCACCCTGTTCTGCAGGGTCCCCCAAAGCACAAGGCCCAGGGTGGTCACCCCAATTTGCCCCACCCTTAGGGACAGCCTTGACCATAGATATGCTTGTGTTGCCTGGAAGAAACTGGAGAGCAAACATTGAAAAGATTCAGCACAGGATCTGATGGGCAAATGCCTCCTTTGGGAAATTGTTTTGGCAAGTTTTTATTGATCGTGATCTTTGTAAAGACACCAAGATCCAGATCTACAACGCAGTCATCATCCCTACTCTCCTGTATGCATGTGAAATGTAAATGATCATCTGTTGTCATCTCAAAAGCCTAGAGAGGTATGCTTCTGGAAAATCGTTCTCACTAAATGGGTACATAGTCACACAAATGCCAGCATCCTTGCTGAAGCCAATGTTATGAGCATTGAGTTGATGATCCTCAAGCACCAACGTTGCTGGACTACTGATTATGTGCAGGTGCCCAACTCTCGACTCCCAACTTAGTTGTGGCCCGAGATCTTGTGGCAGTGTTTCAGAGGAAACACTACAATGACACATTGAAGGCATATCTCAAGAAAATAGGCACCAGCATCAAGATCTGGGAGAAGCTGGCTGCTAACCAACTTTAGTGGCATCACAACCAAAACCAAGTCGCAGCTTGCTTTGAGGTAAAGCTTCTTGCCCTTGAAGCAGAGAAGAGAGAGGAGAGGAAGGCCTACAGCCTACTCTTCCCTGTGGGAAGACCTGCAACTTTTGCTGATATACCTGTGGTTCAGGGATTATGTCACCTAAAGTCTATGCCAAACCTTAAGACCCAGCAATGTGCTGGGGAAGAGGTCATCCTCAAATCAAGGAACTGCCAAAGACAACACATAGAAGGAGTTGAACGTGTGCCTCTCTGATTTCACAGCGTAGTACTCTAAGCTCCACGCCACATCTCAAGCATTACCTAGGCCCTTGTCTGGTGCTCCTTATGAAGCTGGCACCCTGGGTAGCTAAGAGAAAGGTATAATGGGGCAGGAGAAAGAGAACAAACTGGAGACTGTGTGGTGAGATGACCCTGAAAAGGAATAGGCCTCAACTTTCAGCCTGGACACTTCTGTCAGTGGGACAGAAACTCTTCTACTGTACTACACTCCCTCTCTCAGCTTTAAAAGGGGTGCTAATGCCTAGGTACATGGCTTTGGGGGCTAAAACATGGTAGGGTTCTGCTCCTACTTTTCCCTCACCGTGTCATTTTTTTCTGGAACTTGCACATGTGTATATCTGTGAACACACACAGTCAATAAGCACAGGCTTATGCAGCCAAAGTATAAAGCGGAAGCCAAAAGCATCCATGTAGATGGCTAGAAAACTGCTGCTTAGACATGTAAAGGGAAATAGAATTCCACTCCATGTGTATGGATGGGAAAAAACTGTGAAATCAATATTCATAGATTCATAGATGTTAGGGTCGGAAGGGACCTCAATAGAGCATCGAGTCCGACCCCCTGCATAGGCAGGAAAGAGTGCTGGGTTCAGATGACCCCAGTCAGATGCCCATCTAACCTCCTCTTGAAGACCCCCAGGGTAGGGGAGAGCACCACCTCCCTTGGGAGCCCATTCCAGATTTTGGCCACTCTAACTGTGAAGAAGTTCCTCCTAATGTCCAGTCTAAATATGCTCTCTGCTAGCTTATGGCCATTATTTCTTGTGACCCCCCAGGCGTGCTTTGGTGAGTAGAGCCTCACAAATTCCCTTCTGCACCCCCATGATGAATTTATAGGCAGCCACAAGGTCGCCTCTCAACCTTCTCTTGTGGAGGCTGAAGAGGTCCAGGTGCCCTAGTCTCTCCTCGTAGGGCTTGGCCTGCAAGCCCTTAACCATATGAGTGTCCCTTCTCTGGACCCTCTCCAGGTTATCCACATCCCTCTTGAAGTGCGGCGCCCAAAACTGCACGCAGTATTCCAACTGCGGTCTGACCAGCACCTGATAGAGGGGAAGTATCACCTCCTTGGCTCTGTTTGTCATGCATCTGCTGATGCATGATAAAGTGCAGTTAGCTTTTCCGATGACTTCATCACACTGATGACTCATGTTCATCTTGGAGTCCACAAGGACTCCAAGATCCCTTTCTGCTTCCGTGCTACCGAGCAGGTCATTTCCTATTGGCTTAGGTTAAAATATCTTCATTTGCAGTTCCCTGGATGTGGGGGAAATCCTGCAGGAAACAAATCTTTTATACCAGCTGTTGAAAAAAAGAAAACATTCAATGAAGAGTATTGAAGAATAATTTCTCATGATAACACCATGCACGGTGACGTTTGCAGCAGATCATGCTGCATGTTTGTATAGTGTCTAGCACTGTGAGATCTTGCAATATAAACAATTATAATTAAATGATGAAGCAACCAAGGCAACTGAGATGTGACCAGGAACACAAGGACAGGAATGCACCAAGCAGCACTGCCTATTCACTCTTTTCTCATGGTCTCCTCAACCCAGATCTGGTTTGCCTGGTTGTTACTATTAGTAGAAACTGAGCACCCACAGATGCTGCTTTTATACAGTCTGCAGTTGCCATTAAGGCTAGGGAGAGACATTCAAAAAGCCTGAGCTTAAATTGAGTCAATCTTTTCAGGTTAGTCTAACCTCGCTAGGCTAAACCAGTTCGTAACTATACAGACATCCCCTCTGGACTGAGGAAATGCTGGCACATGCCTGCAGTGGCTCAGGCTAGAAGCTGGGGGGCACTAGAGCAGCCCTCCCTTTCCTTCCACAGTGCTGAGCAGAGGGGGGGTGTGGCCAGGCCCTGGCAGACTCTCTGATTAGGGAGAGGTTCACCCCTCCCCCCTTGCTTTTGATAACAGCATTTAGTTACACAGCAGTGAGTTACACAAGGTGTTGTTATCATTTATCAGCCCATTAAACAAAACAAAAACTTCTCTCATTAGTTCAACTCTTCTTCAACAACTCTTTCCAAGGAAGGAATGGAGGGACATTACCAGCTGCCTTTTGATTAGCTCCAAAAAGCCCTAAGCCGACACTGTCCTGTCTGTCTTTGTCCTGTCTCCCACAGCACAGACCGTGGCCAGCATGTAGTATGCTATCTAATGCTGAGAGGTGTCTGTGTAAGGCAGAGGGGAGGGTGGAATCCCTGCTTCAGCAGGGAGTGGTGGGGGGTGGGGCTGGGACAGGATGAAGCCAGGCAGATGCCACTGTACCTGCAGTCTCTGCTGGAGCTCCAGCCAGGGAGCAGAAGGGCGGGGCCAGCCCTGCTGGGCTGGAGCAGAGAGCAGAGCCCTGCCCAGAGTTGCAAAGTATCAAGGATGCTTATGGACTCTGGTTTAAGTTAAACCAGAAAGGGGTCTGGGACAGACATTGCATAAACTGGTTTGACCCAAATCAGTTGACTCTGATGTTTCAGACATTTTCAAAATGGTTTCTGTGCACTGAACATCTTCCTGTTACAGGTTTGAACCAGTTTCTGATCACTTAAACCGGTTTATGTGTAATGTCTGTCCCTAGCCTAAAACTGTGAGAAGAAAAATTTAAGTAGCATCAATTAAAATGTTTTGTAATCTCAAATGCAGTGGTAGAGACTTCAACTAGAACATATGAAGAATGAACTGAACAAAGTGGTGTTGAATACAAATAGGAGCTGTCCAGTCTATTCAAGATTCATAAACTAGGGCTGTGCGAAACAGCACCATTTCGTTTTGACTTCTGTTTCGCCATTTCGATGGGACAGTGTTTCTTTTTGAGTTTTGTTTTGTTTTAAAGCACTGTTCCATTTCCTTTCATTGAAACTGTTTTGCTGTTTTGACACTGTTTCAATGTTTCACCCAGAAGCTATAATGGGAAATCACAAAACTGCCTATTACTTTGTAATTTCTTGCCTGATTTGAATAAAAACAGCAGGGAGGGTAGCCCCTGCTGAGGCCACACAGCTTGTCAAGTGTCAAGCAGATAGGTGCAGGGGTTTCTGGGAAACCACCTCAAGCTGCTGACAAGCAAAACTCATGACGTGTGCGCTAAGACACAGCTGTTTTTCCGTCCTTCCCCCAGAGCACTGGGGTTGGAAAGGACCTCAGGGAAGGTTCACAGTCACTGGCCACCTACACAGTCAATATGAGAGCAGTCCTTCCCCCCTCTTCCCCCTCCTTCTTACTTTCTGTTTCCCTGGAAGCAAGCCCAGCTTTGAAACTCGAAACGTTTAGGAACTTTCAAAATGTTTTGAGTGCCCTCATTTCATTTTGAGGCTGTTTCGAAGCCTTTTGTTTCATGTCAATTTCACTGTTTCAAGCTTGAAACAAGTCAAAACAGTGTCAAAATGAAACACAGTGAAATTTTGCACAGCTTTATCGTAAACCCATTGACTGGAAAGCTTTTTTCTATCTTTCACCCCCAATTTCATACCTATGCCAGGGCTCTTTATTACGAGGTTGAAAAAGTAAATTGAGGTGAATTCTGTCTACGTGGTGTAGATTTTCACACCTTTAGTTCAGAAAGTGAGCTGGATTTTCTTCTCAAACCTGTGACACTGATGGTATCATTTGCCTTTGCTAGAAGTGAGTAAATTGTTACTTTTTTTTACTGCAGAGAGTATTTGCTTATTAGTGTATGGTAAGAAACTGACCAAAGTCCTGTTATATGTTAGACTGCCTTTATGGCATAAATCCAGGCCCTAATCATGTCCTCAAACCCAGAGCTCAATAAATATCAGTTTAGCTTTGCATGGTGTCCCCACAGAAGATCCAAGTTTGGAGGCAAAGTTAATAACTTGGTTACTTATTTTGTGAACAGTATTATTATTGCTGAGAAAAATTCTGCTGGGTGTTGGATCTTCTCCACTGCCAACTTGTATAATCACACTGATGAGCCTTTATGTCCCAGCTGTGCCCAAGGGAGCAGCTAGTCCATGCTGACTTTTGTTTCCTGCAAGCACTTTCTTTCACATTTTTTATCACTGTGTATTCTTTTCCTCGGAACAGGAATGCCTGATAAAACTTGGCCTTTGAATTTGCCAACAGAAAATGCTCTGATCTGATAGTTCAGACAATAGAGACCATCATTCATTCTTAATGAATCCACAGTTTTCTGTTAACAAGATATGCATTCAAAAACGAAAAATCTTTTATGAGTTCCTGTTGCAATAGTTGGCAGCACATACTCATAGGAGCTCAAAAAAACCCCCAAACTGCAACATTCAGACTTGAATGAGCTACCCAGGTTGTAAACTGTAAAAGCAACCACTTTTGACCAAGACAGCTATTTTTCCCACCAGAGGGCAGTACAACCTTCTAGTTCCACAAACATTGGTCTGTGGATTACTTGTGCTAGGCAACGTAATGACGTAGAAAATTGTCGTACATAAAAAGTATTTTTGAATCCAAAAGGATTACATTTCCAAATGGAAGATTTTTTTAAAAACAAAATTCATGAGTTTTTTTCTTTTCTTTTTCCTTGTATTTCATTCCTCTCACATTAAATTTAATAGAAAACAATGTGCCTTGGCTTGTTTATATATTCCATAGAATTTAATGTAAAATTACATTTTTTGTAGAATTTGGCTGTAGAGTATGATATATTTTTTTTTAAAAACCTTCTAGAATATAATAGATAATGATAACTTTTTGGTAAGTTTTGAGAGTCATTCCTATAAAAACCTACTGGTTTTGGGCCCTGTTAAATGCTACAGGAAAGTTCAAGAACAAGTGCTATATTGACTGAATCTTCTGAGAAGTCTGGAAGCATGTATTTGTACTAGCTTCATTGACACGTGTCAGTAAATGCTTGGTCAGCTATGAGAGGGTTGGGCAGCCAAGTACCATGGGCATCTTCTGTGTATGGCACATGGCAGACTGGGGAGGTGACAGGTAGCACAGTGGTAGATAAGGCAGGAAACAAAAAGCAGAGCATCAAATCAGGCAAAGAGCACAGGATGGAAGCAGAGAGTGGAGCAGCAGATTGTCTAGGGGAAAAGGATTGGAAAGGCACTCAGGCAGAGTATGGGACTAATTTGTGGCATGCCTGTCAAAAAGGTTGGCCCTCATTCAACTATGATACATTTAATACAGCTGTGCAAAGCTTCAGTCGCTGATTCGATTTGGCAGAGATTCGGCCTGATTCGGTGGCCGAATCTCCAAATCCAAATTGAATCAGAGGACCCTTTAATTTCTCTGAATCGAATTGGAACCCTCCAAATCAATTCGGAAAAATCTGGCAATTTGGACATAGACGCAGCTTTAAATGTTTTTTCTACATACCTCTAGGTAGCAGGTGACTTGTGATGCTGCAGTGCTGGGGTGCATAGAGAATCCCACAGAAGCACGGAGGGCCCCCCAACATGCTCGGCAACAGTCCCAGAAGTGGACCAGAAGCACAGTGAATTGATTTGTTGATTCAGATCACTGTCCCTGATTCAATTCGGCCGAATCCGAATCTGACGATTTGATGCTGATTCAGAGAATGAATTCTTCAAATTTATTTGAAGAAGGTTTAAAGAATAAATTTGAAGAATAAATTTGTGAAGTACTTCCGGTCCACTTCCAGGTTTGCCGCTGAGCACGTGGAGGGTCCCCCCGCACTCCTGTGAGATGTTCCATGTGCCCCAGCATTGCAGCATTCACAAGCCATGCTGGTACCTCGAAGTATATAGAAAAAAATTTAAAGCTGTGTCTATGTCCGAATCACTCATTCTCTGAATCAGCATCAAATTGTCAGATTCGGATTCGACCAAACTCAGTCAGGGACAGTGATTCAAATCAACGAATTGATTCACTGTCCCTGATTCGGGCTGAATCTGAATCGAATACAGCCCGCTTCACACAAACCTAATACTTAACAAAACTTTAAGATGCTGGGTGATAAACACTATAAAAACTTAGGATAGAAAGTTTGTGGAGAAGGGCTCACTAAAGAAGCATCTAGGTGTGGGGTTTTGATGAGTGACCATAAGATGTGTGGAAGAAAGTCCGTTACCAGTCTTCTGTGGGCAGGCCCCAAAAGATGCCCACTCACGCATCACTCAGAGACCAAGGGAAGAGCTCTGCAGCTCAGAGCTGATGGAAACTGGAAAGAGCCATGCTCAACAGCAGGAGAACGAAGCAGAGTTCCATGACCACTTGATTATGAAAAAATATTTAAAGAAGCCAGATATGTATGTGGAGGAGATAGGGAGCTTTGGCTCTCCATTCGGGGTTCTATGATGCTTACAATTGTGTTGCATTCCGGAGATTGCAGTGAAGGGTGGAAAGTGTCCGGTTTTCCCACATTTCTGGGCTGTGCTGGTCACTGGGGCTGTGAAGGAATATTTTCTCCTCCTGCCACTCTGGTATAAGGGATTTTGGGTTTTTGTTTGTTTTGGGTTTTTTTTGCTGGGGGGGTGGGTTGGGGGGGGGGAGTTCCTCGCCTTCCTCAGAAACATTGACGATTGGCCACAATCAAGGCTGAGGATTTTTAATGGGGTGTGCTGATGTTCTTGCTGGACTGAAAACACAGAGGTTCTTGGCTGGATCTATATTTGGGATCGGGAAAGAATTTTACCCCATGACATGGACTGCTGGGGTTTTTTTCTCTTCCTTGGATCTCTTGACTCTATTTAATAACTGTTTTCTGTCTTTGCAGTGGCAGGACATCGACAATGTTCTTGTCTTCCTGTTTCACCTGTGGCAAATTAAAGGGTGTTTAAATATTTTGGCAATATGTCTGGTAGTTGCATGTGAAGATTGTTCCCAGAATTTTTAAGAATGGTTGGACAACCACTTGTCTATGATGGCTTATATAGGGATGATCCTGCTGTAAGCATAGGTTTGGACTAAGTGGCCTCTTGAATTCCCTTACAGCCCTACTTTTAAAAACAATTCTCAAATCTCCAAGATACCTCTGTTCATGGACAACTGGTGCCTCCTGAGTCGGGGGGGGGGGTACTTGACCCCACAGCGGCCAGTCAGCTACTGGGGGGGAGGGTCCCCCTGTGGCTGATGCGGAAGTGCCAGCACGATTGACTATTGGGGAACCCCCCCCTTTGCCCCGGTCAGCACAATCAGCCACATGGGGACCGCGGGGATCACTTCTCCTGGCACCCCCACTTCCCGGCTGGCGCTCTCGGGGGGGGGGGGGGGGGGGGGCACCAGCGCTCTCACCTGCCCCCCGCTCATCACCTAAGTGGAGAATGCTGGCTGTCAGGGGATGTACCAGTGCTCTCAGGGGGTGCATGTGCACTCCTGTGCACTCGCTGCACATTGCCACTGCCTCTGTTAACCTGCTGACCTTTGTTGGTTTACTAGAATTGGCAATTGTAATATATATCAATGTGTTAAAAAAGAGCAGAAGAAAAAAACATTTTGAATACTCCTAAAAATACAATGTTCATTTCATTTTTGTTAAGATGTCTTGTAAACATGACTCATTGCAAATGAGCAAAATAGTAGATTTGGTTTGCCTATTGCTTCATGTTTCAGAAGCAATATCTTATTGAACAGCATCTTGTGAGTTTCTTTTTTTTTCCTGAAATGAGTTTCTGACTATGACCCTTATTTCTGGGAAGGCGTTTGAAGAGGAAATGTTAAAATATACCAAAACCCACAGCTTCTGCTTATTTGGAACAAACAAAAATCAAGTCACTGTTTATCTATCTGCATCATTTGTTGCTTGCCATTGATTTAACATGATTGAATAGTGGTTACTGTGAAAAACGCAGCGTTTTACCTTTTACCTTCTTTCACTAAAAATCCATCCCTGCATACTCCTCCATTAACTTTCTCCTTATTCTTCTCCTAGTTGCACCCTTACTGCTATTTCTTTTACCTACTTGTCCATTTTTGTCAGTATATGCTATTTTATTTATTACATCTGAAGGAGAAACATAAAAGAATAATCAAACCCAGTACAAAGCAACTGTGTTAAAAAAATGATTATGTAAAGGAAATTTAGATTGCCTATGCAAAGTTCCTTTTTTGAAAAACAACTGAAAAAAGAACCTCATAGCCAGGGGTCCGGATTTTCTGTTTCCCACAGAAGAACAGGGAAAAAATGTGAATTTCCCCTTTACCCAAGAAAAATGCTGATTTTTCACTTTAATGGAGAAACACACAGATTTTGCACATTGACAAAGAGCTCTCTGCAGGCTGGCAGAGTTCCAGCCTGCAAAGGGCTGGGGGGAGCAGGAGGAGGGCAGTCAGGCAGAGGTGCCACATGCATGTATATGAACTCCCAGCAAGGAGAGAGACAGGGCCACACGCACCCCATCCGGGGGGCAGGGTGCGGGATGGAGCCACGGGCAGCTCATCCAGGGGATGGGCGGGGTGGTGGGGGTGAGGCTAGTTCCCTGCCACTGTGTGCTTTCGTGGGGGCGGGGCGGGACAGAGAGGACCCATGCCCCCTAGATCTATGCTCAGGGCAGGGGCAGGTGCAGGCTGCCCTCTGCAGGTTTGGGCTCCCAGCCCTGCTGCCTTCCCCTGGGGCCTCCGTGGCCCAGCGGGTGGGACCCAGTGCAGCAGGGCAAAGCAAGGCTGGGCAGGGAAGCTCCTTGCCACTGCAAGCCCTGCGTCGCTCCCTGCACACCCAGCAGCAGCGAAGGGGACAAACCTGCACCTCTGCCCCTGCAGCTGTGGGGCGGGCAGGGGATGCCTCTAAGGTGACACAGGGCTCGCAGGGGCAAGGAGCTCTCCTGCCCAGCCTTGCTCTGTCCAGCTGCACTGAGTCCTTCCTGCTGCTCCACAGAGGCCCTGGGGTAGGGCAGCAAGGCAGTGATCCTGAGCCTGCAGCAGGCAGCCTGCTCGCACACCTGCCCCAGCCTGCGCACAGATCTGGGGGCCATAGGTTCCCCTTGCCCCCCTGGGAGTTTACACAGCTCCCCCCCGCACGAGCCTGCAATGGGCAGCCCCCCACCTCCCCATAGGCTCTGCTCCAGCCATGCCACTCACAGGGGAGAGGAAGCCAGACTCCTGTGCTGCAGCAGCCACCACCTCCTGCAGGCAGCAGCTGGAGCTCAGGCACTGCTGTGGGGGGCAGGGGGCTGGAGACCTGGGTCCCTAGCCCCACAGCCCTGTTAGCTGGGGGACCCCTCTGGCAGGGGCTGTGGGTGAGGAGTGAGGGGCACCAGCAGGGCCATGGGGGGATGTTGGGGGGAGTGAGGGACACTGGCAGGACTGGGGAGGCTATTGGAGAGGAGTGAGTGGCACCGGCAGGGCTGTGGGGCTGTGGAGGGGAGTGTGATGGGCATCAGCAGGGCTGGCGGGCTGTGGGGAGGGAGTAAGGGGCACCGGCAAGACCAGGAGAGGCTGTGGGATGGGGGGAGGGGGGGTGGTGAGGGTACCAACAGGGCTGGGCGGTTGTGGCTTAGGAGTGAGGGGCCTGGACCTGTGTTCTGCAAGCTAAGGGGGGCAAAGGAAGCTCTGATTTTCCATGATAAAAACCCAAAATCGAATACCAAAATGTATGTGTACTTAGAATTTATTTTATTATAGTGATTGAGACACTGGTAGGCTTCCAAATTGCTTTAAAATTGTAAATATATCAATAAAGCATTGTGTTCAATTGATACCTAAATATATCATGGTGTTTCATTTTACTCACATATTTTGGTGGTTTTTTTAACAGAATTTGCTATTTTTATCAGAGAATTTGTGACTTTTTATCAGAGAAAACCAGGATCCCTGCTCATAACTTAGAGCTAATATATCAAACCACTAAAAGGTGGTGATGACTGATGGATTCTGAAAAAATCCAATTTCTAAGGTACCTGCTATTGCAAAGAAATTCTTAATTTAACTCAAATTTCTTAAATAATTGCTGAAAATAAAAGTTTCTGAGCAACTGAAAATAATTCCTAGGAAAACAAACATTTGTGCTAACTATGGTAGTTGCTATATATGCAGTGTTTGGTTATACTGAACATTATTTCCTACATGAAATACTTACTCAATAGAAGTTCCAGATGGCCCCAGAACCTAGCAGCTGCAGCTCCTCCCCAGAGGGGACCACTGCCCAGGCAGCCAGGTGCCGTTCCTCAGTGCCCGGGGACAATGCGGCCAGTGGGACCACCTCTCCACAGTCCAGCATGGAGTCTGCCCACCAGAAGCACCTGCCACATGCACCCAGTAATCCCTGCACAGGGAGGAGGACCAGGGGGGTGGAGGTACCATTGTTACCTGTGCCCATGCCAGTTCATCCAAATACCCCAGGGTTTCACACCTGGAGCTAGGAGCCCTGCATAGGGGGTTGGGGGGCCGTTCCCTCTTCTTCCCTCCCTTCCCCACCCTGCCTGCCTGAGTTCCCCCCTGCCTAACAGAGTCTGCTCCCACCAATACGCAGGGAGACAGGAGGCAGTTAAGGACTTTATTGAGCAGCCTGCAGGCTCCCAGGTAGGCAACCAGGGGCCTCTCACATGTAGAGAAGCTCATTAATGGCAGTGGTGATCTCCTTGTCATCTGTGGGGGTCAGGCAGAGATACACCTCCAGGTGACACCGTATCTTGCAAGGAAGCGTGGGCTTGCCTGGGGTGTTGTTCAAGCTTAGGGTCCCATACTAGGTTCTCAGCTGTGTTTGGGGCACCATGGCAATCAGCAGCAGCTGGGTGTAGTGGGTGGGGCAACCCTCGGTACACTCAAATAGCTCATCACAGCGTGCCTGGGTGACTTGGACCAGGAGCATGCTTGGGGCACAGGCAATGTGCAGCAGGGGCCCTGACCTGGGGTGTCTCTCTGGAGAGGGCTGCTGGGAGGAGTGGAGGGTATCACCAGCTCTGCGTCCCCAAGCTGAGCAGGAGCCCCTCACCTCCAGGACCCAGGCACTCTGGGCCAGGCAGCATGGGAGCAAACTGCCTGGCCTGTAGAGAGGAGAGGTACAGGGAGTTGGTCTGGAGCTACCATGGCAGCTGCCACCAGGAGCCAGGCATGGCCTGGGTAGAGTATGGGGAAGGTAGGTTGCCTGCAGCAAGTAGCAAGCAGCCCACTTGCCTGTATTGTGAAAGCAGGGAGGGAGGGCTTAGCTGGTGGCTGCCTGGGGAAGGGTCAACCCAGCCAACTTACCATGGTCTCTGGGTACCTGTGCGCACATAACCCCCAAACTGAAGGCTGACAGTGCACAGCCCCTCGGTACAGTGCAAACTCTCACAAAGAGCCACTCTGTCCTGGTTGTACAAAACCAACAGTAGTACATGAGGGAGAACCACCAGGCACTGGCAGAGATGCAGCTGCAAGAAAGCTGCCACCAACAGTGGGTGCCCTCCACATGCGCCGCCTCTGCCGGCATTGGACCCAGGACTATGCTGTGCTGCTGGAGCGGCTGGTCACTGGTGGAGGAGCACTTTGAGGACTCTCAGACCTGGTGCTGCTAGGACCTGGAGAGGGAGCAGAAGAACCGCGTCATTGTAGAGAGGCACCTTGCCCTCCTGGAGAGGATGGTAGAGCCTGAGGAACAGCAGTGCGCTGTGGTTTCCTGGCGGTGAAGATGATGGCAGAGGACTGCTGCATCCTGGACACCATCCTGGCCCTAGCAGTCACCTTTGTGCCCCAACGCCTAGCCCCCAGCCCCGCAGGACCCTGGCAGCCATGTACAGCCCAGTGCCAAGCCGCCCAGTGGGCTTGGGAAGAAATGTTAGTAACACCTGCAGCAGCCAGGGCCCCCTGTCCCAGCCTCTGAGCTTGGTCCCCTGGCAGCCTGGGCTGCCACCTGCTGCTTGCCTGACCATTAGGGCTGTGCAAAACTTCAGCAGCCACTTTGTTTCGGAGGTGTTTCGGCTTGTTTCAGCACCCAAAACACTGAATCCAAAATGAAACAGAAGGCTCCAAAACATCTCTGAAACTAAATGAAGCCATCCAAAACACTTTGGAAAATTTCAGAAAATTTCAGAGTTTCAGAGCCAGGCTTGCAGAGAAACAGAAACTAAGAAGAGGGAGGGGAAAGAAGCGGGGGTGGGGAAAGGACTGCTCTGATATTGTCATCTGTAGCTGGCCAGTGTCTGCGATCTGTCCCTGATGTCCCTTCTGATCCCAGTGCTCTGGGGAAGGGACAGCAGCCTGCTCTCATCCCGTGCACAGATCCAGGGGCCTGTGCCCCCTGGGAGGAGTCTGACACAGCCCCACAGCCCTCTCAGTGGGCACGGGCCCCCAGATCTGCACACAGGATGACAGCATACTGCAACTGCCAGGAAGTGATGCAAGTTTGGCTTTAAACAGTTTGAGGTGAAGTTTCACAGA
Organism: Alligator mississippiensis; assembly: GCF_030867095.1. NCBI lineage: Eukaryota > Metazoa > Chordata > Crocodylia > Alligatoridae > Alligator > Alligator mississippiensis. The sequence goes on along the minus strand of NC_081828.1, from coordinate 83,656,013 downwards.
AACCCCTGCACCTATCTCATTAGAACTTGGCAGGCATCATGCCCTCAGAAGGGGCTCCCATTCCTGCAATTTTCATCCAAATCCGGCAAGAAATGACAAAGTTTTAGGCATTTTAGTGATTCCTCATTATAGCCTATGGCAATTCGCTGAACTGAAACAGAACAGTGATCTGAAACAACAAAATGAATCATTGTCCTTCTGAAATGGCCAAATCCAAAACCAAATTGAAACATAGCTGTTTTGCACGGCCCTGCTGGCCACCTGATCAGGAGCTAGCTGTGGCTGGGCCAACTCCACACACAGGCCTCTGCACATAGGCAGGTGGTGGGGATGTGTGCCCCATTGAGGGTCCTGATGGACTGGGGGAAGCCAAGAGCTTGCAAACGTGCCACCACCTCCATGGAGTTGGCGATCCAGAGCACTATGCTGGCCAGCACATCCTGGAGGGTGCCACAGACTTCCAGTATGGGCTCCTTGGTGGTTGCCTTGCCTACCCTGAACAGGTGGCTGACATAGCACAGGCTGGTGGATATGACAAGCTTCAGGAGTATGATGGCTATGTGGGTCTCTATGGGGAGGAGCAGGTGTATGGTGGTGGGCTGGTGCTCCATGTGTGGACTATGCTGCTGGACTGGGGTGGCAGGGTGCAGGCTGGGCCCCACACCCAGGTGTGTGGCCACACAGCAGGGTGTGGCGGACATGGTTGAGGCCAACCAGACCTAGGTGGCAATCAATGCAGGTGTGGAATGCAGCAAACAGAAGCCTATGGCACTGGTTGGTGCTGCTGGAGGCTGGACGAGGAGCAGCCATGGCATGCTGGGCACAGGCTCTGGGGACAGCATCCTCAAGGGCTGTGCCAGCAGGCTACAGACTGCTCTGGGCCAGATAAGCATGTCGCCAGGGAACAAAGCATGGGTCAGCCTTTTAAAGAGTGCCCCAAGCACCCATGCAGCTACAGCCAGAGCCTGCAGCTCTCCATGGGTGCTGCAGGGGAGCAAAGCAGGGCAGGAGCAGCTCTGGGCCTGACTGCTCCTGTTGGGTACAAATCTGTGCGCAACACAGGCGCACATGTAAATGAATTCCTGGCCAAAGTTTAATGCACCTGAATTTACTGCACAGCAAATTCAAGCATTTTAATTGAACATGTATATGTACTCTCAGTGTATTTTCCTGGATTTTCTCATCAGCAACTTGGACTGGGGAGAGGGAGAAGTGAAGTGAATGTATTTTTATTCTTGGAAGAGACACAACTGATATATTTAGCAAGTAAGAAAAGCAAAAGAAAAGAGAAATGCTTGTGCATAGAATGATCCTGTAAAGCAGGGGCGGGCAAAATATGGCCTAAGGTCTGGATCTGGCCATACATTGTATTTGGCCATACATTGTATTTGGCCTGCGGGGCCCCTGAAAAGTTTAGAAAATTAATATTTATCTGCTCCTGGCTTTCTGTTAAAAATAACCTATTGCACATTACGAACCACTGGCTTAGATAACTAGTCTCTGCAGGCTCAGGTGATATTAACAGAACTTAAGGACCAGACAATCATAAAGTCATCGCAGGACTGCTGGCAAACCTATTTGAGAATTCATCGTATTCAGGAGAGGTCCCAGAAGACTGGAAGAGAGCCAATGTTGTGCCCATCTTCAAGAAATGGAGGAGAGAGGACCCAGGAAACTACAGGCTGATCAGCCTGACCCTTAATCCCAGGAAAAATCCTCAATAAATTCCTCAAGGAGTCCATATGCAATAAGCTAGTAGAAGGCAAAATTCTGAACGACAGCCAGCATGGTTTTGTCGTGAGTAGGTCAGTCTGACTAACCTCATCTCCTTCTATGACCAGGTTACTCACCACCTGGATAAGGGAGATGAGGTCAACGTCATTTATTTGGACTTTTGGTAGGCCTTTGACTTGGTATCCCATGATGCTCTCAAGGTAAAACTAGGGGACTATCGGCTCAACAATTCAATGGTCAGATGAGTGGGAAACTGGCTGTGGGGTCATACCCAGAGAGTATTAATAGACAGATCTGTGTCAACCTGGCGGAAGGTAGCCAGTGGGGTCTCTCAGGGTTTGGTACTTGCACCAGTACTTTTCAACATCTTCATCAATGATCTGGATGTGGGGGTGAAAGCACACTGGCAAAGTTTGACAATGACACTAAGTTCTGGGGAAGTCCAGCCAGGCATCAGGGTAGGCTGGTGATCCAGGCAGACCTAGACAGATTAGTTAGATGGGTGGACCAGAACCAGATGCTGTTCAACACTGAGAAGTGTAAGTGCCCCATCAGGGGAGGAAAAAACTGTAACAAACCTACAGGCTTGGTGGTGCTATGTTAACTAGCACTATGTCCGAAAGGGACTTGGGGGTCATAATTGACCATAAAATGAATATGAGCCATCAGTGTGATGCTACAGTTAGCAGAGCAAACAATATGCTGGCATGCATCAACTGATGCATCTCAAGCAAAACTAAGGAAGTTATTCTCCTGCTCTACTCGGCATTGGTGAGGCCACAGCTGGAGTACTACATCTAGTTCTGGGTGCCACCTTCAAGAAGGATGTGGGGAATCTTGAGAGAGTCCATAGAAGAGCCATGTGTATGATTAGAGGTCTGAAGAGCAAGGCATATGAGGAAAGGCTGACAGATATGGGACTGTTCAGCCTAGAAAAATTTGGGGGGGGATTTGGTGGCAGCTTACAAATATATGAGGGGAGAACATGAGGGGCTAGGTGAACAACTGTTCACCAAAGCGCCTCAGGGGAAAACCAGGAGCAATGGTCATAAACTCCTAGAAGAAGGTTTCAGACTGTATGTAAGGAAAAACTTCTTCGCAGTTCATATGACCAGACTCTGGAATAGACTCCCAGTGCGGGTGGTGCAGGCATCTACCCTGAAGATCTTCAAAAGGAGACTGGACGCACACCTTGCTGGGGTTATTTGACCCCAACAGTCTTTCCTGCCCAGAGCAGGGGGGCTGGACCCGATGATCTCTCGAGGTCCCTTCCAGTCCTAAACTTCTGTGAATCTGTGAATATGACAGGAGCCAGAGGCAATAGCACATAGGGAGAGTTGGCAGCAGGACCCAGCAGCAAAGCCCACTTGGCCCCACCCCTCCAGCCCCTCCCCTCCAAACGAAAGCTCCTGCCTAGCAGAGGCTTCTGGCCTGGGGCTGTAGGGCTGTTCCTGCCTACCTGCACCAAAGGGAAATTCAGATAAGGAGTGGGGGAGAGAGGCAGGGGCGGACTGCGAGTGATCGCCCCAGTCCTCGGAGCCAGGCCAGTTCCTGCTGACTCCTGTGGTTGCAGCCATGCAGCTGGGAACCAAATGGTGCCGGAGCGCCATGGCAGCAGGCAGGAAAGTGTGAAAACTGGTGGCGGGGACATTGGGGGGAGTGGGCATGTGGGAGCACAGCGACAACTGGGCAGGAGCACAGGACCCACTGGTGTCCCAGGGTCAGTGCCAGAGGGGCCCAGAGCGGGGTGGCAGGATCATGGGGTGTGGGCTGGTAGGGGTCTATGGAACTGGGCTAGGCTGTGCCAGCAGGGAGAGGAGGAGCCAGCTTGGCTCCACAGAGCCCCTGCCGGCCATGACTCCAGGCTCCTGCTGCCCCACTCTGAGCCTCCTAGCTGCATGGCTGGACCACAGGAGCACAGGGCCTGCACCAATACACCGGGGCCAGAAGCGGGATGGGGAGGGGCCATGCATTCGTGCAATGAGGGAGGGGGAGAGAGAGAGAGCAATGAGGGAGGGACAGAGTGTGTATGTGTGTGTGCACATGTGTGCGTATGTCCACACCCCACCATACACAAGCACCAACACCCTCCCTCGCACTGCCATACACGCAGACCCCACACGCCATCACACACCCTACCCACCCTTCCCACCACACAGCCCCACACCCACCCACACCGCACATATCCACACACACTTCCACATGCTCCCCCACCCCACATCCACACACCTATTCACCCCCAACAAAACCCCCACATACACCCACACCCTCCTCCATATACTTGCACAACCGCAGCCCCCCAAAAACCTATACCCATCCCCATGCCCTCACCCCTCCGCAATTACAAGACTAAGACTTCATTTAAAGATATTGTACGATCACTTCTATGTACATTATACAAACACATGTAAATCAGGACAAAAATATTTCTTAAATCAAATTAATGAATGTTGTAGATAGTCAATTTCCCCACTTTCTTTCTGTATTTCAGCTGCCATGACTTGATGTTACTAAAGGAAGTTCTCAGGAGGTGCTACCTGCTGTCTTGGGGTTCACTGTGATGGTGTGGGTCCCAATGGGTGCAAGTCTTTTGTGGGGCTCTGCCTTCCCTACACTCCACCCCTTTCTTCTCATGTGCTGTTGGTGGTGGCCATTCTGGGCATTGATTTTATTGCGTGTTTGGGTTCATTCATTCCGCATATGTGTCCTCAATGAGGGAGAACAAATACAGAACTATAACTTAAGTGATCATAGGCGTGTCTGCTTCAGGCTTCTTGTCGACCCACCAGTGCACCTCAGTCACTGTTCCTGAGGCTAGTGGGCTCATCTGACCCTATCCTTCCCCTTCATATGAGTAAAGGCCAATCCAGCTTACCTGGGGCTGAGCCCTTCGAATATCTGGGAGCCACCGGTGTGATGAACCACTGCAGGGTCCCTGTCATTCATCTGCTGTGTGACAGTCAGAGTTTCTCTTGCAGAGATGGTAAGTCATTGGTTCTAGTTCTGGATCTGTCATCCTGGTGGGGAAATGTGGCATAGGCCAGTGCCAGTGCCTGAATTCCTCTCTCCTCTGGGGCTGTCATCCTTTAATCCTGGAAGTTCTGGGCTGACCTGGGCCAACCCAGATCCCTTCCTGCCCTACATGCCATGCATTCGCTGGCAGGTGTTATGAGCCTCAGCTGCGTTCAGCAGCTCCTACATCAGAAGTCCCTGGGCTCTGGGTGGTGTTGTGTGCTTTTGCCACCTGCCTGTGTGGTTGACTGGGCTCCATGGTCGCATGGGACCTGGACCCCAGCACCCATTCTGCTCCGGACAAGGGGCCAATGGTGCATCCGCTCCCCGCCAACTGTCTGTCTCGCCCTGGGAGTGGGAAAGCAGTGGAAGGCTCCGAAGTTCCTCAGGCTCACTGTTTTCCCTCCTGTCCAGCTGTGAGCCTGCACTCTGGCAGACATTTCTCCGGTAGGTACAGGGCTCGGCCGGGTCACTACTACATCCCCCTTTCATCATTTCTTTTCCCAAATTATGTTCTATTTGGCAGATAAGCAGCTGTTCCTGGGTCACTGGCACCAGTCCATTTTCATTCTAGTGGCAGCTTATGTACAGTGTTTCAGGTTCTTTGGGATGAACGCTATCAAGAAGAGCAACTAAACAGTGGAATCCATCACTGAATATGTAGACCAACATCAAGTTCTGAACTTCTGAGGTGTTTATGTGTTAATATCCAGCACGGACAAAATACTCCTTGCTGTACAAGATGCACACAAACTCTATCACAGAGTATGCTTTTACCCTAAAACTCTTGACAAATTAGATGGCAGACAGAGACAGGACTGGAGGCACTGAGAACCCCCAGAGTAGGGGTGGTTTTGCCACTTATGTGGGAGAGGAGAACTCATCTGACTGACAGGGTCTAGTGTTTGTGGGCTCTGCCAGAATTCAGGATTTCTCTGGTTAGAATGACTGGAATAAGCATCCAAGCTGCTATTCTGTGCATTTTGATCTGGAAAAGGAAGGGAATATTTATTCAGGGAGAGATTCTCAAGTGTCAACAGTAGTTATCTCCATTTCCACTGTACTGTTGGCAGCCATGGATTCTGCCTGTGATAATTATAGGTGCTGGCAGCTCACCAGTGGGTTTCCATTGAATTTAGTGGAAAGTAACTAGTGTAATTCACATCTTGTCACAGGTGTTTCCAGTAGCTAGGACAGTGTTTCAATCTTTTCTCTTCTACTTTTCCGGTAGGGATTTCCAGTTTTCCTTAGAGAAATAGCTTCTTTTAATTCTTCTTTTTTTTTTACTTTTCCTGGTGTAGGAAGAACGAGAAAAATAGTTGTTAAAGTGCTTTATCCTCAGTACACTAGGAAGCTTGAGAAATCTTAACCTCTTTTTATCTTCCTTGCTTTCCTCTTTTTTCACATCTTTCCATTTATTTGCATCATTGTGTGCCACAATGTCCAGTTGGGCCAAGCATAGTACTCAGGCTCTCTTTGAATGGACTGAGATATAGCAAAAGTGTATGTGGATGATATGGGTACAGTGGGAGATTATGGCATTTAAAATGCGGAGTGGAGCATGAGCAGTCTGCAATAGAAATGGGAGGATCTAGAGAGGGAGGAGAAGAGATAGAAGAGAGAAGATAAAAGAGAAGATATCTTGGGGTGTTGTGGAACCAAGTCTCTAATGAAAGAGTGTTCTGCCTGCAACATTATGGTTCTGGAAGTCAAAAGAGAAAGGATCGTTAAAAATGGAACTGTGGTTGTCCTGAAGGTATGTGACTAAGACAGAAGTGTGCAATTATGTAGGCTGGGGGGCCTCTTAGGGAGTTTTGGTGAGCTGTTGCAGGCTGGATCAGTACCCCCTCACCCCCTGCAGCACTGGGTCAGCATACCCCTTCCCCCCCTTCCTTGCAACAGCTCACCAAAACTCCCTAAGTGGTATATTACTAGAACAGTTAGGGGGCACTGGATGGAGCAGGCAGATGGGGTCTTCATGAAGACCAGTCCAGGACTCCTGCAGCAGGGCATGTTTGCCAGATGGATAGGATGGGGCTGTGGGTGGATGAAGGCTGAGGCCAGGGCCAGGGCCAGGGCCAGGGCCAGAATTGTGGGGAGATGACACTGTAAGGCTGGGTCAGCCACGATCTGCTCCCTGCATCATGGATTGTGACTGAATTGACCTGACCTGGAGGGGGGGTGAAGCACATACCCATGACCCAGTCCTCATTGCCCCTGCCCCAGCACAGGCCAGAGCCACCACTGTTGGGGCTGCCAGGAATTAGAGTCTAGCCACCATGGCACCCCAACTCCACTGCATGCCCAGGGGTGACAGAACCGTTCGGATATACTATGGCCTGGGCTGTTCCCCAAGCCTGGGCTGGGCAGGGCTGAAGCACCTGCCGCAGGCCAGATAAAATCCCTTGGCAGGCTGGATTCAGATGGCAAGCTGTATTTTGCCTACCCATGGACCAAGAAATTGATAACCACTTCAGCAGAAGAAAAGTCAGGTCAAAAATTATTTCTGGCAGAATTCTAGAAATGGTGCTAACAACATAAACTTTTCCTCCCCAAATATTCTTTCCACGTAAATTTTAGGTTCAGGGATGACTCTTCAGTTTCTTGCTTTTGTAACAAAAGCCTGACCTGAGTTTAATGGAAAGGAAGTGTCAGCTGAATTGGAGACAGACAGGCATCCTAGTAGGAACATTTCTATCTTTGAAGTGTGTCGTAGAACAAGAGTGGCCAACCTGCAACACACATGCCACAAGTGGCATGGGCAGCCTCTTTGTATGGCAATGTGGCTGAACAGGGAAGCACATTGGCAGGGCAAGGAGCAGAAAACAGAACAGGAGGGATACAGGGAACACAGGACAGGGAGCAGAAAGCAAAGCTGCCACTTGGGAAGGGGAAGGGCCCTGGAGCGGCACTCAGGGTTAATTTATGTATGGGGGGGCAGGGAGTACCACTGTCACAATAGATAATGTAGCATAGCCAGGAACTGACAGTCAAGGCTGGTGCTCTAACTAGATCAGGAGCGGGCAATTATTTGGCTGGAGGGCCACTTAATGAGTTTTTGGTGAGCTGCTGAGGGCCGCACATACAAAAATCTTTCAGAGTATAACATTTTACCAAATCATAGATAAAAAACAAATCATATACTAAAAATTAAACTTTGAATTAAAGGTGAAAGTTAAATTGTGCGCCTGAGGGCCAAAGTTAACAGATGTTGTAGAAGGAGAAGACATAGTGGGTACCTCTACATGTTCATTCTTGTGCAGTGTATAATCAAGTACTAAATAAATGCGCAGTAACCAAAGGCACTGCACAGTAGTGCTGGCAATTGGCTTTTTAGTGACAGTACTGTGCCTAATAATACTGCGCAGTAGTGTATTGGCACTGTTTGTGCTACTGCACAGTATTATTAGATTACTGTGCAGTTAGCGTCTTGTGTAGGCATGCCCAGTAGGTATAAAAGAAAGTAAAGTAGGACTAAAATTGATTTCTGAGATCCTTTTTGTGGAGGGACAAGGGGAATATGCAGCAATGCTACCCAAAACAAGAGGGACACTTGTGAGGTAAATTTGGCTCAAACTATAGCTATTCTAAGGGAAAAAAAGATCAAACTAAATGTTGTTATGACTATTTTCCCTAAGAGGTTTTAAAAATGGGGTGGGGGAAAAAGTGTTTGGAACCTAAAATATTATGCATAAATATCTGAAAAAGTTCCTTTAACTGTGCATTTGGGGAAGGAGGGTGCCTTATGGGATGATACAATGTGAGTGTGTTATAATTAGTATTTTGTATGCAGCTGTGAGCCAGTCCATTATGACCTTGCGTTTTTTATTGAGGTGAGGGGGTGATTTTAACTGTTGTGCTAGCGTGCAGAGGACTGCTGCTCAGGAGGGGTACCTAAGCACAGCAGTACATGAGCACTGAACTACTGTTACCTGTGCTAACTTGGTCTAGTGACAAGGGGCAGGGTAAAGATCTGACTTTCCATTTGACAAGAGAATTAATTTTCTTAACTTCATGTGGGTTTGGCTCCATTGTGATAAAATGCCAAATATGAGACCACACTCCGTCCCCTCCCCCTGCATTCCCATACACATAAACTGCAGTAGTTAAGTAGAATTCCTCAAGGTACAAAAACGGAGCTAAAAGGAATGGAAATCTGAGGTTTCCTTGGCCACTTTTGCAAACAATAAGCACTGTATTTTTTTTTTTTTGTATTGCTTCCCTAAGGGGACAATTTTTGTGTAATCTGTTTTAATAGTACAAGGATTATATTTTCTTCTAGGCAAAAATGTGAATGAATCATTAAAGGTCAAAAGTTATCTTTCTGTAATTTCCCTCAAAGTCAACACTGAGGCCTTTCCTTAATGGGCCAAGAAGCTGTGGTTTTCAGGCATGTTAGTTCAGGGCATGTCTACACATACTATTAACATGCTGAAAGCTTTCCCTGGGAGTGTGTCTACATGTGTGCTGGTCGGGAGCAAATTTGCTCCTGGTGGGACCTCAGTGCAGAGCTACTCCTGTCCTGCTCTGCTCTCATATGACAGCCAGGGGGAGCCCTAGGCTCCCCCAGGTGCCAGCCCCCAGCTGGTAAGGGGCACTAGGGTCAGGCCTGGGCTCTGGGGGGTGAGGAAAGCTGTCTCACCTCCAGGGCAACTGGCTCCTGAGTCCCACCACACACCCCTGCCCTGGACAGCTGCCTGCTGCCTGAGCCCTGTTCCAAGATAAAGCAGAGACAGGGCCAGTGTTCCCTTCCCTGGCACTGCTCAGCCAATCAGAGTGAGGGCTGGGAAGAAAACAGCTGGCCCGGGAAGTGGACAGTTCTGCTTCCTGCTGCCTGGGCTGACCAGGAGCAATTTGCTCCTAGTCAACATTGCTCCTGGTCAGCTATCTACCTATGTGCTACTGTGCAGTAGCTAGTGGGCACATCTACATGAGATGCTAGACACTACTATGCAGTGAGCTATTACTTGTTGCTACTGCACCCTACTAGCACTGGGAAAAAAAAACAGTAAAGTGCTACTGCACAGTAAAGTGTCTTGTGTAGATGCACCCTCAGTTTGATTATCTGGACCTGACTAAAAAGCCCCCTTGACTTCTATTAGGATGCAGGCTAACACACTGGAAGGCCTTCTGGCTATGGCTCTTGTAACCTAGGCTCACTGTGTTACAACACAGCTAGCTAATATGGTTTCAGATGTGTTCCATGGCTGTAAAAATGATGCCATTGTGCCAGAATGCACTGCATGCAATCAGGAGTATTTCAAATTGCTCAAGTTTTGATAACTAACATTTAATTGTAACCCGGGTGGCGGCCCAATAATTGCCACCCCTGCCCAATATCAGGGATAGTGTGGTGAGAGTGGGGCACGGCTTCCGGCCAGCACCAATTTACTTTCCAGCCGGCCCCTGCTCACCACAGAGCAGCCCGTGGTCCCAAGAAGGTCTAACACTTAACTGATTTAACTATTTACACTTTATTTACAAAACAAGAATAATAGGAAAGGTTATTTACAAGTGAACTTAAATGGCATAACCAGATCACAAAACAAACCGGAATGCAGTAGTCAACCCTTGACTCAAGAACCACAGGTAGGGTAACTGGCAGCTTTCAGCCACTGCTGAGGTGCTACCACAAGGAAGCATGGTGGTCATTCCCTGCAGCTCCAACAGGCTTCTCAATAAGAGACAAACTGCAAGAAGTTAAGCTCTTCTAGTCTGCAGCAATCAAATTGGATCAAACCTCAACCCCCCAAAGAGGCTGAAGGGTGACCCTCTGTGGCAATGAAAAAGGCAAGCAACAAGCAACAGAGTAGGCTCCTGCAGCAATCAGCATGACCCAAGCACAAAGCTCAGGGAGTCTGTCCAATGACAATCAGCTGCAGAATAAGGGACAGGACTGAGTCCCCTCTGGGGCAGTCAGTGGCAGAGGGTCAGTGGCAGAGGCAGCTCCCAGGGGTTGTTGCTCCAAACCCCTGCTCCAGATGACTGGCCGGGCACCCCACACGCCTCATGGGTCGCCAATCCTGCTCCGAGTGCCGGCCTGCGCCCCAAGCTCCCAGGGACCCTCGTCCTTGGTGCTCTGCTGCTCCTCAGGGTCCCAATGCCTTGCCTGCTGCTGTCCCACTTCCCCAGGGAAGGTGAGGGGTTTTCTCAACTCAGCGACCCAGCTCCCTGCTCCAGATAAGATGCCACCTGCGCTCCTGGCTGCTGCCTCTTCTCTGCAGTGGAGGTGGGGGGCTGACTGCCACCCCTAGCCTCTGGGATGCCCAGCATGTCCAGCACACTGCAATGGGGCCTTGGGTCTGCTCCCTCTCTGCTGCAGGGCTGGAGGCATGGCCAACTACCACCGCCTTCTTCTTCCAGGGCCTTCGAGGCTCTTCAGAGGGGTCTCTCTGCTCCCTCTGCTGGGTCAGCTCACCCCAGCTCTTCTTAGGCCTCCTGTGTGGTTCCCCAGAGTCACTGTTAGCAGCCCCCCCATGCCAGTTCAGCTGCTGCTTTTATCCCCTCCAGCAGTCCCTCCCTGGCTTGCAAACCGGCCAACCAGGGCTCAGGGTGGCAGGTCCCCAACCCCGGCCATCCCCCTCCCATGCGAATGAGGGGATTGAAAACCCCTTCTTTCGATTGGCTTCTCTTTTTCCACAGGGCAGGGCTCCCCTGCTCCACCCTTGGGGTCGCTCAGGATTCACCTGCACTGTTTCTAGCCCAGGGTAAGTATCTCAAGCAAATCCGGTGAGCCCACGTTAGCAGTCTGTTACATAATTATAAACCATGTAAAAAGAGTTAAAATCGTTACCCTAAGGTCCAGGAAGTTCACCCTTTTCCCTTACTGAATCAATAGCAGTAAGCTGTGATAGGGGAGAGAATGGCTTAGAAAGAACAAAAAACCACAAAGGCCTGAGTCATTTAGCTAGGTTAGTGTTGTACATCTGGATGAAATTGCTGAAGGCAGAGGAACAATCCAAAATAACAAGTTGATCATCTGAAGTACATACTTCCCTTATTGCTCAAGGATTAGGCCCTCTACAAATCTGAAGGCCATCAGCTATTTTGTGTGGATTTTGCTGCCTTAGACAAAGAGGAAAATGTGCTCAGCCCAAGGGTGACTTTCTTCTGTCCTAGGCAATCACTTGTTTTCCCTGTAGATTTGGGATGCCTAGGATGAGTGGGCTTCTGGTGTTGCTTGCTATTGAGTCTCATGGAGCTTGGCTTTCATTTAAATACAAAGCAGTCATCTAGACTCTATGGCTGTGGACAAAATTTACATAGGAATATTCAACTGGAGAGTGCCTCCTGGGCCATCAAAACCAGTCCCTGCATTTGGAGGCAGTCATTACCCCCAAAGAATCTCCAAAATTACCACTTCAAATCCTCATACTCAGCTACAAGGGATAATTTCATAGATTTCATAAACATTAGGGGCTGGAAGGGACCTCATGAGATCATTGGGTCCAGTCTCGCCTGCCATAGGCAGGAAGTCAGCTGGAATCAAGTGACCCCAGCAAGAAATTTATCCAACCATTTTTTGAAAGAGTCCAGAGAGTAGGAGCTTGCACCATCTCTGGGTGGATTTTGTTCCAAACCCTGGACACACGCACCACAAAGAACTTTTGTCTTATGTCTAGTCTAAATGGCCTTCCTGCAGTTTATGGCCGTTAGACTTTGTTATCCCTTGGGGAGCTCTGGTGAACAGCTGTTCTCCCAGGTCCTGAGGTACCCCTCCTATGAAGTTGTAGGCAGCCACCAAGTCCCCCCTGAGCCTTTTCTCCAGACTGAAGAGTCCCAAGTCCTTCAGCCTCTCCTCGTACGGCCTTCCCTCAAGACCTTGGATCATATGAGTGGCTCTCCTCTGGACTCTCTCAAAGCTTCTCCACATCCTTCCTAAAGTGGGGAGGCCCAATACTGGATGCAGTACTCCAGCTGCAGTCTCACCAGGGCCAAGTAAAGTGGGAGGATGATTTTCCTAGTTTTGCTTGAGATACATCAGTGGTTGCACGCCAGAGTTTGGTTTGTTTTTCCAGCCACAGCATTACATTGGTGGCTCATATTCATCTTGTGGTTGATCCAGACCCCCAAGTCCCTTTTGGTTGTGGCGCTAGTGAGTGTAGCACTGCAGAGCCTGTAAGTCTGTTGAGGGTTCTTTCTACCAAGGTGCACCACCTTACACTTCTCTACATTGAAGGCCATCAGGTTTTAGTTGGCCCACCTTGACAGCATGTCCAAATCAGCCTGTCCTGCAGTGTGACCGCCCTCCCCCATAATTTGGGATCATTGTGAACTTGGTCAGTTCACATCTGACTCCCAAATCCAGATTGTTGATGAAGGTGTTAAAGAGTAGCAGTTCAAGTACCAAGCCCTGAAGTACTCCACTAGTCACCCTGTGCCACATTGATTTGCTCCCGTCAACTAGTACTCTTTGGGTCCAAGCCCATAGCCAGTTGTCTAGCCATTGGACCATATGATGATCAAGACCACAGTTCCCCAGCTTAACCATGAGGACATCATAGGGAACTAGGTCAAAGGCTTTCTTGAAATCCAGATATATGACGTCTAAGTCATCTCCCTTGTCCAGGGCACATGTTACCTGGTCATAGAAGGAGATGAGGTTGGTCAGGCAAGACTTGCCAGTCACAAGGCCATGTTGGCTGACATTCAGATGTTTGCCTTCCATTAGTCTGGTGTTGATGGATCCCTTGACAATTTTCTCCAAGATTTTTCCAAGAACGGACATCAGACTGATTGGTCTATAGTTCCCCGGGTCATCTCTCCTCCCTTTCTTGAAGATCTTTTCCAGTGATCTGGGACCTCACCTGAGCACCATGAATTTTCAAATATCTCTGCCAAGGGGGATGCAATGATGTCTGCCAGCTCCTTCAAGACTCGGGTGCATTGCATTTGGGCCCATGGACTTGTGTATGTCCAGTTTCTCAAGGTGTTCCCTCACCTGATCCGCATCGATTTTGGGCCCGTCACCTGCTCCTGGAATCATTTGTGTCATTCCTGGTGTCATGATACTCCTGGGAAGGAGAAAAACAGATGCAAAAAAGTCATTTAGGAGATTGGCCCTTTCTTGGGTGTCAGACGTCAGTTGCCACGTTGGATCTTGCAGGGGCCCAATACTATCTTTGTTCTTTTTCCAACTTCCCACACATCTGAAGAAGGACTTTTTGTTGTCTTTGATTACCGTAGGTAGCCTGAGTTCAGTTTGTGCCTTGGCTTTTCTCGACAGCTCTTTACAGGTGCGGGTGAACGCAGAGTAATCCTCTTTGGTGATGCTTCCTATTTTCCAGCTGGTGTAGGCTTCTCTTTTGAGCTTAATGAGGTCCAACATTTCCTTATTCAGCCTTGGGGGCTTCCTTGCCTGTTGACTGCATTTCTTGTGAGATGGTATGGTTTTCCCCTGTGCTTCTAGGATTATGTTTTTGAGAGATGACCATTCCTTACGTATTCCCTTTTCTTGGGGTATGACCATTAATTGCCTGACTGACCAATTCTCTGTTTGCAAAAGTCAGATTTCCCAAAGTTAAGGACTTCCGTTTTACTGAGCGGTTTGCCTGCTTCTCGGTGAACTAAGAAAGTGATCAATTCATGGTCACTGTCACCAAGCTTCCCCTCCATTCTCAGATCACTCACCAGGTCCTCTCCTTTGGCCAGGATTAGATTAAGCAATGCCTCTCCCCTAGTCCGTCCATGGTTAGAGTGGTCAGCTACAGAGATACCAAGGGGCTACAGAGGTTACTTACTGCTCCACAATAAAGTTCATTGTTATTAGTTCTTCTCATTCAATTATGCCTGTGTTTATTGAACCTGGTGATCACTACATGGTGTCATAAATGGCAAATGACAAAGAAGGTGAAAGACTCTGAGATCTAAACTAAGTTGGAATCTGAGAGGAAGTCAAGTGATGCAGCCACATGCAAGGACATCGGCCTCTATGAGTGATCTTCCTGCATCTTCCAGTTCAATCTTCAGGCAAGTCCCGTGCCTCCACCACTTTGCTTGGCAGACCATTTCAAACCTTCCCTCTCCTGATAGTTAGAAATCTTCTAATCTGGAATATAATTTTATCCATAGGCAGTTTGTGGCCATTTGATTTTCTGTTGGTGTTGTTTTTCCACCTAAAATGCTCTTTCCCTTCCATTATATTCATCTCATAAATGAGGATCATATCCCAGCTTAATCTGTTTTGCTACGTGAAAGAAGCTAAACTCCTTTCATCTTCTTTCATCAGAAAGTGTGTGCATTCTTTTCACCACCTTAATGGTAAACTGTGAACTCTCCAGGATCAAAAACCAGGAAGGAAAGCAAAGGAACTCAAAATTCATGGTTAAAAAAAAAAGGGGGATTTTATTTTAAAGTCAATCCCAGTATTTCAACTGGGTTCACATTTCTGGCATATCTTGTCAGTCGCTAATTTTTTAAAACTTTAAACCCTGTAGCCAACAAAGCTTTGCTAGCAAGATCCTTGGTGCAGGCACTACTGTGCTGGCAGAAGAGTGGTTTTGTTATTTTTTACTAATGCTGTTTAGGGATGTGGTGCATCTCTACTGACAGAAAACCTCCTTCGGCATCACCATTAGGGGACTCTGTGGAATAGGCAGTCTAATAGATGCTCTTTCAAACCTTTGGAGATGGACTGCTGGGCTAAAAGGCATGTGCTAGGAAGTCCAACCTAAACCTGGACTCCTTATGCGATGCATACGAGGGACATGGAGGGGCACGTGGTCCTCCTGGGATTGGCTACCACTGAAGCTGCCGCTGGCTTCTGTGAGCGGTCGCCGCTCACCACCCACCCACACCTCACTGCTGCCACCACCACCGGTGTCTGCGGGCAGTCTTCACTTGCCGCTTGCCACCCTCCTCCCCTGCCACCACCACCATCGCTGGTGCCTGTGGGCAGTCTCTGCTCACCACTTGCCACCCTCCTCACCCACCACCACCGGTGTCTGCAGGTAGTCCCTGCTCACTGCCGCCGCTGCCGCCACCACTGCCAGCATCTGTGAGCGACCTCCTTTCGCCACTCGCCACACCCCCCCACTGCCGACACTGCTGCCAGCGTCTGCAGGTGGTCCGCACTCGCCACTCACTGCCGATGCTGCCCCGTACAAATGGTACCCTCCCAGTCTCAGGAGGCACCAGTTGTTCATGGAGGACTCCATTACAACATTTTGTCAACAGAAGTTGCTTTTTGTTGTAAATGGGATTGCAGGCTCAGTGCAAACCAACAAAATCTACCATTTCTGTCATCTAAATTACTGGTAAACCACTTACCTCTCTGAATGATACAAGCTGTTGCTGTGGTTGCTGGCAGAATGCCAACTGAGTTCACTACTGCAGTAACAGAACAATGTCAGTAACTCTTAGCTCAAAAAACCTCCACCCTAATGAAGCTTTCTAATGTAGATGTAGCCCTAAGCTCACCTACTCTTCCCACTCAAGACAAAATACATGTGTTAGATACAGATTTGGACCATTTTAATTCTGCTGCTACTTTTTTTATTGTAACATCTACTGATTTGTTGACAAAACTGGAGAATATTAACTCTGTTAATATTTGAGTTGAACTTCATGGCTTATGTCTTTTCTTTAGTTGTTTATCATGAATGAGGCTGCTTACCGGATGGAGTGTGTACTCTATTTATTTTCATTTTATTTTCTTTGGTTGGTGTTTTACACATGTACCTTCATGCCCCTCCCTCCCCCTCGCAAATCATATCTCCCAAAACTGTGGTCATATTTTAAGTAGGGAAGATGATTTTTCTTCACTGGAATAGAAGCAGCATGGAATACAGCAAGCAGACATTGTGGCTCATGGCTGCAAAGATGACTGGCACTTCTGCCTGGGGCAAACAGCAGGGGCAGAATCTAGTGGTAACCCTTTCACAGCCCCTGGTGAAGCACTAGCTTTGGCTGAAGTACAACTGAACTGGCTGAGAGTGAATGAACCACTGCATGCAGTCTGTAGTACCTTGATGAGGCTTGTCGTATGGAAACAACACCTAATTATTTAGAGGAACTTACATGAAGGACTATTTGCAAAGTCTTACTAGTGCCTTTGCAAGGATCTGGGGCCTAACTTTGTTGCTTTCCCTGCTGCATTCCAATGCTCAGCTGCTTTTGCCAGTGTTTTGTCCTCAATGCAAGAGGTTGTGTTGACAGAAGCCCTGGGTGGGCCTGGGTTGGAGCGTAAAGCTCACAACTAACAGCCTTGCTATAATATACCTGTAACACTTCCATGCTGGCATTTTAATGGTTACTGAGTGCTTGGGTCATTCAGTGAGTTTTATTCAGGTGGCAAAAAGACTTGGCTTTGCTTGATCACATAAAATTGATGACAACAAAAAGAAACATCTGTTAGCAAAACTTCATTGAATAGATCGGTGGTCCCCAGACTGTGTTCTCTGGGGCTATTGTAAGTGGTGCGTGGATTACACAGCCCTCCCACTGCATCCAACTTTGTGACTGAAAGCTTTACCTTGTACACAGCGGCTCATGAGAGATATTGGAGGATGACAGTGGTCCACTGCAACCTAATGGTGCAGACTCAGCCTGAATCTCTGGAGAAAGGAAAGTGTTCTGCTGTTGTTGATAAGGGCTAAGAGTGCTTTCCATATGGCAGTATAGTGGGAGCTGGGCACCAGGGTGGGGCCCAGGTGCTGCACTCTCAACAGGTGTTTTGCCCCCTTTCTCTATATCCCACCTGCAATGACTTGATGTTAATGTAAATGTTAATGACTTGATAGTAACGTCATAGATAAACTGAGCGGCTGTGTTGTAGATGATTACACAGTCAGCTGGGTGGCAAATTGGCTATGGGATGCACCCAGAGTGGTGGTGGATGGGTTGGCATCAACCTGGAAAGAGGTGGGCAGTGGACTTCCCCAAGGGTTGGTGCTTGGCTCCTGAGTCGGGGGGTGGAGCATAACTTGAGCTGACAGAGCCTTGTGACAGGTAAGAATCCACCACCAATGGCATCCATACCTCATAGAAATTAATAAAACAATGTAACAAAAATAGTCATGTCTGTTGTCTGCTTATGGCCCTAGCTTCAGGTTTGCAGTGTATGTCTGCCTTATCCTCAGGCAGCTGAGGCTCTTTGGCGTTCACTCCCTAGTCATGAGTCTAATTCACAGGGCAGGCCTGTCGAGCCAACCCCTGTGAGTAGTTTGGGGCCACGGGTACTATGAACCTTCGTGAAGCCCTTGCACAGGTACCTGACATCCAGCATTCGCATGGTGGTCAGGTTCCTGCTGTGGGAGCAGGGGTCAAGCTGGTCCTATGAGACTTCCTCAGCTCCAGTGGAGGGCAGCAGCATGGCTTGGTGCCTAGGCCAGTGCCTCCCCTCCTTTGGGGCTGGTGCTGCCCTATAAGGGGCCAACCCGTACCCCTCCACATGCCCTGTGGCTGCTGCTAGGTGCTGAGAGACCATGTAGGGCTCACCATTGCAGCAGCAGCAGCCTCCAAGCTCTAGGTAGTACTGGACACATTGGACACTTTCTCTCATTCCTGGCTGGGCTCCAGGCGCAGGTGGAGCCTGGCTTCTGGTTCTCAGCCTTGTCCAGAAGGCAGGCACGCATTGCCTACCTTTGTCTGCCTTGCCTGGGGGGTAGCCATGTGTGTGTGTGCAGGGCCTATCACGGGGGGGGCCAGGAGGGCCATTTGGCCCAGGCCTCTCAGTCACGGAGGGCCTCAAATTTAGACTTTTGACGTTATCTCCAAATGAGGTTATACATACAGACACAGAGATACACTGACAGGGTTGAAAGAAGAAGGAAAAAGCTAGAAAAGCACTTGTTAAATAAAAACGGAACATGTATTACAAATTATTGCATTGTATTTTGAGCCTTAAAAAATGGAAGTGGCCCGGGCCTCTCTCGACCTCTGATAGGGCCTGTGTGTGTGTGGGGTGCTGTCTGCCCACAGGCCTACCGCCCACTCTTGGGACAGCCTGGGCACCTTGGCACTCATTGACCCAGTAAGTGCAGGGCTAGGCTGGGACCCTACCACAGGCACAATAGGAAAATCAGAGAAATCACAGTGACTAATCCACAGTTCTCTTCATAGAATCATAGAAAATTAAGGTTGGAAGGGACTTCAGGAGGTCATCTAGTCTAACCCCCTGCTCAAAGCAGGACAAGCCCCAACTAGATCATCCCAGTCAAAGCTTTGTCTAGCTGGGTCTTAAAAACTTCCAAGGATGGGGATTCCACCACCTCTCTGGGTAACCTGTTCCAGTGTTTTACTACCCTCCTAGTGAGAAAATTCTTCCTAATATCTAACCTAAACTTCCCTTGCAGCAACTTGACACTGTTGCTCCTTGTTCTGTCATCTGCCACCACTGAGAACAGCTTAGCTCCATCCTTTTTTGAACCCCCCCTTTAGGTAGTTGAAGGCTGCTATTAAATCCCGCCTCAGTCTTCTCTTCTCTAGACAAAATAAGCCCAATTCCCTCAGCCTGTCCTCATAAGTCACGTGCTCCAGCCCCCTCAACATTTTTGTTGCCCTCTGCTGGACTCACCAATTTGTCAGTGAGTCTCACCTTCCTTTCAGTAGCAGGGGGCCCAAAACTAAACACAGTACTCCAGGTGTGGCCTCCCAGTGCTGAACAGAGGAGAATAATCACTTCCCTGGATCTACTGGCAACACATCTACCAATGCAGCCCAGTATGCCATTAGCCTTCTTGACAAAAATGGCACACTGATGGCTCATATTTAGGTCCTTTTCTGTACAGCTGCTGCCCAGCCAGTCAGCCCCCAGCCTGTACTGGTGCATGGGATTTTTCCATCCTAAGTGCAGGACTTTGCACTTGTCCTTGTTGAACCTCATGACATTTCTTTTGGCCCAATCCTCCAATTTATTTAGGTCATGCTGAATCCTAGCCCTACCTTCTAGTGCATCTACAAGTGCAAATTGTGTTGAGATGCAGTTACTTTGAATGGTACCTTACTTAGTCCCTGAGTACTGCCACTGATGTCATTTTAAGTAGTGGTAGAATCTAGTCCTCGGAGAGACAGAGCAGCAAAGTAACTTTCTAGAGTTTCTTTGTGGGAATGATGAAAAATGAGAAAATCTTTTATTCCTTGTGGCAGTTTACCTTTGGGGTGCTTGCTACTTTAAGACAGCAGAGCAGACTGCAGGTGACTACAGAGCCAATCAGGTGGTCACATGACAGCCAGGAGGCCACCTGATTGGAGGAGGGCCTGGCTGCATGAGTATAAGAGCAGGCCCTGAGGAGCAGAGCCAGTAGTTGCTGTAGGGATGTTGCTGGGGTAATGTTGCCTAGCTTGAGTTCTGCTGTTCCTAGGGACATTCTGGAGGTCAAGGGTAGAAGCTATGGAGATAGATGACGTTACTAGGGACCCAGAGGGGTCCCAAGCCCTGAGGAAATGGCTACGGGTGTAGGGAGAGGAAGGCCAGCCTAGGACGGGCCTTGTAGCTTGTGGGCCTATTGAGAGGCTAGGGAAGCTCTAGGGTACTACTGGTGGTGAGGTCAGGGGATCAGATGAGCCAGGGGAGTAAAGGGCTGTTGGACAGGAGATCTCTTGGGGCTCTAGGCAAGCCCAGGACAATTGATGACTTTATGTTGGGGCCCAGATGGGACCCCTGATGAGTAGAGATGTCAGCTGCTGCCAGACTGACTTTCTGAACCTTGACTGGTCAGTGCAAGGGGGCCAGGGCTGAAAGACTGAAGGGCAAGTAAGCCCACCGTGAGACACGGGCTAGGGCTGTGGAGAGCTACTGGCACCCTGACTGGCCGTGAGGTGGAGCCAGGGCCTTAAGCAGGCTGAAGGTCCCCCTTTCATGGGGAAACCCACTGCAAAGAGGGTAGGGGTCAGCCAGCAGGCTGGCTGTTATGAAGGAGGCATCCAATAAGGGGTCTGAGTGAGTTGGGCCAGGGACTGAGGATATGTGATGTGGAGGAGGCTGTAATAGTGGGCCTAAGAATGAACAGCCCAGATGAAAGAACATCAGGAAGCGCTGTGAGGTGAAGAAGGACCATGGCAAGTAGGCCTACATCTGGTCCTGGGGAATGATCTAATAGTACACTCTGCTGGGGAGGATGGTGTGGTGGGGCTGCTTATGGCAGGGTAGTCCTTAGGGAATGCCAAACCAGTGCCTGCCTAGTGAAAGACGCATATGGGGCACCAGAAAGCCTAAGCCCCCGCTGCGTTGTGGGTGACCCTATGGAGGGGAAAGGCTAGGGGAGCACACCCTAAGAGAAAAGCAGTAGGCTTGGACAACAACATGGAGGCCAGGAGGGATCAAGGCCTGAGAGTGAAGCTTGGGCAACAACACAGGGGCCAGAAGAGCCCAAGGCCTAAATGAGTGCATTAATAAAAGAGGGGTCAGAAACTGAGCTATGAAGACCAGGGGAAAACCTACAGGTAAAAGTCCAAACTACAAGCCAAGCTGGGAAATCAAGAACCAGATAAGTAGGGTAAAGCCAAAGTCCAAGGAAAAGCCAAAAACCAGGGTCAGGAGTCAGGAAAACCAAACAGCTTGAGAATCAGGAGGCTTGCTACAGCAGATCAAGTCAAAACTGCAGATTAGCCTGGAAACCTACAATCCCAGCTGGTATTAAATGGATAGGTGATGCTCCCAGTAGCCAGCTGAGAAGCTCACTGTTCCTAAACTGGGGTAGAGTTCATTAGCTGAAGGATTACCTCAGCAGCCACACTTGCAGTATTTGGCCTAGGCTGGCCTGTCTGATCAGTTCTTGATATTTACTGTGTAGGTCAAATGCTGAGTGCTGTAGTTCCTTGTGGCCCCAGATGCCTGGGTCCCTTGCAGGGAGCCCTAGTTTGGTGGGGGATAACTGGAGGGAGTAAGCAGGGAACAGCTGAGGAAGTGGGGACCTGCCCACTGCTGCCTCTGTCCATGGCTACACAGGGAGCAGCTACACAGGATCCTAGGCTGAGCAGTAATGGGTGGGTCCCTGCTCCTTCCCCATCCATCACATTTTGCCCACCAGCCCAGGGGCTCCAACTGCAAGGAGAAGCTATGCAGGATGCCAGACTCAGCCAGGGACAGTAGTAGGCAGCTCCTCCTTTCAGCACCTGTTCCTGGCCAGAAGAAGACATATGCGGGAGCGGGGATTAGGCAGAGAGCAGAAGTGCCTGAAAGAGGGGATCTGATTATTGCTGCTGCCCCCAACTGACCATGGCACTCAATGCTGCCACTCACAGAAGCCCCAACTGGAGCAGGACAGGAGCGACTCTTGGGCCCTCACTCCCTCCCAAGTCAGCTGGAACAATTGTGGGGGCAGCAGGCCCCCTCTTTCTGCAGCTAGAGGGCAAATCCTACTGGAGAATGGAAGGGGGAAATTGGAGCGGGGGGGGGAGGGAAGGGAAGAGGAAATGTCTATGCTACAGTGGATGGGGTGAAGAGAGTTGTGTGGAGGGAGTCTTACTTCTTTCAGGGACTTGAAGTCCCCATCATCTGCTGCTGTATCACAGTCTGTCTTGTTGGGGAAGGGGGGAGACGTGCAGGGCTGCAATTAATCCTGAGGAGCTGATAGCATCTCCTGTACCACTCCTTTCAAATTCTTAGATCTGTCCTTGCTCCAGTACACACAGAATCATAGAGAAGCAGGGTTGAAAGGGACCTCCAGAGGTTATCTAGTCCAACCCTGTGCCTGAGGCAAGATCATCCATAACCAAAATACCTTATAAAATCCATCATCTAAACTCTGCATAAGACTACCCCTTAATCTCTTTTTCTGCAAACTAAACATGCCTAGTTCTCTCAGCTTTTCCTTGCATGCCTTGCCTGCCAAATCTTTTATCAACTTTTTCATGTATCTGAATCTTCTCCAGTTTCTCTGCATCCTTCTCACAATGCAGAACTGAGCATACTACTCCAACTGAGGCGTAACCAGCGCTGAGTAGAATAGCACTATCACTTCCTACATCTTGTATGCAGTACTTACTAAGGCATCCCAGAACTGCATTTTTTGTTGAGTACATGGCATTGCAGACTCATGATGAACATGTGATCCTCCAAAACACCCAAATCCTTCTCAGGAAAATTATTGCCTAGTCAATTCTCCCCCAGCCTATATTATTATTATGTTTAGGCTTTGTTCCTTGGGTATGGCTCCTTACATTTGTCTCTGTTGAATTTAATTTTCTTTCATTTTCTGTTTTTGTTGTTTGCAAACTTGAGCCATATCATTGCTATTCCCTCACCCAAGTCATTAATAAAAACATTAAATAAGACTAGGCCCTGCCTCAAAGAACTTACTTGAGCGTTCCTGCCATTCTGATACCGATTCATAGCCCATTGCTTGTATTTATTCAGCCAATATATATCCACTGAACAGTAACTCTAGCCTACATTTCCCTGGTTTACTTCAAGAATGTTATGCTGGTCAGTATCAAAAGCCCTACTAACACCAAAGTATATTATTTCCACTGTATTCCCTTTATTCACCAAATTAGTTATCCTGTCAGAGGAGAAAAGCAAGTTGTTTGGCATGATGTGTTCCTAACAAACCCATGTTGATTACTAGTGATCACCTCTTCCTCTTCCAGATGTCTAGAAATCAATTGTTTTAAAATTTGTTCCAGTATCTTCCCAGGTGTTGAAGTCAGGCTGAACAGTCTACAATTTCCCAGGTCTTCCACCTTTCCCTGGTTAAAAATGGACACTGTGGCAGCTGACAGATGTGGAACCCCCCCCCCAACCAAACCATTCTTTACAGTAAGAAGCAGCCTGCCAGTTCGACCCGGCTCTGCAGCGTTTGATTAGATCAAGTGCTTCAGTGGGACTTTTTTGCACTCTTATCTAATGGCTGATTCAATCAGCTATTAGACAAAAGCACCAAAAAAGACCCACTAAGGGATCAGATCTATACAGATTTTGGGTGAGATGGGTCCAACTAATGCAATGCCTCTTCTGGGCATGTGCTGGGCTCAGCATGGAAGTGTGTCAAGTTTAAAGTGCTGGGTTTATTTTTGCAGGTTTTTTTGGTTTTTTGCAAGAATCTTATGTTACCTGTTTTCCAGGTTTTATAGTTGACAGCTGAGGTCCCAGACTTAACAAATTTCACTGCATGATATTGTAAATGTACAAACAGTTGTGTGCTGATTCTTTAGTGGCAAGACATGTCTTGGTCCTTATATCCTTCTGTTTGTATGGGCAAAGAGTGTCACTTGTGATCAGATCCAGATGGTAGCTTTTCACACACACTGTTGTGCCAACAGAAGGAATCGAGCACTTTACTTGCTGAGAAATTCATGTGTGTGTGTGTGAGAGAGAGAGAGAGAGAGAGAGAGAGAGAGATTCCCACTGAAGTCCTGTGAGAGGATCTGGTTTAAATCTGGGAAGGGAAGGTAAAGGGCTGCAAAAGCAGTGCTTTTCTTTAATTTCTCCCTGCTCTCCTGACAATCTCCCCAACACTGTCACTGTAGCCATTTACATCACCCACCATCTCAGAACACTGCTGGAAAACACCTTATGTGGGGGTTTTTCTGTTTGCTTATGTCTGGTTGCTGCACTTATCAGCACCTCAGAGGGTATTGTGCAGCCTTTAAATTTTAACTTGGCAGCTGCTTTCTAATTCCAACATTTCCCAATATAGTTCTCTAATTTCTCTTCAATGTTTTTATTTTTATTTCTTTGAAGATAAGCAAAATAAGGAAGAGTTGCAAGGTGTTAGAGAGTACCAAAATGTTATACCAGATAACAGAAGTTAACAGGAAAACTGTTGCAATATATGGCACTAAACCTTATATTACAAGTATACTTAGGATATTTGTAGTGTCATATAGACAGTCTCCTTCTGAGGATGCATACATATGGCATGATATCTATGAGGTAATTTACCCTCAATTTCATTTTATAGTAATTTTTCTACCCAGAATCAGCTCTCCCAAGCTGATGCTATTACAATACCTGGCCTCTAGATTGTGGGAGAGCCAATTTGCACTGAGGAGAAGGCCACCTGAGGATGAAATTGACCACAGGACTATAAGCTACTATAATTTACAATATAACTTGCAACAAAGTAGATTTCTGCTTTATTTTCTCCCTTTACATGGGACAGAATGCCCTACACCAGCAGAACTCCACGCCTTTTGTATTTGCTCTATTTTTACTATGGAGTGCAGCTAGTTTACTCCATATTAAATGTGTTGTATGCTGTATGCCAGCAACATAGATATAGATAGATAAAGATATTATATCATCTATACATTCCTTAGACTGTAGTGTGCCAGACAGACATACTCTTAGCCTGCTATTCTAACAAAGTAACAACATATAAATTAAAAAATAATAGTAAATTTGCTGCCCCATCTATGTAATCTTTATTACAAATCTAAATACCAAATATTGATAAAACTGATTATCCAAAACATTTTTCAGTATGGCAAAGATAGAAGTAGCAAGTGAATTTATCATCTGGAAAGGTCCCAGGGTTGTCATATTGACCCTCTTACATCTTAGAAAACTTTGGGTATTGTTCCAGTTGATAGGTTTGATTGATATGTTGCTATGTTTTGGTACAGTTAGTGGATTTAATGCGAGTCGGAAAATTGGCACTGTGGGTTGATTCTCAGAATAATTAACAGGTTAAACAGTTGCTGGCTTAAAATGTGAACATGTGCAGTGGTGGACTAACGTCCAAAACTGGCATATGCAAATGGCAACTCTAGAAACATTGCATGTGAGTTATTAATTATCATATATACAGCATTGTAAATGTAGAAATGCATTAATTTTGCTCAAAACTGAAAGAAAGTAATGACGTCCATTTGGCACAAAATGCTGCATTTGCAGGTATGTTATTCACTTAATTTTAAGATGTGGTTTCCCTCCATTTAACATGGCAAAAAAGCCTCTCATCTTAAAATTGAGTATGAATGTGGTAGGGATTGGTTTGGGACAGGCAGCTGCTGTGGCTCAGGCTCTATCCCCTACCCAGGGTTGGGGCCATAGTTGCTGCTGCTGCTTTCCCCCTTCCCCCCAATCGCCTCTGCACCCTGTCACTCCCCTTTGCAGCCTTGTCTCCCCATCTCCTCCCCTCTGCACCCCCATCTGCCCCTCTCCCTCACCCCCACTTACCTTTCCTCTGGCCATGTCCATGCTGAAGCCTGGGGCACTGAGTATGGCTCCAGCCTGGCCTGTAGCAGCAGCATGTAGCCTGCAGGGCTGCTACAGGGCTGGGCTGGGGCTGTGTTTTGCTTTTAGTAACTCAGGCTAACACAGGAATGGGGCCTGTTGGTGCATTGCAGAGGTGGGGAGGGGAGGGAAGGGGAACACAGGCTGAGGGGAAGGGGGTCCCAAGGCTGTGAGGGGGGCAAGCAGGGGACAGAGGTAGCAGGGGGGCAGGCACAAGCAGGGGACAAGCTGCTTGACCTCCCCACACTGCCTACCTCCCCACCGGCTGCCTCCCTGCAGTGGTGGTGGTGGCGGGGGGGGGATGAATTATAAGAAATGTATACGTTTTACATGTATAGAATCTAATTATTGTGGGGGGGGGTCATCTTAAAGGCAGGGTCATCTGAGATTCATGTAAATATGGTATGTGTTGCCAATAGAGAACATACATGTCATTT
Organism: Alligator mississippiensis; assembly: GCF_030867095.1. NCBI lineage: Eukaryota > Metazoa > Chordata > Crocodylia > Alligatoridae > Alligator > Alligator mississippiensis. The sequence continues at coordinate 83,629,709 of NC_081828.1, read as the reverse complement.
CAGTACTTTCTTCCATTGATTGCTTTAAAATAATTTTGTGACCTGGAGTCCAGAATACACATGCAAGTATTTCTCATTATATAGGAAGGAGGGATTTGTTTAGATTAACCTATCCTCTGAGATTTATCTCTAACCTTAACTCTTCCTCAATAGTGGCATTTCTCCTCTTCCAACAGAGTTTGGGAATTGTCTAACTTGTAGACAATTCTAAGTGTTCCAAGGCCTTGGATCACACTTTCCTCTGATTCATAGGCGACCGGTAGAGGGTGGCAAGCGGGGCACATGTCCCCCTGACAGCCCCATCCCTGCCACTGATGCCACTGGCAGCTTCCGTGGGTGCTTGCTAGTCCGTCCCCACCACCAATGCTGCTGGCAGGTGCTCACCAGTCCATCCCCGCCGCTGTTGTCGGTGGCGGCTTCTGCGGGTCCTTGCCAGCCTTGTCTCTGCCAGCGGCTTCTGCGGGTCCTTGCCAGCCCCATCCCTGCCATCAACACTGGCTTCTATGGGTGCTCGCCAGCCCCATCTCTGCCGCCATCTCCGGCTTCTGTGGGTGCCCCCCCCCCCCCCCCCCCCCCGACTCAGGAGGCACCAGTTGCTCATGTTCTGATTTGTTCAGAGTTCAATGAAGTTAAGAGATTTTTGGCAACCCAGATCTTTAAGTTAGCATCTTCCTGCCTGGGGGGAGAAGCTTCACAGCCTGCATATCTGGGAAGTCAATGAAAATTCTGGCAGTGATCGCAGCCTGTTTATATATCTGCAGAATGCCCCCTAGAATATAGGGTGTTATTTGCTGGGATGAGGGAGGAGGATGCTTTTGTAGCAAGGTAGGTTAGAAAGAATAAAAGATTAATCTAGTGCTTTGATATCTTTCCAGGTTGCTTTTGTATTTCTGTGGGCTTGTCTATATTGCCTCAGTGGTAGGTCCTAGGGAGGATGGGACTGAGCGTGCCTTACTCACACTCCATTCACTCAAGTCCGTTGCCACACTCCAGACATAGAAGTTTGCCAGTCAGGCTCCTCTGGACTTGTCCCCAGTGTCTGCTCTCAAGGCTGCTGGAGAGTAGCTGCTGAGGACAAGTTCAGAAAAGCCTCACTGATGAACTTCTGGGTCAGAAGTGCACCAGCAGACTTAGGTAGGTGAGACATGAGCAGGCTTGTTCAGCCCCATCATTCCTAAGGCCAGGTGCAGATGCTGTGTAGAGAAGCCTTATGAAGCATCTCTATTCCCAAATGCTCCTTTATTTTAAAATTCCCAGTTAAGCACGTAAATACATCCTTTAGATTTTTAGATTTGGTGTCCCAGCCAGAGGACTTGCCCATTGAAGGTTTGTGACATTGATATCACACCAAAATGAGAGTGTTGCAGGAGGACTTGCTGAAAGACCTGTGGTGCTATAGCTGGTGACTGATGGACAGTGAGTCTGAAATGTTGGCTAGCTGGGGACTTGAAAATGCAGTGATCTGGGAACATCCCTACTGGTATCATTTCTACTGACTGCTTTTAATATTTCTGAGCACTCCAGAGTTTTTATTCTTAAGCCTCATAGTGTAGAGCAGTCAAATACAATCACTCCCTTTTACAAATAAGATAACATAAGAGTTTCTGCAAAATCACTTCAGGAAAATCTGGATACAGAATCCAGATGCTGAATGTAACAGACCTTAAAGTTCTCCTGTTCGGTCCTGCTACCTCTCAGAATGAATGCGCTAAAACTATGGACTTAACCTGCCGCAGCCACTGCTCTAATTGCTAAACCACAAAGTCCTCCACAAATGGAAACTGTGTAAGCCACTGGTAAAGTGCATGGCAAATCTTGCTCTAGTGACTGGCCTACAATTATAGCTATGTTGATGGCTAACACTGCTTCTCCCCTCTGCCTGACCATGGTGCAGTCTGGGCAAAGCTCTGTGGGCTGGCTTTGGCCTACAGGTTATATAAGTCACTTACCCCTAATTTACGGGATTTCTGGTTTACTTTGATACTCTACTTGCTTTTTAAGGGTTTTGTTTTTCTTTGTTCCCTTGTTTTATAAATGATTTTGTTCTCTTACTGTAAGCTGTACTGAGCCTTTATTGGGAAAGACAGCATATAAATCAAAGAAATCAATAAGTAAATACTTCCTTTCACTCAAGTACCACAGACCTGCGCTTAAGTTCATTAAAGGTGAGGAGAGAGAGTTATTCTTGCAAAATGCTATTCAATAGGACATAAACTCTCAACAACATAGACAGTAATACGTATTACTTTTAACGTTGTTTAAACTTCTAAACATGTGTGTACAGTGGCACAAGATGCATCAGTAGCACATGAGATGACACCACTTAATTTATTTGTGAATGTTTTGCAACTAATGCCCTAATATCAGACCTGATTTGATTTTTATAATCACTTTCCCAGTACATTTATTCATGGAAATGTCCATGGCTAAGATGAGATAAGTAGTTTTGGTTATATAAGGTGACCATCAATTCTTCCAGTATGAAACTTCACACTGAACATGGCAACTGCACTAATACAATAATAATTTAGAAGATTTTGCCTCTTTGCATTTTAAGCAGAGTTGAATAAATAGTTGAAATCTGGTGAAAAACAAAAGCAAACTCAGTGACACTCTAGAAACATCTAATGCTAAAATATAACACTTAATATAGTGTTAGTATTGTGTGTGCATGTATGTGCACTTTACATGTTCCACTTTGTGGTTTTACATGTTCACACACCCACAGCATGCTATTTTAGTTACACAATGAAAAATATCCCCATACTTTTATATACACGTGCTCGCACACACATAGTCATATACATGAGTGCACGTACACATGCATATGCTATGTATTATGGCTCAGGTTGCACCAACTTGAGGTAAGGTTGAGTTAAAGAGAGTTTAGAATATAAGGCTTAAGTTTTACTTTCTCTCTATGTTCTCTTGACCTAAAAAAATGTGACGGCTAGTTAGTTTTAGTCCCGAAGTTACCCTGCTGTTGAAAATGCTTGTGAGAAAAGCATTAAAAATACTAGGATTACAGAACTAAAAACAAGAAGTCCGAAGCCATGGATTCATTCAACTAGGCCCCCTTTTTGGTAGATCTTCTCAAACTTCAGCACTCCAAAATCGAGACAAGGAAGAAGTTGTTTCAGGAATGAAAAAGTTGTTAAATGCACCTGCATTCACCCAGGGATTTTTGAAAAAAACCCGATTCGTAGCTCTCTGTACAGAAACCTTGGCCGTGCTTGAGCTCAGCGCCTCCCTGGCCGGTGGAAATGAAAGCTTGGGCTGGCTGCAGTATCTCCCAGCTGAACGTTTGAGCTTGGGAGCAGTAACTTTCAACCTTTTTTAAGACGAGAGGCACTGCTCGGGAAATGCCAGCTCTTCGTTTTCGCTCCTTTTCTTTTTTTTTTTTTAACGACAGAAAAGTAGCAGCGCGGTTCTCCTGTGGCAAAGACGTCGGCGAGCAAAGCCGCAGCGGGCTTGACACCGGTTGCGGTCGGCGGGGCGGGGCGGAGCTGGCCCTCGGCCACGTGGGTGCACCTGGCTGGGATCGCTGCCCGGCGCGCGGGCCCGCAAGGTGAGCGCCGGGAGGCGGCGGGGCCGGGCCTGCGCCCTGCTCGGGACCCGCGGGGCTTTTGTTTCTCACGGGGCCCGGGGGCAGCAGCGGGACGGGGCGCCGGCAGGTAAGGGCCGGCGGAGCCCGCCCGACTCCCACACGCCTGTTGCGAGCGGGCCGCAGCCGCCTCCTGGCGGGGCCTCAGCTGCGCCGGAGGGAGGGGATCCGGAGCTGGCCGCCGGCGCTCGCGTGGAGGAGGCGGGAGCCCTGCTTGGCTGCGGGGGTGCCCGTGCTCGGCGCTGTCCGGGAGAGGTAGGGCCGGGCTGCCAGAGCCGGGGCAGCACGTGGCGGTGCGCGGCGCCAGCCTTTGTTCGCGGGGCGCTGCTGGGGCCGGTCCCGGGGCGGCGGGGAGCGAGGGGCCGGGCGGGAGCGCCTCTCCTCTGCGCGGGGGGGCGGGGGTTGTGGCACCTGCCCCGGGGTCGTCCCTGCTCCCCTGCGCTGCTCTTCCCCGCAGGCGCCGCGCGGCCCTGGGGGTGTCGGCGGAGCCGCTAGCCGGGCTCGTGCCGGGTGGTCCGAGGCGCGGCTTGCTGCAGAGGGAGTGGGGGGTGTTAAGGATGCGAAGTGCACATCTGGGCAGCTGCCCCCGGGGACGGGGAGCCGAGGCGGCGCCGGGCCAGTGCAGCCGCGGGGGTCGTGCGAGTAGGTCCCAGTCCCATGTGAAGGGCGAGGCGGGGGCCGGGCACGTTTCGGACCAGGCCGCTCTTGCTAACCACGGAGTAGTTTGTCAACGGGGTGTGTGCTTCCCTCGCCGCCCCCCCCCGTGTCCGTGGGCGAGGGGACCAGTGAGAAAAATCACTTTTCACAGGGTTGATCCCTAGGCTTGGTGAATGGCGCTGGTTGCAGTTGAGTTGGATTTTACAACCGAAGCTTTGACAAGTGAAAATTGAAGCATGGAAGCACCTGTAGGACACTTCATATTGAGCTGGGGTTCTGGGCTGACACTGTTACAGCTTCATTTGTCCTGTGCTGAGAGGGAGGTGGGGAGCAGTCCAGTTCCAGAAAGAATTGGTCCTTTTTTCGTGTAAAAGGACCTCAGTCTCAAGCTGCTTGACAGCAATCCCAGACTATAAATAAGATGTAACACGTATGTTAAGTAAGATTGCATTGTACGTTTAAGTAAGTTTTGGCTGACCTTAGTTCTGGAGCCTCCATGCCATGAATGGAGAGATGCTCTCCCGTTCACGTGTTTGTTTTGAGTTGTGAGAAATTATGACTCCCTTAGATATTTCCAAGCCTAGGATTAAGTGATGATTATAGCACTTTATTCCATTCAAAATACTGCTTTGTATTTTGAATACTGTTTGGATGTTTAGCAGTTGGTTATTTTTCTGTTTTCAGGAGTGCTTGGAAGTGGTCGTCATTACATTTGTAGAATCCGTGTTTAGCTTTTACAAGGCACGCACTCAACCACAGTCAGAGGCAGAATAATGGTAGCTGTGAAGCATGTAATTTATTTGAAATTTGGTAGGAAACTTTTGGCTGGTGCTAAACACTGTAACTGGCCATTGTCCCATCTTGTAATTTTCAAAAGGAACCACTATTGAAAATTTGTCATATTTGTTGTATACTTCAGTCTTTTGTATAGTACCCCAAACTGCTTCCATTTGGCCCAGTGAGCTTTTTGTCAGTGAATTCATTTGGAGCAGGATCCTTTCAGAATTTGGATTTATAGTCCACCCTATAACTTGGACTATTGGTGGTTTTTAATATTAAGTGGTTAGAAAGCATTTGCTTGTTACTGTTTTGTTGTATATGGAAAGCAATCACATTTAATAGCTAGTGCTTAATGGAATACATATCAGTTCTTTGATTTGCTTAGGTAAAAGTGCTGGAGAAGGAACAGTTCATTCCCAGGAGCTTTCCACAGGTTAAATTAAACACACGTTTGGTTTTCCTAATACATATGCATCTGCCGCAATTACTTAAAAGTAGAAAGGCCCCAAATAGTTTGGCTCATGCACATTCCACCTAAGTGCGTTAATATGCTTCTTGTATTCTTTCCCAACTAAATGTCAGCAAAAGAGTAATTTTTAAGGACACTGTTAAATTAGCAGTACATAATCTGACCTTTTTCCCAGTCACTTTGGCACGTTGCATTATCAGGACATGGATGAAGCTGGACACTCTGGGTTGTATATTTTTCCTGAGTCTGTGTTGCTTGCTGGGTGACCTTGGATGGTATTCCATTCCTTAGCATTTTTGTTTTGTTTTGATCAAGATTGAATATCACTCTGAAAGATCTGTTGTAGTTTAATCTCAAGTCGTAGCGCTTAGTTGCAGGTGTCTATGTAATGCGGGAGAGCAGGGTAGATAATCACAATAGTCTCCTTTGGTTTTAAAATTCCATGGGAATCGCTTCATCTCTTTGTGTTTAAGGTTCCTCAACTGTAAAATGCAGCTAATAACATTAATGTCACAGAACTAGTGAGCTAACAATTAAAAAATGTTTTCAGATCACTGAGTAAATACATTGTTAGTCTACTTCTTTGTGTATTTTCCAAACAAAAAGCATATGTGCTCTTTAACAAAAGATAAATAAAATAGTGATGAGCCCTGCAATTACAAAAGAAATCTACTGAAGGGAAAACAAATCTAGGAAAATGTGTACATTTAAGTGAATCAGTTTAGACATCACAGAATGTTATTTCTGTTAGAACAGAATTGTGCATCTGCTTTTATAAGGACTACTGGGCAGGGAGATCCAGGGCTTTGTATTGGGCCCAAGGACTCTCATTTCATACTGATTTCAAGGAGGGGGTGGATTTTGCCTGAGTTTCAGTGGCCAAATCAAGCTGTTAGTTGCAGGATGGAGAGTCCCCTCATCCTCATTCATAACCTTGAAATGAAAGGTTGATTTGCCCTCAAACATTTGCTGCATACACACCCTGACACCTGTTGGTGAAGAGATAGGGCTGGGGTTCAGGTCTGTGTTTTGTTGATTGTGCCATTGCTGTGGGGGATACTTGAAGATACTGAAGTCCTCCAGTCCTAAATTTGGCTACATATTGGAGAGTGACATCTTTTGCACCCCAGCTTTGCTACTGGAAATTAGTATTCTTTGGAGTTGTGACTGATGCATTGTTTTGTAGATCACCAGCACCGGGTCTTTATGATGTCAAGAATACAATGTATCCTATTTGGCAGCATGACTTTTGCACCTTTTTTTCCCTCCAGAATTAAGTTGGTTAGAATATGGACCACTAGCTTCCATTCCCAACTCTGACACTGACTCGCTGTATAGGCAGAGGGGGACATGTAACTTGCTAAGTGAGCCTGGTAGAATTTACCTACCTCATAAAAATGGCTTGAGAATGACTTAATGTTTGGAATTAACCTTTGGGGTTTTGAGTGGCATGGGACACATTCTATTCTTTCTCATCTGGGAACATCAGGCCTGGAGCCAGCCAGCTTCACTGGGTAAATGAGGCCTGACAGGCATTTGGGGTGGGAGGACAGGAATAGAGGGGTCTGTGCGTATTGCCATAGTGTGATGTATTCCAGGAAAGGCAGCATGTGGCCAGTGGTTCTGTGACTCTGTGTCTCCACTGGTGTAACATCCTGGTAGATGGGAGGGGAGGCTTGATGACCACACATCTTGAAAGCCATTTCTGTTCCCCACAGAAATACCCCTCTCACCCATGGAGTTGTGCAGCTGGATCAGGATTTGCTATAAATTAAATTAGTAAAGAAAGGAAGTGATGTGGCCTGAAACTCTCAAGGCTGATAAATAATGGGTAGTCAGCATTCCCTAAGTGTGGTCTGTACTTGTCTAAGACTGAAAAATGAGTTACGTTTTGGCACCCTAGAGAATGATTTCTTACACCTGGGGATGAAGGCTTCTCCTGCCCCTCTTTTTAGTATCCCATGTCAGGAACATACTTCCATGAATCCATTGAGGCCTTTAAAAATAATCATTCAGTCCAGCCTATATAACTGCAACATAAACACAATGTGCTGTACATGGTAAATTAGGGACTGGATTAACTCAGATTATCTTTATGACAGTATGGGCAGGTCTGCAGCAATAATCACTTAAATGGTATGGTAATAGATTGATATGTTTAAAGTGCATTTTTCCATGCTTGGTAATCCATCTCCTTTGTATGTGCATTTCACAACGTAGCTTTGCTTTCAAGGTTGCAAATTTTATGCATAGGATCAATCTTGAAAAGTACACTCTTAGCTGGATTTATACACTCTCTCTGGGTTCAGTGGGAGGGTTTCTCCTCTGTGCTTGATGTAGTAGGACATAATTTCCATGGCCTGCAGGGTCTATTGTAGGGATATGTTGTTGATAGGGAATTAGCATTGCCTTTCTTCACCGGGACCAGGCCTTTACTTTTCTTTTCTGCCCCAGCTGCTATCTGATTATCCCCAGGGTGCAGACCTATGTGATAACAGGATGGAGGTAATGAATTGCTCAAGGCTTAAGGTGACAGATTGATTTGCAGTGATAAGCTAATGGACAGGTGTGTTGATGCAGGCTGCTTGCAGTCCACCTCCCCTGGCAAAGATCTGAGGAATTAAGCAGAAGCAGAGACAGTGGAAGGGAGGATGCTATTATGGTTTAGTTTGTGCCTTTGTAGTTCCGTAAACTATATGGACACTCTTTTTAGCTTGGGGGATGGCAGAAAAGGAAGTTTAATCTATTTAGGAATGTATTTCTCTGCAACCTTAGGGGAGGGAGAAAGAACGAACAGTGATGTATGGAGAGCATATATCTAGGGGGTGCTTTGCCATACTTCTAACCTTTCTTTCATTCTTGCATGGATTTACTAGGAGACAAGATGGATGTGGAACATCCAAGCACTAACCAAATGCTGTGCAAACCAAATTAATGTACATGATTGGGGTGCCTTTTTACCAAGGAAGTGGATCATGGATCATGCACAGTGTGCTGATTCATACAGTAAAAAGGCAGGGTAGGTATGCAGAGAAAACAGAGCAGTAATGACTCTCCTGAAAACACGCCTGTTGGGCTGTTTGGCATATCTTCAATTAACAAAACGTTTATATTTTGCTTCAAGATAGTGGTTTTAATTTGGACAGTTTGCTTTGTGAAACATATGCTGCAGACATAGTGAGCAGTCAACTCTTCCTTCTCTTTTACTTGAAAAAAATTAAACTATGCATACAGTTTCTATTGGTTCATTTTCTCCCCATTATACTGTTTTACCTTTGCTCCTCCCAGCCAAGAAAAAAAAAAAAAAGTAAAATAATTAGCAGACTCAGTTTTGCTGGCCAGCCCCTGCCCCACTCCCTCCCTCACTGTGGGAGGCCTCGATCTGCTCCCCCGCACATTCCCTACCCATGCCCCTTCCCCAAGCTGCCAGGCTGCATTCCTGGCCGCATGCATGTTGCAGCTGCGTGCATGTATGCAGCATTTATTGGTGACATTATCAGCCAATAAAGCTGATTGCCAATAATGTTAATTTTCCTGCTGGTGTCAATCCAATATGCAAATGATATATTGGTGCACCTGTACGTAATACAATCATTCTAGAAAAATACTTTTTTTTTTAACTCAGAGGGACTATGCATACATCTGTCTTAAAAATTAACTATATTCTTAGCTTTGCAATTTATTCTACACTAATTACAGTGGAATATTTTTAATAGAAAATTGTTGTTTATTCTGCTTGAGGGCAATTAAATGGAGGGCATTTAATTTTTGTTTCTTATTAAAACATGGTTAGCCAAGTTCATCTGCTAACTTCAGTAGTGACTTGAACTTTTTCTCAAATGCTCTTTTAAAAGGTAAGTCTTCCATTAATAGTAAAAATAGGTGCATGTTGTGCCCTGCTGCATCCAGAAAGGCCGTTTTTACATGTCAAGGGATTTCTTGCTCATTAGTGATGAAAGTTTCTTAAAAGATAAGTGATTGGTGTATTTTATGTTCTCTTCGTATTTAAACCAGATTTAGAATCTGATCTGTTTTTAGTAGTTCTATACATTTTAAGGCCAGAAGGGACAGTCTTTATACGTAGTTTGACATTCTGCATAAAACAGACCATTGAACCTCACTCAGTCATTTCTGTATCAAGTCATAACTGCTGTCTGTACTAAAGCAGATCTTTTAGAAAAGACATCCTGTTTTGATTTAAAGACCTAGTTATGGACTTAATCTAGGAGGGCGTACTGAAATATTCGTGTAACGTGCGTTAGTTTGCTGAAGTAGATCTGTTCATGTGCTTAAATGTACATGCTTTTAGCCTCTTGTTGAACAGGGGCTGTATTTATTTATGGACTTTGGGTAAGTGGCGTTCCATGCCAATATACTTAAAAATTATATTTCTGGATTTTATGTTATAAGTATGCCACAAAGGTAGTCTCAGTGGTGGAAAGTCATGTGAAAAGTCCACTTACTAGCTTACCAGTTGGGTATTTTCCAATCCCTTAAATGGTGCTCAGATTTGTTAGTCTTTATTTTTAGTTGAATTATTTTTAACTATATAACAATATGATGCTTCATTGGTTGCTGATAAAATAACTCACTGATTAGGCCAATTGTGAGCAAAGGTTATGGATAATATTATTATTGATATCTATCACATTTATGTGTGTGTGTGTGTGTGTGTGTGTGTGAAATTCACTGCTTGTGATATAGCTTATCTATGACCACCTACCCCCTGCCACTGTTATCCTTATCTTTCCTCTCCTATTACCTCTGTTGTTATCTACACTTGTGTCTTGTGAAGTTAAATCATAAATCTTTCACAAAAGAGACCATCTTCTCCCATGTATTCATGCAGCACCCAATGCAATGGGATGTTCTTCTGATTTTGAAGTCTTTGGAGACTGCTATAATCTAAATACTACTAACACCATGGTGACAAGGAATGAGCAAAGGGCTTTTTATACATACTTGCATCCAGTAAGGTTGCTCCACTTGGCTGTCACCTGGCTGAAAGGGGAGAGGGAAGAGGTGAGCCTATCTTTGTCTTAGCCCATCTTATGGAGAGATTGAGCAACCGGAATGGTTGTGCTTACTAAAGGCCCGGCCTTTCCATGGAGAAATACCAGCTTCAATGCAGTTTAAGTTCAGGATGTGATCAGAGAGACTTGTTTTAGCAGAACCAGTAGCCCAGAGGTTAGCACAGATGACTGCCCTAACCAAAAGGCTAGTGGTCTCCAGCCTTTTTAAGTAGGGGATCACCATTGGCATTTAAAAGCAACCCAAGATCTACTGTGCGCTGCTGCCACTCCACCCCGCCAGTCCAGCAGGTTAGCCTTTGGGGGGAGAGAATGGGGGGGGGGGGGGGGGCAGATTGAGGCAGAAGGAGAAAAAAATTATTTGGGGGCGTGCCTCCTCCGCACAGTAAGTCCTACTCGGCTCCATTCAACCTACCCCTGCTCCTGCCTCTGTGGCACTGTCCCTCACCGTGGGGGGCCTCAAGTTAGCCCCTGCCCCTTCCCTCCCCAGTGGACTGACTTGCTGGGTTGGGGCATGTGTGTGCATGCACGTGGGCATTCAGCTCCCCTACCCCAGCCTTGGATTGACTCCAAGAGGCTCCAAGATCTACCAGTGGATCAAGATCTGTCAATTGGTGACCACTGCAGTAGGCTATAGTGTCAAGGTCTCTTTCCTTTTGGAGCTGTTAGGCAAACAATTCAAGATTAATTAGGCCAAATAGAGTGACTATAGCCATCATTGGGGCACTCCACTGGGATTTGAACAAAAGGCAGAGCAGGGGCTTGAACTTTGGTATCTCGTATGCTTGGAGTACGCTGCAGCCTCTGAGCTAAGCAGACAGTCGTCTTTTTTTTTTTTCCTCCTCACCCTGTGAATAATTTTTCATTCAAAGCAAATTACCTTCATCAGAAAAGACTGGGCGGTGACTTGCACCAGAATGCCAAAGAGCCTAGTGGCTAGGACCTTTGTGTAGTACATTTATGCAAATTGAGTAAATTAGGACCCTTGCACTGACCAGTGGATGATTTTTTGCTGGGTTTCTGTCTTGCACTGTTTTGTCATGAAAGAACATTGTCAGGTCTGGTTTCCTTCCCATGTGTACAGAGGGAACCATTTGAAATCTTGAAAATGTGCATGACATGGCAGAATACTTGTGTTGGTGCCTTGGAGGACTTTGGGGCTGCATGCCAGTTCACGGGTGAGACTGCGCTCAAAGGCTGCAGTTTAGCTAGAACACAGAAACAGTTTTTTTTCCTGGTGTGCTAGTACCTGAGTGTGAATTTCACCTGTGGAACAGAGTGGGGCCAAAGGAAACAAGCTTACATCAGCAGTGCATGTACAGGCCACAGATATGGTCCATACTTTTAAATAACTAGGTGAAAGCAATAGGTTGTGACAGGACACTTGCCTAACAGATGTCAGAATCCTGAATAGCTAGTATAAGAACAAACTGTACCTTATCTGTCATGTTTTTTTAGGCCCGAGATGATAAGAACTCACAATTCCTTCACTGCACACATTGGTACATCTCAGCCTGCAATGGACATCTTTAATTCAAATGCATTTTGTTTCAGACTGTTGACAGGTTTTTTGCCAGATAATGGTACAGTATCGCATAATAAAATATCATCAGAGAACATCATTTGTCTAGATTTCAGTAACAAACTGTTCCCTTTGGGTCTGTTGAATGAGTTGTTATTTAATTTTAATTCATAAATACAGATCCAGTTGCTACGGATAAGTAAGCCAGGCAGTGGAACTTGTCTATCTCTGCAATTGTTTGTTGCTGTTGACTTAAATGACTAAATATTAAAATCATAGTTGAAAAACTCAGAAAATACTTCTTTTGAATGCAAGCTACCTCTTCCCACTGTTTTAACAATCAGTGTTTCCTAATATTTGCATGTTTTCCAATGAGTGTTATCTCCCGTTGGCAACCATAAAAAAGCAGTAATCATTCAGTTTATTATTGTGGACCCTGTGCCTTCAGAATTGTTTTTATTCTCCTGGTAGTGTGACTTGACTTTGCTTTAGGAGGCCAAAGTGCAGGTGCCATATGACATACTTCGGGATGGGTGGGGAGAATTCCATTGACTTCAGTAGGTGTTCTGGCTGAGTTAGATCTGCAAGATCAAGCTGTTGGGTGAATGGGTCTTCACTGATGGGCTGCATGGCTTTAGTATGTGCATGTGTTGACTGATGCCTCTCATTCCTCATCCCTTCCATATTCAGACTTAACTGAATAAACTGCTTACTCTAAAACTAGAAGTACCTGAATTTTGCTCATGTCACTGAGCTACTGCAATTTGATTGTGGCCTGGAGAAGTAAAATTGCATCTTTCAGTTGTCAATGACATGCCTGTTTCTCATCTGTAGATACTTCCTTGATCCATAAATTAAAATGGGCAAGAAAATATTGATGGATCACATGTTATGATTGTTGAAAGACATGACTCAGTTAAAAAAAAATGGTAATTCTAAAGACCTCTCTGTCCTGTGTGTATTTGTTGTGTTGCAGGTGTTCTCTTTCAGCAGGTGCTCTCAGCTGCATTACTCCAGGTCCTCTCCAGATGTTTCACTTCATTTTGAAGGCCTTTTTATGTTCTGTATGTTAATGACATGAATGTCCCTCTTTCATGTTGGTGTTTTGTTACTCACTGTCTCTTCTATATGGTAACCACTTTAAAACGTTTTGTGAACTTCTTGCCTTTGCCAGTCCTTTGTTTGGCTGGTATTGCCTTGGAGCCTAACCCTGTAAACATTTACCTACATCTGAAGGTCCATTGACATGCTTCCTACATTTAGAATCATCTTTGACCAAACTGGCCATGAAGTTTAAAACACCTGCCAGTAGAAAAACCCTGATAGTTTAAATATTGATCTTTCTAAGCCTTTACCAGCAACTTTCGTGGTTGACATTGAACTTCAGTCTTTCTAAATGCTAGTGTGGTAACGAGAGATTTTAGAAATGTATGGTACTGAGGTCCTGTGCCCGACTACCAACAGATATAAGTTGTTGGTAATGTTGGGACAATAATCATGAAAATTCCCACAGTGCACTGTGTCCACACTAGTCAGTTTCTTTTGATTGTTTTTTTTTCGTATCCATTCTGTACTGCCAGCCACCATGTGCGTTTTTATTTTTGTCTCAATACTTTATCTCCAAATTTCCTATTATAGGTCCTTGAAGCAGTACCTTGTGAAAGACTTTGAAAGGGACCTTAGTAGAATTGTGGGTGAAGTGATCAAATTCCTTTATTCAGTGACACATTTCTCTATTCATATTTTTTTCCAAGTGTCAGAAATCCACGGGTTCTCTGCAAGTCTGGCACATGCATAAGTTTCCCCTCCCCTCCTCAATGGAGGTGGAAGATAAAAATGTAGGTTAGTGCCTCATTAGGTTCCTGAAGCTCCAAAATTTCATTTGATTCTTCATGTACTGTTTTCACCAGAAATTTTCAAGAAAAAATTATTTTTCTGAATTTTTTTTTTTTACCAAATCTCATAGTCATAATATATTATCAATATATTGGATTGGGTTGGATTAGAAAATGGGTTTTATTCTATGGGAATTTTTGCCTTTTTGGTGAAATCAAAAATTGTTGGTGAGAACCAAGATGTTCTGACTTTAGAATCCCTTTGTGATACTGCATGGGAGCTATAGTTTATGTACCTACTGATTACTTCTTCCTCCTTGGACTGGGCTTTGTGCACAGACTGCTACTGCCTGCATACGCCATGCTCTTCTATCTTGCACAATCACTGCAGTGCATGATGGGATATTCAGTCCAACTAGAGAATGGAGCCCATGAGAGCACATAGGTCAATAGAACTACCACTTTGTTGAACTACAGTAGCAGCTTCTGTTTCTAGATTCCTCTTGTGTTTGTTTTGGTTAATTTGATAGTGAATTTTTTTGCACAAAACAGAGACTTTTTGTGAAAAATGTGAAAAATGCAGTGCTCTATTAAAAAATCAATGGAAATGTATTGATCCAGCTGTATACACAGAACACAAAATGCAGGAAGTCCAAGTGCATCCTGTAGAGGGCAGTAAGATGCATTGACAGTGACCAGCTTCACATACTTTCTTGGTAAGCCAAAACTTTCCCTCAAATTTATTTGAAGTTCAGCAAAGTTCAAATAACCAGTTTCTTACCATGTTTTGGATGTATTGAACCTGTGTCTGCTCTTACTGAAGTTGAGGGTAAAACTCCTCCTGTTGACCCAAAGGGAGTAGGTTCAACCCTGTAAATACACTTACCCTCCATAAGGTTCCAAACACATCATGGCACAGCTGTGAAGTCTTGTTATTTCATTGTTTTTTTCTCCCTATTTAGAATCTAAATGTCATCCTTGTCATCTTGTAAGTTACTGATCTTAGGGTTTGAACCTAAAGGATGGGTCCCCACATGCAGGTGCATACACTTGTAGAGGCACAAATAGCCACGGGGTACAAAGCAGCAGCACAAATTTACGCCATCGCCCATGCCTGCATGGACGCTTCAGTGCACAGCAAATTGTCCAAAGGAGTGCTGGCTCCAGCAGTGTGCCACTGACATGTGCTTTGCACCGCCTTTTCCCCTGGAGTGTTTTTTTTTTTTTTTTTGCTACCGGGATTTCCAGGTAGCAAATGTTGCCACTGCACTGCAAATTTGCAGCACAGCATACATTTTTACGTTCCCTGCATGCAGTTTGTGGCACCACAAACTGCATGCTCCTGCATGTGGGGACCCGCCCAAGGAGTCTTGACTCTCTGGCTCAGACTGTAGTTTAAAACAGAGTTGTCAAACACCCAGCCTTTGGGGCCTCTCTATGTCCAGTCGTGACTGGTGGACCACCAGAAGTTGTGGGGCATAGCCTGCCACAGAATTTGGGGGCCTTTGGCTCTGCTGGCCATGGCTATTAGTGGTGAGCTTGTCTAGTCACCCCAGCCTTGGACCAGTGCTATACACCCAGACCTCCTCCTTTGGATTATTTGCTGTCTCTGCCACTGCCTTCAGACTCCTTGCCATCACTGCTGCTGCTTTGTGGTGCCCATGGCAGCTGCCCCAATGCCCTGGGCTGAATCTGGCCTGTGAAGAGTCCTTCCCTGCAGATGTGGCCTGGGGCACCTGGTGAGTTTGACACCTTTGTCTTATTAGAGATTGTGTTTTGCTCTGTAGGAAAGTGGGATGCAGAAAAAACCTGTGAAAACTGCAAGTGCTGAATGAAAATACCCATGATAATAGTCCAGTTTCTTATTTTGAATAATGGTTTGAAAAAAGTAGCTGATAGGCAGCTGAAGGAGCACTTTGCCAGAAGGAAATGACAGCTAATTAGAACATTAGTGATAGTTGGCTTTGAATGACTCATTAAGTCTAATGTGGCATCTTTTCATCCTTGGCTAAGTTATATTAAAATTTAATGTAAGTTTCATTACATTATTACATTAATATAAATTATAGTAATTTTAATTATATTAAAATTTAATGTAATGAAGTCCCTGCCCTTGCCCTGGAAGTACTCCTTTTGGGAAGGGGGTTTGCCATCTTGGAACCAGAAAAAAACCCCCAAATTATATACCAAAAATCCTAACATCCACAATCACATATTTTAATTTTATTTAAAGATTTTTATTTTTGGCCTGATTTGTGTGTGTTTCCATCATGTGTATATATAAAGGTGATTGCATAATAGCTCAGAATAAAGTCTTAATCTTGTATATTGTGGGGGGGGTAGGGTATAGGTGGGTATAGGAGTTTGTCGGGGGGTGTTTGTGGGGATATGTGGGTGGGTATTGTGTTTGTGGGATGTGTGGAGGGGGAGGGTGGCTGGGGGGTGTCTGTGGTGAGGTGTGTGTGCGTGGGTAGTAGTGAGTGGGGCTTCCCCCAGAGACCCATGGGTGTATGTAGGGGGGAATATGTGTGGACAGGGGTGTGGGGGGTGCAGTGTTGGTGGGGTGTGTGATTGTGTGGGGGAGAGTGTGGGGTTTGCGGGGGAGGGTTTATGGGTATGGTGGGGGGTATGCATGGGAGCCCCCTGTGTGTGCCCCCCTGAGCCAGTCAACACCCACCCCGCAACATCCTGGAGCCCGTGCACCCTGTGGCACCTCCTCACTACTGCGAGCAGTGCTCAGCCCCGGCCTGCACAGGGCCTGCTTGGGACTGACCCCTGGCAGGAGCAGATCAGCCAGATGCACATACAGTCCTGACCTGGCCTCCATGCCTGCTCTGTACCACCTGTCTGTGGTGCGTCCTGCCACCCCTTGGGCATGCAGTGGGTCTGGGGTGGCTCTGTGCTGACCTGCCTTTCTAGGCAGCTGCTGGCCCCAGCCCCGTGGTACTGGCAGGAACCCACCCGTGCTTGCTGCAGACTTGCCTGCTCATGCTGAACAGCTGCAGCAACAGCAGTGCCGGTGGGGCAGAAGTATGCTCAGCGTGGCAGAAAAGTGGCCCTCCCCACTTCGTGCTGCCCAGCGCTTCCTGCAGCAACCATGCAGAGCCTGCGCTGGGCTGCCCTGTACTGTCACTTCTGCCTCCAGACTGCCCTGTGGGCAGCACAGAGGAGCCTCAAGGCAGCCCAGCACACGCTTGGTGGGGCTGTTGCAGAAAGCACTGGGTGGTGCTGAGACGAAGGGGCCACTTTTCCCCTGCACCAAGCACACTTCTGCCCCATGCAGCGGTGGAACTGGAAGTGTCCGCAGTGGAACCGGAAGTACTGCCAGCTGCTCTGCGCTGCTGCTGTGTACCTCTTGGGGCCTTCCAAAGTCCCCCCCCCCAGGTACCCCCAGTTGAAAACCCCTGGTATACACTTTAAAAAATGTGAAGTGTATGGTTTTAATCAGATAACTATGGCAATGTTGAAATGTCCTCTGGGCATAGGACTAACATTCATGAGAACTGTCACAACCCAAAGTTGTGATTTTTGTTTTTGTGTGTGCTTTGGCACCACTGAATTATTTCCCGCCAAATTGCAGCTTCTTTGCATGGTGGAGTTTTCCGCTGCAAAGGAGAACCCCGGGTGCAAAAGAAGTTCCCACCGTTTTGTAGCTTTCTTTGCAGGGTGCATTTCTTTGTTGCAGCACAGAGATGCACGTCGCAAGGAGTTCCCGCCATTCGTATTCAAAGTTGTGCCCCACCATTGGCTAGTTCTAAATTATGCACACTTGGTGGCTAGTGATTGGCTTGCTAGCCGTATAAAAAGCTTGAGTGGTTTCCGCCCAAGTTGGAGGACTCCACGACTATCAGGAGGAGGAGACTTCACCCAGTGTGAAGATCTCTAAGCGCTGCGGATCCTTACGGACCCAACGCATTTCAAGCAGGCAATAGAGGCTTAACAATTGAACCCACGGAGCTTTAACTACTCCGGAGGGGGAACAAAAGAATGAACCGCCTCTAGCCTCTCCCCGTCGCCGAGTGCAATCCAAGACGTATCCCTTTCCTGTAAACCCAATTTTCGAACCCACGGAGCCTTAACAACTCCGGGGGACCAGGGAACCGAGCCGAACCCGCGGAGCCTAAACAACTCCGTGGGAAAGAATTTGTCGTAGTCCTCCAACGAGGATTTAAGCGGAGCTGCACCTGGAAAGCTGTCCAGCCTACACCACTACCATCTTTGGGTGTAAGTAAATAATCTTTTCAATCAACCACTACGCGTTTGTGACTAATTCTAGCTCGCCACCGGTTTTCTCCGACCCCACGTGCCCGGGCTGCTGGCCACAGCCCGCGTGTGCAAAGACAAGCCGCGGATCGCCCCTCCTGACTTGCACTTGGCGGCGGGATCGGGGCCCGTCCTGCACAAGAACAAGATTCCTAGTTTGCCCGGTTAAGATTTAGAGTAGTGGGTTTATTCTCCGGCTATTTGATTTTCTTTCTTTGAGCGCGAACAAGATGAACAGGTTAACTTGTAGAAAATCAAGTCATCTTGTTTTTTAAAATAAAATAAAAAATCTGCAATTGCAGGATGGATTTCCTAAGAGTGATATAGCCCACACTCCAGCGGTGGTAGATTTCCCCCTTGATGAGTCTGTAATAATTTTCTCATGCTTTCAAATGCCTCAGAAATGGTTGGCTCACTTGTTTATCTAAGAAGAAATTTTTTATTCAGACAAACCAGAATTTACCTGACCTAGGTTGCTAGGATGTTAACCCGTGATTGCAGAAGGAGAAGGTCTTGGCATTCTTAGGAGTCTCCACAGGGTCATATTCTCCTGGTGTGTGGCCTAAAGGCACATCCAGTTTCTGGATGCAGTAATTACATTTGAGCAGCTTGCAGCAGGGAAAAAAAGTATACAAAAAATTAATAGAGTGTAACTGAAAAAAGTACTGGCCAGAAACAAGGTATAAGATCTAAAGAAACTTGGTGAAGAAAGGAGATTTTTTTTTGTAATACTTTCAGTGATTCACTTTGACTGTGAAATTCCAGAAAAATGTGGCAGTAGAGATTAATTTGAGATCATAAAACTCCATAAGTGTTTGTGCTGCTGTGCTTGTGTTTTATGGAGACTAAGAACTGTAAAATGCAAGCTATGTATTATTTAAACAACATTTTCATTTATTAAGAAAAAGTGATATTCTATTTTGAGTTAAACTGACAGGCAACTTGGTTTTTGCGAAGATTAGGGACAATTTGTAATGAATAAAAGGTTGTTGAATAAAAAGTTATCAGATCACTATGTGATTAGACAAAGGTGTGTGCAAATATTTCTTAAGTTACTAACATGGTGCACATTTCTGTAGTGTGAGCATCTCATTTTTTAAAAAAATACATAGTTCTTAACAACCCTAAGAAGTAGAGAAGTTCTACAATCCCTGTTTTATAGAGGGGAAATTTTAAGATTCGGACTGAATCTCAGAAGTGACTTAGTCACTGCTTAATGTCACATGGCTGTGACAGAGCACTGAGTTGAGTACCCCAAGATGTAGCCTCTAGTAGAATTAAATCTGGGATTCTTGTATTTCAAAAGGCTTGGCTCTGGTCATTAAATACATCTTGTATTTACAACATCTTGCAAAGGGTTATCGGTGAAGACGGGTAACTTGAATGCAAACCTTTGTAACAGGCTGCCAATGTGGGCTTACCAGATTGGCTTGAGATACTTACCTTGTGCTAGAAACAGTGCCAGTGAACTCTGAGCGACCCCAAGGGTGGAGCAGGGGAGCCCTGTCCTGTGGAAAAGGAGAAGCCAGTCGAAAGAAGGGGTTTTCAATCCCCTCATTTGCATGGAAGAGGGATGGCTGGGACTGGTGGCACAGCGCCCTGAGCCCTGATTGGCTGGTTTGCAAGCCAGGGCGGGACTGCCGGAGGGGATAAAAGCAGCAGCCAAACTGGCATGGGGGGGCTCCTGACAGTGACTCTGGGGAACGATGCAGGAGACCTAAGAATATCTGGGGGAGCTGACCCAGCAGAGGGAGCAGAGAGACCCCTCTGAAGAGCCTCGACAGCCCTGGGAGAAGAAGGCAGCAGCAGTTGGCCGTACCTCCAACCCTGCAGCAGAGTGGTAGCAGTAGCCAGGGCTTGGGGCAAAGAGCTGGTGCGCCAAGGCCCCATCTCAGTGTGCTGGACATGCCAGGCGTCCCAGAGGCTGGGGGTGGCAGTCAGCCCCCCACCTCCACTGCGGAGAAGAGGCAGCGGCCAGGAGCACAGGCGGCATCCTTATCCGGAGCAGGGAGCTGGGCCGGTGAGTTGAGGAAACCCCTTACCTTCCCTGGGGAAGTGGGACAGCAGCAGGCAAGGTACTGGGATCCTGAGGAGCAGCAGAGTGCCAAGGACGAGGGTCCCTGGGAGCTCGGGGCACAGATCGGTGCTCAGAGCGGGATTGGCGAGCTGCGAGGCGTATGGGGTGCCTGGCCAGTCATCTGGAGCAGGGGTTTGGAGCAACAACCCCTGGGAGCTGCCTCTGCCACTGACTGCCCCAGAGGGGACTCAGTCCTGTCCCTTATTCTGCAGCTGATTGTCATTGGACAGACTCCCTGAGCTTTGTGCTTGGGTCATGCTGATTGCTGCAGGAGCCTACTCTGTTGCTTGCCTTTTTCATTGCCACAGAGGGTCACCCTTCAGCCTCTTTGGGGGGTTGAGGTTTGATCCAATTTGATTGCTGCAGACTAGAAGAGCTTAACTTGTTGCAGTTTGTCTCTTATTGAGAAGCCTGTTGGAGCTGCAGGGAATGACCACCATGTTTCCTTGTGGTAGCACCTCAGCAGTGGCTGAAAGCTGCCAGTTACCCTACCTGTGGTTCTTGAGTCAAGGGTTGACTACTGCATTCCGGTTTGTTTTGTGATCTGGTTATGCCATTTAAGTTCACTTGTAAATAACCTTTCCTATTATTCTTGTTTTGTAAATAAAGTGTAAATAGTTAAATCAGTTAAGTGTTAGACCTTCTTGGGACCACGGGCTGCTCTGTGGTGAGCAGGGGCCGGCTGGAAATTAAATTGGTGCTGGCCGGAAGCCGTGCCCCACTCTCACCACACTATCCCTGATATTGGGCAGGGGTGGCAATTATTGGGCCGCCACCCGGGTTACACCTTTATTAAATTCTAAAACTAAATGCCATAACAGCAAATTGGGAAATAAAAGAGCAGCTAGATGCAATAAGCATTAATTGTTCTGTTAATTGCGTACATGTTGTATGTGAAGTCCTTGGAGCCAGCAGACAGCATAGCAGTCACTCAGGTGTCTTTTCATTTCTTTCTTACTCTGTCCTCCCAAGAATGCCCTTCTTATATCTGGTACACGATGTGCTTTGCATATTCATAAACATTACTCTATTTTAATATTTCCTTACCCTTGTAAGTATAGAGTAAAATCAGTTGATAGACCACTTAAGTTTAATGCCACTTATTAATTACTGGTAGCTGTTTGCAGCATATTAACATTGGCTGGAACTTGACAACGCATAATGCCTTTACATCCCCCAAACATTTCCAGTGTTAGAAAAAACACCTATTTTGCACCTGTGTGAAGCTTGCTATCCTATCCTAATCACCTGTTCATTCTTTCTAGCTAGTTTGCCCATGCGCTAAATACTGCTCACTGATTCTTGCATAAGCCAGAGACCTATTCATGTTACGCTCTTTGCTAAGCTTTTCATTACTTTTTTGTTCTTGTGTCTTCCCTAACACTGCTACTCCTACTTAAAATAGCTGGTGACTGTGCTCTCCCAAGTCCTAACTTCCCCGTCCCCACAACCAACCTAATATCTTTCATCCCTTCATTATTAGCAGGGATCCCGGTTTTCTCTGATTTAACCAAAATTGGGGATTTAAAATAAAAAAAGTAACCCCAAATCCTCATTTTTTCCATGATTAAAATGAAACACTGCTGTGTGCTTGCTCAGAGGAGCTTTCTATCTATTGACTTCTCTGTGAAATCCTATGAAATATGAACTTTCATTTCTACCCAGGAGAACTTTTACAATCTTTTCTCCAATGCCTGATGAAGGCTGTTTGTGCCCAAAAGCTTGCAATTAAAGAATTTTTTTGCAAAAAGCTTATTGGTCTAATAAAAGATTAGATGATCTTCCATGATCCTATCTATCTATCTATCTATCTATCTATCTATCTATCTATCTATCTATCTATCTATCTATCTATCTATCTATCTATCTATCTATCTATCTGTTAGTGGAGTTTTATTTAAATAGCAGAAAAACGTGGATTTGAGCTTACTTTTTTTTAACTGAAAATTGGGGATTTTTAAAAATCGGAGAACGCCAGGGTCCCTGATTATTAGACTAGCTCCTCCTATGCACTTGAAGTTCATTAAGAAGATTTGCTTTAAAGCAATTGTTCTCAAAACTTTTAGACTCAAGGTATCCCCCAGTAGACTCAGAGCACCCCTTGCAAAATATTAGCTCTTTGCACAAGTTCTTTGCAGCAGAAGAATTGCTCTATTATTTTGCTGTAATCAAAAACTGAAATACCACAACAGACCATTATAGTGTTAATAGACTGAGGATTCATATTTGAAATCTCTGGGTTTATCTTGTGAATCACATTTGTACACTAAACAGTGTTAACATTGGCATCCTGTGGCATCCTTGAAGGCGCTCTGATTGAGAATCTCTGCTTTAGTGACATCAGTAACTCCAAATATAAAGAACATATTTATTTAAGCCAAAATAAGTAATCACATTGGGCAAATCTCTCTTGAAAACTTAATGTGCGTTGCTTGCTTGTGTGATAGGAAAAATACGGAACTTGTGATTTGACTCCCCTGTCTCATTTGTTTTTAACTAGAACAAACACCTAATCTGCTTTTTCTTTTTTTATAACATTCACATCTATCTATATTAATTAAATCTCTTATTCCGGAGGCCAGATCTGTTGGTCTGTGCCAGCGATGGGCAATTATTTTGGGTGGAGGGTCGCTTAATGTGTTTAGGTGAGCTTTCGAGGGCTACATGCATAGTCCTGCCCCTTGACAGTTGCCCTGCTTCCTTGTCACCATCTAGGGACCAGAAGTCTCACCCTCTAACCCTTGACCTCTGCAACCGGAAGTCTTTCCCCTTGCCTTCTGGAAGTACTCTTTTTGGGAGGGGGGGTTGCCACCTTGGAACCAGAAAAAAACCCAAATCATACACTAAAAGTCAAACACCTATTATAACATATTTTAATTTTATTACAAAAAATATTTTTGTCATGATTTGTGTTTGCATACTGTATATAGAGGTGATTGCATAATACCTTAAAAATAAATTATTAGTTTTGTAGGTTGTGGGGGCTGCATAGTGGGTGTGGGGGGGTATGTGTGTGTTTGGTATATGTGATGTGTGTATGGTGGGGGGGGTTTGTGAGGGGGTGTGGCCATGTGGGGCATCAGGTGTGTTGGGAGAGTTATAGAGGCAGGGTGTTGGTGTGAGGGAGGTTGGGGGGATATGGGGACCCATCCACACACTTCCCCCCCATGGCGCAGCAGCAGGCAGGGCACTCGGCCAGGCACCTGGTGGGGTGCGGCTCTAGCCAGCGCTGCACATCTCAGCAAGGGTTGCTGCCTCCACAGAGCTGCCTGTATTGCTGGTGCTTCCTGTCACTCATGCACAGCTCCTGCACTAGCACAGCAGGGAGGGAAGCCTCACATGTTGGAGCCAGGTCCCTTCCCCTCAGGAGCTATGCTAGAATTAGGAAGGCCTGGAAAAAACCCAAGAAAATTGAAAAAAAACCAAGAGCTTTGCCCTCATTTTTTCTGAGGACTTGTTTTTTCCTGAAAAATTGGAAAGATGGAACATTTTTGGAAAATTTTTTAAAAATCTCTTACGAAATATTTTCTTTTAGAAAGATGAATAAAATGTTTAAGACAAGGTGTTCATATATTGCTACCCTTTACTCCTCCAAAAATGTTTTCTAATAACTATGTAAAAGGTAGACTTTTATGTAAGACTATCTACAGTATCAGATCATTACAGCTCCTGTACACAGAGGACAAGCAGTACAGTACAACTCTCAAATGCAAGATGCATTAAGGCCCCAGAGGGCACTGCTATTTTCACAAGAGAAAAAGGATTCAGTGCCTTCTTTGCTTGTGGACTTCCTCTATTGTTGACTTGTGATCTAGAGGTTGGTGGATCTGCTCCTATCCTCCTGACTAGGCCTCAAAGGACCGGGAGTTGACAGTGGCAGCAACATCCACTTGTTCCTGTAGAGATTAGAAACAAGGAGCTTATTGCCCTGGTTGCTCAAAAGCCCCAGGAGAGGAGGCAGAGCAAGTCTAAAGGTTTTGGAGTTGGAAGGAACCTGCCTCCTCTTGGCCCTGTGACCGTGAGATCCACAGAAGTACAGAAGCAGCACAAAAGACCTGAAAAAAGTACACTTCTTTATTGAAAGGTAAGAGTTTAAATTTCTCTGAGTTCAGTATATTAAACTATATTTTAGCTGCATTTGTATATTTTCATAACCTATGTAATTCAGAATTGAATTCCTACTAACCTGATGTTTTGTGACAAATCACCCAACGTTAGCAGTGAGGTGAGGCCTGCAGGGCAGGGCAGTTGTTCACAGTTAACTCTGAGGAGGCCTCTCCTCCATCCATTACTAAATTTGTAGCTTAGTGTTTATATATGCAAGCTAGCCACTAAAGTACATTTTTCTTTTTTCTCCCTCAGCAAAATGGTGCGACCAACTTCTAGCATATGGAAGCATTTGCACACTGCAAGTTATTCTGAGAAAAAAATATGATTTGCAAATATTGTTAAATGAAATGTGCATTTCCAAATGCTATTAGGGTGACCAGACACATCCTTGTATGTAAGAAGTGTCCTGTAGACATTAAAAATCTTTCATGGGTGTAAGTGAGGAGGAGGTAGATCATGATGATGAAAGTGCAGGTAGCTCTTTCCTGCGTTCTTGACCCAGAAGCCCTCCTGCTGCTGCTTCTATAGCATCAGCATCACAAAGGGTTGCCCAATCAATATCCTCAAGTAACCAAATATTGCACCAAACTGTATACAAAAGACTCTCAGTAGCTTTATTTGTAGACAAGATGACACCTGAAGTTCTGGAAGACATTGACCAAGTTCTTGCAAGAGTAATATATTCTTTTGGGGCACCATTGTCAATAGCTGAAAATGCATACTGGCAGGAAGCTTTTAAATTACTAACCATCATACTGTTTGCCCAGCAGACATTCTTTGAGCAAGCCTCTTTTAGAGTCAGAATATGAACGTGTAATACAGTCTGTGCAAGGAAGAATCAACAAAGCATTGTGTCTTGCAATACTTACAGATGGATGGACAAATGTGCAGGGAGAAGGAATCATAAACTTTGTTATAACTCAACCAGTTTTTTACAGAAGCACTGAAACAGGCATACTGGCAGAGTATATCAGTAGTAAACTTTGTGAAGTCCTACAGAAGTTTGGGAGTGTAAAGTATTTGCTTTGCTGACTGACGGTGCAAGTAACATGAAAGCAGCATGGGAGATCATAATGGATAAATACACATCGTATTGCAGTAATATGTGTCTATTATTGCAGTCTATTACTGCAATAGATTGTGTATCCCATGGGCTAAACTTGCTTCTTAATGACATCATGAAGTTGGATACTCTGCAAAAGATCTATAGAAGAGTAAAAGGAGTTATAAAACATGTAATAGCTACTCGTATTGTAGCTGCAGCCTTTAAGAAAGAAGCAGGAAGAAAATGCAAACAATAAAATAGTGACACTCAAACTCTGTAGTAAAACTAGATGGGATGGAGTGGTGATCTGATTTGAAAATTTACTAAAAAAACAAAAAAGCTCTTCAAGAAACAGTAGTAATTGAGGATCTTAAGGTACCCAAAAGTGTAAGGGACACTGTACTTGATGAGGATGTTTTCTGGGTTCAGCTGTAGAACTCCCAGAAGAGTCTAAAGCCAATTTCTTCAGCAGTCACGGCATCTGAATCGGACAGTGCACTTTTGTCAGACATTCCTTACCAAATGGCCCAGATATAATCAACTCTTTTTGATAATCTAAGTGTGTCTCCACTTACAAGTACCGAAGAAAGAAAAGTGAAAGACTTTATTAACAGATGGAAAGAATTTTCTTGCCAATCAATTCATGCTGCTGCAAATCTCTTGGATCTAAGGTTCAAAGGCAGAATTGTTAGTGATGATAGCACTGCTACTGCATTTGACTGGATTAGAAAACAAGCAATGCACTTAGGACTTGATGTTGGAAAGGTACTTTCAAATGTTGTAGAATATAGAACATCTTCATGTATTTGATCCAGGAATGCAACCTGGGACTCCGCCAAGCATATCCCTCCTGTAATCTGGTGGCAAGACCTTTGCACGACATAGCCTTTGACTCCTCTTGCTTCTTGCCTGGTCCAGATTCCTCTATCTTCTGCAGCATGTGAAAGAAACTGGTCTGTTTGGAAATAATCACACCAAATCAAGAAATAAAGTAACATGTGAAAGAGTAGAGAAGCTTGTCTCAATCTGGGTAAACCTTCGGTTTTCAGAAGTCAATGAAGATGATAAAAATGAAGAAGCAGAAACTGCTGATTGTGATAGCTCAGAAAATGAGACTGATTAGACAAAGTTTCATATAGCAAAATTTGTATTAAATGAGTCTTGGTTTCCGCCCCCCCCCCCCTTTTTTTTTTCTCAGCTCTGTTTCCAAAAATGAGTGCTTTCTGTATCTGCTTGACACTGTGGAGGAGACTAAGTTCAGAATACACAACTTTCTTTGTTTTACTATAATGTTGATGGTTTCTTCTATTTTCAATTTTAATCTGTTCCTGATTCTCATAAACTGGCAAAACTTAGAGTTCAGAAGCTTGTAGCTCCATTTGTAATAACAATTAAAAACATTTTAAATTAAATTAGTAAATTTGTAATTATTGTCTGAACAAACTATACTTTTGAATTTAATAAATATACCAAACATAGTAATTTTATGAGTACACCAAGTTATACATAATACATTTTATGTTCTTACAGTAGCAAAGTGACTTTAGATCTGTAAAGGGTGCTAAGAAAATAAGTATTGCATGCATTTCAATTTTTTCCCAAAATTTCCATTTTTTCTGGAAAAAAAGCAGAAACGATCTTTTTCTATTGCTTCAAAAGTTCTGGAAATTTTACATCTCTAGGCTGTGCTGCAGGGGAGGGAAGCCCCAGGTAGGGAAGGCAGCTTGCTCTAGAGCCTGAAGTTTCTCTCTGGTGTGCTGCACAGCCCTGGCAGGGAAAGCACCTGGCTCCAGCACATAGAGCTTTCTTCCCTGCTGTGTGAGTGCAGGGGCTAAACATGAGTGGCAGGGAGCACTGGTAATACAGGCAGCCATGCGGAGGCTGGCCCCTCGCTGTGACATGCAGTGGTGGCCAGAGCCATGCCTTGCCAGGTGTCTGTGCACTGTGCCCCACCTGCTGCTGCTGCCACCACTTGCCAGGGCTGCATGCCATGGGTTGGGGGGGGTCCCCACATCCCCCTACTCACCCACACATGCTGCCCACCCCAGCTCCGCACTGCCACCAGCCCCACAGTATGGGCTCCCTCCCAGCTGTGGCCCCACCCCTGCTGCTTCCCTACCTGTTGCCTGGAGTCAGCAGGAGACTGGGGAAGCAAGCAGGTCCCGGTGGCTGTGGTAGCAGCAGCCCCACATGGAAACTGCACACTGGCCGGTCAAGCCCTTCCGCCCACAAGGGTGGGTGCCAGGCAGTAGGGTATGTTTTTGGGGCTGTGTGTATACCTGGGCGCCTCACTTCCACTCTCATGGGTGGAAGGGCTGGCTGGGGCACAGTTTGTTTGCGGGGGGGCCCTGCGGGCTGGATGAAAGTGCTTGGCGGGCTGTATTTTGCCTGCCCCTGCTCTATGCGCAATTCATAGTGATATAAGGATGAAGGGCCACTCGGTAAATGCTACGCTCAAGATTCAGCATTGCCTAGATACCAGTTACAGTGCATCTAATAATGTTTACTACATTGTTAAAATTCCATGAAGGTCTCCAGGGAGCTGTGAAAATGTTGGCTAAAGGGGCTCTGGTCTGGTCCTCCAGGTTGGGGGTAGAGATGGTAGCTCACCCATGTCAGAAATTTCAGCTACAGTCTACAAGAGAAGAAAGCAGATGGAAACGATGGTCTGAAAGCTTTTGAAGTTGGAACATGTAATGATGCATAAACTATAAAGTGAAGATGATGATTATGACAAAAGGTTATAAAAATAAAAAAAAATCAAATCTTCTGCAGCAAAGTGTGGGTGCAACTAGTGTGTTATTATTTGTAGCCTGGTTCTGATTTTTAAAATCTGTATAGCTGTCTCTTTTTTATGAAAAGTGGATTGTATCATGTAATTAAGTTCCTAAAATGAGTATGTAAGCCAACTCATTACCACCTGATTGGTTTTCAGCGGCCTTTCTGAAAGTTCATGGCTTCCATCTAGTTGCTACTGAACTTACATCCTTACTATCAAAACCACTTTAAAAACAGACTCCAATTGGTACTATAGAAGTTATTATTGAAAGGCAAAATGGCTGAGCCCCTCTCAGTGACCTGTCTTCATTTCAACATTTAGCAGGACAGGATTACATTCCTATTACACATACTTTACCTGTAGGTGAATAAACAGTGGTCTCCAGCCATTGAACCTGACTAAACATGGAGTTCTAAAATGCAAGGATTCTGACTGAATTGGAATTTCACCTGTGGTTTTAAAGACCACAGGTGAAATATATAACACAGATGTTTATATATGCATGTTATAGGAGAAAGTTTGGAAATAAAAAAGATTCTCCAAACCAGATTTTTGGTAAATAATTTTCAGTTTCTAAAAGTGGTTTGTTTTAAGCAATGTTAATGGGTTCTAAAGTAAATCCATTGCCAGTGAAGATATTTGCAAGTTGAAATTTACTTTGGATGTGAAATAGTAACTTCCAAAATTTTCCACTGTATTTCACTTTGGTGTGGGGCATCCGTGAACTGGACCCCCGTGTCATTTGTTTGACCCCTTTCAACTTGGATCACATTTCTTCCCTTAACTTCCTTGTAAGCGTTGTAGCAGGATGGGCAGCCTACGGCCTTCAGGCTGGATGTGGCCCGCGGAACCATTGGATTTGGGCTACAGAGCTCTGGGGCTTTGGCGGTGGGGTCTATGACAATACTATGCTTTGGCACAGCTGGGTGGCATGGACCTGCGCCTATATCTGCATCGTAGGCAAGTGATGTATGTACCACCACCACTTGCTAGGGCTTATACCAGTCAGATTCTTAACCAGGATGCCACGAGATTCTTTCAAGGGTGTATGCAATATTAAGTGTGCAAACAATACAGATTATTCACAAGATGAACCCAGAGATTTCAAACAGGAATGCATAGTGTCAAAAAGATTCTGATCTATTGTGGTCTTTCTGAGTTCTTTGCAACAGAAGAATTGCTCTATTATATTCTGTAATCAAGAAATGAGTGAAAACTAAGAGCTGCATTTTCTGCTTTTAGTTTAATGAGGGATGCCTTGAAACTGAAAAAAAATCCTGTTTCCATGGAATTTTAGTTTTGACTTCAATGGGAGGAAACTGGACCATTTGTGGTAGCTATAAGTCATTAGCAACATGTAGTGGGCGCATGTGCACCCCCTGAGCTTAGTGGTACACCTCCTGCAAAAAGGTGCTGCTGACACTGTCAGCGGCACTTGTGGGCGGTTGCCGCTTGCCACCCCTGCACCGCTGACACCGCTGGTGGTGTCTTTGGGCAGTCCCCAATTGCCGCTGGCTGCTGCTGCTGTCGGTGTCCGTGGGTGGTTGCTGACCGTTGGTTGGTGCTCGCCCTCCGCCCTGCCACCGACAGCACTGCGGCTGCCTGTAGGAGCTGACCGCTCAGGAGCTCACCATGCCCCCCTGGCCTCTGGGGGCACACAGCATTCATGCTAAGTGCTTAACCTGACTTTTGAAGGATGCTGTTTCCTTTTTGTGGTTTAGTGGAACAAAGACCTCTTCCCAAATCCCCTCAGAATTCTATTCATTCAGATGTTGGCCAGTGCACTTCAACACTGTAGAGAGAAGGTATTGTAAGATTTGTGTGTTACTGAAGATATGCGCATCACTCGAGCCTTCAGAGTAGGCTTGATGTGGTGCAGAAGGCTTTAAGTGCCAGAGGGTCAATTTTATATTAGAAATATATATTTCATATGTGTGTTATATGTATTGTGTTAAATGTATTAAATGAATTGGGTGTATCAAACATATACTTCTTACCAGCTAAATTATTTTTCTTCATGAGTATTTGCCTTCATGAAATTAACTCTATTAATATCTGTTAAAGAATTTCAAAATTTGAACATTCTGGGTGTGTCCATGCATGCAGGCATGTGCGCTTGCAGCAGCTCAGGTAGGAACAGCACAAATTTGAGTCGGGGATTTTTGCCTCAGCACACATGCCCAGACATGCACTTTGGTATGGGGCAAGTTGTGCTACTTGGGACAAAATAACCTTGCCCAGCTCCTCCCAGACCTGCAGCCAAGGGGAGCTAGAGCCTGAGGCCAGCACAGGTGCTGGCCCCAGCAGTATAAAAACTTGCTCTGGCAAGCTGCTCAGGGCTACTTGCCCTCAGGAGCTTCACTAGTAACTCCACATGGGGTGGGCCTTAGGGCTCATCATATGGGTGTTACAAAGAGACAGGAGCTTCTGAAGCCCAGCCACTTGGTATCTGGGGACACTACCCCTTGTGCCAGCTGGACTGCTGAAACGGCCATAACCTGTAGTGGCCCCTGTACCCTCTACTTCATGCAGCAGTCTGGCAGTGGGGGCTGCTGCCTGGCTGTGACCTGCTGCCATCTGCAACAGCGTCCACCCCATTGGATCTGCTGCCCCAAGGCTGCACCCCTGCCAGACCCTGATGGGGTGCCCCCGCTCTGCCATCTGGGCAGCTGTCACCCAGAAGATGTGCTTCTTGGATATTAGGCCCATCCTGGCTGAGTATCCCATACAGCATGCCATCCCTTTGGGACTATAAAACTCACAAACCCATCCACAGGGTTCCCGCTAGAGCCCCAAGTGTCTCCCTGCTGTCCCACTGCTTTTCTCAAAGAATAGACCAAGGTTTGTTTAGGTATAACTCCTTATCCCACTAAACCTCAGCTCTACTGCCTTGTACTGGACCTCATAGATGCAGGAGGGGCATCTCTGTCAGCCCTAGGTGGACTCCCCTTTCTGTTGTAGAAGAAATGCTACATTTCCCTTTCTTTACAGAGGGTGTCTGTATACAGAGGGCAATGTTTTATTGATATATTTGGGCAATGTTGAGCAATTTTTTATTGATATATTTAAAAGTGTAAAGCAATTGGGGAGGTGGAGGAGTTTAAGGGTGGATGTAGGGTATGCAGGGGTAAAGTTTGTGGGGGTACGGGGCTTCTGCGGGGGTTTGTGGCTGGGTATGTGGGTGAGAGGTTTGTGGGGGCTGGCTTGGGGATGTGGGTGTTGTGGGTGGATTGTGTGGAGGCACTGCTCAGGAGGGGCGGATCCCCTGCCCCCCCACAGGGTGCAGCCCCCCTGCACAGCACATAGGCTGCCTCCCTGCAGGGCCCACAGCCCCCCCTACAGGGCCACAGCTTCCCCCTACGTGACCCCCCCCCCATGGCACATGCCCCCCTGCATGACACGTGCTCTCGTGCGCCGCCCCCTCGCAGGGCCCACAGCTCACCCCTGCAGCAGCGGTGGCCATGGGGCACTTGGGGCCTGCTGCAGCCAGAGCCCTCAGCATCATGGCGTGGCCCCGATCGCCTCAGAGCTGGCACTGCTTGTGTCACCTGTCACGGGACTGGTGCAGTGCGACATGGGGCCGCTTGGGGTGTCCCACAAGGCCTGGTGCCACTTGCGAGTACCACGTCCTGCGCTGGGCCGGGTCCCTGGAACTGGCCCAGCTGGCTGGTGCACAGGGCCTATGGAGGCAGGACATGTGGTCCCTGCGAGCGGTGCCAGCCCCTTGGTGACAGCCCGAGTGGCCCCAGTGCGCCTGAAGCCACATAGCCCCACGGGACTGGCCCAGCTTGGCACGACAGGTGACACAAGCGGCGTCGGCTCTGAGGTGATCGAGGGCATACCGCGCTGCTGGGGGCTCTGGTTGCAGTGGACCCTGAGCGCCTCATGGCTGCTGCTGCTGCTGTGGGAGAGGCAGGAGAGGGCTGTGGGCCCTGCGGGGGACCCACATCCCCAACCAGCACCCACCACCCCCCGGTCCCTCCTTGGGATAGCACCCAGGCCACAGCCATACACCTCTTCTGTTTGCCCCAGCATGTGAATGCAGCGTGCTAGGGCAGCAGGGGGCACCATAGAGATGCTCTGGCTGGATGCCAGAGTGTCTCTGGTGGTCCCAGCTCCGGCTTGCCTTAGGGCACAGTGGGGAACTGTGCCCTGCGCTGATTTTCTCTGCGGTGTTTTTATTTGAGACCTGGAAATCCAGGTATCAGTTTTTGAGCCTGTGCTGCTCCAGGGGCAGCTCCAGGCAGCTTCAAGTTTGGGGCTTAGTCCAGGGGGCAGTAAATTCATGCACTTGAATTGCCCATGTAGATGCCGTCTGCCCTCTGTTAGAAATCACAATACATTTTATTCATGCCTTCTCTTCACTCTGAAAGAATATTACTATCACAGTTGAAGAGACATCTGAGTGGTGCTGAAGGCTGCCCTACTGCTGTGCAAACTCCTGAACATGAATTGTTTGTTTCTGGCAAAACATGCCAATTTGATTGATAGACAAAATGTCTGAAAGCAGTCCTGATCTGTACTGTGTTCTCATGTTTTGTGGGGTTGAGAGGAAAATGAACATACATTATTTCACAGAAAAAAGAGATTGTGGTCTGTTTTGAGGAGTATCATATAAAAGAACTGGACACATTCTTTGAGCTTAGCTTTCTGCTGGGAGCAGGGTGGTGGTGGAGGGGAGGGCATGGTGAGAGAAAAGCATTCCTGGAGGGGATTAATTTTGAGGTGATTCAAACAGACATTTTGATCCCTTCCATCTGCAGGTTGGCTTGTTTTAGCTTGTTAATATATGGATAGCAAATTCCCTTTTCCCTTTTATGTTTGGAAAATTGCTCATAGCCCACACATGACTCTGTAATTGGGAGAGATTGTTCATTCTTGCCTGCAGGAAGGCATTTCTGTTTCTGCTGAGCTTGAGTTCCAAACCATAGAGGGGGTAGGCAGGAAAAATGTCAGGTAGAACAGCAAAACTGCCCACTTGGCAATGCATTTGTTCTAAAATAACCACTGAAAGATGTTCATTGCAGTTGGATCCTTGTGTGTTGCATAGTATGTCAGACCTAAATTCTGTAGTAGTTTCATCAACCCCTCATTTTGTAGTAGTGGAGTATTCTATAGAATATTAATATTTTGGTAATAGCCTGGAGTAAATTGTAGAGATGCACCAATACATTGATCTGATATCGGATCAATACTGACATAAAGAAAATTGGCTGTATTGGAAATCAACCCGACGCGGCCGATAATTTGGCTAATAAATGCTCGTGTGAGCATGCAGGCAGCAAGGAGCACAGCCTGGCAGTGTGGAGAGCTGCATGCAGCTGGTAAGTCTGGTGTGGCTGGGTTGTTCTCTGCGGGGGCAAGGGCTGGGCTTGGGACAGGGCCCACAGAGTGGGCTACAGCCACACTACATTTTGCCATAGCCCCACTTCCAGCGCCACTGCATGCCCAGCACAGCTCTGGCTCTTCCCAGTGTGTGGGTGGAGGTGGGACATTGAGCTGGGGCTGCGCCGGGCACGTGGGGGCAGCAGCAATGGGAGTGGGGCTGCAGTGAAATTTGGGGTGGCTGTAGTCCCTTCCATAGCCCCCACCCTGAGCCCGGCCCCTACCGAGGAAAAGCCCGGCACAGCCCTGGCTCCAGCCTGCAGCTGCAGCCTGCCCTCCCCGCCGCATACAGATCTGGGGGCACATACCCCCGTGTCCTCCTGGGGTGCCAGCACCCGACAAGCCGTGGCCCTGCCCTGCCCTGGCTGGGCAGCTCCCGCCCCCTCCCTCACCGTGGGGGGAATTGATCTGTTGTGTCGTCCCCCCCGCCCCCTCCCCCGCGCCCCAAATGATCCTTCCTTCCCCCCACTCCCCTTCCACCCGAATGGACTTGCGTGCAGCTGGCAGCTGTATCAGAAATCAGATTGACATCGGCCGATATGCTTCTTTAAAAATCAGCTATCGGTATCGCCCCCCAAAATCTCTATTGGTGCACCCCAAGTAAATTCAGGTAGCTTTTTAAATGTATTATATCAGTAGA
Organism: Alligator mississippiensis; assembly: GCF_030867095.1. Lineage (NCBI taxonomy): Eukaryota > Metazoa > Chordata > Crocodylia > Alligatoridae > Alligator > Alligator mississippiensis. Next base: position 83,595,513 of record NC_081828.1, on the reverse strand, counting down.
AAGTACAAGGAAGAATATTTCTTAACTTGCTCTTAAGAACAAAGAAAGTCTAAGTTTTGTACCACTTTTATTGCAGTACAAAGGACTTTTAATGTTAAAAAGCTATTAATAATTGATACATACTTGCTCAAAAAGTGATGTGAACCAGAATGAGGACTCCTGTGAGGATGCACTGAAGAGCATTCAGCATCTGAAAATTTAAGTGTGTATTTCAGATGCTTCATTTTGAAGAGTGTGTAGCTTGAACCCTTTGGTTTTTTTGTCTGTCTTTTCTAAAAGGCTTTGACGTTTGTAAATGACAAAGACATATTACAAATAACAATAACAGCTGGGTTATTGCTCTGGTACTTGTTTTAACTTGAATTTGCCAAAACTATCAGGTGCCACAGATTTGGAGCCTGTTACATTGTTGTTAAATAATTAAGATTAGCTCAATTAAAAAACATCTTTTCTTTCTTTTTTTTACTGTGGTGTGTTGTTTATACATCTCAGTTTTAGCAGCTTGAGGGACTTCATTTAGTTTTGAATGTTGGAAGTGTTTCTTTGGTTATTAAAGGTAATTTAGAACTATTGCAGTGATAGACCAAATACTCTGGCCTTATTCCAGTGTGAGTAATTGCACTCAGTCTATCTAAACATTCCATGTAGTTTCAATTAGACACAGCATTGTTCTCTTTACTCTCTACTAAAACCACTTTTGTAGAGTTGTTGGCTCCATGTGGCTTGTGCTAGGGTGTAGTACAAAGGGGTACAAGAAACATTCATCTTTCAAGCCATTTTAGGAGGGACTCCCACTCTTAACAAAGGTTTAAACTGTACTTGTACAGTATGGCTCTCTGTCGCCCTCTGATAGCAGTGCATCTTACTTAGATTTACAAGCCTGCTGTGCCCCCGGAGCAATGAAATAGGTTTTTCATTTGAGGCAGTAGAGCGTATGTTTTTGGGGACTTATATGTTTACTCTCAACAGATGTTCTAGCATAATTAGAAATGTGAGAACCCACTGATTTTAAATGAAAGGTGTAATTTTATTTTTTTTGATCAGATTTATGTTTCTACATTGTCCATGTTACCCTGTAGCTATTGCTTTTATAGATACTAGTGGACAAAGAAAGACTTCCTAAGTAGAAACCAAACAGACTTTGCTTAAATATTTAATGAAAGAGTTACTGTTCAAAATAAAGGTGAAACAGCTGTATATTTTTCAGCTTCTGCCAGTCTTTTTCAAGGACATTATATGCTTTCCTACATTCTTTGAAGTGAAATTGCCACAGCATTTTTGCCTCCAAATTTCCTTTTCTGTGATACTTAAGTTACTGGAAATTCATGTCGAGTATTTAATGAAAACAAACTATCTTGTTGGGTTTAGGTTATCAGATGTTTACTCTTCACTTGTATCGGCAGAAGTGCAAGTCCCACTGGTTTCACTCGCACACTCCATTGGTTTATGTGCAAGTTGGAAAGGACCTGGTATATTATTATACATAACCAGCTGTGCTTCCAAAAGTAAAGTTTGTGAGAGAAAAATTAATAAATAAAACCAAGTAGAAATCCTTCAGAGATGATGTGTGTCTGGGATTTATCTCCTCTAAGGAAAAATAAATTTTTGGATTTTTAACAGGTTCACAGGAAAAATACGTTGCTGTATGCACACATGGTTGTGGGCCTGGAAAACTCCAGTGCTCATATTTGCAAATTTATCCCCAGAGTACAGTAATCCAGTTCTTGGTTTAACTTGCAAACAACTATAGAAACAGTATGTTTCAGGAGTTCATTTAAAAAAAATAAATATCAAGGCCTCCATCTCTCTTTGCCCCCAAATGACTTTTCTTTGAATTCCTCTAGAATTGATTTACTGTTTATGCTGTCATCAGTCCATTGCTGCAGAAGTGACTTCTTAATTATGCTCTCTGCAATCCTCTTCTTGGTCATGCATAACTACACCATGGGAAGCGTGTAGAAGGTTATGTACAATGTAGGAATCTAGGTTGTCCACAACTAATGAAAATGTATGGACAAAATTTGGAATCTCTTCTTTGCTAAATTGTTGTTTATTGCATTGCTAATGAAACATCTTGATTTTGATCTAATTATGTAGTCCAAATTCCAATAAGCCTATAAAGAAAAAGTTTCCTTGTAAGTTGAGACAAAATTAAGTAATCGCAATTAGGACTGCAAATGAAAAACTGAAAACTAGAATCCATAATAACAATGAACCTTTCTGAAGTTTTGGGGAAAATCCTTGTTATGCGCTCACTGATACTAGGAGCTTTCTTAGGGCATACCCACGCAGCCGATTTGGGGTTAAATATTATTTCTGAAATCCAGTTGTAATGAAAAAAACATCATTTTTAATAGCGTTGAAGTATTTTTGGAATTTGCCCTGTCACTTAGTAATGTTTCACTAATTGAAACAACCCTTTGTTTAAACCAGGTTGACAAGAGTTCGTCTGGAGGACTGGCTGGAGGAAGAGCTGAGGTATGTTCATTCTTCAGCAAACCTATGTATCTTATGCAATGTTCTCTCTTAAGTAATGCTTTAAACCTGGAGTAAGGTAATCTTATTTTACTGCCTCAGAGTCACGTGTGTAATGAAAATGAAGCACTAAGGAGAGAAAAAGCACGTAAGCCTGAAGCTTTTATGAGTGGAAGGCAGTGGGTTTGTTCAGCTGGTAAAATTAATGTGCGTTTGGGGTGGGAGAGTGGGGTCTGGATGGGCAGGGTCTGGCTGAGGCCAAAAGGTATATAGTCACTCAGGAGCAGATCCAAGGCGGACGTGATGGTGTGGTCTGATCCCAGCTTTGCCTTCAGCTTGCTGCCAGCAGCGCTGGTCTTGACTACTGGACACATGCTTAGTAGGCTCTTCCCTGCTGCTGCACCTGTCTTTTTGCCATCCTGGATCTACTATTAGGGTTACCTGCTCTGGGGTGCATGTACTTGCTATGTCTGCAAGTTGTTCAGAAGCACAGTCAGCTCTTTCAATGCCTTTCAGAGCAGAGGCAGGGAGCACAGAAGAAAGAGAGAGAGGAACCTTACCTGCCTCAAGGGGACTCTTGCCTGCCTGTACAGAAATGGCAGGAGCTTGGGAATAAGCAGGAGGAACTCGTTCTCCTGCTAAACGCAAATAATTACGACATCATAGGGATAACGGAGACCTGGTGGGACTCCACCCATGACTGGACCACGGGTATAGATGGCTATACCCTGTACATGAGGGATTGAGTAGATAAAAGGGGCAGGGGTGTAGCTTTCTATGTTAAGGAAAGCTACGTGTCCCTGTAAGCTGATGTTGGTGACCAGGGTGGACAACTGGAGACCCTCTGGGTTAAAATCTGTGGGGAACATGGCACAGGGGACACAACGGTAGGAGTCTACTATAGACCTCCCACCCAAAGTCAAGAGCTTGACCAGGAGTGTGCCCGGGAATTGGCTGAGGCCGCATGCTCCAGGACCATGGTTGTCATGGGTGACTTCAGTTACCCAGACATCTCGTGGGAAGATCACTCAGCAAAATCCGAGCAGTCGCAAAGCTTCCTATCGTGCGTGGATGACCTCTACCTGACTCAAGAAGTCTACAGGCGAATGAGAGGTAAAGCGCTGCTCGACCTGGTACTGGCTACTGGTGATAACCTAATCGGCGACCTAGTGATTGATGGGAAGCTGGGTGACAGTGACCACGAGCTGATCACCTTCACCATCCGCTGTAAAGCTGGCAAGTCAGTCAGCAACACTGAAGTCTTTGACTTCAGGAAAGCCAACTTTGACAAGCTCAGGAGGCTTGTCAGTGAGGCCCTAAGGGACCACGAGCCCAGGGGGAGGGGAGTTCAGGAAGAGTGGTTGCTCCTCAAGGGAGCGATCCTCAGTGATCAAGCTAATTCTATTCCATCTCGGAGGAAAGGCAGCAAGAGGGCACAGCAGCCCCCCCTGGCTCTCCAGGGACCTAGCAGACTCCTGAGGCTAAAAAGAAAGGCCTACAAAGGATGGAGGATGGGATTCACCTCCAAGGAGGAATATTCTGCACTGGTCTGGTCCTGCAGGGAGCAAACCAGGAAATCCAAGGCTGCAACTGAACTCCAACTAGCTTCGAGCATCAAGGACAATAAAAAGTCCTTTTTCAGATATGTGGGGCCCAGAGGAAAAGCAAGGGCAACATTGGACCCCTGCTGAACCAGATGGGATCTTCAAGTCCGACCCCTTGCCTGGGCAGGAGGAAAAATGGGCTCAAATGACCCTAGCCAGGTAGGCATTAGGCCTCTTCTTAAAGACCCCCAGGGTAGGAGCCAGCACCACTTCCCTTGGAAGTTGGGTCCAGATCCTAGCCGCCCTGACTGTGAAGTAGTTCTTATGGATGTCTAGTCTAAACCTGCTCTCCAACAATTTGTGGCCATTGTTCCTTGTTATCCCGGGGGGCGCTAGGGGAAACGATCTCCCCCAAACCCTTCTGGTCTGGGGTACTTTGTGTCGGTCTTTCATCTGTCCAATGGGACGCCCATGCCCACTACGGAACAGGGAGGTCTGGGTGAGGGAGATCCCCTGCCCTCTATCACTGCTGACCTCGTGAAGGAATACCTTGAGAGGCTGGATACCTTCAAGTCAGCCGGCCCTGACAATCTACACCGCAGGGTACTCAAGGAGCTGGCGAGCATCATAGCCCAGCCTCTGGCACGGATCTTTGAGAACTCCTGGTGCTCTGGTGTAGTGCCTGAAGACTGGAAGAAGGCCAATATGGTGCTTATCTTCAAGAAAGGGAGGAAAGTGGATCTGTCAAACTATAGGTCCATTAGCCTGACTTCTATCCCAGGGAAGATCTTAGAAGAGCTCATTAAAGAGGCCATCTTTAATGGACTGGCCAGTGCCAACATCCTGAGGGATAGCCAGCACAGGTTTGTTGCGGGTAGGTCTTGCTTGACCAATCTCACTTCCTTCTGCGACCAGGTGACCTATCACCTGGACAAGGGAGAAGAGATTGATGTCATATATCTTGACTTCAAAAAAGCCTTTGATCTGGTGTCCCTTGATCACCTCTTACTGAAACTGGCCAATTGTGGCCTTGGGTCCACCACGATCCTCTGGCTGGGAAATTGGCTTCGTGGTCGGACCCAGAGGGTGGTGATTGATGCAAGTTAATCGTCATGGTGCCCTCTGACCAGTGGGGTCCCCCAAGGCTCTGTCCTTGGACCGATGTTGTTCAACATCTTCATTAATGATGTGTACATTGGAGTCAGAAGCGGACTGGCCAAGTTCGCCGATGACACCAAAGTTTGGGGCAAAGCATCCACACCAGAAGACGGGGTGATCCAGGCTGACCTGGACAGGCTCAGCAAATGGGCAGACGAGAACCTAATGGTGTTTAACACTGAAAAATGCAAGGTTCTCCACCTTGGGAAGAAAAACCTGCAGCATCGTTATAGGCTCGGCAGTGCTACACTGGCTAGCACTACAGAAGAAAGAGACTTGGGGGTCATCATTGACCACAAGATGAACATGAGCCTGCAACGCGATGCTGTGGCTAGTAAAGCGACCAAAACGCTGGCTTGCATCCATAGATGCTTCTCAAGCAAATCCTGGGATGTCATTCTCCCCTTGTACCTGGTCTTGGTGAGGCCGCAGCTGGAGTACTGGGTCCAGTTTTGGGCTCCACAATTCAAAAAGGATGCAGAGAAGCTTGAGAGAGTGCAGAGAAGAGCCACGTGCATGATTATATATCAGGAAAACAGACCTTACGACGACAGGCTGAGAGCTATGGGGCTCTTTAGCCTGGAAAAGCGCAGGCTCAGGGGTGATCTGGTGGCCACCTATACGTTTTTATTAGGGGTGACCACCAGTATCTGGGGGAACGTTTGTTCACCAGAGTTCCCCAAGGGAGGATGAGGTCGAACGGTTATAAACTCCTGTAAGACCGTTTTAGGCTGGACATAAGGAAGAATTTCTTTACTGTTCGAGCCCCCAAGGTCTGGAACAGCCTGCCATTGGAGGTGGTTCAAGCACCTACATTGAACACCCTCAAGAGTAAATTGGATGCTTATCTTGTTGGGATCCTATGACCCCAGCTGACTTCCTGCCCTTTGGACGGGGGGCTGGACTCTATCTTCCGAGGTCCCTTCCAGCCCTAGTGTCTATGAAATCTATGAATTCTTTTTTCATTCCAGCAGCGGCTTGGGCTTGGGCTACCGGTCTTGGGGTCAGGCTATTGTGTGGACTCCCCAGAGGCCACTTCTGGTGCCCTATTCATTCCCTTCTTTCCTACCCCCAGGCATGGGGCTGTACCTCCCATGTCAAAACCTCCTGGGAGGGAAAGGAGCTGTTATTCCACCACCCTTCCTTCCCAGATACACTATTGGGCATGGAGTTGTCTGCATGGCTCTTGTAGCTTTCGGGTGGAGGGCTGCTTCTGTTACGGTAAAAACCTCGGGGGGGGCGGGGGGGCCACACTGGCACCACCCTTCCCCCATCTTAGGTTACCGAGTTTATTCAATAAGTGCAACTTCTTTATCAAGCTAGTTCCACGTTTGAGAATTGTGGATCTGCTGTGTGTCAGGAAAAGGGAGTTGCACTGATTTGCAGAGACAGTTTGGAGTGATGGATATAAACTAAAATTTGCGTCCCAGGTTGTAAATATATAAACTTTTCAAACTCGTAATATATATATGTTATTTTCTAAACTTTGCACATCAAAAAGATTTGACGAAATCTGTGAATTGCCATACATGCACGATACATTCAGTTGTTCACTGGGCTGAATAGCTTCTTACTTGTGAAGAAACCTACTTTGCTGGATCAAGAAATATAAAAGAATACGTCTACTGAACAATTCCCCAGTTTAAAAAGGATATCGTGTGTGTGTGTTTGCTGACTCAGTGTTTCTTATTAAGCCATGAATAGGTAGCTTTTTTTTTTTTTTCTTCATTACAGATGTTGGGTAATAGATTCCAGGATGTGGGAAAGAAGTTTTTTATTGCTAATAACATCATTGGTACACCTGTCATCTCCAAAAGGCTTAAAAAGTATCAGCAAATCAATATCAGCTGTGTGAGATGAGAAAATTCAGTGAGCACACTTCAATCATAGAGAAATAGGGCTGGAAGGGGCCTTCAGAGGTCATCTAGTGAAGTGGTTCTCAACCTTTTTTGTACTGGGATCCATTTGCCAAGACCAATAGCTTGTCCTGACCCACGCCACCCTGGTCCTGCTGGTGCCTGACCCACAGTACCCTGCCCCCGGCCCCCCTTGCCCTCCTGGCCATGCTGGGGCCCATCACTCCCAACTGCAACCCCTACCCCCCCCAGCCCTGCTGAAAGAGGCCCCCAGCTGCCCCCAACCTGCTCAGGCCGGAGCGTGGTGGCTGTGGCATCTCCAGCTCATGCGAGCAGCAGCAGAGTGAGTCCAGCCCAGCACGGGCTAGAGGGAGGAGGAGGGGAGGCCTGTGCCATACCAGCCAACCTAGGCACAGCCCTGCCTGCCTGAGCAGTGTCTCCCAGCTGCCCTGCCCCCATGAGCACAGGCATTGTCCCTGGTGTCCAGCCCAAGAACGCAGCTTCCCCCCTGCCCTGCTGCAGACTCCGTGCCTGGCCACCTTCCGCCCCCATGCACATACACCCATCCCCTCCACACAGACGCATACACACACTGCCCCCTCCCACAACAGTCCCCAAGCCCTTGCCCTCCAACTCCTGCTCAGCATACCTGCATCTGGCTGCTGGGGCTGCTCCTAAGACCGGCCTGGCTGCGTGCTGGCCATGCTCCAAGCAGCCCCTTGCAAGCTGGAACACTGCCAGCCTGCAAGGGGAAACCCATGCTTTTGCACATTTTTCTGGCACTTGCTCGCGACCTTTTGAAATATTCTTGCGACCCACTTTTGAGTCTCAACCCATGGGTTGAGAAATGCTAATCTAGTGCAATCCCCTGCCTGAAGCAGGATCACCCCTATCCAAACCATCCTATACAAACCATAATCTAAACTCTACATAAGACAACTGTCAGCCCTGACAACACAGACCTAACACCCTAACCTGCCACAGTTAAAGCAGAGGAACCATGGCAGCCAATGTCCTGCTTCTGTGAGATATTGCCAACGTATGCTCAAGAGATCCTGGGTAGAGGGCCATGCCCCTGCTACAGAGGAAGGCAAAAACACCCCCAATCTGTACCAATGTGACCATGGAGTAAATTCCTTCCTGACTCCAAATATGGGGATTGGTCTGACCCTGAGTGGAGGGGCAAGACCCCCTAGCTAGGAACCTCCAGCTTTGCTCCCAAGAGGAGCATTGGTGCACCCCAGTGAAAGTCCCCAGCCTTGGCCGTAGCTAACACCCAGTGCCTCCAAGGAAGGCTTAAAAACACTTGACACGTAGCAGAAAAGGGAGTTGGGATGGGGGCAACCAGCAAAGCCCAGAAACATGGGAAATATCCATAGTAGAATGTTAGGCATAGCTACGCCTATATCATTCCCCAAGCAGTGGCTGTCCAATCTCTTCTTGAACACTCCCAGTGATGGTGAGTCCACACTTTCTCTACGCAGTGTATTCCACTGTCTTTGCCATTCTAACAGTGAAGAAAGTTTATTGAATATCCAGTCTAAACTTCATAGTTTCATAGTTGTTAGAGTCTGGAAGAGACCTTACAGATCATCAGGTTCAGCCCTCTACGCTTGGGCAGGAAAGACTGCTGGGTTCAGATGACCCCAGCAAGATGGGCATCAAGATGCTTTTTGAAGATCACCAGGGTGGATGACTGTACCACCTCTGGGGGGGAACCTGTTTCAAACCCTTGATACTCAACTTGTAAAGAAGTTTTTTCCTTTTGTCTAGTCTGAAGCAATCCTCAATCAGCTTGTGCCCATTATTTCTTGTCCTCCACTGGGGGGCCTTGGTGAATAGGTGCTCCCACAGGCCCTGATGTATGCCCTTGGTATACTTACAGGCTGCCACCAAATCCCCTCTGAGACTTCTGTTCTCCAGGCTGAACAGTCCCAAGTCTCTCAGCCTCTTCTGGTATGACCTGGTCTCTAGCCCTCTAATCATGTGCATGGCCCTCCTTAGGACTCTCTCAAGCTTCTCCACATCCTTCCTGAAGTACAGCACTCAACTGGATGAAGTGCTGCAACTGCAGTCTCATCAAGGCCAAGTAGAGAGGGAGGATGACATCCTTAGCCTTGCTTGAGATGTCTCGGTACATGCATGCCAGTGTTTGATTAGCTCTGCCAGCTACGACATCACACTGGTGGCTTATGTCTGTTTCGTTGTCTTATCATGACACCCAGGTCTCATTCAGATGTGGTGCTAGCAAGCTTAGCAGTGCCAAACCTGTAAGTGTGTTGTGGGTTATTTCTCCTCCGATGGAGAGCTTCACATTTCTCTGTATTAAACGACATCAGGTTTAATGTTGTTAAACATCAGGTTTAATCACAAGCCTGTCCAGGTCAGCCTGTATTGCCAGCCTGTCTTCGAGCGTGACCACGCTCCCCCAAAGTTTGATGTCATCAGCAAACTTTGCTAGTTTGCTTTTAATACCCAAATCCAAATCACTGATGAACATGTTGAAAAGCACTGGTCTGAGTAGCGAACCCTGAAAGACACCACTGGTCACCCTCCACCATAATGACTCAGTTCTGTCAATCAATATTCTTTGGGTCCTACCATGGAGCCAGTTACCTAGCCACTGGACCATAAAGTAGTCAAGGCTGCATTTTCCCAGTTTTTTCATGAGGACTTTGTGGAAGACCAGGTCAAAGGCCTTTTTAAAGTCCAGGTACACATCAACCTCATTTTCCCCTATCCAGGTGGTGCCTTACGTGATTGTACAAGGAAAAGACATTGGTTTGGCATGACCTCCCTGTAATGAAGCCATGTTGGCTATCCTTCAGAATACTGCCTTCTGTTAGCCTGTCTGTAATGGATTCTTTGATAATTTTCTTCAGGATTTTATCAGGAATTGAGGTCAAATTGATTGGTCTGTAACTTCCTGGGTCCTCCTTTCTCTCTTTCTTAAAGATAGGCACCACATTGGCTGCCTTCCAATCTTCTTGGACCTCTTGCGAGTGCCGTGAGTCTTCGCATAATTTTGCCATAGGTTGTGCACTGATGTTGGCCAGTTCTTTTAGCACTCTCAGGTATAGTTCATCTGGTCCCGTTGACTTGTAGATATTAAACTTTGTAAGCACAGAGTGTGGGGGCCACGTGCTGCTACCACACCCTGTGCAGCAGAGGACAGGGAGCTGTGAGCCACCACAGTTCACACAGAGGAAGCCTGAGTGCAACTGATGCAGCCAGCACAGTTGCAGGGGATCCCAGAGGGGCCACCCCTTCATTGTCACCCCATCAGTGTGCAGCCCAGGGGCTATGCCAAAGTTGAACAAACCTGTCTTAGGATACCTTACGCTAGAGAGCAACAGAGCATGTGAAATTTAGGTGACTATACTGACTAGGGTGCAGGAAGTGACATAGTCTTTTGTTGTGGTGTCATCAAAGGTAGGTTGTCTCTGGAGGTGACGGAGCAGTTACTTGGAGCCTCGTGACAGTTAAGATGAAAAAGTTAAGGTTTGAAGAGCTGTGGATGGGGTGAACAAAAGACATGAAAATGGATATTTAAAAAAACCCCACAAAAACAAACAAACACATTTTATTTATTTATTTATTTATTTTTAACTAACCTTCAAACTCGTTTTGAAAACTGAAAAAGAGTATTTAAAGCAAATGTCTCAGGATAAAATGCTAAGAGATAATACTTTTTTCCTCCCAGTTTGTTGATCCTTACCAGCATGGTGTGATTGGTGTAGGCCAACAGGCCCTGGATCTTGGGGTGAGGGAAGGGTGCTGAGCAGCCTAATAGATCTTGCCCTGGGAGGGCAAGAAGAGTTCATTGTATTGGCTTACAGTGTGGTCAGGAAAATTAGTATAACTCTTGGCAGCTGTCCTCTACCCTACCTCTATTAGACGGGTAGGGATACATTAACCCCAACTCTGAATGGGGTCATGCCCTAAAAGCAGGAATGGGGGGACAGGACATTTTTCTGTTGTTCTCCTACAGTCCAACACTCTGAAGGGGGATAGGAGTGAGGGGGCAGGAGGTGACAGTTATCTTCCATCTGGTTCTTGAGGAAACTCCTGCGCTATAATAGCCAGCTGGCCTCTTAGTTAGCAAGTTGGACAGCCCTGCTTTAGAAAATTCAGGGGTGGGCCACTCCAGTCTTACTTGTTGATGCTCTTCAACTTTGTAGAGAACGCTTAAATGTTTACTGGGGGAGAGCAGGTGATTCTGTGGAAAGACTTCTTGTTCTGATGGTTAGGATTCGTGCCTGAGAGGCTGCATACCTGACTTCTGGCTGCTGCACCAATGTGTATTTATATATTTTACACCACACATAACAGGAATGACAGGAGGGCAGTCCTTAAATCATCCTTTAGGCACTGGTGAGGGCACTTGGGATCTATGCCAGAACTGATCCTTACTAAGTCTGCTGAAGACAGATGATTCAGAATACAATCCAGCTCTCTCCTGGTGGCTCTGCAGGGATAACTGGAATAAATACTTCCTCTTCAAAGTAAATATTTGTAATGTGTACAAGAATGGAGCAGATCTGTTGAGTAAGGAGGTGCCATTTTTACATCACTGCTTGTCTAGACATGCTTTTATTTAGCTATATGCCCTTGCGTGAATGAGTTAATCAGTGACAGCAGGGGTTATATGAAATTTTATAAATGTATCTATCATATTTGATTTATTTTCTCATGAGTCCATTAGACCTTAAATTGCAAGTAATCTTCATGCTTGCACAATCTCGCATTATTCTAGCTAATGTATGTAGCTGGCAGGGGAAGTCCTGTAGGCCTCTGGCCAGTAGAAGCTGTTCATTTTCTGGGTGAGTATGAGCAGAGTGTCTCAATTAACAGCATTCTTTATTAGTCAGCCAGTGAACACATTTAATGTCCTCTGTGCAGACAGCTGTTTTCCTGTATTTCCTGGTGGGAGTGACCAGGGGGTGAGAGAAGAGGAAAACTATCATCCTAACTCCTCAGTACAGTTAGAGTGACTTGAATATAGTTCAGTGGCAAGGGAGAGACCAAGTGTGACCCAGAACTCGCTGTTTCAAACATGTAAAGTGCTTTGTCTATACCAGATTATTGCAGCACAGAAGTAAATATAATTTGATGGGGAACATGGTATAGGCATGTTGCTTACTGCAACTCTGTGCTTTTCCAGTCAATTCCTCTAGTATCCTGAGAGTATAGGCAAGGTATGAGGTCATACACATAAGCTAAGTGTTATCTAATGTCTTGCATTTAATATGACAGCCTTCTGCAACATAAATGTTAGATGCTGAGTTCTCACATGACTAGCATTCAGCCTAATTTGTATAACAGTGCGCCTCTACATGTGTATTAATGCACCATTACTACTGCATGTTAAATTTAGCACCTGTAATAACCAGTACTGACTAAAGGTGCAGAAGCCAACACTTAATTCATAGTAGTGCCAGTGCATGGTCTTCTGGTGATGCTAAATGTGCAATAGCTTAATTCCGTTGCACATTAGCACAGCTTTTGCCATGACTTGCTAATGTGTAGTAGAATTAGTCTACTACACATCTAGTGTCTTGTGTAGATGCACCCATATTAAACTTCCACGGAAAATGCTCAGTAGTTTTGTTACTGTGCTCATATCCAGGCCTGAATGGCTTGCAAGATTTAGCAGAGCACAGGCATGCCAGAGCTATTAACTACCTAGAACATGGAAGCTGCACCCTTCCTCCCTCCCCCCAATCAGAATAAGAAGCTCAGATGATTTTTTTATTTTATTTTAGTGTGTGACAAGTCCCTAGCAGCAGCTTAGTGTAGATTCCCTGTGGACATGTTTTTAAATAGTTCTAAGTTGTAGCAGTTTATTAGATGAACATTATTTTGAATGACATAAAACTTGATTTTTATTGTTTTGCTTGTTCATAGATTTTGGTAGAAAAGCAGCACTACCTGGCATCCCACATGCATGGCCCTTGTTCACTCAGAATTCCCACTGACTTCTCTGGAAGTGTGGCCTCTGTAGAATCAAATTCTTATTCTTATTAGTATTAGTAGCATAACTAGGGGAGCGAGGGCGGGAAAAGGGCACAAAAACAGCCATTGCCACTGTGGTGGCTATTCTCACTGCCCCAATAGGCACAGCAGGAGCTGGCGTTGACCTTGGTGCCACACAGCTGTCCTGAGTACAGGCCTGTGCTGTGACACCTCTTACAACAGTGGGAAAATACGTAGACAGGCAGACAGATATGTATACTTGATGGGGCAATAAAGTAGATCAGCATTTAACAAATATTTTGTTAAATTAACAAGAGAAAGTACTTTTTTAAGCAGCGTGTAAACTTGTGGAGCTCATTACAAGAGGTTGTAGAGGCAGATAGCGTAGCTGGATTAAAAAAGGCAGTAGATCAATTCATGGATGATAGATCTATTAATAGCTATTAAACAGAAGAGTCAGGGATGTGTCTCTTGGCATCTCTAACCCAATGATAGCGGATGCCAGGGAGACTAATAACTAGGAAATAGATCACTTCAGATAAGTGATTCTCAACCAGGATGTTGTGAGATCCTTTTAAGGGGGCCATGCATTATTAGCATAGTTAGGTATGCAAGCAGCTACATGTGACTCACAAGATAAATGCAGAGATTTCAAATAGTAATCCACAGTAATCCATGGTGTCAAAAACGTTCTGTTCTGTTGTGGATGGTCTTTCTGAATTCTTTGGAACTGAAGAAGTGCTTTATTATTTTTTTTTATATTTTTCAGAAAAAATATGGAGGAAGGCCTAGAGGCTAAAAAAGTTGAGAATCACTGCTCTATCTAGTGCCACTTATGGGTACACGGGGTGGGACCTCACCCTGCTGGACTTTTTCCACTGTCTGCCCCCTCTGTCTCCTAGTCTGTACCTCGGGGGGAAGCAAGCACTTACCTCCTCACACAGGAGGATCTCATGGCATACTTCTGTTGTTCTTGTAGCACGCTAGTGCGCTACAGCGTACCTTTTGGGAATCACTGTTCTGCTGTTGTTGGAGACATGGCACTGGGCTAGATGGACATTGGTCTGACACAATATGGCACTTTTTATGTTCTTTGTAGAGTATGTCCTCAGAGTGGAGGACACTGCTGATTTCATAATAGCTGAGTGGGAGAAACAGGAGATAAATAAATAAGACCTAATTGTTTTGGGCAAAGCAGAGTGGCTTTCTTCAGTATGGTCCTTGATTGATTTTGTGAAACCACACAGAAAATGCAAAAATGAAAAAATTAATAGCTTTGCCAGAAGTTCTTCATAGTCCAATGAAAATAATAATATTACATCTTGGGATAGGACTGTTAACTCAACATTGAAGAGTGTGGAGTGACTTTGTCTGGTTTTTTTTTCTCTAGTCAAGACATGAAAATATCTGTAAAAAATTTTTAAATCAGTGAAATATATTGTTTTACTTGACCCAGTTTGCCTGTAATAATTATGGCTTCCCATGACATTTGCCGAAGATTAGTGATGAAAACTCAGTAGGTAAATACTGAGTTACTGCACATTTAGTACTTGTATAAACAAGTACTAAATGATTGCACAGTAATTGTAGTTACTGCACAGTAGCACCACCGAACAGCTTTTTCATGATGCTGACTGCACGGTAGCACAAGACTACTGTGCAGTTCCATCACATCATACTTTCTGCCATACAATGCTACTGCGCAATCAGTATCTCATGTTGATGCGGACATGAAGAAGTACTGCCACTTGTAATCCATGCAAAGAATGCACGTTTAACTATGGTAACTTGGACTAATTTCTGAAGTTTTCGAATGCAGTGTGATTTTAAACATGTTACCTCCAGTCCCATCCATGCATAGGGTTGACAAAAAATAGCAGAGATGGCAGTATTGATTAGGTGGACAGGTTCAGATAAGCCGTTATGGGTGCAGAGGTTGTCAGCCCTGCCATTCAGTCCCTACTGATCAGTTACCTAAATGTGCATGCCCACTGCTCTCAGCAGTTGGTGTTGCTGATCTATGGCACGCAGCTGCCACCGTCTCTCCTCATATGAATGTATATTTTTTTCTTTTAGTTTCTCTCTGTCCCTTCCTCTCTCGTGTTCCTCTTCATCCACTGGCTGTGTCTTCTGTATATTATGTTAATTTTGGGTCAGATTCAGTTTCACCTGTTGGGTTTTTAAGTGGACTTGGGTGGCGAAGTTTGATTCTGTTCCACCCTGCTCAGATCCCTGAAAAATCCATTCATGCATCTGCTTGTGTAACACACCATTATCTAAACCTTAAGACTAATAAAGAAAAGCAGCGAGGAGGAGAACTCATCCACTTTTTGTATTAACAGTTTTTTCATGGACTTGAGCAGTTTGGAATAGAATTGCACTAGATGCCACAGTTCACTAAGACATAGGTGGAACAGAATTGGCCTCTTTCTGTTTCAACATTATTTTTTCTCCCTAGAAATGTACATGCTGCTTAAACCTGAAAAGCATGTGCTGGCAGCATTGTGATCTCAAGCCCCATGACTTTACTGCCTTAGGCCGTCAGAGTCTAGAGCAAAAGGTTGGGCTGGCAGGCTGCTGTATGAGCTGGCACCCCTTCTATGCATGAACTATTTTGGGTCTTCATTAAGGACTGTCAGTAGTGGAGGGAGGGAATATGCTTGGATCTAAATTAAGATATGGAGGCACATATGTTGTCTGGTTGGTACTCCTGCAGCCACAAGAATCCATCTATGGTGGTCAAAGGTAGGATAGGGATTCTAGATGAAGATGGACTTCTAATAAAGTAATCAGAAACTAATAATTTATAAAGTCTGAGCATGTAAGCCTGTGGGTTTTTTATTTGTTTGTTTTTACTATCTGTGCTGATATTTTGCTTTGAAAACAAAAGATGAAACTTATTAAGATATAGACTCGACTTTAGTTTTCTTTATAAGGACCAAATTTTGTTCCTTGGCTGTGTGGATAGATGCTAATTGACTAAAAAAAAGTTCATTTCTTTCCTTTACACAAGTCTTAGAAATGACAGAACTGGTTGGTTAAAGCAAGTGTAAACCGATGACAAAACTGAACTTTCATGGCTAGGGACCTACCCAAGTTGAGACCACAGATTGGCAGTTTTGTGGCCTGCTCATGGCACCAGCCATCATTTTTGCAGGTTTATCACAGCAGAGACACCTGCCGCCCCCCCCCCGCCCCATGCCTCTGGCAAAACAGTTAAGCCCTTGGAAGCCATTAATTGACACATTACACAATCTAAGCATTTAATTAAACTCTAAACTGAAATGTCTTATGAAATAAAGCTATACACACCATCAGTTGTAACTAATACCGTCACCATACTTTATTGATGACGTTAAAAGGAATTTTAACAATGCTCATTGCTAACCTTGACACGGGCAATTCATGCTAACTGTTAAACACTAGCATGCAGCATCCACCGACAGTTGCCACTGACATCTTCTGTCTGTGTGGGGTAAGCACTTGTCCTTAAACTGAGATCACACGCTCAGTGTCCACTGAGTCGGTTGGAATGGTAAAGCAATGTTTTGCCAGCGTGTGCAGATGTGGAAACCAGTCACAAACAGTCCCAAAATACAGGCACAGGCTTCCAGCTCCTTGTACACAAACTGTTGGTAGTACTACATATCCTTGGCGTAGTAATGGACCGTGTTGAACCATAAATTCCACCTTTTGAATACAGGCTCTGATTGCAGCGACAGTTGCATGTGGGTCCCCACTTTGATAAGTGAGGGACTCCCTGTACTGGAGCTTACGGCCTGGACAGTACTTGAAGGCTGTCTTGAAGGCGGAAACCAGGCTATCCACATCAGGGAACTGCATGCGCCAGATGTTACTAAAGACAGAATGTGCGCATTGGAGGTGACATGAACTGTGCTGGGCATCGTTCTCTGGAGTACGTCGGAGAGACTTGCATGTATACATGGCATTGTTGGACAGAAGGGCCAAAGCTACCATGGAGCTGAGGATGGCAACCCAAGTAAAAGACAACAAGAAATTGGTTTTTAGATATATTGGGAGTAAAAGGAAGGCCCAGGGAGGAATACGACCACTGCTAAATGGGCAGAAACAATTGGTGACAGATAGGGGGGACAAGGCTGAACTCAACGAGTTCTTTGCCTCAGTGTTCCTAAGTGAGGGGCACAACAAGTCTCTCACTGGGGTTGTAGAGAGGCAGCAGCAAGACGCCAGACTTCCATACGTAGATCCTGAGGTGGTGCAGAGTGATTTGGAAGAACTGGATGCCCTTAAATCGGCAGGCCCGGATGGGCTCCATCCGAGGGTGCTGAAGGCACTGGCCGACGTCATTGCAGAGCCACTGGCGGGAATATTCGAACGCTCGTGGCGCACGGGCCAAGTCCCGGAGGACTGGAAAAGGGCTAACGTGGTCCCCGTTTTCAAAAAGGGGAGGAAGGAGGACCCGGGCAACTATAGGCCAGTCAGTCTCACCTCCATCCTTGGTAAAGTCTTTGAAAAAATTATCAAGGCTCACATTTGTGAGAGCCCGGCAGGGCAGATTATGCTGAGGGGAAACCAGCACGGGTTTGTGGCGGGCAGATCGTGCCTGACCAACCTAGTCTCTTTCTATGACCAGGTTACGAAATGCCTGGACACAGGAGGAGGGGTGGATGTCGTATACTTAGACTTCAGGAAGGCCTTCGATACGGTATCCCACCCCATACTGGTGAACAAGTTAAGAGGCTGTGACTTGGATGAGTGCACAGTCTGGTGGGTGGCGAATTGGCTAGAGGGTCGCACCCAAAGAGTCGTGGTAGATGGGTCGGTCTCGACCTGGAAGGGTGTGGGCAGTGGGGTCCCGCAGGGCTCGGTCCTTGGACCGATACTCTTTAATGTCTTCATCAGCGACTTGGACGAGGGAGTGAAATGCACTCTGTCCAAGTTTGCAGATGACACAAAGCTATGGGGAGAAGTGGACACGCCGGAGGGCAGGGAACAGCTGCAGGCAGACCTGGATAGGTTGGACAAGTGGGCAGAAAACAACAGGATGCAGTTCAACAAGGAGAAATGCAAAGTGCTGCACCTAGGGAGGAAAAATGTCCAGCACACCTACAGCCTAGGGAATGACCTGCTGGGTGGCACAGAGGTGGCACAGAGTCCTAGTGGACTCCAAGATGAACATGAGCCGGCAGTGTGACGAAGCCATCAGAAAAGCCAATGGCACTTTATCGTGCATCAGCAGATGCATGACGAATAGGTCCAAGGAGGTGATACTTCCCCTCTATAGGGCTCTGGTCAGACCGCAGTTGGAGTACTGTGTGCAATTCTGGGCGCCACACTTCAAGAAGGATGCGGATAACCTGGAGAGGGTCCAGAGAAGGGCAACTCGTATGGTCAAGGGCCTGCAGACCAAGCCCTATGAGGAGAGACTAGAGAAACTGGACCTTTTCAGCCTCCGCAAGAGAAGGTTGAGAGGAGACCTTGTGGCTGCCTAAGTTCATCACGGGGGCACAGAAGGGAATTGGTGAGTATTTATTCACCAAGGCGCCCCTGGGGGTTACAAGAAATAATGGCCACAAGCTAGCAGAGAGCAGATTTAGATTGGACATTAGGAAGAACTTCTTCACAGTTCGAGTGGCCAAGGTCTGGAACGGGCTCCCAAGGGAGGTGGTGCTTTCCCCTACCCTGGGGGTCTTCAAGAGGAGGTTAGATGAACATCTAGCTGGGGTCATCTAGACCCAGCACTCTTTCCTGCTTATGCAGGGGTTTGGACTCGATGATCTATTGAGGTCCCTTCCGACCCTAACATCTATGAAGTGCTGAGATCTTGTTAAATTCTAAGCTGTAGTTGACAGCTGCCTTCAGTACAGCCTGAGCCACGGTAGAAAAATTAACAGACACGAGGTGGACCAGCTGTGTTTGAAAAACAGGTAGGTCCCTGTCTACCATCTTCCAGGTACAAATAAAATGTGAAGTTATCTTGGGAGTTGGTGGGTTCATCAGTCTCAAGGAGAGGGATTCATACTCTGCCAATGCAGATTGTGTGGACTGTACATGTGAAGTAATCACTGCAGGGAGATAGGCTTAGCAAAGCTTATTTGCACACAGATAACTGCTGGCATTTGGCAAAAGCATTTGGCACTGCTCTTGCTGGCATAGGAAGTGTGGATCACACTTTGCTGTGGCAGACTAGCCAGCCATTTCCTGTGGGAACTTCATCTCAAAGAGGGCAGTTGGGCTTAGCAACAATAGGATAACCTTGATTTTTCACTGGGCCTGTGCAGTTGTCAGCCTGGAAGAGGCTATTGAGAGAACTCTGTCCATGCCTGTCAGTTCTGCGGCTTCTCCCAGGCATTCTGCTGGATCTGTTGGCTTCAAGATTTCTTTTCTTCCTTTCCCTAAGGGGAATCGGGTTTCAGGAGGAAGAAATGGAGGGGCTTTTCTGTGCTTCATGTAAGCTTTGGTTTGCCAACAAGAGTTCTAACCACAGATCCAGCTCTTGTAGTCTGAAGCCGAGAACTTTCTACTCCCTTGTACTGCTTTATGTGAAAAGCACTGATCAAAGAAAAGCTGGTGCTATGGATAAAGCTGTGTCTTCAGAGCATAGAAGTTTTTGAAAAGACCATATATATGATTATATGAATGGCTTTTTAGCCTGAGGCCTGTTCCATAGCCATTGGCTCTGTCTTAGTTATAAGGATGTTTCATAAATGAGAGGAAAACCTCTGAATGTAAAGAATTAATAAAATGGCTATGGTGATTTTGTAACCAGGGCTCAAGAATATACAGCTTGGTTGCTTTTTGCTTTACTAGTTTGTGCACTGCAAATGGCTTCCTCTGCCAAGCACTGAACATCAGCTGATACGTCTTCAGTCTCCCGCTCTGGATTCCCATTATATTCACTAGACATCTTCCTCCATTCTTTGCCTCCCTTGTTCTCTATTTTCAGGTTAGAGACCTGAGCTGGAGGATCCAGGCTAGGAATGAGAGTCAATATAATAAAACAATGGAGAGCATAGTTCAGTTCTGGAGCCTTGGGGTTGAGGAAACAAGGCTGTAGTTGGAGATGTGGGATTAGAGTCTGGATGAAAACTAAAGACCTGGGTGTTTAGAAGGGGTTTTATTCCCCCCCCCCCCCTTTTAATTGTTGAAGCACTTCTCCATTGGTGATTACTAATTTAATAGCTGACCGTCTCATTTTTAAATTGTCAAAAAATAAATAAACCCATGTGTAAGCACTTACTTCATACTAGATATGTTTTTAATGTCAAGAATAAAAGCCAGGCCACACGTATTTTATAGTGGTCTGAAAACATTGTTTGAAAGTGGTCTGAAAACTGCTAGATTGCAGTTCCACACTACTCAGAAGAATAGTCATTAGCTCCTGTGGACTCATAAAACTGTGCAGTGGACTACCTGTGATCTGTATATGAAATTCAGTCTCAAAGAATGTGGGGCGAAAGATTGGGGAGGACTCACATTCATCTGCTAACCACACAAATGCACATTGACATTGAAAAGCTTGTTGTCAGCCTTGCCTGCAAGGCTCTTCAGCTGGGAGGTAATGACCTTCTGTGAGTAGGGCACTGGGTGGCAGGTTAGGGAACCTGGTTTCTTTTTCTCACTCAGTGACCTTCTGTGTGGTGCTCTGCAGTTCAGTTCACTGATCCATACTTGTGAACTTCCTTTCTTGGGCTCCAGCAGTTCCCTGTTCCCATATGCTCTTTCTGTTCTGTGTTTGGCAGTAGTGTACCTACAGGTAGGTGAACAGGACAAGTGCCCCAGGTGCTGCTTAAAGGAGGGGTGGCGGGGCAGGAAACACTTTATCTTTCCTTCTTCATAACTGTACCTTTTACCTTCCCTGCAGCAGCTCTGGTGGGCAGGCACAAAATGGCTAGGAGGGCAAAGCAGCAGCCATGGGGTGGGCTCTGGATAGAGGGAAGCTGTTGCTGGGGAGGAGGTGGGGGGCAGTGGGCAGAAGTTGGAAATGTTAACCCTCCTGTTGGCTTTCCATCACCAAATTTTGGCTTGAAATGACCACTCTGTGCACTGATCAGCATCCGGTTCTCTATTAATTCCTGCAGCAACAGTAGCTTGCTCCAGGTGCCAGTTCATCTCTGGTGTTTAGCATAGTGCCTGGTGCTTTGGAATCCCAGCTCCAAGTGCAGTAAAAATAACAGGAACAAATATTCCTGATTTT
This sequence comes from Alligator mississippiensis, assembly GCF_030867095.1. Classification (NCBI taxonomy): domain Eukaryota; kingdom Metazoa; phylum Chordata; order Crocodylia; family Alligatoridae; genus Alligator; species Alligator mississippiensis. The sequence goes on along the minus strand of NC_081828.1, from coordinate 83,574,325 downwards.
CCATGAGTTGTTTGAAAAGGAGAACTTTTAAAATGTTGTTTAAATGGTAATTTTCCAAGGCAGGTTTCCACTGAAAATCCTTGTATTTTTTCCCTTGGTTGTGCTTGTTTGTTGTTTGTCTCCTTTTTGCATTTTAATATCATCTGGTGGGATGACACCATCTTATGTCACATTACAATGAGTGGCTTCTAGCAGAGACAGTCTTGTCACATTTTCTGCCATGTCATTTTATTAAGTGGTAGGCATTGTCACGAGAATTGATCCTCCCTGTAGAGCTATGGGAATAATCAAAGATACTGAGAGAGAAAATAGTCTTCACTATATATAAAGTTTCTGCTAAACTTTATAAAAGCAGCAACTCATGTCATATGGCCAGATTCACGTAGGCTTGTGTTAAAAGCAGTAAGGTCAAACACTGTGTGTGTTTTTGAATCATGTGCCAGCAGCATACTTTCTAACAGATAAGCCACATTCAAAATTAACAGAAGATCTGTGTGCTTTGTTTTGCTTCCTATTTCAGAAAGTATTATCCAGTTTGCCCACTGTGCTCTGTTGTAAAGGAGCATTTTGAGTAAGAATTTTGATATAGCCATTAAAAAAGCTGCTCAAATTGCATCTGTTCTAAAATCCATTTTATATTACTGGTAGATAGCATCTCATTACTTGGCCTATGTACACACTGTAAAATTAACCTTTTTTCTGATAATGAAATCTGAAGTGAACATGACATGCTGATTTAGAGAAGAAAATTGGGAATGTATTCCCTTGTGGGAAAACTTTCTAAAGAATTTTGAGGCACAAATAAAAACCCTTTGGGTTTGATAGTGTAATTTCCTGTCATTGTTATATCTACATTTTGAAATTCCATTTGAGTTGAGCAAAAATCACCATGGTGGGATTTTTTTCTCCTCGATTTTCTGTTGTGGTTGCAAGTAACTGGTTACTTTATGGGATTGTACCATGTAGAATTTAAATAATAAATACCGGTGAGGATTTTTTTTTTTAAGTGACAAAAGTAAAAACAATTCATAACAGAGAGGCTAGGGGAGGTGAGTTCTCTGGCATTTCCCTTGGCTGACTTTTCTTTCTCTTTGCCATTTGATTTAGTTTGATGCTACTCCACAGAAATAGATATGTGCCTTGCCTCTGCAAAGTTTTTGTAATTAGGGGCCCTACCTCATCATAAAGAGCTCTTTTAGTCATCATTTAATTGAACTTTTCTATGGGGCTTCCCATATGAAGAGGTCATAGGGTGTTTCCTTGGCCCATAAAAATTGAAGGGAGAGCAGGGAAAAGAAGAACTTTGAGACAAGGGTTTATGCTTTTGGAACTGTAATTACTAATTGTTTCAGCCTCTCCCATCTGAAGAGTTGCTGCCCCAGCAATAGTGTTTGTGGTAGCAGCCTGGGAGCAGGAAAGTGAGGAGAGTGTTATTGTTAGTTCATTTTTTCCTAAAAGAGAGAGAGAAATCCTTGCTTCAAACAGTAGCTTTCAAGCAACCTTGGAGAGCACAAGAATGCACAGGCAGAATCCCAGGAAATTGAAGCATCATTTTGTGAGTTGTTTAAAGAAAGTAGGGGGAGCAATAATCAAGTTTCTGTGACATCAGGCAGGAAGTGAGCAAAAACTATGTTGGATTAATATGGTTCTACTTCTGTGCTTAAACTGCTTTAAGTATTTAAGACTGAGCCTACATGAAAAGTCTGAGAGGCAGAAAGCACTAGGGCCGTGCAAAATTTTACCTGGTGTTTCATTTTGAATCTGTTTCAATGCATTTCGAGCTTGAAACAGTAAAATTGAAATGAAACAAAAGCCTTTGAAACAGCTTGAAAATTAAACATGGGAACTCAAAACGATTTGAGTTTTGAAGCCAGCCTTACTGGCTTCAGCGCTGGTCCCAGCCAGCAGCACCTGCCTCCTGTCATCCGGCAGGCAGATTAGGAGACCACACTCCCGGGAGGACTCTGGCACAGCCCCCTCAGTCCTCCCAGGGGTGCTGGCAGGCCCTCGATTTGCCTGCTGGATGACCAGAGGCTGGCTTTCCCGCCTGGGGCCAGTGGTATATAGAACATACTTCCTCAGGAGACCAGGAAAATTCAAATTATGGCTGTCCTTGGGAGGTCTTGCAGAAGTCTCCTTTCTACTACAACAATGCCCTGGTCCTCCACAGCCCCATTTTACCTATCAACTACTTCCAATAAAAAAAAAGAGAGGAGGATATTATTAAAAAGCAAAAATCTGTCCCAGGAGTCCTCCATGGGCTATTATGACTTGTGCTTGTTTGCCAACTGTCCATTAAAAAATAAACCTAAAAATGCCTGCCTGCAAAGTCTGTAGGAAAAATTGAGCTGTCTGTAAAAGCACTAAACAGCTAGAGCTTGATTGAAGTTCTATGTCTGAGCAAGGCTGGGTGTTGGAGGACAGAGCAGAACTGTCTGAGTAGAGTGTTCCTGGAGCATTCTCTTAGAACTTTGTAGTCTGTAGTCCTCTCCCACCCCAACCACGTACTGCTTCTTTATCTGTTGGTAACACTTCTCACCACCTATTTAGGCAAACAGTAATTCTTCTTTGTGGTTCTGTGCTGGGATGGGAGGGCAGGGCCAGCAGGGATGAGGCTGAGGGGGGTGGTGGGGGAAGGGGAGCATGGTTTGGGGGTGAGGAGGGACCCTTGGAGTGGGGGCATCCAGGTATAAAACCACTGCTGTAGTCAAGCAGGATTGCTAACCCAATATTTTTTTTTTAACTGATAACTTGCAAACTTCTTACTGATAACTGAACTTTTTTACTATGCTTAGTATTTAAATTTGAACCTGGCCTTATCCAGGAAAAGAGAAATTTACATTATGTAAAACATATGTCCATAAAAGTGTATATCAGTAATGTACAAGGAGAATCCGGAAGATAATTATCTTTTAATAATTTCAAAAATGGCTTGAGATGGTTAATAGATGCTTCTTAAAGGTGTGCTAGGAGAACTTCATGTAGTTATACCTTAGGAGGAAATCTGGAGAGTTATCTGTCTCTGTTAGGATTCTATTAGGTTTCATAACTACTATATCTACATACTCTCTAGGTAGGAGAAACTACATGATAGAGATGTCAGGAAATGTTCTAATCCTCTCTCCATTTGTTTGGGAAGATCCCATGTGTGGTCTGGGCATTTTAAGTATATTGTTTCAATTATCATGCAACATTCTTTGGAAATAATTCTAGTTGCCTATCTGCACAAAATAATCACATCAGTTTAGTTTAAGGTGGGATTTTTTTTTTTAAATGTAGTGAAAGCTTTGGGCAAAGCTATGTGAACACTTTTATTTTTGGTTTAAGCCAGATGCCTTTTGACTTGGCTACTCTTAAATAGAAATAAGATTGTCTGAACAGTCTTCTGTACCAGCTGAACTATATTAGTTTAAATGGCCAGTATAGCATTTTTTAATATTTAATTGTTTGATTTCACATCAGTTAAATTAAAGCAGTGCAGCTTTCTTGTGTAAATGTGGAATTAAGTTAATAGATTGCTTTTTTGCCTGATTTAGATAACTTTTTAGTGGCCCCATATAAAATTGAACGTAGAAATTTCTACTATAATGATCAAAATGCCACATTTTGCAATTCATGTTGTACTATGTGCAGGGTGCTTTAACAGAATAAATGTATGATTTTTACTTTGGGTGACCACTTAGGTATTTTATTTATTACATTTGTAAAGTAGCATTCAACACTTGGTAAAAGCTCTGATTTTTTTTTTTTTTTCCCCTCTGTTCCAGCCTGAAGAAGTAGTTTTGAGTTCTCACACTTTCAGAAATAAGATCTTTAAGAAACCCAAAACCTGTAATATCTGCAAACAAGTTATTGACAGCCAAGGCATTTTGTGCAGAGGTGAGTAGCACAGCACGTGTCCTACTTATTGCCTTGCTATTTAAAACATATTTATTGTATATTTGTAGTCTTGCCAGACATTAATAATTCTGGAACTTCCCAGCCACGAAATAACTATGTACCTTAAACTGCCCAGCGCATTCAGCATTTTATGTAGCAGTAGGTTATTTGACTTGTATAAATGTGCTTCTGTTTAGCTCTGCCATTCAGGCATGAACCAGAATAAGATTATGTCTGTGCAAACTCTGTTAGGAGTGTGTGTGTATGTGTGCATGCATGCATGTGAGAATTAGTGAGTAGGTACTAGATGTCCATGGAATTTAGCCTGCAAATTAGGAAGTGACCTTAAGCTCAGCGAGTCATGAAGGAATTTCTCCACATAAATTCTTCATTGAAATTGAAGAGCTGCCATTTTATAGTTGCATTATGTTCTCATATTTCAGTTCTGCAGTGCAATCTAATCATTCATACAGATGCAGAAGATCATATCCCTGATTCCATATGCAGAAGAGGGGTTAGCTGCATCTGGCATGGTTTTCTGCCCTTTAACACTGTTTCCTCCACCATCCTTCCACAAGCCCAGGGGTTCTCATAGCGGAAAGGCAGGGAAGCGTAATGGTGAGTGGAGTGGAGGAAAGGACAGACCTTTTTCATTTTCTGTACACAAGCAATACATTTCAGAGCAAGTCCAGCATGAGGCCATGCTTGCTTAAGCCTTTCTATCTAGGGGTAACACATGAGGGAAGTTAACACCTTTCAGCTGAATTGCCAGGTGATAATGTTGAGGGAGCCAGTTTTGGGGGACATGAGAGAAGCCTATCATTTTTGCATAACTGGCTTACATGATTTGCCTGGGTCTTCCTAGCTCTGGAAATGAAACTGTTCTGCCTGCTGGGGAGTGCTACAGTCCTGCCCTTCTGCTATGGAGCAATTCAAGAAATGTTTAGTATAGGGGCACGCAAAATATGGCCTGCAGGTTGAATCCGGCTTGCCAAGATATTCTATCCAGCCTGCAGGGCCCCTAAAAATTTTATAAAATTAATTGTTATTTGCCCCTGGCTGCCTGTCAAATAAGACTGGTGTCAGAAGCAACAGGACCCAGTGGGAGCTGGTGGCAGGATTCAGTGGCTGAGCAGCTAGGCCTGCCCAGCTCCACCCTGCCCTCAGCCCCCCCACCCCCTCCCACCCTCAGCTCACAACCGGAAGCCTCTGTGGCTTCTGGCTTTGTGCCCCTGGGGCTGTTCTGTATCTCCTTCCCTCTGAGTGGAAAGGAAGCCTTTATGATACGGCCAGCAGTCAGGAGCTGCATGGTGCTGGCCGGGCAGGAGGGGAGGGGGGGGCAGAGGGAAGTGACAGTGGCACAAGGAGCAGTTGTGGGGTGGGGCTCACTGGAAGCAGTTGCAGTGCGGGGAGGCTGTGTTAAGCAGTGGCGGTGTGGGGAGCGGCAGAGGGTCCATGGGAAGCAGCGGGGACAGCAGCAGGGGGATCATGGAAAGCGGCTAAGAGTGGTGGGTCAGTCATGGGGCTTGTGGTGGGGAGGGGTGGGGAATGGAAAGTAAAGCGGCGGGGAGAGTGACAGTGGTGGTGGTGGCAGCTGGGGAACAGTGGCAGGCGAGTGTGTGGGAGAGAAAGCTGAGAAACGTCGGGGGAGTCATGGCAGTGGCCAGGAGCGCAGCCCCTGTGCCGGTGCCCTGGGGCTGGCAGGGACCCAGGGCGGGGCGGCAGGAGCGTGGAACTTGGGCACAGGGTCTGCTTGTCTGCATCACGTGAGTGTCGCAGGGCACCTCGGTGCACCCTGCTCCTAGAGAGGAGAAACTGCCAGGGAGACAGCCCTGGCAGTGCCTAATGAGCACAGCTGCAAGTTGCTGGAGCAACTAAGGGGAGCCAGCTGGCCAGAAGGGGGCAGGGCCTGGCCTTTATAAAGCCCAGGGCCGAAGCCAGGCTAGCAGTTCTCTGCCAGCAGCCTGGGAGGCAGGAGCTCTGGGAGTGAGGATGTGGAAAGGAGCCGGACGTGCAAGTACAGCTCATGATAGCCTTGAGAGGATGGGCACTAGAGTTTAGCCATGCGGCTTGTGGTTATGTTACAGCCTAGGGGCTTGTGGTTTTGCTTTGTGTTTGTGTTATTACACCCGGAGGCTTGGGTGAGGCTGTAGGGGTTGGAGGAGGCCTCAATCATAGGGACCCCAGAGAGTGTGGGGTGCCCCAGCGCCAAGAGGGCACGTTGACCTCAATCATCGGGGACTCACAGGGGAGTGAGACCCCGGCGCCAGTGAGGGCATGCTAGGCCCTGAGATTTACAGGGCGGAGTTGTGGGCTCAGTTGAGTTCATAAGAGGGCGCAGTGTCCTCATAGGGACCCCAGAGAGTGTGGGGTGCCCTAGCACCAAGAAGGCACATTATTTGCATAGCGCCAGGGAAGGCGCAGCTCGCATGCCAGTGCGTGAGCAACTGGCGGTGAGGAGCGTGGCCAGTGGGTCGCGGGCGCAACCAGTAGGTTGCAGACGGGGGACATAGACCCCGGATCGCCTGCGGGGTACATAGACCCCAGCCCCAGAGCGAGGGGCAATTAAATTGAGAAGCCCAGGGTGGGCACGGCGAGCCCCAAAGAGGGGGAGCGCCACGCTGTATTCTTGAGAAGCCCCGTGGGGGCACGGCGAGCCCCAAAGAGGGGGAGCGCCATACTGAGGAGCCCTAGAGAGGGGCCATTACTGAGGAGCCCTAGAGGGGCAATTATCGAGGAGCCCGAGACGGGCATAGTGAGCCTGGCCGCAGGCTAGTGCGGCAACACCCCTCAGACCGAGGCAGGGTGCTGCGGTTGCCCCTGAGAAGACAGGGAGTAGCAGCGCGGTGAGCCGTGGTCAGAGAGGGTACCCGTGCGGTTGGCCGGAAGGGCCGAGGCCCGCTAGAGAGTCCCTGAGCAGGACCACACTATAGAGGAGGCCCAGTGAAAGGCAGGGCACGAGAGAGAGCCCAGAGTGGGCTACACTATAGAGGAGGCCCAGGAAGCGGGCGTACAGACCTAACAACGTCTATTACATCTGCGAGGCTTGGGGCGTGGTATTAGGGGCTGGTAGGAGCCACGTGCAGCCCATAAGGCTGGGGTGCTTGAGTAGCACCCATCGTACGGGGAGACCCACGAGGGGTCCAGGAGCTTACGTGCCCGAGGAAACACAAGGCAGCCTCCCTATTACGTATTCCAGCAAGACATGGCGGGCGAGAATGGAGGGTGCCTTCAGGCCGAAGTAGCACAGTGAGAGGGCCTCAAGGAGATCACGGCCCTCCGCGAGGACCCCGCCGTGACAGTGAGACTCGCATGCAGTTATTGAGAGCTGCATGCAATGGAGCTGGTAGCCCAGCCCGTGTGTTTGTGTGTGTGTGTGTGTGTGCATCTCTTGCTCTCCCCCACCCACCATACCCATACCCTACCACATTGACACCCCACACATATACCCGCCTGCTGCTCACACACAATATACTGTAGGACTTTATTTTGAGCTCTTATGCAATCACCTCTAGATACACTTCGCAAACACAACTCAATACAAAAATATATTAAAATAAAATTCAAATAAGTTATAGTAGATCTTTTTTTTTTTTTTTGTACATTACTTGTGGGGGTTTCTGATTTCAAGATTGCAGCACCCTCCCTCCCAAAAGGAGTACTTCCAGGGCACAGGGAGGGACTTCCGGTGGCAAAGATCAGGGGTTAGGGGGCAGGACTTCTGGTCTCAATATGGCAACTGGCAGTGGGACAACTGTCCAGGGGTGGGGCTACCCATGTGGACCTCGACAGATCACCAAAACTCTGTAAGCAGCCCTCCACTCAAAATAATTAATTGCCCACCCCTGGTTTAGTATGTCTTTCTACCTATGGTGCCATGCTGCAGACTTTCACATGCTGGGGTTTGATTCACCCATAATTTCAGCTGCTTAACTCCTGGTACTCTGTACTAATAAATAGAGGTGCACCAATGGATTGGTCTGATATTGGATCAGCACCAACATAAAGAAAATTGACTGTATCACATTGACCTGATGTGGCCGATAATTTGGCCAATAAATGCCCGTGCGTGCGTGCAGCCCCCTATGGTGGAAGAGGAGGAGGAAAGGAAGGAAGGGGGTGGTGTTGGTGCAGAGCAATGCCCCCTGCAGTGAGGGAGGGTGTGAAGCTACGGCTGGGGTTGGGGCATGGGATGGAGCTGTGGCTCATCTAGGAGTGTGGGGTGGGGCATCTCCCACTGCTGCGCGCGCCCTGGGAGGGCATGGGGCGCGTGTGCCCTCAGATCTGCGTGGGGCAGTGGAGGGCAGGGGGGCTGCAGCTGTGGGCTGGGGCCAGGGCCGTACCAGGCTCTTGCCAGCGGGGGCTGTCCTGAGCTGTCATCGGGATGGGCAGTGGCGGCCTGGGAGGGGGTTATGTGGGGAGCTGCAGCCAGCCCAAATGTAGCTGTAGCCCCCCCCCCCCCCCCCCCCCCCCCCAACCCTTCCTCCTAGTGCTGCCACTGCCTGCCTCGAGCACAGTCTATCCCAGCCCCCGCCAGAAAGAGCCTAGCACGGTCCCAGCCCCAGCCTGCAGCTGAGAAGCATGTGGCAGGAGTGTGCATGATGCAGGGGCAGGCACAGAGTGGGCAAGGGAGCAAGAGGTAGGGGTATGGCCCCTTGTCCCCTGCTGCTGCTTTCCCCATCGTAGCAATGTGAGGTGGGGAGAGGAGGGAATGAATTTAAGATGACTTTCCACTAATTAGATTCTATATGTGGAAAATTATAACATTTATAATTTAACCTGTATAGAATCTAGTTTTGGAGGGGGGTTATTTTAAATTCAGTATTGTTTTGGATTCAAGAAAATTCAGTAGCTGCCCTGCTGAAGGCAGTATTTTACGAATAAAATAGTTCTTTTTTCATTCTGGGTCCTAGTCCTTGTTTTATGCAAAATTAAAACTCCCGTTTGGAGCTAACAGGAGATTTGGGTGTGTAGCAGTTGCGAGTTTAGGACTAGTGCTTGTGATGGTAATATAAACTCCACAAACAGAAAAACACACATACTGTCTCCCATTTGCTGGGTGTGATTTTAAATGCATTTTCATTAGAGGAATGATATAAATTGCACTAATAAAATGCGCACGTGCCTTGTTAGTTCTGAGGTGATTAAATTGCTGATCGGGCATTTTTAAACATGTAATTCTCTTTTCTTCTGTGAAAATTGATTTTTTTTTTTTTTTTTTGATGGATTTTCCCTCTTGGATATCATCCCTAGACCTAGGAGCGGGCGTTTTCCAAGGGCAGAAATTAATAGCCACAAATTGTCTTACAACCACTGGAGGACATAAAGGAATTTTTATAAGGACGGAGGATGTATGGAAGGGATATAAAAAAAATCATGGACAACTTAGCATGAGTTTTAGCCCTTGCAGCAGCTCTAGTTCAGAAAGGTACCAGGGTGGGTTAGAGACATCTTATCATTTCTACTTAAAGACTGTGTCTTCCATAGGCAGGTCACAAAATTGCAGACAGTGTTCTAAACTACTAATTTTTCTTCCCATTCCGCCATGCTATGGATTTGACTTGGACAAGGAAGAAAAACTGCCCCTCAGGGACCTGTATTTTGTCATAAAGTGTGTTGTTTTCCTATGTTTCTGAGTAAAGGTTTGAATATTTGTTGTTTTTTTTAAGTTTTTAGGAGGACCCCTGCAGACAAGTTAACTCAGCTCTTCCTGCTATTGGTGATGTCTTGCAGAAGAGTTGCATATAGAATTATCACATTTCATTGCCAGTATTTTTTCCCTATAATTGCTTTTTGTTTATCTATAGAAGATGCATACCCTTGGAACAAACCCCAAACCGTCCTAAGAATTTGATTTACGAAGAATCAATTTGTCTCTCAATTTATACCATGAACTTTTATTAAATAAATGCATAGAGGGTTTGGATCATAGATTGCCTGTTATTTTATCCATGCAGTTAAAATTATCTCAGATATCATGACACTGTTTATAATGACATAAAATAAAAGACCCAGATTGTTGCAGGGCCAAATCCCAAATTTCTTACTTAGATAAATTCCCTCTGAAGGCTCTAAATAAAGGTGCAGCCAGGAGTGCCTCCTAAACCAGTAAAGGTCCTAGGTGAGACTGAATTGGTAGACAAGAAATTACTTCCCTTATGGGATAGTTCCTTTGGTAATTGATGAAAAAATCTTGTTTAGTCTTCAGAAAATAATAGCTCTTTTTTCAGACTGTAAATTCCTAACACACTAATATTGTATCGTTTGAAAGAAAGAAGCTTGTTAGAGGAAGGTTGGGAATGGGGAAGGCTCTAGATTGGCTTGTGGGTATTGCGTTTATCTAGCAATGAATCATTTGTTCTCTGTAAGAAAATAACCACCATAATTTGGTGTTATAATGGACCCATAACTTTTCCTGTGATATGAAGTGCATTCATTGTTAGGGTGTGTGGGTGTGTTTGGCTTTTTCTTAAGGTACCTTGTCTTTTTCATATCCCACTCTGAATGGATAGTTTAAAATTCCCTCTGGAAAGTGAATGATTGACCCATAAAGGGACACTTGAGTGATGATATCACCCTGTCCTAGTAAACTTTAGTCTACCTCAGAAAAGCATGCTCAGTTACCACGAGTTTAATTGTTTGTAGAGAGCTCACAGCACAAAGGAGGAACTGAGGAGTTTGTGGAGGCAGATAATTAAGGCACTCTGTGTTTCCAGGCCTCGTGAGTTGAATCATGGCTTAGACATTTCTTTGATGCTATAGTTCAGCAAAAAGAAGGTGCAATCAAGATGTGATTTGTTCAGTAACTGCACATTGTGCAGAAATGTGAAAGTCATAATTGACTCTTAGTCACAAAAGGGGCATTCCAAAGCTTGCAGATATTGAATTTGCAGTGTGAGAATCAACCTCGTGCATTCAGATACGATACAAAACTTTAAATTTTCATCACAAAATACTTCCGACTTTAATTCAGATCATATTAGAGATAAGATTTTTCAGTTATAGATAGGTTTTTTATATCTAAAAGAACTGCCTAGGTCTGATCCAACATGAAAAAATCCATTCTTTTTAACACTTTTTAAATTGTTTTTAATTGTCCCAGCAGTTGTCTTTCAAATTACTGCAAACATTCAGTGATCCTTTGCTTTATAAACCAGTTACTCTAGCCACTCTCTAGCCATGTAGGTTTTTTGGGTTTTTGAAATTGTTTGTTTTGGCTTGTTGTTTTGTGGTCCTAGTCTGTTCATTAGCCACATAACTCATAGACATAAAACAATACCAAAGCAGGTTAAGTGTTTGGATTTTTATTTATTTTTGGTTACTGAAAATTACTTCTCTTGCAGATGAAAATTAAATTGGAATGGAAGCAAATTGAGAAATCTTGAGTTGTTCTAACTGTTACTTTTATATTCCTTGAATCCAGAGTAGGTGTGAATGAATTAATAATTAGTCAAGGTTTTAAACCTGTTTCAGGATTTGGGACAGCTTTTAGTTGGTTAGTTTTTCAAGGTCCTTGTGTGTTTTAGTTGTACACACTTAGGTTCTGAACAGACATGACAGCTGCACTTCCCATCTTAAAAGGGTCCAGAACAGGCTGAGGCCTCAAGGAATAACCAAATAATACATGGATTACTATTATGATTTATTACCTCTCCACTTAATGTGGCTTGGAAGCATTAAATACCACAGGCAAGACTATTCACTAGATATGACTATTAAGAAATCTGTGCACTTAATATTTGGTCTGGACAAATGTGGTTGTCCAGACCAAAGCCATTAATATCAGTTTAGATGAGCATAAAAAGATGTTTCTTTAATTTAATCAAATGTTCCTTTGTGCAGTGAATCCAGAGAGCTTCGCCTTGGTTCATGTGTTGGGATTTTAAGACAATTACAGCCTTTGTTTTACAGGCCTGATAGTCTCTACTGATTCACCTCTGTGCCAGGAAGTTGCACAAGGCCTACCCATCAGCTCAGTTTTAACGGTTTAAGTGAGACTTTCATGGTGCATAGGCTTCTGTTCACAGGGATGAGCTTATCCTTTGCTAAACCATTTGTTTTCAAATGACGGTGTTAGATATGGGCCTGGCAAAGTATTGTCTCAAGAACACTGTATGATATAGTCAAATAGCAAGTGGTTTTAAATACTTGGTATTTCTATGAGAGAGAAACGCAGTAATAACACATTTGGATCATAAATAATCTGCAAAGTATGATTGTGGCTGGTTATAGCTTTGGTAGTTGAGCAGAGACTGTCAGATGGAAAGGCAAATGGAATGTGGGCCTCATCTGGGCCATGAGTGGCCTGGTAAACTTCTGTTGAATCTGAATGGCTAAACATGTATTGTGCGTGTGATGAGAATTTTTTTTTTTTTTTTTTGCATTATTTCAATGCCTAAGTGCCCTTGTCAGGACACGATCTCATTTTGCTAGATGCTGTACATATTTGTATAGGAATAGATTTAATAAATATTTATGGAGAAATTATGGTAATCATCATGACATGCATTAATCCTAATCTGTGAGTGAGAAAGGTGAAGTGGCCTGATCTAAGGATGATTAGAGATAATGGAAAGACTAGGCATAATTTCAGCGGACTTTTGATCAGAGTCACAGTTATTACTCATGCTTTTACATGGTACTTTGTATTTATACATATACACGCACGCACACTTTCTCATTTAGGTTTTATTCCAGGAAATATTGACTTCATTGGGACTTTTCACATGCTTAATTTGAGAACACGTCTGTTTCATGTTTTATGTTCTTAATTCTATTTACTGCTTGCCGTTGGATATGACTGTCTCCATTTAATTGGTCTAAAGGACAGAAACACTGATTACTGTTTAAATTACTGTCATAAACAGTTGCTAATAAAGTACAGTCTGGAGTTTTTAAAGTATTCAGAATTGCAAGGGTATGGTGTCTGATTTTTCCATTACCAGTGTTATACATTTTTGATTGGCATCTTTACTAAATGTTTGATAGTATTGTAAACTGTGCTATGGTCAAAATAACTGCAAATGCAAATATAGACAGAATATACAACAGTAACTTAACCAGATTTAATGAAAAGGCCACTAATTAGAATAACCATGCAAAGTGCATAGCCTCTTCTCTTGAGGCCAAACAGAACTTTTTTAAAAGAATTAATCATCTGTGTAGTAACGTTTCAGTGCCTTAAAGGCTACTGTTTACATATGTATAATTAAATGGAAGATAAGAAATGAAAGACTGAGCAAGGAATTCCCTGAGATCCAAAAAAAACACAAGTTGTCATACAAAATAATGTGTACTTTACTCTGCATATGTGGCCTTCCTCACCAAGGGGTGCCAGAGTGCTTCACAAATTATGTACTAACATCTGTGCTGAAATACAACCATCTCTGGAGTTGAGAGCTACAGTCAAGTGGGCAACTTTCATGTAACACATTACTACAACTAGGAAAAGCAGGAGGGAAAAAGTAAGGGTGCACCAATAAAGATTTTCTTGGCTGGTACCGATGACCGATTATTAACCAGGCATATTGGCCAATTCCTATTCAATAGCTAATTTTCAGGAATGCAGCCTAGCAGCTTGGAGAGCAGCGTCCTGCTGGTAAAGCTGTAGGGGGGGGAAAGGAGCATAGGGGAGGGTAGGGGCATGGTGGAGGCAAATCAAGGCACACCCACATTGAGGGGAGGAAGTAGGGCAGGGGCTGGGGCAGGTGCTGCCCAGCCAGGGCAGTGAATGCGATTCCAGGGTGGTGTGCAGGACAGAGGCGCAGGGAAGAGGCTGGCACAGCCCTTGTCCCTGAGCCCACACCGGGCAGCCCAGCTGCCCTTACCCCACACACAAATCCGGGGTGGGGGGGCATATGCCCCCATGCCTCCCCTGGGGGTGTGTGCAGCAGCAGGGAGCTGCCCCCCCACCCCATCATGTCCCCTGGATGAGCCTCCCACGGGTCTGGCCCTGCTCTACTCCCTCCCTTACCGTGGGGGATTCGATCTGCCCCCCTGCAACACCCCTTCCTTCCCCCATAGGTGCACGCCCCCCGCGCGATTTACCAGCAGGAGGCTGCTCTCCAAGCTGCCAGGCTGCATTCCTGGCCGTGTGCATTCTACAGCTGTGCACATGCACACCAATTGCTGATAATGTTAATTTTCCTGTTACCAGTGCCAATCTGATATGCAACCAATATGTCAGTCCACTTCCAGGAAAAACCTTAGCCAGGGAAACTAAGGATGGAACCAGATGTTGCCTTTGTGTAATTTTTATGGTGGCACAAAGCAAAAGTAAAAGCAAAAGCAAATAAAAGATGTTTATGCCCTTCTTCATTCTGCAAATGCCCAAAATTGTTGTTGTGACAAAAGATAGAAATAATTTGTTCTGCTTTGTTGTAGTGTATGTCTATTTGCTTTGTGGTGGGAGAGCACAGGCAGCTAGCCCAGGCAGGTGCTCTTGGGACTTGAGGGGTTTGGTCCTATAAGCCCTGGGGATTTCCACACAGGATTGGGCCCCTAAAGTCTTGGGATTGCCTGCCTGGCTTTCCCACTTCCAGAGATGTGTCCTCAGTAATCTCCGGGGCATGTGAAAATGGAAAAAGTCGGGGTTCCCTACTTCCAGGGCATGCCCCTGGAAGCAGGGAACCCTGACTTTCCTCACTTCCAGAGACTCACCCTGGAGTTTGCCAGGGGCATGTCTCTGAAAGCAAGAAACATGTCTTCCATTGCCCTGCAAGACTAACCCAACCTATCTGATCTGTGTCATTAGGCACTGTCTATTTCTAGGTAAGATACACTGCTGATCTTTGAAAATGATTTGGAACGAGAGATTTAACATTCATAGCAGCTAACCATAGCCTCATAGTTTTGGATTATGTCTGAAAGGACTGCATATATTAAATAGGAATTACTTACCTCAGAAGGATAAGAGCTGAGTTAGTCATGTCAGGATGTGATCTTGTGGTTACAAGTTTTTTAAAGTCTAAAGTTCAGAACACTAAGATCTCTTTTTGTGAATGCAGAAGTTTAGATAAAAAAAAATAGATAGTCTTACAGAAATCGCAATGTGTGCTAAACAGCTTGGAATATATGTGAATGTATAAACTCTGTCTGCTTTACTGAAGTCCACATCTCCACTTACTGAGTTTTTGGTTGTAGCCATGTTGGTCTGAGGGCGTACGTAGGCAAGGTTCTTTGGGTAGATGTGATATCTTTTATTAGACCAACTGAGTAGGTAGAAAAAAGTTCTTTGCAAGTTTTCAGGCACAATCGCCCTTCTTCAGGCATAGGGAGTCTCTGCTGTTCTGAGACTTCAAGGAATGAAAGAAGCTAAAAGTGTGACTGGGGGGGGGGGGGGTCAGTGAGAATGTAAATAGGTGGAAATTAGGAAAACAAAGGGTAGAGAAGGGAAGGGACGGGGGCAACGAAGAGGGGGAAAAGCCAAAGGTAAATAAGGGAGACTAGTAGTTTTCCAAGGTAGAAAAGAGGCCAAGTGAGAAAAAGTAAATAGCTGGAAATTAGGAAGATGGAGGGGAGGGGAGAAGGCAGGGAAAAGAAAAGTGTAAATGGTCAGGTGTGGCAGGTAGCTGGTGAATCAGATGTCAGTGAGGTTGTAATGTGTCATAAATCCAGTGTCTATATTGAGCCCATGATATTTGGTATCCAGTATATTTATGAAGTGAAGTTCATAGGCTCATCTATGAAAAGTATTTTGTAAGTTCCCTTTGAGGATTAGAACTGAGAGATCAGAGAGGGAGTGATTGTCTTGTGAGAAGCGTGCCCCCACAGGTAATTGGGTATTCTTTTTTGAGAGAGTTTCAGTGTGTTTTCATTCTCTTGCGCAGTTTTTGTTTGGTTTCTCTGACTATTTTCCATCAGAGCATTTGGTGCACTGGATTAGATGTATAACATTTCTGAAGGTGCGGGTGTAAGATCCAGGAATGATGATGGTTCTGTTGTAGGGTATGGTTATTGTAGGAGTGGTGGAGTTTTGTTGGTAGGTTTTGCATTTATTGTCTTGGAATGGTCTGGATCCATTAGGTATGGTTTAGGTCATAGGGAGTTTGCTTCTGGTGATGAGGTTAGTGAGGTTTGGTACTTGTTTACTTGTTTAAAGGCTAGGATGGGTGATTCTGGAAAGATCTCTTTGAGAATTGGGTCTTCTTCTAGTATGGGTTGCAATTGTTTGAGGAATTTCTGTGTAGGTTCCAGGGAAGGGTGGTATGTCATAATTAATGGTGTATGATCCGTGGGGATTTTCTTTTTGTATTGCAGCAAATCTTAGCATGGTATCCGGGTGGCTCTTTCAAAAGTACGATCTATCTCTGGAGGAGTGTCTTTGTTGGGTGAAAGCCCTTATGAGATTTGTGAGGTGGTGATCCTGGATATTCTCCTTCATGCAAATTTGGTGGTATCGGAGAGCTTGGCTATAATTTACAGCTTTCTTGGTGTGTTTAGGGTGATTGCTGGTTCTGTGTAGATAGGTATGTTGGTCCATGGACTTCTTGTATGTGGTGGTTTGTACTTCACTATTTTGGATATTGATTGTGGTGTCCAAAAAGGAAATGCTGGTGTTAGAGTATTCAAGTGATAGTCTGATGCAGAGGGGTGATGATTGTTGGTTTTTTTTGGTGGAAATCAATGAGAGACTGCAGGGTTTCAGTCCAGATCATAAAGATATCATCTGTGTATCTCAGGTATAGCATGGGTTTGGTGCAGTTCTTAAGGAATTCTTCTTTCAGGTGGGCCATAAAAAGGTTGGCATATTGCGGGGTCATTTTGGTGCTCATAGCTGTGCCCATGGTCTGGGGGAAGTGTTGGTTGTTGAAA
Organism: Alligator mississippiensis; assembly: GCF_030867095.1. Classification (NCBI taxonomy): domain Eukaryota; kingdom Metazoa; phylum Chordata; order Crocodylia; family Alligatoridae; genus Alligator; species Alligator mississippiensis. The sequence continues at coordinate 83,557,633 of NC_081828.1, read as the reverse complement.
CTGAAGTTGTATACTTCATCCTCCTATCCTTCACACGAGTTCAGTGATATCCTGAGGTCTGTACTCTGAGCTGTAATCTCGTTCTTGTAGATATCAGGCAGGCTTGCATGCTGTCTTGGTGTGTGGATGTTGGTAGATAAGCTAATGACATCCATGGTGGCTAGGAGGGTATTGCTGGGAAGGTGGTCTGTGGTTTTTGAGTTTTCACAGGAGATCTGTTGTGTCTTAGATAAAACTCTGTCTTTGGGCGACGAGCGGTTTTAGAATGGATTTGATGAAACCTGATATTTCTTCCGTTAGTGTTCCGTGGTTGGAAATAATAGGTCTGCTGGGATTCCCTTGTTTGTAGATTTTAGGGAGCATGTAAAAGCTTCCTGGATTGGGTAGTGGAGGGATAAGGGTCTGAAGTTTTTCTTGCATTTCAGATGGAAATGTTGTGATGGTGGTTTTGAGGTTTGAGGTGAAAAGGGGAGTTGGATTTTCCTCTAGTTTTTTTATAGTAGCTATTGTTAGAGAGTTGTCTGTTGGCTTCTTTTATGTAGTCTTTACAGTTAAAGATAACTATAGCTCCTCCTTTATCTGCTGCTTTTATTACTTTTTGGTGGCTGGATCTTAGAGATTCTGTGGCACTTCTTTCTGAGAGGGAGAGGTTGTTGTAGTGGTGTTTGTTGTTGAGTATTTTATTGTTCATTCTTTCTCTGAATCAGTCAACGTAGTGTCAAGGTTTTAATTTCTTCCACTATAAGGTGTTCAATCTGAGGGGGTTTTTTGGATTTTTTGGCATCATTTTTTTTCATTTATGTTGTCATCAGATGAATTCATGTTGAAAGTGGATGCCTTTTGATTGTGGAAATATTCCTTCAGACAGGCATCGAAAAAATTCTTCTAGTTCTCCACATTGTAACATCTTATTTGGGTGTTTTTCTGGACAGAAATTAAGGCCTTTGGAGAAGAGAGATTTTTCAGCTTTGATAATTGTGTGTGCATGGAGAGCTTGATAATATTAGGGGGCTGATTGGTTCCTTCTGTTTCATCAAGGACAATGTTGGAATGTTGTATGGTATTGGTGTTGTTCTTCTGAGGGTTGTTTTGTGGCTGGGAAAGTTGTTTCTGTAGTAATTGATTCAATTTCTTTTTTTGTGTTTGATGAATGGTGTAATAAATCTTTGGTAGTCTTTTTGTGTACAGTGTATATAATGTTTGGGAAGGTATCTGGATTCATCTCTTGTAGGCTCTTGTAGCACGTGTTGATTTCCTTTTTGATGTGATTTCTCCACTTGGAAGTAGATGAACTCACAGCAACCTTTAAGTATAAACAAGAATGACATTCGCTATATTTTGTGATACTTTGTGACCAGTGTGCCACACCACACTAAAAACCGTGTATGTAAGAGGCACAAAGGAAGTTTTTAGATACGTTTATTTAAAAAAACCACATTTTCCTGTGCAAATGGTTTCAAACCCAATATAGGCGAAGACGATATATGGAGAAAAAAATAACTTGGAAGAAACCAACCTTAAAAACTGAACCCTTTGAAGCTCAAGCAGATGCTTGAGCCAGTGGAGCAGACCTCCTGAAAGTAATGACAAAAGCTTTCTTTCTACATGTTCCCAGGGGCTGAAGCACACTTCGGAGACTAACTAGGGGTCCACAGATGTAAGTTCGTAAAGACCGATTCAGGATCTGAACCCTGGCTTAAAGATGTGAAAGATTTCAAGATCCCTCTGACATGTTAAATAAGAATGTCCTTGAAGTATAATTTAGATGGGTTGTTCTCAATCTGGTTAGATTCAAGGTGTCCCATTACAAATGCCAGCTATTTGCTTATACTTATTTTTTCTACTATGGAAAAATAATATTGCAAGAACTCAGAAAGACTATAATAGGTCAATGTTTTTTAACACTGTGGATTCCTATTTGAAATCTGTGAGTTTATCTTGTGAATCATGTATAAGTGCTTGCACACTTAACAGTGTTGTATTGCGTAGCTTCCCATGGCATCCTTCAAAGGAACTCATGGCATGTTAGGGTGTTCTGGCAGTGGCACCCTGTATGAGAACCACTAGACTAGATGTATACATTCTGATGATCTTTGGAGGACCTCCCTTTGCTTTGACCTTCAGGACATGTGGCTGAGAAGCTGGGATGGGGCCATGACAAGGAATGAGATGGGCTGGTGGGTCTAGGGAGACACTGGGATCTTGGGGTGGTGATGGCATGGTTCTGGGGCCAGAGCAGAGCTGCAGTCCACTGCCTGCATGGCCCTGCGACAAGTGTGGGTTTAATGGGTAGGGGTGCGCAGGGAGCGGATTGCGGCTTAGCCCCAGCTCCAACCCCACGCTGTCAGTGCCGTAAGACCCTGGCCCTGGATCCACCTGCCCAGCCAAGCACCCGGCCCATGCAGCTAGCTGCTGGTCTATACAGGGCCCTGACAGTGACAGGCCAGGTTGGGCCAGGGCAGAGCCCTGGTTCTATGGTCTGGCACTGTTACGGCCCTGCACATCACAGCAATTTTTCTTTTTCTTTGTATTTTGAATTTGTTTAATTGGAATGTTGTCATATTTCCAAAAATTGCTCTGTTGTTGCATGAGTATCCATAGGAAATAGGCAGGGGTTTTCAAAGAAACCTAAGGGAATTAAGGGTCCAAATCCCATTTCAAATTTGTTAAGAGTTGGGAGGATATGAATCTTTCAGGCAGCTCTTATTTCCAAACGTGGGGTTTTAAAATAGAATTTGAGGATTAGCAAAAAATAGGGGAAAACAATCCCAGAGAGATAATGTGATGGCACAGGAAATGAACAAGCAGAAGTTCCTTAGTGTGACTGTTACTGTTACAACATCAGGGGCATATGACTGTGTTAACTTCTTAAGAAATGGAATTCTTTCTTTCTGCAGCAAAGACCAAATTTCTCCTTGCTTTTCTTTATGAGAGGTCTTGTCTTTGCTTCAGATCTTTGTCTCCCTTTCACACAAACTTGTTTGTTGTCACTTGTCTGGCATTGTCCTGCATGTTTTCTGTACATGGATCTTTATCTCATTTTCCTGCTGCTGTTCATCAGTAGATTTGGTAGGAAAATTTCATCAAAATGGATGGAAAACATAGTTTTTAGATCATCCTATCCCAATGCTATAAACATTTAATAAATAACGAACTACCACATAAACTGTGGAGTTCATCCAAACTGCTTTAAAAAAAAAAAAAGATGTGCATAGTAACTGTTTATCTGTTTACAATACTCTGGAAATCACCAGTAGTTGTTTCTGCCTTCTACAGTGAATGAACAGGTATGTTAGCTTTCCCTGGGTTAAGTTTTAGGAAGCACGTCATGGCACAAGCATCAAAATAACAATGCAGAAATCTTGACATTGTTATGCTGGTTTTGAGGCATGATCCTGACCCCCTGAAGAGAGTGACAAAACAGTAATTAAAATCAGTAGAACCAAAATAAATATTGTGGAGATAATTTAAATTTGCTTTGTTGAAATCAGAATATTGCCAAATCAAGGTGCACATTGACAATTGAGGAAAAAGTCTGCTAGAAAAATAGTCAAATTGAGTTTTGAGAATTTTATGAAGACATTTGAAAGTTATAAATAGGACCATTTAAAAGGAAAACTAGGGGTATTTTTAAAAATTACATTGAAATGTGTGTACCACCATAGGCATCTGTCTTGAGACAATAGAATTGTGCCAAGTGAGGCATCAGCTTGTTGAACATCTGCGTGTATGGCTGTAGAGCTCAATTCTTGAATGACATTCCCTTCTGCAGTTAGCATATGTAAAGTTTGTATCAAACAATTCTGAATGTGCTTCAAGTTTCTTCCTGAGGTTTCTTAATTCCTCTGCATGTTGGGCTTTTCTTTCCTAAAAAGCTTTCATTCCATACCTAGTAGATTCTTTACAAGCACAGAGGGCAAAAATGTCAGATATTACATTTAATTAACCTGGACTGTCCCTCCTAAATATAGGCAGACAAGGTTCCTTGGGTGAATCTGGCTTCTTTACTTTTCATTCCATCCAGGAAGAGCGCACACCAACTGCTGAAATTTCCTTAGCCTGACGAAGGGTTTTTGAACCCGAAAGCTTGCTTAATAATTATTCCCCAACTATTTGGGTTGGTCTAATAAAAGATATCAGATTCACCCAAGGAACCTTGTCTGCCTATCTCCTTAGACCAACACGGCTACAACCTATGCCTCCTAAATATAGGCATGTACATGCATCAGGCAACAAATAAAACAAATCAGTGTGTTTAACAGTCTTATGGTGTTGATAATTCTTATGCTGTAATGGAAAAGTAAAGAAAAGCAAAATGGTTGCCTGATTCAGCCTTTAATGAATTTGAAGAGTTGAAATAGACAGACACATGCTATGGCAACCCATTCAGTATTAGCCTAGTACTGGAGGCATGGGGAATCCAGCCACTGAGCATGTTCAGCCATGCTACAGTATATTTCATTGTTATATGTCTTATTGGTTCTTTGAGTTAGTACTGCATTATGCTGTTTATTTAGACTATCAACATGCTGTGTTTTGAAAGTCAGTGTGACCAAATTGTTTTGTCTTGTTAGTCCATCTCTTATTGAAAATAATTTTCTAATTTTTTAATAGAAAGGATACAGAATTTATTTGTACAAATTAGTACTTCACTAGTTTTCAGTATAGATATTTATGTATTGCTCTCCATTATGCTTTACCATCTACTTTAAAACCAGCTGCAGCTCTCCAGTAATACTGAGCGACTATAACAGATAGCTATGAAACCATTTTAAAAACACCCCCCTCCCTTGATACTTATTAATTAAGGCTAGATTCTCTTACTGAGGGAGCCCTTTCCTTTTGTCCCACACTGAAGGGATTATAAGAATAATGTCCTTCTGTGACATCTGGCCTTTCCTCTCTCTGGACTCTGCAGATTGTATGGCACACAACTATAATCTGTGTAGATGGCTGGGTGGAGACTGAACTGGTTTAGAGAGAGGCCACAGTCAGAGGTTGGGGGTTTGCCCCTCTTGTGACTTCCGGGAGATAAGAATGCATGAGTGTCTTTTGGTAGATTTCTGGAGGAGGCCCTGGTATGAGCTCTGTAGCCTTTTTGTGTCCAGTGAAGAATATGGTTCATCCTGGGGAGACCTTTCCTGGGAAATTTTTCTGCTTCCGAGGCCACTTCCATGTTTTGTTTTTGTTTTGTTTTGTTTTTTTTTAATGGGGGGAGGGGGTAATTGAATGATCTGACCTGATTGGTGGCACTCCATGGACATACATGCCTCTGAAGATGGAGAGTGCAGTTATTTTTAAAAGTCCTTTTACCAGTCTTTCTTACTTGGTCACATTGGGTTCAGTAAAGTTAAGAAGAAAAGAAAAAGAGAGATTGCAGAACTTGTTTTGTATAAATTAATCGAGTCTAATGGTAGGCTTCACTTGTCATGTTCAGTCCTTAGGGGAACATCTTGGTGGGGGGGGAGGGGAGTGGAGGGAGGTAGCTTACTACCAGTGGGCATTTGTACACACCCCAGTGTATAATCCTCATTAATTTAAGAAGGATTAAAAATTTTAAGCTTGTTTATTTTGGCACATTGGGTTTGTGTTTGCACGCACAGGACTTTCGAACAAATTAACCCCAGTGTGCAATTCCTCATAAATTCTAGCGGGGGGAGCCAAATACCAATTTACCCCTGTGCTGTCTTCCCTAATGAATTACAGCAGGAGGCTCATGTTTGCCAGTAAACCAGTAATTAATACCCAATATTACTAATCCCCACCCTCCACAGTCCCTGCCTCCCACCTGGAGCCTCACACTAAGCCCCCTGCCCCTACCAAGCTGCTGTCACCTCAGTACCCTTCCACTTGCAGGTCCTGTCCGGTCTCCAGCAGGCAACCCTGTTCTCCCCTGGCCCCTCATCCTCCCTCTTATCACCATTAACAATTGCGGCTGTTGGTGCTGGTGGCAAGGTGGGCGGGTGGTTGGTGTTGTGTTTCCAAAAGAGAATGCATGCTTATTGCAAACTTGACAGTGTGGCAATAATACAGTGTGTGTGTGGTGGGGGGGAGCAGATCCATGGTTCCGTCTGACAGTATTTAGTTTTCTGTATTTTAGGACTACATTTCCCAGCATTCCCCAGCTGCCCAGGCTTAAAACAGTTTCCATGGGGACCTCTGATGGGGGCTGCTTCCTCCCCTCCCCTTCCCCTGCCCAGTGACGCTGTGACATCGTGAATTCATAGTTTCATAGTTGTTAGGGTCAGAAGCTACTTCAGTAAATCATTGATTCTGACCCCCTGCCCTAGGCAAGAAAGAGCACTGAGGTCATATGACCCCAGCCAGGTGCTTGTCCAGTCTTCTCTTAAAAACCGCCAAGATAGGGGAGAACACCACTTCCCTTGGAAGCCCATTCCAGATTCTGGCAGTCCTTACCATAAAGAAGTTCTTTCTGATGTCCAACCTAAATCTGCTGTCTGTCAGTTTGTGGCTGTTGTTTCTGGTTATTCCAAGGGGTGCCCTGGTAAACAGAGCATCTCCTATTTCTTGCTGCCTCCCCCCCCCCCCCCCCCGATGAATTTGTAAACAGCCACAAGATCCCCTCTCAGCCTTCTCTTGTAGAGGCTGAAGAAATCCATGTCCCTCATCATTCCTCTTAGGGCCTTACCTTCAGGCCCCTAGCCATACAGGTGGCCCTCCTCTGGACCCTCTCAAGGTTATCCACATCCCTCTTGAAGTGCGGTGCCCAGAACTAGATGCAGTACTCCCAACAGTGGCCTGACCAATGCTGCATGGAGAGGAAGTATCACTTCCCTGGACCTGTTTGTGATGCACCTGCTAATGCATGATAGTGTGTGGCTGGCTTTACTGATTACTTTGTCACACTGACGGCTCATATTCATCTTGGAGTCATCTATGACTCCGAGATCCCTTTCTGCCGCTGTGCTGCTGAGAAGGTCATCCCCTAGCCGATAAGCGTGTTGGTGATTCCTTCTCCCTAGATGCAGCACTTTACACTTGTCTTTGTTGACTTGCATCCTATTCTTTTCTGCCCACTTTTCCAACTTGTCCAGGTCTGCCTGGATTCGATCCCTTCCCACTAGTGTGTTTACTTTACCCCATAATTTCATGTCATCCGCAAATTTGGACAGAGTGCTCTCCACGCTCTCATCCAACTCGCTGATATAGACATTGAATAGCACAGGTCCAAGGACTGAGCCTTGTGGGGGGCTCCACTGCCCACATCTTTCCAAGCTGATACTGACCCATCCACCACCACTCTCTGGATGCGACCATTAAGCCAATTTGCCACCCTCCTGACCATGTAATCATCTGTCAGAGCTGCTCAGTTTGTTTATGAGAATAGGATGAGGTACTGTATCGAAGGCCTTCTTAAAATCCAAATAGATGACATCTAGCTCGACTTCTGAATCTGAGTATTTTGTGACCTGGTCATAAAAAGAAACAAGGTTAGTCAGGCAGGATCTACTTGCTATGAACCCATGCTTGTTGCCCTTCAGCATTATTTTTCCTGCTGGGCTCCCACAAATGTGTTTCTTGATAATCTTTTCCAAAGTTTTCCCAAGGATAGAGGTGAGACTAACCGGCCTATAATTACCCGGATCCTCCTTCCTCCCCTTCTTGAAAATGGGTACCATATTGACTATTTTCCAGTCCTCTGGGACCTGACCTGAGCACCATGAGTGCTCAAACAGCCATACCAGTGACTCTGCTGTGACACTGGTCAATTTCTTCAGCACCCTTGGATGAAGATCATCCCGGCCTGCTGACTTAGACACATTCAGCCCCTTCAAGTGTCTCTTTACTAGGTTGGTGCTGACCATTGGTGGGCTGGTGTTCCTCTTGTGCCTATATGTAATGCAATTGGGAGATTTGTCTTGATCCGTGTTCACAAATACGGAGGCAAAAAACTAATTGAAGAGTTCAGCCTTGTCCCTTCTGTCTGTCACCAGCCTGTTCTGTAGGCGTCCTATGTTACCCTGCACCTTCTTTTTGCTCCCTGTATGCCTGAAGAAGGACTTTTTGTTGTCTTTAATTTTTCTCGCTAGCCTGAGTTCCATTGCAGCTTTGGCCTTCCTAACTGACTTCCTGCGAGTGCAAGCCAAGGAGGTATACTCCTTGGTAGCTACCCCCTGCTTCCACAGCCTGTATGCCTCTTTCTGTGCCCCTAGGCTTTCTTGGATTTCCCTGTTCAGCCAAGAGGGTTTCTTGGCCCCTTTGCCCCCTTTTGTGTGCAATGGGACTGTCTCCTTCTGCACCTAAAGAATCGCTCCCTTGAGGAACTAGCACCCTTCCTGGACTCCTATCTCGCCAATGCTCTTGATCTTCAATGCCTCAGTAACTAATCTCCTTTTAAGCACTTTTAAGTTGCCCTTTATGAAGTCTAGCACTTCTGCCCTGCTGGTTCCTTTTCCCACCCTACACCGGATAGTGAATTCAATTAATTGATGGTCACTATCCCCTAAGTTACCTTGTACCTGCAGATCCCCCACCAGGTCATTTCCTGTAGCTAGCACCAAATTCAGCAAGGCGTTTCCCCTAGAGGGAGCATATACTTCCTGTGTTAGGTGAAGGTCCCGTGTGCAGGTTAAGAACCTATGTGAGCAGTTAGATCTGGCTGACTGCTCATCCCAGCAGATGTCAGGGTAGTTTAGGTCACCCATGACAACCATGTTCCTTGACAAGTCTTGGGGGACTTCAGATGCATAGTGTTCTTTCTCCATGAGGCCACGCAGTGGAGAGTTTCTGAACACATGCATGTCATGTGATTCCGGCCCACCCGGTATAAATGTTCATTACTCAGCCCTGGTGGTCCACCATGACTTGCGGGATCACAGAGGCAAATCCTTTCCTGTTTGTGAATAACCGCTCTCCCTTGAAGGAGATTGTACTGGCTTGTGAGTGCTGTCTAAAGACCCCATGCAGTTAGGGTACCCCATTGGCATTGAAGCCATCTATGACTTCCTGAGGATTCCCGAGGTAAATAAAGTTGTTTGCCGTGGTGTCCTGCAGCAGCTGGCATACCTCATGAGTTGCCAGCCCAGCCATGCACGGAGCCACACCAAACTGGTTTGCAACATAGCGGTGGCCAGTTTCATGATGGCCATGGCCACCCTCTTGTCCGGCGTGATGGCCCAATACATGTTAGTGTTCTACCTTGCAGTTTGTGGCCTCAGCATTGAGATGATATGATTAAACATCTTCCTGGTCATTTGGAACATCTCCAGCTACTACTGATCATTCCAAGTGGTCTGCACAATTTACTCCCACCAGTCTGACCTCCTCTCATGGGCACAGATCCTGCAGTTTCTGCTCCTGAGGTTCATCCACAGAGCCTTGTCAGCTTCCACTTCTTCATGTGCCTCTCAGCTGTCTCACTCCACTACATACCTAAGTTCCCTTTTTTGTGAGACGCCTGCATGTGCAGGCATCTCCTCATTACAAGTGTTGAGAAAGATGATTAATGCATATGCTATTATTAGCTGTGCCTACATGTTTTGTAATAAGTCCAAGGCCAGCAGCAGGGTAATTAGTGACGCTTCCTCCTCACCCATATCTTCCAGATTATCCATTTTGGACTCTTCACTCAGTTCTTCTCCTTTCTCCACTTCCTAGGCCTCTCACATTTCTTTCTGAATCTCCGTTTGGTCCTCCTCTGTCATCCCGTATGGATTCTCCCAAGCAAGGTTGATTGAACATACTCAGCAAGGCTGCTTTTCAGATCACGGCACCATGATAAAGCAGGGCGGGTTGTGGTCTGGAGCTCTGTCTAGCTGCATTCAATTGATTACCATTGCAAGTGACCTCTTATCTGCATTTCAACAAGCAACCCTGAGGTATTGGGCGTTGGCGCAGCTACAGCATGTGATGCCGGCTGGGCACGTGCCCCTAAACCTCGGACCCCCGCTCGCACTACAGCAGAGTGCTCAAGGGATATGTGCCGCAGGCAGCAATGGTCCCAAGAGAGCATGATGGAGGCTTTGGCCGAGTCTTCATGAACGTGAGTGTCAGCTGCAGATGGCTGGTGGGACGACGTTGGCGCAGAAGAACCTTTCCCTGTTGCTGTGTTTGGTGGGGTGTGTTGGTGTTTACTGTGTTGAACAATGGCACCCTGGCTTCAGCATTACTGCTTATACCATAGCAATAGACAGCCACACCCAAGAACATTCTACCCAGAAAACGGAGCATAGTCATCGGGTGTGCCTCCTCATTCTCTGGTTAGTGATCTCATCTGACAAAAGGCCTGACCTGCAATAGCACTGCTGCCTAAAAAAATTGTGAAGTACCGCCAAAATATCTGCTCATGGTGGAGGGGGATGGGGGTACAGGATGCAAAAATCAAACCCCGTAGGCTCAGACCAAGTGCAACCATAATGTTGGGGGAGGGGAGAGGGACTTTTTACAAAGGAAAGACCCTTTGCTTTCAGCAGAACAAAGAGAGAGAGCTCCGCCTGAGAAGTTGCTAATTGCCCTCTTTCAAATGTAAAACCTTCTCCCTCCCTGGTCTCACCTGGCACAGTATTACTGCTTTTGCTGGGCAGGTTTTGGATTGGGTGCTCAGGGGTTCGGCTGCAATCTTCCTTGCAAAGCTCCCCAAAGGGGCTGCCCTCTGACAAGTCTTTTGGCGCAGTTCTGTAGAATTTCCTGGGTGCTTTTTGCATGGGGTGCTGTGGGGGGACAACTCTTTTTTGCAAAGCTACCCAGAGGGGCTGCCTACTCCCTCACAAGTCTGGCTTGCCAGGATCCCTGGGCATTGGTATTGTGGGTACCACAAGCATCACTCCTCCCATTCCCCACCTCACCCAAGCACTTTGCAAAGCCACCCAAAGGGGCTGCCCCCTGACAAGTCTTTTGGTGCAGATCTGCCACTTTTGCGGGGTTGTTTTTTCATGGGGCACTGTGGGGGGGTGGGGGGGTACACTTTCATGCAAAGCTACCCAAAGGGGCTTTTCCTGCCCCGCTCAAGGCCTATAAATTGTGGGAGCTATGGTTGGGGTGCACATACACGGTATCAATGAGAGAGGTATGCAGTAGATGAGAGAGGACAGCACACCAGAGGCAGAAGGACTCAGCACAGCACAGGAGTGTGAATGCATCAGTCGAGAAGAGTGCAGGCTGAAGTCGGGTGCAGTGCAGCGTTCAAGAGCAGGATGAGAGCTGCTTTGCGACATGGGAGTTGCAAGAGGACATTGTGACGCCCTCCACAACTGGCACCTGTATGCACTGGTAAGTGAGATGTGACCCTAGGCTGGGCCTTGAGGCGGGGGTGGGAGGGTACTTTATTTAGTTCAACTTTCAAGTAAATAAGGTGGGTGGATTTCATTATTGTCGTGAAGGAAGGTGAAGGGTAATGCACAACGAAAAGGCCCGCAGTGGCAGCACACAGATCCCGGAGACCCATGCCTACCACCCCTCCTTCACCGAGGAACGTACGCAGTGGCATGAGCTGCCCTTCTCCCCTCCCTGCACCTCTGTTCTCGTGCTGGCTGGCTTTGTCCCATCTTACCACCTGGTTGGGCAGCGGCCCCCCGCTCAGCCCCACCTTGCTACAGCATTTCACAGCATGTAGGTTCTCTTTGCTAGCTGGTGAATAGTGTACATGAGGTCAGAGCAGGAGGCCCTTCTGGGTGGGTTTCCAATAAAAATTCCTAGTCTCTGTCTATTCCACCCCCCCCCACCCCCCAACATTCCTTCCTTCTCTCCTATTTTCATCTACAATTCCTACTCTGGCTGCTGTTTCTGCCGGTGATACTGGCCACAGCCACCACAGAAGAGAAGCAGACTGACCACATATAAAGCCTGAGAACAACGACTGATGCCACTTCCTTGTACACGGTTGCATTGTCTCAGCTGGCAGTGGTTGCAGTGTCTCATTGCCAGGTGCCTATCACTGTTGGTATCCCTGCCTGCCTGCCTCCATGGCTGAAAGAAATATTATCCTTAGATTAATAATAGAGGTGCACTGATATATGGGTCCGATATTGGATCAGCACCCATATAAAGAAAATTTAATATATCGGGAAATCGGCCATATTAGGCTGATAATTTGGCCTATAAATGGCCCGTGCATGCGTGCAGATGCAGCGCAGCACAGGCAGTGACGAGCACAGCCCAGCAGTGTGGAGAGCTGCCTCCAGCTGGTAAGTCTAGTGTGGTGGAAGGGGAGGGGAGAGGGAAGAAGGGCGGGGGGGTGCAGATCAAAGACCCTATGGTGAGGGAGGTGTGGGGCTGGAGCTGGGGGCAGGGAAGCACTTCCCCCAGCTGGTACGGGGCTGGTACGGCATGGAGCTGCGGGGGGTGGCGGGGCAAGGCTGTGCTGGGACGGGCTATGGTGGCGGGGGGGGGGGAGGAGGTGAGGAGTTGCAGCCACAAATTTGCCATAGCCCCTTCCCAGCGCAGCCCTGCCCTTCTGGAAAGAGCTCAGCCCAGCCCCAGCCCACCCTGCGCAGATCTGGAGGCACATGACCCCTTCCCCATGCCTTCCCAGACAAGCGCCGAAAGCCACGCCCCCAGCTCCAGCCCCACATCTCGCTCACCGCATGGTCCTTGATCTGCCCCCTCAAGCCCCTTTCCTTCCCCTCCCTCCACACCAGACTTACTAGCTGGAGGAAGCTCTCCATGCTGCCCGGCTGTGCTTCTTGCTGCCTGTGCTGCACTGTGGCTGCACGGTAGCTCTGCAGGCTGCCAGGCTGGTATCAGAAATCAGATCAATATTGGCCAATATGCCTCCTTAAAAATCGGCTATCGGTATTGGCCACAAAAATCTCTATTGGTGCACCCTTAATAATACTGGAAAAAAAATGAGAATAATGATTATGATTATAAGCATACTGATGATAATGATTTTATACAGTGCCTAAAAACATTAACCCCCGTGTCTGCCGTGACTTAAATAGTTTCTAAATAAAGACAAAAGGGGCCTGTAGTGTGTTTAATATAGAAGCAACTCAACGTGCACGTCAAATAATAATGTAAAAATTTTTAAATTTAAATTTCTTTTTAATATTAACATATTATTTATGAACAATTAGAATGTTTTTGTCTCTGGTTAGGATAAGAACTGTCTGTGAAGTATGCTGTGTGTGTCCTACTTCCAGGGCTGACTACGTGCACCTGCCTATACTGCCTACAACCCTAGTGCACCTGCCTATACTGTACAACAGTTTGAAATGCTGAAAAATTTGAAATGTTCAGGTAGTCCAAGCATCTACTTACTCTGACATGCTTCATTAAGTCTTTTGAAAAGTGATAGATGCAATGTTTCTGTTCTTTTTTTTTTTTTTTTTTTTTGGGGGGGGGGGGGTTGTAGATAACTCATGGGTACATCAAACATACATAGCCAAAAATTTGGAATTCACTATATGTCCTCTAGTAGTTGACTGCTGCGTACTCTCCAGGTACAAAACAGCTCAATGTACTCTCAGGATACAAAAGAGCACAGTCATGGCAGGGTGCTGGGTGGGCACCTATCTCAATTTCCATACTTGGGCATAGTGTACTCTCAAGATACAAAAGAGCACAAAGTCATGGCTGGGTGCTGGGTGACAACTGGCTGACTGTTGGGCATTCTGTTCATTTTGTACAGCATGTACAGCAAGAGAATTAGCATGAAGTTTTTGTATTAGGGTAATGTCTTTTCCTAACGGCAATCAGTACCAATAATAATAAATGTATCTGTGTATGTCCGCTGCCTCTCGGCCTACCTCCCTCCCTTGCTGTCTGTCTTCCTCTGGTGCCTGCCCAAAACTCTGTGGTCCCAGCCCAGGCCTGCTTGGTGGGTGTGTTACTGACTAATGATTGTACTACTTTGCATCTTGTGAAGACACTAAGCCCAATTAGGTTCATCTAGAATAATAATAATCATAAATGATAAAAATACTAATCTGGCTCTAATCATAATAATCTGCTTCCAAAAGTAATTAACCATCAGCGGCAAGGAGAGGGTGCCCTGTCATCGCGTCAGTAATTATTGTGCTTTTTTGTAGCTTGTGGAGCCCAACCCTCTCTGGTCTGGTCAGCTTGCTCAAGTTCAAAGATTATAGCTATTCCAGCTATTCAATGTAATAATCAGAAATAAAGTAATCATAATCTTTAGAAAACAACTATCAGAAATGCGTGTGCAGCGTCTTTGTCACAATTCCAGGCAGGCTTGCCTCCGTGTGTGCTTTGCCTATCAGGGCTGTGTGGTTGGTCGATCTCTGGTTCTAGTTGAGGTTTCGCCATTTCATATATTCTGATCAAGCAAGTATTGCTATAAATAAGCATTTCATCTTGACTTCTGTTCTCTATGTTTATGCCAAATATTAAATTGATCTTCTTTGGCTTTCTAAGCAGGCTTTCTAAGATGGCCCTCTTTCTTACTGCCTGGTGGGTGTCAGTGCCTGAGGTGGTGGGCGACTGCCCTTTTCTTCCTAATGCCTGCTTGGTGTCAGCGCCCGGAGGGAGATGGCCAAGTGCCCTCTTTCCTAGTGCCTGGTGGGTGTCAGTGCCTGCGGGGGGTGGGGGTGGAGGGCGACTGCCCTCTTTCCTAGTGGTTGGTGGGTGTTCAATATATTAATCAGTGTAATTGTACTAATCAGCAATAATCAGAGCAATTGTAATAATTGGAAGAAATCAGAGTAATCAGCACCCGAGTAAGGGGTGCCTTCTTTCCTACTGCATCCTGGGTTATCAGCGTCCAGGGGGTGGGTGACTGCTCTCTTTCCTACTGCCTGGTGGGTGTTCAATGTAATAATCAGAAATAATCAGAGTAATTGTCCTAATTGGCAATAATCAGAGTAATTGTACTAATTATAAAAAATCAGAGTAATCAAAGGGTGAGTGCCCTCTTTCCTACTGCCTAATGGGTGTCAGCATCCAGGAGATGGGCAAGTGTCATATTTCCTTCTGCCTGGTGGGTGTTCATTGTAATAATCAGCAATAATCAGAGCAATGATGCAAACTGCCTGCCACACAAACACAAACAAACAAAGCATAAAGACATACAAATACAAACACGGGTAGCCAGAAAATAAACAAACAGGAAATACAAACACAAAAATACAGAAAGCACAAATACAAAGACATAGATATAAACTTGCAAGGAGAAATAGTTGTAGTGTGAATGTGCTATTGAATAAATCTACTAGTGCTTGATCACAATTTATGAAACACAAATGCAGAAACACTAAAGACACAAAAACAGAGCCACAAACAAACACAGAAAAATACAATGCAGCACTTCATAAAAATACAGGTGACTCTCAAAAGAAAAAAACAGACTATCATAGATCCCAAACATTGAGCACTTGACCACCATACATTGTAATTTTTCAAATACGAAAACAATCTTTGTTGCTCAAGTTAAAGTATTATAAGTATTCCATGTAAGTTGTGACTAAAAGCTATTAAGTTATGCAAATGTCAGTGTAGAACAAACTATGGGGTCGCTTGCCTGCTCAGTGTCAGTGGCTGGTGGGTGTGTGCCCTCTATCGTAGTAATCGTTAGAAATGATTGCTTCAGTAATGAGTACAGTAGAAATAATCAGAGGTAAGCAGTACACATATACTTTCAGAAATGTCTGTGAAGCATGCAGTGTGTGCAGCACTTGCAGGCCGGCATCTGTGTACAGGTGTGCTGGCTCCCCCCCAATCCAACCCCTGCCCCCTCGTCCGGCGACCCCCACACTGCCCAGCCTGCCTGCACTCAGCTGTGGCAGCAGGGGAACTGGGCAGTGGTGCAGGACCCACACATGATGGCTTGCTTACATGCAGCTAGCAGGGCTCATGGTGGGGCAGAGGGGGAAGTAGTGGAGGTGATGCAAAAAACAAACCTCAAGCATAGGCTCAGCACAGTATTGCCGCTTTTTCTTGTTGGGTTTTGGATGGGGCGCTCTGTGGGGTGGGCAGTCTTTCTTGCAAAGCTACCAAGAGATGCTGTCCTCTCAGAAGTCTGGCTTGCCAGGATCCCTGTACATTGGGATTAGGGGTACCACAAGCATTACATCTCTGATACCAATCCACCCTGCTGCTGTCTGTGGTACTGAATTATAATCAGGGGCACATTTAAACCAGTAATCCCATTACTTCTGAAATCCCCCAACCCCAAGAAGCTAGGGATCCCCCCGCTAAGCTGTGGTCATTACCTCTCCTACTACCCCCAAACTGCACAGACTCCCATGCCAGTCTGCGTATGAAAGAAAATATGCCACATCCAGAAGCAACTGTATGAATTTCAAAATTTTATTTCAACATTAAAATGGCGGTCCATTTACATTATTTTTTCTCATAAAAAAGAAGTCATTATTTAAAAAAATAATTGTACAGTAGCAGAAAAGTAGAAAAAAAATAATCTAGATTTTCCTTCCCTGTATCTGTTTGTTTATACACTACTATTTGTTATACACTACTATTTATTAGTAGATTTTCCTTCCCTGTATCTATTTATTTATACACTATTTATTATTTATACACCATCTATTTATATGCTGTTTAAACACTACTATTGATACTATCGCTACATATGTATATCTATATATCTATTTCTATTCTACTTTGTTATTCTTTACTCTGTTCTTCTATTTCTTCTACTAGTCTTATTTATTCATTCTTTCATTTATTCACTCTTTTCAATTTCTGGTCCTGTAAGGCTTCTGTAAGGGAAGAAAGAAGAAAAGGATGGGTTTTGGCCCACAGTCCAAACACCACCACCTTTACCTCTCCCTTAGAGGCTACAAAGTCAGTGGGATATTTATGACATTACTATATGTCACCTGGGATGGTGTATATCCTGGGGGGTGAGTCTGGCATGCAACGTCCACCTACACAGTTTGTCTTGCTTCTGGAATGGCAGTTATAAGAAATAGGAAAGTTACCCTGCCATATTAAAGTGTTAAGAACAGGTGCCACACTCCATCAGTTGCAAACTTACCATTTGCTGCTGCTGTTGCTGTGCTCCACAGTTTTGACCACGGTGCTGGGCACAGGGTATGGGATGGGGAGCACATACAGGACTGATGGTGGTGGGGTTTTTTTTTTGCTTGCAGTATTTGAATTATTTTTCTTTGCAGCACTAGAGTGAAGTCAAACATGTTAGCAACTTGAAAAAACACTAAGTCATACAGTAGTTCTTCAAACAATAATATACTGAAGAAATAATAGAGCATTTTTATTTTCAAAGAGGCTTTTGTGTTCACAGGTTTTGTAAATGGTCAAACTTTTGCTGCATAAAATTCAGCTTATGTATTGCTTTAGACTTGTGTAAGAAATGTTTTTATCATTAAGCCAGAACCTGTAGTTCTTATCCCAGTAGTCATCGTATTAACATCAAGGGACACTTATCAGAACTGGTCCAAGGAAATGTGATTTTACAGATTCTCAGAGGGAATGGTTAGGAAAATTTGTGAAGTATAGTGAATTGACTAAATATGGCATGTTCCACATTTCATTGCCAGCCACTTAGGGACAGTTGTTCTTGGAATTAATGCCAACACTCTTAAACACAAATTTGGAAAAGCTTGTATTTGACAAGAGAGCCAATGTGCAGAATGTAGATATTCAGTTGTTGTGCTTACGAACTGAAGTAATCCTACTGCATGTGACATTGACTAGAATTGCCAAAATGCTTCAAACTCATTCAGACTAGACTGATGTTCAATGTTGTCTAAGAATTATAATGCAAGTAGACAACTGGACTATCCTCTAGAGTGGAGATGAGAGCTGAATCACCTGTAATTTATTCTGAAAAATGCCAAGGCCTGTTGGTTCCAACGCCAAGGTTGGAACCACTATTCTAAAGGTTTTAAGGTATTTGTGGTCTTGAAAAATACCGTAAAAGGTACCTAAAAAAAACCACACCGTTCATGTTGTTGGCGAGATACTCAGAGGATGTAAACTTCAAAGGAGGAACTCGGGAGGGATAAAGGCAGTTGTCCCTAAGTCTGATGGGATGAGATTATGAAAAGAAATATGGAGATTGAATATCAGCAAAGTAGGGAAGTTACTTTCTGGCTTTGGTTAGCCTCCTGAGGCAGTGGTGAAACAACCCTCTCCTGCAGCTTCCTCCATCCTGCTTATGGTGTTGACAGGGCAAATACTGGAATTAGATTGGAAGGGGTAGTCCTGTGTTGGCTGGGAGATGGATGTGAACAAACTTTTCTTTCCTGCAAGTCATTTATATCTTCTTGGGGACACTCCTACCACTCCATGGGTGTGTCCACACATGCAGGCACGTGCACTTGCAGCAGCTAAAATAGAAGCCGTGCAAATTTTAGCCGGACCTTTTTGCCTCGGTGCACTTGCCCAGACATGCACTTCGGTGTGGTGCAAGTTGTGCCACTTGGGCAAAATAACTCTGCCTGGCTTCTCCCAGATCTGCAGCCAGGAGAGCTAGAGCCTAAGGCCAGCACCTGTGCTGGCCCCAGCAGTGTAAAAAGCTTCCCTGTCCTGGCCCCATCAGTACAAAAAGCTTCCCAGGCATGTAGCTCAGGGCTACTTGCTCTCAGGAGCTTGTGGGGCTCAGCCATTTGGTACCTGGGGACACTACTCCTTGTGCCAGCTGGACTGCTGAAGCAGCTCTGAGCGTTCCCTGCACTCACTGTCTACTGCAGCAGTCTGGCAGTGGGGGCTGCTGCCTGGCTGTGACCTACTGCCACCTGCAACAGCATGTGGCCTGAAGGCTGCACACCTGCCAGACCCAGATGGGGACTGTACAGCCAGTAGAGACAGCTGCCCCTCTGGGCCAGCTGCCAGTGGGCTGTGACTGCAGAGCTGGCCTTAGTGTGGCACTGCTGCCCTGTGTGCCCCTGCCTGGCCATCCGGTCAGCTGTCACCTGGAAGATGTTCCCAGTTTGGTGGCCTGCTTTGAACTCTCAAAGAATGTTCTCCTGGCCCCAAGTGTTCTGGAGGTCACCCACCACCAGCTGGGTCCAGGGTGGAGGGATGTGGGGGGACATGGGGTGTGTGAGTAGGTGTGGGTAGATCATGGGGGGGGACTATCAGGGGGTGCTCAGAAGGGATGGGTCTCCTGCCCCCCACAGGGCACAGTCTCCTCACACAGCTTATAGACTGCTACCCCACAGGGGCTACAGCCCCCCCCACCCAGCCCCACCCCCCGCTTGCTCCCCCCAGACCCCTGGATCACTGCCCCACCCATCCCCATCCCCTGCCCATTCCCCCAGCCCCCTAGATCGCTGCCCTACCCAACCCCATTGCCTGCTGGCTCCTGCAGTCCCTTCCCAATGGCTCCCTGCCCAGGCCCAGCATCCTGGCACTTTAAAAAAAATAAAATAAAAAAAAGCCCCTCACTCACCGGCTGTAGGACCGGCGGTCGGTGCCTTGGGTGGATATCCAGGGGTCTGGACCTGTGGATATCTGGTGATCTTGTTCCCACATACTCTTGCAGCGTCTCAAAGGGGTTTGAGATGCTGCAAGAGGTACTTGCGTGCTTATCTGGACGTGCCCCACAGCCCTACACCACCACCACAAACAGAGCTCTGGGATGGAGATTAAAAGCTGTTCCAGGAACTTCCAGAAGAAGGAGCAGCAGCAGAGAGAGCACATTTAGTTACAGAATCTACCCCACACAGGGTAAGAGCCTCTGTCTCTGCACATTAGCATATCAGTCAGTTGCTTTGGGTTTATTTACACTGATATTTGGGGTCAGTCTCTAATAGTTTGTCCTTAGTCATCCTGAGTTGCCCTTTCCTGTCTGTACCATACCTTATAGCATACACCAAGATCCTTTGTGTTGTGCTGCTTATTTCTTCAGCATGACACTAGGATTATCCTAGGTTCCCTTACACAGCCCTTGTAGAAATCAGTCTGTGGGTTGCTCATCTCTCCTTATGGGCAGTGGCAAAGGAAAGGTGGGAATGCAGAAGGACCGAAAAATCAAGAACAGAGAATTATGGGATGGCTGCTGGTGGGCAGCTTCTTGTGATTTGAGGCATGTAGTGCCCAGGTGAGATCCACACATGCTGCAGAACAGGGAGGTGCCTGAGGTAAGTGTAACCAGCCTCCTTTCCAGAAGTTCAGCAGAGCTTTCAGGCTAAGTATAGACAGTCAAAAAACCCAAGGCTGAATTGATTCAGTCTTTGCAGTTTAATTTAAGATGCATACAGTGAACCAATAAGCAAGTGAACAGATATTTACTTTTGATTCTGCAAATGCAGCCACATGCCTGCAGTGGCCCAGGCCAGAAGCTAGAGCGGCGGGGGCTCTAAAGCAGTGGTTCTTACCTTTTTTATTCCGGGATCCATTTGCTAAGATCAATGGCTTGTCCTGACCCACACCCCCGTGGCCCTGCTGGTGCCCAACCTGAAGTACCCTGACGGTGTCCCCTACTCCCAAGCCACAGCCCCCTTACCTCCCACTCCCCAGGCCATGTTGGTGCCTCTCACTCGCAATCCACAATCCTCTGCCCTCCCCCTCCCCCAGCTCTGCTTGGGCTGGAGTGTGAGCAGTGAATGCGGGCTCCTGTGTGTATGGACACCAGCCCTGTGCCACCCACCCAAGTGCACAGCTCCCCCCTGCGAAGGACCACCCTTGCCTCCTTCCGTTGCTGAAGGGCCAGGCGCCTTCTCCTCGCCGCTCCCCCTGCCCTGTCACAGCCCTGCATCTGGCCACCATCCCCAGCACCTGTGCGTGTACACCCCCCCCCCCCTCCAGACAGTACTCTGGACTTCCATCCTCTGCTTCCCATACAGTTACCTGCATTCAGTGGCTGGGGCTGCTCCCACGACCTGGCCTCGCTTCACTGTATGCTGGCCACGCGTGTCTACGCGTGCAGATGCATGTGCTCCTGCTGCCTCCAGTTGTCCCAAGCAATACTTGCAGGCTGGAACACTATGAGCTTCCACAGGTTTTCCTGGGACTTCCTCATGACCCTTTTGAATATTTTTGTGACCCACTTTTGGGTTGCAACCTGCCAGCTGAGAAATGCCGCTCTAGAGCATGCTCCCTGTTCAGCAGGAGCAGACAGCTTGGGCCAAGGCTAGCCTACCCACCCTGGGGGGGCACTGTTGGGAAGGTGCAAAGTATTCTGGGATGCTGGGGACTGTGTGTTAATTTGAATCTGGAGGGGATCTGGGACAGAAGTTCAATAAACCGATTTAACTTAATTAGTTAAGTCTGATACTACGTCCACCCAGGTTTATCTTAAACTGGTTTTGGCCATTTTGAAAGTAGTTTATGTGCACTGAACTTCTGTTGTGTTACAAATTTAAACCAGTTTCTGCTCACTTATACCAGTTTATGTGTAACTTCAGTCCCTTCTGTCCTAGGGTTAGGCTGGACTGTCGCCAGGGGTGAAGTTTACATTTTTGTAGTGTAGGGTCATCGGGTGCCAGCAGACCCTCTGCCATTTATCAATGCTCCTGTCTAACAAGCGATATTATGTCCATCTAGGGAACGCTGAGCAGAATCCATCTACTAAATAAAAGTTTCCCACAAGGATCAGTGCTTGCATCAGCCCTTTTTAAATGTCTACATAAGCGATCTTCCTGTCACCACCAGCCAGCAATTCAACTATGTCTATGACCTGGCGCTTGCTACTCAAAGGACCCAGGCTGAAGTCCAGACAGATCTTTGGGAAGACCTCAAGTTACTTGAAGAATATTTCACGTGCTGGAGACTCCACCCAAATCCAACGAAAACTGCCATCATGTAATTTCATATAAACAACATCCACGCGGACCAGAAACTCACCATCACTTTCTGTGGAGAAGAGGTTAAGCATAAGAAGTTCCCAAAATACCTCAGTGTAACTCTTGATTGGAGCCTCATCTTTCATGAACATCTATGGGATGTTGCTAAAAAAAAAAAAAAAAAAGAAGAAAGCATGAGTTAACCTTGTGCATAATCTGGCCAGAATGACATGGGGAGCAAATGCAACCATGCTTCAAATGACCACTCTAGCACTTGTTTTCTCTGCAGCTGAATAATGCTCCCCAGTTTGGAACAGAAGCTTGCGCACAAAGATTGCTGATACGCAGTTAAATGCAGCTATGCAGATTATATCAGAAACGCTAAAAAGTAACATATTGCCATGGCTTCCAGTCCTAGCAAACGTTGCTCCCCCACAGCTCCACTGCCATGCTGCATGCATGAGGGAATGTCATAAGGCCATCAGTAACCCAACAAGGATGTCACCACGCCACCACCGGATAGGCTCAAATCTAGACAACCCTTCTGGAAATATGCCAAGAAGCTCTATGATGAGAACACCGAAGAACAATGGAAGGAAGCCTGGGCAAATACCAGCCTGCTGCAGAAATACATCGTCAGCAACCCTACAATCCCCCAGCCAGGATTTGATCTACTGGGAAAGATTTGGTCCTCCCTGAATTGCACGCAGACACTTCATGGAAAATTTAGACACCTACTCCATAAATGGAGAATCAAAGAGAGTCCAGACTGTGGTTGTGGTGTGATTTTTCACACAGTGCAACACATTGTGAATGATTGCCCATTTCAACCATTTAATGGCAAACTAAAATCAATCCATGCAGCTACCCCTAAAGCAGTTGAATGGTTATCAAGTTTAGATATTAATCTATAAATGTTGTAATCCTAGAATGTCATACAAAACAGAGAGAGTGTAAATGCTTGGTGTGCATAGGCTCGGGTGTGACCTTTGAATCAGCTCTAATTCACTGTAGACATACCCTTTTTGAACATAGACTAAGGGTGGGCAAGTATCTGGGCCTGAGGGCCACATAAGATGTTTTGGTGATCTGTCATGGGCTGGTTTGCTGCCCCCCCATATGCAACAGCTCACCAAAATTCCCTATGTGGGATGGGGCCCTGAGCAGCAGTGTTCAGGAGCAGGATGGGTAGTTGAGGCCAAGATCACAGGGTGGGGTCATGGAGTGGTGACACTGTAGGGCTGGGGCTGGGTCAGAGCCATGATCCACTGCCCATATGCCCCTGTGATGGGTGTGGGTTCCATGTGCAGGGAGTAGATCGCAGCTCTGCCCTGTCCCATTCATGTGCTATCACCACCCTATGATCCTGGCCCTGACTCCAGATGCAGCTCTTCACCTGCCCGTGCAGCTCCCTGGAGCTTCATCTTTGGCAGGGCTGGGATCTTGGGGCAATGACAGCGTGGGGCTGGGGCAGAGCTGGAAATCACTGCTGGACCTCACTCGGGGGGGGGGGGGGGCATAGCACCCATGAGCAGGAGAGGAGGGCTGCTAGCCCTGTGGAGAAGGCTTGGGAGGCTGAGGATTGGAGGCAGGGGCAGGGGACAGACATGTTTCACCACTGAGCCACAAAATGGGGGCAACTTAGCTTCCCTTCCCCCTGCCCTCATCCATTTTTTCCTCCAGCCCAGAGTGTGCAGCCCACAGATGGGGCAGGGAGAGTGGTTGACCTGGTGGTGACTCCATGCCCCGCCACACACTTACAAGCAGTGGCTAGGACTGGGCCAGGGCTGGGGGAAGTGGGTGGCACTATGGTACCCCTGTCCCATACCAGCCAGCAGCTTGCCCCAGGATGCCCACACAGTGGCTGTAGGCCCCAGCCCCACTGGCTTAGCATGGGGCATCGTATGTGGAGCGGTGTGGGGGCAGTGGCAGCATGGGAGCCCTGGTGAGGGTGCTGCATCTGGGGCTGGGGTCGGGGTCGGTCTCCTTGGAGACTGGCCCCTGGCCCCAGATGCAGCTCCCTACCCAGCTGCATGCAGTCTCCATGAAGACCGGCCCCTGACCCCTCGTGTAGCACCGTCACTGGGGCTCCCACTGTTGCCCCTGCTCCTCTCCACTACACCTCATGCTGAGCTGGCATGACTGGGGGCTGCCGCTGCCACATGGGCATCTCGGGGAAAGCTGTGGGCTGGCATGGGATGGAGGTATGCTAGTGCTGCCTGGTGGGGCTGAGGGACCTGCTGTAGGCTGGACAGAATTGCTCCATGGGCCAGATGTGGCCCACAAACCATATTTTGCCCATTCCTGGCATAGAATTTCTCTACTTGTTCCCCTGTAGTTCATCCTTTTACTCAGACTGCCAGCCTTTTGGCACTCCCTCCTATGTCCTGCATTTCTCCACTTTTTTTCCTCCTCCTTATTGTTCCCGTCCTGATAAGTGACAGCTCAAAACAAAACAAAACAAAAATTTCTCTTTGGTTTTCCATTTATTTGTTTTATTTATTTTGTAATGAAAAAAAATTAAAAAGGAACCCAGAGGAATATTTTGGCTTTTGTTTTTCATCATTTTGTTCTTAATCATGTGACCAACGGGGTATCCCAAGGCTCTGTCCTTGGACCTATATTGTTCAACATCTTCATTAATGATGTGGACATTGGAATCAGAAACGGACTGGCCAAGTTCGCCAATGATACCAAACTGGGGTACAACATCCACACCTGAGGACAGGAGGGCGATCCAGGCTGACCTTGACAGGCGCAGAAAATGGGCGGGTGAGAACCTGATAGTGTTTAACATCGAAAAATGCACGGTTCTCCACCTTGGGAGGAAAAACCTGCAGCCTGCTTATAGGCTTGGCAGTGCTATGCTGGTTAGCACTACAGATGAAAGGGACTTGGGGGTCATGATTGACCCCAAGATGAACATGAGCCTTCAATGTGATGCTGTGGCTAGTAAAGCAAGCAAAATGCTGGCTTGCATCCATAGATGCTTCTCAAGCAAATCCTGGGACGTCATTCTCCCATTGTACTTGGCCTTGGTGAGACCATAGCTGGAGTACTGCGTCTAGTTTTGGGTTCCACAATCCAAAAAAGATGTGGAGAGGCTTGAGAGAGTCCAGAGAAGAGCCACGCACATGATCAGAGGTCAGGAAAACAGACCTTACGATGACAGGCTGAGAGCTTTGGGACTCTTCTGCCTGGAAAAGTGCAGGCTCAGGGGCAATCTGATGACCACCTATAAGTTTATCAGGGGTGTTCACCAGGATCTAGGGGAACAATTGTTCACCAGAGTGCCTCAAGGGATGACAAGGTTGAACGGTTATAAACTCCTGCAAGACAGTTTCAGGCTGGACACAAGGAAGAATTTCTTTACTGTCCAAGCCCCCAAGGTTTGGAATAGCCTGCCACCAGAGGTGGTTCAAGCACCTACTTTGAATGCCTTCAAGAGAAATTTGGATGCTTATCTTGCTGGGATCCTATGACCCTAAAGTGTTTGTGTTTTTGCAGTATATAACAGAAATACCTCACTGAGTGAAATATTAAATTGAATAAGAATAGGGTTAGAGAAACATAAAATCTGAGTATGAAACAAAATGGTTTAACATCAGGGATCCCGATTTTCTCCAATTTAAAAAAAATCCTCAATTTTTGGTTAAAAAAGAAGTAACCCCAAATCCATGTTTTTCCATTATTTAAATGACACACCACTTATATATATTAGGGGTGCGCCAATTAGAGATTTTTGGGGCTGATTTTTAAGGAGGCATATCGGCCAATACCGATCCGATATCTGATACAGCTGCGTGCATCTGGTAAGTCTGTTGTGATGGAAGGAAGAGGGGATGGTCAGGGGTCCCTGGGGTGAGGGAGGGAGTGGGGCTGGGGTAGGAGCTTAGCCTGGCACAGCCCCAGCCCCCATGCCCTCCTGGGATGCTCACAGTGGCAGGAACTGCCCCCACTTCCCATGCCCCACAGACGAGCCTCGGCTTCATCCGGCACCCTGCCCCACCCTGGCTGGACAGCACCTGCACCACTCCTTCCCTCATCATGGGAGCCTTGATCTGCCCTCCCAAGACCCTTCCTCCCTCCTCCCCTTCCACCATAACAGACTTACCAGCAGCACGCAGCTCTCCCAGTTGCTGGGCTGTGCTCCAGGCTGCCTGTGTGCTGTGCTGTGGCTGTGCGCTTGCGCAGGCAATCATCGGCCAAATTATCAGCCACATCAGGCCTATTTCCGATGCAGTCAGTTTTCTTTATATTGGTGCTGGTTCGTTATTGAACTGATGTATCGATGCACCTCTAATATATATATATATATAGTATATGTATATAGTGATGTTTCATATTAATCATGGAAAAATGTACATTTGGAGTTACTTTTTTTTAAACTGAAAATTGGGGATTTTTTTTTTTTTTAAATTGAAGAAAACCAGGATCCCTGGTTATCATAAGGGGCAGGTCCAGGGGCAGGCTGGGCAGGGCCCCCTAGTCCAGGAGCAGGCAAAATACAGCTTGCGGGTTGGATCCAGCTCACCAGAAACTTTCATGTGACTGCAACACCCCCCGCACACAAAGAATTGTGCCCTGCCCAGTCCTTCCACTCGTGAGGGTGGGAGCAAGGTGCCCATGTGTTCACCCCACAACCGACATTATACCCTATTTTACCTCACTCCCGCCTTCACAGGTGAAAGGGCTCTGCCTAGCCAGCATCAGTTTCCAGGTGGTGCTTCTGCTGCAGCCACCCCATGGGAACCTGCTTGGCTTCCCAGATATCCAGCTCAGTTGGGGCAGCAAGTAGGGAAACGGTGGGACTGGTGCTGGGGCGAGGTGGGGTGGAGTTGCAGTTGAGTGGAGCAAGGAGCCCGTACCCGGGGGGTGAGGGTGGGGGGGTGGGGAGGTGCAGAGCTCGGCTGGGCAGGGTGTAGGTATGAATGACCCCCCCCACCCACCCCCCATATGGTGCACAGCCCTTGCTGCCGGCAGCAGGTGGGGGGACTCAGGGTGCTGGTACCCAGCAGGGTACAGCTCTGGCCAGAGCTGCATGCGGGGGAGAGGAGCGCAGCCTGCCTTGCTGTTCCATGCCGCACACCTGCAGCTCCAGCCCTCGCACTGGGGGAAGCCCTGCGCTGGAGCTGGCTGCCTTCCCCGCACCCTGCTGCGCAGGTCCCTACACTCTGCAGGCAGTGGAGGGAGCCCCGCCCCCTTCTTCTTTGCAGAGTCCAGCATGGGGCTTCCAAAGTGCAAGTGTGGGAGCTGCAGGTGCACCACACTGAGTACCTGTGATAGAGGTGGCTGGGAAGGCTGTGCTCACTGCTATTCCCCCCGCCCCCTCCCACAGTGCTGGCTGGATCTGTGTACTAGTGCCCTGAGCCCCCCCGCCTGCTGCTGCTGCCACCATGGGGCTGCACACCATGTGGGGGAGTGTGTGTGGGATCCCCACCCTCCCCACCCTCCTTCATCCCACAGACCTCACACATCCACACCCTTCCCCCACTGACATATACACATCCCAACATACCCTATGCCCCCCCCCCACCCCAATATAAAAGAGTGAGACTTTATTTTGGAGTTACTATGCAATCCCTTCTATATACAGTACACCAACACAAAACATGACCAGGGACCCTGGTTTTCTCTGATTTAAAAAAATCCCCAATATTCAGTTAAAAAAGACGAGGATTTGGGGTTACTTTTTTTTAACTGAAAATTGGGTT
Source organism: Alligator mississippiensis (assembly GCF_030867095.1). Classification (NCBI taxonomy): domain Eukaryota; kingdom Metazoa; phylum Chordata; order Crocodylia; family Alligatoridae; genus Alligator; species Alligator mississippiensis. Next base: position 83,530,293 of record NC_081828.1, on the reverse strand, counting down.
TTTTTTTAAAATGGAGAAAACTAGGATCCCTCATCCTGACAATTTTTTTTTGTAATTTAAATTACAATATGTTATAGTAGGTGTTTGACTTCTAGTGTATTATTTTTTTTTTTTCTGGTTCTACAATGGCAACCCTCCCTTCCCAAAAGGAATATCGTGGTGTGGAGGGGCAGTAAGGGGAGGGACTTCTGGTGGCAAAGGTCAGAGGTTAGGGGTTGGGACTTCTGGTTTCAATATGGCAACTGTCAAGGGGTGGGGCTACCCATGTGGCCCTCAAAAGCTCACCAAAACTTGTTAAATGGCCCTCCAGCCAAAATAATTGCCTGCCCCTGTCCTAGTCTAAACTATGCCATTTTTCAGTAGTTCCTAAGTAGCTCTGTCCTTCAGTTTACCCAACTGTAAAATTGATGCAATGCTCATCTTACCTCACACTGCTATAACTAATTGAAATGGAGTGTTTTGAGTTGAATGAGCGTTCTAAGTAATAAGTGAACACATTAGTTCTTGTTTTTAGAAGTGACTCAGTTCATAAAATCCAGACTTGAATTGGATCCACCCCAAAGGAAGAGTACTCTGCACTGCCCTGGACCTGTAGGGAGTGAACCAGGAAAGCCAAGGCTGTGACTGAACTCCAACTGGCTACACATATCAAGGACAATAAAAAGTCCTTTTCTAGATATGTGGGGAGCCGGAGAAAAAGCAAGGGTAACAGTGGACCCCTGCTAAACCATATGGGTCAACTGACAACCGACGCCTAGGAAAAGCCAACCTGCTTAATGGGTATTTTGCATCAGTTTTTCACCAGCCCCAAGGGACAGCCTTGCTCAGTACGGTATGGGATGGCCAGAGCAAGGGAGAACTGTTGCCCTTCATCAATGTTGACCATGTGAAGGACCACCTTGAGAGGCTGGACACCTTCAAGTCAGCTGGCCCAGACAGCTTACACCCCAGGGTACTTAAGGAGCTGGCAAGCATCATAACTTTGCCACTGGCACAGATCTTCAAGAACTTGTGGCGATCAGACTAAGTACCCAAAGATTGGAAAGAAGGCCAATGTGGTGCCTATCTTCAAGAAAGGGAGGAAAGTAGATCCAGGGAACTACAGGCCCATCAGCCTGACCTCTATCCCAGGGAAGATCTTGGAGAAAATCATCAAAAGACCATTCTTGTCAAGCTAGCTGAAGGCAATTTCCTGAGGGATAGCCAGCACGGGTTTGTTGTAGGTAGGTCTTGCTTAACCAATCTCATCTCCTTCTACGACCAGGTGACATATCACCTGGACAAGGGAGAAGTGATTGACATCATATATCTTGACTTTTAAAAAGCTTTCAATCTGGTATCCCATGATTGTCGTATAGAAAATCTGGCCATCTGTGGCCTGGGCTACATCACAGTCCACTGGGTGGGGAATTGGCTTCAAGGTCAGACCCAGAGAGTGGTAGTTGACGGAAGTCCATCATTGTGGTGCACCGTGACCAGTGGGGTCCCCAAGGCTCCATCCTTGGGCATATTCTTTTCAACATCTTCATTAACGATGTGGGCATTGGTGTCAGAAGCAGACTGGCCAAGTTCGCTGATGACACCAAACTTTGGGGTAAAACGTCCACACCCGAGGATAGGATTGACCTTGACAGGCTCAGAAAATGGGCGGACGAAAACCTGATGGCCTTCAATGCCAAAAAATGCAAGGTACTCTACCTTGGGAAGAAAAATCCGCAGCATACTTATAGGCTTGGCAGTGCTGTGCTTGCTAGCACTATGGCCGAAAGGGACTTGGGGGTCATGATTGACCACAAGATGAATATAAGCCACCAATGTGATGTTGCAGCCGGTAAAGTGAGCAAAATTCTGGCTTGCATCCATAGATGCTTCTCTAGCAAATCCCAGGATGTCATCCTCCCGCTGTACTTGGCCTTGGTGAGGTTGCAGCTGGAGTACTGGACCCAATTCTGGGCTCCATAATGCAAAAAGGATGTGGAGAAGCTTGAGAGAGTCCAGAGGAGAGCCACATGCATGATCATAGGCCAGGAAAACAGGCCTTATGATGAGAGACTGAGATCTATGAGACTCTTCAGCCTGGAAAAGCACAGGCTCAGGGGGGACTTGGTGGCTGCTTATAAGTACATAAGGGGTGTACATCAGGATCTGGGGGAACGTCTGTTCAACAGAGCGCCCCATGGGATGACAAAGCCAAACAGTCACAAACTTATCCAAAACCATTTCAGGCTGGATATATGGAAGAACTTCTTTACAGTCCAAGCCCCCAAGGCCTGGAACAGACTGCCACCAGAGGTGGTGCAATCACCTACTCTGGACTCCTTTAAGAGTCAATTGGACATTTTATCTTGCTGGAATCCTGTGACTCCAGCTGACTTCCTATCCCTGGGGCAGGGGGCTGGACTCGATGATCTTCCAAAGTCCCTTTCAGCCCTAATGTCTATGAATCTATTAGTTTCAATATTCTAAAATTTGCATACTTGCATTTGAAGTTTTGTTTTAGTCCTACATGGAGACACAGTTGAGTTATGAAATTTGCATATGTTTAGGAAACTGGACCTTCTACCTTCTTTGAGGCTATGGGGTGTTTGGATGTTGGCTCTTGTTCTGGGGCCCATATCTGTTGCTTGTTACTGGATTTCCCTGTTATACTGTTTAGCTGTGATGTGTACAATAAATATTTTCACTCTCATCCCAGAACGAAAGAAAGCCACCTGTCCTCTTAAGAGCACAAAGAGATGCTTGTGTACTTGCAGCATCTGGACAGACTGTGATCTCACTCCCAGCACATTTATTTTCATCCAGCTTTATTATTTCTACTACTATCAGCTTTGTTACACAGTGAGTGAGAAAGTGGGGTGGGGCATTACCTTGGTCAAATAGAATTTTTATGGATACCAAAAGAAGTGAAATTGTCAGAGAAGTTGGAATGAAACCAATTTACCCATTGTGTACAAGTGATGAGTATTTACCAATGTAAGTAGCTAAAAATGAATGCAGTTGAATGAACAGGCTGTATTTGATCCATAGCTTTTCAGAAAGTGCTTTGCGTGATGTATTGTCTAGTTGTATTGAAACATGTACTAGTAGCGCTGAAACAGCTATTTATCATGAGGTCTTAACCCTTTGATACAAAATGAGTTGGACTTTAACATGGGACTTTGGTTTGATGCAGTGTTTGCCATGGATTTAAGTTGGATGAAGATGCAAGGGTTGAATCCTGCAGGCTACTCAGAATGCACTCCTTACACTCCTGTTTGACTACAGGGCATTCATGGTTCTGCATAAGAACTGCAGGATTGGGTCCCCAGTCATGTACCATATAACCTCTGTGATTCTGTTACATGTGAGCCAGCTGTGAAAAGTTTGAATTTACTTTTGAATTAAGTATAATTGCATGCTCTGCTTTTCAAATTTCCTCATGCTCATTCATTGTTTCTCATGAGCAGAGTAGAAAAATAGACTTTTTTTCTCTATCAGTTGTGCTTCCTTAATAAATATGCTTTTTTTTGGTTTATGGTTTTTGATCATCTTGTAATGATTGTAAACTTACAAGGCAGCACATTATTTCTTTAAATGTGCTATATTTTTTACTTCACTGTTTCATAGAAGGTTTTCAAATGGACTTTAAAAGGGGCTGGATTATTGAAAAGAAGAAAAGAGAGACTAGGAGCTTGTTTATGCATGGACTCTCAGCAATAGTAAAGGAGACCTAGTAGACGTATGAAGTTATAGTATGTAAGTTAACTTTCCTATATAGATGCTCTTTTTTGGTGATTACTTTTATTGGTCTGACTGTATAATTGGATAATAGGAGAGAAATAGGAGAGAACTGGATGTCTGCATTCCCTTGGATGGAAGTGCTAGGAAACTGATGTTGCATCCCCCTGGATGGAAGTGCTAGGAAGATGATGTTGGTTTTGGTTTATAAGTGCCATTGGCAAAGAAGTAAGATTAGAACATTGACTTTGTTTGCCTTCACTGTGATTTCAAGTGGACCGATAAATTCCACAGCATGTTTCATTGCAGAGTTGGGCTTTTTCTTTTCTGATTTAAATGCCATTTTCTCAGGGTTTCTTAGTTAGCATAGCAATGGACAAGAAATGAAAATAAAGCAAATCTAAACAATAAATCAAAAGGTGAAAGCTGCAAAATGCTTATATATCAGTAAACGTTTTCAGGTATTAGGTCATTTTGGTGTCATTTGGATGCTCTTTAAGAGAAGTGGTATTTTGATGAATCCTAAATCTGTCTTTTTTATCAGGTTGAGTTATCCTGATATCATCTAGGCCAACATCTTCAAAGAATAGCCAACTTTTAATTTTTCACTTGGGCATGCTGGTCAGATTATGCAAAGCACTTTCAGTTTTTGATTGTGAAACACATGATCATTCTAGTCATGGTCACTTGAGTCAGGGTAGATTCTGACTCATTTTGGTCTTTAGAACTGTTGAACTGAGAGATTTACAGGTCTCTTCAGGCATTTGATTGGAAGAAAAATTAGCATTGCTGTGTTTGCTGCTCAGACATAATATTTTAGCACTTCTGGACTGCTGGGGTGTGTGTGTAGAGCTATACAGGTAAATGTAGAGGTGGTTGGACCTTACAGGTAAACCAAGCAAATTATATAGTAAAAGGACAAAATATATTGAAAGACTGAGAGGTTAACTACTGTTAGACAAATTAATCTTTTCAGGATAGGATACTTATAAATAGACGAAAGTCTTGTTCCACTGTATATTTATTCTGTTCTAAAAGAAGACATATATCTTAAAGGGCAGTAGGATTGACAAGATTTGTGGTAGAAGGAAGTTTTAAAAAGGTATTGGGGGGGAAAAAACATCATTCAGTGTTTTATGTATATATTTCCTTTGCTTTATTTTAGTTTGCAAGTATTCGTGCCACAAGGAATGTGAAGTAAAGGTAAGCATCTTTCAAAAATTTATTTTATTGCTTGTTGATAATCCATATTTATTTGAATATTATTAGAAAAATTACATGCAAGCTGATAAAAATTAGGATTACTTAACTAGATGCTGAGTTGTCAAGAAATGATAAATAATACAGTATTACTATCTTTAATTTTTCTGTCTAGCTTTAATCCTACAGTCCCTTTGATTTTTTTTTTTTTCCTACGTGAATGTATATGTCAATATCTATATTTATTTATCTGTCTGCCTATCTCTCTGGTTAAACAAATATATTCACTAACAGTGATGTTTCCAAAGCACTGTGCGCTTTTTGTTCCCTTGCTACATTTGGCATAAAAGCAGAAGGAGAAGCCAACAGAAAATTGGGATGGTTTAAACCAATGTGCATGCAAAAGGGCTGTTCCTCAACATTTGGGGATGGCAAAGGAGTAATCCGTGACATGTTGGAACAATTTTAACTTGGTGGCTGGGAGGTGGGCTGGGTGGGAGAAAAGGGAAAAAATAGTACACTTGAGGAGCCACCTGCTTTCGTGGTTTTAAGATGTTTGTGTGTGTGAAGGAGCAAATTAATAACACATTCAGTATTTGTCTCCCTCTTTGGCTTTTCACATGGAACAACTGTAAAGATGAAAGCCATTATTATTATTACTATTATTGTATTATACAGATTTTTATGTGTGGATAATTATATCTGTGCTGAAGAGTGTTGTTTTAGAGCAGTGGTTTTCAACCTTTTTTCATTTGTAGACCCCTAAACATTTTTGAATGGAGGTGCAGAACCCTTTGGAAATTTTGAAGGGAGGTGTGGTCCTCTTTGAATTTTAAGTTTGGGTATTGACATAGCCTTGATTTTTTGTGGACCCCTTAGATGTAGTATTCAGATCACAGGTAAAAACCCACTGCTTTAGAGAATTTGCTGTGGGCTAAAATTTGGCAAAGTGTAAAGTTTTACACTGTAGGATGTAAGGAATTGACATCTGGAAGAAAATTTACAATTAATGGTGTCACTCAGAAGTTACCTTTCTCCATTGGTCCAAGTAAGGGAGTGGAGATTAAAATTCAGGATGTTACGGGCAATGAAATACGTTTCCCTTTGGCAGGTGATGTCCCAACAAATAGATTGCCATCAGGGGATGCAGGAGGAGTCAAGCCAGGCCTTTGTGTGTTCCCATAAAGCTAAGAGTGGGCAGGGTTAGGTCACTGCTTGGCCAGCAAGCTTTCAGCCAGCACAGTTAAGTGCAGTCATGATGGCAGATTTCCTTTGGAATGCAGGGTTGTTTGGTGTATCATTGTGATAATGCACCTTTAAGGGCAGGAGCAGGCAGCTGCTAAGTGCCTGATGAGGGTGGCCATTTCAAACATAGGCCAGAGAGGCAGCAGTCTGTGTTGAGCAGCCAAGGAGGCAACATTGGGCTGAGCTGCTTCTGGAACACCTTGGAGGTAAGGGTGAGGCTTTGGGGAAGGAGGAGGCCTCATTGGTCTAGGTATGACCTGAAACCACACCCTCCTGGGGATGGGTAGCCTGGCGGGGCTCCTAGTGGCGTGGGAGCCCCCAAGAAATGCCAGGCCTTTTACCTCCCTGGTGAAAGGCAAGGCGGTGCGCCCCATAACCCCAGCCCCCACACCCTCGTGGGTAACCCAACAAGGAGGTCGGTGGGACCAAGGGAGTCCAGAGCGAATGAGGGGCAAGGAGCCCAGAGTTTGGGAAAGGGCATGGAGCCTAGTGAGAGGCAAGGATTCCAGAGACTAGGAGCCTAGAGTGTGTGAGGGGCATGGAGCCTAGTGAAGAAGCAAGGAGGCCAGAGGCTAGGAGCCCCGAGTGTGTGTGTAGTGGGGGGGCAAGGAGCCCAGTATGAGTGAGTGACATGGAGCCCAATGAGAGAGGCTGGAGTTAGGGGCCGGGATATGATTACATCTTGCCATCTGCAAGGTATGGGCCAAGGTGTAGGGGAGGTACAGAGCCGCGGATAGCACCCCCTGGCATCAGGGCATGTAATGGGCAGCATCCCGCATTTACCACCAGTTTATTGTAATAGCAAAGTCGTGTCAGGTGAGACTGGGTGGACTGCCTTACTCGAGACTCAGTCCTGAGCTTGTCCCCTGTCACAGTCATCTATCAAATGAGCTATAAAATAGATATTCTAAATATGTGTGGATTGTAAACTCCAAAACAGTTGAGATAAAGGTATAGTGACTGTACAGTACTTGACTGGGAATAGCCTGTGAAATTAGTTGGCCTGTATTATATAGGCATAGGTTTGCTGGGGAGTAGGGTGTGAGCATGACCATGAAGCTCTGATTAGGTAAACTTCTGTGTTTGCTTTTTCAGCAGATCATAGGCCCTTAATGCAGTATAAATGTATCTTCCCATAAAAGCAGGAAGTCCATTTTTCCCTTTATTTTAATACTGTCTGTCATCTGAGTTTTGGCACTGAAAATATGATTGCACAAAAAATAAAAAAATAGGGTAATATTAACTTTACAAATACTAAGATCCCTGTATATTTTAGAATTATAAGTTGAAGGGTATTAAATTATATTAGCATGTATTACAGAATATCTGTATTGTGTATTGACTTTGCAGTTAGGGATGTGCAAGCAAAATTAATACATGGAAGCAGGATGAGGCTGAATGTTGTGTGACTCCAGATGAGCCAGGCTTTCTCTAAATTTTGAGAGAGGGATGTAAGTGAACCATCAAGGAACCAGAGGTCAGGCTCCTGACAGATTTTATGCTCTTCATGCCAATGGAGGGTTCTTGCTGGATGTGCTGTTGAAAATTAAAAGGAAGCGGTGGTGTCAAACTGTTCCTTCAGTCTGACCTCAGATCAGAACCTTGTGCTTAAGGCCTCACTCAGCCTGAAAATTAAAGCCTCTCTAAGATGATTCTTGATTCAGACAAATCAAGGTATAGTTTGGCCTTTTAAAAAATATTTTCTTAGGTTAAGTTTAAGTTTACAGGGCTTTTCAAAGAGGGAGTATATTTTACTGAAATAAATATATGGGAAGGACCTTGCAGACACTGCAGGTAGTGAAGCAATGAAAATCGTTACCAGGAACTTTTTAGAAGCTGTTCCATATACCATTGAAATCAATGGAAAGGCATTCAGAAACATCAAGTGGAACTGCCCCCATCTGCCCAGTGTGCATTTTATTTCCAATTTAAGTATTACTCTGTGGTGCCACTCTATAGCTTAAGATTAGTGTCTGCCATGTTGGTCTCCATCCTGTTCATGTGCTGGTACAGAATAACCATCTTTGCAGCAATGAAACATACCATGAGATATAAGGTCAGCAGTTAGTCAGCTGAAAGTTATGCAGCAAGGAAGTGCATGAGGGAACAGTTGCATTTTTGTTACTGTCGTATCTGCATTGAGGACAACAATGCCTGTGTATGCTAAGGGCCTGACCCAGAGCCCACTGAGGTTAGTAAACGTGCATGAAGGCATTATTACATGTGGCTCAAACAGCAGAGCATTTTAATGACCCCAACTACTGTTTGATTTTTTTTCTTTTTTTGTGTGAAATACAGCAAAAATTATTAGTCAGCAAAGTAATAGAAATTATTGTTTTGATCATTTGCAAAGAATGTCATGGTACTTTGGATATTGGTAAATAAATAAAAAAAAGCACTTCTTTATTGATTTAAAAAAATCATCCTTTGAAATAGAATGGATGCAGGTTTGACAGAACTTGGTCTGAATGTAAATAGCTCAGAACAGTATTAGGGCTCTTGTTGTCACAGAAGTTGTAAGTTTTGGCATTTTCATCTTTGAAAAGTAGTTTCTAGTCCCATTATTTTAAGACCAATTTCCATAATGAAGAATCCGAACACAGTGCAGAGTAATTTGCATATGAGGAAATAAGAAATATATATATATAAAGGGCTTAGTCTGTCTATCTGTGAGTCTGTCTGTGTCTGTCTATCCATAGTTTCATAGTAGCTAGGGTCAGGGGGGACCTGAACAGATCATCTAGCCTGACCCCCTGCCACAGGCAGGAATGAATGCTGGGTTCACAAGACCCCAGACAGGTGATTGTCCAAACTTCTCTTGAATTTGCCCAAGGAAGGGGCAAGGACCACTTCCCTGGAAAGTTGGTTCCAGATTTTGGCCACCCTAACTGTAAAATATTACCTTCTGATCTCTAACCTAAACCTGTTCTCCATCAGGTGGTGCTGGGGAGAAAAGGGCTCTACCTATTTGCTGTTTATCTCCCCTGATGAGTTTGTAGGCAGCCACCAGGTCCCCCCTCAGCCTCCTCTTGCTGAGGCTGAACAGGTTCAGGTCCCTCAGTCTCTCCTCATAGGGCCTGTCCTGCTGCCCTCTCACAAAGCGGGTGGCCCTCCTCTGAACCCTCTCCAGGCTGGCCACATCGCTTTTGAAGTGCGGCGCCCAGTACTGGACGCAGTGCTCCAACTGCGGCCTGACCAAAGTCGCATAGAGGGGGAGTATCACCTCTCTGGACTGGTTTGAGATGCATCTTTAGATGCATGACAAGGTATGGCTGGCCTTGCTGGCTGCGGTCTGGCATTGGCGGCTCATGTTCATCTTGGAGTCAATGACCCCAAGATCCCTTTCCGCCTCTGTGCTTTCAAGAAGGGAACTCCCCAGCCTGTATGTATGCTGTGGATTCCTTCTCCCAAGGTGTCAACATTGAACCCCATCCTATTCTTGTCTGCCCATTTTTGTAGTCTGTCTAAATCTTTTTGCAGCCTCTCTCTCCCTTCAAGTGTGTCCACCTTGCCCCACATCTTAGTGTCATCAGCAAACTTGTGCTTTCCACCCCCTTGTCCAAGTTGCTGATGAAGATGTTAAACTGTGCGGGCCTGAGGACCAAGCCCTGGGGTACCCCACTGCTCACATCTCGCCAGGTTGAGTACAACCCGTCCACCACTACTCTCTGGGTGCGCCCCATCAGCCAATATTTTACCCATCCAACTGTGCAGGCATCAGTGCCACAGTCATTTAACTTATTGATGAGGATGGGGTGAGAGACAGTGTCCAAGGCCTTCTTAAAGTCTAGAAAGACTACGTCCACAGCGACACCATCATCCAAGGATTTAGTTACTTGGTCATAAAAGGCAATCAGGTTGGTCAGGCAGGACCTGCCTTTGGTGAAGCCATGCTGATTGCCCCTGAGCATGATCTCCCGTGCAGGCCCCTCACAGATGTGCTCCTTGATGATTCTCTCCAAGATCTTCCTGAGCACCGTAACACTCTTCGTCAACAGTGCCTGCACCTTTGAGAGGGCAGTGATTTGGCTGTGCAGGCCTACGCAGGTGCGGGGGGGAGGGGAAGGTGAATGGGAGGGGGTCACAGTGGCAACGCCCCCTGCTTCCTGGCCCTGACATCCCCTCCATGCCCAGTGGGGTGCCCAATGTGCATACACACCCCACAACTTTTATTACAACACCAACAGCTGGCAGGGAGGGGAGCAAAGAGGGGAGGGGAGGCACAGAGGTGGGGGAAAGCCCCGCTACTTGGGGGGAGGAGGTGGAGGCGGGCAGGGGGAGGGAGCCCGTATGTCAGAGGCTGGAAGAGGAGGCAGCGGCGGAGGAAGTGTTTCCATGGCTGCCTTCCCCACCTCCCCCCACCTACCCTTTGGGGCCAGCCATATAAACATGCCTTTGAAATCCACCACTCTTGACGGGCATTTGGCTAGTTTCCCTCATTTTTGTGGAGAGTCTTCGTTTTAGGGATTTAACCTTTTTGCCTTGGATAACCTTAAGGACTGGCTGCGTTTAAAAAAAATGTCACTCCGTGGAAAATGAAAAATGTGTGACTGGCAAAAAGGCATAGAAAGTGCCCTGTTTGGGCACCCAAGATTTGAGCCAATATTTGGAATTAAAAAGGATGGGTTAATCTTAGCTCTTCCCAGGGTTGCTTGATCAATCTCCCAGGGATGTTTCTGTGCAGGCCTTCAGCTGATGTATATTATCATAACTCCCCAAAGTCAGTGCTGCTTGGACAGTTTTCGTTAGAACAGCCTCGCTCTTATCTGAGTTACAATTCTGCATGCTCCAAATAAAAAGCCTGTTTGGAACATTACATTTTGTTGTATCTGAACTACCTCTAAGTGGTAACTATAATAGCTACAAAGTTATTAGCATCACAATAAAAAGTTTTAAAAAAGAAGCAAATGTAAGCAAGCACTGAAATAAGTCCAGGAGCTTGGGAACCAAATGAAAAAAAAATAGCCCCTGAGGCTGCTCTGGAAAAAAATGAGCTGTGAATAAAGTATAATAATTTTAGCTTATTGAATTCAGCACTGCTTACCTCATTCTAAAAGAGATATTGTAACCCATTAAATGATGAGATGGAAGCAACCATATGATGCTGACACCAGCACTAGAAAGTAGAAGTTGTAGAGCTAGGTCAAAAAAGGTCTGCTGAATGTAGTGAAGAAAAAAACAAATGCAGGAGGCAGTTTAATGGTTGTTCTCCTATAAAACCTTAAATGATATATGCATGTCTGCCAAGTTACTATTTTCAGCCTAGCCTTGAAGAGAGGAGGAGGGGGTAAAACTGGAATGCAAGAACCTGCAAATTCAGAACAGATGTCAGGAAGCACTTTTTCATTCAGAAAGCAACAAATATGTAGACTGATCTCCCAGACAAGTTTGCTCAGACAAAAAGCAGTGCACTTACTTGTAACACAAGCAAGCAAAAACTATTCTGGGTGAAAACGGAGCACCAAGGCTACATTACACATAAACTGGTTTAAGTGATCAGAAACTGGTTTAAACCTGTAACAAAACAGATGTTCAGTGCACATAAACCAGTTTGAGAATGGCTAAAAGTGGTTTGAGATGAACCTGGTTGAATGTAGTATCAGACTTAACTGATTTGGCTCAAACTAGTTAATGTCTGTCCCAGACCCCTTGATTGTTTAAATTAAATCAGACTCCCCCAGCATCCCAGTATGCTCTCTGGGCCAGGCGGAGCTCTCTGCTCCACAGCAGGGCTGGCCCCTCCCCTCTGCTTCCTGGCTGCAGCTCTGGCAGTCTCTGCAGGCATCTGCCTGGCTTCTGCTCCCCTCTTTCCCTCCCACTCTCTGCTAAGCTGGCAGTCCCTGTCCCTCACAGACACCTCTCAGCATTAGCTAGCAGACCACATGCTGGCTACCTCTGAGCTGTGGCACACGGGACAAAGGCAGAATCAACAGCTAGCTGATAATGACCCTCTGTTTTCCTAATGGGGTGATAAGCACAGAGTTAGGGATGATAAACATTCCCTGTCAGGCTGTTCAGGAGGAGGGAACCCTCCCTAAACATAGCTGGGACCTGCCAGGACCTGACCACACTTCCCTTTTCCCTGCCCCCCAGTTCAGCACTGGAAGGGAAGGGAGGGCTGCTGTAGTGCCCCCTGGCATCTAGCCTCAGCCATGTAGGCATGTGCTTGTATTTCTGGGATGTCTGGCTGGTCACAAAACTGATGTAGTCTAGCTAGGTTAGACTAACCTGCAAAGATCGAATCAATTCAGGCTCAGGCTTTTTGAATGTCTGTCCCTAGCCCAGATGGATTCAGTCCATTCCAGGTCACTTGTTCTAAAAAATCTCACACCTTTCTTATAGCTTATTTTTATAACATCCCCTGGCTCTTAGTTTCATGTAAAATCATGTAACTTGTCTGTTTCTGAAAATCCATCGTTGTTCTCTCTTCACATGTGGAACATTAAGGATCTCAAATTGCATCTGGAAATATTTGACTTCAGATACTATAGGGACACCCAAGTGTTAAATTATGCGAGTAGTCTAAGGTGTATTAAGAAAAGGTGCTTGCCACAAATGCTTTTTCCTAGGTATGTAAATGCATGGCAATGCAGAAGCATTAAGCAAGAAAAAGCCAGTGTCCTGTCCATTGCCACATGCCTGTGGGCCCTGCAGTATTAAGTGTGTGCACTCAGACAGTGCAATGATGGAATGATATCAACTTAAACTTCACTCAGGGCTTGATGTTTTTCTATTTTCTCCTTTTCTGACCTGCTGCTGGTTTGTGCTAGTCCGCTGCTGCTCACTGGGAAACTTGTGCTTTCCATCCAAGTATTTCTGTTTTCCATTTCTTATTTACCTAATATATTTTGGTGACAATTCTTTGCTACTTCAATAAAAACATTTATCTCCCTCTTAGGTGAGCTAGTGTATTGTGTGAAGGTCTAATGGTTAACTGGTGTTTTTAAATGGTGTAAATATTTATATATGTATAACCTGTGGGGAAACTGTTGGAGACAATGCACATTTTGTACATCAATCAAAGACATGCTGTGTGTGTGTTTTTCTTATGCACATTTTGAATTGCCTAGCTACATATTTTGGTAATAAAATTAGTCCTCAACTTGAATATAGGCTGTCAATCTATGTTGACAAAACCAAAACTTGATACCCACTTTTTGACATAGGCCTGATAGACTCAACAAAATTTTTCAATAGTTTGAGTCTGATGAGAGGAATGTGTAGACTGATGAACAATAGAGGTGGCATTTCGAGCCAGTCTAGCTTCTCACAAAAGTGAGAAATTAATCACAATTCGTCTCCTGCAGACTAGACTTTTACCTACTCACTGGTGTTTGCAGCAGAATGTCCTAGGATTAACTACAATTGTGTACTGTGTCCTCTTACTTCATAGTTTAACATTCTATTAATTGATTAAGAAGGCTAGCTCCTACTGTAGTTATTTGCATATTTTTCAGAGCTAAGGGGAAGAATTAGCTCTGCAAAGAAGTATCCATTGCTCCTATGCATGTACCATATTGTCAAACTGGCCCTGTCAGAATTCTGTGATTGTTTTGGTGGAACCTCATAGTCTAGAGAACTTTCTGAGAATGTATTTGGCTGGTTTTGTTCTACAAATCTTCTTTAATGTTGGTAATTAGTACTTTGCATTACCTCAGTCTGTACATGTTTAACTTGCAAGTGGTTCCACATAGTTAGTCATTTAGATGTTCTTAGAGTAACTAGTTCCCTTGAGATTCAGATGCTGTAATGTATAATACCTCAGGACTTGATTTGGGGTTTTTCTCTTTATGTCCCTTTGTTTCTTTTAGTGTGGTCTTGTCTTGGTGGCATTTCTTTTCCCTGGCTCAGAGCTACAAATACCATATTTTCTTGTATACCATATGCCCTCAGGCAAGGCATGCACTTCCATGCAGCTACTAGAGGCAAGAGAAGGAAAAGAAGCAATAGCCATCTTACAGTGGCTCTATGCTTCTGTTCTGGGCAGAAAAATTAGCTTCTCTGCATAAGACGTGTGTACCAATTTTGGAAGGCTATTTTTGAGGGAAAGATGCATGTTGTATGTGATTAAGTACAGTTGATGTCAGAATGAGTCCATGAGACTTTCATCTGACCATTCATTTAGGGGAACCAGTTTTTCTTTTTCCTTTTGTTTTCATTCTCTCAGCTGTGCATGAGACTTAAGGAAAGTCTTCTTCTAATGCAGCACCGTAACAGTGTGGCAGGGCACCCAGCTTATCTGTTGCACTCAGGGGCAGCAGAGTGGCAACTTCTGGTTGCTGCTGCTGCTGTGATCACATGACTCCAGCAAAAGTGGGGTATTTTTGGCCCTTCACCCTCATCAACAGCCAGGGTGGTTAACCCTGGTGTCCCACCCTAGTTACTCTACTGCTTTAATGGCAGTAACCAACCCCACAACCTTTTGGAGGTTGAGAATCTGGGGCGTTGTTTGTTTGGTTGTTTTCTTTCAAATGCCATCTTCTGCTGCCCTTTAATGGGGAACCAGAAACAATTATGAGCGTTTTCTCTTGGCACTCCCAGCTCTTAATGTGTGTCTTCAGGTCCTGATTCAGTAAAGCACTTAAGTCCAGGCACAAGTCCATCTTTTTAAACAAAGCCTGAAGTCACTTTGATTTCAGTGAGATTTGAACAAATGCTTAAGTGCTTGCTGAAAGTTAAGGTCACATGTATATGATTTGCTCAATCCAGATTTTGGGGAGATGTATTAAACACCACCTGGCACACTAGCACCTGGGTTCTCTGGCTAAGTGAGCCCAACATTTTTTACAAAACCTGAAAGGTGTTGTTTTGATTTAGACTGACAGACATTCTGACATTAAGATATATCTTGTTTCCTGGCCACTTGAACATTATTATTATTATTTTTAAAAATCTTTGTACAAGTACAGATGGTTTTATGGCTATGGAGGTTTTATTCAGCATACTTTCCCTCTCTCTCTCTTTTCAAGAAGCTGTCTAGACAGTTTGGTGGATTGGAGATTAAATATAAACTTTGGGATTTGGGATTAATGATCTGCAATTCTTGTTCAAACTAATTTCCTGCAGTATAATAAGCCACTTCAGCGTAGTCAAAGCCAGACCAAACTACTTATTACCTTCAAATCCTCTTGTTTATATTTACTTCCCTTACAGAATTATTGGTTTTATAATATGGTTCTAATTCCTTCCTTTATGAAATGGACAAAAAACATCGATTGAAAGTAAAAATTCTGAATAAGATGTGATCCTTCCGTATTTACTATTGCCATTTTTTGTCAAAGTCCACATTTTCCAGACTTATTTCAGAAAAACATTCTTCCCTTGACCCCATTTTCCTTTTTATCTAAACTGTACTTGCTTTTGACTTAAGAGAGTTGAAGGAAGACCTTGTGTACTGCCAGTAGTCCTCTGGGAAACAGACATAAAACAATTTGTGTGAGAGAAAAATGTAATAGAAAAATAAAAGATTATCAATTAAAAGCAGCACATGCAACACTGCTGGTAAAGAAAACAACAAACCCAGTGTGTAGCAGGGTGCATGGCTCAAGAGAAAGGAGGAAAGAGGGGGAGGGAAGGAGAGGGAGAGAGAAGGCTGAAGGCACAGAGCCCCAGGACCACAGGGTGTGTGTTAACCCTTTATTGTTTAGGTATTTGTTTGTTTTGTGATTGTTGTTTCCTATGGGTGCAAGTTTGATCCAGGAAAAATAAAACTGCTGTAAACATGTATAACCTGATATACAGTGAAATAACCAAGGATTTGTTTTGGGTTAGGTCTGTTGTATAATATTCAAATTTCAGTATATTTAAAAATAAATAATTGTATAAAAAGAGCTCAAAAGAATATGGATGGGATTTTTTAGAACACCCTAATGACTTAGGGTTCGAAGGGGGTAATGGTCCCAAGTCACTTCTATGTTTTAGAGTAATGCACTCTGTAGGATGGTGATTCTCAATCTTTTTTACACTCAGAGCACCCCTGAGAAAATGCCAGCTCTTTATTTTCACTCTTTTTTTTGACTATGTAAAATAACACAGCAAGTTTTCTGTTCCATAGAGCTCAAAAAGACCACAACAAGTCAAAATTGTTGTTGACACTGGATTTTTGTTTGAAATCTCTGGGTTTACTTTGTGAATTGTGGCTAGATCTTTGCATACCTAACAATGCTAATATTGCATGGCAGCCTTAAAATGATCTTTGCACACCCTGGTTGAGAATCACTGTTGTAGGAAGATCCTACCAGTATTTGAGGAAGCTATGAGAAGTAGTGAGGCAGAGCAGTCTTGAGTCTATGTATAGCTTCAGCCCAGTCCTACATTGCAGGGCTTTTTGGCTTGAGGCTGCCTGGAGCAAAGGGTAGCAGTATTCACCCTACACTTACACTAGGATAGACCTACTTATATTCTTGGCTGGTGAGCATGTTCAGTGTCAGGTGCATCTTTTGCGTGGGGGAAGATTGAGGGAGCCTGACTTGAAAGCTCCTGATTCCTTTTTCCTTAGCACCAAAGAAAGTTGAGCAGGACAGCCCTTAGCTTACCTTCGTGAGACTAAACATAGAAGTCCTAAGGTACTGTTAATGTAGTAGCTCCCTACAATATCTCAGCTTTGCTCTTGCGCTCTTATGCTCACGCTCTCGCTTGCTCTTTTTCTCTCATATGTGCCTGGTCAACTTCCACCTGGGCCAGGCTAACATGGTGCCACTGACAAGTTGCCAGAACTGGTTCACAAAGGTCCAGCTCTGATGACACACCCTTTGCCTCTTGGCTTCTCGTTCAAACATGTCTGATTTTTGAGTTTGGGCATTTTGCCCTGAAGCAAAATATGGACCAGTTGGCCAATGAGAGGATACTACGTACTTTAGAAATGTGCTGGCTGGTAATTGAAGTATGATCACAAGTGTGTGGGAATGGAGGAGGTGCAAAGGTTTTCTTCAAGGTCACTTTTATTTAATTGTTCTTGTTTAGTTGTTGTTTTCATGCCTAGCCCCATGTGGGGTAATTAACTGCTTTTATATGCTTTTTATTTTGTAACATTTTTTACCTTTGTATAAAGAAGGTGAAAAATTATAAGAGAAAAAGTCTCCCTATATTGTATATTACATCTTTGTCATATACACAAATAGGGAACTCTTGTAGTGAAATCATTTTTTTTCAGACTGGTTTCTCTTTAAACAGAGGTTTGCTATAATGCACTGCAATTCACAATACCCAGTAGAACCACTGTAATTCATTCAGAATACCAGTTTAACTTAAACACAACAGAAATTCATTGTATCTGAATTCACTAAGTATGGTGTGGTGCACACTTTTCACAGATGAGGTAACTGTCTGTTAGGAATTAGTTTAGGGATGATGTGTTCCCATTATTTTGATTGTGACAGTTATTTCCATTGTAGCTCTGTATCATTTGCATTCTTTCCTGCTTTTACTCTCAGGTAAAGGAAAAAGTAGTAAGACATTTATCTTCCTTCAGAAATATGCATCTTTATTTCTTTTTCTTTGCATGCAGATCTTTCTGTGCCTCTTTTTGCATTGTTAGGACCTACTGTTTCAGCCCACAGTTTGGGTTAAATCCTGCTCTTGGCTTCTCTTGATTTCATTAGGAGACTGGCACATAACTTCATGGTAGAATTTGTTTTTTTCTCTGCCAAAAGGATTCAGTGCAGTGAAATGGACATAGTACTCATAGATAGGGGTGCACCAATAGAGGTTTTTGGGGCTGATACCAATAGCCGATATTTAGGGAGGGATATCAGCTGATACTGATCTGATTTCCGAGGTAGCTGCCTCTAGCTGGTATGTCCAGTGTTGTGGAATGGGAGGGGGGAGGGAAGGGGTCTGTGGGGAGCATCAGATCAATGCCCCCTGTGGTGAGGGAGGGGGTGGGGTCAGGGCCATGGTTCGTTCAGCGGGGAGGTGGCTCCCACCGCTGCATGCACCCCAGGAGGGCACGGTGGAGGGGCCTGTGCCCCCCAGATCTGTACAGGGTGGGGCAAGCTGCAGCCGGGTCTGCGCAGGGCTTTTCTCGGCAGGGGCTGGGCTCGGAGCAGGTGCTGGCGGTGCTGGGAGGATGCTGCATCCATCCCGAATTTGGCCTCTGCCTTGCTCCCAGCGCAGCTCTTGCTCTTCCCAGCGCATGGGTGGAGGTGGGGTTTGAGCCAAGGCTTCACCGGGCAGCTGTCAGTGGTGGTGCTCAGAGTGGAGCAGCGGCAAAATTTGGGGTGGATGCAGCATTCTCCCAGTGCTGCTGGCACCCACTCCAAGCCCAGCCCCCATTGAGAAGAGCCCTGTGCAGCTCCAGCTGCAGCCTTCCCCATGCAGATTTGTGGGGAACACGTCCCTGCGTGCCTTCCCAGGATGCAAGCAGTGGTGGGAGCTGCTTCCCCCCAGAAGCCACGGCTTTGCTCCCCGCCCCCCCTCTCCCCCACCCACACACACACCTTGCCTGGGCAGTGTCTGTGCCTGCCCCCTCCCTCACTGCGGGGGGCATTGATTCCCTTCCCTGCTCCCCTTCCGCCACACTGGATTTATTAGCTTGAGGCAGCTCTCCATCCTGCTGGCTGTGCTCCTCACTGCCTGAGTGCTCACTCCTGCTGCACGTAGCACGGACATTTATCAGCCAAATTATCGGCCCCATCAAGCTGGTAATCTGATACAGACAGTTTTCTTTATAGTGGTACCGATCCAATATCAGACCAATGTATCGGTGCACCTCTACTTATAGATGTGTTTTGTATTTGTGTGAAATTTTGCAAGCAGAACGAGCTAGAAACTGCCACCTATCTCTAGTGTACTGCATGTCCCAGATGGAATATACTACTTGTTCATTTTTTCCTAAGTACGTAAAAGGCTCTCACTCTGTAGTTTTACATTATTGCTATGATAAAAGTTTTTTTTTTTCCTTTAGCAGTGTAGCTAAGGGATTGGAGAGCTG
This sequence comes from Alligator mississippiensis, assembly GCF_030867095.1. NCBI lineage: Eukaryota > Metazoa > Chordata > Crocodylia > Alligatoridae > Alligator > Alligator mississippiensis. The sequence continues at coordinate 83,511,200 of NC_081828.1, read as the reverse complement.
CACCAAACTGAATCAGTTTCTTGTCAGAATAGTAGGTTGCTTCAGGAAGGTAATATTTCTGGAAGCTAGTTAACACAAGGAACAATTGAATAGTTAGCTAGAATGTGAAGAGGGGTGTCTGAGATGCTTTCATTCCAGGTAATCAACTGGAGACATTGACCCTGAATGGGAACAGTATCTTATTTGCTGAGATGATCCTTCATTCATTGAATTGGCAGATATCTTTGGAAAATTATCTTAATTTTGTCTTTAGGCAGAGTTTTTTGGGTGAGTGTGAGAGCACCTTTTGTGCCTGTTGCTTTAAGGGCTAGACCTGGGAGAGCCCAGCCCTTGGGGCTGAGGAGAGAAGTTTGTGACCAGATAGCAGGGAAGAAACATCTCCCTGCTGAGCTGCAGCTCCGGGAACATCTCAGAGGTAAAGGGGAGGCTATGGGGGAGGAGGAAACCTCACTGGTCCTGGGCATAACTTGAAACTGCACCCTGCTGGGGAAGGATGGCCTGGCGGGGCTCCTGGTGGTGCGGGAGTCCCCAGGAAATGCCAGACCAGTTGCCTTCTCAGTGAAAGGTGGGGAAGGACGCCTAAACCCTAGCCTCCACCATTCAGTGGGTTTTTATTGAGAACTGGTGAGCCGGGCACAGGTGGGACTCTGGTGAGAGCAGGGGGAGTAAATGAGGCCCCTGTGAGGTGGGGGAGAGGGGGTTGCTTCATGTGGCCCATAATTGGGCAGTGTGGAAGAGGCCTAATTACGGCTGAGCTTGGCCCAGCCTTGATCTGGAGCCAGTGAGAACTGATGATGCCATCTGCAAGGCATGGGCCACAGTGTAGGGGATGGTTTGGAGTTGTGGATATCACCTGTAGACATGGGGGTCTTAAAATGGGCAGCCTCCCGCCTAGTGAAGATCATAATTTAATTACACCAAGGCATGGCAGGCGAGACAGGCAGGCAGAGTGATGGACAGTGGGTAGCCCAATAACAAAATTGAGCCATCAAGCTTGCCCCTGTCACAGGGAGCTTGCAAAGAATTTTTCCAACTATTTGAGTTGGTCTAGTACAGGGGTGGGCAAAATACAGCCCGCAGGCCACATCTCGCCCACAAGGCCATTCTATCTGGCCTGCGGCACCCCTAAAAAAAATATAGAAAATTAATATTTCTCTGCCCTTGGTTCCTGTCAAAAATGACAGGAACCAAGGGCAGTAGAACCCAGGGGAAGCCCAGCAGGCTCCAACAACAGCAGGGCCCACCCAGCCCCACCCCCCAAGCCAAAAGCCCCAGCCGTGGTTTCTGAGGTGGGAGCACGTGGCTGCCCTGGCGCAGGAAGCTCAGGTAAGTTGTGGGGGGACCCCGGGCAAGGAAGGCGCGTGGGGGGAGGGGGGGAAACGGCCCCCTCCCTGCACATGCCTGATGCCCCGCACTGCAGCTGCTTGCAGCCCGCATGGGGCTGCCTGTGCCCGCTCCAGACAGCCCCATGTGGACTACGAGCGCCTGCAGTGTGGGGCACCAGGCATGGTGGGGGGAAGGGCTGCTCTCCCCCCCCCCCGCCGCACTCAGCTTTTCCATGGACTCCTTCCCTGTGTGGAGAAAAGCAGCCCCTCACCTGCCTCATGGCCGGCCCCTGCGCTGCAGCCACCTGCAGCCCGCATGAGGCTGCCTCTGCTTGCTCCAGACGGCCCTGCATGGGTTGTGAGCGCCTGCAGTGCGGAGTGCCAGCCATGGAGCAGGCAAGGGGCCGCTTTTCCCCACGCTCAGCACCAGCTTCTTCCCAGCTGGTGAGTAGGGGGTCGGGGCTGTGTGCTGCTTCCCCGCCTGTACCGTGGGGCTGGGCGGGCACTGGGTGTGAGCAGACGGGGAGCCAGTGGGAGCACAGGGCCTGCACTGGTGTCCTGGGCCCAGAGCAGGGTGGCAGGAGCGTGGGATCCCAGCTGGCAGGGGCTCTGTGGAGCTGGGTCAGCTCCCCCCTCCCTGCTGGTGCAGCCCAGCCCAGCTCCACAGACCCCTGCTTGCCTGTGCCCCGCTCTGGGCCCCACCAGTGCTGGCCCTGGGACATTGGTCTAATAAAAGATATCAGCCCAAAGAACCTTGTCTGCCTACGTCCTTAGATCAATGTGGCTACAACCTATAGCCCTGGGTGAGCTTGGAATTCATAGTGATTTTTTTCCAGAAGTTTATCCTACATTATCTTTGCAAGTTCTACATGTGTAGCCAATGTACAGTACGTTTCTCCTGACACTCGCCCCTTTTACATGTGACTACTGTTCTTGTTAATATTGCTATTAGTCATAAGCTGGCCATGCCAAAAGGAGATCATAGTTCTCCTTGGATATTTTAACCATCATAAAAGTAATATAGACATTGTTTTTTTCAATCTCTTATACTCAAATGTCACTAGATATTGCTTTTCCAAGAGATGGCCACTATTTACATAGCAGTCATTTAAAAAACTACCAGCTTTAACTACAGGTTTGACATCATAACACGTTTCAGTGTTTGTTTGTTGAATTTCAGATTTTTTGGCTTGTTTTTGTCTCAAATTTCAGTTTCTTCCTCTGAGTCAGAGAGGTTTCTTTTGGAAGGACAAATTGTACAGCGCCAGTAACTTGCACCTGAATATAGGCAGCTAGACATCCCATCTTTTGCTTCCTTCAGTATGCACAGTGTAACCATCATTAATCTGTAGGGCCCTGAGAAAATTGCAATGTTGCGGACTGTGCGGATACTGCATAATTAACCCCACACCACGCTTATTAAAGGTTGGGAGCTTGTGCTAGACAAACGAGCAAAATCGCTTCCCTTTGCAGGCTGGCAGCATTCTGCTCCTGTGGCTCCTGCTCCCCCCCATGCCCGTGCTCCCCCCCGCCTCCTTGCGCCCCCCCAGACAAGTGTCCCACCCTCCCTGCCTGGGCTGGGCTGGGCCGCCCCTGCCCCAGCTCCAGTCCCTCCCCATCCCTCGCCATAAGGGCCTTGATCTACCCCCCCCACGCCCCTTCCGTCCCCACTCCCTTTCCACCACAACAGACTTACCAGCTGAACACAGCTCTTCAAGCTGCTGAGCTGCATATCAGATCAGTATATGCCTCCTTAAAAATCGGCTGTTGGTATTGGCCCCAAAAATTTCTATTGGTATACCCCTACAGATTGAAGATATGACCATCAGGACTATATGAAACAGATTTTGCTTCTCTGGGGTTCACGTAATCTATTCCTTTGATTTCAAGACTCATGGGTTCAGCCCCTCTTTTTATATTCATTCTTACCTAAAACATAACTTGAATGAAGATTTGCTAAAAGCTGCTATACAGTGAAAATAACATATAAAATATTGATTTCTGAATGTTTCCAATAGAATCCATAAATCAGAACAAATTTAGTAATTTTTGCGAAGTTGAAATATTTTTTCACGTATACTGTATTAGCTAGGAGTTTGATTACCAAACGTGAAATCAGGCCAGTGTTGCATAGTCTGAGGCTTGGTTGAAAAAATACTGTGATTTCTGTTCATTGAGAGTATTCCAAGATTTTGTTTATGGTTTGCTAGCTAAAACTTGAAGCAAATGGCCTTTTGGTTTTGCCCGGGTGCTGCCAGAAGCAGTACTGTGAGATAATCCTAGATCCTCCTATTGGCAAAATGTTTTGCTTGCTTTTTCACCCAAGAAACCTTGCTTGCTTTTCGATTTAATGTCATAGTAATGAACTGTTCAATGAATGAGCCTTCTCACTGAACCCAAACTCTAGGCTATAGAGTGACATAATGATTTGAAATTGCTGTTTATGGGCATAGAGCCTGCATTGTTAAAGAGTGCTGTGCTGGGGGTCATATATGAGCTAGTTGATTACTGTGCTTTTCCCCTGAGCTAAGAAAGCATTTTAAAGTTTACTGTTGTTGTTAAATAAGAAATCAAATTAGATGAATCATATTTAATCTTTCTTTTTAAAATAATAGAAGGCTCTGTTGTGTAGGGCCCAGCTGGTAAATGTACAGCTTTAAGGATTTTAAAAACAAAACAAACCCAATGGTAAGGTGAGGCGGGAGAGGGGGAAACACATGCACTAAACTCTGGGCCTCTTTCATTCTCCCTTTCTTTGTTCCTTGCCTAAATGAAAGTGTACAGATTGCTTTTCCACAGTGTGACACCTGCATCTGTCATCAAAACCTTCATGTTTTCTCAATCTAAAAACCACTTTGTTATCATGAATTTGGGGAGGACCTCTTCAGTGACCTAGCGCTATGCTTGCTTGCTCTCTTTCCCCCTAAATCTAATCTATTCCGTACAGACCCAGGAGAGGTAACATAGAGCTCCCTCATAAAGTGAGAAGCTTTTATCACAGGGAAAAAGAGCATTTGTCAGCCTTGTAAAAGGCCTCATGTGGGATCAAAGAAGACAAGAATGATGTGTTTCACACTGTTGTTGCCTGGAATGATTGCATAGGGCACATTAGAACCCATGTCACATTTGAATTCTGGTTTCCAGAGTTGAATAGCTTAGTGTAGCATGCCACCTGCCAGCCTGCTTTGTGCCCTTAACTCATAGCTTTACATGAGTTTCTTATAACTCATGTTAAATCCAAGACAACCTGTTTTCTGAAAGATTTTGAACAGTGGTGGCAACAATAATTAGGCAGTTGATCTTTAAAGAAAGTTGGCTACTTACATTGATGGTCCCTAGTAATGGCAAGCTGTCACATTTTAGGCCCATTGTGTGTTGTGTTGTGTTGTAGTAGTCTTTACCGGGATGCTTGTAAAAAGCTACCTGAAGACTGTTATCACAATTTCAATCAGTCAAGTAGCCATCCTCAAGAGGGTTAGAAACATGATGTACAAATGCTCTCAACTTGGCTCTGTCAGCTTTGCCACTGTATCCAAATCAGTCTTCTATGTCTGTACCGTCTCTTTCTGGATTGACCCCCTCTTTCTTTTCCCTGGCACACAACCTTCTATCATGTTCTTCTTTATGCTGTCTCCTACTATTCTTAGAACATGTCCATAGTCCATCAGTTTCTTCTTCACCATTTGTATCAGTTCAGGCTTGGTTCCAATCTTACTGATCATCCATTTCTTAGATTTTTTTGGGTCTAATAAATGCTCAGTCTCTGTGACAGGGTATCCAAGCCCTGTTATTCAGGCACAATGGTGGGGGAGGAGAGGGGACTGTAACAGGGAACCAGGGGAATCCTCTTACCTTAAGGCAGGGCAGCAAGTTAAGCCAGCGGTGTGGAGCCATAACAGCAGGAAGGCAGGCTGGCCTTTAACAGGGAAAACCCCTGTGCAGAGCTGGGGAAGGTACGTGACAAAAGGGGCATAGTTTCCAGGCATATTAACCCGGGGCCTGAACCTGAGTGGGTAGTTTGGCCCTGCATGCTGAAAGGAGAGGAGCTCCTGAATGAGATGCCAACAGGGGACAGAATGGCAGGCACCTGAGCTGCTCCCTGGAAGGTCCCAGGGGAGAGAGAAAGGGAGCTGTTGGCCTGTAGTGAGGCAACAACCCAGAGCTGGGTAGACTTTTCTTTATGAAGCAGCGACTTGTATTTTTGTTGTGATTTAAGCTTTAAACTGGTGGACTGGCTGTGGCTGTAAGGGGTGTAGAGGAGGCCACAGGGGTGCTGTAGGGGGTACCCAGCGTAGAGCTCTGCCCTGGGTCAGGGATGCCAGGGGGACAAAGCTGACCTGGGAGCAGCCCTGTCCTGGGTTGAGGACACTGTGGAGCTGAGACTAGGAGCAAGACAGGGCCAAGTGGCCTGGAGACCAGAGACATGGCTGATGCCAAGAGAACTGGGCCCAAACCAATGGGCCAGGACTGGAGTCCTGCAGCCAGAGAAAGGGGGGACTAAAACCAAGGGGGCTGAGACCTGTATACAAGGACTGAACTGTGGACAGAGTAACGTTAGCAAGGCATGGTCACGGTGGAAGGAGGCCATGAATTTAGCCCCTAAGGCAATTAGGGTCTGAGGAAATAAAAACGGGAGAGAGAGAGCACCTTGAGCTTACCAGCCTCTGAGGGCAGCCTCCCTTCATTATCTTTCAACATCATAGCATGATAGATGAGGAAGCAGGGTGACCCTGGGAGGCAGGAATGGGAGCCTGGCAAAATCGAGGTGGCCCTCAGGTGCCATCCTTGTACAGCAGGGGCGGGCAGTTATCTTGGATGGAGAGGCACTTAATGAGGTTTTGTGAGCTTTCAAGGTCTGCATGGGTAGCCCGCCACTTGAAAGTTGCCTCGTCCCCTGATTGCCATCTTGGGACCGGAAGTCCCATCCTTAACCCCTGATCTTTGCCACTGGAAGGCCCTTCCCTTGCCACCTGAAAACACTCCTTTTTTTGGGAGGGGAGGGGTTGCCATCTTAGAACCAGAAAAAAATAAAATCAAATGCCTATTATAACATATTTTAATTTTATTAGCAAAAAAATACTTTCGTCATGATTTGTGTTTGCATAGTGTATATAGCATAATAACTCAAAAATAAATTCTTAGTCTTATATATTGTGTGGGCAGTGTGGTTGGGGTGTGGGTATGTGAGTATGCTGGTCTGTGAGGGTATGGGAGGGTTGTGAGGTGATGTGGCTGTGTGGGGGGCACAGGGTATGTAGGGGAGGTGTATATGTGGGGGGCTGTGGTTGCAGGATGTGGGTGTGTGACATGTTTGGGGGACGAGGGAGGGTGGGGAGGGGAGTGGAGACCCACCCCACACTCCCCCCATGGTGCAGTACCAGGCAGCGGCGCTGCTACCCAGCAGCATGCTGCTCTGGCCAGCACTGCATGTTGCAGCAAAGGGTGCAGTCCCCACTGGGCCATCTATCACCAGTGTTCCTTGCCACAGAGGTGCAGCCCCCATGCTTGCAGCGAGGCAGAGGCAGCTGGCTCCGGCACAGGGCTTTCCGCTCATGCCCTGCGAGTGTGGGGGCTACACATGTGTAGTGGGGAGTGCCAGCAAGAGACTGCCCCCCAGTCCTTACCACAGTGTGTGTCACGGCTGGAGCTGTGTGCTGCTGGACACAAGCACCCCTGCCTGCTGCTGCTGCTGCCATCACTGCTCTCCAGGACTGTGTTCCATGGGGAGAGTATGTGGGTAGCCCCCCACCTCCCCTGCCTTATATCCACATGGTGCCCACCCGAGCTCCACGCTTCCACCACCCTCCCGAGCATGGGCTCCCTGCTGCCCCCAGACCCCCACAACACACTCACACCCAGTTGCAGCTACACCCCTGCTCCTGCTGCTACCCTACCTGCTGCCCAGAGCCAGCAGGACCCTGGGGGAGTAGGTCCCTGGCAGCTGCAGCAGTGGTCCAGTAGCTGCATGCTGGCCGGGCTGGGCCCTTTCACCCACAAAGGTAGGACCAATGTGTAATAGGGCATGTTGAGGGGTGGGGTATACGTGAGCACCTCTCTCCCATGCTTGTGGGCAGAAGGGCTGGGCGGGGCACAATTCATTGGAGGGTGCTGGGAGCTGGATGAAAGTGCCTGGCAGGCTGGGTCCTGCTCACAGACTGTATTTTGCTAGCCCCTGTCCTGCAGTCTCCTGTAGTGCATCACCTCAAATACTTGCAATTTTCTCTCATACTTATTTGTAAGCATCTTGTTCTCACAACTGTATGTTACTGTTGAACATACCAGTGCATTTAATAGTCTTGTTTTTATTTTGTTAGTAACCTTCCTCCTCATACATATCACATCCCAATTCTTTGCATTGTGTGAGCTTTTCCTAGCCTGTCTTACTTTAGTTGTGCATTTCATAGATTTCAGAGATATTAGGGCTGGAAGAGAACTTGAAGATCAAGTCCAGCCCCCTGCCCCAGGGGCAGCAAGTCAGCTAGGTTCAAAGGATCCCAGCAAGCTATGCATCCAGTCATTTCTTGAATGAGTCCAGAGTAGGTGCCTGCACCACTTCTGGATGGAGTCTATTCCAGGCCTTGGGGGCTCCGACAGTAAAGAAGTTTTTCCTTATGTCCAGCCTAAAACCATCTAGGTGGAGTTTATGACTATTGGTCCTTTTTATCCCTTGTGGCACTCTGGTGAACAGGTGTTCCCCCAGATCCTGATGCACACCCTTTACGTACTTATAGGCAGCCACCAAATCACCCCTGAGCCTGCGCTTTTCCAGGCTGAAGAGTCCCATGGCTCTTATCCTCTCATCATAAGGCCTATTCTCTTGCCCTCTGATCATGTGTGTGGCTCTCCTCTAGACTCTCTCAAGCTTCTCCGCATCCTTCTTGAATTGTGGAGCCCAGACATGGATGCAGTACTCCAGCTGTGGCCTCAACAAGGCCGAGTAGAGCGGGAGGATGACATCCTGAGATTTACTTGAGAAGCATCATAGATGCCAGCCAGAGTTTTGTTTGCTTTACCAGCTGCGACATCACATTGGTAGCTCATGTTCATCTTGTGGTCAGTCATGACCCCCGAGTCTCTTTCAGCCATGTTGCTAGCAATCGTAGAACTGCCGAGCCTATAAGCGTGCTGCAGGTTTCTTTTCCTGAGGTGGAGTACCTTGCATTTTTCGGTATTGAACGTCATCAGGTTTGTATCCGCCCACTTACTAAGTTTATTCAAGTCAGCCCGAATCACTAGCCGGTCCTCAGGTGTGGTTGCTATGCTCCAAAGTTTAGTGTCATTGGCGAACTTGGCCAGTGCACTTCTGACACCAATGTCCACATCATTGATAAAGATGTTGAAGAGAACTGGTCCAAGGACAGAGCCCTGGGGGACACCACTGGTTATGGAGCACCATAATGATTCGCTACCATCGATTACCACTCTCTGGGTCCAACCTCTGAGCCTGTTTCCCAGCCATCGGACTGTGGTGTAGCCAAGGCCACAGTTGGCCAATTTTTCCACGAGGAGGTCATGGGACACCAGATCAAAGGCTTTTTTTAAAGTCCAGGTATATGATGTCAATCCCTTCTCCCTTCCATTGCTTTGTGATAGATAGTGCTATGGTGTCAGGTACCTTTCCAGAGCTCCAAGTCTCTCCCAACTATTTTGCTGCATGGCTGCAGGGAATAGACTAGATTTTGCTCGTGAGGTGACTCCTCATCCCAGCAAATATCAGCCTCCCCAACCCCTGACCAGGCTTTGCACCTCCAGTAGAAGCAGCTTGTTAGCTTATTCATCCTTTAGTTTCCAAAATATGATAGCTTCTCACCCACGTAGAAGAGAAATACCTATCATTGTCAATTGCTCTGGAACCACTGTTCCTGCAGTCAGTAAGGTATACAGAACAGAAAGAGGATGTATTACAGAAGGAAGATTGATCATACAGACAGCCATAGCTATAGGTTGGAAGACAAAATGCAAAAGAAATAATAAGCAGGAAAAAAACCCCATTGTTTTTCTAAATTAGAATCCATATCAGTGATTTCTTCAGTTGGTTTTCCCTAGCCAGCAGTCATTCCCGCTGTTAAAAATTGTCCCAGCCTTCCTAGCTCAGAGATGGGACCAGGAAGTTGTTTCTTAGGCATACTTTTTTAGACAACTGTTTGTCTCACAAAGCACTTAAATACCTTAACATTATATACTCCCTCTTTTTCTATTCCATTCTTGGAGACCCTGTGTATTATGTGGATGTTTTTCTTCCTCCAGATAGGCCTCTGTCTGTAATGTCAGGTTTCCTTCTGAATTCAATATTGAATTTAAGGAAGGCAGAAATATTTATATCCTTGCATATAATTTCTCCTTCCAGACAGATACACTTGTAATTAGATTTTCCCAGATATCACTTATTTGTGAAGTATAGCTTCTCTCTCAACATGATTCTTTCTTTTGAAATGCCCTTCAGCCCTTGTTGGTATAAACTGAATTATTTCCTTTGATTATATAACCAGCTATTGTTTGAGGCTGAAACCTCTTCTCAAGTACACATTGCTTCTCTTCTGGCTGATCAACAAGCATTCCAGTGATCGGTATATACTTTAGAAATTAACTTTTCTCTTAACAAGGCAGGGTTTCTCTGAGGTGTAAATAGTCATTGTCTGAAGAGGAATTGATCCAGATGAGCAGAGGCCTAACTAGGGCAAATGCAGTCCCAGGCCCCAGCTGAAAGTAATCAAGGAATTGGGCTGGGCCATCCCTCAAGGAGATGGCCCTGGCTACACTGGCCTGCATAAGCTCACACCAGATGGCAGAGAGCTGTCTGGGCAACAGACTCTTTTGTTGTGGCTCTGGCTTGCTTGGAACTCTTGAACCTGACTCTGCCCTGAACCTTGGGCTTGAACCCTTCTGCCTGTCCCTGCTTGCTCCTGTTTCTGTGTTGGACCTCCAGGCCTGATCACCTGCATGCTCTTACTGCAACCTCTTCTCAGCCTGGCTTGCTATCCTTTACTAGAACTGATATTCCACTTTGATCTTGGCTTCAACTCTAGTAAAGCCCTAACGTCAGCCATAAGTAGAGATCAAATACCACAGTAGTTCCTGTACGTTGTGGAAATATCTGTGTATAGCTTGCAGGGTACCAATCCTGCATATTTGTATGTATCCATGACACTCTGCTCCTAAAAAGTGATGATGTTGCCCCAGGGTTCTCTTGAAGTCCTCATAACTGGGATTATGTATTGAAACAAAGCATGTTACACTCCCCCTTTCTTTTGATTATGCATGACTATCATATCAATTTTGGAGCATAGTGCCCCAGTTCCAAGTCTCAACGGTATCTGCCCCCTTTATCTTGTGGAGCCACATTAGAGCTTCGCAAGATTATGTTAGGACCCCAAACCTGTGATCAGCAAGATAGTTTTATCCACATGATATCAAAGCACTCCTTTTCTTTCACTGAATAGTTGTGCTCACAAGAAGTTAATGCTTCATTCATGAAATCAATGGGAAGTGTTGTGCCACTCCCCCTGCCTGTGTCAACAGTGTCTCCAAGCTTGTGTCTGATGCATCAGTGCATGGCTTGAAGGTTTTATCAAAATCAGGACCAGTCAGGACAGGCCTTTTTGATAAGACATCTGTCCAATTATTTTGTAGGTTTATATTTCTTACTTAGGTCAGTGATAGGAATGATAATAATTCACTGAAACCTTTTATAAAACAATTAGTAAGCCATGTAAAAGACTGAACTTGTTTCTCAATGCTGGGTACAGGGCAGTGTAGACTGATTTATTCTTTTAATGGATTGGGGTGCATTTTCCCCCCCACAACCTGCTGATGGTATCTTAACTACCCCCAAATAACACTGAGACTCCTTAAGAATTAAAGTTCTGTTGAATACACATTTAAGCATGTTGAGTAATAAACCTGCCTCCCCTTCTTTCTGGCACATCTACCAGATGACTCCGTTGTTCTTCCCAGCTGCTGTTGTAGATGGTGCTGCTGACAGTACAGGCACAGGTAAAATTATACAGCCTATCTAACACTTGGCTGATGAGTATCTGGAAAATTATCCCAACAAATTTAAATCCAAACAGTAGCACTTTGATTCTGTATATTCCCGAATCGGCATAGAAAACAGATTTCTTTTTGGCATCAACATCCTTAATCCATTCTAGGATGCCAAGGTACTGGCTCAGCTTAGGTTGTCCAGCAGATTGTCCATCATGGGCAAGAGCTGTACACTGACTATGACAACAGCAACAAGCTTTTTGTGATTGTCGCAACTTTTTTTCCTATCCCTTTTCAGGGTAGCAATGTGTGGAGCTGGGCTTGTTAGTAAATACATACTTGTGGCCCTGTACCATGGTCTCTGTCTCTATCTGATTTCAGTCCTTCATGCAATTTAATGCTCTGTAAGAAACAATCTCCTCTGTTCTTGTCAAACAGGTTAGGGGAGTAGGATTTATGAATCTTCCCCTCCCCACCTTTTGCAAATTATGTTCACAATAGTCTCTCACTCAGGAGAGACTTCTAAATCATCTTGGATCACTTCGGCACATCCAGTGACTGGTTCCATATCACTGTCTATGCCGGCCATGTGCCTACCAAAGGTGAATTGTGTACCAGTTCCACATGATTCTTCATTGAAGGCTTCTATGGGGAGAGTGGGTCCCCCCTGAGATTTCTCACTTCTCTATGGAGGTATGTCTGTCTGGGTTCCCACTCTCCCGGAAGAAGCTCTCAGCACTAGCTGTCTGGATCAGGACTCAGGAGCATAGATCTCAAGCTAGCTGGAGAAGGATTTTCTCCCCACTTCTGGATAAACTCTGCTTGATATGAAACTGTACTGACAGAGTTCTTAGAGAGTTTGTTTCTCAGCCTGATGGGTTAATTCTGCAGCCTCCCTGTCCTAAATAGAATTACTTTTGTGATGTTTGGTTTCTAAGTTGGAAAATTCTGTATTTGTGTCTATCTGTCACAGTCTTCTGTTAAGGTTGCATATAAGTATATAATACTTGAGACTTGATTCAAGAGCTTGTTATCTTTATCAGTTCTGAGCCTTTATTTAGCTGTGGTAACTATTTTGGTCTTTAGAGCATTAACCAGGATGCTGTGCCTCTTATCCAACACGTCATCATTTCTTTTCTTGTCACAATTTGGGGATTATAAATTCCTTTGGGCAGTGTTCTGGGTAAGCCATAAGGCTGAGAGACTCTAAAGTCTCAAGCTGCCCTTGCAGCCTCCAGAGTTATACTGTGTGAGAATATCATATTGCTGTGATGAAGAGGAGTCAAAACACCGATCTACAGAAACCCTGAGGATTGAGAGCATTGTTGCAGCAAAACTGTGAATGTGTGGAGGAAGTTATCAACATACATCCTGTGATTCCAATACCGTGAGTGTGAAGGTTGCCTAACTTGTGTTATGCTTGATCAGCTCTCAAGATACGTCTTTTGCAAGCCTTCCAGGAAGTTTATCTTTCTGCTTATATTTTGTTTCTTTTGAGAAGCAGGAGGGCTAAAGCTAAAGTCAAGTTCAGCTTCCAAAGCTTTCCATAAAAGTCCTGTTAGATACTGTGATTATGGTACTAGAAATGATGACTGAGCTCACAGCCATCATTCTGACCTGTCTGTACTGCAGTCCTGACTTTTACCATTTGTAACCACATGGCCTTGTGAACTCATTAGGTCACAGAACATGAATAAGGGTGGGCCCGAGCAATACCTCAGTGTGGAAAAACCCTGTTAAAGAACCCAGGATACTGCAGAAAGTGGCTTTGGCAACTTAGGTGGCATGCTTCCTTCTGAGTTAACTGATGCCATGGCATGAGTTTAAAGATACTGTGCTCTTGGGAAGGAAATACAGGATATCAGAAACAAAGTATAGTTTCATGTAATCGTGAAGGCCTACTTGACAATATATTGTTTTGTTGCCAGAAATTTCCCTTTCGGCTATTTACCAAAGTCCTCCCTGATTCCCCTTTCACATTAAAAATATAATAACTAATAATTGTATAGTAAAATTTTGATTCAGGCAGATAATCTGCTTCCAACTTTTATTGAATGCTAGAAAGAGTGGGGCTTATTAATTCAAGAGCAGTTTGTCATATCAGGGCCCACCTCTGTTCATCCTCAAATACTACTGATGCCTCTTGCATAGTTTATGCCCACTGTAGCAATGGCAGTTATAACGTTGGGACAGTTATAACTCTTTGGGGGTGAAGAGTTCACTGGCCAAGTTCGCGGATGACACCAAGTTATGGGGGAGCGTGGTTGCATTTGAAGATAGGCTACAGTTGTAGGCGGACCTAGACAGGCTAGCAAGTTGGGCAGATTGGAATCTGCTGAAGTTCAACATTGAGAAATGTAAAGTACTCCACCTGGCGACGAGCAACCCCCAACACACCTACAGGCTTGGTGGCACCAAACTAACTAGCACTCTGATTGAAAGGGACTTGGGGGCAGAGCTGTCCCTAGGGGTGTGCAGGGCCTTTGTGGGGGGGGGGGGGGGAGGGAGGTGGCGAGCTGCCGGAGCCAGTGGGGAGAGGAGAGGTGACGAATGGGGGGCAAGGGGTGGTGAACAGCTGGAGTTGGCAGTGCTCAGCAGCAGCAGAGCTGGCGGTAGAGCACAGAGCCCAGGGCGGTCACCCTGATTCACCCCCCACAGGGACAGCGTTGCCTGGGGGTAATAATAGACTGCAGTATGAATATGAGCCAACAAAGTTGTAGCCAGTAGGGCAAATAATACTCTGGCATGCATCAATCGATGCATCTCCAGCAAAACCAAGGAGATGATTCTTCTGCTCTACTCAGCAGTGGTGAAATCACGGCTGGAGTACTGGATCCAGTTCTGGGCACCACACTTCAACAAGGACATGGACAAGCTTGAGAGAGTCCAAAGAAGAGCCACCTGTATGATAAGAGCCTTGCATGGCAAGCCATACGAGGAATGGCTGAGGGATCTGGGACTCTTCAGCCTGAAGAAAAGAAGCCTGAGAGGGAACCTGGTAGCAACCTACCACTCCACTAGGGGAGTACATCAAGGGATCAGTGAACAACTGTTCACCAGGGCATCCGAGGGGAAAACCAGGAGTAATGGCCACAAACTCCTGGAAGACCGATTCAGGCTCAACATTAGAAAAAAATTCTTCACAGTCAGGGTGTCCAGACTGTGGAATAAGCTCCCTCCAGAGGTGGTGCAATCACCTACCCTGGAAATCTTCAAGAGGAGACTAGACAGTCACCTTGTTGGGGTCACCTGACCCCCAGTTGTCTTTCCTGCTTGGTGTAGGGGGCTGGACCCGATAATCTTCCAAGGTCCCTTCCGGCCTTACAATCTGTTGATGCCTGAGAATTTAGAAGGAGTCCTGAAAGCCTGATAAGTATCTCCAAACCATGAATCTCAGGCCAAAAACCTAAAATAATACAGGTCTAGTATACCTCTAGCCTGTTTTGTCCCAAGAATATTCTGTCTGTAATAGTAGTTTATTTTCTTGAAGGAGGGAAACTTTTCATGAAATCAGTTTCCTTCTTTTTTCCAGTTCCCCTTCTGGAAATGTATCAGATTTATTTGACTTAGCAAATGAAGCATGTTTTCTCATGGGGATTATACCAAAATAAATAGGTCTGTAATCCTAAAAGGATAGTATAGTTCAGTGAGGAATGTGTACCTAATTAAGCTTTAAGAGGTCAGATCTGTTACAAAGGAAACAGAAGCAAAGTCTCTCAAAGATAAATGCAGTTGTCAAGCAAGCGCATTTCCCCACCTTTTAAAGCAAACCACCAAAAGATTTTTTTTTTGGTGGGGAGGGGAGGGAAGAAGGTGGAGGTTAACACTTTTGGCTGTTGCTGACAGATGTGGGAAAAAAAAACACCCCAAACTAGCGCTTCACGGAAAGGGGAAGTGCGTTAGTTTGACCCGGCCCCCCAGCATCTGTCTAGATCAGGCGCATCATTAGGGCTTTTTGGCACTTTGATTTAAAGCTGATTCAATTAGATAACTGCCAAAAAGCCCCACTGAAGCGTGCAATCTATACAGACGTTGGGTGAGCCAGGTCAAACTAATTGGATTTCTCTTGTGGGCATGTGCTGTGCTCAGTGCAGGAGTGTGCTACGCTTAAAATGCTGGTTTGGATTTTGGGGGGGTTTCACTTGTGTAAGCTGCCTGCATGCTTCATTTTTGCACTTTTGTAATATGACTAGGCCAGAGATCTCTAAGTACTTTACAAGCCATGCATTGATCGATGAATTGCAACATCCTAATGATGGAAGTAGTACTATACCCCTTGCTTAGGTGAGCACAGCTAAACCAGAGGAGCAGTCACTTGAGCAAAGTTACCCTAGTTACTGGTTCTGGCTACTGTACTCCATCCCAGGCTCTCTGTGTACTCTGTGGGGGCATATTTTGTTATCTGAGTTCAAGAGTGGGTGACACCAACAGAAAATTTCTGTCTTGTTACCTGTTTCTGATTATCTGAATAGCTCGTCTATTTCTGTCCCCAGCTAGGGACAGACATTACACATAAACTGGTTTAAGTGATCAGAAACTGGTTTAAACCTGTAACAGAACAGATGTTCAGTGCACATAAACCATTTTGAGAATGACTGAAACTGGTTTGAGATGAACCTGGTTGAATGTAGTATCAGATTTAACTGATTTGGCTCAAACCGGTTATTGCAATGTCTGTCCCAGACCCCTTGATTGTTTAAATTAAATCAGACTCCCCCAGCATCCCAGCATGCTCTCTGGGCTGGGTGGGGCGCTCTGCTCCACAGCAGAGCTGCCCCCTCCTCTGCTCTTCCCCTGCCCCCCCCTCCCCTCTCACCACTTGCTGCTTAAGCAGAGATCCCTTCCTCATCTCTAGCTAATGCTTTGTGGGGCAGATAGGGTAGTGTCCGCTTAGGGCTTTTTGGAGGTAATCAGCACAGCAGCTGGTAATGACACTGCATTGCTTTCTTTGCACAAAGCTGTTTAAGAGCTTGTAATGAGCAAGGCTTTGTTTTCTGATGGGGTGTTAAATGCTGATAACAGAACTGATAAATGTTCTGTTATCAAGCGGGGGAAACCTCTCCCTAATTACAGTGTCCTGCCAGGGCCTGGCCACGCCCCTCTCAGCTCCCTGCAGAAGGGAAGGGAGGGCTGCTCTAGTGCCTTCCGGCTTCTAGCCTGAGCCACTGCAAGCATGTTTCTGCATTTCAGGGATGTCTGCACAATTATAAACTGATTTAGCCTAGCTAGGTTAGACTAACCTGCAAAGATTGAATCAATTGAGGCTCAAGCTTGTTGAACTTCTGTCCCTAGCCCAGAAGCAACCTCACTCATGGGAGCTATGAAAAGACCCTTCTATTTTCTGCTTTTCAAATGAGCCACGTGGAGCTATGTACCAAATGTCTCCCCTTCTGTATGCTCTGGGAGACTTGTAAGAGGACTTTGATTTATATAGACAAAAACTTTTTCTTTTTTCTTTTGCAAGCTGACAGGTTTGCTGTTTTCCTTTTGGGGTTTCTCAATGTAGGTCGAGTCTTTGACCTTGCCAGATCAAACAACACAGTGTGGAAGAAAGCCAAGCTACCAGGTGGCAGAGAGATGTAAACAATACATTTTTATGTCTTGGGTTAGCTGCATTCCAGGCCATTTGTAAAGGTTTCTTTACCAGCAGCTCTGTTGATTTCATATTCAACAACTCTCATCATTGCTTTCTTGGCATTTTTTGCATAGGGATTTGCAAAATGTTGAAGTATAAATTTCTTCTGAAGGAATGCAACGCTTCTTTTAAGATGCTTCATTAACCCAAATAAAGCAAAAAAGCATCTTCCAATTGCATGTGTCTGTTGTGTGTTTGTGGTAGTGTTTTCCTCTTTTCAAAGAACTGTGCAAACATTAACTAATTCCCATAACATCTCTCTAATGTGGACAAGTATTATCTTTACTTTGAGATGTAAAATGCTGAAGCAGAAATGATTAATAAGGCCACAAAAAATGACAGGCAGATCGCAGTTTGAAACTGAAGAGTTTTTAGCTGTGCTTGCTCATTTGAGTACGTTTATTAGGAGGCCAGTCTCATGTTCCTTGGCTTCCAATTGCTGTTTAATAGAGTTGTAAAATGATAAGATAAATAAAACTTCCTAGTTTTTACAGTCACTGCCATGACCTCAGGACTGCTGTATCTGTTTCAGCCCAATGTTTCTTAAGTAAAATGCACAACATATTTTTTTATTGCCTTCAGAATTTGCTATGTTTAAAATGGGTGTACACTAGCCTGGTAGGTAAAGCTGACCTCAGTGGACTCAAGAATCTGTTATAATCTGCTGGGGAGAATTTTCAGAGGAAGTGACTAATAAATTACCTCTAATTCTGATTTTACTACAGTTCTGCTGTTGCACATGATATCCCCACAACCTTTTTTGAGATGCCTGAAATGTCTTTGTTGGTTGAGTTGTTTCATTTGTCAAAATATTATTTAATAGTTAAAAATTGTACTATGCTGAATAGAATTTTCTCTGTGTTTAGCAACAACAAAAATTGCAGTAGAATGAGCATTTGGTGTGGTAAACACTGTTTTGCTTAAGGAAGAAAAGCTAAAATGTATTTAGGTGCCCTCAGAGGTATTCTACTGCCCAGCATGAATGCTAATAGTGCTCTTTCACTGCTTTGTGATGAACTCAAGTCAGAATCCTGAGTTACTTGGGGAAAAATCATTATGAGAGAAATAGATCTCTGGATCAGAAGGTGGTAGTATTGACATCAGGACATCTTTTCTAGAAAGTGTTCTTTTGTTGCTTTGTAACTTAAAGGACCATTTTTTCATTTTGAAAATAGTTAACTCACAAATAACACAATTTCTGTGGAGCATAGAGTTACTTGTGGATACTATAATGAATGCAGTAATCTTTCTTTCATTTTATCAGAGAGTTTTCTTCTGGGGTTGTGCATCAAAAAGAATCATTGAGCAAAACAAAGTTAATGTGTAACCAGAGCAGTTAATCAATAAAAAGCTTTTCATGAAATGCCATTAATTCTCCTTTGATTAACTGTAATTTTGTAAGCACTGCAAGACATCTATGGCCTCTTTACTCTATTCTTTTTTGTTCTATTAAACTTTTAAATCAATTACTAATATATTGGAGTGTGTGTACTTAATAGGACAAATATTTTCACTCGAACAAGATTTTTCTCTGTTGTGCATGAAAAGTGCCCTGTGAAAGCCAGATCTATACTTTTCAGTGCAAATTAGCAGTTTCCTTGCATATTAGCTATTGTTCCATATGAATGATGCAATACACCTAAAATAAATAGAAGTGGTAGTTCTGCAAGGGGAGCAAAATGCATCTGCTCTTCATCCTTTGAAACCTTGAAACCTTGCTTGCAAGCTTCCTGACTCTCCCTCTGTAGAGAGCTGCTTGTTTCAGAATGCCAGACTAATTGTACGAAGAGGCACTGCCACAAATAAAAATACCTTGCCAACTGTAGATTTCTTTTATGTTAAGGATGGAATATAAGCATTGGATGCCCACACAGTTGACCCCTTACTACAACAGAGGGGGGCACTGTTGTATAGCTGTTAAAACAGGAAATAATGTTCTTCATTTCCTTAGTATGGATGCTGTTAGAAAGCCAACAAATGATACATTATCCATTTAAATTAATGTTTGTGAAGACTAGTTAAATAATGTGTGACAGTGATATAAAGAAAAGTTACCCATGGTTTTTCAGGCAAAGCAAAGAATTACTGGAATCAGAATTCTTTATTTAATTAATTCAGTTCTAAAAATAGTTTCATCGTGGTTTTGGCTTTCCCAAGTAAATCCTTGACTCAGGAAAACACCACTAGATAGGGAATTGTGCCTACAAGCTCTGTTTTGTGCATACTAAAATCAGGTAGTTTGTACACAAATATTTGCATGTTATTTGTATATTTTGCAAATACATGCCTAAGTGTGTGTGCATATTTTTTTCATTACCAAATAGGTGCATGTTATTCAAAAGTTGATCTAGGGTTTTGCATGTTAATAAATGAAACTCTCTAAATATCAAGATAGATTACTCCTCTATCCATTAAAATAGTCACAATTTATACAATTTCTTATTTATTACATTTTTATAAATGCTAGATAGTTTTTAATATGATATTGAAAATGGGTGACTAATTTGCAAATGCATGCTTCCACGCAGTCTGAAACAGATGTACTTTCTGAAATGGACAGGAAAATCCTTTTATGGATTATGCTTTGAATGTAAAACCAGCTAAACTTTAGATCTGTTGAATGTGGCCTTTATTTTGCCTTTTCCAGCTCTACAGTAATGTTAGATTGGATTAAAGTAACTATCAAACTTTGCTTTTTAACACTACTTCAGAGAAAACTGAATCATCTGACTTTGGCAAGTACATTACAGTTTATGTTCTGCAGAAAGGAATCTGCTTATAAGTCACAGATACAAGTTTTAAAGCCAATGTTATCCTTGTAAATGTATCAAGAAAGAAATATAACATTTTACATGCATTTCTCATTTTAAATTTGCTCTCCTGTATGAACCTATAATTCTAACCTGTTAGGCCAGGACTCTCTTGGTCTGGTATCCGGTACCATGTAAATCAGTACAACCTGTTCTGTGGTTGGGTTTGTCCCAGGGGCACAGGCTCAGAAAAGGGGGGTTTGCCTCTGAATGAGGCTTCCGAAGTAAAAAGAAAAGAAAATGACAACATATGTGTTGTAGGGGCCGGGCAGAGCGAGAAAACGCGTGGCAGAAAACTGCCTGCGTGGTTTGTCAGCTGCGCATATATCCAGCTGGGACCAGGTGACATCATAAGGAGACGCCACCCGGCAGAAATAAAAAGTGGCCCCAAAGGCACAGGGGCGACACTGAGGAGCGGAGGAGCCGCGGGAGACCGTGGGGTGGACAGCGTCCAGCTGCTGCAGCGGTAGAGGTGTCAGAAGCAGCAAAAGAAGCCCGGCAGGGATCAGGAGAGCCGGCAGGGAGGCCGACAGAGGCTGAGGTAGCAAGCTGTGAGGAGTCCCCGTGGTGGAAAGGACCAACGGGGGATCAATAGGACCACCGAGGAGGATGACAGTGACCGCAGTGATAGCCAGCATGGGAGCCCTCATCAATACAGGTGCCATGGCTCCAGGGTGGAAGTGGATCCTGGAGAGAAGGGGAGAGGGACCCTGGCCGGGGTGAAGGCTTGGATCCTGACCCAGAGGGCACGTTAGCCTAGGGGCGTCAGGGACATTACAGGCCAGGAGGGTGTGGGACTCCCTCCTGTGGGTGTTCCTCTTCTTGTTTTTCCCTTTTTGTCATGCTCCCCTGGCAGTTGCGTTATTAGCTTCTTGATTTTGTTTCAGGCCGGGTCACCTTAGGATGAGGGGTTTGTGGTGAAGGTGTTGATCGTATTCCCTTTTAGGGTTTGTCTAATTTTCGTCCCCTAGTGAGAGTGGGTTAGCGGAGCCCTTAGCACCAGGCCGGTCTATACAGGACTTCATCCAACAGTGAGAACGGAACAGCGTGAGGACCCAGTAAAGGCCAATGGTTTCAGACTTAGGCGGCTCAAGGCATCAAAACAAGCCTGAAGGCCGACAGCCACCAGACCCTCCAGGTCCAGTCAGGGCCTTAAGGTGCTTGTCGGCAGGAGGAGCCGCGGGGACTGGAGAACAGATCAGCAGGGGATAGCCGCGAAAAGATTTGGAGGCCTGCCTCGAAGGTTGGCGCGTGGCCGGGGCATAAGGGAGGTTGGAGCCCCATGAACGTCCACCGAGACGCGTGACAGCTCTGAAGGCATCCTCAGAGGGGACCCCCTCCACTGAAGGAACGTTCAAAGTCGTGGCAGGTGAGTTTGGGGGTCACCCTGAAGGCAACCGAGGTACCCTCCGGGATCTGCACGAAGGTCCCTGGCGAGCAAGGTCAGCGGCTCGGGCAAAGGCAGTGCAAGAGCGTACCATCAAGAGGAGGCAGGCACAGGGCTGTTGACAACTAAACCGGCACCCCAACCTGGGCTGGCCTGGGTGAGAAGTGTATGTGGACACCCAAGAGAACTAAAAATAAGACTTGTCAAAGGGCAGATGAGCTTCCTGTGAGCCAGTGGCCATCCATACCTGGAGAGGAGATGGGCACCACCAGGTCACTGCCTGAAGAATCACCAATAATGTAAAGCTGTTACAGCATCCAAGGTGCTCCAACGATTGCCATGGCCTCGACACTAACTTGACTCCTGTTTGAAATTATTTACCAAGGGACAATGAAATATGAAATTACCACACAATTTGGGCACTAATAATAAAATACATTAGATAGTACCTGTCATCCATACATCTCATCGCACTTTAGAAAGGAACTGTTTATCATTATCCCCATTTTACTTCTGGGGAAACAGAGGCATAGACCAGAGAAGTGAATTGCTAGAGGCTATCCAGTGCCAGAGTTGATGAGAGGACCTAGATCTCACCCAGAGAGTCGTGGTGGATGGGTCGGCTTTGACCTGGAAGGGTGTGGGCAGTGGGGTCCCGCAGGGCTCGGTCCTTGGACCGATACTCTTTAATGTCTTCATCAGCGACTTGGACGAGGGAGTGAAATGTACTCTGTCCAAGTTTACAGATGACACAAACCTCTGGGGGGAAGTGGACACGCTGGAGGGCAGGGAACAGCTGCAAGCAGACCTGGACAGGTTAGACAAGTGGGCAGAAAACAACAGAATGCAGTTCAACAAGGAGAAATGCAAAGTGCTGCACCTAGGGAAGAAAAATGTCCAGCACACCTACAGCCTAGGGAATGACCAGCTGGGTGGCACGGAAGTGGAAAGGGATCTTGGAGTCCTAGTGGACTCTAAGGTGAACATGAGTCGGCAGTGTGACAAAGCTATCAGAAAAGCCAATGGCACTTTATCGTGCATCAGCAGATGCATGACAAATAGGTCCAAGGAGGTGATACTTCCCCTCTATTGCGTGCTGGTCAGACCGCAGTTGGAGTACTGCGTGCAATTCTGGGCGCCGCAACTCAAGAAGGATGCGGATAACCTGGAGAGGTTTCCAGAGAAGGGCCACTCGTATGGTTAAGGGCCTGCAGACCAAGCCCTATGAGGAGAGACTAGAGAAACTGGACCTTTTCAGCCTCCGCAAGAGAAGGTTGAGAGGCGACCTTGTGGCTGCCTATAAGTTCATCATGGGGGCACAGAAGGGAATTGGTGAGTATTTATTCACCAAGGCGCCCCCGGGGGTTACAAGAAATAATGGCCACAAGCTAGCAGAGCGCAGATTTAGATTGGACATCAGGAAGAACTTCTTCACAGTTCGAGTGGCCAAGGTCTGGAACGGGCTCCCAAGGGAGGTGGTGCTCTCCCCTACCCTGGGGGTCTTCAAGAGGAGGTTAGATGAGCATCTAGCTGGGGTCATCTAGACCCAGCACTCTTTCCTGCCTATGCAGGGGGTTGGACTCGATGATCTGTTGAGGTCCCTTCCGACCCTAACATCTATGAATCTCCTGAGCTCAAGGTCAGTGACCCATTGTTGAGCTCTAGGCCATATTCCTTAGCTGTTACAGTAGTCATTGTGAAAGCTTTCCCAGTTGCTCTTCTGGGCTTGAAGTGGTTAGAGAACTGCTGAATTTAATCAGAGAGATTAATACCACCAGCTTGAATAAATATAGGACATCTTAAATGTGTTGGTTAAAACTAGTTGCATGTCTGACACTTGTATCTGTGTTCTCTTGCAAATCATTGTGATTAATAATTCTATTTTCCTATTTTAAAAAAAAAAGTTTTTCACTCCCCTGCTGCTGTTTGAAAGACCTTCCCTGGGCACCAAGGAGATTCACTTTTTATTCACTAACATTAAACTTTTTACACAGAGTTTAGGTGACCTGATGGCACCTCAGCCCCTCTGTAACTCCACATTCTGCAAAACTCCAGACCTCTGAAGGCCAAAATAGAGTTAAAGCACATGCCAGTGCCATGCATCTTAGGAGCTGGGAGCAGCGACTGGAAATTAGCTGCAAGCACTCCAGCTGCTTGCACTGGGCTAGTTGTTATCTGCACTAAAAAGTGAAGGAATAAGTTGGTACAGTTTGACGGAGCTGTAACTGGGGTGAGAAGTGACCTGGGGCAGCCATACTTTTAACTCCGCCTTGTCCTGCCTCCTGTCACAATGTCTCTCTTGCTAGTATCCTCTCTGTGCCTTCCATCTACCTCTACCAAGACCGTGACTCATCCTCCTTCCCTTCCTTTGTCAACTGCATCAACTGAAGCCTTTCTTCCCCTGTTCACTGATGCCCCCTCATTTCTCTATACTCTCCCCGCCCCCACCATTTCCCAATAATGCACAGGTAGCCTTTGGAGGAATAATTTATTCTCTTTGTAAACATTGTTACCTGTTTATCTCTTTGCAGCTCGTGTGTCACTTTGTGGCTGATGGCCGAACCAAGGCACGGCCCATTTCTAGATGTGTAGAGAGAACTATCAGGGAGTGCATTTTCTCCATCACAGTCGGCAGGCAGTGGGACAGTTGCAAGCATCTGCAGGAGCTTTAATGCGCCTTGTCACTTTACTCAGGCACAGCTGTGGCTCTTAAGAGCAGTGATCTTAAGCCCTTTGACTTCTGTGGAGTGTTGGGTGATCTTTCTAAAGATATTACGTAATGTTATACACACCTGTGGCAGGCAGGAGGTCAGGGAGATGGACTCTGTCTTCACACTCAACCATTGGAATCATCATGACAGTCTTCTTAACGTGTTCCACCTATTCTATAGGCATGCTCAGTTGAACAGAGAAAATCGAGTCCGCAAGGGGTGATGATGATGAAATCAGCAGCAAAAATGTGCTCAGGCTGCAGTTTCTCAGCCTGGGGGAGTTGCATGAGAGGGTTGTAACTATTTTTGTTTCCTGTAGCTAGAAAGGGAGGGGTAATTTTCTCTTTTGACATGGGTTTGTGGTTTGTAAAGTCTGCAAAGTGCTGATGTAGACCTTTTGCAGGAAAGGACCCAGTTATCCAGGCACACTCTATCTCTTCACAGTATGCCTTGATGAAAGTTTACGAGAATTGAGGCCTGAATTGGCATTTGGATATGGTCAGTTTTGCTGCTTTCTGCCCGTCATTGCCATCCCGTGTGCACAGGACTTGAGGTTCCTCTTTGCTCTTGCTGCTTACAGTATTATGTTGACTGTGCCTCATTTTTTTTAAACGTGTGTAACCAGGATGTCTGCTTTGTTTTGTGGCATGTCAGACCTCCTGCCACTGGGACTATTGCTTGGGATAGGCATTAAACACACTAGCCCTGAGTCTCAGTAAACTTGGAGACAAACTTTTATAGCACTGGCCTATTTTACCAGCATTGGCAGAAGAGAGAAAGGTTTCAGGTACTCTTAGCCTGGATGCTTATATCATACTTCAAGGTACATCATAGCCTGTTCTTACTGGGCTCTCCTGGGCCCAGTCCAGGTGGGCGTTAAGGCTCTTCAGGCCTCTGTTAAAGGCAAAGAGCTAACACGCAGGTTACCTAAGCAGGGTGAGCTATGGTGTGTCCCAGCCAGAAGTCCTAGGTAGACTCCCCTCCTCCCTCCCCTGGGAGCTCCAGAGACCCTTTCTGTATCACTCTTGGCAGGAGGAGGCTCCAGTTACACTCACATCCAGACATTCAAGGCCCCTCCAGTGCCTGGCTATATATCAGGGCTGTCCAGCATCTGGGTGGTGAGCAGGGACACATGCTGTGTGAGATGCAGACCCCTGGGATGCACGCTGCATGGGTAATGCCCTGACACCCTCCCCATATATTACTCCCTGCCATACAGGCAACCTGCTTTCCCTTCCTGCTCATGCAGGAGCAGGGGCAGGAAGCAGAAGCAGAAGCCAGAGGAGGGAGGGGAGTGGAGCCTGGAGATCCTGGCTGTGGGGAGTAGCAACTGGGAGAGAGTCCAGGGGTTCCATGTTAACCCCTCAAGTCCTGTTCTATATCATTGTTCTTTATGAGGATGACGACGTTTTCTCAGGCCCAGCACCCAGTTAGAGGGCACTCCTTAGGTGAGTCTCCAGCGCTAGGGAACATGGTCTGCAATAGCTTCTTTGGGCTCCTACTCTTCTAGGAGCCTGACCTAGCAGCTGGCACTCTTCCCCTAAAAGTTCTCTGCAAGCTCCTCTCTCTGCTTCTGCTTCCCTCAACAGCTGCACAGGCCTGCTTCCAGATGTTATATCTGCCATAACACAGCCTGTTCTGTAGGTGTCCCTGCAGCCCTTGCTTTCTTGGTTGGCCTCCTGCTCTCTGCATGGTTCTCCAGTATCTTTACCACTCTCATACCTGCTCTGCTCACCACTTATTAGCTATTGCACCTGCCTTCCCAGGCAAAGAGCTTGCTTGTTGGGCCAGGTTAATTTCTGCCCTCCCTCTTTATTAGTTAACACAGGGGTGTCCACCTAGAGGGTCCCAGAGGCTCTCAGTGTGGGTACAGCTCTCCTTTGCTACCTCTAGTGGCACTGAACTCCCCCTCCCTCCTCCAACTTCTGTATCCTACCCACATCCTTCCTTAGTCAGGGGGCACTGTGCACCCCCTGGCTGCTCAGAAGTTGAACAGCCATGGTCTAGGGCAGGGCTGTCCAGCTTCTGAGTCTCTGGGGACTGTATGCTGCATGGGCTGCACGCTGCGTCATACTGCATGGCCCCCCTGCCACACGGGGTGCAATTTACTGCACAATACCTGAACTCTGTTTCACACATTTTGCATCCAAGCTTTATGGATATGTGCTGAAATATTTGGTGTCTGTTGTTTATCATCTTTTCTTCTACTGGTGTCACCTTCATCTGTTGATATGCATCTCTGTTTCCTATGTAATCTCAAAATGAGGCTGGAACAGGTTATCGGTAGGGGTGCACCGGTAGAGATTTTGGGGCCCGATACCAATAGCTGATTTTTAAGGAGACATATCTGCTGATACTGATCTGATTTCTGATACAGCTGCATGCAGCTGGCAAGTCTATTGTGGTGGAAGGGGAGTGGGGAGGGAAGGGGTAGGGGTGGGGGGCAGTTCAAGGCTCCTGAAGTGAGCGAGGGAGTGGGGCTGGGGCAGGCGCTGCCCAGCTGTGGCAGGGCAGGGTGCAGGACAGAGTCGCAGCTTGTCCAGGGGGTGCAGGGTGGGGGGCAGCTCCCACAGCTGTGTGTACCCCAGGAGGACACGGCAGGGGGGGAGAACGTGTGCCCCCGGATCTGTGTGGGGCCCGGCTGGGTGGGCTGCGGTCTGGGTCTGTGCTGGGCTCTTCCTGGTGGGAGCTGGGCTGTGTTTTGTCCAGGGTGGGCAGCAGCAGTGCTGGGAGGGGGATTATGGGGGGATGCAGCCCCCTCCCCCAAAATTTTGCTGTAGCCCCCCCTCCCAGCACTGCTGTTGCCCCACTCCCTTCCACCACACTAGGCTTACCAGCTGCACACAGCTCTCTAAGCTTCCAGGCTGCGTTCCTTGCTGCCTACATGCTGTGTTGTGGCTGTGCA
Source organism: Alligator mississippiensis (assembly GCF_030867095.1). Lineage (NCBI taxonomy): Eukaryota > Metazoa > Chordata > Crocodylia > Alligatoridae > Alligator > Alligator mississippiensis. The sequence continues at coordinate 83,484,443 of NC_081828.1, read as the reverse complement.
CATGCGCAGACATTTTTTGGCCAAATTATTGGCCACATCAGGCTGAAATCCAATACAGTCAATTTTCTTTATATCTGTGCCGATCCAATATCGGACCGATGTATCAGTGCCTCTCTAGTTATCGGTGAAGATGATGATATAAGTTATCACTGGAAGCAGTGTTCTTTCTTTCTGTGCAGCACTGGTAATATCCCTTAGCTTACCACAATGCTTTCTGGCAGGCGAGCTGAAACAGTGTGGGATGGCTGTGTACTTTCATGCTCTGCAAAATAAGCTAATGGCTTAAATTTTGAGAGAGGGAGTTTTGTTGCACAGTTGTAAAACATTTTTGCTTCTCACTATTCTGTTGTCCCTTCCCCCCCCCAAACTATCGTGTTATGGTCATGTATTGAATGTGGAGCCTAGCACTATACAAATAATGACACTGATTTTTTGGTAACCTGTTAACACCATTAGTCTTGAATACCTAATGGTGCAAGCAGGGATGGTAACAAAGCAACGAGTGCTGTGCTGAGCCAAAATCTGCCTTGTAATGGAGCCGAATTACTTGCCTACTTCCTGTAAAAATGGATAGGGCATCAACCCATGGCTAAATCTTTTTCCCATGGGAGTTGAGAGCAGTATTACAAAGTTACCGACCCAGTATTAATGCAGCACAATCTGTGTGAACTAGTCTTTCAGGAAACAATGCAAACTCTTCTATGTTTAGAGCTCACCTGTTTGGCTCTCTTGACTCTCCAGTTTTGTTCAGCATCTGACAACATTAGGAGAGGCTGTGAAACTGATATGTAGGAAGTTATCATCCTGGATCTTAACATGTACACTGTTCAGTTTAGTATCTTGTTTCTTATTGTGGCCAGTGACAGATGAAACCCAGCTCTAAAGAAGCCTAAAGTGCCTTATCAGATGCCATCAGTTCCATCCTCTATTTACCCAAGCTGTAGGTTGAAATCAGAAAATCAAATGACAGGCAGAATCACTGTGCCTTACTCAGATGAAAGCTGTATGACAAAAATAAAAGAACCAGCCTTGTGCAACCATACAGAGAGGCTGAAATTAGTTTCCCCTGGAGTAACAATATATCTGACCTGATCTTGTGATGTTTTTCCTGCTTTTCCACACATTTTGGCATTTGAAATATCAAACAAGTTTTATGGAAAGTATATAGATTGTGGAGCTCTTATCAGAAATGTTTTAGGTATAGATGGGGTTATATATCTATAAATCTGTATCAAGCTTCTGGTTCTGAATAGTGTGGCAAATTGAAACTTGGATTTCCTTCCTTTGGAGACAAGGGAAATCTAAATCATTTTATCTGCCTTTGGCTGTGTTAAGTCTTGTATAAAAAAAAAAAAAAAATAATTGGTAACATTCCTCGTTTTGGATCTGGTCTTGAATACTTAAGCTTCTTGGGTATTCAATTCTGTATTGATAACCTCATGAGGCCAGGTCTTCTAAGTGTCTTATTTCTTGGCTTTATTCTCTTTATTCCAGGTGGTGACCCCCTGCTTTCTACCAATCAACTATGAACTGGTAAGTGTACTTGACAGTTCTGGTCTAAACAATGGGAGAGCATGTTGAAAGAGCCAGCAGGCAGGAGTCACACCCAGACATACTCTTCAATTTGGAGAATTTTCTCATGGCAAGTGGGGGTGATCAGGTCTGTTCATCACACTTCCAGTCATGTGCCTGCCTGGGCAGATGTTGCCAATTGTAGAGTCAAACCCTGGAGTTATTGCTTTGTCCTGATTTAGGCAAGACTTCTACCAGCTATACTGAGAGTATTGCCAGAGTAATGGCTTGAGGGGGTGGGGGTAGGTGTGGGGGTGAGCAGGTGAGAATGAGGGAAGTGTAGGAGTCCTAGCTCTGTGGAAGTGGCCCCAGAGCTGGATCATACTGAATCCTGTAGATTTTAAAGGGCTCACTGGGGAGACAGTGGACCCATCTACACATTCATTAATGCATTGTATGTGGTGCTACTGCACATTACCACCAGCACACACTTCTTAAGTGATGCTAATGTGCAGTAAACTAATTCTGCTGCACATTAGCACCATTAATGTCTCATGTAGATGCACCCATTGTGATACTGTGCATCATTGTATATGAGAGTAGGAATCAGAAGATCCAGGCTTTACTCTTGGCTCTGCTACTGACCTGCTGTGTTAGGTTGGGCAAATCATTTCATATCATTATTTCTCATCTTCCCCTTTGTTAAAACGGGGACAATTATATTTATTCATTTTACGTTTTATAGATGGAAGGTACTATTAGGCATTCTGATTGATGATTCATTATGATTTGTTCATTTATTCTTATGCATGAGAGTCAAATGGTCAGTGACCCATCATAGCAGCTTCAAGATTATAAACAGTGGGAGAATTTATAGGATTAAGCTAAATAAATGTGTTCATTAAGTAAACCCTTCAACAGTTCTGAGACTGTATATAAAACTTTGGTAACATATTGCAGTGGAAAAAGAAGCTACTTATTTTACTTCTGTTGTTTTTCACTATTTATCTTATTAAATGTCCTGTTAAAAGAGCTTCCTCTGTATGACAGCGCTGTCTCTTGATGCTGATAAAGTTTCTTTATTTATGTAGAATTTGATTTGGGATGTGTCCTGCATTGCTGCTTCCTACAGATGTGAATGAAACAAGGTGGGGAGGGGAGCTTCTGAATTATGCTCTGTATGATGGGTTGCCAGGTGCTAGCGTCAGTGGCTCATGGATCCAGATCTACATTAGATGTTGGTTTCTGCATGCTGCTCTATGTAAGTGTTCAAACACAGGTAGTCTGGGGACCTTCTGCTTATTTGCACCTTTAGTTTTGTGAACCTTCCTGAAGTTCCTGGACATATTGAAGGGCTAAGCAAAATGAGAAGGTTGAGAACTGAAGTGTCATGGCAGTCAGGACCATCTCTGATGTCCCCAGCTTTCCATTTCTGTGTATCTTATGCATCAGCATACATTTATTGGATATAGCCTTTTTGTCCATGGGTGGTTGTTCTTAAAGTTACAAGGACATCCATAGGGAGCTGGTTTATCTATAGTTCCTGGACTAAGTTAAGTCTCGTAGAATTCTAGACCGAGATTATCTTGCATTAAATGTTTGGAATTTGGAAGTAGGAGGCAAAATGTGTGAGTAACAAGCAAGAGGAGTCAATAGGACTGCTTTGTTTTTTATTTATTTATATTTTTTAAACAAGCCAATACCTCTGCTTGTCATGCAATTACAGGAGAGATGATGAAATGTCTTTGTCATTCCATATCTTCCTGGCTCAGAGAAATTAAGTTAATCTAATTTTCTTCCACTGATTCTGGTTTCTGAGAATGATTTGACTTTCTTGGTAGGGAAGTGGGTTTAGGAGATATACTATCACTGGCTACACCTACACATGCAATTAATTTGAAGCGATAAACTCCAGAGGAGTGAGAGCTGGAGTAAACTACTCCCAAGTGCAGCATCTACACGTACATTTAATCACAGTTAACTACTGTTCTTGACAGTACTATCTTATGGCAGCATCAGTTAGCTTACTGTGGCCTAATAGTGTCATATGTGGACAGTGATGCTTTAGTCCACAACTAATTAATCTACCCTGCAGTTAAGCGTATGTGTAGATGTGGCTACTGAGTTGTAGATTGATTTTACTCTATTAACTGCACTCATCCCCTCATTTTCATGTTTATATTTCTGGGGAACCAATTTGGATTGGAATCCATGTTGAGAAGTATTGGCTGTGAACCAGAAATGTTCTGGCGATGCAGATGAGATAGCACTTAAAGCCTGGTATTTTATACATTGTAATTCATTAGCAAAAATATGACATCTAGGAAAGTCCCCAGTAACTCAGGAAATACCCTACATAATTTATAGTCCCTCTTCACTATTTCAGGTCATCACAAAAGTTCAAAAGCATGAATAAATGTATAAATTCATAGAAGTATGAATAAATGGCAGTTACTGGTAATAGGCAAGTGGAAGATTGTTTCTATCCTAATCTAAATAAAATGCAATATAACTGGATTTCTCTGACCACCTTATGGAATTTTGATTAAACCTTTCATTTGGCATAGACAAAAAACTGCATTTGATTACTTTTCCTGATTGTGAGTACATCTCTGCATCACTTTACGTCCTCCTCTTCCTATATAGATGGCAAACTCTTTGCAGAGGGTACTGTCTTTTTAATCTGTATACAGCACTGAGTACACAGCCCAATGGGACCCTAGCATATACCATTAGACAAACATCATTATCATGTTCTTATAATGTGCAGCATCTACCATAATGTCCTAGTTGCTCTTAAAAATATTAAATTGAGCTTAATGAAAAATAATGATAATTCTAGTGCACACCTTGCAGTACAAAATTTATGGGGATTTGGTGATGGGCATCACACAATTCTGTTCTTTTCTGGTTCTTTTGCTGCAGTTGTCACCATAGTTTATGTGAATTCCAAAAGTATTTTAAGTGATATGATGGTGTCTAGCTCCTCTCTCTTCGTTTCTCTCTTCTACCCCTGCTCCCCCCTCCCATGGGGAAAATTGAAGGATGAATTTAAACATATGCTGAACTGTATGTTTCCATCATGGAGAGGAAGTCTGAAGGAGTGCATTTTGCATTTGGCAACACTCTTCATTTCAATGTGGCTTTCTTTCTTTTTTTTGCATTTCTAATTATCTTCCACTGTTCTAGACCTGAAGATTTAGACTTCTGTACAGCTATTCTAAGCCCAGAGTAGTGAGCACTACAAGAGTAAGGACTGAGATCTTGAACTTGACACATAATAGTATATGGAAGGGCAATATCATGAATGGAAAAGAGATCTGCTGTACTCGTGATAAACCATGTTTTTTTTTTAATTTTGACTTTTTACTTGTACACAAGATTATTCTTATATTAATGCTACTTGCATTTAATAGGGGGTCCCACACAAGTAGTTAACACGTGGGTCTAGCATGAGTTATTAAATACTTGTACTGGACATAGTGGTTGCCAGCATAAACCTCCTAGTAGTTTATTATAAATATTATAGAATAATAGAAAATGTAGGTGCAAGGGACCTCAGGAGGTCATCTAGTCCAACCCCCTGCTCAAAGCAGGACCATTTGAACTCTATCATCCCAGCCAAGACTGTGTCTAGTTGGGTCTTAAAAATCTCCAAGGTTAGAGATTCCACAACCTCTGTGTGTTCCAGTGCACTTTACAAGCCTCCTAGTAAGAGAGTTTTTTTCTACACCCTAACCTAAACTTTCCCTGCTGCAACTTGAGGCCATTGTTCTTTGTTCTGACATCTGCACTGCCGATCAATATTTTAACTAGAGTTTACAGATACATTTATATTGGGGTGGGCAGGAAACTAATTAAAATACTGAGGTGAAAGGAGTGGTGTGAGGAGCCAAGAGCCAGGGGAAAGGTCAACAACTACTAGTACAAGCCCAAGAAATGGCAACCATGAAACCAGCATACCAGGGAACAATAGGAAGCATATTCTGACACCAGTTGAAGGACAGGTTTTTCCACAGCACACCAAGAATCCTAGGGCTTCCAATGGCAGGCTTAGTTGCCTGTACACAAATGCCAGAAGGATGAAGAACAAGCAAGAGAAACTGGTCCTCCTGCTAACCAACAAGCAATATGAACTCATAGGGATTACAGCGACCTGGTGGGACTCCACCTATGATTGGACCACAAGGATAGAGGGCTACACCCTGCATAGGAGGGATCATGTTGAGAAGAAGGGTGGAGGAGTCGCTCTCTATGTGAAAGAACATTACACATCCCTAGAAGCAGAGATTGGCAACAAAGAAGGGTGACTTGAGACCCTCTGGGTCAAGATACGGGGAGAGCATGGGGAGGGGTATTTGACTGTAGGACACGTGTTCTCAAACTGTGGGTCACAATCCCCTGGGGGGGTTGCAAGCAACTTAAAAGGGGGCCACAAACTTGTCAGGGGTACCGCGGCGGCATGGGAAAGTGGCATGTGGTGGCAGTGTGGAGTGGAAAATGGTGGCAGCAGCTGCCGTGTGTGAGCTCCCTGTCCCCCATTACCACCATCTAGCACTCAGGGTCTTGATAGCACAAAGTTTGAGAACCCCTGCTGTAGGAGTTTACTATAGACCTCCAAACCAAGAGGAAGAGCTCAACCAGGTATTCTCTAGAGAACTGGCAGAGGCTGCACGCACTTGGAGCATGGTCATTATGGGTGACTTCAGCAACCCAGACATCTTGTGGGATGAGCACGCAGCAAGATCTGATTGCTCACAAAGCTTCCTCACTTGCATTGAAGAGCTCTGTCTGACTGAAGAAGTCTATGGGCTGACGAGGGGTAAGGCACTCCTAGACTTGGTTCTGGACAAAGGGGATAATTTAGTGAGCAACCTGGGGATAGAAGGGAAACTGGGTGACAATGACTATGAGATGATTACTTTCTCCAGCCACTGTAAGACAGGGAAATCAGTCAGCAGGGTATAAATCCTTGATTTTAGGAAAGCTGACTTCCACAAACTTAGAAGATTGGTTGGCAAGTCCCTGCAGGACTGTGGCAGTGCAGATTGTGCTGCCAGCTCTGAGTATAGGCCGGGGAAAAAGGCCTCAAGGACCCCAAAGAGTGCCAGAGAGCTTATTCTAGGCACAAGTACTTACCTCGCCAGGAACAAGAGACAGGAGCGCAGGACTCGCTGGAACCATGAATGCTGAGATTTGTTAGCTCCTGCCAACTCCAGCTGGCTGGGTGCTCGATTGATAATGTCAGAAAAGCATGCCCAGCAACAGCTGCAGGGGAGGAAGGGAGACAGAGAGCAGAGGATATATTGAGAGCAGTTGCTTGGGCTATGCCCCGACAGAGGCGAAGAAGGATAGTAGAAAACTCTCCTTTTGAGGCTTGGAGGAATTGCTATACTCACCAGAATGCAGTGATGCGAGGAAGATGGTCCAGCACTTGGAGAGCTGCAGCATGTCAGGGTTGAGATTATCTACAAGACAGAAGACAATAAACCATGAGTGGCTGTGTTTCAGGGTCACTGAGCAGGGGGGAACCCTGAGGCCAGTTGCCCTGTTAACAACCAGAGGCTCTTTCTTAGAGTTAAAGGGACATACCACAACTGGGTGCCCCACAGTTGTTGGTGGTTAAGTCACACTGGCTCAGTAATGTGGACTATGTTACGATAAGAGAGCTAGCAGTACATACCTGTGGACAGAATCAGGGCCGAGCCTGCATACCCATTGTCATTGCTTGCCTGGGACCTGTGAGCAGGTTGTAGTGTGCAAGGAACATCAGTTAGCCAAGAGGTGATAGCAGTTCAGGCCAGCAAGCCTCCCTCTTTACTTATTTTTACATCAAGTCGTGTCAGGTGAGATGGGGCAGATGTGCTGTTGAACACCAGATTTAAGATACCTGCTGGAACCTAAGGGCTAGCTCGCACCTAGTTCCACCAGGAAAGTAAGCAAACCTATCTGATAATACTCATTTCACTTCCAGGGATCATGGTCCGATGAGGAAGGGAACTCAAGAAGAGTGGTTGTTTCTCAAGGCAGTGATCCTAGTAGCACAAAGGAAGTCCGTTTCCTTTCATGAGCAAGGCAGCAAAAGGGCTGGGAGAACCCCTGGGCTCAACAGGGAAGTCATGGACCTAGAGAAATTAAAAAGAGAAGCTTATAAGGGATGGAAGTCAGAAATTACCACTAAAGAGGAGTACTCAACAGTAGCCCACACCTGTAGGCAGTGGATTAGGGAAGCAAAGTTACAAACCAAATACAAATTGGTAACCATAATCAAGGACAACAAAAAGTTCTTTTTTAGATACGTAGGGAGTTGGAGAATAAATAAGAAAAACATAGGGCCCCTGGTGAACGAAATGGGACAGCTGAAAACCAACACTTAGGACACAACTGAACTCCTAAACAAATACTTTGCATCGGTATTCCACCAGTCCAAGGGTGCTAGCCTGCTTGACCAGGATACAGGATGATCCATGTGGGAATGATCACCCTCCCATAGTTGGCAAAGTTCTTGTGGAGGAACACCTAGAGAGGCTGAATATCTACAAGTCAGAAGGAGCAGATGAACTACACCCAACAGTGCTGGCTGACATCATCACACGACCTATGACAAAGATATTTGAAGACTTACGGCACTTGGAAAAGGTCTCAGAGGATTGGAAGGGAGCCAGTGTGGTGCCTATCTTCAAGAAAGGGAGAAAGGAGAACCCAGGGAATTACAAGTCGATCAGTTTGACCTCAATCTCTGGTAAAATCCTGGAAAAAATGATCAAAGAATCCATTATTGATAGGCTAACAGAAGGCAGTATTCTAAAGGACAGCCAACATGGTTTCGTTGTGGGCAGGTCATGCCTGACCAACCTCATTTCCTTCTATGATCGAGTAACTCACCACCTGGATAGGGGAAATGAGGTTGATGTTATATACTTGAACTTCAAAAAGGCCTTTGACTTAGCCTCCCATGATGTCCTCATGGTAAACTTGGGAAAATGCAGCCTCAACTACTTTAAGGTCCAGTGGCTAGGTAACTGGCTCCGAGGCAGGACCCAGAGAGTATTAATAGACCAAACTGAGTCAGAATGGCGAAAGGTGGCATCCCTCAGGGTTCAGTACTTGGACCAGTGCTTTTCAACATGTTCATGATTTGGATTCAGGTATTAAAAGCGAACTGGCAAAGTTTGTGGACACCAAAATATTGGGGGAGTGTTGTCATGCTTGAGGACAGGCTGGCAATACAGGCTGACTTGGACAGGCTTGCAAGGTGAGTGGCTCATAACCTGATGACGTTTAACACAGAGAAATGTGAAGAGCTCCATCTTGGGAGAAATAATCCGCAACAGGCTTATAGGCTCGACAGTGCTACTCATGCCAGCACACAGCTGAAAGAGACCTTAGTGTCATGATAGACCACAGAATGAACATGAGCCACCAGTGTGATGCCGTAGCTAGCTGGCAGAGCTAATCAAGCACTGGCATGCATCTACTGATGCATCTCAAGCAAAACTAAGGATGTCATCCTCCTACTTTACTCTGCCTCGGTGAGACCGCACCTGGAATGCTGCGTCCAGTTCTGGGCAGGAAGGATGGGGAGACATTTGAGAGAGTCCAAAGGAGGGCCACACATTTGATTAGAGGTCTGGAGAGTGGGTTGTATGAGGAGGCTGAAAGACTTGGGACTGTTCAGCCTGGAGAAGAGAAGACTCAAAGGGGACTTGATGGCAGCCTGTAAGTATATTAGGGGTGTACGTCAGGGCTTGGGGGAGCATCTGTTCACCAAGGGACCTCAGGGGAAGACAAGAAACAGTGGGCACAAATGGATTGAAGATCACTTCAGATTGGATGTGAGGAAAAACTTTACGAGTCAAGTGCCAAGGATCAGGAACAGACTTCCCACCCCCGAGGTGATAGTTACCCACCCTGGTGAATTTCAAAAAGCGTCTTGACACCCACCTTGTTGGGGTCATCTGACCTCAGCAGTCTTTCCTGCCCAAGTGTAGGGGGGGCTAGACCCAATGATCTTGTAGGTCCCTTCCAGCCCCTAACATCTCTGAATCTATGAATCTGTAAGGTTTAGCCAGGTAACCTTATAATTAAAGCCTAGGCTGGATATCCACCAGGCTTTATGTGAGAGCTTGCACAAAATAAACACATGCACAGGAGTATATTAAACTAAAATGTAAGTATATTGTTAAATATAATAGAATATAAGTTATAAAACAGGATAGAACAGTAAAAGAAAAAATTATATTAATGTGTACCAGAGTCGCACAGCAATGTTCAGTTTAGGAACACACAGATAACAAGTTGGCGTTGCTTTGCAATCCTGTCCCACAGATTCACAAATTTGTACTCTCTTCTCCCTCATGCAAAACAGTCGCTTCTTTCTCAAACGGTCCTCTATTACAGATCTTACATACACTGAACCTTTTTATAATTAGACATCAAACCACTCAGGTGAATACTTTACTTAGACTGTCAGGCAAATACATACCACCCTTCCTGCCTTCCAGATCCTTAGCTTCACTTTCCCTGGGCTCCCCCAACAGAAAGCAAAGGCTGAGTCCTCTGTCCCAGTAACAGGGTCAGGGTGATACTTTACCGCAAGCTGTAGGAACATTATGCAGAGAAATTACTGAGGGCTTGACTAGATAAGAATTATGTCCAAGATCAATCCTCCGAGAGCTCACCTTTACCACCCAGGGCAGCAACAGAATCAACCCACCTCACAGATCAGAATCTCGCTCTCTGGAGCAGAAACTCTCCCCTGGTCCAGCACACAAGTTAAGTGCAGACTTTTATACTCCAAAATCACCCCATCTTACTCATCCGGTCACTTTACTCTCTGGCCTGTTCATCATCAAGTTTTGTATCAAGCACACGCTCGGACCACATGCTGTCCAATCAAATTCTCATTTACCTCATGCAGCCTGTAACAGTTCCCATCATCAAACTTTATATTAAGCACTTTCTTGGACCATGTCCGGTCCAATCAAATACCTGTCCACGCACTACCATACCCTGCACTTAGCACTTAACAGGTGAATGCTAGCCACTATGCATGCTCCACAGCAAAACTAGGTCAGCAAAGGGCAAGAGTTCACTCTTGCTAGAATAATTTTAACTGAACTGATTACTACACATGTGCAGTAGATCTTACACACTCAAATAGCAGCAATAACAACTTAAGCAGGGGAGTTGTCCAATGGACTAGAAATTCCTTTCATCACCACCACTGAGAACTGTCCTAGATCCATCATCTTTGGAACCACCCTTCACACAGTTGAAGGCTGTTACTAAATCCCCTTTCAGTATTCTCTTTTCCAAAGTAAATAAGCCCAGTTCCCATAGCTTCTCCTCATAAGTCCTGTTCCCCCGCTCCCTAACCATTTTTACTGCCCTCTGCTAGACTCTCCGGTTTGTCCACATCCTTTCTGCAGTGGGGGGCCCAAAACTGGACACAGTACTCCAGAGTGGGGGGCCTTACCAGTGCCAAACAGAGGGGAATAATCACTTCCTTTGATCTGCTGGCAGTGCTCATACTAATGCAGCCTAGCATGGTGTTAGCCTTCTTTGCAACAAGGGCCCACCATTGGTTCATATTCAGCTATTGTCTACTGTAAACCCCAGGTTCTTTTCTGCAAAGCTGCTGCTTAGCCAGTCAGTCCCCAGTCTGTACTAGTGTTTCCTCCTAAGTGTAGAACTTTGCACTTGTCCTTGGGGAACTTAATGACATTTCTTTTGGTCCAATTTTTAATTTTGTCTAGGTTTCTCTGAATTCTAGCCCTACCCTCCACCTTATCACTACTCCCCCCAGCTTGGTGTCATCTGCAGACTTGCTAAGGGTGCATCCCATCATCCAGATCATTGATGAAGATACTGAACAAAACCAGCCCTAGGACTGACCCATGGGGTGCTCCACTTAATCCCGGTTGCCAACTAGACATCAAGCCATTGATTACTATCCTTTGAACCGAGCCAAATGATTCAGTCAGTTTTCTATCCACTATACAGTCCAACCTGCCCTTCCTTAGCTTGCTTGTGGGAATGCTGTGGGAGACTGTATCAAGAGCCTTACTGAAGTCAAGGTATATCCCGTCTGCTGCTATCCCTGCCTTCACTGAGCCAGGCATCTTGTCATAGAAGGCAATCAGGTTGGTCAGGCATGACTTGCCCTTGGTGAATCCATGCTGGTTGTCCTAATCACCTTCGCTTCCAGGTGTTCAGAAATGGATTCATTGAGGACCTGCTTCATGATTTTTCCAGGGACTGAGTGGGAGGCTGACTGGTCTGTAGTTTCCAGGATCTTCCTCTTTCCCTTTCTTAAAGATGGGCACTGTGTTTGCCCTTTTCCAACTATCTGGGACCTCTCCTAATTACCACAAGTTTTCAAAGATGATGGCCAGTGGCTCTGCAGTCACATCAGCCAACTCCCACTGCACCCTCTGGTGTCTGGCCTCATGGACTGGTATATGTTCAGATTTTCTAAATAGTCCCTACCCTGTTCTTTTAGCACTGTCAGCTGCTCCCCTCCTCCCCAAACTGTGCTGCCAGGTGCAGAAGTCTGGGAGCTAATCTTTCCTGTGGAGACAGATAAAAAGGCATTGAGTACTGCAGCCTTTTCTTCCTCATCTATCACTAGGTTTCCTCCCCCATTTAGTAAGTGACCCATAGCTTCCCTGACCTTCCTCTCATTGCTGACATACTTGTAGAAACCCTTCTTGTTACCCTTCATGTCCATTGCTAGCTGCAACTCCAGTTGTACTTTGGCCTTCCTGATTTCATCCCTGCATGCCCAAGATGTAAAAGCAATACTTTTATACTCCTCCCTAGTTATTTGGCCACGTTCCCACTTCTCGTAAGCTTCCTTTTTATGCTTTAGCTCACTGAAGAATCCCTGCTAATCCAAGCTGGTCTTCTGCCATACTTTCTAGTCTTTTTGTGCATTGGGATGGTTTCTTCCTGTGACCTCAGGAACGGTTCTTTAAAGCCAGCTGTCCCGGAGTCCTTTCCCCTTCAGCTTGGCCTCCTAGGGGTTCTGCCCATTGGTTCCCTGAGTGAGTCAAAGTCTGCTTTTCTGAAGTCCAGGGTCCTTACTCTGCTGCTCTCCTTTCCTTTCCTCAGGATCCTGAACTCAATCATTTCATAGTTGCTGCTGCCCGAGTTTCTATTCACTAGTACATTTCCTACCAATTCTTTCCTATTTGTGAGCAGCAGGCAAGAAGAGTATGGCCCCTAGTTGGCCTGTCCAACACTTACACCAGTAAGTTGTCCCCAGCACAGTGGCAGGCTTGCTGGAAGATTGCTGAAGCTGATGAAATTCACAAACCAAATTTTTCATTAAGACATGATTTTATTGAGTATTTTTAGCTTGAATGTCTGTTTCCAAAGAGGCCCTTTCTCCCCATTTCTCTGAAGCCATGCATCTTGAAGCTTTGCAAGGAAATCAAGTCCCGCTTATATCAACGTAGTACAGCTGTTTGGACTTTCAGGTACTAAAATATAAACCAGCTGTTTTTAGGTTTCCCAGTATAGCTTGGTTTAACTTATGTTGTCATTTATGTTCTTCTGATGGGAAAAGAAAGGGATTTCAGTACAGTTCTTGTAAACAGTCATATATTTAGTAAAATAAAAGCTGTTCTATTGTAATTGATTTCATTTTACTGAGAGGCAATATGTTATTCATAGCAGTAAAATTTCAGTAACTGAGATGTATAATACACCACAGAGATATTATAAATGAAGAGGGCCAAATTCACCATTCTTGTAATATCACAGAAGTTACAGACAAACTGAATGATGCAATCAAAAATCAGTTTAAACCTGTAACAGAACATAAACTGCTTTCAAAATGGCCAAAACCAGTTTAAGATGAACCTAGTTGGAGGTAGTATTAGACTTAAGTGATTTAAGGTCAAACCAGTTTATAGAACTTCTGTCACAGATCCCCTCCTGATTCAGGTTAACTCAGTCCGCCCAGAATCCCAGGATCCTTTGCAGAACTAGGCTCTGCTGTGTTGTCTGCTCCAACACCGCAGTGTCTGCCATGCCTCTCTGCTCCCTAACTGGAGCAGTATCACTGCCCCTGTTGGCAGAGATGGGGTGGGAGAGAAAACCCTAGCATGGACCTGAGCCAGGTTCTTCCTGATTGGGAGGGAGGGGAGGGGAGGGGGGAAGCTCTTGGAGGCTTTTCCCCCCCCCCACCCGGCTTGAGTGGAGAGGGGAGGCATGGCCAGGTCCCAGCCCTGCCCAGCTGACTGGGTTTGATGAAGGGGTGGATTAAACCCCCACTCTGGCCTACACTGACCTCACCGGGGTCTGCCTGAGGTTGAAGGGAATCCCTCAGTGGCCAGGCACTGGCCTGGCTGGCTGAGTATGATGGCGGAGGTGGAGGACTTTAAACCCTCACCCTAGCCCGCACTGACCGCAGTCAGGGGCTGCCTGGCTGGGGTGCAAGGTGTGGAGGGGAAGTCCTCAGTGGCCAGGCATTGGCCCAGCTGGCTGAGTATGATGGCAGGGGTGGGCGGGTTAAACCCCTACCCTGGCCTGCACCGACCTCAGTTGGGGGCTGCCTGGCCAGGGCGGGAGTAGAGGGAAAGCCCTCAGATGCTTTTCCCCTCTTCCCCACTCAAGTGGAGCAGGGGGGAAGCCTCTGCACGCTTCCCCTCTACCTCTGCCCCAGCCAGGCAACCCCTGGCTAGGGTCAGTGTGGGCCAGGGTTGGGGTTTAAACCTCCCCACCATCATACTCAGCCAGTCAGGCAAGGTGCAGGCCTGGACACGCCCCCCCCCATCTCTGTTTGAACTGGGAAGGATGGGGGGAATAGCCTCTAAGGGCTTCTGCCCACCCTCCTGCCTCAGCCAAGTAGCCAACTGACTCAACTTACTGAGTTCTGGCAAGCCATTGAGGGCCACATGGGTAGCCCCACCCCTTGAGAGGTACCCCACCTCCTGGACACCATCTTGGGAGTGGAAGTCCCACCCTCTAACCCCTGTCCTTTGCCACCAGAAGTCCCTCCCCTTGCCCTCCCGGAATTACTCCTTTTAGCAAGGGGTTTTGCCATCTCTGAATCAGAAAAATACCAAATTACATTCTAAAAATCAAACATGTACTACAACATGCATTAATTTAATTTAAAAAAAAATATTTTGTCTTGATTTACATGCATTTGTGTAGTGTACAAAGAGGTGATAGTATAATAGCTTAAAATTAATTCTTACTTTTGTATATTGTGGAAGGGTGAGGGTGGGTATTGGTTTGTGGGTGTGTGTGGGGGTGATTTGTGATGGTTGTGGGTGGGTATGGTTTTTGTTGGGGACTGTGAGTGTGTGGGGGGAGGGTGGCTGGGGAGAGTTGTGGCTTTCATGGAGGGGGAGGGTTTGCCCACAGCCTGTCGTCCCCCCTGCAGCAGGCAGAACCCCTGCCAGCTCTCCTGCAAGCCCGTGCTCCCACTCGCTGCCACTGCTGCCCTTCTCCTGCCACTTCCCCATCCCCCTTCTATCCCCACCACTGCTTTGGCACCACATCCCAGCTGTTCCTGTGGTCCCAGCGCTGCAGGTGGGAACCACGTGATGCTGGAGTGCAGAGGGGGGAGGGGGCAGGGAAATGGCTGTGGCAGGCAGGGGGAAGGGGCACTAAGTAGGCACACAGAGCACAGTGACAGCTGGGTGGGTGCGCAGGGCCTGCTCCGGTGCAGTGAGGCCAGCACCAGCAGGGCCCAGAGCAGGGTGGATTGAGCGCAGGGCTGGGCTGCCAGGGGCTCTATGGAGCCACACTGTGCTGCTCAAGCAGGGAGAGAAGACAGCCAGCCCAGCTCCATAGAGGCCCTGCCAGCCCGGGCCCCACGTTCCTCCCACCCCGCTCTGGGACTTGCCAGTGCTGGCCCCACACTCCCACCCGGGTGTCGTTGTGCTCCATGCACCAGCTTGCTGCCCCTTCCCCTGCCTGCTGCAGCCATTTCCCTGCTCCCTGCCACTGACCAGCCACTCTGGCACCATGTGGTTCCCAGCTGCAGTGCTGGGACTGCAGGAACCAGCCCAACTGACCCTGAGGACTGGGATGATAACCCACAGTCCTCCCCTGCCTCCCTACCCCACCTCCTTATCTGTACTTCCCTTGGTGCAGGGATGCAGGAACTGCCCCTGGTCAGAAGCCTCCAGAAGGCTAGCAGAGGCTTCCAGCTGGGGCAGAGGGCTGGAGAGGGGATGGGGCTGGGCCGGCCTTGCTGTTGTGGCTATTTAGTTCTTCCGCCGGCTCCCCCTGGGTCCTACTGCACCTGGCTCCTGTCATCTTTGACAGGCAGCCAGTGGCAGATAAATGTTAATTTTCTAAATTTTTTAGGGGCCTCGCCGGATAGAATGGTCTGGTGGGCTGGATCTGGTCCATGGGCCATATTTTGCTCACCCCAACCTATGCAGTTTAGACTAAATGGCAGAAGTTGAATCGATCCAGCCTTGGGCTTGTTGACTGTTTATATTTAGCTTAATTGATTTTGCCCATATTTTGGAGGAAACTGTAAAGGATGGCTGTATTAAACCTGATCTTGAGTCATCTCCATTTCATGTAATTATATGGAGAATTAAAGTGGATTGAATTACATTAAAATAGGCATAAAATTAAAAAAAAGCAACAAGATGCACAGCCTGCACAGCCTTATACACTGACACACCACTGTAATTCTGCAAGGCAAGATTTGCTTCCCGAATGTAAAGCTTCAAATGCTTTTTAGTTCATTTATCACTGAAGAAAATAAATAGAGGAATATCATTTCCAGGACTCTGGCAAATATTTTAAATAATTGAAGAAGCATCAACTTTTTTCCCCTGTCCCTGGATGCTATTTTGCTACCAGATGGTCAGGGTGTTGTATCTTTAAAGTAAATATTAAAATTTGATACCGCAGAGGCTCCACAAATATCCTGTTGTATGTCTTGCATTAACTAACTGTGACTTGAAGGCTTGAACTTTGTGGCACACGTCTGCTCCTATCGTAAAATGACTCCATCAGTTAAATGGGCCTTATCACTGCATGGCTTGATTTAAGGTACTATTAACCAGTGACATTTACCAGGGAAAAATTGTGACTTGACCTTTATACCCTCTCATCTTTTTACAGCTCGTTGCCAAAACATTCTACATACCTGTACTGTTGCTATTTGTACATTGCTTTAATAAATTACTGTTGTAACAGTGGAAGCACAGAGAGCAGCTCCTCGGGTTGCTGTTTTAACCAAAGCCACAGACTGAACATTATTTATTTTGTTGAGGGCCAACATGGAAGTCATCCCTTTTGGTTCCTGCTATTTTGGTTTTTAAAACTCCTGTCTTCTAGTTCCTGTAATGAAATACGTCTTCAACCTCTATTGTCAATTCATCCACCTTTGAAGGTTCAAATTCATGCTCGCTGACAAGAAGAATAACATGTTTTTGGATGGTGAACAGGGTCTGTGTCCTGGCCGTGTCCCAGAACAGCAGAGAAGGTGAGAAGGAGGGAAAAGAAGCAGAGAGAGAAAGCTAAGTGCATGATTGTGGGATTGTGGAATCCACTGTATTAGGAGGGAAAAGAGGGACCCTGACCATCTGGTAGCAAAATAGCATCAGCCTGGCCACATGGGACTGATGTCTCAGCAGTTAAAATTTGACTGAACCTGCTTTTGATATGGGGGGAATATGGAATGTGAGAATGGGGGAAAAGAAAGTTAGAAAAAAAACAAGGAAGGATTTGACTTTTGCATTCATGGTTTAAGGAAAGTTTGGCTGTTTCTGGTGGAAACTTTCTGGACCAGGTTTTGGGATTTGTGACTACCAGCCTCCTTATTGAGATTGTTCAGTGGATAACGCAAACAGTCTCTTTGTGCCATTATTGTATAATATACTTTTTTAAACATCTCTTCCCCCAAAAAATATAGAATTACCTCAGGCCCCTGGCAGACATTGTTAAAGGTGCTGTGGCATCCGATTGCTTCTTGCCTTGCTACATGTGCATGATTGTGGGATCGGAGATAAACCTGGCAGAATATAGACTTCACTGATTTGGGTCTAACCGGTTTATGCAGTGTCTGTCCCAGATCCCTTCCTGGTTTAAGTTAAGTGCATGATTGTGGGATTGGAGATCAGATTCGCATCGTGCCATATTGCTGGTGCAGAGGGAGCCCAGGATCATGATCCTAGGCTCGCCCACCGCCAGCATGTAGCAAGTCAGGTAGCTCATCCCTTCTCTCAGCCCTGGGAGCATATTGGAGTCAAGGGCTCTGCTGTGCCCTGGAGGCTGGGAGCACAGATCAGGTTTTGTTCCTAGCCACAAGTGTGCAGTGGAGTCCTGTGCCTCAGCAACTGGGAATGGTAGCTGGTTGGGGCTCCCAGTCTTGGGTGCACATCAGAGCTCTTGATTTTGATGTTCCACGGAGGCTGAAAGTGGCAGTTATCCGATTATTGTTCCCAGCTTGGGGAATGCATGAGAGTCACAAGCTCTGATGTGGTCCTGAGGCTGGGAGCTCCCATCAGCGTGGCCACATGTGCAATTTAACTGGTTAATCACATCTTAACTGTACATCTGTCAGTGGCCTCGTTCTCGTAAAGCACATCCCATCTGTGCGACCCTAAAACAGACTTGCTAAATTTTGAGCGCACTACTCTTTGTAGTATAGGGAAGCTCTTGGATTATAGCTGAAAGATTAGCTTCTTCAATTTCATTTTAAGTGTGTTCAGAGCACTGGAAGACAGGGGATCACTAACTTGGGTTAATCAGGTGTGACCTTCAAATACTCAGGAATATGACAGTGACCAAGCCTCGGTTGGAGCCTCCAAATGTGAAGCTATTCATCTTTGTCAGATGTGATAATCGTTTCTAGCTGAGATGCAACTGAAATCATGAAAGCATCACTACTGAACTGGGTTTGATTGAAATTAAAATGGCAATGGCTAGTTCATCTAATCCAAAAGGGATTCCACAGTATGGAAAGGTATAGGGGTGCACCATTACAGATTTTGGGGGCCAATATGATAACTGATTTTTAAGGAGGCATATCGGCTGATACCAATCCAATTTCTGATACCAGCCTGGCAGCTTAGTAAATCTGAGTGCAGCTGGTAAATCTGGAGGGGGGAGGGAAGGAGCACAGTGAGGGGCAGATAAAGGCCATCATGATGGGAAAGGAGTGGAGCTGGGGCTTGGGCTGGGGCAAGCGCTGCCCATCCAGGGCAGGGTGAGCATAGGATGGAGTCGCAGCTCGTTAGGGAAGCACACGGGGAAGCGGGGTGGCTTCCTCTGTTGCACGATGCTCGTCTGGGAGCCGCTGGTCTGGCACTCACCCGCTCATCCAGTGGCTCCCCCTCTGCTCATGCCACTTGTCTGGGAGGGCATAGGAGGGGTGTGCCCCCAGATCTGCGTGGGGTGGAGCAGGGCAGACTGGGAAGAGCCCTGTGCAGCCATGGCCCACCCACCCTTCCCTACCGCATGCGGATCCAGGGGCACATGCCCCCCCCCCCCCCCCCCGGCCTCCCGGACGGGCAGCAAGTGCCAGACCAGCGGTTCCTGGACGAGTGGCGCGCAGTGGTAGGAACCCTCCCTGCACCCCCTAGATGAGCCGCAGCTCCAACCCATGCTGGCCCCACCCTGGCTGGGCAGCGCTTGCCCTTACCCCAGCCCCACTCCTCCCTCACTGTGAAGGCCTTGATCTGCCCCCCCACGTCCCTTCCCTCCCCCTTCCCCTTCCACCACACCAGACTTACCAGCTGCATGCATCTCTTGAAGCTGCCAGGCTGTGCTCCTTTTTGCCTATGTGCTGCGCTGCAACTGCGTGCATGCACGGGCATTTATCGGCCAAATTATCGGCCACATTAGGCCGATTTTCGATACAATCTATTTTCTTTATATTGGTGCCGTTCTGATATTGGACTGATGTGTCGGTACACCTCTAGAAAGGGAATTAACAATTGTGCAGTTGTAATCTTCAATTTGCTTGCAGAGGGCAGTGCTTGGGATATCTGAGAGAATTTAAATGCCATTCTCATGTCCCTGTCTGTCATTTTTCAAATCACTAGTACCAAAGCTTCCATACAAGTGTACCTTTGGCATTGGAAGAGTATTTCACAGATGTGACATTCTCCATTTTGATGCACGTCCAAGTTTACATGCATGTAAATGGGGTGGAGCGAATGGTGTGTGCAGAGCATGGGGCTCATTTTTCTTCTTCTGAAGTGTTAAAATTCTGTGTCTCTTGTTAGGCATATGATGAATGCTATCCAGAGTGTTTTGGGCATATGTAAAAGCCAGTGAAGATAAATATGTTGAATAATATAAAGATATAATAAGTAAAAAGCAAGCCATGCTACATGACCATGTTGAATGACGCATATAAACTTCGCTCATGTTTTTGGAGTGTACATTTCTAATAACAGCAATTTTGAACTCAGGGAGAAATAAAAATGAGCACCAGTTGTGAGGGTTTTTTTACTATTAGATTTCCTGTTTCTGTCTGATGGGCAGTTCTACATATCTGGTTTCTTCCTTCCACCAGGTCTTGTACTACCAAACAAGAGAATGTAAATGTCGTATTATTCTTTTTCAGGCTGGTTGCCAGGTGTAGAGATTGAACCTAGGACCTCACATTCTAACAGCGTGAGGTCTTCTTCTGACATGATATAGTATTCAGTCTCTTACAGTAAAGCAGTAATGCATTCACAAACAAATTTTATGGCCTGACAGTATATTAATAGGAACTAGTCATATTCTGGGTTACATGTAAAAACCCACCATGATTGGAACCCAGTGCTTTTGAAACAAGTTGTGTAATTTATTTACTAAGCCAGTGGCCAGCAAGTTTAACAAGCTGCAGGCTGGAACAACCCAGCTACAGTGGTGTCAGGACACAGGATTTTCCCTGTATCTGCCCCAGGGCCAGGTAGCTGAAGCTGTACCGCACCGCTGCTGGTTCTTCCTGCCCCCACTTCCCAGCTGTGGAGAAAGTGCAGCTTCCAGTGAGTAAGGAGCTATGCCAGAACAGGCAGCTGCAAACTGGGTACATGCTACCACTGCTTCTCCCCAACCCCTGTGTAGCTCCTCACCTCCTGGAAGCTGTGTCCATGCCAGAGCTGAGGATGAGGGTTGAGAGTAACAGGGAGAAGTGGCAGCAGCACAAATGCAGCTGAAAGCTACCTTACTCTGGCACAGCTGCTTGCCTAGGCATTGGGAACAAGCAAAGCCCTCCAGCTACAGGCTGTATCCAGTGGGTTCACCAGCTGCATTCAGCCTGTGGGCTGTATTGTGGACCCCTGTACTAGGGTACTGAAACATGTATCCCACCAAGTTTCAGTGAGCCCCACTAAGTCTGGGTTTGTGTTAGCTAACAGGAGGGCAAGGTCCTCCTGCTTGTTCCCTATACTATGAGCATTAGTGTAGAGGCATTTAAGGCCTTCTGAGGGTGTGTGCACTGCCCCCCCCCAATCCCAAGACTGTCCAGGCCCCTGTCTCTTACTTGGGTACTTCTTGTGCTCATCACCTGTCTTGGCTGGGCTGTTCTTGTGGGTCTCTTGGTTTGGTGTTCTGTGGCTCCCTCTGTCTTCATCCTCTCCTTCCCCCGACGAGCTTAGTTTAAAGCCCGCTGGAGGAGATCAGCCAACCTGAAAGATGACACACACCTACCTTTGGGGGAGAGGTGAAGCCCATCCCACCCGAGCATGTCTCTTGTCCTGAAGTATGGGTCGTGGTCCAGAAAGCTGAAGCCTGCCTTGAGACACCATTCCCGAAGCTGCAAGTTGACATCCCAGATGCAGGTCTCGTGGTGTCTTCCACATCCGCCCACTGGAAGGGCTGATGAGAAGACCACCTGTACCCCTGTCTCCGTCAGCTTGCCCCCCAGAGCTTGGTAGTCCTTCATCAGGCAATCTGGACTGCTCCTGGCCGCATCATTAGTGCTCACATGGATTAGGACCATGGGGTAGTAATCAGTGGGCTGGATGAAGGCCAGGATCATCTCCGGCACATCCTGAATCCACGCTCCGGGCAGACAGTAGACCTCCCGTGTCTTGGGATCCTGGCAACAGATGGGACCCTCTGTTCCTCTCAGGATGGAGTCACCTATGATGAGTATGCGGTACATGCGTTCCCAGAGAACAGCGCATAAATTGAATTTG
The DNA here is from genome assembly GCF_030867095.1 of Alligator mississippiensis. Lineage (NCBI taxonomy): Eukaryota > Metazoa > Chordata > Crocodylia > Alligatoridae > Alligator > Alligator mississippiensis. The sequence continues at coordinate 83,462,808 of NC_081828.1, read as the reverse complement.
CATAAAGCGAATCCACTTTATAGTGTAATGTGGATAGGGATAGGTTCCCATGGCGGGGAGGGAGGGAGGGAGGCTGTGACTAAGGAAGTGGTGGGGGAAGGGTTGCTGCTTCTGGGGCCACACAAGGGGGCAAAGCAGAGGGAACAGAGCAGTACTCATCCCAACCCCTGCTGCAGCAGGCCCGGGAGTGGCCAGTGCCAGCTGCCTGCAGCCACTGGGCTGCACCATGCTCCGCCTGTCCCCCCCGTGCCTGGGCTCCACCTGTCCCCACTCACCCCACCTCCTGGGCTATGCTGTGCCCTGGTGCAGGCAGCTGGTGTTGGCTGCTCCTGGTGCTGCTGCAGCGGGAGCTGGGGTGAGTGGGAAGAAGTGGACCTGCAGGTGGCACGAGGAATGGTGCAGCTTGTCTGCACTCCCCCTAGCCCTTGCTGCAGCAAGCCCTGGGAGCAGCCAGTGCCAGCTGCGGAGGGAACCATCAGTGGGTGTGGGGGGCACACACTCCTTGCTGCTCCATGCCCTCCTGGAGGGCTGCAGGCTTGGGGGCTGTGCTGGGCTCTTCCTGGGGGGTGCTTGCCCCGAGATCTGCATGCGGGACAACAGCAGGCTGTCACTGCAGGCTGGAGCCGGTGATGGCACTTGGCTTTTCCCGCCGCTTGGGGTGTGCCGCACCAAGTGTTGGAAACAGCCCAGTGACTGAAACTGGTTTAAGCCTGTAACGGAACAGATGTTCATTGCACATAAGGCAGTTTGAAAATGGCTGAAACTGGTTTGAAATAAACCTGGTTGAATGCAGACTTCACTGATTTGGATCAAACCAGTTTATGCAGTGTCTGTCCCAGACCCCTTCCTGGTTTAAGTTAAACCAGATTCCCCCAGCATCCCAGCATGCTCTCTGGGCTGGGCTTTCTGCTCTACAGCAGAGCTAACCCTGCCCCTCTTCTCCCTGGCTGGAGCTATGACAGAGACTACAGGCATCTGCCTGGGCTTGCCCCCTGCTCCCCCTTTCCCCCACCCTCCCCTTACCACTCCCTGCTAAACAGGGATTCTGCCTTCCCCTCTGCCTTACACAGTTATCAGCATTAGCTAGCATACCACATGCTGGTCTGTGATGTGGGAGACTGGGTAAAGGCAAACAGAACTGTGTCTGTTTAGGGCTTTTTGGAGCTAATAAACAGGTAGCTGGTAATGTCCCTCTGTTCCTTCCTTGGAAAAAGTTGTTTAAGAAGAGCTTGTTTTCTTAATGGGCTGATAAACACTGAGTTAGGGGTGATATACACTTTGTTATCAATTGCCTGCTGGGCTCGTTGGGGGGAGGGGACTCCCTAATCCTGGTCCTGCTCCGGCCTCCTGCCCGGGCCTGGCCACGCCTCCCCTCAGCTCAGCACTATAGAAGGGAAGGGAGGGCTGCTGTAGCTCCCCTGGCTTCTAGGCTGAGCCACTGCAAGCATGTGCATGCATTTCTGGGATGTCTGTACAGTTACAAACCGGTTTAGCCTAGCCAAGTTATACTAACCTGCAAAGATTGAATCAATTCTGGCTCAGGTTTTTTAAAAGTCTGGGCATTTGAGAATTAAAGATTGAATTTTAAAAATGAAATATAATAACTATAAAGTGCATGTCCTAATGCATCGTGTTCAGTGCATCCTGTGCATCCACAATCTAATGAAAATTAGACTCAATGTGTGTGCTTTAGTTTCTTTGACAAAAATGAATTTTTTTCTCTTTTTGGTGAAGGAGGGTCTTGCTAAACATGACATCTAACAGGATGGAGTTTTGTCTGATACAAACATATATAGGGCCATTATTAAATAAAGAAGAATGAATTTCCAGAGCTCAGTGGGCACATATACACGTGCAGCAACGCTGCTCCGACCTGCTGTAATTACAGTGTGTCAGAGCATACTCAATCAAGTCTGCTGGAGCTTGGTAATTACTGCACTCCAGCAGACTTTAGCATCATGTTTATCAGCATCCCCGTGCTGGAAAATGGCAGCAGGAGCGCTTTATCTAAAGCTTGTTTGAACTTTACTTAAAGCACCCCCGCTGAAATTTTTCAGCATGGGGACACAGATACATATGATGTTCCTGGGCACTTCAATTAGAGTGACTCTTGGAGCAGCTCTAATTAAAGCACCCCTGCTTCCCAGCTCTCAGAGCACGTGTATAAATGCTCAGTACTGTCAGGGTTATTTCCTGAATCCAGTATCAACTTTAGCCCTATTTAGGTAAGTTGTGCCCTATTCAGGTAAGTTGTGCAATTTTTTTTTCCAGCTTGGCTTCAAGTTCCTGCCATGACACAGGCTAGAATATGTCTTTTGGAAGAAGGCAAATGCCTTTCAGTAATAAAGCAGTGTATATAACTAAGGCAGCTAAGCCTGCTAAATTCAGTAACATAATGCATTTTCTTCTCCTTTCCATTTTTCTGGTAATGTTTGGGTTGTGAAGCATTTTATGCTTGTTTCAGACTGTTCAGTGGTATTAACATTGATTTGCCAAGGGAAAACTTCATGTGTTTTTCCTTATTACTTGTGCAAATTGTGTTATATGGTCTCTGCTTAATTGCAGCGGACTCATCAGAACAAGGAAGAGTATTACAATCCAAGAAGAAGTCTTTGTTTTGTTTCTGCTGCACAGTCTCCTCCCATTGCAAGGGCAGTGTTTCCTGTCACAGCCTGACATTTCTGGTTATAAAACTAGGGTAGAACTGCCATACAGACTTGGAGGACTTTGGTCTTCTCAGCATTTGCTCACAGTTTAAAGCACTTTCTCAAGAGTGGCATGTCTAGGATAGTGTGAGAAGAACCTGACATCAGCCCCCCCCCCTCTAAATTATCCTTAGGCAACCCCCTTTAAAAAAAATGTTAGCAAAGTATAAGCTTGTGGATAGTCAGCAATTATAAAGTTAACCATTACCATGTTGTTGAGGGTTGCTGCGTGTCTTTCAGTAATGAAAGCCAATCCCCTTAGCTTCAGATATGAGATTAGTATAGTAAATTTGGATGTTTACAGGCTAAATGTTTCCTACCCATTTTCTTAGAGGTGCTAGGGAGTGGATTAATATTTTAACTTCTCCAGACTGAATGTTGAGTACCCAGTCTCAGCAGTGGCTTATTTTCGATTAGTGTTTTCTGACAAAGTAATTCCTTGTCAAAGTGGGCTGATTTCCTACTCTCTCCTCTCATTTAGTGCCTTGGGCAAGGTCATGTTCTGATTTGTCTTATCAACATTTTTCATAGCTGTCCTGTAAATTTAGTAACTGCCTTTAGTCAGTTTTCTAGCTAATTATTTTCACAGGGGGAGGAGGGTATCTCTTTTAAATGTCTTTGCTCCATTTTGTTAAGTACTGATAAGAGACCAGATGAAGCTCAGGCCTGTTTTGGGGTGCTTTAGTTTCCTTGCTTTCCAGGTGTCTTTAAAACACAGGTCAAACTTAAGTCTTTCATGGAAAGATAAAGTTGATCCCATTGATCATGTAGATCAGGGTGGGCAAAATACAGCCCATGGGCTGGATTCTGCCTGCCAGTTAATTGTATCTGGCCCACAGCTCTCTGCATGAAGCTGAGCCCCACCTGCTGCTGCATGGGGCAGCCCATACCATGCTTCCACCTGCCCCTACCCCGTGCTCACCGATGGCACCACCCAGCCAGTGCTCACAGTGTTGCTGCTGCACCTGCTCAGGTACTGCTAGACTCCACCAACCTTCGGTGGCTCCTCCTCCTCCTTCAGCCTCTGCTGTGCCACTCAGGGCAGCTGATAGTGTGGGGAAGCAATAGTGGCTGTGGAGACGGATGTCAAGAACCACATACCCAGTTAGCTGGAAGAAACTGCAGCCAGGTGGCTACTGCCCCATTGTGCAGGCTCCAGTTCCTGGCTGCCTTCCACCTTCTCTACCTGCCTGTTGCAATGAGCAGCCACTTGTGGGCAGCCAAGTAGATGGAACACAGCTCTGCCAGGAAGCTGGGCATGCTGGCCAGGGTCATGGTCAGGTCAGTACTGTTAGCGGGTGTGGGGCAGGGGCAGGGGTGGGTGGAAGCATGGGGCAGTGATGAGATGGATGTAGTGGGGTGGAACACACCTGCACCACTCTGTACTGCCTGAGTGAACTCTGCTGCACACGACCCCTCCCTCCCCCCCTCCCTCTCATCCTCACCCCTGGCCAGGTCCTGGCACCTAGCATATAAGCATGCCCCACACACCCACCCAACCCCCACCCACCCACAATATACAAGAGAGAGATTTATTTTGAGCTCTTGTGCTCCTCTATATACGCTACTAAAAAAAAAAACATAAATCAGGATAAAAATTACTTTTTGAAATAAAAGTAAAATATGTTACAGTGGATATTTATACTGTATGTTATAGTGGGTGTTTGATTTTTAGTGTATGATTTGCTTTTTATTTATAATTTGTTAAAATGATATCCTCTGAAAGATTTTATATGTGCAGCAATTGACAGCTCACCAAAACTTGTTAAATGGCCAGCTAGCCGAAATAATTGCCCACCCATGGTCTAGATATTAATAAGGGTGAGGAAACATTCTGTTTGTTTAAATAACAACGGGAACAGGAGATTTTCCACTGCATTTACTTGAAAGTGGATGAGCATGACTTAGTCTTAACGACTTTTTGTTGTACTTTTTTGCATCTTTGATCGTAGTTAAATCATTTGATCCAGTGTTTTCACTATATTATCCAGTTTAGGGGTGCATAGATGGAGATTTTTTGGGCCAATACTGATGATCAATTTTTAACGAGCCATAGCGGTCAGTACTGATCCAATTGCCAATATGCAGCCAGATAGCATGGAGACCAGCATCCGGCTAGTAAGTTTGTTGTGGGCGGAGGGAATGGATGTGGGGGGGCAGATAAAGGCCCCCATGGTGAGGGAAGTAGTAGGGCTGGGGCAGGTGCTGCACAGCCAGGGTGGGGCACAGGATGGAGCCATGAATGTCTCATTCCGGGGTTACAGGGAGGGAGGCGTGGCTCCCGCCGTTGCGCTCACCCCGAAGGGCATAGGGTGGGGGTTGTTCCTGGGACTGCATGTGGGGTGAGGACAGGCTGCTGCTGCAGGCTGAGGCTGGGGTGGCACCGGGCTCTTCCCAGCAGAGGTTTGGGCTGGGCTGCACTTGGGGTGGGTGGCAGTGGTGCTGGGAGGGAGGGCTTGGGGGGTGCTGCAGCCACTCCAAAATTCATTATTTTGGGGCCCCCCCCCCAGCACCACTGCTGCCCACCCTGAGCGGGGCCCAGCCTAGCCCCCTGCTGGGAAGAGCTTGGCACTGCCCTGGCCCCAGCATGCAGTGGTAGCCCATCCTTGCCCAGCATACAGGTGCATGTAGCAGCGGGAGCCGCCCCCCCTCCCTCCACACTGCTCAGTCCTGTGCCCCACCCCAGCTAGGCAGCGCCTGCCCCTGCACCAGCCCCACTCCCTCCCTCCCTCACCACAGGGGCCTCTGTCTGCCCCCACAACATTCCTTCCCTCCCCCAGCAACAGACTTACCAGCCCAGACCCAGCTGCTCTACATGCTGCCAGCCTGTGCTTGTGGCCGCCTGTGTGCTGCGCTGTGGCTGTGCGCACACACAAGGCGTTTATCGGCCACATCAGCCAAAAAAAAGCCGATTGCCGATACGGTCAATTTTCCTTATATTGGTGCCAATCCATATGGGACCAATGTATCAGTGCACCTCTAATCCAGTTTCCTTTAGAAGTAGGACTCCCTGTGCCTCACCCCCCGACTCTCCCCAGACACAAACAACTTTTTAAGCATTGTTGGCAGGAAGCAACAAATAGTTTTTTTTAAAAGCTATCTGTTGCTAACTCCTGGGAAAGGATAGCATCCACCTCATGCGGAAAGGTAAGTTCCTGTTCTCAGCCAGGATGGCCGATCTTCTGGACAGGGCTTTAAACTAAGATTGCTGGGGGACAGAGATACACTAACTCAAGCATGTCCAGGGACTGTCACACAAGAAAGCTCCATAAATAGGGACACTAGGAGAGCCACTCTTGCAGGAACTGAAGGAATAGTTCTCCTTCAGCATTACACAAAGTCGAGGGCCTCAGAAGGAGGACTCGGGTACTTGCACATTGATGTCAGAATGGGTAACAAGCAGGAGGAGCTAGCTCTCCTGCTCTCCAGAAGGCATTGTGATCTAGTAGGGATTGAAGAGACCCGGTGGGACTCCTCACATGATTGGAGCACAGCCATGGAGGGCTACACCCTGCATAGAAGAGACCGAGTAGGGAAGAAAGGTGGAGGTGTAGCTCTCTATGTGAATGAGCAGTACACCTCCTTGGAGGCCGACATCATTTCCAAAGGAGGATGGCCTGAAACCCTCTGGGTTAAACTGCTTCAGTTATCCAGATATCTCTTGCGGGAAACTGCCAAGTTGGATTGGTCGCATTCCTTCCTGATTGTATCGAAGAGCTTTTCCTGACTTAGGAGGTGCACAAACCAACCAGAGGTAATGCTATTCTAGACTCAGTCTGGGCCAAGGAGGATGATCTGGTGACCAACTTAAAAACAGAAGGTAGCCTAGGTGACAGCGACCATGAAATCATCATGTTCACTGTCTGCCACAAGGCAGACAAATTAGATAGCAGGACTGAAGTTTTGGACTTCAAAAATGCAAATTTCAGCCAACTCAGGTCACTAGTAGGGAAAGGGCTGCGGGACCAGGGGCCACAGGTGGAAGGAGTGCATGAAGAGTAGTTGTTCCTTAAAGACACGGTCTTCAAAGCACAAAGGAAGTCCATTCCCATGTGGAGAAAAGGTAACAAAAGGGCTGGGAAGCCCTCTTGGCTAAACAGATATTGTGGTCCTCTTAAGAAAAAAGAAAGAGGCATACAAACAATGGAAGCTTGGGGCATGCCCCAAGGAGGACTATATAACAGTGGTCTGCACTTGTAGGGAACAGATTCAAAGGGCTAAGGTGGCAACCAAACTAAAATTAGGGACAGGAGTCAAGGACAAGAAGTCCTTCTTTAGGTATGTAGGGAACAGAAGAAAAACAAATGAGATTGTAGGGCCACTGCTCAACAACTCAGGACAGCTAGCTACCACCACTCAGGAAAAAACTGAACTCCTGAATGACTACTTTGCTTTGGTCTTTCCCCAGGCCAAGGGCAAAATCATGCCAGAGTGGGTACAGAATGAGCAGGGTAGGAATGACTGCCTTCCTACTATTATCGTAGAACTTGTATGTGATCATTTGAAAAAATTAGACATATATAAATCAGCAGGACCGGATGAACTTCATCTGAGGGTGCTGAAGGAGCTGACTGAAGTCATTGCGGGATCTCTGGTGAAACTTTTCCAAATCTCATGGTGCTCCGGAGAGGTCCCTGAGGACTGGAAGAGGGTCAATGTTTTGCCCATCTTCAAGAAAGGGAGGAGAGAGGACCTGGGTAACTATAGGCCAATCAGCCTAACTTTTATCCCAGGGAAGATCCTGGAAAAATTCATCAAGGGGTCTATATGCAATAGGCTTGCAGAAGGTAGGATTCTGAATGACAGCCAGCATGCTTCATCGTGGGCAGACATTGTCTTACCAACCTCATCTCCTTTTATGATCAGGTAACCTGCCACCTGGATAAGGGAGAGGAGATTGAGATTGTATATCTTGACTTCCAAAAGGCCTTTGATCTAGTATCCCACGACGTTCTCGTGAGTAAATTAGACGACTGTGGACTCAATTGTGAGGCAGTTAGGTGGCTAGAAAGTTGCTGCGGGGTAGGACCCAGAGAGTTCTAATGGACAGATGTGTGTCGTCTTGGCGAGAAGTGGCCAGTGGTGTCCCTCCAGGATCAGTGCTTGGTCCAGTGCTTTTCAACATCTTTATCAATTATTTGTGTGCAAAGGTGAAGAGCTCGCTGGCCAAGTTTGCGGACAACACCAAGTCATGGGGAAGTGCAGTTACACTTGAAGATAGGCTACGGATGCAGGCGGACCTAGACATGCTAGCAAGTTGGATGGATCAGAATCAAATGAAGTTCAACATTGAGAAATATAAAGTGCTCCATCTGGGGACAAAATCTCCCCTATACACCTACAGGCTTGGCAACAACAAACTGACCAGCACCACAAATGAAAGGGACCTGGGAGTAATAATAGGCTACAGTATGAATATGAGCTGGCGGTGTGACACCGTAGCCAACAGGGCAAAAAATACTATGGCATGCATCAATCGATGCATCTCCAGAAAAACTAAGGAAGTGATTCATCCACTCTACTCAGCATTGGTGAGACCGCAGCTGGAGTACTGCATCTAGTATTGGGCGCCGCACTTCAACAAGGATGTGGTAAAGCTTGAGAGAGTCCAGAGAAGGGCCACCCTTATGATCAGAGATTTGCATGGCAAGCCATATGAGAAAAGGCTGAAGGACCTGGGACTTTTCAGCCTGAAAAAGAGATGGCTGAGAGGGGACTTGATAATGCCTTACCGCTACATCAGGGGCATACATCAAGGGCTCAGTGAACAACTGTTTAGCAGGGGAACAACTTTCACCTTGGGGATGGAGTAATGGCCGTAAACTCCTGGAAGACCATTTCACGCTTAACATTAGGAAAAACTTCTTCACAGCCAGTGTGTCCACTGTGGAATAAGTTCCCTCCAGAAGTGGTGCAATCGCCTTCCCTTGGAAATCTTCAAGAGGAGACTGGACATCTTGCTGGGGTCACCTGACCCCAGCTGTCTTTCCTGCCTGGTGCAAGGGGCTGGACCCAATGATCTTCTGAGGTCACCTCCAGCCTCGCAATCTATGACTCTATGAAATAGGGGGTTGTTGTGAGTTTTTGAGTTTTGAAGAAGTTGGCTTCTGGTAAACATTTTGTTTCACCCTGCACTTCCCATTACAAAGCACTGCTTACTTTAAGGAATGTGAAACTAATCTTCCTTTGAATCTTCTTGGGAAGGAAGAATAGTAATTGTATTTGTTGCTCCTGAAAATGTATTCTTCTTAGGAGCATGTTAAAGACCCACATAAATGCAGATAATGCCTTAGGGATAGGGCATAAATATGTGTCTTTTTGGCACTTTGTACTGGAGCTACGAAGAGGAGGGTTCTCAGTGGTTAGGGCAGTAGCCTGGGCTGTGGAGCTGCCTATAGACATGTTGCTTCACATTCCAATTGGAATGCTCCAGCATTGCCTCACTGTTGCTGCAGAGCATCTGGGGGCATTTTAAAATGGCCGCAGGGGTGCATTAACTAAAGCTCATCCACAGGGGTAATTCCACTGTCCACAGGTATTGTGAGATAAATACATTGAAGACTTCAGGGGACTTGGACATGATGGTAAGGAGAGTCATGCAAATATTGAGAAAGTCCAGGTTATTCTTTCCTAACTGGACAAACTCTGCCCTGTTACTTGTCTTCTACTTCCATCTCTTAGATCAGGTGCATCAAACTCACATGGCCCTGCAGTCTAGGTGAGTGGCATGGGGTGGTATGCAGACCAGATTGGGCTGGCAGATCCTCTCCCTTCCCTTTCCCCTGTTTTAGCTTCTCTGAGACCCAAACTTCATGCTGTGCGGATCCTAGAGCAGCTCAAACAGGCTCCTCAGTCTGCACTGAGTGACCACCATGCTGCATGTGGTGGCCTCCCCAGCTGGACTGCACATGTGGCACCTGCTCCAGCAGGTCTAGGTTACATGCAGTGTAGGTCTCAGATGGGCTAGAGTGGGCCCTGTGTGTGGTGTCCCAGAGCAGACACCACATGCAGTGCAGTCTTACTGGGGTGATCACCGAATGCAACACGGCTGCCCATCTGGGAGAACTGTGCCACGCAGCACCTATTCCAGACACTTGGATGTGTCGCACACAGCATGGGTCCCAGGCCAGCTTAAACAACCACCAGATCAGGTATACTGGGGGATGCAAGGAGGAAGAGATAGGGTTCCATGGGCATGCACTATGCCCTTTGTGGGTCTGATCAGACCCAGGGTCTAGATGGCAGGGCTCTGCAAGTCTGATCCAGTCCAGAGCCGTATGTTTGATGTCTCTGCTGTTGATGTTTCTAACAACTCTCTTGTGTGAATGTCATGGTGGAAGTACCCCAAGATTTTCTATAAAACTTTTAAAGTAAAAATTGTTTTTTCTTTTTAAATAAAAAATGTAATTTGAAATTTTCTAATTGCTTTAATGAACTCCTCCCTGAAACCGTTCGGTATCACTTGTATCATTTGAAGTGATACATTTTTGCTTGTGTTTCCTTTTATGGACCTTTGTTTTCATGGCATTGTTCCTCTCTAGTCAGTTGGCTATATCATGTGGATAGCCACTGATCCTAGCTAGCCCTTGTGGGTCTTGGAGAGCATGAGAGCACATACTCGGGGTGAGTTCAAAGGAGCCTTCCAGTGTTGTAGTGTACCAGCTGACTTGGTGGGAAGAGTTCTGCTTATGCCCCCTGCTCATTAGGAAACACTGTCGGTGGGCTAGTTACAAGCCCTAAGAATTCCACAGAATTAAAAATTCCAAAGTTGTGCTGCAACCTGATTAAATTTGAAGGAATAGTGCCCATGGTAGGCTAGCCAGTGGTCCAGTGATTGGAACACTCTTCAGGGATAGGACAGATTCAGGCTCAAGTCTGTGGTCTGCCCAAATTAGGAAACTACCTATCCCACACATCACAGACAAATGCCCTAGCCCAGTAATTCCCAGAGAGTGTGCCATGGCACACTAGCATGTCATGAAATCAATGAAAGTGTGCTGTGAGATCCCCCATGTGAGGAGGTGAACGCTCTCCTCCCCCATCCTTCATCCTGTACCTGGCCTAGCTAATCCAGCAGCACGCATGGCTGCTCCTCTGAGTACTACCACCTTCCCTGCCAGTGCTGCTGCTGCTGGTACAGCAGGCTCTGCTGCGAGCAGGTGGGCAGGTAGATGCACAGATGGAACTGATCCCCTCAATCCTCCTGGGGCTGCAGGGGTGGTTGCTCGTGTTTGAGACCCTGAAGGAGCTGCCTTTGCCTCTTGAGGTACAGACCAGTGGTTGGGAGAGGGCAGACAATGGAAGGAGCAGGGTGAGGTCCTGCCCTGTCTGTCCTTAGAGGGCACCAGCTAAATCAATGATGCTTTTTTTTTTTTTTAAGCCCCAAGGGCCCCCCCATATCTTTTTCTGAATAGATACACATACCCTCCCCCCTTGATGTATAAGAGTGAAGTATGCTCAATTTTAATCCTAAAAAAGTGTGTCCCACATATCAGAAGCAGGGAAACACTGCTTTCAAGGAAAACACTTAATAGGGTCCATCTAGAGCAGGGATGGGCAATTTTTTTGGGTAGAGGGCTGCTTACTGAGTTTTGGCAAGCCATCGAGGGCCGCATGACAGGCAGCCCAGGGCAGATTAATATTAATTTTCTAAATTTTTTAGGGGCCCCGTGGACCGGATAGAATGGCCTGGCAGGCCACATCCGGCCCCCGAGCCGCATTTTGCCCACTCCTGATCTAGAGCACCCGTTCTGATATTGTCATGAGGCAGCTAGTGTCAGTAATAGGAGTTATCTTTTTCCTTCACCCTCTTCTTCACTTAGCTGCCTTCCATCAGTGTGGTGAACAGAAAGAGACCTGTGGACTCCGGCTGAGAGTGATGATGCTAGGTGGCTCAGCAACCAAGACTGCATCCCTTAGAAACACTCAAAATTGAAGAAAATCTCTGCTGATTGTTTGGCTGGAAAAGCAAGACACTCCTGTGAGCTGAGGGACATTTGGTACATGGCCTTTTGGCCTTGTTCTTCATAAACTGACATGAAAACAGGCGTCTTATTCATTATGGGATGGTGCAAACTGATTCAGCCTGGGTATCAGGTTTGTGACCTGAACAGTAAGATGGTGTAGCTCCCCAAACACTCTGCTAGTTGCATATGCAAAGTTTCTCATAAATCTCAAACTGTAAAGATGGAGCTGAAAAAAGCAGCATGAGCATGAAAACTGCTTATTAGCCATTCATAAAAACTTGGCATAGGTCTTCAGTTTGCTGCCAAGCAACACAAATCACCATTTCCCCACTCGCCCCAGGGCAAATGGGTGTTCTAGCTGAAGTGTTGAGGCTGCCTGTGTGTTTTCCATTGTAGATGTCATGTTTCATTTGCCTATGACTATTTCAGAGGTTCACAATTGCTGCTGGGCAGTCAGCAGTGAATTATTAAAACACAGATCACCCCAGCTAGAGATTTCCTCAGAATTTGATAACTGCCAGCCAGCATAGGGTTGACTCCTGTATCACCTACAGATACTCAGTTTCTCTTGGGGAATCACTGCTCTCCCAGAAGAAACCACAACTGTACACGTGTTCACGATTTTTTTTCCCAGAGCAAAAATGGCTGCTCCAAGAGAAAAATAACCTGGGAACAACCAAAGTTAAATAACTCCTAGGGAAGTTTCTCTTGGGAGACCAAATATCTGCACATATTCTCTTCAGAGAGAAACCATAGCACAGTCTTCCAGCATCCCAGGGTGCTTTGCTCCCCACCCCTACCCCCAGCCCCTCCTCTAGGGAAATGGTTCTTGAGCAAAGCACCGTGGGATGCTGGAGGAGTACAGTGGATTTTCTCAGATAGATGCGATAGAAGAAGTATTCTTTAGAGAAGGCAGTAAGCCAAGAGGATTACTCTGTGGTTCTCCACTGGCAGAGGGCCTACAGGGCACCTCAGGAACGCAGCATATTAGAGCTGCAGGCTCAGTCATGAAAAGAGTTAATTGATTTTAGTTTCAAATTTCTATGGAAGAGTTGTAACAAACAATTATTTGTAGACCAATGAAAGGGCACCCTTGCTGTTCTGCTTATATCCTGTATGAAAAGCTGCAGTTGCAACTCTTGGATACTGACTCCTAATAGGCATCACTTTATTGAAAGTGTAGGTTTTTAGTCAATTAAACAAAGAGCTGCTATCATATGAATGGCTGCTCTTTTATGGATTTAATTTTTCTCATTATGATTTAAATAATTAACCAAAGTGGTTCTGATTATTTTATTAATATCAGAATATCCCAATGTTTATAGCTAACCTTTATTAGGCCATGAGCATGCACAGCATTTGGGTGCTGTTGCTAAAGTGTATTTTACACATACCAGACCTAGACCAACATCATATTTTCTCTTTCCATACCATGGTGCAACCTTGGGCTGTCTCCAGACGAGCCTGGTTGTGTGGTATGTGGTGACACAGATCTGTTTGCGGCGCCACACACTGCACACTCAGGTGTTCTCTGCAGTGCAAGGTAGTGGGGGGGGTTGACCCCAGGAGATCCTGGGGGTAAAAAAAAAAAAAAAACACACAAAAAAGAAGCAAGGTGGTGAATGCAGGGGCAGCGCACGCTGCTCAAACTGGAGCCTGGCAGCATTATCACAGCTACAGCCCCCAGGAATCCAGGTAAGGCTGCTGGGGTCAGCACAATTACTGATCCCACCCTTCCCTACCCCATCTGGGGTAACCTGCCATGTGCCAGAGGGTGCATGGCACAGGCATTCCCTGGGGACAAGTAGCAGCTGCATAAGGTGTGCCACTACTTCTTGTCCCCAGGGAAACAAACGTCCATGCTTGTGTGGACACAGCCTTTATGTCTAATAGAAGGCTCTGGGCTTCAGTGGCTTTCGGACATAAATAACTGAAAATAAGAACTGCAGCTTCCAGGTCAAAATTGCTCCCTGTCCCAGGAATCCTGTTTGCAGTCCTGTCTCTTGTAGACTCCTTGTTTGCCTGGCAGTTCCTGGCTAGATGAGTGTTCAGGAGCAGGGTTAATCTTTTGGGCAGGGTCTAGAACTCCTAGCCTTGAGCAAACATTGTGTGAACACACACCATTGCAAGGTCTTTATAGCAAACATTGATCATGTGCTTATTCAAAATCTCAGGGGTTGCAGGAGAAATTCGCCTCAGCCAGGAAGGCAGTTCACCAAAAGAAATTGGATTTTTTTCCTCTCATTGTTTCCATGCCATTTTAAGATGGGTTGAGTGTTCTCCAAGGATTGGCATCTGGCCTTAAGAATCATTTTTTTTTTTTTTGTGGGGGGAGCTTTCTTAAGATTAAATAAGTTTCAAGACTAATTCTCTTTTATGTGACCCTGAGTCTGTGTGTGAGTCTGTCAGCATCAGCACTGAAGGTGAGAAGCAGGGTTGCACTGTACCTTTTATTTCTTCTTTTCGACTTAGTTTCTGAAGTCTTAAGTGCATAAGGCATTGCTTGCACTTCTTAAGTTCCTATTATATTGTTGCTGAGTGCTGTTCAATGGGTTTTTGGTTTCACTTCATAAGTAATTGCATTTCAGCGGTAGATAAACAACTTTCTGAATAGAGTTTACACATTTTTTGTTTTTTGGAGGGTGTATTTTTTTTAACAGTTTTCATAGTGATTTTTATACCCTTGGGATAAAAGAATACAGATGTATGTACACTAATTACAAATCTTTTATTATAGAAGCAAAAGATCCAGGTTTATTTTTGTTTGATCTTTTCTGTGCTAGAGTTTGAAATTATTTTAGCAGGTATTAGACGGGATTAGTAATCTTCCTGGGGATGTAGTCTTTCTAGGGAGTTAATTGCTGATCACCATTTAATACAAGATCTGTGCATCTTGTTACCTGGAAAAACAAATACTGCCTCCAATTTTGTGTATGCACATTGAAGACACTGGGCCTGATTTAATGATTATTTCATTTTCTTTCTGGTGTAACACTACTGATGATTAGAGTGCAATAATTTTGTAATCAGTCAGACCCAGGAACTCAAGTTAGAATTTGTCCCATTTGCTACATTTAATTTATATGAAAGAAATAAAGAGATTGATAATTAAAATTAATATGCTTTATTTTTAAACCAAAGTAAACAGATTTCCCTGTATTTACCACCATGATTCCTAATGGCAACATCTAACTGCTCTCCTCCTGCCACTATCCAATTTTGCATTTAAAATAAAGAAACTTAGAGGCAAAGTAGGTGCTAAGGCAAACCACGTGTATCCCCATGTGACTTCAGTCCTTACGTTGATTATTTTTTTTCTGTCTAACACATTAAGTAATCCTCTCTGACTTTACAAGTAACTGTATGCCAGAATTTTGGAGGAAGGTAATCCCAGTAATTAGTGGATGGACTTTTGAGTGCTGAACTCAGAACTTCACCATGTGGGGTCAGTTGCTTTCTATGCACCAAACTCAAAGTCATCAGCTGGTAAACAGTTTAGAGTGCTGGTGTCTCTGAATGATTGATTTTGTTCAGTGTTGGGAAAGCGTTCTTGTTAATACATTTACAAAAGCATTTGCAAGGATTTTTACTGATTTTATTTATTTATTTATATATTTTTAATATATTCTTCACCCTTTTTGCAGCCAGATAATTCTGAGACCTTTATAAGCCATGTAACTAGAATTGTAAATGATCTCTTTTTGGATATTCCTTTTTTCTTTGCTTATCCTGATTTATGTTTCAGTGTGTGGTTGCATGTTTCTGTTACATTTTCACTAAACTGTCGCTCCAGGCTTTTTTTCAAGGCAGGTGCTTTCATTGTGATATCATGTACAGTTAATTTATTTAAAGGGAGAAGATTTTGGTTAAGATAATTCATGGTGATGTCAAGGTCTGCCCCTCCCCACCACAAAATAGAATTTAGCCTTTCTACAAACCCTTGCATTTAAGCAGATAAAGAGTTTTACGGGAGAAGAATGGCAAAATCCACATGTTCGTATTTTTACGCTGAGGAATATCAAAGATCCAATGTCACTTTGTCAGGAGCAAGTTGTTATTTCCTAGGTTGTGGACAATGTGGGATCTCTGCATCTTTAAATACAATTATAAGCAGTCCTCAATGTACGATTGTTTGAGTTATGACAAACGGCACTCATGACCTTTGTAAATTACGACGCTGTTTCGAGGTTCTGACGGGGTTTCAACTTTACAATGCTGGACACAGATGCCTCAAGCTGGTAAATCTGTTGTGGTCAGGTGTGGTGTGGCAGATCAATGCCCCTGCTGCGAGGGAGGGATTGGGGCTGGGACGGGGGCTCCCCAGCGGGCGTGGAGGCACAGGGAGGGGGTGGGGTAGCTCCTACCACTGTGTGCTGCTGGTATGGAAGGGCATGGAGGGGGCATGTGCCCCCAGATCTGTGTGGGTCGGATGGGACTGGGGCTGCACCAGGCTGCATTTGGGCTAGCAGTGGGAAAGGGGGCTATGCCCTCCTGTCACTCACCTGGCTGGGGTGGGGCAGAGCCATTGCATTACCTCCAAACAAGTGGCACGCAGCGGCCGGAGTCACCCTGGCCTCCCCGCACCTCCCAGGACCACCCCACCCCGGCTTTGTGAGCTGAAGTAGGGCATTTGGGGGGGGGGGGGGGGGGGGAATGACAAGTACCCCCGGATATGCGCGGGGCGGGCGGCGGGGGCTATGGGGAATTCTAGGGTGTCAGCAGCCCCCTCCGTAGCCCTTGCTTTGCCACCCACCCCACCCTGATCCGGGGGCATACTCCCCCCTCCCCCATGCCCTGCCACTACCATTCATCCAGCTGGATTTGGAGCGGGGCGAAGCCACGGCTTGTCTGGGAGGTAAGGTTGTCTCTGGTCGCTGTGCGCCATTTGTCTGTAGGCAGCATAGTGGCTCTGCCCTGCCCTGGCTGGGCAAGCAGCAGGAGAGCATAGCCCCCTTCCCAGCGCCTTCTAGCACCCACCTGGAGTGCAGCCCCCACCCTACCCACCCCACACAGATGTGGGGGCACATGCCCTCCCCCCCTGCCCTCCCAGACTGGCGGCCGGAGCAGCAGTGAGAGCTGCCAGACAAACAGCTCCCAGACTGGAGGTGCACAGCGGTGAGAGCTGTCCACCCTGTCCCTGCACCCTTGCTGGGCATGCCTTGCCCCAGTCCCTGTCCTAGCCCCAGCCCCAATCCCCTCTGTTGCTTCGGGGGCGTTGATCTGCAACCCCCAAGAGACTTACCAGCTGGAGGCAGCTGTGTCGAGCGTGGTAAAGGAACCAATCCCTTATTTATAACATTCTTCCTATGGGAAAAATTAGTTTGGAGTTACGACGTTTCTGCTTAAGACGTGGTTTTCAGGAACTGATTGCATCGTAAGTCTCAGGACTGCCTGTATAATGGTTAACGTGTCTTGGGATGAAGATGCTGCATAAGCTAATGTTGATCTATGAATGAAAATATGCACATTACCCACAAATGCCTGTGACTGCTCTATGCTGCAGCACTCAACATCTTTGGTAGAACTTGGAGTGTGTTTAAAAGCAAGGAAGAGGCTGTCTTTCGTTAATGTTGTGAAAATAGTTTAATTGAAAAACTGTATGTTGCAATCCCTGTGGGCATGTCTACATGTGCCATTATGGGGCAGCAGTAAACTGTGGAGTTGGTTTCTCTACAGTTTATTGCTCCCAGGCACAAGTCTGCATGTGTACCTGGACCTCCTCAGCACACTGAATCGAATCACAGCACCCCCAATTGGCAGGGGACCCGGGGGTGAGGGGTCAGCCTGCCATCCCATGGCTGCTCCGACCAGGCTCAGCGTGCTGTGAAGGGCATGAGGGTGCTTCAGTTGGGGGACTAGTCAGTAGGCAGCCCAGGCACTGATGCACCCTCTTGCCCCCACCAGCCAGTCAGTGTCTACACATGCGCTGTTGCACATGAAAAAATTCTGCATCAGGGTAGTGTTTGTACCCTACCACAGACTTTTCTTGGCATAGGGTTGTGAAGAAATGTGATTCCTAACTAACAAAGCTGTGATGACAGAAGCCCTCCATGTAGAGGCTGTCGTACTAGCCTTAGTTGTGCTTTGCCACGATGTCTTGTTTTGCTGGGGGAAGGAGAGTTGTAGAGACAACTGGCTCAAGACCACTGGCCAGAAATGAGACTGAGTGGGCAGACTAAACTCCTCTTGCACATATCATTAACCAATAAAGACTTTTTATACCTTGGATTATTCCTGTTTGCAGCATTGATCTCTCTTCTCTGTATAGTGTCATGTTAAAATGTTTTCACTCCTTTTAGCCTGGGCTAACGTAGGCTGTGTGGCAACTGCATGCTGTAGTTTGCATCAGCTTATACCAACTTTGTTCCATGTAGCTGTCAAGCTCAGGGTCCTACATTCTCTTCAGTCTCTACAAAGCCATGTAAATAACTATTAGGGCTTGTGTGAAATTTCACCGGCTATTTCAATTTGACACTGTTTCGTTTCGAGCTCAAAACAGCGAAATCAAATTGAAATGAAGGGCTTCGAAACAGCCTTGAAACAAAACAAGGCTAGTTGAAACATTTCAAAAGTTTCTAAACGTTTTGAGTTTCGAAGCTAACAGCGAGGTGGTGGGAGACAGAGGAGAACCAGGGCTGTGCTTCCAGCAGCAGCCGGGAGCACAGCCCTGGCTCTCCCCGTCTCCTGGTGCCGGGCTGCAGGAAGCCGATCACAGTGCAGGGGAAGGGAACTGAGCCCAGGCTCAGTTCCCCTCCCAAACGCTGTGATCAGGCTGAGGAAAGAAACTGAGCCCAATCACTCAGTTCCTCTCCCCAGCCCTACGATCGGGCTGGGGATGGGGAGTCAGCCCAGCTGGCCTGAGTTCCTTTCCCCGATGTGATGGTAGCTAGGGGTTGGGAAGTCAGTCCAATCTAGCGCTGGGGAGGGGAACTGAGCAATTGGGCTCAATTCCCTTCCCCAGTCCCAGGTGGCAGCACTGGCTTCCCTCCTTCATCTGGCAGGCAGATCAGGGCCCACATCCCCAATATGCCTGCCAGATGAGAGAAGCTGTTTCGAGCTTCCCCATTATGGCTAATAGGAGAAACATCAAAACGGCGTTGAAACAGCCATACTGTTTTGACAAAGCAAAATGGAACAGCTGTTTCGAATCTAAATGAAATCCGAAACAAAACACTGTTCCGTGGAACCCTCGAAACTCAAGTCGGAACAGAACGGTGCCGTCCTAATAACTATGATATTTAACATGATTAGATAAGTGCGAGGTGCAAATTTTCTAGTAGAGCTACATCCCCAGTAGGAATCTGTAGAACAATAGGAGCCAATCTTTTGGTAGGTGTGCTACAAATTAGCTCTGCACCCTCCCCAGCTGGCATGACAGTCTGCTTCCCCTGTCTGTCCTGTCATTTTGCTTTCTGCTTCCCACCCTGTGCTCCCTGCTTTATCTACTGCTCTGCTTCCTGCCCTATCTGCTCTTGTGCCCCCTACCCAATCTGTCATGTGCCACATACAAAGCTTGCCCATCCCTGCTGTAGAATAAACCAAGTAGCTTAGTTGTCTGTTTGGAGTGGCTTAACTTAGGATGCCATACCTGCGTAAGCCACCTGCTAACAAGATGCTTCAGTGTATTGCAGTGTGTAATGTTACTCTCTCTTTCTCTTTTCCAACTCCTTAATTGGATAGTTCGTTTAGCTTAAAAAAACCCTCTCTTCACATTTTTATCCTTGAATGAGTAGCTTGATGGCTGTCCCCTAATACAACAAACATGAAAGAAAGTCACAAGATAAATTGTGTAAAAATGTCAGAGTGTTTTCTATTGTTAGCTGGGAGTGAGGACCTGCTTTCTATAACATCTGAAAACTTCTGAGGGTTTTTTGTTTGTACTGGTTGCTTATTAGACAAGCCAAGGTCAACTTCCTGCTCCTTCTACATGTTGGGTAGCTCATGCATAACCAGCCACTGTAGACCATGGTCAGAGTGGCAGCCCTTGTGATTTCAGCTGTATCTTTTGTGCTGTAGTATCATACATTAGTAAATAATTGTTCATTAGTGCAGTGCCTGGAATGCTTCCTACCTGCTCTCTGGGGAGCTAGCCGTAGCGTGACACGGAAGGGTGGCCGTTGAGAAGAAAGCTCCAAGTTATAGTACTTTAGGGAGCACTCCAGTCTCTGCTCACAATGCCAGGAAGGGGGAAAGGAGGCTGGGATTCACTCCTGGGGTCTGCCTTCATATCCTGTGCTGGTCTCTGTCTCTTGAATTAGCTTCCCATGAACAAACATTCACCATATTTTAAGTACCCTTGCCTTTTCATGAGTGCTGCTCTCCCCTTCTATCAGCCTCACAGCTATAAGGGAAAGAAGTAACCTGTGTGAATATTTTCAATGCCAGTCTCTGCCACTTCCTGGGAAAGCCATGAGCAGCTGCAATGAAGATTGATCCCAAACCAGTATTGCTGCTCTTTCCAAAATTTGGAGTGACACAAGGCTCTGGATAGTCATGAGCAGCTGCTGAGACAGTGGAGGTGTCTTCTACTGACTGAGGAAAACTCCATTGCCTTTCCCTACATTTAGAATGTCCTTCATATGCACCTAGGCTAGAAATTTTATTTTCCTAAGTATCAGATCTTGAATACTTCCAAGACATTTCACTTGCTTATAATTGATGAGCCAGGTTTCTCCCTCATCACTATAAGCATAAGCTGTCAAACGTTTCTTTCTTAGGAAGTAGGTGGGATGCAAACTGTAGGGCAAATATTTAGCTAATAGGCAATATTAAGCCAGCACTGCAACCCATTGTGAAGCATTCTCCTTTTCTTGGGTACTCTGTCATAATTTAATTGATAATGAGACTTATACAGGACATTTTTGTAACATGAAGGAACCTATAGGATTTTACAAATAGTTAATAAAACTGGACAACACCTTTGTGAATTACACACCTCAAAAAATTCTGGATGCAGGCATCTTGACCACGGTTTTGCAGTGAATACATGACTGTCAGAAGCAAAGTTCAGGAGACCTAATTCTTAGTGCTGTGCTCTAACCATTAGATTTTTCTCCTCCCGCTATGTTCTTACAAAGTTAACACCAGGGGACTGACTGCAGACATATGCTTTATGTAGCACTGAATCACTCCTACTGTAAAATGGATGCATTTAGTAGCTTCAGTCTTAATACAGGTGTGAATAACGGCAGCAAAGTTCAGGAACTGCCTGTCTTATGTTTGCAGTGGCCTGCAGGCAGTGATCATCCAGGAAGCTATCTATAACCTCTGGTATAAATATGAGCACAGTGTTGAAATGGTGCGTGTGTTTTATTTCAAATAGCAGAGGTAAACTCCTAGCCTGATAGTTTACATGATTATATTTAAATATGATAACAACAGTCTGATGTTAGATTTGCAGCAAAGTTCTGGTGTCTGTTCGGCTAGGGACGCACATTCAAAAAGCCCGAGCCTAAATTGATTCAATCTTTGCAAGTTAGTCTAACCTGCAGAGTGAACCAGTTTGCAAGTGGATAGATGTTCAGCACATGCCTGCAGTGGCTCAAGCCAGAAGCCTGGGGGCGTTATGGCAGCCCTCCCTTCCACAGGGAAGCTGAACTGAAGAGGGGGCAGGGGGCATGGGCAGGCCTACTCCACTGGCTCCCTGACAGCTGGGAACAATCCTGGCACACCGGGCTGCCCAGCCCCAGAGGGGAACTCTTCCTCCTCCCTTTCCCTCACTGCTGCAGGGCCAGGAGGCAGGCCCTATTTGTTGCTGGGGGGCTCTTCTCCATCCTCCCCTGCCGCCACCGTGGGATGTTGAGGGGGGCTCTGTGAGGCTGCCTCACCCCAGAAGGGGACTCTTCCCCCTGTTTTTCTCCCATTGTTGCAGGGGGGAGGGCTCTGGGATGCTGCCCAGGCCCAGAGGACAACTCTTCCCCCCACTTCTCCCCCCCTCCTCTTCCTTCCCCCAGAGGGGCAGTGGGAGCGTAGAGCTCCGCTGGGCAGGGTGTGGAGGTGGGTGTGTAGGGACCCCCACACACTCCCCCCATAGCATGCAGCCCCTGCTGCCTGGCAGCAGCAGCAGGCAGGGACACCAGGGCACTCGTGCCTGATGCAGGCACAGCTCTGGCCAGCGCTGTGTGAAGGAGGGAGCAGAGCTTGCCTTATCCCCAAGGCTCTGCTCTCTCCACCTGTAGCTCCAACACTCACAGCAGAGGAAGCCTCGCACTGGAGTCTGCTGTCTCCCCCACTCCCGGCTGCACAGTCCTTGCACTCTGCTAGGAGTGGAGGGAGCTCTGCCCCTGCTTCCCCACAGAGTCCAGCATGGGGCTTCCTCCCTGGGAGTATGGAGCTGCAGGCACTCAGCGTGGAGCCCTGGATTAGAGGCAGCCAGCACTGCCTCTACTCAACTCTGCGCAGCCTGCCTGGCAACTTCTGTCCCCCAGGCTCCACACTGCGCACCTGCAGCTCTGCACTCTCAGTGAGGAAGTCCCATGCTGGACTCTGCCTGGAAGCAGGGGTGGGGCTCCCTCCACTCCTGGCAGAGTGCGGGGACTGCACAATCGGGAGCGGAGGAGACAGCATGTTCCAGTGCAGGGCTTTCCCTGCTGTGAGTGGTGGAGCTGCAGGTGCAGGGAGCAGAGCCTCGGGCATAAGGCAAGCTCTGCTCCCTCCTCCACACAGCACTGGCCAGAGCTGCGCCTGCATCAGGCACGAGCGCCCTGACATCCCCGGGGAAGAGTTCCCCCCAGCAGGGAACAGAGCCTCCCTCTCCACCCTGTAGGACAACCAACCCAGCATGGCCCCGTTAAGGTGAAGGGGGCAGGGAAAAGGGTTCATTCCTTCCTCTGTTCCTTCCCTTCAGCTGGGGTCTGCCAGTTCCAGGGGCCACCACTGCAGCCCCCTCCCCTCTGCTCCCCAGCAGACAGGCTGACCCTGGCTGCAGTGGGGGAAGAGTGGAAGCAGGGAAGAATTAACCCCCTCCCTGCCCACTTTGCCTTAACAGAGCCATGCCAGATGGTGTTTCTGCTAGGGCCAGCCCCTGCTTCGGCTAGAGAGCGGAGGGTAAGGGCCAGCTCTGCTATGGAGCAGAGAGCCCCGCCCACCCCAGAGAGCATAGTGGGATGGTGGGGGTATCTGGTTTATCTTAAACCAGCAAGGGTCTGGGACAGACATTGCATAAATCAGTTTGAGCCAAATCAGTTAAGCCTGTCACTAAATTCAACCAGGTTTATCTCAAACTGGTTTTGGCCATTTTCAAACTGGTTTATGTGCACTGAATATCTGTTCTATTACAGATTTAAACTGTTTTCTGATCACTTAAGCCAGTTTATGTGTAATGTCTGTTCCTAGCCTTCATGTGCAGAACTGCCAGGGTCAGCAGTTGTATAGGGCCAGGAAGAAGACAGCAAGCCAGAGGCTGTGTGACTTGGTGATATGACTGCTAGCCTGGATGGAAGGGGGACCTGGAGTCTCACCTGGAATCTTGTTCCCAGTGTGGCAGAAAGGTTCCCATTGCCTTGCCCTTTATCCGTTTTAGCCAAAGCCTATTAAATTCAACTTGTAGTGGCTTAGCTTCAAATGGAATACTGGAAAGGGGACTGGGTAATACCTGACCTGTGTTGTGGTGGCTAGAGCACTGTGCTGAAAAGTCAGATAAATGCAGATTCTAACTCCCTCTGGGCAAGAAAAAGGGCTTAGACATGGTGCCAGTTAGACATCCAAAGGGAAGTAGAACTCCTCTTTTAAGTGGCCTAGTTCAGACCTCTAGAAAGCAGCAGACTGTGTCAGATTGCTTCTCTCTCAATAGTTCTCATAGGCTAAGTACAGACAGTCAAAAAGCCCAAGGCTGAATTGATTCAGTCTTCTCAGGTTAATCTAAACTGAATAGATTGAACTAATAAGCGAATGAGCAGGCATTTGCTTTTGATTCTGGAAATATAGCCACTTGACTGCAGGGGCCCAGGTCAGAGGCTAGGGGGTGTTAGAGTACACCTCTCTGCTCAGCTGGAGCAGACAGCTTGTGCCAAGTCTAGCCTGCCCACCCTGCAATGGAGAGTTTGTGAGGGAGATGCAAAGCATCCTGGGATGCTGGGGGACTGTGAGTTAACTTGAATCTGGAGGGGATCTTGGACAGAAATTCAATAAACTGATTTAACCTGAATCGGTTAAGTCTGATACTGCATCCATCCAAGTTTATCTTAAATCAGTTTCATCCATTTTAATAATGGTTTATGTGCACTGAACTTCTGTTGTGCTACAGATTTGAGCCGGATTCCACTTATACTGGTTTATGTATAATTTAATCTCCAGCCCTCAAGAGTATAAAATAGAGTTTAAAACAATTTACAGGCTCAACTCTCACAGTGCCCTGGAAAGGACCTTGTAGTCCAGTCTCCTGCTCAAGACAGGATCATCCCTGATTAAACCACCCCAGTCCAGTGTCTGTCTAACCTGCTCTTGAAAATTTCCAGGGGTGGAGATTCAAGGTGTTTTATCAGAGTGTTTAAACTTCATGCCTAATTTGAAAAAAGGGAAGACATATTTTACAAATTGAAATTTATTTTTTAAATGGCCGGTCAATCCAGATCCTGTCACAGGGCACAGTTAAATAATGTTTGTCTTGTAGAGAAGCTGTTGTGGAAAAGAACACTTATTAGGGAAACTCCCTTGTGTATTTGGAGATCAGATTAAAGATGCATGTTTGATTCATGGTACCTGAAAAATCTGGGTGCTTCATCTCTGAGCACAGTAGCAAATTTTTCATGCCAAACCTTTGAGATGCTTATCTTGCCCTGGTGATGTTTTGAAATTCAGAATTGCACTTGAGGTTCTGTGTTGCAGTCATTAATTTGTGAAATCTCAAGAAATAAGGTAGCTGGAAAAAATGTATCAGAACCATGAGAAAATGTAAGTAGTATGTTGTACTGCATTTAGCAAACGAATCAAACTGCAGGAAACGTAGCAAAACAAGGAGGGAAAGGTATATTCCGTAGCTAAGAAATACTTGAACCTGGGAATAGTGCCAGGAGAAGAGATAGGTTAGAGAACGTGCAGGGTGTTTTCCTGGCTTTTTGCCAATAGCAAACAAATCATTGACTTGAAAGAATCAACATGTAAATGTTCAGGGTGACCTTGACATTGTAAATGGATAAGTAAATTCAGCACATAGTGTGCACCATGTTAAGATGGTTGAAAGTTTCACATACTGAATTAAATATATATTTTCAGAGTCTACAGTTCAATGGAACCTGGAACACTCTGTAATTGTAAATGCATATAAAAAGAGTATACATACTGTGCACAGCCTAGAGAGTATTGTAAATACTGAGATTGTGCAATCAAATATGATACCCAGGTTAGACTTAAGGACTGAAAGCATTTTTTTTAAACTAAGCCAATCAGATAAAAATTCAAACCACGCTACAGGTACATGGATAGATGTTTATAAACAGTCCTAAAAATTAACATTTTAAGTGATTCCAGCTGTTAAGCTATGGAAGTTGGAAAAGCAGTCGCTTTGGTGCAGATAGCGGCAAGGAGCCTACTGCTGTTAATTACGATCGAAGACCTGGCATGTATGATTAATACAGTCATCTTTAATAGAATATTTCTTTGTTTTGTTTGATCTATATTATTGTCTAATTTGTGTCACAAATAATTCAAATAAAGTATCTTATTGTTGCTGTTTTAGCAAGGAAACGCAATGAAAAAGCAAGGAAGATAATAATTGATTTTGAAAATGCAGCAGAATTCTCTGTTAAGTTACTCAGTGTTGGCAAGTACAGAGGTATAGGAGGCTCTTCAGCATACCCATCATCAGGGATGCTGGTTTTCCCTAATAAAAAATTGCAAATTCTCTGATTTAAAAAAAAAAAGAAAAAGAAAATTCTCTGATAAAACCCCCCAAATCTGTGATTAAAGTGAAAGCCATCCCCCCACACAGCCCCCTCAGTCCTGCTGGTACCCCCCCCCCAATCCCCCAGCCGTGCCCTTCATTCCCCCCCACAACCTCCTCAGCCCTGCTGGTGCCCCTCGCCCCCCACCCACAGCTCCTGCTCCCCCAACTCTCCTGGGGGGCCTCAGCTGCCACAACTACGAGGCCAGGGACCCAGGTCCACACCCACTTCCCCTGGTAGAAGGCAGCTGCTGCAGCAGAGCAGAGCCCGGCTCCCCATTCTGCTGCCTGCTGCTGGCCCGTTGTGGGCTTGGGTGGAGGGGGGCTGCTCTCTGCTGTGGTGCACACTCCTGGGGGTCAGGAGGACCCATGTCCCCCACATATTTGCTATGCATTGGTGGGCTCTTGCCCTGCTGCCTTCCCCTGGCGCTTCTGCAACCCTGTGCTACAAATAACAGAACTGAGCAGGAAGCTGCCTGCCATTGTGACCTCCACACTGTCCTGGCAACATGTCCCCTGCCTACACAGCTGCATCAGGAGTGGCAGCACAGGGTTGCATGCAGGGGATGCAGGCAGCACAGAGCTTGCAGTGGCAGGCAGCTTCCCGCATGGCTCCACTCTTCCCTGCAGCACTGGGTCACACACACTGCGGAGGCCCCCACCCCCCCCGCTTCCTTGGACTGCACTCAGCAGTGGAAAACCAGCCCTGACCCCCTGGACGAGCTGCTCACAGCCCCGTCCTGCTTCCTGCCAGGGCCCTACAGCCGCTCATTGCAGCCCCAGGCCCCAAGTCCTAGGCACTGCCTGGCTGGGCAGCAGCTCCAACCCCAGCCATTCTGCCCAACTTCCTCCCTCCCTATGGGGGCCTCAATCCCCCCATCCCTCAACTTAGCTGTTGGAGCTGCTCTCCAGGCTGCCTGGCAGCCATGTGCATGTACGTGCACATGGCACCCCATGCCTGACTGCCCTTTTTCCACTACCTTCCAGCCCCTTAGAGGCTGGAACTCTGCCAACTTGCAGAGGAGTCATCGGAAAACTGCAAAATCCGCAAGTCTCTCTAGTAAAATGAAAAATCTGCGTTTGCCTCCAGTAAAAGGTTAAAATCTGTAGTTTACTCTAGGTTTTTTTAACTCCGTGGGAAACGGAAAACCTGGATCTCTGCCCATCAGGATGACCAGTAGTTAATCAGGCAACTGAAAGAGGAACATGCAGCAAATCTCTTCTCTACTTGAAAGACTTCACTGTTGAGGGTTGTTTATATGTTTATTATTAATTATTTACTGCTTGTAGCACTTGGTGAGTTCTGGGTACATTTTTCCAAGCCCTGAGAACATCTGTCTTAAAAGACAGTTTGTGAAAAGGATTGAGAGCTTCCTACACTGCTCAAAGCTTACTCACTTTTTACCACTGGAATGAATGGAAGTTGAGGATGTCTGTCACATCACAGGAGGCATTTGGCATCTGACAGATTTGGTACCCAGGTCTCACTGTCTAGAGGATGCATATGTTACACTTCCATTCTGTCCCATTTTAAAGTCTCCAAAGCAGCTTATTTCCAGAGATTGTGGAAAGGACACGTACCAAGTCTATGCATTTTTGTGTGTCTAAGCAGTTTCCTACTTTTGATAAACAGTGCATTTGAAAAAGTCCAGGAGCAGTGTCTTAGATCTTTTTTTTTCTTATATGAAAAATACTGAGGCTGCTACCTCATCCAAGCATAAATTAAACCATTCACGAGTATTTGGCTTTCAGAAATGATATTGATTTGGTTGGTCTGAGTTCCAGCCTTTGTTTACCCTTACTTCACTGTGTGCTGCTCTGTACTGTACATGGAAATCAGAGGCAGAGAGATGAATGAGAAAAACCTGCTTCTTAATGAGTTACTAAGTGTTCATATGGTTTTAAAAAAACTCACATACACCCGAGGGGCAGGACAAAGTCTAAAATGTTCATGTTTTCCTATTGCCAAATTATTTCTTGTTAACATTTAATTCATCCCTGAAAGCTCACAGGGCACTTTAATTCTTAGTCTCTGTTAATACAAAATGAAAAATAATTACAGAAATTGAATATGCATTTCCTATGGAGCAAATTTAATTATAATTAGAACTTACTCCAACATATATGTTATTGAAGTGTGAGAGAGTTATTCATCTTGCCTACTCTTTTCACTATGAAGTAATTATTTCATAATTATATTCATCAGTTGATGATGAGGAAATCTCTTTACTTTCATAGGGCCCATGTCAAAACCCTAGATCCACCAGCCTAGAAATCCCAATTCAAATGTGGAGGATTTGAGTTCCTTCTCTAACCTTCATGACAAATGTCAACAGTGTTGGGTAAACAGTCTTTCTCTTGCAGTAGAAACTTATATGTGAAACAGTAGGGATTTGTATATGGATTTTGGCTTACGCTGGTGATGTCCATTATGTTTGGAATAATGGTCAAAACATGCGTAAAATCATATTATGACGCGTTATATTTTGGCAATGGACTAGATATGTGGGTAAGATTGTTTGGTCTGCTGTGAGTTATAGTTGTGTAAATGCAGTAGTGCTTTGTGAGTCTGTCATTGTATTATCCAGCCACATCTGTGAAGATAAATGTATTTATAAACACCAAACAACCACTGTGACTATTGTGTCAGTGTCACTGAGCACAAAAAGCTATAATGGAGACAGAAATACCAACATTTGAAATAAATTCATTTTGCTTCTAGAGGTGGAAAACACTTTGGGGACCACTCTCCAGTGATGGAAAGAAGAGGAAGACTAGAGACACGTTAGCATTGTTTTCAAGTTTAATGATAGGTTGAATACCACTGACCCTAGATGATTCGCTGTGTCCCATGGGCTGAATGTGGTGTCCAAAGTCATGCAGTGTAGCCTGGGGGCCCCCTCATGAGTCTGGAAATTTGGTGGCAGGGGTGCAGTGGCGTGGCAGTGTTAGTTGCCATGGTTCCTGGAGCTCCCCTGCTGCTAAATTTCTGGACCTTTGTAGAGCTCTGCAGGCTAGGTGACATGGCCCTGTGCTGGCATGCAGAGTCAGGGTGTGGCAGGATCCAGCACATAGAGGTGGTCTGTGACCCAGTCCAGCATGCAGGGCTGGGCCAGCGCAGTGGATTACCCCTATCCACTGCCCATATGCTGGTTCAGGCCCATAGACTGGTTTTTGACTGGTTGGTGGGTATTTTTGTTTTTGTTTTGTTTTTTTGATGAAGAAACTTCACACTGTAAAACATAAAGGCAGCCACGTCCATTAGCAAGGAAGCCATTAACCTGATCCCTGTGTTGGCTTGTTTATTTCAGACTTCCAGCAGTTGTTCCAAAAGTTCATCATTCTGTTGCGACAAAGTATCACAGTAAGTATTTCTTTAGCATTTGGTTTGTACTATCACAGTCCTGTGATGCTCTCTTGAATTGGTCCAATGTAGGGCATGTCCTTCCAAGCTAAAGTCACATTTAAAGACACTTAGTTTATTGTCTTTGAAGGAAAAGTGCATGACATTTTATTTGCGGTGGCTGTAGGATTGATCTGTCATGGGTATGTGAAAGATCAATCCTTTATTAAGCTTTAATGAAACTAATATAAGCACCTTCAGCAGCAGAATATTCTCATTTCTTTTTCATGCTCCTACTTCAAATACAATTTAAATGCACAGGCTGAATAGAAGCCTATTCTTTATTCCCCCCAGTATATAAAGCACAAGTGGCATTTAAATGTTGCACAGGCCTTATGCTGCCATTTGTAGAAGGAAGTGTTTCACCAGAAGTAATCATGAGGCTGATAGACTCACAGCCCAGAAGGCATACACCAAACCAGTGCAGTGCAGGTAGCACTAGTGCAAGATTCTGTCCTACTGTCAGCCATGCCTCAGTCCACTTTTGGATAGGTTATCATTGCAGGTAAGAAAGAGTTTGCTTTCCATGTCCAGTTAATACAATGCATTTTTTCTAAGATCCTTTTATATTATTATCACATTTCTGAATGCTCCCACCTGGGAGATGGTGGGATGAGTACTGCAGGGGAGCCAAACATCTTCTGAGTTCTAGTCCTGCCTTCACGATTGATTCACTGTATGATAAAATAGGGTTAAAAATACAGTAAAAAAATCCTTCAGAAGTGTATTAAAATGTATATAGCACAGAGATTTTCAAATTTTACTTGTAAAATATTGCTGTTTGTATCCCGTACACCCAACGCATCTCTGCATGTATGATTTCTGTGCATCTTTACAGATAATACATAATTTTTCTCCTCGTAAAAAGAAGCTAGAAGCTTCACTAATATGGTTAGGGGCCTTAGAGCTATATTGTTCAGCTTAAGATTGAAGCAAAAATAAATATACCTTTATTGGAATATGCATTAATTTACTATGTGTTGTTTGCTATAACACACAACAAACTAGGTAAAAAAATATTCAAAAGTTGTTGTTTCATCCCTTAGGATGTTACTGTCAAAGTCTGGTAACGCTATTATTCACTATACATAGACCAATCAGAAGCCCCACCAGATTTATTAAAATTTAGGCACATACCCCTTGGCAAAGAACTGTGTACCCCCTTGGGTTACATGTGCCCCGGTTGGAAAATCACTCATAATAGTGAAAGGGTATTTTTTACTGCTTGTTGACAGCATTTATGAACTGCAGTTTCAAATGAAATATTAGGAGCCATAGATGCCCTTTTATGAACCCAAGTAGAAATTTCTACTTATTACCTTTCTCTTTTTTTCCTTCACTTCTTTCCACTACTTCACCCAAACTGCCACATCTAATTCTTACCAGAAGTGCAGACTTTGATCACATTATGGAGGAGGGCTATGAACTTGACCTAACTTACATCACGGAGCGGATCATTGCTGTGTCCTTTCCTGCGACCTGTTCAGAGGAAACGTACCTGCACAACCTGCAAGATGTAACCCGAATGCTTAAATCTAAACATGGAGATAACTATCTGGTGAGTGCAGATTCATTCTTTTTAGATACTGACACCAATATGAATCAGAAGTGGCGCTGAAAATACAACTTTATTCCATTTTTATAGCTGCGAGAGACCTGAAACGAGCATAATTTATCTTGCTCAGGCATACAAGTTGAGTAGTGCAAGACACCTTCCTGTTGGTGGCACTGCAGTATACATTCTGAGTGGCTTGTTTGTACATTTTACAGATGTTGCAATGGAATAGGTTTAGGGATTGTTCTCATGAAACAAAATAAGCCCCCACAAGATCCAGATGCCATACTGCAGAATACGTTTTTTTCTAGTAGCTGGTGACATCTAGATCCTCAGTGGGATGTCTGCTAGTGTCTTACCATCCTCTCCTACTTGTCACCATTTCTGACTGTGATGTAGTACCTAAAGGGTAGGTTGTTTGTTAATCTGTTCCATTCAGTTCTTTTTCATTTAAGTTGATTTAGATTGATTTTTCCCTATTATTTATTTTCTGAAGAAAATAAGGTTCTGAGTAAATTTCTAATAAACTCCACATTCAGAATCTTTTATGATGACCAGAACTGTTATTCTCTTACACTGTGTGTTTTCTGATTAGTACATTTAAACTCAGTGGTACGTGCTGCCTCATTCTCTGCGAGCGTTTAAAAACCAGAGCCAGCATTTCTGCTGCTAATTGAACTTATTTTTAGATAGCATGTGCATACTATTAGAACAGAATCCTCAGCTTCAGGAGGGTAAGCTTGACATAAACTAGCTTGCAATGTGATTCTACCTGAGAAATACAAGCTTTTAATGCTCATTCATGCACAACTAATGTATACATCCCAACTGCATCATGTACAGGTACTAAACTTGAGCTATGCTTGCAGTGCTGTCTCATGTCCTCTGTATGTCCTATTTAATACATGACTCTGCAGGACTTTTTGGTGGTACACAGCAGTGAAGGATTAATGGCCCTTTCACTTTACTCAGCATTCCAGGTTCAGTCTGTGGGGCATGGGGTCCCCAGCCACTTAGAAACTGGACAGCCATGGATTAAGTCATATTATAAAAGTATAACGATACATTCATACTAAATACCATGGTTCGTTCAAACACAAAAATGATAAAAAATAAGCATAGTTTAACGTAATCTGTTGATAGAGATCAAACACAAGAGTTTTAAATCCAATTTGGGGAGATATCTATATATGACAATATCCCCAAAAGTCAATCACTATAATTAATGAACCCTCAGACAACATGGTTTTCATTGACTTTAGAAGGTGCTGTTTGGGTGGTCAAACACTTAACATGTGTACTTAAGCATGAACTTAAGAGCTTTTCATTAGGCATCCACCTTCAAAAAAAAAAAAAAAGAAAGAAAACCATGACCTGTGAATCTGAGTTTAGGCTGTTGTGTTGTAACGTAAGGTACATTAAATTAAACTTGGTAAGGATAAGTTATTTGTTTATTATATCCTTAGCTGTTCATGTCCTTACTTTTTATTACTTGAGTTGGTAGATAATATGGTAGAATTGATACTGGTATATTCTACGTCTAAATGGAATAAGATTTCCACTTAGCCTTAATGGTCTTTTTAGACAACATATTTTTAGTTTTGGAGCATCTACTATTTGATCATGTTATGTTTTAGAAATCATTTTAAAAGGGAAAATTGTCTTCAATTTATATTGCTTAGGAATATAAGGTGAAGGTGAAGAGGATCATAGAATGGAATAGTTTAGAAAACATACATCCTGCAGCTGTGCAGGAAGTTGCCTAGATGACTGCCCAGGTTCCTTGGAACCTTGTGATTCTATAAATGAGAAAAGTGAACTATTTTATCACTTGACAAGGTGCTTTCTCTTGGTAAGGATTGAGGCAAGGATGGGGAAGCTTTTACTTCTTCTGGGTGTAAATAGATAGTCTTTTTTCTCCTACGCTACCACCTGCAAAAACTTCATGAGCATTAAACTGATTTAAAGAATATAAAACAGATTCACAAAGTCCTTAACAGTGAATATACTCAGGGACATGGACAGATCTAGGATTTTGAAAATAGGGGTACAGATGGTGCCATGCATCTTCACGTATAATACATAATGTTTCTCCTGGTAAAAAGAAACTAAAAGATTTACTAATATGGTTAGGGGCCTTAGGGCCATATTATTCAGTTTAAGGTAGAAGCAAAAATAAATCCGGCTTTATTGGAATGTGCGTTAATTTTCTATATAATGCACAACAAACTAGGTAAAAAAATACTCTAAAGATGTTGTTTCTTTAGGCCTGTAGTCTTTAGAATTAAACATACATCTCTTTCCGATTCATAACACAAAATCAAGTCTTCTTGAGCATCTTGACAGTGTATCCAGTGATTCACTGAGAGTTATTTCCACCCTTGAGTTAATGTTTTTAGCTAGAGTTAAAAACAGTCAGCAGGGCAGTGAAATAGGAGCTACATCACCAGGAGCAGCTATTAGACAACAGAATTGCAAAAGAAAGAATAGTCTAGTTAGTAGAACATTAAGACCATTAAAAAAGGAGAAAGGGTCACCTGTGGAATGAAGAGTTTAGAAGGAATCAGGCAGATTATAATGAGCCATGAAGTCAAGAAAATCTCTAACCACTCCCTGAATAGAGCATGCTGCCACTGCCCAGTAGTTTTTTTAAAACTTTGGATGGACCAGCAATCAAAAGGGAGTGCAGCTGTTCTACTGCACCTGTCTGGATCTGTCCCTACACAGGGAATAACACTCATGTCCTTTACATAGGATCTGAATAACTGGGCTCTGTATGCACCACAACAGATGAACTAAAGGAAATTAAATTAATCATCTACTCCTGACCCTACTTTCCAAGGGCACTGCTACAGTTCAGCAGCTACAAGTAGCCCCTTGTTTTGCACCCTTAATGTAGATGTTGGTGTGTCTTGACCTCAGGCCTCCCATATGAGGCTATTACAAAGCTTAGTGTGCCTGCTGCCCCCACCCACAGTATAAAGCTTTGGTAAGATTGGCATCTCAGTCATTAGTTGAACTACCCCCAAAATCAGGGCCATATTTAAACAACGCTTTAAAATGATTAAAAGTCTGAATTGTATAAAAGGAGTGAGAAATTCTTACTGGATGATGATGATTTCCATATTGAAAACTATTAAAATGTTTTGCTATCCATTCTACAGCATTTTTAAACCAGCCTGCAGAATTCTCTTTAAGGAATATAAAATGCTAAGTTCTCTAGGAATGTTTAATGAATGTGTCATTTCCTCATCAAATTATATAGCTATTTCTATAGAGTAATCTTAATCAAATTATACTGGTTCCATATGATGTTTCTAGTAGGGTTGCCTTACAGGCCTTGTCTGTAAAGCACTTGTTGGTGAGAGATGTGCAAAGATGATGCCCCACAGCTGATATAGCAAACTTATAGCTCTCCTAGTAGAAAAAAGCATCTGCTATTCAGGGGAGCTGGTATAACTTGGAGTGGCAGAGATACTCCTGCTGCCAGCATGTTCTCTGGCTACCTCTGAGGTCTGTGTTGACCATTTTGCTTCCAGTTAAAGCAGCAGCAGCAGTATAAACCCCATGATGTAGACCAGTGGTTCTCACCTGGGGTAACATGGCATTGAGAACTTGCCAGTGTGCTGCAGTGTTGGTGCTGTTACCATTGCCATTGCAGGGTGCAACTGCCCCTCACGCCTCAGTTTCGAGGAGGCACATCAGAGCTAAATCAAGAAGAGCTGCTGCAGAAGTGGTATGCCTGCCCGCATAATGTATTGCAGGCAGGCACAACTTTCTACTGCAGCTGCTTCTCAGTTCAGCTCTGACATACCTCCTGAAAACATAGGCACATCGAGTAGTTCCATCTGCCCCCCTTTTCCCTCTGCCTTTAGGAGATGCAGTGCAGGGTCAGATAGGGAAGGACTGTAGCAAAAGCATGAGCTCCTGCCACAGCCACTTCCTGATCTGTCCCTGCAGGAGGTGCGTGGCACAGTTCCACCTGACCATAGCAGCAGTGGCAGTGAATATAATATAATTATAATGATTGAATCTGTTACTAAAATATTGATTAATAAAATAATTATAATGTTTATATTATACCATGCATAATATATTTAATTTTTTTTTTAAATGGGGTGCTGCTAAATTTTGAAAAGTTTTGGGGGGGTGCTATGAATCTAAGAAGGTTGAAAATGACCGAGATAGACATAGCAATAGGTAGGTAAAATAAAATAGGTGGGTCTTGCCTGCAGGTGGTATCAACTCACAGCTTTTTGCATGTGCAAGATATAGTAAACATATGTGCTTGTGGTTAAATAATTAAGTCGTTCAATGATCTGTCTACTGTACAAATCAACATGTTGGATTAAAGAGCATTTTTTATTTTTTTACAGTTTAAGGATAGTTTTAAGAGGCGTTAAATGATTTCAAAGAAAGTGCTCATGGTCGTGATACTTAAGTAGCAGAGTGAGTGCAATTAATGTTCATAGCAAAGCCTCTTGTACTGGCAGGGTAGTATAAGAAAGATAAAGTTTAAATACAAATCAGGCTTAATGACATTAATTTTATTTCTTTAGCATAGATATTTCCATAATTTAATGTTACTAAATGCTGCTTAAAAGTGAAATGAATGAAATATGCTAGTATATATTTCCCATATATTTCCTTGAGTGCTTGGGATCCAGCAGACTTAACTATATGATTGAATCACAGAAACAGTAAAATCTTGCAGGTTAGATACAGGACCTGGGAAATCTTGGGTCTAGGCTTGCTTTTGTCATATACTTCCTGTTCAGAGTCACACAGACCACATTTTCAAACTTGAAAACCTAAAGTCAGGTATGTAAATCTGCCAGGAACCTGGCACATTCACAGACCTGACTATGCTGGGCAGCTGCTTTGTGTAATATGGATATCTCTGATCACATCTGAGGGAAAGTAAATGGAATAGAGTACCACTGTGGTGCATGTACAGATTGTGTTTTCAGTCTCACTCTTTGGTCTCAGTAAAAGCAAATGCTGTTTTAGGTTTATTTTTTCATTTATTTAAGATGCATATATAGGTATTAGTATCTGTAGTTTCCTCTTATACTTTAGTGTACTTGCTCTGAATAAAGATCTTGAATATTGCAAACGCTAAGCTTATCTAACTTCAAATACTAATTTAGTTACTTAAAGCAAATAACAAATATGAAGGCCCACCACTATAATTTAATTTCATTAGAATACATTTTTGACACAGTGATTTACCACATACGTTATGAAATATCAGTGTTTAATCCTTTTTCTTCTTCTCCTCTCATCTTCCCAAACAGGTGTTAAACCTTTCTGAAAAAAGATATGACCTTGCCAAACTCAACCCAAAGGTACTGGTTTTCTTTCATAACCTACCTCACTTGCTAGACTTAAATATAGTATGAGTAGGTTCCTGTGAGCCCTAAAGCTATACATGCTTTGATGTATATTGTATGATAACAACTTTTGGAAAAGTTCAGAAAACCACAACAGCCACCCTTTTAATTCATTTTCCAGTGTTGTAGCTTTGTGCACGAGAGCTACATTTTACAAAAGCGTTTCATTTTTTACTGTGGCTTTACATGTAAGACCTGATTTGAGCACCTTGGAAGTGAATGAAAATATCACCATTGACTTAAGTCAGCCGTGTGCCCCGTCTGCTTTCCATGTGTCCACACAGTATCTATGGTCATATAATATGTCTTAACTGTGTACACCCCAGTAGTCTGAAGCTGACAAACTCAGTTCAACATAAGTTCATGTTTCAAAGCTTTTTCTTCATTTCTTCCCAAGTATAGCTCTGCACACTGGAAAAGCTATAACAAGAACAGAGAATATTCATATCTTTGCTCTCCCACATAGCTTTTGTTCCCTGATTTTTATCTTCATTTGTTGCCACATTTTCTTAGGAGTGAGAGGGGAACCTGGAAGGTTGAATATCCATCTGGGACTTTAGCTCACTGAGATCTTTAAAAGCCTTTCAATGGTTACCTGGGGCCTAGAACAGCATGGACGTACACATGCAGCAAAGGCATTATGGGGGCCTAACAATGGTTGGACTGTTGAGACAATATAATTGAGACATTAGAAGTTCTGTCTTGTACCCTGTAAGCAGCTGAAATGTGTATGCTATAAGACTCAAGGTTACAATTTTTGGAATTTGAACAATATGTTGCTTGCAGATATGAAAAAAGGTGCTTTACTTTAAACTTGGCACGCTCCCATGCCAAGCCCAGCGCCCAGAAGAGGCATTGCATTAGTTGGACCTGGCTCGCCCTATGTCTTTATAGATTGAGTGCTTTAGTGCAGCTCTTTGGTGTTTTTTATCTAATAGCTGATTGAATCAGCTATTACATAAAAGCTTCAAAAAGCCCCAGGTAAGTGTCCCGCCCAAATACTCCAAAAAGCCCCAGTGAATATTCCCTGCCCAAATCAAGACTACCAGTTGACATTTACAAAAATATTCTAAACCAAAAACCCCACAACTATCTAGATCAGGGTTCAGAAACGTATGGCCTGTGGTGGAATCCAGCCTGTAGCCCCTTTGGATTCAGGCCCAGAACCATGGCTTCAACAGCAGGGTCCTCTGCCGATGCCATACAGCAGCCAGGCACTGGAGCCTATAGTGGAGGGGGAGATCCTCAAGCATCACCCCACAGCTGGGTACCCAGGGCTTCAGCAGATGGGGAGCTCTCCCTATGCTGTTTCACAATTGGGCAGCATGGCCTCTGGTAGACAGGGACCAGGAAGAAGCAGCAGAGGTGGCTGGGTCCTAGTGCTCACCCTGTTCATATCTGAGCTGGGTCATTGTAGCCCAGGGGTGGGCAATTATTTGGGCCTGGGCACCACATAGGGAGTTTTGATGAGTTATGGTGGACCAGATCAGCACTGCCCCCCCCGCTGCAACAACACACCAAAACTCCCTGTGTGGGATGGGGCCAAGGGCGGGCAGGGAGCAGTGTTCGGGAACAGTACATTTGGGCAAGGCCAGGGTTGCGAGGCAGTGACAGGGTCGAGCCCAGGGCAGAGCTCCGATCTGCTCCCTGCGTGCCCCTGCCCTGTGCAGGGGCTGCTGCCTGGGCACTAGGTCCCAGGAGCTGGCTAGGGGTGAGGGAGCAGGGGGCTTGTGTAGCAGAGTTTGCCCAGGCAGTGCGATCTGTGGCTGCTCCCATTGCGCTCCATATGGGGCTGACCCTGCCTGGCACAGCCCACACCATGGTGCAGCCCATACCACACTCCATCCCACACTTATCTGCCTGGCACTGGTTGGCCAAGTAGGTGGAAGGCAGCTGGGAGCTACATGGTGGGGAAGGAGCCAGCCAGCTGAAGCTTCTTCTCCATCCGGAGCAGCAGAACAGAAACAGGAGGAGGAGGTGCTGCTGGAGGGGTAGGGAACTTAGCAACACCTGGGCAGTTGCAGCTGCACTATCAGCAGCCCTGCTGAGAGCTGTGCACGCTGGCCTGGACCAGGGCCAGTGGGTGTGGGCTGGAGAGTGGCGCGGGCTGCCCCAGTTAGCCACTATGCAGAGCACTGTGGGGACATCCGTGGGCTGGATCCAATCAATTAGTGGGCACCCCCCGCAGACTGGATCCAGTCAGCTGACAGGCCATATTTTGCCCAACCCTTTTCTAGTCCCTTGCTGGAAACACTGCTGATCCCTGATCTAGGTCAATCAAAATTTTATGTTCCAATTTTGACTTTTTAAAATGATTTTACTGTTTTTTAAATGAAGCATCATTTTGAACAACAAGAAAAAAATAATCCTCAAAACTTTGTAGTTCAAAATGTCAGAATGAGATGATTCCTAACTTTTTTTTTCTTTTTTTTTCCATGGGAAATTCATCAGAACTGGCCCTTTCTTGTGATACATTTCCACTTCAATGTCAGCCTTTTTCAACAGAAAATTGTAAGAAAATGTCTGACCAGCTAGAGCAAGGGTTGGTAACACAGCCTGTGGACCAAATTCAGTCCATGGAGCTAGAGGGCTTTGCCTATGCTTGTGCCCATGCTGAGGCCAGATGATAAGGCAGTGCACTGAACATCTGGAAGCTGCACCTATGCTGCTGCTGCTTCCCTCAGCTGCTACACCTGGGCTATGGTGCAGGTGGTGTTTCTAGCTGGGTGGTGAGCTGCATCACAGGTGGGAGACGGGGTGGCGGAGGCAGCCGCAGTGAGGACGCAGCTTCCAGCTGCCCAGCCCTGTCACACTTTCCCTGTGGATGAAAGCTGCACCTTTGCTGCAGCTGGGGAATAGGGGGCTGGGGGAAACAGCTGCCT
Organism: Alligator mississippiensis; assembly: GCF_030867095.1. Classification (NCBI taxonomy): domain Eukaryota; kingdom Metazoa; phylum Chordata; order Crocodylia; family Alligatoridae; genus Alligator; species Alligator mississippiensis. The sequence continues at coordinate 83,424,025 of NC_081828.1, read as the reverse complement.
GGCCTCCAGATTGAACAGAAAGCCCCCCACCACTGACACCACCAAAGTCAACCTAGCCCACACTGAACTGGGTTGTTAAAAGTTGCCAGCCCCTGAGCTAGAGCATGAATATGATTTCTTCATACTTGCCAAAAGTTCAAGTGAATTAGTACTGATAGAAAAAAATACTTCTGTTCTAAGAGATGCATGCAGATGTTTTGTTGATGTCACAAAAAGGTATTTTTAAATAATGAATTTGTGCTGTGATTCTGTTCTGCACAGATTTTTCTGTTTTGGGAGAAGAGGGTACCTTGTACAATCATGGCATATCCTAGGGGGTAGTATTATGTCAGATTGTGAGAGTGTTGAGATGAATTTGTAAATAGAAAGTAAAATTGCTTTTCTTGATTCCAGATAATGGATGTGGGGTGGCCTGACTTGCATGCCCCTCCCCTGGATAAGTTGTGCACCATTTGCAAGGCCATGGAGTCATGGTTGAACAGTGACCCTCAGCATGTGGTAGTGATTCATTGCAGGGTGAGTAAGCAGCATTTGGGTGCCCCTATGATTTTTTATATTGAATACCTTATTATTACCAGAAAAAAGAATATTTAAAAAGCAGGAGTTTTAGCATTTAGCATTCATCACATGATAATTCTCCCAGGTGCCCTGGCTTAGCATCTGACCCGATAAACTCAAGGTTAGGCTCCATGTGCAATGAGGTATGTTTTTCCAAAGTGATTACTATTTCTTTATTGAGTATGCTTAATGCAGTGGTGCTCAACTTTTGTGGCATGCAGGCTGGATCATAAGTGATGCGTAGAGCAGACACACCGGGGGGGGGGGGGGAGCTAGGGCTCATGCCCCCCTTTGATTGGCTGCCACCAAAGCTGCTGCTGGCTTCTGTGGACAGTCGCTGCCTGCACCTGCCCCCCTCGCTGCCGACACGTCCGGTCCCCACTCACCAGCACTGCCGTCAGCAGCTGCGGGCAGTCCCCACTTGCCGCCGAATGGTGGCCCCCTGATCTCGGGAGGCAACAGTTGTTCATGGGCCGGATGATTGGGGTACAGCCAGTCCATGGACTGGATCTATAGTGCAGGGCCAGGTACGCAGGCCAGGTCTGATACATAGACTGACCCTGCGTGCCGGGTCTGGGACCGTTTGCTGGATCTGGGGCCATCTGCTGAGTCAAGCCAAGAACTAGCTCTGTGCACTAGCCCAGTCCAGCATGTGGGTCCGTGGGGCTCCCCACAGATCCAAAAACCTAGCGGCAGGGAAGTGGTGGCCATGTTGTCATCGGGCTCCCAGAGTTGCCAAATTTCCGGATCTGTGAGGAGCCCCACAGGTCAGATGACTCAGCTCTGTGGGCCATAGTTTGAATACCACTGATTTAGTGCATTGAGATTTTCCATCTCTGTAACAAACTTCTGAAGAGACTTCCTCATTTTGTGATAGGTTTACTGACCTCAGTGGGCTGTAAGGGCTCTCAGCACTTCTTAGAATCACTGACAGTCGGTGCCATCAAGTCTTGGAGATCAGTAGAACTTGGATGTTCAAATCTATTGTTAGTTGTCTAAAGTGGGTATTTAGATGCATCTTAATTTCCATTCTGGGATTTAATCATGGAGTTTATATGCTCTTGTTTGGCTATTAGGCCCATTCTGGGTGAATATCCCATACAACATGCCATCCCTTTGGACTATAAAACTGTCACAAACCCATCCACAGGGTCCCCCCCCCCTCCCCCCCCCCCCCGAGAGCCCCAAGCATCTTCCTGCTGTCCCACTGCTTGTCCCAAGGAATAGACCAAAGTTTGCCTAGGTATAACTCCTTTATCCCACTAAGCCTCAACTCCACTGCCTTTGTACTGGACCTCATAGATGCAGCAGGGGCATCTCTGTCAGCCCTAGGTGACCTCCCCTTTCTGTTGTTGAAAAAAAGTTACGTTCCCCTTGCTGTACAGTGGGTAAGTCTGGAATATCACAGATGGCTCTGTACCACAGGCAATCGAGTGAGGAGACAAAACAACAAAAGGATTTTATTATGTAGGAGAAAAGATTTGTACATGAAAAACTGATCATAAGTTTGAAGACAGAACAAAAGACAGGTAAAATTTCATACCTTCTCAACTGGATACCACTTAGTCCCCCCATGGGAGTTCTGCCAGTGTTTTTAGAAATCAGCCTTCCTGCTTAGTCTACCAGCCCTGGCTGCTGCAACCGTGGATGCTTCTCCAGCCTGCAAAATTCCAAAAGACCCTGACCACTTTACAAGCAGCCCTTATAATACCTCCAAGCCAGCACCCAACCTCATCAGCATTGTCCCAGTTCCTCATCATGAGTCTCCAGAAACTTCTTTCCCTGGGACAGTTGGCATTCCTCTGGCTGATAGGCCATTTCTCTCAGATGATTTCACTATTGAGGAGCTGACTTTTCCATTGCAGGCAGCCAGTGCCCAACCCAAAAAGCTCTCCTGACTGTGCCTAGGAGTGGCAGTTCTTATCCTAGTGGCGCAATGGCAAAGGATAATTAGCAATTCTGCCTACCCCCTTTTCCTGAATATGTCTCTCTCAGATCCCTTGACCAAACCATATACAAAATCATAAAAATATAAACAGACAGCATAATGTAACAGTGATAAACATGAAATAAATGGATATAGTGTAACATGGACTTTCCAGAGAGACCACACAAGCCATATCGGTGAAATATAAACACCAGAGAATTTGTGTGATGCCCCCCAAACCCTGCCACTCATAGTGGGGTTTGTGACAAATACTATGTTGTACTGCTGTTGCAGTGTGTGGGAAACGAGGGCAGTCAGTACCTCCTGGGCTCAGGCAGGTTGAAACGGACCGCATAATTGCAGTGCCCTAAGGTGCTGTTATTCTTATGCAATGTTTTCACTTCTCAATATTTGTTCGCTTCAGAGAGAAATAAAGACCAATCTAAATAAAAACAAAATAATTAATTATGAGATTATAACTGAGTTGGCAGATACATCGGTGACACTTGAGGCAAATACATCTGGCATTGCATGGGCTTTGGTGTCTGTGGCAAAACTCCCATTAACATGGCCTCTGGGTCTACAGTTGGTAGCATATGAGCAGACCTTACCTGTGTGGAAATCTGTTGATTTCTTGTTGGTTGAGCCTTAAAAATGGCACAGAAAGGAAGTCAGAATAAGGAGACTTGGGAAGTAAATATGTTCATTTTGATGGACCCATTTTGACCAAGACAATAACTGCACATCAGATAAAAAGCAAAAGATGGCAATGAATATTAAATATAAATCACCACTGAATAATTGTTGATGAACTTATTTAATGGCTTAAAAGCTTCCCTCTGCTATCCTTCTTAGACATTGCTGAAATCTGTTGTCTGAGTAGTCTGGAAGCATGTTAAAACTAGTAAGAATTAGTGGTTGATCATGTGTACTGTAAATGTCATGTTAAGATTTTGAAACATCCTAAAAATACTCCATAAATAATGAGGGGTAGTTATTATAAATCACAAGTGCCAAAAAATGCTAAAAATTGTCAGAATCCATGGGCACTTTTACACGTGCTCCAACGTGTTTTGATTAATCAGAATCCTCCAGTGTGCTGCAGTGTCTTGCGTATTTAGTGTCCCCATGTTGGTAGTGGGGGTGCTTTAACTCATAGTTTCTCAGCCTGTGGTACGCATACCCCTGGGGGTACATGACACAGGCAGGGCATATGTGGGTACCCCAACATTCTCTCTCTCTCACCCTCTTTTCCTCAAAACCATGGCAAAAAATTTGGTGCACCGCGTATTGCACAGCACTTTAAATTCCCCAGTAATAATTCAGCCCTCCTAGCTTTGGCCTACATCACCTCTATCTCAGGTACATACTTGAGTTGTGCACCCCTGGTGTAAAAGGTGGCAACCCTATCCACACCAGATCAAACATCTGTCATATCACGGCCTTATATAAACAGTCCTTCTTCCAACATATGGCACACATTAGTCTGTAAATATGAAATCCCCTGGAAAATTGAGTATTGGGGTACTTATTAAAATGTTCAGAAGTTAAGGGGTACTTGCTACTTAAAAGGTTGAGAAACACTGCTCTAACTAAAGCTCATTGAACAAGCTTTAGTTAAAGTCCCCCCCAGCACCATTTTGAAATATGGTACGCTGAACACATGAGACACTGTGGGCATGTTAATTAGTGGCTCCCAAGAGCCACTGTAATTAAAGGCCTCTTCCTACCCTGGAGCACATGTATGGGTACCCCAAGTGCTTTTTGGAATATGTACTTTGGAGCACATCATGCCAGAAACTGAAAATTTGTCTAGGCTTGTCTTGGACGAGTGAAAAAGTAGCTAATAGAATGTTACTACCACTGTTCATGGTTATCTCTGTTTTAATTTATAGCTTGGTTGGCTTTGATATAAAATTGTACCATGTACATAACAAATATATTCTATGTAAGGGGTGATTAAAAAAAAAGAAAGAGAGAAATGAAACTGATTCATGGGTTTTGATTAAAGGAATTTTTTTGGTTTAACTTTTTTAAAGTTTAATCAGATTTTCAGGGTGGGTGGGGGGTGAAGTGGGCGGCAGTAGTGCTGAGAGGTGGGGCTACAAGATGGGCTACAGCCACCCCAAAATTTGCTGTAGCCCCCCTCCCAGTGTTGCTGCTGCCTGCACTGCCCTGCCCCAGCCCAGGCCCCCCCCCCCTTCCCCCCCCTCCCCCCGGGAGAGGCCAGCGCAGCTCCTGGCCCTGAGCCCACACACAAACCTGGGGGGCACATGCCCTTCATGGCTCCCCCGGGGGTGCACACAGTGGCAGGGGCCCGTCCCCCATCCCCACCCCCCCCCATGGCTACATCCCCCACCCCTCCCTGGCTGGGCAGCACCTGCCTCTGCTCCTGCCCCAGCCCCACTCACTCCCTCACCGCGGGGGCCTTGATTTCCTCCCCCCCCCCCCCCCGACTTACTGGCTGGATGCTGCTCTCCAACTGGATGTGTGCATGCTACAGCACGCATGCGTGCAGCATTTATAGATGAATTTATTGGCTACGCCGGCCAAAAGAAGCTGATTGTGTAAATTTTCATAGATTCATAGATTCATAGATGTTAGGGTCGGAAGGGACCTCAATAGATCATCGAGTCCGACCCCCTGCATAGGCAGGAAAGAGTGCTGGGTCTAGATGACCCCAGCTAGATGCATATCCAACCTCCTCTTGAAGACCCCCAGGGTAGGGGAGAGCACCACCTCCCTTGGGAACCCATTCCAAACCTTGGCCACTCGAACTGTGAAGAAGTTCTTCCTAGTGTCCAACCTAAATCTGCGCTCTGCTAGCTTGTGGCCACTATTTCTTGTAACCCCCGGGGGCGCCTTGGTGAATAAAACCTCACTAATTCCCTTCTGTGCCCCCGTGATGAACTTACAGGCAGCTACAAGGTCTCCTCTCAACCTTCTCTTGCGGAGGCTAAAAAGGTCCAGGTTCTCTAGTCTCTCCTCGTAAGGCTTGGTCTGCAAGCCCTTAACCATACGAGTTGCCCTTCTCTGGACCCTCTCCAGGTTATCCGCATCCCTCTTGAAGTGCGGTGCCCAGAATTGCACGCAGTACTTCAACTGCAGTCTGACCAGCGCCCGATAGAGGGGAAGTATCACCTCTTTGGATCTATTCGTCATGCATCTGCTGATGCATGATAAAGTGCCATTGGCTTTTCTGATGGCTTTGTCACACTACCAACTCATGTTCATCTTGGAGTCCACTAGGACTCCAAGGTCCCTTTCCACTTCCGTTTCCTTTTATCAGTGCCAATATGATATGGACCGATATATCGGTGCACCTCTATTGTATGTACATCTTTTTCCATATAATGTAACGGAATCCCTGAAGTAGGTACTGTACCATTGTGTCTGCTATATGTGTAGATAGATATAGAGTGGGTGCCTTTTATTTCTGTACAGTACCAAATATACTTTTGGTGCCATATGATCATAAAACAATATTCTGTTTTCCCAATACAGGGTGGAAAAGGAAGGATAGGAGTAGTGATATCATCATATATGCATTTCACCAATGTTTCTGCAAGGTAAGAAATCACTGAAAAGTTCCTGTTAGTAGTACTGTTGTACACTTGCCCATTTGACATTCCCATGCCAGTTTTAGTCAGATGGTGTTGAAATGTCTTGAAAATGATTTAAGCAAGTGTCACATTAAGAAGGTGAGCTTTTACTGTGTGGAAAATCATCCAGGATGATAATTCTTAAACACTGAGAAAATGTGTAAAATACTTTTCGTTCATATATTTTAAGAAATCTTGTCACTTTTATTTTTGGAGTCCATATGTGTGTCTTTACATCTGTAAAAATAGCACCACAGAGTCCATGACTAGGACTCTGGAATTACATTGGTTTGATGAAGATTAGAATCTAGCCCAAGATTGTGAATTACTCATTCAGTGAATGAAATCTTGAATCCATTCAACTTAAAAGCAAATAGCCACTTAATTGTGATAAATCTGGTGAATAGATGAATAATAAAACATGGACTGGAAAATGCAGTTGCATCCTCTATACGCAATAATATGCTTTAGAAACTGAAGCAATACTCTCACCTTTAGAATAACAACTCATCTTTTAGGACTAGGATTGTCATCATTTTACCTTAATTCTGGAGCACAAACAACATTTCACAAGGACGTTGCTCTGTGTTGCAACATTGCTTCAAATTAGGGGTGCACCGATAAAGATTTTTTGGGCCGATTTACCAGCCATATTGGCCAATACCAATCCGATTGCCGATATGCAGTCCAGCAGCTTGAAGAGCAGCATCTGGCTGGTAAGTCTGTTGAGGGGGAAGGAGTGTGGGGGAGGGCAGATCAAGGCCCCAATGGTGAGGGAGGAAGTGGGGCTGGGGTAGGCACTGGGGGTAGGGCAGGATGTGGGACAGAGCCAGTGGCTTGTCCAGATAGTGTGCTGCTGCATGTATCCCCAAGGGAGGCATGGGGGGGCATATACCCCCCCCTCCCCCCAGATCTGTGCGCAGGGCAATGGTGTGCTGCCTGCTTGCGCTTGGGGCTGGGGCTGTGCCAGCCTCTTCCCAGCAGCTGCACTCGGGCTGGTTGGGGCAGGCAGTGGTGCTGGGAGGAGAGTTACGAGGGGGACTAGAGCCACCCCAAAATTCACTGTAGCTCCCTCTCTCAGCACTGCCCACCCTGCCCCGCCCAGCCTGAGTGCAGCCACTGGGAAGATCCCAGTACAGCCCTGGCCCCAAGCACAGAGCAGGCAACCCACCCCACCCCGTGCACAGATCCAAGAGGCACGTGCCCCCTCATTTCCCCTGAGGGTGTGCACAGCAGCAAGAGCTGCATCCCCTAGATGAGCCGCCAGCTCCATCCCATGCCCCGCCCTGTCTGGGCATTGCCTGCCTCTGCCCCAGCCCTCCCTCACTGTTGGGGCCTCGATCTGCCTCCCCTCCTCCCTTCCCCCCACCTCCCACACACTTACTGGCTGGATGCTGCTCTCCAAGCTGTTGGGCTGCATTCCTGGCTGCGTGCATGCTGCAGCTGCACACATGCACGTGGCATTTATCGGCGACATTATCGGCCACATCAGCCAAAAAAGCCAATTCTTGATAATGTCAATTTACCTTTTATTGGTGCTGATACGACATGCACCGATGTATTGGTGTACCTCTACTTCAAATGATTATGACATGTGATACAGTATAGTAATGTCCTGGCACAACTACATGATGGCATGATACAGTGGTAGAATACCTAGAATGAGAGGTGTTGATGCCTTCTACCTGTACTAAATTCATGATTTCTTCTAGCTTGGCTGTGGGATATGGGAGATACTGGAAACTGTCACATAAACTCCTAGATCTTTTACAGCTCCCGTTCAAACTTTTCATATATTTGCTGGGAGGGGGCAGCGAAGGGAAGCAGTCTCTAGCAAGTGCTTAATTTCTAGAAGATTGTCAGTGCTGTAGCAATGCCAGCATATTCAGACTGAGAGAGAGATCCTTGGCACTAGTGCAAAATTTTAAATACAGACTGTGTATGTTGCATAACAACTTAGAAAACTTCCGTCTCAGTTATGGTGAACTTGAAATGCTGCAAGATAAGAATAACAGAGATTGATAACTTTCTGAATAACTGTATGTGGAGGAGAACACATCACCTGCCAAGTAGACATATTAAAAATGAGCAAGTATGAGATTCAGCAACAGATAGCATAGAAGGGGCAGATTTTTTCAGTACACCACTAAATAATTTGTAGCCTTATTGTGTCATCAACTTTTAAGAAAAACTCCATACTGAAAGTAGCAGGGAGGTTTTTTTTCAAAGTGAAGGAAAAATCTGCATAGTTCTTAATAAAGAATAATTTTTTTCAGTTAGTTTTTACAATATGCTATAAGTGATACACACATTAATATTACATTTACATAAACATAAGTTATTATGTATATTATTTACTACATAAATTATTATGTATATTATGTATATTATTTACTATTGTCCTAAAGCACCTACAGTTATACACAAAGGACCAGATTTTATTGCACCTGTTAGGCATGCAAGTGGACTTATCTGTATATATCACACAGAGAAAACTGCACATTATATAGTTAGCACTTTGGAGCTAGTTGCACATTTTTCATTATGGACTGTATGGCAAAAGTTGGGGATTTGAACACAGGAAATAGATGGCTTAGAAAGGAAACTGCCTGAAAAATGGAATTTAAAAAATGACAGATGAAAAAATGTGTTTGCCTGACCTTGTGAACAGTTAAATGTTCCAGTTACTTAAGGTATATTTGTTAGTTGTCTTTTATGCTTCAGTCTGTAATTTGTTGAATTTCTATGATAGGTCCCAATGGAGTAATGCATTATGTATGTCTCTCTCCTGACAGTGCTGATCAGGCTTTAGACAGATTTGCTATGAAGAAATTCTTCGATGATAAAGTTTCAGTGTTAATGCAGCCATCCCAGAAAAGGTATTGCAGTTGGTTTTAATCTATTTTACTAGTTAAGTAAATGCCATAGTTCTCTGCCTCATGGAGGGAAAGACATTTTCCCTTAGTTTTCAAGAGTCATTTTGCCCCTCCACATCCCTTACACCCCCTAGTTCTGACAGTCTGACTTGTATTAGTGTCTCTTGACTGAGAAGATCTTCCTTTGGATCCACCTGTGTACAGTTAGATAATACTGTGGTATGGAACAAAGGCTTTATCATATGTGTTTGTACTTTCTTGGTCCTTGGCACCAAAGTAGGCCAAATTCATTTTCAGAATCTCTGCAGAAGTTTGTAAAACAGTTTTACCATAGTGTGTGCATGTTGTATACAGATTATATGGTAGGATTTTTATCCTGTGCCGCACTATCTACACATTTTTAGAAGATCTGAAAATAACATGGCCATCATTGATTCATGGCAATAAAACCTATATATCACAGCACAGGATCTTGTATTCTGTTTGTCGCACTATCACCTGCTTTTATCTGCCTTCAGAAATTATTAAGCCATTACTTAGAGCAGATGGTTTGGAAAGTAAATAGGACTTGTGTTCTCTGAGCAGGAAGTCTACCAAATTTAGAAATAAAGTAGCAGACAATTCACTACCAAAAAGAAGAGAGCAGTTTATAGGTGTCTACTAGACCACTGGTGTATAACAGTATAACAAAATCTTCTTTTGAAAGTCTTAAAATTGTGTATTTAACAGTTTTAGCACTTGTTTAAGGAAGAAGATCTCATTTATAGCTATAAAGAACAAAATCATATACTAATAATGAGGCAGAGGCAATTAGCTTTTGTCTGTCTCTTATTGGGAAAAGCTGGACCTATTCTGTGACCTACACTGTTATTGCTGATGTTAAAAATAGCATTGTCCCATAAGACTTTAAACAAATGCTAATAAATATTTAGCCTGGTGAGCTTCTTATTCATTCAGCTCTGTGTCTGCAAATATATCTTGTATTATTAAAATGTGATACACTTGTAAACAGCACGTACTGAGTGCAAAGGCCTGCATCGTGGGAGCAGAAAAAATGAAACAACTGAGTGCTTCCCTCTTCTTCCCCCCCAGATGCCTTCTGTAGTATAAATGGTGGTTTTTAACAACCTCCCCCTTCTGCAAACGTGTTTCCATGAGAACTAAGAATTCTTAAAGCAGTGTCTGCTGACTCTGTCTCATGGCAGCTATTACAACTGTGTTGACAGGACGCTTTAAAGGTTCCTCACTTGTATGCTCTGTAGATGAGCTCTGAAGTAAAAATAAGTATAAAATGCAATATTCTATCTGACATGCTTCTTTGAGATATTTGTTTTAGCTCCTCCAAGACCTCTGAGAGGCACTAATACACCTCCTGACTGGGATTAGCATCCTTTTGTGTTACAACTGATATATAGTATAGTGTAGGACGGAGTTTGCCCAACAGAAGCATTGCCCAGGAACTCAAGAAATACAGTAACTTGTGTGTCAAAATCCACTGCCGATCAAGTCTAGCCTCCTACCTCTGGCTCATTGCAGAGGGGTTGGAACTGCCTCTCAATGTTTTTGTCTGATTTGCCCATGTTGAGCAACTGATGCCATGAAGCATGTGAATAAATTAAATAATGTTTTCTGATTTTTATCTTGCATAACTACTACTATAACTATTACTGGATTTTAAGTTGTCCACAACCTTTGTAATATATAGCTGATTATGGATACATATTATTTAGGTCAATCTTCAAATATTAAAATATGGAATTGCACTCCCATGTCTTATGTACAATATGGCTCCAAAAGCTTAGAGTTCCTGTCTTCTAACCTACTTACTTCTACAATACTTACTTAGGCAGAATTTCAAGTTATTTTGCCTGAATAAGAACTGTAGATTTGGGTCCTTTATATACAAAAGTTGAATTAATGTTTCTTTAAGTTGAATCAAGTATTTGCCTAAAACAGCTGAACAATCAGCTGAAAACACCACAAGAAATGTGCTGGGTGGAGGAACAGGATTCAAACTAGACAGGGGCCTAAGCTTTTGGGCTAGGTAAGGAGACAAGGTGACAAAGATAAAGGGTTGAACCAGTGTCATCAGTGTGGTAATGTCTGACTCCAGCCCCTGCTGCCATGCAGATACAGCAATCTGTTCTACTGCTTGAATAAGTACTCCTGACAGCTTGGAGGATGAAAACAAGAAGCAACATTGACCTTTGCCAATGTCTCCTGTTAAATGACTTGTATATAAAAATAAATCAATTAAAGAAACTAACTCTGCTAAGGCAGCCTCCAATCTAAGGAAGTAAAGACATCATTGTTATAACAAAAATACAACAGTATTGCCAGCTGATCAGCAGGGAATGTAGGAATGTACTAGTCAATTTTGTTTTAGTATTTAATTTTTCTATTTTTAAGAGGGTGAAATTAAACTGATTTAATATTGTGGAGGTGGGGGGAAATTGGTTCAGAATTCTAGTTTAGAATTAGTTCAGAAATCAGTAAAAATTGAAAAGGAAAGGATTTATCTTACATTACCTTGTGTTTTTATTCACTGCATACAGAACAAGTCCCTATGCTCTTCTCTCTTTCCAATAATGGAAAGTATAATTTGCTTCATACAGTGTCTTAGGAGTGTTAACTAGGTATTAATGGGAACTGCAGGGAACTTTGTGCAAGCCACTAACCCACTACCAAGTAGTAGTGACCCGAGTTACAGATAATATGGACTGGAGTTGGTGACCTTTACCAGCTTCCCAAGTTGCCTATTTCCAAAACTGCTAGACTATACTCTTGTGTGTGAGTGCAATGCAAGTGTTACCCAGAACAGCAATACAATTGCCAGCAATTGGAAAACTCGATTAAACAGGAGCATCAGTATGTATTCTGGTGCAGTCTGAATGGGTAAGAGTTAGACCGCTCCCTCCCCTCATGTGAAATAGGTTCTATAGAAGACTGCTCTTTCGGTGGGGTGGTATTGGCATGTTCTCTTGTGGCTAATGAGCTGTGCATTTTCAGGTATGTGCAGTTCTTAAGTGGCCTTCTGTCTGGATCTGTGAAAATGAACACCACCCCGCTCTTCCTGCACTTTGTCATCATTCATGGCATCCCAAGCTTTGACGCTGGAGGAGGTGAAGTATTTTTACACAATGAGTTTTATCAGGGACAAGCAAACTGGTCCTGTGTGCGCATACCATGCTGTGGGATCCTTGCCTCCTAAATAGCTTTGTTCCCTTTGCACGGGAGACTGAGTCCAGCTATTCACCATTGATATCAGGAAAAGCCTCTTCCTGGTCAAACAATGGAAAAAGAGGCAGGGGACTTCCTATAACCCCTTCAGGTCTCTTTCAGCAAGACCCTATTGCTGGTTGTCTGTGGTCTTGGATATTTTAAACTTTCTAAGGCTTGCACCACAGCAAGAAGACCCTAAAGGAACAACAGCAGGCTATGCTTCTTTATAACTATGGCCAAGAAAAATATATTTCTGGGTGCTACTTAAATTTGGGATCAGGAGTATAGCTTTGTGGCCTCATTGCTGCTTAGAACTACTCATTTTTTATTACTATTATTCTGATGAAAACTAAAATATTGGTCATTTTGTCAGAAGAAAAATTCAGAAGTTTTTCTATGGAAAATGTTTAAAACAATTTAATTAAAAAAATTGTTTGGTTATTTCATTCATTTTGTTTCTCATATATTCTTTTCACTTAATCTGGGTTTTTTTGGTCATCTCCCTTCTCTTTAGTTTTTTTCCAGTAGAAAACTGACCCGAGGGAAGGACCAGTTTTACCTTTTCTGTTGGGGGAGGAGAACTCAAAAACTTGAAAAATGTAATTGGAAAATTTCCTCTTAATTCAAATTTTTCTGTAAAAATGTTCAGTTGCTTATTGGGAAAAAAATGTAACAAGAAAAAATCGTTGCTTCCAATTTAGGCAAGGTCTGAATGTGGTGCTGCTTTCATGCAGCCTATACCCAGAAATACTTAAGTATATGAACTTTAAAAAATAATAATTCACAAAAGAAATAATAAACACGTATGATTTTTTTACAATGTTTTTTACAGTGTGTCGGCCCTTTTTGAAACTGTACCAGGCTATGCAACCCATTTATACATCAGGAATATAGTAAGTATTGGTAACATCTTTCCCTGATTTTCTTTCCCCATTCTTTCAGTTGCAATAAGAAACTAATTCCTCTCTCTCTCTCTCTCTCTCTTTCTTTTAAAAGAAGGTCACATTTACTTAAACTTCTCTTTTCTTCTCTTTCTTGTTAAGTAGCTTAGGTCCAGAAAATCAAAGCAGGGTTTGCATTGCTATTGAGCCAGCCCAACTACTGAAGGGAGACATTATGGTAAGTACTTGAGTCACATGCCACAAAATTAACTGCATCTACTAGATAGTGAGCTAAACAGTAGGACAGTGTATCATCATTTTTGCATTCTTGTATAAACAGAATGAGAAAATAGTCTTTAAGACACAAAGAAATAGGCTATTAAGCTAACCTTCTTATGCTTTTATTTTAAGTAAAATTTTTCTTCAAAGTATGACCGTTTTAAGAAAATAAAATATATCATTACCACCAAGTAAGATCCATAGCCAGAAGTCTATTTGTTTTCGATGTACTTTGAAGTAAATGTTTGACAGGTGTTGAGTTTTGAAATAGAGGGAGAATCTACCAGCCTTTGAATACTTCCAGCATCCACACATATATAACAAACACTCTTTGTATAATACACAGTGTTTGCATGTGAGATATGCAAAATACAGTTATATCATTTATAAAGCCACTATTTTTCACTTGTTCACAATATTCTGAAAAGAAAGCAGATATACAAATAAAATAAAGAAGAAATCAAATCAAGAAAAAAACTAAGTCTGTATATCTTCCAAACATTTTCCATTGAATATACCCTATGGGTAGTGGTAGGACCATAATATACTTCTCCTACGTGAATTTTCCTCCCATCCCCTGCACTGCCAGTATGTTTCAGAATTTTTTTCATTTTTTTCTGAAAAACATTGGAAATGAAATATAAGGAACATTTTTCCTCTTTTCCCCTCCATTTAGCTTTTATCTCTTTTCCTTCACTCCCTCTTTCTTTTTTCACTCTCTGTACCACTTCCACTGGAAAGTGAGAGAGAGAATTTCTAATAAGTCCTACACTAAAGTGCCCACTGCTAGGAGTATGTGCGTCACTGCCTAGGTTTAGAAGGGTAGAGGAAAGAGGCAATAACCAACTTCCATTTGAATTTCTTTGTTTACTGGTTTGTTATACTAATAATAATGTGTGAAAGTGTGTATATAAAAAATAACCCCACCTATTTCTTTCAGAAGGCTTTTACTCTCAAACCTCTTTGCAAATGAGGGCAATATAATTATCCCCATGCGGTTATGGGAGGCAATTTTCTGAGCAAACCAGTGCCTTATTCTATATTATTTCTTAAACAAAAGTATTAACTCTAATTATGAATATTAAGATACAAACTAAACCATCAGTGGCTTCAGAAAATGAAGCCAACTCAATAAGACTTGTTGTAATAATAATAATAATAATAATGATAATATATTATTATATATACATATAAAGATTCTGAAGTCTGTGCTGAGGCTAGGTTCCAGGGGGCTTGTTTGATATGAACCTATTATTGTATCTATTGCTGGGCTCATTTATTTATTTGATTTATTGTAAGCCACTGTCCGCAAAGCATCTTAGGGTGGCTTACAATAAAAGTATCATCATAAAAATATTTAAATTATAAAATAATTTTCTGAACAATATCCAAAGACTTAATCCTACCTGCTAAAAACCTGCCCAAATAAGAAGGTCTTACACCACTTCTGAAAGACGCCCAAGTTTGGGCTCTGGTGGGCCTCAAAGGGAAGGGAGTTTCAAAGCTGAAGAGTGACTACCATGAACAACCTCCATTGTGTTTTTGCCAAGCAAATTTGGTGCACACACGGTACTTGCAGGAGGCTCTTCTTGACTGACCTTAGGGATAGTGATTGAAAAAAGGGAGGAGTGGGTCCCTTAGGTATGTAGGGCCCAGGCCATTTAGGGTTTCATAGGTCAAGAAAAGCACCTTGAATTATGTCCAGAAAGCTATTGGAATCCAGTGCAGACTCCGGAGTACTGGTGAAATGTTCTTCTAGTAACCCACTTCTGTCAGAAAGTAGGCTTCTTTGTCTTTCACAAGCGATAGCTTCTGAATGGTCTTCAGTGGCAGCCACATGTAGGGTGCATTGCGATTGTCTAGTCTCAAGTTTACAAAGGCATGGATGACAGGGGCCAGATCTAAATCTGAAAGAAAGGGTCATGACTTTCTCACCTGCATAGCATGACCCTGATAGGCACAGTTGCCACCCTAGTCATTCATTCCCAGTTCTTATCACCTTCCTCTAGCCATTCCATCTCATCCTGTCCCCAGGGCTGACAGTCCACACAGACCCAGTTTCATTGGGGAAAGCTAGGGGAGATGTCTTAAGCCTGCACCTTGGACACAGATTGGACAGACAAACAAATGGAAAAGAATCCTACTCCAGCCTGTAGATTTCTTTGTTGCCTTTCATGCAGGAGAGCATCCTCCACTCACCCAGCCCAGGCTTGCTTTTCAACCCCTCATTCAAATTTTCCGTTAAATAAACAGTTCAGTACACATTCCCTCCCATCCCCACCCACTCCAACACTCACCCAGAGAAATCTCTTCCTACTTCCTCTAACATCCCTCCCAAAACTGTACCTCTCTGTCACAGGGTGTCTCTGTACCTGGCTGTCCCTAAAGTTACCCCCATTCCCCCCAGCAAATATATTATATAATGACTTGTCTCATGCAGAAAATTTTAAAGGCAGTATTTTAATAAATAGTGCACAGGAGCACGAGATAAATTCAGAAATGCTCCTCTGTTCTTGTGGAAAAACTGCCTTGGCATACATAAATGTGCATAGATACATCTCAGCATATGTCCTTGTCTCATAGTTCTTCTATATCCAGGCCCCAAGGTCATTGTTTCAAGATCCGCAATTTAGTTTTACATATAATGTTTATGTAAAGCCTAAATTAAGCCATGCTGAAAGATGCTTCTATTTTCTGTCTCCTATTCATTTGCTAAATAAAAGTTCCAGATCAAATTAGTTCATTTTATGTAAGCTATTACTGATTATAAACAGCTGCTGATTTGCATACATCATCTCCTCATGGCATAATTAGTTTACATCTTACTAAGTGCTTTGGATATCTGGAGTTAGGAAGATGAATTCTGTAGGCTTGTAGTACTCTGTTCAACTCTACAAAATGATGCGAATTAAAGATGGGGAGATCTTCGTTCTCCAGTCAGTACAGATTTTTTTTTCCTCATAGCATCTGCTCAAGTGTTTTGTGATCAAATCATGCACTTTCCACCTTTTCTTTGAGGAGAGTATACCAGTTTAATGGATTTGAGTCTAATGCTTTTGATGTTTAGCCTGTATATCCTTAGTTGAAATTCAGTCCCCTATGAAAAAATGAACAAGAACTAATTCTTTGCTAGCACTGGTCAAACGTGCATATGGGTAAAGTAAGGCATGAACAGAAAGGTTAGATTCAGACAGGCCAACTAGATGCTCTATTGATGTCTTTTGGCTCTACAATCTGTTAAGCTATTAAATAACTCAGGCATTTCACTCTTAAATTGACAGAGATCATGTAGATTTTATTTCAGAAAGGAATGTTGGTTCAGCCTGCTTTCTAATTCCTCTGTCAACAGCCAGCACAAACAGCAATGCGTTTAAGATGTAAGTTCAGATCTGGATTTTAAATATGCCAGAGTTTGGGCCATATAAGATTTTCAGTTTCGGACTCAAATTCATCTTTTAGCAGCCAGGGAAACAACATGGGCTCAGTGAAGTGGGAGGGAAAGGCAGCACCTAACCAGATAAGGCAGTGTTTTTCATGTCAGTGTTTTACAAAACCAAGAATGAAAGATTTTTTGCCAAAATGTAGGCCCCCATCCTTCAGTGATCCCCTACATAAAGCCTCATTCTACATGGTCCATTGCAGGTTCAGGGCTCAGGTTCACAGTGCAAGAACTCATCTGCATAAGATCCTTGACTTTATACTGGCCCAAATCAACAGCAGCTTCATGAAGACACATCGCCCTGTGTATTTAATGAAAAATAGAAAGGATCAAAAAGTGATTGGGTCCATGTCAGTGTAAAAAGTTAGTTGGCCAGTTCATCAGTAAAGGGAGACAAAAGTATTTTTCAGGTGCCAGGCCCTCTCCTTTGCCTCCTGCCAGTATCTGTGGCTTACAGTTGAGTGCTCCTTTTTAACACTGCTCCTCCTATCACAACTTCTAGCACATAGGATCTACACAAGCAGCAGGATGACCCGACACACATTCACAGAATAGAGAAATGTGTAAATGTATACTTGATTTTGAACATAGGAGTAATATAAACAGCTGCTGACTTTGACTTGGATGGAAGTTTTTGCAGCCTTAAAATTAACCATTAGCCTTAAAATTAACCATTAACTTAAATTCATGTGAGAAGCAGTGTTTGGTAATATCTTTTATTTGACCAGCTATCTCTTTGGTGTTAGACAAGCTTTCAGGCACAAAATGCTTTTCCTCGCATCTGGGAAAGAAGCAGATACAGCCTTGGATACAGGCTGTACAAAGAAGAGATACAACCTTGGATACAGTGTTTGAGCCCGAAAGCTTGCAAAAACTTTTTTTTTTTTTGCATTTTCCTAGTTAACCTAATAAAAGGTATCATTTCTGAACCAAGAGTTCTAGATTTTTGCATTTCTTTTAGTCTCAGACCAACACGGCTACTAAATACATCCCTGAAACATGGAAGATGCTGAATTTTAGCCCGTTTTGGATTTTTAAACTTCATTGCAGAACAAGGTTTTTAAACCACCCTGCTTGTCATCTGACACCGGGATGGAATCCTACCTGATCCACACAACAAAGAGCAACTCGGAACAACTCACAGACACTTTCATGGACCCAGAGGGACAGATGTTCCATCTCCAGCTCCCCCTGTGCAAAAGTGAAGTTTATTTCCTACCTATGGGGACTTTTTACCATCTTTAATTTTCCCAGAGCCTGATAAAGGGTGTTTGAGCCTGAAAGCTTGCAGAAAAAGAATTGGGGGTTTTTTGTGATTTCCTAGTTGGTCTAATAAAAAGTATCATTTTTTAACCGAGAGTTCTAGATTTTTACATTTGAACTTACTAAGGGTGCACTTCATCCTATCTTCCAAGTCACTGATGAAGATATTGAACAAAGCTGCCCCCCAGACTGATCCCTGGGGCACTCAACTTGATACCAGCTGCCAACTAAGTATTAGCCCATTGATCACTACCCTCTGAGTCTGTTGATCCAGTTTTCTATCTACCTTGTAGTCAAGTCATCCAACCCATACTTCCTTACCTTTCTTGCAAGAATGTTGTGGGAGACTGTATCAAAAGTCTTGCTAAAGTCAATGTATATCATGTCCAGTGTTCTACCCGCATCCAGTCAGTCATCTCATCATAGAAGGCAGTCAGGTTGGTCAGGTATGACTTGCCCTTGGTGAATCCATGCTGACTGTTTCTAATCACCAACTTCTTCTCCAAGTACTTAGAAATGGAATCCTTGAGGACCTGCTCCATGATATTTCCAGGGACTGAAGTGAGGCTGACCAGTCTATAGTTTCCCTGACCCTCCTTCTTCCCTTTCTTAAAAATTGGCACTGTATTTGCCCTTTTTCAGTCATCCAGGACCTCTCCCAATTGCTACAAGTGTGCAGTCACATCAGCCAACTCGCTCAGCACCCTCGGGTTCATCATGTCCGGCCCCATGGACTTGTACACATCCAGCTAAATAGTCCCTAACCTGTTCTTTTGCTCACCTCCTCCCCAAACTGTGCTGTCAGCTACAAAAGTCTAGGAGCTGAATTTGCACATGAAGATTGAGGTGAAGAAGGCATTGAGTACTTCAGTCTTTTCTGCATCATCTGTCACTAGGCTGCTTCCCCCATTTAGTAAAGTAACCACAATTTCTCTGATCTTCCTCTTATTTCTGACATACTTGTACCCTTCTTGTTACCCTTCATGTCCCTTGCTAAATGCAACTCCAGTTGCTCTTTGGCCTTCATAGGTATGTCCGCACATGCACTTGCAGCAGCTCAAATAGAAGCAGTGCAAATTTGAGCCAGGGCTTTTTGCCTTAGTGCACATGCTCAGACGTGCACTTTGTTGTGGAGCAAATTGTGCCACTTGGGGCAAAATAACCCTACCTGGCTCCTTCCGGATCTGCAGCCAGAGGGAGTTAGACCCCAGGGCCAGCACCTGTGCTGTGCCCAGCAGTATAAAAAACTGCCCTGTCCTGGCCCCATCAGTACTAAAAGCTGCCTTGGCAAGTCGCTCAGGGCTACTTGCTCTCAGGAGTTTCTGAGGCCCAGCCAATTGGTATCTGGGGACACTACCCCTTGTGCCAGCTGGACTGCTGAAGCAGCCCTGAGCGTTCCCTGCACCCTTTACCCACTGCAGCAGTCTGGCAGTAGGGTGGGGGCTGCTGGCTGGCTGTGACCTGCTGCACACCTGGCAGACCCAGATGGAGACTGCACAGCCAGTAGAGGCATCTGCCCCTCTGGGCTCACTGCCAGCGGGCTGTGGCTATAGAGTTAGCCTTTGTGTGGCACTACTGCCATGTGTGGGCAGCTATTGCCCGGAAGATGTTCCGGGTGTGGTGGCCTCCTTTGAACTGTAAAAGCATGTTGGGCCAGGAGGTCAGCCACAGATGGCTGGGTCCAAGGTGCCACTCTGAGCAGGCAGGGTCCTGCCACTGGCCTCCCTAGCAGGAATTCTGGTGTTCCCTATTTGAAAAATGAAAAATCCCTGATAAGAAAAATCCCAGTCACTCTGTAAAATTACCCAAAATCCATGTTCCTCCACAATTAAAACAACAGACTGCTATAAAGAGAGAGAGAGAGAGTGAGACATAGAAACAGTGGGAAAATGTTTTATTGATATATCTACAGTGTTAAAGCAATTTGAAAACTACTAGTGTCTATCATAATAAAGTGAACTCTAAATAAATGTTTAATGAATTCATGAATACATGAATGTATAAATTTGCTCCCCCCCCACAGGGGCTACGGCCCTCCCCCCAACAGGGACCAAATGGCCCCTGCACAAGCTACCACCACCCCTACAGGGCCCACGTGTCTCACCGCAGCCCCCTGATTGCTGTCCCACCTGGTCCCATCCCCCACCGGCTGCTGCAGCCCCCACCCCGATGGCTACCCAACCCAGCCCCAGCCCCCACTTGCAACACCAGGCCTCCATGGCTGCCCCCCCAACCCTAGGCACTGTCACTGTAAGAGAAAAAAAAGCCTGTACTCACCTTAGAAGCAGGGGCAGTGGGGGCTCCAGGGCCTCCTGGCAGAGCCCCCCAGACAGCACAGAGCCGCAGGGGGTTGCAGGGCCCGGGCTGGGGCCACTGGGGCTGTCTCCCTGCCCAGCGCTGTGTGAATGGAGCCCCAGTGACACAGACGGCAGTTAGAACTGCCGGTAAGCACTGGGGGTTTTTTTTTGGTGGGGGGGGGGTGGTATTGTGGGGAAGCTGGGCGGGCAGGGATCAGTGGCTTCAGGGGGATGGGGACAGGCAGGGCAGGGATCGGGCAGGCAGGGAGTGGGGCCAGGCAGGAAAGGGATCGGGAGTCTGAGGGGCAGGTAGGGGGTGGGGTCAGACAGGGCAGGGATTGGGGGTGGGGGGGGCGCTGGCAGGGGATGGGGCTGGGCAGGAAAGGGATCGGGGGGTCTTGGGGGACAGGTGAGGGATGGGGTTGAGCAGGGCTGGGGGGGGCGGGGGGAGTGGGCGGGGCCTGCAGGGGCCTCACCCATAGTCCACTTCCCCCTCCTCCAGCCCGCCGACCCCTTACTGACCAGCACTGGAGCCCTGCTGCTGGCACACTGCCTACCCTGTCCTGCCCTGCATGGGCAGGCAGCATACTTCAACACCAGGTTGAGGGCCAACCACAGAGACACTCTGGCAGCCAGAGTGTCTCTGTGGAGGACCCAGCCTCTGGCCCTGCCCCACTTTTTTTAACTTCATTTTTTTTAGACTCTTAGATATCCAGGGGTCTAATTTTGCCCCTGCATTGCAGACTTGCAGCAGGGGGAACCTGTTCCTGTTCCTGCACGTGCCTCTTGCAGCATCTCAAAGGGGTTTGAGATGCTGCAGGAGGCACGTGCAGGCTCGTCTGGATGCATCCTATGAGTTCATCCCTGCATGCCTGAGCATACTCTTATACTCCTCCCTAGTTATTTTTCCATGTTTCTACTTCTTTTAAGCTTCCTTGTTTGTGTTTTAGCTCACACCTGCTAAGCCAGGCTAGTCTTCTGTCATACTTGCTAGTCTTTCTGCATATTGGGATGGTTTGTTCCTGTGCCCTCAGTAAAATTTCTTTGAAATAGTCAGCTCTCCTGGATTCCTTTCCTCCTTAGACTAGCCTCCCAGGGATCCTGGCCATCGGTTCCCTTAGTGAGTTGAAGTCTGCTTTTCTGAAGTCCAGGATCCTTACTCTACTGCTCACCTTCCCTTCCTCAGGATCATGAACTCAATCATCTTATGGTCACTGCTGCCCAAATTGCTATCCACTACTATATTCCCCACCAATTCCTCCCTGTTTGTGAGCAGCAGGGCAAGAAGAACACGGCCCCTAATCGTCCTCTCCAGCCCTTGCAGCAGGAAGTTGTCCCCAGCACGCTTCAAAAACTTCCTGGATTGCCTGCTATATTGCTGCTATATTGTCCTCCCAGCAAATGTCAAGGTGATTGAAGGCCTCCATGAGAACCTGGACCAGTGATCGGGAAACTTCTGCTAGCTATTTGAAGAAAGACTCACCCATGTCATCTTCCTGGTTGGGTGGTCTATAGCACTCACACTTCACAACTTTGCCCTTGTTGCTCTCCCCTTGGACTCTAACCCAGAGATTTTCAACAAGGCTATCTCCAGTTTCATACTGGAGGTCTGAGCAATCATACAGCACAACTCCTCCTCTTCTCCCCTGCCTGTCCTTCCTGAACAGTGTATACCCATCCATGACAGTATTGCAGCCATTTGAGCTATCCCACCAAGTCTCTTTTATTCTAATCGCATCATAGTTCTGTGACTGCAAGGACTTCTAATTCTTCCTGCTCATTTCCCAGGCTCCGTGCACTTGTGTACAGAGACTTGGAAGTAACAAACTAATTACCTACTTTCTTAGGAAGAATGAGAAGGCCTCTGCTTTGATCTTCATCCCCCAGACAACCTAATTTAAAGCCCTCCTCACTAGGTTAGTGATCCTGTCTACAAAGATACTCCTCCCTTTTGTTGTCAGGTGGATCCCTTCATCTAGCAGTCCTTCTTCTTGGAACAACATCCCATGAGCAAAGAAGCTAAAGCCTTAGTGGTGACAACCTCTGCACAGCCATGCATTGACTTTTGCCACCTGAAGTCACTTCCCTTGCCCTGGAAGTACTCCTTTTGGAAAGGGGGGTTGCCATTTTGGAACCAGGAAAAAACCCAACAAACCATATACTAAAAAAATTTAACACCTACTATAACATATTTTAATTTTATTTAAAAAAATATTTTGTTCTGATTTGTGTGTTTGCTTTGTGTATATAGAGGTGATTGCATAATAGCTCAAAATACAGTCTTGGGGGGTAGGGGTGGTGTGCTTGAGGAAGGGTATAGGTGTATGTGTGGTTGGGGGTGGGTATAGGGAGTGTTGGATATGGGGAGATGTCAGGGGCAAGGGGGGCCCTTGAAATCTCCAGAGCTGCATGTGGTGGCAATGAGTGGGGCCAGCCTCATAGCTCTCAGCTCCCTGTGCTCCCACCTGAGTCCCTGTCTGCATGCAGCAGCAGCATGTGGGACCAGCCCAACCCAGCCCCATAGCATGCATCTCCTGTGCTCCTACCCAAGTCCCTGGCTGCACGTGGTGGCAGCATGTGGGAGCAGCCTGACCCAGCCCTACCCAACCAGCCCAACCCATAGCAGTGCATGGCTCCCCATGCTCCCAGTCCCCTTTCCCCCAGTGGGAGTCCCTGGCCCGCAACTCAGTGGGGCCCTTACCTAAATTTCCACTCTGGCAGGGAGGGAAGAGCTGGACAGCCACAAGTTTACCAAGCAAAAGCCTCTGCCAGACAGAAGCTTCTTGTCTCCAGCGCCCCCTACCTTTGGCCTGGGGTGGGTGAGGCCAGACTAGGGTGGGGTTTGGTTGCTTATTAACCAGAGCTGCACCTCCTGCATGGAGGCGTTAGCTTTCAGAGAGGCAGGCGAGGGCCAGGGCCCATGATAATTCTTCCAATTTACAAAAGGGCCCCGCAGGCCAGATGGAATTGCTTGCCAAGTCAGATGCAGCCCACAGGCTGTATTTTGCCTGCCCCTGCTTTAATTGACCTACTTACACTGTGCTGAAAGTCAGATTTGGGAATAGAAGCAAAGGCTCAGAACCTGTCCTGTCTCTAAGATGTCTAAGCATTTGCCTCCACCCCCCCCCACCCCCAAAAGTATGCGTCTTGCCTCAGGAGGCCAATCCTATTTATTCCAAGGAGATGTAGAGCTCTCCATTATCTCTCTAGGCATCCTTCCAACATACTGGGATCCAGCTGAGTCCAAGGGGAGATGTCCACATGAACTTGTGCATCAGAGGGAGGAGGAGAGGAAGCGGGGCCTACCCACATACTGCACCATTTCCTATGCAAGGATTATTTAATCAAAATTCATAAATAGCATTGGAAGCAACAGAAAGAACTCAAGGCTTTCCTCCTAGACGAGTGCCCTCCATCTTATTTGCTGTCTTATAGTTCTGTGACTCTTGCATTTCTTTTTCCCAGTGGCCTAGATCAGCTGTGTTTGCCCCATCATTGGATTCTAGGATACTGTCCCAGTAAATGGGAGATATGTATTCAAATCCCCTCTAGCTGAATAGTATCTAAAATCCAGGTCTTCCACTGTACACAGTTGTCCTAACCCTAGGCCAAGGGGGACAACCTTTTTGGCAGGCGTGCCACAAAGCCTCTTAACCTCCCTGAAGTGCCACGGCCATCCCCCTCCCCTGCCCAGTCTACTGCTTTACTTTCTGTTCCCTGCCCTGTGTCCCTGCATCAGATGTTCTGCTCTCTGCTTCCACTGCTTTGCTTTCTGCTCCCTGCCCTATCTGCCACTGTGTTGCCTGTCCCCAAACTGGTCTGCCACGTGCCACACATGGAGGCTTCCTGTGCAACTTGTGGCATATGTGCCACAAATTGGCCACCTCCCTGTGTTAAGCTATTGAGCAAAAGGTGAGTAGGCTCTTAGCTTCCTCCCATAGCAGAATTGAAAACTGCTTTTTTATAAAGTGCTCATGAAAAATTAGCACAAAAACCTTATTCTTTGTAAATGGCAATATATTGATAATGAACAAGTACCATATGAAATGTTGTTTCATAGTAAATTATACTTAGCATGTTGTTTTCTTCCAGAATTTCTGTGTTAAAGTCTTAGGCCATTTTCAGCCTTGTTTTATATGCTGACCCATGATTAAGTTTGCTGTTCAATCAAGTAAAATGGATAGTATGCTGTAGTTCATGTGCAGGCATAGTCTTTTAATCCAAGGCTGTTGAACACCTGCTTTTCTCTCAGTCTTTTCCCATGGTATAAATGTGAATGGTAAAGTTTAGGAAAAATAGCCAATTCTGAAATTAAAGAATAAATATATAAATAAATTAAATAGAATTTTTAAGATGCCAGATCATTAAAAACACACAAGGATAGACTTACTATAATTTATGGTAACACTTATAATTTCCAGGACACCACTGAGACAGGCAGTGCAAAAGTGTGTAGTGAGAGAGAACGTTATCATGTACATGGGTAAGGCAGACAACAAATGGGAAAGGAAGCAACACAGAGAGATGAAGTGATTCGGTAAAGGTCAAGTAGCAGCTCAGTGGCAGAGCATGAACTAGAACTTCCGCATCCAGGTTCAGTATCCTGGCTCCTGGACTATGCTTCCTCCAGTTAGCCTGCTTGTGTATTCAGGATCACAATATAAGTGTTTTTTAAGTGTTTTAGAAAATGAGTGTACAATTTCTGGGTTTGTGTTACTGTTTACACATAGTGCGCTACACTAATGCCCTGACCCAGGAAAACATGCTTAATTAAACATGCTTAGTTTTAAGCATGCATGTAATCCATCTGAAGCCATTCTGGTCATTCATGTACTTAAATCTAAGCCACTGCTGAAGTGTTTAAGTGGGGTGGAATTTACGTTTTTACAGGTTTGAGCCCTGTGTTTGAAACATTATCTTTGGGATCTGATTCTGTGTCATGCCAAATACCCTCCCTAAAGCAAGCGTGAAAAGTGTTGACACTCTACAGAACTGTTGTCTCATCTCCCTGTCTAGGCTTTTTTATATGATCCTCATCTACGTAAAAACTAAGTGCTACATCATCACAAATGGATTTTTCTTCATGATTTCCCTGTTAGGTAGGGGAGTGCTTTCATCCCTTTAAGAGTACTAAGACACAAATAGATTAAGTCACTTGACAGAATTCACTCAGGGAAAATTGACGAACACACCAATTGAACCTGGTCATTTGACTCCCTCAGAACACTTGCATTATCCTGTAACTGACTTCCTATCTTGTGACCTCTTCTCTGTATTTTAAGGAAAATGATAAAAAGTATTTTTTTAAAGCTGTGATTTTTGTTTATTTAGGGATTACTGGTAGAAACTCATTACTTCTCTTTTATGTAACTTTTCATATGATGTGGCATTTTATTACACATGACGGTCTTGCAGGTGTGTGCACCATAAAAAGTATTGCATAAGAAAGCAGTTTATTTGATAGAAGATTGTTAGGGCAGTTTACATTTACTGACATTTGTTTAGTCTTTACTGTCTTTGTTCTGCATACCTCTTCAGACTTTTTCAACACAAACTTCTTTCATAATGCCATTCCCAGATAAGGGTCTTTTTGTATATATTAGTATAAATTAGAACTAACTGCAGTGAAGCCAAAGGAGGCATAATATTGAAAAGTCAGGGAAAATAGAAGGATAACCAGGTCCATTATGTTCATTAGATGCTTTGAGGTTCGCTCGTTCAAAGCCAGACTAATTCAGTTGAACTGCTAACAAACATTCCTCAGTTGTATGACTCTGTTTCCTATTAGGGGTCTACTTCAAAGCCCGTCAGTGCCAGTGGGTTTTGAAAACAGTCCTGAATTGCTAAGATGAAAATCAAGATACTATATTGTAAAGTGATTTGTCTTGTCAGTTTTTATACACCTTTGTTTCACTCCCTTTTTCCTGCCAAGTAAGATGAAAGTGGTTGGGAAAATAGTTTCTCAGGTGGGTGAATAATATCTTAAATGAGAGAGGGGTGGTAGCATGACTAAAATTTAGACTGTTATCAGGATGGGCCCTCAGGTTGCTACTGAAGATGCATAAATAGCAGTGCATCATGAGTAAAAGGAAAAGAATGCACCATCAAGCCAAATAATTCTTCAGAGACTATTTATCTTTATTTTTCATCTCAGGAAGAGCATGAAACTTCAGAGTCAAGAAAGAAAACACCTTTGTAGTTCATCTAGTGCATCTGGTAGCTGTATTCATATCTGACAAAACTTCATGCAGTGTTTTGACCCCAGTTGCCTGGTTCTGTGTTGTCAGAGGTACCTGGCACATGAGAGTAAACTACTTCAAAAGTGGCCCCACGTGCCCAGTATATATGAGTCTGAAGAACCCACATTGCTATGAGCACTTAAAAAGAATTTAGCATTAAGGGAGCTTGTTTAGAGAGTGAAAAGATAACAATGGGTTCATACAAACAGTTTTAAAATTCCTCTGTGAGTGAGGTATACAACAATACTAGGGAGCAATGTTCTCTTGTAAGCCACTGCAACAAGTTTCCTCTACCTCTTTTTTTAACTTAACTCACTCCACTCTGCTCTTCGCACATCTCCATCCACCAAATACATTCAGCATTTGTTCTAGAGCAGACTGTGACTATGGGCCCTTTTACTTCCCAGGGATCACCTGCTTTTTCCTTTTCGAGGCTTTTTAATCAGATCTGCTTATGCAGACATTCTTTCTACCCTGGTCTCTGAGGTTCATTTTCTATGCTGTTCCCTGAAAAATCACCAGGATTACTAGACTAAACTGCAGAAATGCTGGTGGCTTATCTCCTTCATCCAAAGCAAAGTCCTGCCCTGGTTGTACCATTAGGAAGGCTTAAAAAATATATCCTAAGTATGTATACCAGACATAGTTTTATCAGTTTACTGTTTTACTAGTAAAATGTCTGAAATCTCTATTGTTCAGATGTTTTAGAAAAATGAACAGTACTTTGGTTTTAAATTTATGTTGATGCCTTGCCAAGGTAGTGCTATAAACCAACATTGAAAATGACTAATCCTCAATCAAAATCTGATCATTCCTATAACTTCATGACAAACCATGATGAAAACAGTAATTATTACTTTTTTCCTCATCTACCAAAAATGTAACTAGCTTTGCATTTAAGTAATTTTACATGTATGGTGTAAACTGCATTCTGTATGCTACAACATTAATGGTATCTGCAGTAGATTAGTTTTGAAAATTAGTTTCGTTCAGACAGCAATATGTGTACACAGGTAACTTTAAGAATTAACCCATTGAAGTGATTTCTCTTTCTTTTCAGCTGAAGTGTTACCACAAAAAATATCGATCAGCCACCCGTGATGTGATTTTTCGCCTGCAGTTTCATACAGGTGCTGTTCAAGGTTATGGTCTTGTGTTTGGCAAAGAGGATTTAGACAATGCTAACAAAGGTAGGTTACTTTGTGTGGGTGATTGGCCTTGTACATGTGTCAAGTTTTGTGCGACTGGGTCTGTGTGGTTTTGTTCAAACTGATCAAGTCAGGGGGTCTGGGTGAGGGGAGGTGCTGTTTGACTATGTGCGTGCTTGCATTTAAAGTCGGCATTTTCCAAAAAGTGGATAGGAATTCCTGTCTTCACTAGAAAATACGTTCATTGCATTCATGTTAATCTGTGATAACTGACATGGGTTAAAATCCTGGGGCACGCAAGGCAGTTTATAATTTTCATGTGAGATTAAAAAAAAACTTAGGTTGCTATATAATCTATAATTTAACTAGCCAAACTATAAAAATTACAAGGTGCCTTGCTCTGGTTCTGACTCATTGTTTGGGGTGTGTTAACTAATCTGAACTAAGAACAGACTTTTTAGTAGTGAAGACAAAGCTAAAAGGAGTCTAGTGTTCACTGAGTAGGGTTAGCTCTTCCTGTCAGTTGGGTCCCTTTAAGATGCTTCGTGCAAGACGCCTACAAATTAAAATTGGGTCAAACAAAATCACTAGACATACCTGAAACTCTCAGCCCAGATACTTTGGGTGCTTCCTGAAGTGTCACTTAATTTTTTTGTGTTATAGATGGTAAATAATGAGTTAAATTCTACCTGTCATGTAACATATATTAAAAATATACTTTCCTTCCTGGTGTTTATGTATTGGAAATATTTGTTTAGTGGATTACAGTTTTGCTAGCATAGAGAATAAAAGTAGTTTGTTCCAGTTTTTTATTTTTTCAACAGCTCCACAAAACTTCCATAAATAAAGTACTAGAGAATTTTGTTTTCTTTTGGTTTGGTTTCTGGTTTTGTTGTGGTGGTTTCTTTTGTGTGTTGTTGTCTAGCCTGAGAAGTAAGCCACACTCTGACTTGCATTTGTGGGGTTTCTTATGTTAGAGAGGCTGGCTTCTTTACTTTTCATTCCATCCAGGAAGAGCACACACCAACTGCTGAAACTTCCTTAGCCTGACGAAGGGTTTTGAACCCGAAAGCTTGCTTAATAACTATTCTCCAACTATTTGGGTTGGTCTAATAAAAGATATCAGATTCTCCCAAGGAACCTTGTCTGCTTATGTTAGAGAGAACTTTGTTTTAGAAGCCTGAACAAAAGTGAGAAGAAAAAGAGGGAACGAAGGGTGGGGGAAGTACCTGAATTACACTGTAGAATTTTGATTTCTAACTGCATTGCTACTGTTCCCAAGGAATTAAACTTGCTGAACTATTGTGTTTTGTTTCCAGATGACCGTTTTCCTAATTATGGAAAGATTGAATTGGTATTTTCAGGAACCCCAGAGAAAATCCAAGGTGAGCATTATATATATATATATATATATATATATAGAATATGTTCACAAAGGAAATTAATTGTATATCAAAGCCCCCTTCCCTGCCACCCCCTTATCCTTCAACAGAGTTGGGGTTTAACTCTTTTATTCTTGAAGTTTTTAGTACAGAAAGTGTAAAGGCCCAGTAAGGGGCAGACATCCTGGAGATCAAAACATGGCTGCATAGGTGGTGTTGTCATGAGGGCTTTGGGTTCTTTGACTATGGGTTGATTTCCAGAAAGAGGGACTGCTGAGAAGAGATGTGCTGCACCCGATGAAGAGAGGGAGGAATCTCTTTGCATACAGGCTTGCTAGCCTAGTGAGGTGGGCTTTAAAATAGGTGTACTAGAGAGAAAAGCCTAGAGGCTAGTAAAGAGCCTGGAGATCTATTTAAAAAAAAAAAAAGAAACTTAGGATGGAGAAGCAATAACAGAAGTTTTAGCACTGTTCTCAAGAAGAGGAGAGGAGAGCTGATGAGACCTCACTTAGAATAGTGTCCAGTTTTGGGCCCTACACTTCAAGAATGATGTGGACAGTTTGAAAAGAATCCAATGCAGGGCACCAAAAATGATAAGGGACCAGGGAGACGAGATGTATGAGGGAAGGCTGAAAGAGCTAGGGTTATTTAGTCTGGAGAGGTGAAGACTGAGCAGGGATTTGATAACAGTCTTCAGATGCCTGAGAGGATGGAGGTAATCTTTTTTCTGTAGTTGTAGGGGACAGAATTAGGAGCAATGGCCTGCAGCAAGGAAAATTAGGTTGGAGATTAAGAGGAACTTTATTACTATGAGGGTGGTCAAACCTTGGAATTACGTAGAGCAGACATGGAATCTGCATCTTTGACATTTTCAAAAGCAGGTTAGGCAGACACTTGCCTGGAATGGTTTAGTCAGGGATGATCCTGTCTTGAGATGCATGGCCTTGTGAGATCCTTTGCAGCCCTACTTGCCTATAATGCAAGTGATTCCTGTGATTATTACTGTACATGGGGCATGCCTACACTGACTCCCTTCCATGCCTGGAGTTCAGTCAGGCAACTTGCCCCACCCATTCACTTCCATTCTGCATGTGCCAAATCCCTGAAATGAAACAGGGCTGCTTGCCATGTCAGAGCTGCCCTGAGAACTCACCAGTCAGCACAGTCATCCTGACAGTGTCTGTGTGTACCCTCTGAGGTCGCTATACTGCTTCCTTTCTGAGACTGAGCACACGCAGATCAGAAGCAAGTGGGTGTGTGCAATTTCTGGGTTTGGTATGAGAATGATGCAGACAAACCCATGGGATTTTGGATGAACGCATTTCATCACATTACAGACTTTGGACCTATTTCAGCCCTGATCTGAAGTTTCTCTTGCTTGAACCATGGAATCATAGGGCACATCCAGACAAGTGTGCATATGCAGTTTGTGGCACCTCAAAGCTGTTTGAGGTTTCACAAACTACACACAGCATGCATGCAACCGTTCACCGTGCTGCTAATTTATAGTGCAGCACCAAAATTTGACACTGGGAGATCCCAGTATCAAAAAAAACTGCTGCTGCAAAAAAATGTAGCGTAGTGCATGTGGCAGCAGTGTGCACCGCCAGAAATGGAGCTGTCCAGAGCCATGCTCTAGTTGCCAGCCAGGCTCCATGCAACACTGGATTGGTGCCGCTATTGCCCTGGAAGGGCCCCAGATGAGGCTGTTGGGCCAGCATAGGGCCTCCCCTACCCCTCAATGGGAGACATTAGCAGCAAGGCACACACCCTCTTTCTTTTTCCTTTTTTTCTCTTCTCTTTTTCTCTGCTCTCTTTCTCCCTTTCTCTTTTTTCTTTACCTTCTATTCTCTCTCCTTTTTCTTTTTCCTTCTTTTCTTCTTTCTCTCTTTTCTCTCCTCTCTTTTCTCTCTTTCTTTCTCTTCTCTTTTTTCTCTCCTCTCTTTTTGTCTCCTTTCTCTTTTCTTTGTTCTTTCTTTACCTCTTTCTCTTTCTTTTTTCTCTCTCTTCTCTCCTTTTTCTCTTTTTTCTCTTCTTTTTTCTTTCTCTTTCCCTCTCTTGCTTTCTCTTATTTTCCTCTTCTTTCTCTCTTTTTCTCTCTGTCATCACAACGTGCTTAAAAAAATAGTACACAAGAACAAAGGTATTATATGAAGATTTATTTATTGTCACCAGGTTTAGAATTTTTAGAAAACCTGGTATTTACTGAAAAAAGAAAGAAAGAAAAAGGAAAAAAAAAAAGCAACATTTATAATTATTAACTTTATCAATATGGAGTATGTCCTGCTATGTATCCTCTGCCTCAGTTTTGTTTTTCTGGCATACCAGCATTCCAGCACCTTACAAGGTAGACATTGTGTTTTTTTCAGTACTCCAACCAGAAACATTGCCTACACCTGTTCTAGAGCATCCCTGGATAGTCTGTCTCACTGTCTTAATGTTTTAAGAGTAAGGAAGTTTTCCCTGAAATCTAATTTTAATCTATTTTGCGGCAATCTTAAAGCCATTGCTTCATGTCTTGTCTTCTGTGGCAAATGAGAACAGTTGTTCTCCCTCTTATTTCAGCCTTTCAAATATTTTAACATTGGTGTCTTGTCCCACCTGAATCTGTTTCTCTGCAAGCTAAACCTACCTGATTTTTCTCAACCTTTGCTCATATGACTTGCCTTCCAACCTGTTCATTATTTTGGTTGCCAACTCTGGCTGAAGTCATGCTCCCAAAAACAACATAACAGGTATACAACCATAAAATAAATTTAAAGAAAAATAACAGATATATAATGTCCTACTCCTACAATTAACATAATCAAGTACAAATATGGTGATAAATCAGATCATGAATCTATAAAAATGTTGTGCATAGGTCCACAATTAACCCAGTAAAAAACAAATATAGTGATAAAGTTTATCAGTCATGTCAACAGTAAAGGATGTTTAACTCTGATAGCTTCAGCCTTGTGAGGAAAAATTGCAAGTTGGTTTACTAAATATGGATCTGTTTGCTGGAGGAGCCATGTTAATTTCTCTTGATTTGAGAAATATGTCAATTTCTGCAAGAACAATGATAAATACTTTCTCCTTATGTCTCCTTATGTCATTACATAGAGGACATTCTAAGACATAATGAAGTGTCTTCCAAATTCCAAAGAATATATAGAGGGGTGAAGCAAGTAGCCCTGGCCATTGCAAAATCATTCTGCCTGGCAATATCTTGGAACCTCTGGAAAACCCGGACCTTTTCTATGGGGAGAAGAGTCTTTCATTGTATTTAACATAATGGCCCATCCCAGAAAATGCAAAAGTGCAGGAAAGAAAAGCTAGCCAGGGAGAGTGAAGAGAAGGGGAATTATTATATAGCACAATTTGAGCAAGCGAGATGGTAGAAGAGGCAGGATTTTAAACCAGAATCCCACCATTCTAATAATAATATTAAAATGGAATCTAATCCCATCTCTAATCTCAAGAAAGATGCAGGAGTTGAAGGAGGAAGACCCAGAAGAGCCCTGAGAAATTTATTCTAACGTATGTCTACATCATTACTGGCAGCATAGCCATACTTCAGTGCCATACAGGATCTGAGACACAACTTTGGCTTTATATTCTAATATGGGAGCTTGGACTGATCATTTTGCTGTGTTCTTATAAAATTTCTTTATAGCCTCTGCTAATTGGGCTGCCTTAGTTTTAACCAACTGAATGTGGTGTTTCCATGATGGAAAAGCTGGAAACATCACACCCAAGTATAGGTTTTAACAACTTTGAGTTTGATTCCCCCCATGTTCCATGGGTATTTCATCAAACGGCTTCCCCAAAACGTTATTTTGGGTATATCATAATTTATCTTTTCAGGTTTTTTTGTCCACAAAGATGCTAAAAAGGTGTAATTGCTCTCTGAAATCTGATGAGGGTTCTTGACAGTACGACAGTGTCATCTGCGTACATTAAAATAGGGATTGAGGTTGCTAGTAATTTTGGGGGATGAAAATGAATGTCCCGCCTGTTTCCAAAAATGACATTCATATAAAGGTTAAATTTTGCAAAGGGGGCAAAATACATCCATGTCTAACCCCTTTTTGTGTCCGAAATTTCTGTGTAAGTTTGCCCTCAGGCCCCCCCTAACTTAGGCCCATGTAACTTTATAATATTATATCAGCAGAGAGGATAATGGTCAATCCCACAATTTAACAATTTCTCCCAAAATTTACTACTTTCTATACTGTCAAAAGCTCGTGACAGATCAACAAATGCAACTTACAATGCTGTTTTGTGCATTTGCATATATTGTCTCAAAAACTGAAGGATAAATATATTAACAATAGTGAAATATCTATCCCTAAATCTGGTCTGATGTTCATATAATATGTATTCTCCTTTTACCCATGCTATGAGATAGTAAGATATGTTAATTAAATGAAGGCAATCCTTTATTATACCTTCTCCAATTCCAGGATAGCACTTGTCTCTCCATACTGTGCCTCTGAGAACAATATGCTCTTGAAACAAATTCTCTACAGCTTTGGAGCCTTCAATATCAAACTCCCTTAAGGGCTTCTTCCACTCCAGGCTCTTCAAAACTCTAACTCTCCCAGGACACGTGTGTGCCTCTAGTGGATGTGAAGTGCCCTTAGACACCCAAAACTGGAGTCAGTGAAAACCCAAGTCTACCGGACATTGACTCAAGAAATGGGATGGGGGGAGGAATGGAAAGACATTTCCAGTATTTACCCTTCAATAGTTGAGTGGCTAGGGCACTTACTTGGGCAGGTAATACCTTGGGATGAGCAACCCCCAACACACTTACAGGCTTGGTGGCACCAAACTGAATAGCACCACGAATGAAAGGGACCTAGAGGTGTAATAATAGACTACAGTATGAATATGAGCCAGCAGTGCAATGCTGTAGCCAGTAGGGCAAATAATACTCTGGCATGCATCAATCAATACATCTCCAGCAAAACCAAGGAGGTGATTATTCTGCTCTACTCAGCACTGGTGAGACTACAGCTGGAGTACTGCATCCAGTTCTGGGCACCACACTTTAACAAGGACATGGACAAGCTTGAGAGAGTCCACAGAAGAGCCACCTGTATGATCAGAGTCTTACATGGCAAGCCATATGAGAAAAGGCTGAGGAATCTGGGACTCTTCAACCTGAAGAAAAAAAGGCTGAGAGGGGACCTGGTAGCAGCTTACTGTTGCACTAAGGGAGTACATCAAGGGCTCGGTGAGCAACTGTTCACCAGGGTACCCAAGGGGAAAACCAGGAGTAATGGCCACAGGGGCAATGTGTAAGGAGTGCATGTGGGTGCTCGTGCACCCCCTGCAAAAAAATGTGCACCCCCTGCAGGCGGTCGCCACTCACCACCGCACCACTGACACCACCGGTGATGTCTGTGGGCAGGCCACAATCCCTGCTGCCACCGGCACCTGCGGGTGGTTGCCAACCCCTGGCTGGCACTTGCCATCCCCTCCCCTGCCACCACCAGTGCCAGTGGTGCCTGCAGGAGCTCTGCGCTTACTGCCACTGGGCTGTTCCCACCGCCAGCACATCCATGCCCCCCCAGCCGCTGGGAGCACATGCTGTTCATGAATGGCCACAAACTCCTGAAAGATTGATTCAGGCTCGACATTAGGAAAATCTTCTTCACAGTCAGGGTGTCCAGACTGTGGAATAAGCTCCCTCCAGATGTGATGTAATCACCTACCCTGGAAATCTTCAAGAGGAGACTAGACCCCATCTTGCTGGGGTCACCTGACCCCCAGTTATCCTTCCTGCTTGATGCAAGAGGCTGGACCCGATGATCTTCCAAGGCCTCTTCTGGCCTTACAGTCTATGAATCTAGTACAGCATTACAGTGTCTGTATACAGACAGTTTACGTGTAATCTCTGCTTATTTCCTTTCCAGTGGTAAATATTAATTCGGCCTGAGACAAGACAAAAAGAGATGTTTTGACCTGTGTTTCTTTATGTGCACCATCAAAAACCTGTTATCTAGCATTACATGTCCTGTGTGCTTTAGATCAGGGGTCTGCAATGTTTTTTTGGGCAGAGTGCCAAAAACACCCACAACCTTGACTTGTAAGATGTTGGCATGTCAGGGACAAATGGCAAGCGAACTAGGAGGGCACTGATCCTTGTGGTAGTGCAGCCCTGGCCCCATCCCTGAGGTGTGCATGCCAGGCAAAATGCCTTTGCATGTCATGCTCTGGGACACATGCTAGGGGTTGCCTACCTCTACTTTAGATTTTTCTCTTGCACTTTTCACCTGCTTGATTGCTTGGGGACCTATTGTAGCAGCCAGTAAGAAGTTGGTTTCTGTCCAGGTCTGCATACACCTCTCTTAGCCTGCTAACAATCCTTATAAGCAAGTGCATTTTTAATAGCTTTTCTCTTGATCTACTTTTCGGAGATGGTGGAAGAGCTTGCATTTTGCTTGAAGAGTAGACAGCTTGAATGCCTGAAGAAGATTCAAAATCTGTTTCAGTTGTTACTTCAATTTTTCAGGTATTTTAGAGGGAGAATACAATTTGCATTTTCAGTAGGTGCTGCATGTCGGAACTCATTACCCACCTAAGAGTAGAAAGAGCTAAGGAAATCATGTGTGTCACAATTTTGAAGATACTCTAAATTTACATTTTCTCAGTATTTACAAAAATATTTTGAAATTGGGAAATTTTCTCCCTGCATAGAGTTTAGTATTAAAGGGACCACTGGTCAGATTTGGTGGCAAGAGCTGGAAACTTAAATCTGTAGATGGACATCCAGATACCTGTTGTTTAGCACCTACCTCTACCTTTCCTACATTGTGATAACATTTGGGTTGCCACACCCATAGCCCCTACTGTTTTTTTTTTTCTACCTGCATACAGGATCAGGACCTAAACCAGTATCTGTACGTCTAAAATGAACACTTTCCAAGTGCCTCAACACATAGTCAGGGTTCTCACTTTAGCCATCTATGTCTCATAAATGGGCCTAATATTAGCATGTATGTGACACTTTGCACCATTGAAACATTTGGCAAATCTGAACTCCTCAGACATAGGCAGCAGAAGGCTGGGGCTAATGGGGCTCAGCTCCCCAAAATGTGTGGCAGTGGGTAGGGTCACACAGCAGCCTGCCCATGGGCTCTGGGCACCTGCAGCAGGAGTGGGAAGGAGCACGCATGCAACCAGGATCACAGCCCAGCGTGTGGATCACTGGGTGCCCAGCAGGGTAGGAAAGTATCTGTCTGTCTATTCTGTGAAGGGGAAGGGGCTTGTGGAGGGGTGGGAGGATGCAGATCAAGGCACCCACGTTGAGGTAGGGAGTGGGGCAGAGGCTCAGGTGAATAGGGCCTCAGCTGGGCTGTGTGATGGGACATTTGGACCCTGGGCAGCTCATCCAGGGGCATGGGGGGCTCCTGTCTCTGTGTGCGCTCTGGCAGGGACCTGGGGGACATGTGCCTTCCCCATCTTTGTGCAGGGCAGAGGCAGCTGCAGCTGTGTGCTGGGCTCGGCGCACTGCTGGAGCTGGACCGGGAGCAGCGCAACACCATGTACCTAACCCTGCTGGGCTGCACCACACCCCCTGCCCACCCAGCACAGGACGCACATGGCATTGTGCGGCTTTCAAGGCAGCAGAACATAAAGCCTAGCCTGCTGCAGCAGCCGCCTCTGCCCTGTGCACAGATGATGGGGGCATGTGGCCCCTGGACCTCCCCAGGGTGTGCACAGTGACAGGAGCCCGCCTACAGCCTTGGATGAGTCGCCTGGGCTCTGATTGTCCCACCACCCGGACAGGGCCCATTCACCCCTTCCCCTGCCCCACACCCTCCTGAGCCACTGGGCTCTCAATCGGCCCCCCACCCCTTCCCCCACAGATTTACCTGCTGGGCGAGGGTGAGGCACTCAGGCCCCTCCCCCCAATAATTTTTCTTTCTCCACCTATGTCCTCAGAGCGCTCCTGATTGGTAGATAAGGAAGGAATTTTTCCCACTATTCCAGAATGGGAAACCTGGGTGACATCCAGTCTAGGACCCACTTAGTATCAATGCTTGTACTGAATTATAGTTTCATAGTTGGTCGGGTCGGAAGGGACCTGAGTAGATCATCAAGTCCGACCCCCAGCCATGGCAGGAAAGAGTACTGGGGTCAAACAAAATCAAATGCATTACGGGAATATGCATTTATTATTATTCATATTTATTATGGGAATGGAGCTTATCTGGTACTTGAACAAACAAAGGCTATGTAAGTATGCCATAATAAGTATTTTGCACCGATATCCTACACATTTTTAATGTACCCAACACCACGGTAGCTGGATGCCACATGCATGCAATCCTGGTTTCTTTCCCTTTAAGCATCACACTACATACCATTCATGACTAAGCCTCATAAACCCATCTTTGAGATTGGGATAAAACTCCTGCCTGATTTTATAGGCAACTGAGATGCAAAAATTAGATGAATCATTCAAGATCACAGAGGAAATATGTCACTGTGCTGAAAACAGAATGCA
This sequence comes from Alligator mississippiensis, assembly GCF_030867095.1. Taxonomy (NCBI): domain Eukaryota; kingdom Metazoa; phylum Chordata; order Crocodylia; family Alligatoridae; genus Alligator; species Alligator mississippiensis. The sequence continues at coordinate 83,386,409 of NC_081828.1, read as the reverse complement.
GGTCTCTGATCCCAGTACAACATCAACTTTAAAAGCCATTCTTCTTCCAAGTGCCCATCTGTGCACCTAAATGGAGATGCATGCACCAGAACCAGGCTCTCAAATCTCCTCACCCAACTCTGCAATTTTATATTCAAAAACATAAAAGTAGATAAAAAGAAAAAGTACTTTGCACTGCCTTGAAGAATTTGGCTTAAAGTTATTATCAGCAGAGCTGGCTGGAACGATATGCATAGCTTCCATCCTGGATGGTGAGAAAATATACCGTCCTTTCACACTGCAGTTTAAAATCAATGCCACTATTGCCCTCATAGTGCAAGAAGCCCTTTGCAAAAAACAAAAATACTTTTACAAGCTCCTAATTGTCATGTTTTGTGCTTGCGTCTCTCACCACACCTATACTCTTTGTTATAACATTTAGGTTTTAAATGTATAAATCACATGTTGTTATTGGTGAAACAAAATGTGAGAACTTCTCAATTGCTGCTGAAAATCCCACGTATGTTTGGCAAAATACAATTCCTGGGGCACCAGGTGCACAAACCCTGACAAACTTTTCCATCCACTGGCTGTGTTGGCATGCTAGTGTGTGGCAGCAGCTGCCAAGCTCCTGTCCTGGAGAAGTAGCAGCAAAACATATGAAGTTGGAAGGGCACCTTTGCATCTCAGCTGTCTTGTTTACTCTGGACCCTCATTGAGGTGGATGTTTGGCACCTTGTGCTTTATGAAAGTACTGAATAAACCTTCCCTAGTATCAGGACAGTAGAGCACCTAAGCTATCTTATATGATGTTTTCTTAGTGTGCTTTAACCGGGGGGTGGGGGGAAATACAGCCCATGAGCCATATCTGCCTTGCCAATTGATTCTGTCCGGCTTGCAGTGCCAGCAGAGGCTGGAGCCAGAGCTGGAGTTACCACCCACCTGTGGGTTGGTTAGGATCAGTTGACAGGCTTGTTGGAGGCGGTTCCAGCTCCAGCCTCTGCTGTCTACCTGCCTGCCCAGCATGCTGTGCCAGCCTGGGGGATGGAGTTCAATTCTGTGGTACCAGGTAGGTGGACAGGTAGGGCTGCTTCTACCCAGTGCCCCCCACCACACCAGCAGAAGCTGGACCCCGGCCAGCCCACCCGCCCGCCCGGCACCACGCAGCAGAGTGGGGCAGGTTAGGAGGGGAACTGAGCCCCCTGCCCTGACCCTCCCCAACCAGGGGTAGCACAGCAGGTGGGGGGGAGGCCAAAAGATGGAGGCATTCCTCCCTTCTTCCCCCCATGCAGCCTGGTTCCACGGGGCTGCAAATACCACAGCCCCACCCCTGGCACAATGTGACTCTCAGCCCCATTCCTGGCTTCCAGTGTCAGCCAAGCTGAACAGGAGCCACGCAGCCCTCAACAGCTCATCAAATTCGTTAAGTGGCCCTCCAGCCCAAATAATTGTCCACCCCTGCTTTAACCTGAAGTTCTATCTTATAAGTTATCAAGATGCTTCTGGTTTCATTCCAAGATGCCATTTCAACTTTGTCTTGCACAGCCCTTCTCTAGCTGTGCAGGACGGGTGCTTTTAAATAAGTAGGGCTGCTCCACAGTCAGGGACAACTCTCTGCTTGTCCCTACCATAATGAACTATAAGTTCACATGACAGTACATCTGTTGTCCCCAGCATTTCCGCTGGCACTTCCCACTCTAAGCTGATTGCCCTAGAGGTAGAAGTGGGTTATCTTATCAGAGAGGGTGATAGCAGGATACTTTCTGTTTGACACAGGCATTACTTTTTCAGGATGTGAACACCTGCAGAATGACCATGGAGTGATAGTTGATTACAATACCTCTGATCCACTGATACGCTGGAACTCCTATGAAAACATGAGCCCAGATGGGGAAGGTAAGTAACTCAGTCTTGCCTCTGAAATTCTGTTATGAGAGAGCAAGACAGTCTTTGGCAACTGCAAATTGCTTAGTGGAATAGGAAGAGGGGAGAGCTCCTGTGCTCAATCCAAGGCAGTTCTGTCGTTGTGGGAGCTGGTTGATTCTATTAGCCCTTTGGCTCTTGCTGTAGTGACGGTATGGTCTTAAAAGAAGGAAAGACATGTAATGGTTATATGGGCCTTGTTTGTCTCTTGTAGGCAGCTGGTTGGTTAAATTTGCTGGTTGACACACTGAATTAAAAGATTTTTTCCCTGACACTGGTTTTGGCACCATAACATATTGTACCAAGTTCATGGATTTCAGTAAGAGCATTAATACTATGTTGTCTAGAACACTGCAGAACATACCCCAGGCTGTAGGGAAGTGGGTACCTGGCCAGTGGAATATACACAGTGGCTTTCCTTAGTAAAATTACAAATCTGTAAAGTGCCAGTGGTTTCTTTATGTGCAAGTCTTTCATTGCTGCAAGTAAAAACATGAGAGAGGGAGATAAGGAATGAATAGATACCAAAGTCTCTGTTTTCATAATACTCCCTTACAAAACAAGAAGGGAGCAGAGCTAGTGCGCACAAAGCAAAGATATTTACACTGTGGGGTCAGTACACATCTTTTTTAATTTTTAAGAATTAGTGTTGACTAAGGACAGATAGAGAGAGAGGTCTTTGCATAAGTGTATCTCTGAGGAGTGGGTATGTACAAGAAGCTTTTCTCCACCATAGTAGAATTGCGTAAGGATGTCCCATTTAGCCAATCCTATGCTCTAGGACTGTTTGCCCCTCCTTCCCTATGGAGAGGAAGCCAGCATAAAAGGGACAAGACTGAAAACAGGACCATAGTTCTACCTGTCCCTCTATGCAGTTCCACAGAGCAGGCTTTCCAGGGACTTGAGCAGGGTAGAGTAAGATCACAGTTAGATGCCTGTGCACCACTTAGGGCTAGTCTACTCTCTGTCAGCGGTGGCTCCTAATGGGAAAAGAATGGCGCATACCTCACCCCTCCATATCTTCAGGCATGCTCTGCATCTGGAAATGCATCAGTCAGTCTGCTCCAGGGTTGTCCCTCTGCACCTCCAGAGACTGAGGGCCCAGGGCAGAGCAGTCTCTATGATGTATTTCCAGGTATAGATCCTGCCTGCCAACCTGAGTGGGCAAAACATGCTCATCCATGTCCTAGCAAAACATAATTGCTGCAGTATAGACAGGCCTTTGGATGTCTAATAGATAGAATGGGATCTATGTCTTGGTGTCTAGGGGAAGCTTAGCCTGCCTCACTCTTCCTTGGGAGACAGTAGAGCCCCATGTGAGATATGCATTTGCCTAGACCTTGTGCCATTTTATGTTATGCTTTATTCTTGTGCATAACATACTTTATTCAAACAGCAGAACAAACAGTGCTTTCTTCATAGTCATCATGGTCATCATAGGTAGCAGACTCCTAAGGGAAGGAACTGCTGGATTTAAACCCATGGGTCTATCTGGTGAGCAGTCAGTACAACAAACGCTGTAGTCTGGGACCCAAACTAAGAGAGGGAAAATTTCAGGTTCCAACCCTGGAAAGGGCTAAGACCTGAAGCCTGACACCTGTGAGGGGAGTGTGCAGAGAGCCCTGTGTGTGTCCCTGGTGGGAAGAGCTCTTCTGTTTGTGTGACACTTTTGTTTGAAGTCTCATGCCCCTATCACTGAAGAGTAGCTATCTTCATCTGAATTCTGTTTTAGTCCTAATCCCATCCTTAGGACATTTTCCTTCTTCCTGCACACACACACTGAAGTCATTAAGAGTGGCCTGTGAGGTTGAGTGGCAGTACCTATAGGTTGTTTATATCTATTAGGTTTTTCTGAGACCTTTTGCATAGCTCTGCATTTTGGTTGCAGGGGCACAAGATGAGGAGGAGGTGATAAAAACACTTGAACCCAGAACCTACCATATTGCTTAGACATAGCTAGATGAAGGGTTCAGAGGAAAATCAACTCCCTAATTCTTCCTGTCCTTGCTAGCGGTTAGCAGGAAGGGGTCTACCTATGTTTAGAATGGGAAGATTATGCGCACATCTAATCCTGAATGGTTTTAAATCTTTGTCCCTTCTCCAGAAGTTTCTAGAAGGTTCTGGTGGCTAAAAAGCAAATAAGCAATTGAAAAACATTTAGTGTTTCTTCACAGGGATATGCTCGTTTTTCTCTTAAGAGTCCTTGCTGAGCTACTTGGCCCTATCTACTGTAACAAGAGTTCTCCATAGTAGGTACAATACTTTAACAACTTATTTCAGGCTCTCACTACCTTCTTATTTTTCAGACTCCCCACATCTGGAGACTTGGAAGTCTCCAGGCCTGGGAGACTTATGTTTTGAGAAAGGCCTGGAAGACTTGTGTTGGGAATTCAAAATGCTGTAGTTGGGAATTCAGTGGTAGATTTTTCAGAGTTGTTTTTGCTGTAATTAGACTATCAATGATGAATGGCATCATTTGATGGAAACCCTTCAGAGAATGTGTGTATGTTACTGTGATATGAATTTTTTGGTCATTTGTCTTTACAAGTCTTGACCAATATTCCATTCTGTAGAAAACATCAAGATCCCCAAAGCTTATTCATATCTTGAAAATAAAAAAGTAAGTATCCATCAGAGAGCTACCCTCCTTTTAAGTTGCAGAAGTCCTATGAGCACACAAAACATTCTGTTACCCTCTAGTGCAGTGGTTCTCAACCTTGTTAGACTCGAGGCATCCCTTGGAAAATGCCAGCTCTGTTTTCAACTACAGAAAAATAGTACAGTAATTTTTTCTGTTACAAAGATCTCGGAAAGATGATCACAACAGATCAAAATTATTTTGATGCTATGGATTCCTATTTGAAATCTCTGGGTTTACCTTGTGAACTATATTTGCATACCCAGCAGTGCTAGCATTGTGCAGCACCCTTAAAAGGATCTCAAGGCATCCCAAGTTGCCACGACATACTGGTTGAAAATCACTGCTTAGTGATTTTAATACATCTCTACTCCATGTGGCAACTACAATAGCTGCCTGTCCTGCATATCACCCACCAGCATTACTTTCAGTTAGACTTCTGTTTTTCTTGGTGGTTAAACCTGCTTTTGTCTTCTTTAATATTTAGATTACATGTGGGGGAAGGGGACTGCCTTTTATGCTCTAGTTAAGTGGGGGGCCATTCCTGTTTGGACCTCATAGATGATATTGTAATAGAAAACAGTGATAGCAATAATGGTTCATGATCTGGGATTCACACAAGGGTTCTGGGATGTACCACTGGGTAATTACCAGGCTTCCTGCCATCTATAGCATGTTTCGTAGCTTCCTTGGTTCTTGTTTATCCCCACAGCGGCTTTTTTTTTGTTGCAAAAGATGGTTGGGAAATGGTTAAAGTTCAAATAAAATGCATATTTTGCTTGTATTCTCTTTTTTGTGGAAAATCCTAGTGGCATTTTTAATGTGATTTTGAAACATTGAATCACCACAATTCTTAAGGTTTTTTTTTAAAAAGCCTAGGAGCTCCTCAAGAAAAGACGCTTCAAGTTAAGTTTTTTTTAATGGGAGAAGGTTGGGGTTTTTTTCACTGAAATGCCATGTAGACTACTTTTTGGACAGCTCTTGATTTTTTGATTTTTTTTTTTTTTTTTTTTTATCCTGTCATTAACAGTGTTCAGGGCTGTTACTCACTGTATACCACATGGATCAGTCCCTGAGCAGGACCTTCAAATCTACTTAAAATGGACACTCTTTTGAGATGCAGTTTATCTTTTAATTCTGGCTTTGTATAGATACTACAAACTAGGTCCTAGGCTACAGCTGGAGGCTCCTTGAGACTATTAACATTGTATAATAAATACAACTCACTGCCCAGAAGCAAACGTCTCTCTTGGTGGAGAATAAGGGAAAATTAAAGGAGAGTCTGGCTTTATCAGCAGCAGGGTGGTTCAGCAGAGTTCCTTGGATTGAAAAGCTTGCCCAGCATCCTTGTCAGTGCACTGAAGGTATTGCAGGAAGAGAAACACTGCAACAGGTGAGCAACTAAGTGTGCCTTATAGAACCATAAAAAATTAGGGTTGGAAGGGACCTCAGGAGGTCATCTAGTCCAACCCCCTGTTCAAAGCAGGACCATCCCCAACTATATCATCCCACCCAAGGCTTTGTCTAGCCAAGTCTTATAAACCGCCAAGGATGGAGATTCTACAGCCTCTCTGGGTAACCGGTTCCAGTGCTTTACTACCCTCCTAGTGAGAAAGTTCTTCCTAATATCTAAACTTCCCTTACTGCAACTTGAAACCATTGCTCCTTGTTCTCTTATCTGCCACCACTGAGAACAGTCTAGCTCCATCCTCTTTGGAACCGCTTTTCAGGTAGCTGAATGCTCCTATTAAATCCCCTCTCAGTCTTCTCTTCTCCAGACTAAATAAGCCAGTTTCCTCAGTCTCTCCTCAGAAGCCCCAGGCCTCAAACCATTTTCGTTGCCCTCCGCTGGGCTCTCTCCAATTTATCCACAACCTTTCTGTAGTAGGGGGCCCAAAACTGGACACTGTATTCCAGATGTGGCCTTACCAGACCAACATGGCTACAACCTATACCCCAGAATAGAGGTGTTCACTTCCCTCGATCTGCTGGCAATGTTCCTACTAATGCAGCCCAGTATGCCACAGGCCTTCTTTGCAACAAGGGCACCCCATTGGCTCATATTCAGCTTACTAGCTAATTACCCATCAAGGGGCTAGGATGGAGTGCTGCCATCTAACGCCCCGTGCTGCCACTGTTCTGCCTCTTGCAAGGAGCAGGGTGGGAGAGCCGAGGCCAGCTCTGCTGGCAGGCCTCGGCTCCCCCACCCCCTGTCCAGTCCTCGGCGTCGCTTCGGAATCATGGCGGCACTTCCCCAAGCTTGAAGCACTCTGATTGGCTGTTTCCGTCCCCAGCCTGTACTAGTGCATGGAATTTTTCTATTCCAGGTGCAGGACTTTGCACTTCTCCTTGCACGACTTCAGAAGTCTGTGTGACTTACAGTGGGAGTGCTGAGTAATTAAACCTGAAGTATTCAGTTTGGCAAGACGCGTCACCAGAAAAAAATCATCACACTTCCATCAAAGAACGTAATAGTCGGCCAAATTAATACTGGTACAAATTGGCTGAAGTTAGCTGATTCAAAAGAGGGATGAATATGATCCATTCTTGTTAAACAAAATGTCTATTTTTTTCTAAGTATTCCACAACCTATTACTCTGTTAGGTAGAATCTCTAGATAGAAGAAAATATATGCACATGCATGTACACATTATAAATTGTCTTAAAGTGGCTATTAAAGAAGTTACTGAAGTCCTTTGCAAGGTTTTCACCATGTCTGTACAGGGTCAGGTTTCTTAATATGCTTTTTCACTTAAGCCATGCTGCTTGCTTCATGGTAAGTAGCAAATGGAGTTGTTTACCAGCAGCACTTGAAAATCTAGCTCATAAAATAAGTTGGAAGGAAAGGGATGTTTTCACTTAAGTCAGACTCCACAAGAGCACTGGTAATCCATGTTCTCATACCTCAGAGTGCTGACCAGTAACATATCTTGCCTATGCTGTGAATAGTCAAATACCTAATATTTAGAAATAACCAAATATTTAGAAACTGACTCACTCCCATCTTCTCTCTTTTCTTGAAGAAAACAAATGAAAAGTATCTCCTGGTAAGCAATAGATGGCTTTCTGGAATGTACCCATGTCATATGATTTGATGTGGTGCCGTTTGACTTTTTTTTTTTTTTTTTGATGCCTTTTTTCCCCCCTCTTCAACCCAGAGTAAATAGCTGTTGAATGGGGAGGTGCCCTCTTCCGTAGTTAAACACTTGTTTTCCCAGAGGGCCCCTTCAGTATTGCAAAACTCAAGGGCTGAGACAAAACTGCTTAGCTGAAAAGGAATGCAGATGCCTACCAACAAAAACAATGGGGCCAGTGCCATTTCTGGTAAGTAAACCTGAAGTATAAATTGGTAGTGATCAAGTGAAGTTCAGCTTTGAAGCTTGAACTATATACAAAGGTCTTTGAGAGAGAGAGCAGGGGAGATATTTTGGCAAGCAAAAAAAAAAAAAAGTTTATTTTCATTTGAAAAATGATGTACTACAACAATTTCCCTCTATTCCTTCTTGGCAATGAAAATAGAAACACGGAATTATTGGATTTATCCTACAAAATCCTGCCAGTTTGGAACACTGCCTTTTACATCTGCATTCAGTTATGCCTCTTTCAAATGAGGCTTTTTTCTTTTATCTCTTAATGCTACATGGGTTTTTTTATCATTATTATAACTGAGAAAGAGACTGACAGAAAGTTGGAGTTAAATAAATGGAAGTTGGCTTATTTTTAATCTTCAGTAATATTGAATGCAGAGATGAAATTAAAAAGGGCTTCTTTCCATGTGTTGTAAAGTGCCAGAATTCTCCCCTACTTCTTATACTGTGGTCATTGTGTCACTCGAACAGCTTGATATGTAGCTTAAACAGCTATATGTTATATGTAGCTTAAATACTTCTTTAATACTTGTATTGTGGACAGTGTGCCAAGTTTAGCCTTATAGATTTGATGTCTGGAATCTGGATGTTCCATGGGATGCTTGACCTGAGAAAGAGAGCTATATGGTTAAGGCACTAGACTAGTGCTCAGGATACTGGGTTCAGCTCTTGACTCTGTCATGGTGGGCAAGTTGGTTAGGAACAGATTTTCAAGGTCAGTGTGCTCATCCCACTGCAAGGGTGCTTTTGCCTTGTTTTTTAAAGCAGGCACATATCTTGTGATGAGCTGTTTTGAAAAACTGGTTGCCTATTTAGGTGTTAAATAGAGCTGAGCTCTTCAGAATATATGTCTGTTAATTCTCTCCATGCCCCCATGTTTTCTCCCATTAACATGGCTGTAATAGCACTTCCCTTTTCCTGTCCTTTACTTATTTTGTCTGTTTAGGTTATGGGTCCTCCCCACCTTCAAACTCCTATGCATCTTCTGTACCTAGGGAAATGCAACCCAGCCTTGGTGGGGGCCTCTGGCTGCTGTCAAATTAAAAAATGTATCTGGGAGAGGAAAACTCAAAGGGAGTAAAGAACAATAATGGATGAGAATTTTCCAAAGAAAGAGAACTTTCCAAAGCATTCTCTTTATTAAAAAAAAAACAAAGTAGAAATGAATGGGGTCAGAGCTATCTATAGAACAAGATAGCTCAGTTTTAGATGCATTAGTTTGCTGTGGATTCTTAAAGTACCATGTGAAATCTGTACTAGATTGGTAATGGTGAAATGGCAATGTTGTCCAATGAGATTTATTCATCAGCCCTAAGTTAATGTTTCTGTTACCCCATTTCACTGACTGGCCAGGTAAAATACTGAGTCTTGTAGGTTATTCTACTTAGCAGGAAAAATTGGTAACAGGGTCAAATGTCTATGATGCAGGTCTGTTGTATTCTTAATGCTGGTCTGTTTTATTATTGTGTTGCTGGTTCAACAAGCACCAGATAGACCAACCGAAGCCCTGACTTGAACAACAGCAGAAGGTTTGCAAAAGATTTGAAATCACAATGATGCAATAGATAACTAGCAGCTGGATATGAATTACTAATGTAATTTAATCTTTTGCTTGTCTTTGCTCACCTTAAGACCCATATCTAATATTCTTGAGATGTCCCAAGAGAACTACAGTCAGACAATATTGCAGTAGCATGTCTCAAAACCTTAGGAACAGTATGATACCAAGGACCTTCTAAAATTGTAGACTTCTTTGAGCAGTAACAATTTCAATAGTTTTTTAAGCTTGAGAGGTCATATTAAGATCAGAGATCAAAATTAATTGAAACAAGACCATGTTGATGCCTGTTTTAATGGAGCAGGTAGTGACTCCCAGCTCTTTGGGCCTGCAACCCCCCAAACCAGTCTTTGTTACTCAGGCTTGGCTCTAGAAATAATAAAAAATCCTGTTGTTTCAAGCAAAGGGTTTATTTGCAGTCTAAGCTAAATAAAACTGAACATAAAAATACTAAGCTCTGCATATTTTTATGATATTTTTGTAAACTGATTCTTCCTTCTCCAGAAGTTGCAGTATCACGAAAATATAAATTCTACCCTTTTCTGGTCACTGAAATAGAAATGTGTATTGATGCCAGTATGGAGCAGAAGTGACCTAACCTATTTGATATATCCCTCCTTGGCTTCCCAAAAGGTCCAGGTTTAGGGAAGTAGTTTGGGAGCAGGGTGTGTTATCCAGTGTGGAGGACCATGCTATGGCTACTGGAAACTGTCTACTAGTGATAGTCCAGAGCTCTGCCTGGAGTTCCTTGCTATAGGGAAGGGAAGCTGTGGTGCCAGTGGATGTCTGAATCTGCCTGACATTTTGTCTCACCATAGATGTTTCTTATAAATCGGGGATGGGCAAAATACAGCCCACAGACTGGTTCCAACCCACCAGGCAATTTCATCCAGCCTGCAGGTGGATGCCTAACAGTTCACTGTATCCAGCCCAGTCCCAGGCTGCCCTTGCTGTGCTCGCATGGGGCTGAACCCCATTCACTCCTGCAGGGACAGCGCACCCTGTGCTCCCACTCTCGCCCTCAGGACGGCCCTGATCCTGGCCCCGTGAATAGAGAAGCAGCAGTGGGCAGGGGAAGTGGTGGTGGTGGCAGTGGCAGGGGGCAGAAAGAAGGAGGGCAGCAGGCAGGCGGGAAGGTAGGGAAGCGGCAGGGGAAGGGTGGCAGCAGGTGGGGGTGAGGGAAGTGGTGGTGGCAGTGGGGGATGGGAGTGGCAAGGGGAGGGAGTGATGATGATGATGACAGCAGGGGGTGGGGAGTGGTAGTGGTGGCAAGTGGGAGCGAACCAGCAGCTGGGTTGGATTGCAGAGTCCGCACCAGTGCCCCGGGGTCAAGGCCAGCAGGGACCCAGGGCAGGACAGGAGGAGTGTGGAGCCCAGGCATGTGGGCATACGGGGTCTGCCTGGCTCCATCACATGGGGCTCGCTTACAGTTCTCCAACCGAGCCGCACATCTCTAGGGGCAGGCCTGCGCAATAGAGCCAGCAGCCTGGCCCCACTCACTGCTATGCTCAGGTCATGGAGAACATTGGGGAGCTCCACGCTATGGAGCCAGGCCAGCTCTGCCCCTCTCCCTGCTGCCTCGGCCAAGCCCCATGACCTGCACAACTGGCTTCATCATGCAGGGCTTCCCCCAGCAGTGTGAGGCTCGGGCATGTGAGCCCCACACAATGAAGCTGGCACCCTGGCCACGTGCAATCCTGGGGCTTGCTGGGACTGCGCACTGCCAGGGGGCTCCACCTGCTGCTGCCTCTGGCAAGGGGCTGTGCACAATGGCGGGGGGGGGGGTGTTTGTAGGGAGGCTGCACAAACGCACATGCCATCCCCACCCCGCCACAAACCCCTAGCCTCCCTCCCACCACACACAGCCACAGCCCCCCACAAACCCCATACCTACTCACACATCCCCACAAACGCACATCCCCAAAATCCACCATAACCACCTCCTCTCACACCCCCACACCCCACATCCCTACACACGCATCCACAGTCTCCCACAAACCCCATACCCAGCCACCCACATCTACCCACACACATCCACACCTTCCCTCACACACACACACCCACACACATAAACCCGCAACCCCCCACAAATCCCATACCCACCCACCCGTACCCCTCCCCCAATATACAAGAGTAAGACTTCATTTTGGGCTATTATGCAATCACCTCTATATACACTATACAAACGCACACAATCGGGACAAAATATTTTTTGAAAAAAAATTAATGTTATTGTAGGTGTTTGATTTTTAGTATATAATTATTTTTTTATGGTTCCAAGATGGCAAACCTCCTTCCCAAAAGGAATACTTCCAGGGGTAAGGGGGGAGGACTTCAGGTGGCAAAGGTCAGGGCCCTAGGGGTGGGACTTCTGGTCCCAAGATGGCGACCGGGGCCAGGGCACCCTACCCTTGCAGCCCTTGACAGCTCACCAAAACTCATTGTGTCACCCCCCAGCCAAAATAATTTCTTGCTTCTGTTATAAATTGATACTTCTTAATATCCTTGGCTTTCCAATCACATGCAAAACGATTCTTTCTGTAGTGGCCAGTTCAGCCACTGAGGTGGGCTCAGTGTTGGCTGCCCTTGTCACTTTTCATATGTATGTTCTTTCATCAGCTCACAAGCACTGTCAACAATATTCTGGATGTCCTCAAAGAAGAGATAGCCAAGCATCTAGGCCATACCCGATTAAGAGTCTCTTTGGTTCTGGTTTTACGGCTTAATGCTGCTGTAGAAATGTGATGGATTCCATTTCTACTTGATTCTGCAATTTTTTCATTGGGATCCTGCAGCACCAGCTGACTATAAAAAAAATGACTCAAACAGAGATCAAGGCTGCTTCAGTTTAATGAACAATGCTTTACTGATCCAGGAAAGCGAACTTGTGTAAACAGGCATATGACATTTATTTTCATTGCAGGACAGAGCTTTATGCTCTTGGTGTCCTGTAAAAAGCTGGTGGGTAGATTTTTATTTTGAATGCTATACATGTTGAGCATAAACAGGAGGCATAGTTTTCCTCAGTCTTGCAGTGAGAGTGGAATAAGTGGCAACTGGCTTTGAAACAGAAAGTATGTGCTCTACTGTTCTGACTGCTTGGGGGTGATGCAAACAGTTTGTCATACAGCTCAGAGCAAGGGTTTGTGGGCTGCAGGGCAGTAAGACGCAGCTGGTACTGAAAGACTGAGGACACTCCACAGTTCATGGAGGTCCTATCATCTGATTTGATCCCCTGAAATGGAGGAGTCGGAGCTGTTTGGTTTTGGGGGGCTTGATAACAGCAGCTGCCACATAAAATATTCACATGATTAATGCTGAAGAATCCTGTGTAGACACTTCCCTCCAGAAAACAGAGATTGTATAGCAATTATGAGGAGGCAGTGTGACAGGAGCCCAGAGGAATGCTGAAATAGGGATATAGAAGAGTTACTTATAGGCTGTTTTATGACAAAAAAAAGCAAACCAGAAGCAAATATGTGAAATGCATGGCTAAATAACTTTTTGGGGATTGAAGTGTGCTCAGTTTCAGCTGAATTGAATTTATGCTGTGGGTAAGGGAGAGCATGACAAAGAGGCAGGGACTCCTGCAAAGGAAATAGCTTGTAGACTGAATTACCTTTTCAAATAACCCATTTCCACACCCCCTTGGCTTCAGGAGTTCAAATTTCATTGAATCCGATTGTGCCTCAGACTCCTCCCACGTGTTTACATTTTCACTTGCTTTTTTGGCTGAATCGGTTTCATGCTTCTCTAGCACTACCCGTTACCTTCAGAAGCAGCAACAGCTGTAGCAGGAGGGGTAGGGAAGCTGTGTGCCCTGCTAATCTGGAGGCATCTGCAAAATCTCTGTCTTTCCTCTTCTGTAACATTTTACTCAAGGAGTATTAGCTGATTTAAGCAAGCCATTGTTTGATTACTGTACAGAACTCCTGATCCCGTCCAGTAAAAGGTAAGAGGCTTTCTTATAGTTCAGTAACTGGCAGTACAGTGTGTGTGTGTGTGTGTGTGTGTGTGTGTGTGTGTGTGTGTGTGTGTGTGTGTAAGAACTTCCAGTAAAAGAGAAGAGAGTAAAGACAAGTGAGCATAAAAAGTTTTAACCTTCAAGGATTGCAGCTCTGGACTTGTCTAGGTTTGCCTTGAAGGCAGTAATATTGATTCATAAAGTTGAAAAATAATCCTACCGTCCTGTAATACTTCCTGGTCTTAACAGGATCAGTGGGACAGTGGGTAGGAGACAGTATTTGTAACCTCTCTTGTGTTCAGGTGGACTGGGTCAGAATGGTTCTTGCTGGGTCCATGTGTTTACCTAGCTGGCTTGCATTTTTGTGTGTTTTCACAAGTGGTGAATGGCTGGAAAGGGACTAACTGGAGATAAGTCAAAAGGCTGAAAGACTGAAATGTCTTTTGACTCACAAGCCTGCCTCCAAGTATTTGGATTTCAAGAAAGGAAGCATCAGAGAACACAGGCTGGGAGGGGAGCTGCCAAACTGGTATATGTTACTATTTCAGCTTCTACATTCTATGTAAGTCTCTTTTTGTATGCTAGTTTTAGGCACGAATATATATATATACACACACACTCCTTCCACTCTGAGGCTTACATTTATAAGTAAGTGCTTGATACTAGCCCATCTATATTTCAGGTTCAGTGGGAATTTTGCCAGTTTTAGCTCTGGCAGTTCAAATAGGAGACAGAGTACTTCTGGAGAAAGGAGGTCAGACTGAAAGAAAGTGGGCCCCTCGAGTTTGGGTAATTGAATTCCAACCCTGCTTTGGTCTCCACTGTTTTGAACTGCCCTTGTTTTTTGACAGCTGTATGACTCCAGCATTTTATAGACTGTTAGTTCCTTGGAAAAATTGAGAGCAGGATTGAGCTTTGAACTGCAATGAGAAATTTAATGTGTGCAGCTTTCAGGATGCCAGTATGTAGCAAGGTGCACAGAATAACGTTTTGCTTTGCTCACATATTCTTTTTTTTTTTTTCCCCCTGTGTATGTATATCTACGTTGTTGCTTTTTAACCAGGTTAGATATCACTTTTCTCTTCTGGATTTAAAAAAGTGAGAAATAAGAAACATTGCGAAGACCAAAGTAATGCAAAATCTTAGGGTTGACTTGAAGAGCTATTCCAAGTATACTATCTATGGAAAAAGTATCAAGTGATTATTTTAGTAGAGGGGCAACAAGCCCATATCATATACATTTTTTAATTCACAGCGTTGTAACAGGTCATCTTTTTAGTTTGATTTTGTGGGGAAGGATGGGAAAGCAAAGATTCCTTCCATCATAGTTTACACTATGTCAAAATGACCCAAGTACTATAATACTTACAGCACTGAGTGTCCTTCACTTCCATAGAAGTTAGAGACTGTATCTTCAAGGATCAGGCCCTATCAGTACAGCTGTTGCGTCAGTTAAAAGTAGCTTCAGAGTAACGTTCCGATTACTCCGATTTCAGTATCATAAGTCTACTGACTCGCTTTCTGTGAAATGACTTAATTCAAGTAAAACAATGTTTGCCTATTCCATGTGGCATATCAAGATTCTGTTGCAATATAGTTCACTCCTTAATAGCACTGTCGTGTTGTAGAGTGGAAAGATATTTGTATACTTGTGCTTCTTATCATATTCTGAAACTCACTTGCAATGGGACACACTCTTCAAATATTACGTACTTTCTCTTCAATCAGGAGTGGGCAAATTATTTCTGGTATATGTTATCTCAGGATTTGTCATGATTTGGAATGAGATAAAGCCACAGAATTTAGATGTAGATACAAAATTTTCTACTGTAGTCTTCAGGATTCTGGTTCAGGCCTATGCTTAGTCTTTTCTCATCTATTTATTGGCACACAGACATACTTTTTCAGTGAGCCTCCAAAATATCAAAAGTCAGCTGCCTAGGAGCGAGAGGTGGCTTAGCTGTACATGGAATAAAATTGCTTGATTTTTATCCCCTAATCACAGGTGGTCCTACTTGTAGCCTGTCGCTGTTTTGTCCATTTAAGACTTACACAATAGTGATGCTTTAAAGTGGCCACTACTGGAAAAGTTTGCCCATGGGAATTTGGGAATTGGTCCATAATAAAAGGTTGGCAATTGAGCCAAATTTTCAAAAGCAGGTACTTAAGACAGACATCTAGATACTTCTGTGATTACATTTTCCTTGGGGTATTTAAATGCCTGGTTTACATGATTCAGTGCTTACTCAAATGAGTCCTGGTAAACTGTTCATCTAGAAAATTAGATCTCCTGATATACTATGTCATATTCAGAAAATCCCAAATGATCACTCAGCTTGCAAATATTCAGGGATTCTGGCCCCTCTACTCTCCTGGTGCTGGCATTTTGAGGTTTCAGAGTGAAAAAGTAAATGCCAGGAAACCTATCTGTCAGCTTTAAAACAGTAGGACACATCACAAAGATGCCAGGCATCAAACATTATCCTATCTGTCATGGTATCCTATCCTGACACAAATATGAAGTTGAATAGCATATGATAGCTGATCCGTGTCAGAATGGCTGAATATTATGCAACACATAGGGTCTCATATGATGTGATTGTAAAGGGAATAATTTAAATGTAAACTTGACAGAGACTAGGACATTAAACATAAAAAAGCAGCGTGCATTAGGTCAACTTGTACTGACTGCAGATCAGATCTGCTCAGCTTATAAATAAAACTCCGATCTTTTACCTATATGTATTTAGTTTTCAGGGTAAGAAATTTTCTAGGGATCAGGAAAGTCAAGCAGTTTCTTTTAGTTACCATATCATCACCAGCAACAAAGATTTTGCAAGCTGCATTCTCCCCCAAAATCTGTGTAATAATTGAAGGTAGAATTTAACCTTGCACTTGAATACTGGAAACAGATCCAAAACTTGTTGGCTTAAATGGAAGTGTTTCCATAGGCTTTGGATTAGCTTCTTGGGTAATACTGTTGATGCTCAGACCAGAATAAACAGTTTGCCCTCCGTAATCTGAGCTAGCAGTACCCCAGCAGATTTCAGCCTGTGCGTGTGCATGTAGGAGGTTCATACCCTGATCCAAAGCCCACTGAATTTCACTGATTTTAGTGGTCTTTGGATGTCATTCTTTCAACAGTTGCTTTTGCTTTAAATATAATTACGAAGCTCTACATAAGATGTCATTCATCTACCTGACAGCCGGGGGAAGGAGACATTTTTCTTGCAGGATTTTTTGCAGCTCATCTTCTGATAAATTTTTCTAAAGCATTCCTGCAGGTGCACCATTCCTTGCTGCCTACTAGTTAAGAGTGACTACTCAGGGAAACCTAAAACATGTCCAGTTTGTTCATCTTCACCATAGACCCAAAGGTCAGATGAGAAGCAGGACTGGATAGTCAGTAAGAAAGTATTTTAGCAAGCAAATTGGGTATTTCATAGTAGTTCAGGACCACTAATTTGACTTGTGCATGTATCAGGAAAAGATACTTTTTAATATACTTAAAGGGATACCCTTTACTCCCAAAAGTCATTGAAACTTGAACTCCTCTAACATGGCATAAATCCAAGGTGGGCAAAAATGTTGTAACTCTGTTAATTTATTGAAAAGTATATTTTGTTGAACAGTCCCCTGGAGAATTGTAAAACTGGACATTACAGTACTATCTTCCTAATGTCTAATTTAAAGCGTGCTAAAGAAAATTTAAATTGAGCAACCTAGTGTCAGTGCCTGAAGTGCAAACAGAAAACCAAGAGTAAAAATGAGAACAGTAAAACTTTCTTGCAAGCTATCTTTTATTTTAATAATTGAAGGTACTAATTAGTAATATTGCTGAGAATATATTAAGATCTATAATGTTTCAGAACCTTTCTAAACATTTAGCTGGATCTGAGCATCTTTTGTGGTTTGTTTTTCTACTGTCTAGAGTATGTGGCAATATAGCTAGCTAGTTTTAGGACTTGCAGCTTATTTTTTCCGAAGAAAACAAAAACTTATTTTCTTTGGCCTTCGGGTTATAAGATTTGAAAATAGCTAGAGTTCATGGTCAAATGACTATTGGTTTAATTTGCATTGTTCTTGTAAACTTATTTTATTTTATTTTTTAATCATTTTTCCTTTTTTCACAAGGCAACCTGCAAAGATGAGTTAAGTCATGATCCTTCATAGATGCTAGGGCAGGAAAGAGTGCTGTGGTCAGATGACCCTAGCCAGATGCCTATCTAGCCTTCTCTTAAAGACCCCCCAAGGTAGGGGAGAGCACCACCTCCCTTGGAAGCCCATTCCAAATTCTGGCCACCCTTACCATGAAGAAGTTCTTCCGATGTCTAACCTAAATCTGCTCTCTGTCAGTCTGTGACCATTGTTCTTTGTTACCCCAAGAGGCGTCCTGGTGAACAGAGCATCTCCGATTCCTTGCTGCGCCCCCTAATGAATTTGTAGGCAGCAACAAGAACACCTCTCAGCCTTCTCTTGCGGAGGCTGAAGAGATCCAGGTCCCTTATTCTCTCCTCATAGGGCTTGGCCTGCAAACCCTTAACCATATGAGTGGCCATCTTCTGGGCCCTCTTGAGGTTATCCACATCCTTGTTAAAGTATGCTGCCCAGAATTGGATGCAGTACTCCAACTGCAGTCTGACCAATGCCGCATAGAGGGGAAGTATCACCTCCTTGATTCTATTTGTCATGCATCTGCTGATGCACAATAAAGCGCGGTTAGCTTTGCTGATGATTTTGTCAGACTGACGACTTGTGTTCATCTTGGAGTTCACTATGACACCAAGATCCTTCCATATGCCCTTTGGAACAGATCCTGTCATTTATCACACTTCTAACACAATGGGGCCCCCAGCAATAGTACAACATAAATTATAAATAATTGTAGTAATGAAAGCACTGTTTATCTGGGTGGAGTCACAAAGGTGTGGGGGTGGCTCTGTTGCTAGCTTAATTGATTAATTAAGCAAAAGGGGTGGGTATACAGATTAGCTATCAGTGAAGCTAAAAGAGTCTAGCTTCAACAGTTCGAATTTATTAACAAGGAAAGGGGAAAAAACATAGCAATAAGCACAATGACAGGAACAGGAGACATCTATACATATACCCCTATATTTACAGGGTCTTCCTTACCAGTGTCGCCCAGATACTGTGGTGGGGGTCTCCAAGTCCTCACCCTCTGGCCTTTGGTCCTGGTAAGGGAGTCTTCGCTTCCTTTGAACTCCTAAGGACAAATCCACCATAAACTCTCACCACCCATCACACCAGACCATGGCAGCATGAGCTTTCATAGCCTTCAAATGATTGACAGAAATAACTATCCAATGGTTCCCACTTAGTAACAACATTTAACCAATTATACTTGCTTAGTGACAGCACATGTCACTCATTCTCACCGTATCACTCTCTGTCTTCTAAATAACCACTCTTGCTTTTACTTCAGTCATATAACTCTTCTTCTATCCTTCATCTTACATTCCCGCCAAAACTAGAACAAGTTTGTGCATGTGCTTAATTTCCTAAACTAGGAGACAAGATCAAAAGTGTGTGAAAGCTTCCAGAATTTTTCCTTATATGCAGAAAATAGACCTGGGCTACAATCCCCTCCTTGATGGTGGTCCCACCTTAGGGTACCACCATCACATTTAACCAGACCTGGTGTACCTACTAGCAGAGCCATATCTTTTTAGTGGGGGTGCTGTCACCCTAGCCCAGGGGTGGACAATTATTTCAGGCGGAGGGCCGCTTACCAAGTTTTGGCAAGCCATCAAGAACTGCATGGGTAGCCCCACCCCTTAACAGGTGCCCCACCCCCTGATCACCATCTTGGGACTGGAAGTCCTGTCCCCTAACCCCTGACCTTTGCCACGACAAGTCCCTCCTCTTGCCCCCTGGAAGTATTCCTTTCTGCAAGGGGTTTTGCCATCTCTGAACCAGAAAAATACCAAATTATATTCTAAGAGTCAAACATGCATTCATTAATTTCATTTAAAAAATATTTTGTTCTAATTTACATGCATTCATGTAGTGTATGCAGAGGTGATAGTATAATAGCTTAAAATGAAGTCTTACTCTTGTATATTGTGGGAGGATGTGGGTCGGAAGGTGGATATAGGTTTGTGGGTATGTGGGGAGGGGGGTGTCGGTGGGTATGGGTTTGGTGTGGGGCTGTGAGTGTGTGGGGAGAGGGTGGCTGGGTAGGTTTGTGGCTTCTGTGGAGGGGGAGGGTTGCCCACTGCCTGGCCCCCCTACCCCCAGCAGCAAGCAGAGTCCCCCACAGAGGTCCTGCAAGCCTGAGCTCTGTGCTCCTGCCACTCCTGGCCCAGGGGCACTGGCATGGCTCATTGCCACTTGCCCCCCATCTGACACTGCTCCCCTTCTCCTGCCACTTCCTTGTTCCCTGCCCCCTGGCCTCTCTGGCACCATATCCCAGCTGCTCCTGCAGTCCCAGCACTGCAGCTGGGAACCGTGTGATGCCAGAGCATGGCAGGTGCCGGGGAGTGGAGAAATGGCTGTGGCAGGCAGGGGGAAGAGGTAGCAAGTGGGTGTGAGGACCACAGCAACAGCCAGGTGGGAGCATGGGGCCTGTACCAGCAGGGCAGGAGCATGGGGTCCGGGCTGCACTGCTCAAGCAGGGAGAGGAGGGAGCTGGCCCATCTCCATAGAGCCCCTGGCAGCCCAGCCCTGCGCTCCTGGTGCCCCATTCTGGGCCCCACCAGCACTGGCCCCTGTGCACTGGCACAGGCCCTGTGCTCCCGCCCAGCTGTCACTATGCTCCACATGCCCACTCGCTGCCCTTTCCCCCTGCCTGCTGCACACATTTTCCCGCCCACCTGCCTTCCCACATGCCTGCCAGCACCACATGGTTCCTGGCTGCAGTGCCGGGACTGCAGGAGCCAGCCCGGCTGGCCCTGAGGACTGGGGTGATCACCCGTGGTCCTGCCCTGCCTTCTTCCCTCCCCTCCTTCTTATCTGTATTTCCCTTGGCATGAAGGCAGGAACAGTCCCACACCAGAGGCCTTCAGAAGTCCCTGCTAGGTAGAGGCTTCTGGTTGGGGCTCGGGGTGGGGCTGGGCCAGGCCAGACTTGCTGTGGCAGCTGTTTAGTTCATCTGCCAGCTCCCCCTGTGTCCTACTGCCACTGGCTCCTGTCATCTTTGACAGGCAGCCAGGGGCAAATAAATATTAAATTTTCTAACTTTTTTTAGGGGCCCTGCGGGCCAGATAGAATAGCCCGGTGGGCCATGTTTTGCCATTCCCTGACTAGCCCAGTCTTCTGCTCTGCTCAGTTACCTTAGAAGGCTCTGTTTCCCCGTTGTCTGCATGTCTTGTTTATTATGACCATACAACATCAATTTAACATACCTGCACCTAATACTTACTATCACAGGTATCATAGTTCAAATAATTCTTATTATTGTTAACTAACCATAACAACAGGATGTAACATTATATTGAGCATACTAGTGGCTGTGGGTGACCAATAAAGCAATGCTTCCAGTGGTGGTTATTTCCTGTCTTTTTTATTTTTCCTAGCACAGTGACAGTCTGTTTGCCATCATGCTGGACTTTGATCATCACCCTTTGTGCTTGATTGGCATTTTCAGTTAACAGCTGCTGGAGGTCATCATGGCTCAGCAATTGCTGAATTAGCTGTAAGTTCATTCCTTCTAGAACAGGAATCATTTCATAGTACAGTTCGTAATTTTGCAATAACACATAAATTAGGAAATCCGGAAAAATAAAATCAAGGTCACAACCATACAACTTGGTAAAATTGCATTTGCAGAAGCTATTATAAAAATGCACAGGATAATGTAATAGTTCACCAACAATTATAAAACTACACCAGGTATTTACACAAACACATCTTTGACGAGCACAAACTACTGTTGAGTAATCATGATGTGTGTAATTCAAAATCACAAAGTCGTATTTTCTCTGATACGTATCTAGGCACATAATGTTGAGTGGATATTTTCTGTTCATGACTGTACCATGTGGTACCTCCTGGTTTCTAAAAGCAAAGCCAAGCCAGCATGTGACTGAGTTATCACATCCTTCTTTTAATTATGTTGAAGTAATTTCTCCTTCCCATCACATTCCCACATCTTGATCCCAATCACAGTCCCACAAATCAGTTCCTGAATCAATGGAGTTTTCCTGGCCAACTGAACGGCATCCTACACTTGAGTTCATGAGTAAATGGTTATGGATCATACTGTTACTGTGATCATTGACTTTCCACAAGTGAGGTAGAACAATTCTAGGAATATCTTTGCTGTACTGCATTACAACAATTAAGAACTTGGGTCGGGGGGGCGGGAACACCCAGGTCCAAACTGGATTACCTTAATATGTCTTTCTCGGAACCACAGCTGCTTTGAATTCAGAGGTGCAATGATCATTGCAGTCCAGACTGCAATAATAATGATCACAATTATGACTCATCCCTCCTTCTGCTGCCTGTCCCATGAGAAGTGCATCTTGTACCCGAAAAAACAAAATTAAGAAACATTTTTGAGGTATTTGCCTCTTTTCCATTATCTGTATTATTATTTCCTTTCCAGGGTTTCAACTGAGAGGCATGTATACATTTCAAGTTACTTTTTCCTTTCACTCGAAGTTCTACCTGGTAAACCATGGGTCTAGACTTATTGACTATCACAACAGAGCCTTCCCAAATGGAACAAAGTGCGTGCTGTCTCCCTAAAAGATTTACACATAACTTTGTCTCCAGTTTCGCATTCAATGGGTTTTTCCAGAAATCCGAAATGCTGATCCATCTTTTCTCTGTTTATCTTCAGTGCCTTTGCCATTTGTGTATAGGTTGCTGATGCACTTTCAAGCATCTTTTGCATCCATTCTTCTGGTAGCACCTTTGGCTGTATTCCATTAGGAATATCTCCCACTACCCACCGTTGCTCTAGCATTCACATTTTGCATCCCATCATAGCCTTGTGGGATATAATCACAAAGACTTCAATAGACCCTCTCGGTGTCATAAGGACTAAAGGTAATTTACTGTTCTAGTCCTTACCTTGCTGATTTATTACCTTTCTCAATGTGGTCTTTAGAGTACAGTTTACTCACTTAACATATTTGGAGCTTTGGGGGTAACCAGCAATGTGCAAATGCTGCTTTATGTCAAAAGTTAAACATACTCCTTTCATTACTTCAGCAGCAAAGCGTGATCCTTAATCAGAACAAATTTCCCTCAGTGTACCCCACCTGGAGAATGCTTGTTCAACCAGAACTCAAGCTGCTGTGTTATTCTTGGTTGATACTGCTTTGATCCATTTAGTGGATCAATAACAACTAAGCAATATTTGTTCACTCAAGCTGTCCGAGGCACAAGTCCAGTGAAATCAATCTGTAGTCTAGACCATGGTCCTTCTATTCTCTGGTGTTGTAATGGCCCTTTTCTAATTTGGGGGTCAGCATTATTAGTAGTGCATAATACGCAGTTGTTTACATATCTCTTGATATAAAATTTTAATCCAGGCCACCACCATGCAGCTTTTACTATGCTGATGGTTATGTCTACCTCAGGGTGCCCTACCTCATGAGCTAAAGCTATGAGCTCCACCATTACTTCTGAGGGTACTAACCACACCAGAGCCTCTCCTTCTTTCTTAGTAAGGGTAAGTCCCAAGGGTTCCTGCCAAAATACTCAGTTTCCATTATTTCTGTGCTTAATCAAATCCCTAATTGTAGGATTTTGATATCTGCAACAACACAAGCTCTGTAGAATCAGCTTTCGAATTTTTGCTTAGACATAAAAAGCATATTTCCCTATATCTTGCACCATCTTGCATCTTGTTACCATTTGGACCCTTCTCTCACTCCCTCTTCAGCCATCATGTCTGATTTATTGTTCCATTTTGCTTTAAAAGTTCCCTTCTTATGAGCTTTCACTTTGCCTAATCATACAGGTTTTTTTCTTTCACGAGCTAGATGCCATGCATACCTCAGTTTTTGTAAGTGTGCTATGGGTTTTCCATCAGAAGATCTATAATCTCTTCTTTCCCACACAGGGAATGAGTCCACCAATGTTCCATCTCTCTCCGTTGGGGAGGAGGCTCTTCTCAGCCAGACTGGCTGACCTGCTCCACCAGGCTTTAAACTAAGCCCTCCAGGGGATGGGGGGGACTACTTCACTGCTGGCCCACTGAGCAACTCTTGCAAAGCCAGCAGGCCAAGGCACTTAAGGGATCCCACCCCAGCCCCAACCCTGGAACAAAATGTAGGCAGGGCAAGGGCCCCCAAGGGGACACTTGCATGCCTATACACAAATGCCAGGAGCTCGGGGAATAAACCGGAGGAACTTGTTCTCCTGCTAAATGCAAATAACTATGATGTCACTGGGATAACGGAGAACTGGTGGGACTCCACCCATGACTGGGCCACAGGTATAAACGGCTATACCCTGTACAGGAGGGATTGAGTGGACAAAAGGGGCGGGGGCGTAGCTCTCTATGTCAAGGAAAGCTATGCGTCCCTGCAAGCCAACATTGGCACCCATGGGGACGACTTGAGACCCTTTGGGTTAAAATCCGTGGGGACTACCTACCCAGGGTCAAGACCTTGGCCAGGAGTTTGCCAGGGAATTGGCTGAGGCTGCGCGCTCCCGGTGTATGGTTGTCATGGGAGACTTTAACTACCCAGACATCTCGTGGAAGGAGAGCTCAGCCAAATCTGAGCGGTTGCAAAGCTTTCTCTCGTGTGGATGACCTCTACCTGACGCAGGAAGTCTACGGGCCGACAAGAGGTAAAGTGCTGCTTGGCCTCGTACTGGCAACTGGGGACGACCTAATCAGCGACCTAACAATCGAAGGGAAGCTGGGTGACAGTGACCATGAGCTGATCACCTTCACCATCTGCTGTAAAGCTGGCAAGTCAGTCAGTAATACAGAAGTCCTTGACTTCAGGAAAGCTGACTTTGACAAGCTAAGGAGGCTTGTCAGAGAGGCCCTAAAAGGCCACAACCCAAAGGAGAGGGGAGTTCAGGACAAGTGGTTGCTCCTCAAGGAAGCAATCCTGGATGTGCAAGCAAAGTCCATTCCATCTCGGAGGAAAGGCAGCAAAAGGGCACATCAGCCCCCTTGGCTCTCCAGGGAACTGATGGACCTCCTGCATCTTAAAAGGAAGACCTACAAAGGATGGAGGACTGGAACCACCACCAAGGAGGAGTACTCTGCTCTGGTCCAGACCTGCAGAGAGCAAACCAGGAAAGCTAAGGCTGCAATGGAATTCCAGCTAGCTACAAATATCAAGGACAATAAAAAGTCCTTTTTTAGATATGTGGGGAGCCGGAGGAAAAGCAAGGGCAACATTGGACCCCTGCTAAACCAGATGGGACAACTGACAACCGATGCCCAGGAAAACGCAAACTTGCTAAATGGGTACTTTGTGTCAGTTTTTCACCAGTACCATGGGACGGCCCTGCCCACTATGGGTCAAGGAGGCCCAGATAAGGGAGATTCCTTGCCCTTCATCAAAGCTACCTTGTGAAGTAGCACCTTGACAGGCTGGATACTTTCAGGTCAGCCGGCCCTGATGGGTTACACCCAAGGGTACTCAGGGAGCTGGCAAGCATCATAGCTCAGCCCCTGGCACGGATCTTTGAGAGCTCTTCCTGCTCTGGTGCAGTGCCCGAAGGTTGGAAGAGGGCCAATGTCATGCCTATCTTCAAGAAAGGGACGAAAGTAGATCCGTTAAACTACAGGCCCATCAGCCTGACCTCTATCCTGGGGAAGGTCTTGGAAAAGATTATCAAAGAGGCCATTCCTTACAGACTAGCTGAAGGCAATATCCTGAGGGATACCCAGCATGGGTTTGTTGCGGGTAGGTCTTGCTTGACCAATCTAATTTCCTTTTATGACCAAGGGACTTATCACCTGGACAAGGGGGAAGAAATCGACGTTGTATATCTTGACTTTAAAAAAAGTCTTCAATCTGGTATCCCATGATCACCTCTTGGCTAAACTGGCTAACTGCGGCCTCTACCTCACCACGATCCACTGGCTAGGGAATTGGCTCCGTGGTAGGACCCAGAGGGTGGTGGTCGATGGGAGCCAATTGTCTTGGTGCGCGGTCACCAGTGGGGTCCCTCAAGGCTCTGTCCTAGGACCTATACTATTTAACATCTTCATCAATGATGTGGACATTGGTGTCAGAAGTGGACTGGCCAAGTTTGCCGATGACACCAAACTCTGGGGTAAAGCATCCACACCTGAGAACAGGAAGGTGATCCAGGCAGATCTTGACAGGCTCAGGAAATGGACGGATGAAAACCTGATGGTGTTCAACACCGAAAAATGCAAGGTTCTCCACCTTGGGAGGAAAAACCTGCAGCATCCTTATAGGCTCGGCAGTGCTATGCTGGTTAGCACTACAGATGAAAGGGACTTGGGGGTCATGATTGACCACAAGATGAACATGAGCCTTCAGTGTGATGCTGCAGCTAGTAAAGTGAGCAAAACGCTGGCTTGCATCCATAGGTGCTTCTCAAGCAAATCCCGGGACTTCATTCTCCCGTTGTACTTGGCCTTGGTGAGGCTACAGCTGGAGTACTGGGTTCAGTTTTGGGCTCCACAATTCAAAAAGGATGTGGAGAAGCTTGAGAGGGTGCAGAGGAGAGCCACGCACATGATCAGAGATCAGGAAAAGAGATCTTATGATGAGAGGCTGAGAGCCATGGGACTCTTCAGCCTGGAAAAGCACAGGCTCAGGGATGATCTGGTGGCCGCCTATAAGTTTATCAGGGTTGCTCATCAGGATCTGGGGGAACATCTGTTCACCAGAGCATTCCAAGGGATGACAAGATTGAACAGTCTCAAACTCCGCCGTGACCGATTCAGGCTGGACATAAAAAAGAACTTCTTTACTGTCCAATCCCCCAAGGTTTGGAATAGACTGCCGCCAGAGGCGGTTCAAGCACCCACTTTGAATGTCTTCAAGACACGTTTGGATGCTTATCTTGCTGGGATCCTATGATCCCTGCTGACTTCCTGCCCCTGGAGCAGGGGGCTGCACTCAATGATTCTCCGGGGTCCCTTCCATCCCAAATATCTATGAAATCTTATGACCCACTATAAAATATAGTCACTGGTTCCTCTGGGGGGAGGAAGGGTATTCCCTAATGCTGCAGTAATGGCAACCATCTCAGCTGCTTGAGTTGAGTGAGGTACACAGCTTCCTTGAATAATCTCTGCACTGCTTCCAACTCTTAACTGCAGCATATCCAATCTTAGGCACCCATGGTCATAATAGCTGGACCCATCTGCAAACCAAATCCATTTTCTTCTCACCATCGTCTCATCCAGGAGCACCCCTTCTACATATGCCACCTCCCCTGGCAGTCACTCGACAGCTGATAAAGAGCCCTTGAGTTCTTCCCCTCAATCAATAGCCCATACAGCACTGCTGGAATAATACCTGATATTTTCATCTCTGCTTGTCTGTTGTGCACAGCTATGGCCCACTTAGCTAATCTGGGACTGGACATTCCCCTGCCCTTTGCCTTTCCAGACAAAACTTATTTTATAGGGGTGTATGGGGTCATTCCTGTCAGATATTCCCAATGTTTCAGCACCCAAACAAAGGCTAGTACCTCCTTTTCACAAACTGTGAATTCCTTTTCTACCTCACTCAGATTTCGCAACGCAAACTGCAGGCTTTCGCCTGAGCCCAAATCCTGGCTCAACACAGCTCCCCATGCTGTAAGCCACTGTCGCTAGCTCCAGCACAAATTATTTGTTTGGCTGCAGATACGAAGGCATCCTTCAAAGCTCTGATGGCTTTGTACGGCTCACTGCTCCATATGACCCCTGGACCCCCTTCCTTAAGAACGTATATAGGGGTGCAGCCTTTTCAGCAAAGTTCTCAATAAATTCTAGTAAAAATCCTACCATCCCAAGAAATAATTGTAAGGTGGTAACGTTGCTCAAAACCAGCAACTTACATATCAGTTCCACTCTTTGCAGGCCAGGGCTTTTTCCATGAGTACTCAGCTCTAATCCCAGGTACTTTACGGTTTGTTGATCTGTGGGTTAACCTTGAATCTGTTTTTTTCAGTGATCCTTAAAACTTTCAGTGCATTCCAAACAGTCATCCTCCAATACTCCTGTGATTAATATATCATTGACATGTGATATTACATAATATTGATCTTCTGAAGCTAATCAATCATTTCATTACTTGTGTGTGACATAATACAGATGCATTGTGGAAACCTTAAGGAACCCAGGTAAACAAACTGTCGTCTTTTAAAAGTGAAAGCAAACTTATACCATGAATTGGGAAGTAGTGGGATCGCAAAGAAAGCATTGGATAAATCTAAAACTGAAAATCATTGAGCTCTACCTGATATTGCTGCCATTACTTCTGGGTATTTAGCAACAACTGGGGGTAACATTGGTGTCACCTTATTTAGAGCTCGATAATCCACTGTTAATCACCATGTTTTTCCATCCACTTTTCTAACCAGCCAGATTGGACTATTGTTGGTACTTTGGATTTCAACTAGAGCTCCCTGCTCTTTCAATGCCGCAATGATTTCTTGGATACTATTCTTAGTCTCCTTCAGAAACTTCTATTGCCTTTGCTGGGGTGGGTCAGGTTCCTGAACTTTTATTCCAGTATTGACTCTTCTACATTCTAGCTTGTTCATAGCTCAGGCAGATTCACACCTCAGAGCCCTTTTTGTTACCTCTTCCTTCTATTCTGGAAGAGTTAAAAGTTCCCCTGCCTTCGGGATGCAGGAATCTCAAAGATTTCTAAATCCTCTGTGATTTTCAACTTTTTCATCAGTATCTCTCTATTCGCTAGATCAATAACAATCCTTAATTTACACAATGCATTGATTCCCAAGATTGCATTTACTGCTAACAGCATCATCCTGAATTTCAACCCAAGTGATCTTAAACCTAACATGAAATGTTTTCTTTCAGAAAATGAAATCTGACTTCCATTGCCATTAAATCCCTCTAAAAACTTGCTTTCCACTGGTTCCCAACCTCTAAAAAGTTCTTCCTCATTAATAGTGATAAAAAATGAGGCATCTGTTTTAATCAACATCACTTGTTGCCTCAGTGTCCCTTTTCCATATCCAAATTTTACTGTTGTTATGGGGTGCCCTCAGTTACCAAATTCGATAGGTGCCACTGTAGAGGAATGCCACAGAGACACCAGGCTGTTGTAACACTCTGTGTCAGGAGGTGCACTGGCTTCCATTTTCCTTCGGGTATCAACAGATGCCTCCTCATGTCTTACTAATCTTTTCATTAACTCTCTTTTGGGTAAACCATAGATATCACACTTCTCATATTTTAATAACCTCCTCCAAATTTCTACTCTCAAAGGGTCAGCATCTTTCCTATTACCACTTCACGCTTGGGAACACTTTTATCCTTGGTATTCTTTTCTAAATTGACTTTTAGCAAAACCAACTACCTTTTAGTCCTTTACCAAAAGCAACCACTTTCTGCTCCTTAGCAGAAGATACTGCCTTCTGTTCACAATAGTCCCTTTTTGCTTATTATTGATGCAAGCGACCATGGCTATCTTTCCTTTCTTTTGTTCCATATCAACTTGTCCAATCTCATAACTGTTCCTAGCCCATTAAATTGTCTTGCAAAGATCAAGATCTGCAGTTCCTCCTCCCAAACGCATCCAAATATTGGTGGAGAAACCTTGGACTAACAGTCCCTTAAACTCATCACGGTTAAAATCTGGGTTCTGCAGATTTGCTATGGGACAACCGGCAGCTAAACATAGCAGCTTTTTTTTGTTCAATGTATGCCTTGGGTCTTTCTCCGGCTGTTGTTTTTCTTCTTGGAAAAGCACGATAGGCGGCTTCCCAGGGAAAAATAGTTCTAAAATCGCAGCCTGAATGTTGCTAATCAAAATTATAGATTTATTTCTAATAGGTGGCAACACCACAAAATCCTTTGTGTCCCTACATTCTTGACATAGGTCCACTAGATCCTGCACTGTGTGCTGTCTTCTTGCTGCTTCCTTCAGCCACGCAGTAGCTGTCCCCTGTCTTAGCAATCCTGGCATCTTGCCGGATACTCGCAACTGCTCGGAGGAAAAAGACACTTTAAACTGTACCATTTCCACCTGTCTTTCCCTTCTTTGCTCCTGGCTGAGTGGTCTCCTTTGAAATTATTGGGGCCATAGGGGCTCCCTCTTGTATGTGCTTCATCAGGGCATGTGGAGGAGGCCTCTCCTGATGCACATCTACTCACCATTCACGCAGTTACCTTCAAACAGGTGCAACTCTAACTCATCCTCATTGTCAAACATCTCGCAATCTCTGCTGCCTTCTTTACCGCTGTCACCCTGAATAGCAGCCACAACTCCTTTAGACATACTCAGTCCCAACTGTAATTCTTTAATCCTTTCTTTACATCAGGGGCGGGCAATTATTTCAGGTGGAAGGCCACTTATGGAGTTTTGGTGAGTTGTCAAGGGCTGCATAGGTAGCCCTGCCCCTTGACAGTTGCCCCACCACCATATTGGGACCAGAAGTCCCGCCCCTTATCCTCTGACCTTTGCTATCCGAAATCCCTCCCCATGCCCTGGAAGTACTTATTTTGGGGAGGGAGGGTGCTGCAATCTTCAAACTGGATAAAAACCCAAATCATATACAACAAAATAAAACATCTACTATAACTTATTTTAATTTTATTTAAAAATATTGTTGTACTGATTAATGTTTGCGAAGTATATCTGGAGGCGATTGCATAATAGCTAAAAATACAGTCCTACTGTATATTGTGAGTGGGCAGTAAGGGGGTATATGTGGGGGGGTGTTTGGGGTGTGGATATGGTGGGTGTGGGGTATGTGGTTGGGGTGGGGGTTGTGGAAGGGTGTGGGGTTATGGTGGGTGGGCTGGGAGAGAAAGAGAGAAACGGGCAGGGCCACCAGCTTCATCCTGTGTGGCTTTCACTCTGCGTGCAAGCCTCATGCAATGCAGCCAGGCAGACCCCACACCCAGGCTCTGCACTCCTGCCGCCTCACCCTGGGTCCACCAGCCCCAGGGCACCGGCATGGGCTCCATGATCCTGCCCACTGCCACCACTCACCTGCTGTTTCCCTGCTTTCTCTCTCATATGGCCGCCTGCCACTGCTTCCCAGCCACCACTGCCACCACTCTCCCCGCCATTTTCCTTTCCGCAAGCCCCTCCCCGCCACTTCCCATGGCCCACCTGCCACTCCCTGCTGCTGTCCCCACCACTTCCCACAACACCGCTGCTTCCCACAGTCCCCCTGCCGCTCCCTGCACTGCCACTGCTTAACATGGCTCCCCTGCCACTCCCCACACTGCTGCCACTTCCCACACCCCCCACACCAGCACTTCCTGTGGCCCCCTGCTGCTCCCTTCATAGCCCCCCTGCTGCTCCCCACACCACTGCCACTTCCCTTTGCCCCACCCCCCACCGGCTCTGGGTCTAGCCTGGCCTGGCCAGCACCACGCAGTTCCCGGCTTCTGGGCAGATCATAGAGGGAGGGAGGCAAGGAACAGCCCCATGGGTGTAAGGCCAGCAGCCGCAGAGGCTTCCGGTTTGGGGAGCTGGGGATGGGAGGGAGGCTGGGGGAAGGATGGAGCTGAGCAGGCCTTGCTGCTCAGCCCCTGGGTCCTGCCGCTGGCTCCCCCAAGGTCCTGCTGCCATCGGCACTGGTTGTCTTTGACGGGCAGCCAAGGGCAGATAAAAATTAATTTTCAAAAATGTTTAGGGGCCCCATGAGCTGGATAGAATGGCTGCTGGTGCTGCTGGGGGGCCATATTTTGCCTGCCCCTTGTTTACATACACACTGATCAGCAGATCGTTCTGCATGAGACTCCTGAATAACAGCCCTAACTGCTGCCTGTGCATCCTGTGCTTTTCTTTCCCACATCTTTCTTTATCTTTTTCCTCTGTCTCTCACAATATCTTCTGTAGCTGTTGCTTACTTTAACCTATTCTACAAGCATCCTTTAGCGACATTCCCTGTAATCCACTTATCTGAGGAATTCTATTTCTTGAGCTTTATTCTGATTCTTTACTTCCAGGAACTGTGTTCTTTCTTTAATCACTAGTTCTGGAACATGTTCTCTCAGACTTTCTTTTTCTTGTGCCTGGTTTTGATTTTCCCTTCTTAATGATCTGACCCTTTCTGCCTTTTGGGTGGCTTCCTGCATTAACTCCCAAATCACCACTGCCAAACCTAAAATTACAGCTCATTTCTCATTCACATGCAATCTCTTTTTTTTGCAGCCAGCCATTGAACTCACTTCTTACATAACTCCTTATACGGTCTTTCATTATCCTTAAGCATTTCTTTTTCCCAAAACTTAAGGGACTGTAAAGGACAATTCCAGAACCGCTGTTTAATCACCACCTGTGAGCCAGTTCTCAAATGTTTTGACTTCTGAACATATTTCCTGTCAATTCCCAGCTGCTTTTGTAGACCACAGTATCAAACCACAAGAAACAAACCAAATACCAAAGTGATAAGCAGAACAGTAAGCAACAATACGCTGGGCAAAGCACAAACAGCTCTCAGAAGCTGTAAACAAGCTGTAAGCAGAACAATAAGCAACACATCCAGTCAGGAAGACATTGCGACATGCACACTGTTATGCTTCTGCATGCTAATAAAAAAAAAAACAAAAACCCACCTGTTTTTAATTTGAATTGAGAGGATCCAAGTCAAATCCTCCCATATTCTCTGACCTAACCACTATGCTGACAGTGCCTGTTAAACTTCCCAACCTCCATTGCTAATCAATAAAGCCGACTTTGCTGATTTCTATGTTAACTCAATAGTCAGTTGTCAATATCAATTAGCTATTAATTAACCTTTAAAAGCCTATCCAGGGACACCAAATCTGTTGCCAGTTTAACTGATTAATTAAGCAAAAGGGGTGGGTAGACAGATTAGCAATCAGTGAAGCTAAAAGAGTCCGGCTTCAACAAGTTGGAATTGATTAACAACAATGGAAGGGGGGGGAAACATAGCAATAAACACAATGACAGGAACAGGGGACATCTGTACATATAACCCTATATTTACAGGGTCTTCCTGACCAGTGCCTCCTGGATACTGGGATGAGGGTCTCCAAGATCCTCACCCTCTGGCTTTTGGGAGTCTTCTCTCCACCACTCTTCTCTTCCTTCAGACTCCTGAGAAACTCTTACCACCCACCACACCAAACCATAGCAGCATGAGCTTTCATAGCCTTCAGATGATTGACAGAAATAACTATCCAATGGTGTCCACTTAGTAACAACATTTAACCAATCATACTTGCTCAGTGGCAGCACGTGTCCCCCATTCTCACTGTATCACTCTATCTTCCAATCACTCTTGCCTTTACCTCAGTCATGTCACTCTTCTATCTCCCGCCAAAACTAGAACAAGTTTCTGTGCATACTTAACTTCCTAAATGAGGACAGCAGGTCAGAAGTGTGAAAGCTTCTAGAACGTTCACCTATATGCAGGGAACAGACTTGGCCTACATCTCAGGGAAGTTTGGGGTGGATGTACTCTGCAGAGCACCAGGGTACTAGTTCAGACCATCAGTCTGACCTCAGTTAGCCAAGGGCATTCTCTGGACTTCTTCCCTCAGCACTCTGTTGATAGCCTCTAATACAGTATTTCACAATTTTTTGATACCCAGGGCGCACACTTTCTAGATTAAACTTAGCAGTTTTCACTCTCTGGTCCATGGGCATGTTCAAGCCTGGCATGGGTAGGGCCCTAACCCACCTATTTTTTGTGGCACACTTCTGCCATGTGCCATACTCTGTTTGCAAATCATTCACTAATTTGTGCTATCCAGATAGGATCACGAAGGAAAGGTGTGGGATCCCAAAAGTTCTCTGCCGCTTTACGATAACTCCCTGGCACAATCAGAGAATCCACAGAAGGATTTTGCACTTAACACTTTTATAAGTAGCAGCATCCAATCTGTGTGGTAGAAAGTTTCATCTGCTATGTATATTCGTACCTTACATGGGGGCTTTACAGTGCCTTGTTTAGTTCTGGATAAAGAGAGAAGCTAGAATGGGGTGGGCAAAATACAGCTCGCGGGCCAGATACGGCCCACCGAGCCATTCTACTTGGCCCGCGGGGCCCCTAAAAAATTTAGAAAGTTAATATTTATGTGCCCCTGGCTGCCTGTCATGCAGCCCTCGATGCCTTGCCAAAACTTGGTAAGCGGCCCTCCGCCCAAAATAATTGCCTGCCCCTGAGCTAGAAGGAATTGTATGTAATAATAGTACAAGATTAATAACTTTATGTATGTTCTTTTCCAAACTGTTTAAGTCTTGATTTTGAGAGATTCAAACATACAGATCAAAGCAGTGTTTTAAATTGGCCTGCTTTTTAAATTGGAAATTAACCACAAGGAAATTATTAGCAGACAGAATATAATTGCACAGTAGTTACTTTAAGAAAATAAAATAAAAATATTTTTACCATCAATTCAAAATATTTATTGTTAACTGTGGTAACAATAGTAAGCAATTCCATATGATACTCTGTCTTCCCTTAGATCAACAGGTTGTGGGAACAGTGAGGGCTGGTGAGAGAGTATAATACGTGGAACATTGAAAAGCATTGCAACTGTGGGCAACGTCTTTTAAACCATAAATTTTGTGTTTGAGTATATACGTACAGCATGTGATCCAGTGATGCGTTTGTGTATGCAGCTGTCAGTGATGCATATGCTGTAACATCACTCATGGAAGCTGTTCTCTTCACAGAAGTTATGCAGTTTACAATGTAGGCCTTCAACATTGTAACAAGTTAAACACAGAAAAATGTTTGAGTGAAGGGAATTGTGTGCGTCTTTTGTTGTTGTTTAGAATCTTTTTTTTTTCTGTATAGTACTGTCCTTAATTGAAACCCTGCTAGTTATGTCTGGTCTTTATGAATCAGAAAGTTGGCCTTTAATTATTGACTGAAGCCTACTAGACCTCTAACTTAACATTTGGTGTGCTGTGCTTAGCTGAAGGAAAACTGGCAGACTGCCATATAATAAGTGTTTTTTCCAACCAGACGTTTCTCACCATTAGAAGCTGATGAATTCAGTACTATCATGGGTACAGTTTATGAATA
The DNA here is from genome assembly GCF_030867095.1 of Alligator mississippiensis. Classification (NCBI taxonomy): domain Eukaryota; kingdom Metazoa; phylum Chordata; order Crocodylia; family Alligatoridae; genus Alligator; species Alligator mississippiensis. Next base: position 83,351,865 of record NC_081828.1, on the reverse strand, counting down.
AGGCCCTTTTTAAAAGCACATTGTCAAAATGACTACCCAGTGATTTCATGAAATTTCATGACCACTGTGCAGTTTTAAACCTGCCATGAAAATGCTTTACTTGATACAATCAAAGATGAGATGCGCAGGATTGGAGCTGTCAGTGAATCCTTTGTTTTTGGCATCATCAAAGATACAGGCTAAATTTTCCATTGCCTTCAGAATAGATTTGTCTGCTTCTAAATTTTAATACACTATTTTTCTTATTATCAAAATACTCCCAAATGGTTGGTTCATAACAAATAATTCTTCAGGAATTCCAACCTGTTTATAAATTTTCTGGTAAATGAGCCATGAATCCTGCCAAAACAAACCCACATATTTTACTTTCCTGTGGCTAGATATATAGTAGAAAATGTCCTGCTCAGACGCAGGAAAGTTTCTTTGGGTAAATGTGGTATCTTTTATTAGACCAACTAAATAGTTGAAAAATTGTTTTTTGCAAGCTTTTGGGCACAAACACCCTTCTTCAGGCATAGGGAGAGTCTGCTGGTGTTTGTGTGCTCTCCTGGGTGGAATAGAAGCTTAAGCCAATGTGTAAAATGCAGGTGTGTGAAAATGCAAATGCATGGCAGGGAAGATCAGAGGGGATGAGAGTTAGTAGGTGAGAAACAGGTAGGTTGGGGGGAAGAGGGGAATCTTGACCTGATGTTAGAATGTAGCTGGTAAAATGTAGAGAAGTTACCGAGGGTTGTTGGATGGCAGGTAGGGTATAATGTGCTATAAACCCAATGTTTATATTTAGTCCATGATTTTTGCATCCAGTAGATTGATGAAGTGAAGTTTGTAGGCTCATCTACAAAAGGTGTTTTGTAAGTTCCCTTTGAGGATTAGAACTGAGAGACTGAAGAGAGAGAAAGCGGTTGTCTTGTGAGAAATGTGAACCCACAGGTAACTGGGTATTTTTGTCTTTGATAGATTTTCAGTGTGTGTTCATTCTGGTACGCAGTTGTTTGGTTTCTCCTACGTATCTTTCATCCAGGCATACACTACACTGGATGAGATATATTACATTTCTGGAGGTGCCGGTGTAAGATCCAAGAATGGTAATAGTTCTGTTGTGGGGTGTAGGAATTGTGGGGGTGGTGGAGATATGTTGGCAGGTTTTACATTTCTTGTCCTGGCATGGTCTGGATCCATTTGGTGTGCTTTGACTCATAGGAAATTGGCTTCTGGTGAGAAGTTGGCAATGTTTGGTGTCTGTTTAAAGGCTGGGATGGGTAACTCTAGAAATAGTGTTCAAATGCACTGTTTTGAGAGAACCCAGACTGAAGGAAGAGGAAGACTTGCTTTCAGTTTGTAAGTCGTGATGCACCTACAGGCCATGTTCTCCCTCTAGCTGTACCTGCCCCTTGAAGCTAGTGGAAGTAAAACAAATACAGTTTCAGGTATGGTTCCTTGGAACAGGATGTACCCTAGGGTAACTGTGACACCCCCTGGTGCCTTAGTCCTGCCTGGCTCTCACTCCAGCCTCTCAGGATCTCACCCTTGTGACTTTTCTGCCATACCTTGATGTTTATTAATAAGAGTGGCTGTCCTTAGAGAGTCTGTTGAGCTCTAGTTATTCTTCCTAGTCCTCTGCTCCTAAGTGGGCTTGACTTGGCCCACTTGATTTGGGGCTCAGACCCCTACACACATTCTTTCTCTCTCTCTCCCCACTCATCCTGGAGCTCCTCTGGCCCTAATTGTCCTAAAGACTGAACTTGTGGCCTCTGTCCTTCCTTACAGCATTGCCCATGCCTTGCAGATGTCACTTTTTCACTGTTTATCGTCCTATATAGGCTTTGGCCTTCTTAGTCTTAGCCTGCAGTTTACACTGGCTGTTGACCAGTAGCCTAGGCTCACTGGTTGGGCCTGACCATTCAGTGTCAGCCTCTTGTTGGCCTTCAGTCGCTCCCTCTGGGCTCAGGCTCCAGCCCTCTTCACCTCAGCCTGCTTTCTGTCTCATGCCCCTTCCCTTGGCACAAGTCAAAACCTGCTGTGTTCCTTGAGCATTCCTGCGGCCTCCTTTCAAACCCTACAGCCATATTCAGTCTTCCGGTATAAAACTAGAACAAAATGCAAGCAACTGCTTTAAACTCAGACTCTCAAAGTCTTCTCCCCAGGTCATCATACCAATGCCAAGCCACCTCCCCACTCTCTGGCTCTTTCAGCCCTGTGAGTACCTGCCATGGCCTGCAGCTCCCACTCCCAAATAGCCTGAGCTGGCAGGAGCTCCTCTTCCTACAGAGTTCAGGGCTGCATTGCCCACTCTGCCTCGGAGACCCAGGCTTATATCCCCTGGGTTCCTCTCCTTCTGGTCAGGTGCTCCCCTGACCAGCTGCAAGTGTGTCCCCTTAGCCTCCAGAGCAGCTTACTGCCATTTCCCTGGCCAAACTGCAGTAGCGTCCTGGCTGTCTAACCAGGGCACTGCCCAACTGTCCTATTGCTAGGCAGCTAGCCCCACGATAGGCACTTGTTGCCTATGAGCCCCTCGCTGCCTTCTCCCCTGCAGCTAGCCCAGAATCACTCTTCCCCTATATGGGGACACACTGCTACAGCTTCTCTCCTGAATTAACAGGAGCTTCTGGCTCCCTGTTACAGTCCTGTGGTCAGAAGTACCATGCAGACAGCTTGGGTGCCTGCACACTGCACTATAGTTTGTGGACACATTTTGTTCTTTCTTTCTTTCTTTCTTTCTTTCTTTCGAGTCTGCGGGAGCATTCTACGTGGAACAGTGCAGCATGCTGCAGCATCTCGTATATTCAGTGTTCCACATTTCAAAATGGCACCAAGGGCACTTTTAAATGCTGAATACAAGAGATGCAGTGGGCATTTTAATTTGAATGGCTCCTGAGAGCCTCTCTAATCAAAACGCTGCCCCCTACCTGCCCCTGAGCATGTACATAGTCATCTGAGTTTAACCTGGTATTCCACTGTCTGATTTTTGGTAATTAGTTTCCTTTCCATTTTTTAAATAAAAAAGAAAATACCTACCAAAGAAGTTATGCATGATTGTGCAGTATGTATTGTCCAGAGTTAATTATCTGTTGTTGTGCATACTGTCCATGTTCCAACATGCTGCTCGCTTTCAGGGCATGTCATGTATGCAGCCTTAACAAATGGAAAATAGGAGTCAGTGGCGACACGTAGGGGGTGCTCGTGCACCCCCTGACTGGCCATGCTCACTGCTTAGGCAGTGGGGGGGGGGCAGGCAGGAGTGCCGGCATGCCCCCCCCGCCCCACCGCAAGCACCAGCCCATCGCTGCAGCTGCTCCCAGAAGCAGCTGCAGCGATTGGCTGCAGTGGTCGGCCGTCGCAGCTTCCCCCCCCAGGTCGGCAGGACTGGTCGCAGGGGGTGCTTCCAGTTGCGCATGCTAGGAGTTGACCAAAGGTGATACATGGTAACATATTAAATGGAAATATTATGATCAAAGTGTCACTTAAACCTCCAGTAGCCCTTGTTCAGTCTCAGTGAAATATGTAGCAGTCATCTTTCACAGTTCAGGCACTTGAACAGTTTGATATTTCTAGCTAGCATGGACAGTGGCCTTGAAACGGACCATCCACAATCTCACCCCTAGAAAGAAATAGGTGAAGAGAATTGTATGTTGCCATGAGGTCATGCAGACTGACATTTTTTCCTCTTTCTCCTACGACACAATTTTTTTTTTAATCAAGCCTGGTGTTACAAATTGAAATGTTCAGATTAAAAAAATATGTATTGGGTTTACAAAAGAGATGAATGTGTGTGCTGTCAGCTGTACTTCAGCACTGTAATGCAATGACATTCAGACCTTCTGTCTAATGCTGTGCCTTTTTTCTCTCCCTGTCTGTTTGTTTCTCCTTTTGCAGTGTTACATACTCAAGGTCCCATTGATGGCAGTCTTTATGCTGAAGTGAGAAAAAAGAGCTCTTCAGATACCAGTGTCCCAAGTGGAGCCCAGGGCATCCCAACAATCAGCAGTCCTGATCACAGTGATCATACGCTGTCTGTCAGCAGTGATTCAGGACACTCGACAGCTTCCATCCGGACAGATAAGACTGAGGAGCGTCTTGCATCAGGAACTAAACGGGTTTTGAGCCCACAAGAGAAAGCAGAGCTGGACCAACTCCTTAGTGGCTTTGGCCTGGGAAGCTTGGTCATTCCCCTCAAAGATATGACTGATGCCCAAAGCAAGTACAGTGGGACTCATCACATAGTGCCAGCTCAGATCCACGTGAACGGAGTCTCCAAGCTCAAGGATCGGGAGACCGACATTCTCGATGATGAGATGCCCAACCACGATCTTCACAGTGTAGACAGCATTGGGACTCTGTCCTCCTCTGAGGGGCAGCACTCTGCCCACCTGGGAAACTTCAATTGCCACAAGAGCAGCCAGAATTCACTGTTGTCAGATGGGTTTGGGAGCAATACAGGGGAGGACCATCCCAGTGCCCTGGCCCCTGACCTGGGAATAGGTGTGGACCCCCTGTATGAGAGATCATTTGGAAGCAGTGAACCAAAGCAATCCCAGCAGCTACAAAGGAATCCTCCTGTCACTGGCCAGCCTCAGGTTTATGGCCGAAGCAGCTACTCAACTCAGACCTGGGTGCGCCAACAGCAAATGGTCACTGCTCACCAGTACAACTACACCCCAGAGAGTGAAATGAGGCTTGGCATTTCTAGCTCTGTAGAGGGCTCAGGCAGTGTGCAAAGCCCACACAGAGTCCCAGACACCCCTGCCCGGGGGTCCAGCAGCAGAGATGCTGTGCAGAGGGGATTAGGGACTGTACCAGGTCCCAGTGGAATGACAGAGCACCCTGGAAATGAGACTTTTAAATCGAGATTAGTAGTAGAGAAAGATACAAATGGTCTGGAGCTGGGCTTGAATGCAGAATGCTTACCATCATCCCCTACACTGGATATTGATCAGTCAATTGAGCAGCTGAACAGGCTGATCTTGGAGCTGGATCCTTCATTTGAACCTATCCCAACCCGCATTAACAGCATCTCCAGGGACACAAGTCAAGTGAACGGTTTCACCAGCCCTACTATGGATGGGGGAATGCTCGGCATGAGTCCTGGGGTCCATGAGAAAGTAGAGCTCCCTAACAGGAACTTCTCCTGCCATGGTAAGTTATTTTAATTATGCAAGAGCATAATGGTTTTCCCAGTATTTTTCCTTTTGATATTGCAGCAGGAATTTAGATGTTTATTACTTTCAGATGATTGTCAGCAAGAGAGATATTATCTTCTTTTCACAGCAGATTATTGAATAATGGGATGAAACTGAATAATCATTTATCATCTTTTTAAATTGAATTATGTTTTTTTTTCATATTGTTGGGTGCCTTGGGATACTACTCTTCATCATAATTTTTCTCATTTTTATTTTTAAATGTAATGCTCCCAAACAAAACCTTATTGTTCAGGAAGTATAATTTATTACATGGTAAATTTCTATAGAGGAGGAACAACTGTAATTTTGTTTCTGTTTCTATTAGAGTGAGGAATTAACAGAAAAATCATGTCCTCTGAAGCATGTGAGCTAGTTTTGTGAAGGTATCTATCAGGGCTCTAACATAAAGATTTAATTGTGATTACCATTTAAAATTAAATGTTATTATCTCAATTATATAGCATTTAGTCTCCAAATTTGATGCAATAAATAGCAAAATTGGAACTTTATCCTGTTTCAAATTCAGTTTTACAGTCACTGTGACCATTTGGTACCTCTGGCTTCTGCTTCAACCTGATCACAAATATCAACTATTAGAATTAAAAATACACCATCCTTCTTTTTCCTTAGATCATCTTTTTAACATTTCTAGAACAAACAGATTTCAAAATTGTGAACAGTATTGCAGCCTGGTTCTGCTTTAAAAACAACTAATTATTTCCTTTAATGCTATACCAGAAAACCAAAACTGTACACCATATGCATACATCTATCTATTTTAGTTTAAGAGTAAAAAATACTCCTGACAACTGGGAAATGCCTATGCCTAGCCATTGATCATGGCTGCAGTTAAATTGCACGTATAGTTGGGGGTGCTGAAAGCAAAAAATGTGTTTTTCTGTGGTGGAGATTGGTGAAATAATATAGAGAAGGCAAAAATTTGGTTGCATGTTTCAGGGAGCAACTGAGGTTTTAGCTGGGGGGATTTCTGGCTTCTATAAAATTGTGCTGGTAGAAAATTTCTGTGTATAGTGTTCACTGGTAGGCTTTGGTTTTTTTAAGGTTTTTTGTTTGTATTTTTGCATACACTTTTTGTCCACCACATGTTATAAACCAGAGGTGGGCAAAATACAGCCTGCAGGCCAAATCTGGCCTGACAAGCCCTTCTATCTGGCCCACGGGGGGCCCTAAAATTTTTAGAAAATTAATATTTATCTGCCCCTGGGTACCTGTCAAAGATGACAAGGCACCAGGGGCATTAGGACCTGAGGGAACCGGCAGCAGGAAGCAGCAGCAGCCGCAGCAACAGGGCCTGCCCAGCCTCACCCCGCCCCCAGCCCCCTCTGCCTAGCAGAGGCTTCTGGCCTGGGACTGTTCTCCTCCTCCCTCTGCCAGAGAGGGAAATTCAGATAAGAAAGTTTGGGGAGCGGGGGGAGGCAGCCTTTACATCAAAGAAATAGTTTTATGCTTTCCTCCTCAAATACACTTTCATGTCATTAAACACATCCAGAAGTCATTCAGTATTTTACTTATAGGTCTATTGTACTTTCAGCACCTTTGCCAACTTTAAGCAGTCTAGAGTCAGTGTATCCATTTGTTTTGGGGAGGGAGGATGTGGTTATTTTTTTTTTTATTTATTTATTTATTTAATTTTACACTTTTAAATTTATGTATGAATATCACCATTGACAGGCCTTCGTCTTGTAATCATCTTTGATAGGGTCAAAATAAAAAGGTGAATAATCTAAGTATATGTCCAGACGGCATCTCTCCCTGAGCAGACACTCAGATCATTTCTACCCTGACTCCTTTACTTGGAAGATGCCCTTTGTAAATTTCTACATATATTTCTAGTAACCACAAGATACCTGCAAGGCCAACACCTCAAACAACCACCTCCAGGAAAGCCAACATCAATGAATTGGGATTGTTTTGGAGCATGAATACGTTACTCCCAGTCTTCAGACTTACAAATCTTGGGACTTTGAGATCAGTTGGGATGTTGATGGTAGTTGCTAAAGAATGCAAGGGCCTAGCCTCAATCAAAATCAACCTCTTATTTTGAGGAAGGAATTCAAGTACAGTCCGTGGAGCGCATACATTCTGACCTTGTCAAGAGGTCCTGTGAATGGTCTACAAGTGTTCAAGTGGATCAAGCAGTCCAGGAAATAGAGTATCTTGAAGTATTCCATTTGAGATGGAACAAGGCAAGGAAGTACACTTCTGGCATTAAGATTAACAAAAATTGTGCATAATTTAATATAGAACCATTGCATACTGGATTTATCTTCTGTGTGACCTAAACTTTTTTTCTTTCACTTGCCTTATTTAAAAGAACAGATTTAAAGAAATCAAAGGCTTTGCTTTTACTTTATTGAACAAACAAACAGAACTAAGGTTAAACAGTTAAGTGCTGTCTCAAAAATAGAAGACCTTTGCATGGGGAAGTCAGACTTCAAAACTGAGAAGTCTAATTCCAAGGCTTCTGTTTAGGCTTCAGAGAGAAGTCATCAAGTTCTCATCCCTCAGTGTTGAATACTTACTCAAACATTCCATCAAACATGATGGAACAGTCCATCATGCAAAAGTAGGATTTACTATGTGATAATGTTGTAATTATCCTGGGAAAGAATTTTAAATTTTCCATTGCATGTTAAAATGCTTTTTACCTACCTGAGTATCAAAAAAATGCCACTTAGGGGCAGATAGTAATTCTGTTACCCCTGCAGGAATGTATGCATGTGTGTGTGCATGTATGGACTGAGCAAAGACAGTGAGGCTATGCACTGGCCTCATGTGTATGCAGCTATATACCTGTGTCAAATCTGGATGCAGACTTGAATTTAAGTCCAGAAAATATAGGCAGCCACAAATCCATGATTAGCATGTTTTAGAGTCTGGAGGAGGAAGATGCTTTCATATTTTAACTTTAATAGTTGAGCAGCTAGAGTACGTACCCAGGAAGCTGAAGACTGGGTTCAAGGCCTCTCTTGCCCAGAGTGGGCTTGAAGCTGCATCTCTCTGACTTCCCATCACTGTGCTCTAACTACCATACCATTACTGAGTTAAGCATTGCTGAGAGCTGTCTACATACCCAACTAGTAGATAACCCTATTGTGCATGCTTAGTCTACATGCACAGACTTATTTAGCTGAGTACAAAGCAAGGAGCAAAAACGTGCAAGTAGACAGCTTGAAAGTTGTATTTTAGACATGCAAATAGAATTCCACTTTTGGTCCTTAACATTAATTTCTTCTCTTCCCTTCCCCCTCTCCCCTTCCTCCGTCTGACAAAATTGTCATCTGGAAATGCTGTCTTTTCACATAGGCAGGCAAGGTTCTTTGGTTAGATGCGATATCTTTTATTAGACTGACTGAATAGTTGAAAAAAAGTTCTTAGCAAGCTTTCGGGCACAGTCACCCTTCGTCAGGCATAGGGAGTTGCTGCTGGATTCCAGGGCTAGGGACAGACATTACACATAAACTGGTTTAAGTGATCAGAAACTGGTTTAAACCTGTATCAGAAAAGATGTTCCGTGCACATAAACCAGTTTGAAAATGGCTGAAACTGGTTTGAGAGAAACCTGATTGAATGTATGACAGGTACACGACCTGGGCTGACCTAAACGTGGCCCGCACACCTGTTCCTGGGGCAACCACCCGCCTACTTTCCTGCCGTGCCTTGTTGTTAATTGATTAATTAGTGTTTCTTAGCGGGAGGCTGCCCTTGTACCACCCCGCTGCCAGGGGACGCTATCTGTAGCTCCGTTTCCTCCCCTACACCGCAGTCCACACCTCGCCAATGGAATAGATGTTATGTCTCATTCTAATTATGATCTGGTCCCTTTTTGTCCTCTGAGCCTCCTCAGTCACGCCTCCCCCTCTCTGGGGCTCCCCAGTAATGCCCCCTCCTCTGGGGCTTCTCGATAGAGCCGCCCCCTCTCTGGGACCACACAACAATGCCCCTTCCTCTGGGGCTTCTCGGCAGCTGCCCCCTCTCTGGGGCTTCTTGGCAACTGCCCCCTCTCTGGGGCTCCCCAGTAGTGCTGCCTTCTTTCCAGGGCTCACCATGCCCGCACTGGGGCTTCTCAGTAACTGCCCCCTTCTCTGGGGCTTTCGCCCACCTCTCAGGGCGCTTCTCAATACTGCTGCCCCCTCTCGGGGCCTTCTCTGTCAAGCCGCCCACTCTGGGCTCAACATGCCTGCACTGGGCTTCTCAATAAGGCCGCCCCCTCTCTGGGGCTCACCATGCCCTCACTGGGGCTTCTCAGTACTGCCCCCTCTGGGGATTCTCAACTGCCCTTCTCTAGGGCTGGGGTCTATGCACCCCAAATGCTGCACCCTCACTGGCACTGGGGTCCTCACACTCCTCTGTGAGTCCCCTAGGACAGCCCAGCCTGAAGAAGGAGAACATTGGGAACCTGAAAGCCATGGGGAGGCCAGCACTACAGAACAGGTAAGAAACAAGAAGGTAAGGAACAATGGACCCCTTGGGACTCGGAGCGGGGGGGCAGCAAAGGCACCAGTCGCAGGGCTCAAGTGCCTATATACTAATGCTAGGAGCATGGGGAACAAGCAGGATGAACTAGCGCTCCTGCTTGCACTAAACACCTATGACTTAGAGGGGCTAACAGAGACCTGGTGGGATTCATCCCATGACTGGGCGGTACATATTGAGGGCTATAGATTGTATAGAAAGGACAGGTCGGGGAAGAAAGGGGGGGGGTTGCACTTTATGTCAGTGAGCAGTATACATCAACCCTCATCAAGACAGAATCCGAGGTTGAGGAAGTAGAAGGATTGTGGGTTAGGCTACATGGGGGGCAAGGAGAAAGGGATTTGGTGGTAGGGGTCTGCTACAGACCCCCACATCAAGGGGAAGAAAGAGATGCAGGGCTCCTGAGGCAACTCTCGGAGACCATAAAAGATAAAGAGGTGGTAGTCATGGGGGACCTAACTACCCGGACATCTGCTGGGAGACGCAGACAGCAAGGTCCCATCGCTCACGCAGGTTTCTAACTTGTGTACAGGACCTCCACCTGACACAGGAGGTGCATGGTCCCACTAGGGGGAATGCCATACTGGATCTGGTATTGGCAACAGGGGATGACATGATAGGGGACCTCCAGATCGGTAGCCATTTGGGAGACAGTGATCACCTTATAATAGAATTCAACATAAGACGGCGAGTGGGTAAGGTAACTAGTAGGGTGAAAATGCTAGACTTTAGGAAAGCTGATCTCAATGCACTCAGGCGATTAGTCAAGGAAGCACTGCAGAGTAGGAGTTTTGATGGGATGGGAGCCCAAGAAGGGTGGCTGTGCCTAAAGGAAACGATCCTTCGGGCACAAAGCAAGACGATCCCCGAGTGAGGCAAAAGAGGGAAAGGGGCCAGGAGGCTTCCATGGCTGACCAGAGAAATTCAGGGCAGCCTAAGGGCCAAAAAGGGAGCACATAAAAAGTGGAAACAGGGTGAGATCACTAAAGATGAATATACCTCCTCTGCTCGAGCTTGTAGGGAGGCAGTTAGGCGGGCCAAAGCTACCATGGAGCTGAGGATGGCAACCCAAGTAAAGGACAACAAGAAATTGTTTTTTAGATATATTGGGAGTAAAAGGAAGGCCCAGGGAGGAATAGGACCGCTGCTAAATGGGCAGAAACAATTGGTGACAGATAGAGGGGACAAGGCTGAACTCCTCAACGAGTTCTTTGCCTCAGTGTTCCTAAGTGAGGGGCACGACAAGTCTCTCACTGGGGTTGTAGAGAGGCAGCAGCAAGGCGCCAGACTTCCATACGTAGATCCTGAGGTGGTGCAGAGTCACTTGGAAGAACTGGATGCCTTTAAGTCGGCAGGCCCGGAGGGGCTCCATCCGAGGGTGCTGAAGGCACTGGCCGACATCATTGCAGAGCCACTGGCGGGAATATTCGAATGCTCGTGGCGCACGGGCCAAGTCCCGGAGGACTGGAAAAGGGCTAACATGGTCCCCATTTTCAAAAAAGGGAGGAAGGAGGACCCGGGCAACTATAGGCCGGTCAGTCTCACCTCCATCCTTGGTAAAGTCTTTGAAAAAATTATCAAGGCTCACATTTGTGAGAGCCCGGCAGGGCAAATTATGCTGAGGGGAAACCAGCATGGGTTTGTGGCTGGCAGATCGTGCCTGACCAACATAGTCTCTTTCTATGACCAGGTTACGAAACACCTGGAAACAGGAGGAGGGGTGGATGTCATATACTTAGACTTCAGGAAGGCCTTCGATACGGTATCCCACCCCATACTGGTGAACAAGTTAAGAGGCTGTGATGTGGATGACTGCACAGTCCGGTGGGTGGCAAATTGGCTAGAGGGTCGCACCCAAAGAGTCGTGGTGGATGGGTCGGTCTCGACCTGGAAGGGTGTGGGCAGTGGGGTCCCGCAGGGTTTGGTCCTTGGACCGATACTCTTTAATGTCTTCATCAGCGACTTGGACGAGGGAGTGAAATGTACTCTGTCCAAGTTTGCAGATGACACAAAGCTATGGGGAGAAGTGGACACGCCGGAGGGCAGGGAACAGCTGCAAGCAGACCTGGACAGGTTGGACAAGTGGGCAGAAAACAACAGGATGCAGTTCAACAAGGAGAAATGCAAAGTGCTGCACCTAGGGAGGAAAAATGTCCAGCACACCTACAGCCTAGGGAATGACCTGCTGGGTGGCACAGAGGTGGAAAGGGATCTTGGAGTCCTAGTGGACTCCAAGATGAACATGAGCCGGCAGTGTAACGAAGCCATCAGAAAAGCCAATGGCACTTTATCGTGCATCAGCAGATGCATGACAAATAGGTCCAGGGAGGTGATACTTCCCCTCTATAGGGCGTTGGTCAGACCGCAGTTGGAATACTGCATGCAATTCTGGGCGCCACACTTCAAGAAGGATGCGGATAACCTGGAGAGGGTCCAGAGAAGGGCAACTCGTATGGTCAAGGGCCTGCAGACCAAGCCATACGAGGAGAGACTAGAGAAACTGGACCTTTTCAGCCTCTGCAAGAGAAGGTTGAGAGGCGACCTTGTGGCTGCCTATAAGTTCATCACAGGGGCACAGAAGGGAATAGGTGAGGATTTATTCACCAAGGCGCCCCCGGGGGTTACAAGAAACAATGGCCAGAAGCTAGCAGAGAGCAGATTTAGACTAGACATTAGGAAGAACTTCTTCACAGTTCGAGTGGCCAAGGTCTGGAACGGGCTCCCAAGGGAGGTGGTGCTCTCCCCTACCCTGGGGGTCTTCAAGAGGAGGTTAGACGAGTATCTAGCTGGGGTCATCTAGACCCAGCACTCTTTCCTGCTTATGCAGGGGGTCGGACTTGATGATCTATTGAGGTCCCTTCCGACCCTAACTTCTATGAATCTATGAGGCCTCCTCCATCCCCTAATAGCCTCTCCCAAGCCACCGGTCACAAACAACAACATAAACGCAAGCCCTTCAGCTATAACATAAACAGAAGCCACCCGGCCCTAACAACATTCGGTCCTACCAGTGACCCTTTAACTCTCAGCAGTGTTGGATGCTGCTCCTGTATCAGGCTTTTCCTCTCTCCCATGGCAGAGACCTCCTTCCTCTTTGGCAGCTGGCAGGGAACTGCCTCTGGCCCCAGCCCCTAGGATTTATAAGGGAGCCAGGCCCTGCCCGTTTTGGTCAGCTGACCTTCCCTGGTTGCCCCGGCAGCCCACAGCTGGGCTCCTTATTGCCTGCTAGGGCTTCCTCCCTAGCAGTTTTCCCCTCTTTGGGAGCAGGGCACCTCAGTGCTCTGTGACAATCAGACTTAACTGATTTGGGTCAGACTGGTTTATGCAACGTCTGTCCCAGACCCCTTGCTGATTTAAGATAAACCAGACACCCCCAGCATCCCAGCATGTTCCTGGGCTGGGTGGGGCTCTCTGCTCCACAGCAGGGCTGGCCCCTCCCCTCTGCTCCCTGGCTGCAACTCCCACAAGACTGCTGACTACTCCCCCTCCCCCCACCCAGCACTCCCTGCTAAGCAGGAATTCCCCCATCCCCTCTGCCTTGCAGAGAGGTGTCTGTGTATTAACTAGCAGATCACATGCTGGCTGAGGTCTGTGCTGAAGCAACAGGCAGAATCAACAAATAGCTGGTAATGTCCCTCTGTTGTTTTCTTAATTGGGTGATAAACACTATTATCAGTTTCCTGCTGGGCTAATCTGAGCTCCTGCCCAGCCTGGCCATGCCCCGCTCAGCTCCATGCTGTGGAAGGAAGGGAGGGCTGCTCTAGCGCTCCCTGGCTTGTAGCCTGAGCCACTGCAGGCATGTGCCTGCATTTCTGGGATATCTGTCGGGTTATAAAACTGATTTAGCCTAGCCAGGTTAGGCTAACCTGCAAAGATTGAATCAATTCAGGCTCAGACATTTTGAATGTCTGTCCCTAGCCCAACGAATGAGAGAAGCTAAAAGTGTGGTAGGATGTCAGTGAAAATGTAAAGAGGTTGAGCTAAGCAAGACCAAAGGTAAAACAAAGGGGGAAGAGAGCGGGTGGGGGGAAAGGTCAGAGGGAGACAACAGTGATAAAATACAAGGTGGAAAAGAGGCTGTCTGTGAAAAAGGGAATAGTTGGAGATCAGGAAAGTAGGAATGAGAAAAGCTAAAAATGTGTCTTTTCACATAGGTTTTCATGTGAGACCAGATATTGCAGATCATTACTTAGTGCTTTAAAATGGGTGTTTGATTGTAAATCTAAAGAACAAAGGCTGTGTTTGTTGGTTTGAGACTGCTAATGGGATTGCAACTCTTGGCCACTGGTTTAATTCAGTCTGACTGGGAAGTGACTGAAAGGGGTTATCTAGTAGCTTTTGTTCTAACGTGAAATAAACTGTCCACCTTCACACACTTCCATGTAAGCATGTATCTGCATTACAGTCTTAACTGTCTCGCTAAAAGGCCAAAGATTTAATAAGCGATGAGATGGAAAGAACTGTTCTTTAGATCTTCAAGGTTTTAATTTAATTTTTATTTCCCCAGTGTTTTATAGGGCTGAAGCTAATTTCAATAAAAATTGATGGAAGGGCTCTCCTTGAGTTTGGTCCCTAGAAAAGGAAGCGAGAATGTTTTGACTGTAAAAAATGCGTGGTTACCTCATACTTTTACAACTAGAAATAGACATTTGGACCTTAAACAACTCTGTGATTGAATGTTTATGGCATATAGGTGTTGGATGTCAGAATGAAAGCTCATGTTGTCCCCTCCTCTCTTTCATTTATGTAGTTTTTATATTTTTATCCAATTCTAGTCTTATTTCCGATGACTTGGGATGTTTTTATTTAGGAAAAAATTCTTTAAAAGTTGAAACCTTTGGGCACTGATAAACCTGGAGAAAAAAAAATACACTACTACTTTCAGTAAAGCACCTACTTTGACCCAGCTCCACAGTGTATGTATAGATTGGGCACTTCAGTGGAGCTTTTTGGTGCTTTTAACTAAAGCTGATTCAATCAGCTGTTAAATAAAAGTGCCAAAAAGCCCCACTAAAGTGCCCGATGTATACAGATGTTGGGAAAGCCAGTTGCAACTAACATTCACCCTGTTCTAAGCATGCACTGGGCTTGCCTCAGAAGTCTGCCAAATTTAAAGTAAAGTGCCATTTTTCCCCACGTCTACAACAAGCCTTTAACTGCTTTTTTAGCATTCCTTTCATTTTCAAGGTGTGGGTCTGCTAGAGTTGTTCATGTTATGAAGAACGTTATTGAAGTCAGTGGCAGACAAGGTTAAATTTGAGTAAATCTGATATCTTTTATTAGAGCAACTCAAATAGTAGGAAAAAATCATCTAAGCAAACATTTGGTGCATTGGCTGAGATATATTACGTTTCTGGAGATGTAGGTGTAAGATCCAGGAATGCTGATGGTTCTGTTGTGGGGTGTAGTAATTGTGGGGGCGGTGATGTGTTTGCAGGTTTTACATTTCTTGTCATGCCATGATCTGGATCCATTTGGTGTGTTTTGGGCTATAGGAAGTTTGCTTCTGGTGATGAGGTTAGTGAGGTTCGGTGCTTGTTTGAAGGCTAGGATGGGTGGTTCTGGGAAGATCTCTTTAAGAGCTGGGTCTCCTAGCCTGGGTTGTAATTGTTTGAGGATTTTCCGTAATAGGTTTGTAGCAGAAAGCCCCCTTTTCCTCTAATGTAGCAGAAAGCCCCCTTTTCCTCTTGCCTGCATTTGCTCTCCCCTCTTTGGATATGTTTCTCTTTTTCTACCTTTTCTTCCTTCCTCTCTCTTTCACTTTAAGATAAGGAATTGTATTTTAAAATTTGTATGTGTGCATTTTGTATCTCCCCTTGTAGTTTGGTATTTTTATCTATTTGTGTGCCATGGCATTTGTAGCTTATATTTTGTACTCCTCACCTTTCAACTTTCAACTAAATGTGTTTTAGTAAGTTATACATTGTAACATTGTTAACAAGGGCAGTTTAACAATCAAACTGCCCTCCCCTGTATCAGGCTGGCCTCTGAAAGTGAGTGAATCAGTGATTGAATGTGTAACATTGAAGCAGGCAGCAATTATCACCTGGAAGCTGAACTCAATAGAAGACAATGCAACAACCGGGAAATCTCTGTACCTCACTGATCAAGGGCTAGAAGCCCTGGCCTGACTTAATCAACACCAGAGACCAACTTTTGGGCTGAATATCTCCAGATCGACCACTCCCAGAGCCCTATTCTAAATTCATCAACGGACTCCCAAACCTGCACGTACATGCGGACGACCCCTGGGGCTGACAGATGCTGTCCAGTAGCCACCGAGGGGGGGGAAGTCCCACCAGGGTCAATGACCCCTGGATTGGGCAAACCAGAAAACTGGGGAGTCACCAAAGTCTGCCAGGGACAGATAAAATGCAGTGAAAAAGTGACCCTCAGTGGCGCCCTCTTGATCTCCAACTTGACCAGACCTGTCCAGCCAGAAGGGCCAGCCGGCGACCCCCTTCTGGAAGATAACACCACGCTGAAAGAAGCCTCAACGACAGATTCCAGCGCTTGTAGGATAGGTATACCTGACTCTGTAGCCTGCTACTGTGTGTGTGTGTGTGTGTGTGTGTGTGTGTGTGTGTGTGTGTGTGTGTGTGTGTGTGGACCAGCCCCCAGGTTTATGATTACAGTGTTTCAATCCGCCTAATAAACTAGAATTTTAAGGATCCCGAGTTGGACATTTGTAGCCAACAGGTTCAAGGGAGGAGTGATATGTCATAACCAGTGTTGTGTGATTCGTGGGGGTTTTCCTTCTGTACTGCAGCAATTCTTCACGTGGTATCTAGGTGGCTCTTTCAAACATGCAACCTATCTCCCTGCAGGAGTGTTGAAATCAGTAGTATTGAAATCAGTGGGAATTGGTCTCTCAGTCAGTTTAATGCAGATGAAAGATGAGGGAATAGCAGCCCTGAGGATTAAATTCTTCTGATCAGAGTCAGCCCAGGCAATGCCAGTGAAGCTTCTGTATGTTAACAGAAGCATGCCTTGTTCCTGAACTGCAAGCAGAAGATTCAGTGTGTCAAACTGAGCATAGTCATCCTTGGACCACACCACCAAGTGTGCCTGTTGTGACTGAGGTTCTTGTGGCATGACTAGGAACCTATCAAATTCACTGAGGAAGTGGGCTGAGCAGCAGCTCCTTTAATCTTGCAGGTTCCCCCACGTTTCCCTTCCCGTCGCTAATTGGCTGAGGGACCCTGGTGGCCCTGTTTCTTGTTGCTGACTGGCCAGGAGTCAAAAACAATGCCATATTTAAAACCATGGTTTTCACCTCCTAGCTGATCAGGAGCAAACAGCAGGGGACCTCCACCGTTTGGCAAGGTGGGGTGCATGGAAGAACCTAAAAAATTAAAGGAGCTGCCATGCAGCCCACTTGAACCATAAATTGGGTAGATCCCTAGATGTGACCTGTATGTTGGTGCCTGGGATATGAGGAATTCATTTCACATTGGTCACAAAACTGCCATCAATAGACAGTGATGAATAACAGGTTGGGAAAGGTGCAGAGGAATGCTGGTCCAGTGTGTAGGGCACTAGTCTGAAATGTGGAAGATGTGGGTAAGGCACCATTCCATCACAGGCTTCTTGTGTAGGCTTCATCTCTCTCATCTTGTCTATACCATGGCAGTTGTACTGGGGGGCTTGAGCACACCCCATCCACCCTGCCTGCTCAGGCCTTCTGATGTGCTCCAGGGGCAGCAAGCTTCTGGCTCTGGAATGGTTGAGCAGGGGCTGAATTGCGTGGGCTGTCCAGTACTGGGAGAGGTCACCCCCATTTCATACTTGGGCTCCCTCTTTGTTTCAGAAGACTGTCCCTGTGGGGCTGTTGCAATGATAAATGCGTGAAAGGTTTAAGGTGCCGTGATGCTATTGTAATTTGTACCATAGAAGGACTGGAGACAGAGAGAGCTTGCACTGCTTTCACCATTGCCATTTTTGTTCTATATTTTAAATTCTAATATGAAAATGGCATTTGAAGCGTTTTAAGTGGTAAGTGAAGATCATTTTTTTCTACCCATGTGCTGATGCAATATGCTTTGAGGGGTTTTGCTAATATCATTTGCTCTTGAATACAGCAACTTGATTCTGAGATAAAAGCCATATATAAATGGTTCCAAAATGTGAGATGGTATATGCATGGGGCTTTTAATAAAGTCCTCTTGAAAAGAGGGTTCCTCCCTCGTGCTCTCATCTTTTCAAAGGCTCTTCTGGATAGCTACATAGAATTAAAGAGCCTGCATGCAAACAGTCTGAAGGAAACACTTATATGATTTATCTATGTATTTAGATATATATGCCCATAGCATTTGTATCACTAGCAGAAGAGATTTGTACACCTAAAATTTCTTTGTTCAAATACAGATTTTTCACACCCTCAAAGCTCTTAAAATAGTAAACCCAGGAATGTATCCCAAACAACAAAACGTTCAACCGGAGAGACAACTGCATACAAAAGGAACAACCAGTTCTCCCAAGAGACCCCCAGCCACCCACAACTCAACTGCCTGGGAAAATAAACAAGTTTTTTAGTTCAACAAATTTGGACTCTTTTGGACTGGAGGTAGGAGAAGGGGCAGTACATTTAAAGCTGGAGAACAGAAAATGCCCTCTCTCTAACTCGGTGCCTTTTAAAACAGGTAATAGGCTGCTGTGTTTTCCTCCCTGCACAGTATCAGACAAAGGGAAGTGTAACTGTCAGATAGGCAGGTTTCTCACAGCACAGAGCTTAAGAGTTCAAACCCAGCCATTTAAATTCAAGTCTGTTGTTTTCATTCTCCTATTGAGATATCTTTGGCACATTTATTGAATGTAAAATATTTTCTTTGTGTTTGCTGTAGTAAATGGTGGATGTTGTTAACTTTCTGAGAAAGTAGGTGAATTAATTTATGGAACAACAGTCGGAATAGAACTTCCCTCACTTTAAATAGGCTAACTCCTTACTGGGTTTTATCCCCATAATGAGTGGTAATGGAGACATGTATACTATTGTGGGAAATCTGTCTCTAGAGTTATTGACTTTATTGTCCTTCTTTACTTTATATCTCTACCCTCTCTTTTTCCAAAGACTTGCTGGAAGTACTCAACTACCTAGCAGGGAAAAGCTGCATTGAGATTGTATCTTAAGGGAGGGGAGGGGGGCATTTTATTTTAAATTGAAACCAGCCTTAAAATAATAATACTTCTCTGGTTCATTGTCAGGTGATAGGTTAATAGAATATAGCAAAGTTCTGGGTTTGACTTATATTAAGAAAGCCTTGCAGAATCATGTTTTCCTAGGGCAAGTGAGAAACATTCCAAGACATCCAGCATCAAATAGACTTAGGATCAGACTTAGGATCTGCAGATCCTAAGACTTCATTTCAAATAAAAAGGCTGTGGCTCTGGCTCCCTTCCTAGACCTAACAGATGAATCTGGAGGAGGAGGAGGGGAGAAAAGACAACTGATTAATTTTATACTGGAGAGAACTGGCAAGTCAGTGGCCCCTGAGTTGGACTGAATGGAAGGATGAATCATGCAGTATGTGGTTACTGAACAGATGTGTGAGGGTGAATGGGATTGAGACAGCTTGTGTGTTCCTGAGTAAGAGGGTTGAATAGTAAGTGGGTAGTGAGGTGGTCTAGCTACCTACTGTGTGTGTGCACGTGTGTGTGCACGTGTGTGTGCACATGTGTGCGTATCCAGGACTGTGAAAGAATGCGCAGTAGAGGTGTGAGTTATCCAGACACAGTCTGTATCTCTTTGCCTTCTCTAAGTTCACTCTTATGCTACTAGACTGACTGACAGATATGCTCTCTCTCGTTTGTTTATCCCTGGCTGACAATATGCACTCACTCTCATTTATTTGTCCCTAGTTACTTTTTCTCATGAAAAAGTCTTCTTGCCTCCTTGTTCACTACCTCAACCTGACCAGACTAAAGGAATGGCATGCTTACCTCCCTTTGACTGAAGAAAATTCCTTAAGAAAGTGCTATATTAAAATCTCCTTTTGTTTCAGTCCTCTCTTTGGAACATTATTGCATAAAAATATTGAACATTCCCTAGGCAGGTTGAGACAGATTTTCAGTTAGGTGCATGCAGGTTCATTCAGACCTGTGCATGCCTCTGACTACAAATGTAAATATGCTCTATGAAGATAATGTAGATGTTTGTATGAACATGATCAGTCATAACTACATGCAGATGGCATAGTTCTTACAACTGCTGGAAGCTAAAACATTTAGAATTAATTCCTTTAGCTCACATAGTAAAAACTTAAGCTGTAGGCCTTGGCTCCCTGGCACTATGGAGTCTTTGTTATGATAATTTAGTACTAAATGGCACCCCAGATGCTATTAAATTCAGGTGTTAAAATTAACTTGTCTGATGTGCACTGTTTTAGTGTGCATCAGTGGTTCTTAACTACATTTGGGTTGCGAATCCCTTTTTTATTTTATTGTACTGCTCTCTATCCCCATAATTCCATTTTTTGTACAAAAGAAAGGAGCTCCTTATATCACTTCAACCACACCATGCCTGCCTTGGCTTTTCTTCTTTTCATCTCCTTTAGAACAGGGGTCCTGAGCCATATTTGGATTCTGATGCTCCTTATGGGCTGGATCCAAACTGGGACGGGGTGGCTGCTATGGCCACTATGGCAGTATTGGCAAGGAGTCCAGAGGCAGCAAGGGGCCTCATAGCAACAGTAGCAAAGTGTCTGGAGATGGAGGTGGTGGCAGTGCATCCAGGGGCAGGGGTCTGCTGGCAGCAATGGGTCTGGGGGCAGTGGCAGTGAGCACACTTCTGATGGTCATGGCCAGCAGGGCCAAAAGACCCCAAATTAAGTGGGAGGCTATGCCTCCCAACTTCTGGTGGACTGTCATACTCTTTGTGCTATAAAAATGTTCATTTATATGAAGCAAATTTCTGGCTTGGCACCAAAAAGGACACTTGCATAAAACCTGGGAGGAGTTTGGTGTGCAACTATAACTCTAAAGTTAGTGAAAAAACATGTATCTGTAGATCAAGATAATACTTGTCAATATTGATTTGAAATGTGTATTTCAAGTGCAAAACTAAAGACGCATCTAGCAGAGTCTTTTAGGGGACCATGCTGGAAGGTGCTGATCACCCAGGTAGTGGATGTGAGGCATCTTTGAAACTTTGTTGGCTGAAGTTGTAATTCTTGATGCTCATATATCTGGTAAGTGTGGGAATTAATAGCGTGTGCAATTTGAAAATTGCCTGCTGGGGCATCTTTTTTGGACTGCAACAGTGACTGATGAACTCTTCACTTTTTCAGTTCCACAAGTTGACAACCTATGTCCCATGGCCAGCCCTCAGACATGGGGCTTCAGAGCTGGGCCTGACCAGTTCAGGTCAGAGGAGTAGGCAGCACCAGGATTCAGTCACCATTGACACTTTTCTCCATGGTGGCACAGGCTCAGCCAGCGTCTTTCCCCCCACAGCAGCTGCTGCGCACCAACCCGCTTTTGACCCAAGCTGAGTCAATCCAGCCCACAGCCTGAAAAGGCTGCCAATCACTGTTCAGTGCTATATCTCAACATAGTGGGAATGTGTTACAAAATGTAATGTACTTTGAAACTTTTAAGATTTTCTTTTTTACACAAATGGAGATTTTATTAATTCTGTTTAGCCTAGTCTTTTATATTCAGTTAGTGTTAATGGGTCTGTTGTAACATTTCATATTTTAAATTTAGGGAATTAGGATTGTCAAGGAAGGTGCTGGTGGTGTTGCCTACTGAATTTAATGGTTCCTTCAGTAAATGTGAAAAACAGCATGAAGAAGCAAATTTTTTATCCCTGTGTTTGCTAGTAATCTAAGATCTGCTGTTTTATCCTATTATCCTTTTTTTAAAAAAAATACTGCAGCCATTTATTTAGAAAAATGTTATGGTTCACAGAAATATGATGAACACTTGAAATGATGCATGTAGGTTAACGGTTATTGAGTGTTTCATTAAAATCAGCTTACTGCAGCTGTGCCTCAGGAGAAAAATAAAATTCTAGCAGACTGTCAACAAGCATATGAAGAAAGAGGCATCATGTACTTATTATTAGCCTTCTGTAATATTGCTCACTTCATTGTTTTCCTTCACTTACCCACCACTTTTCATCAGCTCTCCCCTCCTCATCCCTTATAAATCAGGATAGTTTCCACCACTCCAGTGATTTTAAGAAAACATACAAGAAACACAGAGCATGCATCTCTGAGATCTCAGATTTTGGGGAACAGAACAGGCAGATTGGATGACTGTAACTGAGACACAGCTATGCGTGTCACCCTATGTAGGCATGCAGAAAGAACAAACTAATGTTCTGTATTTTTAGAAGGGTGCTTTCCTCAATGGTTCTCAACCGTGGTGGTGCTGCTGTTACAACCATGACCAGGTAGAACTGCCCCATGCACCTCAGGCACAGCCAGGCTGAGAGAGTCTGTAGGACAAGTTTGCATTCCTGCCTGTTAGAGTTGTTTGACAAACTTTAATGTGATCTGGCTTCCCAGTCAGTTCCATGTGGTTGTGGTGGCATCCATACTGCAGTGACCATGAAAGGGTCTCATGACACTCTGGTTGAGAACCACTGCTGTAGGATCTCTCACAGCTGAAGTGTCTTCCCTATCCATGTAGACTATAGTCTCTCTCAGCATACCCCAGAGAATTGTCCTTAAATGATCAATCTAGGAAGCCTGCCATATGTGAACATTTGGAGATGTATGACTTCTGTTTTCCCACAGGGCAAGGCAGCTCACAGAATAGAAAATGAAGTTTCATTCTCAGAGAGCAATTGGTGGTGACAGCACAGACAAGATTGGCAGACTGTACAATTTTATTCTCAATAAATGTGGACCTTAGAACAGACAAGAATGTCATCCTCCTCCCATTCAAAAAAAAGTTCTAGATGACATGCAAACTGAATGAAAATGAGGTGGCTAAACATCTGATTACTAGTGTCTGGAACATCTTCAAAGATTTATGAAAGAGAGAGGAATAAATCTTTGAAGTTAATCCAAATCTTGGTGTTGTAAATCCTGCTGCAGTCTATCTGTTTCAGTGCAGAGAGAGAGAAAACCACTTTCACACAGCTTTGTTTTTTTTAATAGCATATTGAACTGTTTCAGATGTTCCTTTCCATTCATTATATTCACTCGGAAAGCAGTTGAGCCTGTCTGAAAGACTGTGTAGTGACAAGGGAATGCAGATTGTCTACATATGTAGTCCAGGGTTTTGATGGTTCTGTAGAAGTTCAGCCATACTGCACACCACACAGATTAATCTTGATGACTGATTACGAACTAATGCCCAGCACTTTAACTCCATTAATAGCAATGGAGTTACGTTTATATTTTGAGAGATCAAAATTAGCATGCAATCTCTAAATTTTAATCAGTAATTTACTCATTCTGTACCAGCACTGCAAAATAAGCTGTTTACACATTAATAAGTTTTAGGGTAAAATTGATGTTGCCAAATTAACAGATCAGCTGGGTAAAACACAATCATGCTTCAGGACAATGGGTGACGTTCTCACAGAGCTTCAGGGACCCAATCCCATGCACCCCAGGAATTCCTCAGATCAGGCCCCTCAGGTCTTGGGAGCATCTGCTCAGTGTTCCCCACTTGGCAAGATCCCCAGGTTCTCCAGGGTGCACCTTGGTATGTGGAGAAAGTCAGGGTTTCCCCACTTAGCAAGATGCATCCCCCAAGATCCCAAAGGTGCTTCAGTAAATACTCAGTGCTTTCTTAACTATTGGTAAATACTATCTGCTTTAAAACAGGCTGATAAGTGTTCTTGCTAAATTTAGGGGTGATGCATGAATTCCAAGATTATACATCTGTTTGACCACTGTGATGAATCCTACTAATAAAAGAATTCGAATCCTTTGGTTTGGTATATGGAACAAAGTGGCAGAACAGTGAAGGTACCTCACTCTGGACCTCATGGTATGAGGTCAGTTCTCAGTTTAGTCTTGCACCATATGACACCCCTAGTGGACCAGCTGCATCGGAGACCCAGTCAGTTGTCTTCCCCGCACTCCTCCAAACAAAGAAAAAAGCTAAATGACAGGAGTGAAGATCTCACTCTTATACATGCTTACTTGAGAATATGTGGTAACCTACCTGTGAGTTGCAAATTGCAGAGCACACAGGCTTCACATTAACTTTTTAGTTTACTAGCTCTTAAAATTAGCTCTGAAATTCAGCTAGCTTTCAACTATATGAATGATTTAGCCATTTCTTCATGTCTGCAATATTCCAAGGAGTTTACTGTAGGACTTTTAAGCTCTCATCATTACCTTGTCTGTGATAGGTTTTTGTTATCCAGCTTTCAATCATCTTTCCGTGGCTGGAAGGTTACTATACATCACTTTATTTCTAGTGCTCTTATTGAATTGAATGACTTTATATGTAGACCTTTGTTTTGGTTTCATAGTACTTCCTTTAAGTGTATAATAGTCTTAGTTCTATAAAAGGGCTGTGCACTTACCCAAGCTCAACATAACCAATAATAATTAACTATAGGAATGACCTGCCTTATGGTTTCGCACCTCATTAAGGCTATCTCCTTAGGCCCCTGGCACACGTTCATTTACAGATGCCATGGGTTCTGACCGCCTGATCCCAACAACTGCACCTCCTGCTGTGCCATACATGCATGGCAGGGGGTGTGATTTTGGGATAAGGGATCAGATCCCAGTCATGCTCTTTCTACTTGCCAGTTCAGGGAAAGCTCAGGCTCTGTCTGCACTGGAAAGTTGAAAGCCTGCAGCGCAGCATGACCTGGGCCTGTCCCAGGACCAGGGCCAACAATCATCTGATTGTTGGCCGCAGCCCTGAACAGCACTGCTGCCAGTTTGAGATGCTAGGATATTCCAGGGCTGGAGCTGACTATCAGCTGATTGTTAGCACCAGCTCTGGGGCAGTCTCATGCCATGTATTCAGTTTAAGTTGCCATACAAACCAGCCATAAAATTGTTCTCCATTAATCGTGAAACAGCTTTGTGGCTGCTTTGCCATTTCCTGGCACCTTAAATTGGGTGCACATATAGCACCCTTGCCGTTTATGTCCTGACATGTCAATCACAACAAAAATTTAATATGTAGAAGGACCCTTAGAGGGCTTTGTACCTCTCATAGCAGCCTTGAAATTGACAGGACACAGTCAGTTTCACAAATTATGTACTCAACCAGATTACATTACAAAGCAGATAGCGGGGCTAAATAATTCATATTCACTTAACCAAAGTACAGATAACTGATGCTTGTTGCAATAGGCTATAGGCAAAAAAAATTGGAAGTTGGCATCTTGACATGCAGTTAATGGAATTATGCACTTAATCTGCAAATGGAGTGCATGCTCTCGGCACCATATCAATATTTTAAAATTACAAAATCAAAATGCAAAACTTTTTTCTCCAAGGTGGCACCACATAATGAAGTACCAGAACCCCCCACATGCCAGCTTATAATACAGCCTCCCATATACATTCCTAATATTGCAATTTGATGTAATAACCTACTGTTTCTTTCATTAGGCATTGGAACAGATATAAAATTCTCTTCCTTTTAGAATCACTATTAGAAATACATGATCTTTGAATTTGGAAGTGAAAGCTTTACTTTTGTGGCTACATTTTAAATTATTTTTTTTTCTGATCCTGTGAGTATACTGATGTGTCAATAAATGGAACTGCTTTCTGAGACCATCGCTGCATTTCAAACAGCAGGTGCAATTTTCTCTTTAGCGAAGCCAGACCATCTGTAAATATTGTATCCTCTATAATAATTTGCTTCATTTGTGTCATTATAATTCTGTCTGTCACGCTCAAAAAAACATATTTGAACTCACTTTTCTCGACTTTTACTGATTGATTTCAATCCAAGCAATCCGGTATCTGAGCAAAAATTGTCCCTTAACACCCTTATTTTAACTTCAGCCCATAATACCAACAAGGTGAAGCAGAGAATAGATGGCGTTTGAATGCAGAAAGAATGGCAGGAATAAGACAAAATGAAAGAAATGAGCAAAGAGGACGTCAGAGAAGAGATGCAATTGAAAGGCAAAGTATTCGCAGAGACAATAGAAGAAAAGCTGAAAGAGCAGACAACAATAGATTCAGTGAAGATGAGATTGAGGAGCGTAGTCGTGGATTGATGAACATGGTGTTTTGTAACTCTTTACTAGGGCTGTGTGATGCTTCGGTCCCTGATTCTATTCGGAGGAGATTTGGCCCAATTTGGTGGCCAAATCTCCAAATCCAAATTGAATCAGGAAACCCTTTAATCTCTCCGAATTGAATCAAAAGCCTCCAAATCGATTTGGAGAGATTTGACGATTTGACCATAGACACAGCTTTATATGTTTTTTCTACGTACCTTGAGGTACCAAGCACAGCTTGTGAATGCTGAGATGGTGAGGCGGATGGAGCATCCCAAAAGAGCGTGGGGGGTCCCCCGCGTGCTCGGTGGCAGACCCAGAAGTGGACCAAAAGTATTTCCAGTCCACTTCTGGATCCACCGCAGAGCGTGCAGGGGACCACCCCCAGCTCGGCGACTGGTGTCTCTTGGGTCTGGGGGAGGGCTCCCTGGGTTCCCCCATGGCTGATTGTGTAGGGGAGCAAGATACAGGGGTTAGGATGCCTGTTCCCCTCCACCCATGGTTGGGAACAAATTTGAGACAACCCCCCAGTAATTACCTTCTTTAAATGGAAAATGATACATTTATAATTTTCCATGTATAGAATCTAATTCCTGGGGGCTCATTTCAAAGACAAAGTTATCCTTGATCAAGGTAAATACAGTACTTAAATCTATAGGTAAATGTCCTTTCAGTATGTAACAGAGCATTAGTCAATTTAACCGCATTCTCTGTCAATTTATCCATCTGTCTGGGCCTGTACAAATATGACTGGGTAATTCATGGTGGAAATATACTTTCGTTTTGTGAAAATAAGTTTGGTTTTAATTTAAGTCATGTAGAGTATATACCCAGGTTCTGTGGAAATAACCACTCCATGAAAGGGTAAACTTATATTACTGTATTTAAAAATATTTATTGATGGATTGGATTTGATTTGATTTATAGGTTGCCATTCCTAACAAAAGCTCAGGGTAGATTATCATAAGAGAACAAAAAACAAGAAATAAAACAAGAAATGTGGACAAAAAGTTTAAAACAAGCATGGATTTTCCTTTTAAACAAAATACTTCAATTCTAGCATGAATAAAAGGATAAGCATTATACTGAAACCCTATAAACCTATATCTTATAGGGTACCAGCTATGACTTAGACGAGAGACTGGAGTCAAGACTCTTGGCTTCTGGTATTAGCTGTGTCTGACATCCTTTCTGACTGCTGGACAGCAGTCTTTTAACCTGTCTGTGCCTTGTTTGGCCTATATGTATAATAAGTAATATGATGTATGTGCAAAAAGCAGTGTGAAAATTCAGATCCTCATAATGCTGTATACAGATGGACAAAGAGCAGTAGGTGAACCTGTGAATTACTTTGGGACACATGCTGATGCCCTGACTTACATAGACTTAAGGAGAATAAACAGAATGACATCTGTAGTGATGAGAACACAGTCTAGCCCTTAGCAAGCTCTGAGTGACTTTGACCACATTTGGGATTTTCTCCCAGTAGTTTGACACCGTTGCAACACCATTGATTTTAGTGGCCTTCCTGTTGCTTCTTGCTAGTCTGAGTTATCACAATTTGACTCGGTTGTCTGTTTCTTACATATCCTAGTTATAGGAATATCATCTTTTAGTTTCCATCCATGTCTAGCTAATATGAGGGATCATACAAACACAATTGTTGGTGCTTAGCAACATTTCTAGATTCTAATAACTGTAGATAAAAAGACAAAGGAGAGAAAAGCTTTTTTTTTAAGTTGTAAGGTTATATAATGCTAGAGGAAAATAGGATATTGTTTTGTTCTCTCTTTCCTTTCTTACTTTTAAGAGAAGGGTAGTGAGAATGTATATCCTTTTATGTCCCTACTTTATTATATTTAATATTAAGAAATGTCCTTTTGTTAATCAGATAAAAAGCATTGCATGTTCTTTTGGTTGATTCAAAAACCATTCAAGTCAATTCCCTTCACTTGGGGAAGAGGGTGTAGGAGCAGGTTCTCAATATATATTGTGCTAGCAAATTGCCAATCAAGAATGATGGATGAATGGTGACTTTCTTGATTGTGTTGTGCATCTAATTGTCTTCTCACAGTGGCATTTTCTTGGGACTCATTTACACAACTTTCTTGATTATATCACGTATTTAATTGTCTTCCCATAGCAGCCTCCTCTTGCAATTCATTTGCGTAGCGTTCTTGATAGCATTGTGCATCTTATTGTCTCCTCACAGTAGCCTCCTCTTGGGACTCATTTGGCCCTCCCTGCCATGCTGGGTTCCTAGTGCCCTTAAAGAGCGTTGCAGACAGGCAGACACAGAGACAGATGGACTAAGCCCTTTATTTATTTATTTATTTATTTATTTATTTATATCTATCTATCTATATATCGATAGATAGATATGATTTACCCAAATATAAGATGACTCTGAATTTATAATGATTCCCCCCCCCCAAATAATCAGATTGACCCCCACCCACCCCCCAATAAACAGATTCTGTGTATGGAATATTCATACATTTGTTATAATTTTCCATGCATAGAATCTTATTATTTGAGATTTATCTTAAATAAAGATACCATGCAACTCCCTGCTGCCCCTAAAAAGGCCCTCCTCTCTCCCTTCCCCCACTGGAGGGGCAGGCGCCTCCCCCGCCCTGCTGCAGGCCCACCACCCGGACAGGTTACCCCAGCACCAGCAGGCACCCGTCCCCCTCTCACACCCATCCCCTCCCTACACACACACGTACGTGCACGCGCACGTCCTGGCCCTTCAGTTCCTCCCCCTGTAGACTTACCTGCGTGAAGCTGCCGGGGCTCCTCCCACCCTACCTGGCTGCATGCATGTGCGCACACAGACACATGTGATGCGCCCTGCCTCCAATCATCCTCCCCCCAGCCCCAAGCAGTTCCTTGATAGGGCAAGCCAGGAAGTGCCAGGAAAAACGTTGATGCTAAGCAGAACAAAATCCTGTACATTTGTTGATATTTAAAAAACTGCCTGGATGGAGATGAGAGGACCCAAAAAGAGGACATATCAGGAAAACCTGGACATATGGTAACCCTAATAAGGGGGGCTGTAATAGAGTTGGGGGGGGGGTAGTAACAGGGCTGGCAGTGGTGGGACAGGTAGTAGGGAGCAGATAATATGAAGGTGGTGGGGCAGGCAGGCAGCTTGCCCCCTGCCATTTGCCCCCCCCCCCCCACCACTCCTTTGTGCCTGCCCCCTGCAGCCTCAGGCTCCTGCCACCACTTTCCCCCACTTCCCCCCTCTGCTGCTTCTGTCTCCCACAGCTCAGATCCTCATCCTCCTCTGCCCCAAAGTCTCTGTCCCTCCACCTCCCCTTTGCCTTTGTTCTGGCACTGGCAGACTCCACTCCTGCTGCAGCCTAGGGCATGGAGCACAGCCCTAGCCCAGCCCCACAGCAGCAGCACAGAGCTGGCACTGCTTTTACAGTGCCAGGCTGGGGCTGTACTCTGTGCTCCTGGCTGCAGTGAGGGTGGAGCCTGTTGGTGCTGGAGCAAAGGTAAGGGGGTGGGATGGGGAGGAGGAAGTGTGAGAGAAGCAGTGTGGTGGAGAGACAGGAGATGACAGGAACCCAAGGCTGGGAGTGGGGAGCAATGTGGGATGCAAAGGTAGAGTGGAGCAGGCAGCAGCTGTGGCTTCAGCCCCGACCTGGGGTTGGAGCTGGAGCCGGAGCTGGAGCTATAGCAGCTGCCTGCCCTGCACTGCCTTATACTTGATTTTAAGGTGAGGGGCTTCCCCCCAACATGGGGGTCGGGGGGGGGCACCTTATCTTTTAATTGAGTAAATATAGTGGCACCTCTTAACATATTCTTTGAACATCAGAGACTATTGGGAGGGTTTCCAATCTCTTCTTAACTTCTAGTATGCGCTATGTGAAATTTAGATTGCCAAAGTGTAAACTGCTGCTTTTTCCTACAGTAATAGCAATCATAAGTATTTGGTAACCCTTTCAATGATCTACAGGCATGTGTGTAGTCCTTTTCTGAACTGTCTCATTGAAATATTTACTTTCACTAAGTGGAAGATAAGATTATTAAGTATAACAACCTTAAAACAAAAGACTTGGCTTGATATCTGAAATTTAAGGCCAAGACCCTGGCATTTTCATGTCACTATTTTTCCATACCTTAACATACATTGAAGTTAGTGCTGTTAGAATGTTAGAATTAATTAATTGCCAAACTACAGTGAATTGAATCTAATGAAACAAACAGATACTTACTGATGGAACAGTATATATTGTTAATAATTTTGTAGTTCTTAATTAAAATAAATTTCATATGCAGACACTGTTGAATCTCTTAGGCCCCTTCAATGCATTATATTTATGCCACAATTAAGGTGTTAATCATAGCATAAATGACAAGGGTGCTACACATGCACCCAGTTCAAGTACAATAAAATGGAAAAGGAGCCATAAAATTAATCCACGTATAATGTAGAATGATTTTATGACTATTTTGTATGGCACCTTAAATTGAACATTTGGCCAGGCCAACAATCAGCTGATTGTCATCTCGGGCCAGGGTTTGGATATGGCCCCAATGCAATCCCCACCAGACCAACAATCACCTGATTGCTGGCCCCAGCCCTATGGGCACCCATCTTTCAACTTGACAGTGAAGGGGAGTCTTGGCTCATAATCCCAGTCTCACCCTGCACTGATCCCAGAATCATGTCTTCTGCCATGCGATCGTGGGGTGGAAAAAAGTGCAGTTGTTGGGAATAGGGATCAGATCCTGTGGCACATTTAAATGAACGTCTGCCAGGGACTTTATATATTAAAAGTATGGTATATACTGGATTAACTCTTCTGGTAACAGTACACACTTTGTGAAAGCAGTTTGAATGAAAAATTCTCATGTGCTGTAGTTGCTAAAAGGGATTTACTTAGAGTAGTGTGTTTCTATTAGAAATTCTAGTTTATTGGCATCATGCTTTACATTTAGTCCATTTACTAGATCAGTCTAAGCAATGATTTAGTGTCATAAGCGAAGATATGTCACATCTGGACAAAAGCAATAATATTGATTTTTCTTGGCCTTGTCAATTCCAGTTTAAGACTAATTTTATACCATCGGTGATATTTTATTTTGTCAAGATTTTATTTTGCCTTAATGTGCTCCAGCTGTTCAAACATAACCTAATGGGTGCTGAGGATGAAACCACTCTAAACACATATTTGCTAAACACATATACTGCCTATGCCAAAAAACAAAGCAGATGAGAGCAGTTAAAAATTCTGGAGGTGTTGAAAGATGCTCTCAAGGCTTTGTTTCCTTGAGACTGAAAATTTGAACTCATTATTTTATTAGTTAAGTATAAATCAAGAGGATCCATCTAAACTATGAAATTTAATTTGTGATTGTATATGTCTGATAGAAAGCATGCATGCAAGGGAGTTTCCTGTATTATTTTTGTATGTTTACTTTGACCTGGATGTTCATTCCATTTGGTGACCATTAAAAGATTTTATCATTTAGAAGAACAGTCCTGGGACCCCCTTTTCCTGCCCAGTAATTGCAAAAAAGATTTATGTAGTAGGGATAAAGAGATCATAGTAATCATTGTCCTCCCTGTGTAATTTACATTGTAAAAGTAAATACAAGTTATTCTTTTACTTTTTGACCTTGGTATTGAACTTATGGGTATTTTAGATGCATATTTTATAAGAACTATTTTAATTTAGATGTATTCCTAACTGGAAAACTACAGTGTGTATGTATGTATCTGAATGGGAGAGAAAAATACTTAGTCTGCTTAGAGGATTTTTCTTACCATATAGCACAATATGGTTCTCCGGGTTCATAGCAAGGGTTCAAAGAGACACTATATCAAGTCAAATAAAAAGTAATACTAATATTATAATTGAAGTCATTTTGAGTTCCACAGATTAATAATTGCTGCATAACTAGGGTGAGTGACCATATGTCCCAGATTGGCCAGGACAGTCCCGGATTTCGGAGGCTGTCTTAGCGTCCTGGCCATTAGAGAAAATTGAAGCAAAAGTTCCGAATTGGCAGGAACCTGCCTGCACAAGTGGGTGGGTTTGCACCAATCCAGGACTTTGGCCTCAATTTTCTCCAAGAAGCCCAGCCGTTGGGGTTGGGGTTGGGGGAAGGGAGGGGAGGGAGGGAGACGGGTGCGTGCTCGTGCATACACATTGCACTGCCCCATCCAACCCCGCTCCTGGGAGTTGCGGGGCCAAGGCTATGTGTATATGCGTGCATGTCCCCCCATCCCAGATTTTTTTTTACCTCATCCCAGATTTCCCTCAAATAATTATGATCACTCTGTGTATAACTACTAAATATGGCTGTTACTAATGTGTAGTGGTTACAGAGATTCTCTTTTACTCGTGCTTTTCTTTTATATTCCACTGTGAATCCATTATCAGCTATCTTGTTCTAGTTATAAAGTGAAAGCAATAACAACACATTTGAAAGCACTCCTTTATAAAATAGATCTAATTTCCCCCTGATACACAGCTCTTACACTGCGGGGGGAGGAGGGGGCATAAAAAAGGAAAAGATAGTCTATAATGACATGACAAGACAGCTGAGAGGCTAAATGGGATGTCCACCACTACGAAGTAGAGCATCAGAAGACCAATATGTCATTCACATCACACGTAAATCTTCAAAATGGGGTCTGGAAGATAGGCCCTTCTGTTTAAATGAACATTACCCCAAATTAATAAAATCTTCGATTTTCTTCAATTTATAGCTCTATTTTTTCCAAAGATTGTCCAATTGTAGAAAAAAGTTGAATTCATTCAGTTGTGGCTTAAGTAAAGCCTGCTGAAGTGAATGGAAAAACTCTGATAAACTTCACCAGGACTCAGAACAGGCCACTTAGCTGTTTCACAAACAGGAAAACTAAAAAAAAATTTTTTTAAATTACCCTGTTGAGCAGAATTATGTTCCTATTTTGATGCTCTCTGCTGCTGATCTATGCTACTGCCAGGTACAGTGAATAAGACCCCAGCCATAGTTATGTCCAACAAGTAAAGAAGGAAAATAAAAATAGGCCTGATTTGTTCCTCCATTAAGAAAGCCTAAGAGAAAAATCTTTGTGAAGTTCTTCCCAGAGAACCTTGTTTTCCATTGCTCTGCCCCAATAGTGAATTTGCCCTTGATATAGTTCTAAACCCTGTCAATCAAGTGGAAATAAACAGGACCTGTCTTGCCTCAGTTGTCGTTGTGTTGACTGGATATGAACCCTGACTTTTTAATGGTGATCACTGATGTGCAGTAAGTACAAGTATTAATGCAGCTGGAAATTAATTGGAAACCTGGCTTGTTTCAGTCTGGTGAATATAGTTTTATAACTTCTCCAGAATAACTAATAATGCATCTACAAATGCAACCCTGTTGACAAGCCACTGCTGGCAAGCGTTTCTCTTTTTCATAATAGTCAAAATACCATTTGGTAATGCAGCTACATTAACCAGTTGAGGGAACCAAACAAAGATAACCTTTAATTACTAGCCATCCTCCTGTTAGATGGATGCATCATTGGTTTAATAATAACTGTCTGGCACTAGTGCCAGTTCTCAAGACCATTATAATTTGCTCTCAAAGGGGAAAAAAAATCTCTCACCAAGGAAAAGAGAAAAGCAACAGTTTACAAAATACTTTCAGAGAAATAAACATACACTAATTATATTTCAGAAGCTCTGCCAAGATTTTAAGCCAAACTATAAGGAAGACTAGTAAATGAGGTGACCAAAGAAAAAGCTCTTCCAGCAACTCTTAGCTCAGAGCCCTTTACACAGTGTTAATGGGGGGTAGGCCATATTGTTTTAAGCAAGTAATCAGTAAATAAGCAAATGCCTTGTGCTATAAATAGGGCAGCTTTGGAAGACCTTTATCATATGGCTACAAAGTGAATTTCAACTTCCTATCCCACTGCTCTAAGTGACCACATTATTTCATTCAGTCAATTGCTTTCAGAAGATATCTACAATGGAGAATTGTATGTGAAGCACTCTTAGATATAAAACCATGTCGGCCCAGGACATTTTTGTTTAGCTTTTAAAACAGATACTGCCTCCCCTGAGTATGTTGAGTACTGCTTTGCCCTATTTACTCCGCAGTAATCCATTCTTCAGTCTTCAGAAGTCAAAGACTTTCTTTGTTGCTTTTGTGATTATTTGAAGTACGAATGCAATTTTTACATAATTACATACGGATCTAGATAGGATTAGCTTTCCAGGGTACATGGCCTGTGTCAGCTAAAAGTTTGTGTATCTGGGAGGATGCAGCACTGTAAAGCAGCCCTGACTTCACCAGCAAAACTTGTCTGATTTTGGCTGTGGAAAATGTTCAGAAAGCATTGCTGTCAGACGCACTAAGCCAGTGATTCTCAACCAGGGTGCTGTGACACCCTGAAGTGTCATGAGAGCCTTCTGAAGGGTACTTGATGGTATCATGCAGTATTAGCACTGTTAGATGTGCAAATAATACACAATTCACAAGATAAACCCCAAGATTTCGAATAGGAATTCATAGCATCAAAAACATTCTGAACCATTGTGGTCTTTCTGAGTTGTTTTCAACAGAAAAATTGCTCTGTTTTTTTCCTATAATCAGAAAGCAAGTGAAAATTAAGAGCTGGCATTTTCTGAGTACCTGGAGTGTAATAATGTTGAAAACTACTGTTCTAGATGGTCTCTGCTGGCAGCATCCCATCCACACATTAAAGCTAACATTTCCCAGTGACATCTCTCAAGAAGAGATGATAGAAATAGTGTCCATGCCACTGGAACTCAGTTCCTTCCAAGGTTGTGACCACCCAAGTCTCTTCCTATATGGTTTTAGACAAGCATTTGGGGAACCTCTGGGGTGGTTACTTCATGAAGATCATCAATAGAGGTGTTAAACATGGCAGTACATTCTGTTATTGTGACCATGTAACAGCCCTGCTGCTTTCATGGAGGGGATTGGGCCACTTGACCCTGGAGCTTCCTTCCAATCCTATGATTCTATAATTCTTCGAAGTAATGTGTCTAAATATTTACTGGCTGATTGACTGGCTGTTTTTATTTGCAGTGCCAGGTTCACAAGAAGATGATACATCAGGGGGAAGAATCAGGAAGTTAAGTCTTGGACAGTATGACAATGATGTTCCAGGACAGCTACCATTTACCAAGTGTGGATGGATGAAGTCTACTGGTATAGACCCAGCTGTAAATCCAGGATCACTAATTGCTGTAGGGGAGACTAAAGAGGTAAACAAGGAGGTATTATTCCAGAATGGTTTTAATGGAATGAGTGGCCAGCATGGAATCCTATATTCAGGAGCAATGTTAGGGTATAAGGAACTAAAATGATACAGGAAAGTTGAGTTGTTTATGTGGTTGCATCATGATCTTTGATAGGCCCTGGATGTTAAAGGAACAGACCAATTGCATGCATCAGACAAAGGCTTAGAGGTTGAATGGCATCCCTCTCTTTTTCTCTGTGTATGGGTGGTAGTTATGTATACATGCACACACATGCGTGCATCTTAAGTGCACGAACATCTGCCCATTAGAAAAATGGATCAGATAATATGACAGCCTGTATAATCTGGTGAAAAATGGCATGCTGCTCAGTAGTGACATGATGAAGTTCATGACAGTTGTTTTACTACTCCATTTCTCTTCCAGAAATGTGTGGCACATTATCAAGAAGGCCTTGATGAGGTTGATTGTGAAATCTTCTCTCCAACCAAAAATGGGAATGAACCTGTCCCACCTACCCCAGCTTTTGCACTGTCACCTGAGACACCATATGGTGAGTAAAAATCTGCATCACTTATAATGTTTCTAATATGCTGCTTTTAATATCCCAAATTTATAGAACAATGGTTGTTTTTTCTTCTCTTACAGTGAAAACTCCCCCATATTACCATCAAGTGACTCCATCAGGCCAGCAGATCAGTAGCCTACCTGAACTGTACAGAAGCAGTCATGGTAAGAGCTGTACAGTATTTCCTTTTTTCATTTAGGGTGAAATTCATCTCTGTAGCATAAGTACCAGTTATGGATTACATACACCAGGAGTTAGGTAGTGAATATTGCTTTGCGCAGGTCATCGGCAGAGAGGTCAAGTTCATCCTCCTCAAATAGCTCCGTGCCAGAGCCAGTCGTTAATGATGCATAATTATCATTCTGCCTGCACATCAACAGATAATTTAATAATCTGTCAAAATTGTACTGGCAGAATTTTGGATACAGTTTTTGCAGTTTGTCCGCACTGGCTGAACATGAGGAGAGATAAAGCTGAAGGTGGAAATGATGGTTCTTAAGTCTTCTTAAGCAAATTGAAAAATATTGTTGCAAGCTTTTTTGTCCCTGCACAGTTTAGTAATAGCCGGACATGAAATAAACCATCTTTCCTGTTGCACAGTGGTTTGCAGTAGATGACTATATGAAAGAATTATGGCCAGATTCTCCAGTGTGATCTAACTGTGCATGGTTTGCAGAGCATTTTCTTTGTTGGCCATAACAGCCTGGTGCTAAGAAACCCTGGCATATGGATCATTTCAGGGGCACAGTGCAAAGAGTCCTCCATTACGTTTAACTTGTTTAAAGTTGATTCAGTGCTGTGCCGTCTTCTACCTTAATATGTTTTGACTTTTTTAACTATGAGTTAAGGCCCTACTTAATTTCCAATTTTGCAGTTATTGCTGAAACCACAAAAAATGGTGATTTCCGCAAACACCACAGAGAACAGCAGTTTCTGCAATTTTGTGCAGAATTGCTGGGAAAAGAAACTTACTAAAAATAAAATGCTCTCTCCTCAGTGGGAGCCAGTGGCCACTGCGAGTTGTGGGGAGGAGCCACTGGCATGAAGGGGAGCAGCCAAGATGGCAGCCTCCCCCTCTTCTGTCCATTGCTGATTGGCCAAGAGGGCTGCCTTTTGTGCAACCCTGCTGCTCTCTACCAATCCATATTTAGAACCTAATTACTGGGGGGTCGTCTTCTAGTTGGGGTCATCTTATATTCAAGTAATATGGTAATAAAGTTTCTGCTGGCAGAATTTGTTCTTTAATATTGTTATAAATATAATAGATTGGAACTCTACAAAACAATTATTGCACCTGCCGTAAAAGAAATACAGTCCATCCTCTCTCTGCCGACTCCTTCCAATTTCTGGCTTCCTGATCTGAGCATGTGTCATTTTTTAATTTGGATACTTTACCTTGCAACAAAATGTGGATCAGTTTGTGTTGCACTGGGCCATCAAGAGGGCCCTTTGCAAGGGTGGAAGACAGGCAGCTGGTCCTACAAGTGTAGCCCCACAAGAGGCATGGTGGAGGAAGTTTGTCTCCAGTGACATGGTGTTTTCTAATGCTGACAAGTGTTTCATGCTTGGGCCCTGGGAGGACCACATACCTTTGTACTTTCACTACTTGCTTCTAATATTTGTGTAATAAATGTTTAAAAAGTCCAAAAAAACTTTCCTCTCCCCTGCCTCTCCCAACCTCCCTCTTTCTGTGTTACATTTTTTATGGTCCTACACAGTTAATATATAAAAAGCACAACTGTTAAGTAAAACAGTGATGTATTTGTTTAGTCACTTTTCAGAGTACAGCCACAGTTTAAGCTGATGTGAAAGGGCCACTGTCCAGTGTGAACTGTATATCAGATTCCCAGTATATAAAATGGTGACAACTCTGTTTACTTTTC
Source organism: Alligator mississippiensis (assembly GCF_030867095.1). NCBI lineage: Eukaryota > Metazoa > Chordata > Crocodylia > Alligatoridae > Alligator > Alligator mississippiensis. The sequence goes on along the minus strand of NC_081828.1, from coordinate 83,314,342 downwards.
CATAAAAATGCATTAACGTCCTCTGAAGGAAGGGGCTGTGTAGCTATGAAGTACTGTAGGCTACCGTTATAATTTAAAGCATAGATCTGAATGAAAAAACCTCTTCAAACACCCTTGACAGGAAAAAAATTTGTGCTAGTTCTTAGCTTTATTTCCTGAGATTGCCCCAAATAATTTAACAAAAATAATGCAGGATAGTGCTTCTCATTAAGTATCTCCATAGTGTCTGATTTTTTTCTTTTGCTTTTTCTTGTTGAGAAAAACTTGCTCAAGAGTGTTCAGTCGGTGCACGTAGTGTCTGAGTAGAACTGCAAATTGGTTGCTTATATTTGTATTATAGAGAGTGAGAGGAGGAGAGGAATGCAGTGGTTTAAGGAGCTGTAGTAGAAGCACATATTTCTTGCAAAGTCTTGTTTGTTAGTTTTAAAGGACCATTATGCAAAAAATCAGACTACTTTTTCATCATGTAGGCCAGAAATGTCTAACTGGCAGTCTGCTGGCCACATGTGGCCTATGAAGGGTTAATATGTTGCTATTGTGTTCCCAGTCAAAAAACACTCCTCCCATTGCTTTTGTTGCTGGGGGCTCTGAGCTCCCCTTCTCTCTTCCAGCTCTGCTTCCTGCCCCTCTCCTGGGGGCAGGGCAGCATGGTGGGAGGAGGATTGACAAGGGGGGAGTCTGTTGTCTGTGCTCTGCATGCAGAAGTGGTGGGGGAGAGGGAGTAAGCTATCTGTGCGAAGATGGGGAACCCACAAGTTGAACAGCCCTGATTTAGGCAATATAATTTCACTCAGTATTTCATGCATTGGCTCCAGTAACTTGTGAACTAGAAAGATCTCTTAGAAAGAAATCAGTTTCTTCTTGACATCAGGTTGATGATAGAGAATCCACTATATCCCTGCCAAGATGTTCTGTGATTAATTATTCTTATTGGTAAGTATGTATGCCTTATTTTCCATTTGATTTTATTTCCCTGGTGGGATTTTTCAATTAGCTTCTTGCCCAAGGGGCTTCTGATCAAGCTGAAAAAATTTAAGATTAAGGTTTCCAAACTGGAATGCCCTACCAAAACCCCCAGAACCTGATTCATCTTAATCATACAGTCTTTTCTCAATGGCTCTGCCCCATCTATATCTTTTCTCCACTTCTCCTTAAACGTGCCAGTGTTTCGAAGCAACAGATCTCCTACCATGGGGCAGCATCCTAATCACACTTTTCCTAACTTGCTTGGTGACATGGCACTTGGTAAAGCTCATTAAATTTCAATAGATTGTTTCCACAGTTAGATGGATTACTGAGTTTCCAGCCAGGGCAGTTTATAAATAGGTCAGTTTTATGTAAATCTCACCAAAAGAAAAGGAGGGTTCAGATAAAGAAAGCACAGATATAGCTTGAGAACAAGTATTTATCTAATAGGATATTCCTGTGCTGAAGAAATAATGATCTCCTCTATAGCCCATTCTGAATTTTCATAAAGTCTCTCTTATGTTGAAGAACATACAGCTAATTGGAACCTCTTTGTCTAATTTGTTGTTCAAGTTAGAAACAGAGCTGTAGTGAGGTGGGTTTCTTTTCAAAGATTTGGACTCCAGGTCTCCTGTCCTGCCCAGGAACTCCCAACTTTATACCCTCTTGGTCTCCAAGGCAAGGGCTAGAGCACTGACCTTGCCCTCAACCTTTGCCAAAGAACAAAACACATCTTCTGAAAATAGGGCCATGCAGTTTTCAAGAGATGGATACATTACTACTAGCAGCAGCCACTGAGCACCCAATCCAGGGGTTGGCAATATTTTGAAGCAGGGGCTGTTTTAACAGAATTTAGCACTGAGCGCAGGCCACTTCCAGCCTAGCCCAAGCTGGCATCATTACTGTTCCCCCTTCCTGACCCCTGACAGCAGGGGTGGGCAATAATTTCAGCTGGCAGTCCACTGAACGAGTTTTGGTGAGGGCTGCACACACAAAATCTTTAGATATTTAACAAATTATAGATAAAAAATAAACCATATACTAAAAATCAAGCATCTACTATAATATATTTTAATTCTATTTCAAAAAATAATTTTTGTCCTGATTTATGTTTTTTTTGAGTAGTGTATATAGAGGAGATTGCATAATAGCCCAAAATAAAGTCTTACTCTTGTATATTGGGGGGAGGTGAGGCAGGTTGGGCTGCATGGTGTTTGTGGGGGTCTGCCCACACACGAGGTTCTTGGATCCAGAGCAGGGTGGGAGGAACGGGAGAGGGAAAGAAGTGGGGGTAGAGAGTGTGGGCAGCAGAGCTTGCCTGGGCAATGTGGTGCAGGTGCAGTCCACCTCTCCCTCATCTGGCCCACAGCAGCTTCTGCAGCACTGGGCATGAGGCCAAGGCCTGCCTGCTCCTGCCCAACTCCCACTTGCACCTGCCTCTGCCCCACACCCACCAATGGCACCACTCTGACCCAGTTCCAGCCCTGGTCAGCGCTCATCATGTCAGGTGGGTGGAGTGGGTGGAAGGTGGCTGGGAGCTAGAGCTGGAGCCCCGTACACTGTGGCAGGAGCCGCCCAGCCACTGCTTCCCTGTGCAACCTGCTGTCCAGAGCAGCACAGCAGGGGCAGGAGGAAGAGGAGCCGCTGGAGGCAGGGGGCAATGAGCAGTACCCAGATGGCTGCTATGGCAGCAAAAGCAGCCCTGCCAGGAAGCTGTGCACTCTGGGTGGGGTCACGGCGGTGCCGTTGGCAGGCATGGGGTGGGTGCCAGCGGAAGTACAGCATAGGTTGCCCTGAGTGAGAGCAGGTGGGGCTCAGCCCCATGCAGAGGACCATGGAGGCAGCTGCGGGCTGGATTCGATCCATGGGCCAGATTTTGCCCACCCTTGCCCTAGTTTCACTCCTCCCCGCTGTGCAGAATTCATAGGCTGGATAAAATGGCTGTGTAATCTATAGGTTGCCATCCCTTTCTCTAAAGCAGGGGCGGGCAAGATGCAGCCCGCAAACTGGATGTGGCCCGCCAGGCCATACTATCCGGCCCACAGGGCCCCTAAAAAATTTAGAAAATTAATATTTATCTGCCCTGGCTGCCTGTCATGTGGCCCTCGATGGCTTGCCAAGACTCAGTAAGCAGCCCTCCTCCTGAAATAGTTGCCCACCCCTGCTCTAAAAGAAAGGAAATTTGTCCAGCTGCTCTTTGTCCAAACAGGGGTGGGAAAAGGCAAATGTAATGTTGCTAGGTATGTGAATACCAATGTAAATGAATCTTTGTTTAACTTATTGTAATTACAACAGGTTAAACGATTAATCAGCCAAATACAGGAATGGGGATGCGTGTGGCAGCACTGGGTTCCAGCCTGTGGCTGTGCAAAGGCAGGAAGCAGGGGGTGCAGAATCTGAGGCCGCATTTTGCCCGCCCCTGCTTTTGAGAAAGGGATGGCAGCCTATAGATTGCAGAGCCATTTTGCGGCTATTAGGTATTAATCACCTCTCCTCTCCCCCACTCCCCTGTTCCTCTCTCCGTCCCTCCCTTCCAGTTCTTGCTGGAGCACCATAGGCTTCCTTGGCCTCCCAGACTGCACTCGGCCCCAGGCTAAACAATTACCAGTAAGCTAGAACTAGTATCACTGAGCTGATCAGTTAAGCAATTCATCATTTAACCTTTGACATCCCTACATGTTTCCTTATCATATCTGTTCTACATATGGTGGGATGTTTGTCAAGCAGTAGTCATAAGTGTTGAGGGGGAAAAAAGGCCATGCTATAGTGCTGCTGTCACATTAGCAATATTGCTTGTTTATGATGAAAAATCTACACAATGTGAAGAGCTCTGTCTCCCCCGCCTCCCTTTCCATATGGAAATATGTCCAGGGCACAAAAGCAAGCATGCTGTGACTGCCTGGAACTTTTCTGAGCATCTGTGTTTATTTGCTCGATTCATCAGTGCATCCACTTCAGTGGGTCTTTGCCACAAGCCTGTCTTCGGTGACACAAAGGTGATTTTTTTCCCCCAGTAATTAATAATGTATAATTATTGTAGGATTATTGTACATAATTAATGTAGGATAAGAATTAATGATAATTATAATTATAATAATTATACTAATTAATTATAAGAATAATTAATGTTGGATAAGAATAATTATGTACATAATTAATGTAGGATAAGAATCCTAAGTGGACACAAGGCATTTGTAATGTTTGCCACAAGGTAACTGAGCAAAGTTAGCACTATTCTCCCCTGTCCCATGGTAAACCTTGCCTACTTGATACAATAAAACTAGAGCACAATCAGAAATGCAGACAAATCTGTGCCTGGTATTGCTACTGCAGTTCATGTAATGTACTGTAAACTGTCACATCATTTTTCATCACAGTGCATTGCATCTGTTCACAGTCAGTTCACCTCAATAAAACTGTTCTTGACAAGTCCTTTATGACGTAAGTGTCAAAGCTTATTGGGTGCCATTCTAAAAGAAACCCAATGGCTGTGGACAGACACTCATTTGTAGTTCTGTAAAGTGCCTAGAGAGCTACAGGGGTGTACAGACATTCCAGACCTATGGCTGGAGCACTAAAAAGTCATCGCAAAGGCTTACTCTTAAACCCAGGGACAGTAAGGGGCTGTTCTTTTGCTCCTCCCCCACTACCCCGAAGGAACCTGTTAGTAAGCCTTATCGCTTACTGACAGCCTGCCCTCTCCAGCAGTTGTCAGTGATCAGCAGTTCTTTGCTACCACAGGAACGCTGGGATGGCAGCTCTTCCTGCTGTTACTACCACCGCAGGAACATGGGGTCTTTCAGGTGTTCCCACAGGGGATGCGGTAGCAGGAGGAGCTGCCATGTCTCCCATGGGAAAAGCTGCCATGACAGCAGTTGTTTTTGCCAATGCCTCCATTGCCAGAGCACAAGCTCTTGCTGGTGCTCTCCCTGAAGCCAACAGCAAGGTGCTGACAGGCTTCCTTTAACATCTTGCCACAGCAGGTTGCAAGGGAGCCATCCACTCTCCCTTACTTCTCCTTGGAGGGGGGTATGGAGAGCAGAAGTCTGTGGGATGCTGGAGTTACTAAAGACCCCTTGTATTTAGGGAGATATTGTATGTGTACTACAAAAAGTTCCTCTTTGAAAGAGGAAAATTGTTGTGACAAATCTGGCATCTTTGCTGACTACAGGCAATGTACACATCTGTACACTGTACACTCACTTTTTGTAATGCTATAAGGGCATGTAACAGTCAGCTGACGGTTTTGTTAACATCATTAGTGCCTGTGCACCAACTTTACAGCCAAGTTCAGATGATAAGATAACTTCTACAATATTTTGTACTAAGTCATTAAGCACCTACCATCAAACGAGAGGCTCCTCCTCCTAAGGGACTTCAGTGCTCGCATAGGTGCAGATCACAACTTTTGGCCAACCTACCTGGACATCAGGGCTAGGGACAGAATTTACACACAAACCGGTTTAAGTCATTAGAAACTGGTTTTAAACCTGTAACAGAACAGAAGCTCTGCACATAAACCAGTTTCAAAATGGCTGAAACTGGTTTAAGATAAACCTGGTTGAATATAGTATCAGACCTGAGGCAAACCGGTTTATGAAACTTCTGTCCCAGACCCCTTCCTGGTTCAAGTTAAATCACAGTCCCCCAGCATACCAGCATGCTTTCCAGCCCTGGGCCCCAGACACGGTTTCCTGAGGTGGGGGGGAAGCCCCTGCCTCCCTCCACCCCCACAATGCTTCTCTGCTAGAGCAGACTTCCCCCCCACCTCAGGAAACCATGTCTGGGGCCAGGGAGAGGGTGTTAAACCCTGAGTACAAAGCTGCCTGCTGCTAAGCTTACTGAAACTTACTTCTGGCTGTGGCTGTGGAATACAAATCCTAGAGGCACCTGGAACCAGGAAGAGGAAGTAACGAGCAACCCTGGAGACCTGGAGAATCCTGCTGCTGTAATTCTGGACTGCAAATCCCAGAGATCTCAGGGGTAGCAGGAAGAGGAAGTGAACACACAAACCATGCTGCCTACATGTCAGAGAGGCGTGCTGTAGCAACCCCCCCCTGGTTTCTGGCCTGAACCAGTGCAGGCATGTGGCTGCATTTCCTGAATCAAAAGTTAATGTGTGTCCAGTTCTTTCTCACCTTAATCTCTGCAGCTTAGACTAACCTGCAAAGACTGAATCGATTCAGCATTGGGCTTTTTTACTGTCTCTACTTAGCCTATGGCATCAGGAAAGTGAATGAAGATGGCCAAAGTCTTCTCAAACTCTGCACCTTAAGCCACCTGCATATCACCAACACCTGCTTTGTGGGCAGAACATCAAACGATATCATGGAGACACCCATGGTCTGGCTGCTGGCATCAATTAGACCTCATGATCACCAGGAGGAAAGACCTGTCCAGTGTGCTACACACCTGTCCTTGTCATACTGCAGATTGTGACACAAACTACTCCATTATTGTCAGCAAAGTGGAAGTGATACCAAAGAATCTGCATAAAGCCAAGCACAAGTCAGCCAAGAATTAATATAAACAGCACAAAAAGCCAAAGCAAGTGCCTCAACTTGCAGAGGACCTTTGAGCTAGCTATCTCTACAAAAGGAACAACTGTAAATGCTGAAGGAACTTGGAATGGACTAAGAGCAGTCATCCAGGAAAAAGCCACAGAAGTATTTGTAAAAACTAAATTGTCAAATAAAGACTTGTTCGAGGCACACTCAGAACAGATGCTACTGCTTGTTGAGGCCAAGGACACAACCTACCTGAAACACAACCAGAATCCAACAGAAACTTTCAAGGCTAAGCTGAAGATCCCTGAAGGCTAAGCTGAAGCATCCCAGGACAGTGGTATAGAAAACTGCCAGATGCTGTGCAAATCAGTACTGGGCTAACCTATATCAAGAGATACAGTTTGCCTTAGACACAGAAAACCTGTGAGTTATGTATGAAGGCATGAAGAAAGTCCTTGGCCCAACTGACACTAAAGTTGCACGCCCCCCCCCCCCCCCTTTTAGGTCTTGAGATAGCAAAGTAAAAATCACTAATAAGAGCAAGCAGATGTCACGTTGGATCGAACATTAGAGCTTTACTGCCATGAAACAGACATTTCATAAGAGGCACTGGATCAACTTCCAACTCTAAGGGTACTGGCACAGCTAAACAAAGAAGCTACAGCCAAAGAACATAGCAATGCTGTAGGCTCTCTAGCAAGCCGAAAAAAAACAGTGGAGGATGGCATCCCAACTAAAGTTCTCAAGTGCAGGAAGATTAGCCTGCTACCACATCTTCATCGAATCCTAGTATGCTGCTGGAAGGAAGGTCAAGTCCCCCAAGACATGCATCATCACTCTCTACAAGAACAAAAGACACAAGGATCACTGCAACAACTACAGGGGCATCTCTCTCCCCAGCATCACAGGCAAATTGCCAGAGTCATCCTTAAATGCTTGCAACAACTTGCTGAATGCATCCACTCAGAATCACATTGTGGATTCAAAGCAGGGAGATCAGTAGTGGACATGATATTCTTCTTATGCCAACTATAAGAAAAGTGAAGAGAACAAAATAAGCTACTGTACATAGTATTTGTTGACCTGACTAAAGCCTTTGACACTGTCAGCAGAGCAGGTTTGTTCAAGGTCTTGGTAAAGATTGGATGTCCCCTAACATTACTCAGTATGATATGCTCCTTCCATGAAAACATGCAGGACACAGCTGTGTTTGATGGATCAACCTCTGACAGGTTTGAGATGAAGATTAGAGTTGTGTTCTGGCATCTTCAGTCTTTGGGATCTTCTTCTCTAGCATTATACTTTTGATGGCTTGGAGAAAGGCGTATACCTTCGCACAAGATCAGATGGCAAACTTTACAATCTATCACATCTAAAGGTCAAGACAAAAAAGTGAGGCCCATACTAAGGTATTTTTGCTGACTATGCCATACTCACCACCCATGAAGAAGATACTCATGTATTACCTCTCCCATGTTTGCAGAATGTTTGTCCTGACCATCAGCATTAAGAAGACAGTGGTCCTAGGACAGGGTGTTGACCACTTGTCATCTGTCAGCCTTGAGAACACACCTTGAGGCAGCGAACAAGTTCTGCTACCTTGAATCCACAGTGAGCAACAACCGATCACTGGATAAAGAGCTAAATGTGCACATTATAAAGGCTGCCACTACTTTCAGTAAGCTCTCCACGTGAGTCTGGAACAATACAAAACTCACAATTAAAACTAAGCTGATGAACGATGCCATTTGTAGCACTTATCCATGGCCATTTTTTCAGTCGTTCATAGAAAAATAAAGCAGCAGAGCTAGAAAAGACCTCTGGAGGTCCTCTGCCTGAGGAAGGATCATCCCCATCCAAACCATCCTATACAATCCATAATCTAAAGAAAATGCTGACAATGACTTTCAAAAGACAATTTTCACTTTGTAGCACTGAGTAAACAAATATCACCCATCATTTAATGTAGTTGTCAAGTATAGAATAATTTTTTTTACATTCTCCCTGTTCTGCTGTACAATGTATTTTGACTAGTTTTAAGCTTCCCAGTACTGCTTGTCTTAATTTTGCTGTCAGCTACAGAGGTGGAGCAGAGCTTTCCAGCAGAATTTGCCCTGTAGAGCAGAAATTTTTGGCACTGTTTATGGAGCATTATGGTTCCACAGTTATGCAAAGATTATGCTTGTGAGATACATTACCACTTTGGTGCTGAATTTAAGTTGTTCAGAAATTATTTGGGCCCAAATTCTTGTGAATTGTAATAGTTTGAGGGGTGGGCTGAAAGAACAGGAGCGTTTAAATTAAATATTGTATCTTAAATCTTTATGCTAGTTTTTATCTTAAATCTTTATGCTAGTTTCTTCTGCTCTGTGCCTTTTTTTACTCCATTAACATGTAAGTAATATTCTTTAATATAAGTTTGGCTAAACTTTTATAGCTTACATTGATCTCCAAGCAGATGAGAGAGAGTAATTTACATGATTACTGTATTTTCTCACATAAAAAACACACCCCAGAATATAATAGGCACCTTGTTTTTGACAGGTAGAATGAAGTGTGGGGGGTGGAATCTGTATAGTGTGTACCTGTTTAGCAGCAGCTAGACTAGCAAGTGAATCTGCTTATTGTTCTGTTTCACATGGATCACTAAAGATTTTACTTTCAGTTTCAGCTGGTGAAAACAGAACCATACTTCTTGCATATAATGTGCACTCCAATTACCAGCAGCTGGTTTTTGGAGAAAAGGTGTGTGCTGAATGCTAGAAAATAGGGCATTTGCTAAGCCTGACTCTGGCCCAGATTTGTAAGGGAACACCCCAACTCATACTCCTGTGACTTTTTTTTCCAAGGTTTTATTCTCAGGTTTTATCATCAAGGAGCCAGTGTTGCAATAACAGAGTGAACAAGGGCTGCTGCAGACATTAAAAAAATGTGGTGCTTTACTTTAAACTCAGCATTCTCCTGCACTGTGCCCAGCAAATGCCCAGAAGAGGCATCGTGTTAGTCGGACCTGGCTCATCCAACCTTTGTGTAGATTGGGCGCTTCAGTGGGGCTTTTTGGCGCTTTTATTGAATAGCTGATTGAATCAGCTATTCAATAAAAGCCCCACTAAAGCACCCGGTCTATGCAGACGCTGTGGATCTGGGTCGAACTAATGTGCTGATTCTTCTAGTAAAACACGGTTTGTTTTATTTTTTGTGGGTTTTTTAAACATCTGTAAGCAGCCAAGAAGATCAGCTTATTTTGCATGCAGCTAACCTATTAGAAAGTGCTGCTGTTTAGAGTTATTAAAGATCCGAGTCCCAGAAGAAGCTTCCAAAATCTATACCTGCTTTATTTACTCAGAAGGACTGAAAACTTCATTGAAGAACAGAGTTGGAAAAAGTGCCAGGTCCATAGAAAGCATTTTTTAATATGCAAGAAAGTCTGAGCAGAAGTTCGCATGTGCACACACGCTTTTAAAAAAAAAAAGTAAACAGAGGAGCTGTTCTAGCTTTCTGAAAAAGTCAAGCTTACAGAATGATTGGATCATAGTTTCCAGACTTTGCAGGGAACGCACACAGTGACAAAGATGAGCAGAGCAGATCTCAAGCAAGCTAGCAACTATTGTTAGTTTTCTAAGACGTGCAAAGAAAATTTCCAAACATGGTTCTTAAAAATAACTTTCCTGGTTTTGTGCTAAAATTGTACACTAAATAATACCCTGCAAGAGAGAGTTACAAACAGTACTTATGCTATATTTCTTTGGCAAAGCATACATTGTAGATATCTTCCATTATTGCACAAATTTAATCTTACTTAATTTTTAATTGAGACTCACGTGGGGGCAGCCCTGGCCCAGCTGGATCTGGGAAGATCTGGTCATCCAGGGGTGCTTGGTCAGGGGGATCTCCTGCCACTGGACACAGCCCAGCAGAGGCCCTGGGGGCCCATGCCCCCCCCCCCCCCCCCCCCCCCCGTGCTCGGGACACAGCAGGCAGCCTGCAGCAGCAGCCGCCTCATCCTGAGCACAAGTTGGGGGGACACAGGCCCCTAGAGCCTTCACTGGGCTGCACCCAGCAGCTGTAGTCCTCCCCCCCACAACCGCCCCTGGGCTGCGGAGACTTCCAGACCCTGCCAGGCCGGGGCCAATGCCATGTTCCTTTGGCTGCCGGGTGGAAGCAGCTCAGTGCAGCACAAAAGTAGGATCAGGCCCCAGTCCGGTTGGGTCTGGGACACTGCAGCCCAAGGGCACCTGCAGCGGGGGGGCGGAGGGCGGTAGATCCTGGGATGACCTTTAGTTCCAAAAAGTGATCTTCACCATAAAAAGTTTGGAGACCACTGCCATGCATCAGACTAGATGAAGTGCCTTCAATATCTGCTATCTTTCTTGCATAGAGCTTTACTTTTGTATGGGAACCATGTGATCACAAGGGCCTGCTAACCACAATCTGCTGTAGTGAGAAATTTCCTTGGAACTGGTTGACTGAGGAACTTTTCTTTTTTCTGGCTTAAACTACAAACTTCAGCTTCTTGGATTATTCCAGATGACAAGTATTTACATTACTCTCTTTCTTTTGTTTGGACTGGCTGAGTTTTCAGGCCAGGTGGGAGTATTACTAGCTGATAAGTGAGTACAAATACAGAGAATGTAGACAAATTTACACTGTAAGAGGGGAGAAAAAAATAAGATAAATGTTTTTCTTTCAAAAGGAGCTTCCCTTTTGCATACCAGCTAAACTAGCGAGGATTCCAAGATGTCTGCTCAAAATAGACCATTGGAGAGTGAAAAAGAATTCTGGGTCTGGAAATCCTTTTATGAACATTCTTCAAAGTTAATTTTTCTTATTAGACAATGCCTGTCCAAAAGGCTAAGAAAAGTATTCATTACAAACTAAAATAACCATTGCATAGCTTACTAGCCATCCCTGGCCTGCCCTAATGGGATTTTGGCCGAACACACGAGAGATCAGCAGGAAAGATCTTTGTCCTACATTTATGATTCCTGTTTGGACAAAATCAGAAGATACCTACATTTTTCTGGCTTAGTAATATTCATGAATTAAGGGTAGGAGAGAACACTGGTCATATAATGCATGGTCATAGTGTGTGGTATATGGTCATTTTGTTCAGTGCATTGGATTTGAGGTAGTTACATCAATGCACATCCATTTGAAAATCTTGCTTTTGGTATGTGCCACTTTTACTGGGTTCTTGTTCTCCATAAAAATAAAATATTGCACAAACTATTTTCTCTTATGCTCAGTAAAACTCATCAAGATTAGGCTGTCAGCTCTCCCTTGAGATCTCACCTAGACATAATACTAAACTGACAATTAAAATCTATATATTCTCACAGAGTGAGCTGGTTAGGTAACAGGAGTGTCACGAGAAGGTCCAGTGAAATATTTTGATTTAAATAAATGTGTATGGTGTAATAAGCAGTTTAAGGGGCACTTGCCTTCGGAGCATCCTATGTTGAGCTCTGCCTGAATGCTTGAAAAAGAATGTCCCAGCAGGGACACCTTACCAGGAGCTCGCAGGCGACACCAAGTTATGGGGCAGTGTGGTCATGCCAGAAGATAGGTTGCAGATACAGGTAGACCTGGACAGGCTCTAGAGTTGGGCAGACCGGAACCAGATGAAGTTTAACACTTCCAAGTATAAGGTGCTCCATCTAGGGGAAAACAACCCTCAACATACATACCGGCTCGGTGGTGGCAGTTTGACTTCCACCGTGGCCGAAAGGGACCTAGAGGTAATGACTGACCATCGCATGAATATGAGTCATCAGTGCAAGGCGGTGGTCAGCAGGGCAAATAACACACTGGCATGCATCAACTGCTGCATCGCGTGTAAAACTAAGTAAGTGATACTCCCACTGTACTCAGCACTGGTGTACTGATGAGACAGCATTTGGAGTACTGCGTCCAGTTCGGGGCACCATACTTCAGTAAGGACGTGGAAAAGCTTGAGAGGGCCCAGAGAACAGCACCTGTATGATCAGGGACTTGCATGGCAAGGCATATGAGGAAAGGGGCTCTTTAACCTAAAGAAGAGAAGGTTGAGAGGGGACTTGATAGCGGCTTACCGCTACATCAGAGGAGTGCATCAGGAGCTTGGTGAACAACTGTTCGCTAGGGCATCCCTGGGGAAGACCAGGACAAATGGATACAAATTCCTGGAAGGCCGCTTTAGGCTCAATACCAGGAAAAACTCCTTCACAGTCAGGGTCTCCAGACTGTGGAATAAACTCCTTCCAGAGGTGGTGCAGTCACCTACCCTGGAGGTTTTCACGGGGAGACTAGACAGTCACCTCGCTGGGGTCACCTAACCCCAGTTGTCTTCCTGCCTAGAGCGGGGGGGCTGGACCCGATGACCTGCACGGTCCCTTCCAGCCGCTAACATCTATGAGTCTATGAAAAACTACCATCAATTTTGTCCCAATCAGGACACCATACTTGTAGTCCAGTACTATCCCCAGCAGTGGGATTCAAGATTCAAAAATCAGTTCGGGAGCCCGTGGAAAATTCCAGCCCAGGGATTGGCTGGGCAGCTCCTTTTAAACCCGGGTGTCTTCCCTCCCCCTGGGGGTAGTAGAAAGAGGTGTGCACTGAGTGAAGACAGCTGGGGAGAGCCTGCAGCATGGTCCTACCCTGCGGGTGCATGCTGAAGCCTTCGTGAGCAGACAGGAGGCCAGTGAAGCACCTGAGGGTCAAGGCAGGAGAGAGCAGACCCCTAGAACGAGCCCTCAGAGTTTGAGAGCCAGCTTCACAATTCCCTTTGGGTGGGGACATAGCCTCAGGGAGCCCCTAGAAAGCGGGACACCAATTCCCCCTGGACAACCCAGGAAAAGGAATTGAAAATGTGCAGCCAGAGCACACAGTGAATTCAAGGCATGTGGCTGAGAGGGGTTTCTGGACCATGTGGTTGCTAGTGTCCATAGCACACAGCCTGAGTGTTCAAAGGCCGTGGGATTACAGGGTGTGCCTGGGCAGGGGCAGAGCTTGTTCTTTCTCTGTGTGTTTAATTGCGTAAATAGCTCTGTGGGCTTGGAGAGGCAGTTCATAAGCAAGTACGGAGGTGTATAGGGAAGAATCTGTTTTGCAGGGGTCTTGAGTGAAAACAGCTTCTGCAGGCTGTGAGTTGCCTGGGCCTATGTGGGGTAGCCCGAGACAGCTGGAGCCCTTAAAGTGCATGATGAGAGGAGTGAAGGACTGCCTCTCCCTCCATCCATTGGGTATAAGCCCGGGTAAACATTTATTCATTGTGAATAATTAATTAGGGGATTAATATATTGAGTATTTAGCATAGTGTATCAGTTATTAGCTTTGTATCCATCAACTTGATGATCTCTTAAGTGTAAATAGTTATTAATTGCTATTTTTGCATAAACTCACCCTTGCTGTATTGTAAATATAGTATTTCAAACTTTTGATATAATGTAATATTCATTTACATATTATAATTATGCCCTGTACATAATTAAATTCTGTAAATAGTTATTCCTGAGTCTGTAAGGTTTCTCCACTGTAGAAGGGACCACTTCCTCTCAGGGAGCCTCTGGGCACTCCCAGGTGAGCTGAGCAGGGGTAAAGCTTCCTGGCACCCCAGGTCCCAAACATCTGGACATGGCTGCGAGTAGCGCCGTGCACCAAGGGTTACAATGGAAACTCGGCTGGGTTGAGAAAGCAATTCAGAAATCTCATCGTGAATGGTAAACCTCTTGCGTTTCCTTAAGCAGCTGAAGTGATCGTGCCCCTTTCTTTGTTCTGCATAAACAGTTTCTCTGATCAATGGGATCATTAAGCTGAGTCATTAGAAATTTCCAGTTGAAGTAAACATAAGTATTAAATGACTTCTTCAATCTTGGCTATCCATTATCCAAAATCATGACTTTCCAAGGCTTAGAATATATCCTAGAGTCTTTTGAAAGTTTAGAGTTCACCTCTATATATTGTCATTGGAGTAAACTAAGATTTATATGAGATTTCTCCTATTTTCAGATTACTTCAGAATTTAAAGGGGAAGGCTGTGTTTTCTTTTCCCAGCTGGTAGAGGCTGGGTAAGACCCCCACTAATCAATGATTATTGAACTTCATTTTATATCTTCTGTTAAATAAAGAAAGCCAGCTTGTGAAATGATCTTGAACTAAATAGTCAGATTGTAGCAGGATCAAGGACCCAGGGGTGACCGTATTGCCACCTGGTGGCCAAATGGCCACTGCCTCAACCCGAATCTAGGTACCCCTCTCTTCTGCTGTCACCTGCCTTGCCTTGATGGAATTGTTAAAGGGAAGCCATCTGTTAGTCACAGAACCCATCCTCAGCCTTCCTTTGCTAGTGGATCCCCTCCCAAACCCCAGTACTCCAAACCCGGTTTGCCCGTAGTTAGGCCCTCCCAGCCAGTACGTGCCACAGATGATGCCTCAAGGCTCTAATATGCTAATAAGACAAGTGCTTTCTGTAAGTGGCCACCATTTAGTAAAAAGTGGCATTCTGCATCCCATGTGCCCCAGATGTTTGGAAGAAGCTTGTTTAGGCCTGGGAGTTTGTAATACATGGACTAGGATTTATGATAATGACCATGGTTCCAGGTTTTCCATTCACTGCGGAAGAACGCAGATTTTCTTTTTTAAAAGAAAAATGGGTTTTCTCCTTTAAAGGAGAAAAACGTGGAAAACCACGGGTTTTCCCTTGCAAACTGGCAGAGTTCCAGCTTGCGAAGGGCTCCTTGGGGCTGGGGGGAGCAGGATGCAGGGGACCAGGGGGCAGCACATGCATTTCCACGTGCACACATGCACATGGCAGCCAGGTAGTGTGGTGGAGAGCAGTTCCCGCCACTCCCTCCACGTACAGGTATGGGGGCGGGGGGGAGGCCACAGGCAATGCGTCGGGGCATTCAGGCAACGTGACAGGGAGGTAGGGGGGACATGTGCTCCCCTCCCCCCCCCCCCGAATTCTGCACCCATAGCAGGGTGTGGGGCTGCAGCCAAGCCAGACTAGCTCTGGACAGGCCTCCACAGCCCGGCAGGCAAGACCTGCTGTGGGAAGGAGCACCACGCTGCCATGGCCACCAAGGTGAGGTGCTCCCTGCCCACCTGGCAGCAGCAGTGGTCCCCTTACCCCCCCCAGCGTGTCACCTGTGCCCCCCACCATGTCACCTATGCCTCCTCACCCCCCTAACGTGTTGTCTGTGCTCCCCTGCCACATCAGGTGTGCCCACACCCCACCTTCCTCGCACGCCTGGGGGCTGTGGGTGAGGGGCAGCAGATCAGGAGTGAGGGGCACCAGCAGGGCCAGGGGGCTGTGGGTCGGGAGTGTGGGGCCCTGGCAGGGCCAGGAGGCTGTGGGTTAGGAGTGAGCGGCATATATATATATAGATATATATATATATATCTATATATCTATATAGATAGATATAGATAGATAGATATATCTATATCTATCTATATAGATATATATATATGTCTTTAATTTTAATCGCAGAAGAAAATATGGATTTGGGGGGTTTTAATCAGAGAATGTCGGGGGGAGTCAATCAGCAAATTTGGGATTTTTTAACAAACCAAACCAGGACCCCTGGTTATGACTTACTAGTAATTGATTCAGGTGGCTGTACTGCAGCTTTCTTAGATATCCTGGAGTTCTCTACTTCATATAAAAGGTTCCCAGCCTCCCCTACTCCCCTACCCCTTTTGGTACTCAAAGTCCTAGATTCATTCCCACCCACTGTAGGTTGCATGAAGCCATGGTTTGTTACATGGACAGTGAAGATACTGCAGATGCTGTTTGCCTCTGGTGATGTCCTCTTTTTTAGGGCTCTTGACTGGTCTATGGACCACATGTGAGGGAAACATTCTATACAATCAGCTTTTGAGTTGGGGTCCTTTGTCTTCCTTGGACACCAGGTTTGGCAGTTAAAGGAGGTAGATGACTTCAAGGAAAAAGGGATTGAGAGTATATGGAAGAGGGATGTGGAGTGATGAGGGAATTGTAGTAGTGGTGAAAAAAAGAGAGGAGAACTGCAGACACTAGGACAGGATGAAGAGAGGTAAGATGGATACTACCGAAAGAGAGAGAGAAATGGTAAAAGGAGAGCTTTTCAGAAAAGGCAGTATAGGAAACAGCCTGAATGGAAAACTTTGGCCTTTGTGTTTCTTTTCCAACCTCTAGCTGACCATTAAAATAGAGGCATTAAATGGAATTCATTAAAATAAGTTTACATAATATTGTGTTTGTAGCACAAAATGCAGGAAGTCAGAGTTGACATTTCCTCCTTACCGTTAGCCTGTGCCTTTATTCATTTTTGTTGTTTCTCAACAAAGTGAATTAAGGACAAATTGTTACCCTTAACTTTGAATTTCCTGGTTCTTGTCAGTTTGTGTCATGGCCTTCCTATTATTTAAAGATACTTTTTTGTCTGGAAACCTTCAAGAACAGACAGTAGTTTAACCTTAACTGCTTTACTGCTGGATTGTACAAAAGCTGTGGGAAAGAGCTGTGGGACGGACAATACTTGCTTCCAGAAGGCAAATCTGACGACCTTGATGGGTCCATACAGCAATCATGAAGGTCAATAGATTGTTCCAAGTACCTGGTAAATTGAACAAAACTGAGATCATAGCTGACAAAATCTAATGGTGTCCCATAAAGGAGTAAAATAGTGCTATTTACCCCTTTCCATGCACACACAATGCTTGAAAAGTTGGATCATTCTCTCTCTAACATAGTTCAGATATTTGCTACTCAGCTTTTCCTAGAAAACTTCATGCATGATTGGGAGACCAATATGATTGTAAGATCATAGGTAGCAAGGAACTTAAATACAAGGGAGAAGAATTTTTATTCTAATTATTTAAAACTATTTGGGACAAGTTTTGCTTTCGCTTACACAGATGATACTCAGTAAATTTAGTTGCATCTTTATAAATGACACATTTTAACTGTGACGTCTAACAATACCATTGTTGCAAACATTGCAATAAGCAGATGGCAAGAAAAGTTTTTTTCCTGAAGGGTTCAACAAGCCCACTATAAAATGTAGAATGTAGTTATGCAAAAAATGCTTCATTCAGTACTGTATTGATACTAGACTTGGACATAATGAAGGGATACCTGAAGTTTGTCATTCTTGTTGCTCAAGAATCTCCTTCAAATCTTTTGAAAGTAGGTGGTTTTGGGTGGGTCAGAAATAACAGGAAGATAAGGTTTTGTTTCTGTTGTCATTTTTAGCTACTTCCACATGCAGTCCCAACAGAAAAAAATAGTAACATTAGAAGTGGGAAAAAATAACTGATCTTTTTTAGAGCATTAAGGAATGTTTTTGAGTTTTAAGAAAAAGACTTGTATCTGTTATCTGCTCTGTACAACTTTGAGTGTCTGTAGACATTCACATGCTCCCTATAATTGATTACCTGGCTAGTTATCTCTGTTAACTCGAAAAAAAATTCAGACGCTTGTAAATGAGAGCTTGATCCAGCTTGCCTATTTGATGCCTTGAAACTCTGCCTGTGTAATGAAAACAAGTGTGAATTCAAACATTTTTGCAAAAAAAATTAGGGTAAAATGCTGTAGAATGATCTTCATTTGCTGTGCTGAAAACCTTGTTGAAAATCTGGTAACTTATTTAAGTGCCTAAATGACAGATGCAGGGGTTTAGGTTGTAGCCGTATTGGTCTAAGGACATAGGCAGACAAGGTTCCTTGGGTGAATTTGATACCTTTTATTAGACCAACCCAAATAGTTGGAGAATAGTTATTAAGCAAGCTTTCGGGTTCAAAAACCCTTCATCCGGCTAAGGAAGTTTCAGCAGTTGGTGTGTGCTCTTCCTGGATGGAATGAAATGACAGATGAGCACTTTGAAAACTCTGACCCCTTGTGTTCAGTTACCACAAATAATTTGACAAATGACTTTATATTGAGGGATGTTTTTAAAAATAGGCAACATTTAAGCAAACAAAATAAAACAAAATAGAAAATTCTATTTGTTCTGAAAATCTCATTCAATATTACATTTAACTTGTATATACCATACCACCTATGTGCCAGTCAGAGCTAAGCATTGTAGGTCACTTATCAAGAGCTTGTAATGAAATAGTCTTGCTCACAAATGGTCCGTTTGCCAAAAATTATTTTCATAAGTTTTTTGGTGAATAACTTGGAATAGCAAATGTACTTAGGAAATGATAGATCAAAATATTTTATGAGTTATCTGATGAATATAGTCAGGAAAGTTCTTTTTCACCGTGTAATAGAGTCAATCAACAGGTGACACTTTAGAAAACATAGTCTAAAATGTAAGTCTTGAAAACTTAGTTTATTTGCCACTTCATTTATGCTGCAGGCTCACAAATTCCATTGATTTTCATCTTTAATATCTCCTTGGCATGTACATTCTGGACATGCAAGCAATTGCCCGAATTCTCACAGACTCAGCCAGTTTCTTGGCTTGAGCCCCAGAATCACAAAATACCATTTCTCTACCTATTTCGCCTGCTGTGTCTGATCCAGTAGGCAGTCTCAGAACACAGGCATAGAATCATAAAGAACTAGGGCTGGAAACAATCTGCAGAGGTCTTCTAGTCCAACCTCCTGCCTGAGGCAGGTTAATCCCTATCCAAACTATCCCATACAAATCCATTATCTAACCTCATAGCAAAACTAGATAGTCCACACTAACAAAACCACACAATATAACAACCTAACCTGCCATAGGTAAAGCAAGGGAACCACAGTGGCCAACATCCTGCAGCTGCAAGGTTATTAAAATCTGTTCAAGAAATCCAAGGAAGAGGGTCCACCACCAGCTACAAAGGAAGACAAACCTCCATGGTCTGTACCAATCTGACCATGGGGTAAAATTCCTTCCTGACCCAGAGTATGGTGATTGGTCTGATCCTGAGCAGAGGGACAAGACCTTTTAGCCAGAAACCTCTAGGTTTAAGTCCCAGCAGGAGCATTGGTACACCTCAATCACAATCCCTGGTCTTAGCTACAGCCAATACGCAGTGGTTCTGAGGAAGGCTTAAAAAACCCCAAACCTAACATACGTAGGAAAGGAGGGGAAAAATGCCTTCCTAGCCCCATGTGGCAACCAGAAAAGCCCAGAAGTATGGAAAACACTTATAAATCATTGTCCTAGCGGCTTCTAAATCAGGGGTGGATACAGACCACGCGCCAGATCCAGCCCTCCAACTGATTGGATCCAGCACACAGGTGGGTGCCCTCCAGTTGATTGTATCCAACCTGCAGTGTCTGCATGGGGCTGAGCTCCCACCCAGGACACACCACACTGCACTCCCACACACGCCAGCCCCAGCCAGTGCACATAGCTTCCCAGAGGAACTGGTCCTGGTGATGCTGTAACCACTTATTTACTGCTCAGCTCCCCCTGCCTCCAGTGGCTCCTCCTCCTGCCCCTGCTATGCCACTCTGGGCAGTAAACAATGCAGGTAAGCCATGGAAGCAAGCCTGAGCAGCCAGGTGGTGGACAGGAGGGGGGACTGCAGCCAAGCAGCTCCTGCCCCAGCTTGCAGGGCTCCAGCTCCTGGCCAACTTCCACCCACTCAGGGGGCTGGGACCTGGACCTTGAGCTCCATGTGCTGTGGCAGGAGCCACCTGGCTGCAGTTTCCTTCCTGCCTAAGCCAGCACAGCAGGGACAAGAGGATGAGGAGGTACTGGAGGCAGAAGGAACCTAGCAGTACCTGGGGGGCTGTAGTCACACCAGGAGCAGCCCCATCAGGAAACTGTGCTTGCTGGCCTGAGGCTAGTGGGCACAGGCAGGAGCATGGTGCAAGCTGCCCTGGGCAGGAGCAGGTGGGACTCAGCCCCATGTGGAGTGCTGTAAGGGCAGTTGCAGGCCTGGGGGGGGAGTGCAGACCAGACTTGCACCACCCAGGCGAGCTCTGCTGCACACACCCACTGCCCCCCCCCTCACCCCCAGCCGGCTCCCAGGACCTAGCACCCTCCACCACCCCACATACCCACATCCATACACACAATATACAAGGGTAAGACTTTATTTTGAGCTGCCATGCAATTGCCTCTATATACACTACTCAAATCAAGGCAAAAATATTTTTTTTAAATAGAATTAAAGTATGTTATAGTAGATGTTTGATTTTTTTTGTATATGATTTGTTTTGATCTATAATTCATTAAAATGGTATCTTCTGAAAGATGTTATGTGTGCAGCCCTTGACAGTTCACGAAAGCTCGTTAAGTGGCCCTCCAGCCAAAATAATTGTCCACCCCGTCCTAAATCATTCTTGACCAGTGACTGTCCAGCCTCTTCTTGAACACCACCAACTATAAAGAATATACAGCTGTTCTACTGTCTCGCTAGTCTAGCAGTAAAGATGGTTTTTCCTGATATCCAAGCTAAACCTACTTTGGTGCAACTTCAAGCCGTCGTTCCTCGTCCTACCCTCTGCAGCAAAAGAGAAAAGGTGTTTTCCCTCTTCTTGATGGCACCCTTCAGGCATGGGCGACTGGTGCCTCCCAAGTCTGGGGGGGCACCCACAAGCGTTGGTGACAGGGGCAGACCTGACGAGCTCCTGCTGGCGCCAGTGGCAGCACGTGCCTCCCCTGTGCCCTTCCTACACGTCGCCTATGCCTTCAGGTATTTTAAGTCAGCTATTATGTTTCCTCTTAAGCACCTTTTCCACAAGCTGAATGTACCTATTTCCTTCAGCTGCTTCTTGTATGACTTGCCTTCCAAGCCCTTTATCTTTTTTGTTTCCTGCCTCTAAACCATTTCTGACTTCTCCATGTCCATTTTAAAATGGAGAGTTCAAAACTACACACAGTACTAAACAGTACCAAGTAGAGAGGTACTATCACCTCCCATGTCTTCCACCTAAAGCTTCTGTTGATGCCTCCCAAAATCACATTCTCCTTTTGTGCTGCTGTATCTCACAGCAGACTCACGCTGAGTCTGTGATTTACCAAGACTCCCAGATCCTCTCCATAGTGCTGCCATCCAGCCAGGTATCACCTATTTTGTATATGTATTTTATTTTTTTTCCCTGAGGTGTAGTACCTTGCATTTATTAGCATTTAACATCATCCTGTTAGCTCCAGCCCAAGTTTCCAATCAGGACCTCTCTGAATTGTGCTTCTGTTCTCCAACATTTGCAGTCCTTTCAAGTTTCGTGTTGTCTGCAAACTTGCTCAAGAAGCTCTCTATGCCAGCATTCAAATCATTAATAAACACACTGAACAGCACTGGGTCCACGACATCCTTGTGGGACTCCATTCAAGACCTCCTGGATCCACTTATAATTATCCTTTGCTTGTGGCTCTTGAATCAGTTGTAGGTCTACCTTATAGTAATTTTGTCTAGTTGACATTTCTCCAGTTTGTTTATGAGAAGGTTATGTGGGATCTTGTCAGAAGTCTTGCTGATGTCCATATGCATAGCATCCACAACATTCCCTTCATCTACCTAAGTAGCTACTTTGTCAAAGAAAGAGATCAAGTTTGTTTGACGCAATTTGATCACAGTAAATACATGCTGGCTGCTTGTGATCAGCTTTTCTGCCTCTAAATATTTGCAAATGGACTTCCTTAGGATATGCTTCAGTAACTAACTAGGTAATAATGTGAGGCTAACTAGTCTGTAGTTTCCCAAGTCCTCCTTTTTTAAAGAGGAGCACAATACTGGCCTTTTTCCAGTCCTTTTGTACTTCACCCATCTCCTGTGACTTCATAAATATCATTGCCGAGGACTCTGAGATCACCTCTGCCAGTTCCTTCAATACCCTGGAATTAAGTTCATCAGGCCCAGGTGACTTGAGTTTATTCAGACCCACCAGAAGCCATCTGACTGTTTATTTTGTTATCTCATTCCTCAGCTTGTCCCCTTCCTTATCCAAATAATCCGTGTTAGCTGTCTAGATGCAGCCGTCTTTTTTTAATGACAGAAGCAAAGTAGCTGTTGAGTAGCTTTGCTGCCTTTGCATCTTCTATTAAGAGTTTGCCCTGGCTATTTAACAGTGAACTTGCAGCTCCTTTGGTCTTTCTTTTCTGGACAACATACTCATAGAAGCTCTTGTCTTTAACCTTTCTTGCCAAGTGTAATTTATTCTTTACCTTCCTTCCTGATTTTGTTCCTGCAAGTTTTTGCTATTTTTTGGAATGCTTCCCTGGTGACCTGCCCATTTTTCCATTGCGTGTATACTTCCCTTTTGCATTTGAGGCATCCTAAAAGCTCCATGTACAACCACATTGGTTTCTTATCATTCTTCTTGTGCTTCCATAATGTTGGAACAGTTTCTTGTTTGGCTTCCTTGTGCTCTTAAATAGCTTCCAGTTCTGGACACATTTATCCTTCAGTCTGTCTTCCCATGGCACACTGCCTATTAACTCCTTGAGTTGGTTGAAATCCACTTTTTCATAATCTAATGTCCTAATTCTGCCAGTGTCATGCTTTCCCTGTCTCAGGATCTGGAATTCTATCACATTATGATAGAAAGAGAAGGTTCTGTGGGTGAATTTGATATCTTTTATTAGACCAACCCAAATAGTTGGAGAATAGTTATTAAGCAAGCTTTCGAGTTCAAAAACCCTTCATCAGGCTAAGGAAGTTTCAGCAGTTGGTGTGTGTTCTTCCTGGAGGGAATGAAAAGTAAAGAAGCCAGGGGCTGGGCTGGAGAGTCAGTTGCCAGGCAGATTATAATGTATCAAAAATCCAATGTCTATGTTTAGTCCATGATCTCTAGTATCCAGCAGGTTGATGAAATGGCGCTCATAGGCTCGTCTCTGCGAAGTGTTGTGTAAGTTTCCCTTGAGAATCAGGACTGAGAGATTGAAAAAGCGATCACTCTCTCTCCAAAGGGTTTCCCATCACCTTTACAGCCTCCACCAATTCTTCCCTATTGGTCAGGATAAGATCCAAGATAGATGATCCCCTAGTTGTATCATCAACCTGCTGGAAAAAGAAAGTTGTCCTCCATACAAATTGGAAAAAAGCTCAACATTTTTTGTTTGGCTGTATTGTTTTCCAACAGATATCTGTAAAATGGAAGTCCCCCACCTCAAAACTTTTGGACAGATTTGTCGCCTGAAGAGTGCCTCATCCACCTCTTCTCCTGATTTGCTGTCCTTTATAAATCCCCGCCATTATATTGGTACTTTATCTTTCACCTTCTATCTTCATCTAAATGCATTCTGCTCTGCTTTCTTTTTCTTCCTGAACCAGGAAACCAAGTGTCTGTGTCTTTGATGTACAAGATGACTCCATCAACTTCTCTCTCAACCCTGTCCTTCCAAATTATGTGTAGTCCTCAATGTGGATGTTCCAGTGATAATACCTATCCCACCAAGTCTCTTTGATACAAATCAAGTCACAGTTCTTTTCACAGGCTATGACTTCCTGCTTGTCTTGTTTATTACCCCTACATCTTGCATTTGTATACATACACTGGACTTAGTTTGCTTTCAACCTTCTCATTTCCCTCTTGCATCTGTTGTTGTTCTGTGGCTCTCTGGCCCTATCCCAGAGTTGAGCTGCTTTTTTCTAGTCCTTTCTCCTCTGGACAATTTTCTCTGTTGGTAGAGGGTTTTGTTCACCTTTCCCCATGGAACCTAATTTAAAACCCTGCTGACTGGGTTGGCCAGATGATGTCCAAAGATGCTCTTTCCATTTTGGTCAGATGGATCTCATCTCCCGATAGCAGCCCTCCTCCCCAGAT
This sequence comes from Alligator mississippiensis, assembly GCF_030867095.1. NCBI lineage: Eukaryota > Metazoa > Chordata > Crocodylia > Alligatoridae > Alligator > Alligator mississippiensis. The sequence goes on along the minus strand of NC_081828.1, from coordinate 83,290,192 downwards.
CATCTGCCCATTGTAGAAGAATCCAAAGTCTTCACATCAACACCACCATCTCAGCCATGTGTTTACTTCCATGATGTGATGGCTTCTGTCTGGGCACTTGCTTTCCATGAGAGGATTGATGGAAACACCACTTGTACTCCAGCAGCCTCATAATCTGTGATCTGCTCAGCTTCATTCTTGTCAGTATTGTTGGTGCCTGCATGAACAAGTAGGAAAGGGTAGTCATCTGAGGGATGGATGAACTGTGGCAGTTTCTCTTTGACATCCACATAAGGGTCTTAAAGCGAGCCTGCAATTGCTCCAGTGTCAGGTTTCAGCCTTCTCAGCCTTCGTCCTTTTTGCTATTGCTGAACCCTCTAGCTCTAATCCACTGACTGGACTGAGCTTCAGGGTTCCCAGCTTCTTGTCTGCCTTCCAAGGCCTTATCTGTGCCCTCTCTCAGGCTGATGAGCCTCCCTGGCCTGACTCTGTCTGTCTGGGCCCCAGACCCTAGGCCTATCTGTTCCAAGGCCTGCCTCACCCCTCTTGGGCACTATGAGATCACCCCTCACAGGCTCTATGGAATTGCCCCTCTGGAAATGCTCTCTGCACACCCTCTCTCCTCCTTACAGGTGCTATGGGATCACTCCTCTGGGCTCTATGAGATCACCCCTTGGGCCCTATGGACTCATCCCTCTGGGCATACTAGGTACATCCCTCACAGGCACTATAAGATTGGCCCTCTCAGGCACTATGCGATTGCTGTGACCCCCCCCCCCCTCCCCCACCCCCCAGGCACTCTGGGGCCTCCAAGCCACCCCTCACTTTCCCACCAAACCATCAGGTCTTCCCTCAGTATACTAAAAGCAAAGCATCAAAACAAGCCCTTCTGGCTATAACAAAACTACTATCCAACCCTGGGTCTTAATCAGTTGCTAGCCCTCAGCTTCCCCAGCTATCTCCAAGTCTAGTACACTCACAGTTTGCTTGTCAGTTACAGAGGTATCTCTGGGCTAGGGACAGACATTCAAAAAACCTGAGCCTGAAATGATTCAATCTTTGCAGGTTAGTCTAACCTGCCTAGGCTGAACCAGTTTGTAACCATACAGACTTCTCCTCTGGACTAAAAAAGTTCAGGCATATGCCTGCAATGGCTCAGACTAGAAACTGGGGGGTGCTAGAGGAGCCTTCCCTTTCCTTTGACAGTTTTGAGCTGGGGGGGGGGGGCATGGCCAGGCCCCGGCAGGACGCTCTTATTATTCTGCCCCCCCACCTCCGAGCAGCCCAGCAGGGAATGTTTATCACCCCTAACTCAGTGTTTATCAACCCATTAAGAAAATTAATCCTCTTTGCATTAATTCAAGCTCTTTTTAAACAGCTTTTCCAAGGAAAGACATTAAACTACCTGTTGATTAGCTCCAAAATGCCTGTCTGCCTTTGTCCTCTCCCATAGCACAGACTGCAGCCAGCATATGGTCTGATAGATAACAGTGAGGTGTCTGTGTAAGGCAGAGGGATGTGGACAATAATCCCTGTTTAGCAGGGAGAAGCCAGGCAAATGCTCTGTTCCTCCAAGTCTCTGCTGGAGCTCTGGCCAGGGAGCAAAGGGGAAGGGCCCACCCAGACCAGAGAGCATGGTGGGATGTTGGGGGAGTCTGATTTACTTTAAACCAGCAAGGGGTCTGAGACAGACATTGCATAAACAGGTTTGACCCAAATCAGGTAAGTCTAAGAGTTATGAACCCAAAAAGTTAACAAAGCCAATAGGGAAATACAGAGCGCCCAAGCGAGGGACTAACATAAGAGGGATGGCGGTGAGCAGGGGAACGCAACTAGGTTACAGAAAATACAATGTTAGCCAACTAAGTTACTGAAGACACTTTGCTTTGCCTTCACCTGAACCCTCATGTAATGAACCCTCATCCTCAACTGTATCATCTCAGCCAAGGCTTTGTCTAGCTAGATCTTAAAAACCTCCAAGAGTGGAGATTCCACAACCTCTGTCTGGGTAACCTACATTCAACCAGGTTTATCTCAAACCAATTTCAGCCATTCTCAAACTGGTTTATGTGCACTGAACATCTGTTCTGTTACAGGTTTAAACCAGTTTCTGATCACTTAAACCGATTTATGTGTAATGTCTGTCCCTAGCCCTGGAGAGCTCTTTCCTGCCCAGCCTCCATAGCCAGCCTGCCTGTCCTGGCTCTGGGGCTGCCTTATATCTCTCCCAGTGCCCTGCCCCCTTCCAGTCAGGTGACTCACCTGGGCTGCCTGCAGGTGCCTGCTTATTAATCTCATTTGCTGGTCTCTATAGGAACTCAGTCTCACCGGCACCCCGCCTGTCCTGGGAATAGGTTACCGAGAGAGAGGTTGTGAAATCTCCATCCTTTGAGGTTTTTAAGATCCAGCTAGACGAAGCCTTGGTTGGGATGATACAGTTGAGGATGAGGGTTCATTACATGAGGGTTCAGGTGAAGGCAAAGCAAAGTGTCCTCAGTAACTTCTGTCTGTGCTTGCTGGGAGCATATATTGGCTGACACAGGGATGTGCAAAAGGAAATAGAATTCCAACCTTAATGAAAATATTAAAGGCCTTCTGTGCACCAAGGAGAAATTTTATGTAAGATGCACACATTTTTCTCCATAGGTCAGAGAGAAAGCAAAAATATAGACCAATGTGTGACTGAGTTAAAACTAGGTGCACAAACTTATGAATTTGGGGAAATGGATAAATCTTTCATTAAACTTGTACTGCACATGGTGTTCTGTATCATAGTGTTTTCCAAACTTTTTCGCCCCACAGCACACTTACCTAAATAAAAAAGCACACAGGACACCGGATGCAGGGCGGGGCATGTGGCCAGCCAGCAGGGAGGGGTGGCTCACGGCCAACTGTAGAGAGATATGTGGAGACCCCTCCATATGTTATAGCCAATGACTATTAAAAGCAAGAGACAGCAGCTCAGTCTCAAAAGGAATGCTGGAAAACTGGTTGGATAATTCCTGACTTGCAGTGTAACGGTTAGAGGTTAGAGAGATACAGGTTCAAAACCACTCTAGTTGCAGGGGGCTTAAACCTCAGATCTCTGGTTTCCTAGGCAAATGCCCTAACTGTTCAGCTCTAGGAGCTAAATCATGGGAAGCCCACCATTCTCCTCTGAAGTCTACCATTTCAGCCATGCATTTCTGTCTGCCCATATTTTCGTGCCTTAGACTCCAGTACACATCCACAACAGAAGCATGTGCTTACCTGAATATTTACATAGCCAGTGCATAGCCTACTGTACATGCACACATTTATTCATTCCTATTGTACATAAGGGGAGTTTTGGGAATGTGTGCAGCTAAAAAAGTCATTTAGAACAAGGCACGTCAGTCTCCAAGCCAGTGCAACCGTTGTAACAACCCTCCTAGGTTAGTTGAGTTGCTTTGTATCATTGGTGATTCTTCAGGAAGAGTGACCTGGCAGCACCCATCTCCTGTCTAGGTATGAATGACCATTGCCTCGCAGGGAGCTCATCCACGCTTTGACAGGTCTTGTTTTTAGTCCTACTGGGTGTCCACAGACCCTCCTCACCTAGGCTAGCCCAGTTGGGGGCACCAGTTTAGTTGCTGACAACCTGACCATGGAACAGGCTGTACTGGTTTACATGATACCAGATAGCAGACCAAGAAACGGCTGGCCAGACAAGCATCATTTAGATGCACAACAGAAAATAGAGCCTCCCTCACGCTAAGATTTGTACTTGTTCTGCTGCATTCCCAGATTTAACAAGCATTAAATACCTCTGTTGCTTTCTCATCTGCCACATGAAGAAGCAGTGCTGTTTGCAGCCTTTCATCATTGTTGTCTATACAATTCAATACAGTGCAATTCAGATGTTTGCTACCAATTTCTCCAGTTTTATGCTGCATTTCCTTCAAGAACTGATTTTCCTGGAGACTTTAGTTTGTTCATTTTCTCAGTCTTGTGTATAGTTCTTCCAATTTCTGTTTTGATACTATATAATGTATGCACTACAGACACCTGACAATAAACCAGACATTCTGAATTAAATACTTTATTTAACTTGTAAATTATACACATATGTAAATAGAGCTGTACTTTGGAGTCCTGCTCATCCCCTCCACTCCTTCTATGCTCACCGGGCAAGCAGGAAGGTCTGCAGAAGGTCACCCCTATGTGAGACCCTGCAGGAGCAGCTGCAGCAGCTGGGGCTGCCTTTGCCCTCTGAGGAACAGACCAGGGCTTGGCAGGAGGCAAACTGTGAAAAGAGCAGGGCACAGCAAGGTAAGGTCCTGTCCCCACTGCCATTAAGTGGCACCAGCTAGATCAGTGATTCTCAACTGTTTTTAACCTTAAGGCCCAGTCCATAACTTTTCTGAATTTAGATCTCATTAATTTTCAACTGGGGTGCTGCAAAATTCAGAAACATTATGTTGGGAAGGTCTTGTAGCAAAAGAGTTGAGCATCATTGGTATAGAGACTAATCTTACAATTAAAGAAAATATGTATTTGGTATCATTTTATTAACTGCCAATTTTAATCCAGAAAAAAGTGTGCTTCAGGTATCAAAAACTTAAAACACACTGCTCTAAAGCCATAGTCTGAAGGGAATGTTTGTTGAAGTTGTAGGTGGATGGCGCACACAATCTAATCACACAGAGCAGCTGTGGGGAAATGGAATAACCTGAAACAGATCCCCCTTGGGGGTCATCATAAATAGCTCTGTGGAGACCAGGGACAAGTAGTCTATTCACACGGAGCCAAATGGATGTATACAGTGTCAGGTACAATCACCCAAGTTAGTTCTAACCCAGCCAGCTCATGTACAGAAAGCAGAATAGCCACATTAGTACAGAGCTCTGCCCAGTGTAATTTACTCTACAGTGTCACATCTATACAGCTTCTGCTGCCCCAGTTAAGAGCTAGTGTAAGGATCTGTCTCTACACAACACTACACTGCAGTTTGGGTCTGTCCTGTAAGAAGGTCAGTCGTGTGCCATGAGCGCAGCCCCTTTTCAAACTGGAGCTATTACATTCCAGAAAGCCTCTTCCAGTGTGTGAGCGGTGGTTTCTCAGTGGTTTGTTTATAACTTGACTAAAATTGGACAGATTTTTACCTGGATGTCAACAAAAGTTATATCCCTGACATAAATACTCCCCCATGTGCCCATTCAAGAAAAAAATAGTTAAGTCCTTGCTCTGAAGTACGGAACTGCAAGTGCTATTCAAAGAAAATACTGACAAACATTAAAAACAAAGGGAGAACAACTTTATTCAGTATGTATTTGAATTATTTCTTATACTTGTTTTTTAAAACAGTACAACCATTTTGTCTCAAATGCTCTCCACCCCTGAAAAGAGCATCAACCAGGTACCTGACACACAAAATTTCAGCCAAGCAGTTGAAAACAGGGTACTATAATGGAAAGAATTAGGGAACCTAAATTTTAGGCAGTGTAACCTGCTTCACCTATAATTTTTGAGAAAAGGGGTTTGGTAATATCTTTTATTGGACCAGCTGTGTAGTTGGAAGAGATGTTAGACAAGATGCAAGTCTGGGATACAAGTAGATACAGCCAAAGAGATATACCAGGGAAAACAATTATTTTTAACTCCATTATGTAAATGAAAATGATATAAATGAAAATGTCTTCATAGATCCAGCCTTTTGGCCATCTTGCACAAAAAAGTTTCAGTCTCGCTTTCACCTTCCACACACTAATGAATTCAGTATTCATATTGATAAATAGCTGAACATGAAGGGTTTCCAAGGATTTTTAACTTTTCAAAATACGGTATGAAAAAGCAAGAAGGAAATGGGATGTCCAAAGATTTCCTGTGAATACTAGACTTCTAGCCAGGAAATGCTTTCTAGAGAGGGCAGTTTTTACTAATATTTTTTGGTTATATATTTTTGAAGAAACATCTTCAATTAAATGTACAGACAAGGTTCTTAGGGTAAATCTGGTATCTTTTATTGGACCAACTCAAATAGTTGGAAAAAATTTTCTTAGCAAGGTTTCAGGCACAAACACCCTGTGTCAGGTTGAAATGCTTCCTCAACCTGACAATAGGGTGTTTGTGCCTGAAAGCTTGCTAAGAAGAATTCTTTCCAATTATTTGAGTTGGTCTAATAAAAGATATTGGATTTACCCTAAGAACCTTGTCTGCCTATGTCCTTAGACTAACATGGCTACAGCCTATACCCTTCAATTAAATGTGTTATTGTCCAGGAACTTCCAGGACAAAAAGAAATGCAAGTATCATTCTATAATCTATTAATCAAACTAATTAATCATGCTGTTTAGAATTGTTGCATGCTAAACTGTGTACCCCGTCCCCCATTTCTGTTGTTTGCATCTGCCCATCACACCTCACTTTCTACTTAGATGCTAAGCTCTTTGTGAATGATCTTACTTTTGTTATATGTTAATATAGTACCTGGTGTCCTAGGCAGTGCTACAGTGCAAGTAACTAATATTAGCAGCTATTAGGAGCATCAGTAAATGTAATAAGATACCCTTACAAAAATAGAATGCATTAGATCAAATCTTGTTATATATATGTAAGTAGGCAAAATACCCATTCAGTTGAACTGCAACTTCACATGTACTGCATGTAATCAAGGCATTTGTACATTCCTAGACTATTAAAGTGGATTTAAGTGTACTGTAAATATGCTCTTGCTCTCTATACATTTATAAAGCCATCAAGGGATTCATTACAGGAAAGCTTTAAATCCCCATATTTGTTTCTGCCCTTATCAAGTCATTTCCTAAAGCCATCCTTTCTGAAAATCTGGTGCCCTGGGACACAAAAGAACAATCTAAGGAGGAAGTGTGCTGCCCATCACAGTTCTGCACTGTTTCCCATTGATCTTCCTGGCCTGTAAATAAAAAGCTGCATTGAACAATAATAGGGTAAAGTTAGGTGCTTAAATGGTGAGGTTGCACATGGTGTTTTGTTTGAGAAATCTTGGGAAGCGAGTCAAACCTTTATTCAGAGCTTTTGGTGATTCTAAATTTATCAGGGACACTGGTGTCAGTTTGGTAATATTTAACAGCCGGGCTTTTAATTTACATGTAAAGTCCATTAGTTGTGGGAGCCAGCTGTATTCTAAACATAATGCCCGGCACCTCTAATAAAGAAGCAAAGTTGCACTGTAAAACTGAGTAGAGCAGGGAACCAGGGGTCAGCTTAATAAAGAAAAAGCACTTAATGTTTGTGTGCTGAGGGATAGTGAGGAGGGGCAGAAAGCTGTAATCCCCAGAGGGTCCTCCTGGTCTTTGACCTGCCATGCTGCACATCGATTGGACAGTGCAGACTGGGAGACAGAGGAACAAAGCTATGTGTGTGTCAGCTGGAGGGGGGGAGGAGGAGATTTAAAAAAAAAAAAAGAGTCAAATTCAAATGAGGTGGAGTCATCAGCATGAATACACTGAATGAGCAGTCTGGCTGGGACAGCAAACAGCAAAGCTAACAGGAACAATCAGTGAATTATTTTCCATCTGGATGGAGTGGGTTCTCTCTGCCTATCTTCAGCTGAATGACTTTATTTAGAGCAACCAGTTTCCTTTCAGACCCATGTTTGGAGTCCTCTTTGCTGCAAAGTTTAGTGCATTGGAGGAAAGCAAATAGGAAAGTACTGTTAGCCTGTCTGGGAAGTATTTGTGCTGGAGTCTGATTGCTTGAGCAGCCATTCTGCCTGCTGTGCTCTTCTACAGAGAAGAAAGAATGCAAAGCAGTTGTCTCAGCAGAAGGAAAGTTGGTTTTTTCTTTCTTGAATAAAGCTTTTCGTAGCCTGTACTCCATGAGCGAATTTCCATGATGACGGCTTCCATAGGTAGGTTTCTGTTTTCCTTCTTTAAGTTTTCCCCCTGAGTATTAAAAAAAAAAATGATTTTGTGCAGCTTCTGTCTTTCATTGGCTGAGTTCCTAGAACAGCACAGCAGTCACTGAAACATGATCTACACAACAGTGCACATATGTATATATGTGTAGGAGGATGGGAGACAGGGTGGTGAAAACCTACTTTGGCAATGCCATAGTTTTAAGTTATGCAGTGTGTGACACTGCATGAACTTCCAGACATTTACCATTACTGGGGCAGGGTTTATGATATTTATCACTCACACAGCATAGTAAGTGAAATATAGAAAAAATCAGAGGAAAGAAATATGTGCAGTTCTGGGATTGAAGTCTACCAAGGAGTTGTCAAGCTTTTGGGCTGAATATCCTTCGCCAATGCAAATTGGTCATTGGAGTAATTCAATAATTCAGTAAAATGAAATAAATTGGTCATTGGAGTAATTCAGGAAGCACACTAGGAAAGATTAACAGTGTGCATTTTTTGTTTTTTTTCTGTTTTTTGGGCGGGCCTTTAAAAAGAAAAAACAGACATTTTGGAACAGCAGTAATTGCTTACAAAAACTTTGTCCAGACTTACTTGTATCTCTAGCAAAGGTTGCAGTGCTGTCAGATATTTCTTCAAAGAAATAAAAAGAGAGCTGCTTTTTAAATATTACAAGTCTTTCTTCAAAGAGGCATGCCTCCATGATAATGAGAAAAAAAAACAATTTGTCTCAACCACTAATCAATGGCACAGCAAATATTGATATAATTCTTCTGACCTAATGCTGTATCAAGCAATGCATGTAACATGTTTTTCATGACTCTTTCCGGGTGTCAAAACTGAACTCTGAATCAAAATGTAGAGAAGTCCTGAGATGTGCATACTTATCTGGGAACATCCCCTTGGAGAGGTATGGTAGGCACACACCACTGAGCAAAATAGACCAAAGCAAAATAAGAGCTTGATTCTGCAGTCCTAAGCCAAGCAAAAATTCCATTCCACCAGTGGAAATGTTGATTGTGTAAGGACTATAAGTAGAAACTGCCTGCTGTAAACACAGACTGTGGGAAGGATTGAATCATGGAATCTTAGGAATTAGAAATAGGAAAGGCACATTAGGTCAGCCAGTCCATCCCCTTTCAAAGTAGAGTTGCTCCTAGACTGAGCAAGAGTAAAGGTAAACTGAAATAAGTTATGCCTTTACTGTTTCAGCCCCCGGTTTTTAAGAGTTCAGCTCCAGGAATCATTTCAGCTCAGAAAGGCTACTTCAAAGCTGAGGTGCTCAAAGTCAATGGCCATAATTGAAAAAAAGTAGGGCACAATGGACCTAATCCAGTCTTTCATTTTAGCTAAGCAGTCATGCTGAATTCTAGTTGATGAATATAAAGCGCTGTATGGTAGGGTTGTGTGAACAATTTTGGTTTCTGGTTCTGGAGGGAGAAAATTTGTACCGGGGCTTCTCACATAACAAGTGGTGTCCTATCCATAGCACTTTAGAGAACTGAAGAGACACTTCCCTCTCCTTGGTTTCGTCAGTGATACTTTGTGACTTGCCCTGAAACATTTAGGCAATGTCATTTTGGAAATATCAAAACAAAATTGTTTCTATTTGTCTAATTTTATGTTCCTTTATTGGGGGGGGAGAGGGGTGGCATTATTATTTGTCAGATTTTGCCAAATGTGCATTTTTCAGCAACTAATTTATTCACTGAAAAAAATTCACTGCACCCTACCACATGTTTTCAGATGGGCTTCTGCTTCATTCACCTTAGGAGCATTTCTACATTCTTTTTTTTCCTACGACTATTGTAATTTTAATTTGCAGCTTTCTGAACACTGGAGATTTTTTTTTTTTAATCTGGTGATATTTGCAGGTGACATTCCATTATAAGGCATAAGTAGAAGAGTGGAAATTAGCCTGGCTTTTTATAATGGCACCTGGCTCTGTTGGTAAGGATCTAGCACAGGCATGTTAATAATTGCCCTTTAAAAAATTATTTTCAAACACTGCCTGATTAAAAAGCAAAGCCATCCTGGTTTTGTTTTTGTAACGTAGACTGGCAGCTGCATAAGTATCCCTCTCTTTTAAATAAGAGTGTTGTAATAAGCCTTGCATTTGAAATCTGAGTGTGACTTGGGCAACTCAGAGATGTAGCTGCCTTGCATTCCTAAAACAGTAAGGCTGTGCCTAAGTCAATATCTGAGCATCTGCAAGCCTCCTTCAAAATACATGAGAGGACATGTGCAACTGATTACTTCAGCCTCCAGGGAAGACTTTTTTTTTAATAGTGTATTTGGAAAAAGCTAAGATTAGTAAAATCAGCTTCTTCAGAGAAAGTACACTACAGGGCTTAAATGCATTAAGATGCTCGATCCCAGATCCTATTTAAACTTGGTATTTATTTTGGTCCACATAATACCAGTCACTGTATTTTGATGACTCTTCATTATGGTATATTAACTAATTTTTTGGCTGTCATTGCAATGGCAGGGCATTGGCAGTACCCTCCACTCCCTTGCCTTGTGGCATGATGTGGGGGAGGGGTTGACAGCCTTTAGGGGCGGTGGGATGAAATAACTCCCCTAGCTCCATGGCAGGCCAGTGCTGCTGACCTGGCCACTATTGCCCATGCAGATTCCCCACCCATCACCACAGTAGCCTCTCACCACCAAATTGCTACTGATCTTCAGGCATAACAGGGTGGGTAAAATTACTTCTCAGGACAGCAATGCACAATAATACATATTTGCATTCTGCCTGCAAATTAGATGCTGCCTGCTAGCTGTTGGTTGCTGACGCTGATGTAGGGTGTTCTTGGTGTTTCTGGTGCCTTGTACTTGCATATCATTGGAAGAGGCAATTTGGGAGATTTCTTAGGGCTCCCTTTTAATGCAGGGACTCAGTGGCCCAGAAGGCCGCTTTCAGTCTTGTGTTTCGATGTCTATAAATTGCAATGATGAGGGAGGTAAACAATGTTGGTATTTTATCTTCTGTATATATCAACCATTCCTTCACTTACGTTGTCAGTCTTGACTACAAGAGCCTTAGGGCAAACACTGTGGGTGGTTGTAAGGAGTATATTCTTCTTGATATTTCTTACTTTGATGCAGACAGGGACTACTGGTAGGAAGAAGACACTGAACCCTCATGTCCTGGGGCAGCGAAGGCAAAAATGGGCTGCTTACACAAGTTAGGGCAACTTCAGAGGCTGCCTAAACTACTCCTAGTATTAGCCCCTGAGGGCTGTTAGAGAAATCAGCATGGGAATGGCCACACTGCACCAGCTCGTCCCCTCACCCTGCTCCCTGTACCAGCAACTCCTGTGTCAGGGCATAGGGCAGCTGTGCAGGCTTTGCAGCTGCTGTGGAGAATCCTTAAGGCAAAAGCACTCCCTCAAGGGGCATTACTAGCGTGGCCACTGACACATCCCCTTGATGAGGGACAGGACCCCCTCAGCCAATCAGTGGTGAGAAGTGGGGCTGCTACTTCCTTGGCCAGTCAGCAGCAAGGGGTGGGGCCCTGGGCCTCTTAACCTTTCAACAACAAGGGGTGGAGTCACCACAAAAAGGCCATCTACCTCCCTCCCTTCCTGACTGGGAACCTGCTTCTGGCTGCGTACTGCCCTAGCTCTAGGTATAGCCAATCACGAGGACAAGTGATTGACATGCACTTCCACTAGTGAACTGAAAAACAGAACTTTTTGCAGTCCAGTCCTTATTGAAAAATGGACTGGAGACAAAGAATTAAAAACAGGACAGTCCAGTATAAAACAGAACCAATGGCCACCCTAGGCATCACAGATGCTTGAGCATACCATGCATAGCATAAGACAATGATGTATTTCCACTTTGACTTCACATACACTTGCAAAGTTATCAGTGCATAGTGAGCACCTTCTGAATGAATCACATGGGCTAGGTACAGGCATTCAAAAAGCCTGAGGCAGAATTAATCTAAGTCATGTGGTTTTAGTGAACAGAATATACATTCAGCCTTTGGTGGGGGGAGCAAATCTCAGACTGGGTTCTGCCATTTTAAACCAGTCTATGTGTGCTGAACTTCTGTTATGGGTATAGACCAGTTTTGTGCATGCCGAACTTGCGTTCTGTTACGGGTATAGACCAGTTTCCAGTTACTTAAACAGGTAAAAGTGTAACACCTGTACCTGGCCATGAAGTTGGAGATGTATATTGTAACAGTGTAACTTATCTTTTTTTTCAGTAATTTGGGTACCAGCTACTTTTTAAAAATACTCCTGAATATTTTTCCGGCTTTATATTGCAGCAAAGCAGATTTAGATTAGATTGTAGAAAAGGCTTCCTTACTGTTAAAAGAGCGAAGCTGTGAAATGGGCTGCTCACGGAAGCTGTGGAATCTCCTTCACTGGAGGTTTTCAAGAGGAGATTAGATAAACATTGAACACGGATGATTTAGGAGTAGCATTCCTCCAGGGAGGTGGACCTGCTCAGGGAGGTGAAATCTCATCGTGAATTCAGTGTTTGCAAAGTCATACTTCACAGCAGAGCGCAAGCTGTAAAAAGGAGGAAACTGAAACATAAGGCAGTGACTATGCCTGTAATGGCAGGTGCAAAGTTGTTTTTTGCTTGCTCTTTTCCCCGTATCTAACCCATTTGCCTAATTGCTTTTTCCTTTTCTTCTCCCACCCATCCTCTCTGGGTCTTCTGCACACCACCCTGCACTTGAAACCCTCTCCCCTGTCATATGTCCAGCTTAGTGTTCATACTTTCCAAAATACTTGTAAGACTTTGTTCACTCAGGCAGTAGCAAAATACATGCTAAACAGTTTAAATAAAAAGCAAAACCCCTAAACAATGGAACTAAAATGAAGCATGCCACACACCACTGTCCAAACCCTTTCCACTTTGTCCCCTTCATCTTCATAGATTGATAGATTCATAGATGTTAGGGTCGGAAGGAACCCCAATAGATCATCGAGTCCGACCCCCTGCGTAGGCAGGAAAGAGTGCTGGGTTTAGATGACCCCAGCTAGATGCATATCTAACCTCCTCTTGAAGACCCCCAGGGTAGGGGAGAGCACCACCTCCCTTGGGAGCCCGTTCCAGACCTTGGCCACTCGAACTGTGAAGAAGTTCTTCCTGATGTCCAATCTAAATCTGCTCTCTGCTAGCTTGTGGCCATTATTTCTTGTAACCCCCAGGGGCGCCTTGGTGAATAAAGCCTCACCAATTCCCTTCTGTGCCCCCATGATGAACTTATAGGCAGCCACAAGGTTGCCTCTCAACCTTCTCTTGCGGAGGCTGAAAAGGTCCAGTTTCTCTAGTCTCTCCTCATAGGGCTTGGTCTGCAGGCCCTTGACCATACAAGTTGCCCTTCTCTGGACCCTCTCCAGGTTATCCGCATCCTTCTTGAAGTGTGGCGCCCAGAATTGCACGCAGTACTCCAACTGCGGTCTGACCAGCGCCCTATAGAGGGGAAGTATCACCTCCTTGGACCTATTCGTCATGCATCTGCTGATGCACGATAAAGTGCCATTGGCTTTTCTGATGGCTTTGTCACACTGCCGGCTCATGCTCATCTTGGAGTCCACTAGGACTCCAAGATCCCTTTCCACCTCTGTGCCACCCAGCAGGTCATTCCCTAGGCTGTAGGTGTGCTGGACATTTTTCTTCCCTAGGTGCAGCACTTTGCATTTCTCCTTGTTGAACTGCATTCTGTTGTTTTCTGCCCACTTGTCCAACCTGTCCAGGTCTGCTTGCAGCTGTTCCCTGCCCTCCAGCGTGTCCACTTCCCCCCATAGCTTTGTGTCCTCTGCAAACTTGGACAGAGTACACTTCACTCCCTTGTCCAAGTTGCTGATGAAGACATTAAAGAGTATCGGTCCAAGGACCAAGCCCTGCGGGACCCCACTGCCCACACCCTTCCAGGTCGATACTGACCCATCCACCACGACTCTCTGGGTGCGACCCTCTAGCCAATTTGCCACCCACCAGACTGTGTAGTCATCCAAGTCACAGCCTCTTAACTTGTTCACCAGTATGTGGTGGGATACCGTATCGAAGGCCTTCCTGAAGTCTAAGTAAACGACGTCAACCCCTACTCCTGCGTCCAGGTGTTTTGTAACCTGGTCATAAAAAGAGACTAGATTAGTCAGGCATGATCTACCTGCTACGAACCCGTGCTGGTTTCCCCTCAGCATAATTTTTCCTGTCGGGCTCTCGCAAATGTGAGACTTGATAATTTTTTCAAAGACTTTGCCTAGGATAGAGGTGAGACTGACTGGCCTATAGTTGCCTGGGTCCTCCTTCCTCCCCTTCTTGAAAATGGGGACCACACTGGCCCTTTTCCAGTCCTCCGGGACCTGGGCCATGAATGTTCAAATATTCCCGCCAGTGGCTGTGCAATGACATCAGCCAGTGCCTTCAGTACCCTCGGATGGAGCTCATCCGGGCCTGCCGACTTAAACGTATCCAGTTCCTCCAAGTGCCTCTGCACCATCTCAGGGTCAATCTGTTCAGGCCTTGGTTATGAAAAGAGATCCATGCACCCTGTTGCTTCCTGCTGTGCCTCTTTGCCTGTAGGCGCAGACAGTAGAGACGTTTTTTGCCTGATATGGCCCCTAAAAGCATTCTACAGCTGTGATCAAACAGAAGTGCATAGCACTTTAAAAGGGCGCAATCCTGCGAAAATCTGAGCCCTCGATGCATGAGGGTTCAGATGAAGATGCTCCAAAATGGAGTGGCTTCAGGAACTTGTGTCTACTCGTACGGCCTGGCTGACTGCAGCTCAGCCCTGCTTCAGTGCTGTTGTTAGAATGGGAGCGGGGAAAGGGAGCAGAGGGAATTTGGTCTGGATTTTTTTCTGCTGGCACTGGAGGGTGAGGAAGGTGGATTGGAGCCCCATTCCCTCCCCGCCAAACTGCCATCCACCACCACCCCCCCACCCAGTGCCATCTGGGAACCCCCCCAGAGCTCCCTATACTCCCTTTCCCCCTTCCCATTCTGAAAACAGTGCTAGACCTGGGGGCGGGAGAGGGGGGGCGGGGGAGGTGAGAGCACTGCTATGGGGAGTGTGGCTGCAGGCTCACAGCCACTCTAAACAACAGCTGGATTCCCCAGTCCCTGGGACCCAACAGTAAACTTCTGCTTGGTCCTGGGGGATCATTGTAACTCATGGCACTTCCTGCAAATGGCTATGAGTTACAATGGGGAGCTACTCTTCTGTCTGCGCCTTGTGTTCCTCAGTACTTTCAGCCACTTCCTTCCTCTCTTCTTTTTTTCTGGGGTTGGAAGCCAGCTGTGCCTCTCAAATCCTTGCGTTGCTTTGTCACCTCTCTTACAGTCTAAGATGGATTTGTGCACCCCATACTTAAACTGTCTCAGTGCTTCCCACAAGGAGTTCAGACACTTGCAGGGAGTAATTTGTTGAATGAAGTATTAAAACTAAATCTTTGAAATGGAATGTGGCCATTTTAACCTGGTCCCATGGTTAAAGGAAGGTTGTGTCAGCAGTGACAGAAGACACTGTCATAGAAATTTCTGCAGTTCCAAGGTGTGGGTGGGAGTAATAAAACATAATACTATTACCCTTGCTCCTTATGCCTGTATTATCTCCACATGGCAGTTGTTCTGTGCAGTGCATTGGCAGTGCCATTTCAGAGTTGGAGCCAGCTGGAAAACAAACGGCAAAGTGATATGAAGTTTATGCGCCAAATGCCAAGTATATTGTTCTCTCTTCTCAGCCATACTTCAAAGGGAAGAAGAAAGGCTGAAAATACTTCTTCAGTAACACAAGTAGTATTGAGAGGCAGATAAATACCAGCTCATGGAATATGTCTTTCTTCACAGGGGAGAAAGGGCTTGAGGGTTCTTTTCCCCCCAGTAGAACACAGATATCCAAAACAGAAATATCTTTTACAGGATACAGGATCTTCTCCAGTCCAACTTTTCTGGTACACTCTTGCGTGCTTTAAATTCACTCTTTGTGGATAAAAGTTTGACAGGAAATCTTTCTAAAATAATGGATTCATGTGCTTGAATATTGAAGAGTGGAAGATAAAAGCCACAGATTACATTTCCATGTACATTCTAAATGAAACCATTGATAGGGGCTTATTTGGGGTAAATATCAATTGACATGGCTTCCTGTAAGTGTTTTGTTAGAAGTGTTTTTATACCATTCCCTGAACAAGCCAATGAAGGATTGATTGAATAGTGGACTTGGCTGCCAAAAATTTCCAAGCGTCACACATGGCTTCTTGTCCCTTTACAGCTCTTTCATTACTAGGGAGTTGTTTTACAGTCTTTTCATCCAGCTTTTAGACTATGCCAGTGTGTTCTAAAGGCCAGTTAGGTCCTCAACCAATCCAGGATGTGAAGGAGTAGAAAGGCAGCTCAGTGTTCTCCCATCTCCCAACACTATTCTCACCTGTGTGAACAACTGAGGATCCAGCCTGAAATTTAGAGTTGCAAGTAGAGGAGCACTGATATATGGATTGCATGTCAGATCAGCACCAATAAATGGAAAATTAACATTATTGGCTATCAGGTTTTCTGGCCAGTGTAACCAGTAATGTCACAATATGCCTTTTGGCCGGGGCCCTTGGATGCCATGTGCATGTGCGCAGCCGCATGCATGCACGTGGCTAGGGATGCAGGCAGTCAGCGTAGAAAGCGGTGCACTGCAGATAAGTCTGTGGCATGGGAGAGGAAAGAGATTTTTGCGGGGGGTAGATTGAGGCCCCCACAGTGAGAGAGCAAGTGGGGCTGGAGCTAGGGGTGCTGCCTATCTAGGGCAGTGAATGGGGCCAAGGCAGGGGGCAGGACAGAGCCTCAGGAGGCTCATCCAGGGGGGCGGGTCCCCGCCACTATGTGCACCCCCCCAGGGAAGGCATATGGGGGGAATGTGCTCCCCCAGGTTTGTGCATGGGACAGATGCAAGCTGCTTACTGTGGGATTGGGCCTCTTCGCCCTGTTGCCTTTCCCTCAGGAGGTCGACGCTGGCCATGCATCCCATGTCCATTCAGCAGCAGTGGGATGGCGAGTTGTGCCTCCTGCTGCTGGGCAGGCAGGGGGCATGCGGCTGTCTTGGGGCTCCCAAGGCAAAGGCAGCAGAGTGGAGAACCTCAAGCCTGCAGCAGGCAGGCCACATCCACCCTTACCCTGCTCGGCTCTGCTCTTGTTAAAACCATCCTTGCACTTAAAATAGTGGTGGCAGCACTTGAATTAAAGCTCATTTGACAAGCTTTAGTTTAAGCGCCACTGCTGCCACCATTTTTAAGCACCGGGACCTGATCCCCTGGATGTTCCACCCACGGCTCTGTCCTACTCCTCACCCCGGTCCCATTCATTGCCCTGGCTGGGTGGTAGCACCCCCAGCTCCTGCCCCACTCCCTCCCTTACTGTGGGGGCCTCGATCTGCCCCTCCCATGCCTCTTCCCCACCACATACTTACCTGCAGGGAGCTACTCTCCACATGGCCCAACTGCATTCCTGTAGATCAGTATTGGCCAATATGGCTGGTTAATAATTGACTATTGGTATTGGCCAAGTAAATCTTTATCTGTGCAACTCTAGTTGCAAAAGGCCAGAATCTGTCCTCTGTATTCAGTCAGGTTGAAAAGGAATTATTTTTAGGGCTGATGCATGAGAAAGAATGGCTAAATCTAACTTTTTTTCCTCTCCCCTGCCATTATGGAAACCTGGGGTAGCAAGGAGAGTGGTTAAATGTTTCAGGAGAGCACTTCAAGTAGAAAGAACAACACTGTCATGCTTGCAGTTGATCACCAAATGGGGCTGAACCTCTAGGCTGTTTCACAGAGAAGAGATTTAATGTTTTCTGTTTAAAGAAGGGTTTACACTGAAAAGTGAGTCCATAAAACATACCACTTCCTTGTTTTTTATGATTATTCAAAATCATCTGCATACTGTTGCAATAAAAAGAACCCTACTATTTCTTACTCTTTCTAGCCTTACAAAGGCTATGTCTTGGCTCATGTATTAGCCCAGTTCTTACCTAGGATCTACTTGCAGACTTATTGTTATTGCCAAAACATCCAGTGTGCCTCTAAGGTTTTAGCACTGATCATTATAAAAAAACACATTTTTTAAATCTGTAAACTGTGCAGGTTTGACATGAAGTAACTGAAGAACAAAAACCAGGATTGTCCTTTTTGCAGTGTTATAGTTTACTATAGTACTGGCCTTTTAACTTGTCAGCATGTTAAGAGATCCAGGGGCACAGATTTAACAGGTGCACTCTATTACAAGCACCAGTGCTTTACAGATGAACAGTTGCTATCACAGTTTCTTACCACGAGTATGACACTTCACAGAAACTACAATACTGTGTAGATGAACTATTCCTTGAGATAAAGGGTTAACAGCTGGTCGGGTAAGTGTGGACACTAGATCACACAATAGAGGTTGTAGCTGAACTGCACGGCAGGCTTGTTTTTAATTGAATTATAAACAAAGCTGCTTTTGTGGGAGGTGTGCCTCTTGATTCATTGAGACCAGACATGGGAATAGCTGAATAAAAGGAGCTCACATTGTGTTGGCAGATTGCAAAGGCTGATTCTCTGCTGCTTTTCACCTTGTTCAGTTTTTTATTTCCATGTACGATTGATGTAAAATGCTACTTAAATCAGAGCAACAGTGTTTTATACCTATTTATATGTTCACTTTACAGAGGCATAAATGACTGCTAAAGTCTCAAAGCAGTGAAAGTTGAAGCCCTGATTTTCTCCCTTTAACAAACATTGTTATCAGTTTTAAAAAATGTGGTTATTTGTTGTGTTTGACTGCTTTGGATTGACTGTTTGCACTTTGCTGATATGGCACTGGAGTGGAATAAACTTTGCAATGTTTCAAAAATGCCATTGCTCCTAAGATTTATTGCAACTACATTCCTAAGGCCTTGCCTATAGTTACCCTTGTTGTGCTCCCGGCCTGCAATGTGCAGGGTTGAAGACACCCACAGGTTCTTTGCAGAATTGAAGTGTAGCAGCCAGCCAGGAGAATCCATGTAAATGGGCTTTCAAGTCCTGTATAGTGCTGTGCTTGCCAAGTATCTTCATGGTATTGCCTTGTGGCAGCAGTCATCACCTGTTAGCTTGGGAAAGAACAGTTGGGTTTTGAAGTAAGGGTGCACCAATAAAGATTTTCTTGGACAATACCAATGGCTGCTTAACCAGCTATATCAGCTGCTACTGATCTGATAACCTATTTAAAGGAGTGCAGCCCAGCAGCTTGGAGAGCAGCGTCCAGCTGGTAGGTCTGTGGTGGTGAAGGGTGGGGGGAAGGGAAGGGGCATGGGAGGGGTAGATCGAGGCCCCCACAATAAGGGAAGGAGTGGGGCAAAGGGCAGAGATAGGCGCTGCCCAGCCAGGGTGGTGAATGGACCCCGGGGCAGGGTGGGGCGTGGGGTAGAGCTGCTGGCTTCTCGTCCGGAGGGCACAGCAGGAGGGCAGGGGCGGCTCCCCGCTGCTGCACGCACCCCCAGCGGAGGCATGGGGGGCATGTACCCCCCCCAATTTGTGCGCAGGGTGAGGGTGGACTGCCCACTGTGGGCCAGGGGCTGTGCTGGCCTCATCCCAGTGGGGGCAGGGGGAGGGCAAGGGGGAGGCAGGCTGAGCCAGGGCTGTGTTCAGGGCAGACAGGGGTGGAGCAGCCAGCAGCAGCCCTGGGAGGGGGAGCTACTGCAATTTTTTGAGGTGGCTATAGTCCATCTCATAGCCCCCCTCCTAGCGCTGCTGCCCACCCCAAGTGCAGCCCCAGCCCAGCCCCCCCCTTGAAGAGGCCGTGCACAAATCTGGGGGGCACATGCCTCCTATGCCTCCCCTGTGGGTGTGCACAGCAGCAGGGAGCTGTGCCCACCTTCCCCCTGTACTCCCCAGACGAGCTGCCCACAGCTCCACCCCCACCCTGGGGTCCATTCACCACCTTGGCTGGGCAGTGCCTGCCGCAGCCCTTCCCTCACCATGGGTACCTTGATCTGCCCCCACCATGTCTCTTCCTTGCCCCATCCCTTCCCCTCCACAGACTTACCCTCAGGAGCCTGCTCTCCAAGCTGCTGGGCTGCATTTCTGGCCACACCCATGCTGCAGCTGCACACATGCACACAGCATTTATCGGTGACATTATTGGCTACACCGACCAAAAAAAGCCAACTGCCAATAATGTTAATTTTCCTTTTATTGGTGCCAATCTAATATGCGACTGATATGTCAATGCACCTCTATCTTGAAGGTCCCATCTAGATTAGATGTTAAAGATATGATGTTGGTTGAGTTATGTAGTTCAGCCTAATTACTAATAACACCTTCTAAAACAGTAGGTAAAGCAAATAAATTATACTTTAATATACAGTAAAACCATCCAACTTGAACCTGTAACATCGCACTTTTAAAAACTAGTGTACATGGATCCTATTGATTCTAACAAAAGCCAAGCCAAAATCAGCCCTGTAGAGTTGGCTCTACAGTGCTTCGACATTAGAGGCTTGATATTTGGCCATATTATACCAGTGTAAAAAAGATCATAATCTACTCTGCAGCTCTACAGCAGGTACGGATTCAGAATTTTCAAATTTCCCCCTTTCTTAGAAGTAGGAAAGTCCCTCTTTGAAACATCTTCAGAGTTCAGTTTGTAGACCTGGTTTTTCCAATGAGTATAGTACTTGCGAATACATTTTTTCTTTCTCTGAAATTAAATTTTGGGGGTTAGCACCTTGCTACTCCCTGCAGCATGTGCGCTATGTTAAGAATCCAAATAGTCTTCACTCAAAGCATTGATTTTGTAGATTTTGTTATCTCAGGCATTTCTTTTAAGTACCTACATCTACCTTTTTCAACCAACATAACCACTTTGCTGTGCTGTGAACTGAAGGTAAAGAAAGATTGTGCTTTAGGCTGGTTCTGCAGTTCAGTTTACAAGGATAAAAGCCTCTTCTTTTTCCTCTTCACAGAATCAGAAATATTTAGATATGGGAAAGATCTATTGGTTCATCTTAAGTGTTCCCCAGAGCCAATGCTGGATTGTTCCCCAGGGTGTGCTTTTTTTGTGTTTTGTTCAAACTTTTTTTAAGTCTCTGGGCTCAAGTGTTAGAAGTTAACTGGAGATTATAATATAATCTCTGTAGTTAGGCTCCAGTTTACAAAGGTTGAGGTCAGTGGAACTATTCATGCACGTTAACTTATTCAAATCCTGAAATGTTTGTAGGATCAGAGTGCAAGGCCTTGTTTACATGAGAATTTTACAGATTCAACAAAGAGCTTGTCTACACATAGTACTTTGTGTTGCTTTAAGATTACATTAGTTTGAAACTAGCGCGTAAACTCTTAAACCCAGTGTGGACACACGTATACGATAAGAACATAAGTCTCACACTGATCTAATAGAATCTGTTCAAGGTGGGTTACATGTTTTCTTTTGTGTAAGTGGTTCAGGGGTGGACCCAGGGTTTCCTAAAGTGGGGTGCAGTATAGGTAACCCTTATTGCAGGGGTATCAGCACCCCTTGCTTCCACCCTCCTCTGCCCCACCAGCGTGGATAGATCACACTGTGGGAGCCTCTGGGGAGTTTTTAAAGCCCTCAAGTAAATGAAAATACGCCATCCCTTCCCCTTCATGCTCAAAGATGGCCCCCTCCCCACCTCTTTCCCTCCCCCCCCCCCCCACCTGCCCCTGCTGCATTTTCCACGGTGGGGTGGGGAAGGGGCAGAGAAGTTTCAGAGCCAGCAAGGCAGAGTGGGGTTGGGCTCAGCTAGGGAGGGGACAGTGGTAACAGGGCAACTGGAAAGTTCCTGAAGAGTTTCTCCCACCCTGCCTAGTCCCTGTGTGGGAAAGGGGACCCCCTATCCATCCCTGCTGCCCTTGTCCCCATCCCCAGCTGAGCACAGCTCCTTCACAGCAGGCAGGAATGGCTCTGGTGCTTCTCTGCTGTCATGACCACAAGCTAGGGGAAGGAGGGGCAGGGATGGGGAGGAAAGGGGCAGGGAGAGGATGGTTCTTTGAGCAGGATGGGGAAGACATAAAGTATTTTCACCTGGTTTAGGAACTTTTAAAAGTCCCGGAGGCCCCCGCACTGTGGTCCAATCCAAAAGGGGGGGTGCAGTCACACCCCTGAGGTGGATCATGAATGATGTTGAAAAAAAGCCTTCAGCAGTCCCAAGAACTAAACACAGATCTGCCAAGTCCCTCTCAAGTGCCCTTTAACCTCAGTTGTGTCCTACTATCTTTTCTCAATGGACAAGACTAGACCAACAGGATGTGCCTCAGTAGCTAAGTAACAGGAAGCTTAGGTATCTGATGAATGGATAAAGGATGTTGTACATGCTGCTAATTAAAACGTCTCTGTCTTACGTTAGGGAGTGAAGAATGGGGGAAAGAATTTTAAATAGTTAATTTTTATCTGTTCACATCTTGAGGGTTAGAGAACATACCCTGGACAGTAAATCAATCAACTTAAGTAGTGCAGTTCTGTGCCATCTGCCCTCTCTCTCTCAATTGTTCCTTTGCTAGAAATTTACAACAATTAAGGTAAGGTAAAGTTGGAACTTTAAGTGTAATGACAACAGCTAAGATTTTAAATAAAGGTATGAAATCTACAGCACGTCCCCTGTTACATTGAGCAGGAGGGACAGGGGCATTTTGTAAATGCTTTTATACAGTCTGTGCTTGAGTTCTCAGAAGACTGATTTTTTTAAAAAAAAACCATGTCTTTCAATTCATTTGCTACAGAATCTCGAAGTTACAAAGAAGGCCTTAACCATACTGTTGTGACATCTGACAGTACCATGGGCACCAATCCTGCTTTGCTGAGGACTGACATACAGATGGCTCCTTCCTGTCAGCGGCCTTTTGCATCTACATGCACCATGTCAAATAACAGCCCTATCCCACAGGAACAAAGGTAGGAACTTGCCGGGCCTTTTCTCCCACCTACCTATCTAATTCTTCTGCTGCCAGTCTTCACATGTCATCAGGCCTTGCAGGGTGTTAGTACTCCAAGACTGGAGCACATCAGGTTGAGCCTATACCTGTGGTTCTCAGCCTTTGTAGACTCAAGGCACCCCTTGTTAAACTCAAGGCACCCACTAGAAAATACCAGCTCACTCATTTCTTCACTACAGAAAAATAGTAGAGCAGTTCCTCTGTTGCAAAGATTTCAGAAAGACCACAGCAGGTCAGAATGGTTTTAACACAGTGGATTCCTTTTTGAAATCTCTGGGTTTATCTTGTGAATCATGCTTATATATCTAACAGTGCCAGTGTTACATGGCAACCCCCAAACCCCACTGAAAGGATCTAAAGGTATCAAAGAGTGCCGAGGCACCCTGGATGAGAATCATTGACCTATATCATCAGCTGGGCCAGCCAATTTAGGTGTAAAGCATCACCATACCCATGCCGGAGTTCTTGAATGTAGACAAGATTCAGATTAGGACAATACTTAAGTAAGAATATGCTGAAGAATGTACCTGTGGAGAGAAGCAGTCTGGTTTTTGAAGAGAGCTGAGCACCCACAAATCCAGCAATGCTCATTGGGAACACAGCTTTCCAGTATCAAGTTACAATAGTCTGCTTTCGCAGTCCTCAGGCAGGCAGAGCCCCTGCTGAAACCAGTTAGGGTTCTTGGTGAGGGTGTCCTCCTTAGTACCATGAGATGGGTGCAGCAAAGGGTAAGCAAGTCTAGTTTCTGGCCCTTTTATGCCCCTTAGTGCAGACTGGTTGTACTGGGCCATAAAATCCGGAACCAAGTTATAGACGAGACATGATGAATGAGAGCATCAGAAAGCTTGGATGCCAAGGGGAGATTAGGAGAACCGGAGTTACCTGCATGACCATCATGATCTTAAATCGCATGCTTATATTGCAGCTGCTGTATAGACTATTTTTAGAATATTGTAGAAATGATCCACAAAGGACAGTTTCAATTTCAAAATATATCAAGAGCCAAATCCTTTTAATTCCAGTTACTTGGTTATAGGCCCATATGCATTTATCAGAAAGCTAACAACTAACTCCTTGAGAGTTTCACTGGCGGGTGTTTGGGAAAATCCTATAAAATTTCATACTGAAAATATATTGGCTCAGAAAGAAGATAATGTTAACAGCGCATATAATTCTATCACTATGGCAGATATTCTCCTTGTGATAAAATGTTCAGAGAATTTCAAATATTTGGACGAAAGAGTGGATGCAAAAACAAAGTTGATTCCCTTCCTGCTGTCAAATTGGCTTTGAAAACTGATTGTTTTTGATAGGTTATTATTGGTGCACTGCTGATGTGAGCTACTGCTTGGAGATTTGAATCAGTCCTGTTGCAACAAGCAAAGTGGTAACATGTTAAAACATAGAAGAAAAAGGGAGGGAGAGAGAGAAAGAAAGAAAGAGAAAAGGAAAGAGAGAAAGAGAGAAGAAAGGAAGGAGAGGGAGAGAGAGAAAGAGATTGATCGATTGATCAAACAACTGACAGTGGAAATGTAAGATGAGAGGCAGAAAATGGATACAACAAACAGGAAAGGAAGAAATGAATGAAAGAAGGTTGTGAACACTGCAGTCAGTAGAGGTCCAGTACTCTGCCTAGCTCTTCCCCTGCAGGGTTTCCTACAGGGAAAAGTGAGGTACAGTACTAGTGCTGGCAGCCATGCCCACCATAAAATTCCATGCCTTGCTGTTGATCTCCCCTCCCATATCACCGAGTGTCTAATTATCATATTTCTAATCATGACTAATTGCCTGTCTTTTACCATCATTTTTGGAACTCCCACAGTTGATGTGAACTGACTGAAGTATTGAACTCTTAGCAGGCAGCCTGTCAGAATAGCACTGATTCCACCTTATATTTCTTTTTCCTTTTTTCTGGTCTCGTTTTAAATTAGTCCTTCAGGTAACGATGTTTTTGGCTTGAGAGACTGTGAATCATAATAATCCCAGTAAATAATGTTACAATCAATCACTGTCTGAAAAGTCATTATAAATAACTAGGAATTGGAATTAAAATCTCAGCCTCAGGCATTGCCAGCACTGGTAATGTGAAGTCACTACAGAATCAAATTTGAAGACCCTATTTTTAAACTTTACCTTGAAACATTGTTCCTTTGTTCATTTTCTTTTTTTCAGGTGGGTGGGGGTCACATTTCAGCTTTAAAAATACTTTCTGGATTTTTTGTGTATAGATGTTTTCTTCTCTCTCTTCCCATTCTATCTGTTATGGTGCTGCTACTGTGGTATGTACAAAGCTCCTGGCATCCACTTCCACAGTGCCCATTTAACTAAATCCCTGCTTTGTATTTTTAAATTCTTAACTCCATCCCTCTTCCCCCATCCTTCCCTCCCCCCAAGCTCTTTGCCTCTGCATTACAGGTTTGCTCTCCCTTAACTGCAGCCCCTCTCCATAGCTTTTTAGCTGTTTTCACACATTAGACTTTTAGAAAATGGAATAAAATGCGACTCTCTTCACCTTTCAAAACTTTGGGACAAGAAACAAAGGACTGAAAGGGGCTTCTTGGGTCAGTTCTGCACTTTGACATGTGGAATTCTTCCCTGGTGGAACAATCCTAGTTTCAGTGTTAGACTATTTTGTTCGATAGGTGAAAGAAAAATAATGTCTCTGGTGCTCTGTACTATATCTTGCATGTCCTGTATTATTCCTTTGCCATTCTTATATGAACATAAATAAGGCCTCCCCTTTCATATATGGATGATCATGGAGTCATGGTTAAGACATGGACACCTCGATTCTAATTCTGATGCTGTTTCTGATATAGTGTGACCTTGGGTAAATCGCTTGGCTGCTTGGTGCCTCAGGCACTTACACAAGTTACGTATTTCATGCTATTGGGCTCCTCAAAGCACTCTACAGGCATGATGTAATACACATGCACAGCTGCAGAGCGCCTTTAAAATGGCTGATTGCACAAAAAATTACCATCAAGTGAGGCATTAGATGAAGGCGCTCTAAAACAGAGCGTGTTAGAGAACATGTGTTCCTTCAAGGATTCATTTTTTGCATGGGGAGGGGAGAGGGGCTAGTGTTCACACCCTGCCAGCACCAGTCTAGCACTACCCCTGGGGCTCTCAGAACAGGGGAAAAAGCAACAACAGCTACCGACTGGGCTTGGCCTGGCTGGAACTGGGAGGTGGGGGCAGGGTGGAACAGAGCCCTCTTGCCTCACGAGTCCACCCCCAGCTACCCTGGCTGGGGTATTGGGAGGAGCTGAGCCAGGCCCACGAGGCAAGGGGGCTCCGTTCCACTCTGGCCCCCACCCTGTTCCAGTTCCGGTCAAGCCTAGCCAGCAGCTGCTGCTGTTGTAAAGAGGCCTGGGGTGTGCTGGAAGGGAGCACCCCCTCAGCTCACAGGTCCAGCCTAGCTCCCCCTAATTTCCCAGCTGGGGTACCTGGGGGGGGCCCACAAGGTGAGGGGGCTCTGTTCTGCCCCCCCTTCCAGCTCCAGCCAGGCCAAGCCCAGCTGCTGCTCCTCTGTCCCCTGCTGACAGCTCTGGAGTTTGGGGGTAGGGGGAGAAGGAGGGAGCCTGGGGAGAGGGGTGGCTTGGCTGCCTCCTCAGAGGCTGTGGGAGTACCCCCGCCTGTTTGTCAGGGCCAGTGCAGGCAGGCTCAAACCCCCAACCCCGACCGAACAGGTGAACGTCAGCTTTCTAACTCATGGCATTTTATGTAAAGCACCGTGAGTTAAAGCAAGGCCCTTAAACATCTGGAGGCACCCTCCATTTCCCTGTTTGTATGATAATACATACCTCATAGAATAGCAAGGCTGATGTAATTAAAGCATCCTGAAAATCCTTGTATGAAGAGTGTTATGGAAATTTGAAGTATTGTTGTCTTGGTTAAGTTTATTTATTGATACTGCAAAAAACTGGAATGAAGGCATTGTAAAATGAAATGCTCTCAATGCATATGGGAATGATTTGATTCGTCTTTTTGTTTTTGAACAGCCCTCCTGCAACTGAACACCCTTGGATAAGCAGCCAAAGACCTACCCATTCACACCAGCTTTCAATGACGGGTAACAACAGGCCAACAGGAAGTTATCTTTTGCCCTCAGAATTTTCAAGCTCTGTGCAGGAAGACTCGCTCTTCTCCCTTTTCCCATCCCCAGGCCTGCAAGTTATCTCCTTGAGCAGCCAAGAAACTTCATCATCAGAGCAGCAACAAGAACCTTCTGCCAAAACCAGTGCCCGGACTTACCTGAACTATGGTGGAGTCAGTGTAGGCAGCAGCCCTTCCTTGGAGGAGAAACAGGCTACTTTCATGGTCAAAAGTAACAGTTCTCCCAAAACTATGAGCTCACCACTGGCAAGTGAAGAAGACAATGGGTTTTTGGAACACAACTTTCTTACAATGACCACTGGACATAACAGCCAGAACAGCACTACTCAGCAGAAGCACGGAATGAATCTGCACCCCCAACCACCCCTTCCAGAGAAGAAGAGGTCTTCTGAAGGAGAACGTTCCTTTGGTTCCATCTCCCCTTCTTCCAGTGGCTTCTCCAGTCCCCACAGTGGGAGTACAATCAGCATCCCATTTCCAAATGTCCTGCCAGACTTTTCTAAAGTCTTAAGTACTTCCCCTGTGCCAGGTAGGTTCTCTGTTACAAGGATGCCAGGCATATCTATTGTCAGAGAGAGGAAATTGGGAGTGGGCTGTTCTAGGTTTTAGAGATTAAGAAGAAAAAAAGGAAAAATGACACCTGAGTATTTATAGCAAGAGGAACTCATTCACTAGTATTAGACAGATTGATTCTAAAAGCAAAACTCTGGAGTGCTTTGTCGGAGCCCCTTTGGATGTATGAGCAAAGTGCAGCCCTCTCTTCAGACAAGGTTCTTCGGGTAAATCTGATATCTTTTATTAGACCAACTCAGATAGTTGGAAAAATTCTTCTTAGCAAGCTTTCAGGTTTAAATACCCTTCATCAGGCTGAGGAAGCATTTGCAGTTGGGCTGTGCTCTTCCTGGATGGAATGAATTGTAAAGAAGCCAGGGGCTGGACTGGTATATGCATGCTACAGGCCGTCAGTGAAGATGTAAACTGAGGAGTCAATGGATGAGAGACAGGCCGGGGGGGAGGGGTGGAAAGGGGAATAAATGTAGCTGATAAATAGTAGAGAGGTACCTGGGAGCTCAGATGTCAGGCAGGTTTAATGCATCATAAAACCAATGTCTATATTTAGTCCATGATTTTTTGTATCCAAGAGGCTGATGAAGTGAAGTTCATAGGCTCATCTGGGAAAAGGTGTTTTGTAAATTAATTTGAGGATTAGAACTGAGAGATTGGAGAGAAAGTGGTATCCATGTGAGAAGTGTGAACCCACCGGTAATTGGGTATTCTTATCTTTGATAGATTTCCGATGTGCGTTCATTCTGATGCACAGTTGTTGTTTGGTCTCTCCTACGTATTTTCTGTCAGGGCATTTGGTGCATTGGATGAGATATATTACATTTCTGGAGGTGCAGCTGTAAGATCCAGGAATGCTGATGGTTCTGTTGTGAGGTGTACTAATTGTTGGGGGTGGGTGGAGATGTGTTGGCAGGTTTTACATTTCTTGTCATGGCATCATACTCCAGATGTGGCCTCACCAGTGCTGAATATAGAGGGGAATAATAACTTCCCTTGTCCTACTGGCATCCTTGCTAGACTTATGGCAAGAAGTAGTTGGAATGTGGCTATTGCCCTCCAGGGTATGTGCAGATTTGACCAGGTGCCACTGATAAGATCCTTATTTAATATAGCTGTATAACTGTGAATGTCCAGAATCTATAGCTCCAGTGAAAGGTAACATTAATAACACTTGTGGAATTAACCAAAGTATCATATTGTGTACATTTTGGTATAGAACTTCCCCAAACTCTCATTGCATTGTTCTTCCACCTCAGTCAGACTAACCAGCATCTCCTTGTGAGACATGGGAACCAACAACAAAAAATTCCCTTTGCAGTTATGGTGCAAAAACATTTTTTTTCCTTTTTCTTTTTCTACAGACAGTACAACTGATAAGCATGTGACTGTAAAATTTGTCCAAGACACATCCAAGTTCTGGTACAAGCCAGATATTTCAAGAGAGCAAGGTAAGCCAAGTAATGTGTGCTTTGGGATATACAGTTGCAGAGGGCCTGTTCAGGAGCCTTCTCTATAAATTTCTGGTGCTTGATGCTTAAAATGCTTTAGATTAAAGTACAAAAACAATTTTTGTCTCACCACTAGGAGGACTAAAGCCCCTTATGCCAGTGTAATTTAGAGGATTACGGGTTTATTAAACAAGACTCAAGGAGTCATGGTTTTAGCTTGGGTCAGGTTCTTAACCCCTCTAAAATGACCCAAAGAGATCTTAAAGCTGTCTGTGCCAAGAGCTGAAAAAGCATGGTACAATCTAGGCATGGCCCTGCCAATCCATTCAGTCACCTCCCTTCAGTGGCAAGGAGGCTATCCTGGAGAATGGTAGAGAATGGACAAGAGAGGCAAGTGCAATAATAGAGATGTAAATACCAATTAAATAAATATTTGTCATTACAACAGGTTAAACAATTAATGGATTGAGTGCAGCGACAGGGACGGGTGCAGCAGTGCTGGGCCATGTCTCTGCAAAGTCAGGGAGGGGGATGCAGAGCCTCCCAGGCCAATGTTTGCCCAGCCCCACCCTGCCATGGAGGAGGGGCTTCAGCCATCCACCCCAAACAGCATGGGGAGCCGGGGGCCAAAGTAACCCCACCAGGCAGGCAGCACAGCCCAAGAAACCCTAGGGGTGAGGGGGCAGCAGCCAGCAAGGGGCTGCAGCCACCGGTGGGCAGCTTCCCCAGGCCAACTGCAACAGTGCAGGAGGGAGGGGGGAGGAGAGAGGCAGGCAGTAGCTAGCAAGGGTCTTTACCAGCCCGCTGCAGCCACTGGCATGCATTCTTGCTGGGACAATGCAGGGCTTACCTTCCCTCCCAGACTGTGCCCAGCCCCAGGGTAAACAATAACCAATAACTAGTAAGCTATAACCAGTTATCACTGAGCTGATTGGTAAAATGATTAATCATTTAACCATTCACGTCCCTAGTGCAATATTCTCCATTGATCCAGGTGGAAGGTAACTTTCTAGCCCAAGTTATCCAGAGTCTGTAGTCTGGCATGCTCTGAGGGCAAGTTTGGTCCCCTTGGTTTGGTTTGGAGAGCTGAGGGGACAGGGGACATAAAACAACCTCATAAAAGCTACTTACCATTTGCTTAGATTCTCTTAAGTGCTACAGTAGCATGGAATTTCCCATCTATGTTTTAAATATACTTACATTTATAACTAATGAAAGAGAATGTTGCTGTTGTCAGAATCAAGAATAAACTCCTATGTAGATCAGCCAAGATACGGCTATCACTATATGCAACTCTTGAAGATTGTTTTTAATAGCTACCTGCTTGTTATCTCGGCTCTACATTCATTAGTAGTCTTACTGAACTCAGCATGTGGAATAGGGATAGGGAATGGAGTTTTTCCCAGCAGTCCTTGCCTGTGTCACTGCAGCCAGTTTCCATGGAGACCCCGGCACTGCTGCCACCGTGACATAGAGACTGGCCCCGTCAGTGCTGGCAGGGTGCACAGCTGGGTGAGGAGCCGCTCCAGAGCTAGGACCTTGTGGCAGTGACAGCGTGGTCTGAAGCCAGGGCTGAGCTGCGATCCACTACCTGCGCACCCTGGGCAGGGCCTTGGCGGAAGCAGATTGCAGCTCTGCCCCAGCTTCAGACCACACTATCACCACTGCAGGATCCCAGCCCCTGCCACGGAGCAGCTCCCCTCCCAGCTGCATACCCTGCCAGTGCTGCTGGGGCCAGTCTGCATGGAAACCCTGGCCCTACCTGGCTCTGCTGCAGGGTCTCCATGGAAACCAGCTTCAGTGATGTGGGCAGGGGCTGCTGGGTAATGGAGTCTGCTGCAGGCCAGATCCACTATTTTGCCTACACATGCAATAGAATACTGAGTGTTTAAGTGTCCAAAGGACAATTCTTGACTTGCTGTGCCTAGTAATGAGGTGACATCACAAGAACACACATAAAACTAACAGGGTGTTATTTTCACAACACTTCAGTATTCACTTTTTTCCCCCACCTAATATCATTACTTTTTTCTCATTTTATAAGGAAAAATGTTAAGGAAAGTGAGTGTGGATTTTTGCCTGAAGGAACAATTCTATGACAGATGGAAACTCTGATCTAATGCAAAGTTAGAAAGATTATGCAAACAGCCTCCTGAATTCCATTTTTTTTTTTTTACATATTCACCACATTAGCCTCATCCAGGAGTGCTGGGATTTCTTGTAGGATTGCTGAAGATCAGAAATGTTTATGGCTGGATAACATTTATTCATAAAGTAAAAAAAAAATAAAAAAAGAAAGAAATACTCCAAAAACTTATTCAGAACCAGGCCACTGAGCACTCTCCTATATGACACTGCAACAGTACAACAAAGTTATTGCCAGAAGGATTAAGACCTTGGCTACCTGGGAGTGGGTTTCTTTGCAATCTGATGCAAAGGCAAGCAGCAGTTCCTCTGTCAGTCCCTCCCACTGTGCATAATCCAGCTCATATCCTCCAAGCAGAGGTCACAGAACAAAGAGGAAAAGAATTCCAGTGCTTAGACTCTCCAAAAGCAAGTACCCATCTACCTGTATCTCCCTGCTTGCATAAATGAGATCAAAGGAAGACAGTAACTTTCTTCCAGCACTTGTTGATGAATAACGACAAGTATTCTCCCAGTGTCAGAACTGTGTAGGAGGAGAAAGCAATGTTGTCTCGCTAGACTGACTTTTGTGGCCATATTCCCTGCTACTTTTTTAACAAGCAGACACAGTATCATCAGGAACCAGATTTTCCTCTTTGTCTGAAAGCACGTCTGCTGGGACAGAACAATTTAGAAGGAAAGTGCTGGCTTTCTTCTGACGATGCGGAATGGGGCACATTTTCATTATCAGGCCAGGAACCACAGTTGCCAACATACCCCTGCTGGCTGAGTTCTAATCTGGTCCCTCAAAGGCAGGAAAAAAATGTTTCTTAAGCCGTATTTTCCTGTCAGACCTTTGCAATTTTGAGAAATTATGGTAATGGAAACATTCCAACATGGACCAAAACCAAAAGCTCATATCACGGCTTCAGTCATTGGCAGCCTGAGACTCTATCTAGCATAGTCTCTGAAAACTGGAAGTTCAGTCCTGGATCCCAAACCCCCATCAGATCCAAAGATTTTTTTTTCAGTTTTGCCTGTTCCTTACTACTTCCCATCTCACTGGAATATTATTAGGATTAGTTAATTAATATTTGGACAGTGCTTTAAATATATACAGCACTGCAGACCAGATATTTGTGAAGCCTCTGGGCTGTGCTTGGAGTAAGATACTGTCCAGTTTGAACGAGGAATCCAGTCAGGTCATGCAGGTGCATTGTCATAAATACCAAAATAGCCAGGGTTCTGGCTCTGTTCCAAGGTTGGGGTGCGGGGAGGAAGAACAGCCTCGCATGCTTTACTAGCCCTTTCAAAGAGGATTTGAAGCAGTACATGTGTGTTTATTACCCTGAATGAAAACATTTTTCTCCCTGAATCCTTGCAGCCATTGCTGTTCTTAAGGACAAGGAACCTGGGTCATTCATTGTTCGAGACAGCCACTCATTCCGGGGAGCCTATGGCCTTGCAATGAAAGTTGCTACACCCCCTCCTTCAGTGCTGCAGTTGAACAAGAAAGGTACTGTGTGATTCCCATAAAGAGCAGAGGAGCACTTTTAATTAATACACATTACACAGAGAAGTCACCCTCTCTTCCCATAATGGAAAGAACAATAAGCTCAGTTCAGAGCCAGTCAGTCTCTCTTTGAATTATTTAGAATATTATAAAAATGTTTCCCAGTGGAAGTATAGGACATTTCTGTACTGTGTGATAGTTTATTGCACCAATTGCCAATTCTACACACATTTTGGATGTCCATGTACTGTGTAATGTTGTCTACATGGAAATCCAGCACCAGATCACCATCTGAACCCCTCCCTATTTATCAGAAGGCTGTTTTTTATATATTGGGCTTAGTGTGGTGCTGCATACCCTCATGCTCAACAATGGATCTTTTTTGGCCCCAGGAATTTGTTCCAAGATAACCATATATCAGAAACAAGAAGCAGTATGGCAAACCTACTGCCCCGGATAACCATGCCTTAGCACCAAGGCATCAAACATATGCCCAGCCCATGGAACCATATGATCCTGCCTGTGCATCTCTGGCCCTGACCCCACATGCTGCATGCAGCACAGGGGGTTGGTCTGGGTTGCGCGCTGCATGTAGTGCCCCATTAGACCAGCCCTGGGCACTGGCCCTGGGCCCAGTCCAGATCTAGCTGTACTGGAGCCAGCATGCAGGGCCAGTCCAGCAGGGTGCCACATGCAGCATATGCCCCAGGCTGGTCCCCCTGTGCTGCATGCCAGCCAGTCCATCCCTGTGTACTGCATGCAGCTTGTCCCAGTGCTCGCTGTGCATGAGATTCATAGGGCTGGCATGGTGTGTGCACTGCCTGCAATGCACAGGCTGGACCCAGCGCTGCACAGGGCATCTAGGCCATGGGCTGCGTGTAGCGCCCTGGACTGGCCCCCTGTGCTGACTGTGGTGCTGGGTCTAACTCCATGCAGACACCACACGCTGCATGCACAGGAAGCCCTGGAGTGGGTGCACGCTGTATATAACATGTGGTCTGGACTTAGCACCATGGTCTCTGCACAAGGGGTTGATCGCAGTCCATCCCATAGACCAGCCCAGGGACCCTCATCCAACCTGTAGGGCCAGATGAATTTGACATTCTTGCCCTATCTGTCACTCCTGAGAGGGAAAAGTGAAAAGAACATACCAAACACGTTTGTCCATACATGGAGACTCAGAAGTTTGGTGCCTGTGCAGTACTTTGGATTATGAATGTGATTAGTGTAAAGCAAACAGGCTGTCTTTCCTGCTGCTGCTACTCTCTTTCAAAACCTTATGGGCAAGTTTGTGCCATCAAAAGCCAATGGGCTAATATGCTTCTACATTCGGTCTCTCCCTGACCACTAATGATTAGAAATCAGCAAGTGCCCTGAATCTTGAGTATTAATATCCCTTTTTATGTCATATGCCATTAAATATGATACCTCTGGATATTTTTAATGTGTGTATTTGAATTTAAGTTCTCAACCTCTTCCTGTGGCACTGAGTTCCGCAGTCTTAATGATCTGCTTTTAGGGGTTTTACATTTGTTACTTTCTGTTTTCATTCAATATCCTTTTAATCTTGCCTTACAAGATAGAGATAACAAAAGTTCCTGGTGCCTTTTCCTTGTAACATTCACTATTTTGTCTTTTTGTCACATGCTCCCTTTTCTTTCTCTTGTTACTAAAGATAACATCAGTCTTTTCAATTTCTCGCTATGAGTTTTCTCAGGTTCTTGTCCATTCCTTTCTCTGAACCCCTCTCATTCTCCAGTACCCTTCTTGATGTGACCAGAACTGCATGCAGGATTCCAGATGAGAGTTATATAATAATATACTCTTCTTAGTCCCATCCCACACGTTTATGATTACAGTGGTACTCTGAACAGAATTCTTTTTGGGGGCTATATATGCAACTACTGAGTCTATTTCTTGCTCTTAACTGGGAAGACCAAGCTGTAGGCACCAGGACATTGCAGACATTGTTGATACTTCTTTACTATTTGCTATGACTTATCTATCCTATTTCCTCATGCCAGAGGAAAATAAACTCTTCCCACCGTGCCACTGCGTTCTTTCCTTATGGCATTGTGGAATTGTGAGGCATCCAGATTTTCTCTGGTCATCTTTGAGAGCAAGCTTTTGCTTGCCAATTTTTGCTAGTATTACAGTTCTTGCTATACAAATTATTGTGTTCATTTATGCTGACTTGAACATCCCCAGAGGAATGTGGTTTCCGGATGTCATGTGCCTTCTAGTCTGTGACTGATAAGACTGGAGACAAAAGGATGTTTGTAATTCTTTTGTTCAAGTTTGATCCCCTCGGTTGTTGGGGGGATCAGACTTTGACCCATTGCCAGAGAATGATCCTTTCATTGCACAAAGTTTCTCCAAATTCCTGTAGTCAGTGTTCTTAATGCCAAGTGCTAAACCACCATGAATCGGGCCTTCAAAAATAGCTTAAAATACATGAGATGGTTAACAGTGGTAAATAATTGTTGGGTGTGGGATTTACATCCTCCAATTTGAATCTTTACATTTATACTTGAGTTATGGTTTCAAGAACTTCTCTGCAACCGTGAGGAATCGAAACTTCTTTTTAAAATCTAAACTAGCTCTAGAAAACTAAGATACTTCTATAATTGCCTCTCCAGGACCTGGAACTTCAGGTAGAATATCAAGTATTGTGAGATTCACAGTAAAATTGAGAGAGTTGGTAGCACCGTATTTGTGTACCTAAATCTTTTGTTTTGCTGCTTTAATCTAAATACAGACCTATTTTCCTTTATTTTATCCTCTTGCTGTATCAGGCACCAGTTATTCTCACTGACCTTTTTATTTTGCCATTTCTCTTCTTAGCTACTATTGCAGTTTGCTTTGATTTACTCTTCAGCCCCATCCATTTCCTCCTTTGCTCTCAGGAGGTAAGAAACAAACCATCTGTTTTCTCTGACCTTCCAGTTAGTATAGAATGACTGGGGCATGTCCTAAATGTATTGAACAAAGGTACTCATCTGGGTACTGATTGCTTCCAATCTGCAAAACCTGTAGAGTACACTCGCATGTGCTACAGAGTGTCCTTTTCACTGTAGATTATAACACAGAGGTGGCACAACTAGTAGACTGTTTGCTTGCTTTCTATAAAGAATTAATTTGTCTTAAGGAAACCACCATCATAAAGAACCCCTTGTTTTGTGAGTCCATCTCTTATTCATTGACTCCACGTGTTTTGTTTTGTTTTTCCCACAGTTGGGGATTTGTCAAATGAACTCGTAAGGCATTTTCTGATTGAGTGCACCCATAAGGGAGTACGATTGAAAGGATGCCCAAATGAGCCATATTTTGGTAAGTAATGTACATCTCAAGATGTACAAAATTAGGGTATTTTAAATAAACCAAGACTATTTTATAGTGTTAGGTGGAATGTAATAAGAGGGAAACATTCTCCGACTTGAGAGATGGTTCCTGTGTGGAACCTATTCTAATGCTGTCGTATAAATAGGGGTCTAACGAGGCAGCCAACCAATTTCATGGGCAGATTGCAGCACCAGCCACTGATTGGCAGAGGGGTGGAGCCATATGACAGGCAGCCCTCTCACCTAATCAGCAATCAGCAGCGAGGGGCAGAGGCAATGGCCTTTGTGCTGGCAGCCCCCCTTCCCTCCAGGAAGATTTCAGGAGTCTAGGAAGTCTAGGAAGATTTCATTTTTATTAAGGCCTTTTTCCCTCCCCCTCCCCTGGATTTCACAGAGATCACACAATTTTGCAAAATTCATGCAATTGTGATTTGGGTAGATCCCCACATATAAATGTAGTAGGGCTAGAGTGTTGCAATAGTTATGATGGTCCAGGAAGTGCATAAGAGGTAAGGAGTTGTTTTTTTGTTCATTTGTGATATCTTTTATTAAACCAAATGTATAATTGGGAGAGAACTTCGACAAACTTCCTTCTTCAGATCTATGAAAGAATCAGACACAGGCCAGGCTAAATAACAGAAAACAGAACCTCAATGGTTTGTGTTAAACTCCATGCTATGTATGTATGTAAACATATATGTAATATATATTAAATAGAAATATATAAACATCATACAAATGATCTTCTATACAGATTTGTAGGTATGTCTGCATGGTTTTAAGCTCTCTAGCTTGGGTGTTACACCAAGCTCAGTAGGCTAACCACCTAGTTATGTCCTAGTTATGGTTTTGGCTTTTTTTGTTTGGCTGGACTGGTAGCAGTACCTGAGCCAGCTTGTTTACAGTGACGTCAGAGTAGACATAGCCACAGAAAAAGTTGTATTGTGGTAGAATCCAAGCAAGCTGGACCATTGTAATAAAATACATCATCTCTGTTGGACTGCTCTTTCTAGAAGGAGTATGTATAAAAAGTACAGGTTATGTCACAAGCAAAGATGTCCCAAACCAAAACTGGAGTGAAATGTGTGAACATTTGGGTTGAAAAGTATTTTGAAGCTGAGATTTTGGTTCAGTTTTACCTCTGAGTGAAGCATGTGTATGGCCTTGTCTAAAGCATGTGTATGGACATTACCATAGTATCAGAGCCACTGTTACACTTTTATTCTATATATTCTCGTACATAGAGTCCTGATGTCTTCATTTTCTTCTTTTTGATTTTTAATAAGTTCCTGTAGCTTTTGTCACCACCAGCCCAAAAAGGCTGTGTTGTGCCTGAGGGGGAGAGAAACTGGCAAGTAGCTGTCCTGTTCTCTCCAGCCACTTCTATCTAGTACCGATACAGCTCATTCAGAAGAGTGATGGCTACCTAACTTACATCTGATGGACAGACAGCAGCTTTCACTTTAGCGTAAAGAGAGGAGGAGGCAGCAGACTCCACTCATTTTATCTAGTAATTGTTTAATACAAAATGCATAGAGAGCATTGGGAGCAGGGGCCAAAACCCAGCCCCCCTTGTCTTCTACGAGAGCAACCACCTGCCCTGGACAAGAGGTTGAGAGTTGGGCCCGGAACTCAGGCTGCTGGAAAAAAGGTGGGTGGCCTGCCCCTTCACTGCCTTCAGCTGCAGTTGGCCAGCCTGCTTTTTCTCTGTCTAAGGAAACAGGAATATATGCATGGTTTATACACATTGTATTTAGTGTCTTAGACACCTAAAACCTGCATAGATGCCACTTGCATGTTTTAAAGGCTGAATCTGGGCCTTGGCTTCTCAGGCCACTTAGATGACTTGCCAAAGAGTGCATAGGAAATCTGTGACGAAGAGCTGAGCTCCCAGGCTCCTCTCTAGCAATCATCTGATTTAGTAAATGCTGTGGGTGTGTTGCGTGTCTTCTGTATGCCTAATAGAAGCAGCATTCCCTTCATATATTCTGCACTGTTCAAGGATTAAAGATTATCAGAGAACTTTGCTTTTCAGATTGCACAGCTATCTAACCTGTGGGCCTGTGCTGTTGCATGCTGGTGTGCTGGAGAACTTGCTCCCAATTTTTGCCCCATCTTAACTTGAGAGATACACACCATCTGTACAGCAACCAGTCCAAGTAGCCAGACCAAACATTAGACAGATTCTTTAGGGCTTGAGAACTCTTCCCTTCCTGTGAAGTGTCTACATAGCAACAGCAGAGATTAACCTTCTCACTACAGTGGGAGGACTTCACAGTGACCCTCCTGCCCATCTCCAGGTTCACCTCTGACTGTTTTCTTTTTCTATACAGCCATTTCTTCCTGCCCCATCCCTCACCTTCTACAAAGGAACTTTTTATAGCTGCAAGGGACCCAATTGAGTCGAGATCTACAAATGGTCAAGCACCCTCACAGCAGTAACAAATGCGGGTCCTCAGCAATTGAAGGAATGGCTCTATTTTAAAAGTTTTTGATAATCTAAACAAAACGAGTTTTTTGATACAGAACTCAGGTTTGATTGGAATATCTGTTAATATTTTGAGTATCTAAAATTAAAGACTGATGTCTTCCTGCAGTAATAGACTGACCAATGCTGCATGTTCATTTAGGTTGTTCCCCACAATACAGAATGTAATGACAGCATAAGATTGACTAAGATCTACTTACTTTAATGGGAGCAAAGGGTGCAATACTGCAGGTGGCTTTGAAAATCTGAGCCCTAATGCACAGTTGAAGCAAACTAAGGTTTAGGGCATTCATTAAGAGGAGAAATGATTTAACTGGAGACACCATGCCATTAGAAGTGAAGATTTCCTCTAGCTGTTTTTTTACACTACTAAGAACACAAAATGATTGAATGCATTTTCCTGGCTCTTTCACTGCTTCAGTGTGGCATCAGGCAAGTTAGTTAACCAACTGCTCTCATCTGCCTCTCAAAATTTCAAGCATGGGCAAATTAATATTTGTAAAATGCATTATGGTCTTTAGGGCCAGAGATGGAAGTTACACACAAACCAGTTTTAAGTGACCAGAAACCAGTTTAAACCTGTAACAGAAGTTCAGTGTACATAAACCACTGTCAAAATAGCTAAAGCCAATTTAAAATAAACAGGATGGATATAGTATCAGACTTAACTGATTTAGGTCAAACCAGTTTATGGAACTTCTGTCCCAGATCCCCTACTGATTCAAGTTAACTGGCAGTCCCCTAGCATCCCATGATGCCTTGCAGCCCTGGTCTGTGCTGTCTGCTCCAGCAGAGCAGTACCCCCCCCCCCCCCCCGGTCAAAGATTTGAGGCAGTAAAGCTTTTGTTCCCTAGGCTCTGCCTGTGCCCATCAAAACAGCGGGATAGGGGGAAGGGGAAGGGACCCCAGGCCCCACTAGGCTGGATCTGCACAGCATAAGGGGAGGGAAAGCACCCTCCGTGGTTCATATCAGCCCCCTGCCACCCAACTCCTGAGCTGGACTAAAAGTGACGTAGCCCCACCCCCCCACCAGCTGCCCTTGCCTCAGAGGGACTGTGGGGGAAGGAGGGGGACATATCCCTGCCTGGGGTTGGGAACCCTCCACCGAGGCTGGGGGCCCCGCCAGCCCTGGGCTGGAGGGACTTACTCTCCCCCCTGTCCCCCACCTGTGGGGTCAGGGCCAAGCCTATTCGGGGTCATACTGAGGGGTGGGAAGGGGGAGTCCCTGCTCTGCACCAGAGGCAGGGCTTGGGGGACCTTGCCAAGGGCCAGGAATCCCTACTGAGGCACAGGGATCCAGCCAGCCCCAGACTGGGGAGGAGCAATATGTTTGGGGGGCATGTGTTGGGCAGCAAATCAAAGATGAGTCTCACTGGGCTGCATTTGGGTGCCCTCAGTAGTGGCCAGCAGGCTGGGAGGCATTCTCTAGCACCCTCCCCCCCAGCTTCTGGTACAGGCCACTGCAGGAATCTGGCTGCCTTTCCAGTTTCAAAACTGAACATCAGTTCACTGTATTATTGGTTCAATCTATGCAGTTTAGAGAAACTTGTGACAATTAAATCAATTCAGCCTCGGGCTTTTTGACTATCTATGTTAAACCTAGATGAAATGCACTAATATATGTATATTATTAGGGCATTTTGTATTTGACACCTATCTCTAACCTATTATAGTTAGTCCAATAAAACAGGAGCGGCCAACCTGTGGCATGGGTAGTATCTGTGTGTGTCATGCAGCAGGGTAGGGCAGGAAACAAAATGCAGAGCAGCATATCAGGCAGAGGAAAAGAACTGGAGTGGCATTCAGGATGGGTGCAGGGCTAATCTGTGGCACACCTACCAAAATGGTTGGCCCCACCACAATAAAAGATGTTACCAAACAAATCCTGCTTCTCTCTAGTTACTATTGTGATTGCCATCTTTCCATTTCAACTAAAACTTAGTCAAATAGTATAGCGAGGTTTGCAGTTGTAATGCCAGTTAATGTAAATGGAATCAGGCATGTACAGTGACGCAGAAATGGATCTGTTAAAAATGACCAAAAATGGCAGTTGTAAAAATGGATTAGGCACCAAGAAAATATTTTTAAAAGACATTTTTTTAGCCCATAAAATATCTGAAAGCAACGTAACTCTTAAACATTCTTTTTGTTCACTGAAGCCAATCTTGCATGTCTTGTTGCTCTTTTAACCACAGGGAGTTTGACAGCTTTGGTGTATCAACATTCCATTACTCCTCTGGCATTGCCCTGCAAACTGCTCATCCCAGACAGAGGTAAGCTTGCTAAAATACAAAATAACTATGTATAATCCAGGGTTCTGTTTCAAACTAAATACATCTTTAGGCAGGTAAATATGTTCAAAACTTTACTTCTGACAAGAATGTACAAGAGAGGACATTTCTTTTATAAAAGTGGTTTCACTGTTGCTAGAGGCTCTCAAATAAGCTAGAGATGAGAACACACTAGGACTGTGATATTCCAGTAATAGTCATTCATGACTCATGGCAATTAGCACTGCAATCCAGTATTATTAAATATATATATTTCACCGGCTTAACCTCACACACCCGAGTATGGCTAGGTTCAACCACAAATCGTCTAAGAAAGAGATGTGGGAAAGTTGCCCATAATGTGAAGTTGAGGGAAAAAGCAGCAGCCTTTCTGGGGTCCAAATGTTGCAAAAGAAATTATTATTAAGAGCACATGTTAAGTGAGGTTATTTTGGACTGTGGTGATGCATAGCCCACTTTAAGACATCAACAATATTCTTCTATATAGTTCTTGCCCCGTAATTCATAATTGCGTGTTTATTCTCCCAGATGCAATTGGTAGCAGAGGCATTGTTGAAATATTAAACATTCTTGTGGTGTTCTGTTGAACACTTAAAAGGAAGAGATTCCAAAGTGCCTCTTGTGGACCTCTTGCAGACTGCTAAATGTTTCTATATGACCCATTAAGGAACATTTTGATAGTGCCAATCCTCACCAGAAACAACCAATTAGTGAAGCACAAGCTTTTGACTGTTCAGTAGTAATTTACTGACAAACCTTAGCAGCCAGCCATGTGATCCAGGGTTAAGAGTAATTGAGGTCCTTTAAAATGGGCTTCATAAACTGGAAGGGAATGTAGCTTCCCTCTAAAGCCCTAAAAGATACTAAAAAGCAAATGACTCTCAGTTATATGAGCTGGTATGACCCATTCTAATGGCAAGAAAAGCTGCGCAACACCCACTTAAACTTGAGCTAAACAGTTCATGCTAGAATCTCCTTAATATAACCTTATCTTCATGTCGCCTCACCCTAACAGATAGGAAAGCTTGTGCATCCACTGTGTGCTGGGTGTGATTTCCAGCTCCTCACTCACAAACTGCTGGTAGTGCTGTATATGCTTAGCGTGGTAACGGACTACATTGAACCATGAGTTCTACCATGTGAGCACAGGCTCTGGTGGCAGTGTCACAGTGCTATATGAGTCCCCACTTTGACTGGCAATGGATTCTCTGTACCAGACCTTATGACTTGGACAGTGCTTGAAGGCTTCTTGAAAGAAGACACCAGGCTATCCACACTGGGGATCTGCATGCACTAGCTATCACTTACTAGAACAGAACATGCGCATTGCAGATGACATGAACAGCATCGGGAAGCATTCACTGGAGCACATCAGAGAGTCTTGCACATATACAGAGTCTTGTACATATCATTGTCAGACAGGAATGCTGAAATCTTGTTAAAGTCTACACTATAGTTGACAATTACCTTCACAATGGCTTGGGACACAATAGAAAAATAAAAAAATGTGAGGTGGACCAGTTCACTTTGAAACACAAGCAGGTCCTGGTTGGTCCAGCTCCCCAGTACAGACAAAATGTGCAGCACATGTTTATCCTGAGGGTCAGCTTCATCAGCTACAATGGAGAAGAAACTATACTCTGCCAAGGTAGCCTTCATGGATTGTACATGTGAAGCAACCACTGTAGGGAAATAGTCTTGGTAAAGCTTGTTGACATGCAGAAAATTGCTGGCATTTGGCATATTTTGGTTCAAGTAGTCCCTTAATTTTGGATGATCAAGTTTCTCCAGCGGGATGTTCACCGCTGTGAAAGCCTCCACAAGGGAAAATGCTGCCTCTCACCTTGCCAAGCTGCTTTCTGTGGTCCTTTTAAACAGGGAGGACATGGTCACTTGCTTCATGCTCTAACCTTCAGCCTCTGCAGCATCCTCCCTCTTCACACGTGTCTTGGACTCCCAAGTGCCATTCTTTGCTGGTTTTCCTGGATCCATCCAGAGTTACATTGCAGGAGGTACAGAAGAGTCTGCCTCTGTCTGCATGTAAGGTCCCTGCGGGATACTGTCTTGCACAGTCCAGCACTGAAATATATTTGGCCATCTTAGAGGATTTCTTGTCAGCGACACACTGAAAAAGAATATTCCTCAGGCGGGAGCATGCATGCTGTAGGAGCATGTGTGTGGGCACTTTAAAAACTGGCACCAAAACCCTCCCATGGTTGGCCCATGACTGGCTCCTGGATTGAGCCTAGGTCAGGGGCTCAGCCTCCAATTTCCTCCTTCTCCCCACCTTTCCCTCCCTCTGCATTTCAGAATGTAAGGGCTTCCTGCCCTTTACTCTGCTCCGTTGCAGTTAGAAAATTACTTACTGTTTCTGGCCAAGGATTATCCAGCATATGAGGTCATAATTTCAAGAATGAGACTTTTTGTTGACCATTCAGATTGGTACTGTAGTTTGGATGGAGAAATCAATGTGTATGGTGGTTTCTATTTACAGACCCATTGGAGGAGATAGCAGAAACTTCTCCACAGACTGCAGCAAACTCAGCAGCTGAGCTCCTAAAGCAGGGTGCAGGTAAGTAAAGTTCCCCAGTGTTTGATTTTACTCTGTTTGTTCTTGAATGTGTATTGCAGGCTGAGGGAAGAGTAAGGATGATAAAAGGGGAGTAGGTAAATCAGACTGCTACACTGGCTCTGTGGAAGTGAGGAACAATGCAGTTTTTCCCTCTAGTGGCTGATCTGTAGAGTCTATGGGGCTTTACAGCCACTACCAGCTGAGTGTTAAAGGCC
Source organism: Alligator mississippiensis (assembly GCF_030867095.1). Lineage (NCBI taxonomy): Eukaryota > Metazoa > Chordata > Crocodylia > Alligatoridae > Alligator > Alligator mississippiensis. The sequence goes on along the minus strand of NC_081828.1, from coordinate 83,246,744 downwards.
AGTGGTCAAGGACCCCAGGTGTTCAGTCCTGTTCTCTGGGCGAGCAGGGTTTATCTAGCTGTCTGCAGGTGGCATATCTTGCATGAGTGATAACCTTTTATTTATAGCCAATGTGAAAATGCTTTTTCATTTGTCATCTGAGATAGTCCCTTGCCAAGAAATACACTGGTTAAGGGCTGCCATCCTCCTCTGCCAAGTGGCATTTTCTAATGCCACTCTGTCAGAGTAAGGTTGCCTTAGCTAGCTAGGTGGCATACTGCTATGCCATGACCATCCCTCTCAGCCCCCAGTGCGGTGGGTACACCCTTGGGACATAGGATGATCCAGGAATTTGTAAAGGCGGTGTGGGATCACTGACCAGTTCTGCAGGAATAGATATACCCCCTGCTCCTAGCCTCCCCCCAACCCCATGGGGACAAGCAACCATGCAGCAAGAGCTGCAGCAAGATTTTTTTTTTTTAAGTCCCTGAATCAGGTAGAAATCCCACTCCCACTTCTTCAGCACCCTGTCCCTTCCCCTCCATGCTTGGCAGTACATGGCGCATCCCCTTCCCTCCAATTTCCCCCCTCTCCCCTGCCCCTGACTGTTGCTGATTCCAGCTGACCCCAAAAACAGGGGGAACTCTAGAACTTCTCCTTCTCCACTCCAGCTGAGCTGCATGGGGCTCCAGGCTCAGCCAGCAGCAGAGGCAGCAGGCAGGTTCCCCTTCCCGTGCCTGCTTCCAGGCTGGCAGGGAACAGCTCAGGCACCAAACAGGGAGGTGAAACCCACCTGTTACTGCCATTGTCCCCAGCTGAGTCTGGATCCCTGCTTAGCCCAGCTGGAGTGGGACAGAAGCAGCTCTGGAGGTTCCCCTGCCTCTTGGTCAGCCAGGGACAGCAGCAAGTAGAGGAGTGGGAGGAAAAGGGATGCGCTACTGAGCATGGAGGGGAAAAGAGGTGGAGGGTTGTTTTTTTTCTTACTTGTTTTAGGGACTTGAGAAAGTCCCTGGCTGCTGTTCCTGTGATGTGGTGTAATAGGAGGGTAAGACCACACCACTTCACCCCCTCTGGATCTGTCCCTGCCCTGGAAAAAGGTATTATAATAACCTCATATCCCACTGATTTCCTGGTCACTGGAATATCATTCAGGCTTCACTGAGTCACACCTTGGGTTCATTTTGGTGCCCAGTGACACAGTGGTAGATGACAGGGTATTACATTAGTCACCTGTTTCCTTACAGCTTCCCCAAATGCAGAAGTACAGATTGAAAGATCTTGGTGCAAGGGTTTTCCTGCTGTCTCAGAGTGCTGTGTAGCTGATCTGACCTGTTACAAAGCATTCGGCACAGAAAAATACCATGCTAAACAGCACTGCTGCGTAATTGGGAAGCAGTCTGTTTTGACTATAGAAATTGCAGTGTGTCGCAGGGCACCTCGGTGCTCTGCTCCTGGAGAGGAGAAACTGCCAGGGAGAGAGCCCTGGCAGTGCCTAAGGAGCACAGCTGCAAGGTGCCGGGGCAACTAATCAGAAGCAGCTGGCCAGAAGGGGGCAGGGCCTGGCCTTTATAAAGCCCAGGGCCGAAGCCAGGCTAGCAGTTCTCTGCCAGCAGCCTGGGAGGCAGGAGCTCTGGGAGTGAGGATGTGGAAAGGAGCCTAGCAGCAAGTACCATGGTCATATGGAGCAATGTTGTTATGGCCATAGGGCTTTGGGTTTGAGTTATAGCCAGATGGCTTGAGCTTGCATTTGTGTTACAGCCTAGGGGCTTGTGAGTTTGTTTGACTTTGTTATTACACCCGGAGGCTTGGGTGAGGCTGTAGGGGTTGGAGGAGGCCTCAACTATAGGGACCCCAGAGAGTGTGGGGTGCCCTAGCGCCAAGAGGGCGCATTATTTGCATAGCGCCAGGGAAGGCGCAGCTTGCACGCCAGGGCGTGAGCAACTGGCGGCGAGGAGCACAGCCAGTGGGTCGCGGGCGCAACCAGAAGGTTGCAGACAGGGGACATAGACCCCGGATTGTGTGTAGGGTACATAGACCCCAGAGCGAGGGGCGATTGCATTGAGAGCCCCGTGGGGGCACGGCGAGCCCCAAAGAGGGGGAGCGCCATTGTATGTTATTGAGTAGCCCAGTGTGGGCACGGCGAGCCCCAAAGAGGGGGAGCAGCCCTAGGGCGGGGCCATATCGAGGAGCCTGAGATGGGCATAGCGAGCCCGGCCGCAGGCTAGTGCGGCAACACCCCTCAGACCGAGGCAGGGCACTGCGGTTGCCCCTGAGAAGACAGGGAGTAGCAGCGCGGTGAGCCGGGGTCAGAGAGGATACCCGTGCGGTTGGCCGGAAGGGCCGGGGTCCGCTAGGGGGTCCCTGAGCGGGACCGCACCATCAGGAGAGTCCCAGCGAGAGACTGGGCATGAGAGAGAGAGCCCAGAGTGGGCTACACTATAGAGGAGGCCCGGGAAGCGGGCGTACAGACCTAACAACGTCTATTACATCTGCGAGGCTTGGGGCGTGGTATTAGGGGCTGGTAGGAGCCACGCGCAGCCCATAAGGCTGGGGTGCTTGAGTAGCACCTATCATACGGGGAGACCCACGAGGGGTCCAGGAGCTTACGTGCCCGAGGAAACACAAGGCAGCCTCCCTATTACATATTCCATCAAGACGTGGTGGGCGAGAATGGAGGGTGCCCTCGGGTCGAAGTAGCGCGGTGAGAGGGCCTCAAGGAGATCACGGCCCTCCGCGAGGACCCCGCCGTGACACAGTGGTACTTTGAATTGAGCAGGAACGTGTGGCTGAGGCAATAGTCAGCATTGGCCAAGCTGTGCTGGAAGTGCGCGTGTGTTGTCATTTGTCTGCCACTACTAGTCATGGGTGTTGTGGCCACTAAAGGAAGAGCCAAGGAGGAGGAATTTGAAAGGAAAAGTTGCATAAATAAACTCATCATAAAAGGCCTGCATTTATTCTCAAGATCTAGCTGGGTTCTCATTGTCCAGGCAATGTTTAACCTTCTTAGAGCAAAGAAATAACTGTATTTCTTTTATTTCTTCCATGAATAGTTGTTAGCAGCAGCTACGTGTGGGAAATGTCACCTTAAAAATCATGTGAAAATTAAATAATTGTCTAATTTAGATACAGTGACCTAGAACCTAAATAGGAAAGGGCATTTGGGGATCCAGTGTCTTTGCCCTACCACTTGGAATGCCTTGTTCAAACACTGGTAGCCTGCATCACTTTACATTAACTTTGTTTAGTTCAAACATTTTTCTCTCCTGTCACACAAACATTCTTGATACTGAGTTCAGTATTAATTAAAGCTGTCACTCCAAGCAGATAGTCAACTTCTTGTATAAACAGCAGACCTTACATGTAAACAACTATGGCTTGGTAAATCAGATGAGACAACCCTGTACACTTACTGCAATCTAAAAAGACAAAATAAAGATACGCTCCTAGGTTAACCATTTCTGTAGCTAAATCGGAAAGGAGAAGTAGAGAGTGCTCTCTTCCTTACCATGAAAGTGGAACTCCAAAGTACCAGCCATGGAGCAAAGAAAAGAAAACTATACTGTAGGGTGAGTGTCATCGCACGGTCATCTTTCCTTTGTGCTTGCTACCAAAACTGATGCTATGGAATCACTAGCATTTGAGTTCTGTTTGCATCAGTTCAGAGCATAAATTGTACACTTAAATTAAAAATTCTAGTCTGTTCTCATTGAAAAAAAATCCTATGTCCCACTGCCACTATCACATTCTTTTCTGATGCTCCTAAAGCTCCAAGAAACCAGGCTGTCTGTTACCATATTTTATTATGTACCACACACCGTTTTCCAAAAAGCAGCTGCTGGAAATTGGAGTGTGCATTATATGCAAGAAATATGGTAAGAACTGTTTCTGCCACCTACAGAGCAAAAGCAAAAGTAAAATCCACATAGGATCTGCAGGGAGCAGACAACAATAAGCAGGCTCAGTTTCCCGGCGACTGCAACTCAGTTACTTACTATGATGAAACATTTTTTTTTTCTTCATTCTGCCTTTCAAAAACAAGGTGTCTGTCTTATTCCAGGGCACACTGTATGTGAGAAAATATTGTGTTTATCCAAATTGGGGAAATGCATACAGATTTTAGTGAAGGACAGTTGCAAAGGAGTAGCCCCATATCGTTCTCTCAGTGGACTTCAATGCAACTTTGTCATGCTCCAGCCAGCAGCCTGTGCAAATGTAATGCTACATGTGAGACCTTGGCCTGAATGAATTGCATTGTAATTAATTCAAGCAAAGTGACTGAGGCAATACCTGAAAATGGGTTAGGATTTTTTTTCACTCATAATGAGGGAATCTAGTCATGGGTTAAGCCCATGGTCTGAAGTTGAACCAGATGAAATCTAAAAGCAGATCATTGGTTCATATCACTGCATTTTTTCCATCTATTCCATCCTTTTATTTAAACAGTTACCTGTGGACCAAATTCATTCCAGCTTTCAGTCCAAGCAGAGGCCACTGGATTTAAAAAAACAGAAAGGTGCCCAATATTCTTTCTGGAATGGCAAATTTATTAAATCTGTGTAAAAACAGTTTGTACTTTGAAAGTGTCAGAGCATAGCAATGTGTCTGTCTTCTGTAAAAACAGGGAGGAGTCTTTCCACAAATTACAGGGGAGCCATGTGTAAAGCACAGCTGGTAATTTTCTGATTTCTTAAGGAGGGAGGCAATGGCGTAGGTTGTAGCTGTGTTCGTCTAAGGACATAGGCAGACAAGGTTCTTTGGGTAAATCTGATATCTTTTATTAGACCAACTAAATAGCTGGAACATTTTTTCTTTGCAAGGTTTTGGGTTTAAAAACCCTTTGTCAGGCTGAGGAAGCATCTGCAGTTGGTGTGTGCTCTTCATTCCATCCAGGAAGAGACCACACCAACTGCAGATGCTTCCTCAGCCTGATGAAGGGTTTTAAAACCTGAAAGCTTGCAAAGAAAAAATTTTCTAACTATTTAGTTGGTCTAATAAAAGAATATTTGAGGCAGTGCTTTAACAATGCTAATTAATGCACACTAACATAATCATCAGGTTTAGTACAGATACCTATATAAATATTTCTACCAAGAAACAAATTTTGCTAACAGCTGAGTTAACCATTGGCTTGTGTTTATCCTGTGAAATGGGTGTTGATTGGACTTGTACCATAGGACTTAACAAGCTTTGCAATTTCAGAGTTTCTTTATCTATATACAGAAACTATGTGGGATTATCTAAACTGTGGGCTCTGATTCAGTGTAGTAATTATGTGTGCCTCTAACGTAAAGAAAATGACTTGTTCTCTTAAGTAGCTTGCTGGATTGGGGTCCTAACACACATTCTAGTTCTGTATGGGCGGTCAGGTTTCAGGTGCCGGAGATAAATTATCTACCTTATAGAAGGTTTAAAACCCTGTGGGCCACAGATAATATGGATGTATTGAAAATGGCTAATGTCCTATGAAATACAAATGGAGTAGATGACTATAAGTCAGAACTTCATGGTTTTATTACAGTTCTACTGGAATTATAGATATAGACCTCTTGAGCATATATTGACAACATTTTATAGGAGCAGGACATTGGCTGTTGTGGTTCCTCTGCTTTACCTGCGGCAGGTTAGGGTGTTAGGTCTATGCTGGGTCAGGGTTGATGGTAGTCTTATGTAGAGTTCAGATCAGGGTGGGCAAGTATTTGGGCCTAAGGGGCTTGTAGGGAGTTTTGATGAGCTGTCATGAGCCGGGCCAGCACCCTCCCTCCCCCCCATTCCCAGTGCAGCTGCAGCCAGCAAGGTGGTGCTCTGTTCCCCTTGCCTCCAGTAGGAGCCGCCTGGCTCATGCTTCCCCCGCCTGCCTGCTGAAATCAGCATAGCAGGGGCAGGAGCGAGAGGAGGAACTGCTGCTGGAGGTGAGGGGAATAGAGCAGCACCCAGCTGGCTGCAGACCCACCAAGAACATCCCTGCTGGAAGCTGTGTATGCTGGCGGGGCCTGGGCTGGCAGGACTGTTGTGCTTCTCTCACCTCCAAATGTGGCTTCCCCTCCTGCTCCTGCCCCTGCTGAGCCCCTCTGGGTGGGTGGCGGGGGGGAAAGCTTCCACCAGGCAGCTCCTCCTGTCTCAGCACATGGTGCTCCAGCTCCCAGCTGCCTTCCACCATTTCCAACTGCCCACAGGTGGCTGTTCATTGCACTTGGTGGGGGGGCAGGGAAGAGTGGGTGGAAGGAGGTGGGTGGAAGGCAGCTGGGAGCTGAAGCAAGAGCTCCATACAGTGAGACAGGAACTGCCTGGCTGAAGCTTGCCTGGCTCAGAGCAGTGCAGTAAGGGCAGAAGCAGTAGGAAGAGGCAAGCAAAGCAAAACAGCCCTGCCAGCCCAGGCCCCAGCCAGTGCATGCAGCTTCCAGCGGAGCTGTTCCTAGTGCAGCTGCAGCCACCTGGGTGCTGCTCTGCTCCCCTCACCTCTAGCAGCAGGCCCTTCTCCCACTCCTGCCTCTGATGCAGTGCTCTAGGCAGGTGGCGGGGGGGGAAGCTTCAGCCAGGCGGCTCCTGCTGGAGGGTGAGTGGAGCAGAGCAACACCAGGAACAGCCTTGACAGAAGCTGCACGCACTAGTCGGGACCCAGGTCAGCAAGCAGCTGCCTTGGCTGAAGTGATTGTGGCTTGGCCCATGCATAGCACCATGGGGGCAACTGTGGACTGGATCCAGTCAGTTGGCAGGCTGTATTTTGCCCACCCCTGGTTTAGATTATGGTTGTATAGGATAGTTTGGATAACGATTATTCTGCCTCAGGCAGGGGGTTGGACTAGATGACCTCTGGAGGTCCCTTCCAGCCCTAATTCTCTATGACTTCATGTCCCCTTAGGACTGTCATTGAACTCCCAAAAACAGACAAACTCTGAATTAGACACCATTTTAAAAAAGGGATGTACAAGATCAGAAATAGTTATTCCATTCTTCTTGAAGTTGCTGTTCGCATGGAAACTACTGAATACATAAATCACTAAAGAAGTAGAACTACATAATCCTAATTTCTTCGTAGGGAGAAAATGTTCTTGTTGTCTTGCCAAACGAGTGAATCGTTTCCTTTGACTGAATGCACTTCAGATATAACTTGAAAGCATGACTATCCATGAACTGACACTGCAAAACTGTGAACCCTGGTATTTCTATATTAGCTGCAGTAATTGAGTTTCAATGTGGAATGTTGACTTCCCCTCCCACGGCCACATTTTTGCTGTAGTCAGTCCTAGGAGTGCCCTTTCTCAATGCTGTTTTTATTGTCTGTCATTTGGATTTCAAAGGTACCTGCAAGTGAAGGGCACTGTTGTATTGTGGGTACTGTAAAGACATATCATCAAAATGCCAGATGCCTCTGCCCCAAGACTGTACAATGTAGATTAAAAAAACAAAAGCTAAAGTGGAACATGACAAGTGTAAGGAGAAGCTAATGAAATAACCCTGAAACTAGGCAGGAATCCCAGAGAGAATCAAGCAGGAGCCTTATAAGCAAAGACAAAGATAACTCCTGAAACCTTTCCCTTGTTCTTTGCAGCATGCAATGTCTGGTACCTGAATTCTGTGGAAATGGAGTCTCTTACAGGCTACCAGGCAGTGCAAAAAGCCCTGAGCATGATGTTGATACAAGATCCTCCTCCCATCTCTACTGTGGTCCATTTCAAGGTGTCTGCCCAAGGGATCACGCTGACGGACAATCAAAGAAAGTGAGTGAAGTCCGATTCTGACTCTGGTCTGACGCTCCTACACTAATAAAGCTGCTGTGGAGTAACTATGTCTAGCCCTATTCAGCACTGCAGTCTACTTGTGGCTCAGACACAGTAGTGCGGTTATCCTTGGTCTAAATGATAACAGCAGATCCATCCCAGAGCATGCACTCTCTACAGTAGTGGAAAGCAAATCTTGAGCTACCACCACTTTCTCCAAACATTATCTCTCCTCGCCAAATGATAGCAGTCCTACAGTATTATTTTCAGAGAACAGGAGGTAATTCCAGTGCTCAGGACAGCTTTTGCCATCCACCGTACTTACTGAAATGGGCTGTGTTCTCTAGTGTGTCTCAGCCATTGCTGAGCAATGTTGGTGTAAGCAGACTCTCCTCTGCCAGTATTTAGGACATTGCTTTGGTGTGCCTCATGCTGGCAAGCTGCTTTCTTAACAATTAAATTCCATTTGCTCTCTACTGAAGACTGTGAGGGTCTTTAGATTTCAAAACGCACATGAAACACCTTGGTTTCCATGGCTCTGCAACAACCCCTTGAGATAGGTCTGAATCTAAAGAGGTAAACCTCAAGCCAAAATTTTCAGTAAATAAATGCTTAAACTTAAATCCTTAATGTGTGTGATTTCTCAGAGGTTCCCAAGTGCTTACATCTCCCACTAAATTCACCTCTGTTTAGGTGTCCAACTTTGGACATAGGATTTTGAGAATCTTGGTGCTCTGCCTTACTTTGGAAGCAAGTTTTCTGTTTTATTTCTTGTGAGCCATTATCTTTACATTAGTACTCTGAGCACATATACATTCTTCTCAGTTTGGTGGGATGTCCTGTCCCTGAAACTCACGTCTGACAGCGCATGTATGTTAAAGCGGGAGCAAAAAAATATAGCTGCTGATTTTACAAAGATGCAGCTATTCAGTTCTTTTATTTCATTACTTTTTATTTGCAAAGCATTTAAATGAGTTGGTCCTCACATACTGTTTTGCTTGATAAATTCAGGCCTTGAATAAGTATTCGTTTCTAGCAGAGGACATTTTTAAACAATTTTGAATGCTGCTACTGGATCCCAGAGTCCAAAAAACCCGCGCTAAAAAAAGCAGTGCGACACACGTGGCAGCAGCATGTACCAGCCAAAACCAGAGCCTGTCCGGCCGGAGCCATACTTCGGCTGCTGGCCAAGCTTCCTGCTGTGGCTGCAGCCCCAGGAAGAGCTCCCAGGCAAAGCACCTACCTGGTACCCAGTTCCTGGTCTAAGGAAGAGGCAAGGATCATTATCCCACTGCTTCCCTCCCCAAGTGCATGCCCCATGAAGTCCCTGCTGCTCCCCTCCCCTCCCAGATCAGACTGGGAAGGAAGTGTACAGGCATTCTTTAATGCAAGAGAAACTCTCTTGCAAGGGAAATCTTCCAGGGTGATGTATGGAAGATCTTCTCCCAAAAGGCGCATGTTTCTTCCAGGAAAAATTGAATGAATGTTTGTATACTTGTCATTTCTACCAGGGGGTTGGTGATTCTCCCAGTAGAAATGTAACAGCTATACCTGGCTACAGTCATAACAAAAGGCCTTATTTTTTTCAGTGAGGCCCTAGTCTTCCAAGCTGCTGCCTCTTTTCTAGAAGGCACTGGCACCTAACTGCTCCTGAATACAGAGATGCTCAGGGCCTCAGGACCTACCAAGAAACAGTGCATTGCAGAATTTACCCCTAGATTGGGAATGTCATTATCTATGGAGCTGGATTCCCAGAAGCACCCAGCAGCTCCTATTCAGACAGTGCTTGAACTCCTTTGAAAATCTGGCCCCTTTTTACTACCTAAATGGGAGTGAAGTTCTTGGATGTCTGGTTGCTGGTGTCATCTCTATTTCTGAAACCTTTTTAAAATCTTAGGAATGCCTAAAACTTATTTTATTTTCCCCCAACAGACTCTTTTTCCGGAGGCATTATCCTGTCAATACTGTTATTTTTTGTGCTTTGGATCCACAGGACAGAAAGTAAGGAAGATGAACACTTACTGTTATTTTGTGATATTGATGTTGTTGATCTACAAGAGCTAATCTATTCTTTGTTTTTCCGTCTCTTGTTATTCCCCCTCTGCACACAACAAGGTGGATGAAAGATGGCCTTTCAGCAAAGTAAGTTGAGAGTGGTTCTCATCTGCATGTCTAAAGTATGTCTATTGTGTATTAACAGGTAGCACTGCACGTTGTTGCAATGTCATCTCACACCACCCCACATTTAGTGTTTCTTGTCAACAGGTTAGTGAGATCAAGGATTGAAGCAACCAGGGCAGAAATACACTAGAGATAGTCCTTTCTAGCCTGGTTTGAAGCACTTTGTAGAGGTGTTATAGAGAGAAACTTGGTGTTATTTTTTCTAAGACGATGGTAAGTTTGAAGACTGTCAGCTCTCTTGTCTTTAACTAAAGTGACACCAATATTTCCCTTTTCTAAAAATGGGATTAGTCATATGGACTCTAGCATAGAGGCTTTTATTTTCAGGGTATCTTCTAAACTAACTGTTTTCTTACTTGTCAGCAAAACAGCTGCTAAGAGGTGAAAGTAGTGTCTGAGTCCAATATAACAAGTCTGTTGACTTCATCTGAATTCTAGGTGCTCAGCTACTCTGAGAAGTAGTCACCAGTTGTGCCAGGATGGACACCCAAAACCTGCACAGAATTAGCCTGTGCTTTTTCAGTTGTAGGGATAAGTGCCTTGAGTGTGCCTAAAGAGTGAGGCAGTGGTGGTACCAGAAATAGGCACAAGTTCATTTGACCCTCAGTCCTCTGCCCGGTTCACCAAACAACATGATCTCCAATAAATTAATCTAGGTCATGTTTGACTGATTATTTATTTTGGTCAGCCAGAATTACTTAACACATTTCCATCAGTAGAACTTAGACTTCATGACATAAGAGGCCAATACCATTATCCCAGCATTTTTGGGTGAGGAAACTGAGGCACAGAGAGGTGAAGTGACTTGTTTAGCTTCATACAGCAGACCGCTGGCAAAGCAGAAATAAAATAGAACACAAGTCCCATTTGGTGTTCTCCCCACCAGACCACACTGCCTTGAAAGCCTTTTCTTCTTCAAGCAGTATTTTTTTCTGCTTCCAAAGCAAACTTGTTGCCATCTGTCTGTCTGACTGTTCGCTAACATACTTTCATTTTGCCCACTGCAGAGTGTTTGGATTTGTGGCAAAGAAGCAAGGCAGTCCCACAGACAATGTGTGCCACCTGTTTGCAGAGCATGATCCAGAACAGCCCGCCAGCGCCATTGTGAACTTTGTGTCAAAGGTTATGATTGGTTCCCAGAAGAAGATTTGAAGCCTTCCCAGCCTGCAGTCCAGAGCTCTTTGCTGGCTCCAGGGAAGGCGATACAGGGGTAAAAGCATATTTGGGAATATGCAGCTACATCATCTGACCCTAACCACTCCTCAGCTGCTACACCTTCCACTGAAGGAAAACAGAGGACAGTTCTGTCTCGCTAACAGCACAGAGAGCGTGCTCCTTTCTTTGAAGACCTGTCTGATCTATCAAAACATTGGGTGTTTATATCAAAGGCAGAGTTGCAAACTGAACAAGTTGAGTATCACCGAAAGTCATGTAGCCCACATCTAAATTAAATGTAGACGACTTTCCAGCAAAGGGATTTTAATGTATTTTCTTTTCTCAAAAAAAGGCATTTGCCCACTCATCAGATCATGCTACTTTTATGCTGAAAAAATGTTAGAACCACATATGTTCTCTTATACACTTGCCACAATCGCATCAATGGTAGCTATGGCCCATGCAGACAGATGTTCTTAAGAGAATAGGGGTCTGTGAAGGACCATTTGCTCTTCCCTTCATCTTTATACAGTAATAGTGGGAGCTGAAGTTAGAAGGTGCGGGATGTATGTTAGATGCAGGTTAGTGCAGGGTAATTTCTTCTAAGGGTGCAGAGGCATGGCATTTTCAGGGCAGATGGCTCAGTAGTTTGTGTGTGAGGAAAGCTGAGTTTTTTAGCATGTGTAATTTTAAAGCAGAGGAGCTGACCAAAAAAAGGTTGTGCAGAAAAGTATTCCATGACTGGATTTTTTTTTATTATTATTATTTTTATACAAAAAGGTAAGCAGGGAAGATCTCTATTTTAATAATTGCAGGATAAAAATGAGGGAAAAGCAAAGAAGAAAATTATTTTGTATAATTTATATATTTTTGCTGGTGCCAGATTATTTATAGTAGACCTCAGATCTCAATATACTATATGAATATTCTTATACTAGTGCCATTGTTCTGCTTGGCCTTTCTAATACTATTTTGCCTAAATGTAGCATGTTGCATGTGCTTTGCTGTAGTGAGTAGAGTTTCATATTCTAAGTCTTGTCTTACAGTGTTAAACCATGTCCCATCTCCCGTCCTTCCAGAACTAATGTTTTGACTATGACATAAGCTGTCCCGCCCCGTAGTTACTTACAGTCATTCTTCCAGCACATTTTTTCCTTTTTTTTTCTTTTTCTTTTTTCTTAATGGACTGTATTTAAGTTTTATAGCTGAATTTTTAAATACTTTCTTGAGTCAAGATATCTAAAGGGAAAAATATATTGTGTTACCTTACCCCATTTCTAAGAGCTTTCATGTCATTATTTGAAAATCTGTCAGAAGTATTTCATATGATTTTATAACCCAGTGTAGAGTGCCCAGGTATATTTATAAAGGGATAAGCATTCTAGGTACCTGAGTTTTACTCAGACTGTAGTTGGCCTTCATGATGGGTAAAGTACTACAGACTATGGCAGGTTACTTGGGATAACCCCAGTAAGAGAAAGGCTCCATTTGAAGTCCATAGTAAAATATAAATGTACTCCAAAGGGAACAAGATCAGGCCTAGAATTAGGTATTGGAAGTAATAAGGCACCAGGAATCAATATATTCATGACCTGAGGTATAAAATTGAGCAAGTTTCTGCATGCAGAACCGCATGAGACATTAGGCTGTCTGATACCTGTCCTAGTTTAGAGGCTAACACAATCAGACTCATCACAAGGAATGGGAAAATCATATAGTAAATAAGTAAAATTACCTACCTGCATCTGTTCTACCCTGATTTGTTCCTATATGATTGTTCTTCTGATTTTTCATAAGGGCATCAAGGATTTTTTAAGAATTAGAAGAGCCATGGGAACATGGCACAGGGACCGTGCACAGAATTGCGGCACTATATGTAAATAGAAAGATTAAGCAGTCCAAAGCATAGCTACCGTTGAAGCAGCAAAGACAAGTGCCTCTGATGTGTACCTGATCCCTTTACTCTTTTATCAAAGTTTCATTAATCTAATGATGTTTATATGCCATGTAAAAAGAATATATTCAGGCTGTGGATGATATTTTTAGGGTGTTTTAATAAATTTGATCCCTGTCAAAAACATCAGGGCAAATTGCCCAGGTAGGAATTCTGGTTGCTTCCATAAGAGTGGCTAAACTACTACTAGGCTCTGATTGCCCCTGTCTCTCGTGGTTTGATTTGGTGAATTAGCATCCTCATGAGCCAGGAGTCTAAATCAGTCCATTGCCCAGCTGTCAGACCTTCCACAGAAATGTCCATGAGAGTCCAGGTTTAAGTCCTTCAATAGGAAGATTATGGGCATCATGCCTGCAGTGAAACTTACCCAGTGAACACATCAGAATGTGCCCATGGCAACTTCAAATTCTATCTGTGTCTCTAGGAGTTAAGTTAGGTATGAGTGGGCATGTCTACATGTGCATTAATGTGTTTTAGTTAATGCTCATTAAGTGTAGTATTTCCATTGTGAGATACTAGGGAAATGCACATTAGCCTGTCTTAATGCGCATTAACTAAAGAGCATGCTTTTTAAGTGATGCTTAATGTTCATTAAGTAAATAGCACTGTTTTTAAAGTAATGCTTTAATGTGCATTAAAATAGGCTAATGCACATTAAAGCGTACATGTCTCTTGAATTAGGCCAACTTGGTGTTGACCACTAAGGCATGTTTCTCTGGGCTGAAGGTAAGAAGTTTGATTTTCAGTAAGTAGCTATGGCCATCTGGGGTGTTATTCTTAATTCTTTGTGCATTATAAAGGCCTAACAAATTCAGCAGCAACAGGGAGCCAAGGATCAAGAGTGCACCACTGTTGGTGCTGGGCAAGGAATCCTGGTACTGCAGGCTTTTGAGGAGGAGAAAGTTGCCATGATTACTAAGAGGGTGTTTCTAATATGCATTCCTTTTTATAGTATGTTACCAAATGCTTTGTTTTCCTGAGAAACAATTTTTAAAACACACAAAATAGTACAGTATATACAATAGTGTAGTATATATCTAAAAGTGCATTCACAGAACTTCCGTTCATGGCAAATACAAGACTAATTAGTTATCGCAGCACTTTCTTTCCAAGGATTTTGGTAGATATGTATATGCAGCCTCATAAATAATGCCAGCAAGTTGTCACATGTATTTAGCCAGCGTCCTGTTAATCTGCTTGTTAAATGTACTGCTATAATCTTACAGTGTTAAACTACAGAACTGCTATAAGCCATGTTTTAATTAAATGGTTCCCAAGTATCCAACAGTATCATTAAAATTCTGATGTTTCATTCTCTGCCTTACCTATTCGTGAATATTTTTAACTTTTTCGTTAAAGAGTAAAAAGAAAAAACGTCAACAAAAAATCCAGTATGTAAATGAATGTTCTATAAATTCTTTGTATAGTCATTTTTCTGCTTTTTAAATATCACTTCTATTCAGATTATAATAAAATTATGATTTTGAAATCTCAATTTACAGAGCTAGAGGACAGTCTGTTTTGAGGTTAAAAAAAAAAAGCTTTGTTGAAAAACAGATAAATAAGACATCTTTTGGTGTGGTATGTAGAGCTCCTCTTTTATAAGAGTTTGTTTTCACTTAATATAGCAGTGTCAAGAGTAATGTGGTAAAACAAAAGCTAAAACTCAATATGCAAATATAAACCCGGATATAAGAGAAATTATCAGATAACAGGAGAGAGCGACTCTCCTGAATGATCTTGGCTAAGTGCAGAGATTAGTGAGTATCTGGTAGATGATAATGGACCGTGAAATCATTGTCTGTGCTAAATCCTTGATTTTTAGGCTAAGAACAGATATTCAAAAACCCCAAGGCAGAATTGGTCCAATCTATGTCAATTTGTCTAAGCTGCATGGACGGGATACATATGTTTGCCCTTCAGTATGGAGAGGCAAGATGCCTTCACTGGCTTAGGCTAGAAGGTGGGGGTGTTAGCATATGCCTCCCACCATGCTGGATGTTGCCAAGGGCAGCCAAGCAGGAACCATCCTGATTCACTGCCCGGCATGCCCCTCCCCTGCTGCACAGGCCCAGCCACTCTTCTCCCCCCCCCCCCTCCCCCCCCCAAGCCAGAAAGAGCAGCTGGGGGGAACCGTGTAGCAGGGGCTTCCTCTCCACCCCCCCTGCATGGCTGAGTTGCATTTTGCCCACCCCTGGCATAGCAGCAGGGGAGGTGCTGAGGCTCTGGCCCCAACTGCTACTGCTGCCACTGCTGGAGGCCAGGCCAGAGCTGCCACAGAGTAAGTGAGGGCAGTAGGTAGATGGGTTCAGGTGGGGTGGGGAAGGCAAGTTGCAGGGGTAAGTATTGGAGGGCAGGTGCTGGGGGCACAGACATGAGCAGGACAAGTGGCAGGGAGGTAAGGTGGTGAGGTCTGATCCTCTGCCTCTCCCACAGTGTTGGGAGGGACAAATTTAAGCTGATGTTCCAATCGTTAGTTTCTATACATGGAAAATTATAACAAATATATAATTTTCCATGCATAGAAATTCCAGGGGGCAAGGGTCATCTTAACTTCAAAGTTGTCTTGGATTTGAGTACAAAGAGCAATTGCTGAAACTGGGCAAATTATTACCAGTCAAGTGAATTAACAGAATGAATCTACTGTGAAATGAGACACTGGACATCAGTGGTGTTGTCTCCACCAACCCACACTTTTCAGACTCATTACTTTGGAAATCAGCCCAGCAGTGCTGCAAGTTCATGGATCTGACAACCTGCATCCCTGCCCTCTTCTCCATCCCATCCCTGCAGATCTTTCTACAAGTAACGCTGCCTGGGCCTGTCTCCTTTGCAGTCAGGTACTGAAACCCCCTGGGAATAGTGTATGAGGAGACTGGGGGAGGGCAGGACATGGGCTAGAACAGGGGAGGGCAAAATATGGCCCATGGACTGGATCCAACCCACCAGGCAATTTCATCCAGCCTGCAGGTGGGTGCCTACCAGTTTACTGGATCCAGCCTAGCCCTGGGCTGCCCCTGAGCCCAAGCACCCCCTCACTCCTCTGGGGGCAGCACACACTGCACTCCCACCCTCACCTGCAGGACAGCCCTGATCCTGGCCCCGCAGGTAGGGGAGCAGTGGTCGAAGGGAGAAGTGGGTATAAGGCTTGTGGTGGTGGCAGCAACAACGGTGAGTGGTGGGGGAGGAAAGTGGATGCGGCAAGTGGACAGAAGGGAGAGGAGGGTTGGCTGCATGTGGGCGGGAAGCTAGGGAAACAGCATGGGAAGTGTGGCAGTGGCAGCAGGTGAGGGCGGGGTAGTGGTAGATTTCACAGATTTCTAGTGTTGAAAGGGACATATTAGATCATCAAGTCCAACCCCCTGCTCTGGGCAGGAAAGAGCACTGGGGTCATGTAACCCCAGCCAGGTGCTTGTCTAATCTCCTTTTAAACGCCTCCAAGGTAGGGGAAAGCACAACCTCCCTTGGAACCCCATTCCACATTTTGGCAACCCTCACACCTGCTCATGATGCACCTACTAATGCAAGAAAGAGTGCAGTTAGCCTTCCTTATTACCACATCACATTGGCGACTCATGCTAATTTTTATGCCGACTATGACTCTGAGATCCCTTTCCGCTGCTGTGCTACTTAGAATGGTACTTCCCAGTCTATAGGTGTGGTGGTGATTCTTTCTCCCCAGGTGCAGCACCTTGTACTTCACTTTGTTAAATTGCATCCTATTCTGATCCGCCCACTTCCTCAGTCTATTCCAATCCGCCTGAATTCCCTCCCTACCCTCTAGTGTGTTTTTACTGTCACAACCCAAGGGTGTGATTTTTGTTTGCGTGTGCTTTGGCACTGCTGAATTATTTTCCCGCCGTTTGAAGCTTTCTTTGCAGGGTGCATTTCTTCTTTGCAGCATAGAAATGCACATTGCAAGGAGTTCCCGCCATTTGTATTTAAATTCGTGCCCCACTATTGGTCAGTTCTAAATTATTCCTACGTGGAGACTAGCGATTGGCTTGCTAGCCATATAAGAGGCTTGATTGGTTTCCGCCCAAGTTGGAGGACTCCATGAACATCAGGAGGAGGAGACTTCACGTCTCGTGAAGATCTCTAAGTGCTGCGGAGCCTATTGGACCCAGCGTGAATATCAAGAAGGCAATAGGAGTCTGATCAGCCTCTAGCCTCTCCCTGTCGCCGAGCGCAATCCTCGACGTATCCCTCTTCCCTGCACGCAAAAAGTTCCACGGAGCCTAGCAAACTTCGTGTGAGTCAGAGTTTTGTCCGAGTCCTTAACGTAGGGATTTAAGCAGAGCTTTACCTGGGAAACTGTCCAGCTTACACCACGACCATCTACGGTGTAAGTAAACAATCTTGAATCAACTATTACGCGTCTGTGCCTAATTCTAGCGTATCGCCTGCTTTCTCCGACCCAGCGTGTCCAGGCTGCTGGCCACAGCCCGCGGCGCGAAAAAAGGACCCCGGATCGCTCCCGGCCCGCACATTTACTATACCCCATAGTTTGGTGTCATCTGCAAATCTGGACAGAGTGCTTTCTACACCCTTATCCAAATCACTGATGAAGATACTGAACCGCACAAGTCCAAGGACAGAGCCTTGGGGGATACCACTGCCCACATCCCTCCAGGTAGAAACTGACCTATCCACCACCACTCTCTGGGTGAATCCCATAAGCCAGTTTTCTACCCGCCTGACTGTGAAAAAATCCACGTTGCAGCTACTTAGTTTATTTATAAGAATTGGGTGTGACAGTGTGTCAAAAGCCTTTTTAAAATCCAAGTAAATAACATCTACCTCTGTTCCTGCATCTAAGCACTTTTTGACCTGGTCATAAAAAGAAACCAGGCTAGTCAGGCAGAATCTGCCTGCTATAAACCCATGCTGGTTGCCCCTTAGCATTGTGTTACCCGCTGGCCCCCTGCAATGTGATCCTTAATGATTTTTCCTAATGTCTTGCCAAGAATAGAGGTGAGGCTAACTGGCCTATAATTACCCGGGTCCTCCTTCCTCCCCTTCTTGAAAATAGGGACCACATTGGCCCTTTTCCAGTCCTCTGAAACATGTCCTGAGTGCCATGAGCACTCAAACAGTTGCACCAGTGGTTTCACTATGATACCAGCCAATTCCTTTAGTACCCTTGGGTGAAGATCATCAGGGCCTGCTGACTTAAATATGTCCAACCCCTCCAAGTGCCCTTTCACTAAGTCAGCACTGACCATTGGTGGATTGGTATCTTTCTCACACCAGAGTAAAGTCTCATTGGGAGGTCTGTGTGTATCCGTTTCCAGGAACACAGATGCAAAGAAATCGTTTAAGAGCTCAGCTTTGTCCATCCTATCTGTTACGAGTTGCCCTGTAGCATCCTGTAGCAGCCCTATGTTACCCTGTGCCGCCTTCTTGCTCCCTATGTACTTTAAAGGTAACAAAAAGTCCTTCTTTATCTCTGTTGCCAGCCTGAGTTCTGTTTCTGCTTTGGCCTTCCTCACTGCTTCCCTGCAAGCACAAGTCAAGCAGGACTTCTGGTCCCAAGATGACAACCAGGGGGCAGAATACCTGTCAAGAGGTAGGATTACCCTTGCAGCCCTCAACAGCTCACCAAAACTCACTAACCAACCCTCCAACCAAACTACTTGCCCACCCCTGAGCTAGAAGGACAGGGGGTGGGGTGATGATGGGAGAGAGCCCAGAGGTTGTCTAGGTATTTTGCCTGACCTGTCTAGACCTGGCAATCACTGGTCAGGCAGAGAGTAGACAAGAGTGACACAGTGGTGTTCATTGTGACATCACAACTAGGTTACGTGCCCTGCTCCTCTTTCTCATTTGCATACCACAACCCTGTTAGTTTAAATGAGTCAGCCTGAGATGTAGAAGGCATGGTAGATTCCCATTTTACAGATTGACTGAAGTAGACCTGGCCATGAGATTAAGACCAGGCAATAGAGGCCCATGCTCTGGGCAGGTATGACAGTTGCACACTACTGACTTGTACCAAGGGCCAGATTTCTGCAAATGCACTATAGGACCAGGCTCAGAGCCACTACAGGTCCTCTTAAAACAGGGACAAAATGTCCTGCCTTCAGGACCAATCAGAAAAGCTGGAAACCATGACACAATGTTAATCATTACAGAGACACTATCTGAGTGTGCAGAGATCCCGAGCACATCGCTCTGAGAGATGGAACTGCCCTATGCCACTGCCATGGTAACAGCACCTGGCCACCACTGCCCTGGGGTCATAGAATCATAGAAAATTAGGGTTGGAAGGGAAGGGACCTCTGGAGGTCATCTAGTCTTACCCCATGCTCAAAGCAGGGCCATCCCCAACTAGATCATCCCAGCCAAAGTTTTGTCTAGTTGGGTCTTGAAAACCTCCAAGGATGGAGATTCCACAACCTCTCTGGGCATGAATGACTGGTGCCTCCCAAGACTGGGGTGGGGCACCATTCGTAGTCAGCTGCAAACAGGGACCACCCATAGATACCAGTGGTGGTGACAGCAGTGGCGGCAGCATGGGCAAGTGGTGAGTGGGGATCACCCACAGATGCCGGCAGCAGTGTCGGCGGTGGCCAATCTCAAGAGGGGGCACATGCCCCCTTGTACTCCCCCTATGTGTCACCTATGTCTCTGGGTAGCCTATTCCAGTGTTTTACTACCCTCCTAGTGAGAAAATTCTTCCTAGTATAACTTCCCTTGCTGCAATTTGAGATTGTTGTTCCTTTTCTGTCATCTGCCACCACAGAGCAGTCTAGCTCCATCCTCTTTTGAACCTCTCCAGGTAGGTAGTTGAAGGCTGCTATTAAATTCCCTCTCAGTCTTCTCTTCTCTAGACTAAATAAACCCAGTTCCCTCAGCCTCTCCACATAAATCATGTCCCCCCGCCCCCTCATGACTTTTGTTGCCCTCCGCTGGACTCTCCAATTTCTCCACATCCTTTGTGTAGTGGGGGACCCAAAACTGGACACAGTACTCCAGATATGGCCTCACCAGTGCTGATAGAGAGGAATAATCACTTCCTTTGAACTACTGGCAACACGCCTACCATGCAGCCCAATATGCTATTAGCCTTCTTTGCAACATGGGCACACTGCTGGCTCATATTCAGCTTATTGTCCACTGTAACCCCCAGGGCCTTTTCTGCAGAGCTGCTGCCCATCCAGTCAGCCCCCAGCTTGTATTGGTGCATGGAATTCTTCCATCCTAAGTGCAGGACTTTGCACTTGTCCTTGTTGAACCACTCTTCCTGCCAGTGCTGCCCCATCAGGGCACTGTAAGGAGCAGGAGAGGGATGTGCTGTGGACCCATGCCTCCCTGCAGCTCAGACACTTCAGATGCAGGGGGAGGGAGCAATGGAGCATACTGCTGAAATCTCTGCCCCACAGTCTCTGAATTATATGGCGTAGGAAGAAGAGAGGTATTGAAGGGAGTGAGCATCTCAGCTGAACAAAGTACCCAGACATAAAGAGAAATTGTCGAACTTGGTTGAATTTGCAAGGATAACTCAGATGTATACCAACAAAAATAATTGCCTGGGAAATGAACTCCTGGACCTTTGTGGTGGTGTGTCTCCACCTTATGGACACTGGAAGAAGGTGCGAAGGAACTCTGGAGGAACAAAGCAGAGCTCCAAGAGTCTGTCTGGGGAGCGACAAGGAAAATACTTCCAAATGTCAGCAACAGTAGAAGCCCAAACTCTCTAGCCTTGTTGGTGGTGCTTTGGCAATCAAAGTGCAGCAAGTTCATGGATGTGACAACTCACTCCCCTGCCCCTCCTCCCCACCCCAACCCTACTGATCTTTTTTACAAACAGCATTCAATTTAAGAGTTCAGGGTCTGCCGTCTTTGCAGTCATTGCTGAACCTGCAGTGGCATGGATATATCTCTGACTGACCTGTAAGTCAGATAGTTCAGGTACAGGGACAAGGCAGCTGTGCCAGCATAGAGCTCAACAGGGCAACAAACCAGCCACAGAAGCTAGCAGAAAGTCCCAGTCACAGCAGCTACACTTATCGCAGGAGCCAGGCCAGCACAGGGAAGTCTGCACTGCATTATGAGTGAAAACACAAGAGTTGTGGCATCTCTAAACATTTATGAATAACAGCTAAGGAAATAATAGGCAAATGGGACAAGTCTGGAGGGCAGAGCTCCCTGTGTGCAGCTCAGCTAGGGGTTGGAGTACTTACCCAGCCTGGAAGAGACCCAAGATCATTCCTGCTCGGTGCCATAGACTTCCCCTCTCTGGATCATTTGGAGGCCACCAAATATCAGATCATAATGGAGCAGACATGATTTCCTCAGCACTCAACAATGTGTCATTAGGGGAAGGGATCTAGCTCTCCCTAACTGAAGAGCAAATCAACAGTCAGTGCTTTCTACCAGGAGAAGGGCCTTTTACATCATCACAGATTTCTTCCCAGTCTTCTTAGAGACTAAAAAACAGACCATTTAACAGTCTACTGAAGCACATTAAAATAGTGAGGGGAGGGGCCCAAAGGACCAACTTCCCAGGGCCTGTCCAGGGCAGTGTCAGGCTCGTCTTCTGGAACAGGGAGGACCATCTATCCTGATGTGCGGGCTGGGAGCGGTCCGAGGCCCTCGGGGGGTTTTCGCGCAGCGGGCTGTGGCCAGCAGCCCAGACACACCGGGTCGGGGAAGGCAGGCGGCACGCTAGAATTAGGCACGGATGCTTAGTGGTTGATTTAAGATTATTTTACTTACACCGAAGATGGTCGCGGTGCAGGCAGGAAAACTTGCTTGAGTTGCAGTTACAAAACAAAACAAAACTCGAACCTGCAGGGCACAAGAGTACGTCGCAGGGGGTTTTCGGTGACGGGAAGATGCAAAACACGAGAGTACGTCGCAATCGGTTTTTGGCGACGGGAAGATAAACCTGCAGGACTTGAACCCGGGTAGAGCTCTGGATTCGCTCACACGAAGTTTGCTAGGCTCCGTGGAACTTTGCGCGCAGGGAAGGGTACGTCAAGGGATCAGGTGGCGATGGGGAGAGGCGAGAGGCTGATCAGACCCCTATAGCCTTCTTGAGATATACGCTGGGTCCGATAGGCTCCGCAGCGCTTAGAGATCTTCACAAGATGTGAAGTTCTCCTCCTCCTGATAGTCGTGGAGTTCTCCAACTTGGGCGGAAACCGCTCAAGCCTCTTATACGGCTAGCAAGCCAATCGCTAGCCGCCACGTGGGAATAATTTAGAACTGGCCAATAGTGGGGCACAAATTTGAATACAAATGGCGGGAACTCCTTGAAGCGTGCATTTCTCTTTTGCAACCTAGAAATGCACCCTGCAAAGAAAGCTACGAGTGGTGGGAAACAATTTAGCAGTGCTGAAGCACACACAAACAAAAATCACACCCTTGGGTTGTGACACCTGAAAGCAAAGAGGTCCATTCAACCATGATCCTGTTCCTCCACCGTCTGAAGGAACAGCTGAGCCTGTGCTTTTCAGCCAGAGTTGCAACCACCAGATTCTGAATATCAGCATGACAGTATTCACTGATGTCTCCAATGCTAGGGAACAGTTCTCTCCTGACTTCTGCTTGGGCATTGTGGCTTTTCAAATTCTTTGGCATGACTTCATAATGACACAGTCAATATAGGGTTTGTCTCCTCACTCAAATGCTTCCAGGCTGAGCATCATGTTCAAATCAATGCTTACAATTCACTTCACTTGGCTTCACCAGTCACTCCATCCACTCTGATGCAGTCTTGCAGAAAAGGTGCACATCCCACGCTGGACCTAAGGCACAGACATGTCTATCAAGTGATTTTGCTATCAGTTCCTGCTCCTGAATGTGCTGAGCCATGGAAATTACATTACTATTCTGCACTTTGCCTTGGAGCAGGAGCCTAGTTCTGGAAGTTTCTTTTCCATACAGTGCAGCAGGAGCCAATGCAACAAATCCAGATAATTTTTTCTGTTGAGGTCCTATGTGGTGAATGGCTGGGGAAGGGAGGTGAGTGCAGGTGCAGAGAAAAAGTGTCAGACTCCATGGGCGCATCTACATGAGATGCATTAATGCGTATTAGCCTAATTTAACGCACATTGTGTATGTACATCTACATGTGCATACCCTTAATATGCATTTAAAATGGTGAAATTAGGCTAATCTCACCTAAATTTGATATCTGCATTTTCAGGTATCAAATTTAGGCACGATTAGTTAAAGCACGTTAATGCATATGTAGGCATGACCAGGCACTAACTTTAGTGCTGGGTCTGCGCAGCATATGGCAGGGCTGCAGGGACTTTGCACTCACTTAATGCCAAGTCCCTGCACATGTAGACATCTGCCAAAAATTGCTTAATGAGCATTAAATTTAGTTGTGCTTAAATGCATGTGTAAACGCGCCCTGTGTGTGATGTTTAGGGGAGAAGCTGTTGGGAAATGCTTAGGGCTTTGGAGGTGGAGTGTCGTTGGGGAGGAGCCTGTGGTCAATGTGGGACGCTGATTTCCAGAAAGTGTGTGGAGCATTTAATCAAGCAAACTAATTCTAAAAACCAAGAGAATCAAAAGCAAGTCCTGTTTAATCAACCTGATTTCCTTCTATTATAAGGCGATAGGCTGTGTAAATGAGGGAGAACAGCAGATGCGATATACCTCAATTTTAGCAAGACTTTGATGATGCCCCCCCACAGTGACATTCTTTTTAATAAGTTAATGAAATACAAACTAAATGGAACTACTGTAAGGTGAGTGCTTAACTGCTTGGATCAACGTGCTCAATGAGAAGTCATCAATGAATTAATATCTAAATAGAAGGAGATGCCAAGTGGGACTTCAATTAGTTTCATTAATGACTTGGACAATGGAACTGAATGCGCACTAAGCAAATTTGCAGATGATACCAAGCTGGGTGGAGTTGTAAACGCTTCGCAGAATATTATTAGGATTCAAAATGCCCTTGATAAACCGGAGAAATGATCTGAAAGTAATTACCATATTTACCTGACTATAAAATGACCCCCCCCCCCCAATAATTAGATTCCATATATGGAAAAATTATTATTATTAATTATTGCCTTGAATTTGTCCCCTGCCCCCTGCTATAGCAGGAATAATAAATCAAGGGGATCCAGAAGCCCTTTGCTCTCTGCTTCCCCCCCAACTTTTTTCCCTAACAGGCCTTTCGCTCAACCCTGCCCTCCCTGAGCACATGGAAACAAGAAGCAAATTTGAAAATAATAAACCTGAAATTAAACATGGCTGTAGCAATTTGGATATAGCAACCATGCATTCAGTTTATCCAAAACTGTTGCATGTTACATTTTTTTGAAACTGCTGCAAGTTTTAGCACAGGTACTCCATAAATACACTTTTAAGCAACATTTTAGCATCTACTTTGTACAAGTATGCATGGTAGTATTCCAAAGCCAAAAGCCAATAATTTACCACAGTTTGTTGGGCTGGGCCCCACCAAGCTCAACAGCAGTTCAAGCCACAGTGACCCCACAGCTCAGCAATGCTCAGTATGTGTGTACTCCAGATACCCCTCACCCATGTGCTAATTAGCCCCCATTCATGACTGGAACCAGGTATTCTTGTCACAAATCCTGGGATGCTCCAAAAACGTATATGTAGGTGAGGCACAGGACAATCTGGTTTGGCTTCACCTCATGGAGGGGTGGGGGGGCCACACTAACTATATGTACCAGGCTGACAGGGGGCAACAGAAGGAATCTGGATAAACTATATGGAATGTCATGTCTCACTATGACTTTAAAAAGAGTCAGTGATGAGGGGGACTGCACTTAATATGCACTACCATGTGTTTTATGCAGATGGATTGCCTTAGGTTCCCATCAGTGGCATAGCTTCTTGGCTGCCTTTATCTAAAATCTAGTGTAGTAGCCAGGTGGAGTCCTGGTATACTCCCTAGATTGATACCAGAAGTGCTGGGGGGGAATAATGATGCACTGGGATGGAGGAAGACGAGGAGGAGTTCTCAGAGCCTGGAAGAGCATCATCAGTGGTTGTGGAGAGGAGAGTGACAGTTATGGAAGAGAAAGTGAACCAAGATATGAGAATTGAATTGGAGAGCAAAAGTGATGGTCCAGAGTCTGATGGAAGATGGCTGAAGGTGGGGAAAAAGGAAAGAAAGGTATGGTGTGATCAGTCATTTTGAAGTCAGCTTATTGAAAAAAGCAATAAGGGAAGAGTCCAGCCTGCAGGAAGAACAAGAGAAGAGGGGAGGAGATCAGGAAGGAGAAATGAGGAATGAAACCGTGATTGAAGGGAAGAGGAAGACTAGTGGGAGGAATAAACCAGATCTGCAAAGAGAAAGAAGATCGGAGGAAGCAAGAAACAGAGCAGCAGGTAATCTACTCCTGCAAATAAGAGCAGTAGTAATAGGGGAAGGAAAACAGTGAAGTCAGACAATGAATAGATACGAATTTTTAGAAAAAATATTGTTTGAAGTTTTGTGTGTTAAGGGGCAACAATTGAATAGCCTGGTGGTTTTTCTTAACTGTAAGTCTTAGGAATTTTCATTTTAGAGCCAAGAAAGTCATTAGGATTTTTGGAAGATGTACATGGCAGTAGAGCTGGATATCCTTGGTTTTATCTTGCCACCACTGAATTATGATTTCTCAGATCCTCCTTTGAACTTTGGCTTTGAGGAGCTGATATGTCGTCTTCTTCTGCTGAGGTGTCATTTTGCCACGAATGATCCCTTTTCTTTCCATTGAGGCAAGCTTGGCTCTTGGTGTTGCTCTCATTGAACCAGTCTTGGTGTCAACAGGTAGTATAGCCAATGGATTCAGCATGGACCATATGGACAGTGGCTTTAAACCCCTTCCAGAGTTCCTCAGTGTTGCCTTCATTTGTGGACAGGGCAGAGAGCTTTCCATGGAGATACTGTTGGAGATCCTTATAGACCTTTGGGTCTTGAAGAAACTTGGTGTTGAGAGTCCTTCATATTGCTTTTGGCTGTTTTTGGTGTTTCAGTGAAGTAGATGCTCATAATGGATCTGACAGGACAGTATTCTGTCCAGCAGTCAGTCCTCACCTCCTCACATGGCTCGCATGATACAGACACCTTTTCAATCACAAGCTCAACAATAACATAGTCGAGAAGGTGTCAGTTCTTAGAGCAAGGGTGTTTCCAAGTGGTGTTATATTTGTCACTCTGTCTGAAGATGGTGTTTGTGATGACATGACATGATGCTCTGTGCATTTGCTCTGGAGAAAGATGCAATTGGAGTTGACTTTCCCTACTCCAGGGATCAACAATGTTTTTGGGCAGAGTACCTCAAACACCCACAACCTCAACTTGTAAGATGTTGGCATACCAGGGGAGGATGACGGGGGAGCCGCAAGGGGCCTTATCCTTGTTGTGGTAGCGCAATCCTGGCCCTTTTCCCACTGTCTGCCCTGAGGTGCATGTGCCAAACTAAATTCCTTTGCATACCAAGCTCTGATACCTATGCTGAGAACTACCTACCCCTGCCCTACTCCCTCCCTCCCAATGGTGCCACTTCAAACTTCCAGGCCATGTCCACCTCTGGCATTGAAGTCACCAAGGAGAATGATCTTGTCTCCTTGTTAGTCAGTACATGGTCAAAGTTGGAGTAGAACTGTTCAATGACATCATCATTGCCATCAAGCATTGGGGCGTACACACTGATGGCATACTGGTTGCTGAGCTTAAGCTGGAATGTCAAAAGATGTTCATTAATGCCCACAGGGAGCCCTGTAGATTGATCAAAAAGCTGATTATTGATGGTGAAGCCAACTCCATGAGCATATTTATCCTGAGCTGATTTCCCTATCTAGAAGGTGTAGCCTCCACCCTCTTCTCTCAGCTGACCCTCATCTGGTCATCTTGTCTCATTCAGAGCTGCAGTGTCCATGATGTATCTCATTAGTTCCCTAGATACGACAGCAGGTCTTCTTTCTGGTCGTTTGTTGTCTGCCTTATCTAGCAAGGTGCAAACATTCCATGTTGTGAAAATCATTGTCTTCTTACGATGGTTTTGCCCACAGAAAGTGATTCTACTGAATGCAGTTATCCATCCAGGAGCAGATAAGACTAGGTATAGGGCACTTTTTCTAGCCCCTTCCCCATGTGATATGAGCAAAGGTATCCTGACTAGGACTGCTCAGTTATGATAGTGGTTGCTGAATTACACCCCTGTCTCAACCCAGGTGCAAGATGACCATCAGGTTACCACTGCCTGCACGCAGATACATAGCTGGAGACAGCTTGATTTACTAGTCCTGTCTCTGTCACCACTTATCCATTGCTGCAGGGATTTTGAAGGTTGGTACAGAAGTGTGTGTTGTTTCCTGTGGTAGAAGCCTACACGTGACTTTGTTTAATGTCAGGAAGCTGGGGTACAGATACAGCAAACACACGTTCTTGACAAGGTGGATATCTGAGCTCAATGGCAAGGGAGAACCCTAGATGACAGGAGACCTCCATCTTGCTGCAGCTTTCTTCTGTCTTTACAGCTATTGATATCCTGATGTCTTCTTCCACTTCATCCATCATTGGAGATTTGGGGTTTGGCCTGTGGTTTGTCTGGAACCTCCCCTCAATGTCACCCATGGCCTGTTCGCCATGAATGACATTGCCAGGAGTGCAAGGCTGAGCAACAAAGCTATGAGGATCACTGGGATACACAAGTCTCTCCACCACTACAGGGTCTCAGTCTGTGAAGAGGAAATGTCACTGGTAAAACTATACTTCCTCAGGCAACCAGGCAGGACAAGGCCTAGACTACAGAGTCTCGGTTGCTTTCTGCCAGGCTGTCTGCACCCATTGTTAATGTGAATATTTTTTCCCCACTGCCTACATCAAATGACCTGTGTCTTGCACTGAGGGATGTCCTATGTCCTTCCAAAGCAGGTTGGTATGGTAAGGCACATAGCAGTGGAAGCTAAATTTTCTTTACTTTACTGTATTCAGAGGAAATGCATTTGAACCACCTAGGAAGTAGTTAATACTTTGAATTCGTGAGGGAGAATGTAACCTGTATTATGAAAACATCTAACACATTTCATTTTATTTCAACATTTTAATGGCAATTTCAGCAATATTTTAACAATGATCTTAAATAACCAGTTCGTGTATGTGCTTTAAATATATCAGGCTGTGGTATGTGCTGCTTCTTTGGGCTATTCACACTGACAAAAGGATCAGTTCCCATTCAAAACTGCATGCTGGCAGATAGACCTAATTAAAGTAATCATCTGTTGACTATGCTTTAACAATCACTTTATAATGTGTAATCACTGCTTAGTTATGAGACATGAACAGTGTACCTATTTATGGAGAGACAGTGACCACACTGGAAGTCTTTGTTAAAACTTGAACAGCCCTGGGAAATAAGGAAAGATCAGAACAATTACCCTGAAATAGAAGTCAAGCAAAAGATAGAGCCTTTACAAAGGGATATATTGCAGTGTCTTGGTAAGATGCTGCCCTTAAGGAGACATCCACTAAGCAAAGAGAACTGGTAAAACATTGATGAGATGATTGATACAACTCCTCTCCTCCCTTTTAAGCACACCCGTTGCTTTCTTTTTTATCACAATATTTTAAGCAGAATCTATGCAATCTGTGCTTCTATCAAGGAGCTCTAGGCTAGATACAAACAGTCAAAATGCCCGAGGATGAATTGATTCAGTCTTTGCAGGTTAGTCTAAGCTGCAGAGTTTGCACCGATAAGCAAATGAACACACATTCACTTTGATAGAGGAGATGCAGCCACATGCCTGCAGTGGCTCAAGCCAGAATCCAGGAGGTGCTAAAACATGCCTGCCAACCACTACCAACAGGAAGAGAGCCCTCCAAGACTTTTCTTCCTTCTCTGCTGGAGTGGAGAGGGCATGGCCAGGCCACAGCCTATGCTCTGCCTGGTGAGGGGGGAAGGTGGCATTGAATTCATAAAAGCTGGAGCAAGAATAGTCCTTTCTCTGAAAAACGATAAACTGGAGAACTATAAATGCAATCTGGACTGTGTGTTTGCTTATTCTTCCTGGTACCCCTGAGGTTTCTGAGATGCGCAGTCCACAATCACAGCAGCAGGACTCTCAGGATTCCTCATCACTTCCTCTTCCTTCTTCCAGGTGCCTCTGGGATTTGTAGTTCACAATCGCAGCCAGCACTAAGGCCCGGGCTGAAAAGCATGCTGGGGAACTCTGATTTAACTTAAACCAGGAAGGGGTCTGAGACAGAAGTTTCATAAACCGGTTTGAACTAAATAAATAAAGTACGATACTACGTTCAACCAAGTTTATCTTAAACCAGTTCAGCCATTTTGAAACTGCTTTATGTATACTGATCTTTTGTTCTGTTACAGGTTTAAACCAGTTTCTGATCACTTAAACTGGTTTATGTGTAACTTCTGTCCCTAGCCCTAGAGAATATTCAGCCATCTGGGCTGGATTTCTCAGAAACACAGAGCACAACTTCATTGGATACCTGCATCATAGTTACACTTCTGTAGCAATTTTCATCTCAGTATTTCAAAGCTTTGTATGTTGATGCAATGAATATTATTGCCAACAGGGAAAATGATGAATAAAGCAGTTGAGCAATTTGCTTATACATGTCCATGACAGAATCCAGAACAGATTCCAGATATTTAGATTCCAAGTCTTCTAAATCCCTGTGTGAAAGAGAGCAGGAAAAAAGGATAATATTCAGCACAAGGAAAGGTGAGCCAGCTGGTGAGAGACGGCAGTGCTGAAGGAAAAGAGAATGCCACCGGAGCCATGGTTCCAGAGGAGCTGCTCTGTTCAGCTAGAGCGGCCCTGGAGTGGTGGAAGAACAGCATGCAAGCCAGAAGATGTGGAAGAAGAGAGCGGAGCAGGTTGGCAGGGTGACGAGGCCAGACAGGCAGAACCTCAACCTGAAAGACTGAAAAAAGGGAACTGCAGTGTGCCACGGGCCATGGTTAAGTTCTGGACAAGGGCGAGATGACACGGTGGGAGAGGAACCGGTTGGGAGTTGAGGAGCATCAGGCTCAAGGGAGCGAAAAACCCGGACAGGATTTTTCTTTTGGTTTGTTTGGTTTGCTTTGAACTATTACAGGGCATGCCACCCCAAGAGAGTGGGGGTACATAAGGCCCTCCAAAGACAACCCACGAGACTTACCTGAGGCTGAGAGGAAGTCTGGTAATCTGCTCCTTTTCATTCTGTCGAGACTTTCTGTTTAGACACTCGTGAGCCTATAACGAAAGAAGAAAGAAAAAGTCAGATTGCTTAATAAGACCTATGGACATAATTGGTGGCATAACATCTGGGTGGCACTAGGACAGGGTGTAGGGGAAGTTGGAGCCCCAGAAGAAATCCTTATTTGGGGTGCCGTTTGGCCAGCTGTGGTAGAGATTAACCCCTCGTGATCAGTAACATTACCAAAACATCAAAACATAGCAGGTGAGACTCAGGCCTCACCTCAGTGAATTCCAGGCAAGTCATTGCAAAACCAGCGGTCCAGGGGAGAAAGCACTAGGCCACTGAGTATGTAGCCTTAACCAGAGCTAAGCCCCGACACCCTGTCCAGATGACCAGATACTTTCCTGTACAACAAATTCCCATTTTTCAAAATATCATGATCAGCAGTATCATAAACAGGTAGGAAACAAAGGTCCCTGCTGTTCCTCTCTTTATGACTTTCTGCATATGATATCCAAATGAGTAGCTAATATCTGTTTAGGCTGAAAAATATTAAAATATTTTATGGCTTAAGCTTGATTTTTTTGTGATTTCTGTTATGTCAGAAAGGTAGTTTGCCAGCAACAGCTTCTTATAGGCCCTACTGTCTCTAGAAATATCTTCAGAAATAGTATATTGTTCTGAATTGTTTGTATTGTTTGTACTTAAAATGAGAGATTAAATGGGAAAAAATGGAAGTATCAATCTTGTTTTCCACTAGTGCTAAGTCACTAATGCCTGAAGTACTAAGAACACCCTAGAAAATGCCACAGGTAAGAACCAGGAGAAAAGTGCAGAAATGCCTTCCCACTTGCAACAATAGGGAAATAGCTAATATCTATTCATAGAAGCATGTGGAAAGGAAGACAAAAAACTACTGAGAAAGGCAAAAAAACAAACAAACAAACCTCGCAGTCTGTGCTAGTTTGACCAGGGGAAAAATTCCTTCCTGACTCCAACTTTGGAGATCAGCATGATCCTGGGTAGAAGAGCAGAACAGAATCTTCTGGGTTTCCTAAGTAGCAACATAACTTGGGGCTGGGTGAGAGGGGTATCAGCCCTGCCCACCAACTTGGGAGGGGTGCCAGAATAACTCCCACCCCACCAAGTCGACGCTTCAGCAACAAAAGCAGCCCCATGGCATTGCTCTTGCAACAGCAGCCAGATGCATAGACAGTACACTGTTGCTACAAAAGCCACAGCTGGGTTAGACAGACCTTGCAGCAGCAGCCACTGTTGGCACCACCGCTGCTGCCGCCACCAGGTACTGTTTTTGAGTTCTTCGCACACAGATAAAACGCTGCATCCCCACCACCCCACTCTCAGAGTCCTCACCTCTCTAGCACTCAGTACCAGCTCCAAACCTCTACTCTCCCACTTTCCCACAGGGAGGGGCCAGGGCACAAATCCTGCTTGTTATGTCTCTATTTCTAAGTATTACATTGGAAGAACATTAGTTCACCCTAGTAAAAATCCCAGTCTTAACTATGTTCAACATTTAGTCCAATTCAATTTCCTTTGCTTATACATCCTCCACTCTGTTGAAAAGAGGAAGTGGTATGGCAAGATTTCAATGATGCTCATTTTGACAATTATACAAAAACAAAGGGGATAGAAGCAACTGTGACAAGTAGAGGTATCTCTCTGTTGAACATAGTCAGAAAAATTCTCTCTCATCATGCTCCCTAGACTGCAGGGAAAGAAGGTGAAAGAATCTATCCTGAAAGTCTATGGTTCTCACCCAGGACACTCCACCATTGATATGATATTTTTGGTCAAGCATCTGCAAGTGAAGTGTAGAGAAAAACAAATACCACTGTACATAGCCTTCATTAATCTGACAAAGGTCTTTGAGACAGTTGACATACAGGGCCTTTTTACTGTTCTGTAGAAACTAGGTTGTCTCCCCTAACTGCTGAATATTATTTGCTCATTACATCAAGGTTTGAAGGCAACTGTAGTGTATGAACACAAAGACTCAAACACCTTTGACATTAACAACAGGGTGAAACAGGGGTGTGTCTTAGTACTCATGCTTTTCAACATCTACTTTTCATTTCTGCTTCTTCATGCATTCAAGTACAGCAATGATGGCATATATCTTTGAACCAGACTAGATGGAGGCTTGTTCAACATTGCAAGGTTTAGAGAGAAACCCAAGGTGAAAGAAGTGGTTCTAAGATATTTCCTGCTTGAGAATGATGCAGACTTGTTTGCTGATAGTGAATCTTCCTTGAAAAATCTGAGTGATCATGTACACAGGGGTGAAAGAACCAATACCTGACATCACTCTGGGGATTAATCTCTTGGTGTCATTGACAGTTTTTACTACTTGGGTTCTACAATCAGCAAGAATCTTAACCTTCAGACCAAACTAATAGAATTGGAAAAAGCAGCTAAGAATTTTAGGGTTGTATCCACCTGGCCTCATCTGAGTCTTTCTCTCTGGTGGCCTTGGAGTGGGCACCCGGCGTTTGCCACTGGGGCTGCTCTTGCAGCCGTGATGTTGGGTTATGCGCTCCCTGAGGGATGCCCCAATACTCACCTGCCATGCTTGGATCTTTCGTTCAGTAGTGGGCTCCCTCTTGTAGCAGTGCCTGTGCCAGGCATTGTCACCAGTGGATGCTCTTGGGGCTCCACCTCCCCTACACCCCAGCCATGTACCAGCCTCCTGGGACAGACAATCGATGGTCTACCTGATCTCCTACAGCATCACGTCCTGTCACCTCCTTGCCACTCTGGCCCCAGTTTTCCACTGCGCTCAAGTGTATTCAGGGCAGTGAGACACCCTGGTGATTCATTGGGTCCCACCTAGGGTGCTGGGGTCTCCGCAGCTGTCCTGGCTGACTTTGCCATTCAAGCATCACTTGTAGCCCTCCTCCCTTGCCCTGGGCTTCGAATGAATCAAAAGTAAAATAATTAACTGAAATTCCGGGGATGGGCCTCAGCCTGCCCCCACTCACACATCCTGCACTTGATGACCTCGCCCTCCCTCGACTCCTTCCCTTCGGCCCGGCTTCCTCATCATCTGGGGTGGTGTCTCCTTTAATTAAATATTGGAGCCCTCTGTTGGGTCCCTCTTTGGCTTCTCCTCCCCTTTGCTGGGAGGTCCTTGTCCGTTCCAGCCCCACAGTTTGATCTCTGTGGCATTCCTCCGCTGTTTTCATGCCACCAGCTTTTATCTTTGCTGGGTGGTGTTCTTCAGTGACATCATCTTGCCGTGCCAGTCTTAGCTGCAGATAAAAGCGGCTGACGAACCATGTAGGCATTCTTTCCCTCCAACTTGGCTGGTTCTACAAGGGGTAAGTTTGCCCTGTTCTCAGGGCTTTTCTGCTTGTTGTTATGGTGGGCTCTCCCTGCCTTAACCCACGCTGCAGGTGGGGTCTCCCACCCCTATTCCCTTCACCCCCCCGGAACAGGGCTATTACAGAAATGTGCGTGGGAGAACAGCAAAGTATCAGCAAAGGTGACGATGTAAATCTACAAAACCTGTGTGTTGTCATCCCTGCTTTATGGCTCAGAAATGTGAACTACATATACTAGGCACAGCAAGAGACTAAACAGCTTCCACATGAGATGTCTGCATAAGATCCTGAAAATAAAATGGGAAGATAGAATACTAAACATGGAGACACTGGAAGGCACAGAATTGACATACTCAGAAACCACTATCAAGAAGAGGAGGTTATGATGAATTGGCCATATCAGGAGAATGGGAGATCATATCCCCAAGAATATTTTGTATAGTGAGATTCAAAATGGCTCTAGAAAACGGGGTCACCCTCTATGGTAATACCACGATGTGTGCAAAAATTATATGAAGTCATTCAACATCAACATGGAAAGCTTGAAGGAGTGCACAGAATCCTGTCTAATATGGAGGGAACATCTGGCACTGGGTATAGCTCAACATGATGCGGCTTTGATCTAGAGGATAGAAGCAAAGTGAGAAAGAAGAAAGCAGCATGCTGTACATTTGAACTTCAACTCAGACAACATATGGATCTGAGAAACTTGTAACAAGCTGTGTCACTCTTGAATTGGGCTTGTCAACCACAAATGGATTCATCAGGCATCTGACTAGACCTCTTAAGTGTACACCATAATCCAGACGATAGAAGGCTGCCTACACATCCTCTGCTTATTCTTAATGGCCTGTTTAAAGTTTCAGGTTGGTTTTTAGCCCTTTCCTGCCAATTTTCCCCTCTAATTGGGATGCAAGCCCCCAGTAGTGTTTGGTACTGTTGCCTTCCTGCTTCCATATCCAAATAGCTTAGTTCTTGGATCCAATTAACCTCTTCAACTAATTACCTTCATTACTCCTTTTTGAACTCCAAGTCCTTTGTAATAAAAGAGCTAAAGAGTTTCCAGGGCTATGAAATAGCTAGAGAGTAAAAATTGCCCTAAGAAAGGTTAGCTTGATTGATGCAATATCAAGACAATTAAAAATGAGAGATGAATGTTAACACCTGTAGAGTAAAGAATAATGAGCCATTAAGTCAATAGTTTCCCTCAGCTGCCTGAATAGTAATACCACAGCTGCTGCAATGTGGAGTAGGAATCAAACAATGCATTTCTATCCTGAGCAGACCATCAGTTTCTGCTTAATACACGCATCCCAATTTGAGCATGGGAGACTGAGTTGCAGGGAAAAGGTGCATGTTGTATGTGAGAAGATATGGCAGTATTTGGTCATATGACAATATTGGACATACTTTGTAAATCTATTCCATGGCATAAAAAAAAAAAAAAGTCTCCCCCCCCCCCCCCCTCCTGCCGCCCCAAATTTCTGCCTGTTGAATTCAGCTGAAATCTGACCATAAACTTAAAGAAGTTTTGGATCAGACCTTATCCCCTGCTAAGGAAAGAGCCTGAATTTGTGATACATTGAGTTAGGTATTACTTTAACAACCCTTGCAGCAGCAAGACATTGACCATCATTGTCCACCTGCTTTACCTGTGGCAGGATAGAGTGCCATGCCTTGTAGTTGTGTAACAAGGTTGATTGTGTAGTTTTACTATAGGTTGGACAAGGATTTGTATGGGATGGCTGGATAGAGCTGACCTGCCTAAGGCAGGGGTTTGGACTAAATGACTTCCAGAGGTTCCTTCCAGCCATACTTCTCCAGGATTACATTTGATCTCAGCCCACAAGAGGCCATTCTGAACCTCTACACTTGATCTGAGCCAACTGGGCCAAGAATACATACTACATACAAACTGTACTAGTAAGTCACAATCTGTACTTAAATGAAAGCTAGAGAAAATTAATATACTGGCCAATTGTTTAAGAATATTATGAAGCATCTTATAAGCAGTTGTCTAGGAGCAAGATTTTTAAAAAATTATGATTTCTAATTTTAGTCAGTCTTGAATGGTCAGTCTTCAGTGTGGGCAATCAGTAAAGGCTATTCCATCAGTACATCTCTTACTATAATCTCTCAATATTGTAGTGTAAACCAAAATTAGGCACGCAGGTTTAAAAAAATTGGCTTAGGAGTTTCATTGAAAGCACTAATTGTGACCTCCCCCCACCCTGCAGTTACATTAATTTTCACATACAGCATTTGCCAGAGGACAGCAGATTTTGAAATGTCAAACTTAGTTGGATCAGGCTTTTGAAAATAAGACTTTCCAGGGTTGTTCACTTTCCAGAAGCTAATCATCTCATCTTAAACAACTGGTCCAAATTGTTGCTCTTTGTACAGACAGACTAACTCTAATGTTGATATGGTTCTGATCCTTCCATGAAGCTTAGTACTTGACTACTTTTGAAAAATGTGATTCAAATGCTTCAGAGTAATTTGCTGTCTTCTCTAGATCTGTGAAGTCAGTGAAGCTGTGAGTTTGTGGATTTTGCAAAAAGTACTGCAGATGCTAGAGGAAATCTGCAACTCTAGCTCTTACTGGAGCTAATCCAAAATTTGTTTAGGGATGACCAGCACACAGAAACTCCTCCAAGACACTATGGCTGCCTATACACGTACTCCAACACGTGCTAATTAATCAGGTCTGCTCTGCATTCTAATTAGAACACTGTGTGTATTAAGTCCCTGTGCATTTAAAAATGGCCATGAGGTGCTTTAACTAAACTTGTTGAAAGAGGTTTAGATAAAGCATCCCATGGCCATTTTTAAGTGCACAGGGGCTTAATACACATGATGCTGCAGTGTTTTAATTAGAGCAGCTGCACAAGAAACCGCTCTAATTAAAACACCCCTGTGACAGGGTGCCTCTCCAGGGGTGGCCGTGAACCCCCTGGAGACCCTTCTGCCCTCACTTCGTAAGCAATCACCCCTTCAGTCACCCATTCACGCCTTGATGTCTTTTACTTTTTTAATGAAGGAGGCTGCTCCAGGACTTCCTAAATTACTCTCTCAAAAAGACCACCGGGTAGCCTGTAGTCCCTGTCTTATGAGTAGGGACATACCAAATACACAATTCCACAGATTTCATGGAAATCGTGTAATTGGCAGTCTCCCCTGAAATAGCATGGGGAACTGGCTATGTTAAAAAAAAGCTGGCAAAGAGCCGGCAAAAAGCTGTCTCCTAGAAGGGTGGGGGGAGAGGGGAGGGAGCAAAGAGGGAAAAAAAAGCAGACTGCCTGTCTCCTGAAGTGGGGGGAGGCAGGGAGAGAGAGAGGCTGGAAAAGTTCCCATCTCTCTGTCTCCAGAAGGGGAGGGGGGAAGCAGGGAAAAGCCTGCCAAAAGTCCCCTTCTCCTGAAGGGGGGAAAGGGGTGGTGGATGATAGCCAAAGTGGAGCAAACCATAGACTGAGCCCCTGATGTTGGCTCAGTCCAGGAGCCAGTCAGAAGTTAGCCTGGGATGCCCAGAGGGCAAAAATATTTGCACGCCTGCTGCTGCAGCATACCTGCTTGCTAGTGCCTGATACAGAGCAGGCATGAATGCAAAGAAGCCATCAGACTTTATTATCTGACTGCATTATCCTGCAGGTACCCTACATGCAGACGGTGACAAACTGTTTTGCACCACCTGCAACCTGACCCTGGATGCAACTAGGAAAGGCAGCATCAATTGGCACCTGGAGCCAGAGGCACATGTGGAAAGGAAAGCTGTTACAGAGGCTGACCATCAAAAGAAAAAGCAAGCAACCATGTCCTCCCTCTTCAAGAAGACAACAGACAGCAGGCTGGCAAGCAAAAAGGCAGAATTTTCCCTTACGGAAGCTTTTGCAGCAGCAAACATCCTGCTGGAGAAGCTGGATCACCCGGAGCTGGGGGACTACCTGAAAAACAAGTGCCAAATGCTGGCAGTTTTTCGTGAGCTAACAAAGCTGCACCAGGACTATCTTCCTGCAGTCATCTTTTCGCATGCCAAGTTCATGAAAATTGTTCTGTCAGAGGATGAGTCCTTTTCTGTCTTGGCTGACAAAGCCACTGACCCTCAGGACAACTACCTGCTGCATGTTTTATATGTACTGGGAAGCTGGACTGACAGGGACCTCCCTGTACTTCAGACTGAGCCCATCCTCCTCACCTCAGTCAATTTTCCCACTCTCTGTCAAGCCATAGTGAAGATATTTTGCAACTATGGCATTGAGTTTAACCAGGTGTCAGCCTTCCTCTCCAAGAGTGCCACATACATGTGCAAGGCTTTCACTGATGTGCACCAAGGAATGCTGCCCAACACTTCATGTCACCTGCAATGCATACATTCTTTCCCTAGTAGGTGACATCTGGTGCACACAGTTCCCTGAGGTGGACAGCCTAGTGTCCTCCTTCAAGAAAGCCTTCAAGTACTCTCCAGGGTATAACATCTGCTACAGGGACTCCATCACAAGTCAACGTGGGGACCCACGTGGCACTGTGTCCCTGCCACCAGAGCCTATCCTCACCCGGTAGAACTCGTGGTTCAATGCAGTCCATTACCAGGCCAGGCACATGCAATACTACAAGCAGTTTGTGAGTGTGGAGCTGGACATAATGCCCAACACACAGTGCCTGCTCAACTTCTGGGATCCCTTGGGGTGAGCTGACTTTCGGGATCAATTGACATTCGTTGCTGACAATGCCAACAGGTTCATGGAGCTCCTGACGTGGTTTAAGGGAAGGCAGGCTGTGATCCACCAGGCATACAACAAACTGATGGATGTGATCAGCTGCGTGGAGGACAGGACATCACAAGAACTGTCAACCTGTCCTCAGGAAAACCAGTGGAGATGGGAGCTGTTCCAGGCAGTAACTGTAAAACTAAACCAATATTACAGGTATGACCCATCCCTTCCACCATGGTTCAGACAACCGACTGTCCCCTTCCTGCATGCTATTTGCATTTTGGACCCTATCCAGGTGTTTCTGCTGAGCTGGGACCCTCAGCTCCTGAAAGTGATCCCAAGGTGGGGGCAGACCATGAAAATAGGGGGTCGGACTCGATGATCTATTGAGGTCCCTTCCGACCCTAACATCTATGAATCTATAAATGTACATAAATAAGCATGCCAGTTACATAAACTTTGTGCAGGAGTTTTGGGACCAGTTCCTCCACCTGTACACCCTGGCCAGGCACTGTTTCAGCATCCCAACAAACTCAGTGGATGCTGAGCATGCCATCTCTGCCTATGGAAAAGTGTTCCCCCTACAGAGGTGGGCAACATCCCTCTCAAAAGCAGCTGGGTGCAGCATGGTTATGTTTAATGCCTGAACAGCCTCTCTCAAGGTTAGCATGGGTTTCAGTTACCTGATTTTTTTAATGTCCTGTAATAAAGTATATACTTGGTGTTCCTTCCAGTTCATGTTGTGTATAGTACAGGTTTATTTTCCTAAGATCTTTCTGTGTGTATGTGGCGGTGCACCTGTGGGTGCTTGCCACTTTAAGGGCCTAAGCAGGTTGTGAAGCAGCCTACAGGTGACTGCAGGGCCAATCAGGAGGGTCACATGGGCAGCAGGAGGTCACATGATTGGAGCAGGGCTATGCAACTGTAAGATAAAAGCAGGCTCTGAGCAGTTGTGCTGGCAGTCGCTGCAGGGATGCTGCCGAGTTGATATCACCCATCTGGAGCTCCTCTGCTCTCAGGAACACCTGGAGGTCAAGGGTAGTGTTGTAGAGAGAGAGAGAGAGAGCCTGCGTTGGAGCAATGGGAGAGCCAACAGGGACAGGGAGAGGACAGGATGTCCATCTGAGGGTGCTGAAGGCACTGGCCGACATCATAGCAGAGCCACTGGCGGGAATATTTGAACGCTCGTGGCGCACGGGCCAAGTCCCGGAGGACTGGAAAAGGGCCAATGTGGTCCCCATTTTCAAGAAGGGGAGGAAGGAGGACCCAGGCAACTATAGGCCAGTCAGTCTCACCTCCATCCTCAGCAAAATCTTTGAAAAAATTATCAAGGCTCACATTTGCGAGAGCCCGGCAGGACAAATTATGCTGAGGGGAAACCAGCGCGGGTTCGTAGCACACAGATCATGCCTGACTAATCTGGTCTCTTTTTATGGCCAGGTTACGAAACACCTGGATACAGGATGAGGGGTGGCTGTCATGTACTTAGACTTCAGGAAGGCCTTCGATACGGTATCCCACCCCATACTGGTGAACAAGTTAAGAGGCTGTGACTTGGATGACTACACAGTCCAGTGGATGGCGAATTGGCTGGAGGGTTGCACCCAGAGAGTCGTGGTGGATGGGTCGATCTCGACCTGGAAGGGTGTGGGCAGTGGGGTCCCGCAGGGCTCGGTCCTTGGACCGATACTCTTCAATGTCTTCATCAGTGACTTGGACGAGGGAGTGAAGTGTACTCTGTCCAAGTTTGCAGATGACACAAAGCTATGGGGAGAAGTGGACACGCCGGAGGGCAGGGAACAGCTGCAAGCAGACCTGGACAGGTTGGACAAGTGGGCAGAAAACAACAGAATGCAGTTCAACAAGGAGAAATGCAAAGTGCTGCACCTAGGGAGGAAAAATGTCCAGCACACCTACAGCCTAGGGAATGACCTGCTGGGTGGCACGGAAGTGGAAAGGGATCTTGGAGTCCTAGTGGACTCCAAGATGAACATGAGTCGGCGGTGTGACGAAGCCATCAGAAAAGCCAATGGCACTTTATCGTGCATCAGCAGATGCATGACGAATAGGTCTAAGGAGGTGATACTTCCCCTCTATCGGGCGCTGGTCAGGCCGCAGTTGGAGTACTGCGTGCAATCCTGGGCACCGCACTTCAAGAGGGATGTGGATAACCTGGAGAGAGTCCAGAGAAGGGCCACTCGTATGGTTAAGGGCTTGCAGGCCAAGCCCTACGAGGAGAGACTAGAGAACCTGGACCTTTTCAGCCTCCACAAGAGAAGGTTGAGAGGTGACCTTGTGGCTGCCTATAAGTTCATCACGGGGGCACAGAAGGGAACTGGTGAGAATTTATTCACTAAGGCGCCCCCAAGGGTTACAAGAAATAATGGCCACAAGCTAGCAGAGAGCAGATATAGATTGGACATTAGGAAGAACTTCTTCACAGTTCGAGTGGCCAAGGTCTGGAATGGGCTCCCAAGGGAGGTGGTGCTCTCCCCTACCCTGGGGGTCTTCAAGAGGAGGTTAAATAAGCATCTAGCTGGGGTCATCTAGACCCAGCACTCTTTCCTGCCTATGCAGGGGGTCGGACTCGATGATCTATTGAGGTCCCTTCCGACCCTAACATCTATGAATCTATGAATTTAGGAGGAAGCCGCACTTCCAGAGCAGCCGCTCGATGCAGCTGGAATGCTGTCGAAAGCAGAGCCAAAGGAGGGGAGACCCGGATGCAGGGTGGAGTGAGGGTGTGATGAAGGGAGCTGATCAGGAGGAGGAGTGGGATGTCAGCAGCGGAGAGGCGGCATCACAGAGTGAACTGAAGAGAACCAGAGACAACGTCTGCCTGGAGGAGGCAGAACAAGAAAAAAAAAGGAAAGGAAGAGAGAATTTTTTTGGAGTGTGGTTCTGGGGACTGTTCAGTATTGAGGAGTAGGCAGGAGGAATCTACAGAGAACAATAATAACAAGTAAAATTTTCTTGAATCTTTAAAAATAAAGAAGAAAGTTGAAGATACAGCAAGCCCAGCTAGCTTTAAAGTATTTAAAGGTGACATCAACCTGTTTTCTTTGTGATGGTCCTATAAAAAAGAAAAGAAAAACCTTATTCATATTTTGAGATGTTTAATCTTACGCTTAATATTAAAATCTTATGAGACATAATACTTACCTTTACTGGAGAAGACTTCAAGCAGTCACCAAACAAATAAATAAATAAATAAATAAACAAAATTTGGTTTTCGTTGACCTAGCCAGCTAAGAAGACACTGAGACTTAAAAATATTTTTTTTAAATTAGAAGGATAATTAATAAAGAATCTTAGCTTAAAGAACACCCTGTGAGTTTGGTTTAAAAAAAAAAAAAAGGAAAGATCCCTGGGTTGTGAGCAAAGATACAAAACCTCAAAAAAATAGATTGATATTTTATTACTTGGTGGTGTTTATATTACATCCTCCTGAACTAAATATTTTTCCAACAAGACATGGCAGGCAGGACTTGGGGTCACCACTGAAAATACAAAATGAGGAATAATCAGGTTAGTAGTTACCTATGTTATTCAACTGAGGTTTACAGACTCCATGGGATTAGTGTGAACTCTCCACAGGTAGGAACTATGGGGCTGAAGGAGGTTCCTGGTCCTGGGGAATGACCTGAAACTACAGCCTGCTGGAGATGGATGGTGTAGTGAGAGCTGCCTGTGGTGGGGTAGTCCTCAGGAAATGCCACACCAGTTGCCTCTGTAGTGAAAGGCAAGTATAGGGTGCCTTATAGCCTCAGCCCCTGCAACCTGGTGAGTAGCACCATAGCAGAGACAGGCAGAGTCCAGGTACATCAGTAGACACCTGAGGCCTGAGTGGGCTGTAGGCCAAGTTGGGGGTCCAGGTAGATTGACAGACTCCTGAGGCCCAAGGGGCATAAGGCCCAGAAGCCTCAGTGAGGGGGCAGTGTAGTGGTCTCAGTAGGGAGGCATGTGAGGGTTCAGACAGCTGAGCAGTAGGCTGCATAGAGTAGGGTCCATATGGGGGCCTGAAGGACTTCACATAGATGGCATAGAGTAGGGTCTACACCAGCGGGCCTGAGGGGCTGTGCAGGGGCTGCGTAGAGTACGGTCTGTGAGAGGGGCCTGTCCCAGGAGTCTGATAGAGCAAGTTACCCCAGCAAGGGGATAGTGAGAGGCCCTACTGAGGGGGCATGAGTTTCATAGATTTCATAGACATTAGGGCTGGAAGGGACCTCAGGAGATAATCAAGTCCAGCCCCCTGTCCCAGGGGCAGGAAGTCAGCTGGGGTCAAAGGTTAAGGTCCTATTGAGGGGGCATGAGTTGAGGCCTCAATGAGGGGGGTATGTGGGCCAGCTAAGTCTCCAGATGCCTGAGGCCAAGTTGGGCCAAAGGCTGAGTGCAGCCCAGCAATGGGGCCAGGGGAGTTGGAAGTAATTTGGATGCCATCTGCAAAACATGGAACCTAGTAAAAGAGAGGTCAGAGCCCTTGGCATCAGGGCAAGAAATGGGCAGCCTCCCACCTTACAAACAACTACCTAGTTTATTACAACACAGGTGTGGCAAGAAAGGCAGGTGGGCGGACTGCCTTAGACAGGTGGATGGGCTGATACTGTGACTGGCCCCAGGCATGGCCCCCTGTCACAGTATAGTTTAATTTAAGTGCTGACTTAATACAGTGTATATAGTTGGTGTTAGTATAGTGTTGGTTTTCCTTTTAAATAAAATTTACAGCTGCTGGGTTCTTTTTTTAATTAATTGTCTCCGTTGCTTTATTTTAGCCAGGTAGCTAGCTTTATACTTCAGTTGGGTATGGGAACTGTTTAATTGCCACACTTAAACTGTTTACGCAATAATTATTGCCTTTCCCCCTTGAAGAGGGTGATACTTTCTCATTTTTCTTTTGTTCCAAATTAGAGACTTTCTATATGGTGGCCATGAAAAGATCCACAAACAGCCTTAACTAGCTCTTTTCCATAATCTTGACTACCCTCTACTAATGGTTTTCAAGGATAATCTTTATATTTAGTAATATAACTCCTGTTGGAGAAGAAGTACGTACCCTAGCTGGTTTTGCATCTCTCAGGTTACATCTGTATTTTTAATTTGATCCAAATCCCTTTTAGCTGCTGCTTCTACTAATGGAACTGTCTTTGCACTCTTAACTCTCTATCAGCTTTTGTTGTTGTTGATGATTAAATCAGTTGTGAGAGACAAGACAGAGAATTACATAAGAAAGTCTATAAAAATCTTAAATAAAAATCAGTCAAAAAATTATGTTGTCTCTTCGCCAGGCCAATAACTTAACTTTTATAAAGGCAGCAGTACCACCTAGTGGCCAAGGAAAGAGAAACAACATAATTTAGAAAACTTCCAGAATACTGTTTCAACAAAATATTAATAAAATGACTGGCTCGTTTTGAAAACTGTATTTAACAAGCCACCTTAAAAACAAATGAGCCATATTTATGTAAGTTATGTTTATGCATGGCAGTTCAGGAAGAAGAGTCACACAGGTTGCCAATCTACTTGAACATCCTGCTTCTGACACGAGCAAATACCCAGATGCTAGGCAGGAAGTCTGGAGGACCCCTGTGGAAGAGAACTGCAGAGCAAGGAAAGTTTCTTCCTTGTACCCATCAGTTCAGAATTCAATTACTTCTATTAAATAATATCTGATATAGTGTTTATAGATAAAGTTATTGTCTAGAGAAATGTCTAATGATAGTATCTGACAAAGTAGGCTGATGCCTACAAAAACTCATGCATCTATGAACTACTTTCTCTCTAAGGTACCACCCTGTCCCACCTTCTGACTAATGATATAATAGGCAATTCAGGGATGGTTACAGTCATACAGGCTTTGTCCAATTCCCTTAACTTGCATTTCGGATGCCAGGTCTTGGAGAACACCTCACCCAGTTATGTTGCTTTTTATCTACCCATTTTTTTAGTGATATTGTAAATGATATGTATAATTCCATAGGCTACCATAACATATGTAATCCTTGTGTTACTTCTTCTGAACTGTAATCCCAAGAGGAAAAGGAAGCAGCTATTCTGGGATGTTGTATATGTGTGCATAAGGCACACCATGCCATTCTATTTATAATTACATGTAGCATGTGAGTGTGTAAAGGCCAATACATACCCAAGTAGTGGATGATCCCTGCCCCAAAGAGGTTTTGTCCAAACAGAAATCTGGACTGTGGAACACATTCTGCCTGTCAATAGGGGGCATGTGGCATTCATGAGGGCAGCATTGCTACTGGTGCTTCTGTACACTACACTGGTCTTCCTGCCTTCATGGCAAACCATCTGTACAGTCTGGAGGGCCATGTGCATCTTCTGGGTCTCCAGATGGGAGAAGGTCATGAAAACCACAGTGTACAAGATGCACTAGACTGGGGGCCCAAAGAATGCTGGACATTCTGTTCTTTCTTTGGGCCATGTACATGAGCCAGATCTGTCCTGGAAAACTGGAAGTGAAGAAGACTCCAAAACAGCCAGCTTCATGAGATACTTTTCAGGGAACCTGTGATGCTGGCAGGTATACATGCCATGAGCCTGGGAACAACCATGGTCCTACATGGTCCTGGAG
This sequence comes from Alligator mississippiensis, assembly GCF_030867095.1. Classification (NCBI taxonomy): domain Eukaryota; kingdom Metazoa; phylum Chordata; order Crocodylia; family Alligatoridae; genus Alligator; species Alligator mississippiensis. Next base: position 83,201,972 of record NC_081828.1, on the reverse strand, counting down.
CATTCCCGGAACAGATACATAATACACAATGAAGCCCCAGTGACACTACCAAACCACTGTGAGATGCAGGAGGTGATTAGGGCAAGGGACTGTTCATACATGGTCTGGTCATGGTATCTTGAGTGGAGTTTCCTCTAGCTTTCTGCATCACCCTAAATAGAGATCAGGTCAAGCACCTCTTCCTGGCTGTAGCTGTTGGCACTCCTGGCAGATGAGGTGAATGATGCTGGAGTGGATATTGTGGCATCCAAACTGGTCTTAACAGGTGTCTGAACAGGTATCAGTTAGTGTCCCTGAAAATGGTGCTGGGTCATATGCCATGGAATGGGCAAGTGCTGTGGACTGGTGCTGGCCATAACTGGTCACCAGATAGCAGCATAAAGGAATGAGCATATGCCTTTGTGAGCAGTGGAGAGTTGGCAGTGGTGATGTACCCAACCTTATCACCAGGGATCCTGGTTTTCATAGATTCTAGAGTTGGAAGGGACCTCAGTGGGCCATCTAGTCTGACCCCCTGCCCCAGCAGGCAAGAAAAAGGGTCATCAAACCTGGGGTCATGTGAACCCAGCCAGGTGCCTGTCCAGTGTCCTCTTGAAGACCCCCAAGGATGGGGCAAGCACCACCTCCCTTGGAAGCCCATTCCAGATCCTGGCAACCCTGACCATGAAGAACTTTTTTCTAATGTCCAGTCTAAACCTACTCTCCAGTAGCTTATGGCCATTGTTCCTTGTTGTTCCAGGGGGTGCCCTGGTAAACAGATCATCGCCTACTTCATGTTGCTCTTCCCTTATGAATTTGTACGCCCCCACAAGGTCCCTTCTCAGCCTTATTTTGGAGAGGCTGAAAAGATTGAGATCCCTTAGCCTTTCCTTGTAGGACCTTCCCTGCAGGCCTCTAATCAGATGAGTGGCTCATCTCTAGACCCTCTTCCAGGTTGTCTGCATCCCACTTGAATTGTGGCATCCAGAACTGGACACATTACTCTAGTTTTCTCTGATTAAAAAAAAAAAAAAATCCCCAATTTTCAGTTAAAAAAAGGAACCACAAATCCACATTTTTCCATGATTGAAATGGAACACCACTATATATATAGATATGTATCTATATATTATTTATATATATACAGCAAAAGCTGTGTTAACCAGCACTTCATTAGCCAGAATACTCTATTAACCGGCACTCAAGGTACGCGGCAAAAGTGAAACCGGAAGTACCACTTTCAGGTTTCACCACCGCCGTGAGCAGAGTTCTTGCCACTTCTTCGGCCCACAGCCCAGGGCAAAGCAGCCTGCGCTGGGCCCTTCTCCCTGTCCCCCAGCACACTGATGCCGGGGAGTGCACCAGATGGTGCACATTTGATTAACCAGAATATTTGATTAACCGGCATCCCCCATTCCCGGGGGATGCTGGATAACAGAGCTTTTACTGTATATAGATATATCTAGCTATATATAGAGAGAGATCTAGATATAGATATATATATAGATAGTGGTGTTTCATTTTAATCATGGAAAAAGGTGGATTTGTGGTTTTTTCCTTTAGTGGAGTTTGGGTCATGTCAGGGTTGTTCTTAGTGGAGTTTGGGTAATATCAAAGTCATTCTTGAGTACTACCAGGGAATACCAGGGAGATGACTTGGGTCTTGCTATCTGGAAAAAGAACTGGAAACAGTACTTCAGTTTTCTATAATTAAAAAAAAAAATCCCCAATTTTCAGTAAAAAAAGGAACCACAAATCCACATTTTTCCATGATTAAAATGAAACACCACTATATCTATATATATAGATAAATATAGATATATGCATGAGAGTGCCAGAGAATCAGAGCCCACCGGGCTATGTCCAGTGCAGATGGAAAACATCCAGACTGAGAGGGATTGCCTACTCACAATATGGGAGGGATGACAAGCTGGACAAGCTGTATACTCAGCGTATACCTCCATGTTTCATAGTTTCATATTTGACAGGGTTGGAAGGGACCTGAGCAGCTCACCAAGTCCGACCCCCTGCCATGGCAGGAAAGAATGCTGGGGTCAAACGACCCTGGGTAGGTGATTATCTAGCCTTCTTTTGAAGACCTCCAGGGTAGAAGCGAGCACCACTTCCCTTGGAAGTTGGTTCCAGATCCTAGCCACCCTGACTGTGAAGTAGTGCCTCCTGATATCTAGCGTGAATCTACTCTCAGTCAATTTATGGCCATTATTCCTTGTTATTTCTGGTAGTGCTCAGGGAAACAGGGATTCTCTCATTGCCTGCTGGTCCCCCTTGGCCAGTTCATAGATGGCCACCAGATCTCCTCTCAGCCTTCTCTTGTAGAAGCTGATCAGGTTCAGGTCCCGTAGCCTCCACTCGTAGGGCCTGCCTTGCTGCCCCCGATCATGCAAGTGGCCCTCCTCTGGACCCTCTCCATGTTGTCCCTCCTGAAGTGCGGCACCCAGAACTGGACACAGTACTCCAACTGCGGCCTGACCAGTGTCGCATAGAGGGGGAGGATCACCTCCTTGGGCCTGCTCATGTTGCATCTGTGGATGCATGACAAGGTATGGTTAGCCTTCCTGATCGCATCCTCACATTGGCGGCCCATGTTCATCTTGGAATCAATAATGACTCCAAGACCCTTTTCTGCCTTTGTGCTGAAGAGAAGGGAGTTCCCAAGCCTGTAGGTATGCTGCTGGTTCTTCCTCCCCAGGTGCAATACCTTGCACTTGTCAGTATTGAAACCCATCCTGTTCTCATCCGCCCACCCCTGTAACCTGTCCAGATCTAATTGCAGCCTGTCCCTCTCCTCTAGCATGCCCACTTCTCCCCATATCTTAGTGTCATGCACAAATTTGAACAAGGTGCTTTTCACCCCCTTGTCCAAGTCGCTGATGAAGATGTTGAACAGTGCGGGCCTGAGGACCAAGCCCTGGGGAACCCCACTGCCCACATCCCTCCAGGTCGAAAATGACCCATCCACCATCACTCTCTGGGTGTGGCTCTCCAGCCAATTTGTAACCCATCTGACTGTGTAGGCATCAACACCACAGTCGCCTAATTTTTTAATGAGAATGGGGTGAGAGACAGTGTCGAAGGCCTTCCTAAAGTCCAGAGAGACTATATCCACCGCGACACCTGCACCCAAGGATTTTGTGACCTGGTCATAGAAGGCCACCAGGCTGGTCTGACAGGACCTGCCTCAAATGAACCCATGTTGGTTGCCCCTAAGCATAATCTCCCCTGCTGGTCCCTCGCAGATGTGCTCCTGGATAATTTTCTCAAAGAGCTTTCCCAGGACCAAGGTAAAACTAACGGGCCTATAGTTTCCTGAGTCCTCCTTCCTCCCTTTTTTGAAAATGGGGACCACATTGGCCCTTTTCCAGTCCTCTGGCACCTTGCCAGAGCACCACGAGCACTCGTAAAGGTGTGCCGGGGTCCTGCTATGACCTCTGCTAATTCCCTCAGCACTCTGGAGTGGAGATCATCAGGGCCTGCTGATTTGAACACATTTAGTCCCACCAGAAGTTCCCTGACTAGGTCCTCACTGACCCTGGGCCTGGCTGCGCCTCCCCTGGGTCCGTCAGGGATCCCAGGGGGGAGGATGGTCTGGTTCCTGATCAGAAAAATGGAGGCAAAGAAATTGTTAAAGAGGTTAGCTTTGTCGTCTGGTGTGACCACCAGATTTCCTAGCGTGTCCTGCAGAGGCCGCACGTTACCTGGTACCTTCTTTTTACCCCCTATGTATTTAAAAAAGGACTTCTTGTTATCTTTAATCTGGGTCGCTAGTCCCAGTTCCATCTCTGCCTTGGCCTTCCTAACAGCCTCCCTACAATCTTGAACAATGGAGGTATAATCGTCCTTGGTGATGGCCCCTCCCTTCTATTTGGTGTAAGCCTCCCTTCCATGTTGAAAAGACCTGTAATGGGGAAGCCACACTTCCAGAGTAGCCAGCCTCTTCATGATGGCAATTCACAGATTCACTTTCCTTCTTTACTCCAGACTTGTTTGCTTCTTTCCAAACTAAAGTTTTGGCATCCTTTCCTGACACATTTTCATAGTTGTCTAGCCAACTATGAAGGGTGTGGGAGCATGCGAGTATGTGTGCAGATATGTGGGGTGTGAGTGAGTATGGAGTTTGTGGGGGGGCTGTTTGTGGTGGGGGAGGGTGACTGGGGTGTGTGAAGGGGTGTGGGGTCTGCATGTATGGCAGTGCAAGGGGGGGGCATACATATATGGTGGAGTCTGCATGTGGGACTTGCCCTACGAACACACACACACACACACACACACACACACACACACTCCCCCCTCTCTCCCTCCCTCCCTCATTGCATGGATGCATGCACATACCCCCTTCCCTGTTCCTGGGCCCTGGTTACCAGCACAGGCCCCATGCTCCCCTGGTCTGGCCATGCAGCCAGGAGCCACATGGTGCAGGAGTGGCCAGTCGGCAGGCAGGGAAGCTCTGAAAGTGGCAGCAGGCAATGGGAGTGGGAGTGAGTGGGCATGTGGGAGCGCAGTGACAGCTGGGCAGGAGTTCAGGGCCTGCACTGATGTCCTGGGGCCAATGTCAGCAGGGCTGACAGCAGAGCAGAAGGAGCATAGGGTCCTGGCCAGCAGGGGCTCAATTGGGCCAGACTGGCTCCCCTCTGTCCCTGCTGGTGCAGCCTAGCCCAGCTCCATAGACCCCTGACAGCCTATGCCCCACGCTCCTGCTGCCCCACTTTGGGCCCCGCTGGCACTGGCCCTGGGACACCGGTGTGGCCCCACGCTCTCGCCCAACTATTGCTGCACTCCCATGTACCTGCTCGCTCCCACTCCCCCTCCAACCCCTGCTGCCACTTTCCCCACTTTCCTGCCTACTGCCACAGCACTCCAGCACCACATGGTTCCCAGCTGCATGGCCATGACCACAGAACTCAGCAGGAACTGGCACGGCCCTGAGGACTGGGGTGATCACTCACAGACCTCCCTGCCTCCCTCCCCTGCTCCTTCTTATCTGAATTTCCCTCTGGTGCAGGGAGGCAGGAACAGCCCCACAGTCCCAGGCCAGAAGCCTCTACTAGGCAGGGGCTTCCAGTTGGGGTAAGGGGGAATAAGTGAGTCTTGCTGTTGGGTCCTGCCACCAGCTCCCCCTGGGTCCTACTGCCCCTGTCATCTTTGACAGGTAGCCAGGAGCAGATAAATATTACTTTTCTAAATTTTTTAGAAGCCCCATGGGCCAATAGAATGACCTGGTGGGCTGGATTCAGCCCATGGGCTATATTTTGCCCACCCCGATGTATACTGCTAGACATTTCGTATTGTACTTGTTTAACAAACACAGTTAGATGGACCTCACCTGGCCAATGTAGTTCCTTCATGGTAAACATATGTTGCATAAAGAGCAGAGAACATACCACCAGTGATGATATTTCACTAACCCTAGCAGAAATGTTGCTTGTTAGACTCTAATACATTGCATTCTTCCAGATGTTCTGTCACTCCTAAAGATTTTTTCATAGACAAATGAATCTCTTTTGTAGTGGCAGCTTATTCAGACACAGGTTCTTCAGTGAAAATATCCTTTTCTTTAAAGATTCCATAGTGCAGGAACCAAAGCCTGTTGCCTCCCATTCCCTGATCTATTTGTAGTCCAGGGTCCCATCTGGTTCGAGGATGACTACATCCCACAGTGTTACGCAACAAAGACAGCAATGCCATATATGCTTGCAAACCAGGCTCTAGGCTTTAACAGTAACTGCAACTACATCAGTTGCTCTGACTTAGGCTGAGACCAGGCAGTTCTGTTCCTTTCTGGGCAATGAGAGTAGTAATAATCAGTGATCAACAAATTTTAATTTATTTAGAAGGGAAACATTTCACAGAAAACATAGCTTAAAAATAGCTGTATGTTTATCTGTTCCATAAGGCTTTCCATTCCTGGATTTGGGAAGACTCGCCTTTAGACTGTCTCCACACAGTCTCTCTGCCTGTATCAGCCTGCCTAGCTCCAGGGACACAGGGACAGTATCAAAACATTGCCTGCCACACCCAGCACATAGTCCAGCAGATGAAATGTATCTCAGGTCAGTACACTCTACTCCTCAGAGTGCACACAGAGCTGTTTTGAGGTGGTGTTATCCAGGACACTTGGAAGTCTAAGTTTTGGAGTCAGCATCTCAGTGAGAATCACAAAGCAGTTCCCCTTTCTCAGACTTTTGTTTCAGGTAACCTTCAGGCTTGAATATTTATATATTGACTGTGAATACAATGGACCTAGTGGAGTCCCTGGTGGAAGTGGGCAGGATCCTAAACATTCTCCAGATAAACACTAGGGATTTGTGAAGCTTTGCTCCCCGATTAGATTTGGCAGTGGCTGAATCTCTGAATCCGAATCAAATTAGAGGATCCTTTAATCTCTCCAAATCTAATCGGAACCTTCCAAATCGATTCAGAAAGCTTTGGTGATCTGGACATAGATACAACTTTAAATGTTTTTTCTACATACCTCAAGGTACCAGGTGGCTCATGAATACTGTGATGGTGGGGTACATGGAGTGTCCACAGAAGCTCAGGGGGCTCCCCAGTATGCTTAGCAGCAGACCTGGAAGTGGACCAGAAGCACTGCTGGTCCACTTCTGAGTCTGCCAGAGATCGTACACCCCCGCACCCCCTCTGGCTTGGCGACTGGTGCCTCCTGTGTCTTCAGGGGCCAGCCAATCGCTAAGCCGGGAGGGCGCAGGGGAGCCCCCCAGTGCACTCCCCAGCGGACCTGGAAGTAGACCGGAAGTACTTCTGGTCCACTTCTGGGTTCACTGCCAAGCACGCGAGGGCCCCCCACCCATGCTCCTGTGGGATGCTCTATCCGCCCCAGCATTGCAGTATTCATGAGCTGTGCCTGGTACCTCTACGTATGTAGAAAAAACATTTAAAACTGTGTCTATGTCTGAATTGCTGATTCTCTGAATCAGCATCAAATCTTCAGATCTGGATTTAGCTGAATCGAATCAGGGACAGTGATCTGAATCAACAAATCAAATCACTGTCCCTGATTCGGGCTGAATCCAAATCCAAATTGAATAGGGCCCGTTTTGCACATCCCTAATAACCACCCAAGTAATAATCATTGCGTCATGCAGAGAGATTCCTAAGGGGAAAAGCCACCTAAGCAAACTCAGGCGGAAGAGGAAGAAGTGACACTTCTGAGACAGTATCTTGTGAAGAACTCAGAGCATTTATAACTTTGCTAGCTGAAAGGGCACCATGGACATTTATATACATGCTCAGGGAGTCAGGGAAGGGAAGGGGAGGGGAGGCTGTGAGAGCCGCTCTAATTACAGCTTCTGGAGTGTCTCATGTATCAGTGTCCGTGCACTTCAAAATGGTGGTGGGAGGATTTTAGCTAAAGCTTATAGAATAAGCTTTAGTTAAAGCACCCCCACTGCCATTTTGAAGTGCAGGGACACTGATACATGAGATGCTGGGGGCTGCTGGAGCACAGTAATTACCATGCTCCAACAGACTCGATTAATTGAGTTTGCTCAGATGTGCTATAATTACAGTGCATCAGAGCAGCCTCATTCCTCATGTATAGGCACCCCATGATAGCAAATAGAACTTAGTATTGATAGGGCAGAAGCACTGCACTTCAAAAGAAATAACTTTAACTCCTTATATATATTATAGGGTTTTCAACTGGACTATATTGGAAGAAAGATCTGGGCTTCACTGTGGGCACCTCAGCCCTACTCCATGGGCAGCAGCAGTGCAAAAGCAAGAAAAATGTAAGAACACATGAGAATGGGATGGACTGTCCTCCACAGAATACCATAATGGCATGTACACAAAAAAGGTGGCACTGGGGCTGGCAGGCCATCTTGGCTCAATAGGGAAGTTGCAGATCTTCTAAAAAAGAAAAGGGAGACTTACCAACAATGGACGCTAGGAATAGGGCCCCAAGGAGATCTACATAAGATTGGCCCACACCTGTAGGGGGCTGATTAGAAAAGCAAAGGCAGTGACCAAATTCAGGTTAGCAACTGAAATCAAGGACAATAAAAAGTTCTTCTATAAGTATGTAGGTAATAGGAGAAAAACCAGTGGAAACGTGGGACCACTGCTCAATGCATCTGGACATCTGATCACCAACACCAAGGTGAAAACTGAACTGCTGAATGAGTACTTTGTATCTGTATTCCACCAGTCTAAGAGTGACAGCCTGCCAATTGCAAATATGACACAGAATAGTCATAGAAAGATGATCACCTGCCAACAGACAATGTAGAGGTGGTGAAAGACAAGCTAGAGAGGCTGGAGCCAGAAGCAGTGACAGCACAGCAGCTGAGAGGAGGCAAGTCCTCGGTGCCCAGAGCAGGGCACAGGGTGGGAGAAGCCTGGCAGTGCAGGAAGGCCTGGAGAGGCACTTCAGTGGTTGCACAGAGGAGACCCATTGAGCTGCATCCTGACCACCACCACCACCTGAGGGAGCGTGAGTCATTGTGCCCTTGGGTCTCACTGGGGAAGGTCACTTGGGGCAGGCAACCCAGAGAAAGAGGCTGGGTGAGCAGTCCCCTGCCCAGGCAAGGGCCTGAAGTGAGGGGGCCCATGGTGCTTCCTGAACACCACCCACTCTGAGCAGGGATATATAGATTAAGGAATAATGTTATTAAGAATGTTTGTGTCTGCGCCTTATATTTTGTAATTGAGATGTTGTATTATGATGTTGCATTGCATTGATGTTGCTGCAATTATTTGGTTGTGATGGGTAAGCAGTGGTATCATAGAACAAAGTAATTTCTGATTTTATTTTGTGGGTATATTGTTTTCTCTGTTGTGGTTAGGAGTGATTTTCCCACAGTGTTATCTAGGGTTTGACCTGGGTTATTGGTAAATGTTCACTGTGTAAACATATGTATATGATATTTAGTTTTATGTTTAGGTATATTATAATTCCATAAACTATAAATAGTTAAGAGCATTGGCATGGAGTTGACTGTATAGAGGAAAGAGGGACCCACGCTCATATCACCAGTGTCCCTCTTACAGCACTGTTGTCTGTCTCATCTATCCCTTCCAATTGAGGACAGGCACACCCTTGGGTGTTCCCAGATTACACTAGCCAATTCCTGCTAGCACGTACCACAGCTCAGCCACATCCCACTGCCATCTGTCTGGGATCTCTCCATCACATCCTTCTCTTCTGGCTGCTCCTAGCTTCCACTTCCTCCAGTTCCCTGGGGACTTCTAGGAGTTGTATTTCACATTGCAGTTCACATTACAGTACATTCCTCCTCCATAAAGCATGGTGCCCCCCTCTCCCCATATAAAATAGAAACACGGTACTGACATAGGGGTGGGGATCTAGGAACGGACATATTTGGTCACTAATTGGCACAAACATGCTGTGCTGAGAGAGTAGAGTGTACCTGAGGGCAGACATGTTTCAGAATCAGAACAGCGGTGCTGTTGCAGAAGTTAGGAGCTGCATGCAGGAGTTAGGAGCTGTCATAAGCACACAGCACTGAGACAGGGTTTGGAGTTGAGAATGGGCATGTACGGTGGCTGGAACTGACACACACTACTGAGATTGAGGTGTGCAGCTGAGAACAGATAGTCCGAGTGCCTGGCACAAGCACAAACATTGACACAGTGCTGAGAAATGGAGAATGGGTATGCCCAGTGCTTGGCACTAATGCACAGTGCTGCTTGCACCCTGGCTGAGCTCAGGATTTCCCCTGTACTGGGTTCTACACAGATCCCAAAGGAGATCAGGACCCTCACTTTTCTGAAGAGACACAGGAGTAGGAAGGAGCACAGAATGGGAGAGATGTGCTGGACTTGGGGCACAAAGTTCCTTAAAGAATTAGGGAGCTGGTGGTCTAATTCCCTTGGGATCTGTTAATGGGGGAGCTGGTCTTTGAAATGGGGGAAACTTCTGCTGTGCCAGGTTAGCTTGCCTCCAGATGGAGGGGATCAGAAGTCATATGCCTTGGAGCTAGAACAGGGAGAGATAAAAGAGCAGCCTGGGTCAGACAGGATATGGTGGTGTGGGTCTCCCTCCTTTCCTACTTTTGGTGTTGGTGCCTTCTGAGGGGCCTCTAGGACAAAAGCAATCACCCATTAGGGAGCAACATTTGGGATAATCATACTTAACTTTCTTCCTCACTGATTAAAAAAATGAAAAATATTTGAGAAGGAAATATTTGAGTAATACTTGGAGACCAATGAAAGGACACATTCCCTTACACCCTTGAACTTTTCAAGGGCAAAAGATGGGGAAAGTATGTATTTTCCCCTTTCGAGTTGTTTTTTAATTAAAAAAAAAGAATTTATATAGAAGTCTTTGAACTATGGTCTTAACCGCATAGTTGCTTTGCCTAGAGTGGTGGAAGGAGAGTGAGAATGTGATTGGGTTACAAACCTGTTTGCAATCATCTTTGTATGTTGATGATGTTATTTATTATGAACTTTAGATAATGTTAATATTTGAGTCTGATCTTAAATCTCATCTACACAGGAACATTGGAACAAATTCTGCCTTCAGTGAAATCAAAGATTCTTCATCCCTTGCCCTCCCTGGGTGCATCCCCATGAGCAGGCATGTGCGTTTCCCTGTGGACAAGTAGCAGCAGCACACCTTGTATCGCTGGAACTTGTCCCCAGGGAACACCTATGCCACACTCCAGTGTGCAGCAGATTACCCCAGCTGGGCAGGTGCTGGCCCCAGCAGCTTTACTTGGGGTCCTGGGAGAGCTGCAGCCAGTAGCCATGTGCGCTGCAAAGTAGCAGAGCAGGGAGTGCTTGCATGTGTGGTGTGTGGTGCTACAGATGGGGCTGCAGCACCACATATTGCACATCCGTGCTCGTCTGGATGCATCCCCATCAGACAGTGCAACAACTGTGCACATTAGAATACTTTGGTAGGATGTCTGCTTTAAGTAATAAATACATTAAAGGAGTTGTCACTAGGTGTCAACAGAAACTGGGTGGAAGGGAGGTCCGTTTCATTCACTGGGTGGTCAACTCTTACTTGGCCAGGCAGAAGGAAATAAACAAAATTTTCAGTATATCCCACTGTAAGCTGGGGTTCCTTAGACATTTTGACAAGAGATATTGTTAACAGTTGAGAAATGTTATAGTATCTGGAAATCACTTTGTAAAGCATCTAATTCATTGCTTTTAAGATTTTTTCAGAAAAAGATATTAAATGGATTTTATTGGACTCCCAATAAAATGGTTCCTTAAAGCAGTACTTACCTCAAATGACTACTGCTGGAGATGTGGAAACCATGTTGGGTCTCTTAGTCATATTTTTTATTTTGTCCTAAAAGTACTAGTTTTTGGCTTAGCATTTGCGCAGCACTTTCTAAGACACTTAAAATTAACATGGTACCATCACCAGATTTATACATATTGGGGATTATAGATTCATTACCATTGTCTGTACACATGGCTAGCTATAATATTTTTGATGATTAAACGAGTAATTTTAAAGAAATGGAAAATTCCCAGCGTACCTTCATTCCCAGAATGGTTAAAAGAACTTATGCACAGTGCATTAATGAAAAAGATACTGGACTCAATATGAAGCAGTATGATGCAATATGAATCATCTATTAAGTTTATAAGTTGATTTGTTTGTGTCTTGGTATCCTTGAAATATATATGTATATTTGTTAGTTGGTTGTCAAGCTCTCATCTTCCCCTAGTCTTTATTAAATTTATAGTATGTATGTTTAATTATCTATTTTGTAATACTTTTGTTTTATTTTCTTATTATTTTCTTATTTTCTTATTGTATTTTACTTATTAGTTCATATTTTATTGTTTTTGTGGATTTTATTTTATTGTTATAATATGAAAATTAATGAATATTATCATTATAAACAAACAAACAAACAAAACCTAGACAAAAGCAGTAGCAAGGGAAAGCTGGGTGGGGATCATCCAGTGGTGGAGATTCTACACTTTCCTGCTTTGGCATGATGAGAAAAAGGACTGCAGAGATGCTGTCTGCACCTCCATGGGTGTGCACTTAAATTTTTCCATGTTTCCTCATATTTATTATATATATTTTCCTCATGTTTCTTCATGTCTATGTTTTTCCTCACGATTTTCCCTTTTTTCATTTTTTATTTGTTTTCCAAGAGATTTTGAGTGAATTTCTGGTGCTTTGTTAGGTTTTTTTTGTCCCTTCCATATGATTTGTTTTCTTAATTTTCTTTTTGTTTTCCATGTGTGCATGTGTTTGGTTCCATTTTTTCAGTTTCTTTTCTTTTTCATATGGGTTATTTATGTGTTTTTCTGTGATTTTTCTTCATTCATAGGTTCATAGATTCATAGAATGCAGGCTGGAAGGGACCTTCGAAGATCATTGGGGTCAGTCCCCTGCACCAAGCAGGAAAGACAACAGGGGCCAAGTGACCCCAGCAATGTGACCACCCAGTCTCCTCTTGAAGATTTCCAGAGTAGGTGATTGCACCATCTCTGGCAGGAACTTATTCTACAGTCTGGACACCCTAGCTGTGAAGAAGTTTGTCCTAGAGTTGAGCCTGAAACGGTCTTCCAGGAGTTTGTGACCATTGTTCCTGATTTTCCCCAAGAGTGCCCAGGTGAACAGTTGTTCACCAAGCCCTTGGGGTATGCCCCTGATGTAGTGGTAAGCTGCTACCAAGTCCCCTCTCAGCCTTCATTTCTTCAGGCTGAAGAGTGCCAGGTCCCTCAGCCTTACCTCACATGCCTTGCCATACAAGTCTCTGGTCATATGGATGGCCCTTCTCTGGACTCTTGTGAGTTTTTCCACATCCTTGTTGAAGTGCAGTGCCCAGAACTGGATGCAGTACTGCATCTGCAGTCTCACCAATGCCAAGCAGAGTGGAAGAATCACTTCCTTGGTTTTGCTGGAGATGCATCAATTGATGCACAGCAGAGTATTATTTGCCCTGCTGGCTACAGTGTCGCACTGCTGGCTCATGTTCATACTGTGGTCAATTATTACCCACAGGTCTCTTTCATTCGTAGTGCTAGTCAGATTGGCATTGTCAAGCCTGTAGGTGTGCAGGGGATTGTTCATTGCCAGGTGGAGCGCTTTACATTTCTCAATGTTAAACCTCATCTGGTTCTGATCTGCCCAACTTGCCAGCCTTTCTAGGTCCACCTGTATCTGCAGCCTATCTTTGAGCATGATCATGCTCCCCCATAACTTGGTGTCTTCCACAAACTTGGCCAGTGAGCTCTTCACCCCAACATCCAAATCATTGATGAAGATATTAAAAAGCACTGGACCAAGCACCAACCCCTGAGGGACACCGCTGGCCACTTCTTGCCAAGATTACACAGATCCATTCAGTAGAACTCTCTTCATCCTACCCCGTAGCCAGCTTCATACCCACCTGACTGTCTCGCAGTTAAGTCCACTATCTTCTCATTTTCTTATGAGAACATCATGGGATACCAGATCAAAAGCTTTTTGGAAGTCAAGGCATACAATGTCAACCTCCTCTCTCTTATCCAGGTGGCAAGTTACCTGATCATACAAGGAGATGAGGTTGGTAAGACAAGACCTGCCCACGATGAAACCATGCTGGCTGTTGTTCAGAATCCTACCTTCTGCAAGTCTATCCCACCTTAATGAATTTTTCCAGGATTTTCCCTGGGATAGAAGTTAGGCTAATTCACCTGGCTCCTCCCTCTTCACCTTCTTGAAGATGCGCAAAACATTGGCCCTTTTCCAGTCCTCAGGGACCTCTCTAGAGCACCACAAGTTTTGGAAGAGCTTTGCCAGGGGTTCCGCGTTGACTTCGGCCAGCTCCTTCAGCACCATCAGATGAAGTTCATTCAGGCCTGCTGATTTATATATGCCTAATTTTTTTAATTGGTCACACACCAGTTTTACAGCAATAGTAGGAAGGTGGTCATTCCTACCCTGCTCCTTCTGTACCCTATCCCGCATGTTTTTCCCTTTGGTCCTGTGAAAGACCAAAGCAAAGTAGTCATTCAGGAGTTCAGTTTTCTCCTGAGCACCGGTAACCAGCTGTCCTGAGTTGCTGAGCAGTGGCCCCACACTCCCATTCATTTTCCTCCTGTTCCCTACGTACCTAAAGAAGGACTTCTTGTTGCCCTTGATCCCTATTACAAATTTTAGTTAAATTGCCACCTTAGCTCTTCTAATCTGTTTCCTACAAGTGTGGACCATTGTTGTATAGTCCTTCTTGGGGCATGTGCTAAGTTTCCATTGTTTGTATGCTTCTTTCTTAAGAGGACCATGATTTCCATAGTTAACCAAAAGGGCTTCCCAGCCCTTTTGCTACCTTTTCTCCACATGGGAATGGACTTCCTTTGCGCTTCAAGGATTGTGCCCTAAAGAAATGACCATTCTTCACGTACTCCTTTTGCCTTTGGTCCCTGGTCCCACAGCACTAGTGACCTGAGCTTGTTGAAATTTGCATTTTTGAAGTCCAAAACTTCAATCCTGCTATCTAGTTATTCTGGCTTGCGATGGATGGTGAACATGATGGTTTCATGGTCACTGTCGTCAAGGCTGCCCTCTGTTTAAGTCAGTCACCAAGTCATCTCCTTTGGCCAGGACCAAGTCTAGAAGAGCATTACCTCTGGTTGGCCCTTGTACATCCTGAGTCAAAAAAAGCTCTTTGATGTAGGTCAGAAAGGAAAGTGACCGATCTGACTTGGCTGAGTGTTCCTCCCAAGAGATGTCCAGGTAATTGAAGTCGCCCATGACGATCACTGTTTGTAGTGTGATGTGTCTTTTTGCATTCCCCCCAACCCCAGGTACTTCATTATTCTCTAAATCTTTGTGGGTGTCATTTATTTCTTCTATTTTTCTTTTACTGTTAGTTTTGAGTTATGTTTTATTTTTGTCAATTCCCATTTAGTTTTGTATGCATTTTATCTTGTTATTTTTCTACCTTTTTGTTGTCTGTTTAAATACCTTTTCATGTTTTATAGGTTTATTCTCTTTCATGTTTTTCTTGCATTTTCATTTATTATGTCCTTTTGTGTGTTCTTCTATATGCAGTTATAAGTTGTGTTTTTCTCTTGTTTTCTCTTGTTTTCTCATTTTTCATGTTTTTTATGTTTTCTGTTTTGTATTATTTTGCACTTTGTTTTTCTTTTTTTCTTGCTCATTTTAATGTTGTTCTGTTTTTTTCTTGATTGTATTATTTCTTTAGTTTTCTGGGAGTATTATTAGTATCATCTTTCATAGACACCTTAGACACAGGTTGCAGATACCCAGGGCCCCATGTACCACAGGTTGAAAACCACTGGACTTGATGACCTCCTGAAGTCCTTTCCAACCCTAATTTTCTATGATTCTATACTGGACAACCAAACGAAATTCAGCAAAGATCAATGTCAGGTGCTATGCCCAGGGCAAAAAAACCAAATGGACAAAGTGTACAAATACAAAATAAGAGATGATTGGCTAAGCAGTAGTTCTAAGAAGGATGTAGGAGTTTGGGTGAATTACTGACTCAGCATGAACCAGCAATCTGACTCAGTCCCCAAAAAACCTAAGTTCAGTTCTGTACTACATTAACAGAAGTATTACAAGACAAAGGGAGGTAACAGTACTGCTCTACCCAGCAGTGGCCATGTGTTAGGTAGAGTATTGTGTGCAGTTCTGGGCTCTGTAATCTTAGAAGGATATAGACAAATTAGTGAGGATCTGGAATTGAATGAAGATGATAAAGAGGTTAGAAAGCAAGCTGGATGAGAAAGGCTTAGTGTACTACACATGTTTAATTTGAGGAAAAGGAGATAAAGGGGGCAAACCTGATAGCAGTTTCCAAATATTTGGAATGCTGTTATAAAGAAGAGAGAAAGCAACTGTTATTCCTGTCCTCTGTGGCAAGGAAGAGGTTTAAACACAAAACATGGGTTTAAACTGAAGCAAAGCAGACTTAGTTAGATATCGGAATAGTTGGTGAAAGAAACTGCTCAGGAAAGTTGTGGAATCTCCTTTATTGGAGGTTTTCAAAAAGAGGCTGGATGGGCATTTGTCTGGGACATGCTGGAGATCACCGCAGGGTATGTTTGATCAAGCTAGTTGAGCTGACCACTTTTACTTCTGCTGCTGGCTTTGGCCAAGGACCCACTGTTCAGAGCCCTTGCCTCTTCTGCAGCCAGGCTAGTGGATAATACCTGGAGGCCACCCCAGGCTTGTTAGCGATGCAAAACAAACAAAGGAAGTTATTTGTTTAAGTTACCACCTAGCTGTTCTCTAGTGGTTCTTCCAGGCTTGACCCCCTGGCTGCCTCTTATCTTTCAGAGACTTTGCAGAGCTTGCAGGCTTGTGCAGCAAAGCAAATGATCAAACAAACAAACAGAGAAGAACCCTGCTCTGAGCTCAGTGTCTTTTATCCTTCCTACTCTGGGCTCAGTGGCTAATCCTCTCTCGCTCCCCACACCTGTGTCAGCTCCGTTGCTGCAGGGCTCATTATGTCCCAGGACCTGGTTCCCCAGCCTCCGGTGAGTTCTCCTAGGTCTGGGGTGGGTGTGCAGAGGTGCTTCTGGGGTGTGGGGTTGTTCAGACTCCCCCAAACTCCTAGTAACAGGGCAGGGCCCTGTTATAGAGAGACACAAAAGGTAAAACAGGTACCTGTTTGTTACACTGGGTTGAAATCCCTGGGAAGTTCTATCATGGAGTCTAGCATTAAACAGCCTTCCATCTTTCAGTATTTCTGAAAAACAAATAGAATACACTATGAGTTATTAGTGTTTTGTATTCTGTTAAGTAGGAATAGTGCTCTGATTCTTGACCCAAGAACTCTATAGTTCTATTTTTCTACATGGAAATAACTGGGTAGTATTGGTAACTGGTATGGTGCAATTCTATTTTTTAAGATGCTTCTATTTTGTCTGAAGTATAGACTTCTTTCTGAAAGTGACAATTAGTAAGACACCAAGGGCTGCTTGCAGACATTAAAAATAAATAAATGTGCTTTACTAGAAGAAGCAGCATGTTGCTTCAAACCAGGTCAACAGAGTCTGTCTAGAACAGGTGCTTCAGTGGGGCTTTTTGGCACTTCAGATATAAGTGGAGTCACTCAGCTATTAGATAAAAGTGCTAAAAAGGCCTCACTAAAGTGCCTGATCTATACAGATGTTGGGCAAGCTGGGTCCAATTAATGAACCTCAGGGCATACACTGGGCTTGGTATGGGAGTGCACTGAGTTTGAAGCAAAGCACTGTTTGGGGAGTGGGGGGAGGAGTTTAACAACTACAAGCAGCTAAGTTGCCTTTTACTTTTGAGTATGTGATACCTTGTACTGATGTGAGTGATCTAGAGTTTAAATCCAAGTGCCATACGCCACCTTATTCCATAGACATAGGATCTTTGTGAGTTGGCTGGGAAATGTGAGATGCAAATTATTAGTGCTCTATAGATACCAGAACATATTTGTGGGGTTTTTTGTTTTGTTTTTGTACTACTTGTACAAAGGTATCAAATTATTAATTAAGTCTCCTGTGTGATTTAGGAATTTGTTTATACAGGTAACTCCCACTCCATTCCCTGCCTTCATTCATCTAAGTCAGTGATTCTTTGCCAGGGTGCCACACAGTGTTAGCACTGTGTGCAAACATGATTCCCAAGATAAACCAGAGATTTCAAACAGAAATCCATTGTGTTAAATACATACTAACCTGTTGTGATCTTTCTGAGCCTTTTGAACCAGGGTCTGGTATCAAAAGTATATTGTTCTCTGTGCCCAGGCCCAATTGACTCAGAGACACTTGGGATCCAATTACAACATGCTGATGACTGCCCACTAGAAGGTCTATGGCAGCGATGTTCAACCTTTCTGATGCACAGGCTGGAGGAGTGTGGCACAGCCAGTCAGAAGGCTGGATCTAGCATACAAACCAACCTCATGTACCAGATCTGGCCACAATGTCAGGTCAGGGACCATGCTCTGGCTCCAACCTCATCTTCTGGGTTCAGGGCTGCGTGCTGGGTCTGACTGTAAATCAACCCAGTGTGTCAGATCTGGGACCATGAACTGTCCCCATGTGCTGGGTGTGGGGCCACACTTTGGGTGTGATCCCACACACTAGGGCCATCCCTGCACACCAGGTCCAGGGCTGCATGCCAGGTCTAATCCCATGCACCAGGTTTTTTTCATAGATTCATAGATGTTAGGGGCTGGAAGGGACCTCATGAGATCATCAGGTCCAGCCCACCATTTTATCTAATTTAATAAGTACTTGGCTGCCAGCATCTTGGACTCATTGCTGTTCTTTGGCAGGAAAGATACTGGGCTCATCTAACCCCAGCAAAGGTGAGTGTCCAGACATTTTTTGAAGATTTCCAGAGTACATGATTATACCACCCTGAGGGGGAGTCTATTCCATACTCTGGACACTTGAACTATAACGAAGTTTTTCCTTATGTCCAATCTAAAGCCATCTTCTAGTAATTTATGACCATTATTCCTTGTCTTCCTCTGTAATCTAGTTACTGACGCTACACAGAAAGCTAAAGTATTTAATATTTTTTTACTTCCAATTTTACAAATAGAGGCACCTACCAGATGACAAGTACAGTTGGCAGCAGAAATAAGGAAGGAGACAAACAACCTACAATAATGGCAGAACGGCTCAGGGATTACTTGGAGAAGCAAGATGCTTTCAATTTGGTAGGCCCAGAGGGAAGCACATAAGGATGCTGAAGAACTTGGCTGAAGTCATTACAAAGCCACTGGCTATTGGCTCTTTGAGAACATGTGGAGTTTGGGTGAGGTCCTAGATGATTAGAAAAAGGCAAATATAATGCTCACCTTTTAGGGGAAGGAGGAAGATCTGGGGGACTACAGACTAGACAGTCTGACATCTAACCTGGAAAGTTCATGGAACAGTTCTTCAAGAAATCCATTGTGAAACACCTAGAAAAGAACAAGGTGATCAGCAAGGATCCGGGTTTTCCGTTTCCTATGGAAAAACGGAGAAAACCTTGGATTCCCTGTTTTTATAGGAGAAAATGTGGATTTGCCTTTTTAGTAGAGAAATCCATGGATTCTCCACTTTTGCAAAGAGCTCTTGCACAACTCCAGCCTGCAAGAGCTGATTGCAGAAAGGGCAGGAACCCCCCAGCCCTGGCCGGAGGGGGAGGGAGAAGGGGAAGGGCGGGGCCTGACCCTCCAAGTCAGCCAAGGCTGGGCTCAGGTTCAGACTTGCACTTCACCCCTAGATCCTAGAGGTAAGTGGGGCTTGGGGGCTGTGGGGCAGGGCTGGGGAAGGTGGCTGGGGGCTGAGGGATCAGGGGGTGCTGCTGGCTCCAGGCAGCACACCACAGCCAGGAGCAGGGCCAGGGGGTGAGGGCAGGGGTGCCCCCCTGCGGGGGGCCTTGCAGACAAGTGATGCGGGGCACAGTGTGGTGGTGCCCACCATGTGCAGGCTGCACACATACCGCCCAGCCGGCTGCCCTGGGGAGGGAGAGGGGGAGGCTCACATGAGGCTGGCTGCACAGCTCTGTGGCCGGCTCTGCAGCGGTGGTGAGGGATGGTGGGGGGGGGGGGGGGGGGGGGGGGGGGGGGGCTTGCACATGGTGGCCACTGCTGCTTACCTGTGGGGCCATGCCAGTGGTGACAGCTGCTGTGTACAAAACCTCCCCGTGCTGCCGCTGGAGAGCCATGCCCAGAGCTTTGCAGCCAGCCACAGGGTGACAGCAGCAGTGTGGTGGTGGCCATGGCCACTGCACAGCATAGGATAGTGGTGGGGATGGCTGAGTGCCGGCCAGCCACCACCACACTGCTGCTGCCACCCTGCGGTCAGCTGCACGGCTCCGGGCATGGTTCTGCGGTGGCAGTGGCAGCACGGGGAGGTTTTGTAAGCAGCAGCCATCACTGCTGGCATGGCCCCACACATAAATGGCAGCAGCCACCACATGCAAGCCCCCCCACACACACACCCCCAGCCACCATCCCTCGCCGCCACTGCAGAGCCGGCCACAAAGCTGTGCAGCCGGCTGCATGTGAGCCTCCCCCTCCCCCTGCCCCGGGCAGCTGGCTGGGCAGCATATGTGCAGCCAGCACATGGTGGCCATCACCACACAGTGCCCTGCATTGCTTCCTCACAAAGCCCCCTGCAGAGTGGCACCCCTGCCCTCCCCCCCTGGCCCTACTCCTGGCTGCAGTGTGCTGCCTGGGGCTGGCAGCACCCCCCACTCCCTTAGCCCCCAGCCACCTTCCCCAGCCAAGCCCCACAGCCCCCAAACCCCACTTACCTTTAGGATCCAGGGGCAAAGGGCATGGCTCCGTAGCTTGCCTGCAAAGTCCCTCCAGTCAGCATGCAGCTGCCACCCCCCGTGCCACCCCGGAGCTGTGCAGCCAGTTACGGGGCATAAGCAATGGTGCAGTGGCAGCCGCTGCATGCAAGCCCCCCTTTCCACCCACCCAGCTGGGTGGCATGTATGTGGCCCGCACACTATGGTTGCCACTGCACTGCTGCTGCTGCACCCTGTGCCACTTGCCCACAAAGCCGTGTGGGCTGCAGTGGCAGAGTTGCGGTGGTGACCTCCGTGTGCGAGCTCCCTGTCAGGCCAGGCAGTGCGTGTGTGGCCCGCAGAGTGGCACCCCTGCCCTCACCCCCTGGTCCTGGTCCTGCTCCTGGGAGTGGGCACAGGAACATGCTCCCCCACTTCTTGATCTACCCCCCCAGCACCTTCCCTTTCCCCTGCCCTGCCCCACCTCTTCCCCCAGCACACACTTACCTGCTGGGGTGGGTGTCAGTGTCTGTGTGTGCCTCTGTGTCAGCATGTCTGTGTCTGTGGGTCTGGGGGGCTGTTGTGAAGGGCATCAGGAGGGCTGTTGAGGCTGTGGGGAGGAGTGCGGGGCACCAGCAGTGCTGGGGGGAGCTGTGAGGGGCCTTTAATTTTTATCATGGATTTGGGGTTTTTAATTGGAGAATTTGCCATTTTTAATCGGAGAAAACCAGGATCCCTGGTGATCAGGAAGAGTCAGCATGGTTTCACCAAAAGCAAGTTATGTCTGACCAACCTGATTTCCTTCTATGATAAAAGTAACAGGCTCGGTGGACAGAGCCAACCTGAACAGGGTACAAATCAGCTCATGAGAGGCCTTGCCCCCGCTCTGATCCCACATGCCCTGGATGTGAAGAAGCCGCTGCCACTAATGGGGGTAGCACCGGTGGTCAGGAGGAGGGGTAGTGAGCGGCCAGACGCAAAGCCAGTGGCAGTGGCACAGAGTCACCATGGCCACTCAGCCAGACTCTGCAGGCCCCCCCCCCAAAACACGAGGCCCAGGGCAGTTGTCCCAATTCACCCACACTCCAGGGATGGCCCTGTCTGTGGATGACATTAGCTATGATACTGATCTGATTGCTGATATGTGGCCTGGCAACTAAGGAGAGCAGTGTCTGGCTGGTAAGTCTCTTTTGGGGGAAAGGGAGAGGGGGGAAGGGAAGAGAAGAGGTGTGGAGGGCATAGATCGAGGTCCCTGAAGTGAGGGAGGGAGTGGGGCTGGAGCAGGGACAGGGGCAGGGGCATGGGCAGGCACTTCCCAGCCAGGGCAGGACATGGGATGGAGCCGCAGCTCCTTTGGCAGGGTGCAGGGAAAGGGGGCAGCTGCTGCCGCTACGTGCACCCTGGGAAGGCATGGGGGGGCAAGTGTCCCCGGATCTGTCCATGGGGGTGAGGGTGGGCTGCAGCTGTGGGCTGGGGTGTGCCAGGCTCTTCCCTAGGGGGAGTTGGGCTGGGCTGGGCTGCACTCAGGGCAGGTGGCACTGGAACTGGGAGCAGGGGCTATGGAGAATTTTGGGATGGCTGTAGCCCCCGCTCCCAGCGCTGCTGCCACCTCCCCCAAGTGCAGCCCCGGCTCAGCCCCCTCACCAAGAAGAGCCCAATACAGCCCTGGCCGCAGCCCAGAGTGGCATCCTGCCCTTGCCCTGTGCACAGATCAGAGGCCACACACCCACCATGTCCTCTAAGGGTGCGTGTAGTGGCTGAAGCTGTCCCCGCCTCCCTGCACCACCTGGACAAGCCATTCATGGCTCCATCCCATGCCCTGCCTTGCCCTGCCCTGCCCAGCCAGTGCCTGCCCCTTCCCCTGCCCCAGCCCCACTCTAAGCAGGGGGCTGGTGCGCACTACCATATTTTCGTGCATATGTCCCACGGGGTATATGTGATTTTACAAAAAAAATGGATGGGTGCGGGCTATATGGGGGTGCAGGCTATCTACAGACTTTTTTTCCGCGGGGGCCAGGGCCGGGGCAGGCTGCGCCGCCTCCCCACTGGGCCCGGGCAGGCCGGGCTGTGCCGCCGCCACCACGGGAGTCGGGGCTGGGGCCGGGGCGGGCTGCTGCCGCGGGGGCTGGGGCTGGGCTACGCCACTGCCGCCGCTGCCGGGGCTGGGGCGGGCTACGCTGCCTCCCCGCGGGGCCCGGGTAGGCTGGGCTGTGCCGCCGCTGCCGTGGGGGCCGGGCCCAGGGCAGGCCGGGCTGTGCCGCTTCCCCGTGTATACACCGCTGCAGGGAACACATGGGTACAGTGTATACATGGACTAATTTACAAAAATACAATTTTCCGCGGGTTATACGTGGGTGCGGCTTGTACCCGTGGGCAGGCTATATGCGTGAAAATAGCACACATCAGAGCAGGTGTCAGGCATGTGTGTAGGTGTCCATGGTCTGCAATCAATCAGATGAGATTCAACAAGGACAAATGTTAAGCAAAACATTGGGCAAAATACAACACTTTGGGCAAAAAAAAAAACACTTGGGGCAAAATAACCATATACATGAACACATACCAGGCAGTGACTGGCTAGGCTGCAGTACTGCAGAGAAGGACCTGGGAATTGTGGTGGACCTTAAGCTGAATATGAGCCAACAGTGTGCTCTTGTTGCAAAAAAAGCCAACAGTGTATTGGGTTGTATCAACAGGAGTGTCACTTGCAAATCAGGGGAAATGATTCTTAGCCTTTATTCAGTGCTAGTGAGACCTCACCTAGAGTACTGTGTCCTGTTTTGGGCCCCACACTAAGAAGGACATAGACAATATAGAAAGAGATCAGTACAGGGCCAAAAAAAAGGAAAAGAAAAGAAAAGAAAAAAAAGATTAGAAGCTTGGGAGGCATTACTTATAAAGAAAATCTGAAAGAGCTAGGGTTATTCATCCTGGAGAAGAGAAAATTGGCGGGGGATTTGATAAGTCTTTAAATACCTGAAGGGTAATTATAGAGAAGGTGGAGATGGGCTTTTCTCTGTGGCTGTGGCCTTGAGCTGCAGCAGGGGAAATATAGGTTGGAGTTTAGGAGGAACTTTCTGACAATAAGAGTGCTCAACCATTAGAACAAGCTACCTAGAGAAGTTATAGAATCTACTGTATGTCCTTGGAAAGTTTCAAAAGCAGGTTAGACAGACACTTGACTGGGATGGTTTAGTCAGGGATGATCCTGCCCTGAGCAGGAGCTGGACTTAATGGACTTGTGAGGTCCCTTGCAGCTCTACTTTCCTATGATTCCTGTGATCTTCCCCATGAAATTGGTCTTGATATAGCAAAGGATATGCCCTAGAATCCTGGGGAAAACAACACTTTCAATGATAGAGAAAAACAGTAGAGAGCATTTAAATGTGACCAGTTCTTCCCACCCATACTTACTTGGTGAAACTTAAGGCAG
The DNA here is from genome assembly GCF_030867095.1 of Alligator mississippiensis. Classification (NCBI taxonomy): domain Eukaryota; kingdom Metazoa; phylum Chordata; order Crocodylia; family Alligatoridae; genus Alligator; species Alligator mississippiensis. The sequence goes on along the minus strand of NC_081828.1, from coordinate 83,178,357 downwards.
CACCTGACTACAGGTTGCAGTAAGCCCTTTCTGAATGAAGTAATATAGAAAAAGCTAATGGGAGTTGTCGCAGGGCACCTCAGTTCCTGCTCCTAGGGAGTAGAAACTGCCAGGGAGAGAGAGCCCTGGCAGAACATAACGAGCACAGCTGCGGGTTGCCAGGGCAGCTAATGTGAGTCAGCTGGCCACAAGGGGGCAGGTCCTGGCCCTCATAAAGCTCAGGGCTGAGGCCAGGTTGGCAGTTCTCTGCCAGCAGCCAGGGAGGTAGGAGCTCCTGGAGCTAGAATGTGAGCATTGCAAGAACCGCTCTAGCTGAGTGAAGGATGGCAGCTCTGAGAGGTTTGAGCACCATGGTTTAGCCAGACGGCTTTGAGTTGAGTTATAGCCAGGAGGCTTGAGTTTATGTTCGGCTTAGATATTACACCAGTGGTTTGGGTGAGGCTGTAGGGGTTGGAGGAGGCCTCATAGGGGGGCTTACGGTAAAGTGGGGCCCCTGGCACCAGTGAGGGCGCAGTAGGCCCTGAGAGTTACAGGGCAGAGTCGTGGGGTCAGTTAAGCTCAGAGAGGAGCGGCTGAACCTCATAGGGACCCACAGGGGGTGGGACCCTAGCGCCAGTGAGGGCGCAACTTGCGGGGTGTGTAGACCCCAGCCCCGGAGAGGGGCATTTTGAGAAGCCCCAGCACGGGCACGACGAGCCCCAGGAGGGGGCGCTACCAGGAGGCCCGAGCGTGGGCGTGGCGAGCCCCAGGAAGTGGGAGCGCCCTTTTGAGAAGCCCAGCGGGCATAGCGAGCCCCAGAGAGGGGGTGCCATTATTAAGGAGCCCAGCGTGGGCACAGCGAGCCCCAGAGAGGGGGCGATATTATTGAGAAGCCCGGTGCGGGCATGTAAGGTCCCAGAGAAGAGGGACTATTGAGAAGCCTGAGACGGGCGTAGCGAGCCCGGCTGTAGGCTAGTGTGGCGACAGCCCTCAGATAGGGGTAGGGTGCTGCGGTGGACCCCGACAGAAGGGGTTAGTAGTACAACACCCCAGGAGAAAGGCAAGGTGCTGCGGTGGTCCCCGACCAAAGGGGATAGCAGTGCGGTGAGCCTGGATCAGAGAGGGTAGCCTTGTGGTTGGCCTAAAGGATCGGAGACCCGCTAGAGGGTCCCTGAGCGGGACAACACTTTTAGAGAAGGCCCAGAGTGGGCTCAACAAGAGTCCCAGTGAGGGGCTGTGTATTAGAGAGAGCCCAGAGTGGGCTAGACTACAGGGGAGGCCCAGGAGTGGGCTAGATTACAGAGGAGGCCCGGGAGAATGGGCATGTATCGTGACAGACCAACGTCCAGCACATCTGCGAGGCTTGGGGCATGGTATTAGGGGTGGTAGGAGCCACGTGTGGCCCTAAGGCTAGGGTGCCTGGGGAGCACCCATCATACTGGGAGACCCCCGGGGGGGTCCAGGAGAACACGGAGACCACGGGGACGGAGGTCCCGATTAGCCATGCCCAAGGAGGTGTGAGGCAGCCTCCCGAACTTACTGAACATCAAAGACATGGCAGGAGAGAATTTGAAGGTGCCCTTGGGCCGACTTGGCATGGTGAGGGGGCCGTAAGGAGATCACGGCCCTCCTGAAGGACCCCGCCATGACACGAGTGAAACAAAAATGTTCTAAAAGTGTCATTGCGATATAAAATTAAAAAAGAAGCCGATGTTTGGCAAGAGAATCATAGATAGTAAAAAAAAAAAAAAAAAAAAAAAAAAAGAATATTCTAAATACAGTAGATGTCTTTCTAACTTCAAATCAAGTCAGAGTTTGGGTGTTTCAGAGTTAGATTCAATTGTTCATTATAAAACTCTACTGAGTATGAATTAAGATCTCCAAATTACAAGATCGGGGTGAGACATGCTGCTGGTAAATGGGGCTGTTGGATTTACTTTTGTAACTAGGGACCTACTTAAATTGCACTTTTGTGATTTTTCACAGAAAGCACAAAAAATGGTGATTTTCCGCCATCACAACAAAATGGGATTTCCCATGATTTCTCACAGAGTTGCCACCCAATAAATAAATAAAAACTTACTAAAAATTAAATGCTGGCTCCAGAGTGGGAGTCATTGGTCCTCACAGCCACTCCTGCCCAGCCGGGCAGCCCTGGAGGTGGGAGTTGGAGGGGCAGGGGATGGAAGTGGCAAGAGGTGGAGCTGCCGTGAAATGCCCACAAAAGTGGCTCTGCACACCATGAGTGGGGCCATGAAAAATCCTTCATCCTGCCCCAATTTAGGTAGGTTCCTATTCATATCCTATGCTTATGTTGCCCATGATCAGTGGGCTGTGGGTAACAGATGTCAACCCCTTACAAGTGCTAAATTACCTTTAAAAGAAAAAAGGATTGCACAATTATGCATTTAATTATATTTAAGAAATACAATATAGACTCAAATTAGCTTAATTAATACTTAGCAGTAGTAGATTTATTGAGACCTTCCTGTGAATATACATTGTCTCTTAATAATAATTTGATACATTTTTGTCAGAAATTCTTATTTATGTGTAGTATTTTATGATTAAACATTTTCCAAAAAAATGAGGCACTAAATGTATAGCTGGTTGTTCTTAAGACAGACTCTGTGGCTTTCAGACATACAGTATAATCAACTTGCTTTATGACAATTATTAATTAGTAATCATGTTACTGCTGATAAATTTCTTGTATCAACCATTAAAAAGTATACATTTTAGAGCCCTGACAGCAAGTAGACTTTTGATCCCTTTAGCCACCATTTCTACTAGAAAGTAGAAGAAAGTATTTTCTCCGTAGAAAAACAAGGAATTTTGCCATGAAAGCTAACTACACAATAAAGATATGGTAATTAAAATTCCTTGTTCTTCACATTTGCAAAAACTCAAGTATGCTATCTATGAGATCCCCAGGTAGGCAAACTAAACTGTGGACAGACATTTAAAAAAATTCCGAGGGTTCAATTCCAGGATCTAAATTTGAGAGGCAGAACTAACTTTCATGTATTTGAGGTACTGAAATACTAAACCAATACTTAACCAGTAAGACAAAGGAGGCTGACATAGCATTAGAAAAATGTTAGGCCAGAAAAGGTTTTCTGGCCTAGTGACTAATGTGTATAAGTTTTAATGTAGTTTCATACACTCTGATTCCAATAAAAAGTAAAGATCACGAGAGATACCGTCTAATACTCCATTATAATACATAGTATTGAAGAAATGGGTACATTTTCCAATATTTTATGACAAATAGGCCAGCACTTAAATGCTGATTTTTGGATTAGATGCTCACCAACTATATAAATCACAAATACCGTTCAGTGTAATTTTATACATTGTTAAAATACAATAGAATCTAATGTCACATAATAAATACAACACAGTATAAATTAAGTGTGGCTGCCTGATGGCTTGACCATTTGTACAAAAAATGGTAGCAGGGCACCTAGATTCAAGTTTCTTCATGGGATACACCTGGTCCTGTGCAGGCAGTATTTTTGGAGGTTGTATTTTCAGTCTCTTGCATTCAGACTGCATTGTTCTTTAACATGCTTAACACATACTGTAAGAGTAGTATTTGTTATTGAGATATACTAACAAATCTCCTTGACCAAAGAAATTCATCTGCAGTTCCACAGCTGGTGAAACATGGGTGTAAAATAAAGTTAGTTTCTGCAGGATAAAATAAGACAAAAATGGAGAGAGAAAATTCACAATAAGCTTCAACAATACCCTGAGTCATCACCATAGTAAAGTTAAAAGCTAAATTTTATTCAGGAAAACAAGAGCGTTCTTGAAAAAGGACCAAGCTAATGTACCTCTACAGGGATGAAATATGGGTATGAAAGCAACACCATATTTGAAAAGAACATCATCTCTAATGCATTCTTGTCTTTATTCCTGTGCATACAGGATAGTGTAAAAAATAATTTTGTAAACTCAATATTTATAGGCAAACTACCATTGGTTTGTCAAGGAATGCCTCAAAGATCACAGAAAGAAGAGAGCAAAGCCATATACAAAAATATTAATTTTTTATCATCATCCTTGTAGACAGAAACTTTCACAAGTTAAAACCTCAACTCCCACTGAAACTGGGGTCTCAGCATAGTTCTCTGGCACAGTCTTTTGAAAATTCCAACCCTAGTCTTTGGCCTGATTTTGTGTAAGTCCTCATAACTCCTACTGAAGATAATAGGAGCTACACATGCTCAAAACTTATAAAAGATAGGACCTACAGCCATGTCAGTAATGTTGGACATGAGTAAGTCATAAAAAGGCCATAGTAATTCTGACTGGAAAATGAAAAACACTACCATAAGATTAAGGCTGCAAATTAAGAAAGCATATCCTGGTTCTGCAGGAATTGGAATCACCCTAAAGATGTTATTCTTTGCATTTAGGGTTTTCACTCACTGTCTTTCATTATAGATAAAACAACAAGACATCTAGACATCTAGGATCTGAAATAAGAAGAAAAGACCAGGGCCAAGATTCAGAATACTTCCTTATGTGTCTATCCTGAGGCATCACCAGTCCCTAAGTATTTCCTCCAGAAGAAATTTAGGGTGTCTGGGTAAGAAGCCCAGGATTTCTATACAATCCGTGGAAAGACATCAGAAACACTTCAGAGCACTTCAGGTTGAGGTGTTCTGGTACTCTGCACAGAGGATGGGGGGCAGTATTTCCAAGGTACAATTCAGGCAGCCTGAAGCTGCTTAGAGACAACTGTTAGGAAACAGTAAGCACAAAGCATCTGCATTCCTGTTCCTCTCAGGGACTAAGGTATTCACAATGCCTCGTCTTAATTTTAAGGATAGCTGCCTAACAGTTTTCAGAGAATAGCAATATGGGTGGTGGTGTACCAATACCCACTTTTTCACCTACAGCCTTGTGGTAACAGCACTCAGCCAGGAAGCAAAACTGGGGTTCTAAGGTCTTCTATCTCCTAAAGGGATTTGAACCTATATCTACCAGTGACTAGAACACCCTAACCATCAGGATATAGAATAAACTAAGAGACAGTAGTCTTCATCCCTACCATTGAAGCTGGGCCACTGGTAGGGGGAGCACAGGGGGCTATGTGCCCCATCTGAGATTGGCTACTGATGATGCTGCCACTGGCTTCTGTGGGCAGTTGCCACTTGCCACCCCGCCACACTGCTGACACTGCCACCATCTTCTGTGGGCAGTCACCATTCTGCACCCTTCTGCCGCCAGCTTCTGCGGGTGGTTGCTGCTTGCCACCCCACCACTGGCTTCTGCAGGTGGTTGCTGCTTGCCACCCTGCCACCGCCAACTCTGTGAGTGGTTGCTGCTCACCCCTCCTGCCGCCAGCTTTTGCAGGCAGTCGCTGCTCACCATCCCGCTGCCGATGCTGTTGCCCACAATCTGTGCCCCCCCCAGTCTCAGGAGGCACTAGTCACCTGTGGCCATGGGGCAGCTAAGAATGCAAACATTCTCTGCTTCCAGAGCCCTTCTTTTTTTAATCAATTGCCTGATGTAAAATGCATAAAAAGTGAGCAAACAAGAACAAGTCTGCCTCTGTAGCCTAATGGTTGTAACACTCTTCTGGGAGGGGAGGTCCTGGTCTTTACTGCCAGAACTGCTTGTATATTTTATATTACATCAGATTGAATTTAATTAATACATGCTGATTAAAAAGCTGAAATGGCTATCATTAACAACTAGAACCCAGGAGCCAACTAGAATCTGGCCCCAGCTCTCACTATTTCAGCCCATGATACTTTAATAAAAGATCTATACACAGTGGTGGAAAATATAAACAAACACAAGTGGCAGAAGTATGAAAGTATGATAAAAGTATGAATATGGCTTTTTTAATCTTGTTGAAGTGTGTGTGTGCGCGCGTGCGTGCATGTGTGTGTGCATGCACGCACACTATATTTATATGATGAAACGGTAATGCTATCACTTGCTGCTTTCTTAAAGCTGAGCATTTCAATGGTAGTAACCAAGACAAAAACTAGGAGGAAGAAACATTACTTACTGATATAATACCAGACCCAACAAATAGCCCACCTGATACGAACTTCCTGGGAAGTGGTGTCTCAGGATACTATAGTATCTAAGAGACTGTTAGCAAACAAATAAGATTTATCATTTATGCATTAGTTCAAACTTGCCAAAACCAACAGCCTTAGGTATCTGAACGCTGAAGACAGGTGATCATCACATTCTTTGGGAGACCTAGATGGTTATACAACAAACATCTTAATTTACTAAGATTAACAAGTCAAGTATCTTAATGCCTGGATTGAATAGCAGTACAATGTAAGGTCACATACAAATGTACTTCATTTATAGTTTGACTTCTGTCAATGAATAACGTTCTCAGCCACAAGTATGCCAACCTGCATCTCCCATTGGGAATTAGGGAATGAGCTGGGAGTGGGGGGAGGCAGGGACCGCTGACATAGTTTTGGGAAATCTTACATGTTTTCACTGTGGTAGGCACAGTGAAAACATGTAAGTTTTCTCAGAACAATGTAACCTATGTAAACCACCTTCTTCGTAAAAAATAATAATAATAATAATATCCTGGCTTTTAAAAGCAGTTACAGAGCAGTTCTTGAATGATCATGTATCTGGATCTCTGAAAATAGACTCTAGATGGGAGAATAGGATTCAGGTGACATATTACATGACCTCCATTCTTACAACAAAAATTACTTAAGTAGGGACTGTAACTTCCAGAGCCAGAAACTGATCCACAGCCACTGTTTTAGCCACAGAAAGAAAACAGAGAAAACACAATTTTAAGTGACAATAAACTTAATTTCACTGAATTTTTATTATTTTGGTCCTGTTTTTTATTTTTTAGGAAATAGACTCCTCCGCTGAACAGGATAGAAAAAAAGCTAAGAAAGGAAAGACCATGTTTTTACTTATTCTATTTACCAAAAAACAGGGAATTCAGGTCAAGATCAGTTGTATGACTTGCTGATTTTTAATGTTAAAAAACAAGCAAGCAAACAAACCCCAGCTTAATGGTCAGGTGCATTCCTCCACCACATCAATGTGTCTCCTGTTAACTATATTAAAGCCCTCCTCCTCATTCCTTCTTTTACTGTTGTATAGCCCAGCGTGTTCTGGAAGCCTACATATTGGATTCCAAGTGCTCTGATAAATCTCATAGTTTTGGTGTACAACATGCAATTCTAGACGCAAAAATTTACTCCATTTCAATTCAGTAGAAGATACAGCAAGTAATTAGGCCTACCAATTCTGGAGGCCTTCCTACTGATGACCATGACTGTCAGATAAAGGTAGGTATTTGGAAACTGATCTAAGGCTAGGTGAGAGGAAAATGTCCATCTCCTCAGAAGGAAGTTATCTGGAGAGAAGTGGGGGGGAAGGAAAGCATTTGACATAGGTAACAACATCCTGCTGGGATGCTTTGTTGGGGTGGAGTAGGGGGTGGAGTCTGGTCCATACACATTCTCCCCTGAAACATAACATGCTGCCAAGACAGAACAAAACAGCGGGTATTCTGTGCAAATCAAGTAGTACAGTCAGATGGACAGGTCTGTTAGAAGGGGAGAGCACTGAAGGGAGGAAGGAGACTGTGGAGAGCATCCAAACTCTGGTTACATATCTGAATTTTTTTAGGCATACCTAGTCTGAAATGAACAGAACCATCATAGCTTCTAAAGATTTGTTTACCAAGAGCACTGAAATGATAAATAATATGGTGACATGAATAAAAGTTTTTAAAGGTGTCTTTCTCCTGGATGCTGTACACTTTGTCTAGATAACATTTAATATGCTCAGTGCTAACAGAATGAATGATAATATGGTGGGATATATAAACCCTTTCCTGACTACAATGGCAAAAAATTCAGGGCAACAACTTGCAGAGTCCCATTTTACTTTTTATTGTTCCAGTACACCTGCCAACATTCCTCTGGACACTTTCTTTGCATCTAAATGAACTGAGAGGTTTTATGCAACAACTCTCACATGCACACACACACCCCCCCCTGGAATTTAACAACACACAATTGATTCCATGGCACTGGAAGAGTAAAGAACTTGTGTTCTTATTGGCATAAAACATACTTCTCTTATTTTGATGGTTGGCAACAAATTACCTTCTTTTTCCCTAGAAAATCACTGATCATCTGCCTTAATATTTACAAAAATTATATAACATTTTTCTCCTCTTATGTCTATCATCTTATTGCATTTGGTTTATCACTCCAAATAATAGAATTTTAGTAGTATATTAGTATACAAGGATATACTTGTTACATTTCTGTATATTAGTCTACAGATAGGAAGAAACATTGGATGGGTGTCACAAGTACTCAGAAAGCTATTTAGATCAGGTTTGTCCAGCTAGTGGCCTGAAGTCCGCATGCAGCCTGCAAGTTAATTTGCAGCCCCTGGGTTCCCACCCGGCCACCACTTTCCCAATGCTTTCACTGCAGCAGCAGAAGCCAAGGATTTCAGGTTCCCCTTCCCTCCACTTCCTGACCCCACCCCACAGGTAGCACTGTGCAGGGGCAGTACCTGCACACAGTGTAGTTTAGTACAGTCAAGTTGTGGAGGGGTGGAGAGTAGAAGCAGTGCAGCTTGCAAATCCCAGCCATTTAAAAATTAGACAGTCCTGACTTAGATAATTAAAGAAAATCCATTGGGTAAGGACATAGGGCATGAATGAATTTTAAACTGTCTCTGTTGCCTGACGCATACAAAACATCATTGCATAGGGTATCTGAACATCTGAATATGACAAGACTATTCGTGGTGCACCTTTCCAGTTCAGCAAAATGTAAACAACTATCACTTAAAAGGTTCCTAAGTGGTACAAAAGTGACTTAATGATGTAAAGGTATCAAATTTGATGCATTTACCCTATCATACCTATATTTAACGGGGAGGAATTAGTTTCAAATGGGTAATTAATAGTGAAGATTAGAGAAAGTGACTGCAACCTATATGAAAACAATAAGAAATAGAATCAAAACACAGCATCAAGACAAGGATACTACTAATGCTACAAGATTAGAAGTTAGAAGTATGAACAGAATCATAGAAAACTAGTAATGACCTACCGAATTCATGACGGAAGTCGGGTGTGCTGTGGCTCCTTTAACCTTACAGGTTCCCCTATGTCCCCCACCCCTTCGCTGATTGGTGGAGGGGCTCCATTTGTGGCTTGTTCCTGATCAGTGGGGAGGAAAAACTGCAGTTTTAAATATTGTGCCATTTTTGTCTCCTGCCACTGATTGGCTGAGGGGCCCCGGACGGCCTTGCTGTTTGCTGTTGATTGGTGGGGAGGCAAAAATGGCATTATATTTAAAACAGGGATTTTAGCTTCCCTGCTGATCAGGAAGGAGTGGCGGGGTCCTCTGCTAATCAGCAGCGGGAGGGTGGTGGGGAGGGGAAGGGGTGAGGTACGCATGGGGAAACATGCAAGATTAAAGGAACCACTGCATAATCTACTTCTGCCATGAATTCAGTAGGTCCCTAAAAATTAGGTTTGGAAGGGATGTCAGGAGATCATCTAGTCCAACCCCCTGCTCAAAGTAGGACCATCCCCATCCTTGAAGAAGGAGAACATTGGAAACCTGAAAGCCATGGGGAGACTAGCACTACAGAACAGGTAAGAAACAAGAAGGTAAGAAACAATGGGCCCCATGGGACTTGGAGCGGGGGGGCAGCAAAGGCACCAGTCACAGGGCTCAAGTGCCTATATACTAATGCTAGGAGCATGGGGAACAAGCAGGATGAACTAGCGCTCCTGCTTGCACTAAACACCTATGACTTAGTGGGGCTAACAGAGACATGGTGGGATTCATCCCATGACTGGGTGGTACATATTGAGGGCTATAGATTGTACAGAAATGACAGGTCGGGGAAGAAAGGGGGGGGGGGGTTGCACTTTATGTCAGTGAGCAATATACATCAACCCTCATCAAGACAGAATCCGAGGTTGAGGAAGTAGAAGGATTGTGGGTTAGGCTACATGGGGGGCAAGGAGAAAGGGATTTGGTGGTAGGGGTCTGCTACAGACCCCCACACAAGGGGAAGAAATAGTTGCGGGGCTCCTGAGGCAACTCTCGGAGACCATAAAAGCTAAAGAGGCGGTAGTCATGGGGGACCTAAACTACCTGGACATCTACTGGGAGACGCAGACAGCAAGGTCCCATCGCTCACGCAGGTTTCTAACCTGTGTACAAGACCTCCACCTGACACAGGAGATGCATGGTCCCACTAGGGGGAATGCCATACTGGATCTGGTATTGGCAACGGGATGACATGATAGGGGACCTCCAGATCGGTAGCGATTTGGGAGACAGTGATCACCTAATAATAGAATTCAACATAAGACGTCGAGTGGGTAGGGTAACTAGTAGGGTGAAAGTGCTAGACTTTAGGAAAGCTGATCTCAATGCACTCAGGCGATTAGTCAAGGACGCACTGCAGAGCAGGAGTTTTGAAGGGATGGGAGCCCAAGAAGGGTGGCTGTGCCTTAAGGAAACGATCCTTCGGGCACAAAGCGAGATGATCCCCGAGCGAGGCAAAAAAGGGAAAGGGGCCAGGAGGCTTCCATGGCTGACCAGAGAAATCCAGGGCAGCCTAAGGGCCAAAAGGGGAGCACATAAAAAGTGGAAACAGGGTGAGATCACTAAAGATGAATATACCTCCTCTGCTCGTGCTTGTAGGGAGGCAGTTAGGTGGGCCAAAGCTACCATGGAGCTGAGGATGGCAACCCAAGTAAAAGACAACAAGAAATTGGTTTTTAGATATATTGGGAGTAAAAGGAAGGCCCAGGGAGGAATAGGACCTCTGCTAAATGGGCAGAAACAATTGGTGACAGACAGGGAGGACAAGGCTGAACTCCTCAACGAGTTCTTTGCCTCAATGTTCCTAAGTGAGGGGCACGACAAGTCTCTCACTGGGGTTGTAGAGAGGCAGCAGCAAGGCGCCAGACTTCAATACGTAGATCCTGAGGTGGTGCAGAGTCACTTGGAAGAACTGGATGCCTTTAAGTCAGCAGGCCCGGATGAGCTCCATCCGAGGGTGCTGAAGGCACTGGCCGACATCATTGCAGAGCCACTGGAGGGAATATTCAAACGCTTGTGGTGCACGGGCCAAGTCCCAGAAGATTGGAAAAGGGCTAACGTAGTCCCCATTTTCAAGAAGGGGAGGAAGGAGGACCAGGGCAACTATAGGCCAGTCAGTCTCACCTCCATCCTTGGTAAAGTATTTGAAAAAATTATCAAGGCTCACATTTGTGAGAGCCCGGCAGGGCAAATTCTGCTGAGGGGAAACCAGCACGGGTTTGTGGCAGGCAGATCGTGCCTGACCAATCTAGTCTCCTTCTATGACCAGGTTACGAAATGCCTGGACACAGGAGGAGGGGTGGATGTCGTATACTTAGACTTCAGGAAGGCCTTCGATACGGTATCCCACCCCATACTGGTGAACAAGTTAAGAGGCTGTGATGTGGATGACTACACAGTCCGGTGGGTGGCGAATTGGCTAGAGGGTTGTACCCAAAGAGTCGTGGTGGATGGGTCGGTCTCGACCTGGAAGGGTGTGGGCAGTGGGGTCCCGCAGGGCTCGGTCCTTGGACCGATACTCTTTAGTGTCTTCATCAGTGACTTGGACTAGGGAGTCAAATGTACTCTGTCCAAGTTTGCAGATGACACAAAGATATGGGGAGAAGTGGACACGCCGGAGGGCAGGGAACAGCTGCAGGCAGACCTGGACAGGTTGGACAAGTGGGCAGAAAACAACAGGATGCAGTTCAACAAGGAGAAATGCAAAGTGCTGCACCTAGGGAGGAAAAATGTCCAGCACACCTACAGCCTAGGGAATGACCTGCTGGGTGGCACAGAGGTGGAAAGGGATCTTGGAGTCCTAGTGGACTCCAAGATGAACATGAGCTGGCAGTGTGACGAAGCCATCAGAAAAGCCAATGGCACTTTATCGTGCATCAGCAGATGCATGACGAATAGGTCCAGGGAGGTGATACTTCCCCTCTATAGGGCGCTGGTCAGACCGCAGTTGGAGTACTGCGTGCAATTCTGGGCGCCACACTTCAAGAAGGATGCGGATAACCTGGAGAGGGTCCAGAGAAGGGCAACTCGTATGGTCAAGGGCCTGCAGACCAAGCCCTACGAGGAGAGACTAGAGAAACTGGACCTTTTCAGCCTCCGCAAGAGAAGGTTGAGAGGCGACCTTGTGGCTGCCTATAAGTTCATCACGGGGGCACAGAAGGGAACTGGTGAGAATTTATTCACTAAGGCGCCCCCAAGGGTTACAAGAAATAATGGCCACAAGCTAGCAGAGAGCAGATTTAGATTGGATGTTAGGAAGAACTTCTTCACAGTTCGAGTGGCCAAGGTCTGGAACGGGCTCCCAAGGGAGGTGGTGGTCTCCCCTACCCTGGGGGTCTTCAAGAGGAGGTTAGATGAGTATCTAGCTGGGATCATCTAGACCCAGCACTCTTTCCTGCTTATGCAGGGGGTCGGACTCGATGATCTATTGAGGTCCCTTCCGACCCTAACATCTATGAATCTATGAATCTATATCATCCCAGCCAAGGCTTGGTCTAGCCAGGTTTTAAAAACCTGATGGAAATTCCACTGCCTCTCTGGGTAGCCTGATCCAGTGCTTTACTTAATAGTCCTGCTTGCTCCTCTTGACTACTCCTAGTAATAAGCAGTTTCAGTATTAGATACTAGGAAAAGAACATAGGATTAGAAAGTAACTTGGGTGAATAACAGGGAAGTAGGAGTCTTGGAGTGTGGAAGAATGTGGCTGAAGCTTCCTAAGAGCCACCATAGTTATGGTTAGAAAACACTAGTGATACGTAGCGGGTGTATGCAGGTGCATATGCACCCCCTGAGATTGGCAGTGCACCCCCTGTGAAAAGTGCCACTGACACTGCCAGCAGCGCTTGTGGGCAGTCGACGCTTGCTACTCCTCCACCCCCACCCCACCCCACCCCACCCCTCACTGCTGACATCACCGGTGGCGTTTGCAGGTGGTCCCTGATCATCACTAGCTGCTGCCGCTCCTGCTGGTAGCATCTATGGGTGGTTGCCGACCACTGGTCAGTGTTCGCCCTCCCCATCCCCCCAACACCGCTGTGGTTGCCTGCGGGAGCTCTCTGCTTGGGCCGCCCCCACTGCTAACACCTCTGTGGCTGCCTGCTCACCACTGCCACACCCCCACCTCTGACAAAAAAAAAGTTGCGGGGGGGGGAGGGAAATTAAATCTAAAGTAAGTTTAGTAAGGCTGAATTAGTGAACCATTTTTTTATGGTTCCAAAATTCTGAAGGAAAGAAATAAGGAATAATGGTTATGTGATGTAGCAAAAAAGAAAAACCAGGTGTGAGCACAAAGAAGATGATGGAAAAAATAACAGATCCTAGAGAAATTAGAGAAAAAGTAAATGAAATCTCCTTCTCATGGTAAGGCCTATGGGCTCTAGGTAAGAACATCTCCATGCAAATGTCTGGTGGAAATGCTCCGTGCCCAGTAAAAATAGACACTATTGCATCTTGTGAAGTGTCATGTTGTGCAAACATTATGCCTCTGAATTAAGATTTGGCACTGAATGTGAATTTAAGAAAAGAGATCCTATACAGGATAGGGTCATGGTTTTTCCTGCCTAAGCTCTGTAGAGCTGGACTACATTCTCCAACACCCACTTGCTTCTCTTAGGTCAGAGAACTGCCTCCCCCCAACCCAGTTTCTGCTTTAGGATGCCCTGTAGCATTTAGAGGAAGGCATAAGTCACTCTCATAGAACCTACTTCTGTGGAAGTACAATGAAATCTAGTTATTAAATCATCACTAAGCTCTTATTAGTCAGTGCACTGAATCCCTGCCGGTCCTACTGATTTGTAAACAAAATACATTGCTTAATTTATTGTCTGTTAAAGCAGTCATTTCCATACCCTCAAACTAATCACAATGAAATTTGCTCCTAATAATTAATCAGCTTAGAGATACTGACCTATACCCTTCATAACACCTGTCAAGGTAGCTGACATTCACAAAGTATTCACTGCTTGTCTTGGCTCTGCACACATTTTTTAGCTATAAGTGCATATATGAATGCAAAGCAAAAATCTTTAACTGGTTATTTTACTTCATAGTAATCATGGAATTATGCCACAATGATTATTTTGCCATCACCCCAACTCTTCTCCATTTTTTTGAAAATCGTCTTGGTTTTCATTAAGGACTGCCTTTTTTCCAGAGTTGACACTGAATGCTAAGCAGATAGAGGGCTCTTCATTCTGGGTCATTTTTGCCTGAAGACCAACATACCAAAACAGCCACGCTTAACCTTCAGTAAGTTGACGACTGCACCATCCCTGAACACACTGTGAAAAGCCTCCAGACCAAGGGTGGACAAGCGGGCTGGATGCAGCCTGCCAAGCCATTCTATCTGGCTCACGGGACCCATACAAAATTTAGAAAATATTTATCTGCTCCTGGCTGCCTGGCAAAGAGGACAGGAACCAGGGGCAGTAGGACCCAGGGGTAGCCAGCAGCAGGAAGCAGGAGCTCGGCCCTGCCCACACCCAGGCATTTCCCTACTTCCTGCCCCCACCCTGCTCCAGCATCACACAAACACAACACACACAAAGAAAAAACCCTACAAACACACAAAGAAAAAAGCTGCTCTCAGAGCTGCTCTAATTGAAGCACCCAGAGCATCTCGTGCATCAGCATCCCCTCACTTCAAAATGGTGGCAGGGGTGCTTTATGTAAAGCTTGAATTAGATTTAGATAAAGTACCCAGCTGCCATTTTGAAGCGTGGGGACGCTGATAGATGAGACATGGGAGGCTGCTGGAGCGTGGTAATTACCATGCTCCAACAGACTTAATCAAGCCATCAATCGAGTCTGCTCTGACATGCTGTAATTAAAGCACGTCAGAGCAGTCTCCCTGCTCGTGTATAGGCACCCTAGAGTTCCATTGTGACATAGCAGGAACACAAAAAAAAGCCTAATGTGATTTTGGACAGCATGAGTATGTGAAGGAATTACTAGCTTCTCTTCATATGAAGAACCAGACCAAACCCCAAGCATCGAACCTCCCTGGTATAACATATTGTCTGTGAAGTAAACATAAGGATTACTTTGGTCCAGGTGCTTCCTACCCCCTTAGAAAGTAAGTCTCAGCCTTCTTAGACTCAAGGTACCCTCTACAGGTTTCCCTCGCTTTATATTGTACTTGTGTTCCTGGAAAATGGTACATAACTCAAATTTGCATAAAGGGAACCCACTTTACAATGTAACAAATAGGGATATGTTCCATTGGGGGCGGGGAGGGGGGGAGCAGATCGAGGCCCCAGCAGTGAGGGAGGGAGCAGGGCACAGGCAGGAGCAGGGGGTGGGGTGAGTGGGGCCCTGGCTCTGATAGGACAAGTGGAGGCCCAGAGGGCACATGCCCCCCGATCTGTGTGTGGGGCAGAGGCAGCTGCCACTGAGTGCTGCACTTTGAGCCCCACTACCCCAAGAGCCACGCGATGCCATGTGTGTCCCACTGCTGGGAAGGCAGGGGGTGTGGCACAGCTGCAGCAGAGAGCAAAGCGCTTGGGCTTCCACCACACCCATCGCATAAGAGTGAATTTACCTAGCATATAACAAATTTTTGGTATAAAAAGGATCAACGCATAACAGCGAATTTGCACATACAGAACCCGCATAAAGCGAGGGAATCCTGTATAACTTCTAGCAGCATTCCCTGCAGTTGTGGGCAGAGGGAGTCCTTTCCTCATGCAAGGGAGGCATGCCCCCACTCTCAACCCCTTTGCCTTGAAGCATGAAGCCCAGGGGTTGCCTCTCAACTGCCAAGAAGAGCAGGGGCTGAGGCAGCACCTATGTATCCTATCAGTCATAGCGGCATTGCTGGTCTGGGCTCTCTCGCAGGCTGCCAGCAGCAGTAGCAGCAGCTTCATGGCAGTCCCTCCTTATCAGGCCATGCTATACAGGGACTCCCCTGCCACAGCCATTTTCCAGACTAGCCCTGAATGGCATATCCTGGAACACAGAGATACAGTGGACCAGTTCCACCTGGTGGCATCAGCAGTGTGGCGCCCTTAAATGGATCTCGCTGCACCCCAACTGGGAATCAGTGGACTAGATGAAAATACTACAAGGTAGATACATAACTGGTGAATCATTGCGCTCATTGAGTCACTGGTTAAGGGTGCTTGTACACAGAACAGGGGTTTAATTCTCTCTAAATTGAAACGGTGGGTTTTTTTAAAAGCCACTGTTTCCATTTAAGGAGAACTACCCCCCTGTCGTGTGCACAAGGGTGAGGGGGCCTGATCCTTTTTTTTTCTCAGCCTACTTGGCTCTCCCTTGGTGGGGGGAGGGGGAAGGACGAGCTGACAGTGGGCTGAGTGGTCCTTGAGCTGTGCGGGGCCCAGTGCTTCCCTTCGCAGCGGCAGCACCCCAGGGCGGCACCTGCCTGCTCACACTCAGCCTGGACAGTCCCTGGGGGTGCCACCACCATGGTGGGAAGCACGAGGCCCCACACAGCTCAGGGGCTGTGTGACCTGTGGCAGCTCATGCAAGCAGGCTTGACTGAGGGGGAAAAAAAAGCAGTGAGGAGCCTGATTTTTTTTTTTTTTTCCCAGAGCCTGCCTGCCCGAGCTGCACAGGGCCTGGTGCTTACCTGTGTGGCGGTGGTGCCCAGGCCAGGTGCCAGTAGGTGGGTACCGCATGGGGGGCCCTGCCACCATGGAGGGAAGCACCAGGGTCCCCTGCAACTCAGCCTGCCAGCAGCTCCCCCCCCCCCACCACCGGAGAGGCAGGTAAGCTCCAGCACCCCGTGCACCATTCCTGCTGCCTTCCCGCCACCTGGGACTGCCTGGGAACGGCTGGCTAGTCCCAGGGATAGAGCTGCAAGGTGCCAGGAGGATGGCTGGGTGTGCTGGTGGCAGGAGAAAGTGGTGGGGACAGTGGACGGGGTGCTGGAAGCCCGCTAAACCCGAGCTTCCCTGAGCATGTCAGCTCCCAGCGCCCCATGCACCGTTGGACTTTGCTAGGTAGCAAACTAGAACACCTCAGATGGGTTTTACCTTGCTACATTAGAAAGTCATGTAAAGCGGAATATGCCGCCAAGCATGTAACAGCAACACCACTAAAGCGGTGCAAAAGGGCATTTAAGCTGCGTTAAAGACCAATTTTATTACGTGTACAAAGGCCCTAAATGTCTAGTTGGGATGAGATATCAAGTGGGGTTCCCCAGTCACTAAAGTGTCACTTGCAAATCAAGACAAGTGATTCTTCCATTCTATTCAGTAGTGGTGAGGCCTCACCAGGAGTACTGGGTTCAGTTTTGGGACCCTTGCTTTAAGAAATATCTGGACAAATTAGAAAGAGTACAGTGGAGAGCAAAAACAAATGATTAGACACCTGAGAAACATTCCTTATAAAAGAAGGAATCCTAAAGAATTAGGATTATTTAGTCTGGACTGAGGTGGGGATTTAGTAACAGACTGTAAATACCTTTTACAAATTCATCAGGAGGAGCAGCAAGAAATAGGAGATGCTCTCTTTACCAGGGCACCCCCTGGAATAACCAGGAACAATGACCACAAACTGACAGAGAGCAGATTTAGATTAGACATCAGGAAGAACTTCTTTATGGTAAGGGTTGCCAGAATCTGTAATGGGCTCCCAAGGGAGGTGGTGCTCTACCCTGGGGGTCTTTAAAAGGAGACTGGACAAGCACCTGGCTGGGGTCATATGACCCCAGCACTCTTTCCTGCCCAGGCCAGGGCGTTGGACTCAATGATCTACTGAGGTCCCTTCCAACCCTAACGTCTACAAAACTATGAAACTTGAAGGGTGGCTATAAGGAGGATGGAGCTAGATTATTCTCTGTTGCTGTAAGAGACAGAACTAAGAAAAATGGTCCCAAATCACAGCAGGAAAAAATTACATTGGAGATTAGGAAGATGTTTATTAAAGTATTGGAATAGGCTACCAAGAATGATTATGACTTTCTATTCTTGGATGTTTAAGAGTAGGTTAGACAGATGCTTGACTAGAACAGTTTAATCAGGGATGATCCTGCCTTGAGCAGCGGGCTGGACTAGGTGTCCTGCAGGAATTCTCTCACAACTTTACTATTCTATGATTTTGTATGATAATTTGACATATCCCTCATTCCACCCTTTCAGTGGTGCTGTAGATGGTGCATGCACCAGGTGAAAGCACCATCACGCAGTCCAAGCCAGAGATCAAAACCTTACACCAAAATATTACCTTCCCCAACCACGTTTTCTTCTTTCATTCCCCACCTCATTGACTTATGCATACTGTCATTTATTATGATGTTTCTTTTGGACCAAAGTAAAACTCTCTTACCTTACTCCCTCCTCTTAAACTCTATGCTCCATTCCTACACGAGAAAAGTTCAATCCACACAAAAAATGAAATTTCCCTATTCGATAGGTTTGCCTCTTTAGATTTTACCTCTATTCTTTTTGGTCTTTCTGCAGGAGCTAACTTAGTTGTGCTTCTCGTATATGATAAAGTTCATATTACTCCATTCACTGCCACCGCATTATAACTGACAGGCACAAAACTGACAGGCATGCACTGAAGCCAGAAAAACAAACCAGAGAAAAGTTAAAATGAAAACTCAAGCCAGAAAGAAAATCCGAAAAAAAAGGCTGTAATCAGAGGACCACTGGGACGGAAGAGGGTACCATCCACACTTTGACTTAGAAAATATTGCTATTGTACAGATCTGTGAAATACAACATTTAAAATAATAGGATTCTGAGATTCATAACTTAAAAAATATGAGTATTATTTTTGCTCATGTTCTGTCAAGCCTTAAAAATGTTCCTATACCCCTCCTCCAAAACACCTTTTCAGAGAAAAGACTCCTAAAACCTGTACTCTATAACTTTAGATTTTCTATCATATTTCTGATTTTCCAGGCCTGGCTTCACTTGGGAGCAGGGACTGTCTTTTATTATGTATATATATCACACCTAACATAATTGGGCTCCAATTCCTGTTTGGGCCTCTAGATCCTACTCTAATACAAATAAATCATCAAAGTAGTGGTCCTTAGCTGACAGCAGAGGCAGAAATTGCTTTAGGCTAACACATGGGACAGGACCAAGAGAGAATTCACAGGCACTGACACAAATACTAGGCTAAAACATAGTACCAAGAAGTGAGAATCTGCCTCAGCCTCCTCCTGCCCTGTGCAGCATGGTTGGGGGTGGGATGGGGGTGTAGAGACTAACAGGATTCACAATCCTCACTTGTAATGAGGGCAAGGCCCATATGCACTGATTGGGCTACTGAGGTCGTGGACTAATACTGCAAGGTAGAAGAAGAAGCTGCTAATGGGCTGGGTAGCCAACTGCTTTTCAAGAATTTCATAATATAGCAAAGCTTCTCTTCCCCAGAACAACTACAGGTAAACAGTGTCCTTTAGAGGCTGCTTCTCACTGAAGCAGCTGTAGCAGTTTGCTTCCTACTTCTAACCAGCCTAGCATCTGCAAGGTGTAGACAGAAGTAGGACAGCTCCTGGGAGATAATAGTTCTTTTTTTCCCTCTTCTCCTCTGTCATGGCCCCAACAGCTAGCAGACCAGTACATAAGCATCTTCTCCATCAACCATCTTGTTGAAGGGTCTGACTTCTCTCCTCTGCAAATTAGTTACTGAAATGGTCCCCTCATGATGTCCTTCATTTTTACCTACCTGCTGCAGAGAGGAAATAAAAAAATAGAGTAATTCCTCTCTCCATCCCTGTCCCAGCATATCAGTGGATTACTCCTCTCTCCAGGGTAAGACTAAAAAGCAATTCCAACCCTTGTTTTCAACCAACAAGAAAGAAACTAGAAAGCAAGCAACTAAACCTGGAATTGGAGCATTTTCAAAAAACTTTCAAGTAAGGTCTACTCTAAGAGAATGTCCTGACTGTAAAAATGGGTGGCTGGGAATTTGAAGAAAAGAAACATTATGCTCATCCTTTAAATGCACTACTGTGCATATCAAAGTCGAATAGGGGGCAATAATTTTCATTTACCCACAAATGAACTACAGACTTTGCCCTTATTGAACCCCACCACATCTGTTTTCCTAGCTGGAAAAAAAATGTTCATTACTGAGTGGACAGCCATTCTGCTACAACTTCCATTTATCTTAACAGACCCTCAGTCCAATATACCATAGTTATCTTGTGCTCATTTAGACTGAATCTCTGTCACCATACATTCTAGGGTGAATTAGGAAAGGGTCTGTTAAAAGATGATACAGGCCATTCTTTTGTGATGGTTTGGAGTTTTCTCTCCCAATACATTTTCTTTTTATTTAGCACTTCCATTTTTATCCTGTGTTCCTCTTCAGCCATCTCACATTCCCTTTCAATTTGTTGTATTTTTGCCACATGCACTTCATTCATTTGTATCAGCTGTAGTTGTAAAATTGACATTTGCTGGTGATGTTCTTCCTCTTGCATCTTTTTCAAAGCACTTTCCTGAGTGGCTTTACTTCTGTAGTTTTTATCTGTTGCTATTCTGACATCTGAATAGGATGACTCAGGTTGAGAGGTGCCTTCACATACTGGGAAATGTACCAATTCTCTCTCTTCATCACATAGTTCTTTATTTGAAACAACAAATGATACTGAAAAACAGAAAAAGGTCCTATTAATGTTCCTTTCTCCATAAGCAAAGTTACTGTATAAGCAATAAACACACAGCCATCAGTCCAAATAAACAGTACATTTCTTTAATATAATCTAGATGCCACCAGATAATAATCTTATCTACAATACTTGTGTTCTCTTTACAACATTAAAGTGTAAGAGTTTGAATCTCGCTCCAATTTTAGGAGATTCACAGTTGATGAGCTACTATCTGCAATAAAACAGAAGACATATTACTTGGTCTTTAAAATACCAGTCATACACACCACAGGAATGCATTTTATGCTAATTATGCCACTTGATTCGCTTTGAGAAATACCCTGATATTTCCACAGAAATGAACTGTACTACTTGTGCGTATCTATACATGTGATTAATGTGCATGAATAAACTTTGGACCTTATTGCTCTGGAGATTTTTTTGTGTGCAGCAGCACACATGTAGATTCTGCCCTGGCTGGTTGGGGCACAAAATGCCCTAGTGTGGAGCTAGCTGGCAGGGAGCCCCTGCATTGAGGAACCCTGCATTGAGCCACTTGGCAGCACACGAAGAAAGGAAGAGCAACCCCTACCCCATCTCCATGTGCTGCTGAGTGGCTGCCTGGGGCACAGGATGCCACAGTGCAAGGGCTGTCTGCCAGCTAACCCCATGCTGAGAAACCCTGTGGCCCAGCCAGCCAGGGCGGCATCTACCCATGTGCTGCTGTGCATGAAAAAAACTCTGCAATAAGGTAGGACTTGTATTTTACAAGACTGCACTGCTGCAGAGTGTACTAGTTTTGTGCATCCTAAGAGGGGCACATATGTAGATGCCGAGACATTTACTGCGGTTAATTAGTCAACTGCACAGTAAATCTCTTGAGTAGGTATGCCTCTTATTGAGTAAAATAATACACAGTGGGCACATCTATATGTGCCATTAGGAGACAGCAATAAACTGCTGAGCTTATTGCTCTGCAATTTATTGCTCCCAGGTACACAATTTACACGTGCACCTGGAGCGCAGCACATTGAACCAGGTCACAGCAGCTCTGGCTGGCAGGGGGCCCAAGGAGCCACCTGCTAGCCCAGAGCTGCTCTGGCCGGGCTCAATGTGCTGCAGAGGAGCTAGCTGGGGCAGGAGGGTGTTTCAGTGCAGCAGGCAGCCCCTGCACCAAAGCACTTTTGTGACCCAGCCAGTTGGATCAGTGTCTACATGTGCACTGCTGAACATGAAGAAACCTTACAGCAGGGTAGGACTTTTATTTACAAGTCCTATGCTGCTGTGGATTTTATTAGTTACATGCACTCTAAGCGGGTGCACATGTAGGTCGCAGAGATGTTTTCTGTGCAGTTAATTAGGCAACTGCACAGTAAATGTCTTATGTAAATATGCCCACAGTGTAAAAATAAGGATGTAAAAAATGACTCCTAAAGCAGGAGTAACATTGTAAATCAGGACCATATAAGTTCCACTAAAATAAACATTGCAAAAATGAATGTACCGTTTTGATTAGAGAAATGTTATGTAACAACGCAGTTAAACTTTTTGTAATGGTAGTGTAAGGGTTATGTTGTAGCCATGATGATTCAGAAATTATGTGGGAGGATGATATTATTTATTGGACCAACTTATAATGGAAAATCCACAACCTAAGGAAAAAAAAGAAAGATGGCTAACTTTATCTCAACTACATAGTTCATCCAATAAAGATATCACCCTAAGAAATCCTTTCTCCTCTTAAACTTTTTAGCAGGTTATAGAATGATCTTCATAAGGCAAACCATGATACACTGTCTCTATTTTTGTAAGGAATTGGTTTTACCTAGTAACAAGTCAATATAAATGAAACTGAACAGTAATATTTCATTAGCCAGTGAGTGTCTTCTGCCTGAGTATTTATTAACTAAAGTCTCACTGGTTAGATCATTCTGTGTGGGCAACACAGCTCACTTGGCAGTGCAGTGCAGGTGTGGTCTCCATACCTCACTCCATCTGGCATGCAGCTGCCCCTGTAGCAGACTGCATGGGACCAAGCCCTGCCTGTACCATACTCCCACCCATAGCACCCCACACCTGCTCCTGTCCTGTGCCTGCCAGACAGCACCGCCCTGGTGCCAGCCAGTGCACACACCTTCCTGATGGGGCTGCTGCTGCAGCCATCCAGGTACTGCTCAGTTCCTTCCACCTCCAATGGCTCAGCTCCCTCCACCTCCTTCCCCTGCTGTAGCACTCCAGGCAGCAGATAATGTAGGGAAGCCATGGGGCTGCATGCCAGGCAGCAGATGCCCATCCACATGGGGGTGAGCTGTAGCTGGACAGCTCCTGCCCTGGCACACAGGGCTCCAACTCCAGCTCCCAGCTGCCTTCCACACACTCTACCCACCCAGCAAGATGAGCAGCCCCCTGCAGGTAGCTGGGAGCTGGAGCCAGAGCCCCACATGCTGGGACAGGAGCCGCCTCGCTGCACCTTGCCCACTGCCTGGATCAGTGTGTGGTGCCCGGCATGTGTCCCCACAGCTGCCATCACTTCCCTGTGCTACCTGCTACCTGGAGCAGTGCAGCAGGGGCAGGAGGAAGAAGAGAAGGAGCCGCTAGAGGCAGGGGCATCTGAGGAGTACCTAGGTGGCTACAGCTGCACCAGGAGTAGCCCTGCCAAGAAGCTGTGCATGCTGGCTGGGGCTGTCAGCGGGTGCAGGTGGGAGCGCAGGCTGCCCTGGGCCCCATGCAGAATGCCAGAGGCAACCACGGGCCAGATACAATCAATTGGTGGGCACTTGCCTGCTGTCAGCAGGCTATATCCAATCAGTTGGTGTCCCAGATCCTGCCCGTGGGCCATGTCTTGCCCACCCCTGGTATAGGCCTTTGTCATGATAGATACATTTTCTATAGGTTTAAAATGAACAATGCATTTCCTTTCAGAATGCATTTGGCACCTCTCTTCAGAACATAAATGGGCCAAATAATTACTAAGAAACCTAGACTATTGAACCAATTTTTGACTTGCATATTTAGGATGTATGTTAATTCTATACTGAAACAGTTGTATTAAATTTATGTGCAGAATTTCTCAATTTTCTCTAGAAATAACCTTTAGGAAGAAAAGTATATGCTGTCTATTAAAATTTAACTTTGGATAGAAATTGGTTTCATTTAGAAGCTTGCATGCTGCTACATTGGATATGTAGTTTTTGTTTTATTTTCTATTTTTAAAATAGATTTATTTCACTGAAATTGCTTATTTTAAAATAAATGTGAAAGTTTTGTTTTACAAAAGAATGTATATACAATGAAAAGGGCTAGAACAAAGGTTTATAAAGACTCATGAAAACCTTTTAGGATTTCTCTTTTGTGATGAGCCTGCATGATGGAGGAAGTAAAAGAATATGTTGGAAAACTGGACATATCCATGTGTAAGTGATAAATGGTGAGCTTAAAATGTCTCTTCAAACTTATATAAACAAAATCAGATTTCACTACTAAACGGTTTAGTGAAATACAGAATCTCACAGCATCGTGGTTCTGAAATATTTTTTGTACAGCCAGCATTTTTGAATACAGAGATTTATACTGCTAGTTTAAACACCCCAGAAAGAATTAGTAATAAAGATAAAGAAAATTCATATACATCCTTTACTAAAACAGTGATTGCTTGCAAACATTAAAAAAGAAGAAGGAATGTGCTTTACTGGAAGAAGCAGCACAGGACGTTACTTTGAACTGGCTCTGCAGCGTCTATACAGATTGGGTGCTTCAGTGGGGCTTTTTGGCACTTTTAGCTAAAGCTGTTTCAATCAGCTATTAGATAGAAGTGCCAAAAAGCCCCACTAAAGCACCCAATATATACAGACTTTAGGTGAGCTGGGTCCAACTAACGAGCTGCCTCTTCTGGGGATGTGCTGGGCTCAATGCATGAGTGCGTTGAGTTTAAAAGTAAAGTGCTGCTTTTTATTTTTTTTAAATGTTTGCAAGCAGCCAATGTTGTTTGGATCACTACCGTAGCATTTATACCTTGGTTAGAAGTATCAGGCTGATATTCAAAGTCTTCTTCTGGCGGACTCTGTAAAAAGTACATTTGCTCAGGCATCATGCTGGCAATCTTCTCTTTTCCTATGATGTGAGTATTTATAAGAGGACTAATGCTTCTTTTTACTTTCTCCCGTCTTTCATGTGCCATTATCTTTTTTGTCCGTGCTTTGATATTTTCCCAGCATTTCTTTAACTGCTTGAAATCTCTTAGTGACACACTAGGCTGAGAATTATATTCATGGGCAAGTGCTTGCCAAGTACGTTGTTTCAATGCAATAGTTCTTGCATCACTTTTTTTACATTCAAGTACATATCTGTACTTTTCAACTAATGCAAGTAGCACACTCTTTTCCACTTCAGAGAAGTATTTAGCAGGCTTTATTATTTCGTTTTGCATTTTCTACTTTTTTCTCCAGGAAGCCAAATATCCTATGAAAATAAAAATAATTAAAAAATCAAGTCAGTATTGCTTTATACAGCACATGATAACAAAATTAGGTTTTCAGTAACACTAAGGTGCGGATTCTAAATCACTTTCTTCCATAAGAAAAATTTTAGGATAACAAAAGGAAACATTCAGATTATTTACTGCAGAAATATCACTTGTTAGGTAACAATCTAACAAGATGTTTGGTATATAAACAAAACAGGATAAGCAAATTTTCCTAGCTTGGTTATGATTTGCAGACCAGGGTGCCATATTCTTTACCACTCTACCAAATAGATGTGCACAGCTGCAAACATTCTGTCTACAGCAATCACCAGATTTAAATGATATGTCTACTGGATCTATTTAATCTTTTTCCAGCAAATAGAATTTCCAAATGCTGACCGAAACTGTATCAGAATCTACTTATGAGTAGCTCCAGCTAAAGGGATTTCAAAACCTCAGCTGGCAGCTTTTTCTGACCAAGTGATTTTGTTTTACAGATATAAAGAACATGAAAACCACATACACCAGTTATAATCTAATCACCAGTGCAAGATATTTGCATGCACATAATTACACATTTCAGATATTGGTGTCTGTAGAGAAGAAGATTGAGTGGAAACATGATAAACTTCTTTGTAATAACCTTTGACATTTTTGAAGATAGGTATAAACTGCTCACCATGCTCAATGGGAATAGGACAAAAAAAAAACCCACAGGCTTAAACTGCAGCAAGGAAATTCAAATTTTTCTAGGAAGGTAGGGAGGGAAGGGAAGGGAAGGGAGGGGAGGAGAGGAGAGGAGAGGAGAGGAGACGGGATTTCTACATGTAAAGATAGTTAAGTACTGGAACCGATTACCACACGTACTTGAATATAAGATGACCCTGAACATAAGAACAACCCCAATAATTAGATTCTATATATGGAAAATTTATAAATTTGATACAATTTTTCAGGTATGGAATCTAATTTTTGGAATTTTGTTTTGAATTTATCTCCCTCCTACTGCTACAGCAGGGAAAATAAATCTGGGGGTTCAGGTAGCCTCTCCCCCCGCTGCCCAATTTCTTGCCCCTGCAGCCACTTCCCCCCTC
Organism: Alligator mississippiensis; assembly: GCF_030867095.1. NCBI lineage: Eukaryota > Metazoa > Chordata > Crocodylia > Alligatoridae > Alligator > Alligator mississippiensis. The sequence continues at coordinate 83,152,134 of NC_081828.1, read as the reverse complement.
CTTACAATCAGATCCTGATTTCCATGTGCACATGGAAGTAAAAAGCAAATTTGAAATAACTGACCTTGAAATAAACATGCCTGTAAACATATACATATAGTTCCCATAGACTTAGCTCATTCAGAATTGATACATTGTACCTTTTTTGAAATTGCTGCAAGTTTTAGCACAGGTACACTCCATAAGCACACTATAAAGCAGCACTTTGGCACCTACTTAATCCATGATATTAGTTCAATTCCAAAAGGCTCATAATTTACCATATAGTACATTGGATTGAGCCCCGCAGAGTCGACAGCATTTCAAGCCATGGTGACTTCACAGCTCAGAACCACTCAGTATGTGTGTATACTGTAAGTGTACGAGGTGGCAGCGGGGGCCAAGCTGAACGTCAGCAAGAGCACCTACCTGGCTGTGTGCGAGGTCAGGGACCTGGACTCCCTGGGGGTTTCTGTACCCCGTGAGGGGGTCAGGATCCTGGGGATAGATTTCAAACCAGAGCTGAGCAGCAGAACAGCACGGGAGAAGACAGAGGCCAAGGCAAAACAGAAACTGGGGCTGTGGCACTTGCGGTCCCTCTCCATGGGGGGGTGCACTGCACTTGTGAAGACGGTGTTGTTACCGGTGCTTCTGTACACCGGTCTTTCCCCCTTCCGAGCGCAACACCCACGGGATCCAGAGGGCCATGTGCACTTTCTTCTAGGGCTCCAGGTGGGAAAAGGTCGCCTGGGAGACGCCATACATGGACAAGAGGGCTGGGGGCAGGGGCCTGCCAGAGACCCTCCTGTTCCTGTGGGCCAAGTACGTGAGCATGATCTGTAAGCTGGCGATGGAGGCAGACACCAAAATGGCATGTCTCATGAGATGCTTTGCAGGGCACATTCTGAGACACTGCGGGGTCTTCACCCCGACTAACCACAGGCCATGGATCACGGAGCCATCCTGGTTCTACGAGACCTTGAACTGATGCCATGACGTGTACAGCCTGCAGAACGTGGGCGCAGCGACTATGAAAAGCCACAGGAAGATTCAGGAGATGGTGAGACTACCGGACAGCATGTCACCCGTGGACCTGCTCCCGGGCGATGCATGCCAAGCCGTGTGGGAGCGCATCCACCGCAAGGAACTGCACAAAAATCACAGGGATCTAAATTGGCTGATAGCTCACCAAGCCCTCCCGCTGAGGGCCCGGAGACATAGAGAGGAGCAGTTGGGGAGACCCAGCTGCCCATGGCCCAACTGCCACGGGGCCACCGAGACAATAGAACACCTCCTGTGGCTCTGCACCTGCACCAAGGACATATGGAAGAAGGTACAGCAGCTCTGCAAAGCAGTGACTGGCATCAGCCGGCTAACTAGCAAGGCTGTGCTGTACGGACATCTCACCAAAAACCAGGGGAGCCCCTCGCTCGGATGTGACCAGTTTGCATCCTGTGTCAGGAGCGCCTTGTGGAAGGCCAGGGACCTGTTCCTCTACAGACAAATGGACATAGAGGTAGTGGGCTGTGTGAAGATGGCGCTGAGCGAACTCCGGACCTATCACCAGAAATTGGTAGCAGAGGATGAAGAAGACGTAGTGAACGCCACCTGGCACAGGGACACGTGGCACAGGACCATACAACCCCCACTAAGGTAAGAAGAGAGCGATGGCAGCGGAGAAGAGGAACAGACGAGTGGAACAGAGGACAGCGACAGTGACAATGCAGCAGTGATGTGTCCTCCAGCGGAAGCTGGAGCGACAATGACGAAGAGACCATGTAAACTGAGTACCTGGCCCCGGAAGTGGGGCACGGGTGGACGTGTAGGGAGGGCTGGTCAGAGAGACCAGAAAGGACTGAGTCTGTATTTTTGCGCAGTTGCGGACTTTGTAACGGGATCAGTTTCATATATATATATTTTTACAACCCCCCCCCCCCCCCCCCCAACCTCCAGATACCCCTAACACTGTCATAAGCCGGGATCCAGGTTTTCCGTTTCCCACAGAAAAATGGAGAAAACCACAAATTTTACCTTTGAATGGAGGCAAACATGGATTTTTCATTTTACTGGAGAAACCCATGGATTTTGCAGTTTTGCATTGAGCTCTCTGCAGGCTGGCAGAGTTCCAGCCTGCAAGGGGCTGGGAGGGAGTGGGAAGAGAGTGGGCAGGCAGGGGGCGCCATGTGCTTGTATATATGCACATGGACACAAGGCAGCCTGGAGAGGGGGTGGTGGGGGAGGTAGGATTCAGGACCACATAGGGAGGGAGAGAGGAGGGCAGGGCAGGGGCTGGGGCTGCTGCCCAGCCAGGCAGTGCCAGCTGCAGGGCCCTGGCGGGGAGTGGGAAGGGGCCACAGGCAGCTTGTCCGGGGGTTGAGGGCTGGCTCCCTGCTGCTGCGCGCACTCCCAGGGGGCAGGGGGGACCCATGCCCTCCAGATCTGTGCACAGGATGCTGGCTGCCCAATTCAGGCTCGGACTCCCGCCCTGCTGTCCTCCCCTGGTGACTCTGCAGTCCAACAGGTGTGACCTGACACTGCAAAGAACAGTGAGGCCACGCAGGAAACCTGCTTGCCACTGTGAGCTCTGTGCTACCCTGGTGAGGTGTCCCTGCATTACTGCCCCTTCTGCAGCCGTGCGCGCAGATGTGTCGCCAAGGCAGCATGGAGCTCACAGCAGCGAGCAGCTTTCCTGCACAGCACCATTGTTCCCTGCAGAGCCGGATCGCCCATGCTCGGCTGTGGAGGCCCCAGTGAAGGCAGCAGGGTGGAAGCCTGCCATTGGTGGCATGTAGGGGATGCATGTGGGTGCACGTGCACCCTCTGAGATTGGCTGTGCACCCTCTGGAAGTACCAGCTGAGAAACCAGAAGTGTTAGTGGAAGTGCACTTCTGGTTTCTCTACTGGTGGTTCCACACTTGGGATCGGCTGCTGGGGGACCCCCCCCCCCCCAGTTGGTGATCTGGTGCCCCCCCAGACTCCGGAGGCACCAGTTGCCCATGGAGCCTGCAGCAGGCAGCACACAGCCCCTGCTCAACATGCAGATTTCAGGGGCACGGGTTCCCCTGCCCCTTGGGAGCGCGCACCGCAGCACGGATCTGTCCTCTCCCCCACCCAAGCCCGCAGCAGGCATCAGGGGGGAGCCAGGCTCTGCTCCACTACAGCAGCCATTGCCCCTGCTGGGGCAGGGGGCTATGGACCTGGGTCCTTGGCCCCATAGCCCTGGCAGTTGGGAACCCCCTCCAGCAGGACTGGGGGATTGTGAGGGGGGAGTGAAGGGCACAAGCAGGGCCAGGGACATATGTGGTGGGGGTGAGGGGCACCAGAAAGGCTGGGGGGGATGGGACTGAGGGGGGCCTTTCATTTTAATCATAAATTTGAGGGGTTTATCAGAGAGAATTTACAATTTTTTAATCAGATAATTTGCAATTTTTTATTTATCAGACAAAACCAGGATCCTTGGTCACGATCCTGTGATCCTCCAAAAATGTATATACAGATAAGGCACAGGGCAGCCAGGTCTGGCTTCACTTCATGAAGGGCAAGGCTATACTAATCTTATGCAACAAGCTGAGAGACGGACCAACAGAGGAGTTCTGGGTGAACTGTTTGGGGCCCTGTTTGGTGATGTTGTCAGACATTTAAGGCTTGTGAAGAAACAGAAATCATTGCATATGGGAAAGAAAGGCACTGGAATAAAGAGGAAAGCAAAATGTATTCAATGTGGTGACTCACTGTCACTTGAAAAAGAGCCGGTGCTGAGTGGGACTGAACTCAGGAGATGCTGCTACATAACTTATCTCATAGATTACACTAATGTATTTTTGTAGGCTTAGATTATTTCTTGAGCTCTACCTGAAAAAGGGACACATGGCACAGACTGCTCAAAGTCCCCCTGGGTAGGGAAATGGATGGGGAGAATGAAGGGGACAATGATGCAACTGGACCTGGAGACAGCAAGGACAGCAACAACAGGATCAGCAGCAGTGGAAGCTACAGTAACAGTGCCGAGGACTGTGCATGAACTGAGAAGGGAAACCCCAAATTGGGGCTGGGACTAAGGGACTGTGTTTGGCTTAGGGAAGGGCAATGGGTGGGTGTTCGTAGGCACAGGGGAGCGGGTTTCTTAAGGTGATGTTAAAAAAAAAAGGTGCAATGGAAGTCTATGATAGAGGATGTATATAAATACCTAAATATATAGATATATATTTTAATTAAAATAAAATTAGATTGCTTCTTGAAGGCTCAGATCAAGCATAGTGGTTCTTAACCTGGCAGGGGAAATACCACGTATCTGTGTCCACGAAGGCAGTTTTCCTTAAATGCACCTGGGGAGAACTGCTCTTCTGGCGTGGTTCAGTACCTGCCGAGGTGTAGTGGCTTTAAACCCAATTTATGGAAATGGGAGTCTCCTCTCTAGCTTGCTCTGCGGGCCTTATGGTTAAAGGGAAGCAAAGCTTGGGGGCATCTGAACCCCAAGCCTCTGGGCTTGGGCCTAAAGTAGGATGCCCACCAAAGGATTTGGAAACATCTGAAGCCCCAGATGTTTTCTGGTAGTAGGGCCACTTATGGTTCTGGACTCTTGGATTTGGAATTAGTTTTGGCTAATTTGGCCTGGGATACATAAAATTGAAAAAAAAAAAAGTTGGTTTAGATTACTTGGTCTCTTATGGGCTCAGATCAAGCGTAGTCCTATGCTTGCCTGGCAAGGGAAACACTGTAACCACTGAGGCGTCTTCCTAGTTGTACCTGGGGAACACCGCTCTCCTGGCATGGGGATAATACCTGGCAAGGTAATGTATAGTAAACCTCCCACTTGGCTGCTTGAGTGGGAAGGTCTTGGCTTTATACCCACTTTATGGAAAGGGGAGATTCTTCCCCAGCTTGCTCCTGCGGCCTTATGGCTGAGGGCAAACAAAACTCAGGGGCATACAAACCCCAAGCCTATGGGCTTGGGCCTGCAAGTAGGATGCCCGCCAAAGGTTTTGGAAACATCTGAAGCCCCAGATGGGGTGGAGGATTTTTGCCGGTAGTAGGGCCATTTATGGTTCTGGACTGACTCTCAGATTCGGAATTTATTTTGGCTAATTTGGCTTGGAATATGGAACATTTAAATAAATTAAAAAAAAGATCAAGTGTACTTTTTTCTGGGCTGTGCTGGTTTGTTCCCAGGGCCAAGATCACCTTTAATATGTAGCATACCTATTTTATGGAAATGGGGGATTTCTCCCTAGCTTGCGCCTTTGCTAGGACAGGGGAGTTTGAGAAGGGGGATACCTGCTGGTACTAGCACTACACAGACTTGAACAATTGTGTTCTGCTTAGTTGATAAGAATTCGGAACATATTTGGCTAATTTGGTCTGAGATATGAAATTAAAGAAAAAATAGTGATGGGTTCCTATCAGCAGAGCCGAACCTAGGAGGGTATGGGACCCGGGTCAAATCACCTTGTGCGGGGCCCCACTTAATAATGCATGGGGCCTTGGTACCCCCACAAAGGGGAGGGGGGGGGCAGTTCCATGCTTCTTCCATGATGCATGGCTGAGCTGCCAGCTCCAGGTGGGTCCTACGGGAGGGACCGTGGCTGCTCTGCCCAGCTCTGTGGGGCCCCCACAAAATGCGGGGCCCAGGGCAGTCACCTCAATTTGCCATACCCTAGGGATGGCTCTGCCTATCAGCATGTTTGCTCAAAATGGACCATATGTTTTATATTTATGGTCAGGACTGGCTGTATTTAAGCAACTTCACAGTTGGTTTCCCTTGCTAAGCACATGTTGTTTTTAGTAGCAGTTCAAAGATAGACTATGTATTTAATGACATTTCCTTCTATATGAATGTGAGACAAGGGGCTTTTTTTCCTTAATGTTTCCTTTCCTTCCTTTTCTCCTGATTGAGAGGAAAACACCTTGTCTTGCATTTGAGTAATTATAGTATGTAGAGAGGTTGTAGTATCTTCATTGCTGGAGGTTTTAAAAAGCAGATTAGATAACTATTTGCCAGAAACAGTTCAGGTATAGTCAAACCTGCCTTGCAAGAGACAAATGGACTAGATCAGTGGTTTTCACCTTTTTTCATTTTGCAGATCCCTAAAAATATTTCAAGTGGCAGCGCGCGGACCCCTTTGGTGATTTCGAAAGGAGGTGCCAATGCCTTTGAATTGTAACTATGGGTAATCACATACTTTTGATTGATCATAGTCATCTTTGGTGATCCCTTAGACATAGTCTGCAGACCCCCAGGGTCCACAGACTACAGGCTGAAAACTACTGGAATAGATGACTTCTTGAAATCAAGTTAAGAAACCTGGAAAATGCTTTATTGCCAAGTTGGGGAAGGGCATTGTTTGAACTAGCAGATAGAGGTATATTCATAGAGAGTGCCAAAATCTTTATCGACTTTTGAGGTCCTCAGTTCTCTATCAGACACACTACTGACTATCACCTCTCTGCTCATGCCAGGTCCTCACCTCTACAAGAAATGGACAGTTGAAAGCAAAAAAAGGGGGTCCATAGAAATGAACAAAGCACTAGTTAAGCATTTGACAGATTTTGCTGCAAAGAAATAATTTGTCTTTAAATGTTCCCTGCCTGCCTAGCCATTCCCTTTAAAGTAATGTTTACTTCAAAGCTTGCAGAGAATGGACTTTGTGCAATTAATCATGGGAGGTGGAAATGGAGACTGCTTAAACTCACCTGAAAGGAGGAAACTGAGTTTAATCAAAAGTTTGATGCAAGAAATATCAAAATATTTAATTAAATCTCACCACCAATTCATTAGTCTTTCCCACATTTCCTAGTATTTTGTCCACTATTTTCTTAAGTGAACATTCTACAAAGCAAGAATTTACTGTAAGATTTCATTTCTTGTTGTTCAAACTGAATTTTTGTTTTAAAAAATTTCACTGCACTAGCTCTAGTTGTTATCATTATCATTGTACCACTCAATAGTGGTACAAGGAGAGACACAACTAGTGTCTCTCCCATAAACTTTTTAAGTCAGTTATTCTTATCTCCTACAGTAAAGGTAACTAGTTAAAAACTACTGTCAGAAAGTGAGAAGAATGTAATGTGACAAAAAGAGAAAATGGGATAAAGAAAACAGAAAAGGAAATACAAAAACCACACAAACTAAGAACAGAATGCTCAAAGAGAACTGTTCTAGTAGGGGAAACAAGAAGTAAAAGATATGGGATAGGAATTATAACATGGTAGACAGGAAATAAAATAATGATATGGATCTGCAAGAATATAACACTTTGAAGAAACAGATTGGAGAAAAGAAGTAATGGAAAATGGAGAAATTACTGTCGTTTACTGTAATGTGTTTCGATTTTTGCTTATGCAGAGACAGAAAAGTGGGAGAGGACAGGGAACTTGGTTGCTAGCTGGAAAACAGAACCCTCTGCAGGGATATTTCTTTCCTCCCACCTTGTGAGGCATCCTCTTGGCATATTACATCAGTAAAGAAATCCTGGAATTACAGTAAAATGAGTATTTTGATTTCAGCATTTACTATAAGGAAATCTTAAGAGTTTCTTAATTTTTTTCTTTTGTTACATTTAATAATAAAAATGGAACCTGCCACACTTGAGGCAATGGTTAAAAATTAGAAACTTAATTCATCCTTCCCATTAGACAGCTTTAGAAATGTAAGTTACAAAATAGCCACTAGCAAAAAACAATGGGTCTGATTTATATTCCATCTCATTCAAGGGCTACTGTAACAACCTAAACTGCTAGATAGCTTCAAATAGCCACCAAAAGAAGCACAACATTCTTACAAACTAGGGAAATCCCCATCCCTCACCCTGAGGTCCAGGATGGGCATCAGTCCTTCACACATCAAAGACAAGCTTGAGCACTTTGAAGAGCTAGGAAAAGGAGCTTTTTACTATTGGAAATAGGCAGAGAACTTCCATACAATGGGACATGCACTTGGTTCTAACTGAAAAAGTCAGAGATACCAGACTGTAAATCATTACATATATAAGCCAATGAATCAGCAGAGCCAGACATTTTAAAGAGGTTTTTCATTTCTTTTAAGTTAATTTTAACTTTTCTACCCAAGACCCCACTGTACTAGCTATTGTACTACTGCAGAAGGGTCCCTGCCCTAAGAGCCTAAAATTTAAGGATTTCTCTGTACTGTATGTGCACATACACATACAATTTGCATATGTACACACTCCCTGGATTATTCTGGCCCTATAAAAGCATTTGGGAGGGCCAAAAGTTGTTTTATTTACTTCAACATTTAGTAAGAGGGTGCCTTGTAGCACTGTATCAGAGCATTAGGTAGCTGTTCCATTTGCCTTTACGTACTGAGAAATGTTTCACTAAGAAATGCAGTGAGACTTTAATTACACTGAGGCGGCACTACAACAATGCCCATGTCCCTTTTGTAGACTGAACAATTTGTGGTAGCCCTTTAGCTCCTCAAAGGCAGACCTCTCATGGTCCTCCAGGGGCAAAGATTTTTGTGGGTGTTATCTTTTATTGGACCAACAATGCACTTCATTTCCAGCACAGCTTTCCAATGTATGTGCCCAGTAGGAGGCTTTGGCAAATGAAACGCGTGTCCTACAACTTCAAAAAGAATCATAAAACAAATAGGTGCATAACAAAAACTGTATCAAGGCAAATCCTAAAAAGTGAAAGACTAAATCAGGGGCCCCAAGCGCAGCGCTGGCCACCTTGATCACAGGGGCTCAGTGTGGTGCACCTACAGCTCCCATACTTGCTGTGGGGAAACCCCATGCTGGACTCCATGGGGAAGCAGGGGGCGGGGCTCCCTCCACTCCCACCAGAGTGCGGGGACCTGTGCAGCAGCAGGCAGGGAAGGCAGCCAGCTCCATTGCATGGCTTCCCCCACTGCAAGTTCGGGAGCTGCAGGCCCACAGCGCAGAGCCCCAGTGATAGAGTCAGCTGAGCACGCTGCACTCTTCTCCCACCTCAGGCGGCACTACAACAATGCCCATGTCCCTTTTGTAGACTGAACAATTTGTGGTAGCCCTTTAGCTCCTCAAAGGCACCAAGCGCCTACACAAAACAGGAAAACCCTGACCTCCCTGTGGGCTGCTTCTCCTGGCAGTGAGGGCTGCACGCCATGGGGGGGGAGTATGTGGGGGGTTCCTACACCCCTCACCCTCACCCCCCCCCCCAACTCAAGCTGTGCACTCCTGCCACCCGCTCTGGGTGCAGGTTCCATGCTGTGCTCGCTTCCACCCAGTTGCAACTCCACCCACGCCCCTTACCAGCCCTGCTGCTTCCCTACTGGCTGTCCTAAGCAAGCTGACTTGCAGGAAGCCAAGCAGGTTCCCATGGGATGGCTGCAACAGGAGCCCTGCCCAGAAGCTGCTGCTGGCTGGGCAGGGCCCTTTTTGTTCAACAGCATGGGAGTGAGGCACAGTAGGGTATGGTGGGGTGGTGTACCCATGGGCACCTCTCTCCTAGCTTCACGGGGGAGGGCTGGGCAGGGCACAACTCATTGTGGGGCATCGCAGGTGGGATGAAAATACCTGGCCAGCCAGATCTGGCCCACAGGCCATATTTTGCTCATCCCTGGACTAAGCGGTTCTCAGCCTTTTTTTGTACCAGGACCCATTTTTTGATAGCCAGTCCCAACCCAGTGCCCCTCACTCCCGACCCCCTGCCCCCAAGCCTCAGCCCTGCAATGTATGTGGGTGGGTGTGTTGGGAAGGGGAGGTATGGGGCACAGGGAGCCCAAAGCAGCTTCTTGCCAGCTGGAAGTCTGACAGCCTGCAGGGGAACAGCCACGTTTTCCTATGTTTTTCTCCTTTAAAGGAAAATCTGTTTTTAAATTTGTTTGCGACCCTTTCATAATATTCTTGCAGTCCACTTCTGAGTTGTGACCCATGGGTTCAGAAGTACTGGACTAAAGGATCCTCACATGCTTATCTGTTCTCGTACTATTTCCCACTGCAGTCTCAGGGCACGCGCATAGTAAGTAATTTCAGCACGGGCCCAACATTCTAATATTATAAAAGCCTGTCTGTCTGTCCATAACGCTTTAGTTGCGCTCTGATTGGCTGATGGAAACAGCCAATCAGAGTGCTCCAAGGGTGGGGGAGTGCCACCATGATTCTGAAGCCGGGTGAGGACCAGACAGAGGGTGGGGGAGCTGTGGCCAGCAGCACTGGCCTTGGCTCTCCCACCCCACTCCCTGCAAGCAGTGTGGAGGACTGGACAGGGGGTGGGGGAGCTGATGCCAGCAGCACTGCAGGTGGTGACAGTGGAGGGGAGGGGGCAAGGCTACCAGAGCTGGCCTCATACACCTCCCACCTTGCTCCTTGGAGGTGATGGCGGTGGCTGTGTGGTGTGGGAACAGGCTCAGGACGCCAGGGGGGAGTGAGGCCACAGGCGCTGGCCTCAGCCCACCCCTGCCCCCTTCCATCGTCACTGCCTGCAGGGCCGACACAGTGGTGGTGGGGGAGGAGTGGGTGCACTGTGGCAGCGGCAGTGGGGGGAGTGGACCCCGTCCCCCGCGTCAACCTGGGGCCCACTGCTCCCCCATCCCAGCCGCGGCAGTCTGGCTTCTCCCCACCCTCAGGCCGGTCCTCCCCTACATCGGGCCTGGGCCCATTCTTCCTCTCCCCCGCCACTGTGGTGGGGAGGAGGGGAGCAGGTCAGACCCCAAGCAGCAGGAGGGACGGGGGAAACGGGGGGCACAGGGCTCCGTCTCTGCCCGTTCCCCTCCACCCCCCGTCATTCTTGACAGGCAACTGGCTAGTTCCACAATACCCACTGTGCACTGAAGTAAATTAGTGGGCCAAGCATTACAGACCAGACAAACTCAAGTGTTTACTACTTAAAATTACTACAGCGTTTTCATTTCAACCTTGTTTCTGTTACTGACTCCTGTGACGACTCAATGTTTTACCTTGCTTGCGTTTAGCTGCTTTTGAGTTGTCTGGTGGCAAAAGTGGACTGTAAGAATCATGCCTAGATTCGTATTTCTCGACCATTTTAGACTCAAGCCCCCACTCGAAAAATGCCAGCTCTCGGCTTTCACTCATTTCTCCACTGTGACAAAATAATGCAGAAATTCATCTGTGCCTTGGGAAGACCAGAGCAGGTTGGAATGGATCTGACACCAGGGACTGCCATTGGGAAGCTTGGCCAGGGTCTGCCCGAGTCTGTCACAGCTTAACCAGGCCGCACCCTCCAGGGAGTGTTGCAGGGCCCCTGGGAAGCATCCCAGGGCCCGACCCCTCCTGCACACGCGCCCAGAGGGATGGGGGGGGGCGACCTGACAGCTGCGAGTGCGTCCTGGGGGGGCTCGTGCGACCTGTACAAATAAGCAATAAATAAAAGGCACTTTCCAGACGGGAGGAAGAAGCAGGGGCGGCCCCGGCCCCCGCCCCAGGCGACACCTTGAACAAAGGCAGGCGCAGAGGGGGCAGCGCGAAAGCGACAGCCGCAGGCACCTGGCCCGGGGCTCAGAGCCGCGGTGCGCGGGGCCGCAGCGATGGCAGCTGCCGGGCGGGACGAGACCCGGCCCGGCGGCGGCACCTGCGACCCCTAGGGAGGGAGGGACGGGAGGCGGCGCCGCGGGCGCTGGGGCCGGGCGATGCCGGCGCCTGCGGCTGCAGGGACAGGTCGCAGCCCCACCCCCGCGGGGCGCCCGGCCCGGCCCGGCCCCGCCACCCCAGCTCCGGGCTCGGGCCGGCAGCCAGGGACGGCGCTGCCGCCGCATCGCGAGCCCGCGACCCCTACCGGGCTGTGGTGGCCGGGGCGTCCGCGGCGCCGCTCCCCTGCCCAGCACCGCCCGCCGCCAACGAGACCGGAGGGCGCCGCAGCCCCGCGCCTGACAAAGGGAAGGGGGAGGGGAGAGCGGGGGGCGGGGCGCTGCTGCCGCCGCCCGCCCCGGCCCCCCCACCCCCACAGCAGGGGCCAGGGGCGGGGCGTGGCGGGCGGCCTCTCCCCTCAGCCCAGAGCGGAGCCGCCTCTGCCCCCCACCCATCTTCCGCGCGCCGCACGCAGCCCCGCGCAGGAGGAGGACACGGCGGCGGTAGAGGCAGCAGGTCGCGCGACTCGGCCGTGGGTGAGCGGCGTCCGGGGCGCAGCGGCGGGAGCAAGACGCTGTTCCTCAGGCCTCCCAGCCCGGCGCTGAGGGCGAGCGCACCTGGCTCCAGCGCCGCAGCCGACCCGCGGCACCAGTGCCCGGGGCAGGCCCGTGTCGGCCCAAGCAGGCTTAGGGCGGGTGCGCGGGGCCGCTCCGGAAGCCTTCCCTGCCGGCCTCTGGCCCCCGGGATGGAGACCCCGGGACCTGTAGCAAGGACAAGCCAACAGTTTTTTTACTCTTTCGCTTTTCCTTTTTTTTGTGTTGCGTCTTCAGATTCTGCCGGTCTTGTGTTGACTGGGAGGCCTGAACACGCGGCCGCTAGGCCTGTGCTTCAGCCTACCCTTCCTTCGGCGTGTAGCCAGATCTGGTGTGGGGGTGGGTGACCACCCAGGGCGCTGTGGTTAGAGGCCACGGCGCCCCCTGGTGAGCAGCAGGGAGCGGTGCCCCCCGTCGGCCCTGAGCTGCACGGGATGCCGTGCACAGGGGTGGCAATAGTCCCTGCTCCTGCCTGGGTGGGATGGGGTTGCACATATAGGGAGCCCCAGGTGAGGACTGGTGGCCTGTATAGGGGAGCAGGGAAGGGATCTGGCCATGTCTCGCCTGCAGGTTGGCTGGTTGAGTGGCAGCCCCTGTAGGAGCTCAGTGGTGGCCTCAGGGCACTGGTGCTGTCTCTCTTCCCCCTCCCCCCAGCACTGGTTGCTCATCAGGCTTCTGCTTCCTCCACTTCAGCTCCATGGGCTGCAGCTCCCTGTTATAGGCAGATGTCCTGCCCAGCTCCCTGGCTGGCGGATGGAGCCCCTCTAGCAGGTCAGCAGCGCTGCTGACTTGGGGAAGAGGGGGGGTGCCAAAATACAAATTTGCTCAGGGTGCCATTTTCCCTAAGGCCAGCTCTGCATATAGCCCAATCCCTCTCAGTGGAATGAGGCAAGCATTGAGCATCTGTGTTTTTTGTGGGGGGAGTTACATGCTTGGTTTTTTGTTTGTTTTTTTGGAATGACATCTCCTTTCTTCTGGATAGATATTGGGAAAGCATCACTTTTTCTTTCGCAGTTGAATGTTTTTTTCTTACAGAACCACCATAAGGTTCTCAAAACTCAATCATTAATGTGAAAAATCAAAGATCAGCTTCCAGGTAGTTGAAAAGTACCAGACATTCAAAATATGTAAATATTAATATTAAAACAGAGCTCCTATGCTTGTTGCCAAACTGAAATAACAGCACATAATTGTTTTGTAGTTTTCCAAGGGCTTTCATATCTTGAAATTTCAAACATGGAAACTGAATCTGAGTTAAAGAAAGAGAAGTTGCACCAACATCCCTTCTATTGCAATGTAAGTATTTCATCTTATTTTTAAAGACTTTTGGCAAAATACAATTTTGCAAGAGCAAATCGGACTGTGAATCAATGGGAAGCTAATTATTTTTAAAGTGGCTTGCAGCATGCTTTAAGAGTGCCTATACACATGTGGCAAGGCTGCTCTGATGCACTGTAATTACTGTAGATTAATTGCCATTTTTTAGCGCTGGGATACTGATACACAAGATGCTCTGGGCGCTTTAATTAGAGCGGCTCTCGGTTGGAAGGGATCTCATGGATCATTTAATCCAGTCTCTTTGCCCGGATACAGGATATGTTCTTCCCGAGCTATCTCAAACAAATGCTTATTTTCTTTCTGACAACTTGGAATGAAGAAGATTCCAGAATATCATTGGGCAGCTTGTTCTAGTGTCTTACTCTTGTTAAGTTTCAGAAGTGTTTTGAGATTTAGTCTCAAAAGAATGGCCCGTTGAAATTGTTCTCAGTGTTCTTTATAGTCGCCTTTCAAATACTTGAAACTGCTTCTCCCCACCTCTGATTCCTTTGTCACTCCCCTATCTATCCTCTCCAGGCTATCTGTCACCTTTTCAGTTTTCTAGCTGAGGCCTACACAGCACTTAGTGGAGTGGTACTGTCACCTGTTTTACATGCATGTGCACATATACGGACATGTGTGTGTGTACATATGCACACTTTTATTAATGGCGTTTGCTTTTTTGGCAACTGCCACGTGGCTGACTCACGTTGGGAGTTAATGAACTACCAAAACCCTTATATCAGGGGTGGGCAAAATATGGCCTGCGGGCCAGATCTGGATTACCAAGGAATTTTGTATGGCCCACAGTGGATCCCTTGGTCCCACCCAGCCCAGGAGCAGGGGGAGCCTAGGCCATGGTATATGCAGCTGGTCTTGCCACCCCCAGATTCACAGCAGGGCTGGGGTGGCATGGTGGATGGACTTACTTCCTGGCAGCCCCTGCAATGGCAACTTCTTCCAGCTGCCACCACTGGACCAAGCCCCACTGCCTGGGCACCCATTCAGCCATATGGACAGGATGGGGCCAGTGGGTGGGTGGGAGCGCTGTCCAGGAGTGTGGTGGGCTGAGATCATGGGGGAGGATCGTAGGGTAGTGATACTGTAGGGCCAGGGCTGAGCAGTAATCTGCTGCCCATACATCCCTGCGACAGGCACCAGTTCCATAGATGGGCATGCAGGGAGAGGATCACGGCTCTGCTGTGGGCCCCAGCCCCCCACTTTCACCGTCTCAAGATTGGACACAGCTCCCTGCCTGCGGCCCGCCCCATCGTGTCTACCTGACCATGCGCCCTGCCCACATGTGTTCTAGCCTGTCTTCATGGAGACCCTGGGATCTCAGGGCAGTGACAGTGTGGGGCTAGGACCTGGGGCATAGCTGTGATCTGATCCCAGCATGCCCCAGCCCACAGAACCAGCACCTGTCTCAGGGTCATGCAATAAGCAGATTATGGCTGTGCTCTAGGCCCTGGCCCTGCACTGTCATGGCTCTGTGATCCCAGCCCTGCCTGCCCATCCCACTCTCAGATGCCCAGATCTCTTCATTGTCTCTATTTGCTTTGTTAGGTATTTGGTGATGGTTTATTTTTGTTGTAAAGAAGGAAGCAAAGTAGTCTTTGAACAGCTCTGGCTTTGTGCTTTTCTTTAATAATTTGTGGACCCACAGTTTCCTTAGTCTGTCTCCATGTTTGACATGTCTAGAATTTCTGCTTGTTAGCTTTAACCTCCCTTGCCAGTTGTATTTCTTTTTGAGCCTTTGGTTTGCTCATTTTGTCCTGAAAGTTCTTGCTGTTTCTTGGTATTCTTCCTTAGTGACTTACTCTTCTTTCCATTAACTGTGTTTCTCTTCTGCTTTTGAGGTAACTAAGTGTCACAGCGGGGTCCTCGCGGAGGTCCGTGATCTCCTTGAGGCCCTCTCACCGCGCTACTCCGGCCCGAGGGCACCCTCCATTCTCGCCCGCCACGTCTTGATGTAATATGTAATAGGGAGGCTGCCTTGTGTTTCCTCTGGCCTGTCGGCTCCTGGACCCCTCGTGGGTCTCCCCGTACAATGGGTGCTACCCAAGCGCCTTAGCCTTATGGGCTATGCGTGGCTCCTACCTCCCCTGATACCAGGCTTAAGCCTCGCAGATGTAATGGACGTTGTTTGGTCTATACGCCCGCTTCCCGGGCCTCCTCTCTCATGTGGCCCACTCTGGGCTCTCTCTCTCGTGCCCAGCCTCTTGCTGGGACTCCCGTCTAGCCCACTCTGGGCCTCCCCTGCCGGTGTGGTTCCGCTCCGGGACTCTCCAGCGGGCCTCCGGTCCTATGGGCCAACCGCACGGACACCCTCCCTGACTCTGGCTCCCCGCTCTGCTACTCCCTGTCTTCTCAGGGGCAACCGCAGTGCCCTGCCTTGGTCTGAGGGGGATTGCCGCACTAGCCTGCGGCCGGGCTCGCTATGCCCGTGCGCCCACACTAGGCTACTCAATAATACACAATGGTGTTCCCCCTCTCTGGGGCTCGCCGCGCCCACACTGGGCTACTCAATAACGTACAAGGGCGTTCCCCCTCTCTGGGGGCTCGCCGCGCCCACGCTGGGCTACTCGATAACGTACAATGGCGTTCCCCCTCTCTGGGGGCTCGCCGCGCCCACGCTGGGCTACTCAGTATGGCCCCGCTCTCTAGGGCTGCTCAGTATGGCGCTCCCCCCCTTCTCTGGGGCTCGCCGTGCCCACACTGGGCTACTCAGTAATACTGCCCTTTTCCTGGGGCCGGGGGGCTATGTTCCCCCCACACGCAATCCGGGGTCTTGGCCCTGTCCGCAACCTACGGGTTGCGCCCGCGACCCACTGGCCGCGCTCCTCGCCGCCAGCTGCTCGTGCAGTGGCGTGCGAGCTGCGCCTTCGCGGTCTATGTTCCCCCACACGCAATCCGGGGTCTAGGTCCCCGTCTGCAACCTACGGGTTGCGCCCGCGACCTACTGGCCGCGCTCCTCGCCGCCAGCTGCTCGCGCAGTGGCGTGCGAGCTGCGCCTTCCCTGGCGCTATGAACAATAATGCGCCCTCCTGGCGCTAGGGCACCCCACACTCTCTGGGGTCCCTGTGATTGAGGCCTCCTCCAACCCCTACAGCCTCACCCAAGCCTCCGGGTGTAATAATACAAACGCAAAGCAAAACCACAAGCCCCTAGACTGTAACACAAATGCAAGCTGCATGGCCATAACTCCTCATCATAGCTCAAGCCTCCAGGGCTATTATGAGCTGTACTTGCAACTTAGGCTCCTTCCCATATTTCGGCCAAGGGAGCTCCTGCCTCTCCAGCTGCTGGCAGAGAACTGCCAGCCTGGCCTCAGCCCTGAGCTTTATAAGGGCCAGGCCCTGCCCCCTACAGGCAGCTGGCTCCGCTTGGTTGCTCCGGCAACCTGCAGCTGCGCTCATTACCTGAGCAGCCTCAGCTGGGCTCGTTATGTCAGGCCAGGGCGCGCTCACTCGCTCCCTGGCAGTTTCTCCACTCTAGGAGCAGGGGCACCAAGGTGCCCTGCGACACTAAGCATTTCCTTGTGTTACCCACATTGGCCTCTTACAGTTCTAATTTTCTGCTGTGTTGGAATAGGTTTCTGTTGAGCCTTCAGTGTTAAACCATTCAGGAACTGCCAGCCCTCCTGCACACTTTTAGCCTTCAATTTTTTTACCTGTGGGACCTTACTTATACTTTCTTAGTCATGTCCCTGACATAGACCCCCATAGAAAAGTCGAAACTGACTAAGAAAACACATGTGAAAGGATTTAAAAAAAAAACCTCAGGTAGACTTCACCATTTGGTGCATGAAACGTGGGTGGACACCATGTTTGAACATAGCAACAGTTGCTCTTTGGTGACTGGTATCTCCTCTTCTAAGTATGGTACAAAGGTAATCTTGGTGTCTAATCCAATGTTTTCAAGGTGAAACAATCCAATAAAGATGTTTCCAATGTCATAGTGACAAAAGAAAGCAGGGTTCACAATTTTCTCAGGGCAAATTATCTCAATTTTATTTATGGAATTTTTTCTTACATACCAGTTGAAATCTAAATGTTGTATATAAAACTGGAATATTAATATGGAATTAATAGGAAGTACTATAACATACAACATGATATTAAACAAATAAATGCAACTATTGAAATATTGTTTCTTTTTATGTTTTGGGATTAGCCATTACATCCATTAGACTACTTGGTTTTCCTTATTCAGTTTTCACCACATTTGCAGTATTCAGTAAAAGAAGTGTAATTTTTTGGACACTTGCATCTTGCAGTTTTGCATGTTGCACAGTTGTATGTCAGCGGTAATTAATCAGAAATGGAATGGAGATATTTGTCTGGAAAAAGAGCTCTGCTTGTGTCTTCATACCACCCCAAATCTTTCAGATTTAATATACCTTTGTAACTGCTGTCATCTAGGCTAAAGCATTCACATGCCACAAAAAAAGTGTCTCCTGCGATGTCCATCTTGAATAGAGAAAGAAGTGGGGGAAAGCTGTGGGATCAGTTTACTTTTGTTCAGTGCAAAACGAAGTTCATTGCAAAACATTTGATGAAGTGATGGCTGTAGGACCTTAACAGGGTATTCAGCTCTGTTAACTACATCTTCAGAAATTGTGATATGTTCAGTAAAACGTAAGAGGAATTTCTCTGGTGATGTGTTCAATGCTGACATACTTGTTCCCACTTTGCTGGTGACATCACATCCTGTGAGAATGTGAGCCTTAATAAGAACACTGCACAAAGTTGGTCCTAGTTTCTGTCCAAAAATGTAAAGAGGAACAAATCTTACTTTATCACCCAAGCCTACTTTAATCCAAAGTTCCAAAACTGCTGTTTCAAACAGATGAAACGGATATTGAAGAAGGACAAAAACATCTGTATCATTAGACAGGACTACGACCTGTATGAAACCAAATGAAACTGCATCAAATAAATGGATGACCAGCTAAGTATCTGCTTCTTGTAGAGCAGCAGACAGATGATTGTATAAGTGCCCTTCATCATCTGTAATCATTATGGCCTTCAGTCACAGTTCCACTTAACACTGTAGTATGTATGCTACCCTCTTTTCCTTTTTCACAAAAGTATTGTTCGGCTGACAGTTGTAATACCTCTTTGTTTGCTGAAGAAGGGCAAAACCTCTCCATCTGAACAGGTAAAGGAATGTCAGGATCCAGTTTTACAAACTCAGTTGGTGTAATAGTTTTTCTCCATTCTCATTTGCGTTCTTTCAATTACTTCTCCACATAACTGTCATACACAATATCTACCCTCTGAACCAGTTGGAATTGAATAGTTTTCTTCCATACAGTATCAAAAAATTCTTGAAAAGTTTTCATTTTTTTGCTTTGGACTTGGCGTACTTGATACAAAGTCTACAATTACCATAGTTTTTTTTTGTTGCTGTTCTGATGGAAATTGTAATCAGATGGCTGCAGTTTTTTTCTCAATCTCCCCTGAAAGAACTGACTTCATTGGTTTAATAAGAAGGTCACAGTCATCAAATAATTTGGTAGATGGCAGTAGATTGTCTTTCAGTATGTTCTTAATAGTCTCTCCTTTATCTTTTGCTGTGTGTAGGATTTTCTGAACTTTAGAGTAGGATTTCTTTTCTGATGCTGCAGTTGGTTTATGTTTTTCTACCTGTTTATCTCCATCAGAAACAAATCCTGGACACTTTTACCTTCTTAATGATATCCACAAGCTTCTTTGTTAAATGTTCATCACTAAACTGCGTATAAGCCTCCTTGGTGTGTTCTCTAAATGAAAGCAGTCTTTCAGCTACCTCTCCTGGGACACGTTGCTTGCTTATGAAATTGTGAAGTTGCATCTGACTGGTGTGATGTGTGGGTTTCCTTTACCCTCCATGAAGTGGAACATGTAGAAAACGTGCAATATTTGGGGCTGAACTCCCAGGCAACTCATGGCGAGTGGATGTCTCATGATATCTAGGTCTGTCAAACCCTGTTAATTCTCAAAATGTTTTGCTGATTGTGAAAATTTCATGATAAACTGGTTATTTACATGGTATGTTGGTTATTTACAGGGTACACAAATTCAGTATCAGTCAACACTTGTATCTTTTTTTGTGACAATATCATGCCTAATCTCTGCTGCTTCCATGATTCATTTTCGTCCATTTGAAGTTGTAGTTTTTTGATCATTATCGGCCTGACGCTTACTTAAATCAACATGGCATTCTTCTCGTGTCTTCCCAGGAATTGCAGTTCTTCTCCTCACGTGATCTGCCATGGTCTCACTGTATTTCAGTCAGGCTTCAATCTGAAAAACAAGACAAAAACACTTACTTGTGAGTTTGGCTGCAAACATAATGACTGAACAAAAAATATTAAACCCGTTAAACTACAGTTAATACACTAACCGGTCATTAAAATAATACACAATAAATAATAGAGTACACAATAAATTGAACAGATTAATGATTTATGTTTATTTATTAAAATAAGACAATAGCAAACTCGCACATATGACAAAACTCAATCATTATTTTGGTAGGGCAGTATATGGTACCAATTTTTTTCAATTACATGGACGTGGAGCATGGGAACCTACTTTCTTTTGTGTCACTGTGACATTGGAAACAGCTTTATTGGATTATTTGACCTTGAAAACATTAGGTTAGACACCAAGATTATACTTCTGTACCATACTTAGGAGATACCAGTCCCCGAAGAGCAACTGTCGCCATGTTCAAAGATGGCGCTCTCCCACATTCTGTGCACCAAATGAAGTCTACCCAGATTGTTTTTTATCCTTTCACGTGTGTTTTCTTAAGTACAGGTGGTTACCTTAGTCAGTTCTGACTTTTCTGTGGGGGGGGTCTATGCTAGGGAATAAACCGTCTCTGAATTGGCTGAAATCTGCCCTTTGAAATCATGCCCTTGTTTTGCTGTTTTCATGCCTTCATTTGAGGGGGTTATCTCATGTTACAGAGAGTATCTTTTGTATGAAGACCTTTATTAGTCCTTCTTTGAAGTTCAGTGAACAGAACGCTGGATATTTTTCTGTCTGGCTGTGGAGGAACTATATGTTTTGGTAGAACTGTTTATAAGACCATGGGGATATACCTGATGTTTGATTAAACAAGATTTTTATTTGTTTTCTGTGTCACCTATATTTTTTCACTTGCTAATGTAGTACTGCGGAAATAATTATAAATCTTTTTAACCTAGATTTGCAAAATTTCATGTGCATCTGCCTTAAACTTACAGACTCACTTCCTGGGATACAAACACAAAACAGTAAGAACACTTTTTTGAACGAGCTTTTGTGTGTCACTTTAGCCGTTAGCCATATTGAAGTGTGACAGAATATATGACTGTAATTCCTACCTGTTATATTACAAAATGGGTTTGCTTTACAAAGAAAAAGGGGTTTAATATTTTTATTTTTTATGTACTAATTCTACATGTGTAGTACAGTGGACCTTTTTTACAGCAATACTTTTATAAAAAAGTTGCTGCCAGTTTAGCTACCTTGGTCTTTGGTTCAGTAAGAATAGAGTTGATGTTTGTTCCAGAGTTTCAAGCTATAGTCAACTAGAAAGGGACATGACATAAGATTAAATACAGGCATAGAAAATTGTCAAGCTAAACAGGATAATACAGTAAAGGAAAAGTTGTAAATACTTATCTGTTAGATAAATTTGTTGAAATCTGCTCTTTTGAAGTGTTGTCCTTGTTTTATCTTGTGCATTTTGGATAACCGTCTTGAATACCTACACAAGTTTAACTTGTTAAATAAGATTTTGTGTGTGTGTGTGTATGTATGTTTGTGTGTGTGTGTGTGCGTGCTCAGGCACTCATCACTTCAGATGTATAAATTTCTGAATAAATGTTAAGTAATTTTTTTCCCATTGGGAAAAAATCTCTCATCAATTCAGGTTGAAGAAGCTCTAAAAGCCCATGGCATTGGTAAGTGCTAACTTATCTTTCTTTTGTTTTCACTAAAGCAGTATGTTATGTTTTACAAATATTTGTACAAAACCAGAAGCAAGCTTATCAAAAATAGTCATTTTAGACCCAGTCCTTTATTCCTAGCTCTTCTGAGTAGTCAGTGGCTTTTCTTGCATGAGCCAAGGCTGCACAATCTTGAGCCTGAGAATTTAAAGTAATGCATTGTAATTATTGTGAATGCAACAGTTAATGTGGGATTATTGTTATGATCCTACACCAAAAATGGATTAATTGTCAGAGGCCTTTGAGACCTGAACTATCTATAGGGCTTAAAGAATTCAGTAGACTTCTAAATTTTGTGACCACGTACGTGTTCCAGTTAGTTTACAAATATTTTTTAAAAATCTCATTAGTTAGAACAATACTTTTCAGTATGTTTAATCACCTAATATTTTAGGTTGGTTATTATTGTCATCCCTTATTGCAAATGACCTGCTTGGCTCAACTGGGATATTAGGGAACTATTGAAAAAGAAAAAAGAAGCATATAAGCAATGAAAAAATGGTTCAGCAAGCAGAGCGGAGTACATTTTTATATAGCCAGGGTCTGGAGGTATGAGACACAGAAAGCCAAGGCAGGCATGGAGATCAAGCTAGCAATTGAAATAAAGGACAACAAAACGTCCTTCTATAGGCGCATAGGGAGAAAGAAAAAATTGAGCTCCACTGTGGGACCCCTACTGAATACGGAGGGACACCCCACAGTTAATCCCTGTGAAAAGGCAAAGCTCCTAAATACTTCACATCGTATTCCTGAAATCAGATGGAGCTGTTCACCTGTCCAGAGGCACAGGGAATATAGTGAAGATAACAGACCACATGAAATCAGTCCTAAAGAGATGAGAGTACTCTTAGAACATTTGGACGTTTTTCAAGTCTGCTGGGCCAGATGACCTGCATCTGAGAGTCCTGAAAGAACTGGCTGAGCACATAGCAGGGTCTCTGACAAAGCTGTTCGAAGCGTCGTGGAACTTGGGAGTGGTCCTGAATGACTGGAAGAGGGCCAGCATGTTACCTATCTTTAAGAAAGGGAAGAGGGATGACCCTGCAAACTATAGACCAGTCCTTCTGACTTCAGTCCTGGGAAAAATTTTTGAAAAAATTAAGGAGGCCATCAATTACCAGCTTGTAACTGATGGGGTATTAAAAAACAACCAGCACGGCCTTTCAAGGGTAGGTCATTCCTAACAAACCTGGCGTCCTTTTATGACCAGGTAACTAACCAGCTGGACAAGGGACATGAGTTTGGTATCCTTTACCTAGACTTCAGTAAAGCCTTTGATTCTGTTTCCCATGAGATTCTCTCAGTTAAACTGGAGGGTACTGGCCTAGGTCATTCTACAGTGAGGTGGATAGACAACTGGCTTAGAGGCCAATCCAAGAGAGTTGTAATTGATGGGATGGCCTCATCCTCGAGGGCTGTCTCCAGTCGTGTCTCCCAGGGATCGGTGCTTGGACCCATGCTCTTTAACATCTTTATCAAAGACTTGGATGAAGGGGTGGAAAGAACAATGATTAAGTTTGCAGATGACACTAAACTGTGGGGAAAATGCGGGAACATCTGAGGATAGGGTAAGGATCCAGGATGATGTTGACAGACTGGTCCTCTGGGCTGAATGGAATCAGATGAAGTTCAACAGGGAAAAGTGCCGGATCCTTCATCTGGGTAGAAAAAATCTTCACCATAACTACATGATGAATGGTGGTCCACTGGCTGGCACAGCATCTAAATGGGGCCTGGAGGTGACAATCGACCAGAAGATAAACATGAGCCAACAGTGCAATGAAGTCACTAGTAGGGCAAATAGAACTCTGGTGTGCATCAGCCAATGTGTTGCCAGTAGATCCAGGGATGTGCTTCTCCCTCTCTATTCAGTGTTTGTGAGGCCATAGCTGGAGTACTGTGTCCAGTTCTGGGCACCGCACTTCAGGAAGGATGTGGATAAGTTTGAGAGGGTACAGAGATGGGCCACCCATATGATCAGGGGCCTGGAGGATAGGCCCTATGAGGAGAGACTCTGAGAACTGGGTATGTTCAGTCTGAGTAAGAGAAGACTGAGAGGTGACTCAATAGCTATGTACAAGTATGTCAGGAGTGAGCACCAAGATCTAGGGGAGCAACTCTTTAGGAAGGCACCCCTTGGGAGGATGAGATCCAATGGGCACAAGCTAATTGAGGAAAACTTAGGCTGGACAGAAGGAAAAACTTCCTTTCTGTAAGGGTAACGAGAATGTGGAACACACTCCCAGGAGAGGTGGTGCAGTTGCCATTCTTGGAGGTGTTCAAGAGGAGGCTGGATAAGCACTTCGTTGAGCTCGTTTGAGCCCAATAACCTGCCCATGTCAGGGGACTGAACTTGATGATCTTGCAGGTCCCTTCCAGTCCTTTGATTCTATAATTCTGTGAAATATTTAGGTGTTGCCACCAGACCTAATTTATGGTACACAGAATTCAACAGCAACAAAATATTTAAAATTAAATAATTTTTAACGCTTAACATCAATAAAAGCCTACTTCTTTGATAACATAGTTCATGTTCATGGTTCATGTCCAGTCTCCATAACTAGATTCTTCCTGGGCAAGAAGCGTTTTCAGAAATGTTGATTTGGCTTTTTTTTAATTTATTTCTTTAGTTAAAACGGTCAGTGGTTCAGGAGATCAAGCAAAAGCTCCTGTAAAACTTCCTGATTATGGTAAGTTAATTGCCTTATCTAATGAAGTGTAGAAAAACATTAAGTGTGCATTTTACTTGTGAATTTCAAGAAAAGGTGAAAACTCATTACCTCTAACAGTATGAAAAATAGCTAGATTTAATAGGAAATTTGTAATTTGCTTTTATTTGTTGTACTGTCTTTATTATTCTCTACTTAACACACATACTACAGAAGGGTTTTATAAGGGAAGATAAAATGTGAATAGGATTTCAGGAGTGATCATTCACTATATAGGCTGGTTTTGTCTAATGTGTCTTTGCTTTGCTTCCTGCAGGGCATTTCAGAAAAGGAATTAAGTTGCCTGGATTTGTTAGCAAACTTCAATCCATGGCTGAAATAGTGGGCACTACTTCTTTTTTTCAATTAGCACTGTTCTTAAAAGTATCAGGGTAGACAATGATGAATAATGTATCATGATTATTGCTGTGGTGAAGGGGATTTATACCAAATTTTAGTGACATGCTTATATTTTATAGTTCAAACCGAGCCAGAAAAGTTTCAAGGACAAACCCTGGAAGAACAGCTTAATACATGTAAAGATTCGGAACCTGCACTTGGTGAGCTTTTTTGTTCCATGCTATAACTAAATGCCTTTAAAACAATGGTCTCCAACCTTTTTATGGTGAAGATTACTTTTTGGCACCCAGGATCTACCATCCCTCCCTGCCCCGCCACCTCCCAGACAAGCTGCCCAGGCTCTGACCCCACTCATCCAGCCCACCCCAGGTGGCAGGGGGCATGGCTCAGCCCAGCCACGTGTGTCCTGCCACTCCCAATCATGGAGCCTCTGACAGACTGAGATAGATTGTCAGAGGCTTCACAATCAACCAGTCGATCGAGATCGATTAGTTGGTGACCACTGCTTTAAAGTATGTTAAATTTGCAGAGGGATTGAATCATCTATACATACTATATTTACTCAAATACACTCCTGCATCACATGCCACATCCTTTTTTTCCTGCTATGTTTGTCTGGGGCATTCTGCTGTTCTGTACTGGTAACAGTTGGGGACTGTATAGGAGTTCCATTACAGTCCGATGTGCTAGCAGCCAACTGAAGTCCCGGTGCTGCTTCTGTAAGCTTTTGTCAAAAACACCCTTCCAAATTGTCCGTGCTTCTACTTCTATGAATCTCCCAACTGGGGACACAGTCTCCTTTTCCCTGACTCAGGCTTTGATTTTTTTTTTCAATAGTCCACCAACTCTCTTATGCCTATCATCTTTATTCATTACCAATTCACAAATTTTACAGTCTTTTCATACATTGGTGGCATTATCTAGGCCCAGGGCTGTGAGAGTGACCTTTTATATACATTATATTTATGCAATAACATCCCTATACTGTATCAGACAAACCCAGCCCATTTGGTACCCTCTTTTACCCGTCCTTTGCAGCATAGTCTGACATACTCCGCATAAACAGATACACATCTGGGAAGCCCCATCTTTCATTCAGTTTTTCCTTGTATAGTGCTATTCTCCTAAGACTTTCCCTCTTGGCTTTCCAAAAGAATACCATTAGTTCCTGTTGAAACCTAGACGGTGGTCTATGATGGAGGGAACACCACACCTACATACAGTAGGACTGGGAGTACCACTGCCTTCATTACATTTACTCACCCTGCCATCAACAGTTTGCAGTCATCAGCTCCCCAGTTCTGGTTTTACCTTCCCTTTCGTCTTCTCCCAGGCCCCTTCACCTGTTGATCACATGTTCACCTCCACTCCCAGTCCATTATGACGTGTGACCCCAGTTTTCTCATTTCTTTCATCTTCCCCACCACCAGGCACTTACTTTTTTTGTATATTTAGTTTTGCCCCGATGCCTTTTCACATTCATATGTATGTCTTATTCTCCATTTTAGGGATACACTGCCTCTTGCGAAGATATTGACATCATCCATATACATCATGCATTTTGCTTGTATGCCCTTTCCTTTGGGGATTGGCACACCCTTGATCATGCAGTCTGTCCTAATCCTCTCTTCCAACAGCTCGATGATGCAGGTGAATAGGAATGGTGACTTGGGGCACCCCTGTCTCATGCCAAATCTAACCTTGACTTTCTTCATTAGATGACCATTTACTCCTACCCTATACCATGCTCCTTTGTATAAAGTGTCAATCCAACTTGGAAACTTTGGTGGTACCCCCATGTTGTTCAGCAGGCTAAACAGGAACTTCTGCTCCACCCTTACTTTTTCCAAATTGAGATTCAGGAATTCCACATTCAATCCTTGTTCTTGACAGTAACACACATGTATCTTATCAGCAGCAGCATTTTAGTTACTACTCTGTCAGGGATTGCACAAACCTAGTCACTGTAGACCCATCTTTCCCACAACTTTTTTTAATCTGTTTGTAAAAAGTTTGGCACTATTTTATAATCTAAGTTTGATAAGATGATTGGCCTCCAGTTCTCCAACTTTTCCCATTCTCTCTTCTTGTGTAATAGCATTATTATTCCTGTGTCTATACCTCCCCTGAGCTGCTTCCTCTCCAGACACTCCTGGAACACTGCCAACAGGTCCAGGCTTAGTATGTCCCAGAAAGTCTTGTAAAATTCTGCCAGGAGCCTGTTGTTCCCTGGAGCCTTTCCTGTCTTGAAGGTTTGGGTTGCTTTCCATAGTTCTTCCAATGTCCACACCTTCTCTAGCTGATGCCTCTCGTTTTCCAAACTCTTCTAAACTCACCTGGAGTTGAGAGCAGGTTCACTAGAGTGGATGTGGCAGGCTATTTGTGGTTCCAAATTGACTTTGCTTTTAGGTCTGTAGACTGGAATGTTCAAGCAATAGAGAGAATATTGGTGTTCTTGCACCACCTGCTACTGAGAATGGTGCTGGAAGTGGGAGAGCAAGGAACACTGGGTAGAGGGCAGTAGAAGTTAAATACAAGACTACTGGAAGGCAAATAAATGTGCAGATGGTATGGGAGCCACTATATGAAGAATCAGAAGCAATGAAAGGCAGGGATACAAGCAGAGTGAGATGGTGGGAAGATGTTAAGAACCCAAATCTTTCTTCAGACTGTGGGGAAAAGAAGGACCTGGGAAAATGGAAGAAATTTAGGAGACTGCAATGGAGTCTGCAGTGTCTCTTACAGCTGGCGGAAAAGGGATTCTCAGTAGCAGAGGAAGTCAAGAGACACAAAGAACCTATTGAAGGAGTGGTTTGGAGAGAAAAGACAGAAACATCTTCCTTGCAAAGGCTGCCTGGATAGAGGAAGAAGAATGGGCCTCTTACTTCGCCTGAAGTACAGAAAAAAGTATTATGGCAGTGCAGGATGAGAAGGGAGTGTGACCAACGAAGACAGACGAGACACTGAGCTCAGTGAAGGAGTTGTACCAAAATTTATAGTCTGCCCAAGTGTTATATCACAAAGCCCATGACTCATTTTTGGTGAGGTTAGAGGTGAGCTTGTAGGAAAATGAGTGGCATCAGCTGGAGAAGGCATGGACATTGGAAGAACTATGGAAAGCAACCCTATGATGGAGGATGATGGGTAATATCTTGGGATAAATATGGTCATCCAAGTCCAATCGATGTACTGAGATTCAGATCTGGGCATGACTTCACTACTGATTTCAAACTTGAGACGGATTCTTTCTTCTTTTGTGTTCTTCCTCCTCTACCTTCTCTTTTCACCATGTCCATTGCACATAACAAACTTTATATTTGGCCTTCATCTAAGAACTGTACCCCAATGAGGCTTTGGCTTTCCTCTGCAGGCCCTGTTGAACCCAAGAGCCTGGAGTGGGTCCAGGGGGAGGACTTGAGAGGAAACTCCCATTGTCTGTTTCCTTTGCATCTTTTCAAACACCTGCCACTCAAATTTGCTTCACGCATCCTTCAGACCACTCTGCATCATTGGCCTCCTCCTCCTCTTTCTCTTGCTTCTTCCCCCACCTCCTACCCTTTTCCTTAACCCTTGTGACCTCCATTCTCCATTCTATTGACTGTATTTGAAAATGATCTGGGACAGGTGCACAGAGCACACATGACCTGATTTCTTGCAAAAATTACACTTCTGTTCCTTTTTACACTCTTGCACTCCATGACCCTTCTTTCAAGCACACTATGCAAATCTCATATGGGCAGGTCACTGCCAAATGCCCTTCCTTCTTGCACCTCAAACATAACTTTGTCTGTCCATAGTAAATCATCAGTCCTTTGTGGAGCCCTAAGGCAATTCCCAGAGGCAGGTGTTGTACCCCACCTGCCCCTACTAAATCCACCCAGAGTAATACGTGGCCCCTCCAGGCCCTGGTCCACACCTGATCTGGGTTTCTGACCTTGTCCATGTTCTCCACTCTCACAGTGCCACAATAACCAAAAATCTTACAGCCTCCTCTGCAATAAAGTTCATATGCATCTTAATGGTGATTACTCTTTCTTGGGTATCCTCAGCATCCCCAAAATCAAACTGTGTCAGGACAGGGTTTTCCCGACATCTTTTGTATGTTTCCCAGAATTTTCGGTATGAAGTCTCATTCCTAAATGTTACTTTCCAATCCAAGTTGCTCAGTATCTGGATTAGATAATTCATATCAAGCACACAAACCTTCATTGTCCCCAGCAGTATCAGCCTACTGAATGCATCTTAGTCATCTCTAGCATCTCCTAGCTTATGCAAGTTACTATAGGTATGTTTATTTCAAAGTCTGTGTTTTCAAAAATGCCCCTTACTTCTGTGTGCTCAGGGAGAGCGGGGTCTGACAGAAAGGAGGGAGAGAAGGGGCTGCAGGGGGAAGAAGTTGGGGGAGGGAAGGGGCACAGAGTATAAGGGGACTGCTTGGCAGCCCAGATTTATTTTCCCGGCGGTAGGAGTGGGAGGGGGCAAAACCAAGGCAGACCTCCAATAAAGTTCCATACCTGGAAAATTGTAACAAATTTATAAATTTTCCATATATAGAATCTAATCATTGGGGCTTTAGTTAAGCCCTTTATTTATATTCAGGGTCATCTTGTATTTGAGTAAATATTGCATTACCCAAATTCACATTTATGAAACCTCACACATCAGGTGGCTTGCCAGTATGATATATATAAGTACATATATTCCTGGCAAGAGTTCTTGCAGTTACCATTGAATATTCTTGAAGTTGAATATCTCATGGTGGGCTTTTAAAGGGACCTCACTTCCATGAGGGGTTGTTCTGAAACCTTGAGTTGTGCACCTCTCAAATTACTGGCAAGATTTTCAAAGTTGAAGTGATGGGTTTCTTTAGTATTACACTTTTTTTTTTCACTTTATTTTGTGAGTATTAAAATGGAGTACGGATTTTCACTAGATCCTGCATTTTACAATGTTTTCTTTCTTTAATGCAGGACTTGATTATATAATTGAATACCGCTCAAAAGACAATTTCCCTGTTCTCTATGAATGTCAGCTGTGTCACTGCCAAACAGGATTGAGTAACATGTTCATGCATGTTTATGGTGCTAAACATAGAATGGCATATCTGGTAAGATTTTTTTTTTTTAAGTAAATGTTCCTACTTATAGTTAATTGGATGGCAGATATATAATGACACCTCCTTGTGTTTTAAATATACTAGCTGATACCAATACGATATCAGATACAGCTGCCATCAGGTGGAAAGTCTGGTGTGGTGGAGGGGGAGAAGGGAGGGAAGGGGCTGGGAGACAGATCAAGGCCCCCTGCGGTGAGGGAAGGGGCAGGGGCTGCCTAGCTGGGGCGGGAGGCCCTGCAGGGAGGAGGCACGGCTCATAGGGTGGGGGCAGCTCCTGCAGCTGCTTGCACCCCGGGGGGGAGGGGGCATGTGCCCCCTGGATCTGCACGGCGCGGGGTGGTCTGCAGCTGCAGGCTGGAGCCGGAACATGGCTGTGCGGCACTTGTGCTGCGGTGGGGGGCACACAATAGAGCCATGGCTTGTGGGGTGGGGTTGGTTCCTGCTGCTGCTTGCACCCTGGGACAACGGGGACGGCAGGGGGAGACCCTGGATCTGTGTGGGGTGGGTGGCAGCTGCGGGGTGGAGCTGGAGCCGGCGCTGCATGGGGCTCTTTTTGCCGGGGGCTGGGCTCAGAGCAGGCTCCAGTGGTGCTGGGAGGAGGCTGCGGCCACCCCAAATTTCACTGCATCTCTACTCCCAGGCCCACGCTGCTGCCTGCTCAGCACAGCCCTGGCCGAACACCCGGCCTCCACCCAAGCATCAGGAAAAGCTGGGGCTGTGCTGGGCAGTGGTGCGGGGCTGAGAGCAGAGCTCCAGCGAATTTTGGGGTGGCTACAGCCTCCTCCCAGTGCCACTGGAGCCTGCTCTGAGCCCAGCCCCTGGTGAGAAGAGCCTTGCGCAGTGCCGGCTCTAGCTCTACCCTGCAGCTACCACCCGCCCCGCCCTGCACAGATCCAGGAGCACCCCCCTGTCCCCACTCTCCCGGGGTGCAAGCAGCGGCGGGAGCCACCCCCACCCCACAAGCCGTGGCTCCATCTTGTGCCCCCTGCCATGGCTAGGCAGTGCCTGTCCCCTCCCTCACCGCAGGGGCATTGATCTGCCACCTTGTGCAGCATGAGCATTTATCGGCCAAATTATTGGCCCCATAGGGCCAATATTGGATATAGACAATTCTCTTCGTATTGGTACCAGTCCGATATTGGACTGATGTATCAGTGCACCTCTAAAACAAACATTTGGTTTATGTTCTGAACTGAGTACAACTCTTTTAGCTGTTCAGTTGCCTGAACAGTAACTAATAGCATGCCTTTCTGCTTCTAATTCCCTGAACTGTCCATTCCTTTTTGTTGGTTAACCAAAGATGTCATCTTGACAGCAACAATTCAAGCCTCAATGTAATTCCCTAAGGAAACTGTTCTTTTCAAAACTTATTTTTTTATTGCTTTGAATTGTATGTAATTGCTGAAATTGAGCCAAAATTGTTTCCTGTTGGTTGTCTCCAAGTGCATGTTCTCCTAGGTTTATACGAATACTGTGTAGCGGAAAGGGTATGTAACTTGGAATCAGGTACCC
This sequence comes from Alligator mississippiensis, assembly GCF_030867095.1. Classification (NCBI taxonomy): domain Eukaryota; kingdom Metazoa; phylum Chordata; order Crocodylia; family Alligatoridae; genus Alligator; species Alligator mississippiensis. The sequence goes on along the minus strand of NC_081828.1, from coordinate 83,121,037 downwards.
AGGTTGTAGCCCTATTAGTCTAGAGGAAAAGGCAATCAGGACTCCGTAGAGATGATACCTCTTATTAGTCCAACAAGATTTTTGCAAAAAAAATTCTTTAATTACAAGCTTTTGGGCACAAACACCCTTCATCAGGCATTGGAGAAAAGACTAGACGTTCTCCTGGTTAGAAATGAAAGTTCATATTTCCTAGGATTTCACAGGGGAGTCAATAGATGGAAAACTCCTCTGGGCAGTCAGTTCATAGCTGGTATGAAGCCTCTCATACCAGCTATGAGGTTTGTAAGAGGGTGTGGTTGTGTGTGGTGGTGGTGTAGGGTGTGTGGGGATTGTGGCGTGTGAAGGAGGATGAGGGGTGTGGGGATCTCTCCTCCCCCACCCTGGTGCACAGCCCCTGCTGGTGGCAGCTGCAGTAGGTGGTGGGCCTTGCGGTGCTTGTGGCCCATGTAGGTGCAGCTGCCTGGTGGTGCACAGCTCCATCCAGTTCCAGGAGCTGCACATGGCAGCAAGGAGTGGAGCCAGGCCAGCCTGCCTCTATCGCATGGGGTTCACATGCAGCTCTGGGGACTTGCGCCACTGGCAGGAAACTCATAGATTCATAGATGTTAGGGTTGGAAGGGACCTCAATAGATCATCGAGTCCGACCCCCTGCATAAGCAGGAAAGAGTACTGGGTCTAGATGACCCCAGCTAGATACTCATCTAACCTCCTCTTGAAGACCCCCAGGGTAGGGGAGAGCACCACCTCCCTTGGGAGCCCGTTCCAGACCTTGGCCACTCGAACTGTGAAGAAGTTCTTCCTAATGTCCAATCTAAATCTGCTCTCTGCTAGCTTGTGGCCATTGTTTCTTGTAACCCCCGGGGGCGCCTTGGTGAATAAATACTCACCAATTCCCTTCTGTGCCCCCGTGATGAACTTATAGGCAGCCACAAGGTCGCCTCTCAACCTTCTCTTGCAGAGGCTGAAAAGGTCCAGTTTCTCTAGTCTCTCCTCGTAGGGCTTGGTCTGCAGGCCCTTAACCATACGAGTGGCCCTTCTCTGGACCCTCTCCAGGTTATCCGCATCCTTCTTGAAGTGCGGTGCCCAGAATTGCATGCAGTACTCCAACTGCGGTCTGACCAGTGCCTGATAGAGGGGAAGTATCACCTCCTTGGGCCTATTCATCATGCATCTGCTGATGCACGATAAAGTGCCATTGGCTTTTTTGATGGCTTCGTCACACTGCCGACTCATGTTCATCTTGGAGTCCACTAGGACTCCAAGATCCCTTTCCACCTCTGTGCCACCCAGCAGGTCATTTCCTAGGCTGTAGATGTGCTGGACATTTTTCCTCCCTAGGTGCAGCACTTTGCATTTCTCCTTGTTGAACTGCATCCTGTTGTTTTCTGCCCACTTGTCCAACCTGTCCAGGTCTGCCTGCAGCTGTTCCCTGCCCTCCGGCGTGTCCACTTCTCCCCATAGCTTTGTGTCATCTGCAAACTTGGACAAGAGTACATTTCACTCCCTCGTCCAAGTCACTGATGAATACATTAAAGAGTATCTGTCCAAGGACCGAGCCCTGCAGGACCCCACTGCCCACACCCTTCCAGGTCGAAACTGACCCATCTACCACGACTCTCTGGGTGCGATCCTCCAGCCAGTTCGCCACCCACCGGACTGTGTAGTCATCCAAGTCACAGCCTCTTAACTTGTTCACCAGTATGGGGTGGGATACCGTATCAAAGGCCTCGGTCCGATAGAGCTGGGTGCCTTCCCTGCAGGGCTCCCCTTCACTTCTGGTGGAGTCCCGTGAGCTGCACATGGTGGCAGGGAGCAGGGAAGGCAGCCAGCTACATCACACAGGGCTTCCCCCTGGTGGCGCATGAGTCCCTGTAGCTCCATGTGAGCCCCGTGCAATAGAGGAAGGCTGGCTTGGCTCCACTCCTTGCCACCACATGCCACTTCCAGAAGTGGCTGGAGCCACGTGCTGCCTGCACAAGCCACAAGCACCCTGAGGGCCTGCTGCTGCTGCCTCTGGCAGGGGCTGTGTGCCATGGGGAGGCCCCCACATGCCCCCTTTCCCTCCCTCACACCCAATGAGCCCCCCCCCACACACACACACACACACGCCCATACCCTGCCCACCTAATCGCTGTGCTCCTGCTGGGTATGGGCCCCATGGTCCACATTCCTGCCCAGCTGCAGCTTCCCTATCTGGTGCCCGGAGCAAGCACTGCAGCAGGGGTACAGGAGGAGCCACTGGAGGCTGGGGAAGCTGAGCAGGTTTCCTGGTAGCTGCAGCAGTGGCAGCAGCTGCCTTGCCCAGAAGCTGTAAGTGTGGCCAGGGCCCTCCCACACAGGAGGGTGGGAGCAAAGCATGAGGGCTGGGTGGGATACAAATAATTGGTAGGCACCCGCAGGCCAGATGAAACTGCCTGGTGGGCCAGATGCAGCCCATGGGCTGTCTTTTGCCCATCCCTGATCTAGAGTATCACAGTGTTTTTGCATATGTGATCTGCTCAAAAATGGTTATGTGGGATCTGAGACCTTCTGGTATTCCTTAAATCAAAATCTTGGAAGGTTACAGGGTCAAATAACTGTTCACATTAAAACCACTGAAACACAATATGTTTCAAGCAATCAGTGCCAAGTAGAGGACTAATTCAGACTTGGAGGTAGATGCTAGGCCTCCCAAGATATAAATTGGCTCTGTACTGCTGATGGGACCTTCGTGGTCTCTGTAAATTGTGTCTGTTCTTGAGGCTTATTCCTACATAGTAGGCTGGATGGATATTTTACGCAACGTGAAAAACAGTTTGGATTTGATGAGCAGTTGAATTTTCAGTCAAGTGACTTACTACTTTTGCATTAGTTGTCATACATAGTGAGTGTGTTCCGGTATGCTGTGTCAAGACAGTTTTTAGTGCTAATATACAGTGGGGGCCAAATCACATCTGGAATAAAAGCTATTTCCAACTTCTGGCTCCTTCAAAATGCTGTTACTGTATACAGCGTCTTTGGTACAGAGTAACTTTGGCATAAAGTATGTTGAGTCACAGGCTACATCCAGATGAGTGCAGACATTTGGTTCCCCGTGGACAAGTAGCAGCGGCACACCTTGTGCCACTGCTAGATGTTCCCAAGGAATGCCTGTGCCATGTGCCCTCTGGTGTGCGTCAGGTTACCCCAGGTGGGGTAGTGGAGGCTGGGACCAGCAACTGCGCTGGCCTCAGCAGCTTTACCTGGGGGCCAGGGAAGCTGCAGCCACAGTGCACAGTGTAGCTTCAGCTGGCCAGGCTCCAGTTCTGGGCAGCACACGCTGCTGTGATGTGCACCACCCCACTTTTTTTCTGCATGGGTTTTTTTGACCCTGTGAGATCACAAGGTCAGCTCTCCCACCTCCCCAGCACTGCAAGGTAGCAGCGCAGGAAATGCCTGAATGTATAGTGTGTGGCACTGAAGACAGGTTTGCAGCACCACATACCATAGCCACGCTTATCTGAATGTGGCCACACTGGAAAAAATCTACATATTCAGAATCTTGATATTCTGAGCGAACAGTCGAAAGAATGTTTTTCAAATTGGTACTTTCTGGATGGAATAGTACTAGGTATACTGGCCATGTAGACCAATGAAGAGAAACCTGTGACATTTTTTCAGAGGATTTGAGATTTGCTAATGTCATTGGATGGATAGAAATGTCAAGGGAGGACATAATGGTATTCCCAGAGCTGTAAGTCATGAAAGATTTTTTTTTTTTATATTGAAAAGAAAGCAGCTAAATCTTCATTCTGTTACAGTTGCTTCAAAATAGGTAAAGCATAAATACTTTATACCAAAGTAGACTGCCAAGTGACAAACATGCTATTTGCAAGACTCTACTGGAGGCAACCACGGCCAAAATGAGAAATAGAACATTCAGTTAATTTTCTCTGGTTTATTATTTTTTTTGCTGATTTCAAGGAAGCATCTCATCTAGAAGGGAGTAAGCCCTGTCCATTTCAGCTGATACTTTTTTCCATTGACATTTACTTTCACCCTTTTATGAAGGGCAGGGATCTATATACCTCCAAAGATAGGAAATCAGTTTCTTTTCCTGTGGACAAGTTTTTCAAAATAGACCAGAGAACCAGCAGATGGTGAACTGAGGCACAGAGAAACCAAAGACTTGATTTTGGTCACACAGGAAGTCTGTGACAGAAAAGTAAATTGAACCAGGGCCTCTGGATTCCAAGGCTGATGCCCTATACTCTTGACTATATTTCCTCCTACTATAGTTACTGCTACAAATATATATACTTTACTGTTCTTAATTCTTGGATATAAGAACTAATGGGACGGGGGTGTGAAATTTGGTGACTTTTTTAATTATTAAAGTCTGCATTAATTGAATGGGTTGAATATTTTTATTTCTAGAGGCAACATTATCCTGAGATAGTTGAATCAGATGAAGTTAGAGGTCGAGGTTCCGAACTGAACAGAAGACTTAAACAAGTTGCAGCAACTATTGAAATGAAGGAAGGAAGAAAACAAATAAAGGTAATTTTTTATTAAACCCAATACTTCTTTCATATAATGTGGGCAAATTGTTCCTGTTTTTGTAAATCATTGCTTCGATTATCTACGTGAAGAACACGAATAGCATTTGTTTTGGATCCCATTTTCCATTATTCACTAAGAAATGTCTAATCCAATATTTTTCATTTTAATTAAATGCACAATATTTAATTCCAAACAAATTATACAAATTGTTCTGTATTGCACTGAACATTCCCACTGGATTAACAAATTCACAGTATTTCAGCCCTAGGGAACAGATTTCTAAAAGAAAGAGAAATAAATAATCAATACTAGTCGTTCTGTAGTTTGTATTGTATCCTGCATAGGCCTTACCTAACTAGTGTATAATAAGTTATTTCCCAACAGTAATGCTAAAAATACCTTCATGTGAACGATGCAGATATTACAGGCAAAGCCATGCAGTGCTCAGAAATGTCATCAATTTATGCATTATCCATTATAGCTAGGTTGTGTTGCCTTTTAACACACTATTGATCAAGTGAAGATATGTTATCACATGGTAAGAAAATCCGAATTCTTGCAAAAGTGATATAAACTTTCATGATTGTTCTGAAGCAATACACAAGTAATAAAATGCAGCATAGTTGTAGTAACATATGAGACTTCATCCTAGTCAATTCTTCAGACTGGATAGTCTTCAGTTGGAAAAGTATTTGGGGAAATAGTAATTCCACTATTCGTGGTAATTTTGCTTCCATTATAGAAGGCAGCTGCTGCCTTCTCTTAAGGAAATTGTAACTTATTCTTTAGCCAGAATGTCAGTGTCAGGTATTCATTTGTGTGGCAATTTAGAGGCCCATATCACATCTTCCATTTCTGGGATTATTCAGAAAGAAGGCTTCAGCAAGACAACTTTTAGATCTACTAGATTCTATTCATTATCTAGTATCTGCCTCAGTTTTTGACGTATTTTCATAGACTTGAGTTTGGGACAGAGTAAGCATCAAGTGGTTTTAAGTAATCAAGATAAAAATTGTCTTCTAGACTCAAGTGCCCTTTAATGCGATAGTTGTAGTTCTGTTAGCAGCATTTAACACACTTGCCCAGGTGGTTGAATGCCCAGGTGGTAATATGCCCCTGGAGAGCATTAAGAGTAAACTGCAGTTCCAAAGTACTCCATTCTTTCTTTTCTGTGTAGTTCAAAAGAGTGATCCTTCTCCCAAAAGGCATTATTTTATGAAGCTCCAACACTTGTTTATCTCTCCTCCTCTTACACTGCATGTGGGGCTACTAGGAGGAATAAAGAAGCTACCAAGATGTGTAATGAAGAAGTTGTGTGCTGTGATGTTTTCAGTATCCCTATGATGACCTGCTTTCACTTCTATTTCACCTGATACTGCCAGTGTCATTACATGATTAGTCCAGTGGATTTCAATCTTGTTAGGCTCAAGATACCCCTTAGAAAGTGCCAGCTCTTAGCTTTCACTAATTTTTTGCCATGGAAAAGTAATAGAGCAGTTTTTCTGTTGCAAAGACCTCAGACCCCAAGTTAGAAAGTTTTTAACACTGTTGGTTCTTATTTTAAATCTCCAGGTTGATCTTGTGAGTCATATGTTGGTGTTCACACCACATGGTACCCTTAAACAGATCTCATGGCACCTCAAGTGGTTTTTCAGTTTCCACGAAGGACTTAAAGTGTTTAGTTGGTTTAAGGTATTTGGAACCTGCCTACTTGAGAGAGGCCACCTTTATGCTTCTGCCAAACTGTCACAGTTGGGATCAGCACAAGCTCTTGACCCTAAGCCTTTCTGTTTATAAAAAGGTTATGTAGTGTTGGAAGAGCATTTGCTGGGAGGGGGATTCGTCTTTCTTTTAGAATGCCCTTCTCCCTAGTAGGGATGTGAAAGGTTATACAATGAATCTGATCGTTTAACTGATAAGCCAGTGATAACCAGTTAGCTTACCAGTTAAAGGGCCCCAGCAGCTTCTCCCAGCAGCAGCTGTCTGAGCTGCTGTGTTATCAGTTAGCCATTTAACCAGTATAATTAGAGGAAGTAAAACAGATGAATACTCTGCTTACTTAAACATGAGATAATTAGGGATGTTTGTAACAATTCTGAGATAGGTAGATATATGCTAAAAACTTACTGCAGGTTAGGCTGTTCCTATTAATGTTATTCCAGTAGAGCTGGAGTTTTTTTTCTTGAGGAAAATTTAACTTTTCATAACAAGAGTTGTCTGGATCTTCAACTTGAGTCCACACCTGTGCTTGTAATTGTTTGGTTTCTCCAGTAAAAGGTCTGGATAAAACTATAGCTTGGACTGTATTTTTCACAAGAAAGAGCCAAGTATTCTGCTTTATATCACAACCAGATCCAAGACTATGTTTCACTTGCAGGAATTGTTCTTTTGTATGTGGTGGTAATACTTTGTGTTTCATTGGGACTGTCTCTTACTGGACTCTGTTGCTTCTGCATCCAATCAGTGTCTGATTTTTTGCAAGAAGTTATATTTTAAAAGCAAGTACATAGCTCCCTTTCAAAATTCATTGTCTTGTTTACTGCGAGACTAAGATCAGAACCTGCTCTTCTTAGGGTATAGACAGGGATAACAGTTAGCCTTAAATCAGTATAATTTCATACAGAGATAACTGTTAGGTCTGCATGTTCCCGTAGCAACACAAGGGTGGCAAAACCATTGTAACTTTAACCTGGCATGAAATTTACAAAAATTTAGCTCACTTCTATGGCTATAGAAGCATGCAGATGTATCAGCTGTTATACTGCAACTAACTGTTGCATCCTCAGGAGTGGCAACTCTCTCTTTTCCTCCTTAAAGCAGCTAAAAGTTATATGTTACTAGTTACTGATAATTTTTTAAGTCCAGCAACCTGTGGCTGCAGGGAGCCCCACAGCCAAGGGACTCTCTAAACACTCTAAATCAGTGCCATAGCAAGGGGGTGGTGGGTTGCCACCATTATGCATTGCCAAGTCACCTTCACATCCGGCCAGCCCCCCACCCCGCCTTTTACTCCCCTCCTGCCACCGCCAGCTTCTTTGGCCTCCCCACCAATGCCGCTGCTGACTTCTTTGGCTCCTCACCACCCCCTTGCCACTGCCGCTGGCTTCTTTGCATCAGAGGCCCCCAAAACTATTGTCTTGCAAAGGGGCCCAGAAAAATTGTGGGCCAGCCATGCTTAAGGTTTACACTAGCAGCCGGCAACTTTATTATAAACTGTGAGCTGGAACAACCTGGCTCCAGTCTGGTGTGGGCCATGGGCCTTAAGTTGTGCTGTGCGCCTTCTCCCCTAGTCCCCCAACTCTGTGCCTCCACTGCTGTACTCCTTGCCCTAGAATGAATACAGACAAAGCCAAGATCCAGCCAACATGGGCTATATGTTGCTGCCCCCTATCTTATGCCATTGACCAGTATCCATTTTAAGAGTTGTTCTAACAAATGGGCTTCGTATTTAGGTCATAATGGATCCACCTATTATGAAGAGAAAATGGCAAGAACGTAAGTGTTCTTATTCTGTATGGGTTTTTTTTTTAATATAAATCTCTGTCCTGCAATCCTGATTTGGATAAAATTTTCATAGACTCCAAAGGCTGTTTTCTGTCAGTATGTGCTTCAAGTATTGGTCAGTACTTTGTAGTTTCACAAGGTACTAGGTAGAAAAACTGATGTATGCAAAACTGAAATAGGATACATTCCAAAAATGTGTGAATTAAAACCAATTTAATTATTTCATTGCAAGTTTATGGGTTGGCCAGATAACTGTAAGGATAATTGCACAAGAATAGTAATTGAACCTTGAGCAACCTTTGTAGTAACAAGGGGTGAGGAAGTGGAGGATATTCATTGTGGCTGCGTGCAGACATTAAAAAACAAAAACAAACAAACCCCAAAACCATGCTTTACTGGAAGAAGCAGTGAGTGATTTCAACCTGTCTCTGCAGCCTCTAACTCAGGGGTGGGCAATTATTTTGGGCAGAGGGTCACTTACCGAGTTTTGGGGAGCTGTCAAGGGTTGTAAGGGTAGCCCCGCCCCTTGACAGTTGCCCTGCCCCTGGTTGCCATATCGGAACTGGAAGTCCTGCCCCTCAACCCCTGACCTTTGCCACCAGAAGTCCCTCCCCTTGCCCTGGAAGTACTCCTTTTGGGAGGAAGGGTGCTGCAATCTTAAAACTGGAAAAAACTAAAATCATATACAAAAATATAAAACATCTACTATAAGTTATTTTAATTTTATTTAAAAATATTTTTGTACTGATTTATGTGTTTAGGAAGTGTATGTAGAGGTGACTGCATAGTAAGTCAAAAAACAGTCCTACTGTATATTGTGTGTGGGTGGTAAGGGGGGGGTACATGTGGTGGGAAGTGTGTGTGTGTGTGTGTGGGGTATGGATATGGTGGATGTACTGGGAGAGAGACAGGGCCGGGCTGCTGGCTCCATTGTGTGAGGCTCTTGCGGACTGCATGTGAACCTCATGTGATGCAGCCAGCCAGACCCTGTGCTCAGGCTCCGTGCTCCTGCAGCTACGCTCTGGGTCCCTGAATGTCTCAGGGCACCTGTACGAGCTCCGCGCCCACCCGCCACCACTTTTTTCCCTGCTTTCCTTCCTACACACTTGTCCGCCACTCCCTGCTGCCGCGGCCCCCACCACTCGCTGGTGCCACTGTCCCCGCCACTCATCATGGCCCCCGCCCCCACTGCTTGCTGCACCGCAACCACAAGCCCCGCCGCTCACCTCTCCACTCCCTGTGGCCCCCACCTCAGCTGCTCCTGCCGCCCTGCTTTGGGCCCACCACTGGCCCTGGGATAGTGGCACAGGCCCCACGCTCTTATCTGTCTGTCACTGGCTCCCATGCACCCACTCGCTCCCAGTTCCCCCCCCCCCCATATCCCAGTACCGCAGTATAGCTGGGGACAAGTGCATGCAGCCCTGACCCTGCGTACCCTGCACTTGCCCATCTGGGCTGAGCAACAGCGGCAGCAGCAGCTGGGCATAAACAAACTGCTGCTCCGGGCAGAGGAAAGCAGCCCCCACCCCCTTGCCACCCCCGGACAGTTTTGCTGCGGCTGCCCAGAGATGGTGCTGTGCTAGGCTGTGGTGAGGCTCCTTCACCGCTGCTTGTAAGCTGCCCAGTGCTGCAGCAGTGGCCGTGTGGAGCAGCCGAGCTGGGCAGCCCACAAGTGGTGGTGAAGGAGCCTCACTAGAGCCTAGCACAGTGCTGTCTCTGGGCAGCTGCAGCAAACTGGGAGCAAGTGGGCCCGTGGGAGCCAGCAACAGCTGGACAGGAATGTTGGGCCCACGCCAGTGGGGCCCAAAGCGGGGCAGCACGACTACAGGGTCCTGGCTGGCAGGGGCTCTATGGAGTCAAACCAGGTCCCCCTTCTCCCAGCTGTTGTAGCCCAGCCCAGCTCCACAGACCCCTGCCAGCCCACACCCTGTGCTCCTGCTGCCCCACTCTGGGATCCGTCAGTGCTGGCCCTGAGACACCAGTGCTGGTCTCATGCTTCCACATGCCTGCTGACTTCCACTCCCCCTGCCCCTGCTGCCACTTTTCCTACTTTCCTGCCACCCGTCAACCACTCTGCACCATGTGACTCCTGGCTGCGTGGCCAGACCATGAGACACAGCAGGAGCTGGCCCAGCCCTGAGGACTGGGGCAATCTCCTGCAGTTCTACTCTGCCTACTCCCTGCCTCCTTACCTGAATTTCCTGCACCGGCACAGGCAGGAACAGCCCACGGTCCCAGGCCAGAAGCCTTTGCTAGACAGGCTTCCGGCTAGGGGAGTGCATGGAGGGGCAGGGCTGGGCCAGCCTTGCTGTTGCAGGAGCCTGCCCTGGCTTCCCCTGGGTGCTACTGCTCCTGGCTCCTGTCATCTTTGACAGACAGCAAGGGGCAGATAAATATTAATTTTCTAAATGTTTTTAGGGCCCCGGTGTGCCAGATAGAAAAGCCTGTTAGGCCATTCTATCCAGCCCGCAGGGTCCCTGCCAGAGCAAAATTCAGATAAGAGGGAAGGGGGGAGGGAGACGGGGAAGGACTGTGGGCAATCATCCCAGTCCTTAGAGCTGGGCTGGGTTGGCTCCAGTGGTCCCGGCACCGCAGCTGGGAACCATATGATGCCGTAGTGGCCGGGGGGTGGGGCGAAGTGGGGAAATTGCTGCAGAAGGCAAGGGGAAGGGACAGCAAGCAGAGTGCAGCAATGGTTGGGCAGGAGTGTGGGGCCTGCGCTGGTGTCTCGGGACCAGTGCTGGCGGGTGCCCAGGGCAGGGCAGCAGGAGTGTGGGGCCTGGGCTGGCAGGGGCTCTATGGAACCAGGCTGGCTCCCCCCCCTTTCCCTGCTGGCACAGCCCAGCTTAACTCCACAGAGCCCTGCCCAGCTCTTGCTGTGCCCACATGCTCGCTTGCTGCCACTTGCCTGTCACAGTCATTTCCCTGCTTTCCTGCCTGCCACTGCTGCCACACCAGCACCATATGGTTCCTCGCTGCACTGCCGGGCTGCAGGACTCAGCAGGAACTGGCCCAGCCCCTGCAATTCTTGGCTGGCTCCATGCGGTGCTGGCCAGGTCGGACTGGTTCCTGCTGTGCCCTGCTGTCTTGGCCGTGCAGCTGGGACATGGTGCGGAAGCAGCGAGGGGGGTTGGGGGGACAGGGAAGCAGCAAGAGAAGGGCAGTGGTGGCAGACAGGAATGGGAAGTGGCAGTAGGCGGGAGCACAGGGCCCACACTGGTGCCCTGGGGCCAGGAGCAGCAGGAGCACAGAGTCGGGGCTTGGAGAAGTGCTTTCAGGGGCTCTGCCTGCCATGGGGTGGGGGGGCGGGCTGCAGCCAAACCCTCCCCCTCCACATATGTGACAGCCCTCCCCAGCCACCCTTCCCCCCACACACTCACAGCCCCCCACAAACTACATACCCACCCCCACACACACATCCATACCCACCCCCGCACCTTCCCACAATATACAAGAGTAAGACTTAATTTTAAGCTATTTTACTATCATCTCTAAGTACACTGCACAAATGCATGTAAATCAGGACAAAAATATTTTTTTTTAAATTAAATTCATGAATGTTGTAGTACATGTTTGATTTTTAGAATATAATTTGGTATTTTTCTTGTTTTGAGATGGCAAACCCCCTTGCTGAAAGAGTACTTCCAGGGGGCAAGGGAAGGCACTTCTGGTAGAAAAGGTCAGGGGTCAGGAGGTGGGACTTCCAGTCCCAAGATGAGGATCAGAGGGTGGGACATCTTGGCAGGACTACCCTTGTGGCCCTCGATAGCTTGCCAAAACTCGAGAAGCTGTCCTCCACCTGAAATAATTGCCCACCTCTGCAATAGATACAGATGTCAGGCAAGCCGGGTGCACCTAAGGCATTGCCTCTTCTGGGCATGCGTGGGGCTTAGTTCAGGAACACGCCAAGTTTAAAGTAAAGCACTTTATTTTTTCCTTTAACGTCTACAAGCTCCCTGTGATTCTAGACAAGTTTAGTTTAATTTAGCACTCTAAATTAGGGGTTCTTAATTTATCAAAATGTGAACTATATTTGACAGAGTCTCACTGATTATTTCTGCATTTGACATTTATGCAGTAGTTAATGAACTAGGGTTGGGAGTAGAAATCAGTTTTTCAATTCAACTTTTCACACAATAGAATTTGGTGAAACTTCAGGATTTTACAATCATCTTCCTTCCCCCTTTCATGCTAGGCAGTTTCATGACACTTTTGTTGCTCTGTGAACTTTCAGTAACCCAGGGGTGGTACAGAGGCGGGGCTGTCCCTAAGGGGGGCGAATCAGGGCAACCACCTTGGGCCCTGTACTTTGCGGGGCTGTGCAGAGGCGGGGCGCAGCTGCAGTTTAGCCTACCCGCGCACCTGGTGGGTTAGATGGCTCTTTATTTGTTCCACCGAGGTGTTCCAGCCGCCACCCATCCTGCCATGAATGGTGTGCTGAGGCTTTCACTCTCTGGCGCAAGTGTGCCGTGGGATGTGGAGGGGGACCCCACATGGGCTACTTTGCCCTGGGACCCGCATCGTTCTGGGATCATCTCTGGGTGCAGGCATTACTTGCCTGTATTTATGTTTTCTGCTCACTATTGGGGCATTTTACTCCAGGCATTAATTAAATTAATTCTTAGTGTTTCTTAGATAGAGTGAAGCAATTGAATAAATAGCATGTGTTGTTAACCTGTAATATAGGTGTCTATTAGGAGAGTAGTAATCAAGGAAAAAGACTTATTTTCTGAACTTCTACTTTTTTCTAAGTTTTTCTTGTCTAGAGGCCTGTGACCTTTTGGGTAGTGTTTGAGGTGCACTGATACATCGGTAAATATTGTATCAGTACCAATAAAAGGAAAATTGACATTATCAGCAATTAGCTTTTTTTGGCTGATATGGCCAAAAATGTTGCTGATAAATGCGTGTGCATGGCCGTGTGCATGGCCGTGTGCATGCTGCACTTGCGCAGCCCAGTAGCTTGGAGAGAGCTGCCCCCTCCCTTCCAGGAAAAGCCTGGCACTGCCCGCAGCAGCAGCCTGCCTTCCCCCCCCGCACACAGATTGGGGGGCACATGCACCCCATGCCTTTCCCAGGGGTGTGCACAGTGGCAGGAACCACCCCCATCTCTGCATCCCATGCCCCCTGGATGAGCTGCTCTTGACTCCATCCCATGTCCCACCCCGGCTGGGCAGTGCCTGCCTCTGCCTCAGCCCTGCTCCCTCCCTCACTGCAGGGGCCTTGATATGCCCCTTCCTTCACCCCCCCCCCCGCCTCCCCCTTCGCCTCTTCTGCCCCAACAGACTTACCAGCCAGATGCTGCTCTCCAGGCTGCCAGGTTGCATATCAGCAATCTGACCAGTATCAGCCAATATGGCTCATTAATGAGCCATCAGTATCGGACCAAACGTTTTTTTGTCAGTGTACCCCTAGTTGTTTCAGTAGAATATAAAATCATACCAGCTTAGATTCCAGTCCAAGACTACATCTAGGTTGCATATTTGAGCTATTACATTTGTAAATGCACACAAAGTCTTTAATACGAATAATTTTTTGTTTGGAATTTCCAGAAAATGTACAGTATATTTTAGCAAGAATACTTAATAAGGCCAAACAGTAAAGATAATTAAGTTGCCTAACATAAAGGAATTGAGTTAGCTGAGGAACTTTTAAGAATCTAAAACTATGATTTAAAAACAAGGAATTTTGACCTTTTCTTAATAATCAGCAAAATTCTAATTTAGTTGCATTTTAAGCATGTTTTCCTTGCTCACATCATAGATAACCATTCAAAAGCTAAAGTTCAGCATGTGGATGTGACAACTATCAGTGAAGGAAAGGCAGATGGTAACAATGAAGATAAACAGACAGATTCTACTCAAAGTCTATCTTCTCAAGGTAAAATATATATATACCTTTCCCAATATAATTATTTACCGCTTTGTGAGCCACCACATGTGGTGTATGTACAAAGACACGTGCAAATCCCTATTTGTTACTTTACTGTTTCTGGAATTTGTAAATACATTCAGAGGGAGGTGGGGGGAAGGGAAGCCCTGCATGTTGGAGCCGGCTGCCTTCCCTGCCCCCTACCATGCAGGTCCCAGGACTCCACCAGAAGTGGAGGGGAGCCCTGCCCCTTGCTTCCTGGTGGAGTCCTGGGACCTGCATAGCAGGGGGCAGGGAAGGCAGCTGGCTCTGTCACACAGGGCTTCCTCCAGTGGCACACGAGTGCTGGGAACTACATGTTTGCCAAAGGGAGCCCCACATGATAGAGGAAAGCCAGCTGGCTGCACTCCTTTCTACCACATGTAGCATTGGCCAGAGCCACACGCTGCAAGTGCCCCAAGCACCCACCACCCCCTTGGGTGAGGGCTCTGTGCTCCCGCCAGCCCCACTGTCTGCACTCCCACCCCTCACCCTCATTACTTCCCTACCTGCTACCCAGAGTGAGTGCTGCAGCAGGTAGATGAGGACAAGCTGCTGGACACCAGGGAAGCTGAGCAGGTCCTCCTCACCCAGAAAATGCGTGCTGGCTGGGCCAGGCCTTTCCACGCATGAGAGTGGGAGCGAGCTGTGTGGGCTGGGCAGTGTACAATTAGTTGGTGGGTTCCTTAGGCAGCCCGTGAGCCTTATTTTGCCCTCCCTGGTTTAAAATGTGTTTGAATCGTTCTAAGAGTTGTCTGTCCACACAGCCTAAATGGTCTTTTGGTTTTCAAGGCTGTTCAGGTCTTAGTGAGCATGGCATTGGCTTATGTGGTCCAGCAGCACTGGAAGTATTTTTTTGTGAAAGCTAGAAGGGACTGCTGTTCAGATTTCCATTTCTGTGGTTACCAGGATGGTATTGCTCCTAGACGAGTAGATTTAGACAACCACCTGCTACAGAATAGAGAATACATCTGTCTTCTGTTCAAATGTGATGGGCAGTTTAAAGCACTATTGGCCTCTACTGCTTACCTTTTTATCTTCTGAACAGATAACCCAGAAGACCTATATTGCATCAGTGCCGCCTTAAAGTGAATGCCACACAAACCGGTTGTCAAATTTTTATTTAGGATATGGGCGTAGGTGTAACTGAGGGCTTTGGAATAAAATAAGAGGTGCTGCAAGTAGATTCTTTTTGGGTTTGTTTTTTGGCTTTTCCATGAAGGGTATGCGTGCATAAATGTGTGTAAATCAGTGGTTCTGGGTCCTCGTGCTGGCCAGGCAGTGATCTGATCCAAAGGGGGCACTGGGGAAGGAGGAATCAAGCAAACAATACAAGCTGACATAACTAGCTCAGAAACAGAAATATTCCTTATTTATTTCCCTTAGTGTCTGGTGTGATGGTGGGGTTCAAGTAAGGTGGCTTATGGAGGGATTGTGGTTTGCCACTTGTGAAATAGATGACTGGGGGTGTGGCAATGTTTAGACATTGATCAAAGTAATCTGGGTGTGACTAGCTTCAGTTCCCAGGTGCCAAATAGGTCCTGAGTTTACAGGTGAACTACTTCTTGGCATCCTTTGCACATACCTCTTGCCCAGTCTCAAACCCCTTTGAGGTGGGGCTTGAGGCATGTGCAGGGAGAAAATTAGACCCCTGGACATCCAGGTATCTAAAAAAAACTGCTCCGCAGAAGAGCAGAGCAAGGCATGGTCCCAGACCATGCCAGGGAGTGAGTCCTCCAAAAGAGACACTCTGGTGTCAGCCAGAGTGTCTCTTGTTTTCCTGCTGCCTCTGGCCCCCGGCGCTGTCCAAGGTAAGTTTGGGGGTTGGGGACCTGGCCCAGCCCGGCCCAGCCCAGCCCTGTGTGGCTCGCTAGTCTGGCTTTGTACTGGAGCGGGTCACAGGGCTCCGGGAGGCGCGCACAGGATCCATGCCTCCCAGAGCCGTGTGACCCGCTCCGGTGCAAAGCTGGACTAGTGAGCCGCATGGGGCTGACCCAGATCCTGCAGTGCGCCACCCCTCCGCAGGCACAATGGGGCAGAAGCAGGATGCGGCACGGTGCGTGGCGACCACGTGCCACACCCAGACGGGTCCTGCCGGCCCTGGGGCCCTCTGTTGCCCAGCCAGGCCAAGCCATTGGTGGCAGGACCTGGCACAGTACACAGGGACCGCATGCTGGGCCCAGCCAGGTCCTGCTGCCCTTAGGGCCCCTCTGCTGCCTGGCTGGGCCAGGCCCATGGCAGCAGGACCCGGTGCGGTGCGCGGGGACCGTGCGCTGCACCCAGATTGGTCCTGCTGGCCCTGGGGCTGCTCCTGCCACCTAGCCAGGTAGCAGGAGCAGCCCCAGGACTGTCAGGACTCGGTAGGTGCAGTGTGCGGTCTGCTGGCAGGCTTCCACGTTGCTTTAACATTATAAATATACCAATAAAGCATTGCCCAACTGATTTGCTGTCTCTTTCTCTCTCTTCATATATACATCTATACTCTATACAGTATGTATACTCTATACACACAGACATTCTATATATATATATAAAATGTCTGTGTGTGTATAGAGTGGTCTTTTGTTTTAATTGTGAAAAAACATGGATTTTGGGGTATTTTTAAAAATGGATTTGGGATGCTGCTGCTGCAGTCCGGCTGGCACAAGGGGTAATGTCGCTAGGAACCAAGTGGCCAGGCCCCAGAAGCTCTTGAGAGCAAGTAGCCCTGAGCTGCTTGCCAGGGCAGCTTTTTATATGGATGGGGCCAGGACAGGGCAACTCTTTACACTGCTGGGGACAGCACAAGTGCTGGCCTTGGGCTCTAGCTCCCCCTGGCTGCAGATCCAGGAGGACCCAGGCAGGGTTATTTTGCCCCAAGTGGCACAATTTGCTCCACAACAAAATGCATGTACATTGAAACATACAATGTTAGGTGTCCAGATAGTGCCCCCCCTTCCCTGTGGTCTCCTGCACCTTTTTTTTCCCCCCCCATCCCCTCCACCACCCAGAATATGTAACTATGCAAAGTCTATCCTCACACTTCTAGTTGTTTGCTAGGTGCAAGTGGATGTGCTCTTGGTTTGGATGGGTAAGTGGATAGCAGTTGGTGACTGTGAGGTCTTGATCCCAGGAGTGGCTGAGGAAGAAATGGCCTTAATTCTAGCTTTGTGATAGATCACAGAAACATAGGGTACAAAGGGACCTCAAAGGTCATTTAATCCAAATGAAGGTAGACTGCATGATTAGTATTCAGTTTTTGGCCCCTTCCTAAATTAGGTACTACTTTGAGACTCTCTTGGAAGGTGAACTATAATTATTGTAGAACTGTGAGATTTGTATTTCCCATGGTGCTGAACTGTTACTGAGGATGACTTTTTTGCCTTTATCTTTAATATTAATACTTTTTATTCATAACTTTCATGACACAGTTTGCCTAATCTTGAATCCACATCTAAAGTATTAACTACAGTTCAAAAACACTTTCTTGTAAATAGATCACTTGATCTCCATTTACAGTGGAAGCAGGATCATTTGTATCAAGGTGGTTTGCAACTAGCTTAATTTGCATCAGATTGCTAAATTACAGATCAGCTGCATCTATTTCTTTCAGAGAGTGCTGCGTCTCTGCTCAGGCAGAGTACAGCAGCAGTCCTGCGCGGGTAGCTGTTTGCTGCAGCTCTGTGTATTCTTGCTCACTTTGCAACACGTATTCTTAGAAGTATTTGATTCTACTGTATTCTATAAAGACTCTGCATAGATTGCACAAAGTTGCTCTTTTGCTACTCTCTCCCATCCAGTATCCAAATACAAGAAGGTCTTAAAGTTCTATTAATCTGTAGATACTCCAGAAAACTCACAGAACTCTTTAATATCAGGGCTTGTTCCTTCAGAACCACAAGTGAAAAAGTCTTTAGCTTCATGTGAAGAAATATGTAAAAAACAGCCACATGGTACTCTGTCCAGCTTTTATAAGCTATGCCTGCAAGGTTCATCAGATTCTTCCTTGCAGAAAGGGAATGCACTGAAATCATGTTTATAACAACTAGTATAGTTGTTGTTCAACAAAGTGGCATTGAAAAGAAAATGGAGAAAATTAAAAAAACTAGCAATGAATGGAGTGTTTGCCTAGATGGATTAATTGATAAGGAAAATTTAATTTTTGTATCAACTGAGGGATTAACTAAGGTCAAAGAATAGTTTTATTGTAATTTAAGAATTTAGAACTAAGCAAGTAGATGAAACTGAGAAAAAGAAACAAATTAAATGCCAGGAACTATTCTGTAGAAATAGGAGCCTAGTCTGTAGAAGAAACTGGTAGAAGTTTCTTCTTGTACCCAGAAACGGGGTACAAATTATTCAAGAAGGACAGGCAAGGGAGAAGAGGAGGGAGGAGTTGCACTTATGTATAAGAGCCATGTAGGAGAGCTGGCTGTACTTTTAAGGAAGCCTTACTGAGAGTCCAGGAACAAGCCATCCCAACACACAGGAAAACTAGCAAGTATGGCAGAAAACCAGCTTGGCTTAGCAGGGAATTCTTCAGTAAACTAAATCACAAAAAGGTAGTTTAAAGAAGTGGCAACTTGAAGAAATAACTAGGGAAGAATATAACAGCACTGCCTGGGCATGCAGGGATGAAATCATGAAGGCCAAAGCGCAATTGGAGTTGCAGCTAGAAAAGGATGTGAAGTGTAACAAGAAGAGTTTCTATAAGGATGTTGGTAGCAAGAGGAGGATCAGGGAAAGTGAGAGTCTCTTACTGAATGGGGGAGGCAACCGTGTGACAGAAAAGGCAGAAGTGCTCAATGCCTTTTTTTGCCTCCATCTTCACAGGCAAGGGCAGCTCCCAGATGACTGTACTAGCCAGCACAGTTTGGAGAGGAGGTGAGCAGCCCTCAGTGGTGAAAGAACAGGTTAGGGACCACTTAGAAAAGCTGGATGTGTACAAGTCCATGGGACCGGATAGGATACACCCAAGGGTGCTGAGGGAGTTGGCTGATGTGATTGCAGAGCCATTGGCTATCATCTTTGAAAACTCATGACAATCAGGAGAGGTCGCAGATGATTGGAAAAGGAGAACATAGTGCTCATATTTTAAGAAAGGAAAGAAGGAGGATCCAAGGAACTACAGACCAGTTGGCCTCACCTCAGTCCCTGGAAAAATCATGGAGCAGGTCCTCAATGAATCCATTTGTAAGCACTTGGAGAAAAAGGTGATTAGGAACAATTAGCATGAATTCACAAAGGGCAAGTTATGCCTGACCGATTTGATTGCCTTCTATGATGAGGTGACTGGCTCTGTGGATATGGGGAGACCAGTGGATGTAGTGTGCCTTGATTGTAGCAAGACTTTTAATATGGTCTCCCACAACGTTCTCACAGGCAAGTTAAGGAAGTATGGACTGGATGAATGTATTGTAAGGTGGACAGAAAATTGGCTGGAGCATCGGGCTCGGAGTAGTCATCAATTGCTCGATGTCTAGTTGGCAGCCGATATAAAATGGAGTACTCCAGGGGTTGGGTTTGGGGCCGGTTTTGTTCCAAGTCTTCATCAGTGACCTGGAAGATGGCATAGAGTACACCTTCAGCAAGTTTGCAAAAGACACCACGCTGGGGGGAGTAGTAGATATGCTGAGGGGGTAGGGCTAGGATTCAGAGTGACCTAGACAAATTGGAGGATTGGGCCAAAAGGAGTCTCATAAAGTTCAACAAAGACAAGTGCAGAAATCCTGCACTTAGGACGAAACAGTCCCATGAACCAATACAGGCTGGGGGCTGACTGGCTGGACAGCAGCTCTGCAGAAAAGGGCCTGGGGGTTACAGTGAAATAACAATAAGATGAATATGAGCCAGCAGTATGGCCTTGTTGCCAAGAAGGCTAACAGCATACTGGGCTGCATCGGTAGGTGTGTTGCCAGTAGGTCAAGGGAAGTAACTATTCCCCTCTGTTCAGCACTGGTGAGGCCACATCTGGAGTACTGTGTTCAGTTTTGGGCCCCCCACTACAAAAAGGATGTGGACAGATTGGAGAGAGTTCAGCGGAGATTAACAAAAATGGTGAGGGGGATGGGGGATATGACTTCTGAGGAAAGGTTGGGGGAACTGGGCTTAGTCCAGAGAAGAGGAGACATGTATTTGAATATCAAACTACTTGGTTTTGGCAGGAAGGAAGTGGGGCAGGACCAAAAATAAATATGAAATAATTAAGGGATGCTTTTATAAATAACCGGTTAGATTTGAGGGAGGCATATCCAAAATGCATTAGCTATGCTTTTTTCTGTTAAAATCTGGGAAATTTAAATGCTAAGGTTAATGTTGTTGAACTTGAAACAATACCTTTAGGTTTTCTAGACTTTGAAATGCTCATTTCCAACTCTAATGGTTTGTTAATGCTTGTATTTTTTTGAAGTAAGGAATTTTTAATCAAACACTATTTAAAAACTTCAAGCCTTTGAAGAACTGTTATTAAATATGCCTTCTTTTTTTTAGGTGGAAAAGATACTCAAGACAAACTGGAAAAAAGCCAAATAAAAGAATCAAAAGCAGATAAGCTAGAGACTAAGGAAGCTGTTGAAAGCAGAAAAGACAACAACACTGACGGGAATAGCAAAGACAGCAAGGCAGAGTAAATTTTAAAATTATTAAAAATGTTGGTAGTGTCCAAGTGATGTTGTAGCCTTGATGGTCCAGGAAATATGTGAGAGTTAAGGATTTTTATGGATGATATTTTTTATTGGAACTACTGAAGGGTTGAGATTTAGATATGCTTTTGAATGTAATGCATTCATTTTCAGGTCTGAGGAAGTAACAGGCTTTGCAATACTTTTCTTGACAAAGTGAAATGTTCTGAATCTAAATAAGATCTCCCATAGAGCTACCCATGTTGATCCTGCCTGTAACAGGCAATTGACATATCTTGCTTGTGATTAGTTTAAAATAATTTAATTATTTAGGGTTACTTGTCTCACCTTAGGCTTTTCATATATTTCTATCCATGTTCCAAAAGTTCATACTACTTCCCTGAAGACTTCATTTTGGGATATGTTAGCTCTAAGTAAATCGGCTATTGGAGGTGCACTGATACATAGATCCCATATCAGATCGGCACCAATATGAGAAAAATTGAGAGCATCAGCAACCAGCTTTTTTTTATCTGATGTGGCCAATAAATGCCTTGAGCATGTGTGGAGCTGGCCAGGAGTGCAGAATGGAGAGGAGCAGAGTTCAGCTGGTAAATCTGTAGGGGAAGGGGCAAGGGGAGAGGGAAGAGGCATGGTGTGCAGGGCAGATCGAGGTCCCCCTGTGGTGAAGGTAGGAGGGGCTGGGGCAGGAGCAGGCGCTGCACAGGTGGGATGGGGGACAGGATGGAGCCGTGGCTCATCCTGGGGACGCAAGTGTGGGGGGCAGCTCTCATCACTGCATGTACCCTGGGAGGACATGGGGGGGCCATGTGCCCCCGGATCTCTGTGCGAGGCAAGGTGGGATGCTGCTGTGGGCTGGGGCGGAGGTGGCACCAGGCTTTTCCTGGCGGGGGGCTGGCCCGGCCTTTGCTTGAGCCAGCAGTGACAGGGCTGCGGGGGGGGGCGCTGCAGCCACCACAAAATTTGCTGTAGTCCTCCCAACCCTCCCTCCCAGTGCCACCGCCTGCTCTGAGTGCAGCCCAGCTTAGCTGCCCACTCAAAAGAGCTCGGCACCTCCCCAGACCCAGCCCACAGCAGCAGCCTGCCCTCCCCTGCACATAGATCTGGGGGCACATGCCCCCCATGTCCTTCTGGGGTGCGTGCAGCAGCAGGAGCTACTGCCCCTCCCCCTCCATGTCTCCCGGATGAGCTGCAAGACTGTCCTGTGCTCCGCCCAGCCCCATTCCCTCTCCCTCCCTCACTGTGGGGGCCTTGGAGCCTCTCTCTCCCCTCCACGCCACCCCCCCAGGCGCTACTCGGACAAGCGGTGGCTCCATTCCATGCCCTGCCCCACCCTAGCTGGGCAGCCTCTGTCCCAGCACCAGCCCCACTCCCTCCCTTGCCTTGATCTGCCCTCGCCATGCCCCTTCCCTCCCCCAACAGACTTACCAGCCAGATGCCATGCTTCACACTGTCGGGCTGCATATTGAAATTGGATTGGTATCGGCCAATATGGCTTGTTAAAAATCAGTCATCAGTATTGCCCCAAAAAATCACCATCAGTGCACCCGTTTTGGCTATATCACAGTTCCTTTTTATTGCTCGCTTACAACTAGTGTCACTGTTTAATAATCTTTTTTTTTCCCCTCTCTTAATAATTTTGGCCTGTTAGGTGAGCTAAGTTAAGGCCTATATTGCTCAACCTACATTTGGAAGTTTTCAGAAACCTTCCAAACATAAATTCTTATCCAAAGGAGTATCTAAATTCTGTTTGAACTAGATTTCCACATTTTTAACCTTCTCTTGCAATGCTTATGGTGAAAACAATTTGCTGGTCTAATGAGAAGAGAAGTATCTTAGTGAACTTGAATTAGAATGTTTCTTGCATGTCAGACAAGTGGACCGCTGATTGGTATTTCATACTGTGGTAAAGTGGGAGTCCCTGGCTAGGCACACGGCTAGTTTCACACCTGGCTCTGGGCACACCGCCCACCTGTTTCACCCGCTATGACTTGTTGGTAATTAATTAGGTTGTTAATTAAGGCAGGAGGCTGCCCATTGTACACCCTGATATTGGGGGGCTATCTGCGGCTCTGTTCCACCCCTACACTGCGGCCCAAGCCTCGCAGATGGCATCTCAGGCAGCTGGCTCAACTGTCCCCTTCACCCACTAGCTGTGGCCCCCAGTCATGGGACCTCTGGCTTCCATAGGCCCTGGTCCCGTCTTAGGCCAGTCAGGACCCTGAGCTTGTGTGCTCATTATGGGCGTCCCTCATGGTGGGCCCCTGGCCCTTTTGACCCTTCCAGTCCTGGCCCCAGCATTGACCAGTCAAGTGCCTCAGGGTGGGTTTTCGCCTCCTGCCTGCACTTAAGGATTGGGGTCCCCCATTCCCGGCTCAGGTGCCTCTGGAAGCATGCCAGCCCTGTAGGGTCGCTCCCCCAGCAGGCTCAGGTGCCTCCAGAAGCTTACCTGGCCTACCCTGCTCTGATGTAATAAGTGACCCACCCAAAGGTGAGGGCTGGGGTTAAGGCTCCCCTACTCACCTTTCGCCAGGGTGATCACTGGCCTGGCATTTCCTGGGGGCTCCTGCGCCACTGAGAGCCCCACCAGGCCACCCATTTGCGGCAGGGTGCAGTTTTAGGTCATGTCCAGGATCAGGAGCTTCCAAACCATCCCCTACAGCTCCTGCCCTTACCTCCAGGATGTTCCAAGCAGCCTTGCAGCCAGGCAGTGTCTGCCAGCAGCAAACTGCCCTATTTATATAGGCAACCATGGATCTAAAATGGCTGCCACAATTAAGCACCTGCTGGCTGCTTGGCTCAGCCCTTAAAGTGGCAGACACCTACAGTGCCCTGCCACGTATACCAAGCCCTTCTGAAAAATTTTATTGTTGTTCTTGCCTATCTTGGGAAAATTTCATTGGAAGTGATCTCAGTTCAACAACTGTGTAAATAGATCCAGGTCAGCTATGAGCAGCTGGATATCCAAATGCTGGAGCATTAAAACTATTAGTGCTATAGTTCATTTTTTGAGACTTGAGTTTAGTTTATGTATTTAATCCTATTAATTTAAAACTGGAGTAAAATCAGCTCATTTGGGGAAGGCATTAAAGATTCTATGTCTACCTGGGGATTTCTACTTCTTGCTAATCTTCTTATAACTACATTTTTGTTTGTTTATTTATCCTCATTTGTAAAGTTCTTAGGAAAGTCATGCTGTATTGCAGCTTATGCCCTACAACTCATCTCGTGCTGGCAAGTTGGTGACCTCTCTCTCATTGCATTCCAGCAACATAACACATAATTATGAACTTTGTCCGAAAGTCTTAAATAGTTGTAAAAGAGTGAGGGGATGATGGGCCTCTGGTTCCTATAAAAGGGTTATAGGTAATGTCTTAGAAAGTTGAAATTCTCACAACATCTAATGATTCTAAACCATATATGTCTCCTCACCTAGGATCATGTTGGGTTAGATTCTGCAGTATTTGTTTTAATTTAAGTTGCACGTTAGAAAATGAGAACAGGTCCTAATTCTGTAGTGTTAAAAAAGGGTAAAGGAGAAATAAGTCACAAATTCAATTTTGAATTTTCATAGAATCATACAGTTAGAAGAGCCTCAAGAGCTACCTAGTCCAGTCCCCTGCACAATTTTCTTTGTTTTCTCCATTTGAGTGATGGTAGTATTGACACACATGATGTACAAGAAAAAAGGACTAAGAAAATCCCTGCCCAGTTTCAAAGAAGCCAGCATGCCTTGGGATATTTACAGGAGGGAATAGATTCACCAAGTTTAGGGCTAGAAGGGACCTCGTGAGATCATCAGGTCCAGCCCCCCTGCTCGGGGCAGCAAAGACTCCTGGGGTCAAATAACCCCAGCAAGGTGTGCGTTCTTTTGAAGATCTCCAGGGTAGGTGCCTGTACCATCCCCTCTGGGAGTCTGTTCCAGAGTCTCATCACATGAACCGTGAAGAAGTTTTTCCTTTGGTGTTTTTAATTGATTATGAATATAAGCTATAATATTCTTTACATGTTGGTCAAAATATTGAATTGGGAGCAGGCCATTTTATTCACTTTCTTAGCAATCATTGTATGGACTGACAACACTTTTCTATTAATCAATTAGTAAACACTGTATGTATATAATTATATATACATTGTTTTACTTTGTTTTTTTTAAGGTGTGATGACAGCAGACAATCAAAAGATGAAAATCAGGATGTCAAGGTAAATAGCTGAATAAAAAGATTTGTTTCTTAAAGGGTTTTTTTTAAATCTTTTCTTTATGATGGGTAAGAATGTTTCAAACTTGTAGTCATATATGCAGTATTAGAAAGCTATACTAAGTAAATCTCTCTCATTAAAAAAAATGTTCCGTGTTTTGTGAGGGGTTGCACAGTTTCCATTAGAACGTTTTATATGTAGTATTTATGAACACCTATATAGGTAACAATAAGTGTATACTGTACAACTAAAGCTATGTAACACAATTGTTTAATTGTAATTACCCAGATAATAGAAATAAGAGATTCAGAGTCTTTTTAAATCTGTTTTATAGGATAAACAGCAAGAGGCTAATGATGTAAATTCTGAAGGGTTCACCAGCAAGGATGAACTACTAGGATTTTTGGTAGGTGTTATATTATGTTGTGAGCCAAGATTTCTAGAAAACTTTATTTTGCAAGTCTAATATTTAAGACTAAAATTTTAAAACAAAACTAGGTAATTCATTTGTAAAACACTGGCAATTTGAGATGAACTAAAACAAACTTTCAGTATGTTGGTTCCATCTTCAGCAAAACATTGCTTTGTGACTAAGAAAAAACAAAATGGGTCTTCATCTGAACAAATACCCAACTTCTCCACAGAAAAAAAGATTAAAAAATGCACTTCTGTGGGAATGATTTTTCCCTCCAGATTCTCCCTGGTGTCCTCTAACCAAACATACATTAACCCTTATCTGTTCTCATGAAACCGTAACTGTTGTTGTTCTTATGGGGTAACTTGTTACTCCTCAATTCGACATTGTTGGTCTCACTGGGTAACTTGTTACCCCACCCACATCAACAAAATGGAACCAGTGACAGCAGTATAAATGTACAAAAACTATTTATTAAACATACGGATTGTTTGAAAGAGTATTTATGATGATTTCAACCCAAAATATTATTTAACTAGAACTGTGAACTTAGAGTTTCAAAATGTGAATGAACAGTTTGGTTAGTCTGCAGTTCACACTCTTTTCAAACTAACAATAACTTCCACAAACATTTCTTAACTGTTTTACCTAAATATTGCATTCCTGACAAAGCAGCAGTGATGTACTGTGGTGCACACAAGCATATTGCTTACAATCTTCACATTGTTTCTGGATTTTGTGGTCATCTGTCCTTGGATAAAAATCACAACATCCACTTGTACTTGCAGAAGGTTCTACTGGGGTGCGTTGTGGCAATTTGTAATTTAGGGCAGTCATGACGGACCAAACAGACCAGACTTGACAGACTTAGACAGATTACAAGTATCCATCATTCTTCATTTTATTTGTCCATTGATCAACTGTTCTCCAAGCTCCTGCAAAAAAAAAGTGTTGTCTTAAATGTGATCTTTGCTTCCAGTTTGCGTTGTGGCCTAGCCAAATGATGAGGCTGGCAATGGCAGCCGTATCAGCATATTGAAAAAGTGTCATTGGCCACCTGTTGATTTTCCATCTGCAGATGGTCATACGGACAAAGTGGTCAAGGTTATTATGTACCCCGCCTTTGTTTTTATTGTAGTCACTGATGATGTCCGGCATTCTTTGCTCTCCACCCACTGACAGGTCATGGTGCATGCTTGACAGCAACAGCACAACTTTGGACTTCTTTGGAACATAGGAAACTAGGGCAAGTTCCCCATCAAAAGCAAAAATGGATGAAAAAGTTTCCCTTCTTTGATTTGCTTGCATTTTGTTTGGGATATCAGCTTTGTTTTTCCGAGTCATACCCATATAATTCAAGTCCTCCTGTAGCAGCCTTTCTGAAGAAATTGTCACCCACAGTATTCCTTCCCATCTTGTACCAGGGATGAACCAGTTTTTCAACGACTGGGGTACCAAGATTACCTTGGAGTGGAGCTTCTGGTTGCTTTCCTAGATAGATGTCTCCAAACAGGGGGAATGATGTTGCTTCATCACAGCACTACCAAATTTTCAAGCCATATTTGGCAGGCTTGCTGGGCATATACTGTCTAAAGGGACAGCGACCCCTGAACGCAATGAGCTACTCATCAACCATCAGGTGTATTCCTGGAATATACCACTTCCTGAGCTGCTTCACAAATTGTGTCCAAATATCTCTGAAGGCAGCAAGCTTGTCCACAGCTCTCCTTTCCCCACATGTCAGTTTGTTGTCAAATATCAGGTAGTTAGTTAGCAATTTGACAGAATCGTTTAAACTCACGGTGGCACAGAAGCAAGGATGCCTGGTGCGTTGCTCCCACGACTCCTCCAGTGCCTCATGACCACCATGGTATAGACCACTCAGCAGTAGGAGGCCAATGTAGGCTTTCAGCTCTGTTTCATCCAGCTTTTTCCACTCCTTTCTATTTTCAGGATGGCTGTCATTCCACTCCCTGAATCTTCTTTCTGCCTCTCTGTTTGTTTCTCTTATGATAACACTCAGGATATCTTGTGAGAGAAACAGGTGGAATGTTTCCATCACTGTGTCTTTATTACTTTCTCTTGTTGGCCCAGCACTTTCATGGACTGTATCCTTGGCTGTTCTCTGATGATGTATTAGCCGTGGACTTTTTTCCCACGCTCTGCCATTCCTTCCGCTAAAGGTGTCATCATCTGCAATGTTTTCTGGGGGTGGTGGCAGTGGTTCTGCTTCACATCCTGCTGTAGCTCACCTTGGTCTTCCACAGCGACCCTGAGCTGGTCCTCTTCCCTTTTCCACCGGAAGTGTTGGCATCACTTCTGCTTCTAGCACCAACTTCTCCTCACCTGAGCTGGATGAAGCTTCCATAGGCACATGGTCTTCTTCCTCTGAACAGTCTCCCATGTCTGGAACAAAGCCAGCATCCTCACTGCCTTGGGATAACATTTCATCAGTGGATGTATTGCTGTCATCCCCGGTTACCTATGCAAAACAGGCTTCAGCACTGAATATGGTACTGCCTTCTCATCCTGGACTGCAGACAAAAAGAAAATTGCTTACTGCTAAATGCATATACATAACAATCAAAGACAGGCCTGTCCACCTATGCTATCACAGAAGCAATTCTGCCCTGCCCTATGGCAGCACAGCTAGCACCCTTTCCTCCTTGGCACAGAAGCCAGAGACTAGCATCCACCCTTTGCAAGCAAGCCAAATGTGGGTGGATACTGTTTGGAAACCACACATGCAGGGGCTTATTGAGAGCAGGTGAAAGGAGCATTGCGGGGGGGGGGTGTCAAGCCCTAACCAAGGGGACTCTATAGTGTATGCTGTATTGCAGTATGAAGTTGTTCTATTTCTTCTCTGCTGTCCCTTTGCTCCTTGTCCTCACTTACAGCAAAGGCAGGGCAAACTACCTTCTGTGTTATGAAAGGGGCAGAGTTTTGCCATGAGAAAAGAGAGCAGAGGTGAATTTGGGTGTGACAAAGGATTGGGGTTTTTGGGAGGGGGGTGAGGAGGGGTTATTTTTTTGTTGGGGTTTTTTTTGTTTTGTTTTTGGCAGAGGGCAGGGCGTTTTGATGACCTTGCTGGCTGCAAACAAAGTGGTTAGCAAAAGGACTTACCACATCTTCTGCAAAAGCAGAGTGGAGGATGGCCATCCATTAGTTACCATGGATACCTGAAGTGGACATGAATGAGGTGTGAATGAATGCTGACCTTTCAAATGCATCCACCCAGAGTGGCCAAACAGGTCCAGGCCTGTCATTTATACAGAAATTGTATTGGGGTAATGCGTTAATATGGGCTTGGGGTAAGTTGTTACCCAATATGGAAAAACGTTTATGCCTGGGGTAATATTACCCTAGGCAGTTTTTCATCCACAGAGAGCAAGCCATTCATGTAAGCTGGCTGTTATTTGGTGATATTGTGCACTGCGATGCCAGTGACAATGTCCTAAAAAGAAGAATTTTTAGAATTAATTAACTTTAAGATACGGCACAACATATGCATCTAGAGTAGGAAATTACCCCATGGGAATATATGAAGGTTAAATACATAGGTGATAACTGTTTAATAATAGTGGCCTTATGATCTGGAGTTTGCCTCCTACAAAAGATTTTTATGTTGCAGAATGTTTCAGTGAGAGTGCATAAGAGAACAGACTGTTTATGGATGTGTTGATCTCAATTGCTCTTCTTACTCAGTAGAATGGGACAGACTTCAAGAATGAAACAAATGGTGGGCATGGAGTGGGACACCTGACACTTTGAACACCAAGAAAGGAAGAGAATTTAAGATTTATATTTGTGTTTGGTGAAACCAGTACAATAAGAGCTTACACACAAGCACAGAGCAGTGTGATTATATTATTGCAGGGGTTTTTGTTGTTGTTGTTTCTTTTTTACTGTTTGAGATGAAGATTTAGTTAATCCAGGGGTGAGCAACCTTTTACAAAGGTTGGGTTTAAGTAAAGTGACTTGGCCCTAAGGTGGGCCCTTCTTGTGACCTACCTGCTTCCCTTGCCATCCCCCTGCTACTGCATGTCACCAAATGTTGCCTTGAGCCAGTGTTTCTCCAACCTGGTAGTCACTTTTGCACCACTCTACTACAGCTGCCACTGCTGCTTGCCCCCATCATAGAGTGTCATGGCTGGTAGCAATGGACAACAGTGGATTCAGCGGTGAGAAAAGCCAGGGATGCAGTAGAGTGGTGCAGACTCCCTACAGGAGCATCAGTTTCTGGCACTATCCCACCAGTGTGCTTCCAGTATTCCCTCACTTCTTCACTGAATGTTTTCATGGGCTAGAACTGGTCCATGAGCTACAGGTTGCCAGCCTCTAAGTTAGGTGATATACTTAAATGGAAAGAAAGAAAAGTGAAGGGAAGAAAATAGCAAAGCAGGGAAGAACGAGTGTGGGCAGGTTAGAGCAGAATAGGTGGAGAGAATAAAGAGGAGGTAATGAGAGCAAAATGGTTAATCAGCCCAAATTAGAACTAGCCCTTTCAAAACAGCAGAGAATTCTCTGTGCTGTTTTGTTTCCTGTGTTTTATCATCATCTGTATCTGTTCCTTCTGGCTTGGGTCTGACTGACTTTTCCTTGTAGTTC
This sequence comes from Alligator mississippiensis, assembly GCF_030867095.1. Lineage (NCBI taxonomy): Eukaryota > Metazoa > Chordata > Crocodylia > Alligatoridae > Alligator > Alligator mississippiensis. The sequence continues at coordinate 83,091,259 of NC_081828.1, read as the reverse complement.
TTCCCCAAGGAAACATGGAAAGAGAGGGAAAAGAAATGCCCTAGTTTCTGGTATACTACAATAAAGCCGACCTAATTTTCAAATATCAAAGGTACCAAAGCTACTGAATATGTTGCTTGATCCCCTGCATTCCCAAAGGATAATGATGACCCAAAAACACTATGAGGATTGCTTGTGGATTTTATTAGGATGTTAAATATTTATTTAAAATTAATACAGGTGTGGTCTCGCTAGCCATGTCCTATAAACAGTTACATTTTATCCTCTTCCTCATTTAATATCTGTATGTTCAATTTCTTCTATATATCATTGCTTAGTAACCAGTTCTATTAGTAGGTTCAATAATAAAAAGGAGACCACCCATGTCTGCTTTATCTTGTACCAAACAAGCTTGCTGAAAAGAAAGGCTCATGTAATAGGTACCCATGGGCCAGCCACCATAATCTTTAATTGGTGTCATAGATCTGATTTGCTGTACGTTGTCAGAACTCAGATTTTATTTTCATTTTGATGCGATTGCAATGAGTGACTTTAGGTACCCATGGGCCAGCCACCATAATCTTTAATTGGTGTCATAGATCTGATTTGCTGTACATTGTCAGAACTCAGATTTTATTTTCATTTTGATGCGATTGCAATGAGTGAATTTAGTCTTAGTCGAGATATATCAAATCACGCTATCCCTATCTACAGAAACCACATATAGGGGATTTCAGAAAAAATCTGATACAAGGCCTGTGGGTTGTCACCATTTCAGGCCAAAAAGAATTTTGATATTCTGGGTCTGACAAACTGCTAGAATGAGGTTATTCTGTAGAATTTAGTTAAGAAACCCTGTCATTAGGGTAGACAATGCCTGTCTTGTTAACAAGCACTTCCCAAGCAGTTTTAGCTGTATTGACAGTATAGATGGCTTCAGATTACCAGGCCCAAGATCATTTAGATTCTTTAAAAAAAAAAAAAAAAGTTATCACCAAACACTTGAAATTGTGTTAGATGGTGAGGTAAAAAAATGTAATGTCTTCATAAGCCAAGGCAGACAGTCTTAAGTGGGAGAAACGAGGTCTTTTTTTCTGGGTCTGGTGGTGTTTTAACATTTGTATTTGTAAGCCTGGGGACATCTGAAGTTGAGAAGGACCTAGGCATTTTATTTGATTGCAAAATAACTATAAGCTGCAATGCAAGAGGAACTTGTATCATTTATGGTTAATAAGCAGCTCCGGGGTGTCCTACCTGGCCACCACTCCCCTCACTACTACTGGGCCAGCAGTTGGGGTCTCCTGGCTTCCCCTCTCTCCTCTGTCTTTTGTTTCTTATGTCCACTTCTGCGGGTGGGTCAGTGCATACCATGTAGCCAGTGTGGGGCAGGTTGTCCCAGCTATTTGAGCTATCTGCATGATGGGTAGAGGACAGTTGTTCTGCCTAGGCAGAGCAGGGATGGAGCTGGTTGCCCCGTTTAGAACATTTAGTGTTCCGCATTTTCGGGTTTTACTTTCAAAAAAAAAATTCTGGGAATTTTTCAGGGTTTATCTTCCAAACATAAAGAACAGATTGAAATTGGGATAAAAGGAAGAAAAGAAAAAAAAATGGTTTAAATCGGGGAAAAATAAAGTCCAACTCTTGTCCAACAATATTTTAAAGTTTTTTGTGTAAAAACTCGGTTTTCATAAACTGATTTTGAATTATTAGAAAAAAAGAACAAAGACCGGTAATGTTAGGCTAAACTTTTTATATACAAATGTAATTTTTGTGTCCCATCAAAACTAATAATTTTTCCAGAAATCCTAGCTTGCATAGGCTTGTGTGGTTTTCTTAAGTGTATCTTCACTCATAGATTCATAGATGTTAGGGTCGGAAGGGACCTCAATAGATCATCAAGTCCGACCCCCTGCATAAGCAGGAAAGAGTGCTGGGTCTAAATGACCCCAGCTAGATACTCGTCTAACCTCCTCTTGAAGACCCCCAGGGTAGGGGAGAGCACCACCTCCCTTGGGAGCCCGTTCCAGACCTTGGCCACTCGAACTGTGAAGAAGTTCTTCCTAATGTCCAGTCTAAATCTGCTCTCTGCTAGCTTGTGGCCATTGTTTCTTGTAACCCCCGGGGGCGCCTTGGTGAATAAATCCTCACCAATTCCCTTCTGTGCCCCCGTGATGAACTTATAGGCAGCCACAAGGTCGCCTCTCAACCTTCTCTTGCGGAGGCTGAAAAGGTCCAGTTTCTCTAGTCTCTCCTCGTAGGGCTTGGTCTGCAGGCCCTTGACCATACGAGTTGCCCTTCGCTGTACCCTCTCCAGGTTATCCGCATCCTTCTTGAAGTGTGGCGCCCAGAATTGCACGCAGTACTCCAACTGCGGTCTGACCAACGCCCTATAGAGGGGAAGTATCACCTCCCTGGACCTATTTGTCATGCATCTGCTGATGCACGATAAAGTGCCATTGGCTTTTCTGATGGCTTCGTCACACTGCCGGCTCATGTTCAACTTGGAGTCCACTAGGACTCCAAGATCCCTTTCTACCTCCGTGCCACCCAGCAGGACATTCCCTAGGCTGTAGGTGTGCTGGACATTTTTCCTCCCTAGGTGCAGCACTTTGCATTTCTCCTTGTTGAACTGCATCCTGTTGTTTTCTGCCCACTTGTCCAACCTATCCAGGTCTGCCTGCAGCTGTTCCCTGCCCTCCGGCATGTCCACTTCTCCCCATAGCTTTGTGTCATCTGCAAACTTGGACAGAGTACATTTCACTCCCACGTCCAAGTCGCTGATGAAGACATTAAAGAGTATCGGTCCAAGGACCGAACCCTGCGGGACCCCACTGCCCACACTCTTCCAGGTCGAGACCGACCATGTTGAGCCTCTTGCTCTCTTGGATGTAGTCCAGTTTTGAAAATAAATGTTCTGCATCCACTGATTCGGGGATGCAGAACATTCAAAGCTCGTGCAACTTTACTGAAGTTGAGAAGTGTGTCTTGGTGGGTATTCTAAAAAGCCAGCACATCCAGTTCCACATTGTCAGGGATAGGCATGTTCATGTCGGTGGTGTATTCACTTTTAAGATGTGAAATTTCATCTTTGGTGGCAAATGGTTGAAACACTGGCATAGCAGTTGTAATCTGCTGCAATATTCACCTTGAAGGGGTTCAACACCTGGATGACATTCCAAAAAGGATCTTTGGCGCAGAACATTTCGGGGGTTCAAATGACATGTTACAGTTACCTGCCATTTTTCTCAGAGAACAGTGTTGAAATCTTTGAAATCTTTTTTTGGTTCTTTCGTGTTCCAAGGTTGGAAGGATTTCAAGAAACAGTTGCGTTTTCTTGCTGTATGTTTCTGTTGCAGCTTTTATGTTCAATTTAGATGATATTTTGGTTGTCACTATGCAGTGAACATCTGTATTAGAAAATGTGTTGGCGGCAGCAGGGGAGGACTCTAGTGATTTTTGTGTTTCAGACAGCGAATCCAAGTTCTTAACAATGAACACAACCTCGCTGTACAGAATCTGGCAGTCAATGAGTTTCTTCCGAGTTTCTGCTTTAGCAGTGACAAACTCAAGGTGATCTAAAATATGCATTAGCACAGTCCGTGCCTTATTTACAAGACATGCAGTCAGGTAGCAACTCATGCACCGATGCGGCACAACAGGAGTCAGTAATTGGCACTCAAGTTTGCAGTTGTCTCGCACTTTATATTATAAAAACAAACCATTCAGCTTTTTTTCATGCTTGAAAACAGCCCCAAATCCAGTGACAAAAGATTTCACATCACTCCTTTCTTCAATTGCTGTGGCTGATGATAGTGCGACATGAATTAAATGAGCAGGACAAGTAACTCAGAATAGCTCTGGTTTCTGATTGAGTGTTATCTCCCACGAAAACTTAGCCATATAGGAGGCAGAATCTGTGCTAGTGGTGGCAACATTTTCCCAAATCAGTTGGTACATCTCTAACATTGCATTTACTGCTGTATGGATGCTTGAGGTGTCAGTCAATGGGATGAATGTCACATCTGCACAAAACAATACAGAATTTTAGCTTTGAAATTAAAAAAAACGAAAACAAAAGGCCAAGAATCAGGCGGTCCAATGCATCAAGGGATTCATCAAAAATCAAAGTAGACACCACATTTCCATTAATTCTTTCAATCGCTGTAGATACTAGAACTTTGTCATTTTCTTTCAGGTACTTATGAGCAAGGTTTTCTGCATTAGGAAGAGTTTTTGCTGCTGGATAGCATTGTCGCACAAAGTCACTGATCAGTCCCTCTGCAGGAAACGGTGGTTACCCAGCAAAACAAACAGCAACCAAATTCATTAACACAGTCGTGTTGGGTTATCTCTTTCATTAATGCCCTGTTAAAGGCTCCAGATATGGCCTGTTTATCCCTAATCTCACATTCTTCTTTAATTTTAATGTGATGCTTGCTTTCTACATGTTCTTTTATCCTGCTGGCATGAGAACTGACTTCAGTGCCACAGTACTTGCAGCACAATGCATCCTCTTCACCTTGCTGTTTACTCTTTTTGAAAACTTCTTTACACCTGATTTTCACGGATATATTCACATAGAGATTTGCTCTTTCTATCAATCTTTTACTTTTTTTCCTGTGTGTGTTTTTATTCAGCCCCACATTAAATGGAAGCACTAAGCACCTATTTATGCCACGTGAGCCAATCATGGCATGATATTAACATAGTGTAATCTGACTGGCTCCATCATGTGTTTGGAGTGAGTTTTACATTTAAGAATTGCTTTAGATTCAGTGCTGCAATACAAAACTGTCTATCAGGATGTCACTTCATAAAAATTAATACCTGGTAAAATGATACTGAGTGCACCGAAAAACAAGTGTAAATCAGTAAAAACAAAGTAACTTCAATTAAAAAAATCAGGTAAATTATCAGTGAAATTTGGTAAAAACTGAAAATGCACAACACTAAGAACACAGCATCATCTTCAAAAAAAAAGATCCTCTAAGATGATAAAGGGAATGGATACTCTTTCTTATGAAAGGAGATTAAAGGAGCCTGACTTGTTCAGTGCAACAAAATGGAAACTGAGAGGGCATATAATCACTGATTTGTGGGGTGAATATTAGGGAAGGGGAAGGCTCTCTTTTAGGCCAAAAACCAGCACCAGCATAAGATCAAATGACTATGAACAGGCTATAAATAGATTTAGATTAAAAAAATTAGAAGATTTTCCTAACTATAGGAGGAGTCAAGTTTTGAAACAATTTTTCTAAGCAGAATGGTGGGGATAAGGAACCCAAGTTGCTTTAAGACTGAACTGGATAAGTTTATGGAAGGGATTTTATTGTAGGACAGGGAGTTCTTTCTTAACGATCAGTGGGTTTGATGTGGAATCACTGTGTTTGTGGTCTCCAAGTTAGGAACTAAAAATAGCTCTTGTCTAGAAGGCATCTGCTAAGTCAGTGCCTCGGGTTGTAGATAAGAGTAAATGCACCAAAGACAAATGAAAGGTCCTACACTAGGAAAGAAAAATCATATGTACAAATACAGAAGGTGGTTTGGCTAGGTAGTAGTATTACTGAGAAGGATCTCAGAGTTTTGTTGGTTCACAGACTCTGCATGAGTCAGCAGTGTGGTGCAGTCATTAGAAAAGTTGATACAGTTTGGGGTGGTATTAATAGATGTATAATATGCGGACTAAGATCAAATATTAGAACATGGGATGGGGTGGGATAATAGTTCCACAGTGCTGATCAGGCCTCATTTAGGGCGGTTGAGGCCAACCTTTTTGTCAGGTGTGCCAAAAATCAACCCCTGCCCAATCTGCTCCTCTGCTTTCTGTTCTCTATCTGAAACCATGCTGCCTGCCCTCTCCCTGATTTACTGTGTGCGGCTTGCAACGCATGTAAGTTGGCCACCCCTGATTTGGAGTATTGTGCAGCCCAGAATTGCACACAACCAAAGAAGAATGTGGAGAAACTGGAAAGGATCCAGCAGCCAGTGATAAATATGATAAAGGGCTTGAAATGCAAGCTGTATGAGGAAAGGTTGAGAGAATAGGTGTGTTTTAATGTGGTGAAAAGGAGATAAAGAAGAAATATGATAGTAGTTTTCAAATATTTGAAAGCCTTCCATAAAGAAGAGAAAAGAACTGTTCTCCCTTTCTGGAGAGGGCAGGACTCAAGGCAGTGAATTTAAGTTGAAGACTTAAATTTAATCTCAGAAAAACAATTCTTAGGAAGTGGAACTTCAGGGAAATTTGTGCCATTTCCTTTATCAGAGATTTTTAAGAAAGGGCTCAGTAAATGCATGTGTGGGATAATTTGGGCATGGTGTACCCTGCATTTATGTGGGGGGTTGGACTAGGTGACCCTTGAGGTACCTTCCAATACTATATTTTATGAACTTTGAATAGTTATGTGAAAAGATGAAAATAAAAATCATGTACGGTGCCAACACCCCAGGAAAGCAATGGTGGGGAACAGTGAAAAACAATTGGGTTGCTAATAGCTGTTAAAACATGAAAATGTTTGGTTTGTGTTTAAAAAATTGAAGATTGTTAGAGTATTGTACAGGCAACAAAGATTATTTTGTATAATTTTTCTAAGAATAGCTTTTAAGATGGTTGAAAAGGTAGTCCTCCTGTTTGCTAAAAATGTGAACTTTTGTCTTCAGGTAAATATTTCTAGATGAAGAATTTGGCAAAAACGTTTTGTTTAGCTTGGAAAAAATAATATGCCTCCCAATATTAACTTTTTTCTTAAAACTTTTTAGCCTGGAAACCCAAGTAAAAAAGACTGCTTTCATTCAGTAAAGCATTTCCATATAAGAGTGAGACTGCTATGCTAGAATCATAGAAAATTAGGGTTGGAAGGACCCTCAGGAGGACATCTAATCCAACCCTCTGCTCAAAGCAGAACCAGCCCCAACTATATCATGCTAGCCAGTTCAGCATTCCTCCTTTCTCCCCCACCCACTTGTCTCTTACCTATTGTCTTCCATTCCCCCTGATGCTCACTGCTATTCATTTACAGTTTCACATACCTGTATTTTACGTATTGACTTCTGTTCTACCTAGGAAAGTGCAGAAACACCAGCAAACTCTCCCTATTGCCTGAAGAAGGGTGTTTGTGCCCAAAAGCTTGCAAATAATTTTTCCAACTATTTAGTTGGTCTAATAAAAGATGTCACATCTACCCAAAGAACTGTGTCTGCTCATGCCAGCCAAAGCTTTGTGTACCTGGGTCTTAAAAGCCTCCAAGGAAGGAGATTCCATAACCTCTCTAGGAAGCCTGTTCCAGTACTTTATTGCCCTCCTAGTGAGAGAGCTTTTCCTGACATGAAACCTAAATTTCCCTTGCTGCAACTTGAAACCATTGCTTCTGTTATCTGCCACCACTGAAACTATTATAGCTCTAGCTCTAGCTCCATCCTCTTTATAACCACCCTTCAGGTAAGTGAAGGCTGCAATTAAATACCCCCTCAGTCTTCTGTTCTTCAGACTAAATGAGCCCAGTTCCCTCAGCCTCTCCTCAGAAGTCATGTGTCCCAGCCCTCTAACTATTTTTGTTTCCCTCAAAGAGGCAATATACTTATACTCCTCCCTAGTTGATTGTCCAAGTTTCCACTTCTTGTAAGCTTCCTTTTTTGTGTTTTAGCTCATTGAAGAGTTCCCTAAGCCAAGCTGCAGTGATCTTCTGCCATACTTGCTAGTCTTCCTGCATATTGGGATGGTTTGTTCTTGTGCCCTTAGTAAGGTTTCTTTAAAGTACAGCCAGTAATTCTGGCCTCCCAGGGGATCCTACCCATCAGTTCCCTCAGTGATTTGAAGTCTGCAACTAAAACCAACTAGTTTTCAAGTTGAGTATATCTAAGAAATAATCCATATGCTGCAAGGCAAGCCATGCATGAAGCATTAAGTATGATTGTGGAAAGGATAGGAAGTGTTAACTTTTCACATTTTGATAAAATATATTATCAAATTGAAATATAGTATGTTATTTTTCAGGCATCCTACTTGGAGAAATGATGGACTGCTGAAATGTTGTGATATTCTGTTTTTTGTAGAGCTGTCAAGGTATTGAGGAAGAATACTGCAGGCTGTCTTTTTAGGTTAGCTTGTTCCAACTTTCTCATTTCACAGAGAATATTTTAGTGTGATTTCTGCTCCCCTTTGTTGTAATTCCTGTCTCTTGATTACCTTGACACCTGCTTCTTCTGTCTAGTACTTGGTTATGGGTTTTTTTTTCTTATCTTTGAAATTGGAAACTTTTCATTTACAGGATCCCTTTTGGAAAAAACACTGTCCCTGTTTAGTATAAGAAAAATGTTATACTTCCATTTGTAAATTCTGTAGCGTACCGATTGTCCAAACTTACTGTATAAGTAAGGTCTGAGGGTGCTAGCTTCTCACCTAGGAAGCCCTGAATGGCTTGAGACTTGCCTAACAGAAAATCTGCTTCTGGCCCTAAGCAATACTTGCCCGGATTGTGAAAATGTGCAGGTTTTCCCTTGGAACCACTGCAGTTTAAAAGAGGATGGAAGCCTTAGTCTGAAAAATACCCTGAATTTACTGACCTTTGGGGCATGCTGCAAGGCTTGTCCATACTCTGATGCTTTTAGAGAATGGGAATAAAGCAAAAGATTGTATGTTTATGGAGGGGAATCAATATTTTAATTCGCTTTTCATTTTCTGTTTGAAGCTTTTTGGCAGTTGAAGGATAAGTTGTTGATTCTGTGGATTCTAATGTACTTTTAATATAGCAAAATTCATATTGATACTTAAAAATTTAGTAGAGTTTTTACAGTTCTTTCTTTAGAAACTAAGGTTATGAGAGGGTTGTTCTGAGACAGGGAACCTCAAGGCAAAAAGTTTTTTAAGGGATGGAATTAATTTTTCTTACAAAGAAATGAACTAGTATTAAAAACAAGGTAAAAATTCCCAGATTACTTTAGCTAATGTAATTGCAACAATGTTTTCATCCCTTGGGGCAGCTGGTATTTTCCTAGGATATCCTGTTCACATGTCTGTGGCTTGAGTTAAATTTCTAGCTGCTTTACTTATAACAATAGAACTTTCATGGCTCATCTAGGCCATATATGAAAAGTTAAACTATCTTATCTTTTAAAAAATGTTTTTGTTTTTCCTTTCTTTTTGCCAGCAAGGTTTTGAGATACTGAATGAAGAGGATGCTTCATTTATCCTAAAGGTTACACAAATTCTTACAGATGCTTTGGTGGAATATCGACAACAGGTTGCACCAAGAAAAGTAAATATGTTTACACATTATCTATCTATCTATCTATCTATCTATCTATCTATCTATCTATCTATCTATACATGCATTATATCGATAGATATAGATATATATTACAGAGACCTACTGAATTCACAGCAGGAGTAGAGTGCATGACAGCTCCTTTAAACTTGCATGTTCCCCCGGGTGTACCTTGCTCTTTGCCCCCCACCCCTCATTGTTGATTTAGCGGAGGATCCTGCCACTCCCTCCTGATCAGCACGCTGAAACTGTGGTTTTAAACGTGGTGCTGTTTTTGCCTCCCCGCTAGTCAGCAGCAAACAGCAGGGCTTTCCAGGGCCCATCAGCTGGTCGGTGGCAGAAGGCAAAAATGGCTCCATATTTAAAACCGAAGTTTTCTCCTCCCTGCTGAGCAGGAGTGAGCTGCAAATGGGTCCCCTCTACCAATCGTGAGGGGACAGGGCAGGGGAACCTGCAAGGTTAAAGGAGCTACAGGTCCCTACATATACATTTGTCCTGCAATAGAATTTATCTTTAGACTTGTGCACAGTGAATATTTTTCAGTTCAGAAATGGTATTTATATGTATGTAGAATGAACAAATAGACAGTGTCTGCGTTTTGACCACAGGATGATAGATTTTTTTTGTAGTGAAGATAGTGAGCCAAGTCCATAGCTCTTTCAGTACTTGTAATATTATCTCCCTTAACTTGCTGCTGACTAGGGCCCCAGAAATTTTCTGATGAAAATTATGACAAAATTGGCCTGTTTTTCAAGCCTTTTAAAAAACAGTATTTGGAAACTCGCGCTTAGTTATCCTACTACATGTTAACATTTAAAAATCCCAATCATTCATTCTTTTGAGAGATGCTGTTATGGTAATTCATGAAGTCACGTGGAATAGAAGATTAAGCATGGGGGTTTTGGCCAGATTACTGTTCTTCCCTGCTTCTGGCAAATGAAATGGGTACTTTTGCTAACTTGCAGTTCTGTTTGAAAGACTGAAAAATGAGAACCACAGCATGTAAGTAACAAGGGGTTTTGACAGTTTGAGAGAGTGGCTTCTTAAAATCTCAGTGACAGATAATTTATAATGGTTTACTGAATACTGTTAATTTTATCTCAGTGGTTTTACAACATTTAAATGTATGTTATAGTGATTCTGTCTCCCCATTTAAAGATAAGTGGTCTGTCCAACAGCTAAGTAAAATCAAGCAATAAAAAGATCAGCATATGTCCTTCAGCACGTTGCATAGCGAACAGGAAGTATCCAGACCAACAATTGTATGAGGATGTATCAGGAAGTCTAGCATGAACTTTTCACAACACCATCCTACAAATTAGATACATAGGTCCTTCAGTCTCCATTTAGAGAAGTAACAGAGAATCCGCAGAGCCTTCTGCTCCTAAAAAAAAACAGTATCCCTTCTCTTTCAAAACTACTTACCAAACATTGTATCGTAGGAAAACTCTTTATCTGTAATGGAAAGAAATGAACCCCAACATTCTTCAGCTGGCTTTTTAGGAACATTTTATGAAAACGATGTCACTGCAGAATTCTTAAACAGTGTAAGAAACATGGATGTTGATGAAGTTACTACTACTCTACACAAAATAGCTGCAACAAATCCAGCCTTCAGAGGTAATGTGTGCATGTCTACAACTTAATTTTGTTTTCATTGAGTAACTTTAAAAAATTCTCTTATTTCGGAGGGGCAGAGCTCTACAAGTCAGAATAAGTTGTATTAGAAAAACAAGTTGACAGAACACTGCTTCATCTAAAAATGTTCGTTTTCCACTTTTGCAAGAGTGTCCTAATATGACAGATCAAAATGCTTGTAATGCTTGTTTTTCTTTGAAGATGTCATGTTCATCACCTTATTTTTATTGCTTTAGTTTTTTGTAAGATCATTAATGTTTACAGGGATTTTCGTACAATGAAATCTCATTTGGTTTAAGTCGAGCAGTGTCACCCTTGAAAAGACAGTAGATTGTTTTTTGAATTTGAGATTCTAGAAAAAAGGATTTTTTAAGGACCTAATGTTATCTTACTAACATTCTTGGTAATCTACTCCAAGCCAGAAAAATAAGTATTCTCATCTGTGAGTTCCTGATAAGTCTCACTTGCTGAATTGACCCACATTTTTGTATCAAATTCTATTGCTGCCTTCCTATAACAGGCAGCCTGTACTAGGGCTTGGAATTGAGAACACGCACAGTTTCTAGACGCACCTAGAAATAAAGTACCATTCTGGACACCAAAGACCACCTGGGAGAATTTTAATAAAATACATTTGAAAATTTGTTTCACTTAAGCATGCTTTCAGAAGTGTTTCATGCAATGTCCAAATGTTTTAGCGTGTGTGTATTTTAAAAACATGTTACCAACAAGTCACTCATCTTTCTTTTTTCTTTTTAATTTTTTTTAATAAAGGAATTGACATTCCAAATGTGATAAGGATCCTGACTGAAAGTGGGAATCTTAGAGCACTGGACTGTTAGAGCACTGAGCAATGGCAGTAAGCAGCGATATAAGAAAATAAGGGTTGGTTTGGAAACACTGTATTAACATAAACTGAGGATTTGTCTTTTACTTTAAGTAAACTTGTATACAAATAAATTCAGTGTATCTACATTTTGTACAGTTACTTTTCAGAACTACAGATTAGTAGTTTCATTTGACAGGTTTATGTTGATATCCAAATAAGCTGACAGTCTGTGTTTTTAGAAGGAGAATGTAACACTGAAATTTTTCCTTTCTCTTTTGTACAAACATTTTCATCACTTTTGAAAACTATGGTATAGCTATATCTAGGCCAGATGTCTTCGGGATCATATGCCAGAGGTATAACATTTTCTTTTAACTCTTCATTTAAATGTGAATAAATGGAAGACTGTTTTTAAGGGCCATCGGTCCAGCATTTTTAATTAACGGTCAAATAAATCATATTTGTGACTAAAATGTCAGTATTGTAATATTTTTATTTCAAGTGTATTTCAAGTTATTTCAAGTTTCTGTGTATAAAAATTATACATTATATAGATAGACTTTTTGCCTCAAGATATCTTTTATAATAGAATGTAACACAGAGAGATCTTTATTTACAATAAATATTTTTAAATAGTTTATATTTGGTGGTGATGTAAAATTTCGGGTAGTGCCCACATGCTCTTTTTGGACTCAAAAGTCATGTTATAGAAGGAACACAGCGACAAAAATGGTTAGTTAGGTACTAAAAACAGCTTAACCTATGGTATTGTAGAAGTAGATAAAAGCCATGAAATGATGAATATTTGGGTAAATAAAATACAGAATATTGTTTACACTTCCGCTAAAGAATTTGCCATCACAATTCCAGTTCCTAGAATGTACAAAATAGCTCTCACCACATTTGGAGACCATCTAGTCAACTTCATCCCACAGCTAGTCAAGTTTTGGTTTTTTTCCCCCCAGTCTCCCTAATATACCAGGCTGGACATAAAGCAGAGTAGAGTCAATATGCATGTAAGTAGTATGCCTCAAGTGAAATAATTTTAGTCTATAGCTTTGATCTTTGGATAGACATTATTAGTAATGTCCATGAAAATACATATGGTCGCTGTTAGATAATAGTGTTGCTACAGCCATGAAAGTCCAAGGAACATGTAAGAAGCAGGATTTGTTTGCTAATAATTCTTTATTGAACTAGCTATATAGTTGGGAGAATCTAAAACAAGTTTTCAGAAACAAAATGCCCTCCCTTAGGTCTGGAAACAGAATGGAGCATAAGAGTATATAGATGAACATTTGTAGCTCTCTAACTACCTTTAAAGTGCTCTAAAAAGTGAGGGTGCAGACGATGCACAGTGATGAAGTGCTACAAATCAGCCCAAACCTTATAAATAATAAACACTGGATAAAACACTTCAGTGTGAAGTGCTTCGTGGTACTTTTCTATCCTCCAGCAGAGCTAGAATATCCATACATCCAAGTTTGACCAGGACGCTCCAGGATTCCATAGCCTGGTCCCAGCCAGTTGATCAGAAATTCCATGCAGGAACAAGGACATGCCACATGTCGATGGAGTTGCACTTGATCTAGTCCGTCCACCTTGTTCCCACATAGAAGCAGTGGTGCCTGTCTACTGGACTCCAGCCCGGGATTTTTGACCAATCAGCTGGGAGCAGGCTACTGAATCCTGGAGTGTGCTGGCCAAACCAAGATACATGGTCACCCTAAACAGAGTGCAACAGTACTCTGCTTCCCACTTCTCTCATGTCACTGAGGTGGCTATTCAATGACTTACTGTTCTAGAGTCACAGGCCCTGCCCTGCCTATGACTTCAGCTTTTTAAAGCTAGACATATAGGTATGCCATGGCTGCTATTTTCAGGACTACCACCCTAGGAACTTGGCATCTCAAGGACAGTACATCTAACCACTTAGTCATCTGCCACATCACATCACCGGGATCCAAAATATCTGTATTTCTGAAATGCTCCCAGCAACTGAAGGTGGGTAGAGGTTATGGACCATCTCTTCATCTGGGGTGAGGAGAGCATCCAAAGATCCCTGTAGAAATGCCATCGCAATCAGGTTTTGTAGATTGCAGTAGAGGTAACAGATCACAGCTCTAACCAGGACTGGCATTGACACTGACTCAAGGCAGTGGTCATGGAAGTGCATTACAAGAAGAACCTATGATGCTAGTTGCATTTTGGTTGCCCAAAAATGACATATGTAATGAGAGTCTTGCTTGGTTGCAAATTATAGGAAGGTCACAGAGCTCTTGGACAGCAGTGACAAGAACTTGGAGGATCATGAGGAAGTTGTGCCCCAAGTTCCAACTAAAATGCAGTCCAGTGAGGGTTAGGAGTATTCTGGGGAGTCCCTCCTATTTAAGACCACCAACCAAGAGATGTGCCAACCTCTGGGAGAGAATAATTCCAATTGCACTGACTCCTTGACGGCCACCTGACAATCCTGCCAACATCTTACTCTTCCACTACATAGTCATAGCTATAGGTAGTTCTTTCATCATCACAATACACCATCCTGCCATTGTAGCAGTCTTTTTCACCCACTATTGCCCTTACCACCCCCACCCCACCTTTGTCTTCTCATCATCTGGGCCCTAGCCACCTTGAAGGGCCCCAGGGGTGTCCATGACACCCCCTGGTGGCTCCACAATCATGCCCCACTCCACCCATAGGGCACCTTCTTATCTTTCCTGCCACACCTTGATGGTCTTATAATAAATAGGGAGGCTGCTCACAGGCCTTTGAATGGCCTCAGTCCAACTGGATCCTGCCGGCCTCTGCCTGTGTCCAGACCCCTTTCTGGGCTTCACTCATCTTTAGGCCCCTTGCTGGGCCTCATTCCATATCTGTGCCATCAGAGGGCACCTCAAGCCTTAATGGCTCCATATCTTCCCCTACACCATGCCCCAAGCCTTGCAGAAGTTACCGTAATGTTGTTCATCCATTGTGGCTTCAGCCTCCACCCCCTTACTCCTGCTAGGCTTTCTAGCCTGGGACCATTGTGTCAGACCTGGCTTTGAGGCACTAGCTTTATCCCTTCCAGTCACCAGGTCCCTTGCCCCTATCTGGCTTGGCCCTTCTCAGGCACCAGGCCCCTGGCCCTCATCTGGCTGCCACCTTGCATACCCTGCCTATTCCAGGCTCAGCAACAGCTCAAACCTTGAGCCTGCCCTGGCAGGGCTCAAGGCTATTGTATGCCCCACAGGCACTAATGGGACCTTCTTATTCCCCTCCTTCAGTCCCAACCCAAACCGCTGGTATAACTGTAAAATAAATATAAACCTCTGGGCTGTAACATAAACAACAACAACGGAAGCAGCCCTCTGCCCCTCTACGAGGGCAAACCTTCCTTCACCCTTCTGCTGGCATACCTCCCAGCCTGGGCTCCTTGTGAACTCCCTGAGCCTCAGTGTTCCTGCAGGTAGTCTATCATCCCTGCACAGGAGCTCCTAACACAGCTGCTGGCAGAGCTAGACTGGCTTTGCAGCCCAAGACTCAGGTTTATATGCTCCCAGGGCACTGCCTATTTCTGTTCTGCAGGCTGCTTGCAGGTGCCTGCTAATTACCTTGTTAGCACTGTTGTCCCAGCAGCCAGCAGCTGCTGCCCCCCTGCCTAGCCTGCAGAGCTCCCTGGATGGATTACTTTTCTTTTAGCTCTCTATTACAAACATGTTCTACTCTTTGCCCATGATGCCATCTTTGAGCCAAAGGATTTTTCTGTTTGTTTGTATTTGCTGGTATCAATGCGTGAAATAAGAGCAGATACTCTGAATAGTGGAAATGTGCTATGCTTGTTTGGGAGTTCAAAATGAACCACACTGATTTCCTTCTCTACCCGCAACATTGTTTTTCTTGAAACCATTACATTATCTCACAGGTAACCAAAGGGGAAGAGCAGTGGAGAAGGCCCTCTCTCTTATTTGGCACATCCCCGCTTCTTTAAAAATGGGAAGTGGCAATAGGCTGGAGATCATTAGTGGTCAATAGACTGGCAGAAGCTGGTGGTTAGTCCATTCAGCCACTTGGTCCTCATTGTTGCACTTTCCGATGTTCTAGGGAAAGCTTGTGGCCTATAGCCTGAATAGGTGGATGTGGGAGGTGTGCAAATTAACTGCACAGTAGACTAATTTACTGTGCAGTAAGCACCTGCATGTGTAGGTGGCGACACTTCACTGCACATCAGTTAGTCTTCTGTGTGGTAAATTGACTCATGCAGATGCATCCACTGGGAGCATCTACATTGGACTTACTGTGCAGTAAATTACTACATAGTAAGCTAGCCCTGGGAATGCATCTACACATGCACCCTATTGGGAACAGATTTATTCCTTAAGTAGATCTAGGGCTGCTCCTGCCCTGCTCGGACCTCCTGCAGCAGCCAGGGCGAGGTGCAGCTTCTGACCACTGCTGCCCAGGTGCCAGGGGTCTCTGGGGAGAGAGGGGTTCACCCTGACAGGGGACTTCAAGTGGGGGGATAGGGAGGCACAGCCTGACAGGGGATGCTGTTCTGGGAACCTGTGGCGAATGCACTGTGGATGCCCCCCACTCCTCCCCCCACCAGTAGTGGACAGGGCACTGTGTCTGTGAGACACCTGCAGAGCACCTCCTCCCCCATCCCGCACAGTAGGTCCCCTGGGCTGCTGCCTGTGGCCTCCAGGCCCACAGCTCACCCACAATACTACAGGCATTCTAGACAGTTTACATTCAACAAGCTTTATTTCCCTCCAAAACCGCACACTCCCTCCTGCCCCGCTGCCCAACCCCAATTCCCACCACCAATAAAACACCCTCTTCTCCATTCTGCTGTTTACAGCAGTGCAGTTGGTACTGGTGGGCTGGCAGCGCCTATGGTGCGCAGCCTGGGGAGAAGTGTCCAGCACCCCGGCCTCTGGTGGAACCACTGTGGGTGCAGACACTGTGGTGAGACTGGCAGCCCAAGGGCTCAGCCAGGGGTGAGGGAGGGCACTAGCCAGCCTGTTCCCCCTCTTGCTCCATGGGGCCAGGCCCAGCAGAGGTCTTCTCCTGCTCAGGGGCTACATGGCAGGCAGAGGACTGGGGGAGAAGGGGACAGGGCACGAGCCTTGACAGGTGGCCTGGATGCCAGGGGACCTGGCTCAGGACCAGCTGCTGCAGGGCCTCCTCCCATGCCCACTGCCCTGAGACTAGGCCTAGGGCTGGTGGCTGGGCACCTGGTGGCTGCCAGGCGGCAAGAGGGGCTGGGACTGGCAGTGGGCAGCATGAAAGAGGTTGTGAGGGCCAGGATGCTGTCAAGCACCTGGTAGTCTTCCTCTGCAGCCCCCACTGCCGGAGCTGCCATGGAGGCCTGCTGCTCCTGGATGGTCACCATCCTGTTGAGGAGGGTAATGTGCCGGTCCTTGAGTTCTAGGAGCTGGGCACAGTATGCCCCCTCCTCCCAGCCCTTCTCTTGCTCGTGGGCTGCCTGCTCCTGCTTGCATGTCTCCCTCTGTCGCTCATGTGAGTCTCTTTCCCACTCACACACTTCTGCTGCTTCATACCAGGTGCACAAGTCAGCCAGCAGCTCCTCTGCAATGGTGACCAACCAGTCAAGGGGCTCCTGGTCGGCTGGGACATGGAACTGCTCTGTCCTGCCATGAGCTCCTGAATCGGCTCTCTCAATTGATCTTTGGCCTGTCTGACATATTCTGGTTTCTCAGGCTCCATTAAACACTCTAGCAGTCACTGTTGATGTTCTTTGCTGGGCTAAGGAGCTGTCCTGGACATGCTCCAAGATCCATTAGTGGGAGCACCAAGTGCCCCCTGCAGTGTAACACAAGCTGTAGAAGGTCCCTAATCAAAACCTACACCCCTGCCTAATCATAATCGGCACCAGAGAGGATCCTCCAGGCTCTCCCAATGGCAGCTGCATGGTGGCTTTCCAGTGGAAGGGAGTGGGGGGCAAAGGGAGGGTTCCTGTTTCCCCATGAGAGAAGCCTGATGGGGAGACTGGCTCCTTGAAGGAGGAGGAAGGGAAGTAGGGAGGATTGTGCTGGAGAGGATTGGGACAGGGGCGAGGAAGACAAAGGTATTCCCTACAGAGTTGCCCTTCTCCATAGCCTCTTCAGGAGTGCCCTAATGTACAAAGAAGATAGGCTTTTCAAACAGCTTTGGGGGCTTCCCCATGGGCAAGTCCCAGCCCCCAACTCCAGAGCTTTGCACATAGGTCTGAATGTGGAGTCTGATGGGCACTAGAAGGCAGCAAATGCTCTGCATCGGTCTGGGGAGCCCTGCCCATAGGAGATGACACGGCAGGCAGAGATGTGGATAGAAGCAGTGGGCAGGCAGGCATGGCAGGAGATGACATTGGTGCAGAAACTGGGACCATAGGCACTGGGTGTAGGTGTCTGTTTTGGAGGACTGCACCTCAGGTGGAGGGGAGGGCAGGGGCCATAGTGATGGTGTGGTGTGTGAAGAACGGTTTAGATAGATCTACTCCTACCAAGGGGCCAGGGATAGACTAGTTGAACTCTCACTGTTTTTCCTAACCCTGTTTCCTACCACTCCCTGCTTAACCCTGTATCATGGGAAGGTCTCTGTCCTCTGTGGCCATGGTCTTGTCAGTACACTAGCAACAGTATGGCCCATCCCCAGAGGGCTGACATCCCACCCACCTGACTCCCTGTGCAGACTCCAAAATGGAAACGCATCAGTGAGGCTTCTCTAGGTTTGTCCTGTGCTAGAGCCCTTGTCTCTGCAGAGCCAGAGAGCAGCCACTGGGGACCAGTTCAGAGCAATCTTGTCGAAGCACCTCTGGGTTGTGGAGCACAACAGCACACCCAGGAGGTGTGCTCAGTCCCCACCAATGGTAGGACAGACCTCTGGGATGGTAAAGACAAGCCCTGTTTTACTAATCCCTGCATCTTGGCCATGACAGGGAGTGAGGGAAAATCTGAAAAGAATTTACAGGGGGACTTGAGTGCCTCAGCTCCAGCTGAGGTACTCTGGGGGGCGGTTGTGTTTGTTAAATCTCAGGACACAGAAAAATGTCTCTGGGGAAGGTCTGGTTTTTGGGATTCTGCTCCCCCCCCCCCCCTTAATCATTACACAAAGCACTTCCCCGCAACCTCCTAAATGTATGTTTTACACTAGCTCAGGTGAAAAGGTTTTTCTTTCTTCCTTTTGTTTATTTTGTATGTAGTGTTAAAGAACTTCGGGAAAACCTAGGGAACTTAGGCTCTAGCACCCCTACTTAATGAAGTTAAATGCTTTGCTAAACAGTATTAACGTAACTACACTCTTTTAAAAAAAAATATTTTTAAAGAAATTTTTCGGGTTCCCAGCCAAATCAAGTCCAAATCCACGAGTCAGTCCAGAACCAAAAGTAGCCCTACAACCAGCAACCAGCCCCACCAGGGACTTCAGATGTTTCCAAATCTTTTGGCGGGCATTCTACCTGCAGGTCCAAGCCCAGAGGCTTGGGGTTTGGATACCGGGAGTTTCACCTGCCCTCAGTCATATGGCCATAGGAGCAAGCTAGAGAGGAACCTCCTATTTGCATAAAGTGGGCGCTTTAATCCCCAACACCTCTGCGGGTACTGAACCATGCCAGAAGAAAAGTCATCCGCGGAAACGCTTCAGGAAAACTGCCTTCCTGGACACAGATACATGGCGTTTCCTCTCGCCTGGGCTCCACAACACAGGCCGCACATTAGCAGCCTGGGGGACGCCCGCGCCCCTGTGAAAGCAGGCTCCCCTTGACTCCAGCACCGCCGCCTCACTCAGCCTGTGAGTAGACCTCTGCTCCCACCGCCTCCCCGTGGGGCAGGGGCAGGGGCGGGGGCGGGGCAAGCAGGGACAGGAGAAGGCAAGACGACGACAACGCAGGACAGGGAAGGGGTTCATAGGGCGCCTTGCCCCCGGGACCACAGCCCGCCAACTCCCCGACAGGCCACACCACCCCACCCACTACTGCTCCACGGCTGCAGACCACTCGCCATGCCCCGCCCCCGCCGGGGGTCACGTGCGCATGGGGCGGCCGACCTTTTCCGGGAAGCGCGCGCTGGGGGCCGGAAGGAGTCGAGTGGTCGTGTGTGTCGGTGAGTGACTGCGGCTCTGGCGCGCGGGGCCCGCCACTGCCCCTTGCCCCGCAGCGCGGGAGCCGGGCTCGCGCTCCCGTCGCCCCCGAGCGCGGGGGACAGGCCCACGCCCGCGGCATACTGGAGCTGGGGCGGCGGGGAAACACCACCGCTACGGCCGGGCCGGCTGCCCGCTGTCGGTGGGGGACCGCGAGCCCGGCGACCGCGTGTGCGGAGCGCCCCGTTGCCCCCTCGCTTCAGCACCTGAAGGGCAGGGCCTGGCGCTGCGCAGCGCGTGGCGCACACGCGCGGCCGGGGAGTTGGGGGCCGCCGCCCTTTCAAAGCACGGCTGAGATTTTTAGATCAGCGGTCTCCAGCCTTTTTAAGGCGAAGATCACTTTTTGAAGTAAAGGGGCACCGCAGGATCGACCGCGCCCCACCCCCAGCCCAGCAGGCCGCTTCGTTCGGGAGGGAAGGGATGGTGGGGGCCGATGCAGCCCCCCGCGGTGAGGGAGGGAGTGGGGCAGGGGCAGGGGTGAGTGGGGCCCTGGCCCGGCTGGGGGGTCGGTGCCTGGACGGCTCACCCAGGCGTGCGGGGGAGCTCCTGCTGCTGCACGAACCCTGGCAGAGACCCAGGGTTCATGCACCACCCTCCCTCCCCCCCCATCTGTTCACAGGAGAGAGGCAGCTGCAGGTTGGAGGCGGGGCACTAGTAGAGCTGGGGCGGGAGGGGCACGGGAAGGGCTGGGGGGCAGGGGCTGCGGGTCCAGAGTGAGAAGTGCAGGCAGCGCT
This sequence comes from Alligator mississippiensis, assembly GCF_030867095.1. Taxonomy (NCBI): domain Eukaryota; kingdom Metazoa; phylum Chordata; order Crocodylia; family Alligatoridae; genus Alligator; species Alligator mississippiensis. Next base: position 83,070,695 of record NC_081828.1, on the reverse strand, counting down.
GGTGGGGGGGGCAGGGATTTGCAAGTGAGGCATAGAGGCAGGGCTCAGCATATCACTGGCTCCTCATCAGTGCCCCCTCTGCACCCCCTGTCCTTCCCCCACCTTGTCCTCTGCCCTCCTGGCAGCGGGGTTCATGCGATGCCAGGCTGCTCCCGGGCCAGGTGCTGGGACGATTGGCTCATCTGGGGCTGCATGGCAGGGTGCTCCCAGTTCTGGGCTGAGCCTTGTCCCCTGTCCACCTGGTGGCAGGACACCCTCAGTGTTAAGCCCTGGTTGGGCCTGGCGCTGGAACAACCGGCCTATCCAGGGCCACCGGGGGGGGGCCTCAGCAGCTGGAGCCCCCCACGCATCCCTGGACAATCTGACAACCCCAGCCCTTGTGCCCCGCATACAGATTGGGGTGCAGGCTGCCACTGTGGGCTGGGGTTGGGCCAGGGACTTTCCTGTGGGGGGGATGGGCCCAGCTACGCTGGTGGCAGGCACTGGGAGGGGGGGCTACAGCCACCGGACCCCACTCCTAGCACTGCTGCCCGCCCCAAGCACAGCATGGTCCAGGACCCATCAGGAAGAGCCTGGCATGGCCTCAGCCCTGCAACAGCAGCACAGCCCACCCTGCCCTGTGTGTAGATCTGGGGGCACACACCCCTGTGCCCTCCTGGGGTATGGCCCCCCCACTCTCCCAGGCTCTGTCATCTGTCTTCCCCCCCCCCCCCCCTACCTGACCTCTTGCTCCTGCCTCTGCCCTGCTCCCTCCCTTACTGTGGGGGCCTCGATCTGGCCCCTACCCCTTCCCTTCCCACCTGCTGGGATCAAGGGTTGGGACTCAGCTGGGCTCAAGGGGGGGGATCAAGGGTTGACTGGTTGGTGACCACTGTTTTACAGCATCTGTGAAAGCTTCAGAGTCTCTTGCTAAGACCAAGTTCTAAACTAGGCATTTAAACGGCCAGGGTTGCTGCAGGCTCCCCTGTAACAATGAGCACCAGTAACTTCCAGTGTTTTGACTTGTGGCTTGCACCCTGTTCATCACCTTTTTTGTTGTTTTGGGTGGCTAAGGAGGAGGAAGCCAGGATGAACAAATGATGGGAAAGCCAGGAAGTTAGTGAAGCCAGCTGCTGGGTATCTGAAAGAGCAGGTTAACTATCAGTACGGCAAATCTAAATTAATTATCAAGTTCAGGTTTAGTCTGGGGTGGCAGCCTATAGCCTGCAGAGCCATTGGATGTGGCCTGGAGCCAAAGGGCTTCAGCAGCTAGGGGCTTTTCCCATGCTATAGCTGCCTTGGCCCCAAAGACGGTCTCTTTAACCTGCTGCTGGAAAAATACTGCGAACTCCTGAGCTACCTAGCTTTGGACCAACTAGACCAGTGGTTCTCAACCTTTTTCTGACTGGGACCCATTTTTGTAAAGGTCTATGGTCTGTCCCTACTCAAGCCCCCCTGGCTCTGCCAGTGCACAGCCTACAGTCCCCTGCCCTCCCCTGGGCCATGCTGGGGCCCCTTACTCCCAACCCTCAGCCCCCTGTCTCCCCCAGCCCTGCTGGAGGGACCCCCAGCTGCCCCTGTCCCGCTTAGGCCAGGGTGTGGTGGCTGCCATGGCTCTGGCTCATGTGTGAGGCAGTGGAGTGAGTCTGGTCCAGCATGGTCTGGAGGGTGAGGAGGGGGGCTCCTGCACTGTGCCAGGCAACCTAGTTATGGTCCCATCCTGCCCCCTGAGCAACATCTTATGGCCACCCTGCCCCTGCAAGCACAGGCACCTGCCCTGTTGCACCAGCTTGGCCATGCAGCTCTCTCCCCTGCCCCTTCCTTTAATGGAAGGGGTAAGTGCCTTCCCACTGCCCCTCTGCCCTGCTGCAGTCTTGGCACCTGGCCACGTTCCTCCAGTACCAGTCGTCCCAAGCAGCCCCTTGCAGGTTGGAATCCTGCCAGCCTGCAAGGGGAGACCCATGCTTTCCTGCATTTTTTTTTTTTTTTTTTTTTTTTTTGTGATTTTTTTTTTTCCCCCCCCCCCCCCCACGCGCACAACCCTTTCAGATATTCTTGTGACCCACAAGTTGAGAAATGCTGAACTAGACAACTGTGTGAAATTGAGTTTGACTACAGGTGCCTGGTTTCTCTGTGTGCCAGGTTGAAACAACATTTTTATGTTTCCTATTTGTCTGTACAGTGCTCACTCAGGGTTCTGATGGGAACTTAGGTTACATCTGTAAGGGGCATTGAGAGTTCACTTTTAAAAAATGTGATTGCTGGTGGCATGTTCCTTCCCTGCTTCATGCTGTTTAATGCTGTGTTACATTAGCACAGTTAAATCACAAGTGGGGTATGCAATATAACATTCCCACAGCAACATTGTCTTGCCTGCATGTTTTGCCAGTGTAGCAAAGAGAACATTTTTTATAGAAGCCTTTCTATGTCTCTTTAAAGATGTACTTTGCATCCTTTATGTTGTATTCTTTTAAATTTAATTTTCTAGTTTTCTTTGAAAAATAATGTGGAGATGTACCCTGCCAGATAAATACATTTCAGGTAAATGTTATGTCCGTATAAACTAGCACACCTTGAACTATACTCTGATCCCATCCATTGCATCCTAGAAATAAATGCATGGCTCAGAAGATGGCGTCAACGGAAAAGCTTCGGATTCTGTGGTAACTGACTGGTATTCCAGGACAATGGTATTTGTTGCTTTTACTATTAGACAAGGACTGGCAAGAGTTCTCTTTCGGCATCATTTGAATACTGTGTTTTGTAGTGCTTTAAGTCATACAGGGGATGGTGAAGAACACTCACCAGCTGTCATGCATTCAGTGCTGAGGGATGAAGAGTGAAGTTATTTTAAAGAAGGGTTTGAGAACCACAGTACGGCAAAAACAGAGGTTAGAGAAAAGCTAGAAGACAGACATCAAAGTATCTTTGATGCTTCTAAATCAGTGGTGCTCAATCTCTTGGCCCTATGGGCCTGATGCATGGTGTGGGTCCAGTCTGCAGGGCTGATTGGGCCCCATATCAGCCCTATGCATCTAGATCAGCCCTTATAGCCAATCAAGCTTATGGGGCCATTCTATCCAGTCCTCATGGCTCTGTATAGGTCCACTTGGCAGTATGGGAGTAGCAGTTAGCTGCCACTGCTCCCCCATCATCAAAGTTTTGCATCCATGGGGAGCCCTGTAGGCCAGATGAGATGGCTCCGTGGCCCAGATCTAGCATCCAGTCTTGGGTTTGAGCACCCCTGTTTTGTACAAACACAAGGAGTATGGAGAACAAGCAAGGTGATTTGGAATCATACTACACAAAGCCTTGGCAAGTGGCAATGGGGGCAGGAGCTAATGATTACTGGAAGTCCCTAGTCACGGACCTGCATGGAGGCAATGATTGTATGATGGTTATTCTGTACTTGGAATAGATACAGACATACAATTCAGCAACTACAGTTTAGGGATGTAAATATTGTTTAAAATATTATCTGTTTAATCTCTTCCAGTTATTGGTAAAATGGTTCTGTTCACAATAGTTCATATCTAGTTCAGTGACCATCTGGCAGGAACGGCCCGGCCCCAGCCCTGGCCCTTTACGTCTTCGCTATGCTCCTGGCACTGTGTGGGTCCACGGTCACTGGTGAGAAGTGAGCTGCAGGTGGGAGGCAGCAGTTGTGACTGAGCCAGTAGGGGGGGCTGCCCAACTGTGGAACAGTCACTGCCCTTCATCCCCATGTGCAGGGGCTAGGCTGCAGTCACCCTTCTTCAGGCATTGGAAGTCTCTGCAGAGGCTTCCTATGCCTGAAGAAGGGTACCTGCACTCAAAAACTTAAGAACTTTTTTTTTCCAACTACTCAGTTGGTCTAATAAAAGATATCACATCTACTCAAAGAACCTTGCCTGCCTATGTCCTTATACCAACACTGCTACAACCAAAAACCCTTGATTACCTTTGGCTTTTTCTCCTTTGTTTGTCCCCCTCCCCTTCCATTCTCTATCTTTTTGTTTTTCTAATTTCCACCTGTTTACATTCTCCCTGACCTGTCACACTTCTAGCTTCTTTCATTCCTCAGGATCATATGCTGAAAGTGTGTACAGCTGCTGCTGTCTTTAGCCCAGCTGGGCTCCCTGCACAGCTGCTCCCCATAGTTCCTAGCTGGAGTGGCCTGATGCACAATTCTGAGATGAGAATTTGTTTTCTTCATGATGAAAGGGGTATGTGTGTGTGTTGGGGGGGGGGGGGGGGGATGGACCTCATTTTCGAATTAAATACAGTATTGCGGTCAGAGGACAATCTTTGAAGAAAGTTGAACACTTCCCCTACTTTGGCGGCCACTTTTCCTGAAAAGTAAACATAGGTGTTGATAGTCAACACTAGATGAAATCTGCCAGCACTGTCTTTGGGTATCTTTGAAATTGTGTCTTTTAGCATGACTGGAGACCTACTCAAATCGCATTTTTGTGGAAATTGTGAAATTCAGCATTGCCCACAAAATGGGGCAAACAATGCCTGTGAAATCCATGGGGGGAAAAAACTTACTGAAAATAAAATGCTGGCTCCCTAGAGCTGGGCTGCACACCCTGCCAGGAGGAGGGGACCTGCCTACATGAAGGGGAGCCCAAGATGACTGCCACCCTTCACTTCTGACTGGCTGAGGTCTGCTTGTTGTGTCACCCTACCCCCTGCACCAGTCAATGGTGAGTGGCAGGGTTGCATGAGACACCTCTCTTGACCAATCAGTGGCAAAGGGTGGGTCATTGGGGTCTCTTGGCTAATCAGAAGTGTTTGTCGGGGGGAGGGGGCACCATGATAAACCCATAAAAATGGTGGCCAGCCCTGCAGTCTGCCTTCGAAATCAGCCAGCTGCCTCCTTCAGTTGGGTAAAGCCCTAATCATGACATCAGGGCCCAAACCAAACTTCTTGTCTGCCAGGCTAGTGTCATCCCTGCCTTGTTATATGGGTGTGAAACTTTGGATGACACTGAAAACACCTGAAAAATTTGGAACATTACTATCAGCAATTGCCTTGGGGAAATGTTCCGTATCACTTGGAAGGATGGAAGAACAAATGCCAGTGTTTTAGTTTAGCCAGATTCTAGCAGCATTAAACTTGTTTATATAACATCAGGTCCATTAGTCAAGACATGTCATAAGGATGCCTGACAGCCGGGTCCTGAATCGGGTTCTATACTTCCAACTCGCCATTAGTCACTGATGTAGAAGTGGGAGAAAGAAGAGATTCAAGTACACCTTGAAAACCAGTCTGTGAAAATGCAATATTAGCATCAATAGTTGGGAGAGACTAACACTGAATTGCCCCCAGTAGTGCTGTCATGTATGACAAGGTGTTGATTGCTTTGAACAAACTTGCCTCAGTATGGATAGATGATAGATGTGAAAAAACAAAAAGAAAAAGCTGTGATCCAACAGCCCCAGGATCCCAATCTATTTGCCACTTCTGCAGTTGAACATGCAGATCTTAGAATGGCTTCCTCAGGCATCCCCAGCCTTGCCAATGACTCAGTCTGACATGACATTTTCATAAGTGACTTGGATAAATGTGGTCTTGGGAGAATTACTGTTAGGCGAATACATAATTGGCAGAATAACTGCAAGCAGGGGGAAACTATAAATGGATCAGTGTCAGGCAGGCGGAAGGTTTCAAGTGGGTTTTGAATTTTTAAGAGGTCAGTTTTGAGTTAAACATTTTTATTCGTGACTTGGATGCAAGAAGTGAGAAACTCCTGATGGAGTCTGCAGATGACATAGAACTGGGAGGGCCTGCAAAAACTTTGAAGGATAGGATCAGAATTGAAAAGGATCTTGATGGGCTGGAGAGCTGGGCACTAGATGGTGGAATGAAACTCAGTACAGACAAGTGTACATCACTACCTCTGGGTTAGGGTGGGGGGAGCCAAATGCACAAGTATGGAATTGGGGATAATTAGCTAGGCAGGAGTATTGCCGAGAAGGATCTAGGGATTTGCTAGATTACAGATCCAAAGTAAAACAGCCCTATTGTATAGTTGCAAAAAAAAAGCAGATGCAATTTTGAGCTGTATTAGCAAGAGTACTAAGTGTCAGACATAAGAGGTGATGGCACCACCATACTTCATGCTTGTTTGGTCTTAGCTGGAGTATTGTGTGTAATTTTGACGTCTGTGATTTAAGAAAGATGTAGAGAAACTGGAGAGGATGCAGAGGTGAGTGACTAAAATAAAGTGGTTGTAATTCAAGCTGTATGAGGAAAGGGTGAGCAAATTAATCTTTACACCAAACTGAACACACTTAAGAAGGGATCTAATAGCAGGTTTCAGATATTTGAAAATTTGCCATAAAAAGCTGGAGAAGAATTGTTCTCCTTTTCTTCCAAAGTGCAGGACAGGAATGGGATTTAGAGTGCAGTAAAGCAGTTTGGCTGTGATAGAAAAGGTTAGTTTTGCTGTAGTTAAAATTGGTATGATACCAAAAAAAAACAAAAAAAAAACTCTTCTACTCTCAGGATTCAGTCAAGAGATTTCCAAACCAAATGCTTTGGACCTCCAGGGTTAGAAATAAGTGCTACTATACATACTAAGTTTTGGAGGCACTCAGTTTTCTAAACATGAATATTTTCTTATTCTTTGAAAGCTTGAAGGCATTGGCTCTTAAAATTGTATAATGACATCTTGCTTATTTTTCACCATCAATTCTGACATGATTTTTAACTGCCATTAACAGGAACAATTAGAACTAGAAATCAGTACTTTATATAATTGGGTATCTTATCTTATAAACAACTTTCAGCTGATATAGGGCATGAATCTGTTAGGTTGTAAATACCAACTGCTAAAGTCTTGTTAGGACTGAAGTAGGAGTATGTTGGCTGCAGAGTAAGAAGATGGTCAAGAATCTTCCTGCTCTTTCTGATTGATCTCACCAAGTGACGGTTGGTTCAGCAGTCATAGGCTCCTCTCATAACACATGATATGAACATTTTTTAGATCGCATCTCTTACAGTGATATAGTTGAGGAAGTGCCATTGTTTCATTGTTTCGAGTGGGGGTGTTGCCATGTTTTGTACCTGTCATGTCTGAAAGTATTTAAGGACAGGGTCATGCTCTACACACTTACTAAGAGAATGCTGTTGGAATTGGCCTTGCCCACTCCTTCCTTTCAAGTGGTGCTCCTCCACATGTTAGTCCCAGCCAACTCTCACATTGAAATCTCCAAGGAGGATGATCTTATTCTCTTTTGGGATGATAGGCAGGATTTCATCAAGGTCAGCATAAAACTGTCCTTTCTGTTCTTCCTGTTTATTTTAATATTGGGATGTATGCACTGATGATGGTAGCAAGCAGATTGTTGGTCATTTAGAGGCGTGAGGCACTCATTAATGCAAACAGAGGATTTGGTCATTTGGCCGACCATCAAATTCTTAATGGTGAAAACAGTGCTGTGTATTTACCTGCCGTTTGCAGGTTTCCCTTTCTAGAAGAATGTATGGCCGCCCCCGCTTCTTCCTCAGTTAGCCTTCTGCATGTCTGGTCTTGTTAGGAACAGCAATATCAATGTTGTATCATGAGAGTTCTCAGGCAATAATAGCCATTCTTTGTTCAGGTCTGTTACTCTTTGGGTCATCTAGTAGGGTGTCTCTGTTCTAGGATGCAGAGGACACTTTTGTGTTTCATCTGTAATTAGAGTGATCCCTCTGGAAGTGGCTATGCAGTTGGGTAAGATGAGGTGGGACAGCTTATGTTTAGGGCACTTTTCTAGCACCCTTCCTTTTCAGAGTGAGCAGAGGGGATCCTAAAAAGGACTGTTCAGTCATGATCGTGGCTGCCAAGTCATCCTCCTGTCCCATTCTAAGGGTGAAATGACCAACATGTGACTTCCACCTGCATGTGGTCTGTGACTAGGGATTCCCGGTGATCACTTTGTATGTCCCTGTTGCCACTTGTTTGTTGTTGTAGGACTTTGTAGAGGCTATGGGTATTGGTTATTAGTTATTGTGGTAGATGTTGGATCTAGTGGGAGAAGCCTGCATGTGACTCATTTTAGATGAGGAGGCCGTTGTGCATTGGCAGCTGCACAGATCTTGGTGGAGGAGAAACCTGTGTCCAGTGTCAAGGAGATCCAAGACAACTGGGGTTACTTTTCCACTGTAGCCTTCATCTGCCTTTGCAGCTGTTGAGAAATATGCCTTCTTCCTCCACCTTCTCCATCGTTGAGGTCTTTGTTGGACAGCGCTTCATCTGATACCTTACCTTTGACCTTACTGCAATGGGTGACCCTACCAAGAGTACAGGACTCCCAGCAGTGCTGCTCTTATAGATTCATAGATTCATAGATGTTAGGGTTGGAAGGGACCTCAATAGATCATCGAGTCCGACCCCCTGCATAAGCAGGAAAGAGTGCTGGGTCTAGATGACCCCAGCTAGATGTCTATCTAACCTCTTCTTGAAGACCCCCAGGGTAGGGGAGAGCACCACCTCCCTTGGGAGCCCGTTCCAGACCTTGGCCACTCGAACTGTGAAGAAGTTCTTCCTAATGTCTAGTCTAAATCTGCTCTCTGCTAGCTTGTGGCCATTGTTTCTTGTAACCCCTGGGGGCGCCTTGGTGAATAAATACTCACCAATTCCCTTCTGTGCCCCCGTGATGAACTTATAGGCAGCCACAAGGTCGCCTCTCAACCTTCTCTTGCGGAGGCTGAAAAGGTCCAGTTTCTCTAGTCTCTCCTCGTAGGGCTTGTTCTGCAGGCCCTTGACCATACGAGTGGCCCTTCTCTGGACTCTCTCCAGGTTATCCGCATCCTTTTTGAAGTGTGGCGCCCAGAATTGCACGCAGTACTCCAACTGCGGTCTGACCAGCGCCCTATAGAGGGGAAGTATCACCTCCTTGGACCTATTCGTCATGCATCTGCTGATGCACGATAAAGTGCCATTGGCTTTTCTGATGGCTTCGTCACACTGCCGGCTCATGTTCATCTTGGAGTCCACTAGGACTCCAAGATCCCTTTCTGCTTCCATTCCACTAAGCAGGTCATTTCCTAGGCAGTAGGTATACTGGACATTTTTCCTCCCTAGGTGCAGCACTTTGCATTTCTCCTTGTTGAACTGCATCCTGTTGTTTTCTGCCCACTTGTCCAACCTATCCAGGTCTGCCTGCAGCTGTTCCCTGCCCTCCGGCGTGTCCACTTCTCCCCATAGCTTTGTGTCATCTGCAAACTTGGACAGAGTACATTTCACTCCCTCGTCCAAGTCGCTGATGAAGACATTAAAGAGTATCGGTCCAAGGACCGAGCCCTGCGGGACCCCACTACCCACACCCTTCCAGGTCGAGACCGACCCATCCACCACGACTCTTTGGGTGCGACCTTCTAGCCAATTCGCCATGCACTGGACTGTGTAGTCATCCACATCACAGCCTCTTAACTTGTTCACCAGTATGGGGTGGGATACCGTATCGAAGGCCTTCCTGAAGTCTAAGTATACGACATCCACCCCTCCTCCTGTGTCCAGGCGTTTCGTAACCTGGTCATAGAAAGAGACTAGGTTGGTCAGGCACGATCTGCCCGCCACAAACCCGTGCTGGTTTCCCCTCAGCATAATTTGTCCTGCCGGGCTCTCACAAATGTGAGCCTTGATAATTTTTTCAAAGACTTTACCAAGGATGGAGGTGAGACTGACTGGCCTATAGTTGCCCGGGTCCTCCTTCCTCCCCTTTTTGAAAATGGGGACCACGTTAGCCCTTTTCCAGTCCTCTGGGACTTGGCCCGTGCGCCATGAGCGTTCAAATATTCCTGCCAGTGGCTCTACAATGATGTTGGCCAGTGCCTTCAGCACCCTTGGATGGAGCCCATCTGGGCCTGCCGATTTAAAGGCATCCAGTTCTTCCAAATGATTCTGCACCACCTCAGGATCTACATATGGAAATCTGGCGCCTTGCTGCTGCCTCTCTACAACCCCAGTGAGAGACTTGTCGTGCCCCTCACTTAGGAACACTGAGGCAAAGAACTCATTGAGGAGTTCAGCCTTGTCCCCCCTATCTGTCACCAATTGTTTCTGCCTGTCACCAATTGTTCTTAGGGTCACTGGTACACACAAGTCTCTTCATCTGGTCCAGATGGCAGTCCATGGAGAGGACAAACCTGTTAAAGTTTTTCTATGCTAAAAAAAATTGATTCTAAAATTGTAGGGCAGGGATTGTTGAAGTGGTATTGTAGCTGTGATGATCCAGGAAATATGTGAGAGGCAGGGGTATTTGCAGTTGATTATCATGTATTGGAGCACTTGTCTCAGTTTATTCCAACCACGCAAGTTTCTGACTATTACAGTACACTTCCTCATAAGGTCTTTGAGGCTAAAAACCCAACAGGTTTGATGCTGCCCAAATTAGGCTGGGTTATTATGACTTGCATGAAAACAAACAGGGCCCAGCCATTTAAACATTAGACTTAAGTGCCAATTTAAACTGGATTAGCCATGATTGTTTCTGAGGCAAAGTGTTAATTTATAATCCACAGGTACCTATTGTGGGACCAGTCTCAACCACTGATTTTAATCACTGGTTTAAATCTGTATAATTTGCCCTGGTTTTAGATGTGTTTTGCCCACTGGCTTTTTCAAAAGCTGTTTTGTCAAAGGTTGGCTTACTTAGAAAGGTGTGGGTCATTATTTAGTAAGCCTGTATAAGCGATATCTTGGAATGTGCATTAATTAGATTTATGTAGAAAAATTTTAAAAAATGAGTTGTCAAAAAGCTGGTTCCAGACATGCAGGCACGTGCAGCTTGTGCTGCCACAAACTTCTCAGCGGTGCCACAAACTGCATGCCTGGCATGTTAAAATGTGCCTTGTACTGCAAATTTGCAGCGCGGGACAAAAAAAAATACTGCAAAAAAAGTAACATGGTACATGTCACAGGAGCACGTGCCAGCAGACGCAGAGGTTCCGTCTTCCCAGGAGAGGCTCTGGCTACTGACCAGAATGTTGCCCCTCCTCTGTTACCATCCCAGAACTCTGGGAACTGGCAGGAGAGGGGAAAGGGCCGCTTCCCCAAAGTGGGGCATTTTGCCCCACACCAAACGTATGCAGGGACGTGTGCAGTAGCAAAAAGTGGCACAAATTTGTGCTGCTGCTATTTTTGCCGTGGCAAATGCAAGTCTCTGCAGGTAGGAATGCACCCAAAGAGAGGAAGTTCTCTGTAGATATTAAGCATGTTTTAAAAAACTCTCACTTTTGTTTTAAGTTCTAATATGCATAAAAACCATTAACAAGTTATAATAAGTAAGGACATGTTACTTGAAATATAGGTGAAGAACAAAGAAGGTGTTCTTTTTGCATAGGTCGGTTTTAGCGCACAGCCAAATTTCAAGACGCAGTTAACTGTTCCAGGAGATAGTCCTTGAGAAGAAGAAAAATAACTCTCTTTTTGTCTTTTTTCATTTTACTATAGTGTATTTAGCCATATTTAAACTTTTGAACATCTTTTTGTAGATCTTCAAGATGACTAAAAAAAGGAAACACCAGGAAGATTTCCAAAAGGTGAAGCTAAAAGTTGGAAAAAAGAAGCCTAAACTCGAAAATGTAACCGATACAAACTTCAAAACAAAAGCCATACAAATTCCAGAACAGCTTAAAGAAGATGGAATGCTTCCAACACAGAACAGAAAACTTAACATAAAGGTAAGAAAAAGTAGGGTTTCAACAATTATGACTGTCAAATTATTGAGGTTACTATATTCATTGTCAGATTAATTATGTGAATAGGTGTTTTTTAAAAAATAAAAAAAGAAATACACATATTTGTACACTGCCTCAGTGGCCCTGACAAAAGGCTTTACCTTGAAGAGCTTGTGTAGCTTTGCTAGTTGGGTCATTTGGAAAACTATATTAAGGGAAATATTTTCAAAAAGTCCTGAAGTTAGACATAGGTTTAGAAACTTAAAGAATGGACCAATGATCCGTTATACCATTTTTTTTTTTTTAGTGGTTTTACTGCAGTTGAGCTGAGGCCACTGCAACTGTTTTCTCTTTGGTTCTGCCCCACAGTAAGTAGAAGTTAAAAGGTAGCTTACCTTTAAATGAAACATGGCTAAGGTACTACAGTTTAGTGTTATTTATTGCAGAATGGGAGTAGACAGATAAAAGAGTTACAGTGGATCGCTTGATGCATGCTAATGAATAGCAGGTCTCTTATTTAAAGCCATACAATTGTTAATTCTTCCACACCTTAAGTTTCATTACCTGGTTTTTTTAAATGCTGGTCGTAGGTCATTAATTTGCATAGAAGCAATGCTTGTCAAAATTAGAATCTTGTGACCATGTTTAACTTTGAATTCCTATTTTTGAAAATCTTCATTCGTCTTTATTATTCAGCACATTTCTATTTCCCTTTATAATTCCAGCTTTTTTCCCCTTAGCTTGATTTTCTCCCAATGGGGTTCATTTTCAGGAAAAGATGGTTCTTCCGTGATTACCTGCAAAAGCAGCTGTCTAGCCTGAGTTTTTGCACTCCAGCCCCTACCCCTGTTGTGGGAAGTGAGAAGATGGTGTTCAGCAGATTTCTATTAAGTGGGATATGTTTGTATACTCTGAGAATGATGGTCATATAAATACCTAAATAGCAAGCCACTGAGAACTTTGCATACTTTCTGGAACTGGGAAGCGAGTTCATTTGTTCAGTCTTGGTTTGAAAGTTGTTAGTTATGGTACTAGAAACCATGAAACATCATTAAGAGAGCTGTTATATCCATAGAGCATTTTATGAACAAGTTAAGGCTAGAAAATGGTTGGTGCAGTTAACCTTGTGAAAGAGTAACTAGCAAATGTATATGTGTTTGTGTGTCCCTTTGTAGGATCTACTTTCACAGATGCATCACTACAGTGCTGGTGTGAAGCAAAGTGCTCTGGTTGGACTCAAAGATCTATTGTCTCAGTATCCATTTATAATTGATGCACATCTTTCAAATATAATAAGTGAGGTGGCAGCTGTGTTTACAGACAAGGACAGTGGTGTCAGAGGAGCAGCAGTGTGCCTACTTCAATTTTTGGCTTCAAAATTACGAGCTGAGCAGATTGCTCCCTATTTTCCTTTGGTGAGTGCCCATCTCTCCAGCGCCATGACTCACATCAGTGAAGGGATTCAAGAGGATTCTTTGAAGGTTTTGGACATTTTGTTGGAAGAATACCCGGTTCTTCTTACTGACCGCAGCAGTATATTGCTGAAAAATTTTGTAGAGCTTATTTCTCACCAACAGCTGTCAAAAAGACTGAAAAATAGAGAGAAAATATCCTGGATGCTGTCTGTTAATCCTAACCGCAGAGTAACGTCACAACAGTGGAGACTTAATGTGCTGGTCAGGCTCAGAAAGTTTCTCCGGGCATTGGTAGATGGAGCTAGTGAATTAGAAGATGAAGAAGGGCTGCAGGAGCAAAAGGAGGGTTCTCTCTCTTCGAAAAATCCAGTCTGTATAAATTGGAAGGAGCATGCCAGTAACCAGCAGCCTATCCAGCTGTATGAGAACGGTGGGTCACAACCAAAGATCAAGTCTTCATTTAGACTGAGGTGAGAGAGATTTTATTTTTTTCAGAATTTTGTTAATCATACTAGCCAATAGCCCATCAAGGATGATGGGGTTGGGGACAGAGGCCGGCATAAGTCGTCGTATTTCTCCTCCCGCCCCCCTTTGGGTCTGGGTCCACTCCCACTTTTCCCCACCTTTGCTGTGGAGCCGCTGTTTTGGGGCTGGGCCATGCTGGGCCTGGTGCGCTTCCTGCCCCCGCTGCCGTTTTGGGGCCAGGCACGCTCACTGCCACTATTGCGGGTTCAGTTTGGACCAGGCTGGGTGCGCTCTCCCCTGGACTGCCATTTTGGGGCTGGGCCCAGTGTGCTGCCGCTTCCTCTCTCCTCCCCCCACCTTTTGGTGCCAGGTAAAATGCATATTTTATTGTAGAGCTACAACCCCAATATTATTTTTATGGTGGTATAGTGTCTGCAGATGGGGAGTGAAAAAGAAAATGTTGCTCGAGATCTAAGCACTCTTACTCCCAGGTCTCTGGTATAAGACCAATTTGTGCTTCAGAATTTTGATATTCATATATTACAGAAATGTGAATTCCAGACCACAGGATTTTTTTTTTTTTTAATTTTATTTTAACCCCATTGCATTTTGGAAGCCTAAACAATGAACATATTTTGACTGCCTGTAATTTAAGTTCTTACCTTGGAATGTTCATTGTAATTTCTCTTCAGATCTGTAATTACTCTGGGCAAACGCAATGTATTTATAAAATGGACAGTATAAACATATCTGGCTGTCTGAAGTCTATGCAGCTAAATACCAGTTACTTATTTTGAAATCACACGTAAGATTATTAGTACATGTAAGCTTTTAATCTATTTTCAGTTTTCTAAATAACTACATTATAGATGAAATGCAACTTACTGAAATATGATTTTCCTGGCAAATTTTAATCGTGTAATTGAAAAAGCTAAAATCAAAATTAGCATCAGAATGTATGCTCACTGATGGGGGGGGGGGGAGGCGGGGGGAATAAAAATAAATAAGCAGAAGAGATATTGAAAAATGGACTCGACTTGAAATTTGTAAAAATATAAACCAGCTGTGTTTCTCTTCCTCCTCCTCCTCCTCCTTAGTTGACCTCTGTCTACTATATAATTTTCATCCTTGCACAAATGTCACTATAGATGTATTGTAAGCAGTGGTGGCATTTGTTGAATAACTTCCTGCAAGTAGTAGTATTTAGCCCTTTATATAGGACTTTTCATCCACTGATCTCAAAGCACTTTGCAGAGGAGGTCAGCATCATTATCTTCTGCTCCTCTCACATGGAAGATAAAGGATAGAGGTGAAGTAAATTGTCCTAGGTCAGCTAGCAGCTGAGTGGCAGAGCTGGGAGCAGAGCACTGAGTTCCAGTCCAGTGCTGTTTCTATTTCAGTATACATCAGACTCTGCCATGGGAGACTACAGCATCTTTTCTCATAGTATAGGTGCAAGCAGTCACTGTGATGGCACTAGATTAATTGGTCTCCCATCTCCATCCCTAGTTCATTACTTCACCTGTCTGTGACTGTTCCTAATACCCTTGCCCTAGCTTTTATGTGGACAGATACCCAGGAAGCACTTTGATTGCAGAGGGTGTCAGGAATTATATAAGGTTAATGATAGTGTGCAGCTGATCGGCATTCACTTTGTGGGAGTTAGTTAGTTAGTACAAGGGTTCTTCTGTTGCTTGGTTTCCAATATCTGCTCCGCTGAAAATTTAGAGTTTTAAACTGGCCTAAGCCAATGAGAAGCCCCTGCTTGGATAATACAGTGCAAAGTAATTCCATGGAGTTCAGCCCTACAATCAGAATCATTCAGATGTGTACCAAGGCATATTGGAGGGTTGCTAAATTGTGCATTGAATGCTGTACTGTGCAGTGCAGAAGGTGAAGAAGGATTGTAGCAAGGTCTGAGAAAGTAACTACCTCTGGTGCCATTTAAATTGGCTGCTCCTTCTGTGAGGAGCTAGATTTCAGTAAGACATCCCGCAAGCCAATTATGTTTATAGATACATGCCAAGAGGCTGATGAGAGCAAGCAGAAGGAAGAGCCAGCAGATTACCAGGAGGAGATATTACCAGAATCCAAAGGCTGGTTGGCAAAGGAAGCTGATGGCAACAGAGCCAAATTATTGGGAAAAGAAGGGCCCTCTGCACCAGGTATTGAGATATATATTTCATTTTATCACACTTGCTCATTGTTTTATTTTATGCATTTGGGATGTGGGAAATGAATTTAATAGGACTATTGTAACTGGTTTCACTGGCTATTGCCATAATTGTTCTGTGAGTGGAAGTTACCACTATTAGAGGAAAAATTGTCTGATTGCTGGAGATAAGGAAGAGATGATGAGAGCATGGAGCCACTTTCCCTGACAGTTTTTTTCCTACCCAAAATATTGCAGTAGCCTGGAGCCTCTTAAACTTTTGATTACTAGCTCCAGCCTTTAGCTCTTGTAGTCAGTTCTTAGCCTCTGCCACTGTTGTTGCTGCTTGGTCAAAATTAACATTTAATAATAAGAGAAGTCGCTAGAGTACTTCTTGCATTGGCTGATACTCTCCATAGACTTCTCTTGTTTGCCTGTTTAAATTTCTTTAAACAATATTAAAATCATCCAGAACAGCATATCTCTTTATTCCATCAAATACTATAGCAAGCACCAGCGGTCCAAAGTGTAAATTATTAATTTGCATAACAGACTTTTTTGCCAGTGCTTGGGATTGGCCTTGAAAATGCATGTAAAAGTTTACCTTGTATTTAAACCTTTCACAGACAGCAAGAGAGGGAATTTTTTTCAGCTATTTACAACTTCTCTTTCTGAATAGCTTTTTCTTAACAAAGCATCCCTGGCCCATGATTTAAAAGCAAAATCTGCACAGAGTAGTTGGGGATATTGATCACGGTTGTGTCTGATACTATATTAATAATTGCTCTTCTTATTTAGAATAAATCTTTAAGCTTTCCAAATTGAACACTCTGGATCTCCCAAAATAAAATTGTTAGCTCTAAGTATTACTTTTCATAATATCTGTGTTCCCTATTTTTATAGGGAAAGGCCCTCAGGAGGTCATCTAGTCCAGTGGTTCTCAACCTTTTTGTACCAGGACCCATTTGTAAAGATTGATGGCTAGTCCTGACCCAGTAAATAGTTTTAAGTAGAAAACAGTCCCCTGCCCTCCGCAACCCCAGTGTGTGGGGCAGATGGTATGGGGGGATGGAGGGCCCCAAATAGCTCTTTGCAGCTTGGAAGGTTGATTCATTTTTAAAGTTTCTTCGTGATCCTTTCATATGTTCTTGGAACTCACTTTTGGGTTGTGATCCATGGGTTGAGAAATGCTGATCTAGTCCAGGGCTGTCCAACTTCTGAGAGGTTGGGGGTGAAATGCTCTGGGGGTGACATGTCCATGGGTCACACCAGGGTGAGCCACAAGCTCCCTGGGTTGCATGCTGCACAGATCCTTTCTCTCCCCACCTCACGCTGCCTTGTGTAGATGATGTACAGTACAATGCCTCTTATGTGGATGCCCCCTCCCCAGCACTGCACTGCACAGCTGTGCAGGCACTTCGCTCCCCACAACCCAACCACTGCACCAGGTGCCTTCACCTCCTCCGCCCCCCCCACTGCTGCACCACACAGCTCCTGCTGTCTCCTCAGCTTACAGTGCTGCTCTGCCCTGTCCTGCCCCCTGGTGTGGAGGAAAGAAGTAGAAGCCTAAAGAGGGAGGGGAGCTGGAGACTCCACCTTGCTGTTGCAGCCAGTGTGATGGGTGGAGTGGCAGCTGGGGAAAGCCTGGGGGCTGCAGTTTAACCCCTCATGGGCTGCATGTGGGCCACCAGTTGGACCACCCTGATCTAGTTCAGCTCCCTCCTCAAGGCAGGGTCTGCCTTGGTTTAAGGCGTTCTGGTCAAGTGTTTGTCTAACTTGCTCTTAAAGACTTCCAGAGGTTGAGATTCAAAAACCTCTCTAGGTAATGATGTATCCCAGTGCTTAACCACTTTATAGTTAATGGATTAGATTGTAAGGTGCTATACTTCCCTGCCTTTACCTTCATAATGAGAGTTGTTCCTAATATACAACATACATTTCCCTGGTTGCAATTTAAGAGCATTATTCCTTGTGCTGTCCCATACAGCCACAGATAACTACCCTTCAGGTATTTGAAGACTGTTATCAATTTCCCCTTCAGTCTCTTCTCCAGACTAAATAATCCCAGTTCTATCAGCCTTTCTGTGTATATATCATGTATTTTTGAACTCCAGTCGTCTGTCCCCCCCCCCCCCCCCCCCCCCCCCCCCGCTATATTCTTTCTAGTTTGTCCAGGTCTTGAAATGCAGTGCCCACAATTGGACACAGTAGTCTGGTGAGGCTTCACCAGTTCTGAATAGAAAGGAAGAATAATTTTCTTGGACTTGCAAGTGACACTTCTGTTAAGACAACCCAATATGCCATTAGCACTTTTTTGCAACAGTACTACGCTCTTGATTCATATTTGGCCTACAGTCCACTATAACCCCCTGGTCCTCTTCCACAGTACTGTAGTTTGGCCAGTCACTGTTCAGTCTATATTTGTGCATGTGATTGTTCCATCGTATGTTCAGGAAACTAATATACTTTGTTTTAGCTGTTATTTAGCACTAACGCTGCATGTGGTGTCTGTGAAGCCGCCTTAATGTACGGTACAGATTTCCAAATGTGAGACACTGGAATTCAAAGCCAGAATATAATCTTTAAGGTTTTTGTTTTTCTGATTCTTCACTAGGTCCTACATGTGAATTAGTAGTTTCACTGAATGAAAGAGTGACTGGAACATCTCCTTTCCCTTCCTTGCAAAGATGATGCCTTGTTTCACCAAAGTCATTTCAAGAGGTCAAAAGAGAAATGGAGTCTTTTCACAACTTGAATAAGGTGATGTCAGAGGATGTGATCTTCCTTGAACTGCAGCTGGAGCTAAAGAAGACAAATAACTACTGCTGATGTAAGGAGAAGAGAGAATAAAGCTGCAGAGAAACTTGGAGAATGTGTTGGAGAAGACTGAGAATGAAATGATGAAGACGAGGTGCAGAGAATACATGTAGTGTGAGATATGCATCAGATAGATGGGAAGGAAAGCGAAACCCACATCATATGCCAGATCATTAAGGGCTTCTGTGCTGTCATTGGCACTACTCTGAAAGGAGAGGCAATCTTAGTAGCCTGATACTGACTTCTACCACCTGTTCGCTCAAGCAGCTCTTCTTTTATACCATTTGCAATATGCAGACAACCAGCTTCTTGCCTTCTCTCTCCACTCCCCTCCTGTGCCTTCTGTTAGGCTTTTACCATCTTCTTGATGCTCTGATGTTGCAGATCAATAATATGCAAACCAATAAAATCTTTCTTCCCTAAGTCTTAGAGGAAATTATTCATGTCTAATAATGATGAATTACTGTGTTGTAAATGATGCTTTATAGCTTGCTTCTCTGTTGTGTGATGTACAAAGGCTATAAGCAGAATTGTTGTAATGCCAATTTTTAAAGGCCGTCTTAACATCAGTATAATAGGATGAACTTCATGCGTAGAAGAGAGGGGGGATATGACAAAGCCCTCAAAGTGCTTTATAACTTCGTACAGTAAAGAATACTGCAGTAATGGAATACATAGGATCTCTAATTTTAAAATAATTATTTGCAGTGAAATTTAGCCCACATTTCCCACTAATTTCAACACAAGTTGCATCAGAACAGAATCTAGATCTTTGTATGTTTATATACATAGATCTTGTAGGATAGAAGTGGTAGCTAATGTGGGCAAAAAACCCTTTGCTTTTCTTGCAAAAGAGATGACATTTTGGGGCACTGTCCTTTTTTAAAATCTGTTGCTAAAATTGTACATTTTGCCTTAATTCTTGATAATTGTTCTCAGTTTGAGTTATAATAATCTGCTACCCAGTGTTATTTTCCAAGAGAATAGACTTAAATCAACTATAACATAAGTGAGTTCAGGATTAATCACTTTTTGGTCTGATTTTTTCCTACTGTTGTGATGAGTAGCCCCTAAGATATTTATAGGTGAAAGAGAATCTTTTTCTCTCCTTCAGTTGGTAAGCTTTCTGCTTTTGGCAGTACTTTTGTTTATGCTCAATTTAATTATTTTTTCCCCCTCGTAATCTTTAAATTCTTTGGGTCCTTGTATTTGTGGTTGTGGGGGCCATGTTCTGTACTTAGGCAATACAAATATGATAATACAAGTGACAACATTTTAATTTCTTTATGTTTTTATAGACTTTCACAAAGGGGGGCACGGAGAAGAGAAATACTTAACTCTTCTTTTTCCTAACCTGATTGTCAAAGTACCAAAATTGGTAGGGGAACATAAGAAAAGATATGAACTAGTGACTAATTTTAATTCTTTTTCCTAGTCAAATAGACATGATCCTATCAGAATGAATCAACTGTTAGCTTTTTACATATCAATAAATTAAAAAGTAGTGTTTTGAGCTCTATTGAATGTAGGCCAATGACAGGGTTAATTTTTCTCTTTAACACATTTCTCTTTTGTCTCTGTTTTGCTTCAATGTCTTAGGTCACTGGTAAGCATGACAGACAGAATGGAGAAAGGCCTGTCTTCTGCTGAAAATTTAAAGGGGTTTATTGAGATAATAATTCCATTACTGATTGAGAGCTGGATTGAAGCTTCTCCTGCACAGCCTGGTGCTCCTGTTCTTGGAAACCTTTTGGAACCAGAATCTCAACAGCTTATGCAACAAGTGCTTAATATAATACACTTGTTGTGGAAACTCACAAAGCAGCATGATGAAATGCACAAAATGGTAAGAGAGAGGAATTATATGATACGTAATATTAACGCATAGTTTAGCTTTGATTTACTTTTCTTAAAAACGGGTAACTTGGGTATGGGAGTAAAAGTTAGTGCCAAGCCTTGAACTGTCATCTTGTGAAAATAATAAATTTGGATATTTTCAAACCTTTTAATTGAAAATCTACTCAAAGCAGTGAATTTAAGTTGAAGACTTAAATTTAATTTGAGAAAAACAATTCATAGGAAATGGAACTTCAGGGAAATTCGTACCATTTCCTTCATCAGATGTTTAAGAAGGGGCTCAGTAAGTGGGTATGTGGGATGATTTAGGCATGCTGTATTCTGCATTTATGTAGGGGGTTGGACTAGGTGACCCTTGAGG
This sequence comes from Alligator mississippiensis, assembly GCF_030867095.1. Lineage (NCBI taxonomy): Eukaryota > Metazoa > Chordata > Crocodylia > Alligatoridae > Alligator > Alligator mississippiensis. The sequence continues at coordinate 83,049,996 of NC_081828.1, read as the reverse complement.
TACCTTCCAATACTATATTTTATGAACTTTGAATAGTTATATGAAAAGATGAAAATAAAAATCGTGTACGGTGCCAACACCTCAGGAAAGCAATAGCGGGGAACAGTGAAAAACAATTGGGTTGCTAATAGCTGTTAAAACATGAAGAAGTTTGGTTTGTGTTTAAAAAATTGAAGTTTATTAGAGTATTGTAGAGGGAACAAAGATTATTTTATATATATATTTTTTTCTAAGAATAGCTTTTAAGATGGTTGAAAAGGTAGTCCTCCTGTTTGCTAAAAATGTGAACTTTTGTCTTCTGTTAAATTTTCTAGATGAAGAATTTGGCAAAAACATTTTGTTTAGCTTGAAAAAAAAAATATGCCTCCCAATATTAACTTTTTTTTCTCAAAACCTTAGCTCAGAAACCCAAGTGAAAAATACTGCTTTCATTCAGTAAAGCATTTCAGTATAAGAGTGAGACTGCTATACTAGAATCAGAAAATTGGGGTTGGAAGTGACCTCAGGAGGACATCTAATCCAACCCCCTGCTCAAAGCAGAACCAACCCCAACTATATCATGCCAGCCAGTTCTATATTCCTCCTTTATCCCTCACCCACTTGTCTTTCACCTATTGTCTCCCATTCCCTCTGATCCTCACTGCCATACGTTTGCAGTTTCATATACCTGTATTTTACATATTGACTTCTGTTCTACCCAGGAGAGTGCAGAAATACCAGCAGACTTTCCCTATTGCCTGAAGAAGGGTGTTTTTGTCCAAACACTTGCAAAGAACAATTTTTCTAACTATTTAGTTGGTCTAATAAAAGATGTCACATCTACCCAAAGAACCGCGTCTGCTCATGCCAGCCAAAGCTTTGTGTACCTGGGTCTTAAAAGCGTCCAAGGAAGAAGATTCCACAACCTCTCTGGGAAGCCTGTTCCAGTACTTTATTGCCCTCCTAGTGAGAGAGCTTTTCCTGACATGCAACCCAAACTTCCCTTGCTGCAACTTGAAACCATTGCTTCTTCAGGTAACTGAAGGCTGTTATTAAATCCCCCCTCATTCTTCTCTTCTCCAGACTAAACGAACCCAGTTCCCTCAGCCTCAGTTCTCCTTAGAAGTCATGCGCCCTTCCCTTGAACCATTTTTGTTGCCCTCTGCTGAACTCTCCAATTTGTCCACATCCTTTCTGTAGTTGGGGGTAGAAAACTGGACACAGTTGCCCAGATGTGGCCTCACCAGTGCAGAATGAAGGGGAAGAATCACTTCCCTTGATCGGCTGGCATCGTGCTTACTAATGCATCCCATTGTGCTGTTAGCCTCCATGGCAACAAGAGTACACCGTTAGCTCATATACAGCTGCTTCTCCACTGTAACCCCCAGGTCATTTTCTGCAGAGCTGCTGCTTAGCCTGTCAGTCCCCAGCTGTACTGGTGCATGGGATTGTTCCCTCCAAAGTGCAGAACTTCACCCTTGTCCTTGTTGAACCTCATGTGTTCTTTTTGCCGAATTATCCAATTTGTCTAGGTTTGCCCTCCAGCGTATCATCTACTCCCCCCAGCTTGGTGTCATCTGCAAATTTGCTTTAGGGTTCAATCCATCCTATCTTCCCAATTTTGTTAATGAAGATATGGGACAAAACTGGCCCCAGGACTGACCCCTGGGGCTCTCCATTTGATACTGGCTGCCAACTAGACCTTGAGCCATTGATCACTACCCATTGAGCCTGATGATCCAGCCAGCTTCCTATCCTACCTTACATACTTCTTCAGCTTGCTTGCAAGAATGTTGAGAGACCATATCAAAAGCCTTCCTAAAGTCAGCAGGGGTATAGGTTGTAGCTGTGTTGACCTAAGGCCGGGGTAGGCAATGTTTTTTGGCCGGAGTGCCAAAAAACCCCACAATGTCAACCTTGGAAGGTGCTGGAGTGCCGGCATGCCAGAAAAAATGAGGCGGGGGGGGGTACATGGTAGGACACGCTGCATATTAGTATATTTAATCATCATAAATGTTGCCTTTGTGTATTCTTTTATTGTTACGCATGTTGCAATGAGAGAGAACCAGATACACATGCATGTGCACATGCATGCACAGAACCACATATGCACGCACAGAACCACATGTGCGCACACACAGAGAACCAGAACAGACACGTGTGCGTGCATGCAACCAGATGCATGGGTGCATGGAGCTGGGCTGCTGGGCCACCCAACAATGCCCTGGGCCTGCTAGAGCCCCTGTGCTTCCCCAGGGAGCCAACCCCTGGGCTGCAGTTCCGGCTGAGGCACCGACCCAGTGCCTGCCCATCAGCCCAGCCACCTGCCCACCCTGCACAGCTAAGCCCACAACAGTGTGGTGCTTCTGGCAAGGGGCAGCTCCAGCCACATCCTGGTGTGGGGGCTGAGCTAGGGTGGGACTCAGAGCTGGTGGGAGTCGGACAGGCTCAGCTGCAAGCCTTACTGAAAGCAGGCTAGGCTCTGTGGTTGGAAGCAGCTACCCAAAGCCCTGGGGCTGGCTGCAGCTGGGAGGCTGCAAACAGCTGCTCCAGCATCGGCTGCATGCCGGTGGGTGCACGTGTGCCTTGGAGCGGATGGTGGGGGAGGAGCCTGAGGCAGCACAACCCCGGCCTCTCCCCCGCTGTAGGCACCACGCTGATGGGTCCGGAGCCTGGTACAGCTGTTTGTAGCCAGCCTGGGCTCTGGGCTGCTGCAGCAGGCAAGCTGCATACAGCTGCGCTGGGCTCCACAGCCCTGGCATCAGCTCCATGCTGGTGGCGAATGCACGCACACTTCAGAGTGGACAGCAGGTGAAGTGCTTGAAGATTGGAAGAAGGCCGATGTGGTGCTTATCTTCAAGAAGGGGAGGAAAGTAGATTCGACAAACTACAGGCCTATCACCCTGACTTCTGTCCCGGGGAAGATCCTAGAAAAGATTACCAAAGAGACCATTCTCAACTGACTGGCCAATGGCAACATCCTGAGGGATAGCCAGCACGGGTTTGTCGCTGGTGGGTCTTGCTTAACCAATCTTATTTCCTTTTACGACCAGGTGACCTATCACCTGGACAAGGGGGAAGAGATTGATATTGTATATCTTGAGTTTAAAAAAGCCTTCAATCTGGTATCCTATGATCACCTCTTGTCAAAACTGGCCAACTACGGCCTCGGCTTCACCATGATCCACTGGCTGGGGAAGTGGCTCCGTGGCCAGACCCAGAGGGTGGTGGTTGACGGAAGTCAATTGTCGTGGTGCTCTTACCAGTGGGGTCCCTCAAGGCTCTGTCCTTGGGCCTATATTATTCATCATTCATTTCATTAATGATGTGGACATTGACGTCGGAAGCGTACTGGCCAAGTTCGCCAAGGACACCAAACTTTGGGGTAAGACATCCACACCTGAGGACAGGAGGATGATCCCAGCTGACCATGACAGGCTCAGGAAATGGGCAGACGAGAACCTGATGGTGTTTAACACCAAAAAAATGCAAGGTTCCCCACCTTGGGAGGAAAAACCCACAGCATGCTTATAGGCTTGGCAGTGCTACGCTGGCTAGCGCTACGGATGAAAGGGACTTGGGGGTCATGATTGACCACAAGATGAACGTGAGCCTTCAATGTGATGCTGCAGCTAGTAAAGCGAGCAAAATGCTGCCTTGCATCCATACATGCTTCTCAAGCAAATCCCAGGACGTCGTTCTCCTGTTGTACTCGGCCTTGGTGAGGCCGCAGCTGGAATTGTGTGGAGCCCAGTTTTGGGCTCCACAATTCAGAAAGGATGTGGAGAAGCTTGAGAGAGTGCAGAGGAGAGCCACGCGCATCATCAGAGGTCAGAAAAACGGACCTTATGATGAGAGGTTGAGAGCTATGGGACTCTTCAGCCTGGGAAAGCGCAGGCTCAGGGGTGATATGGTGGCCACCTATAAGTTTATCAGGGGTGTTCACCAGGATCTGGGGGAACATCTGTTCATCAGAGCGCCCCAAGGGATGACAAGGTTGAATGGTCACAAACTCCTCCATGAGCGTTTCAGGCTGGACATAAGGTAGAACTTCTTTACTGTCCGAGCCCCCAAGGTTTGGAATAGACTGCCACCGGAGGTTGTTTAAGCACCTATTTTGAATGCCTTCAAGAGCCATTTGGATGTTTATTTTGCTGGGATCCTGTAACCCCAGCTGACTTCCTGCCCCTGGGGCAGGGGGCTGGACTCTGATCTTCCGAGGTCCCTTCCAGCTCTAATGTCTAGGAAATGTATGAAATCTATTTTGAACTCAGCTTCCTCTTCTGCTTGTTTGCAGTGTCTGTAGTGGACTCTTTTATATTTCCTCACTGGGTAGATTAATTGGCTTTCTAAAGGTCTCAGTCAGTTGGTGGCAGATCCTGAAATTAGAACCATACTTACCTCATTTACATCAAAACTTTATTTGTTCCTGTTTATGTTAATATTTATTAAACATAAGACACTGGGGATAATTTGTATGTTTTCCCACCTTCTCCTTACTGTTTTTTTCTGTATAGGTAATGTATTAAATTATACGTAACTTTTTCATTGCCTGGTGATTTTTTTTTTATTTATTTATTTTTTTTATTAAGGTTCCAGCAATATTGTTACATTGACCATACTGCCCGTGCCATGGTTAAACCATAAAATCATAGAAGATTAGCGTTGGGAGGGACCTCAGGAGGTCATCTAGTTTTAACACCCTGCTCAAAGCAGTGTTAGCACCACTGTCCACCAGATAGTGCTTAGGGATCTTTAAAGCACAATTAACTCTTAAATGGTATGTGAACTACGAATGCAGACAACTCGGTGTCCTAAAAGCAAAGTTTAACTTTATTAGTATTATCTTAAAAGTTTTCATATTCAGAGAGAGTAAAATATGTAAAGCAAAGGGTGCGTCATTGGCTGGTATGGTCCAGACAGGTGTTGAAGGCTGGATTTATGATGACGTGACAGCGACACCACTTAACTTCCTTGTTGCCCCTGTTTAAGCTTTTCTTTAACTTCACTCCTTTGACTCCTTGCTTCCAAATTGGTCTCTTTGCATTCAACGTATTGTCTATATTTTATCCTGTCAGCATATTCCTTTGTTCAACAGACCCATCATGAGCACACCTCTTAATTTGGTCTTTTCCCGGTGTCTTACTTTGGGCATTGTCCATCAGTCTCCCTTATCACCTTTCATTTACATATCCAGTCATTTCATCCCTCTGATTCAGCCAGTTAGTGCCAAGTTCAGTTAATTTGAGCTGGTAACAAAACTATTACTATGTTGTGTTAGAAAAACTTCTCTCAGTGATAGAAAAGGAAAGAAACATCATGCCAGCAAACTTGGGGCCAAAAGCTTGCAAGAGGCAAGGCCAGCTGATACTGCAGAAAAGTTCAGATAACAATGAGGTTAGACAGAACTTAAGCAATGATTAAACAACACTAATTATAAAAGAAAACTTTAAACAGTACTGTAATTCACCACTCTGAAAACAGGTGTAACTTTAAAGCATAAAATATGACAACCTATTGAAACAGAAGGACAGTCCCAAACCTTTTCGAGCTAGGTATTTAAAAATCTGGTTAAAAACCTCAGTTTTACTGTTTCTGAGCAAAGGATTCTACTTCCAGCCCTAACCCTTTCCATTAAAGAAAGGGAAATTCCAAAGGTTATAGTTTTCAGTGGATAATTCAGATTAACCACATTTTTAAAAGAATTTGTGAAATTGGTGAGGATAATAGAGAAGAAACAAACATGATTGGAAGGGTAGAGTGAAACCATCCTACAATGAAAGATTAAGGGAGCTCAATCTGTTTAGTTTATCCAGTGGAAGACTGAGGAGGTGATTGGATATTAGCAAATAACAGTAAAGCCTCTTTAGGGAAAAGCAGAGCAGGACCCAAAGTTTAAAACTAAGACAAATCCATATGAGAAATTAAACACCAAATTAGTGAATGGATGATTTAAATAGGGAGCTACCAAAGGGAATGGAGCGATTCTTCATCCTTTGAAGTTTTCAAATAAAAACAGGATGCTTTCTCTGGAATATATGCTTTAGACAAAAGTTATTGAGCTTAATATGGGAATAATTGGGTGATATTCTGTAATCTGTTTTATAAAACAGTGGTTCTCAACCTTTTTTGTACCAGGGACCCATTTGTAAACATTGATGGCAAGCCCTGACCCGCTGCCCTAGCCCCCCAATGTGTGGGGCATGGGGGGCCCCCCAAGCAGCCCCGCACAGGCTAGAACTCTGCCAACCTGCAAGGGAAAAGCCACAGTTCCCCACATTTTCCTCCTCAAAGGAGAATCCATTTTTAAAGTTTGATCCGTTTTTAAAGATTGTTCAGGACTCTTTCATATGTTCTTGCAACCCACTTTTGGGTCACGACCCACGGATTGGAAAATGCTGGTATAGGAGATCTGACTGGATGATCTACTGGTACCTTTTGGCCTTAATGTGTGAAAGACAAATATTCCCTTGTCTCTTTCTTTGTGTTCAGAGACTCTTCCTCTTCTTTTTTCTTTCCAGGTCCTGTCTTTGTTTTCCTGCTACATTTAAATCTTCCTTTATTGTTCTTATTTCCCTAGTTTATTATCCTTGTGGTAAATGTGGAGAGGGGATCTCTTGACACTTGTAAATAGCAGGTCTTTCCTGTGCAAAATTACTCTTTCTTCCTGCTAGCAGCTGATATCTATTGCTTGAGTGGGTTATAAAGTACAGATATGTATGATATTAGTTTATGGCAATCTTCAGGTCCGTCTCCAATGGGTCATTCAGGAAACTTAAGTAGAAATAACTAGAGGTGTTCATGTAAAGTACAGTTAATGATCTCTAATCAATGAGCTTTATATTGACACCTTCATAGTTAATTTAGCTTATTAAAACAGTTAGTTTAGCTTATTTTTCCTGAACATCCCTATTTAGACATGCACTTAAAGATGTCATTGATTAAGTTTGGGTTGAAATGTATTCTCCTTGTCATAAATACAACGCGTTTGTTTAAGGCACCTTTGTGTGAAACAAAAGTAAACTCTTATTTATATGAAAGAATCTTGCAATAGGATATTAAAATATTTTTTCTCCTTCCTGCGTCAAATTTAATTTGTATTAGCCATTAATGAACTTTTGTAATGATTAAGTTATGTTTTGTTTTATTTGCAAGTATTGTTTTTTTTTTCTTAATAGGAGGTATGGCTTCGAGTGAATTACCTTGTGGATTTCAAACAGCACTTCATGCGTCATTTTCCTTATTCTTTTCAAGAAACAGTCAAGCACAAAAAGAAGGATTCATACAAAAGGTATGAACAAAATACTATCGTTTTTAGGTTTTCCCCATACCCTCCAAGTAAGTAAGGTGTGTGTGTGTAATTAGTGAAATGCATAGTCTAGTACAGTGGAGGTGCAGCTTTTTTGGCAGGCATGCCATAAATTAGCCCCGCACCCTCCACAACAGCCGCTCCAGTCCCCTTCCTCTGCCCGCTGTGCTACCTTGCTTTCATGCTCCCTGCCTCGTCTGTTACTGTGCTCCCTTTTTCTTCTCTGAGTGACCGTGCGCCACATACAGGGGCTGCCCATATCTCTTGTGGCACTTATACTGCAGGTTTAGTATCCCTGGTCTAATAACATAAGATAGAGAAAACAATGGTTTTGGTCATGGATTTTTTTCCCTTAAGAATTGTAGCAAGGCTTTTAGGTAGTAGTTATATTGCTCTGAATTGATACTTTTAAGACTTGCAAAAAGACTTCCAGGCTCTGGAAAGTTTGTTTCATCAAAATTAAAATATATAATTTCCGTCATCAGAAATTTTAAGTCTTGACTTCAATTTTTTTTCAGCCTATTGCTTCTCCAGATCATTCATGGGTTCACTGGTGATGTCATTTGTGGATGTGATAGTCTAGTTCCTTTTAATCTGGGTAGGCAGTGCAGCTTTTTTTCAGATCTTGTTCTGGTCCTTTGTTTTTGAGCCCTTCTGCCATAGCTTCTGTGCCTTGCTTGGCACTGGATCAGCTTCAGGAGTGTCCCACTTCCTCCTTTGCCCTAACAGTGCCCTAACTGTAGATGTCACCAGTTTTTTGCAGCACAACTCTAGACACGATTGAACATGGAAGTTTCCAAGAGGGCTGCCCACTTCATGAACTTTAGTATAAATTAATATAAAAATGTAGAGTACTACACAGGTGGTATAATTAATATGTGACTTTGCATGTGTGAATGACTCCAGCCCAGTGCAGGGCATAGAGGAAGAAAGGCAAATTCATCCAGGAGTGAAGTGCAGCACTTTGAGTTAATAGATGGAGAGTTATAAGAAGCAGGGCAGTTAAGAATACAGTCATGTGAACCTTAAAGTCGACAAATTTACTGCAAAGTAAAGTTACTGTTGTTCCAATGAACATTATTTACTGCAAACTAAGATACTTTAGAGAGAAGTATCTGTCAGTATTACTCAACTTCTTTTGGACTCAAGGCACCCTTCCATAATTTTTGTGAATTGAGGAGTACCCAATTTCAAAAACTAATTTATATATTATATATTTGATTTCAGCAATATTGCTGCTCAGAGCAGGGGGGGTTGGATTTGATGGTGGAGGGTGGTAAGCGGAGGTGGGGGAGTGGTGGTAAGGAGCAATATTCAAGCTGTCTAACCCCCCTACCCACTGTCTGCCTATCTGTCGCCTCCTTGCTATGTCCCTTCTTCCTCCCAACACCTACCCTCCCTCCCACCTCCTCTCCTTCCACATCTTTCTCCACTGCGGCAGTGGGGAGTATGAATTTAAGCTGACCTTCCAATAATTAGATTCTGTACATGGAAAATTACAAATTTTCCATGTATAGAATCTTATAATTGGAGGGTCATCTTAAATTCAGGGTCATTTTGGATTTAGTTAAATATGGTAATTATAACACACTGGAATAGACTCTCTGATAGCAAAAGTAGGATTTTGCAATCTTCTTATAATATGCAAAGTTAAGGAAGTGTGTGTATTTATTTTAATCTGGAAATGTATTTTATAATTTAATTTTGTTAGACTGGTGTAGTGGTATTGAATACTAGAAAGTGCAAAAGGAATATATTGGATCCTTTACCATCTATTTCTAGGTTCAGATACTTCTGAGCAAAAAACGTTGGTTTATAAATATTACCGCTCCTTGTTGCCAAGTGGACTTCATTAACACTTCCCATCAGTCTTAACTGCTTCCTGACACAGACTGTTATGTTTACTGATTTATTTTAATTTTTTTACCATTTATTATTGTTCACTTATTTAGAATCATTATTTACATCCCGGATGAGGTATTGAAATAATTGTAACATACAGCTAATATTTTAATGTTGACAGTAATTAAGAGCTACAAAGAGAGAAGACCAAGAAACTTTTCAACAGGAAAAAAGCTGCTTATACTTTAAATTGGTAGATGTATTCTGTTAATGAACATTCATTAAAATCTTAAGGATATTTTGGAAGGTCTCTTTCCCTATTCTGCTCCTTTATATAATTCTGGAGAGGTCAAAGTTGGCCTAAAAGCCAGCTGGAGATTTTTCTTTATGTAGTGTTGTACTGAACCCACCACACGTTGTGGGGCAAAATTGCTGTCGGCCTGCCTGTGCCCTGTGTTCCAGTGAGCTTTGGTGTCTAACATGCCAACCTGTAACAATTTCTGAGGGCTAACTTAAAACAGAGATGTCAGGCTCACCTTGTGCCCCTGGCTAGATCCAGCTTGGAGTATGCAGCAGTGGCAGCAGTCCCAGTCTCAATGCAAAGCATGCAATGGCAGTAGTAGATCCTGTATGGAGCATGCAGCAGCGGCTCTGAGTTCTGCCGTATGCTACATGCTGGAGCTAGAGCTGGAGCTACCCCTGCTGCTGCATGTCTCATGCTCCGATGGCAGCTCCAGCTCTGGCAGGGGACATTTTGTGGCGGTGGTGACTTCAACATGGGTCATCAACAGGGTCAGCGACCTTGGAGGTAGGACCACAGTGGTAATCATGATTGAAGTGGCTGCAGGGTGACTGGGGCTGTACTGGACTTCATCTGTCCTTCTGCTGCTGATTACCATGTCCACTGGGGCTCAAAGGCCCAGGACACTCTGCTGGCCATGCCTCTGTCACAACCCAAGGGTGTGATTTTTGTTTGTGCGCGCTTCCGCACTGCTGAATTATTTCCCACCACTTGTAGCTTTCTTTGCAGGGTGCATTTCTTGGTTGCAACAGAGAAATGCACGTTGCAAGGAGTTCCCTCCATTTGTATTCAGATTCGTGCCCCACTATTGGTCAATTCTAAATTATTCCTACGTGGCGGCTAGCTATTGGCTTGCTAGCCGTATAAGAGGCTTGAGTGGTTTCCGCCCAAGTTGGGGGACTCCACGACCATCAGGAGGAAGAGAACTTCACGTCTCATGAAAGGCTCCGCAGCGCTTAGAGATCATCGGACCCAGCGTGTATCTCAAGAAGGCTATAGGGGTCTGATCAACCTCTCGCCTCTCCCCGTCGCCGCCTGATCCCTCAATGTACCCTTCCCTGCGCGCAAAGTTCCACGGAGCCTAGCAAACTTTGTGTGAGCGAATCCAGAGCTCTACCCGGGGTTCGAGTCCTGCAGTTTTTTTTCTTCCCGTCGCCGAAACCCCATTGCGACGTACTCCTGAGGTTTTTATTCATCTCCCGTCGCCAAAACCCCATTGCAATGTACCCTTACATTCTGCAGGTTCGAGTTTTTTGTTTTGTAACCGCAACTCAAGCAAGTTTTCCTGCCTGCACCGTGACCATTTTCGGTGTAAGTAAAATAATCTTAAATCAACCACTAAGTGTCCATGCCTAATTCTAGCGTGCCGCCTGTCTTCCCCGACCCGGCGTGTCCGGGCTGCTGGCCACAGCTCGCTGCGCGAAAAAAGGGCCTCGGACCGCTCCCGGCCCGCGCAGCCTCCAGCTTTTGATGCCCACCAATACCCTGGTGAGCCAAACAACATGATTCTGTGGGTCCTGTTTGACACTTCTGACTTAAAGCGACCTCACAACTTGCAATTTGTGTTTTGGGTCAGTAGTATCAAGAATTGGAGGGCAGAGGGTGGCAAGATGGTATAACTACATTCCTGTTCTTATGATCCTGTGATTTATGTAGCAAAACCCCTAGTTTTTCTTTTTTTTTCTTAAAAATTCATTTCCCTCTCCTTCCCCAACCATTTCTGACTTTTTCTTTCCCTCTCTATTCGCTATAGATAGGTATAAGGTGAGCTGAGACATAGGATAAGCTTCAGCATTTTATTTTGGTAGCAAGTTGTATTTGCTTTGGTTTTTTCTCCTTCATATTGTATAATTATTATGTTTATATTGATTTTTACTGTTCTATATTACTGTTTTACTGGTACTATATGATTTAGGCCTACATATGTAAGTTAGCATAAGTCATGTCCCCAGTGCTCAAGATTGTAGGGGAGATGTTAGGAAGGCTAAAACAGAGGTGGAACTGGGACTAGCAACCTGGATCAAAGATAACAAGTAGTCCTTTTTTAAATACATAGGGGGTAAAAAGAAGGTACCAAATAACGTGGGGCCTCTGCAGGACACTCTTGGAAATCTGGTGGCTGCACCAGACAACAAAGCTAACCTCTTTAACAGATTCTTTGCTTCCATTTTTCTGAGCAGGGACAGGGACATCCCACCCCCCCCACTGGGATCCTGGATGGACCTGGGGAGGTGCAGCCAGGCCCAGGGTCAGTGAGGACCTAGTCAGGGAACTTCTGGTGGGACTAGACATGTTCAAATCAGTACATCCTGATGATCTCCACCCCAGAGTGCTGAGGGAATTGGCAGAGGTCATTGCGGGATCCCTGGAACAGCTTTACCAGCACTCGTGGTGCTCTGGCAAGGTGCCAGAAGACTGGAGAAGGGCCAATGTGGTCCCCATTTTCAAGAAAGGGAGGAAAGAGGACCCAGGAAACTATAGGCCTGTTAATCTTACCTCGGTCCTGGTAAAGCTCTTTGAGAAATTATCCAGGAGCCCATCTGCAAGGGACCAGCAGGGGGAGATTATGCTTAGGGGAAATCAACATGGGTTTGTTAGAGGCAGGTCGTGTCAGACCAACCCGATTGCCTTCTATGACCAGGTCACAAAATTCTTGGAAGCAGGTGTCGTGGTGGACGTAGTCTTTCTGGACTTTAGGAAGGTCTTCGACACTTATCTCTCACCCCATCCTCATTATAAAATTAGGCAACTGTGGTGTTGACACCTACACAGTCAGATGGGTCACAAATTGGCTGGAGGGCTGCACCCAGAGAGTGGTGGTGGATGGGTCATTTTTGACCTGGACAGATGTGGGCGGTGGGCTTCCCCAGGGCTCAGTCCTCGAGCTTGCACTGTTCAACATCTTCATCAGCAACTTGGATGAGGGGGTGAAAAGCACCTTGTTCAAATTTGCAGATGACACTAAGATGTGGGGAGAAGTGGGCACGCTAGAAGAGAGGGACAGGCTACAACTAGATCTCAACAGATTACAGAGGTGGGCGGATGAGAATAGGATGGGTTTCAATACTGAGAAGTGCAAGGTACTGCACCTGGGGAGGAAGAACCAGCAGCATACCTACAGGCTGTGGAACTCCCTTCTTGTCAGCACAGAGGCAGAAAAGGGTCTTGGAGTCATTATTGATTCCAAGATGAATATGGGCTGCCAATGTGGGGATGTGGTCAGGAAGGCTAACTGCACCTTGTCATGCATCCATAGATACATCACGAGCAGGTCCAAGGAGGTAATCTTCCCCCTCTATGTGACATTGGTCAGGCCACAGTTGGAGTACTGCATCTAGTTTTGGGCGCCGTACCTCAGGAGGGATGTGGATAGCGTTGAGAGGGTCCAGAGGAGGGCCACTCGCATGATCAGGGGGCAGCAGGGTAGGCTCTACGAGGAGAGGCTAAGGGACCTGAACCTGTTCAGCCTCCACAGGAAAAGGCTGAGAGGGGATCTGGTGGCTGTCTATAAACTGGCCAAGGGGGACCAGCAGTCAGTGGGAGAGTCCCTGTTCCCCCGAGCACTACCAGGACAACGAGGAATATCGGCCATAAGTTGACTGAGAGTAGATTCAGGCTAGACATCAGGATGCACTACTTCACAGTCAGGGTGGCTAGGAGCTGGAATCAACTTCCAAGGGAAGTGGTGCTCGCTCCTATCCTGGGGGTCTTCAAAAGGAGGCTAGACAATCACCTAGCTGGGGTCATTTGACCCCAGTACTCTTTCCTGCCATGGCAGGGGGTCCGACTTGAAGATCTGCTTAGGTCCCTTCTGACCCTACCAACTATGAAACTATGTCAAGTTTCCATTTGGTTTGTCAAGTCCCCATCCTGTCCCCAGGCCTGGTTGTGTAACCCATGACTCACACCTACCCCTCCTATGTAACTTGGTTCCTGAATGAATGGGGATGAATGAGGGTGCTTGAGAGACAATGGCAGTAGGTCTAAAAATAGCTCCCTCTGAATGACTGAACCATCAACACCAATACCTGGACCAATGACCCAGCCCTTGGAACCACCCTCAGCATTCAAGACACAAGATGAGGCAGCCCACCATTGTGCCAAGGCTGCACATGCTCAGTAAGAACACCTGGGAGCCTTGGGAACAGGACTGATTTTACCTGGACAGGCCCTCCCCATAGGAGATCAGAGGTAGTCTGCCCCATAAAAGGGGTAGTGAAGACTCCCTACACTTTAACTCTCTCTTTCTCTCATCTTAACCTTCCCCCAAGTATCCCAGGTACCCCAAGCACACACATACATACCGTGCCATCCAAGTTAGGAACATACCTATGTGTAGGTGGGTTGTATGTGTGTGAACTCACTCGCTCACTCACGACAGGTGTTGGAGGTGGCAGTGAGCCAGAAGCAGGAGAAGGAGAAATATACATATATGTCATTGTGTGTATGATATATGAATTAGTTATCTGTGTATGTGTACTGAGTGTGTGGGTATGGACAGTTGATTTTTGTGTAACTTTTGGGGTGTGTAGTATATGTGCTTGAATTCGTGATAGGTATGCATGTGCCTAGGCTAGTTTGAATGTGTAGGTGCCTGAGTTGGTAGTGTGTGTGTGCATCCAACTGATTTGTGTGTTTGTATATGTGCAATTGTGTCACACCCTTCTGTCTAACAGCACAATATTGAGATCCTGAGAGTTGGCCTGACCCCACAGGGTTACAATTATAGCAGCGGCTGAGGGATACTTAGCATTTTTAAAAATGCTAAGTCACTGTGTACCTGATTATTGCTATATGACCCATGTTTTAAGTTCCCTTCTTTCAAACTCCTCCTTTATATTAATGCATTTAAAAGCTATAACATTTTTTCATAAATATTTTTATTTTATTTAGCAACAGGTACTGTATGACCTCTTCAAACAGCATAGACCATCTTTTACTGAATTTAACCCTGTGTGACATAATGGTTTCACTATCAAGTACTTCAACACTTCAGTTGGATTCCGACTGGCTAGATATGATAAGAAATTTTGTGACAGATACTCTTCAGGATGGCAGCAAATTGAATTCCAAGCAGCTGAACAGATTGCTTGGAGTGACATGGAGACTAATGCAGATACAGCGAAATAAAGGTAAGATGCAGGCAGTTAGCAGATATTTGTCTTTATTCATGCAGTTTATATGTAGCCTTTCCCAACAAAGGCTCAGGGCAGCTTACAGTAAGTGATTTAAACAGAGACCCACTTTAAGCAACTATCATTTTGTATACATTCCCAAAATTCACCCTGCCTGAAGAACTCTAGCAGTTTTGGGTAGTGAAGGCATTTTTTACTTCAAATTCTAAATTGTTTTGTAGGATAGTTGTATTTCACTGTTTATATCCTTTCTGAGAGATTGACAGTTGCTTAATTTTGTAAATATTTTTAAATCTTTGAGAGAGGCAATTTGTGAAGGTACAGAGAAGAAACACAAATATGGTTGGAAGTCTACAACAAAAATGTCCTATGGTGAAAGACTGTAGGAGCTCAGTCTGTTTAGTTTGTCAAACAGAAGATTGAAAGTTTGATACTGGAAAATAACAATAAAGCCTCTTTAATCTGGTAAGGAAAAACATAGCAAGACCCACATTTTCAATTGTGTGTTTTCTTTATAGTGGCAGCAGAGACTTTGATAAAAGCAGTATATATGCTGTACCAACAAAAGAATCTCTTGTTTCCTGTTCGCACCTTACTTTTGAAGTTTTTTAGCAGAGTTTATCAAAAAGAAGAGCTGAGCCCTCAAGGAATCAGGTAAACATTTTTATTTTTACATTTTAATGCTAAACTTGCAGATTCTGCCCTGAAATTTAGGCTACCAGATGTTTATATTCATGGTCTAGAACCTGTACTATAGAATTGGCAAGGATTTTTGTAGTTTTAGAGTGATATTGTAGCTGTCATGGTCTGAGAAATGTGAGAGGCAAATACTTTGTGAGTCGTGTCTCTTATTGGACTAACTGCATGGTTGGGATAGATGAAATCTAATAAATAACAGATTGAGAGATGCTGTGTTGGGTTACATGTCCTGAATGACCTTTGTCTAAATATTATGAGGATACTGACAAAGTCCTGTCATCACACAGGCTTCTGTTCTTGGAGGGAGTAGGGTGTGAACCCTCTCTTGTTAGAGGTAACTCCTGGATCTGTCCACATGCCACCTTCAGAGACACCCTTCTTTCATATTAGTCTCATATACTAATTGAAAGTGAAATTGGAAGGTTTGGTTAAGATTGAACTGACCAAAACTCCATGACCAGGCATTTGTTCCAGATGTGGGGATCTCACTTTCTCCTCCGTTAGACTCCAGTTAGTCCTTCCAGCAGCACACAAAACTACCAAAAATGCTGTCAGCATCAATAGAGATAATTACTCACCCTGTATTTACTACTTTGGGATTTCTTTCTAACAGTAAAATTATTCTTGCCAAATTGGAAGATTTATTGCAGCTAACCAGGGGTATGTAGTCAAAATCTACAACTGTTCAAGCCATGTCTTAAAACAAGTCTAAATGTTTCACCAGCTGTCGTATGAAAAAGGCTTCAATTTTCCTTGGGCACCTGTTTCCTAACTGTCTAGTTGTTGCTGCAGCTGTGCCAAAGAACAAAAGGACAAGTATACTTACCCTCTTTGACACAGAAGAGAAGAGTGTGATGATTTGGGACTTCTTAATAAATTACAGTGATCAGATAGTTGTACCACCTATGAGACAATTGAGCCATTATCATTTAAGCCTTTCCTGAGGTCTTGAAGTTTGTGTGGAAACCTTGATTTCTGAATATCAGTCAGTTGCTTGGCATGCATTATTTGACTTTTTGTGGTTGCCAGAGCTGATGTCCATTAGAGAATGCAGCATTTCTGTTTGGAAGATCTGTGTGAACGATCAGGACATCCACTCCACAGCTAAATCTCATGAAATATACCCCCATCATAAAAAAGATTGGGTGTTCCTGCCCTTTAATACCTTCAACAGCAATGCTCTGTCCTAACTTGTAATGAGATGGCATCTCATCAATAATATCCTCAGCCACAACTACAGAAGATATAAACCCTCTATGTCTTGAACAAAAGCAAGAAAGCAACTTCCCAATCTTTTTATCAGAGGACTTGGATCTTGTGTTTAAAGAGATACCTGAGAACATCAGAGCAAGCTTGATCTATCCACAACCATTTACGTAATTTCTCTTCTCTCTTTCTGTCTCTTTCCTTCAATATCTAGTACGCTCTCAGCATTGACAGTGACCTAGACAGAGTTCAAGTTCCACCATAACTTGTCCCATTCTTCCTTCTTGCCTTTTTTAGAGACTCTTTCACAATAGCCTGTTAAGAAGGCTGACTCTTCAATGGAAACAAGAGTCATAGAGGAATTTCATAGACATTAGGGCTGGAAGGGACCTCGCAAGATCATTGGGTCCAGCCCCCTGCCCAAGAGGTAGGAAGTCAGCTGGGATCAAATGATCCCAGCAAGATGGGCATCCAGATGTTTTTTTGAAAGTGTCCAGAGTAGGTGCATGCACCACCTCTGGGAGGAGTCTATTCCAGGCCCTGGGGACTCAAAAAAGTTTTTCCTTATGTCCAGCCTAAAACGGTCTTCCAGGAATTTGACTGTGTTGGAGCTTGTCTTCCCTTGGGGTGCCCTGGTGAACAGACGTTCTCCCAGTTCCTGATGCGCAAGCCCCTTGTGTACTTATAGGCTGCCACCAAGTCAACCCTGAGCCTACGCTTTTCCAGGCTGAAGAGTTCCATAGCTCTCAGCCTCTACTTGCAAGGCCTGCTCATTTGTCCTCTAATCGTGTGCATGGCTCTCCTCTGGATTCTTTTAAGCTTCTCCACATCCTTTCTGAATTGTGGAACCCTGAATTGAATACAGTATTCTAGCTGTGGCCTCACCAAAGCTGAGTACAGTGGAAGGATGATTTCCTGGGTCTTGCTTGAGATGCATTGGTAGATGCAAGTCAGAGTTTTGTTTGCTTTGCTGGCTGTGGTATTGCATTGGTGGCTCATGTTTATCTTGTGGCCAGCCATGACCCCCAAGTCTCGTTCAGTCATGGTGCTAGCAAGTGTAGCACTGCCAAGCTTGTAAGTATGATGTGCGTTTTTTCTCCTGAAATAGAGCGCCTTGCATTTTTCCATGTTGAATGCTATCAGGTTTTGATCTGCCCACCTTGCAAGCCCGTCGGCCAGCCTGGATTGCCAGCCTATCTTCTAGGGTGACCATACTTCCCCATAGTTTGGTGGTGGCAGCAAACTTAGCTAGTCCACTTCTGACACCAGAGTCCAGATCGCTTAAATACATTCAAGAGTACAGGTCTGAGAACAGGGATGCCACTGGTCACCATGTGCCATGTTGATTCAGTTCCATCAACTATCACTCTCTAGGTCTGTCCATGGAGCCAGTTCCCCAGCCGTCGGACTGTAAGGTTGTTGAGGCCCCAGTTTTACCATGAGGGTATCATGGGACACCATGTCAAAGGCTTTCGTGAAGTCCAAATAGATGATATCTACCTCTTCTCCTTTGTCCAGGTGATGTCACCTGGTCATAGAAGGAAATAAGATTGATCAGTTAAGACCTACCTGCAACAAAGCCATGTTGGCTATCTTTCAGAGTGTTGCCTTCAGCTGGCCCAGATAGAATGGTCTTCCACCAGCCCAAGGGAATCATCCTTCCTGGATATCCAGCTTCTCAAGGTGTTCCCTCACAAGATGTATGTCAGTGATTGGTATGTGTTCACCCTTTTCCTGGTGATCCTCCATCTTGTCGGGAAGGATGATTCCCTTGGACTGGTGGAAGACCGATGCAAAGTAACTGTTAAGTGACCCCCAGCTGAGCCAAGTGCCGAGCCTGGCTCCCATCCCCTGCGAGGGGTGCTGGGCTCAGCACTCGGCAGCACTGCTTGGAGCAGATAGGGCTGGGCTCGGTGCTTGGCTGGTGCAGCCCAGGCAGCGCTGCTTGCAGGGAATGGGGCTGCACTAGCTGAGCATCAAGCTTGTCCGCATCCACTGTCCCCATCCCCTGGGAGTGGCACCAAGCCTGGCCTCATCCTCTGAGCAGTGCTGCTGAGTGCTGAGCCCAACTGCACTGACCGAGCGCCGAGCCCGATGCCACTCGCAGGGAACAGGACTGAGCTCCACTCACAGCAGACAAAGCCAGGCTCAGCACTTGGCTGGTATGGCCCCAATCACCTGTGAGTGGCACCAGGCTCAGCACTCAGCTGGCATGACCCAGGCAGCGCTGCTTGCAAGGGATGGGGCCGCAACATCTAAGCACCAAGCCTGGCCCATCCCTTGTGAGTGGCGCTGCAGCACATATCCACCCTGGGTACCCGGCCTGCAGTGAGGGTGCTTGCAGGGGACGGGGCTGGGCTTGGTGCTTGGCGCTCAAGCCTGGTGACGCTCTCAGCGGACAGTGATATGGTGTATAAGTCAAGGTTGAATTTTAGGAGTTTAAAAATTGGGCTTCAAAACTCAACTTATGCACTGTGAAATATGGTAGCTTCTCATCCAAATTAAGGATGGTTACTTTTGGCTCATTTTAGACCTACAAAAACTTAATTCATCAGAAAGTTCAAATGTCATATATCGGTGTAGGAGACCATTGGTGGTCGTCGTCTTAACTACACAAGGCTGGTTTGGAGTCTTTGACTTTAAAGCCACTGATTTCTTCACCAAATAGTCACTGAACCAGTAAGAAGTGATGAATCTTAGTCCCCTGGCAGATGTTAAATTTATGATAGGATTAATAATACCCTGCATACATTCAGCCAATTTACTTTGCTATAAAATGGCAGACCAGCTACAAAGATGTTCCACAAGTGCTATATGCTGGCAAGTACAAAGCCCAGGATCACAATCCCAGTTCTCCATTCCTAACATCCCTGTGTGACTTTAATCATTCTGTCAGATATGGGGGGGAGCAGGATTGCAAAAAATTAATTGTCCACAAAATCCCCAAAATTGAGTGACCTGTGGTAGGGCAAGTGGGACACCTGCCTCAGGTGCTGACTGAGAGGGCACCAGAATCCTGCCCCCCCCCCTACCCCCGGGAGTCTTTGCCAGGGCAGGGGCTGTCCCGGCCTGGCCACAGAAGCTAGTCAATGCAGCACTACACCAAACAGTATGTCTTAGAGGCAGGGGGGTGAGTGGAACAAGCTGAATAGTTTATCTCCCTCCCTTCCCCCTCCAGGGAGCCTTTGCCAGAGCAGGCACAGCCCTGTGCCTATTATGTATGTACGGGGGGATAGAAAGATGCTAATGAGGCACCAGGGTCAGATGCTAATGAGACACCTGGAGCCTGGCCATGGGGTTGCTGCCACTGGAACTGAGCTGATGCTCCTACAGCAGCAGTACCCTGGGAAGATGAGCCTTGTCTTGCTGTCCCTTCTTCGTTAGATGCAACTAGGAGAACAGGGAAAGATCAAGTGAGGCATTTATACAGAGAGGATGGGTCAAGATTTATCTGAATATGGCCAAACACTGAATTAAGAGGTTGCCTCCATTTTTGGAAAGGTCAGTGATGTTGGACATGGAGGCAAGGACAGAATTGCTAATAGGAATGTGACTGTGAAAATGGAAATTACTTTACTGATATTAGGAGCAGACTAAGGGCTACAGGTCCAGTAGCAATAAATTTGTTGAGTTTATGTGGTACTGTTTGACTAGCATTATTAGCAGTACCTGTTTTAAAGAATAGGGGGGGAAGAAATTTGGGCAATGGCAGGCCCTTTAATCTGATTTCAGTAGCATGGCAATTTATTTGTTTTATAAAGATACAAAGGTTAATAGGAAATGTGATAAATGCAGGATGTTTTTACCAAAGATAGATTGTGACAGACTTGCTTGGTGATTTTTTGAAGGAAGGGAAATGCAGTAGATCTAATCAGTTTGGATTTTACTAAACCAGGCTTGTCCAACATGCGGCCCTCCAAGCTGTTTTCTGAGGTGCTGTGATGGGAAACGAAAGTAAACACTGTACTTCCGTTTGGGGGGGTGGGGGTGGCGTGTGATGTGATACCGCTTCCTGTGAGGTCTTTGAATATGGCTCGCCAGCCCACTGGGTGATAAAGTTCATGACCCGGCCCCACATCCAAAAAGGTTGGACACCCCTGTACTAAAACATTTGGTTAAGGTGCCACAAGGAGAATATCAGTTAAACTGGAAAAAAATGGGACCTGATACAAAAACTGTAGGTAAACAACTGACTAAAGGAGGGACCGTAGTGACTTGGGTGGAAAAGGAAACTCAGGCTAGAAGGAGGTAACTAGTTCTTCAGCAGCTGCTCTGATTAAATTACTGTCATTAAGGAACTTGGCACAAAAAATAGTATTCCTCAGTATAGGGCAGGATCAGAATATAGTATCTGGAAAGAACTGAGGAGAGGGTTATCTGAACTGATGAAGATCTTGAGGAATGGAGATGGGATGAAGTTAATAGCATAAAGCACTTAGGCAGGGATGGACTTAAGGACTAATAATGTGAACTTCTGATTTAAACTGGGTGCTTGTGAATTGGAATCAACATAAGAGTAGAAAGATCTTGGATGTATTGCATCAGTGGGCCCAACCTTTTTGGCAGGAGTACCACATGTTAACTGAGCACGTTCCTTGAATGCCACTCTTACTCCTTTCCTCTACTGGATATGCTGCTCTGTTTTTTTGCTTCCTCCTCTGCTTTCTGTTCACTGGCTTATTTGTAACAGTGATGTGTTTTCCCCTCCCCAGTTGACAGGCTGCCATGGTACTTGTGGCATGCATGCCACAGGTTGTCCATCCCCTTATCAGCTGAACACAGGATGGCAGTGGGACATAGCTGGGGACAGGGCAAATATAATCCTAGGATATATTGGCTAAGGCAGGGGCAGGCAATTATTTTGGGTGGAGGGCCACTTACTGAGTTTGGTAAGCCATCGAGGGCTGCATGACAAGCAGCCAGGGGCAGATAAATATTCATTTTCTAAATTTTTTAGGGACCCTGTGGGCCAGAGAGAATGGACTGGCGGGCTGTATCTGGCCCTCGGGCTGCATTTTGCCCACCCCTGAGCTAAGGTATTCCAGCTGAAACAGGGAAGTATTAATGCCAGCATATAAATCCTGAATAAGACCTCCTTGGGAATACTGCATATAGTTCTGGTCACCCATGTTCAAAAAGTATTAATTCAGAAAATAGAAGATGCAGAAGGGAAATTAAAAAGAACAAAATGAAGTTTGAGGGGCAATATGACTGCTGTCTCTAAATACATTATTAAGGTAAACAGCAGAAGGGGAGAGCTACTTAAACTAAAGAACAGTGCTTTTACAAGGACAAATTGATATAAAATTACTAGTAATAAATATATGCTGGAAATTAGGGATAACATTCTAACCATTGAAGGAATGAGGTTCCAGTAGGATTAGTGGAGTCAAAAAACCTAAAAAGCTTTAAGAGGAAGCTTAAAAAGCATGTTTGTTTATGACAGCTGGGGAGCGGACTTAATGACCTGGAGGTTCCTTCTAGGATGGCCGGCATTTCTATGATTTAAGGCAGTGTAGTGTTCAACCTTTTGGCCCCGCAGGCCAAATAAGTGGTGTGGGCTGGTTCATGGCCTGGATTTGACTCTGTGCTTCAGGATTAGGCCCACATTCCTGGATCTAGACTGTGCTGCCTCTGCATGCTGGGAATGGAGCCCTGAGAACCTGTGCTGCCGCTGCCCAGTTCTGCTTGCTTGGATTGGGGCTGCAGGAACCCATGGCACCCTTTCCCAGCCCCCTGTGCAGGGTTTGGGCTCGGGTCTGTGCCATCTCTGCCGGGCTCCATGCACAGGGATTGGGGCCCTGAGACCCCACAACCTCTCTGCCTGATGCTGCATGCCAGGAATTGGGCCTCATGCAACCTTGTGTGCTGAATCAAGCATGCAAGGCCACAGTCCATAGGCAGGATAAGGCAGTGGCCTGTAGGCTGGGGATTGAGCACCCCTGATTTAGGGCATATATATTTTCATATCTCGTTTAGACATTCATATAACAAATATGCATGTTTCTTCATACAAGTGGACCACTTCCAGTACACAGTTCTCCTTTTTGAACTCTTGAATGCACATTAAGTTTTTTTTTTTTTTTTTAACATGCCTGTCTGCAGCAGCAGCCCACTGAAGATGGCAGGGTCCATTTTCTCCCCCCAGTTAGATAATTTGCTCATCAGAGCATCCTCGCATGAGGACTGCTCCATAGGTGTTGTCTGGATATGTTCCCTAATCAAAAAACAGACTCACACTGGAAAAAATTGCTTATAGCCTCTTGTGCTATCAAACTAATTTATCTGTGCCATGCTGGATTCTTAGGCTGAGCCAGCCTTCTCTTGAAAAAAAATTATGAAAATCCTTACAGCAGTAAAGAAATTTCATGGAAGCCTTGTCAGACAGATCTGCAAACTGATAGAACTCATGCCTTCATTCACTTAAATAATCCTGCATGCTTGTCTCAAGTTAAGAATACTTCACCATTGTCTAGCAAAGAACTACCTGCCAAACTTGGACAGCTGTCCAGTTGTCCAAGCTGACAACTTCTATAAAGGTATTTTTATCCCTTTGGTGGTAGAGTCAGTGATAGAGTGTATTGAAGGGAATAATGTTCATTTCACTATCTTAGTCAGTCACACCCAGTATAGAAAACTCCAGATTTGGGATGGGCAGTTTACATCAGGAATCTTAACCATCCATCATTATTGGAAAACCTGGGAAAAGAATCTGCCAGTCAGCATACAAAAATGAAAATAGACAATTTGGCCATAGTCCTTTTTTTCCCCTCTTCTGCAAGGCGAAGTCATCCACAGCATCAGGCAACAGTTGCAACGTTCTTTGAGTGAATGAGGAGAAACCAACTCTAGTCAGCTGTACAAAGTGGTGGCATTGTTCAACTTGTGTATTCAACACCCTATATATCCCATAACCATACATCTTTTAAACAAACACAGTGAACCTGTCAGGCAGAAACAGGAGACTTCAGTAGTAGATGAGAGAGATTCTTCCTGAAAATCAGGAATGTTCACAATTTGAAATGACTGTTTTATTTGAGAACAAGAGCAGACAACAAGGCAGATCAGATTTTTTTTATGACACCCACCATTTCATCTTATTCCAAGATTCAAAAGAAAAATAACATAAAACAAGAATGGATGAAACAGCGGTAACTTTCAGATCTTAAGATTCACAACAGTGGACCTGTTGTTCTCTCCTGGTTACCACAGATCCAAGAGAATGACCATTTTACAATCTATGTTTTCAATCTGTAATTGACAGTGTTAGCCTTGGGTATTAGATGATCCTTAAAAGGCCTGCTGTCTTGAAATTCAGCCCTAATTTAGTTTCTAGACAAATCAAGTCATTTTTTTTCTATTTCCAATAAGATATTTGTTTAATCTGGGCTAGTAATAAACAAACATGCTTTTACGTCTTAGTTATTAGGCCTGTATTGTTCATAAAGCAGTAGTTCTGAATTAAATGAGAAGACAATATTCACATGGGACAATCAAGAAATAAATTAAGCTATAAGACGGGGGTTAGCAACGTTTTTGGTCAGTGTCAAAAACACCTACAACCTTGACTTGTTAGATGTTGGCGTGCCGGGGTGGATGACGGGGAAACCATGTTAGGCCCAATTCTTGTGGCAGCACAGCCTGGGCCCCTTTCCCCAACGTATGAGTGGCAAGCAAAGTGCCTTCACATGCTGCTCTCTGGCACGTGTTTGGGGTTTGCCTACCCCGCTATAAGACAATTTTTTTTCCCCCCCAGCTGGCCTTTGGTCACATTCCACAGGAACAGAGGTGGCTTCCATGGCATGCTTCCAGCATATGCAGGTTTTAAAAGTACCTGGAAGTACAATCTGGAGTGCTTATTATGCCTTTTTTTTTTTTTTTCCAAAGGACTGCTCACTAGATCTGGCATTTTGGTTGTATGCTCATTTTGACAGTGTTACTTACTCAAGTGGGGCTCCAATTAAATATCTAGATACAATCCTTGCATATGAATTTTGTAGTTTATGGATCTTCAGATACTAGAGAAGAGTTTCTTAAACAACTTACATGACTTTTAAATCTCATGTCTAGGACTGAAATTCAAGAATGAGTGTTTCAATGAATTGAACATCTTATTGTGGTCTTAGTTGATGAATTGTATTAGTGGTCAACAATTCTTTTAGAATGAACCAGTTCAAGTCAGTGATGGGCAGGTGCTAGGGTCTAGCTGCTGCATCTCCTTTCCCCCCATGACATCATAGGGAGAGTGCCCATTACCATTGCTTTTTCCTATGGTTATAGTATGTATTATATTATTTGAGGGCAAAAGCATATTGATCAACCAAAGGGAAAAAATTAAAAACAAAACAAAACTGCCCCTAAGACATGAGTTAGGAAAGAAATACACTGATTTAATGGATAAGTTAATAGCTGCATCTAGTAAATTGAAGCTTGGAGATTAAAGTGAAAGTCTACTCTTAAGAGACATTGTGATGTTCACTGAGCTGTTTTCCATATCATATGTTACTTGTTTAAAGATGTCTTTTCTAAGCATCAGTCCTTTAAATGCAACTCAGATGAGATGATACCATTATGCTCAAAGCTGCCCCCTCAAGGATAATAGTGGTGCACATATATAGTATTTTATAGTTTACCAGCAATGAAGTAGTGAAGGGTACTTTCTAATTTGGCAGTGAGGGTAAGTACAGGCTGCAGCAGTGAGGCAAGAGAACAGCCCCTGGCACAGAGCAGGGAGGACTGAGGTGGCAGCCTTCTGGATGTTGCACAGGGGATACTGTGCAGAATATGCAATAGAGAAATAAATGCACAGTGAAGTGTGGAGAAAGTGTCCCTGCTGCTGCATGTTTCCAATCCCCATTAGATCTTATCTCTTTGTGGGCTGGATCTGGTCCATGGTCCATAGGTACCAACTTCTGATGTAGAGTATAGCAGCAGTTAGAAGGCAAGTAAAATAGGTAAGGAACTAAAGGAAAACCACACATTAAGAAACTGAAGTCTGCTCCCTTTTTCTAAAGAGTGGACAGTTTCCCCCCTCCTCCCCTGTGTCCTTTAAATGTCTGAGATTTAAAAACTGAGAAAACTAGTAAAGGAGTGTAACAGGGAGCCAAAGGCTCCTGTTACTTAAGGGTGAAGGAGCAGCAGAGAGAACCTCAGGTGAGGAAAGCTGCTCATAATGAGCTGTCAGAGATCAGGTATCCAGGGAGTTACCTGATGCAAGCACTTACCACAGAACTAGCTGTGCTGCAGTAGCCATGGGCTAGATAGGCCTAGGAGCCTAAGCATGCTCAGTAAGTATACTGCCCAGGACAGAGCAAAGACAAGGCCAGATTAGGCAGTCAAGGGCTAGAACCTAGAAGACAGGTCAGGTACAGTGGGCATCGGCTAAGGGAACCAGTGAGAGAAAAGGGACCAAGGCTGGGAAGGCTGAGACTAACAAAGGTATAGAACAGGGATTAGCAAAATATGGCTTGCGGGCCGGGTCTGGCCCACCAACTGTCTGGATCCAGCACATGGCTGCCCCTGCATTGCTCAACATGGAGCTGAGCCCCACCTGCTCCCAGTGGGACAGTCCATGCAGCTTCTGGTGGGGTTATTCCCAGTGCAGCTGCTGGCCAGATGTCCCTCTGTTTCCCTCACCTTTAGCGGCAGCAGCCAGGCTGAAACTCTCCCTCCCTGCCCCCCCCCAGAATGGCACAGCAGGGGGCAGGAGTGGGAGGAGAGCAGGCTGCTGGAGACAAGGGGAGCACTACAGCACCTGGATGGCTTCAGACACACAGGGAACAGCCCACTGGACACTGTGGGCTGGCAGGGCTGTTCTGCTCCCCCTTGCCTCCAGCTGCAGCTCCTACACTGTGCTGCTTCAGGCAGGGAGGCTGGAGGGAAGCTTCAGCTGGATGCTCCTGCCCAGCACATGGAGCTCTCTGGCTCCAGCTCCTGGCTGTATTCTCTCATCTCCGCCTGCCTGCAGGGGCTTCTCATAATGTCTGGCGGGCAGAGTGGATGAAAGGTGGCTGGGAGCTAGAGCTGGCAAGAACAGCTGGAGGTGAGGGAAGCATAATAACCCTGCTGGTTCCAGCTAGCATGCAGCTTCTGGTGCAGCTGCAGCCGGCTGGGTACTGCTCTGTTCCCCTTGCTTCCTGGTGACAATGTGAGCCCGGCCAGCTGCAGCCCTTCTGGGAACAGCTCCTCCAGAAGCTGCAAGTTGCCCAGGGTACCTGGGCTGAGGCTGGGGCTAGGGCCAGGCCCAACAGGTGTGGGTGGAAGCACAGCACTGGCTGCCCTGGGTGGGACTTGTCCCCACATGGAACGCTGCAGGACAGCCGCTGACTGAGCAAGCAGTGTTGTATGCAGCCCCCCCCCCCCCCCCCATGCCCCTTCCACACTCCCATACACTCCCTGCCTCCCCCTCCCTCCTCTCATCTGTGGATGGCTCCCAGGCAGCCCCCCCATACTAATACACACACCCCTATACAACCCATGCCAGCCCCTTTTTCTCCCCCCAGGGCAGGGTGTGCAGGGAGTGGGACAGGTGTGATCCACTCCTGAACACTGCTTCCCACCAACCCAAAGCCTCATAGAGAGTTTTAATGCACTGTCATGGGCCAGGTCACACCCTTCCTCCTGTATCTGCCCCCCCCCCAACAACTTGCCAAAACTCCCTATGTGGGCCTTAGGCCGAAATAATTGCCCACCCCTGGTATTGAGGCCTGAGATGGCCTGCTATTGGATTGGAACCAAGTGCCCAATGAAGTCATTAATTGGTAACACCTGCAAGGCCTGGATATGGCTGTAGCTGCGGTTGGAGGCTGTGATTTGCCGTTAAGGCAGTGTTGGGCAAAATGTGGCCCAGGGGCCAGATGCAGCCCGCCAGGCCATTCTATCTGGCCTGCAGGGCCCCTAAAATATTTAGAAAATTAATATTAATCTGCCCTGAGCTGCCTGTCATGCGGCCCTCAATGGCTTGCCAACTCAGTAAGCGGCCCTCTGCCCAGAATAATTGCCTATCCCTGCTTTAAGGCTAACATGAGCCCTGGGAGAACTAGCTAGCATCTAGAGGAACTGGGGCTTGCTCTAGTACCCATTAAGCAGCCTCCCTTCCAATTAAACAATTATATCAAGGTGTGGTGAGAGAGTGAGAATGGGCAGACAAGTTGGAGCTAGAGCAGGGTAAGGATTGGATGGCCGTTAAGGGCTGTTCCAGCCACCCCTGGAGCCCAAATCAGGTTACAAGGTGGGACTAAATTTGACGAGAGTCACAGTGGGGTTAGAGAGTCCTATCTAAGGGTGGGGCCCAATGATCTGTAAGGTCCCTTCCAGCCCCTAACGTCTGTGAAACTATGAATAGTGAATGTCTGATCTCTGATATGTTAAAGGCTGTGAAAGGATACTAAATAGTTCAGGGCTGGGCAAAATATGGTCTGTGAGCCGGATCCAGGCCACCAAGGGATTTTGTCGGGCCTGCACCAGGTCCTTCAGGCCTGCCTGGCCCAGATATATAGGTGGTGGCCTGGCTCTTGGTACATGTGGCCAGTTCTGTTGCCCCCAGGGTGCATGGCAGGGTAGCGCAGTGGCCAGACTTCACTTCACAGCAGCTTACTCTAACCTGCTGCTGCTGCCTGTGTCTCTGCCAATGGACCGAGCCCCGTTGCCCAGGTAACCCGGCCCATTTGTCCCACGCCTACTGCCAGGGGCACCAGCTGGAGTGAGCAGGTGGAGTCTTCATGGAGACTGGCCCAGGACCCCTGCAGGCAGGGTGCACTCAGCCAGATGGATGAGATGAGGCTGTGGAATGGAGTCCAGGAGCAGGACGGGTGTGGACTGGGGCCAGGGTTGGGATCGTGGGGCAGTGACAGCATGGGACCACAGCTCAGGCCAGAGCCACAATCTGCTCCCTACATGTCCCTGCACACAGAACTGGCACGCACTGCAGGGATTTGCAGGGAATGGATCACAGCTCTGCCACAGACCCTGGCTCTGCCCTTTCACTGCCCCATGAGCCCAGCCTAGCTTTGGCCCTGCCTGCCTGTTCCACTCCCAGACACTGCTCCCTGCCCACTCATGCCCTCATCCCAGTTGCCTAGCTGAGCGCACCCTGCCCACAGGGGTTCTGAGCCAGTCTTTATGGAGACCCCACCTGCCTGGTCTGCCTAGTGCCCCAGGCAGTGGTGTGGGGTGGATGGGTGCTGGGGTCAAATAGGATCAATGTGACCCCCCCTTTCCCTACTGCACTGGGTCAGGTCATCAGCACCCCCCCAGCCCACAACAGCTCACCAAAACACTTTTAAGTGGCTCTCCAGCCCAAATAATTGCCCATCCTTGCAATAGATACTTCCTTGCCACCATGCAGTCAGTTGGTACAATTTATTTCTGAAAAAGTTGTCAAGCTGCTTGCTGCAGAAACTGTGGAAGCCAAGAAAGACACAGCAGTTTAGTGATCATCTATATTCAAAAATCTCTAATGTGACTAAAACCGTATAAATTGATACTCAGTTTTAGAGTATTATAATTCAATATATTTAATATAAGGATAAATTGTGTTTAAGAACATTTATATCTAAAATGAAGGCATTTTCCAACTTTCCTTTTCTTTCCCTTCCTTTAGAAATCGAAGTAAAATTTTATCTCGTTGGCTGGCTGGCCTTCCTCTCCAGCTCGTTCTGCTAGGCTCAAGAAACCCTGAGCTTTCAAACCAGCTGATTGATACCATTCATTCTGCTGCATCTCGTTCAAAGAAAGAGTTGCTTCAGAGTTTACAAGCCATTGCTTCTCGAATTTATGGTAAGACTTTTGTACGTTTATACTACAACTTAACGGACTTTTCTCTGTTACTTAAAAGTGACAGTTATGGTCCAGAGCAGTGGTTTCCAAACTGGTACACGTACCACCAGTGGTATGCAGACAACCTGGAAGTGGTATGTGGAAGGCTTTGGGGAGGGGCTGCACACACCCAGAGCCCAGCAGCAGCCTGTTGCACACAGCCTGCTGCACATGGCCAAGAACACATTACCTAGTAGGTAAGTGTGTTAGGGAGAAGTAGGGGGGAGGGGCCGATTAAGGCCTCCATGGTGAAGGAGGTAGGGGGACAGAGACAGGCTGGGGGTGAATGGGCCCCTGGGATGGGTGGCGTGACGGTCAGAGCCCAGGTGGCTGTCCCAGGGTTGTGGGGGACTTCCTGCCATTGCATGCATCCTGGGGCAGGCATGGGAGGGCACATGCCCCCTGGATCTGTGTGGGGCAAAGGTAGGTTGCTGCTGCATGATGGGCTCTGTACCATGCTGCCACTAGCTCGGGAGCCGTGTGCGACACTGTGTGCTTCCCATGCACTGGCTGCACTGCGTCCTCTGCCCGCCTGGTGGCAGCAGGTGCATGGCACGCTGTGCAGCTCCAGGGGTACAGAGTGCAGCAGCAGCCCACTGCTACCCAGGGCCTTTCTCCCTTCAGGCTGGCTTGCCCTGTCCCCACAGCAGGACTGGCACAAAGGCAGTTTAGGCCTTTTCAGGCATGCGGGGGGGGAGGGGCTCCCCCTGCTGTGCACACCCCAGGGCAGGCATGGAGTGCACGTGCCCCTGTATCTGTGTGCAGGGGGAGGCGGGCTGTGCGCTGGGCTCAGCACCACATGGTGCTGCCTCCAGATCTGCATGGGACATGGGAACCTCCAGAGGTAGTGTGGCGTGGGGGCATTCCTGCCGCTGTACTCACCCTTAGGGAGGCGTGGAGGGGGCCCATGCCTGCCCTGTTGCATGCACAGCCCCTCTCCTGCTGCTGCTGCATGTGTGTACCGCATACTGGCAGAGTGCCTTGGCCTGCCCAGTGGCAGGCACATGGCGTCCTGCCCAGGGAGTTTCTGCTGCTCCCGGCACACACAGGCCAAGCAGGGAGCTTCCCTGAGCCTCAGGCTTCACGTCCTGCTCTGGCCAGGCGGCCTTCTCCCATGGGCAGGACAGCTGCACCTCACCCCTACAGAGCTGCCTGGGCTGGGCCTCACCCCCCGTGCCACTGAGCACCCCCACTGCAGCCCGAGCCTGCGGAGTCCTAGGGCAGCCCCCGCCGTCCTCCGGCTGCCGTCTTCCAGAGGGCCCTGCTGGGCCAGCCTGCCTGTAGCACCTCTCCCACGTCTGCTTTCCCTGCGCCTCCCTCCCTCTCTGTCTTCCCCGTCATCACAACATACTTAACAAAAAAGAATACACAAGAATAATGGTAGTATATGAAGTTTTATTTATTGTCACCAGGTTTAGAATGTTTAGAGAACCTGGTATTTACTGTAACAAAGAAAAAAAGGGCAACATTTTTTATTATTATTATTATTATTAACTATATTAATATGCAGTGTGTCCTGCCATGTACCCTTTGCCCCAGTTTTGTTTTTCTGGTGTGCCCGCACTCTGGCACCTTGCAGGGTTTTTTTCAGTACTTGATTTACATTGTGGTTTTTTTGGCACTCTGGCCAAAAATGGTGCCAACCCCTGGTTTACACTCTTTTTTCCAATTTACAATTGTTTTATATGGCTACTGTAACTGATAAAACAATGTTTTATGATTACTAAATGTTTTAATACCTAGTTTGTTACCTACGTATATGAAAAAATGGCTGGTGGTACTTAAGGCTGTATCATTTCAAATTGGTGGTACTCAGTTTATCATAGTTTGGGAACTGCTGGTCCAAAGAATAAAAATTACTGATATCTTTTGGTGAAGGGTAGATACGCAGACTAAGTGATGGTGTCTTGTTCCCTTGGAGATTTACAAGTAGAATTACAGCTGTAGCAGTTTTATTTGTGAAAAATAACATAAACACCTTTTTTTTTAAGTTGTACAGAAGCCAGACTTAAGTCTGTTAGAAACTTGATCTTTGTGTAAGCCTTGACCTGGGAGCATTTCCTTTATTTTGTGTTTCCATAAACTGAGCAGTAGTTTAATGCTTTTAATGGGTGTTATTCACTTAGTGCTAACTAAATCACTGTGGCTGTAGGGGGCATTGCATATCGTCTTTTGGATGAAACTCTTGTAAAGTGGCATTCTCTTGCTAGGAGAGAATTTCAAAATACTAGTGTTCCTTCTGTCAGTTAGATACATTATTTTATTTAAATTCTTTGGGACATGGGCTGTCTTTTTGCCAGATAATGGCATTGCTCGTAATTGAGACTATCAGTTGCTACAGTGATCAACTAGTTAATAAAAGTAGTGCTGCTATATGCTGTTGCTCCAGTCCAGAGTTGATTGACTTGCATTTGCGGATGAAAGATTCCTGATGTTCTGTAAAAGTTGATACAATGCTTTGAGGTTTATCAGGATGTAGGACACTTAAATATTTTTCAAATGGCTTTTATAATAATAGATTCTTGTATATTCTGTTCTGTGAATTTCATGCAGAAAATCTTAATAACTTGGAAAAGTAGGGATGGAATGAATTTCTGGAGGTCACCTAGTCCAAAGGGTCCTAGCTGCAGAACTAACAGGTGTTGCCAATTCTAGCAAATTTACTGCAAGTCTAACGACATTTAGTTATTTTTCCTGAAAGCACCAAGTTTCTAGAGTCAAGTGATTAGAATTTTCAGTTTTCATTAAAAAAGTGAAATTAAGCTTCAGTCAAGTGTAGCTATAATCTGCAAGATAGATTAAAAGGAACCAAACCTCACATCACTTAAATCTTTAACATCATCTTAAATGGCTCTCTTAATTTTTGGACCTGACTCAGTCTGAGAGTGTTTGTGGTGAGCAGTGCTAGAACCATGCAGAAGTATCTTAATTTTTGCTTCTTAAAATTCACTTTTCTCTGATTAGGAAGAAAACTGTATAAATGTGACTAGAATATAAACCAAAACATTGTTGTTCCCCCATGTTTGTCTTCCTTGTTTATTGAGTTTTTCTTCAAGTTTACTTGAATGGGAATTCTTGTGGATCTTGCATACCTGAACACAGTCTAGTAGGAAGTACTTACCAAAATCAAATAATTTTTCACATGGCTTTGTGACACTTAGTCAACAAAGTAAAGAAAACACTTGGAAAATGAAAAGTGCAAGATGGTTGGTTGGCTTGTTTTTTATGATTCTCTTCATCTCCCCAGTGGATTTCCTGATTACTTCTTGCCTCCTCTCCTAATTTCTCTTCTCGGACAATAACTTTGATTGTTTTCCCTTCACACTGTTAAGGTTGTCCCCTTTCATCATCCATTCACAGTAGATTGTAGAATTGAATAGGTATATGTGGTTTTTATAGTGTTGCAGGTTTGGAGGAGAGGCCAGCTAGTCAAAATTGAGAACTGGAGGAAGATTGTCTTGATTTTTCAACACCTTAAACAATGCTGAAAAAAACATTTTTGTCAGACAATATTAAATTAACCTTTTTCTGTACCTTTTTGTTGTTTAGATCCACTAGATGGCACTCTGGTTCTTCTTCCAGCTGAGTCACAGCGACGTTTAGTACAGCTTGTGTACTTCCTACCATGTCTACCAACCTGTTTACTTTCTTCTTTAAGTCGTTGCTGCATTATGGGAAGAATGTCTTCAGAACTAGCTGCCACCCTGATTGGGATATTGCATATGAGGTAAGTGTCCCATTCATTTAATATTATTTTTCCTAAAAAGAGGCCATTTTACAGTGTGTGTTTATTAACAGTGTAATGCTCATGTTACTAATGTGCACTTGTATAAGAACAGTGATCTTACATGGTATATATTGATACAGATGTCCTGTGATTTGCATACATAGAAATGGGAGTTCAGTGTGATGATCAATTATGTCTCCAGTTCTTCACTTTGAACATGTCCTTCCAGTGACTTCCTTTCTGTACCTTATTAATTAAAAAAAAAAATCCTTACTTTAAAGGTAATTTACAATTTCTTTATTCCACCACATAAAGCAGTTTCCATAATCATTTTGTCAGCACATCCTGCAAGTATATTCATGTGGTGCCTGTTGTATTGAAGCACTCTAAATCAATCTGTGTAGCCATATCCTGCCTTGCCTCAGGTTGTTTTAGATGTACCCTTACTGCTGACTATGGCAACAACAGTATAATGATAATGGCTAGGAATGTGGTTTATGTATAAATTAACCACTTACTACTAATTTCTTCTTACCTTGAAGAATCTTGAGATCTGATATTACATTAGATGAAATCCTGGCTCAACTGAAGTCTCAGAAATTGCGAAGATTTCACCCATGATATTTAACGGCTCCTTTTTTTCTCTCTCTCTTTTAAGATTAATTTTAGGAAAGTTTACATTTTTATTTACTCTTTTCTCTTGGTTCTGATCCCTGTACAGCTGAACTCAAGATAAGTAAGCCGTTAGAGGAGGTATTGAAAAAAGTTTATAGACATAAACTCATAGACAATTAGGGTTGGAAAGGACCTTAGGCGGCCATCCAGTCCAACCGCCTGCTCAGAGCAGAACTATCCCCATCTATATAATCAAAGCCAAAGCTTTGTCTACCTGGGTCTTAACAATCTCCTAAGGATAGATATTCCACAACCTCTCTTGGTAGCCTGTTCCAGTGCACAGTTTGTTTTTTTTTAATGCTCTCTGAAACTTATTTTTTCCTGTGAGATATGTAGCACATCACATCTTCATGCATTTGTTATGTGCTACAAAGCTTTTATTGGCTTTGGCTTAGGATATCCTGCTTAGTACTCTTGGGTAATTACTGCTGAATAATGTAGATAGTGCACCAAGTTGCTAGTAACTTATATAACACCCCATCCTGTGAACCTCATGTGTAGTTTGTGGCAGATTTAAATTTAAATTCCATGGTAAAGCCTATTGGAATTCATTGGCAGCCTCAGTTAGAGGTAGTTATTGAAATAATAATGTAATGTTGAAAAATAATTCTGCCAGGACTGTTTTCCTTGTGGCATTTGTTTTGATATAAAACAAATGGTTCAGTGGTTCAGTTTTTTTTTTCCAGTGTGGCATATTTTTCTCTTACTACCTGCATAGCTACATACTTGAAATTGTTTTGGCAACAAGGTAGGGGCAGTTGGTTCTTTTGGCACCTACAAAAGTGTGGCAGGCAGCTCTTGAATTTTTGACACTCATGAAGTAGGCAAGGCTTTTGCAATGGAGTGGTAATGCATTTAATTTAACCTTCTTCCTTGTGACAGGCAGTGAGCATCTTTTTCTGGTTTAGTTTGTCATGTGTGCATCCAGTCAGAGGGTTAAGCCAAAAGAACTACATCAGTTTAACACTACTTGTCTGAATATAGTGGATATAGACAAGCCATAAGCAACTTCCTCCTAAGGGTAGGTTATGCTGTAAAGTAGGGGTGCACCAATAGAGATTTTTGGGTCAGATACTGATTAGCTGATTTTTAAGGGGGCATATCGGGCAATGCAGATTTGATTTTTCGATACTAGCCTGGCAGCATGGAGAGCTGCCTGTAGCTGGTAAGTCTGTTGTCGTGGAAGGGGAGTGGGGAGAGGGAAAGGAAGAGGTGTGGGGGGGCAGATCAAGGCCCCCATGATGATGGAGGAGTGGGGCTGGGGCAAGTAGTGCTCAGCTGGGACGGGGCCACAGCTTGCATGGTTGGGGGTGGGGGGGGGACTTTGCCAGTGCATGCTGTTTGTGCGCTTATCCGGCACTGGACCATTGGCTCCTGCAGGAGAGGCACATAGCAACAGGAGCCATGCCCCCAGCAAGCTGCTGCTCTGTCCTGCGCCCACCAGGCCCTGGCTGGGCAGCCCTGGCCCCGGCCCCAGCCACACTCCTTCCTCACTGCGGGGGCCTTGATTAGTCT
This sequence comes from Alligator mississippiensis, assembly GCF_030867095.1. NCBI lineage: Eukaryota > Metazoa > Chordata > Crocodylia > Alligatoridae > Alligator > Alligator mississippiensis. The sequence continues at coordinate 83,014,792 of NC_081828.1, read as the reverse complement.
GCCTACACCCTTTCCCTTGCCCCTCCCCTTCTACCACAACAGACTTACCAGCTGCAAGCAGCTCTTCAAGCTGCCAGGCTGTGCTCCTCACTGTCTACGTGCTGTGGTGCAGCTGCGTGCATGCATGGGCCATTTATTGGCCAAATTAGTGGCCTGATATGGCCAATTTTCTGATACTGATAATTTTCTTTATATTGGTGCCAATCTGATATTGGACTGATGTATTGGTGCACCTCTACTGTAAATGCTTATTGCATACCTTCTGGTAGTGGTGCTGTCCATTGTTGGAGACAGGAAATTGTTAGACAAATCATTGCTTTGATCTAGTAAGGCAATTCCCATGTTTCCATATACATTAGGAAAAAAAACTGCTGCAAACTTATTGCTGCAGTTGCTCCCTTTGGAGTCATTTCTAAAGATGCTGCTCTTGTAGATTGGAGCAAGTCATTTAGAACAGGCATAGAAAGACTGATAACAGGAGCCTTGAAAGTCTTCTTACCCCACCTAAATTAGCACTGGAATCTTTCACTATATGTTCTAAGGGACCATTTGCTGACATCAGTTTTCAGAAGAAGTTTAGTTTCCTAGTACAGAAATGGAGCTTCTACATTGTGCATGTTTTGATTCTAGTAACAAGGATTAAAAAAGTAAGTTCTCAGAACAAACAGGAAAAGCTGTGTGAGCTCATACTGTGTCACAATTCTGTATTAAAAGCTGGGCTCTGGTACTTGCTATGTAGCCACCAAGTTGTAACATATATTGGCTCTGCCGGTATGAGTCTTTATATAGATCAATACATTCACATCCCTCTGTATGTCTGTGAAGGCTGCCTTACCACTAGGTGCCACTGTTTCCCCTCTATTCAACGTCATCTTTGTGAGGCTACATTTTTATTTATTAGGGGTTTTTTTTCTGTCCGTGCCACCTGCTTATCTGTCTAGCACTTTAAATAGATCCTATTCAGCAGTGTTGTTGGCTCATTGTTATATTTGGTAATTGTTTTTCATTTGTTAAAAGGATTTTTTTTGCTAGTTATCGATACCTTATAAACCATATGTATGTGTGTGTCAGTGAGCATACATGGATAGATATTTATATCCTTGGATTAAAATTGTGTGAGATTGGAGTTAAGATTAAAAGTATACATCAGTGATTTAGGCTGTGTTACGAGCATGTTTTCATTATCCCCAAAGGATCATTACAGACACTGGAAATTCACTGTACATGTTAGACTTAAAAGAAATTTGAATATGTTAAGGAATGGAAATGCTCATAAAAGATGAGCAGACTCAACCCAATAGTGACAGTATGCATTTGTTATTAATATATATTCATTTTTGTCATCCCTGGTTAACTGAAATTGTGGGCTTTTTCTTTGTGTATGTGTGTTTTTTTTTTTGTTTTGTTTTTGTTTGTTTTTTTTTAAGAACAGGTTTTGTTCTCTCTTGCTTTTTCTTGCTTGTTTGTTTTTCTTCCCTTGGCGTCACAGGAAGTCAGTTTGCTTTTGTGAGAGATGGCTTCTCAGATTTCTAGGAGGTAGGAAAAAAAGCAATGTGAGGATCAATTGAATGGGGGCAAGGGTCATTTTTGTGAAGGGCAGCTGGGAGGCTCCATCCCCTTGAGAGGGATGGTAGCCTTTTTGAAAGGAAGGAATTCCTTTGGTATCTCTGAAAGTGAACATTATTCTCTGTCCCTTGATTAAGGAAAAACTTTGACTTACGAACAGAAACGAGAAAAATCACATAGGTCATAATTTTATTTTCAGAAACTATTAACTACCAAAGCTACAGGATTCAGGTCCTTGACAGTTTTGAGTAAAGAGACATCTGATCTGTGATCATTTGAGACATTTTCCTGATATGGTTGCCAGTTCCTTTAAGAATACACTTTAAAATTAACTTAAATGTATAAATGAATGGAATTGCTTTTAAATTCTCACATAATCTATTCCGTACTCATTAACAAGTAGCTGCTGTAAGGTGGGGAAGATGTCCAGTATTCTCCACACATATCAACGTAGTTTAGTCCATGCTTTAAGTTAAGATTTCAAATCAGTCTTAACTATTGATCTGTAAGAGATGCATTGAAAGTATGCATGTAGATAGGTGAGGAGAAATAGTCTGTGATGGGAAAAATATGTTAGGAGAACCATTGTTTATCTATTACAGATCAGAGTGGTTAATAGCAGCGGCTACAATAACTAGAGTTGGAACATACATTGTGTTATAATGTTGTTGTGCTAAGGTGTCCTTGCCTGTAAAATGAGGTGTTGCTGTTTCCAATTCACACAAGTTCTTTTGAGGATTTAGTGAATTAATACTTGGAATTTTTTTGTCGCTTATTCATGCTTAGCGACGGGTAGGGTGGCCATGGGTGCACCCCCAGAATACAGGACATTCCCTTGGGGGGGGGGGCACCATCCCCCTCGGCCAATCAGTGGTGAGGGGTGGGGCCACTGCATTGCCAGTCAGCAGTGAGGGCTGGGCCAAGGGGTGAGGCCACCACAAAAAGGCCACCTTCCTCCCTCCTACCCTGGCTGGCTCCGAACCTTGCTCTTCCTGATTGTATACTGCCTTACCTCTAGGCACAACCAATAGAAACATAAGGACAAATGATTGACATCTGTATTCCTACCAGTGAACTGAAAAAAAAAAAATTTTGCAGTCTGTTTCCCATTTAGAAATGGGCAGGGGTCAGAGAGTTTAAAAACAGGATGGTCCAGTGAGTATAAGATGGGACCAATGGCCGCAAGTCACTTTGTACGTGGTTACTTTGAATTCAGATACCGTGAGAATATGCAGTGTTTTCTGCTCTTGGTTTTCCGATCCGATGTAGGTCTTAACATGCTATCAGCCAAAATGTGTATTATAAACTGCACTGGATGTGCAGCATGGCAGTATTCATATTTCTGTTTAGACCTTCATGTTTTCATTTTCTGGCTCATCCTGACTATCTGCTCAAATTTAGTAACAAATATACTTGTTTTGACCCACTGTAGTTTGTTTTTAAGGAGATGAATGTCTGATGTGACTTACTCTTTTATAAGAAACAATTTATCCCATTCTTATCTGTCGTAGAGCACTTAGGTGCCCTGCTCCTAGGAAGGGAGAAAACTGCTAGGGAAAGAGCCCTACTAGTGAGTGACGAGCCCAGCTGCCAGTTGCCAGGGCAACCAGAGGAGGTCAGCTGACCAGAAGGGGCAGGGCCTAGCTCCCATATAAAGCCCAGGGGCTGAGGCTAGGCTAGCAGTTCCCTACCAGCAACCGGGGGGAATGAGCTCTCCTGGAGCAAAGCTGAGAGGAGAGGCCTGACTGCAAGTACAGCCCGATCCGGGTAAAGGATGGAGTATCCCTGGGGTGTTTGGAGTAACGTGGTTATAGCCGGGCGGCTTCAGTTTGTTATAGCCGAGGGGCTTGCGTTTTGTTTACTGTTTAATACCGGTGGTTTGAGTGAGACTACTAGGGGTTGGAGGAGGCCTCATAGGGGACTCACAGCAGTGTGGGGACCCTAGCGCCAGTGAGGGCACAGCATTTGGGGTGCACTGACCCAAGCCCCAGAGAGGGGACACTGATGAGAAGCCCCTAGAGAAGGGGGCAGCATTGACGAGCACCAGAGAGGGCGCTGAGCGAAACCAGGGCCGCAGAGAGCCTGAGCGCTAGAGAGGGCACAAGGCAAGACCAGGGCCACACAGGGCCCAGAGAGGAAAAGGGCCAGATTATAACAAGGCCCAGACCGAACAACGGCAATTCCAGATACGAGGCTTGGGGTGTGGTAAAGGGGAGGTTGGAGCCACGCATAGCCCATAAGGCTAGGATGACCCCAAAGCATCCATTGCAGAGCAGGACCTACAAGGAGGTCCGGGAGTCCACGGGGTCAGATATTACAACAAACTGTTTCCAAGAGGACGTAAGGCAGCTTTCCATATATTTAATCTCCATCAAAGACGTGGCGGGCTAGAAGTGAGGGTGCCCTTTGGGCCAACTTGGCACGGAAAGGGGGCCTTGGGGAGATCACGGCCATCCCACAGGACCCTGCGCCGTGACATTATCATACTCAGAGATGCAACCAATGAAACCATTAGCTTAATTACATAAATATTACTTTTTTTTTTAAGTATAAGATTTTAGCTTTGGAAATAGATTTCTGGAAATTGGTTCTTTTTGAGTAATTGACCACATACGTATTATCACCGCTCATGGGTTTGTTTTGTGTCCTGAGTTCTTGATTGGAGACTTTTTGCCTTAGCAGTACTCATAGAGCACATGCTTGCCATGCTTTTCCAGAGCTTATCCCAGAGGGGGTGGAGCAGGGATGGGCAAAATATGGCCCATGGGCTGGATCCAGCCTGCCGGGCAATTCTATTTGGCTCATGGGAACCTTCTAAAAGACCATTATTACCAGCCTGTGGCTGCCTCTCTGAGAGCCAGCAGGATTCATGGGCTTTCATATATCGTGTGCCATCAGGCTGGGCTGGGCTGACTCCATGCCAACACTTGGGCCTCCTGGCACTGCAGCCAAGAACTGTGTGGCTTCAGGCTGGGCTGGGCTTGCTCTTTGCCAGTACGTGGGGTTCTTGGCACTGCAGGCGGGAGCCACATACCATTGGGTCAGGCTGGGCTGGTTCTGTGTTTCCATGTGCAGCTCTCTGCTGGAGTACTGGGAGTCCAATGGGGAGGCACAGAGTTGTGACTCCCTGTGGCTTCTAGCACACACTACCATACCCACATCCTCCCAGGCCCTTCCCATACACCCACCCGCAACACCCCCCCCCCCCCCACAAACACCCTCCACACTCCTCTACACACAAAAGACTAAGACAAATCAGAAAAAAAAAATTGGAATAAAATTAACACACATTATAATAGACGTTTGATTTTTAGTATATGATTTGTTTTTGTTCCTATTTCAAAATGCCCCCCCCGTGCAGAGTATTTTTGGGGGGGAAGAGGAGGGACTTAAGGTTAAGGGGGTCAGGGGTTAAGGGGTGGGACTCCCAAGATGATGACCAGGGGGTGGGGTACCTGTTAAGGATAGAGGCTACCCTTGCGGTCCTTGACATCTCACCAAAAGTCGCTAAGTGGCCCTCCAGCCAAAATAATTGCCCACCCTTGGGATAGGGGATAAAGGGCAGTACACAGTAATTATTCCTTATTTCCTCCCAACCACTAGTCTGAGATGCAGCACTTTGTTGGTTCCTATCAGTTTAAGCCTAACACTTCCTATCTAGAGGGGTGGAATATTTATAGTTTCATCTGGTATTGCATTTGTCAGTGCTGACAGATGCCAGTGAGAAGACAAAGAGCTGAAAAGTCTGGACTATTTCAGAAACAGGTCATTTGTCCATGAGCCTACAATTTAAGATAACAAATTATCCAGTGGTGTTTGCCCAGTACAGCTTAAGTCCATGAATGTATTCTAAACCTGGCAGATATATTCTCAGGACAGTCTATGGTGCCCTTGCTTTTTGAGGGCCATTTGATGGCGCACACAGGCTTACAGGAAGTATTAAATGCAGCTAATGCTGCTTCCAGCTCAGAGGCTTCAGCCGTGCTTATAGACTCCAGAACCACTCTTTGGTTCTTTTATCTGTGCATTAAAGCCACTGTTTTTCATGGAGATATATCCAAAAATTCCAGCCTTGAACTTCTCTGAGGCAGTGGTTAACCAGCTACAAGCTTTCAGGCACATATGTCTCGTTTGTACACTGAAAATTCAAATCACTGAGGAAGGATTAAAAAAACACACTAACAAAAACAGTTGTTTGCAGTCTACTTTTCATTTCCCCAGGACCCCTGCCTCCAGATAGCCCTGGTGACTGAATCATTAAAGCCCCTAAGTATAGACAGTCAAAAAGCCCGAGGCTGAATCATTTCAGTCTTTGCAGGTTAGTCTAAGTTGCACAGATTAAATTGAAACAGAAGTAAACAGAGAAGAAATTCAGGAAATGCAGCCACATGCTTGGAGTGGCTTAGGCCAGAAGCCAGGGGATGCTAGAGCAGGGCTCTCTGGCTGCATGTTCACTTCCTCTTCCTGCTGTCCCTGAGGTCTCTGGGATTTGTAGTCTAGAATTACAGCAGCAGGACTCTGCAGGGTTGCTTATCAATTCTTTTTCCTGCTTCCAGGTGCCTCTGGGATTTATAGTCCACAGTTGCAGCCAGCAGTAAGTTTGAGCAAGGGAAGGGGTGTTTAACCCTCCTCCCTGGCCCCAGACCCCACCTGGGGTTTGCCTGGAGTGGGGAAGGGGGCAGTCCCTTCCTGTTTCGTCCCGTCCCCCTCACAGATTGGGCTGCATCCCTAGCTGAGCTTGCCAGTTTTGAAACTGGTTTATGTGCACTGAGCTTTTGTTCTGTTACAGGTTTAAACCAGTTTCAGATCACTTAAACCAGTTTGTGTAACTTCTGTCCCAAGCCCAGATGTAAGATACCTGCTTGCAAACTTCCTTCTGCAAACCATGCTGGTTAATATGCTTGAGTTCTGGTAACAAATGGTCATTCAGTCCCTCTTTCCATCCATTTCCAGGGACCTTTCTCATCATGACAGACTGGCATGAGATGGCCAGTGTCTTCTATTGGCTTTGGGGGCAATAGAAAAGTTACCCCACAGCTTGGAGGAAAGGGTTTTACAGCAGTTATTTCCTGATTCCAAAATTAAAGGAAAGATAGTGACTCTGGCAATGGTCATACAGGATGAGATGCATCCAGGGAATGGTTTTGTACTCCTTGACTTGAAGGATACATACGTTTACATTGCCACAAGGCCTTTCTGCAGGAAGTACTTTTTGGTTATTATTGAATCAGGACTGGAGGTCTTAGCATCTAAAGAGAACGTGGCCACAAGACTCCCTAACCCCTCTCCCCCACCAATCTGCCCCTGCTTATCAGTAGCTGGAGTCCTCTGGGATGTGTTATCCTCATACACACTTGACTTCAGCACTCTTTCTGAGTCGGATGAAAAGAAACTGAAGAGCAGGAAGTAGGCATCAGCCTTATCCCCTCAGCTCAGGGCACCAGAGGAGACAGGGCCAGTGTGTGTCGTCCCAGTGCTGCTACAACAAAAAGTGTTATGATAGATGGCTCAGGGCACGAGCAGTATGCACAAGTGAGAGCATGTAGGTGTGCAAGAAGAACTCCAGTTACTGGTAAATAACTTTTGTTTTTTCCTTTAATGTTTTTGTTTTGGTTTTCATAGCTGAAATATGGTTCTCATAAATGACATAGGCTATCACCTATGAAAACTTATGAATTTCTGACCTCTGATGTGCAGCTGTGTCCTCCCTTCTGCCTGAACTTCAGAGTAACACAGCTAACCACCTCTCTTATCTTTTGGTTTGAATTTATATAAGGGTTGTTTTGCCTTCATTTCATGTCAGGATATCACAAATAATATGTAATACAATGCAAATAAAAGCCTGCATTTTTGGAAAATTATAAGATTGTTTTCCCCATGCTAGTTATGCCTTGGAAAAAATTCTAAAATCTACTGCCCAAATAATGAGAAGTGGGAATTATAAGGGAATGGGTCACACTGTTTTAGAGATGAGAAACTCCTATATGAAGTCTCATGGAGCCAGGTAGAGCCATTTCCTTTTTTCCTGGTCTCTTTTGCTCCCTCTTTATTGGGCCTTTACAAAACGGTGCAACTGTGGCTATAGGGAAGGAGAAAGTCCTATGTCTGGGTCATAAAAATAAAAGCCACCTGTAGCACTTTCTCCAGAGAACATGGACTCAGTTGGGAAATCAGATTTTCTGGTGGTTGACATTAGGGTTACCCAGAGCTTTTGGAGAGCTCTTATCTCATTCTCATTTGCCATTGTTTTATAGATTTGGAAAAAGCTCTGGGGTCAAGTGACCCCAGCCAGGTGCATGTCTAACCTCCTCTTGAACACCTCCAAGGTAGGGGAAAGCACCACCTCCTTTTGAAGCCCATTCCATATTTTGGCAACCCTCACTGTAAAGAGTTTTTTCCTGATGTCCAATCTTGTTGTGCATGGACTTTACTACGTGTGGTCCTTTTTAAGTGTTTTGTTTACTTTTTAGATTAAGGAGGAAGTCAGTCCCTGCCTAGAATGCCATGGAGGTGTTGGACAGGTTTGTTACTCCATGACATCTTTGGGAAATTGGTATAGGATACCACCTCTTGGAATAGCTTTTCCAATGCTTTCTTGGAATAAGAGGCAGTCTATGTGTCTGCAGTGGCATGGAGAATCACTAAATATCTTTTGGTTGCAGTTGCACTTGTTCTAAACTGCATTAGACCTGTAAGAGTGTGTTTGTGTTGCGGAAGGCCACAGAAATTCTTCCTTTCCTTTTTCATGTCCTTGTGTGACAAGGCATTTAGCAGAATTTGCAGGTTCGGTGGAATGTGACAGGGCCGCTCCATAAGTCCTTCTACTGTGGCCTCGAACTTGTGATCTCTGAGCTGTTAACTATGTGCCTTAACACCTGCATCACCCCAGTCCCTGCAGAAATACTTGCTTTTGAAAAAATACTTAAGCCAGGTCTATGCTTGCTGGTTCTGGAATGCAAGCATTACAGTTGCATTAATGTGGTGTTATGCTTGAGCTAATTAATACTGCTGAGAAACACAAAAAATGACCGTCATTACTAAGAGCAACTCTGATAAAGCAATACAAAACCAAAAAAGGTTTTCATGAAAATTTTAAACAGTATAAGGTTTTAGAAGTGAAGTACATCTGCACATATTTCTTTATTGTAACAATAAGTGAAATAAAAATGGACTTAAATATAATTTACAGGCAGAAGGAACTACAAATAAATTAAACATTGACAATATGAGATATGGTTAATTTTGAGATACTGGGTGAACAAAAAAAAATCAAAGAAAAAATATTTTAAAGGTTACCAAAATGAATACAAGACTGATATACACGAACTAAAAAGAAAAGTTGCCCTTAAAATGCTGACATTTCCTTTGCTGTGTTCAGACAGGAGCTTAAAATGGTAGACCATTCTTCACTGTTATGTAAAAGTCTGTGGATTAAAAGAAAGAATATAAAGTGTATAGTTAGGAGCTTAATCCTTAATGTTTTGACCCAAATATGTGCTATCTGGTTGAGTTTTTCTTCAAAAAAATAAGGGTGAAGTTCTTTTGTTTACTGCTGTTACATTCTGGTAAACACCCGCTACTCATTAGTGAACATACTTCCTCCAATTTATGTTCCTATTTGCAATATGTAAACAGTTACGGGGCTTTTTGGTTTGTTGGTGTTTTCTTTTGTGCAAACAACCTTTTTAACCGTGAATGAAATTAATAGCGGGGGAAGCTTATTTATAATAGGAATAATATTTTTCTCCAAATCCACTTTAATGCCTAACATATATTGTTGTTGTTTTCCATTCTTTTACTTGCTAATACCTGATCCTTTAAAAGAATCAATAAGAAAACATGTGACCTGTTGTTGTCTGTATTATCTAACCTATTATGGCAAAAGTACATTCTTTCACTTCCTCAAGATTTCTGTTCAGGGATTGGGAAATTTACTACTAGCTGGTGACAAGCCTATTAGAAATGTATAGAGAGGGGCAAGAGAAGAGCTGTGTTCATGAACAGCACCCTGTTCAGTATTCCAACCCCTTGTTTCCCTGCTGAAGCTAGTTGAAAACTTTGAGCAGGGTTTATACAAAAAACAAAGAAAATAGCTTGGCTACACTAATGCAAACAGCAGAGTGCATTTTAAAGCATCTCTATTTTAGTTTAGTTTAAATGGATTAGGGATTGATTTAAGGAAAACTGAAATAAGCTACTCTTAAGCTGAAATAAATATCTACATTGGGGTTTGCTTTGCTTTAAACCAATCTAAAATCAATTTTGGGACTTGTATGGTGTGCGGGCGCACTTGTGTGTGCACTATGTCCATGCAAGTAAAACTCCCCTGAGTCATGTCTTTCCATGTGACTTTTTATTTCTGCCTGTATTAAGGTACTTCTCTGGTAAATCACTTCGAGCATGCAGTTTAGCATAATCACGAACTGACTGCTTTTAATCCTGGACAGATATCTCTTGGCACTAGGGCTGTGCAAAGCTTCGGATTGTGATTCAGATTTGGAGATGATTTAGATGATTCGGAGGCCAAATCTATGAATCTGAATCAAATCGCTAGAAGCTTTAAGTTTTCCAAATCAATTCGGAGCTTTGGAATCAATTCGGAAAAGATTCAGGGATTCAGAGCTTCAGCCATAGGGTATAATGGGGAATCAATGAAATATCTATAACTTTGTTCTTTTTTTCTGATTTGGATGACACTTGCAGGGGTGGTAGCCTCTGCTGAAGTTTCGTCTGAATTGGCTAAAAATAACAAAGTTACAGATATTTCATTGGTTTCCCCATTATACTCTATGGCCGAAGCTCTGAATCTTCCAAAGCAATTTGGCCGAATCGAATCGGAAAAACAGTTTGGATCTCTGAATTGAAGCTCTGGCATCTGAATTGGCCAAATCCGAATCGAATAGTTCCCTATTTGCACAGGCCTACTTGGCACCATGCTCTGACACCAAGGTCTTTGTATTCTGGATTTTTCTTGTGGCCCATTGGAAGTACCTGACCAGAAACAACTGGAAATGGGGGCGTTTTAAGTAAAACTGACCAATGCCAATAATGCCAGTCCTGTTATGCTGTAAACCATCTTTCTTTTGCAAGCTAGTGGCATTTTTCAACTGCTTCAGGTAGCATGTGAAGAAGACTACTGTGCACCATAATTCTGACAGTCATTGGGTTGGTTGTACCAAATGTGTTGGTAACCACACAGCTGGGGTAAAGCAGTCATTCTCAACCAGGGTGCCATTGTACCCTGGGATGCAGCAAGATCTTTTTAGTAAGGGTGCCATTGTGTGCTGTGCAATATTGGCACTGTTAAGTGTGCAAACTTACAAATGATTTGCAAGATAAGCTCAGAGATTTCAAATAGGAATCCATAGTGTCAAAGATATTCTGACCTGTTGTGGTCTTTTGGAGTTCTTTGCAGCAGAAGAATTGCTCTATTATTTTTCCATGGTCAAAAAATAAGTTAAAGCTAAGAGCTGGCATTTTCCAAGGGATGTGTTGGTTCTCAACCTTGCTAGACTTGTTGTGAAGAATTGGGAGACGGTCAGTCATAGTAGTAGTGCAAAGATACAGGCAGTCCTTGACTTACAATCTTTCAGGTTACAATGTTTTGTGCTGACAAGATTTATAAATTGACACCGTTTCAACTTTCTGACGTCAGTTTTAACTTACAACGCTTGATCTGATGCAACGCCATGCCAGTGAACAAGTTTGTTGCATCACCCTGGAGAATACCTGTCCAAACTTCCTTGGACACTTTCTTTAAGAAAGCAGCCAAGACTCCTGAGAAGACTCCAGCCAAGAACCCTTCAAAAAGTCCAACCAAGAGCATTTCAAAAAGTCCAGCAAAGTCACCTCAAAGAAGTCCTTCCAAATCAATATTATTGCTATTTACCATATAAATATATTGCTGTAACTATTATTCATCTATAATCGATCAAGTACAAAATTCTGAGGTATTTTTGGTGAAAATAGGGTATTGGGCCCTATTGGTTCAGGAACCAATTGGTTCAGGAACCAATCCCCCATTTATAATATTGTTTCGTATGAGAAAATTGGTTCCGAGTTGCAACGTTTCGACTTAAGTCGCGGTTTTCAGGAACCCATTGTGTCGTAAGTCTGAGGTCTGCCTGTACCGCTAGAGAAAATTCTGGATTTCAGTTTAATTCCTGGAATGCCTGCTTGGCAGAGCACTGCTTCCAGGCTCAGCTCACTTGCACTGCCTGGGGGACAGGACAGTGCTGCTTGGAGTTCTCATTGTGGAGAATGGGTTTATCCTCCCTGTTTGGAAGCTTGTTATTCCCAGTTGCTACTGGTCAGCAGCTTCCCCAGTTTGGTGTGCTGATAGATCAGCCCTTGGGACTGGTGCTGCTGGCCTGGATCATAAAGCCTAAATTCACAGGGGATTGTTGTTTGTTTGTATGGTTAGCTATTTCTATTGTATTTGGGACACTGATAGAGCCAGTATGTTTGTTTGTCCCTCATTAATGTTCATCTAGGCGCAGTGGTTAACAACTTTTTTTTAGAATTAAGGCACACTCTACCAGCACCTCAGGTGGAGAATCACTCTTCTAGGGAAAGAGTCATTTCTCCATGGTGCTGAAAGGCATGGTTGATTATCATGGTAGGTTCTCCTGGTTTGGAAAGGTCCTCAATACCTGGACCTTTAGGAACTCTACACTGTTAATCCAATGGGAAGTTGAACTTTTGCTCCAAAGAGAATCATGGACATTTATGACTGTGCAAGTTCTCTTTAGTCTAGGAAGGCCAGCTTTCCCTTTGTCTCCCTTGTTTCTGAGACCTTTTATTGAAAACTTGGATAGGAGAAAGAAGCTGTTCAAATTGGAGATGTAAAGGTTAAATGGTTAACCAGTAATTATATTTTTTACCATTTAACATTTACCATTTACCTCCTGGCTCAGTGCTGTCAGGGGCTGCCTGGGAGGTGGCGCAGATCCAGGCTGCAGCAGCTTCTGTGGCAGAGAAATAACTAGTGGTAAGATGGGGGGAGGTGGGGGGGGAATGGGTGTGCCTGGGTCTGTGCAGCCTGCCCCTGTACCACCCAGTGGCAGCCCCAACATTACACTTGCTCCTATTTAAGCCCTGCTGGTTCCGCTGTGCCACTTTACCTGGCTCCACTCCCTCAGGTAACTGCTGTTTACCTCCCTGCTGCAGTAGCTGCGAGATGCTGCAGCTCAGATCCACACTACTTCCTGGACAGCCCCTGCCAGAGCCTCTTGCCTGACAGTGGCCCTGGCTCCCTATGCTACCCTGCCCCTTTGCCACAGGACCATTTAATCAATATAATTAGAGGAGGTTAAATGGGTAATTTTTTAAACAGTATTTATATCCATAGTTCAGACATACCCTATGTAGCTGCAGAATGACATTGCAGGGTGCATTTGGAGGACTGGAGGGAAGATGGAAGTGTGTTGTGACATGACATTAGATACTTAGGAATGAATAGCTGGGACAATTTGGGGTGAGTTAAATTACTTCCTCAAAATGCAGTTTCTGTTGCCTTGACTAAATAGTTTCAGCTGAGAAAAATAATTCAGGCATAAATCCATGAAGATGTTTCTCCATTTATTTCCCTGTGGAGAGAACACTTGCCCAGGATTTGAGGGGCCTGTGTTCAGTTTCTTTTACTGTCTGAGAGGATTTTAATCTGCATCACCCAAGCGAGTGCCATAATCACTCTGCTACAGGGTAGTCGGGCTGGAGGAATTGGAGAGGAAGCAGCTTTCAAATTCTCCTTGAAGTTTTGTGCAAGTGAAAAAGAATTAAACTTTCACTAGAATAGAAACTAAGCCTCCTTTACTTCCACTCCCCTACCGAGTGTCCTGATTAACCAGGCTAGTGAGTGTCTTGCAATGATTATGTTCATGTGTGTATTATGTAAATTAAACAGCTCCAGTAGGAGAAGCTGAGGGAGATTATCCCAGAATACCATGTAGCCTTGGTGATAAGAGCAGTCTCCTAAAAGGTGAGAAGGCCTGGCTTGAATCCCTGCTCTGAATCTGGTAGAGAATGAATTGAGTCATTTACTGCAGAAAGGGGAAGTGGGAGACTTGAATTCTAATGGTCTAGGAAGAGGAAGGAACTGAACTCGGGTCTCCCTTACCCTATAGTTAATCCCTACTCCGGTATTTAGAGAATTAAGTGCAGTAGAAACAATAATAAAAAAAGAACTGTTCAGTATATGGCTTGCTGGGGAGAAACCAACATGGTTTTGTCAACAGAACATCATGCCTCACCAGCCTACTAGATTTATTTGTGGATGTCAATAAGCAGGTGGATCAGGGTGATCCAGTTGACATACTGTTTTTGGATTTCCAGAAAGCCTTTGACAAGGTCTCCCATCAGAGACCTTAATAAAGCTATGTAGTCATGGTATTACAGGGAAAGGTCCATTCGTGTATTAGAAATTGGCCTAAGGATAGAGAGCAAAGGGTGTGTATAAATGGTCAGTTTTGGGAATGGAAAAAAGCAAACAGCAGGGTCCCACAGGGACCTGTATTAGGATCAGTGCTGTTTAACATATTTATAAATGATCTGGAAAAGGGGTTGAATAGTGAAGTGGCCCAATTTGTGGATGACACAAAATTATTCAAAATGGTAAAGACCAAGTTGGACTGCAAAGTACTACAGAAGGATCTGACACTATTGAGCAAATGGGCAACTAAATGAGAGCTGAAATTCAATGTAGATAAGTGTCAAATGATGCATATGGGCAAAGATAACCCAAGCTACGCCTACACTATCTCTACCTATACTCTCTCTCTACCTATAGTCTAATTATACCTACACTATCTATTACCACGCAGGAAAGAGGTCTTGGGATCATTGTGAACAGTTCTCTAAAAACATCAGCTCAGTGCTCAGCAGCTGTCAAAAAGGCAAGGAAAATGTTAGGAATTATTAAGAAGGGACTTGTAAACAAAGTGGACAGCTTTTGTCCTGTGCCACCACTGCTCAGCGTAGGCAGGTGAGCCTGGAGCAGGCACAGGATGCGCAGGGTCAGGGCTGTGCAGCGCAGGTCCCCACTTGTATTGCAGGGCTGGGGCCAGTGGTGGTAGGAACTAGAAGGAGCTGCCTGCTACCTGGGCTTCCTATGAAGGCAGTACAGCTGTGGAGCTGCCCTAGCCTTGCTGCATGCCAAGGGGGTGGCAGGACATGCTATGGCTAGACTGTGCCTGGGCCAGGGGACCAAGGGACCTGCCACAACTTGGATCCAGTTTGCAGTCCGTATTTTGCCCACCCCCGATATAGGAGGAATCGTTTCAGGAGCAGCCAAGACTCCTTTCAGGCTTTATGCCAAAACCAACACCTTAAACTTCATGCAATAAACAACTGATAGTTAACATAGATCATGGGGCACAAACGTAATGGCCCCATCTTGAGAAGTGGCCATGCTCCACACTGTTTTCCCAGCAGTAGGTTCCCAGTGATGTTACTGTGTGGCCCCACATAATCTATTCCAGTTATCTGCCTGGAGGTTACAAAGGCCTGGAAAGAAGTAGCAAGTGTCTGCACCTTCAAGAAAAGTTAGCAATGTTCTTGCCAAATACAAGTGATAAAAGATGCTTTTGACAACTGCTACTACTAGGAGATTTGTAGGCACTAGTGGCAAAAGAAGATGAGTTTTAACTTAATAAGGTTCAACTTTGACTGGTATTAATAACAGCCAGTTAGTGGCACAGGTTACCCAATGGCACAGTTGCAATACATTTAAATAGAGATATTCTTGCTGAGATTAGATCATCATTTGGAAATTACAGTGTCTGGTTCATTATGATGAATGCAGGGTTTGGAGTAAATGACCAGAGGTCCCTCTCATCTGCAATTCTGTAACAAATTCCTATCTCTTTTTTAAACTTTTATTCTAAAAAGGGGAAAAAATTAAAATCTGCATTCTCTGTATTTCATGGTGTACAAGTCAGGTTTTGAAGCCCAATTGTTGCGTCTTAAAAATCAAACTCAACTTGTACACCATGCTGGTGCTGCTCGCAGGGGATGTCGCCATGCCAGCAGAGCACCAAACCCATACCCTCCCCCGTCCCCTGCGAGTAGTGTCATGGCAGCGCCGCTTGCAGAGGATGAGGCCACACCAGCCAAGCATGAGCCCGGCCCCAACTTTTATACACCGTGCCTATAAAAATCCTTACCTTTCAGATCAGAAAGTCAGCAGCCAATTTATACACCATATCAACCTATACACCGTGAAACACTGTAAACGTAATTCTTCCTCCATTCGCGTTAGAAACAGGAAATTACATTTTATGGGTTAAATATCTCTAACTTTTTAAAATTAAAAGCAGCTTTTAGAACTGTTTTAGAAATGCACATAGTTTTCAAGCATCTGTGAACATTTTTTACCATATTTACCTGAATCTAAGATGACTTAGAATGTAAGGTGATCCTCCCAGTAACTAGATTCTATAGATGTAACAAAATTATAGATTTTCCAATTTCCTGTGTATAGAATCTAATTGGTGGGTTGTCTTAAATTTGTCCCCCACCCACTGCTGCAGTGAGACGAGCAGTGCTTTGGGGGCAGGCGAGTGGGGAGTCAAGTGGCCTGCCCCTTTTTGCCTGCCCCCCCACTTGCTCCTACTGCTGCATGTCCCCCCAGAGTACCTGCATGCCCCAGCCCCTGCCCTCCCCTGCACTGCTTGCTCTCTGTCCCAGCTGCCCCGCTGTGCCTGTGCTCCCTGACGTGGCACTTACCCCTGACCTTCACCCCCTGACATCTGCCTCCGCTTCCCTCTCATGCTCCCTTCCCCTGATGCCCCTGCCCAACCGAGAGCCGCTCTAATTAAAGTGCCACGGCATCTTGTGCATCAGCGCCCCCACACTTTTAAAATGATGGTGGGGTGCTTGGACAAAAGCTCATTCAAGCTTTAGTTCAGGTGACCCCGCTGCCACTTTTGAAGCATGGGAATGCTGATGCCTGAGATGTGGGAGGCTGCTGGAGCATGGTAATAATTACCAAGCTCCAGCAGACTCAATTGAGTCTGCTCCGATGCTCTGTAATTACAGCACGTTGGAGCAACCTCTGTGCTCATGTACAGGCGCCATTAGCTTTGTAAACTTAATGTTCTAAATTGGGTCGGCAACCCCCGGCACACGTGCTGAACATGGCACGCTAGCCTGTTTTCTTTGGCACACGTTGGGGCTGGGGAGGCAGCAGCTGTTTGTAGCCTCACGGCTGCAGCCGGTCCAGGTCTGGGTAGCTGCTGCCAATCGGGAGCCTGTGCTGCTCCCAGCAGGCAGCTGGAATGCTGCAAGCCCTGCTGGGAGCAGCCCAGTCTTTGTGGCTATCAGCAGCTACCTAGAGCTCGGGCCAGCTGCAGCCAGGAGGGTACAAACAGCTTCTGCCTCCTGTCCCCAGTTGGCGCAGTGCCGGCACCTGCTGCCTTCCCGGGCCTGGGAGACAGCCGGGACTGGGGCGGAAGGACATTATACAGAACTACTGCTTGAGTTAATGGAATACCTGATAGCAGCAATAGCAGACCAGCAGTAGATGGGGATGAGACCTATGTTTTGTCAGTAGGCTTCATAGTTTTTTGCTAGTAGCAAAGGAATGGTGCAATTTAGTAACTTTGGATATTGGAGAAAGCATTGGTATTGATCACACTGTAGAATCCTATGTTTGCAAGTCTGGAAACTTTTGATTGATTGATTTACCTGTAACAATTTGGGTTGCATATATGCCCTGCTCACCCCCAGCTTATCTGATCTGATCTTCTCATGTTCTTCAGTTACTCCCATGCCCCTGCTGAATTTCCCAGTTGATTTCTCGTCTCCCTCTTTGCGTTCCTCATCCAGGCTAAGTGCTCATACTTGTCCACTGAAGTGTAACATACTAGAATCCAGTGTAGAGGTACCCTGGGAAAAATCAGATATACCAGTGCAAGTCAGAGTGTTGGTGTCATGTGTTTGCTTCAGCTGTGGAATAGTCATTTTGCCTAGTGCAGGCAGCCTGTTTTCACTTCTGCCACAATGTAGTGGTGGGGCCCTTTCCTTTTTCATGCTCTTGTGACAAGGTATTTAGCAGAATTTGCAAATTCATTGGAATCTGACATGGCCGCACCATGAACTCTTCTGCTGAGGTCACAAACTTGCAACCCCTGGGCTGTCAACCATGCTCCTTAGCGCCCACACCACCCCAGCCCCTGCTTGTTTGCTGATGTCAGCATCACCAGTCTAGCTTTTAGGCAGCCTGGCAGCAGGGCCTGGTCTGGATTGACTTGAGTTTTCTGTAGGATAAAATAAGATTTACAAGCTTCTGTGGAACCCTAAAGGAAGGCTGGGCTGTTCTGGGAGTCGCAAGGCCTCTGCCCAGCTGATAGTGTCATGGCCTTAATGCTTGTGCCCAGGTGACGGTATATAACCGCATCTGTCCATTCGTCCATTCCACAGCCTAGCATTGAAAGGCAGCTTGTACAATGGCTACTTGGCAGTTACTGCAGGAGGGCTGGTCATCTGTTTAAAAAACAAAACAACACAAAACTGTCTTCTACAAACATGGGCAGCTAGCTTTGTGGTGATGGCATTAGTCCTGTTTAATAATAATAGTTGGGGATAGCAATGCCAAATGTAATGGTATTGATTTTTATTTTTAAATTGATCATATTAATATCTAATTGCTTGAAGTGCAGTCTCAGTTATAGTGTTACCAGTTCTAATTGTTCCTTTTTTTTTTAGATCATCCTTTGCAGGATGGAAGTGCCAAGTGCAAGATGGCTCATTGAATGATATAGACTATTTCAGCTTCTTTTTTTCAACCCTCACAGGTAAACCATGTTAATTTTTTACTTTCAAAATAAGAAAATGGAAATTATTTTAATGAATTAGTGCAGGCTTCAGCAGTGTACAGTCCTTAGAGCTGCTAGATCTGGGCCATAGAGCTGAGGTGCTTCAACAGTGTTTCAGCAGTGTGGGGCTTTGTCCATGCTGCGTCTGAGTAGCAAGGAGTTGCACCCACACTGCAGCTTGGGTGGGAAGAAGCAGCAGCCAAGAAAAGCAGTAGTACACCAGTCTACCTCGTATCTGAGCCTGTTGTTAAGGCAAACAGCGCTGAAACATTGCTGACTGCTGAACTATTGGATCTCATTTAGAAGAATTGATAGATAAGGTAGATCAATACCAACTGTGAGGTGCAGGTTAAAAATGCTTGTACACATTGCAAAAAATCAGAAATTCTAGCAGCCTTCTACACTTTGCTTATTTATTCTCTTTAATTCTGTTTTAGCCCCTTATACTTTCACTTCCAAGTACCATTTGGCCTGAAGTGTTTCACATTCTTTCAATGCATGGATTAATTATTTTTTTTCTGACTGCATTTTCTTCAAATTCTCAGTATTTAAATAAATTATTTTATCAAAAAATATTTTTCCCTATTTTAAGAAAATGCTTTGTCTATTTGTATATATTTTATTTAAACACAAAATTAGAGTCTCTGCCAGATTGCTCTGGGCATCCTGACAGCATTTAAAATATGCAGTTAAAGTACAGTGGTCTCTCCATTCTTCTTAGATAATATTCTTAATGAACACTGAGTACTGATGCAGATAAGGCTATGTTTACATGGGGAAACTCGGGAAATTTAAGAGGAGGTCTACCATGTAACTTCATTTAGCATTGTTCTTGCCTAATTTACCTCATGGTGAAAAAAGGTATCTTTTCTTTTCTGTTTTTTTCAGAATAGCTCACAAGCATTAGTTACCTTGAGGTAAAAAATAGATATTTTAACAGCGAAGACGAGACTATATTGTTAGTGTAGAGGGAAAATCAGGAAAAACTTTATGTAAATAATAAGACTTTTGTGGTGCAGTGACACTTATTTTCAATCTGTTCATAAAGCATTTGGCAATTAACTGGAACATATACTGGTAACAATGGTTAAAAAGATCTTTGTAAACTACATTGAAACGATAAGTTTTGTAACGTTTGACCATTCATTAGCTGATGTTAAAAGGCAAAAAATACAAGTAACTAATTAGTTGATACCTGTTTGATTTAAAAATTTATTTTTTTTCATATTTCAGAACACAAACTTGTTAGCTTTTCTTTTCTTTCTTTGCATAAGTAGCTTGGAGCAAATTGTTCTGCAGTGAAATAGTTGAACATATACTGAATTTGCTTCTAGAAATCTTATATTCTGACAGTATTTGCAGCCATTAGCTACTGTGCATATCCAAACTCAATATAGGAGGTGAAATTTCCAAAATGTATTTAACTGCATAAAAACAGATTCCTTTATTATTTTTAAAACTGTATTAGCTATACCACTGAAAAACTGTGATATAAGTGAGCCTTTTTTTAACCAGTTTATAATTCAAAATTTTAATGGATATTTCTTAGGCCGCCTCTAGACATGCAAGTAAAGGTACGATGGGACCTAATGTGTGATTCACACAATCACACCTCCTGTCATACGACATGTGCATGGCAGGAGGTGCAATTGTGGGATTGTGGCTTAGATCCCATTGTGCCTTGCTCGGGCTCCCTCTGCACTGGCAAGAAGCAAATTCTTGCAGTTGGGAGCCCCCTCAGTTGAGGGGCTGTCAGCAATGGGAGCACCTCACATACCCCTTGAGCTACATGATTGTGACTGCCACTATCCCCTAGTCTTGGTGGTTTGTGAAACCCCTGCAGCCTTATCTTGGCTTCCACAATTCCCCAGCCCCAGGGGTTTCATGTACCGCCAGGGTATCTGGCTTCTGGCACCTAGTGTCTGCAGCTGCATGACTCTGTATCCCTGTGCTGCCAGGACCCAGAGTCAGTAGTTGCTGGGGCTGATAGTCCTCTCAGTTGTAGAACTCCCAGCCCTAGCTGCGCATGATGCTCCTGTGGGGCTGGGAGCCCTGTCAACTGATGGGGTGTGCAGCCACAGGGAAGACCCTACTACATAAGACCCTACTACATTGCTCCAAACTACTTATGAGGAGAGGTTGAGGGACCTGAACCTGTTCAGCCTCAGCAAGCAGAGGCTGAGTGGGGATTTGGTGGCTGCCTACAAACTTGTTAGGGGAGATCAGCAGCAAATAGGAAGAGTCCTATTGCCCCCCAGCAGCACCTGGGGTGACGAGGAACAATGGCCAGAAGCTGCTGGAGAATAGGTTCAGGTTAGAGATTAGGAGGCACTATTTCACTTTCAGGGTAGCTAGCATCTGGAACCAACTTCCTAGGGAAGTGATCCTCGCTCCTACCTTGGGTAAATTCAAGAGGAGGTTGGATGAACACCTGTCTGGGGTCGTGTGATCCCAGCATGTGCTCCCACCAGTGGTGGGGGGTTAGACTAGATGATCTATTCAGGTCCCACCTGACCCCTAACTACTATGAAACATATGCAAATTAAATCTTGATAGCAACCAGCTATGAAGTTGGTACATATTTTTGAGGTCTAACTTTATAGGTGGTTGGAGCTTTTTATGGTATGACAGCTGTATTGCACATGTAGCTGGTTTTAACGTAACTGTGCAGTTAACCAGTTAATTGCACATTACCTGTTATATGTAGAGGGGACCCTTAGATTTTCCCTTTCCCTTACCTCTTACTGCATTCTCAAGCATTTTCTTCTTTGAACTCAAACTTCATTTTGCTATCCTTTCTTTACAATATTAACTGAGACGTATCGGAATTGTTGAACAATAAATATTCTGTTAATACAAAAGAATTTTTTTTCAGTTGTCGTAGTAAAGTGGAACAGCACACATGATGATAAACTGGTTTATTCCTTCTTTTTCCTAGGGTTTTCAAGAGAGGAATTGATGAGCCTTCAGAGCATTAGAGGAAAACCTCACATTAGCCAGACGCAACTTTCACCTATTCGTCTCTATCTGACTGATCTGGACCAGTTTTTACACCACTGGGGTGTGACAGAGGTAATACTAGTTCTAAGAGACAGCATACAAACCCCAGAGTTCCTGATTCCTTCTCTTTATCCCTTGGTATTAGAAAGCTGTCCTAAGTTGAAAAGAGCTCAAAATATTATTGCTGCTAGATTTGTTTAAGGCCATTCCAGAGCCCTTTGACAGTATATTGGGCGAAGCTGATTTAAAAGGCAATTGTTCAGTAATAAACCTATTTTGGGCAAGAGGTAGATAAGTCTCAGTGGAAAATTCTTAAACTTTAATTAGATTAGGACTTGGAATTAATTGTTGGCTGCCAAAGGAGAAGAAATTATTTGCAAAAACTAATTTTGAAAGATTTTTCTTGGAAGTAAATTCTGCTGTGAAAGAACACCCTTATTAAACACAAGAAATAAGATTGAACTGATACTACAAATACTTAAGAATAATTTCTTCTGTTCATCCACTCAGTTTACTTGAATTAGCAGTTTTCTAGTAGTACTGTGAATTCTGTGCCTGTCTCTATGATCATGCTGAGGTTTGCTCAGTTTAGATTTACTGTAGGTGCTAAAAGAACCTGAAGCTAGCAGATTTTATTTTAAGCAAATAAGAGGATTTTATTTTAAGCTAATGAGAGATAAATATATTTAAACTAATCTTTGGGATACATACTTCAGTTTTGATCTAGTCTCACTTAACAATGAGAAGACAGCTATGACAATAGAAGCAATTGTAAACAGCTGTTGTAATTAAGTATGTAGATTGTTTTTAGTATTGGCAATCCATTTTGCTTAAAGGTAGAGGCATATTGGGCTCCTTCTGTTCCTAGAATCAAACAGAATAATACATAAAGTTAAGTGATGTTACCTAATAAGTGCACTGATAAATCTGTATCTGCATCTGTGTGTGTGAATACATTTATAAACTAGACTAAGCACTCTAAGCAACCTCCTACAACCTTTTTTGTTGGAAAAAAATTCTTAAATTTTTTTATTTAATGAATCCAACTTACGAAATAAATTTAAGATTTTAAAAATTCATCCAATCCCCTAAAATACACATACGATCTTTATCTTTCATCAACAGTGTTCCTTTAATATAAAGAGTCTTGTCCTTTTTTATCTTCCTTTCAGTCCCTGACAATTACTTTTATAATTCAATCTACATTAAGCTTTTGCATTTCTTCATCTTTATATATTAATTCATCCCTTCTTCCTCAGAACTCTGCATATTATAACTTTAACTATCTTCTCATCTCTGCTTTTAAGTTTTAAATTTATTTCAAATTTGTTCTTCAGTGTTAGCTCATAGAACTTGCAATTACCTTCAGTATTTAGAAAAGTTTCTTCAACTTTCTGGTTTAGAAGCAGAACACTTTTTTTTCTCTTTGCAAGTTCCAGAAATTTGCACCAGCTTTCTAAGCTAGTATCTTTTTTCCTTTTCCCTTGTAGAACGTTGACTTGACTGGCAGGTGACAGAACAAGGAGCAATGATCTCAAGTTGCAGCAAGGGAAGTTTAGGTTAGATATTAAGAAAAAATTTCTCACAAGGAGGGTAGTAAAACACTGGAACAGGTTACCCAGAGAGGTTGTAGAATCTCCATCTTTTGAGTTATTAAGACCTGGCTAGACCAAGCATTGGCTGGGATAATATACTTGGGGATGGCCCTGCTTTGAGCAGGGGGCTGGACTAGATGAGGTCATGAGGTCCCTTTCAACCCTAATTTTCTTTGATTCTATGAATTTTAGTAATGCAAAAGTTTTTAAACCAGTCAGTGATTTTTGGGGTGTCACTTCTTTTCCAGGCTTTTGCAGGGGTACTTCTGGCAGCCACGAGAAAATGACTAGTCAATTCCTTATGACTCGTAGGTTGCAAAGTTCTTAACAAGGTTCAATAAGAACACTAAGGTGTTATCTAATAACTGACATTTTACTTCTCTCACCATGTCTCCAACCTTTCATAGATTTCATAGATTTCATAGACATTAGGGCTGGAAGGGACCTCGGAAGATCATCGAGTCCAGCCCCCCGCCCAAAGGGCAGGACGTCAGCTGGGGTCATAGGATCCCAGCAAGATAAGCATCCAGTTTCATCTTGAAGGTGTTCAATGAAGGCGCTTGAACAACCTCCGGCGGCAGGCTGTTCCAGACCTTGGGGGCTCGGACAGTAAAGAAATTCTTCCTTATGTCCAGCCTGAAACGATCTTGTAGCAGTTTGTGACCATTCGTCCTCATCATCCCTTGGGGCTCTCTGGTGAACAAACGTTCCCCTAGATACTGATGGTCACCCCTGATAAACTTGTAGGTGGCCATCAGATCACCCCTGAGCCTGTGCTTTTCCAGGCTAAAGAGCCCCAGGGCTCTCAGCCTGTCATCGTAGGGTCTGCTTCCCTGACCTCTGATCATGCGCATGGCTCTTCTCTGGACTCTCTCAAGCTACTCCACATCCTTTTTGAATTGTGGAGCCCAAAACTGGACGCAGTACTCCAGCTGCGGCCTCACTAAGGCCGAGTACAGGGGGAGAATGACATCCCGGGATTTGCTTGAGAAGCATCTATGGATGCAAGCCAGCTTTTTGGTCGCTATACTAGCCGCAGCATCGCATTGCAGGCTCATGTTCATCTTGTGGTCAATGATGACCCCCAAGTCTCTTTCTTGCATAGTGCTAGCCAACATAGCACTGCCGAGCCTATAAGGATGCTGCGGGTTTTTTTTCCCAAGGTGGAGAGCCTTGCATTTATCGGCGTTGAACACCATCAGATTCTCATCCGCCCATTTGCTGAGCCTGTCCAGGTCAGCCTGGATCATCCGCCTGTCTTCTGGTGTGGATGCTTTGCCCCAAAGTTTGGTGTCATCGGCGAACTTGGCCAGTCTGCTTCTGACTCCAGTGTCCACATCATTAATGAAGATGTTGAACAGTATGGGTCCAAGGACAGAGCCCTGGGGGACCCCACTGGTCACAGGACACCACAATGAGTGACTTCCATCAATTACTACCCTCTGGGTCCGACCCCGGAGCCAATTTTCCAGCCAGTGGATCGTGGGGGACCCAAGGCGACAATTGGCCAGTTTCTCCAAGAGACGATCATGGGACACCAGATCGAAGGCTTTTTTGAAGTCAAGATATATGACATCAATCTCATCTCCCTTGTCCAGGTGATAGGTCACCTGGTCGTAGAAGGAAATGAGATTGGTCAAGCAAGACCTACCCGCAACAAACCCGTGCTGGCTATCCCTTAAGATGTTGGTGTCGGCCAGTCCATTAAGGATGGCCTCCTTAATAAACTTTTCTAAGATCTTCCCCGGGATAGAAGTCAGGCTGATGGGCCTACAGTTAGCCGGATCCACTTTCCTCCCCTTCTTGAAGATAGGCACCACGTTGGCCTTCTTCCAGTCTTCGGGCACTACACCAGAGCGCCAAGAGTTTTCAAAGATCCGCGCTAGAGGCTGGGCTATGATGCTTGCCAGCTCCTTGAGTACCCTGGGGTGAAGATTGTCAGGGCCGGCTGACTTGAAGGTATCCAGCTTCTCAAGATGTTCCTTCACAAAGTCAGCATTAATGGAGGGCAGGGGATCACCCTCACCCGGACTTCCCGGCCCTGTAGCGGGCACGGGCGTCCCATGGGGCTGATGAAAGACCGATGCAAAGTACCTATTTAATAGGTTGGCTTTTTCCTGGACGTCAGTTGTCAGTTGCCCCATCTGGTTCAGCAGGGGTCCAACGTTGCCCCTGCTTTTCCTCTGGCTCCCCACATATCTGAAAAAGGACTTTTTATTGTCCTTGATGCTCAAAGCTAGCTGGAGTTCAGTTGCAGCCTTGGCTTTCCTGGTCTGCTCCCTACAGGACCGGACCAGTGCAGAATAATCCTCCTTGGAGGTGACTCCCATCCTCCATCCTTTGTAGGCCTTTCTTTTTAGCCTCAGGAGGTCTGCTAGGTCCCTGGAGAGCCAGGGGGGCTGCTGTCCCCTCTTGCTGCCTTTCCTCCGAGATGGAATAGACTTAGTTTGTGCATTGAGGATCGCTCCCTTGAGGAGCAACCACTCTTCTTGAACTCCCCTCTCCCTGTGGTCACAGTCCCTTAGGGCCTGACTGACAAGCCTCCTGAGCTTGTCAAAGTCGGCTTTCCTGAAGTCAAGGACTTGCGTGTTGCTGATTGACTTGCCAGCTTTTCGGCGGATGGTGAAGGTGATCAGCTCGTGGTCGCTGTCACCCAGCTTCCCATCGATCACTAGGTCGCCAACTAGGTCCTCCCCAGTAGCCAGCACCAGGTCGAGCAGCGCTTTGCCTCTCGTTGGCCCATAGACTTCTTGAGTCAGGTAGAGGTCATCCATGCACGAGGGGAAGCTCTGCGACCGCTCAGATTTTGCTGAGCGATCCTCCCACGAGATGTCTGGGTAATTGAAGTCACCCATGACAACCATGGTCCTGGAGCAAGCTGCCTCAGCCAGTTCCTGGGCAAACTCCTGGTCTAGCTCAGGACTTTGGGTGGGAGGTCTGTAATAGACTCCCACCATTGTGTCCCCTGTGCCGTGTTCCCCACGGATTTTAACCCAGAGGGTCTTCAGCCGTCCACCCTGGTCGCCAATATCGGCTTGCAGGGACGCGTAGCTTTCCTTAACATAGAGAGCTACACCCCCGCCCCTTTTCTCTACACGATCCCTCCTGTACAGGGTATAGCCATCTATCCCCGTGGTCCAGTCCTGGGTGGAGTCCCACCAGGTCTCCGTGATCCCTATGACATCGTAATTGTTTGCACTGAGCAGGAGGATGAGCTCCTCCTGCTTATTCCCCAAGCTCCTGGCATTTGTGTACAGGCAGGCAAGTGCCCCCTGGGAGGCTCCTTCCTTGCCCACAGATTTTACCAGGGCTGGGGCTGGGGTGGGCTCCCTTGAGTGCTGTGATCCGCTGGCTTTGCAAGGATTGTTCAGTGGGCCAGCAGTGGCGGTAGTCCCCCCGTTCCCCAGCGGGCTTAATTTAAAGCCCGGTGGAGCAGGTCAGCCAGTCTGGCTGAGAAGAGCCTCCTCCCTAGGGGAGAGAGGTGGAGACCATCTCTTCCCAGCAGCTCGCTGCCTCTCTCGCCAAAGAGCGGGCTGTGGTCATGAAAGCCAAAGCCTTCCTGACAACACCAGCGCCGCAGTCTTTGGTTGACCACATAGATCCTCCTGTCCCTTCTCAGCCCATAGCCTGAGACTGGGAGGATCGACGAGAACACCACCTGTGCCCCCAGACCCTTAAGCCCCGCTTCCAAATCCCTGTAGCGCCTCATGGCCTGGCTGGGAGTGCTCCGAGCCGTGTCATTGGTGCCCACATGAATAAGGAGCATGGGATAGTGGTCTGTGGGTTTGAGGAGCTTGGGGATCCTCTCTGCAATGTCCCGGATGCGGGCCCCTGGGAAGCAGCAGACTTGCTGGGCTAAGGGGTCAGGGTGGCAGATTGGCCCCTCCGTCCCCCTCAGGAGGGAGTCTCCCACAACAAACACCTTACGTTTTGTCTTGGGGAGAGCAGGGGCGGGAGCTGCAGTTAGGCCCATGTTGCCTGTGGGGAGCCAGCAACTCAGCAGGCTCTGCTGGGGCAGCAAGAGGTGCGTACCTGTTGCTCAGTTCTGGCGGGGGAGGGGCCTTGGTGCGGCGGGCCTTAGGGCCCTTGACCACCTTGGTCCATGCCCCTGGCTGGACACAGCAGGAGGTCCCAGAGTCCTCCTCTGGCCTGGAGGGAGACTGTGATCTACCCTCTGCCTCCCGGGGGAGAAGGGCCTGGCAGTAGGAGTCTATCTCCTGCTCGCAGTCCCTGATGGCACGCAGTCTGTGGACTGTGGCCTGGAGCTCCTCCAGCTGGCGTGCCAGAGACCCCAAAAGGGAGCAGACCCCGCAAGGGGAGGTCGCCATGCTCCCAGGCCCCAGAGCCTGAAAAAGGGACAGGCAGCCCCCGCAGCCGAGAGCCAGGGGCTCCGTCTGGGTGGCCGTCTCTGAGGTGCCAGAGGGGGGGGCCGCGGAGCCCAAGGGGACCCTCGGGGTGCGGCACGTGCCCATCCGTGTCATGCCTCTGGTAGGCTGGCTACGGCTGGGACTTTCTACCCTGGGGGGTGTGCAGGCAGGGTCTGGCGCCCTCCCGCATGCCCTCCCGCGCGAACTCTGCGCTAACTCGCGCACCGGCAGAGAAGCGCGCCTGTTTGTGCAGCCTGTTCGTGCGGCTCCGGTCGCGTGGCTCCCTGGGGGGCTGGGCCAAGTAGGGGCCTGGGCGGGGCTTGACCCGGCCCGGCTCCACTCAGCTGCTGCCTCCCACACACACACTAAGGGGGTTAGCCCCTTCTCTCCACGGTCCCCGCTTACCCCGGCTGCGCTGGGGGTCAGCGGGGGGCTCCGCGGCTGCTGGAGGATTTCTGGGGGGCTTCGGGGGAGCAGGGGCACAGCGAGCTTTCACCCGCGCGTCTCTCGCCGCTCCCGCGTCTAACTGGGCTTCTTTCAGCACAGTGTGATTCTGGGACATGTCTACCATATGTGGTAGAATTCTCCCAACTGGTGATACATTTGCCTATTCCTGTACCATAAATATGTTTAATTTTAAGTGGGGTGAGATACCATCATATACAATTTTAAAATAGTTTACTGGTAATGTTTAAGTGATATTGTAGCTGCGATGGACCAGAAAGTATGAAAGAAACAAGAATCTTTGTGGGGGGTCATCTTTTATTGGACTAGCTGCATGTTTGGGTACATTGAGATAAGCTTCAGGTCAGGCCTGAAAAAGAGTGCATTGCATTTGAAAGCTAGTCTAAGGCATTCATTTCTACCGCTGCAAATTTGCAGCAGTAGAAATCTTCCTGAGAGAGGGAGTGTACAAGTGTTCCAATGTATAGACATCTCTCCCTTGCTCCCCACACCTTTTCCAGACCAGGATCCTGCTGGTCTTGGGGTGGCTTGGAGAACAGCAGCAGCAGGGCTCATCTTGAGCACTGGGAGAATCCAGACACAGGAAAATGGCCCTGCAGCTTTCCTAGACTGTGATCCCCTGGATCTGCAGGTAGACTTTTAGCTGAATTCAAAAAGGGATTGGACAAATTCTTGGAGGAAAGATGCATCAGTAACTATTGTGCATGGGAGTTAGGGATACAGCCTCTGAATCAGAACTTCCTAGACCTTAAATGCTGGAGGCAGCAAGTGAAAGAGGAACAGTGAGGGGGAAAAACCCTGGTTATACCCCATTCATTCTCCCTTTCAGCATCCACTCTACCACTGTGTGACACAGGATACTAGGCAAGATTGACTTACAGTCTGACCCATTAAATGACTGTTCTTATGGACTCCTCCCATAAGGGAATCTGCCATTAGCCTTCTCGCATGCTCAGAAGAAGTCCAGCTGCCAGTGCTTTCTGAGGCCATGGTACAGTATCTCCTTGGAGAGGAGATATTCAGGATTTTTCTCCCAGAGCAAAAATGGCTGCTGCAGGAGAAAAGTAATCTGGGAACAAACAATGTTAAATCATTCCCAGAAGAGTTTCTCCCGAGACAGCAAACATCTATACAATTTACCCTTCTGAAAGAAGCAACAATACAGTCCTCCAGCATCCCCAGTTGCTTTGTCCCTTCTCCACCTCCCCTCCCCCACACACTTCTTGTCCTCCCTGACAGTCAGTGTGTCACTCTCTGCACTCTGCTGCTCCAGCCAAGCAGGAAACAAAACACACCCCCTTCACAATCCCCACATTGTGCTTCAGGGAGATGCAGGCAGTCTGGGTCTGCCAGTCAGGGCTTCCCTCTGCATTGTTGCCATTCTGTCTCCAGTCTGGGTTCCCCCTGGTCTGGAGAAGGCTTTGCAAGGGGAAAAGGGCAGCAGCAGCTAAACTCCTCCCCTGATTTGGATGAAGTTGAGGTGCAAGAAAATGCCCTTCTACTTTCCCCTGAGGACTGCAGCCTGAGGAAGACATAGAGAAAGCTGCTGACTTGGGCAGGGGCGGGGCTGGCTTCTGGCAGCTGCATGTGCTCCCAAGGAGCAAAGGGGACCCATGCCCCCAGATCTGTAGAGTGGGCAGGCTGTGGGCTTGAGCTCCTTCCCTGCTTCCCCCTCCTTGTGGGGCCGCTGTAGCCCTACAGGCAAGACCTGGCGCAGCTGGGAACAGTGGGGCTGTGCCGGGGATCTCCTTCCCCACTGCTGCTCCTCCTGAGCCTGCTGCTGCTCTGAGTGGTGGAGCCCCACACTGCTTCCTTCAGTGCAGCCCCACATGCAGGAGGGACATCACTGGGGCAGTGTGGAGCAAGCAGTGGCTAGGAGATCCCCGCATGGCTCTTCTGTTCCCAGCTGTACCGGGTCATGGGGAGGGGAGCAGGGCAGCAGGGATCTGGAGGAAAGTGAACCTGACCTAGGCCTTGTGATTGACTAAAAGTGGCAGGTTTCACCCTTCCTCCTCTGCCTCCTTCTCCCCCTGCCCCTCCGGGCAGGGTTGGGGCTTTCCTGCCCTGTCTGCAAACAGCTCTTGCAGGCTGGAACTCGGCCAGCCTGCAGAGTTCTTTGCAAAAGGGGGAAATCCGCAGGTTTCTCTGCTAAAAGAGAAAATCTGCGCTTTCTCTGATAAAACCATGAAATCTGTGGTTTTCTCCATTTTTCCATGGGAAATGGAAAACTCAGCTCCCTGATGACTTACAGAGTTCTCGAGCATATGGGTGTTCGTTGTAGTGAGTGAAACTCTCGGGGGAGATCTTAAAGATGTCAAAGTAGAAGATCTTTCTCATGGATGGGGTATGTTTACTTCTTGAGAAACTTAATTGGACACCTGTGTGCTGGCAATTTCTGCTAGGGGAAAGCCTGTAGGTAGCCTAAGTCTATCCCAACTTGCAGTTGGTCCAATAGATATCACCCACAAAAATCTTTATCTGTTATTTTCTTTTTTTCTGTTTTACAGATAGCTATGTAAGGACCATTGTTCCAGATGGTCTCCTATTCTTCAGCACTAAATTCTGATCCAATTTCAAATAGTTCATTTTGTCATAAACCATGTTTTTTATTCTATATGGCTACTTTAAAATTGCTATATGTAATACAGTAGTTTTCATAGATTTCATAGACATTAGAGGCTGGAAGGGACCTTGTGAGATTGAGTCCAGCCCCCCTGCCAGAGGCAGGAAGTCTGCAGGGATCGGATGATCCCAGCAAAATAAACATCCAAATGCCTTTTGAATGAGTCCAGAATAGGTGCTTGCACCACCTCTTGGGGGAGTCTGTTCCAGACCTTGGACACTCGGACTGTAAAGATGTTTTTCCTTATATCGAGTCTGAATCGGCCTTCTAGAAGTTTGTGGCCATTAGGCCTAGTTATCCCTTGGGGACACCTGGTGAACAACTGTTCTCCCAGATCCTGATGCACCCTCCCCCCCCCCTTATATACTTATAGGCAGCCACCAAGTCCTACCTGAGCCTTCTCCTGGCCAGGCTGAAGAGTCCTATGTTGCTCAGCCTCTCCTCGTAAGGCTTGCTCTCTTGGCCTTTGATCATATGGGTGGCTGTCCTCTGGATTCTCTCGAGCTTATCCGCATCCCTCCTGAAGTGGGGGGCCCAAAACTGGATGCAGTACTCCAGCTGCAGCCTCACTTAGGCTGAGTAAAGCGGGAGGATGCCGTCCCTGGCTATGGTTCATCTTGTGGTCAATCAAGACCTCCAAGTCCCTTTCGGTTGCGGTGCTAGTGAGCGTAGCACCACCGAGCCTATAAGTATGATGCTGATTTTTCCTCCCAAGGTGCAGTACCCTGCATTTCTCTACATTGAATGCCATCAGGTTTTGGTCTGCCCACTTTGCAAGTGTGTCCAGGTCAGCCTGTATCCCCAGCCTGTCCTCCAGTATGACCGTCTTCCCCTGTAGTTTAGTGTCGTCTGCAAACTTTTCCAGTCCTTATCTGATGCCTGAATCCAGGACATTAATGAAGATATTGAAGAGTACTGGCCTGAGCCCTGAGGGACTCCACTGGTAACCTTGTGCCACGTTGATTTGTTCCCATTGGCTAGTACCCTTTAGGTCTGACCCGGGAGCCAGTTCCCTAGCTATTGGACCATGACGTGGTCGAGGCCACAGTTCCCCAGCTTGGTTGTGAGGACATCATGGGAGAGCAAGTCCGAAGGCCTTCTTGAAGTCCAGATAAATGACGACAACCTTGTCTCCCTTGTCCAGGGAATGTCACCTGGTCATAGAAGGAGATGAGGTTGGTCAGGCAAGACCTTCCAGTAATAAAACCATATTGGCTGGCATTCAGTAGGTTGCCTTCCATTAGCCTGTTGCAGATGGATCCCTTGATAATTTTCTCCAAGATCTTTCCAGGGATGGACATCAAACTGATAGGTCTGTAATTCCCCGGATCTTCTTTCTTCTTTTTCTTGAAGATTGGGACCACGTTGGCTCTTTTCCAGTCTTCCAGTACATCACCCAAGCGCCACAGGCTTTCATATATCTTGGCCATAGGGCATGATGTCTGCCAGCTCTTTTAAGACTTGGGTGTAATCCATCTGGGCCCGCGGACTTACGGATGTCAAGCCTCTCGAGGTGTTCTCTCACTTCATCTATGTCAATTGTGGGCCCATCTCCTGAGCCCTGTCTCCTTTCAAGCTTCCTAAAGTCACAGAACACTTTTATATCACTTCTTCCATAGAAGCCCTACCACAATCCTAAAGATTGACACCGAGCCAGGCAACCCGGCTCAGCAATGGTGGCACACTACCTTCCAGCCTGCTCCACCATAACTCTTTGCAGAACTCCTGATGACCTATTGTGAAACCCCAAGGTTCTGTGTAACACAGTTTGAGAGCCAACTTTGTAATACAGACTATTGCTTATGTGTTTTGTAGGTGTGATCAGTTTTGTTTTTTTTTTTTTGGGGGGGGGGGTTAGTTTTTTTTAAATTCTGTTAAATTTCTACTGAGGTTTACCTTTCTTTGGGAGTGTGTTGAAAACTGTCTCAATTGCACATACTGGAAAAATGGGATTTTAATGTCTCCTGCCATACATTTGCATTTCTTCAAAAGATCTGAATATATATTTTTGAACAATTGTCCAAAATGTATTATACTGATCTGTTTCTAGGTATTAAAGCTTTCTAATAAATTACTAGGATTAAATTCAGTATTATTATGTACAGGTGCTAAGAGTAATGGATATGAGCCTATTTTCTTATGTGTGTTATTCCACATTTTTTATTTTTGCTCTCGTAAAGGGGTGATTACAATTTGGCCTGGAAGATTATAGTTATGATAATATATTAAGTTTTACTGGTGGACAGAAGCTCTGAAGCACGAGATTGCTAGATTCTTTCTGTCTGGGAGACTTGTTTTTCTTTCAGACCCAACATAGGGATACCAAACACTTAAATGCGTGTATTGTATACACTGATTATACCTCAGGGAACACAGCTCCCTTTTCATATTGTCTGTTTCACAAATTTGTCAAGCTCCCTTTTGAATTGGCTTGGGTTCCTTGCCCTCTTTAGTTTTACTCAGAAAACAATTCCAGAACTTGATCCCATTGATTGTTAGAAACCATGTTCTAATTATCTATGTAATTTTTTTTGTGACCAGCTTGTAGCCCTGGTGCCTCTGCTGAGTAACTCTCAAGGGGCTGTGCCTCTCATTGTATGTTTCAAGTGGTGCTTTTAATTTTATTCAGCTATTTTTTCACAAAAGCCATTCAGGGTGACAATGATGTGCAGGCCATTTAACAATGGGCCTAGCACTTAACATTGCACGTTCACTGAAGAACCAAAAACAGTAAGGGGGAAATAACCCCAGGTTTTGGAAGTTGAGAGGGTAAAAAAAAAAAAAAAAGTTTAAATCCTGGCTTGGAGAAGGGCAGCACCTTTTCTCAATATCTACTTTTGATGCAGTGAACAAAACTTATTTCCATGAAGGGGGAAGAAAAAAACTGGAATCATGGTGATGTTGTCTAAGGATATGATTGGAAGTTGTCAAATACAGTTCTCTGAAGTTTTTCAGAAATATGTTTTTATGTAAAGACTCAAAAGAGAAAAGGTGCTTCTGCTTCCTGAGGTATGTAGTTGCCTGTGAAGGCTTGGCCTGTAATAAAAAATGTGGCTTTTGAAGGACCTAAGCTTTCATGAGACACTGCAGTGATTTCCCAATCAAAGATGTTTATTTTTGTGGGAAAGCTGTAAGTTTTGGAGGGCTACTTCCCCAAATTGGATAAAAGAATCCATATTTTAACCTGTGAGCTGTGCATCTTCACATACTTCTTTAGTTTCTGCAAACATATCTGTTTTCTTTTTATCTGCCATTCTATTTATGTTTGTTTCATGGGTTTCCAAACATGTAAGTTATTGTCTCCAGCAGGAGTGGGCAAAGTAAAGCCTGCAGGCTGGATCCACTCTGCCAAGGCATTTTATCCGTCCTGCAGTGAGGCTGGAGTGGTACAGTAGCTGGACTCTGTTTCCTGGCAGCCCTGGGGTGGCTCCTTCTGGCTCTTGCTGTTGGACCTGGCCCCCCTGCCCAGGCACCTTGTCCTGTCTGCTTGCACCTGTTGCCAGGGGTGAGACCTGTGCAGGCAGGGTGTACAGCCAAGTGGATGGGATGGGGTCGTGGGCAGGGAGCAGCATCCGGGAGTGAGATGGGCAGGCAGGGCTGGGGATTGGAATCACAGTGTGGTAACAGCATGGGGCCAGGCCTGGGGCAGAGCCACAATCTGCTGCCAGCATGTCCCTGCAGCGAGTGCCAGTTCCATGGGTAGGGGTGTGCGGGGAGTGGATCGCGGCTCTGCCCTGGGCCCTGGCCCCACGCTGTCACTGTCTCGTAATCCCGATCTCTGTTCAACTGCCAGCCCTGCCCACACATCCCGCACCCAGATGCTGCTCCTCTCTCCCCCACCCTTAACCCCGTCCCATCTGCTCAGCTGCATGTCTTGCCTGCATGGGTCCTAGCCGTCTCCATGGAGAACCTGGGATCGCTAGGTGGTGACAGCATGGGCCTGTGGCCTAGGACCCAGGGCAGACCCGTGATCCACTCAACACGCACCTTGCCCACAGAACCACATGCAGGGAGCAGATCACGGATCGTGGCTCTGTCCCAGGCCCAGCCCCACACTCTTACCACCCTGTGATTCCGATCCCAGCCCCGGCCCTGGTCCTCCTGGATGCTGCTCCCTGCCAGCCCGCAACCCCATCCCAGCTACTTGGCCATGTGCAGGGGCCACTTGGGGAGTTATGGTGAGCTACTGTTGGGGGGTGGTACTGATCCAGCCTGTGAAAGCTCACTAAAACTCCCAAAGTGGTCCTCTGGCCAAAATAATTGCCCACCCCTGGTCTACAGGGTATCAAGAATTAAAATAATAGATGTTTAAAGACCAGCAGCTGCTTTTTTTTCTGATATGGATTTTCTTTAGTTTATGAATTGCCTCCGAAACATGAAAAATTCTGTAAAGAACCAATACGTTAAGAGACATGAATGGAATTAATCAAGAAGGGGGAGATGCATGCCAAAGCTAGTAAAAAAAAAAAAAATAATTTTTTTTTTTTTTTTATCTGAGCTAGTTTTTGACAGAAAATTGGGTTCTCAACAAAATAAACCATGACATTGTCTCCTTTGACGTTTTTCTTAGATAACCAAATATCTGATTAACTAAAAATATACAGGCTTCGGACAAAAACCAAAAATTTGCTTTAGGAAATACCATGTCCGTGTCTGAAAGTGGGTACCTTGTGCCCCATTCCTCATGGTGGGCTAAAGGGGATGCACCATGTTCATGTGAATCCCGCGGTTCACTGCAGTATTTCAGCAAGTGGGCAGACAACTTTTGCTTCATGGGAAATGTAGTCTAGTTAAGGAAGCCTGTCCCAGGGATAAGAGTAATGGCATGAACTAATCCAAACTACATTTCCTGTGAGGCCTCGTGATCACATTTCCTCATGTAAATATTTGCTTTTATTGGAGAGGTGTCTTTTTTCTCCCCTGAAAAGTCAAGTTTACTTCAGAATAATAATAATAATAAACCCTATCTACCTCCAAAAGATGGTGCTGATTTTGGTAGAAGCAAATGATAGATGAATTGATGATGAGGGAAAGGGAGGAGCATGTTCCAGCATGGTCTGTTGAATAATTAACTTTCTGAGCTTTATTTGATAGTTAATAAATATATAATAAATAAATAT
This sequence comes from Alligator mississippiensis, assembly GCF_030867095.1. NCBI lineage: Eukaryota > Metazoa > Chordata > Crocodylia > Alligatoridae > Alligator > Alligator mississippiensis. The sequence goes on along the minus strand of NC_081828.1, from coordinate 82,979,242 downwards.
TAAATTTATGTGACCTTCCCAAAAAAGAATCAAGGCTGCTTGCAGTAAGGAAGCAAAGGAATTGATAAAACAAGAGAACAAACCAGCTTATGAAAGCAAGTAGAATATGTGGGATATAAATATAGTAATAACAACAACATTAACATTATTCCAGTTTCTCCTTGCTAGCTCTAAACACTTATCAAAATAGGCTTCTTTAAAATTTTGATTACGCCAGCTTTGTCTAGGGCTCTGTGGTGATACCCTCATGTTATTTAAAATACTTGGGCAACTATTTAGTATTTTTAATACAAGGCACACAAGCCTCCAGTAATTGGAATAAAGCAGCTCTTAGACTTCTAGATTTTCTGGAGAATTGAATTCCAAATATTGGACAGCTATAAGTTTTGGGACTTATTTAAGGGAAAAAAACATTAAGGATGGAAATAAATGAGAAACTGAAGGTACTGGACACTTAGTATACTTACCTGTTTGTCTGTTTTCCAGATCCAGTGGAAAGTGATCTTGGCTCTTTGGTATTTGAAAGAAGTGTAGGGCATCTATTTGGTACAATCATAAATCCAGACTCTTCATTTGATATGAACTGAAAATATATAAATAACACAGATTCAGCAGAATGCGAGCCACATATCTGGATAAGGCAGTTGTAAAAAGAAAAATGGTAATTTCAGGGCTGGATTGTTCAGTTGAAAATGTGCTAGAATTCCTTATTTTGTAATTGTTAGCTTTGTTTGCATGTGGTCATGAATAGTAAGTGGAACAAGAGGTAGAAAATTTAGTGCTTCTAAATCAGGGGTGGCCAACCTGTGGGTCCAGAGCCACATGCGGCTCTTCAGAAGTGAATCTTTGCACAAGCACTTCCATTTGGGAGCTGGTCACCTGGTCCTCTGGTGTTAGAGGATTTGCAGATTGCAAGTAACCTGGTGGAGCCAGCAATGAGCACACCACCTCCATAGGTCCCACAGGGTCGCACAGGATATTAGCAGCAGGACAGGGAATTCAGCTCAGGTCTTCTGGGTCCCGAGCCAACATCCTTACCACTGAGCCAACCTTCCTCCCCATTTAAGATGGTAACTTTTTTTATAGAAAGATGTTATTTTTGGGTGAATGTGTAGTTTTATATTCATACTTGGTTACAAAAGTTTATAAATGCAGAAGGCTTGGCTAACATTTTTAGTAACTTATACTTAAAATGATAGCTACAATTTTATTAAAGCCAGTTGTTTAAGATTGTCTCCCTGCGGCTGAAATGGATGAGACTCCTGAATAAATTATTGCAGCTTACAGCAACAGGAGTAAGTTCAGGTTTTGTTCATATTAACTAGGCACATAATGTGTGTCAAGTAATACTGTTCCATTCCTCTGTAATTGAATTGCCCTGTCAGTGTCAAATGGAATAATAATAATGGAAAAGCAGTTTATTAAAGGCAGCAGTGTGTATGTGATGATTTTTGTTCTGTGAATTTAATGTCTAATGGTGTGGTGTCAAGAGATTTCTACATAAAGGGCAGTCCACTTTTTTTTTTTTTAATTCTGCTTGAAGCCTGGATTCTATAACAGTTGTCTTATTTGACTGCTACAGTATACCAATAACCTGACCTGCATAAGGCATATACAATAAGATATTTAAATTAAGAGGACCTAAGTTGGGGGACTCAGGCTCATGTCAGCAGTTATAAAGAGCCTTGTATCCAAAAGCCTTGGAAGAAAATGGAGGCAAAAAGGCAGAAGCAACAACTTCAGTGCAATTAAAAAAATGTATGTCAATGCAGTTACCATTGCAAGATGGACAAATATTTTAGGTCTTAAATTGTTACAAGCTGGAAACACCAATAAGGAAGAGGATCCAGGAACTAAAGTTGACAAACTTTTAAATAAATAATATCTGATAGTGGATAAGAAACTGAACACTGGCATGGCTAAATATTCTGAGAGCAGATAAAAGATGAAAAGCCATGAAAAGAGCTTGTATTAGTTTTCAGTAGGTTGGAATACTTGCTGTTTTGGGGTATATACATAGAGCACACATTAAAGAGTCCTGTAAAATCTAGAAGAGATTATCAGACAGAGACTTACAAAGCCTTTGTCTACATAGGCAAATCAACTGAAGTGCAAAGTCATGCATCTTAATACTGTACTGAGATTGCAAACAGAGAGAGAGAGATAATAGGTCATTGTTTTAAGGAATGTGCCTTTGGACTTTTGTCCCAACAAAAGCCTGATTTCTGGTGTTTGCTGTGTTCCAAATCCAGATTTAAAAAGGAGAGACAGAAATAGTTCCCTCTCCTGGCTGGTTGCTATTTTACCTGAGTTCTTAGTCAATGATAGGCCACAGTGTAATTAAGCTAATGGCTCACATTTTCAGTGCTAGCTACTAATCACTTGCAAGGATTTCCAAGTAGATAATCCAGGGCCACCACAAGACAGGTTACTTATGTTTCAAGCCTAGACCTACATAGTTTTTAAAACATAGTGTAGAGTCTTATCTATGTAGTATGATGGAACATTCATTGAAATATGTAGCTTGAGGGTAAGTAACTCACAGCATGCATGGTTATATATAGCATCCACTTCTTCTACTGTTGGAGTCAGGATACCAGGCTAGATGAACCATTGATCTGACCCAGTGTGGAACTTCTTCTACCACAAGTGACATGAACAGCCTGTGTGTGGCATGTGGCAGATCAGGGGAGGAGCAGAGAACATTGCGACATGGAGCTGAAAGCAGAGCAACAGATCAGGCTGGGAGCACAGAGCAGGGAGCAGAAAGTGTGACAGATCAGGCAGGGAAAGGAGATTGGAGTGGCATTTGGGAAGGGTCCAGGGCTTATCTTGTGATACCTGCCAAAAAGGTTGGCACATTGTAGCTGATAATGCACGTTGTCTGTCTTGAATTAGAAATACATTTTTATTCTTCTCATATTTTAGAAACAAAGAACTTCCATATAACCTATTACTTTTACTAAACCCCACAAATTGTAGTATGTGGAGCTCCCAAATGCAGTTGTTTCTCTCAAGGTAGCCGGCTTCATTTCTTTTCTGCTGTTACTTTTTTAACAAAATATAGGTACTTTTATGAAACCTGTTGAATGCCTTGTACAGTGTGCCAGTGTGAAATGTATAGCATACTCATTTTATACCAACTCCTTCATGTGGACACTCTTACCTGCACCTGAACTGTGAACTTCCCTGTGTATATAGACCTTACATTGCAGGACATATATACACTCCTAAGCCTGCACCTTGTGAAATTGTAAGGTTTCACGCCTACTGCTGGGTTGGGGTGGCAGTGTGGTCCTAGTCCATTGCTATAGCTCCAGAAATAGAAATTTGAGCCCTGTTCTGCAGTTGGGCCAAAGACTGCCCCCAGGTATAAATGAGTACTAAGTTAAAAGGGCTGGGGAGCAGAGTGGCAGGACATAATGCTAGTCACATTTTTTTTTCTTGTGTATCATAGGCTACAGAAACAGATGCCCTTCAATCTCACTAACCTCAGGGGGTGTTTGATTCAAATAAACCTTTGACTTCCTGTCTACCAGGCAAATGGGCATACAACAGGGAACAAGGCCTAGGGAAAGATGCAAGAGGGAGTTCCTTACAGCTACTATGTGAGAAGCCCAGAAAATGAGACCTGTACAGGAGACAGAAACCAGCTGTGGGACAGGCTCAGCTGGAGAGGGGTGGGGAGCCCCAGAAAGGGGATTTTTAAGGGCTGAGAGTCTCTGGAGTAAAAGACTGACAAGACCATGAGGTATAGTATGACCCTATTGGGTTGCTTTGTTTTGAATTTTGTGAATAAAGCCGTGATGGAGAACTAGAACTGCTCTGTGCAGTGTATACCTTTGCCTTCTCTTGCATTGTGCCTGAGCTGATGAACTTAAAACAACCTACCTTTGTCACGAGAGAGAGAACAGTTAATCATACCTACTGGTTATAATCACTTTAGAAAAACTTCATGTCCCTGGAAGAAAATAAAGGTTTTGTTTTTTCTCTCTGTTTGGTTGCATTTATTTGGTACAGATGTTTTAATGCCTGCTCTACAATCATGTCATTAAAACTTTCTGCAGTAAAGTATGGTCAGTTGGGATGAAAGTCATGAAGTGGTGTAGGTATGATAGTGCTGGGTGTGAACAGACATTTACTTGAAGTGGTGCTCTGGGCTGTGCACCAGCTTGTAGTGTTACAAAGGTTTCACCCCTGCTTCATCCAAGATTAAAGTTGGGATGATTTAAGAGATTTATTGTGTCAGGCATGCATACATAGCAATTGGAGTGTAGCAGCTACTGTGCCATCCTGATAGCATCAGCTACCCCTTCCCTTTTGAAACCTCTCCAACTGAATGTTTGTTCATGCCTCAAGTGTCTCTCTGCCTAAACGTTGGGCACCTGGGTCTTGCAGTGGAATTCACAAAACCAGTTTGGGGGCTTAAGTTCCCAGCACTAAATAGGGAGATTCATGTTGCCCACAGCTGGAGTTCAGATTTACAAGCTTAATTAAGAAAATGTTAAAATTGGGTGGAGGTGGGGGTGTTGTTTTTGTTTGGTTGTTTTTTTTCCCCATGATGTTGCTGGTCTTCCTACAGCGGTGTTATAGCCGCAATGGTCCAGGGATTATGCTAGAAGCAAGGATTTCTTAGGGTGATTTTTTTTTAAAAAATTGAATTAACTGCATAGTTGGGATATTTGGACAGGCTTTCAAATGCAAGACATTCTTCATCATGGACCTCCTGGAACTTTGCATTCAAAAGCTAGTGTAACTCTATACCAATTATGCAGTTGGTCCAATAAAAGGTATCATCCCAAGAAATCCTTGCCTCTTAAATGATACAGTAGAATTATGCGAGAAACAGTACCCCGTGCATGGTTACATAATTATAGGATGGCAAAGCAATCTTGGGCATTGTCTTTAGCATGCAGTCTACATTTGCCTAGAGCAAAGTATTGTCAATAACATTTGCAGTCTTTATTAGAGTCTGCAGCATAAAAGGGGGGTGGGGTGTCTCTTTCACTTAATCCCCCTGCCCCCTCCCCCCCATTCACTTCTGGCAGGTGCTGGACTGTACTTCATCAACTTTTGCTTCTGGACTTCAGTAAAAGCCTACTACCAGTTATCAAAGGGGATGGTTGCATTGTTGATAAGGATCTTTCACTGTCCTCACTGGTTACAACAATATCTTGGTATAGTGGGCTGTCACTGCCTGGGATGGTGTAGTTTACTGCCTCACTCTCATGTTTGGCTTGTAAGCATACAGGATGTGGGGCAGGGTCTCATTCTTGTAGCCACATCTCAGGCATCTCTTGTCCTGGTTGTCCTAGCAAATGGTGCCCTTTAGCAGGAGGCTGTTGAAGCAGGGCCCAGGGGATGAAGCCCAGGTCCACAAAGTGGGTGAAGCAGGACATGGTTGCTGACATCCTAATGTGAGGTGACCTCAAAGACCTTGCCCTGGTCAGGGTTTTCCTTTCAGTTGCTGATATATTTTGCCTGCGCAGTCTCTTTTAGGAGCCACTCCAGGTAGCTCCTCACTTTAGGGGTGATGATCCAGTTGGCAGTTGAGGCTGAGAGCAGTGAGACTCCCTGCTCCTCCCACTCCTTACACCACATTCAGCAGCAACTGATACTCTTCCCAGGGTGTCATGTGGCACTGTTGGCATGGTCCCATAGCAAAGTGAAGTTCCTGCCATCTTGCCCAAACTCTCCTTCCATTGATCTTTTTAGGAACATGGATAGATTGTTGTTGGATGGCCAGGGGATGACTACACCAGGCATTAGGAAATGCCCAAGAAAGGGGTGTATTCAAAGTCCTACTTCTGTCCCAGACTTACATGCCTCCTCCTATCCCTGAGTTAGGTACTTGTGTGTGACTAGGATTCACAGTCTGCAACCCATTCTTAGAGTTGGGTACCTTAATCCTGTCTTTGTGTAAAGGTGATTGACGTACTCTTTTTATTTTATTTATTTATTTTTTAAGATGTAGATCGGGGCAGGCAATTATTTCAGGCGGAGGGCCACTTACTGAGTTTTGGCAAGCCATCGAGGGCCACATGGCAGCCAGGGGCAAATAAATATTAATTTTCTAAATTTTTTATGGGTCCCGCGGGCCAGATGGAATGGCTTGATGGGCCGCATCTGGCCTGTGGGCTGCATTTTGCCCGCCCCTGATGTAGATGGTCCCTATTTCCAATGTCATTTATGTATTTTATCCAGTGACTAAGACAAAATGTATAAGTAATCCCCAGAACTCAGGAATCACTCCTTCCCAGAGGAATCCTTTCATTGCTGGCCTCTACTCAGGTTGCATCTTTCTTGCTGTTTTACAGTCCCTCTTGAATGCCGGCTAAGCTTCAACAGGAGTGGTGTAAGTGCTGAACCCCATACTATAAGCTGGTCTTAGACATGAACAAAGCATGCCTATCAGTTTGGGCCCCTGAAGAAACTTAGGCACTGGAGCACCTAGTTTGTGAAATCCAAATGGCCATAAGCCAGTCACAGGTGCATAAATACTCAGCTCACCCAAGATATCAGTGCCACTGGCTATTTGCAGTAGAAGGAATTTGGGCAACTACGTGTATTTTCACTAGAAAACTTAAGCACCTAAGTGGCCAGAGGCTGTGTATATGTTAGTGAGTTTTCTTGCTTCTGTGACTCGCATTCCTGCATTTCGATACTTAAATTCTATCCAAGTCCTGCTATGCACCCAAGTTCCTTTGGGAATCTCACCCTTAGTTCTTATTCTTTCGTAATCACTCTAAATCCTCTGAAGTAGAGCACTGTCTGGTTAGAATGTGTGTAATGTCATGCAAGTATCTTCTTTTAATTGTTTGTGGCTCTAAAATACACTCCTGTTTTTCTTGCTCTAACACAGGGATGTCAAACATACTTGGCTCTGTGGGCTGAATCTGGACTGCAAGGTTTCTTGCAAGGCAGACCCAGACCCACCCCTGCTATTCTGTGAGCAGCAATGGTGGTGGGGCAAGTGACACTATGAATTCAGGAAACTGAGGGATTAACTCAGCCCTTGCCTTGCTCTTCAGCTGCTGAAATGCATTCCCAATGGGGCTCCATATCCTGGAATTTGGTGGCTGGCTGTACCCCACTCATGCTGCTCCTGAATTCCTGACTCCTTCAGGAGCCCCACAGCCCAGATGACACTGCTCCATGGGCCAGATCTTTGGCAGGGGGGCAAGCAGCTGCTTCAGTTACAATTCTGGCCCTGGGCCAGTGCTGGGATCAGAATTGCAATTGCTTCCTGTCCCCCCTACTGTCCTTGCCCTTGCCCCCACCTCCTCTACTTTACCTTCTGGCCTGGGCTCCAGTTCCAGGGTCTGGCTGAAGCTGCTGCCGCCAGTGTTGCAAGCCAGGCTGTGGACAGAGCAACTAAGTGGTCCCTTCTGTGGGCTGGGGCGGTGATGGAGTCCTCCACAAGCCAGGAGGAAAGGCCAGTGGGTGGGAATGGGGGAGGTGGAGCATAGGTGGGGAGGCAGAGGCTGTGGAGGGAGGGGGAAGCACCAAGGAGGCAGGTACCAGGGGTTGGGGGCAAGTAGACAGGTCCTGGGGGGCAGGGACTGTGGGAGGGAGTTGCTGGGGTGTGCAGGCACTGGGTGGGGGGGCAGGTAGTAGTGGGGATAAGTGGTGGAGGGATGGGTGGGAAGAGGCAAAGGGCAGGGTAAGGCTGCTTAATTCCCATCCCTTACCCCTCTGGCAGTGCTTGCCCTACTGCTGCAGTTGAGGGATGAATTTAAGATGACCCTCCAAAAACTAGATTTGACACATGGAAAATTATAAATTTGTTACTATTTTCCATGTGTAGACTCTAACTGGGGGGGAAGGGAATCTTAAATTCGGAGTCCTGTTGGATTTGGGTAAATACATTTTCAGAAGCAAATTCAGTCTTGCTGGGCATGTCTACATGAGACGCCTACTGTGCATTAGCCTAGGGGTGCACTGATCGAGGTTTTTGGAGGCCAATACTGATAGCTGATATTTAAGGAGGCATATCGGCTGATACTGATCTGATACAGTTGCCATCAGGTGGTAAGTCTGATGTGATGGAAGGGGAGAGAAGAGGGAAGGGGTGTGGGGGGGCAGATTAACGCCACCCATGGTGAGGGAGAGAGGGGGCGGGGGTAGGCGCTGCCCAGCTGGGGTGAGGGTGGGGCGCGGGACACAGGCGTGGCTCATGGGGTGGGGGCAGTTCCCTCTGCTGCTTGCATCCTGATCGGACCGATGTATTGGTGCACCTCAACATTAGCCTAGTAACACTGCGCAGAAGCAAATCAGAGCACAAACAGTGATAATTGTCACAACCCAAAGTTGTGATTTTTTTTTGTTTGTGTGCGCGCTTCGGCACCGCTAAATTATTTCCCGCCAATTTGTCACTTTCTTTGCATGGTAGAGTTCTCTGCTGCTAGAGAGAACTCTGGTGCAACGGGGGATTTCCCGCAGATTATAGCTTCTTTGCAGTGTGCATCTCTTTTGCATCGTAGTGATGCACGCTGTAAAGAAGTTCCCGCCATTTGTATTAAGATTCGCGCCACGTTATTGGCCAACTCCTAATATAGGCACACATGGCGGCTAGCGATTGGCTTGCTAGCCGTACAAAAGGCTTGGGTAGTTTCCGCCCAAGCCAGAGGAGGGAGGACGAGAGAGATTCTGTGTGAAGATCTCCAAGCGCTGCGGACCCGACGCGCCTCCCCTAAGCAGGCAATAGAGGCAATAGAACTGAGCCTACGGAGCTTTCGCTTCTCGCCTCTCCCTGTCGCCGAGCGCAATCCTAGACGTATCCCTTTCCTGTAACCGGACCCGCGGAGCCTAGCAAACTCTGGGGAAAACTTATCGGACCCGCAGAGCCTGAATAACTCCAGGGAAACTTTTCGAACCCAACTTAACCGGACCCGCGGAGCCTAGCAAACTCCGTGGGAGCAATCGATTTGTCAGAGTCCTCCAACGAGGGTTCAAGCGGGAGCTGTGCCTGGAAACCTGTCCAGCCTACACCAATACCATCTTTGGGTGTAAGTAAACAATCTTTTCAATCAACCATTACGCCTCCGTAACTAATTCTAACTTGCGTGTGCTAAATCGCCCCACAGTTCTTTCCGGCCCCGCGTGCCCGGGCTGCTGGCCACAGCCCGTGTGCAACGAAGACGGGTCCGGTACGACCCCGGTTCGCCCCCGGTGGCCAGAATGGGATCGGAATCACCACCGCACAAGGCAACGAGGGCGGGATCGGGGCCCGGCCCGCACAATAATAACCTGCTGTGCAATATTATTAGGATAATGCACAGTAAGCATCCCTAAATAACCATCTGCCGGCGCTAATACACAGTAACTCTAGGTACTGCATATTTAGGTAATACATTGTTAAGCAAATACTGAACTAAATTCACAGTATCTAAGGCACATTAATGAACATGTAGATGCATCCACTTGATTTTATTTAGTTATTTACTTATTTTAATTACCCTTCTAAGTAAACTTTGCTCTATGACTATTCTTTCCTAAAAGCACTGAATCAGGAATATTTTTAATAAACTTAGCCAAGCCAGAACAATAAAGAACTCTAGTTATAAGCAGCTTTTCCAACAACAGACCACTGTTAACAATACTTTTTGTCAGATCTACTATTCCATAGAGAAGCGACAGCACGTGACAAGACTATGCACTGCTGGATAAGCCAGGGAACTTCAGGGGATTTTAAAGGCAAGCTTCATTGCCTGCCCTGTCACCTGAAAACTTCTCATCTTTGTTCTCTGCAGTTACATGTTTCAAATAGAACTTTATCTTGTGTCACAAGTTACCTCACCATACGGTCTGGGGAATTGGCAACTGTAGTACAGCCTGTTTCTGTTCAGATTCAAGCATCTGGTAATAATCCAGTGTCATAAATTGTAAATGTACTGACTGGTGTTTTTAAATGTCTGCGTTAATGTCTGTTTTTATAAAGTCACCTCTTCGCTTTACTTATCCACTTTCTTTTTCAGTGCTATTTGTCATTCGTGTAATAAATACTATGGGTTAAATTTTCCGCTGCCTTGACAGCATACAAAGACAGCAAAGAAATGGCCACTGTTTTGTTGCCCTTTTTGTACCATCTCTTCATGTTCACACTTAACGCGTGTCAGTGTGCACATCTTTGAAAAGAGAACACTGCAGCATAATTAAGCTTGGAATAATATGTTGGCTTCCACAAAAGAATTGGGAACATGGGGTAAAGCAATAGGTGAGAGAATTGCTTTGACATGTTAGAGAGCACAAAGGAACCGTGACAGGGGAATCTGCTACAGTTCTAATGGTTTTAATGTATGTGGTCTCATTGTGGGATCTGGATCTGAGCTGAGGGAAACAAAAAATATGGAATGATTTTAAAATAGCTTGAAAGGATTAACATAGTAACCTGTTAACCCTTTCCTTATGCCAAGCCTTTAATTTTATTATCCACAAATAAAGGAGTGATATGAAATAAGCAAAAACACAATCTTCTGCCCCCGTATCCTCTTTCATAGCATAGTAAAGTTAAAGACTTTTCCAGTTCAACTTCTCACCTTCTTCCCAGATGGGTTCAAATGGAGACTTGAGGTCTGTCTCTTCTACCTATGATTGTACCTAGGAGTAATGGCAAATGCTTTTCAGAGTAGAACAGGCTGCAGAGCAGCACCGTACAACTGATGGTTGCTAACAAAGATGCATTTCAATCAGACAGTGGAGACCAGAGCAGACTGCTTGAAGCATGAGAGAGGGATAATCCAAATGTAGAAGAAATTCTGAGATGCAGTATATCAATAGAGATTGCTGAATAGTTCCTGTCGCAGGGCACCTCAGTGCCTGCTCCTAGAGAGGAGAAACTGCCAGGGAGAGCGAGCCCTGGCAGAGCCTAAGGAGCACAGCTACGAGCTGCCGGGGCAACTAATCGGAATCAGCTGGACAGAAGGAGGCAGGGCCTGGCCCTTATAAAGCCCAGGGCTGAGGCCAGGCTGGCAGTTCCCTGCCAGCAGCCAGAGAGGCAGGAGCTCACGGGGCTAACAGCAAGTACTGCTCGAGCGGAGTTAAGCCACGATGTTAAGTTACAGCCAGGAGGCTTGTGTTGTGTTCGGTTAATGTTTGTATTACAACCGGAGGTTTGGGTGAGGCTGTAGGGGTTGGAGGAGGCCTCATAAAGGGCCCCACGGGAGTGTGGGGGCCCCAGTGCCCGAGGAGGGCGCAGTGTCCTCAGCGGGGACTCACAAGGGAGTGTGAGGCCCCAGCGCCAGTGAGGGCGTGGTCTAGCGCCAGGAGGGCACATCATTCTTACAGCGCCAGTGAAGGCGCAGTTTATGCGCCAGTGCAGGAGCAACTGGCAGCGAGGAGCGCAACCAGTGGGTTGCGGACGAGGAACACAGACCCCGGGTTGTGTGCGGGGTACATAGACCCCAGCCCCAGAGAGAGGGGCAATTTTATTGAGAAGCCCAAGGTGGGCGCGGCGAGCCCCAAAGAGGGGGAGTGCCACATTAGGGAGCCCAGGACGGGTGCGGCAGATGACAGCAAGGGCATCACTTGCGGGGTGCATAGACCCCAGCCCCAGGGAGGGGTGATTACTGAGGAGCCCTAGAGTGGGGCGATACTGAGGAGCCCTAGAGCGGGGCGATACTGAGGAGCCTGGTAACAGGCCTGCACTTCAGGGAAACCCAGGACAGGGGCAGGGTGCCGCGGTGGACCCCGACGGAAGGGGTTAGTGCCACAGAGTCCCAGAGAAGGGCAAGGTGCTGCGGTTGCCCCCGAGAGGACGGGGAGTAGCAGCGCGGTGAGCCTGAATCAGAAAGGTGGGCCCAAGAGACCGGTGGCCAGAGAGGACGTCCCAGAGGGGACTAGCCGAGTATAGGGAAGGCCCAGAGTGGGCTGGACGAGTGTCCCAGTGAGAGGCTGGGTACTAGAGAGAGCCCAGAGTGGGCTAGACTATAGAGGCGGCCTGGGAAGTGGGCGTGCAGACATACCAACGTCTATTACATCTGTGAGGCTTGGGGCATGGTATTAGGGGCTGGTAGGAGCCACGCATAGCCCATAAGGCTAGGGTGTCCGGGGAACACCCACCATAGCGGGAGGCCCCCAGGGGGTCCAGGAACACAAGGGTACAGAGGTCCCGAGTAGCCGTGCCCAGGGAGTCATAGGCAGCCCCCCAACTACAAATACAAACATCAAAGACGTGGCGGGCGAGAATAAGAGGGTGCCTTGGGCCGGCCTTGACACGGAGCGAGGGACCTCGAGGAGATCACGGCCCTCCTGAAGGACCCCGCCGTGACAGTTCCCATAATATAAGGATCATCTTGAATTTCTTTCTTGTACTCTGTTTTACTATCTGTACCCATTAACCTCTGGAAGCCTTTACGTTTCCATTGTGGGTCTGATCTCCAGCTTGAATGGTCTGCTCGTGGATTATTTTTCCTGTTCCTCCTCTGTTTTAATTGCTTAATCTTGACTTCTTTCCCTCTGTCTTCATGTACCAGATTGGAAGTAGAAAGCAGCCTGCAATGAAGGGTGGAACCATTTACCAGCCTTGCAAAACAATAAAGCACCTCCTATTTTAATTGTGTATCTCTTATTAATATAGTAGTTGGTCAGTAGAACATTGAGTGTTGGTTGGAAAATTTGCCATTGAATGGTTTGCAGTATCCTGAAAGGTGTGTTGTATTGTTCCTGTGGCTACTCCCAATATGTGAAAGTACCCTTCACTATCTCTTTGATGTAATCTGTTCAAGTGTGACATTTTATTCACATAAAGTAAACTTGTAGGAAATTGCTTGTTTTAGGACTTAATTTTTATACTGTTTTAATATATCTGTTTCCTCTGTCCATTCACTCTGATATTCTGAAAAAAAATTGCTCTGGCCCTGACCAAAAACCAGTTTCTTATGAGTATGCCAAAAATGTGATAAATACTAATCAAATGTAAAACAACGAGTTAGCTGTGACATTTTAGCATGGAAATTAAACGCTATGCAAACCCTTGCCTAAGGAAATACGTTGTAAGAAAAAATATTAATTTTTATGTGATAATTAAGTTTTCTTTGCTTTTCATTTCTATGTCTAACCAAATTTGAGTTTCACTTTTATAAAAGATGTTGTTATTATTGCACAGCCATTTCAAACAAATTTAATTTATATTAATGAAAGTGATTGCCATTATTGCTTTAGAAGTGTAGATCTAGAATTGGACTTACCCTCAACTAACAACAAAAATATTCTTGTAAGAGACTCAAAGAAGATTAAAAACATAACTTGGCCAAATGTTCTTGACACTAGCATAACCCTGATAAGTAAATACCTACAATTCCGCATGATTATACTTTTCACTTGCTGCTCTGGGATTTTCCATCATAGGAAGCAAAGAAACATAACTGTTATGCACTAGTCTTGCCCTTTATTATTGAAGAGAGAAATCTTTCTGGATTGATGGGATTCTGTCTTCAGATTAAGAACACGGACTGGAAGGGGATAGGCAACTATGTATCCAGAGTCCAAAAATTTGTTCACTCCAGCCCTTCACCACACTCAAAATAATACTATAAAAACAAAACCCAGCACAACTTGCACGTGTTCCAGGTAAAAAGTAGTGGTGACAAAGGTACCACGAGTGTTCTGCAGTTGCAGAGAAGTTACTGGTTAACATGTAGTTGGGTAACTCCAGAGGCTCTAACATATCTGTGATTCTTGTAAGACTTGCAGGAATTTTAGTAGGATTTTTTTTTTATCAGGTGAACCTGATAAGCTTGCCCATTAGTCTTTAATAATACCAATCACATGCTGAGTTTTGGTTGAAACCAAAAGATTGAATCACTGTTTAAAATCATGCCCTAATTGATGCCCTTTACATGCCATAAGTGGTTCAGTATCTTGATAAATCAGGTTGTTTTTGACAGGAATTAGTTCCTTTTTTTAAATAATTGGTAGATGTGACTACTTATACACCATTTTCTTGGAGGCTCCTGAGGTCTGAATTTACAGTCCTTTTTTGATATCCCAAAGCATTTTACAGGTTAACCCTTCTTAACTGTTGTTCAAACTGCTTATATGACATTCACTTTAGCTTGTATCTTAAGTTAAAGTGCAATAGTAGTTTGAACATTTCATGGCATTTTCAAAATCATAGCTGATGTTAATCTTAGAATCCTGTCCAAATTCAAGGGAATTCTGTGAAGTGTCGTCTTTTTAAAACAGCATGGAATCAAGACTCCTAAGACTGCTAGCATTGACACGTTGGTGTATGTCACAGTTTAAGTACAGTATATGTTGCTTGAGTCGTCTTGGATTCATATTGGAAGACATGTTTCAGTATTTTTTTACTTTAAATTGTCCCCATGGTAAAAAATACAATATTGTATCCTTCATTTTCCGTCTTGATCTATGGTTATGTGTCTTTAAAAACCATTAGAAGTAAAGATTTGTGTGTCCTCTAGACACTAGCGGCATGGGGGTGGGGAGGGTATTAATTTATTTTTTATGCTGTCAGTGAGAAGTTTACTTATTGTGACTTGTTGAAAAATGGTTCTTGGATACTTGTTTGAATACTGAGCTGAATTCTGGGTGCTGCTTAACTTGAAAAATCTTACTTGAAGAATTTCATTCCCTCTCCTTGTTAAGTTGGTCAGTGATAAGTTGGGTTTTTGTTGCTGCAAAGGTCTCTTCTGCTTTTTTAGTGTAGGTGTTTGTATGATTTGCTAACTTAACTTCAACAGAGATCTTAATTTTTTTGTCTTTCTGCTTGCTTTCTGGCTTCATCAAGGACTAAAGAAGAAGTTATTTTATCTCATTAATGTGGCTTGTTATATTTATCAAGAAATTGTTGTTTGCTATTTCTATTACATTGCATCTAGTGGCTCCTATTGAATAGATTTGGGCCATTTTGGGTGCATTCCCATGAGCATGCATATGCAGTTTGTGGTGCCTCAAAGCTGTTTGAGGCACCACAAACTATACATAGCACATGTTTACCTGCTGCTGATTTGCAGTGCAGCGGGTTTTTCTGATGCTGGGATATCCCCCGTGTCAAAAAAAAATGCTATTAAAATAAAAAAAGAGGCACAAATGGCAGTGTGTGCAACCAGAGCCTGGCCAGCCAGAGCCTTGCTCTGGCTGCCGGCCAGGTTCTAAGCAGCCAGGTTGGCACCACCGCTGCCCTGGGAGGCCCCTAGGACCCCAGGTAAGGCTTCTGGGGTCAGCATAGGTGCTGGCTTCAGCCTCCCTTACCCCACCCAGTTCCTTTTGCTGTGCACTAGAGCAGTGTGCAGGGGCATGCCTGAGGACAAATATTTGTCCTGCAGGAAACGCGCACCCCTGCACATGCGCTCTTGGGCATCCAAGACAAAGGATGATGGGTGGAATGATTTGCCCAATGTTACAGCCTCCTGTAATCCCCGCCCCCTCAATATCCTATCCACCAGATATATCCAGTGTTCAAAAAAGTTTTGTTCAATGGGCTTGGCAATTTCTGACATCAGCAGTTTCCTACATGATGCTAACGGTTATTTTTTGGACTTAGAATCCAGGCTGCTTTTTAGACATCTGTATTCAGTACTTTCATGAAGAATTCCTCTGTGGGCTGCTAGTAATTGATGTAATTTTTTTAGAGGTGCACTGATACATTGGTCCAATATCAGATTGGCACCAATATAAAGAAAATTGCTTATATTGGAAACTGGCCTGATGTGGCTGATAATTTGGCTGATAAATGCCTGTGCATGCACATAGCTGCAGCGCCGCATATAGGTGGCATGAAGCACAGATTAGCAGTGTGGAGAGCTGCATGCAGCTGGTAAGTCTGTTGTGGTGGAAGCGGGGGAGGGAGGGAAGGGGTGTGGCAGGGGCAGGTCAAGGCACCTGTGGTGAGGGAGTGGGGCTGAGGCAGGGAAGCATGAGATGAAGCTGTGAGTGGCTTGTCTGGGCAGGGAATGCGGTTCCTGCCGCTGCATGCATCCTGGGAGGGCATGGGGGGGAGGGGGAGGAGGTGCGTGCCCCTGGATATGCACTGGGCACAGGTGGGGTGGGTTGCTGCTGCAGGCTGGGTCTGTGCCAGGCTCTTTCTTCTGTGTGTGTGTGGGGGGGGGGGGGAAGAGTTGGGTTAGGCAGCAGTCCTGGGAGGGGAGCCATGAGGGGGCTATGGTGAATTTTGGGGTGGCTGCAATTCCCACCCCGGTAGCCATCTCCCAGTGCTGCTGCCGCCCACCCCAAGCACAGCCTGGCCCAGCCCCAGCCCGCATCTGCAGCCTGCCCCACCTCACGCAGATCCAGGGTCACACGCCGCCCCCCTCCCCTCCCCTCCCCTCCCCTCCCCTCCCCATCCCCCATGTCCTCCTGGGGTGCATGTATTGGCACGAGCTGCCCCTTCCCACCCCCTGCTCCACCATGCTGGGCAGCCCCTGTCCCAGGGCCAGTCTTACTCCTTCTCTCGCCGCCTTGATCTGCCTCCCCACGCCCCTTCCCCGCTCCCCTTCCACCACAATAGACTTACCAGCTAGATGCAGCTCTTTAAGCTGCTGGGCTGTGAATCAGAAATTGGACTGGTATCAGCCAATGTGCCTCCTTTAAAAAGGCTATCAGTAGTGGCCCCCAAAATCCTTATTGTGCACCCCTAGATTTTTTAATTGTGAAGACAGTCTCATCAGGTTATTTTTTGTTATTTTTTTTTCTGGCAATTCTCTTGGCAAGGAAGATGGCTCATTTATGCCTGGCTGTGTTGGTAGCAAAATATTTCAGATAATTTATAAATCAAGATTCTTCTTCCTAGTTCTTTTTTTATATCAGCTTACAGTGGGACATATTTTTGGTAGGGTAGAGAAAAGGCAAGATAAGATGCAACTTTGTTTTGGTCTTCTACTTTTCCTATTGTGTTTTGCTTTTCTTTCTTCTCGGTCAGGGGCAGGCAATTATTTTGGGCGGAGGGTCGCTTACTGAGTTTTGGCAAGCCATCGAGGGCTGCATGACAGGCATCCAGGGGCAGATAAATATTTATTTTCTATATTTTTTAGGGGCCTTGCAGGCCAGATGAAATGGCCTGGCAGGCTGCATTCAGCCCGTGGGCTGCATTTTGCCCACCCCTGCTCTTGGTGCTCTTCCTGCTTGAGTCGGGTATTTGGAGAGGAATTCACAAAGTTCTTCAGCCAATGGGAAGAGGGGTATAGGTTTGCTGCAACTTCCTAGTCAATGGATTTTCTTTTTCTTTTTTTGCCTTCACAGTAGTCCAAGTTCTAAAGGGAGGGTAGAAGTACTTTTTTTTTTTTTTTCTTTCCAGAATAGGGAAATGGAGAAAAATGACCACTCATTTTTTGCTATATAACTTCATCTTTTTAACATCGATAGATTAATCTTATCAGTATTACATTTGTAATTTTAAAGAGTGAGTATCTCAAGAAAGAGATCTGTTTTGGTCCATATATGACTCCCATCCGTGTGTGTGTGTGTGTGTGTGTGTGTATGCAAGATGCATAGAATGTTTGTTGTTATACTTACGTAATCTGACTCAGATATCTAACTTTTATTTTTGTTCTATTAAAACAGGTGGTGTGTCACAGCTTGTCTACCATTCCTTCACGAAGTCAGTGTTTTGATATTCTTCAGAGTGGCATCTGTAAATACCTGGTAAATCACATTTTTTTTCCTTGTATCCAAATACATATGCACTTTAAAGCAGTTCATAGTAATCTTTATAATATTAATCATTAACTCTTGTACCTAGTGCTCCAGTATAGCAACACAGCTCAAACAAATATTTTCAACGCCAAGATTCTCAAAAGGAACCAGTAAACTTTGCTTGCCCATCTTAAAGGGGCCTGTTGTTTTTTTCAGAGGACTGATGTTCAATACTTTCTGAGAACTTGGTGCCATTTTCAAATTAAATAAACAAACGTAGGTGATGGACAGATTCAACAGTTGAAGCACTTCAGACATCTTTGAAGCACTCTCGAAATGGCTGGAATGCTCCAAAAAACCCCCTACCTACTATTTTGGAAACACTTCCATTTTGAAGCTCTTTTAGTTATGCCCGTATGCTATAGGAAATGTAATAGTGGGCTGTTAGTTGTCAAGCATTCCACAATACTGTGCACCCTACCTTCCTAACCCCCTACCATATTTGAAGTGTTTCAGATGTTATGTCTGCTCATACCCAGAGGCATCCAAACACAGTAGTCTGTTCTATATATTTTTAAATATATCATTGTATTTTTTCAGAATGCAAAGAATATAAGTTGTGAATTTTTTAGTCAGCCTGTGTTTAAATACTTGATGTTATCCTTATATGTAAACAAATGCAGTTCCACTTCTCTCAATCCCTGGGTTCCCAAGTCTCGAAATGGAGGTCTGGGGTAGTCGTGGGGTTTTTAGCTTCTTCAGTAACTGATCTTGTAAGTCTGTGTAAATTAAGACTGCCAAGTTCTGTTATTGAGGCACCCTTGTGGTCCTACAAATCTTTGTGGGTCATCATAGGATGGGAGACCTCCTGACTCACCACTGGAAATTTATTGGATCAAGGCTTCCATTGGAAATGGTGACTTTCACTTACAGCTGTGTTCTGTTCTCCAGTTAAGGGTTGTTGGTAAACTTTGAGCTTATATATTCTGGCAAACACTTAAGTTATTTCAGAGCGAAGACTTATTTTGCATTTCCAGTACTGGATTTTCCTGCTCATTTAGCTGCTTCCCTGGGACTCTTAATCACGTTGCTGATAATGACTAGGAGGTAGATGTTGGTAGTGGTGGCTGTCCCTTGATTCGAGGATGATCTCTACCACAGCTCATTGACATGCCTTGAGGTGATTTCAGAGTCCAATCCTTGAGCCACAGACCCATCCATAAAAGTTGTAGGCTTTTCTGCAGGGGAGAGTAGGCTGTAAGTTAGGATCTCTCTCTTTTTCCTTCCTCTGCGCTCTCTTCTCTGCTTCGAGGGCAAGATGCTTTGCCTCGAAACAGGCTGCCACTTGGAAGGGGTTGTGGTGCCATTGGAGTTGGTCAGCAGCCAGCTATTCCTAGCTCTTAATGTCGACTTCAGTTTTCTTGAGGTATGCCATCATTGTGTCCTTGTAGTGTTCCTTTGGCCACTGCGAGATCTCAGGCCATTACTTAAGCTGCAAGTAGAGTACTTTTGGGAGCCGAGAGTCGGGCACTGCACACAATGTCTGGTCCAGCAAGTGTTATGCTTGAGGATCACTGACTCCATGCTGGTAATACTGGCTTCCTCAAGGATGCTGGTGTTTGTGCAGCAATCTTTCCTTTCGATGCAGATGATTTTCTGGAGGCATCATTGGTGATACCACTCCAGGCTCTTGAGATGATGATCGTAGGTCACTTACATTTCACATCCATAGAGGACTAACCCTCAGTGCCACCCTAACCAATCTCCTGAGCTCGTTGAAGTTGGCCCTTCAGAAGTCTAGCACTGCTGCACTACTAGTTGTCTTTCCCATCTTAGTGAATCCTATCAACTGGTGGTCACTATCCCCTTGGTTACCTTGTACCTGTAGATCCCCCACCAAGTCTTTGCTTGAGGCCAGCACCAAGTAAGTAAGGCATGTTCCCTAGTGGGACTGCATACCTCCTGTGTTAGATGCAGGTCCTGTATGCAGGTTAAGAACCTACATGAATGGGCAAATCTGGCTGACTGCTCCTCCCAGCAGATGTCTGGGTAATTTAGGTCACCCATGACAACTAGGTATTTTGAGCATACTGCCTTCGACAGCTGTTTCAAGAATTCTAGATCTAACTCTTTCTTCTGGTGTGGGGGTCTGTAGTAGACCCCCACTACCAAATCCCTTTCATCCCTACCCTCTTGTAATATGACCCATAGGACTTTGATTTGCCTTTCTTCTGTCCCCATCTTCATTACAGAAGATTATAATTTATGAAGTGAAGTTCATAAGCTCATCTCTGAAAGGTGTTTTGTAAATTCCCTTTGAGGATTAGAATTGAGCGATTGGAGAGAGAGTGGTTGTTTTATGAGAAGTGTGCACCTACAGGTAATTGGGTATTTTTATTTTTGATAGATTTTTCGGTGTGTGTTCATTCTGGTACGCAGTTGTTTGGTTTCGCCTATATATTTTCCATCAGAGCATTTAGTGCACTAGCTGAGATGTATTACATTTCTGGAGGTGCAGGTAGGTGTAAGATCCAGGAATGCTGATGGTTCTGTTGTGGGGTGCAGTAATTGTGGACGTGGTAGAGATGTGTTGGCAGGTTTACATGTTTTGTCCCAGCATGGTCTGGATACATTGTGTGCTTTGGGCCATAGGAAGTTTGCTTCTGATGAAGAGGTTGTCGAGGTTTGGTGCTTGTTTAAAGGGTAGGATGGGTGTGTTTAGGGTGATTGCTAGTTCTGTGTAGATATGCATGTTGCTCTGTGGGTTTCTTGTACTTACTATACTTTTGAAAGAGCCACCCAGATACTACATGAGTAGTTGCTGCAGTACAAAAAGAAAATCCCCACAAATCACATACGATTAATTATGACATACCATCCTTCCCTGGAACCTACACGGAAAATCCTGAAACAATTGTTTCTGCTTTTTAGAAGACTCAAACCATTTAACTGCCTATAAACCATTATAGTTTTCCTTTAGTCTTCATAAATACTCAATTTATATACTTAGAATTACGTTAATACTTTCTCATGAACATCACTCCAGATCCCTGATCAGCTTCACTGTTTCATAGATTCATAGATGCTAGGGTTGGAAGGGACCTCAATAGATCATTGAGTCCGCCCCCCTCCATAGACAGGAAAGAGTGCTGGGTTCAGATGACCCCAGCTAGATGCTTATCTAACCTCCTCTTGAAGACCCCCAGGGTAGGGGAGAGCACCACTTCCCTTGGGAGCCCATTCCAAACTTTGGCCACTCTAACTGTGAAGAAGTTCTTCCTAATGTCCAGTCTAAATCTGCTCTCTGCTAGCTTGTGGCCGTTATTTCTTGTAACCCCCGGGGGCGCCTTGGTGAATAAAACCTCACCAATTCCCTTCTGTGCCCCTGTGATGAACTTACAGGCAGCCACAAGGTCGCCTCTCAACCTTCTCTTGTGGAGGCTGAAGAGGTCCAGGTGCCCCAGTCTCTCCTCATAGGGCTTGCAAGCCCTTAACCATACGAGTGGCTCTTCTCTGGACCCTCTCCAGGTTATCCACATCTCTCTTGAAGTGTGGCGCCCAAAACTGAACGCAGTATTCCAACTGCGGTCTGACCAGCGCCCGATAGAGGGGAAGTATCACCTCCTTGGATCTGTTCGTCATGCATCTGCTGATGCACGATAAAGTGCCATTAGCTTTTCTGATGGCTTCGTCACACTGACGACTCATGTTCATCTTGGAGTCCACTAGGACTCCAAGATCCCTTTCTGCTTCCGTTCCACCAAGCCGGTCATTTCCTAGGCAGTAGGTGTGCCGGACATTTTTCCTCCCTAGGTGCAGCACTTTGCATTTCTCCTTGTTGAATTGCATTCTGTTGTTTCCTGCCCATATGTCCAACCTGTCCAGGTCTGCTTGTAGCTGTTCCCTGCCCTCCAGCGTGTCTACTTCTCCCCACATTTTTGTGTTATCCGCAAACTTGGACAGAGTACACTTCACTCCCTTGTCCAAGTCGCTGATGAAGACATTGAAGAGTATTGGTCCTAGGACCGAGCCCTGCGGGACCCCACTGCCCACACCCTTCCAGGTCGATACCAACCCATCCACTACAACTCTCTGGGTGCGACCCTCCAGCCAATTCGCCACCCACCGGACTGTGTAGTCATCCAAGTCACAGCCTCTTAACTTGCTCATCAGTATGGTGTAGGATACCGTATCGAAGTCCTTCCTGAAGTCTAAGTATATGATGTCAACCCCTACTCCTGCATCCAGGTGTTTTGTAACCTGGTCATAAAAAGAGACTAGATTAGTCAGGCATGATCTACTTGCTACGAACCTGTGCTGGTTTCTCCTCAGCATCATTTTTCCTGCCAGGCTCTTGCATATGTGACCACATTGGCCCTTTTCCAGTCCTCCGGGACCTTGCCTGTGCGCCATGAATGTTCAGATATTCCCGCCAGTGGCTGTGCAATGACATGGGCCAGTGCCTTCAGTACCCTCGGATGGAGCTCATCCGGGCCTGCCGACTTAAACGCATCCAGTTCCTCCAAGTGACTCTACTATGCATAGACCCTGAGATGGTGCAGTCTGGCGCCTTGCTGCTGCCTCTCTACAATCCCAGTGAGAGACTTGTCGTGCCCCTCACTTAAGAATACTGAGGCAAAGAACTCGTTGAGGAGTTCAGCCTTGTCCCCCCTGTCCGTCACCAATTGCTTCTGCCCGTTTAGTAGGGGTCCTATTCCACCCTGGGCCTTCCTTTTACTCCCTATATAGCTGAAAAACAATTTCTTGTTATCCTTAACTTGGGATGCCATCCTCAGCTCCATGGTAGCTTTGGCCTGTCTAACTGCCTCCCTACAAACGCGAGCAGAGGAACTATACTCTGAATCTTCTCCAGCCTGTTTATATAAATCTTATACTGAACATAAGAAGGGACATATTTGGTCTCACCAGGGGTCCATCTAGCTCAGTATCCTGTCTCTAACAGTGGTAGGAGTGGATGCTTTAGAGCAGTGGTGCCAGCTTTGTGACCCTGTGGGCCAGATGAGTGGTGTGGGGTTGGACTGCCAGCCAGATTCTGTGTGAGGTCAGCGTCCTGGGGTGAGCAGGTGCCAGCCCATGCACCATCCTGACCCCAGGGGCCCATATCTGATGACAAAGTGACCCTCTGTTAGGCTGTGTGCTAATATGGTCTAGTGTGCAGGGCCACATTATCAGCTCCACTGGGCTTTCCCCAAGTCTGGAAATTAGGCAGCAGGGGAGTGGCTGTTAATACCACCACCACTCCCTTCCACCAAATTTCCAGACCTGTGGGAGTCCTGCAGGCCAGATGACCTGGCTCTGCAAACCAGAGTTTGAGCACCACTGCTTTAGAGTCAGAGAATTCAACTGGTATATCTAGAGTGACCTATCTGCCATTCATTACCTTCCCTGGCATCCACCATCATTGATTTAGAGATGCTAGAGGATATATCTCTGACTGTTCTGTTTTTCTCTGGTGATCAGTATCAATTTCCTTTTTTTTAAGTTCCTTTGTCATCATTTTGCTTATGGCTTCTGTTTCTTATATTTTATTATTTATTATTATTATTTTTTTAAGCCTAATTTCCAAACAAACTGTTTCTTAGGTTTATTTTTCAATGATGTGGCATGTGCTATTATAGAATCATGGAAAATTAAGGTTGGAAGGGACCTCAGGAGGTCATCTAGTCAAACCCCCTTCTCAGAGCATGACCAGTAGGGCTGTATGAAACAGCTGTGTTTTGATTTGGTTTCGGATTTGGCAGTTTTGGAGGACAGTAATTCATTTTGGTATTTCAGATCACTGTCCTGTTTCACTTCGGCACAATCTGCTTCGGGGTCTCCTCCCCACCACTGCCCAACTTGTGCAGCCCCGGATCTCTGCACCCAGCAGAGTCAGGTCACATGACAGGGACCAGCAGTGCCCTGTTGTGTGACTTGGCTCCGCAGGGAGCAGAGATCGGTGCCGGGGTCTCCTGCCCACCCCATGCAGCCGTGGATCTCTGTTTCCTGCAAAGCCAGGTTGTGTGGCAGGGACCAGCACTGCCCTGCCGTGTGACCTGGCTCCACAGGGAGCAGACATCTGCACCGGGGTCTCCCATGTCACTGGGGCAGGCAGTGGCAGCAAGGAGACCCCTGGCATGGATCTCTGCTCCCTGTGGCAGCTGGCTCCAGCCCACATGGCTTCCCTCGCATGCTCTGCCAGGGCAGGGGCTGCACATGAGTGGCAGTGAGCGCTGGCAATACAGGCAGCCCAGTGGAGGCTGCGCCCCTTGTGCGATGTGCAGTGCAGGCTCAAGCTG
This sequence comes from Alligator mississippiensis, assembly GCF_030867095.1. NCBI lineage: Eukaryota > Metazoa > Chordata > Crocodylia > Alligatoridae > Alligator > Alligator mississippiensis. Next base: position 82,955,351 of record NC_081828.1, on the reverse strand, counting down.
CACCCTGCTGGGCACCTGCACCCGCATTGCCCTGCCTGCTGGTGCTGCCACAGTCTGCCAGGGCTATGCACCTTGGGGTGTGTGCAGTGGTCCCCACACTTCCCACCTTCCCTCATACTCGCACCCTGCCCATCCATGCTGCACTGCTGCTACCGCCAGCCCCATTCCCACGCTCCACACACCTGCCCAGCTGCAGCCCTGCCCCCGCTGCTTCCCTGCCTGGTGCCAGCAGGAGAGTGGGGAAGCAGGTCCCCAGGGGCTGCAACAGTGGCAGCAGCAGTCCCACACACAAGCTGCTGCTAGCTGGGCTGGGCCTTCCCGCTGACGAGGGTGTGAGCATGACAGTAGGGTACATTTGGGGATGTGTGTACACGTGGATGCCTTGCTCCCACCCTTGTGGGCAGAAGGGCTGGGCAGGGTGCAATTTGTGGGTGGATGCTGCAGGCCAGATGAAAGTGCTTGGTGGGCTGGATCTTGCCTGCCCTTGGGCTAGAAGGAACCATTATTATATGTCTGTGTATGTGTATACATATGCAAGTGATTTTACTGCCTTTCAAATATATATGAAAAACTGTTGTGTTCCCTATTAATCCCCTCTTCTCCAAACAAAATTTGCCTACTTCCTTCAACCTTTCCCTGTATTTTCCAAACTCCTCGTAATCTTTTGTGGCTTGCCTCTGGATCCTGTCTGATTTCTCTGTATCATGAGCTTATGCATGTGTGTATGTTTGGCTATGTGTCTGTCTGCCTGTCTCTCTACCTCAGTTCCTGACTCCCTCAGATCCCTTCCAACCAGCTTCCTGCTTAGGTTCCTTGTTTAGTATTTTTGCATTTGTTTTTTTTTTCTTTCCTAGGTGTAGCACAGTGATTCTTAACCAGGATGCTATGGCAACCTGGGGTGCCTTGAGATCCTTTCAAGGGTGCTGCACAGTGTTACATATGCAAACATGATTCACCAGATAAACCCAGAGATTTCACATAGGAATTCATACTGTTAAAAATATTATGACATGTTGCGGTCTTTCTGAGTTAAGTGCCATAGAAAAATTGTATTACTTTTTGGCTGTCATAACATGGCACAAAATTTAACGCTGGCTTTATCTGATGGGTGCCTTGAGTCCAAAAATGTTGAGAACCACTGGCACAGCACCCTACAATAGCCCATATTGGCTTCACTGTTGCGGCCTATTAGTCCTTATTTCCAGTTTGATAACTTTGAATATTAGTCCTGTCCTTTGTAAGTGTTTGCACCGTCCCAATTTTGTCATCGGCAGACCTGATTAGTATGCCGTCTGTTCCCACAGCCAAGTCATTAATTAAAATGTTAAACATTACTGGACCCAAAACAGATCCTTGCTCACTCCTGCCAGTCTGGCCTTCATACATTTATAATGGGGTTTTTTTGCTTGCGATTTATTTAACCAATTTTGTATTCACCTAATAGTAATCCCATCTACTCCATGTTTCTCCGGCTTACTTTTTGCATGCCAGCCCTGCCTCTTGTGCTTCTACTATGCTGAGGGTATAAAGAGCAGCATGCACTTTCTTCTTCTTGGTTGTTCTCAGCTGTCTGGGTGGGTCGGAGTATTTTGTTGTCAGTTTGCTTTGCATCTTGTATACTACTCAAATCCCAAGCACAACTTTTGCACTTAATTCTTTGTTTTGTTTTATGTCTTACTAATTTAGTTTACTCTTTCCTTCTTCCCCTTATTTCTGTTTAGTGCAGAGTGGGAAGATTTTAGTCTTTGGATTGAGCTTTGGTGCCCTCTTGTCATACCAACCCCCTATGAGAAGCAGGATCATCCCTATCTAAGCCATCATAGAAAAGTCTTTTCTAATCTATTGTTAAAAAACTTTAGGAATGATCTTCATGTACAACTACCAGGCGTAGTGCATTGCAAGCAACTTTTAACTTGCCACGGATAAAGCAGCGGGGGATGAGGGCACTGCCAAGAAGTGGTTTGTTAAAAATACACTCAAGAAATTCCTGAAGAGATTCCTGAAGAGCAAGGCCTTTTAGGTTGGATTTTTTTACTCCTGATCTAAATATCCAGCCTTGGTTATAGCCACCACCCAGTTTTTCTGAGGAAGATGAGGAAACCTGAGACATCCATATCAATGGGAGGGAGGTTTCTTTCCCAGCCCTATGTGGTGACTAGCAAAGCCTAGATGCAGTGCTCCAGCCGCTGCCTCACCAAGGCAGAGTACAACCAGAGGATGACATCCTGGGACTTGTTTGAAAAGCATTGGTGGATGCAAGCCAGTTTTGTTCGCTTTGCCAGCTGCGGTATTGCATTGGTGGCTCATGTTCATCTTGTGGTCAATCATGACTCCCAAGTGTCTTTCAGTCGTGGTGCTAGCAAGTGTAGCATTTCTGAGCCTACAAGTGTGGTGCGGGTTTTTTTTCTTGAGGTGAAGCACCTTGCATTTCTCCATGTTGGATGCCATCAGGTTTTCATCCACCCACCTTGCAAGCCTGTTGTGGTTGGCCTGGATCACCAGCCTCTCCTCAAGTGTTGACATTCTTCCCCATACTTTGGTGTTGTCTGCGAACTTGGCCAGTACACTTCTGACACCAGAGTCTAGATCATTTTTAAAGATGTTGAAGAGTACAGGTCTGAGAACAGAGCCGTGTGGGACACCACTGGTCACTGAATGCCATGTTGATTAACTTCCATCAACTACCACTCTCCAGGTCTGACCTTGGAGCCAGTTCCCCAGCCACCGGACTGTAGTGTAGCAGAGGCTGCAATTGGCCAATTTTTCCATGAGGACATCATGGGACACCAGGTCAAAGGCTTTTTTTAAAGTCCAGATATATGATGGATGAGGCCAGATTAGACTAAGCTAAAACAGAAAGCTTTCCCCCCTTTTGTTGCAGGAACTTGGTAGCTCAAGTGAAATAGCAGATTTGGAAAAAATGGAAAATGAAAATGTTGAGCCTCCTAGGTCTGGGGGAAGAAGAAGCAGGATCCTCACTTTCAAGATCACTGTCACCAGATATACGATCCTTCATGAGTAGCTGTTCAAGACAGTCGAACTTTTTATCAAGCTTTGCAGACAAAATGTCAAAAGAAGATCAAGAAAAAGCAGATGAGACATTAGTTCAAGCTATATTTGCAAGCAGTACACCTCTTTCCATAATTGAAAATCAATACTGGAAGGAACATTGCAAACTAATTCACCCATCATATAAGTTACCGTCATGTTATCGCTTATTACATTCTCTGTTAGAGAGTATGACAGAGTTCAAACAATGATTATCTAAAGGATTGCTCAAGCAGAATTGCTGACTGATGTCAGGTGGATGGACTGATATACTAGGAAATCCTTTATTGAACATTGTTAGCAACACCTGAACCAATATTCCTGAAAGCACTTGCTACCAAATCTTCTTGTCATACAGTTGAATACATAATCAAATTACTGAGTGAAGAGACTGAAAGTGCAGGTCCTGCCAAGGTACAAGCCCTTGTAACTGATAATGCAAGTAACATGAAAGTTGCCTGGCAAATATTAAAGGCAAAGTATCCTCAGTAGTATTTGGCTGTCTTGTTCATGGGTCGAATCTTCTGGCGAAGGGCATAGTAAATGTGAATACAATATTGGCAAACTGCACAGCGATTGTGAAGGTATTTGACAATCTTCATGTTGCTAATCAGACTTTGAAGAAATTACAAAAAGAGAAGCAGGGGAAGGAAAGCGTGCTTCTATTGCCAGGAGAAACTAGACAGGGCTCAGCTACAAAGTGTTTACATAGTTTGCTGCACACAAAGAGCTGTTTGCAGCGTTTTTCAACAGATGACACAGTATCCCAGATTATTCCTGTGAACATTTGGAAGCAGATGCTCGACAACAATGTGTTCTGGGTTCAAGTTCAAGGAATTTAGCTATCAAAAAACTTGGAAGGGGATACACCAAATCTTTCAGATATTCCAGAGATATTCAGACAACTGAATTAAAATCTAATTGACCTTTTGCCTTCTTCACCTCTATATGAAAAAGAAGTAGAACAAATGTTTACTAAAAGATCTGAGTTTTGCTCTCACCCAGGTTCACCTGGCAGCAGACCTTTTGCATCCTCAAGACAGAGGACAACATTTATCAGAGGATGAATTATCTACTGCTCTCGATACAATTAAGTAGCTAAGAATGTCCCCAACAGCAACGAAATAGCAGAGATGACAGACATTGCCGAGTACCACGCAAAAGAAAAACTTTGGAGCAAAGATGCCATTTGGCAGGCAGCAGAGAATACCTCTCCTCTCGCATGGTGGAAGGGATACTGTAACACCCGACTGTTGTCCAGGATTGCTCTAAGGATCCTAAGCATTTCACTAACAGCAGCTTCTTGAAGGCTTTCACCTCAATCGAGACAAAAAGGAGGAATAAACTAACAAATGAACGTACCTGGAGAATCAGTCAGAAGCACAACTAGTGAAGAAGATGCAGTGTGATGATAAGTTGCACAGTGCTTTGGGTGTGCTAAAATTAGTGTCAACAGTTTTTAGTGCCTTCATTTTTTTTCCTTAAATTTAAACAAACAATGTAAGGGAAGTCTGTTATTGTGTATTGTCTTTTACATTTTTACAAGTATTCCAATAAAAATAATCTCTCTCCACATAAAGCTTTGAATTTGTTTGAATATAACATTTAAACCACATTAAGTGTGTTGTATTTAATTTTTTCCTAACCTAATATTTCAGTTCAAATACTTGTGGCTATTGGGACATAATATTAACATGGGGGTACTTTTTTCATTTTGTTTACTAAATATAAGTCAAATAAACATGCTAAATCAGATCATGCTCTATTTAGGGCATTGGAAAATTTTCCAATTCAAAATTTTCTGGAAAACCCACATCTCTATCTTATAGATCAGATTAATACCTTATAGTTGAGCTCTCATGTTTGGTTTTTAGATATTATTTTCTCAGTTTCTAGGTTGGAAATGCTGCAAAAAATAGGCATTGGTTTCTGTGAAAGGGTGTGTGCTTATAGGACTTGTGTGCTTGAGAGTGCCAGTGCTCCAGCAAAGCCCTCTACAGTTCTTGATGGGAATGATTTTAGTGCTGGGCTTTTTGATTTGAGAGATTTTGAGCGGAAGAAAAAAGTAATTGTACGGGCTTCCATTTAGTGCACAGTATTCTTCAAAAAAAAATAATACACATGCGTGCAGACAGGCACACGTACAGAAGTAATGCGAGTGAGCTACTGTTTTTGTTTTGCTCATCTTTATTCAAATACTTTGCTTGCAAGTACAATAAAATTGGCAGTGCTCTATGTTTAATTGTTATTGCATATTTAGATTTATTTTTTCTTACTCTCCAATTAACATGGGAGTCTTTTCATAAGGGAAAGTAAAGGTGATTTTTTTAAAAATGTTGCTCAGTGTGTTAATTTGAATGGGAAATAAACTGGTATTGTCGTACTGCAGAAGGGAAGTGTTCTACACTAGCCATGCTTATGTCAGCAAAAGATTGTACGAGAGGTAACGAACTTGTTTATCTCATAGGTTGGAATGGCTGTAATACCTGATAGCACAGCTGGATCCATCTTGTATGCCATAAATAAGCTCCTGGATCAAGCCTGCATTTTAAGTGAAAATCTACACAAGTTTCTGGCTTCTTGCTGTTACAGTCTGCTTTATTTCCTCTTAACTCTAGACAAAGAGGATGCAGAACATATACAGAAGAGGTAATACCTGTTATCTGATGACTTAAAGTTGTTGTCTGTCATTTATGACTTGTGGCTATAATGAAAAAACAGAACTTTGTGCTTGGCACATTTTCATGCTTATCCTGAAATAATTGTTGGATTTGGGGAAAACCTTCCCTGTGTACTGTTTCTTCAAAGCTTTTGCTTGTTGCAGTTATTGCAGGTCTGTATCCGGGTCTTAGAAAGATACCTTAATCTTTGGATTTAGCTGTTGGCTTTATTAGGAACACTGAAAGTGAATCTTAAAATTCTTGGATTTAGAAAGTCATTGTTTTAAGAAACTAGTGCTTTTAATTAGTCTGTACTCCTAACTAGCTAGAATATTGAGCTTTAGCAAAGCTTCTCAGATATAATTTATAAAATTTGGAAATTTAGTTTTATTCAGAAAAACAACAAGTTATATTTAACTCATGCAAATATGTTTATATCTGTGGGTGGAATGCATTTTTTTTAGTTTTCCATAGTAAACTATTTAAATACAACTTAAATGTTTCTTGTAATTGCTGAACAATAACATAAAAATAAACTGTAAAATAAACAGTAACTTCACAATTAAGTTGGAGAAATTCCATAAATAAGCAGGTTTCTTAGATAGTAGTATTATTTCATTCATTACTCATTAATATAATTGCATAAACACCCCAGTTTCTTGTGCCTTTTAAATGCAACAGGTAATAGTTGCCTTTCTGTATGGTGAAAACTAGACATGCACTCGTTCCCTGCTTAACCAAGTAGCATAAATATCCCATAAAGGCTTCTTCAGTATTTGCAAGATGCAGGGCTAAATTAAATGTATATTCTTTTCCAAGTAATATGTAAAATTTGTGGAATATTTCCTTGTTTGGATTCAGCTTGTAAATTCCAGAATCCCATTTATAAACGTCAATGTGTGTATGGCCAAAAATTACAATGAAACCTGTTCATTTTAGTTGGGTGATCACCTTTATTATACAGATGTGAAGGTAAGTGGGAGTGTATATCAGAGGTGTTTCTATGTTTATCTTTTTCTAGTCCTGGCTCATTGACTGTTACTTACCCTCTCTTCAGGGATGTGCTGTGGGGGTCATGTATTTCAATGCTAGCACTCCTACCGCGAGTCTTGAGGTTGATGCTGCAAAGTCTCCAAGTGAGCAGGGTCTGTCGAGAAGAAATGCCAGTCATTGCTCAGTTGCTTCGCTTGCTAATTCAGCATGGGCAGCTCAGAAGCCACATGGTAACAAATGAACTTCTGGTGCAACAGCTTATCAAGGATATGATGGTATGAAACTTTTTTTTTTTCCCCCAGGGGACTTCAAGGATATTGTATTTTAATGAAAGTCAACCTTTTTGACAGGCGTACCACAAATTAGCCTCACACTGTCTGAGTGACACTCTGATCCTTTTCCTTTACCTGGTCTGCTGCTCTGCTTTCTGCTTCCTGCCCTGTCTGCTGCTGCACTGCTTGTCCCGTCCTCAATCTGACACATTCCACAAACAGAGGATGCTTGTGGCACCTGTGCTATTGGCTGGCTACTCGTTACAATCTAGTAGAAAGTATAAACTTAAATATCTGTATGCAAGACTAATTTGGACCACATGCAAAAGAGTCATCTAGAAAGTGGCCTGTAGAGCAAAGTTGCAATCCAGAGTTGCCTCCTTTGTACCTTGAATAGCAGCCCACATAGTAGGGATTTGTGTTTCTGGACATGTACCACTTGTCAGTGATGACCTGCCTCCCCGGCTGCTGCTGAAATGAGGGAAAGCCGCTGTGTCTCTAACTGTTAATGACAGGAGGGCAGCTACTGTTGCTATACAATAGTCTCTTTGTAGGTAGCACAGCTCTGGCTCTCTCACTTATGGGGGCTGTCTTGGGGCAGTCTTGTCCTTATGCTGCAGCCATGGTGAACATCAGCCAAACAAGTGGTTTGTTGTGTCCCAAGATCTACTGAATGACAGTGCTTTAGAGGTCACTTATTTCTGTTACAGTCAATGGCTTCCTATACAAGGGACTGCACTTGATGTGCACAGAACAGGGTCAGTCCACAAGCTGAGAATGAAACAGTAGATTTGCTAAACTCTTTTATTTAGTTATTGGTTTAAAAAAAAAAAAAGGAACCTGATCATTTCAGTGACTTTCTTTTCCTGAGTTACAGAACAGCATCAAATCAGGACATATCTTCCCAAATTATTATTGTGCTTAGTCAGTGGTCCAGTACATATAACTCGCATCTCTGCCTAAGCAGCTGTTGAGAGAGGGCAGTTTCTGTGGTGTCAGGTTTCCTTCTGGCTAATTCTGGAATGGTATACACCTTGCTGATCCTGTCTCTAAAATATTGCTGGTTATAATGGATGCACTACCTGCCATTGCTACTATCCAGAGTGGCTACTGACAGGATTTGTGTGTGGTGTGACCACATCCCTTCTGCTGCTGTAGGTGTTATAGGAAGTAGATGGTCTCAAATACCTTACTAGGTTTGAGCAGAGTAAGTTAAAATCATAAGGTTAAAAGTGATCTCAGGAGTCATCTAGTCCAACCTCCTGCACAGATGGAGAATGAATTGATCCTAAACTGTCTCTGATAAATGGCCATTGAGCCTGTCCTTGAGAAGTAAGAGCCTCTCAAGCAAGATTCAGCTGCTTCTCTAGACAGTTTGTTTCATTGTCCTGCCTTTCCCATATAGTAAGAAGCGTTTATTGAGTTCCAATTACAATTTTCATTGCTGCAGTTTAAATCTACAACATTGAGTCCTGCTCTGTGTGGCAAAGAGCTGTTATCCCTCTTTATGATAAACTTCGGAATACTTGAAAACGGTTACCATATTCTCCTCTCCTGCAATTTCCACCTCTCCAGGCTAAATGTACCCATGTCTTTCAATCTTTCCTTTTGCAACTTGCCTTCTAGCCCTTTTATCATAGTTTCATAGTAGGTAGGGTTGGAAGGGACCTGAGCAGATCATCTAGTCCGACCCCGTGCCATGGGTGGGAAAGAGTGCTGGGGTCAAATGAGTCTATCTAGGTGTCTATCTAGCCTCCTTTTGAAGACCCCCAGGGTAGGAGCGAGCACCACTTCCCTTGGAAGTTGGTTCCAGATCCTAGCTGCCCAGACAGTGAAGTAGTGCCTCCTGAATCTACTCTTGGTCAACTTATGGCCGTTATTCCTCATTACTCTTGGTAGTGCTCGGGGGAACAGGGACTCTCCCATTGCCTGCTGGTCTCCCAGTTTATAGATGGCCACCAGATCCCCTCTCAGCCTTCTCTTGTGGAGGCTGAACCGGTTCAGGTCCCGTAACCTCCCTTTGTAGGGCCTGCCCTGCTGCCCCCTGATCATGCAGGTGGCCCTCCTCTGGATCCTCCTGATGCTGGCCACATCCCTCCTGAAGTGCGGCACCCAGAACTGGATGCAGTCCTCCAATTTAGGATTGAGTCCCTGAAGCCCCAGGAGTGCCTGCTTACTAGGTTCCCTGCTTGCAGATGTGCTCCCCTGGAATCCCGTAGCGGAGGATCCCCTGGATGCATGTATTATGCTGCCATGCCTTAACTTGTGGCATATCTCTGCAGATGGGGGAACCCCAAGCAAGTGCTCCCAGGGCTTCCAGGGCCTCTGTTTGCATACGCCTGCTCTGGAAATCCTTTGCCATGGAATTTCCCAGATGCACATATTGCAGTGCTGCATCCTAACATGGGGCACACCTCTGCAAGTGGGGGAACCTGTGGTGTGTAAGAATTATGGATGATATGAATGGTTAGGATACTTGTATGCGAGTTCTTGTTTGTAAGGGAGTGGCTGGTTAGCCTAAAAACATACAGGTAAGAAACTGAAGCTCATGAATATTATCAATAAAATGTTTTGGGTCACTTATGGTTTTCATCGTGTTTTCTGTTTTGTCCCCAGACACAGAAGACTGGTGAAGTCCAAGAGCAGTGGCTCACAGACCTCCATTACTGTTTCAACATATATCTTGCATCACATCCCCAAGGACCTGGTGCTATGAATACAGTATATTGAATAGATGGAACTTGTGCATTTACTTAAAATGTTTACTTCTGTTTGTTTTAATGGAAAGTGTTGCAACAATGTTTGTCGTAAACAAAGATCATAAAGTGGAACTTAAAATAAAATTGTTTATAAAATCTGTTTGCTAAATGCATTATCTCTGTCTTTAAGCAGGAAAGTAACATTTTGACAAAAGTGGCTTTGTTGACCCTAGTAGAGGACAAACTGAAGAAAATTAGTTACCATATATTAAATGGTGTTGCAGTGATGTGGAGAACATTTTTGCCTTACACTGATGCCAACCAACCTCCAGTTTTAAAATAATAAAATTAACAAATACATTTACATAGCTTTATTGCATTATATTCTCCCTGAAAAAAGGATGATGACACTGCAAAACAATATTTTGGATGTTTATTGAACATAAAAAAGCAAGGGACTAAAAAATGATAAAGGCAAAGTAATCTCAAAATGCAGTATAGAACTCCAATTTCATAGTTTTATATGAAGCTATGAAAAAGGATAGAGATGCACCGATAGAGATTTTGGGGCCTGATACTGATAGATGATATTTAAGGATGCATATTGGCCAATGGCAATCTGATTTCCGATACAGCTGCATGCAGCTGGTAAGTCTGTTGTGGTGGAAGGGGGAGCAAGGAGGGAAGGGTGTGTGGGGAGGATGGATCAGCAGCTGGGGGGCAGTAGTAGGGGGGAGTGAGGAGCACTGGCACGGGTAGGGGGCTGTGTGTGGGGAATGAGACACACCAGCAGGCCTGTGTTCTGTGAGCTAAGGGGGCAGGGGGAACTCTGACTTTTTCATTAGTAAAAGACCCAAAATCACATACCAAAATTTATAAGTACTTAGAATTTATTTTATTATAGAGACTGAGGCACTGGTAGGCTTCCAAAGTGCTTTAAAATAGCAAATATATCAATAAAACAATGTGTCCAGCTGATACCTGTATATATAATGGTGTTTCATTTTAATTGGGGGTTTTAAGTAGAGAATTTGCAGTTTTTGTCAGAGAATTTGTGATTTTTTTTTTTTTTTTTTTTTAATCAGGGAAAACTGGGATCCCCGAGTATCAGGAAGTCCTCCTGCTTTTCAGTTTCACTCCAGAATGATTCTGGTTTTGTTTCCACTGAAGTCACTGAAGGAGACCCTAGGATGTATAAAATCATATGCAGAGGAATTGAGAAGTGATAGTGAATATGCTTGATAAAAGATAAGGAGTAAAATCCTGTCCCCCACTTGCCTGAATGCGGCCAACATTTCATCCTGGAAATTCAGTAGTTCCTCTTTCAAGTGAAACTCAATGTAGCGTGTCTCCTCAGTGAACTATCAGTGTGCAAGTTGCTGTTGAGTACGTACCTTCGTTCCTGGTGGAGGCTGCGCTTTCTGCTCTCCCTAGACTTTGGGCACTTACACAACTTGTATTTTTCATGCCATCAGGCCCCTGAAAGTGCTCTACAGCTGGGATGTAACACATGTGCATGGCAGAGCAGTTTTTAAATGGCCAGTCGCATGAAAAATTAACCCTTGTCAAATCGGGTATTAAATGAAGGTGCTCTAAAGCAGAGCATGTTAGGGAACTTGTTAATTTTTCATCCTTTGTGGGGCTGTCAGCAGGGGGTGGGGGTGAGGAGGGAGAGAAGGAGGAAGCAGTAGGCAGCTGCTGGCTGGGCTTGCCTTGGCCAGAGCTGGAGGGGCAAGGTGGGGTGAAACAGAGACCTCTTGCCTCGCAGGCCCCCACCACTGCTACCCTGGCTAAAGTTTGTTTGTTTTTTTAAAATTGTATCCGAGGCCAAATTAGCCAAAACTAATTCCAAATTCAAGAGTCCAGAACCACAAGTGGCCCTGCTACCGGCAAACATCCTCCACCCACACCTGGGGCTTCGCTCATTTCCAAAACCTTTAACGGGCATCCTACTTGCAGGCCCCAGCCCGGAGGCTTCGGGTTCGGATGCCCCCGAGTTTTGCTTGCCCTCAGCCATGTGGCTGCAGGAGGAAGCAAGGGAGGAGACTCGCATTTCCATAAACTGGGCTTAAAGCCGCTGTACCTCCGCAGGTACTGAACCACACCGGAAGAGCAGTTCTCCTGAGAAGTGGTTCAGGAAAACTGCCTTCTTGGACACAGATGCATGGTATTTTCCCTGCCAGGTTAAGAAGCCACTATGCTTAATCTGAGCCTTCAAGAGACCGAGAATTATGCATGATATTAGTCCAAGAGGTATTGGGAGCAGTCAGGCTGGGCCCATGAGGCGAGGGGGCTCTGTTCCACCCTGCCTCCCCTCTTCCCACCCCCCAAAACTCTAGCTCTGGCCAGGAAAAGCTGATCCAGCAGCTATCAAAAGACCCAGGCAGAAGGTAGGGGAAAGGAGCCTCCCTTTGTCCCTCAGGCCCAGCCTGGCTTCCTCCAATATCCCAGCCAGGGTAGCTGGGGGTGCTTGTGAGGTGGAGGGGCTCTGTCCCATTCCACCCTGCCCAACCCCTCCAGCTCTGGCCTAGCCAGGCCAAGCCCAGTCAGCAGCTGCCTGCTGCTCCCTCCTCCCCCTGCTGACAGTCCTGGAACTGGTGGGGAGGTAAGGGGAGGCTAGGGAGAGGGGTGGTTTGGCAGCCTCCTCGGAAATTGCTGGAGTAACCCACCTGCAGGCTGGGCTGATGCAGATTGGCTCAAGCCCCCCAGTGCAACAGGTGAAGGTCTGTGGTTTGGGGGCGGGTGAGAGGGGAGGCTCTAACTCATGGTGCTTTGTGTTACTCACCCATCTCACTATAGGGGGTTTTAAACTTTTGACACTGAATTTGAAGGGAAATAGACAAGCAGTGAAAAAGATTTAACAGTTTTGGAAAAGCTTCAGTGTAGCTGGGTTCTGCTCATCTACTTTGTAACAAGGAATTCTCACCCCACAGGGAATTCCACCACTCCCATTTATTTTCATCTCTGATTTTTTTTTTTTTTTTTAATCTTTTTTTCATGGAATGAAAAGCTCTGAAGAACTTTCATTTGGGACTGCTGAAACTTACTTTGACATTGTTGACTGGAAGGAAAAAAAATGACACTTTTGGTCAAAATGAAACATTGGTATCTTATCTAAAAGTGTTTATTGATGGATGTAAACACGCAGGACGTGGGGAGAAATTAGTTTGGGTGTACCAGAGTATGCCAGGATGTATGATGCGCTGGGTGGTGCTGAGCAAAATTAGTCTCCTAAATTGGCTGTTCTGCTATGTGAGAGGCAAGGATCTTTGTGGGCGATATCTTTTATTGGACCAAGTACACAGTTGGGTTAAATTTTAGACAAACTTTTGAATGCAATGCATTCTTCATCAGGTCCCTGTTTTGAGTTTCACCAGGGTGACCTATCCTTTTATTGGACTGTAAAAATGCTTTTGTAAATTGGTATAAGCCTTGGTAGGGTTGGAGAATAGAAAAATATAGCGATGACTCCTCTATTTCAGATGTAGATAAATGCGGTTATAAGTAACACTTTCAAAATATATTTGCCAGTAACTCTGAAAGAGGCATGCTGAAACAGCTCAGCAGTTAAGGCTGGAACCTAACTCTCACTTGTACACAATTGCCAAATGCCATATAGACTTCAGCCTGTTGGTAAACAAATTGGATTTTAGAAGCTGTGCTTCATTGTACACAAAATGAGTTCAACTCCCTGAACATCTTGCTTTGGTATACAACACAGAAATAATACAATAATCAAAAATACCTCTGCTGGTTTAGTATTTAGCATATTTTTTTTCTTTTAAATGGTAAAAAAATACATACAAAAATACAAAGAAAATACAACCTGTGCTTATTCTTTATGTTCTTGTCAAGTTCTTCCTTGCAACTCTTCATTTGTGGTTAATACAGTAATTCTCATCCAGGGTGTTGCAAGATCTTTTTAAGGGCGCTGCAGGATGTCATGCAATATTAGAACTGTCAGGTGTGCAAACACTTGCACACGATTCACACGATAACCCCCCCGAGATTTCAAATTGGAAGAATCCACAGTGTCAAAACCTTTCTGCCCTGTTGTGGTCTTTGAGTATATTCCAACAGAAGAATTGCTCTAGTATTTTTCCATAGTCAAAAAAACAAGTGAAACCTAAGAGCTGGTACTTTCTGAGGCATGCCTTGTGTTGAATGACAGGGGTCTTGAAAAAACAAGGTCAAGAGCCATTGGCTTAATGCTTGGGTCTTGTGCTTTTTGATTTTGCAGCAGTGGTCGGTCTGATGTTGTATGAAAACTGCTTCTTTTTTCCTGTATTCTCAGGCAGGTGTATATGCTGTAGGTTGTTTACTGTAAAGGCAAATTATTTGTTTTTTGAGAGATGATATTAATTTGTGACAAAAAGTTTTCATTTCTTTTGCATCCAACTAGATGATTGTAAGCATGCATAAGTAATCAACATTTCCATCTCTGTGTAAGGGCCCTTAAGAGAATTGTGCAAAGTTTCATCAACCTTCTAGGGCAGAGGGTGGCTGAAATAAGGCAGCTAGGTCTGAAGGCGAGCTGCCATTTGCAACCCAACTGCTGCTGCTCCAAACCACCTGCTGTTGCTTCAGTCCTCTCTGCTCTGTGCTGAATTCTCTCTTGCACCCCCTACCGTAGCCACTGCTGCTCAACACCAATTCCTATTGCTGACTGCCACCAGCCGTGAAGTTGGTGATGAGAAAAGGAGCAGCTGCAGTGAGGGGGGCACGAGGGAGGGTTGGGGTGGCAGCAGGCAGTGCTGCAGAGAAATGGTTAGGAGCAGGGCAGCGAAGGGGGATGAGCCAGGGCAAGCTATGCTGCAGGAGGTTGAGGGGACCTAGGTGCCCCTTCTAGATCAGCTCTGGTATCCCTGTAAACACATCCTATTTATGCTTCTGCACCACTCTTCCCTGCCATGGGTTGCATGCAGTTGCTGGTGTGTTAAATCTGGTCCACTGGCAAGGGCAGATCTGGCGGGGGGGGTACAGTGGTGCAGCTTTCCCCCCTGCCCCCTTTGATTCTTGCTCCACTCAAACTTTAAAACCAGCAACCTGGGAGGGGAAGCAGCATTTCTATTCAGGCAGTACTGAGACTCAATTGACTTCATGGCACATTGTGATCTCCCTAATTCAGGCTAATCTCCTAAAATGTTAATGACCTTCTCCTTTTTAATGGGCTTGATGTTCCACTAAATAATTTATCCTTTCTTCTGCAATTTTGCTTTTTCCATTCCAGGTAATGTGCCTCTTTTATTTCACAGTCCTTCAAACTGTTTTTACTTCTAGCTAAAAACCTTAACTTGGGTGTGATAATATAGGGCATCTATACACGTGCTCGGGGGTGGAATGGGGCGCGCTTTAATTAGGGTGGTGTTGAGAGCCACTCTAATTAAAGCACCTGCAGCATCACGTATATTCAATGTCCAATGCTTCAAAATGGCGGTGGGGGCACTTTAACTAAAGCTCGTTTGCCAAACTTTAGTTTTGAAACACAAGGATGCTAAATATATGTGATGCAGAGCCTGCTGGAGTATGCTAATTGGCATGCTTCAGCAGACTCACAGCAGACTAGATTCATCGAGTTTGCTCTGCTAAGTGCTGTCATGTGTATACATTAAGGCTGTGCGAAATTTCAGCAGCCATTTTGTTTTGGAGGTGTTTCAGGCCGTTTGGGCACCTGAAATGCCGAATCCAAATTGAAATGGAAGGCTCAGAAACATAGTTTCATAGTAGGTATCTCCAAAACAAAATGAGGCATCCAAAACGTTTTGGAAAATTGTGGAGTTTCGAAGCTGGGCTGCTGCGAGTCTGCTGAAGCATGCGATAGCAGATAAATAGACCAGGGGTTCTCTATCCTCGAGCTGCAGTATGTGGTGCCGCAGATGTGACTGCAGTGCCACGTACCGCACTTGTCTGGACGTCACCATAGTGTACAGATAGAGTTCCAGCTTCTCCTGCCCCTTCTCATTTCTTTTTTTTTACCTGAAGTATATCTGAACTTGGAATGTGGTCTTTGTACGTTTGTATTGTCCGGGTGCAGGGAAGCTGTGCAGAAAGCTCCTCTGATTTATGTAACTGACACGCCAGTTATTTTAAACAAATACTTTCAAGTTACAATTCTTTTTCCAAACTACTCCATAGTGACAGGAAAACCCTACTCCATTCTCTTCTCACAGGAAGAACATTTTTTCAAGAAATCCAGCAACCTCTATTTTTCCTTCTTCTCCCTGTCCCCGTTTCTTGTGCATCATTTGCTGTATTCACTTCTGGCTGCAGCCCCTGGTTGGGCTTACTGCTATACTACTCCTGCGAAGATGCCCAAATATTTACCTTTAGTGTGAACCCCAAAAAATCACTCATCCAGTACACATTATTAAGTTAAATGACTTCAGTATCAATCTCTGGACAGATTTTTTACAAGACAGGTGAACATTAAAGTTAGTACTGGGAGTCATTCTTCACCTTCCCAGATGTACCCTTTCATGAGAGAAGACTCAAATGTGACAGTCACTCTGACCTACTCCAGACACCTACGTCAGAAATAGTGTATCTGGCATTAGCCACTGACAGCTCTGAACTTTTCCAATAAACTTAATGTTGTCATGCACAAAGGGAGTCATAAGAAAAACATAATTTTCTTTAACACACAGGGAAAGTTCTCTAAGCTCCTATTAAGTGAATGAAAGTGGGTACTGTTTTAAAGCATCTGAGCAAAATTCTTATCACTGTCCTATTCATCACCAAGTTATGAAAGGTAAAGGCCACCTGGAAAAGAAAGCCCTTATACTTCAAAAATAGGGAGAGGGAGGAGAAGGGGAGGGAAGGGAGAAAGGTAAAGAAACTTGTGCTCTGAAAACCAAAGCTGTAAAAGGAACTGTTTCAATATTAAAATCTTTATTAGTTCCAGGACTGTATGCAGAAGTGGCAGTTAAACATATTTCTGATAGCTACCTGGACTTACTTGCAAAAGGAGGAGACATGGAATCTTAAATAGTGTAAGAAAAAGCTTGTTTGTTTCTGCTGAGGTAGAAGCTCACTTACAATTACACTGCAAATTCAGAAGTAGCTCTGCTGTCAGATATGCCTGATTTGAGAGTTCTGTCAATTAGCAATTTTTACTGGAATCTAATACATGCATTTTTATTCCTGTTTTATTTAATAATTTTCTTGACACCTAATATTCTTGCAAGGCAATGGCTTTGTTTTCTAGGGTTTTATAAGCATGCATAATTTCAGCAGGGCTAATGACCACAGGGGTTTTGAACTCTGTCCTCCTGCTTGGCTCTTGTTTACATGATCCTCACTAATATTTGTCTAAATCATACCAAGATAATGGTATGGCGTTAAACTAATGGATAGTGGCATTAAACACTAAAGCGTATGGCTGTTGGCACATGTTCATTTAATGGTGTGATGGGATGTGTTCCCTAATCCCAACAACTGGGCCCCTTGCCATGCCATGTGTGCATGGCAGGACACACAATTTTGAGATAGGGGATCAGGTCTCCAACATGCCATTACTATTCGCTGATGCATGGGGAGCCCAGGATCACGCTCTCAGGCTCCTTCTGCAGCAGCGAGTAGAAGGCTGGATGTCTGGTGAACCAGTGTGGTCCCATGCCTGGGACCACCCAAAAGGGGATTGTCAATCCCAGTACCAAGCCTGCACCAGGGTTTCCTTGCCCTTCAGCCCCTGACCAAGTAGCATCCTCACCTACTCCCAGAAGAGTCTTAACACATCTGACCATGCTTTCTAGCCTCTTTGAAGTCTGCCAGCTGGGAACTTGGTGCACAGAAGACATCCTCTCAAGTTGTGCTCTACGATCCCCCAATCCAAGATTCTCATATTGGATGAGGAAAAAATAAAAGCGGACAAAGAGGAAAGTCTTCACTTGGAGCTGCAACTGGTGGGAGCAGATTGTCCTAAGGACCTGGAACAACAAGCTGTGGTGGCAGACCTTCAGGATGAGTAGGACTGTATTTTTGCTCCAGCCCCCCACCCATGGGCAGATCCAGGATTTTTAAAAAGAGAGGTGCAGACAGTGTAGTGTAGGGGTTCCCAAACTATTGTATGCATACCCCTGTGGGTACACAAGACATCTCTGAGGGGTATGTGGGAGAAATTGTGTAACGACAGATTTAAATTTTCATTATAACAATTGGCATCTAAGAAGTTAAAATATAAAAAGTAGGCTGGTAGGGGTACCTGGGCGGCTGGTAAATCTGGAAGGGAGTATGCAATAAGAAAAAGTTTGGTAACCTCTGGTGTAGTGCATTACCACATATCGCACAACACACATTTTTTCCAGGTAAAAAACAACCTAGAAGCTTTGCCAATACGATTGGGGCCTAGGGCTATTTTATTCAGTTTAAGATCAAAGCAAAAACAACTATAACTTTATTGGAGCATGCATTAATTTGCTATATTATACATTTTGTATTAAAAACTGTATAAATGAGGTAAAAATATTTTAAAGTGTTGTTTCTTTAGTCCTGTAGTCATTAGAATTAATTGTACTTCTTTCTTAGATTCATAAAACAAAATCAAGTCATCTTGAGCATCTTGAGGATGCATCCAATATGCTTCACTGAAAGCTGTTTCCACTCCTAAGTGGAAATGCAGCCATCCAGTGACGGTGGTGACATGGAGCAAGATTGTGAGTAGGCTCTGGCCCAGCTCATAGACAACCCCCAGGAGGGACAGGAGTAGTCTAAGGAGTCCCTTCTGCTTTGGACTGTCTAGCATCAGCTGTTGAGACAAGACAGCTTGGATGGCTCACCTAAATTAATGTTTCTAGCTTGAGTTCAAACAGTCTGCTGGGCTGTGAAGTAGAAGTTACCTTAACAGGAGGAACTGGGAGATGGCAAAATTTACAGAAAAAAGAATAGCTTGATCAGTGGAACATTACTACCATTAAAAAGAAAGAGTTGTTAACACCTGTGGAATAAAGAGTTTAGAAGGAATGGGGTAGTTTATAATGAGCTGCGGTGTCAATAGGCTTCCTTGATGCTGCCTAAATAAGAAGGTTGTTGCCACTGCCAGGTATGGTTTTAAATGTTCAGTGGATTAGGAATGAAGGACAGGGTACACCTACACCACTGCACCTGCCCTGGATCTGCCCCGTCCCCCTCTCAAACACTTACTGGTTGGAAGGACAATTCCAAAACTGTAGTGATCTCCTTCAAGCAGCTCACCTTGCTCTCACTTGTAATGTCCAGCCTTGCCTTGAGCCTGGCACAAAGCAAGACTGGGTGCTTGCAACTGTTTTGCAGTGGGGTTGATGATACCACCTCAGTGAGAGCGTACAATCACCCACCAGTATGTTTGCTGTCCAGCTATCTAGACATTTCCTCCAGGCATCTGGGCCCTAGGTGTGAAGAGAAGGCTAATGGTTGTCAAGTGGAATGATGGCATACTGGCCCTTGCCAAGGTCGGTGCTATCCAAGGTGTCTCATCTCAACAGCTGGTGCACCTCCTGCTAGGCCGTCCAAAGCAGGAGGAGGGACTCCTCAGGATCCTCCTGTCTGTCCTGGGAGGGTTGTCTATAGGTTGGGTTTTGAGCTAGAGCCTCCTCATAACCCTGCTCCACGCCACCACTGTCACTGGATGGCTCCAGTTCCATCCCAGAGTCAGCAATTATGTGTGGCTCAGTGGAGTCTTCCCTAGCCTAGATCCCCATATTAAGGGCACTTGAGACTGGGTTAGTGTCATGAGTTCTCGTATAGTGCATCTTTAGTACCTTAGCCTTAGCCCTGTGCTAGTCCATGAACTGCCATCTCTGTTTCAATCTCCTTGCAAACAGCCTGGTTCTGATCGCTCTTCCTGAGGGACTGCTAGGTGCTCTCTTCATGTCAGATAGAGAGGAGATCCAGGACTCCCTGCTCTCCTCCAGATGCTGGGGCATTTTGTGGCCTTAGACCAAGGGTGGGCAATTACTTTGGCTGAAGGGCCACTTTAACGAGTTTTGGTGAGTTGTCAATGGCCACAAGGATATACCCCTTGTCAAACTGCTAAGCCCTCCCCCTTGACAGGTTCCCCACCCCCTGGTTGCCCCTAACTCCTGACCTTTGCCACTGTAAGTCCCTCTCCTTGCCCCCTGGACATACTCCTTTGGGGTAGAGGGGTTGCCGTCTTGGAACTGGAAGTCCTCCACTGTCACGTGGTCCATGACATAAAAAGGCCCATCCATCTGACACCAAAACTTGCCCTACTCACTACCGTGTTGGTCACAGTATGCTCTGCCCCTATCATATGGTCTCAGACATCAGAATGTCCTCCCCTGGACTGAGAAACACTGTCCCTCCGCAGGGCCCACCCTCACAATGCATAGCCTGCCCCTGGGGTCCCAGAAGTTCTGCCACAAGCTACAGGCATGACCGATCAGATAGTGAGGGGTTGTGACCCCTCTAACAACATGAACCATCACCCTCAAACAATTAGTGGGGGTTTTGGGGGCATTGGACCTCCCTGAGAACAGCACCAAACCAACTGAGTCAAGAGCCATGCACATAAAATCTTTCAGAAGAAATCATTTTTACAAAGTATAGATAAAAAACTCGTATACTAACAATAAAAATCTACTATAACATTTTCATTTTATTTAAAATATTTTTGTCCTGATTTATGTGCATTTGAATAGTGTATATATAAGTGATTGCATAATAGCTCAAGTCTTGCTCTTGTATATTGTGTGGAGAGGAGTAGGGGATATAGGTCCCTGGGTGTAGAGGGGGGTGTGTGGGACAGAAGTTCCATAAACCAGCTTGACTCAAATCAGTTAAGTCTGATACTACATTCAACCAGGTTTATCTTAAACTAGTTTTGGCCATTTTGAAACTGGCTTGTGTGCACTGAACTTATGTTCTGTTACAGGTTTAAACCAGTTTCTGATCACTTACACTGGTTTATGTGTAACTTCTGTCCCTTGCCAAGAGATTCTGTACTGCTATTTCTCTGCCAGTTAGCAGAATTGAAGGAAATAGTAGAGCAAAGCTTATCTCTACTTGTTCTCTGTTTTACTCCGTTATAATTTTGGGGGTATAAGTTTTCTTTTAACAAACAGCGTCATTTTCCTTCCCCTTTCCTTGAGTCTTGAAGCTTTTGGGCAGCAGTTATGGGCCAATGGCTTCTTTCTACTATAACGAAACCTAAACTGGAAATTTGGAACAACTTCTTTGTAATGGAAAATGAATGATAAATTGGTAATTGACCGGAAGGTCTTAGCTCATTCTGGAAGTGACATGGGCTCATGGAGGCAGGAGAGGGGCACAATGAAACTGCCATTTCCTTTCCTTCCCTTACTCTACCCAGTAGCTTGTAAGTGCAGAAATGAAAAGGTTCTTTGGGCTTTGTAAAGAAGCCTGACATTCCCATGCACAGTTCTACCGTGAAATACGAATTTCTAACAGCAGCATCATGGACTCATAGAAAATAAGTAAAAAACAACTGTAGAGACTCCCTTTGCCTGAAGAAAGGTGTTTGTACCTGAAAGCTTGCAAAGAAGAATTTTTCCAACTATTTTAGTTGGTCTAATAAAAGAGATTAGATTTACCCAAAGAACGTTGTCTGCCTAATAGAAAATAATGAAGTTTTCAGTAGAAGAGGGATTAGACTTCAAGTCTTTCCATGCTGCTGTCAGAAACAGGCTGATTTGCTGTGTGTAGGGCAGTGGAGCCCACCAAAAGAACTACTGTCAGAGACCAGATATTGGGCTAGATGGACCATTGTTGTGGCCCAGTATGGCACCTCTTATGTTTTTATGTAATCAGCAAGTCAGAATGTGTGTGGACAATAAGGTCCAGTTTTCAAATGTGTGTGCACATGTGCAAGGAATCTAAACTCATGGAAGAGGTGATATCTTTTATTATACCAACAAGATGTTTGCAAACAAATGTTATTTGGGCACTGTGTGGTATGAAGTTTCATTTCCATTTAGGAGAACTTTTACAATTTCTGCTCTCTCCTATGCCTGATGAAGGGTGTGTGCGCCCAAAAGCTTGCCAATAAATAAAATAATTTGTTTGCAACTATCTTGTTGGTCTAATAAAAGATACCACCCCTTCCACAAGTTTTGATTCATTTTGCCTCTAGACCGATATGGCTCCAACCTGGATACCTGTGCACAGGCACATAAATTATGCCTAATTTGTGTGTACACATTCCCCAGATGTGTGCAGAAATCTGTTGTTTATCCTTCCAAATGCCATTAAGCATGCCTGCTGCTAAATTGTACACCATTTTGTGCACAGCTAATTCAAACATCTGGCCTTCACTGTATGCTCCCTTCATGTAAGTTTTTCCTGCTGATCTGATCAGTATAATGTTTTTACACCAAAAAAGTTAATATCAAAGGTAAACTAGGACTCAAGAGAGGCCTAAAGGAATAAGGAAAGGCATGACCCCTAGCAGTTTAGTGGCAGTTAAAAATAGGTAAGATTTTAAGCAAATTTTCTTGATTTTTATACATATATAAATTGAAGAAACCTCTCTATAGAAAGAGTAATTCACAGCAATTGAATACATATATACATAATATGTAGGCCTATTCCATATATCTCAGTAGGTTCACAAAGACCTTTACCTTACCCGAGATCAGATGTATATCAGCAAGTTTATGCTTTGAAGACAGTCTTCCTGGATGGCATATTTTTCCTTCTTGAGAGCACCCTTTAATAAACACATACAGGCAGAATGTTATACATTCATAAAGACACAGGCCATTTCATTCGCATACAGTGCTGTCTGTTCTTATAGGGCTTACTGGTAAAGAGGCACATGAAACATTTGCACTGTAGAAACTTGTTAATAAACAGAACTTCAAGTAACATTTGAGTAAGTGTAGTTTCTAAATAAAAAGGAACTCATATTTAAGCACATCTTTAAATTTTTCAATACTGCTTGATTAGGCTAACATACACAGTGAACCACATCCAGCTCAGTAATTATTTATCTGCTTGTTTCTTAAAGTACACACACCCGACACGCACAGACCTCATTCCCTCCCATAGATGTTCCCATGTTAACAAGCAAAGCATTCTTTCTCTATCATTTCTTCAAATTACTCATCTGTAGAGGCATGGTTCACAATACCTGTGTGCAGTGTTGCAGTAGCACAAGAAAATAACCCAAGCTGTTTCAACGAAGTTCACTTGTCTCAAAATAGCTGAATGATGCTAAACCTGTGACAAGTTCACTTTTAAACCATGGAAGTACTTTTCTCAAACATAAAAATACTAAACTTCCTCACCCCCCACACCCAAACAACCTAGTGTGGGATTTATCTGCATACAAAAATGTATATCTAGCTCCAGTGTTACCTCTTCGTAACTTAGTAGATATTAGCTCTGTAGCAGATTCCAAAATTTAGGAATACCCAGAATTATGAAAAGCACCAACAAATGGCCACTTAACTTCTCAAACTCTGAAGTGCCACAAAAATAGAATTACCATATATTTGTTTGAGGATGGACTGCTTGCTAGTTTTTATGGTTGAGCTGCTTTTGTTTATAGATTTTTCTTTTTTACATGAAGGAACTAATTTTAGAGGGCTATGGTTCAGCTGTTTCTTCCAAGCGACCTGGATGAAAAAGGCAGCTGTCTCTTGTCTCCATTTGTCTTCATCTTCTTTGCACTGTCGCTTAGTACTTAGTAGCTGGAACAAATCCCGTCTTAGTTGGTAACTGGAAAGAAGAAAAGAGAAGAGCACTTGTCTTAAGCGACCTCTTTTAACTTCAGTACTTTATATGCATCAGTTCACATTGTAGATTACATGAATAACTGGGAAAACAAAATTCCCACTGATGCGATAATTCAGTCGGTTGAGAAATGTTTGCTTAGCAGACAAAATAAGGCCTGAGTGTAATTCCAGTTGCACACAATTCCTAAAGTATAAATTTCACACAATTACTCAAATACAAGCATTATGCAAGTTATCTATCTTGAACAGTGATTTTCATCCTGGGTGCCTTGAGATCTTTTCAAAGATTCTGCCATACAATATTAGTGCTGTTGGGTATGCAAACTTGATTTACAAGATAAACCCAGGGATTGCAAATAGGGATCCAGAGTGCTAAAAACATTTTTTACATTCTTTGCAAAAAAACCAAACTGCTCTACTTCGTATTTTTCTATTGTTAGAAAATGAGTGAAAACTAAACAGCTGGCATTTTCCAAGGGAGGAGTGACCTAAGAATAAAATAAGTCAAGAACTACTGGTCTAGAATACAGTTTGCCCTACTGAAGACTTTTTTAGAGTGTTAAGAACAACAAAAAACATATGCACAAGGCCATTATCAATAACGCTATCTTATGTTCTTGGCATTTACAATTCAATGTAACGGCATACACTTTTCTATGGCATCCTCCTGCATGTTTGCAGTAAATGACATGAAATAGAAGACACTAGATGAGAACACATTAATTGCGTCTATGCCCTCCATGCCTACAGCACTTCTTTCTTCACACAGAAACCAAAGATTTATAGCCTTATTTTTTATTGCTATGCAACTTGTGCCATCATTTATCCCTGTGGACATGGGATGTAAAATGTCACTGAATCAGATCCGTGATGTTTCACACCCAGAGTGCTTCATACTCTTGAAGATTTCCTCCTTTTCCTGCTTTCTCCCATTCCTATTCTTCCAAAATGCTTTTCTCCATCTCATCTTCCTCTTAATTTGGTCTCTCCTAGTCGATCCCTGGGCCCTGTCACTGCTGACATGATCTGGCATGGATCAAGTTCTGAGCGTGAACTGACAACTGTGGACTGCCAGAGTCCTTCCCCTTCATTTGGCTAATGATACTTGCAAAGAAAACCCTACCTTTATCCTTTCTTCCAATGTTAGTAGCTTGTGCAGTATTTCATTCCAAAGAATCCAACTGATTAGACCAATAATTAACTCCTAAACTGTTATGAATCTGCCCAAGGGAATGGAGACTGATATTCATAAATGATTTACTGTAACAGTATATAATATTGTGTGTTGCAAGTCACAGGTGTTTGACAGTTTTCCTCAAGCCAGTCAGTGAAATCAGTTGTTTCCACATCACATAAATCATCATTGTAACTAACATTTTTTCGGATCCCTCTTAGAAGTACCAACAGAGAGATCAAGGAGAGAGATGACCATGCACACACAAAAGATTTTCCTACCTTTGGCAGTAACCGCATATTTGTGCTGCTGCCACCTGCACTACACCAGCTCTTAAAACAGGGTCTCAGGTAAAATAAGACAAAATGCAGGAAAGAAGCAAAATCATTACAGAAATTTGCTATGCCCCACCAAGACCAGAAAGGCCCCGCTGTCTTCTCAGATGCCAATGAAAAATGAATTTGTAGTCTTCGGAGTCCCTGCCTGCCCCATGCCATATGTCACCTGTCCTCCTGCCCTGCCCCCATACCTGTGCCTGCCTCCCTGCTGCCTGCCTTCACCATGTCTGCCCTCCTTTCTGTCTCCCTGTGCCCCACGCCTACCTTCATAGTTGGTAGAGTCAGAAGGGACTTGAGCAGATCATCAAGTCCGACCCCCTGCCATGGCAGGGAAGAATGCTGGGGTCAAACGACCCTGGCTAGGTGATTATTTAGCCTCCTTTTAAAGACCTCCTAGGGTAGGAGCAAGCACCACTTCCCTTGGAAGTTGGTTCCAGATCCTAGCCACCCTGACTGTGAAGTACTGCCTCCTGATATCTAGCCTGAATCTACTCTCAGTCAACTTATGGCCATTATTCCTTGCTACCCCCGATAGTGATCGGGCGAACAGGGACTCTCCCATTGCCTGCTGGTCCCCCTTGGCCAGTTTATAGACACCACCAGATTCCCCTCTCAGCCTTCTCTTGTGGAGGCTGAACCGGTTTAGGTCCCATAGCCTCCCCGTGTAGGGCCTGCCTTGCTGCCCCCTGATCATGTGAGTGGCCCTCCTCTGGACCCTCTCGATGCTGGCCACATCCCTCCAGAAGTGCGGCGCCCAGAACTGGACGCAGTGCTACACCTGTGGCCTGACCAATGTCATACAGAGGGGGAGGATCACCTCCTTGGACCTGCTTGTGATGCATCTATGGATGCATGACAAGGCACGGTTAGCCTTCCTGACTGTCCTCACCATTGGCGGCCCATGTTCATCTTGGAATCAATAATGACTCCAAGATCCTTTTCTGCCTCTGTGCTGATGAGAAGAGAGTCTCTAGCTTGTAGGTATGCTGCTGGTTCTTCCTCCCCAGGTGCAATGCCCTGCACTTGTCAATATTTAATCCCATCCTATTCTCATCCGCCCACCCCTGTAACCTGTCCAGATCTAGTTGCAGCCTGTCCCGCTCCTTTCACGTGCCCACTTCTCCCCACATCTTAGTGTCATCCATGAATTAGAACAAGGTGCTTTTCACCCCCTTGTCCAAGTTGCTAATAAAGATATTGAACAGTGCGGGCCCAAGGGTCAAGCCCTAGGGAACCCCACTACCCACATTCCTCCAAGGTGAAAATGACCCATCCACCACCACTCTCTGGGTGCAGCCCTCCAGCCAATTTGCAACCCATCTGTGTAGGCATCGACACCATCACCTAATTTTTTAATGAGAATGGAGGGAGACCTTGTGGTCTCACCCATTTGCTCCCCCAGCCCCATTGTGTGGTCTGCCTTATGCTCCCTCCACTACATGGGTGACTGTGCCTCCTGAGTGTGGGGGGGGGCACCCACAGAAGCCATTGGTGTTGGCAGTGGGGATGGAGCTGGCAAGCACCCGCAGAAGCCAACCCACAGCAGGGTATTCTTTTGGTTTTGAGTTGAGCTGATGCCCAGGACAGGTGATCCTCAACCCAGTGGACCGGGCTGTGGCTAAGAGGTGGAGGATGCCACAGAAAAGGGGTGAAGAAGTGGGACCCTGAGACTTTAGCGCATGTGAGAAGCAGGGGAAAGAGGCTGTGGGATTGACTGTGAGCTCAGCTGGGGAAAAGAAGGTTAAGATACAGGAGAAGAGACTGCCTGTAAACTGAATGAGGCAGAGAGGGGATGGCCCGGCCCAGGGCTGATAGCCTTGAAGAGGGGTATGTCCTGCTGCAGTGGAAGCCTGTGGCCCTGGATAGTGGGTCCAGAGTTAATAAGGTGCAGCTAAAATAAACTTGGGTGGGCCTGTGGTAACCCTGATCATCAGACAAGGACTCTATGCCCAAGAATCCTTTCCCCTTTGTGAGGCTGAACACTTGTCAGTTTATCCCATCAAGGTGTGGCAGGAGAGGTCAGTGAAGGGTCAGGCCAGGGGAAAGGGTTGATTGATGGAGGGAAAGTCAGGAGCCTAAGCATGCTGTGCCCCATCCTGGGAAGAAATACAGTCTGCCATTGTCAGCTCTTCCTCTGCCTGGACTTGTGTGGGCTCTGTCCAGGCATGGTCATTGACCACTGAAGCTTTCACCCAGGTTCTAGTCTGGCTTTGCAGGGACTGTGGCCTGCTGTATATAAACTGTATATCATCCCTTTTTACCCCCTATATTCTACCAGAATTGCCTACACTTTGGGCAGGTTGCAGGACATGATCATGCCCATGTTGGGTGACCTCGTGAAATGTTTATCACTACCATGCTTCATTTTGCCACTTGTCAATTTAGAACAACTCAAATATTTTTCTCCTTAGATGCTCTCATCACCCAGGTGGCAAACATTTATATGGGTTGCATGTCCCTACCAAGAACAGCCAGGAAGGGAGGGTTTGTGATGTAAGAGGTGCCTCCTGGCATCCATCTACTGAGTTGACCTGTTGGCTGAGGTCTGTTGCCTGCCAGAAGCTAGCATCTGAGATGTCATAGAAAGGCTTTCTGAATACTATCCTGACTAGTATGCTAGTGATCCACATGGGATCACTAAAGATACTGCCAGTGGCAACCTTAAGCAGCTCAAGAGTGACTACATGGCTCTGGATGCATAGGTAAATGGGACAGGGGCCCAGGTGGTGTTCTTATCAATCCTTCCAGTCAAGGGTAAAGACCCAATTAAAAGCAGATGCATCCTGGAGACATGCTTTCAAGTTGGTAGGGCCAGATGGGATGCACACTAGGGTACTAAAGAAATTGGCTAAAGTAATTTCATAGCCATTAGCTATCCTCTTTAACAACTCATGGAGGTCTGGTGAGGTCTCCAGTGATTGGAAAAGGGCAAATATGGTGCCCATCTTGAAGAAAGGAAGAAGGAGGATTAGTGGAATTACAGATCAGTCAACCTGATCTCAATAATTGGAATGATAATGAAGCAGATCCTCAAAGAATCTATTGTAGAGTACATAGAAGAGAAGAATGTGATCAGGAATAGCCAGCATGGATTCACCAAGAGCAAGTCAGGCATGACTAACATGATATCATTCTATGATAAGGTGGCAGGCACTATGGATGGAGAGAGAACAATGGATGTGACAGACTTCAGCAAGTCTTTTGACACTGTCTCTCATGACATTCTCATTAACAAGCTAAGAAAATATAGACTAGAGAAAAGTACTGCAAGGTGAATACATAACATTTCTGGACTGCTGAGCTCAGTGAGTAGTCATCAATGGTTCAATGGCTAGTTGGGAGGAGGAATCAAGTGGGGTTTCCCAGGGGTCAGCCTGGGTTCAGTACTGTTCAATAACTTTAATAATGAATTGGATAATGGGATTGAGTGCACACCTAGCAAACCTGCTGATCACACTAAGTTGGGTGAAGCTGCAGACACTGGAGGGCAGGGCAAGGATTGAAAAAGACTTGGATAGACTGCTCTGCAGTCAATCATATGCAATTTAGCAAAGACAAATACAAAGTGCACTTGTGCATACAATTATTCCACCCCAAATACACATGGGGAAATGACTGTCTAGGTTGCAGTACTGCCGAGAAGGACCTGGGGGTTATGGTGGTGCACAAGCTGAATGAGTCAGCAGTGTGCTCTTGTTACAAGAAAGACAAAAAGCATACTGGGTTATACCAACAGAAGCGGCATTTGCAAACCAAGAGTCATTTATTCTTTTCCTCCATTTAGTAATGGGGAGGCCTCAGCTGGAGTATCATGTCCAGTTTTAGGCTGGACACTTCAAGAAGTAGAAAGATTGGAGAGATTCCAGTGCAGAGCAACAAAAATGATAAGGGGCCTGGGAGGCAAGACTTATGAGGAAAGGCTGAAAGAACTAGGCTTTTTAGTCTTCTCTTTTCAGACTGAGGGGAAATTTGATAATTGTGTTTAAATAACTGAAAGGTAATTACAGAGCAGAGGGAGATAGTCTTTTCTCTGTGGCTCTGGGGATAGGACTAGGAGGGGAAATTTAGGTTGGAGATTAGATTTCATAGACATTAGGGCTGGAAGGGACCACGGAAGATCATCGAGTCCAGCCTCCTGCCCCAGGGGCAGGAAGTCAGCTAGGGTCAAAGGATCCCAGCAAGATAAGCATCCAAACATTTCTTGAAATATTCCAGAGTAGGTGCTTGCACCACCTTTGGAGGGAGTCTATTCCAGGCCTTGGGGGCTCGGACCATGAAGAAGTTTTTACTTATGTCCAACCTAAAATGGTCTTGCAGGAGTTTGTGACCATTTGACTTTGGCATCCCTTGGGGTGCTCTGGTGAACAGGTGTTTCCCCCAGATCCTGGTGAGCACCCGTTATATACTTATAGGTTGCCACTGGGTTACCCCTGAGCCTGTGCTTTTTTTCTTCTGCCTGAAAAATCTAATTCCCAGATGTGTTGCTGCTACTGGAGAACTGAGGTCAGACTGAGTGGGGCCAGAGCTGAAGGGAGAAGCTAGAACAAATCAGGCCCCAGCCAAGAGGGTCAGGGCCTGAACAAGTGTGAAAGGGAGTAGCCAAATGGCCCAAAGGAAATCCCCCTTCCCATAAAGTCTCTAGATGCTTCCTACTTAATTGATTCCATCAAGGCGTGGCAGGAGAGATAGAGGGTGGCAGATTGGAAGAGCTAGAGCAGGGGTGGGCAATTATTTTGGGCGGAGGGCAGCTTACTGAGTTTTGGCAAGGTGGTGAGGGCTGCATGGGTAGCCCTGCCCCTTGACAGGTGCCCTGGTCACCATCTTGTGACTGGAAGTCGAGCCCCCTAATCCTTGACCTTTGCCATCAGAAGTCCCTCTCCTCGCCCCCGGAAGTACTCCTTTCAGCAAGGGGTTTTGCCATCTCGGAACCAGAAAAATACCAAATTATATTCTAAAAAGCAAACATGTACTACAACATTCATTAATTTTTATTTAAAATAAATATTATGTCATGATTTACATATTTGTGTAGTGTACACAGAGGTGATTGCACAATAGCTGAAATGAAGTCTTACTCTTGTATATTGGGGGGCAGTGGGTATAGGTATGTGGGGCGTGGGGGAGAGTGTGGGTGTGTGGGGGGTGGATAGGTATGGGGGGGAGAGTGGTTGAGGTGTGTGGCAGTCTGTGTGTATTGAAGTGCAAAGGAGGTGTGGGTGCATGTGTATGGTGGGGTGTGCGATGAGCCTGATGAACACACACACACACACACACACACACACACACACACACACACACACACACACCTGCTCCTGGCCCCAGGGTACCGGCATGGGCTCCATGCTCATGGTGATGCAGCTGGGGCCACATGGTGCTGGAGTGGCCAGCTGCTGTTCAGGGAAGAGGTGAAAGCAGCAGCAGGCAGAGGCTTCTGGTTGGGGGGAGGGGACCAAGGGTGGGGTGGGGCCAGGCCCTCCTGCTGGGTCCTGACAGCTTCCCCTGGGTCCTATTGCCCATGGCTCCTATCTTTGACAGAATGACCTGGCAGGCCACATCCGGTCTGTGGGCTATATTTTGCTTGCCCCTGAGCTAGAGGGAGGCCTACAGGGCTAGGCCTGTCTCAGTCTCCCAGTCAAATACTGACTTACCCCAACATTTCCTAGCTTCTGATATCTGGCAGAGTCACAGCAATACAATGGTATTCTTGCAGATGAAAACTCAATCTCTAAAACAGTCAACTGTTTGTTCTAGTAGAAAAAAAACAGGTCCAAGGATTGAGATATTTACATAATGCATTGTGGAAATTCCAGGTTACTAAACAGGAGACTATAGGCATCCAACCTTTGTTCTAAAAAGGCACAATAAAATATTTTGTGAGTAGATGAGGAGAAAGAATCTTAGTGAGATCTATTGCAAAGTACAACAGAACAGCAGGAAGGCTATGGGCAGAGAAGGTGGTTATTGTCAGGAAGTTAAATGGTTTCTTTGTCTCACTGTTCATTAGAGCTAGCAAAAGAAAATGCCAGAAATAGTGAAAGCTTCCTAGAAAACAGGTGATGACATGTATATGAAAATAAGGGTGACAATATAAACAAATAGAAAAAAAAAATCAAAAAGAGAGGAACCCTAAGCTGAATTAAAATTCAGATTTATTACAGCCAGTTGTTCAAATGACCACATTAAAGTTTAGGGACATGGGAATTTCCAGGACCATCTGGTCTGGTACCCTGTCTTTTGTACTTGTAGTCAGATGTTACAAAGAAAGGTGAAACCTTCTTATACTTAATTTAGTTAATTGTACAAAGTAGTGCATGACCTAATATTTCCCTACCCATGCAGGCAATAAGCTTGTTTACCTTTGAATTTTTCAAATTGTTAATACAAAACAAACTTGCCTTTTAAAGGTCTTCACCTTCCTCTGAGTATTTTTTGTGAATGTGAATGTCACATTGACTAGGAAATCATTTCCATGTTATGGATTTCTTTCCTGGCTTGTCCAGTGAAACTGCCTGGATTATTGCAGGACATACCTCACCACTCCCTGCAAATGGCATATATAGTGGTGCCATGCAATGAACAGCAGAACAGGTGTCCAATGCAAGCACTTAAGGAAATGACTATGCTTTCTCATTGTCTTGCATGCCATGCAAACACGGTTGCTGTTTATCCCAGCAACTCACTATACAGAGCATCTTGCTCATTCATTGCATTTACTCAGAATTACTCTGAGACCTTACTTTGCTTGATTAAATACATTACACATGCTATGACATATAAATTAATGCTCATTATGCCAAAACATGGATATAAATTATATAACATAAATTATAACATAACCTTGCAGTGTGTGTGTGTGTGTGTGTGTGTGTGTGTGTGTAATTAGCAGGGATCTGGGTTTTCCATTTCCCACAGAAAAATGGAAAAAACCACGGATTCCCTGTTTTTGTCAGAGAAAAGAGAAATCCGCGTTTTTAGTAGAGAAATCCACGGATTCTCCACTTTTGCAAAGAGCTCTTGCAGGCTGGCATAACTCCAGCCTGCAAAAGCCATTGCAAAAAGGGCGGGAAACCCACGGCCTTGGCCGGACGGGGAGGGAGATGGGGGAAGGCAGGGCCTGAGCCTCTGAGGCAGCTAAGGGCGGGCTCAGGCTCAGACTCACCCTTTGCCCCTGAAGCATGGAGGTAAGTGGGGCTCTGGCTCAGGGCTGGGGAAGATGGTTGGGGGCTGAAGGAGTAGGGGGGTGCTGCCAGCCCCAGGTGGCACATTGCAGCTAGGAGCAGGGCCAGGGGGTGAGGGCAGGGGTGCCCCTCTGCGGGGAGGCTTTGTGGGCAAGTGATGCGGGGCTCAGTGTGGTGGTGCCTGCCATGTGTGGGCCACACACATGCCGCCTGGCCGCCTGCCCAGGGGAGGGGGAGAGGGAGGCTGGCACGTGGCCAGAGCACAGCTCCGTGGCCGGTTCTGTAGCCACAGCGAGGGATGGGGGGGGGGGGGCAGGATTGGGCTTGCACGTGGCAGCCACTGCTGCTTACCCAGAGGGCCGTGATGGCCGCAGCCTACAAAACCTCCCACTGCTGCCGTGGAGCCATGCCCAGAGCTGTACGCCCGGAGGCAGTGGCGTGGCAGAAGGTGGTAGTGGAGATGGCTGTGTGCCACCCAGCCACCACCACGCTGCCGCCTGGTAGCTGGCTGCATAGCTCCGGGCATGGCTCCGCAGCAGCAGTGGGCAGTTTTGTAGGCAGCGGCTGTCACGGCCCTCCAAGTAAGGGGCAGCAGCTGCCATGTGTGAGCCCCTCCCCCATCCCTCGCCATGGCTGCAGAGCCGGCCACGGAGCAGTGCTCCGGCCACATGCCAGCCTCCCTCTCCTCCTCCTCTGGGCAGGCAGCTGAACGGCATGTGCGCAGCCCGCACATGGCAGGCACCACCACACTGTGCCCCACATCGCTTGTCCGCAGAGCCCCCCGCAGAGGGGCACCCCTGCCCTCACCCCCTGGCCCTGCTCCCAGCTGCAATGTGCCACCTGGGGCCGGCAGCACACCCCACTCCTTCAGCCCCCAACCATCTTCCCCAGCCTTGCCCCACAGCCCCCAAGCCCCACTTACCTTTAGAATCCAGGGGCGAAGTGCATGGCTCCGCGGTGGCAGCGCTTGCCCGCAAAGCCCCCACAGCCTGCATGCAGCTACCACCACCCTGCAGCACTGCTGAGCCATGCAGCCGGTTGAAAGGCGTGCCGCTGCACGCAAGCCCCCCTGTTTCACCCCCCAGCCGGCCAGCACATATGCGGCCTGCACACGGTGGTTGCCACTGCAGTGCCGCTGCCGCGCCCTGCGCCACTTGCCCACAAACCCATGCAGGTGGCCGTAAGATGGTAGCAAAGGGTGCAGTGGCAGAGTTGCGGTGGCAGCCTCTGTGTGCGAACCTCGTCAGGCCAGCTGGCATCTGTGTGGCTCACAGAGTGGCACCCCTGCCCTCACCCCCTGGCCCTGCTCGTGGGAGCGGGCACAGGGGCATACTCCTTCCCTTCTTGATCTACCCCTCCAGCACCTTCCCTTTCCCCCACCCTGCCCCGCCCCTTCCCCCCCACACACACTTACCTGCTGGGGTGGGTGTCTGTATGTCTATGTCTGTGGGTCTGGGGGGCTGTTGCAAGGGGCTTCAGGAGGGCTGTTGAGACTGTGGGGGGGAGTGCGAGGCACCAGCAGAGCTGGGGGGGCTGTGGGAGGCCTTTAATTTTTATTATGCATTTGGGGTTTTTAAATCAGAGAAAACCAGGATCCCTTGTAATTAGTTTCGATCATATATAGCGCCCTGAGAAAAATCATGGATTTCTTGTAAAAACTTCGTGGCATGTGCATGGGTAAAGTATCATTTTTCACGGAATATTTATGGAACTACCACTGATATTGGCAAATGGGCCCCAGTAGTTCTGTGAATATTCTGTGAAAAATGATACTTTACCCACACTTGTGGCAGGCAGGCACACAGCCATAGGTGGCAGAAGGCCAGGGCTAACAGGGCTTATAGAATCATAGAATAGAACGACTGGAAGGGACCTGTAAAATCATCTAGTCTGGTCCCCTGCCATGGGCAGGAGTTATTGGGCTCAAACAAGCTCTAAGAGGTGCTTGTCCAGCCTCCTCTGGAACACCTCTAGCAATGGCAACTGTACCACCTCTGCCGGGAGTGTGTTCCAGATTTTAGATACCCTTATGTCTAGTCTAAATTTTTCCTCAATGAGCTTGTGCCCATTGGTTCTTGTCCTCCCAAGGGATGCCTTTCTGAATAGTTGAGGCTTAGCCCAGGTGTGGGCTCTGGGATGCTTGGAGCCCAAGCAACTTGTCCAGGGGTGCAGGGGGGGCTCCTGCCACTACGTGCACCTCGGGAGAGGCCCGGGGATCATGTGTACCCTGATGCTGCTGCTCCAGGAACACCATCTGCCACACATGATGCCATGTGCCTGCTGCTGCTGGCTCCCATGGCAGCGTCAGCGTGGCACAGAGCCCAGCCCACAGCACGCAGCCCGCCTCCACCCCATGCACAGATCTGGGGGGCACATGCCACCTGCGCCTCTCCCAAGGTGTCTACAGTGATGGGAGCCCCCCATGCCCCTGGACAAGCTGCCCAGGCTCTGACCATTCCACCACCCACCCTGGGGCCCTATTCGCTACAGCCCCTGTACCTGCCCCACTCCCTCCCTGACTGTGGGGGCCTCGATCTGTACCCCTCATGACCCTTCCCCAACTTATCTGCTGTGGTGGGCAGTGCTCCACACACCGTCTGGCTGCAGTCCTGGCTGTGTTCAGGTTCTGTGTCTGTCTGTGAGCACCCCTCCTCCCCCTGCTGCAGCTGCCTGAAGCCCAAGCCCAGGGCTACTCTGTGGCCTTCTGCACTGCTCCACATTTGGGGGGCTAAGCTCTGTTATCCTCGGCCTTCCACAACTGATGCTCGCAGCCCTTAAAAATCATAGTGTGGGGCAAATTTTGTGGTTTCCATGCAGTCTACAAAATCACGATTTTCTTAGGGGCCTAATAATATTTGCAGAAATTATATATACACACACACATATGTGTGTGTGTGTGTGTGTGTACAAAATTTTTGTTTAATGTAAATTTAAAAGAAAAAGAGTATTTTAAAAAATACATTATACAGAAACCTGGACAGATATTAAATTAGCAGTAAATACCAGTTATTGCAATACATTGCATCTCAGAGAACTCAAAGTGTATAATCCACAACACATGCAAATAATGGGTTTACTCTTGATGTTATTTTTGACAATAAGAAGTTAAATATTAAGAAATACAAGCATCAAATATTATCTTAGCTCTGGATTGAATGTGAAGCAGTGCACAAGCCTGTTCTGTATCCAGTTGCCTGCACCTGTCAGGACAGCATAATGTTATGAGGAGGATAAGCATTGGTGGACCTTAGTCCTCCTTGTCCTCATCCCCTTTCATGTAGTAATAATTACTGCTGAGCAGTGTTGCAGCTGAAGTTCTAAATAATGGTAGTCAAGCCCATCCAAGCTGCCAAACACTGGTGTTTGTTACCTTACTCGTAGAAAATTAGGGTTGGAAGGGACCTCAGGAGGTCAGCTAGTCCATCCCTCTGCTCAAAGCAGAACCAGCCCCACTAGATCCTCCAAGCCAAAGCTTTGTCTAACTGGGTCTTAAAAACCTCAAGAATGGAGATTCCACAACCTCTCTGGGTAACCTGTTCCATTTGTCCTAATATCTAACCTAATCTTCCCTTTCTGCAACTTGACACCATTGCTCCTTCTGTCATCCGTTACCACGGAGAAGAGTCTAGCTCTATCCTCTTTATAAGCACCCTTCAGGTAGTTGAAGGATGCTATCAACACCCCCCCCCCCCCACCAGTCTTTTCTTCTCTGAACTAAATAAGTGCAGTTCTCTCAGCCTCTCCTCAGAAGTCATGTTCCCTAGCCCCCAGATCATTTTCATTGCCCTCTGTTGGACTGTTTCCAACTGGAGGCCTAAAACTAGACACAGTACTCCAGATGTGGTCTCACCAGTGCCAAATAGAGAGGAATAATCACTTCTCTCAATCTGTTGGCAATGCTCCGAATGCAGCCCATTGTGCCATTAGCCTTCTTGACTAGGGATAGACATTACACATAAACCGGTTTAAGTAATCAGAAACTGGTTTAAACCTTAATAGAACAGATGTTCGGTGCACATAAGCCAATTTGAAAATGGCTGAAACCAATCTGAGATAAGCCTGGTTGAATGTAGTTGACTTAACTGATTTGGGTCAAACCAGTTTATGCAATGTCCATCGCAGACCCCTTGCTGGTTTAAGATAAACCAGATTCCCCCAGCATCCCAGCATGCTCTCTGGGCTGGGCGAGGCTCTTTGCTCCATAGCAGAGCTGGCTCCTCCCCTCTGCGCCCTGGCTGAAGCTCCAGCAGAGACTGAATTGCTTTCCCCCTCCCCCTTACCACTCCTTGCTAAGTAGGAATTCCCCTCTCCCCTCTGCCTTGATGAAAGATATCTGTGTTTTAGCAGACCATATGCTGGCTAAGGTCCGTGCTGAGTCAACAGGCAGAATCAACAGGCAGCTGGCAATGTCCCTCTGTTGTTTTCCTAATGGGGTGATAAACACTGTGTTATCAACAGGGATTCAGGTTTTCCATTTTCCATGGAAAACAGAAAAAACATGTATTTCCTGATTTTATCAGAGAAAAAACAGATTTTGCCTCTTAGCAGAGATACCATTGAATTTCCCACTTTTGCAAAGAGCTTTGCATGCTGGCACAGTTCCAGTTTGCATGTACATGCACATGGTGCCCCCTGCCTGACTGCTCTCCTCCCACTCCCCACAGCTCCTTGCAGGCTAGAACTCCGCCAGCCTGCAGAGAGTTCTTTCCAAAGATGCAAAATCCGCATTTCTCTGTTAAAATAATAATAAAAAAACAAAACCTGTGTTTTTCTTGGGTAAAAGGGGAAATCTACATTTTCTTTATTTTTCCGTGGGAAATGCGAAATCCGGATCCCTGCTCATGAGACTTCTTGTAGTCCAATCCTCCAATTTGTCTAGGTCTCTCTGAATCCTAGCCCTACCTCCAGCATATCTACGCCTCATTTGGCAGTGAAAATCTCTTTCCCAAGAAAGAAGTCTAAGCATCTGCAGCAGAATGCATTTGAAAAGAAACCTTTCATCAATAAGTCTTGAGCTGATGCTTGCCTAGATTTGTCTTCTGCTAAGTGATACCCATTTTTAAACAGAATTATAATAAACTATCACAGTCCTTCATTACCTTCCATTTTTATGAGCTGCCAGTAGTGCAAATTTCCACTCGTTTAGGGCAAAAGATGCTGAAACCCTTGATTTCTTAGTGAGCAATGTTATGGGGAAGAGGACCAAATAAAATAAGTTCCTAAACAATTCTAATTATATTTGTGTGTCAACGCCTTTTTCACTTTCCTCTTTAAGAATTTTCCTACCTTCTCCATGCTCTTTGAATAATGGTAGCAGCACAGTTCTTCTTCCGAAATAGCTCTTTTCTTGTTCTTTCCTTTTCTATTATCTGTATCCGTACCTCTAATGGAATGAGTTCGTTATGCATACTTGGCCATGTTGGAAAAGGACCTGACTGATCTGTTTTTTCCAAGTCCAGATTGTCTTCAGAAACAGCACAAGTTGCTGTATCGCTTGGCACCAGTCTTGTAATTCCTACTTCAACAGACAATAAAGGGCGGGCCCCTTTTTTTAATTCAACATTTGCCACATGGATAGATTTCACTGTGGCACCTAAGCTGGTACTTCTGATATTTCCAGACACCACTCTGGCACTTCCAGGCCTGCTGGAACCAGCAGGAGAATACCTCTCATCCTTTAACTGTCTACTTCTTGCTCTCAGCTGCTGCATTTTGCTGCTTGAGGCAGTTTCACAGTGCCTTGAATTCCTTGCTTTTCCATCAGTGCAATTAAGGTTCTGTAAGCAAGCTGCTGTTTCTTCACACTGGCTTCTGCCACCCAACGTAGATTGACTTTGATCTCTTAATTTATCCCCAGCACTGGTTGGCCTACATGCAGGGTTTTGCTTTTTGTTGCCATGTGCAAAGGAACCATTTGCCCTTGCAATCTGCTCTTTATGCTTTTCGCCATCCAGTTCTGTAGCAGTTGCATGTTTTGCTCCATTTCCACCATTTTCTTTACTACAATGGAAATGCACACAAGCTGGCTTCTTTTTGGTGTGTTTC
Source organism: Alligator mississippiensis (assembly GCF_030867095.1). Classification (NCBI taxonomy): domain Eukaryota; kingdom Metazoa; phylum Chordata; order Crocodylia; family Alligatoridae; genus Alligator; species Alligator mississippiensis. The sequence goes on along the minus strand of NC_081828.1, from coordinate 82,917,253 downwards.
CTAGAATATTCTGTAGGGAGACAAATGAAAATTCAATGTTACAATCACTGAAGGGAACTAAATTATCACTATTTTTCCAGTTCATTTTTTGCATAGTAATCATGATGAAAAAAATTAAAGGAGCCACTGTGGGGGGCACTTCATCCGTGATTTACGGATATCCCTAATAACTGGTTGAATAACTTCAAGCAAAGAGAAACTATAAAGGAACCAGAGTATGGCCAGTGTCAGTGGGTTTCCACAGGAGTCTGTTCTGGGTCCAGTGCTGTCTAACATTTTAATTAATTATTTGGTTGTAAGAACAGAGAATTTACAGAGTACATTTGTAGAAGACACAAACCTGGGATGGATTATAAATACTTAGGAGGATAGGATTAAAATTTGAAGGAATATTGTCATATTGCAGAACTTAGCTCTGGGTGACAAAATGAAATTCAAAAAAGACATATAGAAGGTGTTTCAGGGGTGTACTTAGTAGCCGTGTTGATCTGAGACAAAAAGACATACAACAATAAGACATACAAGAAGTGCCCACCAGGCACTTCCATCTGGACCGTGAAGCCCACCAACTAATTGTACCCAGCCCAGCCCTTTCGCCCATGAGGGTGGGAGTGAGGCACCCATGTATACACACCCCCTGCCAACATACCCTATTGCGTCTCACTCCCACCTTTGTGAATGGAAGGGCCCGGCCTGGCCAGCATGCAGCTTCCGCTCGGGGCTGCTGCTGCAACTGCTGCAGTCACCAGGGGACCTGCTCAGCTTCCCTGGCATCCAGCTCACTCTGGGAAGTAGGTAGGGAAATGGCAGGGGTGGGAGCGTGGAGCATGGGGCTGAAGCTGGCGGCAGCATGGAGCCTGCACCCAGGGGGGTGGCAGCAGCATGGAGCTCAGGTGGGCAGGGTGTGGCCGTGACGGAGGGTGGGAGGGTGTGAGGATGCCCCCCCCCCACCCCTCCCATGGTGCACAGGCTCCACTGGCAGCAGCAGTGGTAGGTGGGGGTGCTTGGAGCACTCACAAATGGCGCAGGCACTGCCACCCAGCAGTGTGCGATACTGGCCAGTGCTGTACATGGGGGTGAGGAGTGCAGCCTGGCTGGTCTGCTTCTATTGCCGGGGTTCCCCACCATGCCCGTGCAGCTTCTGCAATTGCGTGCCACCAGGGGGAAGTTCCACACTCTGGAGATTGTTGCCTTCGCTGCTCCCTGCCGTGCAGGTCCCGGGACTCCACCAGAAGTGGAGGGGACCCTGTCCCCTGCTTCTCCATAGAGTCCCAGGACCTGTGTGGTGAAGGCAACCAGCTTCAGTGTGTGGAGCTTCCCTCTGGTGGCGTGCAAGTTCCAGGGACTGCATGTGTGCGGTAGGGAACCCCAGCGATACAGGAGGACCAGCTAGCCTGTGTTTCTTGCCCCCCATGTGCAGCACTGGCCAGAGCTGTGTGCTGCCAGGTGGCGGTGCCTGCACCAGACACAAGTACCCTGAGTGCTCTCACCTGCTGGTGCTGCTGCCGCCGCCAGCAAGGGCTGCATGCCATACAGGGAATGTGGGAGGGGTCCCCACCCCCCCCACACCCTCCCTCACACACACAATCACCACACACCCATGCTCTGCCCCCACCTCCTACATATACACACCCCCTATTGCCTGCCCGCACACACAGCCACACCCCCTCGCAACTGCCCCCACACATACACCCCCACACCCTATCATATATCCCCCACACCATACATACCCCACTGCACACACCCCCCCACACCCTTTTTAGTGTATGATACGTTTTTTTTCTAGTTCTAAGATGGCAACCCCCCACCCAAAAGGAATATTTCTGGGGGGGGCAAGGGGAGGGACTTCTGGTGGCAAAGGTCAGTGGTTAGGGGTAGAACTTCTGGTCCCAAGATGGCAACCAGGGGGCAGGGCAACTGTCAAGGGGTGAGGCTACCCATGCAGCTCTCGAAAGTTCACCAAACCTCATTAAGCGGCCCTCCACCCAAAATAATTGCCTGCCCCGACCTAGGCCAAGAGTCAGTAGGATTTTGCTGGCACAGGCTGGAGCTTGCAACACAACTATTTCTGTGGACCATAAATCTCCACCTCCTAGGAGTGGCCAGCTGCTTGCACTCACCCTTGCTGCAGTTACCTGGCCCCTCTTGCAGTGAAGGAAGCACAGATTAGGGTTACCATATGTCTGGGTTTTCCCAGACATGTCCTCTTTTTTTGGCTCCCTGTGCTGCATCAGGGCGGGTTTTTAAAATAAGAGCGAATGTCTGGGTTTTCTGCTCTCCTGGATTGGCTGCTTCATGCTGGAAGCAGCAGGCAAGAGGATTGGCTGTCAGGGGTCATGTGCTCCCTGCACAGGCTTTGGCATCCAGGTAGAGACAGAAAGGGAGAGTATGCGGGTGCACATGCAACGTGGGAGCTGCTGGGGCAGCAGGGCTGGAGGGGATAGGGGTCTGCGTGTCAGGAGTGAGGGGCACCAGCAGGGCTAGGGGGGCAGATCAGGGCAGGGGGCTGCAGGTTGGGAGTGAGGGGCATAAGGGATGGGACAGGTGACTGGATTGGGTGTGCAGTGTGCTGGCAGTGCCAGGGGACTGCGGGTCAGGAGTGAGGGACACCAGCAAGGGGTGGGGGGCAGGGGACTGCTTTTTGGGAATGAGAGGCAGTGGCGGGGCTGGGGTCAGTGGATCCAGAGTGAGTGGCAGCAGCAGGGCTGGGGAGTGATGTGCAGCTTGTCAGTGAGGAACAACAGAATGGGCAGGACACCAGCATGTCACTGCCCACCAACCCTCATATTCCTCTGTCTTCCCCCTGTCTCCTGTGACAGGTATCCTCTTTTTTGGACCTGGAAATATATGGTAATCCTAGCACAGATACAGCAGAGAAACAGGCTCCACAGCAGAAAGGAGCACTCTGGAGGGAATGGATAGCGCTGTACAGCTCCATGCTTCCAATTCTCCTGTCAGATTGGATCTTTATGGGCTGGTTTGGACCTCTTGGTAGGCTGGATCCAACCTGGGAGCTGTCAGCTACTGACCCCTGACCTAGGCAGTAGCACTGCCATGCATGATCTGTGGGTTATGGTGGATTACAAATTCAGTATGAGTCAGGAATGTGATGCTTTCATAAAAAATACGTTTTGGGTTGCTATAACAACAGGGGACCCTTGCCCTGTTACTAGATAGTGGAGAGAGGCAGATGGAGACACAGAGTGGAAGACAGAAGGGGGTCTGAAGAACAGAGGGCTGCCCTCTTAAACAGTGGGCAGCTTGATGACTCACCAATTAAGTCATTAACAGCTCATTCAATGCTGCTGGGAAGGGACTGGAGAGAGAGAACTAGGCAACCTAAAACCCTACTGGAGCAGGCAGGAGAGAAGAATCAGAAGCATCAGGAGACAGAAGGGTGTGAAGCAGCAGCTGCTGGGAGCTCCTGACATCAGAGCAAGATGACTCAGCTGCAGGGAATTTGAAAAAAAAGCACCTTTTCTGGTGGTTTGGGAAGGGACTGTGGAGGGAGGAAGGAGGACCGGAGGTGCAGCCAGAAGAGCCTAAGGTGTGGCCAGTGCACCTAATGCCTGTGAAGGGCAGTGAATGAGCTGAGGCTCTAGATTGTGAGACTGGAATCAGTGGGCTTGGAGTTAGTGGCTCCTTCCAAAGAATCAGGATCCATATGGATAAAGTAGAAACCCCACAAGGCTGTGTTTACATGCAAAGGGCTAGTCATCAGGGGGAGGAGAAAGAGGGAGAGCCTGTTCCGATAACCCCTGAGTCTGCCACCTACCTCCTGAACCTAAATGGTAAGGTCGCAGCATGGCAGGTGAGAAAGGGAGATAAAGCAGGCAACAGTGAAATTGGGACAGGTAGCTATGGCTCCCAGGTGACTGGGGAGACCAGACTGATTGCCTTTATTATCAGCAAGGCCTCCAAATCAAGATGAGGAGCTACATCTGGAATTCTCCAGAACACTGGAAGAGGCTGCGAGAGCATGGGATATGATCGTCATGAGTGACTTTAACTACCCAGACATCTCCTGGGAAGAACACATGGCCAAATCTAACCAGTCACATAGATTCCTGACTTGTATTGATGAGCTCTACTTGTCTCGGGAAGTATACAGGCTGACCAGAGGAAATGCCCTTCTAGATTTAGTTTTGGCCAAGGGGGACAGCCTGATGAGTGATCTGAAGATAGAAGGTAACCTAGGTGACAGTGACCATGACGCTATCACTTTTACTGTCCGTTGTAGGGATGCGAAATCTGTCAGTAAGGTACAAATTCTTGATTTTAAAGAAGCTGACTTCAATAAGCTAAAGGCTTTAGTGGCTAATGTCCCAAGGGATCATGGACCACAGGGAAAGAGTGTGGACGAAGAGTGGTCGTTCCTCAAGGATACGATCCTCAGTGCACAGAAGTTGCCCATACCTGTACACAAAAAGGTGGCACAAGGACCGGGAAGCCATCTTGGCTCAATAGGGAAGTCACAGATCTTTTGAAAAAGAAAAGGGAGGCTTACCAGTGATGGAATCTAGGAATAGGCCCCAAGGAGAACTACATAAGACTGGACCACACCTGTGGGGGAAAGATTAGAAAAGCAAAGGCAGTCACCAAATTCAGGTTAGCAACTGAAATCAAGGACAATAAGAAGTCCTTCTATAGGTACTTAGATAACAGGAGGAAAACCAGTGGAAACGTGGAACCACTTTTTGATGCATCTGGACATCTGATCACCAACTCCAAGGAGAAAACTGAACACCTGAATGAGTACTTAGCATCTGTATTCCACCAGTCTAAGTGACAGCCTGATGAATGCAACTATGACACAGACTAGTCACAGTAGGGATGATCACCTACCAACAGGTACTGTAGAGCTGGTCAAGAACAGCTAGAGAAGCTGGATATCTATAAGTCAGCAGGACCGGATGAACTCCATTCAAGAGTACTGAACAAACAAGCCAAAGTCATCCCTGGCAAACATCTTTGAGAATTCGTGATGCTCAGGATGTGAGGTTCGACCTAGAAACTACTATGCAAAGCCTAAGCAAAAGTGAATGTTATGTGACGAATGCCCATCTGCAATGATAAGGAGCAGACAGTCTTAGATAGAGGAGGCTTGAAAACAAAAACAGAATCAGAGGTACTGGGACAAAGAGCTCATTATAATACTAAAAATCACATCCCTAGGTAGGGAAGAAATATGCTAATGAAACATATATGTATGTTAATGAGATACATAGCTAAAACACAGGTATAGAGACATGCTCAGTAAAGAACTCCTTGCGTCACTCCTTTTCAGCCAATTAGCAAACAAGGATGCTTATGAAGATTCAAACCCTTGTATATAAGGGGCTTAGTATTGCATATCTGGTGTGCTTGTTCGGTGAGATTATTCCGCTTGCACCTTTTATTGCTAGCAATAAATCTTTTTTATACTTTCACCCCGGTATCTTTATTGGCCTTTGCATACCGGGCACGAACCCAGACTTGAGCTGGGGCCTAACAAGGAGAGGTCCCAGAAGACTGGAAGAGGGCCAATGTTGTGCCTTAAAGAAGGGGAAAGAGAGAGGACTCAGGGAACTACAGGCTGATCATCCTTACCTCAATCCCAGGAAAAATCCTTGAAAAATTTCTCAAGTAGTCCATATGCAATAAACTAATAGAAAGCAAAATTCTGAATGACAGCCAGCATGGTTTTGTCATGAGTAGGTCATGTCTGACTAACCTCATCTCCTTCTACGACCAGGTTACTCACCATCTGGATAAGGGAGATGAAGTCAATGTCATTTACTTGGACTTTAGGAAGGCCTTTGACTTGATGTCCCATGAGGCTCTCAAACTAGGGGAGTATGGGCTTGAAAATTCAATGGTCAGATGGGTGGGAAACTGGCTGTGGGGTCAGGCCCAGAGAATACTAATAGACAGATCTGTGTCAACCTGGTGGAAAGTAGCCAGTGGGGTCCCCCAAGGTTTGGTACTTGGACCAGTGTTTTTCAACATCTTCATTAATGATCTGGATGTGGGTATGAAAAGCATACTGGCAAAGTTTGCCCATGACACTAAGTTCTGGGGAAGTGCAGCCATGCATCAGGGTAGGCTGGTGATCCAGGCAGACCTAGACAGATTAGTTAGATGGGCGGACCAGAACCAGATGCTGTTCAACACTGAGAAGTGTAGAGTGCCCCATCAAGGGAGGAAAAGTCTGCAACAAACCTACAGGCTTGGTGGTGCTACGTTAGCTAGTACCATATCCGAAAGGGTTTTGGGGGTCATAATTGACCATAAAATGAATATGATCCACCAGTGTGATGCTACAGTTAGCAGAGCAAACAATATGCTGGCATGCATCAACCGATGCATCTCAAGCAAAACTAAGGAAGTTATTCTCCCGCTCTACTCGGCATTGGTGAGGCCACAGCTGGAGTACTGCATCCAGTTCTGTGTGCCACACTTCAAGAAGGATGTGGGGAATCTTGAGAGAGTCCATAGAAGAGCCACTTGTATGGTTAGAGGTCTGAAGAGCAAGCCATATGGGGAAAGGCTGACAGATATGGGACTGTTCAGCCTAGAAAAAGAGAAGAATTTGAGGGCAGCTTACAAATATATCAGGGGAGAGCATGACGGGCTAGGTGAACAACTGTTCACCAAAGCACCTCAGGGGAAAACCAGGAGCAATAGTCACAAACCCCTAGAAGAAGGTTTCAGACTGGACGTAAGGAAAAACTTCTTCATGGTTTATGTGACCAGACTCTGGAATAGACTCCCAGCAGGGGTGATACAGGCACCTACCCTGGAGATCTTCAAAAGAAGACTGGAAGTACACTTTGCTGGGGTTGTTTGACCCCAGCACTCTTTCCTGCCCAGAGCAGGGAGCTGGAACCGATGATCTCACGAGGTCTCTTCAAGCCCAAAACTTCTGTGAACATGTGAATTGCATTAACAGAAGCATGTATGCAAAATACTGTAAGTATTTACACTCTATTTGGTGCTAGTTAGACCTCCAGTGGCATACAGTGTCCAGGTCTGGGCATCAGATTATAAAAGCTATAGAGAAAGTGAGAGGAGCCAAAAGCAAGTAAATAAGAGGATAAAAGAGAGAGAGAGAGCGCTCACTGTGTAAGGAAAGGTAGAAGAAGCTAAATACACCAGAATTTGACTTGGAGAAAAGTTGATTAGGGGAGAACATGATAGTGGTTATTTTAAAATACCTGAAAAGCTGCAAGGAACAACTACTTTCCCTTACTATAGAAGGCTGGATGCAAGGCAATGCCTTTAAAGTGCAGCAATGAAGATTTGGAAGGTCTAAAGAAAAGCTTCCTAGCTGTAAAAAAAAATAGGACCATGGAACAAGCTGACAAGTTGTGGAATCTCCTTGATTGGAGGTTTTTAAGAAAAGGTTATATAAGTATCTGTTTGGGATGGTTTTGGAATAGCCAATCCTAAATTATGCAGGGGAGAAAAATAGATGACCTTCAATGTTCTTTACAATTCTAGGAATTTACTAATTTGCTCCTTGCCCACACTAGATTTGAATCAGATGCCTAACCTAGCTCACATTGGCTTTATCTACATGTGCACTTTACTGCAGAGAAGACCAATTAGCTGCAGAGTAAAGCACCACCATCTACATGTGTGACAGTATTAGGACCACAGTAAACTAATGAACACTGTGGTAAGACAGTGGTAAGTTGGGGACAGTAGTATCTTATGGTGGAATAATTAACTGTGATTAAGCACCTGTGTAGATGTTGACCATGGGCATAAATTGCACCTGTTCAACTAAGCCAGTAGGGGACCAGGCTCCTGCCTACCCACATGACTCTGCACTTTTTGCACTCTTGTGCCCCAGCCAGCCCCTCCACTGCCCAGCACTGTCACCTGAAGCTGGAGTCAGAGCAGGGCAGGAGTAGCCCTGGTATAAACTGCTCCACCCTACCTTACACTGCTCCTGTCCTGGGTGCATGTATAGATGCTGCACCCAGGAATAGTTTACTTTGGCTCAAACTGCTCCAGAGTTTATTGCTTCAAATTAATTGCATGTGTAGATGCACCCATTGTTAAACAGTTTCTTCATCCATTTTGCTATGTTAACCTTAATTTGGAAACAGGACCAAAGAATAGCAACAAAACACACAATTGTATTAACACACCTGCGTGCTCCACTGAATTCAGCAAAACAGAATGCTACCACTCAAAGCATCTGAGAAACCATGGTGTATCCTATCTTTTCATAAATTGCTTACTGAACACCTGGCATCATCCACTGCCCAGAAAGCTCAGAGCACTGCTGCAAGATCCTATATCAAACTGGTGGAACCTCCCATTTTTCTATTTGGTTTATGTTCCCTTTTCCCCATTCCCAAGTCCAGGCTGGGACATTATGTCAAACATGGCAGAGAGCAGGGATGATAATAGCTTGGAAGCTGGATTGGAATACAAAACTGAAAATCTCTTGTATGTTTTGCTTTGGCTGCAATTAAGAATTCGGTTAGTTAGGAGTATGGAGGGAAAACACAAAAAACTAGAGAACAGAGGGGAGCCAGCACAGCAGACTCCCCCTGGCTGTTGCAGGGGGACAGAGCAGGGAAGGAGCAGCCCTAGACTTGGTTGCTCCTATTGGGTGCAGATTTGCTCCCCACACAGGCACCTATGTACATGTTTGCCCGGAAGCACTTTAATGAGCCTGAATTTTCTGTGGAGAAAATTCAGATGCATTAATTGCACATGTAGACATGCCCACTGACAGCAACGTCTGAAAATCGTTATGATTATCAAATTTAATTTGCTGTGCTTTTCTTTTTAAAAGGGGGATTTTCCGAAATTTTGCCTCTACATTTCTCTGCCAGCGGGACAGGAATTTACATGGCTCTCTAAACTTAATACTATAATTATTCAGGGCATTGTCCCACTCGCTGTGGAATCAAACATGTAATTGCTACCACACAGTTGCTACCAACAGCAATGAAAGCAGTACTGGGACAACAATTTGTATACAAGCAGCACACCCAGTATTACCAGGACTTTAATCTCAATTCCTCAACAAACAGTCCAGCCTTTTATAACTCGTCTGTGACACTGAAATTTACATGTGACTTGCTGTTTGTATCATGAGAAGATTAGATAAGAACTGTGACCTATTCTAGTACAATATACTTTGGGCACATTTACATGCGACCTTTAATGCGCATTAGATTATTTTAATGCGCATTAAAGCATCACAAAAACCATGCACTTTCACTCATACACATTCAAAAAGGCTAATGAGCCTTTTTTTTAGTACCTCACAATAGAGGTACTAAATTTAATGAGCATTAGCAAAAGCACATTAATGAATGTGTAGATGCACCCTTTTACCGTTAACATTAATTCGCCATACAACTTTTTACATTCCAATTATTAGGCAAATAAAGGAAATACATTTCAAACTCTAAATGGGTATATTAAAAAATAAAATGGGGGGAAAACAGCATGATACATTACAATACATTTGAGATTGAAAAAAGAAATGTGCAGAGCAATCTGCTAATAGAATATTCTCTCTGCTACAAGAACTAAGGGTTATAAGCAATTCTGCTGCTGTTTGAGAGATGGAAGTGAGGAAACAGAACTAGCTCAAGGAAGACCAGAGGTTGAAGATAGGACGTCTTAACTAAATTATTTACTTTGACTCAGAGCTGCCTTTAGGGGTGGGTGACATGGGCGACAGCCCAGGGTGCTGTAGCCAGGGGGCTGCCACATGCACGTGTGAGCAGCCTGTGCTCACAGCTGTACTCTCTACCACCTGCATACAGCCACTGCTCAGGAGGAGCCGGGCCAAGCAGTGCAGGCAATAGCACCATGCCACTCTGCCTTTTTGCTAGACTATGATGAGTTGTGCCTCTGCCTGCCTGCCTATGCTTGCAGCAGTGCCACTGGCTTGGGGAGTTCACCAAAATACAAGGTCACTCAGGGCACTATTTTCCCTAAACCAGCTCTGCTTTCAGTTTATCAACATTAACAACAGGTGCAAAAAAGCATCTTAGAATTTGCAATGTGGGAGCTCTTTTCAGCTTTAGTTATTTCAGGGGTTTTCAACCTTTTTTAACAAGTGTACCCCTTCTCTCTTAAAGTTCCAGCTCATGTACCCCTTTGTATTTTTTTGTTGCTTTAAGGGGGAGGGGGAGTTCAGACTGAGGCCCCCACAGTGAGGGAGGAAGTGGGGCTGGGGCTGCACAGATGGGGCAGAGCATGGGACTGAGCTGGCTCATTCAGGGGGCATGGGGAGAGTGAGGTGGCGCTGGAGGGGGGGTGGTGGCTCCCACCGGTGCACGCTCCATGGGAGGGCATGGGAGCACGTGCCCCTGGATCTCTGCTTGGGGCAGGGTGGGGCGGGCTCACCCAGCGGCGGGGAGGGAGTGGGGCTGGGGCAGGGGCTAGCCATCCACAGCGAGGTGCAGGACTGAGCCACGCAGGGGCAGCTCCCACAGCTGCATGCACCCTCGGGAGGGCATGGGGGCATATGCCCCCAGATCTGTGCATGGGGAAGGGCAGGCTGCTGCTGTGGGCTGGAGCTGGTGCTGGGCTCTTCCTGGTAGGGGGGCTGGGCTGGACTGGGCTGCACTCAGGTTGGGCAGCAATGGCCCTGGGAGGGGGAGTTGGAGGGGGGCTATGGTGAATTATGGGGTAGCTGCAGCCCCCCCCTCCATAGCCCCCTCCCAGCCCGCCCCAAGCACAGCCCAGCCCAACCCACCACACACAGTGTGACAGCTGAAAATTATGTCTGTGTGATACAGGTGCTTGCTGAATGCTCTGTGAAGATTAGACCAAGTGTTTTTGTCATTTGTTTAGATATTAAGCTATATGTTGTTGCTAAGAGCCTAATAAAAGTTTAAGATGTAGTAAGGCCTCGTATAAAGTAAGGCCTAGTAAATTTAGCAAAGCCTTGAAGTACTAAGGCCCTGTGGCGTACTTAAAATTAACCTTATCAAAGGAATGCAAGGCTTGTACTGCTATTGGTCAGTCTAAGGACAGTTGAAGTAAAAAGAATCTGAGTGGCTGTAAGTTATCAGCACGGTTCAGAAGTTATAAATTGGCTGAAACATCCAGAAATCATTCAGAAGGAAGATATAGTTCTGTAAAAAGGATTAATTAGCTGTTGATCTGAATCAGTGGGCCCGTGGATCTCGAGGAGCCCAAGGACTGAATACCAGGGTCCTTCCTGGTACCTCTCGACAGCGCTGATTGGGGACGCCTGAGTTCACTGAGCTTTGTGGAAAGAGAAACTTGTCGTACATCAAGCATCAGAGAGGACTGCTGATAAGTTGCCGATGTGAATTATTCTTGTCTGTCATTGTTTGTCATGTTACTACGTGTAGTTGTGTTTTTGTTAAATCAATAAACCTTTCTTACCTTTCTACCCCCGACCATACTCTCAATCCCGAACCCTCCGCAGGCGGCTGGGACAGTCCAGATCTGGGGACGTGTGCCCATACCTCCCAGATTGCATCCAGCAGTCGGAACTGCCCCTGCCGCACCCCCGGGATGAGCTGCTTGTGGTTCTGTACCGCGCTCTGCTCCAGTTGTGCAGTCAGACCCCGCCCTTGGCCTACTCACTCCCTCACAGCGGGGGCCTCAATCCAGGCTGCAAGTGGCTTGTTCAGAGGGCATGGAGAGGGGAGCAGCAGCTCCTGCTGCTGTATGCAACCCCAGCAGGGCATGGAGGTGTGTGCCTCCAGATGTAAACCCACCAGAGGATGGGTGGACAACCAAGGCAAGCCCACTAGACAACCACTACAAAGCCAGCAGGATAGGACACCCAAGGGAATCCAGTCCTACCCCAGCCCTGTAACGGTGTCTTCCTGGGAGTTTAAAGAAGCCTGGAGCTTCCAATGGCTGAGGCTTCATGCTCTCGGTGCATGGTTGTCATGGGAGACTTCAACTACCCTGACATCTCATGGGAAGAGCACTCAGCCAAATCCAAATGGTCACAAAGCTTCCTCATGTACGTGGACGAGCTCCACCTGACTCAAGAAGTCTATGGACTGACAAGAGGTAAAGCGCTGCTGGACCTGGTACTGGCTAAAGGGGATGATCTAGTCAGCAACCTAATAATTGAAGGAAAGCTGGGAGACAGTGAGCACGAACTGATCACTTTTACTATCCGTTGCAAAGCTGGTAAGTCAGTCAGCAATGCAGAAGTCCTCCACTTTAGGAAAGCTGACTTTGATAAGCCCAGGAGGCTTGTTGTCAAGTTCTTAAGGGTCCATGACTCGACAGGGAGGGGAGGCCAATAGGAGTGGTTGCTCCTTAAGGGGAGCGGTCCTGAAAGCACAAGGGATGTCCATCCGATCTCGGAGAAAAGGTAGCAAAAGGGTACAGCAGCCTCCTTGGCTCAGCAGGGAACTCATGGACCTCTTATGCTTAAAAAGAGAGGCTTATAAAGGAAAGGATGGAAGACAGGAATCACCATTAAGGAGTATTCCGCAGTGGTCATACCTGTAGAGAGTGAACCAGGAAAGCCAAGGCTGCAACCAAACTCCATCTGGCTACACATATCAAGGACAATAAAAAGTCCTTTCAGATATGTGGAGAGTTGGAAGAAAAGTAAGGGTAACATTGGACCCCTGCTAAACCAAATGAGATAACTGACGACACCCAGGAAAAAGCCAACCTGCTTAATGAGTACTTCGCATCAATTTTTCAATCAGCCCAAAGGGACCACCTTGCCTAGCGTGATGCGGGACGGCCAGGGTGAGGGTTAATTTATACTGAGCATTGGTGTAGACCTTGTAAAGGAACACTTTGAGAGGCTGGACACCTTCAAGTCAGCTGATCCTGACAGACTGCAATGCCGAGTACTTAAGGAGCTGGCCAGCATCATAGCCCAGCCACTGGCAAAGTTATTTGAAAACTCGTGGCGCTCAGGTGAAGTATCTGAAGACTGGAAGAAGGCCAACGTGGTGCCCATCTTCAAGAAAGGGAGGAAAGTAGATCCGGGGAACTACAGGCCAAGCAGCTTGACCTCAATCCCTGGAAAGATTCTAGAAAAAATGATCAAAGAGACCCTTCTTGACAAGCTGGCTTATGGCAACATCCTAAGAGACAGCCAGCATGGGTTTGTTGTGCATAGGTCTTGCCTGACCAATCTCATCTCCTTCTATGATCAGGTGACATATCACTTGGACAAGGGAGAAGAGATTGACATCAAATAGCTGGACTTCAAAAAAAGCCTTTGATCGGGTGTCCCACGATCTTCTCATGGAAAAATTGGCCAACTGTGGCCATGGCTACATTACTGTCCGATGCCTGAGGAATTGGCTCCAAGGTCAGACCCAGAGAGTGGGAGTCAACAGAAGTGAATCATCATGGTGCTCTGTGACCACTGGTGTCCCCCAAGGCTCCGTCCTTTGATCCGTTCTCTTTAATGTCTTTATTAATGATGTGGACACCAGTATCAGAAGAGGACTGGCCAAGTTTGCTGATGACACTAAACTTTGGGATCCAGCATCCACACCTGAGGATAGGCTAGTGATCCAGGCTGACCTGGGTAGGCTTAGAAAGTGGGTAGATATAAACCTGATAACCTTCAATATGGAAAAATGCAAGGTACTCCACCTCGGGGCGGGGGGGGGGAGCCGCAGCATGCTTATAGGCTCGTCAGTGCTATGCTTGTTACCGCCACAGCCGAAAGAGACTTAGTGGTCATAATGGACCACAAAATGAACATGAGCCACCAATGCAATGTTGCAGCTAGTAAAGCAAACAAAAAACTCTGGCTTGCATCCATTGATGCTTCAAGTAAATGTCAGAATGTCATCTTCCCGCTGTACTTGGCCTTGGTGAGGCTGCAGCTGGAGTACTGAATCCAGTTCTGGGCTACACAATTCAAGAAGGATGTGGAGAAGCTTTAGAGTCCAGAGGTGAGCCACGTGCATGATCAGCGGGCAAAAGAATAGGCCTGATGAGAGTCTGGAAAAGCGCAGGCTCAGAGGTGACCTGGTGGCAGCCTATAAGTACATAATGGGTGTGCATCAGGATCTGGGGGAAAGCCTGTTCACCAGAGCACCCCAAAGTATGACAAGGTCCAATGGTCACAAACTCCTGCAAGACCATTTTAGGCTGGACATAAGTAAAAACTTCTTCACGGTTCAAGCCCCCCAAGGCCTGGAATAGACTCCCTCCAGAGGTGGTGCAAGCACCTACTCTGGACTCCTTTAAGAAACTTTTGGATGCTTATCCCGCTGGGATCCTTTGACCCTAGCTGACTTCCTGACCCTGGGGCAGGAGGCTGGACCTGATGATCTTCTGAGGTGCCTTCCAAGCCTAATGTCTATGAAGTCTATGAAATCTGCATGGGGCAGGGCAGAGTGGGATGCTACTATGGGCTGGTGCTGGTGCCAGGCTACTCCTGGTGTGGGACTGGGCCAAACTGTGCTTGGGACAGGTGGCAGTGGTGCTGGGAAAGGGAACTGGGGGGGGGGCCACAGCGAATTCTAGAGTGGCTGTAGCCACACCTGTAGCCCCCTCCCAGTGCTGCCACCATGCATCCCAAGTGCTGCCTGGCCCAGCCCCCTCTGGGAAGAGCCCAGCGCAGCCTAGCCCCAGCCCCTGCCCGCAGCAGTAGCCCGCTCTGTTCCATATGCAGATCCAGGGGTACATGCCCCCCATGCCCTCCTGGGATGCGTGCAGTAGCAGCATCCACTGCCCCAGCCCCACTCCCTCCCCCACAAGTGAGGCCTCGATTTGCACACCTCTCCTCCCCCCAGCCCCTTCCCTCACAACACACTTACCAGCCAGAACCAGCTGCTCTCCTGGCTGCCTGTGTGCTGTGCTGAAGCTGCGTGCACACAGGTGGCATTTATTGGCCACATTAGGTCTGTGTATTCCCTACGACTTTAAGTACCCCTAGGAGTAAGCACACCCCTGGTTGACAACCACTGAGGTATTTGATTTGGAATCTTTTATAAATGGCAAATGGCTTTTCATTGGGATGCAAGAACCTAATACTCACTTAAGGCCAAATCCTGTTCACTTCTCTGGAACTTCCATGCATAGCTTCATATGCATTTCTGTCCAGAAAAATACCCTAATAAAATACTTCAATGTGGAGAACTAGAAGAATTCTTCCGATGCCTGCGCCTCAAAGAATATTTCCACGACCAAACTGAACCCACTCCCAACAACAACTCATCCTCTGACAACATTCAGGAAAGGATCAATGCCAAAAAGCCCCAAAAAACATCAGATTGGACACCTCACAGTGGACGAAATCCTAACCTTGACCGCTACATTGACTACTTCAGGGAAAGAATGAACAATGAAATAATCAGCAACACACGCCACCACAACAACCTCTCTCTGCCAGAGAAAAAGGCCATAGAATCTCTAAGATCTAACCACCAAATAGTAATAAAACCAGCAGATAAAGGAGAAGCCATAGTCATCCTAAACCGTGAGGATTACATAAAGGAAGCCAAAAGACAGCTCTCTGACACCACCTACTACAAAGAACTACAAGAAGATCCTACTCCCCTTTTCACCAAAAAAACTCAACAATACTATCAAATCATTTCCATCAAGATTACAAGAAAAACTACAGACCTTGATCCCCCCACTACCTAACCCGGGGACTTTTTACATGCTCCCTAAAATCCACAAACAGGGGAACCCTGGCGGACCTATCATATTCAACCATGGGACCCTAACTGAGGAAATATCAGGTTTTGTTGAATCCATCCTAAAACCGCTTGTCACCCACAGAGCAAGTTTTGTCCAAGACACCACAGACTTGCTACGGAAACTTAAAAACATAGACCACCTTCCCAGCAACACACTCCTAGCCACCATGGACGTTACCAGCCTATATACCAACATCCCACACCAGGATGGCATCCAAGCTTGCCTTACATATCTACAGGAACAAGATTACAACCCAGAATACAGACCCAAAGATATTACTGAGCTTATACACTTCATCCTCACACACAACAATTTCACTTTTAATAATCAACACTTCCTCCAGATGGATGGGAACAGCTATGGGCACTAAAATGGCCCCACAGTATGCCAACCTTTTTATGAGCCACCTGGAAGAAGACTTCCTCAAGAACTGCACCACTGAACCCTTACTATACCTAAGATACATCGATGGCATCTTCATCATTTGGAGTGAGAACCTGCAATCTCTGATTGAGTTCCACCAGAAATTCAACAGTCACCATCCCTCCATCCGACTTTCTTTAGAATACTCCAACACCAACATCCCCTTTTTAGACACAATGATCAGTATCCAGAAGGGTAAAATACAGACCACAGTATACAAGAAACCCACAGACCAACATACATATCTGCACAGAACCAGCAATCACCGGAAACACACCAAAAAAGCTGTGATATACAGCCAAGCCCTCAGATACCACCGCATCTGTACTGAAGAGAACACCCGGGATTGCCACCTCACCAATCTTAAAAAGGCTTTCACCCAGCAAGGACACTCCTCCAGAGAGGTAGATCGCACGTTTGAAAGAGCCACCTGGATACCACATGAAGAACTGCTGCAGTACAGAAGAAAAACACCCACAAATCGCACACTGCTGGTTATGACCTATCACCCCTCCCTTGAACCTGTACAGAAAATCCTCAAAAAATTGCAACCCATACTAGAAAGAGACCCCATTCTTAAAAAGATCTTCCCAGAGCCACCCATGCTAGCCTTCAAACAAGGACCGAATCTCGCCAACCTCATCACCAGAAGCAAACTTCCTCAACCCCAGAACGCACCAAAAGGATCCAGACCGTGCCAGGACAAGAAATGCAAAGCCTCCCAACACCTCTCCACCACCCCCACTATTACTACACCCCACAACAGAGCCATCAGCATCCCAGGATCTTACAACTGCACCTCCAGAAATGTAATACACCTCATCCAATGCACCAAATGCCCTGATGGAAGTTATGTAGGAGAAACCAAACAACAACTGCGCACCAGAATGATAGATTTCCAGTGTGTGTTCAAAGACAGAAACACCCAATTACCGGTGGGGGCACATTTCTCACAGGAGGCCCACTCTTTCTCCAATCTCTCAGTCCTGATCCTTAAGGGAAACTTACACAGCACTTCCCAGAGACGAGCCTATGAGCTCCATTTCATCAACCTGCTGGATACTAAAGATCATGGACTAAACATAGACATTGGATTTTTGATACATTATAATCTGCCTGGCAACTGATTCCCCAGCCCAGCCCAGCCCAGCCCAGCCCCTGGCTTCTTTACTTTTCATTCCATCCAGGAAGAGCACACACCAACTGCTGAAGCTTTCTTAGCCTGACGAAGGGTTTTTGAACCCGAAAGCTTGCTTAATAACCATTCTCCAACCATTTGGGTTGGTCTAATAAAAGATATCAAATTCACCCAAGGAACCTTGTCTGCCTGTAATCTGTTTATGCATTCAAAGGGTAAGGTGGGAATAAAAATGGCTAGGTAGACAATTAGAGAACTGTCACTCATAGGACACAAAGAGAAACAGAATTTGACCTGGACTCTTCCTCGATACTTGGCCTTATAAGAAACAGAGTATAAGGTAGAAAATCTAACCAGCTGTCAGAGAATTAATGTTATATTCATTGCAGAAAATCAGGATTAGAATGATGCAATTTTCTGAGAGTAAAACCAAGACATTTGTTCTGGGAAATGGTGGGGGCTGTGGCATGATTTTGATAAGGCTCAGGAAAGTGACATGGAACAGTCTTCTAAAGGGGTAATGGGAGACTGTGAATAACAGAGACTTGGTGGAATATTTTGCTTACTTGGAGCACTGTCATGGATGCTATAAACTGTTCAGGAAAGACAGGCACAGAGCAGAGGAGGAGTTGCACTGTATGTGAAAGAGCCGTATGATTGTTCAGTGCTCCAGTATGAAATTGGAAATAGGTCTGTTGAAAGTCTCTGGGTTAGGGTCAGAGAGGAGAGCAACAAGGATGATGTGATGAGCAACAAGGGTGATCACCAGACCAGGAGGTTGTGGTGGATGAGGCTTTCTTCAAACAGCTAACACAAGTTTCCCAGTCACAGGCCCTGGTTCTCATGGGGGACTTCAATCACCCTGATACCTGCTGGGAGGGCAATACAGCAGTGCACAAAAAAATCCAGGAAATTTTTGGAGAGTGCTGGACACAACTTCCTGGTGCAAGTGTTGAAGAGGCCAACTAGGGGCCATACTGTTCTTTACCTGCTGTTCTCAAATAGGGAGGAATTGGTGGGGAATGTAGTAGTGGATGGCAACTTGGGCAGCAGTGACCATGAGATGACCAAATTCAGGATCCTGAGGAAAGGAAGGAAGGAGAGCAGCAGAGTATAGGCACTGGACTTCAAAAAAGCAGACTTCGACACATTCAGGGAACTCATGGGCAGGACCTCCTGGGAGGCTAGTTTCAGGAGAGGAGTCCAGGAGAGTTGGCTGTAGTATAAGGGAACTTTACTGAGAGTGTAGAACCAAACCACCTAATGTGCAGGAAGACTAGCAAGTATGGCAGAAGACCAGCTTGGCTTAGTAGCAAACTCTTCAGTAAGCGAAAAAAACAAAAAGGAAGTCTATAAGAAGTGGAAATTTGAACAAACAACTAGGGAGGAGTATAAGAGTATTGTTTAGGCATGCAGGGAAGAAATCAGGAAGGCCAAAGCACAATTGGAGTTGCAGCTAGCAAGGGACATGAAGGGTAACAAGAAGGGTTTCTATAAGTATGTCAGCAACAAGAGGGGAATCAGGAAAAGTGTGGGTCCTTTATTAAATGGGAGAGGCAACCTAGTGACAGAAGATGCAGAAAAGGCTCAAGTAGTCAATGCCTTTTTCAACTAACTCTTCACAGGCAAGGTCAGCTCCCAGACTACTACAACTGGTAACACAGTTTGGGGAGACAGTGATTAGCCAACTGTGACAAAAGAATGGTTTAGGGACTGTTTAGAAAAGCTGGATGTGTACAAGTCCATGGGGCTGGATGAGATTCACCCAAGGATGCTGGGGGAATTTGGCTGATGTAATAGCAGAGCTGCTGACCATCGTCTTTGAAAACTCATGGTGATTGGGAGAGGTCCCATATAATTGAAAAAGGGCAAATACAGTGCCCATCTTTAAGAAACGGAAGAAGGAGGATCCAGGGAACTACAGATTAATTAGCATTCCCTGGAAAAATCATGGAGCAGGTCCTCAAGGAATCCATCTCTAAGCACTTGGAGGAGAAGAAGGTAGTTAGGAACAGCCAGCATAGATTCACCAAGGGTAAGTCATGCCTGACAAACCTGATTGCCTTCTATGACAAGATGACTGGCTCTGTGGATGCAGGGAGAATGGTAGATATGATATATCTTGAATTTAGCAAAGCTTTTGATATGGTCTCTCACAAAATTCTCACAAGCAAGTTAAGGAAATACAGGATGGATAAAGGGATTGTACAGTGGATAGAAAACTGGCTGGATCATTGGGCTTAGAGGGTAGTCAATAGCTTGATATCTAGTTGGTAGCCAGTATCAGGGGTCAGTCCTGGGGCCAGTTTTAGTCAATATTTTCTTCAACAACCTGGAAGATGGGATACAGTGCACACTCAGCAAGTGTGCAAATGACACCAAGCTGCAGGGAGTAGTAGATACATTGGAGGGTAGGGCTAGGATTCAGAGGGACCTAGACAAATTGGAGGATTAAAACAAAAGAAATCATGAGGTTCAACAAGGACAAGTGCAAAGTCCTGCACATAGCATGGAACAATTCCATGCACTGGTACAGGCTGGGGACTGATTGGCTAAGCAGCAGCTCTGCAGAAAAGAACCTGGGGTTACAGTGGGCAAGAAGCTGAATATAAGCCAACAGTGTGCCTTTGTTGCCAAGAAGGCTAATGGCATACTGGGCTGCATTACTAGGAGCGTTGCCAGCAGATCAAGATGACTTATGAGAAAAGGCTGAGGGAACTGGGCTTATGTAGTCTGGAGAAAAGAAGACCAAGTATAAGCATAAGCACCAAGTACATGGGGGCCCAAGGGCCCTTGGGAAGAAACCAGGGTGACCACCTGTCCCTAACTGAAGACTGCTAAACCCAGGTTGCTGTGGAACCCTGCAAGGGGCTGCAGGGAGAAGGATGCAGGTGGCACCATGTGTGTGTATGCACATGGCCAGGAATACAGCCCCAGGCAGCAGTGGAGAGCAGCTCTCCCAGGTATAAGTCTGCCTATGGGGGGGAGGCAGATCAAGGCCCCCACAGTGATGGAGGGAGTGGGATAGGGGCTGGGCCTGGGGATGCTGCCCAGCCAGGGCAGTGCATGGGGCTTAGGGCTGAGGCAGAGAGCATTACAGAGCCATGGGCACCTCATTCAGGGGGCAGGGGGGCCACCTCCCTGCTGCTTTGTGCACTCCTGGGGAGAGGGGCATGGGGGGCACATTCTCCCCAGATTTTTGCGTAGGGCAGAAGTGGATGTGAGCTGTCTGCAGGGGGCTCAGGGCTCCCCACCCTGTTGCCCTCCCCTGGGATCCCTGTGCCACCATGGCGAGGTGAGGTGCCCCCTGCATCTCCACCACTCCCACAATTACTACACCCACAACAGAACCATCAACATTCTTGGATCTTACACCTGCACTTCCAGAAATGTAATATATCTCATCCAATGCACCAAATGCCCTGATGGAAAATATGTAGGTTGAAAACAACAACTGAGCACCAGAATGAATGCACACCAAAATGCTATCAATTACCTTTGGAGGCACATTTCTCATAAGAAAACCAATCTCTCTCCAA
This sequence comes from Alligator mississippiensis, assembly GCF_030867095.1. NCBI lineage: Eukaryota > Metazoa > Chordata > Crocodylia > Alligatoridae > Alligator > Alligator mississippiensis. The sequence goes on along the minus strand of NC_081828.1, from coordinate 82,896,508 downwards.
CCTCTCAGTTTTAATTCTCAAATTTAATTTACAAAATACTTTTCAGAGATGAGGCCATGAACTTCACTTCATAAATCTACTGGATACAAAAATCATGGACTAAATATAGATACTGGATTTACCACACATTATAACCTGCCTAACATCTGGCTCCCCAGGTAAACCCTCCACTCTTTACCAGCTATTCTCATTCCCTTTCTCCCAACCCTCCTATCTCTCATCCTTTGACTACAGCTACATTCATTCCTCCTTCTTCCCACCTGCCTCTCACCTACTGAGGATCTCAATTTACATTCTAAGCGACTGGCTTTCTTGCTGGCCTCTGGCTGCTTTACCACTCCATCCAGGAAGAGCACAGACTATTTGCAGACGCTTCCTCAGCCTAATGAAGGGTGTTTGTGCCCAAAAGCTTGCTAAGAAGAATTTTTCCAACTATTTGAGTTGGTCTAATAACAGATATTGGATTTACCCCCAAAAACCTTGTCTGCTTATGTCTTTAGACCAACACGGTTATAACCTACACCACTTACTTTTAGTGTTATTATCAATTGGTTTTTGGATTGTTAAACATATACTGCAAATTCACATCAAACAATTTCAGATTCATATGTTCTGGCTTTGAGTACTTCCTGGGTAAATAATTTCTTTGTGTAAAGGAAGATGCTTTTAAGAGTGACTACCTTTTAATTAATCATTTCTTAATTTAATTTTTACTTCTAGTGTCCATAGACGTGTTTTACTGGACATGTTTTGAAAACTGGATTTCTAGCTTTGACTTACTATAAGCATGAGTAGTTAAATTCAGAAGTGACTTAAATGATGCTATAATGTACGTCACAAAACTAGAATAGGAGGAAATCAGCAAGTGAGCGTATAAGATGCTGTAGTTTGCACACAGATAGATAGAAAGTGATAATATCGCAGGAAGGTAAGTAACAGGAAGAGGTTAGATAAGTCATTTTATGTTGCACACATACTGATGGCCTCAACTACTGAAAACACTTAGAATACTTCATCTGAATGCCTCTGAAGGACAGATTATTCCACACAGGTGTACGTGGAGCTGGGAGCTGGAAAGATCCTTGTCCCCTTGCACTTCCCTACACAAAGAAAAGGGAAAAACATATTCCTTGCCCTCAGAGGCATACAAACAATGCTCTTCCCTACAGCTCCTAAGGTGACAATCGTATCCAGGGAGTGGGGGAAAAAAATCACAGGTATGGCTTTGAGGGAAGTTAGAGGTGGGGGAGGAGTTGTCACAGAGAAGGAAGCTCCCTGCATACTCCTTCTGTGTGCTGTGGGCTTTCACTTTTCACAATTTGGCCATGTCTATGGAGGTAAAATATCATGATTCCAAGTAGAATACTTAACAAAACAAAAAGCACCAGAAGCCATAATCTGCTTTGAAATATTTTGGATACCAAGTTTTACATACAATATAAATGTCTATAACAATGACCATGCAAAATGATTGAACTTGCATGCTAAAATATGATTCCTATCCAAATGTACATATTGATATCCTATATAAGTGATTTACATAATAAAGGAACAAGAATACAGCACAAGATGCTTTCTCCCATGATGGAACCAGTTAAAATCCATCCCTGAAAATCATTGCATAGTTAATCTGGCCAATCAAGCAATTACAAACCTTTCTTGAATTTGCGATCCTCACCCAGAAGCTCTGCAGGTGGGAATTTCTCCTTCAATGTTGCTTTGTTTTGAGAACCTGTAGGTGAACCTCTGTTGCTTCTCCCTGCTTGGTCTTGAGACATGCTGCAGGAGAAAGGTCTTTTATTATGCACATCAGCTGGTTTACTAAATAGCTGTGCACTAGTGTAACTCTTCTCTCTATTTGCAAGCTGCTGCTGTACACAATTGAGCTGCAGGTTCTGCATTCCCTTCTGCAGGTTGGCTTCTTTTCTCTTATTTTCTTCTTCTCGTTTCCTGTAATTAACACCAATAGTAAATGTCAAATCTAAAGCATGGAACTTCACAGAAATATGACATAGACTTAAGAAGAGCTCAACATCACATGATTTTTATAATTTTATTTTTAGCCCTGCTCACGGGAGGAACAGGTTCATGCTGCATTGAAACATCTTAGCTTGGTAAAAATGAACAGCTGAATTTGGGCTGTAACTGAATTAAGATAAACTGATATAAGTGAATTTTAAATCTATTTAATAGAGGTTTTCACCGATTTAGTTAAATTGGTTTAAAAACAAGCTTTAATTGATCTACTGTAACTTAAGTTCTAAAATACAGAAACCACGGCCAGAATTAAACCGTGTGTTTTTTTCTGAGAGTATAACTATCCAATTTCCTACCACTGTACTGACAGTGCCCTCATCTTCCTTGTTCTTCCCCCAATGGTATGTTATAAGGTGTTCTTGGTGTTTGTTCCTTGTAGTTTTGGGTGAAGCTGTGAAATGATAATTTTGGAGATTCCTTTGATTAATGATTGCCTGAAAACATAAGGAAGAGGACTTGATGGCTCAAGGGGCCATCCCACTCCTACTATGGCCTCCCAGTCCTACTATGTTCTTTCATATTACTTTAAAAATGTGAAGTTTCCTTGTTTAAAGGTTCTTCTGTGAAATATTTGCTAATGAAATCTAGTACAGGCAAATTTAAACATGCTAATAAATGTAGTTCTAACTCCAATATAACTATCTGCATAAATTTAGGAAATAATATGGGATTAGGTAACACTTAGAAATTCCACATACTTAGAAAATGTGGGAATCAATGACACATCCTACATTTTCTTCATAACTTATGTTTGCATTATTATTAGAATAGGGCAGTATGGAATCTCCATCACTGGAAGTTTTTAAGTTCAGGCTAGACAAGCTTCTATCGGGCTAGTTCAGGTATAGCTGATCACTTGAGGAAAAGGGACAGACTGGGTGATTCTCAAGGTCCCTTCCAGTCATATTTAATATGGTTCTATATGTTTTCTACACAAATTTTAACAAGTTTATTTATAACCTATATTTGTCACCTTAAGAAGTCTGTGTTTGCCCAACTTATTATCATGATCTGATTGTATTGTTCAAATTCCAATACAATATCCAATATCACATGTATTGATCTTGATATGAAGTTCTATATAATTTTTTTCTATCAAAAAGACTTTCCATACTTAATTTCTTTCATGCTTTCCAGAAGCTACAATTACAACCAAATCATAAAAAAGTAGGGCTTGAAGAGACCTCAGGAGGTCATCCAGTCCAACCCCTGGCTTAAGGCAGGTTCATCCCTGTCTAAACTATCCCAGATGAGTGTTACCTAATCTGTTTTTAAAAACTTTGTGAATAGCCCTCATTCATGAGTACCAGGTATAATGTTTGAAACCTAAAAAATACCCACCCCCACTACTGTACATTGGCAAAGTAGGGGACAAAAGCACTGTCAATGTCCTCCCACTGCAAAGACTGGAAGTAGTTTTTAAAATACTCCTAAGAGATCCAAGGTAGGGATGTGAATGGTTAAATGATTACCCACTGTTTGCCATTCTCTGGAGTACTGCATGAAACTCAATGATCCTGCTTTAATAAATAGACCTATGCTGATAGCTTAGGCAACTTGGGCAACTGATCAAAGCTTATGCAACTTGCATCCTAGGAAAGTGAGACAGATCTGAATGCTGTGGCTGAACCAGCTGAACCAACAGCAAAAAAAGACATGGGAAACTGAGAAAACAAGGACTATCACAAGGCTTTAAGGTGAAGATTATGCTAAAAACCTGATGAGAATGCAGTAGAAAGTTAACTGGAGAATTACTTCAGGGAGACCTGCCCTTTACTTTTAGTGCTCAGCAGCACATGCCATCCCCTCTCCTGCCATTTCCTATTTCTTCCACTGCTGCCACTACCCCTACCTGACCTTGCAGTTAGGGGAACTCCAGAGCCAATCCTGCCGCACCCCAGCAGGACTGTGCAGGGAGTCAGGCTCAGCCAGAGGCAATGGTAGTGGCAGCAGTTGGGTGGGTTTCCCCACCCTTAGCCTGCTCCTGGGCAGGCACAGAACATCCAAGGGGAAACAGATCAGGGGGCAGAGTGGGACTCATTTGCTACTGCTGTCCCTGGATCAGACCAGCTCCTCAAATGTTGTGCATATAAAATATACCGGTAGTGGCAAATTTCATATAGAACTAGCCAGGTTGTAAATGTTGGTTCATGGAGCTCTCTGATACTTTAACTTGCTTTCAGTGCTGTAACACCGTTTACAGACAGTTGACACATCAGCTGACATCACAGTGTATGACAGGTTAGTTATGCAGTATGTTATGATGAGTTCCTGTGATTTATATTAAAATGTTAGGGAGAAGCATTAACTTTATCACCACTATCTTATTATGTATGCACTGCAGAACAACTGATTGAACCTGGATGCCTGAAAAGCTGCTAATTGATCTACAAACTGCACTCTTGGCAGTCTAAGGTACTTCAGTATTCCCTCCAGCATTGATAAAAGTGGCTGGTTTCAAATAATAAAATTGGCATTGCACAAACAGATAATGTGTGGGTGTCTGTCTCATGTACAGTATAGATCTCACTGCCATTACTCTCCTATTTAATCTGATAAATTACACATTACTATTCACAGAATAGTTATTTTCCTTTCTTCAAAAAGAAGCCAACAGCCTACTATTAGTACCCCCTATTCAGTCCAATGTGACAGGGAATGTACAATCAGCCCAGAATGGCCTGAACTTTGTCACTCTGAGTTGTTATCTATATGTTGCTTAGCAGGTCAACTCAAAAAACTGTAACTCCAGCAATATGCTAATTAGTATTAAACTGACACAGGAACTGGTGAGTTGAGAAAGAAGGGAGCAGATTTCTCCTGGAAAGGGTTATTTTTTGTCAAAATCTCTGATATAACTAGATATAATAAATAGTAAGTGGGGCAGGATGACAATGCTCTCATTGGCCCACTGTCTTATATAGAAAGCAGGTAGATCTGCACATTAAAGACTAACCAGTGTGTGTGTGTGTGTGTGTGTGTGTGTGTGTGTGTGTGTGTGTGTGTGTGTACACACACCATCTCTCACAAGCTTCTGGAGGTTGAAATGAGTTACTGCTCATGAAAGTCTGTGCGATATATATGCTTTGGTCAGTCTATAAAGAGAAAAATCTACTCTGCCTTCTACTTAACTTCACACTAACATGGCTAACTATGTCCCATTGTCTTATATGCCATGTTACGCTTTAGTTATACAGCAGACCCTTGACTTGTGAGGTAGGAATCTCAGAACTGTTCCCCTGCCACTCTTCCTCAGTCCATGTTTCCTTGCTTTTTGTTACTTAAGATTAAACTCAGCTCCTGGTGCACTGTCAGCATTTCTAGTTGGACTGTGCTAGGCAATTTTGTGCTGGGAATCCATGTATACATCCCAGAAGTTGCAGGGAAGATGAGAGTTTCAACTGCTGAACAGGAGCCAGTTAGGACTTCTAGCACCCAAAAATGCATAAAAAGTTGGTTTGTACTTTTATCCAACTAGGCATAGGTTCTGGCTTTGCTACTGAGTACTGCTTTTCCTTCTCCTATTAAGAAGAAGATTTAAAGTCTTGGATGCAGTGGATGTTGAATTCCTCATCCATAATCACACAGTAAGTAGTTATATCACCAAGACCCGCTCTAATACCTGGCTTGACCTTCAACATCAACAGGGAAATGCATTATCTTGAAAACTTATGATAATATAATCAAAAGAGAAATAGTTAAGAAGACTGACATTTAGAAGTGTCCTTCCTGGCTTTGTTGCTAACCTCCCAGTAAAATGACTGGGCAGTTAACACCTGTCAGAGCAGTTTTTTCCAGTGGCCACCAGATTCTCCCCAAAACCCAAAACTGCATTAGTTTATATATGGCTGATTAAAAGTTTTCACTGCAACTCAAAAGGGTAAAAATGTAATCCTTCCCCCTGCCCCGCCCGCCCCAAAATGAAATAAATAATTAAGTACGAAATTAAAGAAACTGATGCATCTTGAGCAAGACCCAGGATGTCATTCTCCCACTGTACTCAGCCTTGGTGAGACTGCAGCTGGAGTACTGCATTCAATTCTGGGCTCCACAATTCAGGAAGGATGTGGAGAAGCTTGAAAGAGTCCAGAAGAGAGCCACACGCATGATCAGAGGGCAAGAGAACTGACCTTATGAAAAGAGGCTGCGAGCCATAGGACTCTTCAGCCTGGAGAAGCATGGGCTCAGGAGTGACTTGGTGGCAGCCTAAAAGTACATAAAGGGTGTGCATCAGGATCTGGGGGAACATCTGTTCACCAGAACACCCCAAGGGATGACAAGGTCCAACGGTCATGAACTCCTGCAAGACCATTTTAGGCTGAACATAAGGAAAAACTTTTTTATTGTCCGTGCCCCCAAGGCCCAGAATAGACTTCCCCCAGAGGTGGTGCAAGCACCTGCTCTGGATACTTTTAATAAATATTTGGATGCTTATCTTGCTGGGATCCTTTGACCCTAGCTGACTTCCTGCTCCTTGGGCAGGGGGCTGGACCTAATGAACTTATCAGGTCCCTTCCAGCCCTAATGTCTATGAATCTACGAATCTATGAAAATGGTGTGAGGAGCTTCTCTCACTACTTAAGGAGTGTGGACAGATGTAATATGCCTTGAAGTGCTACAAAAAATGAAGGGACAGATGACACACAGCACTACTGCTTTATGAATTGGCCTGAACTGTAACAAAAATGACCCGGGACAGAACAGGAACAACTCTGAAGTATTCACTCTGAAGCCTTTTAGATTAGATTTGTTCTCTCCACCAAAGCATGATATGGACTTGGCCAGTCCACTAGGATCCCTCACGTCTCTGTTTCCCCCCATGTCATCACCATTCCAAGGTGGACCTCTTTGTGATTCCCTCAGGCTCTGCCCTGCCCTGGGGTCACAGGCTCTGTTTTTAAAGCTAGGTGCAAAGGCATGCCAGAGCTACTATGCCTAAAGTCTTATGTCGGATCCATACTACTTACAAAAATGGTGCCATTGGATGCCTGAACAGGTGCAGGGAGGCTGCTCCAATGTGCTGTAATTGCACGTGTTAATTAACATGTGTGTTAATTAACATGCTGCAGCCAGCCTCTGTGTCTCATGTGTCAATGTCCCCGTGATTCAAAATGGTGCCAGGGAAGCTTTAACTAAAGCTAGTTCAGTGAGTTCTAGGTAAAGCACCCCTACCGCCATTTTGAAGTGCAGGGACAGAGACATGAGATGCTGTGGGTGCTTTAATTACAGCGGCTCTTGGAGCTGCTGTAATTAAAGCCTCCCTCCACCCCTGCCCCCGCCACACCTGGAGCACATGTAAAAATGTCTCTTAATGCATCTCAAGCCAGTCAAGCATGCTGGGTTTCATTGCTGGATAGTTCAAGGTGGGTCTATGCATTGGTAGTCCTATAGACCATCAGGCACTACACACTATCTGCATGCCCCCTCTAAATAGAGGTACCAAGTGAATGGACTCCAGCTCAGGTCCTAAAAGACATTAGTGGGAAGATAGCTGAACACCTCTAGCAAATCTTCTGGACTGTCATAAATGTCATTTTGGTAAATGTAGGCTCCCTTATGTTCATGGTTCAGCTGCTAATGTCATCAACACTGGGCCTACTGCCATCACCTGGGCCAAGGTTCCCAATGACCATTGTTGCAGTGTTGTCTGATGTTGTAGTACTACTGTTTGTATTGTTGTAGTACTGATGTTGTTCCTGCTGGCATTGTTGTTTTACAGCCTGCACTTCATTTTGGCATTACTTAATTTAGAAGAGTTGTGGTATAAGGGCTGTACCTGTTACTGCTGCTTCTTAGATGTGCTAATGACATGGCTTGCTGTTGGGCTCATAGTCATAGAAACTCTTCCATAGAAGGACAGTTATCTGACTCTCTGACATTGCCAGTTAGGTCTGTGTTGTCATCAAAATCCTACCACTGGTGCCATGTGTGAGGGGGGTTCATCTCCTCATCTCTTTATTACCAAATCTATTCAGGAGAGTCCAGACTTTTCAAGGGCGCTGTCTCTGGGTTCTCTACTCCCTCTGGTTGTTCTTAAATACTTGCAGTGTGAACTTCCCAAAGGAGTGGCAACACAGGCTACAGAAATCTGATTCTCCTTCCACCTTGTGAGGTGGGTGTGACAAGTGCACTTTATAGGGCCGATGCTAGTATGGGCCCGCCACTGTCTCTGGGCAAACTGCCCACCTTGTTCTCCTGCCACACCTTGTTAGCATATGATTGGGATGTTAAATAGGCTGGAGGCTGCCCTTCAAGTGCCCAGCTGTAACAGGGCAGTGCGTACACCAGAGACAGGCAATTATTTTGGGCAGAGGGCTGTTTACTGAGTTTTGGCAAGCCATCGAGGGCTGCATGACAGGCAGCCCAGAGCAGATAAATATTAATTTAGAATGGCTTGGCGGGCCGCATCAGGCCCCCGGGCCACATTTTGCCCACCCTTGGCATACATGCTCCAACCTTCCCTTCCACATGTCCCATGCCTCACAGATGTCACACTGTGATGATACTCTGGCTCAAGGCCAGGCAAAACTGGGTATACAGTTGTATCTTTATCATACTGCCCCTTTGGGGCCACACACACACTGCCCCCCTCTCCCCAGGGCCTCTTGCACTCAACCGGTTCTCACCCAGTCTCTTGCATACTGCTTACCCAGGCCACACTCACTCCACCCTACTCAAAGAGATCCTCAGGCTTTTTTCTCCACCCCTTGTTCAGCCCTGGCATGGTCTTTTTGGCCTCTTCAATGACCCTCACCCAAATGGGACTGAGCGATTGCTCAACTAATGGCTTATTTCACCCCTGATCCCTCACTGGACCACTATGCCCCTCTCTCAGGACACAACTCCGACCCCTACTCTCTGGGGCCTGGGGTCTTCCACCTTGACAGGTACAAGTGCTCCTTTTCCTTAAGCATGCCTGACCTTCACTCTGCTCTCTCCCAGGGCTGGGACCATACACCTCTAGAACTTAGGTGCTGCTCATTCAGCGTGCCTGGCCCCCACTCCAGGGTCCAACACCCCATAGGGCTCAGGTGCAGGTACTCTGCATGCCTGGCCCCATTTAACTCTCCTAGTAACCCACCCAAAGGTGGGGGCAGGGTTCTGGTACCCCAACCCACCTTACACCGGGTAGGTTCTCAGTCCTGGCATTTAGGTGGTCCTGCCACACCACAGGCAGGCCTACCAGGCCTCTCTATCCTGGCAGCGTGCAGTTTTCAGTCATGCCCAGGACCACTGAGGCCTCCTTCCCCATAGCATCATCCTTACCTCTGAGATATTCCTGGAGCAGGAGCTCTGCCAAGCAATGTTACTCCCAGCACCAGTGAATACAAACTGCTCTGCTCTGCTCTTATAACAGAGCTTCCCAAAATGGCTGCCCTCATTCGCCACCTGGCAGCTCCCTGCTTCAGCACTTAAAGTAACAGACACCCAAAAGGGTGTTCTGTCACAGTGGGAAAAAAGAAAGATCTCTGCCTCTACTCCATGTTTTCTGGGTCTGTTTCCTAGTCAGCTTCTTGCCAGACTTCTGCCAGGACACTTCCTTGCAATAGCCTCATCTTTTCTAAATGTTAGGCTTTTATCCCAGCTACTGCTAGTCAATTATTCAAAGTTGGAAAAGGAGCTGTTCTGTCTATTAGCCCATTTGTACACTATTCCCATAAATGTAAGAGAGGAAGATAGGCAACAGGAAGGAACTTCAGTTTCAACTATAGTTCACATGCAAAATTATTTCCTATGTTCTTGTTCTCACAGACACAATAAATCAACCTGCAGACTGCCCCTGAACTAGTCATCTGGACCATGGGGCTGGATGATTTAGACACCACTGGCCTAGGTAAATATGGACCCCAAGAAATAACATACAGACTGCAGATGAGGAAATAACAAGGACTGGATTTGAGAGAAACATTTTATGGAGGAAAACACAGAAGAAATTCCAAATCTGAGGGGAAAAGAGAACTCGGTCAAGGAGGCCCTGGGAGTGGGGAGTGGGCCATCTGAGAGGTTAGCATGATTGCTGGCTGCTGGAAATATAGCGAACACCAAGAAGTTGCTTCAGGTTAGAAGTTAGCAAGGAGGCTTTTCTGTTATTTGTAAGTTTCTCTCCAGCCTAACAACCCTTTTCTTTTGTCTTTCTGTCTTACACAATAATCCTGCTTTGTCCTTCTACCTTACAGTTTGTTTTGTGATGTGTGATTTCAGGGCAGCTGGCAACAGGATGCATTCTCTTCCTATGGGAATAGCAGACCTGTTTTCTTTTGGAGACCCAGGGAACCCTAAGAGTTAATGGGGTTCTCCTCCATTAAGCTGTAAGGTCTGATCAGAGTACTGGTTATATCGATCTTTGCTGGGGGAGAGGAGTGTCTCCACGAGCAAAATCTGGTCAAAACCCCAAAGCATACACAGCAAAGCAATGGGAGAGGACCTGGAGTTCTGCCCCCACGCCCCGCCCGCAAAGGTGAGATGAGTTTGTTACACCATTTTTTCTGCATCTTGGTGATCTGGAAGGTGTGTTTCTTTTAATCATCAATTCTTTGCAAAGGATTGATTGTGCTTCCATTCAAGTCCATGGCAAAATTCCTATTATATTCACTAGGAGCAGACTGAGTCCTTTGTGGAAGCTGCTGCCACACCAAATAACTACTGTGCAGATGACTTGCTGTTTCTCTTTTATGTTTCAAAAATTTCCAACTGTAATGAAGTGGTGTTAAAAAGAGGCAAAATGTGGGACAAACTGAACAGAGATGTTATCTCTGTCCCAATTTTAAGCCTCAATGGGTAAACCAAAGTAACCCCAGGACCAGAATTAACACTGGTTTTGTCTGTTCCTTCTCCTCACCAGGAGCTGCACCTTCTAAGTTATGCTACATCTTCTGTTTTAGAGTCTTTCCACAGTTAAGGAGATATTTACTCTGTAAGCAAAGTTTTAGCACTGGATGTACCCAGATGTCCCTGCTTCTTCCTTTGGCTAGTGTGAATGCAACAGATTGTATAAACGGCTTAGGTTCCTGGATCAATATAAAAAACCTGCCAACAGCTGATTTCTTCTTTGGGCTTCCCAGTACTGTTCTATAACACCCAGTTCTGCTCTATAACATCCTGACAATTTTGATTCTTATTTAAAATCTTTATACTGTCTCCTCCTTTTAACTGACGTTGCAAGGTACCTCATCTATTTGGTTTCCTAACCGCCTACTTCAAAATTTGCTAATGTCACTTGCCACAGGCCAAAAGGAAATACATCTAGTCTTTTAAGTACTTTTTTCATCTTTGTACTTCTTCAAACTATTATAATTGAGGAAACTAAGTCATATTACTCCCCCCCACTCCCCCCATGCAACTCTGAACCTTACTAGATTCTTCTCCGTTTCAACAACTACTTTTTTTTTGGAATTACAAAGGCATAAATTCCATTATAAAGAGTTATTTTATTTGCAGAAAATTCGAGTTCTTTAGTTTTGGTATAGTAGTGTTAGAGTGATGTTATATGTAAGAGGCAAGGATTCCTTAGGATGATACTTTTTATTGAACCATCTGCATAACTAGGATAGAGTTAGACAAGCTTTCAAATACAAAACATTCTTCATCAGATGTAGCTGGTCCAATTAAAGATATCACCCTAAGAGAATCTTGCCTCTTACATTAGTTTTGATATCAGGTTATCTGGAGGCTAAAAAAAGCATCACTGAACTGGTTCATATATTGAATAATGACTTTTCAATCTGAAGAGTTAAAGATTTTATTTTAATTGAAAGGCAAGGCTCTATAGCATGAGATGACAGCCTCTGGAAAAAAATATTGGCTTAGTAAGTTGTCATGAACCATCCTATTTGGCCTCTTATGACAGAACTCAATTCTTCCAGCATGTCACTCAAGTCGACCCTAAAAAGACAACTATTTCTCCATAAACTAGCAAGAAATTGCATGAAACTAAACAAAATCCCCACCATATTTCTGTACTTACTGGATGCTCTACCTGGTCAAGAATTCTGGCAATTAATGTGTGAGAGCAGAAGAAATAAGTATTCCTAGTGGCAGTAGGATTTTTCAGTTTCTTTGCATGTACATGCACTCCTTTTTGTTATCATCCTTTTGATAATGAGAATACTACTATTGTCATTATCAAAAGGATGGTAACAAAAGGAGTCTTATATTCTAATGACTTACGCAAGACTTTCTCCTATACTTTTGTACAGTTTTCTGCAATGAACATGAAATAGACGTATAACCGATATGGTAATACATATAACCGATATGGTAATATATTAAAGCAGGGGTTGTCAACTGGGGGTACTTGAGATGCCCTAGGGGGTATGTGCAGGTGGGCAGGGACGGAGTACCTGGCATGGGGAAGCTCACAAGTGGCTGCTGTCACTCCGCATCTGCATCCCCTCCCCCGTGCTCAGTGTCCAGGAGTGTCCAGGAGTACACTCCGGCCATCGGGAGGTACAATGATGCAAAAAGGTTGAAAATCCCTGTACTAAAGAATACTACTGAATCATTCTTATCCTGAATTTAGATACAGATGTTATTAGCAGTTACAAAATTATGCAACATTTTTAATGTCATATGCAGTATTTGCTTTCACTTCTAAGACTGTAGTTGGGTAAATTCTGAGTGATTAAATATTTCTTTCTGTTGGTTTTACCTTAACTATCATCCTCTACCCTTATTCTTTTTAGGTCAGTATCCAATTTTTAGAACCAAAAATTTTGATTTTTGGGATCAGAAAAATCAGAAAATTTTGATTTTTGGGATGATTCATATAAGCAACACCAATGTTTAAAAAAAAAAAAAAAACTATTGGGGAAGGGATTTTCTGTATTTAACAGAAATTAAAATCTGATTAACCTAAGCAGCAGCTCAGCATCATACAGGATTTCCAATACAGTATGCATTTCTATGATTTATCAAATCAGGAGAGATATTAGCTGGCACTTCTGTATCTAGGAGCAATGCATTTCCCAAGTAAAACTGCAGAATGCACAGATGGATCCACAAAATGGTGACAAAACATCCCCCCCAAGTTTATAACAGATCATAAAATTGCAATTAGATAAAACTTGTTATATGTGACAACTTGTTATGCCTGTATATTCCAATTGTGTTTTAATTCAATTTTTAAAAATCATTTTTACATTTGGTATACAGACTTTGTCTTTTATCTACATCCAATTAGTGGCAGTTTCATAAGTTTTATAAAAAAACTTAAGAATTCACACAGGAAAGTGACGACAAAAATACTCACAGATCATAATGACAGAACCATGTTTTATGACCTTTTATAAAGGTATCACAGATTATTCACATTATTTTGATCTCCCCCCCCCCCCAAAAAAAAGAAATTGCTAACATCAGATTTAATCACACACAATGAAATACCATATTCCATGTAAAAAAAAAAAAATCAGATGTTCAAGATATTCTCATAAAAGGCAGCTCTTCTATGTATGGATCTTCCATTAATTCCTATAGGAATTTCACATGCAGACTGCACTTCAGGTATCATTGAAGTCAACAATAATTTTTGAAACTTGGTTTTTTACCTTTGGTATTACTGGTCCTCATGGTCCATATATAACTAAATTACTACAGCAGTGGTATTCAAACTATCCAAAGACAGCACATTCTTCAGCTGCAAGATGTACCACAACTAATGTGTAAAAAAATATAGCCAGTTACAGCTGTCCTCATTTATGTCTCGGCTCTCCAACTGGTAGCCTGTGGTCCTTATGCAGCTGTGAGGGGTTAAGTTACAGCCCCTGGGCTCTTGCACGGCTGCCATTGACCTCATTCCTCTGGTTACAACCCTTTGGGCTCTACCTCCCTCTCCTGGCTGATGCTTCCTGTCCTCACCGCAGTTGGCAGGGCAGTCCAGCACGGTGCAGGGAGCTGAGAGTGAGTCTGAGCCCCATACAAGGGTGGGGATTGGGGCTGTATGGAGGCAGTGGAGATTGCACTTGTGCAAGGCAGCAATGTGGGGGTGCTCAGTGCAGCTACGGGGGGGTGGGGGAGTGCTCATGCATACATACAATGCTGCAGGAGGAGGGAGGAATCACATCTGCATGGTGCAGCAGTGGGGAGACACCCAGTGCAATGGTGTGCACCAGGGTGCCTGTGCAGGCATGCAGAGCACCAAGGTGGGGTGTGTCCACATGGCCCAGTGGCCTACATTTTCCCTGGTGCAGCTCATATGACATACAGCTCCCACTGGTGTGGCTCCCAGAGGCTTAGAAGCTGGACAGCCCTGATCTATGTCATAAAATGGAGATGTTATAGAGATGTAATAGCTTCATAGTATCTGCTCTTTGTGACCTCTTTGCAGAAGGAATAGCACACCGATACAGAACAGTATAATAGCTAGTGCTTTTACGTTCTTATGTTTTTCACTTCAGCAGCAGAATTAATCAGAGAAGATACAATTCAGCAGGAATAAAGTCAAATACTGGTAGTTTTCAAACAAAGTAGGAAGTTTAAGAAGAAAAGTTCTCTACTCCAAATATCTGATGAAGGTCTGAGAATAGTTCTCTTGCTACTGAGATATTAGGATCTCCATTATGAATATCCTGCTAGAGGTAAACTTGTTGAAAAGCGTCTGTGAACTCTTTTGGGTTAAGATTTTCAGAACCACCCTTGGTCACAATCTTCATACAATTAATGGAAATAAACCACACAAACCCCCTAGATGACTAAAATATGTGATTGTGACTCAAAATATTTTTGGCCTATGGTACATGGAGGGCTGCTCTTTGGGCTTGCCATCATCCTTGTCAATTTTGTTTAGCTTGTTTTATACATGTGGAAGGAAACATCTTGTGGTGTAGTTTGGGGTTGCAATTTTGGATTATTGGTCATTGAGGCAGGAAAGAAGAAAATAGGTGAATATTTTTGGGTGCTTCCTGAGGCAGGAAGTGGTGCCTTTAATTTATCGGTTTTGGAGATTATGAAATTCAGTGTATAAAGCACTACATACTGTATTTTAAGTGTTTGATAGAAGATGCAACCAAAGTATTCTGATTAAGTTCACCTCTTCACTGAACAGCTTTATTCACATTATATAATCTGACCATACTACTGCCACAATGTCAATTATATAAGATAGACAGTCACTCCGATTCTTCAGATTTTATGCATATCCTTGAATTGTACAGGTTATTTAGCCTGACTGCTTTCTAACCTAATATGTTAATTTCACTCTAGTTCTCCAGTTGCAAAAGATGACACTAGAGGGCCTGGCAAGCAGGGGTGTGGCCAAGAGCCAAAACTGTATCCCTTATCTGGGAATGGAGTCCTGGACGTTAAACAAGATGAGAGCAAGGATCCCAGGATGCATGCCTCACTAGGCTCCATTCTCTTGCCACCTGGTGGCTCCACTCCCAGTGCAGAGCTGCTGGGGGTTAGCCATGGAGAGAGCACGGACCCCAGGGGAAGCACGCTTTCCCAGGCTCCAGGCTCTTGCCATACTTCATCCCAAGCAGCCCTTTTCCCCCTCTCCTCCAAAATACAAAAGGCTAAGGAGGGAAGCCATACCTACCTCTCCCCCATCCAAACTCTCTTAGCTAGGGGATAGCCACCTGAATGTGGGATAAAGGCATAGCCCTCTGAAGGGAGGACTTTGGGCCTGGCCCCTGGCCCAGGGGACTAAAATGGCTCTCTTTGGGTCCTTGGATGTGGCAGCATGATGCCATCTGGGCTGGGGTCATAACCACTATGGGCAGTTGAAGGTGTTAGCTTGGGGCCAGTATCACACCCTGAACAGTAGAGCTTGGGAGGGTAGAAAGTGGTAAAGGGGCAGGATGCTAGATGACTACAAATTAGTTGCTTTATCTCTGTGAAGCAGACTCACAGTACCTTAGCTCAAACTAGGTAGAATGGCTCAGAGATAACGCTCACCCGAAGTGGCATAATTTTAAGATGCCTAGAGGTTATTTAGTACAGTTTAACACCCTTCAATGCATGGACACTCCTGTTTTAAGTGACTTTAGAACAGTTTAAAGGTAACCTGCAACACCACCTCAATGTCATTTCATCAATTTGACCCAGTCAAGTGATGAAATTCTGCCTGTATTCTTTGTAGAGCAGGTTACAAAGATTCATAATGTTGATAATGTTGACACAACTTATTTAATAACAAGCAAAAGTTAATTTCTTACCTACCCAATATTTATTCTCACAAAACTAACTCATATTGTCCTGTAAATAATAGTAAGAAACTTCATTTACAAAAGTCAAAATCAAACATTCAAAGTGCAAAATTTATAAGCATACGTCATTGTTTTTGGATAACAGATCAAGAAAAACAGGATATGGAGCAAGCTCTTCAAGAAAGCCAGCGAGCACTACAACCCCCACTCCTACCACCATTTGCTAGAATTATCTGGATGGATGTTTCCAGTGATGGATGCTACAGAAATTTTCTGTGTAGCTTACTTAGGATGGAGATGTCAAATACAGTGCAGATGACTGGAGAACTTTTTTTATTTGATCAATTTCTACTATCTTTTAATTTTGCATGTTACTTGGCTAATTACTATTTTAGCTTCATGCTCCTGCTATGAATTAGCAGACACAATGGCCTTAATAATCAAAGCTCAAACATTATGGGATGGTAGAAATCATTTTATATCTGCACACCACAAAAAGACAATTTTAAAAGTTCTGTTTCCTGTTCTATACTAGTGGTCTCTTTTTCAGGTGAAAGTGTATTTAAATTGCAAATTTAACAGTTATTTTCCATTCAGCAACTTGTATTTCATCACTTCATGCTTCTCCCCATTCTCTTGTGCTTTGTCTATTCATCACACATATCCTGCTCCCTGTCAACTTCCTGTCTTCTACCTTTTGTTCACTATACTCCCATTAGGTACTATTTTAAAATAAGGAGTACTGAAACAAACAGGTAACAGGGATTATGAGAGCCAGACTGTTACAGGCAAGTCATCAGAAGCTGGCTGGTTAGGAAGTTTCTCTTTACTTCTTAAACGTTGAAGTGCAGAACGAGTGACACAGAGATCTGGAGAAAATATTTCTTAGGAAGAATAGGTCCTGGAAGAAAAGGAAAACAGACTTTTCTCTTTAACAGAAGTTCATCATAACTATTCATTGTTATAGGAATGATAAAGGTCTTAGAGGTATTTTACTATATATGTACTGTACATAAATAAAAGAAAAACATATAAGCTTTTTCTACCCACACAACAGGTGGCAGAATATAGATTTTTTCCTTCAAGAGAATAAGAACTTTATACTTCTAAAGACATAAAATTAGCAACAATACATTTGTAAACTACTATGGTCTTTAACAATTTAATTTTTAATAGCTTCAGTTTTGCATTCTCCATGTGTCAGACTTACTTGGCAGCAGCATCTTTTCTCAGCTGTTCATGCTTCATTAGAAGATTTTTTCTGTCTTGGAAAGCCTTTCTAACCTTGTATCCTTTGTAGACAGCTTGGATTTTGAAGGCAGCAATGTCTTGTATGGCAGCTATAGAGAGAGCTCCATGTTCCAACATAAACTGAATTACCTCATGATGTTCACCAAGCAAAGCATAATCAAGTGGAGTGTATCTAAAGTAAGAGAACATACAAGTTTTAGGATGGATTTGATTGCCAATCACAACATATATTTTAGTTTAAAAGATGAGGCTGACGCTTAAATAACGATGAAGTTTTCAGTATAAACATTTAACACTGTTTCCTGAGAAACTTTTTTCCCCAGTTCTAAATAAAATGTTTTCCTTCATGTGACATATTCCATGGCAATGCACTTTTTTCTGTAGGGAATGTATAAACTAAATGTAAGTGAAAAATGTACATGGTGGAGGATTAGGAGGCAAGCTGGATTGTTTGCCTAAGCATTTCATTTCTGGGGACTTTACCCCAAATTCTGGCTTAGTTATTGTGTGAAAATTAGCTTGTATCCTTACTTTAGTTGTTAGCTAGTGAATATTTGTCCACATTATAATAATACCATATAAATAACATAATTACATAAGTCAGAAAGGTTTACAAATTTGAGAAAGGATGATCAAGATAGAATAGCAGTTTACTACAGAAGAGGATGTAGTCACCTTGACAGAGTTGTGTTACAAAATGACCATATTATGATTGACTACAGTCTCTAGTATTGTCATACTTCCATGAAAAGCAATGGTAAAATTTAAAAAAGGAACAATTGGAAGACTAAGTTCTATTTTTTTAAATGACTTAGGTGCTTAAGGGCCATTGCTTTTCATTTGCTTTCTAAGTTGCTCAGAGTTTTGAAATTTTTTTCCAGAGTTCACACAAACCGTAACAAGCAGCACAATGTACATAGTATCCCCACTAGTATAAAAATGCAGATACTGAGCAAAGACATTTATTGAATGAAGATTAGCAGCACCAAACAAAAATGATGCCTACATAGTACAGCAAATTAAATAGTTATTGTCAACATATAAAATGGTAAATTAAGGATCCTCTTGATGGTAACCACCGAGGATGCAATGCAAATAAAGAAATGAAGTACAGACACAGAAAATCCAATTGGACTTGCCAGA
This sequence comes from Alligator mississippiensis, assembly GCF_030867095.1. Classification (NCBI taxonomy): domain Eukaryota; kingdom Metazoa; phylum Chordata; order Crocodylia; family Alligatoridae; genus Alligator; species Alligator mississippiensis. The sequence continues at coordinate 82,877,933 of NC_081828.1, read as the reverse complement.
TGGAGATGGTTTGACGAGACGATTAGAGTGCCTGAATTGAAATGTCAAGAGGAATAAAGTCAATGACAGAATGTGGAAATTTGTATACCAAGGTGTGCTGCTGATAAAGCTTCAAATGAAACTTAAAGATTTGAGATAATTCTTAGACAGATATTTCTGACTTTCTCACTTGAGAAAAATCCATTAAAACTGTAGACATTCTTATGAATATTTTAATTAATATGCAAAAAGATACTATAGTTTTAGGTTCCTATAATGTGAGAGTCAGTGGACAGAACACTCTGCTTAGTTTCAGTTCTGCTGAACCCTACTCAAGCAAATAGACATACTGGGCGCCTTTACATGTACATTGAGGCTGCTCTGATGCACTGTAATTACAATTACAAGAGGGGGAGCAAGGTCTCAGTGGTCAGAATAGGGAACAAAAGATAAATGATAGGGGGAAACAATGTAATTAAAAAAAATAAGGGGAACAGGGTGGAAGCCAAAACCCCTACAGCACTAATATATATCAGATTTTAAATAATTCTAATGGTTTTTAAAATGTTGATGTATTCAAATTTATTTGGCATACTGATCCATAATTTTTTTTATGATTGTGATGAGGTCATCTTCTTTAAAAGAGCCACCAAATGCATGCTACTGCTAATTACTGGCATAGTCACATGACCAATTTAAACTATCAAACTTAAATAATTTTTTAAAACTATTATTAAAAACTGTCAGTCAGAAACAAAGAAAACAGATGCAAATTTATCACCTCCCCATAATTATGAAGGGATTTCTCTTCAGTTGGAACATCAGAAATACAGTTAAACCACCAGGTAATTTGCAATGACTATTTTTAATTACAATTTCACTTTTCTCCCTTCTTTTTTTTACCTGATTGCCCCTAATGAACTGAACGGAAAAAATTCATTTAATTTTAATGAGAGCAGGACTGCCACCATATGCATATGGTGTCAGCTTTGCATCCTTTATTTTCAGTGAAAATGTAGAAGAAAGAAGATAGCAGACAATTCTAGAAAGAGGATTTGGCAGTATTAAATGGCTATAGGAAAAAGAATGACCTAGCAACAAGGTGGGCAAAAGGGAAAGGACTCATTTTTTTAACTTTGTTAAGATGTATTAGGCATATAATATTCCACAAATATGTCACTGTTCTTGTCCAAGGTGCTGATTCTGCAAAGCTTTATGTTCATGCCTAACTTCACATGCAAAGGCAACCTTTGGCTACAATGTGTAACTCACAGAGGGTAAAATCAATTACATGCAGATGTCTTTGCAGGACCATGGCCTAAAAGTACAATAGAGACCTATAACCAAAGTCTGAAAAGTTGTATGTAAAAAATGGAGATTTTAACAGAGAGATTTTCATATTATTTGCTGCCCTAAAACTATACCAGTGTTTTTTAGACATGATCAGTTTCATGCTTCTTATGTGATATTTAAATCTGACACTCAAACCAGAGGCTAGCATGCCTGATAATTTAGAAAACAACATATTTAATAAAATGTACCTTTCTTCGCTGTTTTCCATGTGATTAGGGAAAGCATCAAAGCCCAGCAGCAACTTTATAGCATCCAGGTAGCCATTATTACATAGCCAATGTAAGGCAGTCCTTCCCTATAAACAATAGCAACACAACAAAAATATATAAAGTAAGAAGTGTTGGAGTGTTTGTAGCTGTGATGGGTCAGGAAATATATGAGGGGCAAAGATTTTTGTTGCTGATATCTTTTATTTTGGACCAACTACATGATTTGGATAGATTTAAACAAGCTTCTAAATGCAGGTCATTCTTTTTCAGGGTTTAGAAGTTTATTATCACCTACCTCCCTGTTGCCAGAAGGAAAATTCTGGCTTTGCAACAAGTAGTATTGTTCAGTGCTCAACTAGACATTACACTAGATAAATTGTTCCAAAGACTGTTTTGCCTTTTAAAACTAGAGTATATGAAAGTGAAAGCCACTGAAAAGGTTTTTTTTTAAATGACAGATCAGGACCAAACCTTCACAAGTGCAAAGTTTATCTCTAATGTGGCTGAGGTTGACAAAAAAAAATCTGGTTTTAAACTTCCTTTCTGCCACCTGAAATTAGGTTTTTGAGGGCCTGAAATAGCTCCACCTACGAGTGGTGCTCGCCCCTACCCTGGGGATCTTCAAAAGGAGGCTAAACAATTATCTAGCCGGGGTCGTTTGACCCCAGCATTCTTTCCTGCCCATGGCAGGGGTTTGGACTTGATGACCTGCTTAGGTCCCTTCTGACCCTACCAACTATGAAACTACTCTTTGGAATGTAAGGTATGTATGTAGTGCTTCGGGTAATGTGTGTAGTACTTTCAAGTAGCTTAAAAGTGAGCAGACAATGAACTGTTCTACAGTGCTACAAATCTATCGAAAACACATAAAAAAACTCTGGATGACACAGAGATAACTCTGAAGTGCTTCTAAGTCATGCCTGGGAGAAAAGTACTGTTGAGACAAAGATCAGGTATAATATTGTGCACTCTTCCTCAAACCTGACAGGCAAAAACAGTCATTTGAAACAGCAAGATAATTGTCCCAACAAGTAAGCTTACTTGTTGGGACAATTATCTTGCTGTTTCAAATGACTGAATTTCCAGAACTCCCGATAGCCCCAGGTAACCTCTACATTTTACCAGCTACATTTTATCACTAGTCAACATTCCCCTCTTCCCCCCACCCCACCTCTACCTCTCACACTTATTAACTCCTATCCACTCTGATTTTCCCTGCCAGGCATTTGTATTTTCACAGACCTGCATTTTGCATATTGGTTTAAGCTTCTATCCCACCCAGGAGAATACACAAACACCAGCGGACTCTCCCTATTCCTGAAGAAGGGTGCTTGTGCCCTTCTTCTGTGAAATATTTTCCCAACTATTTAGTTGGTCCAATGAAAGATATCACATTTACCCAAAGAACCTTGAATTCTGCCTGAATTCCCAGAAAGCAGCTGATACCAAGACCCAGGATTTGGGTCTCAGGTAACAATTTTACCATGTTTCCAGTTATCAGTGCAGCTGAATGTTCAAGAGGCTATTAACATATTGCATTTCCAAATTTTTAGATAAGAAAGGAATGGGTCAAATATGGCATAAAGTAGTATATATTATAGACTGGAGCAAAAGTTTAGCAAATTGGTTAGCAAACTCCCTATTGGTATAAATTGGTGCTGTTCTGATCTCAACAGAACTATACGAACGTACACCAACAGAGAATTTCTTTTATCATACAAAATCTGTTCTGGCACCAAATTCCATTTGTTGTCTGAGAGTCAGAGCAAAGGAACATACAAAGTATGTTTTTCACCATTAAGGACAAGTTTTTGATCAAATTTGCTCTACCCTCATTCATGTATGCTGCGGAGAAACATTCCATTAACTGTCAAGCTTTTCAGTTAGAAAAGAATTAAAATCAAGTAAAGGAACAAAAAGTTTTAGAAAGGATTCTCTTAAGGACATAGGTTGGTACAAAAAAGTCAAAAGATGCAAAAATGTGCTCCTTCAGTTCATGCTCTATAGTAAAACAAAGATTAAAAAGGGAACATTCTCCTAAGGCTGCTTGTCTTTCCCCTTCAAAAGAGTAAACACAAAAGCAACATACTAGTGGTGCAAATAGATAAGGATATTATGCTGCAGAAAGGAAAAGGATCCTCAGAAACATAAGATCATAAGGGGCCTCCTAAGCCATCAAGCCTACTCTTCTGCATTCACAGGCAACCATTTATCCAAGGAGGCAGCAAAATTGCCACTTGCAACCTTCACATATACAACAATACCTGCAACACAAGAACGCTGTATAATATTGCCATAGGTAAAAGTATGGAAGGTGAGGGCACTATAAATGACTGGCTATTGTAACAACAGGGAAGTTGTTTGTTAATATGTACTCAGAAGGTCTTAGGAAAAGGACCATGCCCCACAGAGGAAGGCAACTAGGGGGAAAAAAACTACACACCTCTTTATCTTGAATATTTGGATCTGCGTTATTTTCCAGTAACACTACCATGCAGTTAATGTAGCCTCCATATGCAGCACACTGCAAGGGAGTTCTTCCTGCATAATCCTGCACATTTGGGTTGATTTTGTTTTCTATCAGTATTTGGCATACATCAGCATTTCCTCCCAAAGCTGCCCAGTGAAGGGGAGAATGGCCATCCTGGTCAACCAAATCTACTCTTGCTCCCCCTGTAAAAAAAAACAACACAACATTTGAAATCAGAAGTAAAAAAACCCAGAAGGCTTGCACATAAGAGGAAGTGGAAAATAAATTATTCCCAGCATACATATAATAAATTAGAGAAATATTGTAAAAAATTCAGAAGTATCCAAGCAATGTAAGAGCTTAAGTCCAATTTTCCAAAAATGGTTGGGGTGCTTAGGAGTTTCAGTAGGAGATGGTCATCTAACCCAGGGGTGTCAAACACATGGCCCATTGCCTGACCCCTCTACAAGGAGGTAAGTACTGTAATAATTAAATTTGTTTTTGAAAAACTCAGTTTTGTTTTGCCACTAAGTTTACAAAAGTTATGGGGGAGTGTCCTAAGTCTAATGAAGGGTACCTTGAGTCTAAAAAAGTTTAGAGTCAAATTTAACAGGACCCAACAATATATGCCTACTGAGAACTGAAGGTAAAAGAGGTTTAATCTAGTCTCATTCACAGGAAAAAGAGAAAATAAATACATATTGAGGCTTTGAAAAGCTAAAATGTACTTGGAGAGATCAAGAGGGAGGGACAAATCTTTGTTTCAGGCATATATTTTGTTTTTCTATCCTTACTCTGCACTACATAGCAAATCATTTGCATCTTCAAGTACTGTTCTGTGAGGCATACTCTACATAAATCTCTCTGTCCACACAGAGGCATAACCAGTCAGGACTGCAACCAGGGTATTCCCTCTGCACCCCCTTTTGTACGTTCTTTGCTTTGACTTGGGAGGCACTGGTAGCAGTCAGTGCACAGGAGCAGAAGCTGAAGTTTGCTGCTGCTGAGGGAAGATGTCCTCTTATTTTTTTTGCCAAAGAAACCAATGCTGAACAGGCAAAAATTCCGTTTTTGGGCATCAAAAAACATCTCCCTCCAGAAGCTGTGAAGTCCAGCTGCTGCTGCTCAACAGAACTACATTCCCCAGAATGTCCTTCATTCACTGATACTCCTTTGCTGCTGCTGCTTGTTGCCAGGGCTGGTGCTGAAATTTGCAGGGTGAGTTGAGGATGGGAGGCTGAGGCACCCCTGCTTCATTCTTATGCCCCTTCCCCCTTAGGTAGCACCTGGGACACGTGCCCCAACTCACACATCCATCCATCCACTGTCTACAGCAGGGGTGGGCAAAATGATAGATCTAGCTAGCAGCTCAGCTCCATTTCCCAGCAGCCTCTGCCCACATGCTGCAGCCAGTTTCCATGGAGACCCTAGCAGAAGCAGAGCCATGACAGCATGGGACCGGGGTTTCCATGGACAATGGCCCCAGCAACGCTGGCAGGGCATATGGCTGGGCAGGGAGCTGCTCCACGGCTGGGGCTGGGATCTTGCAGTGGTGACAGCATGGTTTGGAGTCAGGGCAGAGCCACAATCCACTTCCTGCATGCCTCTGCCCAGGGTATGTAGGTAGTGGATCACAGCTCTGCCCCGGCTCTGGACCACACTGTCACCATAAGGTCCCAGTCCCAGAGCAGCTCCCTGCCCAGGCACCCTAGCTCTGCGCTGTCATAGCGATGCCGCTCCTGGGTTCTCCATGGAAAACGGGCATAGTGAGGTGGGCAGGGGCTGCTGGGAAATGGAGTCCACTGCGGGCCTGATTTGTCTTGTGGGTTGGACTTTGCCTGCCTCTGGTCTACAGGGTTAACTTTGGACCCAGCAACATGAGTTATTTCAGAGCCTAAAAAAAGAAGTCTTAATTCTGAATGGGTTTGTAAATTTATGACACTTTACCTTCAATAAGTGTCTGTATCACTTCTTTGTGTCCCATTTCACAGGCTCGAAAAAGAGGAGTGTGTTTCATGACATCAGTACCATCTACCTGTGCGTTATGTTCTAAGAGCAATTTCACAGTGCTGACGTGGCCAGAAAGGGCAGCTGCATGTAAGGCTGAAAGAAAAAGGAAGAAAATCAAAATACCCTGGGAAAGGAGCAGGGTCAAAAATAATAATTCTTTTAAATCATGTTGATGAAAAGAACTGCCTTGCAGTCATAAAACTGTAAATGGCTAAAATGACACACAATCACTACTTTCCCTTTACCACACAAACAACACAAAATATACATGGTATAACAAAGTAGAATCTCTGATGGACATTTTTAATTCATGAAAACAAAGACTTTAACCTCACCAGAATTAAGAAGGATTTATACCATGGGCAGGCAATTATTTCATCCTGGAAAGCCATTTGATGAATTTTGGTGAGCTGTTGAAGGCCACAAGGGTATCCCCACCCCTTGGCAGTTGCCCTGTCCCCTGGTCACCACTTTGGGACCAGAAGTCCTGCCCCTAACCCCTGACCTTTGCCACTGGAAGTCTCTCCTTACCCAGGAAATACTTCTTTGGGCAAGGGCTTCCTTGTATATAGTGTGGGGGGTTATGGGTGTGTATGTGGGGGGTGGTTGAGGGAGTATGTGGTTTGTGTGTGTGTCTGGGGTGGGGTATGGTAGGCATGGGGGGGGTGTGTGTGGGATGTGTGTGGGTGTGGAACGTGTGTGGGGGTATGGGGTGTATATGTGGGCATGGTGGTGGTGAGGGGCCATGGGGGAGTGTGTGAGAGGGATGTGTGTGTTTGGGGGGGGTGGTGTATGTGTAGGATGTATGTGGGTGTGTGGGTGGATATGGTGGGGGGTGGGGGGGTTGGGCTCTGTGGGGGGTCCTACCCCCCTCCCAGCTTCTCCCTGGCCCGATGCCTGCCTGGCTCACAGTGCACTGCAAAGGGGTGGGAAAGCAGCTGCCACAGGTAGGCAGTGAGGGAAACCTTCAGGAGAGTGGAGAGGGGATGGGGAACTGAACCTGATGCCACCACCTCTCTTGGTCTCTGTCCCATGCCTGCCTGGCAGGGCTTTGTGAGCAGCTGAGTTCCTTCACATTCCATCTCCATCCTTGGGCTCCCTTACCCAGCCATGTACAAGCTGTGCCTGCTGGCCAGGGCTGGAGCCCTTCAATGTGGGAGGCAGGGAGTGCAGCATTTGCTGCCCCAGGTGGGAATGAGCAGGGCTCAGCTCCATGCAGAGCACAGCAGGGGCAGCCACTGCCAGGCTGGATACAGTTAATTGGTGGGTGCCCGCCTGTGGGCCATATCCAATCAGCTGGCAGGTTGGAACCAGCCTGCAGGCTGTATTTTGCCCACAACACAAACACCTCAGCAAAGCCTGAGGCTGTTGGAGGATCTTAAGATGTCACGGCATGCATCTACACATGCTAAAGTGACGTAAACTTTGGAGCAGTTCATGCTAGCTAACTTGTCATGGGTGCAGTGTCTACATGTGCACCTGGGACCACAGCAATTAGAGCTGGGGTGGAACAGCCCTGGGCTCGCAGGGTGCACAGGGGTTCAGCCCTAGGCTGCAAGTAGTGGTGTCGGGTGGTGCTGGGCAGGAGCTGGGGGGTCTGGCCCCCAACTGTCTGGGCTGACCGGGTACAATTTGCACCCAGTAATTACCGTTCACAAACGTTTGATTGCAGTTAATTACTCTGCCATAAGATAGTATTATATTATGGCAGAGTAAATTAATTTACTGTGCCCTAATAGCAGTGCACATGTGGACAGTGATGCTTTACTGCAGAGCTAATTAGTCAACAGCAGTAAAGCACAAGTACTCACTGGCTTGTAAATAAGATCGCTATCAGCCACAACTTCATCCCTCTGGAGTTTTCATGTGTACTTGATGAAAAATTATGGAAAATGAAAATTTAGCTAGCTGTGGATTGCTTTTTATAGAGGGTCAGACCTCACAGAGTAATTAGATTCCAAAAGATTTGTTAAAATGGAAAGAAAATGTTTTGGAGTTTTACCTGAAATAAAGATTTTAAGTGCTTTGGAGTACTTAATATTTATAAATCCAAATAATTAGTTGAATTGTAAAGGAAAATAGTGTCAAATACTAGTTAAGTATAGTTTAGTTTCATTAACAAATTACTTCTCTGATGACACAAGTTCTGAACAAGAATGAACATATAAACATGAAATAGGATCACAGTATTGTTGCAACTATGATGATGCAGGATATTTGTGAGAAGCAAGTTTTGTTCAGTAGCATCTCTGTATTTGGAAGAGACATTAGACAAGCTTTTGAGTACAAAATGCCCAGCTATATACTTGATCTAATTAAAGATATTACCAAATTCTATTTCTTGCATAACAGAAAAGCATGTTTGTAAATTGCAGCCATGTTACATTAAATACATAATCTATATATCTATACATTATAAATAATGTATACATTTATAATGTGTAAATGGATATATAAGCTTCAATTGATAGTTCATAAGTTAATTTATAACTTCCTTTACCTAATCCAGTTTTATTTAAAATTTGTTTTATTCAGAGAGTAAAATAATGGGCCTCCAGCAGTGTTTGGGTGTTTCTAATTGTCTCAGGAAAAAACAAGGGAGTGCCAGGCTCTGACCATTCCACAGCAGGTACATCAGGGGCAGATGGTAGAGCACAGGGGGAGAACATGCCCACCTTTTGTGTCCCTGTGGAGGGAGGGTTACAGTTTAATGCTGTTGAAGGACAGCTTGATGGTATCTGCAATATAAGATATAAGGGCCAGTGCTGAAGGAATTAACTGCTGCACACTATTGCAGGTAGCTGCAGTGACCAGTATTTTGAAGTATTATGCCTATTTGTTTGACATAGGTTGAGCGCCTTGTTACCAATAGTGTAATAAGCAGTGGGTAACTGGGGTGCAAGTCCTGGGTGCCCATTTAAGAGGGAGTGCAAAAATGGCACCTGTTGCTGGCTCAGCTACAACTGCTTTTGAAATCAGCCCCTGCCACCCAAGGCTTCACCTCTGCTCTTGGCTTTGTTGCTGATGAATCCACATTCCCATTCTAAAGGCTGCAATTTGGTTCACAGAGTTTAAAAAGAGCTAGTAAAACAAATCCATCAAAAGTCTGCTACCTTTATACCTGAAACCATAGTATCAGTCCTCATTTTTCTACAGAACAAGATGCCAGCTCTGATGCACATTTTTTTAACAAAAAAATATATTTTTAAAATCATATCAATGCTATTCTGGATAAAAAATGACTAAATGGTATAAGAGCTTTTGTAACACTAATGAAAGGAACTCAAAAGTGCCGAAAGCTTCACTAGGGCTAGGGACAGACATTCAAAAAGCCTGAGCCTGAATAGATTCCATCTTTGCAAGTTAATCTAACCTAGCTAAGCTAAACTGGTTTGTAACTGTACAAACATCCCCTCTGGACTGAAGAAATGCAGAAACATGCCTGCAGTGGCTCAGGTTAGAAGCTGGGGAGGGGGGGCAGGGGCAGGTGCTAAAGCAGTCCTCCCTTCCCTTCCATAGTGCTGACCTAAGGAAGGGTCATGGCTAGGCCCTGGCATAATGCTCTGATTAAGTAGGGTTCCCACCCCCTCGCTGTTGATAACAGAGCATTGAGTTACACACCAGGGAGTTACACAGGGAGTTGTTAGTATTTATCAGCCCATCAAACAAAACAAAAGCCTCTCTCATTAGTTCAAGCTCTTCTTAAACATTTTTTTCCAAGGAAGAAATGGAGAGACATTACCAGCTACCTGTTGATTAGCTCCAAAAATCCCTAAGCCAACACTGTCCTGTCTGCCTTTGTCCTGTCTCCCACAGCATGTAGCCAGCATGTTGTATGCTAGTTAATGCTGAGAGGTATCTGTGTAAGGCAGAGGGGAGGGGGGAATCCTTGCTTGAGCAGGGAGTTGTGAGGGGTGGGGTGGGGAGCAGGAAGAAGCCAGTCAGACACCACTGTACCTGCAATCTCTGCCAGAGCTCCAGCCAGGAAGGAGAGGGGCGGGGCCAGCCTTCCTGGGCTGGAGCAGAGAGCAGAGCCCCACCCAGGGTTACAAAGCATCTAGGATGCTGGAGGGCTCTGATTTAACTTAAACCTGGAAGGGGTCTGGGACAGACATTGCATAAACCAGTTTGACCCAAATCAGTTCAGACTGATATTACATTCAACCAGATTTATCTCAAACCAATTTCAGCCATTTTCAAACTGGTTTATGTGTACAGAACATCTGTTCTGTTACAGGTTTAAACTGGTTTCTGATCACTTAAACTGGTTTATGTGTAATGTCTGTCTCTAATCTAGTAGCTTGGCTGGGTAGGGAACTATGAATGATAATTTGACAGTGAAGTCTCTGCTGTATAGTACATTTGGATGTCTTGATTTCATATTCTGACCTTAGAAAAAACCTTAGGTTCTGCTTTTCTGTATATTTCCACATATGAAATCTGACACAGTAAACTTTTCAATCAGATGACATATGGGGCATGTGTAACAATACAATAGAAAAACAGCTGCTGTGTCAGCTTGGCCTGGTTCTTTCCCTCCATCACTCATTCTGATGTAGGCATCTTGTTTCCCACTCTGTGCTCAGTATTTTCTTGTAAGCCAAATTTTCTGTGATGGAGTCACGGTGACTGAAGAAATTCTTCAGCCAGCTGGTCACAATAAAATCTTTGTTTCACCGACAGACAGAGCCCTCACCATTGTACACACTCAGTGACGGCAAAGCTATAAAGCTGCCCCTGCAGTGCTGATCTCTGAGAAAAGTGAAATTCCTTTTCCTTGGTGTCATTTTCCTAAACAATAGAGAACGTCTTGATGGAGATTTTCCTCTTTATAAGTAAATGCAAAAAACTATGTTAATGTAATGTTACAGCTGAGCTTTATCCATCTTGTGCACAAAAGTCATGATATACAAACTTTTGGTTCCCACAGCAACTGTATCCTAGCATCCTTGAGCAGGGGGTACTATTTTCTAGTAGAGTACAACCCTGCTTTCTCAAAAACTCAGGAAACATCCAAAGCCTCCAGAAAAAAATGATCTGAAACAAGGATGTGATTTACTGGCAGTGTACATAAATGACTATTTGCTAACAAGATGCCAAATGAACTGAATATGGTAACTCTTCTCCTGTAACATACACATATACAATGTGGCCAAGTTCAGGTTGCAAAGGCATGATAGAGCAGTGGCATACTTCTGAACTTCTTAACCATTACATTAACTCAACAACAATTTTGCATTAATGGACATTTGGGAAATTTTTTTGCACATTAATGACACAATTATATTTCACTTTATGTACTTCCCCACTGCATCACCCTCCATCCATTTTAGCAAATGACTATTAAATGCAAGGGACAGTAACTTAGCTTCAAAGGGGACACTGGATAGTGCCTAACCTATGGCCAGGTAGCTAGTGAACTGTTTTGGGAAATCAAAGAGATGCAAGTTCAAACATTCTGGGCAAAAGGGAAATAGAACCTGGCTCTCCTATTTCCTGCATAAAGCCACTCAGGCACTGGGTCTAAAATATAAGCGGGTCCTTCATGACCTATATGGCCATAACTAGTGTGCACAGCTGTGTACCTGCTGGGCCAGCACATAGCCTACTGCACATACTCTGTCTTCATGAATATGATTGTGTACCCATGCTTCAGGGGAAATAGAATTGCAAACTGCACCAAAGAGATCATTTATATGGCAAGAAAACTGCCACTTTAGCATACAAATGGTAATAGAATTTCACCCTAATTCCCTTGGATTAAAAGGCCATACCAAAACGTAAAGATTAGAAAGTAATGACTAACATATGCTAAAAGGTTTGTAGAACAAACAGTTTGGGTTATCCAAACAAAAAATCTCATGCAAATAATCTCAGAAGCCCAACAAAGGCTTTGTAAAGTCACACAGGTGTTAAAAGGCTTTGTAGGGAGCTTTAATAATCCTAGTGACTGCACATAATTACTGCATCTGAGAGATGAAGCTCACAAATAAAGTGATCCTAGACATAACTTCTAAAGAAGTCATGCACTGTACAGTTTGGTTTATTTTTCTTGTTATATTGTTTGTTGTTCACATTCCTGCATAATTTAAGTTAGCTTCTGTTTTTACTTAAAAAATCTTCTTTGATTTGGCTAGCTGAATGTGTAAGAGAGAGATTTTTTTCATTTGATTAGTTCAAAAACAACATTCAGTTTAATAATGACATATCTCATAATGCATTTTACATATAAGAGGCAGAGTAAAAGTTCAATAATCAATTTCCATGCCAAACCATATAGCTCTGAATAACAGAAGCCTAGAATTGCATGGGAACTCAAAGGTCATCTAGTTCAACCCCCTGCAAAACTGCAGGATTCACTGTTCTTAAACGAGCCTAGACAGATGTCTAGCAAACCCCTTCTATAAAAAGGAAGATTCCACAACTCTAGGCATCTTGTTCCACTCCTGCTGTTAGCAAGTTTTTACTTAGATTTAATCTTAAACTGCTTTGTTGCAGTAAACCCCGCTGTTTCTTGTCTTGTTCTCTTTGGCAAAAGAGAATACTTGTTCTCCATCTTTTTATAGCAGCTGTTCAAGTATTTGAAAACAGCTATCCCATCTACTCTTAATTTCCTTTTTTCCAGACTAGATGTATTTTGTTTCTTCAGCCTTTCCTCAAACGGCTTTCATTCCAACCTCCGTTACCATCTTTGTTGTGCATCTCTGAATCCTCTCTACTCTACTTCCTGTTTCAATGCAATGCCCAAAACGGATACAGGACTCTATTGGAGGCTTAACCAGCACCATCTGCCTTCTTGGCAACTACATCATATTTCTGTGTCATGTTAAGCCTGTGATCTACCAAAGCTTCTCAGTGCTGCTGCTGTCTAGTCAATCACTTCCCATTCTGTATTTGTGCATTTGGTCATTCTTTCCTAGGTGGTACCTTAAACTGATCAAGATTCTTTAGAATTCTATTCCTATGCTTCAAAGTATTTGCAGTCCTTCCCAGATTTTTTCGTCTGCAAGCTTGATCAGGAAACTCTCTATTCTGGCACATAAAAAATTAACAAACATGTTAAATAGCACTGGACCTGGGACAGGACCATGTAGAATCCCACTTGAAACCTCCTGCTATTTGGACATTGATCCATTAAAAGTTGCTCTCTGCCTGTGGTTAGTGAGCTAATTATACATTCACCTCACAGTAATTCTATCTAGCCCTCATTTCTTAAGCTTACTTAAAAGAATGTCACATATTAAAAGCCACACAAAAGCTCAAGTATATCTGCTGCATTTCCTCTGTCCAACCAAGTTACCTTGTCAAAGGAAATTGAGGTGGTTTGACATGCTTTGTTCTTAACAAATCCATGCCAGCTGCTAATGATCACCCTTTCCTCCTCCAGGTATTTATAAATTGAGTATCGTTTGCTCCAATAACTTATAAAGTATTGCAGGCTGACCAGTCTACAATTCTCCAGGCCCCCATTTCCCACCCCAAATCATAAAAATGTTAAGCAGCACTGAGCCAAGAACAGATCCCTGTATAACACTTGAGATTTCCTGCAAGTCTATAATCTATCCCTTTATAGTTTTTATCTTGCAGTTATTCAAACAATTATGTATCCACCCAATGGTGCCTGTAGTTAGCTCACACTTCCAGAGCTTGCTTATGATAATGACATGTAGAACTCTTGTCAAAAATTTTACTGAACTCCAGGTATATTAACCCTGTCAAAAAAGGAATCACGTTGCTTTGATGCAAATTGTTTTTTATAAATAGTAGAGATCACCTCACATTATCCATAGGTTTTTAAACTGACTGTTCTATAATTTTTTTAATAACTTCCCAGATATTGAAGTTGGGCTGATAGGTCTATAATTCTTCAGGTTCTCCTTTTTCTATTTTTAGATTGTGTTATGTTGCCCTTCTCCTGTTTTCTGGTTCTTGATCTGTCATTCATTAGTTTTTTTTTATTAATGCCAGTGACTTTGGGATTTCTTAGAATCATAGAAAGTTAGGGTTAGAAGGGACCTCATTAGGTCATCTAGTCCAACCCCTTGCTCAAAGCAGGACCAGCCCCAATTAGATCATCCTAGCCAAAGCTTTGTCTAGCCAGGTTTTGAAAACCTCCAAGAATGGAGCTTCCACCACCTCTCTGGGTAACCTTGCCCAGAGTTTTACTACCCTCCTAGTGAGAAAATTCTTCCTAATATCTAAACTAAACTTCCCTTGCTGCAACTTGAGATCATTGTTCCTTGTTCGGTCGTCACTTTCAAGACCCTCTTCAGGTAGTTGACAGCTACTATTACATCACTTCTTAGTCCTCTTTTCTAGAAGCCCAGTTCCCTCAGTCTCTCCTCATAAGCAGGGATCCTGGTTTTCTCTGATTTAAAATTGCAAGTTCTCTGATTAAAAACCCAAAATTTGTGATAAAATGTTAGGTCCCCCCCACAGCGCTGCTACAGAGAGCCCCGCACTCCCCTCCACAGCCTCAACAGGCCTCCTGATGCTCCTCACAACAGACCTCCAGACCCACAGACACGGACATGTAGACACAAAGGCATACACAGACACTGACACCCACCCCAGCAGGTAAGTGTGTGGGGGGAAGGGGCGGGGCAGGGCGGGGGAAAGGGAAGGTGCTTGGGGGGTAGATCAAGAAGTGGGGGAGCATGCCCCTGTGCCCACTCCCAGGTGCAGGACCAGGAACAGGGGGTGAGGGCAGGGGTGCCACTCTGCGGGCCACACACGTGCCGGCCAGCCTGACAGGGGGTTTGCACATGGAGGCCGCCACAGCAACTCCGCCACTGCACCCTGCTCTAGCATCCCATGGCCACATGTGCAGCTTTATTGGCAAGTGGCACAGGACGTGGCAGCAGCAGTGCAGTGGCAGCCACCGTGTCTGGGCCACATACATGCCGCCTGGCCGGGGGGTGGAAAGGGGGCCTTGCATGCAACGGCTGCCACTGCACTGCTGCTTATGCCCCATGACCAGCTGCACAACTCCATGGCAGTGTGGGGTGGTGGTGGTTGTGTGCTGGCCGAGGGGGTGAGGGCAGCTTTGCGGACAAGCACTGCCACCACGAAGCCATGCCCTTCACCCCTGGATCCTAGAGGTAAGTGGGGCTTGGGGGCTGTAGGGTAGGGCTGGGGAAGGTGGCTGGGGGCTGAGGGAGCAGAGGGTGCTGCCAGCCCCAGGCAGCACACCGCAGCCAGAAGCAGGGCCAAGGGGTGAGGGCAGGGATTCCCCTCTGTGAGGGCCTTTGCGGGAAAGTGATGTGTGGGGTGGTGTGCTGGTGCCCACCATGTGTGGGCAGCACAAATGCTGCCCAGCCAGCTGCCCAGGGGAGGGGGAGGGGGAGGCTTGCATGCAGCTGGTTGCACAGCTCCATGGCCGGCTCTGCAGCAGCAGCGAGGGATGGTGGCTGTGGGGGGCGGGGGGAGCTCGCATGCGGCAGCCTCTGCCGCTTACCTGTGCTGCTTACCATGCCAGCCATGATGGCCACTGCGTACAAAACCTCTCTGCGCTACCGCAGAGCCATGCCCAGAGCTGTGCAGCCGGCGGCAGTGTGGTGGCGGCCAGGCGGCATGCAGCCATCCTCACCACTATCCTGCGCCACCACCACACTGCCGTTGCTGCCCTGTGGCTGGGCGCATAGCTCCAGGCACAGCTCCATGGCAGTGCGAGGAGGTTTTGTACTCAGCGGCCATCACCGCTGGCATGGCCCCACAGATAAGTTGCAGCGGCCACTGCATGCAAGCACCCCATGCTTCCCACAGCTACCATCCCTTGTCGCCGCTGCAGAGCCAAGTACAGAGCTGTGCAGCCAGCCGCATGTGAGCCTTCCCCTCTCCTGGGCAGCCAGCTGGGCAGCATGTGTGCAGGCTGCACATGGTGGGCACCCTGTCCTTAGCTCCTGGCCCGCTCCTGGCTGCGGTGTGCCACCTAGGGCCGGCAGCACTCCCCGCTCGCTGAGCCCCCAGCCACCTTCCCCAGCCCTGCCCTACACCCTCTAAGCCCCACTTAACTCCAGGACAGGGGCAGGCAATTATTTTGGGTGGAGGGCCAATTACTGAGTTTTGGCAAGCCATCGAGGACTGCATGACAGGCAGCCAGGGGCAGACAACTATTAATTTTCTAAATTTTTTAGGAGCCCCATGGGCCAGATAAAACAGCCTGGCAGGCCACATCTGGCCCACAGGCCACATTTTGCCCACCCCTGCTCTAGGATCTAGGGGCGGAGGGTGAACCTAAGCTTGAGCCCAGCCTTGGCTGACTCAGAGGCTCAGGCCCTGCCCTTCCTCCTCTCCATCCCCCTTCTGGTTAGGCTGGGAGTTTCCCACCCTTTCTGCAATCAGTTCTTGCAGGCTGGAGCTGTGCCAGCCTGCAAGAACTCTTTGCAAAAGCAGAGAATCCATGGATTTCTCAACTAAAAAGGGAAATGGTGGCTTTCTCCGTTATTCCATGGGAAACAGAAAACCTGGATCCCTGCTCATAAGTCATATTCCCCAGCCCCCTAACCATTTTTGTTGCCCTCTGTTGGATTCTCTCCAATTTGTCCACATCCTTTCTGCAGTGGGGGGCAGATTTCCAGCCTGCAAGGGGCTGGGGAGAATGGGAAGAGAACAATCAGGCAGGCAATGTGGAGAGTAGTTCCTGCGGTTCCCTGCAAGTAAGTTTGGCGGGTGAGGGGGAAATGGGGCCCCCATAGTGAGGGAGGGAGGGAATTGAGCAGGGCTGGGGCTAGAGGTGCTGCCCAGCTAGAGTGGTTCATGGGGCCTGGAGTCTGGGAATGTGCAGCCATAGGGCCCAGCTGGGGAACAGGATGGAACAGCAGGTGGCTCATCTGAGGGTGGCAAGGGGGCCAGCTCCCCCCCACTGCATGCACTCCCAGGGGGGGCATGTGTCCCCCAGATTTGTGCATGGGAGGGTGGCAGATGTGGGCAGCCCATTGCGGGCTCAGGGCTCTCTGCCCTGCTGGCGTCTCCCCAGGGATTCTGTGGCTCAGCAAGCAGCACGTGGAGTGGTAGGGCAGAGCAGGGAAAGGAGGCATGGTGCTGCTGTCGGGAGCCCTGTGTCAACATGGAGAGGTGTTCCCTGCCTGTCTGGCAGCAGCAGGTGTGGCGGCATGAAGTTGTGTCCCTTGCTGCAGCTGAGTGGGTATGGAGCACCTTGCCATGGCAATGCGGGGCTCCCAGCAGCAGCACTGAGCCTCCATACCCTGCCCTGCTATGCCCTCCTATGCTGGGCCCCATCCGTTGGGCCATGGAGGGCCCCGGGGGGAGGGCAGCAGGGCAAGAAGCCCTGAGCAAGCCTGTTTCCCTCCCCCCATGGGCTCTGCTCCAGCAGTGCCACCTTTGGGAAAGTGGCAACCAGGCAGGTGCAGGGGGCTGTGGACCCAGTTCCCTAGCCCTGGCAGCTGGGGGGTCTTCTCTGGCAAGGCTTGGTGGGGTAGGGGGCTGCAGGTCATGAGTGAGGGGCACCAGCAGTGGTGGAGGGGCTGTGGGTTGAGGAGTACTGTGAGTCAGAATACAAGGGGGCCGGGAGGAAAGGGACTTGGTAGTGGGGATCTATTACAGACCGCCACACCAGGAGGATGGGCTAGATCTAGAATTCTCAAGGCAGCTCTCAGAGGCCATATGGTCAAGGGACATGGTTGTCATGGGTGACCTAAATTACCCTGACATCTGCTGGGAGGAGCAGTCAGCCAAGTCTAACCGTTCACATAGCTTTTTAACCTGCATACAGGTGCTTCACCTAATGCAGGAGGTATATGGTCCAACTAGGAGAAATGCCTTAATGGACTTGGTATTGGCTACAGGGGATGGCCTGGTGGCAGATATGCAGATACAAGGTAACCTAGGGGATAGTGACCATCGACTGATTGAATTTACTATCTGGCAAAGGGCAGGAAAGATAACCAGTAGGGCAGAAGTGCTAGATTCCAGAAAGGCCAACTTCAACTTGCCCAGGCGATTAGTGAGGCACTGATGATCGGGGGCATTGTTGAGTTGGGAGTCCAGGAAGGGCGGTCATTCCTAAAGGAAGCGATCCTTCAGGCGCAGAAGGAGACAATCCTACTGCGCATGAAAGGGGGCAAAGGGGCCAAGAAACCCTCTTGGCTGAACAGGGAAATTCAGGAAAACCAACAGGCAAAAAAAGAGGCATACAGGATGTGGAAGCAGGGGTAGCTACCAAGAAGGAGTATACCTACTTGGCTCACACCTGCAGGGAGTCAGTTAGAAAGGCCAAAGCTGCAATGGAACTTAGGCTGGCAACAAAAATTGAAGACAAAAAAAAAGTACTTCTACACAGATATAAGGAGCAAAAAGAAGGTGCACGGTAACATTGGACCCCTACAGGACAGACTAGAGCAATTGGTGACAGATAGGAGGGACAAAGCTGAGCTCTTCAATGAGTTTTTTACTTCTGTATTCCTGAACACAGATCAGGACAAATCTCCCAATTGGATTAGAGATGAGCACAGGAGGGAAGCCAGCCTACCAACTGTTAGCGCCGACTTAGTGAAGGGACACTTGGAGGGGCTGGATGTGTTTAAGTCAGCAGGCCCGGATTATCTTCATCCCACGGTGCTGAAGGAAGTGGCTAGCATCAAAAAGAACCACTGGCACAGTTATTTGAGCACTTATGGTGCTCAGGTCAGGTCCCAGAGAATTGGAAAAACACCAATATGGTCCCTATTTTCAAGAAGGGGAGGAAGGAGGATCAGGGTAACCATAGGCTAGTTAGCCTCACCTCTATCCTTGGGAAAACTTTTGAAAAAATTATTAAGGATCACATTTGTGGGAGTTCAAAAAAATAATGCTGAAGGGCAACCAGCACGGGTTCATAGCAGGTAGATTCTGCCTGACTAACCTTGTTTCTTTTTATGACTGGGTCACAAAATGCTTAGATGCAGGGGATGAGGTAGATATCATCTACCTGGATCTTAAGAAAGCTTTTGGTATGGTATCTCATCCTATTCTCATAAATAAACTGAGCGGCTGTGATGTAGATGATTACACAGTCAGGAGGGTGGCAAATTGGCTAATGGGACGCAGCCAGAGAGTGGTGGTGGATCAGCTGGCATTAACCTGGAAAGATGTGGGCAGCGGAGTTCCCCAAGGTTCGGTCTTTGGACCAGTGCTGTTCAATGCCTTCATCAGTGACTTGGATGAGGGCATGGAGACCACTCTGTCCAAATTCGTGGATGACACCAAATGATGGGGTAAAGTAAACACACTAGTGGGCAGGGAATGAATCTAGCCATATCTGGACAGGCTGGAGAAGTGGGCAGAACAAAATAGGATGCAGTTCAACAAGGACAAATGCAAAGTGCTGCACCTAGGGAGAAGGAACCACTAGCACACCTATAGGCTGGGAGACGATCCTCTCAGCAGCACTGTAGCAGAAAGGGATCTCAGAGTCATAGCTGACTCCAAGATGAACATGAGTCATCAATGTGAAGAAGTGATCAGCAAAGCTAACTGCACTTTATCATGCATTAGCAGGTGCATCACAAACAGGTCCAGGGAGGTAATACTTCCCCTCTATGCGGCACTGGTGAGGCAGCAGCTGGAGTACTGCATCCAGTTTTGGGTGTCGTACTTCAAGAGGGATGTGGATAACCTTGAGAGGGTTCAGAGGAGGGCCACTCGTACGGTTAGAAGCCTGCAGGTAAATCACTACGAGGAGAGATTGAAGGACCTGAATCTCTTCAGCCTCTGCAAAAGAAGGCTGAGAGGTGATCTTGTGGCCATCTACAAATTCATCAGGGAGGACAGCAAGAGATAGGAGATACTCTGTTTACCAGGGGACCCCCTGGAGTAACTAGAAATAACAGCCGCAAACTGACAGAGAGCAGATTCAGGTTAGATATCAGGAACAACTTTTTTATGGTAAGGGTTACCGGAATCTGTAATGGGCTCCCAATAGAGGTGGTGCTCTCCCCTACCTTGGGGGTCTTTAACAGGAGACTGGACAAGCAGCTGGCTGGGGTCATCTGACCCCAGCGCTCTTTACTGCCAGGGGCAGGGGGTCAGACTTGATGATCTGCTGAGGTCCCTTCTAACCCTAATATCTATGAATCTGTGAATAGCATTGGCAGGGCCAGAGGGCTGTGGGTTGAAAGTGAGAGGCACCAGTAGGTCTGGGGGGTGGGGAAACTGCGTTTGGGGAGTGAGGGGGCTGGCAGGGCCAGGGGACTATAAGTCAGGAGTGAGGGGTACCAAGAGGGCCAGGAAGCTGTGGATGGGGAGTGAGGGGTACCTAGAGGGCCAGGGGGCTATGGGTCAGGAGTGAGGGGCACCAGCAGGGCCAGGGGACTGTGGGTTGGGAGTGAAGGGCCCCAGCAGGGCTGGGGGGGCTGTGGCTTGAGTGTGAGGGGGCAACAGCATGGGCAGGGGCAGGGCACTGGCATATCAGGGCTGCTCAGCCCCACAAAGTGGGGGCAGGGGGACAGCTGCAGGTGGACCCGCATCCTGGTGAATGAAGGGGGCAGGGGTAGCTCTGATTTTCTATGATAAAAAAACACAAATCAGATGCCAAAATATACAGGTATTTAACATTAATTTTATTATAATGATTGAGGCACTGGTAGGCTTCCACATCACTTTAAAATTGTAAATATATCAATAAAACATTGTGTTCAACTGATACCTATACATATATAGTGGGGGTTTTTCATTTTAATTATGGAAAAACACAGATTTGGGGTTTTCTAATCAGAGAATTTGTTTTTTTTTAAATCAGAGAATTTGCGATTTTTAAACAGAAAAAACCAGGATCCCTGGTTATTTGTCAAATCCTGAATTTGTAGTCCCCATATTGGGGTACAGAGAAAACTCTTGTAGCATTGTAGCTGTCTAACAATTTCAAGCCTCAGGGCTTTTGCTGGTTTCCAATTTTGGGCAAGAAGGATTTTTTTCCCTTTGTGAATGCTACTTGGCTTCTGGATTATCTTTCCACATTCCACTGGGATGCTAGACACAGCGAAGACTGGGTGCTTTTTGCTGGGGTATGCTGTGGCACCCACCAGTACTCAGAAAAATCAGAGGCTCATGGAAAAGGGCCTTGCTTTTCTATTCACAGTCATACCAATTATGGAATCAGGAAGATTTTTTTCCCCTAGGTCAGATTGAAAGAGACTGTGAAGATTTTGGCCTTCTACAGCAATGTAGGGCTTGGTCCTTCGCCTACGATCTTCTAAGCACACATTTACTAACCACTTCCCTGACATTGCAGTGGCAGGGCACTGGCAGTGTGTTTATCTCCCTTGCTTTTACTTTTGGGAAATTATAGGCAGTCCTCGGCATTTTGGAGAGTGCTCCTGCTCATTGTGGGTAAGCGTTTGATGTGATGGTTTTAGGGTATTTTTGGGTGATTGCCTGTGAGTGCAGGAGAGAGGACCTGATGATCCAAAGAGTTTCCATTTTGAGGTTTTTATGTATATGTAATAATTTATAACTGTTTCTAGTTTGTTTGGGGTTTTTTTTGCATTAATGCAGGCATTTAATTTTTCTTTACTGTAAATCATGCCTTACCTGTGCCAGCATATTTATCTGTCATGTTGATATCAATGTCCACTTTAAAGTTTAGCATAGTCTTGATAACATCATCACTGCCTTTCCCAGCCGCCCACATAAAGGATGTTCTTCCCTCAAGGTCTGGATCATCTTTCACAGAGGGATATTTCAAAAATACTTCAACTGTTTCCTGCAAGAAAACATCCCTGAATAAGAATGCTATTGAAATTAACATAGAAAGAAGTCTGTAATGACAGAAGAAACTATTGTTTTGTCTTACTTAGCAGTTTTTCTGAAGAAGCAAAACAAAGCTTCATTTTTCCTTCTTAAGGTTGAATACAGTAAAGTCTCATAACAACATTCCTGGCTCATAATATCACCACTAATGTTGTATCAGAGAATTATCAGCCCTGGTCACTGTTTGATTGTGTTATTATGCTTTTTCTTGTAATTATTCTTATTTTGCTTCCAACTCGTTTTTGATTTTATGTCTTACTCTTTTTTTTACTTCATTTTATTTTAAAATGGCACATGTATCAAAAGAAGGTACAAAATACAACCATCACTGTGAAGGAGATAATGGGACAACAGTGATAGCAAAAATCATGTTGAAATACAGCGTATGAGAAAATATTTCTATTTTCAAATTTGGATAGGACTTTACATGACTCATTTAATTTATCAAACAACACTAGGCTATTCTATAACATATTTACTATGTGACAAATGACTTGTTTCTCAAATAAAACACTATTATTATTATTTAATACAGTAATGGGGTTATTGAATTACTGAAATATAGTAAGCAGAAAGATGACAAATCATTGTAGCCAAGACCAGGCTCTGCACTCTATAACTGACATATTTGAAGACTGTCTCTTTTAACTAAAGAGAAAAACTCTTTTTGTGGTGATGGGTTTTGTTTCAAGCTCTCAATTATGGACCATTTATTTCTAGTTTCAGGCTCAGTGATTGCATTACAGCTTTAAAAATGGGATATTATAAGAACACCCCTCCCCCCCCAAATAGTTTAAAACATAAACGCAGAAATCCCTCCTTCTGGCTTTCTCTCAGCTAGAAATCTTACCTCTGGCTCCCTGGCTGATGTGCATGCTCTGAGCTTCCAGGCCCCCACTGACTGAAACTCAGCAAGTTATATTGTTCCAAAGATAAATACAAGTTTTTGGGCTCAGTGTAGGGGTAACTGGGTGACATTTAATGGTCTGTGATACACAAAAGTTCAGACTGAGATGCTCTAATGATCGTTTTCTGACCTTAAAATCTAACATGCAGGATAACAAGAACTCCCTTCCAAACAAACCCACTTGTTTAACTAATGATGATTCTGGGTAAGCTCTGGTAGTAAAGGGAGGAATAGTAAACACCACCTTAGGGGAAGAAACTGTCAAGTCAGAAGAACTCACTTTCTGAACTCTGATGGCCCATTACAAATGCTGTGGTACTGATACTGTATTAGTAGCAAAGTGTGCAATACTTTACATTTTCTTTTTGAATCAAAAAAGTGGAATTCTATTTCCCTGTGGTCACCTAAGTGGCAGTTTTTTAATTAAGGCAATTGTGGCACTTTAAGTGCAGGGAAACATTTTATTTCCCAGCAGTGTGGACACATATGTAGCTGCTAGCTTAGAAAGGAGGGGACCTGGGATTCTAGCTTGGGGTTCTGCTCCCATTAGCCATGTTTATATGAGATACTTTACTGTGCAGTATACTAATCTACTGTGCAGTAAAGCATCACTGCCTACATGTGCAGGCACTTACTATGCAGTAAATTAGTCTACTGCACACTAAATTTACCACTTGCTTTTACATATGCAGTAGACTAAAGTTTTTTTTTTTATAACATCCCATATGCAGGTAGTAAATTTACTGTAGACAAATTTACTGCGTAGTACAGTCAAATAGCATTAACTGCACATGTAGATGTGCCCAGTGATACAGAAACCTCTGCATTGTCCTCCAGCCATTTTTTCCTGTTCCTGTGACTGTATTACAGAGGAGATTCATCTCAATTTTAAAGTAAGCAAGCAAGGGCAAGAATTACTTTGCATGACTTAGCAGTAAAGCCTTTATTAAAAATGATAGAGTAGAGAAGAAGCAGAAGTAAACACTTGATTTAATTAATGCACTAGGTAGACCACATAAAATAATAATGCCTAAACTACACTCTCCTTTCCTCAATGGCCTGACTTTGCCACTAACTAGACTACCTGTTCTACTGCATGTCTTTGGTCTCATTACAGCTCCTTATAACACATCTTCACTCCTAGTTCACAGCCCTCTTCCATCCTCCAAGCAAACTGTTTGTATTTGCAATGGAAGCTTTACTCTGATAGATGGCTCAGCTTGTGTCTGCCTCTTTCTCAGACTTGAGGTAGGGCATTTGATCCTGAAAGCTCTCCCAAATATATACTTGGTCCAATAAAATATATCACAAAAAACCTAACCTCTAAAGCAAAAATGTGAAAAAGGAGCATGGAAGTTTAGAAGGACCACCACATATATTGAAAGGTGGGAAAGGTGAGGAAAAAAAGTGAATGCAAAGAACAGTCAACAAAATATGTGAGGATGACAGAGACAATGAATTGGGTTTTCTTGAAGACATTTATGTTAGGAAATTATTAACAAACCCAAATAAAAATGTTGAAATATAAAAGAGGATGAGATGATAAACACAACCACTGTACTTTAAAAACTAAAGAAATGAAACCTAAATCTAAAAAGAGAGTGAGAGCAGGAAAAACGATGCTGACACTAGATAGTACTTAGAAAATATTGGCTTGATCCAGCTGCTGTTGAAGTCAATAAACTTACACTGATCACTGGGGCAGGACTGCTCTTATTGTTAACGCTCATATTGGTCCATACCCTATTCATAATGACTTTTATACACAAAGTGAGTAATCTGTGAAATGGATGCAGTATTTCAACACGAGGAAATTTAAAGTAAAGAATAAAGGATCTAGAACTTGTAGATGTTTAATATATTGCTGAGAGAACTGGAATGAGATGACAAAAGGGCAGAGATATTCAATACTGTAGTAACATGAAGGTGAGAATGACTATTCAGTTGTGCAGTGAATGCCAATAGGATTTAGGTTTCCTCAAAGGACTGATGTAAGATGCATTTATAAATAACTGCTGGCATGACTGAGCAGTCAATTATTACTGGGAGGGACCTGAACAAGAGTCGTGATTCAGAGGTGTATCTGAGTCATAATGCTTCTTACAGCAATTTGTACAGTGGCACAGTTTATGCACTGCTCACTTAGGGTTGCAGCCAGTGTCAGAATCTAATGTTTCACAGACCAGCACTCTTGTGGCATTCTATTTGGTATTAAACTACCGTATATATTAGTTTTTGTGGCTGGGTAGAAGGTCAGTAAAAGGATAATGTCTTGTCTCATGGTGCAAGCTAGTGATCTTCAAGGAATGCTATCACTTATTTAGGGAAAAGCCCAAACCCTGAGACAGAACTCACTCCACCCAGAACAGTCACTACCTCTCTGGGCCACTAAGCCAGGCTCCTGGCTGCTTTGTTTCATCCTGGCCCTATGACTCTTTCCCATCTGGCTGCCTGAACCAGCTGCCACAAGAGAGCTGTTAGGTGATCTCAGTCCCACCTAGCTTTTATTTTGGTGGTTAAGTTACTCTTCTAGACACCATCACAATGTACACCCCCTTTTTTAAAAACAGAATCAAGGATACTATCTTTCAGTTAGCTACACTGGTTCAGGTAGCTGTTTCCCTTCTGCTACACATGTGCCCCAGAGAAACAGAATTGCTCAGGAATCATGTTAAATGTCAGATAAGCTCTGAAATGTTAGCTGCAGAAAAAGTACAACTAGCAGGTGTTTCACACTGAAGGAGGGACTTTCCAGCTTTAGCCCACTAGCTTTATGATTAGGGCATTTGCTAAGAGAGCAGGAGACCCAGATTCTACTCCCCTCTTTAAAATGACCCACTGAGAAGTCAGGAAGGAGCGCTCACAAGGAATGCCTAGCCTATGGCTTAGTGGTCAGATCATTTTGCTTGGACTAAAAAGATGCAGGTTTAAACCCATTCCAGGTAAGGGAGGCCTAGAACCTTGGTCTTTCACTCACTGGCAAGTGCCATACCCATTAGTTTAAAAGGTGGGAGAACTAGCAGCTGCTGCCATCACCCTACTTCCAGCAGATGCATGCACAGGGCAACCCTATTCTATCACATGTGCAAACAGAATCCAATCTGTGTGTAAGTGTTAAATATGACAGTTATGCAGCTACATAATCGCCACGTAGGCAATGTGTCAATATGACAAAGAATTTAGCCCTAAGCCCTTAGATGTCTGGCAGGCAGAATAAGATCTTGGTCTCAGTGTCTAGACCAGTGGTTCTCAACCTTTTTGGACTTGAGACATCTTTCACTGGAGTTGAAGAACCCCTCCATAACTTTTGTGAATTGTGTCATACACAATTAAAAAACACCCTAACACATATACCATATTCACTCAAATTTAAGATGAGGGTCCCTCTCCCAATCAATCGTAGATTCACATACAAAGCACACAAGGAGCTGGGGGGGGAGGAGAAGTGGGGATGGAAGAAGACAGCACAGCAAACAGCTGCTGCAGGTCTGATTCTGGCCCTAAACCCAGGTTGGGGCCAGAGTCAGACCCACGACAGCTGTCTGCCCCACCACCCTCTGCAGCTTCTTCTCCTCCCTCTGTCCTCTTCCCCCCACTTGCTATCAGGTACAGCTCAGCTCCAGCTTCAGTTACATTCCCTCCTAGGCATGGAGCACATGGATACTTTGTCCCCTGCCCAGCAAATGAGCAGCACTGACACTGCTGAGTGGCCCATTGGGGACTGTGGTTCCACGTACTGTACTTTGTAATCTGGGAGGGAATAGAGTTCCAAGCAGCATCTGACAGTATTGGAGGAGGAGCAGAGAAGGGAGGGGGCAGGCTATGAGGAGTTGGGGGTAGCAGGGGGGTAGGAAGGCTGCAGGGGGAACAAGTGGGGGAGGCAGAGGGCAAGGGGACTTCCTGACCCCCCCAGCCACTTACTTCCCTGCTGCAGCACTGGGTAGGAGTGGAGAGACAAATTTAACACAATCTTCCAATAGTTAGATTCTATACCTGCAAAACTATAACAAATTTATAAAATTCCCATATAGAACCTAATTATTGGGAAGTTATCTTGAATTCAGGGTCATCTTAGATTTGAACATATACAGGTATTACAATGCTTACCTCCTTGAAGAGGGGCTGGGCAGTGGCGGTGGGCAGATTGTTCAGCCAGGGACAACACATCTGACTTACCTTTACCTACATAGCTTATAAGCTTAACTCCTCACACCTTGCTTATGTCCTCATACCTTCTAGTATCTTTTAAAGTATCTGGCAGCACCCTTGGGTGCCCTGGCACCCTGGTTGAGAATCACAGGTCTAATCCGTGATCAGTTTATTCTAAAAGGCCTGATTCAAAAATAATGAAGAGAAGCATGAAAAACACATACAAAGGAGAGCAAATGTTCACTGCTCTGTGCATTTGTTTTGGCCCCCACCAGCTGTGGTACAAAATACCACACATTAGCCTCACAACTCAGCACCCTGCTTCAATTCTGCAATGCTTGAAATCTTGCAAAGTAAAAAGCAATGAGATGACTGAGTCTTTATACTGCCAAGACATATTGCCCACAAATCTCAGAATCATAAATAAATGATTTTACGTTCTCATTATGGTCTAGTATTTGTGATGGCCAGAACCAGAGGGATTAATAAGCAATAAATATGTGCTTCTTGGAGGCATTTGGTATTTTGTGTAACAGGTAATATTAGCTAATATAAAGCTTGTAAATTCATAATCCACAAATGTAACTTGTCTGTCATAAGTTTAACCAAAATGATAAAATTAACTGTTTGTATTAATCGTGGAACTGACTGGGCCCCAAAGGCGAACCTGTAGCTGCAAGATTAGCTGACCTAACGGTTTTTGCTCAGGGTTCAGCCTTGACAATAAAAACTGGATCCAACCACCTGGCACACCCAACACATTCCAGGAAAACAAGTCCCAAGAAAGCATATTCGGAGAAACCTAAAAGGGTTGGGCTTAGGCGGAGTAATATCAATTTCAAACCTAAAGGTGCTGCGTTATAATTTGCTTATTGGATAAACCTGAGTCTAGGTAGTAATCTTTTATGATAATTTTTAACACCTTTCAATCCCATAGGGTAACAGCTATAGGGCAAGATTGTGAGTGGCTCTAAAGCCAACAGATTAGCATAAGACTAGGTATAAAAAGCGCGTGTCATGTGACCAGCAGGGAGGAGGGAACAGAACAGTTACTGCTGTTCCAAACCTGGACTTCGGACTCCCGGTGTGAGTGACGATCGGATCCTGATCAAGGGACCTTCACCAGTAATCCCTCCGACAGCGTCGATAGGGGATACCTGACTTCGCTGGAATCACTTGGCGCACACCTGGCATCAAGGGACTATCGATAAGTTGCCAACCCATGTCTGTCTATCTGTTGTTTTGAACAGCCCAGTAGCTGCTACCCTCACAGTGCCCAGTTGGCCTGCGACAGAATTGATCCATCTATCGTTATTATCTGTTGTTATTATTTACGATTAGCTTTTTAATACTGCATTATCTGCTTATCGCATTTATCTTTCTGTTAACTGTTATGTGTTTAAACTATAATAAATTTGCCTTTACTTCACTCCCAACTTTGCCTCCTCGATCCGAAACTGAACCGAACAGCCCAGTGGCTCATGCCCTCTCAGTGCCCAGTTGGCCTGCGACAGAATTGATACACTCACAGTGCCCAGCTGGTCTGTGACAAGTATTTCAACCCTTCTTTTAACCAATGTATTCCAGTATTTTTATAAAGGTAAAAAAAAGAAAAAAAAGAAAAAGAAAAAACAGAAAAAACCCAGGTTCCCAAAGGTTTGAAAAGATAACTAAAATAGCTCTTTCCTACAGACAGAAAAACAACTTGAAGATAGAAATGAAAAGAATTAGCATCTGAGAGACGAGTGAGAAAAAAGGAAGTATTAAATATGCACTTTAGTCATTCACAAGTCAACTTGCAAAAATATACTTAACAAAAATATACTTACATTTTTAATCTTTATCCTAAGTGGAGAAAACAAACATAAAAGGACAAACCCTAAAGACTATATAAATAAAGAAAAAAGAACTCTTGCCTTTGAAGCCTGTGAAGCTCCCAGTGCTGCTCCTGGGTCTGAGCAGATCCACATGAGGAATGGTGCAGCTGGACTAGTACTGTGTGCAGGATCCAGGACATGTGCTGCATGTAGCACCCACCAGAGTCACTCTGGGTTCATGTGTGAGGATCCCAGAGCATCATGTGTGGCATAGTATGGGTAGGAATGTACAGTGTGGATCCCAGACCAGCCAAAGCAGGTACTGTGATGCACAGTGCCTGCCCTGGCCAGAGTGGACCATATGCTGTGCCTGCTCTGAGATACATGCTGCACATGGAGCCTGATACAGCCAGTTTTGGACTCAAGCTGCACATGGTTCCTGAAAGCACCACATGCAGTGCAAGTTCTGGATTGGCTGGAGCAGGTAGCATGTGCAGTGTGGTTCCCGGAGTGGGTGCAGTTCAGTTGGAGCAGGCACTATGTGCACACAGGCACTGGCCAGTGCATACCCCCAGCTGAACTACATCACATGCAACACCAGTTCTGGCTGCTCCAGAATATGCACTGCATGTAGTGTGGGTCCCATACCAGCTGGATTGGGTGTCATAACCATTGTGCTGGGGGAGGAAGGAGTCCATGGGCCCTATCCAGCCTGTAAACTAGGCCCATGCCACTCATCTGGCCCATGGGGCTGAATGAATTTGACACCACCGTATTAAACAACAAAACTTAATGTAAGGAGAGTTTCAATAGATTTAAGAATGTAATGAGAGATGCCATTTTCTTCGCCCAATTGCCAGTCACTATCTTAAGCATAAAATAATTTTGTGGTACAAGCTACCAACTGGTTATACACAAACTTAGATTGGAAATTGGAAGATTCCTAACTATCAGAGATGGCAAGTTTTAGAATATTTTTACAAGCAAAGTGGTGAAGACAAGGAACCTCTACCTCTTGCAGATGGAACTGTAAACATTCATGGAATGGATAGTATGTTAGCATAGGGAGTTCCAGCACTGCAGTCAGTGTGAGAGATATGTGGAATTGTATATCTGTAATACCCATAATAGGGTAGAGAGGTATTTACGTTGTGTGGAAGGGATCTGGTAATCCCAAGACACAAGGCTTTGGCTGGTCACCAGTTAGGGCAAGGAAGGAAGTTTTTTTCTTTCCAGATGCTACTAGCTTCTTGGTTGGCTTTTTTTTTCTTTGCCTTTCTTTGAAACATGGTATTGTTCTTCCTTTCAGGGTTAGGCTAGTTGTTAAATTAGGGGTCAGGAAGAAATTTCCCCCTAAATCATACAGGCACAGACTGTATGGGAGGTTTGCTTTCCTCTGTAGGATGGGTTATAGTCCATTTCCTAAGGTCTTTTGAACACATGTCAACCAGCTACTTTCCTGTTATTACAATAGCTAGGTTACTTCCTTGTTGTTACAGTGGCATTCTGGGTTGCCAGGCCTGTGGATCTTGGATAATAAGTAAAAGGTGCCTGGTCTGAGTTCCCAGGGGTAGAAGTTTGCTTTCCTGAAACCTTTCTTGAATTTCTAGAGGTGGAGTCTTTAAGAGGTTGTGTAGTTCCCCTGGTATTGTTTTGTGGGGTCTTTGGTCAGAAGTTTGTGACACTCCATGTTGGGAACTATCAGCTTCTAGTATGCATGCTGTTTTGACAACAGTGGCTACTCTTCTTAATACCAGAGATGTTTTTAAGGCTGAGTATGGTAGGAATAAAAATTAACAGAAAAACTAGAAAAAAATGTGTAAGTATTATAAAGCTACACTTGGATGAACTAAAATACTACTTGATATTTACCATCAGGACCTGTGTTTGTTTCTTTTTTTCCCTGACATTTATATTGAGGGGGTTTTTTGTACATCATTGTAATATGCTTAGTAACTTATAGAAAGACAACTAGTAACAAACACTTTGCCAAGCTAAAGCTATCCAAACTAGACTATCCAAAAAACTGACTGACTGCTTGGATTTACTTAAGTTAGCCAATTGATATTGAATGTTTGCATCCGTTAGGATATGATATTAATGTAGAGCTAGGTCAGGAGGCAAGTACAAAGGAATTATCCTTTAGCCAAGAAGAAGGCAACACCACCCTTCCCCTCCACTCCCCCCCCCCCCCACACACACAATATCAATCTGACCATGGGGTAAAATTCCTTCCGTGGGCACATCCACACGTGCAAGCACATGCGCTTGCAACAGCTCTAATAGAAGAGGTGCAAATATGAGCCAGGGCTTTTTGCTTCACTGCACATGCATGGACATGCACTTTGTTGTGGAGCAAATTGTGCCACTTGGGGCAAAATAACCCTGCCTGGCTCCTCCCGGATCTGCAGCCAGGGAGATCTAGAGCCCTGGACCAGCACCTGTGCTGTCCCCAGCAGTATAAAAAGCTGCCCTGTCCTGGCCCCATCAGTACAAAAAGCTGCCCTGGCAAGTAGTTCAGGGATACTCGTTCTCAGGAGCTTGTGGGGCCCAGCCAGTTGGTACCTAGGGACACTACCCCTTGTGCCAGCTGGACTGCTGAAGCAGCCCTGAGAGTTCTCTGCACTCTTTATCCACTGCAGCAGTTTGGCAGTGGGGGCTGCTGCCTGGCTGTGACGTGCTGTGCACCTGCCAGACCCGGATGGGGACTGCACAGCCAGTAGAGGCATCTGCCCCTCTGGGCCAGCTTACAGTGGGCTGTGGCTACAGGGTTGGTCTTTGTGAGGCACTACTGCCATGTGTGCCCCTTGCCCGGCCATCTGGGCAACTATTTCCAGGAAGATGTTCCAGGTGTGGTGGCCTGCTTTGAACTGTCAAAGCATGTTCTTCTGGCCCCATTTGGACAGGAAGTCAGCCACAGTCAGCTGGGTCCAAGGTGCCAGTTCTGAGCAGGCAGGGTCCTGCCACTGGCCTCCCTAGCAGGAATCCTGGTGTTCCCTAGCTGAAACTGAAAAATCCCTTATAAAAAAATCCCAAAGTCACTCTGTAAAATACTCTCCAGGGATCTAGCAGACCTTCTGAGGCTAAAAATAAAGGCTTACAAAGGATGGAGGACAGGATTCACTTCCAAGGAGGAATATTCTGCACTGGTTCGGTCCTGCAGGGAGCAAACCAGGAAAGCCAAGGCTGCAACTGAACTCCAACTAGTTTCGAGTATCAAGGACAATAAAAAGTCCTTTTTCAGATATGTGGGGAGCTGGAGGAAAAGCAAGGGCAACACTGGACCCCTGCTGAACCAGATGGGACAACTGATGCCCAGGAAAAAGCCAACCTATTAAATGGGTACTTTGCGTCGGTCTTTCATCAGTCTCATGGGACGCCCATGCCCACTACGAGACAGGGAGGTCCGGGTGAGGGAGATCCCCTGCCCTTCATCAATGCTGACTTTGTGAAGGAACACCTTGAGAGGCTGGATACTTCAAGTCAGCTGGCCCTGACAATCTGCACCCCAGGATACTCAAGGAGCTGGTAGGCATCATAGCCCAGCCTCTGGCATGGATCTTTCAGAACTCCTGATGTTCTGGTGTAGTGCCCAAAGACTGGAAGAAGGCCAATGTGGTGCCTATCTTCAAGAAAGGGAGGAAAGCGGATCCAGGAAACTACAGGCCCATCAGCCCAACCTCTATCCCAGAGAAAGTCTTAGAAAAGTTTATTAAAGAAACCATCCTTAATGGACTGGCCGACACCAACGTCCTGAGGGATAGCCAGCATGGGTTTGTTGCGGGTAGGTCTTGCTTGACCAATCTCATTTCCTTTTACGACCAGGTGACCTATCACCTGGACAAGGGAGAAGAGATTGGTGTCATATATTTTGACTTCAAAAAAGCCTTTGATCTAGTATCCCATGATCAGCTCTTGGCGAAACTGGCCAATTGTGGCCTTAGGTCCACCATGATCCGCTGGCTGGCAAATTGGCTCTGTGGTCAGACCCAGAGGGTGGTAACTGACCACCGTCATGGTGCCCTGTGACACATATTGTTCAACATCTTCATTAATGATGTGGACATTGGAGTCAGAAGCGGACTGGCCAAGTTTGCCGATGACACCAAACTTTGGGGCAAAGCATCCACACCTGAAGATAGGAGGGCGATCCAGGCTGACCTGGACAGGCTCAGCAAATGGGCGGACGAGAACCTGATGGTGTTTAACACTGAAAAATGCAAGGTTCTCCACCGTGGGAGGAAAAACCTGCAGCATCCTTATAGGCTCGGCAGTGCTAACCTGGCTAGTACTATGGAAGAAAGAGACTTGGGGGTCATCATTGACCACAAGATGAACATGAGCCTTCAATGCGATGCTGCGGCTAGTAAAGCGACCAAAACGCTGGCTTGCATCCATAGATGCTTCTCAAGCAAATCCCAGGACATCATTCTCCCCTTGTATTCGGCCTTGGTGAGGCCACAGCTGGAGTACTGTGTCCAGTTTTGGGCCCCATGATTCAAAAAGGATGTGGAGAAGCTTGAGAGAGTCCAGAGAAGAGCGACACGCATGATTAGAGGTCAGGAAAACAGACCCTACGATGACAGGCTGAGAGCTATGAGGCTCTTTAGCCTGGAAAAGCGCAGGCTCAGGGGTGATCTGATGGCCACCTGTAAGTTTATCAGGGGTGACCAACAGTATCTGAGGGAACGTTTGTTCACCAGAGCGCCCCAAGGGATGACGAGGTCTAACGGTTATAAACTACTGCAAGACTGTTTCAGGCTGGACATAAGGAAGAATTTCTTTACTGTCCAAGCCCCCAAGGTCTGGAATAGCCTGCCATCAGAGGTGGTTCAAGCACCTACATTGAACACCTTCAAGAGAAAATTGGATGCTTATCCTGCTGGGATCCTATGACCCCAGCTGACTTCCTGCCCCTCAGGTGGGGGGCTGGACTCGATGAACTTCCAAGGTCCTTTCCAGCCCTAATGTCTATGAAATCTATGAAATCTATGCAGTCTGCCGAGGAGAACTGGACCAACTGCAAAAGATAATGAATTGGCCACAACAAGTTAAAGGCTCCTAGGTAGAGGAGCCAGAGTGTGGAGACTGAGAGAGGGAAAAGGTGCTTGGCTAGCAGTGGCAGAACTGAGCCGAGGGCTCTCCCAGGGTCTGGCAAAAGACCCAAGGCTGCAAAGCTGCAGGCAGCAGCATCACACGACCAGGAGGGGGAACTTACACAAGAGAGAAGGAAGACTGCACTGAGGTGCTGAGGGAGCAGCATGAAGTCAGCAGCACCTTCTCAGGGTCTAAAGAGAGACCTCAGGACTGAGTTGCCCTGTATGGACTGTGTTTCTGAGTATTTTTTGAGGACTGGTTTACATTGATTTCTTTGTGGCAAGGGTGCCTGGGAACAAACATACAGAGTGAGAGACTTAAGTTGACTGGCTGAGCTAAGCATTAACCCTGAACCCACTATACCCCTGTTAGACTCCACTTAAAACCTCCTGCCATTCTGACATGGACCTGTTAATAATTACCATTTGCTTGTGACTATTCAGCCAGCTATGTATTCAATTCATAATGGTTTTATCTAGCCCACATTTCTCCAATTTATGAAAAGGTTGTATAGGACCTTGTCAAAAGCCTGGCTAAAGTCTAGATATACTATATCTGCAGCATTCCCTTCATCCACCCAAGTAGTTACTTGGTCGAAGAAAGAGTTCAAGTTTGTTTGACATGATTTGTTTTTTATAAATCCATACTGGCTGGTTGTGATCAGCCATTCCTCCGCTAGATGCCTGCAAACCTTCTTTAGGATATGCTGCAGTAACTTCCTGGGTATTAAGGTGAAGCTAACTGGTCTGTAGTTCCCAAAGTCCTCCTTCTTGCCTTTTTAAAGAGGGACACTACATTGGACCTTTTCCAGTCTTCTGGCACCTAGCCTGTCTCCCATAATGTCATGAGGATCATTGTCAAGGGCTCTGAGATCTCCTCTGCCAGTTCCTTCAGGATCCTGGGATGAAGCTCATCTGGCCCTGCTGACTTGAATTAATTCAGACCCAGAAAAAGCCTTGTGATCATTTCTTTTGTTATTTTCTCTCTCAGCATTCCCCCTTTGTTATGCAGATAGGTGTTTGGCTGCAGCTTAATTTTTTTGTGAAGACTGAGGCAAAGTAACTTTTGAGTAGCTCTGCTTTCTTTGCATCATCAGTTAGGAGTTACCCCTGGCTTGTTAATAGAGGACCCATAGCTTCCTTGGTCCTTTTTTCTGGCCAACACACTTACAGAAACTCTTCTTGTTGTCCTTAACCTCCTTTGCAAGATGCTGCTTGTTCTTTGCCTTCCTGATTTTGTCTTTGCATGCTCTTTATATTTCCTGGCATGCTTCTTTGGTGACCTGCCCATTCTTCCATTGCCTGTATACTTTCCTTTTGCATTTGAGGCTTTTTAGAAGTTCCTTGTACAGCCATATTGGTCTCTTGTCATTCTTCTTGTGCTTCCATTGTATTGGGACAGTTTCTTGTTGGTCTTCAAATACTGTGTCCCTTAGAAGCTTCCAGGCCTCCTGGGCACCTTTATCCTTCAGTCTATCCTCCCATGACACCATGCCCATTAGCTTCTTGTATCAGATGAAATCAGCCTTTTTGAAAACTAATCTCCTAATTTTGCTGGCTTCATGCTTTCCCTGTTGCAGGATTTGGAATTCTACCATATCCTGATTACTTCCTCCCAAGTTAACCTTCATGGTTATATTCTCCACTAATACTTCTCTGTCTGTCAGGATAAGATCCAAGGTTTACAATCACCTAGTTGTTTCCTCCACTTAGTGGAACATAAAGTTGTCCTCCCCCAAAGTTAGAAACTAGCTTGACATTTTATTTTTGGCTGCACTGTTCTTCTAGCAGATGTCTGGAAACCTGGAGCCCCCCATCAGTAGCACCCCATAGCTTTTGGAAAGATTTGTCACCTGCTTGAATACTGCCTCATCTACCTCCTCCTTCGAATTAGGTGGCCTATAATCCCCATGATTATACTGTTCAATTGACTCTTTCAGCACTGCCTGAATAGAAATGCCACTGCTGGGCTGGTGGTTTTAAACCTTGAGTGGAACAGGAATCAAAGGGGAATGCAATTGGACCACTGCACCCTCTGGATCTGTCCCTGTCAGACTCTATCTAGCTGCTAGAGGGAAGAGAAGGGCGGGGGGGGGGGGGGGGGGGGAAGTAATAGCTATCTTACAGCACTTCCATGGTTCTATTCTGAGCAGAAACAAATGTTTTACTGATTGAGATATGCACCCTCGTTTTGGAAGGCTAATTTTTGGGAAAGGGTGCATGTGGTATACAAATAAATAGGATATTTATGGCATCTAGGCTTGAAAAAAAATTCAAAATCAATACATAATATACAACATAATTGTGAACAAACTTGTGCAGTCACTACTGGATTCATATTACTTTACAAACAACTAGAGCTTTGTTTTTGTGAATACAATTTCAACCACAGTAATTTATGTATGTTTACAGTTCAAGATATTTACATTTAGGACATAACCTACTTACAGCAAAGTTACTCTGTGCTGCATAATGTAGGGGTGTTGCTCCTTGGCTATCAGATGGGATGGTTCCAAACTTGTTTCTTTCTAATAGGAGATGGACAATTTGTGCATGGCCTGAGAAAAGAGAAGGCATTAACATAAAAATATAAGGCATATAGTACCCTAGGTGCTGAACCGGGTGGGCAAAATATGGCCCCTGAGAGATTTTGTCCAGCCTGTGGCGGGTCCCTCGGTCTAGCCCAGGCCAGGTGCAGGGGACAGCCCTGACCATGGCATTTACAGCTGGTCTCATTACCCCCAGGCATGCAGTGGGCCTGAGATGGTGCAGCTGCTGGACTTGCTTCCCAGCAGCCCCAGTGGCAGCAGTTTCTCCAGCTGCCACTGCTGCTGGACCCAGCCCCACTACCTGGCCACCTTGGCCTATCTGCCCCACACCCACCACTGGAGGTGGGACCTATGCAGGGTTCTGTGGGCAGGGACATGTGGGGAACGAATTGCAGCTCTGTCTCGAGCCCTGGCCCTATGCTGTCACTGCCCCAAGATCCTGGACCTGGTCCCAGAAGCAGCTCCCTGCTTGCTCGCAGCCTCCTCCCATATGCCTGACCACGCAACCTGCCCGCATGGGTCCCAGCCAGTGTCCATGGAGATCCCAGGATTGCTGGGTGGTGATAGTGAAGAGCCAGGGCCCAAAGCAGAGCTATGATCTACTCCCCACATGCTCCTGCCTGTGGAAGCCATGCCTGCAATGGATTGTGGCTCTGCCCCAGGCCCCGGCCCTGCATTGTCATCCCCCCACAATCCCAGTCCTAGCCCTGCCTGCTCGCCCATTCTGCTCCCAGATGCCACTCCATGACCTTTGCTTCCATGACCCTTTGCTTGTCTGTGCAGCTGCTAGGCTGACTGCAGAGCAGAACCACTTAAGGAGTTTAGGTGAGCTGTTGGGGGGGGGGGAGGGAAGAAAAGGGGGGCAGGGCCAATGTTCCCTCTAAGGAGTAGTGGTCCGTGAGCACGCTGCCTCAGTCCATGAGTGCGCCGCCTTGGTCCATGAGTGCGCCACCTCTGTCCAGCGTGGGACACTTACCGAAGGAGGCTGAGGGCTGGAGGCTGGGGCCTAGAGGCCGGGGGCTGGAGCCAAGAGGTTGGGGGCTGGAGGCTGGGGGTCAGAGGCCAGAAACTGGAGCTGAGAGGTTGGGGGCTGGAGGCTGGGGCTGGGGGCCGGAGGCTGGGGCCAGGGCCTGGAGGCTGAGGATGGAGCTGGGGGCTGAAGGCTGGGGCCAGGGGCCAGGGTCTGGAGCCGGGGACTGGGGGCCAGAGGGTGCAGCCAAGAGGCTGGGGCCAGGGGCTGGAGGCTGGAGCTGGGGGTTGGAGGCTGGGGCCGGAGGCTGGAGCTGGGAGTTGGGGCCAGGGGCTGAAGCCGGGAGCCAGGAGCTGGGGGCTGGTGCGGGCTCTGCCGGCACCGGGAAAGTGCTCTGCTCCCCTACTTGAGAGCCAGGGAGTGAAGCACTTCCCCAGAGCTGGCGGAGCCTGCGCCAGCCCCCCACCCCAGTTTCCATCCCTGCCTTGCTTCACCTCGGGGAGGAGCCACTGTCTGCCCCAGTGAGGCTCCGCTGGCTCTTGGACACTGCTCTGCTCCCCAGCCCTGATGCCACATGCCTCCTCGCTCCCCGAGGCCATGCAGGGGAGCGGAGCAGTGTCTCAGAGCCAGCAGAGCTTCACTTGGGGCAGGCAGTGGCTCCTCCCCGAGGTGACGCAAGGCAGGGATGGAGGCTGGGGTGGGGGGCTGGGGTGGGCTCTGCCGGCTCCCGGGAAGTGCTCTGCTCCCCAGCCCTGATGCGGAGCACTTCCCTGGAGCCGGCAGAGCCCGCGCCAGGCTCCCACCCCACCTTGCCTAGGAGCTGACCTTCAGCTCCTCTGCTGGTGCGCGGCTTTGAAAAGGTTGTGCACGGCCACACTTTTAGTTGTGCGCGGCCGCACATGCGTGCACCTTAGAGGGAACCTTGGGCAGGGCAGATGTGACCCAGCCTGTGACAGCTCACCAAAACTCCTTATGTGGCCCATGGGCCCAAACAATTGCCCACCCCTGTCCTAGATCCTAAAACCTTTTAAACATAAGAAAATGAAAAGCCTGAATAAATATCAAGACACTCAAAGAAAGGCATAAGATTTCAACTGGCCTATTGCAAGTTTTAAATGTACATCTGGTTAGTGGTGTTTTAATTCAACTCTGGTATTTCTCAAACAAATACAATCAATCTCAGATCTGATTTTTTCTGATTTGCAAACCTACTAGATAGGTGCAAGTGACCAATGCAAATTCTCTGGAGTGCCGTTTTCAAGGGCACTTCAAATGTCTGAACTTTTTCCTTTAAAAATCATAGTTTTATTTAAATATGAAAGACTCTCTTCATAGATTGTTTACTGTACAGTTACACTAAATATATACTCTAATTGGAGTTGCAGTATTTCTTGATTTTTGCTTTGCAACTGTGATTCCTTTACTGACATCTCTGTGTGCAGCTTCCTAGAGGGTTAGAAGATTTAAAGTACAGTGGGAATGTTTGAAACTTCTTCTTTTTCATGTGACACATAGTGTTTAATTTGCCCCCATTCTGAGTTGAGGACAGAAACTGTAAGGTCACATTTTAATACATTATATTGGTGATGAAATAAACCATGCTTTCTTATACTTAGACTGCATGTATTTATTTTATGCACATTTTAGTTTCTGCTTCGTGGATCTAGTTTTGTAACACAAATTCTTTTGTGTAGTTTTATTTTTTATATGTGCAATTTTATAACATATATGGAGCATTTGAAACTTTATTTAGAGGTGAGATCGAAAAATCAGCTGCAGCAGCACAAAAAAGAAAGTGAAAAGTCCATGTGCATTTTTTTCTGGCAGACCTTGGGTTCTTGGGAGGGGGTAATTTGAAATAAAGAACAGTTACTGCCCCCCTGAGACAAAGAGTACTCACCTCTGATAAGGCTGAGTAGCAGAATTTTGCAAGGTTTTATGAAAACAAGTAAAAAAAAGCAAGGCATGTTTGTGTTCATTCCAATAGGTATCTGTATATGAGAAAGGGTCCAGGACATTAATTTTTGTTGTTGTTGTTGTACCCATTCAAAAACAAAGTCATTCACTATATTCACAGGTTCATGCTTTCTGAATCCAAAAGCAAAAAATGTCTTTGGAAAAAGTTTTCATCATAATATTTAACCTTAAGGAAACAACTGACACTTTCAAAGTTCAGGAAAAAAAATTATTAAGCTCTGAACCACCCTTGGGAAGAAGGAAACACCAGCTCAAAAATCACATATATGCATTCTGTAGCTGGCCCGGATTAGCATAGCTCCACTGCCTGTGATACCACTGTAATCTACAGCAGCTATTTGTGATTTTAAAGGTTGCACAAATGAGGAAAGGGGAAGTGAGAAGCCATTAGGCCTTGTTTAAGAAAGTCATTAGGCCTTGTTGAGAAGACCTATAAATATTCCTTCATTTCTAACCTCCTTTTTGGGGCAGAGTATTGAAAGGATGCTGAGGAGATACCACCAGTTTCCTCTGCAGCCCATGGATTTCTTTCGTCCCTCTCAATCAAGTTTTCAGCCATGATGTGGTACAGAGACGGCATTGATTTAATTGGCTAATGGTTTCCTCTTAGCAAAGGTCAAATGGCAAGTGTCCCTGCTGCTTCCTTTAGTGCTCTCAGCAGCCTCTGATCAATGGATTTTGTTAAACACCAAACCTCGGTGTAGTAGCACTTAGAGATTTTGTCCTTTCCTCTTAGAGATCCAGAGGAGTGGTGTGTAGTGACTGTTCATCTTGTTCAAGAGCGCTTTCATACAGTTTTGCTCTTCAGGGTTCTATTCAGTTACCCCTCCTATTGAATGCTTATGTAGCCCTGCTTGCAGAGCGAGAGAGAGCGAAGAATTCTGAGCTGCATACCAATGAGATACAGATTATGCCTTTCTCATCCAATCTGTGTTGTATGATGTCTTTACAAATGCCTGATTGAAAGAGCAGATAAAACTGGATGACTGGAGCAGATCTAGATTTGTCTAAGGCAGAGCTAGGCAATTATTTGGGCCACAGAGGGAGTTTTGAATGAGGTGTCATAGGTCACATCAGCACCCCCCGCCCCTCCCCATGCAACAACTCACCAAAACCCGTTATGTGGGACTGGGCCATGGGCAGGCTGGGAGCTGTGTTCAGGAGCAGGAGTGGTGAACTAGGTCAGGATCACAGGGCAGGGTCATGGGGCACTGACGGCACAGGGCTGGGACCGAGGGCAGAGCTGCCATCTGTTGCTTGCATACCCCTCCAATAGGCGTGAGTTGCGCAGGCAGGAGCATGCAGGGAATAAATTTGCCCTGGCCTGGCCCTGTGCTGTCACCGCCCCAAGATCCAGCCAAGAGTCATGTGGGTAGAGCACTCCAATCGCATCCGCCTGGTGGAGTGCTCTGCCCATGCAGTTCCTGACTGGTTTGCATCGAGACTCTGGGATCTTGGGGCAGGGTCTCCGTGGAAACTGACCAGCGGGGAGCTCTGATCCCATCTGCCTGGAGGAGCACCCTGCTTGTGTGGCTCCCAGCCACTCTCAATGGAGACACTGGGATCTTGGGGTGGTGACAGCATGGGACCAGGGCAGAGCCCCACTTCTGCGGGCAAAGACATGTGCTGAGCACGTTGCAGCTTTGCCCCAGCCCCGCACTGTCACTGCCCCAAGATCCTGTTGTCTCTCCAGCCCTACCCGCCTTTTCTGCTCCCAACTACTGCTCCATGTTGGCCCGTCGCCATGGCAGACAGGCTGGGGTGTCTGGGCAGTGGAGCAGCAGCAGCCAGAAGGAGCCACTGCCACAGCCAGGGCTAATTTGCACAGAGATACCTCTCCACAAAAGAGATTCCTGCCCAGAAGAGCATTCCATCTTTCCAGTCTTCTATGAAATACAAAACATCATAACCAGAAGGAAATATAATTCTACATCCTGCTTAGCTACAGACAACTTTGAGGTAAAAAGACTTTTCCAACTTTTCTCTGAGCCTAATCTGAGCAAAATGAACTGTTCCAAACAGGAGACTCTACCACACCTGGAGGTCTCCTGTGAAATATGAATTTTCATTTCTACATAGGAGAACTTTTACAATTTTTACAATCTCCTATGCCTGATGAAGGGTGCCTGTGCCCGAAAGCTTGCAAATAAAAAAAAATAAATTGCAAATATCTAGTTGGTCTAATAAAAGCTATCACCTCTGCCGCAAGTTTTGATTCCTTTTGCCTGTAGACCAATACGGCTACAACCTGGATACCTTTCTTCCCCAAAGCACTTGGATTCCTGATATCCCAAGACTGGAGTAGCTCTCCTCTATGCAGTTCTGGCTCTGATATTACTCAGTGGTAGAGGTAACTCTAATTGCATCTTACTTGCCCACAAACTCCCATGTAGTGTAGCTATGCCTCCTACAGCTGTTTTTCTCTGTTGCTCCTGACCAAGTCTCTGGGTACCTTCATATATTATTCTGGTGTACTCCACCTGGATTACCCTTGGGAAAAAAAATCTGAAGCATCAGCTGACAAAGAATGAGGGGACTGCTCATTCTGCTGTGTTAGCTATAAAATAGAAGTAAACTGAACACTGCATTGGCTTCCTTTATCTTTCAGGGTGTAAAACATTATCTGTAACTATTTGATCTTAAAGCAGTGTCTGGATTGAGTTCTGGCTACCTGAGGAACAGCCTCACCATCTATGCATTCATCTGGAGACAAGAATAGCTCACATGCTCTTATTAACGGTTCTTAGTTATGGTCTGTTGGTATAGGATATTTCAGTGGACGATCTCAGACTACAAAAACTGCTCCCTCATTGGTTTTCCAGAGCCTGAGTATAATTCTACAAAAATTAGTTAACATAATACCAGGCAGGAATTTAACAGTAACAGGAGACAGAATAAAAAAAAACAAAAAACAGGCAACAGTTCTTAAATAAATTTAAATTAATTGTTATTCAATTTACCCAGTAAAGCTGCCCAGTGAAGAGGTGTTCGAAATAGATTGTCATAAGATGTTACATTGCAGCCTTCGTAAGACGTCAAGACATCAACCGCTGCCACATTCCCATCAGCCACAGCAAAATGAAGGGGAGTTCGTCCTTCATAGTCCTGCCAGTTCAGCAGAGACTCTGTAGGAGCAGCATCCTATTTAAAACAGAATCAGAAGCAACAAATAATTATACGAGCTTGAAAGAGAAACTAAAAACTTTCCATTGCTGGTGGAAAATGCCTTCTATTAGGTAAGAAATGAAGTGTCATCAATTCAATACAGAAGATAAACAAAACTACTTATAAATAACTAAGGTTCTTTAAAAGGTATTGTCCACAAAGGCATTCTCGTTTGTGGGTGTATTTCATGTCCTGGACTTCAACCAAAGATTTTTTTTTTTTTTTTTTTTTTTACTAGCAGTAGCTGGAGAGTGTGCTGTAACCCTGCCTTGCTCATATTCTTGCAATGAAGGAATAAAGGGCAGGGCATACTTCCTGCTTCTCAGTTTTCTCTCAACAGCAGAGCCCTCTATTTATCACTCTGAGCAAAAGGGGAAGAAGGCAGGAGGGATGAGAAAATGCATGTAAACAATCAGATAATTCCAGTTACTGATAACTAACTAGGTTCTCTCCTTCAAGTAATTGTGCACACACCATTCTCACTGGTGGGTAACTCCAAAGTTAGAGGACTTATACATGGAGATGGGCCATAAAGTCCCCCAGGTGAACAGAACGTAGCTGAGCACAGGTCGTCTTGGAGCCCAGCTAGGACAACTAGGGGGTTAACCTTTCAAAAAATTAGCTATGATTATATTTATTCAAGGCACTAAAATTTTAAGTGTGGAAAACACCCAGGAGAGCAGAAGTAAGCTGCAAAGGTCCTACAATAATTAGGGCAATGGGGACTGTAAGCCAGCAAAAAGTTGTACAAATAAATGTCATGTCTTCTATGCATGAAGAATAAACAAGCAAATGGTCAAAGTATGGGGATCTTTGCTTGGATATGAACAATGTAAAATTATATTTGTCAAAAAGAATGTTGCAGAAATTAAGACACAGGATAGGAAGAAAATGCCCTACTTTAGAAACGTCATGCATGAAGAATCTGGAACATAATGGCATGCCTAGATAAGGATTGAGATAGAGGTCTGAATTGAAGATGACACCCAGCTGAGTCTGAGTGGAGAAGGAAGGTGATGTGGAAGGCTTACGGAGATTCAGAGTTTTATTTTAGTCAGGTTGAGCTTGAGCTAAATCAGGTCTTCATTTAAACTCGTGCTACCCCATTGCCTTCATAACATATAATCATTTGTAATTTAAAAAGAAATTTGGTTGACTATGCACAATAATATAGCAACCATCTCATGCTCTCTTACCTATGATGCCTATGGGAAGAGAAAAAAAAAAAAAATCAGTAAGAAGCTTATTTTTCCACTAGACTCAGAAAAAATGGCTCTAAACAAACACCAGGAACACATCAGCTGAGAAAGGTGACACTTAAATATAAAACATAGAAAGGTCAGGGACATTGTACTTCACAGAGAAGGTGAGCTATAAATGGAAGACTCACGTAAGCAAGAGCTACTCAATACCTACTTTTCTCTATTCTTTACCAAAAACAGGCAACAAGAATATTAGCAAACACAATATAAACAAAAAAGGGAAAGGGCTGCAGTTCATGATAAGTAAAGAATGCGTCAGAAACCGTAACTAATTTGAGCTCCTTTAAATCATCAGGGCCTGACACATTTAACCCTAGGGTGCCAAAGGAAGGTACTGAAAAAATTTCAGAGCCACTGGCAATCCTATTTGTAAAGTCATGGATGATGGGCCAAAGCCTAGAAAACTGGATAAGGACTGACATGGTGCCTTTTTAAGAAAAACTTAAAAAAGGAAAATGCAGGGAAGTGTTGATATAAAGGTGAACCCATTGTGCAAGAGGTCATCAGCAGAGATCCTGGTTTTCTCTGTTTAAAAATTGCAAATTCTCTGATTTACAAAAAATTGCAAATTCTCCAATTTGATCCCCTCAAAACCTGCGTTTTTCTGGGATTAAAATGAAACACCACTATATATATAGGTATCGGTTGAACATAACATTTTATTGATACTTACAATTTTATAACAATTTGGAAGCCTACCAGTGCCTCAATCACTATAATGAAATACATTCAAAATACCTATACATTATGGCATTTAATTTTGTTTTTTTTTTCATGGAAAACCAGAGCTCCCCTGTCCCCTTTGCTCACCAGGATGCAGGTCCAGCTGCAGATGTCCCACCCCCCCCCCAGCTGCTTTGTGGCACTGAGTAGC
The DNA here is from genome assembly GCF_030867095.1 of Alligator mississippiensis. NCBI lineage: Eukaryota > Metazoa > Chordata > Crocodylia > Alligatoridae > Alligator > Alligator mississippiensis. Next base: position 82,833,399 of record NC_081828.1, on the reverse strand, counting down.
CCTGATATGCTGGTGCCCTGCCTATGCCATTGCCCTTCACTCTCAAGCCACAGCTGCCCAGCCCTGCTAGTGCCCCTCACTCCAGATCCGCAGCCCCCTGGCCCAGCCGGTGCCCCTCACTCCTGACCCGAGGACCTCCATCCCTGCTGGTGCCCTTCACTCCCCATCCACAGCCACCTGGCCCTGCCAGTGCCCCTCACTCCTGACCCACAGCCCTCTGGCCCTGCTGGTGTCCCTCACTCCCCACCCACAGCCCCCTGCCCCACTAGAGTGGGACCCTAGCTGCCAGAGTTACAGGGCCAGAGATCCAGGTCTGCGGCTCCCTGACCTCACCAGCAGTGCCCAAACCCCAGCTGCCACCCATGGGAGGTGGCCGCTACTGCAGCCTGAGCAGAGCACAGAAACCAGCTCTCCCTCCCCAACAGGTGACACAGCTGGACTGGAGCTCATGGCAGCGGAGTCGGGGAGGGGGAGGAAGATGCAGGCTGGCCTTGCGGGCTCAGGACTCCCCATCCTCTTGTCTTAGGAGAGACCCAGTGTAGCAGGGCAGAGCAGGGTGGGAGGCTTGGTGCTGCCACTGGGAGCCCTACAATACCATGGCAAGGCACCCCCTGCTGGCCCGGCAGCAGCAGAGGGTACAACTCTATACCACTACCCCTACTGCTACCGGGCAGGCAGGGGGTGCCTCACTATGGTGGTGCTGCTCTTGGCAGTGGCACCAAACTTCATGAGCCCACAGCAGCCAGACTACATCCGCCCCTGCACTGCACACAAATCTGGGGGACACGTGCTCTCCATGCCCCCCCAGGAGTACAGGCTGTGGTGGGGAGCCAGACCACTCCTCTACTGAATGAGCTGCCCACAGCTCTGTCCTGCTATCTGCCTGGGCCCCATGGCCACACATTCCCATCCTAGCCCCAAGCTCCAAGAACCACCCCAACTGGGCAGCACCCCCAGACCCAGCCCTGCCCGACCTCCCTCCCTCATTATGGGGACCTCAATCCCTCCCCCCTTACACTTACCTACAGGGAGCTGTTCCCAGCAGCTGTGGGAGCTGTTCTCCATGCTGCCTGGCTGTCATGTGCTTGTGTGCACACACATACAAGCACATAGGACCCCCTGCCTGACTTCCCTCCTCCCGCTCTTCCCAGCCCCTTGCAGGCTGGAACTCTGCCAGCCTGCAAAGGGAAACTTGCTGTTTCCTGTGTTTTTCTCCTTAAAATGAGAAAGTCCGCATTTTACCGTGTTTTCTGTGGCAAATGGAAAATCCGGATCCCTGGTCATCAGCACAAACAACTTGCCTGAACATTTATAATGAGTTGATTTTACAGACACCAAAACATTTAGGGCCACACAAACCAAATTAATCATCATAATAATAGCATCTCATGCTTTCATATATATATTATTCCCGGAGGTCCAAAAGGAATTCTCTTCAAATCTTCAGTGTGACACAGCTAACTAGATATATTGTGAGATATATTCAGCATCTTATGAGACATTTGTTATTGCATTGACCAAATGAATCCAGCATTTAAAAGGTCAATTAAAGGATCCATCACATTTTATATTTCTATGTAACTAAAAATATCTGAATCACAGTACAAGAAAACAGATAAAAATAGAAGAAACTTTCTTACCAGAATACATTTGACTGTGTGAATTGCACTGGTATCCTTGTGATTAGCTGCCCAATGAAGTGGGATTTTGCCATCAATATCAGGGATTCCAATATTAGAATCATGTCTTATGAGAAGTTTCACATGGTCTGGATTATTGTAGTAGGCACTCCAGTGCAGAGCAGTTTGCTAGAACACAGCATTCACAAATATTACTAACACATATGAGTACTAATAGTCTGTTTATATTTATCTGATTATATTTTTTAAAGCGCGTAGGTTTTTATTTGCACTATTATCACATGAACTTTTAGTGTATTATACATAATAGGTATCTGTGTAAAATGTACACTATAAGGGCTGATCGTATTCCTATTGATATTAGCTTCAGTGGGAGTAGATTTTGACTCTACATAGCTTAAAAGGGTATAAATTGATCAAATGGGGGTGCTTCAGTTCTAAAAAGTATTAAGTACCAATATGGGTCATTTGCAATTATTACTTCAATACTGTCATTCACAGAAAAGAAAGAGTACATCATTCCCTTACAGCAATTGTTTGAGACACTGTGGTCAGGTGTGGATCCCACTTTAGGGATAGAAGTGACTTGTATGTAAGAGCAAATTTTTTTGAAAAACAGCATCTAACATATAACACCAGATTTTCAGCCTGTGGGATTGTTCTTCCCACATTACTTGAAGGGAAGAAATCATGTTGAGGCCTGTGAAATGATGAATAAATACAAACAGAGGAGTTGGTTCCAATGGCACACATCAATGGAAATGAATTTTCACAGCATGCTTTTCAAGGTCACACTGAACCTTTCCACTAGCTTATTTGAGGTGGTAAATGGAGGTTCACAAAGTTTTGATTTTCAGCGACTGACATAGATAACTCCAAGTCTGAGATATAAGATAATTCCTTGGTCCATAACATTTTCTCTTGATACCCCAACCTAGGTCAAAAAACTTCACAAGTTCCACTCGGTGGTGGCTTTGGATATCATAGACCACAAGGGTACTGTATTAGGGTAATGGGTGGGTGGCATACTCCATGATAATCAAAATAGATCTGTACCTGGCTGCACTCTTTTTGAGAAGTCCTACCAATCCTTAAACATTGGATGTCCACCAAAGGGAGGGCTTTTTCTCTTTCAAGGGGACTTTTGCCATTTTCTACAGGGCAGCAAGCTTACATTCTGGACATAAAGCACAGGAATCCTTATCTACCCCTGGATAAAAGAATCAGCGCAGGATTCTTTTTAACTTCTTTCCCTTGCCCCAGTGTCTGTTATAGAAGATAGCACAGGCAAATTTCCCCTTGACTAGATTTGAGGACTAATGTTGACCTTTCTGAAGGTGGTAACCCAAAATATGAGAAGATTCACATTTTTTTATTAATTGGTGGTGCACTAAAATGCCACGAGTTGTCAAAAGGTAAGAAATGTTTTACCTTATTTTTGTCCTGTGTATCCACTTCTCCTGGTGCCATGTATTTTAGCAACAAAGCTAAGCATTTTGGACTCTTGTGCTGGGTAGTTAAATGCAAAGGAGTCATTCCTTCTAAATCCTTCTTCATCCAGTTTGCTCTACGAGCCAGTAAAAGTTTCATGAAGCGATAATTTCCCTGGATAAGGAAAAATATAACAGTAAAAAACTATTCTACTTAAGCAGTCAAAGCAAAAGATGAAAGTATTTAAAGACATTCATTGTTGTATTGCAGTGGCTCAAAGAAATAGGAACCATAAAGCTTGAAAACCTCCAGCAAAATATATATTCCTTTTCCATTCTTGATGCTTAACTTTGCTTCCTATTTGTTATTAGCTGGGCGTGTCTACACGAGACGCTATGTTGCTGTAGCAACATGCTACAGCAACATAGCATTGGTGAGCACAAACTGTGATGCTGCAGGTACGTTACCATAGCAACACACTCCCGCGCTATAGCGCGTTGCCATGGAGACGTAGTAGCCAAGAAAAACTGCGCTACTGGCACAATGCAGTACGGGCTATTACTGTTCCATCATTTAGTACTTCCAAAAGTACTAGTACTTCCAAAAGGAAGTACTAAATGATGGCACAGTAACAATGGTGCCATGGGGGCATGTGTAGACATGCCTGCTGAGTCTATAGCTAAATTACATTGTACACAAACTGGCCAATCACAGACATGAAGTGCTGCAATATTAGGGGCTGTAGATGTTCCTGATGGTGTCAAATGTCTTCTTTATAAAATATCTCATCCTTACTAGAAATAATAAGATATATTTAATAAGATAATGAAAGTATAACAAACTTAAGCAGTAGACAGTGACTTCTTTCCATGTTGAGGTTAACCTTATTTTCTTTGCAGTATCTTATTGTTTTGAACAGGTGTAATACGTATGATACTTTGTCATCCCCTCAGTTTAATGTTATTAAAAATAAACATGGATGGATCAAGGGTTTTGAAAAGGGGGCTGCAGATAGTGTGGCACATCATTACATATAGAAGGCAGGGCAGATTTGTACCTGATACACTAACCAAAGGGTGTATATATACACATATATACATGCATATATACACATGTATACATTTATTGGAATGTGCACTAATTTGTTAGATTATATATCAAGTTTAAAAAACACAACAAACTAAGCAAAAATAGTCAAAAGATAGTGTTTCAATAGTTCCACAGTCATTATAGTTAAATGCACATCTCTAAACTTCATTGCTGAACAAGGAAAGATTTTTTTGAGCCTCCCTGTCTTTCTGACATCTGACACCTCCAGGGATGAGAACAGCCTTATCTGCACATCAAGGAACAACTCATACAAAGGACTCTCAGGGATCATGGGGAACAGATAGCCAGCCTCAAAATTTCCCTGTGTAAAATGAAGTTTATTTTCTACCTGAGAGGATTTTTACAATCTTGGATTTGTCCTCAGCCTAGAGAAGGGCATGTGTGCCCGAAAGCTTGCAAAGAAAGATATTTTTTTGTGATTTCTTAGTTGGTCTAATAAAAGGTATCACCTCTGGAGTTCTAGAGTTTTACATCTCTTATTCATGTTCATAAAACAACATCTAGCCTTCTTGAGTGTCTTAATGCCTCCAATTCTTCACTGTCAGTCACTTGTACACCTGAGTTAATATTACCACATACGAGTTAAGGTTTTTGGCTAGAGCTAAAAACAGACTGCATAGCTGTGAAACAGAAGAATGGCATTACTAGGGATGGCTGACAAACAGTAAAACTGCAGAAGGAAGGATAGTTTGAATAGCGGAACAGCAAGACCATTAAAAAGGAGAGAGGATCATTGATACCTGTCATGAAGAGAGATTAGCAACATTTAATGGGCCATGAAGTCAACTGACTCCCTTACTGCTGCCTGGATAGAAACGCTACTCCCATGGCCAGACAGTAGGTTTTAAAGTTTGAGTGAAGCACGAATTAAAAGGTGAGTGCAACTGCACCCCCGCTCTCCTTTGATTACCATTACCGTGAAGGAACTCCTTTGATTACCGTGAAGGAACTCATCTCTGTTAAGGAAAGCTACACATCCCTGCAAGCCGATATTGGCGACCAGGGTGGACGACTGGAGACCCTCTGGGTTAAAATCCGTGGGGAACACGGCACAGGGGACACAATGGTGGGAGTCTACTACAGACCTCCCACCCAAAGTCCTGAGCTTGACCAGGAGTTTGCCCGGGAACTGGCTGAGGCAGCATGCTCCAGGACCATGGTTGTCATGGGTGACTTCAGTTACCCAGACATCTCGTGGGAGGATCGCTCAGCTAAATCTGAGCGGTTGAAAAGCTTCCTCTCATGCGTGGATGACCTCTACCTGACTCAAGAAGTCTATGGGCCAACGAGAGGCAAAGCGCTGCTCAACCTGGTACTGGCTACTGGGGATGACCTAGTGATCGATGGGAAGCTGGGTGACAGCGACCATGAGCTGATCACCTTCACCATCTGCCGAAAAGCTTGCAAGTCAGTCAGCAACACGGAAGTCCTTGACTTCAGGAAAGCCGACTTTGACAAGCTCAGGAGGCTTGTCAGTCAGGCCCTAAGGGACCATGACCACGGAGAGAGGGGAGTTCAAGAAGAGTGGTTGCTCCTCAAGGGAGCGATTCTCAATGCACAAACTAAGTCTATTCCATCTCGGACGAAAGGCAGCAAGAGGGCACAGCAGCCCCCCTGGCTATCCAGGGACCTAGCAGACCTCCTGAGGCTAAGAAGAAAGGCCTACAAAGGATGGAGGATGGGAGTCACCTCCAAGGAGGATTATTCTGCACTGGTCTGGTCCTGTAGGGAGCAGACCAGGAAAGCCAAGGCTGCAACTGAACTCCAACTAGCTTTGAGCATCAACGACAATAAAAAGTCCTTTTTCAGACGTGGGGAGCCGGAGGAAAAGCAGGGGCAACGTTGGACCCCTGCTGAACCAGATGGGGCAACTGACAACTGATGCCCAGGAAAAAGCCAACCTATTAAATAGGTACTTTGTATCGGTCTTTCATCAGTCCCATGGGACGCCCATGCCCGCTACGGGACGGGGAAGTCCGGGTGATCCCCTGCCCTCCATTGATGCTGATTTTGTGAAGGAACATCTTGAGAAGCTGGATACCTTCAAGTCAGCCGGCCCTGACAATCTGCACCCCAGGGTACTCAAGGAGCTGGCGAGCATCATAGCCCAGCCTCTAGCACGGATCTTTGAAAACTCTTGGCGCTCTGGTGTAGTGCCCGAAGACTGGAAGAAGGCCAATGTGGTGCCTATCTTCAAGAAAGGGAGGAAAGTGGATCTGGCTAACTATAGGCCCATTAGCCTGACTTCTATCCCGGGGAAGATCTTAGAAAAGTTTATTAAAGAGGCCATCCTTAATGGACTGGCCGATGCCAACATCTTAAGGGATAGCCAGCAGGGGTTTGTTGCGGGTAGGTCTTGCTTGACCAATCTCATTTCCTTCTACGACCAGGTGACCTATCACCTGGACAAGGGAGAAGAGATTGATGTCATATCTTGACTTCAAAAAAGCCTTTGATCTAGTTTCCCATGATCACCTCTTGGAGAAACTGGCCAATTGTTGCCTTGGGTCCTCCACGATCCACTGGCTGGAAAATTGGCTCCGGGGTTGGACCCAGATTCATAGATTCATAGATGTTAGGGCCGGAAGGGACCTCAATAGATCATCGAGTCTGACCCCCTGCATAGGCAGGAAAGAGTGCTGGGTTCAGATGACCCCAGCTAGATGGTTATCTAGCCTCCTCTTGAAGACCCCCAGGGTAGAGGAGAGCACCACCTCCCTTGGGAGCCCGTTCCAGACCTTGGCCACTCGAACTGTGAAGAAGTTCTTCTTAATGTCCAATCTAAATCTGCTCTCTGCTAGCTTGTGGCCATTGTTTCTTGTAACCCCCGGGCGCGCCTTGGTGAATAAATACTCACCAATTCCCTTCTGTGCCGTGATGAACTTATAGGCAGTCACGAGGTCGCCTCTCAACCTTCTCTTGCGGAGGCTGAAAAGGTCCAGTTTCTCTAGTCTCTCCTTGTAGGGCTTGGTCTGCAGGCCCTTAACCATACGGGTGGCTCTTCTCTGGACCCTCTCCAGGTTATCCGCATCCCTCTTGAATTGCGGTGCCCAGGATTGCACGCATTACTCCAACTGCGGTCTGACCAGCGCCCTATAGAGGGGAAGTATCACCTCTTTGGATCTATTCGTCATGCATCTGCTGATGCATGATAAAGTGCCATTGGCTTTTCTGATGGCTTCGTCACACTGCCGACTCATGTTCATCTTGGAGTCCACTAGGACTCCAAGATCCCTTTCCACTTCCGTGCCACCCAGCAGGTCATTCCCTAGGCTGTAGGTGTGCTGGACATTTTTCCTCCCTAGGTGCAGCACTTTGCATTTCTCCTTGTTGAACTGCATTCTGTTGTTTTCTGTCTGTCACGGCGGGGTCCTCCAGGAGGGCCGTGATCTCCTCGAGGTCCCTCGCTCCGTGTCTAGGCCGGCCCAAGGCACCCTCTTATTCTCGCCCACCACGTCTTTGCTGTTCAGTAGGTTCGGGAGGCTGCCTATGACTCCCTGGGCACGGCTACTCGGGACCTCTGTCCCCGTGTGTTCCTGGACCCCCTGGGGTCTCCCGGTGTAATGGGTGCTCCCCTGGCACCCTAGCCTTATGGGCTGCGCGTGGCTCCTACCACCCCTAATACCACGCCCCAAGCCTCGCAGATGGGAAAGACGTTGTTGGGTCAAACTACACGCCTGCTCTCCCGGGCCTCCTCTGTGATCTAGCCCGCTCCGGGCTCTCTCCTTGGGCTCACCGCACTGCTATCCCCTCTCCTCAGGGACAACCGCAGCACCCCGCCCTCGTCACTCTCTCCCCGGGTCTCCTCTGATATACAGCCCCTCACTGGGACTCTCATCAAGCCCGCTCTGGGCCTTCTCTAAAATAACCCAGCCCGCTATGGAACTCCCTAGCGAGTCTCCGGTCCTTTAGGCCCACCGCCCTGTTACCCTCTCCGGTATGGGCTCACCGTGCTACTACTCCCCGTTCTCCCGGGGGCAACCGCAGCACCTTGCCCTTGTCCTGGGTTTTTCACAGTGCTAGCCTGTTACTGGGCTCGCTACTCCTGTCCTGGGGTTCTTAAATATCGCCCCTCTCGGGCTCCTCAATGTGGCCCCTCTCGGGCTCCTCAATGTGGCCCCCTCCCTGGGGCTGGGGTCTATGCACCCCGCAAGTGACGCCCTTGCTGGCGTCTGCTGTGCCCGTCCTGGGCTTTCTAATATGGCGCTCCCCCTCTTTGGGGCTCGCCGTGCCCACCTTGGGCTCCTCAATAGACCAATATGGCGCTCCCCCTCTTTGGGGCTCGCCGTGCCCACCTCGGGCTCCCTGATAAAATCGCCCCTCTCTCTGGGGCTGGGGTCTACGTACCCCGCGCACAACCTGGGGTCTATGTTTCCCGTCCGCAACCCACTGGTTACACCCGCAACCCACTGGTTGCGCTCCTCACTGCCAGTTGCTCCTGCACTGGCGCGTAAGCTGCGCCTTCACTGGCGTTGTGAGAATAACGCGCCCTCCTGGTGCTAGACTGCGCCCTCACTGGCGCTGGGGCACCCCACCCCTATGGGGTCCCTATGAGGCCTTGGGCTGGCACAAAGGCCATTTATACATGTACCTCTTCATTCTCAGATGTGCTGGAGATCCACCATTTCAGAGCAGACTTGATTAATCGAGTCTGCTCTGCATGGGAGCCGACGTGCACCACACTGAGCAGCTTACAGTCCAGCCCCTACAGCCTCACCCAAGCCTCCGGTTGTAATACACACACTAACCAAACAAAACACAAGCGTCCTGGCTGTAACTTAACTCAAGGCTGCCTGGCTGCAACAACATAGCTCCTGCACCACAGAGCCACCATCCTTCAGCCTGCTCGAGCAGTCCTGGCATTTTAGCCCTGTGAGCTCCTGCCTCTCTGGGTGCTGGCAGGGAACTGCCAACCTGGCCTCAGCCCTGGGCTTTATAAGGGCCAGGCCCTGCCCCCTTCTGGCCAGCTGATCCTTATTGGTTGCCCTGGCAACCTGCAGCTGTGCTCGTTACCCCGGAAACCATCAGCTGCGGCTATGTTCTGCCAGGGCTCTCTCTCTCCCCCTGGCAGTTTCTCCTCTCTAGGAGCAGGCACTAAGGTGCCCTGCGACACTGCCCACTTGTCTAACCTGTCCAGGTCTGCTTGCAGCTGTTCTCTGCCCTCCGGCGTGTCCACTTCTCCCCATAGCTTTGTGTCATCTGCAAACTTGGACAGAGTACACTTCACTCCCTCGTCCAAGTCACTGATGAAGACATTAAAGAGTATCGGTCCAAGGACCGAGCCCTGCGGGACCCCACGCCAGAGGGTAGTAATTGATGGAAGTCACTCATCGTGGTGTCCTGTGACCAGTGGGGTCTCCCAAGGCTCTGTCCTTGGACCCATACTGTTCAACATCTTCATTAATGATGTGGACACTGGAGTCAGAAGCAGACTGGCCAAGTTCGCCGATGACACCAAACTTTGGGGAAAAGCATCCACACCAGAAGACAGGCTGGTGATGCTCCTCAGTATCAGAAGAAGTATCAGAAGAAGACAGGGTGATGCTCAGCAAGTGGGCGGACGAGAATCTGATGGTGTTCAACGCCCATAAATTCAAGGTTCTCCACCTTGGGAAGAAAAACCCGCAGCATCCTTATAGGCTCGGCAGTGCTATGTTGGCTAGCACTATGCAAGAAAGAGACTTGGGGGTCATCATTGACCACAAGATGAACATGAGCCTGCAGTGCGATGCTACAGCTAGTAAAGTGACCAAAACGCTGGCTTGCATCCATAGATGCTTTTCAAGCAAATCCCGGGACGTCATTGTCCCCTTGTACTCAGCCTTAGTGAGGCCGCAGCTGGAGTACTGCGTCCAGTTTTGGGCTCCACAATTCAAAAAGGATGTGGAGAAGCTTGAGAGAGTCCAGAGAAGAGCCACGCGCATGATCAGAGGTCAGGGAAGCAGACCCTACGATGACAGGCTGAGAGCCCTGGGTTCTTTAGCCTGGAAAAGCGCAGGCTCAGGGGTGATCTGATGGCCACCTACAAGTTTATCAGGGGTGACCACCAGTATCTGGGGGAACGTTTGTTCACCAGAGCACCCCAAGGGATGACGACTAGGTCGAATGGTCATAAACTACTACAAGACCGTTTCAGGCTGGACATAAGGAAGAATTTCTTTACTGTCCGAGCCCCCAAGGTCTGGAACAGCCTGCCACCGGAGGTGGTTCAAGCGCCTACATTGAACACCTTCAAGAGCAAACTGGATGCTTATCTTGCTGGGATCCTATGAACCCAGTTGACTTCCTGCCCTTTGGGCAGGAGGCTGGACTCGATGATCTTCCGAGGTCCCTTCCAGCCCTAATGTCTATGAAATCTATGAAATCTATGAAAGTCAACTGACTCCCTTACTGCTGCCTGGATAGAAATGCTACTCCCATGGCCAGACAGTAGGTTTTAAAGTTTGAGTGAAGCACCAATTAAAAGGTGGGTGCAACTGCACCCCCGCTCTCCTTTGATTACCCATTTTTTCTTGGACCATATAATCTGCAAACACCACAACATGAAGGTAGAAAGATATAAACAACTATCCGTTATCACTCCACCACCCAAAATCAATCTCCCTTTCCCTAGAATAGTCCCATATCTAACCACAGACTTATGCAGGTTATATTTCTCACTATGACATTCCCTCATGTTCTCTTTCTCATTCTACAGTTCATCTTCAGTCTTCTTTTTGTCTATTTCATTCTCCATCAATAGCATTTGAGGATCCTGTAAGGTGTTCTCCATTCTCTTGTATTCCATGTTCCTATTTCCTGGGATTAATACCTCATCTTCAAATGAAAGGATTAATGTTAGCCCTATGATGCACTCAGAATCTAAGAGCAATGAGTTCAAGAATCCTAGTGTCTACTTGTGCAACCTCAGCTTCAAAGGATCTGACTCAGTCATTATCCTGATGGCCCATCATAAACTGAGGCCCCTGGCAGACGTTATTTTGGTTGCATGAGCAACTTTGTCATGTGGTGAAAAGATTGTGCGATGTGAGAACTTCATGTGCAAAGGGCAGGGTGTCCATAGGGGAAGAAAGCAGTGAAAGAGTTTGCACTATCCATGCTTGCTGGCTAGGGGAGCTGGAGGACCCCAGCTGTGCAAAGGCTGGGGGGTATTCCCCCACTGCTCAACCCAGACTGAGGGACCCCAGGCCTGAACAAGGTATATTGGGTCTATCCCCACCCCTTGTTAAGGTGGTTGGGGCATTTCCCAGCTGCTCATCCTGGCCCAGGGTTGCCCAGTCCAGGTCAAGTAGCAGGGAAATGCCCCCCATCACAGCACAGTGGTACAAGGGGTAGGGAAAGATCCAGCTTGCACATAAGTGAGGTGAGCATGATAGTGTGCTGGTGCCAGGGCAGTAGCTGGGGCCATGAGCACAGCAACTTACCTTCAGGGATAAGGGGATGGAGAGTGTGCCCTTTTGGTCTAAAGGAGGCTGCTGGCTGTGTTTGACAGCCCAAGTTACTATTCTGGGACCTGTGGGGAAGGGAAAGAAGAAGCAGTGCACCTTGACAAGCTAGAGGACCTGGCAAAGTCCTACTGTGCCATGTGTAACTTGCCACATATTCAAAATAAAGTACAAAAAAAGCAGTCTTGAAGATGTTCCCTATTTAATGAATAACCATTTTTTGTGGCTGGTTAACCATTTTTTTGACTGGCTTGCCATTTTATCACATGTTGAATTCCCTGAACATATGGCATATTACAATTCATTACAGGACTAAAACATTAATTGTGCAATAAATATAGTACCTGCCAGTGGCCTGATTAACCTGATTAACATGTTAATTGCATGATAAATTGTAACATCCCACATGTTCAGGGAACTTACGGTAGGATAAAATCACCAAGCAGCCAGAAAAATAGTCCACAGTAAAGCTGTTTCCAGCTTTAAACTGAACATGTGGCACGTGTCCCAAACCTAGGGCTATCTTGTGCCTGACGCTAACAATCAGCTGATGTTCGGTTTTGGACAGAGGGCAGCCCCAGGGCCTGGGATACAGTTACCTCCTAACTGATCCTGGAGATCAGGAGGCAGAGGACAGTCTGGGGCCTTGAACCAGGACGCAGGGCAGCCTCCTGCCTAATGCCCAACCGATCCTAGGATGAGACTGCAGACCTCATGGCCCTGTGGGGCAATGCCAAGATACAGAACCAGTTTGCCTGGGGCAGACATGAAAATGCCCACATCTATGAGGTCCTGGTGGGTCACATGTGGGATAGTGGGCACGACTGCTTGGTGAGGCAGTGCCTCATAAAGGTCAAGGCCCTGCAGATGCAGTGGGTCCGCATCACTGACCACAACTGGTCAGGCGCTGCATGCAGGACCATGTCTTTATGTGGCAGCTCAACCATATTCTCACTCCCTAGGATCCTGGATGGAGCCGCACTGTTCTCCAGTATGGGTGGCCAGCTGGAGCCTTTGGTGCATGGAGCTTGTCGTGGTGCACCCAGGGGACTCTCACCAGGGGCACACTCAGGGTGCATGCCACATGTGGGGGGGGCTTTGCTCTGGGCTGCCATTCTGAGAGGCCCCCTGGGAGGAGGGCAGGGGTACCACCAACTCCATGTCCCAGTTGGGTGGGAGCCCCTTGCCTCTAAGCCTGGGCAGCACAGATCTGGCAGTATGGAAGGAGACTACCTGGATTACAGGAGGAGAAGTCGGGGGAGTGAGTCTGGAGCAGCAAAGGCAAGTGCTGCCAGGAGCCAGGCCTGGCCCAGCCTGGGAAGGAGGCAAGGAAGGCAGGCTGCCTGTGGCAAGCACCAAGCAGACCACCTGCCCCTGCAGAGTGAGTGGGGACGGAGGGCTCGGCCAGCAGCCACCTGTGCCAGGGCCTGCCCAGCTGACTTATCATGGTCCCTGGACATCTGTGTGCACACAACCCCCAATCTGGGGCTGGGCAACACACAGCTCCCTGATATAGTGTACGTTATCTCAGAAATGTTGCAAATACTTACAAACAGTCTTTCTCCTGCCTCTGCAGGTGTAGCAGCTGCACATAGGGGAGAGGTACCATCTACTGCTGGGGATGTGCCTTCAGGGTCACCACCACCCTTGGCCAGGACCCTCCATATAGTTTTCATAGGCATTAGGGCTGGAAGGGACCTCGGAAGATCATCGAGTCCAGCCCCCCACCCAAAGGGCAGGACGTCAGCTGGGGTCATAGGATCCCAGCAAGATAAGCATCCAGTTTCATCTTGAAGGTGTTCAATGAAGGCGCTTGAACAACCACCGGTGGCAGGCTGTTCCAGACCTTGGGGGCTCGGACAGTAAAGAAATTCTTCCTTATGTCCAGCCTGAAACGATCTTGTAGTAGTTTGTGACCATTCGTCCTCGTCATCCCTTGGGGTGCTCTGGTGAACAAACGTTCCGCTAGATACTGGTGGTCACCCCTGATAAACTTGTAGGTGGCCATCAGATCACCCCTGAGCCTGCGCTTTTCCAGGCTAAAGAGCCCAGGGCTCTCAGCCTGTCATCGTAGGGTCTGCTTCCCTGACCTCTGATCATGCGCGTGGCTCTTCTCTGGACTCTCTCAAGCTTCTCCACATCCTTTTTGAATTGTGGAGCCCAAAACTGGACGCAGTACTCCAGCTGCGGCCTCACTAAGGCTGAGTACAAGGGGAGAATGACGTCCCGGGATTTGCTTGAGAAGCATCTATGGATGCAAGCCAGCGTTTTGGTCGCTTTACTAGCCACAGCATCGCTCTGTTACTAGCCAGCATATGCACTGGCTCTGGCAGCGGTGGACCCAGGACTAGACCCTGCTGCTGAACCAGCTGGTCACTATGGCAGAGAAGTGGCTGGCAGAGCAAACCTGGTCCACTGAGGACATTATGTGCGAGTGGGAGGCTCACGCACAAGCTGGAGACGGATGAAGAAAAGGCCTGAGAGGACCAGGTGAGGCTCCTGGCCCTGAAGGAGAGGCACGTGGCCCTCAAGAGGATGCTGGAGGCCCAGGAGCGGAAGGCTGCCACGGTGGCATGGACAGTGGAGGCCATGGAGGATGAATGCTGAATGCTAGCCACCATCCTGGTCCTGGGGGTCTCCTTTGTGCCACTTGCTGCCCAACCCCTGGCCCTGGTACTGCCTGCCCCTTGACTGCTGCCCGCTGCCAAGCAGTGAGCTCTGCAGTAAGGTTGGCCTGAAATGCTGCGGTGCCTCCAGGGGCCAGGGCCTCCTATCCTGGCACCCGCACCAAGTCCCCCACCAGCTGGGGCCCCTGCCTGGCTCCCCTCTCGCTGCTTGCTCAGGCTCCATGCAGCCCCTTAGCAGGAGGTGCCCACAGCAGAGCCAGCACTGCACATAGGCCCTGCTGGCTCTGGCCCCAGGCTGCAGGAGGGAGAGTTGGCTGTAGCTGATGTAGTGCAGACTGGTGGGCACAGCTAACTTGAGCCGGGTGATTGCCAGCTGGGTCTCTACAGGGAGGGGCCACATGGTGGTGGGCTGCCACTCCAGGTGAGGGCAGAGCTGGTTGAGGAACTTCTGGAATGTGGCCCAGGTAATCTCGAAAGAGTCAAGCTTGGCATCCCAGGTGTGCTGTATGATGGGCAGCCACCAGTCCTGGGTGGCAAGGAAGACCCACAAGTGGTAGGGCTGGATCCCCAGAAGCTCATGGATGGCACCCATGGCGGCATCCATGTGTATGTTGTCAGCCCTGCCAGGGTCTGGGCAGTGGCCATGGGGCTGGTTGGTGTCAGCGTGGGGGCAGGGGGACTCAGACAGAGTGGAGAGCTTGGCCATGCAGCCACGTGGTACACAGGGGCAGACAGGGCTGGGGCAGACTGGGGCCAGGCAGCGGTTGCTGCAGCAGTGAATTACAGTGAGAAGGGCAGTGAACAGAAGCCCAGGGCACAGGTCGTTGCTTCCAGGGTCTGGGGGGTGGAGCAGCCATTGCACGCTGGGCACAGGCTCTACAGACAAAGTCATAGAGAGCTATGCCAGCACACTGAAGGCTGCTCTGGGCCAGAAATCAAGTGGCCAGGGAGCACTATGTGGGGCTGCCTTTTATAGTGCCCCTGGCACCCAGGTAGCTGTGGCTGAAGCCTCCAGCTCTTCCTAACTGCTGCAAGGGAGTGGAGCAGAGTTGGATGAAGCCTGGAGCAAGCTACTCTCATAAGCAGCAAATCTGCTCCCAAATGGCTGCACGTGTCGATACTTGCCCAGGGCTGGTTTACTGTGCAATAAGTTACTGCACAGAAAACCCACATAGTATTAATTGCATGTGTAGACATGTCCACTGTGGAGTTAATTAGTCAACTGCGCAGTAAACATCTCATGTAAATGCATCCAGTGGCTGCATCTACATGAAACGCTGACTATGCAGCAGCCCGTGACTGCTGAGCAGCAGTGTTGCATGGCAGGAAGCATGATGTAACGCTACTTCACAGCAGTCATGAGCTACTCCGCAGTCAGCATCATAAAAAAGCCATTCCTCAGAGCTACTATGCAGTAACTGTGGTTATTGCGCAGTCATTTAGTACTTGAGCCTTGCCCTAGGACTACAGCTTGCTTTACTGCTGCTGCCTGCCTCTATGATACCATTGCCAGCGCAATGTGTGCCGCTCCAGGGGGGAATACTGGCCCCCATTTTTTGCTCCCTGACCCATGGGCTCTGTGCTCTATTACTGCAGGCACATGCTGGGCCCTACAGCCCCTGGGTCTGCGCCCCAGGGAGCAAAGTCTGCCTCCTAGGCATTGTGCCCCACCCTTGTGGGTATGTGCCAGATGATGCTGACATCCACACCCTGGCCTGACCCCTTGAGGTCCATGGCATCAGCTGCCATGGGAGCCTCCCCAACGCCAGCCACAGTGCTCCGGGGCCCAAACTGGATGGAGTAGACCTCATCACAATCTGGGGCTCCACAGACATTCAGTGGCAGTTTGGCTGGGCCACCAGGACAAACACAGACATCTATGCAGCCATGTGGGATCACATGCGGAAGCGCAACCACCAGTGCTCCACCTGTCAGTGTTGTGTGAAGGTCAAGGCCCTGCAGAACAGTGGGTGCAAGTCATGGGCCACAATTGTCGGTCTGGGGCTCCCCACAAATCCCTATCCTTCATGTCTTACGAGGGACCCTAGTGTGGTCCGCTACGTGTATTCCAGCATGGGTGGGCTGCCAGAACCTGCACCACACCCAGCGAGGAGGAGGACTCAGTGGGGAAGGCCCCTTAGGGTACCAGCATCAGCCCCAGCTAGCTCCCTGGCCGTGGCCTCACCTGGCAGCTCAGATAGCCTGGGTCACTACCTGCCTGGCTACTCCGGCTGCAGGACCCAAGTGTGGACAGCACGGGGATGGCCCCAGCAGCAAGTATCTCCAGCTCCTCCCCAGAGGGCGGTCAGGCACTGTGCCTCCATGATCTGGGACACCACAGGCAGCTGGACCACATCACCACAGCCAGGGACCAAGTCTGACCAACAGAAGCACCTGCTACAGTGTCTGGTAAGCCCCATACAGGGAGGACAACCGGGATGGAAGGGGGTGCTGCAGCCACCCGTGCCCACATCAGCTCACCCACCTGCCCCGGGCTGCATGCCTGGAGACAGGGGTCCTGCACGGGAGGTGGACCACCCCACCCACCGACTGGACGAGCTCCCCCTGCCCACTGGAGTTCCCCATCCCCCAACACACAGGTAGTGGGAGGCAGCTCAGGACTTTATTGAGCATCCAGCAGCCTCCAAGCTAGGCAGCCAGGGGCCTGTCACATGCAGAGAAACTCGTCAATGGCAGCAACGATCTCTTCAGCCGTGGGGATCAGGCACCTGTAGCACAGGCAGAGATGCCCCTGCAGGAAAGCACAGGCTTGCCTGGGGTGCCATTTAAGCACAGGGCCCCATGCCAGGTTCTTAGCTGTGCCTGGGGCACCTTGGCAATTATCATCAGCAGGCCACAGTAGGTTGGGTACCCCTTGGTGCACTCAAGAAGCTCATCATGGTGTGCCTGGGGGACTCTGACCAGGGGCATGCTTGGGGCCAGCCAGTGGTGACAAATAGGGTGTGCACGGAGGTGCATGTGCACCACCTGAGAGTGCCAGTGCACCCCTTGACCGCCTGCACTCATTGCTTAGGATGCATAGGGGGGGGAGCAGGCAGGAGCACCAGTGCCCCCTCTGCAAGCATTGGCTGATTGCTGCAACCGCTCCCAGACATGGCCGTAGCCACTTCCAGAAGCAGCTGCAGTGATCAGTCACAGTGATCGGCCGTCATGGGATTGGTCGTGGGAAGCCCCCCCCCCCCCCCGGCAACAAGATCAGCCATGGGGGGACCCTCCCGGTTGGCAGGACTGGTCACGGGGGCGGGGGGGAAATATGCCCCCCCCCCCCTCCGACTAAGGCCCATGGGGCCAGTCCACACATGGCAGAGGCCCTAGTCCAGGGCACTTCTCCAGAGAGAGCCGCCAGGGAGAGAGAGGTGTCACCAGCTCTGTATCCCAGCTGGGTGGGAGCCCCTCACCCCTAAAATCTAGCCACCATGGGCCCAGTGGCATAGAAGCAAACTGCCTGAACTGGAGCTGCCATGCCAGCTGCCAGCAGAAGCCAGCCCTGGCCCAAACTGGGTAGGGGATGGGGAAGGCAGGCTGCCTGGGGCAGCAGGCTGCCTGGGGCAGCAACCCATCTGCCCTCGCTGTGAGTGTGGAGATGGAGGGCTTAGCTGGTTGCCTGTGGAAGGGCCCATTTGGGCCAACTTACCATGGTCCCTGGGCACTTGTGCATGCACAACCTTCAAACTGAGGCCTGGTGATGCACAGCCCCTCAGTACAGTACATGTTATCTCTGAAATGTTTCAAACTCTCACAAAGAGCCTCTCTGTCTTTGCTCTATAGGTACAACAGCTGCACGAGGAAAATAACCACCAGCTGCTGACAGAGATGGGGCTGGAAGGACGCTGCCACCATCAGCTGGCACCCTCTGCATGAGCTGCCTCTACCAGCACCAGACCCAGGACCAGACCCTGCTGCTGGACTTAATGGTCGCAGTGGTGGAGGAGGGGCTCACAGACTCTCAGGCTTGACAAGCCCAGGACCTGGTGAGGGATCAGGAAAGGGCCTGGGTTACCTCACCCTTCAGGAGAGGCACATCAACTTCCTGGAGAGGCTGGTTGAGCTCCAGGACCAGCATGGCACCATGGTGGCCTGGGTGGTGGCAGCAATGGCAGAGGACTGCCAGGTCCTCAACACCCTATTGGCTCTGGCACAGCTTTGTGCCACCTGACACCCAGCCCCTGGCCATGCCTGGCCCCTGGCAACCACCCACAGCCCAGCACCAAGCCCCTCAGTGGGCTTGGGAGGAGGTGCAGCCCACTGCCTCTGCCCCTGAGCCTGGTCCCCTGGCAGGCCAGGTCCCTGCCTAGGCTGCTGCCCGCTGCTTGCCCTGCCTCCATACGGCCCCCTAAGTAGCTACAGCTGGCCCAGTTCTCCACACGGGCCCTGCTGACCCTGGCCCCATGATGAAGGAGGTGGAGCGTGATGAGCGGGCTGGATAGTGCCTACCCTCACTTCCAGGCGAGCCCTCAGGTCATTGGCCTCACTGTGGCATCTGCACCTGTAGTGCTATGGCTACAGGCCAGGGTTCCATGCACCTCTTCCCAGGATCCATGCCATGGGCACACCTACCCTATAGCCCCTCCCAACAGTTGTCAATGTACCAGTATAAATAAGTTTATGGAAAAGAAGGTGCTTTATTCGTGGTGTGCTTTGGGTTCAGGGTGGGGTCTGTTGATGGGCAGGGGGAAAAGAAGGGAGTCTGTTGTTGGGAAGGGAGGGCAGGAGGGAGTCAGTTGTTTGGGAGGGAGGGCGGATCTGTTGCTGTGTTGCGGAGGGCAATTAAGATTGGTGTTTGGAAACTGTCTGCAGTGCTCATGGTCTTTGGGGTGCACTGTTGGCCTGGGGTCCATGGGTGGCTGGCCAGGTGCCCTACTGCAGGGGTGGAGGAGGAGGTGGCCCGCTAGTGCCTCATGCATACAATGTTCTGGCTGCTGCTGCTGATTGTGTGGCTTGCCCAAGACCTCAGCAGGGGATGCCCATCAAGCTAGAACATGCATGCATTCCTTAAACAGGCAAGTTCTCCATCCAGGGGGCATTAGAAAGCTGCTCTTTGGGTCATCCCCAATGCTTCTCCTGCCAGGGAAGGAAGTAATCAGTCAACTGGCAGTTGGCAGCTGCTGAAAAGTAGTAGATACGACTGACAGCCCCTATAGGTAGGGATCGCCACCAGTCATGCCAGAAGTGCCTCCCTTTAATGTGGCTCCTTTACTGTTTTAATTTCATTGCTTACCCCACCCCCACCCAATTGGTGGAGGGGCCCCACCACTTGGGCGGTTTGCTGCTGTTTTAAATATGCTTCAGCCTTAATTTCCTTGCCCATCATCAGTAAACAGCCTGGCCAGCAGGGCCCCTTCACCAATCAGGGGTGAGGGAACAAGTAGCAAAATTAAAACATTAAAGGATACACTGCTGCGGGCACTTCCAGCATGATTTAGAGATCCCTACCTATAGGGCTAAGAGGGGTAAAGAAAACTGCTCTCCTTGCCCTTTGCAAGTCCATTTCCTGCTCCCTGCACTGGCCGGGTCATCCTCTGGGTGACTCAAGGGGGTGAACAGAGCAGGGGGCATTCAGTTGCAGCTGGAACCCTCCACAGGCTCTGGGAGGGCTCCAGCCCTGTGTGTACCTGCCTCTGGCCCCATGTATCTTGCAAAATGAAGAGCACAAGTTCCATGAGTGCCTGGATGTCAATGATGGACTTTTTGGACACCTATAGCACTCTAAGTTATGCTTCTTGATTTTTAAGGACACAAAAATCAGAACGGTAAATCAATAAGTCCCTGTATTCAGGATGACTGGAGTGTCTGTGCATTTTCTGGGACATAAAGTATAATAATAATTACAACAATTATGTTTAATTATGATAACTAATATGTGAAAAAGGAAAATTTTCAAAGTAGGTTTTTTAGATTTGACACAGCTTTATAGTATTAGTTCATGGAGCTTCAGCCCTGAAATAAATCTTAGTAAGCATTTTTTTTACACTGATAAGGGTGATGCCAAGGCAAATTTAAATATTTCATTACTCTCAACTCAACCATGGCAGCAGCTTTTTTAATCTTGACATCATATCCAAATCTTACAAAGTACCCTTTTAACAACTTCACTAGCAGCATCCTAGACCCAAAGCTAAAACTCTCAGCCCTCAGAGAGAGACTCAGACAGCTGAATAGCAGTTTTATTTATCAGTTTCTAAGTTTAAGATGTTCATCCATCTGGCAAAGCATCTTATGTCAAGACTATCTCTATGACTTGAGACCAATAATGGCTATCAAACATGGTTTGACTAAAAACAAGACAACATCTTTAGCTGTTATATGACCGAACTTCTACACTATTTCTCTTCATTGTGTCCTGCAACGTTGGCTTCGATATCCTGGTTTCCATAGGAATAGACAGAGCTATCAAGTGGCATACAGTCAAAGAGTACAACAGAGAGGAAAACTGACCACCATTGTAAAATCAAAGGAAAAACTTTTAACCAAGATAAGATTAAAAAAAACAAAAAGGAAAGATATGTTTGTATCTTCGTGTATCTACTACCACAGTTTTTGTATGCTTTTTCTGTGTAAACTATAAGCAACCCAATTTTTTTTAATGTATGTACATAAAGAAAAATTAACTGCTTCTCTCCAAAAAGCACTGTGCGTGGGAAAATGCAATTAGCATTCTAGTTTCCAGCTGATCTGCTCTATGGTTATTGACTTGTTTTCTTCCACTGTTTTTAAAGCCATTTAGGCAGAAGTACCTAAAACATATAATCTCTTAGGATTTAAGTCAGAAACTAAAATAAACTTGTTCATATTTACAGGATTTTTCCACTGCTTCATACAGTATCAAAGAGTATGTATTCCAAACTATATCTTAGTGATTTAAGAGATCTGTCATCCAGCAGTGAAACAATGAAATAAACTGATATCATAAACTAAAAATGTTCCTTTATTTTCTCTGTCTCAAATATCCCAAGCAAAACAAAGCATTAAAGAAAATATTTCTCTAACTATACCAGTCTTTAAAAAAAATGTCTAAAATAAACCAGACCTGAAGGAGGCTTGTTCAACGCTGCAAGGTTTAGAGCAAAAACCAAGGTGAAAGAACTGGTTCTGATAGACTTCCTGGTTGGAGATGAGGTGGCCTTAGTTGCCCACAGTGAATGTTCCCTGCAAAATCTCTTGGGCAGATTTTCTAAATCATGCAAGAGCTTTGGGATTAGTCTCAAGAAGACTGTAATCAATTAGTCTCGAGAAGACTGCGACCATGTACCAAGGGGTGAAAGAACCAATACTTGACATCTCTCTGGAGTATAAATCTCCTGGTGTCGTTGACAGTTTTTGCTGCTTGGGTTCTACAATCAGTAGGAATCTTGACCTTCAGCCTGAACTGACTAACAGAACTGGAAAAGCAGCTAAGAATTTCAGGCTATTACCAAAATGCGTATGGAAGAACAACCAACTACCAGCTAAGGTGAAGATGTGAATCTATGAGACTTTTATGCTGTCATCCCTGCTTTATGGTTCAGAAATGTGGACTACATATGCTAGGCATATCAAGAGGCTGAACAGCTTCCACATGAGATGTTTGCATAAGATCTTGAAAATAAAGTAGGAAGACAGAATACTAAACACAGAAGAACTGGAGCGTGTAAGACTGACACTCAGAAACCACTGTCAGTAAGAAAACGTTGCAATGGACAGGCCATGTCAGGAGAATGGAAGACCATACCCTAACAATATTTTGTACAGTGAAATTTAAGACTGCTTTAGAAAGTGGGGTCACCCTCTATGGCTGTACTATGATGTGCGAAAAAATGATATGAAGTCATTTCAACATAGAAAGCTGTGAGGAGCACACAGAATCCTGTCCAACAGGGAGGGGACATCTGGCAATCAGTGCAGCCCAACATGAAGCGGCTTTGATCAGGAGGATGGAAGCAAAGTGAGAAAGAAGAAAGCAGTATATTGTAAATTTGGATTCCAACTTAGACAACATATGGATCTGTGAAACTTGTAACAAGCTGTACAGCTTGTGAATTCGGCTTGTCAGCCACAAACCAATTAACCAGGAAGCTGACTAGACCTCTTATATGTACAGCATGATCCAGAGGATAAACAGTTGCCTACTATATATGTATTCACATATACATTCACAGCTCATATTTTCACTCTCAGGTCACATTAGTAGAAATTTATCCATGTGCAACATTAACTTTTTAAATTTTCTTGTGAATTTTCTTTTGAAATTATTGGATAGATGTTGAATTAGATATAATGCTCATGTTATACTATAGCATATCATTCTTGCTAGTAGAAAGAAAGAGGCTTGCTTCAAAGAATCTAAGATGGGTGAAAAAGAGAGTGAATGAACATACAATAGAATATTCACTTATAGAGCGTGTCTACACAAGACACTTACTGTGCATTAGCTTAACAACACTGCTGCTAATAGCCTATTCCACAGTGTTATTAGGCTAACGCACAGTAAGCATCACAAAATAACCATGCGCCAGTGCTACTGTGCATTCAGTTAGTACTTCATTAAGGAAGTACTAAACAAAATGTGCAGTACCTAAGGTGCATTAATGAACACGTAGATGTGCCCGCAGTAACAATATATTTTTTTGTTTTACATTTAATTTCTTTTAACACTTAAACTTTATTAAAGACTTACTAAACATCATTATCACTGTTTGAATGCTCTCACCACCTCTGGAGGGAGTTTATTCCACAGTCTGGACACCCTGACTGTGAAGGAGTTTTTTCCTGGTATTAAGCCTGAAGCAGCCTTCCAGGAGTTTATATCCATTGGTCCTGGTCTTCCCCAGGGGTGCCCTAATGAACAGTTGTTCACTGAGCTCCTGATGTACTCCTCTGATATAGTGGTAAGCTGCTATCAAGTCCCCTGTCAACATTCTCTTCTTTAGGCTAAAGAGGCCTAGGTCCCTCAGCCTTTCCTCATATGGCTTGCCTTGCAAGTCCCTGATCATACAGGTGGCTCTTTTCTGGACCCTCTCAAGTTTTTCCATGTCCTTATTGAAGTGTGGCGCCCAGAACTGGATGCAATACTCCAACTGCAGTCTCACTGGTGCTGAGTACAGCGGGAGTATCACTTCCTAAGTTTTACATGAGATGCATCGGTTGATGCATGCCAACGTGTTGTCCGCCCTGCTGACCACCGCATCACACTGACAGCTCATATTCACGCGGTGGTCAATCATTACCCGTAAGTCCCTTTCAGCCATGGTGCAGGTCAGGCTGTCACCTCCAAGCCTGTATGTGTGTTGAGGGTTATTTGCCCCCAGGTGGAGCATCTTACAGTTGGAAGTGTTAAACTTCATCTGGGTCTGCCCAACTCTCTAGCCTATCCAGGCCCATTTGTATCAGCAACCGATCTTCTGGCGTGGCCACACTACCCCATAACTTGGTGTCATCTGCGAACTTGGCCAGTGAGCTTTTCACTCCTCAGTCCAAATCATCAATAAAAATGTTGAAAAACACCAGTTCAAGCATGAACCCCTGAGGGACACCACTGGCCACTTTGCGCCAAGATGACACGGATCCATTCATGAGAACTCTCTAGGTCCTACCCTGTAGTCAGTTTCCTACCCACTGAACCGTCGAGCAGCTGAGCCCACAATCTTTCAGTTTTCCCACAAGGATAGTGTGGGATACTAGATCAAAGGCCTTTTGGAAGTCTAGGTATATAACGTCTACCTTGTCTCCCATGTCCAGGTGGCGAGAGACCTGGTCATAGAAGGAGATGAGCGTGGTAAGCCAAACCAACTTGCGAGAAAGCCAGGTTATTGTCATTCAGAATCTTACCTTCCACGAGCTTATTGCACATAGATTCTTTAATGAGCTTTTCCAGGATTTTCCCTGGGATAGAGGTTAGGTTGATTGGTCTATAGTTCCCTGGGTCCTCCTTCTTCCCCTTCTTAGATTCATAGATTCATAGGTTCTAGGGTTGGAAGGGACCTCAGTGGGCCATCTTGTCTGACCCCCTGCCCCTGGCAAGCAAGAAAAGGGTCACCAAACCTGGGGTCATGTGATCCCAGCAAGGTGCCTATCCAGTCTCCTCTTGAAGACTCCCAAGGATGGGGCGAGCACCATCTCCCTTGGAAGCCCATTCCAGATCCTGGAAACCCTGACTGTGAAGAACTTTTTTCTAATGTCCAGTCTAAACCTACTCTCCAGTAGCTTATGGCCATTGTTCCTTGTTGTTCCAGGGGGTGCCCTGGTAAACAGATTGTCGTCTACTTCATGTTGCTTTTCCCTTATGAATTTGTATGCTACCATGAGGTCCCCTCTCAGCCTTCTCTTGGAGAGGCTGAAGAGGTTAAGCTCCCTTAGCCTTTCCTTGTAGGGCCTTCCCTGCAGGCCTCTAATCAGACGAGTGGCTCTTCTTTGGACCCTTAAAGATGGGCACAATGTTGGCCCTCTTTCAATCCTCAGGGATCTCCCCTGTGCGCCAGGAATTCTGAAAGAGCTTTGCCAGGGTTCCAGGGGTATTGTTTACTAGGGGTATTGTTATTATTAACATTGTTATTATTTAATATATTAATATACTGTTAATAACAACAATAATAATATTTCAGAAAAATCAGTAAAAGGGAAAATGAACCAAAATGCAAATAAACCATTCATAAACAACATCCTGGCACTTCTAAAGATCGTTGGTTTTGTTTCATCTTGCTTAAATTATGCAAAATTGTGATTTCGAGATGACAATCAATATCTAATATCATGTAACTTTTCCAAAATATGTTCTGTTTTATGAAAGCAATGTAAAAATGTTCTGTTTCTGCAGGAACACATAGTTTGATTGAAAAGTACTCATGTTCAGGGGAAGTTTACAGATTTTCATGGCAGCAGATGGTGAATCCATGGGTCACGTCAATCAGTTAAGATTTCCACAGTATATATTCTGAATCATGTGAAAAAATAGTATGCTTAAGGGTAACATAAAACTGTATCAAATTAACTACTAAAATTTGTTAAAACCAAAAAATGCTACAATTAGAATTTGACTGCTTACAGACATTAAAAACAACAAAAAAATGCACTTTAAACTCAGAATACTCCTGCACTGAATCCAGCACATGCCCAGAAGAGGCATTATGTTAGTTGGACTTGGCATGTCCAACATCTGTACAGACTGGGTGCTTTAGTGGGGCTTTTTTGGTGCTTTTATCTAATAGCTGACTGAATCAACTTTAGCTAAAGGCACCAAAAAGCCTCGCTGAAGCACCTGATCTATACAGACACTGCGGAGCCACGCTGAACTAATGTGTTGCTTCTTTCGGTAAAAATAAAAAGCTTTTTTTTTTTTTTAAATGTCTGTAAGCAGCCAAAATGAAAATTCAACTAGCAGTTTGTAGCAGAGCACTTAGGTGCCCTGCTCCTTTAAAGAGGGGAAACTGCTAGGGAAAGAGCCCTAGAAGTGAGTGAGGAGCCTCAGCTTCTGGTTACCCGGGCAACCAGAGTGAGCTAGTGGCCCATACCTGCCAGTGGTCAGCTGACTGGAAGGGGCAGGGCCTGGCTCATATAAACCCCAGGGCTGAGGCCAGGAGGGGTGTTCCTTGCCAGCAGCCAAGGGGGAAGGAGCTCTCCCAGAGCAAGCAAAGGGGAGAGGCCTGACTGCAGGTACAGCCCCTGAGACTGGTGAAGGATGGAGCACCCCTGGTGTGGCTTGAACAATGTTATAGCCAGGTGGCTAGAATTTATGTTATAGCCCAGGAGCTTGTGTTTTGTTTGCTGTTAAGACCGGTGGTTTGGGTGAGGCTATTAGAGGATGGAGGAGGTCTCATAGGGGACCAATGGCAGCGTGGGGACCCCAGCACCAGAGAGGGTGCAGCATTTGGGGGTGCACCGACCCCAGTGCCAGAGAGGGCACAGCATTTTGGGGGTGCACCGACCCCAGCGCCAGGGAGGGCGCAGCACTTTGGAGGGCTGCGGAGAGCCCGAGCACCAGTGAAGGCGCAGTGCGAGACAGGGCTGCAGAGTGAAGGCGCAGTGCAGACAGGGCTGCCCAGGGGGCCACATTATAACAAGGCCCAGACCGAACAATGTCAGTTCCATCTGCGAGGCTTGGGGTGTGGTAAAGGAGTGGTTAGAGCCATGCATAGCTCATAAGGCTAGGATGATCCGAAACACCCATTGTAGAACGGGACCCACAAGGGGTCCGGAAGCCCATGGCATCAGATATTACAGCAAACCGTGTCCAAGAGGATGTAAAGGCAGCCTCCTGAATATATATATATATTCTCCATCAAAGACGTGGCAGGAGAAAATCAAGGGTGCCCACTGGGCCAACTTGGCACGGTAAGGAGGCCTTGGGGAGATCCCGGCCACCTTGCAGGACCCCGTGCCGTGACACAGTTCATTATCCTGAAAAGGTAGATAAAGTGGATTTTATAAGTTAAGACCTGCCTGCAGAAGGTGCCATGCCAATTTACTGTAAGCATTTATAGATCAAGTTTGCTTCACTTGATTTTCCTCATCACCAATTTAACCAACTGGTTACAGATAGGAAGACAAATGACAAATTAGCACTGCCAGAACCTGTGGTATAACTATAAAAACTGGCTTTATTTTTCAAATATCTTTTACTACTAAAGTCTTGCAAGCTAAAGACTAGTTTACTACTTATTGAAATGACAAACCTGAGTGCCAGATTAAAGATGTACCAGATACCTGATAAAAGATTTCTGGAGATGCATAAGAATTATTTCCTGTTTTAAGATGATTGTCGCGGCGCACCTCACTGCCCCGCTCCTAGAGAGGGGAAAGCTGCTGTGGAAAAGCCCCAGCAGCCATAATGAGTACAGCTGCGGGTTGCCAGGGTGACTAATAAGAATCAGCTGCCTGTAGGGGGCAGGGCCTGGCTCCTATAAAGCTAAGAGTCAAGGCCAGGCTGGGGGTTGCCGGCCAGCCGCCAGGGAGGCAGGAGCTCCGGGAGTGAGGATGCGGAGAGGAGCCTAGCAGCAAGTACCGCTGATATGGAGCAATGTTGTTGGAGCCATAGGGCTTTGAGTTTAGTTATAGCCAGGTGGCTTGAGTTTGCGTTTGTGTATTTTACACCGGAGGCTTGGGTGAGGTTGTAGGGGTTGGAGGAGGCCTCATAGGGACCCCATAGGGGCGGGGTGCCCTAGCGCCAGTGAAGGCGCAGCTTGCGCGCCAGTGGAGGCGCAATTGAGTGCAACCAGTGGGTTGCGGGTGGGGAACTGAGACCCCGGGTTGTGTGCGGGATGCATAGACCCCAGCCCCAGAGAGGGGCGTTTTGAGAAGGCCCAGCGTGAGCGCAACGAGCCCCAGGAGGGGGCACTGCTAGGAAGCCCGAGCGTGGGCGTGGCGAGCCCCTGGAAGGGGGGAGCGCATTGTGGAGAAGCCCAGTGTGGGCACAACAGGTCCCAGAGAGAGGGACGATTTTATTAGGGAGCCCAGCGTGGGCACAGTGAGCCCCAAAGAGGGGGCGGCACTACTAGGAAGCCCAAGGCAGGCACAAGGAGCCCGAGAGGGGCAATATGTGAGAGGCCCAACGCGGCAATATATGAGAGGCCCAACGGGGCAATATATGAGAGGCCCAAGAGGGGCCAGATTGAGAAGCCCGGGACGGGCGTAGCGAGCCCGGTAATCGGCTAGCGCTGCAGGGAAAAACCCAGGACAGGGGCAGGGTGCTGCGGAGGACCCAGACAGAAAGGGTTAGCAGCACAGCGCCCCAAGAGAAGGACAGGGTGTTGCATGGTCCCCAAGGAAAGGGGATAGCAGCACAGCGTCCTGTAAGAGGGGAAGCAGCGTGGTGGGCCTGAAAGACCGGAGGCTCGAGGTAAGAGTCCCAAAGTGGACAAGGGTCCCTGAGTGGGACAACACTTTTAGAAGAGGCCCTAGAGAAGAGGGGCAGTGTTAGAGAAGGCCCCAGAGAAGGGGGGCAGCATTTTAGGAAGCCCAAGGAGGGCACGGCGAGCCCCGAAGAGGGGAGTGCCTTGTGAGAGAAGACCCCAGAGAGGGGGCAGACTATATAGAGAAGGACACACCAACATCAGGTACATCAGCAAGGCTTGGGGCGTGGTATTAGGGGTGGTAGGAGCCATGCGTAGCCCACAAGGCTAGGGTGCTTGAGTAGCACCCATCGTACGGGGAGACCTACGAGGGGTCCAGGAGTTTACGTGCCTGAGGAGACGCAAGACAGCCTCCCTATTACATTTTCCTTAAGAGCAAAGACGTGGCGGGCGAGTATGGAGGGTGTCCTTGGGCCGAATTAGCGTGGAGAGAGGGCCTTGAGGAGATCACGGCCCTCCTGAAGGACCCCGCCATGACAATGATCTATTGTTGTTTACAGTGATGATTACTGAAGCATCTATAGAAATGATGGGCATGTATACACATGCCTCTTTTAAGTGGGCTTAGCCTAAAATTGCCATTTTCAAGGCGCATTAAGGACATGTGTCTACATGTGCATGTCCTCAATGCTCCTTAAGATAGCGATGTAAGGCTATGTGAGCCTAAATTTGATACCTGCATAAAGCAGGTATCAAATTTGGCCTGAATAACTAAATTGTCTTAGCACATGTGTAGATGTGCTAATGCACATTAACCAAGTGTGTCAATAGACACACACTGCATTAATGTGCATTAGTGTATCTGCATGTGCGTTAAGTGACTTAGCTGTTTGCGCCTAAATTTAATGCACCTTAAAGCACATTAGCACATCCATATGTAGATGCATGACTAAATTGCCTTATTGTTCCTTAAGATATATTTCATAGACATTAGGGCAGGAAGGGACCTCACAAGATCATCAGGTCCAGCCCCCTGCAAAGGTGCATTAAGTTTAAGCATATGTAAATACACTTGTAGACATACCCACTGTGTTATAGGTAAATTTATTTCAAATTGTAATTATGCAAACAATTAGTTAGAGGGGGCAAAAACAAATACTCAATTCTGTTTTATTAGCCAAACAAGAAAAAGCATGAAGACAAGTTAGTTAATGTTACAGTAGCTGTCTTGATTTTGTCAGTGAGGTAACCCAAAGATACATAGTAGGCAGATTTATATAGCAAGGAGTTTCTCAGTCCTGAGAGCAGCTGTTTTCTAGTAACCACCAAAAGTCAACAGTGAGTTCAGTTGTTAAGGGGCAATTAATGTAAGAACAGTGTTTCAAAAAGGACAAGCAAACAGGGAAGTACATTTGCCTGCAAAACCATTTTAAAAAATTTGGTCTGGGCAGAAGATGTGAATGCCCTAGTGGCAATATTCGGTAAATCTCTTTTACTCCAAGGGAACCTACAGTGTTAAATGTGCAGAGGGAGCAGTGAAGGAGAGTGGAACAAGTTGAAACCTATTCAGATATGAACAATTATGATACCTAAGTATAGTACCATGTTCAAAGAGCATCACGCTTTAAAGGCAAAAACCATTATTTTCAAAGCTAAATGGAGTCCGAGAAATGTTCAAAATCCATGGGAATAAAACAAAATGAGAGGTACTGGGGAACTGTCTGGTAACACAAAATGGGGGTAGTGTCTGAAGGTCATTATGTTTTAGCTAATATACAAAGGCCTCCATTTGATAGTAAAAATAGCAATGAAGTGTATGGAAAATGTTCTCTAAAAGATTTTGAAATAGTGTTGGGTCTCTGCACAAGAGATCATTATTAGGCAAACTCTTACTTAAAAGACTGTCCTAAAACTTCTCCATTTCTCTACAATTCTGTATTACCTCTCTCAGTTCTGTACGGTTGTCTTCTGCCTTCACTACAAAGCCAACAATAGCAAATGATTTTTTTTCAGTCTCTTGAACTGTCCCTCAAGATGAGGTCCATTATTTAAGGCCCTCTATAAATTACTTTTTGTACCTTCCTTGTACTTCTTCCTTGCCAGTATCGAGCACTTTTAACAATACTGAATTTTGATTTGATGGCATTAACCTGATTATTGATATGGAGAAGGTAAAATGATTATAGGAAGTAAGAGTAATTAAAGGAAATATTTGTAGGAGGACTCTGCAGCATAAATAATTTCCCTAATTATGCTTACAAAATAAGCTCCACACATCTGTCGGAGAAATTATTCGCTTAAGCTCCCAACCTGGAAAGGGAACACCTGCGAATACTCCTGACCCCAATGGGGCTCGTTTCCCAGCTGACACTCAAATAAGCAGGAGACGAGGGTGTGGTCTTTTCAGTATATTCGGCCGAAGATCCCCCGACCTTAGAAAGGCAGAGGGGCCCCGGTTGCACTCTCATACATGTATTTATATTCTCTGGTTACATGATATTTCGCATGTGCAAAGCTTTAGCGGAAAATTACTAGTATTGCATGACTTTTCTTCAATCTGCAGGGTAAGACCAAATAAGACACAGGTCTGCCGTTAAGCTTGTCTATCATGCTTAGTTACTATGGGGGAAGTTGTGGGCCCCTGAAGGTACAGGCTGTGCTTCCCGTATTGCCAAAGGAAACCCCTTTCTCTGCACACAATTTCTAACACATCTGACATACCAAAATGAGCAACATCTAACAGCAGGACAATGCAGTTGTTTAAAATACTGTTATATATGCTCTCTGGGTTCAGTTCTGCCTCACTGGGGTTTATGAACTGAGCTTCCCTATGATACTAATTACATTGGCTGGCATTTGGTTCATTTTTTCAAAGATGTCTTGAAAACCACAGTAACTATAAACTTGTTAATGGTATATCAAATTCAGGAGAACAAAATGGCTAACATACAGACACACACATACATGCATGCACATACACCGCCCCGCCCCAAGCCCTGTTTGGTACACAAGAGAGAGACTTTTACATTCATGAGGACAAGAAAAAAATGTGTAAACCCAAAGTTGGAACAAGAAGACAAGGGGAAAATTAAACTGAAGACTAGAAAGAACATAAGGAGCAAGAAGTAGGGTAAAAGGAAACAAAAACAGAGAAATTGTTGAGTGAAAAAATACAGGGCTTGAAGGTGAGAGGAGGAGCTTGAGTTGATGCAGTAAGACAGGAAGTCAATTAAGTGAATAAAGAATATAAGTCACATGTCTGGAGAAGGAAAGAAAAATTAACTTCAGTAATGTCATCTTGAGGAGGCTGAAGAGGGGAGAAGTAGAGAGCCCAGAAGAAGTTACCAAGATAAGGAGATTATCCAAAAGGAAAATTCTCAAAGGGAAACCAAAGGTTTTGATTAGAAATAGGCAATATATATTGGTGTAAAATCAGAAGTCAGAAAGACAGTTGATATAATCAGAGCCTTACTATGCTAATCAGAACAGTCATGAACTTGACTTCCTTTGGAGCAAAATATAAGATATCTTTTTGCACAAGATTTCACTTGCAGAAGACTGGATATGGCTGTTTCTCATGGATAATATATTCAACATAAGAAATGCCATACTGGGTCAGACCAATTATCCATCTAGCTTAGTATCCTGTATCTGACAGTGGCAGGAGTAGATGCTATAGAGGAAGAACACTGAGCTGGATATCATTAGTGTGATCTATCCCCTATTCAATATCCTCCCTGGCACCCACCATTTATTGGATTAGAGATGCCAGGAAACATCTCCAAACATTGTCTTGAATAACCATTAAGGGCCCCTCTACAGATGTATGTAAAGGTGAAATGGGATCTAATGTACAATGCACACAATTGTGGGATCATGCATTGGATCCCATTGAGCCTTATTGCTGGTGCAGGGGGAGCCTGGCATTATGGTCCCAGGCTCCCCCTGCATCAGCTCTATTAGCTGTGAGCCTTGCAGCTGATGGGGTTTGGGCTCCCAACGGGAGCAGCATTCCCTGCATTCCCCGTGCTGCAAGCCTTGCAGCCAATATGAACTGAAGAGCTTGTAGTGGGGACAGCACTGAAAATGTTGCCCCCACTGTAAGCAACACTGGCTGCAGGGCTTGCAGCAGGGAGAATGTTGCCCCTGCTTTAAGCCTCACGAAATGTGGGGCTTGCAGAGGCGGCCGCAGGGAGAACGCTGCCAATGCTGCAAACCTCATGAGGTGCAGGGCTCTGGCAGTAACAACATTCACCATGCTGCCCCTGCTGTGAGCCCTGCAGCCCATGTCAGCTGTGGGGCTCACAGAAGGGGCAGCATGGGGGAACGGTGCTACTACAGCGAGTCCCGTATCTCATGAGGTTCTCAGTAGCAGCAGCGCTCTCCCCTGCTGCTAAGCCCCATGCCTCAGGAGGCTCAC
Organism: Alligator mississippiensis; assembly: GCF_030867095.1. Lineage (NCBI taxonomy): Eukaryota > Metazoa > Chordata > Crocodylia > Alligatoridae > Alligator > Alligator mississippiensis. Next base: position 82,800,945 of record NC_081828.1, on the reverse strand, counting down.
AGCGGCAACAGTGTTTTTCCTGCTGCCCTCACTGTGAGCCCTGCAGCTGAGGAGGCTTCTAGGGGGACAGCTGGCAATGCTGCCACCACTGAGAGCCCTGGCAGCTGTGGGGCTGTAGTCAGTGGTGCAACCCTGTGGCTGGGAGCCTCTCAGATGAAGGGGCTTTCAACCACAGGAGAGCACTTGACCACATGTTCAATTAACAGTGTGATTAGAACAAGCTACAAAGTTATTACAAATTTTTGTAACTTATTGCTTGTTTTATCACCCATTAATTGGTTGAACATGTGGCTGGGTAACAACTTAATATGTGAATACCTGGTTAATCACACCTTAAGTGTAACATGTAGAGGGGGCCTAAGAAATCTGTCATCCATGAATTTATTCAGTCCTTTTTTGAACCTGGCTATGCTATCTGTTTCCACCACCTCCTGCGGCAATTAATTCCACAAGAAGTTAACTGTTTGAACCTGTCATATACTAAATTCAGAGGGTGCTACCTAGCTCTAGTATTCTGGGACTTAGTAAACAACAGTTCCCTGCTCCCTAGGTCCACTCACTTCATGATTTTATACACCTCTAGCTATGGGTGGATCTAGAATTTTGGAAAAGGGGGTGCACATGGTGAGTTGCATTATCAAAGATAAAATAACACATATTCTTCTCAAGTTAAACCTAGGAATGTAGTATTCAGTTAAACATTGAAGCAAAAACAAATATAAGTTTATTGAAATTAGTAGGGGTGCATAAATAGAAATTTTGGGGGCCGATAGCTGATTTTTAAGGAGGCATATAGGCCGATACTGATCCGATTTCCAATACATAGTCCAGCAGCTTGAAGAGTTGCATCCAGTTGGTAAGTCTGTTGTGGTGGAAGGGGGGTGGGGACAGACGGGGCATGTGGGGACAGATCAAGTCCCTTGTGGTAAGGGAGGGAATGGGGCTAGGCCTGGGGTAGGCACTGCCTAGCCAGGGCAGAGAGGGATGCGGGACAGAGTTGCGGCTTGTCTGGGGGGCATGGGAAGGGGGGGGGAGACTCCTGCCACTACATGCACCCCGGCACAGCATGGGGGAGGGCAGCTTCCCACCTATTTAACATCACAATCATTTATCAACAAGACATGGCAGATGAACATGGTGGGGAGGTGTCCAGAGACAAGGGCAGGGCCATACTAGTACCAGGCCTGGAAGGTGCCTTTGTCACAATGATGTTTTCCATTTTGCTTTCAGTTCCATTCTTAATGATGCCTAACATTGTATTGGATTTTTTGGTCACCACTGCACATTCAGCTAACATTTTAAAATAACTTTCTATAAAGATCTCTTTCCTGAGGCATAACACTCATTCAGAACCCAGCATTGTGTACATATAGTTGAGGTTATTTTTTTCCAGGTGCATTACCTTGCACTTGTCAAGGAAGTTCATCTGCTATTTTCTGCCCACTCACTCAGCTTTGTGAGTTCTCTCTGAAGCTCATCTCCATCAGCTTGACTAGCTGGGATAATCTGGTATATTGACAGATAGCTTGTGTATCTCTGCACTACTGTTGTAAGTGTGCAGAATAACCAGACCCTGACATAAAAATGTCAACTTTCTAATTACACTAAAACTTGTTTTGGCCCATCTGCTGGTAGTTTACTTTTAACATGAAAGAATGTGGCCAGAAAGGCACCTCATAAAGTGAGGCACTGGATTTTGCCATTGGAAGTGCACGGAACAATATTTTATTTAAATCGGATACAAGCTCAGGTTAACATTTTACCAGAGCATGAATATAGAACATTAAAACTGAGGCCAAAAGTGTGTCCAACATACATCAAAATAACTGGTTATTGAGGAACATATGTATCAGTGAAAGGGAGATGCACTGCTAGTTTCCAATATAAAAATAGAGTATACAAACTCCCATTCATTGTAGTACCTAAGGAGTTGACACTAATTTAAGTATGACAGCTTGTATGAAACTGAATCTAGTTAAGTGTGTGCTTGCAGTCCAGGAAGACATAACATCCATGCCTCTTGATGATCCTCTTGGCCATTGCAGCCCAAATCTGGACAATTTTCTTAGGAAAAAAACAATTGTTCAGGAACAGAAGAAACAACCATGCTTTTATGGGAAGAAATGTACTTATGGATACAGATGCAAATACTATCATACAGAAAGAGAAAATCAGCCTCAGTAGTCTGTAGCTAATGAACTTTGTGTTTTGTGCAAAAGCACATCTATCAAAAGCTTAAGTCAATCAGATCCGAGTATAAGGACTCGAGTCTAACAAGGCTTGGAGGAAAAGCTTCCCACAAAAACATATGACAAACCGATATTTTGCTTGTCTGAGAAGAAAGTGAAACCCACTGAAAACTCACCAAAATTCGCTAAAGGAGCTGCAGAAAAGAAGGAATAGGCAAGTGAGTGGTAAAAACTCACTCCAGAATGAAGTGATAGTAACCTCTTCCCTGTGGATGGGTGTTAACTGATTTTTGTAGTTATTGTTAAGAGCAGGGGTCAGCAACATACAGACCACAGGCCAGATCTGTCCCATGGAGCTGCAGGTCTTTGCCTGTACCTGGTCCCATACTAGGACCTGGGAGCTGGAAGCTGTGCCCATGCCACTGCCACTTCCCTCTGCCTACCCTCCCCCTCTTCCCAAGGCTGTGGTGCAAGAGAAGCTTCCAACCAGAGAGGAGCTGTGCTGGGGCCATCCTGGGTAGGGGGACAGAGACAGGAACAAGTAGGAACAATGTGGAAACAGCTTTCAGCTCCCTGGCCCTGGTGCAGCTCCTTTCTGTGTAGAAGCTGTGCTTGCACCACAGCTGGAAACCAGGGAGGCTAGGAGAAACAGTGGCAGTACAAGAGCAGCTCCCAGATGGAAGGTCTCTGCTACTGCTCCTCTGCATCCCTGTCCCATCCTGCCATCACAAGAGCAGCTCTCCTCCAGCTGGAATCTGCGCTTGTACCACAGATGGGGAATGGAGGGCTGGAGAAGCAGCAGCAGTATAGGCACAGCTCCCTGCTGCATGGCTCTGATGGGGTGTAGGGAAAGCAACCCCCACCAACTGCTGATGCAGCAGAGAAGCCCCCCAGCCCACATCTGACCAGTTACTCTGGCCCATGGCTTGACAAAGGTTCCTAGCTGCTGGTTAAGAGGGAAGAAGTGGTGATAGGGGTTGTAGTTTGGAGACACTCCCTTATTTAGACTACAGAAGATGGGAATTTAGAGATGGTTCCTTAGTTAAGTTAGTTAGGGACTTGTTGCATGTTAGACTTACCATGTACTAACAGCACTTACAAATCTAGTGTTCAAGCATCCAAGCAGTAAAGCATGCTATTAAGAGCCATTTTAGCGTAGAAACTTTTCCAGAGAGAAGTATCTCTAGATCATATTACCTAACACATGTTGAGCTAACATCAGACTGCTTTATGGAGGTAATACAATCAGTGTACCCTGCTGAGGTGGGGGGTGTTGGAGCCCAACAAAGCTTTGGTTCAAGGCTCTGGTGTGGTAAGGAGTCTGGGAGCCTGAGAAATGACTGTTTGTCAAGCTCCCTCGCTCCATGGTACTGAAGTCTTGCCAGTTCAAGGCTCTGGCACGGTGTGAGGGCTTGGAGCATCACCAAAACCCAGCCTCTAGCCCTGAATGGGAGCTGGTTCAGGGTGCTGGTGCAGTGCAGGGGCTGGGCCCAGTTACCATGCCATACCAGTGTCATCCCCAGCCCCTGCACCATACCACAGCCTTAACCGGTTCCCATGCAGTACATGGACTGGGGCGAGCTCCCATGTTGTGCTGGTCTTGCTTCCAGCTCCCATGCCACAATGGAGCCTTGACCTGGCTCTGGTGAGATTCTAGGGTTTTAGCCCTGGGATCACACTGGAGTTGGTTCAAGATTCCAGTGGATTACTACAAACTACATTCAGATTGTAGTAAGCATTAATGTGTGACTGCTCAGAAAATGTTCTAAGTCATATTAATGCTTGTGGTAGGGCACTTTTGGGTGCCTGCCACTTTAAGGCTAGGAGCAGGCAGCCGAAATGTGCTTGATTATGGTGGCCATTTTAGGACTCAGCTCACACAGGATGAGTCAGCAGTTTGCGGCCAACCACCGAGCAATTAACATCATCTGGCTGAGCTACTGCTTGTGGAACATCTTGGAGGAAAGGGCAGGAGCTATGGGGATGGTTGGTCCCAGGCATGACCTGAAACCGCACCCTGCTGGGGTAGAGATGCCTGGAGGGACTGCCTGTAGCAGAGCAGTGTCATTCAGATCCTAGGACCGCTAACCTTCCCAGCAAAAGGTGGGTAGGGGCACCTTAATAACCCTAGCTCCCACAATATTGTAGGTAAGAGGGCCAGGCACATCCCAGGACACCTAAGCCCAAGGGAGTGTAAGACCTCAAGAGACCCAGGAGTGGGTAGGGGGCCAGGCATGTCTCAGGGGGATGAAAGATCCCGGATAAGCCCAGGGAGGGGGCAGTAATGTAGCCCAGAGAGAAAGGGCAGGAGACTGGCTATATGAGGTTTGGTGGGTTCACACAGAGTAGGGAGCATTTTTATGGACTGAAGGACTGTGCATAAGCTAGGTGTTGAGGTCTAAAGGGCAGCACCAGGGGGTGTGCTAAGTAGGGCTGAAGGACAGCCAGAAGGGCAGCACATGGGCCAACCCCCATGAGTACATAAAACGTAGAGTCACCTGGTAAAGAGTTAGGGGCCAAGGTAGCCCAACATTTGGTGAATTGGCTGGTCGCTACCCAGATGACAGTCATGGGAGAGGCCAAAAGGCTGCGTGTTAGCCAGTCAAGGAGTGAAAATGATAAGCCTGATGGCCTATGGAAGCCACTCAGGGGAGCAGGGCAGAGTGAAGGAGGCCCAGTATGGAGCAGCGTGAAAGAGGCCTGGTGAGAGAGGGTGGAGTGCAAGAGGCCCCAGTGAGAGCGGGGCTGTATGAGTGAGGCTCAGAACAGAGCAACGTGTGAGAGGCCTGACAGAGGACTATGTTTGGTGTGGCTTTAGGTCAGGAGAATAATAATATTCTGGATGCCATCTGCGAGGCGTGTGCCACAGTGTAGGGTCAGTACGGAGCTGTGAATAGCACCTCCCCTCATCGGGACATTATAATGGGCAGCCTCCTATTTAGAACACCAGTTTATTAAACCAGCAAGTTGTGGCAGGAGAGACTGAGCGGACTGCCCTACTTAGACAGGTGTGCGGGTCAACGTGAGATCCAACCCCAGGATGGCCCCCTGTCACAATGCTTATTCTGATCTAAATAGAATGTGCTAAGTATAATGTATAACAAAGAACCTGAAGACATTATGAACTGCTCCACAAATTAAAGGGTGTGGTTCTTTTTATTCACTGTATGTCTGGGTTTATTGAACCCAGTAACCATCACATCCTTGAACTAGGCCATTCAAAGCTACTTTTGGTAGCTCTATGTCACAGTACAGTTTGAAAAGTAGACATAACTTGAGCCTTACTTTTTCACGTGGCTTCCCACAAATAACCCCAGCAATTTAGATCCAATTATGTCAAATGTACAGAACTGAAACTAAAGTTGACATTATAATGAAGGGGTTAAGGAAAATAATGGAATTGTTGATGGTAAGAGAAGAACTGGACTAAAAGAAAAAAATAATTTTATTTAAGGCAAAGTGTAAAATGGCAATAGAAAATATCAAGAGAATTGTCTGAGAAGCAATCAGGGAAGCAAGATTGAACAGCATAGAGATGAGTGGCTGAAATCACAGCAGTGGACTTCAATGGGAATAGAGACAAGTCCTCTGTCACTTAAGTTACCAAAACATGATGCCAGATACTCCCCTTGAGAATGCCGCTTCCATAACACTTGCACTGCTTGCTGACCAATACATTTATAACTGAGCCCTTGGCTACATTACAAAGTTCTGCCAGCAGAGCTGTGTCAGCTAGCACTGTGAAAAGATCACTTCAAAACAGCAGCAACCCCTATAGTATAGATACTATATTCTCTTAGGCTCTGGTTTTAGAAGACTTCTAGCAGATCAGTAGTGAGCCCTATGCCGTTTGTTTAAACATCTATGCCATTAAGTGGTGTACCATATGGAGAAATTATATGGGACTTAATATCAGTGTTTCAGCTTGAAAAAGAGTGAATTATGGACTGGAGGGAAGGGCTTTAGAAGCAATTACGAAGGCATAAGAAAGAAATAACAAACAAGTTTTCTTTTTATTTTATGTATTGTTGTAAATAACTGGCTATAAATTTGCTCTTAGGTCATGGTCAATAGGAGTTAAAGCTACTCAGAAAAGAGACCTTTATAAGAGATGGTCAGGTATGTGAAGGATTGGTCAGGCTCAGTATCATAATTTTCAGGAGTAATTTGTTGCTTATTGAAAAGAGATGTTAATATCCAACTTGAAAGCAACAATATAATGAGAAGTAAATTAAATAAAAGATGCTAACAAGAAAAACACTGTTGTAATAATTTTATAAATAAACAAACAGGTACTAATTTAAAGTCTAGTCCTGTTGTTTATTCTATTAAGGCACATGCTAGCACCGTAAGCCTTTAGAGGCATTCTTCAGCAAATTGTTTGTTTTAGTAGTATAATAATGTTTCATTCATTGAGTTTATCTCCTTTAGAACAAAAAGTGATCTTTCTTCAAGGAAAAGCAAGATAGTGATAACTAGACAGCAAATTGTCGAAGACAACCAAAAACTCAACTGTCAAAATTATGCAATACAATGAAACAGTTCATATAAATTGTATTCTAGTTCACTTCATGCGCCACTCAATCATTAATTAACTCTCAGAAAGAATGCATAGTATGGTTGCCACATTTCTACAACAGTGAATTATGAATATAAAAATATTTAGTTTCTTTATAATTCATGCTAGAAGATTTTCCTCTTTGGGGGCTGTTTATCGTCTCTGAGTTAAAATCATTCACATATATTCCCCATCTGAACAGTTAAATTGCTTTTGCTTAATTTATAAAGTCTGAAATGGTATTATACTGCCAAAGCCATTTCACAAAAAATATCATTTAAAGTTATGCAGGCTCATTAACTGCAGGGATATATAATTAAACAAAGAGGTTAAAGCATACATTAGCCTATTCTACTTTTCTATTACTTTTTAAAAGCTTTCATATGACTTCCTTCTTGTCTCTGAAAGCTAACCACCCCTCCTTCCTTTCAGTAAAGCTGACATTTGACAGCTTCACATAGCTGACAGGGTTACCCAACAGCCCACCCTCCCTATTCTCAATCCAATTAGACCTCTAATCCTCCAGATGAAAGGCCCAACTACTCACGCTCCTCATGACAACGACAGCTATTGATTATTTGTCACTACAGCTAACACCTTCTCTGTTGAGGCCACTCTGACAGAAGCAAACCTACCAAATTAGACAGCACTTTATCTGCCCTGGAGGCCAAATGGCACAACAAGTAAAGGCTAATAAATGGTATAAAAATGAACAAATCATAACATTATGACAGGTTGATCGTTGCCAGCAGCTCTGCAGCTCAAGCTTGATGCTCTGTTAGACCTGCTCCTTTTCTTCACTCCTCCACTCATGCTCCAACTTTGACTGAATTAAAGGCCAGAACAATTAAGGCATTTGACCAGCAAAGATAAGCCAGGATAAAAGTATCATCAAGGGACACAAATGTCAATAGCAGACTACCGCTTGTCAATACAAACATTCTAGAGATGCAAATGCTTATGTCTCTGCTCTCCACTAGGCTGCACTGATTCCCTTTATAAAGAAGTCTTCTCGAACATAAACAGAAACTTGCAGAAATTAACCCCCCAAAAGTCACATACCTCAATGGGAAATGTTCTGTCAAGATCAAGAATTTTAACATTAAAAAATGGATCCTGATAACCTGCAGCATGACACAGCAATAATAACTAAAACATTAGAAATAAAAATAATATGTATTAAAATCCCCCTTTCACTTTGATGGAATTATGTATGACTGATGGAGTTATGTACGTGTTTGGCCTTTTCATTATTATTACTATGACTATTAGAAAGTAAGCTCTTTTAAATTATTAACCATTCAAGACAGGAACACTTTTACTAAGGAACTATACAACACCCAGAAAACAGGGCTTTGGGAGACAGGGAGCTATTGTGATATAACCAGCATCAGCACTCCTTATATGCACTATAAAATACACAAAAGCCTTGATCAAGATGAAGGTCTCATTGTGCTGGACATTGAGCATGGTACATAGGGGGACTTGGGCTTAGGAGCTGACAATTTAATTTAAAATACAATGCAACAAGTGAGTGTAATGAACAAAAGGAAGGAAGAGTTGTAGGGAATGTGACAGTAGCAAAATCATTCTGCTAAAGAAGAAAGCTCTGTAGCAAACATGACCATCCTGAATCATTTGAAAGACTCCTCTTTTACAAATAAATTCCCTGACACCCAATCTAACCATCACTAGTTGTTTGATTACTTATTTCTATAAAAAAGATGCAATGCTTTGAAATTATTTATATACAAAAAAATCAAATGTCCGTTTAGTTAAAAGTAGATGCAATGTCTGGGCTTAACTGTTACTCATTTTGCATAATCTACAATTTAAAGGAGGAAAAATGTTTATATTATAAAGTCCAGGATTACCCTAATCCATTAAGAAGCTAAATAAAAAATAAAATTCAATATTAATAGAAAATCTAAACCTTGGCTAATTACCATTATTTCTTTAATATGAAAAATGTATTTCGTTATGCAATAGATGTATCTTATCTGCCCTCAAACTGTTTTATTTATTTACACAAACATTACAACACAATTTAGGAGTATGGGGTGAATAGACTAATATATTATTTAGAGTGTTCACCCAAAAATATCATTAATAAGCTGAAACAATCAATAGTCTCTCAAAAATGTTCATGTTACAATATATTAAGATCTTATAAAATTAATAGCTTGGTAAAAATATGTTCTCTGTGACTAATATATTGAAGAATGGTGAAACAGCAGGGTAGATACTATAATTATTAACTTTAAAAAAATGAAAGAATTGGAAAAATGAAAAGTGCAATATTTCTAGGAAGAAAACCATAAATTAGTTTAAGTTTTTATTTTAAAATGTACAAAACAAATATTAAAATATTAAAATGTTAAAAATGCAAATTCTAAAGAAAACTTTTAAAATATTTTATAACATTTACTAAATTTTTCTACTTTTTTATGAACTCTGATGCATGATTTAAATAACATTCTGCTAATTTAAAGCAATATTTCAACATTAGATCAGGGTTTATTAAATTCATGCATCATAAAACTACTTGGGTTGAAAGAGACCCCTAGTGACTTATTTATTCCCTCCCAGTGGGATCAAGGAGGATTAAGTACACAATTTTCAAGCTATTTCCAACAGATGAACATCATGTCTAGCCTTGAGATTTTCGGTGATAATGACTGAACAGTATCCTCTAGGTAATTATCTTACTTTCAATCCTTAATTCGTTTCATTTGGAGTGGAATCAGGTCCTTGGTAGCATCATTCAATTTCCTTACTTTTTAATTATAAATGTTAGTCCCCTGCTACAGTTTATGTTCTCTGCTGCTTTGTCTGTCTTCCCTAGCTATTAAGTCCAGGTTTCCATTTAAAACATTGCTTATTTATGGGCAGCTACCATGTACCAGTTCCCTTTTCTGCAGATGAACGCACCCAGTTCATTTACTTCTGAGAGAGATTCTGTCTCAAATCAGAATCATTCTTGACGTACTCTCCTTACACTCCTTGCATGTACAGGGAACACATTTGCTCCTAAAGCCCCTCCTAGAACCAGATTTTTTGTTTTATTCTGTTTGTAGCCTTCACAGTTATGAAAAAATATTGAAAACGTGACCAGGGTGTAACCAAAGTAGGGACAGCCTGCACTGTTAGGAAGTCAAGCAGGCGTTTAATTTGGTTCAAGTTCAGCTACGTTAAGTGTATTCAAGTTAAATTCCAATTCACAAACCACAAATAAAACAAACCTTAGTTACCAGTTCAAACTGGCTTGAATGGAAGTTTGACCTTGCTCACTCTTAAAGGAAAAAAAAAGAACTGAAACTTTAAACTGAAACTATTTTTTTGACCACTTACATCTGTTTATCATTAAATTTTATATTCGATCTCCTAACATCATATTCTGTTCCCTTCCTGATCATCTAAGTGTCTGATTTTAGTCATCTACATGGCATTTTTGGTCACCTAAGAGGCATTTTGGGTGCACAAATCCACAGGCACAGATGACTGTGCACAGGTGCAGAGTAGGTATGTGCAATAGGCTACACACTGGCCATGTATATATGGGTGCCCAAAAATGTTGCTTGTAAAAACATATGACTAGGACTTAGATTAAGAACAGTGCTCCCAGATGTCACTCCTCACCCACCCATAGTCCCATTCCATCTGCCTGGCTGAGCTCACTCTGCTGTGGGACTCCCAGCCGGTCTCCATGGAGGCCCTGACTGCCCGTTCTGTCCGGAGCCCCCTCTGGTGCATGTAAGGCAGATGGGCTGGAGTGCCTGGGCAGTGGGATTGGGTCTGGTGGCGGTGGTAACATGAGTGGTGGTAGCCAGGAGCCACTGTTGCCAGGCCTGCCAGGAAATGTAGTCCGTATGCTGCACCACCCTTGCCCCACTGTGTGCCCTCGCCTTGCTGCAGTGGAACTGGTCACACACACCATGGCCCAGGCTGTCCCCCACGCCTGGGCCAGGAACAGTTGAGGAACCTGCTGCAGGGTGGATAAAATCCTTTAGTGGGCTGAATCTGGCCCACAGGCCACATTTTGCCCAGCCCTGAGTTACAGTGTTGTGATAGGAAGTTAGGAAGCTCCAGGTTCCGGTCCCTCTGGACCAGAGTAGAGGCCTAGAATCTAGGTTCTCTGGTGAGTGTTCTTGCTAGTAGGGCAGAAGATAGGAAGATTGTCTCTCTCTGCCATTTTGCTGCTGGTGTGCAGAAAAAGTCTTCTACATGCTCTGGCTCAGTGGCTCCCAACCTTTTTTTGCTGTGATCCTAAATCTGGATCATGACCCCTGCCCCCAGCACTGACTTGCTCATGCCTGGCGGCACCAGCAGAGCCCAGGTTGGGCTGGGATCTTGGGGGCAGTGGCAGCGAGAGCCATGCAGACCATGGGCTGGGAGAGCCCCACAGGCAGGAGGGGCAGAATGAGGGGCGGACCCTCCGTGACCCTGATTTCGGTCATGACCTGAGGTTGGGAGCCACTGCTCTGGCTCATGCATCTGACCTGTGTGTAAGTGGATTTTTTTAGAAAAAAAATGCCAGGCAGATGACCAAAACTGGATACTTATATGAGCAGAAGGTGAATAAAATGCCACCCCCAGTGTTTTTGTGTTGTCAAGTAAACAACAATTTTGTGACAAATTTTTGAGCAAAACAAAACAACATCTTTGCTCTATCATATAAGACATCTGTGGTGAAAGGATAACTCTGAGGCTGAAAATGTTCTTTCAACACTCGCTTGTGTTGTTAAAACTGACAGTATAATTTTAGTCAGCTGACAGTTTGAGCATAACATTTTCTGGTGTTCCCAGTAGCTTAATATGTCTTTTTTTCTTACTGAATTATGGCTCATCTGCAAATAAATAAGAAAATCACTCAGCCTTTCCTTGGTTCACGTCTTCCTTTCTTTTTTGGAGAGTTTACAAACTTCAAAAATTTCCAAATTATCAGGTGATATTTTAAATGCAGGTCTGTCTGACACTGGTTCTAAGTCATTATTTTTGTTGACTTCAAACTGGAGCATTTCCATTTTGACTGTATTTCAGTTAAACGAAGTTCTGCCTTGACATGTAGAATCAAGGTCTATAAATAAATAAAATTATATCAAACAGTGTTTTCTCATTCTTTCATTTAATCGGTAAGGATTAAGGAGGTGGAAAACAGATTTCTGATGTTTCCGGTTGGCATTTTAAGCAAGTACTATAAAAGTTATTCATGGTCTGGTATTCATATTGACCAATATGTGTTGTCATTTTAACAGGATTCAGTCAAATTATATTATCTTCGGTGGCACTCCATTGTGCTTCTTTCAGATGCAGCTCGTGGTTTAAAGTGGTCATGTCCTGGCAAGCAGCCAGATCGCCAAGAAATGGTCAAGCATGTTATATGTTGAGTGCCATCTGGTAGGACAATTCATATTTGGATTTTCTAATAAAAAAATTCTAATGACTACCAATCTTGTTTGGTTTTTCAACTTTTTCCAATATATCAAGTTTATGAATTCTGTCAGACTGTATGTTCCTTCAAGGGTCTTTGACTGAAAGCTGAAGTATAAGGGCAGAAAAGGGAACTCCCTTCAATGTTACATCCATGGCAGGTATATTAAGTCTAGCTTCTTCAACCATAAGAATCAAATGTATTGAGCTTGGTTCAGTCCAAGTTCTTTTTAAGCATCTTCCTGAAGAATAAAATCTTTATTTCTGCTTATAGAATCATAGGCTTGGAAAGGATCTCAAGAGTTATCCTGTCCAACCCGCTCTGCACAATGCAAGATACACTATTCCTATTCTATCCTAGACACATACCTATCCAGCAACTTCTTGAAAGCATCCAGTAAAGGAGATTTTTCTATTGGGTAGATTCTTCCATTGTCCTACTATTTTGCCAGTAAGGAAGTTTTTTTCCAGCATTTAATCTAAAACTGCTTTGCTACAGCTTAAATCCCTTACTTTGTGTCCTATCCTCTAGGGCAAGGAAAAAAAACTGTTCTTCATGGCAGCCTTTCAAATATTTGAAAAATACTTTCATGTCTTCCCTTAATCTCTTCTCCAAAATGAATAAAACTTATTTCTCTCAATCTTTCCCTGTATGGCTTACATTCTAACTCCTTTTCCTTAAGGACACGATCCTGGAAGCACAAAGGAAGTCCATTCCCATGCGGAGGAAAGGTAGCAAAAGGGCTGAGAAGCCCTCTTGGCTAAATAGGGAAATCATGGTCCTCTTAAAGAAGAAAGAGGCATACAAACAGTGGAAGCATGGGACAGTCCCCAAGGACTGGAAGAGGGCCAATGTTCAAGAAGGGGAGGAAAGATGACCCAGGTAACTATATGACAATTAGCCTAACTTGTATCCCAGGGAAAATCCTGGAAAAATTAATTAAGGAGTCTATGCGTGATAGGCTTGCAGAAGGTAGGATTCTGAATGACAGCCAGCATAGCTTCATCGCAGGCAGGTCTTGTCTTACCCATCTCATTTCCTTCTATGACCAGGTAACTTGCCACCTGGATAAGGGAGAGGTCGACATTGTATACCTAGACTTCCAAAAGGCCTTTGATCTGGTACCCCATGATGTTCTCAAGGGAAAATTGGAAGATTGCGGGCTTAACTGTGAGACAGTTAGGAGGGTAGGAAGCTGGCTGCAGGGTAGGATCCAGAGAGTTCTAATGAACAGATCTGTGTTGTCCTCATGAGAAGTGGCTAGTGGTGTCCCTCAGGGGGAGGGGGACCTGAGCAACCTGGAGTGGAGGTGACCACCTCCCCACACACACACACACACACTGCCAAGCTGCTCCGGCTTTCCCCACAGGCAGCCTGGCACCTGAACCTGCAGTCCCAGAGGGAGAGAAGGAGGGAAGAGGGCAAGCTCTTCTTTTCCTCATGGGGAAAGCTGGAGCGGCAGGAGGTGCCATACTGTGCTGTCCCCCAGAGCTATCTTGGGGAGAAGTGGTGCAGGGCTTTGGCCAATTTCTGGAGAGCTGCAAGTACCATGCCAGAGCTGCATATGGCTCACTAGTGGCCATTTGGCCACCTAGGTACTATGCCATGCCTTCCTATGCTAGCTTAAACTAAAACTTCCTTAAACTAGGTTTCCCAGAGAATGAAGACCAAAGCTCTGAGGTAAGTGAGGAAGGGGGTGACCTGGAGGAAGTACAAAGCAGGAGAGGGTAGCAAGGAAGGCCTTCTCATTCTACCTGAGAAAGTAGGGAAATTGGCTAGTAACCTCAGGTGCCTATACATGAATGCATAGAGCCTGGGAAACAAGCAGGAAAAATTGGAAGTCCTTGCATAGTCACAGAACTATGACATAATAGGAATAACAGAGACTTGTTGGGATAGCTCACATGATTAGAGTACTGTCATGGATGGGCATAAACTGTTCTGGATGGTGAAAGAACTGTATGATTGCCCACAGCTCAAATATGAAACTGGAGATAGGTCTGTTCAATGTCTCTGAGTTAGGGTCAGAGGGGAGAGCAACAATGATGATGTAGTGGTGGATGTCTGCTATAGACCACCAGATCAGGAGGATGAGGTGGATGAGGCTTTCTTCAAACAGCTAGTGGAAGTTTATCAACCATAGACTCTGGTTCTCATGGGGGCCTTCAATCTCCCTGACATGTTGAGAGGGCAATACAGCAGTGAACAGGCATTCCAGGAAGTTTTTGGAGGGTGCTGGGGACATAAGAGAACATTTGCACTTCCTGGTGCAAGTGCAAGTGTTGAAAAGGCTCTTCTTGACCTGCTGCTCACAAACAGGGAAGAATTGGTGGAGAATGTAGAATTGGATGGCAACTTGGGCAGCAGTGACCACTAGATGATTGAGTTCAGGATCCTGAGGAAAGGAAAGAATCTGGGCCAGAGTAGCGCAGCAGAATAAGGACCCTGGCATGGGCAACTAGTGCCTCCTGAGTCTGGGGGGGCACCACCGGGGCATGACTGGAAGGGGGGTCCCCCAGCGAATGGGGGGGGAGGGTATCCCCAGCAGCCAGTTGCCAAGTACATTGGTGGCACAGTGGTGGTGAAAGTGTCAGCACTTCCACATGCAGCACGGTGGAGGTGGAAGTGCCGCCACTTCCGCATACGACACAGCGGCGGCGGAAATGCTGGCACTTCCGTCACCAGCACTTCTGCATGGCCAATGTGCCGCCGCTGGAACCAATTTTAGGGGGGGCACAAGCGCTCTCCCCCCTACCAGATGGAGTGCTCACTGTTGGGGTGTTGGGGGGGGGGGGGGGGCATCAGCACTCACAGGGGAGGCACATGCCTCCCAACTGTACAGTTGCTCTAATAAAAGATACCACTAAAAATCCTTGCCTCTCATACATTTTCTAGACCATGGTGGCTACAACAACACTCCAGCCCTCCCTTATCCTTCCACATGTACCTGGGTCATCTTCTCCTCCCTACTTGGGACATGGCCTGTGCCACAAACTCACTTTGCCACTGAAAGACACTCCCAAGTCCCACTTCTGGGACATTGCTTGATAGCCATCTCATCCACAGAGCAGTTCTTTTTCTTCAGATACCCAGACTGGCTCTGGCAGGCTTGGGTTACAGCCAAGTTCCACCTGGGAGGCAGCCTGTTTTCTTCTGTTGAAGTGACTTCTCACTGCTATTGATTGGCTCCACTGGCACAGCCCTGCTGGCCCAAGTGAGCACTGAGAGCAAAGGACTGAGCAGCAGCAGCTCAGGCCGCAAACAAGATAGAGAGAGAGAATGGGAGAGAGATGGAGAGGGAATAATGGGAGAGAAAGAGGGAAGGGAGAAACAAAGAGGGAGCAAGAGTGAGAAAGGGAGAAAAACATGGAAGGGAGAGAGGTCAAGCAGGTGGGGGTGATCTGTGCCAGACCGTGGTGCTTTGAGTAACTGACTGACTGGCCCCTGGAATAGAAAAGGATGATATGAGAATCACTGTTTTGGAGTATGACACATTGCCACCTGCTGGGATAGTGCCAACTCAATTGATTTCTTTAGTTTCTTTGGTGCAGGAAAGACTAGAATGGACACTATGCCTTGAAGTTAAATTAATTTATGCAGTTTTGCAGTGACTCAAGGTCACCCTGAACTGCTTCTTGGACTGTTTACCTCTACTTTCCAGAAACAAGCACAGTTGATTAGATTCAGCAAATATGCAACTGGGTTGTGTTATCACCTTTGGTTTATTTAAAAATCGTATTTCTATTGTAATTTATTATAGCAATTGAAAATTAATCATGAGAGGAAATTAATAAAATTGCATGAGAAGGTTCTTCAAAATGGATAGTATAAAAAAAATCTATTTGTCAAGTTAGGAACCAGACACCATCATTGAATCATGTCATGGAACCATATCACCAACCTGAAAAGCTCTCTTGAAATATACCAGCTTGACAACTAGGCTCCACTTACTTTAGGTAAAAAATAAAAGAATGACAGAATTAAAATAACAAACAACCATGACATGCATACAACCATGACATGCAGATCTGATGAACCCACATCCTAGAAGGCTAGTATGATACAATCCAATATGGATTCCTTGTTCAAAATTAAGGCAGTTATGATAACAATTTATGAAGTTACCTTACTGGATGTTTGTCTAGAATTAGTCACTGTAAATGGATGATCACTTACACTAGTGCAGAATTTTACAAAAATTGTTGACACCATTCTGGAGAAATTTACAACAAATGCTGAAACTGCTTAAGCAAATTCACATATAACAAAAATCAACACAGATTAAATGTAAGATGCTACTCCTAGGGAAGAACAATGAAATGTACAAATATTGGATAGGAAGTAACTGCCTGGGTATTAGCATTGCTGAGAAGGATTTGGAAGTTTTGATGGATCACACTCAGTTTGAGCCAGGAATATGATGTAGTTGCCAAAAAAGAAATGAAGTTTTGGGGTGCATTAGTATCATAGTAGAATCATAGAAAATTAGGGCTAGAAGAGACTTCAGGAGGTCATTTAGTCCAGTCCCCTGATCAAAGTAGGACCATCCACAACTATATCATCCCAGCCAAGGCTTTGTCTATCCAGGTCTTAAAAACCTCCAAGGATGGAGGTGCTACAATGTCTCTGGGTAACCAGTTCCAGTGCTTTACTACCCTCCTAGTGAGAAAGGGTTTTTTTGATGTAACTTGACACCATTGCTCCTTGTTCTGTCATCCACTACCGCTGAGAAGAGTCTAGCTCTATCCTCTTTGTAACCACCCTTTATGTAGTTAAAAGCTGTTATCAAATCCTCCTCCATATTCTCTATTCCAAACTAAATAAGCCCAGTTCCCTCAGCTTAACTAACACTCATTTGGACACGCCCGTATTGTTCACTGTAGTCTGATTCTTTTAGTCTGTGATGCCTAAAATTGTTTCTATGAATCTCAGTTTCTACTGATTCCATCAAAATGGATGAGGCTTGGTGACATGACTGCAGAACTGCCATCTTTAGACCTCAGCTCTTATGGACTGAAACAGTACTTTTACATGAAATGTAAGTCTATTTTTTCTTTGACCAGCTTCACTGATGCAGCTTCATTTCCAAGAGAAAGTTTATCATATGGATTAATACAAGGAGGAAAGCAAGTACTTAAAACAACAGTGAAAAGGGCTGATCTTGAGCTGCTTTTATTTGACTTCACATAGGCATACCTGGCAGCACACAGTTGTTAATACATCTTTTTCAAAGGCAGAACTTTGATTTCAGTTAGAAGAATTTTATTTTCCTCAGGTGATCTGTATATATAACCATCCTGCAAGTTTTATAAGATAGCACAGAAATATTGTGTTAAAAAGGCTCAAAACACTTTTCTTTTATTTTTCTAAAAAGGCTTCAGAAAATTCCTTAATTTTTTCCACCAATATTGATCTATAATTCTGTGGAATTCAATGGATTTTTAAAATCCACAGGACAGTTTCTATCTGGGAAGTAGCAAAAAACAGTGTATTACATATGATATGAAGATTGCTTTTGACATTACCCAAATCACTAGACATTTTTTATTATTTACTCCTGATTTTTAGTGCATTTTTAATTTTAATTTTCTGCAATGATGGACTATTTCAACATTCTAACATTTTTAGAAAAACTGGCAAAAAGAAAATGTCACTGGTAAGTTATGTGGAGGTTTCTTATTAGGTAGTTTCTACAGAAATAACCTTATTTCTTGTTAAGTTATGGATCCATGGCAATCCAGAGACTGTTATACATAAAATGAAGTTATATAGAATCTAACTATTAATAAATGAGATGCAAGGGACTCGGACTAATTCTTCTGTGCAGGAACAGTGCAAGGTTAATATTAAAGCCCTCCCCCCCCCTTCTTCCCCATGCACATACATAAGATCTGGTATCAGGGTGTGTGTTAGGAAGCAGCCAGAGCTCTTCAGTACTATGAAGATTGTGTGCTGCCTTGCAAACCATAGGGCACAGACCGAAGTACAGCTCCCTGTTGTAACTCATGATGCTTTGCAAGAAACATCATGAGTTACAATGATCCCCTGGATCCAAAACAAGTACACTGTTGGGTCTGGGAGGGATGGGAATCCAGCTGCTGGCTGTAAGCTTGCAGCCCATTTCCCCTAACAATGCCCCTCCTTCCTCCCAGCCCCTGTGCTATTTTTAGAATGGGAGGGGGGGGGGGAAGGGACTGAAGGGAGCTCCTTCTGGGGTTTCCCCAGCCAGCATTGGAGGGTGGGGTGGATGGAATGGAGCCCCCCAACCTCCAGTGCCAGATAAAAAAAACCCAGACCAAACTCCCTCTGCTCCCTTTTCCCGCTCCCATTCTGAAAACAGTGCCAGGGGTGAAAGGCAGAGCAGACTGAAGTTACTGAAGCTGCTCAGTTTTGGAGTGTTTTCATCTGAACATTTATTCAATGAGGGTTCAGATTAAAAGGGCCCAATCTCATTACAAAGTGCTCTGCAGCCCTGCATTTCTGTTTGGTCACAGCTCTAGAGTGCATTTAGCAACCCTAAACCTCAGAATTTAACCCCTTAAAATGCCTTGGCATGATATTAAACAAAAAGGAAGAGCACAAAGCAGATTCTTCCATTACAGAGAATCTAAGCATCAGGAATAATACTCTTAAAAGAATGATGCCAAGCAATTCAATGTTTAGGGTGAAGAAAGTCAGTCACCCCTCTCCATTTTTTCAGGAATAACAACCAGGAATAACAACTTTAAAAACAAATTCCTTGGAACCCTCTTTCGGTGAATAATCACCGAACAAATCACCCTTAGCACTGTACTGTGGATGCTCCCTCCCCACCTCCTGTCAGCAAGCATCCCTCAGGTTCGGCGCTGGGACTGAGCCCATGGGTCGGCAACTCGGGGCTGGACCCGATGATCTTGCAAGGTCCCTTCCAGCCCTAATGTCTCTGAAACCTAATGTCTCTGAAACCAGTCTTAGTTTTGCCTGTTTTCCAGTTTCTTAATCTTCACATATATACTCTTCGTTTTCAGATAGTCACATCAGATAATCTCTTATGCAAATGTATCACTCTATTTTCAGGTTATTAAACAGAGCCAACAAGAGTCTGTAACTCCTTCAGTTTTAGTGAGAGATTCCTGTATTGTATGTTGTCAACAGATTAAATCGATTCTGTGATCAGTGAAATTTTCAGCTCCTACAAACAGGACTCTGGGGATGTGGAGCTGTCAGAGCATAGTGTCTATACTGACATCTTTGGCATAGGGCAGCAAGGTTTTGAAAAAGTCCCCTTATAGGTAAGGGAGCATTCTCTAAAGGTAGTTAAAATGTTCTACTGTTATGAATCTGGAAAGCTCTCCTCCTTGCTCCCCCACATCAGTGAGTTTCAATGTTATTTCAGATAATAAAGTTGTAGTCACTCAACATAAAATTTTAATTGCTGATGTGGGGGCAAGTTTTGGGCTGGGTCTAATGTTGGCCCGCCCACCTGTCTAAGCAGAGCAGTCCACCCAGTCTTTCTTGCCATGACTTGCTGTTTCTTAACCTGGTGTAAAATGCGGGAGGCCACCCATTTTAAGACCCTGATGCCTAGGGGTTTACACATGGCTCCAGCCTTCCCTTACCGTGTCCCATGCCTCGCAGATAGCATCCAGTTTGTTATTGCACCCTGGCTTCAGGCCAGGCCAAACTCAGTCCACTGTTGGGCCTCTCACACATTGCCCCTTTCAGGGCCACATTCATACCACTCCTCTCTCATTGGGGCCTCTTCCACTCTACCCTCTCTCACAGGGCTGCTTGCAGGCTGCCTCTCCCTGGGCCACTCTCAGCCCTGCTTCCTTGAGCGACTCCGCTTGGGCCATCAGGCTTGACTACTCTCATACTTGGCACTGCACATGCAGCCCTTCAGATCACTCATGGTTCCTTATTCTATGTGGCATAGTCCTTGTGCCTAACACTGGGCTGATTCTGGCCCTAGTCCCTCACCAGGTGACTTTCCACTTTCACATACTCATGGGGATTGACACCCATGCTGCCTTTCAGGCCGTCCTTCAGCCCTACTCAATACACCATGTGGTGCAGCCCTTCAGACTGGCCTTCAGTCCTACTCTACACCTTGTTAATGCACAGTCTTTCAGGTCATAACGATGCCCCCTACTCTGTGCGGGCCCACCATACATTACTGCCCCCACTATGGGGCCACTCTCCTGCCCTCTCTCTGGGCCATGTTACTGCCCCCACACTGAGGCCTCCAGGGTCTTACTGCCCTGTGGGGCTCAGGTGTCTGAAGACATGCTTGGCTTCCATGCCTGTCCCTAAGTCTAGTGACCCAACAGAATGTGAGGGCTGGGGTTAAGAAGCCCCTCCCTGCCTTTCACTGGGGAGGCAACTGGCCTGGCATTTCTGGGGAGCTCTCCCACCAGAGTTAGCCCCACCAGGCCATTCTTCCCCAGCAGGGTGCAGTTTTCAGTCATATCCAGGACCAGGTACCTCCTTCCATCGCCACAGCTCCTGTCATTACTTCCAAGGTGCTCCTGAGCAGTAGCTCAGCTGGGTGTTGCTCTTCTGACTTCATAAATTAAATGTCCCAAGTAATTCAAAGGTAAGAGGAATAAAACAGTTATGACTGGCCGTGTCTAAATGAGACGCTAACTGTGCAGTCATTACCGTACAGTCGTTTAGTACTTGTATATATAAGTATTAAATGACTGTGCAGAAACCAGAATTACTGAGCAGTAGTGCCAAGGAATGGCTTTTTTGTGATGCTGACTGTGCAGTAGCGTCTGACTACTGCGTAATAGCTTTACGTCATGCTTTCTGCCACATGATGCTACTGCGCAGTAGTCATGGGCTACTGTGCAGTCAATGTCTTGTGTAGATGCGGCCACTCAATATGAAAAGGAGGCTTTAAAAAATAACCCTACCCCTTTGTTATCTTAAACCTGGTCAACTATAACAAAGCAAAAAAAGGTTCATTTTCATGAAAAAAACCCCAAAACCTCTTCTCTATTCAACTGATGGAGCATCCCCATCACAAATTCTGCCTTTGAGCGGATTTTTCAAGTTTTTCTTTTTGTTCGTCTCCCCGCTTTTTAACGCCCATTTGCTGCGTGTAAGATCTGTTCTCCTGAACTCTAACGAAGAGTCAAGAGGAGAAATAGTGGGGTTCAACCTAGGGCCTAGTCTCTGAGGAGTGGAGCAGTAGGGCTCCCCTTGCAAAAGATCAAGCATGAAGAGTGAGGGCCTTGTCAGACCTTATGCTGTAAGCTGAACAAATGTTTATTGGCTTAGTCTTGTTTGGTTTAGCGGAGCAGTCACATGTAAAGATAAAAAACCCTTCTCTGACTGTCCCTGACCTGCACAGCTGTGACCTGCCATTAGAGGCTTTGTGAGCAGGGGCGGGCCCAGGAGCTAGGGGAAGGACAGGCTCACTGCTTCTGCTGGGCAGAGCAAATACTGCAGCCTCAGAGTGCCTGGCAGTCACTTTTTTAACAACTCAGAAATGTTTGATAAATGGAAAAATAATGAATTCAGTTTTCCTTTTGCATTCTCTAATCTGTCAGTCTTCAACCAGCAGCCTTACTTATCAAGAGTGGAGTGAGGATGGCCTACTATTAGATAAATAATGATGTTAGAATCATAGAAAATTTGGGTTGGAAGGGACCTCAGGAGGTCATCTAGTTCAACCTCCTGCTCAGAGAAGGACCATCCCCAACTATATCATCTGAGTCAAGGCTTTGTCTAGCCAAGTCTTAAAAACCTCCCCCCCTTCCATATTTGCCACATGCATGGAGTAGCGGGGCGCTGCTGGCCTTGCTCCCCCCCCGTGGTGTCCTGACCCCGCTCCCCCCGGCGCCACCACTGCCACCTCCAAGGAGCCTGGTCTTGCCACCTACTCCCTCCCGTTCCATCTGCTTCATTGCCGCCACCTCCAGGGAGCAGGGCAGGGGAGCACCTCCAGGGAGCAGGGCAGCTGTGCTGGCCTTGCCCTCCCCTGCTCTATCCTCTGTGTCCTCACCATCATGGTGGCGCTCCGCCACGCTGCCACCTCCTGTCTGAACACTGTATTCGCACTCCGACTGGTTGTTTCCGTCAGCCAATCAGAGTGCAAATAAAGTGTTATGAACAGACAGACAGGCAGACAGATAGACTGCAGCTTTTATAATATTAGAATAATAGAGGAAATAAATATGATCCCTTGCAGACTGTGAAAATAATGCTTTTATCTTTTTTAGTTCTGGAGTATACTGCAAAAGGCTAAAAATTTTAATTGCAATTTAACTGGCTAAAGATAAGGATTTATCTGTGAAAACCAGTACTTTCCACAGTGCCAAGATATTTTGGCATATCTGCAAAACAGTGCAAGAATAACAGATATTTGGAGGAATGATTAAGTTTTTCAATATGATTATGCCTTTCACAACAATTCAGATTTTATGGATTATCCAACAGATTTTATTTTCTTTCAATGTTTCTCTTGCATTAAAGTTAATCTTATAAAATCATAATGCTACTTAAAACTGAACATATAAAGGCATATACAGTAGCAATTAAACTTCTCTATTGAATGAGACTGAATTCACATCATTTGGAAAGGTAAAAAATACAAAGGAATTTTAGTACAAGTTGTTAAAGAGGGAACACTTCACTTCACGTATGCTAGTAAACTTCAGACAATATTTATGGTGGGCAAATAAACGTGCATATTACGGCAATAGTAAAGTTGCATAAGATCTAGACAGCATCTTTTGCAGCATCAATAGCTGTATTAAATGCCCTGCATCTCATACATTTGGAGAGTATTTCTACCTCTGCTGAAAAAACAAGAATCACAAGCTTTGCCCTCACAGTGGACATACTTAAAGAACACATTATGTGGGTGATTTTACCTCTGCCAAAAAACAAAACAAAACAAAAAAAAAGTATTTATTTTCACACTAAAAATACAGGAACTATATAATATTTTTGCATCCTGATGAACTAGGTACTATTTAGTTTGCTTTCTTATTCAAAACACAAGAGGAAATTTTTATTCATTTTTGCTACTCTGATAGTAAAAGGCTCATTAGGACAAAAAAAATCAAATACAAAATAACAGATTCCCTTTGATACTTTAAAACTGACATACAAACTGTATTCTGGATTATAGTTTGGAGATAAATAAATATATCACCACATTTACTGAATCAAAGATGACACTGAATTTAAGATGACCCCCAAATAACTGGATTCTATACATGGAAAACATAAATTCGTCATAATTTTCCATGTATAGAATCTAATTATGGAAGAGTCATCTTAAATCCATTCCCCCCACCCCTACATCATTCCAAGCAGCAATAGGAGGGCAGGCAGCAGGGAAGTCAAGTGGCATGACCCCTGCCCCTTCCCCCCTGTCCTCCCCACAACTGCTGCCTGCCCCTCCCTAATGGCTGCACACCCTGGTGCCTACCCCCTCTCAAAGGTGCCTGCTCCACCTACCATTTCCACCCCCCTTTCTGTGCCTGTACACCCTGGCACCTGCCACTGTCCACAATGCTTGCATCCCCAGCAACTACCTACCTCCTACATGCTCATCCCCACTACCATTTATCCTCTAACTCCGGCTCAGGGCACAGAGCACATGGTTGCTCTAGGCCCCTGCCTGGCTACACAGCAACAGTGATGATGGCAGCAGAACCAGAGGTGCTGCCAATGCCGCTGCTGGCCAGACAGGGGCCAAAGCAACCATGTGCTCTGTGCCCTGAGTCAAAGCATGGCTGGAGCAGGGCCAGAGTTTTAGCTGAAGGAGAGTAAGGAGTTGGGGGCAGGAGGGAGGTCCAAGGGCAGTGGCTGTGGCTCAGACTCAAGCCCCAAGCCCAGGTTGGAGCTAGACTTAGAGTTGAAACAGCTGTCTTCTCACCTCCTGCTTGCACTCAAATCCAAGACAAGGGGCTTCCCCCCATGTTAAATAGGGAAAAAAACCCTGTTCTTGGATCTGAGTAAATGTGGTATTTAATCCAAGAAAAAGAAGCTGCAAGATCAACAGTCAAAAAATTCCAGCAGCAGGTGGCTCAGGCACCATAGAGATTCAGTTGAGGTGCAAAGGAATGAATGGGGCAGAGGAACAAGACAGAGTGAAATGGCACTAGTGAAGTTTCCTACCACCCAGCCAAAGTGCTATGCAGATGAAGATCCCATCACTGAATGCTGTCAGAGCCTCTCTGGTCTTAATCCAATGGCTCCACAAACTGGATCTTGCCCATGGACCATAGGTTACTGACCCCTGGTCTATACACTCACCTCATGATCCAGGCCAGATCTGGACTGTGGGACTCCTCAAGAACTGGATCAAGCTCAGGCAAGTGGCTCTGATTCCAGCCTTGGGCATGTGGTGACAGTAGCCACTCAGACCCAGAGCATGTGACAATAGTGGCTCTGGCTTCAGCATCTGTTGGCAGCAGCTCTGGTATGGAGCACAGGTGCTAGCTGCAGGATAGGGCAATGATTAGGCTAGCAGTGGAATAAATAGCGCTTAGGCCAAATTGCCACTTGCCACAGTGGTGGCAACAAGCAAAATAGCAACTGTAGTTGTATCAGCCCCTGCTTGCCATCCTGCAGCATATCACCATGTCCACCAGGGTCTAGGGGCCCTGGATTCTGCTGCAGGCCAGTCCTCCTTGCAATGTCTTTTAAGGCTTCATTAACGCTCATTAAAAAAGACAAAAGTAAAAGAGATCTACAGAATATTAGGTCACATTCTTGACCAGTGGAACTTGTAAGTCATTGGACTCAGTAAATGAACATGTTGATTTGGTAATTCATTGAGACGCATTAACACAGACTCCACATTCAGTAAGCGACTGAATGAGGTAAGCAGTTACACATGCACAACTTAGTTAAAACATTTATCTTTTCAAGCATAAACATTATTCTTCCATAAGGAGTCAGACCCTGCAACAATTCATATTACAAACTTCAGTTGAATTCTCTGTAGGCCTTTCTAAAACAAAAGTGTCTGTGTATATTCACACACATTTGCATAAAATGTTGGAAATTAATGAACAGGTAAAAATGAAGTAAATGGTTATACTACATTACTTCTACCACATGTATCAGTTAATCTGATTAAAGTATAATTAAATTCTCAAATATAATCTAAATTTAAGATAATATTTATTAAAGAGAAATATAAAGAGAATACTGGCTTGCTTTGTATCTCCTCCTCATCAGCTGCTTTTTATACTATTGCCGCCCTTTGTAACAATTGCTAGGTCCTCTGCATACCTAGTCAGTGCAACTGCACTTGATTTGTGCTCGCTGGCCAGATGACTCTTACCTTCCTCCTCTTAGTTATTTGACTCCTCTAATTCTTCAAGATATGGAGCTATTAATGCCCAGAGTATATGTTATTGTTGTATATTTTTACAACCTCATTGCTGGAAATATTACAAATAAAATGTAAACCATATAAAAGCAGCAGGAAGCAGAAGGAATAATAGGAAGCAGAAGGAACACTAGACTCACAAAGACATTCCTAAGAAATTCCTAAGAAAGTACTGAAGTTTCCCTTCCCTTCCAACCCTGACATTACTTGTGTACTTCACCTTTTAAGAAATTCTCAGAATTGCCACTGACATTAACAATTAACTATGGCATGGTCCTTTATCTACTGTGGCCACCTATAAGTTTATTGGGGTGCTCACCAGGATCTGGGAGAACATCTGTTCACCAGAGCGCCCCAACGGATGACAAGGTTGAATGGTCACAAACTCCTCCATGAGCGTTTCAGGCTGGACATAAGGAAGAACTTCTTTACTGTCTGAGCCCCCAGGTTTGGAATAGACTGCCACCAGAGGTGGTTCAAGCACCTACTTTGAATGCCTTCAAGAGACATTTGGATGATTATCTTGCTGGGATCCTATGAACCCTGCTGACTTCCTGCCCCTGGGGCAGGGGGCTGGACTTGATGATCTTCTGAGGTCCCTTCCAGCCCTAATGTCTATGAAATGAAATACTGAAATCAATGGCAATATTCTAAGTAATATTGACAACTATACTATCCAGACTTGAGTGAAAATGTTGCTGAATTGGTGACTGAAAAGGAGAGAATTGCTTTGTGCCTGCTGCTTTAAGAGATTTGAGCAGGCTGTGGAGCAGCCGGCAGGTGCAATGCAACTTAACAAAATGGTCACATGACCATGAGAGGAATCCTGGATTGGAGGATGGGACTGAGCAGCCTCAGTATAAACCCAGGCCCTCAAAGATGAGCTGGCGGTTGCTGCAGGAAGCCAGAGGGATAACATAGCGGGGCCAGAACTGCTGCTCCCAGAACACCTGGAGCTTAAGGGTTGGAACTATGGAGATGGAGGCAGTTCCTGGTCCTGGGGCATGACCTGAAACTAAATTCTGCTGGGGAGGATAGTATGTTGGGGCTACCCGTGGCAGGGCAGACTCCAGGAAATGCTACACCAGTGCCTCCCTAGTGAAAGGTGAGTATGGGGCACTGGAAAACCTCAGCCCCTGCTACCTTGTGGGTAATGTGGGCGGGGGCGGGGGGAAGGCTAGAGGAGCACACCCCGACAGAAAATCATAGGGCCAAGGCCCACAGAGTGGAGCTTGAGGCCCATGGGGTGTAGTGGCCCTAGTGAGACCCCAGTGAGGTGGAGTGAAAGCTATACACCACATAGAGTAGGGTCCGTGGGGGGCCTGAAGGATTGCACATAGGCTGGCCAGAGTAGAGGCCCAGTAAGGGGCAGCGAGCGAGTCAGTCCAGTAGGGTGAACAGCGGGCTCAGGAGGGTTCTAAAGAGTAACTATGTGGGCCACAAGCTCACGGAGTGAGAGCAATGTTTGGAGGGGCCCGAGAAGGCAGAACTGTATGGGAGAGAGGACTAGATGATCAAAACCGAGCCAGAAAAACCTCAACTGGTCCATGCTGGGGCCAGGACCAGAACAGTCAAAGGGCAAGGACACCCACTGTGAGGGATGGCCAGAAGCTAGAGGCCTGGAGTTCTGACTGGGCTAGAAGCAAGGCCAGGGCCTATAAGGCCAAAGGTCCCAGGGTGGGCCACTGCCAAGAGGGAAGGAGGTCTAGGGAGTTTTGCAGCCCAGAATGAGGGTGGAGGTTAGGCTGCCTGAGTAGGAGGTATCTAGGTTGGGTCCAAATGTCAGGTGGGCATATAGTGGGGTCCAGAGTAAGCCCGGAGCCGTATAGTGATGCCATCTGAAAGGCATGAGACATGGTATAAGGGGAGGTTTGGAGCAATGTATTACGCCCTTGGTATTGGGTATTAAATGGTTAGCCCCCTGCCTTGTAAACATCCATTTCAGTTACTTCAAAGGCATGGCAGGTGAGCAAGGTGGGTGGATTGACCTAGACAGGTGGGAGGGCCAACAAGTTGATTGGCCACGAGGTGGCCCCCGATCACAATGACTTTTAGTTAAAGCACTCCCACCCCCATTTTGAAGCATGGGGACACTGAATATATGAGATGCTGAGGTTGCTGGAACATGCTAATTAACTTGCTTCAGCCGACTCAATTAATCGAGTTTGCTCCGACACCCTGTAATTACAGCGCTTTAGAGCAGATGTTCCGCATGTCTACAAGCACCCAATATGTTTAAACACTAAAAATGTATGGCGCAAAAGAAGTAATTAACTTTAGCTCAAACCACATTCTTAGAAAGGTTTACCAAATATTTATAGAATTATTAGCCTACAGAATACTAGAGCCCTTTCAAAATACTGCAAATTATTTACTTATTACCTCAGTATAAAATTTTCTTAAACTGAATCCCAGGTGCAAATTTAGCCAAACATTAGATACATGAGAATTTATTTAATTACCTTTTGTGCAGCAAGATGAAGAGCAGTTCTCTGGCTACGATCAGATTTATTAACATCTGCTCCTGCCTTCAGCAAGGCCTCAGCACAATCCACTCTGTCAGCCAGTACACAGTACATGAGTGGAGTTCTCCCAAACTGGTCCTCTTTATTTTTCAGATCAAGGTTTCCTTTAATGATAATAAATAATTACTAAAGTTTGTCTTCTAAATTTACAATTATATTGCCTTACAATATAATGTAACAATATAATGCTTCAATAACATAAAATGTTTCTATGAATTTGAGAAACCACAGAATCTGTGCAGACAAAACAAACTTTGATCATATGATATTGCTTTACAATAAGTACTTTTAAAATTAAAATAAAAGAAATACAAGTCTTGAAACAAATAGTCAAATTAAAGAGGACACAATGAAAAAAATCAGTCTCTAATTTTTATCCTGACAAGGGCCTGTCTAAAGGCCAGTCTCATTGTCAGCCTGCCCACCTGTCTAGGGCAGTCTACCCACTTGACTTGCCTGCCACACCTTTGTTGGAATTAGTTGTTTGTAGGCGGGAGGCTGCCCATTTATTGCCCTGACACCAAGGCTGTAATACACGACTCTGAACCATCCCTACACTGTGTCCCATGCCTCGCAGATAGCATTCAGATCCACTATTACTCCCCTAGCTCCTTAGCTGGGCCACACTCGGCTTCTGCCCCCAACTTGGCCTCAGGCGTTCTCAAGCATACCTTGGCCACATGCCCCTCTCTGAGGCCTCTACTCTGCCCTCTCACTGGAGCCTCTACTTCCAGTTGGCCTATGCGCAGTCCTTCAGGCCCCTAAAGACCCTATTCTACATGGCCTCTGGCTACCACTACTTCCAGCCAGCCTACATGCAGTCCTTCAGGCCCCCAAAGACCCTACTCTACACAGCCTCTGGCTACCACTACTTCTGGTCAGCCTATGTGCAGTCCTTCAGGGCCCCACAGACCCTACTCCAGCTCTCTCTCCCACACTGGGCCAAACTCAAGCCTCTGGCCCCTCTCTGGGCTCCTGAGCCTTACGCCCCTTGGGCCTCAGCTGTCTGTCAGTGTGCCTGGACCCAACCTCAAGCCCCATTCACTGGGCCTGGGCCCTGTGCTTTTCTGATGGGGTGTGTTCCCCTAGACTTTCCCCTCCATGAGGTACCTATAAGGCAGCTGGGGCTGAGGTTTTCTGGTACCCCATACTCGCCTTTCACTAGGGAGGTACAGGTGTGTCATTTTCTGGAGACTGCCCCACCACAGGCAGACCCACCACACCATCCAACCCCATCAGGGTGTAGTTTCAGGTCATGACCCAGGTCCAGGAAACTCCTCCATCCCTATAGCTCCTACCCTGACCTCCAAGTATTTTGGGAGCTGCAGACTTCAGGCTGAAAGAAGTTGCTTTTCTGGTTCCCTAGGTGTAACTGCCAGCTCTGCTCCTAAGGTCTGGGCTTATACTGAGGCTGCCTAGCCCTCCTCCAATCTGGTGGCCCCATTGCGGTCATGCGACTACCTAATTGGGCTTAAGCACACCTGCCAGCTATTCCACAGTCTGCTCAAGCCCCTTAAAGTGGCAGGCACCAAAGGTGCCCTGCTACACTGTCCTATTCATAAAAACTAGACTCAAATTTTAAAATGCAGATGACGAGCTGCTTAACGAATTACTTAAATAAAGGACAAGAAAATTATACACAAGAACCAGCAACTGTAATATTCACTATAGAATCTATTCCCTGCAGCAGAATTGTCCATTAGAAGATGACTGTTCATTAAAAAAATATAGTGTAGACATTTTGGTTATAAAGAAAATTTAAAAAACATTAACTGAAAGTAAACTAAAACTAGACATGAATTCCTTATTCTGTAAACATACCATCTGAAACAAGTTGCCATCATGGTCTTGGTGTTTTTTACTATGGGGTGGTATTCCAGGAAGAAGGATTGGTGGCAATAGATGGAGTCCACCTGATGAAGTTGGGGACGAGTGTCTTCACATACATGCTAGCTAACTTACAAAGGAGGGCTTTAAACTAGGTTCAATGGAGGACAGAGACAAAAGCCAATAGAGAACTAAAGAAGTAAGGTGATCCAGATAAAGACCAAGAAAGAGGAGACAATATAGGGAGCCTCAACAGTGTTCTCTGAGGTAAATTAGCAAGATAATAAATGAATAAGCTAGAGACACTTCTTTGGTCACACTTCTTTGGTCCTGTGGGCTAAAAGAGTGGCACGGGGTTGGTCCATGGGCCACATCTGGCCCATGGCACCCTCTTCTCCCATCTCTCTTCATGCCGGATCAAAAGCCTGTGGGTGCCATGTGCAGCATGGATCCCAGACCAATTGGAGTGGGCACCATGTGCAGAGCTACTGGGGATCAGGGAGTGGGGAGAGGGAACTGCGTGCGGCATGGATCCCAGTCTGGCTGAGCCCTGTGTGCACACCAGTCTAGTGCACACCCGGCAGCATGTGTGTCAATTCAGACCCAGAGGAAGAACCAGGAGCCAGATGATGGAGTTCCATGGGCTGAACTTGGGACATGCCTAGTTTAAGAAGTTTATAAGTTAATGAGAAGCATAAAGAAAAAGCAGAAAGAATTAGAAACCCTAGTACAATCATAGCAGTGTGATCTAATTGGGATAACTGGGACAGTACTTCTCATGACTGGAATACTGCCATGGATCAGGGGTTTTTAACTGGGGGGACATGTACCCCCAGGGGTACTTGAGAAGGCCTTAGGACAGGGGTGGGTAAAATGCGGCCCATGGGCCAGATGCGGCCTGCCATGCCATTCTGCCTGGCCTGCAGGGCCCCTAAATATTTAGAAAATTAATATTTATTTGCCCCTGGCTGCCTGTTATGCGGCCCTCAATGGCTTGCCAGAACTCAGTAAGCGGCCCTCCACCCAAAATAATTGCCCACCCCTGCCCTAGGAGGTACACATGGGTGGGCAGGGATGAAGCGCTGCTGTGCACTATCCTGCGCTGCCACACAGGCGCTGCCTACCTGGCTGGACGCAGGGGAAGCTCTCAGGCAGCGGCTGCTGCCATTCGGCATTCAGCCATGCACCACACCTCACTCCACTCCGTGTCTGGCCGTGCACCCCATCTTGCCTGCTCCTGCTCTGCGTTCAGCCATGCACCACCCTCCCCCTCCTCTCCGTGTCCGGCTACACACCCCATACCCCTCGCTGCACGTCCAGCCGTGTGCCACCCCTCCCCCCCCGCTCTGCATCTGGCAGCCAGGGGTACACTGCTCCATGTCCAGGTGCCCAGGGTACACTGATCCCAAAAAGTTGAAAACCCCTGCCATGGATGGTATAACTTTTTGAGAAAGGACAGGCAATAAAAAAAAGAGGTAGCATTACCACTGAGTATCAAATGACCCAAGTATCTCTTATCCCAATGTTTAAATTGACTCTCCACCTGACAATATCTACAGTTCAATTATATGTCATCAGTATAAGAAAATGTAATACAGTAAAAAATTTGGACTTGGAAGCAAGATAAAATAAATACTATTTTGAGTAAGAATAATTTCCCAATAAATACCCTATTTCTTGTATTATCCACTTTAATAACTTAACCAAAAATTTAAAAAATAATGTCCTAGAAACTGCTGAAGAATAGTGGCAGCATAGAATTTGTTCTGACCCAGGAAAAGGTCAGGGAGGCACTGTTACTCTAAAAGTCAAATTCCTTCCAGCTTGATCCAGAGATGAATACTACACTACACTTTTTTGGAAGGACCCACATATTCTGTTCATCATACTTAATCAACTCTGCTGGCCATCATGTTTTGAGTAGAGAAGGAAAGAAAACTAGAGCCTGGTTTCAATTCATTTCTTCAAATAATGGAAAAAACTGCTAAAAATGCAGCCCTTACACTTCCTTCTCCTGCGTCCAAATGCTAGAATCCATTTATAATTAATATGGCCATGCCAGGGGACTCCCCAAGGAAGCTGTAGATTCTCCTGCATTGGAGGTGTTCACAAACAGGCTGGATACACATTTGTCTGGGATAGAATAGAAACATCGCATTTTGTACAGGGGGGTGGACCAGATGACCCCTAAAGTCACTTCCAATTCTATAACTGCATGACTCTTTCAGCCATGACTTTCTATAATTCACTAATACCCTTGGTTTTTCTACCCTTCTTAAACTGAGCCTACATTTGTGCATTTACAACTTTCACGTGCATGAATATTGGCCATTTAAAGCTCTGGCTAAAGCAGCTGGCTCTGAATTTTGGCTAAGAATTGGAGGGAGACTAATATTTAGATGTAAATAACGATAAAAATAGCTACAAAAGAGTTTTATTTTGTTAGGGACTGGGGCATGAGTGGTCTTGCCTAGTGGTTAGGCACCGAAGCACAGGTGCAGTCTAAGTTGGTTTCCCAGGAACTGGGGGGAGATGGAAGGATCCATTGATAGAACTGGAACTGGGAGCTATAGCTGAAGTCAAGATAGGCTGGGGTCAAAAGCTGGAGCCAGAGACAGGGTAAGCTGAGGGTTAACCAAGATCAGAGACCAAAAGCTAGACTCAGAGGTTGAACCAGAATCATAGGGATGCACTGATAAAAGATTTTAGGGCTGATACTGATGACCGATTATTAACCAACCATATCGGCTGATACTGATCCGATTGTCGATATGCAGCCCAGCAGCTTGGAGAAGTGTCCAGCTAGTAAGTTTGTTGGGGGAAGGGATATGGGGGAGGGAGAACATATCGAGGCCCCCGCAGTGAGAAGGGCTGGGGTAGGGGCAGGCACTGCCCAGCTGGGGCGGAGGGAAGGCGGCTCCCACCACTGTGTGTACCTCAAGGGAGGCGGGGGGGCATATGCCCTCCAAATTTGTGCACGAGGCTCCAGCAGACTGCCTGCTGTAGGCTCAGGGCCAGTGCCAGTTTCTTCCCAGCAGGGGGACCAGGCTGGGGCTGTGCTCAGGCAGGCTGGTAGTGGCGCTAGGAGGGAGGCCTATGGGGGGGCTACAGACACTCTAAAATTCTCTGTAGCCCCCCCATAGCCTCTCTTCCCTGTGCCTGCCCTGAGCGCAGCCCTGGGTCCGAGTGCGAAGCAGGCAGCCCACCCATGCCCTACGCACATGCCCCCCATGCTTTTCCCAAGGGTGCATGCCGCAGTGGGAGCCACCCCACTTCCTTGCCTCCATGGCTGAGCTGCCCATGGCTCCATCCTGCACTCTCTCCCTCACCATGGATACCTCAATGTAAGTTACTGTAAGTTACTTTCAGTTGGGCCTGCTCCCAGAGACACATGGGTTAATGCCCATTGTGCCCCTGGGAGCCAAAGACCCGGACCCAGACTCCACAGACCCCCTCAGTGTGGCTCCAGGAGGTATGTGTATCAGGGCCAGATGAAAGTGTGCGAGCACAGGCCGGGGTGCTCAGAGGGCGCTCCGTGAGAGAGTGTGTGTGGGTGTGTGCATGTGTGTGGGGCCACGCCGGGCATGGCACGCTGGCTGAGTGGAGCCCGGGAGAGGAACAGCCTCCCCTCCCGGGTCCCTACATAGCTGAGCCCTCCAGGGAGCCCCGCAACCAGAGCTGTGCGAACAGAGCATGCAAACAGGCATGGCTCTACTTGGGTGCAGCAGTTTGCATGGGAGTTTGAGCGGAGAGCACACAGAGGCGACCAGAGGGCCATCCGGGTGAGGAGCCTGAGGCCAGAGGCCCGAAGAGGAGCTGTTTGGACCAGGTAGGGGTGTAAACTAGCTCTCAACCATGGTGGGGATTCATTGTGGCCACAGGCATCCTGGCACCACTGAGATCCCCACCCAGACAGAGCCCATGGCCCTACCCCCCACCCAGATGGAGCCCCTGGGGGGGCTACCTGGTATGGCTGCTGGCAGCTGGGCATAGGGGCACCTCCACTTGTGGGGTATGCTCCCTAGTGGAGTCTCTGGAGGGCTGGATGAGGGAGCTTGAGGAGAAGGTACATCAGCTATGCACCATCAGGGCCCACAAAGACTTCATCAATGGCTACTGCCAGGGCCTTCTCCAGAAGAAGGAAGAAGAGATGAACAGAGATGGTGGCCAGTAAGGAAGCTGTCCACAAAGACCCACCTGGAGCTACCTGGAAGACAGTCACTACACACTCCAGGAAACGCAGGGCCATGGCTGCTTCTCCCCTGGCCCTGAACAACAGGTACACTCCCCTCCCCACGCATGAGGCTGCTCTGATGATGACACTGGAGAAGAACAAAGGTAAGAACCATGCTGCCACACCCAGGGGGAGGTGCAAGGTGGTGGTGGCTGGGGACTCCATCCTTTGGGACATTGAGGGACCCATCTGCCGTTTGCATCCCCTAGCCCACGAGGTCTGCTGCCTCCCTGGGGCCCGCATCTGATAAGTTGTGGAGAGGATCCCCAGGCTTGTCCGGCCCACCAACTACTACCCCAACTACTATTTGTTCTCATTCATGTGGGAACAAATGACACGGGCAGAAGTAATCCAGACTGGGTCATAAGTGACTACAGGGCTCTGGGGGTTGGGCTCAAGGTGTCGGGGTCTCAGGTAGTCTTTTCCTCTTTTCCTCATGTAGTCTGTGCTCCCTGTTGCAGGCCACAGTCCTAGGAGGGAAGGATGCATCGAGGAAGTAAACTGATGTCTCCAATGATGGTGCCACTGAGAGGGCTTCGGTTTCCTTGACCACAATGTGCATTTCAGGGAGAGAGGACACCTGGGAAGAGACGGCATCCACCTCACATGGAGAGCTAAGTCCCTGTTCTTGGCCAGGATGGCTGATCTTCTTGATAGGGTTTTAAACTAAGATTGCTGGGGGATGGGGAAACACTGACTGGAGCATGCCCAGGGACATACAAGGAAGCTCCGTAGCTAGAAATACCAGGAGGGCCACTCTTGTGGAAGCTGAGGAAATAGTTCTCCTTCAATGTGACAGGAAGTCGAGGGCCTTAGTAGGAGGACTCAGGTGCCTGTACAGTAATGCCAGGAGCATGGGGAACAAGCAGGAGAAACTAGCTCTCCTGCTTTCCAGTGGCCATTATGATCTAGTATGACCTAGTAGGGATTACAGAGACCTGGTGGGACTCCTCACACATTTGGAGCATAGCCATAAAAGGCTATGCCCTGCATAGAAGGGACCGAGTAAGGAAAAAAGGTGGAGGTGTAGCTCTCTATGTGAAGGAGCAGTACACCTCCTTGAAGGCCAACATCGGCTCCAAAGAAGAACAGCTTGAAACCCTCTTGGTCAAGTTGTGGGGGGGAGGGGACGGCATGGCAAGAGAGATCTTACTGTAGGTGTATACTACAGACCACCAAACCAGGGCGAGGAACTCGATCTAGAGTTCACTCGAGAACTAACAGAGGCTGCCCGGGGATAGGACATGGTCATCATGGGCGACTTCAAGACATCTCTTGGGAAGATCACTTGGCCATGTCGGATCAGTTGCATTCCTTCCTGACCTACATCAAAGAGCTTTTTCTGACTCAGGAGGTGCACGGGCAAACCAGAGGTAATGCTCTTCCAGACTTGGTCCTGGCCAAAGTAGATGACCTGGTGACCAACTTAAACATAAGAGGGCAGCCTGGGTGATAGTGACCATGAAACCATTATGTTCATGGTCCATCGTAAGGCAGACAAATCAGATAGCAGGCTTGAAGTTTTGGACTTAAAAAATGCAAATTTCAACAAGCTCAGGTCACTAGTAAGGAATGTGTTATGGGACCAGGGACTGAAGATGAAAGGAGTGCATGAAGAGTGGTCATTCCTAAAGGAAACGATACTTGAAGCACAAAGAAAGTCCATTCCCATGAAGAGGAAATGTAGCACAAGGGTTGGGAAGCCCTCTTGGCTAAACAGGGAAATCATGGTCCTCTTAAGAAAGAAGAAAGAGACGTAAAGTCAATGGAAGCTAGGGACAGCCCCCAAGAAGGACTATATAGCAATGGCTCGCACTTGTAGGGATCAGATTAGAAAAGCTGAGGTGGCAACTGAACTAAAATTAGCAACAGATATCAAGGACAACAAGAAATCCTTCTTTAGGTATGTAGGGAACAGGAGGAAAATGAATGGGAGTGTGGGACCATTGCTCAACAACTCAGGACAGCTAGTCACCAGCACTCAGGAGAAAACTGAACTCCTGAATGACTACTTTGCTTTGGTCTTTCACCGGGCCACAGGGAAAATCATACCAGATAGGGTACAGAATGAGCAGGGTTCAAATGGCCGCCTTTCTACTCAAATTGCCATAGAATTGGTGTGTGATCAATTAAAGAAATTGGACCTACATAAGTCAGCAGGTCTAGATGAACTTCTTTCTAGAGTGCTGAGGGAGAGGGCCAAAGTAACTGTAGAACCCTTGGCAAATCTCTTCCAAAATG
Organism: Alligator mississippiensis; assembly: GCF_030867095.1. Lineage (NCBI taxonomy): Eukaryota > Metazoa > Chordata > Crocodylia > Alligatoridae > Alligator > Alligator mississippiensis. The sequence goes on along the minus strand of NC_081828.1, from coordinate 82,764,601 downwards.
TGTGGCACTCCAGGGAGGTCCCCATGGACTGGAAGAGGGCCAATGTGGTGCCCATCTTCAAGAAACAGAGGAGAGAAGACCCAGGTAACTATAGGCCAATTAGCCTAACTTCTATCCCAGCGAAAATCCTGGAAAAATTCATTAAGGAGTCTATGTGTGATAGGCTTGCAGAAGGCAGGATTCTGAACAACAGCCAGCATGGCTTCGTTGTGGGCAGGTCTTGTCTTACCAACCTCATCTCCTTTTACGATCAGGTGACTTGCCACCTGGATAAGAGAAAGGAGGTTGACATTATATACCTCAACTTCCAAAAAGCTTTCAAGCTGGTATCCCACACTGTTCCTGCGAGAAAATCGGAATACTGTGGGCTTAACTGGGAGACAGCCAGGTGCGTAGGAAGCTGGCTGTGGGGTAGGACCCAGAGAGTTCTAAGAACAGATCTGTGTCATCTTGGCGGGAAGTGGCCAGTGGTGTCCCTCAGGAGTTGGTGGTTGGTCCAGTGCTATTCAACATCTTCATCAATGATTTGGATGTGGGGGTGAAGAGCTCACTGTCCAAGTTCATGGATGACACCAAGTTATGGGGAAGCATGGTCATACTTGAAGATAGGCTGCACATACAGGCGGACCTAAAAAGGCTTGCAAGTTGGGCGGACTGGAACCAGATGAAGTTCAATGTTGACAAATGTAAAGTGCACCACCTGGGGACGAACCCTGGGGACAAACCTGGGGACAAACCCTGCACACCTACAGGCTTGGCAATGCCAACCTGACCAGCACTATGAATGAAAGGGACCTGAGGGTAATAATAGACCACAGCATGAATATGAGCCGGCAGTGTGACGCTGTAGCCAGCAGGGCTAACAATACCCTGGCATTCATCAATTGATGCATCTCCAGCAAAACCAAAGAAGTGATTTTCCCACTCTACTCGGCATTGGTGAGACTGCAGCTGGAGTACTGCATCAAGTTCCAGGCACCACACTTCAACAAGGACGTGGTAAAGCTTGAGAGAGTCCAGAGAAGGGAAAAGAGATCAGAGTCTTTGGCGGCAATCCATATGAGAAAAGACTGAGGGATGTAGGACTCTTCAACCTGAAAAAAAAGAAGGCTGAGATGGGTCTTGGTAGCAGCTTATCACTACATCAGAAGCGTACATCAAGGGCTCGGTGAACAACTGTTCACCAGGGCACCCTTGGGGAAAACTAGGTGTAATGATCACAAACTCCTGGAAGACCATTTCAGGCTCTACATTAGAAAAAACTACTTCACAACTAGGGTGTCCAGACTGTGGAATAAGCTCCCTCCAGAGGTGGTGCAATCACCTACCCTGGAAATATTCAAGAAGAGACTAGACAGTCACCTTTCTAGGGTCACTTGACTCCAGTTGTCTTTCCTGCTTGGTACAGGGGGCTGGACCCGATGATCTTCTGAGGTCCCTTCCAGCCTTACAATCTATGAATCTATGATCTGCGCCCCCATGCCCCTTCCCTCCCTCCATGCACTTTCCTTCTCCCTCCCCCAGACTTACCAGCTGGACGCTGCTATCCAAGCTGCTGGGCTGCATTCCTGGCCGCATGCATGCTGCAGCTGTGCGCGTGCATGTGGCATTTATTGGTGACATTATCAGCCACACCAACCAAAAAAAGCCAATTGCTGATAACGTAAATTTTCCTTTTTTTGGTGCCGATACAATATGAACCAATATATCGATGCACCTCTACAGAATCAAGAGCAGAAAACCAGAATCAGGGGATGCCAAAGGTCCTACTAGAATTAGAAGCTGGAGTCAGATCCAGGAGTTCAAACCAGAAAACCAGCAAGAAAGCATAGAGGGCCAGAATCAGGAACTTTTACAAAGATATTGCAGGCTGGGCCTGGCTTTTAAGGGTTGGAGCAGGCGGGGCCTACTGTCTGTGGCTTCAGGGGGTTGTCTGTTGTCTGTGGCTTCAGGGGGTTGGCTGCCCTGACTGCATCACTCCGCCTAGCCAGGACCATGGTGCAGCTCTGGGCTTTCTGTTCAGGGGATGACTTGTCCTGACTCCCAGTCGAAGCTGACTGGGTCTGGAGCTCTGCTCCATCCTCATTATATTTGTGTACACTGTCACTAAATTTTTTAAAATCTAAAGGCAGTTATAAAATAATATAAATGTAGTTACCATCAATATTAAGTGTACATACTACATACTTTCTGAAAGTAATTAATTCTACTCTTAATTGTTTTAGTTGATTGAATACTGTCACTTTTTCACTTGTTTTATAGTGTAATTAATTTAGGGCTTTATTCAGGATATTACACTTACGATAATGATGAAACAGTGGAACTCAGAACAGCTGGGAAACATCTTTTTGACCAGAACAATTCATTTTAAGCACTTACACAATTACATCACAAACTAGAAGCAATTTTAAAAATATTTTCTCTTTTTAATAAAAGAATAAATAAATTTAAAAAAAGTAGATATTTTTAAACAGTCTGGTGCAGTCTTGTTCCAATATTTTAAATAATAAGCTGTACTTTTTCCATAGGATTTTAAAGTTCATTAAGATGTTAGATGTCATTCAATCATTAGATAAAACACACCACCAGAGCTTATTCTTACATAATACCAACATTTAAAAACACTACTCTGTTTTGTCACACCTGGGAGACCTGTCAGGCCCGCAGGCAGTGCCTTAAAAAAAGAAAGAAGTGCAGTTCAGATGGAGCAGCACATTTCCTGGAGAGAAGTGTAGCTGAGGAAAAGCACTGCGTCCATATCTGTGACTGTGAATATCCTTAACAGAAAGCAGGTCACACTGGCTAGGTACAGAAGTTACACATAAACCCATTTAAGTGATCAGAAACTGGTTTAAACCTGTAACAGAATTAGAAATTCAGTGCACATAAACCAGTTTCAAAATGGCAGAAACTGGTTTAAGATAAACCTGGTTGAATGTAATATCAGACTTAACTGATTGAGGTCAAACCAGTTTATGAAACTTCTGTCCCAGACTCCTTCCCTGTTCAAGTTAAATCAGAGTTCCCCAGCATTTTGCACCCCTGAACTTGGCTGTGCTGTCTGCTTCAGACAGTAGGGCTGGCCCTAGCCCTCTGCTCCCTAGCTGGAACAGTGAGGGCTCACTGCCCTCCCCCCCCAGGCAAAAACCCCTGCTGGGGTCTCAGACCAGGAAGGGAGGTTGCCCTGTTCTGCTTACTTAGTGCTGGCTGTGACTGTGGACTACAAACCCAGAGGCACTTGGAAGCAGAAGGAGGAAGTGATGACCAACCCTGCAGAGTCCTGCTGCTATGAATCTGAACGGCAAGTCCCAGAGACCTTGGGGGCAGCAGGAAGAGGAAGTGAACACAGCCCATGCTGGCTACATGCCAAAAAACCATGCTGTAGCACCCCTAGACTTCTGCTTTGAGCCACTGCAGGCATGTGGCTGATTTCCTGAATCAAAAGTGAATGTTTCTTCATTTGCTTATTGGTTCAATCTTTGCAGCTTAGACTAACCTGCAGAGACTGAATCAACTCAGCCTTGGGCTTTTTGACTGTCTGTACTTAGTCATTATCAACATCTGCTCTAGAATTTCAGTGAGTGATTTGCCTGAGGCTGCTAAACTGGCTTACGGATATCAGAGGTGTGTTGGAGTAAGGCCTGATGCTGGCTTCCAGTAGTTAATTTGTTTTCTTTACTTTGTCTATGTTGTGGCCTTTGATAGCCCTAGAAAGAACATATTTTCTGAGGTTGAGGGGTTAATTCCCCACACAAGATAAGCTACTAACTACTCAATTTTGTCATATCCCAATGGGATACTGTGGAATATTAAGCCCCATGACATAGTAAATGTACATTAAAGTTACAGTTTAAAATCTTAGTTCCTGGGAACAACACAACACAAATGTTATTTTAACTGCTCAAAAATGCAAAAAGCATAGTTCTAATAGGAATACTGTGATATATATTGTGTACTTTACTGAGGAAAAACTAGCCTGACATAGCAAATTGGGAAAATCTAGCCTGGGACAGGGCTACATGGAGACAACTTGTGAGAGAAGGTACATCTTACTTTGAGAAAAAACATCAGAAAAAATATCTCGTCCTGGAGGAAGAAAAATGACAGAAATGGAAGGAAAGGAAACAAGACTCAGAAATCTGATCCAACCTTCTCTTTAACCACCATCTGTGGCATCTGCCAGAGAATTTGAGGCTCTAGGACTGGCCTTCTTAGCTATCAATGGACTCATTCAAAACCCTTTACTTGACCATCTTCGACTGTGAGGGATCACTGCTGATGCTATGTACTTTATTTTAAATATAATATAATAATAAATATAAGAGCATTAGCTAGTAATCTTAAAATGTGTCATGCAACAAGTGTCCCTCCTGCGTACACAGAAATGAATGGACAAAAATGAGAGGCAATTTTTTATTTCCTTTTTGGCTAGGCAAAACCTACATTTCATATTCTGTAATTCCACTGTGGCTCTAGGCTTCCAAAATCTGGAATCAAAGGGTTCACTTCACAAATTTAACTTGAATACTATGACCATGCCTTATGGGGACTTAAGTGTGGCAATATTGAGCCTTCCTGCGCTTAAAACTTAATGTCTAGCTCTGAGGCAGGAATCCACAGGCCTAATTTGATTGCCTAGGCTCCCCACTACTTTAAATGGGGAGAGTTAGTTCCCAGGACTGTGATTTACAACTGTCAGTCTGTTTAGCAGGTAATGCCAAAAAAACCAATAGGAAACCTTGAAGAGAGCAGTATATTCAAATTCACAATTTTTCTTTGAGTTGGGTGCCTTTCTGAAACTGGAATTCATAGCCCAAACTGTGCCCAGCCTTGGTTGTTTTGTGTGCAGGCAACAGGGTTACTGTTGTTTTTTAAAACATAGATTGAAAGGTAAGAGGTGGTGATGGTAGAGGACTCCCTTTTTATATAAGTCATCTACAGCAATTGCCTAGGAAGTGGGAAGCCTTCATTTAAGACAGTCCTAAAATCTACATCTGCTACATCCTAGAACAGTCCCCTAAACACCAAGCTATGGATCAAGCTGGATTCAAGGCCTTCTCAAACCCTGCTGTTAATACACCAGAAAGAAATGCAAGTGTCATGTGGCCACAGTAACTGAAGGCAAGTGGGACTGTGAATCTGTAATCCATAGATTCATAGATGATTCATAGATGTTAGGGTCGGAAGGGACCTCAATAGATCATCGAGTCCGACCCCCTGCATAAGCAGGAAAGAGTGCTGGGTCTAGATGACCCCAGCTAGATACTCATCTAACCTCCTCTTGAAGACCCCCAGGGTAGGGGAGAGCACCACCTCCCTTGGGAGCCCGTTCCAGACCTTGGCCACTCGAACTGTGAAGAAGTTCTTCCTAATGTCAAATCTAAATCTGCTCTCTGCTAGCTTGTGGCCATTATTTCTTGTAACCCCCGGGGGCGCCTTGGTGAATAAATACTCACCAATTCCCTTCTGTGCCCCCGTGATGAACTTAAAGGCAGCCACAAGGTCACCTCTCAACCTTCTCTTGCGGAGGCTGAAAAGGTCCAGTTTCTCTAGTCTCTCCTCGTAGGGCTTGGTCTGCAGGCCCTTGACCATACAAGATGCCCTTCTCTGGACCCTCTCCAGGTTATCCGCATCCTTCTTGAAGTGTGATGCCCAGAATTGCACGCAGTACTCCAACTGCGGTCTGACCAGCGCCCTATAGAGGGGAAGTATCACCTCCCTGGACCTATTCATCATGCATCTGCTGATGCACGATAAAGTGCCATTGGCTTTTCTGATGGCTTCGTCACACTGCCGGCTCATGTTCATCTTGGAGTCCACTAGGACTCCAAGATCTCTTTCCACCTCTGTGCCACCCAGCAGGTCATTCCCTAGGCTGTAGGTGTGCTGGACATTTTTCCTCCCTAGGTACAGCACTTTGCATTTCTCCTTGTTGAACTGCATCCTGTTGTTTTCTGCCCACTTGTCCAACCTATCCAGGTCTGCCTGCAGCTGTTCCCTGCCCTCCGGCGTGTCCACTTCTCCCCATAGCTTTGTGTCATCTGCAAACTTGGACAGAGTACATTTGACTCCCTCGTCCAAGTCACTGATGAAGACATTAAAGAGTATCGGTCCAAGGACCGAGCCCTGCGGGACCCCACTGCCCACACCCTTCCAGGTCGAGACCGACCCATCCACCACGACTCTCTGGGTGCGACCCTCTAGCCAATTCGCCACCCACCGGACTGTGCAGTCATCCACATCACAGCCTCTTAACTTGTTCACCAGTATGGGGTGGGATACCGTATCGAAGGCCTTCCTGAAGTCTAAGTATACGACATCCACCCCTCCTCCTGTGTCCAGGCGTTTCGTAACCTGGTCATAGAAAGAGACTAGATTGGTCAGGCACGATCTGCCCACCACAAACCCGTGCTGGTTTCCCCTCAGCATAATTTGCCCTGCCAGGCTCTCACAAATGTGAGCCTTGATAATTTTTTCAAAGACTTTACCAAGGATGGAGGTGAGACTGACTGGCCTATAGTTGCCCGGGTCCTCCTTCCTCCCCTTTTTGAAAATGGGGACCACGTTAGCCCTTTTCCAGTCCTCCGGGACTTGGCCCGTGCGCCACGAGCGTTCGAATATTCCCGCCAGTGGCTCTGCAATGATGTCGGCCAGTGCCTTCAGCACCCTCGGATGGAGCTCATCCGGGCCTGCCGACTTAAAGGCATCCAGTTCTTCCAAGTGACTCTGCACCACCTCAGGATCTACGTATGGAAGTCTGGCGCCTTGCTGCTGCCTCTCTACAACCCCAGTGAGAGACTTGTCGTGCCCCTCACTTAGGAACACTGAGGCAAAGAACTCGTTGAGGAGTTCAGCCTTGTCCCCCCTGTCTGTCACCAATTGTTTCTGCCCATTTAGCAGCGGTCCTATTCCTCCCTGGGCCTTCCTTTTACTCCCAATATATCTAAAAAACAATTTCTTGTTGTCTTTTACTTGGGTTGCCATCCTCAGCTCCATGGTAGCTTTGGCCCGTCTAACTGCCTCCCTACAAGCACGAGCAGAGGAGGTATATTCATCTTTAGTGATCTCACCTTGTTTCCAGTTTTTATGTGCTCCCCTTTTGGCCCTTAGGCTGCCCTGGATTTCTGTGGTCAGCCATGGAAGCCTCCTGGCCCCTTTCCCTCTTTTGCCTCGCTCGGGGATCATCTTACTTTGTGCCCGAAGGATCGTTTCCTTAAGGCACAGCCACCCTTCTTGGGCTCCCATTCCTTCAAAACTCCTACTCTGCAGTGCGTCCTTGACTAATCGCCTGAGTGCATTGAGATCAGCTTTCCTAAAGTCTAGCACTTTCACCCTACTAGTTACCTTACCCACTTGACGTCTTATGTTGAATTCTATTATTAGGTGATCACTGTCTCCCAAATGGCTACCGATCTGGAGGTCCCCTATCATGTCATCCCCTGTTGCCAATACCAGATCCAGTATGGCATTCCCCCTAGTGGGACCATGCACCTCCTGTGTCAGGTGGAGGTCCTGTACACAGGTTAGAAACCTGCGTGATCGATGGGACCTTGCTGTCTGTGTCTCCCAGCAGATGTCCGGGTAGTTTAGGTCCCCCATGACTACCGCCTCTTTAGCTTTTATGGTCTCTGAGAGTTGCCTCAGGAGCCCCGCGTCTATTTCTTCCCCTTGGTGTGGGGGTCTGTAGCAGACCCCTACCACCAAATCCCTTTCTCCTTGTCCCCCATGTAGCCTAACCCACAATCCTACTTCCTCAACCTTGGATTCTGTCTTGATGAGGGTTGATGTATATTGCTCACTGACATAAAGTGCAACCCCCCCCCTTTCTTCCCCGACCTGTCCTTTCTGTACAATCTATAGCCCTCAATATGTACCGCCCAGTCGTGGGATGAATCCCACCAGGTTTCTGTTAGCTCCACTAAGTCATAGGTGTTTAGTGCAAGCAGGAATTAGTCCAGTGATGAAAGTGTTCCCCCAAAAGGTAGGGAATTCTGGACTTTCTTCTAGGGTCTGTTTATTCATTTTGCATTTAAAAGATATTAGATAAAATGCCACCTGACAGCTGTCCCATATGCAATCAAGTCATACTGGCTGCTTGCAGACATTAAAAAAACCCCAAAGCGGCACGTTACTTTAAAATCTACACACTGCCACACCGAACCTAGTGCATGACCAGAAGAGACAGCGCGTTAGTTGGAGCTGGCTCACCTGACATCTGTATAGACTGGGTGCTTAAGTGGGGCTTTTTTGGCACTTTTATCTAATAGGTGATTATATCAGCTTTAGACAGAAGTGTCAAAAAACCCTGCTGAAGCACCTGATACAGATGCTGCAGAGCCAGGTTGAACTAACGCACTGTTTCTTCTGGTAAAGTGCAGTTTATTTGGTTTCTTTTAATGTCTGCAAGCAGCCAACATGAATTCTTCTTTCAATTCCATCATGGGAATACAAATACTTAAAGTTTAATGTCACATGTTTAATAACTACTTTAAGAATACCCCTGTCCTATCATACTATCCCTTCCATAAACTTAACAAGCTCTGTCTCAAAGCAATTTCATTTCTCGTTCTGAAGGTTATTCTATATTGTCAGTTCTCTGATGGCTGGAAACCTCCTTCTAGTTTTTTTTCTAAATGTATCCATAACCAATTTATACCCATTTGCACTTGCAAATATTATTTCTTAAGTCAGGCTCTCTTTTGCTTGCTCTCCTTCTGGCAAGAGTCATTACTTTTGTATTCCTTTTTACACAGCAGCAGAGTTTTAAAGCCCTCAGTCATGCTTTGTCTGTTGTGTGGTGTGGCATTCTCCAGGGAATTTGACAATATGTATTTGAATACTCTCAGGCTGCATATGACCTACAACCTGGCTCTTCCATTCCCTGGGCAAGTATGCTAAACAAGAGGATATTATATAAAAGATTTAATAGATTTCATAGACATTAGGGCTGGAAGGGACCTCGGAAGATCATCGAGTCCAGCCCCACGCCCAAAGGGCAAGAAGTCAGCTGGGGTCATAGGATCCCAGCAAGATAAGCATCCAGTTTCATCTTGAAGGTGTTCAATGAAGGCGCTTGAACAACCTCCGGTGGCAGGCTGTTCCAGACCTTGGGGGCTCGGACAGTAAAGAAATTCTTCCTTATGTCCAGCCTGAAACGATCTTGTAGTAGTTTGTGACCATTCGACCTCGTCATCCCTTGGGGCGCTCTGGTGAACAAACGTTCCCCCAGATACTGGAGGTCACCCCTGATAAACTTGTAGGTGGCCATCAGATCACCCCTGAGCCTGCGCTTTTCCAGGCTAAAGAGCCCAGGGCTCTCAGCCTGTCATCGTAGGGTCTGCTTCCCTGACCTCTGATCATGCGCGTGGCTCTTCTCTGGACTCTCTCAAGCTTCTCCACATCCTTTTTGAACTGTGGAGCCCAAAACTGGATGCAGTACTCCAGCTGCGGCCTCACTAAGGCCGAGTACAGGGGGAGAATGACGTCCTGGGATTTGCTTGAGAAGCATCTATGGATGCAAGCCAGCGTTTTGGTCGCTTTACTAGCCGCAGCATCGCATTGCAGGCTCATGTTCATCTTGTGGTCAATGATGACCCCCAAGTCTCTTTCTTCCATAGTGCTAGCCAACTTAGCACTGCTGAGGCTATAAGGATGCTGCAGGTTTTTTTTCCCAAGGTGGAGAAGCTTGCATTTATCGGCGTTGAACACCATCAGATTCTCGTCCACCCACTTGCTGAGCCTGTCCAGGTCAGCCTGGATCATCCGCCTGTCTTCTGGTGTGGATGCTTTGCCCCAAAGTTTGGTGTCATCTGCGAACTTGGCCAGTCCGCTTCTGACTCCAGTGTCCACATCATTAATGAAGATGTTGAACAGTATGGGTCCAAGGACAGAGCCCTGGGGGACCACACTGGTCACCGGACACCACGATGAGTGACTTCCATCAATTACTACCCTCTGGGTCCGATCCCGGAGCCAATTTTCCAGCCAGTGGATCGTGGAGGACCCAAGGCGACAATTGGCCAGTTTCTCCAAGATACGATCATGGGACACCAGATCAAAGGCTTTTTTGAAGTCAAGATATATGACATCAATCTCTTCTCCCTTGTCCAGGTGATAGGTCACCTGGTAGTAGAAGGAAATGAGATTGGTCAAGCAAGACCTACCCGCAACAAACCCGTGCTGGCTATCCCTTAAGATGTTGGCATCGGCCAGTCCATTAAGGATGGCCTCTTTAATAAACTTTTCTAAGATCTTCCCCGGGATAGAAGTCAGGCTGATGGGCCTATAGTTAGCCGGATCCACTTTCCTCCCTTTCTTGAAGATAGGCACCACATTGGCCTTCTTCCAGTCTTCGGGCACTACACCAGAGTGCCAAGAGTTTTCAAAGAACCGCGCTAGAGGCTGGGCTATGATGCTCGCCAGCTCCTTGAGTACCCTGGGGTGAAGATTGTCAGGGCCAGCTGACTTGAAGGTATCCAGCTTCTCAAGATGTTCCTTCACGAAGTCAGCATTAATGGAGGGCAGGGGATCACCCTCACCCGGACTTCCTGGCCCTGTAGCGGGCACGGGCGTCCCATGGGGCTGATGAAAGACCGACGCAAAGTACCTATTTAATACGTTGGCTTTTTCCTGGGTGTCAGTTGTCAGTTGCCCCATCTGGTTCAGCAGGGATCCAACGTTGCCCCTGCTTTTCCTCTGGCTCCCCACGTATCTGAAAAAGGACTTTTTATTGTCCTTGATGCTTAAAGCTAGCTGGAATTCAGTTGCAGCCTTGGCTTTCCTGGTCAGCTCCCTACAGGACCGGACCAGTGCAGAATAATCCTCCTTGGAGGTGACTCCCATCCTCCATCCTTTGTAGGCCTTTCTTTTTAGCCTCAGGAGGTCTGCTAGGTCCCTGGAGAGCCAGGGGGGCTGCTGTGCCCTCTTGCTGCCTTTCCTCTGAGATGGAATAGACTTAGTTTGTGCATTGAGGATCGCTCCCTTGAGGAGCAACCACTCTTCTTGAACTCCCCTCTCCCTGTGGTCACAGTCCCTTAGGGCCTCACTGACAAGCCTCCTGAGCTTGTCAAAGTCGGCTTTCCTGAAGTCAAGGACTTCCGTGTTGCTGACTGACTTGCCAGCTTTTCGGCGGATGGTGAAGGTGATCAGCTCGTGGTCACAGATGACCACCACAATCTGTGTTTTTGAATAAATACGAACATGCGTACTGAACTCAATGCTATCAGTGTTTAGTATCTGTGTTAGCCATGGTCTTAAAACACCTACAGAATTGGGTCCCTCAGGATCTGAATTTCACCCCAAATATGAAATAAGTGTATGTTCCCATTTGTATGAAAAACTTAACTTTTCATGGTCTGACTTGAGTTTGTATTTGATCTGTATTTAATCTCCCATACTAAAACAAAAATATTCACAGTTGCAACCCAAAACATGACACTAATAATGTGAGAGGCAAGAATTCTTAGAGTGGTATCTTTTATTAGAACAACTGTGTAGTTGGGATAGTTAGACAAGCTTTTGAATGCAAGACAGACCTGATGAAGAAAAGACCATCACAACTACACAATATCACTCTTACACATTCACAATTAATAACTCATTTATGACAGAAGGTTGTTTTTAAAACTCTAAAAATATAAACTTGCAGCCAGCTGGCACATGACAATTCCTTTAAAGCAGTGTAAGTTGAAAAATTCCCTTAATGTAATGAGATTTCCATTATATATGCATATTTCTTTTAAAGAAATTTTATACATTGTTTTTGATATACAGAAAGATGTCATTGCCCCTCCAAATTACCATATTTTCTCCTATGCAACTCATACTTTTCCCCTTAAAATAGGTCTCTCCAAATGGATGTACATGTATTAAGCAGGGAAGTTTTTTCATTGCTGAAGCAGCATCCCTGGAAACACTGTGACTGCCATGCAGCTGCCAAGATGGCTGTCACTTGCCTACATTAACCCTCTCACAGACATAGCTCTTGGCCAAGCACTGTATCTTCTTTACTGTGTAGCCCCCAAGGCCTGGAACAGACTGCCACCAGAGGTGGTGCAAGCACTTACTTTGGACTCCTTTAAGAGACATTTGGATGTTTATCTTGCTGGGATCCTTTGACCCCAGTTGATTTCCTTGGGGCAGGGGGCTGGACTCGATGATCTCCTAAGGTCTCTTCCAGCCCTAATGTCTATGAAAACTATGAAATCTATGAAGTGAGCTTCTGGTAGTATCTTGATGAAGCTTGCACAGGCACCAATGTCTATTTTTGCTGGGGGGGAGGGGGGGGTCTAAGATGATGGACATGTGACAGCTCTCTCCTAGGGTGACCACCTTTTGACAGAACACACACCTGCCCCTGCACCCCTTGGTGGCACAGCTGGAGCAGAGCTGAGCAGAGCATTTGGGGGGGGGGGGGCTTGTGTTGGCCCTTGGACTTTGCCTGCATATCAGGTGACCTGCCCCAAATACCCAAACCCCAGTTCCTATGAGGCTGAAGTTAGTTGGTTGCTTATTCCCAGTTCCTTCGTCCAAGATAATCCTTACACAATTAAAGGTTTTCAGTAATGATTTACACAAGCTAAAGAGTCAGAATGTCATCAAGTGTTTATGTATATAAAGGGCTTAGTCCACCTGTCTGTGTGTCAGTCTGTTTGTAACGCTCTTTAAATGTGAATAGCTTGAAAACAGTAAGAGATAGAATATTTGTGTCTTCAGATAAATTTCTTTGCTAAACCTTAGCATTTGTTTAGTGACCATGTCAGGATGATCCCAACTTCCAGAACTGGGAAAATACTCAGGGGCCAGGGCTGTTTCTACTGAGCTTCTCCCAGGAGGGCGCCAGGAGCCTGGCACAGCGGGGTGGGCAGAGGAAGGGGTCAGCTGAGGAAAAGCAGGAGCCAGACAGAGATACGAGGCAGTGGGTGAGCAGTGGCAGCCCCACCCCAAGCCGTGAGCAGGGAAGTAGGTGCCCAGGGGCACGGGCAGCTGTTGCGTGGCACGGAGCTCGCCTGCCCTTGCCCTTGTCCAGCAAAGAGGCATGCAGGCGGTGGCCAGGCAGCAGAATGAGCAAGTCTGCCTCCAGCCCACTGGATGAGAGCAAGTGCAGGAAGGGATTGCTATCATCAAATGTTCAGCCCATTTTAAGTTTTATAAATATTTAATGTATTTAATAAATATACAAAGTAAAATCTATCTGTTTTTGTAATTGGAAATTAATCCGTCATTCTTGATGGGCAATTAGCTAGTTTACTAATAAAAATGTGAAATAATTTAATGTATCAAGTACATAACCTTGAAAAAAACCCTGAGATTAGGAAGATGGGGCAAAATACTTTTTGGGTCACCCCAAAACACACGTTCCCATGGGGGGACTCTCCAAAAGAAGCCTGGACAGAGTTCTGTCCAACCTGAAGCTTGGTTTCTGCATGCCAGGTTGCCAACTCATAGGCCCCCAGACCTGAATAAGGAGCTGGGTATGGGCTTGGATTACATGTGGAAATCCTTTTCAGGTCACCGCAAAACACACATCTCTACCATTGGGGGACTCTCCCAAAGAAGACCGTGAAAAGTCCTGCCCAACCCAAAGCTCAGTTTGTAAACGCCAGCCTGCTAACCCATGCCTCTTCCTCCCCCCCACCCCCACCTGAATACAGAGCTGGATTTGGGCTAGGATTATGGGTGGAAATCCTTTTCAGGTCACCCCAAAACACACATCTGGAATTTGGGGACTCTCCTGAAGAAGCATGGGCAGAATCTTGCCCCACCTGATGCTTGGTTTATGAGTGCCAACCTGAGAACTGACAGGCCCTTGGGTCTATGTGCTCTGTACCTAGCCCCGAATATGGAGCTGAATTTGGGCTAGAAATATCAGATAAAAATCCTCTTCAGGTCACCCTAAAACACATATCACTGCCACCTAGAGACTCTCTTGAAGAATTCTGGGTGGCTTCTGCCTGACCTGAAGCTTGGTTTTTGCATGTTAGCCTCTGAACCAATGCTCCACCCCCCCCCCGGAGCTGTGTACTATTTACTTGGCACTGAATGAGATTATTTGGGGCTGAGGTTATGGGTTAAAATCCTTTTTGGATCACCCCAAATCATGTCTCTGCCACTAGGGGACTCTCCTGAAGAGATCTGGGCAGCACTGCCTGTCTCAAAGCTCAGTTTTTGCGTGCCAGCCTGCCAGCTGCCAGCTTCCCATGACTTGTGTGCTTTGTACGTTCCTGTGAATAAGAAGCTGACCTTGGGCTGGGATTATGGGGCAAAATACTTTTTGGATCATTCCAAAACACTCTTCTTCACCACCCAGAGACTCTCTGGAAGAAGCTTGGGCAGCTTAACCCAATGCTCAATTTTTGAGTGCCAGCCTGCCACCATTGTCACCCACCCCTTAATACCTGTGTGCTAAATACATTACACCAAATAAGGGTCTTATTTTTGTTTGGGATTATGGGAAAACCCACTTTGGGTCACCCCAATCCACACACCTCCCTGACCAGGGGATCTCCTGAACAAATCTAAGAAGGATGGTGCCTCACCCAAAGCTTGATTTTCACATGCCAGCCAGCTGAGAGCTCCCCAGATTTGTGTTATGTAACCAAATAAGGGGGTGAGACTGGGGTCGGATTTCCAAACAAAATCCTTTTTAGGCCACCCTAAACTGTACCTCTACATCACTGGGGGACTCTCCTGAAGAAGACTTTTCAAATCGCATTTGATCCTCAGCTTTTTCCACCAGAGATTTCTGTACATGACATTCAGTAAGTTGGTAGTGTGAGAGTTTTGTTGAAGGTGTGATTACATTAAGTTGGAATAAAACCATATGCATATCTAGCTCTGTATCTAATTACCAAGCCATGCTGTCTCAAATGCCAATTGCTGGCTTTTCAGAACCTTATTCCCTTGCCCCCAAAATCCATTTCTTGTATTCTGTATTTAGGTCTCTTGCATTTAAGTAGATGGAATGTTGTGCTTTCTGAGCTATCATGTAGCATGGGCTGAGGAGCAATGCAACAGGTATTCATATTTTCAGCACAGTGAAAGAAAGGGAGCTTTACATTTTCTGGCAGAGATGCTTGCTGTCATGTACTGACTGGTATGTCAGGCCATTGCTTTCCCAGAAGGAACTTTGCCCGTGGGGCAAGGGGATAGACTTGATGATCTTCCGAGGTCCCTTCCAGCCCTAATGTCTATGAAATCTATGAAAGATATGACTTCAACAGAGAACATCAGACATTTGAAAATTTATCAGTTTGCTAAAACAAAAGTTTGCTTGTTGCCAGTACAAGGTAGTTGGGCTAATGTGCAATACTGGCAATCATTTTGTCCGTTTCTACAAACTTGGTGAGACTGAAAGCTGGCATTATTATGATGGAATTTTAGAATTAAAAAGGGTTTGTCTACATGTGCAAAGAAGTACGACTAAATTTAATGCGCATTAAGCAATTTTTGGCAGGTGTCTACACATGCAGGACTTGGGACTAAAGTTGGCTCAAGTCCCTCCAATACGGCCACGTGCTCTTGTGGCTACCAGGAGCTCTAGCCTCTGGGTCACATAGCCGCCAGCACTTGGCAGCCATCTTGGAAGCTCTGACCCCTGGCCAGCCCCTTCCCTGTCCAGGAGTCGCATGCCCAGCACAGGGACAGCACGGACCACCTCCCTCCTTGCCTCCCTATGGCAGGGCTGCTCCAACCCCTGTCCCTGACCAGCACCCTGCTCCTCTAGCCCTGCTCCTGACAGTGATACCCAGCACCCCATGCTCCTGCTGGCCACCGTACTGGCCCTGCTGGCACCAACAGGCACCCCCCTGCCCAGGCCCCAGGACAGCTGTGCCCCCGCCAGCGGAGGCCAGGGAATGGGCTGTGGGAAGCCCTGATTTGCCCCCTCATCCTGCACCCCCTGCTCCAGGCTGCCTACCCCACCGCCCGCACATCTCCTACCCCCATCCACCTCCAGCACCACTGTCAGGACACATACATGGGTGAAACAAAAAAAGGTTCATTCCACTTACAACCCCCACCTCCATTCCTCCCTGCTCAACAAAGCTCCTTCGCCCCTCCCTTCCTAATACACAGTGCCCCTCTACCACCCTCCAGAACCCAATGGTTGTCATCCATGACCTTCACTGTCTGGCGGTCTATGGCAATCTGCTCCTGCAAGAAGCTGCAGACACTCCTGCTCCATGGCCAGGAGCTCAGCCTGGAACATCTCCTGGGCAATGTCCTCCATCCACCAGGCCAGCAACCACACCTCCTGCCTGTCAGCCAGCTGAACCAACTGCTGGAGCAGGTAGGTCAGTGCATGCCTGCTGCTAGAGTATCTGGCACATGCAGAAGGGTCCAGAGTTGGGTGGAGGTGACCTGGAGCCTGCATCCCCACTGGGGCTGGTGAGCTCCCTCCCCACCCCCAGATGTTGGCCCTGAAGAAGCCTTTTGTGAGAGTTTGCAACATTTCAGAGATAAGATGCTTTGCACCAGGGGTCATGGACTGCCTGGCCTCAGATTGGAGGCTGGCCATTCACAGGTACCCAAGGACTATGGTAAGCCGGCCAGGCAAGCCCAGGCCCAGACAGCCGTTACCTGAGCCCCCCCGTCCTCACGGGCTGCCCTGGGGCTGGCGGCCACTGCGTGCTGGCCGCAGGCACTCTGCCTTCCCCATCCCCTTCCCAGGGCAGAACAGGCCAGGCTGCTGGCACCACCTGCTGCTGCAGCTTCAGACCCTGCTCCCCCTCCACCGCAGGCCAACTGTACTGCTGCGCTGCTGCCCTGCCCATGGCACCTGGGCTCAGGGTGCATGGGGCTCCCGGACAACTGGGGCAAGGGGCTGGCTCTGTTCCCACCCTCCCTGCAGGGGTCCTCTTTCCCTGGGCTGCCACTGCGCCCCAAGCATACCCCTGATGCATTTGCCCCAGGCAGTGCACAGTGAGCTGTTTGTACAGGCTAAGGGGAGCCCGAGCCACTACGCCTTGCTGCTGCTGATCCTCCTGGTGCCCTGGGCACACCTGCACTTCTGGTTCAGGACCCCTGACCTATAACAGTGAGGGGGGCAAGTCAGGGCTGCCCCTCAACCTTTGCCAACACCAGAGGGCTATCTGTGGCAGCGCTATATGCCCCTGCCCCTCATTCCTGAGGACACTGCCACCAGGATTGATGCCTTACTTGGTGTGTGAGGGGCCCATGCCCATCCAGCTGTATGGACACGGGTTTTTTGATAAAGTTCTGAACTGTGTCCCGCCTCTCTGGGCACTGTTGGGGGGGAACCTGGGATCAGGAGAGTGAGGGTGGGCCAGGCAGAGGGGAGGGCAGGGGGAGAGACTGGGAGGGAGGCCCTCCCAGTGTAAGGCTTACCACATGGCTGGGGCTGGTGAGGCTGGCCGCTCAGCATGGGCCTCCTTGTCAGCGACGGCATCTGGCTGCACCCAGTGTTGTCAGGCCAGTGACATGTACTAAAATCTGAGTCAGCTGCTGCATGAAGGGCATGGTCTTATGGGCAGGACCAAACTGATGATTGTGGTCAGTCACAGCCACCCACTCTGCCCGCAAGGCCTTGACCTGTATGCAGCACTGCCGTGCCATCTGGGAGTGCCCTCAATCCTGCATCCCGCCTGACAGGGCCTCATAAATGTGGGCATTCTTGTGCCTGCCCCATGCAAACTACCTCTGCATCCCTCCAAAGGGCCACGAGGTCACCAACCTCCTCCTGGCTCTAGTTGGGGCCCCAGATGGAAAGCTTGGGTGTGTGCATGCAGGCGGGGCCGGTCCTCAATGGGGAGGATGGGGAGGACATGGTGTGCATCCCGCACTGGCCCCTGCACAGCTGTCCCTGTGTGGCTGGCCCCACACAGCAGCTAGCAGTGCTCGGCAGAAGGGCACAGCCAGGGACTAGGAGCCACGCAGCAGAGGCAAATGTGCCACAGCACCTGAAAAACACAGGAGACAGTGTTAGTGTGAGCAGTAGCAGGGAGCAGGTGCTGGCCCTGCTGCCAGAGACAGCCAGCCAGCAGCCCTGGGGAGATGTCAGGGCTGGGTAGGGGGAGCAGCAGGCTGTAGCCCTTTGCAATATTCACCTGTGGTCAAGCAGGAGTTCCGGCTAGGAGACAGGGCTGGCAGAGGAAGTCTGGGTCCTGTCCAGGGGGCACATGGGACCTGCAGTCCTCAAAAGTCCTGGTGTGTATGCCCCAAGGCACAAAACAGCTTCTCGCTTTTACAGTATGCAGATAGGGCCTGCCACAGAGCAGCCCAGGCTGGGACAGGGGAGCTGCTCAGCCAGGAGCCCTGGGGCTGGGCTCAGGGTGGCCCCCTAGTGGCTAGGCAGACCCAGCACTAAAGTTAGTGCCGGGTTGCATACACATGTGTGTTAATACACTTTAAACACGCCTAAATTTGATACTTGTATTTGCAGGCATCAAATCTAGTCACGATTAGCCTAATTTTGCCATTTTTAATGCACAGTAAGGGCATGCACGTGTAGACATGTGCCCACACCGCGCATTAAATTAGGCTAATGTGCATTAACACATCTCATGTAGATGTGCCCAAAAGGTAGGATGTAAAGATATATCAGTCACTGAAGAAGAGTTCTCCAAAGCTCTCAAGAAGAAAAGCGCACCAAGCCAGTTTGTTGCTGTACGAATGTCTCAGAAACAATAAGGATATCAGCAAGGGCACACCCAGATAGTTAAGTACATACCAAAGTTGTCTCTCTCTCAGGAACTAGGAGCACTGTACTGGTGTTAATACAGGTCAGGTCAGGTCAGGTTCTCCTGCTACCGTAGCTTACAATAGATGGAACTACCTGTGACTGTTACCGCCAAGTGCTTGGTGGCAGTTAAAAAACCTGGCAATCTCTAGGGTGCCAATGGCTTTGTGAAGAAGAGCACTTTAGAGGGGGGTCCTAGTCTTACCCCAGTGGAGGAAACGCCACCAAAAAATTATGGAACTGAAGTTCATTCCATGACTGGGTAGACTGGGCTCTTTAATCCTGGGCAAGAGCCAATCTAGGTGTGGAGTTCCAATAGATAGACAAATGGATGATCTCCTTTGCTCTGGCAGCTCCTGCAGCCAAGCTGGTTCCAAACATATTGGCATCTGCCTTTCCTTTAGATTAAACCAGCAAGGTTGAAAGAAGGACATTGGTGTGTGGGCAGTTCAATGTCTCCATGTACACTGGCTAGACTTTTGCACCATGGAGAGGTCACTCCAGTTTCACTTTATCTTTCAAGCAAATATTACTTTCAGCAAACTGATTTCTCATTCAGCATAATTCTACTGTCTTGTGAGAGAGACAGATGCCTACTACTACTACTGGTGCTAATACTGTGATTTTTCTGTTCTCATCTATTTTCTTTGTTCTATTATTACATGGAATAGTATGCACTGTGTCACAGGGAAAGACAAACGGGGAGGACCCTAAAACCTAAGGGGGGAACCCCGGGACCAGAAAACGAGGGAAGTACAGAAAAAGCTAAAGTAAAAAAAGAACACTTACTTGCAGCAAGACTGGCGGCAAAACAGGAACACCAGCAAGAACCCGCGCGAGCCATTAGCCGCGCTTTCATATGGCTGCAGCTGGCTGGTGACGTCAGCAGCAATTACCGGCCGGCAGGGATAAAAAGGATGGCCCACAAAGAGGCAGGAGGAGAGATGCTGAGGGGATTCCCAGCCAGAAGGGTCGGCCAGAAGCTCGGGGCAGAGCGAAAAACGGTGATCCCCAGAGGTGGATCTGATGCCTCATGCAGCAAAGGAGAAGCTGCCGACAGCGAAGGTAAAGCTGCACTCGAGGCAGGAGCCCCGGTGTGGGAAAAGGCGGGGACAGAAGATCGAGCCTGGAGGAATCCCGAGCCTAGGAGACCCTGCAGGGAGGAGGGAGGCATTGGCCCTCCCTACAACATTCAAACAGGTGTGACCATGGAGGGACCCGGGGGACCCGAGGATACACCCCAAGGGCAGCGACTATATTGAACAGCCCAGAGAGAGGGCAGCATTAATGAGAAGCCCCAGAGAGAGGGCGGTATTACTGAGAAGCCCTGGGGCAGCCGGTAGCATTTTTGAGGAGCCTCAGAGAGAGGGCCACAACACTGTGAAGACCCAAAGAGAGGGCCACACCAGTGTGAAGACCCAGAGAGAGGGCGACGCCAGTGTGAAGGCCCAGAGAGTGGGTCACACCAACGTGAAGATCCAGAGAGAGGGCAACGATATTCTGGGCTGAAGGGGCCAAGCCGGAGGCTGGGTGAACAGAAAGGGGCCCTAGTAGCCAGATAGGAGCACGGGGTTGTACCTTGGGCACACTCAGAGCGCACGGTGTTGGTGGTGGTGGTTTTCTTGCGTTTTTCTTTTGCGGTAGAGTATTTTCTGTTACCCCGTGTCTGGAGGGGTTGAGATAGAGAGGAGTGGTGCGGTTATGGATTGAAAGGCACCAGTGGTGCACAAGACTGGCCGCAGGACCAACAGTGACCCGCCAGGTTGGGTATAGGGCGAGGTAGAGGGGAGGTGGAGCCTCACAGAAGACCGCCAGAGGAACGAGTGACCAGCGAGGAAGATCACGCAGTACTGAGCCCCCCCTGCCCCCCCACTGAAGAAGATTCAAAGTTGTGGCAGGCGAGAAGGGGGTGGACTGTGACGCGGGTAAATACCTCCTCAAGAGATCACCTGCAATGGCAGGGCGGATTCCAGTAGGCACCCGAACCAGAGAGGCACGAAACAAAATGTTCGAGGCCAGGCGGGCACACACTGATAATGATAATTTCTTTTTGTAATTAGTACCATGTTTACCTGAATCCAAGATGTCCTTGAATGTAGGATGACCACCCCATGGAAAATTACATGGAAAATTACAGCAAATTATAGAATTATAGTATATTATAATTTTCTTTGTATGGAATCTAATTATTGGAGGGTGGTCTTAAATCTATTCTCAACCATGGAGGAGGAAAAGACAAGCAGCCTGACCCCTGTTCCTTGCTCCTCTGCCACCTTCCCCTCATTCACCTGCCCCCCACCCGATTCCCATGCTACTGCCTGATCCCCATCATGTGCTACTGCCCAATCCCCAACATCTGCTGCACAATCTCAATGAGTGCTGCTACTCAATCTCCCACCTGATTCCCACATGCATCACCAACTCATGACCCTTGCTGCTTCCCAATCCCCTGTGTGCTGTTGAGCAATCACCCAACATCTGCTGCTTCCTAATCCCCCATCCAATTATGAGCACATGCTGCTGCCCAATCCCCACCCACAATGCTGCCCCATTTTCCACCTGATCCTCATGTGTGCTGCTTCCTGATCCTCATGCATGTTGCTGCCTCATCCCCTGCCTGATCCTTACCTCACTGGAGACAGAGTGCTGCTACTCAGATCCAAGATGAGACATATTTTTCCCCACGTTGAATGAGGGGAAAAACTCATCTTGGATTTGAGAAAATACATTAATAAATAACTTGCCAAAAATCAGTGTTTCCATGAGAAAAAATGAAGGAAAGAAAATTTATAATGTGGCATTTTCTGTTAGAAAGTAATTTAAATAAATGTGCTTTATTTTACCTTAATAAATAAAAAACAGGCACAAAGTGGAGAAAAATAATTCTAAACAAATAACTTCAAACATTCACAGTGAAAGGACAATAGGTGCTTAACCAAAAATCCTCATATTGACCTAAATTTCTGACTGAGACTATTGCATGTTCAGTAAGAAAAAACAAAAAAGAAAAATCATAGTGTAATTATTTAACATGGTTTAAACCTGACACAAGAAATTAAATAATGCAATGATGTCCCCAGTCATTCAAATAGGTTCCAAGCCTGGCAGTAGGCAATAATCTCCTCTTCGCTATCCCTGAAGGCACACATCCTCTGCACTGCAGCCTGGAGCTCCCCTATGTGGCACTCTAGAGACACTAATGTGGAGCACACCCCACAAGGGGAGGTGTCTTTGCTCCTGAACCCAGGTAGCTGCATTTGTGCCAGGCAGCCCCCGCAGCTGAGAACCAGTAACTCCATCTGGGTGGAGGCCTCAGTGGTACCAGAGGTGGCAGCTCCAGCTGTAGGTGGGGGCGATCTTCAGGGTGCAGCACGTCACCACCATCGCACAGGTAGCAGTCTGGGCTACTGCTGTGCCAACCCTACTTTTCAGGTTTGCTGCCTAGAGCCTTGTGCCTCTGCAGCTCACCCTACTGCACGAACTCCCATACTAATTTGCACGCCTGGGTTCAGAGCACACCTGTTTGTGCGCTCTGTTCATCCAGCTCCCTATGGGGCTGGGCTACGTGGGAAATGGGGGTGGGTGGGGGGGGACTGACCCTCCTTGGCTCTACTCGGGATGACCTGAAAAGGATTTCCACCTTTAATCTCGGCCCAAACACAGTTCCTTATCCAGTGCTATGTACACAGCACACAGGCCTGGGGGGCCATGGGTAGGCGGACTATCATTCAAAAACTGAGCTTCAGATGGAGCGGTGCCATGCTCAGACTTATTCAGAAGTGCCCCTGATGGCAGAGAAGTGTGTTTGGGGGTGACCCGAAAAGGATTTTGCCATCCTAATTTCAGGTGTTTTTTCAGAACTATGTACTTGATACATGATATTATTTTTCATTTTAATTAGTAAATATACATATTTGATGAAATGCTAACTTTTTAACTTGTGCAGTTCATTACTAACAACCTTTAATTGTGTAAGGACCAAGGGCTCAAAGATCCCTTCAGCTGCTTCCTTTAGGACCTGGGATGAATTTCATTAGGCTCTGTCAACTAAAATATATTTAAATTAATCAAAAGCTCTTTGGAACATTTAGTTACGACTTGCACACTTTCTTCTTCTTTGTCTTTCTTTTTTTTTTGTTAGCTGACCACAGCTGCTTTTTTTTGTGAGGACAAAGGCAGAATAACTGTTAAACAGCTGTACCTTCTTTGCATTTTTTTCTAGTTAGTGGACTCATACCTTCTTTGGTCTTTCTTTGCTGTCCTACATACTTCTAGAACTCCTTTTTGTTTCCTTTACCTTTCCTTGCCAGGGATAACTCATTTTTCACCTTTGCTTTTCTGATGTTGCCCCTTCAAGTTCTTGCTACTTCTTGATATGTTTCTTTAGTAACTTGTCCTTCCTTCTATTACCTGTGTTTTCCTTTTCATTTCGAGGCATTTAAGAATGTCCTTGTGTAGCCACCTTGGTCCCCTGCCATTCTTCTTATGTTTTCATTTTGTCATAAAACTCTTAAGATGTTGCCAATCCAACTTCTTACCCTTGGGATACTTCTTGCTAGACCCTGATCCTCTGGAATGGGGGGAAGTGCAATGAGCTCCACAGGATGTTTCTCAGTTCTTGGAAAGAGGCACCTGCCTACGGCCATCCCCAAATTCCCGCTTTGTAGGAACCCCCATTCTACTTGCAGCTACTCAAATAAATTTTCTTTGGCCCTTGGCAGCTCTGGCTTGGAGGGAAAGGGGGTAGAGGGAAGGGTATTTCCAGGCTCTGAAAGGTGGTATCTGGTTCCCTTCAAGGATATATTGGCTGTAGGTGTATATCAGGGGCCATCTGATAGTGATAGGTTTGTGAACTAGGAGGCTTTGGCTGGAGCCTTCCCATTTCGGAATGATACTTGTGGATGGAGGGCAGAATTATTTAGCTGTGCAGTTGCAGCTGCCTACTGTCCAAGACTGGGTAGGGGATACTCTTGGTCAGTAACTAACAGCACCCCACAATACCATGAATAACACCACAGGATTCAAAAGCCTCTTCCCCACAAGTAGTGGAAAAACAACCAACTGGGAACATCTGCATGAGACACTTTACTGAGTATTAGAGTAACCTAATGTGTAGTAAAGCATTAGCATATACACATGCATGGTATTTACTGAGCAGTAAATTATGCTATTGTGCTGTTTGCTAGTACTAAGAAACATAGGTGCTAGATTAATGGCACATTAACTACTGCACAGTAGTGCACGTGCAGACGCTGACCAGGAACAATTTGCCTAGGCAACATAAAGACACAGGAGGGATCAGGGAGGGACAAGAGCTATGAACTGAGCAGCCTCATAATGGGGGAGCTCTCTGTCCTGGGTCCTGACACTGCTCAGTTCCTGGCTACCCCCAGGCATCGGTGGAATGCAGGAGCCAACTGAAGCATGCACTGCTTAAGCAGCAATAGGGCTGAGGGGGTACAGAGCTCCTCTGTCCCCTTGGCCCTGCTGCTGCCTGAACAACACATGCCTCAGTCAGCTCCCATTCCCCACCTGTACCAAGGAGGGGCTGGGATCAGGGGGAGATGCATGGGAGGAGAAACAGTGCTGGGACTGGAGAGATGAAGGAGAAGCAGCACCAGGTCCAGAGGAGAGATACGAGGGGGAAAGCAGCAGAGGTGGGCAGGAGCAGCGCTGGACTAAATTGCTCCTGTTGGGAATAAATTCGCTTCCAGCAAAGGCACACATGTAGACCTGCACCTAGGAATGCTTTAATGAGCCTAAATTTTCTTCACAGAAAATCAGGCACATTAATTCATAGATTCATAGATTGTAGAGTCAGAAGGGACCACAATGGATCATCCTGTCCGACCCCCTGCCCCTAGCAGGAAAGAGGACCAAGGTCAGATGACCCCAGCCAGATGACTATCTAGCCTTCTCTTGAAGACCTCCAAGCTAGGTGATAGCACCACCTCTCTTGGAAGCCCATTCCAGATCCTGGCCACCCTTACCGTGAAAAATGTCTTTTTAATATCTAACCTAAATCCACTCTCAACTAGTTTACACCCATTATTCCTAGTCACTGCCTGGGGCACCTTAGTAAACAGCGCTTCCCCTATTCCCCGTTGACCTCCCCTAATAAATTTATAGGCGGCCACAAGATCTCCCCTCAGCTGTCTCTTGTGAAGGCTGAAGAGATTCAGCTCTCTCAACCTCCCACCGTAGGGTCCATCACGAAGGCCACTAATCATGCGAGTGGCCCTCCTCTGGACCCTCTTGAGATTCTCCGCATCCCTCTTGAAGTGTGGCACCCAAAACTGGATGCAGTACTCCAACTGCGGCCTGACCAGTGCCACATAGAGGGGGAGCATCACCTCCTTTGTTCTATTAGTCATGCACCTGCTAATGCACAAGGTGCGATTGGCCTTGTTGATGGCCTTGTTACACTGCAGGCTCATGTTCATCTTGGATTCAATTATGACTCCAAGATCCCTCTTGCCTCCGAACTGCTGAGAAGGACACTCCCCAACCTATAGGTGTGCTGGAGGTTCCTCCTTCCCAGGTGGAGTACCTTACATTTATCTTTATTAATTTGCATTCTATTTCTCTCTGCCCATTGATCCAACCTGTCCAGGTCAGCCTGAGTCTGCTCCCTGCCCTCTGGTGTACTAACTTTGCCCCATAACTTGGTATCATCAGCAAACTTGGAGAGGGTGCTCTCCACGCCCTCGTCCAAATTGCTGATGAAGATATTGAATAATATCGGTCCAAGGACCGAACCCTGCGTGACCCCACTGCCCATCTGCCTCCAGGCCGAGAAGGAACCATCCACCACCACTCTCTGGGTGCGGTCCCTAAGCCAGTTGGCCACCCACCTGACCGTGTAGGCATCCACTCCACAGTCTGCTAGCTTCCCAATGAGGATAGGGTGCGAAACTGTGTCGAAGGCCTTCCTACAGTCCAGGAAGATGACATCAGCCTCAGCTCCTGTATCCAGGCAGTGCGTGACCTGGTCATAGAAGGCTACAAGGTTTGTCAAGCAGGATCTACCTGTGACAAACCCATGCTGGTTTCCCCTCAGCATCGTTTCCCCCGCTAGGCCTGCACAAATGTGTTCCTTGATTATTTTCTCTAGCATTTTCACAGGAATAGAGGTAAGACTGACTGGCCTAAAGTTACCCGGCTCATCCCTTCTCCCTTTCTTGAAAGTGGGCACCACACTGGCCTTTCTCCAGTCCTCAGGGACCTGGCCGGAGCACCATGAGTGCTCGAACAGCTATGCCAGCAGCTCAGCTATGACACTGGCCAATTCTTTCAGCAGCCGTGGATGGAGGTCATCTGGGCCTGCTGACTTGTACCCATCCAGCTCCTCCAGGAGATCCTTAACTATTTCAGAATTAACCATAGGCGGACTGGTGCCATGTGGACATCTGTCAATGATCGAGGTGGGGGAATTGGCTTGGTCGGTACATAGAAATACTGAAGCAAAGAACTCATTGAAGAGCTCTGCTTTTTTCCCCACATCAACCACCAACTGTCCTGATTTGTCCTGCAGGGGCCCTATGTTGCTCTGAGCTTTCCTTTTGCCCGCTATATACCTGAAGGACTTTTTATTGTCCTTGATTGTTGAAGCCACCCTGAGCTCAAGCCCTGCCTTGGCCTGTCTAACTGATTCCCTGCAATAGCGCGCCAGGGAGAGATATTCCTCCTTGGCGGCTGCTCCCTGCTTCCATTGCCTATACATCTCTTTCTTTGCCCCCAGACTCTCCTGGAGTTCCCTGTTCAGCCAAGGGGGCTTTTTTGCCCCCTTACCTCCCTTCCTACGTAATGGGATAGACTCCTTTTGAGCCCCAAGGATCACTCCCTTGAGATACCTCCAACCCTCCTGGACCCCCATATGCTCTATGTTCTTGAGTTGTATCCCCTCACTAACTAGCCTTCTCAGCTTGCTAAAGTTGGCCCTTCTGAAGTCCAACACCTTAGCCCCACTAGTTACTTTACCCACCCTTCGCTGGATAGTGAACTTTACCAAGTGATGGTCACTATCTCCCAGGCTACCATGAACTCGCATGTTCCTCACGAGATCATCCCCTGTTGCTAAGACCAGGTCAAGCAAGGCGCTACCCCTGGTGGGACTAGACACCACCTGGGTTAGGTGGAGGTCCTGCACACAGTGTAAGAACCTCCATGAGCGGCTTGTTTTGGCTGTCTGCTCCTCCCAGCAGATATCTGGATAGTTTAGATCTCCCATGACCACCACCTCCCTCGTCTGTGTGGCATGTATAGACATGCCCACTTGGACGGTGGGTTCAATAAGAGGTTATGAAAGTGGGATTTATTCCCAGATAACAATAGGGCTGATACATTATACGTGCTGGGAGCATGGGGCCCTGATTGGAGAACCTTGTGGACCTTGGACTGCTGACTCCAGGAAGACAATTCATAGTGAGAATGGTCATTAAAAAGTTAGTGTCCACTCTACCACCGTAAGGAAAGATGGCTTCTGCTGAGAAGTCAAACCAAGGAATTGGAAGATGGTGATGGCGGAGAAAAGGGGCACAACCAGGGGTGGTTGGTGAACATAATATGCAGATCCTGAGGAGTGGTGTTACTATCCTGTGGCAAACCAATTCAGGGGATGAGGACAGTACGTGGTGGGGGCAGAGCCCTGTTGGGGCATGGGTTTGTTGGGGCGCAGGAGCTGATAACCTGACCAAGGGAAAAATCTAAGTGGCAGTGGTGCTTGGGGTGTGGGCAAGTAGGCAAGAGTTTTCCAAGTGGCAAGCAAGGGGGCTGGGCACTAGCAGTAATGGAAGGGGATGGAGAGCACTGTTAAAAGACAACCTGTCAACTGATTGCTGTAAGGTACATGGAAGGATATATAGCAAGTATGTCAGCTGATGGTCTGGGTTTTAAAGAAGCATCAGTTTGCAACAGGGGTTTGTCTTCTGGTGTGAGGAAGGTGTATATAAAATAATGAACATTGTTCCACTGTTCCAAGTGCTGAATCAGGTAGTTAGTGATGAGCCCCATGTGAGGAACCCTTCTACATTGCCTGCTGTCAGAGGATGGGAAAGAAAGGTTGAAACTTGTGAAGCACTGTCTGTGGTGGTGTTTGGTATCTGGAGTGGAAGAACATTGGTGTACATATGCCATCAAGAACTTTATGTAATGGTTGGGGGGGAAGACCACCCCCCACCAGAAGTTTAAAAGGTGAGTCTGGAGGAAGAAAACGAATGCACTATTACTTGTGAGTTGGTTAAAGGTATCCTAACATAACCCGGTATGGTCACCATGGACCTCCCAATGGAGAAGAGGTTGGAGGCTTTCCTCTGAGAGTTGGTATTAAGAGGCACAGACTGATGGGAACATATATTGAGTGGTCATAGTAGCAGAACCCACCCATTAGTAGGACAGCTGGTACTTGTCTGCAGGCAAACATCTTGTATGGCATTCTGTTTCCCTGTGCTCATTTATGTGGCATTTTTGACACTTATGCAGAGGTAGCAATTCTGTTTCCTGGCAGTGTAGACATGTACAATGTGCACTACACACATAGACTGAGCATGTGCAGTAGGCTGTGCACCGGGCACACACACTCCCAGCTATGTGTACGCACCCATTGTGGATGTACATTTAAGGCCTGAAAATGTAGATGATCCATAACACAGTGGGAGGAAGGAAAAGTTCCTCCATGCTCTAGTCCCAATAGCTAAGTGGCTAGAACACTCACCTGAGAAAGTAGAAACCCAGATTCTCAGCCCCCCACTCATCAGAGGGGGTCTGAACCTGCACCTTTGACTTTCATGTACAGAACTCTATGTACCATGACCTTGGAGCAGTCAGATGTTATCTAGGCCCGTCTCTGGCCCTCCTTTTGAAGCTGAACAACTGCCCCCTGCCTTTAATAATAATTGTAAAAAATAGATGGAGGGCAGTAAAGTGGAGGAAGTTTCTGCCTCAGTTGGAAAAAGGCTCCAGACTAGAACCCGCACTGCATTCCCTTCCAGGTCAGCATCCATCTCACTCATCCTTGATCTAGCTTGCTTTATTCCTCCTTGCTCCACATCTCTCTCATGGTTGCCTAGGGAGCTGGCTTCAAATGGAATTCCTGTTCCTGAACACCAAAAAGGAAAGAGCTTTCAGATATGACATCTCTATTGCTCCTAGTCCTCTTTGTCAGGGACAAGTTTCTCATTGTCTCCAAATAAAAGGCCAATGAGACAATTCACAGCTCAATATTAACATCCCTTGAGAGAAGCATGCACAGCTCTTCACAGAAAAGGTATGTCACCCCTGTGGGTCTTGACACACAGTTGGCATCCTATGCCTTCTTGTATGATAGTGTTGTGTCTTTGGTCTGTTGATGGCACTAAATGGCCTCTCAGTTATGTTACTTGCTATGCTTTCTGTTGCTATTCTTTTGTACATAGCTTTGTTCAGGTGCTCCCCTTTGAACCTTCCTCTGGCTGCACCAGGGGGCTAGAAATTTGAGAGCCTTCTTCAACACCCAATTGTGAGAACAGCATGTATAGGCAGGCATCTCAGTAGATCTCTGTGTTTCTGTTCTCAAATCGTTTCGTCAAAGTGGGAGGAGTAGAATATATCACAATATAGCATTGCTGTCCCTTTACACTTCTTTTGTAAAAGGGGGGGGGATAATATGCTTTGGCTATGTCCCCCAAGGTGTTGCTGTTGGGAGCTTAAGAGGCAGGGGAGATAGTGGCTGCCTCAGTAGTGTATGAAGTGCAGCAAAATTCTCCCCAGCTGACCACTGCACTACTCTGGAGAATGGTAGCAGACACCGATGAAATATAACTTTCATCGGTAAAATTTTACTTGCAACTTCCTTAGAAATAACTTTAAATTGAAGAAAGGCATTTCTCACAGAGTAAATACTGCATAATATGTGTCTACTGTACTTTTTCTCTGGAGTAAACTGAGAATACTCTGGAGTAAATATATCATGCCAGTACCCTGAGATGTATGTTTGTGATGGCATGGCTGTATCTAAGGGAAGATATCCCTTTGCCTGTGGTCAAAGGGATTGCTGTGCCCCAGAAAAATTGCTCTAACTGCTTCACAGGTAGAGTTTTCAACTGCATGCTCAGTATGACAGGTTGGGGATACCTTTTTTTCTTTTTTTTTTTTAAGGAACCACTTCCTGACAAAAGGAAGTGCTCTTTTATTCAATTTCAAATACTGCTTTTTATGTAACCTGATGCAGAGCTTGGTTTGGTCACTTCAAGGCTGGATCCAGCTCACAGGCCGAAGGTTACAACCCGATCTAAAATATTTAGGCACACTGTCTTGCCTCATGTGATGTGGCCAAGTACACTGGTGTAGAGACACAAATTCACTATAATTTGCCCAAATTTGCTTCAGATGTCCGTTAATGGTTTCAGCGGTAACTAACAAATACCAAAAAATAATATGATGCTATAATTCTTAGGCAATGGTGTTTTGTGGTTCTTTTCTTCCTCACAGGGAATGTAAAGTCTGTCTTGTTCTGCTAAGGCATGAACAAATAGGAAAGGCTTTGCCTTTTCTTTGCCAAACTCAACAGCTATTTCAAAGGCTGCAAAGAACCTGTAGTTTTCCCTCCAATCCATAAGAAAACTTGAGTGTCTGTATTTGTCTGTTATGCAACAATATGAAAAGAATGAGTGTTTCTTTGTCTTCAGCCCTGATCAGTATTTGGTATTTCTGACAAGTTGCATCTCCCACATACAGCACAATGTAATACACATATTTGCTACTTTAAATGAACAGTGTATGGCAATTTTGGTGTTATCTCTTGATAAGACTAGCAAAATTTCATCAACATTGGCATGTAATTCCTTGCTACTACCTTTTAGTGAAGTGACTGTTATCCAGCGCTCTGGAAAGGTCTGCCTTGTTTCAGATAGCACACAGGCAACTTTTCCAGTTTAGTCTTTTCCAGTTTGAGTCTGGATGAATGCAGGTAACAATAAAGCTTTCTAACACTATAAAGATGACAACTTTTGTTTGATCTAGACTAGAATTTGACCAGCTTTTTATATTACTTCAGGAGAAACTATATCTGAAGACGATTTTCTGAAAAAAATCAAGTTCAGATGGTGAAAAAGATTTATTGTTGAGGTATTTTTAGATTGTTATATGTAAAATTACATAAGTCGGAAACATAAGTGTTGACTGGCAGGTACCAAAATGAAATTTTTAAGATTGGTCCAGGATGAAAATTAATCCAGTAACTTTCATGTTCTTACTGGAAAAGGAATGCATTCATTTATTAAACTGTGAGTTTAATGAAAATTACTACTCAATATACTATGCTTCTTTCAATTTGATACTTAACAAAACAAATACACAATTAAGACGAGACCCACAAAAGGATTTAGGTGCATAAAGTAGCAATTAGGAACTGAGCTGTATAGTCCTGCCAAGATGGTGGCAAGGGTGTGTGCAGAAGCAGACCTCTAGGCTTCTGGGCTTCTTTACAGGGGCACACTGATAGAGATTTTTTTGGCCAGTACCGATGACCGATTCTTAATGAGCCATATCGGACAATACCGATTTGATTGCCAATGTGGCC
Source organism: Alligator mississippiensis (assembly GCF_030867095.1). Classification (NCBI taxonomy): domain Eukaryota; kingdom Metazoa; phylum Chordata; order Crocodylia; family Alligatoridae; genus Alligator; species Alligator mississippiensis. Next base: position 82,733,348 of record NC_081828.1, on the reverse strand, counting down.
CAGCAGGTTGAGAGCAGCATCTGGCTGGTAAGCCTGTTGTTGGGGAAGGGGCAGGGGGGGAGGGAAGGAGCACGGGGGGAGGCAGATTAAGGCCCCCGCGGTGAAGGAGGGAATGGGGCTAGGGCAGGCGCAGCCCAGACAGGGTGGGGCCCAGGATGCAGCCACAGCTCGTCCAGGGGGTTTGGGAAGGGGGGCAGCTCCCACCACTATGAGCATCATCCTGGGAGGGCACGTGCCCCAGGATTTGTGTGCAGGGTGAGGGCGGGCTATCACTGCAGGCTGTGGGCGGCCATGCTCTTCTTGGCGGGGGGGGGGTAGTGAGCTGGGCCAGGGTGCACTTGGGGTGGGCAGTGGTGGCAGTGCCGGGAGTGGAGGCTATGGTGAATTTTGGGGTGGCTGTAGTACCCCACCATAGCTACCCTCCCAGCACCACTGCCGCCCACTCCACGCACAGCCCCAGCTTAACGCAGCCCTGGGCCCCATCCCGCAGTGGCAGCCCGCCCTCGCCCCGCACACAAATCCAGGGACACACACCCCCCATGCCCTCCTGGGGTGCAAATAGTGGTGGGAGACCCCCATGCCCCCCCAGATGAGCCACTTTCAGCTCCGTCCAGGGCCGTGCTCTGACCCATCTCAACTGGTCTGTGCCTGCCCCTGCCCCTGCCCCAGCCTCCTTGACAATTTTTTCAAAGATTTTTCCCAGGACAGAGGTCAAACTGACCGGTCTGTAGTTTGCAAGGTCATCACACTTCCCTTTCTTACAGATGGGTACCATGTTAGCCTTCTTCCAGTTGTTCAGGACCACTCCTGAATTCCACGACTCTTTAAACAGCTTCACCAGGGGCCCTACTATGAGCTCAGGCAGTTCTTTCAGGGCTCTCAGATGTAGGTCATCTGGCCCAGCAGACCTGAACGCATCCAAATGTTCTAAGAGTACCCTCACCTATTTGGGACTGATTTCATATGGACTGTTGTCTTCCCCATCTTTCTCGGGCCTCTGGACAAGTGAACATCTACAGTCTGATTTCAGGAATACTGATGTGAAGTAAGTATTTAGCTCTGCCTTTTCATGAGGCTCAACTGTGGCTGCTCCCCTGTATTAAGTAAGACAGCGGAGCTTGATTTTTTCTTGCTCCCTATGTAGCTACAGAAGGACTTTTTGTTGTCCTTTATTTCATTTGCCAGCTTGCTCTCTATGCCTGCCTTGGCTTTCCGTATCTCATACCTGCAGACCCTGGCCATAAGTTTGTACTCCTCTCTGGATGCTGAACCATTTCTCCACCACTTATATGCTTATTTTTTCTTTTTCAGAAATTCCCTAATATGAGCCAAGCAGGTCTCTTTGCCCCTGTCCTGCTTTTTGACTGTGTGGGGATGGCCTCTTTTTGAGCACTGAGAACTGCCTCCTTAAGGAAGCAACACCAATCCTGAATTCCCAAATCATTCAGTCGATGGTTGTTGAGGGCCTTTCTGAGTAGTCTCCTGAGTTTACCAAAGTCTGGACTTCTGAAGTCTAGGACTTGTTCTACTGACTGAATTCCCAGCTTTTCGGTGGATGGTGAACCTAATCAGGTCATGATCACTGTCGCCCAGAGGACCGCCAATCTTCAGGTCACCTACCATGTCCTCCCCTTTGGTCAGCACTAAGTCCAGTGGCTTTACCCCTAGTCAGTCTTTCCATAGCCTGTGTCAAGAACAGGTCATCGATAGCTGCCAGGAAGTTGGCTGACCTGCTGGAGCTGGCTGAATGATCTTCCCAAAAGATGTCAGGAAGGTTGAAGTCACCCATGACAATCAGGTCTTTAGTGCTGGCTACCCCAGTCAGTTCCCTGGAGAATACTTGATCACTTTCCTCTTCTTGGTCTATAGTAGACTCTCACCATCAGGTCCCCCTCTCCTAAGCCCCTTTGTATCTTGACCCAGAGGGTCATTATATTGATGCCGATACGATATAGGACCGATGTATCGGTGCACCTCTACTTGTTTACTGATAAAAAGTTTGGGTACCTAAATCCTGCCTATCTTCCACTTGAGCCCAATCAAAAACAACAAACATCTCCCCATATGTAAGCTCTGTGAGAAGCCCAATTTGGTAGGAATGCCACATGAGGCTCTGGGCCACCAGCTGGACAACCCTGATATGAAGGATGGGTGCAAGCACTTCTCTGCCTCTTTTGGTTGTGTCCAAGAACAGCAAGCCAATCATCTGTACTCAAAAGGACAACTTAAGCACTAAGGCTAGGAGAAGGATTTTAAGTTGGAAAACCAAGTTATCTAACTCAGGGCTGCAAGGAAAGACCTAAACTCTGGAGTGAAATGAGATTTCAAATGCATGTTCTCTCTGAAATCTCCTATCATCTTTGTAAGTATTTGCCTACCCAACTTGATGGCTATCATAAATCCCATTACTAGGGACTTTTAGGCACCCAGATCTTGAAGTGATATGCACAATCCCAAGTCAAGCACTCAGGTTCTATATACAATCCTGAATGTTACTCCAAGAGCTGGGTCTGTAAGTCTTTTTGTGAATCTAAACTTCAATACTGTGGTACTTCAAAGGTCTTCACCTTCATTGAGGTCCAAAAACTTGGTCTGGTCCTCTGAAGTATTGAGCAAATGCAACTTCCACTGTCTCAACAGAAGCTGCAATTTAGGAATCTTAGAGACTTAAACTCAAAGTCTAGGATAAAACTTGTAAAAGAAAATTTAACAAAACTAAATTTCCTAAGTGCAAAATATTTGCCACATTTTAAAATTATAAACTATAGGCTGTATGTTCCTTGGGAAAAAAAATGGAGGATGAAATCCCAAATCCACTGAATTCAGAGACACCAAAATTTCCCCTTGTGTCTTTCTCCATGTTTAAACTGACATAGCACACTCTAGATACTAATTAACAAATAGGGTTTTCTGCTTCTTGTGATTTTTTTGCAGTAAGAAAACACTGCCCTTTCTACGCAGGGGACTTGGCTGGAGAGACTGTTACCAAACCTTCCATAAAAGAAGATTCTCCTGACTGAGAACAACAAGCTGAAATTTCAGCCCAAAGGGCAATTTTTTCAGAATATTAAATTCCATGGAACAGAAGTCTTCAAATAATATACTCCTTAATTGTATCAACTACTTAATTACAGTGATAGATTTTTATTGCACATTTTTGCTTAACAACATCAAGCAAAGGCAGTAGATAATAACACCTGTATAAAATGCATCCAATTTTTATTGAGTGTACTTCCATTTTAAGATCAGATCAAGGACAGTAATACTGGGAATTAAAAACAGCAAAAGCCAGAGATTTTAAATCATTAAGACACACTCTTGTAAAGAAAACATTTACCTGCTATTAGCTTTTGGAGGGTGCTCTTATCTCCATTAACAGCAGCAGCATGAACTTGAGATGCTAATGAGGAATGATTGAATAGCCAGTTCTCTGAAACATTCATACTCTTTCCAGGTATTGTCACAGGCTGGATCTGCATCAATAACATTTTAGTAAGAATGATATAGTTTTGAAAATACGATTGATAGTTTAAAAGACTATTCAATCCAGACTCAACTAAATTATACATCAGAGAATTATTCATAATTGCCTCAAACAAACACCACTAAAAATCTCTGTGGATCTCTGCAAATTACAGTACAAATATTTTACAGCTGAACAAAATACATTTAAGGATTTTTATTACAAATGCTCCAAATCAGCAAACAGCCATCTTTTTTCCAACACTTAACATTTGATATGTACAATACACATAATCATATTATTCCAAGTAAAAACATTATCAAAGGTAGTGTTTTTCAAGATCATAGCCTGGGATACAGAGAAAGACTGCAATCTTTCAAGAATCATACAAAGTTAGCAACAGACTGAGAAATTTAAACCAATTTTCTAAGTCAGTGATTCCCTAAATAACTAGTGTATGCTGCCATCTGCATTACATGGAGGTAGCAGAGATTAAAAAATACTTTTCTTAAACTAGAAAATAATCAGAACACATGGACCTTAATGACCAGTTCTTCTATGAAATCTTATATTCTTTAGCTTGTCAGATAAAATGAAATATTAAAGAACTGTGTTATAGTACACTATATTTCATATATTTGGCTTGCTACTACAACCCCTCAATAACACGAAAGAATTCAGTTCCTGCCCTTCATGCATCTCCTCCAGTTTCTCTCTTAGGCTCAGCTCTTTTGGAATCTCCTCACTACTTGAGCAAATATAATCTGCTGAGGATATTGTTCCAGTGGATATTAGGGAGTGCTCCCAGAGGATGTTTTTGGAGGTGAAACCAGAAGTAACACAGTGCTGTGGCAACAAGCAGAACCTTCAGTTAATACTGTCCACCACACTGGTTACTGCATGGGATGTTACCATACAAAGAGGGAGGGAATCCTGACTGACAGATAATATAGTTACTTTTCTGGATGATACCATATTACAGCAGTGGCTGCCAACCTCAGGTCACAACCCAAATTAGTATTTGGGGGGGGGGGGGGTGATTCTGCCCCTTGCTGTGCCCCTCCCACCTGCAGGGCTCTCTCAGAGCATGGTTCACACAGCTCTTGCAGCTGCTGCCCCCCATGATCCTGGCCCAGCCTGGGCTCTGCTGGCACCACCAGGCATGAGTGAGTTGGTGGCAGAGGTAGGGGTCGTGACTTGGATTTAGGGTTGTCACAAAAAAGGGTTGGGAGCCACTGTTCTACAGGGTGTGTTCAGTTTCAAGAAAGGGAGGACAACTCTTGAATTTCCAGAATATTTGCTTTTGGTGCATGTTATACCAACGTACTCCAACTCCTGTACATTTATACCTTTGCTGCAAAATATTTGAACATGGATTATAGTTCTGGATTACAGTTAGTATATTTAATGTCATAAAGTTCTTAATGCTGTGGTGGCCAAGCCTCAGCATTCTTAGTACTGATGACTCTGAAACTCATGCTAAGCTCAGGCCTACTCACAAAAGTTAAAATACAGAATACTGATGCTAACTACATAATGCAAGAGGATGTGAGTTCATGGCTAGGCCATCTGAGAAGAAATAATGAAGTATCTCTTCCAGCTTATCTTGCTATATTCTGGATGGTTTCAGGCAGGCTCCTAGTTGTCTGGTGTGTAACCGTGTGAATTGTCTATCCTTGATTAATTAGTGTGGTAAGTATTTATTTTGCTATAACTTGTGTTTATGTGCAGGAAGAGACATTCTCCACATGTGATAGGAGTCTCCTGATTTAGTTTTGTTTTTGTTCTTCTCTCATGATTTACCTTGTTTTCCAAGGACATGTATGTTTTTCCTGGTGGTTAATCAGTTTCTTGATATGTTCCAAACTGGATAACCTCTTGTCACTGAAGAAGGTAACTCATTCAAATTAGAAATTTCTGATAACCAATAATGAGCAGGCTGATTAACAGGATTTTCCTGTCAATTACTGCTTGGGACTCTCTCTTAATTTACACAACTAAACGAATGCTTTGAAGAGGCTGAACTAAGGGTATAAAAAAGGCAGTAAAACAGCAAACAGCCCGCATGTTTCAAGAGTGAGAAATCTCTGACATCAGTTGCTGATGTGCCCGACTTACTTGAGAAGTCAAAAAGAAACAGACTCTTTGGTAAGAAATCATCTAGCTGATTACTGGACTTTGATTTGGTTTGGGCTCATTTCACTTGATTTTGAATACTTGTAGTAAATAAAGCCTTTCTGTCACTCATTGAACAAGGTGTCATGTCAATCCCTGGGCTAGTCCGGAATCCTAGATTTTTATTTGCTAACAGTACTCAGTCCAATCAATGTATGATGTCCCGTAGGCTTTTTGTTTTTGCCAAGGTACTATCAATCCTTTGTATCCTACAGACACATTGAGTAAAAGTCTTTGGAAACATAAGCTGGTGAAGACATTGCTGTTAAAATCTACAGACTTTGATTCTTCCTTCTGCCCTTTGCAAGAAGTTTGTGGGGCTTTGAGGGCAAGGGAGCAAGGAGAGACATTCTGCTGCTATCAAACATCCAATGTTTAGCTCAGCATTTCATCAGTATTCCTCCTAATTTGTCTTCTCTCCTGGAAGATGGTGTTTGCAAACTTGTTGTGCAGCAGAAATTCTAGTCTGTCAATCAGGTTAGTTAGGGCAACCCTTTCAAGTCCACCTCCCTAGTTCTTCACTCTCTGATATCCTGTTCTGTCATATCAATGAAATCTAAACACATGACACAAATACTACTGATACTTCTCTTTTCTCATTCAAGAGATTCTGATATAGTCGTGATAAACTGGTCATCATAACAGAGAGGGAGAGAGACAGGGAGAGGGACTGAAATATGTACCTTGGCAATAGAAGCCCAGTTAAGATTCAAACACTTCAAACCTGGGAGAGACACAACCATTCTTTTTAAAAATGTTTTTAAAAAAACTGAACTGTGTTTTTATTTTGATGTGTCCAGTGTTCTTGCCAAGTACACACCTGTAGTTTGAGGTGCTCATTTAAGAACTGTGAAACTGAACACATACCAAAAGTATGCTTCAAACTGGGGCCTTTGTATAAGGTAAGGTGGTGCTTTTCTTTTGCCATGAAGCTTAAAAAGGTACGTTCACTGTCTGTGAAAAACTTCCAGATCAGAAGGGTGAGCCATCCCATCCAGGAAGATATGACCAGACAGCCCAGCTTTGAGGGAAGAGAATACATGATACAATTGCCAATTGCAACAAGGACTGAGGAATCCATAACAATGCTGCAGGGATATGAGGAATAGGAACAGAGACAGGTATTACAAGAACAGACAGATGGAAAAGGGAGCAAGACTGTTGACAGAGGGTCTTCACACAGTGGTTCCAAACATACCCCACATCTACGAAGGCCTGTTCCTCCAGCATGCTCTATCATCCTATAAATTATGTGGGATTTAAACATCTGTAAGGGTCTTGTGCAGCAGAAAATTCCAGAGGCTGTGGTAGGCAAACAATGCTTGTTTCAACCACTGTGCAGCCCTGCACAACCCATGACTGATTCAAAGAGGAAGAAATAGAAAAGGGGCACCACAGGCAACATATACCACTATAATTGAGGCAGCCAGTACTATTGATTTTTGCTTTTCCATTTCATGTTGCACTTTGGTTTAATTATTTTAGGCTTACTAGTTTTGCACTGCAGTACATTCACACTGCAGTTTCCTCTGCAACTATTGACAGGCAGATGGCCTGCCTTTGCTGTGCTTGTATACTTGTCTATTTAACAAACTTAGTTCTCCAAATAGCATTGGTTGTTACTGTAGTATTTGCAAAGACCAACATCCACATTTATACAAAAACATTTTATTAACATATGAGAATCACAAATCACTTAAAAGTAAAACTGATAACAGGTGAAAAACCACCAAAGATGTAAAAGTTAAGATACAAGCCTTTACTCAATGCAAATAAAGATAATACCAGGTACAATTTTACAAGATAAGTATCATAGCAGGCTCCATGCTTTATTTGAAAGTGAAACGACAATGTAGACAGAAAAATAATACCACAACTCCTCTGGTTAAATGTAGTCAAGAATTCATGTATTTTTAATCAGATACTCAACCATCACCTGCATAGTCAAGATGTGGGCACACCTAGCATCCCTTATACGCCATGAACCTGTACTAGTGCTGGTGTGTGTAATTTCTGGTTGTGCAAACTGATTCAGCAAATTGTATTTATTCATGTGAAAATACTTGCCTTTACCCTCAGAAATGATCTGCAGAAAACAGCAGGTCATAATTACATATGTAGCATTTTGTAAAACTGGATGCAAGTGTGGCAAAGGCAGAACCACCTTAGTTTCAACCTCCCAAATCCATCACAATCCTGTAACTGCTTAGGATGTAACTGAATTTTCTTTTTGCAGGACCTATATAATCAGGGCATGCTTTCATGAGCCATTGTAGAATACAAGCAGAATTCCTCAAAATAACTTATCAATGGGGTTTTGGTGGACAATTTCACTAAGAGGGGAGTCTATGCAAATAAATGATAGCTCCCATTACTGCTAAGTCATGCACCTTTATCATACTTCGCATATCAGTGTTAATGAACCTGCTCTGTTACCTACCCCATAAAGCAAGGCTGTAATATTCCTTCTAATTGCTTTCTTGTAAAGGCAGGCAAACCCCTCCTAACTACTATTTCAGGCACCACTTTGTGAATTGCACTGCAAACCTCTACCACCAATTATTCAAGAGTCAACTTGCCAGCACCAAGCTAGAGTTACACTTCTAGGGGGCCATAGCAACAGATTTTTGCACTGACATGCTCCCTCAAATGAGTTCTCTGGGGCTGCAGTGTTAGAGCAAACTTTTCACATTCTAAGCACATCTACTTCCTCATGAAGAAGTTCCAGAGCCATGTACTTATCCCATGTCTGCAAGACAACAGTCAGTACAGTGTAATAGTTCTTCTACTTTAGAAGTACCAGCATACACATAAAAGCTGCAGCAGTCCGTTCGATGCTTCAAAAAGGTTCCTATATCTACAGGGTGCATTTAATTTAAATCAAATTGATTTAAATCACTGGTCAGGAAGCCTTGATTTAATCACTGTTTTCTACAAAAAGTACATTCTTGTTTGATATCCTTTATTCATTTAACTTCTTGAAACTTTGCACTTTTAGAGAAAGGGAAGGGCTTGACTGCGTGTACACAAATTTGCTGAGACAAGACGGCTGGCGGGTGGGTAATTAGGTCTGTTATCTCTCATCTCCATACACTGCTGTTAACAAGGATGTTATCTCTGGAGACAACTACCTCTTCCCTATTCCTGAAGGGTGTTTGTACCCAAATGCTTGCAAAGAACAATTTTTCTAACTATTCAGTTGGTCTAATAAAAGATATAACATCTACCCAAAGAACGTTGGCTGCCTATGATCTCTGGAGACACAAATCCACAGTTTGAGAACTGAAACTAAGCATCACAGAGATGCTTAATGGGATCTTCTAGACTGAGCACTGAGTCCCATTGTGTAAAGTGGTTTTATTTAATCTTTACTAACCTATAGAGGAGCCTCTGGGAATCCCGTAAGATTGATCCCCTAATATAGCCTATGGCCTGTTGTGACCTATTTATAAAACTTCTAAAAAGGTTATATATATATTGTCTCAAATAGTATATAATTAGAAGTTATAATTCCTATTTCATGATGACATCTTTGAGCTTTAACATATCTTAAATTAAAACTATCTATATGTTTAGCTTTTTAAAAGCATCTTAACAAAAAATAAAAATATGATTAAATTAAAAAAAAATTGATTTAAAGAAAAAAAATCCAATTTAATTTTTTTTTTTTAATGTTGATTTTTATCCACCCTGCATATCCATCAAGCACCTTTTGGAAGGCCGATTCCACAGCAAAGACACTTGGCCAGAAATGAAAAATGGCTCATTTAATAGATATGACTTAGCCAATCCATATTAGTAGCCTATTGTAAGGAGTCTGCAGAACTGGACCAGCTTCATATAATGATGGACTACAGTTCACTCCTGCTTTTGGGACCATGAAAGATAAGCTGTCCTACAACAGACCAGCAACCAATATTTAGAAATGCTCCACTCTGCACAAAGCTGGGAAACCAAGCTCCATATCCTCATATCCAACAGTGTGGACTAGGGTTCAGCAACAGAATATAGATAAGCCCAGGCAGACCTGCATGGGCATAAACCAGAGCATGAGCATACTCTGCTACTAGCACACTCTTAAAGCACGCATACCAATTACTCTTAATGTATCTAAAATTCCAGGAAAAATAGTCACTGTCATGTGTGTCGTGTCCGTCCCCCCCTCCCCCCCCCCCCCAGGTTCTATTGTTGGCTCACTAAAAAAGTTCTTCTACTAATGAGGAAGAATGACAACTAGCATTGAAATTCCTGTTGACATTTTTCCTTAAAAGTTTGTTCTTTTTGTTAAGATTCTTCAAGGAACAAGAATTTTTTTTCCGGGTATCCTCTGCCTCCTTACTTAGCTCTAGGGAATTCTTATATCTTCTTTATAGTGCAAGAAGAATAGAGAGACACGGTATATTTTTATTCAAGTTGCCACAGCCTGAAAAGCACACCAGCAACTTGAAACAATTATAGCCTTACTCTATTTAAAAATTGACCATTTCCCCACCTGAAGAAGAACCATAAAAATCAGTCAACTTATACATCAGGTCAACCTATACTTGGAATAATATGGCATTATTGTATGGAGCAGGTAACACTGCATGACACCCTTAAGGGCCAGCCATTAGAGGATGCCACATAAGTTCACCTGTTCCTCCTCCATACTGGGAGAACATGTAAGCCTACATGTAACTATTATGGGCTACAAGGGCTGATCTTTAAGGGTGCCATACAGGACATTCTACTCCATCCAGTTGATAGCAGGGAGGCAAGCTTAGGCTGTGTGGAGAAGACCACAACGGGTGAGTGACTGAGACAGGAACACTGCGTGTTCTCAGCAGTCCTTTGCCCATCCGAGTCACCTGCTCACAATCCCTGGCTCCTGCCATGCCTCCTACCTCGCCTGCAATGTCTTGGTCTTTTTAAGTTGTAAGTTTGAGAGGCTGGTTTCAGAAGTGGGATAGCCTCTTGCTGGGTATATCATCTCCCTCAGGGCTCATGGAGAAATGCCTCTAACTTTCCTATCATCTTCACTCTCTGGCCTCCATAGACTTTGTGAAGGTCTTGGCCTCTCTAGCCTTGACTCCCTTTTTCTGTCTGGCTGGGCCCTCTAACTCAGGTCCACAGTTCTGGCTACGATTCACCAGTAGGTTGCCTCACCCTGCCAGGCAGCCTCTCTCTGGTGCTCCACGTCTGAGTTGCAGTGATTCAGCTTTTGGTGCCCTGCACTGCAGCATCTCCCTCCTTTCTCAGTGGACATTGCTTCTCATCCCACACAGATACTCTTCCCACACCTTCTCTTTAAAGCCTTCAGGTCAGGGCTTAAGTATCCAGGCATCCTTCCCTTCTCTCCATGGCTCACCTAGGATCACTTGTTAACTCACTAATCACCTAATTTATGGGCCATCCTGACACTATCTGCTTTCTTACAGCAACCAGATCTCACTTCCAAACCTGGCTCTCCTCACCCTCCCTTGCCTGAACCACTTTGAACCTTACCCCTCTGTCTCTCCCTCTCCTCTTGTGTTCAGTAACAGGATACAGGTCCTGTTACATATCCCCCCTTGCTCTTTTCCACTGATGAAATGGGTGGGTGTTCAGTGTAAATCTTTGTACTTTCTTGAAACAAAATCTGCATTCACATTTTTTCTCCCTAAGCGATGTTCAACATTAAAGCAGTAAGGCTGCAAGCTTAAATACCAGCTTATGAGTCTGGCATTCTCTGTCTTCATCTGCTGTACCCATTGAAGTGGGGCATGGTCCGTTACCACTGCAAAATGCTGCCCTAACAGGTAGTATTTTAACATTTCTAACACCCACTTGATTGCCGGGCATTCTTATTTGATTATGGCGGAAGCCTAATGAAATCACTGGTCTCTCTCTCTCACTGGTCTCTCCTTTTGGGTCAACACCATGTCCAGGGCCCCATCCAATGGATCGGTCTGCACTATGAATGGTTTCGAGAAGTAAGGTGCATACAAGGGAAGCAAAGGGCTCTCTTCACCTCTTAAAAAGCTTTCTCAGCTTCTGCCACTCGCCTTACTTCCATGGGGGCTCTTGCTCATATGCGCTCAGTTAGTGGTGCCATGAGTTGTGAAAAGCAGGGCTTTAACTTACGGTAATAATTCACTAAGCCCAAAAATGCCCTCGCCTGCTTCTTGGTTCTGGGCAGTTGGTAGGTGTCCAAGGCCTCAACACAGTCAATGAGGGGGAATAGCTGCCCTTTCCCAACCTGGAATCCCTGGTAGCACATTTCCTTTTTCCCCAATCACACACTTCCTGGAATTGGCTACAATTCCAGGACTAAGTTTGACCCCAAATCCCTGCAGCACCACTTGGAAAGTTCTGAGATGTTCTTCCCAATTGGCTGTAAAGATGATTATGTCACCTATATATGCAGCTGCATAATCCTAATGTGGTCATAATATCTGATACATTAGTTAAATATCTGATGCATTAGTTACTGAAAGGTAGCCTCAGCCCCTTTAGCCTGAACAGCCTTCATTCAGAGCCTCCACGGATTGGCAAAAGCAGTCTTTACCTGATCCTCTGGTCCTAATTCCAGTTCTTCAGGGTACAGAGCAATCTATAAAGCTTCCCTTGCCTTCCATGGTTTCAGTAGGTTTATGTGGTAGATCTGCTTGATTTTTGTCTACCTGGTTGGCGCATCTTGTAAGTCTACTGATGTAGGATTTCACTGGGTCCTTGCCACCATACGAACTATCTTGACTGCTGATCAGGTAGTAGGACTAAGATTCTATCCCCCACTTCAAGCCTCCATTCCCGGGCCTTTTTATTATATCGCGTCTCTTGCCGAGTTTGTGTTTCCTGCAACTGCTTTCCCATTTGTCCTAGCATTTCCCTGAGCTATAGCACATATTGTACCGGATTTCTGGCCCTGTGAGGCTGCACTTCCCATCCTCCTTTAATTAAATCCAGTACCCTCCTAGGTTGGCATCCATACAATACTTCAAATGGACAAAAACGCATTGAGGACTGGGGAGCTTCCCTTACCGCAAACAGCAAGAGGGCTGGCCAGCATCTGTTCCTAACATTGGGGCACTTCCGTCACTTATCTCATCATCATGCTTTTCAGAGTCTGATTAAATCACTCTACCAGCCCATGTTTGTGGGTGGCATATGGAGGTTCTTAGGTGTTTCACTCCCAGCATCTCATGTACCTCCCCAAATACACAGGACAAAATTAGTCCCATAGTCTGTTAATATTTCTTGAGGCAGACCCACTCTCATAAAGATCTTCAAGAACTCCTGTGCCACCTCTGCAGCAGTTACAGCTCTTAGGGGAACTGCTATAGGATACCGTGGTGCATAATCCAGTAGCACCAAAATGTACTGATATCCTGACAAAGTTCCTTGGGTGATATCCTGATATGCCCCTTTTACGCAAGGGGCATATGATGTCCATGGCTACCCTTTCAAAAGGGGTCTTGATAAAGGGGAGAGGGACCAGTGGAGCCTGGGGCGATTGGCTAGGGGCTAACCCCTGACATGCAGGGAAAGATTCACAAGTCTCCCACCTTTAGTCGCAGTTCCAGCTAATAGAATCTCCCCCTGATCTGGGCCTCAGTTTTCTCTCTTTCCCAAGTGATCCCCTGGAGGCAACTCCTGGTCAAACTTTAAAAGGCCTCTCCAATTCTTTCATGGTGCTAAGAGATTACTACATAGATTAGTACAAGATTAGAGCAATGTCAGTCTTTAGTGTTGTCTAGATATATGCATGTTGAAGTTTAAGACCAAACAATGACAAGGCTGTGTTTTAGTTGACATACTTTTTTTTTTGCATATATATAGTACGATTCACTGAAAGACATCAAGACATTTTACGTATGAATCACTTACAGGTATTACCTTTAATATACAAATTCTCATACTGGATACCTCAAGAAAGGTATATTTAAGTCTCCAAATCAGTGACACAATTTGTACAGACTTAAGATATCTATGGCCAAAGTGACTTTCCCAAGGTCTATGACAGAATCAAGAATTAAATCCAGTTTTCTTAATTCTTAGCCACAGAAGAACGTAATTAAAACTGAGCACTATGAATTTAAAACTCTAGTTTTGTGAACTTCTTTGCTTTTCCCTACTTGTTTATATGTTAGAAATAGCAAGAATGCTGATTTGGTTGAATTCACCCCAGGTGGTCTTAGGGAGGCCTAAAGCTCTGACACCTGCTTGGAAGAGCTGTAGTGCTGAATCTCCCTTTCCCATGTTCGTTCTCCAAAAATATTTAGTTGTTAAGTTAATAAGCAGGTGTTCATGAAACACAAACATGAATTTCAAACAGACTGATTAAAAATCTTGGTACCACTCAGTTGATCAGTTTTCATGTTATTGGTTCCAAGGTCACCATTTCTTAGTTCTCCAGTCAGCGATCTAGACTAGTCAAGACCTGCATTTCTAAATGCTAAAAATAAGCTTAAAAAAAAAATTGTATCACCACCACACTTTTCTTCTTCTGCATCTCTCCCCAGATTATTTTTGGAGCACAAAAGACTTCCAGCTCCAGACAACAGCTCCCTGCAGAGGTGGTACAATTGCCTACCCTGGAAATCTCAAGAGGAGACTAGACAGTCACCTTGCTGGGGTTCCCTGGCCCTTGTGATCTTTCCTGCTTGGTGCAGGGGGCTAGGCCCGATGATCTTCCAAGATCCCTTCCAGCCTTACTGGAAGCCTTACAATCTATGAAAAATCCTTCTTCTAGTTCCTTTTAAATTAATTTGAAGGAGGATGGGGGCTAGATGACCAGTTCTCCTAGTATACTGAATGCATAAGTACCTTCACTGCAGAAATAGTATGAATGCATAGATAAATGCAATGCAAAATTTACAGGTTTAAACAAATGCACACATTAAAAAGGTAACTAAATTGCTGCATTCATCTAAACATATACATGTGCTTTGGCAGGATCCAAGCTTAAAATGTAACTTTTACCCATTGTCTGTGGTAAACTTGGTACTATGAGTGACCTTGTAGCTACAACAGCCCAGGAATTATGCAAGAGGCAAGGATTTCTTTAGGTGGTATCTTACTGCACCACTGTGTAGTCAGGTCCAGTCTATGGCTCCACCAAGCCCTGGGACCTCCTGGTCAACCTCCTCATGGCTCTGGCCCAGTTGGCCAGCTATAAAACCAGGAAGGAGGCTCTGGCTGGGGGGGAACCTGGGCAAGTGTAGCTGTCTTCCTGTCACTCCTCCCAACCTACCTTGACTCATTTAGGGGGCAGTGCATGCTGGCCAGTGTGCTCTGCTCCTTGTCCCTTTCCAGATCCCTTGTTATTAACCTGTGACCTCAATCCCATTCCTTTTTCTTTTTTGCTGTGCCAAGAAGCTTATAGTCTCTCATGATGGGCCAAAGCCCACCACCCCATGGCACATCAAATATGCCTGTGCAGTTGAGATAGCTAGACAACCTTCCATATGCAAAGCATTCTTCTTTTACTCACCAAACCTGATGAAGAGCGCCTTACGTTCAAAAGCTTGTCTAACTCTATCCCAGCTGAGCTATTTAACACCCTTGCCTCTTGCGGGTTACATTTCCCAGTTTTTTCCCCTAGGAATTCATTGGTTTACAATGGATCTGCATGAGGCCCTGGGAAGGGCTGGAGGCAAGGAGGGGATAGGCTCCCAGGGTAAGGCACGAACAACGCCGCGGAAAGGCAAACAGGCCGGTAGCGCAAACCTAAGGCGCTCGGACTCC
The DNA here is from genome assembly GCF_030867095.1 of Alligator mississippiensis. Lineage (NCBI taxonomy): Eukaryota > Metazoa > Chordata > Crocodylia > Alligatoridae > Alligator > Alligator mississippiensis. The sequence goes on along the minus strand of NC_081828.1, from coordinate 82,718,005 downwards.
CGCGGCAGTCCCATCCGCAGCGCGCGCGGCTCCACGGCGGCTCCTTCGGGTTTGCAAGCGCCCGCACGCCCGGCTGCATATTGCCCACCTCCTGCCCGCAGCCGGGGCGGGGCCGGGCGAGCTGTCGAGCGAGGCCATGTGCCAGGGTGCGGGCCCGGCGGGAGCCCCGGGCACAGGCCCCTTCCCCCGCGCTCCACAAGGCGGCCACGGCAGCCGCCAGCGGAGCGAGCCCCCAGGCACGACACCTCCCCTCCCTTCCCAGTCTTTCTACATTCGTTCTCCCGCTCGCCCGGGCCCGGCGCCCCCAGCTCGCTCCGCGACCCTACTACTCACCGCAACACCCCCTCCTCCTCCCGTGGCGTCTCCCCCTCAGGAGGTCCACGCAGTGCAGCGTGGGAGGGCCGCCGTCAGGCCGCCGGGCGCAAAGCATGCCGGGAAGCGGGCGCGGGCGGACTACCGTTCCCGGCGGGCGCTGCGCGGAGCCCGGAAGTGTGTGGCTGGGCGGGCGGGCGGGCTGGCGGCTGGGACCGCGGTGGCGCTGCTCCGGCTGCTTCCTGGAGACGGGGGAAGTGAGGAGCCGCCGCGGAGATCGAGCCGCAGCCCCGCGCCTACCGGGTGGCCGCTCGACCATGAGACCCGCCGCCTTCCCGCCCTCGCCTGAGCCCGCCTGCCTCTTCCTCGTCCTGGTGAGTGGCCGCGGCCGCCACCACCCGAGCCCCTCGCTCCCCTCCCCCACCCCGCCCGGCCCGGGCGCCGGCTCCGCCGATGCCGGCTAGGGCTCTCAAGGCGGCGGGTTCCCGATCCGGTTCTCGAGGGCGGGAGCCTCCTTCCCCTCCTCCTGCCGCTGCGGTCGGGGGTCCCGCGCGCGGGGGCCGTTGGTGGCGGGGCGAGCGGGACGTGCCGCCGGCACCTGCTCCGGCGCGGGGGCAGGGAGCGCCGGCCGCATGGGCTGCCCGCGGCGCGGGCGGGGGCGCTGCCGGCAGCTCCCGGTTGGCGGCCTCCTGCGTTGTGGCTCAGCGTGATAGGCTGCCAACCCGGAACGTCTCGGTCACGCCGGCTGTGGGGCGGGGCGGGGCGCGGCGCGGCGCGCAGGGGCCTCCTCGCTGCAGCGCCAGCCCACGAGCCCCTCGGCGCCGGTTAGGGGGGCTCCCCATTCCGAGCGAGCCCGGCAGCAAGCTCCGCGTCGTTGGCACTGGAAAGCGAGCCTCCAAACACGCCCGGGTCTGAGCGGTTTCCCCTCAAATCCTCCCTGCCCGGTGCCTCTGACACCCGGTGCTTTGCTTGGCTTCACGCCCCGCTGATTGTTACACCTGGAAAAAGGCACGGAGAGTTTGGAAAGGAGCGGCTAGAAAGGGCTTGTCTTGCCTTTGCCTGTAGGACCGAAACATTGTTTCACATCAGGGCCTGGTCATGCCCTTAGCATTCAAGGACAGGCTGCCAACCCGTCCCACCCAGGCCGCTGCAGCAAAGCGTCTGGAACCTAATGGAGGAGGCTCACTCACACTGTCACTTTCAGTGTTAGTCTCCTTTTGAATAGCCATGACCTTAGAAGCTGCACTGCTGCCTTTTCATCCATACATGTGGCTGCAGTAATTTCCCCCTATTTCTGGGCCCGGCACACACTTTTATGTGAACTTTACTGGTACGCAGGTTTTGTGGCAATCTGTTCTAGTTTTTCTATGTGACTTGGATTGTTAGTTCTTGTTCTTGTTCGGCTCACAACATGATTATGTATATCAGACTCCGTATGTTCAAGAGTGCTATTAGAAGTAATTCACTGATGCTGATCCAGTATGTGACCGATTGTACATAGGACTGGTCTGAGTAGGTTTAATGGTATTGAGCTATTGTACTTAGACTCTTAAATCACAACTAATCTGTTTAAAATTCACTTAGTGAAGGAGGCCAGAAAGGGAAGGAGGACTTGGAAGTTACAGGGAAATAAAGGGTGGTGGGGCTTCTCTGTAAAGGAAAGAGGAAGCAGTACTGGATAAGAGGATGGGCATGACGGGGAAATACAAACGCTCATAATAGCTTTAAGGTTGATTAAATGTATCAATAAATATATTACGAGGGCATATAAAAGGGCACATTTATGTTTGTGTTTATCAGTTGTATCCTTTGATTCCTGACAATTGACAGTACAGCTTTTAATGTGGTCAATTAATGAATGACATAGTGAGACTATGTTAAGTGCTGAGGGTTGCTACATCTTGAGTCAGCTCTGTCTGGCAGGACTTCTGTAACTTAATATCAAGGATAACAGTTTTAAAACTTTGGGTTATATACAGAGTTGCTGTATATATGCCAACTACAACGATGTCTATTTAATATATGTGGTAATACTTCTGTCTTACTGTAGATAGGAAGTTTCACTAAGTTGCAGCGGAAATAACTACCGTTACTTTCCTGAGTTCTGTGTTTATCAGTAGTGTCCCATTATAATTTAAATCATCTTGATTTTCAATTAAAAAAACTGTAAGCTGTCAAAAACTGACATACATTGACAGTCGATGTCGTTATCTGAAACTGCACATTAAAAACAAGCTTGTTTTCCTTTGAGAATTCATTTTAAAATATAATGAATTATATCAGAGTATTTATGCACAATGAGATTTCTGTGCTTCCTCCCTACCCCTTAGATTTAGAGGGAAGAACACTAGTTTGTTTAAAAGTAGGCTTTTTGATGAATGAATAGTTTTATCTCTGTATAACAGACTTGATGCATAGTAGACCTGGGTCCTGATCCATGAGCAGGGATGTAAGATGCTATGTTACTACAATTAATAATAGATAAAGTATTAGTCTAAATGTGACAATAAGTGTAATTTGAATGGAACAGGACCTTTGATCTTTGAAAAAAGAAATGTAGTCTTTTACCAGGCTACATGGTCTGTGATCAAGATGTCAATTGTTGCAGCTTGTGATGTCTGTGAATACTAAATTTCACAAATCTACAGCTTGCATTTTGTGATACTTGCATTTTGAAGATGCTTTCATTTTTCAGATCTGAAGTACTTTTGGATAACAGCTATTAGAGAGATAATGAATCAATTCTTAATAAAAAGCTAATTTGAAATGTGTTTTTACATTCTGTATTGTGGTACAGTGATGTGCAGACACAATTTCTTAGTATTGCTTATGATTGTAACTAGGGGTTCTGAGGAGTGAAAAAGCTCTTATTATTCCATTGTCTTCATGGAAATTGGGGGAAAACAAGGCTGAAAATAATGCATGGATAAATGAAATAAAATGTAGCCTGTCTGTATACCGATTTCATGCAAAAAGCCTAAGTGTCACTATGCTAGAAATGAATAGGAACTAAAATCAAAAGTTTCTGTATCTTAGCTGTGTATTTCTTCAGAAGTTAGTCAACTACTACAACTTCTTATATGACTAAACAGCAGGTGTGTGCAAACAGTGGTTGGTATTGTGTAAGTAATATCTTAGCTGTTATATCAAACACCATCCTTTAAAAGAGAGATATTCATGATGGATTTTAGCTATCAGTTACTAGTTAGCTATTTGGATTGGGTTATTTCTCATCCTGCTTTTTGGTAGGTGTATACTTGTAAATATGATAGTATATTGCCATGGAAATGGGCAGCCAACTGTAGTTAATAATAGCTACATAAATAAAAAACAAAGCCAGGCTTCCAAGCTAGTGGGTAAAAGAGCAGTTTTTTAAAAGAATTTCCTTGAATGAAGCTGTAAGGAAATGAAACATTCTAAACAAGCTACTTCTTCCAGTCGAAGGAATTTCTCCCTTATTTTTTATGCTCTTCGGCATTATTTAAGATTCTGCACATCAAAAATTTTATGGAGTATATTTTTTAACAGACGTACAAGGTTCTTTTTGGGTGTGTAATTTTAGCTACTTTCAGAATGTGCCAGATGCTGCAGATATTTAGAAGGAAGCTGTGTGATCTCTAGGACAGAGCACTACACTGGATTATGGGGAACTCTGTTTATAGTCTCGGTTCTGTCAGTGACCTGGGGTGAGTCAACTCAGTTCTCTGTACTTTTCTTTCTCCTCCTGGAAAATGTGGGGAAATTATACTATGCAATAATCATATTATTTAATAGTTAAGTATTTTTACATTATCTTCAAGGGGGGAAAAAGACCAGACTAGGAAGAAAGGTGGTTATAGATATAACAAAAAAACCCTCCAAATAATTTAGACCATAAGGCATGGATTGCAAGTTTCCTTTTTGACATCGATTTTTTTTTTTTTATAATATGAAAAATACTGTTTGTCTTTGGGGCCATAGGTTTTGCCATGGAGAGAAAAGGGTTATGATGGTAAAGAGAGTAAGAAGGTGTGGGGGAAAGGAAGTTGAAAATACAAGTCTTGTGATAGGAGAATAGGAATGTTGTAGTAGGAGGGGCATCAATAGTTTTTCGGGTAGGATAGTTCTTAGGGGCTAGATCAGGACTGTGGAATGAACACCACCACCTTTGCTACTTGCTGTAACAGCTCAAATAGGATCACTGATGAGACCTGTTTTAAAGACACCATTTTGAAATATGAGTATGGGGGAAATTAAAAGGATTTAAATTTTAAGGAATCACTGAAGACTAGGGGCTGCACCAATAAAGATATTTTGGGCCAATACCATATTGGCTGATACCGATCCGATTGCCAATATAAAGCCCGACAGCTTGAAGAGCAGCATCTGGCTGATACGTCTGTTGGGGGGGAAGGGGCATGGGGTACAGTTCAAGGCCCCCATGGTAAGGGAAGGAGTGCGGCTGAGGCAGCGGCAGGTGCTGCACAGCTGGGGTGCAACGCAGGATGGAGCTGCAGTTTGGCCCACTGCTGCGTGCCCCCTTCCCCTGCAGGGGAAGCATGGGGGGCACATGCCTCCCAGATCTGTGTGTGGGGAAGGCTGGGCTGCCACTCCGTGCTTGGGGCTGGTGGCTGCTCCGGCCTCTTCCCAGCAGTGGGAGAATGCAGATGCACACAGAATTTATCAGTGACATTGTTGGCCACATCAGCCAAAAAAGGCCGATTGCCAATAATGTCAACTTTGCAATGTATTAGTGCACCTCTACTGAAGACATTAAAAGCATTATGTTAAAGTGCTATTTTTATAGTGTGGGTGCAATGTTGCTGATGCTCACTTTGGCTATTTTGAAAAAGAAAACAATTTTGGATGATTTTAGGTGACCACAATGAACTTTTAAGACAGACAAAAACATAGTTAAGAGTCTGTTAACATAAAAGCCGTATTTATATAGATAATGGTCCAGCTCAGGTAATAGCAGTTTCCAGAAGAAAAATAGACAATTCCTGCTTCTGCTTTAATGAACTACATATAATATCAATGAGTAGTCAAAAAGCATGAGTTGGTGGTCAGGAAGTTGTTAGATATTCTTAAAATGTCATGTTTTTAAAGCATTATTATTTGCCTTTTTCATAGACATTAAGACATTAGACATCAGGCCTGGAAGGGACCTCGGAAGATCATTGAGTCCAGCTCCCACATTTATTTTCCTTTTTGTTATATTTTTAGACTTGTAATCATTTTCAGGCTTTTCCTATACCCATGCAAGCTAACCTTACCAAAAATAAAAGTTGAAATTTTGTTCCATGGCTCCAGATTGTTAGTGCCTTGATTAAAACTGCCAACTATTATAAGATTCAGGGGGAAAAAAGTAATGCAAGAGGTATACTTTTTCCTTCTTAGCTGCCTTTCTAATCCAAGGAACAGGAACTAGATGTGGAAAAAGAAGTAACTAGAAAGCTACAAGGTACAAGAAGCCCACTGACATGTACCTTTGGGTGAAATTTCTTTGGCAGATGTGAATAACTTTCTCTCTAAGAAGAGAAGAAAGGGGGTTGGCTGTTGCCTTGTTCTGCATTTCTTCCACAATTCTAGGTTTGAGTGGGAAATGCTTCTGTTTAGGGAAGCCTGGTGGAAAAAAATTCAGTTCAGTTTTTGTACCTTCTGGTAAAAGATCAGAAGGATGGTGGTAGGGAGACTAGATCAGTTATTGCCAGCTTAAGGTCAGGGTCATTGTTTGCTGCTGTTCTCTTCTGCTGCAGCCCACCTTTTTCCCACTTTGCTTCTGCTGTTTGAGTTCTTCCCCTTGTCTGCTACTATTTTCACTCAGACTGGTTAAGTGTGTTAATTTCTTACCCCAGTTCTGCAGAAATACTAAGTAAAGAGCAGTGTCTTCTTGCTTCTAAGTTCTTGGGAAAAGCTAAAGGGCTCATGTGCTTCTTTGTATCAGTCCACCACTGCTTCTCCCTCACCTGGAGAAGCTGTGGTTCTAGACTGCCAGTTTTTCCCCAGGTATAGATGGTTCTTCACAATACCTAGGTTTCATGCTGCTGTGTGGGGATAAAACTGAGTTGGGATTTCCTGTTTACCTTCTGGTAGTAAAACACTAGAACAGGCTACCCAGAGAGGTTGTAGAGTATCCCTCCTTGGAGGTTTTTAAAACCTGTGTAGACAAAGCCTTGGCTGGGATGATATAGTTGAGACTGGTGCTGTTTTAAGCAGGGGGTTGGACTAGATGACCTCCTGAGGTCCCTTCCAACCCAAATTTTCTATGATTTTATAATTCTTTCAGCAGCTAAAAAATGCTTTGGGTGGGGAAAAGGTAGTTCCTCCCCAGACTGTTCCTTTTGATGCTGTTGGTCTTTTGAATCCTGTACAGCAGTTTCCATTAAATTATTAAATGTATGAGCTTCTGGCTGTAATCAGGAAGAAAAATAATGACATACATTATTTTAAAATGTTAACCTAATCCTCCCTTCACTTCTTTATGACTGACAATGGTCAAACCGTCACTTCACTTTGCCACCTTTTCTTGGTATTTTTTCTGATAACATTTTTTTAACAATAGTAATGAAGACTATCTATTGTTAGTGGCAGGGTCACTGAATTCTTAATGTTTTGTGGGTGGATACATTTGCTTGAGGAGTACTGTGGTGAATGGCACATCCTACTCCCCATATAGGAATATGTTCCGCGCATGCGTTTTATTTCTATCTAGGTGGAAAGATTTCAAGTGCACTTAACTTAATATTAATTAATTGATCATTTCATACTAACCACTTGCAGTTCATACCTATTAGTGCTTCACTTCTAAAACACCCACCAAGTTTTATACTCCAAAATATTAATTTCCTGTTAAATTCTTCTTTCAAATGCCCTTTGAATAGAATCCATCAGAAGATCTTATCTAGGATGTAATATAATACTTTAAAGGAATTAATATCTTATAAAAGATCAGAAATTATATACTATTACTTAGAAGGATCTTGCATGCATTTAATCCTAACTAGCATGTTGTCTGAGTACTCTAGTTTATGGCCACTTGGATAGATTTCTCCTCATCTGTGGAATACAGTTTGCTTGAGCGAGAGGAAGAGCACCTTAAGAACTATTTTAAAATCAAACGTTTTAGAGATAAATTATTATTTCCTCATGAAACTTTAGATTAACATTTATTGCTAATGTCTGGGAGGGTGTATAAGTGGCATATTTAAATACGACAGTCTTAGAAATAAAGGACTGTACTAAGTTTGGCTTCTTATTGATTTATGGCTTGTATGTTGAATAATTGTGTAGTATCAAAAATGCTAATGGAAAGGCTTAAATAATCACCCTAACATAAAAAAAAAATCACTTTGGTTAAAAGTGTTTTGATCTTAGTTATTTGACCTTACAAACATGCAACCAATTATAATCTGTAACATTTTCTACAATGGATAGATCCTTCCAAAATGATGAATTTTATACATAAAGTATAGTCTTTCTATCAATGTTTAAGGAGAATAGTGAAAAATAACCCTAGGCTAGGATTTAGAAAAAGAAAATATACTATCTGTGTGAAGGTGATATTTAATAACTAACAGTGAATTGCTACTCTGGCAGTGGAGGCAGTGTATAAAAGCTCCTTCTGAAGCTGTCTCAAGTGCAGTGTTATGGACTACAAATTAGAATCTGTTATTTCTGTTAGACATGCAACTATTTGGGAGTGATTTAACCCTAGTTGTTTCCAGGTTATTTTTCTTCTGGAGTAGCCATTTTTATTTTGGGAGAAAAAGCTTGAACATCTTCACACTCCTGGTTTCTCCTGGGAGAGTAGTGACTCTCCCAGGCAAAACTGATTGTTTGTCTGTACAAGGCCACTGTCAGTGTTCTGCCACTAGAACAGGAAGTAGTTGTTAAATATGCTTAAAAGATCAAAGGAAAAAGAGCAAGTGTCCCGCTTCAGGGAAGCACAACCTTATCCACTCCCCCCTCTTTGTTTTACAATTTCTTCAATATTCTCAAGATGATTGGTGTTTATCTCTAAATTCCCTTCAAATGTCAAAAGAATAAAAAAGCGAGGAAAAATTTTCATTGCATCTTTCTTCCAGTTTAAAACTAGACAGTTTTCATCCAGCTGGAAAAAAGAGAAATTGGAAGGGGAGAATAAAGGTTTGTAGAGAGTTTGCTTAAACAGGCCATGTTGCTCCCAACCTCCCTTGCACCCCATTTCACCCCCACAGACCCTGCCACACCTCTCAACCTCAAACCCCACCTGCCCCTCATGTCTCCACCCCCATAATGCCCCAGTCCCTCCTCACTCCACACCTGTCCCTCAAACCCCCCTGCCCCAAAGTCTTGTAGTACCCATAATGTCCACCCCCCCCAACCAGCCTTTCATAGTCCCTGGGGGTCTCCTTCCCCTCAAAATCCCTCCCAAACGGTTCCCTCCCCAACCCATTATGGCCTGTAACCATGCAGTAGCTGGGGCAGGGCGATAATGGCCTCTCTGACTGCTTCCACCTCCCACCCTCCTCACAACATGCCCATAGCTGACTTCCACTACCTTCCATCCTCAATGTACAGAAACAGATAGGAGTGAGGGGAGGACTGTCTCTAGACCCAGACACAGGCATGGGTGAACTGTGCAGCCACGTGGGGCCCAGACAGAAAGGGGGCCCAAAAATGAAAGAATAAATTAATTGCAAAAAAAAGTTTTAATATTGTGCATATATGGGACTGGCGATGTTATCAATTGAGAACAAATTGTTTAAAGACATCAATACCACAGATGTGATAAAAATTTTTGCAACAAAAAAATCATTATCTCTGGCAAAGTGGGGCCCCGATCTTAAAGTTCTCCCGGGGCCGCTAGGAGTCTAGGTACAGCACTGGCGCTCTCAGCTGCTGGCAGTGTCCCTGCCTGGGGAGACCAACCCCCTTTTCACCCATGTCTAGATTTAGGTTTCCCTGGTTGTATTGCTGATTCAGCCTCTGGCAACTTCTATCATCTGCTTCAAAGAATAATCCAGAAAAGAGTTACTCCAGTAATGTATCTCTTTGCCTCAACTTTGCACCTCTCTCCTGCCTCCAACTGCTTTGCTACCCCACAACTCAGTCTGTTTTTAGCCTTAGCCCTCCCCTCACTGCTTCCGATACCTTGTGAGTTGGAATCCCCTAGGAACAAAGCCATGAAGTACAAGTTCCTAGGTAGAAGCATACCTTTGTTGGACATGCTAAAGGGTGAGCAGAGAAACATTACCAGTAGTAGGTAACAGACAAGATACTTGTAGAAGAAAGCAGAATGAAGAGATTAGCAGAAATTAAGTAGATAATAATGGGTCAAAAATTAGTTTATTCCTTTAGCTCCACCTCAACAGAAATGCAGGGGTTCCTGCCAGGTAGCTTTTTTTAAACTTTCAGAGTGTGGACACACAAGTGTTTAGAGCCTTTTCAAAAGGGGAACTTTCAAAAGGGCAGCAGCTTGTAAGTTTTAATGGCTGTGTGTGAATGAGCTGAGAACAGTTCAAATGTAGCACACCAGCACCAAGTTTAACCACAGTGTAGAAGTACTAAAGTTGAAGAGGCTATGCTGCGTTTGAATGTCTCAGCTCATTCACATATAACTGTTAGCTGTTGCCCTTCTGAAATGTTCCCCTTTTGAAAGAGTTGTTGTAAGGTATCCACACCCTTGGTTGAACCTTACTGATGATCCCTCAATTCAAGGATGATCTCTGTCACAACTCACTGATGGGTCTTGAGGTGAGTTAAAAGTCCAATCTTTGAGTCATAGATCCATCTGCAGAAGTTGCAGATCTTTACGTGGGGGCGGGTAGGCTACAGGCTGGGATTCCTCTCCTTCCACGCTCCTCTGATTTGAGGGCAAGATGCCACTTGGTTGAGGTTGTGGCACCACTGGAGTTAGTTGGCAGCCAACTCCTCTGAACTCCTGATGTTGGCATTCATTTTCTTGAGGTATGCCTTCACCGTGTCCTTGTAGCATTTCCTCTGTCCACCACAAGATCTAAGGCTGTTACTTAGCTGGGAGTAGAGCACTTGTTTTGAGAGCTGGCCATCCACACGCAGTGTTTGGTCCAGTGAAGCTGGTACTTGAGGATCACTTGACTCATTCCTGGTAGCATTGGCTTCAACAAGGAAGCTGGCATTTGTGTGGCAATCTTCCCATTTGATGTGGAGGATTTGCCAGAGGAAACACCGGTGATACTTGTCTAGGCTCTTGAGATGATGACAGTAGGTTACCCACATTTCACATCCGTAGAGGAGAACAGGGATGATAACTGCATTGTAGATCTGGATCTTGGTATCTTTCCAGAGATTGGGATAAATAAAGATACATAGAAGCAATTTTCCAAATGGCTACTTGTTCACTGGATCCTGTACGGGACTTCCTCATCAGTGTTTGCTCTGAGAGGTGGCTACTGAGGTAGAGAAAGTGCTCAACTATCTTCAGGGACTTTCCCTAAATGATAATTAGGGCATGGGGGGTCACATTCATGGCCTGGGGCAGACTGATAGAGTACTTCAAGTTTTTTGAGGTTGAGAAAGAGGCCCAAAGTTTGTTAGGCTTTTCTGAAAAGATCCAGTGTGGTCTGGAAGTTTTTCTCAGTGAGAGCAAGAATAGTGCAGTCATTGGCATATTGAAGGTCAAGGATGGGTGTTTTGATACTTTGGTCTTCAAGCAAAAACAAAACAGATTGAAGAGCCCTCCATCTATTTGGTATTCATTGTCAATTCTGAATGGAAGGTGGTCCTTAATGAGAACCAAGTTGACTGTCAAAAAAATGGAGAACACAGTGACTCATCTTTGCTTGACCTCGGTTCAGATGACAAACGGATGGGTCTCCAATCCACTACATAGAATGATCTCAGTCATTGGGTCATGGAGAAGTCTCAGGACTTTGATGTACTTTTCAGGGCATCCAAATCTGGCCTGTACTTTCCACAAGGCTTCACAACTGATGGAATCAAAGGCCTTATTAAGGCCAGTGAAGGTCCTGATGTTGTTCCCAGCAGTTTTACTGGACCTGATGGGCAACAAAGACCATGTCAGTTGCCCCACAGGATGGTCTGAAACCATACTGAGATTCTGGCAGGGCTTCCTCAGCAAGAGACAGAAGATGGCTCAGGAAGCAAGGATTTTCCCTGCTGTAAAAAGGAGGGTCGATACCTCAATAGTTCCTACATACAGACTTAACTCTTTTCTTGAAAATGATCATGATATTGTCATCTCTCATGTTCCTAGGGATCTCGTTATTATTCCAAATTCAAAGAATAAATTTGTGGAGTCTCAGTACCAGTTCTTTGCTACCAGCCTTGTAGATTTCAGCAAGTATGACCTCTGGTCCAGTAACTTTGTTCTTTGTTTCCTTGATAGCATGCCAGACCTGTCCTAGGATAGGTGGGTTGGATCCCATTTCAGTGTGTTGGGCGATGGACTCAATGATGGTTTCTGCCATAGTTGACTCACAGTTCAGGGGTGCCTCAAAGTGCTCTTTCCACCTACCTTGGATAGATTTGTTGCCTTTGAGGCGCATCAAGCCATTCTGCAATCGCAGGAAAGTAGGGCCATGGCTTTCATTGCCCAGGAGAAACTATACATGTCACTGTGCTTGCCTCTGCTCTACCAGGCGTTCTCGTGAGGCCTTAGCCCGGACTATCGATCTTGCCTGTCCCGGGCTTGCAAGTGGGCCCCAAAGGCTACTCCAGCTGACATCCGGCGATCCCCTTAACTCGCCTGCCACGACTTTGAGTGGAACCTCAGTGGAGGGATTCCCCTTCAAGGCAGCCTCCAGGGTCGTCACGCCTCTCGGCAGGCACTCATGGGGCTCCGACCTTCCCTACACCCCGGCCACTTGCCACCTTCAGTCGCAGGTCTTCTGGCCCTTTGGCATCCCTGGTTCCACTCAGTTTCTTCCCCAGGCTCCTGTGGCCCTCCAGCCACGAGTCCCAGTGTCCCTGGGTCACGGCTCAGGCGTGAAGGCTTCGAGGCCCTTGGTGCTAGATCCAACTATCCCGTATCCCTAGTGCCCTGTTCCAACCACCCTGTGACGTACCATGCGATCCCCACCACCGTGACTGCCGGAGAGATGCGACCAGTGGATCAGGAGGGCACAAAGGAATAAAGAGTGCCCTTAGCCTACGGTCCATGTGTTTTCCCAGTGCTTAGGTGCCCCAGCCCTGCTGCTTGCCCCACTTGGGGCTCCTATCTCTCCCTTAGGCTTGACCCTACTTGGGTATGGCGTCCCGGTCGACTCTTCTTGGGGATGTTGTGGGCCTGTCCACTGGTTAACTGTCCCTGCTTGGGGTCTTCTGCCGCACCCTGTGGCTATCCCTGTTTGGATTGCCGTTGGCTCTGCCCTCATTACCTCCTCTCCGGGCTTCCCTGTAGTTGCTCTTGCCTCCTCGGCACTCGTCTCCTCCTCTGCTCTTGCCACTCACCGCTGCTCCCTTTGTCAGCCTCCCTGCTGGCTTGCCAGTTGGTGCCTCCGCTGGCTCCACTGCCGGCTTCTCTGCCGGTGCCTCCATCGGTTGTGCTGCTGGCTTCTCTGCCGGCTCCGCTGCCTGTGCCTCCACCGGCTCTGCTGCCGCCTTCTCTGCCAGCCTCCCTGCCGGTGCCTTCGCTGCTGGCTTCTCTGCTGGCTCCGCTGCCAGTGCCTCCACCGGCTCCGCCCCCGTCAGCCCGAGGTGCCCAACGCAGCGACTGCGCCCTTTGGGTTGTGGGCTTCCCCGCCGAGCCTCCGCTCACCGGCTTCCTTCCTGAGCCTCCAGGGCCACCTTTTGTTTCCGCCGGGTGGCGTCTCCAGCTGACGTCACCCAGCCCCAGCTGAATATGAAAGCGGCTGACGAGCCACGTGGGCAGTTTCTCTGCTCGTGCCTTCTCGCTCCTTTCAGCCCCTGCAGATGGTAAGTTGGGGCTTTCTTCTGTTTTGGGTTGGGGTTCTCCTGTAACCCCGGCACCCCTGGGACAGTGACGTTTATCAGTATAGAGCTGGATCTCCTTGGCTTTATCTTGCCACCATCAATTTTTGATTTCCTGGATCTTCCTTTGAGCTTTGGCTTTGAGGAGCTGATGTATCTTTTTCTGCTGACATGAGATGTCATTTTGCCAAGCAGAATGAGCCTTTAGCTCTTCCAGTCAAGGAGGGTTAGATCTTGACTAGGTCTATGGGTGGTGTAGCCAATGGATTCAGCACAGGCCATGTGGATGGTGGTTTTAAACCCCTTCTGGAGTTCCTCAGTGTTGTGTTTGTTTGTGGACAGAGCAGTGAGCTTTTCATGGAGTCACTGTTGGAGATCCTTACTGACCTTCAGCTCTTGAAGATACTTGGGGTTGAGAGTCCTATGTATTGCTTTTGGGGATTTTCAGTGTTTTGAAGCAAGCCAGATGTTCATAATGGATCTGACAAGATGCTGATCTGTCCAGCAGTCATCAGTTCCTCACATGGCTTATGTGATATGGACATCCATTTCCTCGTGGGCTGTAATAACAACCTAGTTGAGAAGGTGTCAGTGCTTCGAATGACAGTTTCTCCAGGTGGTCTTGCATTTGTCACCCTGTCTGAAGATGATATTTTTGATGACAAGACTGCTCTGTGCATTTGCTTAGGAGAAGGGTGCTATTGGGGTTGGCCAGTCATGTGGCCCTGCCCCTCTCCACCAATCAGTGGAGGGTGGAGGCCAGACGATGGACAGACCTCTCAGCCAATCAGTGATGCGGAGTAGTCTTGCCATGGAATTGACTCCACACGCTGCGAGTGGCCCATGAAAATCCCTTTTGCTCACCACAACTTAAGTAGATCCCTAATTATATTTCAAAATTAAATAGAAGAAACCTTGTTCAGATAAATATATTCTGGGTGTTGGGAAAGTGTCCGTGTTATCATCAACTAAGTATTATTTGTAGTTTAATACCATTCTTTTAATGTGTACTGCTGCTAAAATCTTCTAATGCAGTGGAGATATGCAATAAACTCAGGAGTGCATTCCTTTATAGCTCCACTTCGTCATCTGTGCCTGCTGTTGAAGGGACCAAAGTAGAAGGCATGGGTATGTCTACCTGTGCCTTCTGCTAAGGGAGAGAAGGCTTTCTGTTACTGGAGGAGGCCTGTGAGTGTGCTGGCAGTTTTGCTGGCAGAACTTGTCTTTTGCCAGCAGAGTTGTGTAGTGTAGATTAGCCTTCAGTTATCACTGGATTTACCTTATTTTCTGAGCTTGAGTGAGTCAAACTAATGCATGTGAGTGAAGAGGCAGAGCAAATACCCTTCCTGGGCTAGCCAGTAACAGGTACTCTAGCAATACTCATTGTACTGCAGTCGTGCTCAAGTAGTAGTGGGTTAAATCAGGCCTGCAGGGTTGTGTCATCTGGTCTGTGGGGCTCCCAGGAGTTCTGAAAATTTGGCAGAGGTTGGGGCAGTGGCAGTGTTAATTGTGACTGCTTCTAGAGCTGTGAGAATTAACACTGCTGCTGCTGCTGCTTCTTACTACTAGACCTATGGGGAGCCCTGCAGGCCAGGTGACTTGGCCCCATACAATGAATCACACTGCCAAGCAGGATTGCTCTTGTGGCCAGACGGTGGCATGGGAGGCTGGAATGTTGAGCACCACTGGTTTACATACTTTAACTTGGTTTTTCCTGATTTGAGTCTGATGCAGTGGCTGATCATCCATGTGCTTGTCTAACTGTTGTGACATCTTTGTGATAGATTTTTTTTTTTTTGCATCAGCATGGGGGTTATAGGGGGGAGTGGGGAAGAAGAAGAGTTGCATCTGACATTGGCAAACTTAGCAGTGGTGTTTGGCAGGTTGCTTTCTCTCGTATAGAGCGGTTTCAGGGCAAGAAGAACAAAATTAATCCCTGGAGAGCCCTTCAGGCAAGGATTTGGAGGAAAGACATATGGGCAATATTGAAAAGAAATGACTAGCTGTTATAGGGCTGGTAGGTGTCCTCTATAGCTGTCATGTAATCAAGTCAGCAGTGCATCATGGTCAACTATGTCTAATGTTGCAAAAAAGCTAAGTGTTTTATTGATGTATACAAATTTAATTGTGCCACTGTTTTTCTCGGCTTTACATTTGTTTTTCCCCCTGACTATTGAAACCCTCTTTCTTAAAGCTTGGCAAAAAAACTATGTTGGTCCCTAATTTTTTTCCTCTGATAACTAAAATGAAATTATGTTAAAAGCCCTGTCATATAGAAAGCTTTTTTGAGTCGGCTCACTTGGGAGTTCAGACCAAATGGCAACTGAAAGACATTGGTTGCGTTACAAAGGTAATTAAGACAGTATGTGGTATACAGGGTAGCAGTAAGGGGTTCTTTTATACTAATGATCCATTAATTAGTGAAGGCATCCCAGCAAGTGTGTGGGCCTCTCAGGGATTACCTCTGACATTTAAATCTGATTGAGTTAAAAACAGTATAATTAAGATGGAATGGGTTTTTTCCTTCTGCATAAAGATTGTGGACTGATACATGCCAACAGTATTTTTTTAAACAATACATATGTTTGCATATGCCATACCATTTAATCTTTGTAGCTACTGGGTGTTCCAGATTTTTAAAATAAAATTATACATTCTGTTCTGATAAAGATGGAAAGATCTCTTTGTAACACCTCCTGAATGCAGTGATAAAATTCAATAGGAATGGTTGCTGTTTGAATTGATGATTCCAACCAGTCCTCAAACACTAAATGCTTTCTGGGACACATTAAATCTTTTCTAATTTGACAATCTTAAGTTTCCTGTTGTTTATTAAATGTATTAGCAAACAGATGAAACAAATGCTGAGAGTTGGTTTTGGAGGAGATTTTGTTCTAAGCCCTTTCACTTTTCATTTAATATGAACTTCATCAATAATGTCCTTTTAGGCTCAAACTGTGCACATTGTCATCCAAAGGGTGAATTTTCCTTTGAAAGTTCAAGAAAAATTTGCTTCAGCCATTCAGAACTTGTCGAAAATATAAGTTCATCACGGGGGCACAGAAGGGAATTGGTGAGGTTTTATTCACCAAGGCGCCCCTGGGGGTTACAAGAAATAATGGCCACAAGCTAGCAGAGAGCAGATTTAGACTAGACATTAGGAAGAACTTCTTCACAGTTCGAGTAGCCAAGGTCTGGAACGGGCTCCCAAGGGAGGTGGTGCTCTCCCCTACCCTGGGGGTCTTCAAGAGGAGGTTAGATAGGCATCTAGCTGGGGTCATCTAGACCCAGCACTCTTTCCTGCCTATGCAGGGGGTCGGACTCGATGATCTATTGAGGTCCCTTCTGACTCTAGCATCTATGAATCTATGAAAATTATTTGCTTGACCACTGTGCAGCTGTTTATCTAAAGACTTGTGTTAAATGCTTCTGTACTATTAGGAGAGTGACTCTTCCTGCTCAGTAACAATTAAGGTGTTGCAATTAACATATTACATATTAACCCGGGGTGGGCAAAATATTGCCCACCGCCCAGATCTGATCCGCTAACTGATTGTATGTGGCCCATGGGTCGGTGGCCACAAAGTCATGGGATCTGGCCTGTAGGGAGCCAGCGGTTCTGGCTGGCACATCGTGCTGGGTGGGCACATCCTGGCCCCATTCACAGCTTACACCAGCAACTACCCTGCATGCCAGAAGTAGCACCATTTGCACGTTGACATCAGCTGTGGATGCTGCCTGCAGATTCCTGCCAGGGATTGGGGCAGCTGCCCAGGACTGCAGCTGACATGCACTCACACAGCATCATCACCTACAGACCCAGGAGGATGCCCCAGTCCCCAGAGGGAGGTTGCTGCCTGCATCCACAGCTGATGCTGGGGCCCACCCAGCACCAGGTGTGTTCACCACTTCTGAGGCCCTTCTGGCTGCAACTGTGCAGAGCCTGCACTGGGGCTTCCCTGTGGCTCCTCCCTGCTGCTGCCACTCTGTGCCATCTCCAGGCCACCCCCTGCCCACAGCCCCATCCCACATAGGGAGGTTTGGTGAGCTGTTGTGGGGGATGGGAGGGGTTGGCCCTGCCTGTCCTGCAACAGCTCCCCAAAACTCTACGTGGCCTGTGGGCCCAAATAATTGCCCACCACTGTATTGGTCCCTCCTGTGCTAGAAAAATCCCTGACGCAGCCTGGCCACTCTGTAGTGTTAGTAAATGCCCCTGAAGTTCCCTCTACCAGGCTGGGTGAAAAACTTGCATACTATGGGAAACGGATATCAAATCAAGTGAGAGGATAGGAGGTATTGAACAGACAAAGAGGAAGGAATGGAAACAATTGAGTATTCAAGTACAGATCACTGAAGTCTTCCCATTTTTAGCACTTGCTGTGAGCAGGAGGAAACCTGGAATGTTTTGTGAGGTAGAGAGACTTCTAATAGTGTGGTTATTCATTATCCACTATTTCTTCTATTTGTCCTGATATCTTATCAGGACATAGGCTTATTTTGCATTTTTGTGTGTGTGTGTGTGTGTGTGTGTGTGTGTGTGTATTTCCACCATTAACATATTTTAGGCAGATCGATTACCTATATTTATATAGGTGTGTGTATATATATGTTAGAAATTATATATATGGGCAACAGATCTGCCTAAAATATGTTTATGGTGGGAATAGAATGTGTTTGTGTAGCATCTCAACAATATTGGGAGTGTTGTTAGGGAAAGAGTGGATTAGCTGATGGGCGTGGGTATGTCCACGTGCTATGCATAGAAGATATTCTGTAAGTTATGGCCTCTGGGGTCTGATGAAACTAAAAGTTTTGATTTAGTCTCTTAATAGAATTTTCTCAAGGTAGTGCAATGTAGTCTTACAACTGTAAGGTGAAAGATAAAGATAAAAGTACAAAATTAATTCTAGTCTGTGCGCACACACTTCTCTGAAAATATTACCATTTGTATTTTTAATCTGCTCAAAAACAACTATTAAACCCAAACAAAGGTGATTCAGCTGATCCTTGCTTGCAGTCTTATTTTATTGACAGCTCACAAGAAGTTAGCAACAGGATGTTCTGTAGTGCTGTCTGCACTAGTGAAATACTAAATTTGTTCTTTATTTACAAGTTGGTTTCATGTTTTGCTCAACTAAGCAGAGCAGCCTTTACGCATCCTTGTTTAGGCTGATTCTTCAACCTGTTTTGGCTCTCTTAACAAGTAGCTTATCTTATGTAAACATTTTAATTTTTAACATTTTCTTAATAAAGCTTTACATCTGTTAGAAAGGAACTTCAGTCTTGTATGCCCATATGCAGGAAGACATCAGAACAACTTCCTGTGGAGTAAAAGGGGCCACTTACCTTTTAATGAAGATGAACAACTTCAGTTTTAGCTTCCGCTTACCACAGGACAAGAGAAGGCACGCTGAGAGTTACCATGCATCAGCTTCTCTATAAGAATATATGCCCCCTTTTACCTTTTGGTGAATCGTTAATATTAGTCTAAAACTTATGGCAGATGCATTTTCATGTTTTGCCCGCTGTGCAGAATTTGAGGACAGTGTCCCCCAACTATGGCTTTATATGCTATGGTTTATTTTTGATATTGTGTATTGCTGCTCATTTTGAAGCATCCAACCTGAATTACTTTATAAATTTATTGATAGTCTGAACACTTCATCTGATGCAACTGCAACCACCTGTGGGGTAAAACAGCTATATGATGGTACTCAGGAACTCTGAATAAATATTTCCTTTTTTATTTAAACAAGGTTATCTGTGGAACTTTGTCTTGCTTTGTTTTGCTTTGTCTGGAGCAAAATTCAAGCAGCTACTTCCAACTTGCTGTATAGTAATAGTTTCATAAACCAGATGGAGTAAGATGCCTTCTATCTGAACTACCTTCTATTGTTTCTTCTGCTTTCACATCCTCAAAAGTGTGCTTTTTTCCTGAAAGCTTCTATTTATTTGAGTCTTGGTGCTGTCACCGTTAGCTAATGGAAACTAGCAGAAAGACCCATGAATCTAAGTCACCTTCCACAGACCAAACTCTCTACCCTTGTATAGGTCTTGGCTGGCATCAAAATTCTCCTTCAGAAAAAATAATTCCCTGCATTGTGAACTAACAGGTTATTTGGGACTTGGGGTTAATTTATGTAGATTAATTTTCACTGAGCAAACTTGATTGCACCAAAGGAAAAAAGCTGTACCTCCTGGTTTAATTTATTTACTGGTTTGACTGGCTGCTCTGTGTATCTGTATGTGGCCTCTGCCTGTGTGCGCTCTGGAGTTGTGGAAACCAAACAACTTTTTTCTGTTGGGATGCTTGGTGCATTACCTAGGTTTTGAATCTCAGCACCTTTCTAACATACCTGTATTTTCTGCCTGCTCGTCATACTTGCAGCCAGCCTCGTTATACATTCTTACTATCTGGGGAGAGGTGAAGATACAGAAGTCAGAAAATATGTACAGAAGATACAGAAATATGTCCTACAGTGATACTTCGAGAGAAGGGACTTGACAATGTCCTATACGCAGGTTAAAAACAGAAAGTGGCTTTTTGAAAGCCCTCCAGCCACGTATCCAGTTCTTCATGGACAGAATTTTGGCACAGGATGCCAGCATAGAATCTCATTTCACATTGGACATGACTGATGGCCTGGAGGAGCTCAAGGACAGTGGGACAAATGTGCCAAACCATTAGGAACTTGGTCTCTCAGGAGCCCCTGACCAAGACCATATACACGCTGACTTGGATGTGCCCATTACTAACCAACTTGCTTGCCCTGAGAGTACTTAACTGCCAGCAGCACATCTGAGAAAAATGTTAGGATTTTTGTGTCTGTATGCCAATTTATATAGCTGGCATTTTTGTTTTTATTCATGTTGCAGGACACCAACATCTGGATAAATCTATGGATGATATATCTATTAATGGCTACGGAACAGAATGGCTGGAGATATTTCCTTTGGCATCTTCAATCCAATGAATGGTGGATGCCAGGAAGAGTATTGACTCATTCTAGAAACCAGTTTGCTCTCCATGTATAGTACCCCCTCCTGTCACTGTTGGAGACAGGATACTAAGCTAGATGGACCATTGGTCTGACTCAGTATGGCACTTCTTATGGTATGTTCTAAGTACACTTTTCAGATTTCTGCTTCCCTGACCCTTCATATGCTCGGTTGATGACTGTTATCAGTGAAAATATTCCTTCTCTTTCCTGGTATCCACTATTATCCTTCTGATCAAACCACTTACCTGGTTTCTGGTCTAGTACTGTAACCCCACTATAATTAGCTGCTTGGCTGGCTGTCCCTCCTCCCGAAAATCCAGGGCTCCCCTTTCATGCTTCTAGCTAAAATAAATAGAATTAGAAAAATAATTTCTTAACGTAGAAAGGTGTTAATTGTGTACAAAGCCTTACTGTGTTGTGAAGTATGAGTTGAGTTTTGAAATATAGAGACGTAATACTAGAGGTGCACCAATGCATCAGTCTGATATTGAATCGGTACTGATATAAAGAAAACTGGCTGTATCGGATATTAGCCTGGTAAGGCCAATAATTTGGCCGATAAATGCCTATGCTGCATGTAGCTGCAGTGCAGCAGTCGGGCAGCAAGGAGCACAGCTGGCTGTGTGGAGAGCTGCCTCCAGTTGGGGGGGAGGGGGGCAGATTAATGCCCCTTGCATTAATCTGTCCCCCCAGGTGGGGGGCGGGGGGGGCAGAGCTGTGGCTTGTGGGGAGAAGGAGGCCGCTCCTGCTGCTGCTTGCACCCCAGGAGGGCATGGGGGGGAGGGGGGCATGTGACCCTTGGATCTGCGCAGGGTGGGGTGGGACGGGCTGAAGCTGGGGCTGCGCGAGGCTCTTCTCAGTGGGGGCTGGGCTCAGAGCAGGCGCCAGTGGTACTGGGAGGACGCTGCATCCACCCCAAATTTTGCCTCCGCTCCCAGAGCTGCTGCTGCCACCAGCCACCTGGTGCAGCCGCAGCTCAATGCCCCGCCTCCACCCACACACCAGAAAAAGCCAGGGCTGCAGCTGGCGGTGACAGTGCTGGGAGTGGAGCAGCGGCAAAATTCGGGGTGGATGCAGCATCCTTCCAGTGCTGCCGACTCCCACTCCAAGCCCAGCCCTCACTGAGAAGAGTCCTGCACCGCTCTGGCTACAACCTGCCCTGCCCTGTGCAGATTTTGGGGGCACACCCCTCCCCTGTGCCTTACTGGGGTGCAAGCAGTGGCAGGAGCCACGTCCCCCTCCTCATGAGCCATGGCTCCAGCCTCCTGCCCCCTCCCTCACCACAGGGGGCGTTGATCTGTCCCCCCCATGCTCATTCCCTCCCCTCTCCCCCCACCACACCAGACTTACCAGCTGGAGGCAGCTGTATTGGAAATTGGGTTGGTATAGGCTGATACGCCTCCTTAAATATCAGCTATTGGCATCGGCCACCAAAATCTCTATTGATGCACCCCTACTTAATACAGAAAATCAGTACAAGGTTGTTTACAGCCTCGTTTATTAAAAATCTCATAATGGTGTTTTTCAGTGAAATTTGTAAAAGGCATTGCAAAAAATAATATTTATATAAAAAGGCTTTTCAGTAGAGGTGCACCAATACATTGGTTCCTATCAGATTGGCACTGATATAAGGAAAACTGACAGCATCTGCAATTAGCTTTTTTGGGGCTATGTAGCTGATAAATGTCCCATGCATGCGGGCAGCCACAGCACAGTATACAGGTGGCCAAGAGTGCAGCCCAGCAGTATGGAGAGCAGCCAGGTCCAGTTGTTAAGTCTGTTGTGAGGGAAGGGGTGTGGGGGAAAGGGGTCGATCAAGGCCCCAGCGATGAAGGAGGAAGTGGGGCTGGGAGAGGTGCTGCACAGCCAGAGTGGGGCTTGGGATGGAGCTGCGAGCAGCTTGTCCAGGGGGCACAGGGGCGGGGGGGTGGTTCCCACCACTGCACACACCCAAGGAGAGCAAGGGGCACATATGCCCCCGGCTCTGTGCATGGAGCAAGGGCGGGCTGCTGCTGTGAACTAGGACTGGGGTGGCACTGGGTTCTTCCTGTCAGGGAGGCTGGGCCGGGCTGTGCTTGGGGCAGGCGGTGGTGGCACTGGGAGGGGGGCTATGGTGAATTATGGGATGGCTGCAACTCCCCCCATAGTCCCCTCCAAGCGCTGCCACCTGCTGTGAGCACCATCCAGCCCAGCCCTCTCCGCAAAAAGCTCAGTGTGACCCCAACCCCAGACTGTGGTGGCAGCCTGCCCTGGCCCTGTGCACAGATCCAGGGGCACACACCCCACCATTTCCTCCTGGAGTATGTGCAACAGCAGGAGTTGCCCCCCCCGCCCCGTGCTCCCCAGATTGACTGCAGGTGACTTTGTCCCATGTTCTTCCCCGGCTATGCAGCACCTGCCCCAACCCCACTCCCTCCCTCGCCCCAGGAACCTCAATCTGCCCCCCCTCCACACCCCTTCCCCGCCTCATCTCCACAACAGACTTACCAGCCGGATGCTACTCTCCAAGCTGCCCGGCTTCATATTGGAGATTGGATCAGTATTGGCTGATATGGCTCATTAAAGATCAGCCATTGGTATAGTCCCAAAAAATCTCTATTGGTGCACCCCTACTTTTTAACTGGGAAAAACTTAATTACCATACTTATCTGATTACAAGATGAGGTGTCCGATTCCCCCCCACCCCGCACTCCAAAGCAGCATGGAGAAAAAAAGAGCTCCTTATCTTACATTTGCACACAAGGAAGTTGCATTAAATGTATTGTCTGTCTTTGAACTGCTGCTAAAAACATTGTGTGCTCAGTAATGGAAACCAGCTATGAGGTTGATTAAATGTAGCCAACACTGAGCATGACTATAAAGTACATGGCCCATATTGAGCAAACATGCTGATGGGAACCTACCACAAGGATAGGATAGTGTCAGCCATTTGAATAAGATATATGGTAGTGCCTGTTGAGCGCACTGGAGTCCCCCTCAGCACTGACTCTTGTTCAAGTCATGGTGAACCACTACATTGAATACATTTTGACTTCCTCTTCATTCCCACGTCTGAGCTGCGCCTTTCTTATTTCCAATGATTCTTGTTTCTTTGCCGGCCTTAAATGTGTGGCAAACGTCACCAAGCAAGGCCCCAAACAGTTGACTCAAATTCCCTCTGTTGCCCCCTCTCTCAGCATGTCACATCTGATTAGAGGTAAAGCTAGACCAGTTTGCTCTAGGCCTCATCTGCATATAATTTTTGGAGGATCCCAGGACTCATGACAAAAACACCAAGTTCTAGTCATGAGTGGGGGGCTAATTATCACACGTTTCCTTTATGGATCCTTTATCCTGGTGGTATCTGGATTTACATGCACATACTGAGTATTGCTGAGCTGTGGAATCACCCTGGCTTGACATTCTGTTGACTCTGCTGGGACCCAGGCCAATCTAAGGTAAATTACGATTTTTTTGGCTTTGGGCTAATATAATGCATAGTTGGAACTATATATAAAGTAGGTGCCAAAGTGCTACTTAAATGTATTTATGGAGTCTGTGTGCTAAAACTTGTAGCAGCTTCAAAAAAGTTAAAATGCATCAATTCTGGATGGGCTAAGTACAGATAGTCATAAAGCATGAAGCTGAATATGTTCAGTCTTCTCAGATTAGTCTAAACTGTAGATTGAACCAACAAGCAAGTGAACATACATTCATTTTTGATTCTGGAAATGCAGCCACATGCCTGCAGTGGCCAGGCCATATGCCTCCCTGCTTGGCTGGAGCAGACAGCTTGGGCCAAGGCTAGCCCACCCACTTTGCAAGGCAGGGGGAGAGGGAGTTTGTGGGGGAGGTGCAAAGCATCCTGGGATACTGGGAGAATATTATATTGAATTTGGAAGGGATCTGTTCACTAAGGGACAGAAGTTAAATAAAACTATTTCACCTAAATCAGTTAAGTCTGATACTACATCCATCCAGGTTTATCTTAAACTTTTTTGGCCAGTTTGAAAGCACTTTATGTGCACTGATCTGTTACAGATCTGCACCAGTTTCTAATCACTTATACCAGTTTATGTGTAATTTCTGTTCCTAGCCTATGAGTATCATATGTAAATTGCTACAGCTATATTTTTTTTTTCCAAAGTCAGTTTTTCCAGATTGGTACCTCCTTCACTTCCATGTGCTAAGGCAGGTAGGGTCTGGCAGTAAGGAGAAGGGAAAGAGGCGGAGGGAAAGAACTTGTGGGGGTGGGCAGAGGGCAAAAGGGCTACCTGACTTCCCACTTATTTTTCCTGCTGTAGCAGTGGGTGGGGGACAAATTAAAAACAGACCTCCAATAATTACATTCTAGACCTGGAAAAACATATTGCACTGGTTCTGGCAAACTGGTGAGGGAGTTCTGGCAATGGCAATGAGTCTCGCCACCCTGCTCTGCCCTCCCGCAATGGGTCCTGCCCATTGGGTTGTGGAGGGAACTCCTGTGCATGCCTGTCTAGTTAGGCTGTAGCCCTGTGCCTTCTGGGGGTGCAGAAATACATTGTCTATGCTCCCCCACCCCCTTCCACCTTGCCTATGCTCCCCCGCATAGACTTATCTGTGGGGAGCTGCAAGGCGTGGGTGGCCTGTAGATAGGAGCAGAATGCGGTTCCATGGCAGGCAGCACCACACAAGAAGGTGTACTCGAAGAGCTTGCTGGACTCTTGCACTGCTGTGCAGTGCACTTCCTGCCCCTGCAGCTTGCTTAGCACCAGGATCAACCAACAGAAGCCCAGCACAAAGAGCACCCAACCTGAGTCACTTGCCTGGAAAAAGCCAGAACCTGAGCACTGATTTCCTGCCTCCTCATCCCTTGAGTGCAGACCCCCTGAAACCTGCTCTTGGCCTCCCATGTGACTGCAGACCCCTGGCTGAGAACTGCTCCCTTATGGCAAATACTTTACTATGAACCCCATCCCTTTTAAATCAAAGGGATCCCATTTAAGTTGCTCTGTTCATCACAGTTGTAACAGTATGGGTGTGAGGAGAGCTGGTCTTAGGTCAGAACTAATGCCTTAAGTTCTGTCTTGAAACCAGTAGGGTGAAAGTGATGGGGTACGGTTGTGCCCAGGTTCCTATTGTCACTTCTGATCAGGTCACACATGGCAGGATTATGAATGCCCAAGTGAGTGAAAAGCGTGGAGTTTAGTAGGCAGAGTGCTGCATGCATCTTGGCAGCCTTTCCATAATATTCTGGATTTGGCTTCCTGACAGACAGCAGACCTCCTGAGATGACAGGTCAGGCTGGTAGATGGATGCCTCTGTTCCTTGCAGAAGGGACTCACTGACCATAATCACCTTTTGTTTCCTCGTGGGAGTGGTGCCCTTGCGTCTCCTCACTTTTCTGGTGCATAGCTTTTCTTTTTACCAGTGAGGACTTAGCATCTGGGGGTTTTTCACCTTGGTAATTGAGACTTGGAGGTGAAGCACAGTTTGCTGCTGCAGGTGACCAGCTGCTAACTTCTAGCATCTTGAGCATCTACTTTATTCTCTCTTCCTGCAGGTTTTACTGATTGGCTATCTTTTGCTGTCTTGGAGATCTCCTTGTGCATTATCTCAGTGAAATCCTTACGTTTATGAGTGATTAGCAGGGATCTAGGTTTTCTGTTTACCTTGGAAAAATGTGGGAAAATGCAGATTTTCTCTTTTTAAGGAGAAAAACATGGGAAACGGCAACTTTCCCCTTGTGGGCTGGCAGAGTTCCAGTCTGCAAGGGGCTGGTGGGAGTGGGAGGAGTGCGATCAGGCAGAGGGTGCCATGTGCATGCACACATGCACGTGGCAGCCAGCCTGCCTAGAGAGCAGCTCTCATAGCTCCCTGCAGGTAAGTGTGTGTGGAGGGTGGGGGGATTGAAGCCCCCATAGTGAGGGATGGAGGGAGTTGGGCAGGGCTGCAGGTGCTACCCAGCTGGAGTGGTACATGGCGCTTGGGGTCCAGAGCCAGGGCAGGGCCTGGGCAGGGAGTGGGATGGAGCTTCAGATGGCTTATCTGGGAGGCAGTAGTGGGGTTGGCTCCCCACCACTGTGTGCAGTCCAGGCAGGGGGGGAGGACATGGGAGACGCATGTCCCCAGAGTTGTGCCCAGGGTGGGGGCAGATGCAAGCTGTTGGCTGTGGGCTTGTGGCTTCTTGACCTGCTGCTCTCCCCCTCCGGGCCTCCATTGCCCAGTGAGTCGGACCTGGCGTGGCAGGACAAAGCAGGGTGGAGTGGGGCGGAGTGGGGAGGCTTGGTGCTGCCACCGTGAGCCCTGTGCTGCCATGGCGAGGCACTCCCTACCCTGCCCCGGTCTGCCCTGCCGCACCCAGTCTTGCCTGCTTGGCATGGAGGCCCCTGGAGGGAGGATAGTAGGGCAGGGAGCTCCGAGTTGCCAGTCTGCATCCCTCCCTCCCCCCATGGGCTCTGCTCCAGCCATGTTGCTCATGGGGAAGGAGGAGGGGGAGCCAGGCTCTGAGCTCCACTCCAGCTGCAGCCACTGCCTCCTCCCACAGGTGGCAGCTGGGGCTTGGGTGCTGCAGGGCAGGGCAGGGAGCTGTGGACCTGGTTCCCTAGCCCTATAGCCCTGGCATCTGGGGATCCCCTCTGGCAAGGCTGGGGGTGTCTCCCACCTGCATCTTCAAGTCAAAGCTATGCACGTTCATACCTTAATCAAATAATAAAAACAAACAATGTCATTTTGAGATTTCTAGTGATTTCAAGATAGTGTAGGACCAGGCTCAATGCTTTGCTCTGGCAAAATAGCAGAAAGCATTTGAAGTATGAATCTGTGTCCTGTTTTCTTCTTTACCCAGGCATTTCTTGGCATGCACACCTCTAGTTTTCTCCTTCCTGTTGAAAAGAGATGGCATTCATTTTTCAAAAGAAATAGTTAAGATCATCTTTAATGGTTTATTTTCAGCAGTTCTCTAATAATTTTGTTTCTTTCAGCTGAGACTGAAGAAAAATGTTTTACTCCAGAAAATTCTATGAAGAAATATTCCTTCCAAATTCATAACTTTCCATAATAAGTGGAAGTGAAGTCACAACCTTTATTTTGCACAAAACGATAGCTTCTTCCACTTCAGAAAGTAGGAAGGGAAGCTGCTAAAGCCAGCCTGTGGTCTTTGCCATACTAAGAGCAATGGGAAATGGCAGGTATTTTGCAAGAGAGCAGTTCTTCATGGAAATCTCTAACGCGCGTAACATAGCTGTGGGGGAGGGACTGGTTCAGTAGCCTTGGTTGCTGCCTTTGGAGGGGGAGGATGGAGTTCAAAAATAGCTACTGTTGCATTGGCAGCTGACTGTGCCCTTGCCATTAGCATCACTGCAGCTGGTTCTGCCATGGACCTCTTGGCAGCCCCACTGTATCTCTGCTAACACAGAGCTTGGCAGGGAAAATACTGTGACCACTAAGGCAGTTTTTTTTAGTCACTGGGGATAACCACTTCTCTGGTTAGTAGTACCCATGGGGGTAATGTACAGTTAACCTCCCACTTACGTTTCCAGTGGGAAGATCTTGGCTTTACTTAACTTTATGGAAATGGCAGACTCTTCCCTAGCTTGCTTCTGCTGTCATGCGGCTGAGGGCAAGCAAAACTCAGGGGTGTCCAAACCCCAAGCCTCCAGGCTTGGGCCTGCATGTGAGATGCCTGCCAAATGATCTGGAAGCATCTGAAGCCCCTGATGGGAGTGGAGGATGTTTGCCAGTAGTACGGCCACATATGGTTCTTGAATGACCTGCGGATTTGGCGTTGATTTGGCTGATTTGGCTTGGAACGTGAAAAAAATTCCTAACCCCCCCCCCCCCCCCCCAAAAAAAACCAAACAAACCCCGACTTCTGAAAATGAAAATTTCAGTTCTGAAAAATAGTGATTACTCTCTGTCCTCCATTATGCTGAATCCTTAAGGTCTTTTTACTTATCCCATGTGCAAGATTACAATGAGTTTTGAGAAACCAAATTTGTGAAACTTGAGGAATTCTTGACTCGTTATTGAGCTCTTTAGAGGGAAAAGTGTGCAAAATTTCTTATAAATAAACATAAACTCCTGAATTAAGCAATACATTTAATTCTTTTTCTGTAAATTAGCATTCTGTATTTGACTTAATTTTAAGTACATGTCATATTATGGCCCAAGAGAATTACTAAAATTGGCTTTCTTGTATTCAGTACTGTTTTACACACCACTAGCTTTGGGCATGTTTCCCAGAGTGGTGGGCATGATATTATAACCTGAGTAGAATATACAACAGCTATAAATATACATGAGAAGAAGTACTGAAGCAAGCAGTACTTATAAATAAGGGCATTAAGATTCGGAAGTTTGAGCAATGCAATGATTAATATAAAAGCGTATTAGTCATCCTCTTCTGAGAAAGTGAGGCAGCTGGGTAGTTTGTCCTGGTGTGCTGAAACAGATCTTGAAATGGGTATCTGTGACAGAGCAGCTTCAGTGCTCCATCATGTTAAGGGCTGGAGTAGGCAGCTGGCAGGTGCCTGACTATAGCAGCCATTTTAATGTTCAGCTCTCAAGGCTAGGGCAGCAATTTGCTGCCAGCCAGCAAGGGAGGAACATCACCCTGCTGAGGTACTACTCCAGAAACATCTTGGAGGTAAGGGGAAGGGGCTATGGGGAAGGAGGAGGCCCCTGGTCCTGGGCATGACCAAAAACTGCACCCTGCTGGGGTAGGGAGGCCCGGTGGGGACTGCCTGTGGCAAGGCAGTGCCACTTAAATGCTGGGACCACGAACCTCCCCAGTGAAAGGTGGCTAGGGGCGCCATAATCCTAGCCCCCACCTTCAGGTGGGTAATCATTGGGAGAAGTTGAAGCCAGGCATGCATATTAAGATGCACATGAGCCTATGAGGGTGTAAGACCCAGAAATTGGGACCAGGCATGCTCATAGAGGAGCACTGGAGCCTGCAAGGGTGGAAGACCCCGGGCTCCAGTGTAGGGGCGGAGTGTTAGCCTGAGAAAGGGGCAGAGTGGCTGGGGGTAAGGGGTTGGAGCCAAGTTGCTCCAGAGTTGAATAATTGCCCAGTTCTGTGCAGATGAGGGCTGTGGGAGAAGCCCAAAAGGCTGTGCCAGGACTGGCCAAGGCATAGAGAGGAAAGCCTGATGGTCCTGGGGTTGCGTAAGGGAGCAGGGCAGTATGAATGTGACCCTGGATTGGGTGGAATGATAGAAGCCCTGTGAGAGAGGGTGGAGTGCAAGAGGCCCCAGTGAGAGGGCGGGCAGGATGTGTGGCCCACGAGGGCAGTGTGTCAGAGATGCAACTGTATGCCCAGTTTGGCCCAACCTTGAGCCCAAGATTTAACGTACTGAGACATCTGCGAGGCATGGGACACGTGTAAGGAGAGGTCAGAGAGTGTAC
Source organism: Alligator mississippiensis (assembly GCF_030867095.1). Classification (NCBI taxonomy): domain Eukaryota; kingdom Metazoa; phylum Chordata; order Crocodylia; family Alligatoridae; genus Alligator; species Alligator mississippiensis. The sequence continues at coordinate 82,688,432 of NC_081828.1, read as the reverse complement.
GTATCACCCATGTTACAGCAAGGAGCTGGAGGGGCAGCCTTCCACCTAATTAACATCCTAATTAAATTGCAACAAGGCAGGTGAGGCGAGCAAAGCGGGCAGTTTGCCCATAGACAGGAGGCAGGCCGATATTGAGATGGGGCCTGGGAGCTTGCCTCTGTCACAGTATCAATGAAGGTGTAGGCCCTTTCTTTCTAGTTAACACACATTTCCCTGAAGATAAGATATCTGTTTCTGCTCCTGCCTTTTTACATGCATTTTCACATGTGCAAAGTCTGATTTGTCTGTGAAAAATGAGGCAAGGAAAAAACAATGCTCTTTGTTTTCTGTTGTCCCAGTCCAGTCTGTTCTCAGTATTCCCAGCTTTGGCATTTTTCTAGACTTCTGGACAAGCCCTGACACCTCTCTCTTTCTTTGACAGCCTTTTGAAAAGGTGATGATGCTTGATTGAGCACTTTAAGTAGTATGTGTGAAAACTTTAGGTGAGAGGTTAGGGTTTCTTCTATGAGTGGCATTGTGATCAGTCCACTGAACTGACAAACATGGGATTTGGGTTTAGTTTTCAGGTGTCTCTTAATGACCTCTTGTGTGACTCAGTAACTTCCAGTCTGTCCCTATTCCTTATCTGTAGAATGAGAATAATGATAATATCTGACAGGGCATTGGAGGAAGTAAACGCATTTAGTGTCTGTAAGGCTCTTGGATGCACGGTAATAGAGGGCATTTAGACACTGGAACAGCGATTTGTGCTTCTCTGCTAGTTGTAAAAGTCAGATGCAATAACAATCCTATATCTTTTCATGTGTAAGATCATTTGTAGTATCTCCTTTCAGGTACCTAATGATGAAGTTTTTCCATGGACTGGAGTGAAGAACCAGTATGTTCTAGAATTTCAAAGATAATATTTGAAATACTAAATTTGTTTGTGCATTTTTCCACTCTTTCCAACAATAAATTATATATGATATTGATACAGCCCTATATCAGGGGTGAGTAGTTATTTTGGCTACAGGGCTGCTTAATGAGTTTTGGTGAGCTGTCAAGGGCTGCACATGTAAAATCTTTCAAAAGATATCATTTTAACAATATTAGGTAAAAAATCATATACTAAAATCAAACATCTACTATAACTTGCTTTAGTTTTATTTAAAAAAATAATTGTCCTGATTTTATGGGAAGGTTTTTAAGTCATGTATATAGAGACAACTGCATACTAACTCAAAATAAAGCCTTACTCTTGTTTAGTGTATGGGTGGGGTGTGTGAGACATATGTGGAGGGGTGTGTGTGTGCATGTTTGGGGGGGCCTACCCATGCGGGAACCAGCCAGGGGTGGGGGTACATGCAGCAGAACTTGCCCAGGCAGTGCAGGTGCAGGTCCCCCTCTTCCCTCATCCAGCCCACAGCTGCCCCAGCAGTGCTCAGCATGAGGCTGAGCCCTGCCCAGGGCAGCCCGTGCTGCACTCCTGGCCCCATCCCCAGCCAGCATGCACAGCTTCCTGGTGTGGCTGCTTCCGATGCAGGTGCAGCTATCTGGATACTGCTTGGCTCCCCCACGTCTAGCGGCTCCTCCTCCTGCCCTTGCTGTGCCTCTCTGGGCACCAGGCAGTACAGGGAAGCCACAGTGGCAGTGGGATGTGTGCCAGGCAGCAGATGCCAGCCAGGCAGTCGGGAAGCTGCAACCAGATGGCTCCTGCCTCAGTGTGCAGAGCTCCACCTCTGGCTTCCTTCCATGCACTTAGCTACCCTCAGGTGACTGCTCATTGCACGGAGCGGGTGGAAGGTGGTCAGGAGCTGGAGCCCTGTGCTCTAGGGCTGGATCCACCTGGTTGCAGCTCCCCCACACCTCTGGTGTGTGCTGCCTGGTGCACATCCCCTCAGCTTCCCTTTGCTACCTGCTGACCAGGGGCAGGAGGAGGAGGGGCCGCTGGAGGCAGGGGGAGCCAAGCAGTACATGGGCGGCTACAACCACGCTGGGAGCAGCCACACTAGGAAGCTGTGTGAAATGTGGTGTGGGCTGCTGCAGGCAGAGCTCAGCCCCAAGCACAATGCAGCGGGCCAAATTTAATCAGTAGGTGGGTGCCTGCCTGTGAACCAGATCTAGTCAGTTAGAGCTGGATCCAGCCTGTGGGCTATATTTTGCCCACCTCTGTCCTATATCCAGATCTGTTCACAAATGTTTTACTTTAAAAACCTCTAAACTATTTGAATGATGTATTCAAACTTTAAAAACACAAATTAAAAGTTAGGACCCCCACATTTTGGGTAATACATTGTCTAATTACTCCAGTGCAAATGTTACAGAGCCACTTGTGCCAGTGGATGTTTCAGTTCTAAAAATAATTAAATAAGGCTAGAAGTGTATCGTCTTTCAAATAAAGAAACAAAATACAGATAAGATTAGTTTGTTAAAATGTTATCTTTGTTTCAGTACAGATTAATGGCTTCAGCTATAAAATACTTATCTGTCAAGAGAAGTGTATGATTTGCTTAGTTTAGAAACACTACCCCTCTTCTCCCCACCCAACTTTTTGTGCCTCTTGCTTATCAAACTTCAGTTCTCTACATACTGGGTAAGTGCATAAACTGCTTAAGTTCACAGAAATGCTTTACCCTGCTGTCAACTTTTTCAATTATGCGGTTACATATTGGTATAATTACCATGCTTCAGTCCTGTCATGTAAAGGCTTATAAAACAGCCTTGAATTAACTAGGCCCATGTATATGTGTTATATTTCTATTCGGAGAATCACCACTGTCTACTTGTAGAAACTAGGGGTGTAAAAGTATTTGGTTAGTTTTTCTTGAAGGAAATATGATCCCTCTGGGAGAAAGATCTTCTAAGTTGACACTGGAAGGTCTCCCCTGTGAGAGTTGCTGTTTCAAGATCCCTTGGAGGATTAATTTCTCTCTGATTTGCATGTCCAAGTAGCAGCTCCTCCTGTGCCTTCCCCAGACCAAGGGATTCCAGTCTGGGAAGGCTGGGGGGCATTTCCCTGTAGCTTGTCTCCTTTCATAGAAGACTTGAGCTGCCAAATCTTGCCGAGACTGGGGACACTGCAGTCTGGAGAAGACACAGTGGGGGCATTTCCCCACTGCTCCACTCCCCGGTAGGTCTGGTCTCCAGGAGGAGCACAGTGGGGAAAGACTCCCTGGTGTCCCCTGCCTTCATCCAAGGTTAAAGATAGTACAGGTTTGCTATATTTGTATCTCCTGGCTTATGCACACATAATTTATTACAGCTGAACAGCTGCTCCCAAGTAGCAGCTTTCTCATCCCTTTCGAAACTGCTCCACATGTATGTATGTATGTATGTATGTATGTATGTATGTGTCCTTGCCCTTAATGTAAACATTGCTCATTAACAGCAACAGATGGAACTGAGTTTTTTGTATCTCATTGAGTCTCCTTACTTTGTTTCTTAACTATCTTAAGCCTCTAATATCAGTCTTGAAATTGATGAGACCCACCTACGGTATGAACAGGTGTCCATTTCTAGCATTGGATATTTTTGAGAAATCTTTCTGGACAGAGAGCAGTTGCCCCCTTTCTCTTACTCCATGCACCTTCCTCTAGCTGGGGTGATCCCAGTTTGGGGAAGCTATGCGGAGCTGCTTTGTGACTCCTAACATTTTTCTGATTGGGTTTGTACCTATGGTTCTGCAAATATAACTAATAGATTTTTTCCCCCAAACTCTTTACTCAATAGCTGCTGTCAGCATCTCAGAAACAAGGGGTTCCTGTTGGCCTTAATTTTGCAAGACCCTTTAATATAAAGATATAATAAACAGTGCTAATTGAAGTTGTATTCAATCATCACATAAGAAATGGTAGAACTCAATTAATCTTAATTATCATGATGTTTAAGAACACTCTTGGGTATTTCTCTATTAATTAAGGGTTAAAGTGTCCTCACTGATGGTATGAATTGCATCCTTTTTCCTTTGTGTAGTACTTATCTATCTTGCTGTTTGAACTTTTTAGTTCATTAAAAGCCTTTTTTAAGGCTGCTGTAGTGAGCTGTCCTGATGGTTCTAAAGCCAAAATTCCGGAGCTCCTGCAGCGGTTGTCAGCTTTAGTGCTGTTTTTCCCTGGAGTGGCTCCCAACTTCCATTCTCTTTTTGAGAAGTGGTTCTCAACTTTTTTGATTCAAGGCACCTCAAAAAATATCCTTTTAACCGTCCTAGGTCTGTTGCTTTTTTCCATTGAGCAATTCGCATGTGCAGACCTCACTAGAGGATGTGGAGAAATAAATTAACTTAGAAAAGTTGTAATACCAACATCTAGAACTTGCAAATTTTTAGAAGTGTAAAATGGGCATTGAACAACATCACTGCCATGTTGGATCCTTTTTGGAAGGGATATATATCTTTGGGCTTCATGGAATAAGTCCAACCGCTATTAGGAAGGTGGGGAAATTTTCCACAATGGACATATAGTTCTGTAAGTGCCCTACTAGATGGCCTTGGGCAAGACAGAGAACCATAGAAAAGTAGGGCTGGAAGGGACCTCAGAAGACCATCTAAATTCAGTTCCCTGCTCAATTTTGTATAAGCCATTCCAGTCAAGTGTTTGTTTAATCTGCTCTTAAAACTTCCAAGGAATGGAAGTTCCAAGGCCTCCCTAAGTAACATGTTCTAAGGGTTCACCACCTTTGTAGTGAGACAGTTATCCAAATATTCAACCTAAATTTCCCTGTTTCAATATAAGGCTATTATTTCTTTTCCTGGCACCTGCAGCCACAGACAATGTGTTATTCTCTTTATAATCACACTTCAGCTATTTGAAAACTCTTACCATATCCTTCCTTAGTCTTCTCTACTTTTGAGGTTGAATAATCCCAAATCTTCCAATCTTTTCTTGTAAACCATGTTTTCTAGTTGTTCTTCTAATCAGTTTTGGTGCTCTCGAGTGGACTCTTTCAGATGTGCCCATATGTCTCTCTTGAAGTATGGTGCCCAAAACTAGGCATAGTACTTCAGGTGAGTCCTCACTAGTGCTGAACAGTGGAAGAATTGCTTTGAGTTGCAAGCAACAGACCTGCCAGTACAACCCAACATGCTACTGGCCTTTTTGCAAGTTGTTTAATTTCTCTAAGCCATACCTTTTCCATCTGTAATATGAGGATGATATATGTTATCTTTGTATATAGTGCTTTCAGATCTGGCCTTGGAAGGTGTTAAGAACCAGCTACTTTACTAGGCATAAGAAGTATCTGATATAGACCACCATCGTAAATGATAAGATTCAGAACTAGATGGATCACAGTGTAATTCATATAGCAATTCTTTTTACATTTAAGTGTTTTTTGTTATGTACCCACCTATATGAGTCACAACCAAGGTGGGAAAGGTGGTCAGAAAGTTTTAAACAATGGCAGTGTTATTTAGGCATGTCCAAGATTAGCTTGCATAGGGGGCAAAATTTAGAGTACATTCTGCTCTATAATTTGGTACAACAGTATAGCTAGTCTCCCAACTTGATTGTAACTGTAGGTAAGATATACTCTTTTTTTTGGCTGTACTTATTTGAATCATTGAAACATAGAACTGGAAGGGACCTGTAAGATCATCTAGTCTAGTTCCCTGCTGTGGGCAGGAAGTTATTGGACTTAGATGAGCTTGACAAGGTGCCTGTCCAGCCTCATCTTGAACACCTCAGGGAGGGTGACTGTACCACCTTTGCTGGGAGTGTATTCCAGATTCTTGTGACCCTTACAGAGAAGAATTTTTTTCCTTATGTCCAGCCTGAATTTACCCTCCATTAGTTTATGCCCATTGGTTCTTGTCCTCCCTTGAGGTGCCTTCCTGAAGAGTTGCTCCCCTATGTCTTGATGCTCCTTCCTGACATACTTGTAGGCAGTTATCAAGTCACCTCTCAGCCTTCTCTTACTCAGGCTGAACAGGCCCAGTTCCCGGAGTCTCTCCTCATAGGGCCTACCCTCCATGCCCTTATCCTATGGGTGGCCCTTCATTGTACCCTCTTGAGTTTATCCACATCCTTCTTGAAGCGTGAACACAGTACTCCAGCTGATGCCTCACCAACACCGAATAGAGAGGGAGGAGTTACCTCCCTGGATCTATTGGTGACACATCAGCTGATGCACACCACAGTTTTATTTGCCCTTCTGGTAGCCTTGTCATACTGTTGGCTCATATTCATCTTCCAGGACCACTCCCGAGTTCCACAACTTCAAACAAATTAGCCAGTGGTGCTGCTATAAGTTTGGCCAGTTCTTTCAGGACTCTCGGGTGCAGGTTGAAGAAGGGGTGTACTTGGTAGCCGTGTTGGTCTGAGACAGAAAGACATACAAAAAACTAGAACTCTTGGTTCCAAAATGATTCCTTTATTGGACCAACTGGAAAATGGCAAGAAAATTGTCCTTTTCTGCAAGCTTTCGGGATCAAAGTCACTTCGTCAAGCTCTGGGAAAAGTGTAGATGGTACAAGATGGTAAAAAGTCCCCATGGGTAGGAAATTAAACGTCATTTTGGACAGAGGGAGCTGAACATGGAAGGTTGAAGAAGGAAACTCCCATTCAAAGTATGTAAGAGTGGTTAATAAGGGCTTGCTTTGTACTCCATGTTCTATGTAAGGCAGAGGTGGGCAATTATTTGGACTGGAGGGCTACTTAGGGAGTTTTGGTGAGCTGTTGCAGGCTGGGTTAGCACTTTTCTTTCCTCCCTGCCCCCCCAACCTCGCCAGGCCAAGTCAACACCTCCTTCCCCAGCCCCCAACAGCTCACCAAGACTCCTTAAGTGGTAGAGTACTAGACCTGGGAGTGGATCGCAGCTCTGCCCTGGGCCCTGGCCCTGCATTTTAACTGTCCAGTGATCCCAGCCCCAGGGTCTCCATGGATAAGGCAAGCTCAGCTGGCAGATGGGATATGGCCATAAGCAGATGAGGAGTGGTATCTGGAGCAGGATGGGAGGGTGGGGCTGGGGCCAGGGCTGGGATAATGGGTCGGTGACAGAGTGGGGCTATATTGCTAAAATATTGCTAAATATATTGCCCAGACCCAGGGCAGAGCTGTGATCTGTTGCTCCCTGCCTACCCACTCTATCTGGTGCCCCCGGTGGTGGGTGTGGGGTGACAGGACTGGGTCTGGCGGGAGCAGCAACACTAGCAGCAGCAGCCAGAAGATGCCACTGCCACCAGGGCTGCCAGGAAGTGGAGTCCACTTGCCCTGGCACCCCTGCCCAATTGCATGTCTCAGGGGTGGTGGGACTGGCCATATGTGTTGTGTCCTAGCCTGCTCCCTGTACCTGGGATGGGCAGGGCTAAAGAACCTACCATGGACAGGAGGACAATCCGTTTGCTGTCTATAACCAGCCTGCGAGCCATATTTTGCCCACCCCTGATATAAGGGTATACTAACCTAGGAAAATGAAAGTGGGGTGATAGCATGAATAAACGTAACTGCTAGCTTTGGTCTAAGGAATACAGGAATTAAGTAATAAAAATGTGGTGGCACAGATAAATAGCTATAGTATTTACTTAAAGTCTTATTTTCAGTTAGCTGAACAGATACAACCTTCATATCTGTTTATCTTGTGACACTATTTCTCTTGCTGCTTTTGATAGTTATACTTTGATTGCATTTTTTAGAGTCTTTATCTTTCTTATAATTTAATTCATATCACTTTGTTCCTGTTAGCACAATGTTTTTTCAGGTTCTGACACCAAATTTTTAAAATGATCTGATTTCCATTGGCACTATCAACTTAGTAACATAAATCCAGGCTGCCACAGGTCTTCTTTTGAGGAAGAGATGCATGTTTATGTAAATCAATTAAGAATAAGGTTCTTATGAATTGATTGTTTGTACAGAATTATCTGAATCTCAAAGTGCATGTCTGATATAATTTTGGAATGAGCTCCCTTTTCTATAGGTACAGCAAGCTGACCATTTCTTACAGTCCACAGTTCATAAGCTTGTATTGATTAGGTTACCAAGGGCATATTTGGTGTAGGTAGTTTTAACTGTTACAGTTGTCTCCTCACTCCTGTACCTGTTTAAGTGAGCTAAACAGACATTATTTAAAACCTGTTTTGTTTAAGTTTTAAGTTTTGGTGGTTTAGTTCATTAAGCTAGTATAGGGCTAGACAGACTTAACAGTTGATTTGGAATATCTGCTGTGTGCTCCCAGGTGGCAAGTTCCCCTCCTCTTTTTTTTTTTTTTTTTTTTTAAAGATGTTACATTTGTTTACAACCTATGTTTCAACATCTTAATAAGTCATGAAGTATGACGAGACATATGGAGAAAACTAGATAAAGAAAACTTTGAGTAGTATAATTTTGATACAATGCCCAATGCCCACATCTCTCTCAAATTTAAAATTTTAGTTTTGGTGTAGAAATACTGCAAACTCAGAAAATAAAAAAGCTAATAATTTTTTTAGCAATATATTTTCTGGTGTACAAGAGGTCTACTTCTACCACCCCACCCATGAAAGTCATAATTTAAGATGCATCCAATATGCTGAAGTTACCATATTTACTGGAATCTAAGATGACTGAATTTAAGACAACCTCCCAGTAATTAGATTTTATATATGGAAAATGTATAAATTTGTTATAATTTTCCAGGTATAGAATCTAATTATTAGGGGTCATCTTATATTTGTTCCCTCCCCTCCCCCACTGCTACAATGGAGAAAGCAGCGACAGGCCCCTTGCCCTCTGTCCCTCCACCCGTTTCTCCCCTGCAGCCTGTTTATACCCTCTGCTACCTGCCCCTACAGTCTTTTCCCCCTTCCTTCTCCCCCCACCCCCCATGTCCACTCCAGCCCCAATGCAGCTCCAGCCCCATTCCCTTTTGGGGTACAAGGCACATGCAAGCACAACCCCTGCCCAGCCATGCAGCAATGCTCCAAGGCTGGAGCTGCACCACAGCCAGGCAGGGGGTAGAGTTTCCATGCGCTTCATGTCTTAGGAGGGAATGGAGCGGGAGCTAGAGCCATGCTTGACGGTAAGAGAGTGGGGAGGAGGCAAAGGCACATTTAAGACGTCATCCAAAATCCTGTGTTACATTTTTCTTGTTTTATCTATCATTGATTTTTCTTTGAGTAGTTCTCTAGACACATTCTTACATGTAGGTGAGCAAAACCTCTGAGCAATTTCTTTTGATCAGATGCTTTTTTTTAACACTTAGCAGTACTGAGCACTCCATCCTCTCCTGCTCCAAACATCAAGGGGATAACAGGTGGAATGAGCATTTCCACTCCTAACTTCTCAACCACTTGGGCGAGCCAGAGCACACATCTCATTGGGTAACTACTTTCAACCTGTGTGTACCTGTACTTGCCAAATATTTCCCTTTGTTTTCTTTCCTGATTTGTCACCGTCTATCCTTAAAACAACATTAAAATTCATTTGTTATTACCTACCTGCTTTATTTTGAGGAGCTTTCAGGTGTTTGGTTCCCACCCTCACGCCTCAATTTTTCTCATAGCTATAGCATCCAATGCTACTATCCTGTAGCCTGTAACTTGAGGTAGTGTCCTCTTTTGTTGTCTTTTTGTTCCAGTTTTCCCTTTTTGTTTCTTTTCTGTGACTCCCTTGAAGGCTTTCTTCTTTTGTCATAATGATACTTTCAACTAAATCACTGGAGTTATCAACTTGCTCCCCTTGTGAAGGGATAATTCCCAATTCTGACTTTACCTGTACTACCGAAGAGAATAACATGTGCTGAACAAGTGCAACCTTTGTTGGTCCTTGAAGCCCAGGAGGTTGAAAAAGCAGGAGAGAGAGCCTTGTATTTTCCTGCTTGATAATTACCTTGGACCCTCCTTGGACCCCAGTACTAAATCATTGGGTTGGCATCACTTCTTGACACCAGTTGTCTGTATTGGCACAGATTTGCTGCTCCAGACTGATTGAGGAGCTGCTCTGGGGTTAGGTCTAAGAGGAAATCTACACATTTTTATATAGATCAACAGTGGGCAAATTTAATTTTGCTCAGTTTCCACTAAAAATCTGATTTAGGCTGAAACAAGATGAGATGTTTCATCCCTGGAGGAATATGTTTTAGAAAGTTACAAAGTTGCATTGATGCCTAGTATAACTGTTTGGTAGAAAATACTATAACAGCCTTGTATCTCATAAATGTGGGTTTGTTGATAATAGTTCTATTGGCAGTTTCCCGTATGACATAGTACCAAAAGCTTTGCTTAGATGCATATGTATTAAGTCCACTGTATTGGTCTTCTCCCAGAAGTCTTATCATAGCATGATAATAAGTTAGTCTAATATGGTCATCTTTGTTGAAATCAATGTTGTATTTTGTCCTACCTTCTGTTTGTTTTTATATTCTTTTTTTTCTTTCCTTTGGTGTCTTTTCTAAAATTTCACATATTATTGAAATCAAGATAACAGACCTGTAATTGCCTGAATCATACTATCTCTTTTGTAAAAATAGGCACTACAATTGCCTCCCTGCCTTCCCCCCCCCCCCAATAGGTGGCTTATCCCTTGGACTTCATGGTCAGTTCCTTCAGTATTAGTACAGACATTATCCAGGTGCCCTATTTTTGTGACATCAATCTTAAGTTTTGCTTCTCTCTCTGATGTGGTAACTCCTATAACCATGTTCTTGTCGCCATGTGGTATGTCATCAATGTCCTCAGTTGTATCTTCATTCTGGTTAAAGACTGAAGCAAAGTATTTGTTTAGTTGTTGGGCCCTACACCTAAGTTATTCTAGTTTTCCACTCTATCTTCAGCATATAGTGGCCTCATGTCTTTTTTCTTGGTTCTCTCTTTATTTGTCCAACCAAAGAAACTTCTGTTAGTTTTAATATTTCTGCAAGCTCAAGAACATCTAAGCTTTTGGTTATTCTTATTCTGTTCTAAAATTTCTAGAGCAAGAAGAAACTTTCTTCTTCTTGATTAGTTCTATTTCCATTACTTGCATATGTTCTGTGTAATCTTAATGGCCAGTTTTGAGGTATTTGTTCAACTGTGTAGATCTATAGCCCTTCCCTACCAATTATTTCCTCTTGCTTGGGGATATAAACTCTTGATACTATTTGCCCTTTTATCTTGAAATAGTTTCATGACACTTTCATGGCCAGGTTCCTTAGATCTCAAAAGCAGTGAACCTCTTCATAACTAACTGTCTTAGTTTTTCATAATTATCTGTGCTGAAAGTTGTGGCCTCATCATATTGTAACAAATGAAACAGTCTCCCCCATGATCTACTTTGGTGCTTTTGCACCCTTTACCTGCTAGCGTGCCCCACAGAGGATTTTCTCTGAGTAGAAGAGGAGGGAAGGTAAAATGATACTCAGAACCTCATTAGGAATTTCTGATTTTAATCCAGTCTGGTTTGAAAGCATTTTGGGTTTTCTGTATTTAACTGCTTGCTGCATTAGAGACTTATGCAATTAAAAAAAAAATAAAGGTCTAGGTAGAAAGAACAGTCTGGACAACCTGATTTGCCATAGCAATTACATGAAGACCAGCATAAAAACAAATATTTCCTGAAAATTTCCCAATGAAGGTGGAAGTAAAAAATAGGAATTTTTTTTTTTTAAGATTATAGACTGATTTTATCTTAAATACAAGAGGGCTTAATATACCTGTAAAATAATATTTACTTACTTATTTATTTTATACATATTTCTTTTGAAAATGTTTGAATTGTAGCTATTTTCTATATCTTTTAAACTGTTTCTATTTGCAGGTATCTTGGCTTTTTAATCCAGCAAGAAGTGAAATAACAAGTCTAGATAGTGGAAATATAGATGATATTTTGAGTAAGTACTCAAACTTTTTTTGTGTATGAGTCTACTCTAGTTTTTACCTGTGTGTGTAATGTAGGATATCATGAATGTTGAGTGCTTTAAAGATATAATTGCTATATAAATAGAAGTGTTAAGTATTGACTCTTGATAAGTATTGGTTATCAAAATTGGTGATTTGAAATGTGAACTGAATATTATCTTACTATAATTTAAATTCAAATTTGCCACAGTTCAAAGTGGCAAATGAATTATCACAAAATCTCTGCCTTCCCAGACCCATGTGCATACACACACACATGCACGCAATTGCAGTTTCTTTCTGACTGAAGAGGTCAGGCCTGATTTGTTTTTTTCTGACAAGGGAAGTCTTGTAAAATAGAAACATTGAAAGGCATAGTGCTGAATCAATCTTCCAGCTGGGACTAGGCAAGTTAAAAATAGATGGAGTGATTATCACTATCATGGACTCTTAAAGTCACAGTTAACGCTTGCTGTACTGATTGGTACCAAGTGTATGGTTTAGCTACCTGATAAACTCTTACAGACTACATATTCTCCAAGAGGGTCCTATTGTGGTTGTATGAGTATCTGAGCAGAAAGGTCTGGTCTTCGTAGTGTGTTATCAACATGCACAAAAAATGGAGTCTTGTACAAATCCCAATATAAAAATAAACAAAGATAAAATGTGTGCGTGTGTACGCGTGCATGCTTAGGACAGTAGCTCTCACTTCAGCTCCACAAGGAAGACTGGCTTGAAGGACAGCTGGGAGAGGAAGAGGAACGTGCAGGGAGGTTAACATTGGGAGCCATGGAGGAGTGAGAGGTGATAGAACTGAGTGTACTTGGACAAGGAGGCTAGTACTGGGAGTGTGTATGTGCATGGATGGAGAAGATAGCAGGAATGAGAAATTGAGACTATTGGGCCAATTGGGAGCCTGTTGGGAGAGTGCAGAATTGGAGACCAGGAAGAATTTGGCTAGGATTAGGAACAGAGGACAAAAGAATTACAGAAGCCAAACTGACTGTAGGTTTGGAGACAGAAAAGCAAAGCGAATTTCTTACCCTCTCATTTGGCTACCCTGTAGCCCCTTCTGAGAAACCTGGTAGGATTCATAGAGATCAGCCTTCCTGCTCATTCCACCAGCCCTGGCAACTGGAGTCACTGAACCTCTAAAGCCTGAGATCCAAAGACATTGATTGTATCCCAGGTAGACCATAAAAAGTAGACCCAAAAAAGCCTCCAAGGCCAGCCTCCCCTCATTGGCATTTTTCTAATGCTGATGAGTCACCAGTATCCTTCAGAAATTTCTTGCCTACCTCTGGTATGATAGGCCATTACTTTCCTCTGTAGCAAAAGTGTCTGTGTGGACTTCCTTATTTCAGGCAGACAGTGCCTTGGGACCCAGCTCCTTTCAGGAGGTGGGAGGAGGGCCATTGCCTTTAAGTAGGCATACCTCAGTCCTCTGGCTGAATCATATCCAAGATTATATAGATATAGAGATACACACACAGCATAGCGTAATCTATAAAGCAATAACAGTAACATAAATAGATTCAGCATAACATTGGCTTTCCAGTGAAACCGCACATGCCACATCAGTACAGTGAAACACAGGAAAACATGACACTGCAAACCTCCAAAACATAACAGGGTTCATGACAAAGTGTGTGTCTTTTTCGAGTTTGACCACAGCCTAGTATTGCTGCAAGTTACTTTACTAGGTCAAGTGTCAGAGGTCTGTTTAGCACATCTAGTCTTCAGTCCTACTAATTTTAAGTGTCAGTCTGTACCAGTTTAAAACAAAAAACCTAAAAATGTAAATGCCAAAATTTTGTTAAAAAGTTTGCAGAGTTGAGAACTCAAAAGTTAGGAGATGCCAATTTAAAGACGCTTGAATTCAGTGCATTCTTGAGTTTTTGGCCATCTTTGTTGATACCCCTTTATGATACAGTCTTTGATTTACATGATGCCATAACTACCACTGCTGCAGGAGCCGGCCTCATTAAATACATAGGAGGGATAATACTTGGTGGATGTGTGAATACTGGTTTTCTACTTGTGGTTCAGTATGTGGTACCATTAGTTCAAAAGCTCTCAAGACAATTTTCCCTTGTGGCCTTTTTCTAGATACTTACCACTATTGTGTCTAAATGCTTTGTGAAAATTAATGCTCACAAACATCACTGTGAAATGAGGGGGAGGGGAGGTGGTATTACCTGAGGTACTGATTGAAGTCAAACCATTTTTTAATTTTTGGTGCCCAATTTGGGATGCCAAGGACCTCTCACCCCAGCTTTACTTAGTATCATATGCAGTATTTTAAATGTTCAAACCATGGCCCCCACTGATTTCATTTGAAGATTTTAGTACTCATACTTGTAGAAAGCAAACCCCACAGCCTAATGTGTGAACAACCAGAAAATGAGTATGTAACTAGTGACTGCCCTTAAAATGTTTGATTTAAATGACTTGTCTACAATCAGAGTATAAACATTGTGGCAGACTCAGGAATAGAATCCAATTTTTCTAAGACAGCATTCTAACTGCATTAGCTATGATAACATCCATCCTGGTCATTTAATGAAGGAGGGTTCATATGGAAAAAGTGTCTTAAATTTAAATGAGTTGGCAGCATGTATACACACAAAGGGAGGGATTGAATTAAGCAGCCTTAATTTTGGCATTCCTGGGCTTCCAAACACTGAACTCTGACATCTTAATGGGTTTTTTTTCAGTGTTTTGTGAATAATAAAGATAATATTTATTGCATATTTAACTATGCTTTCTGGTTTTGAGCACTTTGATCCAGGATCACTTTTGCCTGTTACAGATGCAAAATGTTTTTTTCTTTTCTATTTTTATTTATTGTAGCCTTAAAACACTTTCAGTGTCTAATTGTAGCTTGTTTATACTGTAAATGCATTTGACAAAATGGCAGCTTTTATCTTTTTTCTCTCCCTGTATTGGTTATATTTAACTTGAGACTTATTCTGTTAGAGTTCTTATACCCGCTAGATCAGGGGTGGGCAAAATGCGGCCTGTGGAGCAAATGTGACCCTCCAGGCCATTCTGTCTGGCCCACGGGGACCCTAAAAAATTTAGAAAATTAATATTTATCTGCCTCTGGCTGCCTGTCATGCAGCCCTCTGCCTGAAATAATTGCCCACCCCTGCGCTAGATTGTAGACTTCACTGTCTTTGTATACTTTGCTTCAGGTAATTTTTACTTTAAAATATTATAACAAAAACTCATAACATGACACTTTTTTTTTTCCAGACAATGCAGATGTTGCTTTAGTTAATTTTTATGCAGATTGGTAAGTATTAGATGTTTTTGTTTCACATTAAAATCTCTGCATTTTGCAAATTGTTTGAAAAATTATGCAGTATTGCATATTTAATTAAAATGTTATGATCAAATACAATTTCATTGCTTTTCTGCACTTAAAAACTCACAAAGTATATAGTATTTCTTAGAACATAATTTTACCAAATCATTCTAATAATAGTGAATGGTTTATAGTTATTGGAATAGTTGGCTTAAGTGGTTAATCAGTTTTTCCATAATTACTGCTTAACAGCTTTTCTCCTATCTGACCTTGTGAGAGATGGTTGCAGTTTTTGAGGCTGTTGTACCTGTGCTGTATAAAATCATGCTACCACAAGACAAAAAGGGGTGGAGGGGTTGTGGGTTGCTCCACATTAACTTCCCGTGTACCTGCTGTTATTCTGAAAATTAGCTTTAATTTACTGCAGTCACTCTAGTCCTTTTTCATTTCTTTCTTTCTTGTGTTCCCCCACAAAAAATCAGTTAATTGTATTAAAAAGTCAAGTGTTGTGTTTAGCCTGGAAGAGTTGTTGAAATTAAGACATTATAGGAGTTGAGATGAAAGAGGTTTTTAGGGGACAGTTTAAAAAAAATTTGATTTAAAAGCAGTCTTTCTAGATGACATTTTTCTAAGGAACTAGAAAAAAACCCATAATTTCTGATGGAACTTATTTAAATACCATAGTCTAATTCCTTTTTTTTTTTTTTTTTTAGGTAATTGCTCTAAACAATAAAAAAAAAAAAATCTAATCTACTATAAAGAACATTACGAGTAAGGGAGAAATAGACTGACAGGGGAAATGGTGAACCCAACCACATGCATTAAGTCAAATGATGTTAAATATAGCAAATAATCAGACTGGTGAAAAAATTTCTCTTTCCCATTAACTGTTTCAGTTTTAGTCAGTTTAGTCAGCCTTATTAACTCTAGTAGGTAAAAATTTTCAACTAATATTCATTTAAAGGAAAAGTTCTCTTTACTGAACTTTACACAGTCTTGCTTCTGTAATTAAGGCTTTGAGAGCTTGCCAATATCTATTTGAAAGATGTTCACATGATGCATATTTTGACTATATTACATATTACCAGTGAAGTAGAAACATGACTTGCAGCACTACAGTGCCACAAATCACTTTGAATCCAGAGTAAAGTTACCTTCTGAAAAAGTGTAGTTATTTGGTTTGTGCTAATGTATTGTATGCCCTTTGTCATCCTTAGGTAAGTATTACAATTATAGTGTGATTAATGTTTTACTCACCTCATAAATAGTAAGTGCTACGTGTTCAGCCAATTTATGGTGCCATAAAGTGGCAAACCAGCCATAAAGATGGTCCACAAAATGTTTTGTTGAACATCTTCTGTGGCTCATTTGTATGGTGCCATAAATTAAAAGTGTAGCTCCTCTCATCCCAATGCTGACAACCAGCATGGGTCCTATGATCAGGGACCTGGGATGTAGGTATGGGTTTTTTTTTGGTTTGTTTGTTTTTTTTAGAGGTCCCTGGGCACAGCACTCTGGGACGGGGAGAAGTTCCCTGAGGCCAGAGTCCCAGGATTTCTAAAAACCATACATACAGCTGTGCTGTCCTTCCACTGGCCAACAAATAGGTGGACCCATTATTAGCTCCAGGGCTGATAATCAGTGGAATGTTGGACCCACCCTGTACAGTTCGGGGTCTCCAGTGGGACCCAATGCTATCTGGGGCTTGTTTTGACTATCAGTTGTTGACCCTGGATAGCCTTGAGTTTGGAATCCATGGGGGTCAGCCCTAGATTCCAGACAGAGGCATCCGCTGCCTTGATCTGCAGGATTGGGCTGGGGAGCAGCTCCACAGCAGCACATTTGGGATTGAAGGAATGTTATGTTGTATCCCAAATATTGCACCTCCTGCCTAATGCATGTCTGGCATGGCATGAGGTGTGATGTTTGGGATGGGGCATAACATTCCTCCAATCCCAATCACACTGTTGTTTTAAAAACTTCCAGAGGCCTCTATTTCATTCTGAATTTCCATTTCTTTAGTGTAGACAAGCTTCTCTGCCACCTACTGGCCAGCCATTGTTATAATGCCTAATTTGAGCACCTACCTTCGGAGAGCTGGTCATGTGTCTGTTCCTTACTGCAGAGTAAAACGTAGAGTAAGTTATTCTCTAGTAATTGTCAGATGTCCTCACCCCTGCAAATCAAAAGTCTTCTGGCTTTTGACTTTTATAAAGTAAAATCAAGCAGCAAATGAAAAATTCTCATATATTTCGCATCTATGTAAGAAGTAGAAAAGGCAAAAAATTAAAAGTTAAAAAAATCCTTTACAAAGTACTCTTACTGAGGATTAATGCAATTGATTGCTGGTAATTTATATTGCATTTATATTGATTTGGAAGACTGTGGTCCAGGCTTTATTGATAGCTTTATATATCATGAGGAGAAAGCTTTGTAATATTTTATGGCTAGATTAAAAAGTTACATTACTTTAAATTAATCTGTTTAGTTGACTGTTACAAATATACCCTTCTGTCCACATAGGTAAAACAGTTTTTAAAACTGGTTATACTGAATTAGTTTGCAACTGTAAATTTCTTTATAGCAAGCTAAAATGATATGTCCTTTTAAATCAATACAGTTATGTATGCAAAAGTTTGTACTGGTTTAACTAAATTGTTTTAAAATTATACTTTTTGTTAAGATGGTGTAAACCTTTTTAAATATAGTCTCGTGGCACAGAATTACGTTGTTGGGGCTTTAAAAAAAAATAAATTCCCTGGCCTTAATTGATATAGCTGTTGCATTAGGATGTTACATAAGCAGGTTTTCCCAAGTATAATTCTCGCTAGTTTCAAACATCAGTTAATTGATGTGTAAGACATCTGTGGGAGGAAAGGCGGGAATATTTTACTCTAGAATATAGAGAGGAATCCTGTTTTAAACCTATAATCAGTGCTATGGAATTCCTCTGTCACAGAATTTTACTCCTGCAGCTATAGCTTTAAAATGCATTTATGCTTTTAAAATTCATATCCTACTTAAGTGGAATTAATTTAAAAAGGAATAGTCATCCTAACTAACTCCATATATACACATTTCAGGAACAGCTCTAAAGGAGGCAAGCCCTGAAGGATGTAGTAACACAGATTCTTCCCTGAAATAACTGGGGCTTGATCATTTTGCTGGCATAAGTATATTGCCAGTAGGCACATCTACGCGAGATGCTAAATGCACAGTAGACTAATTCTACTGCACATCAGCGTGTCACAGTGAAAGCCATGCCAAGACGCTAATGCACAGTAGAGTTAGTCTACTGTGCATTAGCGTCACTTAACAGGCGTGCACCAGCACTACCATGCAGTAGCTCTCGTTACTGTGCATTGAGTTTACTTGTTACTAGTATCAGGTACTAAACTCAATGAACAGTAACTATAGTACATTAACGAACATGTAGACCTGCCCAGGGATGTGGGTGTTAGAGTCCCTACTGCCTTCATTCTAAGAGGCAGCTATGCTGGTAAAGCTCTTATGTAGTTAGGCCAACAGGAAAAGTTCATTTGCTTGAACATTTTATTCCATTCAAGGAACAGTTTTAAGGTGTACTAAGCTGTACTTTTGTCAGTGTAAACTGCATCTCCATTAGTGATGTTGGTTGTTACAGTACTAACAGCCTAGCTATGTTGTCAAATGTATCTCTTAAGCTGGAAACAGATGTTGTCTGTGGAGTGTGATCAGCTGTGCTGCAATATGTCATGGCACAGCTGATTGCACTCCATGGACATCTACAGATGTGGCCAGTTGCCGTGCTCCAACTTGGGGCATAGGGGAATACAGTACATGGGATTTTCCCACATGGATCTGCAATCCCATAGGGCAGGGGTTTTCAGCCTTTTTTGGATCAGTGTACCCTTGGCTGCTGGACGCGGGCGGGGGGAGCGCATGGCCAAATGCGGAGCAGCAGCTGCACGCGAGCTTCCCCCACCCCCTGCGTCCAGCTGGCTGGGCGGCACTCCATCCCCACCTGCCCCCTCATACTCCCTAGGGCCTTCTTAAGTACCCCCTGCCATAGGGGTTCCCTGCTCCCTGCTTGCAGATACACTTGGGGGAATTCCTCTGCAGAGGATTTCCCTGCTTGCAGATACATGCATGGGGGAAACCCTCTGTAGATGTTGGTGTTCTTTTCTGGCAGCAGAGCAAAAAAGTGTGGGCTCCAAATGTGGAGGGGGGGCCTCCCTTGAGAGTTCATCTCCTCTGAACTTGTAGGTACATGCTGGTGAAATTTCCCTAGCATGCATATTGCTGATGCACAGGGCATGTGTTTGCAATTGGGAAACCCCTGCTTGCAGACGTGTCCTGTGAAACCCTGACTTTCTCTGCTTACCCAGATGCATCCCTGGTGATCCCTGGGATGTATAGGACCAGGCCCGTCAAGCCCAAAGAACTCCTGGGACCCAGCTTCAGCTACCTGTGCTGTTCTGCCATAAATAAACAGATGGCCACAGAAAAATGGCTTAGTTTATTACTACCTTCTGTTGTGGCTGCAGATTTGAATATTTGTGGCATACCAATCTGGGAATATTTCTGTTCTAGGCCAAACACAGGCACAACTTGTCTAGAGGCAAAAGCAACACCTATTTCTAGCCTTAAATTTAGGGAAGGCCTCTCTTTAAAAAAATAAATAAATAAAGTTTGAACGTAGAAAAGCCCTAAGCTTTCATTTTGATTACTTTTATAATAAAATGATACATGAATCCGAAGTTCTGCAGCATGTCAAAAATACAAGATGCAGAAACAACAGAAGATAAACTGAATTTATTTTCAAATTAAATACATTTATTGTACTCAAGTTCATTTTAATCTTCAATGAAAGTCACTTCCAGGGAACCAAGGCTTTTAGAGACTTATGCCATTGCTCCAGCCTTTTTATTTGGCAAAGGTCCAAAGTACGAGTTCAAAGTCTGACATGACCTCAAGAAAAGATCTGTGGGGTTCTCCCTTGTTTTGCTACTATATCTGTAATCTTCAGGTTTTAAATTTAAGTTTTGTAATACAGTATGACCCCAGATATCAAAAATCTGGAATTATCAAAAATCCTGCACTCCCCCCCCCCCCCCGGGACTGGCCACTGCTCTCTGTCTCTCCCCGCTCCTGGACGCAGAGGGGGAGGCTTGCATGTGGCGGCTGCCACCACCATTCACCACCCTGTACCACTGCTCTCTGTGCCGCCACTGCTCCAGGACTGGCTGCCACTACCTCCTGCACCCCTGCTCTGTGACCAGCTGCCGCACCGGTTTAAAAAATCCAGCATTTTCAAGTTTCCAGCAGGTGCTTGGTCCCAAGCACACTGGATTTATGAAGTTATGCTGTATTAATTTCCCATGTCTAATTTAAACATTAGATGTGGTGTTCAACATATCACTTCTGATTTAAATCGATATGTAATGGCATATCCACAGTACTCTTTGAGTGTGACCTGCTCCACCACTCCTCATAGAAGTGTTCATTTTTAATTGCAGAATGAATGTTGACCTCCACCCCCCCCCCCCATTTTAGCTGTGGATTATGAGTCTCAAATGATCCAAATAACTTGTGTTCTTTTTTAAATGATGCCACTAGGATACTATAGGAGAAGGCATCCTTGTGACTTTCTGTGCAGAACTTGCTTTCTAAGGTTTAAAATAGGTCAACAATATTTAAATTGGATAGAAGAGCATAATACCACTTAACTTGTCTTTCTTGTAGAATTCAGGTTTTTTTCCGGTTGACTTTTCTGATTGCCCTTCAAGTGGGGTCTCGCAGACATTTATTGATGTAGTTACAACTACATAATCCAGTGGTGGGCAAGATCCGGCCTGCCAGTTGATTGGAGACTTGCCTGCAGGCAAGTGCCCACCAATTGATTGGATCCAGCCTATGGCTGCACCCATGGCACTCTGCATGTGTCTGAGCCCTGCCTGGGGCAGCCTGTGCTGCACTCATGCTCGTGTCCACCCCATGCCCATCAGACAGCATCATCCTGGCCATTGCACACAGCTTTCCGGCAGGGCTGCTGCCACAGCTGCCCAGGTACTGCTCAGCTCCCCCTCCTCCTCCTGCACTGCTCCTGGTAGCAAGTAATGTAGGAAAGCCATGGGGATGCATGCCAGGCAACAGATGCCCAGCCAGGGCAGGGAAAGCTGTAGCCAGGCAGTTGCTGCCCCAGGACGTAGGGCTCCAGCTCCCAGCCAGCTTGCATCTGCTTTGCCCCCCTGGCTTCCCCACATTACCTGCTGCCTGGAGTGGCACAGCAGGCTCAGGAGAAGGAGGAAGAGCTGCTGGAGGTGAGGACTAACTGCTGTAGGCACAGGGAGCTAAGCAGTACCTCAGTGGCTGTGGCAGCAGCCCTGCCAGGAAGTTGTGTATGCTGGCTGGGGCCAGGGTGGGACTCTGGTGGGGGCAGGGTGGGAGTGCATTTGTGGGCTGCCCTGGGTGGGAGTGGGTGCGGCTCAGCCCCATGTGGAGCACCGCTGGGGTAGCCGTGAGCCAGACTGGGGGTGGGGAGAGGGGAGGGGAGCCCGTACCACCAGGGTGAGTTCTGCTGCACATGCCCCCTGACCCCTCCCTCTCCCAGCTGGCTCCTGGGACCTAGCAATGGACAGCCCCACATGCACACCCCCTACACACCCCATCCACCCACATACACATAATATATGAGAGTAAGACTTTATTTTGAGCTATTATGCAATCGCTTATATATAAACACTACTAAAAAGACCCCACAAATCGGAACAAAGAATATTTTTTAAATAAAATTAAAATGAAAGTCATAGTAGATGTTTAATTTGTTTTTTATCTATAATTTGTTAAAATTATATCTTTTGAAAGATTTTGTGTGGCTGTTGACAGATCACCAAAACTCATCAAGTGGCCCTCCTGCCAAAGTAATTGCCTACCCCCAACACATAATCCCTTAAATCAGTGGTTCTTGCAGGTTTTTTAGACTCAAGACCTCTTCCATAACTTTTGTGACTTTAGCAGTACTCTAGTAAAAAAACTCCATTATTATAGTGCTTACCTGCTTGAAGGGGTGTGGGAAAGGAGTAGGTGCAGTTGGCAGGGGCTGTACTGCAGTTAGTGCGGAGAGGAGGAACAGGTGCAAGGGAAGAGCCTGTACTTCTCACTTCTCTGCATCCTGTTCTTATTTTCCTTACATCACTGCTTTAAATAGAATGTTTTGTTCTTTTCTTTGAAAGGGTAGAAATGTTACTAATTCACCAGTAAGAATGTCTAAAAGTTGTAGATATTCTTGGTATTAGAATTTTGTGCATTTGACTCCCAATAGGTGTCGCTTCAGCCAAATGTTGCATCCTATCTTTGAGGAAGCTTCCAATGTCATTAAAGAAGAATATCCAGATAAGAATCAAGTGGTATTTGCCAGAGTAGACTGTGATCAGCACTGTAAGTAAATGTTAGTTTATCTCTATTGCTTTTATTTAGATTGCTTATCAACAAATGTTTGACTTGCTTCTGGAAATACAAGATGAGCACTACAATATTTTTGTTGCTTTTATTCCAATAATGTAAAACAAGGCAGAAAACTGTTAATTCAGCAAGAGGCAAAACACAAGGAATGGCTATTGTCCCTGTTGAGAGACTAAGGGACCATAAAGTTCTGTTGTGATTTTCTTATTGTAAATTTGCATTTCCTCCTTGGAGCATCAGCAGTTTAGGGTTTGAATTGCAGCATTCTAAGCACCTATTATGAGTGCTTAGTGCTGCTAAACTGTCAAGGAACTGAGGGCTTACAGGGTTGGAAATGTGCTTGCCACATTTTAGAGCAGGAGTGGGCCATTATTTGGGCTGGAGGGCCACTTAAGGAGTTTTGGTGAGTTCTTGAGGGCTGGGTGGGGGATGGGGCATGGTACCAACCTGGCCTCTGCCCCCTGTCACAGATGTGCACACTGGGGTGGGGAGGAGGGAGAGGACAGGAAGATGCCAATTGATCTTATCCAGCCCTGGGCCTGTCTGTCCTGCACCAACCACTGGAAATCAGCCTGGGACCCCCACAGGTAGGGCACACTTGGCGGATAAGACATGGCTGCAGGTGAGTGGAGAGACCCTGCTTATCTTCCAATTCTATCCAGCGCCCCTGGCAATGAGGATAAGTGAATGAGCCATGGTGCCTGGGTATTGGGGCCAAGTCCATCAGTGGCAGCAGAGATGCTGGCAGTGGCAGTCAGAAGGAGTCGCCACCATGGGGGCTGCTGGGAAGCCAAGTCTGGCCATGTAGCCTTGCAGACTGTAGCTCCTGGTGTGCCCAAGAGGGACACAAGGATAGGAACAGACTGCACTCTGTGCCAGCCAGCACTTATGAGCCCAGAGCTCCCTGTGCCTGGGTGGGGTGGGGCCAAGGGACTTTCCAGACAGAATTACTTGGTGGGCTGGATGTTTTAAAGGATACAGCATCTTGCTGCTTATGGACATACGGATTATCCCATTTGTTGGAACTAAGAGTAATTTTAAGTTTTAATGCAGTCATTAAAAATCCTGATGCTGCATAGCTCAAGGTAAAAGAGACTTTGTATGTTTAACCTGTACAAGCAAATATTTATCTTTGAGATGCTAATATTTCTGAGTTTCTTATTGTTTTTTGACAATTAATACCTTGTTTCATGGTATGAACTAGAACCTTTCCCCTCCTCCCTTTTAAGTGACTTCTTGGCTTCAGAAGTTCTTTCCTTGTCCTTGCTTGTAGATTTACCAAGGAATAAATATGTTTTTAGTAACTTCCACTGAGATACCATTATTTGTGCTCTCTTTATTTAGAGTATTCATACTCGATGTCCCAACAGTTAAGAACACAACACAGGTGTGTTTGAACGATATCTCGGCCATGAAAATTATCTTTCAAGAAGGCTGTATTAGCTTGGTGTATGAAATATAAAATAAGATGATTCATCAACCTGTCATGTGTGGGCAAACAGACTTGATTATTGTCCTCCGCAGAGATCTCTGTAAGGCTAATTCATAATCACAGAAAACTTAGAAAATTATTCCTGGATTGAATCCTTGAATCACTGGGAGTTGGGATCTATGTTTGATTGTCCTTAGCTTTAAAAGCGAAATGACACTATTTCCCTAATGGCTCTGGACAGCTTTGAAGCATTCATCTCGCTTTTCTTATCAGAACGGAGGTGATGTATTGATGCACTGCAGTACAAAGTTATAGCGTAGACCGTTCCTGATGGAAGAACTAATTTGGGTACGCAACTGTGGAAACCTTTTGTTCCTTTTGTTCCTTTTTGTGGCTTTAAATGTCCATGCGCAACAGGTGTTTTCTGCAGTTGCGTATAGCAGGGGTCAGTGACACATGGCTCACAAGCTGAATCCAGCCCATGGAGCCATCAAATATAGCCTGGAGTCAGGGAGCTTCAGCAGCTTTGTCCATGCCATGGCTGGGTGCACCTGGGAGCTTTGCCAATGCTATGCCTGGGCAGCAAGCAGAAGCAGCAGCAGTGGCCAGGTCTTAGTGCCAGCCCAATGGAGACCTGAGCTGGGTCATTCTGGCTTGCTGCCAGAAAAATGTTGCTGACCCATGAGTTATAGCACTTCCTGATCAGCAGTAGAAATGGAACTGGTGAAATTCTTCTCACAGGGTACATCTTTCTTTACTTGCACAAAGCCAGCATGCTTTGTTTTGTCTCACAGGTCATGCCATAGGTGCAATAGAAAAACATTTTCCTATTAGGTGTCTTCTGTCTGTAACAGCCTTTCTAGAGTCAGAACGTAATAATATAATTTAGGTCTGGATTGATGATTTCTCTTGCCGTGTCTATTCTCCAAGTATACTTGGAGCTCTTCCTCTAAAGCACCAAATAGTTTAGAGTATTATAATGTGTGCCTGGTTGTCTTAAGAAAGCACATAATATGAAGTGACTGGTTGATGCAGTAATGCTAAGAAGGTACTAGTATCATTGTACAGGATGTTTGAAAGATCCTGTTTAAAATATTTTATATAGGTCAACAAATGATCGAAAAGATTAAGATAAAACTGAGTTCAAAGAAGGGTCAGTAAAATGAGGAAGAGAATGGAGACCCTTTCTTATGAAAGAAAATGTAAGGAGCTTGCCTTGGTTAGTTTAGCAAGATAGAGCTTGAGAGGACATATAAGCACTCTACCAAGTATATCTGCAGAGTGAATATTATGGATGGTGAAGAGCTTCTTAGGCTGAAAAGCAGTGCTGCTGAAAGTCAAATAGCTACAAGCTGAGTATGGATACATTTTAACTGGAAATTTGAGGATTATTTCTAATCAGAGTAATGAAGTTTTGGAGTGGCCATCCAAGCAAAGTGATGGGGGCATGGCGCCTGAGTTGTTTTAAGATTGAACTGAAAATGTTTATCAAGAAGATGGTATGTTATGTCAGAGTTTTGGCTCACACGTCAGTGTGTGGAGTCATCTATTTGTGATTCCCAGATTACCTTTATGTCACAATTTTTATACAGTAGAAGGCATCTGATAATTCCAGGTTTCGGGGCTTTTTCTGGTTGCCAGTAAGGACTAGAAAATATATATTTTTTTCTTTCCATACTAGCTTTAGGGAAAGAGCTTGTTTTCTCCTGGGGCAGCTAAGTCTGTTTTTTTTTTATGTGGATGCATTGATATTCCTGCTGGTCCTTTAGTAATCCCAAGGGTCCTAGTTTAGAGGGTCTTGCTTTGCTGCTTCTTCAGCAATCCCTCGAGGTCAAGGATGATTGTCTTCCGTGACTGTCTTAATCTATGTGCCTGAAGATGGCTGATGAGACCTATCTAGGATTGACAGAATCTTCTGCAGCTTGGACATGTGTTTCTGTTTGGGGTGGGTGGTGCTGGATTCTCTATTTGGTCTGCAACATGTTGCTTCTGCTTTTCCATCTTCTGGTGTGGTCATGACGTTTCAAAGTACTGAGATCCCTGCAGCAGACTCTCTCTCCATTTGGGGTGGTCCTGAGCAACAATCTACCATGAGCTGCTGACATCAATGCTGAATTTTTTTTAAATTGGCCTTAAGGACACCCTTGAAGTGCTTTCTCTGCCCTTCTCTTTGAGTGTATGCCTTGGCTGAGCTGGGAGAATAAAACTTTCTTCAGGAATCTGGAGTCAGACATCTGGATTATGTGGCTGGGCCAACAAAGTTGATGTTGGGTGATAATCACCTTAATACTTGTGGTGCTTGTTTGCAGGAGGACGCTAACATTAGTGCATCTATCTTTCCACTGGATTCGGAGGATCTTCCACAGGCAGCACTGATGGTACTTCTCCAACAGCTTTACATGTCTCCTGTACATTATCCATGTCTCAGCTCTGTACAGCAAGGTGGGGATCATGACTGCTTGATAAACCATGAGCTTGATTTTGAATCTGATGTCATGATCTTCAAACACCTGTTTCTTCAGGCATCCAAAAGCTGCACTTGCACATTTGAGGTGATGTTGGATTTCTTCATCGACATCAGCCTTCTGCTAGAGATGACTTCTGAGGTACAGAAAATACTCAATGCTCTCCAGAGTCTCACCTTGGATCTGGATTACTGGAGCTGGGCACTGTTAATTAGGAGCTTGTTGTGGAGGAGGACTGTAGTCTTCTGCATGTTAAGCATCAGTCCCATTTTCTTGCACGCCTTGATAAAGACATCAACAGTCAGTAGTTTAGTTTCACTCTGGCTGGAAGCTTTGTTGGTGGTCAGATATAGCATTGAAGCAAGGAATATTGAGAAGTGTTGCAGCAATGATGAAGCCTTGCTTAATTCCCATTTT
This sequence comes from Alligator mississippiensis, assembly GCF_030867095.1. Lineage (NCBI taxonomy): Eukaryota > Metazoa > Chordata > Crocodylia > Alligatoridae > Alligator > Alligator mississippiensis. Next base: position 82,661,601 of record NC_081828.1, on the reverse strand, counting down.
AACCTCAAGGTATCTGTGATAGATCTGTCACTGAGAACCACAGCTTGCATACTGTCATGAAGTAGGCAGAGAATGGTGACAAGTTTTGGTGGGCATCTATACTTCAAAAAGATCCTCCATAACACATTTCAGTTGACAGAGTTGAAAGCTATCATGAGGTTAAATAAGGCCAAGTAGAGAGGCTTATGTCGTTCCTGGCATTTCTGTTGCAGCTAGTGAGCTGTGAAGATCATGTCAGTTGTGCCTCTTGATGCCATAAACCCACACTGAGATTCTGGAAGGAGCTCTTCAGCAAGTGATTCAAGAGGGTTCTCACGGTGATTTGTCCTGTGGTGGACAGCAGGACAATTACTCTGTAGCTTCCAGTCAGACTTGTCTCCTTCCTTGAAGACTGTCACAGTCATGGCATCCCTGAGATCATCTGGGATTTCCTCATCATCCCAGATCCTTAAAATGAGGGTGTTGAAGCTGTGGTGTGAGATCCTCTCTTCCCTGTTTGAAGTTTTTACCAGGGATTCCATTTGCTTCAGATGCCTTGTTGCTGTTCATCTGCTAGATAGCTTTCCTCACTTCGTCAAGGGTTGGAGGGATTCCAAGATCATCTCTGGCTGGGTGTTGTGGGATGGATTTGAGAGCACTCACATCAACAGCAAAGTCTTGATTTGAGAAGGAAGGTCTTCAAAATACTCCTTCCATTGGGCATTAAGATCTCCCCTTTCCTTGATCAGGTCTCCTTCATCCTTAAACCTTAAGGGGTTTGGTCACCGAGTGCTCACACCATAGATGGCTTTGTTGGCACTGAAGAAACCATACATATTGTGGATGTCAGCGAGATGTTGAATTTCCTTAGCCTTGTCTTTCCACCATTTGTTCTTCATATCACAGGTCTTCTTTTGGACCTCTGCCTTGGCTTGTTGGAGAGTGTTTCTTTTGCTTGTAGTTAGTGTCATTTTGTCAAGCACAAAAGGCCTTGTGCTTGTGGTCGAACAACTCTTGGGTCTTCCAGTTGTTCTCATCAAACCAGTCTTGATGTTTCCCAGTAGAGAATCCAGGTGTCTCTTCACATGCACTAATGATGCTGGCCTCGAGTGCATCACACATGCTGCTCACATTCTCCTGTTGCAATTGTTGATTGCAATTCACCAGTTTTTTTGTTGAGGCACCAGTGTAAGAGGTCTTGGTTGCTTGGGTCCTTGAGTCCTTCAATGTTAATCCTCTGTTGGCATTGCTTCTGCTGCAACCACCGTTTGTGAGGCAGTTTGAGTAACATGACCGAGTGGACGAGTCAGTGATCAGTCCAGCAGTCATCAGCTCCTAGCATAGTTTGGGTGATGTGGACATCTTTGTGATCCCAGGCATGGGTGATGATATAGTCAATCAGGTGCCAATGCTTAGATCATGTCTTGCTTTGATGTCTTGTGCTTTTTTTCTGGCGGAACAGGGTGTTGGTGATTGTGAGTCCATGTCCACACATTTGGTCAAGAGGAGGATATCATTGGAGTTGACCTTTCGTACTCCTTCCTTGCTGTTCCAGAGGTTAAAAGCCTCTTCCAACTCTGGTGTTGAAATCATTGAGAAGAATAAGTCTGTCTCCCTCCAGAACATCAGAAAGGACTCAGTCAAGATGGGCATAGAATTCCTCCTTGGTTTCATCAGCAGCGCCAAGAGTTGGGGCATATGTGCTGATCACAGTGGCATATTGGTTCCCCAATGGTTTAAGATGGAGAGTCATGAGACGCTCATTAATTCTAATAGTGAACTCATTCATTTGGTTTATGAGTTCATTCTTAATGGCAAAACCAACTCCATGAAGTTGGCATTTTTCTTCCTGTTTACCCTTCCAGAAGAAGGTATAGCTGCCTTTATGTTCTTTGAACTGCCTATCTCCCACTTGCTGGGTCTCGCTCAGTGCAGCTACATCCATGTTGTATTGCCTCAGATCTCAGGCCACGGTTGCAGTGCAGTGCTCCGGGCATTCATCATTAGGGTTGTCTATGAGGGTCTTGATGTTCCAGGTCCTGGAAGTGATGGTGTCTTTGCTAGTATTTTCAACTGCAGTAAAGGTGATCCTGCTGGATACAGTTATCCAGTCAGGAATAAGTAAAGAATACTGTATTAAATAGGCTATGTTTAGGGCACCTTTTCTAGCCCCCTCCCCATGTGGGGTGAACAGAGCAGGTCCTGAAGAGGGCTGCTCAATCAGTTACAGCTGCCGGATTACACTTATGTCTCGTCCAAGTGCTAGATGGCCTTGTAACTGCCACCTTCATGCCAGTTCATAACTAGGAGCTTCCAGACCTTACAATCATGCTCCCATCACAATAAGCTGGCCGCCAAAGGTCCTGAGGAATATGCTGGAAAAACTGTTTTCATGAAAGACGCTCGTGCCTGACTTTATTGTGGAGCAACTTTCACATGGCTCTTGACAGAGCAGGATCTTGATCCAACGGGAATGAGACCAAGACAACTGGGATCTCGTTCCATTGCAGCCTTCATCTGCCTTGTCAGGCACTGAGATTCTAACATCTTTTTTTGCCTGCTTTGCTGTTGAGGACTTGTAGACCCATGGCTGGGGGCTGGGCAGGCTTATTATAGTGGCAACCTGTACTCTCCATGGTACAGCACCATCAGAGGATATATGTGGCTTTTCAGGAGGGAAAGCATTGCCATCTGCTGTCCTTACCACATCCTGGTGGTGCTGCTGCTACTTGGTCTGCGTTTGCTTATTCGTCAGAGTTACCCCTTCTTATTTCACAGCTAACCTTTCCTGAAGGTCATTCCACTACCTGGCACAGCTCTAATCCCAGAGGCTTTTCTGCTTAGGACCATACTCCTTGTTAAATTTGCAGCCAGGAAGGAATTTAGATCAGATAAGCAGAGACTGCGGGGAAGAAGACTTCCTCTGTAGCATGGGACCCCATGGTCTTTTTCAGAGAATCTGAGCATATGTTTACAAACTAAATTACTTTCCTGTGGTTGCAGTAGCAGGGCATTAGCAGTGCTCTCATCTTCCCTGTTTTTACTTAAGCATGTTAATAGGGTGTTCTTCATGTTTTAAGTATTGTTCTTTATAGTTGTGGCAAGTAGTAATTTTGAGGATTCCTTTCATTCTCAATTCGTTGAGAACACAAGGGACTAAACTCAGTTGACTAGGAAGCCCCTTCCTGTCCTATGTTTATAAAATGTTCTGATTTATAATCTCAACATTTCTCTAGAAAACAATTTATAAGCAAGTGATTCAATCAATAATTCCCTTTAAGGTATGTGTTTAGAATTTTAAAAAAAGCAAACTGATAAACATGCAGTTTGTGCTGAGATACTCTTACTTCCTTGCCCACATTTGTTTGTTACCTGTTGTGAAATCCCCCATTCAGTAAGGGACCCCCCACTTTCCCTGATTTTCCTTGTGTTGGCGACATACTTACAGAAACCCTTCTTGTTACCCTTCATGTCTTTCTAGCTGAAATTCTAAGTGCACTTTGGCCTTCCTGTTTTCACTCCTGCATGCTTGAACCAATACTCTTATACTCCTCCCTAGTTGTTTGTCCAGGTTTCCACTTCTTGTAAGCTTTTTGTGTGTTAGTTCATGAAGAATTCCCTGCTAAACCAACCTGGTCTTCTGTGATACTTGCTTGTCTTCATGTACATCAGGATGGTTCACTTCTGTTCCCTCAATAAGGTTTCTTTAAAGTACAGCCAGCTCTCCTGGACTCTTTTCCTGCTCAGACTGGCTTTCCAGGGGATCCTGCCCATGAATTCCCTGAGTGAGTCAGTCTGCTTTTCTGAAGTCCAGTGTCCTTACTCTTGCTGCTCTCCTTCCTTCCTTCCTTCCTTCCTTCCTTCCTTCCTTCCTTCCTTCCTTCCTTCCTTCCTTCCTTCCTTCCTTCCTTCCTTCCGCTTTGGACGCTTCGGACCAGGCTCGCTTGGAGCTGCGTGGGGCGATCCCGAGCGTAAGACTCCCCGGCTTCCTATCTCTTTTCTTCCTTCACTCCCACCTGTCTAAAGGTCTCTAGCCTCTGTTTATTTCGCTTTCTGACTCTTTTCTTGCTTTTTTGCAGCTTTTACCCCCACTTTTCTCTCCTCTCTCTTCCCTCCCCCTCTGCTTCCGGTTTCTTTGTCTGTGAGACGCTTCTCGCAGCCTTCTCTTTTACTGTCTCTTTCCCTTTCTTTCTCTTTTTTCTGTCTGCTTGTTACGGGGAGTTACCTTTTCCATTAGCCTGCCTTCCAGAGGTGCTCTTAATTAACCCTCCATCCCCCCCTCACCCCTTAGTTTTCCTTTTCTTTTTTCTTTTTTTCGCTGTTTTAACCCCCCCCCTCCTTCCCCTGCCGCTTTTTTCCCCCCCCCACCCTCCTCCCCCTTTGTGGGGAGGTCTCTATTATCATTTGCCGCTTGAGGGGTGCTTTTTTTCTTTTTCCCCCCCTCTTTTTTTGTTCTATCCACGCTTTTTTTTTTCACCCCCCAAATCCCTCCCTCCCTTTCAGTGGCTTATCTTCACTTTCTGTTTTGGCCGCATTCCCGGGAGCTTGGCCTTGAGCTCCTGTGTTTAAGTTTTCTTTTCATTCCCTTAGTTTTTTTTGCTTTGCAGTTTAACCCTGTCCTAGTGAGGATGGCTGCTCCTACACCTGGCAGTTGGCATGAGGATGTCTCTCGGGACCTCCCGCTGACGCATGGCCTGAGGGTTCATGCCCCTCTCCATGTGGGGCTTGAGGTTTGCATGGAGGCTCTGGCTGCGCTCCTGGGATGGCGTACGATCCGCTATGCGGGTCGTGTGAACACGGTCCCGATGATTTATTTGAGCACGCCTGCCTTGGTTGACAGGGTGTGTGCTGAGGGCCTAGACATTGCGGGCATCCACTACCCTGTCACGCCCCTAGAGACTCAGGCAGTGAGGGTGGTGATCTCTAACATCCCACCACATGTTTCTGATCGGGAGCTGGCCAGGGGACTCGAGGCCTATGGAGTTCTTACGAGTCCTTTTCGCCCGCTGCCGATGGGAAGCAAGGACCCTCAGCGGAAGCACGTCCTGTCTTTTCGGAGGCAGGTCTTTATGCTCCTCAAGGAGGGCCCCCAGTCTCTACCTCGCTCCCTGAGCTTCACGCTCGAGGGTCGGAGGTATATTATCTATTTGTCTGTGGGAGAGACTACGTGTTTTAAGTGCGGCGGCTCCTCCCACCTGGCTGCTCAGTGCCCTCAGGGCAAGGCGGCCGGACCATCGCCACCTGCGGCAGCGCCGAGAGACGGCGTGTCGACTTCTGGGACACGCGGCAGGCCCAGGGAAGCAGGGAGCTCTTCCTCCCAGCGTCCTTCCACCCCTACTCCATCTCAGGGAACGGGGGGCTCTGGTGTGAAACCATCGTCCAGTGGAGAGGCTGGTGCTACTACCCAGGCCCCGCCGCCGCCTCCCCCGTCTGTGGCGCCCCCTGCCGTCAGTGTGGGGGCCCCGCCGGCTGGGGGGGCAGGGCAGTCTGGCCCGTCCCCAGCACAGGGGCAGCTGCCCACTACCACCAAGAAGAAGAAGAAGGAGGACAAAGAGAGGAAGATGAGGGGGGCCTCTCAGGATGCCCTGCCCTCCTCGGCCAGTGCCGAGGGACCCCCCACTAGAGAGCCTGGCCCCGCTCTGGCTGCCATACCACCCACCCCGTTGGATGTAGCTGTCGGCGGGGCAGACTTAGCGGAGGGGGAGGGGGCTTCAGGGGTCCCTCTCCCCTCGCCTGTCCCCCAGCCTCCGGAGTCGGGCGGCGGTGGGGATGGTGGCGAATGCCTCTCTTCTGGTGGCCTGGCCTCGGGGGTGGCGGGAGAGTCTGCTGCCCCCTTGGTCATGCCCCAGCCTGGTGGATTAGATGGAGAAGTTGACGAGATGGAGGTCCAGCTCACTGAGTCTCGCAAGAGGCGTCGTGAGCGGGATGGCCTCTCCCCCCCCAGGAAGACAGGGAATGCCCTCGTGGAGCCGGTCCTTGACTCGGATGATGAGAGGCGGCTGATGTGTCTAGACATCGAGGGTGTCGATGCTGCGGTTGCAGACGAGCTCCCGCCGGGGGTGCGGACTCGACGCTCTTCCTTAGGCAACATCCACCCCAAGCTGGCGGAGCCCCCCTGGGTCCCTCCAGACTATGGGGGACTCCTGTCCTTCTTGAAGTTAACTAAGGGGCAGAGGAACGTAGCAGGACGCATCACTCAGTGGTGCACAGACCCCAAAGTGTTCGTAAAGGGTGCCAGGGCAGCTGCCAAGCTCATGCAGCGGGATCTGGGCACACGCCAGATGGCTTACCGTTTGGAGAAGCTTGCCCAGAGGGTGAGAGTTGAGTGGGACTTGGGCGGGTCCCTCGACTAGAGTAGGGCACAGTAGGCCTTCCTTGACCTGTCTGTACTGCCTTGCTCTGCTCTTGGGTGCTCGTTCTTCCACCCGTACCTTGCTTTGCTCTTCCTCTCCCACACCCACATCCATGGCAGACACAATCATTGGCACCTTCAACATCAACGGCTGTCGAGACTCGGTGAAGCGCGAAGCCGTCCTGGAGCTCCTGCGACAGAAGAGGCTGGCCGTCGCCTTCCTTCAAGAGACACACTCTGACAGATTCAACCAGGCGGCCTGGCGGGCTGCCTGTCGAGGACAGGTGTTCCTGAGCCATGGCACCAACCTTAGCGCTGGGGTCGCGACTCTCTTATCACCACAGCTGCAGCTTGACGCGGCGGTGCCGCGGGAGGTCATCCCCGGCCGCCTGCTGACCGTCCGCGTCACCCTCGCACAACACCGCCTGCTGCTCATCAACGTCTACGCGCCTTCCGATGGTCAGGAGAGGGTCGTTTTCTTCGAGACCTTGGCTGCCCTCCTGCGCGACGCTAGCGAGGATGATGACCTGCTCCTCCTCGGTGGGGATTTCAACTGCACCACTGCCCCGCGCCTCGACCGCACAGGGCCTGAACCCCACCTGCCCTCCGCTCGCAAGCTGCAATCTGCCTTGGAGGGGGCAGACCTCGTGGACATCTGGCGAGCCCTGCATCCTGATGCGCGCCAGTACACCTGGGCCAGGATGGGTGCCGGTGGTGTCACCATGGCTCGCCTCGACCGCCTTTATGTCACCAGGCACCACCTGCCACTCCTGCGCAGCAGCTGCATCGCTCCCTCGGGTCTGTCAGATCATGACCTAGCCTTCAGTGAACTGAGCCTGCCGGGGAGAGCCTGTGCGCGGGCACCTTATTGGTGTTTCAACGCCAGCCTGCTTCAGGACTCCTATTTCCGGGACTGCTTTGCCCACTTCTGGAGGAGCTGGGAAGCTGCGAGATCGAGCCACTCCTCCTGGAAGCTGTGGTGGGACGTGGGCAAGGTACAGATCCGAGCCTTTTGCCAGCAGTACACCCAGCTGGCCGCGAACGAGACGCGCCGACGTATCCGGGAGTTGGAGGAGGACGTGGCGGAGCTCGAGGCTGCTCTGCTGGCTGCTGGCAGCGACGCGGCACTGAGCGAGAGCCTCCGGTTCCGCAGGAGATGTCTGCGCGACCTGGCAGAGAGCGCGGCCCGCGGCGCGAGGATCCGCGCCCGTTGCCAGGAACTGGCGGAAACTGACGCCCCGACCCGCTTCTTTTTCAACCTGGAGCGGCGGAGGGCAGCGAGCAAAGTCTTGGACCATCTCAAGACTCCTGAGGGCCGGGTCATTACAGAGCCCGGCGAAATACGCGAACATGCCGTCGCCTTCTATCGTGACCTGTTTGCGGCCGAGCCGTCGTGCCCCGAGGCCACGCGGGAACTCCACGAGGGCCTACCACGTCTCGATGCCCTGGAGGCCGGAGAGCTTGAGCGGGACTTGTCCCTGGAAGAGCTGGCGGCCGCCACGGCCGGCCTCGCCTCCGGCAAAGCCCCGGGCCTCGATGGGTTGCCTGCTGAGTTTTACAAGACCTTCTGGCCTCTCCTCGGCCCCAGCCTCCTGCGCGTTTTCCAGGAGAGCCTCGCCGACAAGGTCTTGCCGATCAGCTGCCGCCGAGCAGTGCTGACCCTGCTGCCCAAGAAGGGAGACCTGGGCTACATGAAGAACTGGCGGCCGGTCTCCCTGCTGTGCGCGGACTATAAGATCCTGGCCAAAGCGTTGGCCACCCGCCTCCGCGCGGTCATGGCCTCTCTCACCGGGCCCGAGCAGAGCTACTGCGTGCCGGGCAGGACCATTCAAGACAACCTGTTCCTGCTGCGGGACCTACTCACGGCTAGCGAGCTCTTTGGCCTCGACATCGGCCTCATCTCTCTAGACCAGGAGAAGGCCTTTGACCGGGTGGGCCACGCCTATCTCTTCCGGACTCTGGAGGCCTTTGGTTTTGGGCCCCTCTTCACCGGGGCCCTCCGGGTCTTGTACCGAGACATTTCCAGCCTGCTCAAGGTGAACGGTGTGCTGTGTGCTCCGTTCCCCGCACGCAGGGGCATTCGTCAGGGGTGTCCGCTGTCGGGCATGCTCTACTCCCTGGCCATCGAGCCGCTGCTGCACACGCTGCGACGCCGCCTGAGTGGTGTGGCCCTGCCAGTGGCCAGCGGCCCGTCCGCTAGGCCTCGTCTCCGGCTGTCGGCATATGCGGATGATGTCACCGTCTTCCTCAACACTCAGGAAGACGTGCGGGCCCTGGCGGATTGCCAGCGTGCCTATGAGCGCGCCTCCTCCGCCCGCATCAACTGGGCCAAGAGCGATACTTTGTTGCTTGGCGCATGGACTGGCACGCTCCCCCCGGACTTGCCGGGGGGGCTCACATGGCGCCGCGAGGGCCTCAAGATCTTGGGCGTGTTCCTGGGGCCACCGGCCTTCATGGCGCGTAACTGGGACGACCTCGAGGAGGGGGTGGAGGCCCGCCTGCAGCGGTGGCGCTGGCGCCTGCCCAGCCTTTCCTACCGGGGGCGCGTCCTTGTCATCAACAACCTGGCGGCAGCGACCTTGTGGCACCGGTGCGCCGTGCTCGACCCCCCACCGGATCTCCTGGAGAGACTCCAGCGCAACCTGGTGGACTTCTTCTGGGATGGGCGCCACTGGCTCCCACGAGCCGTCCTTCACCTGCCTGTTGCCGAGGGGGGCCAGGGTCTGGTTGACCTGGCCAGCAGGGTGGCGGCCTTCCGCCTGCAGGCCCTTCAGCGACTGCTTTACAGCGAGGAGCAGCTGCCATGGCAACAACTGGCGTGCCGGTTCCTACAGAGGGTCGGCGCCCTTGGCTTTGACCGGGAGCTCTTTTTGTTGACACCCACGCTCCTGAACTGGGCGGTGCTTCCGGCCTTTTATCGCAGCGTGGTACGAGCCTGGCAGGTCGCCTTCCGCCTCCAGCCTCGAGCCCGGACACTGTGTTTCCCGCAGCTGCTGAGGGAGCCTCTGGTGCACAACTCAGCCCTGTGGGGCTCCGTGCCGAGCCTGGCCTCTGCCAGCCTCACGGCCACCCTCATCCAGGCGCGTGTCCTCCGCCTGCACCATCTCCTGGACCCCGCTCGGTCAGCCTGGCTCTCGCCCGAGGCGCTGGCCACACGGCTGGGCGTGCGCTCCATCCGCACCATGGGTCATCTCCTGCGTGACATCCGCGCCGCCCTCCCGCCGGTGGCGGCGGCCGCCTTGGACGAACATCTCCGTGCGCGCCAGATCCCGCGGGCCGCGGATGCCGCGAGCGAGGCTTTCCCTTCGCTGCCGGTCACCCCGGCTGTGGCCGCGGAGTTGGCCGGTGGGCCGGGCACTCTGTTGCGGCTCCCCATGCCTCCCGATAGTGACACGGGTTGCCCCTTTGCTTCTCTATCGCGTAGAAGCTTGTATGCCTGGGTGGTCTGTGTCCGCCATGCTCAGGTGCTGGCGGGACGCCCCGATACACCGTGGCGACGGCGCCTGGGGCCACCGGCTTCCCCACCGGCCCACCCGGCGTGGCGCACATTGTATAAGCCGCCGACCGCCAAGAAGACTGGCGACCTGCAGTGGCGGTTGCTGCACGGCATCCTAGCCACTGGCTCGTTTGCGTCCCACTTTGACCCAGCCGCTTCGACGGCCTGCCCCTTCTGCCCTGGGGGCGTGGAGGAGGATCTCTTTCACGCCTTCCTGGACTGTCCCCGCCTGCGGCCGCTCTTTGCCACCCTCGAGCTGCCGCTGCGGGCGCTGGGCAGGAGCCTCTCAGAGACCACCTACATATGCTCCTACCCGTACCGGGCGGCCGAGCGGGGCGCCATCTGCCTGGCCAACTTTTTGCTGGGCCAGGCCAAGATGGCCGTCCTCAAGAGCCGCCGTAACCGGCTTGCCGGCACCGGCTCAGACGATGCCCCGCGGCTCTTTGGCCTCCTAGTGCGGGCGCGCCTCTCGCTGGAGTTTGAGCACGCTGTGCTCCGGCGGGGGGTGCCCGCCTTTGAGGCACTCTGGGCCCTTGAGGGAGCGCTGTGCCACGTGGAGGACGGCCGTCTCAAATACGCGCTCTGATGTCGTGACCGGTCTGGGCGACCGGGCAGGTGCGGTGGCGGACTGTGGCTTCCGGCTTGTGCCGTGCCCTGGGCCCTCACCAGGCTGCTGTTGTTTATTTTCTCGGGGTGAGAAGTTGAAGGGTTTTGTACGTGTACTATGGGACAGGGAAGGGTGGAATTGTTCGTTTCTCGAGGGCTATATACATAAATAGCATGTTAGACACGATGTGTATTACTGCGAAGGTGTTTGTCACGGTGTGATGTTCTGAATGTCCTGGAATGGTTTCTCTTTGGTGTGGTTTGATGGTTTTTTTGCTTTCTGTACCTGATCTTTTGTGAAATAAAGTTGTCAAAAGTCAAAGTCCTTCCTTCCTTCCTTCCGCTTTGGACGCTTCGGACCAGGCTCGCTTGGAGCTGCGTGGGGCGATCCCGAGCGTAAGACTCCCCGGCTTCCTATCTCTTTTCTTCCTTCACTCCCACCTGTCTAAAGGTCTCTAGCCTCTGTTTATTTCGCTTTCTGACTCTTTTCTTGCTTTTTTGCAGCTTTTACCCCGACTTTTCTCTCCTCTCTCTTCGCTCCCCCTCTGCTTCCGGTTTCTTTGTCTGTGAGACGCTTCTCGCAGCCTTCTCTTTTACTGTCTCTTTCCCTTTCTTTCTCTTTTTTCTGTCTGCTTGTTACGGGGAGTTACCTTTTCCATTAGCCTGCCTTCCAGAGGTGCTCTTAATTAACCCTCCATCCCCCCCTCACCCCTTAGTTTTCCTTTTCTTTTTTCTTTTTTTCGCTGTTTTAACCCCCCCCCCTCCTTCCCCTGCCGCTTTTTTCCCCCCCCCCACCCTCCTCCCCCTTTGTGGGGAGGTCTCTATTATCATTTGCCGCTTGAGGGGTGCTTTTTTTCTTTTTCCCCCCCTCTTTTTTTGTTCTATCCACGCTTTTTTTTTTCACCCCCCAAATCCCTCCCTCCCTTTCAGTGGCTTATCTTCACTTTCTGTTTTGGCCGCATTCCCGGGAGCTTGGCCTTGAGCTCCTGTGTTTAAGTTTTCGTTCCCTTAGTTTTTTTGCTTTGCAGTTTAACCCTGTCCTAGTGAGGATGGTTGCTCCTACACCTGGCAGTTGGCATGAGGATGTCTCTCGGGACCTCCCGCTGACGCATGGCCTGAGGGTTCATGCCCCTCTCCATGTGGGGCTTGAGGTTTGCATGGAGGCTCTGGCTCCACTCCTGGGATGGCATACCATCCACTATGCGGGTCGTGTGAACACGGTCCCGATGATTTATTTGAGCACGCCTGCCTTGGTTGACAGGGTGTGTGCTGAGGGCCTAGACATTGCGGGCATCCACTACCCTGTCACGCCCCTAGAGACTCAGGCAGTGAGGGTGGTGATCTCTAACATCCCACCACATGTTTCTGATCGGGAGCTGGCCAGGGGACTCGAGGCCTATGGAGTTCTTACGAGTCCTTTTCGCCCGCTGCCGATGGGAAGCAAGGACCCTCAGCGGAAGCACGTCCTGTCTTTTCGGAGGCAGGTCTTTATGCTCCTCAAGGAGGGCCCCCAGTCTCTACCTCGCTCCCTGAGCTTCACGCTCGAGGGTCGGAGGTATATTATCTATTTGTCTGCGGGAGAGACTACGTGTTTTAAGTGCGGCGGCTCCTCCCACCTGGCTGCTCAGTGCCCTCAGGGCAAGGCGGCCGGACCATCGCCACCTGCGGCAGCGCCGAGAGACGGCGTGTCGACTTCTGGGGCACGCGGCAGGCCCAGGGAGGCAGGGAGCTCTTCCTCCCAGCGTCCTTCCACCCCTACTCCATCTTAGGGGACTGGGGGCTCTGGTGTGAAACCATCGTCCAGTGGAGAGGCTGGTGCTACTACCCAGGCCCCGCCGCCGCCTCCCCCGTCTGTGGCGCCCGCTGCCCTCAGTGCGGGGCCCCGCCAGCTGGGGGGGCAGGGCAGTCTGGCCCATCCCCAGCACAGGGGCAGCTGCCCACTACCACCAGGAAGAAGAAGAAGGAGGACAAAGAGAGGAAGATGAAGGGGGCCTCTCAGGATGCCCTATCCCTGTCGGGACCCTCCTCGGCCAGTGCCGAGGGACCCCCCCACTAGAGAGCCTGGCCCCGCTCTGGCTGCCATACCACCCACCCCGTTGGATGTAGCCATCGGCGGGGCAGACTTAGCGGAGGGGGAGGGGGCTTCAGGGGTCCCTCTCCCCTCGCTTGTCCCCCAGCCTCCGGAGTCAGGCGGCGGCGGGGATGGTGGCGAATGCCTCTCTTCTGGTGGCCTGGCCTTGGGGTTGGCGGGTGAGTCTGCTACCCCCTTGGTCATGCCCCAGCCTGGTGGATCAGATGGAGAAGTTGATGAGATGGAGGTCCAGCTCACTGAGTCTCGCAAGAGGCGTCGTGAGCGGGATGGCCTCTTCCCCCCCCCCCCCCAAGAAGACAGGGAATGCCCTCGTGGAGCCGGTCCTTGACTTGGACGATGAGAGGCGGCTGATGTGTCTAGACATCGAGGGTGTCGATGCTGCGGTTGCAGATGAGCTCCCGCCGGGGGTGCGGACTCGCCGCTCTTCCTTAGGCAACATCCACCCCAAGCTGGCGGAGCCCCCCTGGGTCCCTCCAGACTATGGGGGACTCCTGTCCTTTTTGAAGTTAACTAAGGGGCAGAGGAACGTAGCGGGACGCATCACTCAGTGGTGCACAGACCCCAAAGAGTTTGTTAAGGGTGCCAGGGCAGCTGCCAAGCTCATGCAGCAGGATCTGGGCACACGCCAGATGGCTTACTGTTTGGAGAAGCTTGCCCAGAGGGTGAGAGTTGAGTGGGACTTGGGCGGGTCCCTCGACTAGAGTAGGGCACAGTAGGCCTTCCTTAACCTGTCTGTACTGCCTTGCTCTGCTCTTGGGTGCTCGTTCTTCCACCCGTACCTTGCTTTGCTCTTCCTCTCCCACACCCACATCCATGGCAGCCACAACCATTGGCACCTTCAACATCAACGGCTGTCGAGACTCGGTGAAGCGCGAGGCCGTCCTGGAGCTCCTGCGACAGAAGAGGCTGGCCGTCGCCTTCCTTCAAGAGAGACACTCTGACAGATTCAACAAGGCGGCCTGGTGGGCTGCCTGGCGAGGACAGGTGTTCCTGAGCCATGGCACCAACCTCAGCGCTGGGGTCGCGACTCTCTTATCACCGCAGCTGCAGCTTGACGCGGTGGTGCCGCAGGAGGTCGTCCCCGGCCGCCTGCTGACCGTCCGTGTCGCCCTCGCACAACACCGCCTGCTGCTCATCAACATCTACGCGCCTTCCAATGGTCAGGAGAGGGTCGTTTTCTTCGAGACCTTGGCTGCCCTCCTGCGCGATGCTAGTGAGGAAGATGACCTGCTCCTCCTCGGTGGGGATTTCAGCTGTACCACTGCCCCGTGCCTCGACCGCACAGGGCCTGAGCCCCACCTGCCCTCCACTCGCAAGCTGCAATCTGCCTTGGAGGGGGCAGACCTCGTGGACATCTGGCGAGCCTGATGCGCGCCAGTACACCTGGGCCAGGATGGGTGCTGGTGGTGTCACCATGGCTTGCCTCGACCGCCTTTATGTCACCAGGCACCACCTGCCACTCCTGCGCAGCAGCTGCATCGCTCCCTCGGGTCTGTCAGATCATGGCCTAGCCTTCAGTGAACTGAGCCTGCTGGGGAGAGCCTGTGCACGGGCACCTTATTGGTGTTTCAACGTCAGCCTGCTTCAGGACTCCTATTTCCGGGACTGCTTTGCCCACTTTTGGAGGAGGTGGGAGGCTGCGAGATCGAGCCACTCCTCCTGGAAGCTGTGGTGGGACGTGGGTAAGGTACAGATCCGAGCCTTTTGCTAGCAGTACACCCAGCTGGCTGCGAACGAGATGCGCCGACGTATCCGGGAGTTGGAGGAGGACGTGGCGGAGCTCGAGGCTGCTCTGCTAGCTGCTGGCAGCGACGCGGCACTGAGCGAGAGCCTCCGGTTCCGCAGAAAATGTCTGCGCGACTTGGTGGAGAGCGCGGCCTGCGGCGCGAGGATCCGCACCCGTTGCCAGGAGCTGGTGGAAACTGATGCCCCGACCCGCTTCTTTTTCAACCTGGAGCGGCGGAGGGCAGCGAGCAAAGTCTTGGACCATCTCAAGACTCCTGAGGGCCTTGTAATTACAGAGCCCGGCGAAATACGCGAACATGCCGTCACCTTCTATCGTGACCTGTTTGCGGCCGAGCCGTCATGCCCCGAGGCCATGCGGGAACTCCACAAGGGCCTGCCGCATCTCGATGCCCTGGAGGCCGGAGAGCTTGAGCGGGACTTGTCGCTGGAAGAGCTGGCGGCCGCCACGGCCGACCTCGCCTCCGGCAAGGCCCCGGGCCTCGACGGCTTGCCTGCTGAGTTTTACAAGACCTTCTGGCCTCTGCTTGGCCCCAGCCTCCTGCGCGTTTTCCAGGAGAGCCTCGCTGACAAGATCTTGCCGATCAGCTGCTGCCGAGCGGTGCTGACCCTGCTGCCCAAGAAGGGAGACCTCGGCTATATGAAGAACTGGCGGCCGGTCTCCCTGCTGTGCGCGGACTATAAGATTCTGGCCAAAGCGCTGGCCACTCGCCTCCGCACAGTCATGGCCTCTCTCACCGGGCCCGAGCAGAGCTACTGCGTGCCGGGCAGGATCATTTATGACAACCTGTTCCTGCTGCGTGACCTTCTCACAGCTATCGAGCTCTTTGGCCTCGACATCGGCCTCATCTCTCTAGACCAGGAGAAGGCCTTTGACTGGGTGGGCCACGCCTATCTCTTCCGAACTCTGGAGGCCTGTGGTTTTGGGCCCCTCTTCATTGGGGCCCTCCGGGTCTTGTACCAAGACATTTCCAGCCTGCTCAAGGTGAACGGTGTGCTTTGTGCTCTGTTCCCGGCACACAGGGGCATTTGTCAGGGGTGTCCGCTGTCAGGCATGCTCTCCGCCCTGGCCATCTAGCCGCTGCTGTATGCGCTGCGACGCTGCCTGAGTGGTGTGGCCCTGCCATTGGCCACGGGCCCGTCCACTAGGCTGCCTCTTCGGCTGTCGGCATATGCGGATGATGTCACCATCTTCCTCAACACTCAGGAAGACGTGCGGGCCCTGGCGGATTGCCAGCGTGCCTATGAGCGCGCCTCCTCTGCCCGCATTAACTGGGCCAAGAGCGATACTTTGCTGCTTGGCGCATGGACTGGCACTCCCCCCCGGACTTGCCGGGGGGGCTCACATGGCGCTGCGAGGGCCTCAAGATCTTGGGCGTGTTCCTGTGGCCACCGGTCTTCATGTCGCGCAACTGGGACGACCTCGAGGAGGGGGTGGAGGCCTGCCTACAGCGGTGGCGCTGGTGCCTGCCCAGCCTTTCCTACCGGGGGCGCGTCCTTGTCATCAACAACCTGGCGGCAGTGACCTTGTGGCACCGGTGCGCCATGCTCGACCCCCCCACTGGATCTACTGGAGAGACTCCAGCGCAACCTGGTAGACTTCTTCTGGGATGGGCGCCACTGGCTCCCGCGAGCCGTCCTTCACCTGCCTGTCGCCGAGGGGGGCCAGGGTCTGGTTGACCTGGCCAGCAGGGTGGCGGCCTTCCGCCTGCAGGCCCTTCAGCGACTGCTTTACAGCGAGGAGCAGCTGCCATGGCAACAACTGGCGTGCCGGTTCCTGCAGAGGGTCGGCGCCCTTGGCTTTGACCAGGAGCTCTTTTTGTTGACACCCACGCTCCTGAACTGGGCGGTGCTTCCGGCCTTTTATCGAAGCGTGGTACGAGCCTGGCAGGCCGCCTTCTGCCTCCAGCCTCGAGCCCGGACACTGTGTTTCCCACAGCTGCTGAGGGAGCCTCTGGTGCACAACTCAGCCCTGTGGGGCTCCGTGCCGAGCCTGGCCTCTGCCAGCCTCATGGCCACCCTCATCCAGGCGCGTGTCCTCCGCCTGCACCATCTCCTGGACCCCGCTTGGTCAGCTTGGCTCTCGCCCGAGGCGCTGGCCGCACGGCTGTGCATGTGCTCCGTCTGCACCATGGGTCATCTCCTGCGTGACATCTGCGCCGCCCTCCCGCCGGTGGCGGCGGCCGCCTTGGACGAACATCTCCGGGCGCACCAGATCCCGCGGGCCGCGGATGCCGCAAGCGAGGCTTTCCCTTCGCTGCCGGTCACCCCGGCTGTGGCCGCGGAGTTGGCCGGTGGGTCGGGCACTCTGTTGCGGCTCCCCATGCCCCCCGTCAGTGACATGGGTTGTCCCTTTGCTTCTCCATCGCGTAGAAGCTTGTATGCCTGGGTGGTTTGTGTCCGCCACGCTCAGGTGCTGGTGGGCCGCCCCGATACACCGTGGCGACAGCGCCTGGGGCCACTGGCTTCCCAACAGGCCCACCCAGCGTGGCGCACATTGTATAAGCCGCCGACCGCCAAGAAGACTGGCGACCTGCAGTGGCGGTTGCTGCACGGCATCCTAGCCACTGGCACGTTTGCGTCCCACTTTGACCCAGCCGCTTTGACGGCCTGCCCCTTCTGCCCTGGGGGCGTGGAGGAGGATCTCTTTCACGCCTTCCTGGACTGTCCCCGCCTGCGGCCGCTCTTTGCCACCCTGGAGCTGCCGCTGCGGGTGCTGGGCAGGAGCCTCTCAGAGACCACCTACATATGCTCCTACCCGTACCGGGCAGCCGAGCGGGGTGCCATCTGCCTGGCCAACTTCTTTCTGGGCCAGGCCAAGATGGCCGTCCTCAAGAGCCGCTGTAACCGGCTTGCCGGCACCGGCTCAGATGATGCCCCGCGGCTCTTCGGCCTCATAGTGCGGGCGCGCCTCTCGCTGGAGTTTGAGCACGCTGTGCTCCGGCAGGGGGTGCCCGCCTTCGAGGCACTCTGGGCCCTTGAGGGAGCACTGTGCCACGTGGAGGAAGGCCGTCTCAAATACGCGCTCTGATGTCATGACCAGTCTGGGCGACCGGGCGGGCGCGGTGGCGGACTGTGGCTTCCGGCTTGTGCCGTGCCCTGGGCCCTCACCAGGCTGCTTTTGTTTATTTTCTCGGGGTGAGAAGTTGAAGGTTTTTGTACGTGTACTATGGGACAGGGAAGGGTGGAATTGTTCGTTTCTCGAGGGCTATATATATAAATAGCATGTTAGACATGATGTGTATTAGTGCGAAGGTGTTTGTCACGGTGTGATGTTCTGAATGTCCTGGAATGGTTTCTCTTTGGTGTGGTTTGATGGTTTTTTGCTTTCTGTACCTGATCTTTTGTGAAATAAAGTTGTTAAAAGTCAAAAGTCCTTCCTTCCTTCCTTCCGCTTTGGACGCTTCGGACCAGGCTCGCTTGGAGCTGCGTGGGGCAATCCCGAGCATAAGACTCCCTGGCTTCCTATCTCTTTTCTTTCTTCACTCCCTCCTCTCTAAAGGTCTCTAGCCTCTGTTTATTTCGCTTTCTGACTCTTTTCTTGCTTTTTTGCAGCTTTTTCCCCCAATTTTCTCTCCTCTCTCTTCCCTCCCCCTCTGCTTCCAGTTTCTTTGTCTGTGAGTCGCTTCTCGCAGCCTTCTCTTTTACTGTCTCTTTCCCTTTCTTTCTCTCTTTTCTGTCTGCTTGTTGCGGGGAGTTACCTTTTCCATTAGCCTGCCTAAAATAAAGAAAGAACTTACCTTAAAGGCTCCCCTTCAGAGAGGGGGGCAACAAACTGACTTGCAAACTGCTTGCACACTGTCCTGTTTGCATGCCCCTGATCATTTGGGAGTTTCTTTTTGTACCCTCCTGGGCCTGGACTGGCTCTGCACCCTTGTTAGGGCTTTTGTCAGACACTGGGAGCAATAACCCAACTAGCAGCACTCCCAGCTGCTCAGAGCACAAGGCCAGACACTCAGTAAGCCAAACGCATGCACCTGTGGCTTGCTTACCTTGCTGGGGCAGGATCTAGTGCCTGGCTCCTCACCTTCCTCTTCTTCCTCTCAGTGAACTGCCTGCAGACCACCCTGTTTTCTTCTCCTGTTCATTTGCTCAAAGTCTTTTTGAAATGACAGTGGAAAATTGATAATGGTCATCAGGTGCAATTTAGAAAATAATTGTAGTAGCAAATTGCTAAGTGTTTTTTAAATCAGTAGACTATTAAACTTGTCACTATGTCATTCAAATGATTTATTTCTCTTCTTTCAAAATGATTAAAAATAAGTTCAGTTGCTTGATAAGTGTGCCTATACAAGTATTTGCCTATTACCAGAAAAAATGCTTGACTCACCCTCAATTTGATCAGTTGCTTTATCTCAGAAAATTGACTAGAATTAATTAGAAACTAGGAATGTAAATATCATTTTTAAACTATTAATTTAACTTCCTCTATTTATATTAGTTAAATTATAACCGATAATGCAGCAGGTCCAGTATAGCTACTGCTGCTGGGAGCTGCTTCCAGAGCCCTTTGACTTGAGAGTGAAGGGGGAGGAGGCTGCAAGTCCAACCAGACAACACAGCCCAGGTGAAGCCCTGTGCTGGAAGGGAGGGAGCCCTTGTGAAGAAGCAGCTGATTGCTTAATTGATGTCATTAGGCTGCTCCCTCTTTTCCTCTTAGGCCATGGGTACTGGTCCCACTCATCCATTTCCCCCACTTCTCAATCCTCCCTCCCTCCCTCTTACCTGGTCTGCTTCCTTCTGATTCCTGCTGGAGCATTGTGCGGCTTCCCTTCCCTGCCAGTCTGTGACGGCCCCAAGATAAAGGATTCAGTTATTATTGCAAATATCTGTTAAACAATTAATTGTTAACCTTTCACAACCTACGAGAACCCAACCTTTTTTAACCTAATTTTGATTACTGGTTATCTTTGATCAGTGCATTTTAGTTATTAAACCATCTTGTTGGCTGACAAGATTTATTTGGCTACATGGCTTGTAGGGTTTTGGCACTTAAAAGTTGGTCTTGAAGGGAGGTGGAGGTAGCAACATCTGTCCTTAAAGTAACCTTAACACTTTTAATAATAAACCATTATAGAGGGACTTAAATTTCAGCCCTAGCATTTAAGTTTTCTATACTTACCTTTTGTCTCGGGTTGGCAACTTTAAAGTAGCTGAATAATTTCAGGAGAAACTTTTTTAAAGCGTTTTGGAGGAAAAATAGGTAGGTTTTACTAATAACTACTTTTTTTAGATGCATCTTGCTTTGGTACTTTTTCAGTATAAAGTAGAGACATATAATTTGGTGGAGAAGATGGTCCTGGGATGAGAAGTGCCTTTTGAAATGTCCATGACAATGTAACCCTCTGAAAAATTCCTGTCTATGTGTTCTTTGAGTTTTAGGCTCATTGCCTAATCTCTTAACATGCCAACTGTATAAAGTATTCTACTAACCTCTGTTAACCTCCTGCTGAGGTTATGATATGATTGAACAAAGCAAGAGATCTGGATGGAGGGTTGATGATATTGTAGCAGTGCTGCTCTCCTTGGTTTAAGGCAGTGGTACTCAACTTATGGCCGTGTTCTGGATTCAGCTCCTGAAATGACTGGATCTGGTCTGCAGCATGTGGGGATCAGCAGCACGCAGTTTGAACTGGTGCCTCCCCTTTCCTGCCCTGCAACTGTACCACTGATCCCCTCTGCAGCCCTCCCTGCATTCTCCTTCTTCCCTCCCTGATAGCTGGCACTGCTTACTTTCTTCCTCCCAGTCTCTCTCTTCCCCTCCTCTAGTCAGGTGCTGCATACTACAGGTAAGCCTTCTCCCTCCTCCCTGTCTGACATTAGCAGCCACCTGTTTCCCCTTTCCCTCTAACTTCTCCCCTCTCCCCTGCTGCAGGGGATTGGTGGGCCCTGCAAGCACCCTGCCCAGCACTCTAAAAGGTTAGGCTCTCTACTGATCTAAGGAAAGATACCCTGGGTTGCAAGGTGAAAAGAGTGTGGTTTCTTGTCTCTGCTTCTTCCACTGGATGGTATTTAATTCTGTTCCCTTGGCAGTACTTATTACTAAAGCAAAGCCTCACATCCCTAGCGAAGATAAACCAAATAGCACTCTCTCCATTTTACAGCTTGCATAAGGGCAGTTCTGCTAAAGCCAAAACCAAAATTCTGGTCTCTCGTGACAAACCTAAGGCTCATCTACTGAATGATACGGCATTTCAGGATGAGTATAGCATATCTCTATACTAGGCTGTTGTCTGCAGTAATAAAATGAAACTTGCTTCTGGAACCAAGAAGAGAACTAGGGAGTCCTGATTTCCATTATTCCTCTGTGTCTAGTAGCCAATAGCAAACTGTATTTCATGAGAAACTTTTTAATTACAGTATTCCCTAACATTTGAATGTATAACCTCAAAAGCATTTTAATTTTTAGTGTGTACGCTGTTCATTACTATATTAAAGGAATAACTAAATTAGTTATCTGCCATGATTCTCCTGATAAGCTATAGGTAGTTATGCTAGAGTCCTTAAAACACGGGCAGGCAAAATGCGGCCCGTGGACTGGAAGAATAACCTGGACGGCTGCAATCTGGCCCGTGGGGCCCCTAAAAAATTTAGAAAATTTATTTATTTGTCCCTGGTTATCTGTCATATGGCCCTCAATAGCTTGCCAAACCTCAGTAAGCAGCCCTCTGCCCAAAATAATTGCCTGCCCCTGCTTTAAAAGTTTATAGTAGAAATCTTACTATAGCCATTTTGTGCTGT
This sequence comes from Alligator mississippiensis, assembly GCF_030867095.1. Lineage (NCBI taxonomy): Eukaryota > Metazoa > Chordata > Crocodylia > Alligatoridae > Alligator > Alligator mississippiensis. The sequence continues at coordinate 82,640,592 of NC_081828.1, read as the reverse complement.
TGTAGACTTACTCTTCTACACTAGTGTGTAACACTTATGCTTGTTTTAATGTTTATTAACCTCTATAATATAAAAAGTTACTGGCTAGTATTTCCATTTGGATCAACTATTTTCATATCTATATTTTTATGCAACTTGAGGTTTTGTAGCACAATTAGTCCAGGTGTATGTTCTAGAAGTGGTGAATTGTTTGCATTGCAAGCTGTTTCTTTCCACCCGAAAACAAATCTCTTTTAGGGAGACCAAGTAGCTGCTTTCAGACTATTCTAAGCAACATTCATAATCGTCATCTGGGCATAGATACCTTTCACTTGATGCACTAGTACTCAAACACTGAAGGTCCCAACAGCTTGCACCAGCCTCAGAGGCAAGGTAAATTAAAGAGAATTATTGATGCTCTGCAAAACGTTTGATGCTTACAGACAAAACTGTGCGCTCTCAGCCAAATACAAAGAAGTTCTTCTGAAGGCTGATCTTTAGTGTCTCAAATGTGATTAAAACAAGTTGTAAACTTTTAACAATATATTCAAACTTTGTGTCTATTACTTTTAAATTTATTTGAGGGCATTATGAAAACATCAGCTGAAATATGCATTCATCCTTCAGCCTGTCTTTTCATTGTTAATTAAGTGTACTGAAGACAAATTCATATTTTAATGCTTCTACTCAAATTACCAAAGCCACCCTTTGCAGGAAGAGGTGAGCATCATTTACTATTTAAACTAAGTTTTACAGAAGAAATAATAAATATTCTAATACACAGGTAATGGAACAGCCAGGATTTCATTTTTACTGGGATACACAACACATTCTTCTACTACAAAGTGTATGAGTTCCAGGCAGGTAGTTTAAGAGACTTGAAAAGATATGACTGATCTTACATGAAGAATCAAAACACTTATCCGTTAAAGCCCCAAGTTCAAAGCAATTAAATGAAGCAACCCTGGATTTGGGTACAAGAAGTCATGTCCTCTTCAAACCAGAAGGCGGCATGTCAGGGCACCAGAGAGTTGAACTCCCTTTGATGTTGTAAATAAGATCATAGTGCCAATAAGTCATAAGAACATAGGTGAAACCATTATCAGATTCAGTAAAGAAGATTATAGTGCTAGTCCCACTAAGTCTAGATTTTAGTTTTAGGTTTATGCCAGTCTCATTGCATCTTTTGTCCAACTGTAAGGGAAAGAAACGATACAGGCGCAAACTTCCTACCTCCACTGACAAAGACAGTTTGTTTGTTTGCAGCATAAGAACATATATCATCTGTCACTCCAGAGCAAGCCCCCAACAGCCTGGTACATATGGGTATGGAGAATGAGAAGTAGGTGACAATTGTCATCTAGAAGCTAGCAGTCGTTGATTACCTCTGGGATATCAATCAATTCACTGCAGTATAGGCAATTCCATAGCCAGATCAGTTCTCTGGGGAGGGTGTCCTGCACCACACAGAAAATGCTAGTACTGGGCTTCCTTGATTTCTCCAGCTCTCAAGAGGCTGGGATTTGTCCAAATGGTGTTTCTAAGCTGCATCAGGGCCATGTTCATATACCATGATCAGTGTACTCTTGTTCAGAATATCAACTGCAGGGACTACTTTGTTGTGCTGCGGGGTATCATAGAACCACTGAGGGAGGTACAGTTACCTGGCAAACTGGATGGCTGGGCAAGGTCCACAATGCCAGGGTCTTCAGATACAGCCTGGTTCCCCTGGTGATATGGGGAACATTTTGCCTGTGACTTTTCCAACTTAAAGGTGCAAAGGTGATTATCCTGCTTTATAGCTTAGGGACTCATCCAGTTGCTGTCCACTCCTCCAGTTGCTCATGAAGCCCTATGACAGATGCTTAGATTCCAAAAAGGAGATATGCAACTATTAGGTGTGCAGTTGCCAAATGACTGTGGGAATACATTTTTGGGTGTCTTCAGACGCTGTGGAAGATGCTGGGGTGCATCTAGATGCTAATGAGTGTACTTGACTTGGATGGTCATTTTGGCCTGCATCCTGCATGTCTGCAAGAGCAGAGAGTAAGACCCTCCTTGAAGCCTGGGAAGCAGAAACCCAGTGTGTCACTGGCTAGTATCAGGCACCAAAGACCAAGCTTCTTGACTACTGCAGCCAGAGATTGAGCCATACTCGTTCACCAGGCCTTCCCTCACTACTTCTAGTGATAATGGGCCACAGGGTTGGAAGAGCACACCACCATCTAACACCAAAAAATGAAGACAGCAGCTCATTGCCATCTTTTTAAACTTAAAGAAGTTATTAAATATTTTAAACATTCAGATGCTGTGTGATTTGCTCTTAGAACTGACAAAGTACTATGCAGTCCCAGGCTGTATGGGATGTGATGGGATTGCAGCATGGATTAGAAGAAGGAAAATTGTAGGGAGAGGTGGAGTTGTGCTTCCTGAAAGTAGCCCAAAAGCAGCCTAGGGTTTCTAGCGTGGGTAGAAGAGGACAGCCTTGTTGCGTAGAGAGGTTGAAGGGGCTGGGACTGTGAGTAGTCATGGTATGGGGTTGGGGGCATGGGTGGATAGTGATGCCTCTGAGTTAGTGATGTGTAGACCTGTGATTTTTTGGGGGGGGAGGAGGGGGATACCCGCCAAGACAATGGGGGCAAAACTGAGCACAGCTTGGATACACTTTCCCTCTGCCTGTTAAGGGTTGTTTTGAGAGACTTCTGTATTCCTCTACAGTCCAGCCTGCCTTACTGCCAGCAGTCTCAGTAGTGGGCTTATCATTCTGCTTGCCTGGAAGATCCACCTTCTTACCAGGTTAGCATGCTTGTTTTGTAGCCTGTCTTTTATCTACAGTGATACAACCCTCATTTGTGTCCAAAAGGCTAGATAGGATATATGGTAGTGGGTCTCAACCTTGTTAGACTTGAGGATAGGCTCAAGGTTCCCCTTAGAAAATTCCAGTTCTTAATTTTCACTTGTTTTTTGACTCCAAAAATAAATAGAGCAATTCTTCTGTTGCAAAGAACTCAGAAAAACCACAGCAGGACAGATTGGTTTTAACACTGCAAATTCCTATTTGAAATCTCTGGGTTTGTCTTGTGAATCATATTTGCACGCCTAACAGTGCTAATATTGCACAGCACCCTATGGCATGCTTGAAAAGATCTCAAGGTACCCTAGGGTGCCATGGCACTCAAGAATTGCTAATATATTGCATCCAGTGGACATCCCACTTACCTGTGCTCCCATCATGCTTCAGGAGTTGGTTCTGCCTCATAAGCTTATTTCTTGAATGGGCACTGTGAGTAATGAGAGCTCCCAGGAACAAGAGAACTTGCAGTTCAACATTTTGGCAAAGCTGCATGATTATTATTTCTCCTGAGGTGGTATGACTTACTTCCCTGTTCAGGGTTGTATTTCAATACGGATTCTATAGACTTCTTTCAAGAATGAGGAGACCAGTTCACCTGGCACATTCTGGGATGGACTAGTGCGTTTGAGGAGACCTGCCTCCCGAGGGAACCTCAGCATCCGCATTGCAAAGTCGCTCTCTTCCAAAGCATGTCCGCTGTGCTGCTCTAGAGAAAATGTATCATCCTATCCCAATGAGGACCACATGGGAATGCTTGCATCAGAACTTAGGTCATTACCACTGGCACTTCTGAAGCATCTCCTTGTACCTGCCTGTATACTGTCCTCCTCAAGGTACAGTCCACAAACTTTCCCCAGGATATTTGAAAGTGTAACAATGAGATGAACAGATTGACTGTCAGCTGCTGTTATATGCTGCAAAACCATGCCATTCTACAGCTCAGTGAGCACCAACCTTTTTGGTAGGTGTGCCACTCCAATCCCTTTCCCCTACCTGATTTGCTGCTCTGCTTTCTGCTCCCAGCTCTGTGCTCCCTGCCTAATATTTCTGCTTTGTTTTCTGCTTTCTGCCCTATTTGCAGCTGTGCTGCCTGTCCCATTCCTGATCTGCCATGTGTCCCACACAGAGCCATGCCACAGGTTGGTCTTCCCTGCACCAATTCATTGTCGCTTCCCTTTGTTCAAGAGGAGGTGACTGGTTCAGGAGGGGTTCAGCCATTCTCCACTGCTCTTCTGGCTGCATGAGAGTTATGCAATGGTTAGCATCTCTGGAGAGAGAGAAGTTGCCAGGAAAGCTGGAGGTGGGGGAAGGGAGACATTCAGCTTTTATCCTTCTGTATCAGTAGCATGTTTTTTGTACTTGGGAGGCAGTTTTCCTTTGCACGTGTTCTTTTTTTTAACTAAATCACAATATTTTTTAAAACTGAGCTGTACTTATTTTAAATTCTCATACATAACTATTGAAATGTCTGTGTAGGAAAAGTTAGATCCCCACATGTTGAATAAGAAATATCTAGTGTTTTTTATAAAGGGGATCTTACATAACCTTCTTAAAGAAGGTACAGCCTGTAACGTGTATCTCTAACTGTCATGATATGTAACGTTTTAAAAGCTGATTCTGCTAACAGTGGAAAACCTGTATGTTTACTGTGAGCAGAGCATAGCGATGGCTCCCTACCTACTCCAGAATGTTATCAGTTGGACCTGCTAAAGGGCTCCTTTTCTTGCTTTCTGTAGTCATTAGCAGGACTGTAAACACTCTTTCTGATATGCCTTCTAAGAGCTGCTATTTTCCCCAGTCTAGATAACAAGCCACAGTTTCTTTCCCAAAAGTAATTTGACTTTGTTTCCTATGAATGGAGACAGAAATGACAACTTTTGTTTGATTTGGCCACAGAAAGCAGTCTGTAGCTGTGACCAAACACAAGTTCATGGCTGCAGACATCTTAAAAAATGGCTGATCTGGTGAAAAATATCACCCTCATTGCATGAAGTATCAGATAAAAACTTTTGAAAATGTAGCATTTTTTGTAACTTGTGTTTGCTGAGCTCCTAGCCTGTGCTGTTTTCAGAGTGGTGGGGGGAATGAAGGGAGTTTAGTCTGGGGCTTTTTCAGCCCCCCTAGAAGATGGCGTGGGTGTATTAGAGCCCCTCTCTCAGGTGAGGGCTCTAATTCACTCACTGCGCCTTTCAGCACCAGTTGGGGAACCCCAAGAAGGAGTTTCCTCTGCTGCCTTCCCCCTCTCCCATTCTGAAAACTGGGAGTGCTGGCAGAGAGCCTAGCTGTTGCTCTGGGAACCTGGTTGCAGGCTATGAGCCTTCAGCTAGATTCTTCTCTCTCCTGAAACCAACAGTGAACTTCTGTTTGGTCTGGGGTAAGGTTATAACTCAGAACACTTTGTAGAAATGGTTCTTAGTTACAGTGGGGAGCTGCACTTCTGTCTGCACCCGATTTCTTGTGCTTATATTTTTTTCTTAGAATGCCAGATAATTTAAAACCTGTTTAAACACGATGAGAGTGATAAGACTTACGGTTCAGCTTTTGAGATAGTGGAGTGCTGTGTTGTTTAGATGAGGGTTTAGAAAGAAGTGAAAAGCATTAAAATCATTTGTATGAATTTAATCCATTATCTTGATGGCATATGTCAGTTTAGTTGCTCACTCCACCACTAGTGAGGCATCTGACTGTGGGCTAATGTGTCCCCTAAATTCTTGTTGCATGTTCTTCATGGTATAAACCATGCTACGTCAGTGATCTGGTGCCCCCCCAGACTCGGGAGGCACCAGTCACCCATGTCTTCTGCAATGGGAAAGTGCCTATGATCTGATATTTCATGGTCAGTGTGTTTTGTATGTTTTCTGTCTGATTCCACCTTGGATTGGTTAATGACTCTTCTTAAAGTCGGGGGAGGGGGAGGTATTAGATCCTTTTTTAATGCCAAAGCCTGGTGTGCATATCAGTTTGGAATGGCATACTATAAAAGTTAATCATGTATCAGTACTGTCTTGACTACCCTTATTTCATTAACCTGAAATATCATTGCAACCCTTGAGATCTAGTCTCTTTTCCCAAAACTAGTTACATTTCCAGTTTGATTGGGCAATGGTCTTTTCTTCTTAGGGTTCTTATTCTCAAAAGGAAAGGCTTTCACAGGTATATATATGAGTAAATTTGTTGGAATAGAAGGAAAACTGATATTAAGCATATTTTTTCCATATGAAAGATGTAGAAAGATGTAGTTGTGTAGGAATCCAAAACGAAGACATTTTCTCATTCTTACACTTGGTCTTTAAGGGGTTGTTCTAGGTAAGTTTGCATCTCCTAGGGTCATTTTCAAAACCTGATTTTAGAGTTGTTTTTTATAAAAGTTGTGAATAACCCCTTTCAAAATAAAGGCTGGAGAGTTTCTAGGTCAATTTCTCAGTACCATAATTAATTTTTGTGCGTGTTAACATCGTATTTGGTTATAGGCAGATCCAGGAGAAGGCACGGGAGGGAAGGTTGCAGCCACACGCTCTTGTGTTGCACATGTGCAGTGAGCTCTTTTAGCTCACTGGCTTGTCAATGCAGCTGCTGCCAGAGCCTGCTTTAGTGCAGCTTCAGAACCCAGAAAATGAATGCCACTACCACTTGCCCCACCCCTCACCCCCTTGTCCCCTGCCAAATTAGATGGTAGGGAAAAAGACTGGGGACCGGCGGGGGGGAGGAGGCAATGATATTCATCTTTTGGGTTCCAGAGAGTGCTAATTTGGGCTGTAGTAACAGCTTTGTGTGATGAGCCAGAGAGCTCACTTGCATGTCACTCAGCTGGTCCCCAATGCGTCCCTGCCCAACTCTGTGGATCCACCCCAGTATTAAATTAAATGAGCAATTTGTTTCATCTGAACTCTGATGTGGGGAATGCTGCATTCAGCAGTCTTACACATTGCCCTCCACCCTTTCCACCTTAAAAAACATTTGACAGTGAGTAGGGTAGAAAGGAATAGTCTGAGGGTTAGGAGGATATCTAATATCTTACATTTATCCTTTTACTTTGCATCAAGTCTTATGGGCGCCTAGAGCATAGAGATTGCATTTAGTAATCTAAGTAAATAGCAGCATTTTTGTATTTGGAAGTATTTGGAAGTCATGTTCTAGGCTAACGTTAAAGGCTGGTGACCTGATAACTTGATTTCTCCAGCTGCGTCTTTCACTGTCCAAAATTCTTTTTGTCCCCTGACTCCCTCCTTCCCCAATGAAGTAGACTACCTCTGAGGTAGGGTTAAATTAGATTGGGTCTGCCATTTTTGGAATGATTTAAGCTTCCTGTAACTGATTTAACTGTAACTTCTGTACAGTTTGCACTTAGATTGACCTAACTAGGGATTCAAGGCTGCCTACACATATGCTCGGAGGTGGGGGGAGTGGAGGGGCATTTTAATTAAAGCAGTTCTCAGGCAGCTGCTCTAATTAAAACACTGTACATCACGTGTTAAGCCCCTGCACATTTAAAAATAGCCATGGAACACTTTATTTAAACTTCATTTGATGAGGTTTAGTTAGTTTGATTAATTGAGTCTGCTTTGATGCATTCTGATTAGCACACCAACGAGCATGTATATAAGCAGCCTAAGTGTAAGGTCTGCACCTGAGCAAACTAAAGTTAGATCAGGTGACCATTTTTAATGGGATCTAACCTCCCCCTAGCCCCCAAAATCTGTGGATTCATATGTAAGAGATGCCCATATTTTTGCTTTAAAGTAGGTATTTTCTGTTCCGTATGGAACTCCTGCTGTAGCTGAGTTTCTGCTTGATTAAGAGCTCGATTAAGAGCATTTCTTAATCTAATAATTTATCCCGTGTTAAGGAATATTCAGAGAGAAATGGCATGAGTTCTCATTTTTAAAGGCTGACCATTTCTTCAGGCAGGGTGGACGTAGCATGTTATAAATAAAGAGCTACTGGAAGGAATCTACTTTGCATTGGTGACTTTATTCCTTTTCATCTTTCCTTGTCTCATGCCATTCACATTTTCTTTTAGCTTTTTCTTCTCTCTTCCTGCCTTTCAGTCTCATATTTTATTATTAAACCACCTTTTCCTCTCAATCTGACTGACTCTAAATTTATTATATTAATTTAATAGTTCGGTGGTTTACTAGAAAAAATTGATGTCAGATTGAAAATCATGGGTTAAAGCATTAACAAACTACTAAAACAAACTTTTAGATAAAAGAATAAAGCAAACATTCCTACACAGTTCACTTTCTTGGAAATTATACGCTTCAAATGAGTGTAGGCAAACATTTCGTGTTTAACAGAGTAAATATGGTTACCTCTACAGATATGAACTGAGACTTTGATAATGTAATGGAGCAAATTTATTCCTTCTATATGTAGCACTGGCCTCGCTAAGTTTTCTGTTATGAAGGGCATTTCTTGTTTTGATTTGCAGTTTTTTGGTAGGATTTTTTTTGTGGCCATTCAAAATTAAGAAATCAGAATTGTAACTGTAACAAAAATGATAATTCAGATAAATAGAAGACTTGTTTGGAAAGGCAACAGTCTGCTGGCTTTTTTCAGATCCATGGCTCCCCATTTCCAGGCACAGTGGAAACCCCTGATCAGTGTTTGGGTTCCATTTAATTTTTTTCTAAGCGCAGATGGCACAATATGTAATATAAAACTAGTTAGGGAGCCACGAATTCATCTTTTAGTGATTCACTGCCCCCTGTAAGTCTACACAGTGAGACTCTGAAACATAGGATGGTTCTTTCCACCCCACAACAAGAAATAACATGTTATGTGTCAGAGACAAGTCTCCTGACAAAAGGAAGACGTAATAAATGTGACAGATATAAACATGTTGTGTAATGCACTGCTGAAAGAGCTTGTGGCTATAAGAGCCCTGTAGAACATTGGGAGTTTTTGTAAAAATCTGTGACACCACCAGAAAGGCCCACCAGGCTGGTCAAAACAATACTTTCAGCAAACAGTTTGGATGCCCCACTGTGATGGGTAGTACTGCCGATGAGATGTCTCTTCATAGGCTGTTGGTGCAGTCTTCATGATAAGGGACTTTAGATACTGAAAAAGTGCACCACTTGAATGGGTAATAGTTGTTCAAGAGCACGATTTCTTGAAATCTCTTTAAAAATTTTTTAATGTATAATTCAGCTTTTCTACAACGTATGCAATTTTGTCCTTCTGTTAAAGTTTCTGTGTGCTCTTTGGCTGTTTACAGAGTTTGCGCTACTTCTCTCAGGAGAGAGCTTTTTGTCCCCATATCTTACAGACCGGTATTGAACCAAAACCAAACCAGAACCAAAGAACCAGTTTAAAACGGTGTCTTGACTTGAACCCGAAGCAAAACTGAACCATAATTTGTCGTGTTCTACTGAACCTGAACTGGAATTGAACTGAAAAAAAAATGGGTTACCAGTTAAAATAAAGGTTCAGACTTTACTAAAATGACACAAAGATTTTTTTAAAACTATATCAAACCTACTGGTTTATTATGACACAAACAAATAAAATAACACATGCACATGAGAGAGCTACCAGGAAGGCATGCCTCACATTTCTATATTGAATCCTCAGTATTTTTTCGAAGCTAGCTATTTCTATCATGTTTTTGCCCTTCTTTTTGTGGTTCCTTAGTCTATATTATCAACAGTCAATTAAGTTAAATGTTTGTGAGTAGCTGTAAATACTACTGTTTTTTCTATTAGTGGACACTCGTTTTTAATCCAGCAATGTCAACTCTTACGAAATTATCATGAGTCGCGATTTCTAAGTAAAATGAAGTGTGACTCACGATAGAGCTCTAAAATCTCAGGATTTTTTATTCTGGCGTGTGTAGAGCAGTGCCCAGCAGGTGAGTCTGTGGAGGGGAAGGGGCAAGAGGAGAGGGAAGGGAGGGGGGGGCAGATTGAGGCCCCCACTGAGGGAAGGAGATGGGGCACAGGGTGGGGTAAATGGGGCCCTGGGGCCAGGGTGGATCATGCAACAGCTGAGGGGAGGGGGATGTGCAGCTCCCCACCACTGTGCGCACCCACAGAGCCACGGGTGGCACGCATCCCCTGGATTTGTGCATGGGACAGAGGTGGGCTGCCTGCTGCAGGCTGGGGCTCTGCGCCCTGCTGCCTTTGTCCCAGGAGCTGTGCAATGCCGTATTGTGCCTTCTGTTGCCAGGCAGGCAGGGGATGTGCGGCACGGGCAGCACATGACTCCCAGGGCAAAGGCAGCAGGGCGCAGAAGCACAGCCCACCTCCACCCCACTCACAAATCCAGGTGGCACATGCCCCCCATGCCTCTCCCATGCAGGGTGCATGCAGGGGCGGGGAGCTGCGCCCCCCTGTGCCCCTGGACAAGCCTCCAGTGGTTCTGTCACATGACCAGCCCCTGCCCCAATCCTTCCCTTACTGCGGGGCCTTGATTTGCTCCCCTACCCTCTGGTGGCAAGTCAGAGCAATACAGTCAAGAAATGGTATGAAACCCTTAATATGTGACCGCTCACAGGACATTTTAACTTTTAACACCACTTAGGATTTTTTAAGTGTAACTTCATCCTTAAAATATTTGCTGAGGCTACTGGTGTAATACAGAGAGGAGTTTACTGTTCTGCCTGTACACTGCAGCTTGCAGTTGAAGATTCACTGAAGGAATGTACAATCTCCAACATAATTCATAAAGTTGTTGTGTGTGTAAAAATTGGAAACGTCCAACATTATTGGTAATAATGAGGAATTGAAGTCAAAATACGTGATCATAAATTGTCCTCCTAAATAGCATTCTACTTACGACATGCTTGAGAGAGTTTTGAGAGGGACTTGGGGCTCAGGAATTTGTCAGGACATAGCCACCTCACCATGAGCTTCATCTTGCAGAAGCAGAATGGAGTGCCATTGAAGGTGTAACAATTGCACTAAAACCTGCTAAAGTAAACAGGAAGACAACTGGGGTGACTTTTATGGTGCTTGGTTAAACTGCCAACTGGAAACAGAAAACCCTCATCCACTTTAGCTCAGCCCTTACTGGCTTCCAGGAAAAAATGAGGAAAAAAAAAAAAATGAGTAGCAGACTACCCACGAGATGTCTGGGTAGTTGAAGTCTCCCATGAGAACCATAGACCGGGAGTATGTGGCCTCAGCCAATTCCCTGGCAAACTCCTGGTCAAGTTGTGTATGTACCTTGATCCCAGATATCAAATCCTTCTGTCAGAAGAAGAAAAAGTCAAGGCAATGTTTCATTTAACCAATACAGGCACAAAAAATGGGAAATTCTTCATTCAGAAGACATTGAAGTCAATGATATTATAGAATCAAAGGCCCACGTGTCTGGAAGCAAAAGATCAGATGCTGAATTGGGCTCTTTTCTTAAAGCTCATGAAATCTCTCAAGAGAGAGAGATCTAAACAAAAGAAAGCCCTTCAAAAGATAGGGCCGTATCTTGAGTCATTTGCAGCTTGAACCATATCTCAGTAGAAAGGAAGACATTAAAAATACTGGGAACACACACAAAAAAAAAAATGCCAAGCCTGAGCTGTATTAACTGGCAACAACTGAAATGGCAGTTCCAGCAATATAAGTGAGTGCTGAAAGAACATTTTCAGGCCTCAAATTTATTCAGTCAGGACAGAGGTTCAATATGACACAGCAGATATTAGTATATGTTATTTTAGTCCACTCAAACAAATTGTTCATGAAAAAGGAATTGTTTGGACGACACAAATACTTGCCAAAGCCATGTAAAGCTGAAGTCAAGTGAGATCAAGTTAAAAAAGAACATTACTTGTATAAACTTTAAATTAGTATTACAAATTTTTAAAAGTTTCTATTTTAAAAGCCTATTTTTATTCTGAAATTAGTAAATTATTTCTATGCTATGCATGAAAGAAATTTGAACTGTTGTGAATTGGTAACCAAACCACTTTCTTTATTTGGTGGCTTAAACCAGTACTTGGATGAACTCCTTTTATCCCAAACCAATTGAGTACATCTCAATCTGAACTGAACCCAAATAAATACTGGTTTGATTCCCTGTACAGACATACCCATTGTCCTGGTTTAAGTACCTATGAAGTGTTGGTCTACTATCTTGCACACTCTCCTCTCCCCTCACCCCCATCACTGTGTGCATCTAAGTTAATTGTGGGTCATTCACGTTAATTGCTAGTCATTCTAGGGACAAGCCTATCGCTGGCCACATGCTAGCAGAAGAGCAGCAATACAGCTTGGAAGAACTACCTGTATAAAAGCCTGTCACTCTTGCTTTGATACGGGTCAAAACCTAGAACAGTCAGTACTGCTTTAGATGAGATGTCTGTTTACAGGCTTTGGGTGTCATTTCTTCCTTCCAATCATAAACCCAAGGTTTTTCCATTTCTAAACATTTTTATCTCGTTTTCAATTTTTCCAAATGTACAATAAAATAGCTCTTAATTTTTGTTTTGTATAATAGGTTGTGAGTTGCTAGCAATTTGTAAACTGATAAGTAAATTACACCTAAATTATTGAAGTTCAAGGTAAGCTTCAGCTTTCTCCTCTCTGTCACTAAGCTCCCTTTTCTCCAATTTTACAGCTGTGTTATCCTTCCACTGTAGTTGCCTTAATGAAAACAACAACAAAATACAAAATATTAGAATAAATTAGGATAGGGAAAGAGATCTTTGAATATCAGAGGAGGAGAGTTCTTAGGTTTCACTATGCCTGAGAATTCTTCTACTTAACACCTATGCTCTTCTTTGAAAATGATTTTCTCTTTGGGCTATGCAGGCTTTAGCAAACAGCCAATTGATATTTTAGGATTTTTTTTTAATGTTTTCTAATTTTCAATTTATATGAGGCAGTTTTAATATAGGTTAGTGCAGAGGTAAGCATCCCCCAGCACTGCCAGAGCATGGCACATGAAGGCATTTTGCTTGGCACATGTGCCTTGGGGCAGACGATGGGGAAGGGGCCAGGGTTGTGCTGCCACAAGAAGGATCGGACCCCTCGCAGCTCCCCTGCCATCCACCCCTGGCACACCAACATCTTACAAGTCAAGGTTGCAGGTGTTTTTGGCACTCTGCCCAAAAACATTGCTGACCCCTAAATTGATGTGAACATTTAAACAAATTAGAGTACCTGGTGTGTGTGTGATATTTTAAAGTTTTCATCCACACACATGGATCTAGTAGCAAATGTGATTGACTTTTGCAGGTGTCTGTACAGGCGCAGAGGTCTGCACTGGTCAATTTTAAATAAAGATCACTGGTTAAATAGTAAACAAGTAATGAGACAACAGGTGTCCCTTGCTTTATGCAGTACATGCATTCCTGGAAAGCAGCACGTAACTTGAATTTGCATAAAGGAAACCCACTTTACAATGTAACAAATAGGGATACGTTCCAAGACCTCGACTGTACTGACCCCCAGACCCATTTCTACTACTTTTACAAGACAATTTTGATACTCACCAACAGCAGACAGTTAGAGATAAGCTAGAAGGATGTTTGGAAGCCATAATGGGGATGGCAACTACGTGTCACAGACAATGAGATCCACGCAGGAAACTATATTTTGGTGTGTATCACTCCCACAATGCGCTGCACAAAGCAGCTGATTGCGGGCTTCCACCACACCGATTGCATAAGAGTGAATTTACCTTGCATATAATGAATTTTTGGTATAAAAAGCGTCATTGCATAAGAGCAAATTCACACCTACAGAACCCGCATAAAGTGAGGGAAACCTGTATTGTTTAATATTTTTGATAAATTCAGCAGGTAGAAGAAATTAAGTTATTTGCTAAGTGCCTTATATGCATCTCCAAATACTGTAACCTTCTGAAAAATGTGTAGAGTAATATCTCCATGTGGTGCTTATGAGGTTTTTGTGCAAACTTATGTGATCATAATTATGAAATTTTTAGAATGTTCTGAGCTCACATATGAGCTTGGCTTTAGCTATGAGGAAACGTGCGTCATCTGAATTCTGGCTGCATTATTTAGGTGTAGAATTTGTGTCTAAAAGCATGTAAAAGGCACCAAATACATGGGACTAACTCATTGCCTCTAGTTCTAGAATTATGGCAAATTTTGATTGTTATGATTTTACTTCATGTTGATGACCATACAAATTACATTTCTTAAATATAAATAGGACAGCTACTCTCCATATCTCTATTCTTGCAGTACTTTTTTACCTCTGGTTCTTGTTTAAAGATGGAAGTGGAAGGGCCATTGCTTCAGTGTCCCTGCCTTAGTATATATACATGTTGATAAGTATTAACAGACAGTACATTTCTGTATTTATATAACTGTTTTTTTCTTAATTTCTATATTAGCGGATATAGCTCAAAGATACAGAATAAGCAAATATCCAACCCTAAAGCTGTTTCGAAATGGAATGATGATGAAGAGAGAGTATAGAGGCCAGAGATCAGTGACTGCAATAGCAGATTATATAAGACAACAGAAAAGCAATCCTATTCGAGAAGTCCAAGATTTGGAAGAAATTCACTCTGTTGACGTAAGTCTCTTGATTTCCTTTCTATGACATCGGTGTATTTTGGCTCTGTAAATTGAGACAAATCAATTTGATGCATTGATTTTTTTTTTTTCTATTCAGAAAAATATAGTCAGCTTTCATATTATCAAAGTTCAGAGTAACTTCAAGTAACTCTCCACATACATTGTCACTTATGGGTGTGTCTCATTTAGGCCCCCTCTACACATTGCACGCATCACACAATTAACTGGTTAATAGCACAATTACCTTAAGAGTAGCTACACAGGCAAAGTAACTATACTACGACAAAAAGCTCCAACCAGCCATAAAGTTAGACCTTAAAAAGGGTACTAACTTTATAGCTGGCTGCTATTGAACTTCAGTTAGCATGTGTAGCGAGGTCTCCCCTGTGACTGGGAGCCCCATCACCTGACAGGGCCCCAGCTGCAGAGGTGCACTATGTCCAGCATGAAATGTCTGAGCCCTGGGGATTGCGGCTGCTGTGATCCCCAAGGCTTAAGGGTGTGTGAACCCCCTGGGCCCCACAGGGCTCTTGACCCCAGCTGTGCTACGTACCCAGCCGAGACCGAGACACTCTGCAAGTGATGGGGCTCCTGGTCTAGGCTGCACATGAGGCAAAGCCAAGACTGGAAGACCACCCCTTCCATGGTGAAACTCCATTCTTGGAGGTTTTCAAAACCCACCTAGACAAAGCTTTGGTTGGGATGATCGAGTTGGGGATGGTCCTGCTTTGAGCAGAGGATTGGGCTTGATGACTTCCTGAGGTCCCTTCCAACCCTAATTTTCTGTGATTCTGTGAAACAGCCTTCCTGGTAGTGATTACATTGGTACAAAGAATGAGTGAAATGTAATCCCACCTGGTAGTAACTCTTCCTCCCACCCTCACCCTGCCCCAGCCATACCACCTTTGTCCCTGAAAGGTATCCTTGAAGACTAGTCTGGATTTGTTACTGACTTTCATTTGTGGCAGCAGATAATGTTTGTCATTTTCTTTACTGTATTTGCTGGGTGTTAAAAGTACTTTGGCCTATTATCTTCATGGAACCAGCCCATTTAGAAAGTTTCCACAGCTCCTTGTTTTCATAGCAAAGATCTAAGGGCACAACGTTGACCCAACAGTTGGGCTGTATAAAATTGTTATGAGACTGCTAAGGTGCCATCCATTACCTGTGATATGGGCACATTCCATCGGAGCCCATGCTATTTCTGTGGTGTTGCTCCATAATGTTTCTATAGGTAACATGTGGAGCTCAATCTATACCTTTACAAAGTGTTATGCTGTTGTGGAAGCATCAAGAGCTGATGCTGCACTTGGTGTAGCAGTCCTGTAATTGCTGTTTGTCTCAAGGGACTCAAAGACCCATTTCCACGTATGCAGGCACTGTTTTGGAATGACCCACCCATGATAACATGCTTGTGGATGGGGGAAACACAATAAGTGGAGCTCTCTATGATGTGTTATCCACATACAAATTCCCATCCCATCCTCTTTGTCCTCTTGCTCAGAATCAAGAGTAATATATAGGAATTTGCAGTTGAGATGAACTCATGAGCAGGGAGTGCACCCTTCCCATTTGCTCATCACGAGGGCATGAGAAGCATTGAGATTAGGGCTCCTTCTAGAGATACCGCAAAGGCAAAAATGTCTCTAGGCAAAGTAAGACATCCTCAAGTCAGAACATGTATGTGGACACCACATCACAAAGTACTCTACTTACTGGCAAGTAACTTTTTTTTTTCCAGTATTTGAGGGGAATGTCAGAATTCAATTTTACATTTGAACCATATAGAATTTAAGTTTAATCAGACATCTTGGAAATAATTTTATTTTTTAATTCATGCTGGTCATCCTGAATAGGCCGAGAAATTCATAAACTTTCTTTGAAAGAATATATTCTGTAACAATTCTAGTAGGAAATCCTGCATTGTTGTATGGTTATACCACATTTGGAGACAGATTGTTGACAGCCATTAACTATGTTTTTGATTAAGGGAGGAAAGTGAAAACTTTTTCTGTCTGTAACACTTCCTGAAGGGAGTAATAACTTTTGATTTGCAAGAATCTATAATTGCCTGCTTTTATTTTACAGCGCAGTAAAAGAAATATCATTGGATATTTTGAACAGAAGGACTCTAATAACTATAGAACCTTTGAAAGAGTATCAAATATTTTGCATGATGATTGCGTCTTCCTCTCTGCATTTGGGTACGTTTCTTTCTAAAATACATCAATTGCATGAATTCATTGATACTGAAAACAAGTTGCTCATAAATTTCAGAAAATGTTTTGGAGAGAAATTTTGGCATGTTAAAGAAATCAAACTATGAAGGATTGGAGTCTAATAGCAGGTCTCTTTTTGTTGATAGCCTAGAACAGGGCTGCCCAACTAATGGCCCCCAACAAGTTAACCCACGGTCCCCCTCTGGGCACTGCTTCCCTCATCACTCTAGGCATTGCTGTTAGGATCTTGGGTTCCCCTTCTCTCCTCGAGCTTCTACTTCCTGCCCACACCCCTAGAGCAGTGCAACACAGTCCACATAGCTGAAGGAGCCCATGGCCAGGAGGCTTGAGGGAAGAGGGGACTGTGGACAGCCCTGGTCTACGAGAACAAACAAAACATGAATTTTGCTCAATGACTCCTCCTAGTCTTAGTCTATCTTAGTCCATCTAGTGAAATGTAATTTTGTTCAGAGTGCATTTTTTTTTTTTTTTTTTTTTTACTATTGCTTCATCAGTTAGTGTGTCACTTTTTTTTATAGCCCAGAGTGACATTGGTACTGTTAGCTAAAGCTTTCCTAACAGTTACATTTTAAAAATAACTGACAGGTGGATTTTCTTTAGTAGATACTTGAACTCCTTGTAATTTTTCAGGTGTATTCAATCAGTCCTTTATACCAATCTCTTACCAATAACCTGTTTGTTTAAAAATTCAGTAGCTAATCTGTGCTGGCAGAAAAAATTAGCTGTTCAATTTCTCACCTGCAAACCATACTAATAGCTATAAAATTCCCAAATCCAGGTTTATTAGAACATTATAGGCACAATTGATAGGAGCATTGGAGTAGCAGTGTCTTCTCTACTCACTCATTAATAATGCATTCTTCTACCTCAACACACACTGAAACCTGTTGTTAGTAAGATCCATGTTTAAATACCTTTCTTGATTTATTCATTTTCATTATAAATGCAGGCAGGACTAAAGAATCAGCTTGTTTTCAAATGGCATTTGTTTGCAAAAGACATTTTCAGTGGCGCACAAAATTTCCTAAAAAGCAAAATGTCTTGCTGCAAACTCTACTTTTGCAAAAGACCCCAGGCTCGTGTTTGCGTAAACAAATGAGTAACAATTTTTTTTTCCTGTTATAGAAGTATTGTTTGTCCGTTTGCAATTAATAGTTCTTCCCCCACAAAACAGTTCCTGTCTTGACAAAATATGCATGGATACGCTACAGAAGAGCTTTAAATATCTCACCCAAGTGTTTATTTTAGATGCAGGAAGTTAAGGGCCTTATCCCCATTGAAAGCCTCAGAGTTAAATTGCCTTTTTGTTCCCTGAAAGATTCCTGCCTAATGGCGTAATAAGATGCACAGTTTTTAGCTCTGGTTATCAGCGGTCAGTAATAATTCATTAAACAATTAGAATGTGCTTATTTACATAGATGCTTACTGTTTAAAAAAAAAAAAGAGAGAGAGAGAGAGTTAAGGCAACTTAATTATAGTCCTGGGCCTGGCATTTTCTAACATGTTTTTAACATAAAAACAGCACTATAGAACGCGCTGAAAATCCTATGCATAAATAACACTAGGTAAAAACAGTCTGTCTTTCTGCTGAAAAGGGGGTTGCAGAGGAGAGGCAAGATTCTGCATAGCTGATCTTTTTTATTCCTATTTCTCTCCACTGAAGAATCCAAAAACTGCTTTAATACCTGTTCTGCTCTGCATGAATTTTACTTTGTCAGCTAAAGCACAGGATCAATCTCTGAGCTGTGGTTTATAAGGTTTCTACCATGGATGATTCTTTGAAAGACCAATACCCATTGACCTTTCTTTCCCACTAACCCAGGGGCAGGCAATTATTTCAGGTGGAGGGCTACTTACCAAGTTCTGGCAAGCTGTCGAGGGCTGCGTGGGTATCCCTGCCCCTTGACAGGTTTCCCTGGCCCCAGGTCAGTCTTGTGACTGGAAGTCCCACCCCCTGACCTTTGCCACCAGAAGTCTCTCCCCTTGCCCCCAGAAGTTCTTCTTTCAGCAAGGGGTTTTGCCATCTTGAAACTAGAAAAATACTACATTATATTCTAAAACATCCATTAATTTGATTTTTTAAAAATATCTTTGTCCTGGTTTACATTTGTTTGTGTAGTGCACATAGAGGTGATTGTATATAATAGCTTAAAGTAAAGTCTTACTCTTGTATATTCTGGGGGGTTTAGGTTTGTGGGGGGCTGTGGGTATGTGGCAGTGGGTGTGGGGTGAGGGAGCATATGTGGGGTGTGGATAGGTATGGGGTTTGTGGGAGTTGTGTGTTGGGGGGAGGGTGGCTGGAGTGTGTGAGGGGGTATGGATCCAGGGGTCTGTGTGTATGGCAGTGCGAGGGTGGTGTGGGTGCATGTGTATGGCAGGATGTGCACCGGGGACTTGCCACTCACTCACTCACTCACTCACTCACTCACTCACTCACTCTCCCCCCCCAGAGTATCAGTGCAGACCCTGTGCTCCTGTCCAGCGATGCAACCAGGAACAACATGGTGCTGGAGCAGTGCATGGGCACAAAAGCTGGGAAATGGCTGGGGGTGGGGCGGGGTCCTACTGCCCCTGGCTCTTGTCATCTTTGACAGGCAGGCAGGAGCCTTTCTGAACCCATGGGGAACCTCACAGGCTGGATGACTGAGTGCAGCAGACCAGAGGTTGAGCACCTCTGGTCTATGTGGCTTGGTGCTATGGGTCCACTGGAGTGTGAAAGTTTCCAGAGATATTTCCTTTTCAGTCTCTAGGAATGTATTTTCCTGCTCCAAAAAGAAGCCATAAACACTAGATGTCTGCTGCCTTGAGGCGTGCCTGTCAGTTGCTGCTGTTTCCTCCTCTTCCACCCCACTTCCACCAGATACCTTACTGCCTTCAGAGTCTCTCAGAGTTACCAAAGTTTCAATAATATGACATAACATTTTGTCATGCCATTTACATCCCCCTTCCATCTGATGGCAGGCAGAATATTTAACAATGTGGTTTAGGATTGTTTAGCATCTCTCAACCTTCAAGATGCTTCTTTTTCATATAGCAGAACATACTTTCCAATTGGAAATACCTCTGATTTATGGTGGATCAGGAACATTATCAGCCGGGGGGGAGGGGGCAGGGGTTGTGCTGCTGATTGACTGAGAGGCCAAAACCACAGCAAAAATAAAAGAGCAGAAGTAGCACCACTTGCTAAAGGATATTGCCATGCTTTTCAGTAGGTCATGGAAAAATGCAGATTTCTGTAGTTTGTAAATGGAGATTTCCTGTGTTTTTTCTCGCAGGAAAACTAGGTGATCTGTTTCACTTCATTTTGGTGAACATCTAAAACAAACCCAATAGATTTTTACATCAGAGATTAATACGAAGCTCCATTTATTGAAGCTCCAAGGGAGGTTTCTGTCCAGGCTTCCCTATCCAATGCTGCCTTATTTTGTGGTCAAGAATCTTCCTGAATGTCTTCCTTGCCAATACCTCTGGTCCTGTAAGGAGATGAGACCAGGCCAACATGGTCATTAGGGATGGATGTAAATACACTAAAAAAATTATCTGTTTAACCTCCACTAATTATATTGGTTAAATGGTTAACTGATAACACAGCAGTTTGGACATAGCTACTGCTAGGAGCTGCTTCTGGGGCCCTTTGGGGTGGGGGACGGTGGAGGGCGTAGTAGGGCAAGCCCAACCAGACAACACAGGCTTGGTGAAGCCCCATGCTGGGTGGGAGGGAGGAAGCACCTGCAAATGAGCAGCTAATAGTTTAATTGATGAGTCATTAGGCCGCACTCTGTTTTCCTCTTTTACTTCCTATGTGTACCAGTGCCCCCTTGCCCCTTACCTGGTTAACTAGTTCAGATTTTCAAGACTATCAGAAAAGGAACATTTCAGCCATTCTAGAGTCTGTTCTGGAGCATTTGGACTTGTTCATCAGCTTGGTCAAAGTCCAAGCTACTATCTCAGCCTACCTTTCTCTGGTTGAGGTTTGACATTTTCTCACCTGTAGTAGTGTTGGACTGAACCCTGCAGCCTCATTGTATCCAACTGCTGTATCCTCGCTCAAGAATCATCAGGGATCGTAGAAATGATCTTCCAACTGGTTGACACTCAAAGCGCATGTTTTGAACAAGTAGCAACAGACTTCCTCAGCAAAATCCCAGACATTATCTCCCTGATAAAGTCATACTTGCCACCACAGATGTTACTAACCCATGTACTAGCATCCCTTGCTATAAAGTTATCACAGCCTGCCTGAAATGCATCCAAAGCCACAGATGACAGTTTTCCAACCACAACATTTTACATAACTACTTCATTTCATCCTCATCCAGAACAATTTTTACCTTCAGTGGCTGACACTTCCACTAAACCATGGGCATGGCACTGGGCACAAGGATGGCTCTCCAGTATGCCAGGATCTCCATGAATCACCTTGAAGATTACAAAAATGAACTGTCAGACCTGTATTATATCTATGATACATGGATAACGTTTTTACCATCTGGATTGAACAGTGGGCTTCACTTCTCAATTTCTACCACAACTTCAGTAACCACTGCCCTTTTATTAAATCCTCTTGGAAGTATGCTTACACTAACATCAACTTGCCAGATAACACAATCCACATTCAAAATGGCACCCTACAAATAACTGCATACAAAACGTATACAGACTGTAATGCACACATATCCATACAACTGGTAAGTATTCCAAACCTGCCAAGAAAGAATTAATCTCTTTATAGTCAGGCCCTCAGATACCATCACATCTCCTCTAAGAAGAATACCCATGACACACCTCACCAAACTAAAAACTGCTTTCCATCAACTGGGACACTCTAGCAGACAAATAGACCACATCTTTGAACAAGACATCTGAATATCTTCCAGAAACCTATTACAATACAAGAAAACCCTTTGCTGGTTGTATGCCCCTGGTTGTCGCATACTATTTTACACTGGCATCTGTAAGATCATTAAACAACTACATACTGTACTTGAAGGAAGATCACATTATGCAAAAAAATCTCCCCAACTACCCAACTTTGATGTTAAAACAAACTCCTTATCAGAAGCAAACTCATGGATGATCAACAAATTCCAAGCAGGATAAGACTGTGCCTAAAGAAAAAATACAAAATGTGTCAAAACATCTCCTCTGGCATCACAATAAATGCACAGACTGTACATCTCTATAACTGATACCTGCAAGGTAGCTACTTGGAACTGTCTTCACACCTTCACCAAATATTACATGATTGCAGAAGCCTTCAAGGTGGTGGTAGAGATGGTCTTCAGTTGTGGTTCATCTAGAGACATCAAGACCCACTCAGATATGGGGACACTGTTTTGGAGTTGCTCACAGTGATGATGCACATATGGGCAATCCTTCAAAGGAGAACTAGAAGTTATATGGTAATAACAGGAGTTCCTCAAGATGTGCACATTGTCAGTCTGTCCTTCCCTTCCCTTTTCCTCAGAGTTTTGAACACCTGATGACTCTTATTGAGGAATAGTGAGAGCCAGGAAGCATTTACTACCTTTTTCTCCCCCCTGGTGCAAAGCATAAGGAGAGGGACTAAAGCATACCACATTGTGAAGTGTGCCATTGTTGTGAAGAAGGCTAAAGGCATACTGGGCTGCATTAGTAGAAGCATTGCCAGCAGATCTAGCGAAGTGATTATTCCCCTCTGTTCAGCACTGGTGAGGCCTAAAACTGGACACTGTGTCCAGTTTTAGGCCCCCCACTACAGATGGGACAAATCTGTGATGTGGACAAATTGGAGAGAGTCCAGTGGAGGGCAGTGAAAATGGTTAGGGGGCTGGGGGCTCATGACTTTTGAGGAGTGGCTAAGGGAATTGAGCTTATTTAGTCTGGAGGAGAGGAGACTGAGGTGGGATTTAATAGCAGCCTTCAACTACCTGAAGGCTGGTTCCAAAGAGGATGGAGTTAAACTGTTCTCAGTGGTGGCAGATGACAGAACAAGGAACAGTGGTCTCGAGTTGTAGCAAGGGAAGTTTAGGTTAGATATTAGGAAAAACTTTCTCACTAAAAGGGGGGTAGTAAAACACTGGAACAGGTTACCCAGAGCAGGTTTAGAATCTCCATCCTTGGAGGTTTTCAAAACCAGGCTAGACAAAGCCTTGGCTTGGATGATCTAGTTGGGGGTGGTCCTGCTTTGACCGGAGGGTTGGTCTAGATGACCTCCTGAGGTCCCTTTCAGCCTTAATTTTCTATGGTTCTATGTTAGTACATCTAAAGGAAAAAGTATGCAGGCTCAAGAGCTGTGATTTATATGTGCCTGTAGTGTGATGTGTTCAGGACTTTGAGGAATTTTCTCGCCTCGACTGCCAAAATGCAGCTACCATGAGGTCCAGTGGTCTCTCTGCCTCCTTGGGTTAGCTAGTATTTTATATAACTAGTTGTGGAAAAAGTGTCACTATCCTGGTGGTAATTATGTAAAAGAACAGGGTATTGAGAAAGATCCTTTTATATCAGATTTATATATTTTTAATTGAAAAAACTAAACAGGAAAGGAGTTTTGCTAGTAATCAATTATATAAATCATAAAGACTAGATTTTTTTTTTAATGTAATGATAATTGTTTACTCTAGGGATCTACCTTTCCAGTATGAGCTATGCTTAAATAATTAAGGGTCTTGTTTGCTCATTAAAGGCTGCTCATTAAAGTCAGTGACAGGGAAATGTCAGATTAGGCTTGCAAGTTAGAATTTGTCTTGTTAAGTTATTGTGGTTTTTGCTCACTGCCTGTACACTACATTTGTCTTTTAAATGTCTCAATGAGTTGTAGCAGTGATACTTTAATTCTACATAAGCAAACTAGGAATTTCCAGGACTCCTTATGGCAGTTGAGCTGAAGGATATCCAAAGTTGCAGGAGACAGTGGGGGTAATTAAGGGGAAGGGGTGGAGAAAGGCCCTCCCTTTCTCTCCATTCCCCATAAAAATAGTAAGTCAAGTTTCAAGTTGTGTTTTGCCTTTCATGGGTGCAGTGCACCTTACGAATCACACCTGTTCTCTTTAAGCTCTCAGACCTTACCTAAATGGGCAACATTTCTTTAAAAGTGCTAACTAAGGGCATCTATACACATGCTCTGGGGTGGAGGTGGGGGACATGTTTTAATTAGAACAGCTCTGAGAGCTGTTCTAATTAAAATGCCCACAGCACCATGTGTATTCAGCATCCTGTGCTTCAAAATAGCAGCGGGGACATTTTAAAGCTCATTCAACAAGCTTTAGTTAATGCCCCTGCCACCATTTTGAAACATGGGGATGCTGAATACACATGACACGGAGCCTGCTGGAGCGCGGTAATTGGCATGCACCAACAGACTCGCAGCAGACTTGATTAATTGAGTCTGCTCTGATGTGTGCTAATTAGCATGCGTCAGAGCAGAGCTCCATCATGTGTATAGGTGCCCTTTATTGTGAAGTACTCATAAAAGGGACATTAGCCTATTTTAATGCCCATTAGCTAAAAAGCACTTTTTAGTGATGTCTTAATGCGCATTAAGATAATGATCATTAAACTGCATGTGTAGATGTGCCCTAAAATACTGCAAGTAGGTGTTAACACTGAAGAGAGTTGTTTTTGAGAGCTTGTTGTCTGTTTGCCAGTCTCAGTGCATGTGCACCCTTGGTGTTCAGAATCACTATCATTTAGCCAGTAGCTTCTGTCGGTGCCCTTTTATTCCTTGTGTTTAAATGACAATGCAGGCCTAATTGCCTGTCTCACCTGTGGCTGAGTCAGCTTCCCAGCATTTTGTCTTGGTACACTCATATTAAGGTTTTTTTGTGGCTATTTGTATATAACAGTATATTTACCCTGGTTACTGGCACTTTTAGGGACTTTTTCTTTGTTTTGCTTTTATCTTTTGGTAGGAAGTTCCTCCCTGTAATGGGTCTTAGGGATGTCTGATGCCTAAGTAGCTCAGCGTTGAGGGTTGCCCTTCCTGTGAAACAGCACTGTCTGTTAATGACGGGCATGCAAAAATGGCATTATCTTGAGGAGGGTCTTTATCCCCAACAAACATAAATCCTTTTCAGAAGGGACTTTGAAGGTGAGGCAACACTTTTAGCACTTGCTGAACCACTCTGTGTGGCCTCTAGTTTGAGTGAGAGATGCACACACGTGCACACAGATGCACACTATCTATATCTCTGTCTCTCCCATAGAGAAATGCCCGTATAAACTGTTTCCATTGTCATGAGCAGAGATGTTCCATGTGGGGACTTCCCAGAAAAGCTGGTGCACAGGTGTTAACTTCTTTCGTCTAATGTACAGCCAGTGAATAGACAGCAGTGCTCAAACTTTTGGCCCTACAGGTCAGATGAGTGGCACAGGGCCAGTCTGCTGGCTGGGTAGAGCCCCCCCGCCACCCCCTCCCTTCCCCACATGCCTGGATTGAGCCCTTGGGATTCGACACCACCCCCTCCAACCTCTGCATGCCAGGATTGGGCCCTAGTGGGCTAGCACTGCTGCCATGGGACCTGATATTGCCTCCACGTGCTGGGACTTGACCTTGAGGGCCAATGCAGCCCCTGCCCAGCTCTGTGCTGGGATCAGGTACCTAATCCAGTGCGCAAGACCTGGGACTCCCCATTCCTCTGCCGCCAGATCTGTGGGAAGCCTGCAAGCCAGGTGATATGACTCTGTGAGCAGGATCTGTCCCACAGGCTGGGGGTTGAGCACCACTGGAATAGGGGTCATTGGCTAAATATAGCCAAACTGCTCCAACTTTTAACCCTGGATAAAGTATAGTTTAAGCTGGGGAAGTTTCACTTCCATTGCTAAAGGCTTATGGACAAATAATTCGGCATAGCAGCTTCTATGCACTTCTAAGCAGCAGTTCTCTCCCCACTTTTGAAGTCATTTCAAGTCTACATTTGTCTATGCCCTTTGTTACCGTTTTTTTCAGCATCGAATGCGTTAACACCATATGCCTTATGACTTCATTTTCACATTAAAGTTGTATAGTATCCTCTTTTTGTGTAGCAAAAATATGTAATGTAGCAGGAGACTGAGGTAACTGAGAAGCTGAAACGTTTGGTCCAGTTCAGAGGACTGAGTATTCCCACCATAATATAGCACTCCCAGCTGCCACTTGGTTGTGCTGAGTACCTTGTTGATGACAGCTCTAACTCAGTTGGCAGTACAACTTGGCACGTTAGTTTTTGTAGCTTCTCTCTGAGATTGAGTGCTTTTTTTAGCACTATGATACTGGAGCATGAAGGTATCTGAAGTACACATATGGTCTCAAGAAAAAATTTCTGAAAATTCATAACCTAATTGCAAGGGGTTTGTGTACACCAGGAGTCAGAAATCCACGAGTAATGCAGGTGTGTACACCAGAGAACTTTAGTGGCTGCTAGATGGGTAGATAGTTTTCCTTAAACATTCTTGATTAGAAATTCTTCATCCATTCATTACTCAGGCCTTAATCTAATCTCTTGTGAAATTATAATTTTGTCCATTTTCTAGTCATCCATAGAGCTTTTAGATGGGCAAAATTGAATTTCTAATGTAAAAAAAAAAGGAGAAAATGTTTTAGTAATGTAGTCCCTCCCTTCTTCCTACCTCCTGTTTTTGTTTCTCTTTCCTGTTTAGCCTGTCTTGTATATCTACAAAAAGCAAAATGGAAGTGCTTAAAAATTCTTTGTATGTCACTTCTAAATGGTATGCAAAATAATTAGCTGAAAAAGATCCATCCATTACAGCCTCTCTTATCAGACCTTCTTTTATCCAACCCCTCCCTTTCCCTGACCCATACCCAAATTGGCATATCCAGCATGTATCACATGTAATGTGAAACTACCTGCTTATTCCAAGTCCTTTTAATAGTTATTTTCACACTCCAGTTTCAGCAGACCAAACAGATCTCTGTAGGGCCATCATTTACCTTACTTGAAAGAGCAATTTTTTTCATTCTGAAATATCACAAAAAAGCCAGCACCCTAGAAATGAGGGAGAGAAGACAGTAGCTTCAATCAAGTGAACTACAGCTTATATTATCTAAGCCAGGGATAGGCAACTGCTGGCACAGGTGCCAGAGCATGGTAAGCAAAAGCACATGCACCTCGGGGCAGACAGCAAGGAAGCAGTCCAGGCTATGCTGCCACAACAAGAATTGGGCCCCCTGCAGCTCCCCTGCCATCCACCCCTGGCATGCCAACATCTTGCAAGTTGAGGTTGTGGGTATTTCTGGCACTCTACCCAAAAACATTGAAACTCTTGATCTAAGCCATTCTATACTCTCCAGCACTAAAACATATTTATTGCTTTTTAGGACTGTTTCAAAACCAGAGAGATTTAGTGGGGACAATGTAATCTATAAGCCTCCAGGGGTAAGTTCATTATCTCATTTTTGTGTCTTAAATGCCATCCGATGGAGATTTGTTTTTAAATCATGTAATATGTTGTTGGATATCAAGTTTTCATTGCTAACTTTTGTCTAGGAGATGCATGGGCAGGTGCAGTAGCAGTTTGGATGGAGGCTGGGAGACTAAGAAGTGACTTTAAATCTAACTATATTTTTTAATCATTATTTTAAGCTCACACAGGTTCAGTTTGCCTTTCTAGTCAGGGTTAATTGTCAGAGTTACCCTCAACACACTCCCACCACTAGCACCACCGTTGCTGTGCACCAACAGGCTCTGTCCATGTTGCAGCATGGGGCACAGCCTCAGCCTGGCCCCATAGCAGCTATACAGGCTGTGCTCTGCTCATGGGCGACTGGTGCCTCCTGAGTCTGGGAGGGGCATCAGATCGCTAATGGGGGGAGGGGTGTTGCCAGCCACCAATTGCTGACTGGGGAGAGGGGGTGTCCCCCAGCAGCTGATCACCGAGCCAGTGGCGAAACCTGAAGTGCACTTCTGGTGGCACTTCGTTTGATGGCTGCTGCTTCCAGGGGTTGCACGTGCACTCCCTACATGTTGCCAATGGCTCTGCTGCTATGGGGCCAGTCTGGGGCTGTGCTCTGTGCCTCAGGCTGTAGTGTGGACAGAGCTTGCTGGCACAGCTCAAGGGTAAGGGTGGGGAGGGTGAGGAGCAATTGGGGGAGTAGAGGCTGCATGGTGGGATGGAGTGGGGAAGAGGCTGCAAGGGAAGATGATGCCGTGCAAAGGAGGTGGGGAGCAAGCAGCAGCTATGGCCACAGCTCTGACCACAAGTAGGGGCTGGAGCCCAAGCCACAGCAGCTGCCTTACCCCCACTGCTGTTGTACTCAATTCTAAGACGAGGCCCCCCCCCATGTTAAGGGTGGGGGGAGGGGTCATCTTAGAATTGTGTAAATATAGTAGCTTCTTTTTTTCCTAGAAAAGTGATGGGTGTGTTAAGTGTTTAATCTATTTCTCTTCTTCATGTCCTGTCAAAATCTTGAGATACTGTATTGCAGACTTCTTTGCCTATGTGTTCTTTAGTAAATCTTTATTATTATCAAAACAAATTGTTTACCTCCCTCCCTCCCTTTTTTCTTGCATCTGTTCAGTGTTTTACATATAGGTGTCTACAGTAGCATAATGAGAAGTGGGGGGCTCGGGCCCCAGCATGGGGTGCAGGAATGGCTGCGGCTGCTGCAGCTGACCCAGCCCCTGCCACCATTGTTGTTGCTCAGGGTGCATACCTTGGCAGCAATGACTTTGAGTGCTTAGTAAACGATCACTTCTGAAAACACATCACTAAAGTTGTATCATATTGCCATTCATAATAATGAAATATATATGACATTTATTTGCCAAAAAAGTCCACCACACCAAATGTGAAACTTTAAATAAATAAAATCCTTCATGAAAAATCTTAACAGTGACTTCTGGCTATAATCTGCAATAGTAACAAATTAACAAATGTAAGGAAAGGATGTATGTTAGGGATGGTTCTTCTGTTTTTTTAAGGGGGAGATGCTTTCCAAGACTTCAGTAGATTTGATTGAAGTCATTTAATTTTGAATCAAAGAGCCCTCTAATCATTCCTTCAGCTTTAATTTTTTTTTTTTACTTCCCTGGCACCAACCACAAGGATTTTCAGCAGAAGTCCTTATACTTTTCTTTGGAATTCAAATATTGACAAAATATAGAAGACAATTTCACAGTTTTAACCATCTTGCTTGGGCAATGCAAATTTAATCACCTCTAAGAAGCCAGTTTTGAGCTGTCCTTTTAATTTTTTAATGAGTTTTCATAAATACCAATTTTTAGGCACTTAACCTGTGTGCAGTTAACCACTTGGTCTTTCAGAGACCAAGTTAACTATTACAAGCCAATTAACTTTTGAAATAGAAATTAGTTTTTCTGCTTACCCTTTTTGATTGAACTATAATGACTTATTTTGAATTGTAAAATGAATGTGTATGTATATGGGAGGATGGGGGTGGGGGGGAATCTGTTTTGACTTATGGTCATAAATCTATATAATCTTACCTCTTAATTGTTTGCAGTTCTTTCTTGCAGCCATGTTCTCTTTCACCACTTTAGCAAAATGTACTTCATCTTATTATTATTTTAAAGTAAGACTGATCAAAATTTGTTTTTAAACAGGAAAATGCTCCAGATATGGTATACTTAGGTTCTCTGACCAATTTTGATTTGGTTTATGCATGGACACAAGACAAATGTGTGCCACTTGTTCGAGAAATTACATTTGAGAATGGAGAGGTGAGAACTTTTTGTTTCTTCTACCTTTCTACTTTTTCATGCAACTTTCAGTCTCTTCTTTCAAAAACAAACTTTCTTTTCCTCTACCACCCCCACATCCCTAAATTTGATTTTCGTCCTGTTAGTAAACCTTCTGTATTGGAAACTTTCGTATATCAGTTAACATTATTTCATGCAAAAAGCATTTCATTTCTTTATTTCCTAACCCTTGGATCAGACTTGGGTAAAAAAAAAAAATGGGCAAACTAGGAGCAGATTAGTGGTAAAGTTATAGATATTATAAATAAGTGTGGGGCCCATGTTGACAGCATTCAGGAGATGTATGATGTGATGTGTAGGTGTATGAAAGAAGGTTGTAGGCATAGGACTTCAGCTCTGGGCATGTCACTTAAATTTATACCCCTGTGTTTACCCATCTTAAAAAAGATAAGAGACCTTGAAAATTTTGTTTCCTACTCCTAGTGAAAAATACTAGGCACGTATGTTCATTTCAGTTTAAAGGAAAATCAGTCGTACACTGTAGTTACTTGTAATACATAGTTGATTGGCTTTCCATTTAATAAAAATATAACGTTTGTTTAATATTGTTAATATAGTAAAAATATATATTTAAAATATATTTTAAAAATAGTGTTTGACCTTCAATACAGGTGGATACATTTCACAAAAAAATTACACAAATTCTATAGAATTATATATTAAACGAATTCTATTAAGCGAATCCAGCACTATTTTCCGTGTCAGTCTTGCTTTTAGTTTTGACCTTCTTTACATTCTTGCTTTGCATCAGATTTTTTTCTTCCCTTTTGTAATAGTAAATTAAGCAGCATCTTTCCCTGGGTTGCTTTGAAGATCTGTTTTTTCTTTTCCCTGATTTCTTTACATCTGAAGAGTCACTCATTTATTCTCACAATTAAGCTTTTTAGGTTTCCTCCGCTGTACATATCTTTTGTGCGTCATCAAAATAGCCAACTATTTTTATTATCTAGAACGGGGTGAAAGAAGGAACAAGACAACAACTATGCTTTTTTGATAGCCTATGTTAAGTGTAACATTCTAGACAACAGACAGAGGAACTTAAAGCGTAGTTTAAATTCTTCATTTGCATTTCAATATGAAAAAGATCCCAGGTTATTAGCATTTTTAGAAGTGCATGATAGATTTTTAGTGTACTTTTCCCACAGTGAAATCAGATTCTGACCCTTAGAAACCAAGGTTCATGACTGTAAGCTTGTATCAAAATATGCCTCAGGTTTTCTAGTTTCTCTTGCTACTTTCTACTTTGGTTTGCTTAAGCAGATCCTTAAGTCATTCCAAATCGGCATTTTGCTTAGCAACAATTGTTTAAAAAACTGAGTGCTGCCAACAGCCAAACAATTTGAAACATGCCAGAATTCTGATACTTTTGCCTGGTTGTAATTATGTAGTAAAAAAATAATCAATGTATAATGATTATTATATTTGGTGCAAAAATATGAAACATTTTCAATATTTAGGCTATATTTTTCTACTTTTCTAAATGTTCTGTATAACATTAAGCACACAAGAGTTTTTTTTCAACTCATAAAACAGTAAAAAAAAAAATTAAATTATGATTTAGAGAGACTGAATTGAAACACTAAAAAAAAGGAAACCAGAGAAATACATTTATTAGATCTGTTTTGTACATAAACTAGCCACACAAGTGGGAATTGAGAACAAACTTAAACAGTGTGCCATTAGACATCATGGAGTGGTTGAATTCTAAGAAGTTCTTTGTATTATGAAGGAATCTGCAAATCTGAAAGTTTCCTTATATTTAAATGGAAAAACACTGTTGAGATCAGTAAAATATCTGAAAAATAAATAATTGTTTTCAGTGCAATTGCTGTTTAAACAATCTGTGGAGAGAACAGGTAAACTTGTAACACCCAAAATATTGAGTTGCGTGAAAGCTAGCAGTGTACTGTGTTTACTCAAATGCAAGATGAGGTTCCCCTCCATTCAGCATGGGGAGAATGCCCCTCATGCTGGATTTGAGTACAAGGTGAAAGGTGGGGCCAGGCAGCTGCTGCAGCTCTCGACTCTGAGCCCCGATTGGGGCTGGAGTCAGATCCCCTACAGCCTCTGCCTCCCCCTCCCCCTGCACACTTGCCCACCTTTTACTCTCAGGCTGGCTCCGGCTCTGGCTCCATTACATGGAGCACATGAAAACACTATCCCCCTGCTTGGCCAGTTGGCAGCGGCACAGCTTTAGCCTCAGGTTGTTGCTGTGTAGCCAGGCGGGGGCTGTGCTAGTATGTGCTCTGTGCCCCAACAGGGTATGGAGCCTCAGCTGTGTTTGACACTAGGAGAGATTGGCTGTGGGGGCAGGCAGTGGGGGTGCAGGCATCGTAGTGGGGGTGGACAGGCTGCTCAGGGATGAAGTGAGGCGGGAAGCGGAAGGTAAATTGTAAGCCTAGTAGGGGTACTACAGTGAATCATCAGGCATTTTTTGTTATGACTGGAAGATCAGTATTTGCAGAGCAGTATTTGAATTGTAGGTGATGTTGCAGCATTATATCTGATATATGGTAGTCTGTATGAAACAAATGGAATAATTATTGCATTGTTTCTTAGATGCAAGAAATTAAATTTACTATATTTACTTGAATATAAGATGTTCCACTAATACTTAGATTTTGCATATGGAAAATTTATAAATTTGTTATAATTTTCCAGATATAGAATTTTTAATTATCGGAGGTTTGCCTTGAATTTGTTCCACTCCCACTGCTACAGCAGGGAAAATAAATCTGGGGGTGTCAGGTGGGTCCCAAGCCCTCTGCCCCCCCTCCCCCCAACCGCTTCCTTCTGTAGTCCCTTCCTCCCACCTCCTACTCTCTCTGAGCACATAGAAGTGAGGGGCAAATCTGAAAACACTGACTTTGAAATAAACACATAGGCAAATTACTATGAGTATCCATAGGCTTAGTTTATCCAGAATTGATACATTTTACCTGTTTTGAAACTGATGCAAGTTTTAAAACAGGTACTCGCCATAAACACACTTTTAAGCAGCACTTTGGCCCTCCTTATGTATAGTATAAACATGCATGATATTAGTCCAAAGCCAAAAGGCTCATGATTTACCATATAGTTTGTTGGGCCCCAGCACAGTCAATAGTGTTTCAAGTCATGGTGATCTCAGAGCTCAGCACTGCTCTGTATGTGTGTGCACACTCCAGATATCCTCCCACAAAGGACCCATGTCCTAATTAGCCCTCCTCCCCCTCCCCATACATACACACTCATGACTGGAACTGGTTGTTCTTGTCACGAGTCCTGGGTTCCTCCAGAAGTGTATATGCAGATGAGGCCAGTGCGTCCTACTCTGACTCCATCTCATGGAGGATAGGGCTGCACTAATCATATGCAACAGGCTGAGACAGGAGGTGACAGGGATTCCGGATGAACTGTTTGGGGCCATGTTCGGTCTTAAATATCTTTACCATCCTTTAAAGGTGGTGTAGAAGCAGGAATCATTGCAAATGGGAAAGAAAGGTGCAGCTCAGCTGTGGGAGTAAAGAAGCAGTTGAAATGTATGCAATGTAGTGGCTCCCCATGGCTTGAAAAAGTGTCAGTGCTGAAGGGGGGCTGAGCGCAGTGGGCATTCCCATATAACTTATTTAGATGGGTTGTAATAACTGATTTTTGTGGTAGGTTCCCTTCAGAATTTTGGCCTTTTGGCTAAGATCAAGCATTTTTGGCACCAAGAGGAGGGTGTCAGGGCCAGCTCTGGCCTTCTAGGTGTTGGCTTGGTATTGCAGTACCTCTAGGCCCAGTGCCAGTTCCCTCCTGGGGGAGCAACTCCACACCTTTTTTAAGGGCTACAAAAAAAAGGTTCTCATCAGTATGCTTGTCCAATATGGGTAATGTGTTTTATAGATATTCCCACTGTTGACTGCGTTTAATCAACCTTATAGTTGGTTTCCATTACTGAGTACATGCTGCTTTTGGCAACAGTTTGATGATAGACAATGTATTTAATGAGTTTTCCTTGTATACAAATGTAAGGCGAGGGGCTATTTCCCCCTTGCTGATTGCAGGTGGGAGAGAACCTTGTCTTCTATTTGAATAAATATGATACAGTGCCATTAATATGTTAATCACAGCATAAATTAAACATATACCACATAACCAGCCAGAAAAATGTTCCACTACAATAGAGGACATCTTTGTGGCTGGTTTGTATAGTACCTTAACTAAACATGTGGCATACATTGTGTTCCAGACCCTGTTGCCAACAGTCTTGTGATTGGTGGCATCACCTGTGGACTGCCCCAAGTCTGAAACCAGACCCGGGACTGATAGGAACAATCATTTGATTGTCGGCAACAGTCCCAGTCAGCCCTGGGTCTGAAACCAGACCTGGCACTGGTACAGATCCTGGACAGCAGGACAGAACAGACCTGTTCTGACAGTCACCTGATTGTTGGGACAGCCCTGGGTTTGGAATCAGACCTGGGGCTGTTGGGCCAATTGGGACAATAAGTTGGTTGCAGGCACCAGTTCCAGACATAACCCCAGCTGCATTCCTGGTGACAGCATGGGGCCTCACCCAGGGCAGAGCTGTGTTCCACTCTCTGCATGCCCCTGCCTGTAGAACTGACACCCATCACAGGGAAATGCAGGGAGTGGATTGCGGCTCTGCCCCAGGTCCCAACCCTGCACTGTCATCATGCCATGATCCTGGCCCCACCCCGTCCACCTGTCCCACTCACAGATGCCACTCTTCACCGACCTGCAGCCCCATCCTATCCACCCAGCCAAGCTTGAGGCAGAGCCATGTAGGGTGTTTTGGTGAGCTGTTGCAGGGCAAAGGGGGGATGCTGACCCAGCCTGCAATAGCTCACCAAAACTCTCTAAGTGGCTCTCCAGCCCAAATAATTGCCCACCCCAGGTCTATAGAGCATAACTATATAGAATGGGATGATGAATCTTGGGAAATATTCTCTAACAAGGAAATCTAAACAAGTTAAAGTTTCCTAGAAAAGCTACTGGAAGGAAGCCTCATTGATCAAGTCATGTAAGGTGAATAAATAACTGGACAATGTATTATAAATTAGTCTTACTATACTGCTTTGAAAATGTAATTGTTTAAGCACAGATTAAGTTCTTGCAATTTTGCAAAGACAACAATCATTTTGGACAGAGAGAGATTATTTCCCTATCTCTAAATGCAAGGAACAGTAAGCTAGATAAGTTTTGTACGATCTAGAAATTTCTGGAAGCGAGTGCCATACCATCTATAGAGAGCTTCACCATCAGATAAACAGGAAGAGTTCACAAAGATGTCTCGTCTGAAAACTATCTGTGTCTCATCAAAATAGTTAAGTTAGTCCCAGGCTATGTGGGAAGCTTGAAAGATCAGTATCTTGAAATGCCTCCAAAAGTTGACCACTAGTAAAATATTACTGTTTAGTTTACATACTAAGAAATATTTCATACTAAAGTATCCTGGTACCCCTTTTATCCTGAGCAGCTAATCAGAGTTATGGGGTTTGTAGGCTGTTCTAGTTAGGAGAAATCATTGAATCAGATATTTCTTACTTGCAGGGAATAAAGAAATCCTGTTTTCATGAACACAGGAGAAATTGAACACTCCAATTACTTTTTTTTCTTGCTTATAAATACCTATGTGTTTTTTTTAGCTAGTTTCCAACTTAAGCACTTGTACTCCATTTGATTTTGGGCCGGGGGGGGTGGGGGTGGTAAGGAGTGGCATGGGAGGGCAGAGGGTGAGGAGGGAGGGAGGGCAATGAGAATGTGCTTAACTGTCCCTTGCAGGTATCTTAAATAAGGGGAGTGGTAAAATGTAAGCATCAAGAAGTTCACCCTAAGTTTTAGCAATCCTATTCCTTCAGCTGTCTTTAAATAAGAAACCCAGTGCAGTTAAAAAAAATTATTAGAATGGCTTAAGTGTTTGCTGGGCTTGCAGGAAATCAGATGGCTTTCTCTATGCAGGAATTAACAGAAGAAGGCTTGCCTTTTCTCATACTTTTCCACATGAAAGATGACTTGGAGAGTTTAGAAAGATTCCAGCAGGAAGTTGCGCGACAACTAATAAGTGAAAAGGGTAAGTATTATTGCCTTGTCTTGTCACTTTTATTGGGTTATTAACATTTTATTCATTAAAGTTCAGCAAATGTGATAAGTAGGCAAAACTATGCATTGTATGTGAGAAAATACAGTATATTTAAAAAAATCAGCCCCCCAAAAGTCACATACAATGCATACTTCGAAATCGTCCTCCCAAAATTTCGTGCGTTTTTTAAGCACTTCTGGAGACACTGCACGCCATGCAGCTGCCAAGGTGGCTACTGTTTGTGTCTGCTCAGCAAACTGATGGGCTAAAGTCCTATATTTAACCCTTGCACAACCATAGCTATTGAGTGAGCCCAAAGCAGCAAGTGAGCTGTTGATAGTAATTCAATGAGGACTGTGATGTGGAAACAGCACTTTATTTACAGGAACTTCATATAAAGATGTGCTTACAATAAAGAAGTAATAGTCTTGCCACTGCCTTTTGTAAGGGTCTGGGGCTTAACTTTGTGCAACTTTAGAGGCAAGTCCTCCTGGGAACATAGAGAGTCCAGGAAATGTGGCATCACAGGGGACAGTGTGCAACAGCAGGTAGTTCCTGACGCCACACTACCTAGATAGTCTCTGTTTCCAGGAGACTTACTCTGTCACATAGTCAGCCATGAAACTGGGAAGATCTTTTTTCTATATTCTGTCTTCCAAAATCAAGGTACACATTTTATCTGGGGGCATTTTACGTGCTAGAAAATACAACATTCTAATTTTAAAGCTCTTCAAAGCAAATATCACAGATGTTTCTATATAGGTCTCAGCACAATGAGGCCCTGAGCCTTGCCATCTCTTTTGAGCACAACAGAAATAAGCATATAAAATAGTAAGAGCAGTTACTTTGGAAAGTAACATTTTATGTAAGAATTAATACAGTTTAGATTTGTAGGGTATAAGAACTAAGGGCCACATCTTAAACACTGAAATGCAGTCCTATTCTATCCTGCTTTAGCTGCTGAAAAACAATTACTTCTGTAACATGCCTTCATTTCTTAATCTTAGCCTTGTGACTAAATCAGAAGAAGTGGTGAAGGGAGCCTACCCACAATTTGTCTTAATTGCTTTTCAGAAACTTGAGTACAGAGGAAAAGGATTCCATTAAGTATTACTCAAAGTATGGACAAATGTGTTTTTAGCTACTTTAAAAGGAGAGGGGGAGCTGTCACTTGGAAGTGCAGCATCTGTTACAATTTAACTGTTACCTCTGCACAATCTTATATGCTACAAACAGACATCACATCTGTCCTGGGACAAACCATTTTATCCTGTGACAAAGTGTAATCATTCTGATGTCCATGTCCATTTTCCTGGGTTAAATCCTAAAAAGGTTCATGGCATAAGAAGTACTAGCAGTTTATCCCAAGACATTGCAAAGTACATCTGTATGGTTATCCTGGGATTGTATCATTGAATCAATGACAGAAAAACTGTTGTATTTGGCTGCTCACTATATCCTGGTTAGAAAGGTAATATATATGTATGTCAGTCCCAGAATATTTCTGTTTCTGGACAAACACAGGCACAACTTGTCCAAGGACAAATGCAACATCTTTTCCTAGCCATAGTGATATGAGTTAAATCACTATAATTTTAAACCTAAATGAAACAGGGTTAAAGTTGTAAAGGGTTTGCTATAGTTATATTTCTATCAAAGCATGCAGGTATAAAGTAATGTTGCGACAGATTATATTGGTATCATTTGAAATCAGTGCAGTTTATAACCATAAATTATCTAAACCATAGATAATCTGTACGTCTGTAACCACAGATACCCAAAATCTACACCTGGTCATTAGGGTTTTGCTTAATAAAACCCACTGCATATTACCATCAACAACTAAAGGCCAAAAGCCTGGAGGCATTTTCCACTGCTTATTAGAACCATGCTTAATAGAATCAACATCAAATCTGAAACTGCACTCTTTGTGTACAAGTTTATTTTCTGCCAGTTATTGGAATTGAGTCCGCATGCATGCATGTATGCTACACCGCTTGGTTGCTGTGCAGTGGCTGGTGACTACCAAGCATGTGGGATCATGGCATCTGCATGGGCTTTTTACTTTGATGTTTATTAAAATCACTGTTTTTTTTAGAATCAAAAGTGCTCTACCTAGTATGAGTTTTGTAAGTAGTGTATGGCGTAATGGATAGAACAAGATGTTAGTTTTTAATCTAGATGATAATATAGCCAAAACTATTCAGGAAACATTGTGATTTTTTTTTTTAATGTTTGCCTCCCTAAATTCATTCCCTTCTTCATGGTTGGCTCTAATATTAAACAATGTTTGTCTTTATTAAGTTTTCCAAAACCTTTAACATTTCTACAGTCAACAATTGAATTAAATTTGATGTATATGTTCATTTTAAGGTACAATAAATTTTCTACATGCTGACTGTGACAAATTCAGACACCCACTTCTACATATTCAGAAGACTCCAGCAGACTGTCCTGTTGTTGCTATTGACAGTTTTAGGCATATGTATGTCTTTCCAGACTTCAATGACTTGTCGTGAGTATATATTTTCTTTCCTTTGCATATTACGCCTCGTTGGGAAAAACAAAAATTAATTGTTTACATACTGGAAGTAACATATGACAAGGAGTGAGAGAATTATTTTGAGATAGGTGGGGGAGCAGGGAAGGGTGATTGGAGGCAGGGGCCGCCACATGCATGTACTGACGCGCAGACACATTCCCAGCATACAGCCAGGCAGGTTGGTGGGAGCAGCCCTGGCACCTAGATACAGGTATGTCTATGGGGTGGGGGGTTGGAGGGTCAGGACTTGGGGACTTTTTGGGTGGCTGCATGGCAAGGGATAATAGACAGTGCACACTTCCTGCTTTCTCTGTTCTTTTTCAACAATTCACTCAAGGCAGAAAACTGGCTTATAATTCAAGGCCTACAGTTGAAGCTGAAAAGCTGAATAGGTGTATTCCCGTTAAGGTTTTTTTTCTTTTATGTATTTAAAAAAAAAAAAAAAGATTCATCAATTTATTGTAGTCTCCCTCTCTATACAACTTAGTTTCCACCATGTGGTGACATAATCTTTGGGGTATTGTATCCCTCTCACCATTTCCCCCCCCCCCCACCCAAATATATCTATTCCTACTCTTTAACTTGGGGGAAAGAGAAAGCTGGGACTGACTCTTTCCCAAATACAGAGGACATGCCTGTTTTTGCAAAGGTGCCATACCTGCCTCTCTCAGACATTCCAGGTGCCTGTAGGGAATCCCATGTTTCCAGGAAATGTTCCATATACAGATCTTTTCATGTAATATGAAATCAGGGAGCATATCTGTCTCTTGGGTAGATCCATGGGATCTGCTTCCAATCCTAATGCAACTTGGTGCCCTGTCCCCTGTAGCACGGTTTTATCACTAAGACCATTTATGGCCTTGGCTTCTGTGGGACCTTTGGGACTACAGTTCTCAGCACTGTTTCAGAGAGAGCTCTCCACTGCAGGGCTCTGAAAGGGGACTTGCATCCTCGCCTCCTGCTGAGTTTTAAGACTTCACACCCTCTGAGGAAACTGCTGAAAACTGCAGAGATTCAAGCACATGCTCCAGGGGTGGAGGGGTGGCACTTTAATTAGAGCAACTCTGAGAGCCACTCTAATTAAAGCACCACCATGTCTCACGTATCAGCGTCCCTGTGCTTAAAAATGGTGGTTCTGTAGTTCAAGTGATTTGAATGCCATTTTTCAGCTCAGGGACACTAATACATGAGATGCAGGATGGTGCTGGAGCACGGTAATTGTCACGATCCAGTAGACACGATTAATTGAGTCTGTTCCACCGCGTTGGAATTCCAGTGCAGTGGAGCAGCCTCCGTGCTCATGTATAGGTTCCCATTGATCCCAAGCATTCCAGCTTCATGGTTCCAGCATTGGGCTCAGTTTTAGATTAACTTCTTCTGAGCTGGTCTGGTTCCAGCTCTGAGCACTGTTAAGGATCTGGCTCAGCAGTCCAAGGATTCCAGAGTGCCCTCACAGGCAGGGTCCGATATCAGAGTGTACAGGGAATGCTGTTGCATCCAATTTTGATTCTTGCTCCACCCAAACCTTAAACCAACTGCCTGGCAGTGGCATTTCTAGTCAGACAGCACTGAGCAAGTCAGTTGACATCCTGGCTCATTATAATTTACCTGAATGCTGCAAATCTGTCTTCACTCCACAGGTGTTAACAACCCCTTCTCCTTTCTAATGGTATTGATGTTCCACTATTCAAACTATACTTTCTTTTGCAAATTTGCTGTTTGTTAGGCATTCCTGGTAATGTTTCTCTTCTATTTCACAGCTCTGCAGACTATTTTCTAGTGCTAGCTAAAAATCTTAACTTTGGTTTGGTAATATTAACTCAGGTATAAAAAGGACTGACACTGAAGTATTGGAGGGACTGTCGAGACACTTAAGAAAGCTAGACTTTGTTTTGTTACTCTGGACAAGAGATGTGTATTGAACTATAATGACTACAGGACTAATATTTTTGCTTAGCTTGTGTTTTGTAAACTTTATATATAATCTAATAAATTAGTGCACATTTTAATAAATTTATATTTGTTTTTGGTTTGATCTTAAACTAAATAATATAGCCCTTGGCCTCTAGCATATTAGTAAAGCTTCTAATTTTTTTTAACTGAAGAAAATTGTGTTCTTATGTGATGGTGTTACACCATCGGCACTCCCCTTTTCAAAATCCAAGATCTGCCCATGTGCATAGGCCTCCTGGGTTCCAGGATGGAGTCTGCAGGATTTGTACCCAACTTCCCCTTGGGGGCCTTCAGTCCTCCCTTGTTACATGGGACAATTCTGGATATCTGGCCACCTTCTCAACTTTGATCTCACAGATTCTACTTGGTTGATTTACCAGTGTTTTCCCTATATTGAAAGGCTTTTTGCCTATACAGGTTTGAGATTGGGTGACTTGTAAAGAGCCAGTCCATTGACATGCTGCAACACCCTGGCCCTACCAAGTAGTCTTACTTTTTAACAAGGCTTTAGAACTGGCTGAGTTGTTTTAAATTCCTGCTTCTGCAATCCCTAGTAGGTTGACCCCTTTGGTTAAAAATCATACTCACTGACTAGCCTTCTGGTCTAAATAGCTAACTGTCAAACCCTCACCGTGCCTTTTGATGTGCTAATTAATTAATCTGTCTGGGTGATGACTGATGCACACTGGTGTAGCACTTAACAAGTGTACAGTTTAGTCTTCAAACTTATTATAGACCCATTTCACAGGTAAAAGTTAAGGGTAAACTGCAGTCCCCTGCCATCTCAATTGCATTTAATCACTGAACCTTTTGGATTGCACATGCAAGATTTCTGTGACTTCATAGGTCCAAACCAAAAATCCTTTGAGAGCTGGCTCACTACAGCATTTGCAATAATTCATGAGACACTTGCAGAAACTCTCTAAATGAGGGGTTTTGTTTCAAACCTTTCTTTGATGGTGTTGAAAGACATGTGAACTCCAAGCAGATTTTTTTTCAAGCTTTGTAAATTGCATATTGGTTTCAGTGGATCTGTGATGATTTAAACCAGCTACAGGGCTGCTCCCACATTCTTAATGTTCAGAAAAACTGAGATGTAAAGAGAATATGATAAAATTTCAGTTATTAAACCTCCAGAAATTCAGTTTTTATTGAAATTTGCATTCACTTGAGCAAGGTGCAAAAGCAAATAAAAATAGTGGAGTCATCTCACTTGATAATGTCCTGAGCCGTCACAATTATCAAAGTGATTATGTACCCAAATATGGTGATTCATTAGTCTGTGATATGATTTACAGAAGTTAACTGTGCAATTAACTTATATTTGCCACAGTTGTTTATGTATAGTATGTATATATTCATTTAAAGAATGCAGTTTAGATAAGAAGTCACTTAAGAACATGATAACTTAGATAAGAAGCCACATTAATACTGTTAAACACTTGCCTGTGTCCAATGGTAAGCTTTCCAGATTTAAAATCCACCATCCACTTGAAGTTTCTACCAAATTTTGGTACCAGTCAAATGTGACACAAATGTGAGACTCATTTAAAATCAAGAGCACAAAAATGATAAACATGATGCAAGTCTGAAACGGCTCTATTTTCTCATACCACACATCTCCAAATAAGACATACAGTTTGTTTTTGGAAGGCAGCATATATCACATAAAGTAAATCTGCTTGGAAACATCATGGTAGGACAGCAATAAGGCTAGGCCCCAGAGGGTTACCAGAGAACTCTGCCCCTTCTGCTTGCTGGGACCAGAGAAGCGGCAGTCATTTTGGGAACCAGTAGAGCACGGGGTCTGCAGCTTCTGTTCTTTCCAGCTTCTAGTTCAGCAGTGAAAAATCAGTTTCCCTACTTAAGACATGCACCTCAATTTTTGGAGGTTTGACTGGGAAATTATGTGTATGGGTAATAGGGCCAAATTCTGATGAGCTCCTAACAACCATATGTGCTCTGACTACTGAAGTGATCTGTAATTGTGACAGAATTCAGGATTGCTTGCCCCCTCCCCCCTCCAATAGCTTTTTGCTCAACAGCTGTACTAGGCAGTTTTCTAGATAAGTGATTTTTCTAGTTTGGCAGAAGATATCCTGTGCTAGCCAAAGTAGCCCATAAAATAATGTACTTTTTTCACAGTAGGGCCTACCCTTCTGTGCATTTGCGCATCACTTAGCAAAATGGATTCCTGAACTTTGCTGGGGTATCTAGAGAACTAGTGTGATGCTAAAAGTATACAATAGTAATAACAAATAAGGGTATCTAGATCTTTATATAGCACGTTTCATGCATCTTTAAGCACTTAAAGTGTATGCACTACAAGTCTCACTATTCATAAATTAAAAAATTACACCCCATACTTGGAGAGGATTGCATCTTCAAACACCATCACTGCCCCCTCCGGTCTTATCAAATCCATCATCAAAAACAAACTCTTCTCCAGGCAAAACAAACTGAACAACAAAAGCAAAACCTGACAGCACATCTCTAATATTATCATGGTCAATACATCTCATAGTAAAACCATCAGAGTCCATGAATCCTGCACACACCTAACTGTGAAATATCTCATCTGATGCACCCAGGGGCTTCACAGAAATTATGCTGGTGAAAATTAGCTACCTCTGTACTCCAGAATGAACTCTCGCAGAAAAATGATAAAGAACAGTCTGTCAGTGGTGGCAAAATACTTTTCACAGAACAGCCACTACTACCTCTTTGGCTTCACAAACCTTGTGCTTAAGGGAAATCTGCTCAATGCCATGACAAGATGGGCCAGGGAGCAAAAATTTATAACTTTATTGCACATCAAAAAACTAAGCACAGACAATAGTTTTATAGCTCATTACAATTTACATGCCTTTCTGCTAACGCCTCTATTCTCCACAGGTTAATGGCCCTTTTTTTTTTTTTTTTTTCAATGGTCTTATTCTTTTACATCTATTTCAGCTGCTCTTTACTTGGTGTGAACTACTTCAGCTAACATCTTTGGTGCACAGGTTTACTACTCACTTCCCTTCTTAAATGTTCACTTTCATTTATGTAATGGGGTTCAACAAAGTACTTATTCTACTTAGCATTTAGCTTAGGCTGTATCTGCTTCTTTCTTAGATCTGAGGAGGAGCATCTTGTACTCAAGAGCTTGTATAACACCTCTCCCAATTGAGTAGTTGATCCAGGATGCTAAAAGCAAATCTTGCTTCTTCCATGTTCCCTAAATTGACATAGCTACAGCAGCACTACTACCCCTACTGTGTTTCATAGATTCATAGATGTTAGGGTCGGAAGGGACCTCAATAGATCATCGAGTCCGACCCCCTGCATAGGCAGGAAAGAGTGCTGGGTCTAGATGACCCCAGCTGGATGCCTATCTAACCTCTTCTTGAAGACCCCCAGGGTAGGGGAGAGCACCACCTCCCTTGGGAGCCCGTTCCAGACCTTGGCCACTCAAACTGTGAAGAAGTTCTTCCTAATGTCCAGTCTAAATCTGCTCTCTGCTAGCTTGTGGCCATTATTTCTTGTAACCCCCAGGGGCGCCTTGATGAATAAATACTCACCAATTCCCTTCTGTGCCCCCATGATGAACTTATAGGCAGCCACAAGGTCGCCTCTCAACCTTCTCTTGCGGAGGCTGAAAAGGTCCAGGTTCTCTAGTCTCTCCTCATAGGGCTTGGTCTGCAAGCCCTTAACCATACAAGTGGCCCTTCTCTGGACCCTCTCCAGGTTATCCGCATCCCTCTTGAAGTGCGGTGCCCAGGATTGCACGCAGTACTCCAACTGCGGTCTGACCAGCGCCCTATAGAGGGGAAGTATCACCTCCCTGGACCTATTCGCCATGCATCTGCTGATGCATGATAAAGTGCCATTGGTTTTTCTGATGGCTTCGTCACACTGCCGACTCATGTTCATCTTGGAGTCCACTAGGACTCCAAGATCTCTTTCCACTTCCGTGCCACCCAGCAG
Source organism: Alligator mississippiensis (assembly GCF_030867095.1). Lineage (NCBI taxonomy): Eukaryota > Metazoa > Chordata > Crocodylia > Alligatoridae > Alligator > Alligator mississippiensis. The sequence continues at coordinate 82,596,802 of NC_081828.1, read as the reverse complement.
GTCATTTCCTAGGCTGTAGGTGTGCTGGACATTTTTCCTCCCTAGGTGCAGCACTTTGCATTTCTCCTTGTTCAACTGCATTCTGTTGTTTTCTGCCCACTTGTCCAACCTGTCCAGGTCTGCTTGCAGCTGTTCCCTGCCCTCCGGCGTGTCCACATCTCCCCATAGCTTTGTGTCATCTGCAAACTTGGACAGAGTACACTTCACTCCCTTGTCCAAGTTGCTGATGAAGACATTAAAGAGTATCGGTCCAAGGACCGAGCCCTGCGGGACCCCACTGCCCACACCCTTCCAGGTCGAAACCGACCCATCCACCACGACTCTCTGGGTGCGACCCTCTAGCCAATTCGCCACCCACCGGACTGTGTAGTCATCCAAGTCACAGCCTCTTAACTTGTTCTTCACCAGTATGGGGTGGGATACCGTATCGAAGGCCTTCCTGAAGTCTAAGTATACGACATCCACCCCTCCTCCTGTGTCCAGGCGTTTCGTAACCTGGTCATAAAAAGAGACTAGAATGGTCAGGCATGATCTGCCTGCTACGAACCCCTGCTGGTTTCCCCTCAGCATAATTTGTCCTGCCGGGCTCTCGCAAATGTGAGCCTTGATAATTTTTTCAAAGACTTTGCCAAGGATGGAGGTGAGACTGACTGGCCTATAGTTGCCCGCGTCCTCCTTCCTCCCCTTCTTGAAAATGGGGACCACGTTAGCCCTTTTCCAGTCCTCCGGGACTTGGCCCGTGCGCCACGAGCGTTCAAATATTCCCGCCAGTGGCTCTGCAATGACGTCGGCCAGTGCCTTCAGCACCCTTGGATGGAGCTCATCCGGGCCTGCCGACTTAAAGGCATCCAGTTCTTCCAAGAGACTCTGCACCATCTCAGGGTCTACGCATGGAAGTCTGGCGCCTTGCTGCTGCCTCTCTACAACCCCAGTGAGAGACTTGTCTTGCCCCTCTCTTAGGAACACTGAGGCAAAGAACTCGTTGAGGAGTTCAGCCTTGTCCCCCCCTGTCCGTCACCAATTGCTTCTGCCCATTTAGCAGGGGTCCTATTCCTCCCTGGGCCTTCCTTTTACTCCCTATATATCTAAAGAACAATTTCTTGTTGTCTTTCACTTGGGATGCCATCCTCAGCTCCATGGTAGCTTTGGCCCATCTAACTGCCTCCCTACAAGCGCGAGCAGAGGAGATACATTCGCCTTTGGTGATCTCTCCCTGTTTCCACTTTTTATGTGCTCCCCTTTTGGCCCTTAGGCTGCCCTGGATTTCTCTGCTCAGCCAAGGAAGCCTCCTGGCCCCTTTCCCTCTTTCCTCGCATCGGGATCGTCTCCCTTTGTGCCCGAAGGATCATTTCCTTAAGGCACAGCCACCCTTCTTGGGCTCCCATCACTTCAAAACTCCTACTCTGCAGTGCATCCTTGACTAATCGCCTGAGTTCATTGAAATCAGCTTTCCTAAAGTCTAGCACTTTCACCCTACTAGTTACCTTACCCACTCGACGTCTTATGAAGAATTCTATTATTAGGTGATCACTGCCCCCAGATGGCTACCGATCTGTAGGTCCCCTACCATGTCATCCCCCGTTGCCAATACCAGATCCAGTAAGGCATTCCCCCTAGTGGGACCGTATACCTCCTGTGTCAGGTGGAGATCCTGTACACAGGTTAGAAACCTGCGTGAATGGTGGGACTTTGCCGTCTACGTCTCCCAGCAGATGTCTGGGTAGTTTAGGTCCCCCATGACTACCGCCTCTTTAGCTTTTATGGTCTCCAAGAGCTGCCTCAGGAGCCCTGAATCTAGTTCTTCCCCTGTTCACAAATTGTTTTATTTTTAGTATATCTGAGGCTCAGATTTGTAGGTTTTTTTTAATCTAATCTTCACTATTTTTGAGACCATGTGTTCACTCTAAGCAATTTAAGCACATTTGACTTTTCATAGATAGAACTGGCTGATGTAGTTTAACACTTTGCTGTGGGTGACAGTAGATGATCTCAGATTAAATTTAAATTGCTAACCCTCAGACTTCATCTCTGGTGTATATGCAATTACTCTGGCACTGGAGAACCTTTCAAAGACATTTTGTCGATACTGCTACCTGATGGTGATTTGTATTTGTAAACTGTGCATTTGGAACCTGCTGTTCTCTGCTGCATTGTAGTTAGTGGGGAGCTGCAGTGAGTATACAATGAAGTTATTGGTTAGTACAACTCTGTGGGAGTTATTGAAGGAAAGAAATACTTGCTGTGCCCTCAGGAGAGAGTTGAGAAGAAAAAGAAACTAGTAGGATAGTATAGCACAAACCTAATATCCATTTGGTTTTCTACCATATATTAACCACTTGAAGTGAACATACAGTGGTGGACAAGAGAAATGTAGGCTACTCAAAGCAATATACTTTTCTGATTGAGATTACTGAACTTTTTTCATATGTTTGAGATTTTTTTTTTTAATTTCAGTATTCCAGGTAAACTGAAACAGTTTGTACTAGATTTGCACTCTGGAAAATTGCACCGAGAATTTCATCATGGCCCTGATCCAACTGATGTAGCACCTGGTCAGGTAGGTTTACAGCAGCTTATGGATTTATATCTGGTCACTTGATCAAAACTTTTTCTCAGATTGAACATAAGTTTGTTTGGTGGTGTTGGTACTTATAGTTTAGAGTCATCTTTAAGATAGCTGTCAACCAGTTAGGTAGTTAGGTGTTAGCCCCCAGAATGCTCTTATGAGATATGGAAATATTAATGAGCAGAATGATTAGGTAATTTACTTGCATTGGAAAGAAAGTACTGTATGTGGCAGTGCTACAAGGGAACCTGATGTGTAGGCCTGTGCTTTAGCCACAAGATATTCCTTTCCCTTTCTATTGTATCTGTTGGATTTCTGTGTCATATGAGAAGTGGTATCTAAAAGCTCTGTTCTGAAGTTCACCAGAGCAGAGCCTGGCACATCTCAGAGGTTGCTACAGTGCCTTTCACTGTAAAATGCTGGGACCCCAAGAAAGCTAACAACTGTGCCAGCATAACTTAGAGTAGGCTCAGGGCTGCTCTGATTTGTCCCACCAGGAAACAGTTCTCAGTGGGTTATGCAGCTAGAATGCTGTGATGCTGAAACCAGATGAAATATTAGCTCCTATTTATGGCAGCTTGAATGCCATTTATAATAATCTGAAATAAAGTGACATTATACCACTTGGGTCACAGATGTTCACCTGAAGCACTTGACTGGCTTACTGCAGGCTTCTGCTTTTCAGTCCTTCTAGGTCTGCTTTGGATCAAATTTACAGGCTGTGACAGACTGAGAATCTTTCACCAACATAAGATATGAACATATTTCAGATCTTTGATGTAGATAGATGCAGTGTATACTGCAGCTTGGGGTTTTCAGTGATGGATATCACACAACAGCTTTTACACATGCTGTGAAATGGTTTGGTTGCTGCTGGTCTTATTTCCTAAAAAGGGTGATAGGCAAAGTGAAAAAAAGCAGTAACTTTTTCAGTAGAAAGGTTTAAGGGAAAATTTCATGGCTGTGAGCAAAGGAACCAAGTCCTCAGTAGGTTTAAAACATTTTGGCAGCAGTAAAAGGATACATTGTGGGTAAAAAAGCATCCCTCTCTTAGGAAATGATTAGGGAGTCATTGTTTAGGGATGCTGTGCCAAACACCTAATATCAGGAGACTTCAAGGAGATCACCTAGCCAGCAGTGAAAAAGAAGCTCGGAGTTGTAGGCACTAAATAAAATTGTTTCAATTAAACATTACTGCTTGATACCATTGGAACTTTATAAGAGACATAATATGACCTTGAGTTAAGATTGATACTAAAATGGTGTGGCCCTAGTAGAGCTATTCTTTAAAAACATGAAAAAGCTAAAAAATTAAACAAAGCAAACAAAACCTGAGACATTCCTTGAAATAGTGTTCCAGTATGTACCATGAGTTTTGCATACAGGTTTCCCTTGCTTTATGCGGGTTCTGTATGTGCAAATTCACTCTTATGAGAAGACCCTTTTTATACCAAAAATTCGTTATATGCAAGATAAATTCACTCTTATGCAGTCAGTGTGGTGGAAGGAAGCCCACAGTCGATTGCTTTGTGCAGTGCGTTATGGGAGTGACATGCATCAAAATATAGACTCCTGTGTGGATCTGTGCTCCTCACTTATTGTCTAAGACGCATGTTTCTGTAGTTCTCATCCCCATTATGATAGTGCCTCCTGCTTGTGTGTACTGTCTGCTGTTGGTGAGTATCAAAATTGTCTTGTAAAAGTGGTAGAAATGAGTCTGGGGGTCAGTACAGTCAAGGTTTTGGAACATATTCCTATTTGTTACATTGTAAAGTGGGTTCCCTTTATGCGAATTCAAGTTATGCGCCATTTTCCAGGAATGCATGTACAGCATAAAACGAGAGAAACCTGTATATGAATGGCACGTTGCATATACCATATTTACTCAAATACAGTATACTTACTTGAGCTCTGGGGTCATGGTGATCCCACAGCTCAGTACTGCTCAGTATGTGCATATATTTCAGATACTACCCCCACTCCCTGCCCCCCACAAAGGATCCGTGTGCTAATTAGCCCCTTGCTCGTGACAAGAACAGCCAGTTCGTTATGAGTCCTGGGATCCTCCAAAAATGTATATGCAGATTTGGTGCAGGGCAGCTCTACCTCATGAGGGGCAGAGCCACACTAATCACTGGCTGAGAGAGGGGGGAAAGAGGGATTCTGGGTGAAATGTCTGGGGCCCCATTTGGTGAAGTCTGTCAGACATTTAAAGCTGGTGAAGAAACAGGAATCATTGGGAATGGGAAAGAAAGGCGCAGCTCAGCTGTGGGAGTGAAAAAAAGTCAAAATGTATGCCCTGTAGGGGCTCACCATGACTTGAAAAAGAGTTGGGGCTGAGGCAGACTCCATGCACTGGACACTAACATATATTTTATTTAGACAGTCTGTGCTAACCTATTTTTCTGATAGGTTTTTATCAGCATGTTTGCCCATTATGGGCTGTGTGTTTTATAGCCATGCTCAGCGTTGGGCTGCATTTAATAAACTTTATATTTGGTTTCCATTACTGAGCACATTCTCATCTTGTATTAGGGTTAATATGGTAGAGCATATGCCACTAGAGATTCAGTAGCACTTCCCAAAAGTGTTGGGGTTTTAGTCCATGCTGGCTTACAGGTATGCTTTTGTCTCCTAAATTCTTGTGCAGTTTCAGTTAGAAACAAAGGGTGCATAGAAAGCTTCTAGCCAGACAAGGAAGAAACACCTTTTTCATTGTTTTTTTTCAGTACAGTCCCCCCGTTGTCTCTGCACTTGGTCCAATCAAGTGATGAAAACCAACCCCACAATTCTTGTCTGAGCAGCACTCAATCTGGGCATCCATTTTGCTAGTCCTTGTCTCATGTGTAGGTCTTCATTGAGGATGGCATGAACTAGCTGTTGATGTTCAATGAGTTCTGTGCCTGGGTAGTGATCTTCTGTCATTCAGTACCATCTTCTGGGACTGCATCAATTGTGCAGTCGTGGCCTCTCATGGTTCCCTGACTGAATTATTCTGAGTACTGATATTCCTTTTACTTAAATTGAGCTGCCTATTTTATTTTATTTTAAACTGTGGCATATGAAGGGGCATCATTCCCTACTGTTGCCATCATAGCCTCATAAATTTATTCTAGACCAAGGTCTTTCTTATGGAGGCACTTGTTTACTGGTCTGATTTCTAATCTCCACTTCCAAATTTTTTGGTGACTGGCTCACTCTGACATGTCCTCATGCAAATTCTAGAGGGAGAAAAGTGCTACTAGCAAACATCAAAACAGTGGTAGCTTGTTCTGGGAAATCTGCTTAAATAGATCAGTTTAGATGCCTTCTGTGCACCTCTTAGACGGGCAGTATTTGCACATCTGAAACTGTTGTCTACCATTGTCTTGTGGTTTTGCTCAATTTGATGGGGGGGGGAGGGGGCTAATGAATTTTATTTGATGGCTATTACAAACATCAAAGCAAGATGTAATAAGTAGCAAATGAAGCCTATTGGATTTTCAATTTCCAATCCCATATCTTAGTTTCTTGCTATTAGTATGTTGATTAAAGTGGAAGCATATGTACTTGAAAAGTCAGACATGGAAAAGAATAGAGTATTTACCTGACTCCAAGACAACTTTTGAATTTAAGATGTCCTCCCCCTCCCACACACACACAATAATTAGACTCACTGCATGGGAAATTATACATTTATTGTCATTTTTCATGCATAGAATTTAATTTTTGGGGAGGGTCATCTTAAATTAATTCCCCCCACCACTGTGGCAGGGAAAGCAGCAGGGGGCCAGACTCCTACCTCTTGTGTCCCCTATCACCTCCACTGGCTTGCCAGAGGTGAGCTGCCAAGCTCCAGGCCAGTACGCAAGTGTTGATTTGGTGGGGAATTCTTGTTTTGGACACAAGTGACTACGGTAGAAAATAGTCTGTTGCTAAAATTATTGCGCTTTTTTAGAAGCTGCACTGAAAATGAATTCAAGTCATGGTCTTGTGTGTTGTATATTATCTGAATAGTTGTAGGGTTGGTTTTACAGTATTTACTTGTATACAATAGAATTACCCATAATACCCAACTTCCCAGACAGGATGAGAAAAATTTTAGCAAACTTCAGCTAGCTTGCCACAAAGCGCTTCATTACAGATAAACTCCCTGGCGGTGTTGTGCAGGTGATTATCTGTCACCGTGATGCACCAGATGCTGCTGTATATGCATATACGTATAATTTTGTATGAGCCACTCTGCTTTCACAGACTCTTCATTAGTTATATATCTGTAAATATTAATGCAGTATATTAATAAGCATATATATTCTAACATAATAAAGGGCTTTGTCTGTCCGTAACGCTCTTGGAGCACTCTGATTACTGAAACAACCAATCAGAGTGCTCCAAGAGTGTTATGGACAGGAGGTGGCAGTGTGGCGGAGTGCCACCATGACAGTGGGATGGGGGGGTACAAGGCCAGTGGCCCTGCTCCTTGGAGGTGGCAGTGGCACGGGATGCTGGCAGAGGGGGATGGAGGGGATGTTGAGGCAAGCTTTCCCCTCTTCCCCCCTGGTCTTGGGAGGCAGCGGGGGTGGGTAAGGGTTAGCAAGCTTCCCCCCCCCCCCCCCCCCCCCGTCATTCTTGATGGGCAGTTTACTAGTATATAGACATAGATATATCTATACCTATATCAATATATCGATATAGATATATAGGTGTAGAAAGTATATTTGTTTAGATTATCACCATTGAATTTTCCTAGTTTTTCTCCCTTTTAATTAACAGGTAAGGTTACTTAAGTTCATTTCCTGCCAAGGAAATGACCAAACACTAATGAAGTCACCAGTGATGGTAGCATTCCATCCCAAAAATGAAGATCCTTCTCACCACAGCAAGCTGCTTTATTCTTCCAATATGCAGATGCCCCAGTGCATATATGCCCAGTAGCCCTGTGGATCATGCTAAACACAAAGCTGCAACTCACCTCTGCTGACTTCAGATAAATAACATATGCATGCGTATGTAGCAATAGATCAGTCATTTTTAAATAAGGCACAAGGTTGGAATTTAGGTTTTGTGTTTGAGGTGGCTGTGTTCGTTGGGGTGGCTGTATCTTGACATGAAATGGAAAGGAGTTATCTCTACAGAGGGAGGAGTCTGTGTTAGGTTTGTGGTGAGTAAGGCACATAGGTTGATGTTGCTCAGGATGTTAATTGTAGTTATTAGAAATTATTAATGAAGTATATTGGCACTTACACTTTTGTAATTTACAGCAACAAAGGTGTTAATGTTGGTGCTTAGTAATCCAACCCACAACTCAAAAAATAATGCTTTGCCAGGAGTCCTCAGCCTTCAGTGGCTCATAGACGTACTGAGCTAGTAACTCTGCAAGTTGACACCTTTCTTTGCTCCTGTCAACCTCTTTCAACATTGTAATTTCTTGAGGCTGTGAGTGCTATTAGAGGGTCTTGTAGGCAGAATATTGCTTGCAAGCCATGAGCTGGATACTGCTCCTCCACAGGGATGGTCATCTGGGGATGAGCTTGGCTAGACCATAATGCTCTTTGCTCCTTTTTAGCTCCCACCTGTCTGCCATAGCCCCAATCCCTGGTGCTATGGTCTTACTCTCTTCTCCATTCTTCCTCTACGAATATATCAAGTACAGTGGATAGATATGTATAGGCCTTTACATGACATGCCATTAGTGTGTGTGTGTGAGATGGAGTTATTTGCCTTCAGATGTGGTGTAAACTTCTGTCTGTCTCTACAGAAAGGTTGTTTTTCAGTGTAGAAGTTCACATGAGGTTAGGGTTTTGTGCCTCTGTAAAACTTACCAACCGTCTTTTTCAAGTGATTAGTTTTTAAATACTGCCTACCAGCATAGCAATTAGTAGGTAATCTCAAGTGGACCTGGTACAAAGTGAAATAAAAATATTTCAGAAGGAACAGTCATGTTTCTGCTGCTGTTTCCCATAACTGAACACAGGTGCAGAGACAGGTGGCCAACACACTTTCATATGGGCAACTATGATTTTATGAAGCTGCGGATTTGAAAACATTTTATGCACAAAGATAATGATAGTCTTCTCCATCACTAGCTGCATTTGTGATGCAATTATCAGAACCATCTTACCAACCCAGTCTCCTGTCCCTCTTAAACATTAAACAATACCTAGGAAATTAAATATCTGCACATGTGCTCTTTCTTGTGGCAGCAGTCTTAGCTAAATTCACAATGTGCAACACCCTAGCCACAAAACTGGGAGCTGAAAATTCTGGGTACTACTGGGTACATAACATGTATTCCACACTCGGGTACACATGGTCCATATTCCACATTCTTCCTTCTTTCCCTTTCAGGATGCCAGTTTTCAGTCATCTTCCATACATTAAACATCCATAACTAAGTTCAGATAACTAAGTGTTTTTATCTCATCTACTGTTAATAACTATTCTTTGGAGTAAGGCTTCAGAAATCATCTTCCCCATTTTACACGAGAGTGTAAGTGCACAGTATTTGGTGCAGCTGAGGACAAAACACACATCCCCATCACTCAGCTCTTATCCACTTAGCTATATTGCTTCTTGGATGATGCTGCGTCTACAAGTTCTCTATAAAATAATCCTTTCCTGCCCGTTACATATTGTGAGAGAAAACTAACTAGATCACCACTATGACCACCTTCTTCCACATAGGAAAATAACTGTGTAGTTAATTGATGCACAGATCCCTCACAAGTACATGTTGATATCTGAGATCAAAGTTAACATTTTTTATTTACTGTCGTAATAAGCAATCTTATGTACTGAACAGAGGCATGGGTGGGATATGTTTATAAGGATATAAATGTGTTATCCATTGTGACATTTGGTAGTTATGTTAAAAGGATATATATTGGGGCATGCGGGGATGGATGCTGTCCTAATAAGCAACGTCAGGGAAGAGAGATTTTATTCCGAAAATATTTATTCCTAAAAATTTTTTAATTGCCAAGCTAAGCAGACTAATTGTTCCTGTTGTTTTCTTGATGTAGGCAGTAGCTAATTATGAGTGAAGCCAAAGACTAACTTTACTTTTTGTTCTGTTTCAGCCAAATCAAGATGTAGCAAGCAGTCCACCAGAGAGTTCATTCCAGAAGTTAGCACCCAGTGAACATAGGTACACATTATTGAGGGAAAAAGATGAACTTTAAAAACTTGAACTAATCTTGCAAGCCTTTTCAAACAGCAGCATTGACTTGTGTGGTGGAAATAGTAAACCTATATTTTCATAATTCTATGTGTATTTTTATTTTGGATAAACTGAAAAATAATTTTTTTGCTCCCTGGGCTTGTAAATACATTTGTTTGGTGGGTCATTCTGTACAGCATCTTTCAAATGGCTTGTTCCTAATGCTATAGTAAAATATCAGAGACCCATCTAGACTTTTGATCTAACTCCGTTCTGTAAAACTTTTCTAATTCAAATGAAGGTATCATTGCCAGAGACATGCTGTTAACTTGCACTCTCTAAGTAGGACTCCTCTGATTTTTTTTTTTTTTTCTCTGTGTAATCTGGTAGTATGTGCTTTTATTTCTTCCTCTTCATGTGAACAGCTATCCTGGTACTTCGTTTCATTGTCACATTTTTCTCATAATTAAGAGGGCGTATTCTGGATACTTGGGAAGGGAATAAATTAAAGTTTTACAGAATGTTGTGGTGTGCTTTCCTGTAAACAGCTGTTCGGATATCTCCATTTTTTCCACTTTGATATTTTTATGGTATCAATATTGCATTCCTCTGATCTTGAGTCCTTAATGCATTATACCTACAAAGGCTATGTTAAAAAAAAATACTATGGTTGCAATGCCTGACTCTCAGTTGCAGTATGTCAAAATTACGCTGGCTTATGCACCCTTAATTTAGCCTCCCTGTACCTATATGTGGGAGGCTGTGTAATTAAAGACCACATCAAATCTTTTTTTTGCCTGCATATGACCCCTTCTGCATTCATTGTGTGGCATGATGCTCACTTAGGGACTATCCAGCATTTGTTGTTTAATCATTTGTTTTTTTCAGCGTGTGCCTTTGTCTTATGTAGCACGTTATTCAAACTGCTCTGAACACAGTAGTAATTTCTTCATGACCTTTTTTCTAATACTTAACACTGTATGAGGAATGCTTCACAAAGATTAATTTTTTAAGACAGTCCATAATATGGAAGAAGAGGGGAGATAGATTATGTCCATTTTACAGATGAGGTGTTGACATATACATTAAAATAGAAAAATCGTCTATTAATTTTAGGTATCCATTTAGAAGCCACATGAACCTAATTTTTGTTATCTACTACTATGGAAGCCTGGCCCATGACTTGGGCTTCTACGCTTTATCAGAATGCGCATTTCCAGTTTGGGTTCAATACATGGCTTCCCTTGATTTCATGCTTCAGCAGTGCTCATGCTTCAGCTAATCAGAATACAGGGCTTCAGGTCAAAGAAACTAAGGCATTTGCAAATCCTGACCACCCGTTAAAAAAAAAATAATAAAAAAAAACCTTTTAGGGACTTGTCCAGTGTTATGGCAGAGGCTGGGGGATAAAATCGTGTTCTTCTGGACAGCATTCAACTGTCTTAACTGTAAGACTGTCTTTTTTTTCTCATTCCCCTACACTGTTGTTGCAAATAAAACAGGGACCCCACAGGTAACGACCTCCTGCATTATACTGCATTATGATCCCTTGAGCTGAACATATTAAGAAGAATCATAGGTAATCAAAAAAAGTATTCCATTTTGGTGATGGAATAGTGATAGTGGACAGTTCCATGTCAGCCTATGTTATACCTAAAAACCAAGGGCCACTTTCAGACACGCGTGGACATTTGTTTTGCCAGGGAAACTAGCAGCAGTGTACCTTGTGCTGCTGTTATCCCCAGGGAATGCCTATGCCATGGGTGCTTTGGCATGCAACAGGCTACTGGGGGGCAGCGGGTGGAATGCGGGGCAGTTAGGGCTAGCATTGGGCTGGCCCCAGCAGCTGTACCTGGGATCCTGAGGCTGCAGCAGTGGATAGCCAGGGGCCAGCGCCCCCCCCGCCTTACAATGTGGAGAATGGCTGAACGTGCGGTATGTGGCGCTGCGGTTCCCCCACCATTCACCCCCGGCACACCAACATCTTGCAAGTTGAAGTTGCGGGTGTTTTTTACATTCTGCCCAAAAACACTGCTGACCCCTGTGCTATAGAGTAGCTATCACTGTAAGAAATCTCTTATGGATTTGATTTCATTATTTTATTTCATGATGCAAAGGGAGCTTATACTACTTACTGAAATATGTCTAGAAATTGCCTGGCATATTATGTGTTTTGTCAGAAACAAACAAGGATGAAACTTGCCCATGGAGGTCAGTTAGGGAGAGGGAGAAACAATGTACATGAAACAAGCACCTGTCTTCCTTCTAGGCACCATACAAAAATAGATCTGTAGTAGGGACTTCAACAGGAAGAAAGTGGTTGAGCTTCAGTAACATACAGAGATCAGCATGCATTCAGGTATAGAGGTGATAGCAGGCCTCCAGCAAGTGTATGAACGTCTCAATTTCTGACTTTATTCATAAGATTAACACTGGTTCCGAAGTTTAAAGAAAGTTTGTCAGAAAATGGCAAACATCTGTTTAGATCAAACTTTGTTCGGGATGTCTGCCTCTATCCAGAATGGAATTATGGGGAAGGGGTCAGAAATGCAAACAGCCCAAAGTAGCAAATATAGCCATGCATGTAAGACAATTGGAGCATGGGAAACTCAGGTTCTGGTGCCTCTTCAAGGAGATTCAAAGCTAGCAGGCATTTGAACCTTTGTTTTCTATGTAGAACCAAGTGCCCTAATTACTATTCTCGCTGTTTTCCTCTGCCTACATTGGTGTGCAAGTCCCCTGTGTTTCAGTGGTAGAATCCTTGTCTGTTGCACAGGAGACCTGGGTTCAATTCCTGGACTCTTATACAAATACAGCCATGGAGGCACCAAGCGCCTGGACTCAATCTAGCCTTTTGATTCTGTTTCAGTGGATTGAAGGTCTCGGCAGCCTCCACTCCTCCAAAACTCCTGCCTAGGCATATGCATCAAAGATCTGGGTTACCTCTCATACATATGCCATGACCCGGAAGGATCAACAGTTGCTAAACACTGGTGTGTGTAAAGAAAAGAAAAAAAGAATGGTGGGGAGGGTTACTTTAAATGGAACAAAAACAAATCCCAAAACCTCATTTTATATCAGAACTTGAAATTAATATTCTAGCCCTTTTCTACCCAGCATCCATATACATTACCAATGAAATAGGCTTTGATAGACTGACAAAACTTTATGCAAATCCCAAATATTGTAGATGTTTCAGGTGGTGTATCTATCCATTTGACTGTTAATTTCTCTTGTAGTCTTGCCACTTCCACTAGTGGAATATTGATAGCATATATGATTGCTAGTTCAATAAAATATTATTTTAAATGTTAGTTTTATACAATTATTTAATCATCCATGCAGTGTTAATTTACATAAAAGTAGTGATCATTTAGATACTGGGATGAAAACAGAAAACAACACATTTTAAATAGAAAATACAAACCATATAAAAATGAAGGCAAAAAAAAATCTTTATTGAATCTGACAAAATGTCTACCTTGTACTTCTGACTCTTGAATAATGTCCATTGCAATTTAAGCAATGGTTTGGCCATGAAAGGGGGCCCACGTTTTTCTATATATTCAAAAGAAACCCTCAGACTTGAAATTGAATCGTACAATTCCAGCAGTATTGTTGGCTTTAATGGCATATAAAGTTTCTGCATGCATACCAGATGCAAATGAAACTCTAGTTTTTTTTACTGGATTTTGTTTTTTCAAACATGAGAGAGAGAAGCAATATGGCTTTAAATGTCTCTTAAGTGAGCATCTATTAAACTGATTTTGTATGCAACTTTACAGTCACTAGTCTAGTGGGGGAAAAAAAGAAGGTCCTCAGTTCTATACATAAGGATTGTCATAGCTGTATTCCCAACTTGCAAAAGTTTGGGCAATTCTCTCTTGGTTTCTGTCATCAAATACATACAAGTTAGCAGGGTAAAGAAGGGAAGTTGACATCTTCAATGTCTGCTCCAATTCCTAGAGAGAGCAGTGGTTTTTTCTGGTTCCAAATGCTCTAAATGTAGGCAGATAAAGTGTAATGGCTAAGGACATCAAACAAGGAATACATTTCTCTGCTATGGGTTGTTATGAGTTCATTACAAATGTGTATAGTCATAATAGATGCGATTTTAAAAAAAAACGTTTCTTGCATGGCACGTGCAAATAAGCCAGGTAACTCAGGAGGTTTTCTCAACCCCATGTAATTCTACAGAGAAAGGCACTTTGGCTTAATACATGGAGTTTTGTTAGTTTTACATTTTAATGATTACTTGTGAACACCATTTTCATTCATGTTGCTTCCCTGAGCCTAAGTTTTATTTAAAGTAGACAACATCATCTACACAGTTGCAGTTGGTTTGTACTCTTAAGTAAAATAAATGAGAGAGAACTACAGGAAACTTGTCTTGAAGCTAATGGTTTCTTAGAATGCATTTAGGCACCAAAGCCGGAGTCCATTATTAGAAGACAATATTTTCATAGATTGACAAATTGTTGGTTATTAAAATGGAGCTCCAGTAATTGTTAAGTGAAGTGATGTAGTGATAGTTCTCCCCTAAAGATATGAAGGACTGAACATCAACATGTAATTACACAATATTTAGGAAAACCTTTTAAATATTTATTTGTAAAAGGTCTCAAGAAGATCCAACCATTTGAGATCTTCCAGAAGCAACTTTGCTCCCTATGTTTTCCTAGAAAGTGGTAGCAGCAGTGCTGGAACTCATGCACAGCTAGACCGTGTGGAAGAGCCAGGGCTGTGTGACATTGAAAACTCATTAAAAATACTATATTTAAAAATGGAAGAGGCAGAGACATAAGTGGACTTTAGTTGACAATACAATGAGCAGGATAAATGAGGCACAATAGATACCCCCAGGAAGATATCCCTCAATAGGCATCACCAAGAAGACAGTGGCACAAGCCAGAGCTAACTACACCCATATACACCCCAACTCCTTGAAGAGAAAACTCTGCTGACTGAATTCTAAGAACTAGATGCATCTTGGCCCAAGCTGCCCAGTGGAGCAGAGCTCGGATCTGCTGAGGTAAGCAAAAAAAACGGAGTGAAAGCACTAGCATAATTATGCTGTATGGCTGGAGACAGCCAGCTGAAGAATAGTATACAGGGCTGACTCGTACCCAGCTGTGTTCATGACCTGGGTGCTGCAACAGACTTGGCCATCTTTCAAAATGTTTTTTCTGATCAGATCAGCTAATGACAGCACAGTCACCAGGACTATACCCATATGACAGTCCTTTGTAATCTATAACCACCTCACCTGGCAAAGAAACTGATGCCAATTATCATCACACTCTTGCTAAATCAGTGGAACAGGTATAAGGAACTACTGAGGAGTTGCTGCTGTTCCAGCAATATCAAATGTCATGAATGGCTGGTTTTTAACTTCTTCCACTGCTGTTTTGCTGCTGGCAGAATGTTAGAAAGGTGCAAAGGAAGAAGGGACATCAGCATCCCACAATGAGCCAGGTAATACTTAAATAAGCAGGGCTTCAATGTTCCAAATCTTGGAATTTAATTTCAATCCCAGACAGTTGCTTTCAAAGACCAGCTGGGATTAGACCATAATGGAATGTTACACCCCTAGCACAACCACTCCTATACAATTTTTTTATTGGCTTGTTGGGAAGGGATGGAAAGTGAAACTGTTTATTTATAAGAAGCAGTAGATGATTTAAGAAGGACAATAAGAAAAGGGCAGGAAAAATAAGCTTTTTAAAAAAGAAAATAAAGATTGTGTAGTGCTCTAGAAAGGCAGCCCAGCTTGACAGTACAGGCAGAGGACAATGAAGCTGCCTCCACAGCCTGCAACGATACATTTCAACCTTAACCTGTAAAAAGTTGTGCTGATTTGTGCTTCTGTTGAACAGACTGTCACTTATCCTATGGTGGTTTGTGGATACAGCCAAATTGATATTTTGCTGGAACCAAAATTGTGAAGTTTAGAAGCTGGCTGGAAGCTAGAGCGCTCATTTTTTTTATTTTTTTTTTAAATCACTTAGAAAAAATGCTCCAAACATTAGGGTGTCTCACTCTGCCCTGGTGAGAATGCTCCAAGGCTTTCCTAAATTTATTCTAAACTCTCAACTAAATCTACTCCTGTCATCAGATAAAATAAGAGGTGAATTTGGCACAGAACACCTGGCATTCATCATTACAGCTGCAGCCGTAATGCACCATATGCCTATGATAAAAAGGCAGTCCTTACAGCTTTCAAAACTACAGCACTGCCTTGTCTCAGTGGCAGTCTCTCAAATGCTTAAGTTCTAGCATCTCTGTGTCACCCCCCCCCCCCCAAAACAGCAATATAGTTGTCCAAATTCATGAGACTCAGATTTATATTCAAAGCAAAGACTGCAAGTTGTCATCATTGCTGGGGATATTACTTCTGTTCCCAGCCTCACTTCAATTAGATTTTTTGTTGCTCTGACTAGGAAGGTCTGGACAGCTGGAAGAGAGCTGCTCAATCACTTTCTGTTTTCTTCTTTGTATCAATTTTCCACCTGTGAAGCCCAGAATCCCACCACCAAGTGCAGCTGCAATTCCTGCTACTTTGAAGCCTGCAAGGAGACCAATAGGACCCCCTACCACTCCTCCAATGAGTGCACCTGCCACAGGCAGAGCTGCCAGCTTGTACTTTGCAGCCTGTTAAAAAAAAACACAACAAAAACAATCTATTCAGAATACATGCCTGTGGTGATGTGCATTTTCCCCTCATTAGTCTTGGCAATATATCCAGATTTTAGCACATAAATAAACCTTGCAAATTACATTTTTTTTAAATACACTATTCTACAGGTAAGAGAGAATATGCCATGTCTGCTTCAAACTTGAACAGTTCCAATTATGCAACAGAACACCAAATTATTTTACAAAGTGGCTGAATTTATTTACAGTCTAGAATCCACTGGCTGGGCTGTGCCATTAAAATAAATGTAGTAATTGGAAAGTGCCCAGAAGCTGTTTCATACATGCCTGAAGACTGCATATGTCAGCTAACAGCAACTCTTAGCAACATAAATGTAGTTCAGCATCACATAATTGTGTGTCACCATCATAGTTTCATTTCACATGCATTTGAGTCTTATGAGCCAATCATTTAACACTCTGCCTGTTTTTCCAGGTATTCCATTGGAAGCAGCAGCAGAACACCTTATAATGAGACTTTAGGCAGATAAATTCTTTTCTGGCAGACTGGATGTGACAGAACATTACAAGCAAAATTGATTTTTTTTTTTTACTACCTATGTCATTTCTTCCTTATTTCCTTAATTGCTGGTTCCCTCAGCATTAAAGACGGCAGATCAATTGGGTTAATACAGAAGATTGCTGGGAGGC
Organism: Alligator mississippiensis; assembly: GCF_030867095.1. Classification (NCBI taxonomy): domain Eukaryota; kingdom Metazoa; phylum Chordata; order Crocodylia; family Alligatoridae; genus Alligator; species Alligator mississippiensis. The sequence continues at coordinate 82,579,754 of NC_081828.1, read as the reverse complement.
AGAGTACCATTGATTCACCAGCAGGAGCAGATCCCTACCTTCCCCAAGTTTTTGGTTCCCTCTTCAACATTCACAGCGGCATTGTTGACATGGTCTTCAATTCTGTCAATCTTCTCCTGCTGAGACTAGATGCAAAGGAATTATGAGTGAGGTTACCTGCTGGGAAGCAGCAGTAAGCCAATACACACCATTTTAATGCCTGTAATCAGGGCCCTGCAGCAGCTTTCATCTGCTACGTACTGTACCCATGCAGCCTTAATGGTAGTTCATTAATAGCTTCTGATAAGCCACGCTGAAACTACAAAGTTACTTAAAAAAGGAATTTAACTATCAGGTCATGAAATGGGAAGAAATTATACAGCATATTGTTACAGTTCAAGAAAGCATATTGAAGTGTACTCTCATTTGATCTATTGTTCTGTGAATAAATGAACTTGCATTTTAGGGAAAAATTCAAACAAGCATTTATGTTTCACGCTGAGTTTCATTTTCAAAACAATTCATTTTTCTACAGGGTGAAGGTACAAGATCAACATAAGTTATATTAAACAAAAAGTTTTGCTGAAATCCAAACTGCCATCTTTAATCTATGAGGCTGTAATATATTAACTTAACCATACACATATAACCATCTGACAATGTTGGAAATATTTTTAATATGACCCTAATCTTTGCACTTCCACTCTTCCAAAATTCTAATTCCTGCTTCAAACCCCCTTAAACTTTAGGAGAGCAAAATCCCTCGGCTGGTACTTAGAGATGGGATACCTTCCTGTCCTTTTTAAACCCCTGGAGGACCCTTAGCATTATTCTGTCACAATAATGGGCTGTCCAGTGTACTGTTTAAGATTATGCTCATTCTGCACAGTTCTTAAATTTAGAACATTTTCTAGGTCAAGAACCTAGTTTTGTCAAACTTGGTGTAATAAATGTGTCTGACAAACACACATGCCTTTCTCACCTGCCTAGTACTAGACAGTACAGATGCTCTATTTTACCCATTGCTGCATGTAACTTTCCTAAGAACAAGGAACAAAAAAAATTGCTCCTCACTGCCAGGTAAAAACACTCCACCACTAGGCTACAGAATCAGGCTTCCTTTTGTCTGCCCTCTCAGGCTCGATGAATCTTGAATTCCTTTCTGCATAAAGGAATAGCTTCAACAAGATGGGTGGAAAGGGCCCCACCCAGAATAACCTATAAACCACCTACGAGGTGTAGGCTTGAATCAGAAATTCAGGATTGGAAAGGACTTCGAGGGCATCTAGTCCAACCCCATATTCGCAGCAGGACCATCCCCAGTTAGATCATTCCAGCCAGGGCTTTTTGTTGAGCTGGGCCTTAAAGACCTCCAAGGATAGAGACTCTACCACCTCTTTAGGTAATCTGTTCCAGTGCCACACTACTAATTAGAATTTTTTTTTTCCTAAACCTCCCTTGTTGCAACTTGAGACCATTGCTCCTTGTTCTGCCATCTGTCACCACTGAGAACAGTCAGCGGTTCCCAAACTCTGATAGATTGCGCACCACTAATTTAAAATGATACAACCTTAAGTACCACCAGCAATTTTTTCAGTTTAACCTTAAGTGCCACCAGCAAATTTTTGTCCTATAAAGTAATAATAAATCTGTTAACACGTACCACTGACAGGTTGTCTGCATAACACCAGTGGTACCCATACCACAGATTGGGAACCGCTACCTCCATCTTCCTTGTAACCAAACTTCAGATAGTTGAAAGTACTAGCAAAACCCTTCTCAGTCTTCTCTTCTGCAGACTAAATAAGCCCAGTTCCCTCAGCCTCTCCTCAGAAGTCAGGTGCCCCAGCCCCCTCACCATTTTTGTTGCCCTCCACTGGACTCTCTCCACCTTGTCCATGCCCTTTCTATAGCGGGAGTGGTGGGGGGCAAAACTGGACACAGTACTCCAGATGTGGCCTCACCAGTGTAGAATAGAGGGGAAAATTACTTCCTTTGACCTGCTGGCAATGATCCTACTAATGCAGCCCTGTATGCCATTAGCCTTCTTGGCAACAAGAACACAATGTTGACTCATAATCAGCTTATTGTTCACTGTGACTCCAGGTCCTTTTCTGTAGAGCTGCTGCTTACCCAGTTTGTCCGAAGCCTGTAGCAGTGCATAAGACTCTTCCGTCTTAAGTGCACAACTTGGTACTTCTCCTATTGAACCTCATAAGACTTCTTTTTGGCCCAGTCCTCCAATTTGTCTAGATCATGCTGAATCCTAGCTCTACCCTCCAGTGTATTTACTACTCCCTCCAGCTTGGTGTCATCTGAAAACTTGCTTAGGGTGCAATCCATCCCATCTTCTAGATGGTTAATGAAGATACTGAACATAACCAGCCCCAGGATCAACCCCACTAGTCAACAGCTGCAAGCTACACATTAAGCCATTAATCACCACCCATTGAGTCCAATGATCCAGCCCACTTTTTATCCACCTTACAGTCCATTCATCCAACACATACTTCCTTAGCTTGCTTGCAAGAATGTTGAGGGAGACTATATCAAAAGCCTTGCTAAAGTCAAGGTATATCATGTTCACTGCTTTCCCCGCATCTACAGAGCCAGTTATTTCATCATAGAAAGCAATCAGGTTGGTCAGGCATGACTTGCCCTTAGTGAATCCATGCTGACTGTTCCTGATCACCTTCTCCTCCAAGTGCTTAGAAATGGATTCCTTGAGGACCAGCTCCATGATTTTCCTGGGGACTGAGGTGAGGCTGACCAGTCTGTAGTTCCCTGGATCCTCCTCCATCACTTCCAAAACCCATATATGTAGTAAAATTGGTGCAATGTATTGTGATGCAGATGGGATAAAGAACAGACTGAACAGAGTGTGTGCATAATGTTTGCACAGTTTTCCCCCTTTCAAATACGTTGCAATGGAATGCAGTTCCTTCCCTGTGGTCCTGGCAAGACAAAAACCACCTGCAAGACTCTAGTCTTTCTGGCTGGAGTCCCTCATCCTTCTCACCACAAATAGAAATAATGTTTAAAATGGCAGGGACCTTGCTAAGGAACCTGTTGCACCTCATGTTCCAATATTTCTGATGATTAATATGTGACCTAGAGAATATGAGAAGCAAGTTTGGACAGAAGTCATGCTATCAGTGACTTCTATGCTGAGTAAATCAAGGACCAAGGAGCACCCAACAGTAACTGCTCTGAACTAAGAAGAATTTAGGTAGGCAGAAAATTGTCTCAACAGAGTACCAACAGGGCTACTAGTCAGGACACGCAGCATGAAGCTGCTGCTGATACACAGAAAGAAGACCATTAATAACCACTATTGTTCACTAAGCAGCACAGACTACCTTGCAATGAGGCAATCAAGCACCCTTTGGGCTAGTGCAATTGAATATTCTTAATTGCTGCAATATAACGCTTGAAAAACAAGAGTAAGATTCAAACGTAAAACTTATACCTAGAGAATTTAATGTAAACCATTATCCTAAAAACCTCATGAGGGCTTTCAGCATAGTAATGTTTTAACAGAACAAAATTCTTAAGCAGTCACTGCTAAGACAAAAAAGTAAAGCAAAGCAAATTCTCTCCTGGCATTGTTAATAGTTTAGAGAAGATTCAAAGGCTTTTGGCTTTAATGAGTTGGGACATAGTCCTGCTCTTTACCTAATGACCTTAAGGTTCTGATCCTAATGCTGTTAGAATGTTTTGTATGTAATTCAAAAAGTGATTTTTATATCTAGATTTCTAAAGGTGGAAATATAGATTTTCGAGGAAGATAACTGACATCAAAAGTTTAGGTTTAGTTTTGGACAGTATCTTTCCTCAACATACTTTTAACTTACTGACACTGTGCATAAGGATTTCTGTATATCCACAAGCATATCATGTAGGACTCCCAGGAGAGGGTTAGATATGATCATAGATTCTGAAATGCTTAATTCATCCACAGAAGAGATGCAGTATATAAGAGGTGTCACACTGGATCAGACCACAGGTCTATTTAGCCCAGTACTCTGTATCTTAGTGGCACAACAGATGCTAAGAGGAAGAATATTTTTTGCAGGACCTAAGTAGACTGGCCTGTCCCTTACCTCTCTTCCCTTACAGCTTTTAGCATGCAGGGGCCTAGAAAGTCCTAATTTGGCATTGCAGCTTTACTATCATGTTTAATAGCCACCGTTGGATTTATCTTGCATAAATTTGTCTAAGCCTCTTTTGAACCTGGTTGAATTATGGACATCTGCAATTCTTATAGCAAGTTAATTATATACTGTGAGAAAAAAAGTTCCTTTCGTTAGTTTTAATCTGGTCTGTAATAATTTCACTGTGGGCACATCTACATGTGCATTAATGCACTTTAATGCGCGCTAAAACTAGCACTTCAATTGTGAGGTACTAGGAAAATGCACACTAGCCTGGTTTATGTGCATTAACTAAAGTGAATCCTTTTTAAATGATGCTTAATGTGCTTTAACCTCTTTTAATGCACATTCAGTAAAAGCACAAACATTTATACAAATACCTTTTTGTGCTGCAGCTTGATTGAGTCTGTTCCACATGCGAGCTGATGTGCCCAGTACTGCATCACATGCATTTTTATAAATGACGAAATCCGTGTTAGTGCTGAGAAAATGGCAGCAGTGCGCTTTTGAACTAAAACACCTTTGATGTGTTTTAGTTCAAAAGCATGCCACTGCCATTTTTCTCAGCACTGATGCACATTTTGTCATTTATACAAATTATGCAAATGTGTGCGACACAGTGCTGGGCACTTTCAAATGTGCCCGGTGCTGCATCACACACGCATCTAAAAATGCCCCATGGTTTTTTACATGACACTTTAATGAGCATTAAAATAGGCCAGGTGTTTTCAACTGAGGGTACTTAGGAAGGCTTTAGCGGGTACTAGGCAGCAGGCGCTGCCAGCACTTCCACCACCAGAACGCTCGCCAATCGGCTGCTGGGGGACCTTCCCCCCCCCCGGCTTGTCGACCGGCCACCAATGGACTCCTTCCTTCTCAACCAACCGCTGGGGTTGCACTAGCCCAAAAAGGTTGAAAACCCCTGAAACAGGCTAATGCGCATTAAATCACATGTGCAAACATGCCCTGAATGTCATCTTGTTTTCATTTTCTGAGTCATGGTAAACAAGTCCCTATTCACTATTTTCACACTATTACTTATTTCATAGCTCTCTATCATATCCCCCCACAGTTCTCTTTTCTCTAAGCAGAGAAGTCTTAGTCTCTTTAGTCTCTCTTCATACAGAAGCCTCTCCATGCCTCTGATCATGCTTACTGCCCATCTCTGTACCTTTTCCAGTTTTACTACATCTGTTTGGAGGTAGGAGGACTGAAATTCACCCTGAATTCAAGGTGGTGGTGCATCACAGACTTATACAGTGGCATAGTGACATTTTCTATTTTGTTTTCTATTCCTTTCCTAATAATCCTTAACATTCTATTAGTCCCTTTTTGATGCTGAACATTGGATTGAGCATACACACAACAATCCCAACATCTCTTTCCTGAATTAGTAATAGCTAATGTCGAGTCCATCATCGTATGCATACCTCACATTATTTTTTCCTGCGTGTATCACTTTGCCCTTATCAAAATTAAACTTTATGGGTGCCTCTACACAAGCGCAGAAGCCACTCCAATGCGCTGTAATTACACCACGTCAGAGCAGACTCAGTTATTCAAGTCTGCTGGAGCGTGATAATTACTGTGCTCCAGCAGCCTCCCACATCTTGTATATCACTGTGCCTGCTCTTCAAAATGTCAGTGGAGGTGCTTTAACAAAAGCTTGTTGAACGAGCTTTGGTTCAAGTGCCCCTGTGTGGGGATGGTAATACACAAGACGCTGTGGCACTTTAATTAGAGTGGCTCTCGGAGCTGCTCTAATTAAAGCACTCTCCCCACTCCCTCCCACCCCTGGAGCACTTGTAAAAGTGCCCTATCTGTCATGTAGTTGCCTGTTTATTCAATTTTACAAGACATGTCAACAATTCTTCACAATCAACTTTTTTTTTTTTTAAATCAACCATCAAACAATTCTTCACAATCAACTTTTTTTTTAAATCAACCATCAAACAGTTCTTCACAATCAACTTTTTTTAATCATCCTGAATAATTATGTGTAATTGCAAACTTGGCCACCTCCCTATCACCTTCCTTTCCCAATCATTGATAAAAATGTTAAATGGCACAAGCCCCAGGACAGACTCTTGGGACCCCACTGTTTACCTTCCTCCATTTAAAGGAAGGTATTTATACCTACTCAGCAAGTGTATTTACACTTACTCTGTACAGAGGCTATATTTAGTAACAGGCTAAACACTGAAGTTGGTAGATCTGCATTTCGAGGATTCTGCTCCTCCAAGATTCTTGGTGAATACCATCCAGGCCTGATGATATGCTATTGTTTAAGTTAATCAATTTCCTAGACAACCTCCTCTAATACTTCAATTTGGGTCACTTCTACTGATGGCAATACTCCACTCTTCCCTCTTAGCCTTACCTGAGTGCTTCATCCCTGATGGCTTTGGAGGGAGGGAGGATGCGAGGGAAAAGGAATGGGACTGTTCTGACTCTATTCATTCCCACTTTCCTGAAGATGCTAAAAAAGGCAAAATGGCAATGGCACGCATGATAGATACCAACTTCTAAACCCTAAAAACTGGATTGTAGTACCTTATTTCATGTTAGGCCACTGAAGCACCATCAAACGGTACCCACTTAATCTGCTTTTACCTTGGTAATAAAAATCTCCCCTATAACCTTTATCAGTCCTGTGAAACTCCCATTCCCCTATTCTTTATATAAGATTTAAACACTTACGTGGACTAGCAGAGAAAAGTCAGTTACTAGCTGGTTGAGTTCAATCAAGTCCTACAAATATAAAAGAAAATGCTATTTAGTATAAATTTACTAAAAGAAAGAGAAAATAAAGTGGCAATACATTAATTCCAACATACCTCTTCTAACGTTTCCCATGATTCAGCAGCATTTTCATCCTGAGGAATTTCAGGGAGTGGAGAATGGATCTGGATAAAACTCTGGGAATTTCCCACAGCTTCTATGTTATAAAAAGGTTCTAAGGGAAAACCATGATAATTTCAATGAATGCATGACTTAAAGTAAAGAATAGACTGAATAAAATTGGCAGTCTTTCATCTCAAATGTTGCTCAAGTTTGAATTAATTCAAGCCAGGCAACTGGAGTACTGAAAGGAACAACTTGGGCCATTGGGTCCAGTCCCATGTATTTGCAGGTAAATAGTTGTCTAAAAAGTCCACAAGACCATCTACTCTGACAGCTCTTACACAACAAAGCCACAAATTACACCATTAAATAAAGCAGAAAAAAACCTGAATCCTACAACACGCCATAGGTAAGGAGCAGGGGGGGCAAGGGCGCTAACAACACACTGACACAGTAATGACAAGAAATGTATTCTATTAATACATGCTAGGAAGAGAAACATGTCTTGCACTACAAAGGAAGGCACAATATAGCTAAGAAAACAAACAAACAAAAATCCCAAAGCAAAACAAAAAAGCATAGTCCTTGCCAGCCTAGGAGGAAAAAATCCTCCCTTAACCTAAATCTGATGCCCTTGAGCATATTAAGCAAGCCCCTCCAATCAAATTCATAAGTAGCAGAAGGAGTACCAGTGGATTCCAGCCAAATAGCCAATGCTTCAGAGGAAGCAAAATAAAGAATTTTCCTCCCAGAAAGAACCCGAGTTTGCTTTCAGCCCAATCACAGGGGTTCTAAATACTTGGATCCAAATACTACATATAAGCGATATGCACCTGAGGAGGAAGAACCAGCAGCATACCTACAGACTGGGGAACTCCCTTCTCGTCAGCACAGAGGCAGAAAAGGATCTTGGAGTCATTACTGATTCCAAGATGAACGTGGGCCAACAATATGAGGATGTGGTCAGGAAGGCTAACCGCACCTTGTCATTCACAGATGAATCACGAGCAGGTCCAAGGAGGTGATCTATGCAACATTGGTCAGGCCACAGTTGGAGTACTGCATCCAGTTCTGGGCGCTGCACTTCAGGAGGATTGTGGACAACATGGAGAAGGTCCAGAGGAGGGCCACTCGCATGATCAGGGGCAGCAGGGCAGACCCTACGAGCGGAGGCTATGGGACCTGAACCTGTTCAGCCTCCGCAAGAGAAGGCTGAGATGGGATCAGGTGGCCATCTATAAACTGGCCAAGGGGGACCAGCAGGCAATGGGAGAGTCCCTGTTCCCCCAAGCACTGTTGGGAGTAACAAGGAATAACGGCCATAAATTGACTGAGAGTAGATATCAGGAGGCACTACTTTACAGTCAGGGTGGCCAGGATCTGGAACCAACTTCCAAGGGAAGTGGTGCTCGCTCCTACCCTGGGGGTCTTCAAAAGGGGGCTAGATAATCACCTAGCCGGAGTCGTCTGACCCCAGCATTCTTTCCTGCCCATGGCAGGGGGTCGGACTTGATGATCTGCTCAGGTCCCTTCCGACCCTACCAACTATGAAACTAGGTGGGGGAGTATATGGATGGCATATGCCCCCCACATTTTTGTGCCAATGGTAGGATGCGGGGCTGCAGCCTGGCCAGAGCCAGGGCGTGGCAGCAGCGGGTGCAGCAGCAGCATGATTTCTATGCTGACAGCGGGGCATGGGGCTGGAGCCTGCCAGAGCTAGTGCCCAGCAGGAGCAGGGGCAGTAGTGATGGCACAGAGTTGTGCCCCCCACTGTCAACACTTACACATCATCTATGATATTACATATGCTGATTACTGCTCCAAGAACATGCCTATCACCCTAATCCTTCCACAAACTTGACAAGCTCCATCCTAAAGCAATGTCCCCTGCTCGTGGTGTGTTTGGAAGCCCATTCTCCATTGCTCTGACCAGTAGAAGCCACCTTCCAGTTTCCAGTCTAAATTTGTTCATGACCAATTTGAATTACTTTGAGCATGTGCTAGTACTCTTCTTCAATTACAACAGCTCTTCTAGTACCTTCCTGTTTGCCCTATAAATGTATCTAGAAAAGATAAACATACACTCTATTCGCCTTACTTTTTTAAGCTAAACAATCCAAGCTCTTTGAATCTCTTCTCTTAAGATATGTTCTCCATTCCCTGAATCCTCCTCTTTGGTCCTGTTCTAGTTTAAATTCAACTTTCTTGAACACAAGTGAACAGAACTAAATACAACATTTTAAACAGGGTCTTACCAACACCTTGTACTGTGGTACTGATATTCATCTCTACTTGAAATACCCCACTAACAACCCTCAGAACTGCACTGCACTTTTTCACACTTGCAAAACATTGGTGGCTTCCTCTCTTGCTCCATTAACCAGTCTTCTTGTCAGGAGTCCGTAAGTACCTGACTTTGTACTTCATACAGTTAAAACATAGACTATTTCTATTTCTTCACTCCACAAGGTTTTCTTATTCTTCTAGTGCTCCTCCACAGTTACAATATGCCCAGCTTTGAGTCACATCTAAGTTTCACAGACGCACATCTAGTTCTTAGAAACACACTAACTCCAATACTCCATCAAACCAATGGTCCATCTGGTCCAGTGTCCTGTCTCTAACAGTAGAAGTAGTCAATGCTTAGAGAGAGAGCATATGAACAGGGAATATGTAGAGTGACCTATCCCGTTACACCTTCAGTGACATCCACCATCATTGGTTTAGAAATGGGAAACATCCCCAACTATTCCATTGAATAGCTATTAATGGATTGTCTCATCCATTGTCTGGTCCTTTTTTGGACCTGGCTATATTATCTGCCTTTACAACCTTAAATTGTAGTGAGTTCCACAAGTTATCTATGCTTCTGCATAAAAAGTACTTTCTCTTGTTAGTTTTAAACTTGTCTCCTAATTTCAGTGGGTGCCCCCCAGATCTAGTATTCTGGGATTTGGTAAATAAAAGTTCCCTATCCACTTTGTCCACAACCTTCATGATCTTAATAGACCTCCATCATATCCCCTCTCAGCCTTCTCCTTTCCAAACAGAAACATCCTAACCTTTTGTCTCTCTTGGTATGGCACTTGCTTCATATCCCTGATCATCTCGGCTACCCTTCTCTGTACCTTTCCTAATACTACTACATCGGGGTGGGCAATTATTTTGGGCAGAGGGCTGCTTACCAAGTTTTGGTAAGCTATCGAGGGCCTCATAGGTAGCCCTGCCCCTTGACAGGTGCCTCACTCCTTGGTTGCCATCTTGGGACTGGAAGTCCCACCCCCTAACCCCCAACCTTTGCCACCAGAAGTCCCTCCCCTTGCCTCCGGAAGTACTCCTTTCAGCAAGGGGTTTTGCCATCTCAGAACCAGAAAAATATCAAATTATATTCTAAAAATCAAGCATCTACATTCTACAACTTTCATTAATTTGATTTTTAAAAATCTTTTTGTCCTGATTTACTTGTGTTTGTGTAGTGGACAGAAGTGATCACACAATAGCTTAAAATGAAGACTTAATCTTGTAAACTGTGGGGGGGTGGGGGACCTGGGGATGGGTATAGGTTTGTGGGCGGTGTGGGGATGTGGGGGAGGGTGTGGGTGTGTGTGGAGGGGTTTGTGGGGGGTAGATATGGGGTGAGGGAGCATGTGGATGTGTCTGGATATGTGGGGTGTGGGTGGGTATGGGGTTTGTGAGGGGAGTGTGGGAGGAGGGTGGCTGGGCTGCGTGAGGGGGTGTGGGGCTTTGCGTGTATGGTAGTGCGAGGGGGGTATGGGTGCATGCGTATGGTGGGGGGTGCTTGTGAGACTCACCCTACAAACACACACACACACACATATACACACACACAGTGTGCTTGCCTCACTACACACACACTGTATGCTTGCCTCATTGCTCTCTCTCTCTCTCTCCCTCCCCCCACCTGCCTCCTGGCCCTGGGGTACCAGCACGCCCCTGCTCCCATGGTCCAGCAATGCAGCTGGGGACCATGTGGTGCTGGAGCAGCTGTGTATAGGGAAAACTGCTGCAGGCAGACACTTTGGGGGAGGGGCATGGGGGGGAGGGGACTAGGGGTAGGTCCTGGCCACGCTGGCCTTTCTGCTGACTCCTGCCGGCTTCCCCTAGGTCCTACTGCTCCTGGCTCCTGTCATCTTTGACAGGGAGCCTGGAGCAGATAAATATTAATTTTCTAAACTTTGTAGGTGCCCCATGGGCCGGATAGAATGGCCTGGTGGGCCAGATCCGGCTCACAGACCATATTTTGCCTGCTCCTGTACTACATCCTATTTGAGATGTGAACACCAGAACTGCACACTGTATTCAAGATGTGAGTGCACTGTGAATTTGTATTGTGGCATGATGCTTTCTGTTTTGTTTTCAATTCCCTTCTTAATGATGTCCGGTATTTTGCTCCCCGTGCACCAGCAATATGGTGTAATGGGATCTAATGCAGGATCCCACATTGTACATCTAGGAAGCGTGAGTGTTGGAATCCTACATCAGATCCTATTGCACCTTTTCACTGATGTCTGTCAGGGGCCTGACAAACACCACAAGTAGTCTCTCTACAATGAAGTATTTCAAAAGGAGAGTTATTAGACTGTATTCTCCCTTTCAGTCAATTCCTTAGCCATCTCATAATTATAGGATTTCTCCCATCTTCTCCAGATTTGCTACTAACTTCAAGCTTTGCTTAAATCTAGCCAGATCAGACCCACTGTATTGCCCTTGTCTAAGAAGTCAGTTATCCTATCACAGAAAGATATTGAGTTGGTTTTACACTATCTTCCTTGGATAAAACCATATGGTGTTTTATCATATATTTTGTTTACCACCATATCTCTGGATTGTCCTTTCCTTAAGTATCTGTTCTAAAACAGATATCAATTTAACACTTTAAGTTGTATTAAAGGCTATTGCTGAGCATGTTGTTACTGCTCACAAATATCAACATTAGCCTATTCAGTAAGATTTTCTTAAATTCTCTTTCTTTCTTGTATCCCACGTTCCTTATATGCTACTATCGTGTAGAGAAGAGGTTCCTAAACTTTTTCTTATTGTGTACGCTCTTCCAGATTTACCAGCTGCCACATACCCCTGCCTGCATTTTATATTTTATCCTCTTAAATGCCAATTATTATTATGCAAATTAAATCCACCATTACACAATTTCTCCCACATATCCCCCAGAGATGTCTTGTGTACCCCCAGGGGTATGCGAACCACAGTTTGGGAACCCCTGATGTAGAGGATAAAAACCAAAAATAAATTATACTTATTTGTGTTATCTTTTTTAACAAGTGATTAAAAGAGGGAATTTTTCAAAACATTTTGCCATTCTTTAGCAATCTTTACTCCATGGATCTCAAAATAGTCTTCACATGTTAAAGTCCAAATCTTGGACACCTATAATCAATTGAAAAAGTCCCTGTGACTTTAACAATTCTTGGCCTTACCTGTTTAGTCAAGCTAAGGGGCAGAACAATATGTGAGTAGTGAAGTAAAAAAAATCTCTTAAGAAAACCCTAAGTTTGCCTCTGAATTTTCTTTCAGAATCATTCAAGAACACAACTATAATATCACTGTTATGAATATATTATACCTGTCTCTCTAAGATATCCTAACATATTCCTTTCCCCTTCTATGACTAACCATATGTCCAAATAATTACATGTGGAAAAATTTGGAGAAAGCCATGAAGTTTATTCCATGACGTCACTCTTTTTTCAGCAATATGAAGGCTACATTTGTTAAAATTAAACCCTTCCTTGGCAATTCAAAATAAAAGAAGGGTCCTAAGAAGAACCATGTACAGTGGAAATCCTCTTATGTACAATGCCCCCTGCCCTCAAAATCTCCTGCAGACACTGTTCTGGAAGAGGATCCCTGATTACTACCCCACCACAGGGCTTAAGTTGTGCAGTGAGCCTTGCACATCTCTACACCCAAGAGTTGTAAGCAAGTTCCACTGCATTATTTTCTGATGATTCTCCACTTCAAAAACGAAAAAAAAGAGGTAGTAGAGGAAGTAGAATCACCTGAGGGCTGAAACTAAAAATAAGAAATTTACATTAACAAATTTACATTCAAATATTCACATTTGAACAAGTTCTAACCTGTGATAGGGGAAGAATGAAAGTGTCTCCTCAACCTTACCTACAGCATCTATTCAGAAATGCAATAATAGAAAACACCTCTACATACACTTTACAAAGCAGCTTTCCACCTCATTATACTTATGATAAAAATCTAATACTCCGGAAAATTCAATATGCTGGTTAAAAGGTTTTAGTAAATTTGAGAGAAGTCTCACCTTTTGTTAATATTTGTTATAATGCAATTAAATTAATCTCCTACTGGAGATGGGGGATGGTAAAGGGGGAAGGAGCTATATCATTCCTTGACATGCCTCTATATGTGCAATTTGAATATATAAACCCTTTACTTCTCTGGGAGATGGGAAGCAACATGCTAAAAGACTGGGGCATAAGAAAGTTTCTTCGAGTAAGATCAGCAACTAAGATTTTCTTTCAAATCTACAGGCTTCAAGCATAAAAGAAAAGATTACATTACAGATACCCTGTTAGCTCAAAGAGCTGCTTTCAAACTGTTTAAAAAATCCTATATAATTATATTCAGTTGTCTGCATGGCGGTATGTTTCACTGTACATAGGATGAACAATTTCTGTAATCCTGAGCAACTTGTAGGAAAGTACCAATAATATTTTTCTATACTTATGCTTGTATCCCAATATTTCTGATCAATTTATTGATTTTTAAGTGCAATTTTCCCTCAGTTAAAAAAATCCTCACTTAAAAATATAAAATAGTCAGATCAAGAGATTATTCCTAATCTTTTAAAAATAGTAATTTTCATTCATATTTTATTTTGGCAGGCCCCAAGATCAGGAGGGGGATGAGATTTTTCTGAGCAACCAAAAGTGTCCAGAGAACCAGGCCTAATTAGAAATCAATTAGAAATCAGCAAGGCAGGACACAGACTGTCCACCGAGTTCTTAGAATGTCTTGGGAACAATTTTTGTTTCAGAAACAGAGTAAGTTTTTAGGGCAGGAGCTATCTTAGATTTTATTCTGACTATCCAGGATAAGCCATCTGAGAATCTGAAGGAAGAACGTAATTTGGATGTAAGTGTTCACAAAACAACAATTCATGCTTCTAAGGAAAGGAAAGAATGAAAGCAACAGAATAAGAACAATGAACTCCAGCCTTCATCAAACTAAGAAAACTGTTAAGTAGGATCTTGTAGGAAAAGAAATCTGTAGGAGAAAAGTAGTGCTGAAGAGCTAGCTGCTATCAATAAAACAGGTTTTGGCGATGTTTTAATGCCATCTATCTCAACCCAGGAACAACAGCAAGTAGAACAAGAGACCAATATGGCTGTTTCAGGACCACCTTAATGACTCCCAAATCAAAAGGTAATTGTCCAGGAACAAAGAATGAATATGAAGAAATAACACAAGCATGTAAAAATAAATCAGAAAGGCTAAAAGCATAAAATGAGTTACAACTAGCAAGGGACATTAAAAACAGCAAGCAAATAAATGGGAAATAGATAAATGGTCCTGCTCTTTTTCTTGCTTTTTCAACCAAAGTACCTTGGTGTAATTCTACATAAATGGATAGTTCTTCCTTTGCATCTAAATCTGCTCTTCCTAGCCAACTCCTTCAGTAACGAGTAATGACACACATCTAGAATTTATGATACAAAAACCCCTTTTTCTTAATATCACAAATAATGATTTAATTAAAAATAGTAAGTGACCACCAGGGATCCTGGTTTTCTCCGTTTAAAAATCCCAAATTCTCTGATTAAACCAAAAATCCCAAATTCTCTGATTAACAAACCCAAAACCTGCATTTTTCCACAATTAAAATGGCACACCATATTATAAATATATATAAATAAAGGTATCATTTGAACACAATGTGTTATTGACATTTACAATTTTAAAGCAATTTGGAAGCCCACCACTGCCTCAATCGCTATAATAAAATAAATTCTAAAAACCTATATATATTGACATTTGAGTTTGGTTTTACCATCATGGAAAATCAGAGCTCCTCCTGCCCCTTTTATTTACCAGTGCAGCTGCAGCTGTGCCCCCGTTTTGTGGCACTAAGAAGCTCTGACATGCCAGTGCTCTGCCCCTGCCCATGCCGGTGCCCCTCACTCCTGACCTACAGGCCTTTCAACCCTGCTGGTGCCCTTCACTCCCAATCCACAAAATCCTGGTGCCCCTCACTCCTGACCCACAGCCCCTGGCCCTGCCAGTTCATCTCACTCCCAACCCACAGCCTTGCTGGTGCCCCTCACTCCCAAGTCACAGTCCCCCGGCACTGCCACGGCCCCACACTCCCAACCCACAGCCCCCTGGCCCTGCTACTGCCCCTCACTCCTGACCCAGTGCCCCCAGTCCCTCAGTGTGTGAGTTAAAGGGAAGTGTGTGTATAAACAATGCATGGGAGAGGCACAGGCAATGGGTGGGGGGTGGCGGAGGTACAGGCAATGTGTCAAGGGGGCTGGGGGCCACATGCCCCCCTGAGATTTCTGTGCCCACCATGGGGCACAGGACAAGAGCTGCCTTCATAGCCCAGCTGGTAGGATGTGGCGCAGGAGGAGGCGCCATGCCGCCATAGCCCACAAGGTGAGGCACAAGATGGTGGTACAGAGTTGTGTCTTTGGTGCTGCTGAGCAGGCAGGGGGCATCTCACTTTGGTGGCCATGGTGGTGCAGCGCTCCCTCCTGCACCGGGTCCACCTGCTGGGCCATGGAGGCAACTCCTCCAGAGCCAGTCTGGCCTGTGTACAGCCCCATGTCCTGCTGTGGGTGCAGAAATCTCAAAAGGCACAGAGCCCCCTCCTACCCATCTTGGCCTCCCTGCCACATCACCTGTGCTCCTCCGCTCCCCCATGTCACCTGTGCCCTGCCCCCCCCAACACATTGCCTGTGCCTCATTCTCCTCTTCCCCACCCCCATAAACTTACCTGAAGGGAGCTGTGGGAGCTGCCTAGCTGCACATGGATATGTGCACATGCACATGGAGCCCCCTGCGTCCCACTCACCCTAGCCCCAGGCAGCCCATTGGGGGCAGGAACTCTGCCAGCCTGCAAGGGGAAACCCATGGTTTCCCATGTTTTTCTCCTCTAAGAGGGAAAATCTGCATTTTTCTCTGTTAAAGGAAAAAATCCACATATTTCCAGAGCAAAATGGAAAACCCAGATCCCTGGTGATCATCACTGCAGAACAAAGAAAAAAGGAAATTTAACCCCCGTGAAACCTACACAAAAGATATCTTCCAATGGGTAGTCTCCTGTTTTAAGATATTCAAGACTGCCTGTTATAATTTAGTTTTGCTTTTATTTTAAAATCCAAATCTATCAGACTATTTTTTTCCCTTGGGTAGCTTATGAAAGTATTCACTAGCTATATAAATTTGGTGGTAGGGTAACAACTCAGTTTAAAATACTGTACTCATATGTACTGAGAAAACTGTAATATATGGAAGTTACATCAAAATATGTCTTCTTATATATGAATAATTTTTGGTAAACTAGATTCCCATTGATTTATTTCTACAGTATCTGGTAAGAAAACTCTGGAAACATGTTTTTATACATACTTATGTAGATACACACACATATACAAACTAGATTAAATACATATAAAAATGAAATTATACTACCTCCACCTACAGTTGTAGATCTAGTTAGAGGAGGCTTTACAGTGGTATCTTCCTGCTCATTAAACTGCTTTTTAAGTTCTTCTGCAGATTCTGAATGGAGCTGTAGAAATTCTTTTATGGCAAATGAAGCTTCCTCCTTAACGGGATTTATCATTCTTTGCAGAATTTGGATATCTTCCAGACGGACCCGTGAACAAAGCTTCTCCATCTCTCGCATATTGGCTCGCAGTTGCTGTAATTGTTTAAAATGGTTATTGTAACTGTGTGACAAAGAGATACTCCTATATACCCCATAGAAAGACTGATGCAACTATCACCTTAGCTATCCAGTCGGACCCTGAGTTACGTGGGGGATACGTTCTTGAAAAACACCATGTAAGTCGAAACTGTGTAACTCGAGGCATTAAGTTAATGGAAAATAGGAGGATAGGGACCTGGGACCAAGATTTGATAACATTATTTCATAATAAAAGGATATTTAAAAACAAAATAATGGAATTAATAGCCTTATTAAAATCTTTACTCCCAGCTACGTGCTCATACAGAGACAAAGCTTTAGCCTTAATTGCCATGCTGTCAACAACTGCTCCTTTTGTATTGGTCATTTCATTGATCCAAAGATTAAGGAGTTTCTCAACCTTATCTAAATGAGGAATTCTAATCAACAACGACACTCTTGAACTCACAAGGGTTGTCGTTTTCACACAGTCTCTAATTTTTTGCTCACTTTTCCTAATAGTATGCACAGTTGATTCACTTAAGCTGTATTGGCGAGCAATTGTATTGGCGAGCAATTGACGCAGCACTATTGCCTTCTCTTAATTTACCAAGGATTTCTATTTTCTGGGCCAGGGTGATAGACTTACATGCTCTTTTGGGCACAACATCAAAGGCTTTCTTTGATGCCATTTTCACAAATATTCAGGGGTTAATGTAACCAAAAATGATGGACATTCTTGGAGGAGACGACAAATGATGCTAACACTATGTAATGTAAGCAGACTCCAAACTAACAACCGTTCCACCGCAAACAGTGTAAATGTGAAGCAGGGTATCGTGTAAGTTGAAACATGGTCATGTTATATAAAACGCGTATATGTAAATCAGTGTAACTCAAAACTGTGTAACTGGGGGTCTGATTGTATTTTTATTTTTAGGTAACCAGATAGTGACATTTCCATGTTGTATAAATTAAGGAAGTTACTACTTTAATTTTATTTCAAAATTAAAATGTCTAGTAAAAAATTGTTCAGCCTTGCAGTTAACCAGCAAATTATACAGTAGAAGAAAAGAAAAATCAACCTACAACTAATCTATTTAGGAAATGTAATAAAAAAAAGTTCCCTGGATTGTGCCATTCTGTTGTTTCATCTGTGTACGGATATTAACAGTTATTATTTAAACTCCCAGGTCTGTGACAACTCTTCTGTAAGAATTCTTTCCCTCAAGGTAGTCCAGCCTATGAGTTATCCAGTAGTGCAGTCACTGGTAGAGGTGCACTGATATATCGGTCCGATATTGGATCGGTACCAATATAAAGAAAATTGGCTGTATCAGAAATCAGTCCAATGGGGCCAATAATTTGGCTGATAAAAGCCAGTGCGCGTGTGCACAGCCACAGCACAGCACTCAGGCAGCGCTCAAGCACAGCCCAGCAGCATGGAGAGCTGCCTCCAGCTGGTAAGTCCATTGTGGTAGAAGAGGGGGAGGGCAGATCAGCCCCCCTCGTGGTGAGGGAGGGGGTAGGGGCAGGTGCTGCCCAGCCAGGGTGGGGCAGGGCAGCTCCCACCACTGTGCACACCCCAGGAGGCACTGGGGGCGGGGGGGGGCCGGACATGTGCCCCCGATCTGTGCAGGGCGAGCAGGCGGGCTGCAGCTGGGGGCTGGAGCCAGGCTTTTCTTGCCGGGGCTAGGCTCAGAGTGAGGGCTATGGAGGGGGCTGCAGCCACCCCAAATTTCACCGTAGCTCCCTCTTAGCGCCGTCGCGTGCACAGCACAGCCCTGGCTCTTCCCTGCTCAACTCCCACCTACCCCTACACAGGGCATGGGATTTGGGGGGGGGGGGGGTGGCGGCTCCCTCCCAGCACTGCAGCCACAGCCACGCACCCAGAGCAGCCCCAGCTCTTCCTTGCGCGTGGGGGGAGGTGGAGGTTGAACTGGGAAGAGCCAGGGCTGCACTGGGTGGGCAGGTGGCGGTGGTGGCACTGGGAGGGAGCTATGGCGAAATTTAGGGTGGTTGCAGCCCCCGCCCAGCACCCCGATGAGAAGAGCCCAGCTCACAGCTGCAGCCTGCCTGCTTGCCCCATCCAGATCCAGGGGGCACAGCCCCCCCCCCCCGGGGTGCGCACCGTGGCAGGAGCCGCTCCTCCCCACCCCCCAACAAGCTGCACCTCTGTCCTGTGCCCTGCCATGGCTGGGCAGCACCTGCCCCTGCCTCCTCCTTCACCACAAGGGGGATGTTTGATCTGCCCCCCTCCCCTTCCACCACAACGGGCTTACCAGCTGGAGGCAGCTCACCACGCTATGTCAGAAATTGGATCAGTATCAGCCAATACGGCTCCTTAAAAATCAAATATTGGTATTGGCCCCAAAAATCTCTATCAGTGCACCCCTAGTCACTCGCTATGCATTCCTTCACCTGTCTTAATGAACTAACGATAAATAAGGAAGCAGCTGCTGACCTTTGGTACCTAAGTCATATGGTATAGCCCCAGTTACATAAATCATAATTAAAACTTTGCTTACATGATGAATTTGCCCCAGTTGCTGCCATCAGTTGATCTGCTGTAGCATAACACCTAACATAAGTAAAGCTATTATTAACAACAATGGTGCTTATGAGAGGTGCACAGATATATCAGTGCCATATCGGATCGGCACCAATAAAAGGAAAATTAGCATTATTGGTTATCAGCTTTTTTTGGCTGGTGTAACCAATAATGTACAGATATATATGCCTTCTGATCAAGGCCCCTGGACAGCATGTGCACATGCCCAGCTGCAGCATGCACATGGCCAAAAGCACAGCCAGGCAGTGTGAGAGCAGCACCCTACAGCTAAGTCTGTGGAGAGGAAGGGGCATGGGGGAGGGAAGGGGCATGGTGGGGCAGATTGGGGCCCCCACAGCTGGGTGGGAGCACTGCCCAGACAGGGCAGTGAATGGGACCCTGGGGCTGGGGCAGGGAGTGGGACGGAGCTGCGGGTAGCTCATCCAGGGGGCATAGAAGGAGGTGGGGAGGCAGCTCCCCACTGTTGAGCTTACCCCAAGGAAGGCATGGGGGGCATGTGCCCCCGCCGATTTGGCCATGGGGCAGAGACGGACTGCCCACTGTGGGCTTGGGGCTGTTCACCCTGCTGCCTTTTGTCCCAGGAGCCCTGAGCCAGCTGCATGTGCCCTGCCCACCCGGCAGCAGTGGGGGCAGCGAGCTGTCCCTCCTGCTGCTGGACAGGGAAGGGACATGGCACAGCCAGTGCACAGCTCCCAGGGCAAAGGCAGCAGAGCAGAGAGCCCCAAGCCCTCAGCGGGCAGCCCACATCCGCCCTCACCCCACTCGATTCTGCTCCTAAAAGCACTACCGAGCTTAAAAGTGGTGGCAGCAGTGCTTGAACTAAAGCTCATTTGACGAGCTTTAGTTCAAGTGCCCCCACTGCCATTTTTAAGTGCCAGGATGCTGATCCCCTGGAAGAGCTGCCCATGCCATCCCTCTTCCCCACCCCAGCCCTGGGGTCCCATTCACCGCCCTGGCTGGGCAGCGCCCCCCGCCCCAGCTTCAGCTCCAGTCCTTGCCCCACTCCATCCCTTACTATGGGGGCTTCAATCTCCCTCCTCCATGCCCCTTCACTCACCCATGCCCATTCCCTTCCACAGACTTACCTGCAGGTGCTCTCCATGCTGCTCAGCTGTGCTCCTGTAAATCGGTTATTGGATCAGTATCAGCCAATATGCCTGGTGAATAATTGACTATCGGTATGGGCCAAGAAAATCTGTCAGTACACCCCTAATGCTTATCCCTACTTGAAAGAGGATTATCTCCAAGAACATGTCTGTAGCTGGCCTGCTTTTGCCCCTCACCCCTGCCCCCTCAGTGGCTAAGGTGTTCCACTCCTCACTGTTACATCAGTAGTAACAACTATGCTAATCATCAAATGAGGAAAATTCTCTCCAAATTGCTCACCTGAACAAAACAGATAGAGCTAAACATCACAGAAGCTAACCAGATCTGCAACAGTAAATATCCAGCTCAGCCACAGCCAACTCACCCATCAAAAATGCAAGTTACATGGTCCACAAGGAAAACATGAACAAGCAGGTAACGCTGTCAATATATATATCAGAACTCAACCCCATGGACATAACAGATGTGACTGCTATGAGCAGTGATGCTTTCAGCACATTTGCTGAAATGTACTTTATATTTGCACCTGTTTAAGGGCTTACAGGTCAAAGCCAGAACCTTGAAATGTACCTGGAAAGATATCTGCAGCCAGTGCAGACTCTGGAGCACTGGACTGATAGCAAATCCACCCGCGCAAGAAGGTGGGCCGTCACGTTCTATACCAGCTGCAGTCTCTGAATGGTCATCAAAGAAGGCCCCACTTAGAGCAAACTGCAGTAATTTAGCTTTGAGTCTAATAAAGTATAGAAGATGGTGGCCAGATCCAAATCTGAAAGAAAGGGTTGCAGCTTTCCCACCAGAAAGAATAGGTGAAAGGCTCTCTTAATTATCACTGCAACATAAAGATCCAGATGCAGTAAGAATTCAGGAGTACCCCAAGACAGTGAATCTGTGTGACTTAATGTAACACCCCCAAGGCCATGAAGTCCGCCATCAACCTTGTTTTCTCTGGATTCAATTTTAAATGGTTCACCAATATCCAGTCCCTCAACTGTAGTCAGGCACTGGATAAGGATAGATTGTACAGCCTCAGTCAGATGAGAGAGAGACAGAACTAGAACTGAATATCATTCACATACTGATGGTACCTCACTCGAAATCTCCGCACAATCTCAACCAGTGGCCTCATATTGAACAGGAAGGATGATAGATAGCATGGAACCCTGGAGAACAGGTCCCAAGGAGACAATGAGCACTCACCCATCACCACCCTGTGGGACCTCCCTGCTGAAAAGATCGGAACAAATTAAGAGCTGTCCCATGCCCCCCTTCCTCTCCACCAAGTCACATAAACATGTTATCAACACCTCATGGTCTACTGTTTCAGAAGCCATTAAAAGATCTTGTAAGATCAAAAGAACACAATTCTTCCTATAGAACTGCAAGCTAAGATAGTCAACCAAGGCCACAAGCACAGTGTCTGTGCTATATCCATGATGAAAGCCAAACTGATGGGTCCATGAATCCAATAGCATACAAATATGCCTGCTGCTGCCTACTGAAACACCCACTGAAGGATGTTCCCCAAAAAAGAGAGGCTGGGCACAGGACAATAGCAACCTTCAATGTAATCATCAAGAGACAATCTCTTGCATATGTGCTGGATAATCACAGAATGAGCATCCGGTACCCTTCCCTCCTGAAAAGAGCCACTGACAACCTCAGCCAGCAGTAGGCCCAGCCTTCCCCAGCTGGCTTTTACCAGCCAGGTGGGCATGAGTCCACTTCACAATACGTAAAACACATCCTCCAAATGCATCCTCTGCAACAACTACTACAACTGATCCATAAAACCAGACAAGACTGAGCTTCCCCAACCCTAAACACTGACTCTGCTGCAGCTAAGCTGGCAGTTCCCAAGCTGTGCTCAATATAAGTGATTTTGTCTGCAAAAAAGATGGCAAACTTTTCACAGCAAGTTGCAGATGATTCAGTTTCCAAGCAGAGACAATGCAGTTTAAACAGGCCATTCACCCCCTGGAACAGTTTCACTGGATAGCACCTTGCAGATATAATGGTAGAAAAGAACTAAAGCTTCTTTGGATCTATGCTGCTATCCAGAGGCTTCAGCATGGGTTGAGAGCCAACAAACATTATTCTTTGATGAGCAATGTCAGTTCACTCAGCTCCATACAAAGCAAAGAGGAGGCTGCAAATCCCATGGAATTTAAAAACTAATATTAGACAAAATAGTTCACATTATCCAACACACTGGTGGGTAACAGAGAGGGCACTTTTGAAAGCAGGCTCCTTTGTGGAGGAGTTGTAAAAAATATACAGAAAATAGTATAGTTCAAATTATATCACTTGTTGGTTTAGAATAATTTTAATATTGCAATAAAAAGAGCATTAACTTAATTACATTGTAAACAAGTATTCATTCATTAAACCATTTATTATTTCTTTTGAATATTTTGTTTACAACTGAATGGGGAAAAGAATGGTTTAGCTGAGGTGACTTTGAAGGAACAGTTTTCTTCATGAATGTTAAATGGTTAAAATAAGGCAATAATCCTTACCTGAAAATGCAGGAAGTAGAAGTTGTTTGTTTTCATTACATATTCTAGATACTAAAATATTTTAAATCCATGGGAAAAAACCATAATAAAATATAACAAGAGATAAAGGAAATGAATCCAACCACCATTAAGCTCCGTACAAATTGTGGGAACAGTCATTGTAAAAGGCATATTAAGCAACCAAGGAAAGGAGAGAACTATTGATTCATAAAATCAATTATGAAATTAATTATTATACTCTTTTGTATGTTTAGCTTAATACTATCACTAGTCAGTCTTACTCTACAATTTTCAAAATCAATCCTAGATTTAAACATTGTTTACCAATTATTATAAGACACCAAGTTGAATTAGAAATTTAGTAAAAATAAAGTTCCTCATATTTTTTTTTTAACCTCAATCTAATAATCTAGAATTTCCTTTCCTTCTCCCCCCAACTTTTGCTTTTAAAGAGACAGGAACTGATCTTCATCACTATTCACAGGACAGATGTTATTATTTTTTGAAAAATGTAAAATTTGTCAAAAAAACCCAAAACAGGACTATCTAGTGACTCATAATTAATTTTAATCAGCTTCAAAAGATCTAGCCAAAGACTAGTACGACCAAAAATGAATAACCACCCTTCAGGTAGTTAAGGCTGCTATTAAATCCCCCCTCGGTCTTCTCTTCTCCAGACTAAATAAGCCTAGTTCCCTCAGCCTCTCCTCAGAAGTCAGGTGCCCCAGCCCTCGAACCATTTTTGGCATGTGCACCTGCCCTCTGCTGGACTCTCTCCAGTTTGTCCACATCCTTTCTGGAGGGTGAAGGTGGGGGGGAGCAAAGAGAGGCGAATAATCACTTGCCTCGATTTGCTAGCAATGCTCCTACTAATGCAGTCCAGTATGCCATTAGCCTTCTTGGCAACAAAGGCCCATTGTTGACTCATGTTCAGCTTCTTGATCACTGTAATCCCCAAGTCCTTTTCTGCAATGTTGCTGCTTAGTCAAGTTGCCCCAAGCCTGTAGCAGTGCATGGGATCGTTTTCTCCTAAGTGCAGGACTTTGCACTTATTCTTATTGAACCTCATGAGATTTCTTTTGGTCCAGTCCTCCAATTTGTTGAGGTCTCTCTGAATTCTAGCTCTCCCCTCCAGTGAATCTTCTACCCCCCCCCCCCCCCCCCCCCAGCTTGGTGTCACCTGGAAACTTGCTGAGGGCGCACTCTATCCCATCTTCTAGGTCGTTGATGAACACATTGAATAAAACCATCCCTGGCATCGACCCGTGGGGCACTCCACTTGGTACAGGCTGCCAACTAGACACTGAGCCATCGATTACTACCTTTGAATCCAATGATCCAACCAGTTTTCTATCCACCTTAAGGGCATTTTTACACATGCTCCAGGGATGGAGGGGGGGTACTTTAATTAGGGTGGCTCCAAGAGCTAAAGTGCCTGTAGCATCTCAAATATTCAGCGCCCTGCATTTCAAAATGGTGGAAGAGGCGCTTGAACTAAATCTCATTCAACAAGCAGCATCCCTGCACGTGTATAGGCACCCTTACAGTCCATTCATCCAACCCATACTTCCTTAGTTTGCTTGTGAGAATGTTGTGGAAGACCATATCAAAAGCCTTACTGAATTCAAGGTATAACATGTTCACTGCTCTTCCTGCATCCACAGAGCCAATCATCATAGAAAGCAATCAGGTTGGTCAAACAAGACCTCAATGAATCTATGCTGACTGTTCCTAATCACTGTCTCCTCCAAGTGCTTAGAAATGGATTCCTTGAGGACTGAGGACCTGCTCCATGATCTTTTCAGGGATTGAAGTGAGATTGACTGGTGGCTGACCCTCCTTCTTCCCTTTTTTATAGATGGGCACTATATTTGCCTGTCTCCAATCATCTGGGGACTCTCCCACTCAACAGAAGTTTACAAAAATAATGGCCAGCTGCTCTGTAATCACATCAGCGAACTCCCTCAGCACCCTTAGGCATAGGTATATCATGTCTAGCCCCATGGACTTGAACACATCCAAAAGTATCCACAAGTTTGGTGCCTACATTGAAATGTAATTTTAACAGGTACTAAACACCTGCAATTTCTACAGGATCATTCAAATCTTCTCAATGAAAAAACTGCACACAACTCTGTCACAAACTTAATGTATGTTAGGACTATATTATTTTCAAAATCTGTACAGCACATCTAACAACAAAATATATTTTTTATCACAGAACACAAGAGTGGGGAAGACAGCAAAGTTATAATTGGAAGGTGGCAGCTGATAGATGCATGAATGAGATATTTCATGTCAGCAAGAAAATTCTTGGGTCCTTCAATGTTTTGGTAGTGTAAGAGTTGTAGCCATGATGACCCAGGAATTATGTGAGAGGCAAAGATCTTTGTGCGTGGTATCTTTTATTGGGACAACTGCATGGTTGGATAAAGTTAGAAAAGCTTTTGAATGCAAGGCATTCAAAAGGAACCTGATGAAGAATGCAGTTGGTCCAATAAACGTTATCACCCATAAGATCCTCACCTCCAATGTAGATCCTTCAACTCTTTCATTCTAGACTCCATAATGTTGTGGGAGGAGGGAAGTTTCAGATGGAAGAAAATAAATTGTAATACTATGCTTGGGCATCAGCTAGGTTGTAGTGAAAACTTCTTTAAGTCTATTTTAACAAAGTGCCAAACATTTTAAATTAGGCTAATAAGTAACTTGAAATATATTTTCCTAGTGAACTCTTATACCTTCAAGTATTATCTAAAATTATGAAAACCTACAAAATTAGCAAAATATATAATCCTCTATTTTATCAACTATGCATTTCACAGCTGTGATGCATGCTCACTTTTGCATTTTGTTTCCCTGGTTTTGTCACTGTCACAGAACCCACTACATTTTGAGGCATTCAAGGGACATTATGCATGTTTTCTCGAGTTTGTTTACTCATGGCATGTGAAGTCTTGTTGGAAAACCAATGTTATGTTGTATTAATTTATGTCACTTAAATCACTGTGTAGATTATGTTAGGCTGTCTGAAGGGCATGTCTACATGTGCATTAAGGTGCTTTTCCTAATGAGCATTAAATTTAGTACCTCCAATGTGAGGTACTAAACAAACAAGCATCAGGCTGCATAAATGCGCAGTAACAAATGTGCACAGTTTTTTAAGTGACACAATGCACAGTAGCCTATTTTACTGCCCATTAGTAATATGTAATAGCATAGTTTTTTTATGTTACGCTTTAATGTGCAGTAAAATAGGCTACTGAGCATTAAAGCACACATGTAGATGTGCCCTGTATGTACCATTGTGATTTTGGACATGATTTAGTCAAAGGAACTGAGGAATGTGTACTTAAATAAGAGAAAGTAGGCAAAACTGCTAAGTATTTCTTGCCATTGGGCCACTAGGACAAGAACAACTGCCATTCCGAAACACAGACAGAAGGGACTGCTGTCAGGAGGGGCACCCAAGGTATTGATGCCTGTAATGGAAAAAAATAACTCCATAATAACCCCATAATGGGACATTAGCTAGAGCAATTCCAGATGCCACAGGAAGGAAAGACATTTCTGGAGGATACTTAAGACATGTCAGCAATAAGAAAAATGTTGCTGCAGGAGGTGGGAGTGGCTTGGAGGTATTTAGGGGTTATCTATGAGGTTATTATGGTATTTGGATGATCCCAGGCTTTGGGTGAGACTGAGCACTCAGGGCTGGCAAAATCAGCAGGAAGGCTGATCTCTAGAAATACTTGCAGTGAGGCTAGGCTGTAGCCACATGAATGGTCAGAAATTTTGCTTCTCTTTGTTCTGTCTTTCAACTATATAGTAATTTTATCTTTTCTTCTAGACAATAAATCCTTTTGTTGTTTTGTCTCCTAATTGACTGTCTGTGCTAAAGTTTGACCTCAGGGCAATACCCCATTCTACAGAAAATGGGACATAAAATACTTTCATAACTGAAAGGGAAACAACTTGGAGCTAGCAGAATGTTCCCATACTGCAGCTGTCTGATCTAATATAATGGCAGCGTACTTGATGCTTGTGGGAATAAAGTGTATACTATGGAAAACCTTGGGGAGAAATCTGGGGATACCCCTGGGCTGGGTTTGTGACAATCATGCTGTATCTGCTTTGCCAAAAAAATCCTTAAAAAATCATCTAGGAAGCAAAGAAAATCCAATACTGATGAGTAAAAGTACACTAAGCATGTGTACCCCTGTAATTCAGACTCCAGCAGGAGGGTGGGGGGAAAGTGGGCTCTCTGCAGGCTCGCTGGAGCCAATTTCAGGCATTTTTCAGGATGGGCTCATATGCCTCTGATTTGCTGGGGGAGCCTGCCATGGGGCTGACTGCCATTGAACAGCAGCACATAGGCACTTCTTCAGCTGTTAAGAAAGTAAAGGTCACCACTTATCGAACAACAACTTTTAAGTAAAGCTTACCACTCAGAATTCCTAATGAAATCATAATACATAAACTTTATTAAACAACAACTTTTACTGAGTGCTATATTATCCCAGCCAGGGCTTTGCTTAGCTGGCTGGATGTGGGGTGAGTCGGGTGAGGCTGGGATGGGGGGAGAGGTCTGCCCCCATAGCCAGGTGTGGGGCAGGGGCTTCCTGAGCCCTGCTTTGCTCTACTGCCATGAGGGGATCTTCCCCCTACCCTTTTCTGTGCGGTGGGGCAGAGCAAGGCTCAGAAGACCTGTGCTGGGTGCCTACCTGCTAGCTGGGCATGAGATGCAGGGTGCCCCTGCCGCAGGGGCTTCCCCCGACCCGACCCAGATCTCCTGAGCCCTGCTCTGCCCCGCTGCACAGAGAAGGGGAGGAGGAAATTCTTTTCTGCTCCCACATGGCAGCAAACCAAAACAGGGCTCAGGAGAGCCATGACAGGCAGGGGGAAGCCCCTGCAGCACAGGCACCCTGCACTCCAGACCCAACTGTGGGGGCAGGAATACAGCATGCCTATGCCCGCATCCCCTAGGGCAGGGGGTACTTACCTGCTCCACTCTGGGCAGGGCTTTTAAACTCCCTGCTAAAGTGAGGAATCAAACAACCTGATAGGCTCCATTAAAATCTCCAGAATACATTCAAAGAGTATTGTGGTTACAGAGCTAGGCAAAATTCTAGAAATACTGAAATTAATGCTATATAGGCAGCACTAACTCTTCTTCTATCCAGATAATGGTATTACATTGTAAGTCACCATGTCTCAAGTAACAGAATAGCAGATCATATAATTTTTCTACAATCTTAATTACATGTGTCACATCTTGCAGTGTTGTGTATTACATTTTCTGTACAGCATTTAAGCAAACACCATGCTTACACAACACTCACAAGGAAAAACAATATAGAGTAGCACCACTAAAAATTACTGTGGAGCAGATTAGTAGGGCTCAGTATTCCAGATGTGACCTCAGACTATGGCAAGGGACTGGAAGGGGGATTAAATCCAATGTGGACACCAGTTATAAAAGACCTCAAAATGTTGGATCTAGAACCAAAGCCCTGACAGGGACAGGCTGCACCACACACATGCCCATAGAGTATAGTCATAGTGGACTCTTCTGCATTTTGATAAGCTATTCATATGATAAACTGTTCAAAGGTAAAAGTCCAGCTAGAAGCAGATGCATCCTAGAGATTAACATATGGCTACACAGATGTTGTCACTACCAGGGTTTTAGCTTCCCACCATAGGGTGGTGTTCTAAGAAGATGGACTGCTGGAAAGAAATGGGGTCCATGTGACCAAGAAAAAGAAGAATATCTTTGCATAAAGGCCTGCTAACCTAGTGAGGAAGGCTTAAAATAGGGGTGCACAGATAAAGATTTTTTTGGCCAATACCGATGGCCAATTATTAACCAGCCATATTGGCCGATACCGATCTGATAAGCCAATATGCAGCCTGGCAGCTTGGAGAGCGGCATCCACTCGGTAAGTCTGTGGAGAGGAAGAGGCATGGGGGAGGGAAGGGGCGTAGGGGGGCAGATCAAGGCTGCCACAGTAAGGGAGAGAGTGGAGCACGGACAGGACCTGGCCAGCCAGGGGGGGCTGTGAGATGGTGCCGTGGGCAGCACATCCGGGGGGCAGGAGGGGGAGCACATGAGCACAAATCCAGGGGGGCACATGCCCCCAATGCTTCCCCCAGGGCTGTGAGCAGTGGCAGGAGCCACCGCCCTTTCTCACCCTCCCACGCCCCCCAGATCAGCCTCCCATGGCTCCGCCCTGTGGCCTGCTCCTCCCCGGCTGGACAGTGTCTATCCCTGGCCCTGCCCCATTCCCTCCCTCACCATGAGGGCCTCAAAAATTTCAGAGCCATTCTCTTTGAGAATTCATGGAGGTTGGATGAGGTCCCGGATGATTGGTAAAGGACAAATATAGTGCCTAGATCTTAAGAAAGGGAGGAAGGAGGATCCAGGGAATTACAGACCAATCAACCTGACCTCAATATCTGGAAATATCATGGAGCAGGTCCTCAGGAACTCTACT
The DNA here is from genome assembly GCF_030867095.1 of Alligator mississippiensis. Taxonomy (NCBI): domain Eukaryota; kingdom Metazoa; phylum Chordata; order Crocodylia; family Alligatoridae; genus Alligator; species Alligator mississippiensis. The sequence goes on along the minus strand of NC_081828.1, from coordinate 82,550,160 downwards.
GTGAAGCACCTAGAGAAGAACAAGGTGATCAGGAAGAGCTAGCACAAATTCACCAAGAGCAAATCATGGCTGACCAACTTGATGTCCTTCTATGACAAGGTGACAGGCTCTGTGGATAAGGGAAGAGCACTGCATGTGATATACCCTGACTTTAACAAAGCCTTTGACATAATCTCATATGACATTTTCATTAACACGCTAAAAAAGTAGACTACATGAAAATACTGTAAGATGGACAGTTTGATTATTGTATCCTTTGTACTCAATGAGCAGTCATCCATGGCTCCAAGCCTAGCTGGGAGGACATATCAAGTGGGGTTACCCAAGGGTCTGTCCTAGGTCCGTTACTGTTCAACATCTTTATTAATGACTGAGATGACAGGACTGAGTGCAGCCATTTGAATGACAGGATGCTTAGCAAATTTGTGGATAACACCAAGTTTTGTGGAATTGCAGACACTCTGGAGGACAGGGCTAGGGTCCAGAATGACCTAGATAGACTGGAGAAGTGGTCCGCAATCAATCAGATGAGATGCAACAACTGCAAAGCCCTGCACTTAGGACAGAATAATTGCATGCATAAATAGACTGGGGAATGAGTAGGTAGGCGATAGTACTACAGAGAAGGACTTGAGGGTTGCAGTAGACCTTAAACTGAACATGAGCCTTCACTGTGCTCTTGTTGCAAAGAAAACCAAGAGCATACTGAGCTGTATGAATGGGAGTGTCACTGTCCAATCAAGGGAAGTGACTCTTGGGCTCAGTTTACCACTGGTGAAGCTTCCTCTGGAGTCCTGTACACAGTTTTGATTCCCACACTTCAAGAGGATGTGAACAGATTGGAGAGTCCAGTGCAAAGCAACAAAAATTATCAGGGGCCTAGGAAGCAAGACTTACAAGGAAAGGCTGAAAGAACTATGATTATTTAGTCTGGAGAGGAGAAGACTGAGGGGGGGATATATAAATAGTAGGGCTGTGTGAAGTTTCAGTTCCTGTTTCGATCCGGCAGAGATTCAGTACAATTTAGTGGCCAAATCTCCAAATCCAAATCAAATGAGAGGACCCTTTAATCTCTCTGAATTGAATCGGAAGACTCCAAATCAATTTGGAGAGATTCAGAAAGATTCAGAGATTCAGACATAGACACAGCTTTAAACATTTTTTCTACATACCTCTAGGCAGGACTGTCCCGGGGGGGAGGGGCAATGGGGGCAACCGCCCCAGGTCCCATGCTTTGGGGGCCTTCCGAAGTGGGGCGGAACAGCAGTGGCGCAGAGCTGGGCGGAACGGTGGCTCCGCATCCAGCCACTCGCTACCCCCCCTCCCTCACTGCTGATGCTGCTACCACCACCGGCAGCTTCTTCGGGTCTGGATCCATGGGATCGGAGTGGGGGTGGGGACCCACATGGGCCGATTTGCCCTGGGCTCCACACCCTGTTTAGGTCAGCTCTGCCTCTAGGTAGCAGGGGCTTATGAACGCTGTGATGCTGGGGCGTATGGAGTGTCCCACAGGAGCACAGGGGGCTTCCCAGCATGCGTAGCAGCAGACCCAGAATTGGACCAGAAACACTTCCGGTTTCACCAGGGAGCGTGTTGGGGGCCTCCCCGTGCCCCCTCCCCGCCCTGGCGTGGCAACTGAGCCTCCTGGGTCTGGGGTGGCACCCGGGGTCCCCCTGCAGCCGATTGCTGACCCAGGGAGGTCCACTTCAGGTGCGCTGCCGAGCACATGGAGGGCCCCACCGCATTCCTGTGGGATGTTCCATGTGCCCCAGCATCTCAGCATTCACAAGCTGTGCCCTCTACCTCAAGGTATGTAGAAAAAACATTTACAGCTGCATCTATGTCTGAATCACTGATTCTCTGAATCAGCATCAAATCTTCAGATCCAGACTTGGCCAAATTGAATCAGAGACAGCGATCCAAATCAACTAATCGAATCACTGTCTCTGATTCGGGCCAAATCCGAATCAAATAGGAACAGCTTCGCACACCCGTAATAAATAGTCTTCAAATACCTGAAGGGCAATTACAGAAAGGATGGAGATAGGTGCTTGTCTCTGGTTGTAATGAGCAAGACAAGGAGCAATGACCTTGAGCTGTAGTACAGGAAGGGTAGAAGACTTAACTTAAGTTGAGGAACTTTCTGACTATGAGGGTGGGCAAGCATTGGAACAAGCTACTTAGAAAATCTATGGAATCTCCACCCCTGGATACTTTCAAAAGCTGATTGGACAGATACTTGGCTGGGATGGTTTGAGCAGGGGGCTGTACTAGAAGACTTTGAGAGGTCCCTTTCAGCCCTATTTCTCTATAGGACTACTTGAAACTAGCCTTATTTCAGTGAAAATACAGTGAATCATGTACATAAACTGATTATCTCAAAGATTCTCAAAATTGTCTAGCATTGGCCTAACTACGCTCTGAAATTAAAAGGGAGTATTATTGCGAGAGTTGGCCAAAAGTGAAAACTTTTGAAAATCTCACCCTCTACATACACAAATTTTAAAAACTATTCCAATATTTAAAATAAATGGTTAAAAATGTTGTATACATGTTATTGCAAAATAAATTTTCTACAGACTAAATCATATCTTTTGGGTGTCTCTTTATAACCTACAGAAGCAGGAAGTTGGCTGCCCTGGTCCCCTTGCTTTATCTGTGGCAGGTTAGGGTGTCATGTCTTATGTTGTGTTAGAGCTGACGGTCATTTTTATTAAGAGGCCTAGATTATCAATTTGTTTAGGATGGTTTGGATAGGGATGATTCTGCCTCAGGCAGGGAGCTGGACTAGATGACCTATGGAGGTCCCTTCCACCGCTACTTCTCTGACTTCTATGAAAAATAATACACTCTTCTTTCAAAGAAAAAGACATTACCACTTTATTACTTTTACTACCTTTATTAAGTTGTACCAGATGAAATAATTTTGTCTGGAGAATATTTATTAATGTTAAAGATGCATGAGAACATGATTGGTTTGAGACTGCATAGTTAACAAAGAGCAGTTTTACTTGAAAGCTGAGTTGAGCTGGAAATGAGAAAGAGAGAATATAATATACTGTACATTTTTTCAGGTTACCTTTTAGATTAGAGCTGCACTGTAAGGGAATGCATCTCAGATATAAAGAGGGTTTTTTGGGGGGGGTGGAGGGAAGAGGATGGAATTTCAGAATAAGCTTCCCCTTTTGTAAAGGCTTGTTAAGCAGAACATTCTAGTTGCACAAGTCTACCCTGAAAATGGACTGGGGTGAGCCTCTTCTTTTTTGACATTTTTTTTTCATTTTTATTCACCATCTTACATACTCCATAGTACCTCTATTTTTTTTTTCCTCCAACTAGGAATGCAGTCACCTAAACTTAGGTTTGGAAAGGACCTCAAGGATCCTCTACTCCAACATCTATCTTCTCCCCCACTACAAAATGCTCTGTTCTTAAATGAACCTAGACCAGAGGTGCTCAGCCCCAATCCATGGGCCTGAAAATTTGGTGGTGGAAGGAGTGGTGGCACTACTCCTCTACTACCACATTTCTGGAGCATTGGGGAGCACCAGGCCCTCTGCACTGGATCAGGCACCCAATCATAAGGCACATCTACATGCGATATTATAACAGTGCAGCAGACTAATTCTACTGCACATTAGTGCAACACAAAAAAAACTATACTAATGCGCAATAGAATTAGTCTACTGTGCATTAGCATCACTTAAAAAGCATGTGGCAGCGCAAATGCATAGTAGTGCCAATTATGGCATATTTAAGTTAGTACCTGTGATTATAGTACTAAATTTTATGCGCCATAACTATGGAGCATTAATGAATGCGTAGACATGCCCACAGTGTGCATGGTTGGGCAACTGTACTGCTGGGCCCCAGGGCTCAATTCCAATGGGGGATGCCAAGAAAGAACAGCACCAGGTCCCTGAAGCCCAATCCCAGAGCACAGGGAAGGAAGGAGAAAGTATCAGGCTCCCAAGGGCCCAACCCCTTGTGGATGAAGCTCAATCCAGCCTGTGGATCAGTCCCATACCACTCATTTAGCCCACAGAGCCAAAACCTTGAGCACTGATGTTTTAGACAGATGCCTACTCAATTTCTGACTAAAAAATGTCTAAGAAAAAGATTCCATAACTTCCCTGGGCCATTTTTTCCACTTTTACTCTTCTGACGATGAAGATATTTTTCTTGACATTTCATTTACATCTGCTCTGTTGCAGTTTAAATCCACTTCTTCATACCTTGCCATCTATTACCAAGTAGAACAGTTGTTCTCCTCCTCCTTTCTGGCAGTCTTTCAAATGTTTGAAAGACTTAATCTTGTTTACTTCAAATTTAAGATGGCCTGAGAAAAACTAGGCTAAGAATTTCTTGCCCCATTTTTTACTACTTGGACTATGATCTATTTTCAAGCTTTCCTATTCAAACTTGAGGGCAATCAGCACTGATGTGCCAAATAATTTAGACTGGGGTCAGCAACCTATGGTTCAGGTGTGGCTCCAACTCTGGTTGGGATGGAAACAGTCCCAAGAACACTTAGAGTTAAGTTCTATTAAAGAGGCCCCCAGTTCCAAAATGTTGCTGCACCCTGATTTAGACCATCGTTGACTAAGAGTTGGAAAAATATCAATAGAACTGGTCTCTCTGAATCAGACTTGCAAGCTCTCTGTACAAGATACATTACACTTTTTCTGGCATGGAAAAAATAAGCAAGAACACCATGAACTTTGGGCAGGTTTTGCAGTCAAGGACAAAACTGTATATATGACTGCAACACCAAAATGCAAAATAACACTTAACAGTTCTTTCAACCTGTCCTTGTATAACCTGTATTCCAATCCTTGCCTCATCACTCATATCTGGATCTTTTCCGGTTTCTCTAGGTCCTTCTTAAAATACAATGCCTAGAATTAGATACAATACTCCAGTTGAGGCCTAAGTGGCACCAAGTAGGGTGGCAAGATCACCTTCTGTCTTACAAATTGTATTTGTAATATACCTTTCTTTTCCCTCTTCTCTCAACAGCATAACATTACCTGCTTGTGTTGAGTTTGCGATGCGCCATTATCCCCAGATCCATCTTGTTACTGTCTGCCTGGCCAGTTATCCCTTATTCAGTATTTGGTTGTTTCTTTTTTCCCCCTAATGGTAGTAACTTACATTTGTATAATATTCTTTAGTAACCTCCCAAACGGAAGATAGGCTGACTAATTGGTAATTTACTAGGTATTCATTTTCTCTCTTTTCAAAACTGGGCACTAAATTAGATTTCATCAATCCTCTGCGATCCTGTCTGTCATCCATGACTTCACAAATATTACTGTTGGTGGCTCAAGTAGCATCTTCATTTGTCTGTTGCAATAACATCATGGTGTTATATTGTTCCCTTGGAGTCTCCTTAAAGCTTGAAATGTGTTAGAAAGCTGTTGAGTTCAAAACATCTTGGCAAAATCCTCAGCAAAAACGTAGCAAGACATTTATGCTGCATCTAGTACTTTTTGGAATGCACACAGTATGTTAGAAGGAAAAATATATAAATGCTTTGGAAACTGATCATATTGTGTGCAAGGGCTATTGTCTTAACATTTAGAAAGGAATGGAATAATTTTTTGCAAAATAACATTTACCAAATTCTTCAGTTTGTCCCTAACCATTTATTTTTTAAAGTTTTCTAATATAACATCTAGTTTACCAGGAATATGAGGTATGCCTTTATAGTCTCCTATACTTATATTCTATTTTTGGCCATCAAAATTCCAACTGAAGCAATTATTCTGTGTAAATTTAAAATTCAGAAAAATGGCTAATTATGTGCACATGGATTAAATGTAGAGTGGCTGTGCATATATTTGTCTAAAACCTGTGGCGGATGCCTTGGGTCAATATTGACTTAGGGATTCCTAATGTATTTTTACAACATCTAATTCTGAGAGCAAAGTGTGTGCTGCAGAGAACATTTGGTATCAAAATAATTAATCTTATTTCTTTGCAAACAAACAGAATACAAGTCCATTGGTAAACATTTAAACAGCTTACAGCAAACACATTCTATAAGTCATGTAATTTATTATCAAGTGCTCTAGACTCCTAACTATTTAGTTAAAACAAAGATCTAGTCTACTCTGTGCTTGCATGGACCCAATACTTACTCTGCAGACTTGATATCAATATACATTCTGCATAATGCATAACTTATTCTTTCTGCATTGAGATGTGGCAGCATAAAAAAGTGCATTTAAAATAAATCAAAATATTGAGATCACTTTAAATGAAAATGGTACCCCTTCTGCTTAGCCCTAACATTAAATATTAGCATTGAATGTGGAACAATATTGCTGTTCTAACATAGGGTCTCATTTTGCAGCTACCTTAGGAAGAAAATTTGGAGGCATATGAAGACATGAGCCTAAATGATCTTTTTTTAGATATAGAAAAGCATAATGATGCAAATTAATTGTTTGTACAAACAAGGCTTCACACACCTACGCTACAGATACACTAATGCTTTCCATCCCTGAGCAAATCAACCAAACTCAGCTATAGTCTCCAATATCAAACCCAAAGAATTTTAAACCTTGTTCAATGCCATTGTTCATTTGGGATTAATCTTTATTTCTGATATTTTCTGGGTTTGAGTCTGGTTTTATTTCCCATGAGGAACCATAATCCATTATAACAGACACGTTTGTAGTATCAGAATAGTGAATTAAAATAAGTTCTGACTGTTTTTCTCTACCAGTAAATTTTCTTGAGGTCTGTATTAGCAGTAGTAGCATAGACTGTGATCTTTCACATATACTATACTGTGCATCATTTTTTCCATCATAACATTCACAGATTCACGGAAGTTTAGGACTGGAAGGGACCTTGTGAGATCATCGGGTCCAGCCCCCCTGCTCTGGGCAGGAAAGACTGTTGGGGTCAAATAACCCCAGCAAGTTGTGCGTCCAGTCTCCCTTTGAAGATCTTCAGGGTAGATGCCTGCACCACCTGCACTGGGAGTCTATTCCAGAGTCTGGTCATATGAACTGCGAAGAAGTTTTTCCTTATATCCAGTCTGAAACCTTCTAGGAGTTTATGACCATTGTTCCTGGTTTTCCCCTGAGGTGCTTTGGTGAACAGTTGTTCACCTAGCCCCTCATGTTCTCCCCTGATATATTTGTAAGCTGCCACCAAATCCCCCCAAATTCTTCTCTTTTCTAGGCTGAACAGTCCCATATCTGTCAGCCTTTCCACATATGGCTTGCTCTTCAGACCTCTAATCATACAAGTGGCTCTTCTATGGACTCTCTCAAGATTCCCCACATACTTCTTGAAGTGTGGCACCCAGAACTGGATGTAGTACTCCAGCTGTGGCCTCACCAATGCCGAGTAGAACAGGAGAATAACTTCCTTAGTTTTGCTTGAGATGCATCGGTTGTTGCATGCCAGTATATTGTTTGCTCTGCTAACTGTAGCATCACACTGGTGGCTCATATTCATTTTATTGTCAATTATGACCCCCAAGTCCCTTTCGGACATGGTGCTAGCTAATGTACCACCACCAAGCCTGTAGGTCTGTTGCAGATTTTTCCTCCTCTGATGGGGCACTTTACACTTCTCAGTGTTGAACAGCCCATCTGGTTCTGGTCCGCCCATCTAACTAATCTGTCTAGGTCTGCCTGGATCACCAGCCTACCCTGATGCATGGCCACACTTCCCCAGAACTTAGTGTCACTGTCAAACTTTGCCAGTGTGCTTTCACCCCCACGTCCAGATCATTGATGAAGATGTTGAAAAGTACTGGTGCAAGTACCAAACCCTGAGAGACCCCACTGGCTACCTTCTCCCAGGCTGATGCAGATCTGTCTATTAGTACTCTCTGGGTATGACCCCAAAGCCAGTTTCCCACCCATCTGACCATTGAATTGTTGAGCCGATAGTTCTCTAGTTTTACCTTGAGAGCATCATAGGATACCAAGCCAAAGGCCTACCTAAAGTCCAAGTAAATTACGTTGACCTCATCTCCCTTATCCAGGTGGTGAGTAACCTGGTCGTAGAAGATGAGGTTAGTCAGACATGACCTACTCACAACAAAACCGTGCTGGCTGTCGTTCAGAATTTTGCCTTCTACTAGCTTACTGTATATGGACTCCTTGAGAAATTTATCGAGGATTTTTCCTAGGATTAAGGGTCAGGCTGATCAGTCTGTAGTTTCCTGGGTCCTCTCTCCTGCCCTTCTTGAAGATGGGCACAACATTGGCCCTCTTCCAGTCTTCTGGGACCTCTCCTGAGTACGATGAATTCTCAAAGAGGTTTGCCAGCAGTCCTGCAATGACTTTATGATTGTCTGGTCCTTAAATCCTCTTAACATCACCTAAGCCTGCAGAGTCTAGCTATCTAAGTCAGTGGTTCATAATGTGCAATAGGTTATTTGGCATATACACAAACAAAATGGGAATTTATATATCTAAAATTAGATTTGAAATTCACATTAATAATCTGGGAATTTAGGTAACCATATTTGAAAGTGAGCCCTCTCCCTGCCAGCCTCAGGCACAGCTTGGCCCAATGATAACATTTAGACCAGACCCAGGCACCAACAGACACAAACACTCAGTGTGAACCACAAGTTCATCCCCTGAGTTTCAGGGCATGAGCTGCATCAACAGGTCAATGAGTTCAGAGAGCACACTGTGCCTGCTGCACAGCCAAAGGGAGGTGCAACCTAACCCCACACACCCATCCCTGGATCTGCTTCTTGACTGGAAAGACTGATGAACCTGTCCCTTTCACCTTTTCACACAAAGCTTTGTAGTCACTTTTGATTTGCTCAAGCTCACAGCTGGCAGAATCTTTAGTGCCCACACGGATAGGGTAGTAGTCAGGGACCAGATGAACCTTGACAACCTTTCCATAATATCTTGGATTCTGATGCCTAGAAGCAACAGAACTCTGGAGACAACAGGTCAGGTCGGCAGATGGATATCTCTATTCCAGAGGTGGACAAAATACAGCCTGCGAGCTGGATCCAGCCTGCCAAGGGATTCTATCCAGCCCCATGGCAGGTCCCCTCAGCCATGTCTGACCCAGGTACAAGAGGCAGCCCAGGCCATGGTGTGTGCAGTTGATCCTGCTGTTCCCCAGGCACCCAGTGGGACAGGGGCAGCTCAGTGGCTGGACTCAGCTTCCTGGTAGCCCCCGTGGCAGCAGCTCACTCTGTCTGGCTGCCGCTGCCAGTGTCTCCAGCACTCCTGCCAGTTCCATCCCTGCTGCCTGGGCACCCTGGCCCATCTGCCCCACACCCACAGCCAGGAGTACTGGGCAGAGCAGGTGGGGTCTATGGAAACTGACCTGAGACCCCCACGGGCAGAGTGCACATGGCCAGATGGGATGGGGCCACAGGAAGATGGGGAGTGGAATCCAGGACTGGGATGGGCAGGCGGGCCCAGGCCCTGGCCAGGATCACAGGGTGGTGACAGAACAGGGCTGGAGCCCAGGGCAGAGACATGATTAATTTCTTACACATCCCTGCCCACGGATCTGGTGCCCATCACAGGGACATGCAGGGAGATCACAGCTCTGCTGTGCCCAGGCCCCACAAAGCTGTCCCTGCCCTCCCATCCCACTCCCAGACGCCACTCCCTGCCTGTTCAATGCCCCATCTCATCTGCCCAGCTGAGTGCACCCTACTCATAGGGGTCCCAAGCCAGTCACCATGGAGATCCTGCCTACCCACTCTGTCTCGTGTCCCCAATAGCAGGTGTGGGACAAACAGGCCCAGGGTCAAATAAGATTAACTGAACACACACCCCGCACCCCCAGCAACAGCTCAAAGTGAATTTTGGAGGGCCAAAATTTGAGTCGCCCTCTAGCCCAAATAATTGCGCATCCCTGCTCTATCCCCTACAGAAGGGAATAGCCAGCTGCCACACCCCTCACATCCACTTGGGAGTGGTGGCTTTCCTTCTCCCAGCCTCTAGGGTGAGAGAGCCTCTAAGGTGCCAAGCCTTTGCATCTGTACTTCTCAATAATCACAGCTGGGAGATGGAGCACTGTCTGTTGCCAAAGGTGACCAACTGCTGGCTTCTATAGTCCTGAGCATCCAGTTCTGCTTCTTCCTCTTTCCTTGCACTCTTCATTCACTGAATCTCTTCCACAATCTTGGAGGTCTTCTTGTACTCTATATCAATGAAGTCCTTTTGTTCACAGATACAGCTCAGTCTAGTCACTTGCTTTTTCAGTGACTTTATCTTTTTCCTGAGAGAATACACCAACAAGCACCTCTCATACCACGTGTACTTCCCCCACTTGCTCACTAAAAAGAACATGAAGGCAACACTCCCTGCAAAGACCAGAACCTCAGAGGAAGAACTGGAGGTCAGAACCCCACCTGAACCAAGTCCACAGAGAAGCAGGCACAAACAGTAAGGGAAAGTAATGTCAATGGTGTCACTTGTTCTTTACATCACTAGGACTCTGGCTGACCTATAATAGCCCAGCTCCCTATTAACGTGTATTAACGACTCAGCAACTCTTCATAGCTCACTGCCTCCATATAGCACTATAAGATGGCAACGAGATCCAGCTCACAAAGCTCAAACCCTCACCCTAAAGCAATCAGGGTTTCTTTCTCTTCTCCCCAAAAGCAATTCCACTCAAACTCTCCTGCTAACCTGTGTGGCTGTTGGCTCTCAGTGTCACCAACTCCTTCTGTTGCTGGGATTCAACATGGTACACAGCATATAATTTACTTTGTACATGCCTTGACTAGGTTTATGACCAATAAACCCTATATTTGAACAGAGTTGCTCTTTCTGCAGTTACAAGGAGTCAAAGCAGTGACAACACTTGCTTCTGAAGCCATGCTTTAGGGCTAGGGATGTAAATATCAATTACAAAAATATCAATTTCACTAGTTGTAATTGCAATGGTTAAATTATTAATCTGTATGGCAACCCCTGGCCTGGCCCACTTGGGGACATCTTTTTCAATTTTTAATTTCCAGGATTGGGCCCCTTGCAGCCTGTGGCAGGTGGTCTCTGACTTCCACACGCCCCAGAGAGGGAGCTGAGCTGCTTTCTTTGTGGACAGAACAGCAGGTGGGAGAGAGCAAGAAGAGGGGCTAGTAATTAATAGCTAGGCTCCATGGACCTTGGTGCAGCCTCCCTGCTGTGAGCAGCCCAGGCCCCGTGGCAGGCAGCAAGGGCCTGCCTGGAGCCCAGGCTGTAGGGGTGTGTGAAATGGGCTGTATTCATTTCGGATTTGGCCCGAATCAGGGACAGTGATTTGATTAGTTGATTTGGATCACTGTCCCGATTTGATTTGACTGAACCTGAAGATTTGATGCTGATTTGGAGAATCAGCGATTTGGCCATAGACACAGCTTTAAATGTTTTTACTACATACCTCGAGGTACTAGGCACAGCTCGTGAATGCTGCAATGCTGGGGTGGATAAAGCGTCCCACAGGAGTGCAGGGGGTCCCCCGCGTGCTCGGCAGTGGACCCAGAAGTGGACCAAAAGTGCTTCTGATTCACGTCCAATTCTGCTGCTGAGAGTGCTGGGGACCCGCCTGTGGGATGCTCTACCCACCCCAGCATCTCAGCATTCACAAGCCGCCTGGTACTTTGAGGTACGTAGAAAAAAACACTTAAAGCTGTGTCTATGTCTGAATTGTTGAATCTCTCCACATCGATTCAGAGGGTTCCAATTTGATTTGGAGAGATTAAAGAGTCTCCTGATTCGATTCGGATTCAGAGATTCGGCCGCCGAATCAGGCCAAATCTCTGCTGAATCAAATCAGCAACCGAAGCTTCACACAGCCCTATCAGGCTGCTCATGGCAGGTGGCAGGGAGGCTGCAAACATCAGCATCAAGGTCCACAGAGCCTACCTCTCCTCCTCCTCACTCTTCCCTCCCTCTTGCCTACCAGGCTGCCTTCTGGTTCCTGTGCGGCTTTCCTCCCACCCTTTCCCTGCCAGATTGCGCCCGCACTAAATGATAACCAGTAAGTTATAAAGTTATCGTTGGGCTTATCAGTTAAATGATTGTTTAACCATTCACATGCTACCTGGGACACCCCCTACTTTAAAAATGACAGATACCTGTCACATACTAACCTGTATCAAAATCCCCCATCTCAGCGAGCAGCAGATAAATTATTTAGCTCCATTAAATTCATGCAGCTTCTGCAGCCTTCTTACCTGAACAGTACGTCCTGCATTGATGTGCTCTTCATGTAATCTGTCCCATAGTTTGCATCGCTGATACTAAACAATAAACAAGAGAAAAATAAAATGGTCCGTAACATTTCCTTTACTGTAGGTTGGCTATGCAAAGAAAAGAAATTTCAACACTAAATAACCACTCTAAACTTCCAAAGTTTTTTTTCTATTTTAAAGGCATTATTGCTATAAGTGGACCACACTCATTCCTGGTACAAGACTAAATAAATGGAGCAACATGCAGGATCAATTTGGCCCAAAATATTTCCACTTAACCTAAAATAAGCAGAGGCTTACTATTACTACAAAGCAACAGATCAATTTAAGAAGCTCTGGAACTATGACACTAATGGATAACAGATAACGGATAACAACAAAGGCAGAAAAGATATTGAAGATACTGTCCAATATGAGAAAATGAGCTACCAGATACTACTGTACTTATAAAGAGAATTGTTTTCCCTTCAAGAGACAGTTCCCCCATGTAATACTTTAAACACACACAGGACCTCATCGTGCAAAGAGAATCATATGATCCAACCCCTCAAGTGCATGAAGTCCCACTAAATTCAGGGGGGGCCCATCTGTGCAGCACTTTATATAGAATTTGGGCCATGGCAATTATGCAAATAAGAAAACCTTGGATTTAAAAAAGCATCACATTTAAAACTTTTCATCAAATTGAACAATCAATCCCAGTTACTGTTAGTTCATAAAAAGATACCAGAGATGATTGGATCCCAAAAGTAAATCTCTAACTAAAATGCTTTTTACCAGGACACAATACAAACTTCAGTATATGCTCTGAAACAATCAAGGAATACATTAAAACAAATAAGAGAAAACATTAGATTGCATATTAACATTGTCTTTAATCATTTAAGTGATGGCAAAAACACCTAGCAAAAGCATTAAGAAAATGACAATTGCCCTTTTGCGTAAAATGTAATTATTTCAGTTTCTTACTACAGTTTCTTTTCTCAATCACCCCTTTATATATTTATTAACATGTTTTTAAATTGTGAAGACCAGCACTGCTTACAGAATTCCAAGACCTCAGAAGGGATGCTCCTAAGCATGCCCAGCCCACCTATTCCCCCCTTGTAAACTCTAGAACAGTGGTTCTTCACCTTTTATGGAGGGGTACCCTGAATATAACTTTTGTGAACTGGAAGGCCCCCAGTTCGAGAACTAATTTATTATAGGGCTTACCTCCTTGCATAGAAGCCAGACCCTGGGGCCAGGGGAATGGGAAGGCAAGGACTGACCCTAGGCCTGAACTTATCTGATGAATCAGTGATGATTTCCTTAAACCTTTTGGTACTCTTCAAAGGATCATGTGGCACCCCTGGGTGTCCCGGCACCCTGCTTGAGAATTGCTGTGCTGCTCTAGAAATAAGGCCGCTCCAAGAGCATCCCTAGTAGTTGCTCTCAAGCCTCGAGTCTCCTGGTGCTCAGAGGTGTCCCTGCTTGGGTGTATTGCTGCTGCAGTGTGAACAGATTCTGTGTTTCCTCTCCTACCTATAAGAAATTTGGAATTATTTTTCATTTTCAGAGAATATGGTTCATTCGTGCTAGGATTTTGGGTAATACTAGGAAAAAAGGGTAGGTTAGAAGTCCACTGTATAAAATTAGAAAGCTTTTTTAAAAAACAAAAGACAAAAATGAATATTAGGAATACCTGCTTAACTTGTGCCAAAATATTAATGCCATCATATTTTAACAATGAGATAAGGAACTAAACCAAAATTCAAAATCATTTAGCTCCAACCATTTCAGAAACAATGACAAAGCTAATCTATACACCATCTTCTGGAATAAACGAACAATCTCTTTTCAATTAACTCTAAGAAAGTGATATAGGACCATCACTCCAACGTGTATTAAACCATTAAAAAAGTTCCCCAATTTACAAGTTTGCCTGAATCACTCAGAAAGCATCTATTGTTCTTTATAATTTCTTTTTAAAGAATTTTTAAGGTACACTATTCTGCTCTGTTCAACCTAAGGGCTGATATAATGACATCATGATTTCTCAAATGCCAGTGATGCTCCCCAAAAATGCTTTGAAAAGACCTGGTGGCTAGTCTTCCCAGAGCCATGATGCCTCCTCACACCCTTTCCGGATTATCCTTCAAGCTCCTTCAAAATACTCTTTACTCCTGGACTCCTAAAACCATGTGTGGAGGATGTGACCATCATCCCTGTCACTAATAAACTCTGTTACTAATAACCCATTTTGTCCTTAATACTCTCATGCCTCTTATTTGTCCTGACCCATGCACTTCTAAAAATTCTACTTGGATAACCATATTCTGGATCTGCCTTCCAGGTACACTCACCCTCCAAAGTAGTCACAAGCTATTCTGAAAATCCCCCAGATTCCTTCTGCAGCATGCAGTAGGCTACTTGTGCCCACATGTCAGTGCTACGTGCAGACGCCAAGTGTTCCGTGACAGGTCTACTCAGTCCTCCAAGCATCCCACACTATGTAGCTCCTCCCTGATCTAAAAATTCTACCATAAAAGCCTAGCTCAGTATCTTACAAGAAATCTAAATCTGAATGAGAACTTGTATCTAATTCTCTATCCTGTGCCATCGCCACAAAAGCATCTTTCTCAACACATCTCTACAGTGGGTGCATCTTCACGGCACAGTGCAGTACTATACAGAGATACCTAAGCTAGGAGAGTAGGAGCTACCTTGGGTACTAGCACTAGAGCAGTAATGTTAGCTTGGAGCTCCATCAGGGTAAAGTAACCCTTCTTTTCATTCTAACTGGCCTATGTGCAGTCCTGCACTACCCTGCTTCCACCACCTAAGCTAGCTCCAGTATTTCTTCACAGCACCACACTGTGCCATGCAGACGTGTCACACTCAACTTTTCCCAGTGACATCACAAAAGCTTTGTTGGTGTTACTGAGACTGTAAGAAATGTATAAGTTTTTAAAATTAAATACTGATAACACTTGCATGTTGATGTAAAAGGGCATCATATGCAAACAGTACCTTTTAGAAAACTTTAGTGTCCCAGAACCTCTCACATGAGTAAGAGAACTCAAAAGATTATCATAATCTTTGAGAAGTAAGGCTTTGAAAGTGCATTTATGGTAGACATTTATTCTAAAAGGTGGCCTCAAGTATACATTTCATTATACGCTGATTTCATATGATCTTTAAACAAGTGATTAGGGTAGATTTAATTGTCTGTAACTCTTTCTTGAATCTAAAATTTAAATAAACATTCATGAAATGAAGTTAGAGATATTTGTTTCATCATATGTAAATAATGTTGCTACTCTAAGCAATTTGGCATAATAAGTGATTTTTGCTTTAAATTAGTTGACAAAATAAATAAGACTAAATTCTACAAAATTATTATTTAACACCAATGCATATTAGATTTACATGCTTAAAAAGGTAATTCTATAAGAAGCATTTAACAGAAAACAGTTTAATTGCTAACTGCTGACAGCTTACAAAAGAGTTTGTGCTATAATTTTGACTAAAAAATTAATTTTCAAGATGTTATATATATAACATTTTAAAGATTAGAGAGACATTTCATCCAATGGATCAGTACTCTGACAAACTACAAAAATGTAACTGGATTTCTAATTTGGAGGTATCTGAACTCCTATCAACTCATAAAGTATCTACTTATCTTCAGTAAAAAATCCAGAATATGTTTCAAAGCACAAAAAATCTTTTCATAAACAGAAGAGTCAATGCTTAAGCATATTAATGGGTTTGAACAGACATTATACAAACCATGTCAAGACTGTACAAAGGTTCAGGCCCCTCCCAGCTAAAGCCCTTTCATAATGAGCAGCAGTTGACTCCAGAGCTAGACATTTCAGCATGCCACTTGACCGCAACCCCCAGGGGTTTCTGAAGACAGCCAAGTGGCAAAATGAAAAAAAAGAGACAGCAAAAACAAAAAGACAGCCAAGTGGGCAAAAGACAGCAAAAGTGGGCAAAAGACAGCAAAAAAAAAAGACAGCCAAGTGGGCAAAATGCGGCCTGCGGGCCAGATGTGGCCTGCCAGGCCATTCTATCTGGCCCACAGGGCCCCTAAAAAATGTATAAAATTAATATTTATCTGCCCCTGGCTGTCTGTCACGCGGCCCTCGATGGCTTGCCAAAACTCAGTAAGCGGCCCTCTGCCCAAAATAATTGCCCACCCCTGGTTTAAGCCATTTTAGGTTTGGTCAGTTCAACCTCAGGAGGGCCAGTTAAGTTTCACAGGCATTATCTTCCCAGTAGGAACAGACCACGGACACCTGCCATCTCCTTACCTTTCACTTTCTAACAGCAGAGAATCTTGTACTTGGCCATGCTTGCCATACTGCTAGAGTATGTCTGCCAGCTGGAATGCCACAGCATAGCAACTCAAAGCTCCATGATTCTGGCACTTGAAAAGGTGCCTTCTCAAGCTGCACTACATGCCCTGTGTCCAAGAGCTACATGCCACAGAAGGAAGAAATAACAGACTTTACTGAGGAAAGTCTTCTCTGGGACCACCTTAGAACCCCCATGCCTCTTTATGGCCCAGGAGAAGTCTCCAAGAGTGGTCCCCATTGTCCGTCCCCACAAGAAAGAACATGGCATGCCCCACTTTAAATTCCCCTGAGGACAGATGAGCCAGATGGGATAGTTACTAACACTTTGCTTTGCTAGCACTAGGGAAGGGAAGGATATTTAGTGTTAGCTTGCTTTGCTAGTACTCCACAATCCTAATGGCCCTGGAGATGGTAGCACCCAATTGCAAGGTCCCTGCATGCGCCATGGACTGCCTACGACCACTCCTAGCCTCCCTTGGATTAATATAGGGGACCACATTCCCAAGGCTGTGCCCTACCAGGTAACAGGGACCTGGTACTTGACATTTATGAGTCCAGGGAAGGAGTAAGTGATGCTGCCATAACACCAGTGCCCTGGCCCTCACCCGTAAGGGTCATGAGGGGCTGTGGTTAAGTAGGAAGGTCACACTTTGTTGTTAGAAAGATAGCTTTTATCGAACAAGCAGTGCAATGGAACTCGTTTATAACAAATACAGGCAACCCCTGCTTAGTGCTCTTAATTGGTTCCCAAAAAACCAAGCATTAAGCCGAATAGCGTTAAGCGAAAACTATTTTCCCATAAGATGCAATGTAAATAAATGTTTCATTACCAGGACACCCAGCCGCAGCAACATGAGCACCTGGTAGTTCAGGGACAGCTCAGCTGGCACTGTGGTGTTACCACCCACCCAAGCCCAGGCTGTAGAAGTGGTGCTGTTTGTCCCCTTCATGCCGGCAGCAGGCAAAGGGGCAGTCACGGCCAGTCACAGTCACTCCAGGTGGCAGGAGTGAAGCACAGCATCTGGGGCTCCACCAGCATGAGTCACAGCCCCACCACGCCTGGCCCGGGTGCTGGGAAGGCAGCTATATATCACGGACGGGCTAAATCACACAACAAGGCTGTGCATCGCTAATGCGCTGTGGTGCTAGTGTATGCTCCCTGCTGTCAGCTATGTGATGCCCATGAGTGCTATAATGAAACTCACTGAGCGCTAAGTGGAATCATGTATCAATCCAAAATGAGTGTTATAGCAAAATAGCGCTAAGCAAAACAGCGTTAAGTGCAGGTTGTCTGTACTAAAAAAGAGGTAGGAGAAAGTAAGGGGGGTGGGAGGGGGATGTAGGATGGGAGTAGAGCTTTGGCTGTGTACCAGAGTGGTCAGTTACAGCATTGGGAACGGGAGGGTGTGGGGAGAAGGCAGGGAGGAGCCACATAGTGTGGGATGCTTGGAGAACTGAGTAGACCTGTCACAGAACACCTGGGGTCTGCATGTAACACTAATATGTTTCACAGTGAACCAGTTCAAAAGTGTACTTAATTTTCTGGGTACACTTCTGAACCATTCCAGGTGATTTCAAACTGGTTTAACAAACTTGTGTGTCTGTCCTCCTTCAGTTTAAACTGGTTTAAGGGCTCCTCTACATATGCAGGTAAAGGTGTGATTGTATGGATCATGCATCAGATCCTATCACACTTCCTGCTACGCCACACATACATGGCAGGAAGTGTGACTGCAGGATTGCAAATTAGATCCTCTCGCACCTTACTGCTGGTGCAGAGGGAACCTGGGCATGTTGAAACTCCTCCTGCACAGGCATACAGAAACTCCTGTGGCTGACAGCCTCCTCAGCTGACAGGGCTCCCAGCCACAGAAGGTGTCCCTGCAGCTGGGAGATTTCAGCTGGTGTGGGCTTCCAGCCATGGGGATGCTCCATACTTCAGCTGCAGCCTCCCAGCTATAAGGGGTACATGGCACATCCACGTGGCTGGGAGCCCTGACAGCTGATGGGACTTCCAGCCATGTGGGGCTGGAAGCTAGCATAAGCTGGGAGCTCCCAGCCACAGGGGCCCCTCTGGTCACATATTCAATTAATGGCATGATAGGAAGCATCTACAAAGTTATTATACATATTTTGTGGAATAACTTTAGCTTATTTCTCTTTTTATCACATATTAGTAGATTACATGTGTGACCAGGTGTCCACTTAAGGTGTGATTAACTGGTTAATCATGCCTGAAGTGTAACATGTAGATGGGGTTACATTTTACCTGTGTCCATACCCACAGATACAACCTCAGGCAGAGACGGATCCAGAGAGGGTACAGTGAAGTGGCTCTACTCCCATTTTGAATTGTCCTCAGAGGCTTCCACAGTGCAGTCCTAGAGGTACACCGATAGATTTTTTGGGCCGATACCAACGGCCAATATTTAACGAGCCATATTGGCCGATACCAACCGGATGGCCGAAATACAGATTTGGCTGGTAAGTCTGTTGTAGGGGAAGTGGCAAGGGGGAAAGGAAGGGGCATATCTAGGCCCCTGTGGTGAGGGAGGGAGTGGGGCTGGATCAGGAGCAGGGGCTACACAGCCGGGGCAGGGTGGAACACAGGATGGAGCATGGGACAGATCCATGAGAGACTCATCCAGGGGGGGCAGGGGAGGGGTGGCTCCCACCACTGTACACATCCCGGGGGGGCATGGGGGGCATGTGCCCCCGGATCTGTGCGTGGGGCAAGGTTGGGCTGTCACTGTGGGCTGGAGCCAGAGCAGCACTGGGAGAGGGGGCTGGCCCAGGTTGCGCTTGGGGTGGGTGGCAGCAGTGCTGGGAGGGGGGCTACTGGGAGGAGGGGCTGCATCCACCCCAAAATTCGCTGTAGCCCCCCCCCAGCCCCCCTCCCAGTGCTGCCGCCACCCTAACCAAGCACAGCCCTGGCCCAATCCACCCACTGGGAAGAGCCCAGCACTGCCCCCAGTCCACAGCAGCAGCTCACCCCATGCATGGATCTGGAAGCACATGCCCCCCATACCCTCCTGGCATGCGTGCAGTGGTGGGAACCACCACCCCCTTCCTGTGACCCCCGAATGAGCTGCTCACGGCTCCGTCCCATGTTCCACCCTGGCTGGGCAGCACCTGCCCCTACTCTAGCCGCAGCCCCAGCCCCACTCCCTCCCTTACCACTGGGGGCTCGTTCTGCTCCCCACACCTTTCCCTCACAACAGACTTACCAGCTGTACTCAACTGCTCTCCACGCTGCTGGGTTGTGAACCTGGCCACCTTCATGCTGCGCCTGCGCGCACGCGCGGGACATTTAATCGGCCACATCAGCCAAAAAAAGCCGATTGCTGATACTGTCAATTTTCCTTTTATTGGTGCCAATCTGATATGGGACCGACGTATCAGTGCAACTCTACTGGGGACTTCTTAAAATTCCTAAAGCAGGTGAAAATACTCTCTCCCTTCCCCTTCCTGCTCAAAGAAATGCCCCCTCCCCACCTCTTTGTTCTCCTCCTGCCTTTCCACGCTGTCCCAAGGGTGGAGAAGAACCAAAGCCATTCCTGCCTGCTGCACAGCACATGGGCATCAGAGTTTCCCCTTCCAGACAGGGTGGGGGGAACTCTACAGTCACCCTGTTGCTTGTGTTGCCTTCTCATATAAGTCCAGCCCCCACTCAGCCCCGATGGCTCTGAAACTTCCCTGTCCCCAACCATAGAGAATGCAGCAGGGGACAGGCAGGGGATTGTAGGGGGTAGGGGGGGCGCCTCTGAGCAGGAAGTGGGAAGGAGTATTTTCACCTGCTTTAAGACTTTAAAAACTCCCCAGAGGCTCCTGCAGCCCAGGCTTTTGCACTGGTGTGGCAGAGAAGGCTGGGAGTAAGGGGCTCATCAACCTCTGCAGAGTGGGATGCTGCTCCCACACTTCCCGTTGGAAAATCCTGGATCTGCCCCGACCTCAGGTATATGGTATGTCATATTGAATGAAATAGTTTGAATGTTTGTAAAGGTTGCCCATTAGCCAGTTTCAGGAAGAAGATAAGATTTATCTCCTTATCTAGTTCTTTGTTTTTGGGACTACGTGCAAAAGGTCCTGACTTTGCTTAAAGTCTTAATTTAAATTTCATCTTTAGAAATCTTTTATAAAGAGAACAAATATCCTGAATTCCAAGAGATCAAACCCTGGGGCCTTTTGACCAGGTTGGTAAGAAAAGGGCATTTGCAGTGATATGGAAGTTTCCCAAAGGTAATTTAAAATGCTCAACAAAGGTAAAAGAATCTGTTAAGATCCGAGCCCAAATTTGGGAGCAGTGACATATTGAGTAGGAGGAGCCCGCTGACGGCAGCTCACTCAATAAAAACTAACTTACTGTCCCAATTTGGAGGTGACTATACTTGTAGACCAACGAAGGAAAAATCGCAAGTATAGCCCGGGTCAGACTGATCACCTGAACCACCCTCTCCGTGAACACGAATTTCTTAGTTCACGCTGAAGCCGCGGAGCACGTGAAAGGGACTGAAGGGGACTTAGTCCTATCGCTGCTGAGGCCAGCCTATTGAATTGTATTGCTGAGCCCATTTCATTGAACCGTACTACTGAGGCCAACCCATTAAATCGTACTACTGAGGAATGAAACCATATTTTGGTATTTGGCTTCTCGGAATTCTAGGATTGTAAGTATAATATGAAAATAATAGTATTGATTCAAATTTAACTTTTAGTTGTAATTGTAGTTGTTTTTGTAACACTAATTCTTACAGTATTGTTTGGGAAGGAAGTGCATTTGGAGCATTGTTTCTGATATATGTAATTATTGTGTTCTTAATGTTTGTGGTGTTTCTTAAAGCTAAGCAGTGTTATATACGTAGCAAAGAGTTTTAAAATAAAATTGTCTTGTATGAATTAAGTGTGTAATCATTGTGAAATCGTGCAATCAGCTAACTACTCCCCCAGCCAGTGCATCAAAACGAATCAGTAAATTGTGTGGGATTTTCTCTATTCCATAACCCACTAGAGACATGGTATTTTATCATCTGTAAATTGAAAACTGAAAGCAGGGTACTAGGGAAGGGAAGGATATATAGTCAAACTGTTTTAAATTCTAACTTGTTTATTTTTATTAAGATGTAATGGAATGATGAGTTGACTGATCCCCTGCTTAGTCAAAGTTATTTGGGTATTTTAAACAAGTCTAGTAAATCATTTCATATGACTGATGTGTTTTCAGGTTTGATAGTTATGATTCAGATAACACAAAAATTCCTGCTTCAAGTATTCCTTGCAAAGTACTTGTTTAAGGAGAACATCTGGTTTATTCATCTTTCTTAATTTGGACTAACTAAACTTATTAGCTAAGTTAAAACCAGAAATAATTAAAGCATAGGTTTCTCTCTGCAACAAAAAAAAGAATATACTTATATTTAGAAAAATACTGTAGCATGTCGGGGTCCCAGAGGCGGCCATGACACCCCTGGTGGCTTCGCAACCATGCCCTGCTCTGCCTCTAGGGTGCCTTGGCTTCTGTCTTTCCTGCCATGCCTTTATGTAATAATAAGATTAAAAGGCCCATGGGCCTTAGCGTGGGCCCCAGTCCTGCTGAATTGCCAGTGGGGGTCCCTAGCACCCTACTGATCTCAGCTACCCTACTCCCAGGCACCTCACTGGGAATCACTACTCCTAACTTTCCAGCTCTGGGGTTATATCCCTGAGCTCCCCGAGCCCCCGTAGGGTTTACCATATTTCCAGGATCAAAAAAGAGAACACCTGTGGGGGGAGGAGGAGAGCAGTATATGATTGTGGTGGTGGGGCACTGATATGCTTGTGCCCTGCCTCTGCCCCTCACTCCTAAGCTCCTGCCCCCCCAGCCCTGCTGGTGCCCCTCGCTCCCAAACCACAACCCCCTGCCCCCCTGCACTGCCAGTGTCCCTCATCCCAACCCATAACCCCCTGCCCTGCCAGTGCCCCTCATCCCAACCCACAGCCCTGCTGGTGCCCTTCATTCCTGCCCTGCAGCATACCCTGTCCTATAGCCCTGCCACTGCCCCTCACTGCCGACCCAGAGCCCCCTGGCCTCTACAGCCCTGCTGCGCACACACTTACTTGCCAGGGCCCACGCACAGAGCACATGACCCCAACAGCCAATCAGCTTGCCTGCTGCTCCCAGCCCCAAGCATCCAAGCTGCACATGCTTGGGAAAAGTAGAGGCAGAGCAAAAACATGGACATTTTCTATCATTTTAAAAACCTGCCCGGACACAAGGACAGGGGGCCAAAAACAAGGAAATGTCCAGGAAAACCTGAACGTATGGTAATCCTACCACTGGGGATCCAGACAGCACAGCAGTCTAACATTCCCTGGTAGCTCCCCTGGCCAGAAGCTCCTACCTCTGTGGCTTGCAGGGCTAAACTAACTTGCATGCCACCCAGGGCCCTGCCCCCTTCTGGCCAGGAGGCTATCCTGGGCTGTCTGCAGGCACCTGCTAATTGGCCTCATTGCCTAGTTGCTGCAGTGCCCTGCAACTGCTGTACCCTGCCTGGCCTGCAATGTGCCCCTCTGAGCTGCTTCTCTCTTAAAGAAACAGAGAGCCCCAAGCCCTCTGTTACAAATGTAAATACCAGTATTTGTTTAATTATAAAGGCCCCAAATTACATGGACAGTTAATAGAATACAGTATAATGCATTGTGACATGTTCAAAGCTTTTCATGGCCTTGAAACTTGAGGATGATTTTCACAATTCTGTATATAATTCAAAAGCAGCACCAGTTGTCTCATTAATATTTGAGAAGGGCTCAGAAACATAGAATGTTTTAAAAATGTATTGGGCAGGCAAGTTCTTTGGGTAGATGTGATATCTTTTATTACACCAACTAAATAGTTGGAAAAAAAGTTCTTTGTAAGCTTTTTGGCACAAAAACCCTTCTTCAGGCATTGGGAGACTCTGTTCCTGTTCTGTGATCTCCAAGGTAGAAAAGAAGCTAAAGCAGAAGAAGTCTTTTGTCTGTGAAAATGCAAATGAGTAGAAGTTTAGAAGACAATGGGTAGAGATAGAAAGGGAGGGGGAAGGGAGGGAAAAGGTGTGAAGGAATGCAGGTTACCTGGTGTGTCAGATATCAGGCAGCTTGTAATGTGTCATAAACCCAATGTCTGCATTAAGTCCATGATTTTTTGTATCCAGTAGATTATGAAGTGAAGTTCATAGGTTTGTCTACAAAAGGTGTTTCGTAAGTTCCCTTTGAGGGTTAGAACTGTGAGATCAGAGAGGGATTGAGTCTTGTGAGAAGTGTGCACCCACAGGTGATTAGATATTTTTGACGTTGATGGATTTTCAGTGCGCGTTCATTCTGGTAACACAGTTGTTGTTTGGTTTCTCCTACATATTCTCCATCAGGGCATTTGGTCCACTGGATGAAATATATTACATTTCTGGAGGTAGGTTCTGTTGTAGAATGTAGTTATTGTGGGCCTGGTGGATATGTGTTGGCAGACTTTACATTTCTTGTCCTGCCATTGTCTGGATCCATTTGGTGTTGTTTAGGTCACAGGAAGTTTGCTTCTGGTGATGAGGTTAGCAAGGTTCAGTGTTTGCTTAAAAGGCTAGGATGGGTGGCTCTGGAAAGATCTCTTTAAGACTTAAGTCTTCTAGTATGGGTTGCAATTGTTTGAGGATTTTTGTATAGGTTTCTGGAAATCCACCCCTCCCACACCCCTGCTCAACAGGAGGTCGCCCAGACACTGTACCAGCAGACTATTTTTATGTCCCCTTCCTATAAATGTCAATTATTAATGATGGAAATATTATTTTTGTCAGTCTGTGGGTGTGCCATGAGATTGGTGTTTATCAATGTTAACCGATAAAAACTGAATCCTGCCAAGCCTATTTATGATCCAGGCCTCCCACTTTCTGGGCAAGTGTGCTAATCACTAGGCTAATTATATAAAGTTATGCAAGAGGCAAGGATTCAGAAGATACCTTTTATTGGAGCAATGGTGTAGTTGGGATGGAGTTAGACAAGCTTTCAAGTGCAAGACATTTTTCATCAGGTCTGACCAGAACAAGCCAAGCACAGCATAGTAAAGAACAGTTGCGGCAGGGAGCAAGAAATTGTGTCTCTTGCTGCCCCTGGGAATTTTAACAGAAAAAATGGTTTGGCGCAGTACTATGCCCTTTCAGGTACAAGTAAAGTCACATGCAGCCTTGCCTTGGAAATGCTATGGCGCTAGGCACTCTGAAAAAATCAAGTCTTGGCATCTCAGATCAGGCACCCAAACATAGTAGACATTTTTTTAATTACAGATGGCTCTAAAGCAGATCTTGAACTAGACCAGGTCAGATCCAGCACGCAGGCCTCTGCCACAAAGGAACTGACAACAAAGGAACTGACTGTAATAGTAGGTTGTCACTCATGTCAGTAGTTCTCAACAACTGGGATAAAGAAGTGTCACAGGTAGGCCACAAGGGTGGGTACAGGAAAACCATCCAACTCCCCTACCTAAGATTTGTACACTAGCAGACAGCAATGTGCTGAGCTGCCCTACTGCTCACTATTCACTAGTTCTCAATAAGGAAGAAGCACAGCCACTTCACTTAGTGCACTGCTACAGAAGTGCACATGCAGTACTGCACAAACACAGCTACACTGCTTCCAGTCTAGAGGTAGCACATACAGTGCTAACTCAGGTGTCTCTGCAGCATAGCTAGCAAGAGCACCAAAAGGCAGGCAGGCTGTGGGATTGTAGAGAAAGCCAGAGGATCAAACAGGTTGAGAATCACTGCTCTATGTGCTCAGTACTGGAAAAATACATTTTTTTATTTTTTTTTTTTACACCAGTGATACTCGCTTGCAGCAAATGACAAGGCTTGGACACCTTGTTTTTCATTCTACACTCTGAAGAGGAGCATACATAGCTGGTCAACACAGACTTCTTTTCATGCTCCCCTAAAGGTGAACCCTTCTTCTCCCTCCCCTCCACTGCATATCTATCTCAGTTCTGCCTCTACCCAACCTCTTGCTCCTTATCCTAGTCCAAAGATGTTCACTTAGCCAGTCCTAGTCTCCACTCCTCAAACTTCTTATTCCATTCCCAGTCTCCTTGTTCAGCAAGTCCTAGTTATTTTGCCCTCCCTCCTCTGCTTCCATTCTGGTCCTCTTGCCCAGCTATTCCCAGTTCCTCTTCATACCCCAACTCTTTGTTCTCAGTCATTTACAATTATATTTTTGTAACCTGGTTCATTCTTCTAAAAAAAACAAACAAGAGTTACATGCTTTAACCAGTTCACCACCCCCCCTCCCACCTCCAAAACAGCCTCAGGCAGATTGGTTAAAAAAGTAAAATTTGACAAACTTATAAGCAAATGGTGATAAACTGGACAATCTCTCTGACAGTCAGTGCTACCATCTCCACACGCACACACACATTTTCAATGGAACATGTCAGTCTAAATAAAGTCAGGATCAAGAGCCTTGATTTATATTTGTTTGTGCTGTAGTCACAAATCCCGTTTCTTCCACTGAAATATACTTTTATCAGTCTTTTTACAGTTCTTCTAAACAACAGGATCATGTCCCAAAAACTTACTTCCCAAATAAACAGTTGTTTTTCTTCACCCATTTTCAGCATTAACCATACCACTTTAAAGTCTTCTGTCCATCTGCTTTAAAAGCATAGTTTTTGATGGTGGTTTCCAGAACACTCAATTATTTAAACTTCAGGGTTTTTTTCCTCAAAGAAGCATTCAACTTCATAGAAATGGAAAGACACTTTGTCATTAAACATCCATAGTGACAAGAGAAAACAAAAACCGTGTTAAGGTAAAAGATGCCAAAAAAATCAAAAAAAAAAAAAATCATGTTTCTATTCAATTAAAGGCACAATTTTATAATATTATATTGCTTTCACCCCAGTTTGTAAACCTGTATCTATATACAGAAAGGCAGGTAAAACCAGCATTTGTGCAAAACTTATTCAGGACAGAGGGGCAACAGTTGATTTACCAGGATATGCTCTTGCATTTTAACTGCTAAAAACCTACCACTAAGACAAATCTATATTTTACCTGGACAAATGTTTCATTAAAGCAGAGTAGAGTTTTGCCCAATAAAGACTAAGTCAAAAGAAAAAAAAAAAAGTCAGAATTTGGTCTTACTAACAACAGGAAATCAGTACACATTTACACAAAATACCAGCTTTGTGTGTGTTTTTATGCACATCTAAACAAATCTTGTATTACTTTTTTGCAAGGGGATGAAAAGATTCACCAAATTACACTACCATCAAAACAACAGACAGACAAGCTTTAATCACAGTATCTCTAATAGTTTATTTTAAAAAGCATAAAGTTTTTCATTAATAAGAATTACATTAAAAGAGTTGAAAAAGCTAACCTTTTCAATATTTATTTGGTGCTTTCTCAGCCTTTCCAGATCTGTTGGAACTGCCACTTTAATGAATTTTTGGAGGGCAGGTTCAAGACGACGAAGAGTAACTTTTTCATCATCTTCAGACATTCTAAAAATAAGTCTCAAGTCAGTAGTTGCCCAATATACCTTTTCTCATTTAGAAAACCCTAAAAAAGAAGGATTTTTGTTTTAGGCAAAATATGTAAATCTCATTCAATCAGATTACATTTTAATTAAACTAACCTTTAAAAACCAAAACAGTAAGAGAAGTGCTCATCCTTCCCATAATGCCCCACATGAAAAACTTAAAAACTGACATGAATTAATGATTCAAAATCTGAATACTTTATCTGCTGAAATGAATGGTGAGGTTCACCTACAAACTGGGCATGTCTACACGTGCAATTAATGTACATGAATAAACTGTGGAGCAAACTGTTCCACAGCAAACTATTCCCAGGCACAGCATCTACACACATGCCCAGGTCAGGAGCAAATTGAGCAAGGGAAAAGTGAGGAGAAATCCACCAAGAAAGTAAAATACATTTCTGCTCTGGATGACATGAGGCAGTATCCTGCAGTGACCGTGGATGCAGATGGAGGCAAATTGTTCTGTACCGCCTGCAACGTGACTCTGGATGCGTTGAGGAAAATCAGAATAGAGCAATTCATAGATTCCAAGGAGCCCATGAAGCAAAATGCTGCTGCAGAGGCTGAGGGTCAGAAATAGAAACAAGCAATCATGTCCTCACTTCTTAAAAGGATCATGGAAAACAGTCTGGCAAGGTGAGCAGCAACACTTTCCTCTGTGGAGGTTTTTGCAGTGGCAAACATCCCACTGGAGAAAATGGATTGTCCTAAGTTAAGGGACTACCTAACCAAAAATGTGCCAAATGCTGGATGTTTCCCATATGTGAACAAGCTTCACCAACCCCATCTCCATGCAGTGATGATTACTTTGCACATCCACAAAGTCTGCATTGGCAATGTATGAATCCATCTCTGTTGTGGCCAATGAAGCCACTGACCTTCAAGATAATTATGTCTTCCACATTTTATTTGTACCTGGGAGCTGAACAGACCAGGACTTGCCTGTTTTTCAAACAGAGCTGGTCCACCTCACGTCTGTCAATTTTTCTACTATGCCTCAGGCTGTAGTGAAGGCCAGTGTCAACTACGGTTTAGAATTTAACAAGAACTCAGCATTTCTGTCCAACAATGCCATGTATATGTGCAAGCTTTCTGATGTGCTCTGTGGAATGATGCCCAATGCAGTTCACGTCACCTTAACTTACAAGGTGCACCGTCACATCAGTCCGATATTGGATCAGCACCGATATAAAGAAAATTGTCTATATCAGAAATCAGCCTGATGTGGCTAATGATTTGACCGATAAACGGCCAGTGCAGCACGTAGGCGGCGAGCACAGACGGCAGCGTGGAGAGCTGCATGCAGCTGTAAGTCAGTTGTGGTGGAAGGGGAGGGGTGTGGTGGGGGACAGACCAAGGCCCCCAGTGAGGAAGGTGCGGGGCTGGGGCAGGCGCTACCTAGCCGGGGGGAAGGGGAATGGGCTTGTCCAGAAGGCGTGGTTCCTGCCACTTTGTGCAGCTCATTCAATGGCTCGTCCACTCATTGGACAGCTCCTGCCGCTGCTCCCACCGGAGGGCGTTTGGAGGGGGGTGTCCCCAGATCTGCACAGGGTGGGCGGCAGTGGTGCTGGGAGGGTGCTATGGGGCGACTACAGCAATTTTTTTGGGTGGCTGCAGCCCTCCCCCATAGCCCACTCCCAGAGCTGCCACTGCTTGCCCAACACCACCCCGGTGCCAGCCCCAACCTACAGCTGCAACCTGCCCTGCCCTGACCCCGCGCAAATCCATTGCATACACCCCCCTGCCCCCCCCCCCCCCCCGTGCCTTCCCGGGATGCGCGCAGCAGCGAGAGCTGCCCCCCGCCCCCCCAATGAGTTGTGGCTCTGTCCCACGCCCTGTCCTGCCCCAGCTGGGCAGCGCCTGCCCCAGTCCCACTCCCTCCCTCACCACAAGGGGCATTGATCTGCCTCCCACCCCCCTCCTCTCCCCTCCCTTCTCCCCCCCTCCACCACAACAGACTTACCAGCTGCATGCTGCTGTATTGGAAATCAGATCCGTATCAGCCGATATGTCTCCTTAAAAATTGGCTATCTGGATCGGCCCCAAAAATCTCTATCAGTGCACCCCTACCTGCAATGTGCAAATTCTGTCTTGAATAAGTGACATCTGGTGTATGCAGTTTCCTGATGTAGATAGCCTGGTTTCATCCAAAAAAACATTCAAGCACTGTTCAGGCTGTAAGCTCCGGTACAGGGAGTCTCACACCAGTCAAAGTGGGTACCCACAAGCAACTGTGTTGCTCCCACCAGAACCTGTGCTTACGAGGCAGAATTTGTGGGTCAACACAAATCTGTTACCACACCAAGAACATGCAGTATTATCAGCAATTTGTGTCCAAGGAGCTGGAAATCACACCTGGTGCACACAGCATAGTTTAAGCTTGCAATCTCCTAGAACAGGGAGGCATTCGAAATCAAATGAAGTTTGTGACAGAAAATGCCACTTGGATCACAGAGCTTCTAACGTGGTTTGAAGGCCAGCAGGCTGTGATCCACCATACACACAGCTGATGGATTTGATAAGTTGGGCTGAAGACATAGCATCACAAGAACTGTCAAGCTGTCATCATGAAAACCAGCAGAGAAGGGACGTATTCCAAGCAACAGCTGTGAAGTTGAACTAGTATTACACGTACAACCCATCACTACTACCACCATGATTCAAACAACTGTCTGCTTCCTTCCTTAGTGCTGTTCATATTTTTTACTCCAAATCAGGTGCCTTTGCTGAGTCTTGACCCTCAGCTACTGAAATCAATCCCTGGACAGCAGAAAGAGCATGACAAGGAACAAGCTGCTTAAATGAACTCTGTCAAAGAGTGTCAGATGCCTGTGACTGTGTTTCGGGAGTCTGTTTCTGATCTGTTTCCACATCTGTACACCCTGACAAAATGCCACCTTAGCATTCCAACCAACTCAGTGGTATTGAGCATGTAATCTCAGTGTAGGGACAAGCGTTCACCCTACAGAGACAGAGGATGTCAGTGGCAACTGTCAGTGGATGCTGCCTGCTAGCATTTAACACAGGGGTGGGCAAAATACAGCTCACAGGCTGGATCCAGCTTGCAAGGACTCAAAAACTAATTGTATCCTGCCCAGCCCAAGTGCGTCACTCCCACTCTCATGGGCAGAACGGCCCAGCCAGCACACAGCTGCACCGACCGGGTTAGGGATGGGACTTCTGGTCCCAAGATGGGGCACCTGTCAAGGGGCAGGGCTACCCTTGCAGACCTCAACAGCTCCTCAAAACTCATTAAGCACCCCTCTAACTGAAATAATTGCCCACCCTTGGTTTAACAGCTAACATGAACTGCCTCTCTCATGGTTAGAACTGAGTACTGCTAAACTCCTTTTTACAACTTTGACAATAAATTATGGTGATGGTATTAATTACAATTCATGGTATATATAGGTTTAATTTCATAATATAGTTGAGTTTAGAGTCTTAATTGAACAGATCAGGGTCAGTAACATGCCAAAAAACACCTGCAAACTTGCCAAGACATTGGCATGCCGGGGCAAACGGAAGGGGAGCTGTGAGGGGCCCTACTCTTGTTGTGGCAGCACAGTCCTGACCCCTTCCTTGCTGTCCACTCTGAGGCGCGCGTGCCAAGCAAAAAGCCTTCATGTGCCATACTGGCAACTGTGCCAGGGTTTGCCTATCCCTGGCTTATATTACTTAATAATGCATCCATTAATGGATTCCACAGGCTTATCAGGGCAACTGTGCCGCAGTTTCAGTCCTTCAGTCAATAGTAGCAGCCAATCAGCGGTGACGGCAGACCCTGCCACAAAAAGGCCACAAAAATGGCAGCCATCATTACAATACAGCCGCTAATTTTGGACTCTTCAGTTGTGATGTAGGTAGACCCCCTATAGATACCCGATTAAAAAGTCACATCCTTTTTGGAGATAAGGAGATTTGAACATATTCCTTGACTGAAACTTGTGATTATGTGCTTTCTAAATCACAGCCCAAATTTTCTAAGCACCTTAAAGTTGTAAGATAAATACACTGAAAAAAAGCACAAAGCAAATTCATGTTGGCAGTTTCCAGTTGTACCTCCTTGCAAAATATGACTCATTCCCCCATCTTACCAAACTAAGCATGCCATCGACCAACCAGCTTCAACTCTGTTCTCAGTATCTGCATTTAAACTGTATCTGGGGCTTTTTTCTGTTCCTTTAAAAGTAGGCATATAGAAGTATATGCAACAATAGAAAATCTCACTAATTAATGAAAAAATTCCATTGTACTGAATATGCACAAGACACACAAAAAAACTAATGCAGAGATTTTTTTAAAGCCTCAAAGGTCCTTTTATTCGTGTAGTTTTAGTACTGTATAAACATAGTTTATTTAAATATTAGTATTTGCTGTGCTCTCTCTCTTTTTTTTTTTTTTTTTTTAAAGAAAACCTAGTGCTGAAAAGTTTGCCTACTGCAGGCCTATACTAAAAGACATGCAACTGAAAGGACCAGCACTGACATACACACTTCAATATGAAAGAGTATGTATCAATAAGTGTACAGAGTATATACCATTACAACTTCATGTGGAGACTTTTGCTGGTTTTGCTACATTGGTGGTATTAAACAAGCAAATCTCTTCCAGGAGAGATTAGGCCTAGGACTAAAACTTTTTTGTGGATAGATTATTTGTTCTTTTTGTACTATGTTAAGCATACAGTTAACATTCAAATAATAATGCATTATGCCTAATGACAGCATGTCAGAACATGGGAAGAGAGTTGTTAAAAATAGCTTAAAAGCTGAATACAGGATGTTTACACCAGATTTCAACTGGCTCATTTGAAAAAGTGGCTGCTGTCCCTGGACTGCAGGGATAAGATACAAGAATTTCCCCTTGCCTCCAGCAAGGGAGACAGAAAAATCTAATGGACTGTCATCTTTTCCCCAGGCCAGCAAGGAAGCTAAAGGTACAGTTTCAAACTGGGAAAACAGAGGTTTCCAGAGGTGAAAATAATTCCAGATGAGTGACATATTTCAATCGTCATCCTCTGTCTTATGAATGTTGGGTTACAAGTAATTTTCTTTTCATGATGAAACTAGTATAGAAAAATGTCCCCCCCCCCCCCCCCCCCCCCCCCCGCCCCAAACAAAAACAAACTAAGAAATTACACAAAGAGATGTCAGCTTTAGAGGATTTTTTCCCCATATGGTAATTCAACATTTCCAACATTTTCCTATTTCACAACCTCCAAACAACTCATTTTTGTTAATCAATTGTGTAGCTACTGCTAAAGCAGCCCTCTACATTTTGAAGTAGGATAGACCAGACAACCTTTTACATGTTCCTTTTCAGCCACCCAAACGTTATGCTTCCTCAAATAAGCATGCAACAAATTCCTTCAAAACTTTTCACTTAATTTAAATTTATTTTTAATATTAATCTATTCCTTAGAATCCAAAATGTTTCAAGTCTGACATGATAACAATAACATTTTTGCGTGTTACAGTTTACTGGACTACATCACATTATAGAAGGCCTTAATACTTAACATTAACAGTCAGTCACATCTCCATAGTTAAGGCCAAGTTTCAGCTTGCACATGAAAGCATGTTTTCAACTTGTTTGCTCTGAATTTAAAAGACCATGCATTGTATCCAAAATTAAAGTACCTCCTCTTTGAGTACAGAATGAATTTTCTGGCAGTTCTTAAGCAATTCCATTGGTCTAAGTCAAAACTCATTAAACTGTTTCTGTTAAGAAATTATGCACTTCCATCAGTTCTTTAAAGAGTTTTCAGGACAAAGAAAAAGGACCTTTCAAATTTACCATATAGTATAAATTAACTGAAACCTACTGTATTCACTATTTTTTCAAATATAAATTAAGCTAAGCTAATTCAAAGTTGTATCTGTCATTAATTACGATTCAATCAGTGAAGTTAACAGTTTAGATAGAGGACTTAAACTAGGCTACTCTGACAGCAGACCTAATAAGACCAATCACCATCCTTCTTTTATAGCTAATTTGAATTATGAAATTGTTGCAAAGGGGAATGGACACCTCATGAACTCTCGGTAATACATTGCTTGGCCTGTCATTTACTGTTTCTCAAAGGTTCCATGGCTGCACATCAACTTAGACCATGGGTTTCAAATTCATCTGGCCCCATCAGGCCTGTCTGTAGGCCAGATGTGGACCGGTCCCAGAGCCAGCATGCAGAGCAAGTCTGGTGGGGTGCCGCATACGGCATGCTTCCCATGCCAGTCCCCCATGCCATATGCAATGTGCACCAGCCCTACTCTGAAGCATGCACTACAGGAGGCACAAGGGCTGGACTTGGTGCCGTGGGCACTGCATGCAGCCCAGGGGTCCAGCATGGAGTATGCACTTCATCATGGGCGACCCCAAGTCTCGGTGCAGCACCAGATTGCTGATGGGGGGCGTCCCCCAGAGGCTGATCTCTGAGCCCGGAACTCACCACTGGTGAAACTGGAAATGCACTTCCGGTTTCATGGCTGGTGATTCCAGGGGGTGCATGGCCAATCTCAGGGGGTGCACCCCCTATGCACTGCATGCAACTCCCCATCAGATCAGTCCTGCATACTGGCTCTGGGGCCAGTCCAGATCAGTTAGGCCATCCATGCATACTGTAGCCAAAGCACAAGGCCAGTCTAGCAGAGCGCAGCATGCAGTGCGTGCCCTGTATGCAGCACCAGGTCCAGCCCATGTGTTAAATGTAGCACTAGCCCCAGAGCCAGCACATAGATCCGGTCGCATTGGGGCACTGTGTGAGACAAGTGCCTTGAGTTGCGTACAGCACCCACAGTATCAGATCTACCCACGCACCAGACTGATTCAAAAACCTTGAGCCAGAACATATGGCTCCACAGGTCATATGTTTTACAGCCCTAACTTAGGCAAAAGTGTTTGCAAGTCTCCTTACAGTGTGGCTGAATAAGAATCACTGAATATTGATACAGCAACTGCAGGGGACATGAGGTCACAATCCTTAAAATTCTCCTCAGTTTTCCTGTTCGTGCAGTTTTTAGTACATACATAGGTCTGATATTGGATCAGTACTGATAGAAAACTGACTATATTGGAAATCGGCCTGATGTGACCAATAAACACCTGTGCATGCGCGCAGCTGCAGCGCAGCACAGCACATAGGTGGCAAGAAGCACAGCCAGCAGCGTGGAGAACTGCGTGCAGCTGGTAAATCTGTTGTGGTGAAAGTGGAGAGTGGAGGGGGGAGGGAAGGGACATGGGCAGATCAATGCCCCCTGCAGTGAGGGAGGGAGGGAGTGGGGCTGGAGCTGGGGCAGGCACTGCCCAGCCAGTGCAGGGCAGGGTGGAGCTGCAGCTCCTCAGCAGGGGGCAGGGCACCTTCTGCTGCTGTGTGCACCCCAGGAGAGCACGTGCCTCCAGATCTGTGCAGGGCGGGGCAGGGTGGGCTGTAGCTGCAGGCTGGGGCTGCGCAGGGCTCTTCCTGGTGGGAGCTGGGCCAGGTTGTGCTTGGGGTGGGTAGTGGCGGCGCTGGGAGGAGGCTACGGAGAGGAAGGTCTGCAGCCACCGCAAATTTTGCCATAGCCCACCCCTCAAGTCCTCCCTACCAGCACCACCCACCCAGGGCACAGCCCGGCCCAGCCCCTGCCGGGAAGAGCCCAGTGCCGCCCTGGCCCCAGCCTGCAGCTGCAGCCCGCCCTGTGCAGATCTGGGGGGCACATCCCCCCGCACCCTCCCCCGGACGAGCCACAGCTCCGTCCTGCGCCTCACCCCACCTGGGCAGTGCCTGCCTGTCCCAGCCCCACTCCCTTCCTCACCACAGGGGGGGGCCGTTGATCTGCCCCCCACACCCCTTCCCTCCCCTCTGCCCTTCCACTACAGACTTACCAGCTGGATGCAGCTGTATTGTAAATCGGATCAGTATTGACTGCCTCCTTAAAAATCGGCTATGGGTATTGGCCCCCAAAATCTCTATTGGTGCACCCCTAGTTTTTAAAAATGAAAATTCTAAGCCAAAATATTTGCTATGTCAGAAAAATACAAGAAAATCCTACTGCACATTTAAAAAAGTCAGAATAATCTAATATGTTACCACAAACACTAAAGCAGAGCTGTTAAATGTATATCTTTTGCCTTTAAAAAGATAGGAACCTAAATTCTGTGAAGCAAACAGTGGCAGGGAAACTCCCAGTATTGCCATCATGACAGATCATGTAGAAAAAACAAGAATACTACAAATGCAAAAATATTGAAAGGAATGAGGTAGAAGATGAGAGCACTGGACAGAGAGCGAGGATGCAGGTGAAAGCAACCAGTTTTAAGTTGTGGGTTCTAAGAAAGAAGGACTTACCAAATTTTCTGGACAGAAAATAATATAGATTAGATTAAAGTATTTTTCTGTTGAATTTATGACTTAAGTTTTTGTCAGTAAGACTTTTTATAATAAAAAAGACAAGTTAAAATTTTCCATGCGTGACATTTAATTATTGGGAGGTCATTTTAAATTCAAGATCATCTTAGATTTGGATAAATATTGTAATGGTATATAAGGATCTTTATAAAGCTAGGGGTCTATATAAAATTTCATTCATGCCTCCAAGCAAGACCCACGTCTAGTTGCCTAGAAGTCTTTTCAGGCAAAAAGGGAGGTGCATGATGAATCTGGTTCCTTACTGGTTTGGGGGCTGTTGAGCAGGGTAAAATGGGAATGTTTCATAGTAGCTAGGGTCAGGAGGGACCTGAACAGATCATCTAGCCTGACCCCCTGCCATAGGCAGGAATGAATGCTGGGTTCACAAGACCCCAGATAGGTGATCGTCCAACCTCCTCTTGAATATGCCCAAGATTGGGGCAAGGACCACTTCCCTGGGAAGTTGGTCCAGATTTTGGCCCCCTTAACTGTAAAATATTGCCTTCTATTCTCCAACCTAAACCTATTCTCCATCAGCTTATGACCATTGTTCCTCGTCACCCCAGGTGGTGCTGGGGAGAAAAGAGCTCTGCCTATTTGCTGCTGATCCCCCTTGATGAGCTGGTAGGCAGCCACCAGGTCCCCCCTCAGCCTCTTCTCACTGAGGCTGAACAGGTTCAGGTCCTTCAGTCTCTCCTCGTAGGGCCTGTCCTGCTGCCCTCTCACCAAGCGGGTGGCCCTCCTCTGAACCCTCTCCAGGCTGGCCACATCCCTTTTGAAGTGCGGTGCCCAGTACTGGACACAGTACTCCAACTGCGGCCTGACCAAAGTCGCATAGAGGGGGAGGATCACCTCTCTGGAACAGCTTGAGATGCACCTTTGGATGCACGACAAGGTATGGCTGGCCTTGCTGGCTGCGGTCCGGCATTGGCGGCTTATGTTCATCTCGGAGTCAATAATGACTCCGAGATCCCTTTCCGCCTCTGTGCTTTCAAGAAGGGAACTCCCCAGCCTGCATGTATGCTGTGGATTCCTTCTCCCAAGGTGCAGCACCCTGCATTTTTCTACCTTGAACCCCATCCTATTCTCGTCTGCCCACTTCTGTAGTCTGTCTAAATCTAGTTGCAGCCTCTCTCTCCCTTCAAGTGTGTCCACCTCGCCCCACATCTTAGTGCCATCAGCAAATTTGGACAGCGTGCTTTCCACCCCCTCGTCCAAGTCGCTGATGAAGATGTTAAACAGTGTGGGCCCGAGGACCAAGCCCTGGGGTACCCCACTGCTCACATCTCGCTAGGTTGAGTACAACCCGTCCACCACTACTCTCTGGGTGCGTCCCATCAGCCAATTTTTTACCCATCCAACTGTGCAGGCATCAATGCCGCAGTCACTTAATTTGTTGATGAGGATGGGGTGAGAGACAGTGTCAAAGGCCTTCTTAAAGTCTAGAAAGACTATGTCCACAGCGACACCATCATCCAAGGATTTAGTTACTTGGTCATAAAAGGCAATCAGGTTGGTCTAGCAGGACCTGCCTTTGGTGAACCCATGCTGATTGCCCCTGAGCATGATCTCCCCTGCAGGCCCCCCACAGTTATGCTCCTTGATGATCCTCTCCAAGATCTTCCTGAGCACCAAGGTGAAGCTTACAGGCCTATAATTACTTGGGTCCTCCTTCTTCCCCTTCTTAAAAATAGGGACCACATTAGCCAGTTTCCAATCCCCCGGCACCTGGCCAGATGACCACGAATGCTCATACAGCCGGGCCAAAGGCTCCGCGATGAACCCTGCCAGCTCCCTCAACACCCTTGGGTGGAGGGCATCTGGACCTGCAGGTTTTAAAATGTCTAGCCCTCCCAGAAATCCCAAACTACACCTGCACTGACTAAAGGCTTGATAGAGCTATCCCCAAGATTGTCTCTACCTCTGGTAGGTGGGATATCCCGATCCCTGTTCAGGAAAACAGAGGCAAAGAAACTGTTAAAAATATCAGCTTTCTTGTCTGGCGTGGCCACCAGATTACCGTTTGTGTCTTGCAGGGGTCCTACATTGCCTGGTGACCTCTTCTTACTTCCAATGTACTTGAAAAAGGACTTTTTGTTGTCCTTAATCCTGGACGCTAGCCTGAGTTCCATCTCTGACTTGGC
Organism: Alligator mississippiensis; assembly: GCF_030867095.1. Lineage (NCBI taxonomy): Eukaryota > Metazoa > Chordata > Crocodylia > Alligatoridae > Alligator > Alligator mississippiensis. The sequence goes on along the minus strand of NC_081828.1, from coordinate 82,512,543 downwards.
CTTCCTAATAGCCCTCCTACACTCCCGGGCCGAGGAGGAGTACTCCTCCTTGGTGATAGCTCCTCCCTTCCACTGGTTGTACGCCTCCCTTTTAGTCCTCAGGCATTGCTGAATGCCCTTGCTGAGCCAAGGGGGTCTTTGAGCACTCTTACCCACTTTGCTTCTCTCAGGGACTGTTATCCTTTGGGCCTGGAGGATCACCCCCTTAAGGTACAACCATCCCTCATGGGCTCCCATCTCCTCTACCTTCTGGGCCCTTAGTACCTCCCCCACTAGTCTCCTAAGCTCACTGAAGTTGGCCCTTCTGAAGTCAAAGGCTTTAGCCTTGGTGTGAGCCCTAGATGCCCTGCGTTGGATAGTGAAATCCAGCAGGTGATGATCGCTATTGCCCAGGTGGTCAAGGACCTGCAGTCCCCTCACCAGGTCATCCCCCGTGGCCAGGACCAGGTCCAGCAAGGTGTTACCCCTAGTGGGGCTGTGCACTTCCTGGATAAGGTGATGGTCTTGTAATACAGCCAGGAACCTACGCGAGCGGTCAGACCTGGCTGTCTGCTCCTCCCAGCAAATGTCTGGGTAGCTTAGGTCACCCATGACAATAACATCCCTTGACCTAACCACCTCCATAAGCTGACTAGAGAAGTCCTGGTCTAGCTCTTCCCCCTGGTTGGGTGGTCTGTAGTAGACACCCACCATAAGGTCCCTTTCACCATGCCCCCCTTGCAGTTTGACCCATAGTGTCTCTGCCTGACCCTCCTCTAACCTGAAGCTAATCCTTGATGATGTGAGGTGCTCTTTGACATAGAGCGCAACCCCCCACCTTTCCTCTGGGATGGGATCATGCTTAGCATTTTCAATGCCAAAAACCTGCCTCCATACCATTTAGACACCTGGAAGTATGTATATAGCTAAGGTGACCACATGTTCTGTTTCAGTACAGGCAGTCTGATTTTAAACTTCAGTCCCACATGTCAGTTTGGTCATTTTGAATGCTTTTGTCTCGTTTTCAGAAGCCACACACACAAGCACATACTCTCCATCATTTTGAACTGAAACTGGAGCTTGGGGATAAGTGAGCATACTGGGGAGCCAAGTGTCTTATTTTGAGACTTGGAAAATATGGTCTCTCTATCCTTAGCATAAGGACAGGATACTCACTCTTGCCACCAAAGAAATAAGCTCTACTATCTTACTCTCAACATGCATGTGTCAATTCTAGGATGTCTCCTCCTTGCCTCATTTCTGGGGGCATCCTTGGCACCACAGTGGACCTGGGTTTCCTCTGTGCTCAAATATATATGCTTCTCTTTTTATAAGGTGTTCCTGACAACATTTTGAAAGTGGTCTCAAATAATCATATTACACAAACAACTGAAAGAAAATATTGCTTACAGCTTAGTAATATTATTACTGTAATATTGTTTACAACTTAGTAATACCATTGCAAAATGACAAGTGCCAGAATAAAGCCCGTGTCATGCAATATCTATCTCCATGCCATAGAGAATTATAGGGTTGGAAAAGACTTCCGTAATCCAACCCCTACCACCAATGCAAGGTGCACTACTAGCAAGTCATCCCAGGAGGCTTCCTAGCCCATCTGTGAAGATAACCTCAAAGAAGGAGATTCTACAACTTTCCTAGCCAATCTGTGCCATTGCTCTTACAGTCTGGATTTCTGAAGGTGGTATCTTTTATGGGATCAAAGGCATAGTCAGAGAGATTTAGATATGGTGCCCAAAAGTTTGACTAAATCTCTCTAAACTATGAAGCTAGTCCAATAAAAAATATGATCCACAAAACACTCCTACAGAACACATATTTTCTGGATCCTCATGGCTACAACATCTTTCTACCACTTAGGAAGATTTTCTGCAATTTAACGTATATTTACGTTTGATTCTAAATCTGTCATTTGAAACATCTTCCTTAGAGACGCATTAGGCCCAAAGCTTTATTCTGCCAGTGATCTTGGATGTAGTTAATCCAGGGGTGCCCAAAATGTGGCCCGGGGGCTGGATGCAGCCTGCCAGGCCATTCTATCCGGCCCATGGGGCCCCTAAAAAAATTTAGAAAATTAAAATTTATCTGCCCTGGGCTGCCTGTCATATGGCCCTTGATGGCTTACCAAAACTCAGTAAGCAGCCTTCTGCCCAAAATAATTGCACGACACTGAGTTAATGCAATGAAAGGCTCCAAACATGGGATCAAGAACTCTGCAAGCCAAACTGCAGTAAAGCAAAACACAGACACTGGGTTTAGGCTGGGGTTTTGACTTGCATCAAAACATCTGACCTAAATGAAAACAGGCCGGGGCAGTTGTTTACACCAGCAGCATGAATGACAAGGAAATCAAATCAGCCTGCTTCTCCCATGTCCAAGTACCTGTGAAGTATCCAAATCAGCACCTCGCCCCAGGCCAGTGGGCTTGCCCTTCTGTAGGATATCAGGAGAAGAGGTGTGGTCCCAGGAGAAATCCCACCAGTTCTCAGAGTTAGGGGAGCCGAGGACTTCCGGTCAGGCCTCCTGACTGGTTTTTCACAGCTGCTTCCACAGGTCGTCCTGATCCACCGTCGGAGTTAGCACACCCGGCGTGTTCGGTTTGATCCCATGCCTGAAACAGACACAACCCACTTCCCAAGTCAAAGCCTGTTACAAAGCTGAGACCCTAGGGAAGTGGCAGCCCGTGGGCCCACGCCAAGCACCCACCCCGTCCCCCAGCCTCCCCCCAATCCCAGCACAAGCGGGGCTCGCTGCAATGACCGGCCACCTGTAGACGCCTCTTCCGACACGAGACCCAGGCGGGGACAAGCAGCCCCGGGACGAGCCCCGCCGCTGTGCAGCTGCCCCCACACGCCCGCCAGCCCGGGGCGGGCAGGGAGCAGACGCGGCGCACTGCTAGGCCCGGGGGAGACGAGAAAGGGACCGTCCCGGCCGGCGCAGGAGGAACCAGCTGGGCCCCAGCCAGACGCCCTCCCGCCCGCAAAATGGCGCGCTGTGCCCCGGCCCGGCCCGGCCCGCACCTCCCCGCCGCCCGGGCGCCCCTCACCTCGTTCTGCCGAGAAGCTGCCCCCGCCTCAGAGACACCGGAAGAGGCCGCGACGCCGCCGCCAGCTCTCGGCGAGGGCCGCCCCGGGGCAGGCGGAGCCGCTGCCCGCCCCGCCCCGCCCCGCCCCCTGCCCCCGGCCGCGAGAGCGCCGTTCGTGTGGCCGCTTCCCTTCCCCCACCAAGGACCTCCCCAGAGGTGCCAGGTAGCGGAGCCCGCCGCTCTGGGCAGCCGAGCCCCGCGTCCCACACGAAGTACTGGGTGAGCTGGGGTACACGAACCCGGGCACGCCCCTCTGACTCCCCCCAAGTTTAAAACCAACCGCCTGGCAGTAGCACAGCTCGGAAACACCATGTATCTGGGTTCACCAAGGCAGTTTTCCTGAAGCATTCCTGGGGATACCTGTTCTTCTGCCCCGGTTTCGTACCCACCCAGGTGTTGGGGCTTAAAGCCCACTTTATGGAAATGGGAGGCTCCTCCCTGACTTGCTCCTGCGGCCATGTGGCTGAGGGCAGGCGAAACAACAGCATCCAAACCCAAAGTCTCCAGAGTTTGGGCCCACATGGAGGATGCCCACCAAAGGATTTGGAAACATCTGAAGCCCCTGGTGTGGGTGGAGGATGTTTGCTCCTAGTAGGGCCACTTATGGTTCTGGACTCTTGGATTTGGGATTAGTTTGGGCTAATTTGGCCTTGGATACAAATTAAAAAGAAATTAATCTCCAGATACTTACCTAGCAGGGGAATCACCATGTATCTGGGTCCACAAAGGCAGTTTTCCTTAAGTGTTCCTGGGGATAACTGTTCTTCTGGCGTGGTTCAGTACCTGTGGAGGTGTTGGGGCTTAAAGACAGGAAGAGTGTCTGGGACAGTGCTCCGCTCCCTGGCATGGCCTCGGGGGGGGGGGGGGGGGGGGGGGGGGGTTGTCCCACAGTGTCCTGGAGCCTGTGAAGCCTTACTCAGGGCAGGCAGCAGCTCCTCCTCTCTCCTCCCCAAGATGAGGCAAGGCAGGGATGGAGGCTGAGGCGGTGCAGGCTGGTGTGGGCTCCACCAGCTCCAGGGAAGTGTTCCACTGATGTTGGGGGAGCAGAGCGCTTCCCCAGGGCCGGCAGAGTCCGTGCCAGCCCCAGTCCTTGGCCCCAGCTCCAGCCCCCTTCGATAAGTGTCCCACGCCAAACCAAGGCGGCACGCTCACAGATCGCTAATCCTTAGAAGGATCATCAGTCTGGATGCCAGGATAGCCTACGAAATCTGGGACTGTCGTGGCCAAACCAGGACATAAAGACACCCTAATTATAAACTACCTGATTCCTCCTAAACTCTTCACTCCATGGATGTTAAGGACCCTTTCTTCTTTTTTACTTCATCTTGATGTTCCACTACTCAAGCTATCCTTTGTTCTGCAATGCTGCTGTCTGCTAGCTGCTTCTGGTCATGAAGCTCCTATTTCACAACCCAGCAGAGGATTTTTAAGTCATTCCAATGACGTTGTATTGGTTTTTGCTTCAGTCTTAAACTGAATCAGGCTCCTAGCACATTAGTAAAGCTTCTAATTTATTTTTAAATGGCAAAAAATATGCATTGTTTTATATAACCCTGGCTACAGGACTACCTGCAAAACCCAACTCTGAATCCTTGGAGGTGCCCACAACCTGGAACCACCTGCCCCCCTGGTTTAGGGAGGTTCTCCTCACAGCAAGGCATCTACTGCCCCTGGACCTTCAATTAGACACCCCACAATTTTCAGCTATGTACACTTTATTTACAAAGGGTTAAAGAAAAGGAAACTAATTAATACACAACTGGTGAACTGTTAGAAGCTTATTTACACCCTCAGTCAATAATGTACATGATGATGGCCTTGGTTGATGTGTGTACATGTGTAGCCTGGACCAGATGCCCAAAAAGGTGGAGCTGCTTCCATGCCCCTCCTGTGGAAAGTGTGGTCAGGTCCTTCCTGTGAGAGTCTCACGAGGCTTGCCCCAGGGATTGCTGTGCTGCAGGCAGGTGCTCCCTCGCCAAAATTCCCGTAAGATAGCTCACCCTGCCCAGACCCTTGTCCCGACACCCCAGGAGCAGGGTCTGAGCTGGAGCTCTGGCAGTCTCCCCTGCCAGCGCCTGCACACACCCGCTTGCCAAGCAGACAAAGTTCGCCCCCTCGCTCAGGTCTTAACTCTATCACAGGGGCCTTGCCCTGTATGAGAGCAAACACCCTAGCTCTGCCTCCCACCAAGAGCTCACAGTGAGCTGGATCAATCTTTCTTCAGTCCCCCCTCCCCCCTAGTGCACCTCACAGCACACAGGGGCTTGGAGAAGAGTCCTCCTCACTTGGGGGTCTCCAGAAGGGCTGGCTGCTCCTCCGAGCAGCTCGGGCAGGTCTCCCAAGGGAAAAGGAGCAAGAGAGGTGCTGCAGCTGGGCTTCCTAGCCCTCCAGCCTGCAGCACAGCCCACACTGTCCTCAGGCTCTGGCAACCGTGAGGATGGGATGTGGTGCCCAAGCTCTCCCTCAGCCTCTGGGCTTCTCTCCCGGCTCTCCAGAGTGGGCTTCATCTGCCCTTATCACAGGATCTCCGAGGAGCCATGCTGTTCCATGCTGCTGCCTGGCTGAGTTCACCCTGGGACCATTGTTGGTTACATTTATATGTGGTGATGCACCTCACCAGCTGCAACTCCCTTTTCAAAATTCTAGATCTGCCCATGCCTGTGAATGATTTGAATTAACACTTTGCCTTGGAACAATCCAAGCTAATTCAACTTAATTGCCACTTAAGCTAAATGTGTAAGGGGCTGGACCAGGCCCAGAGAGAGCCAATATGTCTCATATCAACCTTGTCTGTTTTTAATCTGTTTCCCTTGATGCCCGCTGGCCTGGAATTCTCAGGATGTACCACAGCAGCACACCAAGAAAGTAGACTCTCATGTATCATAGGCCACATAGATCAGCCTGGGAGGCTGAGGGCATGGAGACATCTGCTTTTCCATATCATCATTTTTCATTTTCAGATGAAAATACCAAGTTTCCAGTAAAAATGTTTCAGGCTTTGGACAAAATCTGTTCAATTTGTAAGAATATGTAAGGGGGAAACAGTCCACCCAACTCAAATTACTGGCACAAGAATTTTTTTTGGAAATACAGCACTTTTATAATAATTTTCTAAGAATTTTTTGAAAATACAATTTGAAAAAGGGGCAGCAAATTAATTGATGCCTACATTCATTGTCTGCAAATGGTGTCTTAATATCCTTGCAGTCTTTATGAGTAGACAGAGCCATATCCCACCTTGCAAGGTTCAAAAGAACCCCTAACCCCCAGCCTGTCAGCAGAGTTTATTAGTTTATGCATATCACCATGCTGCTTTTGGGTCTGGATGTACCAGTTCCTCCAACTGCACTCCCACTGACCTTGTGCCCTATGATCTTGTATCCATGATGATACTGCCACTGAGTATTAGTTAACAATATTATTGCTACAACTAAATGTAGAATGAAACATTCATGTAATTTTAATAGGTATTCATCTAGAAAGAAGCAATAGCATTTAAATATATATATATATTTTAAATTGTTAGTGACTACAGTATAAAATATTTATCAAATTTACACATAACCACATTGCCCGGTGCCATATCAGGCCCTACAGGAGCAGGAGGGAGAAACTTCAACAGAAGTTGGCAGCTAAGGATCTTGTGAGAAGCTGTGATAGAAGAGGGGTGGTAAAAATACCGGCCTGCAGAGGGGCTTTGTCCAGCCCATGCTGGGTCCCTTGGTCCCTGTGACAGGTCGCCCTCCCCAGCGCCATCCTCCGGATCATCTGCGCCTTACGCGGGGCACCCTCGGAGCCCTCTTGGACCTCTGCTGTCCCACTCTAATCTCTCCTGCCATATCTTGATGTTATTAGCATGCGAGCTGGAGACTACCAAACCAACTGAGTATGTTGGGGTCTCTCCTATAAGGTTCTGACCCCATATCTAAGCCTCAGGGGCTATGCGTGGCTCCTCCCACCCCAATACCACGCCCCAAGCCTCGCAGATGGAATAGACGTTGTTCAGTCTCTCTCTGTCTCCCTCCTTCCCGCCCTCTCTCAGGGCCTTCTCTGTAATGCTGCCCTTCTCTCGGGCCTCTTCTACCATGCCGCCCTTCTCTCGGGCCTCCTCAGTAATGCTGCCCCCCTTCTCCGGGGCTCACCGCACTGCTGCCCCCTTCCCCAGGGCTCCCCACGGCCGCACTGAGGCTTCTCCCCAACACCCCCTTCTCTGGGGCTTCTCAGCTGCCCCTCTCTGGGGCTGGGGTCTATACACCCCGAATACTTGTCCTCACCGGCACTGGGGTCCCCACACTAGTGTGAGTCCCTTATGAGGCCTCCTCCATCCCCTAATAGCCTCACCCAAACCTCCAGTTATAAACAACATAAAACACAAGCCCCTAGGCTATAACATAATTTAAAGTCACCCGGCTTATAGCCGTAATCCTTTACCCGGCTTGGGCTGTACCTGCGGTTCTCGCATCATTGCTTGGGGAGCTCCTTTCTCTCTGGCTGCTGGCAGAGAACTGCCACCTGGCCTCCTGCCTGTGATTTATATAGGAACCAGGCCCTGCCCCTTCTTGTTGTCATTACCCAATGATTGTGTGTGTGCTTCGGCACTGCAGAATTATTTCCCGCCACATGGAGCTTTCTTTGCACGGTGCAATTCTCAGCTGCAGAGAGAAAACCCCAGTACAAAGGAGTTCCCGCCGCTCGCATGCAAATTTGTTCCCCATTATTGGCTGTTTCTAAATTATTCCCACATGGTGGCTAGCGATTGGCTAGCTAGCCGTATAAGAGGCTTGAGCAGTTTCCGCCCAAGTCGGAGATCTCCGAGAATCTCAGGAAGATCCTGAGAACCCCGATTCCGAGAATTCTGGGAGAAATCCGAGAGAATTCCGGCAAGGAGTCCACGATTATCTCGTGGATTTCTACGTATATCTCAGACTGAATGATGGTTTGATCAGCCATCAAGAATCTCTCCCCGTCACCGGACGATCCTTGACGTACCCCTGCCCTGCCCGCTTGTTGAGAGTCACAGCTCGGACTCTTGTATCGGTTCAGAGAGTTCTCATTGTGTTTGTTTTGCAGAGCCTAGCAAACTCCGCTCGTGTGTCTTCGGTGGAGCCTAGCAAACTCCACTTGTGCTTGTCTGTAACTGCAACTCAAGCAAGTTTTCCTGCCTGCATTGCGACCATCTACGGTGTAAGTAAAATAATCTTTAATCAACCTCCACGCGTCTGTGCCTAATTCTAGTTCGCCATGCCGACTTCCCCGGCCCACGTGCCCTGGCTGCTGGCCACAGCCCCTCGGCCCTGACACTTATCAGCTGGCCAGGCAGGTGCGGATCATTAGCTCCCTCTAGTTGCCTCAGCAACCAGCACCTGAGGAGTCTTCCCAGCTTTCTCAGTAGCAGGCACCATAGTGCCCTGCTACAGTCCCCTGGCTGAGGGACCCAGCATGGCGTGTTCTGCCGCCCCTCGGGAACACAGCAGGGCTGGGGTGGCTCATCAGCTGAACTGCCTTTCTAGGCAGCCAGAACAGTGGTGGCTCCTTCTGGCTGCTGCTGCTGCTGGCACCAGCCCCACAGTAGAGGCGGGGACCAGTGCGCGCAGCCCCAACCCTGCGTGTCCCACACCCACTCCGGGCTTGTCCATCCGGGCTGAGCAGCAGCAGCACGGGACAGAAACTGCTGCTCAACGCAGGGTAAAAGCGGTGCCTTCCCCTCACCACTGCCGGTGCTTCCTGGTATAGCTGCCCAAAGCCCGCACGGGGCTGCCCTGTGTTTATGCTGTGTCACCACCGTCACTGGGCTGCCCGGCAAGGCAGCAGTGGCAGTGCAGACCAGACACAGGGCAGCCCTGTGCAGGCTCTGGGCAGCAACACCAAGGGCAGGAGCAGGTGCTGACTGCCTCAGGGGGACAGCTGCAGAGGGCTCCCATGTGCACATCACCATACCCACAAACCCTCCCCCACACACAATCGCACATTCTACAAGCACCGCACCCACCCACAACCTCCCCCACACACAATCGCACACTCTACAAGCACCGCACCCACCCACAACCTCCCCCACACACACACCATGCGCCTCCGGGGGGAGCCCCACTCACTGCTACACACACATACCCCACCACACACATGCACCCACACACACACCCCCAGCCACCCTCCCCCTCCACACACCTCACAGTCCCCCACAAACCCCATACTTACCCACACATCCCCACAAACCCCTTCCATACTCATGCACCCACATCCACACACACCCTCCACACCCTCCCCTGCACCCCACATACACGTCAACACACACATATGCCACAGCCCCCCGCAAAACCCATACCCACCCCTCCACTTCCCCGACAGTACACAAAAGTAAGACTGCATTTTGAACTATTATGGGATCACTTCTATATATACAGCGCAAATGCCCACAAATCAGGACAAAAATATTTTTAAAAATAAAATTAAAATATGTTATTACAACTGTTTGACTTTTAGTATATAATTTGGGGTTTTTTCCAGTTCCAAGATGGCAAACCCCTTTCCCAAAAGGAGCACTTCTAGGGGCAAGGGAAGGGACTTCCGGTGACAAAGGTCAGAGGTTAGGGGGCAGGACTTCCAGTCCCAAGATGGTGAGCAGGGTGCAGGGTGCTTGTCAAGGAGTGGGGCTACCCTTGTGGCCCTCGACAGCTTACCAAAACTTGTTAAGCAGCCCTCCAGCTGAAATAATTGCCCGTCCCTGTGATAAAGGATAGAAGTTCCTGGCATCTGAGAGATGTGCTCACCACATGAAAAAATTGAAACTTTCATTGTTAAAGTCAAGCGATTCCCAAATTTTCCATTGTCATTTAAGAGCTTTTCTGAAGTGAACTCTGTGATATCAAAACCAGTTATTTCTGAAAGACTATATATCTTATGCAAAGAACAATATAACTGACAAACTGCAACTGTTTATAGGGGACAGAAGGAGCAGCTCCTTAAATTATTGTGTATTCTATGTAGAAAGTAAATTTTGTCATCGTGGGAAATATTAGTCTTGTGGAGAGATGCTGGAGATTTTATGCCACCAGTAAAAATTCTTAAAGTTTCTTAAAATGATGGACAATAACTGTAATTCAGAAGTATTGCATTTGACAGTAAATTCTACATTAGACCTCATTCTGATCATTTTTAAGTTGAGAAAAATGGCTGGTTATCTCAGAGCCAGTGATCAATAATTTTATACATTATGCACAACATAATCCCATTAGTTTGTGATAAAGATTATCATTTAACATTAATGTTTCCAATATTAAATGCATTAAAACCTGATAGATCTTAGAGTGCTTGTAAATAGGGAATTGTCCCATAAAGGTGTTTCTACTGGGGTCCTATGGAGATCTCTTCTTTATCTCATCGTTTCTATCCAGTGATCCTGAAGAAATTATAAAATTATTACATGTAAATTTTGAAAATTATGGTACATAATGATGGGGACAGGTCAATTATTGTAGACCAGTCTGGATCACTTGGTAATGCAGGTTTATTTTAGTATGGCCAAATGCAAAATCATACATATAGCAGCAAATAATGTAAGTTACCACAACAGCATGGAGAATGGTGCACCTAGAACATAATGAGACTGAAAACATAATAGTAGAAAACCAACTGAACATGAGATCCTCGTGCAATGTTTTGCTTAGAAGGCAAATATGATCCTTGGATGCACAAGCAAGGGAATTCCAAGCATGAATGGGGAGGTGGTATGGCCTCTCTATAGCAGGGGTTTTCAACCTCTGAAGACTCAACGCACCCCTCCATAAATTTTTCTGAATTTAGTGGCACCTGAGTTGAGAATGACCACTGTACTTTCTTAGCTTACCTACTTCATCTGATAAGCATAATGTAGGCAGGAGCACCCCCTGCTGCAGCATCCAGTTCCTCATCCAGCCCCACACACATATTGCACAGAACAGATCCAGCTGATGACAGCAGTGGGAGCAGGGCAGTAGCCTAGAGATAACATTTATTAAGACTTATTATATCAAGCATTTGACCAGAATACAGTTTCATGGTGTATTTAGGACTTTATCCTGAGTCCGTTTGTTGTCAGAGAAACAGACATAATAAAAGGAAGGAGAAACTAAAAATTACTGGCAACATTCATTATATCAGAAATAAAATGGAGAAGCTGATACGACTTCTAATCCCAAACCAAGGAGTAACCCAGCACCCAAACACACCCACTACCTGGATAGCTCCCAACATGCAAACAAACCCAACCACTCCTGTAGAACAGGATCAAAACTGAAACCGCACTTGGTGCATGTTAACTTTATATAAACAGAGAACTCATTCCAGATGAGCCGTAAACCTACACCTAGAAGGGGGCAGGTGGTAGGATATGGCAAGCAATTTCCTTCTCCTTGTATAAGAAAAAATGTCAGGTGGATATCAGTTATAGGACAAGCATTTAATATAGTGGTTCTCAGGTGGCTCTCTCCAGGGTGTTGTGCTGCCACCACAAGCTGGAACTGTCCTGCATGCCTCTCTTTCCAGGAGGTGTATGTAGAACCAGACAAAGACGCTGTTTCAGCAGGAGGAGGCTCTTCTGCCTGCAGTAGATGTATTAGATAAACCACTCTTGCCACAGCCACTGGAACCAAAGACATGCAGGGCTGTTTCATCTGGCTGTGGTGGCAATAGCAGCAGCAAGGGGGCTACAGCACCCTTGAAAGGGTCTTTCAGGACTCTGCTTGACAGTCAGTGCTATATGGCAATAGTGAAACCATTATGGGAATCCTCTGTCTTTGAAAGGGATATTGAAAAATTGGAAAGAGTTAAAAAAACGAGGTACAAAAAGTCAGAAAATGCTGTATTGTGAGAGATTTTTAAAAAGCAATACACTTAGTTTATCCAACAGAAGATGTCTTAGTCATAGTGTAAGATTTCCTAAGTAGGAAAGAGATCTCTAATGGCAGACATCTTTAATCCATTAAAAAAAGGCATAATAAGATACAATGTTTGAAAAGTAACAAAATTCATGTATGTTTAATGATGAAGATCATTAGCCATGGAAACAACTTATCTGTGAATGCACTGGTTCATCCATCATTCACAATCTTTAAAATCAAGACCGGATGTCTTTCTAAAATACACACTATAGCTCATACAAAAATTATGTGCCTGATGCACAAACTACTGGCTGAACTTCTAAGATCTGTGTTAATATGCAGCAGATCAGATTGGATGACCATCACAATGAATGATTCCTTCTTTCCTTAAAATCTAGGGTAAGGCAAAAGACCCAGAATGTTTCCTAGTGAGCAGCAAAAGAATGAGAGAAGTCCAAAGGTTGTTACAGCCACTGTGCCAAAGAAAACAAGGGATTTAGTGAGCCCTGACAGGCGACCTTTGAAGATCCCTTAATGTATTTCAGTGTGAGCACATATTTCATACCTAACTTATCCAATCTTGGTACCATTGCTCATATGATCTCCAAGGCAACTCACCAATGACTTCAGAAAGCTCCAAATTGGTCATCTGCCTCCAGGTTGGCTCTAGGAAAATAACTGACAATGCACAGTGTTATGTCATTTATAGTTAAGTTATGGAAGGAACAAGAGTTCCACCTTCAGGTTTGGGAAGATAGCAAAAGATACTGCAGATATATTTTAAATGTACAGATGGTGTTGTAGTTGATTAATAAAACCTATTTGTTGCAAACAGATGTAGACTTGTGGTAGAGGTCCATAACCATTATTGGAAGGGTCTCTAAAGGATCTGTTAACTTTGTATGGTTCTGCAGGTTACCATAGAAACTGGTCTGTGCCATCGATGAAACTTGTATACGGAAATCACAAAGCCTTCTGAAAAGTGGTGAAAACTGTTCTATTTCAAATATTTCCAATTAAGGTAGAACTACAGCAGTTACTTTTTGCACATGTTGATCATTCATGATTGTCAGAGATATTGATTCATGGTCAAGATGCGCAGTTCATTAAATTTGGTTGCTGCTTCTCAGGTCGTTGCTCAGTCTTATTCTCATCAGTATTTTCTTTGGTATGCAGTCTGTCAGATATTTTAGGAAGTGTTTTACAAGTTTGTTCCTACTGGGACAATAATTCTTCCAGTGGAACATTTTAAACTTCTATTGAGTATTTAGCTACAGGATTGTTACTGACTAGATTAATTTCACCACCTTCAGAATGGCAAGAACAGATAATAACGTTTCCATTGTTTTATCAAGAACAGTTGCTACCCTGTTACGTTGTCCATTGCTCCCTCTCAAAGCTTTTAACATATACAATGTGGTTTGTAATGAGATGTCATTTTATCTTGCATCCCTGAAAAAAGCAATGTAATTCTATAATTCCCAAGTGAAGTGTGCTTTGGAGAATGTATAGCCAACCCCTTCTGTAGCTACTTATTTTACCTGTGCAAAATACCGGTATTTAGTACAAGATTTCTTTATTGATTTGCATGTCATCAGTAAAACTCTTGTTACAATTTTAGGGGTAGGTAAAATTCTGATGGTGTGCTTCTTTGAATGTAGAATGTTTCAAAGTCTGCACAAATTGGGTTTCAGGAGCTGCTCTATACCCTTACAGGAAAGCAATTCTCCCAACTGGTAATTAAACACAGGAGAGGTTTATATATATGAGAATTTACACATTTTGATACAATAACATGTCAAAGAAACAAAACTAAATTAGTATGCAAATGCCACCTGGTTCTGTTCAGTTATCTATTATTTTTAGAGAGCTCTTTGTACCTTTAGTCTCCTGGATCTTCTAGCAATTACTCAGCCCTGGAACTTTGATTTGCTGGTGGTATAACCCAAAAACCACTGGCTCAGGAAAGTCTGTATCAAGGGACTGTAACAGCTCAAATCTACTATACCCTCTCACTGCTGACCAGAGCAAACCGAGAGAGGCACTGCTGGTGTAAGGTCAGCCTCATCTGAGCAGTTTCCATTAAAAGTGCAGTTGTAGCAGCTTTAAACTGCCTGCCATTGTCATAAATATGAAAGATAAAGTGATAGCAAAAAGTTCCTACAGTTGCATCCCTACATGCGACATGAGATCTCTTGCAGTTTGCAAACAATACATGACCAGGAATGAATGAAGGTCTACATCTTCTCCCCCATCCTTTTGCTTCCAATTAATCAGAATAGAAGCTGTGAGACTTGGGACTAATGATCAGATTTCAATGGATAAGATTAGATTTGTTTTTGTATGGATGTAAAGTAATTAGTAGTACCCTAAGTTTCAGGTGCAAGGCCATGCTGATTTATGCTTAACTATAAACAAAAGTGGCACTGACTGGATTAAACTAATTCCAGTATGACGCTCTTGTGTAGACACATGTTTTAAGTTTAGCTGATATATAAAACTGTAAAGAAAACGGTTATATAATTAGCATTACCAACAATAGATGGAATAATTGTCATCATTTATAATAGCTTGTCCCAGAAAGAGAGGCACAAGAAAAATGAAAATAGGATGAGGCATGGCATTATATATCAAAATGTATATATTTGCTCCAATATCAAAGGGAAGAAAGTAACTGATTTGTTGAGAACTGAATAAATGAGTAAAAGAACAGTAATTATGTTGTGGTAGGTATCTACTAGTTGATAGTATATGTAGAACACAGCTCTCTCTTTCAGAAAGTTTGAGATACAACTAGGAGGGTCACCTGTCTTTGATCTGATTCTGACCAACAAGGATGAATGGACTGTAAAAATGAAGGCAGTTGGAAATTTGGGCAAAAGCGATCATGATCTGATAAACTAAGGTGGACATATACCATATTTATTCACATACCACACACCACCAAATAATATATACAATTTATTTTTTCTAGGTATGGTTTTACATCACATTTCATTTCTTGCTGCTGTTTATTCATTTAGAAGTAGAATATTTCTTCCTTCGTTTCCTTTAATCATAGCAACAACTGAGGACATGAGAGATGCATTGGGGTTTTGATAATCTTTGGGGATTTAATAATCTGAGGTATCCATATTGCCTTCATTTTTCATTGTAGGGCTGCTTCATGTATGACAGGCAGCATGCAGAAAAAAAGTTCTTGCCACTAAAGGTACTGGCCATGTGGAGCAGAGGTGGAATCCTCTCATCAGATTCCTCCTCCTTCCCCACTCATTCTCTCAATGCCACAGCCAAATCATAGACAGACCAGCACTGTACAATCCTTAATTCAGCAGCAGCAACATCAGAGAGAGGCTTAAATCAATAGCTGTTGGCTCTGCAGCAAGAGTGAGAATGTTGTAAGAGACCGTATCCAAAGCCTTGCTAAAGTTAAGGTATATCATGTCCACTGCTCCTCCCGCATCCAGTCATCTCATCCTAGAAGGCAATCAGGTTGGTCAGGCATGACTTGCCCCTGGTGAATCCATGCTGACTGTTGCTAATCACCTTTTTCTTCTCCAAGTACTTAGAAATGGAATCCTTGAGGACCTGCTCTCTGATTTTTCCAGGGACTGAGGTGAGGCTGACTGGTCTGTAGTTCCCCAGATCCTCCTCCTCCCATTTCTTAAAAATGGGAACTATATTTGCTCTTTTCCAAACATCCAGGACCTCTCCTAATTGTCATGAGTTTTCAAAGAGAATGGCCACTGGCTCTGCAATCATATCAGCTATCTCCTTCAGCACCCAGAGGAGCAGCCTGTACCCCATGGACTTGTACATGTCCAGCTTTTCTAAATACTCCCTAACCCAGTGGTTCCCAATCTGTGGTATGGGTACCACCAGTGGTACACAAACAACCTGTCAGTGGTACTCATTAATAGATTTATTATAATAACTTTATATGACAAAAATTTGCTGGTGGTACTTAAGGTTGTATGGTTTTTAATTGGTGGTGCACAATCTGTCAGAGCTTGGAAACCACTGCCCTAACTTGTTCTTTTACCATTGTCTGCTGCTCACCTCTTCCCCAAACTCTACTGCCAGGTGCAGTAGTCAGAGCTGACCTTGCCTGTGAAGAACGAGGTGAGAAGGCATGGAGTACTTTAGCTTTTTCTGCATCATCTGTCACTAGGTTGCCTCCCCTATTTAGTAAGGGACCCCTTGATCTTCCTCTTGTTGCTGACATACTTGTAGAAACCCTTCTTGTTTCTACATCCTTCACACCCCTTGCTAACTGCAATTACAATTGCACTTTGGCCTGTCTGATTTCACCCCTGCATCCTCAAATAATAATTTTTGACTCCACCCTAGTCATTTGTCCATGTTTCAACTTCTTGTAAGCTTCATTTTTGTGTTTTAGCTCATTGAGGAGTTCTGTGCTAAGTCAAGCCAGTCTTCTGCCATACTTGCTAGTCTTTCTGTGCATCAGGATTGTTTGTTCTTGCACCCTCAGTAAGGTTTCTTTAAAGTAGAACCAGCTCTCCTGAACTCCTCTTGAGGAGTCCTCTCCCCCTCAGACTGGCCTCCCAGGGGATCCAACCCACCAGTTCCCTGAGGGAGTCAAAGTCTACTTTTCTGAAATCCAGGGTCCTAACTCTTCTTCCTTCCTTTCCTCAGGATCCTGAACTCAATTATCTCTTGGTCACTGCTGCCCAAGTTGCCATCTACTTCTAAGTTTCCCACCAATTCTTCTCTGTGAGCAGCAGATCAAGAAGAGCATGGCCCCTAGTTGGCCTCTCCAATGCTTGCACCAAGAAATTGTCCCCAACACTCCAAAAACTTCCTGGATTGCCTCTGCACTGCTATATTACCCTCCCAGCAGATGTCAGGGTGATTGAAGTCCCCCATGAGAACCAGGTCCTGTGATCTGGAAACTTCTGCTTGCTGTTTGAAAAAAGTCTTATCTGCCTTATCCTCCTGACCGGGTGGTCTATAGCAGACGCTCACTACAACATCACCCTTGTTGATCTCCTCTATGACCATAATCCTGACCTGGCCTATATCTAGTTTAATACTGGAGCTCTGAGCAATCATACAGCTATTTTACATAAAGAGCAACTCCTCCCCCTCTTCTCCCTTGCCTTTCCTTCCTGAACATTTTATACCCCACCATGACAGTACTCCAGTCATGCAAGCTTTTCCACTCACATCATAGGTCTGTGACCGTGAAAGAATTTCCAGTTCTTCCTGTTGTTTCTCAGGCTTAGTGCATTCAAGTACAGACATCTGAGGTAACTAGCCAACTGCCCTACTTTCTGAGGAAGAATGAGAAGGCCTTCCCTGTTGCCCCCTCCTACTTGCACTTCATCCAGCTCACCTGCTTCCCCACTTTCTTCAGGGCTTTGGTCTCTATCCTCCAGCAAATCTGATTTAAAGCCCTCCTCACTAGGTTAGTGAGCCTCTCTGTGGAGATGCTCTTCCCTCTCTTTGGTAGGTGGATCCCATCTCTTCCTAGCAATCCTTTGTATTGGAACAACATCCCATAAATGAAAATGCCAAAGACCTGCTGTCAACACGATCTGCACAGCCATGCTTTGATCTGTAGAATGCATCTGCTCCTGCCCAGGACCTTCCCCTTGACCTGAAGGATCATGGAGAACACTACCTGAGCCCCTGTGCCCTTCACCCTTGCACCTAGAGTCCTGTAGTCACTGTTGATCTGCTCAGGGTCCCCCCAGCAGTCTCACTGGTGTCCATATGGATGAGCAGCATGGGGAAGTAGTCAGAAAGCCAGATGAGTTCCAATAATCCTTCCATGACATCTTGGTTCCAGGCAAGCAGCAGATTTCCCAAGACAATGGGTCAGGCTGGCAGATGGTTGCCTCATACCTCGCAGAAGGGAGTCTCCAATCTCATCACCTGTTGCTTCACCTTGGTGGCAGTAGTTTTGATCCTCCCAACCTTGATGAGGCCTGGCCTGGGCTTTTCCACTAATAAAACATGTTCTTTTTCCTCTTTTGCTAGGGCTCCATATCCGTTCTCCAGGCAAACTGCTGCAGGTGGGGATGAAGACTTCTGCTTGCTACCAGAGGTCACAAGCTTTCAACCTCCACCTTCCTAGAAGTCCATTTCCTCCTACTTCTCTAGGCACTCCCCCACCCGGCTTTCACTAGAAGCCATAGTCCCCACAATGCCGAACCAGGACCTCAGTGCAAGCCTTGAAAATGAGTGGTCCTGCCTGGACAGATACCTCACAGGTACAAGTACAGGAAAAGCTGACAGTGGCAGTGGCATTGCAATGTCCTCCAACCACCTCTCTGGATCTCTTAAATCTTCCGCTTACCTCTTCCCGCCTCTCTCTAAGCAGACCTTCCTTAGCAAACTCCCCTGTAAGCTGGCCTATTCATTGCTCCTTGGTCTTGAAAGGTTCCCTTTTTCCTGCTAACCTGCTTCCTCTTACTAAGCTTACAGTGAAGAAAGGTGAGAGAGAGTTTTCAGGCGAACTCCCTACTTGCTTTGGTTTCTAGTTAAACAAGGGACTTATATTGATCTAACTGCTAAGTTTTACCTACTTAACACTAACTATCTAGGTCATTTACTCTTAATTAAGAAAAAGTTTACCTTAAAGGCTCCACTTGAAAGAGAGGGGTAGCAAACTGACTTGTAAACTGCCCTGTTTGTTGGCCCTGGTTGCTTGGGGACTCTTCTTTTATACCAGGGGTGGATAATTATATTGGGCGGAGGGCCACTTACTGAGTTTTGGCAAGCCATCGAGGGCTGCATGACAGGCAGCCAGGTGCAGATATATATTAATTTTCTACATTTTTTTAGGGGCCCTGTGGGCCAGATAGAATGGCCTGGCAGGCTGCATCAGGCCCGCAGGCCACATTTTACCCACCCCTGTTTTATACCCTCCTGGGCCAGGACTGACTCTGCCCCCTTGTTAGGGCTTTTGTAAGACACTTGCAGCAATCACTCTGCAGTTACTCAACTGGCAGCTCTCCTAGTAGCTCAAAGCACATACCCAAACATACAGCCAACCAAACACTCAACAAGCCAAACCCACAGGCAGTCCTGGCTCACATACCTTCCAGAAGCAGAATCTAGTCAGTGCCTGGTTCCTCTTCCCCTTCATCTTCCTCCTTTGGCTCCCAGTGAACTGCTTGCAAACTCTCCTGTTTGCTGTCCCTGTTCATTCAATCCCTGATTGCTCAGGTAGTCTCCTTTTATACCTTTTAAGCTACGTATTCCAATTCTGCATTGCTAATTTTTTGGAGAAAGGTGTCTGTGGTATGCAAATAAATACAGTATCTGATTAGATCATTGTGCTTGATGTGTAGTCATTAATAGCTCAGTGTTTAGAGTGGGGAAGTTATTGAGTGGGGTTCCCAAGGGGTCTCTTGCTGGCTCCAATATTGTTTAATATCTTCATTAATGATTTGGAGGATGGGACTGAGTGCACACTTAGCACATTTGCAAATGACACTAAGTTGGGTGGAGTTGCAGACACTCTGCAGGGTAGAGTTAGGGTTCAGAATGACCTTAAAAACTGGAGAAATGGTTCAAAAGTAACCACATGAAATTCAACAGGGACAAGTATAAAGTTCTTCACTTGGAAGAGAACAACTGTATGCACCAATACTGACTGGGTAACAACTGGCTAGTTTGCAGTACTGCAGAAAAGGACCTGGAGGTCACAGTGGAGCATAATCTGAACCTGAGTGTATTCTTGTTGGAAAAAAGGACAATAGTATACTGGCCTTCTTAATAGGAATGCCACTTGCAAATCAAGGGAAGTGATTCTACTCTATTCAGCACCGGTGAGGCCTCACCTAGAGTACTGCAAGGTTCTCTCTAAGCTGCATGTGTGTGCAGCCACGCACAATAAAAAATCTTGCTGCGCAGTAATTTTTTAATGTCGTGCACCTGCCCAGAGAGGAGCTGGGCTGCAGCTTCCTATAAACTTTGGGCGCGGAGTGCATGGGAGGCACCAGGGCTGGCCCGTGACACCTTACCAGTGGTAAGTTACCGCTCGGTTGCATGGGGGGCCACTCTGCTCTGCTCCTCACTCCTCCGCTCTACTCTACTCCTTACTCTTCACCATGCTGGCATTCCCGCGGGGAGGGAGAGCAGCACGGGGCAGGCAGCTGCTCCTCCCCAAGGTGAAGTGGGGGCAGGAATGGGGGCTGGGGCAGAGCTGGGCACCATGCAGGCTCCGCTGGCTCTGGGGAACTGCTCCGTTCCCCAGCCCCTTTGGGCAAGCTTTGCCCTGAGCCCCGACGCTATGTGCCTCCCCAACCTGGGGTTGGAGGAACGGAGAACCTGCCTTGTGATCGATGAGTTGTAGCCGCAGGCTTCAAGACTTCTGCTAATCACCTGAAGGAGCAAGGAAGTGCTTGCCTCTCTCAGCTTTAAGCCCTGGATATTGGCCATAGCCAGAGGTGGGAGATGGGCTGGGAGAGGGGCTGCTGGTGCCCCCAGAGGTATTGAGAGACCTCCCAGGTTCAAGGATTGTGGGGTTTTGCCTGCCTCTAGCATGGGGCATGGTCAGCTGTCTAGGTCTGTTTGAACACATCTTGCCCTGCCACTACCATGGCAAAAGTCTCAGTGCTCCTGTTGTGTGTCTTGCTCCCATCCTGTGGCCCACAATGGGGTTTGGGGGCAGGGACTGCCCTGTATCTGCAGTGTGTGAAAGGGGCTGGAGTGGATGTTGTGGACCCCTTTGCACAGTTGTCTGCCAGCATGTGCAGGGGCCCCATCTGGGATTTCCCAGCAGGTCCCTTCTAGTTTTATGCTCCTGAATGCAGGCATTCCCTTGGCGCATGCCGAAAGGGGGAGGTGGGACCGATTCGGGAACGGACCGAAGTGACGCACTCACAGATTGCTACACCTTAGAGGGAACATTGGACTACTGTGCCTTGTTTTGGGTGCTTCACTTCAAGAAAGATAGGGACAAATTAGAAAGAGTCCATCAGAGAGTGGACTCTTTTTAGAAGTCACTTCCATACTATGAGAGTGGTTAAGCACTGGAATAGACTTTCCAGAGAAGTTGTGGAATCTCCATCCTTGCACTTCTTAAAGAACAATTTAGACAGACACTTGACTGGGATGGCTTAGGGATAATCCTTCCTTGGGCAGGGGGTTGAACCAGATGACTTCCTGAGGTCCCATCCAAAAATTCTAAATGTTTGTGATGCTAAGGAAAGGAAAGCTTGTCAGCAAAACAAAGACATTGGGCTTCAAAAGACAAGATTGCAATTGACACTCATAAATGGCAAGTAAAGTCCCATGTAGAGACAACTTAAGAGAAAAATTAGGAAAGCAAAGGTTTCCAATTGGAAAGCAAGTTATAATTGGCAAGAAATGTTAAGAATAAGAAGGAGTGCTGCAAACATACAAGACAGAAACGAAAGACTAGAGAAACTGGATTTATAGCTCAGTGGGGAAGGTGAACTATTAATGGAAGACATACAGAAGACAGAGTTGCTCAGTGCCTTAGTTGTTAAGTCTACTAAAAAATAAGTTGTGACCAGAAAATTAGTGACATAAATATAAATCAGGAGAGAGAAGGAACATAGTTCATGCTAAACAAAGAATGCAACAGGGACCTTTTGACACACTTGAATTCATTTATGTTATCAGGAACTAGCTGAAGAAATCTTGGAGCCATTGGCAATAATATTTACAAACTCTTGGATGACAGATGAGATTCCAGAGAATGAAAGAAGGTCTAAAAGAGTGCCCATATTTAAAAGGAAAAATGTGGAGCCAGGGAATTATGGACTGGGAAGTTACTAGAAGAAATATAAACCCAAAGGTGTAACAACACAGCTGGGTGCCTGGGGTGGCTGCAACACCAGCACAATTGTGGGGCTGTGGCGGCAGTCATTTTTTTCCACTCTGCCTTCAAAGTTGACACCTGGGGCAGCTGCCCCAGGCACCCTGGCATAGTTATGCCACTGTATAAATCAGTTAGTCTGGAGGGAAAGGGAATGCAGTAGCCACATTTGGATTTATATAAATAAATTCTAACCCAAACCACCAATACTGGCAGTTTGGAAAATGAAATTAAGCTGGACAGAGCTGCCTTTTCCCCTTCTAACTAAGAGATGGTTTTAGAGAGCTTCATCCTTGTATGTGCTCAGACTCTATGGTATAAAAACAAGGCTTGGCTAGACTAGGCAAGGTCTAACTTCCATGAACAGTATAGATCTGGACTCCAAAGCAGGATGGTGACATCCAGTAAATGTTATTCACTTTCAAGTAAGACACAGGGTCAGTTTTCAGACATGTAACAGCATTTTCCTGTCTCACAGGTGACAAGCAGGCATTAAGAACTGGGAAGTGCTCACATACAGTGACCATGAGGGTGCTATGTAGGTATAGGCAGGCCCTCCAGGGAGACTTATGCTTTGTAATCAGGAATGTCAATATTTTTCAAATGATATTTGATTAATACTTAGAATGGTCATAGCAGTGAGAAGCTAAGTAGTTCAGCTTTGTAGAAATAAATCTACTTTAAAGTGTTATTTCAGAGAAAGAAAGCCCCTAAAGCCTATTTTAGTTTAAAATGTAATTGAAAGTTAGATTCTTTTGACAAACACTTTGGGGTACATGTTCAGCGTACTATACAGAGAATTAGCCATGCAATTCCCATTACTGCTAATGCTACCATTAATTCCCTGCACATCACACTGAATATTTACTTCTTCGTTTAGTGTTTAAATTAGCAATTTAAATATCAGTTTCTCACTGTTGGAATCAACTGCCATATAGGCATATCAGTAAAACCTTTGAAAAAGAACATTATTGAATTAAACATGTTTAATGCTATTTAAAAACATCATTATTATAAGATAGTATGAAACTGAGTCTAACATTTCAGTTATGATTTCTTCGGAAAAGAAATGAAAAAAGTCAGCAACTTGCTTTATCCATCCTCTGAGAAACGATAAATTGAATAAGAAGTTTTATGTGGCCAATCTCTGGGATGCTCTGCATGAGATGATTAGCTCTGAGTGCCAAAGCTCTGGGTGTCAGATACTGTGTAAGTGTACTAGGTTTGTGCATTGGTAGGTTAGTGCACTCAATTTATGTGCATGTGTCATACTTTCTATTCTGTTTTCCTATTAGCTAAACTACACCAATGGTCCTTTCATCCCATATTCCTACTCTTCTCCAGTATCAACAACATTCTGGCAAACTCTTAGATAAATTGCTTTTATTTTAAGATTGCTGTTATCTGGCAGTTTGCACATGGCACCTTCCAGGTAGCCCTTTTTTCTGCCTGGCTGCTTCCTGATTTTTCTGTGTAAGGACTATCTTTCAATTGAAAAGCATCCCTTTTCAAAATGATGAAGGCTGTCATAATAATCTCTTGAAGACCCAGAAACAGATCGAGGCAATTTTTGCACTGGAACTAACTGCAAGGACCCCTATTCTAACCCCATTTATAGAGGCAGCTCTTAGTGGATTCTTTAGCTCCTGTATAAATTTCTATTGAGGGTAGTTCTTCATGCAGTTCATTTTTTAGGTTCTTGTTGCTCCATTTGTGTACCTTGGCCCTGGTCTTTCTTGTTCTTGCATCTGGCCTCACTCAAAATTTTAATTTGTATCATTTCCCTTATTGCATCTTAGATCAACTGGAGAAATAGTCTGCAATCAACCAGATTTAATTAGAAAAGGGCAACTGCCAAGTCTTGCCCTTGGGACAGAATAATTGTATGCACAAATACAGACTGGGACATGAGTGCTTAAGCATGTGGCTGGCAGGGTTCAAATTACACTTTGAATCTTGAGGGGGGTCCTCAAAAAAATTAAGCTGGTCCATTGGAAGGAGTAATTCTATTGGAGACCCCCCAGTTATGATTTTCAAATCTTACAGGGGGGCTCTTGTCTCTTATGGAGGGGCTCAGCCCTCCCCAAGCTCCCCTGTAATTTGCACCCTGGCGGCTGGGAGCCCAGAGGTTGTGAGTTTAAGGCCCTTCTCATTGACCTATTCTGTGACTTAGGGGCTTGTATGCTGAGTTAATAATGGGAGGGCTGTAAGGTCAAAGCTGGGTGTAGTCTACTGAGCTTTAGCCTGAAAGTGCTTTACCCTTAGAGATTTTTAAGACATGGGATGACATGGGATGACAGAGCCTTGGCTGGGATGATACAGTTGGGGACTGCCCTGATTTGTGCAGGGGGTTAGTTTAGATGACCTCCTGAGATCCCTTTAAACCCTAATTTTCTATGATTCTATGACTGTAAAGATACAGAACTGCAGAGAAAGACCTGAAGGTTAAAGTAGACCATAAGCTGAATATGAGCCAACAATGTGCTCCTGTTGCAAACAAGGCCAACAGTATACTGGGTTGTATTACCAGGAGTGTCACTTGCAAATCAAGGGAAGTGATTCCTCCCCTCTATTCAGCACTGGTGAGATCTCCCCTGGAATACTAGGTGCAGTTTTGGGCCCCATAATTCAAGAAGGAAGTGGACAAACTGGAGAGAATCCAGCACAGAGTGACATAAATGATTAGGGGCCTGGGAAGCAAGACTTATGAGGAAAAGCTAAAAGAACTAGGGTTATTTAGGGGAGGGGAAAGATTTGATAACAGTCTACAAATATGTCTACAAATATGTGAAGGACAAGTACAGAAAGGATGAAGATGGTCTTTTTTCTGTAGCCACAGAAGACAGGACTAAGAGCAAAGGCCTCAAGCTGCAGCAGGGGCAGTTTAGCCTGGAGATTAGGAGGAATGTTCTGGGTGTGAGGGCAAGCATTGGAACAGATTCCCTAGAGAAGTTGTGGAATCTCCATTCTTGGAAAATTTCAAGTGCGGGCTAAACAGACACTTTTCTGGGATGGTTTAGTTAGGGATGATCCTGCTTTAAGCAGGTGGGGCTGGACTAGATGATCTTGTAAGGTCCCTTTCAGCCCTTATTTCACATGATTTTATGAACCCAGAGGGCAGGGTGGAAGGTAACAGCTGTCAGCCAAAACAGCAGCACAACTCATGCTGGAACTATCTGCCATGGGAACCAAGGAAGCCCTTTGATTTCAAGGAGACAGAAAGCTCCATGAAGGAGTGAATCCATTCTCCCCGAATCTTCAGAGCAAGCAGAGTAGAGTCACTCTGAAGAACAGAAAAGGGCAAACACTGCAAAAGTGCCTATACAATACTAGTACTGGTTCCAGATGATATGCTGTGTTCCCAACTCAAAAGACATGAGCAACCATTATGGGACTGAAGCTAGGAACAAATGAACCTCCAGCCCTTGACCAATTTTCAACCCTGAAGAAAGTGAAGGGAGGGGAGAAGAAGAAAAGTTCTTCTTGTCTGAGTGACTGCCTTCAGTCAGAGCTGCTGCAGAAGGCAGATAGATCTCTCCCACTAGCATCCCTTGGGGGCTGATGTGCTTTACACAGTTTGGGAAAAAGGAACAGAAGAGAGAGCCAATCAGGGTACTTTAGGATAGTTTCCTTGCTCCTCACTTTCTGTGAAAAATGGCTTGCCTCCTCTGGACCTCTGCCCTCTTCACATTTGCAACACCTGACCTAGGAAAGGGGAAAAGGGAGGCCTACTAATTTGTTCCACAGGCCTGCAAGAAGGGAAGTGAAGGACTCACAAAGCTCCAGAAAGAGTAGATGTGAGGGTGTGAGGGGGGCAGAATTCATGCAGGTGATGGGCAGGCGTGGACACACAATTGATGTTGAAGTAAGGGAGGGTCAGATGTAGGGGCATCACTGTGAAGACTGAGAAATGTGCAGAGTTGATTTGGGGGCTGGCAGAAGTTTTAATTTTGGGAGTAGAATGCATAATTCATTGGTGGGTGTTGGAATTATGACGGAGCTGTGGGCAGTCCGGGCTTGAACATAGGGTCGCAACCCAGAGGACCAGGAACAGGGCAAGTCAGGAAGCAAAGCTCCAGTCATGGGTGTTCGTTGTAATAGAACCACAAACCAGCAGAGACAGGAACAGAAAGCAGGGATCTCGACTAGAGTTGCTAGCCAGGAGGTCTGAAGCAGGCAACTGTAGCTGAAAGAAATCAGGACACGAACAACTGCCAAACTAAAACTGTGAGCACCCCCTGCCTACACCCCAGTTCCAAATCCCAGTTTATTAAACATGAGACTTTCTTTAATTTACTTCCTATTTATTCTTTTTTTAAGTGTTTTTTTTAAACTTATTTTATCCTTCAATGGCTGACATTTCATTTCGCTACTCTTCCCCCACCCCCTTTTCCTTTCCACCTCCCATTTCATTAGCCAACCCCATCCCATTAACTCTCTGCCTCCCAGGTTTATGTTCCTGCCCCCTTACCACCCCCAATCCATCTCTCCTCATATTCCTACCTAAAGCAGGGATAGAAACCTGTCCTGGCTCACCAACCCTATAGTAGTAGCAACTCGCAGCGTAGCTCCTAGTCTGGCCCAAGATCACCAGCCTCCCAGTGACAAATCACAGCTGTGTGAGTGGGGGACAGACAGAGAAGGTTATAGCCTTAAAGTATGACTGCTCCAAACTTGAGCTAGCACTAACACTGATCAACATTTGAGCAGCTCAGAGTGTAACAAGGTCCTAACAACATTTACTGAGTAGAGTTAAATCCCTCATATAACTTTCTAAGTCAATGGGCTTACACCAGAGATAAATATGGACCATTACAGATATGAACAATTAAGTTAATTCTGAGATGATATGCAAAGTAGATTAGGGTATGTTTTCACTGCTGAGTTAGCTAGGCCCAGCAGAAAGCAGTTTTACTGCCAAGCTGTAGTCAAGTCATACCATGTTGTCACATCCACAGTGGTGCTGCAGTGATACAAGGTAGCCTATAACAAGATTTCTGTGAGTATATACCATAGATTTTAGTGGTGCAGTAAGTTGTGCTGCTCTATTAACTGTTTAGCTTTACATAAAGGAAGAATTATCTTGTCCTTGCCAGGCCCCTGTGGAAAAGTGTTTTTAGCCCACCAACCCACTAATAAATTATTCTCAACCAGGCTGCCATACCACTCTGGAGTGCCTTCACATTCTTTCAAGGGTGCCATGGGGTGCCATGCAGTGTTAGCATTGTTAGGTGTACAAGCATGATTCACAAGATAATCAGAGATTTCAAATAGGAATTTATACTGTTAAAAACATTTTGACCTGTTGTGATCTTCCTAGGGTCTTTGCATTAGAAAAAAACACTCTTTTATTTTTCTGTAGTCAAAAAGGAAGTGAAAAGTAAGAGCTGGCATTTTCTGAGGGGTGCCTAAAGTCTAATGAGAAGTTCCTTGAGTCTAAAGAGGTTGAGAACCACAGCAATAAATTAAAACACTTCCAATTCAGCCTCTTCCACATTCTACCTGTGTCCTCCATTCCAGTAGACAGAAGGTTGTAATAGGGAGCTAGAGGCTGCTGTTACTTGAAGGCAGAGGCAATAGCAGGAATATCTTCAAGTGAGACTGCATGCTTTGCAGTAGGACAGAATCCTGCCAAGACAGCAGGAGTAGCAGTTGTAAGCTGCCCTGGAAGCTAGCTGTCAGTCTCTAATAGGAAATCCCTGTGTGTGGGAATGTGAGACACCTGACCAGAAGGGGCAGGGCTTAGGAGGCACATAAAGCCAGTGCCTGAGATCAGGTAAGGGTCTGGGCCTGCAGGTAGTGAGGAGAGGAGCTTTGCAGGAAGGTGGTTGTAGGGGAGTGACTGATCTGCTACCTAAGTGACTTGGGTGTTGTTACTAAAATGCTTGGATGTGGTCAGGCAGTATGACTCTGGATGGGGGAGAGTTCTGTAGTATAGTCAGTGAGCTCTTGTTTATATTTGGACCCAGTATGGGAATAGTTGGGTTATAGCCTGGAGGCTTACATTTTGGTTTATGGTTATACTGGTAGTCTGGATTGTGACTATAAGGGGAGGAGGAGATCACAGAGATGCATGTTAGGGAGCTATGCTAGGGCCTAAACTGTAGTGGTGTTGTGCCCAAGGGGCAAGTGGGTGTTTTGAGCCCTTGCCTGGGGTTAGCAGGCAGACAGCGACTTAGAGGGCCAAAACCTGGTATTAGAAGTGGCCTGAAGCTGGGAGGATTAAGGGCCAGAGCCTGAGAGGGTATAAACAGGGCTTGGGGCCCACAGCCTGAGAGACCAAGCTAGAAATGGCTTGAAGCTGGGAAGACTAAGGCCAGGGCTCAGGAGGAGTGACAGCAGAACCAGGGGCCCAAGAGGAGCAAAGCCTGAGAGGGTAAGACTAGGGCTGGAACCTAGAAGTCAGGTCTGACCCTATGGGCTGAGGCTACTGGGACAGTGGAAGGAAAGGGGTGGAGGCTAGAAGGGCTGAAATGCCAACAAGGGCAAAGAGGCCCGAAGAAGCCAGACCTGACTGTGGATTAACTCTTAATGTCTGTGAAGCATGGTGTGACTATAGCGGTGAAGGGAAGCCCCAAATAACCCTTAAGGCAAAAGGTGCCCTGGGGGCACTGGCGGGCTAGGAAGGCCCACCTAGCACTTTGAAGGGCAGGATTGTGACTGATGGGGGCTGGATAGGACCTGCTGGCCAAAGGACAGATGGGGGCTCACTCTGGGACCTTGGGGCAAGGTCCCCAGTCAACTCATTACATCAATCAACTCATTACATCAAGGCAAAGGAAAAGAGGATCCAGGGAGTTGAAGCAGGGCAGGAGTTGAGTGGCCACTAGTAGGTGTCTTGGTTGCCCCTGAGGCCCAACTCGATTACAAGGGTCTATAGATGGTAGAAGGTATTTTGATAGTGAGTTGTTCCCCTGTGAAGGTGGTGGGAAGACCACTGCATTTGCATGTCACCTGCATGAAGTGCCAATAACGGATGTGGGTTGCAATAGCTGTAGAATCTTCCTGTGCATACTGGCAATACAGCCATTCTGTGCTTGCACCTCAGATCCAGAGGTGCATTGTCATAGAGACTTGGGTTCTTCACAAATGATTCCAGAATTTTCACAAAAGGGACGATGCCTCTGTGGAGTCCCCATCGGCAGTCTACCTTGGTATGCATGATTAGCCAGCTAGCTTCTGGGATGAGGATCTTGTGAATAATCTCTGTTCAAGTTCTGTTTTAAGTGCTATGTAGAAAAGGAGCAGGCTGCTTTGAAAGTAAAGTTTAAATACCAGCCAAGTATGAATAAACAAGAAGGTGTCTCTTAATGCAGAGGAAGTAAGTGGATAGAAGGGCAGGAAAATACAGTCCTTTGGAGACTGAGAAAGGCATTGGAAGGGCAACCACAGGTCAGTACTGGAAATAAGGGTGGGTAGAGACCATAGTAAAACAAAATCTGAGTTGTATAGCCAATACTCACAGCCAACTAGTGGAACATGGATTCAAAGCTGTAAAGATCTGGACAAAAGCATTCTTTCAATTGCAGAGTTGGGCTAAGACTAAAAGACAAGCCTGGGTTAATTGTGCAGTGAAGACATCCAAGATATGTCTGCACTGATTCCCCTGCGTGTTCAAGCAAGGATATTGCCACACATGCACTGGTATATTATTTCATGGTTGGATTGTCCCAGCAGGAGCAGGGAGTGCTTGGGAAAGTCTCTGCTGGGATGCTAGGCACATGGTGAATGCTCACTCCCAGAGTTGCCTCTGAATTTGCCTCTGAAGCTCTCTCATTGTGAGTTTCATGGGTGACTGGTGCCACCTTAGTCGGGGTGGGGGTACATGCCCCTCCCCCCTGTGGCTGACCCCACTGACTGGGGGGGGGGTTCCCCCATGGCTGATCCCTGCAGCCACTTCTGGGAGTGGCTGCAGCGATCAGCCAGCACTTGCATGCGGCACCGGCATGCCTAAGTGGTGAGCACGGCCAGTCAGGGGGTGCGCGTGCACGCCCATGTACCCCTTACGCATCACCACTGGTAAGCTTGGTTATAAGACTAAGTTTATTCCTAATCGGGTTGCATATTCACAAGTGGCAAGTAATATAAAAATTTATTTGGGGGAAAAAAAAAAATGCAACCCTCAACTCTTAAAATTTAAAATAGTAGGAACATAATGGATTTGTATAACTTTAGTATGTGAAAAAATAATGAGACTTCTCTAAAGACTTTATGAAAAGTATCCAATTGTTCACATTTTCATTCTTGTATATTTTCTAAATCTGAAAAGCAAAGTTGGAAGTACACTGATTACTCTTAGCGCTCAATGAGCTTCATTATAATGCTCGCGATCGCCATCTTGGGTCATTAAAAACACTTGCAGTTGTCATTTTGGATTGTCAAAATCTTGAGGTTTTGCTTAATGCTCGTTTCCCTTAATGCTCAGTTTTTCAGGAACCAATTAAGAGTGCTAAGCGGGGGTTGCCTGTAACAGCTTTTCATTACAGGAGAGAATCTAAAATATGGTAAGTAGCTCTGGAGAAAAAATAAAGCAATGAATTACAGTCACTTTAATTTACAAAAGGCTTTAAGAAAACAAGGGTTTTTTTGGTAATATTGCAAACTGGCTACATGAAGAATATAGACATTGTGGCTTAAATCTATAGGCAAGGTATAAAAACACTCAACTAATGGCCTCTACAGGTTTTGCAATTGCTGAGTTCTACTTAGATTTCTCAGGTGAGATTCTCATCCACATTGAAATAAGATGGGAATTTTACCATTAAACTTGTGGGGTCAAAGTTAAACCACCTATGGTTATTTTTTGTTATCTACTTAAATGTCTGAGTTGCTGAAAATGAAACAGAAATGGCAAAAGGGGAAAAAACTAGGAATTGCTGAACACAGTCACAAGATAGTTTTTTAGATTCTTAGTAGGGGTGTGCGAAGCAGTCCCTATTCAATTTGGATTCTGATTTGGCCTGAATTGGGGACAGCGATTCAATTAATTGGTTTGGATCACTGTCCTGTTTTGATTTAGCTGAATCTGAGTCTGAAGATTCGATGCTGATTCGGACATAGACACAGCTTTAAATGTTTTTTCTACATACCTTGAGGTAGCAGGCACAGCTTGTGAATGCTGTGATGCTGGGGAGCATGGAACATCCCACAGGAGTGTGGAGGGGGTTCCTCCATTTGCTCGGCAGTGAACCTGAAGTGGACTGGAAGTACTTCTGGTCCACTTCTGGGTCTGCTGGGGAGCACACTGGGGTGCCCCCCTGCACCTCCCTGGCTTGGCAGTTGGCTGCAGGGAGACCCCAGAGGACCCCACAGATGCAGGAGGCCCAGTCGCTGAGCTGGGAGGGCATGGGGAGGCCCCTCAGCGTGCTCCCCAGTGGACCCAGAAGTGTTTCTGGTCCACTTCTGGGTCTGTTGTTGAGCATGCTGGGGAGCCCTCTGTGTTCCTGTGGGATGCTCCATATGCCCCAGTATCACAGAGTTCACAGGTCCCTGCTGCCTAGAGGCAGAGCTGACCCGAGCAGGGTGCAGGGCCCGGGGCAAATCAGCCTGTGCAGGGCCTCACCCCCACTCCGATCCCACGGCCCTAGACCCAAAGAAACTGCTGCCACTGCTGGTGGCAGCAGCATCAGCAGTGAGTGGAGGGGGGATAGCGAGCAGCTGGATGTGGAGCTGCCGCTCTGCCCAGCTCCGCACTACCGCTTCTCCACTCCACTCTGCAGGGCCCCACAAAGTGCGGGGCCTGGGGCAGTTGCCCCGATTGGCCGCCCCCCCCCCCTTTCCATCCCCCCAGGACAGCCCTGCCTAGAGGTATGTAGAAAAAACATTTAAAGCTGAGTCTATGTTCAAATCTCTGGCTCTTTCCAAACTGATTTGGAGGGTTCCTATTTCATTTGGAGAGATTAAAGGGTCCTCTGATTCGATCTGGATTCGGAGATTTAGCTGCCAAATCAAATCAGGAACCGAAGCTTCACATATTCCTAATTCTTAGCCCATAAAATCTTTGTGATGGAGATTGTAATTTTTAATATTTATATGCTGCCTGCACAATGAGTTCTTAGGGATTACAACGATATAAGAAGGACACATTACACAATGTAATAAAGATGCAGATTGACTCAGAAAAAGGGCTGGGAGGGGGTGGGGAGAGGAATAGAGAGAGAATTTAAGCAGTTAAGCACAGATTTTATTCTATTAAGCGCATAGGAAGAGTAACGTGGAATATAATGGACTTGTATTCCACTCTGTTTGAGTCCCTGAAAAATAATTAATACAAAAGATGGGTGGCCCCTTGTCCTCCTTGCTGCTTTCTTGTGACTAGATCTTAAGGGTCAGATCAGAGCGTGTTACAAAAATAGATGCATTAATAGATTTTCAGGGAGGAGAAGAATCTTTCTTCCAGGCTCAAGTCCATTTACATACCCAAGAAGTGGAATAGAATCTAGCCCTAGGTCCTTCTTAGGTCTGAAGAATAAGAAACCTTATGGGAAAGCTACGTACAGTCTGTGCTATTGTTTTTAAGATGTGTTCTCACAAATTATTTTGTTCTAGACACACGATACTTTGAATTAAGGAGCATGTTCAGCCACTGGTTATTGCAGTCACTGTTCACCACAGAACAGAATTGCAGTGCATGGACATACTTCTGAAGTGCAGAAGCAAATCACAATTAGCATCCAAAGAGTGCAATCCAGGGCCTGGTCTGGAAGGAGGAGAATCGCATGATTTCACCTTAGGCTAGGTAATTACTAGAGACCAGAGGCTGAAAAGAGGTCTTTCTTTAAGACCTCAAGAAGGGCTAGAGGTGCAGTTCACACTATAACTTTCACAGTGAGAAAGGTGATAAATACATGGACTAGGAATGGGTTACATGACCCCAGTCATATGGAAAAGCTGTTTCTTTTAAAGAAACCTATTGGTAATGTAATGCCTCCTTCCTTTCTTTAAACATGGCCACACCTGCAAGAAATATTCTGTGAAGGCAGCAACTTCAGAATACCAATAAGTCCCTACTGATTCCTCTGTATATTGTAGGGAGATGCATTGTCAATAGAGTCTTCTTTCATTTAGAAACCATTGCCAGTTTGTGTGTTAGGCCTCATGGAAGGGAAGGCTCTACAGGAGCTGGGGACACTTCACAGTATGGGGAGTAGCATAGGAATGAAGGAAGGGGAATGACAAGGGCTCAACAAGTCTCTCATTACCTACGTAGAAATCCATCATATGTTGTGAGCATGGCGACTATTGAAATCAGAACCCACTCAGTAAATGGGGTAATATGACCATGATTCTTTACTGCTTTATATGTTTTATAGTAATTTACATTTGTACAATATGAATGTAAAATCACTACTATTCTGATATGATAACATGTGTATTATGTGGCAATTATGAGTGAGTCTGGCACCAAGCGGTGCTGTAGATGAAAAGCACAATAAGACTGGAGAGAAATGGGCAAGGGAACTAGAAAACAGGAAAAAAACTCCCTGCAGGGAAACAGGAGGCTGCCAAAAAATAGACAGCAGCACAGAAAGAAGAAGAAGAAAGAAAGCTGTGGGAGTGGTGTTTCCAGAGCAGCTGCTCCATGAGAATAGAGCAGCCCTGGGAAGAGAGGGGCAGGGTGCAGAAAGAGAGGAGTGATGGAGAGGCATGCTGGGAGGCCTGGGATGGCGGGCGAGAGCTGGGGAAAGCACAAGAGCTGGCTCCAAGTGGGGAGAAGAACTTGACTGGGCTCTACTGAGCTGCAGGACTGTAGCTGAAGAGGTGCCATGGAGAGGAATGGTGCAAGTGGTGGGAGAGGGGCACGCCATGGGAGAAGTAGCTACCCCAGACAGATTCCAGCTGAAACCGGGGGTTTTTTTTTTCATTTGCTTTAACTACATTTGTGTTCTTCAAACCCAAGGCAGGTCCACAGGGTGAGGGTGCCAGTGTGGTAGCAAACCCACCCAAAACCTGGGAAAAGGCAGGATTGCCCAGAGTCACAGGCTGTGGCCAGAATCTGGCCTTGGGTGAGACAACCTGGGGAGGGAGGCACAGGTCAAGAGACTGAAGGGGAATCAGGCTCCAGGGATAAAGGGAAAAACCCTGTCTGGGACCTTACCTTTTGATATGAACTATTTAAAGCATAACAGTAGAGGGCAAGCGACCCCAAGGGAATGGGGCAATTAAGGTCCTCCTGCAACTGTATGTGAAACTTGATGCTGAAAGGAAGCCAGGTGGTTTGCTGTCTTCTGTGTCATTGACACATAAAAAGATCAAACCTAGAATGAAAGAAAATAAAGAAAGTTTTATACCACTCATGAAAGGCTATGATTGTAATTGGTGGCATAACACCTGGGTGGTGCTAGGACAGGGGTGTAGGGGAAGTTGAAGCCCCAGAAGAAATCCCTGCATTGATTGCCTTTAGCCAACTGTGGTAGAAAACAAATACCATGTCCTGACTAGTTGCATCAAGAAAAAATCAAGATGCGGTAGGCGAGAGTCCGACCTCACTGCAGTGAATTGCAGGCAAGTAAAAGTGGGACGAACGGATCGGGCCAAGAAGGCTCTAGGTTGCTGTGTAATTCGTCTCAGTCAGGGATAACCCTCTCACAAAGACATAATACATTCCCTGCTGAACTGCAGTCATCTCCTCTGATAATAGTCAGTAAAGTGGTTGTATAAAGGCAAAGACTCATATTTGTCTGAGAAGGCTGATGAACTTTGCAGTATTCTGATATATCTTTGTTTTTTGATTCATGTTTCATAAGTCCTGGCTGCTACAAGAGTATACACAGCCAAATCTAATTTCAGATATACTTTCAGGTCTACTAGGGATGGGTCAGTCATTGCAGTTATTGAATGAGTGTTGATGTAAGCCCAGAAGGAGGAAGAATCACCTAATATTGAAATTACCTTCATGAATATCATAGGCAGTAGAAGGCCAGGGCTAACGGAGCTTAGCCCCCCAAACTAATTTTGTAGTGGCCAGCAACAGCAGCAGCACCATGGGGCCACTGCCATGCCCCACTGCCACTGCCGCATACAGCATTGGCGTATGTCAGCCCTACAACAGCCCTGCAGGAGGGAGGGGTGGAGGTCAGCCCCTCCAATAATATTTTCTCCTGCTGCCTATGATGAACATCCATACATAATTCCATGCATAAGGCTCCAATTAAGATCATAAGAATTGCCATTTACTGGGTCAGACCATAGGTCCATCTTGCCCAGTATCCTGTGTCTCACAGTGCCAGAGAGTGCATGCTGAAAGTGAGAGTGAATTGGGTATGTGCTGCACCCCCTGCCCACCCAGTGGCAGGAGGCACATGGCATCGCACAGTTCTCGAGGCAGTGAGGTGCAAAGTGCAGCACGCAGTGGAAGCCTCCTCTGCCCCACACACAGATCAAGGGGGCACATGCCCTCCGGGCCTCCACTGGGGTGTGCACAGTGGCTGGAGCACCCTGGCGCCCCTGGATGAGCTGCCCAGGTTCTGATTGTCCCACCACCTGTCCCAGCTGGGGCCCCATTCATCCCATCCCTTTTCTCTGCCTGTGCCTCACTCCCTCCCTCACCACAAGGGCCTTGATCTGCGGCCCCATGCTCCTTCCCCCTCCCTCCACCACTTCCCCAACAGACTTACCTTCGGGGGGGGGGGGGGGGGGGGGGGGAATTGAGGAGTGTGTGCACATGCATGCACACATGCACTCAGCCCCTCCCAGATAATTTTTTTCTCCCTCTGCCTATGCCTGGCAGTGTCTCAGCTCTGTCTCAGCTGCTGTGTAATGCCAGTTACATGGGGCTACTGTGAGCCCAGGCAGTTGTTTTAACCTACCATTTGTGGTGAACTGGGTCAGTGTGGCTGGTGGCTGATGCCAGGATCCAAGCAGTTGCCCTGTCTCTTGTGGTAGGGAGAGTGCTGAGGTCTCCCTAGATGGGGCAGGGAGGTGTCCATCTGTCCCTGTAATGCAGAACACTCACTGGCATGGGGCCCTTGTGTATTCTTTAGTAGCAGCTCACTGCATCTTCTGGGGTCTAATTGTGAGAGACCCCATTTTTTGCCTTGTCTAACTGTGTTGCGTTTCTGCTACATGTACCAGCTGCAGCCTGCTGCTTTCTGAACCACCTAGAGGAGGTGCACAAGCCACCCTTTCTCCTTTGAGAGAGAAACTTGAGTGAAACAAGATCTGTCTGCCCCTGTTCCTACACTGGGGCACTACACAGCTAAATAGGATGAACCCCTGACTGACTGCTATACTTTAAATGAGTGGGGGTCAGCTTTTTTGGCAGGCCTGCCACAAATTAGCCTCACACATTCCTGAGTGCTACTCCAGTCTCTTCCCCTACCCAATCTGCTGCTTAACTTTTTGTTCCCTGCCCTGTCTGCAACTGTGTTACCTGTTCCCTTTCCACTCTCCCACATGCCACACAGAGGATGCCCATGCTACAGGTTGTCCCCCATGCTTTAGACATCTAATGGCTGAAATAGTGTCTTGCCCTTGCCCAAGGTAACCAAATAAAGGTTCCAGAGGCAACCTTGAGTCTAACACTTCTTAACTTCTGTGCTTGACTCTGCAACCTAAATAATTTCCTTTAAACATGGAGGGTTTTTTTATTCATGTGTCACATATACATGAACATCAGATACAACAGCAATTCAAATGGGAATTTATACATTAATAGAACTGACTCTAGATACGTGTATAGGCTTGGAAGGTGGAAACATTTCTATATTATCATCATTTATCTTTTGAGACAAAGACAGATATTTTTAACTCGGTGACTCTGGTAGTAAGGTGTAGGCAGTTTTACAATAATTTAAATGTATTTAAGGTGTGCAGTTCATTTACGTACCTAGTGAATAACAGTGCCTGAGTGGGTGGATGGAAAATATGAAACTCTGAGGTTAGATAGAAAAGGTTAACATGTGTTACATTTGCACACAGAATATACCTACTAATATGATAATACGTTTGAAATAGAAAGCCACTGTTTAATAATGTTTTTAATGTATATGATAGCAATCAATTTTCTTCAAAAATCAAGGGTTTTTTTCTCTTTTTTAAGTCTTATATTTGATAAACCTGCCCGACTCTTTTAAAGTATCTTTACATTAAATCAGGCATCAAATCATTTCCAGTCACATTTCTCTTACTTTTGTGGGCTCTGTGGGAGGGGAAAGGGGCAGATGCTCAGCTCTGTTGGAAACTCTTGGGGGTGTTGGGCCTGACAAAGGTAAAGTCCTTGAAGGGCCAAGTGGACCACAGGCAAAGCAGCCCTTGACACACACACATTAATAAGGTGCAACATGTGATTCCTTCTGCACTGAGTGGTATTATGGATACTCATCCTGACTCATCTGGACAGGTGGGTTGCAGGTGTCTCAGGTGAGCAAAAGAATAAGGACCTCCATAGCCAGGTATAAAGGCAGCAGCACTCGCACACAACCAGTATTACCAGCTTTTAATAAACATATTTAATAACAAAATGATTATTCAAAACAAGGGAGAAAAGCAAAAGCCTGATTAAAACAGAGTGCTGGGTCAATATATACCATATGTTCCTGAATCCAAGACAACTCTGAATTTAAGATGACTCCCCCCTACCCCCCCACAATTAGATTCTAGACATAATTAATTTCTGGTTATAATTTCTCATGTCTAGAATCTAGTTTTTGGAAGTTCACTTTAAATGTGTCCCTCCACTGTTACAGTGGGGCAAGCAGAGACAGGAGAGAAGTGGGGGAGGGGGGATGCAGTGAAGCGTGAAGTAGCTTGACTCCTGTGCCTTGCCACCTGTCCCCTCAGTGCTTACCCTCACTGCTGTCTGTCCCTCCCAGTACAGGCATACCCCATGCCTGCCTCCACTGTCATACCTGTACCCCCTGGCACATCTCCCCTCACTTGCACCCATGCTGCCTGCTCCCCTTGCCAGTTGCCCCCACTCTCACCTGCCTCCTTGTGTCTGCATTCTCTGATGCCTGCCCTTCCCCATGGTGTCTGCATCCTATAGAACAATCCCCCGCCACCACTTGCCCCCTCCCATCTATCCCACTGCTGCCTGTTCCCCACCCCCAATGTCCCCTTCTCCCTACTGCTTACCTCCCTGTTACAGTTCTGGCTCTGGCTGTGGCCCAACTCTGTCCTAGGGCAGGGAGCACAGAGTACATGCTGCCTCTAGCCCCAGCCTGGCTACTTAGTAGTGGTTGTAGTAGAGGCAGCAGTTGCAGTGGTGGCAGCTTTGGCACCAGACCCAGAGCTGCTGCATGGCCAGGCTGGGGCCAGAGTCAGAGCTTCGGCACTGACTTGTCCTTGAATCAAAGATGAGAGGCTTTTTTCCCCCCAAGTTAAATGGTGGGGGGAACCTCATCTTGGATTCAAGTAAATAATTAGACAGCCTGGGTTAAAGATAATGAGGCATGAAAGGGGATTGTAAAACTCATTGTGTTTGGTCCCAGACATACTCTCTGCAGAGGGGGTAAGTGCACTTCTGATGCTGGAGAAAGATGAGTGAAGTGGGACTGGGTTTCTTGCTCTGAGGCTCAACTTCCATGACTAAGCGAGGACAGAAGAATATACAGCTTTAGACTAGGGTGCAAACAGAAGTGACAATTTTTGCCTGTTCTGGTCACAAAAAGCAATTTATAGCTGTGGCCAAACACAAGTATATAGCTGCAAACAGTTTAAAAAATGACTGACTGGGTGAAAATTGGACCCCTCATTGCATGAGGTGTGAGTTAAGATGTTACAAAATATAGCCTCTCTTGTAAATTGTGTTTGCTGAGTTCCTAGCCTGTTCTGTTTTCAGAATGTGAAGGTGGGAAAGGAAGTGGAAGAAGTTCAGTCTGGGTTTTTTTCAGCCCCCCTGGAGGGTGGGATGGGTGTATTGGAGCCCCCTCTGAGGTCGGGGAGCTTCAATTCACCCATCTCACCCTTCAGCAGCAGCTGGGGAGCTCCAAAAATGAGCTCCCTCCCCTGCCTTTCCCCCAATTCTGAAAACAGCAAGCACTGGCAAAGAGCCTGGCCTGGCTGCAGGCTCTCAGCTGCAGCTAGAATCCCCTCTTCCCTGGAACTAACAGTGAACTTCTGTTTGGTCTGGTGTAACATTATAACTCAGAACGCTTTGCAAAAATCATTCTGAGTTACAGCTGGGAGCTGCACTTCTTTCTGCACCTAATGTTATTACCTAGCACTTAGCATCCACAGGTTACACCTTTTTTGGAAAGGTAAGTCACCTGAAGAGAGGCACATTTATGGGGTTGACTTTGCCATCAAGAACAAGATTGTCAGCCCCCTTTCAGAACTCCCTGTGGGCATAAACACACACTTTATGACTCTGTCTCAAGCTCAGTTACAACCAGTATGCTACGGTCATCACCAGTGCATTCCCCCTACACTTGATGATGAAGAATTCAACAAGGAACAGTTCTACTGCGTTATTGACACTGCCCAGACTGTCACTGCCAAGGAAGACAAGCTCATCCTCATGGATGACTTCAGTGCAAGAATTGGGTGACACTCTGAATGCTGGAGTGGCAACACTGGGAAAGAAGGGGTGGGGAAAGTCAATTCCAATGGTATCCTCCTCCTCAGCAAATGTGCAGAGCATGACTTGCTCATCATGAATACTATATTCAGACAGAGTGACAAATATAAGCCCACTCGGAAACACACATGCTCCAATCACTGGCACCTTCTTGACTATATTATTGTCAGAGCCCATGATCATACTGATGTCCATATCACCCACGTCTTCAGAGGTATAGCCAACTGTTGGATGGACCACTGTTTAGTCAGATCAGTCATGGACATGCAGCTTGTACCACAACACCATAAATCTCTTCCACATTCCTTTTGGTTGTTTAACATCAAGGAACTCCAAGACCAAGCTAGATTCAAGGCTTTTTAGCAATGTCTTACTGAGAGGCTCTCTGACCTACCTGATGAGTGATGACATCAAGGACATTCAGGCACATTGGGAGAATCTTAAGAATGTTATTCACAAGGCATACGGTGAATTGATTGGATATTCTATTTACTGTCACCAAGATTGGTTTGATGAGAATAATGAGGAAATCCTAGCACTTATCCATCAGAAGAGAACCATGTTCTGCAGTTGGCAAAATGAACCTTCCAACAAGCAAAAACAAGAGGCTTATTACCAACTTAGAGCTGTAGTTTAGAGGAGGCTATGGGACATCAAGAACCAGTGGTGGTAAATGAAGGCCATGGAGATTAAGTTTTGCTGATCAACATGACATGAGAAGCTTCTTTCAAGTAATAAAAGCCACCCATGGGCCATGTTCCAATGGCCCAACCCCCTTGTGATCCAGGATGGCTCCCCCCATCTCATGGATAATGTATCCATCAAACAACACTGGAAGGAGCACTTCAAGATTCTACTCAACCATGAATCTGAGGTCTCAGCTGGCACCATCAAGTCCATCCCTCAACATCTGGTAATAGAATCTCTTGCTGATCCCCTATCTTTCAAGGAGGTCTGGTGTGTCATCACTCAGACCAAGAACAATAAGGACCACATGGCATTCTCGCAGAGGTCTTCAAAGCTGGTGGAATCGCACTAGCGCACAAACGTCACCAACTTCTCATCAAAATATGGATTAATGAGGAAGTTCTACCTGACTTAAAGAATTCCAGCATTATGACCATTTTGAAGAAAGAGGATAAGTCAGTGTGTGGGAACTACCGAGGCATTGCCCTCCTCTCCATTGCTGGGAATATTCTTACTCGCATCCTTCTGAATCACCTCCTCCCCCTTGCTGAAGATGTCCTTCCAGAATCCCAGTGTGACTTTAGACCATTACAGGGTACCACCAACATTATTTTTGTTGCATGACAGATCCAGGAGAAATGTAGAGAGCAACACCAGGAGCTGTTTATGGCATTCATTGACCTAACCAAGGCCTTCAACTCCATCAATCATGAAGACTTATGGAAGGTGCTGGCTTGTTTTGGTTGTCCACTGAAGTTCATCAGTCTCCCCAGACTACTCTATGATGGAATGACCACCACAGTCCTTTGCAATGGATCAGAGACAGACCTATTTGTCGTCTGTATTGGTGTCAAGCAGGGCTGTATCATTTGCCCCAACCTTTTCTCCATCTATCTTGCTGTGATCTTGTTTCTCACCTGTGACTGCCTTCTTCCCAGAATCAGGGTTGAATATCAAATGGATGGTCAGGTTTTCAACTTGTGGCACCTTCAAGGCAAAATGAAAGTTACCAAGACTGACATCATTGACCTTCAGTATGCTGATGACTGTGTTATCCTTTCGCATGCTGAGACCAATCTGCAGTCCACCCTGGACCTTTTTTCAGATGACTATCATAGCTTGGGACTCTCCCTTAATATTGTAAAGACCAAGGTGATCTATCAGCCTGCCCCAGCACAAGCTGCCCCCTTCCCCACACAAATTACCATTGGTGAAGAATCCCTGCAAAACATATAGCATTCCCCATAGCTTGACAGCCATCTCTCCCAGTCAGTTAGTCTTGATGTAGAAATCAAACATAGGTTTCACTGTGCCAGCATATCCTTTGGAAAGCATGCTTTGCCATGTCTTTGCTGACTGAGATGTGGAAATTAAGATCCTGGTCTACAATGCAGTGGCTATCTCCATGCTCCTCTGTGGGCGTGAGACATGGGTGACATATTGAAGCCATCTTAAGCACCTGGAATGATTCCATCAGCATTGCCTCAGAAAGATTTTTCACATTAGATGGGAAGACCACTGCACCAATGCCAGCATCCTCTCTGCAGCAAACTTAACTAGCATTGAGGCAAAGATCATGAAACATCATGAAACATCAACTCTGCTGGGCTGGCTACTGTGTGTGGATGGCTGACACTCGTCTCCTGAAGCAAGTCCTCTTCTCTCAACTCAGTCATGGTAAGGGGACCTGTGGAGGACAGAGGAAGTGCTACAAGGACACCCTGAAAGCATACCTTAAGAAGGGTGGCATCAACATCACAAACTGGGAAGTGCTGGATGGTAACAGGTCTCAATGGCATTGCACCATACACAGAGCTACAGTCCACTTCAAAGAGAACCATCTTGCTCAGGAAGCCGAGAAACAGCAGAGGCGGAAGGAAAGCACACAACATCCTGGTCAACAGCTGTGCTCCCCACAAGGCACCACCTGTCGTATCTATGGAGAAACTTGCAGAGCACAGATTGGACCCTTCAGCCATTTTAAAACTCACCAGTAATCCTCCACCATGAGACATTATCCTTGTATCAAGGGATAGCTGAAAAGCATCCACAGGAGGATCCAGTAAGTGGCAGGTAACTTCCTAAGGAGCTGCTGATGACAACTATGAGTAGAATTGGGGAGGGGAGGGTCATCTCTTGGTCATGGGAGTGACTGTGGTGTCCACTAAGGTGACCACAAATGAACCCATCCCTTCCCTGGAAGTCTCAATAAGGGACCCTCATGGATCATGGACCCTTTCTTCTGCTCTGTCTCTCTTAAGTAATTTTTTCCAAGAAAAGAGCAGTGACCCATTGAGACATGGATGGATTTTAAAAGAATTAATCATGATCTGTATTCTGCAGTCCTCTTTCTTTCTGAATGGTACCTGCTCACACAAGAAGCACTCTGGATTCTGGGAGATTGCTCATCCTACATAATGGCTGTAGACATTGCACTGTTTTCTTATAAAAAATATTTAATCTTGATGTAATCGTTTGGGGAAAAAAAACATCAACCTGCTAATCAGACATATGCTGAAAGGTAGGCCAGATTTGAGCTAGTTTTATATTTAATATTTGTTACTTAATTTGGATACAAACTATGGAATAAGATTTATGTAAATAATGTATGTAGGCATCCCATTGCCTGCCATGCTCACTGCTTGCTGCATTGCCCAATGATGTAAAAATTCAAAGCTTGTCACCATGTACTTTATAGCAGTACAATTTACCGTACTGTATAACCCACTACTGTATATACTTTCTGGACAGTGAAAATTATCTGCTTCTATGCTAATTGGATTGCTTCTTACTGTTGCAAAAGCTAGAGTGTGTATCTCAGTACTTATGTTTTCTGTCTCAAAAGCCTGGTGCTTCCTAAGTGAGGACAAAAGAAAGGTCTGAATAGGAAGTAAATTGAAGACCCTGTTCATTTAAATAGCTTTTTGAGGGAACAACAAATAATTGTGTGAGGGATATTTTATTTTGCAATTTAATGCTACATTCTGATTCTAGCTACCTGAAACTTATCCCTGTGTATCTTGGATTTTTTTGTGCTTGGAGCCAGACTTAGCTTGATCAGCCATCTCATTTAGATTTGAGTCTCTAGCACTCTCCTGTCTGTATGTGGACTTGTATTTTATATTATGTAGCAAATGCTGCATGTGTCTGGAATGAATAATTCCTGGGAAACAGGCAGGATCAAAGAAAACCACTTGGCCTTCAAATCCCGAACTGTAACATGAATGACCAGGGTGCCAGAAATAAAGCTAGGGCTGAGCCCTTGATAACCATGTGTTCACCCTATAAAGATCAAGTCTTCTCCAAAACACATGCACTATCATTCATTAGCTGGAAATAAAGACATGCTTGAAATGTATCCATGTATAATTTTGAAATGACTTCCCACATACTACTGAGCATAGTGGTTGGAGGACAGTTCTAGTATGGGTCTGGGTTGGCATATAGCAGCTAACAGAAAGGTGGGGAACAGTCAATGCAGGATTGTCACCCTGTACAAAAGTTTAAGCCTTTCTCCTTTCCAATAGGTTGATAGAAGAGTTGGCCAGATGATGGGCAATGAGTTTATAGATGTAACTCTCATATTCTCTTAGGAATCAGGTGAAAGCTGCAGGATAGCTGTTCTCTTTGTAACGCTTACCTTGGCCAGAACAAAAGTAACTTCAACCCATTGCTCAACAGTTGCCTATATGACTTCAGAAAGGGTTCCCACCTTTTTGCTTGCTAAAGCAGAGGCAGGCACAATGGAATGTTCCTTAATGAGGTTTATGCAATAATAATGGTAAATAATAGAATACCTCTGACCTCTTACTTTGCAGAATGTGTAGTGGCTAAAGTATT
This sequence comes from Alligator mississippiensis, assembly GCF_030867095.1. Classification (NCBI taxonomy): domain Eukaryota; kingdom Metazoa; phylum Chordata; order Crocodylia; family Alligatoridae; genus Alligator; species Alligator mississippiensis. The sequence goes on along the minus strand of NC_081828.1, from coordinate 82,468,741 downwards.
CCTTTAAAGAGTATATCTTTTATTGCTCTTTGCTGCTGTCAAGAGATCCATTTTACCAAAGATGAATTAAAAAGTGTAACTTGTTGAGGGAGAGAGTGTCTTGGCCCTGACTTCTGGATGTACTGGAAGAAGATACTATCTAATTGATACCTATCCAGTTTATCCAATGACTATTAAATGCAAGGCATAGAAAGCTATTGGGCAGGGACTAGAATCTATGGCTAGGCTTCCTTCCAGGACAGTACCTATGCCACTGAGCACACAGTCCTTGCAGTTTATAGTCTTCTTAGCCCCACATATTTACTCACATTGGTTGCTCAGTGGGCCAGCATCTAGAGGAGGTTGGAGGGTACTCTGGGTAATGTTGGCCTGCTGCTTAGTTTTGCCAAAAAGTGGGAGATGAAACCCTGCTCAGAGTGGGAACCCTGTTTTCCTATTCTCTTGGAAAGTGACCTAACCACCAGGCCTAGGGGTCAACAAGACCCCTATGAGCTAGATCCAGCCCATGGAGCCTTTGGATCTAGCTCATGGAGCTGTGGCTTCAGTGACCTTCAGAAGTCGGGGCTTTGTGTGCAATGCACTGCAATCGGGCACTGAGGGCATCAGTAGAGGGGGAGCTCTTCCTCTGCAGTGCTGCAGTTGGTGTCAGGGCTTCAGGGGCCAGGGAGCTCTCCCTCTACCACACCACAGGTGGGCAGCACAAGCTGTGGCAGAGGGGGCTCTCCCTGCAGCATGCTGTAGCTATGCAGCAGACAGAAGCAGTAGAGGCATCCAGGTATCTGCCCTTCTCAGACCTGAGGTGGGTCATTTCTAGCCCCCCTCTGGAAAACATTATCAACCCCCTGCACTAGGCTGTTGAGCTAAAAGGTGGGAGGGTTGTCCTTCTCCATGCCCTGTCCTTAGTCATCATCACTTTCTATTCATGTTCACAAGAGAAGCACAAGGTTAGTGCAGCCAGACATGTGGCAATAGTATCTGAACTTTGTAAAAGTTCCAAAAATCACACTTACATGTGGCTAGGTAAGCGCTACTTAGGCACATAAAGGTGAAATAGGATTTGGCCTATAGTTCACACTTGGCAAGGTCACTTCTCAGCTATTTCTGTTGCCCATTCTTTATCAACTTTCTGCTGAAGTATTGCTCACAGGCACAGTTAGCACATGCTCCATGATTGTCAGTGCCAGGATGTGGGCTTCTAGCCCTGGGGGCTGGTCAGGAATTAGGGTTACCAGGTGGAGGGCTGAACCATCAAAGCTGGAATTGGAGCTGCCAAACAGAGGGTAGGGGTGGGCTGGGTCAGGAACTCAAGGATCAGGAGGCAAGCATACTCCAAGGATGGCCTGACCCAGGAACCAAAAGATTAAGAACCAAACAGAGGGTGTGTACAGAAGTTCCTTTTTCCGCCATTTAAAGCACTATATTGCCATGACTTAACAGAAGTTCATGGCTTTACAGCACTTTAAAAATGGATACAGTGCTTTAAATTAATCCTTGTTAAATGAGGTATTTAAATAATTTCTGTACAATGGTCAAATTTCTGACCAGTGGAGAAGCCCCAGAAAACTTCAGAGTGCCCCCTGCCTCCTAGCCTGGAAAGTACAGGGGGCCTCAGAGGCCCCTCTACCAAACACTGCACTTATGTCATGTTTAAGAGCACTGTAACTTCATAGTACTATAAAAAGTGCTCTAAATTACAGCACTGTAAAACCTGCATGGATCACTTCTGTATATACTCAAAGTTGCAGGAGCACAGTCTAGGAGCAGGAAGAACCTTGTTTCCCCTGATACTTCCTGTTTCACCCCCTGGTCTTAGACAGTGGATCCTTACCTGATTCAGGAAAGTCCCCAGCTGCAGCTTCTATACCATGGTCTGCCTGTCTGGTGTGGGGTGAGAGCTGGGAGTGGGGGATCATATATGCTGTAGCTGAGAGAAGCCTGTTGGGTGTGACTGCCCAGCTAGCTAGGGTGCCAGGCAGTGGATTTGAATGGGCCCAAGTCTCCCCAAACCCTGTCCTATTCCTGAGGGCCAGGGAAAAGCAGCTGATCTGTGTTGTGGGAGATATCTTTGAAAGAGGACTGCAAAGAACCTACAGGTGAATAAATGACAGCTGGGCTGGGAGCTTTAGATAGATTCAGTCTTCAAAATTGTTGGGACACTGTAGATGTGGAGGATCCTGTTTCAAGAAGGTGAAAGAGCAAGGGCTGAGAGTTCTGGGGAGGACCACTGGACTTGAGGATTTGCCACAGATAACTTAAAATCCACCTAATGAAGTGCGAGATGTGAGTTGGGGAGTAGGGAGGCTCTTGATAGTTTACTCTGGAAGAGATGAGAATCAAGACATTCAGGATGCATGCAATTCCACTCCAGTGCTTAACCACCCTCTAAATTAGAAAGTTCTTCCTAATATCTAACATAAATCTCTCTTGTTGCAACTTAAACCCACTGCTTCTTGTCCTGCTATATATGGACACAGAGAACTATTGATTGCCCTACTCCTTATGAAAACCCTTCTTGTATTTAAAGATTATTATCAAATCCTCCTCTGTCTTTTCTCCCCTAAACTAAATAATCCCAGTCCTTCCAGCCTTTCCTTGTATGTCATGTCTCTAGACAGCTAATCATCTTTGTTACTCTCCTCTGGACATTTTCCAATATGTCTACTTCTTTCTTGAAGTGTGGTGCCTAAAACTGAACACAGTATTTCAAGTGGGTGATCACCAGTGCTGAATAGAGTGGAAGAATCACTTCCTATTCCTTGCAGACAGCATTCATGTTAATAAAATCCAATAGTGCTATCAGCTTGTTTTGTAGCAGAATTACATTATTCACTTATATTCAGCTTGTGGTCCACTATAACCTCCATGCCGTCTTCTGCAGTACTGCAGCCTAGCCAGTCATTCTCCATTTTGTATTTGTGCATTTGGTTGTTCCATCCTAAGAGTTGTAATTTATTTTTACAACTTGCAACAATTGCAGTCTTTACTGCATTTCATCCAATTTATTTCAGGCAATTTATTTTAATGCAATTTATTTACATTTTCCTGATGTAACAAGGTCTTTTTGGATCCTAATCCTGTCCTTCAAAGTGTCTGCTAGCTTGGTGTCATATGCAGATTTGCTAAGTGTACACTCCGTCCCATCTTATTGTCATTAACAAAGACACTGAATGGTACTGAACCCAGGACTGTCCCCTGGGAGTCCTCACTTGATATTTATATTCAATTTGAAAATTCTATCAGGCTGGACTCTTTGAGCATGATTCTCTAATTAGTTATGCACTCACCCAACAGTAAGCTTCATCCGGGCTGTATTTTCTGAGCATGCTTCCTTATATCTCTCCTTTGCTGTGTGATGTAGCAGATGAGCATTATAGTTTGCTTGCAGCAAGTTAGATTCAAGATGCTTTTAAGTTCCTGCATATGGAATTATTTTTTTGCTCATAAATAATAGATGCATGATCAGCTGCAAAGGACTCTATGGGCAGAATTCTATTTTCCCTTTATACATCTAAGCGTTAGTTTTCTAGTTGTCTACTTGTCCATTTTTGGCTTCAGCTTTAAACTTTGGATTCATAAGCCTGTGTGCATAAACTATACATGCAAGTTCTGGAAAAAATGAGTGAGGCAAAGCTGAGCAGCAACAGAAGCCTTTGGTTGTAGACAATTCAGGGAGTCTAGCCTCTTCTCACCCCCTAAAAAAAGCGCAACTGGAAGTAGGAACCAATGAGTACTACCTGCCTGCAAGGTTAAGTGGACACAGGGGTTAAGGCCAAAATCAGGACTGTCCAAGTGTAGCAGGGACAGGTGGTGTTCCTAACTGCAGCTGGCTAAATGCCCACCACAGAGATAACTAACGTTTTTAAAAAGACTTGGTCATAATGGTTTGGGATCTGGAACAAGTCCCTTTACTTCTAACATGACCAGTTGCAGTCCACCATGTTTAAACTACTCTGATTGGGAAAGGGAAGGTAACTGGGGGATGGGGAGAGCATGCAGCTCTAAGTACCCCAAAATTGGGGTTTTGGGTTGCACCTCAATGTAACCAAATTCATTTTACATAGGAAGGATGTGGGTGAGATAGAATGGAGGGATCTTTAGGTCACCTCAACCTCTTGCTACTAAAATCAAGGTCAGCTGCTAGTTTCTTTAAAGGCAATTGATTTGTAATTGGTTAGTTTCAAGGCTGGCTCTGCATGGATAAAGCCCAGAGACTAGTTTTTTTTTTTTAAAGAAAGTTTCGTGCCATATTGCATGAACAAAATTTAAAGCAGCTTTTGAAATTTGTCCCTATATGCTGTAAAAAAGGCACTTCTTTAAATAGTTTGCATTTATTCAGTATTAAGAATAATGCTTTCAGTCTCCTCTATGGTTTCCTTGAAATCCTGAAGAAGCTTGGTGAAGATGATGGCTGCTTAGGGCCAAGTTTAGGCATCTATTAACTATGAGTGTTCACAAAGAAGATGAAGGAAATGAAAGATTAGAAAACTACAGAGAGGGAGGGCAGATAATTCCAAAAAAACCCCAACCCAACCCAACCCAACCCAACCAAGTAGTAGACGGTGACTTGTATGGATTTTGAATGACTGAGGCCCCAGACACTGAAACTGGAATCTAGCCAATGCAACTCAGACAAACACATGAAAAACTAATCAAGAACCCCAGCCTAGACTAGATTGTACCTTCATCAGTACAGAGTAAAGCAGAGACAGTAACAAGTAGCATGTAATGGAGAACATGGAGCCAGGCACAGATGGACTGGAGCAGGAAAAACCTGATGTCAGTGATGGAGAGTGCATAATGAGATATACCATATGTCGCAGGGCACCTCAGTGCCTGCTCCTAGGGAGTAGAAACTGCCAGGGAGAGCGAGCCCTGGCAGAACATAACCACAGCTGCGGGTTGCCAGGGCAACTAAGGAGAGCCAGCTGCCTGTAGGAGGCAGGGCCTGGCCCTTATAAAGCCCAGGGCTGAGGCCAGGTTGGCAGTTCCCTGCCAGCAGCCAGAGGGGCAGGGGCAGGGGCAGGGGCAGGGGCAGGGGCAGGGGCTCGGGCTCGGGCTCGGGCTCGGGCTCCTGGAGTTAGGGGGCGAACAATGCAGGAACCGCTCTAGCTGAGAGAAGGATGGCAGCTCTGAGAGGTTTGAGCACCGTGGTTTAGCCAGGAGGCTTTATGTTTGAGTTATAGCCAGGATGCTTGAGTTTATGTTCGGCTTTGATATTACACTGGTGGTTTGGGTGAGGCTATAGGGGTTGGAGGAGGCCTCATAGGGACCCCAGAGGGGTGGGGCCCCAGCGCCTGAGTGAGGGCACAGTACTTTAAGGGGGAACCCCAGTGGTATGGGAACCCCGGTGCCAGTGAAGGTGCAGCGCCAGTGAAGGCACAGCTTGCGGCGTGGAGCGCAACCAGTGGGTTGTGGGCAGGGAACATAGACCCCGGGTTGTGTGCGGGGTACGCAGACCCCAGCCCCAGAGAGGGGCAGCTTTGAGACGCCCTAGCGCAGGCACGACGAACCCCAGAGAGGGGGCTATATTATTAGGAAGCCCAGTAGGGGCACGACAAGCCCCAGAGAGGGGGCTATATTATTAGGAAGCCCAGTGTGGGCACGGTGAGCCTCTGAACAAGGGCTAGTGCTGTGACAAATCCCGAAGCAGGGTAGAGTGCTGCGGTTGCCCCCGGAGAGAGGGGGTAGTGGCACGGTGGGCCCTGGGAGAAGGGGGCAGCAGCGCGGTGGGCCCGAGAGTCAGGGGGGCGCCACCGAGAAGTCCCCAGAGTGGGCACAGCGAGCCCCAGAGAGGGGGCGATATTATTGAGAAGCCCAGCGCGGGCATGCAAGGTCCCAGAGAGGGGGACTATTGAGAAGCCCGAGACGGGCGTAGCCAGCCTGGCTGTAGGCTAGTGCGGCAACACCCCTCAGGCAGAGGCAAGGTGCTGCAGTTGTCCCTGAGGAGAGGGGATAGCAGTGCGGTGAGCCTGGATCAGAGAGGGTAGCCGTGCGGTTGGCCTAAAGGACCGGAGACCCGCTAGAGGGTCCCTGAGCGGGACAACACTTTTAGAGAAAGCCCAGAGTGGGCTCGACGAGAGTTCCAGTGAGGGGCTGTGTATTAGAGAGAGCCCAGAGTGGGCTAGACCATAGAGGAGGCCCCAGAGAGCAGGGCGAGAATACATAGAGGAGGCCTGAGAGACGGGCCGTGTACATAGAGAGAGACATACCAGCGTCTATCCCATCAGCGAGGCTTGGGGCGTGGTATTAGGGGTTGGTAGGAGCCACGCGTAGCCCATAAGGCTAGGGTGCCTGGGGAGCACCCATCATACCGGGAGACCCCCAGGGGGTCCGGGAACACACGGGGACAGAGGTCCCAGCTAACCGTGCCCAGGGAATTGTAGGCAGCCTCCCAACTATACATAAACATCAAAGACGTGGTGGGCTAGAATTTGAGGGTGCTCTTGGGCCGAATTGGTACGGAGAGAGGGCCGTAGGGAGATCACGGCCCTCCTGGCGGACCCCGCCGTGACACCATATTTACTCAAATACAAGACAAAGTGCCCCCCCAATTGGCATGGGTAAAAAAGCCCCTTGGAAACCCCACTACATATGTTGTCCATCATTAAACTGCTGCCAAAAGCAGGATGTACTCAGCAATGCAGACCATTTATGAAGCTGATTAAGTACAGCCAATGCTGAGCATGACTATAAGGTGCACGGCCCATATTGGGTGAACATGCTGATGGAAACCTTTTTTGTGTTTATGTGGCCCTTAAAAAATAAAAGGACAGTGAGGACATCCTCCCCTGGTGCCAAAAATGCTGGTGGGGGACCCTTTAAAAAAAATTATAAAACAACTAAAAGAAAATAATACATTACCTTGTTCTTTTTACACCTGTTTTCACCATTAACACACTAACTTCTCCAGAACCACTGCCAACCCAGGACAACAACTTTCACTCTGTCCCTTTGTCCTTTTGAAATAACTGCCACCATTCTTTTTCCTCAATCTCTTCTCTGCCTTCTCCTCCCCAGTCTTGTGTGCATCTTGATTCACATAATATCTCAGCTCATAAATTGCCAACTCCAAGCATTCTCTTCTGGTGAAAGCCAGTCCCTTGACCAACAGTACATTTTTCACCTTCCATATCACTACTGTCACACAAAGAAATAAGGTTCTCACTCTCCATGTCTCCTGTCCTTTGGGCATTAACCCATACAACACCATATCATATGTTAAGTCACAGTTCATATCAATAGCCCTAAAAAAATGATGCACTCTCTCCCATACTCCCTCTCTTCCATTTGGATTCCGTCTTCAGTTTTCACTGCTTTCAGTTCATTCCTTTTTTCCCTTCATTTCACTGAAAAATACTTACACCATCCTTCCCCCTTCTGACCAGAGCATTTTGGGTAGAGAAAGATTTTCTCATCTGTTTTTCTTTTGAACCATTCTTCAGTCTGTTGCTTTATGTCTTCCAGTTCTTCTTTCACTAGTAATCCTCTTACTGCCTTCTTTAGTAATTCCTGCTTCCTTGCCTGAAGTTCTTCTATCCTCTTCCTTGATTCTCTTTGACCAATATTTCTGAAAAATATCTCTTCTTCTTTTCTTGATCATAGTTCGCCACTCCCAGACACTTTTGTAATAACTTTTCAGAGTCCTCCATCCTTTATATAGTTCCACATATTCTTGACAGGTCTTCTCATCTTTTAATAATTAAACATTTAACTTCGACATCCCTTTTCCCCTACCTTCACTTTTTTCTAAACTCACTTCCATTCTCGGCATCTGGTAATTGCTGAAGGTCACATCTAAGATCTCCTTTCCAATCTTTAGCCCATTTGACGTTAATACAAAATCAATCCTCAACACCTGCCTCCCACTCAGTTTCATCCTTGTAATCATCTCACCAGCCCATACATCCTTTAACTCTCCTTTTTTTATTATATTAATCGGGTTTTTTTACAAGGATGTGTCGAAGAAGTAAACTGATGACTCAGGTGGTGGTGCTACTGAGAGGGCTGAGAGGGATTCAGTTCCTTCAACCGCAGCACTCATTTCAGGAGGAGAAGACTCCTAGCAAGGGACAGCATCTTCCTCATGTGGAGAGGTAAGTCCCGCTTCTCGGCCAGGATGGCCAATCTTCTAGATAGGTCTTTAAACTAAGATCGCTGGGGGATGGGGAAACTCTGACTGGAGCATGTCCAGAGACTGGCACACAAGAAAGCTCTGATGTTGGAGACACTAGGATAACCACTTTTGAAAGAGCTGAGGGAACAGCTCTCCACAGCATGTCAGGAAATCGAGGGGGTCAATTGGAGGACTCAGGTACCTATACACCGATGCCAGAAGCATGGGGAACAAGCAGGAGGAGCTCTCCCTTCTACTGTCCAGTGGGCATTATGATCTACTAGGGATCATGGAGACCTGGTGGGATTCCTCATATGATTGAAACGTAGCCATAGAGGACTACAGCCTGCACAGAAGGGACCGAGTAGGGAAGAAAGGTGGAGGTATAGCTCTCTATGTGAGGAAGCAGTACACCTCCTTGGAAACGGACATCAGCTCCAAAGAAGAGCAGTTTGAAACCTTCTGGGTCAAACTATTGGGGGGCGGGTGGCGGACACCTAACTGTAGGTGTATACTACAGACCACCAAACCAGGGAGAGGAGCTTGATCTGGAGTTCTCTTGAGAACTGGCAGAGGCTGCATGCGCATGGGACACAATTGTCATGGGTGACTTCAATTACCCAGACTGCTTGGGAGGAACACTCGACTAAGTCTGATCAGCTGCGTAACTTCCTGACCTGTATCAAAGAGCTGTATCTGACTCAGGAAGTGCCAGGGCCAACCAGAAGCAACTGTCTCCTAGACTTGGTCTTGGTCAAAGGAGTCAATCTGGTGAACGACTTGAATATAGAGGGTAGCTTGGGTGACAGCAATCATGAAATCATCACATTCACTGTCTGTCACAAGGCAGGAAAATCAACTAGCAGGGTTGAAGTTTTGGACTTCAAAAAAGTAAATTTTAACAGGCTCAGGGCAATAGTAGGGGAAGTGATGCAGGACCAGGGACTGAAGGTGAATGTAGTACATGAAAAGTGGTCATTCCTCAAGGATACAATCCTTGAAGCACAAAAGAAGACCATTTCCATGTGGAGGAAAGGTAGCAGAAGGACTGCCAAGCCCTCTTGGCTTAATAGGGATATCATGGTCCTCTTCAAAAGGAAGAAAGAGGCATATAGACAATGGAAGTGTAGGACAGTCCTCAAGGAGGATTATACAACAATGGCCCGCACTTGTAGGGAGAAGATTAGAAAAGCTAAGGAGGTGACTGAATTTAAGTTAGCAACAGGAATCAAGGACAATAAGAAGTCCTTTAGGTATGTAGGGAACAAAATGAAAACAAATGGAAGCATGGGGCCGCTGCTTAACACCTCAGGACAGCTGGTTACCAACACTCAGGAAAAAGTGAACTCCTGAATGACTACTTTGCTCTGGTATTTTACCAGATCAAGGGGAAAATCATGCAAGATAAGGTTCAGAGAGGGTGTGGTGGGATTGACTGCCTTTCTACTGTTGAGGTTGAGCTGGTGTGTGATCAGTTAGAAAAGTTAGACATCTATAAGTCAGCAGGACTGGATGCACTTCACCCAAGAGTGCTGAAGGAGCTGTCCAAGGTCATTTTGGGACCTCTGGCGAAACTCTTCCAAAACTCATGGCACTTGGGGGAGGTCCCTGAAGACTGGAAGAGGGCCAATGTGTCCATCTTCAAGAAGGGGAGGAGAGAAGACCTGGACAACTACAGGCCAATTAGTCTAACTTCAATCCCACGGAAAATGCTTGAAAAAATCCTGGAAAATCCTGGAAAAATTCATCAAGGAGTCTATGTGTGATATGCTTGCAGAAGGTAGGATTCTGAACAGCAGGAAGCATGACTTTGTCATGGGAAGGTCTTTATAGATTTAATAGAATTAATAGATTTTTAGGATTGGAAGGGACCTTGGAAGATCATTGAGTCTGCCACTGGATAGGAAAGAGTGCTGATGTCACATGATCCCAGCCAGGTGTTTGTCCAGTCTCTTCTTAAAGACCTCCAAGGTAGGGGAGAGCACTACCTCCCTTGGAAACCCATTCCAGATTCTGGTAACCCTTAACATAAAGAAGTTCTTTCTAATGTCTAATCTGAATCTGCTCTCTGTCAGTTTGTGGCCATTGTTTCTAGTTACTCCGAGGGTAAACAGAGTATCTCCTATTCCTCCCCCCCACCCAATGAATTTGTAGACAGCCACCAGATCTCCTCTCAGCCTTCTCTTATGGAGGCTGAAGAGATCCAGTTCCCTCAATCTCTCCTTGTGGGACCTTTCCTGGAGGCTCCTAACCATATGAGTGGCCTTCCTCTGGACTCTTTCAAGGTTATCCACAGTCCTCTTGTCTTACTAATCTCATCTCCTTCTATGACCAGGTATCTTGCCACCTGGATAAGAGAGAGAGGGTTGACATTATTTACTTAGACTTCCAAAAGGCCTTTGACCTGGTATCCCATGATGTTCTCACAGGAAAATTGGAGGATTGTGGTCTTAACTGCTTGACAGTTATGTGGGTAGGAAACTTGCTGTGAGGTAGGACCCAGAGAGTTCTTATGAATGGATCCTGTGTCATCCTGGTGAGAGGTGGCCAGTGGTGTCTCTCACGGGTCCATGCTTGGCACCGTGCTTTTCAACATCTTTATCAATGATTTGGATGAGGGGGTGAGGAGCTCACTGGCCAAGTTCCCATATGACACCAAGCTATGGGGGAGCATGGTCATGCTTGAAAATAGGCTGCAGATACAGGCAAACCCAGACAGGCTGGAGAGTTGGGCGGATCAGTTCAACACTGACAAATCCCCAACACAAACAATCTCCAACATACTTACAGGCTTGGTGGCACCAATTTGACTAGCACTGCAACTGAACAGTACCTAGGGGTAATAATAGATGATAGCATGAACATGAGCTGTCAGTGTGATGCTGTAGCCAGCAGGGCAAACAATACTCTGGCATGCATCAACCAATGCATCTCATGTAAAACCAGGGAAGTGATACTTTCACTTTACTTGGCATTGGTAGGACTGCAGCTGGAATACTGCATCCAGTTCTGGGCACTGCCGTTCAACAAGGATGTGGAAAAGCTTGAGAGAGTCCAGAGAAGAGCGACCCGTATGATCAGGGACTTGCAAGGCAAGCCATATGAGGAAAGGCTGAGGGACTTAGGCCTCTTCAGCCTAAAAAAGAGAAGGCTGATAGGGGACTTGGTAGCAGCTTACTGCTACATCAGGGGAATACATCAAGGGCTTGGTGAACAACTGTTCACCAGGGTACCCTTAGGGAAAGCTAGGAGTAATGGCCACAAACTCCTGGAATACCACTTCTGGCTCTACTCTATGAAAAACTTCTTAACAGTCAGGGTGTCCAGAATATGGAATAAGCTCCCTCCAGAAGTGGTGCAATCACCTACCCTGGAAATCTTCTGGAGGAAACTGGACGGTTGTCTTTCCTGCCTAGTGCAGGGTGGCTGGTGAGGTGGCTGGATGATCTTGTGAGGTCCTTTCCAGCCCCTTACAATCTGTGACAATCTATCTAGTTCTCCCTCCCCTCCATCCTCTCTCCTATCCCCATGCTTGATAATGCAATTGAAACCCCCCACCATAATTTGCTGCTTCCCTCTGCTTACATACACATCTAATTTCTTAAACAGAGCAATCCTTCCTTTTCTTTCAGCCAGCATGTATATACTAAAAATCTCCAACATTTTCAGACTCCACCACCATCCATTGCAGTCTCCCTTCCACAGTCACTTATACTTGCTGCACTTCTACTTCCTCACTTTTGGGCAAAATTGCAATTCCAGCAGCTTTTTTGCATCCAACACCACCCACCACAATGGTCTCCATCCTCACCTCTTTATAAAATGCTTGTAATCCCTCTCCCATGAGATTCCACACTTCTGCAAACATATTGTGTCCTCTTCTACCCCCTTCAATATTGGCATTATCTTATCCCTCCTCTTCCTCGATAACACACGTCTGAAATTTATAGAAGCCATTTACACAGTCATGCTTGTCCATTTAAATTTCATATCTCTACCACTTTACAAGTCTTCTATGCTGCTGCTTTATGCTGTTGGATCAAATCCTCCCCCTCTTGACATCCTCATAGTCTTTGCCAGTTGTTTTATTACTTTAACTTTTAAGAAAGGTCCCCTTTTCCCCTCTTCCACACCTTTCTACTTCCCTCTATCCCCTCTTCCCTCTCCATTAGACCCATACCACATTAGCTCCAATGAGCTTTTCATCAACCCATCTCCCTCCCCGCTCTCTTTGTCCACCTTCATAGCTTGTGATTTGTTTCTTTTCCCAGTTTGTCTTCTTCTTTCTCCTGCTCTATCTTCACTCTCCCTGCTTCTTCCTGTATCGTTCTCTCCACTTTTCCTTCTCCCTCTTCTCCCTTAGTCACTTGTTTCACTTACCTTTCATTCTTCTCTCTCCTCTGTTGCCAGTTGTGCCATTTCAAATATGTGTACTTTACTCTCTTTCTCCCCAGCTCTTTCTTCTTGTGGTGTCTCCTCCTCTGTCATGTATTCTAATGCAATGTCTTCTTCCCCACTTCCCCTTTCCTGTCTCTGCTGCTCCTCTGTAGATCTACTTTTATTTAAGAAGAATCATGGGCATCAGCACTGTATGTGTCCCTCTTCCCAGCAAAGAACACGCTTCAGTGTTTCTTGGCACTCTGCTGCCCAGTGCCCTTTCCCTGCACATCTGTAGCATATTGTGTATCAGCAGTATGTGGCCAGGTGCTAGGCCTGTGTGAAGCAGCAAGTATTTGCTTTGGATTTGGATTCGGCCAATTCAGAGGGACAGTGATTTGATTTGGTGAGTCAACTCACTGTCCTGATTTGATTCGGCCGATTCAAATTCTGAGAGATTTGGAGAAATTCGGAGATTCGGCCATAGACTATACAGGCAGTCCTCAATGATGCTGGACACAGTTGCCTCCATCTGGTAAGTCTGTTGTGGTGGGCAGAGGGGGGAGGGAAGGAGCATGGGGGGGGCAAATCAATGCCCCACAGTGAGGGAGGGATCGGGGCTGGGGTTGCCCAGTGGCAGGCAGCTGGGACTAGCCTCCCAGAGTGCAGACCTGGCTCCACCTGGGCGGCTGGGGCTAGCCACCTAGAGTGCAGCTCAGCCCAGCCTGCCCTGAGTAGACCCGAGGGCACCTGCCTGCTCTCATGTCCTCCTTGACCAGCGGCAAGAGCTGCTGGAGAAGCCACCAGAAAAGTAGCTCCCGGACTGGTGGTGTGTGGCGGCACACAGTAGCGGGAGCTCCCCTCCCTGAGACCCATGCCCCTCGAATGAGGCTGAATCTCCCCTGAATTGAATCAACTACTGAAGCATCATGCAGCCCTACCACGTGCTCTTCCTGCCCACACTTGCTACAGAGTTTAGATTGTCCAAAATATATTGTAAATCCTTGGTGTGGCCCTACTTGGATTACTGATGGTAAGTGCGTTATCCTGCCAGGACTCCTCTTATCCCCCCTCATTACCACCTGAGCTCTCCGCAATCCCATCTTTATATTGTCTTTATCATGTCTTTTCTCAACATACATAACTTTTTGTACATAATTCTCCAACCATTTCTCTGTCTCCCCCATCCGGATCTGGCCCACGGGCCATATTTTGCCCACCCCTGTCTTAGCCAAAGGCGGCCAAAAAGCTATGTGCTGATGGGAACCTACCACAAGGATAGGTTAGTGCAATCTATCTGAATAAGATATGGCAGTGTCTATTAAGCTTAGCCCCCCTTACTGCCGACTCTTTTTAAAGTCATATTGAGACACTATGTTGCATGCATTTTAACTTTCTCTTCACTCCCACAGTTGAGCTATGCTTTTCTTTCCCATTTCCAATGATTCCTGTTTTTTCATCAGCCTTAAATGCCTGATAGACAACACCAATGGGGCCCCAAACAGTTCACCCAGAATCACTGTCACCCCCCTGTCTCAGCCTGGCACGTATAAATAGTGCAGCCCCACCTTCAAAGAGGTGAAGCTGGACTAGGTTGCTCTGCACCTCATCTGCATATAAATTTTGGCGTATCCCAGTATTCGTGACAAGAATACCCAGTTCCAGTCATGAGTGTGGGATAATTAGTATATGGATCCTTTGTGGTGGGTATCTGGCGTACACATACATACTGAACAGTGCTAAGCTGTGAGGTCACCCTGGCTTGAAATGCTGACTCTAGTGGGGCCCAGCCTAATGAATTATGTGGTGTTATGTATAGTTTGTACTATATATAAGTAGGTGCCAAAGTGTTGCTCAACCTGGCAGGGGAGATACTACCATGAGGTGTTTTTTGGCCCAGATGGTTTTACTTACCTGGCAGAGGAGATAGCCTTCTTTTTGGCCTTGAATGACTTGGTGTAGAGGGTGGATACCTGTCCATTGCACTGCAGGCAGGCACCCCAATGAGAGTCTCCAAATGCAAGGAACTCAGCTACACATTTTATGGTGATGGGGGATTGCTCTTTGGCTTTCCCTCTAGCTTGCTCCTTTGGCCTTTTGGCTAGGGGCAAGTGAGACTAGTGGGCATCTGAACTCCAAGGCCTCTGGGATTGGGCCTTGCACATGGTATGCCTGCCATGGATTTGGGAGTATCTGAAATGTCAGGCTGAAGAGTCTGGATGGTAGGATATCTGCCAGTGGTAATGCTACACAGACTTGAATGCTGAGCTGTGCTCAGTTGATAGACTTTGGAACTGATTTGGCCTGAGACATGAAATTTCAAAGAAAAAAAAAGTGTTCTATGGAGTAGCTGTGCTAAAACTTGCAGCAGTTTCAAAAAAAGATGGCATGTAGGGCTGTGCGAAATTTTGACGGGTGTTTCATTTCAAAGCTGTTTCAACATGTTTTGAGCTTGAAACAGCAAAATTGAAATGAAACAAAAGGCTTTGAAACAGCTTCAAAATGGAACAAGGGCTCTCAAAGCATTTCAAAAGTTTCAAAATGTTTCAAGTTTCAAAGCTGGGCTTACTTGTAGCTGAACACAAACTAAGGAGAGGGAGGGGGAAGAGAGGGGAAGGACTGCTCTGATATTGATATCTAGCTCCTGGTTCGATACCCAGCTTTCTGATCATTTCCCCAGCTCTTCCCGGAGGGCGCGGGCCCCAGATCTGCGTGCAGGGTTTCAGCAGGCTGTGTGCAGTTTGAGGTGCAGTTTTCCAGAAACCACTGTGCCTATTTACTTGGAAGACTTCATGCCTCCAGAAGGGGCTGCTGTCCCTGAAATTTTCATCCAAATCAGGCAAGAAATAACAATGTTATAGACATTTTCATGATTCCCCATTCTAGCCTATGGGTGAAATGTCGAAACTCATTGAAACAGCATTGAAACAGTGAAACAGTTTTGACGAAACAAAACAGAACAGTGTTTTGAAACAGCAAAATAAAACACTGTCCCTTCAAAACAGTGAAATGGAAGTTTAAATGAAATGGTGCTGTTTCGCACAGCCCTAGTGACATGCATCAATTCTGGATGAACTAAGTGTGTGGGTACTATATGAAAATTGCTACGGTGATGATTAATTACAAGATTATTGTTTTCAAATTTGCTCCTCCCTTCCATGTGCAAGCAGGGTCTGACAGTAAAGGAGGGGAGGGAAGAGGCTGCCAGGGGAAAAAGTTTGGGGGGAAGCAGAGAGCAAAAGGGCTATCTGACCCCCCAGATCTATTTTCCCTGCTATAGCAGTGGATGGGGGACTCTTTCAAGGTAAACCTCCAATAATTAGATTCTATACCTGGAAAATGATGACAAATTTATAATTTTTCCATATGTAAAATCTTATAATCAGGGTCATATATTCAAGCAAATATGGTAATAATATCTGAAGCACTCCTGCTGGATATTCAGGGACTGATCTAGACCACCAGTGGCTAAATGAAGATGATAACTGCATATCCAAGTAAACTGGGAAGAATTGGCAAAGGTGAGAATGAGCACATGGCATAGGAATAAAATAGAGAGAGATGCGTGGAAATAATGGGAACAAAGAGATTCAAAGAGAAATAACAAAAATATCAGTGTGAAACACAGTTGATGTACTAAGGAAACCTACACAAATACTGTACATGCATATAAATATTAGGGGTGTGCGAAGCAGTCCCTATTCGACTTTGGATTCGGCCTGAATCAGGGACAGTGATTTAATTAATTGATTCAGATCACTGTCCCTGATTTGATTCGGCTGAATCCAAATCTGAAGATTCGATGCTGATTCGGAGAATCAGTGATTCGGACATAGACACAGCTTTAAATGTTTTATCTACATATCTTGAGGTAGCAGGCTCAGCTTGTGAATGCTGTGATGCTGGGGTGCATGGAACATCCCACAGGAGTGCTGGGGGGCCCTCCATGGGTACTTTTGGTCCTCTGCTGGGAAGCACACTGGGGTGCCCCTCTGTGTCTCCCTGGCTTGGCAATCAGTTGCAGGGGGACCCTGGGTGCCCCCCCAGACCCAGGAGGCCCAGTCACTGAGGCAGGGGGGGCACAGGGAGGCCCCCCAGCATGCTCCCTGGTGGACCCGGAAGTGCTTCTGGTCCACTTCCAGGTCTGCTGCCAAGCATGCTGGGAAGCCCCTCATGCTCCTGTGGGATGCTCCATACACCCCAGCATCATAGCATTGATGAGTCCCTGCTGCCTAGAGACACAGCTGACCCGAGCAGGGTGCAGGGCCCAGAGCAAATTAGCTCATGCGGGACCCCACCTCCACTCCGATCCCACAGTCCCAGACCCAAAGAAGCTGCTGCTGGTGGCAATGGCGGTGGCATCAGCAGTGATGGTGGGGTAGTGAGCTGCTGGATGCAGAGCCGCCACTCCTCCCAGCTCCGTACCACCACTGCTCCGCCCCACTTCGCAGGGACCCCCAAAGCTCGGGACCCGGGACAGTTGCCCTGATTGGCCCTCCCCTAGGGACAGCCTTGCCTAGAGGTATGTAGAAAAACCTTTAAAACTATGTCTATGTCTGAATCTCCAAATATTTCTGAATTTCTCCAAATCAATTTGGAAGGTTCCTATTCGATTTGGAGAGATGAAAGGGTCCTCTGGTTCGATTTGGATTCAGAGATTTGCCCACTGAATTGGGCCAAATCTCCACCGAATTGAATCAGGAACCAAAGCTTTGCACATCCCTAATAAATATATACAGTACTGAATATATATTCAAAGATACAGCTGTCAGTAATTTTATATACCCATCCCCATAAGAAAGATGTGTGCAGCACATACAACCCATAACAAATTATTGCCACTGTTACTGGCTGTGTTATTTAGGTTTCAATGCTCTTCTGGTGAAAACTAGAAAACAGCTCCATTAAATTTAATAGATTTCCCCAAATTTACTCCAGGCAGGGGATCAGGCCTTTTCTATTACATGGTGCCTTTCCCAGGAGGGGATATAGAGAGATATCCTGGTGGTCCATGAATATATAATAGTTGACTGTGTCAGAAATTCAGATAGCTCTAAGTCTCAGCATGGAACTTAGCAGAGGTGGCTGAATTATTTATTGTAAATAAATTATTGGATAAATTTAGCTCTCTTTTCTGTTCACAAATCATTCATGAACTGATCTGGAGTCCTGAGAATGGATTGATTTTCTGAGTACTCACCAAATAATTTAGAATAAAAAATGTTCAGTCTATGACTGTGAGCAGTTCACTTTGTCTATTTGTAACATATGCTTTGGTCACTGATATCATGGTATTTTTTTCTGTTCCCTGAGTCATTACTGCAGCATGAACAGCTAAAACAGGAGCATAACAAATATGAAGAACAGCCATTCCCCAATATTTACTCAAATAGCAGCTCACAAATAGTAGGTAAAAAGGGACCAATTCAACAGCCATTTAGAATTAAAATAAATGTTCATGAATATTGTTATTCCAGCATTTAACCAATACTATATTTTAGTGCTCTGTCAGAGCACCTAGGAGTACAGAGAGTGCATCTACACATGACGCTATGTCACTGCAGCAATACACTACAGTAATGTAGCATCCATGGGTGTCTACATGTGACCAACACCTACTTCGCCATAGCACTGTGCTCTCCCTTTATAGTGTGCCACTATGGCAAAGTAGCTGTTAAAAATAACCGTGCCACACATACGGCTTAGTAGAGGCAGTTATTCCATTGTGCTTTAGTACTTCCAAAAGGAAGTACTAAAACGGCACAGTAGCAATGTCACTGTAGGGCAACATGTAGATGCGTCCAGAGGGCAGTGCATCCAATACCATATCTTGTCTGACTGATGTCCACTTGGATGGGATACTGAAAGTTGTCAGGGAATTGATGCTTCATACATTCAAGACCAGAAGGGACTGGCAAATCATCTAGTCTGATCTTCTTAGCACCGAGGGCCACTAAATTTCACTTAGTATTCCTTATATTGAGCTCTTGATAACTTGGGTTAGATCTCATTTCAGACTTCAGGGGACTAAACTGTTGTATACTACTGATGCCTTAGCTCCCTGTAACGGCAAGGAACTGATTGAGATCAACCCAGATTATCCTTCTAGGTGATCTGTGCTTCATGCTGGAGAAGCAAGGGTTTTGGGGGGGGGTTTTATCTTTAATTGGAATAAATGCATAGTTGAGAGAGAAGTTTGACAAGCTTTTGGGCACAAAGTTCAGGAACCTGAAGAAGTGACCCGAATAAAGGCACTTCGTGCCAAAAGCTTATCTAACATCTCTCCCAACTATAATGTTGGTCCACTAAAAGACATCACCAAAAAAACTTAGCTTCTCTCATATTTCTTGGATTATAATGGCCACAACAACACTCCAACCCTACTGGAGAGGTAGGCAAGGAAGCAAAAAAGACGCCCACCGATTTTATCTGAGGGAAAACTTTCTGACCCCAATCTGCTGATCAATTTAATCTGATGCATCTGAACAAGACACACCAACATGTGGAAAACAGTTTCCTCTGTACCATCTTAGAGAGTACTGGCCACCTGCTTGGTAGATCCTACCCTTTCTTCTTTGTGGCCAATTCTTTATGATTTGGGGGAAGGTGGTGGGGGGACCCAAAATATATCTGGCCAGTTGCACATGAGGAAAAAAATTCCCTCCTGATGCAGTCAGTGCAGTAGAGGCTATATCTTTTATTAGACCAACAAGACAGTTGCAAAAAAAATTATTTGCAAGCTTTTGGGCAAATGCACACTTCCTTAGGCACAGGAGAATGCAAAGATTGTTAAGTTTCTCTCAGGTAGAAATGAAAATTCATATTGTACAGGAGAGCTGGAGGGTGATGTGAGTTCTCCTTGATGGAAAAGTTCATTTTATGCAAATTTGGCTCAGATAAAGGTTGAAGCAGTCTATTTACCTCAAAGGTGTCTGATGGCAAGCAGGATGTTGATTTTTTCTTTTTTCTTGGTAAGATGTTTCATATTTCACAAGGAATTTCTGTTGTGTTGAGCTTGCTCTGCAAGTATGCAAACTGGCTCAAAACAAAAGGCTGGAGCAGGCGTGTTAGCTTTCAGGTTCCAAGGTGTTGAATTTTGCTTCCGTCTTGTAAAATGATGAAGTTTTCATTTCAAAATGGCTAATTATGGTATCTTCTATGTTTCAGGGATACAGGTTGTAGCCACATTGGTCTAAAAGTAGAAGCAGTCAGTGTGATAGAGGTGATATCTTTTATTAGACCAACTAGACAGTTGCAAAAAAAAAGCTTTCAAATAAAGAATTTTTTTTATTTATATTTTTATTATTTTTATTTATCTTTATAAAAGATATTGCCTCTACCACATTGACTACTTCTACTTTCAGACCAACACGGCTACAACTAGTATCCCTACAAGCTTGATGCAGAATTTCCTGTTCTCTCCATGGCCTAAACAGTTGGGAATGAACAAGGGGATTCATAGATTCACAGAGGCTGCAAGGCCAAAAGGGATCACCAAGATTCTGCTTCCCTCCATTGCCTGGAGAGGCTATACAATGTTTCCCAAAAAACTGGATTAAAGCAAATCTTTTAGAAAGATATGACTCTTAATTTAAAGACCAGGACAAGAAAGTTCACTAGCTTCCATGGTAAGCTGCTCTCATGTTTAATCACCTTCACTGCTGGGAAGTTATATTTAATTTCAAGGCTGAATTTGTCTAACTTCAACTTCCAGGTACTGGTTCTTATTAATCATTTATGATAACACTGTTGGGTATCTTTTCCATGTATAATTACCTGTTCACTATGACAGACAAGATTCTTTGGGTAAATCCAATATCTTTTATGAAACCAACTCAAATAGTTGGAAAAATTCTCCTTAGCAAGCTTTCAGACACAAACGCCCTTCATCAGGCTGAGGAAGCATCTGCAGATGGTTTGTGCTCTTCCTGGATGGAGTGGTAAAGCAGCCTGAGGCCAGTATGTATGCAAGAAAGCCAGTCAGTTAGAATGTAAATTGAGGTGGTCAGTAGGTGAGAGACAGGTGAGGGGTGGGGGAAGGGGGAATGAAAGTAGCTGTAGTCAAAGGATGAGAGACATGAGGGTGGGGGGTGGGGGAAGGGAATGAGAATAGCTGCTAAAAAGTGGAGGGTTTACCTGGGGAGTCAGATGTTAGGCAGGTTATAATGTATCATAAATCAAATGTCTATATTTAGTCCATGATTTTTTGTATCCAGGAGGTTGATGAAGTGAAGTTCATGGGCTCGTCTGTGGAAGGTATTTTGTAAATTCCCTTTGAGGATTAGAAATGAGTGTTTGGAGAGAGAGTGGTTTTCTTGTGAGAAATGTGAACCCACTGGTATTTTTGTCTTTGATAGATTTTTGGTGCATGTTCATTCTGGTGTGCAGTTGTTTGGTTGTTCCTACATATTTTCCATCAGGGCATTTGGTGCACTGGATGAGATATATTACATTTCTGGAGGTGCAGGTGTAAGACCCAAGAATGTTGATGGTCCTGCTGTGGGGTGTAGTTAGTGTGGCTGTAACAGGGAACCCTGGGCCTGTTACCAGAAGGCAGGTTGAGGGTTCAGAGGGGAAGGAAAGACCCCAGATGAAAGAGAAGAGAGGGACGGGGTATAACAGGGAACCCTAGCCCTGTTACCAGAAGACAGGTCGGCCCCTTTAAAGTCAGGACTTTCTAGGCACAGCGCACTGGTAAGGTAGGGTTAAAAGTTGAGCTAGGCCAGCTGGTCAGGTGACCGGAAGGGGGCAGGCCAGGACTATAAAACCCTTGGGGTGGGCCGTGTCACAACCCAAGGGTGTGATTTTGTTTTGTGAGTGCTTCGGCACTGCTAAATTGTTCACGCTAAATTGCAGCTTCTTTGCACGGTGGAGTTTTCTGCTGTAGAGGAGAACCCCGGTGCAAAAGAATTCCCGCCACCGGTAGCTTTCTTTGCAGGGTGCATTTCTTTGTTGCAGCACAGAAATGCACGTTGCAAGGAGTTCCCGCCATTCGTATTCAAATTTGTGCCCCACCATTGGCTAGTTCTAAATTATTCCTACGTGGCGGCTAGTGATTGGCTTGCTAGCCGTATAAAAAGCTTGAGTGGTTTCTGCCCAAGTTGGAGGACTCCACGAACACCGGGAGGAGGAGACTTCACGCTGTGTGAAGATCTCTAAGTGCTGCGGATCCTTACGGACCCAACGTATTTCAAGCAGGCAACAGGGGTCTGATCAGCCTCGAGCCTCTCCCCGTCACCGAGCGCAATCCTCGACGTATCCCTCTTCCCTGCACGCAAAAAGGATCCACGGAGCCTAGCAAACTTCATGTGAGTCTATTCAGAGCTCTTTGTTTCGCGTACTTTCTTCGGTTGACGCGACGGGCTCGCGGTTTAGAGCCTCCAACCGGATGGGCTAGAAGAGTGTTCACGGGAAGGAACTCTAGTCCGTCTCTCTTCTTTTCTATCTGCAACTGTAACTCAAGCAAGTTTTCCTGCCTGCACCACGACCATCTTCGGTGTAAGTAAACAATCTTTAAATCAACCACTACACGTCCGTGACTAATTCTAGCTCACCCCCAGTCTTCTCTGACCCCGCGTGCCCGGGCTGCTGGCCACAGCCCGCGTGCGCAAAGACGGGCCCGGATCGCCCCCAGCCCACATATGGTGACGAGGATGGGATCAGGAAAAGACACGTTAGAGCTTGAATTGGTTCAGAACTGCCCTTGGCGCGATAACCAACGCCAAGTAAAAAGTTTTGAAGAACTGGAGGCGCATATCGCTTACCACCAGGCGGGCGGAACGGGTGAAAGATTTGTAAACGGACGCCTGTCGCTAAAGGGAGAAGAGGGAGTCTCTGAAGACGGAGCCCCGAGAGAGAGGGAAGTGTATTTGGTCCCCACGGCGTTCAGGTGTATAATGAGAGACGAGTGGGTCCTGTTCAGACCCCTCGATGCTGTGTCCCTCGCCGGACCCAACGCGGCGGGCGAAGCGAACCCGACCTTCACCCGGGAGTGTGCCCAATGCCTACTATATGCTCGGGAGAGTGAAGAACCGGTGCCAATCAGCCGGTTCCCTCCCCTCATGGCGGCTAGATTAAGAGGTCGCGAGCTTCCATCCGAGCTCCGCGAAGATCTGGAGACGGAGGAACGCGCCGCAGATGAGAGGGTGGCCCCGCGGTACAACAAGGGGGGAGAATTAAGTGCAACTTTTCGTACGATTACTAATCTAATGTACAAGAATTTAAGTTTAAAGAACCAGCTGCAGATGGCTATTCAAGCGGTCAAAGAAGCGGCTGAGAGAAAGGAGCCTGAAACGCCAGCCCAAGATGGCGCCAAGCAAGAGGGAGACCACGTGGAAGAACCGGAAAAGAAGGGTGGAGCTTCGGAGGAACCCGTGAGAGTTTGGTCAGTGACTCCGCCCATCGATGCAGCGTCGTCTCCGGCAACCCCGCCTAGCAACGCAGCGACGCCTCTACCGACCACACCCTCCTGCTGACGAAGGAGAGAGTCAAGCAGAGGAGTGCATCCGCCTCTCCTGCCTGAAGCAGCAACAGCAACAGTGACTCCCGCGGCAGCAGTTCAGCCTGTAATAACATCAACTCCTGAAAGAGCAGCTTGCCCTACAGCCACGGTCAACCAAGTAACTGAAGAGCGAGATGTCGTCACCAGTTGCGTTCGTGCTTGGACGGAATTACAACAGCTGTACAAAGAATCTGAAATGGAGCTCGACGAGGCTATAGTCTCATGGCTGGAACTCATGTCCATGGAGTTTAGGCTTGACTAACTGCCCTATTGTGTATAAATTTTGTAAATATTTTGAGATACGTTAACTTATTTTTTAAGAGTTTTTTGTTTACAGATCCGGAACTCAGAGTACGTGGTGAAGAGAAGCCCCAAGAAGGATAACATCATCGAAAGAAGTGAGGGCCTGACACGCGACTTCGCCATGACACCCACTGAAGCCCTGACCGTGCAGTTTTTTGTTATGAATCTAATTATGTGTATATGTATTTGTGCTGGTTATTATTTGATTCAATCCCTAGAGGACGAACTTCTTATGTTAGCAAACTTTGTGTTTACTCGTTTGGTTCAGCAACCCGTAGTAAGAGCTCTTAATCACTCGAGTGACGAGTGTGTGGTCTAATTTAACTATGCCTTCAGCAAGGGGGGATGTCACAACCCAAGGGTGTTATTTTGTTTTGTGAGTGCTTCGGCACTGCTAAATTGTTCCCGCTAAATTGCAGCTTCTTTGCACGGTGGAGTTTTCTGCTGCAGAGGAGAACCCCGGTGCAAAAGAATTCCCGCCACCAGTAGCTTTCTTTGCAGGGTGCATTTCTTTGTTGCAGCACAGAAATGCACGTTGCAAGGAGTTCCCGCCATTCGTATTCAAATTTGTGCCCCACCATTGGCTAGTTCTAAATTATTCCTACGTGGCGGCTAGTGATTGGCTTGCTAGCCGTATAAAAAGCTTGAGTGGTTTCCGCCCAAGTTGGAGGACTCCACGAACACCGGGAGGAGGAGACTTCACGCTGTGTGAAGATTTCTAAGTGCTGCGGATCCTTACGGACCCAACGTATTTCAAGCAGGCAACAGGGGTCTGATCAGCCTCGAGCCTCTCCCCGTCACCGAGCGCAATCCTCGACGTATCCCTCTTCCCTGCATGCAAAAAGGATCCACGGAGCCTAGCAAACTTCGTGTGAGTCTATTCAGAGCCCTTTGTTTCGCGTACTTTCTTCGGTTGACGCGACGGGCTCGCGGTTTAGAGCCTCCAACCGGATGGGCTAGAAGAGTGTTCATGGGAAGGAACTCTAGTCCGCCTCTCTTCATTTCTATCTGCAACTGTAACTCAAGCAAGTTTTCCTGCCTGCACCACGACCATCTTCGGTGTAAGTAAACAATCTTTAAATCAACCACTACGCGTCCATGACTAATTCTAGCTCGCCCCCGGTCTTCTCTGACCCCACGTGCCCGGGCTGCTGGCCACAGCCCGCGTGCACAAAGATGGGCCCGGATCGCCCCCGGCCCGCACAGGCCGCAGTTGGGGCTGGCAGCCAAGGCAGAAGGAGTGCGTGTGAGAGCTCCACGGAGAGGCTGGGTGAGTGGTCCAAAGGCTGAAGGAGGGAAACTACTGAGGAACCCAGAGAAGCAGCTGCAACCCCAGAGGAAGGACTATAGCTGATGGTGGGGAGCAGAAGCACAACCCCTGAGTAAATATAAGCTGGCGTGCTGCCTTCTTTGATCATATTTTTCTGGTGGCGGTTATAGCCCGTGGACAGACTGTTTATGGGGGGTTTTTTTTAATAACACCAGTGGTTTGGGCGAGGCTAGTGGGGAAGGAGGAGGCCTCATTGGGACCCCACTACACCGTGGGGACCCAGCGCCAGTGTGGGTTCAGGATTTGGGGTGTACTAACCCCGGTGCCAGAGAAGGTGCAGGATTCGGGATACATAGGCCCTGGCACCAGTGTGGGTGCAAGATTTTGGGGTGTAGAGACCCAGTGCCAGAGGGCATGATCCTAAAAGGCTGAGGTGGTCTGGTGCACCTGAGGTGCAGTTTTGTTTGTCTTTTGGACTGGGACAGCATGGATTCAGGGCCGTTCCCTTGCGACCCCCTGGCCGTGGGGCTGGTGGCTGGGCCTCTGGGCCAGGGAAGCTGGGCTCCAGATTGGAGCAGAAAGGAGGGCTATGAGCCTCAAGACAAGGAAAACGGCTAAAGCCTCAGAGTCAAACCCTGTTTGGTGGGTTTAGACAGAGAGGCCTAGCTAGAGAAAGGCAGGGGTCGAGGCCCGTGAAGGGGGAAGACCCCAACATACAAAATATAATAGGCAGCCTCCTGCTTACAAGAACATCAGTATAATAATTTTCCATCAAGATGTGGCAGGCGAGTAGAGAGCGGGACACAAGAAACATTAAAGGGGACTCCAAGGGCGCCCCATGTAGGGTGTGGATAACAGGGAAGATGGCGCTGGGGAAGGCAACCTGTTACAGTGGCCATCATACAGGACATTCCAGTTTTCTGCTACTCTGTCCTCTGTCCTCTATTGATATGAAAGCAGACGCCTTTATGTCCTCTTGACAAAAAAAAATAGAGGACATAAAGGCGTCCGGTTTTGTATCAATAGAGGACAGAGGACAACTGGAATGTCCTCTATGATACCCACCCAAAGTGTACTAATTGTGGGGTTGTTGAGATGTGTTGGCAGGTTTTACATTTCTTGTCCCGGCATAGTCTGAATCCATTCAGTGTGTTTTGGGCTGTAGGAAGCTTGCTTCTGGTGATGAGGTTGGCAAGGTTTGGTGCTTGTTTAGAGGATAAGATGGGTGGTTCTGGGAAGATCTCTTTGAGAATTGGGTCTTCTAGTATGGGTTACAATTGTTTGAGGATTTTCTGCATAGGTTCCAGGGAGGGGTGATATGTCATAACTAGTGGTGTGTGATTCATGGGGGGTTTTCTTCTGTACTGCAGCAATTCTTCATGTGGTATCTGGATGGCTCTTTCAAAAGTGTGATCTATCTCTCTGGAGGAATGTTCTTGTTGAGGGAAGGCCCTTTTGGGAGTTGTGAGGTGATGATCATGGATGTTCTCTTCAGTGCAAATTTGGTGGCATCAGAGGGCTTGGCTGTATATCACAGCTTTCTTGTTGTGTTTTGGGTGATTGCTGGTTCTGTGCAGGTATGTATGTTTGTAACGTTGTAATTTACCTTTGGCCTGCCCACCTGTTTCTGGGCTAACCGCTCACCTTCTCACCCGCCAAGGCTTGATGATAATTAATTAATTGTTGTTAATTAAGTGAGAGGCTGCCCATTTCTTGCCCTGATGCCAGGGGGCGCTATCTGCGGCTCCGTACCTTCCCTACACTGCAGCACATGCCTCGCAGATGGCATCCTCTGTTCTTACAGTCACCGCAGCCTCACTCTGGGCCCCAGAATCCTACCGTTTGAATCCCACCTGGATCCCTCCATTCAGGTGGCCTATTCCGTCTTCATTCTAGGTTGCATAGCTCCCTGAGCTGCTTCCCCCTTATGGGTGTGGTCCCCTCGGGCCCTTCAGCTCACTAGCCCTGGCCCACCTCCAGGCCAGTCGGAACCCCAGGCCCTCAGCTCTGGACGTCCCCCGTGGTGGGCCCCTGGCCCTTCAACCCTTCTGGTCCTGGCCCCAGCATTGACCAGTCAGGGGATGTCAAGACAGGTTTCTGAGTCTATGGCCCCACTCGCTCGCTAGGGTCCACCTTCCAGACTCTACAAGAGGGTAACCTGCCTGATTGTGGGAGCTAGGGGTTAAGGCGCCCCAACCCGCCTTTCACTGGGGCGGTAACTGGCCTGGCATTTCCTGGGGGCTCCCGTGCCACTGAGAGCCCCACCAGGCCACCCACTCCCAGCAGGGTGCTGTTTTAGGTCATGCCCAGGACCAGGAGCCTCCTGACCACCCTGTACTGCTCCTCCCTTATCTCCAGAGTGTTCCGTGAAGCCTTGCAGCCAGATGATGTTGCTGCACTTCCAGCCAGCAGCAAAATGCCCTGTTTATATGGGCGGCCAGAGCTCTAAATTGGCCGCTGCAATTAAGCACCTGCTGGTTGCTTGGCCCCAGATCTTAAAGTGGCAGGCACAAACAGTGCCCTGTCACAATGTTGGTCTGTGGATTTATTCTATATGGTGGTCTGTATTGTACCATTCCAGATAGTGACCATCGTGGCTAAAAAGTGAATGTTGGCATTGGAGTATTCCACAGAATACTCTGATCGAGGGGTGCTGCATGTTCAATTTCTGACGGGAATCAATCAGAGATTGTAGTTTTTCAGTCCAAATGATGAAGGAAGTCATCAATATATTTTAAGTGTAGCAAGGATTTGATGGTACAATCCTTGAGGAATTTTTCTTCCAGGTCACTCTTGAAAAGGATGGCATACTATGGGGCCACTTTGGTGCCCATAGGGCTATGTGGGGTGTGCAGGCACCCAAAAATTCACCATAGCCCCTGCTCCCAGTGCTGCCACGTGGCCTGATTGCAGCTCAGCACAGAGCAGAGCAGAACACCGCTGTGAAGAGTGCGGTGCTGCCTTCCAGCCCCAGCCTTCCCCCCCTGCAGATCCTGGCGGGGAGGGGGCAATGGAAGGGGAAGGCAGTGCCATGCTTTTCACAGTGGTGGTCTGCTCTGCTCTGTGCTGTGCTGTGCTGCAGTGCTGGGAGCAGGGGCTACGGCAAATTTTTGGGTGCCTGCAACCCCCTCTGTAGCTCAGCTCCCAGTGCCACCCAGCCCCAGCCCACAATGGCTGCTGGCCCAGCCAGCATGCAGATCTGGGGGCACAAGCTCCCCATGCCCTGCCAGGCTGCGTAACCCCCATCCCTGCAGCCCCTGGATTAGCTGCTTGCGGCTTTGTCCTCCACCCCGGCTGTGAAGGGCCTGCCCCTGCTCCAGCCTCCCTCCTTCCCTCTCTCACCTGTTTGGAGGGGCTCTGCCACAAGGCCCCAGTGACCCTGATGGCAGTGGGCCTTTTTTTTTTTTTTTCAAGTGCTGGGAGGCTGGGGCCAGGTGGGGCAGCCATCGGGGGACCTGGGAGTACAAGCAGTGTCTGGGGCCAGGTGGGGCAGCTACTGGGGGGCTGCAGGAGCCAGTGGGGGCTGGGGCTGGGTGGGGCAGCAATCTGGGAGGCTGGGAGAACAAGTGGGGATAGGGCATATGGGCCCTGTGGAGGAAGGTGGTAGCCCCTGCAGGGGCCATGTGGCATTTGTTGGGGGGGGCTGTAGCCTTGTGAGGGGGAGAAAGTTTGTGAGCTCTGTGGGAGGCCTGTGCCCTGCAGGGGACAGGGGACCCACCCTTCCTGAGCAGCCCCCCCTCCACAGCCCCACCACGATCCACCCACACTTACCCACACATCCCACAGCCCCTCACATCCCTCTGCAGCCACCCATATCCTCCCTCCCCTCTTCCCAGCCCACTTCTGCAAACCCCACATCCCCGCAGCACACACCGTACATGTTCAGCTCCCAGATAGGATGAGACCTGCTGGCAGGAGCTGTGGCTGCAGGGGCAACTGCCCCACATCCTGGTTAGTGAAGGGGTCACAGGGAGGTCGAACTGCTCTATGGTAAGAAAACCAAAGGCAAACAGCAAAACATATAGGTATTTAGAATTCATTTTATTATGATGATGCAGACACTGGTAGGCTTCCAAATTGCTTTAACGCTGTAGATATATCAATAAAACATTGCCCAACTGATCACTGTTTCTCTGTCTCTCTCACTGTCTCTCTCTCTATATAGTGATCTTTTGTTTTAATTGTGGAGGAACATGGATTTCAGGGTATTTTATACAGTGACTTTGGGATATTTTTATCAGGGATTTTTCAGTTTTCCAATAGGGAACACCAGAATTTCTGCTAGGGAGGCAAGTGGCAGGACCCAGGCAAAGGAGCCTGCTCACAGAGCTGGTACCTTGGACCCAGCTGGAGGTTGCTGATCTCCTGACCAATTGGGACTGAGAGGACATGCTTTGACAATTCAAAGCAGGCCACCACACTGGGAACATCTTCCGGGAGATAGCTGCCCAGATGGCCGGGCAGGGGCACACATAGCAGTAGTGCTGCACTAAGGCCAACTCTGCAGCCACAGACCACTGGCAGCTGGCCCAAAGGGGCAGATGCCTCTACTGGATCTGCAGTCCCCATCCGGGTCTGGCAGGTGTGCAGCAGGTCACAGCCAGGCGGCAGCCCCCACTGCCAGACTGCTGCAGTGGGTAGACGGTTCAGGGAACTCTCAGGGCTGCTTCAGCAGTCCAGCTGGCACAAGGGGTAGCATCCCCAGGTACCAATTGATTGGGCCCCAGAAGCTCCTGTCTATTTGTATCTTCCATATTAACATGGGCTTTGCGGCCCATCCACCAATGGCGAAAGGGTGAGCAATACAACTAATTTCTTGGGACAACAAAAGCAAAAACAGGATAGGAGCCATGTGGGGGTCAAAGGGTCAAAATGTTAAGATACGTTCTCTGGAGGGGGACACCAAGCAGAGCCCCCCGGGCCGCACCTACCGGTCCTCAAAGGCAGCCAATGAGCCGGTGGATACTGCCCACTGGTGCTCTGCCTGGAAACATGCTTGGACAAGTGAGAGGAAAGTGGCCCCACAGTCTCCGGGCACCAGAGCCTCTTTCCTGATCAAGTGCAGGGCCTACTTGACCAAGGCCAGGAGGAGGTTGACCAGGAGGTCCCAAGACTTGGTGGGGCCGTGGATGGGGTGACCAAAAACAAAAAGGTGGGGGGTGAAATTCAATCAGAACCTCAGAAGGAGGTTCTGGAGGTGGAGGGGCTGCAGCCTGGTGCACTCAAGGGTCATGTGCACCAGGCTCTCCACATACACGCCCGTGGTGATGGCTCCATGGAGGATCCACCAGCTGAGGTCCCCAGTGGCTTGTGGGATGAGGATGGAGTACAGCCTCAGCCACTGGGGTGCCCCAGTCATGTCCTCGCTGATCAGGTCTTGCCCCAGAAGTTCCTGAGAGTGAGTAGCCCTGAACTACTTGCCAGGGCAGCTTTTTGTACTGATGGGGCCAGGACAGGGCAGCCTTTTACACTGCTGGGGCCAGCACAGGCACTGGCCCCAGGTTCTAGCTCCCTTTGGCTGCAGATCCAGGAGGAGCCAGGCAGGGTTATTTTGCTCCAAGTGGCACAATTTGCCCCACACCAAAGTGCATATCCGGACACGTGAACTGAGGCAAAAAGCCCCAGCTCAGATTTGCACCGCTTCTATTTGAGCTGCTGCAAGCGCACGTGCATGTCATGACTTGGGACCCTCTGGGTTAGATTACAGGGGAAATGTGGTGAAGAGGATATAATGGTAGGAGTCTATTACAGACCTCCTAACCAAGATGATCTTGACCATGAATTTGCTAACGAACTGGCAGAAGCTTCACGCTCTTGATGCATGGTTGTCATGGGCAACTTCAACTACCCTGATATCTCACGGGAAGAGCATTCTGCCAAATCTGATTGGTCATGAAGCTTCCTCACTTTCATTGATGAACTTTACTTGTCTCAAGAAGTCTATGGGCCAACAAGAGGTAAGGCGCTGCTGGATCTGGTATTGGCCAAAGGGGATGATCTAGTGAGCGACCTGAGAATTGAAGGGAAGCTGGGAGACAGTGATCACAAGTTGATCACTTTCTCTATCCATCGCAAAGCTGGCAAATCAGTCAGCCATGCAGAAATCCTTAACTTTAGGAATGCCTACTTTCACAAGCTCGGGAGGCTGGTTGCTGAGGTTCTGAGAGGACATGATTGGACAGAGAGGGGAGTCCATGATGAGTGGTTGCTCCTTAAGAATGTGATCCTTGAAGCACAAGGGAAGTCCATCCCAGCCCATACGAAAAGTAGCAAGAGGGCTGGGCAATCCCCTTGGCTAAATAGGGAAATCATGGACCTCCTGCATCTGAAAAGAGAAACCTATAAGGGATGGAAGGCAGGTAACATCACCAAGGAGGAGTATTCAGCACTGGACTGCACCTGTAGGGAGCAAACTAGGAAAGCCAAGGCTGAAACTGAACTCAAACTGGTTATGGAAATCAAGGACAATAAAAAGTCCTTCTTCAGATACGTGGGTAGTCAGAAGAAAACAAGGGCAACATTGGACCCTTGCTAAACCAAATGGGGCAGCTGGCAACTGACACCCAGTAATAAGCTAATCTTCTTAACAATTACTTTGCACCGGTATTCCACAAGCTCAAGGCGATCACCCTGCCTAACAAGATGCAGGATTGCCAGAATATGGGCAAACATACGCTCATCATTGGTGAAGATCTCGTGACGGAACACCTTGAAAAGCTGGACATCCACAAATTGGCTGGCCCAGAGTGCTAAAGGAACTGGCTGACATCATAGCACGGCCAATGGTGAGGATATTCAAGAACTTGTGGTGCTTGGGCGAGGGGCCTGATGATTAGAAGAGGGCCAATGTGGTGCCTATCTTCAAGAAAGGGAGGAAGGAAGATCCAGGAAACTACAGGGCAATCAGTTTGACCTCAATCCCTGGTAAGATCTTGGAAAAAATCAGCAAAGAAACCATTAATGACAGGCTAATGGAAGGCAACATTCTGAGAGATAGCCAACATAGCTTCATTGCAGATAGGTCTTGCTTGACCAACCTTATTTCCTTCTATGACCAGGTGATGCATCACCTGGACAAAAGAGAAGAGGTAGATATCATATATTTGGACTTCAAAAAAGCCTTTGACTTGGTCTTTCGTCATGTCCTCATGGTAAAACTGGGGAACTGCGGCCTCAACAACCTTACAGTCTGATGGCTGGGGAACTGGCTCTGTGGTCAGACCCAGAGAATGACAGTCGATGGAACCATATCAACATGGTGCATGGTAACCAGTTGTGTCCCCCAGGGTGATGTACTTGGACCAGTACTGTTTAATGTATTTATAAATTATCTGGATTCATGTATCAGAAGTGAACTGGCTAAGTTTACTGACAACACCAAATTATGGGGAAGTGTGGTCACACAAGAGGATAGGCTGGTGATTTAAGCCGACCTGGACTAGCTTGCAAGGTGGGTGGATCGAAACCTGATGGCATTCAACATGGAGAAATGCAAGGTGCTCCACCATGGGGGAAAAAACCCCCACATCATACTTATAGGCTTGGCTGTGCTACACTCACTAGAACTACAACTGAAAGAGACTTGGGGGTCATGACTGACCACAAGATAAACATGAGCCCCCAATACAATGACGCAGCTAGCAAAACAAACCAAAACCTTGCTTGCATCTACCCATGCATCTCATGCAAGATCCAGGAAGTCATCCTCTTGCTTTACTCGGCCTTGGTGAGGCCTCAGCTGGAGTACTGAATCCAGTTCTGGGCTCCAAACTGTAAAAAAGGACATGGAGAACCTTGGGAGAGTCCAGAGGAGAGCCGCAAGCATGATTAGAGAACAAGAGAGCAGGCCTTATGAGGAGAGGCTGAGAGCCATGGGACTCTTCAGCCTGGAGAAGCGAAGGCTTCAGGGGTCCTGGTGGCAGGCTATAAGTACATAAGGGGTGTGCATCAGGAACTGGGAGAAAGTCTGTTCACCAGGGCACCCTAAGCGAAGACAAGGTCTAACAGTCACAAACTCCTGAAAGACCATTTTATGCTGGACATAAGGAAAAACTTCTTTACTGTATGAATCCCCAGAGCTTGGAATAGACTACCCCCAGAAGTGGTGCAAGCACTTACTCTGGACACTTTTAAGAAACACTTGGATGCCTATCTTGCTGGTATCATTTCACTCCAGCCAACTTCCTGCCCTTTGGGCAGGGGGCTGATCCTGATGATCTTACAAGGTCCCTTCCAGCCCTAATGTTTATGAAATCTATGACATTTATGAAGTTGTTTATTTGTCAGATGTCACCATCTTTCCTAAGGTTTATTTTTTCTGAATGTTGTGCTTGATAAATGAATCCATATTTTGCCTCTACATCCTTATTTTTCCTTTTTATTCCATAGTTTTTTCACTTACCTGGTGAGGCATGACATGGTAGAAGGGAGGCCCAAGGACCTCTTGCTTATGGGTCCAACTATCCAGCACATGCTAGGTGTGACCTGCAACAGGGACCATAGTGGGAGGGTGGTACATCTCTTCAACTATGCAGGCGTCCTAAAGCAGGGAGGACAGACACCTTCCATGGAGCAGAAAGACAAAAGCTGGCATTATTTTGATTTTCAGTATGAATGCAGGTGATCTAAGTGGGGCCTCACAATCCTTCTGATCTGAGGATTCTAAACAGATGTCAGAAGATGTCATTGTTTTAAGGGCAAAATCATTTGCGTATGGACCAATAACAAGGAATTTAGCTACAAGCTGAGGTGCATAAACTGGAGACAACTAAAGAAGAATGAGCCCTGGGCATACTGATTGATTGTAGGATGACTGTGAGTGGCTAGTTTGCAGTCCCCAGATTGGGGAACAGAAGTAGTTTTTGTAGTCTAGAGGTCACCTGGGGCCAGAATGTTTTTTTTTTTTGGTATTTATGCTACTGGCAGCTGGAGGTGGGGTCATTGTCTACCCCTGAGGCATTGGGATGTTGGCCACAGTCAAGTCTGGGGGTTTTTCACACTGTGATGTGCTCCTGCTGGTCCTTAGAAAACCCTAGCTAGAGGGTCCTCCTAACTAGAGGGTCCTGCTTTTCTGTTTGTCACAACCCAGTGATTTTGGTGCCTCGACACGATGGAATTTTCCCGCCACATGAGAGCCTCTTGCACAGCAAAGGTTTTCTGTTGCAACAGAAAAACCCCGGTGCAAGAGAGTTCCCGCCATCTGAATGCAAATTTGTGTCCCACTACTGGCCAGTTATAAATTATTCCTATGTGGCAGCTAGTAATTGGCTAGCTAGCCATTTAAAATTTCGTGTGACTTCCGCCCAAGTCGGAGAACTTTGAGCATGCTGCAGTGCTTCTAAAGAGATCTGACTTGTGGTTGAGCTGATCGATAGACTGATCACCTATCGAATCTTCTCCCCGTCGCTGAGAGCAATCCTCGACGTACCCTTTCCCCGCCAGCTTAATTTGTGGATGGATTAGCTGGCCTGAGCCTTGCCAGCTGGAGCAACTCACATAGTTGTTCAAACGACCGGACCGTCTGCGTCGCGGCTACAAGCGGCGTAAGTAAAGTTTTTGCAACCATTAAGCTTTGTCTGCCTCTCCATTCACCAGCCCGCCCAGTGAACTAGTAATTTCTAAATCACCTCGAGTCGGCTCCGAGACACTGTTCATGGTCATTTCAATCTTATTTGGGGTCAGGAAGACATTTTTCTCTTGGGTCAGATTGGGATGGACAATGAGGAATTTTGCCTTCCTTTGCAGTGTGGAGCATGGTCCTCTTCCTAGGATCTTCTGAGCATAGGCAACTCGTACAGAGGACCATGGTAGGGGGCACATGCCCCCCATGTGCCCCCCCAAGATTGGCCACTGCCTCTGGCTTTTGCAGGCAGTCGGCATTTGTCCCTCCCCACCCCAGTGACTGCCTCCGGCTTCTGCAGGTGGTGACCAATCACCACTTGCAAACACCCCGCCCCCCCCACCCCGCTGCTGCTGCTGGCTTCTGCGGGTGGTTGCCACTTGCCACCCTGCCGCTGATGCCACTAATGCTGCCACCCACAAATTGTGCCCCCCCAGTCTTGGAAAGCACCACTTGTTCATGCTTCTGACAATGTATTTACAAACTACTACCCCACTGTTGCAATAGCAGGGGTTTCATAGATTTCATAGACATTAGGGCTGGAAGGGACCTTGGAAGATCATCAAGTCCAGCCCCCTGCCTCAGGGGCAGGAAGTCAGCTGGGGTCAAAGGATCCCAGCAAGATAAACATCCAAATGTTTCTTAAAGGAGTCCAGAGTAGGTGCTTGCACCACCTCTGGTGGCAGTCTGTTCCAGGCCTCGGTGGCTCGGACAGTAAATAAATTTTTCCTTATGTCCAGCCTGAAATGGTCATGGAGGAGTTTGTCACCATTTGACCTTGATATCCCTTGGGGCACTCTGGTGAACAGGCGTTCCCCCAGATCCTGGTGTACACACCTTATATACTTATAGGCAGCCACCAGGGCCCCCCTGAGCCTGTGCTTTTCCAGGCTGAAGAGTCCTGTAGCTCTCAGCCTCTCCTCATAAGGCCTGTTTTCCTGCCCTCTGATCATGCGCGTGGCCCTCCTCTGGATTCTCTCAAGCTTCTCGACATCCTTTTTAAATTGTGGAGCCCAGAACTGGATGCAGTACTCCAGCTGCGGCCTCACCAAGGCTGAGTACAGCGGGAGGATGACATCTTGGGATTTGCTTGAGAAGCATCTATGGATGCATGTCAGAGTTTTGCTCGCTTTACCAGATGCAACATCACATTGGTGGCTCATATTCGTCTTGTGGTCAATCATGACCCCTAAGTCCCTTTCGGCCATGGTGCTAGCAAGCATAGCACTGCTGAGCCTATAAACATGCTGCAGGTTTTTCTTCCCAAGGTGGAGTACCTTGCATTTTTCCATGTTGAACGCCATCAGGTTTTTGTCTGCTCATTTTCTAAGCCTTTCAAGGTTGGCTTGGAGCGTCATCCTGTCCTTGGATGTGGACACTTTACCCCAAAGTTTGGTGTCATTGGCGAACTTGGCCAGTCCGCTTCTGATATCAATGTCCACATCATTAATGAAGATGTTAAAGAGTATAGGCCCAAGGGCAGAGCCATGGGGGACCCCACTGGTCAGGGCGCACCACGATGATTGACTTCCATCAACTATCACTCTCTGGGTCCAACCTGGAGCCAATTCCCCAGCCAGCGGACTGTGATGTAGCCAAGGCCGCAGTTGGCCAGTTTTTCTATGAGATGATCATGGGATACCAGATTGAAGGCTTTTTAAAAATCAAGGTATATGACATCAATCTCTTCTCCTTTGTCCAGGTGATGTGTCACCTGGTCGTAGAAGGAGATGAGATTGGTCAGGCAAGACCTACCCACAACAAGCCCGTGCTGGCTATCCCTCAGGATGTTGCCATCAGCCAGTTTGTCTTTGATAATTTTTTCCAAGATCAGGCTGATGGGCCTGTAATTCCCCAGATCTACTTTACTCCCTTTCTTGAAATTAGGCACCACATTGGCTTTTTTCCAATCTTCAGGCACTTTGCGTGAGCGCCATAAGTTCTCGAAGATCTGTGCCAGTGGCTGAGCTATGATGCTTGCCAGCTCCTTAAGTTGCCTGGGGTGTAAACTGTCTGGGCCGCCTGATTTGAAGGTGTCCAGGCTCTCAACGTGTTCCTTCACATGGTCTACATTGATGAAGGGTAACAGTTCTCCCTCACTCTGGCCATCCTGTACCGTGTTGAGAAGGGCCATCCCTTGGGGCTGGTGAAAACCCGACACAAAATACCCATTAAGCAGGTTGGCTTTTTCCTGGGCATCAGTTGTCCCATATGGTTTAGCAGGGGTCCAATGTTACCCTTGCTTTTCCTCCAGCTCCCCACATATCTAAGAGGGCCCTCAGCTCCTCTGCCTTTACCTTTCATGTTCTTAGTATTTCAGATACTGCATCTGGTATTTGTGGATGAGGGTTTACAGTGGTAACTTTGGGGAAACTTTGAATAAATGATTTCTTGTGAATGCAGGAGATTAGATTCAAAGGCTCACTAGGCCCACAAGTTTCTTTTCAGTAGGCAATATGATTCACTCCATAGTGTTTTCCTTCCAGAGGAGGGTGGTTTCAATTTGGATGAGTCCCTAAAATAGGGATGTCCAGCTTCTAAGCAGCCAGGCTCACACACCCCTTGGGCTGTACCAGTGGGGACCGCAAGCTGTGTGGGCTGCACTAGCACAAGCCATAGGCCCCTCAAGCTGCACCCAGGCTGTGAATGCCCCAGCATCACCCTCAGTTCCTCAGGTGCAGACTCCGTTGCATTATATCATGCAGGGGCCATAGCTTGCAGTCAGAACCATGCTGCACTGCACTACCCCCTGGGATGGGGACAGGAAGTGGAAGCTGGAGAAGGGAGGGAGAACCTGGAGAACCCAGTTGCTGCTGCGGGGAGTGGTGGCTGGGTGGGAGACTGCATGCCACAAATTAACTCTTTATGGGCCACACGTGTTTCCTGGGCTGGATAGCCCTGCCTTTAAAAATTGCATTAGATTTCAGCAGCTGTGCCATCAAGAGAGACTGTTTAGTCTTTTGATCTTACTTTTACTGATGGTGTTCATATGTGAATGCTATTGCTAGGCCTCGGTACCATCACTTTCAATTTTTGTACAGTTGTGTTGCACCAAAATGTGTAAAACTTCACAGTGTAGGAAATGGAAGTTCAAATGAATACAGCTGGATCCTGTAATTATTCCTTAAAGAGTGTATGCATGTGCTTATGTGCATGGAGAGTAGAGGGAGAGGGAGGGTTACAATATTAAGAGTGGGATTTGGGGACACTGGGAAACAGCTGTATTTGGAGTCTGGAAGTCAATCTGAAGAGAAGGGAGTAAGAAGGAAGGAGTAAAGTGGGGAGTTGTGTGGGGTTGGACTGGGAACATTCATAAGTTCTGGTTATTTGAACTAAACCTTTGAAATATGCTCAGCTACGGTCACAATCCAGCATTGGTGACATCACAGACTGTTGCCATGATACCACAAATGCAGTATTTTGACCCCTCTACAGATCAAAAGGGAAGAAATAGAAATGAACAAATCCTTGTTTAAACCCATGTATCATCAGTTAATTAGGATACAGAGTATGATAAATAATGAAAAATTCACAAAGTAAGTTTGTGTTTATGTCTGTTACATTTGAAAGTTTCCCCTAAATCAAAATAGCTCTTCAACTCAATTCATTTATTCATTAGGAACAAGGTTTCCTTAAGCCACAGAGAAATTTAAGGCTTGTCTACACTAGTGTAGTGGGGGAATCCTGGCACCAGGGGACCTGATCATGTCCAGCCTTTGGACCAAGGAGTTTGTCAGTGAGACTACTTCAGGCTCATCTCCAGTGCCTGCTCTCAGACCCCTGTAGACTGAGGGTTCAAGAACAGGTGCAGAAGGGTAAGCCCCAGAGCAGCCATGCTGGTGAACTGCTTGGTGTGGAGTGTGCCTGTGTGGTCAGATGGGCAGCATGAACTGGGCCCCTTTTAGCGGGACTTGGTGTGGCAGAGACCAGGGGTCAGTAATCTAAGGCCTGTGGGCTACATCTGGCCCACAAAGCCATTGGATCTGGCCTGCAGATGTGGAGTTTCGGTGGCACTTGGTAATGGCGGAAGGGAGGGGGTGCCAGCAGCAGTTGCTTTCCTGGGCCACTGCAGGAAGAAGCGCTGCTGTGGGCACTGTCCCCATGGCACCCTGGGGAAAGGTGATAGCAGCAGCAGCAGGTGTGGTGGCTGCTGAGTCCTACCAACCTCTAACCTTGAACTGGGTCCCTCCCCTGCAGTTAAAAAAGTTGCCAACCATTGGTATAGACAAATATAGTGAAAAAGTGTTATTTCCTACTGCCTATTCTCTTTTACATCCTCAGAATCATGTATTCAATATCAAAGTAGTTGCACTTTGAAAAACAAGTGTGTCATAATACACACAACAATTTAATAAATCTCGTTGCTCATATGGGTAGAAGTCCAGCTTTCTGTTTACAGCAGTACTACTACTAAAGTTAATGGAACTATTTCTGTAAATAAGGGCTGTTAG
This sequence comes from Alligator mississippiensis, assembly GCF_030867095.1. NCBI lineage: Eukaryota > Metazoa > Chordata > Crocodylia > Alligatoridae > Alligator > Alligator mississippiensis. The sequence goes on along the minus strand of NC_081828.1, from coordinate 82,430,107 downwards.
ATCAGTGCCCAAGTATTACTAAAAAAGTGAAGGTTTGTGTTAAAAAGAAAACAAAGTGTGTAACATAGAATATAACATACATTTCTCTTGTAATTTAAGAAATAACAGTACTCATAACTTTTATACAGAAGTAGATTAGAGCTACAGGTCTCAAATATCCTATTTACAGTTAAGAAGTTGATTAAATAGCTCTTCTAGTGCTATATCCATAATTTGGAATGTAAGAAACATTATTCTTTTTATCCATTCATAATTAATGTTTAAGCCAGACTTTCAGTATTCCTAAAGGTCAGCTTCCTTAGCTCAATAAACTGTGGGTGAATATCTCCTTTCTAAATACTCACTATTTCTTATGTAAATAGCTGTAACCTACTTCAAGTGTTGGACTGAATCCTGCTTGCCTTGCTTACTCAGTAGTCTCACTGATACCAGTAGCAGTGCTCACCTAATGAGAACGATTACATGTGCTTATGTTATTTTGAGTTTAGTGGTATATGTTCTTTTCTTGTTATTTTCCTTAGAAATGGGCAGAGCAGAAATTTAAATGCAGAGCACAAGATCAGGAGTGAGGAGAACTGGATTCTGTCCCAGCTCTGCCACTGATCTGCTGCGTGGCCTTGGGCATGTCACTTCCCCTGCCACTCCATTGTCTGCCTTGTGTATTTAGACTGTGCATTCTTCAATGTTTACAGTCTTGAGTACAACAACTAGCAAAATAGGGTCCCAATCTCTGATGTGGCCTCTAGGTGCTGCTGTAATACAAATCATTTTTACTTATGGCATATTATAGGGTACTCTCCTTGTTTTAGGACCTGTGATTTGTGTCCTTGTGTATGAGGGTTTGAAGTGGTGATTTTGGGGATTCCTTGTGTAAATGATTGCCTGGGAGTGCAGGGGCTACATTTGATGGCCCAGGAGGCCACTGCCATTGCTATGATCCTATATTCTTAATTAATTAAAACTTAAGTTAAATGTCCCTCTAGCAAAAGATATGGCACCCAATTCTGACTTGAAAATCAGTAGGAATTTGGGGCATAATTTGCTGCTTTTGAAGAAACTGTTAATTTAAATACATAAGAAGTGAAGAAGAGCAACTCTCAGCTTCCATCAGGGCTTGGAAATGTAAACTAGGGAAAATCAAGGCTTGGAAATGTAAACTACTTTTTGTAAAGCAGTTGACTGATCTGAAATTTCCAGAACAGTTCAGAATTACAGGACTGTGTTTTGATGTCCCTGAGGACTCCCTGAAATGGGACTTTTGTCTCAAATTTGAAAGAAATTGGTTCTGGATCAGCATGTTTCTGCTTTGTTGAGATGAAATAACTACCTGCTGCCACAGAAGCAATGGAGGGTATGTTTACACTGACATACAATGTGTTTTAGCTGGGTGGGTCTGGAGCACATCCTGCTCATCACTTCCACAGACACACTCCAAGTCAAGAAGCATGCTGGTGAGGCTGCTCTGGGAAGTCCCTCTGAAGCCGCTATTATAACTTTGTTTTCCGCTGTGCTTGAGAGCAGCTGCTGGGGTAGCATGGTTATTTTCTTGAACTTCCACCCCTCCCCACCCCAGCAGAGTTAATTAGCCTGCCTGAGTGCCTTGCTGTGGCAGGTACATTGACCCCAGTCAGAAATGTAACTGCTTCCAGCTTCCAGGGCCTATGGTGCACCTGGGACCGAGTCCTGGATCTAGCTCCCTGGAAGTTGGTTGCTTTAAGTATTTGAATGTGTTATGCATTAGGAAAATTCTGAGCTGAAAACTGTTTTTTGCCACTTTCATTAACAAGATTAGTGTTATTTAAAAAAAATGATTACAAAAATTCTAGTTTTGAAGATTTTTTATGCTCTGTTTTGTCACATGTTTAAATAGCAAGCTGCAGCCCTTGTACGTCATTTGACATGACTTCTTGCTAGAAAGTTCCCATAAGTAATGGTTTCTAACTGAGACATGCCACAGCCATTTGTAGTTGTGGACATACTAAAGCAATGGCAGATGTCTTTTAAACCTATGTCAAAAATGCAGTCATGACTAAATAGGTTAATTTGGTGTAGACAAGATTTGCTTTCCTCCAAAGCCAGTGTATACTGAGGAAAGGGAATTGCTCTACTTTTTAAAAGCACTGCTGGCATATTCTTCCCGTCTTTGTTGATTCACAGGGTTGGAGAATAGGGCCGTGCTCTTCTTTTAAGCTGGCCTAGCCAGCCTGCTTTTTCTGGGTGTGCAGGTACTCAGAGGAAGGAGAGACTCCATGTGCTCTGCTCCCTTCATAGTGTTTTCTCACAGAGGCAAGGCCTCAGTATCCAAGAAGGATGTTGTAACTACTTAGTGTAAATTTTTCTTTATTTTGTTTAAGGCTACTTTAATTTCTGCCATTGAGTTTTCCAGTTTTTAAGCATGCTTCTAAAACTTTTTCTACTTCTAAGATTCAAGTCGGCAAATTTTTAATGTTCTGTAACTGATAAGAAAGTCACAGCAGATTGTAGCAGAATTAAGCATATCTGTTCAAGACACATGGGGGCTCTGAAAAAGATGTTATTCAATTTAATCATTTTAATTTACATTGTATATGTACAAGAACATCATTTCTTTCAACCCACAGGTTAACACAAAAAAGCACTGCTGTTAGAGGAGCAGAGAAACTTTTGAAACACTCTGTCTGAAATAAAAGCAAGGCACTCTCCTTTAACAGCTGATATAGTCCTGAATTCAGCCTGCAAAAAAAGGCATGTTCACACTGAGAGAGCTCTAACAAAAGTAGCAGAATTATCTGCTTTAATTCTTTCTTTTGCTATCATGATTTGCCATTGATCGTACTGCATGAATAATTTTTGTGAACTGAAATAAGTGTGAAGAACATTCCATAGATTACATGCTTTTGAATAGTATCACAGTTGAGAACATCTATGGAAGACTGAAGCACAGTGGCTACATGACATCTAACATAGGGCTCGGGACCTGCTATGAGCAACATCTGTCCTAAGAAATGTAGTTGGTTGCAACAAGAAGTCCTTTAATTGTACAATGCTAATTTGTGTGAAAATACTTTTCAATGAGCTAGTCCCATTAGTGCTGCGAGCCCACGTCTGGGAGGTGAGGATGCTCAGCACTTCTCAAGATTTGTCTTTAAAAAGATGATTTCTTAAGGAAGGGGTGGCCAACCTGCAGTATGGGTGCTGTGAGGGGCACAGGCAACCTCTGTGTGTGGCACACAGGAGATCAGGGAGGGAGCAGGGAGCACAACAGCAGCTGGCTCAGGGAACATAGGGAAGAAAGCAGAAAGCAGAGCAGCAGATCAGGCAGGGAATGCAGGACTAGGAGCAGAAAGAATGTAGACCAGCAGACTGGGCAGGGAAAGGGGATAATTTGTAGCATGCCTGCAAAAAAGGTTGACCCCCACTGTCTTAAGAGACTTTGTATTTTACACAAGGGAACAGAAGTAAACATACCTTTGAAGTGTGTGTGTGTGTGTGTGTGTGTGTGTGTGTGTGTGTGTGTGTGTGTGTTATATACAAAAGTTCAGATTCAGTCAAAATATACTTGTCTAGTAGGTGAGGTGAAACACCAACCTACAAGAAACATGAGATTCTCTGATATTTAATTATGCTATTATGTTTGCACGTAAGCTTAAAAGTCAATACAAAAAGCAATACTCTTCCAAATATTTTCTGCAGGTAAGCTGGAAATATTAACTTTAGTGATTAAAAGTCTGTTTTCCTATTGACGCTACTAGAAATCTCAATATAAGAATAATTTTTCATAAAGCACATCAAAACATAAGTGATAAAATACCAGATAACTATTTTAAAACCATACAATGACTGATATCTGGGTTATCCTTTGCAGCAATTAGGCAATTCATTTGGCATCTGTTTGATTGTATAATTTAATTTCCATATAAACAGCATAGTTTAAAAAAAGACAAAAGCTAGAATGTTTAAAGCTAACAAAAGATACAGTGACATCAGATTGACATTCAAAAAATTTTTCTTAGCAAAATGACCAACAAAATTTTGATTTAATACAGTGCATATAAAGTTTTTTAGAACTAAAATCTTTACATATTATTTGAATTTAGCAAAACATGAGCAAGATTTTAATATCAAAGTGCTAAACAGTACTGCCTTAAAAGTCACTGCAAATAAACTGTAAAATAACTGCTTGTGAAGTGACAGATATTTTATATACAAATGGTTAATAAAAAGACATACACACAGATATATACATATATATACAGATTATATATATGTATATAGTTCTCTAACTGCTGTAACTGAGTCAGTGTGAACACCTTAGTTACTCAGTGTAACACGGCTCCCGTGAGCTGGCAGTCATTGCAATAAATACAGGCAAAGCAATTACAATATACCATGCATACAAACATTTATACAAATAAAGACACTATGCAACAAATTATTTCATATTAATATGGCATCAACAGTATAAACATACAAAAAAGGAGTACGAACACGGAATGTTTAAATGCAGCCCACTATATCCTTCCTAGCATTTACATTCATACTATTTTACAAGACTTGCTTCTTCTTCAAAACCATTTATGTCTGTTAACTAACTTGTTATCCAGATTATATTCTAAAATGTAACTGTCCCTGATGCTGACCCTGTATGTTCCAATCACTACTTACTTTTATTTCCTTATCTAAGGAACCAGTGCTCAACTGAATCACAATCTGTACCAGTGTTTTCCACACTAATTTGTCAGTATGTCACACTACATGGATTCAAGTTTGGGAAACTGTCATGTAAGTTAGTGCATTTAATTTTCTTACTGGATTTCTTCTGTTTTTATCTTCATATTAAAATAAATTAGTTAATAAACACGACTTAGTAAGACAGCACTTTAAAAAATTGCACTTGAACATGGGAGCTAACAGCCATTGTCATTTTGCTATATCTAATTTATATGAAATACTCAATTGTATGTACTTTGTTAAAAAAAGTGAACTTTTGTTTAGTTTGTGCCAATATATGTGCCCTTGATACAGGAAGTATGCTAAAGTATTGTCACAAAACACATACTACCCTGGCAAACAACTATTTGTTGTTCTTGTTTTCAAACACACAGTTTTCTACCATTTTATTCCCCATGTATAATGAGGTGTTAAACATTAGATTTAAAACAGTCATGTTAACCTTTTACTGCTGGGATAGCATCGTCCAAAAGTGCCATATTAGCAATTTAAAAAACCCCATATCACACAAAAAAAACCCAAAACACAACCCCCAGAGAGTATGCAGCTAAGTTTTAGGCCTCAGACTGCAAGGAAAAGTCCTCATTTTAGGGCTGGAGCTGCTTTTCTGTTATGAAAGGCAGAAAAGTTAACTACGTGACAATCCATTTGCCTGCTCTGGTGGGCATCTGCCTTCCATGAGTATTATCTGAGACTCAGAAGGGTAAGGTGTCCAGAAACAGCCTGTCAATGATGGAAGGAGGTGGCACCAGATCTTCCAGTTTCAGGTAAAAGATGCGCTGCAGTCCCAGTGTGCAGAGAGAACGCAAGTCAGAAAGAACACCCAGTACCTTAGGCTCCGGAGACTCAAGTGGTTGTCCTTTGTTTTGACAGCTGAAAGCTAAGTGGTCTTTCAAGCTGCTAGTGATCTTGTTGCATAGCTCTTCCACTTTCTTTGGTTCTTTTAATCCATGCCGTTCTGCAGAATAATGGCAAAAGAAAAGCTAAGTCTACATCATTATTCCATACAATAAAACTAAATTTGATACTTAATTGGTTGTTGTCTACCTATAAATAAAAAGTACAGTAATTTACAAGACACACAGACTATATGTAACTATATATAAAGTATGTGTGTCTTGTATATTATTGTACTATTTATTTATCGGCATATACATAGGGAGTGCTCATGTCTGTGTGCACAGAAACACGTAAGTGGGAGCATGTACACACACTTCTGCTAGAATATTAGTAGTGGCCGTGGTAGTACAATGTAATGTTGACTGACCTTTTTCATATAATAAGATTTAATGACTGCCCTTTCCTGCTAGCATTAAAAATATTTAGCAGTAGCTTTCAACTATAATTGAAATTATAATTAATATATTGAATCCAAGCTACTGCTATATTTGCCACATTTTTTACAGAGTAAGACATAATTTAATTGGACTATTTTCTGGCAAAACTATCACAGAAGGTGGTTTGGAGATTTTCCTGCCTCCCTACCAGTTGTGAATGCTCAATAACTATGGCAACCATTATTTATTCAGTGAATTCAAGTGGGGATCAATATCTACTGCCAGCTCCATCAGAACTAGACCTGGAATTCCACTAGGAATTTACAGACTCTCTCATAAGAAACCAAAGACACCTCAACCATCCTTTGTTATTTTGATCATCTACTCCCATTATGGTTTATTTATCTCTAAAAGGCTGGAGATAAAAGTAGTCTGAAAGTCAACTATTTCCAGCTTCAAGAAAGCAACACATAAAGTAAAAAAGCTTCCATGCTATCCATCCCAAGATTTATGAAATTCCTAAAAGCAAAACAATGACGTTAAGTTAAGTAGGGCTTCTTCCCTTTATCATCTGTTAAACTGTTTTAGAGAAGCTATACATCCTCAGTTTATTAAGTTTAAAGAGCAAATTTCAGATTCGTATTTAATTAAAAACAGTCTTTCTGCAAGCAAAGGGTAAGTTCTGCATTATTGTTTACTTATCAAGATGCACTGGATGAATTAATATAATATGTTTCTGAACAATAATGTCAAATAATCTTGGTGCATTTCAATTTTGCTTTGAACTTCAAATTCACAAGTAAGAAAGAATCTGTTTCATTACCAAAGATATGATAAACTATATTTTAAATACAGTACTGGGAGGTGTAGGAAAATGCAGATTAAATTTACTGGCAAACAGTATATACAGTAGTCACCTATAAACACCCAGCCAAGTAAAAATGATAAACAGAGGAAAAAAGCAGAGGGCTGTGAAAGTTCTTATGTTCAGTGCACTCTCAACTAGCTGCCCCTGTCCTCCTGCCAAGGTCATGCTCCCTTTTGCATACAGTTTATTCTCCTTGTCCAGCATCAGTAAGAGGGAGGGTCTGATAAGAGGCAATGACTTCTGCTCACCTCCCTAAAAAGGGGAGTCAGTGAAGACAGAAAATGTTCTTTGCCCCCCCAAAGCTGGGAGAATACATGTAGGGTCTTTGAAGGGACTTCCCACACCTCTCAGGCAGATGTACATATGCGTGGACGAACCGTGAGGTATGGGTGTTCTTAAATCCTGCCTGTAGTAGTTATTTGGCATATATGGCTTTTATGAACTAATTCAACACATGTTTCTGCAAAAAGAGTAGCAAGGAGTCCAAGGGCCTAATCCTTCTCTCATTTTCATTTATTTTATGCATATGCAGCTTTGTATATTTCAGTGGAGCTAACTTCTCAGTTACACCAATTTAAGATCAAGCTGCAGATGTGTACATCTTCAGCCAGAAGCTAGTATGTTCTACTATTTAAGTACCAGCAGTCTACCTTGTTATCTGTCAAATACCTGAAAAATATTCATCCAGGCAGCAATATCTGCTTCAAACATCGTTTTTTCACCTTCAAGGAATTAAAAAAACCCTAGATATTTGAAGTGACTTGTTTACATTATAACATGAAGTGTCAATGAATATTTAATGCATATCCAGTAAATTGTGCATAGTTTAATTATGTAAGCCTGACTGTACAGATCATGTAAATACTTCCACTGATGCAGACATTAAAGAGCTGAGGGATTAAATAGTTTATAAAAATGTAAAAATCTGTAGAGATTTTTTAAATCAAGTCTTATAGGAAATTGTATAGAACATTAACTTAATTTCTTAGTCTTTGAAGAGCTCTTACCTTTTAATCTGTTTTGAGACTATTTTTTTAGCAATGTGAAAGAAGACATATTTATAGGCCCAGAGATCTGAAATCCTTACACAGATCCACAGTTTGACTTTAATATAGTACAACAGAGATGTTTAAACCTACTGTATGCATTTCTGCAAAGTTTGGAAAATCAAATACTAATCTTGAGCGCACAAGACCTGTTGTCTTTTTCAGTCAGGATCAAACCTGTAATCTTGGTCTTTGGTATAGTTGTTATTAAACTCCCAAGTTTAACAGGTTTTATTAAAAATGTGTTTTGTTCATTGATTAGCAGTGAAATATGCTGATGCAAAATATGAAAGGTGTAAAAATGATCTTAATTTGTTACTGGTCTTGCTTTACATAGCAAAACCCAGGTAATTTTGAATTATGACATATTTCACCCTCTATATGCTCTGTTGTGCCACAAGAGTAAAGCAAACTCTGAACAATGAGATTGTCCTCTACAGTGTGAAAAGCCATAGGATGGCACTTTCAACTTGCAAATCTTCACAAGGAATTCCTCACAAAGATTAATTCAAATTGCTCCTTTAGAAAAGAAAGCTTGTCTCCTGCCAAACTTGCTGGATCGAAGGGAAACCAGGTCCCTCCTTACTGAAGCCTGTCCCTTAGCAAATGGTATTGCCCTCCGCTTGCCTCCTTACCAGTCCTTTTCCATCTGCTTCCCATTAATTTCTTGAGAAAATACCTAATTAATTATAGATTTCGGTATATTTTGGTCTGTAGTAAAGGCTCAAAGAGTACTTTGAGCTATTAATTTATCACAGATTTTAAATCACTGGGAAGTGCTTTTTGATTGTGAGAATGCTAGATGTACTTTAAAAGTAGAAAGAGACAATTTTGCCTGCCACACTCACAAAAGTAGCCTCATTGGGTCAAATGAACATGAAAACCTGAAGTCCAATATAACCATTCACTCCAAAGGGAGCAGGAGCAGGCCCTTGGAATAAACAGGCCTAACTGCATCAAAGTCAATGAACTTGTAACCATTTACACCAGGTTCTAAATAGACATATTGGCCACGTCCAGATGAGTGTGGCTGTGCGGTATGTGGTGTCACAGGCGTGTCTGCAGCTCCATTCAGGTGTTCTCTGTGCTGCAAGGTAGCAGTATGAGGAAGAGGGGTTTGAACCTGGGAGATCCTGGGGTAAAAAAAAACCCGCCAAAAAAAAAAGCAGGGCAGTACACGCAGAGACAGCATGTGCCAACCAAAACTGAAACCTGTCCAGCTGGAGCCATACTCCGGCTGCTGGCCAGGCTCCAAGTGGCAGGATTGCCAATGTTGCAGCCCCAGGAGGCCCCCAGGACCTCAGGAAAGCCTGCTGGGGCCAGCCTAGTGCTGGTCCTAGCCTCCCTTACCCCACCTGGGGTAACTTGCTGCACACCAGAGGGCAAGTGGCACAGGCATTCCCTAGGAACAAGTTAGGAGTGGCACAAGGTGTTCCGCTGCTACTTGCTTCTGGGGAAACAAACATCCATGCTCATGGGGATGTGGCCATTTGGTTCAACTGGAGCACTCATGAAAATGAAAGAGCAGGATTTGTCTTCAGAATGGCAACTAATAAAACAGGATTTTCCCAAATACCTAAGAGGTGCATAATTACTGTTGCATTCTGTTTTTCTGATAGTAGTATTTGAACAGGTGCAGAAGAGGTGAAAAATAGAACTTTTCTGTTTAGCATATCATTCCTTTCCTAAGTAGGCTATCAACCACTTTTGCAATAAAGTAGTATTTTCTATCAAGAGTGGTCTTCATAATCTGATGAAAGGGACTTGTCAGAAGTCTTTCAGAACACCTGACTCAATACCTCTGCAAAATTGCAGTTAATCCTGCCCTGTTCAGAGCAGACTCTAAACACAACTAGTTTTGCACACCCTTCTGCTTTACCAACATAGCAGCCTGGGTGATCTCAGTGAGATTCCATGCTATAAACCTGGTTAAGGACAAACACTTTGCAAGAAGAAAAAGAAAGAGCAAGACAACCAGTTACCAGCTGAGCTGAGGTACCCTCCCTTGCCCTGGACAGTGGTGGACTATGGTAGGATTTGGACTCACTAAATGAAGGTTGACCTCTCTAGACAGTATGACTTCTAAACATTTGAGGGATTTTCAACTTCTGTATTTTAAGTCAGTCTAGATCATGGTTATCTTGAAGATCTAGGCATCAGACACACATTGATTAAGGAAACAACAAATCATTAATCCAGACTCACAAAGGGCCTGTTTATTTACTATGCTGAAAGTATGGCTTTGTCCCGGTTTTAGTATAATTACCTGATTTCCTCTTCCTTCTTCATGATAACCTTCCTTTTCCATAATTTAAAGAAATGTGGGATTTAACTGAATGTCTGCTGGGCCCACAACATTTTGATAGTAATGTGTACTATCTGATGGATACAAAAGAGGATCTGGACATTACAAGTCTCAGAGCAGCCTACTACTGTACAATCTGGAACCCAGGAGTCCACTGAATGTCACTCTGTGCTTGCTTCCTTTAGGAAGCATTATTCCACAACATGATGCAGAGTCCAATGGACATTTGCTTTTGTTGGGTTTTTTGAGGGGGAGGTAAGAGTTACTGCCTGATCAAAAGGGAGAAGAAAGTTAGTAGACAGGAAGAGATGTTCTTGAGCAAATCCTTCACTTTACTGTTGCAAGCATCCAGAGCAGAGTAGAGGACAAAAGATGGTAGAATCTGGAGATAGTGAGTATAATTGGCTAGACTGCTCTGTCTTTTTACCCTAAGCCCTGCAGCTGACCTGACTGCTTAGTGTGTTGCTTCCCTATGAATGGACCCAGCATACAAAAAGTCTCCTCTGGGTTGTCAAGGCAGCAGTGAAGGGCTAACAGCTGCTACAGAGCAACTGAGTTTCTCTTTTACTCAAGTTGGGGAGGTCTGTGTTTGGAGGGGATGCATGGCAGCCAGATCTAGGGACTACAACTATACCCTTGATTGTTTCCTGATATGAATTATGTTTGGAAGGTGCCAAGAATTGTGTGGGTATACTAAAACTGGAATCTCCACAGAAGGTGAATGAATGCAAACTAATAATGAACAGAGATGCAAAAAATGTAGGACTTGATCCTGCAAGATGCTGAACATTTTGGTACTAGTTTAGTAGAGCATCTAACCATATGCACCTTGAACAAATGCAAACAGTTGCTACGGAGACATCTATTGACCTGTTTAAAATTAAACATACACTGAAAGTTTTTGCTAGATTAAGTCCAGAGTACGAAGCACTCTACAGGATGAAGCCCACAGCATCTGTTTAGTAAAACAATATTATTTTTTGTATAGCGACCAAGAAACAGACACAGAGATTATTTGGAGACCTTTCCATTTTAGACATTAAAAAAATTAGGCTAGGCTCAATTTAAAACTTAGTAAAATTGCCCCTTTAAATGATTTTCACTATAATCTAGGTGTTCATATTTTTATACTGTTGCAATCTATTCCACTGCCCCTCTGTAAAACATAACATTTTATATGGGCATGTAGAAAGCTGTAGAAAGACTTAAAATGGCTTTCTGCATTAAAGCCTGGTATAAATTACAGTTTTACCAGTAAAGCTTTGTGAGGGGTTGAGGCTGTTTTACGTGGAATGGGCATAATATTTCTGTGCTCCAAAAAACAAACCAAATCAGCAAGAATTGTAAAGGGGAGCTGAGTCTAGTAAAGCTTAGTCAAGTCAGACCAGTTTTTACTTTCTACATTAGTACCCTTCGTCTAAATGTCTTCTTCTAACACTTCTAAATGTTTTTCTAAGTGTCTTTAGACCTTTGGAGTCCCCATTCCAATATGACCAGAATAAGTGGCCCAAAAGAAACAGAGCAGTACAGACTCATTTCTTGCTTTCATGGGAGTGGTGAAAGAATGTTGCAGTTTTCTATTTACTCTCCTTTGGCTGATGCTCTGAGCCCTGCTGGTAGGCTGTAAAGGAATCTGTTCAGCCCTGCTTAACCAACTGAAGTGAAAAAGGAGGAGAGAGATAGAGAGTGAAAGGGCACTGCCAGATGTGAAGTTCCCTGCTGTAACTCATGGTGCTTCACAGGCAGTGCTCTGAGTTATAGTGTTCTTCCTAAACCAACAGACATTGGCTGTTGGATCTGGGGGTTTGGGGATCGAGCTCCAGTTTGGAGTGGCTTTGCGTCTGCAGCTGCTTTCCCCTAGCCCTGCCCCTCCCCCTTCCCAGCTCCGGTGCTGTCTTCAGAATGAGAGGATGGGAAGGGAACAGAGGGAGCTTGATCTAGGGTTTGCCCAGCCTGCACTGGAGGGTGAGGCAGGTGGATTTGAGCTTGGCCACATCATGAGGGTTCAGGCTCTTGTGCGATTGGACATTTTTAAAGCACTGTGTAGCCATGCACTTGTCAGCGCATAGCTGTAGAGTGCTTCATGGGCCTGACTGTATGACAAACTGTCGTTTCTGTCAGTGCTTAAAGATCCTACAAAACCACCTTCAATAAGAGAGATATACTGGGTGCGTTTACATGCGTGCTTTACTGCGGAGTTGATTAGCTTTGCAGTAAAGCATCACAGTCTACATGTGTGCTGGTATTAGGGCACAGTAAATTAATTAACTCTGTGGTAAGACAGTACTGCTGGGGGGCAGTACTATTCTATGGCAGAGTACTCTGTGGAAATGTATGTGTAGATGGTGACAGGCCTTGGCTTATCTCCTTAATGATTACTATGCATTGGTCTTCCATCAGCCGAATGGGATCACCCTGCCTGACAAAATGCAAGATCACCAGGGGAAGGGCTAACATAAACCCATCATTGGTGTATATCTTGTGAGGAAACACCTTGAGAGGCTGGACATCCACAAATCAGCCGGCCCGGATGGAATGCACCCAGAAACGCTAAAGGAACTGGCTGACATCATAGTACAGCCAATGGTGAGAATATTCAAGAACTCGTGGTGCTCGGGCGAGGGGCCTCATGATTGGAAGAGGGCCAAGGTAGTGCCTATCTTCAAGAAAGAGAGGAAAGACAATTCAGAGAACTACAGGCTAATCATTTTGACCTCAATCCCTGGAAAGGTCTTGGAAAAAATCATCAAGGAAACCCTTAACAACAGGCTATCAGAAGGTAATATTCTACGAGATAGCCAACATGGCTTTGTTGCGGGTAGGGTCTTGCCTGACCAATCTCATTTTCTTCTATGGCCAGGTGACGCATCACCTGGACAAAGGAGAAGTGATAGATATCATATACTTGGACTTCAAAAAAGCCTTTGACTTGGTGTTCCATGATGTCCTCATGGCAAAACTGGGTAACTATGGCCTCGGCAATCTCACAGTCCGATAGCTGGGGAACTGGCTCCGTGGACGGACCCAGAGAGTGATAGTCGATGGAACCAAATCAACATGGCGCGTGGTGACCAGCGGCATCCCCCAGGGCTCTGTTCTCAGGCCTGTACTCTTCAGTGTATTTATAAATGATCTGAACGCTGGTGTCAGAAGTGGACTGGCTAAATTCACTGACAACACCAAACTATGGGGAAGTGCAGTCACCCTAGAGGATAGGCTGGCAATCCAGGCCAACCTCGACAGGCTTACCAGGTAGGCAGATCAAAACCTGATGGCATTCAACACTGAGAAATGCAAGGTGCTCCTCCTTGGGAGAAAAAACCCATACCATACTTATAGGCTTAGCAGTGCTACACTTGCTAGCACCACAACCAAAAGAGACTTGATTGACCATAAGATGAACATGAGCCACAAATGCGATGCCACAGCCAGCAAAGCAAACAAAACTTTGGCTTGCATCTACTGATGTATCTCAAGCAAGACCCAGGAAGTCATCCTCCCAATTTACTTGGCCTTGGTGAGGCCTCAGCTGGAGTACTGCATCCAGTTCTGGGCTCCATAATTCAGAAAGGATGTGGAGAAGCTTGAAAGAGTCCAGAGGAGGGCCACATAAATGATTAGAGGACAAGAGTGCAGGCCTTATGAGGAAAGGTTAAAAGCCATGGGACTCTTCAGCCTGGAAAAGCATAGGATCAGGGGGGACTTGGTGGCAGCCTATGAGTACATAAGGGGTGTGCATTAGGAACTGAGAGAATGTCTGTTCACCAAGGCACCCCAAGGGAAGACATTATCCAATGGTCACAAACTCCTGGAAGACCCTTTTAGGCTAGACATAAGGAAAAAAATTATTTTCTGTCCGAGTCCCCAGGTACTGGAATAGACTCCCTGCAGACGTGGTGCAATCACCTACTCTGGATACATTCAAAAAACACTTGGATGCCTATATTGCTGGGATCATTTGACCCAAGCTGACTTCCTGCCCTTTGGGCAGGGGGCTGGACCTGATGATCTTACGAGGTGCCTCCCAGTCCTAATGTCTATGAAATCTATTAAATCTATGAATACAACACATTGTCACCAATGCCATTGTAGAGGCTAAGATACGGAGCAGCACAAAACAGTTGTTACCTGTTTGTTGCTCAATAGGTAGAAGAAAAGCTGAGAATGCTAGCAGAGGTGCTGGTGAGGGCTCAGGGCAGATAGCTGCATGTCTGGGGTAGGGATGAGGTTGCTGGGATAGGCAGGTATTAGGAGAGCTGGTCTGGATAGGTGCTGTCTGACTAATGGGTTACTAAATGCTGCCTGTCTCTGCGAATGTACCTGGAAAAGTAAGTGGGTGCTAGATGAGAAATACCAGAATGATGGGCAGGGGTTTCTAAGGTCTTAGGTTCTAAGGTGCTAGGCCTTGCTGCTTTTGTTTTTGCTCAAACATTTGCACAACCCTGGATCTAGCTGTGGAGCTGTAAAAGGCTGTCTGCAGAGCAGGAGCTAGAATATACCCTATGGCAGCTCTACAGTTTCACGGCATAGGTCCAGAGGGTTTCCAGGATATTGCTATGAGGGAGGGGAAAACATTTTTACTTCTGAGTAAGTGAAATGATCAACTCTGAGAATAGTTTAGTGGCAGAGAAGGATACACTCAGACACAGTCTGGCCTTGGCAGCTGAGAAGGGAGAAATGGTATTCAGCAGGGAACTGGCAACTGAGAATATAGGGCTGTAGGGGCCAACCTTTTTTGCAGGCATGCACAAATTAGCTCTGCTCCCTCCCCAGTGCTATTCTGATTTCCTTCCTTTGCCTAAGCTGCTGCTCTGCTTTCTGCTTCCTGACATGTGCTCCCTTACTGATCTGCTGCTTTGCTTTCTGCTCCCTCCCTGACCACAGCCAGCAAGGCCAGCCATACCTTGTCATGCATCCACAGGTGCATCTCGAGCTGGTCCAGAGAGGTGATCCTCCCCCTCTATGCGACTTTGGTCAGGCCGCAGTTGGAGTACTGTGTCCAGTACTGGGCACCGCACTTCAAAAGGGATGTGGCCAGCCTGGAGAGGGTTCAGAGGAGGGCCACCCGCTTGGTGAGAGGGCAGCAGGACAGGCCCTACGAGGAGAGACTGAAGGACCTGAACCTGTTCAGTCTCAGCAAGAAGAGGCTGAGGGGGGACCTGGTGGCTGCCTACAAGCTCATCAAGGGGGATCAGCAGCAAATAGGCAGAGCTCTTTTCTCCCCAGCACCACCTGGGGTGACGAGGAACAATGGTCATAAGCTGATGGAGAATAGGTTTAGGTTGGAGAATAGAAGGCAATATTTTACAGTTAGGGTGGCCAAAATCTGGAACCAACTTCCCAGGGAAGTGGTCCTTGCCCCAATCTTGGGCATATTCAAGAGGAGGTTGGACGATCACCTGTCTGGGGTCTTGTGAACCCAGCATTCATTCCTGCCTGTGGCAGGGGGTCAGGCTAGATGGTCTGTTCAGGTCCCTCCTGACCCTAGCTACAATGAAACTTACTGCCACTGTGCTGTTTGTCCTTTCCCATGTCTGCCATGTACCATACACAGAGACTGCTCATGCCACTTGTGGCACATGTGCCACAGGTTGGCTGCCCTGGGTATAGGAGATGTCCTTTACCTCCCAATACTGTTTTATTCTCTTCTCTTTTCCCTCCATAGGAGAGACCAGTTAGTTTTCTTTAGCACATGTGTGCATGTGTGGGTAATTACTCTCCTTAGTTTCTCCCTCCCTCAACACCTCTACTCCCTCTCTTACTACAGGATCTGTTTTATGAGAACTCACCTTTTTGGTGCATAAAAGTTGTGTCTATATATGCTATAACTGTGCTTGAATAAATGAGGAGCTTATTGCTCTGGAGTGTATTGCTCCTGGGTGCGCTATTTGAATGTGCGCCCAGACCAATTAACTCTGGAGCAATAAGCTCCACTTTATTCATGCATAGCATATGAAGCCAGGTTGGAGCAGCCCCCCTGGAGTCAGCCTGCCAGCCTGGGTCAGCTCCCCCCGGCTCAACATGCTGTGGAAGGACTGACTGGGGCCTGAGGAAGCTTCAGTGCAGGGCTAGCTGGCAGGCAGCCCCTGCACTGAAGCATCCTTGTGGCCCATGTAGTCCTTCCAGAGTCTACGCATGTGCTACTGCAGAGGAAATTAGTTTACTCAAGCCTCATTGGAGTGCACATGTAGACACCAAGATGTTTACTGCGCAGCTAATTAGTCTATTGTAAACACGCCCAGCAAGCACATATGAAAACAAGCAGCGCAAGAGGAGCACCACTCAGAGAGGCACCTCTTGTTACTTACAGAAATAAACCCACAGTTGGTGCTGCTGAAGACCAGGCAAGGCAAAAAAAAAAGTACACAGAGCAGTAGAAATAACTGATTTTCGGTTCAGCCACCCAATCAAATAAGAATTTTAGAACTTTCCTTTAGGGTGATCCAAAATATTTTTTTCTTAAGTATTGGTGAATCAAAGCAAACTGGAGATGAACAAAACATATTCTTTGATCCAAAATTATTTCCTTTAATTTCATTTTGGCATGTTCTTTAACATTCTCTCAACAAATGGTTAATTATTTATTATATGCATAACAGCTTCACCAGGAAAGAGAAAAAGAGTGAGAGAGAAAGAGAGACTTGCCTCTGAATAACATATAGCTCAGGAGTTAGGGCATACTCATTGGAGGCAGAAAGCCCCCATTGTCATCCCTTCTTTGAATAAAGCAAAGAGGGGTATGAACCTGAATCTTTCATATTATGGTTAGTGTCCTAACCATCGGATGATATAGGGGCAGGTGACAGCCAAAACGTCTTCCTTGTTTTTGTGAATGGGGCCTAACTTCCATAAGTTTGCCATTTCCAAAATATTTTCATTTTTTTTCACCAAAATCTTAGTCAAATTTTCCATGAATTGCAAATGCTTTTAGACTGACAGAAAGTACATTTTGGCAAGTAAAGTACTCACTAAATAAAAAAATCCTGTCCTAGTCAGGCCATGTGCTAATATATTCAGGTCGTCTGGAAAAATTATGGAAACCACTTTTCATTTGATCCAATCACAACAGAGTATATAAAAAATAGAATGTGCTTCCAATTATAAACACTTTCCCATTACACTATTTCTGAAAAATAATAGTAAAGTTAATCAATGTGATCCATCCATGAAGAGTAAAAAGTATTTTGTGTTATTTTGGGGGAAGAAAAATGCAAAGACACTTTCTGCTGGCTGTGACAACTCCCTCGCTTTGGGCCTCTTAGGCTAGTGTAAACAACGTAATTCCACAGACTTATACTCAATTTACACTGGTGTAAAAAGGAACAGAATTTGATCCATACTGTTCTGCACTTGACTATGGTGCAATGGACATAAATTGATTTAGAAAATTAAAATACTTTCATAGGAAACTATGTCTAAAGCTAAAACTGAGAGAGATTAAATCTTCCCTAGCTATGGGAGGGAAAAATACCACAAACTCTGAAGATGCAAACTTAGTCTCATTGGGTACCAGTACATGAACGCAGAGACTGCTCCAACACACTGTAATTACTGCGCTCCAGCAGCCTCCCATGTCTCATGTATTAGCGTCCCTGTGCTTCAAAATGGCAGTGGGGGCGCTTGAACTAAAACTCATTGAACGAGCTTTAGTTCAAGTGCCCCTGCCACCATTTTGGAGTGCAGGGACACCCATACATGAGAAGCTGCGGTGCTTTAATTAGAGCGGCTCTCCTCCCACCCCCCAGTTTCTAGAGCACATGTAAAAGTGCCCACTGATGTCAGCAGTTTTGCCACTGGATTCAATACAGCCAGCATTTTCCCCAAGTTTCCAAAACAGCATCTCTTCCTGGGTGAGAGAAATAATGCAGCTCACAAGCTAGCTTATCTGATGAAATAATAAAAGGCAAACTAGCCTTATTCAGAATACAGTAAAATCAGCTGCCAGAGCTCATATCTATGGAGGCAATAAAATGCTAGTATTTGGAGATTCCTTTTAGCAAAAGAGCACTTACCTGTAATCATACTTAGAGCTGACAGACTTGCTAAGGCTGGGATATCAAGGTTAAGGCTCTGTAAGTTTAAGGAAAAGTCTTTAATAGAGTCGAGCCACTCCCCAAATCCACGAAGGCACTGAAGTCTATGAAGGACAAGTCCATTGCAGA
The DNA here is from genome assembly GCF_030867095.1 of Alligator mississippiensis. Classification (NCBI taxonomy): domain Eukaryota; kingdom Metazoa; phylum Chordata; order Crocodylia; family Alligatoridae; genus Alligator; species Alligator mississippiensis. The sequence goes on along the minus strand of NC_081828.1, from coordinate 82,411,739 downwards.
ATACAAACTTATCTTCAGCAGTATCAGACCTCAGATAAAAAATATTTAAAAAAATCATAAGCACACATCTTTCACAATAAAGTAAACATACAGTCCTGAGATACCCATCATTTAAAATCCAACACAAATTATTATGAGACGTATGTGGGTATCTATGTTTGACAAAACGCTTCTTCCTTGGGGCAAAAATACAACAAACAAGCTTCTTGGGTTGCTTACTTTGAAGAGTGATAAGCCTGAGGTTAACTATAGTGTGTTGTAGGTTAATTAGTTAAGATTTTTGGTTCTGCCCGAAAGCATAAGCAGAAGATTACATGTGACATAAACTACTTAATGCTGAACCTAAAGAAAACTGTGTAGCTTTTGAAAAATATAAAAATAATAAGAAATAAAGTAAACAGAAATTTGTTCCCTTCAGTATTTCTTCCCTTGCATATCCCAATTTTCAAAAGATCAATAAAAAACAATATAATGGAGAATAGATGTATTAATATACCATATGGGTTTCCCTCCCAATTTAACATGGGGGAAAAAAGCCCCTCTCCTTACAATCAAACAAGATACAGTGGGGATATTGGGGGCAGGCACCTGCTATAGCTCTGGCCTCAAGCTGGTGTTGGGGCTACAGCTGGAGCCGCAGCTGCCACCTGCCCCCTGCTGCCTCTGCACAGACCACCACTCCTTCCCCACAGCCCCCAGTTCTTCCCTCTACCCATTCTCCCTCTCTCTCCCCCTCTGCCACACTTCTTATCTTTGTTCTGCACTGGCAGGCTCCCTTCTGCAGCCTGGGGCATGGAGCACAGCTCCAGCCTGGCCTAGTAGCAGCAGCGCACAGTCAACACAGATGCTACTGGGCCGGGCTGGAACAGCAGTGTCAGCTCCATGCTGCTGCTATGGGGCCAGGCTGGAGCTATGCTCTGTGCCCCAGGCTGCAGCAGGGACAGAGCCTGCCAGTGCAGAGCAAAGGTAAAAGGAGGATTTGGAAGGGCAGGCAGTGGGGAGAGACTCTGGGTGGTGGGGAGATAGGAGGAAGAGGGAGCAAGCACTTGAGGCTGTGGGTGGCAGAAGCTGCATAAAGGGGGGAGGAGGAAGGAGCAGGGCAATCAAAGCAGCCTGAAGCTTGAGGGGGGGAGGCACAATGGGGTAATTGGGGGGAGGGCAGAGACAGGCAGCAGGGGGCAAGCTGCCTGCCCCTCTTACTGCCTGTCCCACTGCCTCTCCACTGCCTGCCTCCCACCGCTCCCCACTGCCTGCCCCATTACTGCCCCCCAACTTGCCCTACCATGTTCCCTCCTACTGCCTCCCCCACTGTCTGTCCCCCACTGCTTGCCCCATTACTGTCCCCCTCTTCACCACCTGCAGTAGTGGGGTGGGGGGATGAATTAAAGATGATCCTCCAGTAATTAGATTCCATACGTGGAAAATTATTTAAAAAATTATAAATTTTCCATGTATTGAATTTAATTCTTGTGGATCATCTTCCATTCAGGGTCATCTTATATTTGGGTAAATACAGTGCATAAACACTTGACTGAAAGGCACTTTGTACTGTAACTTTTGTGCTTTACACAAAGCACTTAAACTTACAGTGTGATCAAAATTAACAGATGTCCTGTGTTTGATGGTGGGGGCTCAGAGCCTCCATGCACTGGCCAGGCCAGGTGGCAGGGGGCACCGTTGCCTCCATGTACAGGCCTAAGGCCAGGAACATGTAGACAGCAGCCCATACCTGGCTGCAGTGCTTGGAGCTCGGGCCTAGAGGGGTGGGTGAGGGGAATACGAGTCCCTCTGCCTCGCTGTCCCAGGCTGGCTCCCACCCAAGACCCCACCTGAGGTAGCTGGGCCAGCATGGTGGAGGGGGGCAAATTCCATCCCACCTCCTTGCCCCAGCTCCCGGCACCACAATCAGGCAGGGCTCCTGTCAACATGCTTGTGCCAGGAGCTAGGGTGGGGAGGGGGTGGAGAATCTGAGCACCTATAGTGCACTGGCCTGGCCCAGCTACCCGAGGTGGGGTCTTGCGGGGGGGAGCTAGAGTTGCGAGGCATAGATTTTGTATTCCTTCCTCCCTGCATCAGCTCCTGGCACCACAGCTAGGTAGGGATACTGTTAACATGCTTACACTGGGAGCTGGGGTGCGAGCCCCATGCTCTCCCTTTCCCTTGGCTGTATAGGGAGGAGACTCTCTTTGGCAGTCCCAGGGCTGGGACTGGGCTGCTTGCATAACCACCAGCCCAGCTCTGCAGAGGTGCATAGGATGGGGCAGAATTGCCACAAATTAACCCTCACAGGGAACCTGTATGCAAGTTCCCTAAGGCACTCTGCCTTAGAGCACCTTCAGCTAATAACTGATTCAATGAGGGTTAATTTTTCATGCAATTGGCCATTTAAAAAGTGCTCTGCAGCTGTGAACATTTGTTATGTTATGGCTGTAGAGTGCTTTTAGCGGCCTCATCATGTGAAAAATGTAATTTCTGTAAGCACCTATAGAGTAGGCTGTGATCCTCAAAGCAGAAAATCTCTTATGTTAAAAAAAAGACAGGCTGCGTCTGATTACAATCCAGCACCAAAAAAGAACACTCGTAACCCATGTATGTGTTTATCTCGACCCTAAAGGAACAGGGGTGTAATTCAAAACTCCAGCCTGGGATTTCTCTGCAACTCTCTTAGGTAAAATATTGCTAATGTCAGGCTGATAACCACTATCTTGGTCTATAAAACTACTTTCATATTAAGAAGACAAGCAATCTGAACAGGATTTTTAGTCCCTTTCCAAAACAGTATTTCACTATGTCAGTGTAAAAGGAAAAGGAAAAAAACCAAACAAACAAAATCGGATCACTGCCCTACGAATGCTTTTGCTCTGTCCTTATTGATAAGTTCCAAGCAATTTTCATTAAAAGCATATCAGGACAAGCTATGATTAAAAGTGGAGAAGAGAATCTGGTAAATCCAATAAATGGAATCATGTTAGTAAGAACAACATTGGTGTGTTTCTTTGTAAAATATTTTCTTAGTTTTCTTAATTTGTGTCACAAATTGAATGCAGTATTCTATGAATACATATCTTTTGTTGTTACTCAATGAGGTCTATTTTCACAAATGACAAAATTAAAGATATTGCTATAGTAATATTTCTAAAATACGTACTTTTATAACAATTTAAGATTAAATAATTTTGAATATCAAGTAATTACCTGATGGAGAGTCTTAGTACAAACAGCTCCAAAAAAGCTGATTCTATGAGTAATGTCTGATCTTCCTTTGGGAGGTCAGTAAATCCTGGAATTTTTTCTGCCCAGCCCCTGGATATGTCAATGGAGGCAGTCAGAAGATCATAAAACCGTTGCACATGTTCTGCATCTGTGCCTGCAGCAGCTTGGTCAGTGGAACAGTACTAAAATGAAACCCACAGAAACAAAGCTAAGTGTTTTTAAAGTATGCCACAATACAGTCCCAATACACCCAAATGTTTTCTGTGAGCCCCTCAAAGGCAAAAACAGGAGGATATTTTATCAAAGAAATTATGAATTGTGTTTATAGCAATATAGATATATACCCATCTATTTCTCTATATCTGTAAGCATCTTCCTTTTAAAACATGTAGCTCTAGAATTTTAATATGTATATATTTATAAACATCAGAATCAATTCAAATAATAACATTTGAGAATATCTATATATTATTAATAAATAATAAAAAAACAAAATCTAGTTGTTTGGATAACTTTTAAAAGTGGAAGGGAACAGGAATTTGATTTAACTTATTACAATTTTTAAAATGAGAAATAATTCCCCAGTGATTAATTTTAGCTCTGTATATTGTGAATACAGATTTCCTCTAAATCTCCATTTTTATCTGACTGTGACAGGAGCACATAGGATATTTTTTTTATCTGACATAGACAGCATCAATGAACTTGAATAAAAAAATTAAAAGTTTGGTACAAACTAAAACAATTGGACAAAATCAACCCTTATAAAAATCTCATCTTCCAAAGAGAACCACTTCTAGGTTCAGATGAAGAACCTATCATCATGTTGATATGACCCTCATTCCAGTAGACAACTATCCAATAGCCCCACCTTATCCCAGAACTCCCCATTCCTCCTTCTCCCTAATACCTCCTAATTCCTTGTTTTCACACCCAAATTTAAATCTAATACACAATGTCTAGACTTTTGTCATAGGCCCTTATTTCTATGGGAAATCCGCACTCAAGTAAGTTGTCAGTCAAGCCCTCCAAGACACAGCGTGTATTCCTGCAGGTTCTCTGAAATGATTACTAGGAACAAAAATAATATTCCTCCTCCCACAGGGCCAGATCTTGCCTCCAAAAGCTGTGCACAGAAGGGACTTTTTCTGTGTGGGTCTGCCAATACCAAACAGGACTGCTGGAGAATGGTCACTTCTGTGGTACTACCAATATCCACATAGAGTAAGGGGATGCATGTGAAGCAGGGAAAGGGTGCACCCTACGTGGGAGAGAGTCCATGGAGGGCCCACTGAATGATCTGTGAGAAATTCCTCTTGCTCCCTCTGGTATCTCTGTGAGAGGGCATGCTTTCAACCAGAAAGACCAGAGAACAGAGAGAAAAAAAAGAAGGAAGGAAAGGAAAGGAAAGGAAAGGTTCTAAATTCATTGTGGCTGTAACTCATCTGCAGTCAATAGAATTACACAGAGGATAAATTTGGCTCTATATTTTTTAAGTATCCCTTAAGGTTAAGAAATTTACCTAATTGGAATATAGGAAGTGAAAATTCTATGATTCAAATGCTACACTAGATAATGTGAATGTTACATTACACTCTACAGTACCATATTGTAGCAGGGTTATTAATTATATTGAATGCACTTTTAATAATTGTAGGCTTTTCTTAAATTAATTTAAAAAATTTCAATAACTTAATCTACCCCACGAGAGCATTTTTAAGGAGAGAAAATATGTAAATTATATTTCCAACATTTGAACTGACAGAATATGTCATTCTTTGCTACAATGACATGTTGCCAAAAAATAGCTGAGACAACCAATTAGAGCCAAATTCTATAGTTCTGACTTACGCACAAAACGTTCTGAACCCTGGGAAAACATATGCAGTTTTTGAATGATTGTCCCATTGAAAGGAATTGGTATGTGACCTCACTCCCACAACAAAATAACTAGTAAGCATGGCCTTAGTGAGGCAGCCAGTACAGAACAGGGGGACCATTCTGTATTGCTTGAGGTGCCAGCATAAACTGGTGGCCTTTGAGACAAAATCAGAAGAGGAAGCCCTCCCTCACCTCCCTGGCTAGAGCACTCAGACATCACAGGAACTCTGCCTGTGGTTGCTGCCAAGTTTCCCTAAAGAGGGAGTTGTGAGAGGAAAGGCTTTATTTTATGTAGAAAATTTGTGTAGGATCTGAAACTCTGAGGCTATAGAGAGAGATCCTGCACTAGTTCTATGCTCTCCTGCTCATGTCATACCTCCCTGAATTCTTATAGCTGCAAAAACATGGAGATGGCCTCCTTGGATTTCAAGAGGAGGAGCCATGATATCTTTTCAGGGCATCTCCATTTCTGCATTAGTAGCCCTGAGACTTGCTAAATTTCTGACCTCTGTATATACATAGTGGGAGCAGATTATTGCCCCATTTCACACAATTGTGGTACAAAGTAAATAGGACTGAATAAGGGCTTTAAGATATGTTGCTTGAATCTTATCTCGTATATACCGAGTAAGTCTGAACTTCATGGAATTATCCCAGTGAAACAGGTGTGAGACCTGAATATGGCTCTTGGCCTTTAAAGAGTTCATAAAATAAATTCTCTTCCTAGTAACTGCTTTTCGAAACCAAGTATCTAAATATACCATTACCGTATCCTGGTAAAGTAAAATTAACCCTGAAATTAAGAGTAGAAATGTTCTGAACAAATGCCAGTAAGATTTGTTTTGACATCCCTCGATTATATTATTTTATATCATAAGGAGTTTTCTTTGTGCAATATATTGGGGGGGGGGGGGAGGAAATACACATTCTGTACTGAGAATCTTATAGCATTTTCTTACAGTGAACAAAACTCTACTTTGCTGGACATTCTAATAATTAAGGCCCTGATCCTGGCATGTATTTTTTTGTGGTTGACCCCCTAAGCATGCCTACAAGGCTACCCATATACACTGCACTGCAGGGTCAAGACTTAACTAAACATACCTGCATTTAATCAGCACTTGTCCAGAATTCTAAAAAGTGATTTTGAAAGTACACAGCTTATTTCTATTTTTATTGGTCTAATTTGTTAAAGCATGCAGAAAATTTTAAAAATATAACTATTAATTCATGTATGTTAGGTTAATTAAAATGTTTTCACTACCAAGCAGTATAAACTATTGTTTTATTTAAAAGCAAAATTAGGTTATCAAATCCCACCAATAGGCAATCAAACACAATTTTTAGATACCAAGCCTAAACTAACTTAGTGCCACCATAGATTTCCTTTAAGAGTCTTTGTAATCATAAAAACATCAACCATTTAGATGTATTTCCTGAAGAATTTAAGTATTCACAGTCAGTTGAAAAAAATCACATGAAAACACAATTTTCATTCAGTGCTGTAATTGTTAAAAAAAGTTATATTAATAAATATTTAGGGTTGAACCCTGCAATCACACATTTGCATAACTGTGCTGACTTGGGTAATTTCACTGAGTTCAGTAGGTCTATGTCTGTTAGTCTACCTACGTTCAAAAGTGTTTGCAGGATCAAACCACAATTTATTCTGGGTAAATTTGATTATATGAGTATATACCTACTTAATTCTCCCCTTAAAAATTATCATAAAAAAACTGGGTTCTTAATAAGAATAAAACATATAAATGCTTTTATAATCAGTTTAGCTTGCAGAAAAGAATCTATAAAATGCCTGTAATTACTATCCTATCTTTCCAATTAAAAATAAATAAAAAGTCTCTCTGTATAAAATAGGATAGAATATATTTTTCTCTGTTAAGTACTACTTAATAACAAGTGATAAATTGGTATCATAAGTGACACGTTGATACAATTGCCTTCTTTCCAGTCTCATACTTAGTAACAAATAAGAAGGAAATTCTTCATGTTTTTCCTGAGCTGTATTTTTTTCTTGTTTTGAAATTACAGCAATACATTTTAATAATTACAGGCATAGCATGCAGCCTGTTATCTACAAAAGACTGAAAAATGCTCCAAAAATATGTATATAACAATCAAGATTTAAAAATCTTACAAACATCTATATTATATGAACATGCTTTCCTGATTTAGTATTTTTGTTTAATTTGAATAATTGTTCCACAGGCTTGAATTACTTCTGAAGAATATGCATACTATATTATGCAAAGTTCAAAAACCATCCCCATTTTTTAAATGATGGCAAAACTCACATTGACTTCAACAGAAGCAAAATCAGGACCTAAATTTCTGATTTGTTTCCACAACTAGATATAGATTCACATGATACATATATCTGAGTATAGCTATATTCAGATAGTGCTAGCCCATATATCTGAATTTGACAAATATGAGTTAGGTTTTCCAAACTGGAAACTAAGGTTGTAACCCTGCAACTGTAAACACTGGGGTGCACCTCCAACTCTGTACAGAACTCCCTGTAAATCTGTGATGCTTTGAACATACCTAGCTGCAGGATCTCTGAACAATTTATCCACATGGCCTTGCTCTAGTACACTTGTGAGGAGTACCGCAGATAATCTCAAGTTAAAGATGCTATCACCACAGACAGGCTAAAATTAATTTCCAGCGTAACACCATTTAAGTTACTGCCTTCACAGCAGTGATTAATGGGGCTGACTGACTGTTTCAGTTACTACTTTATCTAACTGATACAGTTTATACTCAGTCATACTCATTGTTAAATAAAAACAAAATGTATGCAAAAAGAAAAAAGAAAAACATACTCTGGAGTAATCAAGCTCTCTGGGTGTGGAGTCAGTTAAAGCTCGTACGAGGGCATTTATCATACTGACTGGAGGAGAAGGTGGGGATGGCTGAGAAGGTTCCTGCTGTAAGGGGCTCTTTGGTTTGGAAGGCAGCCGGCCTCTTCTCCCTTTCAAACTATCAGTGCGGACAACTGGTTAAAAAAGAAGAAAAGAAAATCAGTCTGCAATGACTGCAGCAAATAGATACAAGTCAAATGAACACCATGTTAGTTTTTAATGTTGACTAATTCAGCAAAACCAGCCATTGCTTCAAGTTAAATATATATCAGTCACTGCCATCTTTAATTGTGCATAAATATAAATATAAATAATATTATACAAATGGTATTAAACTCATTTTCATAGTCATTAACATACCATCTAAGTGACAACCTTCTTATGTAGAATCTACTTGTGTTACTATATGTGTAAGTTTTACATCGGTGGTTCTTACCCACCGATGTAAAAGTCTTAGACTCAAGTCTTCCCTCAGAAAATGCCAGCTCATAGCTTGCATTCATTTTTTGACTACAGAAAAGCAAAAGAACAATTCTCTCACTGCAAAGAACTCAGAAAGACCACAACAGGTCAGAATGGTTTTGACACAATGGATTTCCAATTTGAAATTTCTGGGTTTATCTTGTGAAGCATGTATAGGTATCTGCATACCTAATAATAGTGCTAATATTGCCTAGCATCCTTAAAAGTATCTCATGGCACCTGAGGGTGTTGCAGTACACTAGCTGACAATCACTGTTTTACACATATATGCACATGCATAAACACACAGATTCTATTATTGAAAGAAAACTTGAATTTGAAACACAGTTTTTAATACTGCTAACATGTTTAGATCCCTTTTGAAGAATACTTAACTGAAAAGATTCTTGGCTTCCTTAAAGCACATCACAAACAATATGCCCGCTTAAATAATGTTAGATTATTCATGTGAACAATGCTGAATGGGACTACAAACACATTCATGTTACTCACTTAAGCACTCACAGAACTGGAGCCTAGGGGTAAAATCTTGCATCTATTAAAATTAATGATAAAACTTATTTAGCTACATGGAAATATGTCCTCCTGAGCCTAGTGGAACATAGTCAAGGCATCCCAATTTCTGTAACCAGTGGCACACAAGGGAGTGATGTGGCTAGCATCCCATCCAGCCTCCTTTGATTCCTCAGCTTAGATCAGGTATCCTCTGCACAAACTATTATTTAGTATGAATCTGGAGCAGGGCTCAAACTCACATGATGGGAGGTAAAGCAAGACACCTTAAACCTCTCTGCCGTCACCCCCACTGGGGACAGGATAGGGCCTGATGTTATGATATGTAGTATAAAATGAGGTGCAGCCCTTGTCAAGGAGAGGGTAGCAGTTAAATACAATGTAATATTGTGAAAGAGTTGAAAGGAGAAATTTACAGGGTATTTGGGAAAGAAACCATCCTTTCATGACCTTGCTGTTCTTGAACCTGTGTTTCTAGAACGTTCAAATATTGTAAGACAACTGCCTGGAAGAAAAAAAATACATATCACACACATACCCCACCCATCCTCACTTATGCACTTACGGAAAAAATAGGTTAGGGAGCTCACCCTTTTAAAATTCATCATAGAATGCATAGACAGACAGACAGATTCAAATGTCATATTTAGACATCTGTGCTAGCAATAGCAATGCTCCTTACCTTCTTTAACCATGCCAACACTGAGACACTTCTGAAATCGGCAGTACTGGCATCTGTTACGACGTCTCTTGTCCACTGGACAGTTTTTATTTGCCAGACAAACATATTTTGCATTTTTCTGAACTGTTCTCTGAGAAAATGCAACACAGGAGTAGTCAACTGATAGGTTTTTGAACAAGCTGGGACCTGACAGGATGTATTTTAATTACAATGTGAAAAGCGACAGTGCAATTCATATAATTAGATAAAATTAATTTCCTAACATGCTAGCCTGCAGGAAAAACAATTTTATTAGTGTTAGCTGCTGACAATGAAAATCATCTAGGATTGTTCTGAAGCAAGTCTCTGGAGACAGCCAACTTTGAATGATAAAATCATATCTGAAATTACCAGGTCATCGTATCTACCTATGGGGATTAGATTATCTCTGCTTTTAATATCCCTGTGGGAACAATTTTCTACTTGGTTCATTCCCCTGATTATTGCTGACCTTATTAAAATAAAATCAAAATGATCTGAGATGTACTTCTCTTGCTATCACTATTGTTAGTCAAATATCATAATACCTCGTTTTGCTAGCCATTAGCATTGATAGAGATGAAAGCAAAAATACAAAAGCCACCTCAACAATACTTACTTAGTCAAGTCTATGGAAAGATAATTTACTCTAGGGAAAATGAATGGAGCTATATTCTAGTTATATATGCTTATCTCTAGAATGAATGTTTGGTGGTTGGTGGAAGGGTTGGCAATATTTTTTTAAATCTGCATTATTTTATAAACGGTGTTTTTAAAACCTGTAAAGTAACTGTAGATTTTCCAAAAAAACATTAAGACTGGAACTAGAGATTGCTGTAAGCAGTGCAATGTGTTTATATATTTTAAATCAAGAATATGTCAATAAATAATTTGATTTCAGCACAAACAAGCAGTTAATAGCAAAGGCCTAAAAACACCAACAAATCAATGAGTGCAACATTTTAAATTGAATTTTTCAGTGATACTACATTCAGAGAAAAATGTTAATTCGGTCACAATTGGTGTTCCTGGAGAAATAAAAGGCAACATCAAAAATAATAAAAATAAGGAATATAAAACAACATTTGCTATACCTTAAACTGCAAGTTATGTGTTATACTTGAAAAAAAAAATACTTAGCAGATTCAGGACTGCATCCTGCTCCCAGTTTAAATGCACTTTACTCTTAAATGTCTTCAAAGCAGGATCGGGCCCTTAATATCACCTACTCCAGGACAACTTTTGTTATATAATCCAACTGTTCCTAAATAACTAATAAATTGTGAGAGTAATGTAGTGAGAGCAAGGTAGTGTAAATGTATTATTACTGACAGCACTCAGTACAATAAAAAAAAATGTTGTAAACTTTCAGGGCCTGTTCCTGCTTCCTCAAAACTGGTAGGAGCATATCCATTAACTCTGATGGGAAGAAGAGGAACTCCCTACAAAAAGCAACTGACCAAATCACAGCTTCAAACTCAATGCTAATAAATAAATCTCTAAGGTGTATTTCACACTCTAAAGTGTGCAATTTGTACAGAGTAAACTGAGACCTAAAATTACAATCTTTTGAAAAATAAAAACTATTTCATACTCAAGCCTAAACCTAACTTTAAAAGAAGCAAATGCACAGAATCTGAAAGTATCAACAGAAAAGTTTTCTTGCAGACAACTCCATGTGTAAATTATAAGTGCCATTCTCCAGCCCCACAACCTTCTCAGTAAGTAACAGAGCTAATATGGAGGCACTGAACAATGCTTAGTCACTGCACTATTTGATACCTTAAACTGATGAGAATTCATTCTGTTCCTAAACTAAGTAGTTGTAATGAGGCAGCAACTTCATAGAATTACAAATGTTCTGTTTTATAACATACACTGATCCAATCACCTCCTTGGTATGTCTTCACAGCTACATTTGTTTAGATTACTGGAATGCAAGGGTTTTACTATCACCACCAGCTAAATTACAGAGTGACTATCCAGATTTCTGTCTCATTTTAGAAGTATTTAATTAGGGTGAGGGACTAAGTCAATCCAGTATGTTGAGGGAGATTTATTCTGAAAAAGGCAGTCCCTGAAACAAGTGACCTGAACACTTCAGAAGACACTATGGACAAGATCTTGGGCTGGCGTCAATTAGCCTACCTCCACTGATTTACCTCAGTTGTGCAGTGGTTGATCTAATTCATTAACTTCTATGGCAGGCATGATTTGGCCACTTATGAACAGCCACCTGGTGTATACCCCACTGCAATGCATGATGGGTTTGAATTCTCCACTTGCTGCTCCAGGAACCATTTCAATTCTCCTGGGTCACAGAGACAGACAGCAGCTAAACTGGATGGACATGTTTTGGGTGTGGGGCTGGAGTGTGTGTGTGTAGTCCTCACCTTGAAGAACCCTTTGCAGCCTTCGCACGTCCGTACTCCATAGTGTTGGCAGGCAGCATTGTCCCCACACACAGCGCAAGTGCCCTCTCCAGATGAGGAGCTCCTGCTAGGTGGGGATGGGAGGCCACTGCTGCTACTGCTGCTCTCACCCATCAAACTGGAAGTGGCTGTATTGAGGCCCAGTGATGAGAAGGCTAAGGCGGCTGATCTCTTGGTGAGGGGGAGACCATAAGGGTGGCTCTCCATAGTGGCCTGGCTGGCAGTGGGTCTGTCGGGTCCAAGGGGAAGGCTCAGGGAGGCAGGGTCATAGCACATGTGGCTTCCAGATGCTGGCGTGTGAGGTGGTGAGTGCTTGAAGTGGAAGAGGGGGAAACGTGTGGGCACAGTCTTCATAGGAGCAGTGTCCATCAGGTGACTGGGGGCCATGCAGGTCTGTGCAGGCTGCAGCGAGTGTGGTGGTTCATCCCACAAAGTTTGATGCGAGGGGAATCCTGGTGTGGTGGGTGTGGAGGGGGGAGACTGCTTGAAGTACATGGAGGTACTGGGCATCCCTTCATCTGTGGAGGGTGGCAGTGAGGAGTGATAGCTAGGCAGCCGGTTGTCTTCCATTTTTATGAGGGGCCTCTGGCTGGAGGAGGAGGAGGCAGATTGCATTTGGTACAAGCAGGAGGGCTTGAGCTCATAGTTGCCAGAGTATCCTTCTATGAAGGTGCTGAAGCTGGGCAGGGAGGTGGTGGCAGCAGCAGCAGTGATCTCAGTGCTGCTCAAGTCCATGGTGAGTTTGGTATAGTCCGGGTTCATGATCTCTGAGCTGTACTCCGTGCCATAAGCATAGGTCTGAGCTGCATAATTCGAACCAGGTGGTGAAGGGCTATACTGCGCTTGCACACAGGGCATATCTGCAAGGGCAAAAGGGGCTATTAACAACAGGCAAGAGGCATGCTGAAGCTGCAGTTTGGGGTCGCTACTACCTTCTTCCTTATCCTTTTTATGGCAATTTCCTGCATTTCATGGAGCTAAATTAGATACTTCCCACCCCCTCCTCCCAGAATATGGGAATTATAAATTACCTTCAAGTATTTGAACTTTAATAAAAAGCATATATTAGACACCATTGGGGCCACATCCTGCTCTCAGTTAACCTGACTGAGGTCACTAGAGTTACTCCAGATTTAAATAGGTGAAAGTGAATAGAACCTAGCACAAACTGCCCTGGATCTGGTGCTTAACATACATAGATGTCCATGAGTACTAAACAAGCAGCATGGGAATGGTATATAGCCCTACACCATAAAAATTTCATGAGGAGGAAAATCAGGCTATCAGACATACCTTTTATATGTCTGTGTGTGTATGCGTACGTACATGCACACATAAGCATACACATGCTTTATATACATAGAAATATATCTTTTTAAAAGGTGCACTGCGTCCAGCATATGTCTAAGAAAAACTAAAATCACTGTAGCCGCTACAGGGTAGTTGTGAAGATGAATTTATCTTTTTAATTTAAGGCCTTCAAAATACATTTTTAATCAGATAATATACAAGGGTGCTATCTTGCTGCTATTGTTAAGAACCCCTTAATGTAGTGAATTTTACTTAAAAGCTGATAGCCCTATATACATATAAATCTGCAAAAAGTACCTAATATTTCCAACCCTACTTTTATGGGAGATCAAGGCAGGGGCTCACAATATTCCTTTTGACCTGTTAGTTATAAAGAACAATCCAGTTCACTGATAGTTAAAGTGATGAGTCTAGTAGCATAAAGGCTGACTGTGTATAGTTTATTTCTTTTTAAATCTTCTACTGCTCCACTATTTCTGTTCTTCCACATAAGAAATAATGTACCCAGTTCTGCAATCAATGTGAGGTTTGTCTGCATAAGCACTGCAGGATTCGAGGCCAGTATTTGCAATCAAAATCAAATGCCCTTGCTGAGTTTCACTTTGACAAACATTGAGGAAATAAAAATAATCCCTTTATCAGTTAGTGGAAACTCTTGCACAGAAAAAAAAATTAAGACAATAAAAAAGCATTATTGCCCATGGGGAAAATGTATTTCAGAGTTAGGACTACTTCATTTATTTAAAACTAGTATGATTTATATTTCAGAGGCACTTGGTAAATAATTCATATAAAAATTTCTAGGTTAAAAGATAGCTGTTCACCTTTAAGAATAATTTGTTTTGCTTTGGTTTCTTAAAATGCTCATTTGAAACTATTGCGTAATCATTACATTAATTACAGTTAAATAAACCCCGTTTTTAAATTCCTCCTCATTGTTTGTTCTGTGCAGGAACATATTGGAGCTAAGTAAACAGCTTTTCATTACTGTATTTCCATGTTAAGAGGACACTCCGCTCTTTCTTTTTTACAGGAAAATGGAAAAAGGTGAGAGAAAATCATTGCTCATGCTTCTTAAAATTACCGCCTTTTAAAAAGTTGTATCTCCAAGTATGAAAAGAAAGAACCAGAGAAAGGAAGAAGGCAGGAGAACAAAGTCTTTACAGACTTCATCTTCAGCTTTTTATCTAGCTGTTCTGTATATTAGCCTGTTTGTCTCCAGCAGAATGTGCACAATTAAATTAACACAAATTAATAAAGACAACTGGCTCCCTGTCAATGTGTGATGTCAAACATTTTGGGGGGGGGGGGGAACGTTAAAGGACTGCTTCTCCTAGTCACTATTAAGATGTTGAGAGTGGCAAAGCAAGTGGAAAAGAAACTCCTGCCATGCACCACCAGTGGAACTGCATTTAGTAATGCAGTTTAAGGAGCTGATAAATAATGGCCAAAGCTGACATGCGGACAGTGACGGGGGGCGGGGAGGGGGGGAGGAAGCCGGATTTTCTGCTCGTGCTGGAAAGGAGCAGGAGCTCACGGGCACTGTTCTGCCGTGCCTTCTTCTCGGCAAAAAAAGTGTTCATCCTACTTAAGAAACAAGGATGCCACGCAGGCGTCCGAGCCGACACGTCTAAACTGAACTCTATTTGAAGAGCAGATAAGGAGGAAAGAGTTGAACTGCCAAGGCTCTGCTGGGATCAGAACTCCTCCTACTTTCTCTTTTCCCAGGGGTATCTACGCTCCGCTTCTAGCCCCGGCTTTTCCTTTCCACTTTAAGCGCCGGCATCACTTTCCCTCAAAAGTAAATACTCCTTTGTTTTCCTTCCCTCTCCACACGGAGCGTTTCAGGCGCAGAGAAGGCGCCTTCCCAAACCTTTCCCATCTTCGCGGGGAGCCCCGGACCCGCCTGAAGCGGGAAAGACGCCGCGTAACGCGCCGAGGAGCAAGTCACGTCGTGGGAACCACAGCTGCATCCCTCAAAAAAAAACAAAAACAAAAACAAAAAAACCAAATCTTTGCGTCTTTTTGGATCGGGGCTGGCGATACCCCTTCGGCCCCGGTCATGCCTGCGGCCAGGGCGCCCGCGGAGCGAAGCCGGACCCGCCGCCGGGCCGGGGCGGCCTCGCTTACTTCGGATTAAGTCCTGCTGGAGGAGCAGCGCCGGGCGAGGGCTCTTACCTGGAGGGTATCTTGTTCGCTGAATGGTGGGGCTGGTTGTCTGGACGGCGGAGGCGGCAGGGGGCGGCGGAGTGCGGGCCAGCTGGGACCGCTCTGCGGAGCCGGGACTCGGCGGGGGGCGCTCTTCCGACCCGGGCTCTGGCACACAGGACGGCGGTGTCAGCGCCGGGGGCCGTCGGCTCCCCGGCCCGGGCAAGGAGGCCGGCAGCTCGCAGGACCCCGGGCACCCGCTGCCAGGAGCCGCCTGGTCCTGCTCCTCCCGCGGCGCGCACCTGAGCCCCGCAAGCGCGCCGCACCGGGGCGGTAAATCACCGCCTGCCCCGCTCACCCCGCCGCCCGGCCACACTCCCGCCCGCCGCGGAGTTTCGGACCCTTCGGCAGGGGGAAGCTCCCCCTCGCCTTTCCGCTGAATGCTGAGACCCGGCGCGTCCCGCCCCGCACATCGCCCCGCTGCCCCCGCCCGTCTCCAGGGCAGAGCGGGGGAAAGGGGAGGAATGCGGCCGAGGGGGGGCAGCGCTGCCCCGGCCTGCCCCGCACTCCTGCAAACTTCGGGACTACTCGAGCCGCCCGCCCCAGCGCGGGCTCCAGCAGGTGGTCCCCGCAGCACCGTGACGCGGGGGGGCGGCCGCGATGTCCCGCACGTGGCGAGCCGAGGTCGCCGCTGATTCCTGCCCCGAGCCGCGCGGGGAGCGGGCGCGCCCCCTCCGGGCCGCCCTGTCCCGGCCCGCCCGCGTGGGGCCAGATCCGCGGGCCGAGGGGAGGGAGGCGCGCCCGCCGCCGCCGCCGGCATCATTTCCATGACAACAACTCGCAGAAATGCCACCGCTCCGGCCGCGGCGCCCGCGTCCCCGCTGCCCGGGGCAACTTTCCCGGGGGAGCCCGCACAGCCCGGCCCGGCCCGGCGCGGCCCGGCCCGCCCTCCGCGCCCCGGCACCTACGTACTGGGCTGCTGTGGCGGTTCCGTCTTTACATCGAGTCGGCGGAGCCCGTGTCCCCTCGAGCGCGCGGGCAGGCGCTGTCCAGCGGAGCGGGCGCGGCGAGGCGACAGCACGCGGGAGCGCGGGGCATGGGAGAGGGGCGGCGGAGCACTGGGCGGCGGAAGGCGGACAGCGGCGGCCGAGCGGGAAGGGGCAGAGAGTGAGGGAGAAGCAGCCCCCTCGGCGGCGGCGGCGGGTGCCCCGGGCGGCGGGGAGCGAGCGCGGAGCAGTCCGCGCGGCGCTGCAATGTGCCTTTGTTTATGTGCGCCGGCTGCGGGCCACGGACCTGCCGCTCCGCCCGGCTCCCTCGCCGCTGCCTGGCTCTGCGTGCGGGCGGGTGCGAGGAAAGGCAGGAGGACTCCTCTCCGAGCTGAGCTCCCTCTCCCTCGCGCAACGTCATTTATGCGAGAGGAGCCCTAGCGGCCTCTCCATAGAGCGGCTGGAATGCGAGACGTCAATAGTGACGCCATGGGAGCCTGACGCGGCTGACCCCCCCCGCCCGCCCGCCCTCCCCAGTGTGTGCGAGGCGCTCCGGCGGTACGGAGCGCGGCGCGCCGCACGGGGAGCCAGCGAGCGGGGTCGGCCCGCGCGCAGCAGCCTCCCCCCGGCCAGGGCAGGACGGGCCGGGTCGGCTGCTGCCGAAGTTTGCGCCGCCCGGGGCCGGGCTGCGGGCGGCACCTGCCGGCAGCGGACAGCGCCGAGCCTGCGCCACGTGCGGGGTTCGCGCTCGTAGCTGGCTGGGGGTGGGGTGTGCGGGGGATGATTGGTTTTAACTCCGCGCTCCCGCCCGCAGCTGCAACAGGTGGGGCGGGCGTGCGCGGGGGTTCCCTCCCGCTCCCCGGGGATTCGCTCGTATCCCCGGGGAGCGGGGTGCACCTGCACCTGGGAGCTCAGCCGCTCGCACGCGGGAGGAGCCGGGGCCGGGCCGGGGCGAGGCGCCGCCCGTACTTTCACTTTGTGCAGGGGAGGCCGGGCGCGGTGCTGCGGCTGCGGCTGGCTCCCCGCCCCGCTCCGCCCCGGAGGAGAAGGCCTGGGCTGAGAGGGGCTGCGGGACACCGCGCGGGACTTCCCCTGCAGAGGGGCAGCTCGTGAGGCCGAGGCCGGAAGGGCCGAGGCCGGGCCTGGCGCGCGGGGGAAGCCGGCGGCAGGTGGGCGGTCCCGCGCTCCTTCCTGCTCAGCGCAGCGAGCCCCCGGCCCGGCCAATCGGCGCCGACACGTCACCGTGGAACACCGTCCTCGTGCGGCCGCAGCCAATCGGCGCGCGGGACCCACCGGGCTCCGTGCCAAGGGGCGGTGCAGCGGGGGTGACGCACGAGGGCCGCGTGATTGACGCAAGCCGCGTTGCTAAATTTAGCCACTGGTCTGTGCCTGGCTGTCGGGACAGCGCGCGGGCGGCGGGGCGGGGCCCATTGAGCGGCGGAGCCGGCGGCGGGGCGGGCGCGGCCACGCGGGGCTATTTCGGGCCGGGAGTGTGATCCGGCCCCTCCAAATATAGGCTCCGCCGCCTATTTATAGCGCCGGAGTCCCGCCAGCCCCGGCGCTGCGAGGGAGCGCCCGGCCCCGCTCCCGCCGGAGACCCCGCAGGCACCGGCCGCTGCTGGGCGCTGCTGGGCTCCGCGGCGGGGGCGGGTGGAGCCGGGGCTGCCCCGGCTGGGCGGCGGGGATACCCCGGAGTGACGCAATGGAGCGGGCGGGGGCGGCGGCGCGGCCGCATAGCGGAGCGGTGACCTCATGGCAGGGGCGGCGGCGGCGGCGCCCGCCGGGAGTCTCCGACCTCCCCCCGCCCTGGCGCGGCCGCCTGGGGACTCACCGCCCCTGCGGGGGGGCGGTGCCGTGACGGGCCGGCCGGGGAGATCCCCTTTGATGCCGTCCGGCTCGGCTGCGGTTTCAGCCCACCCGGGCTCCGCGGGCAGCCCCACGGCGGCGCTCTGCTTTCCGTGCGGCCAGGATCCCGGCCCCTCGTGCCGGCGGTCCCCAGGGACTCGCGGGAGCCTCTGCGTGTCTCCCCGCGGGCTGCTCACTCCCGGGGCATCTCCTCCCTCACCTCCTCCTGCATCGAGGATATGCCGAAGTGTTCTCCAGAGCTCCTGATCTCAGGAGAGACCGGTGGACAGGACAGGGGGACAACACATGGGAAGGGCATCCTGGCCCAGCTAGGAGCCCCTGGTGGCACTGGAGATGTGTAGGGGGTGCATGTGCACCCCTGGAGATTGGTGGTGCACTCCCTGTGATTGACTGCTGCCAGCAGCACCTGCTGATGGTCACCACTTGCCACACTCCCCTTGCTGCTGACAGTGCCGGTGGCATCTGGGCTGTCTACAATTGCCTCTGGCCACCAATGTCGCTGGCAGCGTCTGCAGGTGGTCACCCTCCTGCTGCTGCTATGGTGGCCACTGCCTGTGGGAGCTCCCTGCTTGCCGCTGTCAAAGCTGACTGCCACCACGGCCTGCAGATGGTCATCGTGCCCCCCGCAGTCCCCCGGGGGCATGCGTCCTTCATGCCCAGTGGTGGAGGCAGGGAGTTCTTAGCACACACAGAGGAAGGCTGTGTGGAAAAAGGTGAAGCACTGTGTGATAAGCTGATGGAGAGGTAGACAAACCTGGCAGTCCCAAAGGAATGAAACAGGAAGCCATGCAGGGCTTATCAAAGGAAAGGAAGCCAAGAGTAACAGAGGAAGAAGCTTCAATTTGGTACCAGGAACTGGAGCAAGTGGAAGTACTGGTATTGGCATTGTTTCCTACTCCTTGGGCATGTCTACACATGCATTAATGCCCAGTAGGTACTGTGCATTAAGTTTAGTACCTGAAACAACAGGCACTAACTGAATGCTCTGTAAATGGCGCTGCTGCACACCTTTCTAGTGACACTAATGTAATGCACAGTTGGCACTAGCGCAATAGCACAGCTTTTGACGTGATGCTCTAATGTGCAGTAGAATTAGTCTACTGTGCATTTAGCATCTTGTGTAGACATGTCCCTTGTGTTCTTGTAGAAAGAACTCATCTGGGCTATAAACTCCTTGACCAAAGTGGCAGCTGTTTGCTCCAAGCTGGAGTTGAAACAAATGTTTCAGACTGCCTAAGCTGCAAGGTACCAGAATCAAGGGCTAAATACAATGCAGGGCTTTGAGGCCTAAAACACTTAAGTAGAATTAAGGTGCCTGCATCCAAAATTATAATCTAAACCACTCCAAGTCACTGCCAGCTTGAAAGCTTCCTAGAAACCAAGAGTTCCATTACCCAGAACTGCCCCACTCCAAACAGCTTGGTGCATGTTTCTTGCCTAAGCATGGTAATAGATCCAGAAGGAGAGCTGCTGCTACCAAAGTTCCCCGTGGGGCATGATCTAAGTATGATTATAGCAAGTAGGGGGGAAGTTGGATCATACTCATAGTAACAGACTCTCTGCAAAAAACAGTTGTGGTTACTTTCTTTTAAGACAGAGCTGTATAGGGGTGGGTGTTTGCATGTGTGTAGGCCGTTTGTATCCTAGAATTGAGCACTCTCACCAGGAAGGAGTAAATCTGGTTTTAGTTCCTTCCTCAGCCTGAGGGGGTTCAAACTGTTATATCCCAGGAGTGTGCTCTAGTGACCAGGCTGCTGGGTCAGAGGAAAAGTTTCCACCCCTCCTATGGACATTGTGTCACTGCCCAGATTCGTTTGGCAGGAGCTAGCCCAAGAGGAAGTATGATTTTTGTAGCCTATTGCTCAGGTAACCCAGCAAAGCAGGGGAGTTTTAGATTTCTGAGTCATTGCATTTTACAATAAATAGCCATTGGTTAAAATAAAACAAAATGCAATAGGGACCAGAACTCTGGCCCTTCCTATCAGAGAAGCATTCTACTGATTAAGCCATATAAACCCTTTGAACATTTCTTTCATTCACTCTCTCTTTGGTTCACCACATCTTGAATTCCTTCCTGTACCCTGACGTCTCTTTAACAGGAAGGATGGAGGGTACCCCTACAGAAAGGATGGAAAGGTGGCTAGGGCAGTTTCCTAGGAGGAAGGATATAACAATTTGAGCCCTTTTGACTGTGGATGGAACTGAATTCAGATTTTCCACCCCATGGGGAAATACTCTAGACCTTGAACTTAAACAAAAGTTCAGTGTTTTGAACTTTAAAAAGTGGATACTATCCTCTCTTCCTCCTTCAGCTACTTGAAAAGAAAGTCATAAGCTGAAAAGAAACATGTGCTTACCTTAAATGGAGATTTCCAATCTGAACTCTGTGGACAGACACACCTTCCCACAGCCTTGTGCCAGGCACTGAAGTTCTGGAGAAGAGCGAGGGTTAGAAAAGTGGTTCTCAATCTTTTTAGACACCAGGCACCACTCATTAGACTCATGGCACTCCTTGGAAAATGCCAGCTCTTAGCTTCACTTGGTTTTTGACCATAGAAAAATAACAATAATTTTTTCTGTTGCAGACAACTCAGAAAGAGAACAGGTGAGAATGTTTCTGACACTATGGATTCCTATTTTGAAATCTCTGAGTTTATCTTGTGAATCGTGTGCTGTGACACCTTTGTTGAGAGCTACTGGATTAGGTGCACCTCTCTGCTCTGCATTTATTGGCTGACTCTAGGTGGCTTATTCCTCAGAATGCAGGGTGGCATGGTTCCTACTCTAAGTTGCCAATTCTCACCATGTACATTATAGAATGCATAAGTACCTAAAATAGGTCTTTGGATTCCAATCTAGGGGAAGCCAGGTGCCTAGAAGTGAAGCATTGCAGTGCCTTATGTGTAGACAGCAAGGTCATTTATAGGATTCATAACTAAGCTAGAATCTCAGTTTACCTAGTAAGATAAGTTTCTAGCTTTGACAGGAGTGAAGAAAGCTTGAAAAATAAGATGAGTGTAATCTGATCTTCAATACCTGTCTCACTGAAGACAGCTTGGAACAGTAACTTTGAAAGGGATGAATTGTCCCATTTATTTTAGTGGGACATTAACTCTGACACCCACTGTTTTTTGGGATCTCATGCTAATCTAGCAAAGAACCCTGTGTGTGACAGAAGAAAGAGTGCAACAAGCCCCTGCAGATACTTTAGCTCAGGGATGGGCAATTATTTGGGCTGCAGGGCCCCTGAAGGAGTTTTAGTGAGCTGTTGTGGGGCAGGGGGAGAGGGGTGCAAACCTGGCCCAGTGGAGAGGGTGCTGATATGGCCTGGAGGGAGGGTGCTGACCCAGCCCAGGGTGCAGCAGGGATGCGGGGGGGGGGGGGGGGGGGGGCAATTGGTTCTATCCAGCCTCAGGCCATCTGCCTTGCAGTGACTGCCAGGGGCACTGCACGGAGCAGGCAGGTAGGGATATCCATGGAGACTGGCTCGGGACCCCCGTGGACAGGGCACGCTTGGCTGAGTAGATGGAATGGGGTTGCGGGTGGGCAGGGAGCAACATCCAGGAGCCGGATGGGTGGATGGGGCTGGGGCCAGGCTTGAAGGGTGATGACAGCATGGGGCCAGGGCCTGGGGCAGAACCACAATCTGCTCCCCGCACAACCCTGAGAAGGGTGCCAGTTCCACGGGCAGGGATGTGCAGAGAACGTATCGTGCTTCCGCCCCAGGCTCTGGTTGTCACTGCCTCACAATCCCTGCCCGGGCCCTGCTCTCCCATCCCACTTCTGGATGCCACTCCTCACCTGCTCAATGCCCCATCCCATCTTCCTGGCCAAGTGTGCCCTGCCTGTGGGGGTCCCAGATCGGTCTTCGTGGAGACCCTACCTGCCTGCGCGACTGCTCTGTCTGGCACTCCTGGTGGTGAGCGCAGGATGGCAGTGCCACCTGGGCAGAGTAAACTGCTGCTGCGGGGGCTGCCAGGAAGCCCAGTTCAGCTGCCGCACTATCCTTGCCCTGCCGTGCACCTGGGGGTGGCAGGACTGACTGCATGCACCATGGCCTGGGCTGCCTCTGGGCCAAGGGACACGCCATGGACTGGATAAAATCCCTTGGTGGGCTGTATTTGGCCTGCAAGTCGTATTTTGCCTGCCCTGCTCCAGCTGCTGAGTACTGAGCGCTTCCGTCTTGCCGCCACTGCTTTCCTGAGGCTGGAATAAGCATCCCCACAACTATTTTACCTCACTGCCACTCCAAAGAAGAGGGTGGCCATGGTGCAAGGACAGTGCTGTGAAGGCCAAAATCCATGCTGTGGTGGGCCTATGGCACAAAATAATCTTAATCTGGTCCTTTTAGCCACATAAACTTTAAAGTGTACAAGTATATATCTTCATCCACAAATAGCTTAGAAATAGTTAAGTTTTTTTTTTTTTCTCAAATTTTGAAAATAATCTTTGGACTGAGACCAGGCACAGGAAATTTGTGCCAAAATACTTGTGAAAGATTCAGATGATTTCAACCAAGGGTTTATGATTATAAATATGTTCTGTATCCCGTGCACACAATGGCTTGGATTTCACATAGAAAAGCTCCACCAATTGTTGCAATTGCCCTGGAATTCTGGGATACCACAGAAGGGGAGGTTTGAATATTCCTGAATTGACTTAGTCTGTCCACTCTGCCTGACTTTTAAGACAACGGACAATTCTTTCTTGTTTGTGTAGATCCAAAACTTAAAGTACGGAAGCAAAGGAACAACTCCCGTTTCGAACAAACCCACAAACCAAACTGATTATATTATCAGGAGATGCTATTGGGATTGTAATTCCCACTACCCACATAAGAACTGATTACGAATGGGAGAGGTCAGAACCAGACGAGACTCAGACATGCAAGGGTAGCAGATTATTAAATAAGGAGATGAAGAAGGATTCAGAGACATCTTAATTCAAGTAAATTAATTATTCAATAATGACACAGTTTTGAACTATTAATGGTGGAGAATGTTGGCTGTTCATGCCTGAAATACACAGAACTCCTCACGAAAACACAATCTTAGTTGATGGAGTCCACTAAAAATAAATAAAAAGAGAAAGCTAGATCTTATCTTGGCCTGGGAAAACTACTAAAAAGACCACTGTTTACAAAACAGTTTTTTAAATTAGTCTGGTTATTTCTTTAATGAAGTAGTTGCTATCAGGGGGAGGGTGCTGCTGTTCAAACCTAAGTAGATGGTACTCATTTTTTAACCTTATAACCAATAAAATAATATTTATGGAGATCATAGTGATCACTTTTAAGTTTTCCTTTCCTATTCTTTCCACATAGACATTGTTTCCTTGAAGCCTTAATTTCTCAAATTAATCTTTAATTTTAAATAAATTGTCAGTCTATAATATTCTTGACTTGCTCTATCTTATTTCACATTATTAATCAAGTGACTTGTTCATCTCCTTTCACTTTATCATTCTTCCTAATAAATCTTAACTCAGCTCTTCATTATTCTTAGAGGGCCAGGAGACGCTTTTTCCTATCAGAGATGCTTACCCAGGTAGATAGAGGATTACACAAAACCTGATTGTATCATGCCATTTTAACAAAAAAAAAGTCACTTCTGTTTCTTTATTCATAATGGTT
Source organism: Alligator mississippiensis (assembly GCF_030867095.1). Lineage (NCBI taxonomy): Eukaryota > Metazoa > Chordata > Crocodylia > Alligatoridae > Alligator > Alligator mississippiensis. The sequence continues at coordinate 82,387,689 of NC_081828.1, read as the reverse complement.
TGACTTCCTGGCTGACTGATACTTTCTGTTCATGCTCACAAAGATAATTTCTCAAATTTACCAACTTTTAATTAAAACTTTTCCTAACATATTTTTGCTTCTTAGCAAAACTCTGAATTCAGTCCTGCTCACATTATTTTCCTAATTAGCACATCTATTTCACTCATAATTATTTCTCAACTGTATTTTCAATTCCCTTTTACTTTGCTTCATTTATTGCCTCTTCTTTCCACATTCTTCCCCTCTTATCTTCATTTTCTCCTTTCCTAGTTTTCTGTCTTTACTTTTATGTTTGATTCATTGAACTGTCTGCCTCTCTTCCAGAATGGATAGTCAACAGCTCCTTAAGCCTGGAGAAGATTAAGGGCTCAAGGTGATGAGAAAAGAAGATTCCAACTGCTACTGAAGGGGTCTGAATACTTTGTTTTATCTGAAGTATATCAGTAACTTTCTCATCAAGCAACTCACTATTAATTCTTGTTTAATGTCTGAATATAAAGAAGGGGGTTAGTATGTAGAAATAAGAAACATTACTTTTCTAATGCAGCAGATATCAGGTACCAGAATAGTGTGTACAGTCCTGGTATCCCCCTTCTTAGAGGGATGTTGAAAAATTGGAGATGATATGAAAAAGAGATGCAAAAATGGAGTAATTGAAAAAAAATGCCTTATGATGAAAGAAAGAGATCAGTCTGTTTAACATATTAAGGCGACGACCAAGAGGTGCCGTGATTTTAGTGTTTAAATACTTCTGCAGATAAAACATTGTGCACTGGGAGGTTTTTAAATCTATGTTAGAAGGGCACATCATAGCCAAAAGCTGAATTCAGAAAAATTCAATTTAAAAATATGACAGAACTTGATAACATTGAAAGGTGATTAAATGTTGGAACCAACTACCAACAGATGCAGGGGATTCTCCTGCTTGTCATACCTTGAACACAAGACTGAAGGCATCTCTAGAAGGTGCACTTTAGTTAGACAACAGTAATATGTTCAATACAAGATTAGTGGGGTAAAATTTTATGGCCTGTGTTATACAGCAGGTCAGACCCAGTCATCCAATGGTCCCTTTGCGTCTTAAAAATATACAAACCGATGAAACTCCCAGAAAGCAAGGACTGTGAATACCATGGTAGGATTGGGCCATATGTCTGAATTCTTTGAACATGCTCCTCCTCATATGTGTTTCACTTTCTTTAATACTCCTAGTTGCCATCTATTCATATTTCCTACTCACTCTGGTTTTGGCAGGGTGATAGTTATTCTTACAAAGAGACAGTGCAATTCAGTGGCAAAGGCAATGGGTTGAGAGTCAAGAAGCCTAGATTCTGTTTCTTGCTTTGTCATTAGCCTACTATGTGACTCTCTTTTCTTGTTCTGATTTCAGTTCCCCATCTGTAAATTGGGACTTTGGAATTTAGGAATTAAATATGCTATATAAGAACTAAGTACTATTAGCACTTATTTATTATTAATGCATGAGACTTAGGATCCCTTGAACTGTCCATGCTCATTTTCTTATTTAAATAAATTAATAGTTTATGTAAGTACCTACCATACTTTTTCATGCTTTTTACAACCTAATGATCAGAAGTAGACTCTGTGACTGATTACATTATGTTAGAGAAATTTTACATCCTTAGAAAGCTTTCTTTAGTTTTAAATAATTCATAAAGAGATTCTGAATCAACTAAGAAACATAACAAGTGAGTGGACGAGCCATGTCTAGTTCCTTACACTGGACCATATGTACAAGGCCAGATGAAGGTATAGGCACTACAGGCCTGAGTCTTGGGCCCCAGCTCCTGAAGTCATGTGATGAGTAGAGAATCTCAGCTTTCATTTAAAAAAAAAAAAGTTCTAGAAAATCTTGAAAACATGAATAGAACCATTACATGAAATCCACTGAAAACTGTAGCGAGCCTGAGACAAGAGCTTTGATACTGTTATATACTGACCCATGGGTCTCAATGAGTCATTAACAGCAGGACTCACTGCTTTCTGATGGAGACCCCTGTACCAGTACAACAGAGGACTTTATAATGTAACAAGATTGTACCCTGTCAAATAGATATACTTTGGATATTGAATTATTGGGGGAGAGGGTCCCCTTAGCACTTCTGCCTCTTAGTAGGGGAGGGCGGACTACTGCTGCCATTCCCAGTGGCAACGCGTATGGGGTGCACGGGGGTGCATGTGCACCCCCTGAGAACACTGGTGCACCCCCCGACAGGCCGTGTTCCCTGCTTAGGTGATGGGTGGTGCGGCAGGCAGGAGCACCGGTGCCCCCCTTGAAAGCGTCAGCCAAGGAGTGAGAGTGCCGGATGAAGCACCGCAGCCATTTCTGGGAGTGCTGCGGCCACTTCCCGGTTGGCGAGATTGGCCGCTGGGGGGTGGGGCACGTGCCCCCCACGACTAAGGTGGCACTGGTTGCCCATGACCATTCCTGTTACTACCAAACAGGATGATATCACTGCGATACTACTCTGGTCTCTTTAGAAAAACAGCTGAATCTTGAGGCATAATCTAAAAGTGAAAAAATCCAAACTTGTCAGACCTAAAAGGAATTTAGTTTCTGAGAGTTTCATAGCTGCTCTCAGTACCCTCCCATTTAAACAAGGCATGTGTAAATTTGTGTACCATTTGACTGCAACTGTCATAGAATTGCATATGGAGAGAAGCAGTTTCTAATGCTACTAAACAACACAAATATTTAGGGGTTTAAAGGAGAAGACCAATGCTTTAACTAGGAACTAGATAGACCATGAAGTGTAAGTGCTTTCTGGGAGAAGTACTGTATAAGGGTCAGAACAATCACCGTAGTTGGGATCAGGAAGGAATGTTATCCCATGGTCACTGACATGACTTTGGGGGTTTTTGCCTTCCTCTGTAGTGGGGGATGTGACAGTCTACCTGTGATTTCTTGAGATTATATTGACAACATTTCATAGAAGCAGGACATTGGCTGCCATGGTTTCCATTTTATCAGTGGCAGGTTAGAGTGTTAGGTCTGTGTTGTATCAGGGTTGACAGTAGTCTTATGTCGAGTTTAGATTATGCTTTGTATAGGATAGTTTGGCTAGGGATGGGGGTTGAACTAGATGGCCTATGGAGGCCCCTTCCAGCTCTACTTCTCTATGATTCTGTGATAAGATATTGGCCACCACTTTTTGCACCAGCTCAATGTTCTAAATTGTCTTTAAGCACAGCACCATAAAGTACAGATTGCAAGAATTGATTCTTGGAGTTACAATGGCAGTGGCCATTTGGGACAAGCCCTGCATCAAAATAGAAGTGTTAAGAACCTCTCAGATGCAGATTTTTTTTAAAAGCATTTTTGGCTATTGGAACTTGAGAGCCGCCAGACAGCCAAGATACACAGATTATAAACCTAGATAATAGCAGAGAAGAGTGGGAAGATACAGTCTCTGCCACTTCTGTTTTTCCCCCCACAGCTTACAGACATTTAATACAGGAATTGCCATACTGCTGCGGAAATCAATGGACTACTCACAATAATAATGTTAAGCAGATGCATGTTTGCTTCTTTTTTCCAAGTTAGCAAAGTCGTAATAATCATATAATAATTATAATTATTTAAAAGGAAAGGCTAATATGTGTATTTGCAAGTGGTATTTAAAGGTACCCAGGGCATGTACTAATGAAAATGATAGCAAATATCCAGTGTAAAGGAGATGGAAGAACATCATCAGGCAACAAAAATGATGGTCCAAATAATCTTTTATATATTTATATTTTATATAAATGTTTTGTAAGGGAAAAGGCAATTTTTTTTATCATGCTGCATTTAAACAGTAGTCACTAAACATACTTAAGAATTTAAGCAATTTTCTTTATCAAGTCTCTCTCTATTTTTGGCAATTTGATTCCCTAATGCTTTCAGAGATTTAGTTAGTGAATAATTCTGGTATTTTCACCCTAACAAAATTTCCCACCGGTCATTCCACATATTTATGGCTCAGTTTGGGGAAAAAAAGTACTTCCTGACATCTGTTCTGAATTAGTTCTCTTTTCCAATTATGTCCTTCTGCTTTATAATCTTTGCTCTTATGAAAATAGTAACTTAAATTTACAATATTTATACCATTTAAAGTTTTATGTAAGTCAGTTGAGCTTCCATGCTGCTTTTCTGAATTTAAGATGAAGAAATTATAACCTGCTCAGTTCATACATTTTAGCAATGAGTAGTACCTTTTTATCATTCATTGTACTTCTTCCCAGCATTATGTTTTCTTTCTAATGACAAGAGCTGAAAACAATATCCTAAATGGGCTTTTATTAAAAAATTATATAATTTCATGATCACTTCCCTTCTAGCTATTCAATTGGCTTTTTAATTGCTTCTTCATATTACAAACATTTTTAGATGGCTCCACATTACCTGAAGGTTTCTTTTAAAGTCAACCTACTCAGTCAAATTCCATTAATTTTCCATTTATGTTGATAGGCATGCAAAGTATGCACCATTTTTAGATTTCTCAACTTTACCAGTTCAGTTACATATAGCCAAATATATTTGTTTCTATTTCCTTTGTGATGCGTTACTATTGTTAATAATATCATCAGACTTAAGAAACTTACTATCAGCAGTTTTAATATAAGCAATTAGCATTAGAAGTACAAGTACTAATATTTGGAAGCCCAAACCCTTTCCCTAGTTGAACGTAGGGCCTTTTAAAGAAGCTCTGCTCTTTTTTCACTCTCTCTGAAGCTTGCTGACACTATGGGTGCTCGATTAATCCAGTCTGCTGGAGCGTTCTAATTAGAATGCTCTAGTGTATGGCAGTGTCTTGTGTATTCACTGCCTCACATTTCAAAATGGCAGCAGGGGTACTTTAACTGAAGCTCATCGAATGAGCTTTAGTTAAAGTGCCCTCACTGCTATTTTGAAATTCAGGATGCTGAATACATGAGACACTGTGGTGGTTTAATTACAGCAGCTCCCAAGAGCTACTTTAATTACATCCCCCCACACACACACCCACCCACCTGTGTATGTGTATTGGGACCCAAAAATTAATGTTTGATAATGGAGGTGAATATTGGCAATGCATAGGGGGTGCACGTGCACCCCGAGATGGACGGTGCACCCCCTGCGAAAAGCACTGCCAATGCTGCCACTGTGGTTGTCGCTTGCCACCCCACCCCAACACCACCAGCGGCATCTGCAGGTAGTCCCCCATTGTCTGTGGGTGGTCGCGGACTGCTGGTTGGTGCCTGCCACCCCTCCCCACTGCCGATACTGCTGTGGCCACCTGTGGGAGCTCCCCACTCACCACCGCCGCCTGTGGGTGATCACCGTGCCCTCCCCAGCCTCCAGGGGCACACGGCATTCATGGAGGTGAACAATAGTTGGATGTAAAAAAAATAGCTTTTATAATAACAACTAATCAGCAGCAGCAGTCCTTTGATGACAGTCTTCCAGTAAATTGGGAAGACATTGGTGAGTACATAGATGACTGAGGCGGCCAATCCAAAATTTGCATGTTTGACTACAGATGTGGTAAATAGTTCTGCAAAGGAGTAGATCCTAGTGATGTTGGATAATAGCTCCTTTCTTTTGTCTCTCTCAACTACGTACCTCCATTGTGAGGCAAGTTTTCTTGAAATGATTGATGCCTTGTACATTGTGGCATACTTTAGGACAAGTCAGTGCTTGAATCTCCCATGTACTGATGTTAGTATCACACTTCTTTGGATTGACCTTCATGATGTCCTTGAACCTCTTTTTTGCCCACCTCTAGAGTGATGAGCTTCAGTCAGTTGGGAGTATAAGACCTGTTTAGGAAGATGGTTTGTTAGGCATCCTTATGACACACCCTGTCCAACACAGCTGATACCATATAAATATAGTTTCAATGCTAGTGGTGGTTGCTTGAGCTGGTGGTTGCTGGCATTGAGTCTTCTGTCCTTTCAGCCGACATGGAGGATTTTACAGAGATTGCTGATAGTCATTTTCCAAAGCTTCTGATATATCATCCAAATTTCACACCCATATAATAGGGTAGGACAAGAGCCTGGTAGATGAGAAGTTTGATTCCAGTCTGATGTCACGATCGTCCAAGACACAGTTTCAGGGATGTCTAAAGGCAGTAGTGACATATTTTATCCAGCATTGAATATCATAGTCTGTATTTTCTTTTTGGGAATGGTGGCTAGGCAGAGAGAATTCTCAACATTCTCCAAGGGTTTCCCTCTAATTGTAGTATGTGGAAGAGCAGATGGTTGGTTTGGGTGGGTCAGTAAGGAGCTTGATTTTTGTGAAGCTGACAGTAAGTCCTAGCATTTTATATTCTTTGCAGAAGTAATTAAGAGTAACTGGAACTGTTCAACTCAGTGGGCACACATGACACAATTGACAGCATACTGAAGATCAGTAATGGAGGCACTGGTATCTTGGACTTGAATGTAATCAGTTGATGTTAAAGAGATCCCTGTCCATGCAGTACTGGATGCTGAACCCAGATGGAAGTTTATCAGAAATGAGATACAGAATAGCTGCAATATAGGTGGAAAAAAGTGTTGGCATAATCATGCATCTTCACTTAATTCCAGTTCTAATAGTGACTACTAATAGACTACTACTGTACAATAGACTAAAAGTCTACAATTTAATTAGATTGCAATAATGAAAAAACAAAACAAAATAAAACATGAGCTGATACATTTTAAAGTCCAACTGCAGACATGATGAATTAATTATGTTAACACGTGTTAGCTGGTTGAGGTGAACCTTAGACTCCCCTCTAGTGGTCAATAAGGACCAGGACAAATTGTGCTTATCATTGTATCATCTACCAGGTTACAATGTTGGTAAGATGTTGTAGTGTAGATAATGCTCCATCCCTTTGTGTTAACCCATACAAATGCAAGTGTTACTTAGAACTAGGAGATGACATGAGACTAAAAGGAAACATTTCTTTCTTGCCCATTCAAAGGACAGACAAAAATTGGAAGAGCTTGTTTAATGAAAATGAAGTAGAATAATGTTCATTACAGTCAAAGATGCCAAGAGTGCAGTATTCTCAGGTAGGTTACCTAATGTGAGGGATATTTTATAAAAAAATTCCCCATATTTCAAAAGTGCAAATTGAAGTTGCCTCCTTTATCTGCATGGAGTTCCACTGAAGTCCATACAGCACCACCTGTGCAGGCTGCATTGGCATATTTTTTTGACAGAACTTGGGTTTAGTTTAGATATATGTTCCATGCTTTTATCTGGAAAATGGGCACACATTTTTTTGTCTTTTTGGTTTTACATTTCTTATCAAGATTTTACTGAAGATAGACCCCTTAAATATATATATATAAATGACTATAGCTCTGTACTTTTGCTTGCAGTTGCAGGTGTCCTCTCTTGAACTAAACAGTTTATTGGTTTAAATGTTACTTAAGTAACATATTGATACTAGGCTGGTGGAGAGGGAGCTGTCTGCTTGTGCTTCCTTTAGTGCATTCAAAATGTAAGATACACTATATTCCATCTGGCTTTGAAGAATGAATGGTTCTTGTGAGTTATTTTGAGAACTGTGGAAGGGATGCAGAAGTCAGTCTCAACAATTAACACTGCTAACACCAGTATCATTAATCTAGTTTTAGACCTGTGGTGATGAAATATCTTTGCCCATTTTTATATGGGACACGATACATTTAAAAAGACAACAATAATTTATTTCCCACTGTAGTAAAACAATCCTGAACAAATTACTAGGATGAAGGCATAAAATATACCTGTTCCTATTCTTCCTGGCTCTTTAATGTTAATAAGGAGCTTTAAAAAAAACTGAAAAATTAACTTTTTAATTTTTTCAATATATGAAGTGAATAGAGAAGATAATTATTGAGCGATTTCTCTTGCAGTTTTATGAGATTCACTATGATTGGCATTTATAGTTCTAAATGCTGAATCAAGAGATAAGTATGATTTTGAGTTTTTGTTTTAAATATATTTGGATGCACAGAAAAGCTGTAAAACATTAATCAAGTAAAAAAGGCTCAGAAAGCAAGTAATACATATCCAAAATGTACTGTATATTTTTAAATGCATTTTTAAGCCATGATTTTAGGGCCTGACATGCTACCTGTAGACTTGGGCCAGCAACACTGATACTTGCTACCACCTGCCTTTGCATGTTTGAGTATGTTTGAGCCACATAACTCAGCTACCAATAACAGTGAAGCTAGAGTAGCCAGGACCAGGCTCTACAAACCCATCTAGTACCCTTCCTTGGGCAACTAAGGGCTGATTAAATATAGGTCAAAGATGACTCACTGGGTAGTGTGGCTAAGGAACACCATTCTCCATAGTCATATGGTTTGTGTGTCACTGGCTCACATCTAGCCACCTGACTCCCTAGCCTTGATTAACCAGGTAACATTTACATCTGGACTGACTAGGAACAGCTTTCAACAGGTTCAGGGCTCAAACTTGTGCTTCTGAAGCTATAGCAAAATCCCTTAACCACTTAGCCACTGCACCTCCTAGCAGATAATAGACGCACTATAAATCATCATGAGCTGGGGTGCCGTTCATAAAAGACAGGAGAAAGCAGGACTAAACATTGACTGTGTCACTCCCTAGGGAAGGAGTCTGTTTTACCAGAAAACATTTAAAAATATTCGTATTGAAGTTTTCATTGTGGATGTATGACAATACTTTACAATGATCTCATTATGCTACATGAGAAAAGATAAGCCCAGTTTGGGTTTGAAGATAGCCTTTTCCCAAATTGGAAATGTTGATAAGCCCCTTCATTCCTGGGTCTCGAATCAGCCAAATAGTAGCAGCCCTACTTAGCTGCCAGACAGAGATACCGTGTGGGGCCTATGCCAACCTGTTGCTGTCTTGTGCTGACATGAGGGACACCCAAAGGCTGGTGATTCTTAGGCATCAGAGGATTTTTGGAAGTGGTACAAGTAGGGCCTGTGACAGTGACTGTGGGCTTGGAGTCCTGCCCAAATAGCAGCCACACAGCTGATAAACCACGTGATAGAAGCAGAGACTGAGGAACAGGTGGCAGCAACTCCCCAGACTAATAGCCTGGAAAGGAATTACCCCAGGAAGGAGTTGAAGGTTGGTGTCACTTGGAGGTGTTTCCTAGGTCACTACTCTGCTGGCCAGGGGAGCCTCCAAGAGGGACCATTTTCTTAAAGTTTCAAAGCCCAGCACTTAGATGTAAGGGTGCAAAGTTCCTTGAGAGAACTGGGTGTCCTGCTGGTAGTTACAGCACTGCCCTCCCCACTTCTCAAAGGCTACTTAAAATATAGCCATATCAAACACACCAACCATAGGGCTAACAAACCACTGGTATGGAAATGAGAACAGAAACCAGCCGTCATTGCCTCTCAGGGCTCCAGTCTACCACTGAGAATCACTGAGCCCTTGAGATGCATATATAAACAGGGAGCTTCCCAAAGGCTGATGTCAGGAGTCTAGACAGCCAGCTTTAGGGGTGGGTGAATGCCCAGGGTACTGTGGTCAAGGGGAGCAGGTACCACACACATGTGTACATGTGAGTAGCCTGTGGTCACAGCAGTGCTCCCTCTACCCCATCAATCCTTGCTCCAGGCAGGAGGAGCAGTGCCCAACCCATCCCACCCACTGCCTCCAGCTGCTGCTCAGGAGCCAGGCTGGGCAGCATAGTTGGCAGCAGCGGTGCCTACCTGCCCACCTGCATGATGCACCATGCCGCTCTGCCTCCCTGACAGACTGTTCCCTGCACCCCTGCCTTCAGCAGCACCGCTGACTTCAGGAGAGTGCTGGGGGAAGGCATCAAAATACAAGTTCGTTCAGGGCACCATTTTCCTTAAGGCTGGCTCTGGGTCCATATAAGAATCAGAGAGACCTTGTTCTGCACAGAGGTTAAGAACATAAGAAGTGTCATACTGGGTCAGACCAGCAGTCCATCTAGTGCAGTAATCTGTCTCTGACAGCAGCACAAATGGTTGCTATAGAGCATAGGTGGCCAAACTGCAGCTCACAAGCAGCTTGCTGGCACGGTACTTGTGGCTCTCTGGAAATTGGCCGAAGCCCCGCTCAGTTCTCCCCAAAGTGGCTCCAAGGGACAGAGCAGCCTGGCATCTCCTGCTGCTTTGACTTTCCCCACAGGGAGCCCACCCTCCTTCTCTCCCTCCGAGACTGCCGGCTCAGGCACCAGGTTGCTTGCCCCAGGGCATGCTCCCCACAGGGAAAGCTGGAGTGGCCTAGCAATGCAGGGAGGGGGTGGTCACTTCCACTCCCAGTCACTCAGCACCCCTCTCCCCCCCGCAACTTTCTGTGCTGGATTGGATGTGGCTCCCAGGGTGAGTAACTCTGGCCACCCCTGCTGCAGAAGGAGAGCATTGAATCGGGTATCTCTAGTGATCCATCTCCCATTTGGTATCCTCCCTGGCATCTGCCATTATAGGTTTAGAGATGCCAGAGAAAACATTTCCAATCATTCTGCTCAGTAACCATTAAGAGATCTACCATCCAGAAGTGTATCCAGGCCCTTCCTCAGCCTGGCTATGCTCTCTGCCTCCACCACTGCCTGTGGCAACGAATTCCACAAATTTAACTAAGCATTAGGTAACAAATGTCCTTTCCCTGTTTAGGTTTTAAACCATCCCCTACTCTCAGCAGGTGTCTCCTCCTAGCGATTGGTGAGCAACAGCTCCCTGCTCACTTGACCCCATCACCCTGCAGGGCCGACAGGCAGGCTTCCCCCACGTGTAAAGTCGCTCGTAGGGTGGTGGTGGTGGGGGAACCTGCAATTCATTTCCCAGCCCTGGAGCCCCGTGACCATCGCGCCTCTCACAACCTCCTCCACGGCCCTTGCACGTGTGTGTGTTGTGGGGGGGCTCTCACGGTGCAGCTGATGTTTAAAGCTATTAGAAGCAGCAAATCCACCCCCGTCCCGAGGCGCAGGCGGTCTCATCACATGCCGGAGCAGCCGCGCGGTCACGCCAGAGCCCGGGGTTGCCCTCACACCCCGACCACGCCGCAACCCTCAGCGCCAGCGCCGAGCCGGCTCCCTCTCCCCCGGCTATGAATAGAGCACGCTGTGCGTGTGTCACGTTCCCATTACGTCCCCGCGCGCTGACGCACCGGGGCGGGGCTCTCCGTGACGCAAACACGTATCCGGCCAAGCTATAAATAGGCTTCCGGTGCCGGCAGCCAGCGGCTGGGGGAAGTTGGGTAGCCGACTGTGCGCGCCGCCCGGTCGCCATGGTGACGCCGGCCGCGTGCTTCTTCCCGGGGGTGCGGGCGGGCTGCAGCGGGCCTCGTCCCGCCGCCTGTTTCAGACGCGCTTGGGGGCCCCGGGCCTGTGTGTGCGCGTGTCCCCCCGCGGGCCCCGGGCCAGAGGGAGGTGCCTGCGCGGCAGTGTGTCTTCTGGCGAGCGGGGCCGTCAGACAGACTGGTGCTAGCTCCTGCTGCATTGGTCTGGGCAGGGGGCTGCCGTCGACGGCCTCCTGCGCTGCCCTTGCAGCCCTGCTCCTGGCAGCGGGGGCGTCTGTGGAAAGGAGCCTTTTCCCGGGGTTTATTTCCACGGGAATGGCAACAGTCGCAGCAGCGGAAGGGGGAGAGCCCGGAGTGCAGGGACACCGGCCCAGGGTGGCTGCCGTGCTGCTGACAGCTCACGAGGTGGAGCCGCCTGTCAAGTGGCAGGAGGCTGTGGTCGGGTAGAAAACATTCTGGCAAAACTGGAACTGGATCCGGGTCCTGTGCTCTTGCTGTGAGGCCTTGTGCCTTGCACAGCTGTTGTGCAAAGGACCGCGCACGTGACGGATGTCAGTAAAGCGTGTTCTGCGCCCTGCGTTCGCTGGCTGGTTCGTTATTTCAGAATATAGGCAGCCGTCTCTTTATTTTATTTTTCTTCATTTTGATTTTAAGGTCCTTGGGAAAAGGCACGTTTCTGTTTTGGTTAACGGGTGCTCTGCTCTGCTGCTTTTGATGTTACAAGGCAAGGTTTCTTAGGGCGATTGACATTTTTTGTTGGACCAACTCTGTAGTTGGGATAAACTTAGATGAGCTCTTACTTTTAGCGGAAAGTGTCTTCCTCCATGGTCTCTTCTTCCTAATACAGCAAGAACAGTACAGCTAAAAAAACGGGTTTTAGTAACAATAATCATGGCTAAATCCTGGGGATCCAAATATTGTGTAAATATACCTAGTCTACAGGTATGCTCCTCTCTGCTTTTGTCCTGGTGTTTGATGCTGTTTGACACTTGTCTAATTTTTTATTAAACATGGAACATGGTCATATAGCACAGCATCAGGGTTTGTTTGGGTTTTTTGGCTTTTTTTTATTAAGCTTATCTTGATCTATGAGAATGTCAAAGGGGTTTTACTGAATCAGTGAGCTGTGGCATTAGAGTAATTTGCTTTAAATGAAATTAGAAAGTTTGAACTGATTGCATGTTGTAGCTTCATACATATGAAGCCATATTAAAGCAAAAGGCAGGGTAGATTTATACCTTATTGACTAAATTTAATTGCTTTTTACTGTACCAGAACTACAGGTATTGCAGCAAGTGGCCACTTAATGCTTCCTTTCAAGTGATACCTACTCTGTTTTCAAAAATAGGTCAGCAGGTCTCCTTTCTGTGATCCTAATGGAAATAGGAGAAAAATGTACTTGGTCCTTTACAGGTATTGAAGCATTTCCTTAAGCTGACAGTTATTTTATTTGGGGAAAAATACTTCTTCTAGTTGTAGATGTGCTTATTACCCTGTAACTAGTCACAGACACCAGCTTAACCTCTCAGTCATGAAGGCACTATTGACTCAGGTTCTCTAGGGAAACCTTTGTCTTCTGCAAGAACTGTTTTCCTCCAAAAGAATAAATGCTCATTCTATTGCTAGTTCATCGTTCAGGTTTATATTTTCCTTGGTTTCAAGTCCTGTTGTAGGCAATATTTATGCATCTCTTTGAAACCAGGTGAAATAAGCTATATTAGTGTCTATGCTAGACTCTTTTCCCCCCTAAATTTTCCAACATTGTAGTAGATAGTGCCCCAGGACTATCTTCAGGACACTAGTATTAAACAAACCTAAGTGTCTTTATCTCTGTGAAGGTAAAGGGCAGAGCTGCTGGCAGTGATTTGACCCCAGCCTGCACTTAGCACTTGCACTGTTCCAACTGCCATGTAACTGAGAGAGATGGAACAAAAGAGTCTAATGTAGACCAAAGCCTCAGGCTTCTTTCCCCTGTGCTAAGTGATCTTCCTTTTCCAGCTGTCGTGGAACCTTAGGTCATGACTTATTGCATTGCTCTACTAAAAGTCCTTCCTTAACTCTGCTAAGGATTTTTTTAAATATTCCTGTTCATAATATTTTGGGGAAGACCTGTAGATGGGAGAGGGATTTTAAGGTACTTAAAAACAAGTGTCAAATCAGTCCAGTGGATGGGTTGTGAATCGCTGAATTGATTAAGAGAATTGTATGATTAAAACAGGATTTTTTTAATGATACCAAAGGATCTTCTTAAATGAAACAAAAGGTTGGAATTGCAAACAGTAATCACGAGCATTATCTAGTGCCCTTGCAGCATGTTGTGACTGTTGTTTAAATTCGGGTGTCAAGACAACTGGCCCACAAGCCAGATTGGGCATACAGAATCACTTCAGCCACACTGTGGGGTTTCTAGAGGGCTGGGAATTTGGGTGTGGGATGAGCAGTGCCTAAGTTAACATCTGTGCTGTTGCCATCACCACTTGCCCCACCAGTGCTGGGTTCAGATATGGCCTGCAAAACTTCCCATGGTCTGCATCTGTAAACAGCCTCCTGGTTGGGATACAGCCAGGGGACCTAGGTGAGTTTGACTCCTTTGGTTTAAATAGCTGACAAGATAGCTAAACAAAGTGAAATTTTGGAGATAAAGTTCTTTGTGTCTCATGAGAGGAACAGCACAGAAGAGCAGCTTATAGGGTATGTGCTGTAGTCCAGATTCCTGGTGTTGCAGTGTCAGAATAATATGGTTGGGGGCTGGCCAGTCTACTTACGTTGGCTCTCTGCTGCTCCTGAATATGCCTTCAGACCCTTGCAGCTCCATGCACTGTTGAAGCAGCATACTGAGGCATGGGGGCCTGAATTACCTCATAATATCAAATAACTCATAATAAAAGTACTTTTGTAATAATATTTAAAGATGAATCTAAAAATCTCTCACAACACTTGAGTTGGTAACAACTGTTCAGTTCTTGCAAATGTAATATGGATCTTTTTGGACTACATCCCTTTGTAAAGGCCTACATTCTGATTGTAGTTACAGTAGTGTAACCTTGACGGTGAATTTAATCTAAATTTAAATCTCTGTAGCAGATCACAATTGGATCCTAAGAATCAGCTTGCCCAGATGCTTGTAAGAAAAGGACCAGAATGACTTCTTGGCTGCTTACTCTTTTCGTGGATGTCTGTGCAATCAGGGTTATTTTGTATATATTTTTATTTCAGTGATTTGTTCTTCCTCAATGCATCATTATCTGTATTTTAGAAAAATGAGTCTGAGAGGGGAATACATTTGTTGCACACAATCTGAATTGGTGCTTGAATTGTTATGGTGCCAGCCATTGCTATGGTGCCAGTTATGGCACTTAGATTTTCTTTAGGACATAACAGTACATTTCACCAAAGCTGTATGTCTGAAAGCATCCTGTATTGGAAGCTATTTTATCCATCATTTTATCCTTCCTCATGAGAAATAGAAAAGCTGCAACTCCATGGAAGGATTCTGATGACATGACACAAACCACATTAACATGTGCTTTTAGGTTTAATGTTATTTGTCAACTCTAACTGGATCGTGGGTTTACTCTTTAGAATTGCTTTTGGGCCTTCTGTTCTTTTCACCCTAATATCTCATATCCCTAATACCATCTGAGTTTCCAGCCTCCATTTTTTTTCCTCTTCCCTTCCACAACAAGCCCATTCTGGACTTTCCTCTTCTGCAGATTTTATCCTTTGGCTAGTTGTTTTTCTAGCTTGTTTGTTAAAGATGGAATCAGGAGCTACTTCATATGAGCTCTTTAGAGTTATAATAAAAAACGAACCTGACAAGCTCTTCCTGCTGTGGAAGAAGTGCTGTTGAAAACCTAGAGCTGCTGATTAATGTTTAAAGCATCTTTATTTTTTCTTTTCCTGGATGCAGTCCCTTTTGAGTATTTTTTTGATGACATTTGCTTTTTGTTATGTACTTTTCTGCTATTGACTTCATATTGTTCACTGTTAACATTCAGTGATGAATGGAGCTAAAAGTTCTGTGTTCTCTGTGTTGTCCTGCCACACACACTTTATTCTGGTGTGTGATAACAGAATCAGAGTTAATTATATAGCATTGTGTCCTCTTCTATTGTGATATTCTTTTGTCTACTCAGATAAGTAGTCCATTAAGGAAACTTTAAAAAAAAGATTTATTCTTGTTTTGTATTAATAAAATTGAGTTCAGTTATGCTGAAAAATATTAAATGTGCATGCTGGTGGAGTGAAATAAGATGCAGCCTTTGTGGCTGGCAGGCTCTCTTCTCTGAGAATTTGGTTTAAGGCAGGGGTCAGCAACACTTTTGGGCAGAGTGACAAAAACACCTGCAACCTCAGTTTGTAAGATGTTGGTGTGCCGGGGCGGATGGCAGGGGAATCATGAGAGGCCTGATACTTGTTGTGGCAGGGTAGCACCAGCCCGTTCCGTGCGGTCTACCCTGAGATGCACATGCCAAGCAAATGTCTTTGCATGCCATGCTTTGGCAACCATGCTGGGGGTTGCGTACCCCTAGATTCATAGATTCATAAATTGTAGAGTCGGAAGGGACTACAACAGATCATCGTGTCCGACCCCCCTGCCCCTGGTAGGAAAGAGGACTGAGGTCAGATGACCCCAGCCAGGTGACTGTCCAGCCTCCTCTTGAAGACCTCTAAGCTAGGTGATGGCACCACCTCTCTTGGAAGCCCATTCCAGATCCTGGCCACCCTTACTGTGAAAAATTTCTTCTTAATATCTAACCTAAATCCACTCTCAACTAGTTTACACCCGTTATTCCTAGTCACTCCCTGGGGTGCCTTAGTAAAAGGCTGCGTCCCCTATTCCCCATTGACCTCCCCTAATAAATTTATAGGCGGCCACAAGATCTCCCCTCCGCTGTCTCTTGTGAAGGCTAAAGAGATTCAGCTCTCTCAACCTCCCCCCTGTAGGGTCTATCACGAAGGCCACTAATCATGCGAGTGGCCCTCCTCTAGACCCTCTCCAGATTCTCTGCATCCCTCTTGAAGTGTGGCGCCCAAAACTGGACACAGTACTCCAACTGTGGCCTGACCAGTGCCACATACAGGGGGAGCATCACCTCCTTTGATTTATTAGTCATGTACGTGCTAATGCATGACAAGGTGCGATTGGCCTTGTTGATGGCCTTGTTATACTGCCAGCTCATGATCATCTTGGAGTGAATTATGACTCCAAGATCCCTCTCTGTCTCCAAGCTGCTGAGAAGGACACTCCCCAACCTATTGGTGTGCTGGGGATTCCTCCTTCCCAGGTGGAGTACCTTACATTTATCTCTATTCATTTGCATCCTATTTCTCTCTGCCCATTGATCCAACCTGTCCAGGTCAGCCTGAATCTGCTCCCTGCCCTCTGGTGTACTAACTTTGCCCCATAACTTGGTATCATCAGCGAACTTGGAGAGGGTGCTCTCCACACCTTCGTCCAAATTGCTGATGAAGATATTAAATAATATTGGTCTGAGGACTGAACCCTGTGGGACCCCACTGCCCGTCTGCCTCCAGGCTGAGAAGGAACCATTCACCACCATTCTCTGGGTGCAGTCCCTAAGCCAGTTGGCCACCCACCTGACCGTGTAGGCATCCACTCCACAGTCTGCTAGCTTCCCAATGAGGATAGGGTATGAAACTGTAAAGGCTTTCCTAAAGTCCAGGAAGATGACATCAGCCTTGGCTCCTGTGTCCAGGCAGCGTGTGACCTGGTCATAGAAGGCTACAAAGTTTGTCAGGCAGGATCTACCTGTGACAAACCCGTGCTGGTTTCCCCTCAGCATTGTTTCCCCTGCTGGGCCTGCACAAATGTGTTCCTTGATTATTTTCTCTAGCATTTTCCCAGGAATAGAGGTAAGACTGACTGGCCTAAAGTTACCCGGCTCATCCCTTCTCCCTTTCTTGAAAATGGGCATCACATTGGCCCTTCTCCAGTCTTCAGGGACCTGGCCGGAGCACCACGAGTGCTTGAACAGAAGTTCTCTTCTGCAAGGGGGTGACTTTCTTGCTTTTCCTTTCTTTGGAAGATAGAGAAGGTCTCTTATTAGGAAGGAGACTGCATTTGCCCCCAGCTCTTTCCAGAAAGTAAATCAGCTAGGAGAGAGAGCATATGTTCTTTGTCTCTGGGGGAGGATGGCTTACTAGCCTCTTCACAGTAATCCTGCTTTGTCTAATTGGAGTGGGCTGGACAGAAGCAGGATTTGATAGTGCATATACTACCTGGGTGTGTCTACATGCGCATTAAGACACTTTCTAATGTGCATTTCATTTACTACCTCCAATGTGAGGGTGCATGTAGGTGTGCTGGGAGGCTGCTTTGTGCTGTAATTATAGTGCATCAGAACAGACTTGATAGATAGATTCTGCTGGAGCATGGTAAGTATTGCACTCCAGCCAGCCTTTGCATCTCATGTATTGGCATCCCTACGCTTCAAAATGATGGCATGGGCGCTTGAACTCAAGCTTGTTGAATGAGCTTTAGTTCAGGTGCCCCCACTGTCATTTTGAGGCATGGGTACTGATACAGGAGATGCTGCAATGCTTTAATTATTTATTTAATTTGCTTATTTAGAACATGATGTGCTGAAAGCACATCACCCTGAAACTGAAACTGTTCATTGCATTGCCTCCCTGTAGAATACCCAGGGAAATTCAAGGCTTTGGGTATAGTCTTTAACATGGCCTGAGGGAGCAAGTCACCATAATTGTGACTATTACATTCGGCTAGGGCATTGGAATTGTAGGCTAGGAGGAGTGAATGCTGGTGAAAGCTTTTTCTTCAGTTAGCCCACAACCGTGAGACTCATTTCCTGGAACACATCAGAATGACTGTAAATCTCTCAGCCTTCAAAATGAAATGTAAAACCCACTTCTTCAATCTAGATTTCCTGCAATTAACTAAGGAAAAAAAAATCCCTTTACCTGGGGTACTGAGAGAGACAAACTGAGATCCTGTGCCTAATTTTTTTTAAAGAAGTGTCAAACTTGGACATAGCAGTGTCTATAAAACTAGAGAATGATCAGATTAAATATTGTACCTTTATTAAAGCTTGTATTCCTTGGATGTGCACATTTCTATATTCTGATTGGTCTCTGCTTCAATAGACTCCTGTACCAAGTTTTCAACATGCTTGGCATGAAGGAAGGTGCCACCTTAGTTTTAATGCTTTGTATGCAGAAAAGAAAAAAAATTATAAAAACAAGAATGAAAATACAAAATGAATGTGGGGCTGCTTAAAATGTAGGATGTGAATCTGTTTTTAAGAGTGTAACCCTTTAATACATTTTTGTATCTCATCTGTCTCTTCTTTCCCATCCCCTCTGTACAGATCAGCAACGCATTTGTTCCCCTCAATAAATTCTGTTTGTTTATATAGCTTATGTTTGGTTTTGAAATGGTATAAATAAAACATACGTTGCAGTTATTCTCAGGGCAAGTCCTTCACAGGCCTGGAGCCAGATTGGAGGTAATGGGCATGTGTGCAAGAGAAGTTTTAAAAAGGGGAGGAAAATGAGACTTTTTTTTTTTTCCCTTCCTAAATTTAATGTTGATCTGTGTGACACCTTAATTGAGTCCTGTTTTTCTGTACTTTAAAATGTCGGTCCAATATTTAAAGAAATATTCTAAATCAATTTGCAATGTCTAAATCGGTGCTATACATTTGAAAAGTGTTGTCACTCAGCTGCTTCTGCTACTGGTATTGTGTTTTAGAATTGTAGTAATGAGAGCGATAGATGGAAATTAAGCCTGTTGCAAGTAAAACTTTGTTCAGTGAGTTCCCATAAACACTAAATTGGGACAAATTCATAACTTGTATGATATGGTAGTTACCTAGTTGGGAGGCATGATTAAGTTTGGCCAGGCACATTTCAGTCCAGATGCTGGGAACATGGAAAGGGGTGGAGGAGAGAGTAGCTTGCCTTCAAGCTTAAAGACAAGATGACCAAGTTACTTATAAAAAATATCAATACAGCAGCAAAAGCTTTATCTGGCACCCATGGGGAATGGGGGGTGCCAGATAACATAATATGCCGGTTAATTGAGAGGCCTGAACAGGCGTCTTTGCCTGTGTGGGTCGCTGCTTCTCCCGTCGCATCCAGGGCATTGCTGCCCCTCCCTCAGGCCCCATGGGACAGGGAGGCAGGCCTCGCACAGCCTTCTATGCCCCAGGCTGTGGGGACTCGGCAACGCAGGCTGCTTTGGCCTGGGCCGTGGGGGCTCAGTGAAACCAGAAGTGCCACAGTGGGCACTTCCAGTTTCACTTTCACTTTGCAAGCTGGCATGCTGGTTAATAGAGCATGCCGGCTTGTAAGGTGCCGGTTAAGGCAGCTTTTACTGTATTTGTGATAACGTTAATTTTTGTTGCATTAAAAAAACATTAGTTTTCTGTTTAAGTTTAACAGCATGGATGCAGGAACTGAAGGTAATGTGCTAGTCTCAGCTGTGTAAACTGAGGAATTAATTACTATATACAGGGAGGGTATAGAGAAATGGAATTACCTGTTTTTGTAGATGTGGATGAATAAAATCAGTTGGTTGTAAATAAATCACATTTTGAAACGAACATATCCCTTAGATGGGTTGTAACTACTATGTGTTTTTCAAAGAATGCCATTAGTTGAAACTGTCTTGGGCAAAAAGTTTAAGTACCGGAAAGAAACTTATAATTTTTTTTATTTTATTTTTTAAATTGTTTCAGTGTCTCTCTTTCTTCTGGAGTCTGCTGCTTGATGATTTTGTCTAATATATCCTGAACAGACTCTGGCTCCAAGAACCATACCTTTTATAATCTTACTCTGTTTTGTAGGGTAAAAATGGTAGTATCAATTGCTTCATCTAAGTGCATGATTTAGGACAGGGTTATCTGACAGATATCCCACTTCTGCACCACACAGGCATAATGCTGCTTGTGTGATGTGGAGGGAGGGAGCCCTGCCTGTGCACACAATTCAACAGCTGCTTACATGGGGCAGTGGGGTGGAGGGTGTGGTCTGTGGGCCTGTAGCTTGCACTGATGTGGGCCCCAATGCTGCAGCTGGCACATGAGTCTCCTGGCTGCTTAGAAGTTGGGCAGTCCTGCCTTAGGAGAAGGAAAAACTTGTTTTTTCTTCTGTTGTCAGCCTTGGGTCCTGAAAAATATTCTTAAATCCTTATATGTTATGACTGACTTTTTTTCCTGGTCCTTGTCATTAGGCCTGTGTGAATAGGGAAATATTTGATTTAGATTTGGCCAGCTGGGGGCAAATGATTTAGATTTGGAGGACAGTGATTCAATTATGAGATTTGGATCAGTGTCCTGAATCAATACGGCCTAATCAGCTTTGGAAGATTTGGTGCTGATATGGAGAGATTCAGTGATTCAGATTGACTGTACCTGCCTCTTCCCAGCCAAGCAGTTGCAAGTTCTCCTGTGGCTCCTTCAGCTGTGCCTACCTCTCCTGCAGCTCCCCCCTACCTGAGGAGAAGCCCCCATGGCTGCTCTGCCTGGCTCCATCCCCTGCCTGGCCCCAGCCTAATCCTGAAATTTAAAAAGGAAAAAAGATCTGTACTCACTGGCTGAAGGAACAGCTATTGGGGCCTCTAGGCACTCATGGCAGAGCACCCCCCTCCCTCCCGTGCAGTGGGGGTTCCCCCCCCCGGCACATGTGCAGCAGCTGCCCCATGGTGTGGCAGCAGCATGGCTCAGCAGGACATCTTGTGCTGCCTGGGAGCTGGGGCTGAGCGGTGTCGAGCTCTGGCTGACATGTGGAGCTGCTTCAGCTCCCTGGGGAATTGAATGGGGGGCTGGGGGAATGTTCAGGGACCTCAACATTCCCCCAGTTCCCGGTTCGGTTCCCCATCTCTTCCCGGGGCACACGGGCCCCCAGATGACGTGGGATGACAGCAGGCTGCCGCTGCCAGCTGGTGATGGTGGTGGCTCTGGGCTATTTCCCCAGCTAGCAGCAGCCTGCTGAAACCCCGCATGCAGATGTGGGGGCTGTGCCCCCCAGGAAGAGCTGGGGGAATGATCATAGAGCTGGGGAATTGAGCAGCATGATGATGCTGGCAGGAAGAGGGAAGGACCTTGAAAAGATTGTCTCCTATCACACTAGCATCTTCCTTCAGATGGCTAAATTTGGTCTGGATCATTGAGGATTCTTTCTGACTTCTCATTGCTACTGGATGCCTAAATGGCTTTAGCGGTATCAGTGACTGGTCACAAGATCTCCCTGTTTCATCCTTTCGAATACAGATGATGTTCCATGAATTTTTGGCTTTCAGATTTGATCACTGCTACCTTTTATAACTAGGAATAAAGCTCTCAGCACCATGTCACTGGACTTTCACTTGTGCTTTGTACTTTTTCCTGGTTTCTCATTGAAAATAGAGTTCATTTAAGGTTTCAGTCTTAATATATTATGCTGTTCATGGAAATTGGTCCTACCTGTCTGAGCTCTCTAGCAATGCCTTCTGATTGCAGCTGTATCTTGGTGAAACTAAAACTTTGGACAAAAGGTAGGAGGCTCAAGTGCATAGAAAACAGACCTTTCTCGACGTATACCTAGACACTCAGAATCACTCTGAGAAATAAGAATGACCATTAAGATCACAGCAGTTGGAAGCAAAACTAACTTTTTTTTTTTAGATTTCTCTTAGCATTTCTATGCATAATACACTGATACATTTATATAAAAACCTATGCACGGAGATGCCTGCACTTAAGGTAACTTTCTATAAACAAGAAGGATGAAAAAATATATTGGGAGGTGCTTACATACTATTTTGATGGGAGTGGCATTGCTATATTGCTAGGTTAACCTTAACTCCTGCTTTGTATAAGGACCATGTCAAGTGTCTTTTCTATATAAGCAGTTGATTCGACAACCTGTGGTCTTGGTAGATCTACTGTAGAATACCACACAACTTGCATTTGGCTCTTTTAAATCTTGGATTAAAATAATTACTACTTTCACTAACCCATTGCATGACATTTTCAGTTGCTTATTTCAGCCTTTTTAGGTGCATCCTTGCCTACATGCACACACAGCTTCTTATCTGTTTTCCTTTTTGTTTTTTAATTTTCCTCCTCTAATTTCTATATGCTCCTCAAAGTATTACCCCTGAAGAGGGAGGTGCTCAAACTTGACATTTCTGACTTCCTTTGGTAGCTGTATTTTCTTAGAGCAAAGAGTGTGTGTGTGTGTGTGGATTCTCTGATGTCTAGTTTTGCTTACAGCCTTGGGTGTGCTTCTGATGCAATAGGTCTGAGTGGGTGCATCTACACAAGACAATTTACTGCGCATTAGACTAATCTTATGCACAGTAAAGCACCGCGGTCTACACGTGTGCAGCAATTACTGTGTCGTATATTAGTCTAATGTGCTGTTTTCTAGTGTCTGTAGATACTAGATAAGGGAAAGATTTTTATCTTTGAAAAAATGACTGCAAAAAAAAAAAGCAAGAGGTGTTTGGTGTCTTTTATTGAACTAACTATAATCAGGGGAGATTGCTCAAGCTTTTGGGCACAAACATGTCTGTAAGAAATGGCATCATGAGATTCTATGCTTACTGGTTCTTGATTTCTATATCAAGTGTGTTCAGCTTCTGGGGGGGGGTGGGGGGGAAGGCAATGACTAACTGCTAGCCCTAGATTCAAGCTGAGCTCTAAGAAGCAGAGTGTGTTAATCCTTTCATTGCTTCAGTCATCATAAAAGGGTAGGCTGGCCAACCTGCACTTGACAGCTCTGCAGTCTCATTGTTTCCCAGTTACAGTCTCAGTGATACCTGTGCAATTCTTTAGTGGGAGTTACGCAGATGTAAGGAAACTGAATGTGTATGAACAATTGTTTCACAAGGCTTAGTTGCATTGACTCTATGGATCTCACTGAGTAAATACAACAAAAATGTGATCACTGAAGTGATCAAATTGCAATCTAATTACAATATACAAAGCATAAATCTGCTGAGTAAGTAGTACTCTAAGGAGCATGGTTATATGCTGTTGAGTAACAATTCAAAAAGAAAGAAAAATAATGAACAAGAGAACCTGCTAGTCAGTTAAATCTGTGACATGTAATCTAAACCAAGCCTCTCAAGTGGAATTTTACACATGTTCATTTCAGTTATGACTGTCTTGGGTTGAATGAAAGCTTGTAATAACTCATGGTTATAATGAGCTAGTAAAGATCATTATCTTCACCAGATGACAAGTTAAATCAGAATCCTTTTCTAATATTAGTGGAAACAACAAAGGAGTTTAAGATTAAGGCAGTTTCTTTCTTTTCTCCCTTGCACACTGCAGATTTCTTTAATAGAGGAATGTGTTTATGTAGCACCTCCTGATTTCAGGCCATACTTGAATGGGGCACTGTACCTTTTAAGAGGTTCTTGGGATTAAAAAACTTAATAGAAGTCAAATGCCTTGACTCAGAGTGACTTCGGAACCACACAAACTGAAGAAAGACGCTCAGACTTTCATCAAGTGATGACCCATGTTTTAGCAACTGACAATGTGAAGTTTCTTTTATGCATGTTCATTGTTGTAGTTTACTAAATCTAAGATAAAAATTAACATTAGCTCTGCTGCACAATAATTTATGTTCTGCTATTTCAGTTCCACCATGCATAGATAGAAAAAAATTCCTGATTTCAGGAAAGTTTGGATATAGTCCATAATACACTAATTTTAATAATAATTGGCATTTTTGTAAGCAGAGAAGCTATTCTCCTTTAGCATTTTCTATATATTATACATGAGACATAGTTAAGAAATACAGAACATTAAAAATTGTTGACATTTAGCACATTGCTATGTACATGATTTTTTAAATTGTCTTTGCCCAAAATATTAAAGGAATAGGAGCAGTTTAAGATGTGAAATATTTCAGTGTTAAATCCACCAGTTTGCAAGCTCATTTGACAGATATCTGTACACTTCTACTTGAATACGTAGCAATGTGCATAGACCTTGGAGGAAAGGGCACAGGTTGGAAGGATACCAGGAAGTTGGTTGTTACTATTGGCTGGAGTTCAGGATATATTTGTAGCATCTCTGTAAATAGTTTGAATGAAACCTTTGCACCCTTCTATATTTTTTCTGAAGGATAATGTACTAGTTTAGTGTTACAAGCATGAAGACCTTTCACATTACTACTCAGCCTGTTTTAAATAAAACCAAATAAACTTTTTGGTTAATTGGATAGCAATGGCTTTGGCAAATTCATATACTATATTTACTGCATTGCAAGATGAGGGTTTTCCCCTCATTTAATGTGGAAGAGGGTGGGGAGGAAAGCCCCTTGTCTTGGAATTATGTATGAGGTGGTGGGGGGACCAAGCAGCTTCTATAGTTCTAGCTCCAGCCTTAACTCATGGCTGGATCTGCAGCTGCTGCCTGCTTCTCCACCTAGCCTCCCCCATCTCCAGTAGCCTCTGCTCTCCAGCCTGGACCCTGACCTGTGCCCTGGGCTGCAGTGAAGATGGAGCCTGCTGGAGCTCTAGCAAAGGTGGTGGGACAGGTGGGGAACAAAGGTGGGAGTGGGGGGGATTTGGGGTGGAGGGGACCTAAAGCAGTGGGACAGGGGCAGGCACAGGGAGCCAAGTTTGGGTGGACAAGACAGCAGGGGCCAAGGGGTCAGGGTCAACAACACCTGAAAAATTCCAAGAATTTTTAATTTTACATTGCTTAGTGTATAGAGTATCCACATGATGGACCATGGGTAGTCTCTGACCTTCTGTCTTTGCTTGCTCTTTCATTCGCGTGCCCCTTTTCTCAGAGTCAAGATAGCAGTAGTAAGTAGTTGAGTAACTCAAGGTTTTTCCATGCTCCAGAGCAAGGAGGCAAAATGGATGGTGCATATTTTGGATGGGTCTGCGTGGTGTTGTCTTTGGAGCCCATGTAATCAGTGACAATATGTGTTGCAAGGTTATAAATTAATGCTCACAGGGCTTAACAGATCTTTCTGGAGTAGATAACTTTAAGTTGTTCAGGGCTGGAAGGGGAACCTAGAGGGTATTTCTACTTCTTAAGCCACAATTATTTAGGGCCTGTCTATATAAACTGGCTGTATTTTAACTATACTAGCATTGGGAAGGGGAATAATCCATATTAATTAATATAAGGCACATTCATAACAAGTTGCATCTATGCTAGAAGTTCTTAACTCATTGCTATTTTGGTTAAAAGATCATGCCCCTAAAGGAGTAATTATATTGGTTTAAAAAAAAAGTGTGTATACCAAGCCTAAGATAAAGATACCTATGTACATATTTTTGTTCTATCCATAATGCTTTCCCTGATTCAAAAATCATTTTAATTAGCAACTGGGATACAACAAAATCTTATTTTGAATAGAATATCCTGAATAGAAGCTTAATAAAATGTTCAAAGTAAATAGTTTATTTTTTCTGCATTCACAGTAGAATGCAGAAATTTAGAAGGTTTCTCAGTTCTTTTGATGCCTATAAATTGGTTTTATTTCTGGCCTGCATTTTGTAATGAGTGACTCAGAAAAGGAAGCAAACAAGCTCCTTTAAGACTTTAACAAGATTCTTAATTTCTAGCAGGCTACTTGTAATATTCAGTTTATCAGGCACATCTGGGACTAGATTATTTTACAAGAAATATTTTAATGTCTCTAATTGCAGTAATGTGTAAACTTGCTTCAACTTGGAAAGTGCAGAAACCTGTTGTTCCAGAGGCCTCTTCTTTTTTTCAAGAAGACTGGCCCCAGACTCTTCTAAGGGGTTTTTGTTTTTGGTAATATGTCATACTAAACTGCATAAACAATAACTTTGAGGAAAGTTATATAAAAATGTTCAGCAAAACCTGCATTAATTAATATTAGTGGAAAGTATTGCATCTCTTGGAGGATAGGATGGGGACTCTGGAACTTGCTTGTGAAATCCACCAAAGCAGCCAAGAATATTGTAGCCTGTGGGACAAATGAAAATATTATTTAACTCTTCCACAATTTACAAATAAACAAACAATAAAATGATGTTGGGAAAGGAAAGAAAAGTAAATTGATAAAATACTTTGAACTATTTTATAAAATAAATAAACTTCCATAAGCCCAGGTGTTATGGTGCTGAGAATGATTTGTACAGATGGTTTCTAGTGTCACGCTATGTGAGATAATGGGGGCTTCAGACAAAATTGTAATGAACTTCTTTATGATGCTATTTATATAGAGAAAAGTAAACGTATACTTGACATTGCTCCACTGAAATTGAGCATATTGCATCCTACCCATAAGGGAATTAACTGACAGAAAGCAATACAAAATTCTGTAACATATCTAGAGTTATTTCTGCTTGTCTATAAGAGAGTCCCCTTGTCAGAGGATAGGGTGTGTCCAGTTCAGCTGCTTTTAGGGGTCAGCAGCTGCTGCCAAGTTTAGAGGTAAATTTTCACTTTAAGTTGCCCTGTTTAAATGATGTGAGGCTGGGAGATATCAAATTTTTAAGGTCTTGAGTCCCACCCACCCTTTTTTTTTTTTCTTTAAACCATTGGCTTATAGCTTGAATCTTACACAAACTTAAACAAGGCAATTGGGTCCCTGTAAAATTGGGTAAGGAACAATACTGGACAGACCTAGCTGGTGCCTTTGGGTAGAATTGCATCCTGAGAACCTCTGGGTGCCTATAGACATTCTTGCTCGTATTCTAATTATAATGCATTGGTCCAGACTTAATTAATCAAATGCAGAGCAGACTAATTGGAACGCTCCAGCATTGCTTCACCGTCACATGTATTAATCCCGTGGGGGTGCTTCATCTAAAATTCATTAAATGAGATTTAGTTAGTCCTGTGGCCATTTGGAAATGCATGGGGGCTTAACACACCTGAGGGCAAGCTGTTTTAATTCGAGTGGCTATCTGGGAACTGCTCTAATTAACCCCCCAGCCCCTGAGCATGTGTATAGGCAGTCTATTTTACTGCAGCTGAGTAAAGTGTGCAAAACGGATTGAATTGTAATAGCATTCAATCCACAGCCTTCATGAAGGATCCTTTTGAGAAGAACCTGAAATCTATTTGTCTCTTTAGAATATAATAATCCAGGTGAATCAACCTGAGGAGGAGGGAATACTTCTCAAGGTGGCAGGCTTGGAAGAGTGATAAAATTGGCAAAACTTTAGATCTTCATAGTTTCATAGTTGGTAGGGCCGGAAGGGACCTGAGCCGATCATCAAGTCCGACCCCCTGCCATGGCAGGAAAAAGTACTGGGGTCAAATGACCCCAGCAAGGTGTTCATCTAACCTCTTAAAGACGCCCACGGTAGGAGCCAGCACCACTTTGCTTGGAAGTTGGTTCCAGGTCCTAGCTGCCCTGACTGTGAAGTAGCGCTTCCTGATGTGTAGTCTGAATCTACCCTCTGCCAGCTTGTGACTGTTATTTCTTGTCACTCCTGGTAGTGCTGGGGGGAACAGGGACTCCCCCAATGCCTGGTGGTCCCCTCTTGTTGAGGATTGACTATGCAAGAGTAAGGGACTGATATGAGTGTCTGTATTTTGCTTTCCTTAAAAGCTGCAACAAGAAGCCAGGCAAAGAGGACTAAAAGTTCTAGGCCAGGCACTGACACTTTTTTGACACTGCAGACTGCTGCTTGCAACCCAGACCCTGCTGTGGGCTGCCCTGTAACACATGGCCCTGGCAATTAGCAGAGGCTGTGAAGGGAATAGATAGAAAAAGTCAGGCACTAGGAAGATGCTGCCTCTGCTACAACAGAGAGAACAATTTGAATCGATTGCAGCAGGCAATAGAACTGTGGGGGAGACTCTCCTTTCCCACTGTGGCTGGAGCATGCTGCTGATTCCTTAAGCTGCTGCAGGTGGGATCCAGTCTTATTTTTATGGGCTGAATCTGACCTGCAGGCCATAGGTTACTAACCCTGTTCTAAGGAATCAGAACTTGTGGTAGAGGTGATATCTTTGTGTTGCAAAACTTTAGTTGGTCTAATAAAAGATATCACCTCTACCATGAGTTCTGATTCCTTTTGCTTCTAGACCAATATGGCTACAACCTTGCATACCTAACCCTGTTTTAGGCAGTATTTCTTCAGTGAAGCAGAAAGAGCAGATCAAAGGAAATCTTGTTGTCCTATCTTAATGAAGCTCTCTGAAGATCACTATTAGTGATGAGTCCCCCAAGAGTCATTTTCTTTTATTGCTTTAGGCATTGTGACTGATGGGAGGTAGAGCTGGTGTCTGGGGTTTCCATACGGATGGCCCAGGCCTGCCACAGAGTCCCTGGGAATTTTCAGCTTTCATGGTGGGATCTACATGCTGTAGAAGGAACTTGCTCTGGTATACTGATGAAACAATCTCATGCTGACCATAAAAGATAATTTCTCCAGAGCTCTTAGCTTTTTGGATATGGAGCTGCTCCTCAAACCTCTTCTTGGACTGGAAGAGTAAGATAGAGCTGCAGATCAGTGTGCTTTCTCCAGCTCTTCCCCTCTCCTTTCAAGCCAGGGAAGTTATGGTGGTGGGGCTGCTTTAGAGAATGGTGTCTTAGGAAAACTTCACTAAAACGGTTTCTCCATTCAGAAATAGTGCAAGAAGTGTCTGAAATGTTTACATCCCCCTATGGTAAAAACAAACAAACATCCCCCGCCCCCTCCCCCAAAACCAAAACACAAAACCAAACCAAACAAAAAAAAAAAAACCCTATTAATGTCACGCGTTCATGAAACCTAGGAGTAAAACAATCCTAATGTTATAGATGGAATTTTAATGCAGGAATAAATTATTACAATAGATCTTTAGGCTGTAGATAGCATCACTGAACTCAGAATCTATCCCATTTTTTGTGTGTGTGTGTGTGTGTGTGTGTGTGTGTGTGTGTGTGTGTGTGTATATATATATATATATAATATGAGCACAAGATTGGTGCTTGGTGTTGGACATATGGTGTCATCTTAGAAATGGCCTAGTGGTACTGCAGGTCGTTTTATTTTCTTCTTCAGATTTCTTTTTAATAATATATATTTGTCATTGATTCTTCCTTCCTTTCACTGTGTAAATGCCTCTTTTGGCCTGCAGGAGTAACTGATAGGTCAACTCCTGTATTTGTTTATAAAGGAGGCCTGTATCCTTAGCTCAATACATACCTAGACTTTGCTACCTGTGTTTGAACTTACTGACCTAGCTGTTAATCATGGCATCTGCTCTTGTCTCATGATGTGTTTCAGGCTCTTCAGTAATGTAAAAAAGATGTACATTTATTTCTAATGATTACAGGACAAATGAAACATACTTGGAATATTTTTGCTTAGTTTGTAGTGGTTTTCTACCTAATATGATACAGCAAATAAATGCACATTTCAAATAAGTTATTTGTTTCAGTTTCATAGTTTCACAGTTGGTAGGGTCGGAAAGGACCTGAGGAGATCATCTAGTCCGACCCCCTGCCATGGCAGGAAGGAGTACTGGGGTCAAACGACCCCGGCCAGATGTTCATCCAGTCTCCTTTTAAAGACCCCCAGGGTAGGAGCCAGCACCACTTCTCTTGGAAGTTGATTCCAGGTCCTAACTGCCCTGACAGTGAAATAGCACTTCCTAATGTCTAGCCTGAAACTACCCTCTACTAGCTTGTGTCTGTTGTTTCTTGTAACTCCCGGGATTGCTCAGGGGAACAGGGACTCCCCCAATGCCTGTTGGTCCCCCTTGACTAGTTTGTAGACTGCCACCAGATCCCCTCTCAGCCTTCTCTTGTGGAAGTTGAACAGGTTCAGGTCCCTCAGCCTCTCCTCGTAGGGCCTGCCCTGCTGCCCCCTGATCATGCGGGTGGCCCTCTTTTGGACCCTCTCCATATTGGCCACATCCCTCCTGAAGTGACGCCCAGAACTGGACGCAGTACTCTAGCTGTGGCCTGCCCAGTGTCGTGTAGAGGGGGAGGATCATCTCCTTGGACCTGATTGAGATGCATCTGTGGATGCATGACAAGGTATGGTTGGCCTTCCTGACCATGTCCCCACACTGTCGGCCCATGTTCATTGTGGCATCAATGATGACTCCAAGATCCTTTTCTGCCTCTGCACTGATGAGAAGGGAGTTCCCCAGCCTGTAGGTGTGCCGCTGGTTCTTCCTCCCCAGGTGCATTACCCTGCACTTGTCAGTGTTGAACCCCATCCTGTTCTCCTTGGCCCACCCCTGTAATCTGTCTAGAACTGCTTGTAGCCTGTTCCTTCCTACTAGTGTACCCGCTTCCCCCCCATATCTTAGTGTCATCTGCAAGCTTGAACAGGGTGCTTTCTACCCCCTTGCCCAAGTCACTGATGAAGATGTTGAATAGTGCCGACCTGAGGACTGAGCCCTGGGGAACCCCACTGCCCACATCCCTCCAGGGCGAATAAGACCTGTCCACCACCACCCTCTGGGTGAGGCCCTCCAGCCAGTCAGTGACCCATCTGACTGTGTAGGCATCAACACCACTGTCTCCTAGTTTCTTACTGAGAATGGGGTGAGAGACCATGTCAAAGTCCTTCCTAAAGTCCAGAAAGACAATATCCACTGAAACACCTGCATCCAAGGACTTGGTGACCTGGTTGTAGAAGGCCACCAGGTTGGTTTGAGAAGACCTGCCCCTAATGAACCCATGCTGGTTGCCCCTGAGCATAACTTCCCCTGCTGGCCCTTCCTGGACATGTGCCAGGATAATTCTTTCGGAAAGCTTCCCCAGGACCGAGGTAAGACTCACGGGCCTATAGTTTCCTGGGTCCTCCTTCCTCCCTTTTTTTGAAGATGGGGACCACATTGGCCCTTTTCCAGTCCTCCAGCACATTGCCCGAGTGCTGTGAGTGCTCGTAGAGCTGTGCCAGAGGTCTCGCAATGACTCTTGCTAGTTCCTTCAGCACTCTGGGGTGGAGATCATCAGGACCTGTGGATTTAAATACATCTAGTCCCTCCAGAAGTTCCCTTACAAGGTCCTCATTAACCCTAGGCCTGGGTGTGCCTCCCACAGGGCCCTCGGGAGGGGGGCAGTGGGGGAGATATCTGGGTACCTCCTCAGAAGTATGGAGGCAAAGAAATTGTTGAATATGTCAGCTTTACCATAAGGTGAGATGACCAGATTTCCTAGCGTGTCCTGCAGAGGCCCCACGTTACTTGGCACCTTCTTTTGCCCCCCCCTATGTATTTGAAAAAGGACTTCTTGTTTTCTTCTTGTGCTCTAACCCAGAGCACTTTCATTTGCTCCTCTTTTGACCCAGTGATAGACACTGTGGATATGTGTTGCTCCTTGACATAGAGCACCACACCCCCACCCTTCCTACCTGTCCTATCTTTCCTGTAGAGCCTGTAGCCCTTGATATTCACTGCCCAGTCATGCATTGGGTCCCACCATGTTTCAGTGAGCCCTACTATGTCTGGGTTGGTGCTGGCTAGCAGGAGGACTAGTTCCTCCTCCTTGTTCCCCATGCTGCAGGCATTAGTATAGAGGCATTTGAGGCCTCCTGAGGATGAATGGACCACCCCCCTAGTCCCAGCGGTGCCCAGGCCCATGTTACTTACCTGATTACCTGTTTCTCTTGTCATTGGTTTAGGCTGGGCTGCTCCTGCAAGCGATGCTTGGCTTGCTTGTCTGAGGCTTCCTCTGCCCACGTCTTCCCCTTCCCCCAACGAGCCTAGTTTAAAGCCCACCAGAGGAGATTTGCCAGCCTAGAAGAGAAAACACGCTTACCTTTGGGGGAAAGGTGCAGCCCATCCCATCTTATCGTGTCCCTCGTTGTGATATGTGGATTGTTATCCAGGAAGCCAAAGCCTGACTCGAGACGCCAATTACGAAGTCTGAAGTTGACCTCGCCAATGCAGGTCTCTTGTCTCCTTCCACGTCCGCTCACTGGTAGGGGCACAAGTGGTGTTCTTGTCCATCCTATCTCCTTCAGCAGGCGCCGCAGTGCCTGGTAGTCTGCCATCAGGTGATCAGGGCTTCTCCTGGCCGCATGATTCGTACCCACATGGATAAGGACCATGGGGTAGTAGTCTGTGGGGTGGATAATGGCTGGTATCTCTGTCACGTTTTCAATCTTATTTTTTTGCTTTGATTTTTCATAGATTCATAGATGTTAGGGTCGGAAGGGACCTCAATAGATCATCGAGTCCGACCCCCTGCATAAGCAGGAAAGAGTGCTGGGTCTAGATGACCCCAGCTAGATACTCATCTAACCTCCTCTTGAAGACCCCCAGGGTAGGGGAGAGCACCACCTCCCTTGGGAGCCCATTCCGGACCTTGGCCACTCGAACTGTGAAGAAGTTCTTCCTAATGTCCAATCTAAATCTGCTCTCTGCTAGCTTGTGGCCATTGTTTCTTGTAACCCCCGGGGGTGCCTTGGTGAATAAATACTCACCAACTCCCTTCTGTGCCCCCGTGATGAACTTATAGGCAGCCACAAGGTCGCCTCTCAACCTTCTCTTGCGGAGGCTGAAAAGGTCCAGTTTCTCTAGTCTCTCCTCGTAGGGCTTGGTCTGCAGGCCCTTGACCATATGAGTTGCCCTTCTCTGGACCCTCTCCAGGTTATCCGCATCCTTCTTGAAGTGTGGCACCCAGAATTGCACGCAGTACTCCAACTGCGGTCTGACCAGCGCCCGATAAACTGAATAATACAGCTGTAGGTTCCTAGCTTTTTTGGAAAGCTTTTAATTTCCACACCATCTACCACCTCCTTTTTGGGGCTTCTTTTTCTGGTGCACCCTGTGGGAGGCATGTGCTCTGGTTTTGTGTGCTGGGTTGAGGTGGGCTCCCACTGTGGACTGGGGCTCTGTGCCCTGTTGCATTTGCCTTGGGAACTGCATGCTGGATGCATTGTGTAACCTGTCTGCCCAGCGGCAGGAGGCACAGTATGGCATTGTGTGGCTTCTGGGACAATGGCAGCAGTGTGCACAGTGCAGCAGCAGCAGCTGGTCCTCACCCTGCACACAAATCCAGGGGGCACATATACCCCCTGCCTCCCCCAGGGGTGTGCATAGCTGTGGGAGTGACCCTTCTCCCCACCCCTTGCTCCTGCATGAGTTGCCTGCAGCTCTGTCCCATGACCCGCCCCTGCCTCACTCTTTACCTTACCATGGGGGCCTCAATCTATACCCCCCCACCCCATCCCCCCAACACACTTACCTGCTGGTGTGTGCGTGTCTGCCTGCCTCTCACTCACTCCCAAGCTATAGCCCCCCCCCCCCCCAGTCCTGCTGCTGCCCCTCATTCCTGACCCATATCCTGTCAGGGTATGTAGGAACCCCCCTCCCCAGGCTCCAAACCCAATTCCTCCAACACACACTGCCACAGACCCCCACACCCTGACATTCCACCCTCACAAATGCACCCCATCCCCACCCTATAAAGTACCTGCATAATTTTGCATAACTTTGAGTTTTTCTGCACATAATTTTGAGTTTTTAGCTGTACAATTAATTGACATTAATTGTGACTATTTTTTTTAAATAACACAACTAATTATAATCAAATTTTTAAATTGTTTGACAGCCCTAAAAAACAACCCAAACAAAACCACTTTACTGGAATCAGCAGCACGTTAGTTCAATCTGGCTCTGCAGTGTCTGTATAGATTGGGTGCTTCAGTGGGGCTTTTTGGTTCTTTTATCTAAAGCTGATTGAAATCTTCTATTAGACAGAAGTGCCAAAAAGCCCCACTAAAGCACCTGACCTATACAGATGTTAGGTGAGCTGGGTCTGACAAATGAGATTTTTTTTCTGGGCATGTGCTGGGCTCAGCATGGGAGTGCACCGAGTTTAAAGTACTGTTTTTTTAGGTCCCCACTGTCTGCAAGCAGTTTAAGAGCACTCACTCTACTGGTTTCCTATTGAATTTCAGTTCAAAATTTAATATCCCTGTCCTTCCCTTTAAAGCCTTGTATGGGATGAGGCGCTGCTGTGTAAGATGCCATCTCATTTCATGAACCATTAAATTTCCTCCAGAAGCTCTTCCTCAAACTAGGGATCTATCCAGCCTGGTAAGGATTTTGGTGTGTACTGGAGCCTATGTTTTGAGTTAGTGGGTGACCATGTGTAAAGCAATCCATTTTGCAGAACACTGGGCAACCATGTGCTTTCTTGACTTCCATAGTAAATGCATGGCTTGTTGTTTTTTTACAACACATTTTCCACACTACAATAAATATTTTTAGACTTGTATGATTTCTTACTACTCTGTTTGTGCTATGGAAACAATTACAGTATACTGGGTGCTGGCCCTACAAACAAGATGCAGTTCTTGTGTTAAATTGTTCATAATCCTGTCTAGCTGTCATTCAAAATAAATTACAGGTTAATTACTATGTGGTGCTAAAGCACCACAAATAAATTGCTATAATCTGCCTTTTATTTGGTTGCTGAATATTGTACTATATGAGAGAATATTTGGTATTAAAGTACTTTGAAGGCTCAAGTAAGTTTTAAGGCAAATGACACTAAGGGCCTTGTCACATGTTAACTTGCAACAGTTGCAAATCATTGGAATGTAGTGAAGTATTAAAATTTGAATGCATCTGGGCAGGGGTTTTCAATTTTTTTCATTGGTGTACTCCAGGCAGCCGGTCAAGAAGCAGGGAGTCACCCAGTTGGTCAATGAGTTGGGGGGGGGGGGGGGGGATCAGTGAAACCAGAAGTACCCCTGGTTGACAACCCCTGTGTTAAAGGATAACCCTTGCCTGAAAGGGAACAACTTCACCATGCCAGAAGGGCACTTAACATGTGCTAAATGCTTAAAGGTATGTCTGCTTGACTTTTAATTGGACTTAGTAAGTGTTAAATTGAATGTGTGACACTACCCAAACATTCTAAATGCATTTCACTAGAATTACGTGTGAAACTCCAGATATTAAGATGATCATATTTAGTATTTAATACAATTTGTGCTGAGTTTAATAAAGTATATAATATTGATTTTTTTTTTTGGCAATTCTTATTTTTTTTTTTTTTTTTTCAGTTAATGTAGCTACAGCAGTGCTAATTGATAAAACTTGTTTATCTTGAGCAATCTATGTAGCTTGAGACTAAGAACTCCCATATAGGGAGTTTTCATAATTCACTGCTGGAGAGGATTCTGTGATCTCTGTGTTATGCATCAGCAAAATGTAGGCTCCTAGTGAAATCATAGCCCTGCTGAAATCAATGAGAGGTTTGCCATTGACTTAAATGGAGCAGTATTTCAACTTCTGTTTACAAAGTGCTGTTGTTCAAATAAAGGAATAAATGTATGCATAGCATCTCGCCACCCTCCCTTAATGAGATAATTAAGGAACATTCTTAAATATTTTTAAAGCCTTATGAGATGCCTAAAGGTATTTTAGAATAAATCAAGTGAATGATAAAAGGATGAGGAGGTGGAGAAGATTGAGACATGCTTAGGCATCACAAATCTGAATTGGTAAGTACAGAGCCTTAGTCATGGATCTCTCAAACTCTCATTCAGTTTAATCTCCTCCTCCATTTCTATAGTCCCTGTGCAATTAGACTTCACTGGAAAATGGTAACTCCATGGAAGTTAATGAACTTGATTTGGAAGCAGACCACAAATTGTGTTCCTTGTGCCAGCTGTTTTGCAGGCATTGACCCAAAGATCCACAAACTGCTTCTATTTGTGCAGTAGGGGAGGGTTGATCCACAAAAGCCTTCCCATCCTGTGCCCGCTTGTTTCACTCTCAGGAAGAACAATAATTTTATGTGCCTCCTGTTACTACCACATACACACTCCTGTCCTAGGAAATTCTTGGCCACTAGAGGTCCTGTGGTTGGATTTCTACAGGAGAAAGCCTGGTATGGATAGGGCCCAATGCAGTTACTACAGCTGAACTCCAGTGTAACTGAGAGTAGTTCCTATGCTTCAATACAACAAAGTACTGAAATGGTTCACTGTTTAATTTTTGTTTTCAACTCAATGGGACTTATGCACAAACCTGAAGTTAAGCATGTGCTGAATGCCAAAATACAACCCTGGATTGCAGACTGTGCTAGCAGACTCCCATTTTCTTACAAATTAGGATAATGTGAAACCCAGAATGATCCACTGTGGCTGCATATGCAGAGTAGGATTTCTT
This sequence comes from Alligator mississippiensis, assembly GCF_030867095.1. Taxonomy (NCBI): domain Eukaryota; kingdom Metazoa; phylum Chordata; order Crocodylia; family Alligatoridae; genus Alligator; species Alligator mississippiensis. The sequence continues at coordinate 82,351,389 of NC_081828.1, read as the reverse complement.
AGGTATGTGCAAAACTATGCAAGTTACCAAGAATGTGGCTGGAGAAAAGCTACAACTAGCAACTGTTTGAAGTATAAGAAGGTGTAGACATCCGTGCCACTCTCTAGCCGGGTGTCTGCTCCTTTTGGCATGATTCCTTCCTTTCTCACCCCTACCAGTAGACAGTTTGGCCTGCTGACTCTAGTGTTATAGTGCCTGATGCTCTTGTTTGCCATGTCTTAATGTTTTTAGTTATAAAGAATGGGAGGAAGGCATGAACACCTTGTGCCTCTCAAGGCAGGGGGGAGCATGGCGACTGCCTGAAGGCGGCAGTGGTGGTGGTAGGGGTGTGGCAGTGGTGAGTGGGGACTGCCCACAGGCAGCCATGATGATGTTGGCAGTGAGAGCAGGGACTGTCTGCAGGCAGCTGCAGTGGTGTCGGTGGGGGGAGGGGGGTGGTGAGTGCCAAGTGGCAATTGGTGGCCTCCCACAGATGCAGCAGAGGGGAGGGGGGGTGGCAAACGGCAACTGCCCACAGACACCACTGGCAGCGGCGGCCCATCTTGGGGGCGTACGGCCCACTTCAGGGGGTGCATGTGCACCCCTACGCATTGCCAATGGAGGAAAGTCTTATCTCCTGGCATTGGTACTTGGTCTGCTAAGGCGATGTATCCTGGGGCTTTGCCTCCCCTACACCCCTCCTGGTTAAAGGTCTCCAATCAGGTAAGTAAGGTGTTGCTGCCTTAGCGTAGTGGCTTTTAAAAAGGTCCAAGGCCACCAGTACACTCCTGTAACTCTAGAAGGCAAAACAAATAGTTCTCCCAAAAAACCAAATTCTTGTGGTATTATTACTTTGTCTTTAATCAGCTTCTTCAGTTAAGTCTTTAACAGTCTTTCACATTGACCATTCACAGTCCTTCCCAGTAAAGAGATTAGGGATGAGAAAAAAACACTCTCTCAGTATCCCCCTTCACTCAGTTTGACATTTTTTTTTTTTTTTCTATCTCTGCAGGATCCTTGCCTCTTGGAGACCATTCGCTGCTCCAGAGCTTCCATGAGAACTTTTCCAGGTAAGTCAACAGACTGCTCCGAGTCTGTATCCATGGGGTGCAGCCTCAGCTCCCATCATTCACCCCTCCTGGGGCAACTTGTGCCTGGATGTTGTTCCTTACAACTCTGGGCTTCCACTTCCAGTCTCCCCTTGTTCGTGTTCTGGGCAGCTTTTATTCTAGCATCCAGATTCTGCCCAGCCAATCAGAGCCTGCATGCACTGACAAAACGTGCCAGTGCCGAAGCAGGGGTTTCTTTCCATGGTGTTGGTATTGGATGTGCTGTCTTATCTCTGCATCAGAGATTCTCCTGCACTTCTAGTTTGTCTGTTTGAGTGGCAGCTGACTTCTCGCTGCCACAGAAGGTTTCTTCCTACCTTTTAGCCCAAAAAGCTAGGGGACTGGGAAACCCAGTTTTCTAGGTCCCTGTCACCCAGAGGGTGTCTGAATCTGTCTCCTACCACAATGTGCTTTAACCCACCAGGCCACAGGCTAGACATTGTCCAAAGCACTTTCCAGCCATATTTTTCAAACGACCACTGGGGCACCAACAGAGGATGAAATGTAGGCCTAGGAGAGAGAGAACAAACCACAGGGAATGCAGATCAGTGAGATGGATACTGTCTTGGGTGGATGAGGACCCCAGCCCTAGTGGGATAAAAACTATCCACTGCTGTCTATCTATTTTATCCAGTGAATATTAAATGCAGAGGATAGAAAAAACACTGGAAGCAGAATCTGGGAACTTCCAAGTATATGCCTATCCTTCACAAACCATACGTGGCCGTAGAGGATCTCTTCCAAGTGTGTTCAGGAGAGCAGGCATAGTTATACAGATGGAAATAGGATTGAAAACCTACATAAGTGCCAAAAATCACACTTGTGTAGCTACATTTGGATCCATAAGTAGCACTTAAGCACATAAGGCCAACCCCTGTTTCAGCTTTATTTTCTTCCTCTCTCAAGCCTACAGGTCTTAAACTAGCATCATCTGGCTTTCAGTCCATAACAGTGGTTTCTTGAATGAGTGATGATGCTCTTGCAAGGTTTGAAAGAAACACCACATAAGCAAGCTATTTGGGATGATAATAGTTTACCTCTCTTTTTAGACGTATCCCATTCAACAAAGGCAATTTCAAATTCCTTTGGTTAAGCCAAGTAGCAACAATTACTATAAAGGAAATATCTTGTATGCTGTCAAATACAAGCAAAATGATATCTCTGGATCTGTGGAGTGGGAAATCTTGACTTGCCTAGCATCAAAAAGGTTAATTTTTAAAAATAAAATGGTTAGAATGCCTACTAAATCATACTTAAAAGCTAACACAGTGGAACAAACCCATGCAGACACAGTAAGCTTTCCCTTGGGGAATTATGTCTCACTTCAGTTTTTTTTCTTGGTCTCAAATACTGCGTCATGAATTACTTGTTCATAAAGTGTAAACCATGTTCATTTTGGGGCCTTGGCAATAACCTGCATAATCTACATGTTAAAACATGGGCATTTAGTAATTGTCTTCCATGGCAAGCTTACTATAAACCCACACCCCTGATGCCTTCTGGAATCAAGTAGAAGACCCTGTTGTTTTGACCTTTTCCCTAGTTTCCCACAATGCGAGCTGACCCTTGTGTGTTTTCAGTCAGGACTAGGAACCTAAGAAGTAGTGTATGGAGGAAAGAGGGAACAGGATGTGCTGCTGGTTGCTATGGAAATAGCATCAGGATCTAAGGAGAGCTCTCAGTGGCAGATAATCAGGAAGATGGATTGTAGGGGAAGGGTCAGCAGAAGGGATGGGAGACAGAGGGACCAAGATTGTGGGGCGCCAGCAAGGGACAAAAGATGAAGGAAAAGTGAACTGCAGGGGTCAGCAGAGGCAGGGGGCAGAATGGGATACTCGGTGATCCAACACCAGGGGAAGACGGAGGGGATTCCAAAAGCTAAAGGGGGGTGATTGTAGGGTCCAGCAAGGGGGAGACACTGAAGTGATAATTGTAGGTTGCAGGCATGTTCAGTAACTGAAACAGCATAACAAGCACAAACTGTAGACCTAGCATAAACCTAAGGAATGTGCTTAAGCTTGCATGATTTGAAGTGCTCAACCTATAAGGAGTAGTGTGGGGAAGTAAAATAAAGTCTGTTGATCGAGGCCCCCAGTAATGGCTGGTTCAGGTGCATATAATTGCTCTTTAGCAAAGAACTAATAGCAGTAACAGGTAATGACCCTAGCATCTTGATGTTACATATTTTGATGACCAGAATTCTAACTAGTTAGAATCCTATTAAAAGAAAGTGTGTTCTTATTAACTGAATACGATCTTTCTTCTTCAGTAATCCTTCACCATGGCTCTGAATTACTGGAGCTGGTGACTGTTCATTAGGAATTTGTTGGTGGAGGACCTTAGTCTTCTGAATGTTAAGCGTTAGTCCGATTTTTCTTGTATTCCTCAGCAAAGACATCAATGATTGTCTGAAGGTCTGCTTCCAAATTAGCACGCACTACAGCATCAATAGCATACCAGAGCTCAATGACTGAGGTTGGGGTGGTCTTGATTTTGGCTTGGAGTTGGCTGAGGTTAAACAGTTTACAATCCATTCAGTAGTTTAGCTGCGCTCTGACTGGATGCTTGTTTGTGGTCAGATGTAGCAGCATGGCAACGGTCACTGAGCAGAGTGTTGAAACAATGGCACAGATTTGTTTAGCTCCCATTTTCACCTCAAAGAGACCTGAGAACCAATACTTGCATACTGTGTTGGTGCAGGCAGAGAATGGTGCCAAATTTTGGTGGGGATTTGTACTTCAGAAGGATCCTCCACAACACTTCTCAACCCCCAGTCGAGAGCTTTCATGAGGTCAAAGGCCATGTAGAGAGGCTTATGTTGTTTCTGGCATTTCTCCTGCAGCTGGTGAGCTGTGAAGATCATGTCAGTTGTGCCTCTTGGTGCCCTAAACCCACAGTGAGACTTTGGAAGAAGCTCTTGAACAAGTGGAAGAATACAGTTAAGAAGGGTTCTCACAATAATTTTTCCTGTGGTGGACAGCATGCCAATTCCTCTGTAGCTTCCACAGTTGGACTTGTCTCCTTTCTTGAAGACTGAGCCCCTAGTGGAATTTCTGAGCCCATCTGGGTTTTTGTTATCATTTCAGATCCTCAAGATTAGGGCATGAAGCTGTGATGTGAGCCCCTCTCCTCCCTGTTTGAAGATTTCAGTAAGGATGCCATCCGCTCCAGATGCCTTATTGTTCTTTATCTGCTTAATGGCTTTCCTCACCTCATCAAGGGTTGGAGGGATTCTGAGATCATCTCTGATTGGGTGTTGTGGGATGGAGTTGACAACACTTGTCAGTAACAGTCTTGATTTGAAAAGGTCAAAATAATACTTCCAACGGGCATTGGCTCCCCTTTCCTAGATCAGGTCTTCTCCATCCTTAGGTCTCAAGGGGGTTGGTCCCTGAGTGCTCCAACCGTAGATGGCTTTGGTAGCACTGAAGAAAACCATGCATATCGTGGATATCAGTGAGATGTTGAATATCTTTATCTCTGTCTTCCCATGATTTGTTCTTCATATTGCAGGTCCTCCTTTTGACCTCTGCATTGGCTTGGAGATTCACTTCCTTTTGCCTGGTGTTGGTGTCACTTTGCCAAGCACAAAAGGCCTTGCACTTGCGATCAATCAACTTTTGGTCTCCTGGTTATTCTCATCAAACCAGTCTTGATGTTTCCTGCTAGAGAAGTGTCTCTTCACAGGTGCCAATGACTGTGGCCTTGAAGGAACTGCACACACTGCTGTCATTCTCTCATTGTTGCTGATTGGAATTCACAAGCTCTTCATTGTGGCACTGGTGGAAGAGGTTGCTTGCTTAGATCCTTGAGTCCTGTAACACTGATGTTCCATCAGCATTACTTCTGCTGCAGCCATCATTTGGGAGCCACTTTGAGTTACATAACCAAGTGGATGAGTCGGTGATCAGCTCATGTGCCAGTTCAGGACTAGGAGCTTCTTGATCTCACAGTTCAGCTCCCATCACCATTAGCTGGTCACCAAAGGGCTTGAGAATTGTGCTGGAAAAGCTGTTATCATGGTAGATGCCTATATGTGACTTTTTTTTTTTTATTGTGGAGCATCTGCTGCACATCAGCTTCCATGCAGCTCTTGACAGAATGGGACCTTGATCTAATGGCAAAGAGACCAAGACAACTGGGGTCTCATTCCACTGCAGCCTTTGTCCCCCTTTCCATTGAGACTTTAACATCACCTTCCACCTGCTCTGCCGTTGAGGACTTGTAGACCCATGACTGGGGGCTGGGCAGGCTTATTATAATGGCAACTTGTACCACCATGTCACAGCACTATCAAAGGATATATGTGGCTTTTCAGGAGGGAAAGCATTGCCATCTGCTCTCCTCACCACATCCTGGTGGTGGTGGTGCTGCTTGGTCTGTAACTACTTATTCGTCAGAGTAACCCCTGCTTATTTCACAGCTAAACTTCCCTGAAGGTCATTCCACTATCTGCCACCTGTGGACATGCTGGGTAGCAGTAAAACTCTGCCCCACAGACTAAATATGATAAAGTGGAAAAGTATAGTTACTTATTGCTAGCCTTGTACATTTTCAAGAGGCCTTTGTCAAGCATGATTCTGGCAGGAGGCCTCAATAGCCTGTTTGAGTGACCAGAGAGTGAGCCTTTATAGATACAATAACTAGCCTGGTCAGCAAAAGAAAGAAAGCAATTAACATGTCCAACTTAATCAGATCAAACTAAACAGAGCAAAAAGTCTCAAATAAGTCAATATAAGGAAGATCTTAAAATACATACCATATCTTCTTGCATACAAAATGCCCCAGAATATAACACACACCTTATTTTTGAAAGGCAAAATGAAAAAAAGATCTGTTCTTGTAATAACTGAGTAGCAGCACCTAAGGAGCTGAGTCTGTTCATTGTTCTGCTCCTTGTGGATTGCAAATTTGACTGTTTCACCTGGTAAGCAGCAGAACCTGCTCTCACCATATTTCTTGCATATAACAAGCTCAGGGAACTGGTGGGTAAGATATCCTGGGAGGCAAATCTGAGAGGAAAAGAAACTGAGGAAAGCTGACTGAATTTTAAGGAGGCCTCTTCATGGATGCAGGAGTAAGGTATCTCAGTGCAATGGAAGAATGGGAAGTGCAACAGGAAACCAGCTTGGCTAGACGGCAATTTCTTCACTAAGTAGGAACTCAAAAAGGAATCCTACAAAAAGTGAAAACTTGGTCATAGTACTAGGGAAGAGTTATAAGAGTATTACATGGGCTTGCAGGGAGAAAACTAGAAAAGGCCAAGGCATGATTTGAGATGCAACTGACAAGGGACATAAAAGACATTAAAAAAGGATTCTGCAAGTATGTCAAGAATGAGTAGACCAAAGAAACTGTAAATCCCATATGGAATGCAGAAGGCAATATAGTTACAGATGATAAAGAAAGCCTGAAGTATTGAATACCTTTTTTGCTTCAGTCTTCACAAACAGGGGTAGCTACCAGATGGGCTGGTTGGGATGCATTCTAGGGGACTGAAGGAATTGGTTGAAGTAATTTCAGAGCCATTAGTTGTCTGTCTGTCTATTTATTTATTTATTTATTTATTTATTTATTAATGTATTTACTTTAAGAACTCATGGAGGTCAGGTGAGGATGACTGGAAAAGGACAAATATAGTACCCGTCTTTAAAAAAGGAGTGAAGGAATATGCAGGGAACTCAATCAGTCAGCCTCACTTCAATACCTGGGAAGATCATAGAGCAGGGAAGGAATCTGTTGTGAAGCTCCTAGAGGAGAACAAAGTGATCAGGAAAAGTCTTCATGGATTCACCAAGAGCAAGTTATGCCTGACTAATCTTATTTTCTGCTATGATAAGGATGCTGGCTCAGTGGGTGGGAGGAGAGCAGTGGATGTGATATTGCTAATTTCCAGGTATGCTTTTGACCATTTCCCACAATTCTCATTAAAAAACTAAGGAAATACAGATTAGTTGAAAGTACTGTAAGGTGGATACATAGTTGGATCATTGTTCTCAATGACTCAATGTCAAGTTGTGAGTTAGTATCAAATGGGGTTCCCCAGGGGTCTGTCTTGGGTCTGGTATTGTTTAATATCTTCATTAATGATTTGGTCAATGGAATCTAGTTCACACTTTAAAAATTTGCAGATGACACCAAGTTGAATGGAGTTGTAGACACTCCAGAGGGTAGTGCTAGAATCCAAAATAACCTCAATAGACTAGAAAAATAGTCTGCAATCAACCAAATGGAATTCTACAAGCACAAGTCCCGAAAAAACCTGCACTTGGGACAGAATAAATTGCATGCACAAATATAGATTGAGGAATGACAGACTAGGCTGCAGTGCTGCAGAGAAGGACCTGTGGGTTGCAGTGAGTGAACACTGTGAATATGAGACATCAGTGTACTCTTGTTGCAAAAAAACCAGCAACAGCATATAGGGTTATATTAACTAGTGTGTCACTTACAAATCAAGGAAAGTAATTCTTTCTCTATTCAGCACTTTGAGGCCTCACCTGGAGCACCAATCCCTGGTGATTACAGAGATGATGGAAGATGGGCAATCATCCATCTGTGGCTGTATGGGACAGGACTAAGAGCAATGGCTTCAAGCTATATCCGAAGAAATGTAGGATGGAGATTAGAAGGAGCATTCTTACTATGCAGGTGGGCCAGGAATTGGATCAGGCTACCTAGGGAAGTTGTGGAATCTCCATCCCTGAAAATTTTCAAGAGCAGGCAGGACAGACACTTGGCTGGGATGGCTTAGTTATGGATGATCCTGCCTTGAGTAGGGGGCTGGACCAGATGACCTTGTGAAGTCTACTTTCCTATGATTCTATTATGTGCACTCCAGTTCGCTACTCTGCTGGGAAGAGCAGTCAGCCAGGTGTGACTGCTCAAGTAGGTTCCTAGCCGAAATACAGGATTTCCGTCTAACCCAGGAGGTGCACAGCCCCCCAGGGGAGACGCCCTGTTGGACCTGGTGCTGGCCACAGGCGACAACCTTGTGAGGGGGCTGTGGGTGCTCGACCACCTGGGTGACAGCGATCATTGCCTGCTGGAATTCACCATCCACCGCAAGGTGGCAAAAGCCTGCAGCAAGGCAACAGCCCTGGACTTCAGGAGGGCGGACTTCAATGAGGTAAGGAGAATATTTGGGGAGGTCCTGAGGTCCTGGAGGGGAGTTGGGTGTCCAAGGAGAGTGGTCGTTCCTTAAGGAGACAATCCTCCAAGCCCAAAGGGAGGTAGTCCCAACAAGGATCAAAGCGGGCAAGAGGGTGCAAAAGCCCCCATGGCTCACCAAAAGCATACGGGAACGTCTCCTAGCTAAAAGGGAGGCATATACCCAATGGAAGGGAGGGGCCATCACCAGGGAGGACTATACCTCGGTTGCTTGGGTCTTCAGGGGGGCGGTCAGGAAGGCCAAGGCGGAGATGGAACTGAGACTAGCTACCCGGATCAAGGACAACAAGAAGTCCTTTTTTAAATACATAGGGGGCAAAAAGAAGGTATCGGGTAATGTGGGGCCTCTGCAAGACACGTTAGGAAATCTGGTTGTCACATCAGATGACAAAGCTAACCTATTTAACAATTTCTTTGCCTCCGTTTTCCTGAGCAGGGACTGTATCAGCCCATCTGCCGGGACCCCCTCAGGCCCCAGGGGAGGCGCACCCAGGCCTAGGGTCAGTGAGGATCTAGTCAGGGAACTTCTGGAGGGACTGGATGTATTTAAATCAGCTGGTCCTGACAATCTCCACCACAGAGTGCTGAGGGAATTGGCAGAGGTCATTGCGGGACCCCTGGCACGGCTTTATGAGCACTCATGGTGCTCTGGTGTGGTGCCGGAGGACTGGAAAAGGGCCAGTGTGGTCCCCATTTTCAAAAAAGGGAGGAAGGAAGACCCAGGGAACTATAGGTCAGTCTTGCCTCGATCCTGGGTAAGCCTTTTGAGAAAATTATCCTGGCGCATGTTCACGAGGGGCCAGCAGGGGAGGTTATGCTTCGGGGCAATCAACATGGGTTCATTAGAGGCAGGTCCTGTCAGACCAACCTGGTGGCCTTCTATGAACAGGTCACAAAATCCTTAGACACAGGTGTTGCAGTGGATATAGTCTTTCTGGACTTCAGGAAGGCCTTCGACACTGTCTCCCTCCCCATTCTCATTAAAAAACTACGGGACTGTGGCATCAATACCTATACAGTCAAATGGGTCGTTAACTGGCTGGAGGGCCGCAACCAGAGAGTGCTGGTGGATGGGTCATTTTCAACCTTGGAGGGATGTGGGCAGTGGGGGCCCCAGGGCTCGGTCCTTGGACCCGCACTGTTCAACATCTTCATCAGTGACTTGGACGAGGGGGTAAAAAGCACCCTGTTCAAATTTGCTGACAACACTAAGATGTGGGGGGATGTGGGCATGCTAGAAGGGAGGAATAGGCTGTAATCGGACCTAGACAGGTTACAGGGGTGGGTGGATGAGAACAGGATGGGTTTCAACACTGACAAGTGCAAGGTGCTGCACCTGGGGAGGAAGAACCAGCAGCAGACCTACAGGCTGGGGAACTCCCTTCTCATCAGTGCAGAGGCAGAAAAGGATCTTGGAATCATTATTGATGCCAAAATGAACATGGGCCGGCTGTGTGGGGACGTGGTCAGGAAGGCCAACCATACATTGTCATGCATCCACAGATGCATCTCGAACAGGTCTAAGGAGGTGATCCTCCCCTTCTATGCGACACTGGTCAGACCGCAGTTGGAGTACTGCGTCCAGTTTTGGACGCCGCACTTCAGGAGGGATGTAGACAACTTGGAGCGGGTCCAGAGGAGGGCCACTCACATGATTGGGGGCAGCAGGGCCGGCCCTATGAGGAGAGGCTAAGGGACCTGAACCTGTTCAGCCTCCACAAGAGAAGGCTGAGGGGGGATCTAGTGGCCTGTACAAACTAGTCAGAAGGGACCAGAAGGCATTGGGGGAGTCCCTGTTCCCCCGAGCACTACCAGGATTGACTAGAAATAATGGTCACAAGCTGGCAGAGGGTAGATTCAGACTAGACATCAGGAGGTGCTACTTCACAGTCAGGGCGGCTAGGATCTGGAACCAACTTCCAAGCGAAGTGGTGCTGGCTCCTACCCTGGGGGTCTTTAAGAGGAGGTTAGACAAACACCTTGCTGGGGTCATTTGACCCCAGTACTTTTTCCTGCTATGGCAGGGGGTCGGACTTGATTAATTGCTCAGGTCCCTTCTGACCCGACCAACTATGAAGTTCCAGCATTTATCACTCACCCCTTCTGGCTTCCTAACTATATATCTAGGTTTAAATGCTATTTTATCTTGTTGTTCCCAAGTAAAGTGTGCAAGTGCCAAACACTGCAATTACATGGCTATGCAAATGCCACTTAGATGTATAAAAGTCAAATAAAATTTGGCAGTAGGAGAACTAGACTTTCTGGGTATGTTTACTTCACCTCCCCATGTCCTTCTTGAGTATGCCTTGGCTAGGCAGCACCTCCAGGCCCAGCTGCCAACCTTGTCCCGCTTCTTCCCTCACCGTGGAGGCCTCAATCTGTCTCTTCCATAGGTTTACTTGCAGGAAGCTTCTCTCCACACTGCCTGGATATATTCCTGGCCATTCATATGTGCCCATGTTCACCTCCCCCTATATCCCATTCCCCCCAGCCTGCAAAGGGAACGGTGACAATCTGCAAAGGGAAACCCACCATTTTCCATGTTTTTCCATGGGGAACGGAAAACCTGGATCCCTGCACGATGCCACAAATCCAGGACAAATGCCTTCCAGAGTCATTCAGCCCAGGACTGATGTTCCCTTTTCACCCAGTTAGGGACAGGTTGCTTGCCATCTGTATTAAAACTCCTCTAATTTACCTCAGTTGGCAGTCCATCCTAACTGGAATCTCATCTGAGCATCAGGATTCAAAGCCAAGCTTTCCTCTAGCCTAGCCCAGAACTAAGCAAGATGGAAGTACAAAGAGTCTGCCAAAGGCCTTTCTTCACCTACTTGCTGTATATGAGAATGAAATGCACAACAGGAGGCAAACAGTGGACACGAGTTTACTTTCTAGAAAGGTTCTCCTAGACAACAGTGTATTCACAGCATATTCACTGTTATGAAGAAGGCAAGAATTAAGATGGCTTGGGTGACCTTAATTCAGACTTTTCCTGTTTTTTCAATATTTGACTTAGCAAATGGAATAAGCTTTTGAATTTGGTTTTTAAGCAGTAATTTCTTCATATCAAAAGAAAATGTGATCAAAACCAATATAGTCTATGTCACAAGTATCAAACTCATTTGTTCTTGCAGGCTCAATCCAGACTCTGGAGGTTCCTGTGGGTCAGAACAAGACTGTGGGGCTTCCCATGGCCTGGACAACCCACAAGTAGCAGTGTTAATCCCCAGGGTTATCTAAGCCACTGTCTCAGTGTAGCTCCAGACCCCAGAAAGTTAATGCTGCTACTGCTTTCCCTGTCTTTTTTCCAGGGCCCATTAAAACCTGAAATATTTTTGGTGAGGGGAGGATGGGAGGTAGGTAAGTGGCACTAACTCCCTGAGTTCCAGAGCTGTACTGAAACAGCAGCTCTGGCAGTTGCAAGGATTAACAGCACTGCTGCAGAGACTGTGGAAACCACAGTGATGAGCCTTGCAAGACGGGTGACCAATGTCTGCAGACTGAATCTGGCCTGTGGGTTATATGTTTGACATCCCTGCTTTATATCATCACTAAACTTTGGAAAAGGTCTGGCTTACAAAGGGAGCAATGCATTAACTACCAGCAGAGTGTTATCCTTTGCAGGCCATTCACTAGGAGAGGCTGTGACTTATTGCAAACTGCAAGATATGTGTGTGTGTGTATACACAACACTATCAATTGAGAGATAGTAGCATTGGACTGATGTTGTAGCCATGGTGGTCTGAAAATTATGCAAGAGGCAAGGATTCCTCAACATAATATCTTTTATTGAACCAATTATGTAGTTTGCACAAACTTGAATACATTGCTGTGTAGTCTGGCTTTTTTTTTTTAGGTTGTGGATTTTCCATTGTAAACAGGAGACTTTGTTATCTTCCACGTTATGGTAGTGTAAGAGTGGTGTCATAGCCACGATGCTCCAAATATTATGCAATATATATGCCTATTGCTATAATTATTATTTGTATTACCATGGTATATACAGATTTATAGATGTTAGGGTTGGAAGGGACCTCAATAGGTCATCAAGTCCAACCCCCTGCCCAGGGCAGGAAAGAGGGCTGGGTCAGATGACCCCAGCTAGGTGCCTGTCTAGCTTCCTCTTGAAGACCCCCAAAGTAGGGGAGAGCACCCCTTCCCTTGGAAGCCCATTCCAGATTCTGGCAACACTTACTGTGAAGTTCTTTCTAATGTCCAACCTAAATCTGCTTTCCATCAATTTGTGGCCATTGTTCCTAGTTACTCCAGGGGGATGCCCTAGTAAATGGAGCATCTCTTATTCCCTGCTGCCCTCCCCTGATGAATTTATATGTAACCACAAGATCACCTCTCAGCCTTCTCTTGCGGAGGCTGAAGAGATCTAGGTCCCTCAGTCTCTCCTCGTAGGGCCTTGCCTTCAGGCCTCTGACTATAAGAGTGGCCCTCCTCTGAACCCTCTCAAGATTCTCCATGTCCCTCTTGAAGTGTGGTGCCCAAAACTGGATGTGGTACTCCAACTGCAGCCTGACCAGTGCTGCGTAGAGAAGAAGCATCACCTCCCTGGACCTGTTCGTTATGCACCTGCCAATGCATGATAAAGTGCAGTTAGCCTTGTTGATCATTTCTTCACATTGACAACTCATGTTCATCTCGGAGTCAACTATGACTCCAAGATCCCTTTCCGCTGCTGAGAAGGTCATCCCCCAGCCTGTGTGTTGGTGGTTCTTTTTGCCCAGGTGCAGCACTTTGCACTTGTCTTTGTTGAACTGCATCCTATTTTGTTCCGCCCATTTTCCCAACTTGCCCATATCTGTCTAGATCCATTCCCTACCCTCTGGTGTGTTAACTTTGCCCCATAATTTGGTATTGTCTGCTAACTTGGACAGGGTGCTCTCCACAACCTTGTCCAAGTAACTGATGAAGACATTGAATAGCACCGGTCCAAGGACTGAGCCTTGTGGGACTCCACTGCCCACATCTTTCCAGGTCTATATCAACCTGTCCACTACCACTCTGGGTGCAACCCCTAAGCCAATTTGCCACACACCTGATCGTGTAATCATCTACATCACAGCCTCTTGGTTTATTTACGAGAAGAGAATGAGATACTGTATTGAAGGCCTTCTTAAAGTCTAAGTAGATGACATCTACCTGGCTCCCGTGTCTAAGCATTTTGTGACTTGGTCATAAAAAGAAACAAGGCTAGTCAGGCAGGATCTACCTGCAATAAATCCATGCTGATTTCCTTTCAGCATTATTTCTCCTGCTGGGCTCCCACAAATTTGATCTTTAATGATTTTTCCTAGTTTTCCCAAGATAGAGGTGAGACTAACTGGTTTATAGTTTCCTGGTTTCTCCTTCCTCCCCTTATTGAAAATAGAGACCACAGTGGCCCTTTTCCAGTCCTCTGTGACATGACTGGAGCACCATGAGTGCTCAAACAGCTGTGCCAGTGGCTTTGCTATGACACTGGCCAATTCCTTCAGTGCACTTGGATTAAGTTCATTTAGGCCTGCTGATTTTGAACACATCCAGCCCCTCCAAGTGCCCCTTCACTAAGTCTGCGCTAACAGTTGGTGGACTGGTGTCCCTCCTGTGTCTGTCTGTGATCCAATAGGGAGATTTGTCTTGGTCTGTGTCTAGGAATACAGATGCAAAGAACTCATTGAAGAGCTCAGCTTTGTCCTCCCTCTGTCACCAATTGCCCTAGTTTGTCCTGTAGGGGTCCCGTGCTACCTTGCACCTTCCTTTTGCTTCCTATATACCTGAAGAAAGACTTTTTGTTGTCCTTAATTTTTGTTGCCAGCCTAAGTTCTAATCCTGCTTTGGCCTTCCTAACTGATTCCCTGCAAATGTGAGGGAGGTATACTCCTCCTTGATAGCTATCTCCTGTTTCCACAGCCTGTATACCTCTTTATTTGCCCTTAGGCTTTCCTGCACTTCCCTGTTTAGCCAAGGGGGATTCTTGGCCCCTTTGCCCCCTTTTATGTGCAATGGAATTGCCGCCTCCTGCACCAGTAGGATCACTCCCTTGAGGAACAGCCACCCTTTCTGGACCCCCATTTCGTCAATGCTCTTGAGCTGTAATGCCTCACCAACTAATCTCTTGAGCACACTGAAGTTAGCTTTTCTGAAGTCTAGCACTTGAGCCCTGCTGGTTAGCTTACCTACCCTTCAGTGGATAGTGAAGTCAATCAATTGATGGTCACTATCCCCTAGATTACCTTGTACCTGCGATTCCCCACCCTGTAGCTAACACCAAGTCCAGCAAGGCATTTCCCTTAGTGGTATCGTATACTTCCTGCATTAAGTGGAGGTCCTGTATGCAGATTAAGAACCTACGTGAGCAGTTAGATTTGGCTAACAGCTCCTCCCAGCAGATGTCAGGGTAGTTTAGGTCACCCATGACAACTGTATCTCTTGACTGTATGGCTTGAGAGCTCTCTAGAGAATCTCAGGTCTAGCTTATCCTCCTGGTGTGGCAGTTTATAGTAGACCCCCACTGCCAAGTCTCTTCCCCCCCCCCGACCCTCTTGTATCCTGACTCTCAGAACCTCAGTTTGGTCTTCCTCTGAGCCTATCTTGATTATAGAGGATATATATTGTTCCTTAACATAGAGAGCAACACCCTCCCTCCCCCCCACCCCTTATTCCCCACTCTGATCTGTCTGTAATACCTGTAATCCTCAATGCCTACTGCCCAATCGTGAGTACAGTCCCACCAGGTTTCAGTTAGTCCAAACAGGTCAAAGTTGTTGCTTGCAACCAGGAGTGCAAGTTCCTCCTGTTTGTTCCTCACCTTCCTAGCATTAGTGTAGAGACATTTAAGCCCCCTGATGGGTGCCCTTGGTAGTCTCCTGTCCTGATGTCCATCGGGGCCCTTAGTGCTTACCTGGGCTGATCCAGTGCATTGCTCATGGCTCGCTGATCCTAGGTTCTCTTTATCCTCTGCTTCCCCATCCCTCAACAAACCTAGTTTAAAGCCCTTCAGAAGAGATCAGCCAATCTGTAAGAGAACAGACTCTTACCTTTAGAAGACGGATGAAGACCATCTTGTTCCAGGACGCCTCTCTCATGGAAGTGCAGATCATGGTTGTAGAAGACAAAACCCTCATGATGGCACCAACTCCAGAGCCGCAGGATGACTTCCCTGATTCAGGCATCCTGAGGCTGATGGCTACCACTGCCCAGAAGGATGAGTGAAAAGACCACCTGTGCCCCTGACTTCTTAAGCCTGGCCCCCAGAGCCCTGTAGTCACTCATGACTACACCTGGCTGCATCATTTGTGCCCACATGGATGAGGGCCATGGGATAGTAATCAGAGGGTCAGATGAGGTTGGGAATCCTTGCAGTGATGTCCCGGATCCTGGCTCTAGGTAGGCAGCAAACCTAACGCGTTGTGGGATCTAGTTGACTGATAGGCCCCTCCGTGCCTCTCAGGAGGGTGTCACCTACCACAATGACCCAGCATCTCTTCCTCTGGCTTCTCAGTTGTTGCTCAGCCTGTCTGGTGTTTGTTGTGGACATGTCTTCCTCTGTGGCTTCCTCTGCTGCATAATCCAGTGCTGCCAGGGCTTCTTATCTGTTCCCTAGTTGCATTGAAGAAGCAGTCACAGCCACACACTGTCTAGTTCTGGAGGTGACCGTCCTCCAGTCAGCTGTCCTGGGACTCTCCTGTGATGTCTCTGTGCTAGGTGTAGAGAATGAAAGTATCCATCAATCTTATCCTCTGCAGCCCCAATCTCCCCACAGTCTGCTCATCTCTGCCTGGAGTTCCCTCACCTGCCCCTCCAGAACCTCAGTCTGGGCACATGTGGGACAAGCAAGGGAACTCCTGGACCCCATGTTACCCCCAGACCTCAGAGGTCCTTCCAGGCAACCCCCGCAGATGGGGCCAGGGCACTGCTGACCCATCCAAGTGGCCTGTCTGAGTGGAGGCCCCACAGGAGCTCCAGGACAGAGGCAACAGCAGGGCAGGGTCCCTGGCTGTGCTCTGTCACCACCCCATAGCAGCCCCCCTCCTCATTCATCTACCTAAAGTCTGTCAGAAACTCCCATGTACTCCTACATGGTGTATACTCCTACCTGCAAACTGCTCCCCTGGGCACCCAGTTTGTTAGCTCAGAGACCCAGGCCAAAATTAGGTTCCCCTTTGTGTGAGGCACTGGACAAAAATACTGTGGGCATGTTTATACCGTGTCCCCAGCACTGCTTGGGATGCCCACCCTTGAGCATACCCTGCCCATCCTCCTGCAAATTTAGGTGGTGGTGCAGGGTGCCCCCTGTGGCCACTCTTGCAATTTGTCTTCAGCATAGCTGATAATGTCAATGAGAGTGTCCCCAGACAAGTTTCAATGCATTTCTGGGTTTGGTTCAGGTAAGCTGGGGCAGGTGGTAAGGGCATGCTCAAAAGGACATGGAGAGGTGAAGTAAACATACCCAGAGAGTCTAGTTCTCCTACTTCCAACTTTTATTTGACTTTTATGCATCTAAGTGGTATTTACATAGTCATATCACTGCAGTGTTTGGCACTTACACAGTTTACTTAGGAACAAAAAGATAAAATAGGATTTACACCTAGATATATAGTTGGGAAGTAGGAAGTGGTGAGTGATAAATTCACCTCAAAATTCTGTGTTTTGAATTTTGTATTTATGCTTATTAAATTATATTTGGTATCAACACACACTTCTCCCCAAAACCAGCTGCTGGAAATTGGAGTGCACATTATAGGATCATAGGAAAGTAGACTTCACAAGGTCATCTAGTCCAGCCCTCTGCTCAAGGCAGGATCATCCGTGACTAAACCATCCCAGCCAAGTGTCTGTCCTGCCTGCTCTTGAAAATTTTCAGGGATGGAGATTTCACAACTTCCCTAGGTAGCCTGATCCAATTCCTGGCCCACCCGCATAGTAAGAATGCTCCTTCTAATCTCCATCCTACATTTCTTCTGCTATAGCTTGAGGCCATTGCTCCTAGTCCTGTCCCATACAGCCACAGATGGAAGATTGCCCATCTTCCATCATCTCTGTAAACACCAGGGAATAGTGCTCCAGGTGAGGCCTCAAGAGTGTTGAATAGAGAGAGAGGGTATTACTTTCCTTGATTTGTAAGTGACACACTAGTTAATATAACCCTATATGCTGTTGCTGTTTTTTTGCAACAAGAGTACACCGATGTCTCATTCATAGTGTTCACTCACTGCAACCCACAGGTCCTTCTCTGCAGCACTGCAGCCTAGTCTGTCATTCCTCAATCTATATTTGTGCATGCAATTTATTCTGTCTCAAGTGCAGGACTTTTCAGGACTTGTATTTGTAGAATTTCATTTGGTTGATTGCATACTATTTTTCCATGCACTGAAACTGATATAGTGGAATAGCTGTCTCAGACATGCTGACTGTTCTGTGCCCAGTGCCACTCTAAGGCAACTGTGTTGCATCCATTTCGGGGCATAGGGCAAAAGGAGCAGGCATGCTGTGCTTCATTGCAGCACGGCCCAGCATAGTCCCAATGGTGTAGGCATTCCCCTGTGGCATGATTTGTAGGAGCACACATATTAACTAAGCACACATGTAAAGTCAAGGAGAAATATGCACCTAGACCAGGGGTGGGTAAAATATGGCCTGCGGGCTGCATCCTGCCCACCAGGCCACTCTATTCAGCCTGCAGGGCCCCTAAAAATTTTAGAAAATTAATTTTAATCTGCTCCTGGCTTCCTGTCAAAGATGACAGGAGCCAGCAGCAGCAGGACCCAGTGGGAGCCAGTGGCAGGGTCCAGCAATTGAGCAGGAAGCTGATCTCTTTTGGAGTAGGTTATGTGAAAGAGATGATTTCTAAGTTTTTCTGAAGTTCTCCTGCATAGTTGTGAAGCATATGTGGAGTTGTATGTAGTAGTCAGAGGATTGTAGATGTTTAGTCCTTTGGCAATAATGTAGTGTTTCGTGAATGCCCCAAATACCCAATTAACTGTGGGTGCACACTTCTCACAAGAGAACCACTCTGTCTCCAATCTCTCAGTTCTAATCTTCAAAGGCAGGGGCAGGCAATTATTTTGGGCAGAGGGCTGCTTACCAAGTTTTGACAAGCTGTCAAGGGCCACATGGGTAGACCTTCCCCTTGACAGGTGCCCTGCCTCTTGGTCACCATCTTGGGACCAGAAGTCTTGCCCTCTAGCCCCCCCCCCCCCACCGACCTTTGCCACCAGAAGTCCCTCCCCTTGCCCCCAGGAGTTCTCTTTTCAGCAAGGAGTTTCGCCATCTTAGAACCAGAAAAATACCAAATTACATTCTAAAAATTGAACATCTACAACATTCATTAAGTTGATTTAAAAAATATTTTTGTCCTGACTTACTTGTGTTTGTGTAGTGTACATAGAGGTGATTGCACAATATCTTAAAATGAAGTCTTAGTCTTGTATATTGGGGAGGTGGGATGGAGGGCATAGGGAAGTGGCTATAGGTTTTTGGGGGTATGTGGGGTGTGGGGGAAGGCATGGGTGTGTCCGTGGGGGTGGATCGGTGTGGGTATGTGAGGTGAGGGAGCGTGTGGGTGGGTGGTTATCAAGTTTGGAGGGGTTGTGTGTTGGGGGAGGGTGGCTGGGGTGCGTAAGGGAGGTGTGGGGGTCTGCATGTATGGTGGGGTGTGCTTAGGAGACTCACCCTATGAGCACACAGGCACTGTGCCTCCCTCACTGTGCACATGCACACACGCACTCTGTGCCTCCCACGCTACACACTGAAGGGGGAGGGAGGAGGGGGATCAGACTGAAACTGTGGGGAGGAAGGGGGGAATGGTGTTGGACCCAAACTGGGGGGTGGGGAGGGGGGACCAGAACTGGGGGGTGGGGTGGGTTGGACCCAAACCAGGGGAAGTGGGGTGTGGTCGGACTGGAACCAGGATGGAGGAGGGGTGGAGTGGGGTCAGATCCAAAGTGTGTGTGGGGGGGGGGCGGGGCAGGGGCAGAGCAGCATCAGACTTGAAGCGGGGGGGGGGGGGGGGGAGTGGGGTCAGACTCCTGCAGGGCTTTGGATGCCGGGCTCCATCCCTGCCAGCTCCCCTTCCCTTGTCATTCTTGATGGGCAATTTGCTAGTAGATAAGATAAAACTTTGTATAGCATGGTTTAGATTTGGATGATCCTGCCCTTGAACAGGGCAGCTGGACTGGATGACTTACTGAGGTCCCTTCCAGCCCTATTTTTCTATGATTCTGTGAAAAAACTACTTCCACAACACAATATTTACTTCGACAGTTAGAGCAAGATTTGGATGGTATGTGATGAATATGGCAGGGGGATGTATATCAGATAAAGATGACAAGAAATATTGATCAGCTGCATCATTCCCTGAGCACTATCACTTCTCTGCAATGAATGAGGCAAGGATCCTGTTAAAACAAAAAAAACAACAAAAAAAAGTAAAGTACGTGATTCTACCATTACAGACCATCTCACAATTCATCCACACAAGGCAGATGTATTAAACATGCATAGACAACCTTAATTCTGGCATTTTCTAACATTTGAATGCTTGATGTTGCCACATTAATATTCTTTTAATCCTAGCATAGGTGGGAGGTATCTCATATTGTTAAAGTTTGTAGCTAATGAATTTATATAGTTCTTGACAGTATTTGAAAAGCTATGAAGACCTAGGGAAGGACAAAAAGGTCAGAGAAAAGCAGAGGCAGAACTAATCTTCAGAAGTTAAAGAAAATAATTTCAGTAATCAGTGGGTCCGTCTACACAAGACATTTACTGTGCAGTAGATTAAATAGCTGTGCAATAAATATTGCATGTCTACATGTGCTGCCCTATTAGGCTGGTGTAAACTAATCTGCAGCAGTGCATGTATAGATGCTGCCCCAGCTGGCTAGGGCACAAGGGTGCTTTAGTGAATGGGCTGCTTGTTTGCTAGCCCCATGCTGAAGCACCCTTGTGCCCCAGCCAGCCATCTGCAGCATGTTGAGCCAGGAGGAGCATCCCTGGGCTAGCAGGCTGACTCCCTGCCCACCAGGGCTGCTTCAACCCAGGTCAATGTGCTGTGGTCCTGGATACATGTGAAGATATGGTGCTTGGGAGCAATAAGTTCTGGAGTTTATCTTTGCATTAATTGCACGTATAGCTGTGGCCAGTAACTGGTAAATCTAGCTTCATTTCTGTGGTAAAATAATGAGAACTGTTGAGAGAGAAAAAAATTGAATCTAAAGTATGTACATAAGCTGTCTAATATGCTAAGCTGCTGAAATGTCTTTATGAATGGTGAGTCAGCTTGGTCATTACTCAAGAATATGCCTATGTCCCAGCCTGCTGCTTGTCAGTTCTGAATTCAGAACATCTTCATTTCAATAATCATTTTATAGATGGATAAAATGTTAGCTGAAAAGCTTATGAAAGAAAGTGAATATAAACATCTGACATTGGGTATTTTACTTGCCAAATAAAACAAAACACAAAATAAACATACCCAGAGCTTCTATTAAATGTAAGACAGAATTACATTATACATGGCTTTACATATACACATAGTTCCATATGGTAAAGCTCTTAGAACCAAAAGTTTCAAGTGGAAGAATTGCACTGCTTGAACAACAGTAGATCAAGTGATGCCTGCGGAGATCACCAGCCCCTGTGTCTCCAGAGCCGTTGGAGGAACATGGACAAATGAGTATTTCTATTACACCTGTGTGACTTTTATAAAGTGTGTTGCCTTGATGCAGCCTTAAAATCATATCTCAACGTCCAAGACAGAAGGACAATGGCTACATCCAGATATGCCCTTTCTGAAGTACTGATGTGACAACTTACACGACCACCGTCAGATTCTGGTCATGTCCCATCTACAAGTACTAATAGGATGGGGTTTCTTGAACATTGTTCTGAGGCTTATGTACTCTGAATAACTGCATATCTGCCTTGGTACTATAAGAGGGAGCAAATTTTCAAACGTGAGCCTTTATGATCTACAAAAAAATGAATTTGTGCACGCAAATTGGGATTTGTGTTCACTTGATGGGAAATTGCATGGACAAATGCCTGCTTGCACACAAAATTACTCCTCTTAGCTCCTTGAGCAGAATGAGCAGCAGAGAAGTCAGAAGTGAGGGCTCTGTGCACGAGGTTTTTCTGGCTACTAAGCAGGGATATGTAGAAGCAGGGCAGCCACATATAAATGAGGACAGAGCAAACTGCAAGGTAATAATATCAATAATATGAAAGACAGTGTGGGTTATATTACCCTCAAAGAAAGAGGATTTCTTACTGTAAAGATTGTCAGTTAATTTGGTAAAGTATTGGGGAATAGACATTTCTATTTTTTAAATAGACTATACTCTATTTCAGTGCATCTGTTCTCACAGTCAAACCTCAGTTTGTGCCCTAGGAAGTCATACCACGGGGCGTGTGTAGACTAAACAAGGGGCATGTGTGCACAACACTTTAAAGTGGGTTAAACACTTTTGCACTGCTTTAAATGAGTTTGGGGTGCAGCAAACTAAAACACTTTTGAAGAGTTTTAGTTTTCTGCCCTACAGCCAGAGTGAAGCATCAGGCTCTGTGCAGCTCAGGGGCTCTGCAGGCAGCCTGTGTAGGCAGCCTGGCAGCAGCCTGGGAAGGAAGGCTCCACTGAAGAAGGGGGGCGGGGAGGGGGGAAGCAGTGAGTCTGATTCCTCCACCTACCCCCTCCCCCCAGCCCTGGAGCCTGCCTGCCTGCCTGAGCTGTGCAGAAACCAGTCCTTTCCTCTGCACCAGCGGTGCACCCTGGGACCACCTGAGCTGGGTGCCTGCAGGCAGGTGCTGCCTTGAGGGGGCCACCGCTGCCACAGAGGGAAACACCAGCCCCCCCCCCTCCCCCCCACAGCTCAGAGACTACTCTACCCACTGGCAGCTCGCTTTCCCCTCTCCACCACCACAGAGGCAGGTAAGATATGGGTGTACATGACATGGGGATTTACTTTGCCCTAAATTGAAGCGGTGTTTTAAAAACCCACAACTTCAATTTAGGGTGAAGTAAACCCCTGTTTTGTCTACACACACCCTTTGTTACTAATATAAATAATGAGTAAACCAGGTTCACAGAGGGGAAAAATGGCAGGATTTTCATGCTGAGGATTAAAGTTAGGCACCTAAGTCCATCATTGGACACAAACCTTATTTATTTGAATATAAGACAACCCTGAATACAAGATGACTCTCCAATAACTAGATTCTATATATGAAAAAAAAATCATAAAATTGTTATAATTTTCTAGGTATATAATCTTAATCAGGGAGGTTTTTCTTGAATTTGTTCATCTCCCACTGCTACAGCAGGGAAAATTGAATAGTTGGTCTTTCACAGGGTGTACCTAAAGAAATCGTTATATTAGTCTAAAGACAAAAGGCTCATGATTTCCTATATAGTTCATTGGATGGGGCCCCAGCAAAATCAATAGGATTTCAAGTAATGGTGACAGCTCAGCACTGTAGGGTCACCAATGTGTGTGTACTCCCCCAACAAAGGACCCATGTGCTAATTAGCCCCCCAGTCATGATGGAACTGGATGTTCTTGTCATGAATCCTGGGTTCTGCCAAAATGTATATGCAGAAGAGACACAGGGTTTGCTAGTCTAGCTCCACCTCATAGAGGGTGGGGGTGCACCTAATCATATGCAATAGGCTGGGGGTGGGGTGTGAAAGAGCAATTCTGGGTGAACTGTTTGGGGTCCTGTTTGTTGATTTTTGCCAGACATTTAAGGCTGGTGAAGAAACAGGAATATTGGAAATGGCAAAGAAAGGTGAAGCTCAGCTGTGGGAGTAAAGAGGAAGTACAAATGTATTCAATATAGCGGTTCACCATGGCTTTAAAAAGAGTTGGCACTGAGGAGGACTGCACAATGGGCACTAGCACATGTCTTGTTCAGATAGGCTGCACTAACTTATCTTTGTGGTAGGTCCTTCTCAGCTACTTTTGGCTAGGATTCACTGTAGTGGTTGAGCAGGGGTCTAGTATACTGCCTGGATTGTGGCCAGAAGTGCTGGGGGAAGTGACTGAGCACTAGGATGGGAGTAGGAGTTCTTGGAGCCTGGAACAGCATCAGTGGCAGTCTTGGAGAACAGAGTGACAGTTATGGACATAAAATAGACTAAGAGATGAGAAGTGAATTGGAGAGCAGAAGTGAAAATCCAGAGTCTGATGAAAGATGGACAAAAGGTAGGAAAGAAAGATGGGGTGGGATTTGCAGTGTTGGAGGAAGCTTTATTGAAGGAAGCTATGAGGGAAGAGTCCAGTCAACTGGAAGAACAGGAGAAGAGGTGGAGAAGAGGTCAGGAGAAAGAAATGAGGAAGGAAACAGTGATTGAAGGGAAGATGACTAATGGGAAGAATAAGCCAGACCTGCAAAGAGAAAAGAGATGGGAGGAAGTGAGAGATGGAGTGGCAGGTAATCTACACCTGAGAATAAGAGCAGTATCAACAGAGGAAGGAGAACAGAAAATTTGATGATTAATACATATGAATTTATAGAGAAAATATTGTTTGAAGTTTTGGATGTTAAAGTGGAACATTTGAATAGCCTGGTTGCTTTCTTAACTGGAAGCCTTTCATAATGGAGCCGAGAAAGTTAATAGATTTTTTGAAGATGCATGTGGCAGTAGGTGAGAGAGAAGAGCTTAAGGGATAAGGTTTATTATTGGAGAAAAGACGAGAGAGACAGCAATAATTATTCAAATGTTCACGGAAATGTTTGAGATGGGGGGAGATAGAGAAATGGTTGGAGAATTATGTACAAAAAGTTATGCATATTGGGAAGATGCATGATAAATACAGTATGTGGGTGGGATTGTGGACAGCTCGGATGGTAATGAACAAGGATGAGAGGAGACCTGGTGGGATAATGCATTTACCATCAGTAATCCAAGTAGGGCCACACTGAGGGTTTACAATATATTTCTGACAGCCTAAGCTCTGTAGCAGGTGTGGGCAGGAAGGACACCTGGATGCATACTGCTGGTACATAATATGCTACAGATGTGAAGGGAAAGGACACAGGGCAGCAGAGTGCTAAGAAGTACTGATGTGTGTTATTTGTAAAGAAGAGGGACTCTTGCAGCGGTGATGCCTATGGTCCTTCTAAAGTAAAGATAGGTCTACAAGAGAACAGCAGAGATAGGAAAGGGAAAGTTGGGAAGAAGGTGTTGAGTCAGAATGTATGAAGGAAGAGCTGGGGAGGAAGAGAATGAAATCTCAGTAGCTGAGCACATAGCTGGCAACAGAAGAGGAAAAAGGAGGAAAGATAAGTGGAATAAGTGCCTTTGAGACAGAAGAGAGAGAAGGGAAAGAGGAGAGAACACTGTAGGGAGGAGGAGGAGGAGTAGAGAGAACAGAGCAAGAGAAAGGAGAGCCAAACTGGGAAAAGAAAGAAATCGTATGCTAGAAGAAGTTGGACACAGAGAGAGAGAGGATGTGGGAGACAGGTTGACAACAAAAACAAGCAACAAGAACAAGAACAACCCCCCCCCCCCCCCCCAAAAAAAAAAAAACAAAACAACCCAAAAAACCTCATGTGGTCTGGGTCTAATGGAGAGGGGAAGCAAAAAAGGTGGAAGAGAGGGGAATGGGGAAATGGGAAACCTGTCTTGAATGTCAAAGCAATAAAATAGCTATAAGCAAAACCCCTGAAAGTAATAAAACAACTGGCAAAGACTACGGGGATGTGAAGTGGGAAGGATTAGCGCCAACTGCATCAAGCAGCAGAGATGACTCACAAGTGGTAGAGATGTGTAATTTAAATGGACAGGCACGATTATATTGCATCTATAAATTCAGAAGTGTGTAATTGAGGAATAGGTGGGATAAGATCATTCCAATATTAGTGAGGTCAAAGTGGACATAATGGGTGCATCCAGACGAGTGTGGCCACGCAGTATGTGGTGTCGCAAACATGGCTGCAGTGCCACATACCTTGCAGTCAGGTGTTTTCTGTGCTACAGGGGCACGCTGGCCATATGTGCTCTGCTCCATTTTTTTTTCCCCTGAAGGTTTTTTTGATTTCTAGATATTCGTGTTCAACTAAACTATGTTTAGGATATGCTTAGGATATCCAGGGGTATAAAAAAACCTGTGGGATAAAAAACCAGAGCAGTGCACGCACTGGAAAGTGGAGCTGGTCTGCCCAGAGCCGCACTGCAGCTGCCAGCCAGGCTCCACCTGGTAGGAGCACCACAGCTGCAGCTCTGGGAGCCCCCAGACCCCAGGTAAGGCTGCTGGGGCCAGCCCAGTGTTGACCCCAGCTTCCCCTACCCCACCTGGGGTAATTGCTATGTGCCAAAAAGCATGCAGCATGGGCATTCCCTGGGGACAAGTATCTATGGCTAATTGTCCTCGTAGAACCAAATGTCTGTGCTTATCTGGACGCAGCCAGTATGTTTACAGGAGTTCAGAATGCCATAGGAGTGGGATTACAAGCATTTTGTAAAGAGATGGGGATGGGGACCATCATGGTGGGTGAGGTCAGATGTAAACAGAGCAGTTGGATATCACAATTTTGCTCGAAAGTGAGGAAGTGGAAATGTGTAGGGCGGCCATCATAGAGGACATTCTGATATTCTGCTAATCTGTTCTCTATTGAAATGAAGCCCAACACCCAACACCTTTCTCTTCCAGAGAAAAATAGAGGACATAAAGGCATCTGGTTTTGTATAAATAGAGGACAGAGGACAACTGGACTATCCCCCATGATGACCACCCTAGAAGTGTGGCAAATGCAAATGATTGTGGAAGGGAGATTACAACAGACGGTGGTGGAGTTTGAAAAGAAAGTGTGAGAGATTCTTAATATATATACGCTGCAGAAAGAGAAGGAAGGATCACCCTGTTTACGAAATTAGAGGTGTATATAGGTGGAGGTAGGCAGAAAATTCTGGTGGAAGCTTTCAGTTGCATTATTGAGGAGGGGCATAGGAGAGAGGATGGAGGGGAGGCAGAGCTAGACAGCTCATCAAAAGTACTGATTAATATAATAAAAGAGGGAAGTTTAAAGGATGTATGGGCAGTGAGAATCTGATTGTGAGGATGGAACTGAGTGGGAGACAGATGTTGAGGTTTGATTTTGTATAAATGTCAAATGGGCTAGGAACTAGAAAGAAGATCTTAGATGTGTCCTTCAGTGATCACTGGATGCTGAGAATGGAAGTGAGTTTAGATGAAAATGAAGGTAGGAGAAAGGGATGTGGAAGTTAAGTGTTCAATCATTACAAGATGAGAAGACCTGTCAAGAATATATGGAACTGTATAAAGGATGGAGGATTCTGAAGAGATACTACAAAATCATGTGGGAGTGGTGGACTATGATTAAGAGAAGTGTGGCAAAGTGGGGCTCACCGCCTAGCCACAGTGCTAGGTTCCTCACTTGCCTTTGGGCACACCAGACTCTCCTGCCACACTTTGTTATTAATTAATTGATCTTAATTAGGTGGGAGGCTCCCCATTTACTGCCCCAAAGCCAGGGGGCACTATCTGTGGGTCTGTACCTCCCCTACACTGCAGCCCACGCCTCGCAGATGGCATCCAGATGTTAGTGCTTCTGGCCTACAGCCAGAGCATGCTTAGGCCACGCCGTCAGGCCTCAGTCACACACAGATTCATACCGCCCACCTCTCACTCGGGCCTCACTCACTCCACCCTCTCTCACAGGGTCTCTTGCATGCATTACCAACTTATGCTGCCTTGCTCCCTCTACATACTGGGCCCTCAGCCCTCTGGTTCTTCTTCCCCCTTCACTGGGGCTCCCCATTTCCACCCCTTCACTCACGGCTCCACACCACCCCCCTTCACTCAGGGCTATGGCACTTCACTCCCCTGTGGGCTCAGGTGGCCATAGCTGTGCCTGGCCTCACTACCTCCGGTGTCATCTGACCCACCTGAAGGTGGGAGCTGGGGTTAAGGCACCCCAACCCACCTTTCACCAGGGTGGTAACCAGCCTGGCATTTCCTGGGGGCTCCCGCACCACTGAGAACCCCACCAGGCCACCCACTCCCGGCAGGGTGCAGTTTTAGGTCATGCCCAGGACCAGAGCCTCCTAGCCATCCCCTACAGCTCCTCCCTTAGCTCCAGGATGTTACAAGGAGCCTTGCAGCCAGATGATGTTGCTGCTTGGGCTGCCAGCAGTGAATTGCCCTGTTTATATGGGTGGCCAGAGCTGCAATGGCCGCTGCAATTAAGCACCTGCTGGCTGCTTGGCCCCAGTCTTATAGTGGCAGATGCCAACAGTGCCCTGCCACAAGAAGAATAAGAGAAGCAGGAATTATGGAAAGGGGTGGTAAGAGGAGTACAAGTGCATGAAGAATGGGGAGACATAAAGCAATGGCCTGCAGAATGGTTCACAAGGAAAATGGATGAAAAAATCTTTCTGATTAGACCACATTGGGTGGAGAAGGGGGAGGGTGTTGTAAGTATTTTTGACAAAATTGAGAAAAGAAGGAAGGAACTGAAAGCAGTGATACTGAAGAAGGAATCTGAATAGAAGATGGTGCAAACGTGTTTGATGCAGTGGCAGAATTTTATATAGAACTGTACAAAAGAAGAGGAGTGGATGGAAGAAAAATGAAGGCATTCCTTGAGGAAATAAAGCAAGGAATAGAAGATGGGGAAAAAAATTGGTGGAGAAGTTAAATATGAGAGAGGTGGAAGACTGCTTAAAAGCTTACAAGAAAGGGAAGGCGCCGAGGAAGAGATTGACTTCTAGTGGATCTATGAAAAATTTTTGCAATGGCTGGGGACAGATGTAATAGAGACATGAAGAGGAATCATGAAGGGTGGGGAGATAGGGGAGAATTTTGCAGAAGGTGTGGTAATTTTGATGTTCAAGAAAGGAAAGGAAGATGCGTTAGGCAATCAAGGCCAATAACTCTTATAACTGTAGACTATAAACTGATGCCAAAAGTATTGGCCAAAAGAATGCATGAGTGTTTAGCAGATGTGATACAAGAAACACAAACATGTGCCATTCCTTAGAGGAGGATATGCCAGACCCTGTAATTAATGAGAGATTTCATATAAGAAGTGAAAGAGAGGAAAAGAAATATAGTAATAATGAATCTAGACCTGGAAAAAGCTTATGATAAGGTTGAACATGATTTCATGGTTGAAGTATTGAGGAGGATGGGGTTTCTGGTGAAAATGATCAGATGGGTCAAAGTGCTATACAGTAAAACAGGAAGTCTGGTGAATGGTTACTTGAGCAAGGCATTCCCCATATGAGCAGGGGTGAGACAGGGATGCCTGCTGTCTCCCTATCTTTCTGTGTGCACGATGGAGCCATTGGTGTAGAGAATTCATGATGATAAGCTGATGTGGGGTGTGAAGATATCAGGAGGAGAAGTTATGTACGTTATTCATGAGTGATGTGAACATAGTGGCTCAGGACAGTGTATCATTTGAGAGGGTATGGAAGCATACTGAGGACTACAGTAAAGTGTCAAAGGTGACATTAAATAAGATGAAATGCATGTTGAAACATATGGGGAATTGGCAGAATTTACAGAAGTTCAGGCTGTGGGTTGTAGAGGGTGTTATCAAGATCTTGGGAATCCTAATGGATGCTGAAGGGAAAGGAACAAAGGCATGGGAGAAGTTGGAGATAAGAGTGAGGCAGATATGGGGATCATGGAGTGGTAGAACACTATCTTTCCAGTGTAAAATTGCTGCGGTGAAAATGGTACTCTTACCACTTTATCCTTTACATAGCAGCAGATAAGGAGGATACAGAGGCAGATGTGCATTTTTGGGGGACAGTAAAAGAGAAAGATTAGCCAGAATGGAGCTATACAAGACTAGGAAATTAGGAGGTTGGCGAATGCCAGATTTGGGAAGCTTTGTGTATCCTTACTTTATAAGTATGTTCTGTAAAGAGGCAATGGAGGGGGTGGGGAGTCTGTTTATGAACAATGTGGGGAGGGCAAAGAGGCATTGGGGGGTGCATGTTTCTGCTGTTACCTTGCAGGAAGACTATTAAAAAGACGGGGCATGTACAGGGGAGACTAGAAAAAGCTGTGGGCATGGCAGTCCCTGGTCCACTATGTAAAGGCAGTGAGTTTTATAAGGGTAAATAAACTAGAGGAAATGGGATTAGAGCGTTTGAAAAGACCACAAGAAGGTGATTAATATGATAAGAAAGAAAGATAGGACAATAGTAGCTGGGGATTGGATGGAAGGACAGATTGCAAATGTATGGAAAGAAGTGAGAGATAAAGTGAAGGGGGAATATACAGATATCCTATGGATGATGATGATGATACAGAATATTCTTCCTGAGGCACATTCAGCATAAATGAGGTTTGGTAAGATCGGTGACATGCCTGAGAGGGGGATGTGGGGCTGCCGAATCTGTACTGCATGTATTTCGTGACTGCCCTTTTGTGGAAGTGGTATGCATCATGTTTTGAACTGTGACTTAACATGAAATGGTATTGTATGGGTTAATGCCCAAAGAATTGGAGAGACAGAGACTGAGAACCTTACTACTTTGTACGACAGCAGCAGTATAGAAGGTGAGAAACCTACTGTTGGTCAAGGTACTGGCTTTCACAAGAAAAGTGTGTTTGGAGTTGGCAATATATGAATTGTAATACTATGCGAATCAAGGTGTGGGCAAGATGGGGAAGGAGAAGGCAAAGAAGAGATGAAAGAAAGAAGCATGGCTCTGTTTCTTTCAAAAGAACAAAGGAACAGCGTGAAAGTTGTTGCTTCTTCCTGGGTTTGGGGAGTTTTGGGAGAGGTTAGAGCAGGGATGCGCAAGATGGTGGATCTGGCCAGTGGCCAGACTCCATTTTCCAGCAGCCCCTGCCTGCATCGCTGTAGCTGGTTTCTGTGGAGACCCCAGGAGTGGTGGGCTGCCAACTGCAGTGATGTGGGCAGGGGCTGCTGGGAAATGGAATCTGTTGTAGGCCAGCAGCCTGGACTTTGCCTACCCCTGGGTTAGAGTGTTATTGATGAAAACAAGTGTAATAAGAACAAAATATTGTTGTACTGGAGGTTGTTGAGTTTGATGTGAATGTGGATTCTTTTAGTTGTTTCGTGAAAAAGAAAAAAAGGGTTCCCATCAGCATCTGAGCCTCTTGGCTAAGATCAAACATTTTTGGCACCAAGGGGAGGGTGTCAGGGCTGACTTTGGTCTTCCAGGTGCTGGCCTGGAATTGCAGTACCTTCAGGCCCAGTGTCAGTTCTTTGTGGAGGGGAACACATGCCCATTTTTTTAAAGGGCCAAAAAAAAATCTCGTCAGCATTTTTGGCACCGGGGAGGGTGTCAGAGTCTTTCCGAATGCCAACCTGGTATTGCAGTACCTTCAGGCCCAGTGCCTTCAGGCCCAGTGCTCATTCCCTCCTGGGGGAGCACATGCTCATTTTTTTTTTTAAAGACACACACACACACACACACACACACACACACACACACTTCCCATCAGTATGTTTGCTCAATATGCACCGTGTGTTTTATAGTCACGTTGAGTGCTGGCTGCATTTAATCAGCTTCATAGTTGGCTTCCATTACAGAGCACATGCTACTTTTGGCAGAAGTTTAATGATAGACAATGTATTTAATGAGATTTGCTTGTGTGCGAATATGAGATGAGGGGCTTCCCCCCCAAACCATGTCTTGTATTTGAGTAAATATGTTAAATAAGATATTCAGAAATTATAAGCACCCACTGCTTCCTTTGAAGTTAGCTGGAACTGCAAATACTCAATATGTAACACCTATAAAAATGCCATTTGTACTTGGGTCAAACCTAATTTAAGGGATAGGTGCTACAGGTCCAAGAAATGGATTCATGTGATTGTGTCTAACACTAAACTTTTTTATTTAAATCATTGTTTCTAGCTCTTGTGGTTTGAAAGGGAGGCTTGTAAACATGCCTGAAAAGTAACTGCCAGGATGAAATCTACCTGACCCAGTAGAGAGCCAGTAATCAACAGGGATCCTGGTTTTCTGTTTAAAAATCCAAAATTCTCTGATTAAAAAATCCCAAATCCATTTTTTTTCTGCAATTAAAATGAAATGCCACTATATATATGCCGAGCCTTTGACCCTGTGTCCCATGATATACTCACAGAAAAACTGGGCAACTGCGGCCTCTACTACTCCACAGTCCGATTGCTGGGGAAGTGACTCTGAAGTAGGACCCAGAGAGTAGGGTTGTGTGAACAGCACTATTTCGTTTTGACTTCTGTTCTGCTGTTTCAAAGGGATAATGTTTCATTTCATCGTTTAATTTAATTTCGAAGCACTGTTCCATTTCATTTCATCAAAACTGTTTTGCTCTTTCAACGTTTCACCCGTAGGCTATAATGGGGAATCATGAAATTGTGTATAATGTTGTCATTTCTTGCCTGATTTGGATGAAAATTGCAGGGATGGTAGCTTCTCCTGAGGGCATGAAGTCTGCCAAGTTTCAAGAAGATAGGTGCAGGAGTTTCTGGGAAACTGTACCTCAAAGTCTTGAAAGCAAAACTTGTGTCACTTGCCGGCAGTGGGAGCCTCCTAGGGGTATGCATCAGGATCTGGGAGTACACCTGTTCACCAGAGCACCCCAGGGGATGACAAGGTCCAGCTTGTCACTAACTCCTGCAAGACCGTTCTAGGCTGGACATAAGGAAAAACTTCTTTACTGTCCGAGCCCCCAAGGCCTGGAACAAATTATCCCCAGAGATGGCGCAAGCACCTACTTTGGACACTTTCAAGAAACATTTGGACATTTATCTTGCTGGGATCCTTTGACCCTAGCTGACTTCCTGCCCCTTGGCCAGGGGGCTGGACCCAATGATCTTATGAGGTCCCTTCCAGCCCTAATGTCTGTGAAATCTATGAATATTGGTATCATTTGAACACAATGTTTTACTGATAGATTTACAACTTTAAAGCAATTTGGAAGCATACCAGTGCCTCAATCATTATAATAAAATAAATTCTAAATACCTATATATTTTGGAGTTTGACTTTGGTTTTTTTATCATAGAAAATCAGAGCTCTCCCTGCCCCCTTAGTTCACCAGGATACAGGTCCAGCTGTGGCTGTCCTCCACTGATGATTTGTGGTGCTGAGCAGCCCAAATATGTAGGTGCTCGTGCTGTTGCATCTGTTGTCCCTCCGTCCCAGCCCTACAGTGTCTGAGGAAGAGGGTGGGTGTGTGGGTAATGGGGTGGGTGTGTGAGGAAGGGGGTGTGTGGGCACAGGCAATGCCTGGTGGAGGACTGGAGGAGCACAGGCGACATGTCGGTGGTGTGAGTCATATGTCCATCCAAATTTCTGCACCCACAGCAGAGTGTGGGGCTGTAGCTAGGCTGGACCAACTCTAGGCAGGAGCTGCCTCTGCAGCCCAGCAGGCTGGACCTGGTGCAGGAGGGAGTCTTGTCTGCAATGACCCTGTTGCCATTTTTGCCTCTCTGGAAAGGGAAATGTGGGACCCTGGGAGACTCTAAGCCATGAACTGTCTTTTGATCTGTAAAGTCAGTGTGGCAGCTGAAATTATGTTTGTGTGATAAAGGTGCTTGCTGAAGGCCCTATGAAGATTAGACGAACTGTTTTTCTTTCTTTGTTTAGATATTAAGCTCTATGTTGTTGCTAAAAACCTAATTAAAGATTAAGATGTAGTGAGGCCTTATATAAAGTAAGGCCTAGTAAATTTAGCAAAGCCTTGAAGTAGTAAGGCCCTGTGGTGTAGTTAAAATTACCTTATCAAAGAAATGCAAGGCTTGTACTGCTAATTAGTCAGTCTAAGGACAGTTGAAGTAAAAGGAATCTAAGTGGTCGTTCGTTATCAGTATCATTCAGAAGCTATAAATGAGCTGGAATATTTGGAAACCATTCAGAAGGAAGAGACAGCTCTGTAAAAGAATTAGTTAGCTGTTGCCTGGATCAGTGGGCCCGTGGACCTTGAGGAGCCCAAGGACTGCATTCCAGGGTCCTTTCCTGGTACCTCTTTGGACAATGTCGTTCAGGGACGCCTGACTTCGCTGAACTTTGTGGAAAGAGAAGCTTGTTGTGTACCAGGCATCAGAGGGGACTGCCGATAAGTTGCTGATGCTAATTGCTTTTGTCTGTCATTGTTTGTTTTGTTACTACGCTTAGTTGTGTTTTTGTTAAGTCAATAAATCTTTCTTACCTTTCTACCCCTGACCATACTCTCAATCCCGAACCCTCAGCAGGCGACTGGGACAGTCCCTTCCAGCCTGTAACAACTATGAAACTCCAGGTTGGATTAATTTCATCCATGTCTGAAAAATGGCTGAAAAGAATTATAGACTTGCTTGTTAATGCACAGCTATACAAAGCAGCCTTAGTGATGGAGAGAATCATTTAGAGCTCAGTTCTGACCTCACACAAGTGCTATTCCAGAGGCTTCAGACTTGTTGTGCCCTGGTGCTTGAAGCTACTATGCAGGTTCTTAAGTGTTTTGCTGGACAGAGCGTAAGAGCTCTCAGCACCTTGCAGGATCAGCTCTGTCCTGATGATAAGACTGAAATTAGTGTTACCAACAACTAAATGAAAATAGTGTTGTTTCCCAGGACACTTTCACAATGTACCCTGGTTCATGTTTTTCATCTACACAGAGCTGTGAACAATAGGCAGCTCTCTGGTCTTATTTAAAACTTAAAGAGATTATTATTTTAGTTAAGCCTTTAAGAATTCATACCTATCAGAAAAGGGCAGCTTGTGCAATGAACTTCCTGTTTTCATCATATTGGATAGTGCTCCTTTCTCTTGCTGGTTACTACCCTGTCAACATGAACACAAGGTTTATTTTTAGATTGCTTGAGCCTATTGTAAGGACTGCTCAACAACTTAACAGCTTTCAAAATCAGAAAATGTAATTATTCCATCTAACACCAAATTGGAGATATTCTTAGATCCTTTCAAATAACGATGACATAAAAGTGAAAATAGATAGTTAATAGTAGTCAAACACAAAATACCTATTCAACCCCAAAATAACCTCTTATTTCCAAATTACATACTTAATTTTCAGAATAACTTTTTACATATTAAACAAACCTCAGTCTAATCAAATATTCAGTATTCAAATACTAACAAATCATGGTCTATCTATTCAGCCCCTCTTCAAAAATAGGAGGGGGGTATAAATGTTTGTTTAATTGAACACAGGACAATTGGTAGCAGAGGGAAATATATAATTATCTAAATGACATAGGGTCATAGAATCAAGAATTTTTAATTCTTCTATGCCAGATACGATTTGTGTTAGTCTTATATCAAATCACATTTTAGTGCTGCTATAAAACATGTATTAAGACAGGATTAGAGGGAATGTATTCTTTAAACATCAATAGTTTTGCCACTGTCAATTCTTATGTATTGCATCAAATTAAAACATCCATGATTTTCACCAATATGGACAATTCCATGCAACATTCTTACAGAGTCAATTAAAGGTCTCTTCTAATCTATTTTGCAATGTTATCCACCAATCATTTTGCTAGAACCTAGTTTCAACTTGTATTTAGAGAAACTGGTGAGATGCAACTTGGAGTAAAAAGAAAGTCTGTGTACTTTTGCCACATGGAGTTATTCTTAAGTAATGTCACATTTACCATTCTAAAGAAGTCCACCTTGCTTTCTGATGGAAATAAAGCACACACACAATGGATCAAATTATTGTAACAGATTTACTAAGTACTGCTCATGTAAAATATCTAAATAACTAACCCTGGGTTAGGTAATTTAGTATAGTAATTAAGGGTAATAAACTAATAATTTAGGGGCCTGTCACATGCAGAGAAACTTAACAATGGCAGTGATGATCTACTGTTTGGCCAGAGGGGTCAGGGATTTGTAGTTTAGGCACAGACATATGTCCAGGTGCAGCGCATGTTGTGGGGAGGTGCATGCTTGCCTGGGGTGCTGTTGAAGCTCAGGTTCCTATGCCAGGTTCTCAGCTGCACCTGGGGCAGCATGGTGATCAATAGTAGCAGGGCATAGTGGGTATGCTCAAACAGCTCATTGTGGCATGCCTCGTGTACTCAGCAGGGGCACACTCAGGGTGTAGGCCATGTGTAGCAGCAGGGCCCCTACCTGCTTTCTGGAGAGGTGCATTGGGGGGAAAAGTGAGGGGGACAGGGGCATCACCAGCTCCATGTCCCATCTGTGTGGGAGCCTCTCTCCTCCTGTCCCTGGCTGGCATGGAGCAGGGCAGGAGGAGGCCTGGAGATGATCCCAAGAGGGAATACTATGTGGGACTACCTTTTAAAGAGTGCCTCTGGCACCTGGGTAACTACAGCTAGAGCCACCAGCTCCCCCTGGCTGCTGCAGAAGCCTGGAGCAGGGCAGGAGGAGGCCTGGATCTGCCTACTCCCATAAGCAGCAGAACTGCTCCCAAAAGGCTGCATGTGCCTTCCCAGGGCTGGTTTACTGCACAATGAATTATTGCACAGTAGGTACATCTACATGAAATGTTTACTGAACATTAGCTGAACACAGCTCAGCAACGTGGCAGTTAAAAACTGTGCTAATAGCTTACTGTGCAGTGTTATTACGCTAATACACAGTAAGCATCACAAAATAACTGTGTGCTGGTGGTACTGTGCAGTAACTTTAGTTACTGCACATTCAGTTAGTACTTTATTAAGCAAGTACTAAACTAAATGGGCCGTATCTAAGGCGCATTAATGAATGTGTAGACATGCCCAGTAAGCCTAAATAGCATTAATTGCACAGGTAGACACTCCCGCTTAACCCCAAACTGTGCTAATCTCATGCTTACAAGGAAGTGTCTTACTTAAGCACTTTGCTGAATCAGGGCTACAGGATGAAAAACTCCAGGGAAGAGACCCTAAACTGGAGTAAAGTGAACTCCTTTCGCGTTTGTGTCTGTGTCAATGTATATCAGCTAAGGAGCTGCCCCAGTCTCTTAGAAAATTATATCAGAACTTCCTCTCTCTGTTTTTTGGCATATTTAAACCAAACATGAGTCTCCCAAAATTTCATCTCCGTATATTTTCTAGGATTAGAACTAGAACTAGATAAGGGTTTTAATACCAAACTGAAGGTAGAATACTAAATACAAAAAAAAAAATAGAGGCAAATGTGAAATTAATGGTAATCTATGCATCCTGCATGAAGAAAGAACATTATTAGGAAATATCTGTATGATAAATTGAAAAAATATAGATGTATAGATGGATGAAGAAATAAGATGGCATATTTTGATCAAGAAATATGTTTATTAAATGTCAATTAATACTGCACATCAATCACTCCATTAAACATTTTTGCTTCATTGAAACACTTACTTATTTTTGAATAGCTGAAACTGAGGAGATTATAAAAAGTTATACCAGTTTGCAAAAAATGATTCAATACATCTAAAGTTAGAAAAAAGAATGCATGATATAAACCTTGTAAGGTAAAGATTTTTCTCTGTTCCTATTAAGGACACTGCAAGTAATTTAGAATACTAGTATTAAAAATATTTAATATATGCTTGTTAAAAGGAAATGTAAGAGCTTCTGAAAGTTGTTTAAAGTTTTAAAATTTGCAATTACAGGTGGTTGAACAATTATGACAGTTTTTCACACAAAATATTTTGAAAATTCTTATTACAAAAATACATCAAAAAGTCAAATATATGTATGTATATATATGTATGTGTGTGTGTGTGTGTGTGTGTATACACAATATATGTGTGTGTGTGTTTACCATCCTTACTAAAAATTGACCCTGGAAGAAAATCTTTAAATAAAAAGAAAAACACTAAGAAACATTACTTGAATGTTTTCAAGCCAGTTTTCAGTGAAAGATATTTACGATTGTCACTTGAGTATCCATTTCTGTCTCTGCATCTTCTTCCCTCTAATGATTCATTTTACTTTTTTCCAGCAAATAATCTGTTTGGCAGAGAAACTCCCCACAATCAGAAATTACATGGTGATAGTTGGAGGAATTAAAATATCCGTGGTCTCTACATACACTAAAATCAATTGGCTAGTATGGCAGAGACATTAAAAGGTAGGCTGTTTTTTCAGCATATGTTTGCCACTTCTAGAATGAGACTTGGGACTGCTAAGCAATTAGGGACTTTGATCCACTCATCTATCCTTCTGGGCATTAGTAGAGAATGTCCTGCTCTCAACCCCGAAAGTTTAAGTTCTCTGTATTTAATCTTTGTTGCTCCATGGATGCACAATTGCTGTTCTTTTAGTTTGTCTCTTACCTAAAATATGAGATCAGTTCAGAAAGTTGTAATGATAGGATGTCTCATTGCCCTTCTGGAGGGAGAGGATGTGGGGGAGACCTCTTCCCTTAATGCAAAATCCATCTATGTCCATGATAGTCTAAACAAACCTGTTTATGTGCTCTTTTTTTCCTGAGCGCTGGGATACCCCCTCGGACCTTCATCCACTTGCCAAAGTCACCTCACTATGATGTCTTTTTCTGTCAGAGCCATTTATATAGGAAAAAATCAAATGACTGAATTTGGAATTTATTTTGACCACTGGAGCTAGCTGCTCTTTTCTTCCAAGATCTGGCATGGGTTCTTTAGTGATCATAATGGCCTGGGTCCAGGCCACAATGGCCAGTGTGCAGGCTTATATCTACCTGAAGGATAGACGGCTATAATGTTAAAAATGACATCAGATACCCCAGGATTCTACGGGCTCTATTTTACTGTCCATTAAATCAATCTAGATTCAGACAAACAGCACTACATTAGTGAATTTATTCCAGATTCAGATCAATGTACCCAAGAACAAGACTCATTCATGAACCAGAGTGCATTAGAAGTGTATTTGACTTGTTGCTATTGTTTCTTAAGAAGTTGCTTCTTATTGCTTCTTAGGAAAATATCTTCTTGAAATAAATTAGAAAAAAAAATGTAACTCCAAGAAGTGAACATGAGGAGGGGAGAATTATTTTCAGTTGTCAATGTGTGTGCAACAGCAATTAAAGAGTCCTAATAAAGATAAAATATTTAAACTAAAGACTAAAATCACTTTATAGTGGCAAGGTAAGTCAAGCTATGAATAACCTAACAAAGTAAGTCACAGCATCATGCTCCAGAAGTATTTAAGGCAAAACTAGATCAGAAGCAAATTGAAAGTTCTACAGAAGTCTAGGAATGCTCTCCTGCAGCAATACAGAGGTCATGTCCAGATGAGCATGTATGTCTGGTTTGTGGTGCTGCAGATCTGTCTGTGGCACTGCAAATCACACGTGTAGCACATGCAGGCATTCACCGCACTGCTAATTTGCAGTTTGTTAGTTTTTTTCCGACACTGGGAAATCCCATTGTCAAAAAAACCTGCGCCAGAAAAAAGTGGGATGGTGCATGTAGCAGCAGTGCATGCCACCTGAAACTGAAGACTGGTCAGCTAGAGCCATGCTCCACCTGCTGGCCATGCTCCATGTGTTCGGATTGCTGCCACTGGGGCCCTGGGAGGTCCCCAGGATCCCAGGTAAGGCTGCTGGCACCAACCCAAGTGCTGGCCCCAGCCTCCCCTACTCTACCCAGGGCAATTGCCATGCGCCAGAGAGAACGTGTAGGGATGCTTGCCAGGGACAACTAGCAGTGGCACAAATATATGCTGCTGCCATTTGTCCCCAGGAAATGCATGTTCCTGCTCATGGGGATGTGCCCAGAGGAAAATGCGTTATAAGAGTTCTCTTCCAACTTTATGTATAAAAACCTCAGGCGATTTCAGATTATTTTTTCTCTTCTGAATATCTAGCATGTAATCTGCTGGTCCCCAAAATAACATTTTATTAGGATGCAAACAAGCGCTATGATTTTCTGAAGAGAATGAATCCCACACAAGAACCAAGTATAGTAATTGAACAGTAAATTGAAACGTGCACAAAAGTTCAGTAAATTGAAAACTGCATCACATGCTGGTACGTCAGAATCCCTATCTCCATACAATTGCAATATTTATCTTCAAAACTGTAACTGTCTAAACATTTACATCAATATTCTTACAGCACACATTGGAAGTTTAGAAAAAAGTTGACTGGATCATTTCCTGTGACTCATTGTGCTGCTATTGCATTTTTTTCAGAATACCAGGATTTTTTTTGCTTGACAGCTTTACAGTTTTCATTTTAATGTAGTTTGAATAGGCTCTTAAATTTAATACTGAGCATTTTACTATTTACTCCCAAATCTCCTATCTCTCAGGTAAAAGCACAATGCAGGAGGATGACTCCACAGGAGAGGTAGAACTTCCTCCTGTGTGACAGGATTTCCCCATCTCCCCAGACTTTGGGAAGAATGGAAGCAGTAAGTACCATCTATTTTACAGTGCCTAAGCAGACAGTATGTAGAACCTTAACTCTGCTCACCTATCAGCATGCCAGTAAGTACAGATGACTAGCTATGTATGGGGAGGAGTGGCAGTGTTAATCTACCCCTGTAATGGGCAAGGAGCAGATGGCTATACTCTGGAGCCACCCTTTACACAGAGTAGATTGTAAATGTGCAGTGCTCCTGCTTTTAACAGTTAGTTTGTTTAAAGTGATATCCATTTGAAATCTAGTCAATGTTTTGAAAATAAATTTAAAATGTTTTCAGGTCTTACACCTGGCTTTGAGTCCCCTGTGCCAACTTTTGCAGTTTTATAATGAGACTTTTTTCTGGGGTTTTTGAAGTATTTTTTTCCCCCTCTGTCACTTTCTCAAAGATCCACATAAACAACATGGGTAACTGCCTGACGATATTGGTGAAAACAGTGATACAGAATATCTACAAAATAAACACTGAATAAACACACTGAAAGAGAATAAATCCTTTTCTACCTTCTCATCTCTGGTCATTTAGGTCCTTGTAACAGGGCCCTTACCCCATTACTCAGCAGGAGGAAGGCCCAAGAGATGCCTGGCCCCTTTAAGAAGACTTTTTGTTCATACATTAACAAAGGGCTCTGAGAGCTGGAGAGTCACTGCCAGTCTCCAGAGCCCAGTGGGAGCTGCTGCCAAGCTCCAGAGCTCTATGAGAGTCACAGAAAAGCCTTAGAACACTAACAAGCCAGAGCATTAGGGTAGAAACAGATGTTGCCTGATGTTGCATTTATGCACCATAAAAAAATGTATGGTGGCACAAATAGTGAGCAAATAGATTCCCCTTCCCTTTGTCATGCCACATCAGCAGCCGTGACTCAAGTTAATATAAAATAATGCTCTATTGCAATGGATATCTATTAGCTCTGTGGTGGGAGAGTGCAGGTATCCCAGAGCTGCCCAAACTCTCCAGCTGCCTTAAGTGGGTGATATGGGGGCTTGAGGGGCCTGATCCTGTGCACTCTGGGAATTCTTGTACAGGATCAGCCCCCTCAAGCCCCAGGAGTACCTACATGGCTTTACCAGCTTAGAGACATGCCCAAGTAATCTCAGGATACCTCTCTAAGCAGGGAAAGCTGGGGTTCCCTGCTAACGGAGACCTGTCCTGGAATTTCTAGGGGCA
Organism: Alligator mississippiensis; assembly: GCF_030867095.1. Classification (NCBI taxonomy): domain Eukaryota; kingdom Metazoa; phylum Chordata; order Crocodylia; family Alligatoridae; genus Alligator; species Alligator mississippiensis. The sequence goes on along the minus strand of NC_081828.1, from coordinate 82,310,684 downwards.
TGTTTGTCTAAGTGGGGAAAGCCTGTGTGGGTCTCAGTGTGGAGGCACAGGTTGGCATGGGTCCTGGCAAGGAGGTATGGTATGCTGCAGGACCCAGGGTATCCCCAGGCAAGGGGAACACATTGCCTGTTGTCCCACGTTGGAACTGTGCCCAGTACAGAACAATGGATGATGTGTGTTTGCCCAATAAAGCAGACCAGCTGTGGCAGGCCATGTCCTGATCCACTTCATTTGGCAGCATCTGTTATTACCCTCAGAGAAAGGCCACTGCCTTTATTTCTGTAATGCGGAGGGGGGCAATGCAGCAGATTCAGGAAGCTGGAGGACTTCAGGTGGTAATCAGTAGGCAGCACTGGATAATGGCTGTAGCAGTCCTGAAGACCTGGCTAATGAAGCCACTGGGAAAACCCCTGCAGCATGTGGTGAGAAGTTCAGGTCAGGTGATCAGCGAAGGCAGAGTAAAAGACCATATAAGTTAGGCTCCAGGTGTGCCAACCCTGCAGCCCAATCCAGCCACTCAAGACAGGAAGAAACACTGCCGCCCACCCAATATGACAGAAGCTCTTGCCTAGGTCCACAGCTGACACTGCTGGCAGGTTCTGGGTTGGGGCTCCAGGCAGGAGCTTCTACTGCTCCCGTACCTAACAGCACCATCCACAGTTGGTGCTAATGCCAATCTGCTGTGGTGGAAGCCCTGCCCAGGTCTACAGCTGATGCCTGATGCTGCTGGGTAGAACCAGTCCCACTCACCCAGCACCATGCAGGGGCTGGAGCCGCCAGTTGCCCCCAGGCCAGATCCAGTGAGTTGGTGGCCGTCCACCTGTGGGCTGAATAAAATCTGTTGGCAGGGTGGATCTGGCCTTGTGGCCATATTTTGCCTACCCCTGGGTTAGGGCCACAAGCCAACAGGCCAAAGGGTAAAAGGTAAAGAAACATCAACATTTTTGTAACATATACTCAGCACCTTAATTCCCCCTCCAACACTTCCAGAGGTGTCCCCAAACAAACCTTTAGTCCCTAGAGCACTAAAACAGCAGCTTCCCCCAAGTCTAAGTCCAGTTCTTTCAGTCCACATCCCTGGCTGACTGAGATCCCTTGTTCTACTGCACACTCATTTGTGTAGGGCTGCCCAGGTTCCAGGTGCACGCTGCTCTCTTCTCCTTACTCCAGCCTCAGGCTTCTTTTTCCTTTTTCTCTTGCCCCCCACCCTCCATCCCCTGGGGGTTTCTGGGATTTGTAGTCCAAATTAACAGTCAGCACAGGTCTGTAGACTGCCCCTTGCATGAATGACATGTGCCTCTGGAGACTGGGGGGTGCATGACGACCACTTGCAGGTGGCGGTGGCAGTGTTAGTGGCAGGGGCATGGTGGTGGTTAGTGGGGACTGCCTGCATGCGGCCACAGGGATGTCAGCGGTGGGGGCGGGCTAAGTGGGGACTGCCCGCAGGCAGCCACGGCGGTGTTGGTGGTGGGGGCTGTGGGGCAAATGGTGGGTGGTGAGCAGGGACCACCCGCAGCCGTTGTCCATGCTGCCGTGTGACCTCCCACAGCTGCCAGCAGCCACATCCGCAGTGGGGGTGGCTGCCTGCAGAAGCCAATGGCAACTTTGGCAGCAGCCAATCTCGGGGGGGGGGGGAGCACGTGCCCCCCTCTGCCCTCCTTGTGCATCACCTATGGCCCCTTGGTTCCTTCTGTGGTTACATACATTACTGATTACATTCACACTACACAAGGAAGGAGCCTCAGACAGGTCCCTCTTGGGCCCAGAGCAGGAGCTATGCAGAACCTGAAGATAAAGCAGCTCTGCAGAGAATTGCACAGCAGCAAAATGCTTTGTTATGTTTTGTGACTGTTTTTGTTGTTGTTGTTTTAAGCTGTGGGCCATGAGAGTGCCTGAAGGGACAGGAGGAGGCTACTGAAGATGCCTTGAGAGGGGGTATATAATGTTGTCTGGAATAGCGGCCTCCCCGCCCCGTGTACTAAACAGGCACACCCAGACTATGGGGCCAAAGGTGAGGCAACTCGGTAAATACGGTGAGGGGGATCAAGCCCTAATGAGACTGTACAGAAGGTGAGAGAGTCCTGAGAGACTGGGAAGGGAGCTAGCTGTAGAGTCGACCTGAGGGACTGCGTACCAGGAGGCTTCTGTCCAGCCCAAGAACTGTATGGAGCTGCTATAAGGTCTAAGAATGGTGTGGGACTGTGGTAAGGTGCAGAAACGCTGTGGACTCTGCAGGTTTTAAATTTGTGTTTGGTGAAGGAGGTGGTAGGTGTTTTAGGGTAAGCCTAGTGGGGAGGCAATATGTATAGCACAACCCAGAAATGGCCATGCAGGCATATATGGGCCTATCCAATATAGACTCTGAGAGGGAGAGAGACTGAGATTTCTGCAATGGTGACAGGATTTCAGAATAATAGAATCATAGAAAGTTAGGGTTGGAAGGGACCTCAGGAGGTCATCTAGTCCAACCCCCTGCTCAAAAGAAGGACTCTTCCGAACTAGATCATCCCAACCAAAGCTTTGTCTAGTTGGGTTTTGAAAACCTCCATAAATGGAGCTTCCATCACCCCTCTGGGTAACCTGGTCCAGTGTTTTACTACCCTCCTAGTGAGAAAATTCTTCCTAATATCTAACCTAAACTTCCCTTGCTGCAACTTGAGACTGTTGCTCCTTGTTCTGTCATCTGCCACCACTGAGAACAGTCTAGCGCCATCCTCTTTTGAACCCTGGCAACCTGGTCAACCAAAGACAGTGTCCCATACTTAAAATGTGTGATATCAAAGCATGGCAGGTTAGCCTGGGGAGTATGCTAGGAAGCCAGAGAGGTAAATAGTAGGGGTGTGCAAAGCAGGCCCTATTCAATTCAGATTCAGATTTGGCCCGAATCTGGGACAGTGATTCGATTAGTTGATCTGGATCACTGTCCCCAATTCAATTCAGCCGAATCCAAATCTGAAGATTCGATGATGATTCGGAGAACCAGTGATTCAGACAGACGCAGCTTTAAAAGTTTTTTCTACATACCTTGAGGTACCAGTGTGGCTCATGAATGCTGGGGCGCATGGAGCATCCCACAGGAGTTTGGTTGGTGCCCTTCACGTGCTTGGCGGTGAACTTCTGGGTCTGCTGGGGAGCGTGCTGGCCCCCCCCCCCCGCTCCTCCCAGCTTGGCAATCAGCCATAGGGGTACTCTGGGTGCCCTCCTCAGACCCAGGAGGTACCGGTTGCCGAGCAGGGGGGGTGCGGCCGGGGGGGGGGGGGGTCCTGCATGCTCTCTGGTGGACCTGGAAGTGGATCGGAAGTGCCTCTGGTCTACTTCTGGGTCTGCTGTTGAGTGCACTGGGGAGCCCCCCACACTTCTGTGGGACAATCCATGCACCCCAGCATCGCAGCATTGACAAGTCACCTGCTACCTAGACATATGTAGAAAAAACATTTAAAGTTCTGTCTGTGTCTGAATTGCTGAATCTTTCCGAATCTCTCTGAATCTATTTGAAGAGATTAAAGGGTGCTTTGATTCAATTCGGATTCAGAGATTTGGCCACTGAATTGGGCCGAATCGAATCAGGTTCTAAAGCTTCACATAGTCTTAGTAAGTAGGCCAGGCAGGACACCACCCTAAGCCTGCTACCATCGTACTTCTAACAGTAGTATTAGGAGGTTAGAAAATTCAGCCACGAGTGTGATTTTTTTTTTCAAGTTAACAGTGCCTCATTAACATCATTATAAAGATTGCTGTTCAGTCCTATATGATGATTTCTGTTTTATAAGAAGTTTTTACCATGTGATTACTCCAAGCAGATGTGACAGAACAAACTGCACAAGTTTACTTGATGCCACATCACAGAAAACTGGTTGTAGTTCTTGAAGCCTAAAGCACTGAAGAGAGACCCTCAAGAAAACATGTTTTTCACAGGAAACAGAAGAAAATATTGTGTACCCCATACAAATGTGATTTTCCTCAGGCAGAAAGGATGCAACAAACCTCTGAATTAAAATTCTTTAAGTAACATAAAATGTTTTGAGTTTGGGATTTAACAGAGAAAATGTTGCAAAAGGAGAAAATGGTTCTATTGAAGGACCTAAGGGTAAAGTCTATCACCTTATTTTAGTTCATTGGAACATATTTTGGACATATATATAAAAATTAAGAGAACATTCTGTATGTACCTCCAAATCTGTCAATGCATGACATGAGCAACCAGGATGACAGCAAAATAGAACACCACTATTTTTTTCACATTATGTGGATAGACTGTAATGGTCTATAACTACAAATGGATTATGTGGTTCTGGTGTTATAGAACATCAGTAATTCTATATTTGCTTTTCCAAGCCAGGAGTGTTACCCATGTGAGGAGCTTCTTGCATGCTTCTGATTTCACCAGGGCATCCTCCCCACCTCCCATATACTAGGAGGTCAGTTTATCCTCTATTTCTGTCTCTGCCCTGTACCAGAGTCTGTGTACCCTCATTATACCCTTTCTCTTACCATGGTGCCCAAGTCTCCCTCTCACACCAGAGCAAAGAGTGCCACCTTCATTGGGCTATTATTTCTCCCTTCCATATAATGGTCCCCTCTAGGTCTACTGTTTTCTTTCTTTTCACCATTCCAGGTTCTCTATTCCTTTCCATTTTCTCACCCTGCCTCCTGCCAAGGGAATGGTGTATATCCAATTTTCTTCCTACCTATCATTATTATTTAATTTCTGCCAGTCTGAGAAATATTTTTTTTAGAGTGCAAAAATGATAAACTCTACTGGGAGATAAGCAGAGATGACATGACACATTGTTACACACATTGTTAGCTGTTAATGGCTGCCATAAACCAGCGGTTTGATCTGTAAAAACATAAGAAGTCAGCCTGGTTCAGACCGGTTTTCTGTCTAGTATTCTATCTTTGACTGTGGCCACAGTAGATGCGGTTCTCAAAGTTTTTATGCTGCGGCCCAGCAAACTGCAGCTGGAAGTGGCCATGGCCCAGCAAACTGTGGCCCAGCAGTCACAGCTGACCATGGCCGGAATTTCTGGCCAGCAGACAGGTAAGGATTTCCCCCTCAGCAGTGGAGTGGGTGGGCCAAACCCTGTGCTACCGCAGGCCCTGTAGAAGGAGCCGTGGCCTCTCCGCCTGGCTCTGGGGGGCTGTGGTTTGCTGGTCCATGGCCACTTCTGGCAGCAGTCCATGCCATGGACTGCAAGCCAACCCACCGCAGCCCGGCACCAGGCTGCAGCTCAGGGGTTGAGAACCCCTGTTTTAGAAGAATAATATATGAACTGGGTGTATCTGGGGCTATCCATCCTCTGTGATACATTCTCTAGCATCCACTATCTTGGTTTAGAGATGTCAGATAATATGCCCTTGACTATTCTGTTTAACTATTCATGGACCTAGCCCACATGAATCTCTCTAATCTGGGGGTGGGCAATTATTTTGGTCTGAGGGCCACTTAGGAAGTTTTGGAGTCCCAAAACTTGCTAAATGGCTCTGACCCAGGGCCTGGGCCACGCTGTCACCACCTGGTGATCCTAGAGTCTCCATGCAGACTGACCTGGGACATGGGGGGGCAGGGCACACTTGGTTGAGTGGATGGAATGGGGCCACAGGTGGATGGGGAGTGGCGTCTGGAAGGGGGATGGGTGGATGGGGCTGAGATTGGGATGATGGGGTGGTGACAGTGTGGGCTTGGGGCCCAGGGCCTGGGGCAGAGCCATGTTCTGCTCCCTGGATGACCCTGCCTGCAGAACTGGTATCTGTTGCAGGAAAGTGCAGGCAGCAGATTGTGGCTCTGCCTCAGGCCATGGCCTCATGCTGTCACCGCCCTGTGATCCTGATCCCGGCCCTGGCTCTGCCCACCTATCTCACTGTGGGATGCTGCCCCCCTTGCTCTCTCCCCCCACATCCCCATCTCTTCTGCCTGGCCAACTGTGTCTGCAGGTATCCCAGCTGGTCTCCATAGACGCTCTACCCACCTGTTCTGTCTGGCACCCCAGTGGTGGCTGTGGGATGGACAGCAGCAGTGCCCCGGCAGGGGGACCAAGTCTAGCAGCAGTGGTGGTGACTGGCAGCAGCAGGTGGAAGGAGCCACTGCTGTGGGGTCTGCTGATGTGTGCCTGGGGACAGCAGGACTGGCCACATGTGCCATGACCTGGGCTACCCCCATGCCTAGATTGGGTGAGGCGAAGGGACCTCCTGCAGGCTATATGAAATCCCTTGGCAGGCTAGATCCACCTTGCAGGCAGTATTTTGCCCACCCCTGGTCTAATCCCTTTTTGAACCTCGTTATACTATTTGCCTTTACAACCTCTTGTGACAATGAGTTCCCCAAGTTCATTATGCATTGCCTAAAAAATAGTTCCTCTTGTTTGTTTTAAACCTGTTAATTTCAGTGGGTGCCCCCTAGTTTTTGCATTCTGGGACTTGGTGAATAACACAACCCTATTGACTTTATCTGCACCCTTTTCGCGTGTCCAGACAAAAATGCATGTGTGGTCTGTGGCAATGCAAACCTGTCTGTTGCACTGTAAACTGCACGTGACATACCTGCATGCATTCGCTGTGCTGCTAATTTGTAGTGTGACATTTTTTTGACACCTGGAGATCCTGATGAAAAAAAGCAGGGTGGCGCATGTGCATTTTGAAAACTGCAGAAAAAAAACCAGGATGGCGCATGTGGCAGCAGAGTGTATGACCTGAAACTGCAGACTTGCCAGCCAGAGCCGTGGTTTGGCTGCTGACCAGGCTCTGTGCACTTGGATCGTCACCTCTGGAGCCCCAGGAGGCACCCAGGACCCTAGGTCAGGCAGCTGGGGCCAGCCTCCCCTACCCCACCTAGGTCCCTTTGCTGCATGCTGAAGTATGCTCAGGAACAAATAGCAGTGGCATAAATATGTGCCACTACTATTTGTCCCTGTGGAAATGCACATTCCTGTTCGTGGGGATGCACCCTTCATGATTTTATAGACCTCTGTTATATTCCCTGTTTTCAGTCTGAAGAGTCCCAGCTTTTTCTGTCTCCTACTGGTATGGCACCTGTTCCATACTCCTAATTATCTTCCTTGTCCTTCTCTGTACCTTTCCTAATTCTACTACATCCTTTTTGAGATGTGGAGACCAGAGCTGTGGTTGTGTTGGAGAGAGGGCCAGGTCTCCATGCATCTTCCATTTCCCTCTCTGTCTTCTGCCTTCCCCCAAAATCAAGAGCTTTCTGCCCACTAATAGTTGGAACATTTCCTGAAATTTTGGAATGAATTGGTTGTGGCTGTCAAAGGACAATGTGTTTTATGCAGACAGACACAAAAGCATGGAAATAACATGATGGCTTGTAAGTGTCAACCTGGCCAAAAGTTCCTCAAACTGCCGACAAGCAAAGTTTGTGACTGTGATGACAGTGGTCTTACGTAGGTAGTCACCCGCCGGTAAGGTATCCCCCTCCCTCGTTTCTCCTGCCACGACTTTGCTGATAAATTCTTACGGGAGGGTCCTAGTGGAGATCTTTTCAGAGGGGTTCCCCCCTCCCCCCGACATGGGTGTACTCACAGTTATGATGTGCGTTGTTCCACGGGGCTCCGCCACCCCTACACCCTGTCCACTCGCCAACCGATCCTGAGCTGGTAGGATGTTAGTCTTCACTCCTTTGCCGGCTTGTCCCTCTGTCGGACTCAAGCACAAAGGGATTCTAGCTAGGCGGTACAGCTCAGCCTGCCCATCCCTTTTCTTCTCTCTATCCTTCGGTCCTTCTTGGACCTCTTTGTGCCCTTTCACCCTATCTTCTTTTAGAAGTAGTATTCTTCTGGGACAGGGAGGCTCCCAGAGCTGCCTTCCCTTTCCCAATGCCTTCTAGGGGGTTCTGCACCCCTCCCTCGCTCTATTTCCCCTAGGGGAAATGCTGGCAATCGCAAGTAGCTTTGGCTTTCCCCTTGCTCCCTGTCTGCATAGGGGAGTACGGGTATCTCCCTGCTTGCTTCTTGCTGAGAGCTCGGGGCTTTCCCCTTGTTTGCCTCTGGCAGAGGCTTGGAGGCTTGCCCTGCCTCCTGCACCGGTATGGCACAGCCTATCTTATGCCTTTCCCCAGCAGGAGCGTCTGAATGGCAGGCGTGCTGCTTGCCTTCTCTCCCTCCCTCTCGCTCCCCCCTCCCCGCGGGTGTTGGTGGGGTTTTTAAATTTTCCCGCAGCAGCCATGCTGGCCTCTGTGATCGGCTCAGCTGCTTCCCTCACTGGGAACAGCTGCTTCAATAATCGGCGTAATGGCGGCTCGCGCGGTTGTAGCTGCGATTGTGGCCACCGTCGCGGTTCCGACTCCGGCCCCACCGAGTTTTCCAGGGCTAAGTCTCCCCCTCTGGGGTTCTGCATCGGGGTTTTGTGTGCCCCACAGACCTCCCTCACCTCCTCTCGTGCTTGTGAAGGCACGTTGCCACCACAGTGACATGTGACTGTGTGTGTGTTAAGGCACAGCAGGGTGAAAACTAGAGGGATGGTAGCCCCTGCTGAGGCCATGAAGCCTGCCAGGTTTCAAGGAGATAGGAGCAGGGGTTTCTGGGAAACTGCACCTCAGGCCGCTGTCAAGCAAAACTCATGACATGTGTGACTTTGTGTGTGTGTTAAGGTGCAGCAGGGTGAAAACTGCAGAGATGGTAGCCCCTGTTCTCACCCTCACAACTCCACTGCAACCAGTAAGCCCCAGGCCTCTCAAAGATCTTACAGGTTTGGGCTTTCCCCAGCCAGGACTATGTGGTGGCTGGAGGTTATCAGGTGCCTTCTGCTCTTGCCCGCCTTTCACCAGGGAGGTTTGTGGTCTTGGCATTTCCTGGGGCTGCCACACCACCAGCAGTCCCACCCAGGCCTCCCTACCCTGGCAGGGTGGAGTTTTAGGTCGTGCCCAGGATGATGTGGGGCCACCTCTTTCCCATATAGCTCCAGCCCTTAGACCTCCAAGTTCTTCCTGGCACAGGAGCTCAGCAGAGAATTGTTCTTCCCCTGCTGGCTGGTGAGAAACTAAGCTACTGTCTCCGGCTCTGAGAGTAGGGCATTAAATGGCCACCCTCATTAGCATCTGTCCTGCCACAAACATAGCCCTTTGTGCAGGTGTGAGGGAGGCCTGCCAGTTTCAGGCAGAGTGGTGCAGGGGCTTCTGTGATACTGCACCTCAAACTGCTGAAAGAAAAAACTTGTGTCACTTGTCTGTGTTAAGAGGTGTAGGTTGTAGCTGTGTTGGTCTAAGGACATAGCCCAGACAAGGCTCTTGGGGTCAAGCTGATATTTTTTATTAGACCAACTGAATAGTTGGAGAAATTCTTCTTTGCAAGCTTTTGGATTTAAAAACCCTTTGTCAGGCTGAGGAAACATTTAGTTGGTGTGTGTATGCTCTTCTTGGATGGAAGGAATAGTAAAGAAACCAGAGGCTGGCATGCAATGCAGGCAAGGAAGCCAGTCAGTGAAAATGGAAATGGAGGAATCAGGAGGAGAGAGACAGGCCGGGGTAGAGGGGAAGGGGGATATAGCGGGTAAAAGTGGAGAGGTACCTGAGGAGTCAGATGTCAGGCAGGTTGTACTGTCATAAATCCAATGTCTATATTGAGTCCATGAGTTTCTGTATCTAGGAGGTTGATGAAATTAAGTTCATAGTCCCATCTGTGCTTCACCAGTTCCTGCACCTCTGGTGAAAGTGGCTTGCCCCAGCCAGGAATATTGATTCCCCTGAAAGTTCTCCATTTTGTTCTGAAGTTCCCTCACTATGGGGATCACCTGGCTAGGGAGGGCATTGCCGGTGCTGAGGACCTCAAGGAACAGCTTGAGGACCACTGAGGTCTGAGAGATGGTATCCCACTTCGCTTTATTAAGGGGGCCACTGATCCCAATCTCTCTGAGCAAGGCCAAGATGGCCTTCTGTTTCTCCACTAACCTTTCCAGCATCAGGTATGATGTGGAGTTCTACCAAGTCTCCACATTCTTCATGATTTTGTGCTGTGGAATGCTAAGCTCTGCCTATTTCTCCTGCAGCATCTTGCCACCCTTGATGCTGCAGTGGAAGTAGCCTGTCACCTTCCTGCATTTTGAAATCAGCTGGTTGGTAGTGACGGCACCATCACTGGCAGCCATGTCCACCTCCAAGGCATCCCTGACTATAAGATGCAGCTTATGTGCCACATAGAAGATGCCAGCAAAGTTGCATCATGGTCTGCCTTGACCATATTGGCCCTATTGTCGGTGACCATGAACCCATGGGTGAGCTCACCCTGCCCAACGAGCCACCCCTGCACCATGCAGTTCATGGCCACCATGATCTCCCTTGCTGTGTGGGACTCATCCATCATCTCGGCTTGAAGGAGAGCCCACTGATGGCCTGACTGATCACACCACCTGTGAGGGAGAGGTAGGCGCGATCTCCACCCTGGCTGCTCCAGATGTCCAAGATGAAGTGGAAGGTTACATGAGGCCCTGCCTTTCATAGCTCCTCCCTCAAGTACTCCCTGCATGCCTTATACAGGGAGGGCACCACTGTCCTGCTAAAGGTGGTGCGTGTGGGCACTTGGTAGGATGGGGCCACGAGAGCCATGAACCACTTGAACCCTGGTCGTTCAACTAAGGAGAAGGGCTGGCCATCCAGAGCAAGAATCTCCCCAATGCTTTGGGTGACCTCGCTTGCTTTTGTAATGTGCCCCCCTTTGTCTGTGGCTTTCCCCCACTGGTCCAGGCTGGCCTGCCTATGCTTCATGGGGACAGGAGTTTTGGAGTGAGAGGGGGACTTCCCTTTGGGCATGCTCCCACTGGTGCCAAGCTGTGGGGGAACAAGGGCAAGGAGGTGCTGCTTCCCAAGATGCAGCAGCATCACTGTAGTGGTGAAGTGTTTCACCTCCCTGACCCAGCTGATGTGTCTTTGGCAATGCTGGCAGATAACATATTTGGGATCATCTGCCACCTCAAAATGATCCCACATTATGAGGTTGGGGATCCTGCCTTATCTCCCTCCTCAGTAGGCTGAGGCACAACAGCAGGAGGAGCTGCCTCAGTTAAGCCACTTGCCTGAGCCTCCACAACCTCAACCTTCTCTGAGGTGCTGCTTTCTGGAGCAGGAGACCGGGGTCTAGGGGAATGTTGAGAGGTATGGAGCACAAACTCAGATTCCCCCTCATTCCCCAGAATTTCTTGTGCTAGGGTGCTCAGGTCTCCTGCTTCCAGATCCAGCTCCTCCTCTGGCAGTGGGAGGCTCACACTGGGAGATGAAATTGGGGTGGAGGAGACTGTCATTCTGCAGCTGGTTGCTATTTCTGGTGTTAGGGGAAGTGGTGAAGGTGCAGGGACAGGTACTGCTCCCACCTCCTTGCTTCCATTTGCAGCAGAAGACTCATTGCTGCCAGGAAAGAGGATGCATCTATGTTTGGCGGGGGACGTGGAGTGAGACCTGCAGCTCAAGCTCTCCTTCTACCCCCTCTAGCCCCCTCCCTACCCTGCCAGAAGACCTGGCACCTGCATTTCCAGCACGCTTCATATTAATCTTTCCTGTGCTAGAAAATGTGACTGTCTGTGTGTGCAGCTGTACTATCTCTTCTCTGTGTGTATAACTAATAATATCTCATCTTTTTTTCTGATTACTGTATGTGTCTGACTTCTCTGTTGTGTTTACTGCATGTGTGTGTAACTAATAATATTAATATCTCTTCTTCTCTGTGTATGTGTGTGAGTGTGTGTAATGTATATGGTTTCCTGCACAGTGACTGATCACGCTGCCAGCGAAAACACAACTTTCTTTTAAAGTGTGTGTGTGTGGGGGAAATAATATGAACAAATAAGAGGTTTTTTGGGAAAAAATAAGTTGAAAGAAATGGATTGGATAGGGATAGGTAGAAGGATTCTAGGAAAGGGCTGTATCCAATTCTTTCCAAGAACAGAAACTGGCAGGAGACTGACTAAGAAGCCAAGCCAGTTCAGTAGTATCTCCCAGATACTGTTGCTCAGGTAGAAACAGCTCACAAAAGGGACAGAAAAGCTGCAGCCAGAGGCTTATATACTGTTTCTACATCCCTCCCCCAGACCACTGTGATTGGAAGGGGACTCAGGGAAAGATCACAGTCACTGGCCAGCTACAGATGTCAGTCTTTCCCACCCTGCTTCTCCTCCCTTTTCTCAGTTTCTGTTCCCCTGAAAGACTGCCTTCCAAATCTCTGAATCTTTTTCTGAATCTTTTCCAAATCTATTTGAAACAGGCTCCAGGAGTGGCGAGAGATGTGCGGGTGAAAGCCCCCTGAGCCCCCACTTCCCTGAAGCTCCCCAGTGACCCCCAGCAGCCGTGAAGCACCCTGCCGACCCCCAGCACAGCCGGAGGTAAGCGAGGCTGTGGTGGGAGGGGTTAACCCCAGGCAGTGGGAGGAGGCATCTGAGTGGGCCAAGGAGGGTCTTGCCCTGCCCTGGCCCCTACTTGGCCCAGCCCCCCAGGGAGAGAGTAGTGTAGGGGAGAGGGTACTTACCTGTCCCTCTCTGGTGGGGCAGGGTCCCCTAAATCCTGGGTAGCATCCCCCCTAGCCCGGGAACAGCATACCACCAATGGCGGGCCCACTGCGCATGCACGCAGTTTAAAAGGGTCTGCCAAAGCAAAAAAACCCGGACAGGCTCTGGGAGCAGTGAGAGATGTGTGGGTGAAAGCCTGCTGCACCCCTGAAGCCCCCCCCCAGTGGCCCCCAGCAGCAACAGAGCACCCCGCTGACCCCCAGCACAGCTGGAGGTAAGTGGGGCTGTGGTGGGGGGGGTTAACCTCAGGCAGTGGGAGGCGGTGGCAGAGTGGGCCGAGGAGGGTCTTGCCCCGCCCCAGCCCCTACTTTGCCCAGCCCCCCAGGGAGGCACATGACTGGAGCCTCATGAACAGGCCACAAACAGCCCAGTGCATGAGTTAGTGTGGAGTTTGCGCAGAAGGGTGAGTGGGAGGGCCTGAGGCCCTGCCTGTGCACCCCCTTGAGTAGGCATTCCCAGCCGTAGCAGGCCTACCAGTGGCCTGCCGTGAATGGGCACATGCCACACCCTGAGGGGCTCCTCAGAGGCCTCCACCCAGACGGAGCCCATGGTTCCAGGTTCCATGCAGACGGAGTCTCTGGCTCTTGGTTGCAGGGGCTGCCTGTCACTTTTTCAGGCTCTGGGGCCCAGGAGCATGGCCACCTCCCCTTGGGAGCTCTGCTGTCTTTTGGGGTTTCTGGCGCACCAGCTGGAGGAGCTCCAAGCCGCAGTCCAGAGACTGCGTGCCATCAGGGACTGTGAGCAGGAGATCGACTCCTACTGCCAGGCCCTTCTCCCCCGGGAGATGGAGGATAGATCATGGTCTCCCTCCAGGACAAGGGAGGACTCAGGGACCTCCCATTCTGTCCATCCAAGGGGATGGCCCAAGGTGGTCAAGGGCCCCAAGGCCCGCTGTACCAAGGTCCCCTCACCCCTGGAGCTTTGCAACAGGTACGAACCTCTTGCAGCCCCAGCAGAGCCTACTAAGTTGCCAACTCCCGCAGACAACACGGGCTGTACTGTAGCTACCGCCCCCACTCTCCCCAAGATAAAATGCAAAGTGTTTTTCATGGGAGACTCCATCCTTAGGAGGACTGAGGGGGCAATCTGCCACCCTGACCCCTTAGCCTGGGAAGTTTGCTGCTTCCCAGAAGCCCGTATCTGAGACATTGTGGAGAAGATCCCTAAGCTCCTTCAGCCCACTGACCACTATCCTATGCTCCTTATCCATGTGGGCACCAATGACACAGCTCAGAGCACTCCCAGCCAGGTCATGAAGCACTTCAGGGACTTGGGAGTGGGCTAAAGGGTTTGGGAGCACAGGTGGTGTTTTCTTCGATCCTGCTAGTCTTGGGCTATGGGCTGAGGAGGGAGAGGAGGATCCAGGTAGTAAACCAAAGACTGTGGTGCTGGTGTCATTGAGAAAACTTTGGCTTCCATGACCACAGTCCGCTCTTTGGTGAGAGAGGCAGTGAGCTGCTGGGAAGGGACGGCCTCCACCTCTCTCCTCTGGAGAGGAGACTTTTCTCAGCCAGACTGGCTTACCGGGCTTTAAACTAAGCCCGCCAGGGGACAGGGGACTACTGCCACTGCTGGTCCACTGAGCAACCCTTGCAAAGCCATCAGACCAAGGCATTTAAGAGAGCCCACCCCTGCCCCAGCCCTGGAACAATCTGTAGGCAAGGCAAGGGCCCCCAAGGGGACACTTGCCTGCCTGTACACAAATGCCTGGAGCTTGGGGAATAAACAGGAGGAACTTGTTCTCCTGCTTAACACAAATAATTATGATGTCATAGGGATAACAGAGACATGGTGGGACTTCACCCATGACTGGACCATGGGTATAGGCGGCTATACCCTGTACAGGAGAGATCAAGTGGACAAAAGGGGCAGGGGTGTAGCTCTCTCCGTCAAGGGGTGTAGCTCTCTACGCATCCCTGCAAGCCGATATTGGCGACCAGGGTGGATGATTGGAGACCCTCTGGGTTAAAATCCGTGGGGAACATGGCACAGGGGACGCAATGCTGGGAGTCTGCTACAGATCTCCCACCCAAAGTCAAGAGCTTGACCAGGAGTTCACCAGGGAATTGGCTGAGGTCGCATGCTCCCGGTGCATGGTTGTCATGGGAGACTTCAACTACCCAGACATCTCGTGGGAAGAGCACTCAGCTAAATCCGAGCGGTCGCAGATTCCTCTCATGTGTGGATGACCTCTATCTGACACAAGAAGTCTATGGGCCAAAGAGAGGTCGCTGCTCGGCCTGGTACTGGCAACCAGGGATGACCTAATCAGCGACCTAATGATCGATGGAAAGCTGGGTGACAGTGACCACGAACTGATCACCTTCACCATCCACTGTAAAGCTGGCAAGTCAGTCAACAATACAGAAGCCCTCGACTTCAGGAAAGCTGACTTTGACAAGCTCAGGAGGCTTGTCGGTGAGGCCCTAAGGGACCATGACTCCAAGGGGAGGGGAGTTCAGGAAGAGTGGTTGCTCCTTAAGGGAGCAATCCTTGTTGCACAAGCTAATGCTATTCTATCTGGGAGGAAAGGCAGCAAAAGGGCACAGCAGCCCCCTTGGCTCTCCAGGGAACTAGCGGACCTCCTGCGGCTAAAAAGAAAGACCTACAAAGGATGGAGGATGGGATCCACCTCCAAGGAGGAATATTCCACGCTGGTCCAGACCTGCAGGGAGGAAAGCCAAGGCTGCAACTCAACTCCAACTAGCTACAAGTATCAAGGATAATAAAAAATCATTTTTTAGATATGTGGGGAGCTGAAGGAAAAGCAAGGGCAACATTGGACCCCTGCTAAACCAGATGGGACAACTGACAACTGACGCCCAGGAAAAAGCCAACCTACTAAATGGGTATTTTGCATTGGTCTTTCATCAGTTCCATGGGATGCCCCTGCCCATTACAGGACAGGGAGGCCCAGGTGAGGCAGATTCCTTGCCCTCCATCAATGCTGACCTCGTGAAGGAACACTTTGAGAGGCTGGACACCTTTAAGTCAGCCGGCCCTGACAATCTACACCCCAGGGTACTCAAGGAGCTAGCTAGCATCATAGCTCAGCCCCTGGCACGGATCTTCAAGAACTCCTGGCACTCTGGTGAAGTGCCCAAAGATTGGAAGAAGGCCAATGTGGTGCCTACCTTCAAGAAAGGGAGGAAAGAGGGTCTGGCAAAGTAATGTTCCATCAGCCTGACCTCTATCCCAGGGAAGGTCTTAGAAAAGATTATCAAAGAGGCCATTCTTAACGGATTGACGGATGGCAACATCCTGAGGGCTAGCCAGCATGAGTTTGTTGCGGGTAGGTCTTGCTTGACCAATCTTATTTCCTTTTACGACCAGGTGACCTATCACCTGGACAAGGGAGAGGAGATTGATGTTGTATATCTTGACTTCAAAAAAGCCTTCGATCTGGTATCCCATTTGGCTAAACTTGCCAACTGCGGCCTTGGATCCACCACAATCTGCTGGCTGGGGAATTGACTCTGTGGTTGAACCCAGAGGGTGGTGGTTGCTGGAAGTCAATCGTCATGGTCCCCTGTGACCAGTGGGATCCCTCAAGGCTCTGTCCTTGGACCTATATTGTTCAACATCTTCATTAATGATGTGGACATTGGAGTCAGAAGCAGACTGGCCAAGTTTGCCGATGATACCAAACTTTGGCGTAAAGCATCCACACCTGAGGAAAGGAGGGCGATCCAGGCTGACCTTGATAGGCTCAGGAAATGGGTGGATGGGAACCTGATGGTGTTTAACACTGAAAAATGCAAGGTTCTCCACCTTGGGAGGAAAAGCCTGCAGCATCCTTATAGGCTCGGCAGTGCTACGCTGACTAGCACTATGGATGAAAGGGACTGGGGGGTCATGACTGACCGCAAGATGAACATGAGCCTTCAATGTGATGCTGCGGCTAGTAAAGCGAGCAAAATGCTGGCTTGCGTCCATAGATGCTTCTCAAGCAAGTTCCAGGACATCATTTTCCCAGTGTACTCGGCCTTAGTGAGGCTGCAGCTGGAGTACTGTATCCAGTCTTGGGCTCCACAATTCAAAAAGGATGTGGAGAAGCTTGAGAGAGTCCAGAGAAAAGCCACGTGCGTGATCGTAGGTCAGGAAAATAGACCTTACGAGGACAGGCTGAGAGCTATGGGACTCTTCCGCCTGGAAAAGCGTAGGCTCAGGGGTGATCTGATGGCCACCTATAAGTTTATCAGGGGTGTTCACCAGGATCTGGGGGAATGATTGCTCACCAGAGCGCCCCAAGGGATGACAAGGTCGAACGGTCACAAACTCCTCCATGACAATTTCAGGCTGGACATAAGGAAGAATTTCTTTACTGTCCAAGCCCCAAGGTCTGGAATAGCCTGCCATCGGAGGTGGTTCAAGCACTTACTTTGAACGCCTTCAAGAGAAATTTGGATACTTATCTTGCCTGGATCCTATGACCCCAGCTGACCTATTGCCCCTGGGGCAGCGGGCTGGACTCGATCTTCTGAGGTCCGTTCCAGCCCTAATGTCTATGAAATCTATGAAATCTATGATTTGGAGTATCTGAATCAATTCAGAGAGTTTTTTTTCCCTCTCAATTTGATTCGGATTCAGTGATTCGGCCTCTGAATCCAGCTGAATCTTCTCCAAATTGAATCAGCAACAGAAGCTTCGCACACCCCTAATAAACAAGGTGCATATCTTATTGGAGGCCATGTGGTATGCAAGAAAACATGAACAACTTGTGTCTCCTGAGGCTGGCAGGGCATGGTGACCACTTGCAGGTGGTGGTGGCGGTGTTGGTGGCAGGGGTGTGGCGGTGGTGAGTGGGGACCGCCCACAGGCAGCCACAGTGACATCAGCGGTGAGGGTGGGTTGAGTGGGGACTGCCTGCAGGCAGCCACAGCAGTGTCAGTGGTGAGGGGTGGGGGTGGCAAGTGGTAACTGCCTGCAGACACCAGCAGCAGTGCTGGCAGTGGCCAATCTCAGGGGAGCCATGTGCCCCCCCTGTACCCTCCCATGGGTTGTCTATGCAAGAAAATACGGTAATATGCACTCTGAAATTTGAATGCAAGGAACTGAGCACAAGGAACTTGGAGGTCTCTCTCAGCTTTAACTTCTTTTTCAAGTTATAGTTAGGTAATTGCATATTGTCTCCTTTCTAATCATCCTGCTCTTCTTGCCTCATGTTGGCATTCACTGGCTAGTGGCAGCAAAACTATAACATTAGCGGGTGGGTATTTATTTCTGAAAGTTGTAAGATGCTGCAACAGAGAGTTTAAAGACAACAGATGTAATCACAAGTAAGGCGATCTACTGTAAAGCTAGGGGAGAAAACCCCTGCTTCAATAAATAGATAGTCCAGTAGCCATACAAGGTACAATATGAACAAAACCTTGGTCTATGCCCTAGATCAATGGTGCTCAGCCTTTTGACCCTGTGAGTGGCACAGGGCCAGTTTGTGGCCCAGGTCAGGCCCCTTCACCAGGATTGGATCCCAGGCGTCAAACGATGCATTGAGAAAGTGAACCGATGACTCCAACAGTGGTGCTGCTGAGAGGGCTTTGGCTTTCTCGACCACAGCGCACACTTCAGTGAGAGAGGACTCCAGGGAAGGGACAGCATCCACCTCATGCAGAGAGGTAAGTCCCTGTTCTCAGCCAGGATGGCCGATCTTCTAGATAGGGCTTTAAACTAAGATTGCTGGGGGACGGGGAAACACTGACTGGAGCTTGCCAAGGACTGACATACAAGAAAGCTCCATAGACAGGGAGACTAGGAGAGCCACTCTTGCAGGAGCTGAGGGAACAGTTATCCTTCAGCATGACAGGAAGCCGAGGGTCTCAATAGGAGTGCTTAGGTCCCTATGTACATTAATGCCAGGAGCATGGGAAACAAGCAGGAGGAGCTAGCCCTCCTGCTGACTGGTGGGCATTATGGCCTAGTAGGGATTATGGAGACCTGGTGGGACTCCTCATGTGATTGAAGCATATCCATAGAGGGCTACACCCTGCATAGAAGGGACCAGGTAGGGAAGAAAGGTGGAGGTTTAGCTCTCTATGTGGAGGAGCAGTACACCTCCTTGGAGGCTGACATTGGCTTCAAAGAAGAACGGCTTGAAATCCTCTGGATCATTCTGCGGGGGGTGGGGGGTGGCGCGCAGAGAGAGAGACCTAACTGTAAACCTACAGTAGGTTTACAATTAGGTCTACAGGCCACCAAATCAGGTGGAGGAACTCAATTTAGAGTTTGCCCGAGAACTGGCAGAGGCCGTGTGTGCACGGGACATGGTTGTCATGGGTGACTTCAATTTTATCCGAACATCTCTTGGGAGGAATACTCGGCCAAGTTGGACCAGTCAAGTTCCTTCCTGACCTGCATCAAAGAGCTCTTCCTGGCTCAGCAGGTGCACAGGCCAACTGGAGGTAACGCTCTTCTAGATTTGGTGCTGGCCAAAGGAGACAACCTGGTGACTAACTTAAACATAGAGGGCAGCCTGGGTGACAGTGACCATGAAACCATCATGTTCACTGCCTGATGCAAGGCAGACAGATTTGATAACAGGGTTGATGTCTTGTACTTCAAAATGCAAATTTTAACAAGCTCAAGTCACTAACGCGGGTAGCGTTGCGGGACCAGGGACCTAAAGTGAAAGGAGTGTATGAAGAGTGGTTGCTCCTTAAGGTCAGGGTCCCTGAAGCACAAAGGAAATCAATTCCCATGCAGAGGAAAGGTACCAGAAGAGCTAGGAAGCCCTCTTGGCTAAACAGGGAAATCATGGTCCTCCTAAGAAAGAACAAAGAGGTGTACAAACAATGGAAGCTGGGGACAGGACCCAAGGACTATACAACAACAGCCTGCACTTGTAGGGAACAAATTAGAAAGGCTAAGGTGATGACTGAACTTAGATTAGCAACGGGAATCAAGGACAACAGGAAGTCCTCCTTTAGGTACGTAGGGAACAAGAGGAAAACAAATGGGAGTGTGGGGCCTTCGCTCAACAACTCAGGAGAGCTGGTTACTGGCACTCAGGAGAAAACTGAACTCGTGAATGACTACTTTGCTTTGATATTTCACTGGGCCAAGGGGAAAATCTTGCCAGGTAGGGTACAAAATGAGCAGGGCAAGAATGTGACTGCCTCCCTATTATTGCCATAGAACTGGTATATGATCAATTAAAGAAATTAGACATATATAAGTCAGCAGGACCAGATGAACTCCATCTGAGAGTGTGGAAGGAGCTGGTTGAAATCATCGCAGAGCCCCATGTGAAACTCTTCCAAAACTTGTGGCACTCTGGAGTGGTCCCTAAGGACTGGAAGAGGTTGTTGTGCCCAAGAAGGGGAAAAGGGAGAACATGGGTAACTATAGGCCAATTAGCCTAACTTCTATCCAAGGGAAATTCCTGGAAAGATTCCTTAAGGAATCTATCTGCAATAGGCTTGTAGAAGGTAGAATTCTGAATGACAGCCAGCATGGCTTTGTTGTGGGAGGGTCTTGTCTTCTAAAAAGCCTTTGATCTCGTATTCCACAATGCTCTCATGAGAAAATTGGAGGATTGTGGGGTTAACTGTGAGACAGTTAGTTGGGTAGGAAGCTGGCTGTGGGGTAGGACCCAGAGAGTCCTAATGAATGGATCTGTGTCGTCCCAGTGAGCAGTGAGCAGCGGTGTCCCACAGGGGTCAGTGCTTGGTCCAGTACTTTTCAACATCGTTATCAATTATTTGGATGTGGGGGTGAAGAGTTCACTGGCCAAATTATGGGTCAGCGTGGTCATGCTTGAAGATAGGCTACAGATACAGGCAGATCTAGACACGTTGGCAAGTTGGGTGAGTCAGAACCAGATGAAGTTCAACACTGAGAAATGTAAAGTGCTCTGCCTGGGGACAAACAACCCCCTACACACCTACAGGCTTGGTGGCGCCAAACTGACCAGCCCCATGAAAGGAACTCGGGGGTAATAATATACCACTGTATGAATATGAACTGGCAGTGCGACACTGTTGCCAGCAGGGCAAATGATACTCTGGCATGCATCAATCGGTGCATCTCCAGCAAAACCAAGGAAGTGATTCTTCTGCTGTACTCAGCATTGGTGCAACTCCAGGCTGGAGTACTACGTCCAGTTCTGGGTGCTGCATTTTAACAAGGTCAAGCTTGAGAGAGTCTAGAAGAGCACTACCCGTATGATCAGAAACTTGTACAGCAAGCTATACAAGGAAAGGCTGAAGGACCTGGGAGTCTTTTGCCTGAAAAAGAGAAGGTGGAGAGGGGACTTGGTAGCAGCTTACCACTACATCAGGGGAGTAGGCTCAGTGAACAACTGTTCACCAGGGCACACTTGAGGAAAATCAGCAGTAATGGCCACAAACTCCTGGAAGATGGTTTCAGGCTCAACATTAGGAAAAACTTCTTCACAGTCAGGGTGTCCAGACTGTGGAATAGATAGGCTCCCTCCAGAGGTGGTGTAATCACCTACCCTGAAAGTCTTTAAGAGGAGACTGGACAGTCACCTTGTTGAGGTCACCTGATCCCAACTGTCTTTCCTGCCTGGTGCAGGGGGCTGGATCTGATGATTTTATGAGGTCCCTTCCAGCCTTACAATCTATTAATCTATGCTGCTCCTGCTCAGCCCCACATGCTGGGATCAGGACCCACATTTTTCCTGCCAAGTGCTGAATGATGGGATTGAGCCCTGGCACCCTGAGCTGCCCCCAACCAGCCCTGCATACCAGGATTGGGCTCTGCATACTGGGATTGGGCCCTGGTACCTCACACGGCCCCACCTGGCCCAATATGCTGGAATTGGGCCCTGTGGCAACCTGCATACCCAGTTTAGCATGTCGGGCCAAACTATCTGGCCTGCAGGGCTCCCCACAGGTCTGGATATTTGGCAGCAGGGGAACAGCAATTAATGCTGCCACCAACTCTTTGGGCTCCTATACATGTGCACAGAGCCTGCTCCAATGCGTTGGAAATCCAGTGTATTGGGGCAGACTCAATTAATCAAGTCTGCTTGAGTGTGGAAATTAATCCGCTTCAGCAGACTCTAACATCATGACCCTTCCTGATAAAAGGGTCTGGCACTGAACTCAACTAAGGCAGAGTTCACAACCTAATTGCCCTTTTGATGTAGCTAGATATTTAATAAAGTTAAAAGCAAAGAGCTCTTATGGATACTCTGCATATCCTCATGTCTTTTTTGTCCCGGTTGCCTTTGGAGTAAACTTTTATCAGACATATTGTGAGCAGCAAAACCAGGGTTGCCAACTGTCAATAAATTTAGTGACTGTCAGTTTTGAAAAAACCCCAACTAGGCTGCAAATGGCTGTCAGTAAAGTGCATCACAGTGTTTAGCCATCAGTAAAAATATTACACCACAGCTTGATTGAAGCTCTGACAGGCAGACTACAGTTGTGCCATCTGGGCTAGGGACAGGCATTCAAAAAGCCTGAGCCTCAATTTAGTCAGTCTTTGCAGGTTAATCTAACCTGGCTAGACTAAATCAGTTTTGTAACCAGACAGACATCACAGAGATACTAGAGCAGCCCTCCCTTCCCTTGCACAGAGCTGAGCTGAGGGGGGCATGGCCAGGCCCTAGCAGGACCTCTGATTAGAGAGGGATTCTCCCCTTGATAACAGGGCATTTATCAGCTCTGCTATCAGCCTTTAACACCTTATCAGAAAATAAAGCCTCACTCATTACAAGCTCTTCTTAAACAGCTTTTTCCAAAGGAAGAAATGCAGGGACATTGCACATTCATGGAAGAACTGGATGCCTTTAAGTCGGCAGGCCCGGATGGGCTCCATCCGAGGGTGCTGAAAGCACTGGCCAACATCATTGCAGAGCCACTGGCGGGAATATTCGAACGCTCATGGCGCACGGGCCAAGTCCCGGAGGACTAGAAAAGGGCTAACGTGGTCCCCATTTTCAAAAAGGGGAGGAAGGAGGACCCGGGCAATTATAGGCCAGTCAGTCTCACCTCCATCCTTGGTAAAGTCTTTGAAAAAATTATCAAGGCTCACGTTTGTGAGAGCCCGGCAGGGCAAATTATGCTGAGGGGAAACCAGCATGGGTTTGTGGCGGGCAGATCGTGCCTGACCAACCTAGTCTCTTTCTATGACCAGGTTACGAAACGCCTGGACACAGGAGGAGGGGTGGATGTTGTATACTTAGACTTCAGGAAGGTCTTCGATACGGTATCCCACCCCATACTGGTGAACAAGTTAAGAGGCTGTGATGTGGATGACTGCACGGTCCGGTGGGTGGCAAATTGGCTAGAGGGTCACACCCATAGAGTCGTGGTAGATGGGTCGGTCTCAACCTGGAAGGGTGTGGGCAGTGGGGTCCCGCAGGGCTCGGTCCTTGGACCGATACTCTTTAATGTCTTCATCAGCGACTTGGACGAGGGAGTCAAATGTACTCTGTCCAAGTTTGCAGATGACACAAAGCTATGGGGAGAAGTGGACACGCCGGAGGGCAGGGAACAGCTGCAGGCAGACCTGGATAGGTTGCACAAGTGGGCAGAAAACAACAGGATGCAGTTCAACAAGGAGAAATGCAAAGTGCTGCACCTAGGGAGGAAAAATGTCCAGCACACCTACAGCCTAGGGAATGACCTGCTGGGTGGCACAGAGGTGGAAAGGGATCTTGGAGTCCTAGTGGACTCCAAGATGAACATGAGCCGGCAGTGTGACGAAGCCATCAGAAAAGCCAATGGCACTTTATCGTGCATCAGCAGATGCATGACAAATAGGTCCAGGGAGGTGATACTTCCTCTCTATAGGGCGTTGGTCAGACCGCAGTTGGAGTACTGCGTGCAATTCTGGGCGCCACACTTCAAGAAGGATGCGGATAACGTGGAGAGGGTCCAGAGAAGGGCAACTCGTATGGTCAAGGGCCTGCAGACCAAGCCCTATGAGGAGAGACTAGAGAAACTGGACCTTTTCAGCCTCCACAAGAGAAGGTTGAGAGGTGACCTTGTGGCTGCCTATGGGTTCATCACGGGGGCACAGAAGGGAATTGGTGAGGATTTATTCACCAAGGCGCCCCCGGGGGTTACAAGAAACAATGGCCACAAGCTAGCAGAGAGCAGATTTGGACTGGACATTAGGAAGAACTTCTTCACAGTTCGAGTGGCCAAGGTCTGGAATGGGCTCCCAAGGGAGGTGGTGCTCTCTCCTACCCTGGGGGTCTTCAAGAGGAGGTTAGACGAGTATCTAGCTGGGGTCATCTAGACCCAGCACTCTTTCCTGCTTATGCAGGGGGTCGGACTTGATGATCTATTGAGGTCCCTTCCGACCCTAACATCTATGAATCTATGAATCATGTGTATTGGCATCCCTGTGCTGAAAAATGGAAGTGGGGTGCTTTGAACTAAAGCTCATTTGACGAGCATTGACAAGCTTTAGTTCAAAACACCCCACCGCCATTTTTCAGCATGGGGACACTGATACACAGGTTATAATGAGGATTAGCTGCTCTCTATTTTACTTTGAGTTTTAAATACCAACTGGAAGGCCTTCAATTGTACTTGCAGATCCAGAGGCAGTGAGTACAGTTTGTGGAGTGGAACTGTCACCTACTGCCATTGATATACACCCTTGAGTAAATGGACTGAGTGCTGAATGGGTCTGGAAGGAGCGGGAGGCCTATTTCAAAGGAGACTGCTTCTATTTACACAGTGATCCTAATTCTGGTACCAACCCACTGGTAAATACATAGTATAGGGGAGTTTTGATAGAATGTTTTAAAAGCAAGCGTACGCAGTGTCAAATGTATTACCCCAAGAACCTTGTCTTGCAGCTAGCCATGACTTTTCACAAACGCACAGGCATAAGGAAGCACAAATAAATGCTGGGAGTGTTGGACATGCTGCAAGCACAAACAAACACTTTAAATAACATGCACTTTTATTTCCACAAGTTTTTTTTAAGAGTGCCAAGAACAATTTGAGTCTGTATCTATATTTATTAAAAGTGGAAGGTTATCATACAAGAGGTCTCATCAGTTCCAAAGCATCACAAATCTTTTAACTGACTGTGTAAATTTTCTTTATATATACACAGTGGAATTCTGACACACTGCAACCTTCTGGACATCTGACTCCCCAGGTACCTCTGCACTTTTACCTGCACTCCTACATTCCCCTTCCCCCCCTGCCTGTCCCTCACCCCATGATGCCTCCATTTCCATTTTCACTGACTGGCTTTCTTGCCTGCATTGTGTGCCAGGCCAGCCTCTGGCTTCTTTACTATTTCTTCTATCCAAGACCAGGAGACACACCAACTGCATGTACTTCCTCAGTTTGACAAAGGGTTTTCCAACCCAAAAGCTTCCTAAGATACATTTTTCTAACTATTTTGGGGTTTTTTCATAATAAACATATAAACATAAAAACACAAGATAAGCCATCACACACCACAAGTTACATATATCCAACACAACCTCTTTACTTCTTGCTGTCAATTCTTTTATAAAAAGAAAGGCTCTGTGGCAGGTCCATCTGGGTACCTTTGATACTGCTGGTGCTATTGGTGTTGAGCCAGCTAAGTTATTTTGACCTGCCATGGTTTACAGTGGTGGACTGGGCTGAGGCTGTAGGAGATGAGGAGGCCTCATGGGGGCACACTGCCATGTTGTGCAGAGGCCCCAGTGCCAGGAAGGGCGCACATGCGCGTACACACAGTCCCACAAGCACCCATGTCATGTGTTTTGCCTGCCTGTGGCCAGAGGTGCAGGGCCCCAGGACCCAGACTCCCCCTGCAATTATCTCCTTGGCAGCTGGCAGGCTTTGTGGCCTCAGCAGGCCCTAGCAGGCCTGCAGTTTTCACCCCACTGTGCCTTAACATGCACACAGTGTCACCTATGTCATGAGTTTTGCTTGTCAGCAGTTTGAGGTGCAGTTTCCCAGAAACCCCTGAACCTATTTCCTTGAAACCTGGCAGGCTTTGTGGCCTCAGCAAGAGCTACCATCCCTGTAGCTTTCACCCTGTTGTGGCTTAACACACACACGTGACATGAGCTTTGCTTTCAGGATATGAGGTGCAGTTTCCCAGAAACACCTGCACCTATCACCTTGAAACTTAGTAGGCACCATGCCCTCAGCAGAGGCTACCACCCCTGTAAGTTTCATCTAAATCAGCTGAAAAACAACAGAGTTATAGACATTTCATTGATTCCCCATTATACCCTATGGCCAAATCTCCGAATTGCCGAATCTTTTCCGAATCTATTTGGAAAGCCTAAAGCTTCTAGCAGTTCAATTCAGAGTAATAGATTTGGCCTCCAAATTGTCCGAATCATCTCCAAATCTGAATCGTGATCCGAAGCTATGCACAGCCCTATTGTGCATGTTTTTTAAAGCCTTATCATATTGTTTACTGAGTCTTATGAGGGCAGAACCCACTTAGATTAAAAGCAGGAATAAGTTTGGGGCTTGTAAACTCTATGCCTGTATGTGAGTCAATACACAGCTCCAAAGAGATGGGAGACTAAGAACCACTTAAAATTAGTTTAAGGACCACATTTTCAAAAGCTAATATTGCACCTGCAATTTTCTCACCACTGAGCCAATGCAATTTTGCAAGTCTAAATGGCAGAATGTATAATTTGTGCTTCCTGCATTGGATCACATTTGTCAAAAGACAGCCATTGGAAAATATAATTGAAAGTATCCCTGTTTGGAGCAATCTCAGTCTGGATTATCTGCCATTATATAGAACTTCGTATGGTCCTCTGGTGATGATGCTAGCTCACCCTATCAATCAAAAGCTTGAGAGAGTCCAGAGAGCCTCCTGTATGATCAGAGACTTGTGCGGCAAACCATACGAGGAAAGGCTGAGGGACTTGGGTCTCTTCAGCCTAAAAAAGAGAAGGCTGAGAGGGGACTTGGTAGCAGCATACCGCTACATCAAGGGAATACATCAAGGGTTCGGCAAACAATTGTTCACCAGGGCACCCTTGGGGAAAACCAGGAGTAATGGCCTCAAATTCCTGGTAGACCGTTTCAGGCTTAACACTTGGAAAAACTTCTTCACAGTCAGGGTGTCCAGACTGTGGACTAAACTCCCTCCAGTGGTAGTGCAATTACCTACCCTGGAAATCTTCAAGAGGAGACTGGATGGTCACCTTGCTGTGGTCACCTGACCTCAGTTGTCTTTCCTGTCTAGTGCAGGGGGGCTGGACCCAATAATTTTGTGAGGTCCCTTCCAGCCCTTTACAATCTATGAATCAGAAAAAAAGACCCCCCCCCCCCCACTTGAATCAACCCAGTTCAGCAGGTGTCTGTATCTTTATGGGTAGCAGCTTCACAATGTTTTTTGGCAGTTTGTTACATTGCCTGCTTGATTTATGAAGGTTTTACTCATCCTTCTCCCACAAGTCCTTGGCTGTACCTTACAGTAAGCTCATTACACCTTTTGTAAGTTCCTGTTCTTCTTTATAACATCTGTTGACAGGTACTGATTTCCGCTCTGTATTATTTTGTCCAAGCTGCACATACCCAGTCCTTTTAGTCTGCTTATCGGTCATAATTTGTATTTTAACATTTTGTTGTTTTTCTCTCTTCAGTTTGACCAGCTTTTCTAAAATGTGACACTAAAATCCAAATTGTTTATTCCAGTTCAGGTCTATCCACTGCTGTCTAGACTTGAGTAATTATCTTGCTTGTTTTTTATGTAATAGTTCTGTTGATATAGCTCAAAATAGCATTGCATTTTTCCAGATAACTGATGTTGGTTAACTGTACAAATAATGGACTATCATCCTTTCTGCTTTTTCTTACACAGGGATGAGGGGAATGAGAAATGGTCCCCTTTAGTTAAAATTTTGTTGAAGTGAGAGTGTAAGATCATAAGATGCACAGGACAGAATCCTATTTCACTTTATCCTCCTGAGTGGTAGTTACCCAGCCACATAACTGTTGCTTTTGGTATTTATGTACAGTTTGTGATTCAGCTGTGGGCAGCACTGGCGATGTGTAGGGGGTGCACGTGGGTGCACGTGCACCCTCTGAGATTGGCAGTGCACCCCCTGAGAGAAGCTCTGCTGATGCTGCTGGCAGCACCTATGGGTGGTTGGTGCTCACCACCCCTCGCCCCTGCTGCTGACACCACCCCGGCCGCCTGCAGTAGCTCCCCACTGCCACGTCCCCTCTGCTGCCGTCGCCTGTAGGCAATCACTGTGCCCCCCCCAGCCTCTGGGGGCACGCGTCATTCATGCTGGGCAGGCAAGTGTGCATGGGCCCACAGAGCATGCTCAGTAGGACTTCATATGGTACAGTGCCATATATGCAACCAGGTATTAGTGTAAGGCCACCTAAGTCCCCAAATTGCAGCTATGCAAGAAACCATGACCAGTGGGTGTTAGATACTTCAGTAGAGAGAGATAGGTCCTACCACATTTTAGCTCAATAGCCTAGCTGTTTAGGGCACCAAGAAGCTGAAGACACCAGGTTCTAGAATTTCCTCACTTAGAAAGGTTTTAGCTTGCATTTCCTGCTTCTTAGGTAAAGGCTGTACTCAGCCACAGGTTGGGCATTATCTAGTTTCTTTTTGAGTTCCTGACTACGCTCTGTCTAATGAATATTAAGCACAAGATGCAATGGTCCTGGGTCTTCTGGTTCCTAGGTGAATACTCTAAGCACCATGCTATTGGGATAAAACATGGGAAAGTAATTGTCCTCTTCCATTTTGCTTCTGGCAGGTAAGTATGAAAGTCAGTTCTATTTTGCCCACCTCCCAAACTGTGTAACTGCCCAAAATTACACTTAACGAAGATGGTTAACTGCCCTTTAGGCCCATAAAGTGAAATAAGATTTGGCTCACAGACTTTGCAAAATGGACTTTAAAGCAACTGTGGTATATCTGTGGGGATTGGTTATACCATAATGGAATAGGAGCTAGATAGTGCAGATCAGAGATAATCTTGTCCTGGAGTGGTGTAACTTTGAGCCGCATAATGAGTGCTTAAAACTACTTTAAGGTGTTAATGTGTGGACAGTCCAGGGATTAAGAGCTCTAGTAGCCACACAAAATTATTATGTAACAAGGCCCTGAGCATAGGCGGAGGGAGACATTTATTTTGGGGAGGGGCTGAGTGCATGCTTGTATGTGCGTGCACCCTCCCCCCAGGAAAGATTGTAGGGGAAGGGGAAGGGGTGGGGGGTGGGAAAGGGCAGTGGAGAGGAGTGAGGCTGAGGATGCACTGGGTTGCGCTTAGGCTGGGCTGGGTCATGGGGCAATTGGAGCCTGGCTGCTCCCCCGGGAACATGGGTGGGTGGCTCCCATTGCTGCATGCACCGTGGGGGAGCCAGGGGAGGTGGGGCATGTTCCTCACCTCCTTGGCTCTCCCATGCCATGCTGCTGGACAAGCCACTGGGCTCTGATTGCCCCGCGACTTGGCCCAGCCACTGGGCTCTGATTGCCCAATGGTGAATGGGGCCTCAGCAAGGCCAGCTCGTAGGACAGTTGGAGCCCAGCAGCTCCTCCAAAGGCATGGCGCAGCATGGTGCCAGGGAGCCAAGTGTGGGGGCACGTCCCACCCCCAATCTTTGCACAGGGTAAGGGTGTGCTGCAGCTGTGAGTTGGGCTCTGCCTGCTCCCTGCCTCCACACCTCGCTGCCGCTGCTTTGCTGTGCGGGGGGTGGGGGTGTTAGCTCATGCTGGCTACTGTGTGGTAATCACTGGGGGAGGGAGAGTTGGAGTAGACTGATCGCTGCCCCCCTTCAACCCCTCTTTGAGGGACGCTGTCCTGGGAATGGAGATCCCTGGTACCCAAGGAATCTTAATCAACCCTGATAAGAACCCCAGCCCACATCCACTCTGGTTCTCAGCTTTGGAAAACATCCTGATTTTTGATGCAAGGATACAATGACATGAGACACAGGATTCTTTCTGTTTTACATAAAAATTCCTGTAGTAATGTTTCCATTCAGGCTTTAGCCTGGGTACATGATACCCAGATATCAACACACAGGGGTGGGGGTCGGGGGGCAGCCAGACCCTTTGTGTACCCTTGTGTAGCCCTAAGTGTACCCCACACCCAGAACCCAGTACAACAAGTGTGCAGAAAAAGCAGGGAGCAGAACTGCTTTGGGACCAGGCTTGGGCAGGGGGGCAGCCCCTTTGGGAGGCCTGCAGTACAGACCCCTGATGCCAATCCAGTCTTGTGAAGGGGAGGCAGGAAGGCTCACTCTTGCAGACCTTTGCATGAAAAGATTTCCCACCCTAACCAGCAGCACCCCATGCAACGAGCACCCAGAAAGACATGGGAAGCTTTGCAAGGGAGGCAGGCAGCATTGCTTATTGAACTCAACCCCCCCAAAAAACCCGTGGCTCTCAAGCAAAGCTGCCAACAATTCCCCCCAAAAAAGCATCCCAGCACAACCCAAGAAAATAAACCAACCAAAATATCAAATCTTGTCCTAAAACTCCACCTGGTAGTAAAGTAATACTGAAAGGGCAGGCGGGTAAAATTGTTCTGATGTGCCCTCTAGCTCATTTTACTAGTTATAGCTTAATAAGGCGTTACGTGGGGAATCACGTCCACGTTACTGAGTTAGTTGTCATAAAGTAAGAGAGGAAAATTAAACCAGGAACATTTTTAGCGGGTAAATGCCGATTATGTGGATAAGCGCCCTATGTGATGAAGGCATTTCACCCTCCAAATCAAACATTTGCAAAAGTTACTTGTCACATCTATAGTTCCAAACGTATTTGGTTTCTCTCTTAATACTTTAATGCATTTTTGTTTGGAAAGCATCACTGTACTTTTGAATGTAGTAAAAATAACAATAACATGCACAAAGCAAGATAAGTGTGAGTGAACATGGTGTCACCAGTCCACCCATACACTTGAGATATGTGTTCACCATGAAATTTAGTTTCAAAGTGTGGCTCCCTTTATGGCTTTTGACCTCATTACCTGGAAAGATCATGGAGCAGGTCCCCAAGGAATCTATTGTGAAGCACCTAGAGGAGAACAAGGTGATCAGGAAAAGCCCACATGGATTCACCAAGAACAAGTCATGCCTGACCAATCTGATTTCCTTCTATAATAAGGTGACAGGCTCTGTGGTTTGGGGGAAAGCAGTGGATGTAATATACCTTGATTTTAGCAAGTCTTTTGACACTGTTTCCTTTGACATTATTAACAAGGTAAGGAAATACAGACTAGATGCAAGCACTGTAAGGTGGATATATAATGAATTAAATCATTGTGCTCAGTGAGTAGTCATCAATGGTTTATGTCTAATTCTGAGGCAGTATAAAGTAAAGCTCCTCAGGGATCTGTCCTGAGTTCAGTATTGTTTAATATCTTCATTAACGATTTGGATCATGGGAATGGGCGCATGCTTAGAAAATTTGCAGACGATACCAAGTTGGGTAGAGTTGCAGACACTGTAGAGGATCCAGAATGATTTGAACAGACTGGAAAAATGGTCTGAATCAACCAAATGAAATTCAACAAGAATAACTGCAAAGTTCTGCACTTGGGATGAAATAATTACATGCACAAATATGGACTGGAGAATGACTGGATAGGCTGCCATATTGCAGAGAAGGACATGAGAGTTCCAGTAGACTTCAAGCTGAATATGAGCCATTAGTGCGCTCTTGTTATAAAAAAGGCAAAGAGTATACTGGGTTGTATTAACAGGGGCTGCTTGCAGATGTGGAGCCCCCCCCACTCCTCCCCAGACCAGTACTTTACCAGAAGAAACAGTGCATTATTTTGACCCAGCTTTGCAGCCTTTTGGTGCTTTTATCTAATAGTTGATTCAATCAGCTATTAGATAAAAGCACCAAAAATCCCCATTAATGCGCCTGATCTATACAGATGCTGCAGAGCCGGGTTGAAGTAAAGCACTGCCTCTTCTGGTCATGTGCTGGGCTTGCTGCAGTAGCGTGTCGAATTTAAAGTAAAGCAATTTTTTTCTCCCCATTTCTGCAAGCAGCTAGGAACAATACTTGTAAATCAAGGGAAGTGATTCTTCTGCTCTAAGGTTATTCTTCTGTTAGGGTCATTTAGTCTGGAGAAGAGAAGACATAGGGGAGATTTGATAACAGTGTTCAAATCACTGAAGGGGATGGAGATAAAGAGGATGGAGATTGACTTTTCTCTGTGGATGTAGGGGATAGGACTAGGACCATGGCCTCAGGATGCATCACAGGAAATTTAGGCTCGAGATTAAGAGGAACATTCTGACAATGGGGGTAATCAAACATTGGAACGGGTTATCTAGGCAAGTAGTGAAATCTCCATTCCTGGAAATATTCCAGAGTAGGTTGGATGGAAACTTGGCTGGGATGTTTTAGTCAGGTATGATCCTGCCTTGAGCTGGGGGCTGGACAAGATGACCTTGTGAGGTCCCTTGCAGCCTTCCTTCCCAATGAACATGCCAACAGTTTTGCCCTTTTGCACTTCCCACACAACAGGAAATAATAGGAATTCCACTGACTTGAATGCCATACTTGTGTTCATCATGTCTTGATCCACAGTGCACTATGTGATAATACATTTTTTCAACTTGAGTATTTTTTAGTTAAAGTGGAACCAATAACTTACATTGCTCCACAGTCAGACAAAGTTTTGTTGCCAAGAGGTCACACGTGGCATTGAAATCTTTTTGGCACAGTAGACAACCAGTATGCTCAAGGAACAAGTAGATTTTTCTAATTTTTACTTGCTACATTATTACAGGTGTCCTTTAAATATGGTTTGTTGTACTGATGGTTGGGAACCAGACCACAGCAATGTTTCTGCTTGGTCTGATGGTACAATCTTAATGTTACTGCTTGTTCTCAGTTATTACCAGCCGTTTCTACCCATTTTGATATATAGTGGGTGCCCAGCACAGCCAATGGCTGGTGAAATGGAGGCCATCCAATTCCGCTTCTCCTGGCAAAATGCCAACCTGTGCCATGACTACTAGGCCTGTGGGAAGTGGCTAGTATTTGCTTTGGATTCAGATTTGGCCTATTCGGGGAACAGTGATTCGATTCAGTGATTCAAATCAGTGTCCTGAATTGATTTGACTGAATCTTATTCAGAGATTTGGCCACTGCCAATCTCTGAATTGAAGAAGCCCCATCTCTTGCCCACTCTCCCAGCCCCATCAATGATTGTTCCGCCCGGGCCCAGCATCCTGGCACTTAAAAAAAAAAAAAAAAAAAAAAAAAGTCGCCGTACTCCATTGTGGGGGGGGGGGTGATCCCTGTTGCCCCCCCTGCCCTGTGCTGCATGGGGAGCTCTGCCATGAGCCCTCAGAGGCCCCGATGGCAGCTGCAGCAGCTGGTGAGTGCGGGGCTTTTTGGTTTCTTTTTTTTTTTTAAGTTCTGAGACAATGTGGTTGGGTGGAACAGCCATTGAGGGGACTGGGAGAGCAGGCAGGTGTCAGGGGCACTTGGGGGGCTGGGAGAGCAGGCAGGGGATGGGGCCTGGCAGGGGATGGGGCCTCCCCTTCCCCCTCCTCCAGCCCCCCCTCCTCCCGCTCCCTACTTACTGGCACAGGGCCTGGGTCTGGCTCCCTGTGGTGGTGAGCAGGGGCTGCCTCAATCTCCAAATCTTTTCTGAATCTTCTCTGAATCAATTCGGAGGCTTCAAATGTATTTGGACCTTTTCATTGGTCTCCCGATTCGATTTGGCTGCCAAATCAGGCCGAATCTCCTCTGAATCGAATCAGCAACTGAAGCCTTGCACAGCCCTAATGACTACCTAGTTTAGCTGGTGTGGCCACATAGTGGAACTTTAGGAATAGAATGAGAGTGTCTATCCCAGTGGCCATATACAATGAAGTGGGAGACCTATGTAAAATGAATTATTGTTGGTATACTGAAGTTACTACTATGAAAACTGCTGTATTATTCATGCTTCTTTGTCACTATATATCCACTTCTTTGGATTAGTCCTCTGTCATGTCCCTCCCAGACCTTGGCACAATAGTCAGTTGTTAAATTTTATTGGTGGGCCTTTGAGAAGGAAACAATTTGAGGCAGTTATCTAGCTGAAGCTGAGGCAGTTTGACCAGGCAATAACTGGCTAGGTTTGGCCAGGTTTGCCTATACAAAAGTGAGGGTTTGGGAACAGAAAAAAGTTATCAAAGGCAGAAGTAGCTGGGTGTTGAAAAGTGGCCTATAGACAGGAACATGCCTCCCAGATATGCACAGGAATTCTTGGTTGGGGTGGGGAAGGCAGATCTGATGGATAAACCTTTACAGTATGTTGGGGGCAGTTTAGCTGGAGGACTAGTTTATATAAGAGAAGGTAAGCTGGGCTGGAGAGCCTCTGCTTAGAAGATAATCATAAGCTGCACAGAAGGATCCAATACCATTCCAAGGGACCTGACCTCAGCCCAAAGAATGCTCCAGAAAATACAGGTAGGGATTATTATTTCTGTTCTAGATTTGCATATTTCTTATGCTATTAAGGAAATAGCAATAGTATATTCATACACTTGGTTTGAGTTTGTTTACCTTAATATCTCCCATACTCCTATAGAGTTCTAATGTAAACCAGAAGATTCACACCTGCCATGGCAAGTTCTAGGAGACATTGTATTTTGGCAGTGGGAGAGTCTGAATAGCCAACATCAGTCTGGGGGGACAGGTGCTCAGATTTCAGGTTCCAGGTCTCAGGGGAGGCTACTGTATGGAGAATGTGCCCCCTGACAGTGTGTTTAGTCACTCCGTGCTAGGGCAAGATGTAGCCTCTCTTCAAACTTCAGAAGCATACTATGGCCTGCTAAATTGAGATGTACAGAGCAGTTTGGTGGGTGTCCAGGAAAGGGAGATTGACCAGCTCTGTGAGTGGCTAGCCATTCTCTTTGAAAATGCTACCATTCTTTCTGAAAATCCCACATATATTCCACTCCTGCCAGTGCTGCTAATTAGGTATCCACATTGGGAGTTGCCTGCTGCCAACTGTGATGGTTAGGGGAACCTGTCTTCGTATAATACATCAGTTCTGCTTGTGATTGTGAGCTCTCTGTATATTTATGTCTTATGATTGTTGATACTTCATTTTTGCATCATATTTATTGGGGCAAGAAAAGGTGGAATGGCACTTAGGAGTCTATCTCTATATGAAGTGCCTGATCTAGACAGCTGAATAAGACAGGGCAGTGGCTACAGCCAAGTTAAAGTCAGTTTTCTTCAGCTGGTTTGTAGAGAAATGGAGAATTGGGGGAGAGCAAGAGACAGAGAAAAATAGAGAAAACAAGTAAAAGAAGGATAAAAATCAAGATGTTAATGGTAGCTTATAGAAAGACAGGCTAGGAGAGTCAGAGGCAGAACAGCACATGAGGAGCTAAGGGAAACAGAAAGCATGCTTGGGGCAGGTGTGCAGGCTTGATGATAGGGTGGCCATAGAGGACATTCCAGTTTTCTGCTACTCTGTCCTCTGTCCTCTATTAATACAAAACCTGACACCTTTATGTCCTCTATTTTTCTCTTGAAGAGAAAAATAAAGGGCATAAAGGCATTGGGTTTCATATCAATAGAGGGCAGAGGACAACTGGAATGTCCTTTATGATGGCCACCCTTCTTGATGATCCAGAGGAGATGTCTGACCTAGAGAGGTAGTTTCCAGGGGACTGTACCTGAAATGAAGAAAGGACAAGGACAATAACCAAATCCCACCAAAACTCAACACTGATGAAGAAACAGGGCTCAGGACTGCATTGTGGTATTTCTTGTTTTGCTTGGTTTCACATCTCTTATGCGGTCTTAAAAGTACAGTGTTTGGTTTGGAAATCTCTTTGTAAATCCCATATCTTATTTGATTCAACTCTCCAATGTCCCTGAAGGGTTGAATTATAAACCAAAGTGCCTGGGGGAGCAGGCGTGCGTGCTGGAATACTGGGCAGAGAGCCTGTGCCCAGAGAATGTGCCTCGAGACTACAGAGACAGTGCCTGGGGCCTATCCAGACTCAGGGGAGCTTAAAAATACACAGATCCAAACTGTGGGTCCACACACCATAGCCTAGTGATCAGCCATAACAGGGAGGTTGATCAGGGCTGTGACAATACATTTTTAGTACAATAACCTCATTTCAAGTATATTAATGGTAGCCAAGTGATCATGTTTATCATAAAGCCACTAGAAATTAATTTGGCAAAATTTATTCTAAAGAGATTTAGTATTAAAGTAACAAAGACACTGCACAGTGTTGCTCTCCAGGAAGTCATTCAGTATAGTTCCTCCCCATGCATACCCTTGTATGAACAAATGGGCAAACAGCCTTGTGTCTCAGAAAACACCAGCTTTCCTACAAATTAAAAACGAAACATCCGATAGAGAAATGGTGATGTTTATGAACCCTTATTGTTGAAACTTTAATTCAGGTTTGATACATTTGATGAGATTTGCAAAAACATCTCTCTGATTTTGGGGGTGTTGGTTGTAGCCATGTTGGTCTAAGTCATAGACAGACGAGGTTCTTTGGGTAGATGTGATATCTTTTATTAGACCAACTAAATAGTTGGAAAAATTGTTCTTCGCAAGCTTTTGTGCATGGGTGACTGGTGTCATCTGAGTCAGGGGGGCACATGCCCCCCCCCCCCCCCAGTGAGCAGTCAACAACTGGGGCACGGCTAGTCTCGCGGACCGGGGGGGGGGGGTCCCCCGCAGGGGATCGCACTCACTTGTAAGCGGCTGCAGCTGCTCCCGGATTACTTCATTCTGGCCGGCACTCACAGGGGAGGCACTGGCACTCCTGCCTGCCCCCCCACCAGGTGCAGCCTGACCCCCGTGCACCCCCTGCGCATCACCACTGCTTTTGCACCTTTCTTGCCTAAAGAAGGGTGTTTGTATGAAAAGCTTGAAAAAAATTTTTTTTCTTGCCTGAAGGGTGTTTATACCCAAAAGCTTGCAACGAACAATTTTTCCAACTGTATAGTTGATCTTATAAAAGATGTCACATTTACACAAAGACCCTTGTCTGTCTGATTTAGAATTTACCAAAGCACTTTTGAAAATCTCACCAGTCATAGAATCATTGAAAAGTAGAGCTGAAGCTCCATGCCCAAAAATTACTTTCAAGAAATAAATAACAACAATGAAAGTTTCCTTCTCCTTTATTTATGAACTGTCCCCAGATTTTTCAGCATTACTACTATAACTGTATTTAGGATTTTGGTAAATAAGTTATCTATTGTAACTTATGAAAAAGGTCACCTTAGGTCAGGTGAAATAATTTATACTTTGCATAAGCTATAAAAAGACAGACCATTCAGAAATGTTCAGGAAATAAATAGATTAGATGTACATATTGACAGAAAAAATACATTTATTTTAGCTGAATTGACTGCTTTTCATTCTTTTAAAACGGAAATGAAAGGAGCGCTGAAGTTGTCCATACAAATAAAAAATACAACTCAGTTTCCGTCTATTGTTACTGTCCTAGAAGAACTGCACTTGAGTGACTAAGTTAAAATAACACAAGCAAAAGATGATGATTCATGCTGCTTTTCTTAATAGTTTCTAATGTACAAAAGGCAGTATCACAGCTGCAGCTTTGAATAAATGCGTGGGGAGGGGAATAAAATTATAGTAGATAAGTTAGCGTAATGTTCCCAGTTTGCAGCCTGTGTATGTGATTACCTAATATTCCTTACCAGCTGTTTCTTAACATTAGTCATAGTGATCTAAAACAACCACCCTCTCTCTCCATTTATCTTGGTAAACATTGTTCTTTTTGAAGAGGTAAGCTGTTTAGCAACACATTTTCCCCCCCTTAGCTCTTTTGTATGCATATTGTAATCATCTTGAGTATACAGCTAGCTGACTCGAAGGTAATAAGCATCGAAGAAATAGTAAAAACAGAAACAGCTATATTTTAGTATTATTATGAATATGTATTGCAGTAATGCTTGAAATGTCATAGGCACAGAATTCCCAGTTCCATGGAACACAAAAAGAAAGATGTTTTCAATGTTGATCCCTTTCTTTCCTAACCAAAGTAGAAGAGTGTGATAAGGAGTTCCTTAGCATTTGTTTTTGGAAAAGAACTTTTGTACTACAAGCTTTGGGTTTTATTCTAAACATTTTTACATCGTTGTTATCCACCAATTGCCCTCTCATGAGTCTGATTCTGCTGCAGTTACTCAGAGTGAGCAGTGAATGCTTCATTCCATTAAGGAGGCAAAAAAAGTAGTGGTTGATAGCTAGGGATCCTGGTTTTCCATGATTAAAAATCATAGATTCTCTGATAAACCCCCCAAAATCCATGATCAAAATTAAAGCCCCCCCACAGGCTCCCTGGCCCTGCTAGTGCCCCTCATTGTCCCCCCTGCCTCCCCAGCCCTGCCGGTGTCCCTCACCACAGGTCTCCCAGCCCTGTTGGTGCCCCTTGCCCCACATCCACAACTCCTGCCTCCCCAGCCCTGCTGGAGGGGCCCTCAGATGCTAGGGCTATGGGGCCAGGGACCCAGGTCCGCAGCCCCCTGCCCAGGACAGAAGACAATGGCTGCTGCATCAGAGCAGAGCACGGAGCCTGGCTCCCCACTGCTGCCTCTCTCTTGTGGGCTTGGGCAGGGTGGGGCCAGCTCCCTGCTGCAGCATGCACTCCTGGGGGTAGGGTTGCCAACCTTGACTGAAGCTATTCCGGGAAATTTTTTTTCCCCAAAATGACATAATGTCATTAATAAGGGTGCACTGTTAGAGATATTTTGGGCCGATATTGATGGCAGATTTTTTACGAGCCGTATCAGTCAATATTGATCCAATTGCCGATATGCAGCCAGGCAGCTTGGAGAGCAGCATCCAGCTGGCAAGAATGTTGTGGGTGCAGGGGTGAGGGGTGAGGGAAGGGACATGGGGGGCAGATTGAGGCCCCCATGGTGAGGGAGGGGCTGGGGCTGGGGCAGAGGCAGGGGCAGGCGCTGCACAGCCAGGGCAGAGCGCAGGATGGAGCTGCGAGCAGCTTGTCTGGAGGGCATGGGGTGGGGGGGAAGGGAGCAGCTCCCACTGCTACACACACTCCGGGAGGGCATGGGGGGCATGTGTCCTGAGATCTGTGCATGGGGCTAGGGTGGGCTACTGCAGCAGCTGGGGCCAGGGTGGCACTGAGCTCTTTCTGGTGGGGGGCTGGGCCAGGCTGTGCTCGGAGCAGGTGGTGTTGGCACTGGGAGTGGAGCTGGTAGGGGGCTGCAGTCACCCCAAAATTCACCATACCCTACTCCCAATGCCACTGCTGCCTGCCCTGAGTACAGCCCTGGACCATCCCCTCTGCTGGGAAGAGGCTGGCATGGCCCTTAACTCCAGCCTACAGTGACAGCCTGCCCTCACCCCACGTGCAGATCCGAGGGGACACATGCTCCCCATGCCCTCCTGGGGGGGTTTGTAGTGGCAGGAGCCACCCCACCCTCCCTGCACCCCCTGGATGAGCCACTCACGGCTCTGTCCTGTGCCTCAGCCCTCCCTGGCTGTGCAGCACCTGCCCCAACCCCAGCCCCAGCCCTAGCCCCAGCTCCACTCCCTCCCTCCCTCCCTCATCACTGGGGCCTCGTCCCTCACATCAGACTTACCAGCTGGACCCAGCTGCTCTCTACACTACCAGGCTGCACTCCTGGCCACCTGTGTGCTGTGCTGCGGCTGCGGCTGTGCGCATGCATGGGGCATTTATCGGCGACATTATCAGACACATCAGTCAATTAAAGCTGATTGCTGATACTGTTAATTTTCCTTATATTGGTGCCAATCCAATACAGGACTAATGTATCGGTGCACCCCTAGTCATTAATTGTACTGTTCAATCCATTCACAATATCAATTTCCCAGATTGCTTTCAATAGTCACCAGGAGATTGATGCTGATTCTGGTAGACTCCCAGCTAATCTGCAAAGGTTGGCAACCCTACCGGGGGACAGGGGGGGACCCACACCCCCCAGATCTGTGCACAGGGTGGGGGCAAGTGTGTGCTGTGGGCTTGGGCTCCTGCCATATTGTCCTCCATCAGAGCCTTCAGAACCTGCGGGTGAGACCCAGCGGTGCAGGGCAAGCTCCACACACTGCCTGGCAGGGCAGCAGCCCCAGCCCTTCCCAACTCCCTCCCTCCGTCCCTATGGGGGCCTCAATCCCCACCCCAACTTACCTATGGGAGCTGCTCTCCAGGCTGCCTGGTGGTCATGTGCATATACATGCATATGGTGCCCCCTACCTGACCACCTTCCTCCTGCTCCCTCCCAGCCCATTGCAGGTTGGAACTCTGCCATCCTGCAGAGAGCTCATTGCAAAATCCATGGGTTTCTCTGCTAAAATGAGAAATCTGCATTTACTTCAGTAAGGGGGAGAAATCTGCATTTTACTCCATTTTTCCATGGGAAACAGAAAACGTGGATCCCTGGTGATATGTTTTATTGACAACTGCATGATTGGGATAGACATAGGCAAACTCTTAGCTATCATACTCCCCTTCCTCAGGCGTCACTGGATGCCTGAGGAAGGGTTTTGTGATACCGGAAGGCTTGCCTACATCTATCCCAACCATGCAGTTGGTCTAATAAAAGATATCACCCACAAGAATTGTTGCCTCCCACGTTTCCTGGACCATCCTAGTGACAGCATCACCTCAACGTC
Organism: Alligator mississippiensis; assembly: GCF_030867095.1. NCBI lineage: Eukaryota > Metazoa > Chordata > Crocodylia > Alligatoridae > Alligator > Alligator mississippiensis. Next base: position 82,270,627 of record NC_081828.1, on the reverse strand, counting down.
ATTCCATTAGTACTCTCACTAAAATCCATGGGGCAGTTGGCAAGGTAAAGGGCTGTTCTGTGTGGACAGGCTATTAGAATTTGGACCATTGTGACTGATATGGAAACTGTAGGTGAATTAGGTACCAATCAATAACAGAACTGGGAACAAAATCCTGTACTTTGGGGCTTGAAGCCCCATGCTCATTTCTCTAAAGCAGTGATTCTGAACCTGGGTATTGTGGCACCTGGGATGCTGTCAGTTCCTCCTATGGCTGCTGCAAGGTGACACATAATCTTATCACCATAAGGTGTGCAAACACTTATACATTATTCATAAGACAAACCCAGAGAATGGGTACCTCTAAATTCATAAAAATTATGGAGGAGCGCCTTGAGTCTCAAAACGTTGAGACCTAGCTCTAAAGCTGGTATAGAAGCTGTTCCCTACCTCTTCCATGCAAAATGAAAGTCTGTAATGAGAATCAGGATTTTTACCTAGCATGTGCACATTGTAATTTGTCATTCCTTATCCGAAAAAAAGGTAACATTCTACTTTTAGATATGCACTATGGCTTGTCTTAGATACTGTGATCACAGTTGAGATCTGCTATGTGGATGCAAGGGCAGACCATTCTCCTTTAGGAATGCTTCTTTGCCAGTTGTCAAAGGAAGAAGGAGCAGAGAAGGGCTTGTGAACTACTGCTTGTTCCCTGGAAACAAACTGCATTAATGAAGGAGGCCACTGAAATTATTGTTTTGAATAAAAACATTGGTTTGGAATTCTAAAAAAAAAAAAGCCAAAAAGATTTGTTGGAGAAATCTTCAAACCATGTGTCTATAGAAATATGAATTTCATTTGGTTACAATCCTGAAGGCTAGTAAAGATAAAAATAACCCAGATAGCAGGAAAGAGCTAAATGAAGCAAGTGAGAGGCTCATTTGATGTCAAACTAAACCTCACTCAGAAGCTCTAATTAACATGTAAAAACAGTGTAGATACTTCTTTGTCACCACACAGATAGTACACAGTCAAGGCCGGGCACTTGGAGGGAAGAAAACATCTGTTTTCTTTTCTCTTACTATCACTTTTTAAATGAGTCATTTCTAATACTGTGCCTGTTTGATTGGTATTTCCTTTGCTCTGTTACAATGTTCCTGATCAGACTGGTAGGAGAAATAATTTGCTTTCAAGCTTGTATTTCTTATAGTTCATAAAATTTGTTTTCCTGATGTTTTCTTGGTGCCACAATGTAATTGAACAGTTGAAACTATTGTTCATTGGAAATAGTGTTGCATTGTAGTTCTAGAATAATGGTATATGTATTTTGTGGATGATAAAATAGCTGGCATAAATAGAATAAGGTGGTCAATATTTTCATCCCTGAAAACAACTTTGTAAGTCATATGCTATTGCTTTTGTCAATTCTTTTCTGTACCTGAGTTTAAACCTTTGCTGGAGCACAAACCATCTGCTGTTCTCTGCAGTATTCCTCAGTCAATTTGATAAACCACCAGTCAGGGCACTGTGTTTAAATACTGAATTAAGTCTGATGAATAAGCTATCAATGGTTCTGTCTACATGTTCATTAATAGGCTGTAGTTACTGCGCATTAAATTTAGAACTTGGATAACCAAGTACTAAATCAATGCATAGTAACTGGCACTACTGCTCAGTAGCACTGGTGCATAGGTTTATACAGATGCTAACTGCACAGTAGGCTAAGACTACTGCACAGTACTGAATTAGCTCAGGTTTTGCCTGGCACGCTACTGCACAGTGTTATTAGGCTACTGCACAGTTAGTGTCTTGTGTAGATGCACCCAGTCATTACCAAAGGAAAAAATACCACCAATATTCATATCTAACACTCACAAGCAAATGAAGCATTTTACAGAGCACTGAAATACTTTTTAAAAAGGTGCCTTTTCAAAGCAATCTATTTAATTGACAGACCAGCAGTGTAGCTTTTCCTATACTGACTTTTTACTCCCATTGTTGTTGTTTAAATAGTTATTTTTATTATTCTTGAAGACAAAATGTAAGATCAGTATTACCACTGTAAAATTTCAGCAGGTTGTGAACAGTCCTTTGTAGCATATGCCTATACATGTGGTCTTCCTTCACTCTTCTTCAGAGATGAGTGACTAATATATAATTTGACTTAAAGCAAGGGTGTGAAAGACATGGCCTACAGGCCACATCTGATCTTCTAGCCCTATCATCAGGCCCCTGGTGCTGCCTATCCTCTCTGAGTTGACTTGCAGGTAGTATTGTGGAGTGTGCGGGATAGCTCCACGCAGTACATGTGGTTCCCACTCCAGCTCTCATTGCAGAGTGGCAGAGTGGTGGCCATGTGCAGTACAGCCACAGTAGAGTGGCTGTGTGCCATTCCTCTAATTGGGGGCTGCAAAGCATGTGGTGGCTACTCTGCTGCTCTGGGGCTGTGCTACATAATGTGGATGCTTCAGGGCCGTGCAGCACTGTCCTGGAGCAGGCAGAGCAGGACCACACCACACTTGGTGCCTGCTTCAAACTTACAGAATGTGGGCTGGTCTGTGGGTTTGATCTGGCCCATACGCTGGCCCCGCACCACTCACTTGGCCCTGGGGACTGAATGAATTTTTCACCCCTGACCTAAAGCATAATGTTTATAACCAGAATCTTCTGACATTGAAGGGGTGTTGCAATCTATTTCAATTCCTAGCTGAATATTTTTTCATTAGAAATGGCAAAAAACCTCTGGTTTGGGAATCCTTTCAGTCCTCTTGTAAAAGAAAGACTCCTTCTCCTTGATCTGTCTAATTTGACCTGGAGACAAAATGTTGACATTTTGAGATTTCAGTTTAGAAGAAAAAATAAATAACAACTGTAGGATACTCTCCTTTCTCCTTAAACCAGTCGAGTTAAACAAAAAATCTACAAACCCTTATCTCATTGAATGCCACTTTTCTTTTTTTTAACTGAGAAAAATTCCAAAGGAAATATTTAGCCAACAGGTTGACTACTCTTACTGACTCCATATGCTCAACAGCCTGAAAACCCCTTCCTGTTTTCTCTAAGTCCACAAAATAATCTCTGGTGGACCATATATTATTTTTATTAGGAACTTTTCTTGTAGAGACATGCCTGAAGAGCTAAAAAGTTACAGGCTTAAGTAACTAGTTTTGACCACAGCTGTTTTCTCTTGGTCTCTCTTGATCTGTTATATTTTGTCTTGTTTTCTCTTGGTTTATTATATTTTGTCTTCCAGTTTTCAGTTTGTGATCGCTGAGTCTAGCCATAGGGCAGAGGTCTGCTTCATTCAGTGTGAGCTCTAATTGCTGTGTGCACTGCGTGCAATGTGAGTTCATTTGCACATTACAAGAACCATTGCCACCTGGCTGTTGTGAGAGCTTTTGAAAGGTCTCCAACTCTTCCTTCCCCAGCCAAATATAACAATTACAATTGCCAGTCATCATAGTAGATAATTGCAGATGAATATAAGGTACTTATCAACTAACAAATGTCCATTAGTCTCTGAAGGGTCCTGCTCTGCTGTGGGGGCATAGTTTTCTGCAGGCACCACTGCTGTCAGGTGGCATGAAGTCTATGAGTTCTGGTTCTGGCATATCCTGAATTTCAGCTGTCTCAACCTGCTGTGGTTGTTTCCTGACTGTGACCTTCTCAGGCAAAAATGGCAACTCTGTTCCATTGTATTTCCTCCTTTTCTCCTTGAGGATTTGAAGAAGACATGTGCCTATCTGGTGTGCCAGTACCATGCAACAGTAGCACCTACCTTCTGGACCTACAGGATGGGTGAGTAGCACAGGGTTGTTCCCCTTTGAAGGGAAACCTTTAAAGTAAGCTTTTTTTTTCCCCATTCAGAGTAGCTAACCTACATATATTTAGTATAAGTAGCTAAAACTCATGAGTTAGACCTATACTTAAGCCCCTTGCTTAACTAGAGTTCTGAGAGAGGGGGAGTTTGCTAAGGAGTTTGTCTGGAAACTCTCTGTCACCTTCCTTAACTGTAAGCTTGGCCAGAGGAAGCAAGGAAAAGGGAACCTTTTGGGACCAAGAATAAAAGCTGGCAATAAACAGGCCAGCTTTTAGGTGAGCTTGCTAGGGAAAATCTGCTTGGAAGAGGGGCAGGAAGAAAGAGGCAGCAGATTAAGAGACCCAGAGAAATGGCTGGAGGATGTTGCAATGCCAGAGCCACTGCCACTGCCAGCTTTTCCTCAGCTTGCACCTGTGAGGTGTCTGTCCAGGCAGGACCACTCACCATTGAGGCTTCTACGTAGATTCTGATTTGGCACTGTGGAGATTGTGGCTTGTAGTTTCCTTCCAGTGATGGCTGGGTGGGGGAGTGCCTGTGATGTGAGTGATGCCTCCTAGTAGTGTCCCTCAGGGAGCAGACAAGAGAGCTATAGGAGGAGGTGGTAAGCCTCCGAAGCGTCTTCTGCCATGAGGACTTCATCCATTCAATGGTGGAGGAGACCTCTAGGACTGCAAAGGAAGGACTGCCAAAGGCAGTGCTAAGAAGGAAGAGGACATGAATTCCCAGGAAGATGGAAGACGGTGACCTCTGGCAGCAAGCAGAAATCTTCATCTCCACCTGCAACAGATTGCCTGGAGAACAGATATGGAGTCCTAGCAATAGAGGAGGAGGAGCACATTCCGTTGGTGGAGGAAGACAGGCCAGGCTTCCCCAAGGTTGGAAGGATCGAGACCACTGCCACCAAGAAGAAGTGATGGGTGGTGGTGGTTAGAGACTCCTTCTGTAGGGATGGAGGCATCCATCTGCCTTTTGTCTTGGGAGGTCTGCTGCTTGCCAGAAGCCCAGACCCAAGATGTCAAGGAGAGGTTACTGAGACTCATCCAGCCCTCTGACCACTAGTCCATGCTGCTCATCCATGTGGGCACCAATGATATGTCCAGAGGAGACCCTGAGCAGATCAAAAGTGACTACAGGGCTCTGGGTGCAAGGTTGAAGGGGATGGGGGTTCATGTGGTGTTCTCCTTGATCCTTCTGGTCAAGAAATAGGGTCTGGGCAGGACTGGATGCATACTGTAGATCAATGCATGGCTGTGCAAATGGTGTCACCAGCAGAGCTTTGGCTTCTTCAACCATAAGATGTTATTCTAAGAAGAAGAATGACTAGGAAGAGATGGGATCCACCTGATGAAGAGAGAGAAGAGCATCTTTTCAGACTGGCTCACTAACCTAGTGAGGAGGGTTTTAAACTATATGTCAGGGTATGGAGACCAAAGCTCTGAGGTAAGTGGGGAACTGGGTGGCATGGAGGAAGTGCAAGCAGGAGGGGGCAACAGAAGAGGCATTATCATTTTTCCTGAGAAAATAGGACAATCCACTAGTTTTAGGTGTCTGTACACAAATACACGGAGTCTGGGAAACAAGCAGGAAGAATTGGAAGTCCTTGCACAGTCCTGGAACTATGATGTAATTGGAATAACAGAGACTTGGTGGGATAGCTCATATGATTGGAGCATTGTCACGGATGAATATAAGCTATTCAGGAAGGGCAGTCAGGGGAGAAGAGGAGGAGGGGTGGTACTTCATATAAAAAGCTGTATGGTTGCTCAGAATGCCAGTATGAAACAGGCTTATGAAACAAGCCTATTGAAAGGCTATGGGTTAGGGTCAGAAGAGAGAGTACCAAGGCTGACATCATGGTTGGTGTCTGCAATAGACCACTAGACCAAGAAGATGTGGTGATTGAGTCTTTCTTCAAGCAGCTAGCAGAAGTTTCTAGAATCTACAACAGGCCCTGGTTTTCATGGTGGACTTCAATCAACCTGACATCAGCTGGGAGAGCAGTACATCAGTGCACATGCAATCCAGGAAGTTTTTGGAGAGTCCTGGGGACAACTTCCTGTTGCAAGTATTGGAGAGCCCAACTAGGGACCATGCTCTTGAACTGATGCTCATAAACAGGGAGGAGTTGGTGGGGAATGAAGTAGTAGGTGGCAGCTTGAGCAGCAGCAATCACAAGATGATTGAGTTTAGGATCCTGAGGAGAGGAAGGAAGGAGAGCAGAAGAGTACAGACCCTGGACTTCAGAAAAGCAGATTTGTACACTCTCAGGGAACTGATGTGCAGGATTCCCTGGGAGGGCAGTCTGAGGGGGAAAGGAGCCCAGGAGAGCTGGCTGTACCTTAAAGAAACCTGACTGAGGGTGCAGGAACAATCCTTCCCTATGCACAGAAAGACTAGAAATTATGGCAGAAGACCAGCTTGGCTTAGAAGGGAATGCTTCAGTTAGCTGAAACACAAAAAGGAAGCTTACAAGAAGTGGAACTTGGACAAAGAACTAGGGAGGAATATAAGAGTATGCTCGGGCATGCAGGGATAAAATCAGGAAGTCCAAATCACAACTGGAGTTGCAGCTAGCAAGGGAGGTGAAGGGTTTCTACAAGTATGTCAGAGGAAAATCAGGGAAAGTGTGGGTCCTTTACTAAAGGGGGGAGGCAATATAGTGGCACAAGATGCAGAAAAAGCTGAAGTACAGTATTCAGTGCCTTTTTCATTTCAGTCTTCACTGACAAGGTCAGCTTCCAGACCACTGCATGTGACAGCACAGTTTGGGGAAGAGGTGAGCAGCCAACAGTGGTGAAAGAACAGGTTAGGGGCTATTCAGAAAAGCTGGACATGTTCAAGTCCATGGGGCTGAATGGGTGCACCCAAGGATGTTGAGGGAGTTGGCCAATGTGATTGAGGAAGGAGCCCCTGGCCATCATCTTTGAAAACTCATGGTGATCAGCAGAGGTCCTGGATGATTGCAGAAGGGCAAATACAATGCCCATCTTTAAGAAAGGGGAAGAAGGAGGATCCAGGGAACTACAGACTGGTTATCTTCACCTCAGTCCCTGAAAAAATTACAGAGCTGGTCCTCAAGGAATTCATTTATAAGCTCTTGAAGGAGAAGAATGTGATTAAAAACAGTCAGCAGGATTCACCAAGGGCAAGTCATGTCTGATCAACCTAATTGCCTTCTATGATAAGATGACCCACTCTGTGGATGTGGGGAGTCCAGTGGATGTGATATACCTTGACTTTTGATACAGTCTCCTGCAACATTCTCACAAGCAAGCTAAGGAAGTATGAATTGGATGAATGGTCTGTAAGGTGGATAGAAAACTGGCTGGAACGTTGGGCTCAGAGGGTATAGTTAATGGATCAATGTTTAGTTGGCAGCTGGTGTTAAGTGGAGTGCCCCAGGGATCAGTCCTGGGGCAAATTTTGTTCAATAGCTTCATCAGTGACCTGGAAGATGGGATAGATTGTACCCTCAGCAAGTTTGCAGGTGACATCAAGCTGGGGGGAGTAGTAGAAACACTGAAGGGTAGGGATAGGATTCATAGAGACCTTGACAAATTGGAGGATTGGACCAAAACAAATCTTATGAGGTTCAATAAGAAGTGCAAAGTACTGCACGGGAACAATCCTATGCAATGGTATAGGCTAGGGACCAACTGACTAAGCATCAGCTCTGTAGACAAGGACCTGGGGGTTACAATGGACAAGAAGCTGAATATGAGCCAATGGTGTGCCCTTGTTTGAAAGGCTAACAGCATTTTGGGCTGCACTGGTAGAAGTGTTGCCAGCAGATTGAGGGAAGTGATTATTCCCCTCTATTTGGCATTGGTGAGGCCACATCTGGAGTACTATGTCCAGTTTTGGACTCCCCCGCTATAGAAAGGAAGTAGAGAAATTGGAGATAGTCCAGCAGAGGGCACTGAAAATAGTTAGGGGGCTGGGCACATGACTTATGGGGAGAGGCTGAGGGAACTGCACATATGTAGTCTGGAGAAGAGAAGGCCAAAGGGGGATTTAATAGTAGCCTTCAATTACCTGAAGGGTGGTTCCAAGAGGATGGAGTTAGACTGTTCTCAGTGGTGGAAGATGACAGAACAAGGAGCAATGGTTTTAAGCTGTAGCAAGGGAAGTTTAGGTTAGATATTAGGTAAAATTTTCTCACTAGGAGGGTAGTAAAGCACTGGAGCAGGTTACCCAGAAAGATTGTGGAATCCCCATCCTTGTAGGTTTTTAAAACCCAGCTAGACAAAGCCTTGGTTGGGATGAGATAGCTGGAGATGGTCCTGCTTTGAGCAGGGGGTTGGACTAGATGACCTCTTGAGGTCCCTTCCAGCCCTAATTTTCTATGATTCTATAATTCTGTGGTCTGTATGCTGGATCCTGCCTGGGATCAGACTTTGGGTCCAATTCTGTGCCACCCTGATGGACACCTGTACTGCCTGTTGCCCTGAACCAGCCCTGCACCACCCCAGTCTGACCCTGTGCTGGCCTGATCCATCCTAACACTGTCCATCCACCTGATCCAGTTGTATGCCACCCACCTACTGGTTCTGACTGCGTGCTGGTGTGACCCAGTGTGCAGGGCCATATTATCTAGCCCACAGGTTTCCATAAGGGTCCAGAAATTTGGTCAGCAGGGGAGTGACAGTTAACAGTGCCACTGCTTCTCCTCCACCAAATTTCTGGACCACTTGGGAGCCTTGTGGGTTGGACAATGCAGTTCTGCAGGCTGGATCTCGCCCATTGGCTGGGGATTGAGCATGCCTGCTATATAATGCTATATAATGATACGGCTTGTCATGTGATGCATTGCTTTACAATTGCTTCAACTCTTGCTTAATGAACTGTGGCACCCGGTCAAACATTATGATGTCAGGTATGCCATGTCTAGCAAAAGCAGGTTTAATATGCAAGATCCCCTGTTCAGACTTTTTCCAGACAACGTAAACAAATCTACTTTGCTTGAAGGGACCAGTTTTTCCCATGCTGCCCATACTCACTCATTCAGTATTTGCTTAGCTCATTCAGTATTTTTGGCTTATGTGTCAGAACAGCTCTCTCAACTTTTCATTTGAGGACAGCAAAAACTGTCTGACCTTACACTTGGATTTTTTTGGTTCCTAAGGATAAATGAAGATCATTTAAAACACATTATTTAACAGCCTATGAATGGCCACCCTGGTACTTTGTGGTAAAACTGACCTAGTATTCAGCTCCCCCTTACATGATAACAGATGCTAGGAATATGCTACTTTGGCCATGCTCTGCTAATAGTCATGCTAATAGTCATAACACTTTGTGCACTTTCTCTTCCTCAGCAGTACCTTCAAAAATCACAGTCCACAGTGTGTCTGAGACTGGGCAGTTTTTTTATCAGATTGAGATGTACACAAAGAATCTCTGGACTTTGCTTCATTGCACTTTTGTCAAATTCTTTAGCGTGTGTCTTCAGCTGTGAATCACTGCTAGGATTGTATTTAATTTGCAAATTATATGTTTGTGCAGGAATTATTTTTTCTGCTATTTTTGGAGATGGGAGGGTGTTTGCCAGAATTCTTTTTGGCAATTGTTATAAATGATTTCCGGTCCATTTTGACTAATACAGTCCTTCTATAAATAAAGACATGAAATGCTTTATACCTAGGGATTAAGTCAAAGGCTATTTATGAATCTGGGTATACTGATACTCAGTTATTGTTAGCATCTGCAAAACTTGAGCAACAGGGTTTCAGTGCTGACTGTAATGTTGTAAGAGGGCTGTGTCAATACATACTTTGAAAGGTGTTTGGAACTTCCTGTTGTAGAATCATAGATAACTAGGACTGGAAGGGAACTTGGGAGGTCATGCCATTGAATCTCCTGCTCAGGACAGGATCATTTTTGTCTAAACCATCCCAGCTAAGTGTTTGTCTAACCAGCTCTTAAAAACTTTTAAAGATGACGAGTCTACAGCTTCTCTAGACAATCTATTCCAGTGCTTAATCACCTTCACAAATAGAAAGTTTTCCTAAGGTCCAGTTTAAATTTCCCAGAATTTCACAGTACATCAGGACTGTGTTCTCTTTAATTAACTCTTTCAGTGGATTGAACCCCCTATTAAGTTTTGCAACCACAAGGCTAGACATCTTTGTAATCCTGGACTGTTAGTTCAGACAGCTAATGCACAAATTTCTACATAATCCTCCATTCCAAGGGATTTTTATACAAATTTTATATGATTTTTTAAGCTTATTGGTGATGGACTCAGACTTACTGTGACTTACCTAGTCCTTGCCCTAGCCCTAGGCCTAGCCCTTGTTCAGTCAGCTTATCCTCCAGAGATGCTGTTTTACATTTCTGTTTGTTTAGTTCTAGCATAGCAGCTCTGCCTTTTTCCAAAGTTTCCAGAAGCCTCTGGTCATACTTTTCTACTACTTTTTCTCTAGTTTGAATCATCTCTATAGACCTTAGTACCTTCTATGGCATCAAAAATATACTTTATTTTCCTGTGAGATACTTTTGGTACCAAATACAGGCCAAAATGGCAGTTGGAGGAAACAGTAAATTTGATGTCCCCTTTCACCTTAAAAGCTATGAATCACTTTTGGTAAAAGTAGTAAGACCAGGCACATAAAGAGAAATAGAAAAAATGTGCCTGCATCTCTTTTATTCTGTTTAACAGCATATGGGAATAATAAGAACTGGGCTGAAAAAAGTAATGATGCTTTGGAAGTAGAGCACATAAGAAAAAAAGACAATAAAAAGTTAGGAGAACATATTAATCACACAGAGTCTCACCATCTGTTGACTCCATATATATATATATCCCATCCCACTTCTCCATATGTTACTGGAAGATAAATACATATAATGATGGATAACAAGTAAAAAATAGCACAAAAAGGTCTAACACACACATAGTAAATAAGCATATGGAATTATGACCCATTTTGCTATAGCTAATATGACCTCATAGAACACACATAATAGGAAAAAGAAGTGATCACCAAACAAGCAAGGAGTATGCCATTAGTTGAAGTTATTATATCAGTTTATTAAAAGCTAAAATAATAAAAAGCATTCATTCAAGGCTTATATAAAATACATTAATTTAAATGTAATAAGCTAAATAGAGTAAATTGAGATATATCTGAAAGGCACTGCCCAAATGATACATCACAAATACCATTTCCTGGTCTGCAAGTATTTTTCTTTTCCACAGCAAAAGTAATTCTGTTTTGTACTTGGGCTACTGTTTCAATGACTGATTTGAATTTATAAGCTTATGAATGTAGCGAGATCACTCTAGGCAAAATGTTGTCTTCTGTCAAAAAGGAAGAAGAGGGCATAAATAGGATGTCTGTCTTTTCCTTTTACTCATCTCCTTTTCTGTGCAACACTGGGGCTGGACTGCTGAATTAGTGAAGAGAACACTGCATGGTGATGGTGTCTGTAGATAACATACATATCCATGTATGAATGCATGGAGGCCCCAAATGCAAAGAATGCATAGCATGTGGAGGGGAAATTATGTCAGTGCAAAATTACTTGCATCAGAGTGCCAGGGAAGCCAAAGGGGAGGTATTTTTGGTTAGGAAGTAGATAGTGTTAGTCAGGGGAGCTGGTGGGTGTGCTGATTCGTTGCTTCCCATCAGCATGTCTGGACTGCAGAGTTCTTGGTGGGAATGAACCTGCTTCTTCCAGGAAAACTCTGAAAAGGCAGTAGGGGTGTGTGAAGCAGGCCCTATTCTATTTGGATTTGGCCTGAATCAGGGACAGTGATTCGATTTGCTGATTCAGATCACTGTCCCTGATTCAATTCGCTGAATCTGAAGATTCAATGCTGATTCAGAGAATCAGAGATTTGGCCATAGACACAGCTTTAAATGTTTTTTCTGCATACCTTGAGGTACCAAGCGGGGCTTGTGAATGCTGCGATGCTTGGGCGCTTGGAACATCCCACAGGAGTCTGGGGGGGGCTTCCAGGTGCTTGGCGGTGAACCCAGAAGTGGATTGGGTCTACTGGAGAGTGCACTGGGAGGCCCCTTTCACCCTCCCAGCTTGGCGATTGGCCACGGGGGGACCCCAGGTGCCCCCACCAGACCCAGGAAGCACCAGTCACTGAGCTGGGGTGCGTGGGGGGAGGGGCCCATGTCCTCCTCAGCAGACCCGAAAGTGGACTGGAAGTGCTTCTGGTCCACTTCTGGGTCTGCTTCTGAGTTCACTGGGAACCACCCCCCCCGTGTGTCCCAGCATCGCAGCACTCATGAGTCCCTGATACCTAGAGGTATGTAGAAAAAACATTTAAAGATGTCTCTATGTCCGAATCTTTCTGGATCTCTCTGAATCAATTTGGAGGGTTCCAATTTGATTTGGAGAGATTAAAGGGTCCTCTGATTCATTTCGGATTCAGAGACTCGGCCACCAAATCGGGCCGAATCTCTGCCAAATTGAATTGGGGACCAAAGCTTCGCACAGCCCTAGAAGGCAGTGGTGGAAAAATGACTGTCTCTCTTCACTGTAAAGAGTACAGGGAGAAGTAATTTATTTCTGTGTGCTGCTCAGCAGTTGCTGTGAATCTTGCCCTATGTCTGGTTTTCCCTTTATCTAATGCAGGATAAAGGGGCCCTATTACATCACGCACTTACTCATCCTTCACATTCATTTCAAGGTGGCAGGTATGACAAGCTTTATTCCTGCTAGAGGAGCTGATTTGACAAACATTCCACAATCCTTTTCACATGTTCCATTTATATCCCCTAGTGGCACAATGTTACACTAGAATACTTGGTTTTATAATCTGTTATACTTGATTTTACCCATGATAGAGACATGTGTAAGTTACATGGTGTGTATTTCTGTATCAGGCTTCTCCTGTTTTATTCTGCTGTGCCTTGTAGCCTGGCTGTCTCTGAGACATTTGGAGTACTGCTTCTTTTCTTAGAAATTTCGCATGGACATTAGACTGGCCAAGGAGTAAACTGGTCAGAGTAGCCACACCCGCTTTCCAAACCCCTACGTATGAATCAAGCTCCAGGGTGCTTGTACATGTGACAATTTGCCCATGTTTATGTGACAAAATGTGACGCAAAACCGCCATTTGGCTATTATAATGGCATCACCGTGTATCTGCGCACAAGGTTTTTTCATGTCAAACTTTTGCAATGTGTGCCAACTTAGACCACCTCCAATGTATTTTAGTTTTATCGTGGCATATTTATCGATGTATTTTAGTTTTATCATGACAAATCCATCACGTGTACATGTCACTCCAGTGATCAAGTCTTTGCATGGAGGAACTTCTGCAGATTTTAGGGAATGCAGAGAACATGCCATACAATTGCTGCACTTCCTTTTCAGTTAGTTGGGGGGGGGGCTTTCCTCCATTTCCCCCACTTTCTTTCATTGACTCTCAGATCTTGTGAAGGAGGAGAGCATTTGAACCTTATTTTCCTGGCAGTTCCACAGATTATTTTGGAATGTAATTTACTTTACCTCTAATCTTTAATCTGAATTTCTTTAATGACTTTTGATCAGATTACAATTAGTTGTTATTAATTCACTAGTAAATGTACCAGGCCAGTTTTGCTTTAATTGATTTCCCTTACCATCTCCTGTGTAGACTCCTTAAAATTACGTCACCTTTTGAGGAAAGTACTTGTGAGCTACTAATACCCTGTCTATAAATTATGATTGAATGGTTGTCACTGTGAGATGAAAATTTGGCCAAACATTTTTATAGTTCCTATTACATATATATATATATGTAATAGGAACTATAAAAATGTTTGGATCCTATATATATAATAGGAACTATAAAAACTATACATATATGACTGTGGATGAACTCCAGTGGCAGCCTCATTATCCAAGGCAAACTAAGCCTATTTGCCAAAATGTACCATTCTGCTAAAATGGTTAAGATTGGAACACTAGGACTAAACGGTAATGCCTAGTAATGACTGATTTTGAGAAGCTCAAATTTTGAAAAAGCTTGATAGACAGGCACAAAACAAACCCAGCAATCCTGATTTTCTGTCAGGTTGAAATCCAGTTTCTGTCCATACAGACTTTTGAAGTAACTTCATTTTCTAACTGAAGCAGAGGGATGGAATTAATCTTCTGACCCAGGGACTGGCTTGCAACACCATACGTGACCATTCTCGGGTCCCAGAACCATGCAAATGAGGATTTTGCTGTGGATCCAACTGGAAACAATCGTGGCATGTAAGAAATGCAAAATCCTGCTTTGTCACTCTGCAGCATGCCTGCCTTGAGCTAAGTGATATGGTCTGCTTTAGGTGAGGCCCTATGGAGTTAGAGGAGACCTAGACTTGATCCAGCTGTGCATAGTTTTGTGATTAAAAGTGTGTGGTTCTTGTCCAACTGGTTTTGTTATTCTTGTTTGTGCATTCTGGTTCCTTGCTCTTACATGGTCCTTGCATTAGCTGAGGACTGCTGAAAGCTGGTGAATCACTTCTGTTGTCAGAAATCTGATGTATTTTCAGTCAGGTGAAATTTACAGGCACACTCGTCTCTCTGACAGGAATGAAGAGCCAAACGGATCAGAGAACAGATTCCTGCAGTTTCTTATTTGTTGACAACAGAAAATAGACAAGACCTCATCTGAACCTTCACCCAGTACTCATAAAAGGACCTTTTGGAAGTTCACCATTCTTTGGATAATTCTTTTACTTCATTTTTAGTCACTTTTACCTTCCTACTCATTTTGGCTAGAAGTGGAAGTACTAAAATACCACAGAAATGTTTTTCTGGAGTGTTTCTGGCCCAGCTGAAGCCATGAAGCTCTAAAAATCTTGGTGAGAAATCTCATCATGAAATTTGGAGTTGGCGTTTCTCAGTTCTGTGTCTTTCCTGAGAAAAAAGAGGGGAGGTAGCTGAGAGAGGTAGAAATGCGTGTTTTCTGCTGAGCTGATTAATAGGGGTGCGTGAAGCGGGCCCTATTTGATTTGGGTTCAGCCCAAATCAAGGACAGTGATTCGATTAGTTGATTCGGATCACTGTCCTGATTCAATTTGGCTGAATCTGAAGATTTGATGCCGATTCAGAGAAGCAGCACTTCAGACATAGACACAACTTAAAATGTTTTTTCTACGTGCCTCCTGGTACCAGCACAGCTTGTGAACACTGCAATGCTGGGGCACATGGAGCACCCCACAGGAGTGAGGGGGGGCCCTCCACATGCTCGGTGGTGGACCTGGAAGTGGACTGGAAGTACTTCTGGTCCACTTCTGGGTCTGCCAAGGAGCATGCTGGGCCCCTCCCCCTGCACCTCCCGGCTTGGCAATTGGCCGCGGGGGGCCTCAGGTGCCCCCTCCCCCAGACCCAGAAGGCACCAGTTGTTAAGCCGAAGTGCTTCTTGGTCCACTTCCGTGTCTGCCGGGGAGCGCACTGGGCCCCCCTCCCTGCACCTCCCTGGCTTGGTGATTGACTGCAGGAGGACCCCAGGTGTCCCACCCCCATACCCAGGAGGCACCAGTCACTGAGCCAGGGGGGTGCAGGAGGGGCCCCCAGCACACTCCCCAGCAGACCCAGAAGTGGACTGGAAGTGCTTCTGGTCCACTTCTGGGTTTGCTGCCGAGTGTGCTGGGGAGCCCTCTGCACTTCTTTGGGACACTCCATGCACCCCAGCAATCATGAGCTGCCTGCTACCTAGAGATATGTAGAAAAAACATTTAAAGCTGTGTCTATGTTCAAATCTCCGAATCTTTCCGAATCTCTGTGAATCGATTTGGAGGGTTCCAATTTGATTCGGAGAGATTAAAGGGTCCTCTGATTCAATTCGGATTCAGAGATTCGGCCACCAAATCGGGCCGAATCTCTGCCAAATTGAATTAGGGACCGAAGCTTCGCACAGCCCTACTGCTTAAGTAACCTAAAAAGAAGGAAAGAACATAGACAACAAATATGAAAAGAGAAGATGGGGCTAGGAACAGTCTGGGACAATCCTTACGTGTTTCTATCCCGACAACCTGCTTAAAGATGAGGTGTACTTTTGCTTACATGAACATCTCCTCTGATTTATCTTCTGTGCTTTATCAATATAATATTAGTGGGATGACTTATTAGAATTGTCTCTATTGGAAGCCAGCAGTCAAACTGAAACCCCAAGGAAGCCAACATGTGGTTTTTATTTTTTGGTTTTCTGTTTTAGGGCAGAATACGTGGGTGCCTTTCTGTTTGTTAAACCAATGGTCTACGCCCATGTGTTCAGTTTATCCTTGGTCTGATTTTCAGAGGTGTTGAATACTCACAGCTATAACTGAAGTCAAAAAGACTTTTGGGTTTGCTGAAAATCTTGACACACAGGGACATGTATCAAACTCAGGGAGGGTGATTACTAATTTATTACATCCTCTCCTTAGTTGCTTTACCTGCTGTACCATATATGCTGGCTCTCTTTACACCAACAGCACAACTGCACTTTCATTTTATTTGATACTTCCTTCTTCTGGAGTCATGTGATTAGACGAGTGTTTCAGGTTTTCTTTTTTGTTTTCTTTTTAAAGTAAGTCTCTAGCCTTCCTTTCTGTATTGCTGAGAAAAGCTTAAAGTATAATCATAGGCTCAGTGACCAGAAGAAAAATAAAACAAATTTAAAATTATTATTAATCCCCAATGAATTTTGGGGTTCAACACACCACTGCTGTTGGCCATACTCCAACAATTCAGACTTACTTCTGAATTTGGTCCAGACTCAATTGCCCCATGTTAATCCTTTGCATGCATGTAAACTATTCCATTATCAACAGAAACTGTGACCAAGCCTTGTTGACCCTCCTTCTACAGCACAGCACAGGGTTAAATATAGTCTGCCAGTGCTCAAGTCTTACAACCATATTTCGATTTATTTCATAATGAATTCAGATCTATGGTTGCTAAAACAGCTAAGAAAATATTTGAGCAATTAGAGGAAAAGCTATTTAAGATTATTAGCACTATGAATTTTTCAAGTGAATTGATAATAGAAAATGACAAACTAAAAAAAAGGTCTTGGAAAACAATATTAAAACCTCTGATATACTAATTATTTACATGATACAGAATTTTGCAATAATCTTTACTATTGGGAAAAACTGGGAGCATTTTTGGAGACAGTGGCTGTGTCTACATGAGACACTAACTGCACAGTAGCCTAATAACACTGCACAGTAGTGTGTCACAGTATGGACAGCACTAATACACCACAGTGTGGTATTATTAGGCTATTATGTGGTAGCATCACTAGAAAAGCATTTGCCAGTGCTACTGTACAGTAACTCTGGTTACTGTACATTTATTTAGTACTTGATTATACAAGTACTAAATTAAATGTGCAGTAACCACTGTGCATTAATGAACATGTAGACGTGCCTTGTGGGTGCATCTATACATGCACTTTGCTGTGGAGTAGACTAATTAGCTCCACAGTGGGCATGTTTACACGGGATACTACTGTGTAGTAGCTACTGTACATTTATTCAGTACTTCTATAGATGAGTACTAAATAAATCTGCAGTAGCCACTGCACAGTAGCACTGGCAAATGCCTTTTTTGTGATACTACTGCGCAGTAGTGTCACAGCACGGTTTTTTCCAAGGGATGCTATTGTGCAGTAGTATCAGGCTACTGAACAGTCAGTGTCTCATGTAGATGTGCCCAGTAAAGCATCAATGTGTACATGTATGCCTCTATTAGGGCACAGTAAACTAATTAACTCCGCTGTAGGATAGTGCTGTCGGGGACAAATACTATCTATGGCAGCCAGATTTAGTGCATCAAAACACATGTGTAGAAGGTGACTGGGGCTGGCTGGGACACAAGGGTGCTACAATATGGGGGCTGCCTGCTGCCTAGCCCCACCCTGTGGGCACTCTCTTGCCCCTCTGCAGCACACTGACCTGGGGCAGAGCAGCTCTGGGCTGGCAGGTTGACCCCTCAGGAGCAATAACCTCTGGTACAAACTCCACTGGAGTTTATTGCTATGTGCTAATTGCTTATGTAGATGTACCCTGTTACAGCATTTTTAGATGACTTGTTATTTCCTCTGAATTCTGCTTCTCGATCTGCTGCTGTTCTTTGGCATATGCTAAAAACTTGTTTTCTATATTAGATAAAGAAAGCACTGTGAGTAAAGTCAAAGTAGAGACAATTTGTCATATCTCAACAAAAACTTGGTGTTCCCAGATGTTGTCAGAGCTCTGCAGATCAATAGAAAAAAATGATTGCTTAAATCAGAGTTCACATTTGTTGGTCCAACTGCTGCTATCCGTTTCCCTGCTAAGCTCAGACTGTTTGCCGACGGGAAAAGGTTTATTTTTCAATTATGATGATGTGAAGGCTTTTCTTATGACACGAGTGAATAATGAGAGAGGCTGAATGATGAATATTTTGATGGCTCTGAGAGCAGTCTTATGGCAGACAACCTTTTTGTGACTGTGAGCAGTCATTTCTAATATGTGGTGGGATTTTATTTTATATCAGTTTGGAAGCATCTTATAGTCAGCTTGTATTTTTTTCCTTTCTCTTTGACTATTTTCTTGGATTACTTGGTTGCTGTTTTCTTGTGTTCCTGGAAGTGGCCCAAAGTGAACTGAAGGTTTTTTTCAAAACAGCTTTTGATTTGGACTGTACTACTTTCTCTTTTGGCTAGATTGTATACTGCATTGGGTACTGTGCAAAGCTGCATTACCTAAGGGGACCACATGAAGCATTCTGCTTTTGAGAGAAGATGCTTCAGGGAGCTACCTACTGTCCAGTAAGATGTGTAAACTACTTCCTCTCTTATTTTTCATGTGAGCCGCTAGTCAGCAGAGTTGTCTGATGTATGTTGATGAAGAAGGAAGGCTCTGCCTACTTTTGGGCACCAGGGATTTTTTTGGGGAGCATCTCTGTAGAAGTCCTTCACATCCTTAAGTGTGGGGGCTGCACTTGTGGCAGACCATTTAATTTGCCATTCAGAGAAGAGATATTTCTCCTTATAAGGGCTCGCTGGCATGTAAACCTTTATGAATCTCTTTGTTTTCCTTTAGTCAGGTGTGTTAATAAGATTTTAATGACAATGGAAAAGCAAATGTAATAAGATAATCAAGACTTATGTGCAATGCAGACTGTCAAAGAGAGCCCTCCTTTAAACTCTTGGAAATTCTGTAAAGGCTGTGAAAGAAGCTTTTCCTTTGCACAGATTTCATTGATAGGGAAAGGGAACCAGTGATGCCAAAAATGACTGTGAACTTCCTGAATGATACTGAGTGACTCAGTCCCTAAACCCACAAGATTAAAGAAAACATTAAGCAAATTGCATGGAAAAAAAAAGACAAATTAGTCACCAAATGTCCAACTCTTTGGCAGAAGGAAAGTGCAGGTATGGGTAAATCTGAGAATGGGATTCCAGAAAATCAGTGTTTCCCTCCACTGCAGCCTCTGCTTTTGCAGCCCGAAAAGCTTGTGGCAACAGCAATGAGGACAGGCCAGAAAACAATTCCATGCTGCAAAAAAGTGCTAGATGTTGGAGTTTTTGATTCTGATGTAGGCAAAGAAATAGTTTGTTGGATTGTAGAGGCCAAGATGGGTTTGTTATATGGTCCATGGTTAAGATGCTGTTAAGTAGGTCACTGTCTGACCTCTACATGAACTATATGTTAATACCATTGTGGCATCACATGAGACCCACCCAGAATAGCATGGCATGTGCACTTTGAGAAACATGTGCAGTGCTTCTGAAGTGTGGGGTGCACAACCCCTACATAAAGTGCTGTGATTGATAGCTGGGTGTGGTGTGAGCGAGGGAGTACATGGGCGATTGAGTGGGTGTATACTGGTGTTGGTATGGTGTGGTGCAGAGAGAGATAGGAAGGAAGAGTGATAGGATTGTGAGAGGCTTGATGTTTGCAAACAGACCGATCACCATTTGGAGCTTGGAGTTCCAGCCTGGTCGCCGTGAGATAAGGAGACGTCCTTCACCATAAGACATCTCACCGGGATAGCAAGGGTTGGCTCCTCAGCATACTCGCTGAGTGTGCACGCACTGTAGTAGTGGCTCCCTATCCCTTTGTAAGTATCACCCTTATCCTTCCTATCCCTCCCTGAGATTTACCTGAGGCCCAGTGATTCCTTCATACCGGGGACTCAGGCAAAGAAAGTGTTACGGTGCCGAGCTGTTGAATAAAGTTTCCCTGGCCAGTTAAATAAATCTGAGTCCCCTTCACCTGAGATTATTGTATTAGTGTTTAAGGCTACGTGTTTAATGTTTAATTGTATTGGGTTTGACAGTTTCAGTTAAATAAGCCGTCTCGTTCATGAACCTTATCACTTGTAGTCTTATGGAGTGATTGGTAATTAGTCAGTTTATTCCTCAATTAATTCTCCAGTCCAATCTACTGGTGATTGGATACAGGAGATTGGGTTGTAAGTGGTCTAAGGGGCGAAGTTCCATCCTTTCATTGACCAGACCCCATAGCTGCTATTTTGGTAGCACGCTAATTAGACTTCAGATTAGTCCAGGCTCAACAGGATGGCATATTAGGACAAGAATTGTATGGCAGACCCAAAGCTGGTAAATTTCTGTGAAGTGCCTTGCTTTTGACTAAATGGTATTTGTTGACAGAAGATAGTATTTGTTTCGGTTATATTTTTCAAAAAGCTTAAATTTTGATTTATTCTTTGCTCTCATGCAAAGGAATAAGAGGAAATAAAACACCCCTCTCTCCCCCTATTCCCTAGTGCTGGTTATACAGGACATGCACTGGAAGATCAGATAGGCAGGATGTGATTGCGGGAGGTGAGGATCAGCTTCAGAACTGCCTGCAGTGTCCAAGTTGTCACAATGGAGCCAGTATAGTAGGTCTCATAATTTGTGGCTAGTATTGGAAGGGCGTAATGTGCAAGGTGCAAGGTGGCTTCTCTAGAGCTTTGGACAGGTTTATGCAACTCATGCTACCACATGTTCAGTCCTGTGCCTGATAGTACAATCTATTTCTTTGCATGTGAGCTTGCATCCACAAGGTGCTCAGTTCTTCAGCTTTAGTCACAGCAAATCTTTATAGTACAATGTACAAAGAAAGGAGAACAAAATGTGATGAAAAAGTAAATTGAAGGATTAAAATAGAAGGCTGTGACTTCAACAAACTGGTTTTCACCCACAGCAAGGAAGCAAAAAGAGCCAGCATTGCTCTTCAAACTCTAAATTAAACTGTGGCCATAAGAAAGCTGGTGTTCATTTTGAAGATTTTAAATTATGTCTGTCAAAGGGATGTCACCCTTCTGAAAATATGGAGGATTCCCCCCCTTATTCTTAAAAAATATACTTGTAAGCCTTCTTTCATATAGAGTGGGCCTGAAGGAAGTGATAATTGCTACCAGGGAATGCAACATGACGGACATTGTTTTGTCATTAGCCGAATAACGTTAAGAAGTAATGGAAGAAAGTGTGACGCTACTTTCTGTAAGGGTAGAGATGGAGTTGGATTCAGGTTGACTACCAGTAGTTAGTAAAATTATTCTATAACCACAAGGTCATTAAGATAGAATGAAGAACAGATAGTGCATAGAATGAGGGGTTCTAATTTAGAAAGAAGGTATGGAGAAGGCTTGGAAGACAACTGTTGCATGGATATATAAAAAAAGTATTTTAATTTGCAAAAGTGGTGTAAGAACCATACTGTTCATCCAAACAGAATAGCACCATGGCTTTGGGAAACATGCAGTTAACACTTCATGTGACTGTCATATCCTCCTTTGAGAGTACACAGTGGAAATACCCTTGGGGGAGAAAGTCACGTAGGAGAAGATCAAAGTAACCTGAAAAATGTTACTGCACTGATATCAGGAGGGCAAGGGGGAAGGATGGTTTATAAAACACCTGCTACCTGAGGCTGTGAAATCCTGGCAAGATTAGGGGAGAAGGGACAGCTGGAACAGGAGGGAGGGCATTGTCATGGAGTGCTAAGTGTGGCTCCATGTACTGTCATCAGCCGCCAGGGCTCCTGTCTCGGTGTCACATAGCTTCTGAATGAATTGTTTTTTCAGGATAGGTGTTTTGTTTTAAGATAATTTTCTCTGTATACTTAATAAATCTTTGTTACAACTGGGGCAGCCTTAGGTTTTGGGATTTCAAAATGAGATGAGACAAACTTCTACCTTTTAAGATAAAGTAGTAGTCAGGAACAGGTGTCTGGGAGCCTGCTTAGGACATGCAAAAGGCATGGATTCCAGTAAGGTGTATTGCTTTCATTGCTGTGGACCTCCAGATTCATGGGACATGCAGTTGCATAAGACAGTTTGATCACCTTCCCTTGTTCTCTGTATCTTATTCATTCTTACTATTACACTTAGAGGCTGCATCACCGTAAATTAGTTTGTAAGCTCTTTAAAACGGGCTCATTTTGCTTTAGGCTTGCACAGTGCCTCACACACTGGTGTTATGATCTGAGGGGCCTCCAGGCCCTCAAAGTAATAATAATGACCCAAAAATTTCAGGGGTGCAAGGTCACTCATGATAGCTAAATACCTTTGGATGACAGAAGAAACTGGCATCACCTCCTGATTCCCCTTTTGTCTAGAAAATACCGTCTATTGGAGGATTATCATCTACCAAGAACTCAAGGTTAGGAGAAGTGGTTAAAATGGACTTTTATAAATTTACTGTGTTTTGAGGAAGTGAATTTTGGCTGCAAAATGATGCATTCTGAATTTACTGTTTGCCATCCAGATATTATGATCTAAATAAATCAGTGTTCTTAACCCATGAGCTATCAGAAATTTCATTCTTAGGATAAAGACCTTTGGAGAGAGACATCTACTTGTACAGAAATTCATTCTTTAAAATATTGTTATAAGTTGAGTGCATCAGAATATTACTGGTGACATATTTGAACAAATCTGTCATTCTCACAGTTTTCCCATTTATATACTTTTGGACTGTCTAATCATAACAGCTGGTAGTCATAATCTGAGCTGGAATTTACAGATTTAAAAATGGAGCAGTAACCCTTTCCTTCATAGACTGGAAATAATCAATGCTTACCAGGGCCTTGTAGGTATGACCTTGTGATTAAACTTCTAAGGCTTGGGGCTAAGAGTCTGTGAAATTTCCTCCTCTAGCATCTGTGATGTACCTCTCTGCAAAAAGGGGAAACTCCTTTAGCCCAGGGAACAGCTACTTCTATACTGATAAGGTTTGGTGTATTACACATCTGGGCTTGTCCAGAGTTCCCAAGGACTTAACTGATAGGGACAAAATAAGGACTTGTGTTAGGGCATTCAAGAAGGCTGTTACAATAGGACTATATGTTTAAAACTTTTTAGTTTGAAAATAAGGCAGAAAATCCACTCACCTCTGCCAGGCCACCACCTCCCTCCCAGTTTGAGACTGGCTCAGAAGGGCTTTTTTAAGGCAAAGAAGTAGGGGGTTTCTGGAACCTTTTTTCTACATTGGGGAGTACATGCTCACCTCTCATTTTGTCTTATTCATTATGTAGTTGGGTCTGAATGTTCCCCAAGACATGAGGGTCTATAGGTGTGGCTGGAGGTCTATCTGCCATTGTTACTTTTGACTGCAAACTTGTGGGCTTTGCTATACCATCTGTCTCAGTGGTGATATCTCAGTGGAACATAGGCAGCTTTGATGTGTTTAAGTCCCTTAAATGCAATCCTATACCACTCTGCTTAAGTCTGTGAGAAACTGTTGATGTGTCTGCTTTTGTCATGCTCCTTCATCATAGCATCACAAAAAGTAATATCACAAAAACAAACAAACAAACACAAATGGAGAAAGGAAGGACACAACCACTTTTTGACTCACAGCCTACTGGTCAGGGCAATTGGCCAGGTGGTGGGAGACCTGGGTTCTAGCTCCTGATTAAGTTGAGGGAGTTGGAACCCACATCTCCCACTTCCTAGGAGAATGCCCTGGCCACAAGCTTATGGGCTAAATAGGGCTGAGAGCATCCTCCATCCCATCTGTTGGAACTTGGCCACTGGGTGGAAAAAAGTGCAAGAGTGATGGGGCCAGAAGGCAGTTTGCAAACTGAGGAATAACTCTGTAGCCCAGTGAGGAGGTCATTCCTCTGGGAGGAAAGGAGCCCTGGGTTGAATGGGACCCTTAGACTGAATGGAACCTTGAGCCTAGAGGTTCTTCTGGAGCAAAAGTCCTACTCATTAGGCTACTGGGTAAATACGGGCAGGTTCCCCTCCTGTCCTTGATCCCAAGATTATGGTGGCATATAATGTACAGCCTTGGCTTAATATCTCTGCTACCCGCCCCCGCTTCCCCCCACCTGGTCCTTGTTGCTAACATTTCCTATTGGACACCTGTAGATGACTCTTCCCATACTCTGGAGACATATAATTCCTCTTATAGCGAGCACAGGAAAGCAACTTGCCTTTCGTGGGTGGAATAGGGTTACTGTTGTGAGGCCAGGAACATATTTTTGGCAAAGTCACTTCAGAGGCCTAGTACCTAGTGTAGTTCTCAACCTTTTTTAGACTGAAGACACCCTTCATTAGACTCAAAACACCAGCTCAGAAAATGCCGGCTCTTAGTTCTCACAAATTTTGCTCAGGTTCATCAGGGGATGGAGACCAAAGCCCTGGGGGAAATGGGTAACCTGGAGGAAGCACAAGCAGGAGGGGGCAACAGGGGAGGCCTCTTCATTCTTCCTGAGAAAGTAGGGCAATTGGTTAGTTATTTCAGGTGTCTGTACATGAATGCATGGAGCTGGGGAAACAAGCAGGAAGATTTTGTAAGTCCTCGCAAAATCACAGAACTATGATGTGATTAGAATAACAGAGACTTGTTGAGATAGTTTGCATGGCTGGAATACTGTCATATATAGGTATAAACTATTCAGGCAGGAAGGCAAAGGAGAAGAGTTGTGCTTTATGTAAAAGAGTAGTATGATTACTTAGAGCTCCAGTAAGAAACTGGAGATAGACCTGCTGAAAGTCTGTGGGTTAGGGTCAGAGGGGAGAGCAACAAGGATGGTGTTGTGGTGGGTGTCTGCTATAGACCACAAGGTCAGGAGGATGAGGTGGATGAGGCTTTCTTCAAATAGCTAGTGGAAGTTCCCAACCACAGGATCTGGTTCTCGTGTGGGACTTCAAACACCCTGTCATCTACTGGGAGAGCAATACAGCAGTGCATAGGCAATCCAGGAAGTTTTTGGAGAGTGTTGGGGACAACTTTATGGGGCAAGTGTTAGAGAAACCAACTAGATCCATGCTTCTATTGATCTGCTGCTCACAAATCATGCAGACCATGAGGTGATTGAGTTCAGGATCCTGTGGAAAGGAAGGAAGGCGAGAAGTAGAGTAAGGACCCTGGACTTCAGAAAAGCAGACTTTGACTCAGGAAATTCATGGGCAGCATCTCCTAGGAAGCCAGTCTGAGGGGAAAAGGTGTCCAGGAGACCTGGTAGTACTTAAAATAAATGTTACTGAGGGTGCAGGAACAAACCTTCCCAATACACAGGAAGACTAGCAAGTACAGCAGAAGACCAGCCTGGCTTAGTAGGGAACTCTTCAGTGAGCTAAAACACAAAAAGGAAGCTTACAAGAAGTGCAAACTTGGACAAACAACTAAGGAGGGGTAAAAGGGTAGTGTTTGAGTATGCAGGGGTGAAATTATGAAGGTCCAATTGGAGTTGCAGCTAGCAAGTGGCATGAATAGTAACAAGAATGGTTTCTACAAGTATGTCAGCAATAAGAGGAAAATCAGGGAAAGTGGGGGTTCCTTTCTGAATGGGGGAGGTGACCTAATGAGAGATGATGGGGAAAAGGCTGCAATACTCAATGCCTTTTTTACCTCAGTCTTCGCAGGCAAGGTCAGCTCCCAGACTATACTGCACCTGGTCTAGGGTTTGTTTGGAGAGGAGCTGACAGGATTGAAAGAACAGGCTAGGGGCTATTTAGAAAAGCTGTGTGTGTTCAAGTCCATGGGGCCAGATGGGATGTACCTGAGGATGCTGTGGTAGTTGGTCAGTATAATTGCAGAGTGTCTGGGAATTATCTTTGAAAACTCGTGGTGATCAGGAGAGGTCCTGGATAACTGGAAACGGGCAAGTATAGTGCCTATCTTTAAGAAAGGGAAAAAGGAGAACCTGGGGAACTGCAGACCAGTTAGGCTCACCTTGGTCCCTGGAAAAATCATGGAGCAGGTCCTCAAGGAATCCATTTCTAAGCAGTTGGCAGAGGAGAAGGTGATTAGGAATAGTCAGCATGGATTCACAAAGGGCAAGTCATGCCTGCCCAACCTGATTGCCTTCTATGATGAGATGACTGGCTCTGTGGATGTGTGGAGTCCAGTGGATGTGATATACCTTGACTTTAGCAAGGCTTTTGATATGGTCTCTGACCACATTCTTGCAAGCAAACCAAGGAGGTACAGGTTAAAGGAATGGATTGTAAGGTGGATAGAAAACTAGCTGGGTTGTTGGGCAAAAATGACTCTATGTCTAATTGGAAGCTAGTATCAATTGGAGTGCCCCAAGGGTCAGTCCTGGGATCAGTATTGTTCAATATCTTCATCAATAATCTAGAAAATGGAATGGTTCACTCTCAGCAATTTTGCAGATGACACCAAGCTGGGGGGAGTAGTACATATGTTAGAGGGTAGGGCTAGGATTCATAGAGACCTCAACAAATTGGAGAATTGGACCAAAACAAATCTCATGAAATTCAGTAAGAACAAGTGCAAAGTCCTGCACTTAGGATGGAACAATCCCATGCAGAAAAGGGCCTGGGGGTTACAATAGGATGAATATAAGTCAATAGCATGCTCTTGTTTTGAAGAAGGCTAATGACATAC
Organism: Alligator mississippiensis; assembly: GCF_030867095.1. NCBI lineage: Eukaryota > Metazoa > Chordata > Crocodylia > Alligatoridae > Alligator > Alligator mississippiensis. The sequence continues at coordinate 82,244,045 of NC_081828.1, read as the reverse complement.
TGGGCTGCATTAGTAGGAGTGTTGCAAGCAAATTGAGGGAAGTGATTACTTCTCTTTCTTCAGCACTGGTGAAGTTAGATCTGGAGTACTGTGTCCAGTTTTGGGCCCCCCACTACAAGAAGGATGTGGATAAATTGGAGAAAGTCCAGTGAAGGGTAATGAAAATGATTAGAGGACTGGGGAACATGATTTATGATGAGAGGCTGAGGGAACTGGGTTTATTTATTCTGGAGAAGAGAAGACTGAGGGGGATTTTAATAACAGCCTTCAGCTACCTGAAGGGTGATTACAAAGATGGAGTTAGACTGTTCTCAGTAGTGGCAGATGACAGAACAAAGAGCAATGGTTTCAAATTGCAGTAAGGTAAGTTTAGCTTAGACATTAGGAAAAACCTTCTCACTAGGAGGGTAGTAAAGCACTGGAGCGGGCATTGGAGGTTGTGGAATCTCCATTTTTAGAGGTTTTTAAGACATGACCAGACAAATCCTTGGCTGGGATGATATAGTTGGAGATTGTCTGGTTTGAGCAGGATAGATGATCTCCTGAGGTCCCTTCCAATCCTTATTTTCTATGATTCTATCATTCTATGAGTCTATTTCTTGATGACTACAGAAAAATAATAGAGCAATTTGTCTTTTTGCAAAGAACTTACAAAGACAACAACAGGTCAGAATGTTTTTGACACCATAGATTCCTATTTTAAATTTCTGGATTTATCTTGTGTATCATATGTAGGTGTGTGTATACCTAACAGTGCTAATATTGTGTGGCACCCTGCAGCATCTTAAAAAGAATCTCATGGTGATGTGGCACCCTGATTGAGAATCACTAGTCTAGTAGCAGGAATGAGATTTGGGCCAATATATTAACTCTTTCTCCAGTCCAGATGTTGTCATATACTTTGTATGCATCTCCATTTGTTTTTATTTATTGGATTTTTTAGTCTGACCTTTTCCAGAGGTGCAGACCCAACTGGTCACTTTCCCTCAGCCAGCTCATAGGGTCTGTCCTCTTCCTCAGGTTCAGACTTGGGCTCCTTACAACTGAAGATACCCCATGCTTAGAAGAGAAGAAAATGCATCCTGATGATCTGGGGGTTAGTGGCATCTATGCTTTGAGCATGTCCTAAAATAGTCCAATATGGAACTACAAGAAAGGTCAGCCAGGAACTGAAAGGAAGATCTTGCTGCTTCCTCTCAAGCTGGGACAGTATCCAAATCTCATGCTCTGTAGGGACACCTTTCCCAAAGGAATACTCAAGGAATTCTAAGTACTTGGTAGGTAATTTTTCTCCATGAGCTTTGGTGTTCTGGCAGTTTCCACCCAAGGAATAATTATCCATGTGGATCTACAGAACAGGAGGGCATTAGTCAAGCATATATTTGGATCAGGGACATTATTTTTTCCCCCCAAAAAGTCCAGCCTATACTCTTTGGAGGTATGTAATTAATAATTCACAGAAACACTTTCTGTAGGCTAGTGCATGGCTGTCCAACATGCATCCCATGGGCTGCATGCAGCCTGGAAATAGTTACCATGAGGTCTGTGGATACCTGGGGCCACCTCTCCCACTGCTGAGTGGCAGGGGAGGACCTGGAGGGGGACTGCATGCCACTACTGCTGTCCATGCAGCTAAGGGGAGGATTCCAAGGTGCTGCTCCTGCGACGTATGGCCTGTTTGGTGTCTGGCCTGGCAGTCTCATGCTGGCATCATGGGTAGGTCCTGGCTACAGTGAAGTTGGATAGCCCTGGACTAGTGCATCTCAATAGTGACATGTTTGGGGAAGGAGTATCAAGCCTCCCATGAAGGGTCCATGATGAATTTTATTTTAAGAGTACTTGTGACAGTTCCAGTCAGAGAACTTCCTCTCTAAGAGACCAGGTCAGGAACCTATATCAGCTAGTCTTATCATGTCATAATATATATCTATGCATACACACACATGCAGAGATAGCTATATTTATGTCTCATTTCGTCAGAGGACTGCACGGGATTTCAGTCCAAGTTTCTGTAAACATACATGCTGCATCATGGATTTTGTCTTCTTGGAAGGTGTTCTGGTTTTATTGCTACAAATACAAATTCTCTCTCACGCCTTTGCAGTCTTTCATTTTCTGGGAAGCTAATGGGAGGGCTAGAACCGGAGAGTTATTATGATATGAGTGAAAAGGGAAATTGCTGACTAGATTTTTGATAGTGTAGATTTTATGTCTATTATTTGTATTCTGCTTCAGTGGATCCCCCAAAAGGGACTAGTACATATACCTATTTCATATATCTCATATGAATTCTAAAAAGCAGAATATATATGGCTGTTTCATAGTTAGGGATGGAAATCTCAGGTACTGCTACCGGTCAGTTTAGGATTTAAAATAATGGCCCATCAAATCCTTGCTGTATGTAGCTTCAAGGAAAAAAACCCCTAACAAGTTCTTCAGTTTGTCCTTTGATTTGTTGCATAAACAAATAACAAGTGAATTGGGAACGTGCATGCTGGATGGAACAGCCTAGGAATAAAGTCAGCTTCTGTTTCTACCATATTCTAAGCTTTGCATGTTGTCTACGGCAGATCGTGTGAGGAAGCAGGCCTATTGCTGAGGCAAGTGTTGCCTGAGCGCTTCCTATTTTCTGTAATGAATGGAAAGTGATGTCTGACCGTGTGACACAGGAACTGTATTTTCCATGTTTGCCAGATATCGAAGAACTGGAATCTGCATTGACGAAGATAGCGTGATGTCACTCTTTAATCTGGCAAGCCTGTAAAACCACTTCCTCCTTGTGTAGGCTGGAGGTCTCATGATTGCCATTTCACTCAAAAGCATTCATTGAAATGATGCAAGATAGTGGGGCTTTGAATCTTTTTTTTTTTTAGTGAATGAATGCTATTGTGAAACTCCATCCTGCTACACTAGGAAATATGCTAGTTATTCAACAAAGTATACTGGTTATTTAACAGAAAAAATGGAAAATTCGGACATGTTCTAGTTCAGGGTTCTTTGGATCTTTAGTTTCAGTTTCACTTATTACAAATATATGGGCCAGCCATGAAATTAAGATTCAGATCTGGGCTCAGCTTTGTAATGCATCCAGAGGTTGGGGATTTCCAATCCTGGAAATTTAGTTCTGGCTGTCTTTCTGAAAAGTATTTTCTGGAGAAATAAATGATTGGTCACTACCACAGAACATAAAAATGATATGGTTTAAAAGTTGACTGAAATAGAGTACAAACACTGATTTACTGAGATTTCTAAATGTAAGCAAAGGGATTTTAGCACATATGGCTAGATCAGGTTACTCACCAAGTCGAGAGAACTGTTCAAGTAAGATTTTCTCTTTGTCATACTGTCATGGCTTATGTTATCATCATAACCTGTACAAAGTGACACATGCTCTTTCATAGAATATTTTACCAATCCTCAATAGTCAGAACTATCATGGATAACAATGACAACTATAGTGCACCTTTTACATTATGCAGATATTATTACATTTTTGCATGCCTGCTGTTAAGATTACACATGATGTTTCTGCAGCCAGAGAATTACCCTCAGAATATACATTTTTAAAAAGCCACCAACAAACAAAAATGTAATACAATATGCAAACATTTGGAACTGATAGGCCATTGCCTAAACTTTGCTGTGCTAATTTATACTGCCCCATATCTTCCAATTTTCCTCTATTTTCTGCCTATTTTGAATGGAAGGCATTCAGATTGGGGACAGTACCTTACTATGGGTTTGTGCAGCATCTAGCTATGGGGCTTGGATCTTGGCTGGGGCTTCTGGACACTTCTGTGAGGCCAATAATAATAACCTTCATATTTAAATTAAAACAGGTCAGTTTGCTTTTACAGTGGTCAGTCTGGCTGGTTACGGCACAGACATCAAGATAACTCTTTATTTTCAAAATGAGAAAAAGGGAAGGAGAAAAGCCTCCAGATGTTTGTATGTAGGTGAATTTTTAAATAACTCAGTAATGAAAGACTATAGAGATGGAAAATACCTACATTATCATTAGTTTATTCAATCTGTTTATTTTTCAGTACAGGTATTCCTGGTACCTGGTTTCCAAATTATGGCTTACACTCCTCGGGGCCTGGCAGAAGGATTCTTGAGAAGGTCATTCAAGGATCCATAGAATCTAAAATTTTGCAACCCCCTTCTCCCATTAGGGGACATGGTCTAAATCCTTTAATGCTACATTCCTTTAAAGGCACAGTCTCATATGGTTTTTTGAGGGGGAAAAATGAAAATGTTAAATTCAGCTTGATTCTAACTATTTTTTTAAAGTATTTTAAATAGGCTCATATTGTGGTTTGACTGCTGAACTGGAAAAAATCAACCCTGCTCATATACTGAGTGAATGTGGGTACCGGTGGATGTAGATACAGCATGCTGCCAGAACTTTTTACTTAGATAGGTGGATCTGGAACTGCAGAACAGGAAAAGCTCTATTAAACATTATTTACTGTGTGTGACATCTAAGAGTCTATTAAAGTAACTTCCCAGATCTTCCCAGAGCCACCCATCCTAGCCTTCAAACAAGCACTGAACCTCGCCAACCTCATCACCAGAAGCAAACTTCCTCAAGCCCATAACACACCAAAAGGATCCAGACCGTGCCATGACAAAAAATGCAAAACCTGCCAACACATCTCCACCGCCCCCACAATTACTACACCCCACAACAGAGCCATCAGCATCCCTGGATCTTACAACAACACCTCCAGAAATGTAATATATCTCATCCAATGCACCAAATGCCCTGATAGAAAATACGTAGGAGAGACCAAACAACAACTGTGCACCAGAATGAATGCACACCGGAAATCCATCACAGACAGAAATAACCAATTACCGGTGGGGGGCACATTTCTCACAGGAAGGCCACTCTTTCTCCAATCTCTCAGTCCTGATCCTCAAGGGAAATTTACACAACACTTCCCAGAGACGAGCCTATGAGCTCCATTTCATCAACCTCCTGGATACTAGAGATCATGGACTAAACATAGACATTGGATTTTTGATACATTACAATCTGCCTGGCAACTGACTCCCCAGCTCAGCCCAGCCCAGCCCAGCCCCTGGCTTCTTTACTTTTCATTCCATCCAGAAAGAGCACGCAGCAACTGCTGAAACTTCCTTAGCCTGACAAAGGGTTTTTGAACTCAAAAGCTTGCTTAATAACTATTCTCCAACTATTTGGATTGGTCTAATAAAAGATATCAAATTCATCCAAGGAACCTTGTCTGCCTATGTCCTTAGACCAACACGGCTACAACCTACACCCTTAAACTAACTTCAGTATTTTTGTACCTTTTCCCCAAAACTCAGCCCTCCAAAATTGGGTGCATATCTTAAGCATGGAAGCTGTTTCTCCTTGAGGGCTAGGAGCCTGCCCTGGAAGGTGCAGTCCTCCCTGTCCCTCTCCCACTTGTGCTCCACATCCTGGGTGCACCGGGCCTGCGAGTCTGCCAGCCAATCCTCTGCCATGGTGGCCACCCTGTCCAGGAGGAGGGTGCAGTCTTGCATGCCCTGGTGGCGGAGGCAGTGCATGTGGAGAGTGCCATCTGACAGTGGTGGCATTCTTGGAGGCGCATTCTTGGCAGTGGCTGGTGCAGCTGCTGGACCGGCAGAACCAGAAGATAGAGGCTCTTTGTGAAATAGTGCAACATTTAGAGATAACATGCACTGTACCAAGGGGCTGAGCAACCTTTCCTCAGATCAGGGGTCATGCATGCACAGGTGCCCAGGGACCATGGTAAGTTGGTTGGGGGGCTCCTGGCACAGGCAGCCACTGGCTGAGCCCTCCATCCCCACTGCCTCTGTGGGTGCAGGTGGCCTGCCTGGCACTTAGATTTATAGATTCATAGATGTAGGGTCAGAAGGGACCTTGCAGGTCTTCTAGTCCGACCCCCTGCCCTGAGCAGGAGAGAAAACTTGGCTCAAATGACCCCAGCTAGGTAATCATCAAGCCGCCTCTTAAAGACCCCCCAAGGTAGGAGCCAGCACTACTTCCCTTGGAAGTTGGCTCCAGATCCTAGCCGCCCTGACTGTGAAGTAGTGCCTTCTAATGTCTAGTCTGAACCTACTGTCTAACAACTTATGGCCGTTATTCCTTGTTACTCCAAGAGGCGCTCGGGAGAACAAGGTCTCTCCCATTCCTCACTGGTCGCCCCTAGTAAGTTTATAGATGGCCACCAGGTCCCCTCTCAGCCTTCTCTTGTGAAGGCTGAACAGGTTCAGGTCCCTTAGCCTCTCCTCGTAGGGTCTGCCCTGCTGTCCCCGGATCATATGAGCGGCCCTCCTTTGGACCCTCTCAATGCTGTCCACATCCCACCTGAAGTGCGGCGCCCAGACCTGGATGCAGTACTCCAACTGCGGCCTGTCCAGTGTCACATAGAGGGGGAGGATCACCTCCTTGGCCCTGCTTGTGATGCATGTGTGGGTGCGTGACAAGGCGCGGTTAGGCCTACTGACCGTGTCCTCGCATTGGTGGCCCATGTTCATCTTGGAATCGATAATGACTCCAAGATCTCTTTCTGCCACTGTGCTTTCGAGAAGAGAGTTCTCCAGCCTATAGGTATGCTGCTGGTTCTTACTGCCCAAATGCAGCACCCTGCACTTGTCAGTACTGAATCCCATCCTGTTCTCATTTGCCTACCCCTGTAATCTGTCCAGGTCCAGCTGTATCCTGTCCCTCCCTTCTCGCATGCCCACCTCACCCCAAATCTTGGTGTTGTCCGTGAATTTAAATAGGGTGCTTTTCACCCCCTTGTCCAAGTCACTAATAAAGAAATTGAACAGTGCGGGCCCAAGGACTGAGCCCTGGGGACTCCACTGCTCACATCCCTCCAGGTCGAATATGACCCATCCACCATCACTCTCTGGGTGTGGCCCCTCAGCCAATTTGCTATCCATCTGACTGTGTAGGCATCAATGCCACAGTCGCCTAGCTTTTTAATGAGAATGGGGTTGGAAATAGTGTCAAAGGCCTTCCTGAAGTCCAGAAAGACTACACCCACCACGGCACCTACGTCCAATGATTTTGTGACCTGATCGTAGAAGGCAATCAGGTTGATCTCACAGGATCTGCCCCTAATGAAACCATGCTGGTTGCCCCTGAGAATCATTGCCATTGCTGGCCCTTTACAGATATGCTCCTTGATAATCTTCTCAAAGAGCTTCCCCGGGATCGAAGTAAGACTAACGGGCCTATAGTTGCCCGGGTCCTCCCTCCTCCCTTTTTTGAAGATGGGGACCACATTGGCCCTCTTCCAGTCATCCAGCACCTGGCCAGAGCACCACGCGTGCTCATAAAGCCATGCCAGGGGCCCCGTGATAACCCCTGCCAATTCCCTCAACACCCTGGGGTGGAGAGCATCTGGACCTATTGATTTGAACATGTCCAGAAGTTCTCTAACTTGGTCCTCCCTGACCCTAGGCCTGGCAGAGTCTCTCCTGAGTCCGTCCCGAATCTCAGTGGGGGGGTCCCGGTCCCTGCACAGGAAAATGGAGGCAAAGAAATTGTTAAAAAGGACTGCTTTTTCCTTTGATGCAACCACCAGATTGCCTAATGTATCCTGCAGGGACCTCACATTACCTGGTGCCTTCTTCATACTCCCTATGTATTTAAAAAAGGACTTTTTGTTGTCCTTGATCCTTGATGCTAGCCCTAGTTCTGTATCTGCCTTAGCCTTCCTAACAGCCCCCCTACAGACCCGAGTGGTAGAGACTCCTCTTTGGTGATAGCCCTTCTCTTCCACTGGGTGTATGCCTCCTTTTTGGCAATCAGGCATTCCCAAATGCCCTTGGTGAGCCAGGGGGGCTTTTGAGCACTCTTGCCCCCTTTGATTCTTGTTGGGATTGTCACCCCTTTGGCTCTGAGTATCGTCTCCTTAAGGAACAACCACTCATCTTAGGCACCCAGTTCCCCTACTCTCCAGGACCCCAGTGCCTCTCCTATCAATCTCCTCCTCTCATTGAAGTTGGCCCTCTTGAAGTCAAGGGCTACTGCCTTGCTGCAGGCCCTTGACACCCTGCACTGAATGGTGAATTCCAGCAGGTGATGATCACTGTTGCCCAGGTGGTCAAGAACCTGGAGTCCCCTCACCAGGTCATTGCCTGTGGCCAGGACCAGGTCCAGGAGGGCATTTCCCCTGGTGAGACTGTGCGTCTCCTGGGTTAAGTCCTAGGAGGTCCTGTATCTCGGCAAGGAACCTTCATGAGTGGTCAGACCTGGCTGACTGCTCCACCCAACTGATGTCCAGGTAATTTAGATCACCCATGACAACTACATCCCTTGCCTTAAGTGCCTCCGCAAGCTGACCCGAGAATTCGCGGTCCAGCTCTTCCCCTTGGTTCTGTAGTAGACCCCCACCGTTAAGTCCTTTTCCTCATGACCCCCCTGTATTTTGACCCAGAACAATTCAGCCTGCACCTCCTCTGACCCCATCTTGCTAGCTGAGGATATGCGTTGCTCTTTGATGTAGAGCGCCACACCCCCGCCTTTCCTCCCCACTGTATCCTGCCTGTATAGTCTATAGCCCCTAATGTTAACCGCCCAGTCATGGGATGAATCCAACCAGGTTTCTGTGAGCCCTACTATGTCTGGGCTTGAACTAGCTATCTAGAGGGTGAGTTCTGCCTGCTTATTCCCCATACTATGAGCATTGGTGTAGAGGCATTTAAGACCTTGAATTGGTGTGTGTGCCACCCCCTGATTCCCAGGACTATCCAGACCCTGTCACTTACCTGGGTACTCCTTGTGCACATCACCTGTCTTAGTTGGGAGGTGTCCTCAAGTCCTCCTGTGGCCCCATCCCCTGGCGAAGCTAGTTTAAAGTGCACCACACGAGATCAGCCAACCTGGAAGAGAAGACACGCTTGCTTTTAGGGGAGAGGTGTAGCCCATCCCACCCAAGCAAGCCCCCTGTGTGAAAGTATGGGTCGTTATCCAGGAACCCGACGCCTGCCTGGTGGCACCAACTCCGTAACCGTTGGTTGACCTGACCAATGCAGGCCTTGTGTTGCCGTCCATGTCTACCCACTGGGAGAATAGAGGAGAATACCACCTGTGCCCCCGTTTCCTTGAGCTTGGCCCCCAGGGCCTCGAAGTCCTTCATGACGTGGTCTGGGTTGCCTCTGGCCATGTCATTTGTTCCCACATGGATAAGAACCATGGGGTACTGGTCTGAGGGTTGAATGTAGGTTGGGATCCTCTCTGTGATATCATGAATCCTAGCCCCTGGCATGTAGCAGACCTCTCGTGCCATGGGGTCGGGTTGACAGCTGGGACCTTCTGTTCCCCTTAGGATGGAATCCCTGATGATGAGGACCCAGTGTTTCTTCCTCCTGGTACACCCCCTCTGCGCTGTCTATGTCATGCATGGATTGGTACCGTCCCTGCTGGAGGCATCCCCTTCGTTCTTCTCCACCAGGGCTGCCAGGGCCTTGTATCTGGTCCCCAATTGTACCTGGGGAGCCTCCACCACGCTAGCCTGAGCAGCCCTGGTTCTGGTGGATACCTTCTGTCACTTCTCTGTTGAACGTATTTCCTGGGGGGTCTGTACGCTGGACGACTGGTCCTGCGGTGAATAGAAATAGGAGTCAATTTTGTCCTCTGCAGCCCTGATCCCCTGCAGCCTGCTCAACTCAGCCTGGAGCTCACTCATCTGTTCCTCCAGAGTCCGAAGCTGGGCTCAGGAGGGACAGGAAAGGGAAACACTAGATTCCCCTCCACTGACCGGCAGCTGGGACCGCACCAAGCCGCCCCCCCCCAAAAAAGGGGCAAGGGGCTGCCGACCCTACCATGAGCTCCGTCTGGCTGTAGGCCACAGAAGAGCCCAGGGCAGGTGACGCCACCTGGGCGGGGCCCCAGCAGCTGTGCTCCATGTCCACACCATGTCTTCGGAGCTGTGAGTAAATTTCTCTCGCCTGTTGGAGGCTCCCTTCTGGGCTGATACTGTGCGTCCACCGTGTGCGAACATTGGTGCACCCTTACAGAGCGTGCCTGTTTACTCGCACTGTTTGCGTGCGCTGCCCGCACATGGCTTGGGAGCACGGCTCCTTTCTGGCTGAGTTAAGAGGGATCCAGGGGGCTTCCCCTCCAGATCCGCCTCAGCTGTACCGGCTCCCTCTGCCCTACTTACCTTATGGGGATCAGCTGCTGCTGTCCCCTCCACTGCCTCCGCTGCTGCTGCCTGCTGCCGCTGCCACTGAGGTAAGGGGGCACGTGTGTATGGAGACACATGTGCACCCTGCTCCCTCCGCTCCTGACCCCCACTTGCAGCAGGCAGCCTGCCTTCCCAGTCCCCACCCAGGCTGGGTCATGGCTGGCTCCTGCCGGTACCTGCCACGGCATCTCTGAACCAACTCCCCTCCTCCTCCTGCAGGCCAGGCAGTTTGCTCCTATGGTGCCAAGTGTGCAACACCCAGGATCGGGGGGTGAGGGGCTTCTGTCTAGCTGGGATGCAGAGCTGGTGACACCCCTGTCCTCCCTCCGGTAGCCCTCTCCAGAGAGGTGGCCTGAGCCAGGGCCCCTGCCATGTGTAGCCTGTGCCCCAAGCATGCCCCTGCTCAGAGTCCCCTGGGCACACTGCAGTCAGCTGTTTGAGTGCACCAAGGCATGCCTGACCTACTATACCCTGCTGCTGATTGCCATGGTACCCTGGCGGAGCTGAGAACATGGTGCAGGTCCCTGAGCTTCGACAGTAAACTAGGCTAGCCCACACTTCCCCGCAATGTGTGCTGCCACCTGGAGGAGTAGCTCAGCCTATGCTATGAGTCCTGGACCCCCAAGGCTGAGGAGGAGATCACTGCTACCATTGACAAGTTTCTCTGCATGGGACAGGTCCCTGGCTGCCTAGCTGGGAGGGCATTGGCCACTCATTAAAGTTCTGCACTGCTTCCTGCCTACTTGAGTGTTGCGGGGGGGAACTCTGGGGGGCAGGGGAAAGCTTACCCTGACAGGTGTGGGGGAAGGAGTAGGGAGGAAGGGGAGGGGAGCTTCCCCCTCCACCATGCAGGGCCTCTGGCTCCAGGCATATGGCCCAGGGGTGGAGAGGTGAGCTGGTGTGGACATGGGTGGCCACAGTGCCCCCTTTCCCCCCGGCCCTCCTCCCTGAGCGGGGCTTACTGGACAGGTGTGGCAGGCAGTCCCAGTAGTCTGACTCAGTCCCTGCTGGCAGGGAGATGGTGCATCTGCCTGGGTGCCCTGGGGCATGGAGGCATGGTGCCTGACTGCCCAGGCAATGGCTCCCGCTGGGGAGGAGCTAGAGCTCACCAGAGCTGGTGCCATCCCCACCCTGTCCTCCCCACCAGGGCTGCACATCTGGAGTTGGTGGGGCAGGTGCTGGCCCAGACTCCCTGAGCTGCCAGATGAGGCTGGGGATGGAGAGTGTGCTAAGACTTGTGCCTGATGCCCCAAGGGACCCTCCCCTGCAGTCTGCTTATCACTGCTGGGCCCTGGCGGTGGCTCCAGCAGGCCACCTGTGCTGGAGTCCCTCACAGCCAGGATGCAGGCCAGCTGCCACATAAAGGGCATGGTTCTGTGGGCAGCGCCGGACTAGTTCAGATGTGGACCCAGGTCTCATTTGGATGTGTGTGTGTTCAGACACACTTACAGGCTTGGCAGTTCTATGCTTACTAGCACCACATCTGAATGAGACCTGGGTGTCGTGACAGACAACAAAATGAACATGAGACACCAATGTATGCCGTAGCTGGCAGAGCTAATCAAACACTGGCATGCATCTACTGAGGTGTCTTGAGCAAGGCTAAGGATATCATCCTCCCTCTCTGCTTGGCCTTGGTGAGACTGCAGCTGGAGGTCTGTGTCCAGTTCATAGATTCATAGATTGTAGGGTCGGAAGGGACCACAATGGATCATCATGTCCGACCCCCTGCCCCTGGCAGGAAAGAGGACTGAGGTCAGATGACCCCAGCTAGGTGACTATCAAGCCTCCTCTTGAAGCTCCAAATTAGGTGATAGTATTACCTCTCTTGGAAGTCTACTCCAGATTCTGGCCACCCTTACTGTAAAAAATTTCTTCCTAATGTCTAACTTAAATCTACTCTCCACAGTTTGCACCCATTATTCCTAGTTACTCCCTAGGGCACTCTGGTAAATAGCGCATCACCAATTCCCTGTTGTCCTTCCTTGATAAACTTATAGGCGGATACAAGGTCTCCCCTCAGATGTCCTTTGTGAAGGCTGAAGAAATTCAGATCTCTCAACCTCCCCTCATAGGGTCTTTCACAGAGGCCGCTAATCATGTGAGTGGCCCTCCTCTGAACCCTCTCCATATTCTCTGTGTCCCTCTTGAAGTGCGGCACCCAAAACTGGACACAGTACTCCAACTGAGGCCTGACCAATGCCACAAAGTAGAGGAGTATCACCTCCTTTGATCTGTTTTTCATGCATCTGCTAATACATGACAAGGTGCGATTGGCTTTGTTGATGGCCTCGCTACACTGCTGGCTCATGTTCATCTTGGAGTCAACTATGACTCCAAGATCTCTTTTAGACACTGAGTTGTCTATAGGTGTGCTGGGAATTCCTCCTTCCTAGGTGGAGTACCTTACATTTATCTTTCTGGAATTGCATCCTATTTCATTCCGCCCATTGATCCAACCTGTCCTGTATCTGCTCCCTACTCTCCGGTGTGTTAACTTTGCCCCATAACTTGGTATCATCTGTGAACTTGGAGAGGGTGCTCTCCACACCCTCATCCAAATCACTGATGAAGATATTAAATAACACTGGTCCAAGGACCAAGCCCTGTGGGACTTCACTGCCCACCTCCTTCGAGGCTGAGAATGAGCCATCAACCACCACTCTCTGGGTGTGGTCCCTAAGCCAGTTGGCCACCCATGTGACTGTGTAGGCATCCACTCCACAGCCTGCTAGCTTCCCTATGAGAATAGGATGTGAAACTGTGTTAAAGGCCTTCCTAAAATCCAGATAGATGACATCAGTCTTAGCTCCTGTGTCAAGGTAGTGTGTGACATGGTCATGAAAGGCTATAAAGTTTGTCAGGCAGGATCTACCTGTGATGAACCCATGCTGGTTTCCTTTCAGCATCATTTCCCCTGCTAGACCTTCACAAATGCACTCTTTGATGATTTTTTCCAGTATTTTCCCAGGGATAGAGGTAAGACTGACTGGCCTAAAGTTACCCAGCTCATCCCTTCTCCCCTTCTTAAAAATGGGAACCGCGTTGGCCCTTTTCTAGTCCTCAGGGACCTGGTCAGAGCACCATGAGTGCTCAAACAGCTGTGCCAGTGGCTCAGCTATGACACTGGCCAATTCCTTCAGCAGCCGTAGATGGAGGACATCTGGGCCGGCTGACTTGTACCCATCCAGCCCTTCCAAGTGCTCCTTAACTTAGTCAGCACCTTTGAAGCTCTGGTGCCTTTTGGACATCTGCCTGGAGAATACCTCATCTAGCTTGTCATCCTGGTGAGGAGGTCTGTAGTAGACCCCCCACTACAAAGTCCTTTTCCCCTGGCCCCCCCTGGATCCTGACCCACAATGTCTTGGTATTCCCATCCTCTACCCCCGCTTTGATGATGGAAGATGTGTACTGCTCCTTAACATAGAGAGCTACACCCCCACCTCTTTTTCCCACTCTGTCATGTCTATACAACCTGTACCCCTCAGTTCTGGGTGCTGTACTTCAGGAAGGATGTGGAGAAGCTCAAGAGAGTCCAAAGGAGGGCCTTGTGCATGATTAGAGGCCTAGAGACCAGGTCATATGAGGAGAGCCTGAAAGACTTGGGACTGTTCAACCTCGAGAAGAGAAGACTCAGAGGGGACTTGATGGCAGCCAGTAAGTATATCAAGGGCATACACCAGGGCCTGGGGGAGCATCTATTCACCAAGGCCACCTAAGGGAGGACATGAAATAATGGGCACAAGCTGATTGAGGATCGCTTCAGGCTAGACATAAGGAAAAACTTCTTTATAAGTCAAGTAGTGAGGGTTTGGAACAGGCTCCCCCCAGAGGTGGTACAGTCACCCACCCTGGCAATCTTCAAAAACTGCCTTGATTGGGTTGGACCTGATGATCTGTAAGGTCCCTTCCAGCCCCTAACAACTATGAAACTACTGGTTGTGATCTATGGTGCGGACTCACTGAGCCCACAGGGCATTGCCCTTTATGTGGTACTGCAGCCCAGACTGCTGGTGGCTGTGCTCACGCATGTGGGCTGTCATGGCCTCATAAATGTGGGCATTTGAGCGGCTATCCTGGGCAAGCTGTCTCTGCACCTTGGCATCACCCCACACTGCTATGAGGTCGGCAGTCCTTTCCTCTGACCAGCTGGGGCTCCAGGACACTGTGGTGTTGGAAAGGCTGCCATCATGGCTGCTTCCAGGGACCTCGGGGACTCATGAGGAGACTACAGGTGCTGGCAGGGCTTGGCACATGCCCACAGTGGAAGGGCGCAGTGCCCAGGAGGCAGGCAGGTGGTGGAACAGGACCTGGGGGCCAAAGCCAGGGTCTGGGAAAGATGAGGCCCCTTCCAGTACTATGTTCCTAAGACTTGGATGCAATCACTAATGCCTGAAAGCCTGCCAGGGCTCCTATGATTGCATTATGCACTGTTCATGTTTCACAGGAGCTCTGCCCTGTCTAAAGGGTGATTCTACTAGGGATTCTTTGTGGAAGGGACAGTGGTAAGTTGTTCCACTGACTGCTCACAAAGAAAAAAAAGAATTGGTGGAAGGAATTAAAATGCGAAGTATCATGTAGGGATATGCATCTTTTGATTCAGAACCTCAATATGCATTGTGTTCAGAGGTGCTATCTGCCAAATATATGAAGCCTTCAGAGTTGATTGGCTTCTGTCACACTTATTATCAGAAAGATAAACTTGAGGCTTGTTTTGGAGAAAACCCAAGATCTTGAAAAATTAATGAGACTTCCTATTAAAAATTTGGCAGTGCCAGCAAGAATGCCTCTTGGGCATCTTATTCCATATCTCTAAGCATTACCTATCAGTGTAAGGGAGATTTACTAACAGAAAATGGCAGACTGACCTGTGCAGTGAGCATGATTACTAAAGGCACAGGCCTTGTCTGTTTGTACATTGTGTCATAGACATGGCTGAAAGTGTCTACCAGAGGCTGGTTTGAATATTCAGCATAAGCAACTTTTTTGGAAATTTCACTTGAGGAGTTGAGAAAACTCTCAACGTTCGGTACTGTACATCCTCTAGCAAGTATGTGTGGTGTGTTTCTGGTTGTTCTATTAAGGAAGACTAGCACTCTTGTAAAAATCTGGGCCAGTAGGTATAACAGCACAAAGTTTGTTTGAGGCAAGATGAGTGATTATGGAATCATAAAATCATAGAAAACTGGGGCTGGAAAAAACCTCAGGAGATCATCTAGTCCAACCTCCTGCTCAAAGAAGGACCATCCACAACTAGATCATCCCAGCCAAACTTTTGCCTAGCTGGGTCTTAAAAACCTCCAAGGATGGAGATTCCACAACCTCTCTGGGTAACCTGCTCTAGTGTTTTACTACCCTCCTAGTGAGAAAGGTTTTCCTAATATCTAACCTAAACTTCCCTTGCTACAGCTTAAAACCCTTGCTCCTTGTTCTGTCATCTTCCACCACTGAGAACAGTTTAGCTCCATCCCTTTTTGAACCCGCCTTCAGGTAGTTGAAGGCTGCTATTAAATCCCCTCTCAGTCTCCTCTTTAAACTAAATAAGCCCAGTTCCCTCAGTCTTTCCTCATAGCTCATGTCCCCCAGGCCTCTCACTATTTTTGTTGCTCTTTGCTGGACCCTCTCCAATTTGTCCACATCCTTTCTGTAGTGGGGGGCCCAAAACTGAACACAGTACTCCAGATGTGGCCTCACCAGTGTTGATTAGAGGAGAATAATCATTTCCCTTGAACTGCTGGTAACACCCCTATCAATACAGTCCAGTATGCCATTAGCCCCCTTGGCAAAAAGGACACACTGTTGGCACATATTCAGCTTCTTGTCTACTGTAACCCCCAGGTCCTTTTCTAAACAGCTGCTGTGCAGCCAGTCAGCCCCTAGCCTGTACTGGTTCATGGGATTGTTCCATCCTAAATGCAGGACTTTGCTCTTGTACTTATTGAACTTCATTAGATTTCTTTCAGCCCGATCCTCCAATTTGTCTAGGTCTCCCTGAATCCTACCTTCCAGCGTATCTACTATTCATCAATGGATTTCTTCATCAAAGTCAGCATTCTGTGACTGATGGCTTCCGAGGTACAGGAAATACTCGGTATTCTTCAGTCTCACTGTGGATCTGGATTACCAGAGCTGGGGACTGTTCTTTAGAGCTTGTTGGTGGAGGACCTTAGTCTTCTGAGTGTTAACATCAATCCCATTTTCTTGTATGCCTTGGTAAAGACGTCAATGAAGGTCTGCTTCTGAGTCAGCACATATTACAGCATCATCAGCATACTGGAGCTCAGTGATTGAGGTCAGGCTGGTCTTGGTTTTGGCTTGGAGTCAGCTGAGGTTAAACATCTTACCATTCATTTGGTAGTTTAGCTGCACTCTGGCTGGAAGCTTGTTCTTGCTTAGATATAGCATTGTGGAAAGGGGTATTGAGAAGAGTGTTGGAGCGATTACACAGTCTTGCTTAACTCTGCTTTAACCTCAAAGGGATCTGTGATAGATCCATCGCTGAGAACCACCACTCGCATACCATCATGGAGCAGGCAGAGAATGGTGCCAATATTTTGTGGGCATCCATACTTCAGAAGGATCCTCCATAACACTTCTTGGCTGACAGATTTGAAAGCTTTTGTGAAGTCAAAGAAGCCCATTTAAAGAGGCTTATGTTGTTTCCGGCATTTCTCTTTCTTCCAAAACCTACTTCTAAAACATTGCAGTCAAGGCCTTTTATATATTCTTTTTTTAATAAGTTACCAAGGTCTCAAAGTGCTGTTTTAATGAAAGTCCTGTGTTATTGCTTCCTTGTATAGTTAAGGTGCTGAAAGGCATCAAGTCATTTATGGAATTCTCCATATTTTGTATTGCTCTCCCTCTATCAGCCACAACTCGTTAAGTAACTGTCCTCAGATAACAGTGCAAATCAGACTCTTGGAATTAAAAGCAGAACTGTGGGGTTGTTTGGTTTTCAGTTTGTTTGCTTTTTCCCCTTTTTAAAGTATTAAATATCAGCCCTTTTTTACTTCTTCAAGCACTCCTGTTGGCTGACAGACTTAGACCATTGTGTTTGCAGTTCTGGATAACTAAATGAGCTGAACTCTTCTAGGAACTGACTCTTACTTTTCTCTCTATGCATGACAGGGCAAGAGCACTCTCCGGAAATCTTAGGACTCGGTCTTAAGTGCAGGAAGGACACTCATATCTCATGGAAGGAATTGAGGAACCAGTCAAGAACATTTAGAAATTGTTAGGAACTTCAGGTTCAGCTGTGTAACTTTTTTCTTATCACAACTCTACCACTAGACAGGCCATTGTGAGACAGCCTGGGTGTGTCTACATGTGTCCCTATGGTGCCTTTGTTACTGTGCCATTATTTAGTACTTCTTTTTGCAAGAACTAAATGATGGTGCACTAGCAGCCTGTACTGCACTGTGTGTGCTGTGCATGATTATTTTTAGCTGCTACATCATCACAGCAACACACTATAATGAGGGAACACAGTCTTATAGCAACATAGCTGTGGTGTCATTTGTGACTGCCGATGCAATGTCGCTGTAGTGTGTTACTATGGCAACATAGTGTTAAATGTAGACACACCCACTGAAAAACCCATCTTAATCTAAGATGCATCAAGAAACTCTCTCTACTACCCTCCCTCTGTTGCCTGTGCAGTTCATTCTTCATTAGTGAGATGTATTTGGCCATCCCACTGAGTTTTGAACTGACATGGAATCAATGTTTGTACTTCCCTATGTTACTGAAGGTTGGATTATTGAAGCACCACAATTAGTAATTATTTTTGGTTTGGTAACAGTTATATTAGATGATGGTGGTTAGGCTAGAGGTTGTGATGGATTTGGTCATGAGTTTTGAAAGTTTTGGAACCCCATGTGCTGTGATGATTTGTCATATCTCATTTTAAATGCTTGTGAGGACATCCTATTACATGTCTGCTCTTTCCTTTTGTTTATATTGGATGAAAATATGAATTCCTAATATCCATATAGGACAATATTCATGCCTGTGCAGAGGGCCAGCATTAATCCTATGCACTGATTCAGTGCTATCATATTCAGCAAACATGATCTTATATCAAAAGTACTAGTGTCATTTAGACTGGGTATCAGGAAATTAGAATGGCTATCAGGACAAACTTCTTTATTGTTATAACAGTGAGATAGTGGAACAGACTGCCCATGAAAGCTGGGGAATCTCCTTCATAGAATCATAGAAAATCATAGAAAATTAGGGTTGGAAGGGACCTCTGGAGGTCATCTAGTCCAACCCCCTGCTCAAAGCAGGACCATCTGCAACTAGATCATCCCAGCCAAAGATTTGTCTAGTTGGGTTTTGTAAACCTCCAAGGATGGAGATTCCATAGTGTCTCTGGGTAACCTGTTCCAGTGCTTTACTACCCTCCTGGTGAGAAAATTCTTCCTAATATGTAACCTAAACTTCCCTTGCTGCAACTTGAGACTATTGTTCCTTGTTCTGTCATCTGCCACCACTGGGCATTTGTACACATGTTTGTGCTGCAGCACCAGGCGCTTTTAAAAGCATCCGGTGCTACAGCACATGCAGTTGTATAAGTGCTAATATGTGCATCATCACTGAGAAAATGGTGGCAGTGCATTTTGGAACTGAAACACCTCAAAGGTGTTTTAGTTCCAAAGTGCACCACCACCATTTTCTGCACACTGATATATATTTCGCTGCTTATACAACTACACATGATGCAGCTCAGTGCACATCAGCTTGCGTGCAGAGCAGACTCGATTAATAGAGTCTGCTCTGACCCACTGGATCTCTGACACATTGTGTGATGAAAAGATATGTGTATAAATGCCTACTGAGAACAGTTAAGCTCCATCCTTTTTGGAACTTCCCTTCTGGTAGCTGAAGGTTTCTATTAAATCCCCCCACAGTCTTCTCTACTCTGAACTAAATAAGCCCAGTACCCTCAGCCTGTCCTCATAAGTCTTGTGCCCCAGCCCTTTAATCATTTTTATGTCCCTCTGCTGGACTATCTCCAATTTGTCTACATCCTTTCTGTAGTGGGGGGCCCAAAACTGAATGTAGTACTCCAGATATGGCCTCACCAGTGCTGAACAGAGGGGTATAATCACTTCCCTTGACCTCCTGGCAACATACCTACCAATGCAGCCCAGCATGCTGTTAGCCTTCTTGGCATAGGCCACAGAACAGGGTGAGCCACCCAGGCCATGGCCCAACCAACTTTTAGCACATTAATTTAGCAAGCTATGCAGTTAAAAAAATAGCTATACAGTTTTAACCAGAATGACAATTGCGCATTTGTGGTTTATATAAACTAACATGCTAAAAGTTGGTCTGGCCATGGCCTGGGTAGCCCATCCCGTTCCGCGGTCTATGCTTCTTGGCAACAAGGGTACACTGCTGGCTCGTTCAGGTTCTTGTCCACTGTAACCCCCAGGTTCTTTTTTGCAGAGCTACTGCCCAGCCAATCAGTACCAGTGCATGGGACTGTCCCGTCCTAAGTGCAGGACTTTGCACTTGTCCTTGTTGAACCTCATGAGATTCCTTTTGGCCCAATCCTTCAATTTGTCTAGGTCACTCTGAATCATAGCCCTACTCTCCACCGTATCTACTACTCCTCCCAGCTTGGCGTCATCTGCAAACTTGCTGAAGGTGCGCTCTATGCCATCTTCCAGGTCATTGAACAACACTGGCCCCAGGACTAACCTCTGGGGCACTCCACTTGATACTGCCTGCCAACTAGACATTGAGTCATTGACTACAATTCTCTGAGCCCTATGCTCCCTCCAGTTTTCTATCCACCTTACAGTCCATTCATCCAACCAACCAACCTATACTTCCTTAGCTTGCCTGTGAGAATGTTGTGAGAGACCATATCAAAATCCCTGCTAAAATCAGGGTATGCCACAGCCACTGGTCTCCCTGCATCCATAGAGCCAGTCACCTCAGGCAATCAGGTTGATTAGGCATGACTTGCCCCTTGTGAATCCATGCTGACAGTTCCTAATCACCTTTTTCTCCTTCAAGTGCTTAGAAATGGATTCCTTGAGGATCTGCTCCATGATTTTTCCAGGGACTGAGGTGAGGCTGAGTGGTCTCTAGTTCCCTGGATTGTCCTTTTTCCCTTTCTTAAATTTGGTCACTATGTTTGCCCTTCTCCAATTGTCTGGGATCTCTCCTGATAGTTACAAGTTTTCAAAGATGATGGCCAGTGGCTCTACAATCACATCAGCCAACTCTCTTGGCACCCTTGGATGCATCCCATCCAACCCCATGGACTTTTCCAGCTTTTCTAAATAGTCCCTAACCTGTTCTTTCACCCCTGTTGGCTGCTCACCTCCTCTCCAGACTATGCTGCCTGGTACAGTATTCTGGGAGCTGACCTTGCCTGCGAAGGCTGAGGCAAAATAAGGCATTGAGCACTTCAGCCTTTTTTGCATCCTGTCACAAGGTTCCTGGAAGTTTTCAAGAAGAGGCTGGGTAAGCATTGGTTAGGGATTATTTAGGCATGGTAATGCCTGGAATGGGTAGCAAAGAGCAGCAGTTGACCTCACCTATGCATCACTTGAAGATCATGGGTAGAGCTTTGCAGTCCAAAGCATAGTCACAGTGCCTGGTCGGTGAATGACTAGTGTTCAATGCATCTTCTGACTTTCATTTGTTGGATGAAATTTCCAGGCTCAGTAACCTGCTGGATGGGAAAATTCAGCTGCAAGGCATTCCTAAGGTGAAACGAGGCCAGAAAACAGAATAGCAATGCTTCTGTAGATTGTGTCTGTTTGTACTAAAATTGCAGCAGTGCAGAAAGCTTGTCCTATCTAGCAGCCATGACTGATAAAGGTGTGGATGAGGCTCTGTGGCAGAGAGGCAGACTGTAAGCTCTTTCTTTCATGAGAAAGTATTGGGGGATACTGCCACCTGCTGTCTCCCCAAACCAAAATGGGTAGTTGGGTGATTGGATCTTTGATTGGATTTTCTATTTGACAGCTTTCTTTTGGGTAATTCACTGCAGATGCTTCAGAATGGTCAGGTATCTTCCTCCTTCCCCCCACCATGTCCTGCTATACTGCTTCAAATTCATCCCTTATAAAAAGTAGTAAACAATTCTGGATATGGTGTCATAGAGCAATGGGTTGGGACTCAGGAGACCTCAATTCTGTTCCTAGCTCTGGCACTAATTATCTGTGTGGCTTGGGCAAATCACTTCACCTTTCTGTGCTGACTCTGTGATGGAGATAATGACCTCCTCTGTAAAATGCACTCAGATCTTAATGAAAAGCTGCTGCTGTTGCTACTGCCGCTGTTGCTGCTGCTATGTCAAGCAGATATGAAATTGGAATAGCATAAAGGTGAGTGTGCCTGACCTTGAGACTTCACACAGAGATGAGAGGGAAAATATTGCCACAGGAACAGTATTTAATTTCTGAGCAAAGAAGTCAGTGTTAGGTATTCTTTCTCGCAAGTGAGGAAGGTTGTGTCAGGGAAACTGACTGATTCTTCTTACTTCCCTCATCCACAAGTAGAGTTTTGGGTTTCTTTATTGGTACTGTTTTGCTCTAATCTTTGGAAGTCGAATCCCCAGGGATGTCAGTGGGAATGGCATATGTTGTACAGCAATTAAAGGGAGCATTTTGTCCCATGTTCACAATGTCAACATGAATTTGTGAAATGTTGCAGGCATCCTAATAAGACTAACTCAGTCCATTCATACACAAAATATTGCACTACGAAAAACACTGGATTCAGTTCACTTCAGTTTTCACAATTAATAAGGACAATCAACACTGCTGTTACATTTATTTAATATAATTCATTGATACATATGTGAACTAGTTTTCCATGTTTATTTTTTTAAATTACAATAGAACCATGTGTAAGGTATAGTAGAACCATCCTATGGAATTTGTTGCCTTGGACAGCACAATGGCCCTACATATTAGCTTTAAGATAGGAAATTAATAAGAACATTGGATTCAAAATGAAATGGTTTAGCACAAGTATGTTAATTGTCTGTGTAGACAGTAGCTTGTACTCAGTAGCTACCTCTAAGAAGTAAATTATTTAAAAAGAGATAAGCTAGGATGCAACCCCACCCTGCTTGACAACAGGTGCTTTCCAATCATTAACTTGTGGCCCCATGGAGAAACAGAACTTGCAAGATCACCTGCAGTAGTGACACCCAGCAATGTTATATGGCTGAATCTATTTGTGGGATGCTGAATATTATCACTTGAAATTGTCAAAGACATCTTGGCTTAAGTCCAGGTCTGTGAGTCCATGTGGCTTTCTAACTCATCCTTAACATGATCCCTTCAAAAGGAAAGAGTGTATCAGCACTGTCAAATGACCAAGCATGGGAGCACTACTGAGAGCTGCAGCATGGCCATACTGCATGAGTTGTGCCTCAGAAGAATATAATGCAGTAGCTCCTAGTGCAGCACTAGGTGTGCATCAATAAGCACAGCTGAGCCAGATAAATGATTGCAGCAGTGCTGCACAACGGGCACCTACATTACATTTCTTTGGGGTGCAGCTGCCACAGAGTAAGCATGCTGCATCTCACTGAGGTGCTCCCTAGTGTGGCTATTTTGTGGGTACGGACATGCCCAAAGTGTCCATACAAGCTGTGTCGTGACATAGCTACAGTATTGACTGGGGACAGAAAGATGCTGTCTCACATCCCTGATACAGCTTCACCAACTAATCCCCAGCTGGGTTATATTTGACTTCCAGCATACAAGACTTGGATGCTCTTAGCTTTCTCTTGACCCAAGTAGGCCTTGGCACTGCCCACAGGCTCTTTGCCTCCCACCACTTTGCAGACAGCATCCTTTCTGTGCCCAAGTATGCTGCCCTGCTGCCTGAGGCCTCCAGGACCAGTACTGAGTGCTAGCTTTTCATTGATTTAAGCATATCTGTTTTTAAATCACCAGCCTTGGAACCCTGTGAGTTTGCAGTTGTAGTGGAAGCAAACAGATACAGAGGGGTCTAAACGCAATTGCTTTTTAAGTAGCACAAATGACGTACAGACCTGGACAAAACAGTAAAACCCCACATACATTTCTTTGCCTTAGTATACTCACAACCTTGGAATATTCTCTGGAATAAAGCCAGTCCTCTCCTGAAGCTCATGGCATTTCCAGCAGCTTGTGGAGTTACTTTCTCTAGTAGGTCAGTTTCCTTTTATCTTGACTCAGTCCTGTATGCCATGAAAGCCAAGACCTTGTTGCTCTGAATTCCTAAAGTTTGTGAATCCTGCTACTTGTGCCTGACTCCTTTTGTTCTGCTCCACTGCTCCAAACTCTATCGCCCTTCAGGGAAGCTGTAGAAAACTGTTTTCCCCCAGACTTCGGCCACCCCATTGTTCTGTCTGGGCAAGATATATTCTGTAGTTGATAGCCCTTAATGACTGCCTCTTTCAAAGAAAGGTTGGCAGGTACCACTCCCTTGAGTCATTAAGATCATGAGGCAACATGAGTAAAATGACAGTCATAAGACAGAAGAACACAAACAGCTCATAAAAATCAAACTGGAGTTCATAAGTTCTACATCTGCCTTCCAAACCACCACCACCACTTCCTGCAGTGCTATGGTTAGTGGCTAACTTTACTATTCTACTTACCACTGTAACGTCTATTTCCCTTCTGGCTGTGCAGTGGGATGATCAGAAAAAGAGTTAAATGTGGCCAAGAGAAATATGATGTCCAGTAGGTACTTAGGTACCTGGCATCCAGTGATGATCCTTAATGTAACTGGAATTAGTCTGGATTTACCGTGGGGCTAAGAACAGAATTTGGCAAAAAAAGGTACAGACTTTTAGCTGAGGTACAACAGTGTTGTGCTACTGGAGTCAACATAGCTGCATCAGTTTATATCCAACAAGGAATTCATTTGTAGTCTCTAATCATTGTCTACCTGTATCCAGTGCACTGAAAGGCTAAGTACAGACATTAAGGAGGTTAAACTGGCTGCCTGATTTAATAGCCACCTGATTTTAACTTAGCACGTCCCAGTGCAGCACTTATGCTTACAGACCCAGTCTCAGTGACCGACAAGCAGTCTCGACCTGCAACTGAAAATAAGTTCCATGCACACAAACAGGTCTAAAAATTGCAGAACCCCATTTAAGATAAACCTGGATCTATGTAGTATCAGAATCATTCGATTTAGGTCAAACAGGTGCATGGAACTTCTGACCATTTCCCCTGCACAGCCCTGGGGCTGAGAAAACTCAGACAGTGGCTCAAGTCCTGGGGCTGCTCTTTTCACTCCCTCCTTTCCCCCCATTGGTCTATTTTTTGTCCCCCAAGGCCCTTGCTCCCCTCCACCCAGCACTCCCAACCCCTATCCCACAAGCCGCTCTGGGTGCAGTCGCTTTTATCAGCATTCGCTGCTGCCAGAGCCGAGCAAGTAAGTCCTGGCGGGGGGGATGGGGATGTAGATTCACTTTGGGGGAACTAATCCTACTCCACCCATGGGTTGAACCTCTCCCTCACCCCTTGTGTGTCATGACTGTTGCCTCACCCCACCCACAGGTTGAACCTGCTCCCCACCACAGGTCATCCCACCTGTTGGTTGCATCTCCCTCCCCATCCCCCAGTGGACCTTTGATTCCCACCAGCCTGCTGGACCCCCAACCGCTTGGCTAGCTGCACCCCCCCCCCCCCATCCTGACATACCTAATACAGGCAGTCCTCAACTTAAGACATTTCAAGTTACAACGCATGGCACTTACGGCATTTATAAATTGACACCCTGTTTTGACTTTCTGATGTCAGTTTTTACTTTACAATGCTTGATCTGATGCCACGCCATGCCAGCAAACAAGTTCGCTGTGTCACCCAGCTCCTTGGAGAACATCTGTTCAAACTTCCTTGGACACTTTCTTTAAGAAAACAGACAAGACTCCAGAAAAACCTACAGCCAAGACTCCTGAGAAGACTCCAGTCAAGAACCCTTCAAAAAGTCCAACCAAGAGCCCTTCAAAAAGTCCAGTGAAGTCACCTCAAAGAAGTCCTTCCAAATCAATGTGCTTGCTATTTACAATATAAATACATTAATGTAGCTCATCTTACATTAATGTACTCATCTATAATTGAGTAAAAAATTCTGGGTTATTTTTGGTGAAAATAGGGTATCGGGCCTTGGTTCAGGAATCAATCCCGCATTTATAACATTATTCCTATGGGAAAATTGGTTTTGAGTTGCAACGTTTTAACTAACAATGTGGTTTTTAGGAACCATTTGTGTCATAAGTCGGAGGACTGCCTATATTGGGCAGCCATTTTGAATCAATTTAACCTCCCCCTAATGCCCCTGAATGTCTGTACTTAGCTTGAGTGCAGCAAATAAAACAGAAAGACAAAACAAATATACAGTATTTAGGAAGAGCACAACCTGTCTGCTAATCCTACAGAATTAAAAGCAGCAGGCTATATTTACTGTTAAATAATGCTTTGATAGGGGTCAAAGGGTAGTATGTTTCAGACTCCAATTACTGAAATGGACAGCAGCAGCAGGTGTTTTTAAAAAACTTATTTTGTGTACAGTCTATGTAGCTGTCTACGCACCAGTGCAAACACGACTTGTCATTAGTTAGACTAAGTGATGGAAGTTTTTAATGGAAAGAAAATGGGTTTTATTCCCTATGACATATTTTTCCTAATTCTAGAGAGACAGAGTTAATTATCCAGATGCTAAGTGTGGCCTAAGATAAGTTGTTTATTACCACAAGGAGCTACTCAGATAGCATGACAGTAGTAAATAGCAGGCTCTGGTACTGTCAAAACATCACCCTCTAGGCACAATCACTACAGGTACAATCATGGAAACCTACTTGAGATTGCCTTTTGTCCCAACAGCTAGGCTTGGAAGAGATGTCAGTGCAAAGTTAAGGAAACACTGAACACTTACCAAAAATGAACAAAGTATAACACTGC
The DNA here is from genome assembly GCF_030867095.1 of Alligator mississippiensis. Taxonomy (NCBI): domain Eukaryota; kingdom Metazoa; phylum Chordata; order Crocodylia; family Alligatoridae; genus Alligator; species Alligator mississippiensis. The sequence goes on along the minus strand of NC_081828.1, from coordinate 82,217,926 downwards.
TTGGCAAAATGACCAGAAGGCCATTATGGCTACAGTAAAAGGGGTAACAACAACCAAGAAGTACTCAATAAATGAAAATTTATAAGGCCGGAAGCAAGACACCCATTGTGTAGAGGACAACTACTGCACACAACAGATGGACTGGCAGGCTGAGAGTCATCAAGAGAATCTTAATTGGTTCTTGCAGAAATTACACATATAAACACACGTACAGTCCAGAAGCAGCTTCTGTACTGCTCAGTAGTCTGTGCTGTTGTTGCAGGGACTTCAGTAATTTCTGTGAAGTTTCTCACTGTTATCTTTGCAGATATTCCCCACTTCCTACACTGTAGGAAGCCTTGCCATTCATGTAGCTTTGGAGAACCTGATACAAACATACCTCCTTCCCTATCAGCCTTATATAGTGTTGTTAATGTCCAAAAGCAGAAATCCACCAGATAAACCTAAAAAAAGTTGCCAGATGTCCCTAGGTAGAGCTTCTAAAATCATCATAAATCTCACTAGATAGTTTAATTAGTTTTATACATAGTACCAGTAAAGGATCCTTAATATGTGTGTTTCCTTTGATTATATTTTCTTGCTTGGAATTCTAAAAAGTTGCTAGATCCAGAATGGTATTGTTGCATTGGTGATGATGGTCTGAATAGCAAGCCACACCTACTCATTTGAGCAGCAGGGCTATTCTACAGTATCTTTTACACTTGAGTTCATTTGTAGAATTCTTCTGATTTAAATTGCGTATGATATGGGGGCTGTTTTCCACACTTTCCCCACTGTTACATATAACCATTATTGTCTGTTGTGTGTATCTTTTCATAGATTCCCTGGGGATGATGATTCTGGACTGAGAAATCTCAACTATTTATATTTTCTCCTGTAACACAAGTTTACAAAATAAGTACTTACAACTTACCTTTCATCATCTGGAGGACAATAGTGATATTTATGTCTTGGGGTCCGTTCCAGAGCTCTTGATGAGGCTTGATAAATAACTATATCAACCGTCTTTTTTATGACAGGGAGTTGCTTAGCAAATATGTTGTATGCTGACCTTTTATTAGGTAGTGAGTAGTCAGCCAGAAACATTAAGTACCCATTGCTTTGCCAAAGGCTGTATAACTGCTTCATCTAACAATTACATCATGGCTTAACAGAAAGAAGGAGAAATTTGTAGGGCTACAAAGCTTGCAGTTTGATAGTCATAATCCTGGGTTTTCTTTTTTGCTCTGAATTATTTGCTCTGCATAATTACAAATCTTTGAATTTTATGTTGCCCACTTGCGTACAAAACACAAGAGACGGCAGCAGAGAAAAAACAAGGGGAAAAACAAAATGCATCATGTAGAAAGGGATGCACCTTCTAGAAATTGCATAGTATTCAGGTAGACACCATTTTTCCTATGTCCTGCCACAGCTCTGTTGTTCAGGGTGAAGGTAAAGCTTAGTGTCTGTGACTAAAGATCAGCTGCCACAGCTGTTAATGATCATTGCATTTTCCTTTTGCCCTGCCTTCATATACAAGCAGCTCAATCCTTACACTGACACAGATCATAGAATGTCTGTCAGAACAAATAAGCTCAGCATCTGAACTCCTTGTGAGCCATGTGGAGTGGCACACAAGCCGTTGTTGGTCCTGTTGGCTAATCTTTAAGAATAACTGTACCGTGTTACATTGTTCTGTGTTACTCTTAGATCCCCCTTTTTGCAGCCTTTTGATTATTCTCCAGTCCCTCAGTCAAAGAAAAGACTCCACCCGGGGTGGGGGTAGGGTGGGGGGGAGGCGCAGGGGTAAGATCCTACCATTTCCCTTTTCTGATTTCATATTGCACTCTTGTTATTGTTTTACAGGTATTTCTACATAGCTCCTAGATGTCCTGGGGTTTATCTGATATCTGAGCAAGTGTTGCCTGGAGGGAGTGGTTGGCGATATTGGGGTATGACTTCATTCTACCCCTATTTTAAAAAAATGAAAGCAAAGGAGAGCGGATGAAATAAGGGATAACATAACCTCCCCATTTAAAATATTGATTAGATAGAGCTGGCCTGATCCAACTCTTGTTGAAATCAATGGGAAGTTTCCAGTTAAGTTCAGAGGGTATTGAATTGGTTCCCAAGTGAGACAATTGTTCCATTCAACATGTACCTGCAATGCTCTCTACCTGTATGTCACAAATTAACCCCTGGCCTTCACAAGCATGGGCTACACTGCATTTCCTTTTATGAGCAGGATATGCAGGGGTAATTTACCAGCATTCAGCTATCAATAATTGCTCTTGAACCCAAGTACCAGAGCAGAACACTATCTACTAAAGTCAGGAGGACTGACCTGTGTAATTGTTTTATAATCAATCATTTTATGATTTTTTGTTGCTGCTGCCTTTATAGGTTTGTTTGCTAAAAGTACAATATGGAGCCTTTAGCTAATACTTTTGGTATCAGTATAAATAAAGTAACAGAAGACATTAATACATTTTTTGTATTTATATTTTTATGTGTAGCTTAGAAAATGTATTTATTGTGAAGATGGAATATCTTCATATGCTGAGTTGCTTATGCTTTTGGAAATTTTTATGCTAGCTATAGCATAATATAACTCTAGTAGTTCTGTGATAAGAATGACAGTGACAGCTGAGAACAATATAGAGAAGATTCACTAAATAACAATTATCATCATCAGAACAAATCTTGAAGCCACAGGCAACAATTTTTGTGAAGTCATGGATGACAGGTGAGTCCCCAGAAGAACTGGAGACAGGCTAATATGGATTTTTCAGGAACAAATCTGGTCAAACTAACCTGATTCCCTCCTTTGGCGGGGTAACTAGAGGAGCCTGAGAAAGATGTTAAAGCCTTGGAATTCAAGCTGTATGGGAGATGTTGAGAGACTTAGGACTAGTTTCATGGTAGAGGTAGAGATTGCAGGGCAGAGGGGGCGGGGGGCATGTGATAGCAGTTTTTAAAGATTGAAAGGCTGCCATAAAGAAGAGGAAGATGAACTGTTGGGGTGGGGGAGGAGGAGGAGGAAAGGGGTGCATATTGTTTGTTTGGGGGGGGGGGGTTTGGCCATGCAGGGGGCAATGGGTTTAAACTGCACATTTAACTGAAATCTTCGGGAAAAATGTCCATAATCTCAGAATAGGAGGACAGTGGAACAAGGTGCACAGGCAACTCCTGAAATCCCTTCATAGAAAATTTTCAAGAAAAGGCTGAATAGGCAGTGTCTGTCTGGGCTGGTATGGGAATGTAATTCCCTTCGTTTTTTGTAGGGGCTTGGACTAGATAATCCTTGAGGTCCTTTCAAATCCTATGATTCTATGGTTGTGTATGTGCCTGAAAATACTAACTGATGGATTAATGATCATTATAAACACTGGGCCAAATTCTGCTCATTTCACAACCTGAGAAAATGGGCAGTATGCGAGGAAGTTCTGCAGAGGACAAATTCCTTCCCACAAGGCTAAGGGATGACAATTGAGTAGTTGCTGCATCCTTACTACATGTGGGTATCCTTGTTTGGTCAGGGGATCTGTATTGCTCTGGATCAGCAATGGCCATGAAGCAACACTGGCCTCTTTTCAATCAAATCCAGTCTGATCGGATGCATACAGCCACCAGAGAACTCAGATTCCCAGGAATTGTCCTCCTTTTTCATTAGTCTGTAATCTCTGTTCATCAGAAACATACCCATTCCACTCACCTCAGGGAGACTGATAGGCTGTTTCTCACTCAAATGAGAGAATTTCAATAAATCTGTTGGTATTCATATGGTTAGAGATCCATATAAAACACTTAAAATAGATTTCTGTAGGACTTTCATAGAATATTTGTATGAAAACTGTCTTCTTTGACACTTTAGAGTGTGCTGTTTTTATTATAACATATACCTGGGAGTACCCACCAAGGTGAGGTATTAATTATTATCAAAAATCCATGTACAACATTAAATGTTATAATGCTGGTCTCTGGGATTAGCAGAAAAACAAAGAAACAGGTAAGGCAAAAAATCCAGAAAAACAAAAAACTCAACTCTAAAGCACTGCTTAGACTTCAAAACATAACGTCCCAAGGGTTTTAATATACTTGTTAATGTTATTGTATTGTTAGCTATCAGATAACTAAGTGGTTAAGAGAAGTTATTGTTATTCAGGGTTCAAATTATGCATGGATTATCCATATTACAACATTGTCTCCTGCTGGCCACTGATTGAAACAGTCAATGCTTTCCAAAGTCAGATGCTGGTTCTTGTTACTGTCTCTCTTCATCATTTAAAAACATTCCTGGAGTTTATTCCCTGGAATGCACAATAGGAGCAGAAAATTCTCAAATGAATAACCTCCCTACCTCTGTTTCTCTATGAAGCACTAAGGTCACAGGAACAGAAGCAGGGAAGGATCTTACAGTAATATGAAGAGGTAGAAAGAATCTATAGAGATCATATTTTTGCTGATCACTTGGACTATGTGACATGCCTGGTGCTGGAGTGGCAAGTTCTCCTTTCCTGGTTGCCCCCTGCACCTTATTCCCTCTGGCCTCCTAGGGTTCCCCCACTCTGTTATCTCACCTGCCACACTTTGATGTTATAATTTCATAGGGAGGCTGCCCCTAGGAGGCAGAAGTGGTTCCCCTCCTGGGGTTAATCTCACTCTGCAATACAACTACTACAAAGGCTCAAGGCACCTAGCTGTTGCTGCTTGTGGTGTAGGGTTTTCTTCAGCTTCTCTGCAGCCCCAAGTCCTTCCTCTGTGAACAGCCCAGATTGGCTCTTCCTGGAGCTCTGCCTCCTGTGGCTTCTATGGCCAGACTCCCTTCTCTGGGTCAGGTCCTGGGCTAATGAGTCTTTCCTTGAGTCACCTGACCCTCTACTTCTGCTCCAGACCTGACAATCATTGCCTGAACCTAAGTAGGTGGCCATTTGATGTAAGGCCCCTTTGCCACTGTAAATCTTTTCCAGGGGCTGGGGCCAGCCATTTCACCCTGGGGTCCCTCTCCTTAGAAATGGGGCAGAGGACCCATTTCTGGCCATTATTTTGTTTGCTTCTTTTCTTCTCGAATAGAAATGAAAAATGGATTCAGGGTTATTTTTGGCCCCTTTTCTTTAAATTATTACAATTGGTGGCAGAGCAACTGACATCAGTCATACATGATAAGCTCCATACTAGGAAAAAATATAAGTTGAAAAATAGAGATAGACTCAATAGCTTTCTATAGAGATTTGTTGTACTGCCTGTTAAGGACAGATCTATGTTTCTATAGCTCTGTAACAAGTTCAACATAGTTTTGTGCCTTGAGATCCACATCTTGGTTCTTGCACTAATTCATCTCATGAATTAGTGTGAACAGTGAATTCTCTGACAGATCATCTGTTATTCCTGAGAAAGTGGAAATTCAGAGGTGGAACATAAAGGTTGCAGGGGGCAAAGTCTGCTTACATTTACATCTGTTCACCTGGTGTGGAGGTTAACAGAAGATAGTATCTTAACTTTGTTTTAATTTATGTTCTGTGTTATGTGGGAACAACTTTCACTGAAGTCGTTCAGAGTTTTGTGGATATAACAGGACAAAGGTTGTCTCTTTATCCAAATTTTATCCCAGTGAAATCCCACTGACTTCATGTGGGTTACACAGGAGTAAGTGAAACCAGATTTTTTTTTGGCCTACTGGTTTCAATTTAATTTAAGAAAGAATGATTCCCTGCCCTTCCCATTATAAATCCTTATCCACTGTATTCACTGTGCTTTAGGATGGATGAATTTCATTATTAGCTCCTCCACTGGAAGACTTTTGACAGTCCATCTACAGTCAAGTCATTCAAATGGTTACAACTATGAATGAGTCAACTACATGAAAGCAGAACTGATCATGAATGAAATGTTGCTTGGAAAACTGTAGAGAATAAAATTAGTCCCCAGTCTTGGAGATTTTTCTAAATTAAAGCTGGTTGGTTAGATCTTATTAATGAGCTACATGACATTTTTTTAAGCCTGGACTAAGTCAGTGCTATAAATGACATATTAAGCTTTCCTGGGCTGTTTAGAATTGTGAAAATCTTGCTCACTGTTTTGCTTCAGGATCTGTTGTCCCTTGGGAGAAAAGCTGAGGGTTTAATCTCTATTCATCAGACACATGCCCTGTATACAGACTTGTACAGGATATTCCCCCAGATGTATATGAAACATCCCAAGACCTGCCAAGAGCTATATTGAGTCACTAGAGAGCAAATACGATGTTCTGTTCCTAAAGGCCAAGAAAATTGTTGCACATGTGGATAACATGGGCAATCAAACAAAATGCTTGCAACAAATATGCATGCCTTGTCCTGTGCACTCCCTGGGCATGTCCAGATGAGTGTGCACATGCCTCTTGCAGCATCTTAAACCCCTTTGAGACACAGCAAGACACACATCGGGAACAAAAAAACCCTTCTCTGCACTGCATATTTTGCAGTGTGGGGGCAAAATTTGATACCTGGATATCCAGGTACCAAAAAGTACCCTGGGGGAAAAAAGCAGGTCCTCCGCAGAGATGATCTGGTAGCCAGCCAGAGTGTCTCTATGGTTGGCCCTTTCCCCAGTGCTGAAGCAAGCTGCCTGCTGTGCAGGGCAGGCAGTGCTGCAGGCTGCAGCGACTGGGACCTGGGCTCCATGCCAGGTAAATAGGGGATGGGGTGGGGCTGGAAGAGGGGTGGGACTACTGAGTGTGTGGGGGACAATAGGAGGGCAGCTTGGGAGGGGTGGGTTCCCTTCCCATCCCCCACATGGCCCCAGTCCTCTGCCAGCCACCCTGCCTCGTTCCAGCCCCCAGCTCGTTCCCCCACCTGGCTCCAGCCCCCCGCTCACTCTCCTGCCCAGCTCTAGCCTCTTGTATCGCCTGCAGCTTCCCGGCAGTGGCAGTAGTGCTTGGGGCCTCATGGCACAGGCCCTCCACGTGGCATGGAGGGACGGTGCGTCTCGTCCCCGGCCTGGTGCCTGCGCTGCCTCTAAACACTGTGTGGGTGCAGCCTGGTTCAGTGTAGTGCTGCACAAGGCCTTGCACTTTTGGGGAGCTCTGGGCTATCACCCAGGACCCTGCGCTGCTTGTGGGGACTGCCTGCTGCTCCGGGCCAGGTCCTCTGTGCACAGAAGCCACCCGGCCTGATGGGGGTACAGGCAACTCTGATTTTTCTATGACAAAAAAGTGAAAAGTAAATGCCAAACTATAGATATTTAGATTTTAATTTATTATGATGATATAGGCACTGGTAAGCTTCGAAATTGCTTTAAAATTGTAAATATATCAATAAAATATTGCTCAACTGCTTGGATCTATCTATCTATCTATCTATCTATCTATCTATCTATCTATCTATCTATCTATCTATCTATCTATCTTTTGTTTTAATTGTGGAAGAACATGGATTTGCAGATATTTTAAAAAGTGACTGGGATTTTTTTTTTATCAGGGACTTTGCAGTTTTTCAATAGGGAACACCAGAATTCCTGCTGATGAGGCAGGTGGCAGGACTGAGGCACAGAAGCCTGCTCAGAGCTGGCACCCAGGACCCAGCTGGAGGTGGTTGACCTCCTTGCCACTTGGGGTTAGGAGGAAATGCTTTGACAGTTCAAATCAGGCCACCACACTGAGAACATCTTCCGGGCGATAGCTGCCCAGATGGCTGGGCAGTGGCACACATGGCAGTAGTGTTGCACAAAGGCCAACTGTGCAACCACTGACCACTGGCAGCTGGCTCAGAGGTGCAGATGCCTCTAATGTCCATGCAGTCCCCATCCAGGTCTGTTAGGCAGCAGCCCCACTGCCAGACTACTGCAGTGGGTAGAGGGTGCAGGGAACTCTCAGGGTTGCTTCAGCAGTCCAGCTGGCACAAGGGGTAGTGTCCCCAGATACCAGTTGGCCAGGCCTCAGAAGCTCCTGAGAGCTGTAGCCCAGGTCAGCTTTTTATACTGCTGGGGCCAGCACCGGGCAGCTTTTTAAAATGCTGGGGTCAGCACAGGTGCTGGCCCTGGGATCTAGCTCCCCCTGGCTACAGATCCTGGAGGAGCTGGGCAGGGTTATTTTGCCCCAAGTAGCACAATTTGCCCCATAGCACAGTGTGTGTCTGGGCATGTGTGCTGTGGCAAAAAGCCCTGGTTCAAATTTATGCTGCTTCTACTTGAGCTGCTGCAAGCACACATGCCTGCATGTGTGGATGTGCCACCTAGTTTTACTACACTTTGATAAAGAGGTTGTAACAAAGTTGGGGGCTTATAGAAATTACTGCAAGATTAGATAGTTTGCTTTAATCCATTCAGGAGTGGGAGCAGGCTCCAGCAATAGCTGATAGGCCCCAAGGATGCATCCAAGCTGTGGGGTATAGGCAGTGAGGCAAAAGAAAAGAGAGCCTCCCTGTTCAGACATGTAGTTTCCCAACCACTGGTAGCAGGCTCTCACTGGAGCTGTGAACAGGTGGTGAGTTTAAATGCAGATCAGTGCCTAGAAAGCACAGTGATTGGTGCACTATAAATATCTCAGCTAGATACAGTAGCCATGAAAAAAGGTCTTGGCTGGCTGACTGTGCATGGGACATTCTCAGGGATTAGGCGTATCTTTGAGGCAGTGCTCATCAGCTTTTGCTTACACACCCCTTATTTGGCCTGGAGGAGGAGTGAAGAGCAAATAAATGAAAAGCCCAGCCTCCCTGGGAGAGTCCCTTTTGATCCAGAGCTCTGGACCATCGCAGATTTCACAGCAGGGCTTAACCTGCCTGACAGAACAGTCTCTGTTCTTGTCAGACCAGATGGGGTGGAAGTGGAGAGGCCTCATGAGTATGTGATCCTGCTCTTAATATACTCTAAGAATATGCAAAAAGAAAAAAAAAACAGTTAAAAACAAACAAGCAAACAAAACCCCCTCTATCATAGTAAAAAATTTAATTCTTTTGTGTATAACAGTCAGTCCCTGTGAGAGACTAGACTGACCCCTAGGTAGCAGGAGAAGGCTATGTGACTGAGCAATCCTTCCAAGAAAAAAGGCACCGTTCACAATGCTAGCAGTAACTTGCTGGTAAGTAAATCATTCTCGTCATTGTTGGTGATACCTAAATTAATTGGTCAACTTTGCACTAAAAGAAAATAAAATTCTGAAAGATAAATGGAAGAAAAGTGATCTGACTTTAGTTTTTCCTACACAGAGCAGTGCTGAAGAAAAGCCCCATGGTTGAGCAACATTGCTAAAATTATTTTCTATTTTGAGTGTGCATTCAGGATAATCCTTTTGTTCCATGCACCACTCACTCAGTGATGCAGTGCTCCCTTTTTTAGTTCTCAGATTTTGTTGCCCATAGCTAATCTCTGCCAGTGTCTTAGTGGAGAGGGTATGACTTATTCCCTCGCCCCTGCACATGGCCTCTGAATTTGGCACAATGTGTTGGAATTTGGGAGAGGCTAAGTTAGTGAAATCAGCAAGCAACAGGAGATGGGGTCTCTCTGTAGGACAAGCAGCTCCTGGAGGCACAAAAATGTGCAAATTACAGCCCAGTGTCCAGAAAAAAAGACATTTCAAATGAAAATGCATTTAAATTATTGCCTTATGGGCTAAATTATTTCCACATCTAACCTTACTATCTCCAAGCTCCCCCATGGCTCTCATGGCATGTAAGAACAGTGGTGAAAACTCTCCCCTTATAGAGAGCCAAATTCTTGTCTCATACCCATGTTAGCCCCACTCCTGAAGTAGCTGGAGCTGCATACTTTGGGGCTGACTAGCTATTAGCCAGACCTGTGAGGTGGTTTACTACTCACCCCAATACCTCTCCAGGTTTAAAACCAAAAAAATACACTGCATACTCCTGTCCACTAGTGCCTCTGACCCCTGTAATTAATAGACTCTTATCCACATATGGCATCCCACTCTGGACCATCTAAGTTCAGATTCCTTCGTCTAACAATAGAAAAAAAGAATCAAGCTAACATGGATGTTATGCTCATTAACAGACCCCTATGGCCTTCCTAAAAGGGCTGGTGATGATGATACTCATGAGTGAAATAGCCATTGTGCCTCCCCTTTTTCCTTCATACATGTGATGCAGAGCCCAATGCTATAGAACCCCCCCCCGGATATGTTAGTTCTCTGCAATTATTGTCTAATGTCAAACTTCTAATTTCTCAGCCAGTTCATAGACAAGTCCCCAAGATGCCAACATCAAACTCACCTACTTGAAGCCAATGTCCCTGCAAGCTCACCTACTTGAGGCCAATATTCTTGACCTAGTACAGTCGGGTATTCAGGTCAGGACATGGGAAAGAAACAGCCTTAGGAATTTAGATGGATGGGTTCTGGTTGTCAATAGATGGTGAGCAGGCATCATTCTCATCCTCCATATTCTCTCCGCAGCATGCAGTGCTGTTGCTGTCCTACCTGAGAGAGGTGGCAAGGTCTGGATAGATGCACCCAAAGAGTAGTGATGGGAAAATGCACTTTCACTACTATGTCCCTCACTTGGAGATTCCTAGTTCCCAACCAGTTCCCCTTTTAGCCCTGTTTCACAACTACATTTTGCCACTTGATGAACTTGTAATACAACGTAGATTCAAGTGCCAACAACGCACTCATGCTACACAGCTCTTCTTATTCTTAATCTCATATGACTGTTCTGCTAACACAAAGTCAAGTCCGTGGATGAGGAACAGCTGAATTCAGATGAGGCAGACAGTACTGGTGAGTAGATGAGAGCACTTTAAGGAGCATGCAACCATAATGCCCTCTCCACTGGGTGGAAGTACACCCTCAACATTGGCCATGTCAGTCTGAAGCGGAAAGTGCTCCTGGGTTCCTTGCTAACACTCCTGCTCCAAGTGTAAGGGCGTATCTTTGAGACGTCTCTAGCATTTAAAAAAAAAGGAACTGCCAAGAAAACCCTACCAAAACCAAACACTAGCCCGTACATGTGATTTGCCTCCCAAGAAGATGAGTAGGAGAATGAACAGCACATGACATATTAGTCATGTTGTTTAATGCACTTTTGGTAATGCATTTTTGGAAGGCATTCAGATGCTATCATGATGAGGCCAGTGCAAGAACATGTATGGCATAGAATTGAAGATGGGATCGTTCACTACCTTTCCTCAGTCTTCAGTTTTCAGAATTTTGTTTTCCATGTTGTTTTTTTATCTCGTGCTTGTGGTCATGGGCTTCATGGGCCCCAAAGGGTGGCTGTGCCAGATGGAAGTTATTCAGTGTAACTTCCTCTCAATAGTGTGGTTTTATTGAGCTGGATATAATTTCAGGCCTCTGGGTTAGTGAGTGCCACAGTTTAGTCATGACTTACACTGGAGGAGCATACTAGGGGAGTTAATGTTGAGAAAACTGTAGCATTTTAGAATGATGGTGAGGACAAAAGTCCCATTATTCCACACATGCTAGAGGTCACTAGTCCGGGTTTGTGACTATTGAACAACTTTTGGTATATGCTGTGGATGTAGCATGTGTGGCAGGGAAAACCCATGACAGTGGATCTATGCATAGAAAAACTCTTCTTCTAAATGTGCAGATAGCACAATCATCCAAATCCCATTGTCACTGAATGCAGTTCACATGTAGAGGATCCTGCTATTGTGAAGTCAATGAGTGTGAAGACTGTACTCAGCAGGTTGTTTAAGTGCAAGCAGCTGAAATTTTATTGCAAGTATCAGCTGTAGCATTAATCATTAAGTGACTGTATTCTCCTTGCTTTTCTAATGACAGCCAAGGTTAGGACAGATTATTGATATAACCAACAATGATGGCCTTAGAAAATATAAAAGTAATTTGGGCCCAGTGTCTCTGAATGCAGTCCTGCTCTTTTGGAAGCTGTGGCAATTAATGCTGTCACCATTCCCTTACTGCTAAATTTCCGGACCTCTGGGAAGCCCCATAGACCAAATGATATGGCTCGTCAAAGGTTGAGCACCCTCCTTTAAATCAGGTATTTTATCAAGGGATGCCCTGAGGAACATTGTGTTCATGCTGTGAGGAACTAAAGATTAGCCCTGAATCATTGTGAACACGTATTACACATCTAAAATGCCATTAAGGATACAAAGGAAAAAATAGGTTTTAAGATTGAGACTAAGCTTGAATCTTTAGCATAGGTTTAAATTAAAACAATGAAGATTTTGGTCTCCATAGGTACACAGTGTATATAGTCAGTTAATGACTATCTGATAAAAAGGCTCAAATATTGATCCATTCAAATCCCTGTGCTTTAGGCATATGTGAACCCAGTGGAAATTTTCAATGATTCCTATAAAATTTTAATAACAAGCAGGAGTGTTGAGGGATTCCCCCGCATAACCTGAAGTTGATCCACTAGATGTGAAACTTGAGGCAATGGGGTACAAGTAATTGGGTATTTATATATAGACTTGGGTGGATTCTTTGTCCATTATTTATTCATTTAACTAACTTGTCCCTGAGCATGAAAGGTATCTATTATAAAATAAATTCTGTTCCTTTCACTGTCATGTGGGAATGGTGGATTGACTATAACCGTGTACTGAATATTTGGTAACTTGCAGATTAATGACATGAGCATTATTCTAGAACATAGACATATACTGGAATAGAGGAGTTAATGCTGTATTTTTAGATAGAGTCTAGCAGCAGTGTTTGTGCATGTTTACATCTGAGTCAGAAGAGCTTTTCTTCACATACATCTCTGATTTACTGGTGTCTCATTTATTATAGACTATTAAAGGTTATTTTCTTTTCCTGCATTGCCTTTACTCATTTATCTTCTATACCACTGCTGTCTCTATCTGCTTCTGCTAATGCTGTCAGCTTCCACTGCTTCTGTGCAACAGTATGCATAATTGGGATCTTTCACTCTACATGCAATTTGCTATGTTTTGGGTCTCCAAGAGACAGGAAGATACATTTAGAACAATTTTTTAAATTCCTGCTCTACACATATAGCAAATCCAGCCTCCCAGAGACTACATCTGCTGATTTCACAGAGAAGTTTCATAAAGAAGTACGGCTGGAAGGAGCTCAAGAGTTCTGCCTAGTCCAACTAGGCTCAAACTTGTAACCTTGGTGTTATTAATACTATGCACTAGTGAAGTGAACTAGTGATAGCAGCTTAAACCTTAGATGCATATGAATTTGATGGGAGGATAAAGGATAGTCTTTGGGAATAATTTTGGAACATCTTTTTACTCTTAACATTTTGTTTATTTCAGAGAGGATAACTAATCCCTAATCTTTCCCCTAGGAAGTATTCCCCATAGGTTTTAATTGATTTACAAAGTTTAAATAAGGAATATCTCTAAAACAATAATGCTAATATGAGCAGATAATGGTTAAATTCAGACATTCATATGAAAATAAAGGCATTCAGACAAATCAAGTAGAGGTTAAAATAAGCCCATTAACCATTAGAATGTGTCTAAACCTAACCCAAAGTAAAAAAAAAACCCCAAAAACAAATCACAGGACTATGTGCTCATTCTCACTACTGATCCAGAAAAAAGTATACACACTGTTCTGTGCACCCTCTCTCTTTCTGTCTCATTTTCTCTTCCCTTCCCTTTTTCTCTTGCTGTGTTAAGACAGGAGAGGTCGACATATCCTACATCAGGTATTCACGTACACATATTCACCTTACAAGTTCTTCTTAGCAAGACATAGTTTAATGTTTGACTGATCTTACTCTCAGTGGTGATTTTATCATATTAATAATAATCATAATAACGAGATGAGATAATGAGATAAGCCTTTCCCCCTCTTGGATATGTTTATTCTAGCAATCTGTCTCTTAGAATATATTTCAGCTGACTTAATCTGGAAAGTTTTTTATATGTTTTGTGGGATCCTTTTTTCAATTCTGTTTGGAGTCATTCAAACATGGCATATTTGCTTCTCCTTTCTGGAGCAGTGGGCACATCTACTTGTGCAAATGCTCCTGGATGGATTTACTTCAGAGTAATTTACTCCAGAGTAAACTCATCCTGAGCAGGTGTCTACATGTGCAGGGATTTGGGAGCAGATTTGCTGCGCATGGCAGCATTTGGTTCGCACCCCGCTTGCCCTGCATCAGACCCCTGCAGTAGTTGGAGCAGAACCTGGTGGTCAGAGGCTGGCTACACGTGGGCCAGGGCACTGCTGGGCCTGGCAGGTGCCTGAAACACCCAGCACAGCACAGTGACGTGGGCCTGGCAGGCATGCAGTGACACGGTGCCAGAGACCAGTGCTGGGGTGCAGACAGGCTGCTGTGGCTGGCCTGGCGACTCTGCGGTCAGAGGCTGTCTGCAGATAGCCCAGGTCCCCAGTGTCCCTACAGGCTTTTAAGGGCCAGGGGCTGGGGCAGGCATGGAGGTGACCCAACCTTAGGGCTGGACAAGCTCTCAGCCCCATGGCCCTGGGTAGCCCCCCTGGTGGTGGGGCTGACCAGGAGCAAATTTGCTTTAGGTGAGTGTCTACACGTGTTACTGTGCAACAATTCTCAGGAGTTAATTTGCTACTTGTATTTTTAGGGAGCAAATTAAGTTGCAAAAAGAACAATTTACTGTGCAGTAAGCATCTGCATGTGTTTACTGTGACACTTATTCCACAGTAATTTGCTCTACTGCGCAGTAAAGCAGCTTGTGTAGACGTACCCTTTCTATGTTTAATGGGATTCTTTCCAGCATATTACTAAGTGGCCTGTCTAATTTAGACACTGATCCAATCATTCCGTGTATTATCCAGTTGCATAAATTACCCAAATTCTACAAGATCTCTATCAGAAGTGACAGAGGAGACCCACAGAGCAACCTGCTAATGGGAACAGTAAATCCTGTCATAAAGTCTATAGAGATTATTTTCATGATAGCTTGTTGCCTTGTAGAAAACAGTAGTTCAGGTTGCAAAAGATTTTCCATTAACATCCCTCCTTAATACACAGCCAAATGTTCACCTCTAGGTGCAAGTTTGTAGATGGAGGCTACCATTAAAGCCCCTAGCATGTGTCATTTTTCTGTTATTTTTTTGTAGGTTTATCTAAATTTAGAATCAGAAATATGGTGAAATATTGTTAAGGGTAGTGTAAAAATTATCAAAGTTAGCTATTTAATCTTCACTGAGTGCCTTTGTTAGGATATGAGTCAAGAAAGGAAGGGAAAGAAGCAAATAGCCAATCCTGCTCTCATAAAATCTGAGGCAAGTCTGAGTAACTTTAGTGGGAATGCCTGAAAAATAACTACAATGAACATCTGCTAAGATTTAAGCAGTTTAATGAGCTCCATCCCCTCTGTGACATCACTACTTATCCTCTCTGAATAGCATGTCCAGAAGACTTGCAGAACCTGTGGTTGCTGCTCTCAGGCTGTTGCTGAGAAATTTTGCATGAGGGAGATTAGATGTTATTTCACTGAAGTGCATACAATAACATCCTCTCAAAACTGACTACCAGAGAGAGGAAGAAATCCTAGAAACCCAGTCTGTGGGAAAACAACCACATAAGTTTCATAAGCATAGGTTTGCATGTTGTACCCCTGACCTCAGTGAGCATTGCCCCTGGAGTGGGTGCAGGATCAGATACATTAGTAATCTGCCTAAGTCTGTCCTATGCCTTGATCCTTGGCTTCAGTAGATGCTGACCAGGGGCTACAATTTAGCCAGATGGAATTCCTCCAACATGAGTATGTCTACACGAGATGCTTTACTGCACATTAAACTAATCAAATGCACAGTAAAGCATCACTGTCTACACATGCGCAGCAATTACAGTGCAGTAGATTCGTCTAATGCACCATTTTCTAGTACCTGTAGATACAGGTACTAGAAATTAGTGCATTAAACTAATGCACTGAAGCACATATGTAGATGCTGACTGGGAGCAAATTACTCCAAGTCAGCCTAAGCAGCAGGGGGCCACAGGGGGCAGGGAGAGCTGTCTCAGCTCGGTGGGATGCTGCCACCCAGTTGCTTGCAGATCAGGATATGTCCAATCTCCATTTGGCTGGGAGAGATGTCCTTAATGCCTGACAGCTGCCTCCCAGTCATGTGGAGATTAGGACAGGTCCCAATTGCCATGGGGCTGGGAAGTAGCTGCCTGGGAGCCAGGACAGCTCTCCCCCACCTTGCGGAGACTGGGATCAGTCCCCATGCCCTCTGCCAGCCCAGGATTGGAACCCTGGGGAACCTGGAGCTGTCCCTGGATGCTGCAGGGGGCCAAAGCAGAACAGGAGCAGCCTCTCGGGAGCAAATGTGCTTTTAATGTGACTGTATTTGTCTACAAGTTTAATGCAACTGAATTTTCTGTGCATTAATTGCATGTATAGACATGTGCCATAGGAGCAGTATAGATCTGATATAAGTATCACTGTAGAAATTTCCTATTTCCTGCAGACTCCATGAATGCTATCCTAGTCTGGGAAACCATGGAACAGGAGTGGGAGAGCTTGGAGCAGTCTGGACTGTGGTACAGTATAAAGCAGCTTTGAGGTGGTCATCATAAGTTAGAGCAGTTTCTGGTCTGCTCTAATATGCGCTACAATTTATTTTGGTTCCCAAAGTACCTCTACATGTTGGTTACACATTCTGTACTGCAGCTCTTGGGAAGCAGAGTCCAGAATCTCCCCCTGTGTGCCTTTGTATTTTTAATACATTTTAAGTTTCGTCTAGTACTATAATATATGAAAAAGCTCAGATTATTGGGTCTTTTATTACTATAATTTCTTGCATACAACACACCCCGAAATATAATATGCCCCTTGTTCTTGAAATGCAGAATGAAGAAAAAAAAACTGTATTTGTAGTAAATAACTCAGCAGTTATGGAGCAAAGCTTGCTCATTGTTCTGTTCCCTGCAGATTTTACTTTCACTTTTGCCTTAACTGGCAGAAACTGCTCTTACCCTATTTCTCACATTTTAGGCAGCTTGCAGTATGTTAAAAAATAAAAAAAACAACAGTGTTTTACTTTAAACTCAGCATGCTCCCATGCCAAGCTCAACACATGCCCAGAAGAGGCAGCACATTAGTTGGATCTGGCTCACCTGACATCTGCATAGATCAGGCACTTTAGTGGGTGCTTTTATCTAATAGTTGATTGAATCAGCTTCAGCTAAAGTGCCCAATCTATACAGATGCTGTAGAGCTGGGCTGAAGTAAGGTGCTGCTTCTTCTTCTGGTAAAAAAGTTTTTTTTTTTTTAAACATTTGCAAGCAGCCTTAATGCTTACTGCTATTTCTAATGGTTGTTTTTTGGGAAAAAAGTATGTGTTGTATGTGAGAAAATACTGTAACATTTTGCCTTTTTCAGTTGTGCTTATTGTGAACAATAGGGTTATTATAAATCTTTACATATAATTATTTTAATGTAATGAACTAGCACAGAGTTTCTCAACCTGTGGCTTGTGTACCAAATGTGGGTCGCAAGAATATATGATAGGGTGGCAAACAAACTTTAAAAAATGGATCAACAAATTTTAAAAACAGATTTTCTCTTAAAGGAGAAAAACATGGGAAACTGCAACTTTCCCTTTGCAGGCTGGCTGAGTTCCAGCCTGCAAGGGGCTGCTTGGGGCTGAGGGGAGCAGGAAGAGGGCAATCAGGCAGGGGGTACCACATGCATGTGGCAGGCAGGCAGTTTGGAGAGCAGCTCCTGCAGCTCCCTGCAGGTCAGTCTATGGAGTGGGAGGGTGGGGGGGGTATAGCTGACTTGTCAGGGTGGTGGGGGGCATAGATGATGTGTGAGGGGCAACACTGCCCACTACCCCACCTCTCTAAGGTAGAGCTGTAACCTGAGGGGAGTGGTGGTGTTGGCTGAGCCATGGCAGTAGGGTAAGGCTGTGGCCTGGTGCATGAATGGCTAGCAGCAGAAGAAGGTGAGGGCAGTGCAGCCCTCCCCATCCATTACTCTTTGTGCTGCTGGCAGTGTGGCTGGTGCAGGGGGTCCAGCAGTAGTGGCAGCAATGAGTCTTGCAGACCTACTTTCCCCTCACATGCCAAGTCCTGCCTGCTGGGCCATGGAGGTGGCTCCTGCCTTTGCCAGTCCACCCCAGTTGCAGCCCTGTGCCTGCTGTGGGTGCACAAATCTGGGGGGGGATGTGCCCCCCATCCCCCACACTCCCCTGCCCCGCACACTCGGGGGGGGGGGGGGCTGGGGGCAGTGACTCAGGAATGTGAGGCAGCAGCAGGGCCAGGGGGCTGTTTTCTACTTAAACTATTTACTGGGTTGAGACTGACCATCAGTGTTTACAAATGGGTCCTGGTACAAAAATGGTTATGAACCAGCAGACTGTAACAGTCTTCTAACCCTGAAATTAACTAGATTTAAGTCAATGTATTGAATGTCACAAAAGTTCAGTAGGTAAAATACTAGAAGTGCACTGATAGAGAATTTTTGGGCCGATACCAATGGCTGATTTTTAATGAGCCATATCAGCTGATACCAAATCAATTCCAATATGTGGCCAGGCAGCTTGGAGAGCGGCGCTGGCTGGTAAATCTGTTGTGGGAGAAGGGGCAAGGGGGGAAGGAAGGGGCATGGGGGGAAGATTGAGGTCCCCACAGTGAGGGAGGTAGTGGGGCAGGGGCAGGCACTGCACAGCTGGGGCAGGATATGGGATGGAGCCATGAGCAGCTCATCTGGGGGGTGAGGGGAAGGGGGTGGTGGCTCCCACCACTGCGCACACCCTCGGAGGGCATGGGGGTTGTGTGCCCCCAGATTTGTGTGCAGGTAGCGGGTGGGATGCCACTGTGGGCTGGGGTTGGGGTGGTGGTGGCGTCAGGCTCTTTACAGTGGGAGCTGGAATGGGCTGTGTTCAGGGTGGGTGGTGGCAGTGTTGGGAAGGGGGCTATGGGGGAAGCTGCAGCCACCCCAAAATTCACCATAGCCCCCAACCCCCGCTCCCAGAGCCACTGCTGCCACCGCCCACCCTGAGCACAGCCCAGCCCAGCTGAACCCCGCCTGGGATAGCCAGGTGCCACCCTGGGCCCCAGCCCACAGTGGCAGCCCACCCTCACCCTATGTGCAGATCCAGGCACACACACCCCATGCCCTTCAGGGGTGTATGTAGCAGTGGGAGTTGCCACCCCCTCCCCATGCCCCTCAGACAAGCCACTCATGGCTCCGCCCCATGCTCCACTGCAGCTGTGCAGCACCTGCCCCAGCTCCAGCCCTACTCCCTCCCTCACCACTGATCTGCACCTCACCCATGTCCCATCCTTCCCCCACAACAGATTGCCCAAGGAAGGGCCAATCTCCTAAATGACTTTTTCGCATTGGTTTTTCACCCTCCCATGAGGATCACACTGCCAGGAATGGCACGAACTAATTTGGGAGCGGGTGATGGGCCAAAAGTTGATGTTCATCAGGTGAGGGAACACCTTGAGAAACTGGACATTCACAAGTTTGCAGGCCCAGATGGAATGCACCCAAGGGTCTCAAAACAGATGGTAGACATCATTGGATCCCTGTTGGCAGGGATATTTGAAAAATTGTGGCACTCGGATGAGGCCCCAGATGACTGGAAAAGAGCCAACATGGTCCCTATCTACAAGAAAGAGAGGATGGATGAGCCAGGGAACTATAGACCAATCAGTCTGATGTCCATCCTTGGAAAAATTCTGGAGAAGATTGTCAAGGGATCCATTAATGCCAGACTAACGGAAGGCAAACTTCTGAATGCCAACATGGCTTTGTGACTGGCAGGTCTTGCCTGACCAACCTCATCTCCTTCTATGACCAGGTAACATATGCCCTGGACAAGGGAGATGATGTGGATGTCATTTATCTGGACTTCAAGAAGGCCTTTGACCTAGTTCCCCATGATATCCTCATGGTTAAGCTGGGTAACTGCAGCCTAGATCATCATATGGTCCCATGGCTAGGCAAGTCGCTGCAGGGAGCAAATCAGCATGGTGCAGTGTTACCAGTGGAGTCCCTCAGGGCTCAGTACTCGGGCCAGTACTCTTTAACATTTTCATCAACGATCTAGACTTGGGAGTCAGATGTGAACTGGTCAAGTTCGTGGACAATACCAAATTATGAGGGGGGGCTGTCACACCTCAGGACAGACTGGGGATACAAGCCGACTTGGACACACTCTCAAGATGGGCCAACCAAAACCGGATGGCCTTTAATACAGAAAAGTGCAAGGTGCTGCACCTCAGTAGGAAGAACCCTCAGCATACTTACAGGCTTGGCAGTGCTACGCTTGCTAGCACTATGACTGAAAGGGAGTTGGGGGTCTTGTTTGACCACAAGATGAATATGAGCCACCAATGTGATGTGGTGGTGGGCAAAGCTAACCAAACTCTATCGTGCATCCACCAATGCATCTCAAGCAAAACCAGGGAAGTCATCCTCCTGCTTTACTCAGCCCTGGTGAGACCACAGATGGAGTACTGAGTCCAGTATTGGGCCCCCCACTTCAGGAAGGATGTGGAGAAGCTTGAGAGAGTCTAGAGGAGAGCTACTCATATGATCCAAGGCCTTGAGGGAAGGCCATATGAGAAGAGGCTGAGGGACTTGGGACTCTTCAGTCTGGAGAAGAGAAGGCTCAGTGGGGACTTGGTGGCAGCCTACAACTTCAAAAGAGGGGTACATCAGGACCTGGAAGAACATCTGGTCACCACAGCTCCCCAAGGGATAACAATGTCTAATGGCCATAAACTCCAGGAAGGCTAATTTAGACTGTATATTAGAAAAAAGTCCTTTACAGTGCGTGTGTCCAGGGTCTGGAACAAACTTCCCCCAGAGGTGGTGCAAGCACCTACTCTGGATTCCTTCAAAAAACAGCTGGATTTATTCTTGCTGGGGTCACTTGATCCCAGATGACTTCCTGCTGGGGGGGGATGGGGGCTGGACCTGATGATCTCTTCAGGTCCCTTCCAGCCCCTAATGTCTATGAAATCTATGAAACAGACTTACCAGCCAGACCTGGCTGCTCTCCACGCTGCCAGGCTGCACTCCTGGCCACCTGCGTGCCCGCTGGGGCTGCGCACATGCACAGGGCATTTATCAGTGGCATTATTGGCCACATCAGCCAAAAAAAGCCGATTGCCAATACAGTCAATTTTCCTTATATTGGTACTGATCAGATATGAGACCAATGTATCGGTGCACCTCTGTAAAATACATACTATTTATATAATATACGCATAAAAGGTATATCTGTTTTTGTTCCATAGAAGGAATATTGTAGTACTATGTTCCATATAAATTATACAGTTGATCATTTGGAGTTTCTGATACATCTCAATACTCAGCAAAATTTAATCTTTCCCTAAACTGCTGAAAACTTTCTAGTTAAACAAATGGAACAGCAAGGTGGGAACTCCCCATTTATGCAGCTGTTTATGGCATCTGGTTAGAAATAGTTCTGGTTATTTTCAAGTTTGTTTAGCTTTTTTATACAAAAGAGACCTCTGCAAAATGCTCATTTTTTCAGCATCTGAAATACTCACTACTTATTTCATGTAGTACCATGATGACATCTTTCCCATAGGCTTCCAGGAAAGGCCGAGAAATCACTCCTATACACATCTGAAAAAGTCCTTGTCATTGTTTCCATATGGTGCTCTGAGGGCCAATACAATCACTTGGACTAATCCTGCCAGCATATTTATTTTATCCCAGATAGGGAATTGCTTTATGTTGTCTACATAAATAAGATGGAGCCTGAATTGGTACACTAACCAGCCTTTAGATTTTTTTGTTCTGGCTTTGAAACTTGCAATCATCATTTCATCATAGAGAAGGTGAGCCCTGCTCTCTGGAGGCTCCCTAAGCTAAGGTATCTTTTCTATACTTTTCCAATACCAGTTAAAAAAAAATGATTTGTTCATGCCTAAATTGAACACATCTTAGACTCAGGGTTAGAGCAAAGGGATGCTTCAATGGAGCTTAGCTTCAAGCATGGATTGCTGCCAGCCCACCCATGCTGTTGCCACTTCCATAGCCAGTGCTTTGCACTGCAGTGCCATGACTACTGCTTGTCCCAGCTGTTCAGCCATTGCATGGGTGATACCTTCTACTGGCGAAGCCTCTCAGATCCTCAGGCTAGATAAAATGGTTTTGTAGGCTGATCTGGTCTCTGGGTCATAGGTTGCCCCCCTGATCTAGACGTTTCCACACACAACATCGAAAAACAGGCAGTTATTCATTTAGCTCTCTTAAGTGTCCAGTTAAAAAAAATAAAAAGAATATCTTTCCTCTGCAGGAACAAGAAGATTTGATCTCTTCCATCATCCCTAGCAACCTCTTTTTAACTTTAGAATGTAAGAAAAATGACTACATTTTTCTAATGGTGGTTCAGGAGACCAATTGTATTTTTTTCCTTTCTTACCTAAATATTATCTCTGTATTTATGATAAAATTACAAAAAGGCCAAAGGTAAAAAAACCCAACAAACTAACAATATGAATTAAGGTAATACGTATGGATAATGATGCTCCTATTTTGAATTATTAGAGATCCATGAAATGTTTGACAAAACTTGTTCCTAAGATTTGCTCTCATATTTCATGGTGTTTATGAATCTTTGGAGCTAATTGTCATTTTTGAGCTGTTTCTTCACTCAAGCCTTTTCTGCAGAATAGGTCTACTCTGGGAGGATTCATGTGAACAGAGGAAGCATTGAAGCACTCCTGTCTTTGTTTTCTATCTTTAAACCAATTTCTAATCCATAGATAAACATCTGATGCAATTGGGTCATCCTAATCCACCTGCTTATTGACATCTTCAAAAAACTCACCTGGACCTGAGGAAAGTTTGTTTGTGTCTGAAAGCTTGTCTAAAAGCTTGCTCAAGACAGCTCTGAGGAATCAAGGTCAAAAGGAGCTGCACTAATTTTATAATTCCTGAGGGCACAAACCTTCCTCCTTAACTCCCATAGGAAAGGATTTTACATTACAAGTTGACAGCTGTTTTGATTTAAAAGTAAGTCTTGATGTTCAGTGGTTTTCTTCAATCCTGAGCTCTTTGAGTCACTTGATTATATCAAAATCTCAATTTTCATTTTGTTTTAAGTTATATTGTGTTGAATGTTTTCCTACAAATAGGAGAAAAACAAAAAAAAAGCAGGACAGCAGATTGGAGAGAAAAGGAGAGGAGAGAGGGGGTGGGGAGGAATAGGGAAAGCAGCATCTTGACTTCCATCTGCAAGGGATTAGCCAAAGGTTTCTAAAAAAGTCAGATCAAATATTTCCAAATTTGTCTGAGGTCCCTCTCCCTTGAAACGCTAGCCATTCTGTAGTTGCTAGGTCAGCCAAGTTGCTGTTCCAAGCCTCTTCCCTGAAGGCAATTTTCTGCTTTCATTTAAAAAAAGTAAGATTATGGCTCTCATCATGGAGATGAACTTGGAGCTGTGGACACCCAACACTCAAAAGCCAGATGCAAAACAGCAGCGGCAGCAACAATAACAATTTAAATCTCAGGATTTTTTAAACCAGTCTCATGATTTGGGGAACTTGACTCATAAACTTAGGATCAGCCGTACAGTACTGAAATCAGGAGAAACATTCTCACCAAGGCACTGATCAGAGTGAGGAAGGGTGTTGCAATCTGCCCTGAGCAATGAGTAAAATTGCTTTATAAGGAACAGAATGCACTTGGTGAGTTATTTTAACATGTTGTACAGATGCAGAATATTTTTTAGACGTCTTAACTGGTGATGCCATAGCAACTTTGTACAATGAAAGAATGAGAGGGCCAGATTGAGCCTGACAATCACTAGCCTGCACTGGGGGTGGCGTGGGGCTGCACCACCCAGGGGTCCAGGAGACTCTTTGAGCTAACAGGCCTACAGTGGAAATGCTCAGGCTGCACCAGTTTATAGAATCTCACCATTGCAGTGAGATTCTATGTCTCTGACCCAGCCTCTTCCCTTGTCCTTTCCTGCACCCTCTAGGATTGATCAAGATGGTAAAAATCTAAATTGTAACAACTTGAGCTAAAGCCCCTGGGTTCAAGAATAAGGCTATAACAGACTCACATCCTCTGTAAATGGGACATGGGGGGTGGGGACGGGGGCACCTATAATATTTATGCAACCATGGGTTATATATGGGCCCATTGCTCAATTAATCAGGAGCAATGCTGATGCTCGAGGGGACTGGTGCTGCAGCAGTCCCTATATAAAGACCACTAAATAGGCAGGGGAATGAGGGGTTTTTTTGGTATGCCTACAGGTACTCACACATGTTTAAAGTACTTGTGTGCATGAGCAAATGCCATGCAGAATCCAGACCTTGGGGTTGAATCTTAGCCAAATGTGTGCAACCTTGGCATGCAGGTCACAGTGGGCCTGATGCACTTCCCATGGGAACCTGCAGGTAATGCCTGGGGCAGAGGAAAATTTCTTTGGATTCTGTTTGGAAGTTTCTTCTGAACAATTTCTTTGGCAAGTGGTCTGTCTTCCAAACTCTGCAAATCACTGCAGATCCATTTGACCATGACCTGCTCATGACATAATGAACACATTCTTCAATATTTTGAAGCCAGTGCTAAAAATGAAAACAAAATGGCCATGTCCACATGAGTGCAGATGTTTGTTTCCCCAGGGACAGGAAGCAACAGCATACCTTGTGCCGCTGCTACTTGTCCCTGGAGAACACCCATGCCACATGCCCTCTGGTGCATGGCAGGTTACCCTGGGTGGGGTAGGGGAGGCTGGGACCAGCAACTGTGCTGGCCCTAGCAGCCGTACCTGGGGTCCTAGGGGCCTCGAGGAGCTGCAGCTGTGGTACTCCTGCAGCTGGGAGCCTGGGTGGCAGCCACAGAATGGCTCCAGCAGGCCAGGCTCCAGTTTTGGGTGGCTCATGCTGCTGCCATGTGTTCCACTGTGCTTTTTTAAGGTGTAGGTTTTTTTGACCCTGGAATCTCCCGGGGTCAACCCCCACCCCACACTGCAAAGTAGCAGTGTGGGGAATGCCTTATTGTGTAGTATGTGGTGCTGCAGATGGGTTTGTGGCACCATATACTGCATGTCCGCACTCGTCTGGATGCAGCCAATGTGTTCAACCAGGCAGTGGGATGGTGTACTAGAATGGATTGATAAACAGGGAACTTTACAGTCTAATCATCTGAAGTAGAAGCTAGGGGCTGAATTACTAAGATAGAAGGATATCCTCTATGTTATGATAGTATTGGAGTGTTGCTATACGCAGGATAATATATGTGAGAGGAATGGATATTTTTGGGGTGATATCTTTTATTGGACTAACTACATGGAGAGAGAGATCCAATAAAAATATACCATCCCTATGTTTACCTAAGCTGTAAGGGACATTATTATCTTCATTGTGTGTGAAGCATGTAGAGAGGAGAGATTTGAATTTCCTGCTTCACAAAGGAGAAATGACTGATGAAAAGGCATTGTTTCAGGGTCCCAGAAGAGTAATAATATACTAACATAATACTAATACATGTCTGTTCTGCTTCCAGTCTCGGCATGCCCTGAACAACATCACCAGAGATGGTAAGATACCATGTTGATGTGGCCAGAGGACAGTTGAGGCTAGGAGGACCAAGTTTCCATTTTGTATTTGTAGTTATATATTATATAGGGATTTTATATTATTTAAGTGCATAGATGCTAGGTACTGTCCATATCACAGACAGGGTTTCTGCCACAGTGAATTTACAATCTCTTAAAATAAGAGAAGATTGAATGGGTGGGAGATAAATCAAGTGTGTGTGGGCAGGGTGAAGGAGAGGGGTAATGTGACATTATTTATTTATTTATTATTAAGTAAATAATATTTTAAAATAAAAACAAATGAGGCCAATTCACCTTTCTGAGGTCTGTGCAAGACAAAGCCATGCCACGTGTAGCTTTCCTCAAATTGAATTGAATGCAATGCTTCTATAACACCATTCTTTCTGTTCCAAGACACTCTAGGATGCCTCTGTAGTTCCCCAGACTTGCATATGGAAGAAGCAAAGCCCAGCTTAGGGCTTGTAAAAGGGGGTAGGGAGAAGGGTGTCCTCAGCCTAAAGAGGCATTCATTGTAAAGTTAGCACAGATTGCTGATGCTGTATCAAATAGAGGAGAAACAGTCATCGTCTTCCTCTCTGCCTGCCCCAAAATTGTGTTCCTAGTGATCTTCAAGAGCTCTGTAAAATCCAGCTTGGAGGACAGATATTGCATAAGGGGAATGGTGCTGTGTTTTTCTCCATTCTGACCCCTTCCCATGAGAGATTCATTGGAAGGAAACAATTTTGCTCTGGGAAATTAAATATACTTGATGTCATGCACAGAATTTATCATGAGCTAACATCATATCAATAGAAATACCTGAAAAAAATTCACAATTTTTTTCATCACATTTTTAAAATTGATATTTCTGTGCACACTAAAGGTTGCTGAGTGGAGCCATGTAACTAGGGGTGAGCAAACAGGGCACCAGCCCCAGTGCTTACTTAAGAGGGGCACAAGAATAGCAGCCACTGCAGCTGCCCCTGCTGCTCAGGACAGCAAACCTGCTTGTTACACCTCTGGCTGCATGTGCAAGCTATTTTACACTGATAAGAATTTTGCAGCTGTGATCAACACAATTTAAGGAAATCTAGTTCAAAGCAATTGGATTAATTTCTATTAATTTCTCTTGCTGATGAAAATGGAATGCTGAAATCTGAAAAGTGGTTTGTGATTCATGGAAATATTTCTTCTTTAATTAGGAAGACATTAAATACCGATTCTCTTTCTGCCAATGCAGCTAATGAATTCATGACTCTTGGAGTCTTCTATTTTGAAAAGTAGGAAGGAGGTCACTTATTTTTGAGAACACATTTGCAGTCATTAGCTGAATTCTCCTTACAACACTTGGTAGTTTTTAATCACAAGCTAATTAGAAAATAAATATCATGAAGGCAGAGATCAGTTATTTATTTCTAAATGATATTGGACACTCCAAATCTTTGTTTGTTTTAGTAATTCACTGACAATTTTGCCCATTTCAAGTAATCTGGCCTTGCCTGTAGTCCTTGTGGAAGATGATGTGAAAAGGTTATCAGAATGTTATCATTTCAAAAGAACTGTATCACTTCATCTCTCATAAATCCTGATTAGAGTATTCAAATTGATGTCAGTGCCAAGATTCACGTCAGCAGTTAGTGCAACTTGTTACTGTAAAATGAGTTCTGACATACTCCTCCCAGCATAGCTAGCTGCAGGATACTATGCAACATTGAGAAGAAAATGTCTTTCTGGAGATTGCCAGGAGGCAACTAATAAATAGAAAGGAAGAACTGTTTTTTAACAGGATTGAAACTCTTTGCTGACACACTTCCTAGTTTAAGAATCTTGAAATATAAATCTATCCACCCAAACAGGAATAAATATATAGTATTATCCATTGCCCCATCTTTTCCTGTTATAACACTTTCAGGCCACTTGAACTGCTTGTCTGTAAATTCAGGCTGATGTACTACTACAAGTGTAGGGTCTCTTTCTCAACACTGTCAGGCAGGTCAAGAATCATTCACAGCTATAGTAATAGGCAATGATTTTTTGAGTCTAAGGGCATCAAATAAGTGGCTTGCTCCTCTGAGCACTTGCTAACTGGGAGGGGGAAAACAAAGGGAAGGAATTATAGTAACTCTGTTTACTTTGACTGACATGCACATTGCTGGGTAAGAGGCATTCTCTGAACTCTGCCACAGGGTGTTGCTGGTGGTGGTAGTGCTGTTAATGTCTACAAGTCACTGCCTGGGTGGATTTATACAGCATCATGATTTAGCACCCAGCATAAAATTTTGCAGAAAAGATTAACTGAAAAATTTAAAAGACAGAATCAAATGCAAAAATAAATACTTTAAAACTAAGTTCAGTTAGTTTCAACATTAAACTGAACATTTAGTGAGTGCTACCATCTCGTGTTCTTTGCAAATGCTTTTGTACAAAAAATATACAACACATAAATGTATGCTAACATACCAAAAAATCACTTAGTATTTTAAGAGCATTGTAAAATCATCTAATTAGGACCCATTCCATTTTGCTTAACATAATTGTTTAGTTTGCATCAGCAGTTCAGTTTGTTTGTATTTTACCTAGAATGCTTGTGAAGTTATAGAATATGGTGACAGAGAAATTTGGGCAAAATGTAAATGTAATACACAGATTTGCAATGTTATCATATACCAATCATTCATGTTTTTATCTCAAAAGAACATTTAGCCCCATATTTAGCTATCATAATTCAAATATATGTTGCAATTCTGAAAAGCTCAGCAAGCCTGAACATCTGGGTCCTAATAAGAATTTGGCTGTTACCAAATAGGGCTGGATAGTTTGCACCAAAATTGTTAAAAATAAATTATTTCTGAATGGCCACTGTTGAGGGTGCTGGCATCTTTTAAAGAAACCGCTAGAAACATGTTTGCTTAAAGTTCAGGTCTGGTAATGTCCTGACTTGGACCACTGACAGTTTTAACAGCTGAGATCTCTATCAAACGTAGAAAAACTCGGAATTCCTGGATACAGTTTTCCACAACAACCAGGGTGACAGTTCATTGTCAGGCACTGTCCCTCAAAGCAAATCCCCACTCTAAACAGGGCTTCTTGTGAAGACAGAAAGGAAGAGAGAAGACTCATGAGCTGCCTATACAACAGGCTGGTTTGCATTCTGATTAAAGCGTTCCAGATCAGATTAATTGAGTCTGCTCCATGTTCTCATTAGCTTGCTCCAGCATGGCCTCACTGTTACTTGTATAAGTCCCTGTGGGCTTAAAAATGGCTCTGGGTCAATGTATCTAAACCAATGAGGTTTAGCTAAAGTATCCTGTGGCCGTTTTTAAACCCACAGGTGCTTAAGGGTGCAGACAGAAGTGCAGCTCCCAGAAGAATTTTTGCAAAGTGTTTTGATTTACAACATTACTCCAGACCAAACAGAAGTTCACTGTTGGATCCAGGGGAGAGTGGGATTTAGCTGCTATGGGAACTTGGCCGGAGGCTCCCAGCTGCAATGGCCAGGCTCCCTGCCAGTGCTGGCTGTTTTCAGAATGGGAGGGAGGAAAGGCAGGGGAGGGAGCTTGTTCTTGGGGCTCCACAGCTGGTGCTGAAGGGTGGAGTGAGTGAATTGGAGCCCCCCTACCTCAGGGGGGCTCCAATGTACTCACCCCACCCTTCAGGGCGGCTGAAAACCCCCCAGACTGCACTCCCTCCACTTCCTTGCCCTCCTCCCATTCTGAAAACATCAACAGGCTGGGATATCCATAGACACAAGTTACAAAAGACGCTACATTTTGAAACGTGTTTACCTGATGCCTCATGCAATGAGGGGTCAGATTTTCATGGGATCAGCCATTTTTAAGCTGTCTGCAGTCATGCACTTGTGTTTGTTCACAGCTATAAACTGCTTTTTGTGGCCAGATCAGGTGAAAATTGTCACTTCTATCTGCACCCTAATACACATGATGGTGAGGTATTTTAATTAGAGTGGCTCTCTGGGAACTGCTTTAATTAAAACAGCCCGCACTGAACCTGAGCACACGTATAGGCACCCATGAAGTCCATCAGGGACGTAACTATGTGAATCTCCTAGTTTGGGAAGGGTCTTGGGTATTAAGGGATTGGGTACATGTAGAGAAGACAGTAAGAAAGACAGATGGACAAAGAATTTGTATCTATTCACAAGTAGTTGTTAGAAATCGCATCTAAAACTCATGCCACATGGTTAAATTGAAAAACAAATTTGGACACTTAAAATTCTTTACAAGTAATTCTACTTTTTCTGTTAATCTGTCATCATCATGCAGTAGCTAAACCAACTTGCCTTTATATGAAGAAGACTGATGCAAGAATCTGGGGCTATAAGGAGGGCTTTTACAAATACATCATGGGGTAAACATACTAAAGAGAAATTAGGTTTATTAATATAGAATGGGAAGAAGGTGGCTGAGATGAAGTTTGAGATTTCTAGTTTATGGCATTTTTGAGTTATGCATGTACAAACATTTGTGTGGAACATATGGGGAAAATGGAACTTTTATTTCCACTTTCATAATTTACAAACTACTGAACTGATTTTATCCAGTGGTTCTTTAAAAGAAACTGGGTTGATATCAAGCATGGAAAATTTCACCCCAAAAGAGAAAAGGAGGATTAGAAATAGAATTGGAATTTCATCTTAACCAAGAAACTATAAATGATATACGCCAGAATACATACACACACACAGACACATGCATGCGTGCACATGCATGTACACACACACACACACACACACACACACACACACACACACACACACACACTATGATCAGAGGTGTATTTAATTCAGGATAGATTCTCATTCCAAATCAAAGAAATATTCTTCTGCCATTTTGCTTATATTAGCTTCAAATTCAAATGCTTGTTTTGAAGACACACAGTTAAAGCAGGGGAACAGCAGTATCTTAATATTTTGTAAATGATAGCTTTGTCACTGATACAGTCTCCTTTTGGAGGCTTAGACTTTTGGCACACGGTAGGCATTCCGGTTGTCGAATATTAGTTATTGAAAGCTGGCAAGATATATGGATTTCCACCAGGAAGAAATAATGGATTCTTTCCCAAAAGCAGAGATTATTGTTAGCTATTCCAGAATGCTGTTAAAGCATTTACTCTAATGAAGACTGAAGGCTTATATAGGCTTGGTGAGTCCCCATGGTAACAGCCTTTCTACTGGGTTACCATAGGAATTGTAAAAGCCTTTATAAACCTCCGTTAATAGAGAATATACGCTCTCCAGGCAGACTGGAATATCTGTTAGAGGTTACACCTAGGGTTGTTAAAGATAAAGATAAATGGCTTTTCTTCTGGAGTGGTAGTCCATATCTGTTTGACTAGCTATGCTATTCTCTACCTTAGATTTAAATGAAAAATTGGAGTCACCTGTGTTCTAACAAGCTGTGAAAAGTCTGAATGGTGTGATGAGTAAGACAATTCATATATGTGCACCCAACCTGTACAGAACCGTAGGAAAAAAATCATTCTATACAACACTTCTGAAATTGCTCAAAACATATTGCCCTGTCAGAGAGGGGAAGCCTTGGACTTCACAGGGATTCAGTCAATTTGAAATTTTCTTGGACAAAAGTCCCTCAACAGGAAACTTATTATTAAAGAATAAACAAACAAAAAAGAAAACCAGCCAATGAGTCACTTTTGACTTGCAAGAGAGTTTTGGGCTGAAGTTCTAAATTGCAGTTTTTAAAATAATTGTCCTTAAAACCTTATGCCTGAATAACTAAAATCAGTACTTGAGGCACTATAAGTACTGAGGACAGTGGGATAGTGCACATATCCCAGATTTAAATTGGTATCCTCATGTTTCATTTTAATAAATAGATAAAACCCCCTATGAACAGAAACTTTGACAGGTTGAAAGTATGAAATACAACCCCAGTCATTTAAATTTCCAGAAGTAACATAAAACTGTGACTAAATTTAGCAGTGGCCACCACACTAAGATATGAAATCAATAAAAAGGGATTGCTATGATTCCAGACACATGCTCAGTATAAGGCATTCTGTTACAAGGCTGCCGACATCGTAACACTTCTATATTCTGTTTTCTACTCGGTGGTTACTGCACAGTCATTTAGTATTTGTATGAACAAATACTAAGTGACTATGCAGTAACCTGTGTTAAAGGGCTGTGCGAAGCTTTGGTCCTTGATTTGATTTGGTGGAGATTCGGCCTGATTCAGTGGCCAAATCTCTGAATCTGAATCGAATCAGAGGACACTTTAATCCCTCTGAATCGAATCGGAACCCTCCAAATCGACTCAGAGAGATTCAGAAAGATTCGGAGATTCGGACATAGAGACAGCTTTAAATGTTTTTTCTATGTACCTCTAGGTAGCAGGGGCTTGTAAATGCTGCAATGCTGGGGTGCCTGTAGTGTCTCACAGAAGCATGGGGGCTCCCCAGTGTGCTCGGCAGCAAACCTGGAAGTGGACTAGAAGCACTTCTGGTCCACTTCTGGCTTAGCGACTGGTGCTTCCTGGGCCTGGGGGAGGCACCCAGGGTCCCCCTGTGGCCAATTGCCATGCCAGGGGAGCACAGGGGGTCCCCCTGTATCCTCCCTGGCAGACCCGGAAGAGGGCAAACCCACTTCTGGGTTTGCTGCCGAGCACATGGAGGGCCCCACCCTGCACTCTTGTGGGATGCTCCATGCACCCCAGCATCGCAGCGTTCACGAGCCGCACCTGCTACATCAAGGCATGTAGAAAAAACTTTTAAAGCTGTGTCTATGTCCAAATTGCAGATTCTCCGAATTAGCATCAAATCTTCAGGTTCGGATTTGGCTGAATCGAATCAGGGACAGTGATCCGAATCAACAAATTGAATCACTGTCCCCGATTCGGGCCGAATCCAAATCCAAATCAAACAGGGCCCACTTCGCATGCCCCTACGGTGTTACTGTGCAGTAGTGCTGATGAACAGCTTTTTGTAATGCTGACTGCACAGTGGCCCAAGACTACTGCACAGTAGTGTTGTGTCATGGTTTCTGCCACGCAACACTACTGTGCACTAGTCTTGAGCTACTGTGTAGTCAGCATCTTGTGCAGATGCTGCCCCTTTCTGTGAAAAATATTGAACCAAACAAGTGTCATTGATTTCAGTGGGAACAAACTCAGGCTTCTGCAAAGCTCTTTTGAAAACTGTACCCCAAAGATTCTCTCAGACCAGTCACTCATTTATCTAGAAGTAGGTATGAAAATGAAAAAGGCATTTGACAACTACAGTTATAAAGAAATAAATATGCTTAAATGAAGATGGAACTCCTAATCCCTCCATTTAACAGTATCTGAACAAAGAGACAATTAGAAGAATTTTTCTTAACAGATTTACAATCTACCAGGAATTTGAAGAATTTCAGTAAAAAAAATCAACTCTTCGGTAGTTCAAATGCTAGGGTGAAGTCTGTCCTGGGCCATATAATGTTACTGTTGAAGGCTTAAGAAGTGTCAGCGTGTGCTGGGTAAATTCAGCATTGGGAATCTTAGGGTCCGTCTCAGTCCTGTGGCAAAGGAAAGGATCTACTTTTAGTTTTTTTCCTTGTTTTACACTTAAGGGTTCAGCACCCAGATTTGCAGAATGGATCACCATATTCTGCAGGAGGACCTGAAAATTATGAGCACAACTCAGTCCAAAGGCCAGGAATGTATAGGGCTAGCTTTTGGAAAATGTCAAACTGTATTGAATTTCCATTGGACCCATGCTCATAAGTAGCGTGGGCATTTAAAAAAAAAATACAGTGCTAACCTAAATACACAAGTAGTCCCACCAACTTTAGCTATGACACACTATTGCTCATGGTTGAAAGAATGGCAGGTTTTTATGTTGTTCTCTTGTCTTCTTTCTGACTTTTGTTACAAGTTTCCATTACTAGTTGCTTTCTCCATTACTTTTTAAACAGGGATTTTCTTTTGCTTTGTTGAAACATTCTGAACCAAGCAATCATTGTTTTCCACTCCAGCATTCTATACTCAGTATTTCAGCTTCCTTGCATAAGTTATTGGGGTTTTATAATTTTAGAATCGTGCGTCTTGGTCACAAATGTCATTTTTTTTATTAACCAGCATAGATGTGCACTTGACATCTTAATTCATTGAGAACTTTGTGACCTTCCCTTGCATGAGATCTGTACCTACAGCATTAGAAAGTCATTCATGGCATTGTATTAAAAGCTTTAAAGGACAAAAATGCACCTGCTGTGTGCCTTCTGTTTGAGCTGACACAGCTGTTTTGCCTCTGCAGTTCATGCCAGGTGTGTCATGCTGCAAAGGCTCAGCTGCACTGACCACAGTCCTCTGATGAAACTCACATGTTTAATACATTTTTATGTTTGCATAAGAAAACATTGACAATCCAATTAAGGCAGAGTGCAAAACATGGCACATGAACCACTTGCCCACTCTGCAGGGCATGCACCACATCTGCTCCATTATCAGAGGTGATAAACCAAGGGGGGAGAGGGAGGGAAGTGCTGAAGCATTTGGCAATTCAGTGTAATGTGAGATCATTTACACAGTGTATACCACTCAGTGGCCAAGAAATCAGGCTGTGCATTGCTGAGGACAGGAATCATGTATCCTATTGAATAAAGCAATCAGTAGGGAAGAATCTGTTTCTCCGTGCTCCTGGTCCCTTCCTTTGTCATCTTCTTATCCCAGGTTTCCCATTTTACACTACCAGAACAATGGTCTGCTTTGGGCCACACCCAGCTTTTTTGTACCCTGTTCCATGGTTCTAGTGGTCTTTTAAGGAGATTTGCTCATCTTTGAACTCAGTTTGCCTCTACTCACTAATACCTGTTGCCTCCTTCTTCTAGGGCATGTCTAGAAGAGACGATACTGTGCAGTGGTTACTGCACGTTTATTTAGTACTTGTATAATCAAGTGCTTCTGCAACTGTTTTTACTCGGCGTTGCTCTTTTAATTCTTACTTTTCCCTGAATCACTGACTACAAATAGGGTTTCTATACTTTTCCTTTGTTTTTTCCTGGGATGCAGTGCCAATGGATTTGGACATATAAAGGAAAATCACAGCTTTATTTTCGAAGGTTTTTCTCATCTTAATGCGCTCTTGAAAATATATACCACTATAAATGCATGTAAACCTCTTGCTAGGTTGGAAATGGAGAAACAGCTGAGCTCCAGTTCTATAGCAGGATACTAGGGGGATAGAGGGAGAGCAGAGATTTCTGTCCTTTCCCCTGAGCACCTCCCTCTACCCACACGCACTTCCTGTACTTTAGAATGAGTCAGTTAAATTGGGATGCAGCCCAAAGATACATCTTGCCAACCATTCCCCAAATCGTGAGGCTAACCCTGTACATAGAGATGTGATGGTGATGGACAAAAATCAGTTCCATTTTGAGAAGGATGGCTATGGGTAAAATACTGTTTTCTAGGCTTACTGTGACTTTTATAATAATGAGATTTACCATCTCTCTAGTAAATATGTATCTCATGAAGCCGGGCAAGAGCTGCTTCATTGGCTATGTTCACTGTCATCAAACCACTGTTGTGTCTGGGAAGAGGGCCCTTACCTAACATACACATGTTGTTTCTGTGTGTCCAAAGACACAGTACAGGTTGTAACATTAGTCCTAGCCAGGAAGACTGGCCATCTGCTGACCTTGATCAGTCCAGAACCTGCTCATGGGGACCTGCTGACAGTTTGGGAGTTCAAACCCAGGTGGCTGGATAGTAGTACTGGCAATTTGGAACTTGTTTGTTGTTACTGATGGAGACCATTACACTTACCAGCCTGATACTGTGTCATTTTGATGTGCCATTTTGGACCATATGGGTCCTCTCAATGATGAATGATCTGCATGTCAGTTGGAATTATTTGGAGTCAGTGGAAAGAGACTCATGAGATTTACTTATGCACATAGGCAACACGTAGGGGAGCACAGGGGGGCATGAGCCCCCTGAGATTGGCCGTTGCCGAAGCCACCACAGGCTTCTGCAGGAAGTCGCCGCTTGCCACCTGCCCCCATCCTGCCCGCCGCTGACATCTCTGCCAGCATCTGCAGGTGGTCCCCACTTGCCAACCCCCACTCCCCACCGCTGGTGGCTGTTTTGGGCAGTCCCCGTTTGCTGCCATGGTGCCCCACCAGTCTTGGAAGTCACCAGTCATTCATGGTTATGCATCTTATTTCTTATGTACCTACAACTATTCGTGAACTCCAGTATTAGTGGAGGGTTAAGCATATGTACCATGTACAATTATGGCATGGTGCACCCTGACAAAAGTTTTCTACTTGCATCTTATAACTGATTGCCTCTTCCAACTTTCTGTTATTTCTCTTCCTATTATACTCCTCACCTTTTAGCTATTGCTTTCTGCTTCTTCCAAGTTGCCTACTTTTCCAACCTTCTCCATGGCATCTATTCAAGGATATGAGAAAATGTGCTTGCTACACAGTAAATTTTACATTATATTTTTATTTTTAACATTTGCCTCTCCTTCCCCTTCCCTTTGTTTGTCTATTATCTTCTTTACCTTGTCAAATGTGGATGATAAATTAATCTTGTAGACATTTGAACAAATCCCATATCTGTATATCTGAGCATAGGATCATGGAAAAGTATGGCTGGAAGGGACTTCACAAGGTCATCTAGTTCAGCCCTGTTCAAGGCAGGATCATGCCAGAATAAAGTATCCCAGCCAAATGTCTTCCAACCCACCCTTGAACATTTCCAGGGATGGAGATTCCACAACTTTTTTAAGAAGCCTGTTCCAATGATGCTTTACTCTTCGTGTAAGCAGAAAATTCCTTCTGATTTCCAATCTAAATTTCCTGTGCTGTAGCTTAATGCCCTTGCTCCTTGTCCTGTCTCCCATGGCCACAGAGAAAACCCCCTTTCTATCCTCTCTATAATCACCCATCAGGAATTTAAAGACTTATCAAATCCCCCCTCAAACTTCTCTTCTCCAGACTAAATAACCCTAGCAGAACAATAACAGGGCAGAAAAATCACTTCTTTTGATTTGCAAGTGATACTCCTGTTAATATAACACAGTATATTATTAGCCTTTTTTGCAACAAGAGCACGCTGTTGGTTCATATTCATCTTATAGTCTTCTCTTCTCCAGACTAAATAACCCAAGTTCTTTCAGCCTTTCCTTGTAAGTCTTGCTTTCTAGGCCCCTAATAATTTTTGTCCCTCTGTGCTAGATTCATGACAAGTCAGAGAGCAGTTTTTAAAATCTCTGTAAAGTGACATGTAACGTTATTAACATGAATTTCTTATCAGCAGCAAACTAGGGAAGGACAGTTGAGGCAAGTTGGTGTGAATTTAATTGGATGCATACTGCAGAGTTTGCATTGCTTGGAATAAAATTAATGTCTGGAATCACTGGGGGAAGGTGAGGGAACAACTGTATAAATTTAAAAAAAGGTTAAGGAGTATCACAACTGGAGACCAAGGTGAGATTTTGGACTCTACCCTAAGGGCTGCAACTGAGGAGAAGAAGGATGGGCAGTGATAGCTGTAGGATATCTTTATTGTCTTCTAATCCTGGGATGCTCTAGGGCTAGAGAGTGAGAAGGAAACTCGTGGGGCCTGTGCATTTTCTTACATATGCACTATTATTGACTTCAGTGGGACTGACATATTGACAGGCAAATACTTATGTTTTTCAAAGTCATACTTGAAAACTTGATTTCTTTGTTCCATTTCTTCCCATATTTTAAGATTATTAAAAAAAATCCCCAA
The DNA here is from genome assembly GCF_030867095.1 of Alligator mississippiensis. Lineage (NCBI taxonomy): Eukaryota > Metazoa > Chordata > Crocodylia > Alligatoridae > Alligator > Alligator mississippiensis. The sequence goes on along the minus strand of NC_081828.1, from coordinate 82,180,762 downwards.
ATAAAATATAAATGACAGAAATAAATAAAAAAATAAAAAATCAGGAATTAGAAAGGAAGAGGATAGATGAGCCAAACTTACAGGACCACGTCTGCTGCTCATGTAAACTAACCAAGTTGCATAAAAATCAGTAGAGCTGTAAAATGGGGTTATGCCAATTTCCATCAGTGAATAAGTTGGGGGGCTGGGGTGGTATGGGTGCCAAAGTGCATGCTCAACAACCCGGAGAGCACACATTCAAGGCCATAGCAGAAATACTAATGGTACTGCCTGTCAGATTCCAATAAAATTGACAAATTCTGCTAAATACCTTGTCAGAAGGTGTGGCAGGACACTGTTGGTGCCTATGTAGACTTCCGTGGATCCGGCAAACTACAGGCCCATCAGCCGGACCTCTATCCCAGGGAAGGTCTTAGAAAAGATTATCAAAGAGGCCATTCTTAACAGACTGGCCAATAGCAACATCCTGAGGGATAGCCAGCACGGGTTTGTTGTGGGTAGGTCTTGCTTGACCAATCTTATTTCCTTTTATGACCAGGTGACCTATCACCTGGACAAGGGAGAAGAGACTGATGTTGTATATCTTGACTTCAAAAAAGCCTTCGATCTGGTATCCTATGATCACCTCTTGGCAAAACTGGCTAACTGCAGCCTTGGCCTCACCAACATTGGCTGGGGAATTGGCTCTGCAGTAGGACCCAGAGGGTGGTGCTTGACAGAAGTCAATCGTCGTGGTGTGCTGTGACCAGTGGGGTCCCTCAAGGCTCTGTCCTAGTGCCTATACTATTTAACATCTTCATTAGTGATGTAGACATTGGTGTCAGAAGCAGACTGGCCAAGTTTGCCGATGAAGCCAAACTCTGGGGTAAAGTGTCCACACCTGAGGACAGGAGGGTGATCCAGGCAGATCTTGACAGGCTCAGGAAATGGGCGAACAAGAACCTGATGGTGTTTAATACTGAAAAATGCAAGGTTCTCCACCTTGGGAGGAAAAACCTGTAGCATGCTGATAGGCTTGGCAGTACTACACTGGCTAGCAGTACGGACCAAAGGGACTTGGGGGTCATGATGGACCACAAGATCAACATGAGGCTTCAATGGGATGCTGCAGCTAGTAAAGCAAGCAAAACACTGGCTTGCATCCATAGATGCTTGTTAAGCAAATCCCAGGACGTCATTCTTCTGTTGTACTCGGCCTTGGTGAGGCCACAGCTGGAGTACTGCATCCATTTTTGGGCTCCACAATTCAAAAACGATGTGGAGAAGCTTGAGAGGGTGCAGAGGAGAGCCACGTGCATGATCAAAGGTCAGGAAAACAGACCTTACGATGAGAGGCTGAGAGCCCTGGGACTCTTCAGCCTGGAAAAGTGTAGATTCTGGGGTGATCTGATGACCACCTAGAAGTTTATCAGGGGTGCTCACCAGGATCTGGGGGAATGTCTGTTCACCAGAGCACCGCAAGGGATGACAAGGTCAAAAGGTCACAAACTCCTCCATGACAGTTTCAGGCTGGACATTAAATAAGTTCTTACTTCTGTCTGAGTCCCCAAGGTTTGGAATAGACTGCCACTGGAGGTGGTTCAAGCACCTACTTTTAACACCTTCAAGAGACATTTGGATGTTTATCTTGCTGGGATCCTATGATCCCTGTTGACTTCCTGCCCCTGGCGCAGAGTCTCTCTGTACAGTGCATGTCTGAAATGTTTCAAACTCATGCAATTACTCCCTCTGTCTTTGGTTTGCAGAACCAGGTGTTGGGTGTGGGGGAGATCCACCTGGTGGTATGGGAAATGGGGCTCTAAGGACACCTGCAGCTTCTGCAGGTGTGCTCCGCATACACCAGTTCCATCAGCACCAAAGTCAGGACTGGATGGCTCTCCTTGACTGGCTGGTCACCATCTCTGAGGAGCAGCTTGAGGACAGTTGGACCTGGCACTGCTGCTAGCTTCACAAGTTCTGTGGTATGTGGCAGGCCTTGGAATGGTCAGACCACAAGGCATGGCAGGCAGAAAGTGAGGTACACTATGGCCTCCTGGAGAGGCTGGTAGAGGCCATAACTATGGCACATTAATGAATGCATAGGCATGCCCAGAGTGTTACAAAAAATCATGGATCTTCAGGGATCTGAAAAGGGTAGAATAGCATCGCACTTTAGTGTCTAAGGCCACTTGGATGCCCAATAAGTGGAATAGGATCTGGCTCTTAGTTTGTTTAAGATGACAGTATAATTGAGGAAAGAGAATTATGCATCATTTTAGAAGATCATAGGAAAAATGGACTGAAGGCAAGAAGGGGAATGGTTATAAAAAGCTTTTAATGGTAGGCTGTATCATGAAATTCATTTTAAACAGAACTGTCATTGAAATTATTGGAGACCTGCTTAATAATGGATACTGGTACAGGATAGGAAGAATAACTGGGCAGTGGAACAGTTTACTTGGGATGAGTGTTGCAGCAAATAAATAATCAAGATGAAATTGAAGAAGGCATTAATAGGAATGGTAAATAATCCTACAAGACACACTCAAGAAACTGTATAATCAGCAATTTTTTATTTTTTTTTTTGGATCTATTATCACTCCCTGGAAACCTTTTTATTTTTTCTTCAGTTTTTACTGCAATGGTCATTTTGTTTGAGTACAGCAAAAATAATAGCTGAATTCTAACTTTAGAACAGAGTCCACAATTTGACTATATGGAGTAACATAGAGCACATATGAATGGATTGGATACATTTATTTTATATGATGCTTGGAAAAGTTCATTCTGGAGTAGTTCAAAACTAACAGGTCTGTAAAAGATTTTGAAGTTGTGATTTCAACTCACTTTTTTACTTTGAATGTAATAGCAGGTTTCATAATCTATTGTAGTCTGTAAACCATTTGAACCAGCCACCTGAGGCCTAAGCTAGAAGATGGTGAAATCTGATAGTATGTTGGCATCAAGGATCAATTAATCCCAAATTTCTTGAGAGCAAAATGACATGTGTGTAAGCTTTGAGATGCAAATTATTGCCTTCTACCACCTGAGAAGAGATCGATAAAATTAATTTTACTCAGTGATTTCACTGCTATTTAAGCAGAAAGAGGTGGGGAAATGCAGGAAAAGATCTAGAACTGAACTGTGACATTGGAGATAAAATGACTAATCCACTAATCATGCTGTCACTTATCATTGCTAAATAAAACATTAACATCTTTAGTTTTTAGATTACCAGCATTAAAGAAACACTTTAAAATGTCTTCTGCATTTCGACATCTGGTAGCCTATGCTTTTATGTTTCCAAATCACATCTTTGACATATCATCACAATAAAATTACATCTTATACATTCCACTGACATTTTTTGTCTTTCCCAGCCCTCAGTGACTTTTAGTGGAATTACTTGTTTCTGTAATATGACAGACCCAATTCTCCTTGTTACTAAGGCCTCTTTTCCACAGCTCTGGCCACATATAGAGTCCATAAAATGAGTAGAGTGACCTTAGTGTAAATGAGAATTTCTGTATGTGCATGGTGCTTTAAGACATTGTTGTATGCAGGGTGCTAATTAGAAGATGAGTATTGTTCATTTATGATCACCTACCATGGTAAATTATATTACTGCATGCATATGTAGCCTAGGTGTACCCAGGATATGTACTCCCCTATCTGATGGAAGGGGATTGGCAACAGGCAGAGGTGCTGTGGGAGAGAACTGCAAGCCGAGTGCAGTCTCCCTATAGAGCCAGGCCAGGACAATATTAAACTATATACAAATGTATTAATATTTACATAAACGGATAAAAATAGACATATATCTGTACCTATGTTTATAGGTATGTATATATGGTCCAGACCTGCAGGGAGCAAACCAGGAAAGCCAAGGTTGCAACTGAACTCCAACTGGCTACAAGTATCAAGGACAATAAAAAGTCCTTTTTTAGATATGTGGGGACCCAGAGGAAAAGCAAGGTGAACACTGGATCCCTGCTAAACTGGATGGGAAAACTGACAACCGATGCCCAGGAAAAAGCCAACTTGCTAAATGGGTACTTTCCATCGGTTTTTCACCAGTCCCATGGGACACCCCTGCTTATTACGGGACAGGAAGGCCTGGGTGAGGGAGATTCCTTACCCTCCATCAATGCTGACCTCGTGAAGGAACACCTTGAAAGGCTGAATACCTTCAAGTCAGCTGGCCCCGACAGCTTACACCCCAGGATACTCAAGGAGCTGGCAAGCATCATAGGCCAGCCCCTGGCACGGATCTTTGAGAACTCCTGGTGTTCTGATGAAGTACCCAAAGATTGGAAGAAGGCCAATGTGGTACCTATCTTCAAGAAAGAGAGGAAAGTGGATCTGGCAAACTACAGGCCTATCAGCCTGACCTCTATCCCAGGGAAGGTCTTAGAAAAGATTATCAAAGAGGCCATTCTTAACAGACTGGCCAATAGCAACATCCTGAGGGATAGCCAGCATGGGTTTATTGCGGGTAGGTCTTGCTTGACCAATCTTATTACCTTTTATGACCAGGTGACCTATCACCTGGATGAGGGAGAAGAGATTGATGTTGTATATCTTGACTTCAAAAATGTCTTCGATCTGGTATCCCATGATCACCTCTTAGCAAACCTGGCCAACTGCGGCATCAGCCTCACCATGATCCGATGGCTGTGGAATTGGCTCTGTGGTAGGACCCAGAGGGTGGTGCTTGACAGAAGTTAATCGTCGTGGTGTGCTGTGACCAGTGGGGTCCCTCAAGGCTCAGTCCTAGGGCCTATACTATTTAACATCTTCATTAATGTTGTGGACATTGGTGTCAGAAGTGGACTGGTCAAGTTTGCTGATGACACCAAACTCTGTGGTAAAGCATCCACACCTGAGGACAGGAGGATGATCCAAGGAGACCTTGACAAGCTCAGGAAATGGGCAGTCGAGAACCTGATGGTGTTTAACACTGAAAAATGCAAGGTTCTCCACCTTGGGAGGAAAAACCTGCACCATGCTTATAGGCTCGGCAGTGCTATGCTGGCTAGCACTATGGATGAAAGGGACTTGGGGGTCATGGTTGACCATAAGATGAATATGAGCCTTCAATGTAATGCTGCAGCTAGTAAAGTGAGCAAAACACTGGCTTGCATCCATAGATGCTTCTCAAGCAAATCCCAGGACATCATTCTCCTGTTGTACTTGGCCTTGGTGAGGCCACAGCTGGAGTACTGCATCCAGTTTTGGGCTCCACAATTCAAAAACGATGTGGAGAAGCTTGAGAGGGTGCAGAGGAGAGCCACGCACATGATCAAAATTCAGGAAAGCAGACCTTATGATGAGAGGCTGAGAGCCATGAGACTCTTTAGCCTGGAAAAGTGTAGGCTCAGAGGTGATCTGGTGGCTGCCTACAAGTTTATCAGAGGTGCTTACCAGGATCTGGGGGAACATTTGTTCAGAGCGCCCCAAGGGATGACAAGGTTGAAAGGTCACAAACTCCTCCATGATAGTTTCAGGCTGGACATAAGGAAGAAGTTCATTACTGTCCGAGCCCCCAAGGTTTGGAATAGACTGCCGCTGGAAGTGGTTCAAGCACCTACTTCAAACATCCAAATGTCTCTTGAAGGTGTTCATCTTGCCGGGATCCTATGATCCCTGCTGACTTCCTGCCCCTGGGGCAGGGTGCTAGACTCGATCTTCCGAGGTCCCTTCTAGCCCTAGTGTATATGAATGTATAACTCTATATATCTATATCTATCTATAAACCTCATTCTCTATAATGGGTCATCTGCACCGGGGTTTCAGGTAAGTGACAGATAAACACAGATAAGTGACAGCAAGGAGTCCCAGCAGATTCCCCAAGCAGGGTTCTAGACTCTACTAAACTACTAATACACAAATTTAGAGGTACACAAAATATAAGGCACAATACTATACAATATAATAAGAATATCAAACTAATACATATTTACATCTTTTTAAATAAAATGCACAATTCTTATGTGATGCTATATCCCAAGGATCTATGCTATCTCAAAAGGGCATCAGGCCCTGCACAGGTAAACGGCTGGCTAAAAAGTGATAAACATAGGAAAATACAGGAGTACAACAATTAAGTACAGGTATAGGGGAACAATCAGTAAGTGCAAATAGCTTGTACAGGGTCCAGCAGACACCCAGCAAGGATCTTATAACTATAAATTTACAAGTATAATAATATACAAAATACGAGGCGCAGGAATATCAGGTACCTATAACCCTTTAGTGCTTCCCCAGGCCCCAACAAGATCTTTAGGGATGTCCCCTCAGAGCACCCTTTGACCTAAGGAAGCCTTCCCTTGTCAGGGCTTTCTCTTCAGCCCTACCACCCAGGTAACTACCCCCCCTCCCATGGGAGTCCCTTTCTCCGGGCAACTCATGATTCCAAGGGTCCCAGGTGGGTGGTCTTCAGCTGCAGGCATGTTGCTTCCATCTGGCAGGAGCCTCCTGGGCCATTGCCTGCCCATGGCCTTGTGCACCAAGGGCTCGGCCTTTTGTCCAGGGTCGGAGGCTTGGGCCACCTTATGTGACACCGGGGCTTGGTCCCCCACATAGGGACTACCTGTGCACTGCTCGTGCAAGATCCTGGCCATGTCCCAGTAGTAATGGACCCGAGCTGTCTCAAATGACTCCCCAGGGTCTTGGGTCCCTACTTGGGACCCACCATGCAGCACTGCCTGCACCGGGCCCTGGCCGTATGCCAGGGGTTGGAGGCGTGAGCCACCTCATGCGGCTCCCAGGGCCTGGACTCTGTGCACTGGCCCATGCACCGTGCTACTGGCTGCTTGCCAGCAGCGCAGACCCGAGCTGCCTTGAACAGCTCCCAGGGTTTGGGCTCCATTCACTGGCCCATGCACCATCTGGAGCCAGCGCTGATCACCAAGTCTTTTGAGCGAAGGGAGTCTTTGGGGCAACTGGAACCCACTGCGGAGCAGCTCTCCCCAGCTCTTCTTAGCCGTACTTGTTTCTTTGTCCCTTGATGCATCTCCTGCGTGCTGGGCACACTGCTCCTTTTATTCTTTCTGGCGATTCCGCCCCCAAAGTTTGTTGGACCTGAAAAGTACAGTTTACAATCAGGTCCAGACCCTCAGGCAGGCTCCTCCCCATCCCTTCCCAAGTGGTGGAAATGCTCCATCAATCGCATTGCAAGTTTTCAATCCGTCGTTGGATGGTGGAAATGCTCCACCAATTACATTGGAGATTTCTCAAGCCTGAGGCACTGTGCTCTGGTGGCGAGTCCACCACACATAGATCCAGGTTTTAGTTGGTGGTGTGTCCCCACATGCACCAGCAGGGGCAGCAGACTATGAAGTGGACCCTGATAAGGCCTCCCAGCCGCTTTTGGAGCTCCTCAGAGTAGTACATTCTGAAGCGGACAAGCAGTGTTACAGGATACTAAGACAATAGGGCCAAGAAGGACCTCATGAGGTTATGCAGTTACAAGTATGCCAGGTACCGGCTGCTGCTCTTGTCATTCTACTGGGCTTGTGTTCTTGCTGTGATCCTGTCATAAATGTACTATAGAGCATGTTGTTTGTTCATGACATCTAGTTCATCTAGACATCTTTAAGGACATGACTGTCTTTTGTCTAAACATGACTAAACATGTAAAGAACTTCAGACATGTGAATGACACCTTGTAATGAATACATAGATGTTGTTTGTAATAGTTATACCCAATATTTGACCACTACAAGCTATGTTGAAAACCTCATGACCAAATGAGATCAGAAGACGTTTACCTGTGCAGGGCCTGATGCCCTTTTGAGATAACATAGATCCTTGGGATATAGCATCACATAAGAATTGTGCATTTTATTTAAAGAGATGTTCAAGCAAGCCAGTCAAAACTGTTGCATCAGTCCTAGTCATTTATATGATATCACATACCATTATACAATCATCATTACCCAACTGGCTCTACACATTAGAAGACAAGATAGTATAGTTGTTACTCAGAGGAGGGGAAACTTTTTTTCCCCTCAGATATGACTATGCTCTGTTCATGTATTTAATTTTAATAGTGGTCACTTACATAGGACTATTGATTCTCATTGTGCATTCTTCAGCATCATTAAGATCTGGGGAGTTGTACCTGCTTATAAACTACTAGGGTTAAATATCACCATACACTTTATCCAGTGAATACAAGAGCTGTTTGCTTTGCATTTCTCAGTGTAAATTATGAGCCTACATATAAACTTATAGGTACATCGCTACCTCTGTCTTCTCTGAGGAACTATCATTTAGGTTTCCCAACACACAACAAAAACACCAAAGTGCTATACTTAATCAAATCCAAGATGAGGTTCCCCACCACACATTTTCACATGGGTCCTGCGGGGAGCGCTTTGGATTCAAGTACAAGGCAGCAAGGAGGCAGGCAGCTGCTGCAGCTCAACTTTCCAGCCCTGACCTGGGGTTGGAGTCTGAGCTGCAGCTGCTGCTTGCCCATAACTGCTTCTGCCCCTAAATCTCCCTTCTGCACCCTTTTCCCCCCCGCCTTCCACTGCCTGCACTCCTTCCCCTTGTCTGTGTCCCCCTATGCCCCCCGCTGACTCTTGCTTTCTAGGCCACTTCAGCCTAGGCCACAGAGTATGCATCTGCTCTGATGTCAGCCTGGCTAGTAACAGCTGATTCAGTAGTGGCAGCTCTAGCTAGGCCCTGGAGCCCAGGCCGTAGCTTCTGTCACTGCTACAGCTGCTACAGGGTTGGGCTGAGGCTGGAGCAAAACACATGCTCCCAGGGTGCAGGAGGCCAGAGCCAAAGTGAGGGCAAGCAGGCAGGGAACAGAGGCTGCAGGGAGGGGAAAGTGGGGAGGGCAGAGGAGGGGGCAGGCAGCAGGTTTGCTGGCAGGGGGACAGATGCCAGGGAGTCCAGGCATGGGGGTGCGTGTAAGTAGCAGTGCGGGTAGCACAGCATAGGCAGGCAGCAAGGGGCAAGGTGGTGCTAGGGCAAGCATCTGGCTGCTTGACCCCCTGCCCTCCATTGCTCCCTCTTTACTACCCATCTCCCCACTTGCCTCTTTGCCACTGCTTTCCCTGCTGTAGTTGCAGGGGGGTGGGATTTAAGACAACTCTCTAGAATATACTCATTGGACATGGGGAAAAAGTAATAAAGTTTTCCATGTATAGAGCCTAATTATTGGGGAGTCATCTTAAATTCAGAGTAATTTTGGATTTGAGTAAAAACAAATATTCTAATAGTTTCCTTACAAATCTAACCCAAATAAAACAACTCAATTTTTAATTTCAAAACTTTTTTCTTTTTTTTAAGAAGAGTTTCATACTATATATGGAAAAATATAAAAATACAACTATAAAACACACAAATAAAATAGGACACATATACATATAATGCAGTTTAAAAATCCAAGTGATACATTTTGATTAGGTTGGCAGGTTTTTGAAGCATCAGGAAATTTGAAGCATCAGCTCCGTTTTCCTTATTTGAAAATAAAAGTCAAAATATCAACATTTCCTGCAGAGAAGACTGCAGCACTCCAGCTCTTGGTTCAGTTACAAGTGACAATTACCCAAAAGCTTTAAAAAGTTCTCAGTTTTAAAGTAATACCATTTTATATACAAATGGTTGAAAGATGGAAAAACCCCACAGAATACCTTGTAGACATCTCATTTTACAGGTTTCAAAAAAGGAAAAAAAACCCAAACTGTTTTGTATTACAATTTTTTTTTCACTCTTTAGATTTTTCTTTTCAATGCTTTCCAATAGTTTATTACTTTCCCTCTGCTTTTTTTTTCCTTTTATTTTCTATAATCTCACTAGAAAAAAGATGTAGCTGTAAGCACTGAGTCATAGGCAGTCTGGACTAGTGGTTAGGCCACTAGGCAAAGGCAGGAGCTAGAATTCAAGTTGGATCTGGTGATGCAAGGGAGAAATATTGATGCAGTCTTAGTCTATAAACTACGTCCAAAGCCAATGGAGAAATTATGGGTCTCCAGATACACAGGGACTCCCTACCTCCCCTTTTTGTATAAAAACCACTCCAGTGTTAAAATCTTTACCCACCATTCCCTCTCACAGCAGTTCCTTAAAGACTTTAGTTAAGTCTGGCCTTAGCAAGTCCCAAAACCTTTTGTAAAATTCAGTTGGCAGGCCATCCTGCCCCAGGGTTTTACCCTTAAAAAAAAAAAAAAAAAAAAAAAAAGTCTTCAAGCATTCCTCTACTTCCTTTAAAAAAATCACCTCCTCCATCTTTGCTGTATCTTTTTTCCCCTCACTCATCCCCACCTCCCACATAAACTCTGTAATTGTATCTTCTCCACTTCCCTCCTCTGGTGCAATCAAACATAAGACTTTTGGGCTGCCTCTATTGCCTCTTTCTGGTTTTCTACTCTGCTCTCCCATCCTCCATCATGGCAGTCAGGTCCCCTCTGCTCTTCACCCTGGTCTCCACATCAGGACCAGCTGGCTCCCCTGTCCATCCATGGGGCATGTGCTAAAAACTTTTCTTGTTCTTTAGTTAAAAACCACTCCTCCAATGCCCTCTTTATGGTATCCACTTCTTTCTTCACTTCCTAACCCCACTTTGCTTCCTTAAAAGATATTTTAGCCTACAGTGCAGCCTTTTAAACTCCTCCTTTCATAATTACTCTCTTGCTTTCTGTTTTACTGCTTGCTACCAATTACATAAAGTTTTAAAAACAAATGTTAAGCATCTGCCAGACCCTATACAGTTTTCTAAAATCCTCATACATCTTCTCCAAGAGCTGTGTGTTTAACTTCTGTAGGTCTCTCTCTGTCATGCTGCTTTGCTCTGCCCCCACCTCTAATCTCAACATAAAATGGTCCATAAAATATACTGGTAAAACTTCCTTCCTATTTTAAAATCCTTTGATATTATAAAAAAAAGACCAATTCAAGAGTGCACTTACAACCTGAAGCACCCTTATTCACTTTTTCTCCCTCCCAAACACTCTTTAAAACTTTCCTCACTTAAAATGGGATGAAGCAGCTTTCCCAACCTATCCAAGTCCCCAGTTTCTTCTCCTCTCCTCCCTTCCCCCCACTTACACAGTTAAAACCCTCCATCACCACCTGGGGCCTACCAGTCATCACACAAACTGCCAAATTTCTAAAGAGCTGGCACCTGACCTTGCTCCCCAGAGGAGCTTAGATATTAAGAACTTCTATTTCTGTTCCCCCTTCTCCACTGTCACATGCAGTAGTCTGCAGCTAATCACTTTCTTCTCTCTCAACATTTTCACCTGGGGACTTTTGATTAAAATCACCATTTTTCAGGCCCCCACTAAAAGTGCAGTAAAATATCCCTTCTTATACATCTGCATTGGTACTGATGTTTGAGCTATCTACCTCCTCCGATAAGCACATTCCCAGTGTCTCCTCAAACTGTTGGATTCCTTGTTTATCTAAAAACTCCTGTGCTGCTTTACTATTCTGCTTTTCCAGTATCTCTGCTACCCATTCAGGGGTGGAAACCAATAAAATCTCTGAAAGCAAATGTTCTGTCTCTGCTTATCTTGGGCTTCTTCCCTTCCCCTACTCTTTGTCTTCTTTCCTTCCCATTTCCCTCTTTCTTCTTCTTCCTCCTCCTCTTCTGACTCTCCCACTTTCTTCACGTCCCCTTCTGCTCTTGCTCACTCTGCTTCCTGGTTTCATTTCCCTAGTTTGATCATTGGGGGCAAATGCCAGACCCCTCCTGTGTTCACTAGGTCTCCTTTTAGTAGCAGCTTCACCCTCTATGCTCCTGTCTATAAGCCAAAAATGTCCCGCACTTCGTCTGCGAAACCGACCCATTCACAATGCATTTCTAACCATGTTTCTGCATCTTCCAGCTGAACTAGATCTTAGAACATTCTGATGGTGACCATCTTCTTCCAACCCACAAATCTTATTCACTTTAATTCCAGTTTGTTTTGTTCCCCCCAATACCTTTCCCAAAATTGTTCATATCCCCCAGTATTCCTAAAACTCAGTTCCTACGTCCTGCTTTTTTTGAAGTGCTATTAAACTGTTCAGGTCCCCAAGCTGCACTTTCAGAACACCAAGTACAGTGTTATAGGAAACCTTATACCAGGTTATCTGCAATCTTTCTGTCCTGTCTGCTGCACTTGGATTGCTTGTACCAGAAGTTGTTGTCTGCTACACCCCACCACCTGCTATCCTACTACAGTGGTTCATTTGCTGTAACCTGAAAATCGCTGTTCACCTATTGTGTTCTTTTCACTGATTGTCATGGTTTGCTCACCTCCTGCCATGGTCCATTCTTCAATTGGGTATATTTATGCTCTCAGGCTGGCATGTTCATGCTACATCTTAAATGTGGAGCATCTTTGCTATTGTATCATGCCATAAATTGCTTACATGCACAGTACATTACAGTATATGATACTAGGTGTAACTTTAGCACACTAGGCTGAATTTCTTTGAAGCTCCAGAACTGGAATACATTCATAGGTTGTTAGGTGCTGGAAGGGACCTTGCAGATCATTGGGTCCAGCCCCCGCTGCTCTAGGCAGGAAGACAACTGGGGTCAAGTGACCCCAGCGAGGTGACTGTCCAGTCTCCCCTTGAAAACCTCCAGGGTGGGTGAATGCACCACCTCTGGAGGGAGTTCATTCCATGGTCTAGACATCCTGACTGTGAAGGAGTTTTCCCTGGTATTAAGCCTGAAGTGACCTTCCTGGAGTTTGTTTCCAGGGATGCATTTGGTAGCCATGTTGGTCTGAGACAAAAAGAAATGCAAAGCTCTAGAACTCTTGGTTCAGAGATCATCCCTTTATTAGACCAGCTAAGAAATCGCAATTTAAATTTTTTTTTTTTTTTGCAATTTCTTAGTTGGTCTAATAAAAGTATTCAGTTATATTTTGAAATGTTTCTCCTAATGTTGTTCTACTGTTGCTGTCGCCATTGTCCTCTCTCTGAGATTCTTTTAAATGAAAACCATCACAGAATAAGGACTGAGGCCTTATACTTGTCTCCTTTGTTCTGCATTCTCTTTTTAATTAGGCCTGGATTAGCCTTATTTTTATTACCATGCAAAAATCTGTTAAGGAGCAATGAACTTGCCTGACATACTTCAGATATAGCATAAAAAATGTCTTTCAGGTGCACAATTGGAGCATGCTATGTCCATGTTAATTCTACACAAGTCTGCCAATGAAAACAGAATGCCCTTGTGACCGTGAATCTCAACTGCTGCACTTCTCTCTCAGTAAGACTTCCAACAGGGATCTGTTGCCATTTGCAGTTTGTACAGTGTTGTGCCTGTTCAGGAGACTGAGCAGCTTTGTTAAACTATATCCACCCTCCCTAATGGATTCTGTTTAACTGTGAGTTAGTTAACAGATTGATTTTAACATGTCCACATTGAATTTTTCCATTTACTAGGCAGAGACCAGATTATACTTCAGTCTTTTTCATGAGGCAGGTGGATTGTTTGGTAGGAAAAACATTCACAAGCATTTTGATAATTACTTCTAAATAGAATTTTGCCTCCTCCCCCTTTGCATCTTTTTAAAATGTTTTCTTTCCATGAATTTTTCCACAAGAAAAGTTTTGTTTCTACCAATTTTTGCAAAAAATGGAATTTGGGCTCATCTGCATAGGCAACAGAATGAAAGCTGCTTCAGAGGAAAGCCAAAGTTTGGTTTAGTCACCCAGTCAGAGAAAAGAATTTACCAGCTTAGGTGAGCCAACATACAGTTCAGACTCCTAATCAGAAATACTGCATATTTGTGCCAAGCAAGGCAGAGCCTGAGAGTTGTTTTCACTAATTATGTGCAGGTGATAATTTTTACTCTGTCTCTTTCAGTACATTTTATTTATTCCTACACATCTCTTGCAAAAGTGTGATACAGAGGAGGCCTGAGAAGGAAAATTGTTCTTTATTTCTTGGCCCCAAGCACTTGGCTTCAGTCAAGTACAAAGGCCAATGCCCCCTCACCTAGCAGAGATCAGTGCCTTTGACTGGAACAGCGGGTGTTACACTTACACTCTGTCCCCATTTCCATCTCTCATATTCTGCTCTATCCCTCCTTCCTCCATACTTTTATACTCTCTTCATCCTTTCTGTCTTCTCTGTCTTCCAGATGTCCTCATTTTTCTGCTCTTTCCTTTTCTTTACCTCAGCAACTCCTTTCTTTTTTCTGCTTATTCCCTCAGTTTCTCTGTTCTCTATCTCCCCCATTCTTTCCTTTTCCTCCCTCATATGTTTCCATCTCACACTTATTCAACAATCCTGCCAGGAACATCCACTTACTTTTATATGTTTACCCCTGCCCCCGAATACCCATTTGCTTATCCCATTATAACATCTCACTATAACATCCTGGCTCCCTGATTCCACATCGGTGAATGGGGCAACTTCTGGCATTCTCCAGGCAGGGGTTCATCAGTTGTTTCTACTTGCAACACCACTCCTGCTGAGTGTCCGTGGCCATCCCACCTCCAGTGGATCAGTGGAGCTAGGGAAGAGAGCAATCTGACAAGACCAGAAATGAGCAGCCAAGAGTCTCCTCTCCTTATCATTCTCCATGGTGTAACCAGGGATTCTTTTCTGTAATAATCATTAAGCTAGAAAAAGAGAACCAGAGTCAGAGCTCTTCTCTCTTTCTTTCCCCACAAACTAGGTGAGGCCATTGGTGGCATGGTTAGCAAATTTCTTTTCTCCCTTTCTTTTGAGGAGGAGCAGTGCTCTGGAAACCTGCCTATCTCATCTTCTCCCCTGGCTGCTACTCTTTTTAGTGCCACTGGTGCACTGAGCAGCTTGAAAGCTGACAGGAGAAGACAACTGGCACCACTGGAGAGCACAGGGCAGACATACAGTTGAGGAGAATTGTCCTGAACAATCTACTACTTCCTAGACCAAGAAATGTGCTCTATCAGCAGGACCAACTCTGTCCCAGTCTATAATTGTTCTGGACTTGCTCCTCACACCAGATTTGGAAGAATCTTATGTAGGAACTATTTTACTCAGGAATGCAGCCACTAGTATGTATCAGACATGTCCTAAAAGAGGCCATCTGGCACTCATTACCCACCAGCCACAGCCCTAGGACCTTAATTCGATGTCTCATTCTACCGTTACTCCTGCATCCTCATCCTAAAGGAGAGTGTCAGCAACTGGTATGAGCTCCAGTTTCTTAGAAGGGGCAGGAACAGAAGTGTAATGAGGCAGCTGGGCACCAGGGGCAATGGTATACATGGCTGCAGCAAACTTTTGGCTTCTGCCATGTTGCTGGCACAATCACGTGGCTGTGGCAGCATATGTGCTTTCTGCCGGGGTGTAAAAAAGGCCCTAACAAAGGGCCTTAGCCAGTCCAGGCTCAGGAGAGGTATATAAGGAGACACTCCAAGTGACCAGGGGAGCCACAAACAGGACAGTTTGCAAGCAGTTCACAGGTTAGTTTGCGGGTCATTTGGGGATCAATGAGAGCCACTTCCAGGTAGCGATCCTTGGTAGCATCTCTGATGGCCAAGAACTCTTGAATTGACAAAAATGCCAAAATGTACAAAGCTAAAGATACAGACACCATTTTTCTCATACAAAAGAAGAAGCAAGTCAGTTTGCAGCCCCCTTCTTTGACAGGGAGTGTAACAGGATCAATTAGCCAGCTGGCAACAAGCTGCCTGCCTCAGCTGGCAGGTAATCAGCAATAATGATGGGAAGATGATTGGCTGACCAGAAATAAAAGGACAGGAAGAGGAAGTGAGAGGAGGAGGAGGATTTGGGGGGAGGTGGTGATTATATGTAGTATGGGGAGTCCTCTAAGGAAGAAGGACTTTTACAAGGGTGAGAATTAATTTATGCCTGTGAGTGTTCATTCTAGATTGAAGCCCTATGGTGCTGATCAGTTTAGCGCTTTGTAGCTTGTGTTGCTGGGACCAGGTTAAAGGTGCGTTTATTTTGAATTACTTGTGTTTTAGGCTGGGCCTTGTGGAGTAGAAGAACCCTGGGCACTAGACCCTGTGTTGCTGAGCCCAGAAAAAGATTGTTGTTGGGACCAGGTTAAGGGAGTACATTAAAGGGTTCAAGGACTGACTTGTGCCAGGGGGAGGTAGCTTAAACTAGACCCTGCTATAGGGAGCTTGTAAAGTAAGATGCTGATTTTTAATATGTAGTTAAGACAGAACAATGTAGGTTAGTCAGTCTTGGCAGCTAAACTAAAGCTTAACCCCCCTTGTTTAACTAGACTCCAGAGTGAGGGGGAATTTGCTTGGGATGTCTCTTTCTTATTCCTTCACTGTAAGCTTGTTGAGAGGAAAGAGACTTGAAGGGAAAAGGGAACTCTTGGGACTGAGGAACAGCAAAGAGGCCAGCTACAGAGGGATCTGTTGGGTATGAATGGAGCATGGCAGTGGAGGCAGTGTGGCGGTGGCAGTAAGCATGGAGTTTGTGCAGACACCACTGGTGCTGTCAGTGGTGGGGGGTGGTGAGCTCTGACCAGGGGTCAGTGACCACGCACAGGTCCTGCTGTAGATGCTGCTGTTGGTGGTGAGGTGGCGAGTAGAGACTGCCGTCTTCATAGGGGATGTGCTGCCATGCTTGGGGCTGTATATGTACCCCCTATGTGTTGCCCCCGCTGTTAGGGAACCTCTGTTTGGAAAGGAAGGCAGAAAGTGAGTGGCAGCATATTGGAAGACCCAGGGAGATGGCTGGAGGACTTTGCAATCTGAAAGCCACTGGCACTTGTAGCTCTTCCTCTCCTTGTACCTGTGAGGTGTCTGTCCAGGTAGGACCACACACCATCAAGGCTTCCATGCAGATCCTGGTCTGGTGCTGTGAAAACCTGAGAGAGGATAGGGGTGTCCAAAAGCTTGCAAATAACAGCTTTTTTGCAACTATTTACAGTAAAAGCTCTGTTATCTGGCATCCCCTGGGAATGGGGGATGCTGGTTAATCAAATATTCCAGTTAATTAAATGTGCACAGTCTGGTGTACTCCCCGACATCAGTGTGCCAGGGGACAGGGAGGCTGCTTTGCCCCATGCAGGCTGCTTTGGCCTGGGCTATGGGCCAAAAGTGGCAAGAACTCCGCTCGTGGTGGCGGTGAAACCTGGAACTGGTACTTCCGGTTTTGCTTTTTGCCGCGTCCCTTGGATGCTGGTTACTAGAGTTTTCTGGATAATAAAGTACTGGTTAACACAGCTTTTGCTTTAGTTGGTCTAATAAAAGAGATCATACCAACCCAAAGACTCCAGCTACAGGTCAACTCTCCCCTCCCCCCCCCCCCCCCCCGTCCCTTCATCCCTATGTGTTTCTCACTCACTGTCTTGTGGCATCTTCACTGACTGGCGTTTTTGCATATTGGCTTTTGGGATAAGTCATCCTGAAAGACTTAACTGTCAAGAAGCCATGCTCCATTCCTTGTAGCTCAGTACATGGCAAATGCAGTCAGACTGGTAAAAACCACAATTATAAGCCATCTCTTATTAGAGCAATTAATAGTTGGAAAATCTCTTATTTTGCAAACTTTTAGAAACAAACAGCCTTGTTCAGGCAAAGAGAGCATCTGCAGGTGTTTTGTGCTCTTCCTAGATGATCCAGGAAGGTGGAAGGAGGGGAATGTTGACCTGTAGCTGGAGTCTTTGGGTAGATGTAATTTTACAACTATTTAGTTGGTCTAATAAAAGCTGTTATTTGCAAGCTTTTGGACACTCGCATCTGCTTTCAGGCAAAAAATTAAAAATGGTGAGAGATATGAAAGATGGTCAGACTTTCTTTGGGTATGAAAGCCAGTCTTTAGAAACTTGTTCTACAGAAGTGCAAATTTAGGAGGGCTCCAGGGAAAAAACAGCAGGTTGTTTACCTGTAGGTATCAGATGTCAACCAGATTTGGGGGTGGGGGCTGTGCATAAAATCAATGCAGTATTGCCACCCCCACCCTGTCAAAAATCATGAGAGAAACTGCTAAAAATCAAGGGATTTGGTATGTAAATCATGAGGCTATTTTTGAATGGTGTGGGGGGCTGTGGGTGTATGTGTAGGGTTTGGAGCCTTTCCCAGGGCCCTGCATCCCCTCTCTGCCCTGCTGGGTGCACGGACCCTGGGGCAAAGGCAACAGTTTAGAGGGATGCAAGAAAACACTAGTCCAAGCAGTTGGGCAAATTTATTTTAAACATAGCCCTAAATTTAGGCTTTAAAGGCTTTGAGTATCCAGTTAAGTGGCCTGAAATTTTCAAGTATGCTAAGCACCCCATTCACTTAGGAGCCTAGCTTCAGATGTACAGCTTTTAAAATAATTTGCCCAACTGCTTGGACTAGTACTTTCTTGTATCTCTCTGTATTGTCTGTTGCCTTTGCCCTGGGGGCCCTACCCACCCTGCTTAGCAGGACAGGGAGGAGACCCAGGGCCCAGGCAAAGGCAGCAGGCACAGACCTGAGCAAACAGATGCAGCCTGCCTCTTCCTGGTGCACAAATCTGGGAGGCACTTGCCCCTCCCCCATGCCTCCCCTTGTCTGGGGTGAATGCAGCAACAGGGAGCTACCTCTCCTCTCTTTCCCCCCCCATCCCCTCAGTCCCCTGGACAAGCCACCTTCTTACACCTCTGCCCTGTTCCCTGCCCCAGGCATGTACTGCCCTGGCTGGGGCTGAGCAGCGCTGTGGCCTTGGCCCCGGCCCCAGCCCTCTTCCTCACCATGGGAGCTCTAATTTCCCCCCCCACCCCCATGTTCCTTTTTTCCCCTTCCACAAACTTACCTCCAAGTAGCAAGTGGGCTCTGGGCTGTGCAGCTCTGACAGGTAAAGCAGCTCTGCCAGCTGGGTGGGCTCCTGATCATGATCAATGCCTGTGGGTTGCGGCCAGACTGCACACACATATACATGCTACCCTCGTTGTCTGTCTCTCCCTCCCGGAGCCCCCATTTTCCTGAAGGGCCCTAGGCTACTGTTACATAAATTGCCAATTGCTCAAATCATGAGCGAGACCTTATGAGGGAGGATAAGGCAAGATGCTGCATTTATTGATTAAGCACTTAATACACACGCACACACCACATTCATACCCGAATTTCTGTTCTGCGCTGGTATACGTTAACAGTCTTATCAGTGCTCGGATCAACTTAGTGGCCAGCCAAGTTGATCGCAAGTAGAAGCTGGGCTCCTGCTGGT
Source organism: Alligator mississippiensis (assembly GCF_030867095.1). Taxonomy (NCBI): domain Eukaryota; kingdom Metazoa; phylum Chordata; order Crocodylia; family Alligatoridae; genus Alligator; species Alligator mississippiensis. Next base: position 82,161,660 of record NC_081828.1, on the reverse strand, counting down.
CCATCTTGTCAGACGAACCGTTGCTCCAGGATGACATGCAGAACAAGTCCCAAAATCCATACGTCTCTCCCTACTTTTATAGCCTTGTCAATTCACTGAGTCCTCTGGGCTTTTGCTGTGTTATTGCTGTGTTCTTCCTTGAAGGTCGATTGCTGTTGTTCTCTCGCTGTTCTGGGGTGGATTCTTCTTGTTTTGGTCTTTTATGTGTCTGCATTCCTCAGCCAGTCACCAGCTGATGTTTTTCTTTTCCACAGACGCACGCTCACCCATACAGCATACAAAAATTGAGTACTTATGTCAAGCTACAGAGCAATACAAAATGGAGTTTAAGGCAATGCAAAAATCAAGAAAATACATAAGATTAAAAGCAATAGGCAAAAAGTCTATTTGTATAACACTACTGCCCACCTGGCCCAGGTATTAATATACTTATGCTTGTGACCTCTGGTAGCAAAAAGTTGTCATCTCCACCTGCAGTGATTTGCCTGGAGAACAGATATGGAGCACTTGCAACAGAAGAGGAGTATATTATATTGGTAGAAGAGGCCAGGCCGGGAATCCCCAAGGTAGTGGGGATCAAGGCTGCTGGTATGAAGAGGAAGCAATGGGTGGTGGTGCTGGTGGCTACAGACTCCCTTCTGCAGGGGACAAAAGCATCCATCTGCTGGCCTGACCTGTTTTCCAGAGAAGTCTGCTGCTTGCTTGGAGCCCAAATCTGAGATGTCATTGAAGGATTATACCTCCATTGACAAGGAGGATTATTGCTCATGATTGTAGGGGGGCTGTTAGGAAGGCTAAAGCGGAGATGGAACTGGGACTAGCGACCTGGATCAAAGATAACATGAAATCCTTTTTTTAAATACATGGGTGGGGGGCGGTAATAAAGAGGTACCAGGCAATGTGGGTTCTCTGCAGGACTTGCTAGGAAATCCGGTGGTTGCACCAGATGACAAAGCTAACTTCTATAACAATTTCTTTGCCTCCATTTTTCTGAGCAGGAACTGGGTCATCCCCCACACTGAGATCCCAGGGGAGGCACAGGCCCAGGGTCAGTGAGGACCTAGTCAGGGAACTTCTGGTGGAACTAGACGTGTTCAAATCAGCAGGTCCTGATGATGTCCACCCCAGAGTGCTGAGTGAATTAGCAGAGGTCATTGTGGGACCCCTGGCAAAGCTTTACGAGCACTCATGGTGCTCTGGTGAGGTGCCAGAGGACTGGAAAAGGGCAATATGGTCCCCATTTTCAAAAAAGGGAGGAAGGAGGACCCAGGAAACTATAGGCCTGTTAGTCTTACCTTGGTCCTGAGGAAGATCTTTGAGAAAATTATCCAGGAGCACATCTGCGAGGGACCAGCAGAGGAGATTATGCTTAGGGGCAGCCAACATGGGTTTGTTAGAGGCAGGTCCTGTCAGACCAACCTGGTGGCCTTCCACGACCACGTCACAAAATCCTTGGATGTGGGTGTCTCAGTGGACATAGTCTTTCTGGACTTTAGGAAGGCCTTTGACACTGTCTCTCACCCCATTCTCATTAAAAAAAATTAGGCAACTCTGGTGTTGCCTACACCGTCAGATGTGTCGCAAGTTGGTTGGAGAGCTGCACCCAGAGAGTGGTGGTGGATGGGTCATTTTTGACCTGGAGGGATGTGGGCAGTGGGGTTCCCCAGAGCTCAGTCCTCGGGCCCGCGCTATTCAACATCTTCATCAGTGACTTGGACGAGGGGGTGAAAAGCACCTTGTTCAAATTTGTGGATGACATGGAGAAGTGGGCACGCTAGAGGAGTGGGACAGGCTGCAACTAGATCTGGACGGGTTACAGGGGTGGGGAGATGAGAACAGGATGGGTTTCAATAATGACAAGTTCAAGGTATTGCACCTGGGGAGGAAGAACCAGTAGCATACCTACAGGCTGGGGAACTCCCTTCTTGTCAGCACAGAGGCAGAAAAGGATCTTGGAGCCATTATTGATTCCAAGATGAACATGGGCTGCCAATGTGAGGACGCGGTCAGGAAGGCTAACCGTACCTTGTCATGCATCCGCAGATGCATCACAAGCAAGTACAAAGAGGTGATCCTCCCCCTCTATGTGACACTGGTCAGGCTGCAGTTGGAGTACTGTGTCCAGTTCTGGGCGCTGGACTTCAGGAGGGATGTGGTCAGCATCAAGAGGCTCCAGAGGAGGGCCACTCACATAATCAGGGGGCAGCAAGGCAGACCCTACAAGGGGAGGCTATGGGACCTGAACCTGTTCAGTCTCCACAAGAGAAGGCTGAGATAGGATCTGGTGGCCATCTATAAACTGGCCAGGGGGGACCAGCAGGCAATGGGAGAGTTCCTGTTCCCCCGAGCACTACCGGGAGTAACAAGGAATAATGGCCACAAGTTGACTGAGGGTAGATTCTGGCTAGATATCAAGAGGCACTTACTTCATAGTCAGGGTGGCTAGGATGTGTAACCAACTTTCAAGGGAAGTGGTGCTCACTTCTACCCTTGGGGTCTTCAAAAGGAGACTAGATAATCACCTTCAAAAGGAGGCTGTATAATCGTTTGAACCCAGCATTCTTTCCGGCCATGGCAGGGGGTCGGACTTGATGATCTACTCAGGTTCCTTCCAACCCTACCAACCATAAACTATGATTACCAAGACTCTTCTGACCCTCTGACTACTACCCCATACTGCTAATCTATGTGGGTACCAGTGATACTGCCAGGGGTGACCCTGAGTAGATCAAGAGCAACTACAGGGCTCTGGGTGAAAGGGACAGGAGCACAGTTGTTCTCCATGATCCTTCTAGTCAAGGGGAAGGGCCCAGATCAATGCATGTCTGAGCAGGTGGTGTTAACAGCAGGGATTTGGCTGTGACTATGGGATCTTATCAGAAGGATTGCTAGGAAGAGATGGGATCTACTTGATGAAGAAAGGGATGAGCATCTTTGCAGACAGGCTCACTAACCTAGTGTGGAGGGCTTTAAACTACATTCCCTGGATGATAGAGACCAAAGCCCTGCGGTAAGTGGGGGACCAGGAGGAGACAACAGAGGAGGTCTCCTCATACTCTCTGAGGAAGTAGGGCAATTGGTTAGTCACCTCAAGTGTCTGTACATAAATGCATGGAGCCTGGGAAACAAACAGGAAGAATTGGAAGTCCTTGCACTGTCCTAGAAATATTATGTGATTAGAATAATGGGCCATGTCTACATGGGATGCTGACTGTGCAGTTGCTACTGCACAGTCACTTAGTACTTGTAGAAATGAGTACTAAATGACTGTGTAGTAACCCGAGTTACTGTGCAATAGTACCACTGAATGGCTTTTTTGTGACACTACTGTGCAGTAGTATTGTGTCACTGTTGCCATGTGATGCTATTGCACAGTAGTCTTGAGCTACTGCGCAATTAGTGTCTCATGTAGATGTGGCCACAGAGACTTGGCAGGATAGCTTGCATACCTGGAGTACTGTTATGGATGAGTACAAACTGTTTAGGAAGGACAGGCAGGGGAGAAGAGGAGATGAGGTGTATGAATGTTCAGAGCTCCAGTATGAAACTGGAGACAGACCTGTTAAGTTTCTGGGTTAAAGGTTACAGGGTGATGTCACGGTGGACATCTGCTGTAAATTACCAGACCAAGAGGATGATAGAGATGAGGATTTCTTCAAACAACTAGTGGAAGTTTCCAGATCACAGGCCCTGGTTCTCATGGGGAACTTCAATCATCCTGACATCTGCTGGGAGGGCAATACAGCAGTGCACAGGCAATCTAGAAAGTTTTTTGGAGAGCACTGGAGACAACTTCCTGGTACAAGTGTTGGAGAGACCAATTATAGGCTGTTCTCTTCTTGACCTGCTGCTCACAAACGGAAGAGTTCATAGAGTATGTACAAGTGGGTGGCAACTTGGGCAGCAGTGACCACAAGATCACCAAGTTCAGGATCCTGACAAAAGGAAGAAAGGAGGGCATGGACCCTGGAATTGAGAAAAGCAGGCTTTCCTCCCTCAGGGACCTAATGGGCAGGATCCTATGGGAGGCCAGTGTGAGGGGGAAAGGAGTCCAGGGGAGCTGCTTGTATTTTAAAGAAACCTTACTGGGGGTGCAGGAACACAAACCATCTGTATGTGCGGGAAGAATAGCAAATATGGCAGATGACCAGCTTGGCACAGCAGAGAACTCTGCAGTGAGCTGGAACAAAAAAAGGAAGCTTACAAGAAGTGGGAGCTTGGACAGGTGACTAGGGAGGAGTATAAGAATATTGCTTGGGCATGCAGGGGTGAAATCAGGAAGGCCAAAGTGCAGTTGGAGTTGCAGCTAGCAAGGGATGTGAAGGGTAGCAAGAAGGGTTTCTACAAGTATGTTAGCAAGAAGAGGAAGGTCAGAGAAAATGTGGGTCCCTTACTGAATGGGGAAGGCAAGTCATGCCTGACCAACCTGATTGCCTTCTCTGATGAAATGACTTGCTCTGTGGATGGGAGGAAAGCAGTGGACATGATATGCCTTGACTTTAGCAAGGCTTTTGATGTGGTCTTTCACAGCATTCTTGCAAGCAAGATAAGGAAACATGGGTTGGATGAATGGACTATAAGGTAGATAGAAAGCTGGATGGATCATTGGGCTCAACAGGTGACCAATGGCTTGAAGTCTAGCTGGCAGCTGGTATCAAGTGGAGTGCCTCAGGGGTTGGTCTTGGGGCTGGTTTTGTTAAACATCTTCACTATCTGGAAGATGGGATGGATTACATCCTCAGCAAGCTTGCAGATGACACCAAGCTGATGGGGGGTAGTAGATGCACTAAAGGATGGGGCTAGGATTCAGAGTGACCTAGACAAATTGGAGGATTGAACCAAAATAAATCTCATGATGGTCAACAAGAAGTGCCAAGTCTTGCACTTAGGATGGAAGAATCCTATGCATTGCTATAGGCTTGGGACCAGGTGGTTAAGCCCCCACTTATTGCTCCAATAAAGTAATGTAGATATACAACGCATTTTCTTGTTGAGACATAATAGTAAACTCCATGATTTAATATACCAGATTTAATTTTGTATATAGTGCTAGAATAGCTATTGTATGCCCTATTCTACCAACTTATTTGTTTTGGTAGATAGCAGTCCTCTTTTGGGTCATTAGTTAAGCAGAAAAATTTCAGTTTGTACATCAGCCAAAATCATGGAGGATTTTGTGTATGAGCAGGCTGCACATGTACCATCATCCTGTAATGGGACGCTTGGTCTGTCTGTTCTTTAAGAGAACAGGCTGCTTTGGAAAGCAGATTGCAGGTGTCAGAAGCAGATTAGGGAGTGGCTGGGTTTGAGGTATATAAGCCTTTGCTGGTCAAAGGGTCCAGCCCTGAGAACTGCAGGGTGAGGAGCTGCTGAGCAGCAGGGCTACATCCAGGCTGCCACCTTAACATCTGAGCTGGGGTAAGCACTGGCAGTTTGCAGATAGGACTAAGGGGAGGTAAAGAAGTGCCAACTGGCCCAGAAGGAGAGAGAGGGGCCAGAGGAATAGAGGACCTAGGGCCCACAGAGAGATCATGAGCCCAGGAAGGGCTTAGTACAGATCGCCTGAGTCCTGAAGTCTGGCATGGGCAGAGATGGAAGTGCCCAGAGAAGGGTGAGTGTAAGCAAGGCCTTGGGAACAAGATCAGAGCCCAGAGAGTGAGGCCAGAGGGCCCAGAGTGCACAGGGGGACTTGTGTCAGCAGGGTTGGAGGGCCAAGTGATTTGGAGCCCAGGAGGAGTGAGCATCAGCAGGCCCAAGGAGCCCAAAGGTCTTGCTGGCCTAGAGGCAGGGCTAGGGCCCAGAGAGGGGCTGAAGGCTAAGGAGACCAGCAGGACCATAGGAGCCCAGGAGTCTCACCTGGCCCAGGAGTGATGCCAGGGCCCAGAGAGAGGGGCCAAAGACCCAGGGCCACAGCTTGAGACCAAAGGGGGCCAAGAAGCCTGTAGCCCAAGAAAGGCAAGGACCGGGGCTGGGAGCTTGTAGGTTAGGACAGGCATGTGAGATCAGGAAGGACTACCATCTGTGAGGCATAGGCATTGTATAGAGGGGAGGTTGGAGCCACATAATTGTCCCTTAAGGCAATGACCACAGGTGCCTATGGTCACAAGCATAAGATCAGGCTTGGGAAGCCCTGTTGCAGCCTCCCTTTATCTTGAAGTTAGATGCATCAAGGCATGATGGGCAAATGAAGGGGTTACTGCCCAAAGAGGGCAAAGTGGATAAGGGCTAAGGGAACTCCAGGGGCTTTATGGCCACCCCTGGCAATTAACCCTGTTACATGTCCCCACGGACCATTTCCTACAGAGCTCAGGGCTCCAGATGTGAAGTTGGACTTACCCTACAATTATCTAGAATAGGGTGAGGCTGAAACTGTCTTTTTTGTGCATTCACTGAACACTGTCTTGGTCCCAGGCAAGATGAAGACGGGAGTCATCTGAGTAGAATACAGAGAAAATTAGGATCGTTCATTTACATGTTGTTTTCTTACAAGGCCACTGCCCCATTCAGTGGATATAATGGACGATGTTCTGGGGAAGTAGCAGGACTGTACCATGAAGGAGGCTGTTTATTGTAGGACCTTGTCTCCTCTGCTTTGGGAGTGGGAAGATGTGTGGTAAACAAGGCATGAGACTGCGGGAAGGGAAAGGATGATCTCATAGGTAAAGCAGTTGAATACTGCCCTGGTGAACTGGATTCTGTTGCTGGCTCTATTGCTAAATTCCTGTATGATGTTAGGCAAACCACTTACCCAAAACCTTCCCCAGAGGATAATGCACTGCATTTGACTGCTGTCTGACTTGCAGAAGTGCTGAAGTTGGTGGGACTGGTGCTGTGGGTATCTAAAGTGCTACATAAAACGTACACGTACTCTCAAAAATTAAGCCCTAAAGATTTCGAATTGGGCACTCAAAACTGGTGTCTTTTGACTGACTTTCAGATCTTAATCTTCCTGTTCTTCTGGTTTGGATGCCTACATGAATATAATAAATATCTCCCCGCATCTTACTGGGAAGATTGTTACTCACATACTATTATGATGGTGTCCATACACATACATAATTTCTATCATAATGCACATAGACAAAGAGGCTGACTGAAGGTTATAGAGGCAACTTTAATATTAGTTTTTCCTAAATCCTTAATACTCAGCAGCCTTAGTATTATTTTAGGGCAGCTCTTCGCATGGATTATGACACAGTATGTATCTCACACAGGAAGGAAGTCACAGTGCAATGTATGTGGCATCTCATTCTCTTCTTGCTTACACTGGCCATACACTTAACCACCATAACAACCATTGTTAAGTCTCTGTACACTTGTACTCTTTAGGAAAATTTTTCTCCAGGTACATAGACTCTGGGTAACACTGGGCACATCTACATGAGGGGCTAAATTCACTTTAAATTACTTCTACTGCACATTAGAATGTCACAGCAAAAGCCATGCTATTGCACTAATGCACAGTAGAACTAGTTTACTGTGCAGTAGTGTCACTAAAAAGGCATGTGCTGGTGCTACTGCACAATAGCATTGGTTACTGCGCATTCAGTTAGTACCTGTAATAACAGGTACTAAGCTTAATGCACAGTACCTACAGTGCATTAATGCAAGTGTAGATGTGCCAAACATGTATTTTCCCCCATATTACCATCTTTTCTGACATACAACACATACCCTTTTTTCAAAAACCAGCTTCTAGAAATTGGAGTGCATATTTATATGTAAGGAAATATAGTAAAAACAGTTTCTCCTGCTTATTGGGTGAAAGCAAAAGTAAAGTCTGCATGCAATCCACAGGGAGCAGAACAGTGAGCAGGCTCACTGCTTTAACTGCTGCTACTCAGTTACTCAATACAAGGAAAGACCTCTTTTTTTTTCTTTACTCTGCCTGCAAGGTGTGTGTCTTATTCCAGGCTGTGTTTGAGAGAATGATGTTAATATGTTATATTATTGCTTACAATTTTATGGTTTATTCATTTTTCTTCTATTTGCAATTTTAAAAATTAATACAAATTAAATATATGAAAATTAATTAAAAAAAAACAACAACACCCCACAATATATTGGAAGAGGTATAATGAAAATGATTTATAGGTTTGCTGTAGAATAACTAGCACCATAGAATCCTTCTATCCCTAGAATTTAAGGATTTTGTATTGCCTTGTTTTCTTCGTCTCCATCCAATAGGAGTCTCTTAAATGGTCTCCATAAATACTTATGTGCATGCTTAACTTTAAACAAGTGGGTAGGCCCTTTGAATTCAGTGAGACTATACACATGTAAATCAGTTTAAACCTGTTTATAAATAACATGCTAGACAGGACACCTATTTATCTTGCCTCATATGCAGTGCTACATTGCATTATATAAAGGTTAAATTAAATATGAATAAGCACAAATAATACATTGCCAAAGCCTAGTGGGGACGAATGTACATAGTGCAAAATAGAGGAAGATAACTGAATGGGTATTATATATATTTATTTAGATTAAATTGAATCCAGCAAGCATACCGTCCACTGTACATTTTGCATCTGAAAGGGTTTACATGCTGAGCTAAAGTTGAATCCCTGTTCTAACAGCACTGATTCTGCTGATACCCTTTCTTAAGAGTTTCATAAATTCTAGGGTTGGAAGGGACCTCAGTGGACCATCTAGTCCAACCCCCTGCCCCAGCAGGCAAGAAAATGGTCACCAAACCTGGGATCATGTGATCCCATCCAGGTGCCTGTCCAGTTTCCTCTTGAAAGACCCCCAAGGATTGGGGAGAGCACCACCTCCCTTGGAAGCCCATTCTAGATCCTGGCAACCCTGACTGTTAAGAACTTTTTTCTAATGTCCAATCTAAACCTACTCTCCAGTAGCTTATGGCCATTGTTCCTTGTTGTTCCAGGGGGTGCCCTGGTAAACAGATGGTCATCTACTTCATGTTGCTCTCCCTTTATGAATTTGTACGCCCCCACAAGGTCCCCTCTCAGCCTTCTCTTGGAGAGGCTGAAGATGTTAAGGCTCCTTAGCTTTTCCTTGTAGGGCCTTCCCTGCAGGCCTCCAATCAGACAAATGGCTCTTCTTTGGACCCTCTCCAGGTTGTCCACATCCCGCTTGAACTGCGGCATCCAGAACTGGACACAATATTCCAGCTGTGGCCTGACCAGTGCCACGTAGAGAAGGAGAATCGCCTCCCTGGACCTGTTTGTGAAGCACCTATGGATGCACAACGAGCTGCGATTAGCTCTGCCGATTACTTCGTCACATTGACGACTCATGTTCATCCTGGAGTCAACAGTGACTCCAAGATCTCTTTCTGCTTCAGTGGTGCTGAGAAGGTCGCTCTCCAGCCTATAGGTATGGTGGCAGTTCTTTCTCCCTAGATGCAGCACCTTGCACTTGTCCATATTGAATTGCATCCTGTTGCTCTCTGCCCACTTCCCCAACCTGTCTAGTCAGCCTGGACCTGGTTTTTCCTCTCCAGGGTGTTAGCTTCACCCCATATTTTTGTGTTATCCATGAATGTGGACAGGGTGCTTCCCACCCTTTCATCCAGATCACTGATGAAGATGTTGAACAGCACCGGCCCCAGAACTGAGGCCTGAGGGACTCCGCTGCATACATCTTTCCAGGCTGACACCAACCTATCCACTGCCACTATCTGAGTGTGACTCTTCAGCCAGTTTGCTACCCTGTCTACCATATAGCCATCCAAGGCAAATCTCCTCAGCTTATTTTATAAGGATGGTATGGGATACCGTGTCAAAGGCCTTCTTGAAGTCCAGATGGAGAACATCCACCTCAACTCCTGCATCTAAACATTTGGTGGCCTTGTCGTAAAAAGAAACTAGGTTAGTCAGGCAGGAGCTGCCTGCTATAAACCCATGTTGGTTACCCCTCTGCATTACATTAGCCAGCGAGCTCCCACAGATGTGTTCCTTGATAATTTTTTCAAGGATTTTCCCAGGGATAGAGGTAAGACTGACTGGTCTATAGTTCCCCAGATCCTCCTTCCTTCCCTTTTTAAAGATTGGGATGACATTGGCCCTCTTCCAAGCCTCTGGGACCTGACCCGAGCACCATGACTGCTCATATATCCTTGCTAGTGGTTCGGCCATGACACTCGCTAATTCCTTCATTGCCTGTGGGTGGAGTCCCTCCGGTCCTGGTGATTTGAACACATCCAGTCCCTCCAAGTGTCCTTTTACCATGTTGGCACTGACTGTTGGTCAGCTGATGTTCCCATTGTTTGTGTCCATGACGCATATTGAGGGTTCGTCTAGGTTTCTATTTAAGAAGACAGAGGCAAAAAAACTCATTGAAGAGCTCTGCCTTGTCCCTGCTATCCATCACTAAGCCCCCCTGCCTGTCCTATAGCGGTCCTATGCTACCCTGCACCCTGTTTTTGCTCCCAACATACCTAAAGAAGGACTTCTTATTGTCCTTAATCCCTGCTGCTAGCCTGAGTTCTAGAACTGCCTTGGCCTTCCTGACTCCCTGCAGGTGCAGGCCAAGAAAGTGTACTCCTCCTTGCTGGCTGCTCCCTGCTTCCACTTTCTGTATGCTTTTTTTTTGCACTTAAGGTATCTTGGATGTCCCTGGTTAGCCAAAGGGGCTTCCTTGCCCCTTTGCTCCCTTTCTTCTGCCATAGGATTGTCTCACTGTGAGCCCAAAGAATGGTATCCTTGAGGAATGACCACCCATCCTGGACCCCCAAAGCATCCAGACTCTTTGTTCCTAGTACCCTGCTAACCAATCCCCTGAGCCTATTAAAGTCAGCCTTTTTAAAGTTCAGCATCTGTGTCCTGCTAGGTATAGTGCCCGCCCTTCTCTGGATAGTGAATTTTATCATTTGGTGATCACTGTCTCCTAGGTTGCTTTTAATCTACAGGTCCCCCACCAGGTCATCCCCTGTGGCCAACACCAAGTTGAGCAAGGCGTTACCCCTGGTGGGACTCCTTACCTTCTGTGTTAGGTGGAGGTCCTGAATACAGGTTAAGAACCTGTGTGAGTGGTTAGATCTAGCTGACTGTTCCTCCCAGCATATGTCTGGGTAATTAAGGTCCCCCATGACTACCATATCTCTAGACCGCACAGCCTCTGACAGCTGCCTGGAAAATGCCCTGTCTACCTCATCCTCTTGGTGTGGAGGCCTGTAGTAGACCCCCACCACCAGGTCCCTTTCCCCCCTGACCCCCTTGGATCTTAACCCACAGAGTCTCTGCTTGTTCATTCTCTGATCCCAGTTTGATTAGGGAAAATGTGTACTGTTCTTTAATATAGAGAGTGACACCCCCTCCTTTTTCCCCTCCTCAATCTCTCCTGTAAAACCTATAGTCCTCTATTCCTACCACCCAGTCATGAGTAGCATCCCACCAGGTTTCAGTTAGTCCCACTAGGTCAAAATTATTGCTCGCAAGCAAGATTTCTAGATCTTCCTGCTTGTTTCCCATGCTTCTGGTATTTGTATATATACACTTAATTCCCCTGGCTGCCCCTGGAACCCTCTTATACTGCTGTCTAAAAGGTTCTTTGATACTTACCTGGGGTGATCTTGTGGGTATCTCATGGTTCAGTGTTCCGTGGATCCCTCCGTCCTTGTTCTCCCCTTCCCCCAATGAACCTAGTTTAAAGCCCACCAGAGGAGATCAGCCAACCTGAAAGAGAACACACACTTACCTTTGAGGGAGAGATGAAGCCCATCTCACCTGAGCATGTCTCCTGTTCGGAAGTATGGGTCGTGGTCCAAAAAGCCAAAGCCTGTCTCGTAACACCAGGTCCAAAGCTGCAAGTTGACCTCCCTGATGCAGGTCTCCTCATGGCGTCATCCATGTCTGCTCACTGGGAGAACAGAGTTAGGTTCCTGCATTTGTAAATACCATATACTGCAGCTCCTACTGCCTATTTTTTTCCAGATGAATTTCTGTTACTGCTACTTGTTTTATTACACTAGTGACTTACAAATGCTGTCAAGCACCATACGAGAGATCAATCTGAAGAGCAAGAAAGGCATTGTTGCAGAAAAATCTTACTAGGGCACCAAAAATGTGCGTTTCATATGCATACATAGCATAAGTGCTAACAGACAAATAATTGTCTTCATTTAAAGCTCTCCTGTGCTGTCAGACCTTGCTTAGGCATGAATGAGGCTATGTTGGGCTGCTCTTTGCATGTCTTCTGAGTCAAGTCCCAGAATGCATCCCTCCTCAGCTTAATAGAGAGTTCCTTCTGGTCTACCTGGTTTGCATGCTCCTCTAGCTGCCCAATAAGACTGTGGCCATGGGGACATTCTGGCTTCATTTTTAGACATCTCAGAGATGGGTGTTATTTTTTCTTGGAAAAACTAAGAACACCCTATGACATGCCATAAGTCAAATCAGAGGAGACAGTCTGCCAATGTAATAGCATATGGTTGGTTGGATATGTGGTCAGAAAATTCTAGGAAAAAAAAATAAGGAAAACAGACTCAGAACCACTGCATCAAACTGCCCTGGTCAGTAGTTCCCAGTGGTCACAGGAGTGTGGCTTTTATGCCAGGGATAGCCCCACCTCCTAATAACTCTCAGATGAGGGAAGAGGCAAAAAAAATAGTCTTCACACCATTCCTGCTTAGCAAAAGTCCCTAGCATGCACAAGATATGGACAGATGTTCTTTTGAAGTGCTTCAAATCCTGATCCTATATGACTCAATAGCGACATATATTTTCTAAGCCTTTGCAAGAAACACAATTTAATTCCCCGAGGACTAAACATCTACAATCCCCTGACTACTACACACGACTCCAAATATGCTGCACAGCTATGCAGAAGAACTTCAGAGAAAATTAGAAATCATCTACTTCACCTACTCTACTCCAAAAGAGACCAACTCAGGAAGGAAATCGTCATACACTACAACAACTTAAAAGATAGAAATCCATGCATGTTCTCTGACAATATACAGTGGATACAAAGAGACTACGAAAAACTTTCTACAGCATTCATCCTACATAAAAAGAAGAAATGGAACAAATTACTCCAAGAACAAGCTCCCCAGCCACAAAACAACCATCAGAGGAACAACACCAACACCTTACGACCTTCCAACCTCAGACTTGATGAAACTGCAAGCAGCAACCAACCCACAAATATTATCAATCTCTCCACACACATGCTTACCAAAACTGTAAAATCTGTCCTTTCTAAAGGCCTAAATTTCTGTCCAGAAAAATACCCTAATAAAATACTTCAATGTGGAGAACTAGAAGAATTCTTCCGACGCCTGCGCCTCAAAGAATATTTCCATGACCAAACTGAACCCACTCCCAACAACAACTCATCCTCTGACAACATTCAAGAAAAGATCAATGCCAAAAAACATCAGATTGGACATCTTGCAATGGACAAAACCCTAACCTTGACCGCTACATTGACTACTTCAGGGGAAGAATGAACAATGAAATAATCAGCAACATGTGCCACCACAACAACCTCTCTCTGCCAGAGAAAAAGGCCATAGAATCTCTAAGATCTAACCACCAAATAGTAATAAAACCAGCAGATAAAGGAGGAGCCATAGTCATCCTAAACCGTGAGGATTACATAAAGGAAGTCAACAGACAGCTCTCTGACACCACCTACTACAAAGAACTACAAGAAGATCCTACTCCCCTTTTCATCAAAAAACTCAACAATACCATCAAATCATTTCCACCAAGATTACAAGAAAAACTACAGGCCTTGATCCCCCCACTACCTAACCCAGGGACTTTTTACATGCTCCCTAAAATCCACAAACAAGGGAACCCTGGCAGATCTATCGTATCCAACCATGGGACCCTAACTGAGGAAATATCAGGTTTTGTTGAATCCGTCCTAAAACCGCTTGTCACCACAGAGCAAGTTTTGTCCAAGACACCACAGACTTGCTACGGAAACTTAAAAACATAGACCACCTTCCCAGCAACACACTCCTAGCCACCATGGACGTTACCAGCCTATACACCAACATCCCACACCAGGATGGCATCCATGCCTGCCTTACATATCTACAGGAACAAGATTACAACCCAGAATACAGACCCAAAGATATCACTGAGCTTATACACTTCATCCTCACACACAACAATTTCACTTTTAATAATCAACACTTCCTCCAGATGATGGGAACAGCTATGGGCACTAAAATGGCCCCACAGTATGCCAACCTTTTTATGAGCCACCTGGAAGAAGACTTCCTCAAGAACTGCACCATCAAACCCTTGCTGTACTTACGATATATCGATGACATCTTCATCATTTGGAGTGAGAACCTGGAATCTCTAATTGAGTTCCACCAGAAATTCAACAGTCACCATCCCTCCATCCGACTTTCTTTAGAATACTCCAACACCAACATCCCCTTTTTAGACACAAGGATCAGTATCCAGAAGGGTAAAATACAGACCACAGTATACAAGAAACCCACAGACCAACATACATATCTGCACAGAACCAGCAATCACCCGAAACACACCAAAAAAGCTGTGATATACAGCCAAGCCCTCAGATACCACCGCATCTGTACTGAAGAGAACACCCGGGATTGCCACCTCACCAATCTTAAAAAGGCTTTCACCCAGCAAGGACACTCCTCCAGAGAGGTAGATCGCACGTTTGAAAGAGCCACCTGGATACCACGTGAAGAACTGCTGCAGTACAGAAGAAAAACACCCACAAATCGCACACCGCTGGTTATAACCTATCACCCATCCCTTGAACCTATACGGAAAATCCTCAAAAAATTGCAACCCATATTAGAAAAAGACCCTATTCTTAAAAAGATCTTCCCAGAGCCACCCATCCTAGCCTTCAGACAAGCACCAAACCTCGCCAACCCCATCACCAGAAGCAAACTTCCTCAAGCCCAGAACACACCAAAAGGATCCAGACCGTGCCATGACAAGAAATGCAAAACCTGCCCCCACATCTCCACCACCTCCACTATTACTACACCCCACAACAGAGCCATCAGCATCCCAGGATCTTACAGCTGCACCTCCAGGAATGTAGTATACCTCATCCAATGCACCAAATGCCCTGATGGAAGATATATAGGAGAGACCAGACAACAACTGCGCACCAGAATGAACACACACCGGAAATCCATCAAAGACAGAAACACCCAATTACCGGTGGGGGCACATTTCTCACAGGAGGGCCACTCTTTCTCCAATCTCTCAGTCCTGATCCTCAAGGGAAACTTACACAACACTTCCCAGAGACGAGCCTACGAGCTCCATTTCATCAACCTCCTGGATACTAGAGATCATGGACTAAACATAGACATTGGATTTTTGATACATTACAATCTGCCTGGCAACTGACTCCCCAGCCCAGCCCAGCCCAGCCCAGCCCAGCCCAGCCCAGCCCCTGGCTTCTTTACTTTTCATTCCATCCAGGAAGAGCACACAGCAACTGCTGAAGCTTCCTTAGCCTGACGAAGGGTTTTTGAACCCGAAAGCTTGCTTAATAACTATTCTCCAACCATTTGGGTTGGTCTAATAAAAGATATCAAATTCACCCAAGGAAACTTGTCTGCCTATATCCTTAGACCAACACGGCTACAACCTAAACCCCTGATCCTATATGAAGCACTTAAACTTTACTTCAATGTCATGCTATTCTACACTGTCCCTGCCCTTTCCATTTGAAAAGCTTGAAAATGGCCCTGAGACAATGCTGTGGTGAAGTTCTGCAGTTCGGATGTTGGAGCCTCTCAAGCCTGAGACTCCAGAGGTTCTTGAGAATGTGAGAACTGCCTAGTGCAGAGAGAGCCCGTTGGCCACCTGCCCCACCAGCTTGTGCTAGGTGCTTGCTGCCATTGTGAACATGGTTAGAGAGAGCCTTGGGAGAGCTCATCAGTTACAGAAGCACCACTGTCACCAGGGAGCCTGGAGTGCATGTCTACTATCTCTTCTCCCTGCTACCGCTGGTCAAGTAGTAATGGGGAGACGCTTTCCCTTTTGGCCTACTTGAGAAGAACCATGAACTAATTCGGGCATGCTTTTAAGTCCTTGTCCAGCTCATTTGCCAGCTAATAGGTCATGGTGTGGCAGCACTGGACATCATGACTGAGGCCCTGGAAAGGCACTTCCTCAAGATGTTCCACTCCACTAGTGAACACCCTGCACAACACCATAGAGGTGGCTTTCTGTGGGACCACCTGCAAACTGTGTAGGGAAGCCTCCTGGCTCAAGCAGATGAGCAATGACTGTAAGTGTGTGTGTGTGTGTGTGTGTGTGTGTGTGTGTGTGTGTGTGTGTGTGTGTGTGTGTATTCATAGATTGTAGAGTCAGAAGAGACCACAAAGGATCATCGTGTCCAACCCCCTGCCCTTGGCAGGAAAGAGGTTAGATGTAAGTGTGTGTATGTTTATAGTAGAGATGGTAGACATGCATTCCAGGTTCCCTGGTGACAGTGCTGCTCCTGTAACTGATGAACTTCTATATATATATGTCACTGTACACATTTTAAAGCATAGTCCTAAGGACATGAGATGAACAGCTCTGGCATATAAGCCATGCCACCCTCATGGAGATCTTGTCAAACCGGCCCCATCATTTGATAGGCAATCTGTGAGCTTGAGGAACATCCCTAGCATTGATACTGCTACTGCGTGTACATAGTACATGGCTACTGCTATCTAGAATGAACAGAGTGGAATAGAACCATGCTTACGCACCTAAGTCCACTTAAATGCCTAGCAGGTGGAGTAGGATCTGGCCTTAAGGGTTTTGGATGACCAAATCTACTTTAATCTGGTGAATGCAATTCTGCCTTGCCAATTTGTGACATTATTTCCTTCTGAACATTCCAGAATGGAGAGACGTAGTTGGTCTGAAGTCAGGCAGAAGTCAAGGTAGAGGTGCAGCTTTATACACTTAACTGAATTGGAGAGGCATAAGCCAGGTTTGTATTTTTTTTCACAACAGATTCAATACAGTCTTTTTGATGATGGTGCAGAGTCTTTTGGTCATCACGTGCATGTTAGTTGTGCTGTTGCTTAACAGCTGGGTCATCAACAAAATCCTTGATTTAAAAAAACAAAAAATTTTGTAGTGCTCTGTCAATGAGTGCTTACATCTATGCTTTTTATTTTTCATCATGAAATCTATGGCAGTGCCAAGCAATAGAGGTCAATGTGTCCTTGCTTGGTACCAGTGACTTAGTGGAACTTTTCAGTGAAGTCTATACCTACCTTATTACCTAATTTACTTTTGATATTTGTTAATTATTTTTGCTATCATATCATAAAACTTCAAAATATTCCAGAGTGGATGGGAGCTGTCAAATGCTTTTTTGAACCCTATGAAACTTACAATTATTATTTGCAATTTGGTTTTCTTTCCCTGATGATTAGTCTTAGGGTGAGAGATGGTTGGCATAGGAACTTCTAGATCAACGTCTTCTCCTGTTTTAACTTTACCTCTACTACTTCCCTCATTCTGCTTGAAGATGAGCCTGCAGAAAACTATTTATCACAAAAGGGGTGTAATGCCTTACCAACTGTTCCAAACATTTAAGTCACCTTTCTTTGGCATTGTGACTATGGCTGTATGTAGACAAAATGAGGGGCATGTGTGCACATCACTTTAAAGTGGGTTAAATGCTTTTGTAGCACTTTAAAGTGTTGGTGTTTGCATGCATTGGTAGTGTATAGCACAGTAATTCCAGCCATTGTAGCAAATTTGGCATTATAATGTGTCTTAACTGACTTGGGGCGCAGCAAAGTAAAACTCCTCCAAGGAGTTCTAGCTTGCTGCGCTACAGCCATGGAGCAAATCACCGGGCTCTGTGCAGCTCAGGGGCTCTGCAAGAAGCCCATTCAGGCAGCCTGGCAGCAGCCTGGGAAGGCAAGCTCTAAGATCTTTTTTTTTTTCCCCCTGGAGCCTGCCTGCCTGAGTTGCCTGGGGACCTGTGCTTCCCTCTGCGGCTGCAGTGCCCCCTGGGACTGCCCAAGCCAGGTGCCTGCAGGTGGGTGCTGCCTGTGGGGGGTGGTGCTGCTGCCACAAAGGGAAGCACCAGCTCTCCCTGCAGGCCAGGGCCTCTCTGCCCACTGTCAGCTTGCCCTCCCCTCCCCGTTGCTGGAGAGGCAGGTAAATTTGGGTGTGTGCACGACATGGGGGTTTAAAATGCCCTATATTGAAGTGGTGTTTTTAAAAACTCGCTGCTTCAATTTAGGGCCCCCATTTCATCTACACATGCTGTATAATGCCATTTTCTCATTTTCTACTGTTGTTGAATTGTTCCTTGTTCATTCTAGGCAGGCCCTATGGGATGCTGCAACATGACCATTTCCAGACTTTGTTGAGCTGATGGACTGCTTTTTCTATCACCTCTTTGAGCAGCCAATTCAGTTTCTTCAGTGATGTTATCTTTCTAGCTCATTTTTTCTGTTCTCATGCTGTTCTTTACTGCTCTGTCTTTTGTTTTTTATACAGATTTTTGCACTTCGCTTTCTGGAGGTATTTTTGAGGAGGTGCTCAACTTATTTCCTTTCTTTTACAACATTCTAACTATGATTCTTATCCAGTCTTTAGGCATGTTTGTATGGAAACCAGCTACAGCTGCTGCAGTATCTGTGATACTGTCAGACAGAAAAGAACATGACATCTCAGTATTGACTTCTTACGGTGGATTTACATCTTGCATTATTTAAACCAGTGGTTCTAACCCTTTTTGGACTCAAGGCACCCCTGAATAGGCTTGTGGCACACCTTGGACATGGTAGTTCTTAGTTTTCACTCATTTTTCTGTAGTAAAAAAAAAAAAAAGAAGAAAAAAATAGGGCATTTTTTTAGTTGCAAAGTACTCAAAAGACCACAGCTATAGATTTAAATGTGAAATTTCTGTGTTTATCTTGTAAATCATGTTTGCAAACCTAACTGTGCTAACATTTTGTACCACCCCACATCATCCTTAAAAGGATCTCAGTGCACCCCAGGGTGCCACAGCACCCTGGTTAAAAAAATGCTGATCCAAACTCTGTTCTTCAATTCAATTTGACGTCACTGATATAATGTTTTGTATCATCATCTTTTACAGTCTTGATGCTTTTGAGGATTTTTTCTATCTCCAGCCTTGGGCATTAGGGCTGTGTGAAGCTTCGGTCACTGATTGGACTCAGAGGAGGTTCAGCCTGATTCGGTGGCTGAATCTCTGAATCTGAATCAAATCACGAGACCCATTAATCTCTTTGAATTGAATTGGAAGCCTCCCATTCAATTTGGAGAGATTTGGCCATAGACACAACTTTATGTTTTTTTCTATGTACCTCAAGGTACCAGGCATGGCTTGTGAACTCTGAGATGGTGGGGTGGATGGAGCGTCCCATGGGAGTGTGTGGGGGACCACCGCCCGCCCCGCCCCCTGGCTCGGCAGCTGGTGCCACCTGGGTCTGGGGTGGCACCCAGGGTTCCCTTGTGGCCGATTGCCAAGCCAAGGTGGTGTGTGTGGGGGGGTCCCATGCGCGCTTGGTGGCAGACCGAGAAGTGCACTGGAAGTACTTCCTGTTCACTTCTGGGTCCGCCGCCAAGCGTGTGGGGGAACCCCCTACACTCCCAAAGGACACTCCATCTGCCCAACCATCTCAGCGTTCACGAGCCACACTTGGTACCTCGAGGTAAATAGAAAAAACATGTAAAGTTGTGTCTATGGCCAAATTGCTGATTCTGTGAATCAGAATCGAATTTTCAGATTCAGATCTGACCAAATTGAATTGGGATGGTGATCCAAATCAACTTATTGAATCATTGTCCCCTGAATCGGGTCAAATATGAATTGAATACTGCCAACTTTGCACACCTCTACTGAGCATGTGTTTTCACTTGCAAGAGTACCATAATGATGCTCACAAAATATGCAAAGCACAGACATAATTAAAAACTGGACTTCCAAATAGGGTTTGTTCAACCACTACTGGAATTTGTACATGTAAGTACATATGTTGCATATATGATTGCTTACATGAATCCAAGCACGCATTTCTCAGGCATGCTTTAATTAATGAAATGTGTACCATGGCTCGTATTTTCCAAGGACATGCATTTGTTAGCACCTTTGTGTAATAATTTAGCTCTCCATCTCTCCGCTTTCTACTTTGAAGCTTTTCTGGGGTACTCCTTTTGCCCCAATTACAATCCTTTCTATTGTTTTCTTGTAGGTCCCATCTACTACTCCCTCAGCTACCTTCTTCTTCCCCCAGGTAATATCCCCTTTTATCCTGGAAGATATCTCAGCTGTGGAAGCTGCTGAGAGGTTGCAAGACAGTACCACTGACCTATTCTCTCTCCTACTTTCTTTTGTGGTATTTGTCTTACTGCTGTACAGGAGAAGATTAGATAACTGCTGCAAGAGAGCCACCAGAGAAGCTCTTAGTGGTCCTGGACTGTTGTGCTGCTATTGAAGAAATGAGACATCAAGGCAGCTCTGTCAAAATTTCGACTGGTGTCAGGTATGTAGCAGCTTTAGAATGCCTTTCTTGTCCCCTGTATTTGATCCTACAGTATTTTGATTTTTTTTATTATTTTGTGTGTGCGTGCGTGAATGCATGTGACTTTTATGGTAGAACATTGTTTCTTTACTTTGTAGTTATCCTCTTCCGAGTGAATTTATTGAAGACCTCTTCAAAATCTAACTCCAGTAAAATTTCTGTTTTCTGGCATCTTACAAGCCGGCATGCTCCACTAACAGGCATGCCGGCTTGTAAGATAAAGTGAAACCAGAAGTGCCCACCGTGGCACTTCCAATTTCTCCGAGGCCCCATGGGTCAGAGTAAAGCAGCCTGTGCTGCTCAGCCCCCACGGCCCGGGGACATAACAGGCTGTGCGGGGCTGTGTGGGGCCCGCCTTCCTGTCCTGCAGGGCCCGCAGGGTCCACGTGAGGGGTGGCAATGCCACAGGAAGGGCAGAGGGACGCCCCAGATGCAGCAGGAGAAGCAGCGGCCAGGGCCACTCAATTAACTGGCATATTTTGTTATCCGGCATCCCCCATTTCTGGGGGATGCTGGAAAACAGGGCTTTTGCTGTAGTTTGTACACACGCACTCTCATCAGCTAAAATTCCTGTTTTTTTTAAGTGCCTTTGTAGGGAAAAATAAATCTCTCCTAATGAACTGTAATAACGTAGAAAGATACAATTTACCTGCATGAATTCATGCTGAAATACCCTTGTATTAATTTAGGCAATTTACCATAACCTGATGATTAATAACATTCTCTGCTTCTCTTTTTGGTACTGAGGTGAGATTCATCAGTCTGTGATCCCCAGGATCCTGGCTAGTGCATTTTTCACAAGCTAAAGGTATGACTACCTTCCAGGATTATATACTCCACTTCTGCAGCTGTTTTAATGATATAACAACTTCATTAATTAGTCCCTTCAGAAGTTTCATATTGAAATGATGCCTTCTGTCACATACTTTTTACAAGTTTAATTCCTAAGTTCTTTGACAACCTTTTTATGATGCCCCTATCTTATTAATCATGTTGTAATTAGAAGTATATAGAAAAGAAAAAGTAAAGGTCATCATGTAATTGGAGAAGTGTTTTGGGCCCATCATCCCGTATAAGACCATTGACCTGCTGCCATTAGCTTCAGTCCTATTATAGCCTGCTCTGCTGAGGATCTTAGTCCAAACCCAGTGACATCGGTATGCCTTTCAGACAAGATGCTAAAATCTGTTTAGAGGGTTCCTTCATTATTCTCCCAATGGAAATGTGTGATTTTATTATTTTCAATTTAATGTAATTAAAATTATATACTCTCTGTTTATGGGAAAATACAGGCTTTTGGAAATGAGCTTTCCATCAGCAATGGAAAGCCCTGTGATTTTTAACTGTTCTTAGTCAATCCCATTCTTGCGAAATCTTTCCTTACTGTGCATACAAGACTCACCCAGGTGGCAAAGAATTCTATTGTTTCTGGTCAGGAGATCTATTGAAAGGTAGTCAGATTCACTGAGAGAAAAGAAGAGGTTTTAGGTATACCCCCAGTACTTCTTAAGTAGACCCTGCCTACTAGCTCCTACCTGTACACAGCAAACCTGGATATATAGCAGTGAAGCTGTTCTGGGGGGTATCCCCTCCTTCCACTCTCAAACAGGATAGAGTGGCAATGGGGGCTCCCCTACAACAACTTTGCTGGTAAGTTGCTTGGTTTGGTATATGGAGATGGGGCCAGGTTTCTTTGAGAGTGTTCATTCCTGGGGCAGTTAGGGCTTGGTGTTGACAGATCCTTAAATGGCTTGGGGGTAAATACAGAAGCTAGATATTTTCAAGGATACCTTGAAAATTTAGCTGCCTTTGCTTATGGGTCTTGAACTTGTAATACCTCAGAAGGCCTGCTGAGCTCTGCCACAGGTTTTTTAGGATGGATGTTTCCAAGCCAGCCTAAATTTGACTGTTGTCAGAATCAGAGGTGACAAAGGAATGCGTTACTAAAGCCAGGGTGTCAGCAGCAAAGTGGGGTGCAGCATGCTGACTAGTCCATTCACTGCTATAATTGAATATTTTTCTCTAAAATGATGCTCTGGAGTCACTGAAGAGTCTTAAGAACCCTATGCTCCAGAATGTTTTGATCATTTGAGGACATGTATCTTCAACTGATGACCTTGACCCTATGGTATTCCAGGTGTTTCCCTCTGCTACAAGCACATAATCTCTGTCTTGCTTGAGGTTAGTTATGTCTGCTTTTTCTCATTCCTGGCTGATCTCAGCCAGATAAGGGGAAAATAGGTGTGGCAGTGGTATCTGCAGGTTGTGAATGACATGAAGAATTATTTTATGTGCATATTGTTGACTTGATGAAATCTTTATCAAGTCAACTTCATAGATTTGATGAAATCTCACCATTTCCCCTGTAAATATTGAACAGGGCCTGGGAAGGAACTCAGTGTTGTTAATGAACTCAGTGTCAAGGAACTCAGGTTGATTAATCTGATGGCAAAGGTACTGGGATATGGGGAAACTGGATTCAGGCTTTGGAGCATTCCTTCAGTCCAGACTCCTTCCAACTCTTGTGGCCAGGACAGCATATCCCCTACTCAGCTATATACAATTCTACCAAGAGGTCCAGAAACATGAAAATGGAGGCATGCCCTTTTTAATGAATTAAAAGGACTTGTGCATCACTGAATGGCTGTGAATCCTGGCTGCAGTAGAGAGGCCTTTGGATTAGATTTCCACAATTGATCAGTGGCTTCAGATGGAATCATATTTTCAAAAGGGCTCAGGACCCAGAAGTTCCTTTCATTCTCAGGTACCTAAATGGATGCTAAGCTCTTCTGAGAATCTGTCCCCAGATAAATTTTATCTCTGAATCCACTAATTCATTTTTATTTATTTATTTTGCTCATTGGCATATATTTTTATGCTAATGACCTTTGTAAAAATTATTATATTGAGATATAATAATGGAAGCTGATCTTAAGATGTGCTTAAATTCCACTGAATTCAGTACAGCATTTGAGTATTTTTTTAATCCCTGTAAAATTATAATTGGTGTGACTGCAGAGTTATTTAAAAATATCAAGACTGACTAAATGGAACATCACTCATCCATTATTTATGTTTCTTTATTGGCCACTTAAAGCCATAACCTGCTTTCAGCTCACTTCCAGCATTTTTGGCTTGACAAAGATGAATTTGACAGGTCTCACTAAGTTATTCTGATTTCCCATGAACATTTAATTTTACTTTTACAAAAAAGTTTTACATAGAAACTTTTTGAACTTGTGTTTTTAAAAAGGGTGTTATAACAACATTACCAAAGTACTACGCCTTGTTTTACAATCAAATAGCAGCATTATACAGTATATATATTTTTTTCTCTGTGTAGAGCACTCTGGTTGTTTCAGTAAGCATTGTAATTGGTTGCAGAGACAAGCAGAGTGTGAAGAAAGTGTGACAGACAGACAGACAGACACTTTTATAATATGTTTTGTATTGTATTGTGTCTGTCACGCTTTCTTAGCACTCTGGTTGTCTCAGCAGCCAATTACAATGTTTACTGATACAATCAGAGTGCTCTGCACAGACAGAAGTGGCGCCATGACAGTGGGGACTGAGGGGCCAGAGCCTAGACTCAATGTGGGGAGGGGTGGGGGGGTTGGGAAACGGGACTGGACAAGAGGGTGGGGGTGCGGCTAGAAGGGAAGCTCTGTAGCCCCGCCTCCACCTCCTCATGACAGTGGGGGCCAAGGGGCCGGAGTGGTTGGGTGAGGTGCGGAGGGGCCCATGGGGCCAGAGGCAGTGGCGGCAGTGCAGGGCATTGGGTGGTGGCGCTCCGTCTTTGTGCCTCCTCCTTCCCCCCCATCATTCTTGACAGGCAATTGGCTAGTGAATTCAAATATTAATCTAATTTGTTGCTATTTTTAAAATAAAATAAAGTTCTTTCTTTATTAATGTTCTGCTTAACTTCCTTAGGTTTTGCTTCAGGAAGTGTTACTTCATGGGTGTGTTAACTCTGTTTTGAAGTGCATCTAAATAACTAAAAATAAAATTATGACAATACAAAATAGGATTATACATATGCTATGGAATGGAAAAAATCTGCTTCATAACATTTGCTCCTTTCAGAGTTACTAGGAGAAGACTCTTTTTTCCTGTCTTCTTATTAGATAACCAATATCTATCAACTGCCACTTGACTATTTTTTAAATCATGCTTTCTCTGTGGGAAAATGGTCACAGCAGTGACCAAGAGTGAGAAGGGTCTGAAACCTGGGTCTCCTAGTCCCAGAGGATGTGCTCTAACCATTACATGGTTGGTCTAAAACAGGGGTAGGCAAAATATGACCTGCAGGCCAGATCCAGGCCACAAGGCACTTTCATTTGGCCTCCGGCACCCATAAATGAGGGTGGGAGCTGGATTTTTTTGCCCAAGAGGGCAGCTCCGGCCAGAACTGCACCTCACAGTGAGGGGCACAGATGTAACCCATGCTGGCATGCTAGGCCAGGTGATGTGCTGGATTTGGGATTCTCAAAAGAGTGTCAGTAGCCCTGGGAACCCCCTCAGGCAGGTATGCTGACTGAGATGTCCTGTGAAGGGTGTGTGCCTCACCCTTACCACTGAAGAATTTATTCCAAACTCTGTAAACACATTGGTTTCTTTATTATGTACAACTATATACAGAAAATAAATGATTAATTGAACAAAGAATTATATATATTTCTTCTTTTGATTAATCATTTCTTATATAATATCAATAGTTAATAATAAAGCCAACAATTTGAATAACATTTACAACTGCAACATTAGGTGAATAATTCCAACACACTGGCTGGTCCCACTTGCATCAAACAACCTCAATAATTACATTCACCTGGTTATAACCCTTTAAAACAGTTTCCCCACTTATAACCCAGGTTGATTCCCCTCTGGTCACAATCCCTTTCCCATAACAGTAAGGGGGGGGAGTGGAGAAGGGGCTGAGTCTCTGTCCACTCTCCAGGCTGGTGTTGGCTCTCCTCCAGCTTCTCCCCCTCTGCTTCTCCCTCCCTCAGATTTTTATGGCTCCATAGTAGCTAGTCAGAGCCTGGGGTTTCCAATGGGGCCTCTGGTCATAGTTCAAACACTCCAGTAAAAAGCATGCATTGTGCACAGCATACCCTCCTTTTGGAAAAGTTATTGCACCCTCTGCAAACTTTCTGCTGCCCTTTTTGTATGTAGAGATCTTAAGCATGGCTCACCCCACCCAGCTTGCAGCTGGGTGAGCCTTGCAGCTGTTACAGCACACAGCTCTGGCAGGCAGTGGCAGCAGCAGCAGCAGGTGGGAGGGTGCCTGGTGAGGTGCAGCTGACTGGCGCTGCACATCATGGCAAGGGGTGTGGCCCGGCCAGGCAGTGTCTATCACCAGCATTCTCCACCATGCACGTGAAGCCCCTGCACTCACATGGGAGGGAAGCCCCAGGCGCTGGATCTGGCTGCCTTCCCCATCACCCAGGGGAAGATGCCTGGGGCTTCCCTCCCATGTCCATGCATCCCTGGTGGTGAAGGCAGCCAGCACAAGTGCAGGGGCTGCGCATGCATGGTGGGGAGCACTGCTGATAAAGACTGCCTGTCCAGGCCTCGCCCCTTGCCGTGGAGTGCAGTGATGGCTGGGGCTGCACCCTGCTGGGCACCAGTGCCTGTGCCAGGCATGAGCACTCTGAGTATCCTCACCTGCTGCTGCTATGCCATGGGCAGAGTGTGTGGGGGGGTTCCCATACCCCCCTCACCCTCCCTCACACCCCACAAACACCACACACCCACACCCTGTCCCACATAGCCCCCCACATATACACCACCCCCAACATACCCTATGCCCCCCACACACAACCACACCCCCTCACAAACCTCTGATACCCCACCACACACACACGCACTCTCCACAATATACAAAACTAAGAATTTATTTTTGAGTTATTATGCAATCTCTTCTATATACACTATGCAAACACAAATCATGACAAAAATATTTTTGTAATAAAATTAAAATATGTTATAGTAGGCATTTGACTTTTAGTGTATGATTTGGCTTTTTCTGGTTCTAAGATGGCACCCCCCTCCCTCCAAAGGAGTATTTCCAGGGGACAAGGGGAGGGCATTCTGGTGGCAAAGATCAGGGGTTAGGAGTGGGACTCCTGGTCCCAAGATGGCAACCAGGGTTCGGGGCAACTGTCAAGGGGTGGGGCTAGCCATGCAGCCCTTGACAGGTCACCAAAACTCGTTAAGTGGCCCTCCACCCAAATACAGGCAGTCCTTGGACTTATGACACAATTGGTTCCTGAAAACCGCATCTTAAGTCAAAACATTGTAACTTGGAACCAATTTTCTCATAAGAAACAATGTTATAAATGGGGGATTGGTTCCTGAACCAAGGCCTGATACCCTGTTTTCATCAAAAATACCCCAGAATTTTGTACTCTTTCAATTATAGATGAGTAATATAGCTACATTAATATATTTATGTTGTGAATAGCAATCATATTGATTTAGAAGGACTTCTTTGAGGTGACTTTGCTGGACTTTTTGAAGGGCTCTTGCTTGGAATTTTTGAAGGGTTCTTGGCTGGAGTCTTCTCAGGAGTCTTGGCTGCAGGTGTTTCTGGACTCTTGTCTTCTTTCTTAAAGAAAGTGTCCAAGGAAGTTTGGACAGATGTTCTCCAAGGAGATGGGCAATGCAGCGAACTTGTTTGCTGGCATGGCATTGCATCAGATCAAGTGTTGTAAGTCGAAACTGGCTCTGTAAAGTTGAAACAGGGTTTCAATTTATAAACATTGTAAGTGCAAGATGTAACTCGAAATGTTGTAAGTCAAGGACTGCCTGTAGTTGCCCACCCCGGTCTAAAAGGGGTAGGCACCCTTGGCCCACCCCTGGTCCTTTTCTCCTCTTGTGTCAAAGACCTGGTAGTCCTATTTTCTTCTGAGAGAAAGTTTTAGGATTTACCAGACATTATGTGCATGATGTCTGCATGATTCTATTTTGTCCAGATACCTGTGTAGCTAGAGTGTAGCCTAGTGAGAGTGCTCAGAGCAGAAGCATGGTGTAAGTGTGGCTTCTGAACCCCAAAATGTAGGTGCCAAAAGCTTCAGCTATGCAGCTTGGTAAGTGCCATTTAAGCATGTAATGGTGAAACAGGGTCTAGCCCTTTAGGGCCAATTACCTAAAGAAAAAAGTTAGATGACTAACTTGAATTATACCAGGTGGAAGTCTGAAAACCAAATGAGTATACAAGGTACAAATTCAGGCCAAATTCAGCGCATATAAAAGAACAAAAACTGTTATCCACTCTGAAAATTTGATGCAATGTTTTTATAGTTTTAGTCCTCTCCTTTGTAACAACTAAGAACTAATGGTAATTATCTGCTTAATTTATTTTCATAGCTTGGTAAAATTGAAGACAATGTTGTCTCTCTCTCTCTCTCTCTCTCTCTTTTTAAAGGGAAAAGCTACTTTTAAAATGGTTGGAAAGTGAAAATACCTAATTTCTTGCTAGGCCCCTATTTTCAGAGAAGAACTAAGGCAAATTCTTTCTTTTACCTACTGATCAGTACATGAAAAATATTTAAGTCCTCAGGAAATATATGTAAATAATTTTTAATCAATATTTTCCTCATACATATATTTTATATAAACTTTATGCTTACACTGATGTGAATATTCTCTTGAATACATGCTGGCATTTAAACTAACCACTGTCTGTGGTTGCCATTATGGTCCAAGTAAGTAAGCAATAAATCAGTAATCAGACATGCTGATTACCTGAAAATCTATGGGATTCAGAATTCAGTTTATTAATATGAATGTTGCTGGCTAGAGTTAGACCATATATTGTCTCTTTGCTGCCCAGCACAGAAAAAGCAAGAGCAGAGAAATTCTGTTCTGTTTTAGTCCAGATTGTATACCCCACCAAATCATCACTTTGAGCTGCTATAAGCCCTGTGCCCATCTGGTCTTGAGCAGGCGCTCTTGTGCTGTCTTGGAGCATGCACCCAGGATTGACTGCTGTATTTGTTCCTGCGATCTTAGCGAGGGCTCACACTCTCCCCGAGGGAAACCCCGAAGCTTTCCTGCCACAACTTTGATTTTGTCTTTCAGTGGTGGGGTCCCTTCCTGTGGTCCCTTGTGGATTGATCACACTTCCTGTGGGTATTTGTGGGGCTCCACCTCCCCTATACCTCAGCCATGTGCCAGTCCCTAGGATGGTCACTAGATGGTTGGTTGGCTCGCCATCCAGTGTTGACTCCCGCTCTCTTCTCATCAGCTGGGCTTCTGATGACCTCTCCCAGCCCTATGTCTCTTCGGGACACTAAGCCGTCCCTGCTCTTCAGCCAGGTCTTCCGTTATTGCTCAGCTGCCTGCTGTGCTACCCTGGCCACTCCTAACTCTGGAGCATTGCCCATGACTCTGACCCTCATCTCAGAGTCCCTCTGGGAAATCCACAAAAGCAAAAGAAAAGGAAGAAATTAACAGAAAAGATAGCGGGGTAGGGCCTTGGCCCATCCCTACTTACAGGTCTGGTGTCTGTGGCTCCTGCAGTCCCTCAATGCTGTCCTTGCTCCTTCACTTAGTTGTGGAATCCTCTGACGTGTCCATCCCCGGGTCCCTTGATGGCAGCTGGCACCCTCCAGAGAAGAGCCACTCATATGATTAGAGGCCTGAAGAGCAATCCATATAAGGAAAAGTTGACAAAAATGGGGCTGTTCAGCCTAGAAAAGAGAAGACTTTGGGAGGATTTGGTGGCAGCTTACAAATATATCAGGGTTGAGCACCAGGGGCTAGGTGAACAGCTATTCACCAAAGTGCCCCAGGGGAAAACCAGGAGCAATGGTCATAAACTCCATGAAGAAGGTTTCAGGCTGGATATAAGGAAAAACTTCTTCATGGTTCATGTGACCAGACTCTGGAATAGACTCCCACTGTGGGTGGTGCAGGCACCTACCCTGGAGATCTTCAAAAGGAGACTGGATGCACACCTTGCTGGGCTTATTTGACCCCAGCAATTTTTCCTGCCTAGAGCAGTGGGGGACTGGATCTGATGATATCATGAGGCCCCTTCCAGCCCTAAACTTCTGTGAATCTGTGAGAACGCTCCCATCTCCCCCTGCCCTCAACACCTGCAAATAGTTCAGTAGTTAGAGCATGTGTGGCTCAGCTTCTGGCCTGGAAGGGGCTCTGGGTTCTAGCTGGGGCCGTTGCTTCTAGTGAGGCAGAAGCTTCCTCTTGCACTGTTTTATCCATTTTTTCCCAATGTCTATGTTAATGGCTCTGCTTCAAAAGAACACCAGAGAGGGGCATGAGGTTTGATAATGCCAAGCCTATGGTTGGTGGATACAGTCCTGTGCTGGGGGTTCAGAGGTTAAAACTCTTCTCTCCAACTCTTCCCTAGCCACTGAACAAAAGGAGTAAAATCACAGGCTTTATCGGTTCCTGAATCTAATGCTAGTTGTCAAGGGTTTTGGCTGCCTGCTCTACATGTATATAATTCTTGGGAAGAATATATAAAGGAAGTCATTTACATGACTCTAACACAAAATAATAATAGTTATGATGTTCTCATCTGAAGTAATTTATTTTTATGACATACCCATACAATGTTAGTCAAATATCCAAAACACTTGAAACGTACATAAAATATACTTACTATAATGAATTTTATATTTGCTTTGCAAGTGTTTAAGCAGCAGATCAAATAACTTGGTAAGTGGCTGCATTTTTGTGCTGGATCATTCCCATGGACCATGTTTGGTATTCCTGTTCTAGAACTTCCACTGAAATCAGTTTGAATCCCAGCTTTTCTGAGAGCAGAATTAAACTGTACATGGGTACTATACATATGATCCTTAGAAACTGCTCAAGCACAGAGTTTTATTAAGAAAGTGTCCGTGCTTGCTCAAAATAAACAATTGAAAGAGCAATTTCAGTGGAACATTTACAACTGGAAGCAACACAACAAGAATAAAGCACTTCGGATGTAATTATATGTTCACTGAAGTAACTAATTTTAATGGTACAGGAGCAGAGGTGTGATTCAGCAGAAGCCAGACACTTCTATATTGTATGTAGTCATAGAAATACCAGAGTTAGCTACACATCCTAACATTAATACTTCATAAAGTTCACTTCCTATTGAGGGTCAGAAGTAGGAAATTGCAAGCCTAATAAATCATCTAGAAAACGCAATGACATTGCCAATGTCAAAATTAACATAATTCTCTGTCTGTTGTATAATGGAAAGACTTCTTAATTAAACATGCTTTACTGATTCTACCATTACAGTTCCAACTGATATGGTATCAAGCTGCTTTGACATCATCAGTCCACTAAGCTCATCAAAGGAAAAACAATTATGATGATGCTGAAAGGGGATGAAAGAGGTAGCTGACACCATACAACAGTAATAAAAGGTGACTTCAGCTACTTGCATTTACACTGGCCAAGTATCACTTTACAACATGATTCAGAGTAGCACTCGCTCCAGTTGCTTGTTGGAATCACCAGCTGTAGAGGACACAAGAGAAACTGTAACCTTTATATAACTGCAAGATCCCTGGGGGATGCCAAAAACTAATGTTCTGATACTAAACTTTAGAAAAGAGGATTTAAAGAAAATGGGTAAATGAGTCAGAAAGGACCTAAAGTCAAAAGGGAGATTATAATCATTCAGGCCAGATCTTTGACACAAAACAGCCATAGAGACACTTGAGGATGTCATGTGTGGAAACAAATACCTCAGTGG
The DNA here is from genome assembly GCF_030867095.1 of Alligator mississippiensis. Classification (NCBI taxonomy): domain Eukaryota; kingdom Metazoa; phylum Chordata; order Crocodylia; family Alligatoridae; genus Alligator; species Alligator mississippiensis. The sequence goes on along the minus strand of NC_081828.1, from coordinate 82,130,434 downwards.
CACACAGCTCCCTTGGAAACTCCCATGGTATCCCTCCTAAGATTCATAGATGTTAGGGGTTGAAAGGTACCTTTCAAGATCACTGGGTCCAGCCCCCCTGCACTTGGGCATGAAAGACTGTTGGGGCTAGGTGACCTCAGCAAGGTGGGTGTCAAGATGCTTTTTGAAGATTACCAGTGTGGGTGATGGTACCATCTTTGCGGGGAATCGGGTCTGGACCCTCGGCACTCAAATTGTAAAGAATTTTTTCCTTATGTCCAATCTGAAGCGATCTTCAATTGGTTTGTGCCCATTGTTTCATGTCTTCCCCTGGGGTGTCTGGGTGAACAGATGCCCCTAATATACTTATAGGCAGCCAAGTCCTCTCTGAGTCTTCTCTTCTCCAGGCTGAACAGTCCTGTGTCTTTCAGCCTCTCCTTGTATGACCTGCTCTCCTGACCTTTAATCATGCGTGTGGCCCTCCTTTGGACTCTCTCGAGCTTCTCCACATCCTTCCTAAAGTGCAGCACACAAAATTGGATGCAGTACTCCAGCTGCAGTCTCACCAAGGTCGAGCAGAGAGGGAGGATGACATCCTTAGTCTTGCTCGAGATGCATCAGTAGATGCATGCCAGTGTTTGATTCTCTCTGTCAGCTACAGCATTGCATTGGTGGCCTTCACAGAAGATGTAACTGGAAAAAAGTGGATTTGGCTACTTCCCCCACTGCATGGGTGATCGGTGCCCCCTGAGTCAGGGGGGGGAGCACTTGTCCCCCCAGCGGCCAGTCAGTGATGTGCCTGGAATGGCCATGGCACTTCTCCTGGTGCCCCCACTCCCTGGCTGGCACTCTCAGTGGGGTACCAGTGCTCCCTGGTACCTGCCCCCTCTGCCCATCACCTAAGCAGGCAATGCTTCCTGTGGCAAAGTTCCTTGAAGCCTTGGGAAACCACTATAATATTTTTATAGTAGGGAATCAAACAGTGCTTGATGACAGAGGGAGATCAGTGTGGGCCAGCCTTTTTGGTCAGAATGCCACAAAGTAAGTCCTGCCTGTTCCCTAAGTGCCACTCTGATTCTCTTCCGTTGCCAGTTCCTTTGCTGTGCTCTCTCTTCCCTGTTCAGTATATTGACCCATTCTCCCTGCTGTATCTGCACTGTCCTCCCTGCTTTCTGCTGGATTTGCCATGGGCTGAAGCATCTGCATGTGCAACTTGTGGCACACATGTCATGGGTTGGCCACCCCAGATCTAACCCATCAACTCAGCAAGTATATCCTAAGTGTCACAAAAAGCAAAAGGAAGCAGGAAGGTATGATGGGCATGGCTACACCCTGCACAGAAGGGACCAGATGTGTAAAAAAGGTGGAGGTGTTGCTCTCTATGTGAAAGAGCAATACGCCTCCTTGGACATTGGTTCCAAAAATGGACAGCTTGAAACCCTCTGGGTCAAGTTGCAGGGGGAGGCACAGGGGGGCTGGGGCGGTGAGAGAGATGTAACTGTAGGTGTATACTACAGACCACCAAACCAGGGGGAGGAGCTCAATCTGGAGTTTACCTGAGAATAGACTGAGGCTGCACATGCACATGACGTTGTTATGGGCAATTTTAATTATCTAGACATCTCCTGGGAAGAACACTCAGCCAAGTTGGAACGGTCGTGATCTCTCCTGACCTGTGTTGAGGAGCTCTTCCTCACTCAGGAGGTGCATAGGCCAACCAGAGGTGATCCTCTGCTAGACTTGGTCCTGGCCAAAGGAGACAACCTGGTGACTGACTTAAATGTAGAGGGAAGTCTGGGCGACAGCAACCATGAAACCATCATGTTCGCTGTCCAACATAAGGCAGACAAATTGGACAGCAGGATTGAAGTCTTGGACTTCACAGATGAAAATTTCAACAAGCTTAGGTCACTAGTAGAACAAGTGCTGTGGGACCAGGGGCTGAAGGTGAAAGGTGTGCACAAAAAGTGGTTGTTCCTTAAGGACATGATCCGGGAAGCACAAAGGAAGTCCATTCCCATGTGGAGAAAAGATAACAGAAGAGCTGGTTTAGCCCTTGGCTAAACAGGGAAATCACAGTCCTCTTAAGAAAGAAGAAAGAGGTTTATAAATAATGGAAGCTCAGGGCAGGCCCGAAGGAGGACTATTCCATGACAGCCGGCATTTGCAAGGAAGAGGAAAAAAGAAAGGCCTGCATTTTCAGGGAGCATATAAGAAAGGCTAAAGCAGCGACCAAACTTAGATTAGCAATGGGAATCAAGGAAAACAAGAAGTCCTTCTTTAGGTACGTAGGGAACAGGAGGAAAACAAATGGGAGTGTTCGGCCATTGTTCAGCAACTCAGGAGAGCTGGTTACTGGCATCCAGGAGAAAGCTGAACTTCTGAATGACTACTTCACCTTGGTCTTTTACCAGATCAAGTGGAAAACCACACCAGGTAGAGTAGAGGATGAGCACGGTAGGAATAATTGCTTTCTTACTATTGCTGTAGAATTGGTATATGACCAATTAATAAAATTAGACGTATACAAGTCAGCAGGACTGGATGATCTTGATTTGAGACTTCTGAAGGAGCTGACCGAAGTCATTGTGGAACCCCTGGCAAAGCTCATCCACAACTTGTGGCACTCTGGAGAAGTCCCTATGGACTGGAAGAGGGTCAATGTTGTGCCCCTTCACAAGAAGGGCAGGACGGAGGACCTGGGCAACTATAGGCCAATCAGTCTAACTTTCATCCTAGGGAAAATCCTAAAAAAGTTCATCAAGGAGTCTATCTGCGATAAGCTTGCAGAAGGGAAGATTTTGAATGACAGCCAGCATGGCTTCATCATGGGCAGGTCTTGCCTTGCCAACCTCAGCTCCTTCTATAACCACGTAACTCGCCACCTGGACATGAGAGAGTAGGTTGACATTGTATACCTAGACTTCCAAAAGCCCTTTGATCTAGTATCCCAAGATGTTCTCATGAGAAAATTGGAGGATTGTGGACTTAACTCAGAGACAGTCAGGTGGGTGAGAAACTAGCTCCAGGATAGGACCCAGAGAGTCGTAGTGAATGGATCTGTCTCATCCTGATGAGAAGTCAGCAGCGGTGTCCTACAGGGATCAGTGCTTGGTCCAGTACTTTTCAACATTTTTATTAACAATTTGGATGTGGGGGTGAAGAGCTCACTGGCCAAGTTTGTGGACTACACCAAGTTATGGGGCAATGTGTTCATGCTTGAAGATAGGCTACAGTTACAGGCGGACCTAGACAGGCTAGCAAGTTGGGCAGATCGGAACTTGATGAAGTGTAAAGTGCTCCACCTCAGGACGAGCAACCCCCAACACACCTACAGGCTTGGCAGCGCCAAACTGACTAGCATCACAAATGAAAGGGACGTGGGGGTAATAATAGACCATAGTATGAATATAAGCCAGTAGTGCGATGCTGTAGCCAGTAGGGCAAATAATACTCTGGCATGCATCAATCGATGCATCTCCAGCAAAGCTAAGGAGATGATTCTTCCACTCTACTCAACACTGATGAGAATGCAGCTGGAGTACTGCATCCAGTTCTGGGCACCACACTTTAACAAAGATGTGGGGAAGCTTGAGAGAGTCCAAAGAAGAGCCACCCATATGATCAGAGGCAAGCCATATGAGGAAAGGGTGAGGGATCTGGGACTCTTCAGGCTGAGGAAAAGAAGGCTGAGAGGGGAACTGGTAGCAGCTTACCACTACACTAGGGGAGTACATCAAGCAACTGTTTACCAGGGGACCGGAGGGGAAAACTAGGAGTAATGGCCACAAACTCCTGGAAGATTGATTCAGGCTCAACATTAGGAAAAACTTCTTCACAGTCAGGGTGTCCAGACTGTGGAATAAGCTCCCTCCAGAGGTGGTGCAATCGCCTACCCTGGAAATCTTCAAGAGGAGACTAGACCGTCACCTTGCTGGGGTCACCTGACCTCCAGTTATCTTTCTTGCTCGGTGCAGGGACTGGACCCGATGATCTTCTGAGGTCCCTTCCTACCTTATAATCTATGAATATGTTATAACAATTGTGAATAAATTGCAAAGTTGAAGAAATTGTTAGAGCCAACAGGTGTTAGAATGCTTGCATCCTTATTGGACTATGTTTAAAATGAAATAAAAGTGAAATAAATTAAATAAAGTGAATTCTCTGTCATGTATACATGTTGTGTTAAGAGTGTGGTACATGTCTCATGGTTGTTGGCTCTGGATTTAAAACCCAGATGCCTTGCTCCAGGTGTGGGGAGAACCACCCTTAGACTGACCAAGACCTTTCCATTTGATAATAGGCAAATGTATTGATACACAGTGATAACAGAAAAGAAACAATACAAATAATCAAGCAATTCTATATATCTACCAAATCCTACGTCTGTCATCAGAGTCAAAGTACATCTGGCCAGGATGCAGTCATCACTCTGAGGCTTTCTTTCAAGTGTCAGATGTCAGCAGTCTAGAGGTGGAATGCCGAGGCCCACAGCCCCCTCCAGTATGGTGGATGAGATGGGCTGGTGGTATGCGCTGTGTCCATGGTGGCCTCAGGGATCCTTCCCAGGGAATGGGGAACCCTCTCAGGGAGGAGGAAGAGGAGGGGTGGGGAGGAGGGACCTTTTGTTATTCTCAAGTCTCTGCTTTTATGTTCTCCTTCTCTCCTGATGACTCTTGATGCATGGCTGTCATTGGTTGGTCTCTCTGTGTGGTTGTCATATGTCCACATAGCTCATCACATGCGCACATACTCCTTTGGTCTTTCTGGGCTGTCTCCTAATTTCATCTGTTCCCCCAAAAACCAGGACTCAGGCTCACCTGCTCTGGGGCCTTCTTATGGAACAGTGTAGTATGTGCCCCCTCTTTCCCAGACTGTGTGTATATCCATTGGCCTCGTTGTGTTAGACAGCCTGTTTGCTTTGACGGTTGTGTGAAACTGTCTATGTGAGATCCAGACTTTTAGAAATCAATTAACCCCTGTTGCCCATCTTAAACCATTTTAATACATAGCTATAACTATATGTCAATTCCCAAAAAGCAAGCCTTTAAATACCATTTTAAGCTTACAATGGTAGGGGGAAAGATTACAATTTACTAATGGGCTCAACTTATTATTCTTGGACTATTGAATGCAGAAGTCTTAACTGGCATCCAGTGTAGTATTTTTCTGTATAAAATAATTGGCAGTATAAGCCCTCTTGCTCCAAGTCATAAGCCTGCTACTAACTAATGGAGTTAGGAAGGAACTTCACTTATGGATAATGTGAGGTGATGGGCTGGCTGGTAGTGATTTAGCCCAGGGGTTATGAAAGGGTAAAAGATGATTGAAGGACTTGGGATTCCCTTTCCTTACCAATCTGGTAATGATTTGGCCCAGGGGTTTTGAAAGGGTAAAAGATGATTGGAGGGCTTGGGATTCCTTTTCCTCACCAATCAGGCTCCAGAGACTCACCCTCCGTGTCCCCTGATTGGCCCCTTGGGTCACCTGGAGGGGGATAAAAGGGGCAGCGCAGCTGACTCAGAGACCAGCGAGGGGCCACAAGGAAGGAGTTTTAAAGTGCTGGCAAGGGAGGGAGTTGTGAATGTTTTGTTATTTTGTTTAGTTTGAGGTAGGAAAGGAGGGAAGGCTGGCTCTTGTGGCTGGCTAAAGATGTAACAAGCTACTACATGTGGTGGAAAATATGGACATTCTAAGCTTAACTGCAGCAATGGAGACAGGAGCCTTGCTAAAATGGCTGGAGGGGCTGCAGCACTCCAATTCCAGCAGGAACAGTTCCAGAGGGAACAGCAGTAGCAGGTGGAACAGCAGCAGCAGCAACACCTGGAGTTCCTGAAGCAGTATTTGGAGTCAAGATGGACCTCCACTCAAGTTGGGGAGTCTCTTGGTTCCCAGAGGATAAAAGATGGAGTACTTACCAAGATGGGACCTGCAGATGACCTGGAGGCCTTCCTTGCAACTTTTGAGTGGGTGACAGAGGCTACAGGATGTGTGGGCTGTGAGGTTGTCATCACTGTTAACCCCTGTTGCCCATCTTAAACCATTTTAATATAGATCTATATCTAGATCTGGGAAGGCACAGACCATTTACCGGGCCCTGGGAGCAGATTCAGCCTAGGATTAGAAAACCCTTGAAGTCATCATAGTAGATGGGCTGGGTCTCACAGAGGAGGCTTGTCACCACAAGTTTCAACAGGAGACTTGGGATCTAAATGCACAGTCTCAAGCCATGGCTCAAATTAAAACAATTGTGCACCCACATCCATTTGTGGAAATAGTGGAATTGGTGACCCTAAAACAGTTCTATGTCATCCTTTCAGTAGGAGCCTGGAGGTAAGTGTATTGCCACTATGTTACCAGCTTGGAGGAAGCTATCTGGAAAGTGGAGGACTTCATAGGGGTGGAGTTATTTTGTCTGGATCCCTTGGAAGGTCAGTAAGTCCCAGGGCCAAGGAAGCCTAGACTGGAAGAAACAGGCAGGGCCTCTTTTAGGGGCACTATCTCCTTCTCCTCTGAGACCCCAGCCAAGGGGAGAGCCCATGAGTGGCCCCTCTGGAGAAGAAAGCCACCTGGAGAATCCCTGCAGCCCAGGAGGAGAGAGGGGTGCTCTGATGACTTGTTTTCAATGAAGGGAGAAGGGCCATTAATATCAGGACTACCCTCAGATGAATGGTTGGTATGGCCATGCTTGTGGCTCAGAGGCTTGGTAGAAGAGCCCATACCAGAAGGGATTTGTGGTCCCAGTTAAGATAGGGGATGCATGACCATTGGGGGGAAAGGAATTTAACATCACAGCTGTGGTGGCTAGCCATTTAGCTTACACAGTGGTGGTGGGGCAAGACTGGGGCTTGATGTCCTGATGTCCAAATTGTTTTGATTGGCTCAAAGAGTTGATAGAAGCCAGGCAGGCTTCAATTCCACTGAGCCAGAGCTGGGGAGGAAATTATTTTCCTTCTCAGACCCTGAACTCTTTGGACCTTGATGCAGATCACACAGAGCAGCAGAGGGTCAGGCAGGAGGCCCTCTCAAGCCAAAGGAAATGTTTGGGGAAAGGGATTGGGGTTCAATTCAATTGGACAACCCTCTGAAAGATTCAGAGGGTTGGGATACCCCAGGAGCTCCTTGAGAGGGTGGACTAGATCAGGTAAGGGGATGGTTGGATTTCATTTGTAAACAAAGGGAGGACCTGGTATATAATTCTCTTTATGACTGAGAATCATATGTTGGGCCAATGGGGTCATAGTGGGTGCAGGGTTAGCAGCCTAGGACCTATTTTGAGTTACAGGGGGACCTCTTGATGAGAATAACAGAAGACAATGCCGTAGGGACCTGACAGTCCCAATCATTAGTGCCAAAGCAATACCACAGCCAGATTTTGAAACTAGCCCATGATGTTTCATGGTGAGGCCATTTGGGGATGGAAAGACCTAGAATAGAGTGTTGTCAAGGTTTTTCTGGCCTGGAGTATACCAAGAAATCAAGGATTATTATGCATCCTGTCCTGAATGCCAGCTGCTCACCCTGCATCCCATGCATAAAGCCCCAATGGTATTTGTTTCATTGGTTGGCCTACCCTTTAAGCAGGTGGGAGTGGACTTGGTGGGACCATCTCAAGAGGGTTAAAGTTCATTCTGGTCCTTGTTGACTGTCACCTGCTACCCCGAAGCTGTGGCCATTTGCTTGACTTAGGCACAAACTGTGGCCTCTGAGCTATTGCAGATATTTTTCCATGTGGGAATTCCCTGACAGGTTTTGACTCACCAGGGTATGGTCGTCTTGTTTCGGTTATTGCAAGAAGTTGGGTCTTGCTGAAAGATTTGTAAAGATTTCAGTGTACTATCCCCAGATGGATGGATTAGATGAAAGATTTAATGGGATACTGAAGGGCGAATTGATAATTTTTCTTGGAAGAGCCTCAGAATTGGAACCAGTTTTTACCATACTTATTGTTTGCCAATTGAAAGGTTTTACAGTCCACCACAGGACATTTTGCCCTTTGAATTATTGTATAGGTAGCAGCAGCGTATGTTAGATCTCTTACAAAAATCTTGGCAGGCCCAGGGGTCACTACAGAATGTAATCCAATATGTCCAGAAGCTACAGAAAAGTTGAGACCTGAAATCTTGGGGCTGCACAGAAGGTGCAGGAAGGCGGGTAATAAAAAATGTCTGGATTTTGTTTTATCAGCTAGAGGTTAGAGTATTAGTATTTCTCCTCTCCTCCAAAAGTAAGTTGGTGGCTAAATGGCAAGGCCCATTTGAGGTCCTATGGAGGGTAGGCAAGGTAAATTTATCAAGTTCACCTACTATGGAAATGGTGGGATTTGCAGGTATAGCACATCAACCTGTTGAAGGCCTGGAGGGCCTGAGAAGCCTGTATGGTCTTTACAGGTTTACTGCGAGCTGTTCTGGGAATATCAAATTGCCATCAGATCCTGTGGCTAGCATTATGCTAGGGAAAGGTTTGAATTGAACTCAATGGGCTGAAGCAAAAAGCCTACTGGAGGAATTTAAAGAGGTGTTATTCTGGGTAGATTTATGCTAATTGATCATCATATTAGCCTCAAGCCAGGCTATGCAATTCAGAAGGGTTATTCAAGAATTCTAGCACTGTTGAGGGAAATGATAAAATGAGATTAAGAAGATGCTGGACCTTGGAGTGATAGAGGAATCTGCCAGTGAATTAAGTAACCCAGTTGTTTTGGTGTCAAAACCCAATCACACAGTTCAGTTTTGTATTGTTTTCTGTAAAGTCAATGCAGTTTCAAAGTGTGAAGCATAATCTATGCCCAGGATAGATGAAATGGTAGAAGGAGTAGGCAATGCAAAGTATATAACGACCCTAGATTTTACCTCTGGATCCAGTGTTCTAAGAAATCACAGCCTCTGCAACACCCTGGAGGCTCTACCACTTTTGAACTCTACCTTTTGGCCTCCACGGGGCCCCAGTGACCTTCCAATGTCTAATGGAGAAAATACTCTGCCCACACCAGGCATGTGTGGCTGCCTATCTGGATGATGTAATGATATTTGCAAATGTGTGGGTGGAACACTTCTGGTGGGTAAGAAAGGTGTTATGGTCAATACAAGCAGCTGGCCTCATATCCAACCCTAGTATATGTTACCTGGGATGAACAGACACTAGATATCTAGGATATATACTCAGCAATGACAAATCAGGCCCCTAGTGGACAAAATAAAAGGCCCTGGTGGACTCTCCAGTGCCAGCAACGAAACTGCAGGTGAAGTCATTTTTATGGTTATTAAGCTACTGTCAATAATTCATCTCAGAATTTACCACCAGCATGGTCCCACTTATTGACCAGCTATGGAAGGGTCACCCAAGTGTGATGCAGCATTTGGGAAGGTAAAATAGCCAGTATGGAGTGCATCAGCCCTGTGCAGTACACACTTAACAAAGGAGTTCATATCACAGATGGATGCTTCAGAGTGAGGCTTTGGGGGTTGTTATTTCCCATGAATCTGAAGATGGAGAACACCCCATCCTGTATCTCAGCAGGAAGCTTCTCCTCTGGGAACAGAAATATGCTGTAATAGAGAAAGAGTATCTAGCAAGTAAGTTGGTAGCTGATACCCTCTGTTATTACCTCCTAGGGGCCCATTTTCTTTTGGTCACTGACCATACCCCATTAACATGACTTAAAGCTATGTGGGAGGCCAACCCCCAGTTGGCAAGATGGAACCTGTCCCTGCAGCCTTTTGATTTTTCAGTACACCTTTCAATATGCCTGGGACTACACATGCAAATGCAGACTTCTTCTCTGAGTGCAGGGGTGGGAGGGGTTAAAAATGGAAAAGTGTATCCTTGCCTACACTCTTGGTTGGGAGTGGGGGGGATATGTAACAAGGTGCATGGCTTAGCTGCAGGGGGCTAGAGGGTAATAGTTTGCCTGCCTAGGACCTCTGGGCCAAATGACAGGGATGGGGGGTGGTTGGCTGGCCCAGAAGGAAGTTAAAAGCTCCCAGTGAGATGACATTGGGGAAAGAGGGAAGGTGAGAAGAAAGGCAGTACTAAAGCACTGGAGTGAAGCCCTTGCCCTGGTTAAAAGAGGCAGGAGGGTTTTTTGGATGTTTTGTTATTATGTTTAGTTTGAGGTAAGAAAGCAGGGAAGGCTGAATAATTTAATTTTTATCCCATTTAGGTTTTAAGACACATTTACAAAATACTTGTCAATTCAAAATATCTTCCGTTTGCAAACACATCTGCATTTCTGTGATCAAGATGGACATTTACATGAGCAAACAGTGAACAAGCAGTGACACATGAAGGCAGTGTTTGCAGTCAGCATTTCTCAGGACTGAATCCTGCTGAACATACCTTGTAAGTATCTATCCGTTTTTTTTAATGTGTAGTCTTCTAAGACTTCGTGGGATTGACTCTTTTGAGATCTGTAATATTTCAGGGTAAAGTTAAACTACCAAATTTAAGCTGAAATATTTGGTTCCAACCTTCTGTCAAAACTTAAAACAATTTCTCAGGTACATTTTCTGCTACTACTGCCTTTGGGACTTTGTTCCACATTTTAACCCTTCTTTGTAGAAATGAATCACAGACTCAAACCCTGCTTCACTTTAAATCATGGGTTAGGGACAGAAGATGCACATAAAGCAGTTTAAGTTATCAGAAAATGGTTTAAACCTGTAATAGAAACTTAGTGCATATAAACCAGTTTCAAAATGGCCAAAACTGATTTAAAATAAGCTGGGTTGAATGTAGTATAAGATTTAACTGACTTGGGTCAAACCAGTTAATGAAACTTTTGTCCCAGACACCTTCCTTGTTCAAGTTAAATCAGAGTCCTCCAGCATCCCAGATGCTTTGCAGCCCTGGGCTGGGCTGTGCTGTCTCCTCCAGCAGAGAAGTGTTGTAGATGGGAGGCAGGGACTGCCCTTCCCCACTCCCAGGCAAACCTCAGCTGGGGTCTTGGGCCAGGGAGGGGGGTTGGGGTTAAACCCACCTTTCTTCAAGTACAGAGCTGCTCCACAGCTAAACTTACTGAAACTTAGTGCTGGCTGCGACTGTGGAATACAAATCCCAGAGGCACCTGGAAGCAGGAAAAGGAAATGATGTGCAAGCCTGAAGAGTGCTGCTGTTGTGATTGTGGACTGCAAATCACAGAGACCTCAGGGGCAGCAGGAAGAGAAAGTGAACACACAGTCCAAGCTGGCTATGTGCAAGAGGCATGCTCTAGCACCCCCCGGCTTCTGGCTTGAGCCACTACAGGCATGTGGCTGCATTTCCTGGATCAAAAGTAAATGTGTGTCCAGTTATTTCTTAGTTTAATCTCTGCAGCTTAGACTAACCTGCAAAGACTGAATCAATTCAGCCTTGGGCTTTTTGACTGTGTGTACTTAGCCATGGTGTATTGTTTTTTCAATCATTTAATACCAAAGGAAATCAACATTTATCATTTTGGGTAGAAGGGAGATCAATTTAAGGTCTGCCGGGGTATTCTTGGCTGATTTGCCTGGCCTGTGCTATCAAATGCAGGTGTTCCAACAAAGAGCTAATAGCTCTTCAAACTACATGGTTATTAAAACATGTGAACATAAAACTGCCTTCTTCTCTACCATAGTAGGATTCTGCTCAGACTGGGAAGTCTGAAAACAATATCTCTATCTCATTCTTGATTTGGGGCTAGATATAGTAAAGGTGACCAAAGAAGGAATTGGGCACAATTTAGGTGAGACAAGAAGGTCCTGAGAGAAATAGCATAAGCATAGGATCTTGTAGATCTAGCATAAGAACATTATCATTAATGACTGAAGTAACCAAGTGTACCAGGTATAGTTATGCTACACTAGGCATAACTTTCTTTAGTTGCTTAGATAAATTGTGAAAGCAAAAGCAGCTTTGTCAAAGAAGCCCATGAAACATAGAGTAAGAAAATAAGGTAGGATGGTAGTAAACAACAATCCATGATGGTAAAGAAAGAAATCCTCCCTTCTATAATCTTTACATCTATAATCTTTACGTCTATATGAGACACTTAATGTGCAGTAGACTAATTCTATTGTGCATTAGCATGTCACAGCAAAAACCAGGCTAATGAGTTAATGCACAGTAGAATTAGTCTACAAAAAGACTGTGTGTCATTGCTAATGCACATTAGCACTGGTTGTTGTGCATTTATGTAGTACCTCATATTAGAAGTACTAAACTTAATGTGCAGTAGCAATGGTGCATTAATGTATGTATAGATGCAACCTGTGTGTCATTGTCCTGAGAAGCATAGGCAAGAGTCTATATTGTTCTGTTGCAAATGCTTACTAGGATAAATTAATGCTATAACTTGGGAGATGTAAACAATAAAAGGTCAGGCTGTAAACCCATCTCTTGTCTTTTATTTAGAGTTACTTATGATAACTTGTCTTTGCTCCACAAGTTTACTATGCTCTTCCCTTACTTTAAGTGACTATTTGAGTTTACATAATAGAATTAAGAAAAGTTATTGTTTTACCTATTGTTTTATGTATTTAGCTGTACTTGTTTCTTTCCCAGACCTGAGGAAGTGCACTTTGTGTAACATCTCCCCCAACCACACACTTGTTCAAATAAAAGACTGAAGTTCCAGCAGCTTGTAGAATGTCCCTGCTTATACAGCAATCAGTCTCACTACTCCCAAATAGTGAAATTTAGCCCTGGACCATGAATGGCACAACAACAACCCCCCCCCCCCCAAACAAAACAAAACAAAACAAAACAAAACAACCAAGGGAAAAAAAACCCCACCACACTTAGAATGCAACATTATCCCTTTTTTAAGACTTCAAGTGAGTTTTATGCAGTGCATAAAACTTGTGCTCAATTTCTGCACAGTAGTAAATTTTATCACTGAAAAAAGAATCTGTTCCCTTTTATCCTGTATTCTTTTCCATCGTAATAAGCTCTTGAGCAAAAACCTTGTGTCTGAAATAATTCAAGCCACCTGAGGCATCCAGATATCTAATTTCTATTAAAATTAATGTGAACTGGTCATCTGTATCAGACAGGCAGCTCTGAAAAAGTCAGTCTGTGATCAGCAGAATACATTTGATTGGTGTCTCTAACAGCGAGAAGGTGGTGGTTGTGATCTCAGTTAGAAAGGAAAATCTCAACCTGACCACATATGTTTCCTCTTTATTTCTCCAAATACCAGGTTTCCCTGAGACAGCAAAGCTTCTCTTGGAGAGGATATAGGGGAAAATCAGTTGAAAACTGAGGAAGGAAAAAAAAAAGAAAGAAAAAGTGATTCACATACTCCTTATTCATTCACATTCAAACAGGAAAGCTTTTGGGAATTTCAGCACAAACAAGCCTGGCATTCCCTAGCAAGCTACCAGCAAGCTGTGTAAATTAATACCTAATATATAGTTCCCTAGCAACACTACACTGGATATTAGTGGGTGCTCTAAGTCCATTAACACTGGCAGTGAGAAGGATTTTCTTTCTTGTAATCCAATGGTGGGGTGAGGCTTCTTGAATACACTTTCCGTAGGAAACAGTTTGGAAATGCTACATACTTCTTTAAGTATTGAATTTCCAGTGTTTTCATTCACAGCACCACATCACAGAGAGAGAAGATGGTTGTCCAGTGAACCACTTCACCCTAAACTCTTCCCAGCTTGATTTTAAAAATATTTCTCTGGGCAGAGCTCTGGAAAGGGCTCTCTAGGTCACAGGTGAGTCATTGACCATACTTGTTCTAAGTGGACAATTCCTACTTAGAACATATGGAAATTATTCATCAATAACTTCACCCTCTCTTAAGTTTGCAACCTTTTTGGTGTCATGTGTCTCTCTGACTTGTGAAAGCAGTAAGTCTTGCAGAAAAATTATTGGGCAATCAGTTCTACTCTAATATTATAAAAGCCTTAGTCTGTCAGACCATAACGCTTTATTCACACTCTGATTGATTGTCTAAAACAACCAATCAGAGTGTGAGCATTCAGACAGGAGCGGGCAGCCGTGCCGCCATGATAGTGGCGGTGGAGCGGGGCGTGAGACCAGCAGAGCTGAGGCCTGACATGACAATGGCAACGGACGAGGGAGGGGGTGAGGCCCCGGCTCCATCTCAAAGCAGCAGAGGGGAGATGGGGCAGAGGGGGAGAGCAGGTGTGGCATGGGCCCAAAGCGGTGGAGGGGGAGGGGTGTAACAGCTCCAGGGGGAATGGGGGATCAGCTCTGACCTCAGCCTGAAGCAGTGGGGGGAGGGGGGAAATGGATCAGGACTGAAGTGGCGGGGAGGAGCCAGGGAGTGGCTCTAGCTGGGGGAGCATGGATGCAGGCCTCTGTCCCTGCCCATCATTCTTGACAGGCAATTTGCTAGTATAATCATAATACTCATAAGTAGGCAATCATCTGTATTATTAAAAGTTTATATAAAATTAAATACAGTAGAGGCCACAGTTTCTGGAGCACAACATAAATCAAAGTTGAGTTTGTACACAACAGCAGCTGACATTTCAAAAGCTAACTCTTGGTTCATGCAAGGTTTATCCTTCCTCCAATCTAGCGGTGGTCAACCGCTGGCCTGTGGACAGTTTTCACCTGTGAAGCCATGTCATCTGGCCTGTTAGTCTCTCTATAAGTCTAAACATTTGGTGGTAGTGGAGCAGTGAAAGTATTAATTGCTACTCCCAGGCTGCCAAATTCCTGGACCCATGGAGAGCCCTGGGAGCTGAATGATTTGTGACCCTGTGTTCTAGACTGTGCTGATGCACAGTGGGGTCAGTGCACAGGGTTACTTCCTTTCTAGATCTGGTATGTGGGGTTGGGCCGGTGCATGGCTGGATCCAATGCATGGGATCAGGCAAGAGCATAGTTGGATCTGGCACATGGGGTTGGGTTGCGTACTGTACCTGACTAGTGCTTGTGGCCAGATCTAGCACACTGGATTGCACCCACAGATCCAACCCATGCACTGACCCCACTCTGGATCCAGTCTTAATACTACCCCTGCACCATGCATGTAGCCCTTAGGCCAGAAGTTTTAGCACCACTACTCTAATCAGTCAAGATATCCTGCCATGTGATTTTTGCATAACGACAATGAAGTGTCTTATACTGTAACTTTTCCATAAATCAGCCCTGGGACATACCCATTTCACACTACTTTTAAAGTACAGAGGTGTGACTGAAACACATGGAGGTATGCTGAGCTTGTTTAGATATGAATAGCACTAACTGGGAGGCTTTTACACATGTTATAATCCCTAAACAAGCCAGTAAAAGCCAGTAAAAAAAGACACTTTCCACTTCTACAGGTCATTGTCACAGTGGATTCCACAGGATGATTGTCTTACATGCTTGCTTTATTTGTAGGTCCAAAGATGGTTGATGAAGCTGACCCGGGATTGACAGACTCTGTTGCAACTTGGGCACTTGTTTCTGTGTGGGGTGGGTGGCTTTGGATGTTTGGTTTGGTCTGCAACACACCGTTGCTGCTGTTTGGTTTGGTCTGCAACACACCGTTGCTGCTGCTCCTGCTTTTCCATCTTCTATTGTCATTGTAAGGTTTCAAAGTACTGAGATACTTTAAGCGGACTCTTCCTCCATTTCAGGCAGTCCTGGGTGACAGTCTCCCATGAGTTGATGTCAAAGTTACATTTTTTTCAGCTTGGCCTTGAGGACATCCTTGAAGCACTTTCTCTGCCCTCCTTTTAAGCATATGCCATGACTGAGCTGGGAGAATAAAACTTGCTTCAGGAGCCTTGAGTTGGACATCCAGATGATGTAGCTGGCCCAGTGAAGTTTATGTTGGATGATCATCACCTTAATGCTCATAGTGTTTGCTTGCAAGAGGATGCTAATGTTAGTGCATCTCTCTACCCATTGGATTTAAAGGATCTTCCACAAGCAGCATTGATGGTACTTCTCCAGTGACTTGAGGTATCTCTTGTATTTGTCCATGTCTCAGCTCTGTAAAGAAAGGTAGGGATCATGACTGCTTGATAATAAATTATTAGCTTTGTTTTGAATCTGATATTGTGATAATCAAACACCCATTTCCTCAGGCGTCCAAAGGGTGCACTTGCTCTTTTAAGGTGATGTTGTATTTCTTCATTGATATCAGCCTTCTGTGAGAGATGGCTTCTGAGGTATAGGAAATATTCAGTGTTCTCCAGACTCTCACCATAAATCTGAATTACTGGAGCTTGGGAGACCAAGTTGATGGATGACCTTATTTTTCTGAATGCTAAGTGTCAGTCCCATTTTCTTGTAAACCTAGGTAAAGATGTCAACAATTACCTGAAAGTCTGCTTCCAAGTGAGCACACACTACAGCATCATCAGTGTACTGGAGCTTGATGGTTGAGGTCAGGGTGGTCTTGGTTTTGGCTCAGAGTTGACTGAGATTAAACAGTTTACATTCAATTGGTAGTTCAGCTTCACTCTGATTGGAAGCTTGTTGGTTGTCAGATATAGCATTGCAGTAAGGAATATCAAGAAGAGAGGAGAGATGATGCAGCATTGCTTAACTCCCATCATAACCTCAATGGAATCTGTGATAGATCTGTTATTGAGAACTGCTACTCGCATACCATCATGGAGCAGACAAAGAATGCTGACAAATCCTTCAAAAGGATCCTCCACAATGCGTCTCAGTTGACAGAGTTGAAGGCTTTTGTGAGGTCAAAGAGTGCCATATAGAGAGGTTTATGTTGTTCCTGGCATTTTTTTATTGCATCTGGCAAGCAGTGAAGATCATGTCAATTGTACCTCTTGAAGCCCTAAAGCCACACTGAGGTTCTGGGAGGAGCTCTTCAGCTAGTGGAAAGAAATGGTTCAGGAGGGTTCTCCCAATGATCTTTCCTGTAGTGAATAGCAAAGTGATCCCTTTGTAATTTTCACAGTCAGACCTGTGATGTGAGCTCAGGGATTTCAGTGGGGATTCCATCAGTTCCAGTTGCCTTGTCATTCTTCATCTGCTTGATGGCTTTCCTCACCTTGTCAAAGGTTGGAGGGATTCTGAGATTTTCTGTGGATGTTGCAGGAGCACTCTTGTCAACAACAGAGTCTAAACTTAGAAGGTTTTCAAAATGCTCCTTCCAGTGGGCTTTCTTCCAAGGCTCCTTTCCTTGATCAAGTCTCCTCTATCCTTAGGTCTCAAGGGGGTTGGTCCCTGAGTGTTCAAACCTTAGATAGCTTTGATGGCACTGAAAAAACTGTACATACTATGCATGTCAGCAAGATGGTGAATCTCCTTCACCTTGTTTTCCCTCCATATGTCCTTCATATTGCGGATCCTCCTTTGAACCTCTTCCTTGGCTTGTTGGTGATTCAATTTATTTTGCTTGCCAAGCACAAAAGGCCTTGTGCTTGCAATTGATCAACTCTTGGATCTCCCAGTCATTCTCATCAAACCAGCCTTGATGTTTCTTGAATAAAAAACCAAGCGCCTCTTCACAGGCACTGATGACAGTGGACTTGAAGATACCCGAATCACTGCCAACATTTTCCCACTGTTGTTAATTGGAATCCACCAGTTTTTCATTGAAGTACTGGTGGAAGAGTTCTTGCTTGATTGGGTCCTTGAATGTTGATTTTCCATTGACATTGCTTGTGTTGCAGTCATCATTTGGGGGCCAGATTGAGTGACATAGTTGAGTGGATGAGTTGATGATTGGTCCAGCAATCATTAGCTCCTAGCATAGCTTGGGCACAAACAACGATGTAGTCAATCAAGTGCCAATGCTTAGATTGCAGGTTGTCTTGATGTCTTGTGCCTGTTCTTGTGGTGGAACAGGTGTTTAGTGATGATGAGTCCATGTTCTGCATGGGTGACTGGTGCCTCTTGTCTTGAGTCGGGGGGGCATGTGCCCCCCCCCCCCCCCGGCACCAGTCAGTGACTGGGTAGGGGGTCCCCGGTGGTTGATCCCACTGACTGGGCAGGGGGGGGGAGATTCTCCAGTGGCTGATCCCTCTGACTGGCGGGACACGGGGGGTCCCCTGTGGCAGATCTCAGTCACCAAAAAGCAGCCATGCCAATTCTGGAAGTCCTGCTGCCCCCGTTGCTCCTTGTCCTCAGGACAACCTGCAGCTCTGTCCCGTGCCTGCCCCACCCCATCTAGGCAGCACCTGCTCCAGCCCCAGCACCTGCCCTTCTCCCTCCCTCACCGCAGGGGGCATAGATCTGCACCCCCATGCCCCTTTCCTCCCCCCTCCCTTTCCACCACAACAGACTTACCAGCTGCATGTAGCTATCCAAGCTGCCGGGCTGTGGTCCTCACTGCTTACATGCTACACTGGCTGTATGCATGCACAGGCACTTATCAGCCAAATTATCGGCTGCATCAGTCCAATTTCCAATACAATCAATTTTCTTTATATTGGTGCCGATCTGATATTGGACCCATGTATTGGTGCACCTCTACTTTCAACAGATTGGAAAGTGATTATTAAAAAGCAGCCAATCATAGGATAGACATAGTTAAGCCATAAGTTTGTGATCTGCTAACCAGATTTTCTTAAAAGAATATCTAAGTGATTCAAAATAAATGTACTTTATTGAATTCTGGTATAAGTCAAATCCAAATCAGGGTTTTACTGCATTCTTATTTTCTATATAAGGTACCAGAAGAAGATGAAATTTTAAATGTACAATTGTTGTGTGTATCAGAAGCAAGGATTACAGAGATGTCATGATCTACTCCTGCTTTGAAACTTTGGTTTCCTCTACCTTTCTTCCCCAACCCAAGGGTTAGTATTTCTCAAGCAGCATAATATGGAAAGAATCCAGTGACTCATGAGTTCCCTGACAGGCACAGCATCTCCTCCACACAGAGGCCTTACCCACATCTGCAAATTTTTATCACCCTTGCAAATGCTTCCAGTTCCCTAGGATGCACCTGTCAGTCAATATCTTCATTCTGACAGACTCTCATCTTCAGCACAACCACCAGATGCCAGAATAGAAAAAAGCAGAGCATACTGACAGGGGAATTGTAACTTCTTGGTCTTTGCCAGGCCTCCATATTTTTGTCAGGCTCATGCTTCCAGTGGTGATACTGACCTGAAGCAAGGACATTCCATTTAAGTTAATTGACTAAATCCTATTTCACTTTATATATTATAGTTATTCATCTATGTCACTCCTAAATTATAGTTATTCAGCTATATCACTCCAGTTTTTATCCCTTATTCAGCTTGCAATTATGTGCACAAAAGCATCAATAGGGCTGCAAGGTGGTTGGACAGCTGCACATTGCCACAAGTCCAACTGCACATTGCCACGGTCACAAGGCCAGCTAAATTTGAAAGATGTAACTGCACAAAAACCCATGAAAAGTGAGTGTCAGGTGCTGATGCTGCTTCTACCTCCTCCATTTTGCTTTTGGAAGTTGCACAAATAGGGCAGTTCTAGTTCACCACAGTGAAATGGAATCCAAAACTCTGCATAAGTGTTAAATGCTAGTTATGCAAGGTGCATGTGCTATTTAGGTATGTAAAGTGAAATTGGATTCTCCCCAGTGAGCATACTCACATGAATAAAGAGTACTCACATTATTGAAGGTTGCTGGACCAGTCAGTATTTCCAAGTATTTGCTACTCTGTGATGATTTTAGGACTTTGGTAGGTCCAATTTTTATTTTAAGAAGAAAAGTCAGGGGTAATTCTTCATCTGGTATAAATCAGTGTAGCCCCAAGAAAGTTCATGTGGCTATGCTTATTTACGATGCATGAGAATCTGACCCTTAATTTATTGCAGAGACCTTAAATGGAGTATGTTGGGCTTGTTTAAAAACAGTCAGGATTTTGTGAACATTATGTGATTCTGAAATTGATTCTACTTTCAGAATATATTACTTAATTTAAAAAGGAATGCAAATTTCTCTCAAAATGTTTTCAAAATTAATTTTCCCATTTTAATGTCCAATTTTAAAAATGTCCAATTTAAAAAAAAAGCCTCTTTTTACCTCAAAGAAAGGTATGTTTTATCTACTTCAAATGATTGTCTTCTTTTCCATTTATGTGTTACAGACTACAAGAAAAGAATTTGAGGCTTTTGCAATTATAGGATATAGTTCTACAGATTTTGTCTTTCTCATAATGGCCAAGACTTGACATGTAGTAAAGACATATATCTAGTAAAGACAGAAGGGTCCTGTTCATCCTTATGCTGAATGTCTCTCAAAAAATACACACCTGATTTAAAATTATGTAAATGATTAAACGTATAATATTTGTGTTTTGCTAGCAAGTTTGTTTTACTTGTCTAGAAATTACATTAAGTCAGTAAGTAAATGAGATTGTTGAGGCCAAAATCATTCATAGCTTATTGTTATTTGTAACAGGAAACTGTGCTTCTCCATAGTAAAAGACAGTAGAGGGAAACTAGGAGTGCTTCAAGAATAAACCTTAATGTCATACACATTTTGAAGTAATATAGAAAAAGAAACTTTGAACTGGCTTGTATGCTAAAGATTTTGCTACTGGTTGAACATTTGGTTAAATGCAGCAGAACTTATACTACTGGTAAGGTTGCTTAGATATTAGAGATGTAATACTGCCCTGGAAAGTAGGGGTATTTGGGGCACCAGTGGCTGCCATTCTTGCACATGCCTCATAATTTGCAATGGACAGCAAGCAAGCTTGTTAGGTGGAGAATGATTCAAGCCATGGGCATTGAGTTAGCAGGAGAGCATAGCTTTACAACAGAAAGCATTCAGGATGTCCTAAAGGAATTCAAAGTAAAGTATCTGAAGAAGGACTAGGTATATACAAAGGTCCACCAGTTTCATTTGTGATGGATCCAACCATGACATTGATTCTAATGAAGTCTTGTCATGTTGTATTTGCCATCCATCCAAAGACTGTTGCGGGTTTGTACATCATTTTGTAGATCAAGGGGCATGTCTACATGAGATGCTCTACTGTGCAGTAAACTAATCTTACTATTAAGTAAAGCATCACCATCTATACGTGCACAGCATTTACTGCACAGTAGATTAGTTTACTGCATGGATGCTTACTACCTGTAAATACAGGTAGTAGATTAACTGTGCAGTAGTTACTCTCCCTGCAACTCTCCCTGAAGAGTAACTACTGCACAGTAGTACATGTGTAGACTGCTGACCAGGAGCAAATTACTTCCGGTCAGCCCAGACAGCAGGGGGTGGGGAAAATGTCCCTTCCCCCAGGCAGCTGCTTCCTAGCCCCATGCCCCAATCAGTAGATCAGGGCATGGGGCTGGGAGTATGTCCTTTTCCCTATCTGCTGCTTCCTAGCCCTGTGCCCTGTGGATTTAGGCACTGGACTAGGAGGCAACTTCCCTGGAGGCAGGACAGCTTCTCCCATCCCCCAGAGACCAGCACTTAACCTTGGTGCCCCCTGCCAGTCTGTGGCTGGCACCCTGAGGAGTCTGGAGCTCTTCCTGGCTTCTGTAGGGGGGTACAGCAGGACTAGGGTAGCTCTGCACTGAACTGCTCCCCTGGACATGTCCAGATGAGCATGGACGTTTGGTTCCCTGGGGACAAGTAGCAGTGGCATGCCTTGCACTGCAGCTACTTTTCCCTGGAGAATGCCTGTGCCACACACGCTTTGATCCATGGCAAGTTACCCCGGGGGTGGTAGAGGAAGCTGGGGCAAACACAGTGCTGGCCCCAGAAGCCTTACCTAGGGTCTTGGGGGCCTCCTGGGGCTGCAGCTGCAGTGATCCTGCTGGGTAGAGCCTGGCTGGCAGCTGCAGCATGGCTCTGGGTGGTCCAGCTCCACTTTTCAGCAGCACACACTGCCCGAGTATGTGCTGCTCCAGTTTTTTTTTATTTCTGTGGGGTTTTTTGAACCCTGAATATCCAGAGGTAAAAAAAAAAAACGGTGGAAAAAAAACTGGAGCAGCACACACATGGGCAGTGTACCCTTGCAGTGCGGAGAATACCTAACTGTGTGGTATGTGGTGCTGCAGACATGTTTACGGTGCCACATACCACACTACCATGCTCGTCTGGACACACCCCTTGGTAGCAAATTTATGCCTGTCCAGTGCAAATTTCCTCCAGATGGGTAAATGTGCAGACACTCTGCTGGGGAAAGCTTACTGTGCAGTATTTTGTTATGCAGTAAGCTTACAATGCATTAATAGCATGTACAGACATGCCCAAGGGGCATGTCTACATGAGATGCTACTTGCAGTCATTAATGCACATTTACTTAGTACTTGTAACAAATACTAAATAAATGATCAGTACTCAGAGTTACTGTGCAGTAGCACTGGTGAGCATCTTTTAGGTGATGCTACTGTGCAGTAGCCTAATAATACTGTCGAGTAGCATATTAGCACTGTCTATGCTGTGACATGCCACGGTGCAGTATTTTTCAGCTACTGCACAGTTAGTGTCTTGTGTAAACATGCCCAAGGTGTCCTAGAGGCAGCAGTAAATCTGTCATGGTCTACTTCCATTGTCCCCTTCATGAAACCAAATAGTGATATTTGAACATGTGCTGATTATAAGTGTATGATAAGTAAAGCACTGAAGAAATATCTATAGTAGATTCCAGCCATAAACCAGCTGCTTCCCACTCTTGCTGGAGGGAAAGTTTTTGCTTAAGTGGATTTGGCACAAGCATAGCAACCACTCCTTGTGGACAATCAAGCTTCTAATGCCCACCCACTGAGGAGCATTCTAAACCCAGCACCCACAATTTTGAGTCATCATTGCACCAGGAATTTTCTAAAAGTTTATGGGAGATTACTTGTAAGTCTAAAGGGAGTCATGACATATTTTGACAATGTCCCTAGTGGAGCAGAATCCATGCAAGAATTACTTGTTTGACTGTGTGAAGTATTTCGCTGCATTACTAACGCTGGCTTAAAACTGAAGAAAAAATGTGTTTTGGGGGTAACCAACACTGAATTCTTGTTATTTTGAGTTGACGCAAATGGAATTCACCCAACAAAAGGGAAAATAGAAGCAATTCATGGAGCTCCAATGTCCAGGAACAAGCAGGAACTGCAAACATTCCTGGGTTCAGTTAACTACAGTTGGGCCTGTAGGGGGCTGTTAGGAAAGCTAAGGAGGACATAGAGCTAGGACTAGCATCCAAGATCAAAAATAATAAAAAGTCCTTTTTCAAATATATAGGGAGGATGAAGAAGGCACCGGGAAATGTGGGGCCCCTGCAAGATGTGCTGGGCAATCTGGTGGTTGCGCCAGAGGAGAAGGCAGACATTTTTAACAAATTCTTCACCTCCGTTTTCTTGTGCAGGGACTGGGACTCCCCCACCGTGTTTCAAGACGGACTTGAGGGGAAAGCCTCAAGACCTAAGGTTGAGGAGGACCGGGTTAGAGTGCTTCTGGAGGGGCTGGACGTGTTCAAGTCAGCAGGTCCAGATGTTCTCCACCCCAGGGTGTTGAGGGAGCTAGCAGGGGTTATTGCTGGGCCCTTGGCATGGCTTTATGAGCGCTCGTGGTGCTCGGGCCAGGTGCCAGATGATTGGAAGATAGCCAATGTGGTCCCCATCTTTCAGAAAGGGAGGAGGGAGGACTCGGGCAACTATAGGCCCATCAGTCTTACCTCAATCCTGGGGAAACTCTTTGAGAAGATCATCAAGGAGCACATCTGTGATAGGCCAGGATTGGGGATGATGCTCAGGGGCAACCAGCATGGTTTCATTAGGGGCAGGTCATATCAGACCAACCTGATTGCCTTTTACGATCAGATCACAAAAGCATTGGATGCAGGTGTCACCATGGATGTAGTCTTTCTGGACTTCAGCAAGGCCTTTGACACTGTCTCCCACCCCATTCTCATTAAAAAACTAGGTGACTGTGGCATTGATGCCTTCGTGGTCAGATGGATTGCTAATTGGCTGAAGGGTCATACTCAGAGGGTGGTGCTGGATGGGTCATATTCGACCTGGGGGGAAGTGGGCAGCGGAGTCCCCCAGGGCTCGGTCCTTAGGCCCACACTGTTCAATTTCTTTATCAGCGATTTGGACGATGGGGTGAAAAGCAACCTGTTCAAATCTGCTGATGATACCAAAATTTGGGGTGAGGTGGGCATGTTAGTAGGGAGGGAAAGACTGCAGAAAGACCCGGATAGGTTGCAAGGGTGGGCTAACAAAAACAGGATGCGTTTCAATACGGACAAGTGCAGGGTGCTGCACTTGGGCAGTAGTAACCAGCAACACACTTATAAGATGGGAAACTCCCTTCTTGAGAGCATGGAGGCAGAAAGGGACCTTGGAGTCATCATTGACTCCAAGATGAACATGGGCCGACAATGCAAGGTCACGGTCAGCAGGGCTAACCGGACCCTATTGTGTATCCACAGGTGCATCTCAAGTAGGGCCAAGGAGGTGATCCTCCCCCTCTATGTGACACTGGTCAGGCTGCAGCTGGAGTACTGTGTCCAGTTCTGGGAACCCCACTTTAAGAGGGATGTGGACAACATTGAGAGGGTCCAGAGGAGGGCCACCCACATGATCCGGGGACAGCAGGGCAGACCTTACAATGAGAGGCTATGGGACCTGAACCTGTTCAGCCTTCACAAGAGAAGGCTGAGGGGGGACCTTGTGACCGTCTATAAACTCACTAGGGGGGACCAGAAGGGTTTGGGGGAGACCTTGTTTCCCCTAGCGCCCCCCAGGATAACAAGGAATAACGGCCACAAGTTGTTGGAGAGTAGGTTTAGATTAGACATCCATAGGAACTACTTCACAGTCAGGGCGGCTAGGATCTGGAACCAACTTCCAAGGGAAGTGGTGCTGTCTCCTACCCTGGGGGTCTTTAAGAAGCGGCTCAATGCCTACCTGGCTGGGGTCACTTGAGCCCAGTTTCCCTCCTGCCCAGGCAGGGGGTCGGACTTGAAGGCTCTACAAGGTCCCTTCCTACCCTACTTCTATGATTCTATGAACTTCCACCATGTCTTCTTAAAAGACAAGGCCATAGTTGCTGAGTCTTTAGATCATCTATTGGACAAAAGCATGCAATGTGGAAATGGACTAAATGTAATGATAAGGCATTCAATAATGTGAAGCAATTGCTGTTATTCCACAGTGTATTAGTTCAATGTGACATGGAGAAGACATTTCTGTTTGTCTGATATTTCACCATTCAGAACTGGGGCTGTCCTGAGTAATCTTTAGAACAATGGCAATTTGTTCTTCTTATGAAGAATTATACCCAAATTGACAAGGAAGTTCTGGTGATCATTTCTGTGGTAAAGGACTTCCATGACTGCTTACATGGCTGTAAATTAATGATTGTGACAGACTATAATCTGCTACCGTGATTGCTAAGAATAGACCAACATTCTAAATCATTTTGCTGCATATGATATGTTGGTCCTTATTTCTCAATGCATATGACAACAAAATTCAGCAGCACCCTGGGAGATTGATGGTGCAGATGCATTAAGCAAATTGCTGTTACCCAGTCCTGAATTCACTGTTTCTTCTGTGTCTGAGGTTCTAATGCTAGAATCAACTCCTGATACAACTGTAGGTCATGTATACATATAGATTTTGTGGCTCATTTCAAGGCCAGATAATCTTCATTGCTGTTGATTCCTTTTACAAGTGGCTTTAAGTTACTCCAGTTGCATCGATAATGTTATGTTTCATAATCCAAGGTTTATTCAAACAATTTGCATTGGTGATCACTGATGGTGATGGGAACCTACAAGTAATTATTAGCTTACTACATGTACAGCTGCTGATGATCTCCTAAGTGGAGATTTGTTTGGATCAGCTCCACCCAGACCTGGTAGCTAAGCAAAGCAGGAAATTCAGTTCTCTACAAAACAGGCTATTTCACCTATGCAGACTTTCAAACCAAGTGATTCTGTATATATGCAAAACTATGCAAACAGGCCACAATGGGTGCCTGCAACTCTCCCTGAAGCAACAGGACCAATGTCATACAAAGCCAAGACTCCAGATAGCAAGACATTTTGCAGATAATTTGGTTACCAAATGTTCCAAAATGCAAAGTCAAGTTCTAGAGGATGTACCATATATAGATCCAGAAAACATCATATGGCCAGCAAGACTGGTTCTTACAAGTCCATCAGCTTATGTTCTAGACCCATTAAATCCTCCAGCTGCTGAAGCAACTCAAGAGGAGCTAAAACAGCCTGCCATCTCCGGTGAGATGATGCCAACCCCTTATATGGGTCACCGGAGGACAGTCAGTCACCATTCAGCCCAAAGTACTTTAAGGACTATGTTATTTACAGGGGAGGGGTATTATGTACTGTTATGTACATGTGTATTAGGGCTGTGTGAAATGTCACTGTTCCATTGCGACTTCAGTTTTGAGGTCTGGATAGAACAGTGTTTTGTATCGAATATAATTTCATGCCAAAACAGCCTCACTGTTTCGCTTCATTGAAACAGCGAGGCTGTTTTGACCCTGTTTTGACAGTTTTGCTGGACCATGGTCCCAACCCCAGCCCAGGGTGGAAATCAGCCAAGCTGGGCTGACTTCCCAGATTGCACTGGGGGCTGGAAGGCAGCCCAGCTGGGCTGCCTCACCATCTCTGTGTGCTAGATTGTGGGGAAAGCAGCCCAGCTGGGCTCTCTCTCCATCCTCTGCACTAGATCGCGGAGGGGCGGGGAAGCAGTGATGCAATCTAGCACAGGAGATGGAGAGGCAGCCCAGATGGGCTGACTTCCTGCCCTGGGCAGGGGTTGGGAACTCAGCCCAGTTGGGCTGAGTTCCTTTCCCCAGCTCCATGGTCCAGCGAAACTGTTGAAACAAGGTCAAAACAGCCTCACTGTTTCAATGAAGTGAAACAGTGAGGTTGTTTTGTCATGAAATTATATTGGATATAAAACACTCTTCTGTCCGACTTTGCTGGACTTTTTGAAGGGCTCTTGGCTGGAGTCTTCTCAGGAGTCTTGGCCGCAGGATTTTCTGGAGTCTTGAACTTGTTCACTTGCGTGGTGTCGCATCAGATCAAGTGTTGTAAAGTTGAAACTGATATCAGAAAGTTGAAATGGTGTCAATTTCATAGATTCATAGTTTCATAGTAGGTAGGGTCAGAAGGAACCTGAAGAGATCATCTAGTCCCACCCCCTGCCATGGCAGGAAAGAGTACTGGGGTCAAATGACCCCGGACAGATGTTTGTCCAGCTTTTTTTTAAAGACCCCCAGGGTAGGAGCCAGCAGCACTTCTTTTGGAAATTGGTTCCAGGTCCTAGCCATCCTGACAGTGAAATAGAGCTTCCTAATGTCTAGCTTGAAACTACCCTCCGCTAGCTTATGTCCGTTGTTTCTTGTAACTCTTGGGATTGCTCGGGGGAACAGGGACTCTCCCAGTGCCTGCTGGTCCCCTTTGACTACTTTGTAGACTGCCACTAGATCCCCTCTCAGCCTCTTTTGGAGGCTGAACAGGTTCAGGTCCCTCAGCCTCTCCTCATAGGGCCTGCCCTGCTGACCCCTGATCATGTGGGTGGCCCTCCTTTGGACCCTCTCCATATTGGCCACATCCCTCCTGAAGTGCGGCACCCAGAACTGGATGCAGCACTCCAGCTGTGGCCTGACCAGTGTCGCATAGAAGGGAGGATGACTTCCTTGGACCTGCTTGAGATGCATCTGTGGATGCACGACAAGGTATGGTTGGCCTTCCTGACCACATCCCTACGCTGTCGGCCCATGTTCATTGTGACATCAATGATGACTCCAAGATCCTTTTCTGTCTCAACACTGGCGAAAAGGGAGTTCCCCAGCCTGTAGGTGTGCCACTGGTTCTTCCTCCCCAGGTACATTACCCTGCACTTGTCAGTGTTGAACCCCATCCTGTTCTCATCAGCCCACCCCTGTAACCTGTCTAGATCTGCTTGCAGCCTGTTCCTTCCTACTAGCGTACCCACTTCCCCCCACATCTCAGTGTCATCTGCGAGCTTGAACAGGGTGCCTTCTACCCCCTTGCCCAAGTCACTGATGAAGATGTTGAATAGTGCGGGCCTGAGGACCGAGCCCTGGGGAACCCCACTGCCCACTTCCCTCCAGGTCAAATAAGACCTGTCCACCACCAATGTTATAAACTCTGTAAGTGCAAAATGTTGCAACTCAAAACGTAAGTTGACGATTGCTTGTAATCATGTTTGTACCTGAAACAAAACATATTGGATGCTCTTGCCAGACACATTGCTTTGGGAAGCAGCCTTTTCAATAGCACATTAAGGAGATTTAGATCAGTAACTCCCAGTAGAAATTTCTCTCCATGTACAGGATTCTTTCTGCAGGACCACTGTGGGACTGAGGCCTAATTAAAAGGCTACTGGTTTTACAGAGACCTATGAATGGTAAGACCATCTTTATGAGTTGCGTGAGGTTTAGATTCTTAGCTGATAAATATCAGTGCAAAGCCACTGGCCCCTTTGGTTTTCAAGCCATCATAATGAAGATAAGCACATCCATGGCTTTTTCCCTAGAAAAGTCAGCTAGCACCTGAGGTATCTCATTCCATTTTTGATTTGTCAAGGTGACAAACATTTATGAAGCCAATCATTTGTTAAATGGTCATTGAATTTTGTGGGTTTCTGTTTTAAAGCTGATTTAGCCTTTAGGTAGTACAATTACTGCACTTTATTTGAAGCAGTAAGAGAAGCATTAGGATAAAACCTGGACATAAACAGAAAAGGACCCCACTCTAGTTCTAATAAAATGGAACTCATTTTTGCTTTTGTATGATGACATCCTGGTGGGGTTAACTTTCCAGAGTGCCATTTGCAATCAATGGTTGCTCCTGCTGAATAGAAGTACCACTGAAAAATTGAATTCCTGAATTTTGGTATCCACATTGCTATACATTTCAAAGGCACTGAGTTGTAATCTCAGGCTTTCTCCTAAAAGGTGTTCATGTGCTATTTCTGTTAGGATATAAAGTAGGAAAAAAATATTGATTGTCCATAAAAAGGCATAAAGGATGCTCTCACTTCTTTCTCTCCACCAGTATCTGCAACCAAGGTTTTTGAAGAAGAGAAGGCTAGCGCATTTTTCTGGCACTGAACACTTCCAGATTGTGTCTAATTTTTTGTGGTTATGTAGGATAAAATAATGATATAAGCATGATTAAATCTCATGTTTCAGAGTTAAGTAAATAAGAAAGGAATACACTTCCTTCTGGGAAGTTTACATTTTGTTTAAAATATCAGGTATCAGCTAATGGCATAGCTATGATTCTAAGTCAGAGAAACCTATGTTCTTATTTAAAGAATTATGAGTAGATCCTGTACATCTGTGCACACATGTGCATGCACACACACACACACACACACAACCCCCCCCCAAAAAAAAATTCAAATGTGTTTTATCTCTTTGCATTAGTCAATCTACTATCTCAGTTGAAGCAACAATTATATAGCCAGCAAAGCAGCCCATGGTGATATATTGCTGCAAAAATACACACCAGAAATCAGATCAGGAAGATGAGATGTAGCCATTATATTCACCAGTGGCTTCAAAACATGAACAGTCCAGAAGGAGTTTCCAGCAAGGTAAAATCTAAAAAAACACATCAAGAAAAAAGGGAAGTAAAGTCCCAAAAGCATGCAACAACTGGATTCCCACTAGCAGAAAAAGAAAGACAGTGCCATGGGTTAGACTCAGGTTTAACTGCCATTGCTAATTGTTCAGTCCTGGGTGGGGAAGATTAAATAGGATAAGGACTATATCACCTGGTGGATAGTAGAGTTGTATCACTTGCCCACTGTAGAAGACAACAGAAATATCTGTACCTGGAACACCTGTCTTAGCATGACACCTGTTTTTTTCTGGAAGAATGATTAACAGGGTAGCAGAGGGTATTTCAAAATTGATTATTAATTTTAATGGGATATAGCAGGCCCCTTAGCTTTATGAAGGGATCTGCCTGAGTTAGTACTACCATATTAGAAAGCTTTTCATAGATAAAAAACTTTTACCTGCTTTTGATGTTTGAAAATGGAGTTACTTGAGCAAGTTGGCCCCCTTATCCAGTGATGAGGACAGAGCTGACTTTAGAGTCTTTGGAAAACAGGGCATTGGGACTTATGAAGAATGGCAGGCAGGGTAATATCCTAGGTTTGAAAAACAGGCTATTTTGCAATAGATTGCAAACCCATAGATCTATAGAATGGAAAATGGTCTCTCCAGAAAACTTTAAGAGAACCCTTTTTTCTTTGTCTTGCTTCACTGTGCATGCATCTGCATGAGATTCTGACTGCAGTAGCTGAAAAATACTGCGCAATAGTGCGTCCCAGCACAGACAGTGCTAATATGCTACTGAACAGTATTATTAAGCCACTGCTCGGCCGTGTCGCTTAAAAGACATTTGTTGTCACTACTTCGCAGTAACTCCAGTGATTATACAAGTACGAAATAAATGTACAGTAATGACTGCACAGTAATGTCTTGTATAGATGTGCTCACTGTCAGTGTTTCTAATAGTACACTTATGGGGAGGGTCTTGAGTAATCTTCAAAACAAGAAACTGCAGGTACCTTGCAGGGTTGGACTGGGTTCACTAAATCACTGCCTGCAGAAGAGAAAGCTTTTCTCCAAAGATTCTACTTTCCTCTTTTGTCCAGCCTTCCTTGTTAATTGTAAAGAATTATTAGGACACCTGACTATTCTATTTTCTGTGTTGTTACTGAATATTGGATTTATTTTTTTTCTCCTAGTGTACAGGTGGATTATTCTAAGAACACCATAGCTTGTGTTAGGGTCTTTAAGGAAGGTGAATTAATAAAATGCATATCACTGGGCATGTCTACATGTTCATTAATGTGCAGTAGTTACTACGCATTTAATTTAGTACTTGTTTAATGAAGTAATAACTAAATGCTCAGTAACTGAGGTTACTGCACAGTAGCACCGGTGCATGGGTTTTCGGTGATACGTACTGTGCCATAGCCTAATAGTACTGCACAGTAGTGTATTAGCACGGGTTTTGCCTGGCATGCTACTGAACACTGTTATTAGGCTACTGCGCATTAAGTGTCGCATGTAGACATGCCCAGCAAATTTAGTTTAGAATTTGGGAGCTTAGAGGCCAGTAATTTATAAGACATGAAAGATGAAGGTTAACAGGCAATTATAAGGGCAATTCTTTTTTACATTGCTAGGATAAGAGCATAGTTGGAGTCATAAAGTTCTGCCGTTTGGAAAGGAATGAGGGGTAGCATCTGACAGGATTTCTGACAAAGCAGTTTGATTACATGTCTTTTGATGTACATTGTATGAATCTGAATGTTGGCATAAATGTGTCTTAGAGGATATTACTGGGTCCCCCTTTTCTCCTTGACTTGCCATCTGACTGTAGCTGATTGATGTGCTGAATGGTCATCTTTTTTAATCTTTATTTTTTTTTTTTGCAGGGCACAATAATTTATCATGAAACCATATAGGCTACTTAAAAAACAAAACTAAAACCTTCTCTAAGCAATTGGTATTTAGTTCTCCAACAGATAGAATGTAGAATAAAAGGTTACTAACATTTTGGCAGTGTTTTCCTCAGGCTTTCTCTTGTATTTCTGCCAAATAGCTCACAAGGCTCAGATTAGATTAAAATGGCAATGCTCTCTGCTACTTGAATGTAATTAGAACCATTCATTATAGCTCTAGTTGACAGTTTGGCAACCTGTAAATTTTTTTGAATATGGACAGCATTCCATGGAAACAGTTTAAGGAAATCGTGTGTACGAAGAGAGCCCTTTCTTAAATGATGGTAAATGGAAGGCTGTCCATAGTTAGGGAAGTTTACAGGTTGCCAAACAGTCACCTGAAGCTAGAAAGAACAAGTCTAGCAAGCTTGGTGACCTCCCCTCACCCCCAATTGCCATGCATCTTATTATGCAATTGTTTATATTACAAACGATTTGGTATTGCCCTTATAAAATCATAGGGTTGAATAGTGCTAGATAGGAACATAGATAAAGAAAATCTGTTTGCATATATACACCTTTTCTGGGCCAACTCAATACAGAGCTGCAGGGAAGGATTTAGAATGGGCTTTATTAGTATTCCCCAACCTTTCAGGTATGGATGAAATAAAAATGGCTTAAAGAAAGTAGGAACAGACACAACTCATATTTTACCTCTTTAAAATCAATTTTATTTTTCAGTTAAAAACATTATTTTATCTCTCTTTATTATTAGTTTGCACTTTCACATTCTGGCTTTGTCCAGGACATGCTAGAATATAGCAAGGAGTGTGATTCTAAATGTATTCCAACTCAACATAAAACACAAAGCCCATTGACTTCAGTGGGACTATTTCTGTGAGTAAGGTAAACAAGATTTAGTCCAAAGTGCTGGAAATCTTATGAGAACAGCTTGTGTTTTCCCTGCAGCTTGTCACTTCAGAGAGAAAGAGGAAGAGGGTAGATTAACATATTGGGTAATGTGCAGTTTAGTTGTACATTGGTGGTTGCTGGGATACTTAAGTACCCGTACTGGGGAAAATACCCCCCATTGTCCATTTAGTTGCATTGAAAGCTGAAATTCAGGGATATCTTAAATGAGAAACTGGTGATGCAATCAGGGTAATCTTGGAGTAACTTGTTTATTGTCAGGGTTATAAACAAGCTCCTTGTGACAGGACAGAGTGGTTTTCCCATAGTCAAGAAAGGGTTAAAGAGGGCTCTGGGCTCAGCTGGCTCTGCTCTACTGTAACTGCAGCCAATGCCAGGTGCAGAGGGAGGAGAATAAAAGGTTAACTTGGCTCAGGCCAGGGGAGAAGCAATAGATGTCTTGATGCAAGAGGGCTGAAGGAGAGCTCTGTGGTCAACATGAACAACCATGGGCACTGGGAGTATCTGCTATAGGGTGACACCCCCTCAGCCCTGTGTGTGTAGGTCAGGGGTGGGCAAAATGTGGCCCAGGGGCTGGATGTGGCCTACCAGGTCATTCTATCCAGCCTGTGGGGCCCCTAAACATTTTAGAAAATTAATATTAATCTGCCCTGGGCTGCCTGTCATGCAGTCCTTGATGGCTTGCCAAAACTCAGTAAGCAGCCCTCTGCCCAAAATAATTGCCCACCCCTGGTGTAGGTCCAGGACAGATGAGGGCTATGGACTGCAATCTCATATCTCTCTCAGAGAAGTGGCTGCCCTGCTGGGACCAAAGAAGGGTATGAACTGGGGGCCCAAGGAAGGGGAGCTGTCACCAAGGGAACTAGCTGAGGTACAGAGACCAGTCACTGCCTACCATATCCAGGTGGAATGTGGGATACAGAGACAGGGAGGAATACAAGACTGTCTGTCCCAGAGGACAAGGGAAATAGTCAAACAAGAGTTACAATCAATTTTGGATCTTGTGGTGATTGATGAGTCCTTTAACAGCTATCAGAGTCCAGTTGTACTTATCCCAAAACACAACAGGATCACTTGTTTCCATATAGATTTTCAGATACATCTTGACAAATTGGAGGATTGGACCAAAAGAAATTTCATGAGGTTCAATAAGAAGTGCAAAGTCTGGCACTTAGGACAGAACAATCCTAGGCAGGCTGGGGACTGACTGGCTAAGCAGTAGTTCTGCAGAAAAGGACCTGGGGGTTACAGTGGACAAGAAGATGAATATGAGCTAGCAGTGTGCCCTTGTCGCCAAGAAGGCTAACGGCATACTGGGCTGTATTAGTAAGACTGTTGTCAGCAGATCGAAGGAAGTGATTATTCCCTTCTATTTGGCATTGGTGAGGCCACATCTGGACTTCTGTTTTCAGTTTTGGGCCCCCCCACTACAGAAAGGATGTGGACAAATTGGAGAAAGTCTAGCAGAGAATCATAATAATAGTTAAGAGGTTGGGCACATGACTTATGAGGAGAGGCTGAGGGAACTGGTCTTATTTAGTCTGTAGAAAAGAAGAGTGAGGGAGAATTTATAGCATCCTTCAATTACCTAAAGGGGGATTACAAAGAGAATGGAAACAACTGCTGTTCTCAGTGGTGGTAAATGACAGAACCAGGAGCAAAGATTTCAAGTTGCAGCAAAGGAAGTTCAGGTTAGCTATTAGGAAAATATTGCTCATTAGGAGGGTAGTAAAACACTGGAACAGGTTACCCAGGAAGGTTGTGGAATCTCCATCCTTGAAGGTTTTTAAGACCCAGATAGACAATACTACTTTCTGTCTGACCAAAGGATATTGAAGAATTGTCTAGGTTTATTCACAGATCCTGCCCAGAGCAGGGGTTTGGACTAGATGAGGGGTTCTCAACTCCTGGCCCTGGGACCACATCCAGCCTTCAGCATCTCCTCATCTGTTCCACAGAGCTCCTTGGTATGTGGTGCTGGGCAGAGGTGGCATGTGGCCCTATGGCCCTGATCCCTGCACGCAGAGCCCAGCAGAGGTGATGCAGACTCTAGAGCCTGATCCCTGCATGTGGGGCACAGGGGCCTACACAGGTGGTACAGGGCCCTGGAGCCTGATCTCTCCACTGGGAACCAGGCAGAGGCAGCAGGGGCTCACTGAGGCCCCTTACCTGGCATGTGGAGCCTGGCAGAGGTGGTACAGGATCTGAGGACCCAATCCTGGCACACAGGACCTGGTAGGGGCAGCACAGTCTGGACCCAGGTATGCAGGTCTGATCCTGGGGCACAGGGTCCAGTCCAGCCTGTAGGGCCAAAAGGTTGAGCACCACTGGCCTAGATGACCTTTGGAGGTACCTTCCACCCCTCCTTTTCTATGATGCCATAATATTGGCAGAATACTTTCATGCCAATCTTAGAAAAAGATGTCCTTTGCCACCATGTTTGGCCTCTACTAAGTTTAAATACACTAATGCTGTTTGGCCCTCTGGGCCCTGACCACAATCTGCAACTCATGGACCAATCCCTAAATCCTTTTACAGCTTATGCTCCTCAGTAGCACTTATATAGCCACATAGGGCATGTCCCCATGAGTGGGAATGTGTGTTTCCCCAGAGACAAATAGCAGTGGCACATATTTGTGTCATTGCTACTTGTCCCCAGGCATGCCCCTCCACGCATGCTCTGGTGCACGGCAGATTGTCTGGGGTGGGGTAGGGGTGTCTGGGGCCAGCACCTGGGGTTCAGGAGGCCTTCTGACTCTCCAGTAGTGGTGATCTGGGCATGCAGAGCCTGGCTGGCAGCCCAAGCATGGCTGTGACCAGCCAGGCTCTGGTTTCACGTGGCACATGCTGCCACATGCACCGCCCCACTTTTTTTTGTTGCTTTTTTTTTTTTTTAAATGCCAGGAGTTCATATGTGCTGAATGCAGTTTGTGGTGCCTCAAAAGCTTCTGAGTGCATGTGTGTGCTTGTCTGGACATGCCCATAATGGTAATTTTGGCATATACACACAGATGGGATTCTGTGGAGCTAGATTTGCTCTACACTTCCTTTCTGAATATTACTCAATAGGCTTCACTTTAGTCACATAAATGCCCAGACAGAAAGGAATGTCCTGGCTATGCATTTAACACTGCGAAAGTCCAAAAACTTTACTGACAGAAATAAACATTTGACAGCAGGGGAGGCCCTCCTGCCATTCAATCTGTAACCTGGGTACACCCAAGGGTGTGCTATTTTCTCAATAGGATGGAATGGGTAGGCAGGAGGGGTGCTGTGAGAGGGATGCCAGAATTTTGAGCAGATCCCTCTTTCCTTTATAGAGTGAGTCCAACCCCAAAGTTCTTAACTATATACAATTTATTGAGTTATAATATACATAAACATAAAACTAAATATCATATACATATATTTACACAGTGAACGTTAACCAATAACCAATGTCAAACCCTAAATAAAACTATTTACAACGTCACAATGCAACATTTCAATTACAAAATATAAGGCGCAAACATGAACAATCTTAATAACAAAAACTCATAACTTCACTGGACACTAAAAACCATGGACTAAACAGAGACAATGGCTTTATGGCTGATTACCATTTACCTGTTAAGTCTGCCAACTTCTCTGTACTCCACAGGTAAGAACAATCATTTTCCCTTTGGAATGCTCATGCTATAACGTGTAGTTCTACTGTACTTCTCTTATTTTGAAGCTACTCCTGGTAACTCTCTTTGCTCCTACTCGAAAGGGGACTCCATTTCTTTAAGTGAGTGCTTTTCATTTACATCTAGTGTTAAGCATGTGCCATTGTTCTGACTATTATTTTGCCCAAGCTATGTCAAGCTGCTTCTTTCCCAGGCCTGAGGAAGGGCATGTTTTCCTGAAAGCTTGCCTAACATCTCTCCTAACTATACAGCTGGTTCTCTAAAAGGTAGCATCAAAAAGATCCTTGTTTCTCATACAAAAGACCAGGTCTTGCTACATAGCAATTGTGACTTGTTACAAAAACTTCTTAGGTCTATTTGTTTATGCATTTTTCATGCTGTCCTTCCTAACAAAGGCTTAGTATGGCTTACAGCAAGAGAAACAGAACAACTTAAAAGGGCAATTAGGAATAAATATAACAAAACAAAATAAATCAGAAACCCATTAAACAGTCTGTCGGCCTAGCTTTGGTTGTTAAATGCTTGCCCAAATAGAAAGGTTTTGTAGTAGCTCTGAAAGATGTCCAGTTTCAGGCTCTCACAGGCCTCAAGGACTAGAGACAGACATTCAAAAAGCCTGAGCCTGAATTGATTCAATCTTTGCAGTTTAATTTAACTTGCAAACCTTGAACCTATTTGGAGGTGGATAGACATGCCCTTTTCATTCCAGAAATGCAGGCACATGCTTGCAATGGCTCAAGCTAGAAGCCGGGGGGTGCTAGAGCAGCCCTCCCTTCCCTTACACAGAACTGAGCTGGCGGGGGGGAGGGTGTCGCAGGATACTCTGATTAGCCCAGCCGGGAATTGATAACAGTATTTATCACCCCTAACTCAGTGTTTATTACCCCATTAAAACAACAACAGAGGGACATTACCAGCTACCTGTTGATTCTGTCTTTGTCACAGCACAGACTGAAGCCAGCATGTGGTCTGCTAGCTAATACACATATACCTCTCAGCAAGGCAGAGGGGAGGAGGGAATTCCTGCGGGGGGGGGGGGAGGGACAGCCTGCAACTCACTGCTGGAGCTGCAGCCAGAGAGCAGAGGAGAGGGCCCAGCCCTGCTGTGGAGCAGAGAGCCCTGCCCGCCCCAGAGAGCATGCCGGGATGCTGGTGG
Organism: Alligator mississippiensis; assembly: GCF_030867095.1. Lineage (NCBI taxonomy): Eukaryota > Metazoa > Chordata > Crocodylia > Alligatoridae > Alligator > Alligator mississippiensis. The sequence goes on along the minus strand of NC_081828.1, from coordinate 82,093,387 downwards.
AGTCTGATTTATCTTAAACCAGAAAGGAATTTGGGACAGACATTACATAAACCAGTTTGACCCAAATCAGTTAAGTCTAATAATATATTCAACCAGGTTTATCCCAGACTGGTTTCAGCCATTTTCAAAGTGGTTTATGCGCACTGAATATCTGTTCTGTTACAGGTTTAAACCAGTTTCTGGCCACTTAAACTGGTGTATGTGTAATGTCTGTCCCTAGCCAAAGAGGCAGTTCCAGAACTGAGGAACAGCTTCTGAGAACAACTTCTCACATGTTTTTGCCAAGCAGACTTGGTGTACTGATGGTACTTGCAGGAGGTTGCTCTCAGATCCTTTAGGATCATGATGGGGCATTGCAGAGAAGAAGGTGGACCCTTAGGTATGTCGTTTCTAGGTGCTTTAGAGCTTTATAGGTTAAAACTAGCACCTTGAACTGTGTCTGGAAAGCTACTGAGCGCCAGTAGAGACACTGGAGGACTGGGGATCTGTGCTCCTGGTGACTCATGCCCATCAGAAGAAGGTGGGCCATTGTGTTTTGCACCAGCTGCAGCTTCTGGATGATTTTCAAGAGCAGCCTACATACAGCGCATAATACTAACCTAGCCTTGTAGTTATGAAGACATGGATTATGATGGTCAGATCTGAGTCTGAAAGGAAGGGTTGCAGCCTTATCACTAGATGGGGTTGAAGAAAGGTGCTTCTAGCCTGAAGACGTGCTACCTGAAGGTACTACCTGAAGATCCACGTGCAGCAGAGGATCCAGGAACATCCCAAGGCTGTGAACCTAAGTAACAAGGAAATGCTGAACCCCATCAATGATCAGTGTTCCAGTCCCCCCGCTCCCGCCCCCCCCCACCCCGGGTCAAGTGTTTGCCTACCACCATCTATAGTCCACTGTCCTCACAGGAGGCCAATGCAATAGCCTGCTGTGGACCCCTAAAGGAAGTCTAGGGGTCTGAGAGCTGTTTTGACAGCCCCTGTCCCTACCAGTGTGAGCCCTTGAAGGAGTGAGTGCAAAAACAAACTTCATTAAAAATCTCCAAATATAAATACTGCTAGTAAATAAAGGATAACACAATCCAGATAATGTATGAAAAGAATAAATCTATGTGTGCCCCCCAACCCTGATACTTATCAATTTTAACAGAAATAAAGTAGCTTTAACTTAAGAGTCATTGAATCCTGAAATTCAAAGAGTACCTAACAGGTAGCCAGCCTGCCAGGGAAACCTTACCTGAGTTCCAAAACTAACTTCTAAGGGACACTGAATCTTCATTATGTCTGCAGGTGCTAACCTCAGCAGAAGATGGAGGATTGGAGGAGGAACACACCTTTGTCCACTGACACTTTTTTATCCCTCCTTTCAAACAAAGGCTTGCAGAATTACTGATCAAAACCAAGAAAAACAAGGTTCGAAAGGATATGCCCTTGTGTTGTATTGTGTTCAAACTGGAACTGATCTTAACCACTAATAAAGATCTAGATGTCCTAGACCTAGCCTTGCCCATACTTAGTGTTCTCTAACCTAAGACTAAGTTCTCTTAGCTTGACTTATGCTACATTGGATTAATGTAAAACCAGCCTGGGGCCTAATAAACAGCAACAGGGAAAAAACAAAAAGATTCAAACTTCTAACAAAGGTCTGCACTGCTCTCCTGTAGTGACCAGAGCCATCCCTAGGGATGTGCAGGGCCCAGGGCACATCAGCTTGTGAGGAGCTGGGGGGTGGTGAGTGGGGGTGGCAGGGGGTAGTGGCAAGCGGCCGGAGCACGGAGCTGGTGGCATGTGGCGGCTGTGGCTGAGCTGGCAGTGTGTGGCGTCCATGGCAGGGCCTGTACAGCACTGTCTGTGGGGTCCCCCAAAGCGTGGGGCCCAGGTGGTCACCCCGATTTGCCCCCCGCCAGGATGGCCCTGGTAGTGACACACCAGACAATACAGGAGACAAACAAAAAAATATAAACAGCACACTGAAAAATTTTACTTTATTTTTCTGGTCAGGAATCTGCAGATCATCTTTCTAAACTGGCTGTATTACCATGCATTTCTTCTTAGAGCCCTCTTTTCTCTGACCCTCCTGAAACTGATTGGGAAACGTTGTTTTCAAAGGGCTTGCATTGTATGCCAGTGGTTTCTGTTGAGGCTGATAGATTAAAAAGCAGTGAATGGAGAAATGTCTTTGTCACACTTTTCCAGCTTTTGCTCCTTAGGTTTGCCTGAATGTCTGCCTCCATAGTACCCATTTAGGTGATACTTATGGGTAACCTGGGGCTTATTTTTTGGCCCAACCCCCCAATGAACCACTTTATTTATTTGTATCAGTACTATGTGGTGTCTCTCCCAAGGTTAATCTATTTTAAGTCGGTTATATCAACCCTTCTAAAATTTTCTTCAGTTGACCTTGTGCCAAAAATGTTTTTCATCTTATTTGAGACTATTCTTATTTTTTTCTAACAAAAAGATATGCTTTTTAAAAAGTCACCACCTTTTCTAATTTTTATGTTCAATGCTACAGCCCAGTCTTTAAGCCCTAGCATCCATGCTTCATATGAAAGTGGTTTGAAACATGGATAGGCTAACATTAAGAATACAGTGCAGTGCAGCATAGAGGTAGTCCAAGTCACTGTCCAAGCCCAACTATGGATGTGTATGCACATTTAAATGATCTGGGAGAATTCTTCAGGATTTACTTTCCTTGTAGTAAAATTTACTTGGAGACAACTAAGCAGGCATTCAAATGCCAAGCCCATAAAGAGCAGAGAGCTTGCAGTGCTGATGCTGTGCAGCCATGGGGCACCTGTGCACATCTCTTAGCATGCTCTGCAGGCTCCCTCAGTCTGGCTAGAGACAGAATGGTAGCAGTGCATAAAGCATCTCTGATTGGCTGACGCAGACTGCTTAGAGTCAGCCTGCATCTCTGCACAATGTCAGCACAATGTGAGACTGTGAAGCGGGCACATTTTGCTCCACGCTCAACTGGAGCAGCAGAGTTCAGCAAACAATACGCTGTCTCCTTAAGTGGGGTGGGGTTGGAAGAGACAGTAGCAAAGCACCTTGAGATCCTGGAAAACTGTGTTGTGGCTTTTCTCAGAGGGGAATGTGTATTCACTCTCCCAGGAGAAATTCTATCAGAAGTGATTTAACTCTTGTTATTTCCAGGTTATTTTTCTCTTAGAGGGGCTATTTTTGCTTTGGGAGAAAAATCTTGAACATCTATATTCTCATGGTTTCTCCTGGGAGAGCAGCAACTCACCCAGGAGAAACTGAATGTCTGTATGTGGCCTAGATTGCTTCTGCTACTCCAGGTGGCTTATTTATAGCCTGCTTGGGTATCTCTGCATTGTGCTGCAGTCTATGATGTAGACATAACCTAAAAAAGAGTGGCCATACGTGCCCCGTTTTATGTCTTTTCTAATCATTAGATGTATTCAGCACACAGACAGGAAACTATTTCCATAGTAGATCCCCAAAGATTCTAGACGCTAAAATGCCTTTCCTCCCAACTCTTAAATCCAGAGTCTCAAATTCTAACCCTTCTCCTTGTTTTCCTTTCTGGGAAGTTGCTGTTAGCACATGGCCACTATTATGCTTTCAGTCCCAGAAGGAAGAATATTAGTCCCTTACAAACTGTTTTTCCTCTGGATCAGTTCTCGGAAAAGGAGTTTCTTTAGATTAGATCTGCAAGACACTTTACCTGGCATTTAGTACAGTTACTGCCCATAGTGAAATATACTGATTATAAGTTCATCCAGTATTTAGATTATGCCGACTTCCTATTCAAATTCTAGATGTCCAGATTTCAAAACCATTTTCCCTATGCATGGACACAGTCCCAGTCCCTGTCACTCTCTCTTCTTAAGATGAATTAGATGACTTAGTTATAGATTCTCTATTCCCCAGTATTTTAGCACATCTGGCTACAAGCCTTATTGTTTTTGTTTGTTACCTATCTCCCTTGTTTTACAAACTGAATTTAACAATTTTTCGCACCATTTAAAAGCGTCATGGACCAGATTAGAATGGCCTTTTTCATTATTGGGATAGAAGCATTGGAACAGATTATGGAAATTGTGGAAGGTTTTAAGTGTAAATTAGACAAACATTGACAAACAGTTGTCAGAAATGGTATCAACAGGAACATAGGCAGATCTAGGATTTTGAAAAAGGTGGGTGGAGATGGTGTGGTGCATCATCATATATAACATGGTTTTTTTTCCAGGTAAGAAGAAACTGGAGGCTTTATTAATAAGCTTGTGTCCTCCAGCTATATTATTCAGTTTAAGACTGAAGCAAAAGAAAGTTATGTTGGAGTGTGCATTAATTTGATATAACATATATTATATATAAAAACCCAACGAGCTAGGCAAGAGAAATAAAAAAATGTTGTTTCATTAGTCCTGTAGCCATTAGAATTAAACGCACTTCTCTTTTTCAGATTTATAAAACTAAAGCTAGCTTTCTTGAGCATATTGACAGTGCATCCAAGGTTTCACTGAAAGGTATTTCCATACGTGAATTAAAGTTCACCTGACTTAACATTACCCATGCCTAATTTACATTTTTAACTAGAGATAAAAACAGTCTTCAGGGCTGTGAACTAGGAGATATATTACCAGGAGCAGGTAACAGATAGCAGAATTGCAGGGGGGAAAGATAGCTTGAGTTGTGGAACTGTTGAAGACCATTAGAAAGGAGACAGAGTCATTAACACCTATAGACTGAAGAGTTTAGAAGGTAGCTAGGAAACTTCATCAGCTATGAAGACAATTGACTCAGTCACTACTCCTTGAATAGAAATGCTACTGCCACTGCTAGGCAGTTGATTTTAAACTTGGTGGACTAGACATCAAAGGAGGGGTGCAGCTTTGATCTGCCCCTGGGCAGGAATATTCCTGTCGTGAGCAGGGGAGTGGACAAGATGGCCTCCTGAGGTCCCTTCCAACCAGACTTTTTTGTGTCTCTATGATCATTCGTATTAAACATAGATTTGTACTAACAGGTCACATGGTGCTCAGGTTCCATTTTCCTCATTAGAAAAATAAGGGAATTGTTTCTAAAATTATGAGTTTCACCTCCATGTTTCAGATTTCCTAGTTTCATGGGTTAAAAACTAAGATGATTTACTTAAGAACAGCTAGAGTAGCATCTCAGAAACTATACCTTAAGTAAAAGGGAGGAATGGGAATCACAGAATCAGAAAATGGCACAGATTCCATATTCCCCTCTTAGGTCTTGCTTTAGTTTCCGTTGTGATTTCTGCAAGTCCTACCACTATTTGGATCAAACAGGAATATGTCTTTCTCAGATTACAAATTGTGTCACTCTTCCCAAAACATTAAAGAGAGAGAAAAAAGTCAAGAGAAATATAGTGAATTTCTCTGTATGTATTTGTATGTGTGAAGTTCTATCTGATGATGTATATGTATGTAGAAGACTTACCTCTTGAGCTCTGGATGAGTCCTAGGCTCAAGATTCTGCAATCCCAATTGGTGGAGCCCATCCACTAATCAGAAGCAAGCCAGGGAAAGAAAGGCCATGCCCTTTCCCTGAAGGGAGGGGGCAAAGAGCAGTCTGGACCTGGTTCAAGACTGTGCCCTGCCAGGTCCAGAGAACTTCAGGGGTAGAGTCCCTGAAGTGTATAAAAGGAGAGTGTGCTTGGCACGCTGGAGGGAGAGATGCGGTGCGGGGTAGCAAGGAGAGAGGAGCTCCGGCAATGACTGTCCTTGGGACCCTGCCTGAGCCTTGATAGTGCATGGGTCGGTGCATGGTGATCAGGCTCTAAGAGCTGCTTGAGGTGTCTTAAGCCTGCGAACCCGGCAAGCAGCTGAGTAGTCAGTGGGTGGATTGGCACACAGAGAGCCAGCCCTGGGAGCAGCTCGAGGCTACTTGGGCCCCACACAGTGTGCAGGTCGGTGCATGGAGAGCCGGCCCTGGGAGCAGCTCAAGGCTGATCAAGTTAGCCCCAGCTCTAGGCTGAGTAAAGGGAGCCCCACAGCATGGCTCTGCATTGAACTAAAAGAGCCCCGGTGTCCAGAGCAGGGCCCAAGAAAGGGAAGAACCCCTCAGTGTGAGGCTGGGGAACTGGAGCCAATAAGGGCTTGGCTCCCATAGGAGTGCCCTGAGTGCCAATAGAGGGGCACCAGGCCATTGAGAGCAGCCGGAGGTGCTGCTGGAGCGGTCCCCACTCACCACCGTCACACCGCCGCTGCCACCACCTATGGGCAGTTGCCATGCCCTCCCCCCAGCCTCAGGAGGCATGAATGCCATTTCTCTGGAGCCTAGTGCAGCTGTTTGCAGCCTGTTGCCCACCTGCTACAGTTGCCCAGAGCTGTAATGGGCTCCAGAGTCCTTGGCCAGGTTCCATGCAAGTGGTGACTACACTCAAGCCTTTGGGTGGACCTTATGGCAGGGCTTGTGCCTCCCCAGGCCCCTCCCACACCATCCGCTTTGAGGTGTGCTAGCACCTGCCAGCAGTATGGAGCTGATGTCATAATTTCATAGTTGGTAGGGTCAGAAGGGACCTGAGCAGATCATCAAGTCCAACCCCCTGCCATGGCAGGAAAGAGTACTGGAGTCAAACGACCCCGGCAAGGTGTTCATCCAGCCTCCTTTTAAAGACCCCCAGGGTAGGAGCCAGCACCACTTCTCTTGGAAGTTAGTTCCAGATCCTAGCCATCCTGACAGTGAAGTAGCGCCTCCTGATATCTAGCCTGAATCTACCCTCTGCCAGCTTGTGACTGGTATTTTTTGTCACTCCTGGTAGTGCTCGGTGGAACAGGGACTCTCCCAATTCCTGCTGGTCCCCTCTGACTAGTTTGTAACAGGCCACTAGATCCCCACTCAGCCTCCTCAGGTGGAGGCTGAACAGGTTCAGGTCCCTTAGCCTCTCCTTGTAGGGCCTGCCCTGCTGACTCCTGATCATGTGAGTGGCCCTCCTCTGGATCCTCTCCATGTTGTCCACATCCCTCCTGAAGTGCGGTGCCCAGAACTGGACGCAGTGCTGCAACTCTGGCCTGACCAATGTCGCATAGAGGGGGAGGATTACCTCCTTGGACCTGCTTGAGATGCAGCTGTGGATGCATGACAGGGTACGGTTGTCCTTTCTGACCGCATCCCCACACTGTCGGCTGATGGTCATTTTGGCATCAATAATGACTCCAAGATCCTTTTCTGCCTCTGCACTGATGAGAAGGGAGTTCCCCAGCCTGTAGGTATGCTGCTGGTTCTTCCTTCCCAGGTGCAGTACCTTGCACTTGTCAGTGTTGAAACCCATTTTGTTCTCATCTGCCCACCCCTGTAACCTGTCTAGGTCCAATTGCAGTGTATTCCTCCCTTCTAGTGTGCCCACTTCTCCCCACATGTTAGTGTCATCAGCAAATTTGAAGAAGGTTCTTTTTATACCTCCGTCCAAGTCGCTGATGAAGATGTTGAACAGTGCAGGCCTGAGGACTGAGCCCTGGGGGACCCCACTGCCCACATCCCTCCAGGATGAATAAGACCTGTCCACCACCACTGTCTGGGTGCGGCCCTCCAGCCAACTGGCGACCCATTTGACTGTGTAGGTATCTCCTAGTTTTTTAATGAGAATGGGGTGAGAGACAGTGTTGAAGGCCTTCCTAAAGTCCAGAAAGACTATGTCCACTGCGACACCTGCATCTAAGGATTTTGTGACCTGGTCATAGAAGGCCACCAGGTTGGTCTGACAGGACCTGCCTCTAATGAACCCGTGTTGGTTGCCCCTAAGCATAATCTCCCCTGCTGACCCCTCATGGACATGAGCCAGGATAATTCTCTCAAAAAGCTTACCCAGAACTGAGGTAAGACTAACTGGCCTATAGTTTTCTGGGTCCTCCTTCCTCCCTTTTTTGAAAATGGGAACCACATTGGCCCTTTTCCAGTCCTCTGACACTATGCCAGAGCACCATGAGTGCTTGTAAAGCCATGCCAGAGGTCCCGCAATGACCTCTGCTAATTCCCTCAGGACTCTGGGGTGGAGATCATGAGGACCTGCTGATTTAAATATGTCCAATCCCTCCAGAAGTTCCCTGACTAGGTCCTCACTGACCCTAGGCCTGGGTGTACCTCCCCTGGGTCTACGGGGGTCTCGGTGTGTGTGTGTGTGTGGGGGGGGGGGGGGGGGCTAGTCCCTGCTCAGAAAAATAGAGGAAAAGAAATTGTTAAATAGGTTAGCTTTGCTGTCTGATGCGACGACCAGATTTCCTAGCATGTCCTGCTGAGGCCCCACATTATCCAGCTGGGCTCTGGAGCCTGGTGCAGATGTTTGCAGTCAGCCCCGGCTCTGGGCAGGTGCAGCAGGCAGGCTGCAAACAGCTGCACTGTGCTTTGGAACCCTGGTGTCCATGACTGCACATGTGCCTTGAGGTACAGGGCAGGGAAGGGGCTGGGGCAATGCAATCCCAGCCCCTCAAATGCCATCTGCCCAGAGGTGCACATGCAGCTGCCACCATCAACAAAGATCAGGTCCCTTGCAGCTCACCCATGGTGTGCCCCTGGCACCACCATCTCAAGACACAGGTCAGGGTTGGGGTGTTTTTGGCTGACCCCTATTTGTGAAGTGTTCAGCACTGCCACAGACATTGGGGGTGGGGTCAGCAGAACACAGGCAGTGTGTGTCCATCCCTGCCTATGCTCTGTTCACCCCACCCCCGGTGCCTGCCGTGGCACTGGGAGAATCAGGAGGGGTCAGTAGAATGGGAGGGGGAAGGGTGTGATGCTGACTGCAGGAGGACACTGCCGGGAGGATGGGGGGGAGTGGGGAAGGGGTGGTGCCAGGGAGATGCAGGCACCAGTCCCCCCATCTGTGTCCCTCCCCATCTGCATATATGAGGAAAGCGTGTCGCTCTAGGAGGCAGATAGTTCAGTAGCCGGTTCGTGCTGGTGCTGATTTTTGTGCTTTGCAAACTGAGAGTTTAATGTTGCATATTATTCAGATTATTTTGCTTTGTTAAATTATTTCATATTCAGTTTTTGCTCTTTCAAGCCAGTTTGTACTATTCAGTTTATTTTGCTCTGTGAAATTGATTCATATTCAGTTTTTGCTCTTTCTCAAACCAGTTCATATTATTCAGTATTTTTTGCTCTGTTAGATCATTTCATATTCACTTTTTGCTCTCTTTCAAACCAGTTCATACTAATCAGTTTATTTTCCACTGCTAAATCAATTCATATTCACTTTTTGCTGTCTCAAATCAGTTCATATTATTCTATTTATTTTGCTCTGTTAAATTATTTCGTTATTCACTTTTTCACTTTCTCTTAAACCAGTTCATATTTTTTGGTTTTTTACTTTCTTAAAACAGTTCACATTCAGTTTTTGATCTCTCTACTTTGCATTCCTAGATTTAAACATTTCACATTGCTCACTTTTTTGTGTTTTTTGCTCCCTGATTGTCTTCTTGGAAATACTTACCCAGTTTTATAGGCACTTCAAATAATTAAATTCTTTCTGATTTTCTACTTTCTGTTTGCCTGCTTACATTGTTTGCCCTGCCTTTAGTTTGCATGAAGTTCAGGAAATTTTACAGTTAGAAGGCATATAGGTATGTAACTATGGATATTAAAAAAAAAGCAAAGTTAGATACTCAAAAGTTTCAGACAGCAGGAGAGAATTGTATGGTTTTGTGCAGCAAGGGGATTGTGTTGTTTGTAGTCTGTGCAGAGAAAGTGTGGTATCTCGTACTTCCAGCATCCAACACCATTTCACAACCATGCACGTTGCCAGCTTTTCTGGAGTCGATGAAGCAGACAAACGTGGATCCACTAGAAAAGCTGTTGAGTCATTTAAAAAACAGACAGTTACATTGCAGTTCTAGCTCTAGCTTGGAAAAGCAAGTGTTTTACAGATGGAGAATAAAGGACACTTTCTTAAAATGTGCTGAGGATCTGTTTCAGGATTATGTGAATAAGAAAGACATCATTGCTCATATTGATGAAATGCCATTGTCATCCAGGACTGTTCAAAGCTGAATAGATAAAAGGGTAACTAATATTAGGGAACAAATGACTCAAGACCTCCATGCTTGTGATGTGATGAGCCTTGCACTGGATGAAAGCACAGACATTAATATTTCCGGTCATGCTATAATTGTTCGATATTTTATCTCTGGGGAAGTTTGGGAGGAATTGTTTTCTTTGAGTACTATGCATAGCACAACAAAGCCCAATGATATACTTAATGTTGTCAAAGATATTTTTACACAGTAACAAACTGACCTACACAAAATGTTTTCTGTTACCACTGATGGTGCACCTGCCAAGGTGGGTAAAATGGCTGGATTTGTAAAGTTTCTGGAAACTGAGATTGGGCATTGTCTTATGAGTTTCCATAGTATTATTCATCAGGAGAGCCTGCGCACTAAGATCTCTGTCCCTGCCTGGAATGACTCACATGCAGGGCCAAGAATACGGGCTGGCGTGCGCTCTAACATGACCCCTGCTGTGGGGCAAAGTGGCCCGGAGAGGGCTGCCAACAATGAGGTCCTGGAGTGGTGAAATGAGAGTGGCACACACTGCTAGCATAGCTCTTTAGAAGCACATGCTCCCTGTGCATTGGAAGATGAGCAGGACTTCCAGACAAAGAGAGCAGCATGGAGGCTGCTCTGAAAACCCCTTCATATAGGCTCTGACCCAAGCACGGGTTGCTGAGCCTTCCCAGAAGGGTCCTGAGCCTCACAGGGCTGGAACAGAGAGGCTCCAAGGTTTAGCCCAGAGAGGCTTGTCGGAGGAGAGCTTGGAGGAGCAACCATGCAGCAGATGACCAGTTGAAGGAATACAGATAACTAGAGATCCACAAAAGGATGGAGGATCATCATAAAGTGACGTGTGAGTCAGAATCCCACAAAGCGCTGACTAGCTCATGATGTAAGACAACAAATTTAATCACCCTGGTGTAATTTCCTTTTCTTCTTCTTGCGTGTACTAAAAGGCCGAGACCAGAGCAAAGCATATATATACAGTGATAATTTGATTTCATTTATTTGAGTCAGTACCAATTGTGGACTAATAAGGTGAATGCCTATTCATAATTATTTAATTGGCAGGACTGACATTCTTGACTTTACCCTAATATAGGGGGAAGTAGGCCACATTATTACATACTTTATGGGTGAATACCATATAAACTACAATCTGGTTGGCGTGTGGAAAAGGTATAGGGGAGGTGGAGCTTCAGAAAACATGCCAAAAGTGGAGAACCTTGTATTTAAAGTGACTGTCACCACCCATTATTGGAGCCTCCTTATATGTATACAGCAAAAGCCATGCTATCCGGCACCTTACAAACCGACATGCTCTATTAACTGGCATGCCAGTCGATGTGGCAAAACTGAAACTGGAAATGCCTACCATGGCATTTCCAGTTTTGCTGAACCCCCATGGCCCGGGGCAAAGCAGCCTGCGCTGCTGAGCCCCCATGGCCCAAGGCATAGCAACCTGTGCAGGGCCCCGCTCCCTGTCCCCCATCACACTGATGCAGTGAAAGGGGTGGCGGTGCATCTGACATGGTGGGAGGGGCAGCGGCCCAAACAGGCAAACGTGCCTGTTCGGGCCTCTCAGGTAACCAGCATATTTGGTTATCCAGCACCCCCATTCCCCTTGGGTGCCAAATAACAAAGCTTTTGCTGTAATTTTATTTTACATATCATCGAGTCATGGCAGGAAAGCAGAAAAGGACTGCATCTCCTCCCTTTTGGTAAGGCCTCGGGAGGGCCACAATCTCATCTTCTGATTTAAATGAAATCATGACAACGGTTGTGAAAATTATCAACTTTATGATTGGCCACTCGTCTTTGAAACAGGAGATTCTGTGAACTTTAAAATTAGATGGATTCTCCATACAGAGATTTAGTGCTGCACAGTAATGTACACTGGTTGAGTTGAGGTAACATGCTCAAGCAATTTGTTGCTTGTCTCAAATCCATCAATTTCTTGAGGAAGTGGTCAGCAATATGCAGACCTTATTGATGACAGATGACTAACAAAACTGATGTTTTTGACAGACCACATCACATTTAAATGAATACTAGGTTACAAGGAACACAGAAAACCATCCTTCATCTGTATGAAGACTGGAAAGCTTTCTGTGATAAGTTGTCTGTTTTCAGATGAGCTATTGAAACATCTGCCTTCTGTTACTTCCCCAGTCTGAAAATCCATTCTGAGCAACATCAACTGAAGACTAGGGATATATACAACTACATAGGACAGCTGGAAGATGAGTTCACAATGATTCCAAGATGTTTAAAACAGAGGACCCATGTTTTCATTTCTTGTGAACCCAGTACTATGGAAAGTGACATAGAACTGCAGTACTTTCAGTGGATGAACATTGTAGAATTTGAATTGGAACTAATTGACTTTCAAAGCTGATGGTTTTGGATATCAAAGTTCAAATCGCTGCAAGGTGAACTTGACAATGAAACAGACTGGCAACTCAAGATTACAGCATGTTGGTTTTCTCCTCCTGAAAAGTATGCCTGCATAAAAAAGTAGCTTTTGCCTTGCTGTCTGTCTTTGGATCTACTTATCGCTGTGAACAAGTGTTTTCACAAATGAAAACCATGCTCAGTCCTACAAGAAACTGTCTGATGACTTACAATTCAGATTCGTGTTTGTGTCTGATGGCAACCAGCTACCAGCCTAACATCACCAAACTCAGCTGTCAGGAGCAGGGCCAAGGCAGCCACTAAGAAAAGATTTTTGACTTCAGAGTATTTTTACTTGTTTATGGCAGTGAATACAGAGCATCTATTTTAAGGAATTAAGCAAGCGTATCCTTAAAGTACCAATATCTTCCATGGCAACATCTCTTTGGAGAGGTGTGGGCATAGTGTAGGGATGAAGGAGCCACACAAAGACCCAGGATGTGATATTCCAAGCCTCACTGTAAAAGCCAAGAACAATCAGATGCCAATCCTTCTGTCTCTCTATTCTACCTGTCATTTAAGGCCAAGGTGTGGTGGGTGAACAAATAGGAGACAGGAGTAGGGTACGTAGGAGTGGGGTAGGACCCTGTGACCAAAGGCTTCCAGCACACAAAGGCTTCCTGCCACATTATCATCAAGTGGTTAGTGCTTTGCTCTCCTCTCCTCTTTTACTCTCTCCTTTTTTCTCTCTCTCCTTTTTCTTTCTCTTTTTCTCTCCCCCTTTTCTCCCTTTCTCTCATCTTTTCTTTCTTGCTTGCTTTCTTCTCTCTCTCTAGTTTTCTGTCTCCTTTTTTCTCTCCCTCCTCTCCTTTTTTCTCTCTTCTTTATTCTTTTTTCTTTTTTTCTTTCTCTTACCCTCTTTCTCACTCCACTCTCTTTTTTCTCTCTCCTCGTTTTCTCTTCTTTTTCTCATTTTATTTTTTTTCCTCTTTCTCATCACAACATGCTTAACAAAAAAAAATACACAACAAAGGTAGCATATGAAGTTTTATTTATTGTCACTAGGTTTACAGTTTTGAGAAAACCTGGTATTTACCATAAAAAACAACATTTATGGTTATTAACTATATTAATATGCAGTGAGTCCTGCCATGCACCCCTTGCCCTGGTTTTGTTTTTCTGGCATGCTGGCACTCCAGCACCTTACAAGGCAGACATTGCAGTTTTTTTGGCACTCCAGGCAAAAACGTTGCCTACCCCTGGACTAAATTAAACACATCCTTCAAGTGAACTTATAAACAAAGGAAGTTTATAGTTTGTGACACCAGTTCATGAATTTGGTGCTAAATTGCCAAATGGGTTTGGAGGTTGAAACTGTTTGCTACCCTTTGTTACTATAATCCTATATAGATATTTGTTGCAACATAGTTGTTTCTGGAGACACTTTAGTTGTATATTGGCTTTAAAAATGTTACCACATTTGCTGAGAGAGAAAAAGAACATATTTCTATTTCCTGCCATTGAAGTCAGTCTGACAGGCCTGTGCTGTCTCCAAAGCATTGATGGTGGCTTGTGTTTTCCCTTGTTTATATAATTACCTTCCAGCCCTTATCCACAACCATCAGTCTCTGTCAGAAATAAAGTAGGTCTGTTCATAGAAATTCCTCTGAAGCATTATCTCACTGGTGTTCTCTAGGTATGATTTTTTTGATAAAACAAAATAAAAAAATAAAAAGGAATAAACTACTACACTGAAGAAAGAATCAATTGATTCTGTTCCCACTCACCAACATTTTTTACTTGTTTCAATATCAACTTCAGTTTTCTGGGAGATTATAAAGCAGTAATAATCTCACCACCCTGTTTTGCCTCATCCATTAGTTTCAAGGCAAATGTTGTTTAAACCTGGATTGTGGTAATGAAGGACCATCATGAAAACAGAAGAGTTAGGTGGAATCAAAGTCAGCACAAGCCAAGGGAACATTTGGGCTAGAAGGGACCTCTAGTGGGTTATCCAGTTTGTGTCTCTGCATCAGGAAAGCATTTATTTCATAACCCTACATCAGCCCTGGTAGATGGGTGTCCTGACTATCCTCAGTGAAGGCGATTTCATAATTTCTCTTGGCAGCTAGTTTCTCCCTTGGCAGCCTGCTCTGTTACTGCCTGCTTGGACATTTCTGAAGATTTCCTTGACTTCTGATGTATATTTTATTCACTAATACTGTATTCCATTACTTCTTGATCTTCCGCTTTGACTAAAGATTTATTTCTTGTGTGTGATGGCCGTTTACACATTCATAAACCACCCTATTTCTCCTAGGTTTGTTTTTCTGCAGACTAAACATGGTCAGCATGGTCTTTTCATGCTGTCCTATAGATTTTATTTCCCAAATTTGTTCGCACTGTTGTGACTCCCTACAGTTGTGTCTGTGCCTTTTTAAAAACTGAATGCAGGATTGCAGCTGAACTGTCTCCAGTGATATAATTATATTTTAAACATGATGTTTCTATTAATGCTACCCAATATAGCATTTGCTTTTTTTTGCTGACAGTCATGTTGACTTAAATCCAATTCATTGAGCCACAGTAATTCTCAGTTCTTTTTCTTGATATTATTGGCTAGCTATTTACCCCATTTTATAATGGCACATTTGATTATGTTTGGACTGGTTTGGGTAACTTCCCCTTTGTTGATTCAAGAGATATTTGTCTTCAACAAACACTGTATTTTTGTTGATAACTGCAAAGCCTATAATAAGCCATAGCTGTCTCTCCAGGCCCATCTATGGACTTCAGATGTGGAGGTTTCTGCTGTTTCTCTAAACAAGTATAATACATTTTACAAGGTCTCTGTGCTGGAAGCCCCTGGCAATTGCAAGAAGTAAGGCTGCTTGCAGACGTGAAAAAAAACCCAAAATGGCACTTTAAACTCGGCGTACGCTCGCACCAAGCCCAGCACCCAGAAGAGGCACTGCATTAGTTGGACCCAACTCGCCCAAGGTCTGTATACGTCAGGCACTTTAGTGTGGCTTCTTCTGGGGGAGGTTTTTGTTGTTTTTTTCCACATTTGCAAGCAGCCTAAATGGCTAGCTGTGCTGAGCTCAGAACAACTAATTGAACTTTATGGCTGAAATATCAGCACAGGTTGGGGAGAACTCCTGGTGATTAGGTAGTAGGAAGAATTCGATGGCTTGACATAGGGAAAAAAGAAACATGGGAGGAATGGAAAACAGATCTAAGCAAAATAGTCAGCTGGCGAGCTCATTATATTGGAGCTATTGAGGAAGAGTCTGAAATATCCCTGAATGTATTACAGGCAGAGATGATGATTCTGTGATGCAATAATGTGGTTTCCTTTTATTTTATAGACAATAAGGGTACTACGGTGGATCATAGACTCATGAGTCAGCAATATGCTGCTGTCACAAAAAAAGTCAATAAAATATTGGGTTGCATAATAGAAGTACTGTAGACAAGACATGGAAGTTGACAATAGTACTCTGTTCAGTGCTCAATAGGCCTCAGCTAGAGTACTATGTACAGTTTGGGGCACCACAATGTATATGAAAGATTAAGGAAACTGAAGAAGTGAGTATCAAAGATGGTAAAAGTATTGGAAAGTAAACTATATGAGGAAGGGCTGAAAGAACTAGGTATGTTTAGTGTGGAAAAAAGGAGACTAAAAGGACCATAGCAGCAATTTTCAAATATTTGAAAGGCTGCCATAAAAAAAGGGAAACATTATTATCCTTTGCCACACAGGGCAGGACATATAGCAAGGGGGTTAAAATGCAGTTAAACACATTTGTATCAAATCTCAGGAAAAACTTCCTGACTGTCTGAACAGGAAGATGTGAATAGACTGCTCAGGGAAATTTCTATCATTGGAGATTTTCAAAAAGCTGATTATGCATTTGAAAGGGATGGCTTAAGAATAGCACATCTTGTATGTGCACAGGGGTTTGGCTAGGTGACACGATGAATACAGACAGTCAAAAAGCCCAAGGTGGAATCAATTCAACCTTCACAAATTAATCTAAGCTGTGTAGATTGAACTGAGAAGCAAGTGAACAGACATTCACTTTTGATTTTGGAAATGCAGCCACATGCCTGCAGTGGCCCAGGCTAGAAGCCAGGGGTGGTAGAGCATGCGTTATTGCTCATCTGGAGCAGACAGCTTGGACCAAAGCTAGCCCACTCACCCTGAGAGCCGACATTTTCAAAAATGGTGCAAAGCATCCTGAGATTCTAGGGGACTGTGAGTTAACGTGAATCTGGGACAGAATTGGGAGGAACTGGGACAGAAGTTCAATAAACCCATTTAACCTAAATCAGTTAAGTCTGATACTATATCCATCCAGGTTTATCTTAATCTGGTTTCTGCCACTGTGAAAACAGTTTACATGCCCTGAACTTCTGTTGTGTTACAGATTTGAACAGGTTTCCAATCACTTATATCAGTTTATGCGTCACTTCTATCCCTAGCCTCATGGTCTCTCTTAATCTTGTTATTCTATGATATTTATTTGACTGAATAACAATAATTGATAGCAGAATAGCATATTGATAGTAAAATGTAGTTCACTGTGTAACTAATCCTAATATCATTTTCCTTTACAATAGATGTGATTTCTTTTTCCCTTTTTCAACTGGGAGCAAGACATTTTCTTCTACAAAGATATAATAACTCCATCTAATCTAGGTATTAATATGCTATTTAGTGGAAAGAACATTTCCCTTCTTCAACCCATAGATTTTTTCTGAATGATTCCTACAACAAGTTACTTGCATAATATGGATTAGTATGGAATGCATTACTAAAAAAAATTTTGAACATGCGCTACTGCTGTTATTCCTAGATAAATGAAAACCTCAGTTTCCTTGTCTATTAATCTTGCAGTAGTGAATGGAAGTTCATTCTTTTTTTTTTTTTAATAATGAATTGGGCTGTCATGCGTTTCTCAGCTGTACAAATTATTCTTTTTCCAGCCCAAGAACTTGACTATTAGGTACAGAGAATGTTCAGTTCATTTTAATGGGGTGCCATGAATTAACAGGCCTGAGCTATATTATAATGTCTTGGAAAAGTCTACTACAAGATTTCCTGTGGGTTTTTACAAATCCTTTCATTTGAGGCAGCATCTGTTCTCTTTCTCCCCTACCTCTACTACAAAAGAATCAGAGGCCAGTTCCCTAAATTCTGCAGATTCCCTGAGTACAGGGTCTTCTTCACTCCTCCTACTCAAGGGTCCCTTACGCTATCGCTCTTACTAAAACAAATCTCTTTTATTTTAAAAGTGTTTGCAAATGACTGTGCTTACATTTTGTAATTTTGTTGATTCTCACTTTTTCAGATGCTGTTCTGTGATAAGATACTGTACAACACTACAGTGTCAGACACTAACCACAGCAGCATGCAGGAGCTCACATGATGGTCATTTAATATCCATGACTCACAGTCCGCAGGACTAGGATGCTAGCCAGCTGGGATTTGTTCTAAGTGGTGTGAAATGACAAACAGTGCATGAGATACAGCTTAGATATCAAACACAGGAGCCAAACATTTTTTAAAAGTCTCCCTGCCCTCTGCAGTGCAAAATAACAAAGAGTAAAGTAGACTTATCAAACAGCTAAAGATATAAGTTTTTCAAAGCTGAAGGGAAAAAAAAAACTGCTGCCAAACTCAAGAATATGGTTCCTACCGTCTTGTCAAACTCTTCCACATATTTAACAGTGTGGAAGTTCCCTCACTGACTTTTTATTTTCTTTCAAGTTTGGTTTTTATGGTTGAGACTATACCTATGCTTATTCTTCCATCTGATTTTTACATTTTAAATTGCCACTTATTTTCCATAGTTGATCTTCAACTGTGATGTTTCGTAGTAGGGGAGTGCATAAGGGTTTGGATGTTACTTGGAGTTGTACCCAGTCCTAGTGGAGAGTTAGATAAAAATCATCATCTTTTTCCTGGCCATGGGGCAGCTGGGGGAGCGGATTATGGACTAGCGGAAAAGGCATAAAGAAAAACCTTACCATTTTTAAAGGGAACATGAGGCTCCAATATTACATGTTCCCGTCTTCTGTTACTGCAGAGAATGGGGATGGGAGTAGTTCTCGTTCATTGCTCACATATGGCTAGTACAGCTATCAAAGACCATGCACAAGATAAAGAAATGCCAACAATTCCTTTTTTCCTCTTTAGTTGTCCCTGTCATATCAATGATTTATTTTTTCATTTTCCAAGAAGAAAGACATTTTATGGAAAGGCAATATTTTTACACAAGTGACTGGTGGATATCAAATACATTTTCTCTATGCTTGGATTCATGAAAAGGGATGAGACCAGTGGTTCTCAGCCAAAGTGCTGGGGGAACCCTGGGGTAGCATGAGATCTTCTGAAGGGTGCCACGAGGCGTGAAGAGATAAGCAGGTGTGAGAAGATAAATGCTGGCTTAGGCTCATCCATGCCTAGTTTCTGCCCCACCTCCACTTCCTGGACCCTCTGCAAGCAGATAAAGATATAAGTTTTACAGCCTTAATAAATATACAGTCTTAATATAGATATTGCAGCCTGTAATAAATAAATTAGTTTTTGAAATGGGATGTTTCTCAATTCACAAAAGTTATGAAGGGCTGCCTTGAGTCAATGAGGGAGGCCTCAAGCCTAAAAAGGTTGAGAACCATTGGATTAGACTGCGATGGCAGGTTATTTTCAATCACTTGTAGATGGTGAAATTCTCCCCTGGAAGGGCAACAACGCAAGGTTTACATTTCATATAACTCCCACATAAACCTTGGGCTTAGGTGGGACTTCAGGGGTAAAGAGACTTTGTGCTGGCTCTATGCCTATGGGTAAATTTAACCAAGCTTCTGACAGTACTAGGCTGTTAAGTGTGCAGAATTCTTAGTCCTGAAACATATCTATTGCTATCATTTCCAAACTACAATAATTCCCTTGATTACCAAATTCACTGTCATTCCTTTGGCAATGTTGGAGGATTTTTTTTAGAGTTCACAAAACTGGGTATTTCCTAATTCTAATGCTTGCAGAAATGACAACAATATAGATACTTTTTGTCCTATGAGGTTTCACTAAGAAGTTCAAGCTCTGTGTTTTTGTGTAAACATTTCTTCTAGACCATTGGTTTACAATTGTGAAGTGTTTTAGATTCATTTGTATGAAATATTTAATTTATTTATTTTTGCATATTTTATGTAAAGGTTTAATATTTCAAGAGTATTGTTTTGTCCATCAGAAATTCTCATCTTTCATAATTTGGTAGCATCCTTGCTCCAAAGCAGGGATCCAAAACCCAGAAAAGAATGTCAGGGTATTTTTTAAACAATCGTGTAACTTTTAGGCTGCTTTTCAAACCATGAAAGTGTATAGATTTTTGAAAGTTCCCATAGAATTTTCTCCTTTTATTTCCACCCCCTCTTCTTTTGTAAGAATCAAGAGGTCTATGGGGAAGGGTAGATTAAAAGAAAAGAATGGGGGATACTTTATTCTTTCCTGCTTATCTAAATGGCCATTTTTTGGCCATCTACAGTGCACTTAGGTGCTTACATGCCCAGATGAATTGTATTTCTGGATGTATATGGATCACAGAATCATAGAAAATTAGGGCTTGAAAGGATCTCATGAGTTCAACTAGTCCAACCCCCTCCTCAAGCCAAGATCACTTCTATCCAAACCATCCCATATAAGGCTTTGTTTAACCTATTCCTAAAACTATACAATCAACCTGGTTACACAACAAGATATATTGCCCAAAGACAGTGCCGGCAGCATCTGCGGGAGCTCTGTGCTTACCTCCACTGGGCTCCTGCTGCTGCACTCTTGCTGCTGCCAGCATAGCCGTGCCCCCCCAGCTGCCAGGGGCGCACACCGTTCAGGGTCTTCACAGCAGAGATCTTGTGCTGAGGTATGTGGAGACAGAGGAGCAGCCAGCCCTACCTTGTCTCAAGCCACCCTGCACCCCAGCTAACCACTGGTTGGGGGCACAGGGTACTTCAGTGTGGAGGCACCTGGGGGGCTCCACATGGGGGCTCCTGGGCTGGCTGGGACCAGCTAGCCCATGCTGGGACACCTTGTGGCCCAGCCAGTCCCCCCTGCAGCACATGGAGTAGTGGGACAATTCACAAACCACATGAGTAGGGGTGTGCTCTGCTTCACAAAGTAAAGGCATGAATTTGTGCCACTCCTATTTGTGCTGCTGCAAATGCATGCTCCTGCTGGTGTGGACAGCCAGAGGCTGCACCCAGATGTGCAGGCACGTGCAGTTTGTGGCACTGCAAACCTCTTTGTGGTGCCACAAACCACATGCCCAGCATGTCAAAATGTGCCCTGTGCTGCAAATTTGCAGTGTGGGGACAAAATTTGCTACCAGGAAATCCCAGCAGCAAAAAAAAAAAAAAAGCTGCAAAAAAAAGAAAAAAGTGGCATGGCGCATGCAACAGGAACATGTGCCGGCAGACATGGGGGCTTGGTCTTCCTGGGAGATGCTTTGGTGGCTAGCCAGAGCATTTCCCCTCCTCTAGTTCCACCCTGCTTCTCCAGCTGCAGGAGCCAGAAGAAGCGGGGAAACAGCAGTTTCCCTGAAGTGGGGCATTTTCCCCTGTACCAAAGCACACATGCAGGGGCGTACGCAGCAGCAAAAAGTAATGCCACTACTTTTTTTTGCCATTGAAAATGAATGCTCCTACATGTGGGGATGTGTCCAGGAGATCCAAGAAGGATCCCCCCCACCAAATGCAGAGGAAGGCAAAACTTCCTACCCTCCAGCCCAATCTGACAATGGGGTAAAATTCCTTGCTTGTCCCAAATGTGGCAATCAGTTAGACCCTGGGCTAGGGAGCAAGACCCTCTAGCCAGGAACCTCTGGTTTTTAATTTCAGCAGGAGCACTGGCACACTCTAGTCAAAATCCCCAGCTTGTGCTGCACCCAATGCTTCTGTGAAAGGCAGCCCCCCTCCCCCCCGGACATCTGTAGCAACAGAAAGGAAAGCATTTCTTCTAAGCCTCTTGTGGTAACCAGCAAAGCCCAAAAAGCATGGTAAAAAAACACCACAACACAGTCCCAAAGACTGACAGCAACAAAAGGAGAAAGCCTTTTCTTCTTCACCCCCACAATAGCCAAGCTGCCGGGGCACTCACCTGCAAGTCTCAAGGGCCTAGATTCTAGACCTCCTTCCCTGCAGAGAGGCCTTGAACCTAGGTCTCTCTGAGCTCCTAGCATAGTATACCAACTACCACACGTGCAGCAGCAACTCTCTACACTTAAACAGCACACTTTTTAATTCCTTTCCCTGGACAGTGATGAGAAGCAGGTATATGGTAGAAATGTGAAGGCAGGAGAAAGAGGCTTAGTAAGGAGAATGCTGGCCTCGAAAGGTAAGGGTCTTGGGTTTTAGCCTGGGACCTTGTCCCACTGAAGCAGAAGCTTCCCTTCTGTATAGCCTACCATCCATTTATTCCTGTGACTATAATAGCAGCTTAGCTTCAAAAGGAGCAGAAGAGGTGCATTAATAGCTGACCTATTATGTGGTGGGTAGAGTGGTATGCTGAGAAGTCAGAGAGAGCCAGGTTCATATCCTCTCTGGCTTAAGAAAATCTAGAAACCAGCTTCTGAGCATACACTGCTCCATGTCAAAGGAGATGTCAGTAAAGCCTTTTGTAGTTCCAACAGAATGTATAAATACATCATGATGTAATAATTGCAGTTTTTTTAGTATGAGGCAAAGGACATTTCAGACCATATTGCAAGCACTGACTAGATCTGGTGAGAAAAGGCTGATTCTGGAGGACCAATTCTTGTGTTGTAGGCTTCACTAATACAGTATTGTTTGCTGGGCTGTTGATAACAGGTAAAATTGCAGGATTATGCATCTTCTAGTTACTTTGTTCTAAGGAGGGTAATTTTGATTACCCTGTGGATGTCTATTATATGCCATATTTTTCCAGCCAAGTGTCTGTCCAACCTACTCTTGAAAATTTCTAGGGATGAAGATCCACAGCTTATCTAGGTAGCCTGTTCCAATGCTTGACCTCCCTCATAGTCAGAAAGTTCCTGCTAATCTATAAGGTAAATTTCTTCTGCTGCTGCTTGAGGCCATTGCTTCTAGTCCTGTCACCTATGACCATGCCCATCTCTATCTTCTCTCTAATCACCTGCCAATTTATACTCAGTTAGATCTTCTGACGAGATCTGGCTGGGGAATGGTTGTCCCGTTCTGTGAAAATTTTAAATATGTCATGAATGTTCCTATTTTTCAGTGAGATGAAACCAAGACATATTGACCTGTTTTTGATTTTTTAGGGTTTCTTTTTGTTTTGTTTTGTGAGGTGATGGGAGAGAGAGCATGTGAGATTCAGGCATCCCAGAATATGATGGTTGCTGGGGCATTCATATTGCATACAGACAGCTAGGTTCAAGTCCCTGATCTAAATCTCTAGTGATTTGACTAAAACTTTAATCTTAGAGCCAGGAAAGCTTTCCCAACATAATTTGCTTTTGTCCACAAAATATTCGGTTTTGTCAAATCAGCATTTTTCAATGAAAAACCATTAAAAAAATCCTAAACAGTCCTACTCACAATGTGCCATATCATGTCCTGTGGTCTGTAGCAGGAGATCACTTTTGACATGGGTGATAGATCTAAGGAAAAGATCATATTATATAAAGTGGAAGGTACAGTATGGAGACTCTACAGATAGGGATCCCAGCTCATACCAGGAGGCCCATCAGTGGTTTGAAAGACTTGTTTAATAAAGCATTCAGCATCACAGTGTGTTAATGCCATTCTATTCTTTGGATTTTCTAAAATTTGTGCACTAGTAGCAAAAGGAGGGGAAGTGGAGTCATGAAAGGTTTGATCATCCCTAAAACTCATTTTATTGCCAAACCATAGTTACAAAACATGCTTAAGATTCACCTGTAGATTGGCACTGGAGCTAAATTTATTCTAAACCATAGAATACTGCATTAGTAGGTGACCTTCTTAGAAAAAGGAGTGTTACAGCTGTTTCTTCTTAGTTGCCTCTGTCCATCATCCAGAAAGTTATACAATTTATCCATCCATGGATGAAACAAGGGCTTTGAAGAAGTGACTGTTTCCAGGTGAGGAAATGAATAAGTGGATCAAATAATAGTTTTATCAATTCCAAAAATCACGGCCACAAGGGTCAGAGATGATTAAATACTGTTATAGGATGCATTATCTCTCTCTTGCTTTGGTGAAGAGGAGGAGAACTGGAAAGAAGATGAGTTGCCCAATGTTGGAACTTCCCTTCATTCCTGTTTCTGGAGAAGAAAATATGGATCATGGTGCTTGATTGGTCATAATAAAGATTCCACACTGGTGTTCTGAAGTTTTGCATCTACTGATAAAAAATGGACTGATAGCAACCTCATTCTCCAGGACCCACCAGTTGCCCGGTCTAACCATCTGCCTCTGTCTACTTCAGCCTTTTAGGGGTGGCATGTAGGCTAGTTTTCCTTTTCTCTTTCCACCTTATTAGCAATACTGCCTCCTTGTGCAGGTATGATAGCCTTATGTTCCTTCTTTCTCTCCTCTCGCTCCAAACTCTCATCATTCTGTGTATTGATGAGTCACATACTGCTTCAGGAGAGGAGGAGTAGTTGAATAGCTGGCAGGACTAACAGATTTTTTTAGTCTGTGGATCCACTAACCTGGTACAACATGAAATGAAAGTTAAGCCTCCTGTCTGTCTTTTGTGACACACTTTTGCCTTGTTTCTGTGAG
Organism: Alligator mississippiensis; assembly: GCF_030867095.1. NCBI lineage: Eukaryota > Metazoa > Chordata > Crocodylia > Alligatoridae > Alligator > Alligator mississippiensis. The sequence goes on along the minus strand of NC_081828.1, from coordinate 82,069,241 downwards.
TAGATGTCAATATTTGAAGTGTGTTTAGAGGGACACATATCTTGCAGTGTTGGTAAAGATGTAATCGGAACTCATAGTAGCGTAAATTTCTGGAGAGGATATAAGAAGACTTACTCAGGTTCAGAGGTCTGTTCAGGATATCAAACTTCCAAGAAGACTTAGTAGCAATTTGGATGATGCAAGGCATTCCACTCAAGCTGATTGCTTACTTCCCTCTCTCCTCAGAGAATGTCCCTGTACAATTGGGTGCTTGCTGAAGCTTCTGGGTGCTGGACGGGGCGGAAGTGAAAAGCACCCTCTTCTTGTGTGTTTTGCACAAAATGAACTTTTCCAGCCAGGAGATCTAACAACACCTTCAACACTCCTGTGAAATATGAATTTTCATTTCCACCTAGGAGAAATTTTACAATCTTTGCATTCTCTTATGCCTGAAGAAGGGTGAATGTGCCTGAAAGCTTGCAAATAAAGATTTTTTTGCAAATATCTAGATGACCTAATAAAAGATATTACCTCTACCATGTGTTCTGGTTCCAAGCACTCAGTGCTGCTCCTGGGCCAGGGGCTGTTGTTGCTCTGACAGCCCCGGCCCCAACCCCGTGCTGCTGGCAGGGCCCAGCCCTGCCGGAGCCCGGCCCCAGCTGGCACCACTACTGCAGCTGGCCCCAGCCCAGCACTGCCGACGGCCCAGGCCCTGGCCCCAGCCACGTGCTGCGGCAGGCCTGGCCCCAGCCGGCACCACTGTGGTCGCCCCAGCAGCCAGTTGGGGCCGCACTGGGCCGGGCCCAGGCCCCATCCCGGCGCTGCCGATGGCCCTGGCCACATGCTGCCAGTGGGCCCCAGCCCTGTGCCGGCCCAGCCCCACCCATCACCATCGCCACCACCTGGCCCAGCCCAGTGCCATTGCCGGCCCCATCCTGGCACTGGCAATGGCCCATCTGCAGCCCCAGCCTCATGCTGCCAGTGGGCCCTGGACCCAGCTCCAGACCCAGCCCCATGCTGCCCACGGCCAGGCTGCAGCCCCAGTCCCCTGTTGCCCATGGGTCCCAGGCCCACACCGCTGAGGGCCCCAGCCCCACGCTGCTGGGCAGCCCTAGCCTAAGCCCCAGCCTCAGCCCCATGCTGCCAGTGGGCCCTGGCCCCAGCCCCACGCTATCCACAACCCCGACTCCAACGGATGCAGTGCCAGCACCTGCTGTCTTCATGGAGCCCAGGGACAGGAGACAGCCAGGGCTGGGAGACAGTAGCTGGTTTCAGCCTCCTGGCTGCAGCTGGTCCAGGTTCTGCATAGCTGCTGATAGCCATGGAGCCTGGGCTGGGGAGCAAGGGGTAGCAGGGGCACAAGCAGGGCTGGGGGGCAGGGTCTTTGGGTGGAGGGCAAGGGGCACAAGAAAGGCATCCTGCCATGTATCCCCTGCCCTTGTTTTGTTTTTCTGGCATGCTGGCACTACAGCATCTTCCAAGGTAGGCATTGTGGGGTTTTTTGGCACTCCATCCAATAAACATTGCCTACCCCTGGCTTAGACCCTTACATAGTCCAAGTTCTCTTTGCAACTAAAATGCTCGGAAAAGTGGCAGAGGTCAGGTGCAGGGCTGAGCAGGTTCCCCCCTCCCCCTCCCCCCCTGGCTCTCAAATGAAATCAGGAGTTTTACACAATTGCTGTAAAGTGTAGATTCAAACATTTTCATCTTAAATATTAATTTCCTTTCTGATTTATTATGTGTTTTCAGGCAGAAAAATCTAAAGACAGATAAATAACGAATAGAGAAGAGCTTAAGAGATAGTGATAAAAAAAAGAGGAATAGATTTGTTTCCAACTTGAGCCAAATTTGACATTTTCATAGGCTAGTAATAATAATTGGCAGTATGGAAGATAAGCCTAATTCCTTGGGTAGAAATGAGTGAAATGGAGACAGAAATACAAAAGAAGAGTAGAGAAAGATCAGAATGGAGGAACAATACAAGGGAAAGGAAAGTCAAAGTGCCCACTACTGGATACTTCACAACCACAACAATGGTGCTGCTGCACTTCCCTGATAGGAAGGGTCAAATCAATTTGCTGTTTAATTTGCCAAACAGGGAAAAGAAGAAAGAAAGAGAAACTACAACCACACAGCTGGGCTGTGACCAGGTGTGATGAGTGTCAGCCTGGAGATCAGTTTAGGGCAAAGCTCTAAACTTAGAGAAACAGGAGCACATAATGGAAGCACTAACAAAACTGTAAATACAGTGCTGTGAATGACGACACTATAATTACTGACCGTTCACGGGGAAAACAAGCAAACAGCTTCAACAGAACTCTTTGTGAGGGAAAAGGACGTGGTGGCTATAGCACTCCCCCTTCCCTCTTTGTCCTCCACAATGATTTATGAACCTCTCTGCTATGCTGTCCTAGTCTTTTAAGTTAAAGAATCCAGTTAGCTTTTCATAATGGCAGAAGTAATTAAAAAGGTGATCAACTTCAGTGGAACATAAAACATGAAAACAGGCTGCCTCTTTAATGATATACCCTACTTACTTTACTGGCGGGGATTCTGCTAATCTAATACCTGTTAATTTTCTTTCTAATTAGGGCTACAGCTCACCAGAGGCTGTTCTATATTTATTTTATATACAGTTAAGGGACCTGATCCTGGGTCATGGAAAGCATCTAGACACATGGAAAGAAATTTTGAACAGTTGGAATGGGCAATGGAAAGGTTTTTACTGTTCCCTGGATTTCTGGTCAGAAGTCCTGTTGACACCAAAAAGTAAAAGCAAGTTGCATTATTTCTTGGATCAATGGTTCTGTGTCACTGTAAATATAGAAATATTCAGCTTAGCCCCAGATTACTTGGGATACCTCAAAACTTTTGAAAACTGGAATTCAGTAAGTGGGTTCCCTGCATTCTTGAGATGAGTGTGGAAATGCTGGCCTCCTGATTCTTCCACTCGCCTCACCCCATTCTGGAGCATGGCAAAAATCTGGCCAGCTTTGGAAAAGCTTTTAGAAAAGCTTTCAAAAAGCAAATATGTATAGCATCATACAGTTTCTTTTAATTCAGCTGGTCAGGACTTAAGTTTGGAGTTTGAGATGAAACAGTTCTGTTGAAAAATATCAGTTCATGGCACCCAAAATGTTTCCCACAGAAGCCCATAGGTCGAGGGAGAATTTTTTTTGGGGGGGGGAGCGTGCATGCGCATTTATGCTCCCCCCAGAAAGTCTGTAGGAGAAGGGGCGGGGGAAGGCCCATAGGCGGGGGAGTGGGGCTGGGGCTGCGCTCAGGTCAGGCTGGGTTGTGGGGCAATTGGGCCCTGGTGGCTCCTCCAGGGACATGGGTGGGCAGCTCCCACCACTGGGTGCACTGCGGGGGAGCCAGGTGAGGGGGGGCACATTCCCCTGCCTTGGCTCCCCCATGCCACCCCTGCTGAGCTCTGATTGCCCCATGACCCAACCCAGACAGGGCCCCATTCACGGTGAATGGGACCCCAGCTGGGCCAAGTCATGGGATAATTGGAGCCTGGTGGCTCTTCCAGAGGTACAGCACTGGGGAGCCAAGGGAGGATGGGGCAGATGTCCCCCCCCCCCCCCGATCTATGCATGGCGCAAGGGTGGTATGCACCTGCAAGCAAGGCTTTTCCTGCTCCCAGACTCTGTGCCTCACTGCCACCTTTGAAAGTGGTGTGGCTCAGTGCCATGTGCCTCGCTGCCTGGCCCACACAGTGGCTGGATGCACATGGCACCACGCCACTGCTAAAGGCAGCAGCAAGGTGCGGAGGCTGAGAGCAGGCAGAGCCCAGCTCACAGCTGCTGCTCACCCTTGCCCTGTGCAAAGATCAGGTGGCACCTGCCCCCTCCCCCCGGCTCCTCAGGGCCGTGCCTCTGGACAACCTGGCTCGGCCGGGGTCCCATTCACCATGAATGGGGCCCAGCTGGGCTGGGTCATGGGACAATCCCATAGTGCAGTAGGGCGTGGGGCTGAATGATTTGCCACTGCCCCTACCCCATTGCCTCCTGCACTGTGGGGGGAGGGGAGTCTCGATCTGTGTCCCCTCACTGCAAGCCCAGCTAAAGAAAGAAACTTACCTGCTTGCTGGGCCAGCTGGGATCCTCCTGGCTGTGTACTGCAGGGTATCTGAGTTTGCACGCCCCTTCCTTCTGCTGTAGCAGCCTGCAGCTGGGCTGTCTTCTGGCCATACTTGCTGCCCCCTATATTTGGGGGGGGCTAAGCCCAGTTAGCACCCGCTTCTGCTGCCTATGCTGAAGCCTAAGTAAATGTAGGTTCTATGGATACTTTTACATGTGAGGCGGGGGAGTTATTTCCCCTAAATTGAAATAGTGGGTTTTTAATTTTGTGGATTTTTAACTGTGACACCATTTCAATTTAGGGACTTCCATTACAGTGACAGAAAAGTGATGGCCCACCATCAGCTCACCCTCCCCTCCACCCTGCTGTGGGCAGGCTCCACCAGAAAAAAAAGGGAGCAGCGCGGGGAAGGGGCGGGGGGGGGGGGGGGCGGTGAGAGGCCCAATCCTTCTTTTTTTTCTGGTGGAGCCTGCTTGCCTGCCATTCCTATGGTTGGGGAGTGAGCTGCCAGCAGGCCCTGAGCTGTGGGGGGCCTGGTCCTTCCCTCCACAGTGGTGAGGCTCCCTGAGCAGCATCAGGGCCCAGTGCTTCCCTCCATGGTGGCAGCGGCCCCAGAGCTGCCCAGGTGGGGGGCTAGCTGGGTGGGTGCTGCCCAGCTCACAGGCAGGTAGCACCCGGCTGGATCCATCAGTGCACAGGGTGCTGGAAGCCAGGGCATACTCGGGGGAAGCTCAGGATTGGCAGGCTTCCAGAACCCTATGCACCATGTCCACTGCCTTCTCTGGCCACCTGGGACCATCTAAGAATGGGCTTGCTTGCCCCTGGGGCAGTGCAGGAAGGCAGCAGGAGGGCGACTGGGCATGCTGGTGGCCAGAGAAGGCAGTGGGAATGGTGCATAGGGTGCTGGAAGCCTGCCAACCCTGAGCTCCATAGCTGTGGGTCAGCTCAGCCATTGTATTGTCCTCTCCTGGGGGGGGGGGGGGGGGGGGGCGGGCACCAGGGTTTGCAGACATCCAGATCAAGTGATCTGAATGAAAGCCTAGGAGTCCCCAGCTAGAAATGGTTAGCATGGCTAACTTGCTCCACAGTTCGTGAGTGAGATTAACATTCTTGTCAATTTCAAGGAGGCTAATAGCCATGAAATAGAGAAGAATATAAACTTCATTCAAGAGCTTTGGAATCAAACCGAAGTATGGCGTTTCCAAATTGATTTATTTCCCAGAATTTCCAGGCCACCAGAAATTCGGATATATTTGACCTTGGCCTAATTTTGTCAGAAACAAAATGGTTTTTTTTGGTTTTGTTTTGTTTTGTTTTTTAAAGCAAAGTTCTTGCTAATCAGAAATCCTTCATCCTTAAAGTTTAGGAGTGAGGAAAATAACTTCATGAAGAAACATTCAATGTAGATAATCTTTCATTTGCCATTTTTAAAGCTAGATAGCACACAGAATGTGGGAAAATCCGGTGAAAATAATACATTTTGAAGATTTTCAAAGGTTTCAAAATGCCTTTTTTAACTTGATCTATTTACTATATATTTTCAAGAAAAAGTTGGTCACTATCCAGTTTTGTCTAGTGTAACAAAAACTTTACTGAGATTCTCTCCTGAACCTTATCTCTAGTCTCTGTTACTGACACAATAATATTAAGAACAAAAGAAATACATTATTTTCACTTTGTGGTGGTTCTATTTGTTAGAATTTCATTTTTCCCTGCCTTTGCCTTAATTGCATAATTTAAAAATAGACAAATCTGCTGTTTGAATTATAGGGGGAAATAGATTCTTAAAAAATGGGCATAAGTACTTAACATTAGTATTTTTTTATGAAGTTATAGTAAAACTGACAACAAATACTAATCAGAAGAAACAGGAAGGAAATAAAACCAGTGTGCTGTTTCTATCTCTGCCACTGATTCACTTTGTGACCTTGGGTGAGTCACTAAATGTTCTTCTTAGGCCTTAGTTTCTCAGACTGTACAATGATAATTTAAATACTTACCAAGTTCCCCAAATAGGTAGCAATTAATTACCAAATGTCTGTGGAGCTCTTTCATCTTTGCATTATAAAGAAATGCAAGGTGTTGACCTTTTCATTATATGGCCCTCCACAATATTATTATTAACTATTATTTTATAATCTTCAAAAATCCTGCTTACCTCTTTGCTGTGAAAATTAATCAGGGAAATATTATCTAATTTTTTACATTTTTCAATACAGGTATGTATCATTTTTCCATTAAGGAATCGTGAAAATACAACTATCTCCTAGAAAATTCAATACAAACACTGTCATAATGGTTAGCTTAAGGATAAGGTTTAAAACAACAAAAGCTAGGAAATTCAAGGGTAATGCTATGTACTTTTACATATGTCATATGTTAAATATTCCATTAGAATAATATTTTGCACTAACTTTTAGAAATGATTGCCTTAAATCCTGCATGATTGAGGTGACTAATTTTTTTTTTATTCCCCTTTACGAATGTGTTGTTTGCTGACCCTACTGGTAATTGAAAGGGTGTGATCTGTCTATTCTGTCAGATATGATTGTTGCTGATTTTTTTTTCAAATGTTCCAGGGCGAAGCTATGGAATAGTATATGCCTGATATCTGGGGTACCCAGATATTTAACATCTAAGGGCACTTACAGAAGTTACATTCTTCATGCGATAAGGTCCCTGAAAGTGCTCTACAGCCATGACATAACAAACATTCACAGCTACAGAGTGCTTTCAAAGTGGCTGGTCACATGAAAAATTAACCTCTGTTCAATCAGCTATTAGCTGAAGGCACTCTAGGACAAAGCACCTTAAGGAACTTCTGTACAGGTTCTCTGTAAGGGTTAACTGCAGATGATTCTGCCTCCATCCCATGCGCCTTTGTGGGCCTGGGCTGGTGCTCACTTGAGCAATCACAAGCTGAGCCCTGCCTCCAGGTCAGCGCAGTGCGGGAGGGAGGAGTGAGGAAGAGCGGGGGTAGGGGAGGGAGGGGATGATTGACTCTGAGCCCACACACTGCATGGGCCTGACTATGCCAATGGTGTCTTGGGGGGTGCTGGTCTGTTTCCATGGGTGGGGGGTTGCATTACTCCCCCTTCCGCAGTTCCCAGTGTGGCAGCCAAGGCTATTGTCAAGCACCAGGAACTGGGGTAGGGAGTTGAATCTGAGGCCCCACACTACATGGGCCCAACCTGGCTGCCCCTGCTGGGGTCTTTGGTTGGGGGATGAGGGGTGCCAGCCTATTCCCATGAGGCAATGGTCTTGGAATACTTCTCCCACCCCAGCTCCCAGTGCTTGACAGCAGGCCTGGTTGCTGCATTGAGAGCTGGTGTGGGGAGATAGTCTGGCCCCCTCACCTTGCAGATATGGGCTGGCTCACACCTAAGACTCCAGCAGGGATAACCAGGCTGGGCCCATGCAGCATCAGGGCCTAGGGGGAATCCCTGGGTGAGGGACTGCTCTGTGTGGGAATCCACAGGTGGGGAAATGCTCTCTCCAGGCAGGGAGTGGAGGGCACACCAGGCACAGCTGGTAATCAGCTGGCAAAACCACAATGAAGGGAGTGCCCTGACTAAATTTCAGTGCAGGCAACAGTGCCCTCTGCCTTCTGGCCTTAGCCAGTGCATGGAGGCTCCAAGCCCCCACCACCAAATGCTAAACATCTGGTAATTTTGATTGTGCTGTAACTTTAAGCACTTTGTGTAAAGCACAAAAGTTACAGTGAGATGGGAAGTTACTTTGATCACTTCTGTAAGCTCCCTAAAACTCCAGACAACATAGGAACATAGGGGCTTCCTTGACCATATAATTCAGTCCCCTACATTTACAGGCATTCATTTACCAAAGGACTCCCCAAAAATCACTGTTACAAACTCTCACTCCCACAAGGCACAATACCCAAACCACCAAGAACAACCCTCAGCAGGCAATAATTTAAAGGAAGGAAGGGCAGTGAGGGAATTGTGGATGATCATAGTTTACTCAGTCACAGAGGATCCTACCTAAAATCCCACGGCTGTGGATATTTAAATCCAAGCAATTTAAATCATCTTGGTTACAAAGCTGTTTACCACCACCTGAGGTAACCATGCACAGAGGCACTGCTCCTCCCTTTAACATTTAACAGGTTGTAAAGGGTGGTTTACCTGAATTCTTCCCAGCCTCACTCTGTGACACCAAGTCACCTGCAACCCTTCACACACAGTGAACAGGGCTGGAGGATGGGCAGTACAGGTGGCAGTGCACCTTTGGGTGCCTGCCACTCTAAGGGCTTGAGCAGGCTGTGAGGCAGTCTGCAGGTGGGAACAGACCCAATCAGGCAGTCACATGACAGCCAGGAGGCTGCCTGATTGGAGTAGAGCTGAGCAGCCTCAGTGTAAGAGCAGGCCCTGAGGAGCAGGGCCAGTAGCTGCTGCCGGAAGCTGTTGGGACAACATCTGCTGGTGGGAGTACTGCTGCTCCCAGGAACATTCTGGAGGTCAGGATAGGAACTCTGCAGAGGGAGAAGGTTCCTAGGCACCTAGCGGGGTGGGCCCAAGCCCCGAGGAAATGGCTACAGGCCTAGGGAGAGCAAGGCCAGCCTAGGAGAGGGGCTTAAAGAGTGTGAGCCTACTGAGGGGCTAAGCAAGCCCCTGATTAGAGCTGGTGATGGGGCCTGGGACTCAGATGAGCCTAGATGAGTAAAAGGGCTGCTGGATGAGATCTCTGGGGGTTCTAGGCAAGCCTAGGGAAGTTAGTGGTTTTATGGTGGAACCAAGAGGAACCCCTACTGAGTAGAAAGGGTTGGCTGCTGATGGATTGGCCCAGGGCTTTTGATTGGCCCAAGCTCTCTCTCTCGAGATGACCAGTGAGAGAGCGGAGGGGTCAGACACCAGGCAGGCTGGTATGAGGCAGTCCCTGGGAAATGGTACACCAGTGCCTCCCTAGTGAAAAGCATGTATGGGGTACTGGAAAGCCTCAGCCCCCGCTGCCTTGCAGGTGACCCTGTGGAGGGGAAAGGCTAGGGAAACACACCGAGAGAAAGGCACCAGGCTTAGAAGGCATAGCAGGGGTCAGGAGGGCCCAAGGCCTGAGAGAGTGAGGCTTGGGCAACAACATAGGGGCCAGGAAGGCTGGAGGCACAAGGCTTGAGGAAGAGTGAGGCCTAGTGAGCGGCCTGGATGAGAGCTTGAGGCCGAGTAGGAGGCCTGAATAAGAGTAGGGCATAGGAGGAGGCCTGACTGAGAGTGAGGCCTAGGTACATTGACAGATACCTGAGGCCTGAGTGGACTGTAGGGCAAATTGGGGGTCCAGGCATGTCAACAGACACCTGAGGCCCATGGGACATAAGGCCCCATAACCCTGGTTAGGGGGCAAAGTAGTGACCCTAGCAAGAGGGTAGAGTGTGAGGGGCTAGGAGCCTAATGAGAGGCAAGGAGCCAGTGTGCATGGGAATAGAGGCCCCAGTCATGTCTAAAGACGCCTGAGGCCAAGTTGGGCCAGAGGCCAAGTGTAGCCCAGCAACAGGGCTGGGGGAGTGGGAAGTGATCCTTGGATGTCATCTGTGAGGTATGGGACATTGTGTAGGGGTGGTACAGAGTTGTGTATTATGCCCTTGGCATTAGGGCATCAAAATGGACAGCTTCCCACCTAGAAACAACTTTTCGTCAATTACATTAAAGACGTGGCAGGTGAGTTATGTGGGCAGAATGCCCTAGACACATGGGCCAGCCGATACTGTGACTGGCCCTGGGGCTGGTCTCCTGTCACACGGGGCATTGTGTGAAGGCACTTTGCAGGTAGGGGGACATGAACGACATATGCCTCTGGAGGCTGGGGGGGCACGGTGACCACCTGGAGGCAGTGGCAGTGGGGGCATGGTGGTGGAGAGTGGGGACTGCCCACAGGTGGCCATGGTGGTGTCAGCAGCAGGGGTGGGGGTGGCGAGTGACAGGTGGTGAGCGGAGACCGCTTGCAGCTGCCCTCCATGCTGTTGGTGGCAGAGAGTGGGGACCGCCTGCAGCCGCTGGTGGCCGTGTTGACAGTGACGGGGGCAGGGGGGGGAGCAGCCACCTGCAGAAGCTGGCAGCAGCTTCAGCAGCAGCCAATCTCAGGGGAGGGGGGTGGGGGGAGGCACGTGGTCCCCTGCCCCCCCCTCTCGTCACCTCTTCAGGGGGAGGCAGACTTTAGTATTGCTGCTGTCTGCACCAGGTTCCCATGTGTAAGTTGAAGATTTCTACATGGATTTATAACAGCAGTTGATGCATTATTACTTTTGAATGGATTGAGATGGGCAGTTAGCTGTGTGAATCTGAAGTCAAGCAGAAGGCAAGGTAGATTTTGTTTTAGGCTATGCGGTGCAAATCTACCCTGCCTTCTTTTGTATGGATTGCCAATACTTTCCCTGTTGCCTTCTCTCTATTTTCAAGGCCAAGAGCTGGAGTCTAGGGAAATCATGACTACAGGAAGAATGGAGCTACAAGGGAAGCATGGCCCCAGCTTTAGTATTATTTAATACAGTACTAATGCAAGCGAATCTCATTTAAGGGTCCACACATCTGTTTGTGGCCTTCCTAGTGGATGTCCACAAATCTGATGGCTAAACCACCAAGCCCAGCCCCCATTCCCTCAACAGAAGGCCTTAAACTCTGTGAGAGCTCAACTCTAGCAAAGCTTGTGGAACAGCTGTGCTGCAGGCTGTTCCACAAAACAGTACTATGTAGCCCTACCTTTTCATTTGATAAATGTAGTTCCGGCTTCAGGTTTGTTTCTTTTGCTGGATGGAAAAAAGGTGATAGATTATCTCATGTTAGAGTTTACTTGTTCCTCAGGCTGTGTTAGGGATAGCAGCCTTTGGTGGCCAGTGGGGATAAATATTTTTCCCCAGGCTACTTAGCTGCATTTCATACATCTACTATTGACTAGATGTATGAAATGCAGCCAGATGTATGTATATATACATATACTAGATGTATGTATACATGCTAAATACAAGGCTGGCATTATTGTTGATATTTTGCCTGGAACTCCCCAATGTGAAGAATCCACTTCCTTTGGTTTTCCACTGCCAAATATTGCTGGATAAATTCTTTGACCTGCTATTTTGCTGTACAGGCTGTTACTGTAAGTCCAGATCAGCTGTGTTTCTTCTGAGGTAGATTGAATCCCAGTCCCTTGAACTTGATTTAAAAAATGAAGGCTGTTAGATGCACAGCTGCAAAGTCTGCCGAGGTTTGTTTGCTATACAAATTAATTTTTAAACAATGGTTGATATATGGAACAAAAAAGCTCAACAAAATCTGAGCAGGTGGAGAACAATGCTTGAAGCTGAACTTTTTCCAGGGCATATTTTTACTGGAGGTTTGGACAACAGCAATGTGGAGAACCAACATTTTTTGTTTTCTTCAGTAGAAATCGTATTGTCATATCTAATTTTCATTATAGGCAAACTTGGTTTTTGTCTCCATCATCCTGTTTTTGTAGGAGTTGTACGTGCAAAATCTTGAGAATTGCCCATGACAGAATATATTAACTAGCTTCTTTGCTCAGCTTGGATATGTAATACAATATATGTCCAAAACTGATAAGTTGGTTCAGGGTGACATGTCACAGTGCGTTTTCTCAACACCTTTTGCATATAATTGGATGACTTATAAAAAGCATTCTTATGGGTGTTCACAGAGATGTAGAATGAAATTTTCTGTCTAACAGCTATTGGTGACCTTCTACATACACATTTATAGTTAATACAATACTAAAACCTTTGTTTACTTGGAGGCTAAGTATCCTGGAGGCAAAACAAAAATAGTCAACCCCCTAGGCTGCCACATAGGGGCTTATAGATATGTCCTTTTATTATGATCTATAGCATCCCAGATGTCAGATCCCTGGAATACCTCTGAATTCATGTAATTGTGTCCCCTTTACACTTGTTTCCTACTGATAATACCAGGGGTAATTGTTTAATTTGTCCATAATTTGATTATAAACTTTTTTGTCACAAATAGCAGAACATTTTTCCCATGAGCCCTTAAAACAACACTAAACACATATGCTTCTCCCTCGAAACCCTCCCCTGTTCATAGTGCTTCAAAGGAAATACAAACACAAGAGGCAGTGAAAATATTTTAGAAGAATGCCCCTTTTTGCTTGCGTAAAAGAGCACTTTAAATTTAATTATCTTCCTTTGCATACCTACAATTAGCAAGAACTGATCATTTTTCACATCAGTTAAAAGATGGGGATTTTGTGGCGGTGAATTTAGTTGGCACTTAGAATTCCACCTTAAATTCTCAAAAGATGGCACTTGCTAAGGTTTTGAAGATGGGAATATGATCTGCTAAAAATCAGACAAGTGAGCAGAAATAAAATATGACTTTTTGCCCCAGGGGTAATGGAGATGGAGATGAATCCTGACAGGCACACACATGACAAGACCTAGGCAGAGCAGGAACGGGTGACTCACAAATCGTAGTGGCACGTTCTCTCCAAGGGCCTCAGTGTGCAGTAATGCCTGAAAGATTGCAGCCGGGATCACATGATGCACACAATGGTTGGCTGACTGTTGAGCCATATAATAAAACCCCAACAAATTAAGTATAAAACAGCCTCTGGTGAGCTATAGCCCTAATTAGAAAGAAAATTAACAGGTATTAGATTAGCGGAATCCCTGCCAGTAAAGTAAGTAGGGGATATCATTAAAGAGGCAGACCGTTTTTGTGTTTTATGTTCCACTGAAGTTGATCACCTTTTTAATTACTTCTGCCATTATGAAAAGCTAACTGGATTCTTTAACTTAAAAGACTAGGACAGCATAGCAGAGAGGTTCATAAATCATTGTGGAGGACAAAGAGGGAAGGGAGAGTGCTATAGCCACCTTTTCCCTCACAAAGAGTTCTGTTGAAGCTGTTTGCTTGTTTCCCCCCACTCCCAACAGTCAGTAATTATAGCGTCATCATTCGCAGCACTGTACTTACAGTTTTGTTAGTGCTTTCATTATGTGCTCCTGTTTCTCTGAGTTTAGAGCTTTGCCCTAAACTGACCTTCAGGCTGATGCTCATCACACCTGGCCTCAGCCCAACTGTGTGGTTGTAGTTTCTCTTTCTTCTTTTCTCTGTTTGGCAAATTAAACAGCAAATTGATTTGACCCTTCCTATCAGGGAAGTGCAGCGGCACCATTGCTGTGGTTGTGAAGTATCCAGTAATGTTGGGGCTTATAGAATCATAGAAAATTAGGGTTGGAAGGGACCTCAGGGGGTCATCTAGTTTAGGCGCCTGCTCAAAGTAGGACCATCCCCAACTAGATTATCATAGAATCATAGAATCATAAAAGTAGGGTCGGAAGGGACCTTGTAGATCTTCAAGTCCGACCCCCTGCCTGGGCAGGAGGGAAACTGGGATCAAGTGACCCCAGCCAGGTAGGCATCAAGCTGCTTCTTAAAGACCCCCAGGGTGGGAGCCAGCACCACTTCCCTTGGAAGTAGGTTCCAGATCCTAGCTGCCCTAACTGTGAAGTAGTTCCTATGGATGTCTAATCTAAACCTACTCTGCAATTATTATTACGGATGTCTAATCTAAACCTACTCTCCTATTATCCCAGCCAAGGCTTTGCCTAGCCACATCTTTAGAACCTCCAAGGATGGAGAGTCCACAATCTCTCTGAGTAACCTGTTCCAGTGTTTTACTACCCTCCTAGTGAGAATGTTCTTCCTAATAGCTAACCTAAATTTCCCTTGCTGCAACATGACATCATTGCTCCTTGTTTTGTCATCTGCCACCACTCAGAACAGTCTAGCTCTGTTCTCCCATCCTTTCTATTCAGTTTGTCACCTGTTTCACTTTGATTCTTCATGTCACTTCTCTTTCCACTTGTCTGTGTGTTTGTCCTCCTCCTTCTGCTCCTTTCACTGCCCCTCTTCTTTTTCTGCTCCTTTCTTTCTATTCAGCTTGTATTCATTAACCCCACTCCACCTATGCTATTAGTCTCACTGCTCTCTGATCTGTAAATACAACAAAACATAGACCTTGCATTTGGAGAAGACTTTTTCATGAACTTCCACACTCCTGCAAGCCTCCATAGGTCCTCAGGCCTCACCTGAAAGAGCCTGGAAAGCAAGTCCCTGTTCTCAAATGAGTGAGCTCTTGCTGTAGCTTGTTTGAAAACTTTCAAAACCCTGTAAGCTCACATCCCTGAAGCATGCAACAGGTGAATGTAGACAAAGCTGGAATGTCATAGCAGAAACCTACCACAGTTGGCCAGCCCTCATTTGGTCAGATATCTGGACAGCCAGACCATTTTGGGCTAACTCCTATCAGCTACTGCCAGCTGCCTGGTGTCAAGACCAATCATTAACTGACTGATAGGTTTCTGGAGTAAGCCCAGATGTTCTGGGTTGTAACAATGGTGTTTCAGTGATTAGCATACTTTCCTCTGAGTGATAAGGCTCCAGTATGTGCCTAGGGGGGCACACATATATCCTGCTGGATATATCTTCTTCTGGGCTGAGAAACAATACCTCCCTCATGTGCTCTGGAATTTGCTGCATGCCTACATGAAATATTTGCTTCCTCTGACATCCCTACATGACGCTGATCCCAACACTCACAACCATAGTTAATTGGTTGTTGTTAGAGATCCCAAGGTTTATATTGCAATTGTAGGGTTGTTCACACATTTCTTGCCCTTGACTGAGTTTATTTTAGATGTGGGGCAGGCTAAAATGTCCGTAACTGTTAAACTTTGTGGTGCTCAACATCCCATGTCCTTCGTAGGAGCTTTGGTTTGGCACCCCAGATTGAAGATTGACTGCCAGGTTATAGCTTGGCCCCACCTCCAGTGTTTAAGGGAATGTTTCATCAACATTTACGTATACATTTCAGTTTGGGCAGCCACCTTATTCCAGCTTAAAGTCCCCTTGCCATTTCAGCTGGATGAAGTGTTCTATACTTTCTGTCCTTAACTGATAACGATACAGTTAGTTGCTATGTCTCATTCCCAGTGTGGGACCTTTGAATGGTAATCAAAATCGTTCTTCTAGTGTGGAACACATTCTAGCAAATGGTTTTTTATTGGTGTTTGCCTCTCACCTGACATCCAGCAGCAGAAGGAGAGGCTGTAAAGTAGCTGAATAATCAGCCTGTTCCTAGAATTAATGGGTGACTGTGGCAGGCTGTTGCAGTCCAGCATGTAGGGCTCTGGGATTGTGAGTGGGTGCCTTCTCAATGCTCTCCAATCTCCATGCTGTCCTTCTCACTTGTCCACCATGCTTTGTTAGGAGAAAAGATAATATAGGAAAGAGGTTGAAAGCTGATGGTACAGTGATGGAAGGCTGTTGCTCTGGCCTCTGCCACAGGCTCTACCTCCCCTACACCCTGTCCAGACCTAACCTGCAACCAGTTGGAGTTAATTCCCTTTATCAAGTCACTTTTCCTTAGGTGTGAGGGTCATTGGCCCAGCTTAATTCTCAGCAGGCACACCCTTCTTTCGCACTAGTCCTGAGTTCCTCTCACCTAGATTTCTCCTCCTTCCTGCCTTCTCAGGCAATACAGAATTACCTTATCAGGGTCTCCCCTGTTTTGTCTAATTGTCCATGCTTTGGGGCATGCACCCACCTGTAACAGTCTTGCCCTGGGGATAGTGAGAGGAGGGGCCAGGAAGCCCCGCCCACGGGACTCAACACAGGAAGAAACAGTAAAATAAAGAAAGAAATACAAAATAGTTACTTACCTGCAGGAGGAGTGGCACTAAAAGATCTAAAAGAAAAGTCCGTGCGGTTTACAAGCCGTGCCTTTATGCAATTAAGGCTGACGGGTGACATCACAAGGATGCACCGGATGGCAGGAATAAAAATGGCCGCCGCCAGTAGGGAGGAGAGAGCCAGTGAGGAGGCGGAGGCTCTCTGTACTGGTAGTAGGTGGGGCCAGTGCGAATTTGAAATGCCCAGGCGACGGGCAGCTGGAGAAGCACCGAGACCTCCTCACTGAGATCGAGCCCCAGGAGGGGCGGAGTGCTGGGAGGGACTTCCCCCTAGTGCTGCCAAGGAGGTGCATGGAGGGAAATGCTAAGCAGCAGTGCAACCAGCACGGCGAGCTCAAGGGAGAGGCTGAAGCCAACCTTGGGGAAACAAAGGTGTCTCCACTCAACCATTCCCAGGTACCAGGTCGGGGAGCTGGGCTAGGGGCAGACAGGAGAGAGGAACCCTGTGGGACCAGCATCGGGGGAGCACTGCCAAGTTCAGGCAGGAGGGCTGAGAAAGCCGACCGGTAGGACACCGGATAGGGAGACCTTTTTGGGTCCCTTCTTTTGGTTTCCTTTCTTCATTTTATTCCTTTACCCCTGCTCGACACAGGCACCCTCAAACCCCAAGAAGAGAGCTGACTGGCTCAAGGGGATTGCAGGCTTAGAGCCAGGGCCAGCTAATTATCCTTCCTCAAGGATACAGGAGGATACGATAGGGCACGAGGAACATCTACGCTGGAGAGGCAGCCATGTCAAGATCTGGCTCCCCACCAGAGGTTGGTGTAAGGCTGGGGTGTAGGGGAGGTGGAGCCCCATGAACATCCCACAATCAGAGAGGTCATCCCTGAGGGGAACTTCGAGGCCGAACCCCACACTGATATAACATTCAAAGACATGGCAGGCAAGTTCAGAGAAGGCCAGAGGGACAACCGAAGCCCACCTTGGGGAACCCGTGATGCTAGAGAGCATACACCCTCTACTGCCTGGACCAAGGCAGCACACAAGTGGGCATTCGAAGCCAGATGGGTGCAAGTATCACCAGAGGAGACCTAGTCCTTCTTAGTCAGGGACCTTAGGGAAGCTGCTCAGCCCTCTGGCCATCTCCCGTCTTTGGTCTACAAATTGTCTCAGCTTTCTCTTACACTGTCCTTCTCAACTGTGACACACTGTCTCACTGGTAGATTGTTTTAGTCTGTTGTTCCTGGGTTACCCTCCCCCTGAGGACTCACCACAGCTGTACTTGTATCTGGGTCTGCCTGAGTTTTCCTTGCTTAGCCAACATCTCACTTGGTTTCTTTTGTTTCTCTGTGCCTCTGCAGAGATGCATAGTAACAAGGACCAGCTGCTTCTCTCTTCCCTCTCTGGAGAATCCTCACTGCTGGCTATTTTTCAACAGGGTCTACCAGATCATTGGCCAATTGGCATCATCTCCTATGGTGAGCTGCCATACTGTCGGAAGTCCCCCTCCTCCTTCCTGATGGTGTCTGACATCACCAAGCACAAGAGTGATGGGATGAGCCTGCCCCAGGTAAGTACTCCTCCATGCTCTTCTAACACTTGGAACATGGGCTGTGAGTGGTCCCCTGTTACAGGAATGATATTCCCATGTTGTTTGAAATGCCTACTGTGCACAGCTAAACTTGTCAGGAGGGCTGTTGCTGAACACAATGTGGATGAACATTAATACCTATACCATATCCCAGGAGAACAAAGTCTCCAGAATGGTCACAGGGCAACAGCCCCAGGGCAACTTTGTTACTGAATTTCCAGGTTTAGTGCACCTGGAGTGGATGGATGAAGCATGCTCAGGGACACCTTTCCCCTCACCCACAGGACACACTAGGGGCATGATATAGACTTGCCTTAAAGTGGTAGCTGCAATATATAAGTACCAATTGGTATGTGTTTGCATTGTGGCATAATGTCTGTTATGGTTTATAAAGTGATTTGAAACAGATAATGCCTTATACAGGCATATGAGTTAAGAGTCTGGAACATTAGCAATGTAAAACTAAGCTTGCTTTTGATTAACTCTGGATAGAACCCCTGTGTAGCAGGTTTAAGTTTATTGCTTAGCTCAAACAGTCATTGAAAACAAGATACACAGTCCTCTATCTGCTGGGCACAATTGCCTTTCAGGAAACCAGAACATAAATTGGCACTCAGTACCCCATCTTAACATAGTCCATACAGGGTACATTCACAGTCCTGAGTCTCCTCTCGCCCTGAGAAGGTGCCCCCAGCTCACTGTTGCTCCCTCCTCACTGCAGTCTTCCTTTTCTACCTGACTCTGACTCTGGTCCTGTGGTGGTGTAGCTACTTCCAGCCTCACAGCCTCAGGTCTTTTACCAGACCCTGGGAGAGTCCTTGGCTCAGTTCTGCCACCACTAGCCAAACCTCCCTCTCTGTCACCACCCGCTGGCTCCTCTCCTTTGGAGCCTTTAACCTCCTGTGGCCAGCTAATCATCTTCTGCAGCTGGTCCACTTCTCCTGGGCAGACTGCTATCACTCTGGACTGCCTACAGCTGGCTGTAGTCCCTGCAAACCTGCAGACTCTTCCAGCTTGGTGTGTTCAGTCTTTCTGCAAGCCTTTTCCAGCCAGCCTCTACACCATGATATAGACATCTCAGGCTATGGTATGAAAGGTGTTTGTGGCAACACCTCATTTTTTCCATAACTTTAGTCTCTTGTTTCACGCCTTCCTTGCAAGTAGCAAGTTGCTACCCTAAAGCAGTGTTTTTCATCCTTTGCAACCTCAAGACACTCCTTGTTAGTCTTGAGGCACCCCTCAGAAAATGCCAGCTCTTGGTTTTCACTCACTTTTTGACTGCAGGAAAAGGACTAAAGCAGCTCTTCGGTTGCAAAGAATTCAGACCACAACAGGGTAGAATGTCTGGGTTTATCTTTTGAATTATATCTTGAGAATCTATATCTCTGGGTTCTTTTTGTGAACCATGGCATCCTGGTTAAGAATCACTGCCCTTGAGCAGTGGCTTTCAACCTGTGATCTGCAGACCCTTGGGGGTCCACAGACTATGCCAAAGGGGTCCATGAAAAAAAATATGATGAGTCAAAAGTATGTGAATACCCACACTTACAATTCAAAGGGGTCCACATCTTCAGTCACATTTCTGAAGGGGTCTGTACCTCCATTTAAAAATTTTTAGGAGTCCACAAAGGAAAAATGTTTGAATACTACTTTCCTAGAGAAAGCACACAGGGAAACAAATGCTATTCTCTTTTCTATATATATTTTCTGAAGTGCTCCCTTAATGTAGCTGTTTCATAGTCAAAGGCCAAGCTTGTTTTAGCCTTTCTTTTCTTAAATCCCAAGTTCAAGTGCTGGATCTGGTCACCAGTACAGAAATGAATTGGTAGTACTAGCTTTGGTAAGTGTTACCCTATATAGCACCCCCTGTTACTTTCAGACACGTTCTTTCCAGTGCAATTCAGTTGGTAATTTTATGATCAAGAGAAGTTCAGACTAGCAGAGGAATTGCTAGGTCAGGCTTGATGCAGAGAGCAAGTGTTTGCAAGGAAGAAGTGTTTGCACAGAGCTCTCTCTCCTTCTGGGGGAAAAACAATCTGAAGAGGTTTGAAGAAGAAAAGGCCAAGACACAAAAGTCAACACTTTTGCTTGTTCTTTTAGTGTATTTAATAGTTGTAGTTGCTGTATAGCATCAGATGTGCTGCTACTCTGCTGACTGACAGCTGGAAGAGAGGCAGGAGTGTGGTAACTTGTGCTTTTACTGAACAGGACCAGAACCAGAAAAGCAGTGACAGTTCATGACTGTGACCACTCTGATTTTAACAGCAACAGCTAGGGCTGAGTTGTAACACCTACAGCCCCTCATGACAGATAACAAAACTGGCTTGAATTTCTACCCAGGAGACTAGAAAACTAAACCCTTCCTTAGTGCTTTGCACAACCAGAGCTTCCCTACTCACCAGCTGTCTGACCAGGTACAAACAAGGAAATCTTTAAAGGAAAGTAAGCACAATCCATGGACCTGGGAAAATTCATCATATAAACA
Organism: Alligator mississippiensis; assembly: GCF_030867095.1. Classification (NCBI taxonomy): domain Eukaryota; kingdom Metazoa; phylum Chordata; order Crocodylia; family Alligatoridae; genus Alligator; species Alligator mississippiensis. The sequence goes on along the minus strand of NC_081828.1, from coordinate 82,049,426 downwards.
TATATGCAAATTAAGGTAAAATACAGATCCCTTCCCAGTACTCATCTCACCTGTCTGGCACTAGCCCCTTGGCTGCATCACCACATCCATCCACCAATCTCCTCTCACAGTTCAAAACAATGAATGTGTTGAAGTCCAATTGTTTTGTTGTAGGTCATAGCCCAGTCCCCAAAGAGTTTCTTGTCTAATCTAGAAAGAGCAAGCACTAGCTAATGTAACTTTTTAACTAAATCAGCTTTCTTGATGTGTTGGGTAAGCAGAGCCTTACTGGAGTTCACTTAAGTCTGCTGCTGTTCTCCTCTCTGTCTTTTCACAAGAAGACTTTAGACAGCATCTGCTCTGACACCAGAGTGGAATCATAATTGCTTAGGCCTCCTGAGATAACTTGAAATTATTTAGAAATAGGCCTTTGAAACAAAGTAAGAGCTCCTGCCTCGCACAAGCATCTTTGGGAGACCAAGAAATCCCAAACTCTATATAACAAAATGTGGTGACTCTCTCCCTGTGTTCACTAGCAAAATGATGAGTAGGTAGCATATGCAAATGAAACATTCTGTGGAAACACTTTTTTCTTTTTACCAGTAGAAAGAGTAGAGGGGTCTTCTGGCTAAAGGGTTTACACTGCACTCATGCTTTGTTCACTGCATGTACTGCTGTCATTATTATGTAACTAAGGCACATTTAATCAACTCCCCCAGTGCATGCCAAATTTATCATTAATCACAAGTGGTTTTTTTGTTTGTTTGTTAGTTTTTGAATCTATGATACATTTACACTACTGTAAGAAAACAGTGGACACACAAAATTTAATAAAATCCAGGGAAGAGTTACCACTGAAAAAGACAGTGGCAGACACCACTGTAAGTTACACCATGATAGCTGTCCTATGTCCACAATTATCTTGTGGGCTACCTTTTTGCTTAATACCAACAGGCCCTCTGCCACCTAGTGCTGCAGTGATAGGACGCATCTACACGAGACATGTTGACATGCATTAGCCTAATTTACAGACAGACAGAGAGAAAATATTATTTGGGGGAGCTGACCGTGTGAGAGTATCTGCACACCGCCCCCACCCCCCCAGCAGGTAAGTCTTTTGTGGGAAATGGGCACAGGGGTGCAGATCAAGGCCCCCACAGTGCAGGAGGGAGTGGGGCAGAAACAATGCTGGGGTGAATGGGACCCCAGGGTGGGCCATTGGACTTTTGGAGCCCCAGGCGGCTTGTTCAGGAGTGCGGGGGGGGGGGGGAGAGGCGGGGGCTCCTGCTGCTGCTGCGTGCACCCCGGTGGAGGCCTGAGGAGCACGTGCCCCACCAATCTGAGTGCTGGATGAGGGTGGGCTGCCACTGCATGCTGGGGCTCTGTGCTCCACTGCTGCTGCCCCAGGAGTGGCTCGACACCATGTTCCTGCTGCTGCCAGGCTGTGACCCACCCCCTGCCTGCCCCGCGGCAACAAGCACATGGCATCACGTGGTCTTGGGGCAAAGGCAGTGGGGTGCAGAGCCCCAGTATGCAGCAGCATCCCACCCTTGCCCCATGCACAGATTGGGGGTGCATGTGTCCCACCCCCGTACCTCTGCCAGGGAGCACATGGTGGCAGGAGTCTGCCTGTATCTTTGGATAGCTGCCTGGGGCTCCAACAGTCCCATGACCTGCCCCAGGGCCGCATTCACCCCAGCCCCTGCCTCTGCCCCACTCCCTCCCACACTTTGGGGGGCCTTGATCTGTGCCCCCCCAAGACTCTTCCCCTTCACAGAGCAGACTGCAACTTTCCTGGCTGCTGCACTGGGCAGTAATCAACATGTCGGAGCTGCAATCCTGGCTGGCTGTGATCCTGGCTGCATGTCTGAGTGTTCACGCCACTCCCCTCTGCCCCGCTACAGCAGCCCAGAGCCCGTGGCTGGGCTGCCCTGTGGCCTCACATTTCGGGGGATGGGGACTAATTCTCATTAACCCCAGCCTTCCGCCGCCTATGTTTACTACGCAGTATGGGCACATATCTACACATACATACCCTTACTGCACAGTAAAAATGGCTAATTATGACTAAATTTGATATCTGCATTTAGTCATGATGAGTTAATGCACATTAACACGTGTAGATGTGACCCAGCACGACTTTAGTGCTGGGTCTGCCCAGCCACTAGGGGGCCACCTGAGCCCAGCCCCAGGGCTCCTGGCTGGCTGCTTCTCCTGCTCCAGGTCTGGGCTGACCTCTGGCAGCCCACTGCAGCAGGGTATAAAAGCCTGCTGCCTCTTTGTGCCTTGGAGCATGCTGCACTCCCTAGGACCAGTGCAGGCCTCGTGTGCCCCCCTGGACAGGCCACAGGCTGCTTCTGCCTGGCCTGTCCCCTTTCCAGAGCTGCAGCTTGGCCACAGGTGAGTGTTGCAAAGGGCTGCAGCTTGCTGCACCCACTGCCTAGTCCTGATATCCCCCCAGGGCTTCTGGCTGGCTGTCTCTGGCAGGGCTGCTCACCCCCAGGGTGTCTCCTGTCCTTGCAGGCACTGTTGCAAAGTGCTTCTTCTGCATGGCTCCCAGTCCCTGGCTGTGCCCCTGCACTGGGTGCTGCTACCAGGTGTCCAGGGCTGGCATCACAGAGACAGCTATGCAGGCTCCCAGACAGCCAGCATGGGACATCATGTCAGCACTTCCTCCCAACTGAGCCCCAACCCCAGCCACATGTGCACACCTGTGCCAACCACCTGGGCCCTCAACTGGACCCAAGAAGATGTTGGTGACCTTATGGTGCTCTAGGGCAGTGCTGACATGCAGAGGCAGTTCACATGGGGTGGGCACTCGAATGCCCACATTTATGAGGTCCTGTCAGGCAGGATGTGGGAGTGAGGGCACTCCTGATCAGTGCGGCAGTGCCACATTAAGGTCAAGTCCTTGCAGGCACAGTGGATAGCTGTAACCAACTACAATCATCAGTCCAATCATGCCTGAAAGACCATGGCCTTTATGTGGGAGCTGACCCAGATTTTGGCACCCCAGGACCCAGGCCTACCCCTGAAAATGTCACCAGAATGGGCAGCTTCCTTGATCTCCCATCCTGACCTGACCCTTTGGTGATGTCACCAGAGGAGGGGCCCTCAGGCCTTCAGTGCCACACCCCGTCCTCCTCCCTGGCTGCTCACCCTCAGTGCAGCCCCAGACTCCACCATGAGGAATGACCAGCAATGTCACCACCAGCCAACAGCAGTGCCAGCACCTCCCGGGGGGGAAGGGTGGTCCTGGCTGGACTTTGCCCTGCTGCACACTGCAGGCTGCAGACACCGGGCACAGCTAGTTGCCCATGCCAAAAGGGAGGCCCACACTGAGCCACCAGCCTCACCACCCCTGGACATGTGGTAAGTGCTGCACTAGGGGGAGAACCCTCCTAGTTCCTGCCCCTGTCCCTGGTCCTGGCCCCTGCCCCCTCTCCCTGCTTGGCCTGCCTGCAGTCACCTGGCCCTGGGTTCCCCCCCTCCACAGCATGCACAGAGGCAGGACACAGTTCAGAACTTTATTGAGCAGCCTGTGTCCCCACATTTGGGTGGGCACAGGCTTCTCACACCCCGAGGAAAGCATCAATGGTGGTGGTGATGTCCCCCTTGGCAGCAGGGGGCAGGGATGTGTAGCACTTCCACAGGTTGCTCCCCAGGTGACAGTAGAGGTTGTGAGGCAGCCTGGGCTTGCTCCCTGCACCATCATCATGCAGGTCCCAAAACAAGAGTGCAGGTGTGTCCAGGGCACCAGGAGGATCATTATCAGCAGGGCATAATGGCTCAGGCACCCCTCAGCCTGCACAAATAGCTGATTGCACACTACCTGGGGCACACATAGCAGGGGCAGACTAGGGGCACAGCAGTGGTGTGGGGTTGGCAGCTCCAGGGCACCTCTCCAGAGAGGCCCCATTGGGAGGGTGGGAGTGTGGTCAGCCCCTCACCCAAGTTCTCTGGGTGCCCCATGCACACCAAACCTGGGTACTGTAGACTTCCCAGCCAGCTTACCATGGTCCCTGGGCACCCATGCAAAGCTGACTCCTCATCTGACACCAGGCAGTGTGCGACCCCTGGTGAAGAGCAACTTATCTCTGAAATGTTGCAAACTCTCACAAAAGGCTTCTGTCTCTTGCCTCTGCAGAGCCAAGATCTGGACATGGGGGAGAGCCCACCACCCCCAGAGAGGATGTGGGCTCTGGGTTGCTGCCAACCACTGCTGGAGCTGTTTGTATGTGCCGACTATACTAGTGGCGCACCATGAACTGGACCCTTCTGCTCCAGTGGTCGGTGGCAGTGGCAGAGGAGCAGGAGGTGCAGAAGCAGGCCTGGCGGGCAAAGGAGGTTGCCCAGGAGGAGGCACGGGATTGGGAATAATGGGACCACTGGACACAAATGGAGGCCCTGGAGCGGGAGTGCTTAGAGCTGTTCCAGCAGCTGGGGGACACTAACTCCTGGGCCTTGGACACCCTCCTAGGCCTGGTGGCTGTGTCCATGCCCCTCATTACCTTACTCGTGTCAATGGCCCCACAGGGCCCCTGGGTCCCAACCACCACCCTGTAGCAGGCCCCTTCCTCAGCCTGGGAGGAGGTCCTCAGGCACCTCCTGCCCACCAGATCCCCTAGCACAGCCCCTGCCCTGGACCTACCACCACCCACCTGGGCCCAGCTCTGCTGCTCTCCCCTGTAACACATGCCCAAGGACCCATCCATGCATGAGGCTGCCACCCACTAGGGTCACCACAGCTCCTGGACCTGCAGGGGAATATTCCAAGGTAGAGTTGTTGGGCACCTGCCTCTGGGCTCCACCCCCTAGGCCCCCCTGTCCCCTCCACAGCCCCCCATTATGGGCTCAAAAACCAGAGATATTGTAAATAGTTTTCTGATTGTAAATAGTTTTCCAATTGTAAATAGTTTTTTGATTGTAAGTGGGTTTTTTTATTGTTGGTGGGGGGGGAGGGTGATGGAGAGGCTGTGTTGGTTGAGGGGAGAAGGGTTTCTGTGTGTTGGGGAGGGAGGCGGGAGGAAGAAGGTGGGTGTTATGAAAATACATTTTTTTTTTTTGTTTCAAACATGTATGTCCTAAGAGTGGTGCTGGGTGTGAGCAGAGGAAAGGGGTATGTGGGCAGTGGGGCAGGGGGCTGGAGTGGGGAGTGCAGGAGGAGGGAGTCAGCCAGGGCCTCCTATACCCAGTGTCATGGCCCCTACTGGCAGGTGCGTAGCTCTCCTGGGGTTTGCTGGGGCCAGCAGGGCCAGTACCATGACCAGAAGCACTGGTCCTTGTTTCTAGGGGCAGGGCTAGAGCAGTGGGGTGCTGGGCATTGCTGGTAGGGGTAGGGGCAGGGGCTGGAGCAGCATTGGCACGGGGAGGCAGGGTGGGCAAGGATGGAGCTGCTGCATGCTGTTCCTGAACTGGGCATGTGGCTCCTGGGCAAGCAAGGGGTTGGCCAGGGATTGGAGGTTGGGGCTGTGTTTCCAAGATGGCTGCCATGTGCGGGCAGCTTGCTCTGGCTTCAACATGGCTGCCAAGTGCTGGCAGCCATGTGGATGTGGCCGGAGACTGGAGTTCCCCCCAGTGGGCACAGAGACACATGGAAGGGCTGGAGAAACTTGGCACTAGATTTGGTGTCAAGTCTCTGCACGTGTAGATATCTGGCAGAAATCATTTACTGCACATTAGCTTAATGTGCAGTAAATTTAGTTGCACTTAAATGCACGTGTAGATCCTCCCATATAGTAACACCTGCTGAGAAGCTATTCCAGAATAACTGGTTATCTGTGTACTGGATGCCAATGTAATTTAAAACAACATACTAAACTGATTTAAATTACTTTGAGGTTAACATGTTGGGTATCCGGGCCCTTAGTGGGCTTGCCATTTTTTTGTACCATCCCACATGTATTCTCTGAGAGAATCTGTGGAATAAACTGGAAGTTGCTCCAAAATTTGCATCTGATCCCAAATTCACTGCAATCAATGGAAGGATTCTCTTATGTGTCAGGGGTTTGTATGAGACCCAACATGTTGTCTGTAGTTGTGTTCCTTTTGTATTGGTGAGCAAGGAGGCAAAAACGAAGCTGTCTCTAATTAGTAGGGCTTTAAATAAGTATTTTTTTCTTGTATTAATAGACTCAAATAAATTAGAAGCAAGATTCGTACCCTTTTCTGGGCAGGTGCTACATACCTGTTTAGTATTCCTTTGCCTTCAAGTCTGTCTGGCACTAAACACCATTACTGTGGCTGCTGGTGTTTACGGCTGACTTGGTTTCTTGCTCCTCTGGTTTCATTGAGGCTATGTGCATCCAAAAGTCTCCAGGACCCTTTGTAGAAATTACACCAAGGGCTAATTTTCATTGTTTCTCTACTGCATGCACCTGGGTCAACTCAGGCAGAAGGTAGTTTTGTTCAATCAAATGTTTCAACATGAAAATGTTGATTCCACTAGGTACTGACATTCGAGGTCAATCCGTGTTGGTTTAGCCTAAGTTGGTCTATACTTATGAGAGTAGTTGGTAGCATAGCTGGCTGAATGATTCATTAGTTGATAAATTTAGCTATTTTTCCTCTTTGAGAATCATTCACAAACATATCTTGAATTTTGTTGTTATTTTCTATGGGGTAATTTTTTTGGTAAACAGTTAAGATGGATAATTTGCAACTTGGAGGTTGTCCCTGAAGCATTCACTTTGACTAGCAGATAGTCATTCCACATAGTATAATTGGTCATTTTGTAGTTTCTCCTGCTTCTTGATAAGAATGAAGGTTTTGAAAGAGGAAATTAGCACATAATATTCAGTGAATCCAAAATTACCCTTCTTGTATGAGTACAGGTCTTTGTACACATTATTCCCAAACAAAAGTTCCCCTTGTGTCCAGCAGATAAGGAGACATGACTATGACAGAATATCCACTTAAATTCCTTATGCTATGATGCTGTTTCCATGCAGTATTTAGCCATGTTTAGTGGTAGCCTTCACCAAATGCCAGAAAACACAAACAGAGATTTCATCTTGGATACACAATCTTTTATAGTGGTTTTGAATACAACAGAATTATGATGTGAGCAATGTGTGACTGTCTTATTTTCCCATGGGGGCTGGGGTGGCACAGGCACTAACATGCATGGTTGAAGAGGCTGCAAGTTTGAGTCCACGGTGGAAACACTCACAATGTGGCCCTATCAGATTCCAATGAATCTGTAAATTCTGGTAAATACGTTGTCAAAAGGACATGAGAGAGGAAAGGAAGGTTCCCAGTTTTACCCTTACTGTGAGCTCACTGTTAGTCACAAAATAGTTGGACTTAAGCAGCCCTGTACTATAATAACCGTAAATGTCCAGCATTTCTTTCAGATGCTTTCATACATTTTCTTCCCTCTGGTGTTTAAAAGACAGGACAGTATTCTGGAGACTGAACTTACAATAGCTGCTATTAAAAAACCAAAACTAGTATGTGCTGCTGTATGGAAACTACTGACAATAGACTCTTACTAGTGATCACTGTATGGAACATACTGTTGCAGCTTGCAAGGCCTCATATTGGTAGAACTAGAGGAAGAAGAAGAGAAAGCACTGGAAATTGGGACAGGAAGCCAGGCTAGTGCCAGCAGTTTCTCTGGTGGGAGGAGGACCAGGCTGATTCCCTACCAGGGCAGTGCCTACCTTACTGAGACACACAACTAAGCTCCCTCTTGTCTGTCCTCCATCTGGGCTGATGTCTTTCGCTCTTTTGCTGCTTTAGTGTTAAGGAAACCTAGACCCCACGTCTCCCATACTCTGGCATTTACCTCCAGGCTAGTGGGTGAAAGGTGGGTAGTATCACTGCTACCTTGTCAACGTAAGCCCTTGCCACGCGTGACTTTTTACAGACTAAGGATTTGAGACTTAGTATGGAATTGATTCACATTCCCAGAAGGAAGTGGATTGTAAGCGAGCCTAACTGTATGGTTGGAATAGACATAGAATAGACATAGACAAAAACCGGGTTGAATTTCTAACCTATATGAATAAGTACTATTTTTATTCTTCCCATGTATGAGGTGGGAGGAATAAAAATAGTACTGTTAGTGGCCCTAATAGTACTACTAATAGTACTAATAAATAGTAAATAATAAATAGTACTACTAGTACTGTTTCATTCACATGAAATAGTAGTCTCCTTTTCCCTACTTTTCAGGAATGTCTCTGTACTTATAAGGGCTGTCAATGGATACAGATGAAAAACAGTCAGATACCCTATGTACACATAGTAGAAACCCACACAAACATTCAAACTAGGCAAACAGTGAAAACAATTACTTGCAGATAACTCATTTGCTGAGAAAATATCCTGAATACATTATTCAATGAGCAATATCTGAGTACCTATAGAAACAGTCATCTAACTAAAATCTGTCCTTGTAAATAATTGCTTTGCCAACTGACTGGGGAAATGAGTGGATAAAATGTATCCTGATGTTGTTTGACCAGCCCCACAGAATATATGTAGTTCCAAACTAAAGCTGTACCATTACTCCTACTAATGGCAGGATTACAGACTTTGCAGCCAGAGGTTCCTGGAAGGGGGCTGATAAGGTGCTGAGCTATATTGAGAGGCCCCAGGAGGACATGTGAGTTTCTGAATCAGAATTTCAGCATGGTAGTAACTCCATGCCCCAGCCCTGTACTGTCACTGCCCCATGATCCTGGCCCTGGCCCTGGCCCTGGCTTGCTCCCAGATGCTGCTCCCTAGATGCTCATGGCTCCATCCCATCCACCCAGCTGAGCGTGCCCTGCCCATGAGGTCCCAGGCTGGCTTCCACAGGGACTCTGTCTGCTCCATTTGGCACCTCTGGTTGTGGGTTCAGGGCAGATGGGCTGAGGTGGCTGGGCAGTAGGGCTGTGCAAAATTTCACCGGCAGTTTCATTTCAACTTGTTTTGAGCTTGAAACAGCAAAATCAAAATGAAACATTTGAAACAGCCTCGAAATGAAACAAGGCAAGTCAAAATGTTTTGAAAATTTCGACATTTCGATTTTTCAAAGCTCAAACTGGGCTTGCCTGAAGGGAAACAGAAACTAAAGTGAGGAGAGGGAGGGGGAAGGGAAGGAGTACTCTCATTTTTGACTGTGTAGCTGGCCAGTGACTGTCATCCTTTCCTGAATTCCCTTCCAATCCCAGTGCTCTGGGGGAGGGATGGAAAAACTGCATAAAAGGCAGCATTGTTTGAACTGCCCTGCTTTCTGCCTTGGTGTCAGTTGAATGAAGGTGCACCTTAACACACACACACACACACACACACACACACACACACACACACACACACACACACAGTGTCACCCACCCATGCCATGAGTGGTGCTTGCCAGCAGCTAGAAGTGCATGGCCCCAGAACCCAGAAGCCCTGCACCTATCTCCTTGAAAGCTGGCAAGCTTCATGGCCTCAGCAGGGGCTAGCATGCCTGAAGTTTTCATCCTGCTGCGCCTTAACACACGCACACAGTGCCACCCATGTCACGAGTTTTGCTTGTCCGCAGCTTGAGGTGCAGTTTCTCCAAAACCCCTGCACCATCTCCTTGAAACATGGCAGGCTTTGTGGCCCCAGCAGGGGCTACCATCCCTGCAGTTTTGATCCTGCTGTGGCTTAATGCATACATGTGACACGAGTTTTTTGCTTTCAAGACTTTGAGGTGCAGTTTCCCTGAAACCCCTACACCTATCTTCTTGAAACTTGGCAGGCTTCATGCCCTCAGAACGGGCTACCATTCCTGCACGTTTCATCCAAATCAGGCCAGGAATGACAAAGTTATAGGCTGTTTTGAGCATCCCCATTATAGCCTATGGGCAAAACATCGAAATAGCAAAACTGTTTCAACAAAACGAAATGGAACAGTAGTTTCGAATTGAAATGAAATTCAAAATGAAATGCCGTTCCATTGAAACAGAAATACACAAGTCAAAATGGAATGGTGCAGTTTCGCACAGCCCTACTGGGCAGCAGGGCTAGGTCCAGGGGTGGTAGAGACTCTAGTGGTAGCAGCCATTGCAGGGGCTGCCAAGAAGTAGAGTCTGGCCACTGTGCTGCCTTGCACCCAGGGATGGTGGGACCAGCCACATGCACTATGGCCTGGGCTGCCCCCTGTGCCTGGGCTGAGTGGGGCTGATAGTCTTGTCACAGGCTGGATAAAATTCCTTGGCAGGTTGGATGCAGCCCATAGGCCATATTTTGCCCACCCCCGCTGTAAGTGGTGTAAATCAGAATCACTTTTGTATCAATGTTCTTTTCCTGAATGGGGGTTTCATTTACAATTTTTCTGTCCCAAAGCACCAAAACCTTTGGGCATCCAACTATTGCTGTGACACAGAAATAACACAGACAATATTGTCCAGAAGGGAAGAAGCTAAGGCAAAATGTCAAAGCTCATACATATTAAAATATATTTGAGATTTGTTTTATGATGGACCAGGTTTTCAAAGGCTTTTTGATACCTCACAATGCAGAGAAGACCCTGGTGGGATTTTGAGGAGCATGTAAGCAAATGAAACACCTTATTCCCTTTGATGTCAATGGGAATTAAGCATCTACCTGGCTTAGGCTCCATTTTCAATCACATAAGCAACTACTTTCTTCATGTTAAGGCTCCATGTACCTTTGAAAAGCTGGACCAATGTCTCTTTTTAGACCCCTGGTTCCTAATGTAGTATGCTACTCTTGGGTCTGTATTGGTTTCTCTCAAAGCTACCTGCCGTGTAATCATCCATAGAATGAAATGCTTATGTGGGAGGTCTTCAAACTGTATGTAAAGACAAGTTCTAATCTTTATTCTACCAAAATATGAATGGGACCTCCAGAGGTCTGTATTAGATCCTTTTTCTTCATTTGTGTTTCTTTGCAGTGTTAATAGGATTCATGAGAGGGAGGCTAATCTTTTGTACAAGTTAGAGCATTTGAGGAGCTGCTCCAACTTGGGTCATTGGTATAAAGTCCAAATGGATTCATGTTTTTAAGATGCCCCATGGGATTTTCAAAAGGAGACATTTAACCCTAATTGGAACTTATGAAAAATCTCTGTGGGCTCATCTTTTTCTTTACCTGCTGCTGCCTAGACACCATTTAAAATCTGACCTTTTCTGTCTTTGCATCAATAGTGGACAGATGAACCAGAGCTTTTTCCCTGACATACTCAGTCCCACCAATTCATGACCGGGGCCACAAACATGAATTTATTTGGGGTATTCAAATATGTTCATGTTCAGGCATTAACTTTTATGTCTTGTAAACTACCATTATATAAACTTTTGGCAATTGAAGTTTCTGTAACTTCCATCTAGACTTTTGACTCCATAGCTGTTAGAATGAATACTGTGCAGTACCGAATATGTTGGGTAAAACTGTTGTTTGGTCTTCTTGTGTCTCAGATTTCAAGCTGAAAAGGGAATATGTGGGGTTCACAGATCAAATTTATTGTAACATTATTTAAAAGGACCATTTCTGGCCATGCTAGGATGTCTGGCCACTTTTGCAAAATATTGTGCATATTTTAATGGAAATCATATTTGAATGTTTTGTCCAACTGTTCCAACTGACAGAACACACACAATATTTTCACTTATTTCAAATCTTACAGAAGATTTTAATAATTTTTTTTATGTAAATAAGGTATATGGCACTGTTTTTCATTTGGCACAATTGCACTAAAATGGATTTCAGCTACTTTAAGAATGGTGTTGTAATGTGTTGGTGGTACTGCAAGGTATACAGAGTGTCTCAGATAGATGGTCACAAAAATACCTTAACCAGCGCTCAACATACACCCAAAATAATTGTTTGGCCAGTTTCACTCCATCTTGTCAATTGCAAAATTCCTTCTGACTTTACTATGTGCAGGATAAGTCAGTGTGGCATAAACTCATACTGGGCCCATCTCCACATGCAATTAATGTGACTGAATATACTCTGACTCAATTTGAGCTGGAGAAAACTAATCCAGATGTCACTATCTACACATGGTTTGAAGTGCACAAATTTACTGCACTGCTGGATACCACTTGTATCTGATGGGACCATTCAGCAGTGCAATAAATTAGTCTACTGCACCCTACTTGCTGCACATGTATAGAGAGTGATGCTTTACTGTGCAGCAGATTAGTCTTCTGCACAATAAATCATGTCATGTAGACGTGCCCACTGAGACTACATTGAGGATGCATAATTTAATCAAAGAGAAGCACACAATTAAATGTTTTCCCAGGAAAACAGATAAAATATCCTGGTAAAAATATCCATTTTATTCAGGTATATTTTTTTATTATGCTTCTAAAAATTAAAACACTTAGCAATTCTGGTTAATTTTCATGTAACTGATTCACCTTCCCCCTGTTTTGCAGTAAAATAAATGCAGAAATTAAAAAAACCCCTCTATGTTCTTATGTTGTACAAGCAATCTTAATTCATTCAACACGACAAGCTGCGTGAAATAATTGTGTAAGTCAATCTACTATAATTTTGTTTAACAAGTCTAAAATATAGATTGACAAAACACAAGCGTTACATGAATATCAATCAGTTTAATCAAATGGAGTCAATGTAAAGGAAAGGGACATCTGTCAATGCAAATCTGACCTGTATTGAACTTAAGAGCATTTTATGGCAAGAGTTCTGCTAGGGGATGCCCTCTTAATTCTCCAGTTACATTTCAAAAACTAAAAATATTTTTGAAGTAGTGAATAGTAACCCAAAAAATGGTTAGAATCACAATCCATAATGTATTCATGAAAATGTACATATGGAATCCTACCCACTTTATAATCCTACTTCCTACTTAGTCTGGAGAAGAGAAGCTGGGGAGAGAGGGGGTGGGTAGGGAAGGATTTGCTAACAGTCTTCAGTTACCTGAAGGATGGTTATAAAAAGAATGGAGAGAGACTATTTTTTTGTGGCTGCAGGGGAGAAGACTAGGATTAGTGGCCTCAAATTGCAGTATAGGAAATTTAAATAGGAGATTAGGAAGAACTTTCTGACTATGATGGTGATTAATCATTGGAACAGCCTATGTAGAGAAGTTGTGGAATCTCTATCCCTGGAAATTTACAAGAGCAGATTATATAGACACTTAGCTGGGATGGTTTAGTCAAACACGATCCTGCTTTGAGCAGGAGGCTAAACTAGATGACCTCTGGAAGTCACTTCTGTAGTAATCACTGGGTGACCAAGCATGTATAAGCCTCAGGGCTAGGACTAAAGGGTTAGTTCTCTGGCAGCAGCCAAGAGGGAAGGATGTCTTATAGAGAAAGCTACTTGGAGATGCTTGACTGTTTGTTCTGCTGCTGGTAGGATTAAGGGGGTATAAGTACTCATAAGTACTTGTGGGTGGGAGGCACATTACACTGAGAGAGAAGCTTGCCTTCTAAAAAGGGATAGTGTAGACCCCAGGGTATTGTTGTGTTGTAGCCCGGGGGTTTGTATTTACATTTTTAGTTGTTTGAACCAGTGGACCAAGCTGAGGCTATTGGGGAGGAAGAGGCTTCATTGGGGCACGCTACAGTGTGGAGAGCCCAGTGCCAAAAGGCAGTGACAGGGCTTGCAGAGAGCCCAGCACCAGTGAGGGCTCAGCAACAGGGGGTGTAGAGATTCCAGCACCAGAGGGCACAGCTATAAGGGCCCAAGGCCTAGTGATGACAGGAGGCCAAGCTAGATAGAGGTCTCCTAAAAAGGGACAACATTTAATTACCACCTGCGAATCATGGGGTATAGTAAAAGGGAGGTTTTGGAGCCATGAATCTAGCCCATAAGGCTTGGGGGGGAGGGCGGGGGGAGGAATCGTAAGACACCTCCTGAGTGTGGCATCCAGTAAGGGGTCCGACAGCCCACAGGATTTAGAGAAATCTGTCAGGACTATGACCAAGCAGCAACTTGAGGGCAGCCTCTGGATTCATCAGTTATACCAGCAAGACGTGGCAAGAGAAATTAGTAGGCACCCATAGGGTGGAGCCGGCATGGTCATGGTGCCCAAGGGACATCAACGCGGTCCCTGGGTGGCCGTACTGTGACAGTGCCCCCCCAGACTCAGGAGGCACCAGTCATTCATGAATAAGAGTGCATATTGATCTCAAGATCAGATTGTGATGCTAAATGGTATACCCCTATGTACCTCTAACTTTGCTTCTCCCCATGTGATACTCTAAACATTATTTTAAAACTGCATCTTTACATAGTAACTCAGCAGTTGCTAACCTCTTTGCAGTGGTGAGCTGGAATGACCCATCTTGGTTCCAAGGTGGGATGGAACTTGGGCACAGCTGCTGCTGCCACTTCTCCTGGTTGCCTGGCCATTGAAGATCCCTATTGCCAAATGCTGCCAAATCCACCCCAGGCCCTCAGGCTGGCTCCAATGGTTATATGGGCCTGTAGACTATCGGTTGCCAACCCCTGTACTAAATCATATGAGAAGAGCAAATTACTTTGTCTTAGTAGGATCTGACCTTGACTTACCCAACACACCTTTTTGTCACAGTGAAACAAGGGTTCTGTAGTGGCTTAGAAACAGCCACTTAGAAACAGCTGTGGCACTGACATTTATTTGATGGTCCTTGCTAATTCTCTAGAGTCTCAGCTTTCATTTTTTAAAAGTACGTCTCTAGCTATCAGGTTTTTGTAAAGAGGATTCATACTTTTCATGTAATCAGTGCAGAGATGAGTTTGCAGAGAGCTTGGATAGTAGCTCTGGAAAAGCTAACTATCCCATTCGTATCTGACATTTGCTTTGAGGTGATCAGGAAGGATGATTTATCGATCTGTAACAGGGGACCGCTATCCCTGGTACTAGAATAAGGAAAATGGAAAAGGATAGAGCTAATTGAGTAAATGCTGCTTGCAAAGAGCCTGGCTGCAAGGAACAAGCAGGTGTGAGCAGCAGAGTTAAATGGGCTGTAGGGCCCAGCCTGCAGACTTCAGGTCAGATAATGGACAGAGGAAGGGCTGGCCTGCATACATAAGCTTGACCCCTGGGCAGAGGGACACTCTGGCCCTGGGTGTGGAGGAGAATAAAACTTTCCTTCAAGATAGGAGAACCTCAAGTCCACTAGAAGAAGAGTTTCTGCCTGCTGATGAGTGCATCCAAAGGGGTGAGGATTTGGTTGAGGACTGTTTATGTACCCAAAGCAGGAGTTGGCAATTATTTCAGCTGGAGAGCTGCTTAATGAGTTTTGGTGAGTTGTGGAGGGCCTCAATGGAAGCCCCACCCCTTGACAGGTGCCCCATCCCCTGCTTGTCATCTTGGGACTGGGAATCCTTCCCCTTAATCTCTGACCTTTGCCACCAGAAGTCCCTCCCCTTGCCCCCAGAAGTACTTTGGGGGAGGGGGGGAGAAAGTTGTCCCCCACCCCCACCTAGGGGTTTCTGATTTTGTTTACAACCACTGGAGACCAGGAAGTGGCCGCGAGGGGTGGTCAGGAAGCCACAGAGCAGTGTGCTCTGCATACTGTGATTTTTCTTTTTCTTTTCTTTCCTTCTTTTTTTTGAGAGAAAGAAACCAGAGTGGAGAGGGGCAAGGCCCAACCAGAGGGGCCAAAGACAGAGGGCTGAGACCCTGATGCAGGAAAGAGGAGGCAGATGAGCTAAAGCCCTGGATCTTGTGCCGGGAATGGGAAGTCAGCCCAGCTGGACTGACTTCTCATCCCCAGCACTATGGTCGAAACATTTCAAGGCTGTTTCAAAGCCCTTTGTTTCATTTCGATTTTGCTGTTTTGACTTCAAAATGAGTCAAAACAGCGGCAAAATTAAATGGCTGGTGAAATTTCACACAGCTCTAATGATTATCATCCTTAAGGCAACTAGAGCCTATACAGCCATGATTGGAGGAGAGAAGGAAGGAAAGGCAGTATCACTGGACTCCCCTCTTTAAGATGCTAGGCAATCTCCCCGAGATATCTCATACCACAAGGTGTGGCAGGTAAATATAAAGTGGGAGGGAATCATAAAGACAGGGGTATGCAGGACTAGCTTGCAGGCCAGGCTGCTGAGGCCACCCTCTGGGTGGTTCCTGTGACACTGTCAATTTTATTAATACTTTTATTAATCATATGATAGAGAAGAGGAGAGGGAGACATACAGATCTGCTGAATTTACTGAGAGTGAAGTCTCACTTCAGTAGCACAGGTGGGTGGTGTTTAGGAGATATTACTACTTACTGTTTTCCACAAGAAGAAAGCAAGCACCCAGCAAGTAGGAGAACCCACAGTGATATTCAAGCCCCACCAGTGAGGGCCAAAGTTGGGAAGCCATGTGGAGCCAAGTAGCAATACAATCCTATTTTGAATATGTGCAAAAGCTGCTGTGAATGTGTTCATTTTAGCAACTCCTCAGAGCAGACCTTATTTTATGGGCACGCTTGGAACAAACCATTACCTGATTTTCCAGGGTGATTCTTCATGATGCATGCACCTCAAGAATTCACAGATTTTGATAAACCTGACAACAATAATTTTTAAGAGTTCATTACATTTCTGCAAATAGCAGAAAAAGTTCAAGGCTTGGCTAAAGTGTAGAAGTGCATCTGGGTCCATTTATTCATTTTATACTCAGTCAACTACTGTATGCACTAGGCTAGTCTGAATCACTGAACTTAGAGGTTGATAGTATTTTCATCACAATATTTTGCTTAAAACTTCTTGTTTGTTGTAAATATACAGTGTTTGGTCCATGACCAAGACATCTCACAAAGCAAGTGTAGAGTATTTTGCTGCTATGGACTTAGATCTTTGGAGAGGCAAATCAAAATTAGTGCTTTTTTAACTACAAAAGAAATGAGTATTTTGTACTATAAACTAGCTAGTTACCACTATCAACAGCAACTTCTTATTAATCATGTGCAATTTTTGTTTTTGCAGCTGTGTACAGTAACTGACCTGTCTGGATACACTATAACTGAAGCAATTAAGGATCTTTTGTATTTTTATGTAATTACCACTTTTGAGCCAGGTTGCTGAATACTTGGGACATTTGGGGTATAATTTCAAGGTCATTATGTTTTTGTTCATCTCATTTCCTAGGAAACCTATCTGCAGACTTGCCTCAAGCATCCCAGAAATTGTACATTAAAGAATGGCAAATTAATTTAATTCTCCCTGCCCCCACTCAGGATTTGTCTATTCCTTTTCCAATGTATAATACCTCATATATTTTTAAATTGTAAACTATTCCTTTTTTTAATGATGCAAACAGTGGAGACACCAAATAAGCTAAAGGAGCTAACACATTTATCTCCACATTCTGCCATCTGTTTGAAACTGCTGATGTAATTCCAGTTTTAAATTGCATTAGATCCTGCCTTCTGGTCCCTTTTCCCTATTTACTTTTTTTATTTAAGGCTTAAAAGAAAGCAATGCCTTCAGGTTGTTGGGCACTTAATAAGGAACTGTATCTCTAGCCATTTTCAGTTTGGATGTACATATGGATTTCCTGCATGAACAGGTATAAAGGTAGCACTAGTTTTATTTCAAGAAGATAAAACTTATTCTCTATGTAGAATTGATTAGATCTGTTTTCAACAATAACACCAGGAACCAGCATATTTGTTTACACTGAAAAAATAGCAGAGATTAAGGGTTGTGGTCTTGAATACTATATTATCTAATGATGGAATTTCTCTGTTTGATCTCTTGGTTTAGATCTCATAATTAACTTCATCTCCTACGTGGAAAAATGTTGATGGATGAACAATTTTGTCATTACTTTTTTCAGACCATCTTAAGGTATATATCTATATCAATGTTGTTTAGCAAACCTGAAAAGGTGCTTGCATCTCAACCCACTGGCTCCCTATACCATTATTTCCTTAGTATGTGCCACGGTAAAGCTTTAGCTCACACCTGGAGACAAAAGCCAGAACCAAAGTATTCCCCATCTCCTACTTAGGACCTACCCTGCACTTGGTATATGTGGAATGGATCTGTGCTCTGCCAAATGCCATTGCATGAACCCTCCAACAATGATTCCAGTGCACATTGCTGGGGCCTGGCTCTTGCTCATGATTCCTTCCTATCCTCTTGTGTGCTGTATTTCATTCCCATGTGCTCCTATCACCCCTTCACTCTCCATGCAAGCAACCTATGAATGACAGAGAGCAACAGAAAACATGTCCAGCACAAGTTCAGCCAGCTGGCCACCCAAGCAGAACATGATTTCTTTAAGGAATATGTGAAGGAACATGATTTTGGTACCTATGTGAGGAACATTCATATATACCAGCAGGTTCCCAGAGGCTCAAGGCAATGGGCATCCACTGTAACCAGAGCAGTAGAGAAAACATGCACAAGCAAGCAGATATTAAAGTATGGGAAAGCACTCCAGGTTTAATGCTGTCCCAACATTATGCCTCAGCTACATGGAATTGGGCTCCAAAGGTCCTCTACAGCCTGATATTGACCCCCTTGAGGGTAAAAGAGGGTGCATGCAAGCATTACATTTCTATCAGTGGAATTGCAGTTCTACCAGTAGAAACCCTAAGTGTAAAAGTATTCAAACAGTTTCTCCTGGACCCAAAGTGGAGGGGCTGGTAGAAACTTCTACTACCTCTGGTGAGGTAGAAGTGATCCCAGTAGAGTTTCTACTGCCAAAATGACTGTTTGTAAAATTACCTCTCCAGTAGAAGTCTCTGCACTGTCCTCCAGCATCAAAATCCTCTCACTGAACACAGAGTTAACAGCTCAGCTCCACAAGTGAAAGCAATGGTGAATGCACTTCTGCTAACTAACTACTCATTGGCTATGTCTACACGAGACACTGACAGCATAGTCGTTACTGCGCAGTCATTTAGTACTTGTAAAAAAAAGTACTAAATGACTGCTCCGTAACCTGAGTTACTGTGCAGTAGTACTGATAAGTGGCTTTTTCTGTGATGCTGACTATGCAGTAGCCCGAGACTCCTCTACAGTAGCATCGCATCACAGCTTCTACCATGTGATGCTACTGTGCAGTAGTCTCGGGCTATTGCACGGTCAGCATCTCACATAGACGCAGCTATTGTTGCTTTCACTATAATGCTGCTCAGAATGCTACTGGCTGCCTCTGGCTTGGCTACACTAGCATTCCACCACTGGTAGAACTAAACTGTTAATAGCATTTGGGAACTACTGGATTTTTTTTTTTTTTTTTTTTTAAATTACTGTGGAAAAGGACAGTGCTGAAAATGATCCATTTACAGTCTCCCAATTTTTCAGTGTCAGAATGGCAGAAGGTTTCAAATAGGGTTGCACAGAGGTCTGTCCTAGGTCTGGTGGTGTTTAACATTTTTATCAATTATCTCAATGCTCCTTGATCGAGTTTGCAGTTGACATAAAACTGAAGGGTTGCAGACACTCTGGAGGATGGAAGTAGAATTCAAAGGGATCCTGATAAACTGGCTAACTGGGCTCTAGGATCATAGATTCACAGGCTTGGATAGGATCCCAAGGTCCATTTGGTTCAACTTCCAAAAAGGAATTTTACTAGGACAGGAGCAACCCCACTCAGCAAAAAGGGAAGTCTCAAAACTCAGGGTCTCTGTAAGCCATGACTCCAGTGCATAGGCTATTAGCCAAGGCTGATGGAAATTCAGTACAGACAAATGGAAGGTGCTACAGCTAAGGAAGAAAAAAAATAAAATGCAGAGCCAGTGTGTATTTGTATGTAAGACACTGTGGGTACATCTACACATGCATTAATGTGCTGCTGTTATGGCACATTAAGTTTAGTACCTGTAATAATGGGTACTAACTCAGTGTGCAGTAACCGGCGCTACTGCGCATAGCACTGGTGCATGCTGTTTTAGTTATGTGCTAATGCACCATAGGATTAATCTACTGTGAATTTAGTGTCTCAAGTAGATACACCCTGTAGGTCATAGTACCACTCTACTCAGTGCTGATGAGACCAGATTAGCCAGAATACTATAGGTAGTTCTGGGCTTTGCATTTAAAAAGGATGGTACAAATCTGAAGAGGATCCAGAGGCAAGCAGCAAAGATGATAAATTGGTTGGAATGGAGCCACTCAAGCATGACTTAATCCAGCTCTGTTGTGCATCTAGGTGAGTCAACAGTTTCTCCTGGTCAGCAATCAGAGAAGCACCTTAATCTCTGTCTGTTAGGAAGATGGTGTAAACATGAAATGCTACTTTATAGTGATACATCTTGCCACAAAAATATTTCTGGCTGAGAATTTAAAACAGAGATTTTGGTACCTTCCTGGTAAAGGAGGTTTGATTATTCTAAAACACAAAAAACAAAAACAAACAAAAAAACGATACACTGAAGCTGAAGAAAGAAGCAAAACGTTGTGAGGTAGTACTTATCAGTAGGTGCACATGAAGGACTAGAGCAACAAACTTAAATTTTCTAATTGTAAAGATATAGATGGAGCAAGTTTAATGTAAATTAAGGACCCACAACTGTAGAGCAGCCTAAGAGGAAAACTGCACTATTTCTATTCATCTTTTTCAACTTGGAGACTGAATGCATGGTAAACTGCTCTCCGTAGCACTAACGCTGTAATATCTGTACAGAATTTGTATTCTAGACCTATACCAAATTAGTACATAAAGTGTAGTGAGTGAATGATTTGTTACAGTAACTTTTGGTTGTCAAAATGTAATGAATATTTCATGATTCAAATTCAAAGCTACTATAAACTTAAAATATTAAGTTTTGCTGTGATGCATAAAAACTATTCATCATTACTGATAAATACAAAGCATCTTCACTCCTGGCAAGAACCATAAATACTGTTAGGAATTCCAAGCAGAAGTTGCTGTTAGGGTTAAGAAGTAGTCCAGTATCATGAATACACAAGGATTCCTCCTGAATGTTTTAAATAATGCTATCTTGCCTGAAGATAGATTTCATTTGATTGTGACTGAGGTTTGCAAATCAGTCAAAGAAGCCAAAAGTTAAAGACTGTTGTTGCACTCCCAGCTAGGAGTAATATTAAAAAAGGAACATGTTATAAAGATAAAACAGAAAAAAGAACAAATAACTACCCCCGACCTCTACAAGTGGTTTGCAAAGCACTGCAGCAAAGTATTTGTAAGAGGACCAGAACATCTTATGCAATTACAATGTGCTCACCTGACCTCTCAGTGGAACTCCAGGTCTTGATGAAAGAGTGCAACAACAGGGTTTTGGCATTCCAAAATAGTCTTTGATAACCTAAGATTTTACACTAAAAACATACGCAGTATTCACACTGGATCAGAGTGCACGTTATTTTTGTTGAGGGCTGGACTGTTGTAAATTCTCTGGCATCTTCCAGGTCTGAGGAAGGGCGAGTTTCCATTCTGGCAAGACTACTTCTTAATTCCTGGCTAGATTAAACTAGGTTGGTCATTAGATATTTATAAATAAATGGCAGTAAGAGCAGAAGAGAATCTGTTACCTATATCTTTATTTGCTAAAAGCAGCTATACATTGTGAGTTTCTTTAAAAAAGAAAGCAATTTGGGAAATAGCCTCAATTCCAACAGGCTTCCTTATATATCAACTCCAGTAAAAAGAATACATAGAAATACTAAATAGCAACACAGAAAAAGTCATCCATCAACATTCTTCAGTATACCTTATCCCAAAGAAATGTTTTGCTGCATTGTCTGATGAGTAACGAATTCAGCCTTTGAAGGAACAAAGTTCTGGCACAGTTCCAGTGTCAAGAATGCTTCAGAGAAAATGACCTGCCTCTGGCTTCTCCTGTTTAAACAAGGGGATTCTTAATTTGATCATGTAACTGCTATGGTATCTATCTCTCTCTCTCACACACACACACACACACACACACACACACACACACACACACACACACACACTCCCCCCCCCCCCCCCCCCCCCCCTTAAGTAGCCATGGCCTCTGTCCACTTAGGCCTGCTGATGTAAAAGTAAAACTTTATTGTCCTTTTAGAAACTGGGAAGAAATAAACACAGAATCTGGAACCCCGTGATACGTTCTTTGCATGAAGCACTGTCTAATGAATAAACTCATTTTCTAAATGCCAAAACTATATATAAAAAATACATACTTCACATATGCAGCTTAAAACTAGCTCTGTAGTTCCTGATCTTCAATCATTTGACTTCCTTTTCAAAAGAGATTAAGGATATTAAAGCGTTCTGAGAATTTAAATGGGCTTATTTTTGCAATTTATCCGAGTTTAGCTGGTGGAAGGTTGCACGCTATATCAGAACAGTTAGATTCAATGATTATTTAACAAGTAATAAAATGACATTACAGTCAAACTAGCTCATTGTAGGCAGCATTACACTACTATCCAAATCCGTCATTGCATAGTTGGCTTATTTAATTAGAATCTGTTTTTCTTGGACCTCTTCCAAAGATCCAGAGCTAATACTATGTGGAATTACCAGGTCTCATTAGACATGAAGAACTTGGCACACATTGTATTAATGATAGAAAAATAGAAAAGTAAGTTCCTCAAACATTGTTTATTGCTCAGAAGGGCTAGGGCTGAGCCCTACAGTCCCTATTCAGGCAGAACACTTAATACTGCAGCACCTGCCTCTGAGTTTACCATTTTATTTCCATTTTCCATGTAGTCAGATGTACTTGACAGTCCTTTGATAAAAATTAAGTAAAATGTAAACTCTTTTCTAACAGGCAGGAATGTGATAAGTGTCTAATTATCATATTCTTGCCTGTTGGAAAACAATATATTGATAGGAAAAGGGGAACTTAATGTAGTCAAGCTATGATGCTAAACTAGAAATAGCAGTGCCTTTCAATTAGCTCTTGGCAGTCATTAGTCATTATCATGTGTGTTGTGCCATGTTGATAAGGCTGTGAGGGAAGAATTCACTACTAATAACCAGTTCTGAATTCAGAATTACAGCATGTTCAATAAGCTTCAGGGTATTGATGCTTTCAGATGACAAAGGAAAGTTGATTCCCTAGGCAGAGGAGAAAGAGTGAGGTGAGTAAAGTTGCCTCAATCTTGAAAAAAAAGGTAAGAATCAATAGCAAAAAGGGACTGCAGAGAATACAGAGGTGGTTGACAAGTTTACTGGTTTATTATATTGGGAAAACAAAAATGCCCATAAGGATATATATTTTCTTGCCTAAAGAGACTTTCTCTCTTAATTGAGAACTTGATGGAATTATTGGTTAATCAACTTTAAATTACTTTTACATTTTGGATTGCATCATCATTATTAATTTGGACAGTGACATTCAAATTTAGAATTGTGTTGAAGTTGCCTGGCAATAATATATAATGAAAACCCTCCCCACCCTGGTGTAACCTGAAAATGTCTTTTCTGTACCCACTATCCATCAGTTCAAGGATAGGTTATTCTTCAGCTGTCTAATTACCAAACAGGAGCAGTAGCTGGAATTAAGCAGATTTCAAAATATCTGGTGTTCTTTTGTAACCTCGGAAATTGTTCTGCTTTAGCTACTATCACTAAAGAAGGATATCAAGTAAATACTATATTTTCCTCACATACCACACATACCTTTCCCAAAAGGCAAGCATCTAAATTTTGGAAGGCTAATTTAAGTGGGGGGCTGATTTTTATTTGCTGGAATACAAATTATGAAGCCACTGTGCACTAATGCTACCAAGATGGCTGCTGCTCATCTCTGGCCCTAGCAAACAGAAGGGATGGAAGCCTAGATTAACTTTCTTGTGGCCATAACTATTGATTGAGCACTGTAACTTGTGCCTGAAGGAACGATTGAGTTGACTCGGGGCAAGTGAGCCACTGCATGAAGCTTGTACAATCTTGATTAGACTTGTCATAGGGATACGACACTTTGTAATTTACAAGAATTTATATAAAGAACTATTTATGATAAAGAAATAGTCTTGCTACTGCCCTTGCAAGGATCTAGGGCATAGCCTTGTTACTGTCCTGCCACATGAGAAAGTTCCTGCGGTCTCACCCAGACTGTCTTCCTGGGAAGCCACAATTTCTGGACTATGTTCCCAGGAGGACATAGTCTGTTACACAGTCAGCTAAAAAGTTTAACATCTTTATTTCACCCCAGTGAAGGAAGTTCTGGGAATCTAAATTGATTGTACCTGACATGCAAATAATGGCATAGGTAGACTTTATCAGGTACCAAAAGCTTGTTGAACTGTATAGGAATTAGGAGTCTCTAACTGGAGGACCCGAGCCTAAGTTAAGACAATCAAATATGACCAGTGGGAAGCATGTGGAGACTGACTGCTGTAGAAAAATGGATGATTGTTTATGTGGCTATAAATACCCTGAAGCAGGGACAGGAATCCAGGTTTCCTCCCTGCAAATGACTAACATATGCACAAGGCTACAGAGTAATGTTTCAGTGTGTACAACTCCTTGGTCTAGTCAAATTAAAAAAAATGCAGAACAGCCTCATCAAGAGGGATGAGACTATTTCATATCTCAGAATAGCTTGTAGGCTGATGACTGGGGTGCTGCCATGGGATGAAAGTGGGTGCGTGGTGGGGTGGTGGGGACTGAACACAGGTGAATACTCTAGCTATACTGGAGGCACCTTCACTACCTATGAATTCAAAGAGAGGAGTGACCAGTGCTCTGCTACTGAAAGAAATGAGGTCCAGGTTTGAGAGAAACCTACATCCAGGAAAGGGTTCAGGGCTCTGAAGCTTGATTTGACCAGAGCACATTCTTGCAGTGCAAGATTTGGTATGCAAGCCCTAGGAAAAGGCAGAATTTAAGGAAGAACCTAAAAAAGAAACCCCGTCACTAGTCATTCCTACTGGCAAGCTAAGGCGACTTCTGCTCAGCATGCCATGTGTGACAGGGGCCTCCTGGGGCCAAGCTCTGTGGCCCACCCGCCTGTCACCATGACAGGGGGCCTACTCAGGGCCTAGCTCCTTGTAGCCCGCCCGCCTGTCTCAGTGGGCCAACCACCCACCTACTCGCCCGCCACGCCTTTAATTAACATCTTAATTGAACTTATTATCATCAAGCGGGAGGTTACCCATTTTAATGCCCTGATGCCAGGGGGCGCTCTGCAGCTCCAACCTCCCCCAATACCACAGCCCAAGCCTCGCAGATGGCATCTCGGTGTTCATCTCTTCCGGCCCCCACGCTGGGCCCCAGAATCTCCTAAACAGGACCCCCCTATGATCCCTCCTGATCAGGCGGCCTCTCCGCCTTCATCCGGGCTACTAGCCCTCCCGAAGCCATTTTCCCCTCTCGGGTGTGGTCCCCCCAGGACCTTTGGCTAACTGGCCCTGGCCCACCTCTAGGCCAGTCAGGACCCCAGGCCCCTGGCTCTCGGGCGTCCCTCACGGTGGGCCCTTGGCCCTTTTGACCTTCTCTGGTCCTGACCCCAGCATGGGCCAGTCGAGGGTACTATCTTTTTCGGGCTGGGTCTCTAGCCCCTCACTCTCTCTTCGGGCTCATCGCACTACTACCCCCTTTTTCCCAGGGTCACCGCAGCATCACGCCCGGTAATCATTCACTCTCTCGGGGTCCGCCCTCTGGGCCCCTCCACACATATGCAGGGTTACCCACCCGGTGGTGGGAGCTAGGGGTTAAGGCACCCCAACCCGCCTTTCACCGGGGTGATAACTGGCCTGGCATTTCCTGGGGGCTCCCGTGCCACTGAGAGCCCCACCAGGCCACCCACTCCCAGCAGGGTGCAGTTTCAGGTCATGCCCAGGACTAGGAACCTCCTTACCAACCCCTTGCAACTCCCCCTTTCTTCTGGGTTGTTCCAATGCTCGCATAGTCACCGACCCCATACTGGGCTCCAGAATCATCCTGCCGGACCCCTCTCTATGATCCCTCCTATCAGGCAGCCTCTCTGCCTTCATCTGGGCTACTAGCCCTCCCAAAGCCATTTTCCCCTCTCGGGCATGGTCCTCCCTCAGGACCTTCAGCTAACTGGCCCTGGCCCACCTCCAGGCCTGTCAGGACCCCAGGCCCCTGGCTCGTGGGCATCCCTTGCAGTGGGCTCCTGGCCCTTTTGACCCTCTCTGGTCCTGGCCCCAGCATGGGCCAGTCAAGAGTACTCTCTCATTCGGGCCGGGTCTCTAGCCCCTCTCTCTCTCTCTCTCATGTTCCACCCTCTGGGCCCCTCACAACACTAGCCCCCCAGACCCCTCCAACAACACATGGGGTAACCCACCCAGTGGTGGGAGCTAGGGGTTAAGGCACCCCAACCCACCTTTCACCAGGGTGGTAACTGGCCTGGCATTTCTTGGGGGCTCCTACACCACTGAGAACCCCACCAGACCACCCACTCCCAGCAGGGTGCAGGCCCAGGAGCCTCCTTACCACCCCTTCAGCTCCCCCTTACCTCTGGATCATTCACAACAACCCTACAACCAGGTAATGTTGCTGCCCACTCTCCTACAGCCAAACTGCCTTGTTTATATGGGCAGCCCATGTCTCAAAATGGCTGCCCTAATCAAGCACCTGGAGGCTGCCAGCTCTAGGCCCTTAAAGTGGCAGGCACACACAGTGCACTGCCACACCATGAATCCAGGGAACTCCTCCCAGGAACTAAGCACTGTAACACCTGTACTCCTTTCTGAAGAGAGGTCTAAAATGTAAATCCTGGAAAGGGAAGACTGGTATTACCCTCCTTCTAATAATATTTCAATCCCCCAGATGCTGGAAAGAGAATCATTCTGTGGAGAAGCACTGTCCATAACAACATAGAAGAAAAACTTGAAAATGATTCAGGACTGCTGAAATCCTGTGATGCAAGGAAGAAGAAGCTAAGGACAACTACCACCGAACCTGGCTTAACTCAAAGCCTACAACAGACTGAAACCAGTCTTCTCCAGACCAACTGTTACCTCTTGTATAGTGTATCGTAATTGGCAGTTGCTGTTGTATGTTGTCTGAAAATGGCAATAAGAAATGTGAGTCTAAATTAATAGATTTTTGGGCACATAGGACATTTATACAAGTGTGCCAGAAGGGAAGGGGGGAGCGCGGTTTAATTAGAATGGTTCCAAGAGCTGCTTTAAATAAAGTGCCCAGAGCATCTCGTGTATCAGAATCCCTGCACTTCAAAATGGCAGCGGGGCACTTTATCTAAAGCTCATTGAATGAGCTTTGGGTAAAGTGCCCCTGCGGTCATTTTGAAGTGTGGGGATGCTGATACATGAAAAGCAGGAGGCTGCTGGAGCACGGCAATTGCCACACTTCAGCAGACTCAATCACTGGAATTACAGCCTGCTGGAGCAGTCTCCTTACTTATGGATAGGCACCCATAGATTTGGGCTGGTTCAAAGAAGAGAAACTCAAACTCTAGAATATTTGGAGATCTGCAAAAGGACAGAGACCAGGGGCATGACTTGGCCCTAAGGAAAGACCAGAATTGTCTGAACCATATTTATGAGATTTGTGCTTTTAGAAATTATGTACCATATTTACCTGATTATAAGACAAGGTCTTCCCCACCCCCCCCATTTAACATGGAGAAAATCAAGCCTCATCTTATGATTGCATATGACTGAAATGAGAAAATGCACAGGGGACTGCAAGGTTAGTGAGGAGGCAGCGCAAATAGGTACCTAGCACATGGCCAGCCAGCAGAGGGCACCCAGTCTCCCCTCCGTGTTCAGGGTTCCTGGCTGGCCAGTGCAGCAACATGCCAAGCTGCTGCCTGCCAATGTGTGCCAAGTTGCTTCAGCACCCTCTGGCTGGAAACTGCACATGCAGCTCAAAATGATTCAGCAGGCACCATCCCCAAAGTGTGGGGTTTCTGGCCAGCATGTGCTGAGTTGCTCTGAGCTGCTGCTCAAGCAGTGGGTGCTGGAGCAAGCCAGCACACAGAAGGGGACCCAGTCAGGCTGCCAGCGTGGGATGAGTTGCTCCAGCACCTGCTGCTGGGGCAGCAGCTCAGAGTGACTCAGCACATGCTGGCCAGAAACCTGCATGCTGCAGGGATAGTTCCTGCCTGATGCCTGCTGGGTCATTCTGAGCTCTGTGTGGTTTCCAGCCAGAGGGTGCCGAAGCAGGTTGGCACACACTGGCAGGCAGCAGCTTGAAGTGACTGACCCTGCACTAGGTGGCCAGGAACCCTGCATTCAGCTCGAAATGACCCGGCAGGCACCAGCAAGGCATTGTCCCTACAGCATCAATTCTGGATAGACTACCAGTAAGTGCATGAATATGCAGATTGCTACAGCCATGTTTAATTTCAAGGTTATTGTTTTCAAATTTGCTCCTCCTTGCTTCCTTGTGCTCAGGGAGAGCAGGGTCTGGCAGTAAGGAGAGGGGAAAGGGGCGGTTAGAGGAAAAAGTTGGGGGGAAGCAGAGAGCAAAGGGTGACCTGACCCCGGCAGATTTATTTTCCTTGCTGTAGCAGTGGGAGGGAACGAATTAAAGGTAAACCTCCAATAATTCGATTCTAGACCTGGAAAATTATAACAAATGTATTCATTTTCCATACATATATATATATCTCCAAACTTTATTCATTTTCCATATATAGAATCTAATTATTGGGTGGTTGTCTTATATGTGGGGTCATCTTTTATCTGAGTAAATACAGTAATTTAATTTTTTAAAGTTATCTTTAGTTTCCTTGATGTAATAGTTTTCTTTTATTCCACACTGTGTCTTACAAACTTTGAACTGTCATTCAAAATTGAGTGGGGGGGGGGGGGGTTGATAATACTTTTTAAAAATTTTAATACATTTATGTTAAGTATTTAAAATCTACAGTTCATTGGATCTTTATTTTGGGCAAGTAGAACATTTAAGTCTGAGTTAGCCCTTTAAAGGGTTAGAAGGAGGGAACCTGGCTTTGGTTCAGCACAGGGAGAAAAGCTCCTCATCTTACATTTGCATACAAGAAAATCTCATAAAATAAATTGTCTACTTCAGTAACCACCTGAAACTCTCTACCCCTTTCTGTTGGTTCAGTAAAACAAGTGTGTCTAGTCCTTTTTCCTCCACACACCAGGATAGCCAAGATAATATAAACTATATTATCTGCAGACTATGTACATTATGCAGCCACAGGGAGGGAGAGGCTAATTAGCAAAAAGGACAAACACCTGAGAGTCAGTGATTCACGAGCTCCAGGTGTGATGGTGGACAGGGCTAGATAAGAGCACTCCCCGAGGCAGTTAAGGGATAGAGTTTTGTGAGAAGAGCAGCAGACAGAAGAAGTACTGCAGGGAGCCAAGCCCCCCCCCCCCCCCCCCCCCCTGATAGGCAAGAGAGTAACCACTGGGGAGCACAGGCAGGAGACAGAATTTTTGGGAGCAGGGTGAGAGACCTGGGTTAAGAAATGCCCAGAGGGAGATTCATTCTTTCTGAGCAGGGAGGATTTTGCTTGCATTAAAGCAATGGCCTGTTCTCTTTGTTTTCATGACTGCCTATATTAAAGTGATAGCATGTTTTTTTTTTTCTTTGTCAGCTTACCTAGTGAGGGAAGAGTTTAGTTAAGGTGTGAGCCAGAGGGCTTGTTCCTTTGATATAGCTTAAGACCAGTGGTTTGGGTTGGAACTATCAGGGATGGAGGAAGTCCCAGCAGTACCCAGAGAAGAGTGGACACAGGGCCAAGAGGCTGGGCAGAGACAGGGCTAGAGAGCCTAGTGCCCAGAGAAGGGCAGAGATGAGGCCAAGGGTCCCAGTGTTTAACGCGTTGCGGAGAGAAAGCCAAAGCAGGTGAGAGCCATGAGCAGGGTAGAGATAGGGCTAGAGAGTCTGGTGCCCAAACTAGGGTGCAGAAACACTGTAGATGAGACATGGACTGGAGCCCAGAAACTGGGTCTAGTACAGCAGGTCTGGGCTAAAAGGCCTGGGAAAAGAAAGGAGGCAGAGGTCAAAAAGGTTGAGGCCCCAGCAAGAGGAAGTGGCTGAATGGTAACACCAGTGAGGCATGGACATAGCTGGAGTGGGGGTAGGAGGCCATAAACATAGCCCTTAAGGCACCTGGGGTAAAAGGTCAGTGAGAGCGAGGTAAAGGGACTAGACATGGTTTCTCTGGGGCACTTGGCCCAACTCTCAATCACTTACTTTTCAAATAACATTCAAGGCATAGCAGGAGAGGGGGAGGGGGGGGGAAAGGGCTCTAGGAACTGGAGGTGGTCATCAGAGGTCCTTACTGTGCTGCTCAACCCCAGCCTCCTGTATTAACTCTACTACATTTTATATCATCCATATGCATTTTATCTCTTCCCCCTTCTGGTGTCTTTGCTCTGCTTATGACCTTGTCTTTTCCTATTCTTTGTACTAACGGTTCCATGCTGTACACAAATAGCAGCGGTGACAGGGGACACCCTTGTCTCAACCCTGTATGAATTTTAAAGGCCCTGCTTAGATGCCCATTAATTTGGACTTGATTCTCTGCTTCTCTATGCAATATCCTTATCAAACATCCTTATCTTGGGGAACCCCATTTTCCCTAGCACTTCAAATATATAATCATGATCCACTGTGTCATATGTTTTTGCCGAATCTAGATTTGCTATAACTGTTTGTTTTCCTCTCTGGGACGTAAGAGTATATTGTTGATCACTCTGATTGCTTCCAAGATCTTTCTACCTGGTACTGCACATACTTGGTCTTCATGTATTATCTTCTTGAGGTTTTTCCTCATCCTCAAAACTAGTGTCTTGGCCATTAATGTATAGTCCATATTAAGGAGTGTTATTGGTCTCCAGCAGGTTTTCAGGAGTTCCTTCTCCTCTTTCTTAAAGAGTAAGATCACAACGCCTCTTGTAAAATCTTTCACTGTCTCTCCTGTTTCCACTATTTCCTCAAACTTCCATTAAATCCTTCCCTACCCATGCCCAAAATGTCTAATACAATTCAATAGGTAGTCCATCTGCTCCTGGTGATTTTCCCTCTTTTAAAATTGTTAAGCACTCCTCCACTTCCTTTAAGCTTATTTTTCCTTCCATTTTCTTTGCTTCCTCCTCCTCTACTTTCTCTTCAATCTCTTCCAGAAATACCTTCATCTTCTTGTCTATTTCCTTCTGATATAGCTCTTCATAAAACTTCTCTTTGCCTTCAACAGCACCTCCTGCTTTTCTATGTGAAGGGGACCATCTTCTTTCTCCACTTTGAACTCTCCTTCAACCTTCGTCACTGGCCGAAAAGTATCATTACCAATCTTCATTTTCTCCTGTCCATGGTACTTGTGCTGCAAACATTTTTGTCTCTCATCTTTCTTTTAAATCAGCTTTCTATCAAGAGCCTTGTTTCTTCTATTTCATCTTGTACATGTCTTCTTTTTTTTGTGGTTTACTTTAGCAGCTCCTGCATCTTTCTTTGAAACTCTCTCAGCTCTTTCATTCCCTGTAGTTTTTCTGGCCTTCCTTCTAAAAGAATTTTCCCATCCTTTTTTTCACCATCATTCTCTGGTACTCCTAAAGTATTTCTTCAGTGTTCTCCACCCATCTTACTGTCTCATGTATGCTTGACATATCTCCTCATCTTGTAACAGTGACACACTTTTAACTTCCACACTCCCCTTCCTCTTACTGGGCTCTTATCAAGACTCAGTTCTGCCTCCAGTATCCGGTGATCACTAAATGCCACACTTAGTTTCTTTTTTTCCTTATCTCTGTTTCTTTTGATACAGAGTCGGTTATTGATTATTACTTTCCACTGGGGCCAGTTCTAGTGAAAGGTTTTTCCCCTGCCCACATATCTCTTAGTGACTTTTCTCTTATGTTTGCTAACAAATTGGATGAACAGTATAAAGTTCTGTTTCCTCCTTCTCTTGTTTTGTCACCTGCTTCTATTATGCAATTGAAGTCCCCTGATATGATCCACAGTCTCCCTCTAACCACAAACTGCTAGCTTTCTAAGCAGAGCCTTCCTCCCCTCCTGCTCTGGTGGTGCATATATGTTGAAACTTTCTAATTCTGCTCCCCTGACTGATATCATTTGCTGTAGCCTGACACCGATGATGTCTTCCACCAGCTTTGCTCTCACATCTGGATTCTTTAAGAGTATTGGCACTCCAGCCAGTTCGTTTTAATTTGCCCTGACCACCAAGACGTCCCCATCTCCACCTTTTCTCAAAGTGTCTTTAATCCCTTTCCTCCACCATATCACATTCTTGTAGGAAGAATGTCTGCCTTTATTAAACAGTCTTGCCGCCTTATGGCCAATAATTTGGCCATCAATTTGTAGTCTACAGCTAAAAGGATTATTAGCCTCCAGCTGCCTAATATGAATATCAACATTACCACACCTTCTTCAGAATCCTCCCCTATCTCCCTACCCTCCATTTATTTCCTGATATGTCTTTATTATATCTGTCCCCAGCCACTACCAATTTTTTTCATAAAATTCCACTGAAATTGTCTCTTCCTGGCATGTTCCCTCTCTTGCAAGCTTTTAAGCAGTCCTCCACCTATCTCATACATAACCTCTCCATTTTTTCTTTCTTTCCATCTTCTATTTCTTCCTTTATCATCACAAGGAACACCTTCATTTTTCCACTGTCCACTCCTCTTCTTTTTTATAACTCTTTATAAAACTCAGCCATTGTGTCCAACACCTTTGCATTCTCTTCTATTTGGATTTCTTCTTCAGGTCTCGCTGCTTTCAGTTCCTTCCTCCATTTCACCAAAACGTATGTACACCATCCTTCCCCCTTCTCCATCCAAGGTGTTCTGGTCAGAAAGACTTTCTTACCAGTTTTCCTTTTGCACCATTCTTCAATCCATCACTTTGTCTTCCAGTTCTTTCACTCGCACTCCTCTTATCACTTCCTTTTAATAATTCCTTCCTTGCCTGCAATTCTTCTAACTCTTCCATCCTCTTTCTCACTTCTCTTTGACCAATATTTCTGAAAAAACCTCTTGTTCTTCTCTTTGTCATAATCTAGATGCTCTGGTCCCAAACACTTTTGTAATATCTCTTCAGAGTCCTCCATCTTTTGTACAGTTCCACATATTCTTGACAAGACTTCAAAACATGTAATAATTGAACATTTAACTTCCACATCCCTTTCCCCCTACCTTTGCTTTTTTCTAAATTTGTATCCATTCTCAGCGGCCAGTGATTGCTGAAAGCCGCATCCAAGATCTCCTTTTTTTCCAATCCCTAGCCCCTTTGACGTTAATACAAAATCAGTCTTTGACACCTGTGTCCTACTCAGTTCCATCCTTGTAATCACCTTCTCACCAGCCTATACATCCCTTAAACTTCCTTCTTTTATTCTTCTAATCAGTACTTTTGACAAGCTCTCTAGCTCTCCCTCTCCTATCACCCTCCTCAATAATGCAACTGAAATTCCGCACCAGAATTTGCTACCTACCTCTATCTACACACATCTCTAATTTCTTAGACAGGGTGATCCTTCCTTGTTTCAGCCAGTGCATATATATTCAAAATCTCTAACACCTTCTTCCCAAACTCCCCCACCATTTGTTGCAGTCTCCTTTTCACAGACACTTGCACTTGCTGCACTTCCACTTCCTCACTCTTGAGAGAAATTGTGACTCCAGCCACTTTGTTTGTATCCAGCCCCACCCTCCCAACCGTGATGGTCCTTATCCCAATCTCTTTACAAAATGCTTGTAATCCCTCTCCCATGGGATTCCACACTCCTGCAAACATATTATATCCACATTTACTCCACTCAGTATTGGCATAATCTTATCCCAACTCTTCCTGAATAGCACACTTCTGACATTTTATAACTGCAATACACAAAGTCATGCTTGTCCACTTAAATTTCACATCTCTATCACTTAAGCAGCAGCACAGAAGACTTCTAAACACTGTTGGCCCTAATTCTTCCCCTCTTCACAACCCTGTAGTCTTTGCTAGTTGTTTTATTGCTTTAACATTTAAGAAAGGTTCCCCTTTCCCCTCTCCCTCACCTTTCCACTTCCCTCCCTCTCCTTTCTCCTCTGCATTAGACACAGACCGCATTAACTCTGAGCATTTTGTCAACCTGTCTTCCTCTCCGCTCTCCCTTGTTTGCCTTCTTTTTTTCTAAGTTTTTTTTCTTAGCATGTGATTGCTTTCTTTTCTCAATTTGGCTCTCTTCTTCTTTCTCCTGTTCTATCCTCATTCCTTCTTCATCTTCTTCGTCCTGTATCAGTCTCTCCTCCTTCCCTTCTCTTTCCTTTGTCTCAAAGTCACTTTTTCCACTTACCTTCCCTTCTTTTCCCTCCTCTGTTGCCAGCTGCACCACTTCACCTACTGAAATTTCACTGTCTTCCTCTCTGGCTCTTCCTTCTTGTGGTGTCTCTTCCTCTGTAATTTAATTTGACTCAGTTTCTTAATCCCCACTTTTCCTTTCCTATCTCTGCTGCCCCTTTGTAGAACTAGCTTTATTTCAGAAGGACCACAGGTATTGGTGCTGTAAGTATCCCCCTTCCCTGCAAATAACACACTTCAGTATTTCTTGCCATTCTGCTTCCCTGTGTCTTTTCCCTTCACAGCTGTAGCAAATTGCATACTGGCAGTATGTGGCCAGGTGGCCTTCCCACCCACACTTGCTACAAAGTTTAGGCTGTGCAAAATATATTGTAAACCTTCAGTGTGGTCCTACTTGGATTACTGGTGATAAGTGCATTAACCTACTAGGGGATGGGATAGCGGAGAGCTCAGGTAGTAATGAGGGCAGGAGAGAGGAGTCCTAGTAGGTTAATAGGCAGACAAGGTTCCTTGGGTGAATTTGATATCTTTTATTAGACCAACCCAAATGGTTGGAGAATAGTTATTAAGCAAGCTTTCCGGTTCAAAAACCCTTCGTCAGGCTAAGGACGCTGCAGCAGTTGCTGCATGCTCTTCCTGGATGGAATGAAAAGTAAACAAGCCAGGGGCTGGGCTGGTAATTGGGTGTTTCTGTCTTTGATGGATTTCCGGTGTGCGTTCATTCTAGTGCGCAGTTGTTGTCTGGTCTCTCCTACATATCTTCCATCAGGGCATTTGGTGCATTGGATGAGGTATACTACATTCCTGGAGGTGCAGCTGTAAGATCCTGGGATGCTGATGGCTCTGTTGTGGGGTGTAGTAATAGTGGAGGACATCTCCACCACCCCCACTATTACTACACCCCACAACAGAGCCATCAGCATCCCAGGATCTTACAGCTGCACCTCCAGGAATGTAGTATACCTCATCCAATGCACCAAATGCCCTGATGGAAGATATGTAGGAGAGACCAGACAACAACTGCGCACTAGAATGAACGCACACCGGAAATCCATCAAAGACAGAAACACCCAATTACCGGTGGGGGCACATTTCTCACAGGAGGGCCACTTTCTCTCCAATCTCTCAGTCCTGATCCTCAGGGAAATTTACACAACACATCCCAGAGACGAGCCTATGAGCTCCATTTCATCAACCTGCTGGATACTAGAGATCAGGGACTAAACACAGACATTGGATTTTTGATACATTACAATCTGTCTGGCAACTGACTCCCCAGCCCAGCCCAGCCCCTGGCTTGTTTACTTTTCATTCCATCCAGGAAGAGCACGCAGCAACTGCTGCAGCTTCCTTAGCCTGATGAAGGGTTTTTGAACCCGAAAGCTTGCTTAATAACTATTCTCCAACCATTTGGGTTGGTCTAATAAAAGATACCAAATTCAACCAAGGAACCTTGTCTGCCTATTAACCTACTAGGACTCCTCTCTTCTGCCCTCGTTACTACCTGAGCTCTCCGCTATCCCATCCTTATACTATATTTATCAAGTATTGTCTGAATATACAGGGAGTCTTTGAGTTACAACATTTCACACTTACAACATTTATAAATTGATACCCTGTTTCAACTTTGACGTCAGTTTTGACTTACAACGCTTGATCTGATGCGGTGCCACGCCAGCAAACAAGTTTGCTGTATCGCTCATCTCCCTGGAGAACATCTGTCCAAACTTCCTTGGACACTTTCTTTAAGAAAGCAGACAAGACTCCAGAAAAACCTGCAGCCAAGACTCCTGAGAAGACTCCAGTCAAGAACCCTTCAAAAAGTCCAGCAATGTCACCTCAAGGAAGTCCTTCCAAATCAATCTGATTGCTATTTACGATATAAATACGTTAATGTAGCTATATTACTCATCTATAACTGATCAAGTACAAAATTCTGGGTTATTTTTGGTGAAAGTAGGGTATTGGGCCTTGGTTCAGGAACCAGTCCCCCATTTATAACATTCTTAAAAGAAAATTGGTTCTGAGTTACGTTTCGACTTAAGACATGGTTTTCAGGAACCCGTTGTGTCATAAGTCCAAGGACTGCCTGAAAATAACTTATCTCCCCTATCTCATGCATGGCTGTGTACAGTCAAATAATTATTGTCCTTTCTCTTGTCTCTTCTTCCACAATAACTTATCCCCTTCAGTTCTCTCTCGCCTACTGCCACATACATCTTCCAAAAATCCTTATTGGATCTAATATGAAATTTCCCAAGACTTCTGGTTAGGAAAGGCAACCAAGCTATTCAAATGTTCCATTTTAACATCCAAAACTTCAAACAATGTTTTTATCTAAAAATTAATGTCTATTCATTGTCTGACTTCTCTGCTTTCCTTCTCCTGTTACTACTGCTCTTAATCCCAGGAGTAGATTACCTACCACTCTGTCTTTCTCTCCTTCCCTCCTTCTTTCTCTTTGAAGATCTGGTTTATTCTTCCCACTGGTCTTCATCTGCCCTTCAATCACTGTTTCATTCCTCATTTCCCTCTCCTGACCTCTTCTCCACCTCTTCTCCTGTTCTTCCTGCTGACTGGTCTCTTCCCTTGTTGCTTTCTTCAGTAAAGCCTCCTTCAACACTGCTGATCCCACCACACCTTTCTTTCCTACCATCTTTTATCCCTTCTTCCCCACCTTCATCAGTCTCTGGACCTGCACTTCTGCTCTTTAATTTGCTTCGCAACTCTTGATCTGCTTCCCTTCCAAAACTGTTAGTCTCCTCTTCCAGACTGCCACAGATGCTGTGCTAGGCTCCAAGAAATCCACCTCTATCCTGGTGCTCCATCAATATCTCCCAGCAACTCTAGCATCAATTCAGGGAGTATACTGGGGCCCTGCCTGGGCCAATGGTGGCTGAGAAGCTGTGCCACTGATGGGAATGTTGGTTTTTTGTTTTTATGCGCATGTTTATTTCAGATTTACCCCTCACTTCCATGTTCTCAGGGAGATCAGGGTCTGAAAAGAAAGGTGGGTAGTGGGGAAGGGTTGCAGGAAGAAGAAACTGGAAGTAGATGGCAAGGGGGCTACTTAACTCCCCCAGATGGTTTTTCCCTATTGTAGTAGTGAGAGGGGGACTAATTCAAGGCAAACCTTTAGTAATTGATTCTATACCAAATTTTCTATCTATAGAATCTAATTATTGGGGGTTGTATCTATTCAGGTAAATATGGTGAATAAGATATAGAGGTTTGATAAAGGAGATGTAATGAAGGGGAGAAAGGACTTTCCTTGTCTGCAGAAAGCTACATGCTGAACTTCCTCCCTCTCTTTTCCACAGCTTCTTGCTGCTACGACCCCATTCCAAAATCCTTTGCAGGAAATGAGTTTCTGAAAAACTGCATTAGACCCTGCTTCCTACCTTCTTTTTCATTTACCTTCTTAGGATAATTCACTTTTTGTCTTGCTGATTTTCAAAAACATTTTCACAGAGCTTGACAACTCTATCCCTTCACTATGTGAGCCACCTTATTGTTGTACCACATGCACGAGCGGCCTGGTGCCTTAAGGTATGTAGAAAAGACGTTGAAGGCTGTGTCTATGTCTGAATCATTGAATTTCTCTGAATCAGTTCAGAGGATTCCGATTCGATTCGGAGAGATTAAAGGGTTTCCTGATTCGATTTGGAGATTCCACAAGAGAAGGTTGAGAGGCGATCTTGTGGCTGCCTATAAGTTCATCACGGGGGCACAGAAGGGAATTGGTGAGGTTTTATTCACCAAGGCGCCCCCGGGGGTTACAAGAAATAATGGCCACAAGCTAGCAGAGAGCAGATTTACACTGGACATTAGGAAGAACTTCTTCACAGTTCAAATG
Organism: Alligator mississippiensis; assembly: GCF_030867095.1. Lineage (NCBI taxonomy): Eukaryota > Metazoa > Chordata > Crocodylia > Alligatoridae > Alligator > Alligator mississippiensis. Next base: position 82,011,520 of record NC_081828.1, on the reverse strand, counting down.
GCCAAGGTCTGGAACGGGCTCCCAAGGGAGGTGGTGCTCTCCCCTACCCTGGGGGTCTTCAAGAGGAGGTTGGATATGTATCTAGCTGGGGTCATCTAGACCCAGCACTCTTTCCTGCCTATGCAGGGGGTCGGACTCGATGATCTCTTGAGGTCCCTTCCGACCCCAACATCTATGAATCTATGAATTTCCTTAGTGGTAACATAGGCTGTGAGAGCAGGGAGGTGGTGGGAAAGCATGGCCAGCAGCATGCGCTAGAAATAGGGGTTTCTACAGCCCCCTGATATCAATATGGCCTTGTGTCATTCTGCTTTTCTTTGTTCAGTCATCTCTACTGTCTGAAGCGTTGAGAGCCATATAAATACCTGATGAAGGAACTCTGCCACCCTTTTGCACCCTTCATTCCCTGAGCATGCTCATTTTTGGAACCCAACTCCTAAAGTCCTATGCCAAAATTGAGAGATAATAGTGAAAGTGGCTTGAATTTCTGAACAATGCATCACAAGTTCTAGTTCTGAAGAAGTTAGTACAGCAATTCACTTTGAACGGCATTCTATTCCTTTCATCTCAGTGTTCAGAGTTGGCCATCTACATGGCATTTTTGGCACTGATGCATCTAGAAGAATTCTATTCCTGGATGCTTAACCCTGCGCATGTGAGTGATTATAGATGACTGCATACAAGTACAAACACACTGGCAACAAAGTGAGAGATCACAAGCTCCCATTTCCTCTACCAAATAGCGGAGTGGCTTGAGCAGTCACCTAGGAAGTCAGAAGACCTGGGCTTTAGACCCCCTCACCCTGAGGGTGTTTGCATCTGGGTTTCCCTGACTTCTCAGCACAGCACTCTAACCACCACAGAGCACAGGTCAGCTGCCACTTACTTTCTTCTCCAGTACTCCTTTTGAAGCGGAGACACTATAGTCATGCCACTGTATGGCACACTATGATGACATCACTGTAGCAGTGCACTCCCCAGGTTTAGTGTGCTGCTATGTCAATGTAGCGGTGAAATCTACCCATGCGCTGAGCACACGGTGTAGTAGCCACCCATACTGTTCTGTGATTTAGTACATCCAAAAGGAAGTACTAAAGCACAGTACCATAGCAATGTAGCATCAAAAATCCCACGTAGACAACCAAAAAACAGTCACTTAGATGTCCAGGAAAGAATAGAATGTCACCCTCTACATCTATGAGTTTGCATCGTTTAAAGCAAAGAGTGATTTGATCTGAGGAACACGTTTCTATGTTCCATTATCAACCTGTATATGAAGAATGTGTGTCTGAGAGCCCTTTTTGTCAGAGATCTAAACTTCATGGGAAACTTGGAATATGGGGAGAAATTAACTGAACATTGTTTTTGTAGGAAATGCATACTAGCTATGTTAAAAATTTAGTGTAAATTCAAAACAGTTTCCTCCTGGAGAGGGTCCTTCTCCAAAACTAACAGTCCTGTCCTTTCTATTTTGATGGAAACACTATTTCACATGAAGGCAAATGTATATACACAAAAGCAATTGCTGCAAAGCTTAGTTGGGACCACTGAAATGGTAAAACGTTTATACATAGCTGCAGAAGGAGCACATATTTGGTTAGAACCAAAGACTAATATTGCTGTTCACAAGACTTAGTGAAGTTGATGCAGCTGTTACCAGCCCACCCATCCATGACTGTTACTAGATAAACAACAACTGCTGCCATAAACCAGGAAGTAATTAATAGATACTTAAAAAGCTTGCATCACACCTGGTGGGTGGTAGAAGTTACATTTTTGCTGCTGTTATTCTTTGTCAGTTCCTCGTATTCTTTGTCAGAGTCTGGGTACCTGCACTTTTTTATATTACTCACCCTACTTGTAAATGGAAACATATTTAAACTGTTAAAAAGAAATGTTTCAGAAAAGACCTTATTTGCAGATGACACCATGTTTTTGTTTTGTGGTGTTTTAATAGCCATTATGGTATTAAAATATTTCCTTTTGTGTCTTGTAGACCAGGGCTATCCAACTCTGGGTAGCAGGGAGGCTGCACACCCTAGACAACGTGCTGCAGAGTCTGCACACCATAGGCACATCTGCATGTGCACATTTACTGTGCAGTAATGTAAATTACTGCAGTAACCAAAAATTACTGAGCAGCACTGGCGCACATCCACACATGCACTCCCATACTGTGCAGTAACTATGGGGTATATGTTGACTTAGGTATAAATTTACTAACTGCATTATGTAGGTAGCAAATTTATGCCCAATTAGTTACTCCATTGTAATGCACATGTAGACGCGTTACTGTGCAGTAATGTGGGAGCTTCCTGGCTGGGTCTGCCCAGCCACTAGGGAGCCTGCTGGAGCCCAGCCCCAGGATTGCTGCCTGGTTCCCTCTCCTGCTGCTGGACTGGGCTGCTTCCTGGCAGCCCCTAGCTGCAAGGTATAAAAGTCTGCAACCATTTCCTGCCTTGGGACACCTCCACCTCTGGAGGAGGGGACCTAGGGCTTTCAGCACCCTGCCCTGCACTCCTCCCCAGCTGCTGTACTCACTAGTGGCCACCTTAGCCTCAGCCCTGCCCCACTGTTGCCCATGAGGAGCAGCTGGCCATGCCGCTGCCAGCAGCACCAGCTCCTCCCTGGTGGGGGGCACCTGACTGGGTGCTGGTCCCCAGCCCACTAGAGGCCATGGACACTGGGTGAAGCCAGACGTCACCTGGCACAGGGAGCCCCACACTGGGCAGACAGGCCCTCCCAACTCCAGTCCCCACCTCCACCCTGCCTCTGGCCCTGGCCCCAGCCCCCTCCCCCCTCTCCGCTTGCCCAGCACACTTGCATTCCCCTGGCTCCAGGTTCCCCCCCACAGCACACAGAGTCAGGACACAGATCAGACCTTTATTGAGCAGCCTGTGTCCCCATGGCTGAGTGGGCACAGGCCTCTCACATGCTGAGGAAGGTGTTGATGCCAGCAGTGATCTCCTCCTTGGCAGCCCAAGGCAGGGATGTGTAGTGCTGTGACAGATAACCTTCTGGGCAGTGGCAGAGGTTCCAGGGCAGGCCAGGCCAGGCTCCCCCGCTATGCCCCATTCCCTCCCCACACACCATTACAGCTCAGGGTCCCAATTCAGGAGTGCAGGTGTGCCCGGGGCACCAACAGGATCATCATCAGCAGGGCATAATGGTCTGGGCATTCCTCCACCTGCTCATTGTGCACTGCCTGTGGCATGGGCAGCAGGGTCATGCTTGGGGCACAGCAGCAGCATGATGGGGGACCAGCCCTGGGGAGCCTCACCAGAGAGGCCCCAAGTAGGGAGAGTGGGGGCATAGCCAGCCCCTCACACCACTTGTCTAGAGCCCCATGCACCCTGAGCCTGGGTACTGGGAGCTGGGCAGCAGCAGAGCAAAGCAGTGGGCTTGCAGGGGTGGTCGGGGGGCTGGAGCCATGACAGCAGGTGTTAGCAGGAGCCTGGTCTGGCCCATCCTAGGAAGGGGGCAGGGGAGGCAGGCAGCCTGAGGCCAGTCCCCAATGAGCAAGCAGGGATGGGGGGCTCAGGTGGTACCCATCTGGCCCAGGCCTGTCTGGCCAGCTTACCATGGTCCCTGAGCACCTGCATGCAGATAACCTCCAATCTGAGGCCAGGCAGTTCAGGGCCCCTGGAGCAGAGCATCTTCTATCTCAAATGTTGGAAAGTCTCACAAAAGCCTTTTGTCTTTTTCCTTTGCAGGGTCAACATATGGACATGGGGAAGAGGCCTCAGGGGCCTATAGTACTGCCACTACAGCCTCACTGCCACCCTCTGCTGGAGCCACCAGCTGCACCAGTGGTGAAGCCATGATGGGACCCACCTGCTCCAGTGGCTGGTGGTCACAGTGGAGGGCTGGGTGGCAGACCAGTAGGTGTGGTAGGCAAAGAACCTTGCCCAGGAGGCCACCTGGAAGGAGGTACAGCTGTGGGCCTGGCAGGCCCACTGGACCAAGCTTATGGCCCTGGAGTTGTGGTGCATGGAGCTGCTGGAGCAGCAGCTGGCCACCCAGGGCTACCCAGCAGAGGTTGCACCCATGCCCTCCCACACCTGGCCCCCCATGCCAGCTCCAACCTCTCAGGGCACCTGGGTCCCACCCAACATCCCACAGAAGGCCCTTGGCAGCATGCTGAAGCAGGTGCTGCAGTGCCTGCCAGTCACAGGCATCCCCAACCTTTGCCACAGCCTCAGATCCATGGTGCTGACCACCTGCTGCCGGGCTTTCTGCCCTGGGTGGCCCCACCCCTTAACCCACAGTTCCCAGGCAGGGAAGGAGATGGGCAGGGATCAGAGGGTGAGGGTGACCTTTTAAGGTGGCCACCAAGTGCTGGCAGCTGCCTCTGGCCTCAGAATAGCTGCCATGTGCTGTCAGCCATGTGATCAGAGGCTGGAGGTCCCCTCAGTGGCCATAGGGGCACATGGCAGGCTGCTTTGACTTGGGACTAAATCCCATGCATGTGTTGATGCCAGCCCTATTCCAACTTACTATATAGTAGGGCTGTACAAAGCTTTAGTCCCTGACTCAATTTGGTGGAGATTTGGCCTGATTCGGTGACTGAAACTCTGAATTGGAATCAAATCAGAAAAAAATTAAATCTTTAAATCTCTCTGAATTGATTTGGAACCCTGCAAATCGATTTGGAGAAATTTGGGAAGATTCAGCTATTTAGACATAGAGACAGATTTAAATGTTTTTTTCTATATGCCTCAAGGTACCAGGCAGCTCATGAATGCTGCGATGCACATGGAGCGTCTCACAGAAGCACGGGGGGCTCCCCAGTGTGCTCAGCAACAGACCCAGAAGTGGACCAGAAGCACTTTCAGTCCACTTCTGGTTCCACCAGGGAGCATGCGGGGGGGGGGGGGGGGCACACTCCCCTGGCTCAGCAGCTGATGCCTCCTGGGTCTGGGGGGGAACACAGGGTCCCCCCCACAGCTGAACTGCTGATTCTCTCAATTAGCATCGAATCTTCAAATTCGGGTTCGGCCGAATCAAGTCAGGGCTAGTGATACGAATCAACTAATTGGATCACTGTCCCCAATTCAGGCCAAATCTGAACTGAATAGGGCTCTACTATGCAGTAACTTTAATGTGCAGTAAATGCACATGTAGACACGCCCCGTGGGGAGTAGAGCAGGAGCAGAGCAGGAAGCAGAAGCTGGAAGAGAGCAGTGGGAGGAGTGGTGATCAGGAGGGAGACCACAGGCCATTTGATAACCCCACATGAGCAGCATGCAGCCCATGGGGCACCAATCAGACAATCCTACTGTAGCAAATGGCTCTCACAGTTTTCTCATTTGTTTCATTTACTTTCTAATTTAACTCTCTGCGCATGTCCAGATGAGTGCAGCCATGTGATATGTGGTGCTGCAAACACATCTACAGTGCCACATACCGCACAGTTAGGTGTTCTCCCCACTGCAAGGGCATGCTGCCCATGTGTGTGCTGCTTGGGGGGGGGGGGGGGTTTACCCCATAGGTTTTTTTGACCCCTGAATATCCAGGGGTTAAAAAAATCCATGGGAAAAAACAAACAAACTGGAGCAGCACATGCACGGGTAGCATGCACCGCTGAAAAGCGGAGCGGGGCCACCCAGAACTGTGCTGTGGCTGGCACCCAAACTCTGCCTGGCAGTATCACTGCAGCTGCAGCCCAGGGAGTCCACCCTGGACCCCAGGTAAGGCTTCTGGGGCCAGCACAATGCTGTCCCCAGCCTCTCCTACTACTCCCAGGGTAACCTGCTGCATGTCGAAGTGTGCATGGCATGGGCATTCCCTGGGGACAAGTAGCTGCAGCGCAAGGTACCTTGCTGCTTCTTGTCCCCAGGGAACCAAACATCTGCGCTCATCTGGATGTGGCCTACAAAGCTAGCATCATACCAAGCAAGTGAAAGATTGAGTTTAATTTCTGGGGGCAATATATGATAGTCTTTTTCTGGTTCTCTGTTTTGTATTGAACAAAGATTTTTCACCTGTCTCCCTCCACTAGCAGCTTTGCAATCTGCCTGGACTGTAACTCATAGATCATGCTAAAGCACCTAAGAGAAGAGCAGACTGCACAAATCACATTTATATTACTACCTTTCTCATGGCAGTGAACAAGGAACTATTTATTCAGCTATATAAAGGAACCTGATATATAAAAGGACTGTCTAAAGAAGTCGCATTCTTAATTTTGATGCATTGGGATGAGGTTAGGACCTCTCCTCCTGCCTCTCCTCTCCTAATTGACCTCCCCTACTGTCACTGTGTGAAGTAGGGAACTACTATCTTTATTATATGGAAGGGAGCTGAGGCATACAAAGTTTAAGCAAGAGATTGCAGAAAGGATTTAGGCATATAATTCTAAAGTTGCACTCCATAAAAACCTGCTAAACTAATCTAATCCTGAAAGCACCTAAATGACAGTGAATTCCTTTATTCTTTACTTTAAAATTTCCTAGGCTTCTGAAATTCTGCCTTCTGTGCTGAAACACTTACGTGTGTGGTTCATGCTTTACCTTACTGGGAGCCAGAAATCACATAGCATGGAGCCCATATCTCCTGAGGAACCCAGCCTAGTAGGTCTGTTCCAAGCATTCCAGATACACCCATACAGCACTACTTTCAGCACAAAATAGAATGGTAATCAAAGGATGGAGGTGGAGGATCAAAGAATACAAGATTCATAGGCCAAAAACAGAGTAAGTAAGCAAGCAAGCAAGGGGATAGCTTGATTCTGAACAGTTTATGCATCTTGTATTTAAAGGTTCCAAGGCAAAGAGTTGAGAGCATTGATAAGCAGTAACGTAACAAGGGTGGGTTGAGCAGGAAAGCTATGCTGGGCACCAACGTAGGTGTTTGTTGTGGGAGACTCCCTCCTGAGGGGGACGGAGGGGCCAATCTGCCACCCTGACCCCTTAGCCCGGCAAGTCTGCTGCTTCCCAGGGGCCCGCATCCAGGACATTGCAGAGAGGATCCCCAAGCTCCTCAAACCCACAGACCACTATCCCATGCTCCTTATTCATGTGGGCACCAATGACACGGCTCGGAGCACTCCCAGCCAGGTCATGAGGCGCTACAGGGATTTGGGAGCGGGACTTAAGGGTCTGGGGGCACAGGTGGTGTTCTCGTCAATCCTCCCAGTCTCAGGCTATGGGCTGAGAAGGGACAGGAGGATCTATGTGGTCAACCAAAGACTGCGGCGCTGGTGTCGTCAGGAAGGCTTTGGCTTTCATGACCACAGCCCGCTCTTTGGCGAGAGAGGCAGCGAGCTGCTGGGAAGAGATGGTCTCCACCTCTCTCCCCTAGGGAGGAGGCTCTTCTCAGCCAGACTGGCTGACCTGCTCCACCAGGCTTTAAACTAAGCCCGCTGGGGGACGGGGGGACTACCGCCACTGCTGGCCCGCTGAACAATCCTTGCAAAGCCAGCGGATCACGGCACTCAAGGGAGCCCACCCCAGGCCCAGCCCTGGTAAAATCTGTGGGCAAGGAAGGAGCCCCCCAGGGGGCACTTGCCTGCCTGTACACAAATGCCAGGAGCTTGGGGAATAAGCAGGAGGAGCTCATCCTCCTGCTCAGTGCAAACAATTACGATGTCATAGGGATCACGGAGACCTGGTGGGACTCCACCCATGACTGGACCACGGGGATAGATGGCTATACCCTGTACAGGAGGGATCGTGTAGAGAAAAGGGGCGGGGGTGTAGCTCTCTATGTTAAGGAAAGCTATGCGTCCCTGCAAGCCGATATTGGCGACCAGGGTGGACGGCTGGAGACCCTCTGGGTTAAAATCCGTGGGGAACACGGCACAGGGGACACAATGGTGGGAGTCTATTACAGACCTCCCACCCAAAGTCCTGAGCTAGACCAGGAGTTTGCCCAGGAACTGGCTGAGGCAGCTTGCTCCAGGACCATGGTTGTCATGGGTGACTTCAATTACCCAGACATCTCGTGGGAGGATCGCTCAGCAAAATCTGAGCGGTCGCAGAGCTTCCTCTCGTGCGTGGATGACCTCTACCTGACTCAAGAAGTCTATGGGCCAATGAGAGGCAAAGCGCTGCTCGACCTGGTGCTGGCTACTGGGGAGGACCTAGTCGGCGACCTAGTGATCGATGGGAAGCTGGGTGACAGCGACCACGAGCTGATCACCTTCACCATCCGCCGAAAAGCTGGCAAGTCAGTCAGCAACACGCAAGTCCTTGACTTCAGGAAAGCCGACTTTGACAAGCTCAGGAGGCTTGTCAGTGAGGCCCTAAGGGACTGTGACCACAGGGAGAGGGGAGTTCAAGAAGAGTGGTTGCTCCTCAAGGGAGCGATCCTCAATGCACAAACTAAGTCTATTCCATCTCGGAGGAAAGGCAGCAAGAGGGCACAGCAGCCCCCCTGGCTCTCCAGGGACCTAGCAGACCTCCTGAGGCTAAAAAGAAAGGCCTACAAAGGATGGAGGATGGGAGTCACCTCCAAGGAGGATTATTCTGCACTGGTCCGGTCCTGTAGGGAGCAGACCAGGAAAGCCAAGGCTGCAACTGAACTCCAGCTAGCTTTGAGCATCAAGGACAATAAAAAGTCCTTTTTCAGATATGTGGGGAGCCGGAGGAAAAGCAGGGGCAACGTTGGACCCCTGCTGAACCAGATGGGGCAACTGAAAACTGACACCCAGGAAAAAGCCAACCTATTAAATAGGTACTTTGCGTCGGTCTTTCATCAGCCCCATGGGACGCCCATGCCTGCTACAGGGCCGGGAAGTCCGGGTGAGGGTGATCCCCTGCCCTCCATTAATGCTGACTTTGTGAAGGAACATCTTGAGAAGCTGGATACCTTCAAGTCAGCCGGCCCTGACAATCTTCACCCCAGGGTACTCAAGGAGCTGGCGAGCATCATAGCCCAGCCTCTAGCGCGGATCTTTGAAAACTCTTGGTGCTCTGGTGTAGTGCCCGAAGACTGGAAGAAGGCCAACGTGGTGCCTATCTTCAAGAAAGGGAGGAAAGTGGATCCGGCTAACTATAGGCCCATCAGCCTGACTTCTATCCCGGGGAAGATCTTAGAAAAGTTTATTAAGGAGGCCATCCTTAATGGACTGGCCGACGCCAACATCTTAAGGGATAGCCAGCACGGGTTTGTTGCAGGTAGGTCTTGCTTGACCAATCTCATTTCCTTCTACGACCAGGTGACCTATCACCTGGACAAGGGAGATGAGATTGATGTCATATATCTTGACTTCAAAAAAGCCTTCGATCTGGTGTCCCATGATCATCTCTTGGAGAAACTGGCCAATTGTCGCCTTGGGTCCCCCATGATCCACTGGCTGGAAAATTGGCTCCGGGGTCAGACCCAGAGGGTAGTAATTGATGGAAGTCACTCATCGTGGTGTCCTGTGACCAGTGGGGTCCCCCAGGGCTCTGTCCTTGGACCCATACTGTTCAACATCTTCATTAATGATGTGGACACTGGAGTCAGAAGCGGACTGGCCAAGTTCGCCGATGACACCAAACTTTGGGGCAAAGCATCCACACCAGAAGACAGGCGGATGATCCAGGCTGACCTGGACAGGCTCAGCAAGTGGGCGGATGAGAATCTGATGGTGTTCAACGCCGATAAATGCAAGGTTCTCCACCTTTGGAAGAAAAACCCGCAGCATCCTTATAGGCTCGGCAGTGCTATGTTGGTTAGCACTATGGAAGAAAGAGACTTGGGGGTCATCATTGACCACAAGATGAACATGAGCCTGCAATGCGATGCTGCGGCTAGTAAAGCGACCAAAACGCTGGCTTGCATCCATAGATGCTTCTCAAGCAAATCCCGGGACGTCATTCTCCCCCTGTACTCAGCCTTAGTGAGGCCGCAGCTGGAGTACTGCGTCCAGTTTTGGGCTCCACAATTCAAAAAGGATGTGGAGAAGCTTGAGAGAGTCCAGAGAAGAGCCACGCGCATGATCAGAGGTCAGGGAAGCAGACCCTACGATGACAGGCTGAGAGCCCTGGGGCTCTTTAGCCTGGAAAAGCGCAGGCTCAGGGGTGATCTGATGGCCACCTACAAGTTTATCAGGAGTGATCACCAGTATCTAGGGGAACGTTTGTTCACCAGAGCGCCCCAAGGGATGACGAGGACGAATGGTCACAAACTACTACAAGATCGTTTCAGGCTGGACATAAGGAAGAATTTCTTTACTGTCCGAGCCCCCAAGGTCTGGAACAGCCTGCCGCCGGAGGTTGTTCAAGCGCCTTCATTGAACACCTTCAAGATGAAACTGGATGCTTATCTTGCTGGGATCCTATGACCCCAGCTGACGTCCTGCCCTTTGGGCGGGGGGCTGGACTCGATGATCTTCCGAGGTCCCTTCCAGCCCTAATGTCTATGAAATCTATGAAACTATTGAGGGTTGCCAGAGTCACTCCCCAGTCCTGGGAATCTTTGCCATGGCATGTGCACTTGTGCAGCCCTGTGCTGCCCCTGCCCAGCCACAGAAGCAGGACAGGGCAATGCCGCACTCAGCTGTGTATTGGGAGACCGGGGGTAAACAGGATGATGCTCCCCACCAACACCTGGGAAGTCTGTGCCACAGCAGCCACAGCCCTGTACCCAGTAATATATTTGGGGGCCATAGGGAAGCAAACAGGAGCCCAGCCACAGGGTTGCTGCCACCAAAGTTCATGCTGCTGTTGTTGCTGCTGCTGACTACTGCTACAGCAGCCTTCACAATGTGAGCAGTGGCAAGCAAGACTTTGTTCCCCTCCCCTTCCTGTCACTCCCCACATACCGTACCCCATTAAGGCCAAACCTCAAGAGTGGGTGATTGTAAACTAAAATTGGTGTGTGATATTTTTTGCAGAACAGAATTGGATTCACCCAGGCTTATACTCAAGAAAGAAGCCACAGATGGCCAAGAAGCCTGAAGAAGACCGGATAGGAGGTGCAGGAATGGTTTTAGTGATGGGTCTTTGGTGAACAAGAGGAACCTAAGTTGTTGTGACATTTCATAGGGATTAACACAGCATTAGCTTGTATCACTGGACACTATCTGTGGTGTCCTCAGCTCTGGAGTCAAAATGACTCTCGTTACTAGTTGTTGTACATAAACTATAATAAGCCAGACTTCTCTTTCTCTTTAGTCTATTTGGACTAAATATGATGAATGCTAGGCCTGTGAAATTTCACTGGCTGTTTCGATTCGACACTGTTTTGACTCATTTCAAGATCGAAACAGCAAAATTGAATCAAAATGAAGGGCTTTGAAACAGCCTTGAAACAAAATGAGGCTAGTCAAAATGTTTTGAAAGTTTCAAAACGTTTTGTGTTTCAAAGCAGCCAGCAGCAAGGTGGTGGGAGACAGGGGAGAACCAGGGCTGCACTCCCAGCAGGGCTGCTGCCCAGCTGCGTAAAGCCAAGCCCAGAGGAAGGGTTTTCTATGATTTTTCTATGACAAAAGAGCCAAAAGTCAATGCCAAACTGTATAGATATTTAGAATTTATTTTATTATGATGATGGAGGCATGGTAGGCTTCCAAATTGTTTTAAAATTGTAAATATATAATTAAAACATTGCCCAACTGATCTGATCTCTCTCTCTACATATATATGTGTGACTAGTGATCTTTTGTTTTACTTGTTGAAGAACATGGATTTTGGGGTATTTAAAGGGTGACTCTGGGATTTTTTTATCAGGGATTTTTCACTTTTTAAATAGGCAAAACTAGCATTCCTGCCAGTGAGGCAAGTGGCAGGACCCAGGCAGAGAAGCCTGCTCAAAGCTGGGACCCAGGACCCAGCTGGAGGTGGCTGACCTCCTGGCCAGTTGGGGCCAGGAGGACATGCCTTGCCAGTTCAAAGCAGGCTACCCTGAGAACATCTTTTGGGCGATAGCTGCCCAGATGGCCAGGTGGTGGTACACATGGCAGTAGTGCCGCACAAAGGCCAACTGGGGTGCCAGAGCCCACTGACAGCTGGCCCAGAGTTGCAGATGCCTCTAATGTCCATACAGGTCTGGCAGGCATGCAGCCTTGGGGCCACATGCTGTTGCAGGTGGCAGCAGGTCACAGCCAGGCAGCAGCTCCCACTGCCAAACTGTTGCAGTGGGTAGAGGGTGCAGGGCACTCTCAGGGATGCTTCAGCAGTCTAGCTGGCAGAAGGGTTAGTGTCCCAAGGTGCCAACTGGCTAGGACCCAGAAGCTCCTGTCTATTTTTCTGCCTGGCAGAAAAAATTCACCAACTCTGGGTCCTTCACTGGAGCATACACATTCAGAAGGTTCAGGACCAGCCCCTTTACTTGGACCTGAAGGTGCAGCAGGCATCCTGACACCACCTCAGTGACCTGGAAAACCTCTGGCTGCAGATCTGGGGAGAACAGGGTGGTCACCCTGCAAGAGGTGGCCAAGAGGTGACTAAAAAAGACCCTGCCTCTCCAGTCCAGCCATGAATTAGGCTCATCAGATGGAGTCGTCAGGGTCTCCTGTAAGAACACCACAGGGTAACCCCCCCTCCTGAAGGAAGGAGAGCACCCAGCACCTCTGGAGACCCTTCCTGCAGTTGTGGACATTGAGGGTCATGATCTTAAATGACCTCATGACTGTGGGTGATGGAGCGTTGCAGATTATGGGCCCCTTGCCTTCCCCCACCAGCACCCTTGCAGTGGTGAGGATACTGTCAAAAACTCCCCAGCAGTCCAAGGTATGCTGTACCTTGCCTATGGACTGCCGGGTGTAGTTGCAGTCAAGAAATGTAAGTAGCTCACCCCTAGGGACCGCGGGGACTGAGAGGTCTGTAGCCTGCCAGTTCTTGGGTGTCCTCCTCCTGGTCCTGGGGCTCAGTGGGCTCCTTAAACACCATCTGACCACCCCCCCCCGGTCTGCTAAGACCCCGGACTCTGGTTGGGATTGGGAGAGCTCTGCAGTTCCTTGGGACAGGGGTGGGGGTGGGGCTCCTTCACAAGATGGTAGGGTAGAGCTGGAGCCCCAGGGGGGTCTGTGTGGAGTCTCCGAGATTGGCCTCTTGATCAGGGGGCCCCTCCCATACCCCCTCTGGTGCAGGACCATGGGGCAGGCTGGAAGTGAGGTTTTTTCTGGGAGTGGGAGGGAAGAGATCTGTTAGGCACTGGGGTGTTTTCAGTGTCTGCCTTGGGGTACTGGGAAAGGGGACCTCCCTCTTCAGGACTCACTGAGGTGAGCCCCAGGGCCCCTGTCTGCCCCAGATCATCAGAGGGGAAGGGCTCCACTACCAGAACTTCCTTTCGGTTGGCTGAGGCCTCAGCCTTGGCACCTGTGGTCTTAGGGGGTAGGCCCTGGCCAGTGGAGTGAGGGGCTTCCTCCATGGACTTCTGTTCAAGACTGCCCAGCTGCCCCAAAGCCTCCACCATGGGGATCACCCGTTTAATCTTTCCCAGGGTGGGGTATCCGGAGCAGCTGGGGAGGCCCCCAGAAGCTGGGCCACTCCTTCTCCCCATGTGATGGTCTTTGGAGGATGGCAGGGAGTTCTCCCATGTCAGAGGGCTCTTGGCCTTGTGCCTGGAGGGGACCTACACCCACTCAGCCATAGGGTGGTCCTCAGGTAGACAGGTTCCAGTAGGAGAAGGTGGGGGTTGGGAGGGTGGGGCAGCTACAGTGGGAGCATGACTAAGGGCAGGGGGGGCCTGCTCCCCCTCTCCCCTTGACAGCTGCTGCCCTCCCTGAGACCGCACCAATATGGTTTGGGAGCAGGGTCCCCCGACCTCACAGGGGGGCTGGATGATGTGGCTGGGGTGCCAGAGGAGCCTGAGGGGGGAGGGGCACCAGTGGCAGGGGCACCCATCTCACCAGTGGGACCCTTGGATGCCCTCTCTTCCTGGCCAAGGGGGCACCTGTGACAAAAATGCCCCAGGGTGCAGCACCAGAAGCACTACAAGTCCCTCAATGTATAGAAAACCCTCACCAGGGCTCCCAAAAAGGAATTGTAAGGCACCCCTCGGCCTCCAGCTGCGCTCCTGCTGTCAGCTGGATCATAACCTGGTGTGCACGTGATGGAGGCTGGGTTCTTGGCACCCCAGTGAGAGGGCCACCACCGGGGAGATAACCCTCCCCAAGGCTTGGAGCTGGGGAAGCAGGGCCCAATTAGGGATATAGGGAGGGATGGAGCTGAGGACCACCCTGGTCCCCAGCTCTTCTAGGGGCTCGAGGGGGATGTACTCACCCTCCACCACCTTCTGTGCAAAAGCCTCTGAGGCAAGGAAAAAGACCCCTTCGCCGAGAAAGCAGGAGGCTGCCACAATCTTGGGGGCCCCCCACTACCTGAGCCAGGGCCTGCATCTAGGTCTCAAAGTGCAGCTTTTCCCCATGTGGGTAGTTGGCACTTCACCCCGTGCCTGCAGAGGTGAGTGCTGGAAACGGGGCCTTGCCACCGGAGCTGGAAGAGCTGGTGGTAAAGGGTCCAGGCCCCATGGCTTCAGGTCACCCCACATCTGCTTGTGTACAACTGTGGTTCCCCCGCTGGGGGGTCACCTTGGTGGGGCCAGAGCTAGGGGCAGGGACAGACTGAGTGCATGTGCAGGCTGGTGTGGTGCACCTGGTCCCCTCAAGCACTGCTGGTTTAGGCTTGGAAACAGGGCCCTTGCCCTTCCCACCCCCAGCTGTGGAGGAAGCTGAAGAGGAACCCTTCCTATTGCCCTTGCCCTGGGTCCCTGATGGTGGGGGAGGGGGCTTGGGAACCCATCTGGGGGTGTCCTGGCCAGGGGGGAACCCCTGGCCATGCTGGAGTCTTGCCTGCCTCCACTGCTGAAGGTTGCAGGCTTCTCTACCCCTGGAGGAGGTCAGTTGGACTCTGCCTTCAGGGTGGGAGCTGCAGGGGCATGCACCCTCTCAGGGGGCTTGGCTGGGATCTGCCCCATAGTGGGGGCTGCAGGAAGTTCTGTGGGGGCATCTGCCCCTCAAGAAAGGTTCCTGCCCTGGCATGGGTTTACATAAGGGAGAGGAAACTAATGAGGGAAAACAAAAAATACAGTGGGGCTAGTGAAATCAATATGGGTAGCATGGATGGTTGGTGCCTCCTGAGTCTGGGGGGGCGGTGCCAGATCGCCAATGGGGGGAGGGGTCCACCAGCTACTGATGGGGGGGGGTGGTCCCTGAGTGTCCAATCACTGAGCCAGCAGTGAATCCAGAAGTGTACTTCCACTGGCACTTCCAGTTTTATGACTGGACTTCCAGGGGGCACCTGTATGCACCACTTATGTATCACCAATGAGGGGCAGGCTGGGGCTGTGGGAGAAGCAGGGGGAGAGGAAAAGGGGGCTGAAGCTCACTGAGCTACAGCCCCACAGGAAATCAGGTGGGCTAAGGCTGGGGAAAGTGGGGGAGAGGACAGACACACACAAGGGCTGGGGAGTCTTGAGCTGGCTTATTCCGCCACACAACAAACACCAGTGCAGGGGGAGTGGACCAAGGGACTTACCACAGAAAGGTAAAAAACACACAGGGAAGGCTGCTGAGGCAGATGTAAAAGATGGCTGGAGCAGCAGAAGGGCTTTGTTTGTTGGAGCTCAGTCCCGGAGCCCCCTAGGCCTCCAACCAGACACTCAGCAGCAGGACAGTAAGCAGTAAAACAAAGCAGGATCAGATGCAGGGAGGCAGGTGTAGAGGAGTGCAGGAATAATCAGTCAATTAGGGAGTAATCCAGTGCAGGTGTGGTGTTGAGTGGTGCAAGGTGGTGCAGCAGGGAATCTTCCTCTCTCCTGAGAGGGGGCAGCAGTAGTGGTAGCAGCTGTCCAGTTCAGCCACTCAGGGTATGCTTCAGGTAAAAGTGGAGGTAAAGGCAGGGAGGTGACCTGCCAAGGCAGCTGGGGCAGGAAAGGCACCTTTAGGCTGCAGCAGTGATCATGGGGGGAGGGCCCCACAGGCAGTGCAGGCTCCCTCCCCAGGCTGTTCCCTGACCACAGCTTTGCAGTAGGCTGGGCAGCAGGTTGGAACAGGAGTGAAGAAGGTGTGGTGTAGTGCTGGGGTGCAGTGCAGTGCAGTGCAGTGCAGTGGGCTCCTCCCCAAGGCAGGCAGCGGCATGCAGCAGAGGATCCCCTCCCCGCCAAGTGGCACAACTTGCCCCACACCAAAGTGCATGTCTGGGCATCTGTGTTGAGGCAAAAATCCCCAGCTCAAATTTGCGCTGCTCCTATTTGAGCAGCTGCAAGTGTCCATACCTGCATGTGTGGATGCACCCATGGGGGGGTTAATACATGTGTTGCTGCAGTGACACTGGAACATTCTAATTGGAACACCAAGCAGACATGTATACAGGAAGTCCTAAGTACCTTTGCAACTCCACTTCCTAGGACTGTGTAGTCTGCAGGTTTGTCATTACCCTGAAATAGAATAGTTTTCTGAAAGCATACTGTTAGGTTTACAATAATTTGGATTATTAAGAAGTATTAGCTTTACAGCTGAATACAAGGCATGACCTGTGGCCTAGCAATGCAGCTGACCACAAGGCAGAATGATAGCTAGGCCTTTGCTTGTGTCAAGTAATCATTTTAACTGCAACAAGCATTTTCTGAGTTAAAAAGTGAATCTGTGTCTGTGTGCTAAAAAAAAATCAGCTACAGCAAGAAGTAAGATAAGACAGAGAAACCATTGTTTGAGCTTACTGATTGTGTCCTTGAGAAGTATCTTCTACTGTGTAAGGTTTTGCTAACATAATGTTACTGTTACTTAACTTTTAGCTTTTAAAAAGTGCTAGTTCAGCTTAATAGAAATATGCTGTTACAAAGATTTGTAGAGCACCGCCCCAAGTATTGCTTTTTGTTAACCATATAGTCTTGCTTTGTTGTAAGAAGTATAAAAGATCGCCTCACCCTTGAGGGGGGGCCATTTTGCCTTTTGCTGGCTTTATGGTCTTTGCTCGAGCAAATAAACAACTGTCTTTCTTTACCCGCGTTGTCTGTCAATCAAATTACAGCTAGACAACGGACCTTAGGGAGGTTTCTCCTACCACAACTCCATTACACAGTTGATTCTGTGTGGGTGTACATGAAGCCTACTGATGTCAAGGATTAGGGCTTTGGTACACAAATACAAATACATTTTTTTTCATAAACCATTGAACTAGAGGTATAGAGCGAAAAGAACACTGTTTCCATGCTCTTTTCAATATCATAAACCTATTTCTGCAGCAGCATTTCATGACAAAACTCATGTCTATTTTACTGTTTGTTATGACCTCAGGTAACTTCCATCATTACTGTTTTTCTTCTATATAATTTTAGGATATTTTCCCCTAAGACATATTAGCTTCTGTTTTTTTCCTCAGGTTAGCCTCTTTTTTTTATTATCTATTCATATTTCTGGTATCTCTGATTAACTGTTTATCTGTCATGGGACTGGCAAATGCTGCAAAATATTGAAAAAAAAATTGTTCAGACTTTTGTGTTCACACATGCTCTGGTTTCAGCCTATGGGAGTTAAAACCACACTCACTTGCCCCACAGCTGCCAGAGTGAATCCAAATCTGGGCTCCATACCTAGTGAGTAGGGCATACCCAGCAGGGTTAGTGGGGCTCAGGGCAGAACTTAGGGACCACTGTATCAGTTCAGGGAGCCAGAAGTGAATGCTACCAGTTTTCTTCTTACCACTGAATTCTTGGCCCTTCCAGGACCCCACAGGCCATATGAAACCACTCTCCAGACTGGGTCTGGCCTGCGGGACTTATCTTTGGCAACCTGCATCTGGTGGAATATTCACTAAGTGAAATATTCAGAAAAACAACTTTTGGGCAATTAGTGAAGAATATTATTGGGTGAGATCCCTTTAATTTTTTATAATTTTATTTTATATTCTTCTTTCATATATTAATACTGTATATTAATGTAAATACTTTTATATTTATATTTGATAGCTAGATCAGATTATATACCTTCTAGCCCACAAGTACAATTGCAGTCTCCGAGCACATCTCAGACTTGAACATTAGCTAAACTGAAGTGTTCATGTAGGCTGTATAGAGAAACAATTATTCACGGACGCGGCCTGTAGAAATTTCACACAGTGATTCTTTTGAAGAAAAATCATAAACTAAAGTTGATATTTATTTACTTAATTATTTACTATTGATTATTTTTCCAGCTATAGAATTTAGTATTACTGCAAATTTCATGAATGAGTGGTTTCTGCTTTTTTTCTACATCTTTAATAAAACGTTAAGATCTGCTCTACTAAATAGTTTTTAATAACAGAATTCCCAGTCATTTATGCTGTTTGTTTATAGTCTTTTAAAGAGTTTTCATTCCACCTATCAGTATTACTTTCCTAGCCAATATAGATTAATTTTTCAAACAATATTTCATGAGACAGTATCAAATACTTTATAGACATCAGGGGAAAAGGACTTGGTAGTGGGAGTCTACTACAGACCTCCTCATCAGGATGACAAGCTAGACCTGGTATTTGCTAGGAAGCTCTCAGAGGCCCTTTAGGCGAGAGAGGTGGTGGTCATGGGGGACCTAAATTACCCAGATATCTGCTGGGAGGAGCAGACGGCCAAAACAAACTGCTCACATAGGTTATTAAACTGCGTGCAGGACCTCCACCTAACCCAAGAGGTGTCCAGTCCCACCAGAGGTAACAACTTGATAGACCTGGGCTTAGCAACAGGGGATGATCTTGTGGGTAACCTGTAAGTGCACAGTAGCCTGGGAGATAGTGACCATCATTTGATCGAATTTACAATCCAACGAATGGTGGGGAAAATAACCAGCAAGGCTAACGTGTTAGACTTCAGAAGGGCCAATTTTAGTAAACTTAGAAGGCTAGTTAGTGAGGTGACTGAACTCAAAGGCATCGAGCATATGGGGATCCAGGAGGGTTGGTGGTTTCTCAAGTGAGTGATCCTTGTGGCACAATAGGAGACTATTCTATTATGCTGGGAAGGGGGCAAGGGAACTAAAAAAAACCCTTGGTAGTACAGGAAACTCCAGAAAAGACTTGGGGCAAAGAAAGAGTTGTATAGACAGTGGAAGTGGGAGGCAGCTACCAAGGAGGAATATACCTCTCTGGTGCGCTATTGCAGGGAATCAGTTAGGCAGGCCAAGGCAGGACTGGAGCTTAGGCTGGCTACAACAATCAAGGACAATAAAAAGTCCTTCTACAGATACATAGCAAGCAAACAGAAGGCACAGAGTAACATAGGGCCCCTGCAGGACAAATCAGGACAGTTGATGGCTGACACAGGGGAAAAGGCAGAGCTCTTCAATGAGTTCTTTGCTTCAGTATTCCTAAGTACTGGCCAAGACAATTCCCCCAGTGTGAACATAGATAGATGTCCAGAAGGCACTAGACTGCCAATGGTTAGTGCTGACTTAGTTAGGGAGGGGCTGGATGGGTACAAGTCAGCAGGCTCAGATGACCTCCATCCACGGGTGCTGAAGGAATTGACCAGTGTCATAGCTGAGCCACTGGCATGGCTATTTGAGCACTCATGGTGCTCTGGCCAGGTCCCTGAGGACTGGAAAAGGGCCAACTTGGTGCCCATTTTTAAGAAGGGGAGAAGGGATAAGCTGGGTAACTTTTGGCCAGTTAGTCTTACCTCCTTGGGAAAACACTGGAAAAAATCATTAAAGAGTGCATTTGTGAAGGTCCAGCAGGGGAAATGATGCTGAAAGGAAACCAGCATGGATTCATCACAGGTAGATCCTGTCTGACAAAACTTATAGACTTTTATGACCAGGTAATACACTGCCTTGACACAGGAGCTCAGGCAGATGTCATCTACCTGAATTTTAGGAAGGCCTTCGATACTGTTTCACATCCTATTCTCATAGGGAAGCTAGCAGGCTGTGGAGTGGATGTCTACACAGTCAGGTGGGTGGCAAACTGGCTTGGGGCCACACCCAGACAGTGGTGGTGGATGGGTCATTCTCAGCCTGGAAGGAGGTAGGCAGTGGTGTCCTGCAGGGATCAGTCCTTGGACCGGTGTTATTTAATATCTTCATCAGCGATTTGGATGAGGGTGTGGAGAGCACCCTGTTCAAGTTCGCAGATGACACCAAGTTATGGGGCAAAGTTAACGCACCAGAGGGCAGGGAGCAGATTCAGGCCGATCTAGACAGGTTGGGTCAATGGGCAGAACAAAACAGGATGCAATTCAACAAAGACAAATGGAAGGTACTCCACCTAGGGAGGAAGAATCCCCAGCACACCTATAGGTTGGGGGATGACCTCCTCAGCAGCTGAGTAGCTGAGAGGGATCTTGGAGTCATAGCTGACTCCAAGATGAACATGAGCTGACAGTGTAATGAAGTCATCAACAAAGCCAATCGCACCTTATCATGCATTAGCAGATGCATGACCAACAGATCGATGGAGGTGATGCTCCCCCTCTATGAGGTATTAGTCAGGCTGCAGTTGGAGTACTGTGTCTAGTTCTGGATGCCGCACTTCAAGAGGGATGCGAAGAATCTGGAGAGGGTCCAGAGGAGGGCCACTCGTATTGTTAGTGGCCTCCATACAAAACCCTACAAGGGTTGGTTGAGAGATTTGGATCTCTTCAGCCTTCACAAGAGATGTCTGAGGGGAGACCTTGTAGCAGCCTATAAGTTTATCAAGGGAGAGTTGGAGATGCACTATTTACCAGGGCACCCCTAGGAGTAATTAGGAATAATGGGTACAAACTAGTGGAGAATAGATTCAGGTTAGACATTAGAAAGAAATTTTTCACAGTAAGGGTGGCCAGAATCTGGAATGGGCTGCCAAGAGAGGTGGTGCTATCACCTAACTTGAAGGTCTTTAAGAGGAGGCTAGATAGGCACCTGGCTGGGATCATCTAACCTCGGTCCTTTTCCTGCCTGGGACAGGGGGTCGGACACGATGACCCATTGGGGTCCCTTCTAACTCTACCATCTATGAATCAGAAGATTTTTATTACATTCCTGTTGCCTACTAACTTTTTCTTTCTGGCACAAAATTCAGACAGCTCTAGGACATGAGATTTATTTTTTATAAATCTAAGATGCTTATTGCTCATGATTCCTTTGCTGATTTGAGACCTCAGATAAAAAAAGAGCTGCCCAGGAGCTATTCTATTATGTGCCAGGCTGTCCACAGCATGAAGAGGATGTCCTGGCATATAGGATTAGGTGGAATACAGTGGAGAAGGGAGTGGTGTGCCATCTCTGTATTATCCAGACAATCTTTTCATGAAAGATTAGTTTCCAGGTACTAGGTTAAGACAATTTTCTGCATACTCTGCACACTCTAGTTTGCAAAACTCCTCAAACAATAAGTAGTCTTCTCTCTGTCTGACGATGAGCATAGATATGTGAACTGAACAGCTGGGAGAAAATAAATTAAGATAGAGAATGAAAAGTGAACAAACACAGTTTTCATAAATAGCCTTATTTATGTACTTGCTGATTTCCATCTTTTCAACAACTGTTATGCTTCTGGCTTTTCACTGGACACCCAACCAAATTTTACTTACACTTGCTTACAGGGAACAGGTTGGAGAACCTGTTATTCATGAGCTTTTAAAGTTGGTTTGTATTATTTGTGTTCTCTTTCATTGTCTTGAGGGTTGTGTAATTCTCTGATCGCCCTAATACTTGAGCTTTTCCAGTTAAGCAGCGCAATCAGCATCTGTCACATAGTAGAGACCCTCTTTGATCCTTCAAAAAGGTGAAATATTCAGACCTTGTTACACATTCTACTTTGAGTTGCTCAAATGTTGACTGCTAACTTGAGTTTTGTTAGTGTTAGTGCTAACTTGAGTTTGGAGCAGTCGCACCTTAAGGCTAAAATCCTTCTTTGACTGTTCCCACCTGCACAGCTGTAACTTGCCACTCGAGGGCTGCTGAGCAGGGGCCTAACTAGGAGCTACAATTGTGAGTTTGCACTACAGGGCTGATGAGCCAGTGTTATTTTAAATTTCAATTGCCAAGTCAAGAGCAAGACCTTATAAAGGGGGATAAGGCAAAATGCCGTGTTTATTGATACATGAATTAGACATAGAGGTTCAGACACATCACTCATACAGACACACAAATCATCATGCACAAAACATACACATAGGCACACACAAACACAAAACAACCATTTCATTCAGACATTATAGTTACCAGCAGCAGTTGTTCAATAATAGCACTGGGTGACCAACCCAGGCCTTATTGAGAGAAGATGCAGATTCTGTAGATAGCAGCTTTGGAGAGGGGTGAAACAGATATGTCTGTGCTCCAATGAAACAGCAGTTGAGAGAGATACTCGCCCAACTTGGCATTTTTTAAGTCTTCTTTTATAGGGATTGGTATCCTTTGTTTCAGCACTTTGGGGTTTTCCATACCCAGCTTCTGTTCTTGCAATTGTTCTTCATTTGTCTTCAGCTTATCTCAGCCTGAGGTCAGTTTGGTTGTCAAAGTTGGTATCTCAGCCTTGGAGTGTTCTTGCTGCCTGTCTGGCAGGATGCATGCATTCTTCCTCCTTGTTATCTCTTTTGTGCCTTAGGCCTCACAGGGATTCTTCAGCCATCCATTAATTAGTTTACTGACTGGTAACTTATATTTGGTGCCTTGTTGCTTACATAAACAGTTAAATGTTCTTCTCCAGTCTCTATGCCATTCTCTCATCATTCACCCTTTCACATACACTCATTCATAGATTCATAGATGTTAGGGTCGGAAGGGACCTCAATAGATCAGCGAGTCCGACCCCCTGCATAAGCAGGAAAGAGTGCTGGGTCTAGATGACCCCAGCTAGATGCTCATCTAACCTCCTCTTGAAGATCCCCAGGGTAGGGGAGAGCACCACCTCCCTCGGGAGCCCGTTCCAGACCTTGGCCACTCGAACTGTGAAGAAGTTCTTCCTAATGTCCAGTGTAAATCTGCTCTCTGCTAGCTTGTGGCCATTATTTCTTGTAACCCCCGGGGGCGCCTTGGTGAATAAAACCTCACCAATTCCCTTCTGTGCCCCCGTGATGAACTTAAAGGCAGCCACAAGGTCACCTCTCAACCTTCTCTTGCGGAGGCTGAAAAGGGCATACAGAGTTTATTCACTTATGTCAAGCAAAAGAGCACAAAATGGAGTTTTCAAGCTACTTACAGGACAAAACTAACATGGTTATGTTTCACTATTATTACACTTCATGTTAACATCAGCTACATTAGTTCAGTTCATGCTACACCAGGACAGGTTTCTGGGTGGGGGGAGGAGGGGGAGGGACATGAAGTTGGGAGGCAGAGAGTTAATGGGATGGGGGTAGATAATGAAATGGGAGGTGGAAAGAAAGTGGGGTTGGGGGAAGGGTGGTACAATGAAGGAAGTCGGCCACTGAAGGATAAAAAGAAGTAAAAGAAAAAAAGAATTTACAAAGAAATAAAGAGGAAGTAAATTAAAGAAGGTCTCATGTATTTATAAATTAGATTTGGGATTGGGGCATGGAGGGTGCTGGTGGTAGATCCTGGGGTGGTTGGGAGATGGCAGCAGTGAGGGAAAGTGTTTTTGGGTGAGCTACTTCCCCTTGCCCAGGAAGGAAGCCCCAGCTTATGGGGACCTGATCCAGCCCCACACCTTGCTCTCCTCTGTCTCCCCCTAGACCCCACTCCTGGACCTGTCCATGCCCTGTGACCTGGCTAGCTGACATATACTCTGCAGGCTGTTTGTGTGGGATTGTACCCTTAGGAGTGGGTAGGTCACACCTGAGGAGCAGAAGGGGGCATTGGCTTGGTGCCAGAACTGCCCCCTGAGCAGTAGAATTCAGGAGGTGGAAAGTTTGTCCACACAGAACAAGAGGGTGGGGGTCACTGCATCCTGGGATTCTGGAAGACTGCAACTTGGGCAGCTCATCTGTGGGGAATGACCATATGTTAATAAAACACAAGCTGGGTAGCATAGATGAGAGGTAAACTTGTCTTGGAGTGGCATAATTTTAAGCCACCTAAAGTGTGCTTAAAACTAGTTTCAGTTGTTAAGGTGTGGACAATCTAAGGGAAAGAGCCCCAAGAGCCATCAATGGCCCTTAGTTAGAATGGTACAATGATGTGCTGTGTGTCTTCACTAGTGAACTCAAGGTCAAAAAGTATGATTTTTTCACTTGGAATAATCTGAGTATTGCTAGGCCTCTCATATTTCTGACCATCTATGGGAGGTGGGAGGGGGTGGTGGAACAACTCCATTTATCTGCTCTAGTTAATATTTTGGCTAGATATTCAAGTTAGCTCTTTTGTTCACATAAATATGAACAAAGACCTCAAGTTCTAGTATGACTTTGCCTATATTGCTGGTAATTACTGTCAGACTCCTCAGTCAAATATGTGTTGCAAGAGGCCAAGCTAAAACTTGATTATTATTGTCTTTCTAATTCAACATTTGGCATATTTATTAAAACTGTATTTAGCAAATTCCATATCTTTGAGCAAAGTTAACGCATAAATTAGTTACTTTGGGTGCTCCACTGAGTAAAATACCCACAACAATTGCTCACGAGAGCTCCATGAAACCAAAATATTAAACTCTAGAGAAAGTGCACTAAAATTAATATTTCAGCAGCATTTTAAGGGTTAAAGAATCTAAATATTTCTTTAAAATCTGTACTCCTCAGCATATACATTTTAAATAGGCAGGCTCCAAGAAAATCCCTGCAGGGACACTGAGGACATCTCCTTTCAATAGTGAGCCAGCCATCAGGTCTACTTGATGAACAAATCAAGATTTGTAGACACCATAGCCTGCACATCTTTTTTGAGAAGATTTTAATCCTTGTCCTCTAAGAGGAGGGCTTTTTTCCCCAAAGCATCTTGGCTTAATAAATGCCTTTCAATGAGGCTTCAGTACTAGGCAAAGTGTGCTTGAGCAGCAATCCTGAGCCCTTATCAACTGTATAATGATCAGGTGAACGAATAATTGATTTCAATCAGCAACACCTGGTTTTATAATTGCTCAAGTGATTATAATCCAATAATAAAAAGCCAATTTATCTATCTTAACTAAGATTATATTAACCTCTGCTATACAGTATAAGAGTGAAACTGCAATTGGCTAAATTACTTTCAGAAAACAATTGTAATTATGACTTTTAGTTTTTTTCCTTCAGTTAAAGATTTTTGAGCGTTCTCAGTTGAAAGAACTCCATGTCTTTTTATTTTGGCCCATAATTATCTTTCTACTCTCCAAACTGTGGATGCTTGTGCATATCTTTAGAGCCTAAAAACAAACTAATTGCATGCATCCATTGACTTTGACAGACTTTGGATCTGGGCATGCTGCCCTGTTTTGGGTAGGGACCACGGTACATCAACCTTAGCCAGTTAAATAATTTAGACGTTGGGGCAGTTCTATGATTATAATAGAGAAACTGCAAAATGAGGTTTTCCAACAAGTAAATGAACAGGCAAGGTAATCCATCCCGGCCCCTGATAGCTTAAATGGAACTAGGCAAAATGCAGTTCTGGTGTAACAAATGAGGGACCTTATGTCATGTCAGATAGTTTTACTCTGGGTCTTTGACTTCCAATGAGTCAGTAAGAAGAAAGATACAAAAATCACAATTTTGGTTGCACAGAACTTTATCTGAACAACTTTTATTTGACGAGTTTTGCAGCATTTCATATTTCTGCTTCATTTATAGATTTTTGCTTTAAAAAGTAGCTTCACTGATATTACTGAAAATGAGCTAACATGAATTCCACATTTTTATCATGAAAATTACCTTCTTTCAAAAATGAGTCAAGTTCACATCTATTTTTTAAGCAAAGGCCTGTTTTGCAGTAAAACTATTTTCATTGGGAAACAATGTTAAAAAGGTATCTTAATGATATCTGTCACCAAACTGAACTCATTTTTAGTCCATAACAAATTGCTCAAATTTTTGTTGTGAATAGTTGTCGCTCCTCTATCTCTTGGCTGTTCAAATGTCCAATTGTCAAAAGGGGAAGATACTGGGGTGCGAAAACTGGCTCTCTGACACATCCACCCTGTACATGACTATCCTGAAAGTCACAATGTCTATCTTGCCCCAGTGTCAGGATTGTCAAGAAGTGACAGAAAATGGATTTTAAAAAGTGTAGGGTGCTGGATGCTTAGTCCGATCAATACAAAATTGGAAAACATATACAGACCATATATTCTCAGTCTACCTTTCTGAGACAATCAGGACTGGGAATACTACAATAGCTTGGGGTAGAGGGTGATTTTTAATTATGTGTCTCTACAGCTTCTGACAGAGTAGAAGCAAGACTAGCAAAGGACTAAGTGTGCATGGAGTAACTTACAGCATCAGGTTTGCTCTGTAAGGCTGCATCCAGATGAGCGCAGCTGTGCAGTATGTGGCACGATAGATACGTCTGCAGCTCCACATACTGGATGTTCAGTTGTTCTCTGTGCTGCAAGGCAGCAGTGTGGGGGTTTTTTGACCCTTGGCTATCCAAGTGTCAAAAAAAAAACCTGAAGAAAAAAAAAAGCAGAGTTGTGCATGTGGCAGCAGCATGCACCACCCAAAGTCAGAGCCTGGCCGGCCAGAGCTGCGCTCTGCTGCTGGCCAGGCTCGGCGTGGCAGGATAGCTGCCTCTGCAGCACTGGGAGACCCCCAGGATGCCAGGTAAGGCTGCTGGGGCCAGCTTGGTGCCAGGGTAACTTGCCGCATGCCAGAGCCCACGTGGCACAGGCATTCCTTGGGGACAACTAATGGTGACACAAGGTGTGCCACTACTAGTTGTCCCTGGGGAACTAAATGTCCACACATGTCTGGATGTGGCCTAAGAGGGCATCTGTCTTGGACTGAAGACATGGGAAAGTGATGGCCAAAAAGGAACACTAGAAGCAAATGTATTTCTTAGCAGAACTAAAAATATAAGGGCTCCTCACCACTGTGTAAGGCACTGTCTTTGGCAAAAGACTCTAAAATCTCAGTAAAGAAGACTGCTTCTGGGTAGGTCATGCTATGGAGGCATCCACTAACAGTGCAGTACAGAGACGCCTAGTGTGAATGTTACATAATCCAGCCCTACAGAGAACTGGTTGGACTCCTTCACACAGAATAAGCAAGCTACATCTTCAGGATTAGACCTAAGTCTCATATTTTATTAATTTTGCCTCCAATGCAAGTGAAAAGGGGAAATCCAAAGACAGACCTAGATTGATTGATTGATTATATTACAAGTTGACCAAAATATTGCTGCAAGGTACTTGGGTGTTATGATAAGCATGACAAAACTTCCTAGGGAGAAAGAGAATGTAAATCAGGAAGATCTGCACTGACATCAATGGAACTGCACCAGTATGATTTGAGAGAGATCAAACTCAGGCTTCTTGTCTTTAAATCATGGCCACTGTGGGTTTGCCTACATGTAGCTGTCCACATTTTGGCAAGCAATGTTGTTGATACACAAGAAGAAAAGCCAGCTCAGTTTCTCCCAGCAATGTCAGTTGACTTTACTGAGCTTTTCAGCACACTTCCCACTGGGGTTAACAAAAGTTCTTTTAGTAAAATCTTTCTCTTGTCAGATAATGGCAATCAAACAATTTATGACCAATAACTTGATTAAGTCACCTGCAATGGCAGATCACAATTTTCCATATACTGAATCATTATTTAAATGCTTAAATGATCTTTTTCTGATTTTTTGTACTTTTGTCTTGGGGATGAATTGCAACAGCTTGCTGTGAGTATAGTAAACTGCATATTGTTATCAACTGCATGGCTATAACCCCTATAAACTGAAAGGCTGAAGAAATCACTGGGGCTTTGGACTTCTCAAGGGAGAGACAGCAGTTAGTGGTTTGGGGAATTCTAAGAAAATTAGAGCTAATTTAGAGAGGTATTTTATAATAATTTGTTCAGCTTTAAAATGATATTATCAGTGGGAATATTTGGTTCTTACTAGAACACTGTCTGTGTATGCTGACATTGCCAGAAACTTTGTCCTTATTATGTATGTACTGTTGTATCAGACAGAACAGGAAAGGTGCTCTTTGGAATGTGATTTTCCCTCACATGTGAAGAGTGTGCAGCAGTGAATTGCCAATGTACCCTGCCTTTACCTTTCTAGAGGTTTTACCTGGTTGCAAGGGCAACTGCTGTTATGTGAAGCAGATTGATGCAGTACTTTATAGCACACATAAACAAGGTGCAGTCTCTTATAGGAGCATTTCCTTCAGTCCTTCCTTGCTTTAATTAGTCAGTCTGAGAGTATCTGTCACATTAGTCCCTCTTTGATTCTTCTATAGAGGTGAAATATTCAGACTTTGTTACACATGCTACTTTGAGCTGCTCAAAGGTTGACTGCTAACTCAGGTTTTGTTAGTGTTAGTGCTAACAAGTTTGGAGCAATCACACCTTAAAGATAAAATCCTTCCTTGACTGTCCCCCACCTGCACAGCTGTGACTTGCCGCTCAAGGGCTGCTGAGCAGGGGCCTAACTAGGAGCTACAATTGTGAGTTTGCACTACAGGGCTGTGAGCCAGGACAGGTTTCTGGGTGGGGGGAGGAGGGGGAGGGACATGAAGTTGGGAGGCAGAGAGTTAATGGGATGGGGTAGGCAATAAAATGGGAGGTGGAAAGAAAGTGGGGGTGGGGGAAGGGTGGTGAAATGAAGGAAGTCGGCCACTGAAGGATAAAAAGAAGTAAAAGGGAAAAAAAAATCATAAAGAAATAAAGAAGAAGTAAATAAAAGAAGGTCTCATGTATTTATAAACTGGATTTGGGACTGGGGCATGAGGGTGCTGGTGGTACATCCTAGGGTGGCTGGCAGATGGGAGCAGTGAAGAAAAGTGTTTTTGAGGGAACTACTGCCCCTCACCCAGGAAGGAAGCCCCAGCTTATAGGGACCTGATCCAATCCCATACCTTGCTCCCCGCAATGTCCCCCTAGACCCCAGTCCTGGACCTGTCCATGCCCAGTGACCTGGCTAGCTGACATGTGTTCTGCAGGCTGTTTGCATGGGGTTGTACCCCTCGGAGTAGGTAGATCACACCCCAGAAGCAGAAGGGGGAGATGGCTTGGTGCCAGAACTGCCCCCTGAGCAGCAGAATTCAGGAGGTGGAAAATTTATAATTAATATACAGCATTAACATATGAAAGAAGAATATAAAATATAAAACAAAATTATAAAAATTAAATTAAAGGGATCTCACCCGATAATGTTCTTCAATAATTACTCAAAAGTTGTTTTTTTGAATATTTCACTTAGTGAATATTCCACCAGATGCAGGTTGTCAAAGATAAGACCTGCAGGCCAGACCCAGTCTGGAGAGTGGTTTCATATGGCCTGTGGGGTCCTGGAAGGGCCAAGAATTCCGTGGTGAGAAGAAAACTGGTAGCATTAACCTATGTGACTCCCTGCACTGACACAGTAATCCCTCAGTCGTGCCCTGAGCCCCACTAACCCTGCTGGGTATACCCCACTTGTTGGGTATGGAGCCCAGATTTGGATTCACTCTGGCAGCTTTGGGGGAAGTGAGCGTGGCTTTAACTCCCATGGGATGAAAGCAGAGCATGTGTGAACACAAAAATCTGAACATTTTTTTTCAATATTTTGCAGCATTTGCCAGTCCAATGACAGATAGACAGTTAATCAGAGATACCAGAAATGTGAATAGATAATAATAAAATGAGGCTAACCTTAGAAAAAAGCATAAGCTAATATGTCTTAGGGGAAAATATCCTAAGATTATATAGAAGAAAAACAGTAATGATGGAAGTTACCTGAGGTCATAACAAACAGTAAAACAGACATGAGTTTTGTCATGAAATGCTGCTGCAGAAATAGGTTTATGATATTGAAAAGAGCATGGAAACAGTGCTCTTTCCCCTCTATACCTGTGGTTCAATGGTTTCTGGAAAAAAGGTATTCCTACACAAGTCTGAGAGTACACGGCTTCTCTCCATGAATGCAAGCAAGCCTGATGGTCCAGGTCAATTTAGGTTAGGTTAATTTAAATTGGTTGTATTTGTTACAAGTGAAATGTCTAATTTTAAACTATTGGGAAATGACTCAGAAATCACTGATGCTTCAGAAGATGTATGCTGCCTGTGTACATGTGGGTGCATGTGAGTGTAAGTGTATGTGTGTGCTAGCAGAATCTGATACCAATGTTAATACATTTCTTGAGGAAATGGGAGCGCAGCAATTTGAATGGAAGTGTTTAAAGACTTACTTTTGCAGGTTACATAAGATTGTTCCTTATGAGAGACATGTGTTTAAGCTGGCAGCATGAGAGCAGAACTGAGTTACCAATTTGTTTCTTGGTGAACTGATGGCAATCTTGTTTCAGTTTACTTTTGTGTCGCTTTTTTTCTATAAAACCATGGAAGATGTGTGGGTGTTAAATAGGGTGACAACTGGCCACAGCTGGAACCAATAAATAAAATATTTCTCCACATGGTTTTGGAATAAAATATTCCATACTCAAAACAAGCAAGAAAAACAACAGCATATCAGAACCTCAACTGGCCATGGGTGGGGATCAGTTCCAGATGTCATAATCCATCTGGTCTATAACCAGACTTGCCTCATATTCACGGAGGCCCAGACAGCCGTGTCCATTTATAAGACTGGGCAAATGTCAGGTCTTGGGAAAAAACAAAACACACATATAGTTTGCCACAAAGTTAACTGGCTTTTGTTGTCTGCCCTTAAGGTATAGGATGGAGATATATGGGAAGGTGGTATGGGAGGCATTACCTTAACTATTTTCTGGTTTTTAGAAGCTAAAGTTCAGCTTTCTGTTTCCTGAAGTGGGAAGAGTTAAGAGTATGTGGGGGTGCGGGGTGTTGTATACATCTGGACTTGTGCATTTTCTGTTTTGTTTAATTCTGTATATGCTCTGATTGTAACAGGTGCCATGTTCTGGAAAGGCAATAGGCTGTGTTAACATTGCTTATGTCTAAATAACCTTTTTAGTAGTAAATATGGTATTGAACATCCCAAACAAGTACACGTTGATTAAATAAATTGTCAGAGAATGCCAGGTAAAACATTTCTAAAGGGGAGATGCAAAAAGTAAAAAGCCTTAATGAGTTTGCAAGATTCAGACCCTTCTATAGATGTAGCAGAAAGATGAACGCTAAGATAAAGGAATTATTCATTAATGGAGTTAGTCTTTAAGCATCGCATAGACCAGTATTCCAAATAAACATACAGGATTAATTTGGCATGCACCTAGTTTGTATGCAAATTCATCTTGTGCAGAGAGAGATTCTTCTTGATAACCTGATTGTGACAATGCTGTAGGTACCTAGGACAGCTCTACTTTCAATTTCCCCAGTTCTTCAGATCCCTTGAATTGCTGGTAATGAGATATCACTACCCAAAACCATATGTAGTATTTCATGATGATAGGGATAACAAACACACATGGTGGCTTTCATATTTCTTGATTAAATTTACGGCTTTTTGCCTTTTTTACAGGGCAAGCTGAGAAGCAACACTTAACTTTTGTCACTTGTGTCTACATTTCAACAATAAGATTAGACATGGTGTTCAGGTCACATGAGGAACATTCAAAAACAGATGCCTTTAAACAACTTCGAATTACCTTAAGCTTAAAAGTAGCATTGCCACTTCATCCTTCTCATTTATTGCTTTTCTGCTTTGAAATCAGCAGATATAACAAATTGAACAAGCTGGAAACATAGCTTCCATCTGTGTATTGCAACTTGTAATCCATAATAGGCACTGCTCGTCACAGCACAAAACAACTCACATATTCAAAGTATGACTGACCTCTAAAGTCATTTCATCCTAAGCAACAGAAAGTGAAAAGCAGATTTTCAGCTTGTCACTGATTTCATTCTTTGAGACTCAAAGGACAAGCAGCTATATATATTTCTGTTGTGGAACTTCAGGTATTGTAGCTATATTTTTTTTAATTACTCTCCAAGCATGTCTTTATATTGGGTGATCCAGGATATGAAGTGGAATGTTTACTGTGGCAAATGCCTCTCCTCTGCCCTGGGTCCCACCATGGGAGAGATCTCTGGGCCCTCTGTGTCCCCCTGAGATATATGGGTATTGGTACTGTTATTGTAGTACATGTTGGACCAATGGGAGAAACCAGTGTATGATTTGTTTTACTTGAGGAGTCTGTTGCACATTGACAGCCACATGGATCTTGATGGAGGAGAAACCTTTGTCTAGTGGCAAGGAGATCCAAGATAACTGGGGTTACTCTTCCACTGCAGCCTTCATCCACCTTCATATCTCTTGAGAAGCATGCCTTCTGCATCTGCCTGCTCCACCATTAAGGTCTTTGTGTTGTGTTGGACTGCTTTTTGTTTGATACCTCACCTTTGACCTTACTGCCATGGGTGACCCTACCAGGAGTATAAGACTCCCAGTTGCGTTGCTCTTTGGGTCATTGGTACACACAAGCCTCTCCATTCCATCAAGGTGGCAGGCTATGGAGAGGTACTCATCTGCAACCCTTTACTTGACCCATGGGAGTGATCATCCTCGACCATGTGGGATCGCCACCACCACTGATGATTTTACACATAATGCCTATGAGGGTTTGGCTGGGATGTAGGTGGCCAGGCATGAAGGTAGACCACTAATTGCTATGAGGGGAGCAGCAAGGCAAGAGTGCAGATTACCAGAGTGTCAGACTGGGGTAGAGGTCCAAGGGCTGAGGACATGGAGACAAAGTTCCAGGATAATTGAGAGGTGGAATCCAAAAGGTGGAATCCAAGAAGAAAGCCCAGATCAGAAACCAGGGGTCAGAGAGCCAGTGTCTAGTTCCAGGGGAGAACCAAAGTCAGAGTCAGAAAGAGCCCTAGCTGAGCCAGGAGAATCAGAAAGATCAGTAAATGCAAGGCTTGCTGGAACAGACTGAGGCTGTATCAAAGTATGCCTGCAACCTGAAGCTGTCAGTGTGCTTAAAAGGGGGTGAGAACTGCTTTCACCAGCCAATCTGGTTGCTCACCTCCACAGAAAACTAGGTCAATCTCATTAGCGAGGAATCAGGGTCAGGTGTGATCACGGCTCAAGTGCTTGACCCAGCTGGGCATGCTTGATCAGAGACCCTGACACTGCCTTACTAAAAATTAAAAGCCTATTGACTACTGAAATTTTGGTTTAGTTGTTTCAATTCTTTTCTTATTTTCATTTTCTTATTTTCTAAAGATGAATCTGGACAGACTGGACCTTATGAATTAAATTAATTAAAAATAAAATATATCAAGTATATTGTTTCCACAATGCACACAATTTGGAAACTGTAAATAACTCAATCAGATAAAAATGTAAGACCCACAGTCTAAATTTTCAAATAATGCATTTAGAAGTAAGGGGCTTGCACACAGCACATAATTGCTTTCAGAACAGAAGCTTAATTCGAAGTGCAATGACAATTATACTTCTAAGTCAGTGGTGCTCAGCTTCTCCAACCCCACGGACCAGATAAGTGATATGAGGGTGGTCTCAGGGCAGATTCCTCACATGGAGTTGCCCATAGGCCAGATCCAGCACAGGGTCAGCACACAGAGTTGGCACATTGGAGAAACCATGCACCAGTGAGGTCTGATATGTAGAGCCATGTCATGTGGCTCTTGGGGTTCCCCAAGAGTCCAAAAATTTGGAGGTAGGTGAACAGAGGCAGCAATCATTGCTTCTGCCCTGGAAGAGATTGATGCTCCCCCATTGCTAAATTTCTGGACCCATGGGGAGCTCTACAGGCTGGATGACAGCTCTACAGGCCAAATCTGGCCCAGTGTTCTGAGTCATAGGAAGCTTCACATTTCTAAATTATTCCACTTCAGTGCAAAGCTACCACTGGAATCTTCAAAAGCTTCATTATGATGTTTTGTCCTCACAACTGCACATTGATCAAACCCATTCTTGTTGAAAAATGGGCATATTACTGTTTGTCGTCTTATCTGTACTGGGTAGACAGCCTCTAATTACTCCATTTCCTCTTTTAATAATTCTTTTTGTAATCAAAAAGAAAATTAGCAGCAAACAAAAGTGTGCTTCTAATGGTGCTGAGAGTAAATAATGTAAATCTGAGCAACCTCCCTCCTGATTTATTTTAGTCCAGCCACTTCATATATATTTTGCCAAACAAGATGCTAGTAACTCTCAAGCACTTACTTCACTGACAGAATAAAAACACACCCTTTTCCATATATCCTCTTGCTAGATTAAACAGATCTTTTCTTTTGCCTATTTTTTCAGGAAGAATGAAGATATTTGTGAGACTCCAATATTATTTCATTTTATGGCTTTTATTCCACGTCTGCTGTAGTATGCACTAGTCCCAAGGTATGAGGGGTATACAGGAGTTAACGTCCACTTTGTTAGTACTAATACAGACATTGGCTGAGAGCAGAGCTGGCTGATCTTTCTTTAATCAATGGCTTCTTTATAGAGGACGGGGGGAGGTTGAGACCTTCTTCACCAGACTTTCATTTGTTTATTTATTTGTAGAAGCTGAGTATTTCTGAAGTAGATATTGGATCGTCAGCCTCTCAGTGCGCTACTGTCCTGAAGGCTCCATTTCTTTTGTTCCCTTCTGTGCCTCTTCACTGTGCACTCTTCCAGTTATGGTGAGGTGCACCAATTCTGATAGCATCAGCTATGGATATCACTTCCTTTGGGTCACGCTAAAATCATAGGGATGTAGACCAGTGGTGCTCAGACTCTGGTCCACAGATCTCCTCCTGGGTCCAGAAAATCGGCAGCAAGGGAGGAATGGCAGTGTTAATTGCCACCCTCCTGCTGTCAAAAGTCCAGAGGGAGCCCCACAGGCTGGATAACACAGCCCTGCAAGCCAGATCACACTGGCACATAGGGTTGCTTCACTGCTTGATCCAACTGTGCAGGGTCAGATTGGCACATAGGGTCAGGCTGGTGCATAGCCATATCCAACACAAAGGATTGGGTTGGTGCATGATCTCACCTGCAGACTGATCCCACACAGACATCATTATCAAGAGCCCTAACAAGGCAGCCCAGCCCAGAGTAATTGCCCAGCTGCCCAAACCTCTGAGAGACTCCAACAGGTAGCCCCAAGCCAGCTAATGAACCTGCTACCCATTCTTTGGGCTTTCTGAATGGCTACTGTTTAACTCTCTTTACATCATGTTTAGGTCTATTTGGGGCAGAAGACTGCAGGGCAGACAACAATTTTTCCTGGAGGCCTGCTGCGGTTAATTACTCTGCATCCTATGTTGCTGGTTTTCTTAATTCTGTCCCTGCTTGGCTCTCTCTCTGAATGCTGGAAGTTTGGAAATTGCCCTTGTCTTTCGAAACTTGGTCTCTGACTCCAGAACCCTGATTCAGCCTAGGACTTGGACTCTGTCCCTGCGTTTCCTACTTGGACTGTGGCCTAGATCATTTGGTCTCTGGCCTAGAACCCTGAATTAACCTTTAACTTTGTCTCTGTTCCTGGAATTCCCCCATGGTTTGCATGCCTTGGACTCTAGATCCTGCCTCTAGCCCTTCCCTGGTAGCCTACCCACTCAGCTAGACTCCCTACAGCATGGTCCTCAAACCCAGTGGCGAGGCATAGGGGGTGCACAAGGGTGCACCACCTATGAAAAGGCGCCTCTGACATTGTTGCTGCTCCTGCCCCCCAACACCACCGGTGCATTTGCAGGCAGTCAGCAATCACTGCTGGCTGCCACTGACACTACTGGCGGCATCTGCGGATGGTCGCCAACCCCTGGTCGGTGCTCAGCACTCACCACCCCCTACCCCCTGCCACTGACAGCGCTGGTGGCGTCTGTGGGAGCTCGCTGCTTACCGCTGCCGCCACCGTGTTCCCGCCTCTGCGCTCCCACTACTGCCATGCCCCCCCAGCCACTGGGGGCACACTTTGTTCAGCTCACACCCATGTGGGATTTGGCCCACTCACCCTTCCTGTGCCACTCACCTGGCCCACAAGGCTGGAAGGTTGGGTACCACTGATGTAGACATGCAGATTTGGAACCCTTTTTCATATTCATTTGGACATACACAACAAATACAAGTGCTCTGTCACCCAGAATGGGAAATTTGTTATTCAGATTAGAGACATGTTAGTGGATCAGGCATGAATAAATTGTTTCCATTATAGCATGATTAGCTATAATTTATACTGTTCTAGATTATTTTGTGTGTTTAGTGATGCCTGATTACAGGATTTTGTGCTTGGGTGAATGACATGGTTGTATGTGAATCATACTACTGGCGTCAACAGAAATACATCACATGTTTAAAATTTAGCTTGTGTGTTTGCCAGGCTGGGGGCTGCCTCTGTATACGTTCATGGCAATGGAACTGTTAAGAACACAAGGCAAAACACAACAAAAAGAATTAACCTTTTCCCTGGGTTCATGCATTTCCAGTCAAATATGACCCTCAGTAATTGGATCTATACAAAGTAGGAAGCTAGGCACTGCAAACGATGGTTTATAGTAATTCATAATTCTCTAAGATCATAAATCTATCACACTGCTAAGAAGTGTAAATTTTGCCACTAACTGGGCATATCTACATGTTCATTAATGCGCTTTTCCTAATGCGCATTAAATTTAGTACCTCTGGGCACTTTAACGTGTGCTCTGGGGCTTGGGGAGAGGCACGTTAATTAGAGTGGC
Organism: Alligator mississippiensis; assembly: GCF_030867095.1. Taxonomy (NCBI): domain Eukaryota; kingdom Metazoa; phylum Chordata; order Crocodylia; family Alligatoridae; genus Alligator; species Alligator mississippiensis. The sequence continues at coordinate 81,975,025 of NC_081828.1, read as the reverse complement.
TCCAGAAGCCACTCTAATTCAAGTGTTGCCATGTCTCCTGTATCATCATCCCCACTCTTAAAAATGGCAGCAGGGGTGCTTGAACTAAAGCTCACTGAATGAGATTTACAAGCCTGAGCTGCACATGTGCCATGGGCCACCCTGTATGATAAAGTTGGGCTGGCTTAGCAGCACTCCTTGCCACTATGTGCAGTGCTGGCTGAAGCCATGCACCACCAGCAATAATGACTGCGGCAGGCACGAGTGCCCGAATCACCTCTGCCTGCTGCTGCTGCTGCTGCTGCCACCACTGATGGAGGTTGTGTGCAATGGGGGGGTGGGTAGGGAGTGTATGGGGGGTTTTCACACCCTCCCACTCTCTCTCACACCCACTCTCTGCCCACCCAAGCCCCATGCTCCTGCCATACCCCTGGGTGTAGGCTCCACACTGCAGCCAGCCCCAGACCTATATTCCACATTCCTGCCCAGCCGAGGCTCCTCCCCTGCCCCCACCACCTCCCCACCTGGTGCCCAGAGTGAGTGGGACACCAAGGAAGACGAGCACGACCCCTGAAAGCTGCAGCAGTGGCAGCAGCAGCTCCGTCTGGAATCTGCATGCAGGCTGGGCCAGGCCCTTCCATATGTATGTTGGGGGGAGGGGTGTATATGTCAATGCCTTGCTCCCACCCTCATGGGTGGAAGGGCTAGGTGGGGTACAATTAGTTGGTGGGCACTCACAGGCCCAAAGAAATTGCCTGGCAAGGTGGATCTGGCCCATGGGCTGTATTTTGCCCTCCCCTGGTCTAAACCACCATGAAGTGAGCTCATGCTGCACAGTCAAATATAACGAAGCAGCACTTGCTGCTGTGCATTGCCTCAGGAGTTCCAGAGTCACTGCTGGTACAGGTTGGTACAATTCCATAGATTCTGTAGATGTGTACCAAATTATACCAGCTTGAAATAGATCCATTTGTGCACTTGGCATAATGTTGTCTGCCAGATCCATCCCTGGCAATGTGAACACAGGTTAAAGCAACAATCCAAATTATGTCTTTAGCCATGGAACTCAAGAGAACAGGGCCATGCTTCCTGGATAATTTCTATTGCTTCATTCATTTGGTAAGTAATTTTCTTTGTCTTTGCCAAGTTTCAAAGGCCATTTAAACATTTGGCAATATTAAACAACTAGCAGATTTTAATTTATGCAGCAGTAGTCTTTTGGCAATTATATTAGCTCTCAGGAGAATGTTTCCTTGCAATTTATTGATATGGGGTATATTTTTAAAATTTCCAAAAATAAATATTGATTGGTCACCAGGAATATCTTTATCAGGAATGACGTTTAGTCTTACCTCTTTCCAGATTTTAATTACTAAGCACAATAAAATCTTGACACTTTTGTTAACAATTCCAGTATCTATTTTTCTGTATTATGCCTGCTTTGTGGGTTGAGTGTCAGTCTCATATACACTGCAGATACATTCATGTTTCTGCAGAATCTGTAATAATACAATATAGAAAACAAAATTTGCAAGTCTTTTCCCTCAGCTAATTAACCACTCTGATCAGCATAAATCCAACATAAATTAAACATCAGGACTATATCTGTTAACAGTGCAAGAAAAGCCACAAACTCTAGCATTTTGGAGGTGATGATAAAGTAATGGGACATACATCATATAAGGCCATTGGAATGCATTAAACTTTATGGTTTATTCCTATTGTAGAAGTTACAGAAACACAGATAAATAGTTATAACTGATTTGCCATTATAACTCTTTAGCCTCCAGTAAATTTCAAACACACACAAAGTAAGTTTGCTCTAAGTATTGGTTGGCTAGATGTACAGCCAAGGTAGAATTTTCCCCCAAAATTTGAATTAAATAAATGGTTTCTCAAATGGTGATACTCAGAACAGAACAGTTTAAAGGAGTTCAAATATTTTAGTATTTTGGCCACTTCGGGTGTGTCTACATGCCACCCTACGGTGATGTTGTTACTGTACTGTACTTTAGTACTTCCTTTTGGAAATACTAAAGTACGGTGCATTAACTGTCAATACTGCACCGTGCACGTGGCACATAGTTTTAGCTGCTACTTTACAATAGCAGCATGCTAAAATGGGGGAACCTGCTGCTACAGCGAAGCAGCTGCTGGTCACATGTAGACTCAAGTGATCACTAGGTTGCCATAGCGCGTTGTATGGTGACATAGTGCAACACTACGACAATGTAGGGTGACATGTAGACATGCCCTTTGTAGCAAAAACCCCCAATCAACAAAATTCAAACAGAAAGAAAAGATATCATTCTCCTAAGATCTAATGCCAAGCAGCAACAAAGATCAGGCAATGAAGATATTCTTTTTAAAAATACAGGACTGTATTTTTATGGCATTCTTATGGCTAACCAGTTCAGGTCCCAAAAGGACTGCAGGAGACCAAGGCTTTCAAATCAGGAAAGAAGTCTCTAGATATTTTCTCACAGAAATCATCTTTAAAACTAGGAATGGCTTGTCAATGGGAAAAAATAAATTATCCCCTGAAAGGCTCACCCTTAGAGGGAGTAGATAAGCCACTTATGCACTTGGCATGGATCCTTCCTTCCTGAAGACCTGAGACAAGTAGAGGAGAGGCTTATCATGGGTGGAGAAGAGATGCCAACCTGATCTCCTCTCCTCAGAGTCTGCCTGCAGACCTGCTGAACTGTTAAGGAAAGAGCTGGAGAGAAGAGGAAACTTGGGCTGAGGGCCTAGGCGCCAACTTCTTGGGTGCTCTGGGGCTCAAGCACCCACAAAAAAAAATTAGTGGGTGCTCAGCAACCATGAGCCATGCAGCCACAGATGCCTCCCAAAAAGAGCCCAGAGGCAATCTGGGAGAGAGGCATTCCTCTGGAGGCCTGGGATCACATGCCAGAAGGAGCCTGCTCTCATTGACCTGCAACCGGCTGGGGAATTTAAGAACAAGCGAGAAGACAGACTAGCATTTGGCTTCCCTCAGAGAAGGGAGAGCACATCACCTGCGAGCTGTGTCACCTGTCTGGAGATGTGGGACTAAGAGGGCCAAATGAAGGAGCCTTGGAGGAGCTGGGATGAGACCCAGTAAGGACCAAGCCAACCTGGGAGAGAAAGCTAAGTGAAGTGGGATCCTAAGGTCTGGGTAGTCAGGCCAGGATCTGGATGGAGAAGAGATCCACGTCCCAAGACCCACTGGTACCCAGTGCCAAAAGCTGAAGTTGGTGCCTATAGAAGAGGGAGTGGGGACATTACCTCTTCCCTTGTATCATGAGTAGGAGCCTATCAAATTCAAGGTGGCTGCCTGCCGATTTTGCAGTCTGAGCATAGGACCAGGTGCCATTTTTGCTGTTAGACTGCAGCAGGCTCCCCTGCACCTCTGCTAGGCTGAGAGGCTTTGGAAGTCCTGACTCTCCCAGCAGATTGCCAAATAGCCCCAAACCGGGGCTTGCTTACTAACGTGTCAATTAATGTCTTCTGTGGGCTTACTTCCCTGATTAAGCCCATAGAAACAATTAATTGACATGTTATTAAACAGTCTAAGCCATGGTTAATGGCTTCTGTTGGCTTAATCATTAATTGATGCGTTACTATTAAGCAGTCTAAGCACCCAGTTAAGCTCTGAAATGAAATATCTTATTAAAATAAAGCAATGCACACCATAAATTGTAATGAATACCAACTATATACTTTATTAACTAATTTAATCTAAGCACTTAATTAAACTCTAAACTAAAATATCTTATGGAAATAAAGCTATACTATGCACACCATGAATTGTAACTTACACCAACTATATACACTTTATTAAAGGACATTATAAAAAGGATTTTATTGAAATTGAATGCTAAGCTTAAAATAGGCAGTTCATGCTATGTATTAAATGCGAACATGCTGCACCCAGCCACAGTGGCTGGAAACATTCTGTCTCTGTGGGGTGAACACTTGTCTATATGCTGAGAGGGCCCACTCAGCATCCACTGAGTTAATTGGAATGGTGGAACTCATTGCAATTGAGTTAACTGGGGAGGCGGAGATTCTACCACCTCTCTACACAGCCAGAACACAGGCACGAACACAGGCATTTGGCACTCTTTGAAAAAGTTCACATAAGCAGCATGTTCAATATCATACTCTTTCCCCCATCCTGGGATAGCTTTCATAGAATCATAGAAAATTAGGGTTGGAAGTGACCTCAGGAGGTCACCTAGTCCAACCGCCTGCTCAAAGCAGGACCATCCCCAACTAGATAATTCCAGCCAGAGCTTTGTCGAGCTGGGCCTTAAAAACCTTCAAGGATGAGGATTACACTACCCCTCTAGGTAACTTGTTCCAGTGCTTTACCACCCTCCTAGTGAGAAAGTTTTTCCTAATATCCAATCTAAGCCTTCTTTGCTGCAACTTGAGACCACTGCTCCTTGTTCTGTCATCTGTCACCACTGAGAACAGGCTATTTCCATCCATTTTTAAACCAATCTTCAGGCAGTTAAAGGCTGTGATCAAATCCTCCCTCAGGCTTCTTTTCTGCAGACTAAATAAGCCCATGTCAGCCTCTCCTAGTAAGTCACGTGTCCAAGCGCCCGACCCATTTTAGTTGCCTTCCCCTGGACTATCTCCAACTTGTCCACATCCTTTCTATAGTGGGGGACCTCACCAGTGCAGAATAGAGGGGAATAATTACTTCCCTCAGTCTGCTGGCAACGTCCCTACTAATGCAGCCCAGTATGCTGTTAGCCTTCTTGGTAACAAGGGCACACTGTTGACTAATATCTAGCTTATTGTCCATTGTAACCCACATCCTTTTCTGCAGAGTTGCTGCTTAGCCAGTTGGTCCCAAGCCTGTAGTGATGCATGGGACTGTTTTATCCTAAATGCAGGACTTGGCACTTGTCCTTGGTGAAACTCATGAGACTTCATTTGGTCCAATTCTTCAATTTGTCTAGGTCTTTCTGAATCCTAGCCCTACCTTCAAGCATATCTACTACTCCCCCCAGCTTCTGTAAACTTGCTTAGGTTGCAATCCATCCCATCTCATCTTCCATATTGTAATGAAGATAATGAACAAAACGGGCCCCAGGACTAACACCTGGGGCGCTCCATTTGATATCGGCTGATAACTAGACATTGAGTCATTGACTACTATCCTCTGAGCCTGAAGTTTTCTATCTACCTTACTTCATCCAGCCCATTCTTCCTTAGCTTGCTTGTGAGACTGTTGTGGGAGACCATATCAAAAGCCTTGCTAAAATCAAGGTATACCACATCCACTAGTCTCCATGCAGCCACAGAGTCGGTCATCTCATCATAGAAGGCAATCAGGTTGGTCAGGCATGACTTGCCCTTGGTGAACCCATGTTGACTTGTCCTGATCACTTTCTTCTCCTCCTTCTCCTCCAAGTGCTTAGAACTGGATTCCTTGAAGACATGCTTCATGATTTTTCTGGGGACTGAGGTGAGGCTGACAGGTTTGTAGTTCCCTGGACCCTACTTCTTCCCCTTCCTAAAGATGAGCACTATATTTGCCCTTTTCCAATTGTCTGAGACTTCCCCCAATCACCAAGAGTTTTCAAAGATAATTGCCAGCAGCTCTGCACATCAGCCAACTCCCTTAGCACTCTCACATGCATTGCATCTGGCCCCATGGACTTGTACATGTCTAGCTTTTCTAAATAGTCCCTAACCTGTTCTTTCACCACTGAGAGCTGCATTGAGTACTTCAGTCTTTTCCTCCTCATCAGTCAGTAGGTTGTCTTCCCCATTCAGTAAGGGAACCACACTTTCCCTGACCTTCCTCTTGTTGCTAACATACTTATAGAAACTCTTCTTGTTAGTCTTCTTGCCCCTTCCTAGCTGCAACTCCAATTGCGCTTTGGCCTTCCTAATTTCATCATTGCATGCCTGAGCAATATTTTTATAGTCCTTCATAGCCATCTGTCCAAGCTTCCACTTCTTGCAAGCTTCCTTTCTGTGTTTAAGCTCACTAAAGAGTTCTTTGCTGAGCCAAGCTGGTTACCTGCCATATTTGCTATTCTTCCTGCACAGCAGTAAGGTTTCTTTAAAATACAACCAGGTCTCCCGGACTTGTTTCCCCCTTAGACTGGCCTTCCAGGGGATCCTGCCTATCAGTTCCTTGAGCAAGTCAAAGTCTGCTTTTCTGAAGTCCAAGGCCCAGACTCTGCTGCTCTCCTTTCTTCCTTTTGTCAGGATCCTGAACATAATCATCTCATGGTCACTGCTGTCCAGCTTGCCATCCACTTCTACATCCCCCACCAATTCTTCCCTGTTTGTGAGTAGCAGGTCAATAAGAGCATGGCCCCTAGTTGGTCTCTCAAACACTTGCACCAGGAAGTTGCCTCCAACAGTCTCCAAAAACTCCCTAAATTGCCTGTACTCTGCTGTATTGCCCTTGAAGTAGATGTCCAGGTGATTGAAATCCTTCATGAGAACCAGGGTCCGCGATCTGGAAACTTCTGCTAGTTGTCTGAAGAAAGTCTTATCTACCTCATCCTCCTGGTCTGGTGGTCTACAGCAGGCACTAGGGCTATGCGAAGCTTTGCCAGCTGTCTTGTTTTGATGCTGTTTCAGCTCGTTTCAAGCTCGAAACAACGAAATCAAAATGAAATGAAGGCTTCAAAACAGCCTCAAAACAAAATGAGGGCAGTCAAAACATTTTGAAAATGTTGAAACATTTCAAATTTTGAAGCAGCCAGGGCTGCTCTCTGAGTGGCTCTGCAGCCCCATGTGCCTTAGCCTGGCAGGGGTGTAGGTTGTAGCCGTGCTGGTCTAAGGACATAGGCAGACAAGGTTCTTTGCGTGAATCTGATATCTTTTATTAGACCAACTTAAATAGTTGGAAAACAATTATTAAGCAAGCTTTCGGGTTCAAAAACCCTTCGTCAGGCTAAGGAAGTTTCAGCAGTTGGTGTGTGCTCTTCCTGGATGGAATGAAAAGTAAAGAAGCCAGAGGCTGGTCTGATATGTATACGAGACAGATAGTCAGTGAAAACGTAGATTGAGGAGTCAATGGGTAAGAGACAGGCTGGCGGGGGGGAAGAGAGAGAAGGGGGATGAATAGTGGAGAGCTACCTGGGGAGTAAGATGTCAGGCAGGTTATAATGTCTATAAATCCAATGTCTATATTTAGTCTATGATTTTTAGTATCCAGGAGGTTGATGAAGTGGAGTTCATAGGCTCGTCTCTGGGAAGTGTTTTGTAAGTTTCCTTTGAGGATCAAGACTGAGAGATTGGAGAGAGAGTGGTTTTCTTGTGAGAAATGTGCCCTCACCGGTAATTAGGTATTCTTGTCTTCGATACATTTCCGGTGTGCATTCATTCTGGTGCGCAGTTGTTGTTTGGTCTCTCCTACGTATTTTCCATCAGGGCATTTGGTGCATTGGATGAGATATATTACATTTCTGGAGGCTACAGGCTCCCCCTGGGTCTTACTGCCCCTGGCTTCTGTCATCTTTGACAGACAGTTAGGAGCATATAAATATTAATTTACTAAATATTTTAGGGTTCCCATAGGCTGGATAAAATGGCTTGGCAGGCTGGGTCTGGCCCACGGGCCATATTTTGCCTGCCCCTGGGTTAATGCCCCTGGGTTAATACCCCATGTTTAGTTCCCCAGGTACTAAATATAACATGCATTAGGAAAAATGCCTTAATGCACATGTAGACACGCCCTTTTTTTCTCTTCTTAGTCATAAGTGGATAATCTCCAAAGAATTAACAGAGCCTACTACTACTTCCATTCCTGTATAGCCTTGAAATCACTGATCTACATGTAGAACATGCATATTACCCAAAGTATCTCAGAAGGATGTTCTGATGGAAACACAGCACTGTACATCTGCTGAAGCTCCCTATTAACCTTACGGCTGTATGCAGATGAGCACAGCCATGCGGCATGTGGCACCACAGACCCATCTGCAGCACCACACACCACAGATTTAGATGGTCTCTGCACTGAAAGCTAGGTCCCAGGGTCAAAAAAACCTGAATGAAAAAAATGGGTCAGAGCTACACTCCGACTGCTGCCTAGGCACTGAGTGGCAGGATCACCATGGCTGCAACTCCTCAAGGCCCCGAGGATTCCAGGTAAGGCTGCTGGGGCCAGCACAGTTGTTGATCCCACCCTCTCCAACCCCACCTGGGGTAACCTGTCACGTTTCCAGAGGGTGCGTGGCACAGGTGTTCCCTGGGAACAAGTAGCAGAGGCATAAGATGTGCCATTGCTTCTTGTCCCCCAGGCAACAAACGTCCACACTTATATGGATGTGACCTATGAGGCTGTTTGTTGGTATGGAGCTGAGCACTGACCCAGCCAAGAGACTCTTGTATGCTTTTTTGTATGGACATCTTCCCAGGAACACCAGCATACCAGGAAGATGATTTAATAAATGTAGTTTATTATCCCTCAAAGTATGTACAAAATCACTCCTAAGTATTTACAAATTACCTTATAAATGTGCCTCTAAGTTTGTTCCATGAACCTTATGTAATTCAAGTATGCCCAGGAATTGTGTATGACCAAAAAATTGAGTTCCAATGGAAATGACTCCTTTGGATGCATTTGGGTAATTTTGTTACTAAAAAATGGCTGAATACCACAGAGATCAAGTAGAAAGTATTGCTTGCATCTTCATTTATCCCAATGATTTGTCTGAATGATGGGCCAGGAACGTTTCATGTTTTCACAAAAAATAAAAAAAACATACCTATGTGCAACGTTATAGTGCCCAAAACTCTAGTAATAGTGCCCAAAGCTGTAGTAAAAAAGAACCTTGTTGACTCTTTGTATATATATTATTGTTGACATTCCTACCGGAACCACTGTCCTGTCCTGCAGTAAGTGCTCTCCCAAATGGCAGCAAAAGATGTCCAAGGGCTTGCAGATTAACTGCCCAGAGGAGAAGATATCACTAATATGCAGTCTGCATGTATTTCAAATTATTTTGTTTGCACACACAAGCTGGTCCTAGACCCTAGGTAACTAAAGAGCATATGGGGTAATGTCTTTGAGGGAGTGCATGGTCAGAGACCATGGCAGAGAGCCAGTATTCCTACACAGTATGTATCTCCCTCTCCAAAAACCACAGTTTCTACACCATACTTTGCTTGACAAAAATAACAACAATATAGCATGTCTTATTAAGACTCCCACATTTAAAACTGGAAGATGTCCAATATCACATGACAACACCTATCATAAAAAGATAAGAGTTTTAAATAACATCTTGCAAACTGTTATAACTGACCTTATTCTATTACATAATCCCCTCTGTTCACAGCTACTGCAGTAAGATTAATTCATATTTTTATGCTTTTTGCACAGGTGGCAATCTGAAGGGAAGAGAAAGAAAAGAAAGAGATACGGGTTCACTGAGTGTTGTCGTATGAAAGAAAGTAAGACATTTTATACAAAAATGCAGGGGAAAGAGTTGTAGGGGCAGGGGGAGGTGTGTTCCTGGTTGTTGTAGGCAAGGAAGCTTTCCAGTACGCCTTAGCCACAACTCCCATTCATATATACCACGCCTTAGAGCTGAAGCAGGGAAATGGCTCTTGGGGGTACCTACCCTAAGCCACTGTCAAGTATGCTGGAAGCCTTAAAAGCAGCAATGGGCCAAGGATGGAGGGCAGACGAAAGTGCAGCATCTGTGTTTGAAGTGTGATAGTTAGTAAGGTGGGCTTAGGAGCATCCCACTGTGGGTGTGCTGTGAAATGTGGTGTTAACATAACCGTAATTAACATAACCCTAAACACCCATGACAGTTCCTTCTTCACTGCTATGGTCTGTTGTTTTAATTAGGCCTGACAGGTTTCTTTTTGTTTTGAGATGCCTCGGTACTGTAGAAAAGAGTGAAAGTCTTGGCAGAAAGTGTATGCATTGTTTGAAAAAGCAGAAAGCACCTGATGCTGCTAAGCCAGAAGCAAACCACCTTCAAACTCATCTGGCTCTCAGTGAGATCTACAGATGTAATTATTTAAAGTTCCTTAAGGAATTGATGTCACAGTAATTAAATAACTCATTGCATCAAGGAATACGAAGAGAGACTGACAGAGAAAAATGTGAACATTGCAAAAGTTTAGCAATAGAAGAAGTGACATTATAAAAACTGATTTGCTGAGGGTAAAGAATCAAGAAATGAGACAGCAGACCTGAAGTTTCTAATAGGTCTGTCTAAGTTCATTGGCAGGACAGAGAGGAAGGACATTAGGGCATGGGTCTTTCTGTCTGGCCATCATATGGATCAACACTCTCTAAACATTACTCATACAAGAGAGGGTAGTGGAATAAGAGCCCATGACTTCTTTCTGAGCCAAAACCTGTTAAAGTCAATGAGAATTATATGCCTTCAAATGTTCTATACCAGGGGTTTTCATCCTTTTTAAATAAGTGTACCCCCAGCAGCCCCCTTTTTAGAAAGTGTATCCCCGGGGGGGGAGCAAGCAGCCAGATGTGGAGTGAGGGCATGGCAAATGGCAGAGCAGCAGCAGCACAGTGTCTATGTGGCCCTGCTCTCATCCCACCCCAGCCCTGCTTTTGTGAGGCAGTGGTGCAGGGTGGTGGCGCTACATCCTCACCCACCCCCGCGTACCTCTGGGACCTTTCAAAGTACTCCCAAGTGTAGGTGTACCCCCAGTTGACAGCCTATGTTCTATACCATGACAACCAAACCTTTCATGTTCTGATGAAGAGGGCAGAATACATCTTGTTCTGCTCTCCCTTTGGATCCTGAATATGTAGTATGTTTGCCTTGCAAGTATATGGCTTTCTACATATGTTCCTTCTTTCTTTAAAGTGGCAACCAAATCTTTTTATTGTCTAGAGGTGAAGATATTTTGCAGGGGTGATATCTTTTATCAAGGCAACTGCATGGTTGGGAGAGATTTTGGATAAGCTTCCAAGCAACGAAGTACCCTTCTTCAAGTCTGAGAAAGAAGCAGTTGTAGCTTGAGCTAAGTAACAAATAGAAAAATAGCCTATGTATAACTCCATATGTAACTAAAAACAGTCCACTTAAAGGAAGGGTTTAAGCAGGATTTCATTCCTTGGTTACTACTGACTATGTGCAGGCATCCATACATACAGGGCTTTGCATCTAGGAATAGAATTCCTCTGAGCTGGCAAGCACCAAAAATGCCAAGAAGCTAACCAAAAATATGTCCATTTAGATGACCAGGAAAGAACAGAAGGCCACCCCTGATTAAATGGTCTTCAGATTCAGTCCTTGAATATGCCCTTTCAGTTCTCCTTTTGAATTTCCTTGTGTGCATCTACATTTGCAAATGCTCCTGGCTGGGTTTACTTTAGAGTAATTTACTCTGGAGTAAACCCATGTTGGGCAGGCATCTACACCTGCAGGGATTTGGGAGCTAATTTGCTGCTCCTGAGAGCAGTCTGCTCCCACCCACTCTGGTGCTGCACCCTGCTGTTATCAGGAGGAGCTAGACACTCCAGCCACACCTGTTTGTGGGCAGTGGCCATCTTTAAAAGACAGCCCTGCTCCCTAGCCACCTGCCTTCCAGACCCAGGGCACCCTGCAGAATACTGTACCAGCACACTGCAGTTCTGTTGCTGGAGCCTCTGCCCACTGCATCATGGCTGCTCCATCTCAAGGCCCTGGCAACAACATCCACATCCCCAGGCTCCTTCTGGCCACCCTAGTTGCCATGCTGTGCCACCATGGTGACTGCCATGTGGCCCAGGTCAGTCTCCACCATGGTGATCCCCTATGAAATGTGACCCCCTGGCAAGGCTCACCACATCATCCCAGGCCCCCTGCCATTTTGCTGCTGCTGCCTGGACCCTGTGCTACCACCCAGACCTCAGCAGGGACGCCAACAACATGCACCTGGATGCCACCACTGGTGCTGTCCACAAGATCCTGGGCCTTCAGCCACACTGCCTATGGCCCCTCCTGGCCAACCAGGACAGGTATTTCATAGATTTCATAGATTTCATAGACATTTGGGCTGGAAGGGACCCCAGGGGATCATCAAGTCCAGCTCCCCGCCCCAGGGGCAGGAAGTCAGCAGGGATCATAGGATCCCAGCAAGATAAGCATCCAAATGTGTCTTGAAGGTGTTCAAAGTGGGTGCTTGAACCGCCTTAGGCAGCAGTCTATTCCAAACCTTGGGGGCTCAGACAGTGAAGAAGTTCTTTCTTATGTCCAGCCTGAATCAGTCGTGGTGGAGTTTATGACAGTTCGATCTTGTCATCCCTTGGGGTGCTCTGGTGAACAGACTTTCCCCCAGATCCTGATGAGCACCCCTGATAAACTTATAGGTGGCCACCAGATCACCCCTGAGCCTGTGCTTTTCTAGGCTGAAGAGCCCCATGGCTCTCAGCTTCTCATCATAAGGCCTGTGTTCCTGACCTCTGATCATGCACGTAGCTCTCCTCTGCACCCTCTCAAGCTTCTCCACATCCTTTTTGAATTGTGGAGCCCAAAACTGGACACTGTACTCCAGCTGCCGCCTCACCAAGGCCGAGTACAACAGGAGAATGACGTCCCAGGATTTGCTTGAGACAGCTGGACAGCTGGCCTCAGACCCCAACCCCACCATGCACCCCCAGCACCACACTCACTATGGACAGTTCTCAGAAAAGCACTTTATTCTCCTCCATAAACACAGATGACCCTCCCTCCACCCTCCCCAACAACAAACCTCACCCCCTCTACCTTCTCCTGCATCATACCTGATCCTCCCCCTCGCCCTGGCCCAGGTTGCCACCAGCTGAGCTCCGCATCCCTACTCATTTTGCAGGGGAAGGTGGGCCACTGGGTGCTGGCAGCAGACAGTCTGCCTCCCCTGCCACCTTTCCAGGCTGGACAGGCCTGGCTTCTGACAGCACCTACTGCCATGGCTCCAGAGCCACTTCCCACCCTGCCTCCTCCTGCAGGCCAGCCTTTCTCCTGTGCTGCCACCAAGCCCACAGTGCCTGGGCTCAGGGGTTGAGGGGCTCCTGGAAAACTGGGACATGGAGCTGGTGGCACCCCCACCCTCCCCCCAGGGGTCCTCTCTAGAGAGGTGCTCTAGGCCATCCCCACCCAGTGCCAGTGCTGCACCCCAAGCATGCCACTGCTGAGATTGTCCCGGGTACACCACAAGGAGCTGTTTGCATGGACTAAGGAGTGTCTGACCCACTATGCCCTGCTGCTGCTGATCGCCATGTTGCCCTGGATGCACCTGAAAACCTGGCACAGGACCCTGAGTTTTGATGGTGCAGAGGGCAAGCCCATACTGTCCAACAACCTCCGCCACCACTGGAGGGATACCTGTGGCTGCAGTACATGTCCCTGCCCCCCACAGTCAAGGACAACATCACCACCAGCATTGACGCATTTCTCAGCATGTGAAAGGCCCATGACCACCTAGTTGGGGGGTCATAGGCTGCTCAATAAATTTTTGCACTGTCTCCCACCTCCCTGTGTGCTGGGGGGGCGGGGCTCTGGAGTCCAAGGGGAGCATGGGTAGTCCCGGCAGGAAGGGGGGAAGGGGCAGGGGTGGGGAGAGCCCTCCCTCAAGTGAGGGGCTTACCAGGTGGGTGTGGCAAGTGTGCCCAGTGGCCCAAGTTGGTCCCCACTAGCAGCATGTGCGGCTCCCAGTGGTGTCCTGGGTTGCTGAGGTATTTCATCCACCTGCTCAGGCAGAGGCTCCCTCTGGGGAGGAGCTGGAGCTGCTGGTAGCTGGCAGTGCCATGCCATGGCTAGCATCCTGGGTGGGGCTGCGCATCTGGAGCTGGAGGGGCATGCACTGGCTCGGGCTTCTGGCACTGCTGGACAAAGAGAGGGGTGGGGAGCACGGTGGGATGGGCTCCTGACACCTTGAGGGGCCCTCCTCTGTGATACATCGCCACATGTGCCAGGCCACAGCAGATGCTCGGGCTGGCTGCCCATGCTTAAGTACATGGCACAGCTATGGCCAGGGTCCCAGGGCTCAAGGATTTCATTCAGCTGCTGCATAAAGGGCATGGACTTGTAGGCAGTCCCTGAATGGCGGTTGTGGTTGCTGACAGTGACCCACTGTGTCCACAAGGCCTTGACTTTTATGCAGCACTGGCACTCTGACCATTCATGCCTGACAGCTGCTTATAGATATGCATGTTGGAGCACCCACTCTGCACAAACTGCCTGAGGACCTCGGCCTCATCCCACAGTGCCATGAGATTAATGGTCTCCTCCTGGGACAAGTTGCGGCTATAGGAGGTGGTGTGTGTCATCAGGGAGGATGCCAGCATGACTCCCTTGACATTTAGCATGGCCTGTTTGTGCCAGTACCGGTTCTGGCAGGCCTGGGCAGGTGCATGCAGTGCCCTGCATAGGGGCACAGTGTGGGACAGGCAGGCACATGGTGCTGCTGTGCCTGGGACCAGTGCTGGGGTCTGGGCAGGGTGCTGTGGCTGGCCTGGGGCCAGATGGAGTGGGACCCAGTGACCACAAGCTGCCTGAAGGTGGCCCAGAACCCCAGATTCCCCATAGGCTCCAGCAGCTGCATGGTGAGGCAGTGCCAAGGAGCAGCATTGGGGCTGGGACAGGCTACCACAGCTGGCCTGGGGCCTCTGCTGTTAAATGCAGTGACCAGAGGCTGGCTGCAGGTGGCTGCAGGTGAGAAGTTCTAGCCCCATAGCCATGGGGCTAGGCTTAAAGTGGCCCTCTGGTTGTGGGGCTGACCAGGAGCAAATTTGCTCCCAGTCAGTGTCTACACGTGTGCTACTGTGCAGTAACTACTCAGGAGTTAATTTGCTACTTGTATTTATTGGTAACAAATAAATTCCTGAGTAGAGCAATTTACTGCACTATAACCATCTGCACATGTAGACTCTGATACTTACTATGCAATGATTTGCTCTACTACACAGTAAATCATTTCATGTAGACATGCCCCTTGTATATGCCTTACACATACCTTTCTCCTCTGTGGATATTCTAATTTCCAAAATTTTAGAGCACGTGTCACTTGGGTTGGGGTTTTTTTGTCCTTTCATTATAAAAATAGTTTTTTATAGGTTATAAAAAATTTCATCAAAGGTGAAAATATGTTGTTCGCCTAGAAAATGTTTTAATGAACCAGATCATGTAAAAGAATATTCTTAAGTTCATATAGTTTAGAGTCATGGTCAGCAACCTTATCAGTTTGTGGGACAGATTGACTTAGAGCAGGTCAGAGGTAGATATGCGGGTTGCAGTACCTGGCCACTGCCCATTCTTTTTCCTGTGGCATGGGAGAAGCTCCTGCCCCCAGAACACCTATGAAACACCCTGCTGTGGAATGCTGCCAAAAACCCCCATCCATGGGCTGTAGGTTGTGGACCCCTGGTTTAGAGGACTAGTAAAAAGTAAAGGAGAGTTCCATTTCCATGTTACTGCTTTGAAACCCACCTAAGCCAGAAAAATTCATTATCTCTTCTTTTCGTGTTTTTCTCCTTATCTACCTTGTCCTTTGTTTTCCCCTTCCATGTAAACCACCTCTGAAAAAAAGGAAGGTAATAAGGAATGGCAAGCTGAAAAAAACAAAAAAATAATTTTTGGACTTGGCATAGTAAGTTATTTTAGGCTTTCAGATTTTTGTCGAAAATTTGACATTAAAAAAATGAATATTTTTGCAAAAAATGTTGTAACAGAAATCTATTTTGGTTTTAAAATCTTTCAAAGGATGTTGACTAACTCCATTGAACATGAAGTGAGTTATCTGAATATGAGTTTTGTCAATATGCAATGAGTTACTGCATAATTTAGATGGATGGCTACTGGATCCTGGACTGATATTCTGGAGACTTAGATTGTATGCCCTGCTGTGTATGGCCTGCTGTGTAATCTTGGGCAAGTCACTTCACCTATTTGCCTCACTTTCTACATATGTAAAAGGGGATAATAATCTTTTATAAAGTGCTATTGAAGAACAGGGTAGTTATCATTTGTTCTTGGGTCACAAAATGAAGTGAAATATTTGGTGCACTGTTTGGCACTGCTTGCCGTTCTCAGAAGGCAGCCTAGGTTTTGAACAGACCTTGCTGCTGAACTTAACTCTCATCCATAGAGATGGGCCTTCCCACATTAGTGTCTTGCTAGGACAGTAGAGGCGAATTCACACAGCTGCTGCATGTCCTGAGAAGGCCTGATTCAAGAGTTACAAAAGTAGTTAGTGTGGGAGGTCTTATCATTTTGTTGCAGGCTTACCTTTCAGAGCTTGGGTTGAATTCCAGGCTTGGGATTATGCTGTTTTGATTGGTGGAGCCCATCTGCCAATCAGGAGGCAGCCAAAGGAGTGAGGCTGAACCTTTTTCCTGAAGGCAGGGGGAGAGGAGATCCACGGACTTAATTGTAGATGGCAACCCTGTCAGGTCTGGAAGACTTCAGGGGTGGTGCCCTGAAGAGTATATAAAGAGGAGCGAGCCCAGCAGGAGAGGAGATGCAACGGGGAGCTGAAGACGGAAGATTGGAGTGAGAAAAGCTGGGGAGCAGCGGGGAATAGCCCTGACCTCCTGACAATTCCTGGGCGGGTGTGAGACCGTTGGGCTCAACACAGTGCGCATTTTGGCTCATGGAGCTCAGGCTCTGGGAGCCACGATCGGTGGCACAAGCCTGCAGCCCCAGGAGGTGGCCGGGCATCATGGTACGTATTTCAGCACACAGAGCTCAGGCTCTGGGAGCTGTGAATGGCAGCTTGACCCTGCAACCCTGGAGGGCCAGTGGGCCACATGGTGCATGGGGCAAGGGCCTTGGGAGCCATGGTGAGGCGGCTCAGGCCCCATCTCCCGGCAAGCGGCCAGGTCCCATGGTGCACAGGGCAGTGCACGAGGGGGCAAAGCTAGGGAGTAACAGAGTCTGCACAGGTTAGCCACCTGGTGTGAGGCCAGACAGTCAAAACCTGAGGAGCCCAGCCTTTGCTAAAAGAGCTCTCAGTCCTAACAGCCAGGGCATAGGAAAATAGTAGTGCTGCAGCATGAGGCCCAGTACCCAAGAGCCAGCAGCTGAATGGAGCTGAGCCCTCAATGTCCAGAGCAGGGCACAGGGTGGGGAGGAACCCAGTGGCATGCAGGAGACCCCAGTGAGCTGTGCGTTGACCACTACCACCTGAAGGAGCATTAGTCATTGGGCCCTTGGGTCCCACAGGGAAAAAACATTTGGGACAGGCAGGCCCAGAGAAGGGCCTGGGTGAGCAACCCATCGCCCAGTCAAGACCATAAGGGGAGGAGCCCCTGGTGCTTCCTGGACACAATCCCCTTCCCCCCAAGGGACCCCATTGGAAGGAGGACTATCCCTTGCCATGGGTCATGGACTACATTAAAGAGTAGATGTTATTAAGATTGTTTATGATTGTGCCTTATATTGAAATGTTATATTGTGATGTTGTATTGTGTGATGCTGTTAAAACTGTTTATTTGTGACGGGTAAATAGTGCTATCATAGGACAGAATAATTTCTAAAAAACACCCTGTTGGTTTTTCTTGAATGTTAGGTCCCTTAACTGGGTAGGGGCCCATTTGATGCCTATCATTCTGCATTAAAGAAAGAGGGAACTGTTCCTATGTAGGGGTCAAATCACATTTATGCTGTAATATTTGCAAAACTCTTAATTGAATACGGGTTTCCCACTGAAGGGTGGGGAATCTGTGGGTTCATTGTGTATATATATCGCTTTCCCTGGGGTTTTGGTTGGGAGTGATTCGCCCACAGTGTTATTTAGGGTTTGACCTTGGTTATTGGTTAATGGCCTTTGTGTAAATACATGTATATGATATTTAGTTTTATATTTATGTATATTATATGTTAATAAATACTGTAAATAGTTAAGAGCCTGTCTCAAGTCCAACTCTATAGAGGTAGGAGGGAACCACGAGTCAGTGGTGGCGACCCCTCCCACAGCATCCTCACCTCTCACCACTCCCTTGTAATTGGGATCAGGGCACACCCCTGGGTGTACCTGGGCTACAATTTATTTCACTGGGATTTGGATTTGCCCCTGAATGAATAGAGAGACAGCAATAGAAACTGAAAATACAGAGCTATAGAATCCAAAGGTTGGAAAGGAATTCAAGGATCACCTGGTCCAACCCCCTTGCAAGAATGCAGAAATGCTACTCTTAAACCATCCCAGACAAGTGTCTATTCAGCCTCTTCTTGAAAACCTCCAATGAGGGAGATTCCACAGGTTCTCCAAGCTACTTGTTCTACTCTTTTACTGTTCTGAGAGTAAGGAAGTGTTTTTCTAGGAGTTAAACTGTATCTGCTTTGCTGCAGTTCAAAGCCATTACATCCTATCCTGCACTCTATGGGAAAAGAGAACAACTGTTTTTCCTTTTCTTCATGGCAGTCTTTCAAATATTCAAACTAAACATACCTAGTTCTCTCAACCTTTCCTCGTATGGCTTGCTTTCCAACATCTTTATCATCTTCGTTATTTGTCTCTGGATCCTCTCCCAGTTTCTCTACCTCTTTACTCAGATGCAGAGTTCAGAACTACACATAATACTCCAACTGAGGACTAATTAGCACCAAGTGGAGTAGAACTATCACTTCCTGGCCGGGCCGGACACTGGCATGGATGAGCTGGGTGGCCGCCCTGGGCCCAGACAAAAAGGGGACCTGAAAATGGAATTTTATTTTCCCATTGTCCGATTATTATTATCATTATCTCTGGCAAAGGGGGGCCCAATACTAGCCCAGGTCCACCAGGAGTCTAGGTACAGTGCTGCTTCCTGGCTGCATCTACACGAGTTGACTGTGCAGGAGCTTGTTGCTACTGCACAGTAGCATTGTGTGGCAAAAAATGTGATGGAACGCTACTGTACAGTAGTAATGAGCTACTGTGCAGTCAGTGTCACCTATAAGCTGTTCGGTGATGCTACTGTGCAGTAACTCCAGTTACTGTGCAGTCATTTAGTGCTTGTGTATGCAAATACTAAATGACTGCACAGTAATAACTGCACAGTCAGCTTCTCATGTAGACATGGCCCCTGTGTCTTATGTACAATTTTCCTGTTCATCCTGCCCTAAATTGCAATTTTTTTTTGGTGACTGCATCATATTGTTTACTCATATTGAGTCTGTAATGCCTCATAACCCTCAGATCCGTCTCCATACTACTGCTGCCAACCTATTATCTCCCATTTTGTATTTAGGTTTTTTCTCTGAGGTGTGGCACCTTACATTTGTCTATACTTAATTTTATTCTGTTGTCCAGTGCCCAGATCTCCCATTCGCTGATGTCAAGATCTCTTTTAATTTTTCCTTTGTGCTTCGAAGTGTAAGCAACCCTTCCTAGCTCTGTTATCTTCAAAATTGATCAGGAATCACTTTATTCCTGCTTCCAAGTCATTAATAAGAAAGACTAAATAGCACCAGAACCAACACAGACCCTTGTGGAAACCCACTTGAAACCTTCTGTCATTCTGACATGGATTCC
Organism: Alligator mississippiensis; assembly: GCF_030867095.1. Lineage (NCBI taxonomy): Eukaryota > Metazoa > Chordata > Crocodylia > Alligatoridae > Alligator > Alligator mississippiensis. The sequence continues at coordinate 81,955,618 of NC_081828.1, read as the reverse complement.
TTTATATTTTTCGCTTTCCGCTATTCAGCCCAATTAAGTATCCACTTAACAGTAATTCTGTCTAGCTCACATTTCACCAGTTCACTTATGTCAAAAGTCTTACTAAAGTCCACCTATATTATCTCCATTGCATTCCCCTCATCCACCAAACTAATTGCCTTGTCAAAGAAGGTATTCAAGTTGGTTTGCCATGATTTGTTCTTAATAAATGCAGGTTGCTAGTGATCATCCCTTCCTTGTCCAGCTATTTACACACCAACTGATAATTTGCTCCAATAACTTCCCAGGTATTTAAATCAGGCTGATTAATTTATAATTCCCTGGGTCCTCCTTTCTTCCTGTTTTAAAGATGGGCACTATATTAGCCCATTGCCAGTCCTCTGGGACCTTGCCTGTCATCCATGACTTTGCAAATGCTGTTAGCAGTTGCTCTGAGATTTTTCAGGAAGATCCTTCAACCCCTCGGGATAAAGTCTGTCAGGCCCAGCCTGACGTGCCTTTTACTTATTGTGACCCGCAGCCTTTTATCTTCTTTGTCTGTATTAATTTTGTTAGGTATTTGGTCACATTGTTTTTGTTCTGAATACTGAGGCAAAGTAATCTTTGACTAACTCTGCTTTCTTCATGCCTTCTATTAATAAATTGCCTTCACTACTGAGTAGCTCCACAGTTTCCTTGATCTTTCTTTTGATTAACACATTTATAGCAGAAGTACCAATAGTTAACCATGTTAGTCTGAAGTCAAGTTGAAAGCAGGATAAATTTGTATTTTATAAACCAACCAAAGTAGATATAGATGTAAGGCACAAACTTTCATGGGCTGAAATTCACTGCATCAGCTTCATATATATACTTTCCTTAGTCTATAAGGTGCAAATCTACCCTGCCCTTTACATTTATAGAAGCCCGTATTATCTTTACTATTCTTTGTCTGTTGTCTCTCATTTTTTGCCTTTCTTTTCCTGATTTATATCCCTACATGTTCTTGCTATTCCTTTGTAAACGTCCTTAGTTACGTACTCTTCCTTCCATTGACTGACTGTTCTCCTTGATTTTGAGGTAGTTATGAAGCTTTTTGTGTAGCCACATTCATCCCTTGTGGTTGTTCTTATATTCCCAGTGTCGGACTAGGTTTTTTTGGTCCTCTAATGCTGCATCTTCCTGAACTCCTTCACACTTCAGTCAGTTTACCCATGGGACCTTACCTACTCTTTCTCTCTGTTGATTGAAATCTAAATTTTAGGGAGCCTTGGGTAAATGATTGCCTGTAAATTCTGGAGACTGGGTTGAATGGCCTAGGAATTCATCTAGTCCTTTGTTAGTAGAAATTTGAAAATGATTTTATCAAGCAAGTGGAGAGCATTTCCCTTTGCCTGAGTACTTATGTAGACAATAAGTATTTACTAAAAATTATTGTCCTGGTGATTTCACTGCTGCTTAATATCTTTTGTTGTTCATGTCTATTACAAAATTGATGTCATGATGCAGGTTAAAATGATCTCTTAAATTATTACACTCCCTTTTTTCAAATAAAATTAAGTTTCTGACAAATGCCATCTGCTAATTTTTCAAAAAGAGACATTTTTCTGATACAGCTAGTAAGTGCTTCAGCTTGTTCTGCTAAGCAATACCAAAATAATCACCATGGTAACACTTTAGAGGCAGTCTTCCAAACAGATTTATTGTGAATGCAGAAACTATACAGTGCTTTCAGGCAAGCAACAAGACAGCGTCTTTAAGAGGTTATTTTGTTACACTGCATGAATGATGGCTAACAGGCGTCAGAAAGTCTGTTCCAACTTTGTAAGTTACCTATATTAATTTAATTTGTCTTGTTCAGAGGTGGTGGGAAATTCAAGTACTGGAAAATAGCAGTGGTCAGTTTTAGCCTCACACGTCTGGTGTTGTCGAAGACCTTCCTGGATATATTTGCAGGACCCCTGATGAAAGTGTTACAAAGCAGGGATACTACAGCAACAGCACTGAGTGTGGGCACAAATACTAGGACAATAATGCATTAGAGTAGGAAAAGGTAGAGTAAATTTTGAGATAACAGCATTATTGTTTAACATATCAATTTTCTTTTTCTCCTTTTCTCATTCCTTTCTTCTTAGGAAAGCAATGACAGTACAGGAGGTTTCTAGTCTTGTGCTAAGTCTCACTGGAAAGTGAACAAGGGTAAAGAGTCTTATTTGAAATGTTTCAAACCCCCTTCCATTTAAAAGAGATGTATCAAAGAGAACAAGTATTTAAACTGTTAGTCCCAGATAGTCATACTTGTATTTTCCAGGAAGTCCCTTTTTGGCCCAGATAGCTGTGGGAGTTAACAGCTAGAATTTGTACATAAGCCAGAACTTTGTAAACCAGCCAGCAACTGCTGTGCTATGTAGTTGTATAAAAGGTTATATATGGTTCTTGCTTTGTGTATGGCAAACTGTTCTCACTTAAACATTCATTTAGCATGATTACTTAAGTGAACTATATCAGGCTATTCCTTGGAACAGTAAAATTAACTTGTTATAGCGATGCACTATGTCAAAGATTAATTTAGGCTATATGTGGGAACTCTTAGCATTGATTTCCTGTGCTAGTTAAATAAAGCAACCAAAAACTTTACCCAGGCCATAGATTTAAAACAAATTGTGTGTCATGTACCATGCCTAAAATGGGTTTTTCCCCTGTTTTTCCATGCTAGTGTACCATAAGTTAGAAATAAAGAGAAAAGTCAACACAGGAAACATACATATGTGCTGGGGTAGAGTGGTCCTGGGAGTTTGTTTCTGGTTTTAATTGTATTGTTTGTTAAAATATTAACGGTAAACGCATGAAGGGGGAACGATGAGTACTTGACAGAATATTTTAATATCATTATACATTGAAATTAACAAAAAATATAGTTTTGTCAATTTGTATGTATTTCAGACCTTGAATACCTTCTCTTCACCCATGTCAGAAACACCAGAAAGCTGCTATTCTCTTTCCTTTTACCTATACAATGTAAGTTGATTTTTTTAAAGGACATACTATTTGCAGATGCCTGGAGATGACGTCCTAGGGATGCAATGCAACTTGCAGGTCCTTTGTGTCCTGAAGATAAATCTTATTTGGGTGTAAATAATTCTGCTGGGTTTATCTGACAAGCTTCTCAGTTTCTTGGTTTTTATAGTTTTGTCCAAAAGGGGGTGAAATATCAGGGAAAGCAGATCTATGACATGAAGGCAGTTTTGCTGTCACCAGAAATCTGTGAATTTCTCTTGCTGGATAAAAAGCAGTGGCTTTCTTATTCTTCTCAATCAGCACAACGTTCGTGCACTGGATTAAATTCTGAAATCATTAGTGTATGTAAATCCACAACAGCTCCCTTAAAATCAAGTTATTGTACTTATGATTTGTCTCAGCATAACTGGGATCAAAATCTTCCCTGTCATCTTTTACATTCCACTTTCTGTGCAACCATTCTTTGCCCAGAAAGCTATGTTTCTTCTTGGTACTAGAGTGATCTTTCCTGTAGATTCCTCTTTTTTCCTTTTTAGTACTATTACAACATGCAGGCATCTGCATTTCAAAGTGCTTTTATCCTTGCCCAGTTTCCAAACAATGATAGAAAGAATGGAGGAAAAAAAAATTAATTTACATCTCATTGTAGATACTAATTGCAGACTACGGTGTCTTTCTTTTCTCCCTTTTTCCTCTCCTCTGACGCACATGCTCTATAATAAGCTTCTGTTACTTGGAGCTTGTGAGCCTCTATAGTAAGTTGAAACTGCTACTATATTTACACACTTCCCACATTTAGACAAAGGCTATTTTTAACTGGAGTTCTATTTGTGGGGGCTGCCGACGTCACTTTATATTCACATGCATCTTGGGCATCATATGCTTGTTATTTTTATTTACTGTGCCTGTGCCAGGTCTGCTTTTTTTTAAGGGAAGAAAGAATGTGAATGTTTCAGCAGGCCAGCCTTTGAAAGCTCTTTTGTATAACAGATACAGATACAGATTACTGAGGAAAAGACAACTCAGCAGTATATTTGGCAAACCCGTTTTTAATGGCTTGGTTCTTTTATCACCATGGTCTAGTCACAAAGCTATTTTTTATTACCACTGAATGTGTTTAAGGTGAAGCTTCTGTAGAAGTATGTTTGTTTTCCTGACATCGCTTGTACATTGCTTGTAGCAGTCATTGTTTCCAGTTGCTTAATGAAACATATAGAGGAATCAGAAAATTAACATGATCTCAACACTCTCAGACCATCCTTAAAGTGAACAATAGGCAGTTCACTAATACTTTTCCGTTTCTTTAACAGTGTCATGCTTTGGAGCCTAAAACAGAATAAATGTTATTTTCAGGTAAACTAATTGTACTTTTTAATGTCAGAACTCCCCTGAAAAAAAAAACGCTGGAAAGATAAGTCTCTTATCCATCAATCAGTCTGTGAAGCAGTAGTAGTACAAATGGTTGCAATGTCAACTTCCCTGTTTTGCTCCAGTGACCTCAATTTGACCTGGAGGAACTACCTCTTCAGAGGGTTAGAAGTAATTCATTCTGCATGCTGACTCAGGATGCCTGATTCATTTGCTATTACCTGCATCATGTGCCTGGGATTTCGAGGTACTCATGCTTTTGCAAGGAGTAGGGTTACTTCTCTGCACACATACCAACACCTTCTTTCTTTACACGGAATGAATGACTGAAAAAGAGAAATGTTAGGGAGCAATCATTTGATGTTTTCTGGCTGAACACACTGTCTAATAGCAAAGTGGTGGACAGAGATAGATGGGTGGAGTTACAAATAGAAAAGCTGAGTCAGAACCAGACCAGAACTAGGATTCTTTTTTTTTAGCATTTGAAAACTTATTGGAAAATTGGGGTTGACTTTTTTTACTTCTTTATTTCACCAGTAACCAGATTTTCAGATCGCAACAACCTGAATAAGCTTCTGATACCTGTTGAAGTGTCGTAGTTGTCATAATCAAACTGATTTTTTTAGCGTTTCCCTATTATCAGTTCAACTTGCCACAGCTGCTTTTTTTCACCGCCACAACATAAAAATATTTGTGAACAAATGATTTATCCAAACCTGCATTTGTTTGTCTGAAAAGTGTAGCTTCTCAACTTTGTTTCCAAAACTAACACTTTCAAATGCAAACTTCTGATGTTAGACTCCAAAGTTTATGTTAAGTGTTCTCAGAAGTGTGGTGAAAGTCACTGAGAAATGCTACACATCAGCTATTTTAATTAAGTCATAGAGGCCTCTGGCATGATTAAAGTTATTCACATCTTAAGTTGTAACCCAGCCACACATTAAAGCAGTTAATGGCATTGTAAAACAAGGAATAAGCCACAAAGCTACTCCACAAAAAATGTGTAAAAACTTAGGTTTGAGGTATTTCACTTTCAGCAGCCCTGTTTAAACATGTTGGCTTTTAGATGTTAACTGATGCCTGGCATGCTCAAATTGAAACCAGTTTTTCTTTTGTCTTCCATCTTCTTCCATTTTTGCCCCTCTAAGTGTGACAGAGAACATAAGATTAAAAAAAAAAAAAGATACAGAGTAAGAGATACAGAACAAAGAATCAAAAGACCAGTGAAGTGGAGTAGGAAGGAGGACATCCCAACTGCACTGTGCACTCTCTCTCACTTTCTCTTTACTCCTTTTTTATAAATATATATATATCTCCTGACTGAAATGGATGTGCGAGACCTAACAGAAAGATTTCTGCTGCATTTAGCAGGACTTCTAGTTTCAAAATATATCCTTAAATAAAGAACCAGCACAAACAAATGCACTACTTAAGTCTCACTTAAGCCCTGCTATGCTGGTCCCTTTGCACCAGGATGAATTTCACTTTTAAGGAGTACAGAAACAAGAAATATCATGCTATGCCACTACCTAAGGATTCATACTTATAAAGGAATCATGTTTTTAGCCTGTAAATTATTTGTAGGCATTCCAGCTGTAAAAAAAAATCTCATTTTTATATATCTCATTTGATTCATTTCCATTCCCATGTGATAGCTTAAATTGCACAAGAAAAAAAGAACATACAGAAATATGCTTTTGAAAGCAGGATCTCTCCTTTTGCCAAGCTGCAAGTACGTGATATGCACATGGCTCAGAAATGACACACAAGGGACAGCAGCTCTGTATATTTGGCACAAAGGTGAGCTCTCGTATGTTTACAAAGTTATCAGCCAGAGACACCATATTCCAAGGAGGAATAATAATATGAAAATCATTGAGAGTTACTTTCCAAATCAGAGTCCCAAAATGGACTTTATCTCTGTGAGGGACAGAGTGCACCCAAAATCACATGTAGTGAAGCAGGCAGCTCTTGTTAGACAAAATGCACATTGATTAGTCCACAGCCATACAATAGGCAGAGTTCTTGGGCCTCAAAGTCCAGTCTAACTCACAGGCAATCTTGGTCTCGTAACAGCCCCAGCTCTTCTCTCTCACGAGTCACAGGCTTCTCTTATCCTGCCTTTTCTCTCTCTTTCTGGCTTTCTGTCTCTTCCCTCTCCTACTCCTACCTTCTCTGAGAATCTTCTGGGGGACCAGAAATAGCAGGGAGTCTCCCTGGGTGCTGGGGTTGGAGTCTACTTTGTGTGTCAACATAGGCAAATTGGTTCACTGTTTCTGGATAGCCCATTCTACTCTTTAGGGCCCCTGTTTCATGTAGACGAAACAGGGGCCCTAAATTAAAGCAGTGGGTTTTAAAAAACACTGCTTCAATTTAGGGCTGATTAAACACCTGTGTTGTGCATACACCCTGCTGACTTACCTGCCTCTTTGGTGGGGAGGGGAGGGTGAGCTGCCAGCAGGCAGAGCTGTCCCTGTGCTGGGGGGGGGTGGGGGCTGGTGCTTCCTTCTGCGGCAGCTGCAGGCCGCCCCTAGGCAGCACCTGCCTGCAGGCACCTGGCTTGGGCAGTCCCAGGGGGCACTGCAGCTATGGAGGGAAGCACCTGACCCCCACACAGCTCAGACAGGCTCCAGAGGAAGGAAAAAAAAAAAAAGATCAGGCTCACTGCTTTTCTTGGGCAGAGCTGTTTTCCTGGGTTGCTGCCAGGTTGCCTGCACAGGCTTCCTGCAGAGCTGTGGAGCTGCATGGAGCCCAGTGCTTCACTCTGTGGCTGTAGGGGCAGCGAACTAAAACTACTCAAAGGAGTTTTAGTTTGCTGTGCCCCAAGTTATTTAAGGCACATTATGCCACCAAATTTCCTACAGCGGCTGGAATTAATGTGCAATACACTGCCGAGGTATGCAAACACCGACACCTTTGAAGCGACGCAAAAGCATCTAGCCCACTGTAAAGTGTCATACAAACATGCCTCTCGTTTCATCTACTCACAGCCTAATAGACCACTTAGGCAAATACTTGCAGGTATACTTAAAATTACCATTACTCCAGTCTTTACTCGTGCACAAGCTAGTTAGGAAAACTGCAGCATGCAACATTATTATAACATGAATACATTTAATCCAGATATATTAAAAATGGTATTATGGCCTGTCATACCTTCATTCTATAACAGTTCATTTACCATCTACTCTACCACAGTGTCTGAAACCTCCACCCCGCCCCCCATATCCCCACCATTGTGCATTTAGTGAGGTGACACATCTGTTGAGTCATTTTTTTTCTTCATTTCCCCAGGGGGAGAAGTGCCCCCACTGTATGACATTGAGATTTGTAAGGGTTTTGTTTTGAGGGATTTGGGAACATCCCTTCCTTCTTTAAGTATTATCAAATTTTTCAACCTTCCCATAGAAACTGGCAGCCACTGCTATTTGCTCTAGAATCAGATACTCATATGGTGGCTATAAGTACTAAGCAGAAAACAAACACACAAAAATGATGGGCAGGAGATGTCACACTATCATCTGCGAGTATATTTGGTTTTCATGATACCAAATATTTCTTGGCATTTCTCTACTATGGTGACAAGGCTATTAGAAATATAAGAGAAGGCAGAGATATTTCTTTACCTAAAGACAGAAAGCTGTCAGTGGGGGTTTTCAGCAGTGTGACTCTTCAGGTTGGCAGCCAGCACTGACATTATGCTATTTTACTGCATATCTCCTTTTGGAGGAGAGTGAAAACACCTGTAAGGGCATCAGCAGTTAGGGGGATGTGCTTCTCTAACAGATGCATCATTCATGTCAACAAGGCATGTGAAACATAAGAAAAACTGTGGCCAGCGTTTTATACACATTTTTCCTTTTTGGCATATCTGTTGTTTTGTTACTATTAGCCTTGGGAAGTAGAAGATAAAATTTCACTGAAATATGAAACACACAAAGGTATGCAAACCATTGAAATTGCTGATCTGACCTAGCTTTCCGGTGCTGCAATTCAGCTGCTGCGGTGGATACAAGAATGGGGGCTATAACAACATATTGATGTGGAGAGGCCACCCAAGCATGGGCACCAGTTTAGTCTCACTTAAGACCTCTGGATCTTGTGCTGGGCTTCTGCTTCTGTGTTTGTTACAGGAGTGTACTATATCTGCAAGTAAGTGGTTATTTCATGGATAAGTTTCAGGAGACATCACTCAGAAATATCTGGTACAATTGTGGGTGAGCACAATGTGACTGAAATGGAAACAGAAGCAGTGTCCTCATCAGAGATAATGTTCTTTATGGCTTGTAATCTGTCCTCTTGGGGGATGTTGGTGAACAGAGATGTAACATCCGTGGTAGCTATTATGGTGTTAGAAGAAAGCTTGTCAATACAGCCCAGTTTCTTTAAAAAAAATCTGTGGTGTCTTTCAAATAGGTGATAGCTCCAGTGACAGTTGGGAACAGGATAGACTCAGTGTAGCCAGAAACTCCCTCCATGATGGTGCCAAGGCCAGACACAATGGGATTTCCTAGGTTGCCACGTTTGTGGTTCTTGGTTAATAAGTAAAAGTTGCCTGGCCTGGGTTCCTGGGAGATGGAAGCAGTAATCATCCCCTGTGCTTTCCAAGGTAGGTGTTTTAAAAGTTTATATAGTTTATAACAGGGGTGCTCAAGCTCTGGTCTTCTGGCCAAATGCTGCCTCAGAGCCTTAGCATCCAGCCCGCAGGGCTCTCCATGGGTTAAAGTAGCCAATCAGGCATGGAAAGGGGATTGGAGTGGCACTTAGAGGGTGTGGGGTTAATTTGCAGTAGAGCCATACTCAGCACACCTACTAAAAAGGTTGGCCCTTACTGATATGATGAATAAATATTACCTCATCTGAAAAGGACACCTTAAGCAGCATAGTTATCCCTAACATAATGCAGCCCTATCATGGTTTGGGGGGACTTGGGAAAAGGTGCCCTTCCATCCTGCTGAATCACTGACACTACTTCACATAGCACCTGTGTTTTGTGTCTCTGTCTCCCATGCAAGAACTGATCAAGCCCCAATGTTCCCTATCTAATAAAAGCTGATAATGATCTCAGCCCAAGATGGTATGGCTGCAGGCCAGCCTTAATTAGTTAAGTGGTACTGAGCATCACTGATATACTTCTAAAAAAAATCCTGTTCTTATTAAATCAAAACCTTCTGGAGGAAGGAATAGCCAAATCCAGCCCACAGTCTAGGTCCAGTGTGCAGTGCTGCAACCCAACATCCTCTCAGTTGCCACTTGAGCTTTAAGGGTTAGTACAGCTGTTTCTGCATATCTGTACCACTTGTGCTGGGCATGAAGGCCACAGAGAGCACAAAATTGTGGATCATTGGGCTCTCTCCCATACCATCTCTTTCACTCTATATGGGGACTGCTTGCAAACAGCAGAGAGATTCAGGATCTTCCCAAGTGGCTACTCCGCATTTCCCCTTTGGCCATTTAGGGGGCTTCATCATCAAGGGAGATGTTTGAAGGCCAGCTGCACCACATGGGGCAAGTTCCAAGTGGCTGCATGTACATAAGATGTTGACTGCACAGTAGCATCATGTGGCAGGATGAAAAATGCGATGCTACTGCACAGTGGTAACAAGCTACTGCGCAGTCAGCATCACCTAAAACCTGTTTGGTGACGCTAGTGCACAGTAACTCCAATTACTGTACAGTCATTTAGCACTTATTTATAAATCACTGCAGAGTAACTAAATGACTGCTCAGTAATGACTGCACAGTCAATGTCTCATATAGTTTCATAGTTGGTAGGGTCAGAAGGGACCTGAGCAGATCATCAAATCTGACCCCTTGCCATGGGCAGGAAGGAGTACTGGGGTCAAACAACCCCAACGAGGTGTTCATCCAGCCTCCTTTTAAAGACCCCAGGGTAGGAGACAGCACCACTTCTCTTGGAAGTTGGTTCCAGGTCCTAGCCGCCCTGACTGAAGTAGCGCCTCCTGATATCTAGCCTGAATCTACCCTCTGCCAGCTTGTGACCGTTATTTCTTGTCACTCCTGGTAGTGCTCAGGGGAACAGGGACTCCCCCAATGCCTACTGGTCCACCCTGACCAGTTTGTAAACAGCCACTAGATCCCCCGATAGCCTTCTCTTGTGGAGGCTGAACAGGTTCAGGGCCCTTAACCTCTCCTCGTAGGGCCTCCCCTGCTGACTCCTGATCATGCGGATGGCCCTCCTTTGGACCCTCTCCATGTTGTCCACATCCCTTCTGAAGTGCGGCGCCCAGAACTGGACGCAGTACTCCAACTGCGGCCTGACCAGTGCCGCATAGAGAGGGAGGATCACCTCCTTGGACTTGCTTGAGATGCATCTGTGGATGCACGACAAGGTATGGTTGGCCTTCTTGACCGCATCCCCACACTGTTGGCCCATGTTCATTTTGGCATCAATAATGACTCCAAGATCCTTTTCTGCCTCTGCACTGGCAAGAAGGGAGTTCCCCAGCCTGTAGGTATGCTGCTGGTTCTTCCTCCCCAGGTGCATTACCCTGCACTTGTCAGTGTTGAAACCCATCTTGTTCTCATCCGCCCACCCCTGTAACCTGTCCAGGTCTGATTGCAGCCTATTCCTCCCTTCTAGTGTGCCCACTTCTCCCCACAACTTAGTGTCATCTGCAAATTTGAACAGGGTGCTTTTTACCCCCTCGTCCAAGTTGCTGATAAAAATGTTGAACAGTGCGGGCCCGAGGCCTGAGCCCTGGGGAACCCCACTACCCACATCCCTCCAGGTCGAATAAGACCCATCCACCACCACTCTCTGGGTGCGGCCCTCCAGCTAATTAGTGATCCATCTGACTGTGTACGTGTCGATGCCACAGTCTCTTAGTTTTTTAATGAGAATGGGGTGAGAGACAGTGTCAAAGGCCTTCCTAAAGTCCAGAAAGACTATGTCCACCATGACACCTGTGTCCAAGGATTTTGTGACCTGGTCATAGAAGGCCACCAGGTTGGTCTGACAGGACCTGCCTCTAATGAACCCATGTTGGTTGCCCCTAAGCATAACCTCCCCTGCTGGCCCCTCGCAGACATGTGCCAGGATAATTCTCTCAAAAAGCTTACCCAGGACCAAGGTAAGACTAACAGGCCTGTAGTTTCCTGGGTCCTCCTTCCTCCCTTTTTTGAAAATGGGAACCACATTGGCCCTTTTCCAGTCCTCTGGCACAACGCCAGAGCACCATGAATGCTTATAAAGCCATGCCAGAGGTCCCGCAATGACCTCTGCTAATTCCCTTAGCACTCTGGGGTGGAGATTGTCAGGACCTGCTGATTTAAATACGTCCACTCCCTCCAGAAGTTCCCTGACTAGGTCTTCACTGACTCTAGGCCTGGGTGTGCCTCCCCTGGGGCCTACAGGGGTCCCAGTGGGGGAGATGACCCAGTCCCTGCTCAGAAAAATGGAGGCATAGAAATTGTTAAATAGGTCAGCTTTGCTGTCTGGTGCGACAACCAGATTTCCTAGCATGTCCTGCAGAGGCCCCACGTTACCTGATACCTTCTTTTTACCCCCTATGTATTTAAAAAAGGACTTCTTGTTGTCTTTGATCCGGGTAGTTAGTCCCAGTTCCATCTCTACCTTGGCCTTCCTGACTTACGTCTGACTTACGTCTGAGCTTACGTCTGACTGCCCCGCTACAGTCCTGAGCAACAGAGGTATAGTCCTCCCTGGTGATGGCCTCTCCCTTCCATTGGGCGTATGCCTCCTTTTTAGCTAGGAGACATTCCTGGATGCTTTTGGTAAGCTATGGGGGCTTTTGCACCCTCTTGCCCCCTTTGATCCGTGTTGGAATTACCTCCCTTTGGACTTGGAGGATCATCTCCTTAAGGAATGACCACTCTTCTTGGACACCCAACTCCCCTCCCCTCTGGGACCTCAGTGTCTCCCTGACTATTCTCCTTACCTCATGGAATCCACCCTCCTGAAGTCCAGGGCAGCTGCCTTGCTGCAGGTCTTTGCCACCTTGCGCTGGATGGTGAACTACAGCAGGCGATGATCGGTATTGCCCAGGTGGTTGAGCACCCGCAGACCCCTCACCAGGTTGTTGCCCATGGTCAGGACCAGATCCAACAAGGCACCTCCCCTGGTGGAGCTGTGCACCTCCAGGGTTAGATGGAGGTCCTGTATATAGATGTGCCCAGTCAGTATAGATGTTATTATGAGAAGTTACCAGCTTGACACTAACAATGATACATTTTCTTGTAAATATTAAAAACATTACGTACTTTCTAACCAAAGCATTTTTATTTTCTAAAGTGAAGTGGCATAATTGTTGGGAACAGAGTGCAGTGGAAAGCTAGGCTGACTGGACAAGCTCTGTTCATTGTGCTTGCAGAAAATGGGTATATAGAAATCCTACTCTCCCTATCACTTGCTAGACATTGGCTCACCTTGAGTCATTCTATATCCAACCTGACATTTGCTAAGTCAGCCTTCTCTCTCATGTCTCTCTGCACACATTCTTCTGGGCACTACATTACTCATTCACTTCTCAGTCACTCACTCAGGGACGTAACAATATTGAGGTCCAAGTCATTTATGATTGATTACAACTGCCCTGCTTTTTCTGAACTTAGGGTATCTGATATTGTTTCCGTACCCCATACTCTTGCTGTGTCAAGGAACTTTCTCCTGAGTCCAGAACTTTTATAACCCTCAAGTTATCTACAGTTCTTAAAAGCGTATCACTGTGTGAAATATAATTTACTTTTGTTAATATGTTAAATAAATCCCCATTCCATAATGCAAGTTTGCCTGTGGGACAAACCCTGATTTTCACATTTAATGTGATGGCTTGCATAAGTAAAATGATTAGGATTTTGACACTTGGGACAGAAATCTGTTTTGCCTAGCACACACATCCTGCCATCTTGCAACCAACAAACTAAAGTGTTACCAACTAAAGTGTAAGATCATCCTGTGGAGATGCACAGATGTCTCCAAATTCCTATAGTGGGGGTATGTAAACAATCGAATCACCTCTACACTTCAGCTGGGTAACTCAGAAGTGGTTACAAGATGCACTTTGGCCTTCCACTAGAGGAAATAGAATCATACCCTTAATGTCAGCATTTGGAAACTTTTGCTTAAATTTTATCATCCAACTCTGTATAACCCTCATCTTAACAGGCTACCCAGAAAAATAGTACAGTCTGTTATCAGACACTAGATGTTAAGGATAAGAAACCTATATTACACTACTACATAAATCAGACCAGTAACTTTGCAGCTCTTTTTGTTGTTGTTCTCTGATAGTGTAGGCAAGATGACTATTTCCTAAGAATGGTTATATGACAAGGTGATATGAAAAGGATAGAACTATTCATATAGAATACCTGAGGTAATACTCTGGAAAAGCAAATACTGTAAAAAAATTTTTAAAAACTCCCTCTTATTCACAGAATATTAGAGCATGTGAGAGTAAATTTTGAGTTTTCCCATCAATCATGTTAATAAACTTCAGTTGCATAAATAATTATAAAAATTAAATATAAATTTTCAAGTACACTAACAAAGAGGTCTGCATCATCAGGAATGCTTGAGGTTGTTTTACATTTGTGAAGAGTGCATTTCAGGAAGTCCTGAATGTGTTAAATGGCATTGTTTCCATTTGACATGTTTTACTGCCAAATACGTGCAATACATGAGTATGTGTGGTTGTTACTTCCCTTTTGATGAAATATATGAAGTTTAAATTTGCTCTACTTCAGGTTCTGCTGTGAATGGAAGCCAGTACTGAAAGGCTGTGCAGCTGGCAAGGTAAAGAATGAATGGCCGATACTCTGTACTATCATTTTTGTGTTAAGGCTTTGGTATGCCAACCTCAGAGAATATGTGTGCATGTGCATGTGCATGTGAGAGAGCATGTCTGTGTGTGATGTAAAAGAATATGCTAATTAATATCCATATTGTTTCTTCATAATCACAATGTAATATGCCAGGTCTTTAATGGAAAAAAAACTCAAAACTTTTCTTACCTGGTGTTAAACATTATTGAGGATACAGAATCCATTTCATAAAGTAATATTTCATTACCTCTCTAAAGATTATGTGTACACTTATGGTAAAACGCCATTTTTCCTCCAAGTCTATATCCATGTTTCAAATATTGATGTCCTTATTGAAAAAGAAAAATGCTTTGTGGAGTCTGGTTAAAGGGTTCCCATCAAGTCTTGTAGGCCTGAAATTTGATCTGTGGCATTGCCCTTTTCTCTCTCCTTCCTCCAGCCACATTCAAAGTCCATGTAACTATAGCTATTCTAAATATACATTTGTCAACATTCATCTCTGGTAAAAGGAAGCCCTACCTCACCCCCCCAAAGGCCAGCAGCTCAGTACTTTCTACTGGGCAATTTAAGAACAAACCAGGAGGTGCATGTAAAGTGTGGAAGGTTATTAGACTGAAACTCTGTTTCAATCTTCCTAAGGGATCTTAGAAACTAGTGTGTGTGGGAGGGGTGGGACAGGGGCGGGCTAGATAATAATTATGAAAAATATTTATTAAATTATTTTAAAAAATATTTTTCACATACGTTTCCTTTTTAATATGCATCTACTTGGACACAACACTCATCTCTAACCCCACATCCACTATCGCATACATTGCTATTACTATTTGCCAGTGTTCATATGCAAATTACTTAGATTGTACATGAACAAATGTACTTTTAAAATTGAGTGCAGGATAAGGTCATGTCTTTATCTCTCTGCTAAGCATTCCCAGGCTAGTGCTATTATCATAGAAAAACTCATTTAATACCTGGTATTTTAACGTTCAAGAATGGTGGAAAGGCTTGAGGCCTATCAATACAAGTAAGATTTTAGTGAGTAGAGTGACAAGGCCAGGATATTAAACAGTGGGAAAATTCTACTTGATTTGTGCTGGTATGCCATACCACATTGGAAATACAGTGGGGGAATGGACAGACATATATTTTAGCCACTTCCAAAATGGGAGAGGAAGCTTCTGTTAGGAGTGTGCATCAGCTGTTATGGTGTAACTGAGCACATCTACATGTGTAGTTATTATGGCTGAATATGCTCCGGCTCAATTAGAGTCAGAGTAAACTAATCCTGATGTCACCATCTACATGTGGTTTAAGTGCAATAATTTACTATGCTGCCGGATACCACTCGTATCTGATAGGACTATCCAGCAGCTCAGTATATTAGTCTACCACACCCTAATTGCTGTGCACGTGTAGATGGTGATGCTTTACTGATTGCTGCTCAATAAAGTGTCTTATGTAGACTGTTACATCTGCAGGATCCTATAACAACACAAGTTAGTAAAATTGCCCTGCTTCAACCATGATTGAAGTAGGGTTAAAATTGCAGCAGTTTTGCTATACTTGTATTGCAAAAGACTCTCATATAGATGTAACTACCATGTTGTTGGATTGTGGCAGCTTACGTCTGTATCCCTTGATATTGCTATGGTTATAAAAATTAAAATTTAGAGATGTTCCCTAAATTAAAAGCAATGGGAATTAGGAAATGTTCCCTCAGGTAGTTAAACGAAGAGACAAAGTATCTGCAGAGACTTGCTGGCTGCTCCATGATAACAAGCTGTTGTTTAGCTCTTCTTATTCATGCCTGACTGTCTTTACTGAACCCAGTGAGCTACAGTCGCTATAACAGTTATGTGTCCCCATACCTTGGGGCAATTCTGATGAGTCCATGTAGGCACAATCCTTAGCCACACAGGCTTCAGAGCTATGTTCCTTAGGAATCAGTCCTCAAGAGCAGTGGTTCTCACTTTTTTTCCAAAGGGCATCCCTCTCTCAGCCGCATCTTATAACAGAAAACCATTTCAGGATCCCATCCTATCTGTCTATAAAGAAAGAGAGGCCATTTGTCTCCTGCTGAAGTATATTTGCAGCCCCTGGTGGTCAATACTTTTCAACTGAGAATGTATGTTCAAAGGTATGGAGGAATGTGCTGGTGAGGGAGGAAGGCAAATGAGGGTTTAGGCTACTGCTAGCGCACATAAAACTGCAGGGTTTTTTTTGGCTAAGCCTTCCTCAGACAGATAGGTACATTTGCTCTAGTATCTCCAGGAGGGGATGTGAGAACATTTGGTGGCCTGGGAAGCAAGTTTCTATTCCAGTAGCTCGTGTCCGTCAGGCTTGGCTCACAGTTCAGGAGCAGTCTCTCAGAGAATATGAAATAACATTTTAGACACTAGTCAATGACAGTTCACGCCAGCTGAGGATCTGCCCCACCAATGCATCCTGTCCTCAGTGCTTCACTTGCGTGAGTTGCTCACAATTATTTTTTCATTGTAAAAACAAATGTGCATGGGTTGGTACTAACAATTTGACCTGTTGTTTGCACAAGGAAAGTGAACACAAGACTCCAGGGTTAGTCTGACTTTAAAAGTTTGTGTTGTCATTCAGCTATTTTCTTTTTTTTTTTGCTTTGTGAGAGACAGACAATTAAAACCATCCTACTATTTGTAAATTCTCCTTGTGAGGAACACAGCAGATTGCCTGGATCTTCTGGTTGTTGTTCTGGCTTCAGTTTCAGAACTGAATGCACTCCTTCTGCTCCGTCTGTTTGAGTTTTGACAATGCAATGGATAAAGCTGGAGGAAGTCCCATAGATAAGGGATGTCTAAGCTTCTGCTTAATCTTATTTTTAATTGAATTTCAGTTGTAGAACTGGTTACTTTTCATTTAAGTCAGTGCAGCAGGGTATAGTGATTTACAACACTCTATATATGCAAGGTCTTTAATATTATCATTTAGTATGAGAAACAGCTTCCATTTGCAAATGCTATATTTTTTTCTCAAAATGATTTATTTTGCATGTCTTTACAGTGCTAAGATATACATGTGTGGCCAAGAAATTCACTTGTGACTGTACCTATGGGTATAGGTTATATGGATATATGTGCCTGAAAGCTTGTCTAATGTCTCTCCCAATTTCATAGACAGACTAATACAAGATATTGCCAAAGAGGCCCTAGTTTCTCGCATATTTCCTGGACCATCACAGCCACTGAAACACTCCAAATACTCTATAGATATAGACAGATGCACAGATTAGGCCTAATTAAAAGGGTGGAAGGGATATTTGCCACACTGGTTGGTCTGTTATAACTGTCCCCTCCCCCACCCCCCTTCTATCTTGTAGAAAATGAAAGCTCAACCATAGTGATTTATCCCTGTTGCACTCAGGGTAAGCTGTCTTGATTTCATTTCTACTATGGAATAGGCACACAAACATGGAGCAACTGATTGTCAAGAAGTCATTTCCCTTCCTCTTTAACTTGATATAACTTTTTTGTCTGTCTCAGCCCAATTTCTGTGAACAAAGGGACAAATCCTCCACTCAGACGTGTGTGCACTCAGTTAAGGATGCTCTTTTAATTGCAGTCTCTTTTTTTAGAGTTTCTTGGAGAGCAAGTTCTTATTTTTGTTGGAATCCTCTTTAGACTACTCCCTTATGCTGTCCCTTTAACCATATTTTTTCTTGTACATCAAATTTAGCATTTTATACATGTGTGTCCATTTTACTTCTCCTAAGTATGTATGTATGTAAGTGCTTTGCTGCCCAAGACCAGAGCTATATTGAACTCTGTTATTATTGTTGAACATACCAAAGTACATTCACTAATGATCTTTATGGCATTTTTATGTACTCACTGACTCTCAGGATTGGCTCTTCCAGTCATTAGAGAATATTTACAAAGTTATTTGAAGTTTCAAACTGTGGGAGGGTGGATGTGTCTCCCTGACCTCACTCAGAGCTTGTCTGCCATGACTTGAGATGGGAGAAATGATAAGAGTTATTCCCTAAGTGAAGTGTGATACCATTGACCACCAGGTTGGCTGTTAACACTGTATTTCATTTATTGAACACTTGTTATGAAGTCTTAAAGAGCTGCACTTGCTGCTCATTAACTGGGATGTGGCTTCCTCACCACCTTGCTAAGCTACCAGTGATTTCTTTGCCTGTTGCCCTTCTAATTCCCCTTTTCAACTCTCCTGTCACCCGTCGATTTTCTGTTCCCTGGGCTTACGTGTTCCTATTCTGTCTTGTCATCCACCGAGGACTCCTTCCTTTCTTCTAGTGCCCTGAGAGCAAGGTCCTTCACCTAGGTGCCTGCCTTTTAAGTGTGGCAGACAATTTCATCTTCTTTCTTTACACCCAGTGCATAGATCTTTGTCAGCTAGGTCTGGTCAGTTATCGACCTTGCCCTTTCTGTGACCCCTTTTCCCCCTTTCCGCAACCAGAGTTCCATGGTCTTCCCTTCAGACCCCAAGTGACAGGGTTTCTATCTTAACCCTATTATACAAACATTTGAATAAATATATGAAATACTAAATGTGTTCCATAAAGGGAGTAAAAGGCATTACACTTCACAACCCACCCTCTTGAGGAGTGGAGTTTGAGTCTTCTGGTACAGTTTTGTTATAGAATTATACCTCAAAATTACTTCAGAATTATTAACACAAAAATGTTGCTAGCCTAATTCAAAGTCCTAATTAAGTCCTAACTGGCTGTGTCTACACAAGACACTACTATACAATCATTACTGTGCATTCATTATACTGTGTATAAACAAGTACTAAATGAATGCACAGTAACCCAAGTTATTGTGCAGTAGCATCGATGAATGCCTTTTTAATGATGCTACTGTGCAGTAGCTTAATACTACTGCTCAGTAGCATCACGTCATGGTTTTTGCCACATGATGCTACTGTGCAGTAGTATTGGACTACTGTACAGTCAGCGTCTTGTATAGGCATGACCACTAAGTCCTAATTCAAAGAAGGTATATCAGTACAATACATAATTAAAAAATAATAAAACAAACACTGAAAACTTTATGGTTGTAACCTGCAATCTTTTCACTGCCTTAACTAAGACTTTTCAAAATCAGGCTGTAGGTATAAAAATAAAACAGCAATACATTTCTGTGGAAGCAAAGTTGAGGTTTGACCATTGTGAAGAAAATCTCAGGACTTGGGCATGTTTTAGTGGACAGTGTGTTATACTTGCTGTCCAAATAAGGACCTTCAGAGGGTGATTTCTGTACCTCAGTGTTGGAAGATACTTGCACACTTCAGAATTTTGGAATGGGTGCTACTGAAAACATACAGCTTACAATTCATGAGTTGCAGTGCATACTTTCCTTAACAGGTACTTTTTATGAAGTATTTATAAAAACCTCTAGAAAAATTGTATTCCCAACCTATATCAACTTGCCAGTTTCCAAACAAAAGTGCTGCTCTCATTAAAAATTGGCAGGAATAGAAAACAGTGATCACCATATAAGTCTCAATTCAACCTGAACCAGGGGTCATGTCTGCCACTTCAGCACTCTGTTGTAGAACACAGTATTTTCTGTAAATCATTAAACCATTAATCTTTGGCCTCCTACAGAAATGTATTAGGATAATTACAAACTGGCTGGTAGGAATATTTATGTGTTCGAGGACTGATGCTTTTTGGATTGTGGTATAGACGTGTGAGTCTGTGGTCTTTGAATGTGTTATCTGCGCTTGTTTGACTTCTTGGGCACTTTCAACCTTCAGGCCAAGCCTTCGCCTCTACACCAGTTTCTGTGCAAGGGTATGCAACATGGAGGGAGAGGATTCAATGACAGTGACAGACTCCTCCCCTCCCAGACAGCAGGATGACAGCAGTCTCAGACTGCAATTGCTATTTTGTCTTCAGTGCTGCAATAAGATCCACAGCTGCGCTCCCCTTTTAGGAAATGGCATGTAGGTCAGCTGACCACCCTCACCCCATCCTGTCCTGTATTTTGTGATGGATGGAGGAAAGCCTCATAGATGTTAGCTCTGAAAGGGGGAAGGGACTGATTAATCGCTACCTGACTTGTAGCATTCCATCAATTTTGCTGTCTAGCAAGTGGTATGTGCCCCCAGGGAAAGAGAGGATTGGATTTGCTCGATGTTGTTAAACAACACTAGCTCACTGGTTCTCAAGACTGCAAGATAAAGAAAGGGACTTAATTCTGCTTATGACTATGCTTTAACATGGAGGGGAAAGAAAAACATCTTGTACTGCACAGGCAGATAATTTTGTTAAGCTGCCTTCTCAATTACCTGTTTGGTAGGGCACTTTAAACTTGGTTTAATTAAAAAAGCAAGTCCCTCTCTCCCACTGTCTCCTTGTTTCATAATGTTTAAAATATCACAGAGACAAAAGATGATAAAAGTAAAGATTCTTCTATTTCTTCATCTTTGGAGGTCAGGGGTCACTTGAAAGAGGATTAGGCATGTTTGTTTTCACTCCATACTGAATTCTGAGTATCCCAGGACATGCTATTTTATGAAGGAATATGATTCCTATCGATTATTTCAAATGGTCTTCAAAGAGACAAAACTGTGTGACTATAAAATAGTATCTAGAGGGTATAAGGATGAAATGTTTAGAACAATTATCTCTTTAAGGACCCACCACTGTTTTTTTCCCCAAAAGCTTAGACAAAGGATGTTATTTTGATTCCTTTGACACTAATAATGTAAAAGTTATTGGGGTTATGCTGTTGGACAACTGGGGTGAGATCGGTGTTAGGCCTAAAATGATTGACTCTGGGTGCTGTTAAGCATAGCTATGGAAACTACAAAAATATTTTTAATGTTATATAACCTAACAAGGAATTTCTATGTATTTTCTCTGTTTAAAGCCACATGATCCACTTTTGATGAGGGTGATCATGTGTAACCTCAGGTGCCTACTACTTGTATCTAGTTTGTTTTCTAGCCTTCACTTAATTCTCTCTTATTAATAGATATGCTGAGGTTTCAGAGGAAGCTTAACTTTCTGAAAGCCATTTCTCTTCAGCTAGCTGTGACACTGATAGAAGACACTTGCTTTCCCTTCAGAGGGGTATCTGATTTCATTGGGAGTCCTCAAAAACTCTGGCTTTGCAGAGACAGCTGCTCTCTTTTTTCTTGCTGGGAAGCACCATGTACTTACTCCATTTACAAACCCTGTGACCTGGCCAGTTTTCAGAATTTGCGGCTTGCTCATAAATCTTCCTATTGAGATTTATTTTTAGCCAATAAAAATGATCTGAAGTGAAGATACCTAATCCCAGCTTGGATTCATGAGCAGGTCAGCTCACCCTTCTCCCTCCCCACCCCGCCTTCCCCCCAAATATTACAAGTACTTATATTTTAATTGAACTTTCCATACTTTTACTGACAGAGGAGCGGAAAAAAAGTTACATAGTTGTCTATTTTGTATATCACAAAAAGCTTTTGAAAAGACCACTGAACAATAGTGCAGCTAAGGGGGAACAGCCAGCGCACCAGGCCTGAGTTCCACGTTGTGGGGAGGGAGGATGCCAAAACAGCAGCCGCTGTGCTGCTGGCCTGGCCAGAACACCACTATCAGTAGCTCACCCCTTGACACTGCTCTATGCACCACCACTCAGGACACAGATGTGCCAAGGTACTCACCTGCTACTGAAAAAGCAATACATGCCATGAATACGTTATTTCACTTTTCATTTTCACTTATCAAGCTTGTTTCATTCTAGAGATATTATAGAACCTTTTTCTTTTTCTGCACTTGCATAAAGCATTTCAGTGCTAGAAACTGGTCTTTTTGCTGCAGAAGTCCCAAGTTCAGTTCTGGCTGGTTGTTGCAGCATCTGGCAGCTGTGTGTATACAGCCACAGTCTGTTAAACAGACAGAAATTCTCAGCCTGATAATGCCTACTTGTGAATGCAGGAACTTCCTGCCAATTGATCACTAATATTTGAGACTATTTAATCTCTAAGGTGCCACCCTGCCCTCCCTTCTGCCTGAGTGTTTGAAAGTGTAATTAGTTTATGGCATATCCTAATTAAGCTATTTAAATAAATAAATGGCATTATCAGTGGGCAAGGGCTCCTGTACTGTATGACCCTCCTGGAGTGATTTTTATTAAAGCAAGTCATAAAAACTGATTTGCAAATTGCTTAAGTGCTCACAGTTGCATATGGTTTCACGGGGAGTTGAGCATGCTCCAAAAATTCAGTCTCTGTTGTTTAAAGGTGATACCACAAGCGTGAATTGCAAGCTCCTGTTTTTATCACAACCATCACACACACACACACACACACACACACACACACACACACACACATTTAGACCCTATTAGTGATGTATCTATAGTTATATATTGTCAACTTGTTTGACACAACTTATTTTATTCTTTTGTCACAGTTACAGGACCAGTTCATAGAATCATAGACTAATAGCATTATAGGAAAGTAGGGTTGGAAGGGACCTCCAAAGTTTATCAGGTCCAATCCCTGCCAGAGGCAGGATCGTCCCTATCCAACCCATCCTATACAAACCATTGCCTAATCTATTCGTAAAACTGCACAGTCAACCCTGACACAACCAGAAGGCATAACACTTTAACCTGCCACAGATAAGGCAAGGAGACAACAGTGGACAATGTCCTAATCCTGCAAAAGTTGTTAAAATACCTCTGTTTCCTTTGTGATCTCTCTCAGCAAAACTAAAATGTCAAACTTCTTATCTTTACCTATCTGCGAATGGGATTTCAGTTCTTCCATTCTTAGACTAGGAAATGGGCTATAGTGCCCTGTGATTACCCAGTAGTTCTGCCTGAATTGAGGCACAGCCCTAGTTCGAGCAGTGTCCCATAAACAAGTCTTATATGTGTACTCAAAGGTGGCTTATCCTGAGCTATTCTTTTCTTTCTATATTCATTCAATAAACACTCAGTAACCAGGCCAACATGTAGTACTTCAAAGTTATTACAGAACAGTTCCAAATCCATCACACCACTGTTTTCTGCCAAATATGCTACTTTTTATGAGCTAGTCTAATTTCAGCTTAGTAGGAAAACCCGTCTTTGGGTTAAGCTTATTCATCCATAAAAATCAAAAAATCTGTTTTTTTTTTCCTGGAGAACTTTGATTTCCTGATAGCACATACCTCTGGCTTATGGCATACCTCTTAATATTTTCCTCAGCTTTGCACATTGCTCTGTAGAGAAACACCTAGAAAACGGTAGAGTTTTTCAGGTCAAGAACACAATAGGCATTGGACAGTTAATAGGTTGAGAGTGGCGCACACTGTTTGTGAGAGGAATGCCTGTTGAATGCCATCCTAGAGCAGATGGGAGGAAGTGGTGAATGCATGACTGAGAGGCATTTATGGGCTTTTCTATAAACTTTAAACTCACATTCCAGCATCTGAGCATTGACCTACTAATGGCTTTGTAAGCAAGAAAGACAAGAAATGAGTCAGCATTCTTGGCAATTTTGATCACTAACCACTCAAGGTCTTATTTCCAGAGGGACCAGGGAGTCACAAAGGCTAAGTAGCAGAAAAAGACAAAATCTATGTAACAGTAATATGAAACTTAAACACAGGTGAACTTTACAACAATAAACTAGAATGAAGTAATATTTTGAATCCTGCTAAGAACTCAAGGATCCTCCAAAAGCACGTTGATTGAATCCTGGGTGTGTGATCATCGCCTCTCCTCAACTTATATGTGACTCCCAGAAATAACTGGTGGAGGAGCTACTATATAGGAGGAGCTGCTATATAACTAGGGTTAGATAGATAGAAAGGCAACAGGCACCTATGGGTGTCCCTTTACGTCACCCGTATGACCTAAGTATGTGATGATGGTTGTTAAGTCCTATGCTGTTTCCTATAAATTAGGGGTTTCAAACTTAGCCCCCCGGACCAGAGCCAGACCATGGGGCTCCTCATGGGTTGGATTAAGATGTGGCAACAGGATGACTGGAGATAGTGGGGTGAGGATCATTAAACATGTCTACATGAGATGTTACTGTGCAGTTGTTACTATGCATTTATTTAGCACTTGTATTAGCAAGTGCTGTGCTGTTATGCACTACTGTGCAGTATTTTTCAGCTACTTCATAATCATTATCTTGTGTAGATGTGCCCAGTGAGGAGTCATGCAGCCACTGCTTGCCCTGAGCTGCTACACACACTGGTAGCAGGGCTCTGTGCCCAGGATTTCAAGCAGCAGGTCCTACCCCAGCTCCCCCCTCTCCCCCTGGCCAATTCCCATAACGTCTACCAGCCCCATGGGCCATATGACATGGCTTGACAGGCCAGATTTGGCCGGTGGCCCATGAGTTTGGCACTCCTGCTATAAACAGTAATTTGGGGCTTGAAAACTTATTTTCTCTTGTAGGATGAATTGGGTATAAGTAGAAAAATATACTTGCACCAGGTTTTCAAATACAAAAATCAACATGATGCATGGAAATAGGTATTTGTGTGCCTGTATCATTTAATTAGCACAAAAACAGGTCAGCCTGCAAAAGAACCAAATGGAGGCTTACTGATAACAAGGGCATTTATTCATGAGTTTGGAAGTATGTTTCAGATCAAAATATTAAATGAATACATATGTATGAGTATGTTCCATTCCGGGAATTCGCTATAGTTCTGCAACTTAGGCAACCTCTGAGACGATTCAGTTTAGTCTATGTGGCCAAAATTCAATGACCTACTTATTTGTATTGTGGACTGTGTCAATATTATGTGATTACAGTGTTTCTATGGTACCTTTCATACAGATGGGACCTAAAACACTTGACAAATGGGACTCTGTTTAATCCCCTCACCTCACCTTGTCACCATCCCCTTAGAAATTCTCACACATTTTTTGTGGAGAAACACAGTAACTATTAATGTATTCCTAGAGAGCTGCCTGAACCACTTAATAAATTTGGATTGGTTTCAGTGGAAATCCTTCTATTAACCTCTCCACTACTGTGTTATGTACAGGCTTGTGTGACAAAAAGCTTTTCTTATTTTTGTGCTAAAATATACTATAGGTCTTTTCTTTTTAAGAGATCACAGGAAAGTGTATATTATGCAGATGATAATACTGACTGCTTAGTTAATGACATATTGAAAATTCAGTCAAAGAAGAGTTTCATCTTGTTGTGTTTTTCGTAGAGCAATAACAAAATATATTCTTCCCACTTTCAGACAACTTACCCCTGAACCTGTATTTAATCTTTCCTGAATTAACTCAGTCCATCAAACCATTAAAAGTTAGGTGGATTTAAAGTGACTCTGCCTTGAATTCTTTTCACTAGTTTTGTATTTGTTTGGTTCCTCGTGCTTGATATCCTTAATACTTAGAAGCATCAAATTTTCACATATACAAACATTGATTATGAACCATCCCATGGTACCTACCACAGCCTTTGTGCACCATTTTTGGCCCTAATAAATGAACCACCTCTATCATAAAAAGTATAAAAGATGTAGACACTATAAAATGAAGAGTGCAAGCAAAAAAGGAAGAGAAACAATACATAGAATCACTATGCAACAGTGGTGAAACCTCTTACTGTCTGATTAGTTTATATTTATTTCAAACTTGTGCTTATTTAGGAAGAGTATCATTTAGCCCATATGTTCCTGCAAAAGGTGCCACTGTTCTTATACATAAAACACAATATTATAAAGTATGAGGCAAAGGATACTCGAGGCCCGTGTGTTAAGCATCCATTATGCCAACAGCAGACCACTACTATTTAGATTTTTTAATATTTGACATTTTAGTAGGATCCTGTAACAGATATTCATGAGAATTGGTTATATATGATGGGGTAGGAAACTCCTGACATGGATGCCAGAGCACGACATGCAAAGGCATTTTGCTTAGCCCACGTGCCTCATGGCAGATAGTGAGGAAAGGGCCAGGGCAGCACTACAACAAGGACTGGGCCCCTCAGGGCTCCACCACTATCTGCCCCTGACATGCCAACATCTTACAAGTGGAGGTTGCGGGTGTTTTTGGCACTCTACCCCAAAACATTGTCAACCCCTGATATATGATATTGAAGTCACCGGCAAACTGACTTCAGTAGAATCAGGATTGTACTTTCTGTTTATTTACTTTATGCTCCTTCTTGCATTGAAATTTAAGGAAGTTTTCCCCTTGATTTCAGTGGGAACAGAAGTAAGTACTGTATCAACAGTTGTGGCTGTATTTTAATAGTAGGTGATGAGATTATTATGCCTTCTCATGTTGTGAAGCTGAGTTCATCTTTGCAAGGTGTTATATGATCCTCACATAAATTGTACTGTTGGGAAAATAATGGAACACATTTCGCACTGCATAACTGCAAGTATCTACATGATAGGTATTTTATATAATTCAGAACATAACATGGCGTAGTAGCACAGCACATTTATGTATTTTCTAAAGCTATAACAAATGTGGATTTTAGGCAGGAATAACTTAATTTCCCTCTGTAAAGTGTTTTATGTCTTAATATCTAGAGTAAGGGGCTCTATAAAAATCACTGAGTTTTCACTTATTATTTCACTGTATTCCAATAAAGTAACATCTAACACAAAAATGGGCACATTTGAGAAAGCTCCCAGATGTTCTGCTTGCTAAAGTACCAGAAATGTGCATGTATTTATGGATATTTTAAGGTTTCCATGAGATCCAAAATACTATCAAACCCAAACTGCATTTTCACTCTGAATTTTGTAATCCCTGCTGTGAAAAACTTGTTTCTGCTGTGCATTATGCCAAAGGAATGGCTGAATAATGAGGTGCCTTGGCACTTGCATGTTTTCTGAAACTACTAAAAAAATGACAGTTTTGGGGGCGTGTATATCAATCTCTCCATTATGCTTCCTAACCAAGAATATTCCCCCTAATCTGCACCAATGTTAAAACCATTGTACAGCTCTCTCAGCCACAGTCTTTAGATAGTTAAGGCACCTAACTCCTTGCCCTAACCCCACATAGAAAATTATAAAAAATACATCCTTTCTCTAAGACTGCAGAGATAGAAGTAGCAAGCCCATCTGCACTGGATTCAGAATGGACACCCCTTTTCTAAGAAATTAGGATCTGCATTTTGGCAGGTGATCTATGTTACTATCTCTTAAGTAAGACAAAGTACAGTATGTAAATCATTTCAGACTCTCTGCATCTCCTTTCATATCATGCTATCTTGTATTCTGTTTTTCTATATTTGCTTGCTTATCTGACTTTCATTTCATCTGATGGTGATATAATACATAACTCACTCTTTCCATTCTGAATGTTTCTCTCTAGTATTAAACATAAAGCCATGCATGATTCCCACCTTCTTTCCTGTGAGCAATAACAGGATGGTTTGATCAGCTTGCAATGTACCTAGGGCATGACCAGTGCCTTTGGGAAAACAGTGCTTCATGTAGCCTGAAGTAACCTAGCTGAAATGGCAAGCTGAGAATCCAGAGAGACTGTAAAAAGAATTCCTTCTGCTCCCTCCAGCACCACCCCCTACATGCTGCCCCTGGGTGAAGCCAGTTGAACCAAAGTGGGAAGTGTTTTCTGAACTTTCACCTTTGGAGTGTGGAGTCTCCTGAGCTATTTTTACAAGAGGGTTTTTAAACCCCTCTGCATCTCTCCCATCTGCACTGTGTCCAAGAACTGCAAAGGGGGATGACAGGAAGAGGGACTCAATCCAGAGGCAGGTGGTGTGGGCCATGTGATCTACATGAAGTCTGTGTGACACATAGCAAAGCCAGGTCTTGGCAGGTCTCTTCAGCCTGATACAGGACTGATACTGATTCACACTACTTCTTCCTAGAAGTCTCATTTCTAAGGAAGATTTCTTAGGATTAAAACTATCTGTGAAAAAGAGATTTCCAAAGTTGCTCTAAATGTTGTATTTTCACTGGGCATATCTACACATGCATTTTGGCATGCCTAAATTTAACCCACATTAGCGTAATGAGTGTTTAAGGGGATTTAGACTCTACATGTGCACACATTAAAGTGTATTAACACCATGTGCACAGACTGATGTGGGACTGAAGTTAGTCCCACATCAGTCCATGCACAGTACTAATGGACCTTAATGCATCCGCACATGCATTAATGTGCTTTAGCTACTCGTGACTAAATTTGATACCTGTTTTTGCAGGTATCAAATTTAGGCACAAATAGCCCAAACTACCATTTTTAAGGTGCAGTAAGGGTGCACACCTGTAGACATTCACCCTTAATACACCTTAAATCAGGCGAAAGTGCCTTAAAACAGCATGTGTAGACACACCTATACTGTGCCATGAAAGCATGGCTTCAAGCCAGGTATTAAGGTTCTCATCAAAAGTCTGCCAGATGACAGAGATAAGCTTATGGGGAGGAACAGCTCCCCAGAGAATTAACTGGATAGTTTTGTGCTCTGGGTGGCGATGGTGTGCTGGGCAATGGCTGAAGCTGGGCTGCCAAGAGCAGTGGAAGTGGCAGATGGTTGAACAGTGATGGCAGCTGCTCCTTTTGTGCCCCCATTAGGTTGGTAGCTCCCCCTTAGTTACACTATTGGTCTTCCCCATTCTGCACTGCAATTGTCTGGACAGCCACACCCCTTCTTTTTTCCCCATTGGCTGACTGGCTTAGGAAAGGAAACAACCCCTGACTCAACTTTAGCTGGTCATGGAGGAGTCCATTCATCAGCATTTGTATGTCAAGCTTGGGAGACATTTGGAAATACATTGTTTGTCTTTTATTGTTTCTAGGAGGCTCCAGACCAGCAGAACACTAATGCAGGCTAAAAAGCCACAAACACACCTTGGGAAACTAGCTCTTCACTAGATACTTGATTGTATGGATGGTCATACAAACTAGCTTGCCCTGCCAGTGCCATGGCCAACTCAGTGCATATGCATGCAGTACCTCAGTAGCAGCGGCTGTGTGGTGCTGGTAGTATCTTTGCACTTCCCTTGTATTGTACTGGAAAAAGCCACTGAAGTACAAAACTGATGAAAACGCTTTGCTTCTTCCTGAAACAAAGATTCCTGTTGACATGGCTGCTGTTATGAACAGCTATTAATAGTTAGATGCTAAAGGAGGTATTCACTTAAATAGAAACAATAAAATTAAAAAACAGAATTTATAAAACATAGTGCATCATGAAATATCTGTGCTGCTGAATTTGTAAATAAACTACAGCTCCAGTCTGTATTGCATGGATTATACTCGGAAACTTTTAAAATGTCTCTGCAAGCTCTAAAAACCATGTTTCTATCATATACAATAGCTTTTTCATGATGTGTCGTATGTGTACACACACACAGACACTGTAAGAAATACCAAACATTATTACTGCTGTGATGCATAAGGCACGGATGATATTTTTCTTTCTTTGTTTTTAAGTTTTTTTTCTGTGTGCGCCTGACAGGTATTTTGCATAGTCCATTTTTGACAGGGTTTTTTTTGGATATAGTCCATTTATGTTTTTTTCTTGCATGGTCATGTACTCTCCCATCTTGTTTATGAAAGATTCAAACAACAGGGCCACATCTACATGAAACACTGACTACGCAGTAGCCAGAGACTACTGCGCAGAGTCACATGGCAGAAACCAAGATACTACACTACTGTTCAGTAGCCTCTGGCTACTGCAGAGTCAGCATCATGAAAAAGCTGTCCGTCAGCACTACTGTGTAGCAACTCAGGTTACTGTGCAGTCATTTAGTACTTGTTTATATGGTATACCTTCACACAGAGTTATGTTGCAACTTATGATAGTTTGTGTAGTTTGTATTGAAACGCTGAAAAGCAAGAAAGAGTACGACTTCCTGCAATACCTGAGTTGTAAACATTTTATATTTTTAAATGTATGAACATATTATGTGAAGACTAGAAAGACAAAAATCAAGTGCTTTTCTCTCCAGTTCTTCTACACCAGTGGTTCCCAACCTTTTTTTCCATACCCCACTGCTGGGAGTGGAGTGCAGTGGTGGCAGCAGCGGTGGCCGTGCATAGAGAAGACCGCGCATAGAGAAAATCAGTTGATGACTTTGTTACATGTCTGAATTTGGGTCTAAATATTTGTAACTTTTGTGAATGGGTCTGGCTAAATTCCAAAGAATGTGCCCTGAGCTTGCACTATCAAAACGAGAGGTTTGCAAAGCAATCACTTACAACTGCAATGTGTGAATATGCCCATCTGACAGAGCCTGGCCAAACTCCCCCTTCTGGGGATTTACTAGACAACTAATAGGAGATCCAGCCCCTGAATCCCTCTGTGTACATTAGGCCTATAGGGTCTAAACAGAGTCCAGGCACTACCCCTGCCTTGGGCCTCTAGGCATGTTACTGAGGTACCACTCACTCTGTCATTTACTCCTGAGAGCTAAGACCTTACAATTCAGCCATCTAATGCAGCATTCAGTACAGATGCATCAGACTCTGAGATTTCTCTCTTCCCCTTTTTCTAGAATCTAGGAAAAGAAATTACTTTTCTGGTTCAACTCTTCAGGAGATCAAGATAGGCCTGAGCTAGTTAATAGGGCTGTGCGAAATTTCGCCACCAATTTTGTTTCGATGCTGTTTTGACACATTTCAAGGCTGAAACAGCAAAATCGAAGTGGAACAGATATGGTCAAAACAGCTTCGAAACAAAATGAGGCAAATCGAAACATTTCGCCTTTTCAATGTTTCACCTATAGGCTATAATGGGGAAGTTTGAAACAGCCTATAACTTTGTCGTTTCTGGCCTGATTTGGATGAAACAAGCAGAAACGGTAGCCCCTTCTGAGGGCATGAAGCATGCCAACTTTCAAGAAGATTGGTGCAGGGGGTTCAGAGCAATTGCATGCCAAATTCTTGAAAGCCAAACTTGTGTCATGTGTATGTGTTAAACCACAGTGGGGTCAAAACTGCAGGACTTCTAGCACCTGCTGAGGCCACAAATTCTGCCAGGTTTCAAGGAGATAGGTGCAGAGGTTTGGGGGAAACTGCACCTCAAGCTGCAGACAAGCAAAACTCATGACATGGGTGACACTGTGTGTGTTTCAAGGTGCAGCAGGGTGAAGGCTGCTGGTCTGCTAGCCCCTGCTGAGGCCACAAAGCCTGCCAGCTGTCCTGGGGGTGCAGGCCCCCGATCTGCCTGCTGGATCACGGGAGGCTGCTCCTGCTTGTCAACACCTTGAGGTGCAGTTTCCCAGAAACCTCTGCAACTATCTCTTTGAAACGTGGCAGGCATCATACCCTTAGAAGGGGATACCATTCCTGCAAGTTTCATCTAAATCTGTCCAGAAATGACAAAGTTATAGCCTGTTTTGACCTTCCCCATTATACCCTATGGGCAAAATGTCAAAACAGGGTCGAAACGGCAAAAAGTTTTGACGGAATGG
This sequence comes from Alligator mississippiensis, assembly GCF_030867095.1. NCBI lineage: Eukaryota > Metazoa > Chordata > Crocodylia > Alligatoridae > Alligator > Alligator mississippiensis. Next base: position 81,924,081 of record NC_081828.1, on the reverse strand, counting down.
AACAGAACAGAACAGCCATTTCAACATGAAACAAAAGTTGAAGTGGAACACTGTTCTGTCAAAACCCTGGTTGAAATGGAACGCTTCCGCTTCGCACAGCCCTACTAGTTAACATATACAGATTCATTTGCACTTAGTTTCTGAATGCACCATAGGTTTTTACTTAGAATATAGAGCTCAAGAAACTGAGATCACTTGAGCTGACTCCTCCTCTGAGAGCTATGAGGCAGCCCATCTATATTGAAGAAGTCAGAGCCTTGTCCTGCCTCATCAAGCTCCTGAAGTAGCTCTTCTCATCTTGAGGTGATGAGCAAATTCCTGAGTGCACCAGTTCCTGCTCCCCTGGCTTTCAGTCACCTTAGTCAGGTCACTTCCTGATGAGCCACAATAGGTGGCTGTGACAGGTGTCTTCATTGCTAAAGTGATCTGCCTCCTGACAATCAATGCTCCTTGATAGGAACTAGCTTATTGTATCTGAATGGAGGGTGCATCCCTCTGTTACAAGATTTGTGCTACAACTAATGAAACTTCAGCCTAGAATGAAGGAAAAAAGGAACAAGAAAGAAGTCTGTGCATCCAAAATGGAGTGAGTGATTTGGTAAAAATGCATATAGATATGACTAAATCTTACCCAGAATTCATAGGTTGTATAGCCAGGTTTTCCAATTGACCATATTAAAATTATTTCCTTGCAAAACTATCACTTATCAGTGTGTTCACAATGCAGTTTCAGTAGGAGGCACTTTTAAATTTAATCTCCTGTCAGACCTAAGGTTCACCTAACAAAAAAGATATTGGAGAGCCAATTGGCTGCAAATGAAATTTCAGCATTGTTTGGGTGCAAAATGTGTCAACTCATACATAGGCAACATGTGGGGGGACACTGGCGCCAGCACTTCTGGGGTCAGTGATCAGCTGTGGGGGGACTCCCCCCAGCTAGTTGGCGATCGGCCGCTAGTGCCCCCCAGACTCAGAGGGCACCAGTCGCCCATGAACTCATAGATGTAACTAGTATTTTCAGATCTCTAAAATAATGATGAACAGCTAAGCCAACACAAGGGAGAGCAGATAAATGCTGACCACAGAGCTAAAACTACAGTTGGAAAGTTCAGGGGAGAACTTGCTGCCCAGTCCATCCTACTGCTCCTCTGAAAAGAGGCAATAAGCACCCTGGTAGGGGTGACGTGTAGGGGGTGCACGCGGTGCATATGCACCTCCTGAGCATGGCAGTGCACCCCCTACAAAAAGGTGCCATTGACATTGCTGGCAATTTCTGTGGGCGGTCCGCAATCCCTGCTGGCTGCCGCCACCGCTGCCAATGGCAGCTGTGGGTGGTCACCAACCCTGGTCAGTGCTCACCACGCCCCTCTCCCCCGCCACTGACAGCACTAGCAGCATCTGCAGGAGCTCCCTGCTTACTGCTGCCGGGCTCCCACCACCAGTGCTGTGCCCCCCCAGCCACCGGGGACACAAGTCGTTCATGCACTCTGGCTAACAGAAGCTGCTTATTACAACATATGTGCCAGGCAGTAAGAGGTGTAACTGTGCTCTTCACCCTTCAGTCTGTGCCTGTACAGGCTGATAAGCACCATGTGACCTGGAAGTTCCTTCCTTTGCTTAGTATTTTTATAAGCACAGGTATTATAAAGGGATTGTCCTGCTCTGGGGGCTGGTTGTGAAGAAGCAGTTCATTATACCCTCTTTCCTGGCTTGCAGAACTGAACATGGCTATGCAGCATCCTAACTTCCCACTACAGTGCTTTTCTCTCCAGTTCTTCTAGACCAGTGGTTCCCAACCTTTTTTTTCCATGCCCCACTGCTGGGAGTGGAGTGTGGTGGTGGCAGCAGCGGTGGCCCAGGGGCAGGGGAGCTTCTGGCATGCAGCGTGACTCATCTTTTCTGTGCAGTGCTGCTGGCATTGCCCCCATGACCCTCATTTGGGTCACAACCCAGGGTTGGGAACCGCTGTTCTAGACTAAATTACTGAGGGACATATTTGATATTTGCAAAATATTTCAACTCTTGTTTTCTAAAACTGTCTTTGTATCATCCCAAAATTAAGAAGGGCATCAGGCCAACACCAGCAACTTTAGAAATAGATAAAGCAACAACATGGAATCTAAACAGTAGAAACTTTGTTTTATGAGCCCTGAATGAGATCTGCAAGTAAAGACCATGCAATCACACTTCAGAATACAAACAATGGCTTTGTCTAAGCAAGATTTATTGCCCCCATGGGCTGAGAGATATTAATTACATTGATTAATGGAGTTGTGGAAGAGACTCAGGCCATGTACAGATATTCAGTCTCTCCTGGGAGAGTTGCTGTTCTCCCACTAGAAACTATGAGTATACAGATGATCAGGATTTTTTCCCCAGAGCAAAAATGGTCACTGTGGGAGAAAAATAAGCTGGGAACAATCAGGTTTCAATCACTCCTGGGAGAGCAAATGTTATACACATTCCCTTCTGACAGTTGTTGCAGCACAGCCTCCAACATCCCAGGGTGCTTTACTTAGACCCTTTTCTCTCCTTGCCCTCCCCCCACCAGGTAGACAGTGTGTTGCTTGGGCTGGACTCCACTGCTCTAGCCAAGCAGGGAGCAGAACATGTCCCTTTTCCAATCCCATATTGTGCTTCCATGAGATACAGGCTGACTCTGAGCAGGCTGGGTCAACCAGTCAGGGCTGCTCTGTATACTGCTGCCATCTGTCTCTGGGCAGACTGAGGGGGCCTACAGAGTATGCTAAGATGTGTGCACAGTGACCCCCTGGTTAAACAGTATCAGCACTGCTGGCTCTTAGTCCCTAAGGGGCTCAGCATTTGAAGTGTGGTGCCTAAAATTAGACAAAATACTCCAGGTGAGGTCTCACCAGTACTGATGAGAGTGGAAGAATCACTTTCCTTGAGTTGCATGCAACATTCATGTTAATATATCCCAGTATATGATTAGTTTTTCTGCTGTAATACACTATTGACTCAAGTTAATCTTGTGGTCCTTTTACCATACAGGTTGTAGGAATAATCAATTTCTATTATAATCACAAAATGTGTGATGGTACTTAATCATGAAAAGGAGAAAGAACATTTTTTCTATACCAGACTTTAGAGAGCTCACTCAGATCTGGCAACTTGTGTTTTCCAAACAGTCATATCGGTTAGAATTCTTGGAAATGATCATGAGTTCAGCTATCTTTGAACACTTAAATACTTCTGAAAATCTCACCACTGTTGTGTGGTTTTGTTTACCCAAACCATTATTCTTTTTTAATTTTTAAAGCCAATTGGACAAATGTAAACATAAAAGATGGCAAACTTAATTATGTAATTTAAAAAAAAAAAGTCCATCTTCATTGCCAAAGCTAACAGGAGAATGAATCTTTCAATCCACAACTTTAAATATACCACCTCTTGCCTGAGAACTTTGCATGCTACAAGCACATACATCACAGTGCTTCACATAGGAATGGACCAAAATGGTAAATCCTTGTTGATTTCTGTAAGTTTGCCAGATATTCTGAGAACATTTCCCCCTCTAGCTCTTTTTGTAACAGATTTTCTTAGTGTCTATTAGCTCTTCAGTGCTAGATTTTTTATGATGTTTAAGTCAATGGCTCCATGAGTTTTTTCTTCCTGAGATAGTCATACATTTTCAAAAATGCTATCAGCAGGAAATAATCTCAAATATTTCATATTACAATCAAAGTGCTGTTCATATTTCATAGACATTTGGGCTGGAAGGGACCCCAGAGGATCAGAGTCCAGCCCTCTGTCCCATGGGCAGGAAGTCAGCAGGGATCACAGGATCCCAGCAAAATAAGTATCCAAATGTGTCTTGAAGGCATTCAAAGCAGTGCTTGAACTGCCTCTGGTGGCAGTCTATTCCAAACCTTGGGGGCTTGTACGGTAAAGAAGTTCTTCCTTATGTCCAGCCTGAATCGGTCGCAGCGGAGCTTGTGACAGTTTGATCTTGTCATTCCTTGGGGTGCTCTGGTGAACAGATGTTGCCCCAGATCCTGATGAGCACCCCTGATAAACTCGTAGGTGGCCACCAGATCGCCCCTGAGCCTACTCTGTTCTAGGCTGAAGAGTCCCATGGCTCTCAGCCTCTCATATCATAAGGTCTGTTTTCCTGACCTCTGATCATGTGTGTGGCTCTCCTCTGAACTCTCTCAAGCTTCTCCACATCCTTTTTGAATTGTGGATCCCAAAACTGGATGCAGTACTCCAGCTGCAGCCTCACCAAAGCCAAGTACAAGGGGAGAATGACGTCCCGGGATTTGCTTGAGAAGCATCTATGGATGCAAGCCAGCATTTTGCTCACTTCACTAGCCGCAGCATCACATCGAAGGATCATGTTCTTCTTGTGGTCAATCATGACCCCTAAGTCCCTTTCATCTGTAGTGCTGACCAGCATAGCACTGCTGAGCCTATAAGCATGCTGCAGGTTTTTCCTCCCAAAGTGGAGAACCTTGCATTTTTCAGTGTTAAACACCATCAGGTTCTCATCTGTGCATTTCATGAGCCTGTCAAGATCTGCCTGGCTCACCCTCCTGTCCTCAGGTGTGGATGCTTTACCCCAGAGTTTGGTGTCATCGGCAAACTTGGCCAGTCTGCTTCTGACACCAATGTCCACATCTTTGATGAAGATGTTAAACAGAGCCTTGAGTGACCCCACTGGTGACCGTGGACCAAGATGATTGGCTTCCGTCAACCGCCACCCTCTGGGTCCTACTGCAGAGCCAATTCCCCAGCCAGCAGATTGTGGTGAGGTCGAGGCCACAGTTAACCAGTTTTGCCAAGAGGTGATCATGGGATACCAGATCAAAGGCTTTTTTAAAGTCAAGATATATGACATCAATCTCTTGCCCCCTTGTCCAGGTGATAGGTCACCTGGTCATAAAAGGAAATGAGATTGGTCAAGCAAGACCTACCCACAACAAACCCATGCTGGGTATCCCTCAGGATATTGCTGTCAGCTAGTCTGTTAAGGATGACCTCTTTGATAATTTTTTCCAAGACCTTCCCCAGGATAGAGGTCAGGCTGATGGGCCTGTAGTTTGCTGGATCTACTTTCCTCCCTTTTTTGAAGATAGGCACAACATTGGCCTTCTTCCAATCTTCGAGCACTTCACCAGAGCACCAGGAGTTCTCAAAGATCCATGCCAGGGGCTGAGCTATGATGCTAGCCAGCTCCTGGAGTACCCTGGGCCAGGTGACTTGAAGGTATCCAGCCTGTCAAGGTATTCCTTCATGAGCTCAGCACTGATGGAGGTTAAGGAATCTCCCTCATCCGGGCCTCCCTGACCTACAGTGGGCAAGGGCATCCCATGGGACTGATAAAAAACTGATGCAAAGTACCCATTTAGCAAATTGGCTTTTTCATGGGCATCGGTTGTCAGTTATCCCATCTGGTTTAGCGGGGGTCCAATGTTGCCCTTGCTTTTCCTCATTTTTTCCTTCCTCCCACATATCTAAAAAAGGACTTTTTATTGTCCTTAATATTTGTAGCTAGCTGGAGTTCCATCGTAGCCTTGGCTTTCCTGGTTAGCTCTCTGCAGGTCCAGACCAGAGCAAAGTATTCCTCGTTGGTGGTGGTTCCAGTCCTCCATCCTTTGTAGGTCTTCCTTTTAAGATGCAGGAGGTACACCAGTTCCCTGGAGATCCAAGGAGGCTGCTGTGCCCTTTTGCTGCCTTTCCTCCAAGACAGGATGGACTTTGTTTGCGCATCCAGGATTGCTCCCTTGAGGAGCAACCACTCGTCCTAAACTCACCTCCCCCTTGGGTTATGTCCCTTTAGAGCCTCACTAACAAGCCTCCTTAGCTTGTCAAAGTCAGCTTTCCTAAAGTCAAGGACTTCTGTATTACTGACTGACTTGCAGCTTTACAGCAGATGGTGAAGATGATCAGCTCGTGGTCACTGTCACCCAGCTTCCCTTCAACCATTAGGTCACTGATTAGGTCATCCCTGGTTGACAGTATGAGGTCGAGCAGTGCTTTACCTCTCATCAGCCCATAGACTTCCTGCGTCAGATAGAGGTCATCCACACACGAGAGAAAGCTTTGCAACTGCTTGGATTTGGCTGAGCGCCCCTCCCACGAGATGTCTGGGTAGTTAAAGTCTCCCATGACATTCATGCACCGGGAGCGCGTGGCCTCAGCTAATTCCCTGGCAAACTCCTGGTCAAGACCTTGACCCTGGGTAGGGGGTCTGTAGTAGACTCCCACCACAGTATCCCCTGTGCTGTGTTCCCCACGGATTTTAACCCAGAGGGTCTCAAGTCATCCACCATGGTTGCCAATGTCGGCTTACAGGGCCGCGTATCTTTCCTTGACAGAGAGCTACATCTCCGCCCTAAAAGTCCACTCAATCCCTCCTGTACAGGATATAGCCGTCTATACCTATGGCCCAGTCATGGGTGGAGTCCCACCAGGTCTCTGTTATCCCTATGACAGCATAGTTATTTGCGTTTAGCAGGAGGACAAGTTCCTTCTGTTTATTCCCCAAGCTCCAGGCATTTGTGTATAGGCACATAAGTGTCCCCTTGGGGGCCCTTGCCTTGCCTACAGATTGTTCCAGGGCTGGGGCAGGGGTGGGTTCCCTTAAATGCCTTGGTCTGCTGCCTTTGCAAGGGTTGCTCTGTAGGCCAGCAGTGGCAGTAGTCCCACCCATCCCCCAGCGGGCTTAGTTTAAAGCCCGATGGAGCAGGTCAGCCAGTCTGGCTGAGAAGAGCCTGCTCCGCAGCGGAGAGAGGTGGAGGCTGTCTCTTCCCAACAGCTCGCTGCCTCTCTCACCATAGAGTGGACTGTGGTCATGGAAGCCAAAGCCTTCCTGATGACACCAGCGCCACAGTCTCTGGTTAACTACCTGGATCCTCCTCTCCCTCCTCAGCCCATAGCCTGAGAGGATTGAAGAAAACACCACCTGCACCCCCAGAGCCTTAAGCGCTGCTCCCAAATCCCAAATCCCGCATCCCAAATCATGACCCAGCTGGGAGTGCTATGAGCCGTGTCATTGGTGCCCACATGGATAAGGAGCATGGGATATTGGTCAGTGGGCTGGAGGAGTTTAGGGATCTTCCCCACAATGTCTCGGCTGTGGGCTCCCGGGAAGCAGCAAACTTTCTGGGCTAAGGGGTCAGGACAGCAGATTACCCTCTCAGTCCCCCTCAGGATGGAGTCTCCCACAACAAACACTTTGCATTTTGTCTTGGGGAGAGTGGGGGCGGTAGCTACAGTAGCACCTGTGTTGCCTGCAGGAACTGGCAACTCAGCAAGATTTGCTGGGGCTGCAAGAGGTTCGTACCTGTTGCAAAGCTCCAGCAGTGAAGGGGCCTGGGTGCGGTGGGTCTTGGGGCCCTTGACAACCTTGGTCCAACCCCATGGCTGGACAGAATGGGAGGTCCCCAAGTCCTCTCTTGTCCTGGAGGGAGACTGTGGTCTACCCTCCGCCTCCCAGGGGAGAAGGGCCTGGCAGTAGGAGTCAATCTCCTGTTCACAGTCCCTGGACTGTGGCCTGGAGCTCCTCCAGCTGGTGTGCCAGAGACCCCAGTAGGGAGCAGACATCACAAGGGGAGGTGGCCATGCTCCCAGGCAGCCCCCGCAGCCGAGAGCCAGAGGCTCCGTCTGCATGGAGCTTGGAACCATGGGTTCCGTCTGGGTGTTGGTCTCTGAGGTGCCATGGGGAGGCCTCAGACCCCAAGGGGACCCTCAGGGTGCGGTGTGTGCCCATTGACTTCATGCCACTGGTGCACTGACTGCATCTGGGACTGTCTACCCTGGGGGGCTCATAGGCAGGGCCTCAGGCCCTCCTGCTTGCCCTCCTGCACTAACTCCTGCACCGGGCCTAGAAGCGCGCCTGTTTGCGCAGCTCCCTGTGGGGCTGGGCCAAGTAGGAGCCAGGGGAGGGGGCGTGACCAGCTGGCTAGGCCCCTCTGTCCACGGGTCCCTGCTTACCTTCGGCAGGCCGGGGCTTGACGGGGGTCCTGGTGTCTCACTGGGGGACCCTGGGCTTACAGGGGTGCAGCGGGCTTACACCTGTGTGTCTCGCACTGGAGCCGGGATGAAACTGAGGCTCATGCCATTGCCAGGCCCTTTTTAAATTGCGTGCATGTGCAGAAGGGCCGGCCAGTGCCTTGCTACTCTTTGGGGGCTAGAGGGGCTATGGGGGGTTCCTCCCCCGCACTGAGGGAAGGAAAGGTGGGTATTCCCCCCCTAACCTGGCTCACATGCCAGCAGCTTTAATATTAATTAAAATGGAGTATCCAGTCCATATCAAGCAGACATATAACTCTCTTTCTCAAGCTATACCAATTTCAAGTGCATCTCATTCTTGATGACTTACTAGAGGGCTATTTAGCAACCCTTTAACTGCACATCTGTTAGAACCCAACCCCCTGCTTATCTGAGTGAGACCAGTTACCGTTATGATGTTGCAGAGCTGTATAATAAGACTAAATTGTATGAATCTGAACAGTTGACAATGGAAAAAAAACACAGTGTAAGCAATAATGAACAGGACAATTACACTGTTAAAATTAACAGGAAGATATGTGGTAACTTGCTTTCGCGAAAAAAGAACAGACCCTTAAATATTGGTGGGGTACAGAATATAAAGCATGAGAATTCCTTTTAGTGGAAAGAATAACATGAAAATAAAATAACTAATATATGGCTTCTAGATTCTGAACAAAGTAATGATAAGAACACTGATAATGATTAGAAATTGTCCAAATAATGAGAGGAAGATGTGGACAGATGCAACTTTAAACTGTTTTACAAAGGAAGGAGGAACTTGCCACTCAGGACTGTGTATCATCTATTCCAATTTATGCTACGCTAGCATAGCTAAGCCACTGTAACTTTAAATTTGAATGAAAGAGGTTTAACTTGACAATTATTTAGTTCTGCTTATAACAGTTAAAAAGATAGACAGATCTAACAGTTATACTAAAACACCTTATACTGATATAATTTATAGATTCATAGATTCATAGATGTTAGGGTCGGAAGGGACCTCAATAGATCATCGAGTCCGACCCCCTGCATAAGCAGGAAAGAGTGCTGGGTCTAGATGACCCCAGCTAGATACTAATCCAACCTCCTCTTGAAGACCCCCAGGGTAGGGGAGAGCACCACCTCCCTTGGGAGCCCGTTCCAGACCTTGGCCACTCGAACTGTGAAGAAGTTTTTCCTAATGTCCAATCTAAATCTGCTCTCTGCTAGCTTGTGGCCATTGTTTCTTGTAACCCCCGGGGGCGCCTTGGTGAATAAATCCTCACCAATTCCCTTCTGTGCCCCCGTGATGAACTTAAAGGCAGCCACAAGGTCGCCTCTCAACCTTCTCTTGCGGAGGCTGAAAAGGTCCAGTTTCTCTAGTCTCTCCTCATAGGGCTTGGTCTGCAGGCCCTTGACCATACGAGTTGCCCTTCTCTGGACCCTCTCCAGGTTATCCGCATCCTTCTTGAAGTGTGGCGCCCAGAATTGCACGCAGTACTCCAACTGCGGTCTGACCAGCGCCCGATAGAGGGGAAGTATCACCTCCCTGGACCTATTCGTCATGCATCTGCTGATGCACGATAAAGTGCCATTGGCTTTTCTGATGGCTTCGTCACACTGCCGGCTCATGTTCATCTTGGAGTCCACTAGGACTCCAAGATCCCTTTCCACCTCTGTGCCACCCAGCAGGTCATTCCCTAGGCTGTAGGTGTGCTGGACATTTTTCCTCCCTAAGTGCAGCACTTTGCATTTCTCCTTGTTGAACTGCATTCTGTTGTTTTCTGCCCACTTGTCCAACCTATCCAGGTCTGCCTGCAGCTGTTCCCTGCCCTCCAGCGTGTCCACTTCTCCCCATAGCTTTGTGTCATCTGCAAACTTGGACAGAGTACATTTGACTCCCTCGTCCAAGTCACTGATGAAGACATTAAAAAGTATCGTTCCAAGGACCGAGCCCTGCGGGACCCCACTGCCCACACCCTTCCAGGTCGAGACCGCACCATCCACCACGACTCTTTGGGTGCGACCCTCTAGCCAATTCGCCACCCACCGGACTGTGTAGTCATCCACATCACAGCCTCTTAACTTGTTCACCAGTATGGGGTGGGATACCGTATCAAAGGCCTTCCTGAAGTCTAAGTATACGACATCCACCCCTCCTCCTGTGTCCAGGCGTTTTGTAACCTGGTCATAGAAAGAGACTAGATTGGTCAGGCACGATCTGCCTGCCACAAACTCGTGCTGGTTTCCCCTCAGCATAATTTGCCCTGCCAGGCTCTCACAAATGTGAGCCTTGATAATTTTTTCAAAGACTTTACCAAGGATGGAGGTGAGACTGACTGGCCTATAGTTGCCCGGGTCCTCCTTCCTCCCCTTTTTGAAAATGGGAACCACGTTAGCCCTTTTCCAGTCCTCCGGGACTTGGCCCGTGTGCCACGAGCGTTCGAATATTCCCGCCAGTGGCTCTGCAATGATGTCGGCCAGTGCCTTCAGCACCCTCGGATGGAGCTCATCCGGGCCTGCCGACTTAAAGGCATCCAGTTCTTCCAAGTGACTCTGCACCACCTCAGGATCTACGTATTGAAGTCTGGCGCCTTGCTGCTGCCTCTCTACAACCCCAGTGAGAGACTTGTCGTGCCCCTCACTTAGGAACACTGAGGCAAAGAACTCGTTGAGGAGTTCAGCCTTGTCCCCCCTGTCTGTCACCAATTGTTTCTGCCCATTTAGCAGGGGTCCTATTCCTCCCTGGGCCTTCCTTTTACTCCCAATATATCTAAAAAACAATTTCTTGTTGTCTTTTACTTGGGTTGCCATCCTCAGCTCCATGGTAGCTTTGGCCTGCCTAACTGCCTCCCTACAAGCACGAGCAGAGGAGGTATATTCATCTTTAGTGATCTCACCCTGTTTCCACTTTTTATGTGCTCCCCTTTTGGCCCTTAGGCTGCCCTGGATTTCTCTGGTCAGCCATGGAAGCCTCCTGGCCCCTTTCCCTTTTTTGCCTCGCTCGGGGATCGTCTTGCTTTGTGCCCGAAGGATCGTTTCCTTAAGGCACAGCCACCCTTCTTGGGCTCCCATCCCTTCAAAACTCCTACTCTGCAGTGCGTCCTTGACTAATCACCTGAGTGCATTGAGATCAGCTTTCCTAAAGTCTAGCACTTTCACCCTACTAGTTACCTTACCCACTCGCCGTCTTATGTTGAATTCTATTATTAGGTGATCACTGTCTCCCAAATGGCTACCGATCTGGAGGTCCCCTATCATGTCATCCCCTGTTGCCAATACCAGATCCAGTATGGCATTCCCCCTAGTGGGACCATGCACTTCCTGTGTCAGGTGGAGGTCCTGTACACAGGTTAGAAACCTGCGTAAGCGATGGAACCTTGCTGTCTGCGTCTCCCAGCAGATGTCTGGGTAGTTTAGGTCCCCCATGATTACCGCCTCTTTAGCTTTTATGGTCTCTGAGAGTTGCCTCAGGAGCCCCGCATCTATTTCTTCCCCTTGGTGTGGGGATCTATAGCAGACCCCTACCACCAAATCCCTTTCTCCTTGCCCCCCATGTAGCCTAACCCACAATCCTTCTACTTCCTCAACCTTGGATTCTGTCTTGATGAGGGTTGATGTATATTGCTCACTAACATAAAGTGCAACCCCCCCCCCTTTCTTCCCCGACCTGTCCTTTCTGTACAATCTATAGCCCTCAATATGTACCGCCCAGTCATGGGATGAATCCCACCAGGTCTCTGTTAGCCCCACTAAGTCATAGGTGTTTAGTGCAAGCAGGAGCGCTAGTTCATCCTGCTTGTTCCCCATGCTCCTAGCATTAGTATATAGGCACTTGAGCCCTGCGACTGGTACTTGAGCCCTGCGACTGGTGTATTTAGTACTGGTATAAGTTGTACATCTACTAACACCCTATAGAATCATAGAAAATTTGCGTTGGAAGGACTTCAAGAGGTCATCTAATCTAATTCTGTTCAAGGCAGGATCCATCTGTCTAAACTTAGCGATGGTGCCCGACTCATCCTGGGGCTGGGGCAGGTCCATGAGCCAGGTGAGTGGCGCAGGGCCTGTTCTGTGGACCAGATGCAGCATGTGGGGCCAGTCCAAGGACTTGATATGGTACAGGCTTGATTTCTAGGAGCTGCAGCAATTAATGCTGCCACTACTGCACTGTGACCAACTTTCCAGACCCCTGGGGAGCCCTGCAGCCCAGATGACGGGTCTCTGCATATTGAAATGGGCCTGAGAGCCATATCTTGGTCACCCCTGGTATAAAGCATCTCAGACAAATGTTTGTTTGACTTTCACTTAAAAGTTTCCAATACAAATATTCTACAACTTTTTTAGGTAATCTGTTCTAGTGCTTAACCACCCCCATGGTTAAAAAGTTCTTAGTAATACTTATCCTAAATTGTTAATGCTCATAGGGAAAGTTCAGAAATGTTAGTCCTGATAGTATGTGCATAAAGCATACAGATTCCTGATAATCAGCAAGGTTATTGCAAAAAGAAAAGTGAATATTTGCAGGGCTAGTGAAAGGTGTGCTTCTCAAATTAAAGTGTTACCCACTTGAAAAGAACTGAAATGCATCAGATTAAAAATGCATACTAAAGAATAAAGACCAGCTACAAAAGTAAAAAAAGGAAAAGGCAGACAAGGTTTGCTTTCAGTAAATAAGGAAGTTATCATACCGTGATGCAGAAGTGTCCTGGACAGTGTATTACATCTGCAAAGGATGCAACCATTTTGAAAACTAATATTCCTGTCAGCAAAATTTGTAAAGAAATCTAAAACACATATATAAAAAACATACAGCTTGGGGATTTGAACTGTGTTCTTTTGGGGTTCTCTTCAAGGCTATAAAACTGGACTCAGAACTGATTGTTTGATCATATTGGAAATAATTGACGGTTTTGTGAATTTAAAAAAAATAAAGCAGAGCTGAACATAACATGATCAACACAAGTAAAATTTCAGAATTGTTCAATGGCAAGGGCCACTAAAAGGCCAGGAATTTACAGAGACAGGCATTAAAAGGGTATTTAGGAGCCAAAACTGCAGATTAGCACCAAGTGAGGTTTTCAAAAGCACCTAGGCAGGTTAATCCCTGATCCTACACAATTTAATGGGATTATTCAAGGAGTATGGCAGTATTTAACTTGGACCTTGTATTTTCAGTAAAGTATCATTTATCCCTTTTTGAATTCCAACTACTGATGTACTCTTCTACTGGATTCTGTTGTTATCTGGTAAGACAACAATGGGGAAGCATATTATGGGACTGAGGGTTTAGTTTCCAGAAATCTGGGAAGCTAGTTCTGGGTAGCAATAGGATAGAGCCATAAATAAGCCTGTGATTTTGTGTTTTGACAAACTTTGAACTGAAGTGATCATCTTACACCTTTGTTTATATTTTTTAAGTTGCCCTGGTCCAGTAGCTAAAAACTTAAAAAAAAAAAAATCACTTGCCTTCTTTTGTTTTCCTCTAAGTCAAGAACATCAACTCAAGGACTTCGAAGGCTGAAATGTAATTTTACTGAGAATGTCATGGGGAAAAGAATGACCTGAAGAGTAGCATGCAGGCCTGAGATACTGTATAAATCCTCCAGTCCTCTGCAGACATCCACATCTTCATGGGATTTTGTATCTTAAAATTTCTGCATTTTTAATATGCTTTCCCACAACTGGGCTAATAAAGGCAAAGTCTTTCCATTCCCTCCATACATGTTTCCCAACACCTCCCCTCCCCCCCAGGTTTTCAAAAGAATTCATGTATTTTCTTGGCTCTTCAGCCAGTTTTTTGCATTAAAATAATGAATTGGTCCTGAATATTTAGTTGCCGACCCCTGCCTTAACCATACGAGTGGCCCTCCTCTGGACCCTCTCAAGGGTATCCACATCCTTCTTAAAGTATGGTGCCCAAAACTGGATGCAGTACTCCAACTGCGGTCTCACCAATGCTGCATAGAGGGGAAGTATCATGTCCTTGGTTCTATTTGTCATGAATCTGCTGATGCACGATAAAATGCAGTTAGCTTTGCTGATGATTTCATCACACTGATGACTCATGTTCATCTTGGAGTCCACTATGACTCTGAGATCCCTTTCTGCTCCTGTGCTGCTGAGAGGGTCATTTCCTAGCTGGTAGGTGTGCTGGATAGTTTTACATCCTAGGTGCAGCATGCTGCATTTGGCCTTGTTGTACTGCATCCTATTGTGTTCTGCCCACTTTTCCAACCTGTCTAGGTCTGCCTGCAATTGTTCCCTACCCTCTGGACTGTTCACTTCACCCCACAATTTAGTATCATCTGCAAACTTGGACACAGTACACTTCACACCCACATCCAAGTCACTGATGAAGACATCGAAGACTACAGGTCCAAGCACCAAGCCCTGAGGGATCCCACTACCCACCTCCTTCCAGGTCAATACTGACCCATTTACTACCACTCTCTGGGTTCGACTCCCAAGCTAATTTGCCACCTACTGGACTGTGTAAACATCTAAGTCACAGCCCCTTAATTTATTTATGAGAATGGGATGAGATACGGCATCAAAGGCCTTCCTAAAATCTAAGAAAATGACATCCACCTCTACTCCTGCATCTAAGCATTTTGTGACCTGGTCATAAAATTAAACCCAATTAATCAGGCATGATCTGCCTGCTACAAATCCATGCTGGTTGCCCTGCTGCATTTTTTTCCTGCTGGGCTTGCACAGATATGATCCTGAATCATCTTTTCAAAGATTTTTCTAGGAATGGAGGTGAGACTGACTGGCCTATAATTACTTGGATCCTCCTTCCTCCCCTTCTTGAAAATAGGGCCCACACTGGCCCTTTTCTAGTCCTCCGGGACCTGACCAGAGAGCCACAAGTGCTCCAGCAGCCATGCCAGTGGTTCTGCTATGACATCGGCCAATTCCTTCGCTACCCTTAAATGAAGTTCATCCAGGCCTGCTGACTTAAACACATCCAGTCCATCCAAGTGACTCTGCACCAAGTCAGCATCGACAGTTGGTAGGCTCATGCCCCTCCGATGGCCAACTAAGAACCTATTAAGAGACTTATCTTGACCCTTGTTCAAGAACACGGAAGCAAAAAGCTCATTGGACAGCTCAGCCTTGTCCCCTGCCTATCTGTCACTAATTGTTCCTGCTAATTCAGTAGGGGTTCATACTGCCCTGGACCTTCTTTTTACTCCCTACATACTTAAAAAAAAGACTTTTTGTTGTCTTTAATGTGCTGCTAGCCTTAGGTCCATAGTTACTTTGGCCTTTCTAACTGCCTCCCTGCAAATGTGGGCCAAATAGGTACACTCCTCCTTGGTAGCTTCTCCCTGCTTCCACTACCTATATGCCTCTTTTTTTGCCCTTAGGCTCCCCTGGATGTCTCTGTTTAGCCATGGAAGATTTCTGTCCCTTTCCCCCCTTTCCCTTGTACTGGGATCATCTCCCTTTGTGCCCAAAGGATTTCTTCCTTCAGGAACGACCACCCTTCCTGGACTCCAATCTCTCCAATACTTCTATCCTGCAGTGTGTCATTGCCTAAATTCCTAAGCACACTGAAGTTAGCCTTCCTAAAGTTAAGCACTTCCACCCTACTAGTAATCTTACCTACTTTATGCAGTATGGTGAATTCTGTTGAATGGTGGTCACTGTCCCGAAGGTGATCACAAATCTGCAGCTCCCCTACCAGACCATCTCCTGTAGCCAACACCAAGTTCAGTAGGGCATTTCCCCTAGTGGGACTGTATACCTCCTGCATTAGGTGAAGGTCCTGTATGCAGGTTAAGAACTTACATGAATAGTTGGATTTGGCTGACTGCTCCTCCCAGCAGATGTCAGGGTAGATTAGGTCCCCCATGACAACCATGTTGCTAGTCCATATGGCCTCAGAGTTGCCTCATGAATACCAAGTCTAGCTCTTCCTCTTGATGTGGTGGTCTGTAGCAGACCCCCACCACCAAGTCCCTTTCCCCTCAACCTCCATGTATTCTAACCCACAATGCCTCAACTTTCTCCTCCTCTGATCCCATTTTGATTGTGGTAGATGTATAATGCTCCTTAACATAGATAGCAACCCCCTCCCCACCTTTCCTCCCTACTCTGTCCCGTCTGTACAACCTATAGCTCTCAATGCATGCTGCCCAGTCATGGGTAGGGTCCAACCAGGTTTCTGGTAGCCCCACTAAATTAAAGTTATTGTCTGCAAGCATGAGTGTGAGTTCTTCCTGCTTGTTCCCCATACTCCTAGCATTAGTATAGAGGCACTTGAGCCCTCCAAATGATGCCTTTGGTGCTCCCCCGCTCTGATGTCCAGTGGGCCTCTTAGTTCTTACCTGGTATGTTCCGTTGTGTGTCTAATGGATAGTACATCTTAGATTCCCTCTATCTTCTGCCTCCTCGTCCCCTGTTGAACTTAGTTTAAAGTCCGATGTAGGAGGGCAGCCAACATGAAGCCCATCACATCCTAGGAAGTCCCTTGCACGGAAGTGCAGATTGTGGTCCAGGAAGCCAAAACCCACACAACCTGGAGCCACAGGTTGACTTCTCTGACACAGGTGATGTCTACTGCAACCACTGATTGGGAGGATCAACAAGAAGAATTTATTTAGTCTCAGGCTTTTTGATTGTCTTTACTTAGCCACCATCATCCAACCCCAAAGAGTGAATCGCAAGAAAGTAGAAAGAAAGAGTAGGACCCTCCACCTTTTGTCTTAACAGTTTTTCAGGAATTCAAGCAGGATAGAATAGGTACCCAAGTATATTTGTGTGCCTAATCAATTCAATAAAATCTGGCCCAAAGAGTTAATAGCACAGGACATAGTTTTTATATGAGGTATGTATGTGAATAGGCTGTTCACATGAATGCTTAATAGAAACAGTATTTATAGTGCTTTAAGCAAAACACTAACACTGCCTCTTTATTTTATGGGATGCGTAAAAGAAAGAAATCTTAAATTTTTAAAAGACACCAATCAGATCATTTCTTTAGAGAAAATAAAGTGAAAGTGTTTGAGTGCATCTTGTTCCTCTCATATATTCATACATTCCATGACACATTCAGGAATAATTATTTCAAAGACATAAGTAACAAGGAGTAGGGTTGATAGAGATAATCTTAATAAGCAGCACTATGAATTTGTCTGTATACAACAATATCGGTACCTAGTGTTTTACAGTTTAATTCGCTGGGTCAACATTTAATTTATTTTCCCATCAGATTTGGTGCAATTTCATGTGGAAAATAATCCTGTTCCTCAACAAACTTTAGGAGATAACAAATATTTAATGACACCCTACCTAGAAACAATAAATAAATTTGAGTTGCTCTTGGACTCCTGTGGAAAGAAGTTATGAAAATTTTATAAGTTGGGAATTAATAAATTATAGCCTGGCTATTAAAATGAGAATCACTAAAGACTCCTGACACCCTTTTCCTTCCTCTAATTAGAATTTTAAAATAAATAAATGAAAAAAACTTGCTGTGTTTTAGATGCTAACTTCTTTCTCAGTACATGTTATGAAACTAATAAAGCCCGACAGTGCTATGATTTATATGTCTTCATTCACAAATTAAAATTGCCTGAAGGGAGGGTAACAAGGTAAAATATCAAAGATATAAAATGCAGTTAATTTAAAAAGAATCATGTTGTAACAAGCAACAGACCCACAAACAAAAGTTTCTGACAGCTCATGAGTCCTCAAAGTACTTTTTATGTATGAAACAGAAATGGACATGAGGCTTTTGAATACAAATTTCAATTAGTAAATTAAAAGCCAAAGGCATTTTCATGACTTTCTTTCTTGACAGAAATAATATAATATAATATAATATAATATAATATAATATAATATAATATAATATAATATAATTCTGAGACATGGTTGAAATAATGTATAGACTGAATACAATGCATAGCACAGATCCTTGGTTAGATAGTGTTGAAGCCAATATCTCTTTACACTTTTGTTCAGGTTGTTCAGCTAGATTCTCAATGCTGAGGGCACTTTTTACATCTCTCACCAATAAACTGTATTATCAAGTACAGCTAGTCCACACAGGGTGCATCTACATGTACAATTAATGCACGACAAGAAACGCTGGAGCAGTTTGAGTTGGAGTAAAATATTCCCTGGTGCAGCATCTACATGTGTACCTGGGACAGCAGCAATTTGATCCAGGGTAGAGCAGGCCCAGGCTGGCAGGAGGCACCAGGGGTCAGCCCCAGGATCTGGGTGACAGTGTCAGATAGTGGAGGGGCTGGCTAGAGTATAAGGGTGCTGAAAGTGTGGGGCTCTGTGGCTAAGTGGCAAGCAGGAGTCTGGCTCCTGGTTGGCTGGCCTGACTGGATGCAATTTACACCTGCAGTCAGTATTTACATGTGCATTTAATCGAAGTAAATTACCCTGGCCTAAAATAGTACTATTGGAGATAGTACTGTCTTATGCCAGCATGAATTAGTTTACTGCAACCTAATACTGTTGCACATGAAAAGCATGATGCTTTACTCCAGAGCTAATTAGTCTACTCTGCAGTAAAGCACAAATGTAGATGTTGCCACTGTCATTTTATTTGTTTCGTTCATGCTAGCTTCAGTGTTTGTGACAGGGAAAACTGGTCCAGTTTAGGTTGGACTTATCAGGTACATATCCTGAGGTAGCCTCCATTCCTTCAAAAAAAGTTAAAATAAATGTTTACCCAGGCATATGCACTGAAGGTCTGGGTGGCCCTTATGCATACACCATGATCCAAGAGGATCCATGTTTGCCACTGATATCCTCAGGACTTTCTCCAAGGTTCCAAGAGTACATACAGGGTAAGACCTTGGAGTTTCATTTGGGCAATTGAATGCTACCTCACACTCTTACTGAAAAACAATCTTTTACTCATTTTTCATAAGTATCTTCTCTGCTAGACTAATAATTCCATATTCATAAAATCCCATACAAGATGGTTGGGGAGAAATGGTTCAGTAACTGGAACAGGTGCAGTGGGCTCTGTCAGGTGTGAGCATTAGAATCAGTTTAATACTTCTCATCTTGTCCTGGATTTATAGTTTAAAAAAAAAAAATCAACATTAATGAGAATGGTAGCATTAATTAGTACTGTACTGAAACCAGATTCTGCATCCTGAACATTGCGGTAAATACCTTCTAATCCATTACCTAAAGTCATAGTTCTCATTTGATACAGCAACACTTGCTTTCTGAATAGCTTTTGTTTGTTTTATATCTACGCATCATAAAATTTGCTCTGTGTGCAGGGCCATCCCTATGGGGGGCAAATCGGGGCGACTGCCCCGGGCGTTGTGCTTTGGGGAGCCCTGCGCTTTGGGGGCCCCGGGGAGCCGGGCAGAGTGGCCATGGTGACTCTGTGCTGCTGCCAGCTTCACTCCCCTCCCCCACCGCTGAATCCACCACTGGCTTCCTTGTGTCCGGGGGCAGGGCCCTGCACTCTACTCAGGTTGTATCTGTCTGTGTGTATAAGGAGCTCTCCTCTGCCCCCTCACGCACCACCAACACCATACATATTTCAATAGGTTGAGCAGTAGGACATCACAGTGCACCACAGTTGTAACAGGTAGAGTTTGTGTTCTTGGAAACAGAGGAGTACCTAATAGGGTTTATGCCCTGAGGTGCCAGAATAGAGCCTTGGGGGTTTGAGACTCTGGCTATGGAGCTAAGCAGGGGCAGGAGAGGGTGGGGATGTTTTAAATGAATATCAAGTAACTGCTTGCGGGGGTGCTGGCCTTATCAACTAGGAGAACCAATCACATTGGTGATCATCAGGGATCCAGGTTTTCTCTGATAAAAAAACCCCCAAACCCTCTGATTTAAAAAAAAACAAAACACCCCTAAAATCCACATTTTTCCAGAGAAAAACAGGATTCCCAGTGATCATCTTGATCCCACATCACCTGATTGAGCAGACTAGCCAATTATTGTATTATCTCACTTACAATACACTCATCATTAAGATACACACCTTGTTTTTAAAAGGCAGAATGAAGAAAAAGGATCCTTCCTTGAATATATGGGTAAGTACTGGTAAGAGAAGACACAGGTAGCTGCAGTAAAGGGTGGGGAGTATTGTGGTTGCTCTGTTATCTGTTAATTCCCTAGATATAGGACACCTTGGGCACATCCACACATGCAGGCATGTGCACTTGCTGCAGCTCAAATAGCAGCAGCACCAATTTGTGCTGGAGATTTGTGCCTCAGTACACGTACCTGAACATGCACTTTGGTGTAGGGCAAATTGTGCTATTTAGGGTAAACTGATCCTGCCCAGCTCCTCCTGGGTCTGCATCCACGTAGAGCTGAAGGTTGGGGCCAGCACCTGTGCTGGCCCTAGAAATATGGAAAACTTCTCTGGAGAGCCGCTTAGAGCTACTTGCTCTCAGGAGCTTCTGGGACTCAGCCAGTTGACAAATGGAGACACTAACCCCCTGTGACAGCTGGACTGCTGACACAGCCCTAACCTGGAGTGGCCCCTGCACCCTCTACCCACTACAGCAGTCTGGCAGTGAGACCTGCTGCCTGGCTGTGGCCTGCTGCCACCTGCAACAGCATCCACCCCCGTGGGCCTGCAGCCTCATGTCTGCCAGACCCAGATGGGGACCACATGGCCACTTGGGCTGTGGCATGGGCACTGCAGCAGAGCCAACTGCACTTTTGGGCTAGCTGCCAGTAGGATGTGGCTGCAAAGTTGGCATTCAGGTGGCACTGCTGCTATGTGTGCCCCTGCCCTGCCATCTGGTCAGCTATCTCATAGAAAATATGCTCATTGTGGTAGCCTGCTTTGAACTGTCAAAGCATGTCCCCCTAACCCCAAATGGTAAGGAAGTAAGCCACCTCATTTGCCCTCTAGCCAGTTCCAGCCCTGGGCAGGCTCCTCTGCCTAGGTCCTGCCACTTGCCTCACTAGCAGGAATCCTGGTGTTCCCTGTTTAAAAATGGCAAATTCTCTGAGGAAAAAAATCCCAAATTCACTCTTTAAAATACCAAAAAATCCAGTTCTTCCATGATTAAAACAAAACACCACTATAGATAGATAGATAGATAGATAGATAGATAGATAGATAGATAGATAGATAGATCTATCGAAAGAAGAGATCAGTTGGGCAATGTTTTATTGATATATTTACAATTTTAAAGCAATTTGGAAGCCTACCAGCAGCTCTATCATAATAAAATTAATTCTAAATATCTATATGCTCTGGTGTTTGCTTTTGGTTTTTTTATCATAGAAAAATCAGAGCTCCCCCTGACCCCTTCACTAACCAGGGTGTGGGAACAGCTGCCTCTGCAGCCACAGCTCCCGTGAGCAGGTCCCATCCTTTCTGGCAGCTGGGCATGTGAGGTGTGAGATGTGTGTGGGGGATGTGAGGTAGGATTTGCAGGAGGGGTGTGGGGAGGGGTGTGGAAGGTTGTGGGGTTCTTGAGTGGTTGTGGTTGTAGGGGGCGTGGGGGGGTTGTGGGTGGGTGTGTGGGGGTAAGGGGGATGTGGGGTGTGCTCAGTACTGCCTATCTAGGCTAAAGCTGCACAGAGTAGGCAGGGAAGCTGCAGTGCTCACACCTGGCTCCCATGGCACATCTTGGGGCTGGGGAGAAGGTTCCACTGCTGTGCATGAATCCTCTAGCCACAGTGACACATGGGAGGGTGTTCAAGCAATGGATGTCCAGATAAGTACTAACATCTTGAGACACAGGTGGTGTGACAGAAAACCTGAGGTGACTAGTGGGGAACTCAAGTAAACCACTTCAACATTAAATGGGAATGCCAGAAGCATGGGAAATAAACAGGAGGAACTGACACTCCTTCTGGTTGACAAGGAATTCAATCTGATTGGATTGACAGAGACCTAGTGGGATGACACACATGATTGGGCAGTGAATATTGAGGGCTATTGGTTTTACAGGAAGGACCAGGTCAGGAAGAAGGGGTGAGGTGTGAAGGAAGAAGGGGAATCTATGTGAAAAAGCGGTACCCCTCCCTGCAGGTCATGTTTGACAGCAGGGAAGGGTCCTTTAAGACCTTCTGGATGAGGATACAAGGGCGATCAGGAGAGGGAGACCTGATGGTGGGAGTCTACTACAGACCTCCCACCCAAGAGGAGGAGTGCAATCAGGCATTTTCTGGAAAGTTGATTGAGGCAGCTTGCTCTAGAGACATGATTGTCATGATGATTTCAACCACTCTGATATCTGTTGGGAAGACTATTCGGCCACCTCCAGCAGGTCAGCCACCTTCTTGGCAACAATAGACAATCTGCTTCTGACACAGGTTATGGAAGGGCCTACTAGGGGTAAGGCCACTCTGGATTTGGTGCTGATCCAGGGGGAGGATATTATAGGTGACCTGAGGATTGGTGGTACTCTGGGCGACAGCTATCACAACATGATAAAGTTCACCTTCCACTGTAAGACTGGGAAATCAGTCAGCAAAGTAGAAGTCCTAGATTTCAGGAAGGCAGATTTTGGCAAG
The DNA here is from genome assembly GCF_030867095.1 of Alligator mississippiensis. NCBI lineage: Eukaryota > Metazoa > Chordata > Crocodylia > Alligatoridae > Alligator > Alligator mississippiensis. Next base: position 81,901,596 of record NC_081828.1, on the reverse strand, counting down.
CTCAAGAAGCTAGTTGGAGAGGCCCTCTGCAACCAGCAACTGGATGATTTGGGAGTCCAGGAATGGTGGTGCTTCCTTAAGGAGGCAATTCTCACACCTCAAAAACAGGCCACCCCCATGCGGACAAAAAGCAGGAAAGGAGCCAAGAGACTCACTTGGCTCAACAGGGATATTAGGAAGCTACTGAAAAAGAAAGAAGCAAATAAGCAATGGAAGAACAGATCCGCAACTAGAGAAAAATACACCTGTATTGCCAGGGCCTGCAGATATGAGACATAGAAAGCTAAGGAAGGCATGGAAATCAAGCTGGCAACCGGCATATAATACAAGAAAAAGTCCATCTACAGATACATAGGGAGCAAGAAATAATCAGGATCCACTGTGGGACCCCTACTGAATGCTCGGGGTAGCCCAAAGTCGATGACCACAAAAAGGCAGAACTACTAAATGCATACTTCACATCAGTATTCCTGTAATCAAGCGGGAGCTGTTCACCTAACCAGAGGCCCAAGGAATGTCGGGAAGACAACAGATTACATTAAATCAATCCTGAACAGATGAGGGATCTCCTACAACACCTGGATGCTTTCAAGTCTGCTGGGCTAGACAACATGCACTTGAGTCCTGAAAGAACTGGCTGAGCTTATAGACGCACCACTGGCCAAACTGTTTGAAGAATTGTGGAACTCAGGAGTGGTCCTGAACGACTGGAAGAGGGCCAATGTGGTGCCCATTTTTAAGAAATGGAAGAGGGATGACCCAGCAAACTACAGACTGGTCAGCCTGACTTTGGTTCTGGGTAAAATCTTTGAAAAATTTGTTAAGGAGGCCGTCAATTACAAGCTGGTAACCGATGGAGTGTTATGAAGCAACCAGCACAACTTTGTTGAGGGTAGATCATGCCTGACAAACCTAGTGCCCTTCTACAACCAGATAACTAGCCATCTGGATAAGGGACATGAGGTTGACATCAGTTACTTAGATGTCAGTAAAGTCTTTGATTCTGTTTCCCATGAGATTCTCTCAACCAAACTGGAGGGTACTGAGATGGACTAGTCTACAGTAAGGTGAGTGGGCAACTGGCTTAGAGGTCACTATCAGAGAGTTGTAATTAATGGGATGGCCTCATCCTGGAGGGCCATCTTCAGTGGTGTCCCCAAGGGATTGGTGCTTGGACACGTGCGCTATAATATATTTATTAATGACCTGGATGAGAGGGTGGAAAGCTCAGTGATAAAAGTTGTGAGTGATATGAAGCTGTGGGGAAATGTGGGTACATCAGAGGATAGAGTAAAGATCCAGGATGACCTTCACAGACTGGAATCATGGGCAGAATGGAATCAGATGAGGTTTAACAGGTAGAAGTGCAAGGTCCATCATCTGGGTAGGAAGAACCCTTATCATAACTACACGATGGACAGGGGTCCACTGGCTGGTACAGCATCTGAATGAGACCCAAGGGTCATGATTGACCTGAAGATGAACACAAGACAACAGTGCAATGAGGTTGCCAGCAGGGCAATAGAACTCTGGCATGCATCAGCCGCTGCATAGCCAATAGATCCAGGGAGGTGTTCCTCCCCTTCTATTCGGCGTTGGCGAGGCCTCAGTTGGAGTACTGTGTCCAGTTCTGGGCACTGCACTTCAAGAAGGGTATGGATAAGCTTGAAAGGGTACAAAGAAGCACCACCTATATGGTTAAGGTCATGGAGGATAAGCCTATGAGGATAGACTCCGAGGACTGGGCCTGTTCAGTCTGAGTAAGAGAAGGCTGAGAGGTGACTCGATAGCCACCTATAAGTATATCAGGAGTGAGCACCAAGATCTAGGGGAGCAACTCTTCAGGAAGGTACCTTAAGGGAGGACGAGCACTAATGGGCAGAAGCTAATAGAAAGTAAATTCAGGCTAGACATAAGAAAAAAATTGTCTGTAAGGGTCACCAGAGTCTGGAACACACTCCCAGCAGAGGTGGTGCAGTCACCTTCCTTGGAGGTGTTCAGGATGAGGCTGGACAGGCACCTTCTCGAGCTCGTCTGAGTGCAATAACTTCCTTCTCACAGCAGGGGACTGGACTTGATGATCTTACAGGTCCCTTCCAGTTATATGATTCTTTTCTATTCTATTCTATCACCTGGCCTTAACATACATGGCCTAACACCCAGCCTATAATCCAGTGTCCTCACACTAAGACCTGCACTCCAGTGCCTCAAATTGGGACTCTCACTCCCATGCCCTCACACTGGGCCCACAATCTTATTTACTCAGGGCTTCCAGACCCTCCTTTTTCCTCAGGCTCCCTGCCCAGCTTGGGACCCTCTTGGTCCCCTCAAGCCCCCTCACTGTGGCCTCATTTCCCGCCCGACACTGGGCCTCAATCCCCTTGCCCAAGGAGCTTCATACTTAACTCTCTCATAGGCTCTGGGCCCCACCCCTCTGGAGCCTCATACCCGGCACCTTCATACACCTCAGGACTCACTGTGAGCCTGGGCACTGCCTCAGGTCCCTTTGCCTGACCTGGACCCTGCCTCAGGACTCACTGCGAGCCTGGGCCCTTGCTTTGTCTTAGGGGTGTGCTCCCCTAGCCTTTCCCCTTCACAAGGTAACCCTCAAGGCAGCAGGGCCGAGGCTTTCTGGTGCCCCATATTTGCCCTTCATTGGGGAAACACAGGTGTGGCATTTCCTGGAGACTGCTCCACCACCAGCAGCCCCACCACACCATCCAACCCCAGCAGGGTATAGTTTTAGGTCATGCACCAGGACCAGGAACCTCTAACCATCCCCATAGTTCCTGCCCTGTACCTCCAAGATATTACACAAACAGCAGCTCCAGCCAAATAATGCTCTCCCCTTAGCTGCTTGCAGCAGACTACTGGCTTCACTGCTCATAGCCCTGTTCTTATATAAAACAGCTGGGCCCTGTTACCAATCAGGCAGTTGTGCCTGATTGGGAGTGCAGCTGCCTGCAGGCTGCTTTGCTGTCTGCCCATTCCTCTGTGAGTAACAGAGCACAACTTGTGTCCTGTTACACTGCTCCACTGAACCAAACCATGCTAAGCTGATTAACGTTTGTTTGGCCTACAACATAAGGTGTAACAAGACCCTAAATATATCATTGCCTGTATGGGTCAAATTCATGTACCTCAGAACACATAAGCAAAGGTGATGAGTCAACAAACCTCTGTTCAGTGCTAATTTTAAGCATTTAAAGGTCTTCAGCCATTTAGGCTTTGATGGTATTTTTACATGTGCCATGGGATGCAGAGCCGGGTGCTTTAATTAGCAAGACACTAATTAAAAGCACCCAAACAACATGTGTATCAGCAGTGCAGTGCATCCCTGTGCTGAGAAAATGGCAGTAGGGCACTTTGAACTAAAGCACATGGAACGTGTTTTGTTTTAAAGCACACCACCACCATGTCCTCACTGTGGAGACATGCTGCGCTGCTGATACATGTGACCCGGAAGGCTGCCAGAGCATGTTGATTTACATGCTCCAGTAAATTTAAGTTTCTCTTTGGTGGCAAATAAATTCATTGCTTGTCACTTGGTGTACTTGGTAGCCGTGTTGGTCTGAGACAAGAAGACATACAAAAAACTAGAACTTTTGATTCCAAAATGTTCCTTTTTATTAGACCAACTGGGATATCACAAGAAAATTGTCCTTTTCTGCAAGCTTTCGGGATCAGGGCTTTTTTTTTTTTTCCTGTATCAAAGCAGGCTCCCTGCCTGCCATCTGACACCTCCAGGGATGGAATTCTACCTGATCTACACATCAAAGAGCAAGCTACTCAGCACAGCTCACAAAGACACTCTCATAGACCCAGAGGGACAGCCTTCAGTCTTCAGCTCCCTCTGTGCAAAAATGAAGTTTATTCCCTACCTCTAGGGACTTTTTACCACCTTGTACCATCTTCACTTTTCCCAGAGCCTGATGAAGGAACTTTGATCCCAAAAGCTTGCAGAAAAGGACAGTTTCCTTGCAGTTTCCCAGTTGGTCTAAAAAAAAGGTATCATTTTAGAACCAAGAGTTCTGGTTTTTTGTGTGTTTGCTTGTCACTTGAAAGTCATTATCACATTGTGCAATCTTGGTGCTATTATAACATATAAGAAATACATTTTATATCAAATGCTACAATGCTTAGAAGCATAAGGATGATAGTTTGCATACATACCGTATCAGTAAAATATACTCAAGATAATATAGATGACCCCCAACAAACCTCCAGTTCATGACAATACCCCAGTCAGAGTTCAGACAAATAGACTGCGCAATGTGAGGAAACTTTCATTACTGATAACTTTGCCATATCTCTTATTTGGATAAATAAGCTACTTGCCTCTCCAGGAGTGCTACCAGTTCTTTTACCAGAACTCAACTAATGTTAATTATTACCAGAATTGAATTCATGTTAAAAGTTTAACATTGCTTAAACAGCTTATAAAAGGTTATTAGAAACAATTCTGAGCAGAAGAGAATTCTTAAAGCATTATTGCAACCTCAATGGTGTATTTCAATTTAGGGATTACTTTTACTTCTCACCAGATCCACAATATCACCCCCTTTGCAAAGAGTAATTAAAACTCTTCATTACTAGGCTGATAATCTCTTTTGCCATATTAGTATTCTAAAGTATAATTTTCTTAGCCCTGGAGCTTTTCACAGCTTGATGCTTGTTATAAAAGTGGGTTTTTCTAAAAAGATTTACATCTATTAAGACCCTATTACAGAGGAAACAATCCTGAACCTATTGAAGTCAAAGGGAAATTGTACATTGACTTCCATGGGAGTAGGATCAGCCCCAGAGCAGAGAACGTGATAGAAACCTGGAGATGAAACACTGCCCCACAATATTTCTGGCACCTTCAACTTAGCTGAGAAATCTCAGTCATTTCTGTTGAGTTGAAAGCATCTAAGTAACCCTTAACCTGTTCTGCCAGTGCTCTAGGCCAGGGGTTTTCAACCTTTTGGGATCAGTGTACCCTGACGGCTGGACACGGAGCAGGAAGGTGTGGGGGTGCAGCTGAACACGGAGTGGTAGCAGCCTCCACATGCGAGCTTCCCCTGCGCCACCCCACACTTATCTGGCCAGACAGGTGGCAGCTGTGCAGCAGCATGGGTTGGTGCATGGTGGCACTCCATCCCTGCTTGCCTGCACATACCCCTTAGGGCCTTCTCAAGTACCCCCAGGTACACATATCTCTGGTTAACAACCCCTGCTCTAGGCTGTCTGTCTGACAACTGCACTTGTCATCTGGTAGCTGTATTGTGAAGACTGAAGTAAAATAGGCATTAAATACTTCAGCCATTTCTAAATCATCTGTAACTAGCTTGCCTTCTGTCTTCCATAAGGGATCTATGATTTCAATATGGTCTTCCTCTTACTTTTGACACACTGGTTCGAATCCCTTTTTATTGCCTTTTATGTCCCTAGCCAGCTGCATCTTAGGCTTTGTGCATGCCTTCAGGTGATCCAGTGCTTCCTCTAAGGCCTTACAACAGTACTATTCTATGCTTGCTGCAGAAGGCTGACCCCTGCAACAAGACAGGAGGCATGATCAAAGCATGTGAGCAGAACTTTACTGCTTGCAGTAGGTGCTCCTTCAGTACAGCAATTTCATGCTAGCTGTTCCAGAGAAGGTAAGCATTTTCCTTGCCATTCTGAGGTCATTCTGTAGGGTTATAAGCCAGACTGTGGACGCCAGCCTGTCAGCCCTCATCATCCACATTTCTGTATTTGTAACCTTTCCTACCCATTCTGGTACCTACAGGACAAACATGCAGGGGTTTCTCAAGATTTCACACTTCTCCTGAGTCCTGAGAACCAAGGATGGAACTTTGGTCACCATTTGAAAGCCAGGATGGAGCCTGATGAGTTTGTGAGCATGTGAGCAAGTACACACCATGAAACATAATGGTGGTCTTCAATACCCACCTGGAGTTTGTCAAGGTCCTTTGTAAGTGTCCGGGATCTAGCCACAACTCCACTGCATGATCCCAGTCTGGTCTGTCCAGGCATCTCTACAACAGTTTCCCCTGGTCTGGCTGCTAAGCAAGGGTTTTCTCTCACTGTTTCCCCTACTCACATTTTGTACTGTGGTTATCTGCCTCTTCAGACACTTTGTTCTCTGACTCAGAGTTCTACCAATTATGCCTTGCAGCAGAGCCAGTTTACTTCCAAAAACATGTGAGACCAGTGCAGTGTACTACTCTCAATGCAACCAGTTACCTTACTGCAAAGGTAACCAAGGCTACCCACTTCAGCCCTGGCTCCTCATCCTCTTAATACATCCTGAGGGTGAGGTATAGCAGCATGACAACTACACCAGCAAGAAATCCAGGTCAGTTGTGAAGCCAGACATAAGCATTCTGAAAATGCACTGGCAAGGCCTCCATCCATGTGGTGGTACATTACAATGCAGTCCCAAGAATGGTAATAAGGTTTTCCTGACTTTCTCTGTTTAATACACAGTACAGCTGTATGGCAGAAATTTCATTTGGCTGAGGGGGGCCGTAGGAGGATCTCAGCTCTGGAGGCCACCATCAAAGAGAAGGATGACAACAAGGAAGGTCTCCTGACCTCTGTAGATGCAGAGGTTGCACCACTCACTATTGCTACCCACCAGGTACAAAAAACAGCAAAGGAAGTTTGAAGTGTTGATTCAGTGTATTTTTATAGCTGAGACACCTGGAAGGTGCAGCTATTGGCATATGTCCAGCTGAACACCAAAGGGTGTCCTTCTGTTCCCTTTCTGGTCATCTAAGTAGCCATTTTTGGACATCTATCTGACATTTTTTTCATTTAAGCAATCAGAGGAATTATATTCCTCTGTACGTGGATGACTATGGACAGCTATGCCCATGGGCACACTGGATATGCACAATAGGAGCCAAGGCACATACACATGCCATGTGGAAGCATAGCTACCTTAGACATCCCAAACCCTATGACTGCTAGGCTTAGACTCAGGATTGGGAGAGGGAAGGGCAGAGAGCAGGCAAAAGCTCTCCTGTCTTTTCCCACATTAGCTCAGTGGCTGGAACACACATGGGAGGTCAGCAGACAAAGGTTCTAGGGCTTCAACTTCAGTCCCTGTGAATTGCCACCATATTTCTCTAAGCACTGCACCGCAGTTCAGCTATGGTCCAGATCCCTCTGTGTTGAGCTTTTAAAGCTGGGCAGAGAGGAGCAAGAGGAAGGTGGGAGATATGGAGTGCCAGGAGGCAGGGCAGAAATAAGGGTGTGTGACTTAGTGAAAGGACTGCTAGTTGGCAGGAAGGGGCCCTGGCTTTAAGCCTGAGCACATCCTCCAAGTGAGACAGAATATTCCCCCTGCACTTCCCTCCTTCCATTTTTTCCAGCGCATAAATTAGTGCCTTGTATTCAAAAAGAGCACAGTGGAGGAGACTGAAAAGTGGCTGACCTGCAGCACGTTGGTTAGAGAGACTGCTATGCTAGGGAGTCAGTAGGACTCAGATTCAAACCCATTCAGAATAAGGGGGAGCCAGGGCTTCTAATTTTCCAAGGAATGGCCTAGCTACTGAAGCACTGAGGGAAAAGATGGGAATATGGTCTCTTTCCCTCAGTTTGTTGCCAGTATACATGCCAATATGCAGGTCTGTGTGTGTACATATTCATCCCAGCATGCATGGCTAGATGTCCAAGAACAGAATTCCTCTGGGGCGTAAGTGCCAAAAATGCTATGTTGATGATCAAAAAATGGCTACTTAGATAACCAGGAAAGAACAGAATGACACTGCAAGCTGGTGAAGAAAAATATTTATTTCCTAGGTAAAACACAGGAAACAAAGAATAACCAGAGAAGTCAGCACTTAAAGCAGCTGCTCTTTACAATGGAGAAGCAGGGGAATCACTATTGCATGAGGAAGAGATCCTCCTTTTTCCTTCGGATGAGTCAGAGACTTTACATGCTCCCATCAGTCTCCCAATGTTTTTCCAGATCAGGTGTGTGAGGGTGATCAGTGCAGGGTGGGAGTTAATGATCCATGATCAGGTGATGAGCAGCCACCTATGAAAAGGCCCCTCAGTTCTGCTTTTCTTTGGCATATGGGCTGCTTCCACGTAAGGTTAACACGCATCTGCCTTGGCCAGTCTGAGATACTATTGTAATCAATGATGCTGTAGGCACTTGACTTCTAATTGGATGGTTCTGTTGAGTGGTTCAGGAAGATGTGTCCTGGAAGCTTATTATGCTTCTTTATGGATGATGATGTTTTAGGTAGGAATCTCTTTTTAGCTGAGCTGATCATAGCAATCAGGGGAATCCTCCATGTTGCCACACACATCCACAGTGACTACTTCCTCCTCCTTCCCATCCCTTGGGAGTTTACAGTGATGCCTATGACTTGGTTGCTGACTGGAGCTAAGCAGGAGACTCAATAGTTGTTACCACCTCTGATGCTGCCTGCAGGACAATCTGGGAAGTGTCATTTGTGCCAGAGAAATACTTACACATGCATAAACTCTCTGCTAATGTCGCAGTGCCCGGTATTCATTCAAGTGACTCATGAGTTGCATTGGTGGCTCCTCTGTGCTTCACTGCCATTCCTCATGATGGCACTTGTATTTCCAGATCAATCTGCCATAGGTAACAAGACTGGGCAACTCCCTCCGGTGTGTGTCCAGGTGAGCGCAGACATGCGGTATGTGGTGTTACAGACCTGTCTGCGGCACTGCACACCACACTTGCTGCACAAGCAGGTGTTCCCCGTGTTGCTAATTTGCAACATGGAGGGTTTTTTGACACCAGGGGATCCCAGTGTCAAAAAAACCTGCAGCTTAAAAAAGCAGGGTGGCGTACATAGCTGTAGCCAGAGCCTGGCCGGCTGAAGCCACACTCTAGTTGCCAGCCAGGCTCTGTGCTGCTGGATTCCCATGGCTGCAGCCCCCAGAGGCCCTCAGGACCCCAGGTAAGGCTGCTGGGACAGCCCAGGTGGTGGCCCTAGCCTTCTCTACCCCACCCAGGGCAACATGCTGAAAGCCAGAGTGTGTGTGCATGGACCTTTCCCTGGGGGCATTTAGCAGCAGCACATATTGTTCCCACTTATGTGGATGTGTCTCCTGAGTGCATCCAGATGAGAACGCATGTGCCTGCTGCGGTATCTCAGAGCAGTCTGAGACACTGCAAGAGGCATGCTGGGAACTAAAAAATGTTCCCTGCACTTCATATTTTCAGTGCTGACTCTAAATTTGATACCGGGATTCCTGTTTCCCAGCCGATCGGGGCACAAGGCTGGGAGGCAGGCAACTGCCCAGGACAGGGGACAGTTTCCCTGCTCATTGCTGCCTGAGCTGACCAGAAGCAATTTGCTCCAGGTCAGCTATTTACACATGCACTACTGCACAATAGCTACTGCACAGTAAATCTACTACCTGTATCTACAGGTACTAGGCAACTGTACAGTAGACTAATTCACTGCACAGTAAATTCTGCGCACATGTAGGCAGTGACTTTACTGTGAAGTAGATTAGCCTACTGCACAGTAAATTGTCTCATGTAGATGTGCCCTCTGTGTGTTATTCATGGGCAGCATGGGAAGAAGCAGATACTGCCCTATCTTGGCCATAGGAGCCAGTTCAGGCTCATTGGACTTTTCCTCATCACTAAACCAGGAGGAGTCAGAAAAGTAGCAAGAAAATGTATTTTATACATAGAGAGATCATTATGAATTCTGTACAGATTCCACAGATCAGCCTTCCATGGCAATAATATCATTCATTGGACTTTGAGATGGGCTAAATTAATCTGTCAAGCGTACATGGTAATCCCCTTTGTCTATCGGGCGTTGCTACAACTTTTATGTAGTGAGCCCCCTTGTCCATCAAGTGTCACTACAATTTGCAGGTATTTTTGTGTAATGAATAGTTTAAGACACCCTTGGTAGGCCAGGGGGAACCCTGGTAAATGCTGCCGACTGGTGCCAAAACTTGCAACAGTCATTTTGCTTGTGTGCCCAGAAAAAATCCCCAGAATTTGCCTGGCAACAGCCTACAGAAAGCCCTGCTCCCCACTGTCCTGCACCTCTAAAACATCCCTTGTTGGCTGGCAGTGGTGTAATTGTCCCCCTAACACCATTAACTCACTCACCAGTTTTACATAAACCCAACAAGTGGAGTTCTGTGAGTCTGCATGAGCATTAAGCACACCCATTTTATGAACAGAGTGTGACTTCTGTCAGCATTCATTTCTTCACTAGCTATGCTGAGCAGTGCAGGCTATGTCCTGCTGGGAGTGGTATCTTGATATATGTGTCACTGGGTAGCCTGCTGTTGTGCCATGCCCTGGCAGGGAGCCTGTGGGTGCCCATCAAGGGCTTAACTCTCAGTACATGGCTTATTGAGTAGCCTGATACTGTGCCATGGCATACACAGGGCTAAAAGATCTAGCAGGGCTACAAGACATCCAGAACAAGCATGCCCATAAGATACAAAGTTACCACTGGTGCAGAGCCCACCACCTGAGATGTCTGACATTTGGGGGAGAACAGAGAAAATCAGGGTGCACAGGTCTAAGTCCAATTGGACCTTTGCCAAAACAAAGATCCTGATGTGAGTGCTGGGGGACCCTGAGGTCATGTGCCAGTTCATCTGCAGCCCATGAGCCAACTGGCACATCTACCTTAATGTTGCCAGGAGAATGGGTCAGTGGGGGCACAATAGGTTGGCGGTGCAGTGCCGTGTCAAGGCAAAGATGCTGTGGGCTGCTTTCCACAGGGATGTCACCAGAGCACAGTGGCAGGGCACCTCACTGTGTGACTTGGCTCATTACAGATACCTCCAGCCACTAATGGAGGTACTGGATTACTGTGAACACACAGGGACAGAGGCCTGCAGAGCATCTTCACCTACTGAGATATCGGCAACCACTGCTGTGACTCATGGGGGCTCCAGTGGAGAAGTCAGTGGCAGGGTCCCCATCATGTTATCTTCCACTTCTTCTGAGGAGGAGAGACCACAGAGCTTGACCTCCACAAGCTTGTCCTTGACCTGTGAAGACCTAGGGACCCTTTAAGTCACCCGTCACCTGAACTGGCAGCTGCACTTAGGCTGGGCTGTGAGGTGAAGGTGGGGAGGGGGATGTCATAGGACAGTGCTTTGAAGACCCCGGGAGTTAGTGGGCAGTGCAGGGAGATACAGGGCAATGCACAGCAGGGAGGAGCATCGGTGGCCAAAGTATGTGGGCACTTGTTTCCAGCCACTCAGGGCCTGATACCACCAGGCATCCCTTCTTGGTCATTTTGGGCTGACTACTTCTTATCTGCTCACAAGATTCACTGTGTGTGTCTTCTTAGAGCACTGAGTGTTCTTAATTCACTCTATTTCCCACATTTCTTGAATTTCAGCTCTGCTTGCAACACCGCTGCCAAGGACACGCAGGCTACTAAGGCAGGCTGCCACCAATGCACAAGCAGACAGGATCATGAATGTCCTCAGGGATTGTGAGCATTGGCTGCACTAGAAGGTGAGACAGATCCATCTGGCTATGGACAGATTCATGGCTGTCCAGCATGACAAGAATTGCTCTGGCATTCCCAGACCCAGGAAGAATGGCAAATAATGGCCGGGCTCCTTGCAATGATTCTTTGCCTGCTGATCATCAGCTCTACTCCTGCCTGGAAGTGGGACAGGCTGGTGCAGATCCACACTGTCATCCACCAGTTTGCAGTCAAACTTGGAAAGTCCACCTAAGAGCCAAGATCTTTTAGTTAGAAATGATTATTGCATAGATTTTTTTTTTAATGAATCATGCATTGTTATGGTAGTAAAAAGAAATTCCTTTGTTGTAGTTATTATGCATCATTATCTTATAAAAGCTGTTCTGTGGTTTGTTTAATTATGATTAATATTTGGTTTGTAAATAAAGGTTTCTATTTGATTTGTTTGATTCTTCACTTCATGTTCCTGCGTATAACAGGGGAAGTGTAGAAGGGAGGTGGGAGGAGTTTGATGACTTGTAGGGTGAGGGGCTTGCATAAGCTGCTGATGGGCATGCCTGTCTTTCAATAGTGACAATTATCAGTTAGTCAAGCCTGTCTGCCTGGTTCTGAATTTGCTTTGTTCTCCTCCACTACCAATTGTCAGCTGAACTCCTAATCTCTGAGAAGCTGCGTGTGCTCAGAGGAAATATAATGTGTTCTGTGCACTGTCCACCCAATTACTTTTCCCCTCATTAAACAAAATTCTGGGTCAGCTCACCACCACTCGGCCTTGGCTTAGCTGCTGTGTCTTTCTCTGGTCACAATAATAAAAGCCCGGACCTTGAAAGCCCCTACCCCCCTAAATCCCCCCTTGGGTGGGGTGGCCAGGGAGCACTGAGAAGAGACCAGGGGGAAGGTATTCAGAGAATCCTGGTCTGAGGAAGTGTGGGAGGCAGAGGCCAGACAGAGATGTAGGCAGTCAGGGCCTGTCCCCTATGATCAACATGCAAACACTGGTTGGGGAGCTATTGTGCAGAATTGCCTGGCTGCACACATTCTGGCTGCTGCAGATGGGGAGGGTGCTCTGTATGCCACTGACTGATTAGCACTGAATGCTAAGCCATTCAGGAGTGACTGTTGAGTGTTTCTATAAATAAAATTTAAAAATTTAATTGCAACACTTCTGTCTGTCTCATAAGTACATTGTCTCTAGTGGGAGATGTGGCAGGCTGTGGTGACAGTGCGAGGAGGCATGAGGGAGTGAAGGAGGTGCCCTGGTTGGAGGTCAGGGCAACACCAAGGAAGAGACTTACTCAAAGCTGAGCATTTTCAAAGCCAGTGCTCTCTCCAGATTGCAGGAAGGAGCCTACAGCCAGAGACTTCAGGCCCTGGTGAGGGGCAGCAAGTGGGAAATGCAGGAGGACTGAGAGGTAAAGCTGTTCTGGGTTTCATCAGGACCAGAAGTAGCAGTTCCCCATGGGCAACAGGGTGTCTACAGCACAGAGGCGATTGGAGGATTACCATACTTTGACAGTAAAGGCAGTGAGCAAGCACCGCAGAGGCAACTTGATGACTATGGACCCGGGGCAAAAAGGGACACAGTGGCCAGAGCATCTCCAGGACTGGAGTAGTCCAGCAGCAAAAGAGACTGACCAGAGAGGCCCAAGGACTAATACTCTGGACTGAGGGGTGGCCCCACAGCCTCAGCACATTTAAAAGGGGGCTAATGAGCCCCATAAGTGTTATCCTGAGTGGGACAGTGTTAGGACTGTTTCTTTGCTTTCTTTTCTTTTTCCATGATTACACTTCAGTGAGCCAGGGTTTACTACCTATCCAGCACTGGCCATTAATGGCTGACCAGGGAGAGACTGTGTTGGGGTGGACCTTTCATCCAAACTCTAATGGGTGGGACCAGGACATTAAGAGTTGAACCTGACTGGACAATTCTGACCTGTTGGGCATAGGCAAACTCAGCCCAATCACTAGTTTCCTGGCTCAGGTCATTGTGTCTTCTTGTGGACTATATCATCATTTGAAGTGGTATGGCCAAGAGTGTAAGGGGAATGAGGAATCCCCTGAAGACCCAAGTGGGACTCAAGGGCAGAGACCAACTGCACGTTACAGTTCCCAAACAGTTAAACATACCATCAAACCATGGCACGTGAGAGAGTGTAATGCATCAGAAATTGCAAATGGCCATGTCCCTGGGCCACCTTTCCCATACCACATCCGCATCAACTGCCACAAAGGTATGGGTACTGGCCTTACTGGGTAAATACTTGACAGGGGGAGCCAGAGAGTGCTGAAGTTTACAGATTTTCCTTTGCTTTGTGTGTATGGCCGGGTGGGGCGGGGAGGGTGTGAAATGCATCAAGGACATTAAAATGCATTACCTACTGCTGGTAACATTAACTTGATGCCCAATATGAGTGCAAAAAAAAAAAAAAGAAATTAATGGGGTGCTGATTCATGCACATATTATAAGCACTCAGTGAATTTCAGTGCCCTGTTTGGACAAGGGGGAGGTGATAATGAACTGACTCTCTGCTCCTGTCTCCTGTGGGGAGGGGGAGAGGGTGTTATGTACAGTCAGAAGACCAGGATCTCTTATTAGTCTTGGTGGGTAGCTTAGAAGTTTGGTATGTGGATTTGAATTCGGCAGGCAGAGCATGGGTGACAGTCTTAAGAAATCAGGTCTTAGGGGCCTATAGGAAAAGAGACCCAAACAGAGATGTGGTGAGCAGTGCCTGGGGATGGAAGGGAAACACTGAATGAAACAATGACCCCCAACAGTACAGGAATGTGTAGGCAGGAATGTGGGTGCAGGAGGGAGGGGTTCCAGGCATCTTCTGAGTTTGGGACCCCCTGTGAGATAATGCAGAGAACTTATTATTGAGTTCCAATTAGCGCACCACAACACTCCAATATGTGTGCAAAGAGATATATATAAGAAATTCATGGGGTGCAGATTTGTGTACATATTATAAGTGCTTGGAGAATTTCAGCACCCTGTTTGTAGGGGTGGTAGTTTCAGTGAAATAAAAAAAATGGATTTACACATGAAATGTGTATTTGATGAGTGACATAGAAAAAGGAAAATAAAAATAAGATAAGAATAAAAATAAAGATAGGAATGAAAAGAATAAAAATTCATAGATTGCAAGACTGAAAATGACCACGGAAGATCATCGGGTCCAGCCCCCTGCACCAGGCAGGAAAGAAAACTGGGGTCAGGTGACCCCAGCAAGGTGACCATCCAGTCTCCTTTTGAAGATTTCCAGGGTAGATGATTGCACCACCTCTGGAGGGAGCTTATTCCACAGTCTGGACACCCTAGTTGTGAAGTAGTTTTTCTTAATGTTGAGTCTGAAATGGTCTTCCAGGAGTTTATGACCATTACTTCTGGTTTTCCCCAAGGATGCCCTAGTGAACAGTTGTTCACTGAGCCCTTGATGTATGCCCCTGACAGAGTGGTAATCTGCTATCAAGCCCCTCTCAGTCTTCTCTTTTTCAGGCTGGAGAGTCCCAGGTCCCTCAGGCTTTTCTCATATGGCTTGCTGTGCAAGTCTCTGATCATAAGGGTGGCCCTTCTCTGGACTTTCTCAAGCTTTACCACATCCTTGTTGAAGTGTGGCACCCAGTGCTGGACCCAGTACTCCAGCTATGGTCTCACCAACGTTGAGCAGAGTGGAAGAATCACCTCCCTAGTTTGCTGGAGATGCATCGATTGATACACGCCAGAGTATTATTTGTACTGTTGGCTACAGCATTGCACTGCTGGCACATGTTCATACTGTACTCTTTTATTACCCCCAGGTCCCTTTCATTCATGGTGCTGGTCAGTTTGGCATTGCCAAGCCTACAGGTATGTAGAGGGGGGGAGGTTATCTGCAGATGGAGCACTTTACATTTCTCGACATTGAACTTCATTTGATTCCAATCCACCCAACTTGAAAGCCTGTCAAGGTCCACCTGTATCTGCAGCCTATCTTCAAGAGTGACCACACTTCCCCATAACTTGGTGTCATCCATGAACTTGGCCAGTGAGCTCTTCACCCCTGTATCCAGATCATTGATAAAGATGTTGAAAAGCCCTGGACCAAGCACTGGCTCCATACCACTGGCCACTTCTCACCAAGATGACACAAATCTGTTCATTAGAACTCTCTGGGTCCTACCCCACAACCAGCTCCCTACCCACCTAACTGTCTCATGGTTAAGCCCACAGTCCTCCCATTTTCTTGTGAGAACATCATGGGATACTAGATCAAAGGCCTTTTGGAAGTCAAGGTATACACTGTCAACTTCTTCTTCCTTATCCAGGTGGTGAGTTACCTGATCATAAAAGGAGATGAGGTTAGTAAGACAAGACCTGCCCGTAACAAAGCCATGCTGGCTGTCATTCAGAATCCTACCTTCTGCAAGCCTATTGCATATAGACTCCTTGATGATTTTTTCCAGAATCTTCCCTGGGATAGAAGTTAGGCTGATTGGCCTATAGTTACCTGGGTCCTCCCTCCTCCCTTTCTTAAAGATAGGCACAACATTGGCCCTCTTCCAGTCCTCAGGGACCTCTCCAGAGTGCCATGAAATTTGGAATAGTTTTGCCAGTGGTCCTGCAATGACTTTGGCAAGCTCCTTCAGCAGCCTTGGATGAAGTTCATCTGGTCATGCTGACTTATCTATGTCTAATTTTTTTTTAATGATCACACATCAGTTCTATGGTAATAGTAGGAAGGCAGTCATTCCTACCCGGCTCGTTCTGTACCAACTCTGTCATGATTGTGCCCTTTGCCTGGTGAAAGACCAAGGTAAAGTAGAATAAAATAAAATAAGACTAAAAACATTTTAAAATATTGGTGTAAAAAATTCAATTTTTTTAAAAAGTGTGTAAAATATATGTAAAAAATAATGAAATTAATGAAGTGACACTTTAATTAAATTAATGACATTTCATTTATCTGTACATATCAGCGAGCTGTGAGCTATAGACATCACTGGTCAGTAGAGGGGATTAGCGGTGTGTGGCGCACCCTGCTGTAATTTCATATGAAGAGATTAGTGGGTGGATTGTTATGCGGTGCCCCCTGCAGTAATTTACTGTGAATAGCACACTGAGCATTTCATGAGATTTAAGACCAATAACATGTAAACAGTGACAGAAAAATAAAACCAACTGTTTCAATTTAGGGAGCATAGAATTCAGCTCTGAAGGACTAAACCCGCATCACGTGTACAAGGGTCCTGGGTGCCTGGACTGCCTGCAGGGAGAAAATGGACCACACTTGGAGTGACTCCCCCTAATGTCTGTCCTGAAGTCCTATGCTTTCGTTGCCTGGCTCCATTGTTACCTGTTAAGTAGGTCACAGGCTGCCAGGAGAGTGCAACAGACATGGCATTCTTTGAGTGATCTGCACACTTGTGACATCACAGCATCAGCTGCTTGCTCTGATCTATCCACCGGTCAAGGCACATGACATGCATTACCAGTAGATGTACAGCAATTATGTGGCTCACACAGAACCAGATCTGCCTCAGGGGTTGATGCACAAGCACCCCTCCTGTGTCTGATATTGCCAGTTGTGGAAGCTGAGGCCAGAATGCTGCTTTCTGGAGTTGCCTAGCAATCTGTGGTTGGCCAGATGCCCAGGACAGGAGCTTTCCTTTGTTTCGCAAAGAGAGGCTTTGTTATCCATGTGCTTATCTGTGTCTGTTTTCTCTGTATGTGTGAACACTTTTGTAAGTTGTCTCTGCGTAAGTTGCCCGTGGAGACAACCTCCATAAACAGTGACAGATTCTTAAGTATGTCTCTGAGTGTGCTACTTTCTACCTTCCCTCACATTTCTTCCCTCTCTGACTCCTCCAAGCACCTGCTTTAGGAATGCTCAGGCTCCTGGAGTCTGCTTATGTGGATTATTCACTCTGTCTATGGCAAAGGGCTTGCATCTGTTTGTGTGAGGTGCCATGAGGTAGAAGTCCTGAAATTAATCTCTGCAGCAGGCTTCCTGCATCCTACCTGAGATACCTGGAAGAACAAAGGAAAAGCCATAGTGTGGCTTTTCAGTAACTATGGAGGGTAGTATGCAGGAGAATAGAGACTGGGAGAGAGCTGAAATGAGAATGGAGCACACTGGATGCACTGTGCCTATCAGAACAAGAATCCATGTCTGGAGGCAATCACCCTTCTCTGATGTTTTGGCAGGACCAAGAATCTCTCCAACAGTTGACTCTGGAACACCTGCACCAATCCCAATCTTTCTGCACCAGAGAAAGAGCAGCTCTGTTTCTTCCCCTGCCTTTACATTAATGTTTTCCAGAAGAACTATGTTCACTCTTATGAACCTGGTGCATACTTTTGGGGTGCACCATCCTAGACACCTGGAAGGTGATATACCCAGAGTGTGTATATGTTTGTCAAAGTAAACTCAACTCTTTCAAACTTCTAAAGAGGCAAGGATTTTTTAGGGTGATATATTTTCTTGGGCCAACTGCATAGCTGGGTAGAGTTAGATTAGCTTTCAAAAGCAAGTCATTTTTGACAGGCAATATACCAGCAACACAGGAAGGAATCAAGACAGCAGCACTCAGAACACCAACATCATCAACTTACCACAATACCCACTACTCCATTTTGAAATATCTGTACTCTCCAAAGGCCTGAACTTCTTCCCCAAGGAAAAAGAAAATCTGACAAGATACTAATATGCAATGAATTTTTCCCCAGACTCTGCCTGAATGACTATTTCCACAGCCAAGATGCTAACACCACTAACAACCTTCCTGCCATAACTGAGAAAACAAATAATAATAAAACACCAGACTAAAAACCTCGCAGTGAATATAATGACACATTGGACAACTACAATGACTGTTTCAGGAAGAAAACAAAGTGAAATCCTCAACAAAAGCCAGGACCACAGCAACCTTTCCCTCTCAGAAGGAAAAATCATACAGTCCCTAAGATCCCTCAGTGAAACAGCAATTAAACCAGTGGACAAAGAGGGAGTTGCAGTCATCCTCAACTGTCACGACCACATCAATGAAACCAACAAACAACTCTCCAATACTAAAAATTATAAAGAACTTGGGAAGGACCCCACACCAAAGTTTGCTTTGGAACTAGAAAATATCGAATCTTTCTCATGCCAGCTTCAGGAAATACTACTTGCACTTATCCCTCCAGTCTCCCACCCCAGGAACTTTCTATATGCTCCCAAAGAGCCACAAGCAAGGTAACCTTTGGCAGACCCATCATATCTAACTGTGGTAACTTCACTGAAGAGATATCAGGCTTCACCAAAACTATCCTGAAACATTGGATTTGGTTAAAGTTTTCTAAATGTTTCAGAAGAAATATTTCAGGGTCAGCCAACAGGCTGGGGACAGGTTGGCTAAGCAGCAACTCTGCAGAAAAGGACCTAGGAGTTACAGTGGACAGGAAGCTGAATATAAGCCAACAGTGTGCCCTTGTTGTGAAGAAGGCTAATGGTATATTGGGCTGCATTGGTAGAAGTGTTGCCAGAAGATTAAGGGTTGGGATAGATGACCTCCTGAGGTTCCTTCCAACCTTAATTTTCTATGATTCTATGAACTGCCATTTAATGATGAAAATTTGGTGGGAAAATTTGGTTGGAAAATTTACTGGGGTATTAAAAGCATCTTCAAAAAGCATGCCTTCCTTTCTGTGCAGTGTCCCCTACTAATTTTAACATCAGGTGAGACTACTGAATAGGGAAGAGACCAGAGGGTGTAGGTGCTAGTAGGCTTGTAGAGATGGGTACCCTGTAGCTGCACTTGTAAGTGACCTGCACACACACAAAGGCTGCCCATGCCACTTGTTACACCCATGCCACAGGTTTGTGATCCCTGTTCTAGCACATATTGGCTTTCAAATAGTGACCACTGCATACTGGAAGAAACTAACAAAGTTAGGTACTCCAAGAAACATCTTTGCTCCCTCTTCTACAAACTGCAGGTGAACATTAATAATAACAGCATGAAAATAAAAAGGCCCAGTTCCAACATTTAAGTGACAGCAGAAGAGGCTACACTATAGTGCAATGCCCTTTAAGATATCTATTGGCCTCAACCTGAATTCCTATTGGAATTTTAGGGCAAATACACTTGAACAGCACCAGAAGTGCTAACCAAGAGCAGCACTAGTACCTTACCATGGGCTAAAAGGGGAGCATATAAAAAGTGGAAACAGGGAGAGATTACCAAAGAGGAGTATACCTCCTCTGCTTGTGCTTGTAGGGAGGCAGTTAGACGAGCCAAAGCTACCATGGAGCTGAGGATGGCATCCCAAGTTAAGGATAACAAGAAATTGTTTTTCAGCTATATAGGGATTAAAAGGAAGGCCCAGGGAGGAATAGGACCCCTGCTAAATGGGAAGAAGCAATTGGTGACGGACAGGGGGGACAAGGCTGAACTCCTCAATGAGTTCTTTGCCTCAGTGTTCCTAAGTGAGGGGCAAGACAAGATTCTCACTGGGATTGTAGAGAGGCAGCAGCAGGGTGCCAGACTACCATGCATAGACCCTGAGATGGTGCAGAGTCACTTGGAGGAACTGGATGCCTTTAAGTCGGCAGGCCCGGATGAGCTCCATCCGAGGGTGCTGAAGGCACTGGCCAACATCATTGCACAGCCACTGGCGGGATTATTTGAACGCTCGTGGCGCACGGGCCAAGTCCCGGAGGACTGGAAAAGGGCCAATGTGGTCCCCATTTTCAAGAAGGGGAGGAAGGAGGACCCGGGCAACTATAGGCCAGTCAGACTCACCTCCATCCTTGGCAAAGTCTTTGAAAAAATTATCAAGGCTCACATTTGCGAGAGCCCAGCAGGACAAATTATGCTGTGGGGAAATCAGCACGGGTTCGTAGCAGGTAGATCGTGCCTGACTAATCTAGTCTCTTTTTATGACCAGGTTACAAAACGCCTGGACGCAGGAGTAGGGGTTGACATCATATACTTAGACTTCAGGAAGGCCTTCAATACGGTATCCCACACCATACTGGTGAACAAGTTAAGAGGCTGTGACTTGGATGACTACACAGTCCGGTGGGTGGCAAATTGGCTAGAGGGTCGCACCCAGAGAGTCATAGTGGATGGGTCGGTATTGACCTGGAAGGGTGTGGGCAGTGGGGTCCTGCAGGGCTCGGTCTTAGGACCGATACTCTTCAATGTCTTCATCAGCGACTTGGACAAGGGAGGGAAGTGTACTCTGTCCAAGTTTGCTGATGACACAAAAATGTGGGGAAAAGTAGACGTGCCGGAGGGCAGGGAACAACTACAAGCAGACCTGGACAGGTTGGACAAATGGGCAGAAAACAACAGAATGCAATTCAACAAGGAGAAATGCAAAGTACTGTACCTAGGGAGGAAAAATTTCCAGCATACCTACTGCCTAGGAAATGACCTGCTGGGTGGCACGACTCCAAGATGAACATGAGTCGGCAGTGTGACGAAGCCACCAGAAAAGCTAATGGCACTTAATCATGCATCAGCAGATGCATGACGAATAGATCCAAGGAGGTGATACTTCTATCGGGCTCTGGTCAGACTGCAGTTGGAATACTGCCTGCAATTTTGGGTGCCACACTTCAAGAGGGATGTGGATAACCTGGAGAGGGTCCAGAGAAGGGCCACTCATATGGTTAAGGGCTTGTAGGCCAAGCCCTACGAGGAGAGACTGGGGCACCTGGACCTCTTCAGCCTCCGCAAGAGAAGGTTGAGAGGCGACCTTGTGGCTGCCTATAAGTTCATCACAGGGGCACAGAAGGGAATTGGTGAGGATTTATTCACCAAGGCGCCCCCGGGGGTTACAAGAAATAATGGCCACAAGCTAGCAGAGAGCAGATTTAGATTGGACATTAGGAAGAACTTCTTCACAGTTTGAGTGGCCAAGGTCTGGAATGGGCTCCCAAGGGAGGTGGTGCTCTCCCCTACCCTGGGGGTCTTCAAGAGGAGGTTAGATAGGCATCTAGCTGGGGTCATCTAGACCCAGCACTCTTTCCTGCCTATGCAGGGGGTCAGACTCGATGATCTATTGAGGTCCCTTCCGACCCTAGCATCTATGAATCTATGTTTATGCTCAACCACTGCATAAAGATATTAAAGGCCTGCCTTGAGGCCCACTTAAGTAAATGAGAGCTTTTCCATTGACTTTAGTGAGCTTTGCATGAGGCTGCAAATGAAGGAAAGCTTCCTGGCCTCCCCTTATTCCCACACAGGATTAAATACAATTGTCCCTTTATTCAATTGAATTTATATTTACAGTATATGTGAGTGTGGTGGTCTTCTGAAAGCTATCATAAAGATTTAATGAGTTGGATGGTGCTTATTATGGTATTGCTATGATGGGGTTTTTTTTGCTATTTCCTTTGAAGGTGTCATAAACAACAATAACATATGCTTTTCAAATTAATATTCTCCAGCCAAGTATACTGTAAAACAAAATGGCAGTGCTCAATGAATGATTAATAATAACCCCATTTTTATAGTATATTTAGTTCCAACAGGTCCTGGACCATTTCACAAACTATGATCTTGTCATCTACCATGGAAGTGCAGCCAGGAAGTTAAGAAGTTAAGAATATTATATTATACTGAAGCTACAAAGCAAATCTTAAATAGGCAGCATATAATTACCTCAGTTGCAAACAATTGGCCAGGACCTTAAAGCTAGCATCCTTACTGTTTCAAAAATTGCACTGGATTCTTTCATGAATACCAGTGATTAGGTTGCTTTTATGTTTTGCTCTAAAGACAAAGCATATTTTAAGACACCCAGAGAAGCTTAGCACTGCTCTGTGGTACTGGTTCAGGGCTAGTAAAAGGGAAAGTTGCACTGCTGAATCATTCACATGTATCCCTGTGGCACAGCAGGTTTCCCTTGAAGGACCCGTGCCCCAGCAGTGCCATGACACTCCTTGGTGGATATGAGGCTTCTTTCTGCTCACTCTGACCCCCTCAGGGTACCCTTCCCTGTTATTTTTCCTGCCGCATCTTGATGTTGCTCAAAGGGTTTGGGAGGCTGCCCCAAGGGACCAGAGTAGATCCAGTCTACTGCAGACTTGCCACTCAGGCAATCAGTTGCAGCTCTATTGGTGTCTTGGGACACCAGGCACCTTATGGTGTATTTGTGGCCTCTGTCAGCCCCTATAGCCATGCTCATGACTCTCAGATGTCACTCCAGATTTTCTCACACTGGCTTCAGCATCTTGCACAGTGTCAACAGGGTACACACATCAAAATTCCCATAAGCACCCAGGGGGATGATCCCATAGCACCCAAGAGAGGCAATTGCATACAATCCTGAAGGGCAAAGACAGGGCTAGTGCGAGCCCAGCACAGGAAGGGGCAAAGACAGAGCTAGTGAGATTGCAAAGCCCAGAGAGGGCAAAAGCAGAGCTAAGGGGCTGAGAATCAGGAGAATCCCATGATGCCAGTGGGCATGGGAAATGAAACAGCTTTGCCCTGGGCAGGGAGATGCACAGGGGGGCTATGGTCCAGGAGTCATCCAAGTTTGGGCCAAAGACAATGGGGTGAAACAGCTAGATCCAGGAAAAGTGATAGCACTGAAAGCCTGAAAGCACTACTGCTTAGGTCAAGCTGAGAGAGTGGCTTTGCCCTGAGGACAAGAGATGTACAGGGGAGCTGTGGCCCAGTAGCCATCTAAGCTCAGGTCAAAGCCTAGAAAGGGCAATATTTGAGTGAAATAATGAAGAATATACATTTGTGAGGTGTGAGCATGAGTATAGGGGAGGGTGCAGCCCATGTAATAAGCACTTAAGGCAATTAGGGTGTGGATGGGACAGGAAGGTCCTAACAAGTGCCTGAGGGGGATAAAGATAAATTGAGCCAATAGTAAGCTTTTTGATGATAGAATACATATATTTCCAATACATTATCAAGTGTTTCTCTTACTGTGTGCTAAACATGGAGACTGACTAACAACTATAATTACTGTATTTACCCAAATAGAAGACAGTCCTGGTTATAGGTTTCTATACCCCCCATCTGTCCTGGGGGTGGGTATGGATAATTAGAATAGGGTTCCCCCCCTGGTGGTGGGGAGGATGTGTAGCAGGCTGGCTGGCTGAAGCTTGCAGCAGCCTGCACATTTCCAGATGTAGGAGCTTGAAGGTTAATAGGGGCTACAGCCCAGCTGTAGGCAGTAGGCACTCATTGCAGACTGCCTAGAAGGGTTGGGCCAGTTGTAGAGGATAATTAGCTGGCCCACAGGAAGTTAAAAGGCTCCTGCAAAGAAATGTTAGAGCGAGACAGAGAGATTACTGCTGACAGAACCAAGCTGGCAGCACCTTCTTAGGACTGAGTCACTCCTTTATGAACAGTGTTTATGGACTGTTTGAGCTAGTAATAACTCTGAACCTGCTGCAGAGGAGTATCTGAAGAACACCAATATGAGCTATGGGGTCAGCATGGCTTGAAATTATATTGACTCTGCTGGGGCTCTGCCCAGCGAACTATATGGTAAATCATGAGCCTTTTGGCTTTGGACTAACATCATTCATAGTTTGTACTAGATATAAATAGGTGCCAAAGTGTCATTCAAAATGTGTTTATGGAGTACCTATGCTAAAACCCGCAGCAAATTCAAAAAAAGGTAACATGCATCAAGTGTATGGGTACTATATGCAAATTGCTACAGCCATGTTTAATTTCAAGGTCATTGTTTTCAAATTTGCTCCTCACTCCCATGTGCTTAGGGGGAACAGGTTCTGACAATAAAGAGAGGGGGAAGCAGAGAGCAAAGAGGTTCCCTGACTCCCCAGTTTTCCTGCTGTAGCAGTAGGACAGATCAAATTTAAAGCAAACCTCCAATAATTAGATTCTATACCTGGAAGATTATAGCAAATGTATTAATTTTCCATATATAGAATCTCATTATGGGGTGGGGAGGGGGGAGACCAGAAGGGGGGATCGTCTTATAATCAGGATTGTCTTCCATTTGAGTAAATACCGTAATTATCCTTGTTACTCAGTGTCCATGTTTAGCACACAGCAAGAGAAACACTTGATAATATAATGGAAATATATGTATTCTATCATCAAAAGTCTTACTATTGGCTCTAAATCAGTACTTAAAAGGCTTGAAGGTTCAGCTTCATTGGTTAAGCACTGAATGTATGTGTCATAACAGAAGCATTTTTCTCATTTACCTGAACCTGTTTATTGTTGCCTCTCTTCTCTGCTCATCTCCTCTCTACCTCTATATCTCACTATTTCCACTGTACAACCAAGGTTAGACCTCTTTTCATCGCTCAATGATTCTCCACTCCACATCTCATTTCCTTCTCCCTAACACTTATTTTTTATGTTTTCCTTTGGGGCCAAGATAGGATGTTTTTAACAATTACACTTTAGAAGTATATGAAACTCACCTACTTTTGGATTTCACCAAAAAAACCCAGACCTGGCAGAGGTTCATCACAAATTTTGCTAAGGTTCATGAACCCTTTAGAAGAAACTTGGCCAAGTTTCACAAGAGCTTTAACCATTTTACAATTTCATAGCAGGACCATGTGAATCATGGGATGGTAATATGTAAGTTTGAAACAAACCTGTAGCTCTATTTTTGGCTTTAACAATTAACCCAAAATAAGACTCCAGGAATGCAAATAAATGCATGCAACTCCTCACCAAAAAATAAAACCCCCACAGTGGAAGAATGTTTTCACATAAGCTACTCCAAGTCTAACACATGGAGCTTCACACAGCACTAATCACAGACCTGGTATTATTTACAGTAATTTGAAGTTTTTACCTAAGCTCTAAATTTGCAGCTCAGAAGTTGTCACTCTTATAATACATTTTTTAAAATGTTTTTATTTTATCTTCTGTGTGCACACATTTTGCCATTTTAAGTGTTCCTTTCAAAATCAGTATAGGCAATAAATGCAGCATTGATTATATCTGGCTCATTAACTCTGCAGACTTATATGTCTTACTTGGGTTTGCTCCTCATAAAGAATGTTTTCATAAAATGATAAATATGAGCAAATTATTCAGGTGAAGCATTTGATCTTTTTCTTCTTACAGTAAATCCATAAGCATATTGTAGTTACTTATAATGTATTAATTATTCATATGCATTCCACATAGACGTATTCAATTAATATGGACTAATTACAAAGAGTCTAAATTCAAATTATTTTGACTAGGTCTAATCAACCAGATAGGTTAGGTGGCATTGGTCATTTATAGACATTCAGTTTTTCCTGGGATAATTACTGCTCTCCCAGTAGAAACCATAAGTGTACACATGTTCAGGATTTTTCTCCCAGAACAAGCATGGCCACTTCAGGAGAAAAATAAGCCCAGGAATGAATACCCAGGGTTAAATCACTTCCAGGTGAGTTTCTCTGTGGAGTATGAACATCTGGACTGCCCCATGTATTGCTACCATCTGTCTCTGGGCAGATTGAGGGAGCTTGCAGAGCATGCTAAGATGTACTCACAGGGACATCCCCCCCTTTTCCCCCAGCTGCACAACTTCAGCACTGCAAGCTCTCTGCTCTTCAAGGGCTCAGCATTTGAATATCTATTCAAGGGTAAGTTTTTCTATCAGGAAAACAAACCTAGGAGAATTCTCCAAGATCATTTTACTATCTGTACACAGCCATTGTTTCTGCTCTTTGATCTGAGGAGCATACAATTACTTTTTATTTAGAAATTCATTTTGTGCAAATATCACTGTCAGTGGAGTCAACAGCCCTTCAATGTTTCCAGAAAAACAAAGCACAGTCTTTACCGCTAAAAGGTTTGAGCTTTAACATCTTTACTTGAGTTTTTTCAATGTGAACTGAGGACACAACTGTGTAGCAACCTCCAGCAGTGAAATCTGTTCTGTATTTGTGCCTAGGACACTAACATAAGTAAACATTTGTCACATGATTGGCCCCTTGAAAGTGTTCGACAGCCATGCTCTGACAGAAGTGCATGGCTGCAGAGTGAGTTAAAAGTGTCCAATCATGCAACAAATTAACCTTCATTTAATGAGGGTTCAGATGAAGGTGGTCCAAAGCAGAGAGCCTTCATTAACTTCTATCTGTCCCTGTGTATGATCTACCCCTAGTGCTGTCTGCAGGAAGGGAGGGAGAGAAGGAAGGGGGAGGGGGAAGCTGTGGGCTGGGGTTTGCCCAACCTGAGCTGGAGGGGGGCAGGTGGAGTGGAGCCCCCCCACCCCCTACCTCAATAATTTCAGAAGTGAATAGGCAATGAACTCCAAAGGACTTCCTAACAACTATTTGCAAGGAATCATAGGAAGCACCTTGTGATATATTTTTCTGAATATGTCTTCAATCTGGGATAATTCAGCCTTCACCACCACAGTTACCACTTGTCACAAAAATAAATTGGAGGTTTCTCCAAAGGGGAGCATGTTTCTACGTGCTTCCTGAGAGGGGAAGGGAGATTGGCTTTGAGGAACTTATTCTGAGGAAACCCCCATTTATAAACTATGTGCTCAAAGTAAACAAACATGCCAAATGTGAAACACCTCTTATGAATTGCTAAATGGATTTAGCTTCTGTTGAAATCACTGGGCAAAATATAATCCAGTCAATGGTTTTAAAGATGTTTAATAGGCATTAGGTTTCTCAGATTTGGTCTGGAGGAGTAGGATGGAGCATCAGGGCCCTTTCTCTGGCAGCTGTACATAGAAGCCATCATCTTCACTTGCCCTTCAGGCAGCAGTCCCCTTTCCTGGAAGTCAAGTTTGATATCAGAGCTGTAGTTGGCATAGAAACTAGCCAGAAACTCCAACCAGGACCACTCTTCTGCCTCTCAGAGTGGGTATTCACTATTAAGCTAATGACCTCTTAGCATTGCAAAGGAATGTGAGGGGAAATGAAAGTGAAGATAGAACAAAAGAACTTGTCAACACAGAGCCAGGCACTAAGGGTAAGATCCATCTTTATAACTGAGGCTCTAATCAAGGCTTGGGATGTGGCCTCAGAAAGAGCCATTCTGTGGTTGCTGCTCACAGTCTCTCATTCCTGTGGACATCAGCATTAGGCAGATCCACAACAGGAGAGGAAAAAGCCAGGCCAAATAGGCGAAAGACTAGCTGGAGGGCCACCATCTGTGATTCAGTTCCTCTACTAGACAGTCTTTCTGGCAAGGCTCCTATACAGCCCCATCCCAAGTTTTAACCTACTGTCTCTTGGTGGAGGACCAGAGATACTGCCAGCAACCTCCCCAGCAAAGAGCAGCTATAAATATAGCAAGGTATTATACCTCTCTGACTCTGACCCTCTCTGACTTTGCTATTCTTGCAAACAACTTGGAGATAAATGCCCCCCTCAGGACATAGTCATGATGGAATTAAACTGGGATTGCTAACAAAGTTTTCTGAAAGATATAAATATAGATACAAGGATGTGTGTGAGAGAGAGAGGGGAGAGAGAAACAGAGAATGTTTTCAAAGATACCCCAGTACAAACTGAACCCATCCAAGCACAGTGACCAAAATGTCAGAAGCAGATCAGGCAAGTTACAACCCCAGCATGGGACGGCTGAAGGAAGAGAGTTTGGTCATTTATTTTGGGAATTTTTTTTTTTACTGAAAACAATCATCAGCAAGGATCCTGGTTTTTCTCTGTTTAAAAACTGCAAATTCTCTGATTAACCTCCCCCTCCCCACCCCCCAAATCTGTATTTAAAATGATATGCCACTATATAGGTATAAATTGAACACAATGTTTTAGTGATATAGTTACAATTTTAAAGCAATTTGGACACCGACCAGAGCCTCAATCACTATAACAAAAAAAATTCTAAGTATAGTAAAAGCTATCTTAACCAGCACCTTACAAGCCGGCATGCTCTATTAACCGGCATACCAACTTGTAAGGTAAAAGCAAAACCACAAGTGCCCACCATGGCACTTCCGGTTTCACCGAGCCCCAACAGCCCAGAGCAAAGCAGCCTGTGCTGCTGAGACCCCATGGCCCAGGGCATAGCAGGCTTCGTGAGGCCCCATTCCCTGTCCCTTGGGGCCCGTGGAAGGGTCAGCAAAGACGCCTGTTTGGGCCCCTCAATTAACTGGCATATTTTGTTATCTGGCACCCCCCCCCATTCCTCATGGGTTCTGGATAACAAAGCTTTTGCTGTACCTATAAATGTTGGTATTTGATTTTGGGGGGTTTATCATGGAAAATTACATCTCACCCTGTCCTCTTCACTCACCAGGACACAGGTCCAGGCCTCTCACTCCTGACTCACAACTTCCTGGGCCCTGCTGGTGCCCCTCACTTCCCACCCACAGCCCCCTGTCCTCCCAGCCCTGCCAGAAGGCAAGGATATGGGGCCAGGGATTCTGGTCCACAGCCCCCTGCCCCCCCTCCCCTCCCCTCCCCTCCCCCCCCAGCAACACCCAAGCCCCAGGTGCTACCCATGGGAGGTGGCAGCTGCTGCAGCAGACTGGAGCATGGAGCCCAGTTCCTCCTCCCCCATGGCCAGTGTGGCTGGAGCAGAGCCCATGGGGGAGGAGGCTGATGCAGGCTGCCAGCTGCAGGCTTGGGGCTCCCCGCCCTGCTGCCCTCCCCTCAGGGCCTCCAAAGCCCAACAGGTGGGACCTGGCGCAGCAGGGCAGATCAGAGCCAGGCAGGAAACCTCATTGCTGCTGTTGGGAGCTCCATGCCACCTTGGTGAGCTGCCCCCTGCCTGCCCAGCACCAGCAAGGGGCACAACTCCATGCTGCCACCCCCACTGCTGCTGGGCAGGCAGGGGGCTCCTTGCCAGGTGGCACAGAGCTTGCAGCAGCAATGAGCTTCCCTGCCCAGCCTCACTCTGCCCTGCTGCGCTGGGTACCACCCACTGGGCTGTGGAGGCCCCAGGGGGAAGGCAGCAGGGTGGGGAGCCTGAGTCCACAGCAAGCAGCCCACATCCTCCCTCATCCCTTGCACAGATCTGGGAGGCACGTGACCCCTGTATGCCCCTCCTGAGAGTGTGCACAGAAGCAGAGAGCCTACCCTCCCATCCCCCAGATGAACCACTTGTGGCCCTGTCCTGCTCTCTGCTGGGGCCCTGCGGCTGCACATGGCCCCAGGCTCCAAGCCCCACACACTGCCCATCCCCAGCTATGCCCAACTCCCTTCCTGTGGGGGCCTCAATCCCCCTTCCCCACTCCAGACCTACCTGTGGGAGCTGCTCCCCAGGCTGCCTGGCAGCCATGTGCATGCATGTGTATGTGCGCACATGCACATGGCGCCCCCTGCCTGACCGCCCTTCTCCCACTCCCCCCAGCCCCTTGCAGGATGGAACTCTGCAGACCTGAAGAGAGCTCTTTGCAAAAGTGGAGCTTCCACGTGTTTCTCTGTTAAAATGAAAAATCAGTGTATTTCTCAGTTAAAAGGGAAAATTCACATTTTTTTCCAGTTGTCCACGGGAAATGGAAAACTTGGATCCCTGATCATCAGGAGACTTGTCTTCCTTATTCAGTAGCTATGACCTGAATCTCCTGAGGTGATTTTCTCACAATAATTTATGAAAACATCACGCTCATTTGTTATCTCTGGAAAAGCTCTGCAGCCAAATTCCTGCATGTGTTGATGTAGCTGCCTGGCCTACTGCACTCATTCTAAATATGGCAGGGCTGCAAATTTTAGAAAATACCAGCACAGTCATCACCTCACTGGTCTTACACTCTGCATAGTAAAATTGGTGCACATTGTGCTCTAGGACTGGGACTATTTTTAGGTGTTATTTTCGCACTGGTTCTGCAGCTGTTTTCAGTCACAAGCTTCTGGAACAGAAACAAATACACAGTCCCTGGCAAAGCAAGTAAAGGGGACAGAAGTTTGCACATGAGTCTCTCCTGACTCCCATAATTTAACACAGCAAGGATTAGAAGGGAGCAAAATATTCACGTGGGCAGAGGAGAGTCTTCTGTGTTGTATTTCTCCTACCCTTTGCCCAATGAGTGCCTATCACAGGTAAACCATGGAGCTCAGGCTTTACAGGCCAAGGGAGCATAGGATGTGGATTGGGGGGCACATTTATCACGTATGGTGTTACCCTGATGGTTCTCCGAACACTATCAGTTTTGTGGATGTCATATCGCTTTGCTTTTTAGCATTAGCTCATGCCATTTCCCCAACATGATATGCAATCCTTTAATTCCTTTGGTGGTGAAGGAAAGGGAGAGGGGCAATAGCACATAGGGTTAGCCATGGAGGCACAGGTTCTCCATTCAGTTTACTTCTGGAGGGTCTCCCAAGATGCATGTGCTTCAGAGCTAACATTTCTCCTGTTAGACAGTAGAAAATCTACTTCCCTCCAACATATTCAGCCCCTAACAAAAAATTAAAAGTCCGTGAGCCAGGGGCTGCCACTTCCTCTCTTCTATGCAGGATCAGCCACCTAGGGATTGATTTGAACTTGGTTATTAGAAGGAGTGGAGGGATCCAAAAAGGATTGTCTTGATTGGCATAGCTGTACAAAACAAAAATGTAGACTGAAGTATTCTACAAACCAAAGAAGAAATGCAATGACTAGCCAGTTAGCTCAGTTGGCACTTGCAACCCATCTTTTTTTGCATACTTATAGCAGTTTTCAGCATATATAATTTTTTTAAATTTGTGGATGTCTAAAAATTTGTTACAAAGAGGCCTCCAAATGTGTGAAGAATTGGTTTATTTTCAAAAAGTAGTTGCTACAGCTTTTATAGAGAAAATGAAGGAAACATAAGGTGAATTCAAAACCAGAAAAAAATCTTTTGCATACACTAACATCTCACAAATTGCTACTGCTGCTCCCAGATGCTTGGCACCTCTTCACTGCAACCAGCTCCTTGATGTTTTATTCCAAGAACTATGCTAAACCAGCTTCAGGGTGACATTCAAAAACTTAACATTAAGTCTTGAGTGCAGGTTTGACTTGTTGATGTTCATCACTGAGATCTGTTCACACACGTATGTGTTTGCAAACATGAATAACATCCTTGATGCAAAGTATTTTATTGCTAGATAGTTTTCTCATTAATCCTAACTGTTGAGAACTTATCCTTCAATGTGGTGTTACACTGAAGGTCATTTGGTTCTATTTGCAGCAACTGAAGGGCAACTTCTACAGGGATGGAGAACAGGTTGCTGTAAAGTCTGAACTCTGCTTTATGCCTTTGAAAGCCAGAGCAGTGACTTCAAGGTAGGTAATTCAAGAGTGGTTTCTCCCAGAAAAGGTATGCACAGGGTCATAAAACTGGGTCAAAGCCTGGTTTCAACCCTGCATTCTCATGTTCAATGAATTGATATACCTCATTATGTCCACCAAGAAGGCAAGGTCCTACAACCATTCTTCATCTTGAAAGCTT
Source organism: Alligator mississippiensis (assembly GCF_030867095.1). Lineage (NCBI taxonomy): Eukaryota > Metazoa > Chordata > Crocodylia > Alligatoridae > Alligator > Alligator mississippiensis. Next base: position 81,869,820 of record NC_081828.1, on the reverse strand, counting down.
GGTTTTGGATGTTTCTTTCTCACTCATAAATACTTTGATCTCATGTTGCAGTTTAAAGAAGCACTTTAAGACAGTGCTAAGACTCAGCCAGTGCACTCCAGCATTATATAGCAGTTCCTGCTGAAAGTCACCTTCCTCCAAGAGATGGTTGAACTGCTAATGGTTGAAAGACCTGGCTTGGTTCAGAATTCACTGTTTTTGTCACAAAATTCATCACATGGTCCATGTACAGAGTTTTGGCCCAGAAGGCAACCTAATGAAGAATGCAATGACAAACACAAAGCTCATAGCAGATGTATTGCACTTTGCTCTGCCACAAACCCTGCTTTCCTTCCCACCTTGAAATGAGCCCTATTGGTTGGAACAGTCATTACCCTTTTCTAATCCACATCTAATTTGTCCAAAGTTGTGGTCACACTGATAAAAATGTCCTCATCTGTATCTGTCTTTCATCAACACTAACTCCACAAACTCCTTTGTCACATTCATATTTTGATTGATGCCACAAACACAATTAGCTATGCAACATCACTTACATCTATGATTTCACAGAATCATAGAATAATAGGGTTGGAAGGGACCTCTGGAGGTCATCTAGTCAAATGCCCTGCTCAAGGCAGGATCATCCATGCTTAAGCCATTCCTCTCACCTGCTTGTCTAACTTGCTCATAAAAACATCTTCATAGTCTTCATAGACATTAGAGGCTGGAAGGGACCTCGTGAAATCATCGAGTCCAGCCTCCCTGCCATAGGCAGGAAGTCTTTTGGGGTTAAATGATCCCAGCAAGATATGCATCCAAATGTCTTTTGAATGAGTCCACAGTAGGTGTTTGCACCACCTTTGGGGGGCGTCTGTTCCAGACCCTGGACACTCAGACTGTAAAAGCGTTTTTCCTTATGTCCAGTCCAAATTGGCCTTCCAGAAGTTTGTGGTTGTTAGACCTAGTTATCCCTTGAGGAGCCGTGGTGAACAACTCTTCTCCCAGATCCTGGTGCACCCTCCTTATATACTTATAGGCTGGCACCAAGTCCCCCTGATCCTTCTTTTCTCCAGGCTGAAGAGTCCCATGTCCTTCAGCCTCTCTTGGCTTTTGATCATGCCACATCTGATGCCCAAATCCAGATCATTTTATGAAGATGTTGAAGGGTACTGGCCCAAGCCCTGAGCCCTCAGGGACACCACTGGTCACCTTGCACCAAGTTGATTTGGTCCCATCAACAAATACTCTTTGGGAACGACCCCAGAGCCAGTTCCCCAGCCACTGGACCATGAGATGGTCAAGGCTGCAATTCTCCAGATTAGTCATGAGGACATCATGGGAGACCAAGTCAAAGGCTTTCTTAAAACCCAGATATATGACATCAACCTCATCTCCCTTGTCCAGGCAATGCATCACCTGGTCATAGAAGGAGACGAGTTTGGTCAAGCAGGACCTTCCAGCAACTAAGCCATGTTGACTAACACTGAGAAAGTTGCCTTCCGTTATCCTGCTGATGGACCCCTTGATAATTTTCTCTAGGATCTTTCCAGGGATGGATGTCAGAGTGATTGGCCTGTAATCCCCTGGGTCTTCTCTCCTTCCTTTCTTGAAGTTGGGACCATGTTGGCTCTTTTCCAGTCCTCCAGTACCTCTCCTGAACACCACGAGTTTTCATATCTCTTTGCCATACAGTATACTATGATGTCTGCCAGCAACTTCAAGACTCTTGGGTGCATTCCATCTGGGCCCACAGACTTGTAAATGTTGAGCCTCTCGAGGTATTCCCTTACTTGATCTACATCAATTATGGGCCCATCTCCTGCCCCCTGGATGTTTTGCATCCTAGCTAATAGGGTGACCCCTTGGCATGGGTGGAAGACTGATGCAAGGTAATCATTTAGGAGATTGGCCTTTTCCTGAGCGTCAGATGTCAGCTGCCCCATTTGATTTAGTAGGGGTCCAATGTTGCCTTTGTTTTTCCTTTGACTTCCCACATATCTGAAGAAGGACTTTTTGTTGTCCTTGACTTTTTGTTGTCCTTCTGTTGTCTTCAGGCTAGCCTGAGTTCGGTTTCTGCCTTGGCTTTTCTAGTTTGCTCTTGGCAGGTGCAGACTAGTGCTGTGTAGTCCTCCTTGGTAACGATTCCCATTTTCCATCTGGTGTAGGCTTCTCTTTTTAGTTTTAGGAGGTCCAAAAGTTCTCTATAGAGCCAAAGGGGCATCCCAGACCACTGACTGCATTTCCTTTGGAATGGAATAATCTTTCGTTGTGCTTCAAAGATTACTCTCTTAAGGAACAACCATTCCTTGTGATCCCCTCTTTCTAAGGGGCCATGATCTCTTAGGCTAGACATTACACATAAACTAGTTTAAGTGATCAGAAACTGGTTTAAACCTGTAACAGAACAGGTGTTCAGTTTGAGAATGGGTGAAACTGGTGTGACGGGCTATCTGGTGGTGCTTTGGCCCAGGGGTTTTGAAAGGGTAAAAGATGATTGGAGGGCTTGGGATTCCCTTTCCTCACCAATGTGGTAATGATTTGGCCCAGGGATTTTGAAAGGGTAAAAAAAATGATTGGAGGGCTTGGGTCATCACCAATCAAGGCCCAGAGACTCACCCTCCATGTCCTCTGATTGGCCCCTCGGGTCACCTAGAGGGGGATAAAAGGGGCAGTGAAGCTGACTCAGAAGAGACCAGCAAGGGACCACAAGGAAGGAGTTTCAAAGAGCTGGCAAGAGCTGGGCCAGCAGGGTGGGAGCAGTTGCCCCAGAAGAGCCTGAAGGAGTGGGACCTGCAGACAGCAGTTGGACCCTCAGCAGCGCAGCATGCAGCTGGCAGGAGAGGCTCAGTGCTGGGCTCCAGGATCCCCCTACAAGAGGCTGTAGCCAGCAGGAGAGGTTCCCCAGCTCCAGCAAGAAGCTGAGCAGTGACCCGAGAGGTCTCCAGCTCTGCTTTCAGCTACTCCAGCAAGAGGCAGGACAGATCAACATGAGGCAGGGGCTCATGAAAGTTCAAAACCCCTAGCAGCTTGGAACAGTACCAGTGCCAGTGGTTGTGTGGTAGCATTTCTACCTACCATGTGAGAGATCTGAGTTTAAGTCCCAGCTGGGCCAAGCAGGGGTGAGTGAGATGGCAGGGAGTAATTCTTGTTGCAGTGGAAGGGGGTCATTATGTTTTCTCTTTTTCTCCCTTCCAGGTACCTATACTTCTTGTAATTTGACATTTTGTATTTTGTGCATTTTATATTTCGCCAACCAGTATTGTTTGTTGTGCTGTTTGTGTTTTATACTTTGTTAAACCAGTCTTTTGTCAACTGGATGAATATATCTCCAAATGTAAATGCCTAACCTGTATTGAATCCCGCTCTCTTGGGGCATTGTAGTGTCTCCTATGCCCCCTGATTTATACATGTTATGTTCCCGCTACTGTTTTTCTCATTAAAAGGTATATGGTTAAGTCTGCTCTATAAGGGAAGGAGGGTCCCTACACCTCCCACAGCGCTCATGGATCCCTGCTCTGATCCCTTAAATTGGAGAGGGGGTATGTCTTGGAGTGCTGCCTGGTTACACTGGTTTGAGATAAGCCTGGTTGAATGTAGTATCAGACTTAACTGATTTGGCTCAAACAGGTCCCAGACCCCGTGCTAGTTTAAGATAAACCAGACATCCCCAGCATCTCAGCATTCTCTCTGGGCTGGGTGGGGCTCTCTGCTCCACAGTAGGGCTGGCCCCTCCCCTCTGCTCCCTGGTTGAAGCTCCAGATACTGCAGGCTGCTTCTCCCCTCCCCTCAGCACTCCCTGCAGGAATTCCCCCCTCCCCTCTGCCTTGCTGAGGAGGTGTCTGTGTATTAGCTAGCACACCACATGCTGACTATGATCAATGCTGAATAAACAAGTACAATCAACAGGAAGAATCAACAAATAGCTGCCAATGTCCCTCTGTTGTTTTCTTAATTGGGTGATAAACACTGCTATCAATTCCCTGCTGAGCTAATCAGAGATCCTGCCAGAGCCTGGTCACACCCCATCAGCTCCATGCTGTGGAAGGAAGGTAGTGCTGCTCTAGCAACCCCTGGCTTCTAGCCTGAGCCACTGAAGGCATGTGCCTGCATTTCTGGGATATCTGTCCAGTTACAAAACTGATTTAGCCTAGCCAAGTTAAACTAACCTGCAAAGATTGAATCAATTCAGGCTCAGACTTTTTGAATGTCTGTCCCTAGCCTTAGTGCATGGCTGACCAGTCTCCTGAGTTTCTGAAAGTCAGCCTTCCCAAAGTTAAGGATTTCATCTAAGGATGAAAATTCTACAAACTCTCTGGGTAGCCTGTTCCAATACTTAATCACCCTCATATTTAGAAATGTCTTCCTAATAGCCAACCTAAATTTACCTTATAGTAATTTAAGACCATTGCTCCTTAACCTATGCCCTGTGGCCACAGAGAAAAGTTTATCTCCATCCTCCACATAACGATCCATCAGAACAATATTAGCAAAGTCCCACCCACCCCCCTGTTTTCTTTTCTCCAGAATAAGTAACCCCAGTTCTTTCAGCCTTTCCTCCTAAATCATGTTTTCCAGACCTCTAGTGATTTTATTATTCTCTACTGGACTCTCACTTGCCCACACCTTTCTTGAAGTGAGGAGCCCAAAACTGGACATTGTACTCCAGGTGAAGAGGCCTCACCAGTATTAAATACAATAGGAGAATCACTTACCTTGATTTTCAAGTGATGCTCCTGTTAATACAATCCAGCATTCTATTAGCATTTCTGCAACAAGAACACACTCTAGGCTCATTTTGGCTTACGGTCCACTATGACCCCCAGGTCCTTTTCTTCAGTACTGCAGCCTGGCTAGTCCTTCCCTAGTTTGTATTTGCACATGCAATTTTTTCATTGAAAGTGCAAGACTTTGTACTTGTTCTTATTAAATTTCATGTAATTGATTTTAGACCATGTCTCCAGTTTATCAAGGTCATTCTGAATTCTGGGCACACAATATCTGCAGCCTTTACTCTACATTTCTTCAAGAACTCTCCCTCAGCAAATGGCTTGGAAGCAGAAGCTATTTTTTGAGAAAGGGTATATGCATTTTGCATGATAACATGATGCATTTGCAGTTTGTTTTCATGCAACTTCCTGGTTAACTTGTCATACGTGACACAATGGCCTGACTCATCATCAGAGATCTGGGTTTTCCATTTCCTGTGGAAAATGTGGAAAAACGTGGATTTTTCCCTTTAAAGGAGAAAAATGTGGATTTTCCCCTTTGAAGCAGGGAACTATGGGTTTCACCTTTTACAAAGAGCTCTCCACAGGCTGGCAGAGTTCCAGCCTGCAGTGATTTGCTTGCAAAAAGGATGCAAAATCTTAAGCCAGGGGTGAGTAAAATGTAGCCCATAGGCCGTATCCAGCTCATGGAGGGACGTTGGCCCAGAGTGGGTCCCTCAGTCCCGCTTGGCCCAGGAGCGGTCTGGCCTGTGGCACATTCTGTTGCCCCCTGGGCATACAGCAAAGCTGGGGTGGCTCCACAGCTGGACTGCCCTCCTAGGCAGCCCAGGTGGTGGCAGCTCCTTCTGGCTGCTGCTGCCATTGGGCCTAGCCCCCATGGTACTGGCAAGGACCCGTGCACACAGCCCTGGACCAGCTGGAACCTGCATGCACAGCCCCAGCCCAGCTTGCCCCATGCCTGCTTCAGACTCGCCCACCTATGCTGAGCAGTGGCAGCGGTAGCAGCAGCTGGGCAGAAGCTGCTGCTTGGCATGGGGGAAAAGCAGCCCCTCCCCTTCACCACTGCTGGGCCCTTCTTGCTGCAGCTGTCTGAAGCCCATGCCCAGGCTGCCCTGCGGCTCCTCTGCATTGCCACTGCTTCCCCGCTGGGAGGCCTAGAGGTGGCACTGATAGTGACAGAGAGGAGTGGCAGGGCAGCCCAAGCATGGATTCCAGGCAGCTGCAGCAAGAAGGGCCCAGCAGTGGTGGGGGTGGGGGCCACACTTTTCCCCCACACCAGGCAGCAGCTTCTTCCTGGCTCCTGCTACTGCTGCTCAGTGTGGGAGGACAGTCCAGAGCATGCATGGGGCAGGCCAGGGGCAGGGCTGTGCATGGGAGTTCTGGCTGGTCCAGAGCTAGTCCGCTCTGCCAGGCTGAGTCAGGAGGAGGCATGGGTTTGGGACTACGCACGTAGGTCCTCACCAGTCTCCATGGGGCTGAGGCCAGTGCTGATCACAGACAGATGGAGCCACCACAACCTCTCAAGCAGCCTAGAAAGATGGAGCAGGGTAGGCCAGGTTTGGGGCTGGAGCTGTGCACTGTTGGTGGTGGCAGGGAGGAGCCACAGAGCACATGGACTTCAGGCTGTTGAGGGGAAGGGGTGCTGAATGGCCTGCAGCAGCTCCTGAGAACTGCCTATGTGGCCCATAGGCCTGAATAATTGCCCATCCCTGCCCTAAGCCCTGTCAAGAGTGGAAGGGGGCAAGAGCCAGGCCTGAAAATCTGAGACCAGCCAGGACTTGCTCAGACTCGCTTTGCCTCTTACAGCCTTTGGGGTAAGTAGGGCCTGTGGGACAGGGGCCCTGGGGATGGGGGGGTGCAGCTGGGGACTCACTCCAGCAGAGCTGAGGGGGCAGGGGGCTGTGGGTTGGGAAGGGCACTAATAGGGCTGGGAGGGGGCCCCAACTGTTCCCTGTGCCTGCTCTGGACTTCCTGCCAATGCACCAGGCAGCTGCAGGTCAGGAGTGAGGGGCAATGGCAGTGTTGTCAGGAGCAAGGGAGCTGTGGGTCAGGAGTGAGTGGCACCAGCAGGGCTGGGAGGGCAGGGGGTTGTGGGTTGGAAGCAGGGGGCACTGGCAGGGCTGGAGGGAGCAGGGGGCTGCAGGTTGGGAGTGAGGGACACCAGCAGGGCTGGGGTCGAGGCAGGGGGCCAGGAGTTAAGGGCACTAGCAGGGCTGGGGGATACACGGGGGTGCAGGAGGGTGCAGGTCAGGAGTGAGGGGCACCAGCAGGGCCAGGGGGCAGGGGGCTGAGGGTTGGAAGTGAGGGGCACTGGCAGGGCTGGGGGGTGTGGCTTGGGAGTGAGGCACACCGGTGTATCGGAACTGTTCAGTGGCAAAAAGCCATGTGGGGGACAGCTGCAGTTGGACCTGCATCCTGGTGTGGGGGGTGGGGAGCTGCTGCCAGGAGAGATCAAGTGAGGGGTAGGCAGGGGCTGAGGGTCAGAAGTGAGAGGCACTGGCAGGGTTGGGGAGGCCAGGGGGGTGAGGGTAAGCAGTGAGGGGCACAGGGAGGACTGGGAGCAGTGAGGAGCACCAATATATCACCATAAAGTGGTGGAGGGGACAGCCATAGCTGGACCTGTGTCCTGGTGAGTGAAAGTGGCAGGGGGAGCCATGATTTTCCGTGATAAGAAAACCAAAATCAAACGCCAAAATATATAGATGCTTAGAATTTATTTTATAATAATGATTGAAGCACTGGTAGGCTTCCACATTGCTTTAAAACTGTAAATATATCAATAAAACACTGTGTTCAATGGATATGTATACACACACACACACATATATATATGTGTGTGTGTGTGTATACATATATATATAGGCAGGCAGATGCTACCAGGACTTGAAGGGTCCAATCCTGCAAGGAAATTCCCAGAGAATGCAGGCTTAGACCCCTCAAGCCCCAGGAGTGCTCACCCAGGACAGCTAGAGAACATGGGTAGCTCCAGGCTTCCCACGCTCTCCCACCATAAAGCTATCAGACATCTGCTGCACTAAAGTGGTAGAAATTATTACCACTTTTTGTTGGACCCACACATTTGGATGTTTGAGGTGCGATAAATGGTACGGATGTCTGATTGTTACCCCTTGTGCCACCATAAAAATGATGGCAGTGCAAAGCTGATGTCTGTTTGCACCCAAAGACAAGCCATGCTTATCAGGAAGTATTAACACAAAACAAAAGAAAAAGAAAGAAAGAAACTAAGAAGAGAGATAGGAAAATGAAGACAAAATGCAGGGACACACTAGGGATGATATAACTGGCTCTCTCTTCAGTCATCCAGAGAAAACTAATATCTGATTTACAGTAGTAAAAGAAAGTGAAATCATCTTCAAATCTTTGATAAGTTTGTGGGAGGTGCTGAGAATCCCAAGAGGAAATTTTAGAAAAAGAAGGAGGAATGGATGACCCACCTCCATATGCCACATCTGGCCTGCAGGCCATATGTTTGCTACTCCTGGCCTAAATGATTCTACCATGGACCAAATCCATATGGCTGTTTTTCTGTGTCACTGTAGAACTAAGTACTTATAGTCATTGATTTTATAAAACAATTTATTGATGATGATGATAAGGTATCTGTGCATCCATCACAAATCACATATAGTAATAGTGCCATGGAACCCTGCAGAAAGCATTCATTTTCTCCAATATAATTGATCCTATTGCACTAATAGAACAGATTTGAGCTCTGTGTCTGGCAGCCCTGCAACTTCTCTCAGTTTGTTATTGGTAAAGTTATTAACTTTAGACATCAAAGTACATATACAATAGGCCTGTGTGAATAGGGAAGTATTCGATTTGGATTTGGCCGATTCAAGGGACAGTGATTTGATTCAGAGATTCAGATCACTGTCCTGAATTGATTCAGCTGAATCAGCTTCTGAACATTCAGCTCTGATTCAGAGAGATTCGGTGATTTGGCCATAGGCTATCACGGGGAATCACTGAAATACCTATAACTTTGTCATTGATTGTTTGGCAGATTTAGATGAAAACAGCAGGGATGGTATTCCCTTCTGAGGGCATGAAGCCTGCCAAATTTCAAAGAGATAGGTGCAGGGGTTTTTGGGAAACTTCACCTCAAACTGCTGAAAGCAAACTCATGTTTTGCGTGTTATGGCAGATTTAGATTAAACCAGAAGGGATGGTAGCCCCTTCTGAAGGCATAAGGTCTGCAAAGTTTCAAGAAGATAGGTGTAGGAGTTTCAGGGAAACTGCACCTCAAGCTTCTAAAAGCAAAACTTGTGACATGTGACTTTGTGTGTGTGTTAAGGCACAGCAGGATGAAAACAGCAGGGATAGTAGCCTGTAACAGGGGGCCTGTGGAGTGTTCGCACTAATCCCGTGGAGCATACAAACCTCAGTTACTAGCTTAGATAACAACTAAACTGATTATTCTTCATTTTGTTTTGTTTTTCCAGTGGTGACCACGAGTTCCACCTGCCATGTCTTGTTGGAAATAAAAAATTTATTTGGGATGATGCAACGTAAACACCACTAATAACATATCAATATATTATTGAGGTTGTAACTGTTCTCACAACATGGAGATCTTTATTTAATTTTTTTAATTGTTTTTAAACCAAAAAAACCCCAGCTCACAGGGTGTACTTTGAACTAAGATACTTTCTTTATTAAGAGTCTATCTAATTTTTATATTGTTATCTTTAGGTCTAAGTGTCTCTTTCATTGGCTTTATCAACAGAAGTATTTTTTTTTTCAGGTGACTGCTTGACTTCTTCTCCAGTAGGGGTAAGTATTATGTCTCTTAGAATATTTAAATCTTGAACATAAAGTCAAACAGTATACAATAAAAATAAGGTTTTATATTTTCCTTTTTTAAAATAAGAATATTTCAAAGCAAAACAGATTGATTTCACATTTAAGTGTTTGTTGCTTCTCTTAGTTTTCCGTTATTTATTTATTTATTTATTTAAATCAAGGATTCAGGAAAATTTTACTTGCCATCCTAGGTCTCTGCCTGTCTGTTCCTCTGCTCCTCCAATGCTGAACTGACTCCAGGACTCTACTCTGTCAGAACCTCTCTCTCTCTTCCTTGCTCCTTTATTCTTTTTTCTCCAGGCAGGTGCTGTCTCCCGTCTTCTTCAACACACCCCCCATCCCTCCTTCTTCACCACCAACTGCCTATTCCTCATGTTCCTCCACCCCCGCCATCCCGTCTCCACCCTCCTCGTATTCCGGGCCTCTCCTCACTTCATTCCACTTTTTGAATCATTCCAGCTGCATCAAGCAGCTGCTCTGGAAGTGCAGCTTCTTTCCGTCTTCTTCCTGTCTCTGGCAGCCCTCCCATTGCTCCCCTACCGGTTCTCTCTCTACATGACAGGGCCTTCCTGGTGCTTAGGCAGAAACAGCTCACGAAAGGGACAGAAAGACTCACAAAAGGGACAGAGGCTTGTGTGCTGTTTCTACATCCGTCCCCCAGAGCACTGTGATTGGAAGGGGACTCAGGGAAAGATCACAGTCACTGGCCAGCTACAGGTGTCTGTCTTTTCTCCCCCCCCTGCTTCTCCTCCCTCTTCTCAGTTTCTGTTCCCCTGAAAGACTCTTTCCGAATCCCCAAATCTTTTTCCGAATCTTTTCCAAATGGATTCGGAGGCTCCGAATTGATTCAGAGGGGTTTTTTGGTCTCCCTATTCAATTCGGATTTGGTGATTCAGCCTCCAAATTGGGCCAAATCTTCTCCGAATCGAATTGGCGATTGAAGTTTCACACACCCCTAATATACAATTATAAAATCTTACCATTTTAAGAGAAAAAGAGAGAAAAGGAAACATTTGGCATTTGTATAAAAAATAAAAGTGTAGCCTGAAAGGGAAGCCTCTGGATATCAAATATGGAATACTTGTTTTTTAAAAAAACCTTTCACAAAATGTGATGATCACATGAAAACAAGAAACAATCAGTGCTAACTTATTCTCTTCTCCTAAACCTCAGAACACAAAATAAAGGCTGTAGACCCCTGTCCAACTACAGGAAAAATAGCTCGCCTTGTCCAATGCTAGTACTCCCAAAATGAAGCTTGAAAATCATGGATACAGCATGAAAATATATAACTAACTAAATACTAGCAAAGCAGAGCAGTGGGAGCTTCAGGTGCTGACAGGTCTACACACAAGCTTCCCCAAAACCAAATCTTTAAGGCTACATTTTCAATCACAACAGGTAAGTATTGAAAACCCAAGGAATGAACAAAGCTGAACCAAAATAAAATTAGTATCGGGAAAGAGAATATCCATAGCCTAGGTAAATATACAGCAAATGAGTAATGATAGCTACTGAATGCTCATGATCATACTAAATTTTATCTATGAAATTCACTAGTAATACCATCAGTGTCATCAGTCACAGCAGTAGTAGGACTCTGTGGAGTTCCCTACTTACCAAAGATCTCCTGGTGGCCACTTTGGTGCACAGGGAGAGAACATGGTACCACTTATCTCATCTTGGCATCTGGTTTGCAGCCTGAGCTGCTGCCACTCCTGAATGTACCCAAGGCATTGCCTCTAGCTCTTTTAGGGCAGTTTTATTTTATACTTGATACTTCCCTCTCTTTCTTCCTTGCCTAGCTCCCCTCCACTTTGGCTCCTATTCATTGTGCCTTGACTTTTTTATTTCCTTTTTCACACTTAAAGGTTGAAAACAATGTCTGTCTAGCAGCCCTAAACTACCTTCTACCCCACAATCACAACCACAAAAAAGAACAACTCCCCCACTTTTGCAGTTAAAACCTTCTATATCTCTTCATACTCAGCAGAGTTTAATGTTACCAAATACCATCTGACCCAGCAGCTTCAGCTGCAGATCAGATTTTCAATTTTGTCTGACCTATTTTTCTAGCAGCTTTTAGTACCTAAATGACTTGACTGTGATTGGCCTTTCCACAGTGTGCAAAGCCTCCCTTTGCACCCCTGAGCAAGAGCCACAAGCAGTTGTGATCCCTGTGCATCCAAAGGGATAGTTCAGCATGTGTTTGCCCCCATGGTTCCCTGCAGCTAGCTCCAGGGAAGTGTGTACTGGTGTTCTTCTTTAAATAGTGCATCTGTGCATGGTCTTTTGCTATAAAGCCACAATCTAGCCCACAGCATTTTCTGTATGAAAACCTCCAACTCCTATTTTCCCCTTCAGGACCTGATTCCTCCTCCTTTCCTCACAATGGGCGCATCTATATGAGATGCTACATTGCCGTAGTGACAACCTATGGCAGTGTAGCTCATCACTATGGCAACATAGTGTCAGTGGCCACAAACCCTGATGTTGCTGCTACTGTGCAGTAGCAACAATCTACTGTGCAGTAGTTCATTGCCACTGCGCAGTAGGGTGGGAAATGATCTGTGTGATGCTGGGACTGCGCAGAACTGGTGATTACTCTAAAGCAAGTACTAAATGACTGCTTAGTAGCAACTGCGCAGTCGTGCATGCATGTAGATGCGCTCAATGAATAGTAGCTCCTGGATGATGCATATGAGTAAGGTATTAATCAAGGATAGCAGAATTAGACCTGGAAACATATTTCTTTTTATCTGGTCCTACAAATGCATGAGTCAGCATCCTTATTTATGAGAATCATGTAGCCAAAATCAGTAGAAAACTCAGGATGGGAATCACATACTATCTTCAGCAGCAGGTATTTGCAGGACTGGAGCCTCAGATTATGAGTTCTCAGACGGCAAAGCCACTCCCTCCCCTCTTTTGTACAGAACCAAGCACATTGCTGGCACTCAAGATATACTATACTCAAGCCACTATAATGCCCAGAAAGTATTATTCCCTTCAAAGATCTCCACAGCCATGTCTAGACGAGTAGATGTGTGAAGTTTGTGGTGCCATAAACCTCTGTGCTGCCACAAACTGCATACAGGGTATGTTAAAATGTGGGGCTAAATTTTGCTACCAGGAAATCCCAGTAGCAGAAAAAAGCACCGGGAAAAAACACAGCGTGGCACACATGACAGGAGTCTGTGCCAGCAAACACAGAGACTTGGTCCTCAAGGGAAATGCTCTGGATGCCGGCCAGAGCATCTCCACTCCTTCAGTTGTGCCCCAGCTCCTTCAGCACGTCTGGAGTCAGGCGGAGCCGGGCAAGGGCAGTTTGCCCAAAGTGGGACAATTTGCCCCTCAACAAAGCACATGTATATGCACTGCAGCACTGCAGTAAAAAGTAGCGACACAAATTTGAGCCACTACTATTTTTGCTGCCGAGAGCTCATGCCCCTGCACATCTGGATGTGGCCTACAGGGTTTTTAAAGCAAGACTTACATTTAAGCAAGTAACATTTTCAGCCTTCCTCTTTCCATTGTTCATCAATGTTTTTGGTTTCCCTTCATGAAAGGAAAGCTAACTGTGGTGATAATTTAAAAAAGGATGCAGCATTGAAAGAGTATTTTAAGTTTTTTCTTGAATTTGCACTGCTGAAAAGTCAGATTTAGATGGGTTTATGTGGAAACTTTCTCATACTATTCTAGTATTAACCATTGACACAGAGACTTCAATCCTTCACTTGTATATATACTTATATGCAGGCCCTTGTTGCGATATACTGTTTAATCAAGTTACTTGCTATATTTTATATGAAATGCAAACATAGGTTCTATTTCATGAAATCAAAATTGTCCAAATTAGATTTTATTATATTCCACGTGTGAGTTTCCTTTTTTTATTATTAAAATTAAGTTTGCTCATTTGCCATTTCCAAGCTAGTTGGAAATTAGGATCACCTTGTATCCTAGGAAACACAGTGAGAATTTTATATGTGATCAGATTTTTATCCACATTATGAAAAAAGCAGCTGGTAATTAGGTGCGTTATTCATAAGAAAAGCTTGTTGAGCACACTGTCTCTGTGCTTCTGGCTGAGATTTTAACTTGTTTTAAGGAACTACTTTATTGCATTCCATTGGTTCTCATTAAATATGATCTTCATTCTTCTATGGCCAACAGCACCATAGTCTACTCAAAGTAGCATCTTACAATAGTACTTATAAAAATATCAATATCTGATTGACCTAAAATATTGTTTTTTTATCTGATATTTGACATCAAAGTCTCCTTTCTGAAGCTCTATTGTTCATTATTTGTTGCTAGTGAGACCCTATCTAGTAGGAACTACTCTGTGTTGGGGATTGTGTAGAGCTGTATTTGACTCAAGGAGAGCCACAGAGCCATTCTGTAGCTTGATTTCTGGAGTGACCCTGTGCACAAAGTACTGCATAAATTGCTACATTTCCCCTTAAGGCTCAGTATATTTTCCTTTATGTGAACAAGTACCTCTGTTTGCTTTTATAACAGAGGCAAGTTCCTTCAACTTCTAGTCCTTCCTTACCCAGCATGACTTAAGTTAAACCAGAAAAGGCAGACAGGGAATTTACTGGCATAATTATACCAGTAAATTTTGCCACAAAGCATAGTCCTTAATTATGCACAGCAGAAAAATTAGGCTTGTAGTGGGTTTGTCAATTGGGATGGACTCTATTGCATAATTCCAGATTCCATCATCAGCTGCAGGTTGGCTCATTTCAGTTGTAGTGTCTCCCATCTCTAAATCTGGCTCAAGCACAGAACAGGTGGTACCTGAAGCAGTAAAAGAAACCATTTGTAGGAGACAGACACTAGTGCCTGTGCTCATTGCTAACAGAAATGATCAATGTCTCTTTCAAAGAAAGCATTGCTCACCCTGAACATATGGCCAACTGTAACTGGGAGCCTGGGGCTCGTGTTACTTTAAGTAGAGAAGCTGCAGCAAATAGAGCCCAGAAAGTTGAACAGGAGCTATGTGCAAGGCACGAAAGAAACACCGCTGCCTCGACAGGCAGGGAGCTGCCCATTGGAATGAAAGGGCATGCCTGCAGCCAGTCAGGAGAACTCTGCCCGGGATGAACTAGCTGCTAGGCAATAGGACAATAGTGCTGCTGCTAAAGCAGCTGTCATAAGCTACCATGACAACCAGCCCTCAGAAGAAACCCCTGGGAGGTGGGGGCACCACCTGACCAGAAAGATCAGAGCTTAGGCAGCCTAAAAACCTAAGGCCAGAGCCAGGGAAGGCATTCTGGCCCAGAAAACTGAAGAGCTTCCAACCACAGACTGCAGGAAGGGGCTCTGCTGACTCCTGGAATGACTTAAGGATGCAAGTAAGACACTGAAGGCTTGCAACCAGGGGGATATAACCCAGGGCAAAAAGAAGTCTTACTGATCTGACAGTAAGCTCCTGTTGATGTTGGGACCTGGCACAAGTTTAGTTTGTGTTACAACCAGTGGGCTTGGGCATCCTTGGTTATAGATGGTAGGCTGACTCCTTCATTGCCGTTTAGACCAGAAGTTTGAGTTTGGGACTATCAGGAGTTCGCATAAGTCCCAATAGTGCATGGGGGTTTCAGCCCAAAGGCAGGCTGCAGCCTAGAGAGAGATGGTAGTCTAGCATGGGCTGAAGCCAAGTAGGAGGCAGGAGACCCAGACAAAGCCAACGTAGGCTCAGCACCCAGAGCAAGGTAGAGACACAGCCAGGGACCCAGACGGAGCCAAAGAAGTCTCATTGCCCAAAGTAGGATGGAAACAGAGCCAGGGGATCTATGCAGAGCCAAAGTAGTCTCAGCACCCAAACCAGAGCAGAGTAAGTAAGGCAGGGTCCCTTGGCACCTTTGCCAAGAAAGATAACTGAAAAGCTAAGAAAAGTTATTTCCCAGATCTTTGCCAATACGTTGACCTCTTCAGAATGGAGTTATCAGCCAGGACAGAATGCACACTAGCAGATGATCTCTCCTTGGCTCTGGAAAAGGAAAATACCCATGTTTACACTGGTGGTCTCTCTGCAGCATTCAATATCCCCTCTCATGAGGTGCTACTATCTTAAAGACTTGGAAGGGGTGAGTAGGAATCCTCTGCGCTGAGTCAGATCGTTTCTAGTGAATTTGTCTCAGTGACCTGCAATTTAGTTGTACCTTTGCCTCTAGAGCTCTTGGTGCAGAGTTCCATAAAGCACACAAGTTACTACCACAATGAGATACAACTTCTTCCATCTTCACCTGGCCAAGAGACCCTATCCCCATTCAGAAGGACCTAGGCACTGTGATCTCTTGCTACTCAACTCCAGTCTTGATTATGTACTTTAAATCAAAGCCAGGAGCTTCAAAAACACCGTCTTGAACAACACACAGACTTCTCTGGTCATTACACCCACTCTTGGCAGGACACAGGTTCAAATTCCAAGTCTACTTCTTCAATGGGACAGTCCTCAGCAATATTAGGTACTGTTTCTACCACTGTGGCTGTATTACCCCAGAGCAACTACACAGAGAACATATAACAGGGATGACAACAACTGAGCAAGAAAAAGAGCCCCCTCTGTGGCAAGACTGTTGTGTTAGAACTCTCTTCCAAAAGAGCTAAGAATGACTTCAAATACAAACGCATTCAGATCAGTGTACAAAGCTCATGTTTTAATATAGCATATCCATTGAAAACACGTATTTCCATTATGGATCTACTCAGATGAGTACCCAAGGAGAAAGTAACCTTCCCCACAACAAGTGATTTTCATATTCATTTAAAAAAAATCGGGCCCTCCCAGCCTGCTCTGCATGTGTGCGTCTTCTGGTCAGTTATCTCTAAAACATACCCATGAAGTGTGCACAGATGGCACCCAGGCTTGGAGACCTCCCAATCAAAAATATTTTTTGAAAGATGGGCAGCTGTAGCTGGATCAGACAAGAAGATCTGTTGTCCTGCTGGCCGTGAAAATAGACAAGTGTGGTTATTGTCTATCTGTGTATTCTGCACAGAGCCTCCTCTAATGTTACCAAAGCTCGTTAAGGTAGGCATGAATGCTTATGGTAA
This sequence comes from Alligator mississippiensis, assembly GCF_030867095.1. Lineage (NCBI taxonomy): Eukaryota > Metazoa > Chordata > Crocodylia > Alligatoridae > Alligator > Alligator mississippiensis. The sequence continues at coordinate 81,853,219 of NC_081828.1, read as the reverse complement.
TGGTCACAACAGAAAAATTGAGAAAGGAAAGATATTTTAACTCTCTCAGAGCTGTGCCTGTCTATTTTTATTGATCCTGGGGTTTGGGTATCAACAGCTTGTATGGCATACCTTTTTGTTGGTTTGTGAAAAAAACTACTTTAATATTTTCCCTAAAAATAGTGAAAACTGATGGCATTTTTATTGTCTTTTTCTCTTTCAAGAAGCACACAATTCTCTTGCAGTTCTCACTGATTCCTGCTGAAATATATCAGTTTGAAGTCATCATCAATAAATAGATGATAGCATCCAAATAAGCCCCAGTGAAATACACACTTGACCAAACAATGGATCAACAAAACTGTGATTTTTTATTTTGCATTTGAAATGTTTGCACAGCCACCGACCAACATGTCAGATAACACTGTCCTTAGAGATTCACCACTGTCCTCTTTAACATTGATCTTGTCAAGGAGCAAGATGATAAAACTCACTATAAAATCAATAGAAATATAATTTTTAATTCTATGCTCTACTAACCATAAAATCCAGGAAATCTTCACTCATTCTGCTCATTGCTTTGGATCTTAGCTGCCTCAGTGTGTTACATTTGTAAAGAGTTGTCATCATTTCTGTTATAAATCCTAAATTTCTAACTTTATAATTAGAAAATTAACACTGCTTTTTCAATTTAAATGGGTTGAAATGTCAGAGGTAGATTTTGGCTATTCAAGGGCAGGCTGAGATGGTGTAGTCAAGGATGATCTTGATTTGAGCATGGGGCTGAACTAGATGACCTCAAGAGGTCCCTTCCAGCCCTATTTTCTTGTGATCCTATGAGTTCTGTGATCCTGCAGAGAATACAGCTTTAATGCTCAAAGCACAGCATGCCTGTTAGGGCTGTGCAAAATTTTTATGGATGTTTTGTTTTGAAGCTGTTTCAATACGTTTCAAGCGCAAAACAGCAAAATTGAAATGAAACAAAAGGCTTCGAAATGAAATGTGGGCATTTGAAACATTTCAGAAGTGTTGAAACTTTTTGAGTTTTGAAGCCAGTCTTGCTGCAGCTACACAGAAACTAAGGAGAGGGAGGGGGAAGAAGAGGGAAGGACTGCTCTGGTATTGACATCTAGTTCTCTGTTCAATTCCTGAAACTGCAGTGGATTGGGCCAAAAGAAATCTCATGAGGTTCAACAAAGACACATGCAAAGTCCTGTACTTAGGAGGGAACAATCCCATGCACCAGTACAGCCTGGGGATTGCCTGGCTAAGCAGCAGGTCTGTAGAAAGGGACGTGGGGGTTACAGTGGACAATAAGAAGGATATGAGTCAGCAGTGTCCACTGTCATGGATCAAACTGTTCAGAAACAATAGGCAAGGAAGAAGAGGAGGAGGAATTGCATTTTATGTAAAAGAGCCATATGATTGCTCAGAGCTCCAGTATGAAACTGGAGGCCATTGAAAGTCTCTGGGTTAAGGTTAGAGGTGAGAACAACAAGAGTGATGTTGTAGCGAGTGTCAGCGATAGACCACCAGACCAGGAGGAAGTGGTGGATAAGGCCTTCTTCAAACAGCTACTGGAAGTTTCCCAAACACAAACCTTGATTCTCATGGGGTACTTCAGTCACTCTGACATCTGCTGGGAGGGAAGTACAGCAGTGCACAGGCAATCCAGGAAGTTTTTAGAGAGTGCTGGGGACAACTTCCTTGTGCAAGTGCTGGAGCAGCCAACTAGGGGCTATACTCTTTTTGACCTGCTGCTCACAAACAGGGAAGAATTGGTGGGGAATATAGTAGTAGATGGCAACTTGGGCAACAGTGGCCATGAGATGAATGAGTTCAGGATCCTGAGGAAAGGAAGGATGGAAAGCAACAGAGTAAGGACCCTGACTTGCTCAGGGAACTCAAGGGCAGGATCCCCTGGGAAGCCAGTCTGAGGGAGAGAAGAGTCCAGGACTGTTGGCTATACTTTAAATAAGCCTTACTGAGAGTGCAGGAATGAACCAACTTGATGTGCAGGAAGACTAGCTAGTATGGCAGATGACCAGCTTGGCTTAGCAAGGAATTCTTCAGTAAACTAAGTCACAAAAAAGGAAATTTATGAGAAGTGGAAACTTGGATGAATAGATAGGGAAAAATATAAGAGCATTGCTTAGGCATGCAAGGATGAAGTCAGGAAGGCCAAAGCACAATTGGAGTTGTAGCTAGCAAGGAACGTGAAGGGTAACAAGAAAGGTTTCTACAAGTAGGTCAGCAGCAAGAGGAGGATAAGAGCAAGTATGGGTCCCTTACTAAATGGGGGAGGTAACCTTGTGATAGAGAATGCAGAAAAGGCTGAAATGCTCAATGCCCTCTTTGACTTAGTCTTCACAGGCAAGGTCAGCTTCCAGACTACTTCACCAGGCAGCAGTTTGGAGAGCAAGTGGTGAAAGAACAGGTTAGGTACTATTTAGAAAAGCCAGACATATGCAAGTCCCATCCACTCCTGCCTGGGGCAGCCTACATAGTGCTGTCACCCAGCTCCAGCCCTGGCCATGGCCCCAGCCAACATGCACAGCTTCTTGGTGGGGCTGCTCCCAGTGCAGCTGCAGTGGCCCATGTATTGCTTGGCTCCCCCTGCCTCCAGTGGCTCTTTTTTCTCCTCCTCCTACTCCTCCTGCTTCACAACTCTAGGTGGGGGGGGGGCAGCTATAGCCAGGTGGCTCCTGACCCCGTGCAAGGGGCTCCCCCCTCACCCCGTCCCAGGGACCTTGGCTACACATACCCCCAACCCCCGCCTTTCCCCCAACCCCCAGCCAGCTCCCAGGGCCTAGAGCACAAGCAGCTCTCCCCACACACCTCCCACACCCCCCAACACACATATTCCACACACCCTAAACACTGCTCACAATCACAGCCCACCCCCCACACTTCCCCCACTGACACACCACACCTACCCCCTACAGCCCCGACATACAATATACAAGTGTAAGACTTTATTTTGAGCTATTATGTAGTTGCCTCTATATATACTAATAAAAAACCCATAAATCAGGACAAAATTATTTTTTTAAATAAAATTAAAATGTTATAGTAGATGTTTGATTTTTTTAGTATATGATTTGGGGGTTTTTTAATCTATAATTTGTTAAAATATATCTTCTAAAAGATTTTATGTGGGTAACCTTCAACAGCTCACCACAACTCGTTAAGTGTCTCTCCAGCTAAAATAATTGCCCACCCCCAGTTTAAGGCATCAAGAAGCACAATTGACGTGATCTTCACTGCTCCCCAGCTGCAGGAAAAATGCCAGGAACAATATAAACCCCTCTACATGGCCTTCTTAGACCTTACGAAAGCCTTCAACTCTGTCAACTGAGAAGCACTGTGAAGGATCCTTCTGAAGTAGATACCACCCCAACCTCAATCATCAAGCTCCAGTATGTTGATGATACTATAGTGTGCGCTCACTCGGAAGCAGACCTTCAGGCAATCATCAACATTTTTGGTTGCCATTTCTTGCAGAAAGCTGACATTGATGAAAAAATCCAGCATTGCCTCAGATGTGTAAGTGTAGCCTTCAGACACCTAAGGAAATGGCTGTTTAAACACTATATCATCAAATCTGAAACCAAGCTCATGGTTTATCAAACAGTCATGATCCCCACCTTACTGTATGGAGCTGAGATGTGGACAACATACAGAAGTCATTGGAGAAGTACCATCAACACTTGCTGTGGAAGACCCAACATTAGCATCCTTTTGCAAGCAAAGACCATGAACATCAAGGTGATAATTATCCAATACCAACTTTGTTGGCCCAAACATGTCATCTAGATGTCCAACTCCAAATTCCCAAAGCAAGCTTTATTCTCCCAGCTCAGTCAAGACACGGGCTTAAGAGGAGGGCAGAGAAAATGCTTCAAAAACTTCCTCAAGGCCAACTTGAAAAAATGCAACATCAACATCAACTGGTGGAAGACTATTGTCTAGGACCACCCCAAATGGAGAAAAAGTCTCCAGCAAGGGTCTTAGTACTTTGAAACCTTATGACAACAGCAGAAGATGGAAAAACAGGAGAGCAGAAACAGCATGTTGTGGACTAAACCAAGAACCCAGAGACACCCACCTTGCATGGAAGCATGTACCTGAGCTGCAACAGAGTCTGACTATCCTGGATAGGCCTCATTAGCCATCTTGAGACTTACAGATAAGACAATCATGGAAAACAATCATCATCAACTGTGAGGGAGTCCTGATGACATTTTCATTATGATATTCAGCCGCACATTGAAAATTAAAAATTTAGGGTAAAATTAAATACACTGAATGCCATACATAACAGAGGTATTCTAATGACTATGCTATACATTTCATATTTAATTAAGCAAAGCCTTAATTTTATTAAATGGGCCTGAAGTGGTCACAGCCTCTTCAGGGTACAGCCTTCCAGGAATGTTGCTGTAGAATTCAGATCAAGCTTGCCGTATCTAGGCTACTTCTTCTCCTGATATGAGTCCTTGTCATGGGTTATCAGTAATGATGCAGTGTTTTCACATAAGACTGAGCTATTGACTGGCTTGCATGTCTGGCAAGTCTCATTTTAATATCCAGAAAAATAATGGAGTCCTTATTAACACAGGAATTTTTAAACAGCTAGGGGATACTGCTATGAACAATAAGCAGCATGGGAGTGTGGGGGATAAATCATGCCAAAAAAGCTTTAGTACTTTTGTTGACAGGTATTCAAAATTAGCGGATGAAAGAAAAAAACAGATGGAAAAGTTTGACCCCTGTTCTGATCTCACTTGGTGTGTCCCCCCAGAAATCAGTGAGATTACTCAGAATTTACACAAGTTTTAAGTGACATCAGAACCTTTTAAGTGACAACCAGAACCTACTGGTGAACAAGTTAAGAGGCTGTGACTTGGATGACTACACAGTCCGGTGGGTGGCGAATTGGCTAGAGGGTCGCACCCAAAGAGTCGTGGTGGATGGGTCGGTGTTGACCTGGAAGGGTGTGGGCAGTGGGGTCCCGCAGGGCTCAGTCCTGGGACCGATACTCTTTAATGTCTTCATCAGCGACTTGGATGAGGGAGTGAAATGTACTCTGTCCAAGTTTGCAGATGACACAAAGCTATGGGGAGAAGTGGACATGCCGGAGGGCAGGGAACAGCTGCAAGTAGACCTGGACAGGTTGGACAAGTGGGCAGAAAACAAGAGAATGCAGTTTAACAAGGAGAAATGCAAAGTGCTGCACCTAGGGAGGAAAAATGTCCAGCATACCTACTGCCTAGGAAATGACCTGCTGGGTGGCACGGAAGTGGAAAGGGACCTTGGAGTCCTAGTGGACTCCAAGATGAACATGAGTCGGCAGCGTGGCGAAGCCATCAGAAAAGCCAATGGCACTTTATCGTGCATCAGCAGATGCATGATGAATAGATCCAAGAAGGTGATACTAACCTTCTATCGGGCGCTGGTCAGACCGCAGTTGGAGTACTGCGTGCAATTCTGGGTGCCGCACTTCAAGAGGGATGCAGATAACCTGGAGAGAGTCCAGAGAAGGGCCACTCATATGGTTAAGGGCTTGCAGACCAAGCCCTATGAGGAGAGACTAGAGAACCTGGACCTTTTCAGCCTCCGCAAGAGAAGGCGACCTTGTGGCTGCCTATAAGTTCATCACGGGGGCACAGAAGGGAATTGGTGAGGATTTATTCACCAAGGCGCCCCCAGGGGGTTACAAGAAATAATGGGCACAAGCTAGCAGAGAGCAGATTTAGATTGGACATTAGGAAGAACTTCTTCACAGTTAGAGTGGCCAAGGTCTGGAATGGGCTCCCAAGGGAGGTGGTGCTCTCCCCTACCCTGGGGGTCTTCAAGAGGAGGTTAGATAGGCATCTAGCTGGGGTCATCTAGACCCAGCACTCTTTCCTGCCTATGCAGGGGGTCGGACTTGATGATCTATTGAGGTCCCTTCCGAACCTATAGACCCAGCACTCTTTCCTGCCTATGCAGGGGGTCGGACTTGATGATCTATTGAGGTCCCTTCCGAACCTAACATCTATGAATCTATGAATCTATGAACCTGATCTAGGTGAATTACACCAGAAGAAAATCAGCTTTATGCGAGATAGAAACGAGACTCCAAATACCTGATGGCCTGGATGACTGGGGCCCTGGATGCTGGCAAAGCATCTGATAACAGGGTCTCACAAAATCTGATTTGTTAAATTAATTCAAATTGGCTTGGCTAGGAAATCTGTCACATGGAGGAGGCAATGATAAAAAGCAGTGTAACCAGTTAAAAAGAGGCATCCTATGAAATGCTACAGGAACTGTCACAGTTAACTTATTTGTTAATGACACAGAAAAGAGTTAAACCATATTCTTGCATCCCTCCTCACTTCAGTAGGGCTCCATTAATGCCAGAGTATTTAAGTAAGGTACTTTGCAAGATCTGGCCCTATATTTGCTGCTATTATATGAGTGGGTGAAACTAGACCTGTTAACCATCCACAGAACAAGTAACTTCTTTGTGCAGATGTAAAACCGCTGAAACCACTTCCTACAGGGGTAGAAATGCCCCTTGATAGTAATGCTGACAAAATCCCAGGAGCAACAGTGTTCATTAAATTACACTGTAAATCTTGTGCTTATAAAGCAAAATTTCACATTGAGAAACTATTTCTAGACTGCCTAGACTCTTCTTCACATCTAGCTGGCCATTCCTGCCCTCCAGGCACAGAACACAGCTCAAATTTTGTAACCAAAGATGTGACTATATACCTCCCTCTCCCTTCTGCACAAGGTTCCTGTGATTTGTGTGTGCATACACTTTAAATGGAAAAATTAAAGCTGTGAAAAGGACCATATAAGTGATGTAAAAAAAAGTTTGTAGTTAGCACAGGTGCAGTAGTCATTGAATGTGTATCAGTTGCGTATCTTTTTCTTTTTACTGAATAAATGTGTTTTAAACTTTCATAGGGACAGTGTTAAGTTTGGTTTCCGAGTGCCAACTCTAGGGGATGCCAAGATTTTGAGGCTCTGTCTGAGCAGTAATAACGACAGTGTATTTTTTCTTCATGGATAGAGCACTGGATCAAAAATGTTCCTGACTCTGACATGCCTAATATTGGTAACCTTCCTGCCAAAAATAAAAATGAAAAAATTAAGAAAGATTCAGGACAGCAGTAAGTTATTTTACATCAAGTTACATGGGTTTTACATGTTTATTTCATCAACTATTCAATTAAAAAACGACTTACCATGGCAGCTGCCACATCACATGGTGCATATGCTCCCTTGTAGATACAGAGCAGCTATCAAAAAATGACTGCCAAAACATGTTGGCTGTTTTTTTTAATTATTATGCCATGCAGAAAAGGACTCATGCTTTCTGTGGAACTGCGGAGTGTCAGGAGCACATGATGAAAGGACAGCTGAAGGGAGCATGGTGAGGCAGACATCTTGTGGACCGTTATTTTGTTTCTACATGAGAAATGAAAAGAAAGGAAGTCTCATTATATTAAGAAACATTTCAGCAAATAAGAGCCCTCTTAAAGCATTTTATTTCATTGGGAAATGGTTCATGTGAATTCTACTGCTGGCCATTTGGTTAGTTTTCTTTGAGAAAAAAAAATGGGATGCTTTCCAAAATCCATATTTGATTTCCATTCATAAATCTGTGCATGTGTTAACCAGGCTTAAGCTGATTTAAATTTAAATAAATGTAATACATTTAATTTGATCCAGATTTGAAAAGGATATCAACCCTCATGCTTCAGGACATACAGCAACCAGTCATTGCCTTGGATGAGGAAAAAACTTGCCCCATCACACTCTTGTCCACTGTGGCGGTATTACATGCTCCTCTGAAGCTTTTGAAAACGACCTGCCTTAAAGATGGGATACTGGGCTAGAAAGACTAGTAGTCTGATCAGTTGTAGCAATTTCCTTGTTCCTTTGGTTCCAAGAGTAGTAAATTATCTTTCAGTTTGCTCATAAAAATCTGAGCTACATTATGGAATTTGCAAATTACCCAGGGAAAATTGCATGTAGCATTGCACTAGAGAAGAGGACCCACTGCATTTACAGCTACTATTACTACAGTCCTTTGAGAAGGGCAGCTTATGTCCCCTATGCATCTGGTCAACTCAGCTGATGGATGGGTGAAAGTGTGCAGCAATGTTTCATCTTTCCTTGCTACTTTGGGATACTGTAGGGCCCTTAGGTAGATTGTCCATGCAGGGTAAATCTCCCTGAAGAAACAAGATATGGGTACACAACATTATCATTAACATGGTAGTTAATATCCTGTAGGGCTGTGCAAGGCTTCGGACAGAGCTTCGGACCTGGAGAAGCTTCGTACACTTCGGGGTCCAAAGCAGCACATCCGGGTCGAAGCGCTGCCTCGTTCGGCTTCCCAAAGCGCTTCGGAGCTGCCTCGGAGATCCGGCCATAAGGTATAATGGGGAAACAATAAAATATCTATAACTTTGTTGTGTTTTGTCTGATTTGGATGAAATTTTCAGGGATGGTAGACTCTGCAGAGAGGATGAAATCTGCAAAGTGTCAAGAAGATCGGTGTAGGGGTTTGGGAAGAGCAGCACCCCAAATTCTTGAAAGCAAAACTCATGTCATGTCTAGGCGTTACAACATAGTGTGGTGAATACTGCAGGGATGGTAGCTCTTACTAAGGCCACAAAGCCTGCCAAGTTTCAAGAAGATCGGTGCAGGGGTTTTGAGGCAACTGTACCCCAAATTCTTGAAAGCTAAACTCCTGTCACATTTATGTGTTACAACACAGGGGGGTCAAAACTGTAGGGGTAACAAACTTGCTGACAAGTTTCAAGAGTATCAGTGCAGGGGTTTTGGGGGAACTGCTCCTCAAGCTGCGGATAAGCAAAACTTGAGCCATGGGTGCCTGTGGGACTGACTGTGTCTGTCTTGGGGCGGGGAGGGGAGACACTACCACAGGCCTGGCTGCTAAGCTGCTGTGTTACCAGTTACCAATCGATCCATCATGATTCACTCAGGGACCAGGGACTCAGGGACCAGCTCAATACACAAGACCTAGCTACTACATGACGACTTAATGAGCATCAATTAACACCTACAAAACCAGGCTAAGGAGAGGAAAGACTCAATACAGACAAACTGCCCCAAGACAGACACAGTCTTGGCACGAGTTTTGTCCGTCAGCAGCTCGGGGTGCAGGGCCCCAGAACCCCCTGCACCGATCTCCTCCACAGCTGGCAGGCATCACAGCAGGGGCCACCATCCCTGCAGCTGTCACCCCGCTGCGCCTTAACACACGCAGTGTCACCCAAGGCCCGAGTTTTGCTTGTCCACAGCTTGGGGTGCAATTCCCGCCAAACCCCTGCACCGATCTTCTTGAAACTTGGCAGGCTTTGTGGCCTCAGTAAGAGCTACCAGCGCTGCAGTTTTGACCCCCTTGTGGTGTAACACACAGCCGTGACATGAGTTTGGCTTTCAAGAATTTGGGGTGCAGTTCCCCCCAAAATCCTGCACTGATCTTCTTGAAACTTGGCAGATTTCATGCTCTCAGCAGAGGCTACCATCCCTGCAAGTTTCATCCAAATTGGACAAAAAACAAAGTTATAGATATTTCATTGATTCCCCATTATACCCTATGGCTGGATCTCCAAGTGGGCTCTGAAGCTTCGGAGCCGCTACGGCCGGATCGAGGTGTAAACCCGGTCTGGAGCTCCAGATCAGATTGCGGCCATACAAAGCAGCTGGATTTGAAGCCAGATTGGATCGTTGCCGACTTGCACAGGCCTAATATCCTGTTGATTTCTAGTACAGATAGGGCAAGATATAGTTTTACCTAGTAAAGGGAGCTCCCATGTCAGAATGTGAGGCAATTCTACCTCAGATGACATCCACACCTACCTAGCTTCCACAATACTGTGTAAAATTGGCTCTGTCCTCTGTATTGATTGAGGATACTGAAAAAAGAAATATAATGATTCTGATGGGTTTTAAAGATAACAGATTAGGAGGATATATCTTCATTGTAGGATCAAGCAAGGCTTTTGCTTGGGTCTCAGCGCTATCTCCCTCCTGAGAATGCATGAAAGCTTCCAAGTCCAGTTTGTGGCTGCTTTACACCCAGTCTAGTCTGAATGTCTGTAGGTCAGGGGTGGACCAAATGTGGCCCAGGGGCCAGATGCAGCGCACCAGGCCATTCTATCCAGCCTATGGGGCCCCTAAAAATGTAGAAAATTAATATTTATCTGCCCTGAGCTGCCTGTCATGTGGCCCTTGATGACTTGCCAAAATTCAGTAAGCGGCCCTCTGCCCAAAATAATCACCTGCCCCTGCTATAGGTGCATCTACACAAGATATTTACTGTGGAGCTGACTAATTAGTTCCACAGTAAACATCTCAGCATGTATATGTGTGACTTTATTAGATTGCAGTAAAATAAGAAACTAGGCCATAGGTTAGTACTTGTAAATACAAGTACTGTCCTACAGCAGAGTTTTTTAGTGCACTACAACATATGTGTAGATGCTGATGGGGCTGGCTAGGACATGAGGGTACATCAGTGCGGGGGCTGCCTGCCAGTTAGCCCCACAATGGAGCACCCTTGTGCCCCAGCCAGCCCCTCCACAACAAGTTGAGCTGGGTTGGAGCAGCTCAGGGCTGGCAGGCTGATCCTGGTCCCCCTGCCAGCTGGGGCTGCTCCAACCTGGCTCAGTGTGCTGTGGTCCCAGCACAATATGTGCCAGAGTTTATTGCTTTGAATTAATTGCATGGTAGATGTGCTGCCCAGGGTGTGTGGGTTTGAGCCTGAGTTTCCTTTGGTTTAGGCTGACAAACACCTATTTTGCAGTAAGAATGGGGTGAGTATAATCTAGCTAAACTAACATCCTGCCCATTTTTAAACAGGGAAAAAAGGAGCACCAGAGAATGATACATTGGTTAGCCTGTGTATTCAATCTCTGGGAAATCAATGCAGCAAATTACAAAACAATCAGTTTGTAGTCTTATGGAGAAAGAAGAGCGGATCCTAGCAGTCAATTTGCTTTGCTGAGAACAAATCTTGTCATATCATACAATCATTGAAAAATGGGGATGGAAGAAACCTCAGGTCACTTAGTCCAACCCTCTGCTCAAGGCAGGATCATGTCTGTCTAAAAATCATGCCAAACCATCTTGATTTCCTTCTTTGAAAGGGTTAACTAGTTTGATGGATGAGGGAGAATGCCATTGACACAATATGCCTGGATCTTACAAGTACAAGTCCCACATGACACTAACCTAAGTGAACTGAAGAAATGTAGACTAGATAGAACTACTGTTAGGGCATAAAATGCTGGAAAACTGTAAGCAAAGAGAAACTATGAGTGGATCCATATCAGAATGGCAGGCTTTTAAGTGGGTTCCACAGACATCTGTTCTGAATCAGATGCATTTTAACACTGTTTTTAATGATGTGGACACATGATGAGAAAGCTTCTTGATCAGATCTGCAGATGACAAAAATCTGGGAGGCTTGCAAACATTTTGGATCATAGGATTAGAATTCAATAGGATCTTAATAGATTGGAGAACATACAAAATGCTATACTGGATTAGACCAAAGGTCAATCCAGCCCAATATCCTCCCTCCAATAGTGGCAAGTAGTAAGTGCTTCAGAGGGAAGGTATATGAACAGGCCTTTTCTAGAGTGATCCATCCTGTCATATCCTTCCTAGTACTAACCACCATTGGTTCTAGGATTTTCATAGTTTCATAGTAGCTAGGGTCAGGAGGGACCTGAACAGATCATCTAGCCTGACCCCCTGCCACAGGCGGGAATGAATGCTGGGTTCACAACACCCCAGGCAGGTGATCATCCAACCTCCTCTTGAATTTGCCCAAGGTAGGGGCGAGGACCACTTCCCTGGGAAGTTGGTTCCAGATTTTGGCCACCCTAACTGTAAAATATTGCCTTCTGATCTCTAACCTAAACCTATTCTCCATCAGCTTATGAGCATTGTTCCTTGTCACCCCAGGTGGTGCTGGGGAGAAAAGAGCTCTGCCTATTTGCTGTTGATCTCCCCTGATGAGCTTGTAGGCAGCCACCAGGTCCCCCCTCAGCCTCCTCTTGCTCAGCCTGAACAGGTTCAGGTCCTTCAGTCTCTCCTCGTAGGGCCTGTCCTGCTGCCCTCTCACCAAGCGGGTGGCCCTCCTCTGAACCCTCTCCAGGCTGGCTACATCCCTTTTGAAGTGCAGCACCCAGTACTGGATGCAGTACTCCAACTGCAGCCTGACCAAAGTCACATAGAGGGGGAGGATCACCTCTCTGGACCAGCTTGAGATGCACCTTTGGATGCATGACACAGTATGGCTGGCCTTGCTGGCTGCGGTCTGGCATTGGCAGCTCATGTTCATCTTGGAGTCAATAATGACTCCGAGATCCCTTTCCATCTCTGTGCTTTCAAGGGGGGAATTCCACAGCCTGTATGTATGCTGTGGATTCCTTCTCCCAAGGTGCAGCACCCTGTATTTGTCTATGTTGAACCCCATCCTATTCTCATCTGCCCACTTTTGTAGTCTGTCTAAATCTAGTTGCAGCCTCTCTCTCCCTTCAAGTGTCCACCTCGCCCCACATCTTACTGTCATCAGCAAACTTGGACAGCGTGCTTTCCACCCCCTCGTCCAAGTTACTGATGAAGATGTTAAATAGTGCGGGCCTGAGGACCGAGCCCTGGGGTACCCCACTGCTCACATCTCACCAGGTTGAGTATGACCCATCCACCACTACTCTCTGGGTGCGTCCCATCAGCCAATTTTTTACCCATCCAACTGTGCAGGCATCAATGCCGCAGTCACTTAATTTATTGATGAGGATGGGGTGAGAGACAGTGTCAAAGGCCTTCTTAAAGTCTAGAAAGACTATGTCCACAGCGACACCATCATCCAAGGATTTAGTTACTTGGTCATAAAAGGCAATCAGGTTGGTCTGGCATGATTTATACAGTGGCACTCCTTTTGTTCTAATACTGATGCCACAGATATCAGCATCACTAATATTTTGGGACCAGAAATTTGGAACTGCTAGAAACTGCTTTGGTGACTAAATTTAGCCAGTGTGAACTGAAGAGAAGTTCCCCTGTTGCAGAATGTAAGAAACTCGGATTTGTTTCATTGCTCTACTGTCTGACTTGAATTATGACAAATTTTACCATAAATTTTACAGGATCTGGCTACTTTAAACACATAAAAAGGATTACTTAAAGTAGAGAATAGTATACTGTCATCTAATTTCTAATCTCAATTTCAACATCTAATTTCAAGTGGCAACAGAAATTACAATACACAGGATCCTTATCTTGGTAAGTACTGCTGTTATAATGTCTAACAACTTCATTCATTCAGGTCACTTAGTAAAATTCCCCTAGAGAGTAAGATTGACTGAATGAGGACCCTTAGGCTTAGGGGGTAATTTTCCATGTGCAGAAATCGACTCATAGCAATATGTTATCTACTCCATGCTTGACACTGCAGAAAAACAAATCTAAAGTAAAGTTACAAGTTGAAAGCTACTTTGGATCTAAGTAAACAGATTGAGATTAAAACTCATGAAAACCATGTTATCCATAGAACGGTGCATTACTACATTCTTGAACAGATTAGGATCTGGCAGCTACTATTCCAAGGAAAGATTCAGTCCCTTTTCCTTTAAATATAGACTCACACAGAATAGAGAGGAGGAACATCTAACAGATCACCTTGTCCATCTTTCACTGTTCCATTGTTTTCATCAGCACATTTTCAAGTACATTATTCCATCCAGTTTTAAAATGATCAAGCACTGCCAATTTGTGTGGGAGATATCTTTCACAAACCTGAATAGATTTTAGTTTGGAATATTTCTTTATATTAGCCTATATTATCCTTTACTCACTTTATTGCCACTTTTGCTACTACAATAGTCATATCTGCTTCCATTGCTCTAAACCACTTATCTCCCTCCTTGTATGTATTTCAAAGTGCCAGGTTTTGAGTGCAAGGGCTGTCACTCTGCCTGGTTGTTGTACAAACCTTGCAAAGGATATGAAATTTTCATAAGCCAGCCCTAACTACAGAGAATCTGACCCAGATAAATAAAGTTTGTGCAGTGTGGTCCCCCACAGGTGGCGTAACCATTTAAAAACTATTTAAATCTTATATAATTGTTTTTAAAAAAACAACCAACAGGTCAACTGTGGGAAGCTAAAGGGCTGGTTGGCCAGCAGGCTGCTAGCAGGCCAGGTGCTACCCCAGCTCAGAGGCAGCACCTGGCCTCATCCAACTCTTCCCCCAAACCTACCCACTGGAAGCCCGCTGGGCACTGCTCCCTGGGCAGGCTCAGGAAACAGTTGGATCGGGACAGGTGCTGCCTCTAAGCTGGGTAGCACCCAGTCTACTAGCAGACTGTCCAGATGGCCCCAGGGGGCACTGCCACCATGGAGGGAAAGACCGGGGCCTCCACAGCTCAGGCCACCCAGCCCACTGGCAGTCTGGCTGCAGGCAGGCTCCCGCTCTGACAAAAAAAAAAAGGATCAGGCCCCTCGCCATAACATGATAGAAAAATTCAAGTGATGGGCTTCAATTAAAAACCCACATTTAGGAGGCATAAAATAAAACCTTGGGGATTAAACCCCTGTCATGTGTACAAGTTCCCCTAGTTGGGATGATACTTAAAAACAAAATCCTGTGTGGTAACTCTTTAAATAAGATCACCAAGTTAATATGACACCTAACATGCCAAAGAAAGGCCTGGATGCATTGCCTCTCTTCTGGCATCAGTGTTCTGCTGTTAACACCAATATCATATTTCATAGTTTCATAGATGTTAGGGTCGGAAGGGACCTCAATAGATCATCGAGTCCGACCCCCTGCATAGGCAGGAAAGAGTGCTGGGTCTAGATGACCCCAGCTAGATACTCATCTAACCTCCTCTTGAAGACCCCCAGGGTAGGGGAGAGCACCACCTCCCTTGGGAGCCCGTTCTGTTTCTTTGGCCATACAGGCCAGATTCTCAAGAGAGAAGAAATCAAGAGTGAGCATATATTCTAACTGGAACCTATACATTAGTCTTGGAAGAAAGGTCCTCACAAACAACATGCAGGCAACCCTTTACTCTGGAAATCTTACTTTTATACCAAATATCTCAGTCTCAGAAACCAAAAACTGATTCTAGAAGAGAGCAAATTTTCTTGCTGTTTCTTATTAAATCAAACTCACAACATATGTCCTTCACATGCTATGAAAAAATTGGAAGATGATGTAAACAGAGTAAGTTGGTTCCACTACCATAATGGATAGAAGGGCAACTTATTTTATCTTTCAAGCAAAAGATCAAATTTAAGATCTTTTTGCCATTCTACCTTTGAAATGGCTTCTAGTTTGACTTTCCAACCTGGCACAGCTGGTGAACTCAGAATGGTGGGGCAGGTGGAGTGGCACGCGGGACTGGGGGAGGGGGGGGTGGTTGCAGCCGGCCAGGAGCTGGGGGGTTTGCAGCCTCCCTGCTCCTGGCCAGAGTGCCCAGCTGGCTACAACAACCCACCCCCAACCTGCTCCCAGCCCGCTGCAAAACCTACCCCACTCCCGGCTGGCTGCAAACCCCCCGCCCCTGCTCCTGTGTAACGTTCCACCCACCCCACCAGTCTGAGTTCACCAGCTGGGCCTGTTTCCAATTCTGAATAGCTCAGGAAGGGCAGCAATAGTACACCCAGACTTAGTATATTATATTATTGTGTAAGAAATTCCTAGAAAGAAAAGGTAATTTTCACATTTTTTTGTGCATCTTAGGTGATCATTAAAACTCTCTAAAGCTAGCATGTTCTACTGTTGTTCAAGTTCTGAGCAGTTCTTGATATGTTGATTACATCTAGTTATAAGACTTTCATGAATTCAGTTTTAAAAGGGAAAGACAAAGGTCTCAAGGAGTTGGTACAGTGCTACTGAAACAATTCAACATGTTAACTTAATTTAAATTAAATTATATAAACAAAGACATGTAACTGTAATCTCTTACATAGGTAGGATTTCTATGACTAACAGTTCATCTGGGAGATGGGCTTTTTTGGGGCTTTATGTTGGGTAATGACTATATGTGCCACCTTGGGAAAGTTAGATAAAAAATATATATTTCTTCTTTAAAGGCTTTGGCTGCTTGTCTCATTAATAATCCAAGTGGCTATGGTCTGACCTGTTGAAGCTTAAAAGGGCCATTTGCAGCAATCTGTTAAAATATGTATTTGGAGTTTTTAGAAGAAGTATTTAAATACATGTTTAAAAATAAATGAAAACAGCTTTAACATCATCAGCTGGAACAGTGTCAGCATTGATTTCTGGGTGTGCTCAATAAAAACATTAACCCACATTTTCCAATTATGTCATTGATTTTTTCGAAGGAGCAAATGCTTCTGTTCATCAAATCTTTTCAATTTTTTTTCATTCCATGAACTGAATGCTAATATTGGGAATTTAAGATGTGCTGATTAGCTCCGATTGGTCTTCTAAGTCATGTGGTGTTTTTTTGCATTTTATGATTAGTACCATGATTCTGTAGAATATTAGCATACATACTTCATTTCAGTGTGCCCATTCTCTGGGGGGAAAAAGAAATTAAAGGAAGTTATCCCCATTCTTGTAGAGCAGGGGTGTTGAAGATACAGTTTGAGGACTAGATATGGCCCAAGAAGCCTTATAATCTGACCTGCAGTGCTGTCCATGGATCTTGGACTGGGTCTGAATGCTGTATGCAGCCCTTGTCAGATTGGCCCTATTCACCACACATGGAGCAAGGGGCTGGATCTGATATGCATTCTGCGTGCAACACATGGAGTCAGGTCCAGCATGCACACTATATGCAGCACATGGTGTCAGGGTCAGCGCACACCGCATGTGGTACACAGGGATCATTCTGGGGCACACACTGAATTTAGTACTTGCACTGGGCTGGCCCTATGTGTTAGATCTGGTGCGCAGAGCCTGATAAGTTTTATACCCCTGTTGTACAGTAATGTTGCCCTTACTGTGGGCTGGCAATGGACAGATAAAACAGTTATACCAGATTCAGATGAACTGTGATAAGCTTCATTTCAATCTGTCCATGCCCTTCACCTCATTTCTAGTTTGGTTCCTGGATGAAAATCTAAGCACTCAGGTGCAATTTCTTGGAAGTGTCTATTTAAATTGTGGTTTCCTCAAACATATCAGAGAGAGATGGGCTGAAATAATAGACCTAATATTTCCTACTTTCCATAGACATAGGCTGGCTTGACCTGGGAATGAAAGTAGCATTCTGCCAATTTACACACACTTGCCAATCACCACACATTATAATTGCTGTAATCCACTACAGTTCACAGTAGAAGATGCAGATATTCAAAAATAAGCATGCACATTTTATTTGGCTCCTTCTATTTGACTCCCTCCTGATGGGATTTTGATGTCTCACAAGATTCCTATTCTTGTTGACTGTGGCAGCCAGATTGGAAAAAATAAAAAGGGGTATTTCTCCCAGATAATCTAGACATTTACATTCTTATTAGCGTGATTCAAAATTGGATTCCATTCAGTCAAACAGAGACAGTCTTTTTATGGAAATATTTTAAATTGTCTGAAGATTCAGATTCAGGTGGGCATGACAACGTTACTTGTATTTTGTTCAAATTATGAAGGTTGCCTGAACTCAGAAACTCACTTAATAAAAAATAAAGAAAAATGAGATCTTGGAGACAATGTGTAAAGTCTTGGCTCCATTCAGTCTATGGCAATACTTCCATTGACTTCTATGGGGCCAAGATTTCACCCAGTAAAGCTTCCATTAGGAACAAATCCTAGTTTACTAAACTACTGTGTGCCAGTCTACTCTGAGCACTGGACATGGGTATTCCTGTCTTATCTGCCATAAACAAAATTAAGGACAAAAAATAAAGTGCCAAGAACAGGAAACTCTGCAAAACAACTAAGTAATATGAACAGCATGGGTTTCAGAACTAATTGGGATAACTTGCCATTATGCTTAGAACTAAACTGTTTTTGAGTTTTGACACATTTCTCATTTGCTTTCAGCCTAACTTCCTTTAGTAAGTTGAAAAAAATATGACACTATCAGAATTATTGAAAAGTGTAAAAAAGTCTGTGTGTGAAAAAGGCATGTTAATGAAATATGAAGATACAATGGGAAATGAAAAGTAAACAATTATATATTTGGTTCAAAACAATGGAATAAAACCAATCAGTGACTATTCATAGGGATCCTGAGAAAATAGAAAGGAATGGTAAGGCTTTCTCAAAGGGGTAAAGAAAAGCTCACTGAATATAGTATATCCCTGAGAAAAACAAGCTAAAGACTACCCTAGCTCCTATAACAGACACCCCAGAAGTGATTAATTATTGATATCCTTAATTGATCTTTTGTGCAATCTCTCTCAGCTTGACACTAGCTTCTCTCTACTAAAGTGAGAGGTTAATAGATACACATTATGGTATTTTTAAGTGTTTCTTATTTAACCAGTATGAAGGAGAACATTAAAAAAAGTCTACCATTTGGAAGCATTGTTTTTACATACATTAATAAATTTTAGTGCATATGTTTTTATGTCTTAATTCTTCTAATAATCCCTTTTATTAGGCATGTTTCAGTGTCTACATTTGCAATTTTCTGTCAAAGAGATTTTGGACAGAATGCTGTGCCAGTTACTAAACTAGTATCTAATTTTGTTGGGTAAATTACAATTTGAATGGTCTTTTCACAAACAAATCAAATAGCCAGGAACCTATACTCTAGTATTGGTGCTCAAATTTGATTGCACTCACAAAATTGTACTTGCAGTTGATTTCAAAAAACAAACATGTAGGCCTGAAAATTCAGTGCTGTATATTTTCATACATGATTGTTTGAATCTGCTAGCTTTAGTTTTTCACTCTCAGTACCCTACTTAGTGGACATAGCCTCATTTTATTAAAGTTTTAAAAATTCTGTTACCATTTTCATGATTGCTATTGGATATACCTGAGCTTGCTTAATTCTAGTTAGCCCAAGTCGTTATATTGCCTTAAATCAGTGATCATAAATTTCTTCTTTATCAGGGAAACCCAGTTTAAACTCTCCACCCGTTCAGTTTCTTTTTCTGCATTTGGTTTCATTTTCAATCCAGACATTAATAGTAAATGTATGTTTCAAATGTTTCACTTCCCCTTTTCTTCCTTTCTTGGCTCCAATTCTCATTTTCTATTGCAACTATTTCATTTTAAGCACTGTATATTGTAATGTTGTTTCTGCTGTAATGCTGCTTAATGTAGCAACACAAACCTGGCAAGTGACCTGAATTTCACAGATCAAACTTCAGTCACACAGGAGGTTTAGGAGAATCTGAAACAAGAATGTTTTGTTTAGTTCCTGCTGTTCTGTTCCCTGCCCATGATCCTACTGCTCCCCCATCTGACCTTTCATGCAATATTCACTGCATGTCTAGGTGTAGAGCATGTCTGCAATTCCTTTTGGGATATCACATATGCAACACCTGATTAGCTGTCTGTCTCTGGATATGAGACAGTTTAAATGGAGTAAGACCAAATGACCTACGTGATGTTAAGGATACCTTTCAATATCCCGCAGGAATAAAATATTAGCTAGACAGCCTGGAGAAGCCCTGTGCCTCACCTAACATATCACATGTATCAGCTGATATTTCTGATACCTGCCTAGACTTTTTTTTAAAAGACACTGATAAGAAATACAACTAATATTTTGTAGATGAACAGGGCTAAAAAAATATTTAAATCCTTTAGTAGGGGACAGTGCTTTGAATAAGTTGAGAGAAAATATGGCTTTCTTTAACAGGCAGGTTTGTTAACAATCTAGCTAACTTTAAGAGGAACATGAGAGCTGTAGTGCATATAACTAAAAAAAATGAGATGCCAATTTGCTTTTGTGGCCTGTATCTAGCAGCAGTTTTGTTCCTAGGGTGCAATGCAGACCATCAGAAATGCACACTATGCAGTCTCCACTGGTAACTTTTATCCCTACTAACTTTGTGGTTTTCTTCATCTTAATGAAGTCCTTCTCCTTGAAAGTGTGGTATTAACATCTATGAAGGAAAGAACATAACAATAGCACTTGGGTTCTAGTAAGTGAAAGATGTTAGTAGCTTGGCTTAGCCTTATAGTAAATATAATTTATTCCTTTGTTTGGTTTACAGGCCCATTTGCCTTCTGGGGGTGACTATTTCCCCGTTTGGAATGGTAATCAGGATTGGATCTGGGAGGTGGAGGGGGTACCCTGGTGCAGTTACACTCCCACTTTGATTCCTGCTCCATCCGACTGCCTGGCAGTGGCAGCAGCATTTCTATTTAGGCAGCAGTGAAAGCATCAATTGAATTCACGGCTCATTAAAATCTGCCTGATTTCTTCTCAACTCTACATTTCACAGGTGTTAATGACCCACTCTCCTTTTTAATGGTCTTGATGTTCCACTAATCAAACTAGCCTTTCTTCTGCAATTCTGCTGTCTGTTAGCTGCTCCTGCTAATGTAGCTCCTCTTTCACAGCCCTGAGGACTTTTAACTCATTCCAATGAAGTTAGATGGAAGCAAAAACAAATATTAAACTGAATAATACAGTCTTACGCCCCTAGTATAGTAGTAAAGGTTCTAGTTTCTTTTTAACCAAGAGAAAAATGTGTTTTGTTATTTGGGATGATAAAACACACCATCTGTACCCCGCTGTACCCCACTTTTCAAAATCCCAGATCCAACCATGGTGACGATCCTACATTTACAAAAAATCAGTGTACTAAGACATTTTCAGTACGTAATTGTGCATGAGAGCAAATGCTGTCATACTGTCTTGGAAATCACATTGCAAAGTTAACTTAGGGGAGAAACAAAAGCAGTTTCAGTGACAGCATAATAGGTACAGGGTAGCATTTTCCTATTTTTACCTTGTACAATGAATAAACTAGCCAGTGATTCAGCTTTGACTCTACTTGGACTCAAGGACGTGAGGACCTATTCACTTTTCTGATGTTACTACTAACATGAACTGAATACTTTTAGAGATGTGACAACTGATATCCCATGCACTTCATACTGTTGACTGATATCCCTGGTTCATATAGTTCTGCATAACAGTACTACCATGGAGGAGTTTTTCTTCTCAGTATCTACCATCACTTACTGCCATTTCCCCCCATTTTATTTTCCTAGCTTCAATCTTCTTGAGAAAAAAATGCTTGATGAAACTCCTGTTCATTTGCCACATGCTGTAGGATTTATCTTTCCAGCTTGCTAGGCATATTAGCTTTTCCTTAAGCAAGATGAATTTTGCCAGCAGGTGGATCTCCGAAACAGAGAAATGAGGCTTTCCCCAGAGATCTCTATATCTGGTTGTGTGTTATGCTGAAGAATGGTCACTTTAGAACAAAAAGCACAGTTCTGCACTAAAAAATACAAATACCATATTTTCTTACATAAAACCTTCTTAATCAAAACCAGCTGGTGAAACTTGTGATGCATATTATATGCAAGAAAACTGGATCCCCACAGGTCCATAAATTTGGTGGCAGAGGGGCAGTGGCAGCATTAATTGCCATGGCTCTGAGTGACATTGCAATTAATGCTGCCACTGCTCACTCTCTGCCAAATTTCTGTGGGGACCTTCTGGGTCAGAAATCATGGCCCCTGTGCTGGTTTGGTCTGGCACACAGGGTTAGGCTGCAGCCAGGATTAGCACATAGGGTTAGACCCAGAACATGGCCCTAGACCCAGATTATGTGGTCAAACTTGGTACACAGACTTGGACTCAATGCTGTGGGGCCTGGCATATAATCCTGGATCAAGCCTTGGCATGTCAAGTCAGATCTGGTGCATGGCCCTGTTTTCGGTATGCAGGAAGGTTGGACTTGGCACACTCAGTCAGAACCAGCACACTGCCCTGAACCCATTGTGCCAAGTCAGTCTGTGGGCCTGATCTGTCATGTGAGACTGGCAGCAGGCTTGGGGGCAGGCTTGGCTCCCTAGCTGCTGCTACTCATTTTCTGCAAGGAGTACTTTTTCTTCATCCTGCCTCTTAAAAACAAGGGATGCCTGTACATGTACATGAGCACAGAGGCTTCTCCAACATGCTGTAATTACAGTGTGGTAATTTCTGCACTCCAACAGTCTCCTGCATCTTGTATATCAGTGTCCCTGTATTTCAGAATAGTGACCTGGACACTTTAACTAAAACTTGTTGAACAAGCTTTAGTTCAAGTACACCCCCTGCCATTTTGAAGTGTGCAGATGATGATACATGAGACACTATGGCAGTTTCATTACAGCAACTCTCAGAGCCACTCTAATTAAAGCACTGATACCCCCCCCCTCCCCCCCGGGGAGCATGTGTAAAAGCGCCCAAGGTGTATATTATATACGGGGGCATGCTGTGTGTGAGAAAATATAGTATTTAATATTTGCATATAAAAACCACATGGGAAACCATGCACCCAGTGCACCTCAGTAATGGCATTGTGCCCAGATTTCATATGGTATGACAACACTCTCTCCCTAGAGGTATTCATGTGGCCTGTTCAATATTGTTTTTAAAACTGACTCCAGCACGGTACCCACCAGTCCTTGCATGTGAGACTTCCCAGTCAGTGGGATAACTCCACTAACAGTTGGTCTCTTGATACAATTAAAAAATTACATAAATCCAACTGGTTACATCAGTTATAAACATCATCCTGCATGACTGTGCAAGAAGACATGGTGCTGAACACTAATGGAGTCCCTTCCTGGAGTGTCCCAAGGGTAGGAAAGTCTATTATTCCTCCTTTTTTGGTGGCCTGTGGATCACTTCAGAATCAATAAGCTTTGGGTCCTTTTTGCTCTTCCTTTTAGATCAACTTGCTGCTGAATGATGACTCCTAGCAGCCAATGACTTGGCCTCTAACACTGTTCTCAGTCTAGCTGAGTGAGCAGGTCTAGGTAGACCTAGCCTTTTTCAGGCTATCTAGGGCCTGCAACTGCAACTAGGGTTACCTAGGCATGTCAGTTCTATGATTCATCTACAACAAGCTGCTGATGTTTTCCATACTCAGGTTAGGCATACTTTTGAGGTTCCAGGGACCGTCTCCTTTCTAGAGTGTCAGGACAAGCTTGCTGATCATGCTGTCCTATTCAACCTTTTTCTTATGTCGTTTTTCTCAACTGCTGCTTTTGGGCTGGTGTCTGTGGAATCTTCTACTTGTAAATGACTGAAATAGTAAGGGAGTGGGAGGAACTGCTGTACTATTAAGAATTTTTAGATTCCCAAACAAAGGGCTAAAGTGCAAAAAGTGTGAGGTACTAGTTTATACTTTTCCAAGTTGGATGCTTGGCATAGACCTCTGTCAACTGACTGTTCCCCAATGGGCATCTCCTAAAATTTTTCCATGCCTTCTTCAGGTTATTCCTTCTAAAAATCATAATGGAGAATCAGATTGGGATTTAACCTATTTCACTCAGCAGTATAAAAAAATAGCGTGTTGGGGTGCAAAGGTGCAGCTCTGTGACTTTACGGAGCTTTTCATCATAGTTTTGTAACTGGACACTATTGGACTGTAAAGAGCAGAGACACGAAGGACTCAGTCTTCTTCCACAAGGTCTCACTTCATTTTTTTTCTAATAGGCAGGGTTTGTACAGTTCCAAAATCACCACTGTGTTACTGGGCCCCCCTCTACACATCACAGGTATCGCACAATTACCTTGAAACCAGTTACATGTGCACGGTACCTATCACACCATAAAAAATCTCCAACCAGCTATAAAGCTACCTCTTGAAAATGTATACTAACATTATAGCTGGTTGATATCAAACTTTAATTTGCACATGTAGCAGGGTCTCCCCTGCAGCTGAGAGCCCTGTCATCTCGCAGCCCAGCCAGCATGAGGACTCAGAGTCCTGCAGCTGTGGACACTGGGGAAACCTATACACATGCTCGAGAGTGGGGGGTCGGGGTGCATTTGAATTAGAGCAGCTCCTGTGAACTGCTCTAATTAAAATGCCACAGCATCTTATGAATTAAGTGTCCCACATTTCAAAATGGCAGTGGGGGTGCTTTAACTAAAGCTTGTTCAATGAACTTTAGCTCAAGTGCCCCTGCTGCCAATTTGAAACGCAGGGATGCTGAATACATGAAACACTGCAGCATGCTGGAGCATTCGAATTAGAACACTCCACCAGACTCGATTAATCAAGTCTGCTCCAACATATTCTAATCAAAATGCATCAGAGCATGTGTAAAAGTGCCCTGGGTGCTGGGACCTAGCTGGGTCCCAGAAGCCAAGGGATGCAGCTGCCCCTGGGGTGTATGAAACCCCCAGGGCTGGGGGATGGACTGCTGCATCACCTTAACTAAGGGGGCTCCCAGCTACAGGAGCCTGCTTCTTGCTGTCAATAAGGCACAATGGGATCTAATATGCAATCCCACAATCATGCCTCCTGCTATGCAAGTGTGGCATGGCAGGAAGTGTGAGTATGTGGATTTTGCATTAGATCCTATTACACCTTTACCTGCATATGTAGAGGGGCACTGACAAAAGGACATGCATATTTTTTAAGTCATGTACACACATACACACTGATAAAACTTGGAGCAGTAGCAAATAATTCACCTTTTCTATTACTTAGCTACTATGTTATTAGTACTAAGTAATATTACTACTATCTTCAGTCACATGACAGACTTGCTACATCTGCTTTTGTTTCTCACCTCTACAATATCATCCTCACTTGGTCTGATTCTTAGAGTACTATACTTAGCAGCTCATAAAGCTGCTGATTCAAATCTCCTGTGGATGGAGTAGTTTAGAACAGAGGTTGCCAGCTTCCTGGGCAGGTGCTGTAACCATTGCTGTATTTGGGACAAAATATAAGAAGTTTGCCCTTTTCTGTCTGACACCCACTAATCATAGGTTTTTGCCTCAGTATAATTCAAACCTTCCTCTAAGGTACACGTATATGGAATCTCATGCCCTCCTGTCCACAGCATAACCTACTAGATATGCTCAGTAGCTGTTGGATGCTCATGTGCCCAAACTGCACAAGGAATAGCAATGCAAACTGTGCAGTAGTGCCAAAATGAGTTACACATCTGGGTAAGTACTGTTTGGGCATGCAAAGTGAAATATGCCCATCACAAGACATCTGAAGTCCACTTTCAGGCCACTTCTATTCTTGTTACAGAAAAACTTTCTACAACTTGAGAATTAAAAAAAAATGCTAGTCGAGGTCACTAATACTAAGACATGCCAAATGTTCATACTTGTATTTTTGGAAAGTGCTAACAGTAGTTGAAAGCAAAAGGTGCTATACCTTGATGTTTTTGACTTGCATTAAAAAAATTGAATTGCATGTAGTCAGCTAGAACCCTGTTGAAATAACAGTCTGCCTTTGTTCACTGAATTAGTAAGACTGAAATATATGCCGCGTAAGAAAAGCCATAAAAAGGCAAGTACAGAACAATTCTGTGAGGCTTCAGAACCAATTGACTAAAGAATCAATGTCTGACTGATTGGTACTCTCATTGGGCCTCACGGTAGTTTGTAAGATAACTTACTTCACTTATCGTACTCTATCACCTGATGATTGTTGCTTAAATCTACAATTTCTAATACATGGAAGAGGCAAGGACTTGTGTGGGTGTCTGCATGTAAACGTTTACATTTTATCTCAACCATGCAGCTGGTCCAATGAAAGGTATCATCCACAAAAATCCTTGCCTCTTACATATTCATAGATTCATAGATTGTAAGGCCAGAAGGGACCTCGGAAGACCATCAGGTCCATCCCCCTGCACCAAGCAGGGAAGATAACTGGGGGTCAAGTGACCCCAGAAAGGTGACTGTCTAGTCTCGACTCATTTCGAGCTCGAAACAGTGAAATCTAAATGAAATGAAGGATTCTGAAAAAGCCTTGAAATGAGGGCAGTCAAAATGTTTTGAAAATTTTGAAATGTTTCAAGTTTCAAAGCTCAAGCTGGGCTTGCCTGCAGGGAAACAGAAAGTAAGGAGAGCGAGGGGGAAGGGGGGGGGAAGAGGAGGGGAAGGACTGCTCTCGTAGTAACTGTGTAGCTGGCCAGTGACTGTGATCATTCCCTGAGGTTCCTTGCAATTCCAGTGCTCTGGGGCAGGGATGGAAAAACAGCATAAAAGACAGCATTGTTTGAACTGCCCTGCTTTCTGCCTTGGGGTCTAACAGTTACTGAGCCATCTTCCTGCTGCTCAGGAGTGTTAGACAATGAAGGCTACTACTAGCATTGATTTGAATTATTTCCTACTTGCTAACTTAGCAAGTAAGATTCCACAATACTTTTTGACTTCTTCTAGATCCTTTTATTTTATTATTACATTCGTTGATTTATTCTTTTCAATTTTATAATTATATTGGATATTACACCATAGAATTTATATAGGAAAAGAGATATATTTATATTTTATTTCTAAACATTTATACCTTGCAGCATATTACATACATTATAGAATTTATATAGGAACACAGATACATTTATATATTTGTATAAAAACAAGACACTATGAAACACACCATGAAACGTGGTGGAAAGGCAGCTAGCAAGCCTTCAGGGAGGGGTGGAAGAGGGGGTAGAGGGAGAATTGTAAGTCCCCTCTAAACTGAGACACAGCCTCTTTCCTACAACTAGGAGGGATGAGGCTTCCAGAAGCAGCAAGGAGAGGGGAGCAGTGCCAGTGCCACTGCCTGTGCCTGAGTCTGCATCCCCTCCAAGAGCACCAGCCATAACCCCCCCCCCACCACCACCACCACCACAACAACAAGCAACAGCACCAGCACCAGCATGACAGTCTCCTCCACCCTCATTTCACTTCCCATGCCAAGTCTTCCAGTGCCAGATGAAGAACTGGAGCTGGACCTGAGTGCCATAGCAAAGGAAATTCTGGGGAAGGAGGGAGAATCGACTAAGTTTGTGCTCCACACCCCTCAACTTTCCCCTAGAGCCAGGTTTCTTCCCCAGAAGGCACTTCAAAGGAGGCTGAGGTTGAGGTTGTGAAGGCAAATGGCTCAACTGGGTCTGCTCCTCCTGTTTCTGTGCCTCTGCCTCCTGAGGAGGGGGAAAGTGCAGCATCCACACATGCACCCACACCCCAAAAGCGAGTGGGTAGTGTGGTCTGGGATCATATTGAGCTGGCAGATGATCCCATGTATGCCATCTGCCTGCACTGCCAAGCCAAAACCAGCTGGGGCAAGGGAACAAAACATGTGAGCACCACAGGGATACTAATGCCTCTCCACAGAAACCACCCCCTTGCCCTAGCTCTTCCTTAGCCTCGCACCATCAGGAGCAACTCCAAAGGGAAGTCTTCCTCTCACTCCAAAGTCCCCATTCCACCAAAGCAGAGGCAGGCCACCCTGGAACAGTGGGGGAAAGGTGTACAGAAAAGGGGGGGGTGTTACAAGGGCAAGCCATCTTGCCCAGAGCACTGGGGAGATGCTTGCTGTTGATGGCCAGCCCTTCTCCTTAGCTGAGTGGCCAGGA
Organism: Alligator mississippiensis; assembly: GCF_030867095.1. NCBI lineage: Eukaryota > Metazoa > Chordata > Crocodylia > Alligatoridae > Alligator > Alligator mississippiensis. Next base: position 81,825,711 of record NC_081828.1, on the reverse strand, counting down.
TTCAGGCAGCTCATGGCACTCGTGGCCCCATACGCACCACCTTCAGCAGGACAGTGATGCCCACCTGTATGAGGCATGCAGGGAGTACTTGAGGGAGGAACTGCACAAGGCAGGTCCACAGGGAGTCTTACACTTCACCTCGGACATCTGGAGCAGCCAGGGTGGAGATCACACCTACCTCTCCCTCACAGAGCACTGGTGCAACCAGTCAGGCTGTCAGTGGACTCTCCTTCAAGCTGAGGTGGTGGATGAGTCCCACACAGCAACAGAGATCATGGGGGCCATGAACCATTTGGTGCAGGGGTGGTTCATTGGACAGGGCAAACTCATCCATGGGTTCATGGTCACTGTCAGCATGTCCGTGCAGGGTACTGCCTAAATCCCTTGGTTCTTTCCTGCCATGACTTCGATCTTATTAAAGAAATAGGGAGTAAAGAGATGTTATCCTGGTTAGTACCCTCAGAAGGACCATGCTTGATCGAACTTCAATATATAGGAGCTTTATTGCTCTCTCTTTTACAGGCAAACTCGGAGGGGGAGCAGTCCATTGGAGTCATCTCTGGGATCCCCTGCACTCTGAAAAGGAGCATCCCCATCAACTTACTCAGGCTGGTAAGTGTAGTGCAGCGTCTCAATTCTCCACCACTAATTATCTTGTTAGCAGCTTGTTATGGGTGATGCCCGCTTCCCCTACTGGGCTCGGTCCTGGTGCGCGGATCTGGGCATTTCTGTCTCCTAGCCCCACTCCCCTTTTATCTTTAGGTTTGGGGTGCTGGGTCCCTGTCTCTTCAGGGGCTGGGCGGGTGGCCTCCACCCCACCACTGGCTCCTGGGTTACTTCACCGTGTCCCAGCGCGGAGCAGCGGCTTTTCCCCATGCTGCAGCTCCTCTCCCCTCTGACTCACCGCTGCTGCTGTATGCTTTGGGTAAGTAGCGAGGAGAGGTTGCCAGTCCCGAGCCTCAGTCCTTGCTTGGCCCACATTGGCCCTGTCACCTGGGATCCTCCCTCCTGATCCTTCTTGGCGAGGGTCCTTAATGGCGTCTCCTTCTTTTATGGTGCCCGAAGGCATCTTCCTCAGGCATCTTCCCTCTTCGTATTCCCCGGTGCCGAGTTCCATTGGTTCTCGGTGGGTGTGGGGCATCTCCTCCCCTGCTGGGCTGTAATCACCTCCAGCTGCCAAAACCTCTCCAGTAACAGGCTTTCAATCGGGACCCTGTTACACACCTCCCCCTCCAGTTACTTGGTTCCCTCCCCCATTGTGGGGTGTTAGGCCGATTGGTATGGATCCAGACTGAGAGGTTCCGCCCCCCGGGAAAAAGGGGAAGTGTGAATGACAGAAAGCAAAAAAACAGAAGAGCAAAAAAGGGGGGTGGGGGGAGGAACTGACCCCCAAGCAAAAAAAAAGAGGAGACAAGAATCTCTCCTTGACAATTCTGGTTCAAGTTAGAAGGTCCAAGCTTGGTACCTGGTCTTCCGGCGTGTCTTCTATGACGGGTCTCGTGTCCTTGGTAGGGACATCTACTGGGCGGGATGAGAAATCTACATTTCTGCTCCTCCATCCAGCTCAATGTTCCACTGAAAAACAGAAAGGTTGTAAAGCCAGGGACCATCTTATAAGCCTGGCGTTGTTCAATCTAGCGGTACTTAACCACCGCAGGGGTGCGTGGTCCATGATAAGCATGAACTTCCTGCCCAACAAGTAATATTGGAAGAGTTCTATGCCCCATCATATGGCTAGACATTCTCTTTCTATGGTAGGATAACGGACCTCAGTGGGCTTAAGCTTTCTACTGGCAAAAACCACTGGTCTTTTGCCCCCTTGTTCTTTTTGGAATAGTATTGCACTCAGCACTACTGCCGAGGCAGTTTGCAAAAAGGTTTTCTGGAAGTCTGGTGTATACAGGACTGGGTGCTGACAAGGCCTCTTTCAGTTGTTTGAAGGCCTGTAAGGCCTCTGGGCCCCAGGAGATTGGGTTTCAGCGCCCCTTCCTTAATTCTGTCGGTGGGGCTGCTTTTTTGGAGAAGTTGGGGATGAACCAACGATAGTAACTGGTGAACCCTAGGAAGGATCGGAGCTGTTTCAATGTTCTTGGAAGGGGGTGTTGTTTTATGGCTGCCATTTTATCGGTTATTGGCTTGATGACTCCTTGGCCTACTAAAAATCCTAAGTACTGCGTCTCCCTCTTCCCTTGGGTGCATTTTTTTGGGTTCGCCATGAGCCCTGCTCGTCAAAGGCTCCCCAGGACTTGCCATAGATGTTTGCAATGAGTTTCCCAATTGGGAGAAAAGATGATAATGTCATCTATGTAGGCCACCACGTAGTTTTGATGTGGGGCAAGCAGGTGCTCCATTAATCGTTGGAAGGAAGCAGCCACCCCGTGTAGCCCAAGCGACATTCTCTTGAATTGGAAGAGCCCCCATGGAGTTCCAAAAGCTGTTGTCTCTTTATATTTCTCAGCCTTTGGGATCTGCCAGTACCCCTTGGTGAGGTCTAGCATGGATATAAATCGGGCCTGGCCTACCTTCTCTAGCATGTCGTCAATCTGGGGCATCGGGAAGGCGTCAAACCTGGCAATCTCGTTTAGTTTCCGATAATTGACATATAAGTGGATTGACCCATCCTGTTTTGGCACCACTACTATGGGGCTCCTCCAGAGGCTTCTCCAGGGGCTTCTGGATTCCTAGATAATCCCATGTTTCTTTATTTGTTCAATTTCTTGCTGGACGATGGGCCAAAGGTGGCATGGTAACCTCCTCCAATGATCCCTAATTATGCATCCTGGTGGGGTCACAATATGGTAGTGGACTCCCCTTGCCTCCCCAGGTATTTCCCTGAAAATGTCTTGAAATTCGGTAATTAGGGTTTTCATTTTCGCCTGCTGGCTTGGATCTAATTGGCCATATACTCGGGGTTCCCCTCAGGCTCCTGTCAGGTCTCGCATGGTGGTTTTATTCTCTTCCTCCATCTCATCCACTGGCTTTACCAGCCAGCTGTCTCCCTGGCACCACTTCCGCAACAGGTTGATGTGGTAAATTTGCCTCCTTCACATCGACGTCATTCATAAGACTTTGCAATACACAGGCCGGGCAAGTTGCATCACATAGAAGGGCCCTTGCCACTGGGCCATGAACTTGTGCGTATTGTTGGGGAGTAATACCACCACCCAGTCCCCTACCTGAAATTCTCTCTTGGCCGCTCGGGAGTCGTACTGTTGTTTTTGCTTCTCTTGGCATTGGCTGGGGTGCCTCTGTGCTATCTCCCGTGCTTTCTGCAATCGCTCTCGGAACTCCCCCACCACCCGGGGTTGGGATTGGTCTGTCCGAGCTTGCATCCATTCTTCACATATTAGGTCTAGTAACCCCCGAGGGCTATGCCCATAAATTAATTTGAATGGGGCGAACCCCATTGAAGCCTGGGGGGTCTCTCTTATAGGAAAGAGTAACAGGGGTAGTAGGGCATCCCATTCCCGGGGATTCCCCTATATGCATGCCCTGAGCATTCTCTTAAGGGTACGGTTGAACCGCTCCACCGGTCCGTCGGTCTGGGGATGATACACCGAGGTGTGTAGTTGTTCAGTCTTCAGCCCCCCTTTAAGATATTAGACATATATTTTTTTCCTTGCTCTGTCAAGATTTCCCGGGGTATCCCCACTCAGGAAATCCATCATAGTAATGCAATTACTATAGCTGGTGCTGTCATGGACCTCAATGGTACAGCTTCAGGGAAGCGAGTGGCGTAATCTATGATTACAAAGATAAATTTGTAGCCCACCCTGCAATGCCAGAAGGGCCCAGCTATGTCCAAGGTGATATGGGCAAACGGTCATTCGATCAGGGGCATGGGTATCAAGGAGGCCCTAGCTGGTTTTGCTCCCCCCGTCTTCTGGCATTCCAGACGCTCTGCACAAAAATTTTCTGTCATCTTATATATGCCAGGCCAAAATACCTTGCATTTGAGCCTGGCCTCCGTCTTATCTCTTCCCAGGTGTCCTCCCATAGGCAGGGTATGGGAGACCCATAACAAGCCCTCCCAGTATCTCTGGGGTACCAGAATTTGGGCTCTCTCTCCTCCCTCAACCAGGTCTTCTACCCTGTAAAGCAGGCCCCTTCTTACCTCATAATGCGGGGTCCGGGGAGGTCTCAGATCTGTTCCCTCTTGTTCCTCAAGCTGGGATTTCCATAGGTTCTGGAACAAGGGCTCCCAGCGTTGCTTTTGGCGGAAGTCCCCTTCTTCTGTAGCATAGGACAGAGTAACATTTCAGCTAGCCCTACCAGGATCTCTACCATACGCCCTAGTACCGAGAGTTCCAACTTTCTTTGTGGGTAGGTATAGACTGCACCATGCATGCATATCATGGAGACTGGGGTGTTGGTACTACCTAGATGTGGGGGCAGTAAATTGCTACGCACCATTGATTGGGAGCAGTCTGTATCTACCACTGCTGGTATAATCGTGTCCCCTATACGAACCTCCACTATCGGCTTGTTCTTCTGGCCTGGACCTCTGTGACATCCAAAGCTGCAATCCATTTTCTTGCCATGTGGCTCAGCCACGGGACTGGGGCTGTGGGTCGACCTAGGACAAAACCAGGATATATGGCCCTTCTCCCCACACTGGTAACAGACCACTTCCCAGTAGCCCCCTGCACGTCCCTCCCTTCGTATGGTCTCTCCCCATCTAGGAGGCGCCATGGTGATCTGTCGAGGGGTGAGGGTGGGACCGCCAGCTCATTCCTTCTTGAGTGCTTCCCCTTCTCCCTCGGCCACTGCGTAGTCTTCCGCTAGGCGAAGCGCCTCCTCCATTATCTTTGGTTGATGGTGCTGGACCCATCTCTGGGAGCTACCTGTGAGATCGGTCAGAAATTGTTCTAGGACTATATTATCCATGGTCTCTTGCATAGTGTGTTCTTCCAGTTGCAACCATTGCTCGGCTAGGTCCCAGAGGACCTGCGCTAGCAAACGATGACATCCCACCTCGGGTCCCTTCTTGGCTCGGAATTTGTGCCGGTACGTTTCTGGCAAAATTTCTAGCCAATATAAAATTGCTGACTTCACCTTCTTATAGTCCCATGCCTCTACTCTACTGAGGGCATGGTAAGCGGCCTGGGCTGGCCCAATAAGGAGGGGCCCCAACCTGGCTGCCCAGCTGCCTGGGACCCATTTTGCAGCTGTCACCGCCTGCTTGAACACCTCTAGATAGGCCTCTACATCATCTTCCACTGACATCTGAGGCAGCCCTGAGCTGCCCCCTTCTCTCACCAGGGACATCTGTTGCGCTTTGATTTTTTCACAGAGAACTTGTTGGTGGGCCCATACTTGGATCCTTGCTTCCGCCTCCTGGGTCTGCATCCTCACCATCTCTTCCAGCTTGGCCTGCTGGCCCTGGATGAGTCTTAGCGTGAGGTTGTGCACTTGCTGCCAGTCTGTGGGTGCCTGTGGGTCCATGGCATCTGTCCTGCCCTTCATACTTCCTGGTCAATGCACCACTTTGTCAGTGTGTCCATGCACGGTACTGCCTAAATCCCTTGGTTCTTTCCTGCCACGACTTCAATCTTATTAAAGAAATAGGGAGGAAAGAGATGTTGTCCTGGTTAGTACCTTCGGAAGGACCACGCTTGATCAAACTTCAATATATAGGTGCTTTATTGCTCTCTCTTTTATGGGCAAACTCAGAGGGGGAGCAGTCCATCGGAGTCATCTCCAGGATCCCCTGTACACTGAAGAGAAGGATCCCCATTAACTTACTCAGGCTGGTAAGTGTAGCACAGCGTCTTAATTCCCTGCCACTAATTATCTTGTTAGCAGCTTGTTATGGGTGACACCCGCTTCCCCTGCCGGGCTCGGTGCCGGCGCGCGGATCTGGGCATTTTTGTCTCCTAGCCCCACTCCCCTTTTATCTTTAGGTTCGGGGTGCTGGGTCCCTGTCTCTTCAGGGGCTGGGCGGGTGGCCTCCACCCCACCACTGGCTCCTGGGTTACTTCACCATGTCCTGGTGCGGAGCTGCGGCTTTTCCCTGTGCTGCAGCTCCACTCCCCTCTGACTCACCGCTGCTGCCATATGCTTTGGGCAAGTAGCGAGGAGAGGTTACCAGTCCCAGGGCTTGGTCCTTGCTTGGCTCACGTTGGCCCTGTCACCTGGGATCCTCCCTCCTGATCCTTCTCAGCAAGGGTCCCTAACGGTGTCTCCTTTTCTCATGATGCCTGAAGGCATCTTCCTCAGGCCTCTTCCCTCTTCATATTCCCCGGTGCTGAGTCCCATTGGTTCTTGGTGGGCATGGGGTGTCTCCTCCCCCGCCAGGCTGTAATCACCTCCAGCTGCCAAAACTTCTCCAGTAATAGGGTTTCAGTTGGGACCCTGTTACAGTCACCAACAACGGAGCCAATATGGTCAAGGTGGTCCACGATGCCAACTTTGTTGGTATCCACAGTGTGACACACAAGTTCCACCTCATTGTCAAGTACGCCTTGGAGGGGGCACCAACACCACCAGCAAGCTCATTTCCAAATACAGGAAGGTGGCAGGCTACTTCCACTGGAGCATCAAGGGGAGCAAGATGCTGAGGGACAAACAAGCAGAGCTGAACATCCGTTAGCACAAAATCATGCAGGATGTGGAGAGTCGGTGGAACTGATGCTCAAGAGGCTGGTGGAGCAACAGAAGGCCATCCATGAGATGGCCTTGCTTGGGGAGATTGAGATCAGTGGCTCCCTTAACAGAGCTAAGTGGGATAAGCCCAGTTTCCTCAGACTGTTCTCATAAGTCGTGTTCTCTAGAGTAAAAAGATGGAATGCTCTTCTGGGCAGGAATTTCTTATATGGCAAGGTATCTCTGAGCTCTGTGATAATGCAAATTACCTGGAACAAAGTCAGGAGCAGGGTCTCAGGTTTCAAGTTGTAAAACTTGCTTCCTCCTTGTAAAATTATGAAGATTTCATTTTAAAAATGGCTAAAATTTGATATCTTCCATGTGTCGGGTATCAAGGTTGTAGCTGTATAGGTCTAGAAGCAAAAGGAATCAAAACTCATGGTAGAGGTAACATCTTTTATTAGACCAACTCTATTTTTTTGCAAAAACATCTTTAATTGCAAGCTTTCAGGCATAAGCACCCTTCATCAGGCATTGGAGAAAAGATTGTGAAAGTTCTCGTAGGCACAAATGAAAGTTCATATTTCATAGAAGAGTTAAATTTTGAAATGAAATCTTCATAATTTTACAGAGGAAGCAAGTTTTACCACCTGAAACCTGAGACACTACTTCTGCCTTTGTTCAAGGTAATTTACATCATCACATAGCTCAGAGATACCTTACCACATAAGAAATTCCTGCCCAGAAAAGCACTCCATCTTTTTATTCTTCTGTGAAATATGAAACATCATAACTAGAAGGAAATATGACTACATCCTGCTTGCCATCAAACAACTTGGAGGTAAACAGACTATTCCAATTTTTCTTTGACCTCAACCTGCATAAAATGAACTGTTCCAAACAAGAGATTTTACCACACCTTTAACTCTCCTATGAAATATGAACTTCCATTTCTTGCAATTAAAGAATTAAAATTTTTTTTTGCAAAAATCGACTTGGTCTAATACAAGATATCACCTCTACCTCTACATCAGATGAGTTTTAATTCCTTATAGCATTGATGACATTTTAGTTGTTGATTGTTTGCAGGGTTTTCATTAATGCCATGTAGCATTAAATAGCTGTGTTGTACATTAAATAGATGTGTTGTACTTAACTAAGTATACACAAACTTCCCTTATTCCACAAAAATGTCCAAAAATATCATGGAATCTGTTTTTGTGAGAAACAAATACTCATAAGGCTTCGTAAGCTATTAGTTCAGCAAATATTGCTCATATGGTTAACTTGCCTTCAGGACTTCATTTTTCCATTTTGATTCAACTGTTTAGGTTAATAGTTGGCTATGCTGACATAAACCTAATGGAAAATAAGATGTTGACACAAGCAGGTACGACTGTAATATGTACTTGATGACAATAGCATTGTGTCAACAAATCTAGAAAGAATTGCTGTACGTAAGAAAGAAACAGTGTGAAAGAAAAAAAAACATAATTATGTAGCATAGATGGATAATCAGTAGCATAACAGTGGGGTGTAAGTCATAGGTGTTGCCTAAGGGAGGGCACCGTAAGGTTGCTAGGGGGCCACCTCACCTTCTTGCCCCATTTCCCATTTGTAGTGACTCTAGCTCTAGCAAGGGAAAAGCAGAGCAGCAGCAGTGACACACACAGTGCTGAAGCAACAGATGGCAAGTCACTGCTGCAGGGGGAAGAGGTCACCTCCTTTTTTTTGTATGCCTCCGAAAGCCACTTAGCACAGATGTTGGCAGTAAGTAATGGAGGTGGCTTCACCCTTTACAGCATCAAACCTCTGGCTGCTGCCACAGCCCAGGACAGAGAACTGGCCAGCAGTTATTCCTCTGAGCATAATTCCAAGCTTTGTTCCACTCCAGTCAATAGGTTGATAACTTTGTCAATGAAAAATGAAATCCTAGAGAGAATTCATCATCAAAGCACTGTAAAGCCTGTGAAACTTGTTCCTCTGGCAAGCTAATAGGGTGCACACAGATGTTTGGGGAGGTTAGGGAAAGGTTAGATCTCATTTAAAATGGCCACCCAATGTAACTGAATTCAGCCAGATGTGGACCTTTCACTTAGATCCCTAGTTAGGTCAGTCTAAGTGTGAACTGTACAGAAGTTCCAGGAAGGTTACACTGGTGTAAAAATGGCCTACCCAATCTAAGTAAACCCTGCCTCTGAGGTTGTCTAATCTAGGTCAGGTTGGCCATTTTTAGACCGGTCTGTCTTTCCCAAACTCCTGTACAGTTCCAAGTGCAGCCCCAAAGCTGGGAAAGCCCTGCCACTGGCCCAGCCCCAGAGCTGTGCTTTTCCTACCTGCCCTCCTGTCACTGGGCTATTTTTAGCACCTGGTCCCATGTTGTTCCCCCACGTGAACAACCCCCTCCTCCCAACAGAGCAGCTAGCCCTTCCAAACCCCGCATCATGCAAGCCACTCCTGATGCCAGTCTTATCAAAGTTGCCCAGTGCCAGGAGCCAAGGAAGTAAGTCCCAGTGTGGGGAGGGGCAGAAGGGGTGGGGAGTAGTTTGGGCAAGGTGTCAAGGGGATAAAAATAGCCCCTGGTCCCAAGGTTGTGGGGACAGACCCTCTCCCCATCCTCTCAAGGCCCCTGAACTCACCAAACCCTCCCAGGCCCCACCAAATCCTGTATAGACCCCACCTGGCCCCCAATCCCACCACAGACACCGTCTCTCCCACTGATCCCCTCTCGTGGACCCTGCTTGGTTTCCTGATTCCCTGATTCTCCCTGCATACCCCACTAGCTTCCCTGACCCTCCTATGGATGCCTCCTTCCCCCACAATCCTCCTGTAGTCCCTGCCTGCCCTCCAATCCCTCCCTTGGATGCTGCCTGCCTCCCCAATCCCTTTGATTCCCCACTGCAGATCCCATTTGTCCTCCTGATCCCCATGTGCCTGCTCCCTGATCTCTCCAGTTCCCCTTGAGCCTGCTTACCCCCCACAATAGCCCACAATCGCAATTTACCTTAGATTGGGTGGCCATGTTTAACTCAATCTAACCTCCCCCTAACCTCCCCAAATGTCTGTACTCAGCCATAGAGTCTGTGTTTGGTGAACTTCAAAACAGATTGCCAAGATAATTTTTTCAGTTAGGTAGTCAACTGGTTACCAACATGACAAGGTAACAGAGCCATTTTAGCAGTTAGAGGCTAGCCAAATGTAAATTGAAAAGAGTGCAGATATGGCATATTTGTAGGAATCAATCATATTTGGCTTTACAGTTTATTGGAACTTTGAGCTAAAGTTCTGTAAGTTTAGGTCATGGTGTTACAACAAGGATTTTTATCATGTGGGGAATGAGTAGTCTCTCAGGGTGCCTATATACATGCAGTGAGGCTGCTCCAACACACTGTAATTACAGCACATCAGAGCAGACTCAATTAATCAAGTCTGCTGGAGAGTGGTAATTGCCATACTCCAACAGACTCCAGTGTCATGTGTATCAGTGTCCCCGCACTGAAAAATGGCAGCCACCATTTTTCAGCACAGAGATGCTGATACACATGATGCTCTGGGCACTTTAATTAGAGTGGTTCTTGGTTCTACTCTAATTAAAGCCTTCCCTTCCCCACCCCCCTCCCACCCTCCTGGAGCATGTCTGTAAATGCCCTCACTGCATAACAAGTTGGCACTTTAAAACCAGCTTCCTAGTTCAGTAGATTTTATCAGCAGTTGCCAATTGTGGTGGCCCAGTTACAATCTGAAAAGTCCCAAGCCATCCGACTACATTAATTTTAATTTCACATAAAAATATTTTATATAACTCATTATAAACTTAATTATATTATTTGGCCAGTCTTTATTAGGCAGTGATAAATACGTATTTAAAATAATTATGTAGTCATATTTAAAATAATTATGAGAGCCTATAGTTAAGTCCTGGATTGTTAGAGAAAATCTGGTTCAACGAATAGCCACCATGGATGCATTATTATTGCACATTTAGTAGATTTAAATTTCTTGTTATTTTGTTTTATGTGAACAGCAAGATTTATTAGATAAGGCAGGTCATTAAGTCATTTTTTCTTTTACAATGTCTTTGATTCAGTGAACTCAAATTTATGCTCTCTTACAGTGTGCTAACAGCTATCCTTTGTCTAGAAAGTCAACAGTAAATCTGAATTTAATAAACTGACAATAGATCTCAATGTGAAAGAGATTCAAGGCACTAATTCTTTTTTTCTGCAGTGACTTTGTAATTTTTAGACCAAATCTAACATGGAAGTATATTAATTCTATAAATATCTCATTTGTTTTATGTGTGCCTTGAATGCAAAAGTTGTTTCAAATATTATCTAATAGCAGTCCTATTAGCCAGGTGTAGCCTGTTTTTTTCACCCACAAAACAGGAATGGAAATCAGGTATTGTTTTCTAGCAAACAAAAGGAAACAGGATTTTGCACACCAACAACCTTCTGCAAACCTCCTTTGTCCTCCTAAAGCTCAGTACCTTCACTCCCCTCCCCACTACAACTTTGTGAAATGGCCGTAAGTTAGTAGAGCATTGTGGGTATTGCCATGACAAGGAACACATTTAGCAACGTACTTTCTTTTCTGTGTCCCTTGCAAGTAAAAAATTTGGGGAATTCTCTTCTCTCTTACTATCCATAGAGTAGGACAATATATTTTCGGGTTTCTCCACATAAGGAAATTTGTCAGAAAAACTACAATCACAGACTGATGGAGTTATGCCAGTATAAATCTCTGTAAGAATACTGGCACTCTTTTTTAAGAATGTACATGCAGTGGGGTTTATACTAGTATAAATACAGCACTCTAATTATAGCAGTATAGTGCTGTTCCATTAAAGTTTGGTTGATAAATACAATATGCCTGTTTGCTCCACAACCATCCCCACAGACAAGGACACAGTAGGCTCTTGAGTTAGAAAGAGTTTTTTATTTGGTTGTATTCTTATCCTATTACAAATACTGAGAGAAGTGCCAATGTTCCCCTGCATTCTAACCTGGCTACATATTTATCACTGCCTGCTAAAGACTGGATAAAATTACAATATTGTTTCACATTTGACCCAACTAAATGGAAATTTGGTACTTGTAAACTAGCTCTCATACCCTAGGGTATGTACAGACAAATCTACACGTGCCTCTTGCTGCATCTCAAAGCAATTTCAGACATGGCAAGAGGCACACTAGGAACAAAAAAAATTCCCCACGCTGAATATTTGCAGTGTGGGCTCAAAATTTGATACCTGGATATCCAGGTATAAAAAAAAAACCCCAAACCCCCAGAAAAATGTGGCCCCAGGTGTCAGCCCAAGCAGCCCTGAGGCAACTGGAGGCTTAGGTCCACAAAAGATATGCTCCGGTAGCCAGTCACAGCATCTCTATGCCTGCCTCTTACCCTGATGCTGCAGCATGCTACCTGCCTGTGCAGGGCAAACAGCGATGCAGGCTGCAGTGGACCCGGACTCTATTCCAGGTAAGTAAGGGGTAGAGAGGGCTGGATGGGGGGCGGACTGTGAGGATGCCATCAGGGGACTCAGGTCCTTCAGGCACAGCGCCCCCACCCCCCCCAATGTGGTGCAGGGCAGCGCAGCTCAGCTCAGCCCCAGCTGCCTGGCATCCAACGCTGCCTGTGCCATATTGCACAGGCCTGGCCCAGCACAGCGCACTTTGCACCTTCAGGCAGCTCCAGGACACTCAGGCTGTCACCTGGGGCCTCACACCACTCACAGGGACAACCTGTTGCACCAGGTTGGGTCCTGTGTGCATGGAACCAGCCTGGCCCAATGGCGCACAGGGCCCATATAGTGCTGGGTGCCAGGTGACCGGGGCCGAGACGCACTGCCCTTTTGGGAGGCTGTTTCAGGAGGGCCACAAGTACCCCAATGGCCACTGCTGCTGTGGGTAAGCTGTGGGCCATGCGGGGGAGCTGTGAATCATGCAGTGGGGATGGGGCCCTGCAGGGGGGCATATGGGCCCTGCAGAGGGGACAGTCCATGTGCTGTGTAGGGTCCCCCACACAGTGGCCCCCACACCCACAATCCCCCCACACCTACCCACATACCCCACAACCCCACATCCCTCCATACCCACCCACACACCCCCATACCCTTCCCACGCCCTTCTGCAAACCCCACATTCCCCCCATCATGTACCTACCATGCCTAGCTGCCAAACAGGATGAGACCTGCTGACAGAAGCTGTGGCTGCAGGGGCAGCTGTCCCCACATTCTAGTTAGTGAAGGGGTCAGGGGGAACTCTAACTGTTCTATGATAAGAAAACCAAAAACAAACATCAAAACATTCTCTCTCTCTCTCTCTTTATATATATATATAGAGAGAGAGAGAGAGAGCGAGAGAGAGAGAGACCACTAACACCAAATGACCACTACATATACACACACACACACACACACACACACACACACACACACACACACACACACACACACAGTGGTCATTTTTTTAATTGTGGAAGAACATGGATTTGGGGGAATTTTAAAGAGTGAATTTGGAATTTTTATCAGAGATTTTGCAGTTTTTAAATAGGAAACACCAGGATTCCTGCTAGTGAGGCAAGTGGCAGGACCCAAGTAGGGTCCTCAGGGCTAGCACCTGGGACCCAGCTGGAGGTGGATGACTTCCTGGTGACTTGGGGCCAGGAGGACATGCTTTAACAGTTCAAAGCAGGCCACCGCACTGAGAACATCTTCCAGGCAATAGCTGCCCAGATGGCCCATTAGTGCCACACAAAGGCCAATTCTGCAGCCACAGCCTGCTGCTAGCATGCCTCTGCTGCAGCCGTGCAGTCCCCATCTGGGTCTGGCAGGCATGCTGCCTTGAGGCCACATGCTGAGGCAGGTGGCAGCAGGTCATAGCCATGCAGCACACCCCACTGGAAGACTGCTGCAGTGGGTAGAGGGTGCAGGGAACTCTCGGTTAGGGCTGCTTCAGCAGTCCAGCTGGCACAAGGGGCTAGTGTCCCCAGATACCAATTGGCAGGCCCCAGAAGCTCCTGTCTATTTGTATCATCCAATTTACCATGGGCCCTAAGGCAACTAAGTTCTAGGGACATAATGTACAGGGTCCACTGGGTCAGGCCCAGGAGAAGGTTGACCAGGCAGAGAAGCCACCAGCTGACGTCCCCAGTGGCTCATGGGATGAGGGTGGAGTACAGGCTCAGCCACTGGGGTGCTTCAGCTGTGCCCTCACCAAGCAGGTCCCACCACTTCGTGTCTGGACAACGACAAACTCCAGTCATCTGCAGGACACGGGGGGGAGAGGGGAGGGGTGGGGACCGCCATCACCCAGGACCTAGTCAACAAAGGCAAGGGCACTGGGAGGTAGGGCAGATTTCACCTCCTGAACTAAGCGGCAGCCCCAGAAGCTCCTGCCTATTTGTATCTTTCAAGCATCACGGGCCCTAAGGCCCACCCAGTAACTAATAACCCCTACTGTGTGGGGCCAATGGGTAAAAGAAACAACAAAATTCTTAGGAAAACAAAGGCAAAAAACAAGACAGGAGTGACGTGAAGATCAAAGGGTGAACAAAAAAAATGAATGCTCCAGAAGCCCACTTGGCCAGGACCAAGAGGAAGTTAACCAGGAGATCCCAGGACTTGGTGGGGCCGCTGATGTGGTGCCCAAAAATAAAAAGGTGGGGAGTGAAGTTGAGGTTCCCAGTGGTTCATGGGATGACAGTGGAGTACAGACTCAGCCACTGGGGTGCCCCAACCATGCCTTCACTGAGCAGGTCCCGCCAATTGGTGTCTGGGTGGGACGCAAGGGCAGCATGATGGACTGGTCTGGTATCCTCTAGCCAGCTCAGGTGGTAGAGTAGGGAGCTCTGTGAGGCTGAGGTGCCAGCCCCACAACAAACTCCAGTGGGCTGGAGGACACTGGGGGGGTGGGGACCACCACTGCACAGCACCTGGTCAATAAAGGCAAAGACATCAGGAAGCAGGGCAGATTTCACCTCCTGGACCAGACAGTAGGTTGCACATGTCATGGCTAGACACATGCGCCAGGCCAGCACAGCGGGGTCCACCCACTCCTGCCTATCATAGTCCAGGAGGTCTCTGATACAGGTTACACAAGCCAGGATCAACTTCTGTTGCAACTGGGGTGCCTCTGGGGGTTCCAGAGGAGGAGCTCAACAAGCAGGTTGACACCCTGGGCAAGTGTCACAGGGGACCTGGAGGCAGACACCAGCCTTCAGGCCCAGAGGAGGTCCTGGTAGAACTCTGGCAGCCCTCACAGGTCCTGCAGGGAGAAACCTCACAGGCTGAGGAGCTGCCAGTCATATCAGAGCCCCTGGAAGTGGCAGAGGAAGGCGTGCCCCAGGTGGCCCCATGTCGCATGGCTACTGACACTGTATAGCAGTCGCTGCAGGGCCTGAAGGTGGAACGTCAGGACCTGGCTGCACAGGCAAACCAGGCCCTGGCTGTCCCCCCACAAGGAAAGGCTCAGGACCTTTGCTGTGACCCAGTGCTGTCCTGGCCAGAAAAACTCCAGCGCACATCTCTGGAGCCCTGCCAGGACCTCAGGGGACACAGGCAGGGTGTGTAAGCAGTGCCAGCACCAGCACTCTCCCATGCAGGGAGAGACACCTTAGGATCCCTGCCCATGTCTGGAGCTACTCCACCACCCTTGCCTCCAGCTGGTCCCAGTTCTCCAGCGATGAGGGGTTCATGGGGGACAGGTAGACCCCCAAGTAGAGCAGCGAGCCTGCGCTCCAGTGGATCCCATGGAGTGCAGGTGGAAGTGAGCCAACCTGCCACTTGTCACCCACTGCCAGGCCAAAGCTCTTGACCCAGCTGACCCAGGCATAGGAGGCTGCTGAGTACAATGCCTGGCAGGCCTCCACCTGTGCCAGTTCACCCAAATCCTAGACTGTGAGGAGTACGTCATTGGCATATGCTGACAGGACCAGCTACACTGCCAGATCCCAGAGCATCAATCCCGCCACCCACTTCACCGGGAGGATGATGAAGGGCTCCAGGGCCAAAGTGTACAGCTGGCCTGCCACTGGTCAGCCTTGATGCACCCCTTGCCTGAATGGGATGAGCTCCTAAGTTTGACCAGTTGAGTTTGACCAAACACTTTGCAGAGATGTACAGCACCTGAAGAGCCCACACAAAGTGGTGCCTGAAGCCAAAGGCCCACAGTGTGCCTGTGAGGTACCCGTGATCTGCTCTGTCAAATGCCTTCTCCTGGTCCAGGGATAGGAGGGCAAAAGACAGGCTATCCCAGCATGCTAGCTCCAGGAGGTCCCGAACACCAGGTACAGGTTGTTGAAGATGGAACATCCGGGCACTGTGTATAGCTGGTCAGGACGGATCACGTCCATCATCACAGACCGCAGGCACAATGAGATGGCCTTTGCTTGTAGTTCGTGCAGAGGAGGGACACAGGATACCAGTTCCTCAGGTCGCAAGGATCCCCCTTTTTTGGCAGGAGGGCCATGCTGGCCCTCTGGTACGGCAAGGGGGGTTCCCCATTTCCCTCAGATTTGGCCCAGACCACAACAAAGTCTGGTCCGAGGACATCCCAGAAGGCCCAGTAGAACTCCACAGTCAGCCCGTCGATGCCTGGTGCCTTGTTACCAGGCATCAGGCAGACATGCCGACCTGCAGGAGACCCTTCCACAGAGTCCGACAGGCCTCGGCATTGGTCGGATCCAGGGAGAAGAACTCTTCATACAAGGTCCTTGCGTGCCGGCACATCTCACCTGGATCCATGAGGGGGATGCCGTCACCCGCCAGAAGGCAGGTGATATACTTCTTAGCTTCCCACCTCCTCTCCAGGGCATAGAAGAAGCAGGAGCCATGGTCCATCTCTCAAAGGAGCTGGATGCATCAGCAGACAAACGCAATGTGGGGGGTGGTCGTCCTGAGCATGAAGCTCTTCCCGCCTATCCTGACATTCACCATACAGGGACAGGTAAGTTGGTCCATGGCCAGGTGCTTCTCCAGCTCCAGCACTTCCCACTCAAGTTGTTCCCGGACCGCCTCCCTCTGCTGGGTGTGCCCCTGAGCGTAGCTGCAGACAAAAAGCCAGATGCACACCTTCCCCTGTTGAAGAAACAAGCTTCACTTTGTTGTTTGGTTTTGAAGTTGTCAGAGACTCTTTATTATACAAGCAGCTGCAGGGGAGGACACTGAGCCCCCAACCCCCAGACAGTTAAAGCAAGCTTTTTATATGCTTCAATTCAGGTCACATGACACAAAATATAACAAGTCAAACAGAAAACTGGTTTGAACCAGAAAGCTGCAAGAGGGCATAGACTGTGGTTTGACCTATTGACCTCAAAGGCCTACTAAGTGTTATGGAAATTTTTTACAATTCACTTCTTAAACAGAAATTAGGGCCTGGGGTTCTCTTCTTCCATACCCTACATCCTACCATTTCCGAGTTGAGGGAAGAGCTGCCCGTTGCTCCTGCCAGGCTGGCCAGAACTCCCGGAAGGCCTCCCTGAAGCCCTCATTCTCCATTAGACTGGCATTAAAATGCCAGTAGGCGGACCCTGGACACCCAGGCCTGGGCCCAGACAAGGTGGTGATCACTGAAAGGGGTTGGCCAGATGCCAAAGGAGTGGGCCCAGGCAAAGTGCAGCAAAAAGATATAAATCTGGTACAACCAGGAGTGGCATGCCTGCTCCTCCCCCATCCTCACATAGGTGAAGGTAGGGGGGCCAGTAGGGTTACAGGCACACCAGACATCCACCAGGGAGTAGTCCATCAGGATCTCCCCAAGGACACCCATGGTAGCCTAGTTCCACTCCCTGCTTGACCGATCTCATGCACCTAGGGTGACATTAAAGTCCCCGCCAAGGACCAGGCACTCGCGAGCATTGAAGGTGACGATGTAAGTCACCGCCTGATGGAAAAAATCTGCCAACTCTGGGTGCTTCACAGGGGTGTACATGTTCAGAAGATTCAGGACCAGTGCCTGCACTTAGAACCGTAGGTGCAGCAGGCAGTATGGCACCACCTCAATGTCCTGGAGGACCTCTGGCTGCAGGCCTGGGGAGAACAGGGTGGCCACCCTGCAAGAGGTAGCCAAGAGGTGACTAAAAAAGACCCTACCTTCCCACTCCAGCTACCAATTAGGCTCATCGGCCAGAGCTGTCAGGGTCTCCTGCAAGAATACCACGGGGTACCGCCCCTCCTGTAGAAAGGAGAGCACCCGGCATCTCCAGAGACCCTTCCTGCAGCCATAGACATTGAGGCTAACGATCTTAAACACCTTCATGGCTGGGGGAGTTGAATAGACAGTTCAGGAGGGGCCTCACACATCTCAATGCCTGGTGTGGGGCTCGCCGGCTCCCATAAGTATAGAGGGCCTTCCAATAAGTAAAGAGGGCATCTGTGAAACTGCTTCCCTGCCTCTGCCCTCACAGTAGCAAGGATGCTGTCAAAATCTCCCCAGTGGTCCAAAGCAAGCTGTATCTTGCTGGCAGACTGGCGGGTGTACTCTCTGTCAAGAAATGCAAGTAGCTCGCCCCTGGGGACTGCTGGGATTGAGAGGTCCACAGGCTCCATGGAGCCTGTCAGTACTTGGGTGTCTTCCTCCTGGTCCTGGGGTTCAGCAGGCTCCCTAGATACTGTCTAACCCCCTCCCCCCTAGTCTGCTAAGACCCTGGACTCTGGCTGGGATTGGGAGAGCTCTGCATTCCCTCGGGATGGGGGTGGGGTAAGGATGGAGGCTGGTTTCCCTCACAAAATGGCAGGGCAGAGCTGGAACCCCAGGAGGTTTGTGTGGGGTTCCTGACAAGATTGAACTGTTGGTCCAGGGACCCCACCCTGACCTCCTTTAGTGTTGGACCATTAGGCAGGCTAGTAGCAGGGTTTGACTGGGAGGGGGGAGGAGGAGACCCGTCAGGCACCTAGGTTGCATTGGTTCTTGTCTCAGGGTCTTGGGAGAGGGGACCTTCCCCCTCAGGACTCACCAAGATGAGCCCCAAGGCCCCTGTCTCCCCCAGATCAGAGGGAGAGGGCTGTGCTGCCCGACTCTCCATTGGGTCAGCTGAGGCCTCAGCCTTGGCACCAGTGGTTTTGGTGCCCTGGCCAGCTTCTTCTATGGGCTCTTGCTTGGGACTGTCCAAAAGCTCTTAAGCTGCCTCCATAAAGATTATTTGTTTGATTTTTCCTGGGGGTGGGGTGTCAGGCACAGCTGGGGAGGCTCCCAGAAGCTGGGTCACTGCTTCTCCCCATGTGATGGTCTTGGGAGGATGGAGGCAGGGTCCTCCATATCAGAGGGATCCAGCTGCACGTGGAGGGGACCTGCACCCACTCAGCCACAGGGTGGTCCTCAGGTAGACAGGCTCCAATAGGAGAAGGTGAGGGTTGGGGTGTGGGGAAGCTACAGTGGGGGCATGACTAAGGGCAAGGGGGCCCCACTCCCTCTCTCCCCTTGGCTGCTGCTGCCCTCCCCGGGACCCCGCCAAACTTGGTTTGGGGACAAGGTTGCCTGAGCTCACAAGGGGCCTGGATGATGTGGTTGGGGTGCCAAGGGGGCCTGAAGGGGGAGGGGCTCTGGTGGCAGGGGCACCCCTCTCACCAGTGGGACCCATGGATGCTCTCTCCTCCTGACCCACGGGACACGTGTGATGCAAGTGCCCCGGGGCACAGCACCAGAAGCACCGCAGGTCCCCCAGCATATAGAAAACCTTCACCAGGGCCCCCTGAAAAGGAATCGCAAGGCACCCATTGGCCTCAAGCTGCGGTCCTACTGCTAACTGGATCATGACCAGGCGATGGAATGAGCACACATGGTGGAGGCCAGGGTCTCAGGACCCCAGCAAGTGGGCCACCACTGGAGAGATAACCCTCCCCAGGGTTTGGAGCTGGGGGAGCAGAGCCCAATTAGGGATATAGGGAGGGACGGAGCTGAGGACCACCCTGGTCTCCAGCTCTTCTAGGGGCTCAAGGGGGATGTACTTACCCTCCACCATGAGCCCCCTCTCCACTGCCTTTTGTGCAGCGGCCCCCAAGGTAAGGAAAAAGATCCCCTTGCCATGAAAGCAGGAGGCCACCATGATCTTGGCGTCCCCCACTACCCAAGCCAGGGCCTGCACCTAGGTCTCAAAGTACAGGTTCTCCCATTTGGATAGTTGGCACTTTACCCTGTGCCTGTGGGTGAGTGCCAGAAAGGGAGCCCCACTGCCCAAGCTGGAAGGGCCAGCGGTGGAGGGTCCAGGCTCCACAGCATTGGGTCACCCCACAGCTGCTTGTGCATACCTGCAGTTCCCCCACTGGGGGGATCACCTTGGTGGAGCCAGAGCTAGGGCCAGGGACAGGCTGAGTGGGTGTGCTGCCTGGTGCAGTGCCTGGTCCCCTCAGGCACCGGTGGTTTAGGCTTTGGGTCCTAAACCACCTTGCCCTTCCCTTGCCCTTCCCTTGCCCTCGCCCTTCCCACCTCCAGCTGTGGAAGAGGCTGAAGAGGAGCCTTTCCCACTGCCCTTGCCCCTGGTTCCTGATGGTGTGGGAGGGGGCTTGGTAAGGGTGACCTGAGGGTGGCCTGGCTGGGGGCAGGCAGGGGGCTAGCCCTGCTGGCTCCCTGCTGGAGTCTTGCCTGCCCCACAGCAGAGGTTACAGACTTCTGTGCCCCTGGAGGAGGTCGGTTGGACTCTGCCTCCAGGGTGGGGGCTGGAGGGGCATGCACCATCTTGGGGGTTTGGCTGGGATCTGCCCCCATAGTGAAGGCTTCAGGAAGTTCTTTGAGGGCCCTCCAGAAGGTTCCTGCCCTGATATGGGTTTACATAAGGGAGAGGAAACTAATGAGGAAAAACAAAAAATACAGCGGGGCTAGTAAAACCAATAAGGGCAGGCTGGGGCTGTGGGAGAAGTGGGGGTGGGGAAAAGGGACTGAAGCTCATTGAGCTACAGCCCCACAGGAAATCAGGCAGGCTATGCCTGGGGAAGGTGGGGGAGGAGGGAAACACACACAAGGGCTGGGGAGACTTGAGCTGGCTTACTCAGCCACACAACAAGCACCAGGGCAGGGGGAGTGGACCACAGCACTTACCACACAAGAGCAAAAACACACAAGGAAGGCTGCTGAGCCAGATGTAACAGACGGCTGGAGCAGTGGAGGGGCTTTGTTTGCTGAAGCTCAGTCCAGGAGCCCGTCACACCTCCGGCCAGGCATTCAGCAGCAGGATAGTAGGCAGGAAAACAAAGCAGGATCAGATGCAGTGAGGCAGCTGTGGGGGAGTACAGGAGCAATCAGTCAATTAGGGAGTAATCCAGTGCAGGTGTGGTGTCAAGTGGTGACCGGTGGTGCAACAGGGAATCTCCTTCTCTTCTGAGAGGGGGCAGCAGCAGAACAGGTGGTAGCAGCAGCAGCAGCAGTGGTAGCAGTCATCCAGTTCAGCCACTCAGGGTGTGCTTCTGGTGAAAGTGGAGGTGGGGTGTGGCCTGCCAAGACAGCTGGGGCAAGCAAGGCACCTTTAGGTTCCGACAGTGATGGTTGCGGAGGGGCTTACAGGCAGTGCAGGCTCCCTCCCTGGGCTGCCCCCCGACTGTGGCTTGGCAGTGGGCTGGGCAGCAGGCCAGAAGAGGAGTGCAGAAGCTGGGGTGCATTGCTGGGGTCCAGTGCAGTGCAGTGGGCCCCTTCCCATATGGTGTGTTTTGGGCCATGGGAAATTTGCTTCTGGTGATAAGGTTAGCAAGGTTTGGTGCTTGTTTGAAGTCTAGGATGGGTTGTTCTGGGAGGATCTCTCTAAGAATTGGGTCTTTTTCTAGTGTGGGTTGCAATCGTTTGGGGATTTTCCATATAGCTTTGAGGGAGGGATGATATGTCATTACCAATGGTGTGCGATTCGTGGGAGTTTTCCTCCTGTACTGCAACAATACTTTGCGTGGTATGTACATGGCTCTTTCAAATGTGCGATCTATCTCTCTGGAGGAATGTCCTTGTTCAGTGAAAGTCTTTTTGAGATTTGTGAGATGGTGATCATGGGTGTTCTCAGTGCAAATTCAGTAGTATCTGAGGGCTTGGCTGTATATCACAGCTTTCTTGGTGTAATTAGGGTGATTGCTGGTTCTGTGCAGATATGTATCTTGGTCCATGGGTTTCTCGTATAACGTGGTCTGTATTTTACCATTCTGATCATACTGATCATTGTGTCTAAAAAGGAGATGTTGGTGCTGGAGTATTCAAGAGACAGTCTCTTGAATACTGGTTCCCAGACATCATAACTTGCTTAGTATAATTCACTTCTCTGAGTGATATATAAACTTGAGTACTTCTTAGCTGTACAGTTAATTCAGTTTTTAATCTAACTCCTCCTACCATGCACACACACAAATCTTTGACCTGGGTTTGGGACTACTGGGGCCAATGTTCCCTCTAAGGTGTAGCAGTCTGTGAGCGTGCCGCTTCGGTCCGTGATCACGCTGCTTCGGTCCGTTCCCGAATTGGTCCCGTCTCCCCCTTTCAGCGCGCGCCCACAGTATAACAACAAAAGATGATACTGTAACCTTTATTTACCAAAGTGACTCCCATCTAACTTTTTCTGTTTTCCAAACATAATATATATTGTCCAGGTTATCTCCAAGACCGGAATTACAATCCTTTCATGATTATAAATATTCAAAAAATAAAAAACACTTCAGAATAAATTTAATTTTCCCTTTACAGTTCCCAGCACGTTGCTTTGTTATTTAGTTTGCAGTTTGGAAATTCCAATTTAATTAACAAATCCACTTATGTTGCATGCAAAAGAATACTTTAGTGAAGGCCCCTCAAAGCCAGGAACCTCAGCCCCTGTCCCCACATTGCCTCTGGGAGTGGAGCATTGGAGTTGGGGAGCAGTTTTCCCCATCTCAGCCCCAGCCCCCACATCGCCGCCAGTCCCAGCCCCAGCTCCCACATCACCCCCAGTCCTGTCCCCAGCCCTTGCATCATTGCCGGTTTCGGTCCCAGCCCCAGCATTGCCGCTGGGACCGGAGTAGTTTCCTGGTCCCAGTCCTGGCCCCTGCCCCCACTTCGCCTCACCTCACCTCTGGGAGCAAGGAGACACGTGACGTCAGGGCTGGGGAGCAGAGCAGTTTTCTGGCGCTGGCAGAGCCTGCGCCAGCCCCAGTCCCCACCTCGCCATGCCTCTGGGAGCGAGGAGGTGCATGGTGCCAGGGCTGGGAAGCGGAGCAGTTTCCTAGCCCCGCCCCTGTCCCCGCCTCACCTCCGGCAGCCTGCCTGAGCTTACAGGTAAGTTTTCCCACACCAGTGTCGGTGCCTCTCGAAGCCGCAACCCAGCTCCTCACTGGGTGGGTGCATGGCATTAATGAGCTCGGTGCGTGGCATGGCTTTAAAGCGTGCGCAGCTGCGCACACGTGCAGCTTAGAGGGAACCTTGACTGGGGCTAAAACTTGGAAATTCCTCCCCCTGCTGTTTTTTCCAAGACTTTTGCCCAGGTATATGCATGTTCCTGCCTGGCCAGTGTGTAGTCTACTAAGCATGCTCAGTTGTCTATGTGGCAGCTCATCTGCACCACAGAGATAAAAGAATTACAAACTGTGATTAAGTTAAAAAATGCCACTTATGCAGCTGGTTAAATGGCATTTAGGGATGTACACTACATTAGAATTCTGCCCAAGATGTCACGAACCTTTATTACACAGATGCTCAGTTTCAGCATCAGGTGTGTTAACTCACATCCTTATCATTTCATCTGTAGATCTGTGAGGGGGAATCTGAGATGTAGGTGCTCAGGGGCCACTTTCTCAATAGGTGAACTCTAAGTGTGTGTTTTCTTTATGCAGTCCTTCTTTTGCAAAGAGCCATGGTGAATCACACCATCTGACCGAGAAAAGGGAAACTGAAAAAAAATGTCAAATGTCACTGTGGCTTTTTCACTTTATCTTTTTGTTGCTCAGACAGGAAACATGATTGCTTCTTACTCATAGTGTATGGGTGTAAGGCTGCCTCCAGTGTCTGTTCATGAAAGGGACAGTCCCTTCTCAGAGAACCGCAAGGGATTTTTTTTCCCTTTGAAACATTTAAGTTGGGGAGGGGGGGAGAGGGTGTTGGCTCATTCATTTAATTTAATTCAACATTTATCTCTTTAAAGAAGATTTAAGAAAAGATGTAAATTTTGTTAAGATTCAGTTTAATTTCTTGTTTATTCCAGTCTCTGAATCACATAACTAATCTCATCTCAAAAACTAGCAAATGTTTGGAATTCATTTCATTTTGTATTTAAAGGCCTCATTTTCTTTCACCTTCTATAAATCAAGAGATATCCTGAAGTCACTGCAGATATGCTGGTATAAGATCATTCTAAGTGAAACAGAGCTTATAAATATGTTGATGCTTAAAGTGTAGCCAAAAAATATCTTTGAAGACAGATTGAGTTCTGTTCTTTTTTTTTTGGAGTAACTAGAGTAAAACCTTGCATTCACAGTTTACACCAGTCACAATAAACTGCGATTGGATGTCTGAATATTTGCTGTTTCATATATTGGATCTGTATCCTAAGTGAGCTGTGAGTGTAAAAATTCATGTTTTGCCTCAAAAAGAAGATGGCTTCCAGTAACACCAATTTTTGTTGGTACACTTTAGACAAAAAAGTATGATCTCAAATGGATGATAATATGGATCCCAAATGACAGGAGTCAAAGAAGGCAGAGGCATCTGTGAATATTGTGAGCTGTCTTGCTGCAACCTTAATCAAGAATGGAAGATTTACAACTGCTAAGATTGCTCATCTTAACAAAAGAGAGATTTGAGAGGGGATGTGATTATTTTTTACAAATTCATTCCTGGGGTTTGAGATTCGTACTTTTTTTACTGAAATGTAACAATAAAAATTGCTGTTATTGCAATCTCCTTTTTGAGGCCTGCAAAAAATGTATTTGTGCTGCTGCTTTTTGCAGCTGTGCATGCCCTTGTATGTGAGGTTGACACAGGGCAAATTTTCCCAAGTAGGGTAGGAAAGGCTAAGGCGAGGCCCTCTTTCTGGTGGCGCATGCTGCTGCCATGTGAGCCATGCCACTTTTTTCAGTGGTGGGTTTGTTTGTGTTTTTGACACTGGGATTTCTTGGTCAAAACCCCCCCCAGGATCTTGCAGTGACAAAAGCCCCAATCATGTTGCAAATTAGCGGTGTGGAGAATGCCTGCACGTGTGCTGCATACTGTTTGCAATGTCCCAAACTGCTTGTGGGGACATGCCCTCTGAGTGAAAAACAATGCTGACAGGAGATCAAATGGTTACAGACTGGTATCAATAATTTTAGAGTGGAAATTAGAAGAAGATTTCCAAGTATGAAAAGAATGAAGTTGTAGATTAGTCTTTCAAGAAAAGTGGTGGGAAAAGGTACTTGAAATGTTTTAAAATTGATCTGGATAAGTTTATGGAAGGGGTGGTATGATAAGGCAGGGAGTTATGGCTCATCAGTGCATGTAAAATGTGAAATCATGTATCTGCAGTTCCCATGTTGTGGTACAGAGGTGTCTTATGCAACAAAAGAAAGGGGAATATAGAGGCCAAATGGTGACTGTGCCAGCATAGGAGAGCTTGGGTTCAGGAATCAATGAACATCTTTTATATCAAGAGTCTGTATAGAGTAAATGGTCTCAATGTAAGCAAAAAATGATCAGCCTTCCAGTTTCAGCCTGGCAAGTCTTCTTTATATAGGTCTTTGCCCTACAAGCAGTTCAAACATTGAAAAGGAAGAAGAATAGGGTTTTTTTTGCTGTTTTTTGATTCAAAGTATTTGGTGTGCGTTTTGAACCTACAGAGTAAGACAGAAAATGAAGTTTGTCTGAATGACAAGATTTAGAAGAAAAACTAAAGTATGAATGTACTAAACTGTCTGCACACAAAGACAAGAATTAGTAGTTTTACTCAATAATAGTGCAGTTCTATAAGTGACTAAAACTTGGTGTTTCCGACAATATAGTTGGTATATGCTACAAAAAGAAAGAGAAGAGGAATGTGACGGGTAATATTTGTTGAAACTGTGTACTGTACTAAAAAGCTCCGTGTAACAAGCTTTGGGAAAACCTCAAACTTAAGAGGCTTTCTCTGATGACAGTGACTTAAATTTCCATGTCCATGCTGATCCTGTCCTTTAGCTGAATGTTTCACCACTCTCACGTTTTTATTTGACTGGCATTGCTGGTTCAGATCTTGTTCTACATTCTATACTATGGATATATGCATGTCAAGGAAGGTTCCCATGCCTTTTCAACACTTGGATAGAGCCATGCCAGTACCTTAGCTGATAGTCAAAATACCATATACTCCATCAAAAACTGAATATAATTCTGTTGGCAAAGTGCCTTGACTCCATAGAATATGGCAAAGAGGAATACAAAATCTACTTCAGCTTCATTTAAAGTTTAACAAAGGTGATGTTTAATGAAATAAATACCAAAATGAAAATGAAAAATGCAGACAGAACAGAAACCCCTCTTTTATTCATTTTAGTAGAAAATTGTAATCATTTTATGCTGTCTCCTGATTGTTAGTTTTCAGTATGTCGGAGATTCTTATGCTGACAACTCTTACTCTCCTTTCAGAATCTGCCAGAAGAACTTTCTCTTGTACAAAGACTGAGTATAAGAAAGTCTGTAAGAAGGACTTGTTTATATATATACATAAATGAGGGGAAAGGATCATAATAAAAATCAGGTTTATGATGCAAAGTATCCCAGAAGGTAACTATAGAGAAACCTTTTTTAAATATAGTTTATAGGAGCTTAGCTGAACAGCGTATTACTGTCAGTATAGCTAGAACACTGCAGAATTCTTCTATTTACATATCTTTCTACTTCTATGGCTTTCATCAGAATAATACTGAAAAGCCGCCCCCACAAAAAGAGATTGTGAGATAACCACTGTCTTTCTCTGGTGTGAGTTAAACACCAGGCTGGTGATAGCTGTTGCTCTTGTTTTTAAATCTGGGTTTCCAGAAGAATCAAACAGTTTCACATATATTGATTGATATAGCTGCCAAGAATTTTGATACAAATTCCTTGGATGGAGTCTTTGACTGGGCTAAGGCTTTCCTGCTCCTGGGCTGTCCTTATATCTGATACAGTGCTAACATTTTGCATGTTTGCTAATGATTATCTTCCAGAAAAATAGGGACTTTAGGCCGCCAGGTCTAAGTTGCCATGAAGGTGGCTGGTGACTGATTATTTACTTATTACTTACAACTTTGATAGAAAAATGTAAGGAAAATAAATTAAAATCCACCACATGATATGTCTGTGTGGACTTCAACCTTTAGGTCCTCAACTTATTTGAAAAAAGGTGTTCCTTGACTGTTTCATATTATGCACCTCACTTCTTGTACTTCTTTGCTCCAGTATCTTCTCACATCCCCAATTATTTCAACATCCCATGCTCTCCTAAAATCTCCCTCTATGACTCTCACTTAGCTCCTAACATCTTCTTTGCCCTGCACTGCAGTTATCTGGGAAGGATGGCAGGGAAAGTGCAGCACTGTTGTCTGTAGGCAGCTCCTACTTATTGCATGGAGTTAATACTCTATAAACCCTCATAAGATCAACATTCTCATATGTGGGTGATTAGATTAGTACTTTGGGGTGAATTAGGCACCCAGGCAGATTTATGCTCTCTCTTCAGAGAGCTGCACACTTTCAATTCCTATCACAGTAAATAGGAGACCAAAGGAAAGGAGAATTAATTTAAATGAAAAGTCAAAAAGTCTTCATTCATTGTTGAAGCAAATGCTTGGAATATAGCTTGGGGGAAACCAGAAATGGAACTACATGAAGGAAAACGGTCAGCAACATTCATGCCACAGGGAAAGAAAGAAAGAAAATAGTAACAGAAGAGAAAAGGAGGAACACAAAAGGCAGAGAGCAGTAAAGAAAGAAAAATCTTGCAAGGTTTGATGCAAAATGCTATGATAAAATGCACATATTGTTTTAACTACAATCCACTTAAGAAGGTAATTAAAGGTGGCTGATGACAGGAGAAGGGAGGAAGGAGACCTGCTAGGGGTGGATATAGAGTACTTAGGCCAAGTGAGGGCTTCTGTAAATATCCTAAAGAGAAGGTTGTAATTCTATGTAGATGCTGTTGAGGGCTGGAAGAAGAAGAACCTGTCAAAATACAATCCTGCTAGATCAGACACTGGTACCAGTTCAGAAAAATCTTAATCCACCAGGCAAAAAGAAAAAGGAGAACCTCTCTAGGCATGCTAAGAGGTTTACAGCTCGGTACTTTTTCCCTAGAAACCAGAGGGACAGGAGAAAAGGAAGATGAATACATGGAATCAAAGCAGTAGGGGAGCTCTGGGGAAGCCCCATTTTGATGTTTTCAGGAAACTGCTGCTGACCTTGGGTTGGCCAGCTGTCACGTTAATGCAACAAATTAGAGCATGTGTGTATTCTAGTTCTATCTAGCTAACTTACAAAATAACTCACATCACCACACACTGATTTCTCTCTGAAATTTGAAAGATAGGGCATTAGTAGAAATAAGAGAGGCCTGCACTTATTGTATTAAATTGTTTGCCACCACTGACTGTTGTAGAAATAGATATGAATCAAAATAATGATGTCTGATACTGAATCATCACTATGCAGTAAAGAGACATAAGTGGACACTTAAGCTCCTTGAGTGGCAGCTGCTCACGGAGCAGCATCCAGAGGCACAATGGTGGCTAATAGGCCTGTGCGAATCAGTTAGTATTCACTTCGGATTCAGATTCAGCTGATTCAGGGAACAGTGATTCGATTCAGTGATTTGAATCACTGTCCCAAATCAATTTGGCCAAATCTGATTCGGAGATTCAGCCGCTGCCAAATCAGCTGAATCTCCAAATCGCACAGGCCCATCCCCCGCCTGCTGTCCTAACCCCAGCAATGGGTGCCCTGTCCACCCCAGCTCCAAGCACTGTGAAAAAAAAGCACCAACTCAGCTGGTGCTGCTGGGTGGGGGGGGGGGTGATCCCCACTGCCCCCCACTGCCCCAGGCTGTGTGGGGGGCTCTGCATGAGCCCCCCAACCCCACCATGCTCCCCCAGTCCCCCCCCCCATGGCTGCCCCGCCTGCCATGGCTCCAGACTTTTAAGAAAAAAAAAACCCCAAACCCCGGACTCACTGTTCCTGCCCAGCAGGGGGTGATTCCTGCTGCCCTGCACCACATGAGGGGCTCTCCCATGAGCCCCCCCGAAGCCCTGAGGCCACTGCAGGAGCAGTGAGTACTGGGGGTTTTCTGTTTTTTTTTCTTAAAGGGATGGATATGGGGCAGGCGAGGCAGCCAAGGCGAGGGGGAGGGGGGCTCATGGCAGAGCCCCCCATGCAGTGTGGGGCAGTGGAGGGCAGTGGGGTTCACCCCCCCCCAGCAGCACCCAGTGAGTGTGGCTTTTTTTTAAAGCACCAGGAGCTGGGGCAGGCAGGGCAGCCATGGGGGGTGAGGTTGGGGGAGCAGGCAGGGGTCAGGGGAGCTGGGGGAGCAGCCAGGGGATGGGGCCTGGCAGGGGTACCCCCATGGTTACCACCCCCAATTTACCAGCATGGAGTCTGGCTCCAGGTCCCTGCTGCAGCCAGCAGGGACTGCTTGAATCATTGAAGCTCTCCGAATCTTTTCCGAAGATTTGGAGAGCTTCGAATCAATTTGGACCTTCTTATTGGTCCCCTGATTCCTTTCGGAGTTGAAGATTTGGCTACCAAATCAGGCCAAATCTCCTCCAAATCAAATCAGCACCCAAAGCTTCACACAGTCCTAGTGACCAAACCAGCAGCACAGCTGCTGCTGTTTTTGTACACACTCCCTACCTTCCAGAACTGATGACCAGAGTTGGTGCCCCAGTCACCTCCCTTTGTTATACTATTGATGCAGAAATCACTTTGGAGTTCTATTTCCCTTTGTATGTCTAAGTGGCAGTATTCTAGTTGGCTACTTGGCTGTTTTTGACCCCTCCTTTATACTTTGGGTATATACATACCCAAGCCACATTGTGCAGGCATATCTGACCATAAGTCCTGGAAAACAGTAAGGGAAGGAGAGCTCCTCCATGTTTAAGTTCAGAGTAGCTGAATAGTTAGGACACTAACCCAGGGAGCTAGAGACCTAGGTTCCATGCTACCCCTTATGTAGGCAAGATCTGATCCTACATCCATTCAGCTTCCTGGTACAGTGCTCTAACCACCATGCCACAGCTCAGTCATTGCCCCAGTCCTCTCTCCAGTACTCCTTTTGAAGCTGAGCTAGTGCCCCTTGCATTTAATACTCATTTGCTAAATGCAGGGCATTACGGTGGGGAAGTTTCTGCTCCACTGGGAGCAAGGGTCCAGGCAAAAACTCAAAACCCACTCCCTCCCAAGGCAACATGTATGTCACTGAGCTACACACCCTCATACTTTCTCTTTTCCTCCTGGCCTCCTCTCCTCGCTGATCAGGGAGCCATCATCAAAAGAAGCACCCAAGGCAAGACTGGGTAAGACTTGTTCTGTGGCACAATGACTACAGTACTGCACGGGGAAGTCACAGAAAGGCAGGATTAAACCCTCTCTGGGTAAGAGGGCCTAGCACTTGGAACTTTGGGTAAATTCCCTAACCACAGAGCTATTGTTGCTAAAACACTGGATGGCCTTCTTCCTCCTGTCTAACAATAGCTAGTTATGGATTTCTGGCTGTTTACCTTTTCCAGACTTGGATATTAGTACTTGTCAATACTGGGCCTGTGGATGTGGCCACATATACATATGGCCAATCATACCCTATTGAGCATACCCATTCTGTGCACACCCACTTACACACCTACACTGTAGGGGAAATTGAATCACTATCTGCATGTAAGTGGCATTTCTGGCACTTACTGGGACAGAAAACTGCCATTTAGATGAACAAAGGGAAAGAGAATTTTACTCTATGGCAATAGAGTTCCTGTGCCTTTTACAGTCTCTGTGCCATAAGCAACCATCTAGACCAGAAACTGGCAATGTTTTTGAGTGGTGAGCCAAAAAAACCTGGCTGAGGTCCTAGGAAGGCCAGCACTTTTGACTCAACTGCCACCACTGCTACCACCACTGCTGCCGCTACTGTCAGTGCTTTATCCCTAACTCCCAGGTATAGCATGAGTAAAGTCACCTGTCAGCAAAACATTGCTGAAGCTCCCCAATCCATGGCCCAGATCAAATGACTCCATGACCCAAAACTAGCCCACAGGCCATAGATTGGTACCGCTGAACATGCCCATACAAGTGCCCTTCATTTTGCAATGCAATGGTACACTGGTACAGGTCTCTTGTACTGAGAACCTATAGCTGATGAAAGTGAATCATACAGTAGATACATATCAGCTGGTAAAGCTGAGTATGGCATGGCACCCATAGAAATATCTCAAGTTCTAATTTATGCAGTATATCATGACTAAAATGAAGAAAAACCCATAGATCTACCCAGAGGGATGGGAGAAGACACATTAGGCCAAAAGAAGGAGAAACCGTATCTCTACGGAGACTCATCACCACCATCCTGAAAGAGCAGAGGGGGAAGACAGGGAAAGTTTTGGCTAGTGATGACCTCACAGCTCTAGTTCTCTATTTGACTACCTAAATTATTACCTGTTTTGATATTTGTATGCATCTTATCACCAAGGTGTCTGGGAAGTCTTTTGCTTCATTGCTGATCCCTCTGTTCTGTCAGGAAAAGCTGAGCTTGTGTGCTGGCAGTCCTGTCTGTCTCTCTCCTGCCCAGTGGCCCTACCCTTTCATAGATTTCATAGATTTCATAGACATTCAGCTGGAAGGGACCCCGAAGGATCATCAAGTCCAGCCCGCTGCCCCAGGGGCAGGAAGTCAGCAGGGATCATAGGATCCCAGCAAAATAAACAACCAAATTTGTCTTGAAGGCATTCAAAGTGGGTGCTTGAACCACCTCTGGTGGCAGTCTATTCCAAACCTTGAGGGCTTGGACAGTAAAGAATTCCTTCCTTATGTCCAGCCTGAATCGGTCACGGTGGAGTTTGTGACCGTTTGATCTTGTCATCCCTTGGGGCGCTCTGGTGAACAGATGTTACCCCAGATCCTGGTGAACACCCCTGGTAAACTTGTAGGTGGCCACCAGATCGCCCTGAGCCTGTGCTTTTCCAGGCTGAAGAGTCCCATGGCCCTCAGCCTCTCATCATAAGGTCTGTTTTCCTGACCTCTGATCATGCACGTGGCTCTCCTCTGCACACTCTCAAGCTTCTCCACATCCTTTTTGAATTGTGGAGCCCAAAACTGGATGCAGTACTCAAGTTGTGGCCTCACCAAGGCCGAGTAGAATGGGAGAATGACGTCCCGGGATTTGCTTGAGAAGCATCTATGGACGCAAGCCAGCGTTTTGCTCACTTTACTAGCTGCAGCATCACATTGAAGGCTCATGTTCATCTTGTGGTCAATCATGACCCCCAAGTCCCTTTCATCTGTAGTGCTGACCAGCCTAGCACTGCTGAGCGTATAAGCATGCTGCAGGTTTTTCCTCCCAAGGTGGAGAACCTTGCATTTTTCGGTGTTAAACACCATCAGGTTCTCATCCGCCCATTTCATGAGTCTGTCAAGATCTGCCTGGATCACCCTCCTGTATTCAGGTGTGGATGCTTTACCCCAGAGTTTGGTGTTGTCAGCAAACTTGGCCAGCCTGCTTCTGACACCAATGTTTACATCATTGATGAAGATGTTAAAGAGTAGAGGCCCTAAGGCACAGCCTTGAGGGACCCCACTGGTCACAGGGCACCATGACGATTGACATCCATCAACCACCACCCTCTGGGTCCTGCCGCGGAACCATTTCCCTAGCCAGCGGATCGTGGTGAGGTCGAGGCCACAGTTAGCCAGTTTTGCCAAGAGGTGATCATGGGATACCAGATCAAAGGCTTTATTAAGGTCAAGATATACAACATCAATCTCTTCCCCCTTGTCCAGGTGATAGGTCACCTGGCTGTAAAAAGAAATGAGATTTGGTCAAGCAAGACCTACCCGTAACAAACCCATGCTGGGTGTCCCTCAGGATATTGCCATCAGCTAGTCTGTTAAAGATGGCCTCTTTGATAATCTTTTCCAAGACCTTCCCCAGGATAGAGGTCAGGCTGATGGACCTGTAGTTTGCCAGATCTACCTTCCTCCCTTTTTTGAAGATAGGCACAACATTGGCCTTCTTCCAACCTTCGGGCACTTCACCAGAGCACCAGGAGTTCTCAAAGATCTGTGCCAGGGACTGAGCTATGATGCTAGCCAGCTCCTTGAGTACCCTTGGGTGTAAACTGTCAGGGCTGGCTGACTTGGAGGTATCCAGCCTGTCAAGGTATTCCTTCATGAGGTCAGCACTGATTGAAGGTAAGGAATCTCCCTCACCTGGGCATCCCCGACCCACAGTGGGCAGGGGCGTCCCATGAGACTGGGGAAAAACTGACGCAAAGTACCCATTTAGCAAGTTTGCTTTTTCATGGGCATCAGTTGTCCCATCTGGTTTAGCAGGGGTCCAATGTTGCCCTTGCTTTTCCTTTGGCTCCTCACATGTCTAAGAAAGGACTTTTTATTGTCCTTGATATTTGTAGGTAGCTGGAGTTCCATTGCAGCCTTGGCTTTCCTGGTTTGCTCTCTGCAGGTCCAGACCAGAGCAGAGTATTCCTCCTTGGTGGTGCTTCCAGTCCTCCATCCTTTGTAGGTCTTCCTTTTAAGATGAAGGAGGTCTGCTAGTTCCCTGGAGAGCCAGGGGACTACTGTACCCTTTTGCTGCCTTTCCTTCGAGACGGGATAGACTTTGTTTGCACATCCAGAATTGCTCCCTTGAGGAGCAACCACCCATCCTGAACTCCCCTCCCCTTTAGGTTGTGGCCCTTTAGGGCCTCACTGACAAGTCTCCTTAGCTTGTCAAAGTCAGTTTTCCTGAAGTCAAGGACTTCTGTATTACTGACTGAGTTGCCAGCTTTACGATGGATGGTGAAGGTGATCAGCTCATGGTCACTGTCACCCAGCTTCCCTTCGATCCTTAGGTCATCCCTGGTTGCCAGTACCAGGTCGAGCAGTGTTTTACCTCTCATCAGCCTGTAAACTTCCTGCATCAGGTAGAGGTCATCCACGCACAAAAGAAAGGTTGCGACCACTTGGATTTGGCTGAGCGCTCCTCCCACGAGATGTCTAGGTATTTAAAGTCTCCCATAACAACCGTACACCGGGAGCACGCAGCCTCAGCCAATTCCCTGGCAAGCTCCTGGTCAAGGTCTTGACCCTGGGTAGGGGGTCTGTAGTAGACTCCCACCATAGTATCCCCAGTGCCGTGTTCCCCATGGATTTTAACCCAGAGGGTCTCAAGTCTTCCACTGTGGGTGCCAATGTCGGCTTGCAGGGATGCGTAGCTTTCCTTGATATAGCTACACCCCCGCCCCTTTTGTCCGCTCGATCCCTCCTATACAGGGTATAGCCGTCTATACCTGTGGCCCAGTTACGGGTGGAGTCCCACCAGGTCTCTGTTATCCCTCTGACATCATAGTTATTTGCATTTAGCAGGAGGACAAGTTCTTTCTGTTTGTTCCCCAAGCTCCTGGCATTTGTGTATAGGCAGGCAAGTGTCCCTTTGGGGGCCCTGGCCTCACCTACAGTTCATTCCAGGGCTGGGGCAGGGGTGGGTTCCCTTAAGTGCCTTGGCCTGCTGGCTTTGCAAGGGTTGCTGAGTGGGCCAGCGGTGGCAGTAATCCCCCCATCCCCCGGCGGGCTTAGTTTAAAGCCCGGTGGAGCAGGTCAGCCAGTCTGGCTGAGAAGAGCCTCCTCCACAGCGGAGAGAGGTGGAGGCTGTCCCTTCCCAGCAGCTCACTGCCTCTCTCGCCAAAGAGCGGGCTGTGGTCATGGAAGCCAAAGCCTTCCCAATGACACCAGTGACACAGCCTTTGGTTCACTACCTGGATCCTCCTCTCCCTCCTCAGCCCATAGCTTGAGACTGGGAGGATCAAAGAAAACACCACCTGCACCCCCAGACACTTTAGTCTGGCTCCCAAATCTCTGTAGTGCCTCATGACCTGGCTGGGACCACTCCGAGTCATGTCATTGGTGCCTACATGGATGAGGAGCATAGGGTAGTGGTCAATGGGCCGGAGGAGTTTAGGGATCTTCTCTGCAATGTCTTGGATACGGGCTCCCGGGAAGCAGCAAACTTCCCGGGCTAAGGGGTCGGGGTGGCAGATTACCCCCCTCAGTCCCCCTCAGGATGGAGTCTCCCATGACAAATACTTTGTGTTTTGTCTTGGGGAGAGTGGGGGCAGTAGCTACAGTAGTGCCTGTGTTGCCTGTGGGAGCTGGCAACTCAGCAGGCTCTGCTGGGGCTGCAAGAGGTTCGTACCTGCTGCAAAGCTCCAGCGGGATAGGGGCCTTGGTGCAGTGGACCTTGAGGCCCTTAGCCACCTTGGTCCAAGACCTGGGCTGGACAGTGAGGGAGGTTCTCGAGTCCTCCCTTGTCCTGGAGGGAGACTGTGGTCTAACCTCCGTTTCC
This sequence comes from Alligator mississippiensis, assembly GCF_030867095.1. NCBI lineage: Eukaryota > Metazoa > Chordata > Crocodylia > Alligatoridae > Alligator > Alligator mississippiensis. The sequence continues at coordinate 81,790,668 of NC_081828.1, read as the reverse complement.
CAGGGGAGAAGGGCCTGGCAGTAGGAGTCAATCTGCTGCTCACAGTCCCTGATGGTGTGCAGTCTCTGGACTGTGGCCTGGAGCTCCTCCAGCTGGTGCGCCAGAGACCCCAGAAGGGAGCAGACCCCACTAGGGGAGGTGGCCATACTCCCGGGCCCCAGAGCCTGAAAAAGCTACAGGCAGCCCCCGCAGCTGAGAGCCAGGGGCTCTGTCTGCGTGGAGCCTGGAACCATGGGCTCCATCTGGGTGGAGGCCTCTGAGGCACCAGAGAGGGGGGCTGCAGACCCTGAGGGGACCCTTGGGGTGCGGTATGTGTGCGTCTGTGTCATGCCGCTGGTGGGCTGGCTATGGCTGGGACTGTCTACTCTGGGGGGCTCACAAGCAGGGCCTCAGGTCCTCCTGCACACCCTCCTGCGGAAACTCCTGCACTAACTTGCACGCAGGGCCCAGGAGTGCACCTGTTTGTGCAGCCTGTTCACGAGGCTCTGATCACACGGCTCCCTGGGGGGCTGGGCGAAGTAGGAGCCGAGGGTGGGGGTGTCCCTCCCCATCTCCGACTCAACCAGCTCCAAGCTGACTAAGGAGGCTAGGTCCCTCCCTCTATGGGCCCCTCCTTACCTGCGGGCAGGCCGGGCTTGTTGGGAGTTCTGGGGGCTGTTCTGGGGGTCCCTGGGCTCACAGGGGCACAGTGGCCTTACACCCACGCATCTCACACCGGAGCCAGGACCAGACAGAGGCTTGTGCAATTGCCGGGCCCTTTTTAAACTGCATGCATGTGCAGAAGGGCCAGCCGGTGCCTTGCTGGTCTTGGGGGGCTAGGGGGCCTAAGGGGGTCCCTCCCCCCCACCGAGGGGAGGAACGGGTGAGTGCTCCCCTCCCCCTGACCTGGCTCATGCGCTGGCAGCCTGATTGCGCGGCTCCCTGCGGGGCTGGGACAAGTAGGAGCTGGGGGTGGGGCATGTCCCTCCCCGCCTCTGGCTCAGCCAGCTCCCAGCTGGCTAAGGTGACTAGGTCCCTCCCTCCGTGGGCCCCTCCTTACCTGCGGGCAGGCTGGGCTCGTCAGGGGTCCTGGAGGCCCTTCCCCTCAGCCTTCAGGCTATCCTCACTTATTTAGCCACCCTTCCTTTAACCACTAGGCCTTTCCTTAGCCTCTGACTTACCTTTCCATCTTCTGGCTTAAATTTCTTAAGGGACACCAAAGAATAAGTCTGGGCATCAAGCAAGGGAGTTAACAGAAAGAAGGATGATGAGCATGCTGCCATATTGCAGAGGACTGGCTAAAAGGGAATATTTTCTGGAGGTATCTGAACCTTGTTTTCTTTCAAATGTCCTATTAATATCTTATATTATAGGGAGGAATTAGAGCAACTATTACAGACCAGGCACTCCAGCTCATCCTAGTTCCTTCCTGGGTAACACTGTTGGGGTGCTAGCAATTGGTTTATAAATTAAACATGAAGCCCCAGGATCAAAAACATCAGTTCAGCCCCACGTGTCCATTTCCACATAATAGTATTTTTGGTTGGCTCTCACTCCCACCCTTGATATAAATACAGCTGCTGTTTCTCATTTGTTTCTGTGCAGTTGAATGAGTACTATGATTCAGCATCAGAAACTGCTGTGGTTGTAATGGTGCATTAGGCAAAGTATGATCAAATAAGGTAAGCTCTGGGTATATAGCAACTATTTTTTTTAAATGTCAAAGTAGACTAAGCAGCAGAATCCAGGAAAACTACTAACCATATAGTAATGCCTTCAGGGGTCTACAACCATTGTATCATTTATACTAAACTTTGTATGGCGTGCCATAAGTTGAAGTCCAGGAAAGAACAAAAGTGGTCACATCTGCTGGTTTGGCCTGTAGAATAAAGTGTATTAGGGTTTATGCCTGCTCTTAGAGCTTTGTCGCAGCCCAAGAAGGAGAGGAGAGGAGAGGAGAGGAGAGAGTGTCTGCCAAAGGAGACATTTGGAAAAATTCTGTTTCAGTCCAGTTTCTGCTGTCCATTGCAGTGGAGGATTTGGATTTTCTTCAAGCTACACTGGTGTCCAAATAACACCAGAGCATTGAGCCACATTTTAGTGTTGATGACAACATATTCTAGAAAGCACTAGAGCATAGATTTTCAAAGCTATTGAGATACCTAAATATATAGATAAGCATCCAGTGGGATCTTTTGATTTCACAAAATCAATGGAAGTCAGGCACCTAACCTGCTTTGGCACTTTTGAAAATCCCATGAGGTGCCTGTCTGCATGTTTAGGAACCTGAGTATCTTTGAAACATCTGGCCTTAAGTGCAGATGTGGTTTCATAAAGCATAAAGTAAAAGCAAAAAAAAAAGTCCCTCCTAGGTTATAAAATTAGTGAAACAGTGAGATGGTGAGATGCTGGTCCACAGAGGCACAGATTTTTTTTCAAACAAGAAAGTTATTAAAAGATAGTTTTGATTCTGTATACTTTACTCCCTAGAATCATAGCAGATACACAGATTCAAGCAGAAGTGGCATAGCATTAGCTCTGCAAAGTGTGACCATCCTCTATGTATCTACATGTTAACATAACAACAAACTGTGATGTGAGATGAACTGCATTTACCTGTATTATAAACATCTACCTCAGAGAAAATGATTTCATCTACTTGACTTCTGGAATGAGAAATGCAACATATTGTAATAAAATGCCCCCGCTTCCACACTGGTGACCCTGGTCACTTTCTGTAAGGCATCCTGTGTCGTTCATTGTATAAAGCAAAAACAGCAGCTAGACATTGATGTAATGGACCTGAGATGAGCAATGGTAAATGGATATGTGAACTGTACGTTAACCACCATTTTGTCTGCCACTTCCATGCCATTCTGGAGACGCACTTTGAAAACAAAGCCCTAAAGCAAGGATTTTGGCCTCTGCCATAGAAGACTCCATATGACTAGTTAGGCACACAGCTTTCAGTAAAGCAAGTTCTTGTTCAAGAAGTAATTGCTTACATATGTATGGCATGGCAGTCTTCTCCAAGAGGTTTTCATTTACTTAAATTCATGCATTAAAATAAACAGAATCTCTTTCTGTATATTTCGTAAGCTATTTCAAGCTGCTGCAGAAATTATAATTCACCACTGAATTCCTCATTGGTGTGTAAAAGACCTAAACCATGAAGCCGCACAATTTAGGTCTTGCATAATACTGAATATAGTGGTAGTTTATTTTGTTCATCACATTTACACACAGCAGGGCCTACCAGGTTTGAATGTCATATCATTTTTGGTCCGCATGGCGAAAACAGTTCACATCAGTCTAGCCAAAAAGCTTGGCTTTTTTGTTACACATTCATGTTTGGATTCAGATTCAGCAATGAACATGCATCCATGCTGATATTCTTTTCCCAATCAATCAGAACCAACCCCTCCCCACACCCACCCTTTGAGTTTATTTGCATTCAGGCTGGAATACAAACCACAATGCTAGTCAATCATTATGTGAGGATCCATATTTACAGTCCTTTCATTAGACTAAATCAAATGGTATGTAGTCTATAATGCTGTCAAGAAGGTAGGGTATGCCATTCTGCATCTCATCAGGGGTGATATATACAGTCAACCCACACAATAATGTTTTAAGACTAAAACTAGAAACAATCTCCAAATGAAAGGATTCTCTCTCATTCTCAAAAGAAAGCAAGATGTGCAGAAGCACAGACTGCACCAAGGATCAATGATATTGAAGACACAGACACTTGAAGCAGAGTTGGATGATTTGTAGTCTGTGGGCCCCACGTGTCTGTCACTGTGCCTCTTAGCCTCTTGTTGCTTGGTCTCAGGAATACTTCTGTAGGGGACAGAATATTTAGGACCTGTCATCCTAAGAATGACATAGGGGTGGTGACATAGGGGTGGTGGTACCTTTTTGACACTGTGATTTCTAATCCAGAGATATGCAGATTAGCAATGGGTGCTGAAGCATCCAGGGCTTTTTTTAAGTATTGCTTCTGTTCAGAGTGGCAGTGATGTGACTGTCAGCTACTGTTTCCTGATGTCTCTTTCACATGACTTCTGAATGCCATGATGCACCACGTTCACATAGCTATCCAATTTTTAATCAGCGTACAGCAGCAGTGGACAGTAGAAAAGTTTCTGTTACCGCCTGTGTTCCACAATGTACTTGTGACATTTGCTACCCGCATGTGGGCTTTGGAATCCCCTTTTACAATCAGGAGATCTATGGAAAAAGAAATCCCTACTACAGCATGAACATAATACCAGCTGTATTTGATGCCAAGAGCATTTATCTCATCAAACGCCTGGTGTTAAGGCAGTGTGCCTACACTCTTTGAGTGTCCCAGTTCACTCAGCACATTTCTCTTGGCTTTCTGTGAGATTTTTTATCATTATAACATCACATGATATCACACTGTGCAGTGTGTGAGTTCTAGATTCCAAATTTCACGTTAGAAAGATCCAGGTGATACTGAACATGTCTGCACTGCAGTAACAAGGTGCTCCATTTCACTGACAAGGAAATAACCTTGCAGCTCCCCATCCCCACTCTGTGTGTCAGCCACAGGCATGAGATTGTGAGGATGCCCTACAAGTGGGTGTCCCAAGCTGCCAATCTTGGGAAGTTAGGTCCTGAGCACAGATATTGTCCTAGTAGTATTCCAGGCCATAAAGGACATACAGTGCTTTGTCACAGAGATTTTGTTCCCGAAGTTAGCAAGCCCTGAAGGTGGAGCAAAACTTATCTCATGGGAAAAGTACAATTAAATTTAATAAGGATAAGATCAATAAGGTTCTATATAAATTAATCTATAAGCTATAGCAGTTAGTTAAATATAGAATTATTATAACATATTCTAAACATTTCCAGAGGATGGACACATTTCTATTAAACCCTTAAGGGTTTTAACATTCAGGAAGTTCCCCTTTTTGGCAGGGACTCTGAGGTTTTTCAGGTTTCTTGGCATTGCTGGGTGCGGATCATATGTCAGGTGATCATGTCAAGAGATCATATGTCAAGTGAGCATGTGTCACAAGAAAATTTCCAGTGACTGCTGGGTAGACCTCAAACCTTCCTGTTGTTTTCTACCAGTGACCAGCATCAGTAACATAAACTACTGAAGGAGTGGGTGAGTGTGGGTGTACATGCGCACATGCATGTTTGTGTGTGTGTTGGGGGCATAATGTCGGATAAGAAAAGGTGACATAATGACAGCAGAATTGCAGAGTAGTTAACAATTAACAGCTATCTTAACCTGAAAGGCTGGTTACACTGCACTTGCCCTCTACCTGCTTCCTCAAACAAGTTTAACCTAAACGTTTATATGTATCCACAAATAGGAATGGTAAGATGTTTAACTTGGCTAACAAAATGGTCAAGGTCAATTTAACAGTCCTACGTGTACATAGGTAGCAGACAAAAAAATCCTTGTACATGTGTCTCAGCACATTCATTACTGCTTTTATTTCAACTAGCTTTACAGCAAACACTGTCATTCTCCATTCTTCAGGCAGATGTTCCAAATCTGATTTCTGGTAATCTCTCCAAATCAAATCTGAGGAACATTCATAACATTCATGGAGAATTGAATGGAAGCTCAAGTTCTCACGACCTGAGCTAAACTAGTCCTGAAGAGAATGGGAGTTGTTCTTTCTTTAGTGCTGCATGTCTCAAGGCATTTACAAGTACTCTGTTTAAGTTTTCCCCTTACACATTATCAGAACTTTATCAGAAAGTTAACCAAAGATGTATTTTGTTCTAAGTCATACTTGTGTGTCACATCTCATTTCCTCTTTCCCTGTGGCTGACATCATAGTAATTCTGTTTGAGGAAGCTACAATTACAGAAACTGGTAGGGTTTTTCTAACCATTTCTCTTTGCTATTTTAGGTAATGTGTTACAAGTATCTTTTCCTTAATATTCCTCTCCTTTGCTCTCCATGCTTGGCTAGCTAAAGACACTGATACTATTAACACATACCTAGTATAATATCATTTGAGAAGTATAGCAGGATACATATAAAACCAAAAGAGGGATTTTAAAAAGTACATTTTTATTGACTTAAAAGATTTTACCAGGCTGAGGTTTGAACATCCAGTGTCTAACATCTATTGGTTTGAAGTCAAAATAGACTTTTCAGAGAAATAAATGTTTTTATGGCCTCTATCTTCCACCTTGGCTAGCAATTTAAACCTGTGCAAAGAGATGACCAAATCAGTTATGGCAACATTTTACAGCCACTTCTGGGAATCACTGTGGGAGGAGCAAAAGGATGGGGAGAATATCTCTGTTCTCTCATAAAGAAAGAAAGAGGCATGAAAGAGAGGTTATTTTATTATTCATTATTAATAAATGGTGTTGCTTATGATACTAAGTACCAACTGAGAATGAGGTCCTGAGTGTTCTCATCCCCAGAATTTTGATCTAAAAGTTAGGAGGGGCCTTTTAGTTACAGGCATACCTGGCACTTGCAGGCATACCTGGATAATTATATTCAGCCCCAGGTGAAAACAGAATCCAAAAGCTATGTAAGTCCACTACATGTCACTTATTCATCTATGTTAGTACTATTTTGGTACATCAAGATGAAATATTATTTGGCTCTAAAGGGACCCAGATGGGGAGTTACTGCAGAGTTATGACCCTCTGTATATTCATGTCCTACTTTACTGGATAGTAACCCCTCTGTTAGAGAAGTCCTGTGTAACATGTTAATGCTTTCATAGTAACTGAGTGGGGCTACATGTGCTTTTACGTGGACCTAAACTTAATGCACATTTTCCTAATGCGCATTAAGGTAATTTAGGTAAACGTCTACACGTGCATTCACTAAGGTGCATTAACGCAATGGGCGGACCAACTTGGAACTAAAGTTAGTCCCAAGTAGGTCAACATACACAGTGTTAATGTGCCTTAGTGCATCTACATGTGCATTAAGGTGCTTTAGCTAGTTGTGCATAAGTTTAGGTGTGAATAGCCTAAAATTGCCATTTTTAAGGTGCCTTAAGGGCGTGCATGTGTAGACCCGCACCCTCAATGCACCTTAAAAATGGCTAATGCACCTTAAATTGCCACATGTACATGCACCCAACAAGTCCTAAAAGCACAGCCAATGGATGAGATTCTTTATGTACCAGGAAAGGTGTCCAAGGTAGTGTACATCACCCTGTCATGGAAAATAAAGAACAAGGCCAGAGATGCTAAGCAAAACGTCTTTGGTGGGTATATCTGTTGATGATCTAAGCATGCAAAATCCCTGTCAAAGGGAATAAATGCCAGACAAGAGGTATTAAATCCAGAGGGAAAAAATACAACCAACCAACCAACAAGGTGTACTCCGGAATCCTAATATGAATTTCCCAGACTGGCAGTGAGAAAAAAGTCATTTGGGTGGCAAACTAACAGATTCATAAATAACGGAACCCACAAACAATACGTTTTCAACAGGATCACTTTTCAAGGTGGGTTTTTGCTTCTCCCTAAAGGTTTTGCTTGGTGATTCATGTTATCTTGTCAGAGAGAGTTGTATGAAAATTGTATCTTTCTTTGCCTTGTGACTGAATAGCTATTTTGAATGGGGGAAAATGACTGAAATGCAGAAGGAATCTGAAACAAACCCAAAAGAAAATATTACTGAAACAAAGTGGAAATCTGAAATCTCAACTCTACTAAGGCCAATAAAAAAACTCCCATTGCCTTCAATAGCAGCACCCAGCCTGCCAACTACAACCACCCCTTCTGAATACCAAGAGAACTAGTATTTTGCTTTATCTACTTTAATTCAGATGTTAGTTTACTTCTGCAGTTGGTGGTTCCCACTCCTCTCCATACCTAGATACATATATATAGATATAACAGCAATGAACTAATCCACTGTTCTCTGGGCACTGACTGAGCAAGAAATTTAAATTTTCAAATTCATTAAAAGTTGCTTCAGAGTTTCCACAAAGCAATAGATTTTAAAATGTAAATGAGAAAGGAGGGCATTTTTTATTTATGTTTAGTTACATTTTATTGCAAATTATACAAACACAGAAACATACTTTGCAACATAAGGCCTGCAACTTGACCATACCCATTCTCCACATGCAAAATGTTCACTTACTTTTTTGTACCATCAGCTGAATTGAATGGGATGAACACTGAGACTCTATCAGGTTTTTACTTCTTTGTTATTCTCATACAAGGCCTGATGCTCTTTACATCTTTACAAGACATCATAAGAATCTGCACATATGGTTCATGTAACAAGATGCATGGCTCCGGGGCTGGAACCCAGCTTCAGGGGGTTAGAGGGTGTAACGATCAGGGGTGACTGACTGGCCCTAACATAAATTAAAAACCTGAGGGAGGGAAGGCTGTGGGGCTGAGCAGAAGAACAGAGCTGGGGTTGCCCACTCACAGTGCTGCCAGACAAGCATGCATGTGCCTCTTGCAGTGTCTTGAAGCTGCAAGGGGCACGGTGGGAACAAAAAAACATTTTTTTACCCATTTGAGATTTTCTGGGGGTGGGTTGTTAGGCGCAGCTGAGAAGGCCCCCCGGAAGCTGGGCTGCTCTTCCCCCCCTTGTGGTGGTCTTGTGCTGGGGGGGGAATCCTCCACCTCAGAGGGCTCCAACTGAGCCAGGGCCTTCCGCTTGGCCTTGCAGAGGAGACCTGTACCCACTTGGCCATAGGGTGGCCCTCAGGTAGACAGGCTCCAATAGGAGAAGGTGAGAGTTGGCAGGATGGGGCAGCTAAAGTGGGAGGCTGGCAAAATCTTGGGGACCCCCACTACCTGAGCCAGGGCCTGCACCCAGGTCTCAAAATGCAAGTTCTCCCGCTTGGGTAGTTGGCACTTCACCCCGTTCCTGCGAGTGAGTGCCAGAAAGGGAGCCCCACTGCCCAAGCTAGAAGGGCCGGAGGTGGAGGGTCCAAGCCCCATGGCTGTGTGTCATCCCACAGCCACCTGTGCATAGCTGCGCTTCCCCCACTGGGGGGCTGTGTTGGTGGGACCGGGGCTAGGACCAGGGGTGGGCATTGTGGGTATGCTGACTGGTATAGTGCACCTGGTCCCCTCAAGTGCTGATGGTCTAGGCTTGGGGGCAGAGCCCTTGCCCTTCCCACCTCCAGTTGTGAAGGAGGATGAAGAGAAGCTCTTCCAATTGCCCTTACCCCTGGTCCCTGGTGGTGGGGGAGGGAGCTTGGGGATCCCTCCATAGGAAGCCTGGCCAGGGGAGACCCCGTGGCCCTGTTGGTTCCCTGCTGGAGTCCCACCTGTCCCTCAGAGAGAGAGAGTGGTTATCTTCTCAGAAGGAGAGAGTAGTTATAACTACACACTACAACAGAACCATCACCATTCCTGGATCTTACATCTGCACCTCCAGAAATGTAATATATCTCATCCAGTGCACCAAATGCCCTGATGGAAAATATGGAGTAGAAACCAAACAATAACTGCATACCAGAATTAATGCACACTGAAAAACTATCAAAGACAAAAATATCTATTTACCTGAGGGTGCACACTTTTCACAAGATAACTAATCTCCCTCCAATCTCTCAGGTTTAATCCTCAAGGGGAATTTACAAAACATATTTCATAGATGCACCTACAAACTTCACATCATAGATCTACTATTTACAAAAAATCACGGACTAAATATAGACATTGGATTTATGGCACATTATACCCTGCTGGACATCTGAGAACTTTAGGTAACCTCTCTACAGTTCACTAGCTGCATTCTTTCACCAGGTCAACACCCTTCTTCCCTCCCCCCCACCTCACACCCGCCTAGTATCTACCATGACTTTTTATTTTCACAGACCTGCATTTTGCATATTGGCATCTAATCTACCCAGGACAGCACCCAAACCAACTGCAGTCTCTCTCTGATGCCTGAAGAAGAATGTTTGTCCCCAAAAACTTGCAAAGAACAATTTTCAAACTACTTAGTTGGTCTAATAAAAGATATCACGTTTACTCAAAGAACCTTATCTGTCATTATAAGCTAAGCACATCATCATAATTTTCTTCTTGGCCATTTCTTCTTCCAGTAAACAATGTACATGCACATTGTTTTCATATGGATGAGTCCTAAAAAAGGTTCACAGAATTGTAAAGATGCAAGGCATCTCGAGAATCATCCAGTCCAACCCCATGCACAGATACAGGATTTGCTAATGCTATGCCATCTCATGAAAATGCCTATCCAGTTGCTTCTGGAAAACCTCTGCTGAAGGAGATTTCACAGCCTTCCTAAGAATTTGTTCCACTATCCTACTGGTCCTACAGGTAATAAACTTTCAGAGTTTGAATCTAAATAGTCTCTGCTGCACTTTAAACTTATTGCTTTCTGTCATGCCCTCTATCACAAGGGACAATTTTCCTTCTGCCCTTCTTCTTTATGATGGCCTTTCAGAAGTTAGAAAAACAGGTATCATGGCTCCCCTCAATCTTGTTTCCTCCAAGCTCAAATACTTGGGTTTCCTCAACCCTTTCTTTAGACAGTTTGTATTCCAACCCCTTTATCCTCTTCACCGCCCAGCTTCACATCTTTTCCAATTCCTCAGCATCCTGCTAAAGTATTGTTGGTACCCAAAACAGGGTACAGCATTCCAGATGAGGCATTATGGGTATATAAAAGAGAGAAATTTACAGTATATGAAGTTTAGCACATGTCTAATGTTTCAGGAATGATAAAAAACCACTGAGATGTATTGTGTAGGCCTACTGCCTTGTTTTAACTGCAAGATTCAGTAATGGTATTCTTAGACTCATACTCAAAGCTATTGGTATGACCTGTATTTTTCTTGGTAGGTACAATGTAAAATGTGTATTTAAAAAATAGTCAAGCAAGAGTTTACTTGACCACTAAACTAAAGCATAATTTTTGTCATGTTGTTATACATTTACAGTGATCCCATGCATCTGAGTAATTTTGTTAAGACAGTTGTTTTATTGTTTTGTGTGAGACAAAATTGAGTAGTTAATTTTGATATTGTGTGTTGTGCTTTATTTATTAATGCACTGTGTAAACATTTAACAGGTCTATTTATTAATGATTTTTGATGCATGTATGTTTATAATGGGGCTTGGGGGGCCTCCAATTTTCTGTTTGCCCAGGGCCCAAAAAAAATCTTAATCCACCTCCAGTCACTGACCATGCCTCTTTAGCATGGCTTAATGCTATGCAGGAGGCCAACCCCCAGTTAATGATATGGCACCTATCCCTGCAACCTTCTGATTTCTCAATACGTCACAACCCTGGGACTGCACATAAAAATACAGGCTTCTTCTCCTGAGGTCGGTGGGGTGGGGTTAAAGAAAACAGAAGTCTGTATCTACTCTTGGGAGGGTGGCATGTGTAACAAGGTACATGACTCAGGGACTGGAGCCCAGTTGCAGGGGGTTACAGGGTGTAACAAGGTGCATGACTCAAGGGTTGGAGCCCAGTTGGAGAGGGTTAAATGGTACGGCTGTGCGAAGCTTCAGGTGCTGATTTGATTCGGAGGAGATTCGGCCCGATTGGTGGCCAAATCTCCAAATATAAATTGAATCAGAAGAGCTTCAGTGATTCGGGCAGTCCCCGCTTGCCACCACAGGGAATTGGACCCAGACTCCGTGCCAGTAAGTAGGGCCAGGGAGGGGTTGGAGGAGGAAGGAGGGGACCATAGGGAAGATCCCTGCCAGGCCCCATTCCCTGCCTGCTCCCCCAGCTCCCCTGAGCACCCCCAGACCCCTGCCCGCTCTCCCAGCCCTGTCAATAGCTGCCCTGCCTAGCCCCAGCTCCCGGTTCTTTGAAAAAAAAAAAAGCCCCCATTCACCAGCTCCTGCCAGTCAGGGGGGTGATCCCCACTGCCTGCCATTGCCCCCCCCCCCCCCAAGGCTGACTCGTCCAGCCCCAGCTCCCAGTTCTTTTAAAAAAAAAAAAAAAAGCCCCGAACTCACCAGCTGCTGCAGCGACCATCAGGGCTCCTGGGGGCTCATGGCAAAACACCCCCCATGCAGCTTGGGGGGCAGCAGGGATCGCCCCCCCGCCTGGCAGCAGCCGGTGAATGCCAGGCTTTTTTTTTTAAAGAGCCGGGAGGCTGGGCCCAGGCGGGGCAGCCATTGATGGGGCTGAAAGAGTGGGCAGGGGATGGGGCCTATTTTATTCAGAGATTTGGCCAATTCAGTGGCAGCCAAATCTCTGAATCAGATTCGGCCGAATTGATTTGGGACAGTGATTCGAATGACCAAATCAAATCACTGTCCCCCAAATCAGCCAAATCCAAAGTGAATACTACCTGCTTTGCACAGGCCTATTAAATGATAATAGCCTGCCTGCATAGGAGCACAGGGCCAGCTCACAGGGGTGACTGGCTGGCTCTAGAGGAAGTTAAAAACCCCAAGGGAGGTAAGGCTGTGGGACTGAGGGAGAAGCACAGAGCCAAGGTTGCCCTCTCAGGATCTAAGGAAAGACCACAGGTTTTGGTTTATCCATTTGTTGTTTGTTTGTTTGATTATTTATGTTGTTTTCTGTGGGGACAAGTTTGCTCCAGGAAAAAAACCTGTCTGGTGAAAGGAGTAACAAACTGCTACCATTTTAAATGTTAGTTGTGAAGGTGATCACAACACTCTACTGCAAATGTGGAAGTTTGTCAGTATTTTCACAGCAAAGCAGATTATTTTTAACTTTGAGAAACTGCATTTGCATTACTTGTATTCACTTTTATGTGGACAGAATTGATTTTTTTTTCTGTTACAGCCCTTCCATATGATTGCCCAGAGTTGTCTACACAAGCATATAGCAGACTTTCTTTTTAATCACTCTATCCACTTCTCTTCCAGGTCAAATTAACCCAGCTACTGGTTGATTAGCAAACAAATAATCACCTGTGTGCCAGATACAGCCAGATGCACTGTATGCGTGTTACATGTAATCCATCTGCAGGACACTTCAAATACCAGTTGCTAGTTTTAAAGTGAGTTGGGAGGGAACTGTCAGATAGAGAAAGTTGTATGTGCGTGTGTGTGTGTGAGACTGAGAACAATATTTCAGACAAGAAAGGATTTATTTACTCTTCTCTTTCTAATGGTACTTTTCTGAAAAGAAAAGCTTAGTATAATCCCAGATAGCCAAACAATAAAGTGATTCATCATGTAAGACAGTGGTACTCAACCTTTCAGTCCCCCAGGCTAGACAAGTGGCAGAGGATCCTGAGTGGCACAGGCTGGATTGGGCTCTACATGCCTCGATCAGGCCCTGCTCTGACCAAGACCCATACTGACAGATCAGGCCCCATGCAGCTGGATCAGACCCTGAGCCACCAAATTTGATCCCATGTTGCTTCTGGCTGGCTCTACACCATGGAATCAGGCCCTGCGCTTTCTCAAACAGCTCCTGCACACCCAGACCAAACCCCAGTCCACCTCCAGTGTATTCAGATTGATTCCATGTAACCCCAGTCCTGGGTGCCTGGATTGGCTTTGCACCACCTCTTTTTATCCCTGGCATACCCATTCTTGTGCTCAGAGCTCTGCTACCTGGCCTGAAAGGTCCAAAAATTTGGCAGCAAGGGAGCAGGAATTAAAGCTGTAGCTGCACTGCTGCCGCCAAATTTTATAACTCAGAGGGAGCCCTGCAAGTTGGATGAGATGGCTCCATGGGCCTGATGTAAGAAAAGAAATTAAGACAGAATTTTTTAGCTAGCCATTACTAATGCATCGTGAAATTTCCATTATTTTGATTTCCAGTTGATTACAAGTAATACCATATTTGGAAAAAACTACCTATCCATATTGACTAAACCCCAGTTTTACATTTGGTTCATTTAGAGTATTAAATTTCTCAGGTCAAATTTGTCAGGGTCCTTGGCATTATTGGCAAAAAATACTGATATTTTAAAATGGTGTCCATCACCTTGAAAAGAAAAAAACTTGCAAATTTAATACCCACTTTATTTCACCTTCACCAGCATCCTTCCTAGCTACATTTGAGCATTTCTGTTTTAATTTCATAATATTTACTTTAAAACACATTTTTCAATAAAAAAAATACATTTAATTAGAGCCTGATCCAAAACTGGCAAAAGTCAAAGGAAGCCTTTTCATTTATTTTGACAGCCTTTAGATAAGTCCCTTCCTATTTAATTCATCTTGACAAAATATTATTACCGCAGTAGCACCTGGGAAACATAGGACAGAATCAAAGTCCCATTGGGTTGGGCATTGTACCAACAAGAGTGTCCATGCCCCAGAGAGTTAACAACATAAGGGCATGTCTACTCATGAAGAAGATACTGAGGTCAAGTCAAGGCTAACTAACCCATTTTATCTTCTCCCACTTCCCCCACTGGGTGGTTTTTAAGACCAGATTAGACTATTTCTGTCCACAGTAGTGCTTAAGGAATTTACCCAGGGAGTGGGAGACCTAGGTTCTCAGACTCCTCCTCAGCCTTAGGGAGTTGGAACTCACACCTCCCATTTCCCAGGACAGTGCCCTAACCAGAAAAGCTTGAGTTAGGAAGGATTTAAAATGTTCGCCATCTTTCCTGTTGAAGTTCAGCCACTGGGAACCCAAGACTAAAAAATGTGTGCGGTCAAAAATAAAGTGAGCAAGCGGGAGCCTAGCTGTGTACCCCACTGGAATGAACACAGCCCTTCTTTGCATTCCATGAACACTATGTGACTGAAATCTTAGGATATGGATATACAACACATTTTCATCAGTGTAACTTTGATCAATTGGTACACTCATAACTTACACTTGTATCTAGAGTGGACAGATGACTAGCTCTATTGAGGTAGATGTTCATAGTAAGAGCTATTACAACACCTTACTACTTACTAGGCGGCAAGTGACAGCATGCTTGTCTTGAACAAAGGTCTCCTGGAGCTGCAGATGTCCAACCTGTACGCTGATGTAATTTATCCCATGGCCCATTTACTCCTGACTTTCTAAGTGGTCATTTTATTCCAGCATGGAGTAATTTATACCAATGTAGGGCTGTACGCTGTATGTCCATGCCACATTAACAGCAGCATAAAGACAGATTATGTTGATGTAAATATGTTGCATGGCCACACCTTATACTTTTGGATAAGACTTCATGCCTTAATACATTTGTACAGAAATTCATCCACTACTCTTCAACAGGCGAGCACACTTCCATTTCCATCTGTTAAGGAAGATCCATAAATTCCTTTAAAAAATCACTTCTTGAACAAATGGAATTACTGCTTAATACTACAGCATCTTCTAATCCATAAGGATATGGAAAGAGATACAAGGAGCCTTTGGAAGAAACAAGCTCACCTGAGAATTTTCAGGGTCACATGATCCCAAAATGTCACAAGCATTCTTGCTTCTGCAAGTAACTTTTGGCACAAATACAAGTGAACTTTAAAGATACAAAGCTAGAAAAGACAAGTTTACAACACATGTAGACCAACACAGCTTCAACCTACATCCCTGAAGCTAGAAAACACAATTGATCAATGGAAAGATTAATTAAACCTTTAAAAACCAGTGTTTTCAATCTCTACACTTTTCTTGCTAGGTACATACTGAATTGCCTCCCAATAACACAACACACATATTACACACCCCCAAATAAAACATGCAGCTTGATTTTTGGAAGACAGAATGTAGAAAAAAAAGACTTGTTCCAGGGTCACGGCTAACTGTGTGACATAGGGTGAGTCCTCCTGGAAACTCAGTGTCCAGGAAGTATGGCATCCTAGGAGACAGTCTGGATGAAGCAGCAGGAACTTTCTGATGTACCAGGACAGCAACAAGGCTAAGCCCCATACCCTTGCAAGGGCAGTAACAAGACTGTTACTTCCTTACTCTAAATAGTTATTTTTGTAAGTTCCTGTAAATCAGGTGTTGTTTCCACACTTTAAGCTTCATCAAGATATGACACATTGCATGCAGAAGCTTAGTCACCCTCAGCCAGGTGCCTGGGGCAGCTACCACACAAAGAGACTATGGTGATTTCTGGCTGCCACTGCTGCCACTACCAGAACCACACAGCTGTGGCAGAAGCCTGGTTTTTTGCAGTTCCCAGGGAAGTTGCCCATGTCACCCCACTCTAGTTATGCCACTGGTCTCAGTGGGTACTTGCTCTAGTCTACCCTGCCTGTATTTCAGCAAAGAGAAATTAGCTTCCCCACTTACAATATTTATTGCAATTTTGGAGAGCTTATTTTTATGGGAAAGGTGCATGTGGTATATGAGAAATATGACATCATCATCAACAATATAATATTTCACATTTGCCTATAGGCAACTCCATCTCTAATGGATGAATCCAACTCCCAAGTAATTCAGTAAATCTGTGCAATCCAGATATAATTATAATATATTGTTTTTAAATGGGAAAATATGGTTTTACAGTGTTGTCCCAGACTGTGTTAAAGTGAGGCTTTACTAGAATTCATGGTCATTAACTATATTAGAATAAAAGCAACCATGCCAGACTGAATGCACTTGATCTCATCTGTTTTTGAAGGCTAAGAGGTGCTGAACCTGTCTAGTACTGGGATAGGAGACCTCACTGGAATCCCAAGAGGCAAAATGCAAGCCAAGAAGTTGTGGTCAAACATGGGGAGGCCAGCACTACGGCACAGGTAAGAAATGAGAAGGTAAGAATCAAAGGGCCCCTTGGGATTCGGAGCAGGGGGGCAGCAAAGGCACCAGTCGCAGGGCTCAAGTGCCTATATACTAATGCTAGGAGCATGGGGAACAAGCAGGATGAACTAGCGCTCCTGCTTGCACTAAACACCTATGACTTAGTGGGGCTAACGGAAACCTGGTGGGATTCATCCCATGACTGGGCGGTACATATTGAGGGTTATAGACTGTACAGAAAGGACAGGGTGGGGAAGAAAGGGGGAGGGGTTGCGCTTTATGTCAGTGAGCATTATACATCAACCCTCATCAAGAATCCAAGGATGAGGAAGTAGAAGGATTGTGGGTTAGGCTACATGGGGGGCAAGGAGAAAGGGATTTGGTGGTAGGGGTCTGCTACAGACCCCCACGTCAAGGGGAAGAAAGAGATTCGGGGCTCCTGAGGCAACTCCCGGAGACCATAAAAGCTAAAGAGGCGGTAGTCATGGGGGACCTAAACTACCCGGACGTCTGCTGGGAGTCACAGACAGCAAAGTCCCACCGCTCACGCAGGTTTCTAACCTGTGTACAGGACCTCCACCTGACTCAGGAGGTACACGGTCCCACTAGGGGGAATGCCATACTGGATCTGGTATTGGCAACGGGAGATGACATGGTAGCGGACCTCCAGATTGGTAGCCATCTGGGGGACAGTGATCATCTAATAATAGAATTCACCATAAGACGGCGAGTGGGTAAGGTAACTAGTAGGGTGAAAGTGCTAGACTTTAGGAAAGCCGATTTCACTGACCTCAGGCGATTAGTCAAGGACGCACTGCAGAGTAGGAGATTTGAAGAGATGGAAGCCCAAGAAGGGTGGCTGTGCCTTAAGAAAACGATCCTTCAGGCACAATGCAAGACGATCCCCGAGCGAGGCAAAAGAGGGAAAAGGGCCAAGAGGCTTCCCTGGCTGACCAGAGAAATCCAGAGCAGCCTAAGGGACAAAAGGGGAGCACATAAAAAGTGGAAACAGGGAGAGATCACCAAAGATGAATATACCTCCTCTGCTCGTGCTTGTAGGGAGGCAGTTAGATGGGCCAAAGCTACCATGGAGCTGAGGATGGCAACCCAAGTAAAAGACAACAAGAAATTGTTTTTTAGATATATAGGGAGTAAAAGGAAGGCCCAGGGAGGAATAGGACCCCTGCTAAATGGGCAGAAACAATTGGTGACGGACAGGGGGGACAAGGCTGAACTCCTCAACGAGTTCTTTGCCTCAGTGTTCCTAAGTGAGAGGTATGACAAGTCTCTCACTGGGGTTGTAGAGAGGCAGCAGCAAGGCACCAGACTTCCATGCGTAGACCCTGAAATGGTGCAGAGTCATTTGGAAGAACTGGATGCCTTTAAGTCGGCAGGCCCAGATGAGCTCCATCCGAGGGTGCTGAAGGCACTGGCCGACATCACTGCAGAGCCACTGGTGGGAATATTTGAAAGCTCGTGGCGCATGGGCCAAGTCCTGGAGGACTGGAAAAGGGCTAACGTGGTCCCCATTTTCAAAAAGGGGAGGAAGGAGGACCCGGGCAACTATGGACCTGTCAGTCTCACCTCCATCCTTGGCAAAGTCTTTGAAAAAATTATCAAGGCTCACATTTGTGAGAGCCCGGCAGGACAAATTATGCTGAGGGGAAATCAGCACGGGTTCATGGCAGGCAGATCGTGCCTGACCAATCTAGTTTCTTTTTATGACCAGGTTACAAAACGCCTGGACACAAGAGGAGGGATGGATGTCGTATACTTAGACTTCAGGAAGGCCTTTGATACGGTATCCCACACCATACTGGTGAACAAGTTAAGAGGCTGTGACTTGGATGACTACACAGTCCGGTGGGTGGCAAATTGGCTGGAGGGTTGCACCCAGAGAGTCGTGGTGGATGGGTCGGTTTCGACCTGGAAGGGTGTGGGCAGTGGGGTCCCGCAGGGCTTGGTCCTTGGACCGATACTCTTTAATGTCTTTATCAGTGACTTGGACGAGGGAGTGAAATGTACTCTGTCCAAGTTTGCAGATGACACAAAGCTATGGGGAGAAGTGGACACGCCGGAGGGCAGGGAACAGCTGCAAGCAGATCTGGACAGGTTGGACAAGTGGGCAGAAAACAACAGAATGCAGTTCAACAAGGAGAAATGCCAAGTGCTGCACCTAGGGAGGAAGAATGTCCAGCACACCTACAGCCTAGGGAATGACCTGCTGGGTAGCACGGAAGTGGAAAGGGATCTTGGAGTCCTAGTGGACTCCAAGATGAACATGAGTCGGCAGTGTGACGAAGCCATCAAAAAAGCCAATGGCACTTTATCGTGCATCAGCAGATGCATGACGAATAGGTCCAAGGAGGTGATACTTCCCCTCTGTCGGGCGCTGGTCAGACCGCAATTGGAGTACTGCGTGCAATTCTGGGCGCCGCAATTCAAGAGGGATGCAGATAACCTGGAGAGGGTCCAGAGAAGGGCCACTCGTATGGTCAAGGGCCTGCAGACCAAGCCCTACGAGGAGAGACTAGAGACACTGGATCTTTTCAGCCTCCGCAAGAGAAGGTTGAGAGGCGACCTTGTGGCTGCCTATAAGTTCATCACGGGGGCACAGAAGGGAATTGGTGAGTATTTATTCACCAAGGCGACCCCAGGGGTTACAAGAAATAATGGCCACAAGCTAGCAGAGAACAGATTTAGATTGGACATTAGGAAGAACTTCTTCACAGTTAGGGTGGCCAGGGTCTGGAACGGGCTCCCAAGGGAGGTGGTGCTCTCCCCTACCCTGGGGGTCTTCAAGAGGAGGTTAGATGAGCATCTAGCTGGGGTCATCTAGACCCAGCACTCTTTCCTGCTTATGCAGGGGGTCAGACTCGATGATCTATTGAGGTCCCTTCCGACCCTAACATCTATGAATCTATGAACATGTGGCAAATATTTAATCATAGAAACAAACCTGCTACTGCTAGGTTGATGGTACAGCAGTAAAAGAAAGGAACTGTCAGGGGCTACTAGAGATTAAATAGCAGAGAGAGTAAGTATATTCACAGGCAAGAAACAGGAGGAGAAAGCACAAACACTTCTCCTGGCCTCATGGACTCCTGTACAGGGCAGCCATATTTCACAATTCAGCAATAACTTAATAACAGGATTCTGAGATGGTCAGAACCATACTTATAAATATTATACGTAGCTGACAGTGCTGTGCAAGGCTTCGGACTGTGCTTTGGATCCAGAGAAGCTTCAGACACTTCAGTGTCCAAAGCAGCATGTCCAGATCAAAGCGCTTGCTTCATTAGGCTTTCTGAAGCAGTTCAGAAAAACTTCGGAGCCGCTTCGGAGATCCGGCCATAGGGTATAATGGGGAATCAATGAAATATCTATAACTTTGTTGTTTTTTGCCTGATTTGGATGAAACTTGCAGAGGTGGTAGCCCCTGCTGAGAGCATGAAGCCTGCCAAGTTTCAAGAAGATTCAGAAGATCTGGGGGGAACTGCACCCCAAATTCTTGAAAGCAAAACTCATGTCACGTCTATGTGTTACACCACAGGTGGGTGAAAACTGCAGGGGTGGTGGCCCTGGTGAGGCCACAAAGCCTGCCAAGTTTCAAGAAGCTAGGTGCAAGGGTTTGGGGGGAACTTCACCTCCAGCTGCTGACAGGCACCACACAGAAATATAAATAAATAGCAATACATAATGGTGTCAACACAGAGTGCTGCTAGGGCCCCTGCCAGGCGCCACCTACCAGGGGCTTGGCTGTGGCCTCCACCCAGACAGAGCCCATGCGGGTGCTGGCGTCCCCCTCCCCCCTGGCCTGCAGGAGATGGCCAGCAGGGCTGGGAGGGGCAGGGAATGGGGGCCCCCACACCTGTCCTGCAGGTGCCTGTCTTAGGGCCCTGGAGGTGCAGGTGAGGGAGCTCCAGGAGGAGGTTAGCAGGCTGAGGGGAATCAGGGAGGTGGAGGATGAAATCGATGGGTATTTTCTCTCCCTGCAGGGCCACGCATCCAAGGAAGAAGCACCCCAGGAGGTGCCCTCCTCAGCAGAGTGGCAGATGGTCCCCTCCAGAACCAGGGCTGCTCGCAGCAGAGCAGTGCCAGTTCCTCCAGTCCGGCTGGAGAACAGGTACAAGGCCCTGGAGAAACTACAGGAGAAGGAAGGAGAGGAGAAAACCTCTGGAGAGGAGGCAACCTCACACTCTGAACAGGCTGAAGGAGCTAAGCAGATTCGGAGGAAGCAACATCAAGTGATCATCATAGGCGACTCCATCCTGAGATGTACAGAGGGTCCCATCTGTTGCCAGGAACCCTCGACACGTGAGGTCTACTGCCTGCCTGGAGCAAAGATTCAGGATGTGATGGGGATGATCCAGGCCATTACCCGGCCCACTGATTACTACCCCATGGTCCTAATCCATGTGGGCACTAATGATGCAGCCAGGAGAAGCCCTGATCACCTGATGACGGACTACCACACTCTGGGAGGCACGCTGAGGGAGATAGGAGCACAGGTGGTATTCTCTTCTGTCCTATCAGTGAGCGGACGTGGAAGACGACACAAGACCTGCATCAGAGAGGTCAACTTGCAGCTTCAGGAATGGTGTCTCGAGGCGGGCTTCGGCTTCCTAGACAACAACCCACACATCAGGATGAGAGACATGCTCAGGTGGGATGGGCTTCACCTTTCCCCCAAAGGTAAGCATGTGTTCTCTTTTAGGTTGGCTGATCTCCTCCGGCGGGCTTTAAACTAGGCTCGTTGGGGGAAGGGGAGGACGAGGGAATAGGAAGTTTTGGACCACTAACCAAGCATCACCCACAAGAACAGCCCAGCCTAAACCAACGGCAAGCAGAACAAATACCAGGTAAGCAACAGGGGCCCGGGTAGTACTGAGATTAGGGTGCCAGTGCATGCATCTTCAGGAGGCCTCAAATGCCTCTACGCTAATGTTCATCGTATGGGGAACAAGCAGGAGGAACTCACCCTCCTGCTAGCTAACACCAACCCAGACATCGTGGGGATCACCGAAATGTGGTGGGACCCAATGCACGACTGGGCGGTGAATATTGAAGGCTATAAGCTGTACAGGATGGATAGGACAGGGAGGAGAGGTGGGGGTGTGACTTTCTACGTCAAGGAGAAATACACATCCTCAACGAGTGGTACTGGGTCGGAGGAGGGGCACACTGAAGTACTCTGGGTTAGAATACAAGGAAGTTGAGGGGAAAGGGACTTAACAGTGGGGTCTACTACAGACCACCCAACCAAGGGGAAGAGCTAGACCGGGAATTCTTAAGTCAGCTCACAGAGGTAGTTAGGTCAAATGATGTGATCATCATGGGTGACCTGCACTTTCCAGACATCTGCTGGGAAGAGCAGTCAGCCAGGTCTGACTGCTCATGTAGGTTCCTAGCTGAGATACAAGACCTCCACCTAACCCAGGAGGTGCACAGCCCCACCAGGGGAATTTACCATCCGGCACAAGGTGGCAAAGGCCTGCAGCAAGGCAGCTGCCCTGGACTTCAGGAGGGCGTATTTCAACGAGGTAAGGAGAATAGTCAGGGAGGCACTGAGGTCTGAGAGGGGAGGGGAGTCGGGTGTCCAGGAAGAGTGGTTGTTCCTTAAGGAGACGATCCTCCAAGCCCAAAGGGAGGTAATCCCAACGCAGATCAAAGGGGGCAAGAGGGTGCAAAAGCCCCCATGGCTCACCAAAAGCATACGTGAGTGTCTCCTAGCTAAAAAGGAGGCGTACACCCAATGGAAGGGAGGGGCCATCACCAGAGAGGACTATACCGCTGTTGCTCAGGGCTGTAGTGGGCGGTCAGAAAGGCTAAGGTGGAGATGGAACTAGGACTAGCTACCCAGATCAAGGACAACAAGAAGGCCTTTTTTAAATACATAGGGGGTAAAAAGAAGGTACCGGGTAATGTGGGGCCTCTGCAGGACACGCTAGGAAATCTGGTCATCGCACCAGACAGCAAAGCTAACAATTTCTTTGCTTCCATTTTTCTCAGCAGGGACCGGGTCACCACCCCCACCAAGACCTCCATAGGTCCCAAGGGAGGCGCACCCAGGCCTAGGGTCAGTGAGGACCTAGTCAGAGAACTTCTGGAGGGACTGGATATATTTAAATCAGCAGGTCCTGACGATCTCCACCCCAGAGTAGTGAGGGAATTAGCAGAGATCATAGCAGGACCCCTGGCACGGCTTTACGAGCACTCAGGGGTCCTGCTATGATCTGCTCTGGCATGGTGCCAGCAGACTGGAAAAGGGCCAATGTGGTTCCCATTTTTAAAAAAGGGAGGAAGGAGGACCCAGGAAACTATAGGCCAGTCAGTCTTACCTAAGTCCTGGGTAAGCTTTCTGAGAGAGTTATCCTGGCGCATGTCTGCGAGGGGCCAGCAGGGGAGATTGTGCTTAGGGGCAACCAACATGGGTTCATTACAGGCAGGTCCTGTCAGACCAACCTGGTGGCCTTCTATGACCAGGTCACAAAATCCTTAGATGCAGGTGTAGCAGTGGACATAGTCTTTCTGGACTTTAGGAAGGCCTTCAACGCTGTCTCTCACCCTGTTCTCATTAAAAAACTAGGGGACTGTGGCGTCAACACCTACACAGTCAAATGGGTCACTAGTTGGCTGGAGGGCCACACCCAGAGAGTGGTGGTGGACAGGTCTTATTCGACCTGGAGGGATGAGGGCAGTGGGTCTGCAGGGCTCGGTCCTCAGGCCCTCACTATTCAACATCTTCATCAGTGACTTGGACGAGGGAATAAAAAGCACCCTGTTCAAATTCACAGACGACACTAAGATGTGGGGAGATGTGGGCACACTAGAAGAGAGGAATAGGCTGCAATCAGACCTAGACAGGTTACAGGGGTGGGTGGATGAGAACAGGATGGGTTTCAACACTGACAAGTGCAGGGTACTTCACCTAGGGAGGAAGAACCAGCAGCAGACCTACAGGGTGGGGAACTCCCTTCTCATCAGTGCAGAGGCAGAAAAGGATCTTGGAGTTATTATTGATGCCAAAATGAACATGGGCTGTACCTTGTCATGCATCCACAGATGCATCTCAAGCAGGTCCAAGGAGGTGATCCTCCCCCTCTATGCGACACTGGTCAGGCTGCAGTTGGAGTACTGCATCCAGTTCTGGGTGCCGCACTTCAGGAGAGATGTAGACAACATGGAGAGGGTCCAGAGGAGGGCCACGCGCATGATCAGAAGTCAGCAGGGCAGGCCCTACGAGGAGAGGTTAAAGGACTTGAACCTGTTCAGCCTCCACAAGAGAAGGCTGAGGGGGGAATCTAGTAGCCATTTACAAACTGGTCAGAGGGGACCAGCAGGGATTGGGGGAGTCCCTGTTCCCCCGAGCACTACCAGGAGTGACAAGAAATAACCATCACAAACTGGCAGAGGGTAGATTTAGGCTAGATATCAGGAGGTGCTACTTCACTGTCAGGGCAGCTAGGATCTGGAACCAACTTCCAAGAGAAGTGGTGCTGACTCCTACCCTGGGGGTCTTTAAGAGGAGGCTGGATGAACATCTTGCTGGGGTCGTTTGACCCCAGTACTCTTTCCTGCCCATGGCAGGGGGTCGGACTTGATGATCTGCTCAGGTCCCTTCCGACCCTACCAACTATGAAACTATGACAGGCAAAACTCATGACATAGATTACCCTGTGTGTGTTAAGGCATAGGGAGCTGAAAACTGCAGGGGTGGTGGCCCCTGCTGTGGCCACGAAGCCTGCCAAGTTTCAAGAAGATAGGTGCAGCGTTTGGGGGGAACTGCACATCAAACTGCGGACAACCAAACCTCCTGACATGGGTGACACTGTGCGTGTTAAGGCGCAGCAGGGTGTCCCTGCTGCAGCCACAAAGCTTGCCAGCTGTCAAGGAGATAGGTACAGGGGTTCTGGATTCTGGGGCCCTGCACCTCTAGCTGCTGACAGGCAAAACTTGTGTCATGAGTGCTTGTGCAACTGACTGTCTCTGTCTTGGGGCAGTTGATTGTCTGTATTGATTATTTCCTCTCCTTAGTCTGTGCTTTTGTAGGTGTTAATCCTTGCTAATTAATTCATTAATGACTTTGTGGCCTCACAAGGGGCTATGACCCCTGCAGTTTTCACCCCCCTGAGGTGTAACACATACACATGACGTGTTTTGCTTTCAAGAATTTGGGGTGCAGTTTCCCCCGAACCCCTGCACTGATGTACTTGAAACTTGGCAGGCTTCATGGTCTCATCAGAGGCTACCACCCCTGTAAGTTTCATCCAAATCAGACAAAAAATCAACAAAGTTATAGATATTTCATTGATTCCCCATTATACGCTATGGCCGGATCTCTGAGGCAGCTCCAAAGCTTCGGAGCCGATTCGGCCAGATCTAAGCAGGAAATCAGATCGCTGGCATCCAAAGCAGCTGGATCTAAAGCCAGATTGAATAGCTGCCTACTTACACAGGCCTACTAGCTGAGGCTTTTATGCAGTTACAAAAATGCTAAGATATTAATATGGAAGATGCCATAAATTATTCTCATCCCCAAATGCAACCTATCACCACAAAAGTTGACTTCATGAATTAAACTGCAGTTCATATATATGGCAATATATAATTGTTTTATCCATGTACATGCATACCTAATCACTTTGACAGCCATAGTCACCATATGCTAGGCATCATCCTGGGTTTAGTGGGAGAGGGAGACAAGAAATGATCCCTTTTGGCTAACATCTCCCACCCCTTACTGAAGTGCGTAGTACCATCCACGGTATTGCATAGTTAAGGAGGCTGCCTTAGGCCTAACCAGGGGTTAAATGTTGATACTTTAATGTCAACAGCAATTACTTTCAATTTGACTCTTATATTTCAGCACCTTGTTACTGTTTTCTCACTTTGTGGAGCAACTACACTTAGGTCTGAACATTAACTTTAGAGACTAAGTCCCGCACTCTAATTAGGCATGTTAGTATTGTGAAGAGACAACTAAGGCAGTTCAGACCAACTACACTCACTGAGGTTTAAATAATGTTCTATCCTTTTATGCTTAAGATTGAATGGAAATGTCCTGTATTTTGTCACAACCATAACACATCAATGGTTTGGTGCATGTGAATCTTGATAGTGAATTTCTTTATTATTATTATTATAGTTAAATGACAAAGCTCATTCTCTGATAAGGATATGGAAGAGCAAACAAGCAACACAAGGGAGACAGCTCCAATTTTACCCTCAAATAAAAACTGTATGTTTAAAATAGTATTTCCGTTCCCTTTGAGGTTACAGCCTGTGGTTTTAGTTGAGGTGCCTGTTGTGGCAAACTATTCAAATGAAGTTACAAACAGTCTCATACACTGAAAGATAAATGAAGGAAAGAGGAAATTCCAGCGGAAAATATGATTAAATGGAGAGATGCTCACAGGGAAAACTCTTTTAATGAAGGACAGCAAGTAACTAGAGCAGCATGCCAGTCTCATTTCCCATGCTGTGAGCCACTGTCTACATTACTGTTCATGTCAAGTAAAGGAGTAAATACTAGGCCACTGCCTTTACATTCAATAGCCATTGGATAAGTAGATGGAGAATGGTGCACAGGAGCAACTTCTGCCCCGGCAGGAACAAGCATTCAGATTAGAATACATCTCCAGCTCCTTTCCAGAGCAGCATCAACTTAACTGAGCCAGGTATCCTCCAAATGAGGTTCTTCCTTCTGTCTCGAACTTATGCTCTTCCTTCTGTCACCAGCTTAGACTATTCCTTCTTTCTCCTCCCAAAAGGGAAGAGTGAAAACAAGAGTTGGAGACAGGAATGGATGGTGCCTGACCTGTGGCATTCTGGTTAGAGCACTGTACTGGGAAGTCAGAAAGACTCAGGTTTAAACCCCTTCTGAGGGCAATGGCAGGTTTCATAGATTTCATAGACGTTAGGGCTGGAAGGGACCTCGGAAGAACATCAGATCCAACCCCCTACCCAAGGGGCAGGAAGTCAGCTGGGGTCAAAGGATCCCAGCAAGATAAGTATCCAAATGTTTCTTGAAACAGGAAGCAGGTCTTGAAGCAGATCTCCTGCTTCTTGAGTGAATGCTCCAAGCACTCAAATGTCAGGCCTAAACCATAGGAAGTCTACCACTGCCACTGCCTCATCTTCCAGTCTGTAGCACCCATTAGTCACGGGGTTTTGTCCAAAGACACATTCATTACTTACTTGCACTTACAAGTCAAAAATAGGCATATGCAAATAGCTGTGTATCTGTCTGATCACAGTATGTAGCCTACTGTGCAGGCTCAGTCTATGTACACATGCCAACACATAAACAGCGTAGGAGAATAGAACCACTACCTGTAAGTGCCAAAAATTATACTTACTTTCTTCAGCAAGTGCCATTTAGGAATTCAAAGGGTAATAGAACTTGACCTTCGGTGAACATGGCAACTATTAGGCCCAAACATTTAGTAGAAAGTGGTGAGGAAAGAGGCTTTATAGATTCTGGTTCAGTCAAATATAAAATTTTTGACTATAAAAATCAATGATCCTCTCTATTTTAAACACACTTCTATAGGTCCATAAAGAGTGACAAGCACAATGGGGCAGACAGCAGGTAATATTTAAATTATCGAATCTAAAGAACAACAACAAAAAAAGACTTAGGCTTTCAAGAGAAGGAGGAATTGTTTATAAACCCATAGGATAATATTTCTTCACTTTTTGTGCAAGACCATATTTAGGCCCAAACCTCTGTAAGAATAACTTACTTTGATGCTGGAGTAAAAGTAGCAATTTGTGTTCCACTCATTACTCAGTGAAGTTCAGAGGAAAATATGTCACCTTGGGAAAAACAATACTTAGCACATTTAGATTGTGATTTAATTGAAGTTTGGATGGAAGTAGAAGGCAATGATCTGTGGTCTCTGAGAACTCCATGGCTACTTCATACATCCCTTTTTCAAAAAGACAAGGTTACAGTGTAAAATGTTGTTGCTTAAATTTTGGCTTTCAATATTGGAGTCCATGACACACAGCTGACTTTCTGTACGTGAAATAGACACTGTTCTGGTGTCATGGCAGACATGCCAGCTCCAGCCCAGTATTAAATGCAGACTTTCAGTTAAACATTTTGAAGGAAAATACAGTTCATAATGCTAGTCAGTTCATAGCTTATATACCTCTTCTTCTGCTCCCAAGGGCAATGCTCACCACTTGCACCACCAAGCACCCAGCTTATAAACTTAGATGCAGGTAGGAAAAGCATATTTAAAAAAAAAACCCTTTATCAACCCCTGAATGAGACAACCAAACAGTCAGATTTAACTCAATTGTAATGTTTTTACTGAAGAACAAATTAAAGAGTATGTTTAAACCTAAGAACAATCTTACTAGGAGATAATTATTAACAAAATAGGATCCAAAGGTAGAAAGAATAGTCAGAGACTTCCTCATCAGAATAGTTAGTATTTATAGGCATGCTGGAGACGTAGATGGAAGAGCTTATTTCCATTCCTGCTACTGTTTCTCTGTGTGAGTAGAAGTCAGTCACTTATCCTTTCAAGATGGAGTTGTTCTGCCCCCATCAGGTAGGCAACTAAGAGAGCATGAGCCATTGCTCAAGTGTAGAATTAAACCCTTACGACATTTTAGCATTCTATACCATCTTGGGCTGGCAGTTCAAGAATCATATTCTGTCATGATGGCTATTGCCAAAAGACACAATATTAAGGCATCTGAGAAAAGAGCCTTGAAACAAACTAGTGACTGCAATATATTAAAGGAGACCTCAGAAGTAAGCTGGTCAAAGTGACAACACTGCAGAACTGAAAGCTGGTGCTCTATATGAATTAAGCAGAAGTTTTAACTCGAGGCATTTCTTAAAAGTTATTAGGAAGAAAATATAATTGTTGGGAGGGGGTGCCAGTTCCTCCCTCCAGGTTCAGTACTTGGGAAAATGTCATACCATAAGAAGGATGTCTGGTTTTGTAATTCATCTGGCAAAGGCAAGGGGCTATCTAGGTACCATTAAGGTCATGATAGTTGGTGGAGCTCCTCTGCAAATCAGGCTGACAAACAATCCCACCTAAACAACCAAAATTGGCAGACAGCACTACAGACTGAGATGAGGGATGGGAGGCCCTTTGCAGAGGAAGGAGGAGCACATAACCGTTGAGAAAGTACAAGGAACAGCAGGAACTGATCTAAACTGTTTAACTAGCATGAGGAAAGCAGCTGGAACAGAAGTCAGGCAGCCTCTGGGAGCTAAGCACAGGCATAACTAATGATTCCCTTAGGAGTGGGAAGAGGATCGTGACTGTTTCCTGATTATATTCAAACAAATGTATGGAGTTACTGTGTGGGCAGGGGCATCTAGTTCTTGCACCATATGTTACTTCTTAAAGGCCCTCAAAGTATATATCTGTCTACATGCAAGGGGCTGTTCACATGTAGAATGAAAATAGCACTCTTGCAACATGCTGAACTCACATTACAGGCCAAAGATAATAGAACTTTTCACTTATATCGTGCTTCCATCATGGGATCCTTACAAATAGGTATAGGTATGAGATCTCTCTCAATGCAGTTTATTTTTAGCTGCACACTATCCTGGTGGAAGGTAGTTAATGTGGATGGGAGAAGTAGAAGCTGTTGTTTTTCAAGAGATGGCTGAGGTGTTTTGGCTCTAGTAATTTCACAACCTTTATTTCATTGGGTAATATTCAGTTCCCTAATTATTACTGCCAAAGGCACTGTGCTAATAAGCAGAAGGGCAAATCCTGTTGTCCTTTATATTCTGGCAATCCCATTTAAATTACTAAGTAGAAAAACCAGCATAGGCAAATTTGTCCCACAATATCAATACTAGGCCCCTGCCCTGAAGGAAATGGGACAGGAGACTACAAGACAGCTGGGATGCAAGAACAGGTAGCTGCTGCCCTTGCACACAAGGGAAGCTATGCCCTAGGAATTATTAGTCAATCCCCTTTGGAAATGCAGATGTGTAGATACTCAGAGAGGACTTAACTCAAATTCCTGCCTGTTGCTAATAAAGCAAGGAATGTGCTTTCAATTTTGTGTATGTCCTAAGAGATCAGGGAACATTTTAAGAGATAAATAAATAAGAATGATTTTTCAACTGCTGGATTCTGAGAACTGTTTCTTGGAGGCTGAATAAAAAGTATTTCATCAAAATCATTGAGTGTGGGCCATGGAGGAGAAGAAGGAAAAGGTGCCACAAAGATGTGTTATAGAAGTTAGGCCCCCAAATATGTGAATTGATTGCTTGTTATTTGTTCATGGTATTTCCAGAATGTGCTGTCATAGATAGGTCTCATCCCTGGTCTGTCAAGGATCCAAGAACTGTTAAAAAACTAATGTTATTCTGGAGGAAGTTTAATGAAGAAGAGCTGAAGGTGGTTTTGATGGTCATCCCAAACTACCTCTTATTCCTCTTCAGACAGGCTCTTATTCCCACTTAAAATTAATATTTATAGTGAAAATATGAAAAGGAAGTGAGCAGCTAGCAAGAAGTCTTCCTCAGAAAGAAACCTTTAAAGAGGGGAACTAGGCATTTGCCAAATTTGGGCTAAGCATACAAACAGGCTGCAATTGCATAGGAAAAGGAGGATGTAAGGTTCTATTCCTAGACAATCAAGATTTGCAAGTTCAATTATTAACTGGAAGATACTTAAATCAATTCACCTTTGCCAATCCAGTTCATAGAAACAACTTACTTTCAATAAATCTTAAATTTCAAAGTATTCCACAGAGTAGTAGGCCAATATCTGTAAATATCAGATTTAGTAGGTTTACCCCCCCCACACACACACACTACATAAATACAT
Organism: Alligator mississippiensis; assembly: GCF_030867095.1. Classification (NCBI taxonomy): domain Eukaryota; kingdom Metazoa; phylum Chordata; order Crocodylia; family Alligatoridae; genus Alligator; species Alligator mississippiensis. Next base: position 81,760,254 of record NC_081828.1, on the reverse strand, counting down.
TGAAACGTATATATCTAGATGCATGCACATTATACTTAAGTGTGTATATAAGCACGTATCTATACACATGTACACATATACACTAAATTTTATATGTACAATATATAATCTTGTATTATATAGATTATATATAACCTAACACACACACACGCACATATATCAATGTATGCCAACATATGGCAGCCCAATAAACTGGGTAGGCTAAGTCTCTTAATAAACACTGAGACAGTAATAATATTGCAGTATTTCCCTTCAGCCATGACAAGGAAGGAGGAGGGGGGTTGGATTGCACCATCTGCTTTTCCATGTGTGACAGATCGCCTTTAATCTGCCAATAATTCAGATTGGATATAAAGAAGAATTACTGTTAAGAGAGAATGACAAGAATTTGTATCTTTCTCAAAGTGAAGGGTAAAATGGGACGTCACCTCTCACCAAGACAATTAACATTCAGAAGCCTGTTTACGTAGGTAGCATGAGCAGAAAACATTTCTAGGAGCAGCAGATATTTATTTAGAAAGAAGGTATGGAGAAAGCTTTGGAGATCTATTACATGGATCTATCTTCCTAGGAAAGTTTTCATTGTAAAGGAGATGCAGGAAAACCAACAACTCAGAATATTCAGCCAAAGGAATAAATACAGTCCAGGGTTAGGGAAACATGCAGTTAACACTTCATGAGAACGTCAGGTTCTGAGAGTCCACAGTACAAAAACCTTGGGCAAGAGGTTGGGGAAGATTAAGTCAAACAGGCAGAAATAAAAGTAACCTGAAAAGTGTAACTGAATGGTACTGGGGAGGCAAAGAAGAAGGATTACATGAAGAATTTGGGTTGAAAACCTGGCCCCACAGAAGTCAGTGGTAATTGTGTCATGGGCTTCAATGGTGCCAGGATAGCTGGGGTCCCTGACAACCTACCATGTCAATGCAAAGGTGAAAAAGATTGTGAAAGAGGTGGCATTCTCTAGGGATGCAAGATTGTTTTCCGTGATTTAACTTAGGTAACAAAAACCTCATAATGATAAGGTTTTTCAAAGTATAAGACTGGTCAGAAATGCATATAGCGAAAGGCAGCAAACAAAAAAAATCTTGGTTTTTTTTTTTTCAATCCTGGAAAGAAATCTTAACCCTTTGCAAAATTCCAAAGAAGCTCCTTTTGCCAGGAATTATCTGTGGTATCCAGCAATACATCTCATCTTATTGCTCCGCAGTTCAAGAAGGATGCCGAGAAGCTTGAGTGAGTCCAGTGCGCACGATCAGAGGGCAAGAAAATAGGCCTTACGAAGAGAGGCTGAGAGCCATGGGACTCTTCAGCCTGGAAAAGCACAGGCTCAGGGGGGAGCTGGTGGTTGCCTATAAGAACACAAGGGGTGTTCATCAGGTTCTGGGAGAACATTTGTTCACCAGGGCACCCCAAGGAAAAACAAGGACCAACAGTCATAAACTCCTACAACTGTTTTTGGCTGGACATATGAAAAAATTTATTTACTGTCCGAGCCCCCAAGACCTGGAATAGACTCCCTCCAGATGTAGTTCAGGTACCTACTCTGGACTTATTCAAGTCCTTTGACCCCAGCTGACTTCCTGCCCCTGGGACAGGGGGCTGGACTTGATGATCTTCGAGGTCCCTTCTAGCACTAACGTCTATGAAATCTATGAAATCTATGAAATCTTATACTTCCTTTGGTTTTATGGACCAAAGTCTAGGATAAGTTAAAAATAATTTTCTTGTAAATTAGGTGGACATGGGAATTCATTCAGTTGTTTTGCATTGGGTCTGGTATTATTTTATTGTCAGAGTCCTGGTTCCATATATTTTAAAATGTATATATATTTTTCTCCAGGGCTTTCACACAGTAAGAAGTCTGATTGATTGATTGATTGATTGATTGATTGATTGTTTGATTGATTTTACCAATTTTAACAATTCTACCAATTCCAGAGCAGCTGTTTTACTGGGACCAAACTGAGATATAAAGCATCCTTTGACAGTCATTGACAAAAGGGATATTTCTTGAGCAAAATTGTTATTGCAGTTCCTCAAATATGGTACAAGTAACATTGTGCTTTAAATGCAATATGCTGGGGGGGGGTTGAGGTTTTTTTCTACATTACAAGTAAAGCTCTGGTTTCTCACACAGCGTAGACTCATCATATAAAAATGATGAAATCTGACTTTTGCAATGGAAGCAAAAGGTTGGGTAACATACCATTGAAAATTGCCTGCCTCTGCTAAGATAGAGAGCTGGATAGATTATGATCTGACAGCTCTTGAAAAAGTAGCATAAACAAGAAAAGGACTCCATAAATTTGTTGACATGTGGGCTTTATTTTCAGATGATTTGATTGACAGGTGACTATGGAACGATGGTGTATATGGGGAGCTCTGCTGATGGGCCTGGTGGTGCTGTGCTGGAAACAGCTATCAAATGATATCATTGCTGCATGATGACAATTTTCTGGCTCTGTGGGATATTTCTTCTGTCAGATATGCTATGTTCTGAGTGCCATCTTTCCCTCTTTGGCTCTTTCTCTTAATGAGTTTTCTTAGAACATAGAAGGATTGAACAAGTATAAAATGTTGCTGCATTAAATTATGAATATTGCTTTATGGGGCTCTCACCTTTGTATATTTATTTCAATGCACTTTTTATTTTTCTTTTGGCTTTCCAGTGTTCAAAACATTTAATAAAACAGTCTCATCTTACTGCAGCATTACTGATTTTGAGCTGTTGCTTGGGATTTTCTTGCAATACCCTTCAATTTCCAAGAGACGGTAATGAAGGAAGGGTAGCTGGAGTCTATGCACCCCTTTCTCCCACTTTGAGTTTTTCACTCAATAAAGGTACAAAATAAAGAGTCCTAATGACCACAGAAAAGAAATTAGGTTAAGGGGAGACAAGCAACAACATATCACTTCTAATTTGTCGATAGTTTATCAGGTATAAACCAAGAGAAGTTACATTTTTTGTTATCATAAACAGAGTTGAACTTTGCATGCCTAAAGCAAAAACTGATTTGTTTTGTAATAAGAAAAAAAAATGGAAAGCATCATAAGTGTAGCTGCTTAATGTTTTATTCCTGGCTGGGTATTTGGACCAGAAAAATAACAGCTTTACTTTGGGCTGTTAGCATTTAATTATTCGATGTTAGCAGCCAAGAAGTAAGCTGTTAGCCCTCCTCCTCTCCTTCGCAGCTTTCCTTTCTCTGTTTGATCTAAATCTGTCCTTCACACATGGGAAGAGCAATCTGAATCATAGGAATCACATTTTGGCTGCACAAGAAAGGCCCTGAGACTGGCTTAAAATATTTTCTTATACTATGGTGACTGCTCCTTCCCCATTTTCCCAAATAAATAAGGACACACAAGAAGCTTTGTTCTCTTTCTGTTTCAAGTGTATATTTTAGTAACTTCTGATTTCCCTACATCACAGGTTCTTCTTCATATAACTACTTCTAGAAAAGCATTTACTGAGCTACTCTGTAATATATTCACTACTGTGTATTAGTCACTACTGTCCTCCTCTATGGAGAATAAACCTGCCCTAGTGTTTGTGGTTTGCTCATCATCAAGTGGTCAGTGTGAAAAGTACTAATACAACTCACAGTAAATGGACAGAGTTTCTTAATTAAAAAAAGAATATTAATATTTCTTTCCTCTAGGTCTACTAAAATTTCCTTTATACGTGGCAAATTCTGAGTGGATTGCAAATGACCAAATCTTGTTATAATTTGATGACTCTTTTGTGGTCACTCAAGCGTTTATTGCTCAAATGTCCACTTTACAGATTTGCCAACTGGCACTGTCATTGGCAGTGATAGCAGAGTACTGAAAGGCTAAATGGGCACAGACGGGGAGCTGCACCAAATGCCCCGAGTTGATCTATCTAGGTCAGGTAAGACCACCCTTGTCAGGCAGTGAGGGCAGCTTGCACTAGTACTGCCTGCTCTGGTTGGTCAGAAGAAAAAAAAATGGAAAGCATCATAAGTGTAGCTGCTTAACATCTTAATCCTGGCTGGGTATTTGGACCAGAAAAGTAACAGCTGTTTCCAAATTCAGTCAGAATATAAAAGCATTGAGTGGCCCAAACACTGTGCAGCATGCACTGTGCTGCCTACTGTTTGCTAGTTTGGAGTTATCTCACTTTGAAATGTGGGGTGTTCATGACTATACGTTGGGGGAGAGGGAAAATCAGTGTATCCTTGAATTCAACCCTTCCATATTAATGATTTTAAAGAAATTCTTGTCATCAAATTCTCTTCTCATCTCAGGATATGTATTAACTTTACTTGCTGGGGCCTACTGAACTTGCCCATCCATATGAGAAGGACTAAAAGCTTTATTTCCAGTTTTTTCATTAAAAAATACAGAAGTTGTCAACTCTAATTGGAACAATTGTGAATACATACTCAGTCCCAGGTGGTAATTTTCAGTACCATTATTCTGCTCTTTCTCACAGAATATTTCTAGATGACAGAAGAGGTATTTGGAGAAGCTCCAGTCAGATCCCCATTGTGCCAGGCACTATACAAACAAGGAAAATGAAATCCCACTCTGCCTATGAGACTTCACAAATTCTTGACTTAAAAGATCTACCCTTTCCACAGGTGTACTGACAAACTCAGAGGAAGTCAAATACACCCCTCTTCCCAATCCTAGGTACTGTGGAGGGTCTGTGACAGGTAGAGGAGAAAGGGAGGGAGGGGGAGAGAGCAAGAAAGGAGATCCTTTTTATGACTCTGCCTTTCTTGTGCAATGCATAAATCTATTATTCAATACCACATTGACTAAGCAAATATGTGCCTACCATGCTTGCCTACCTTGTGAAAGGAAGAGAGAAAAGAAAGAATGACTATCTACAACATTTACTTAAATCCCCAAATAAAATAGATTTATGCCCAGTGTAATTAACAAAAATATCACAGGAATGAAAATATTGGCTTAGTGCTCCAAAATACAGACATGATGAAAAGGCTCTTCCTGGAACTGCGAAAAGTCTGCATTTCTAAAGATTAAAACTTGTTATTGATTTCCCCACAAGATGGAGTAGCAAGTGCAGTTAAACTCCTAAAAGGATTTTACATAGAGTGGGTACTAAATCCTTAGTTAATAGTAAGACCAATTGCAATTCTTCACCAGTCTCTTAAATACCAATGTTCCAAACATTCTTGTTAAAACTGTCTTATGACCTGCCCCCCACCCTCTCTCTTGATCCCAACAAGTTTTCCTGATCTCTTCAAGATAACAACATACAATTCTTAGTGTGACTCAGCTTTCCATTTTGGCAGCATTTCTTGTTTTTCCCTCTTACCTCTCCATGGAACCATTAGATGTTCCGGGGCCTGCAGACTTCTGGGACCAGTAGTAGGAAGAATAAGCAAGAAGGTTCCTAACAATCCCATTCCCTGCCACTGGGTGGCAGGGACTGGTATTGTGAGTTGTTTAAAGTTTTCAAACAAACAGAATATCATAAAGCACAAAATAAGAGCTTTTGCTATGACTTCTAAGGTAAAAGGAACATTTTGTTGCAAATGGTAGACACTACTGTTCTTACTTATCCCAGGGATCCTGGTTTTCTCTGTTTAAAAATAGCAAATTCTCTGATTAAAACCCGCCAAATCCACATTTTTCCGTGATTAAAATGAAATGGTGCAATATATACAAGTATCAGTTGAATGCAATATTTTCTTGATATATTTACAGCCTGAAAGCAATTTGGAAGCCTACCAGTGCCTCAATCATGACAATAAAATAAATTCTAAATACCTATAAATTCTGGTATTTGATTTTGTGTTTTTTATCATGGAAAATCAGAGGCCCCCCCTGCCCCCTTCATTCACCAGGATGCAGGTCCAGGCCTCTCACTCCCGTGCCACATCCTCCCAGCCAAGCTGGTGCCTCTCACTCCCCACCCACACCCCCCATCCCCCTGCTGGTGCCCCTCACTTCTCACCAAAAGCCCCCCACCCTACCAGCCCTGCCAAAGGGGGCCACCAGCTTCTAGGGCTATGAGGCCAAACACCCAGGTCCACAGCCCCCTGCCCCCTGCAACAGTGCCCGAGCCCCAGCTGCCACCCATGGGAGGCAGCAGCTGCTGCAGTAGAATGGAGTGTGGAGCCCAGCTTCCCCTCCCACACAGGTGACTCATCTAGGGGATGCGAGCACTGGCTCCTCACTGCTGTGCACACTCCTAAGGTGGCACAAGGGGAGTGGGGACTGGCTCCTCACTGCTGTGCACACTCCTAAGGTGGCACAAGGGGAGTGGGGACTGGCTCCTCACTGCTATGCACACTCCTAAGGTGGCACAAGGGGAGTGGGGACTGGCTCCTCACTGCTGTGCACACTCCTAAGGTGGCACAAGGGGAGCACGTGCCCCCCAGATCTGTGCACAGTGCGGGGGTGGGGACAGGTGCAGCCAGCTCACTGTTGGGCTCAGGCTCCCTATCTATCTATCTATCTATCTATCTAAAGATAGATTGTCTAGCATAATTGTCCAGCATAATATAATATCTCTCTCTCTCTCTCTCTCTCTCTCTCTATATATATATGTATACAGCAAAAGCTTTGTTATCTGGCACCCATGGGGAATGAGGGGTACTGGATAACAAAATATGCCAGTTAATCTATCTTTAGATTAGATTTACCGGACGATTTAGATAGATTAACCGGACAACTATGCCGGACAATCTATCTTTAGATAGATAGATAGATAGATAGATAGATAGATAGATAGATAGATAGATAGATATCAGTTGAACATGTTTTATTGATATATTTACAATTTTGAAGCAATTTAGAAGCCTACCAGAGCCTCAATCATTATAATAAAATAAATTCTAAATACCTATATATTTTGGTGTTTGATTTTGTTTTTTTTATCATGGAAAATCCGAGCTCCCTCTCATTATATATGGGTGTGTGTGTATACATATATATAGTGATGTTTCATTTTAATCATGGAAAAGTGAAGACTTGGGGGGTTTTAATCAGAGAATTTGGGATTTTTAAACAGAGAAAACCAGGATCCCTTGTGATGATGTACACACATGCATAAGATGTGGTGCACAGGCGAATCCAGTACCTTCAAGGGTTCCCTGGTGAACAATTGTTCACCACACCCTTGCTGTATTTCCCTGATGTAGTGGTAAGCTGCTACCAAGTCCCATCTCAGCCTTCTCTTTTTTAGGCTCAAGAGGCCCAAGTCCCTCAGCCTTTCCTTGTATGGCTTGCCTTGCAAGTCTCTGATCATACAGGTGGCTCTTCTATGGACTCTCTCAAGCTTTTCCACATCCTTGTTGAAGTCCCCCCCCCACACACACACAATCCCCTAGCCCTTCTGATGCCCCTTACTCCCCCCACCACAATTCCCTGCTCTGCTGATGTCCCTCACTCCCTCCCATGACCTCCTGGGCGTGCTCGTGCCCCTCACTCCCCACAACAGCCCCCAGCCCCCCAATCCTGCCAGAGGTGGCCAGCTGCCAGGACTACACAACCAAGGACTCCACAGCTCCCTGACCCCCACAGCAGTGCCCAAGCCCCAGCTGCTGCCTGCAGGAGATGACAGCTGTTGCAGCGGAGCAAAGCACGGAGCCTGGCCCTTCCCACTACTGCCCACTGCCTGCCTTCTGCAGGTTCGGACAGGGAGTGGGGCTGGCTCCCTGGTGCCGCACGCACTCCTAGGGGTGCAGGTGGGGACCCATTTCCCCCGATCTGCATAATCTGTATAATCATAATCATAATATTCTGTATAATCATAGTATTCTCATATGTCAGAGTCAGCGTACATACAGGTTGGACTCAGAATTTTGATACAATATTTTTTTTCTTCACAATAAATGTCAAAAAATATGTCTTGATGCAGCATGCAAAATACTATAGGACTCTGTCAGGTGCTGTCAAGGACTAAGTATTCCATGTCACACTAAGTTCCCTCAGTTTGGATGGTCTGTCCACGCTTTGTCAGAATACTATCTGTGATACTAAGCTACTTCTTCTAATGACCTCGTTGTTATAATAAAGAGATCACAAGTTTTGGTTCTTAGTAGCAAAAACTCAGCCAAGTTTTAATATCTACAAACCAGACTAGACACTAGCATCTGTGACCATTTTGGTATACAATGCTAGCTGGGTCATTTGCATACATGATACCTAGCTCAGTACAAAGTATTCAAGGTTCCCAAGCCCCTTTTTATACCCCAGTTAAAACAACTTCATCTTACAGCATATGCAGTCTAGTTCTCACCAATCACTAAAACATATTTAGGTGCCATCATTCACATCTGGTTCTCACCAGGGAAGGAAACCTGTTTACTAAGTCTCTCTCATCTTCTTTTGGTGCCCTGTACCAATTTTATCAATCCCTTCTCCATTTGTCTAACAGGGCTTAACTTTTCCAGCACTTCCCCTTTAGATGCATTCTGTTCTTGGGCCTATTATTCATGCTATTACTGGAGCCTTTGTGTAATGTCTATATGCACTGATCAATGGTTGTATTAATCCGTGCTCCAGAGAGGCCTACAAATACATCTCACAAAATGTTGAGAATGAATGATTAACTACTGATAAATAGTAACCTGTGAATAAATAATCATCATTACCAATTCCCTTGGAGTTACAAATTAACCAGATTTTACTATATTATCCTGGCACATCACCTGCAAGTCACAGGAAGCAATTGTTCCATGCTATTCAGCACTGGCGAGGTCTTACATGGAGAACTAGGTATAGTTTGGGGAACTACAGTTTGAGAAAGATGTGGACAAATTGAACAAGGGCCAAAAGACAGCAACAAAATGTTAGAAATCTTGAAAATGTGCTATATGAGAAAGTTTGGACAGACAGAGATTTCATTGTGTAGAAAAGAAAAGACTGAGGATGGATTTGGTAACAGTATTCAAATACAAAAACAGTTGTAGAAAATTATGATTGATTGTTGTCTGTGTTTACCAGGAATAGGACAAGAAATAATTAATTTAAATCATAAAAGAGAGATTTAAGTTGGATATTTGGAAGAATTTTCTAACCATGAAAATAGTTAAGAACTGAAACATTTCAAACTGTAAAACAGATCCCACAGATTATGGAATCCCCATCACTGGAAGTCTTTAAATGCGGGTTAGACAAATGTTTGGATTAAATGGTTTATATAGGGATGATTCTGTCTTGAGCAGGGGTTAGGATAGATGATCTTCTTGGTTGGAAGATGGCTGGATCTATTTTTTCATGATTCTACATTTTATTGGCCTGTGGTACCATATTGTTGTTATAATCAGTGTATATAAGTATGATAACTGTGCATTAAATATATCCAATGTAGTTTAGCTATACTTCTGAAGTTGTGTCAACTCCTGATATAATGCCCTGGGTGGTTAGACTGCTGGGTATAATCAAATATGGCACCTGCTACAAGTTTTAGAAGGTCCAGCTTTAATAACTGCTGCTCTGGAAATATACAGCAAGTCACAAGACTAGCTTTGCGGGCCAGTTAATGGTGGTGATCAAATTACACATGAGGATGGCTTTTTGAGCTATAGCTCTCATATTCTGTTGCAACAGACCAGGGGTGGGCAATTATTTTGGCAGTAGGGCTACTTAATGAGTTTTGGCAAGCTGTCAAGGGCCGCATGGGTAGCCCCACCCCCTCGTTGCCATCATGGAACTGGAAGTCCCACCCCGTAACCCCTGACCTTTGCCACCAGAAGTCCCTCCCCTTGCCCCCAGAAGTAATCCTTTCAGTAAGGGGGTTGCCACCTTGGGAAAAAAAACCAAATTCTAAAAATCAAACATCCACTACAGCATACATTAATTTGATTTTTTTTTAATTTTGTCCTGATTTACATGTGTTCACGTAGTGTACATAGAGGTGATTGTATAATAACTTAAAATGAAATTTTAGTTTTGTATATTGTGAGGGGGAGTGGTGTGGCGGCTATGGGTGGTTGCGTACAGGGGTTGTGGGTGTGTGTATGGGGGTATGTGGGTATATGTATGTGAGATGTAGGAGATGGTGTGGGGTTTGTAGGGGTGTGGGTGTGTGTGCATTTGGGGGAGCATGTGGGTGTTTATGTGGATGTGTGGCGTGTGGGTGGGTATGGAGTTTCTTGGGGGCTGTGACTGTGCTGGGGGGGAGGGTTGCTGGGGGATTGTGGTGTGCATAGAGGGTGGGGTGGCTGGGTTGTGTGAGGGGGTATGGGGTGTGCATGAGGGCTGTGGGTAGTGTTTATGGTGGTGCAAGCGGTTGTGGGTATGGGGGTATGTGCATGTGGGCCCCCTCATGCAGAAGTGCCACCCACCCCACATTGCGCACAGCTCCTGCCACCAGTGACAGCAGCAAGCACCTGACCCGTGGCAGGCGGAGACCCTGGTGGTGCATGGTTCTGGTGAGCCGAAGGACTGCACGTACCTGGACCGCCAGCAGGAAGAGGGTGTAGCCAGCCCAGGTTCATAGAGCCCCTGCCAGCCTGGGGTCCATGCTCCTGCTGCCCTGCCCTGGGCCCCCACCAGTCCTAACCTCAGGGCACCAGTACGGGCCCCGTGCTCCTGCCCAGCCATCACTGTGCTCCCACCCACCTGCCACCATTGCTACTGCCATTTCCCCACCTTCCTGCCCAGCACCGCCACTTCTTCCCCCACCACCCCCGCCTACCCCCGTCCACCTGCTACTCTAGGAGCACACAGTTCCTGGCTGCATGACTGGGACCACAAAACATGGCAGGAGCCAACTAGAAACCGCAGACTGGGGTGATTGCCAGCAGGCCTCCCTTCTCCCCTGTTCTAATCTGACTTTGCACTGTAGGGCAGGAGGTGGGAAACAGCCCCATGGTCATCAGGCCATAAATCTCTGCTAGGCAGAGGCTTCCAGTTGGGGGTGGGGCAGGGTAAGGCAGGCCTTGCTGCTGCTGCCCCTGGGTCCTGCTGCCAGCTCCTCCTGGGTCATGCTATCACTGGCACCTGATCAGCTTAGGCAGCCATGGACAGATAATAATTAATTTTCTAAAGTTTTTAGGGGCCCCACAGGCTGGATAATATGGCCTGGCAGGCTAGATCTGGCCTGCAGGCTGTATTTTGCCCACCCCAGTCTAAGAGAACACTTACACTGGATGGTTTAGACAGGGATGATTCTAACTTGAACAGAGGGTGGAACTACATAGCCTCCTAAGTTCCCTTCCAGCCCTACCTTTCTATAATTCTGGGACTGGTATACTTTAAGAGCATCCAGCAGCTTTGTGAAACTTGGTATTCAGATATGCGTTCTGCCATGCCAGTATAAAAAGAAGAATCTTCTAGAACAGAGAACCAAACTGTTGTTTAAATGGGATGTTTTCCCTAACTTTCCAGTGTCTGGGATATTTTGTTTTTTGTTTTTTCATTCTAAGCTCTTAAATAATAGAATCATAGAAAATTAGGTTGGAAGGGACCTCAGGAGTTCATCTAATAGGACTCAAAGCGGAACTGTCCTCTACTATATAATCCCAGGCAAAGCTGTCTAGCTGGGTCTTAAAAAAATCCAAGGATGGAGATTCCACAACCTCTCTAGGTAACCTCTTTCAGTGCTTCATCACCCTCCTAGTAATAAAGTTCTTTCTAATATATAACCTAAACTTCCCTTGCTGCAACTTGAGATTATTACTCCTTGTTCTATCATCTGCCACCACTGAGAATAGTCTAGCTTCATTCTCTCTGGAACTACCATTCAGGTAGTTAAAGGCTGCTATCAAATCCCACCTCAGTTTTCTCTTCTGTAGACTAAATAAACTCAATTCTCTCAACCTCTCCTCAGAAGTCATGTACCCCAGCCTGATAATCATTTTCATTGCCCTCTTATAGACTCTCTTCCAATTTGTCCACATCCTTTCTGCAGTGGGGGGCCCAAACTTGAACACAGTACTTCAGGTGTGGCCTCACCAGTGCTGAATAGAGGGGAATAATTATGAATAATTACTTCCCTTGATCTGCTGGCAACATGCCTACTAATGCAGCCCGGTATATTGTTAGTCTTCTTAGCAACAAGGGAACACTGTTGACTCGTATCTAGCTTACTGTCTACTGTAACCCCAAGGTGTTTTTTCTGCAGAGCTGCTACTTAGCCAGTTAGTCCCCAGACTGTAGCAGTATATGGGATGCTTCTGTCCTAAGTGCAAGACAAAGCACTTGTCCTTGTTAAACCTCATAAAAAAATTTTGGCCCAATCCTTCAATTTGTCTAGGTCATTCTAGATCCTGGCTCTACCCTCCAGCATATCTACTGCTTCCCCAGCTTGGTGTCATCCACGAACATGCTGAGGGTGCATTCCATCCCATCGCCCAGATTGTTAATGAAGATACTGAATGAAACTGGCCCCAGGACCAACCCTTGGGGCACTCCACTTGATACTGGCTACCAACTAGACACTGAGCCACTGATCATTATCCATTGAGCCCAACAATCCAGCCAGCTTTCTTGACACCTTACAGTCCATTCATCCAACTAACTCATACTTCCTTAACTTGCTTGCTAGAATACTGTTGAAGACGATATCAAAAGCCTTCCTAAACTCAAGGTATATCACGTCCACTGCTTCCCCCGCATCCACAGAGCCAGTCATCTCATCATAGAAGGCAATCAGGTTGGTCAGGCATGACTTGTCCTTGCTGAATCCATGCTGACTGCTCCTGATCAACTTTCTTCTCCTCCAAGTGCTTAGAAATGGATTCCTTGAGAACCTACTCCATTATTTTTCCAGGAACAGAGATGAGGCTGACTAGACTGTAGTTCCGTAGATCCTCCTCCTTTTTCTTAAAGATGGACACTATATTTGCCCTTTTTCAATCTTCCAGGACCCTCCAATCTCCACAAGTTTTCAAAGATAATTGCCAATGGCTCTACACTCACATCAGCCAACTTCCTCAACATCCTTGGATGCATTACATTCGGCCCTATGAACTTCTACACATCCAGCTTTTCTAAATAGTTCCTAATTTGTTCTTTCACCTCTAAGCGCTGCTCACCTTCTCCCCAAGCTGTGCTGCCTAGTGCAGCAGTCTGGGAGCTGACCTTGTCCGTGAAGACTGAAGTAAAAAAAGGCATTGATTACTTTAGCGCCTTTTCCTCATCATCTTTGGGTGCCTGTCACTATCTGTCCCTAGGTTGCCACCCCAATTTAGTAAGGGGCCCACAATTTCACTCATCTTCCTCTTGTTGCTAACATACTTGTAGAAACCCTTCTTGTTATCCTTCATGTCTCTTGCTAGATGCAACTCCAATTGCCCTTTGTCTTCCTGATTTCATCCCTGCATATCCGAGCAATATTCTTACACTCCTTCCTAGTCATCTGTCCAAGCTTCCACTTGTAAACTTCCTTTTTGTGTTTAAGCTCACTGAAGAGTTCTGTGCTAAGCCAAACTGGTCACCTGCCATATTTGCTAGTCTTCCTGCACATTGAGATGGTTTATTCCTATGCCCACAGTGGGCACATCCAAACTAGCGTGCACATGCCTCTTGCTCTGTCTCAAACCCCCTGAGGCAACTGGAGGCTGGGTCCTCCACAGAGATGCTCTGGCTGCCAGAGCATCTCTGTAGTTGGCCCCTCACCCTGGTGCTGAAGTACAGGCAGTGTGCTGCAGCACCAGGGTTCCAGTGATGGTAAGTAAGGGGTTGGGGGGACTGGAGGAGGGGGGAGGGGACTATGGGGGGACCTCTGCTGGACATGCCCAGTCCCCCAGCCCCCCCAGCCCTGCTCTGCCCGGCCCCATCCCCTGCCTGCCCCCCCCAAACCCCCCCAATGCCTTTCCTGCCCAGCCCCATCTCCCACCTGCCACCCCGAAGTCCCCGATCCCTTTTCTGCCTGGCCCCATCCCCTGCCTGCCACCCAGATTCCCCTGATCTCTTTTCTGCCAAGCCCCAGCCCCCCCAATCCCTTTTCTGCCTGGCCCCAGCCCCCCAAGACAGTTGAAAACAAAACAAAACCCCAGCACTTACCAGCAGTCCAGCTGCTGTCAGGGTCACTGAGGCCCTGCCATACAGCATGAGGCAGACGGACAGCCCCAGTAGCCCCAGCCCAGACCCTCCTGCCCCCCACTGCCCTGTGCTGCCTAAAGGGGGCTCTGCCAGGAGGCCCTGGAGACCCCACAGCCCCTGCTTCTAGGGTAAGTAGAGGGTTTGTTTTCCTTTTTTTCCCTTTCTTTTTGCTTTTTTCTTTTTTAAGTGACAGTGCCTGGGGTTGGGGGGGCAGCCATGGGGGCCTGGGGGTGCAAGTGGGGGATGGGACTTGGCAGGGCAGCCATTGGGGGGTCTGGGGGAGTGGGGGGTGGGGCTGGGTAGGGCAGCCATTGGGGGGCTGTAGCAGCTGGTGGGGGATAGGGCCAGGTGGGACAGCAATCGGGGGGCTGGTGTGGGGCATGTGTGGCATGTGGGCCTTGCAGGGAGGGGTGGTAGCCCCTGCAGGGGCCATCTGGCCCCTGTTGGGGGGCCATAAACCCTGTGTAGAGTCATAGGCCCTGTTGGGGGGCCATAACCCCTGTGTGGGGCCATAGCCCCTGTTGGGGGGCCATAGCTCCTGTGGGAGGACAGAAAAATATATATTCATGTTTCATGGATTCATCAATACATGTATTTAGAGTTCACCTCATTATTATGATAGAGACAGTGGTAGTCTCCCATATTGCTTTAACACTGTAGATATATCAATAAAACATTGCCCAACTAATTGCTGTCTCTGTCTCACTCTCTCTCTCTCTCTCTCTTTATAGCGGTCTTTTGTTTTACTTGTGGAGGAACATGGATTTTGAGGTATTTTATAGAGTGACTGGGACTTTTTTCATCAGGGATTTTTCATTTTTCCAATAGGGAACACCAGAATTCCTGCTAGGGAGGCCAGTGGCAGGACCCTGCTTGCTCAGAGCTGGCATCTTGGACCCATCTGGCTGTGGATGACCTCCTGGCCAAATGGGGACAGGAGAACATGCTTTGACAGTTCAAAGCAGGCCACCACACCTGGAACATCTTCCAGGCGATAGCTGTCCAGATGGCCGGGCAGGGGGACGCAGCAGGGATGGATACGTGGCAGTAGTGCCACACAGAGGCCAACTCTGCAGCCACAGCCCACTGGCAGCTGGCCCAGAGGGGCAGATACCTCTACTGGCTGTGCAGGCCCCATCCAGGTCTGGCAGATGCGCAGCAAGTCACAGTCAGGCAGCAGCCCCCACCCCACTGCCAGACTGCTGCAGTGGGTAAAGAGTGCAGGAAACTCTCAGGGCTGCTTCAGCAGTCCAGCTGGCACAAGGGGTAGTGTCCCCAGGTACTAATTGGCTGGGCCCCAGAAGCTCCTAAGAGTGAGTAGCCCTGAGCTACTTGCCAGGGCAGCTTTTTGCACTGCTGAGGCCAAGACAGGGCAGCTTCTTATACTGCTGGGGACAGCAGAGGTGCTGGCCCCGGGCTCTAGATCTCCCTGGCTGCAGATCTGGGAGGAGCCAGGCAGGGTTATTTTGCCCCAAGTGGCACGATTTGCTCCACAACAAAGTGCATGTCCAAGCACTTGCACTGAGGCAAAAACCCCTGCCTCAAATTTGCACCGCTTCTATTTGAGCTGCTGCAAGCACACATGCTTGCATGTGTGGATGCGCTCAGTAAGGTTTCTTTAAAATACAGCCAGCTCTCTTGGATTCCTTTCTCCCTCCGACTGGCCTCCCAGAGGATCCTGCCCATCAGTTCCCAGAGGGAATCAAAGTCTGCTTTTCTGAAGTCCAGGGTCCATACTCTGCTGCTCTGCTTTCTTTCTCCCATGAGAAAGAAAGCACTGCTGCCCACATTGCCATCAACTTCTATATCAACCACTAATTCTTCCCTATTTGTGAGCAGCAGGTCAAGAAGAGCACGGCCCCTAGTTGGTCACTCCAACACTTGTACCAGGAAGTTTTCCCCAACACTTTCCAAAACTTCCTAGATTGCCTGTGCACTGCTGTATTGCCCTCCCAGCAGATTCATAGATTCATAGATTGTAGAGTCGGAAGGGACCACAATGGATCATCACGTCCGACCCCCTGCCCCTGGCAGGAAAGAGGACCGAGGTCAGATGACCCCAGCCAGATGACTATCTAGCCTTCTCTTGAAGACCTCCAAGCTAGGTGATAGCACCACCTCTCTTGGAAGCCCATTCCAGATCCTGGCCACACTTAACGTGAAAAATGTCTTTTTAATATCTAACCTAAATCCACTCTCAACTAGTTTACACCCATTATTCCTAGTCACTCCCTGGGGCACCTTAGTAAACAGCGCTTCCCCTATTCCCCGTTGACCTGCCCTAATAAATTTATAGGCGGCCACAAGATCTCCCCTCAGCTGTCTCTTGTGAAGGCTGAAGAGATTCAGCTCTCTCAACCTCCCCCCGTAGGGTCCATCACGAAGGCCACTAATCATGCGAGCGGCCCTCCTCTGGACCCTCTTGAGATTCTCCGCATCCCTCTTGAAGTGTGGCACCCAAAACTGGATGCAGTACTCCAACTGCGGCCTGACCAGTGCCGCATAGAGGGGGAGCATCACCTCCTTTGTTCTATTTGTCATGCACCTGCTAATGCACGACAAGGTGCAATTGGCCTTGTTGATGGCCTCAGTACACTGCAGGCTCATGTTCATCTTGGAGTCAATTATGACTCCAAGATCCCTCTTGCCTCCGAACTGCTGAGAAGGACACTCCCCAACCTATAGGTGTGCTGGGGTTTCCTCCTTCCCAGGTGGAGTACCTTACATTTATCTTTATTAATTTGCATTCTATTTCTCTCTGCCCATTGATCCAACCTGTCCAGGTCAGCCTGAATCTGCTCCCTGCTGATGTCAGAGTGATTGACATCCCCCCATTAGAACCAGGGCCCGTGATCTGGAAACTTCTGCTAGTTGTCTGAAGAAAGTCTCATATACCTCATCCTTCTGGTCTGATGGTCTATAGAAGATACATACCACGACATCACCCTTGTTGCTCTCCCCTCTGACCCTAACCCAGAGCCTTTCAACAGGTCTATTTGCAGTTACATACTTGAATTCTGAGCAATCAAACAGCTCTTTTACATACAGCACAACTCCTCCTCCTCTTCTCCCCTGCCTGTCCTTCCTGAACAGTTTATACCCATGATAGTGCTCCAGAAATGCGAGCTATCCCACCCAGTCTCTGTTATTCCAATCATGTTATAGTTCTGTGCATGTGCGAGGACTTCCAATTCTTCCTGCTTGTTTCCCAAGCTCCATGTGTTTCTGTACATACGGTTCTGGTAAGTAGTCTATTTCTCCACTTTTGCTGGAAGAATGAGGAGGCTTCCCTTGTTGCCCCCCTTCTCCTTGTGCTTCCTCCAGGTCTCCTGCTTCTCTAGTTATCTCAAGGGCTTTGGTCTCTGTTCCCTGGTGAACCTTGTTACAAGCCCTCCTCACTAGGTTGGTGAGCCTGCTTGTGAAGATGCTCTTCTGTCTCTTCATCAGGTGGATCAAATCTCTTCCTAGCAATCCTTCTTCTTGGAACAACATCTCATGGTCAAAGAAGCTGAATCCATGCTGGCAATATCACCCACACAGTCATGCATTGATCTGTAGGATACATCTGCTCATGGCTGGGCCCTTCCCCTTGACTGGAAGGATCAAGAATGCCACCTATGATATTACTGGAGCACATCCTAAATAAGGCCATTTGCAAGCATCTGGAGGAGGAAAGGCTGATCACAAGCAGCCAGCATATATTTATGAAAAACAAACTGTGTCAGGCAAGCTTAATCTCCTTCTTTGACAAAGTAACTACTTGGGTGGATGATGGGAATGCTGTACACATAGAGTGTCTGGACTTCAGTAAGGCTTTTGACAAGGTCCCAAATAACCTTCTCATAAACAAATTGGAGGAATTTGGGCTAGATAAAACTACTATAAGGTAGATAGATATATGACTCAATAGCCACAAGCAAAGGGTAATTATTAATGGGTCCATGTGAGAATGGCAGGAGGTTTCAAGTGGAGTCCTACAGGGGTCTATCTTGAGCCCAGTGTTGTTCAATATGTTTATTAACAATTTGGATGCTGATATAGGAGGCTTCTTGAGCAAGTTTGCAGAAAACACAAAACTGGGAACAATTCCAAACATGTTGAAGAATGTGAGTGCAATTCAGAAGGATCATGACAGATTGGAAAGATGGGCTACAGCTAACAGGATGAAGTTCAATGTGGACAAATGTAAGATGCTACACCTCAGGAGGAATAATCAAAAACACAAATATAAAATGAATGACACCTAGCTGGATGGCAGAACTATGGAAAAGGACTTGGGAGTCTTGGTGTACCACAGATACAATATGATGCAGCTGCACAAAAGGCAAATGTGGTTTGGGGCTGCATGGAGAGAAGCATTGATAGGTGCAAGATATGGTAGTTGATAATGCCTCTCTACTTGGCAGTGGTACTTGGTACCTCATCTGGACTACTGTGTGCAGTTCTGGGCTGCACAATTTAAAAAGGAGGTGGAGAAGTTAGAGAGGGTCCAGAGGCAGGCAACAAAGATGATCAAGGGCTTGGAAGCAAGTCATGTGAGGAGAGGCTGAAGGAGTTAGGCATGTTCAGGTTGAAGAAAAGCCACTTAAGAGGGGATGTGATAGCAGTCTTCAAACACTTGAAGGGCTACCATAAAGAAGATAGAAAGCACCTTTTCTCTCTTGCTACAGAGAGGAGGATGTGGACCAATGCCTTGAAGTTGCAGCAAAGTAAGTTTAGATTGGATATCCAGAAAAACTTCTTTGCTGTTACAATAGTGAGACAGTGGAATAGATTGCCTAGGGAAGTTGTGGCTTCTCCGTCACTGGAGGTGTTCAAGAAGAGGATGGATAGATAACCTCTGGAGGTCCTTTCCAGCCCTACTTCTCTTATAATTCTATGATTCCCTGATTCTATTGGGACACATCAGGAATCATTATTGGCTTGTTTTTGTGTCTATATTTCTGTTTTGAAGGCACCCAAAGGGAGGCTATAGATCATCCTCATCCTCAAGTATACTTATTTCCTTTATCTCATTTTAAGGCAAAATTTAAACCCATTTGAAGTTTAAATTAGAGCATGTTTTGAAGAGTAAACTGTTGTCTTCTGATGTATCCTACTGAAGTTGGACTTTGTAGTAATTTTTACATGTTAGTGCCTTTGCAAGAAACTAAGTGTGTGCAAGTAAGTGTGTGCCTTTGTAAGAAAGCTGTTCTTCATGCCAGGCATTGGAAACATTTAGACTAGGAATACTAATTATGTATCACACTAATAAAATCATCAAAGAGACTATTCTTGACAAGGTGGCTGATGGCAACATCCTGAGGGACAGCCAGCAAAAGTTTGTTGTGGATAGGTCTTGCCTGACCAACCTCATCTCCTTCAATGACCAGGTGACATATCACCTGGACAAGGGAGAAAAGATTGACATCATATATCTGGACTTTTAAAAAGCTTTTGATCTGGTGTCCCACAATCTTCTCTTGGAAAAATTGGCCAGCTGTGACCTCAGCTATATCACAGTCCAATGGCTAGAGAATTGGCTCTGAGGCTGGACTCAGAGAGTGGAGGTCAAAGGAAGTGAATCATCATGGAGCTCCATGACCAGTGGTGTCCCCCAAGGCTCCGTCCTTGGACCTGTTCTCTTTAATGTCTTTATCAACGATGTGGATACTGGTGTCAGAAGTGGATTGGCCAAGTTTGCTGATGGCACCAAACTTTGGGGCACAGCGTCCACGCCTAAGGATAGGCTGGTGATCCAGGCTGATTTGGATAGGCTCAAAAAGTGGGCAGATACAAACCTGACAATAGTCAATACCAACAAATGTAAGGTACTCCACCTTGGGGAAAAAACCCCACAGCACATTTATAGGCTCAGCAGTGCTATGCTCGTTAGCATCATGGCTAAAAGAGATTTGGGGGTCGTGACTGACCACAAGATGAACATAAGCCACCGATGTGATAGTGCAGCTGATGCAAAACTCTGGCTTGCATCCATAGATGCTTCTCAAGTAAATCTCAGGATGTCATCCTCCTGCTGTACTCAGCCTTGGAGGCAGAATTGGAGGCAGTACTCCAGCTGTGGCCTTGCTGACAGCACAGCTGGAGTACTGCCTCCAATTCTGGGCTCCACAATTCAAGAAGGATGTGGAGAAGCTTGAGAGAGTCCAGAGGAGTGCCACATGCATGATAAGAGGACAAGAGAACAGGCCTTATGACGAGAGGATGAGCGCCATGAGACTCTACAGCCTGGAAAAGCGCAAGCTCAGGGGTGACCTGGTGGCAGCCTATAAGTACATCAGGAGTGTACATCAGGATCTGGGGGAATGCCTGTTCACCAGAGCACCCCAACGGATGACAAGATCCAACAGTCACAAACTCCTCCGAGACAGTTTTAGGCTAGTCATAAGGAAAAACTTCTCTACTGTCTGAGCCCCCAAGGCCTGGAATAGACTCCCTCCAAAGGTGGTGCAAGCACCTACTCTGGACTCCTTTAAGAAGTGTTTGGATGCTTATCTTGCTGGGATCCTTTGACCATAGCTGACTTCCCGCCCTTGGGGCAGGGGGGCTGGACTTGATGATTTCCTGAGGTCCCTTCTAGTCCTAATGTCTATGAAATCTATGAATCTATAAAAATCAAGTCTAATGTCATTGAATGCACAGTGAAAAATGAAATGCAAAAATCTAGAACTCAGTTCAGAAATGATACCTCTTATTAGACCAACTAAGAAATTGCAAAAAAAAAAAAAATCTCTTTTTCTGCAAGCTTTTGCTTGCAGAAATTATCTTTTGGTCTCAGACCAACATAGCTACTAAGTACATCCCTGAAACATGGAAGATGCCGAATTTTAGCCACTTTTGGATTTTAAACTTCATTAAAGAACAACAAGAAAGATTTCTAACCTCCCTGCTTGCCATCTAACACCTCCAGGGACGGAAATCCTACCTGATCTACACAACAAAGAGCAACTCAGAACAACTCACATAGTCTCATGGACCCAGAGGGACAGATTTCCATCTCCAGCTCCCTCTGTGAAAGAATGAAGTTTATTTCCTACCTATGGAGACTTTTATCATCTTTCATTTTCCCAGAGCCTGATGAAGGGCATTTGAGCCTGAAAGCTTGCAGAAAGAGTGTTTTGGGGTTTTTTTTGCAATTTCCTATTGGGTCTCATAAAAGGTATCATTTCTGAACCAAGAGTTCTGGATTTTTGCATTTCTTTTTGTTTTGGACCAACAGCCAGCAGTGGTGGCTGTGTGGCTGTGTGGCAGCAATTCTACCTACCATGTAAGTCCCAGCTGGGGTGAGTGAACTAGCAAGAAGCAAATCTTCTTGCAGTGGAAAGGGGCCATTGTGTTTCCTTGCTGGGGTCGTTTGACCCCAGTACTTTTTCCTGCCATGCAGGGGGTCAGACTTGATGATCTGCTCAGGTCCCTTCCGACCCTACCAACTATGAAACATGGCTACCAAGTACATCAGTGAAAAATGCTGCTTTCTACATGAAAACTCAACCTTGGCTCCACACATTTACCATAAAACCATTAAGTCACACTGGTTATTATACAGCCTGCAGTCTCCTCATTTAAACTATTTTCATTTTTTCCTTCAATCTTTTTCATGCCCTTATAGTTTGTAAAGCATATGAATGTGACATGCATGTTGTTACTTAGACACATGCCAGTTTTCATGATATATTTCTCCACTCCAGGAATTACCAGTGAACCAAACAGTAATTTCCTTTCTATTCTCCATCTGCCCAATCATTAGAGAGTCATATGTAACACTGAAGTCCACCTGTAATTCAAGGAATAACTGTACAACTCTTTCAGCATGTCATATAGTTGGTTTTTTTCTATTAAGTACAAGGATCTAGACCCACTGTTCTCAAACTTTTGGAACTTGAGGCACCCCTCAATGGATTCAAGGCACCCTACATTGAACTTGAGGCATCCCTCTGTAACTTCCATGAATAGAGTAGCACCCAATTTAGAAAATGAATGTGTATATTACCGTGCTTATTTCCTTGCAGAGGAGCCTGGCAGTTGGGGTGGGGGATCATTGATGCACAGACAAGCCTGAGCCTGTTCTTACCTGCTGAGTTTATCTGCTTATCTTATTACACCTCACTTATCCCCTCACAGCACCCTTCAAAAGATTTGGTGGCACCACAGGTTACCTTGGTACCCTAGTTGAGAATCACTGATTTAGTGGTCTGTAGATTCCAACTGATTGCCTGAAGCTCGTGTACTGTGGTGGCTAGCCAAGACAGTGCTAGAGCAGTGTCAGCTTCCTACAGATATACATGCCTATATATCAGTAGTGCTCAACCTCCAGTCCACAGGCCAAATGTGGCCTGTGGAGCCATTGCATCTGGTCCACAGGTCTCCTCATGGATCAGGAAATTTGGCAGTGGAGGAGTGGTGGCCAAGTATACAGCCACCCTCCCCCCGCCAAATTCTCAAACCCCAAGCCCAACACACCTGGTCAGAGCCAGGCATTGCCCTCTTCCCCCATGAGGCTGGGTCATGTCCCCTTTCCTCTCCATGGGATCAGATCATGCCCCTTTTTTCCCATGGGGCTGGGTTAGGGCCAGGCTACACCCCTTTTCACCCCATGGGGCCAGGTTGGGGTCAGGTCATGTTCCCTTCCTCCCACAGGGCAAAGTGAAGCTCCCTTTCCCTCTGCAGAGCTGGGCTCAGGCTGGGCTGCCCCCCCTCCACAAGGCCAAATGATGGCCCCAGGCGCTGGATCAGAACCACCATCCAGCCTGTGATCAGACCAGGTACTGCCCATCCAGCCCACCAGGGAAAAAGATCGAGCACAACTGCTATACACCATGGTGAATCAGCTACATATTTTACTAAGCTTAATATAACTTAAACCATAACTTCACTGTAAAACAGTTGTGTTTTTACATCAAGATAGTTGACTCAAAGTAGCTATGTTCATGCAAAATTCAAGTGGAGACAAGGTATAAGTTATTTTTACCTCTGGATGTATGGAGCTGGGTCAGTTTTTAGAAAGGGGCTATATATGATGTGACTGCCTATGAAAGCTGAAACAAGGCTCAGTGAATCAGGAGGTGTCTTCCAGTCCTATGCTTCTCTGTCTATGCTACAGGGTTTACCCATGCCTGAGCGTTCAGATATGCAACACCCAAGCCTATTACAAGAACCTACACTGCATTGCTGCACAAGACTTATATCTGCATAGTTTTGTCAACACTGGCTCACCAGGTACCTGGGTTTGGCAGTAGGATTTCTGAGGGCAAAGCTCAAGGTCCTTAGCACCTTGATCATCTGGACCACTCTAAGAAATGTTCTGTGCTGCACTGTAATAGAACTTGTCTGTTCTTTTGGAATCCTGTACAAAAGTCTTCTTATCTTGTCAACAACTTAGGAAATTCCAGCTATGATTTATAAAAATAAAGACACATACCCTGAAATGTGTACTCATGCTTGCTAAACTCATAATCACAGCTTTGATTTTGTTTTGAAGTAATCAGTTCAAATTTACTGAGAATGAATCACTAGTCAAATATTTTTTCCTCCACTTGGAAAGCATCTGGGATCGTGTGGTGGGAATGGAATGATGGAGGAAAAGAAATGATACAGCTTCCATCCTCAACTGAAGTTAAGGTCATTCTATTACATACTACATCCTCCATAACAATACTTTTAATTCCCTTTAACCCAGGAATTCTTCTCACTTGTGCTGCAGTTCACCCTACAATGATAATAAAGATTGTAATGGTCATTTACACAGCTCCTATTCCAGTGCCATTACCTCTCCATTCCCAAACAAAGCTTTGGAATAAAGTGTCAGGAAGGTCACTAGCCTGTCCATCTGAGTGGTCTGCTTCATGGCCAGTTGCAGCACCACTGTTTGCTCTGGGGTCTATTTCTGCTCCTCTGTCCTTCCACTGCTGGGGATTTCCTGTGCCCTTTGTCTCCAGGCTAAAAATCAAGACCATTCCCGCTCAGAACCCTGTCACCAAAACTGGTTCTTTACATGAGAGGTAATAGCATCAAAGCCAAAGAGATGGAGAGGCTGCATTTCTCTGCCTTGCTGTGAGGATGTTAATAGACTCCCTTAAAACGGGTAATTGTCTGCTTGATCCCCAAACTACATCAAGCTTTTTCATACCAGTTCAAACTTTGAATGCCTCATCCAATACCATGCTCTTTGTTGAAGTCACGTCAAAGGTTATCCAGAACCTTGCTGTGCTTTGTTGGCCAGGGAGCAGCACACTAGATTGATCTATGTTAGAAATAATTTGGCAGAGGTAAGCCAAGTTCTGGATAAATCAAATCTGTCACTCACCATGAAGGGTTAAATGCCAACCAGCATCTTAAACCAGATTCCAGCTCCAAGGAGGCCAGCAGGAAATGAGCAAGTAGACGTTCCAGAAAATGACTGTAAAAGGCAGAAACATTTTTCTTTTCTTTCCTGGTTTGTTTTTCTACCTTACCAATCTCAGGCGTTTTGATCTGAACCTGGTTTTGCTCAAAAACCTCTTGGACTCTTCAGGGATTGTTACTGTGAGCTTTAATGGGTAAAATTTTATCCCTTGTGCAGAAATCAAGGCAGAGTGCACACAGTCTGCCATATTTGCTCTACTCTGGTTATTTGGAGGATGACATATACCTTCTAATGGCAAGACGACAAGTTAGAGCACATACACCTATGAACTCTGCAAATGTGCTAAAACTTCATTTAAAAATGTATTTAATAACAACTGTAACTCTTCTAACAGTCCCAAATGAGTCAAAATGATCAGACTCCTTTTGACCAAAAAAATTAATATGATTCTTAGTATCTTAGATGTAATGAGCCATAATATTTCGGAAAACTTCTCAAACTGTGAAAATAACTATTTGTGTAAGTTCTTGGGTCTCAAAAGTGTACAGGCTATCAGTATGTTTGAATTTCATTAGTCACAACAGTTATCCAGGTATCAAGGTCAAAGATTATTTTCCTTCTTTCTGCTCAAAGAATAGAACTACAGTCATTGTGAGACTCCACAAGAAAGCAACAAGAAAGCGAGCTTCCTCATAGCCCATCATAATGAACAGTGCGTCCTGTTTGAGCAATACATTTGCAGGCAGTCACTATCTAACTCTGCCTACTGTCCAATTTGGAGACCGTAGAAAAGGAGAGCAAGTAAGTACCACATTTATACGAGGCTCCAGAGAAGATATATGAAAGTACTATAAAATGTGTGGACTTCTAATGATAAATTTCAGTTCCAATGAGAACTGTAGATATGGAAACAGACACAAATAGTGTAGGAGTTTTGGGTTGTAGCCGTGTTGGTCTAAGGACATAGGCAGGCAAGTTTCTTTGAGTAGATGTGATATCTTTTATTAGACCAACTGAGTAGTTGGAAAAAAGTTCTGAGCGAGCTTTCAGGTGCAATCACCCTTCTTCAGACATAGAAAGTCTCTGCTGTTCTGAGACTTCAAGGAATGAGAGGAGCTAAAAGTGTGACAGGATGTCAATGAGAATGTAAATAGGTAGAAATTAGAAAAAACTTACTTACAAAACACAGGATGTTGTAGACGAGCCCATGAACTTTACTTCATAAATCTACTGGATACAAAAAAACCCATGGACTCAATATAGACATTGGATTTATGACAGATTACGACCTGCCTGATATCTGATTCACTGGGTACCTGCCAAACCTGACCTCTTACATTTTTCTTTTCCTCCACCTTTTCTCCCCTCCCTTCCCCTACTTTTCTATCCTTTGTCTCCCTAATTTCCAGCTATCTACTTTTTCACAGACAGCCTCTTTTCAACCTTAAATTACTACCACTGTAGTGTCTCCCTTACTCACCTTTGGCCTTTTTTTCCCTTGCTTTTTTCCCTCCTCCCTTCCCTACTTTACCTCATTTTTCTAATTTCTACCTATTTACATTTTCACTGGTGTTCTGCCACACTTTTAGCTTCTCTCATTTCTTGGAGTCTCAGAACAGCAGAGACTCCCTACGCCTGAAGAAGGGTGATTGTGCCCAAAAGCTTGCTAAGAACTTTTTTCCAACTACTCAGTTGGTCTAATAAAAGATATCACAACTACCCAAAGAACCTTGTCAGATAGTGTAGGATTAACTTATTTAGAATTTGAAAGCTTCACTCTCACAGTTTACTAGTACTTCAGCTATGTTGATCAACCTCTTGCTGAACATGGCTGGGCAGATGGTTTTTCTAATAAAGTCCTCTTAATTCAGTCACTAAAGGCTTTTATTTTGGCTATTACTCTGGCTATTGTCTCAGAGTACCATGTGAACATAAACTTTGGCAATCTGCCTTTCATCAGACACGGCCAGAATTTGCTTCAAAGCAATCTTTGCGGTTGAAAGCTTCACAGTGCAGCACAACTGTTCTTGTGAATTCGTTTTCTATGCAATGTTCTGTTAGACCCACAAAAGACAGTGGGATGTTTCTTTGTGTCACCATATCAGCAAAAATGAGTTACATTTATGTTTACTTTTTTAACTGGAATCCCAGTGGCTGACAAACTTTTTTTTTATAAACTGTTATAACAGT
The DNA here is from genome assembly GCF_030867095.1 of Alligator mississippiensis. Taxonomy (NCBI): domain Eukaryota; kingdom Metazoa; phylum Chordata; order Crocodylia; family Alligatoridae; genus Alligator; species Alligator mississippiensis. The sequence goes on along the minus strand of NC_081828.1, from coordinate 81,733,727 downwards.
GTTAAAAAGATTGTTTGCTAACAGCTTAATAATGAGGTGTCAGTTTTATGATTCATTCAAGATACAAATCATCAACAAAGGCTTTAGACAGGAAGGTTTTCCACAGAGGCATATCTAGGATTTTGAAAATGGGGTGTAAATGGTGTGACACATCACCACCAGGGATCCAGATTTTCCATTTTCTGCAGAAAAACATAGATTTTCTCCTTTAAAGGAAAAAATTCAAGAAGCAGTGGACTCTAACAGATTTCCAGCCTGCAAGGGGCTGCTTGGGGCTGGGGGGAGAGGGAAGCAGAGAGCGCCATGTGCATGTGTGCATGCGCACACATGTACATGGCCAGGAATACAGCCACAAGCAGCGGTGGAGAGCAGCTCTCACAGGTAGGTCTGGAAGAAGAGGCAGGGGGAGGAGGGGTGAAAGTAAGGAAGGGAAATCAGTGGACACACAGTATCTCTCATGATTTCACCAGATCATTTATTTTTGGGATAACATATTGTCAATTCTAACCCCAAAGAAATCTCCAGAAAATATATCACAGGTTTGGCTCAAATGAAAAATGCTTGATTTTCAAAAAAGAGTTCATATTATATATATATGTTCTCTCTCTCTCTCTCTCTCTCTCTCTCTCTCCCTTTCGTGTGTGTGTGTGTGCGTGTGCGCGCGCGCGCGTGTGTGTGTGTGTGTGTGTGTGTGTGTGTGAGAGTATTCATTCTATCCATGTAGATACTCTATATTATTGTGCTAGCAGCTCCCATAGACTTGGAAATGGATCAGGTTCATACCTGAGGGCAGAATTTGTCTTGCTGAAAAAAAAAATCTGATGTTGAAATTTAACACTTTCTTTGTTTGCTTGTAAATAGAAAGAAAAGTGTTGTAATTCCACTCCCTAATAACCTGGCAACATATTATACCTGCAACTGGAAGCAAATTTAGTGGAAAATGGGCTGCTATAAAATATTTTCGTACACCTGAATGTTCTCTATGTTATTCCAAAAATTAAATTCAGGCAGAATTAAAAGATAAGTGTTTTAAAAGAAGCATTGAATGCAATAGGTTTTAAAAGACCCAGGGAAGATGGGTCTACTTTAATATCATCTATGTATTTATTACAAACTCATCATCATAATTTCATTTTTTCCCCTCTGATGAGTGTGCAGAAAACAGCAAGCCTAGACAATGAACAACCTTAGCACTAAATTTCATACTTGAAGGGGCACATCTAATAGAGCACAATAGAATACCACCCAGTCCTTCTATGGTGAAGTCATTGGGAACTTTCCCATTGGCTTCAGTGCATGCACCTATTCTGAGTGGGTTTAGTCTTTTCCTAACTCCTTACATAGCTCTTTGAATGCAGAATTAAAACTAAACAATTGTTTGAAATTTACACACAATTAATCTGTTTAATTCCTCACTGTCATCCAGGATGGCTGACCATCCTTATGTAGCACATGATGCTGCTTAGCAACACTGCCTAGCAATGCCATGCTGCTATCAAACAGAATCTAATTCTGTGTTGAAACAGCAGGGAGTAAGCAAGTTGAAAAGAGCAGGTTCAGTGCTATTTACACAGGAAAAACTTAGCTCCAGCATTACTCTTTGAGCTTTTCTCCCAATATATTCTTCCTTGCAATCATTTATTTCTCCTGCTTTTGCTTTAGAGACTGCTTTATATTTCATGTTTTACATGGATACACCCTGTAAAGGTATACTTCATAGGAGTTTCCCTGCTTCAAATTGTTTCAGCAAAGTGAATTAAGGGTCAATATTACCGCCAGAAATTGGACTGTAGGGACATGTCTCTATCACCCCACTACCAATTCAAAAGGGAGATGTGGCCTTTGCCACCCTAATGTTCTCACACCAGTTCTGATCACCCCAGGCACATCTACATGAGATGTTTACTGTACAGTTGACTAATTAGCTGTGCAGTAAACATGTCACTATCTACACACGCACCCTTATTAAGCTGCAGTACCCAAAGCTGGTTGTAGACAATTTGAAGATGGTTCCAAAGCAAACAGCCTTCAGTCATGTCCTGAATTTCCTTTTCCAACAGCCTGCAGTCAAGACCACCCCCTACCATGTTACTGGGTGCCTTGTCAGAGCTTCAGGCATAGTGACCAGTCTTGCATAATTCTAGCAATGACCAGACAAGGGCCATGAGATAGTTTTGGTCTCTGGGCTGGGAAGTCAGGTACATTGCAAGGACCTGGCACCACTGTCTATCCAGAAACTGGAGCAGGTCAGTGTGGGAATGTCAGTGTCATATCATCACATGATGTTAAATACTGTCCTGACCATCAGCCCAAATGTTTCTGCCAGATTTGCAAAGTTAAGGTGCAAAACTTCAAGGTATGCTGAGCCTAACTCACCATGAGATACTGCTGTTTCCATCTCAGAAGGTATTGGGATAGCAGGGCCACAAGGAAGGATAGGTTAGCCATCTTTTCCACAGCCTGATGCAGCATAGTGCAATCTCAACTTCTGACGAGAATGCTAACCGGGTATAACAGTGATGGGGCTGGGGTGGTGTGGGCACTAAGGCACACTGTTGATAGCCCAGAGATTGCAAGTTTGAGGCCATAGTGTCATTTAGGGCCATTGCACAGTCCTGTCAGATTCCAACAAATCTGCAAATAGTGCCAAATGCCTTGTCACAAGGCCATGGAAAAGGAAAGGACAGGATGATAACTACCTGCCTGCTTGCTTCTACATGCTATAATTGTGTATGAGTATACAATCTACTTTCAAGTATACTGGTTTATGAGTGCCTGTCCACACACTTATTCCAGAAGCTTTTCTGTTATTTGAAACAATTCCTTATTTCTGCGGTTTTTGCAAACTTGCTTACTTTCCTCTGTGCTACTAGAAGAACAAATGTATGATTTAGAGCTATAACTCAGTAGTAGACTACAAACTTAAAGGATTAAATATTAATATGGTAAAATTCTGACTTGTCTAGTATAAAGGTGTACCTCTAAGGGTTCTTAAAATAAGCAGATCATGTCATTTTGATAGATCCCAATTCTGACTAATAGGATCTCAAATACTGTGTTCAGAAAGAAAGTAAACCAAGTTAGAAATTGGTAAAAGTGAGTATTTATATATGTTCCATGGCACAGTAGATCAACACCACAAATCTCTGTAGAGAAGAGCTCACACTGATTTCTTGCATTGTGAAACAGGTTTGTTGTGTTCCTTATAGTCACCAGTTGATATCTCGCCACGTCAAACATGATCTTGCTACTTTGCACTAGTTAATATAATTGACAGTCTCAGGAGGAGCAGGAGACTGGAATAAGTAACAAGGAAACTGCAGATCAGAAATAAGCTGCATAAAGAAGCTTCACACTTGCTCTTGCTCTGCCTGCCTTTTCATTTTGTAATATTCAGAAACCAAAAGAAAAATATTAGAAACCCATACAATATTTTTTCTCTATAAAAGTGGCAAAGAAGTCAACCAGCAGTTACATACTAGAATGTACACCCCAAATTATGTCTAATGAAGGTGCCAAGTCTAAAGGGACTGCAATGAAGAAAAAAAAATCAAAATATGTAATGGCATCCCTAACCCAGAGTTTATATTCCTAAAGGAAACTAAATGCTATTACAGCAGTCTTACAGAAACAAAATAAGTGCTCTTTTGAAATCTGTACAGTATGTTATTTAAATATCTTCTTGCATTATTTAAAAATACTCCTCCAACATTTGCAGTGAAAACAAGTTGACATTCATTCTCCCATACTGCTGATCATAAATTTGTCCCAGTGTTATGTGGTCCAAAAGCATTTCAAATCAGGCTCCTGCCATATGTTACACTTAAGACTGGCTACACTTAACCAGTTCATCATGTCTTAAATTGTAACCTAGCCACACATTAAAGCAATTAATGGCATCCTAAAACAAGGAATAAGCCACAAAGTTATTCCACAAAAAAATGTGTGATCTTTGTGAATGGTTCCTGTGATGCCATTAATTGAACACCTGACCAGGTACACCTCTGTGGCTGGGAATCCCATCAGCTGATCTGGGCTTCCAGCAACAGGGGAGTACCATAAGCCCCCAAGGCTGGGAACCCACAGCTGTGGGAGATTGCTACTTGCCAGTGCAGGAGGAGCCTGGGATCACGATTTGGGGCTCCTCCTGCAGCAGCCATAAGGCATGATGGGAGCTGATGCTTCATCCCTCAATCATGCCTTCTGCCATGCATGTGTGGCATGGTAGGAGGCACGAGTGTGCAGATTGCATATCGAATCCTATCACACCTTTACCTGCATATCTGGCAAGAGCTTTAGATATTAACTTGCAAACTCTTTGGGACAGGTGTTTGCCCTAGACTGACACAATATCTCGTATACAGGGAACTAACTGATACCTTTAGGCTGGATCACAGTGTATATAGTAAGAGCACTTAGATGTGAAGCGCTATTACTTATGTAATTTTTTTCTACCTGATTTCTAAGAGACAGAGAAAATTATTCTGCTGAACATTATTAATTAGCTTTCTTATAGTTCCTTTAACAATGAGATAAGATTTGCTGTGAGAAAAATGGAACAGAAAATTTCCACATTCATACAGTAAATTAATTTAATTAACAGATAATGATAAACAGGCGAAACAGCAATGTCTTCATCTAGTACCAAAGTAGTAAGCATTTTGGCTTTTGTGTTGAAGAACAGAATATATAACTTTCTGTAAAAACAAGGTAAAACTATTTATTGATATATCATAATAAGATAATTATGTACCCCTCATCACATCATCTGAGCAGAAAATCAACCTGACTGATGGAAAACACAAGCTGTTCAGTTTACTTTCTTACATATAGTGAACTTGTCGTGTTTTTCCTTCTAATAGAGGAAAGTCATTTCATATTTTCAGATACTTTTACTTTTCTTTCTAAACAGATGAAGAGACTGTAAGCATGATAAAGACTTCATAACAGTGAAGGAACATATTGTGAAGGGTCTGGAGCAATGCATACACTATGTTATGTTACTGTCTGATAGGCTGAAAGATGTTCAGAGACAGTGGAAGATACAAGGGGCATTGAAAAGAGTTGACAGTTTCTTGTTGGAGGGCAAATTCAGAGTCTGATGAGATAAAAGACAAAAGAAAACTAGCTGCTTCCAAACCAAGGGTTGTCTAAGTGTGAAAGGAATTTCTTTAGCTAATGAATTTACATATTTGAAGAACTGTCTTCCATGTGAGCCCTTTCCAAAACACCCTGGAATATATTGTTATATTATATTGTTTTAAGAGAATATAATTTTGCAGTGTTATTTAAATAATCAGGGTATGGAGAAATGTAATGTTAACAGCACAAGTAGCTTAAAAGCACTAAGAAAAGTGAGCAGACAAACAACATGCAGCTTCATAGCACTACATAATTGCTCAAACTGTATCAAAAATAGCCCTGGATGAAACAGATAACTCTGAAGCTGTTCACAGTGAAGCACTTCAAGATATACTTTTTCTACCCACCATAGTGTAACAGGGAGTTGGTCAGCCCAGCAGTATCCCATAGTGCTTTTCTTTCCCCTGTCCCCTGCAGGTGGCATTCTGTGACCCACTTAGGGTGAACACCTGTCCCTAATTGGGCAGGCCAGTCACAGAATGGAAACATCAAGTCCTGATCCCAGACTGCATAACTCCAGGACAGCATTTGTCACAAATTTCTAGTATTGTGCAGGGATCCAGGTTTTCCATTCACTGCAGAAAACCATGAGAAACAGCTGGTTTACCCTTGCAGGCTGGCAGTGACCCAACCTGCAAGGGGCTGGTGGGAGTGTGATGTAGGGGGTGCTATATGCACGTGCACATGGCTGGGAATAAAGTCAGGCAGCATGAAAAACAGCTCCCTGCAGGTAAGCCTATGCAGGGGGAGAGGGCAGAGGGAAGGTGAGAGGGGCAAACTGGGGCCCCCCACAGTGAGGGAGTGAGGGAGGAAGTGGGGCTAGAGCTGGGGGCACTGCCAGTGAGGGCAGTGCATGGGGCATAGGGCTGGAGCATGGAGCAGGAAGGAGCTACAGGCAGCTCGTCCAGGGCAGGGGTGGCAGCTCCCCACACAGCTACACAAACTCCCAAGCATTTGCCCCCCCCAGATTTGTGCACAGGGTGAGAGCCAGGTGGGCAGAGGGTGCATGACCAGTGCAGGGCTCTGTAACAGGGAACCCTAACCCTATTACTAAGAGGCAGGGTGGCCCCTTTAAGTCCAGAACCTTCTAGTCACGGCCGGCCGGTCAAGCCAGGGTTAAGGCTCAAGCCCTGCCAGCCAGTCAGGTGACAGGAAAAGGAAGGCCAAGACCTTACAAATGGCAAGTGGAGAAGGACAGAGGGGAAGCAGAAAGCGGACTCCCAATGACTACAGTGCTGCTCCTGCAGCCTCAGTAGGAAGAATACACCATGCCCGGAGCCATCCTCACTATCATCTAAAGGCTGTAGAAGAGGAGAAAAGACAGGCCTAAGTTGCACCCTACCAAGGCTGGCTAATGTGGGGGGACTACCTGTGGCGGGGTAACTCCCAGCAAATCCCACATGGTGCGCCCTTGGGTAAAAGGCGAGTAGGAGGCACCTGAAAACCTCCGCCTCCTGTTCCTGAGTTGCCGGGTGCCTGAAGAAAGGCCGAGAGAAGCCCAGGACAGATGCAATACCCAAAAAGGTGAAGACCCACTCGGGTGAGTGAGGGTTTTAAGGGGGGAGGTGTGTCACAGAGCACTTAGGTGCCCGGCTCCTATAAAGAGTGGAAACTGCTAGGGGAAGAGCCCTACCAGTGAGTGGGGAGCCCCAGCTGCTGGTTACCAGGGCAACCAGAGTGAGCTAGCAGCCCGCACCTGCCAGCGGTCAGCTGACCGGAAGGGGCAGGGCCTGGTTCACATATAAACCCCAGTCTTGAGGCCAGGATGGCAGTTCCCTGCCAGCAAACAAGGGGGAAGGAGCTCTCCCAGATCAACCAAAGAGGAGAGGCCTGACTGCAGGAGCAGCTCCTGACACAGTTGAGGGACGGAGTATTCTCCGGCATGGTTTGGATGATGTTATAGCTGGGCAGCTTGGACTTATGTTATAGCCCAGGGGCTTGTGTTTTATTTATTGTTTAAGACCAGTGGCTTGGGTGAGGCTATTAGGGGAAGGAGGAGGCCTCATAGGGACCCACAGCAGTGTGGGGACCCCGGCGCCACAGAGGGCACAGCTTTTGGGGTGCACCAACTGCAGCGCCAGAGAGGGCGCAGCTTTTGGGGTGCACTGACCCCAGTGCCAGAGAGAGCACAGCACTTTGCAGGGCTGTGGAAAGCCCAGGTGCCAGTGAGGCGCAGAGCGAGACAGGGCTGCGGAGAGCCCGAGCACCAGTGGAGGCGCAGTGCGAGACAGGGCTGCGGAGAGCCCGAGCACCAGTGGAGGCGCAGTGCGAGACAGGGCTGCGGAGAGCCCGAGCACCAGTGGAGGCGCAGTGCGAGACAGGGCTGCGGAGAGCCCGAGCACCAGTGGAGGCGCAGTGCGAGACAGGGCTGCGGAGAGCCCGAGCACCAGTGGAGGCGCAGTGCAAGACAGGGCTGCGGAGAGCCCGAGCACCAGTGGAGGCGCAGTGCGAGACAGGGCTGCGGAGAGCCCGAGCACCAGTGGAGGCGCAGTGCGAGACAGGGCTGCGGAGAGCCCGAGCACCAGTGGAGGCGCAGTGCGAGACAGGGCTGCGGAGAGCCCGAGCACCAGTGGAGGCGCAGTGCGAGACAGGGCTGCGGAGAGCCCGAGCACCAGTGGAGGCGCAGTGCGAGACAGGGCTGCGGAGAGCCCGAGCACCAGTGGAGGCGCAGTGCGAGACAGGGCTGCGGAGAGCCCGAGCACCAGTGGAGGCGCAGTGCGAGACAGGGCTGCGGAGAGCCCGAGCACCAGTGGAGGCGCAGTGCGAGACAGGGCTGCGGAGAGCCCAGGGAGGACCAGGGAGCCAAATTATAATAAGGCCTAGACCAAACGTCAGTTCCATTTGAGAGGCTTGGGCTGCGGTGTAGGGGAGGAACGGAGCTGCAGATAGCGCCCCCTGGCATCGGGGCAGGAAATGGGCAGCCTCCCACTCAATTACATCGATTAATCAATTAACAACAAGGCATGGCAGGAGAGAAGGCAGGTGGTTGGCTCATAACAGGTGGGCGGGGCCACCAGTAGGCGGACCCCAAAGAGGCGCCCCCTGTTACAGGCTCCTTGGGGAAAGGAGGAGTGTGGGGAGCCACAAGCCTGCACTGGGCAGCCTGCATTCGCCCCTGCTCCACTCAGCTCTGCTCTGGCTGTACCACCAGTGAAGGGGGAGCAGGGAGGCGGGCATGTGTCCCGCCTTTCCATTTTGAAAAAGTGGTCACCCTAGACCCACTCCCAAGTATATTGTGCTGGAAGCACAGGTTCTGCCTGTGGCCTGAACAATTGAAAGCTAGGTGTGAAAGCATCACCACTATTGGCTGAGAGATCCCCCATAACATTTCTTTTTTTGAAAATGACATGAATATGAACAGTCTTGAGCATCTACTTACCCACCACATGAACAAGTACCTCAGAATATCTGCATTTGTATAATGCTCCACAAGCCAGAAGCAAGCAGAGGTCCTAGATCAGTGGTTCTTAACACTTCCAGACTCAACACACCCTTCCATCATTTTTCTGAATTTAGTGGAACCTTCTGCCAATGTGGGCAGAGGAAGCCTGCCCTTTTCCCTGGGCAAGAGATGTTTTCCCCCAGTTGAGAATCGTTGTCCTAGACTACCTCTTCATGTGGGATGATGGGAACACTCAGTGGTCCCAGAGAAAGAGGCAACAAAACTAGGCTGTTTGCAAATGTATCATGGTAAAGATAATGATTCAAAGGTACAACTGGAATTGGCATGAGTGTATGGACAAAGCAAAGGTCCTAAAGGCCTAGGGTGCCAACTGGATTTGAGAGCCAGACATTCTGTGGCACTTATACTATTTGGATTAGTGCAAAAGCCTTTAAAACAATTTCTGTCCAAAATTTGAAGCACGTTTTTCTACAACACCATTCTACATAAAATCATTTAGAGTTTGCACAGCTTTTTGCATGTCATCACCAATCTGTTTAAGATTAGCTTTTTTCAAGTGTAACAAGGTTGTTAAACTTAGTGTTAGCAGAGCAGTACGTACATCTCAAATGCTGGTTTACATTGTTCAATGTTTTTTGGATGGTCAGGTTTACTTTGAACAACCAACTCATTCTAAAAAGTTTGATACAGACATGACTAAAGTTTGGTCATTTTTCTTACCTGCTTCTGGAGGTTATCTTTACTGCTGGTCACCCTTTGTTGAACTTCACAGGACGATCAGCAACAGCAAATAACTCATCTGTTTTGTTGGTCTGTGCCATACTTTGAACAAAGACAGATGTTGCTATGCTTAACGCATCTCACCTACACACATGCTGATACCCCCTTAGGGAGCAACAGACCATATGCACTGCTTTGCAGGTCCCTGCTGCTGAATGAAAGTATTAATAGCAGGACTAAATCCAGGTTCTCTTTGTAGATGCCCTCTTCCAAACAACCTACTAAATAGAGATCAGCCAATTTGTTAAATATAGCAATATCAGGATGCAGAGCAATTAAGAATTAAATATACAGAAAAAGAAATATCCAGGAATCCTGATACTGAACACGACAGACTAGTGTAACATTCATCTCAGGTTGGAAGAGCTGTCATTGTTCCCAAATTACAAATTCTACTGAAGAGAACCTGTTTACACAGTTTAACACTTTGCCAACTGACCAAAGTTTTCACCAGACAGTGGGGATGGTACCATTTAGCTGTACCAATGGTGAATGGTTATTCACCTTTAATAAGATCATTTCTCTTTTTGTTATCTTGCAGTGAGACAATTATGACTCCTAAAACATAATTTTCAGAGGCAGTACAGATGATATCTCCATTAACATGATTCTTTCTTGCTTTGTTATTGTTTACTGTTATTAATTCATTAATCTTTTCTTGTATTTGAGTGAACAGTTTAGCGATACCATGCGTATTATATACAGTCAATTTTTCTTCTGCAACAAATCCCTCAGTACCAGATATTATTGGTTAGTAACTGTTTGGTTTGCCCAATGATCAAAATCGCTAATATCCCTAGTTATATTTTCCACATCTGCCCTCTTCCTAATTGACATTCCTGACCCAAATAAGCCTGTAATAGAACCAACAAATTCATCCAAACTATGTAGCCATCTGGCTTCAAACCTGGACTGCTGAACAATTTCTTGGCCAGTTGTGCTTGTTCCTGATAAGCTGCTATTACATCAATTAACACAAGAGTATACAAAAATAATACATCTGCTTTCCCATGCTAGAATGTCGCTGGTTTTTATCAGTTAAAAATAAGTTTAAAACAGGGATAGGTATACACTATTGAGTAACATCCAAGGTATGAATGTGGTGATTAAACTGACGGGTAGTCCTGATGCCAGTCCAGGACATTCACTAGGCAATTGTTTCGCTGCTTTGACAGTTACTGGCATCTTGCACTAGGAGGAATAGCTTTGGTTTGGCTCATAACCTCCAGAACCAGGTAGCTTCCTAATAGTACCGATTAATGACAGTGACTATGTAACTTAGTGACTCTTACAGATGCATCTTCCAAGACTTCATTCTTGGTAGTAAAATATACTCATCCTTTCCATTGCTCAGAATCATATATTTTACTCCTAGAAAACAATTACTGAAGTTGTGCTCTGATAGGAATCATAAGTATTAATTTTTTGGTAACTATTCAGTATCTAGTAATTTTATTTCTGGCTTGTGAGTCCAGCTTTAAACAGAAAAACAACTTCATCCCCTCTACTGCTTTCGATTACACTCATATGGTTAGATATAATGCAAGTTCCAGACTTTAACTGTAGTGGTACCTACACAAAAGAGCATAAACAACATCACACATTTCTGGAGGGATCTAAACTGAAACAAGTTGAGTTGACTAGCATGATAAATTCTATCCATATTCATTTTATTTCTTGTGGCACATATTTTATAAACAGATGAGTTCAATTAGCCTGTTAAGGGCCCAGCCATTGTTACAGGCATAATGTAAGATAAAAGCATAAAACAGTGGTTCCCAAACTGTGGTACGTTTACCACCAGTGGTACGCAGACAACCTGTGAGTGGTATGCGGAAGGTTGGGGGTAGAAGCAGGGTGCGCACACACACAGACACTGAGCCCAGTCTGCTGTGGGTGACCAGGAACACAGTCCAACTGTGTGTGCAGCAGTGCCCAGCAGGTAAATGTGTTGGGGGATGGAGTGTGGTGGGAGGAAGGGGCGGGAGGGGCAGATTGAGGCCCCCATGGTGAGGGAGGGAGTGGGGCAGAGGAAGGGGTGAGTGGGCCCCAGCAGGGGGAGGAGCCCCAGGCAGCTCATTCAGGGGCACAGGGGGGCTCCTACCACTGTGCGCACCCTGGGGTAGGCACAGGGGGCACCTGCCCCCTGGTTTTGTGTGCGGGGCAGAGGCGGCTGCCATTGCCTTGTGGCTGCATGCAATTCCATGTGCCTTCCATGCACTGGCTGCCCCAAGGCAGAAGGCACATGGCATCACATGCGGCTACCGAGGCATACAGCCCAGTGTGCAGCAGCAGCCACCCCCACCCCCCAACATAAATCGGGGGGGTAAGTGGTCCCCATGTGACCCCAGGATGCGCACAGTGGCTGGGCTCCGCCACGTCTCTGAAAAGGCCCAGGTCACCCCAAAAAGGGCGGGTGGGTGGGTGAGGGTGCCCAGTGACACCCGAAGTGGAGCCTGGCTGAACCCGCACAGCTCTGAGTGGGGCAGAGCCAACCCCGCTGCAAGGGCCTGGCCACGGGAGCTCCCAGAAACAGCCACTGCAGCTCCCCAGCCTGCCCAAGCCCCAGCCTTGTCCACCTGCAGCTCTCCTCAAGGGGCCAGGGCCAGGGCTGGGGCAGGCACTGGACAGGGTTACTGTGCTGCAGGATCCCAGCCAGCTTGGTTCTGAGCGCTGCCTGCGGCAGCTGTTCCCAGAGCCCAGGGAGTCCCTTCTGTGGCCTGGGAGGCTCCGCCCTGCTCGTTCTGTGCCCAGCACACACAAGTGGAGCTGGGAGCCCTCTGAGCCCAAAGTCCTACCCCAGCCAGGCAGCATTCCCCTGTGGGCAGGGCAGGTACACCCCACCCTTGTGGAGCTGTGTGGCCCAGGTTGGGCCCCACCTCCAGTGCTGCTGAGGACCCCTGCTGCGGCCTGAGTTTCTGGAGCCCCCAAGCAGCCCTTGCTCCCTGCCCGGCTCCCACTCTCCTCTGGCTGCTGCCTTCCCAAGGGCCCGGCCAGGCCAGCCTGCCCACAGTGCCTCCCCCCATGCCTACTCTCCCCATGCCTCTCTCCCTCTCTGTCTTCCCTGACTCTCTTTCTCTCTCTTCTCTTCTCGCTCTCTCTTCTCTCTCCTCTTCTCTCTTCTCTGTCCTCTCTTTCTCTCTCTCTCCTCTCTGTCTCGCTTCCTCTTCTCTCTCTCCTCTCTCCCCTCACCTCTCTTTTCCCCCACCCTCTCATCACATCATGCTTAACAAAAAAAGAATACACAAGACCAAAAGGAGTATATGAAGTTTTATTTATTGTCACCAGGTTTAGAATTTTTAGAAAACGGTATTTACTGTAAAAAAAAAAAAAAAAAAAGCAACATTTATGATTATTAACTATATGAATATGCAGTGCATTCTGCCCCAGTTTTGTTTTTCTCATGTGCCTTCACTCCGGCACCTTACAGGGTAAGCCTTGCATTTTTTTCAGTATTCTGGCCAAAAATGTTGCTTGCCCTGCTTCACACTGTCTTTTTTCCAACTGACAATTGTTTTATATGGCTACCGTAACTGATAAAACAATGTTTTATGTTGTTTTATGACAAAACTAAATGTTTTGATGTTGTTTTAATACATAGTCTGTTACTTATGTGTATGAAAAATTTTCTGGTCGTACTTAAGGCTGTATCATTTTAAATTGGTGGTACCCAGTCTATCAGAGTTTGGGAACAACTGACATAAAACAATCTACCTTCCAAACACTCTTAATGCTCCTTTGTCACAATACATTTTGGTTGGTCCAATTTCCCCAATTCTCTATCTGCATATACATATTCACGCTAATTCAAAGAGCGTGCAGCTTGTTGCATCAACAGGCATTATCCTATGCGTTATAAGGCAACTATGGGACAGCTGCTCACTCATATTGGCAAGACACTATCATAGCTAGAAACTGCGGGAGCTTCAAGAATTGGCTGACATGGATGCATGTCCACTCCAGGTAAATTACTGCACAATAAAAAGTGAAAGTCCACACCCAGAGCACATCTGGTTTATATTTATTACTAAAACTAAAACATTTCCACTAAAATTTCTCTCACTCTTGCTATAGCAATGTACTATGAGATTTTAAATCACCATTTACTGTACGAATAAACAGTACGGTTACATTGAAATTCTTATTCTTTCACTCAAACTTTTTCAAATAAATATGTATTTATGTAGTATTTTGTAAAAAGCCTTCTCTTTGCATGTATGTATATGGAAAAGAGCAATTTTCAATAACTTAAGAGCAATGGAGAGAAAACTGAATCATAATCTGATTGATATTTTTCATTCTGATTAAATGCTAAATCCTTCCCCTGAAACAAAGAATTTACTCGATGCATATTCTACTATTCACAGCAAGGTTCCTCAAGGTGGTTTGGAGAAAAAGGATGTGTATTTCCTCAGTACAGGACCAGAAAACAACTCTCTCTATACTCAGATCACATTTAGCAACATTTCCATGTTATGGTCTAACTATGTTAACAAACATTCCACATGTCTGTGAAAGGCAGTTACTGTGTTATACAACAATCTCTTCAAGTACCTTCTTGGAAAGTACAGGATCCCAACATAGCCCATGGCAAGATGAAGCCTTAAATATCTATTAAGAAAGGAATAATTAAAAATGATGTGAGGAACCATAACAGTGGATTTCCTGATATATACTAAATAATATCCACATGTTACCATTACACTAATTACACTCTTTCAGTATAGAAGATGAACAGATGAACTATTGAAAAAAATAGTTTCTAGAAAATTTAAAAATGCTAACTCAGCTCCTCACTCAGACAAAAGATGGTTAGCAATACTGGATCAGTCAGAATAAGGAACTCAGGACCTGTATCAAAAGACTTAAAATAAATATATACTTAAAAATGTAGGTAGGTTAGATTTAAATAGACCATTTCCTACTTTATACAGAGCACTGTGCAACTTACCAAGTGGAGGGATGAGGGCACTGCCACTTCAAAGACAGGAAGTACTTATTAAAATATATTCAAGAAATCAAGGGAAGAAAACCATGTTACCTGGTGTAGAGGAAGGCTAAACTGCACAGTCCATGCCAATATGACCATGGGGTAAAATTATTTTCTGATCCTAAACACAGTGATTGGTCTGACCCTGAGTGGAGAAGCAAGACCCTCTAGCCAAGAATCTTCGGGTTTTTTAGTTCCAGCAAATACACTGGCACACCCCTGTCAAGACCCCCAGCCTTGGCTGCAGCCATGTTTTTGAGGAAGAGAATAAAAAGAAAGAAACCCTGACCCCAGTAGCAACAGGAAAAGAAAAAATTCCTTCCTGGCCCCAGAAGGCACGTCCACACATGCAAGCACATGCGCTTGCAGCACCTCAAATAGAAGCGGTGCAAATTTGAGCCAGGGCGTTTTGCTTCAGTGCATGTGCTCAGACATGCACTTTGTTGTGGAGCAAATTGTGCCACTTGGGGCAAAATAAACCTGCCTTGCTTCTCCCGGATCTGCAGCCAGGGGGAGCTAGAGCCCAGGGCCAGCACCTGTGTTGTCCCCAGCAGGATAAAAAGCTGCCCTCTCCTGGCCTCAGCAGCATAAAAAGCTGCCCTGGCAAGTAGCTCAGAACTACTAGCTCTCAGGAGCTTCTGGGGTCCAGCCAATTAGTATGTGGGGACACTACCCCTTGTGCCAGCTGGACTGCTGAAGCAGCCCGGAGAGTTCCCTGCACCCTCTACCCACTGCAGCAGTCTGGCAGTGGGAGCTGATGCCTGGCTGTGACCTGCTGCACACCTGCCAGACCCATATGGGGGCTGCACAGCCAGTAGAGGCATCTGCCCCTCTGGGCCAGCTGCTAGTGGGTTGTGCAGGGTTGGCTTTCATGTGGCACTACTGCCATGTGTGCCCGCTGCCCAGCCATCTGGGCAGCTATCACCCGGAACATGTTCCGGGTGTGGTGGCCTGCTTTGAACTGTCAAAGCATGTCCTCCTGTGCCATTTGGCCAGGAGGTCAGCCACAGCCAGATGAGTCCAAGGTGCCAGCTCTGAGCAGGCAGGGTCCTGCCACTGACCACCCTAGCAGGAATTCTGGTGTTCCCTATTGGAAAAACGAAAAATACCTGATGAAAAAATCCCAAAGTCACTCTGTACAATACCCGCAAATCCAAGTTCCTCCACAAGTAAAACAAAAGACCACTATAAAGAGAGACAGTGAGATAGAGACAGCAATCAGTTAGACAATGTTTTATTGACATCTCTTACAGTGTTAAAGCAAGTCTCGTATCATAATAATAAAATGAAGTCTAAATACATCTTTCATGAATTCATGAATACATATTGTGCTGCCGTCCCACAGGGCGATGACCTGCACACAAGGGATTTGGCCCCCTAACAGGGGATTCAGCCCCCAGACAAGGGGTTCGGCCGCCCAACAGGGGATCAGCCCCTACACAAATGTTTTGGCTCCCTAACAGGGGGTTCAGCCCCCACACAAGGGAATTTGGCCCCCCCAACAGGAGATTCAGCCCCCACACAAGGTGTACAGCCCCCCAACAGGGGCCAAAAGGCCCCCACAGGGGCTACCACCCCCCCACAAGGCCCACATGCTCCACCTGGCCCCATCCTCCATCAGCTGCTGCAGCCTCCCCGATGGCTGCCCCACCCAGCCCCACCCCCGCTCCCTCAGACCCCCCAATGCCTGCCCCACCCAGCCTCACTCCCTGCTCCCCCAGACCACCAAATGCCTGCCCCACCCAGCCCCACCCCCCATTCCCCCAGACCCCCCAATGGCTGCCCCACCCAGCCTCACCCCCCAACTTGCACCCCCAGGTCCCCATGGCTACCCCCACAACCCCAGGCACCATCACTTTAAAAAAAAACCCAGAAAAAGAACAGAAAAATAAAGGAAAAAAAAAAAGCTTCTGCTTACCTTAAAAGCGGGGGGGGGGGGGGCTCCAGGGCCTCCTGGCAGAGCCCTCCAGGCAGCACAGGACAGCGGGGGGGCAGGAGGGCCTGGGATGGGGCCTCTGGGGCTGTCCCTCTGCCCCATGCTGTGCAGGCAGGGCCCATCAGCCAGATGGCAGTTGGAGCTCCCGGTAAGTACCGGGGGTGGGGGTTGTTTGTTTTTTTAAACTATGGGGTGGGGAGGCAGGAATTGCGGGGCTTGGGGGATGGCCCCAGCCAGGGCAGGGGTCAGGGGCCCTGGGGGGCTGGCGGGGGGAGGGGCTGGCCGCGGCAGGGGTTGGGAGCCTTAGCGGGGCTGGTGAGGGGAGGGGCCAGCCAGGGCAAGGGTCAAGGGGGTTGGGGAGTGGGCGGGGCCATCGGGGGTCTCCCCCATGGTCCCCTTCCCCCTCCTCCAGCCCCCCTGACCCCTTACTCACCAGCTCCGGAGCTCTGGTGCTGAAACCTGCAGCCTGGCCAGCCACATGTTTCAGCAGCCAAAGCGTCTTTGTGGAGGATCCAGCCTTTGGTTGCCTCAGGGCATGATCTGGGACTGTGCCCTGCTCCACTTTTTTAAACTTCGATTTTTTTTAGACCCCTGGAAATCCAGGGAACTAATTTCCTTCCCATGCTGCAAACTTGCAGTGCGGGGAACATTTTTTTTGTTCCCACATGTGCCTGTTTCCCTGCCTCAAAGGGGTTTGAGGCGGGGCAAGAGGCACGTGCATGCTCGTCTGGATGAGCCCATAGAGAGACAAGCCCAAAAGCCCAAACCCAGAAGCATGAGAAAACCAAACACTCTCCAGTCTGCACTACAACGTGGGAACTTCATGCATCACATGTCCATACATTAGACAACTCCTTCTTCTCTTTCCATTTAATACATTATCATTTTCTATTATCATTTGTTTACACTCCTTATGCTAATTCTCACCCTATTTCTATGCTTTATGAAAGTTCTTCAAACAAGAAATCATTACACTATTTAACACTACACCCAAAATTCAAAGACAATAATACATCTGCTGATTTTTATCATAACAAACACATTTAGAGGCCTTGGAATAAGAGCTTACACCCTGTATATATCTTTCATTATGTAAAGAAAGGAGGTGTGTGTTGCTACTGTAAATGTGTAAGAAAGATAACAGAAATTCTGGGTTACCCTTGTGTAAAAGCAAGCTTGCAAGGCCAGATTCCATTTTTTGCTGAGTTAACCAGGAAAACACTTGACCACAATAATGCAAAGTAAATGGAACCATTTACCATAAGGAATGGCACTCAGTGTCAGGAGTCCAAACCTAGCTGATAAACTCTGAAGGCCATTAAATAATTGAGCCCTGATAACCTTATCACTTCTGGACATCTGGATGAAATTCCTTAAACTAATTCTTCATTTAGCTATAGGGAGCCTTTATGACCAACCCCTTTAATTAATATAATCAGAGTGCAGATTTATACATGTAATTAATAACTGTGTATCTGTGGTTGTGAACCTGGGGAGAATTTTGGAAAATTTCTGCCTCCAAAAATAAATAAGTAACAAATGTAACATCCTTAGAATATTATCCATATACAGCCGGCCACCTTTTTTCTTTTCCACCTATATCTTTTTTCCTCATATCCCCTTTCCCCTCTTTTTATCAAAGGTTACCATATACCGGGGGTTGACAACCCCTGACACGTGCCAGAGCATGACACATGGAACCAGTGTGCTTGGTATGCCACAGCCAGGCCCTGGCTCCAGGCAGGGCCCTGTTGCTGGCCACAGAGTTCAGACTGGTTGTACTGGGACAGTGGGGAGGTTGCTAACCCTGCTGCAAGCAGCCCAGGTTTCATGGCAGGCAGCAGGGGGTTGCCCAGAGCCCAGGCTGCTTGCAGCAGGCAGCCAGGAGGCTGCAATCAGCTGCAGTGGGGTCTGGAGCCCTGGCCTGGCTTGTTGTCGGTGGCAGCTGCATGCCCGCCTCGGGGCAGACAGAAGGGAGGAGTAGGGGGAAGTGCAGCCCCAGGCCCTTCCCCACCATGCACCCTGAGGCACACATGCAGCAATCACCAGCAACAAGCCAGGCCAGGGCTCCGAACCCTGGTGCAGCCACATTTGCAGCTTCAGGGGCCAGGGCTGAGTTGGCAACTCCTAGTCAGACCCTTGCTTGACAGCCCTCCAGCAGCTAGTCCAAGCAGCAAAAGTTACACAGGGTATTAACCCTTAACGTGAAACTGCTTGGACAACCATCTAACTTTAATACCACCAAACATTTGCACATCCTAATTGTAACGTGTAACTACAGGTTTCCCTCACTTTATGTGGGTTCTGTATGTGCAAATTCACTCTTATGTGATGACCCTTTTTACACCAAAAATTCATTATATGCAAGGTAAATTCACTCTTATGCAAGCAGTATGGTGGAAACCTGCAGTCCACTGCTTTATGCAGAGCATTGTGGGAGTGACACACACCAAAATATAGTCTCCTGTGTGTATCTGTGCTCCTTGCTCGTTGTCTGTGACATGTGTTTCTGTAATTGCCATCCCCATTATGATAGTGCCCTGTCCATGTGTGTACTGTCTGCTGTTGGTGAGTACCAAAATTGTCTTGTAAAAGTAGTAGAAATGGGTCTGGGAGTCAGTACAGTTGAGGTCTTGGAACATATCCCTCCTGTTTGCTACATTGTAAAGTGGGTTCTCTTTATACAAATTTGATTTATGCGCCATTTTCCAGGAACATATGTACAGCACAAAGCAATGGAAACCTGTATACCCTTTGTCACCAGTCAAGGTGATTCGTACACTGTGCCCCAAGTGTATGGGGCAGCGTGAGCCCCAAAATAACCCCTGCTGTACAGCAAAGTAGCCCAAGAAGGGCTGTTGACTGGTGTCACTCACCTGCAGGTCTAGAGGAAGCAAGAGTGGCGTACACAGGGAACAACATCATAAAGACACGCCTGAAGACGGAGCCCGGCAGGCTTTTTGAATCAGCTGGAGACTGCACGCAGGCTCCTCCCAAAATTCCCTGCACACTGGCTCTGCCACAAGCATGGGCTGCTGAGCCAGACAGGGGCTGCAGGGAGGATCCTGAGCCTCTTGAGGGATAAAGACTCCAAGATCTTAGCCAGGAGAGGCTGGTCAGAAGAAGCCTCCAAGCACACAGCAGGTATGCAGTGAAAGGACTCTGGACATCTGGCGATCCGCACACAGTTGAGAGATCCTGAAGAGCAGGACATGTGAGTTGGAATCTCACCATACACCAAATAATTGGCAATGTGAGATGATAAAATTAATTGTTGTGGTGTAATTCTCTTGTTTCTTCTTGAATGTGCTGAAACACTCTATACTAGGGCAAGGCAAGGATAAAGGCTGATAATTTGATTTCATTTGTTCGGGTCAGTACTGACCCTGGACTAAGAAGGTGGATGCCTAGTCTTTATTATTTAATTAGCTGAACTGGCATGCCCTGTCCTCACCCTATTGTAAAGGGCAGCAGGTCTCTGTTAAATACTGTTCAGGTGAATACCACTTGAATAACACCATGGTTGGTGTGTGGAAGAGGTGTAGGGGAGGTGGAGCCTCAGAAAATACAGCCAAAAGGGAAAACCGCTTCTCTGAAGGGACGGGCATTACCCATTATAGGAGCCTCCCTTTTTGTATAATTTCTTTTGAGTATCATCAAGTTGTGGCGGGCAGACAGAGAGGGACCTTGCTCCCTCCCTTTTTGGCAAGTCCCCAGGAGGGTCACACCCTTATATACCCACAAGCTGCTACTGGGGCAGATCCAGCAGCTTCTGAGTCAGTTACTACATCTGTAGAAGGAGCTTCTGCCCAGAAGTAAAGGAAAGTAACTCTTTGTAGGAGACAAGGGGTAATTCAGTAAGTAGGACCCCCTAGCTGCTGGCTGTAGACAACAGGAGCCCTGCATGCCCACTGCACAACCCGCTGTGCAGCACCCACAGGGTTTATTTTCCCTTCCCCTCACAGCAGACATTCCTGCCACAAACATTACTGAAATCATCTACCCAGCAGCACTGTGAGGGTGTCCCAGGGTTTGGCTGTATTTCCTCCCTTAAGACACACACACACCAGTGACACAGGGCTCTGCCCGCTGTAGTCCAGCAGGGAAGGAGGACCATCAGCAGGGGGAGCTTTGCCTGCACTGTGCTGTGCTGTAGCCTGGCAAAAGAAAAGTGTCAGAGTCCTAATACAAGTCCATCTTAGACCTGTGCTGGGTCGTTCCAGTTCACTACTGGAAAACAGCCAGTCTGTTTTTAGTATCTTCTTTTCTACTAGGCAGAAGGCAAGTGAAGTGGCACCTTATAAACAACTTATTCAGAGAGGCTTTTCGTAGACCACAGCCTACTTTGTTAGATTCTAACCTTTTCTTCTCTACTACATTTCTACTTCATAGCCTTTATTTTCCTGGATGAAAAGTCAGAATTCCCAAAAGCTTGTTCTAACAGTTCTTTGAGCAACCTGTTAATTTTCCCACTTGTTTAATAAATCTACTTTTGCCCTATTCTTCATTTCCTTCCCCCCAGTCAGGGCCAGATTGACACATGGGTAAACTAGGCACATGTCTAGGTGTAACAGAGCACAAGTTGTGCTCTGTTACTCACAGGGGTATGGGGCAAGCAGCAAAGCAGCCTGCAGCTGGCTGCACTCCAAATCAGGCACAACTGCCTGATTGAGAACAGAGCTCTGAGCAGCGAAGCCAGCAGTCTGCTGCAAGCAGCTGGGAGAAGAGCACCACGGGGCCGGAGCTGCTGCTCATAACATCTTAGAGGTACAGGGCAGGAGCTGTGAAGAAATCACCCTCCCCACCCCCAGTCTGCCTCACTGTTGTAAGCAGGCAGCCCCTCCCCACATGTACCACTGAGCTGTGACCTGGGCTGGAGACATTCCTAAGGGAGGGGGGACCTGCTCCCTTTGACTCAGTTTCCCTGCCCTTGCAGGTCATGTGACTAGTTCTCTCACCTGGTCAGTCTTGTGTCATTTGGAGGCACCTGTCAGCCACCAATGGGATCGCTTCTGCTGAGAACTTAGTGATGATGTCACAACATGGATATATAAGGTCCCTTTTTCCTGGAAGGAGGGGGAAGACATGTTTTGGGGACACAGCCAGCTAGCCATGCAGGCTCTAGAGCAGGCACAATCAGCCCCTGGATGGAATTGTGAGTAACTTACATGAAATGTAGCAGGGAATTTAGAATGTAATATTTTAGTCGCTTGTAATAACCTACCACGCCATTTGTTTGTTCTAGAATTTTCTTTTGATACTTCTAGGACTTGTACCTATTCCCAAGCCTACCCAATAAAGCTATCCATTAGCCAGCCTTGCAGTACGTGCTTGAGAGGGTTTGGGCATGCCTTTTTGCTCCCTTCGCTCAACTGATTAAGTAAGGCTATTTTCTATGCTTCAGGCTAATAGAAGCACTCCAAGATACCAAGGTCTACAGGGCTTGTGTATGCCAGCTGGTGTATGGCCCAGACAAAGACCAGAGTCCAGGTGGTGGGAGCGCTACCCCAGGCTTGCGGGTATGCTCCAGGAAGGGGGTCGGTCATACATAGGCGCCCTAAGGGAGGTATTCGAACCTTGGTTTTTGGCTGGGTGTGGTGAGATGGTGGATCAGTGGAGGAACACCTCCTACTGGTCCACCACAGGAGCTATGGGAAAGGTGGAAGCTCCTGGTCCTGGGGCATGACCTAAAATTACACCCTGGTCATGGATGCCATCTGCGAGGCATAGGACATGGTATAGGGAAGGTCAGAGCTGTGTATATATGCCCTTTGCATCAGGGCAAATAAATGGGCAGCCTCCTGCCTTGTTATCAACTCTCAATGGTTTCATCAAAGGCGTGGCAAGAAAGCCGTTAGCCCAGAAACAAGTGGGCCAGACAACAATTCAACCGGCCCTGGGACACCCACTTGTTACACTAACGCCCTGGCTGCAGGGGGGGGCCAGTCCTTTCTTCCATGGTGGCGGTGCAAATGGCCCCATCCACCTCTTTCCCTTCCCTTCCTCTCTACTTTGTTGGCCTTGCTGCGGCAGTGGCTGCTTCCTAGTGGCAGCTCTGAGCCCCGCTCCCCACAAGCGGCAGCGGGTGGGGATGGGGTGGGGTTGGGGGGGTCTCAACCAGCCCAGGGCCCATGATTTTGGTTGCCTAGGGCTAGGGCTGGTGTGTGCCAGGCAGCGCTGGGAGTGGGGCTACACAGGGGGCTGCAGGCACCTGAAAATTCACCGTAGCCCCCCCTCCCAGTGCCAGAGCTGACCAGCCTGACCACAACACAGTGAAGCCCAGACTGCCACCATGAAGAATGCAGCGCTGCTATCCCCTCCCCCCCCCGGGATCTGTGCAGGGGGGTGGGTGGGGCTGTAAGACAGCTTTGCACTTTTTACAGCGGCATCTGGGCTGCACTGCACTGCGGTTAGGCTGGGTGGCAGCAGCGCTGGGAGTGCCTACAGCCCACTATGTAGCCCTGCTCCCCACACCACCTGGCCTGGTGCAATTCAGCCCCAGCCTGCAGCGGCAGCTGACCCAGCCGGCATGCAGATCCAGGGGCATGCCCTCCCAAGGTTCGTGCCACAAGACCAGCAGTCATCCCCAGAACACCAAAAAAGTTGTAATCTACTGTCAAAAGGAATCAAAACTCATGGAAGATGCGATATCTTTTATTAGACCAACTAGTATTTGCAAACAAATTATTTTATTTATTTGCAAGCATTCAGATGCACACATCCTTCATCAGACATAGGAGATAGTGGAGATTGTAAGTCTGCCTAGGAGAACTTTTACAATCTCTGCTCTCTCCTATGTCTGATGAAGGGTGTGTACGCCCAAAAGTGTGCAAATAAATAAAATCATTTGTTTTCAAATATCTAGTTGGTGTAATAGAAGATATTACCTTTTCCACAAGTTTTGATTCCTTTTGCCTCTAAAACAATACAGCTACAACCTGGATACCTAATCTACTGTCAGGCCCTCAGATACTACCATATACGTTTTGAAGAGAACACTCATGATGCTCACCTAAAATCTACCTTTATATAACAAGCAGGACGAACTTGCCCTCCTGCTAGATAACACAAACCTGGACATAAGTAGGGCTCACTGAAACCTGGTGGGATTCATTCCTTGATTGGGCAGTAAACATTAGGGGCTACAGGCTGTACAGGGGATAGAATGGGGAGAAAAGGCAGAGGTGTGGTGCTCTATGTCAAAGAACAATACACATCCTCAACAAACAGGACGGGGTCAGAGGAGGGGCAGACTGAAGCGCTCTGGGTAAGAATACAAGGGGGTTGTGGGGAAAGGGACTTAATGGTGGGTGTCTGTTACAGACCACCCAACCAGAGGGAAGAGCTGGACTGGGAATTCTCAGGTCAGCTCGCAGAGGCAGTTAAGTCAAGGGAGGTGGTCATCATGGGTGACCTAACCTACCCAGATATCTGCTGGGAGGAGCAGTCAGCCAGGTCTGACTGCTCACGTAGGTTCCTAGCCGAGATACAGGACCTCCACCTAACCCAGGAGGTGCACAGTCCCACCAGGGGAAATGCCTTGCTGGACCTGGTCCTGGCCACAGGCGATGACCTGGTGAGGGGACCACAGGTTTTCAAGCACCTGGGCGATAGCAACAATCACCTAGGAATTCACTATAAAGCACAGGGTGTCAAAGACCTGCAGTAAGGCAGTAGCCCTTGACTTCAGGAGGGCCTATTTCAATGAGTTAAGGAGATTAGTAGGAAAGGCACTGAGGTCCCGGAGGGTAGGGGAGTTGGGAGTCCAAGACGAGTAGTCGTTCCTTAAGGAGACAATCCTCCAAGCCCAAAGGGTGACAGTCCCAACGTGAATCAAAGGGGGCAAGAGTGCTCATAAGCCCCCATGGCTCACCAAAAGCATTCAGGAATGTCTGAAAGCTTAAAAGGAGGTGTACATCCAGTGGAAGGGAGGGGCTATCACTAAGAAGGATTACACCTCCATTGCTTAAGACTGTGGGGGGCTGTTAGGAAGGCTAAGGCAGAGACGGAACTAGGACTAGCAATCAGGATCAAAGATAACATGAAGTCCTTTTTTAAATACATAGGGAGTAAAAAGAAGGCACCGGGTAACGTGGGGGCCCTGCAGGACATGCTTGGCAATCTGGTGGTTGAACCAGATGAGAAAACTGACCTCTTTAACAAATTCTTTGCCTCCATTTTTCTGAGCAGGTGTAAGGAGTGACCTAGAAACTACTACTCAGAGATGAAGCAGAAGAGAATGTTATGTGATGAATGCCCATCTGCAATGATAAGGAGGAGACAGTCCTAGATAAAGGGGGCTTGAAAACAAAAGCAGAAGCCAGGGTACTGGATTAAAGGGCTCATTAAAATACTAAAAATCATGCCCCTAGGTGGGGAAGAAGTATGCTAATGAAACATACATGTATGTAAATGAGATACATGGCTAAAACACAGGTATAGAGACATGCTCAGTAAAGAACTCCTTGCGTCACTCCTTTATAACCAATCAGCAAACAAGGATGCTTATGAAGGCTCAAAAACTCCTGTATAAAAGATGCTTAGAAATAGTAATCTGGTGTGCTTGTTACGTGAAATTATTCTGCTCGCACCTTTTATTGCTAGCAATAAACTTTCTTTGTACTTTCACCCCTGGTATCTTTATTGGCCTTTGCATACCGGGCACGATCCCAGACTTGAGCTGGGGCTCAACAGTTTTTGGCAACCCAGGTGGGACTGCCTTAGATAAGGTTTTGCCCGAACTAGCTGACAACCAGACGGCCGCTCCTCCGAAGCGAATGTCAGGCGCGCCCCGGGATCTTTTTTCCCGGTGAGACTTTTGCTTCAGAGGGAGCTGGATCGCTGAGGCGGCAGTAGCCTAACGGTGCAACACCATAGAGTGAAAGTACCAGTAACAGGGGTTTAGGTTGTAGCCGTGTTGGTCTAAGGATATAGGCAGACAAGGTTCCTTGGGTGAATTTGATATCTTTTATTAGACCAACCCAAATGGTTGGAGAATAGTTATTAAGCAAGCTTTCGGGTTCAAAAACCCTTCGTCAGGCTAAGGAAGCTGCAGCAGTTGCTGCGTGCTCTTCCTGGATGGAATGAAAAGTAAACAAGCCAGGGGCTGGGCTGGGCTGGGCTGGGCTGGGCTGGGGAGTCAGTTGCCAGGCAGATTGTAATGTATCAAAAATCCAATGTCTGTGTTTAGTCCCTGATCTCTAGTATCCAGCAGGTTGATGAAATGGAGCTCATAGGCTCGTCTCTGGGAAGTGTTGTGTAAGTTTCCCTTGAGGATCAGGACAGAGAGATTGGAGAGAGAGTGGCCCTCCTGTGAGAAATGTGCCCCCACCGGTAATTGGGTGTTTCTGTCTTTGATGGATTTCCGGTGTGCATTCATTCTGGTGCGCAGTTGTTGTCTGGTCTCTCCTACATATCTTCCATCAGGGCATTTGGTACATTGGATGAGGTATACTACATTCCTGGAGGTGCAGCTGTAAGATCCTGGGATGCTGATGGCTCTGTTGTGGGGTGTAGTAATAGTGGAGGTGGTGGAGATGTGGGGGCAGGTTTTGCATTTCTTGTCATGGCACGGTCTGGATCCTTTTGGTGTGTTCTGGGGCTGAGGAAGTTTGCTTCTTGTGATGAGGTTGGCGAGGTTCGGTGCTTGTCTGAAGGCTAGGATGGGTGGCTCTGGGAAGATTTTTTTAAGAATAGGGTCTTTTTCTAATATCGGTTGCAATTTTTTGAGGATTTTCCGTATAGGTTCAAGGGATGGGTGATAGGTCATAACCAGCGGTGTGCGATTTGTGGGTGTTTTTCTTCTGTACTGCAGCAGTTCTTCACGTGGTATCCAGGTGGCTCTTTCAAACGTGCGATCTACCTCTCTGGAGGAGTGTCCTTGCTGGGACCAGTAACAGGCACCTGGGTGAGAGGGTAGAAAGGGCATAAGGCCTACCGTCAGTACGCCTGCCTGGGATTATCTCTGTAAGTATTCTGTCTGGCCCGAGTCCAAGACCAGTGATTTTTTCCTCACAGGGACCGGGACATCTTCCCCACCGGGATTCTGGACGGACTCAGGAGAGGTACTGCCAGGCCTAGGATCAGGGAGGACCTAGTTAGGGAACTTCTGGTGGGACCAGACGTGTTTAAATCAGCAGGTCCAGATGATCTCCACCCCAGGGTACTGAGGGAATTGGCACGGCTTTATGAACACCTGTGGTGCTCTGGCCAGGTGCCAGAGGACTAGAAAAAGGCCAATGTGATCCCTATTTTCAAAGAAGGGAGGAAGGAGGAGCCAAGTAACTATAGGCCCATTAGTCTTACCTTGGTCCTGGGGAAGCTCTTTGAGAAAATTATCTAGGAGGGAGCATATCTGCGAGGGGAGATTATGCTCAGGGACAACCAACATGGGTTCATTAGGGGCAGGTCCTGTCAGACTAACCTGGTTGCCTTTTATGATCAGGTCACAAAATCCCTGGATGCAGGTGTTGCAGTGGACGTAGTCTTTCTGGACTTTAGGAAGGCCTTTGACACTGTCTCTCACCCTATTCTCATTAAAAAATTAGGCGACTGTGGCAATGATGCCAACACAGTCAGATGGGTCACAAATTGGCTAGAGGGCCACACCCAGAGAGTGGTGATGGATGGGTCTTTTTTGACCTGGAGGGATGTGGGCAGTGGAGTCCCCCAGGGCTCAGTCCTCAGGCCCATACTGTTCAACATCTTTATCAGCAACTTGGACAAGGTTGTGATAAGCACCTTGTTCAAAATCATGGACAACACTAAGATGTGGGGAGAGGCGGGCATGCTAGAAGGGAGGGACAGGCTACAACTAGATCCGGACAGGTTACAGGGGTGGGCAGATGAGAATAGAATGGGATTCAATACTGACAAGTGCAGGGTACTGCACCTAGGGAGAAAGAACCAGCAGCATACCTACAGGCTGGAGAACTCCCTTCTCGTCAACACAGAGGCAGAAAGGGATCTTGGAGTCATTACTGATTCCAAGATGAACATGGGCCACCAATGTGAAGACGAGGTCAGGAAGGCTAACCGCACCTTGTCATGCATCCACAGATGCATCACGAGCAGGACCAGGGAGGTGATCCTCCCCCTCTATGTGACATTGGTCTGGCCACAGTTGGAGTACTGCATCCAGTTCTGGTCGCCGCACTTCAGGAGAGATGCGGACAGCATTGAGAGGGTCCAGAGCAGGGCCACACACTTGATCGGGGGCAGCAGGGCAGGCCCTACGAGGAGAGGCTACGGGACCTGAACCTGTTCAGCCTCCACAAGAGAAGGCTGAGAGGGGATCTGGTGGCTGTCTATAAACTTACCAGGGGGGACCAGTGGGGAATGGAAGAGTCCCTGTTCCCCCGAGTACTACCAGGAGTAATTAGGAATAACAGCCACAAGTTGACTGACAGTAGGTTCAGGCTAGACACCAGGAGGTAGTACTTCACAGTCAGGACAGCCAGGATCTGGAACCAACTTCCAAGGGAAGTGGTGCTCACTCCTACCCTGGCGGTCTTCAAAAAGAGGCTAGATAATCATCTAGCCAGGGTCATTTGACCACCGCATTCTTTCCTGTCCATGGCAAGGGGTTGGACTTGATCTGCTCAGGTCCCTTCTGACCCTACCAACTATGAAACTACAAAACAAGGACACTCCAGTAGACAAATAGACCACATCTCTGAAACAGCTACTCAGATAACCTGCAGTAACCTCCTACACAAGTGCCTTCATTATAACTACATGAGTAAAACTAAACAGCCACTACACACCATAATGAACTCTCTCAGAAAAAAATATAAAGGACATAGATGCACATCAGTAGGGGCACATTTTTCACAGAACCACCGCTACCTTGTGGACTCACTATCCTTGTGCTCAGGGGAAACCTACCAGACCTTTAAAGAGAGAACTCGGAGGAAAAAAATCATAAGCTACCTGGAAACTAGGAACCAGAGACTGAATGCCAATACTAATGTTATGGCACACTATAATATACTCGATTCCTGAAATTCACTATCAACACTACAGGTGATAATGGACTTCCTCCCTTTCGATAGGTCTTGATCTTTTCGTAGTCAAGCGTCTTTTCTTCTGCTGTTTGCCTGCTACCCTTCGGTATTTATCCCCTTTCCAATTTCACAATTCTACCCACTGTTCTTAACAGTATACTTGCTTCCCTCTCAAGATCTACAAAAGATAAAGACCCCCCCCCCCAAATGATATTGCCCCCAAAAAATCCTTGCCCCTCACACAATTTCTGGACTGTCAGTTACATTATTCTAACACTACTATTTCAAATGAAGCCCACTGTTTAGCACTGCATTTTAAAAGGAACAAGTCTTTAGCAACAGTTAGCTATTTGTCACATAAGTTTTCAGAGGAACTCAAATTTAGGTTTGTTTCAGGGCCTCCCAGCTTTTATCTTTCTAGGTTTTGTTTGTTCTGCACTTCAAAACATGTTTTCCTGAATCTAACACCTTTGCACTAGTTTTTAATGAATCAACAGAACCTGGTTTGCTTGCTTCTATCTTTATGTCATTAGACTGTAAACTCTGCAATGTTAAGTTTGTTTTCAGTAGCATTTGTTAGCAGCCAGTAATAAAGACACAGGTAACTGATTATACCTGCAAGTATTTTTGAACTGAAGAGACTTTATTCTTCCTGGTATTTTTTTTTTGTTTGTTTGTTGGGGGGGGGGAGGGAGGAGGGGCTGGTGAAAAACTAGGCATTTTTAAAGCCTACCGCCCAATAAGGAACAGCTGTTCTCAGAGGCACATGTCAAAGAAACTGTTTTTTCTACTACAATTTAAAGAATGACCACCAAAGAAATCCCAAAGGCATCAAAAGCAGGAGCAGTAGGCTTTACAGGTCATTCTGCCCAATTGTGACGGAACAGGCAATTGGAATAGCACTGAATTTAGAGAGTCTACAGTGTATGGTATATAGCAGTTTTAATCATAAAGGCTCAGATGCACACAATTTCAGGAGCGAAAAGGAAAAAAGTGTTTGGTCCAAAATTGATGAAGGAACTCTGGTATTACCCAAATTGTCAGGAACTGTATTTAAATTTGGTTTAGTGGAATTGGTTGCATATGTCTGGGGGGGATTGTTTTATTTTGTTTTGTTTTGTAGGGGAGGCATGAAGTGTCTCATAAAGCCCTGTAGCACAGTTCGCTTCTGTTTACATTCCCTGACAGCCACAAAATTAGTGTGTACATTCTTTTTTTAATATATTTGAATTTGATAACAGTATCAGCTGTTTTCATACCAATTATAGCTTAGGAAGTAAATACACTCAGTCAGCTATGGTGAAATAATACAATATATTTAATTTACATTGAGGAAATGTATTCTATCCTTTATAAGATGAAAAACAATCAAAACGCTGTGGGATGCCATATCAAAGAGGTAGAGCCTACTGGTATACTTACCATAGTATGTTGACAGATGTCACCGGGGCATGTCATGCCTGACCAACCTGTTAACCTTCTATGACAAGATGACTGACTCTGTGGATGCTGGGAGACCAGTGAATGTGGTGTACCTTGATTTCAGCAAGGCTTTTGATACAGTCTCCCACAACATTCTCCCAGGCAGCCTAAGGAAGTATGGGCTGAATGGACTGCAAGGTGGATAGAAAACTGGCTGGACCATCAGGCTCAGGGAGTAGTAATCAATGGATCAATGTCTAGTTGACAGCTGGCATCAAGTGGAGTGCTCCAGGAGTTGGTCCTGAGACCAGTTTTGTTCAATGTCTTCATCAACCTGGAAGATGCCATAGAATGCACCCTCAGCAAGTTTGCCGATGACACCAAGCTGTAGGGAGTAGTAGACATGCTGGGGGGTAGGACTAGGATTCAGAATGACCTAGACAAATTGGAGGATTAAGCCAAAAGGAATCTCAGGCCATGGGGTGCAACACAGACAAGTGCAAAGTCCTGCACTTAGGATGAACAATCTCATGCAGGCTGGGGGCTGACTGACTGGGCAGCAGATCCACAGAAAAGGACCTAGGGGTTACAGTGAACAATAAACTGAGTATGAGCCAGCAGCGTGCCCTTGCTGCTAAGAAGGCTAATGGCATACTGGGCTGCATTGGTAGGTGTGTTGCCAGTTGTCAAGGGAAGTAATTCCTCCCCTCTATTCAGCATTGGTGAGGCCAGATCTAGAGTACTGTGTTCAGTTTTGGGCCCCCCACTACAGAAAAGATGTGGACAAATTGAGGAGAATCTAGCGGAGGGCAACAAAAATGGTGAGGGGGCTAGGGGACATGACTTATGAGGAAAGACTGAGGGAACTGGGCTTATTTAGTTTAGTCTAGAGGAGACAGAGAGGACTTCATAGCAGCCTTCAGTTACCTGAAGGGGGGGTTCCAAAGAAGATGGAGCTAAACTGTTCTCAGTGGCAGATGACAGAACAAGAAACAAGTCTCATGTTGCAGCAAGGGAAATTTAGCTTAACTATTAGGAAGAATGTTCTCGCTAGGAGGGTAGTAAAATACTGGAACAGGTTACCCAAAGAGGTGGTGGAACCTCCATCCTTGGCAGTTTGCAAGACCCCGCTTTGTCTGGACTGATCTAGTTGGGGATGGTCCCACTTTGAACAGGGGGTTGGACTAGATGACTGCCTGAGGTCCCTTCCAACCACCCTAATTTTCTATGGTTCTATGTATTTTCATACTCTCACACAACTATTGGAGAATATTTTTCTAAACTTTCCCTGTTCTCAACTTAAGTTTTAAAATGAAATTCAATGTACAGTTAAGTGTTTTATGTTATATGACTGTTTGCACTGAAAGCCACAGTTAAATTCAGAGACCTCACAGTAGTATTTCAGGATTGTTATACTGGAGGATGGCAAGGTAAGGGAAGGTATAGAAATAAGACACATAGATAGCATCCATTTATAGAAACAGGTTTTATTGCAATATCTGTAAATGTCTATGTCTATGGTTGCAAATACAAAGTGATCTATGATAGAAAGCATTCAAATTTGCCTAATTGGAAAATGTGAAAATTCACTGAACACCAGAGCCAAGTAAGAGTTGAGACACTTGTCCATAGCTAAACAGGAAGTTCTCCAACTAATTTAGCTCCAAGAACAATCAAGATCCAACACACTTTTGGTCCAAGTTGTATGTTTAAGTCAGCAGATGTAGGGATGCAGCTGAATCTACGAACGAGTGTATTTGCCCCAGATGTGCAACATAAATACAGAAGCAATAAAAAGGAGACTCATAACCAAAACTGGAACAGGACCACTGAAAATAAAGAAAGAAGTTGGTTAACATCAGCAACATGTAAATTTGCATGCATGGTCAGCTTGCTCTGAAGGTTAGGCAGAATAAGACAAATGAATTCAATAACTGCTCCCCTCCAACTCCCTAATAGTCTAGCATTCAATTTTATACCAAAGAAAGATAGTGATGTGGTTTGTCAACCAGTACAAAAGAAACACTGACGTGTTATTGAAAGTAGTAAAAGGGATTGCTTAATGTAATTCTTTCAGAAGCATAGAAGAAAGAGAATCATTTCATCAGAACTGGTGTAAGAGTGTTAGTTTACTGAATCAATTTAAACAGTTTCTAATACAGCCCATGGTTTTGAACTACTGAAAGGACGCAGATGTTCACATGTACTGTAACAGACAGTATTTAGCAAGTTGCTGAGGATCACTTTCTGAAGACAGGATTTTAGGACTTACATGCTATTGTACTCTCTCTTTACATGTTTCCGTTCAGAAATCCTCTTCCCATTCTATTTGCTTATTTATTTATTTATTTACGTGAGCCTATTACCGAGAGTCACCTACGCACACTTAAACACTGTAAGAGGGATGAGAGAGTCCCCTGGTGGCTAGTTAAACTTAGGCTTGATGAAATTATTTTGGTAGTAAGTCATTTTCCCAAGCTAAATCCTCTCTGTCAGTGAGAAAGAGAAACAAATACAGCATAGGCAAAAGATAGTTCAATCATTTTTCATATATATTGTATTCTGTTTGGGACTGAAATAGGCACTCTAGGTATGCTCTTAAAAACTGTTTACAGTAAATTCAGGTAATTTTTAAATGCGTCAGTCCTGTAAGATTAGAAACCACAAAACTGATTAGCTTCCTTCATATTCAAGGCTTCTAAAAGCAGCCCTGATAATGATTATTAGAAGTCTTAAAAATGACAACAGTTGGTGAGTCTGGGGGCTACTAATACCACAGCACTTTCAGTGGTGTGTACTTAAGAAGTCTTATTTACAGCACCGCCAGTGTTGTGGTATTACAGTCCTGAAACCACGTAGCTCCCACACTGCCAAGGCTTCTAATAACAGCCTTTTGACAGCCATTTCCCCTCTACTGTTTCTGACATGCTTAGAGGGAGTACATTCAAGTTACAAAGCAGACAGTGGAAGTGAAAGATGTTATGCACTTAAACACTTTATGCACTTCACAATTAACTGGAATCTTGTAAAATGTAAAGAACAAGAGACCAAATTGGAACTGACATGGTTATACTTGTAAGTATAATTCAATCAATTGCTTAATTAAAGTGCAGAGCATACAGCATACTTTTTATAGTGGTTACTAATTCTAGTTTAGCGTATTTAATTTGTTGCAAAAGACTCAAGTGTTCAAGAGTGGAAGTTGCCATCAGCTAAATCTTAGATTCCAATATGAACTTCATATGGGGATCTTCCAGTCTTGCTAGTTCCATATCGACTACATTAAAGAATATTAAATCAACACATTTTGAAAGTGTCTTCATAAAGCTGCAAATCTCAGACTCTGATAACATGGCTGTTTTGCAGGGTAAGTGGACAAAAAGAGTTCCAGCAAGTTAGCACGAGTGTTTCACTACAGAGTATCCAGTGCCTCTGATCAGTAACCTCGTGATATAATCCATCATTTGCTACCCCCTACTATGGGAAATACTTAGCTATCTAAATATCCAAAACTTTAAACAATAATATTCAATACAGGTTTCACAAAGTATGCTTAAGCACGACAACCTTATCAAAACAAGTTTTACTCTAAAACACAGTACAAAGTAAAAATGAAACAGATGATCTCAACTCATGGTAAGTGTTTAAGATTTTTCTATGAACAATATTCTGATTAGCAGGCCTCCTCCAACTACCATATTTAAAACCCTAATTACTCTCCATTGTGCAGTGTTCACTTTTGAGTTTTGTTGGAAAACTTTAATCCCATCCAGAAGGATAAAGAGACAGAGACATTTAGCAATCAAATTCTAAGAACAAATACAAGAGAGATATGCACATAAGCACACGCATGCACCTATATCTTAGTCTGAAAAGCCAATGAGATTCCATAGATAAATATTAACCAATCCATCCAGGTTCCACAACCAATTTGTGAATCCCAAACTTTTTTTTTTTTTTTTTAAATAAAGCAAGCTTTACATTTGTCCAGAAGAATTATAAATTGTAAAAAATGTAACAAAGCAAAAGGGGCGGGGGAAAACGACTAAAATTCTCAGATGATCCTTAGCTATCACACCATCTAAATGTGAAACAGGCAATACACTACCCACGCTATTGTATTTTTATTAACTACACTCCAGTTAGGACTGTTGAGTCTCAAGCCATTTTCTTTAGCAAAGCTTATATCCTATTACATATGGTCATTACAAAAAAAAAAAAAAAAAAAGAATTCTGAAGTTGGTCCAGAAGTATTACTTAGTCACATTTTTAAACAAACAGTAAACGCTGCAAGATAGGTCTGGGCTTACAGACGCAGATCAATAATTTACCAGAGGCGTGATATATTTTTCAAGGTCCATTTATTATGTCCAATTCAAGTTCATACTAAGGAAGATAGTGAAATGAACCAAAGCAATTCTTCTTACTGGTAAATACTTAAAAAGTGAGAAAATTAAATTTCTCAAGTTCACTCAACTGACAAGAGAAAAATAAGTCACCAAGAAAACCACACAGAAATCTAGGTTCATTTAAAGGATTTCACAAACTCAGGTTAAATGTGCAAAGATTCTGAAAACTATTAAACCTCCTCCCCGTCCCTCCAGTGAAAAAAAGATAACTTATCCTATCTACATCTTGACACAAAGACAGCTTTATTTTATTCCGATGCAGAGTTCATCAACAAATATACGCAAAATGGATCACTTGAAATCAAGTGATTTTAAGAGGGCCCTTTTATATGGGGGCATCTGATAGAGACTTTATATTAAGCACCATTTCTTCCAAAACATTATGTAAAACCCATGACTCCCAGGTATATTACTAGCCTTCATGTAAAACTAATATTTGTTTATTAACAACAATGTTCTACATAAACTACACTGCATTATGACAGGCCAGAATAAATCAGGAACATTATAAAAGTATTAATTAAAGAACATTGTTAAATGATGCTGATTTCACAGTTCCGAACACATTGGGTGGAGAGGAGACAGGAGGCTATTCAACAGTGGTCTGGTAAGTCGCTACACATTTTTACCCCTCTACTATATACTCTATAGATACCCTTGGTTGATCTCCAGGTTTTCAGTATTTCCCTCCCAAAGCACAGTACTTCTCATCTCATTAAAGCTTCGTTAAGGAACCTGACAGTACAAAGCCACAGTAAGTGACTTTGCATCCAAAAGACAGCAT
This sequence comes from Alligator mississippiensis, assembly GCF_030867095.1. Taxonomy (NCBI): domain Eukaryota; kingdom Metazoa; phylum Chordata; order Crocodylia; family Alligatoridae; genus Alligator; species Alligator mississippiensis. The sequence continues at coordinate 81,698,856 of NC_081828.1, read as the reverse complement.
AGATCTCAAATCCAGTAAGTCCAGTTCCCAGTATAAATCCAATTTGATTCTCTATCCTAACTCTACATAAAAGTAAATCATTCTGCTCAAAAGTTAAGTGTCCTTGTAATCTCAGCAATAAGATTCACCAGAACATGCAGTAGGGAGAACAATTTTCAGTAATACCCCATTTCTCATTTTAACATTTCTAGTTCAAATTAAACATGGTCTTTATCTGCAAAATTTCTTTTTTTTTTTTTAAATGTGATATTTAATTAAATTTCTTTCATTAAAAAAATGAGACAGTCATTTATTTTGGGGGGACACATCAAAACAGCTTACCCATCTTGGAATTCTTACCATTTCTGATTTTTAAGTGCAGACACCTAAGTTCAATATACCATTTTAGGAACAGAACCACTGCAAAACACATGCACGTTTAAACAGCAAGACGGTACTTCATTTCTTAATAATGAATAAATAATGACAGTGTTTCTAACTAAAACGAAGTTTTGCTAATAAGCAGTTTTCAACTGTTTAAAACTTTTCCTAAAAAGTCAGGGACTAGAATTTCTGTTTCTTGTTGCTCAAAAAGAGATGGGAAGGACATTTTTTGAAAGCATGTGCTGTAATCACAGCATCTACAAGCACTCATAAAAGAATGTTTCAGACCTTCAGTGAAACTGGCCAGAAGCTATTCCATACTCAGGTTGGGATTTACATGGATCCTGACTAGGAACATGACCTTTAGAAAAGAAACCTTAACTGAGCCACAGGAGGAGTGCACCCAGGCACACCTATTCCAGTGCACTAAAAACTGTGCGTTAAAACTACTGACTGGGAGTGAAAGTGGGGAGAGAGAGGTGAAAGGGAAAAAAAGGAAGCCATGGTGAAATTCTAGTGACATAGAGCACAACTGTGAGAATGAGGTAGTGCTGACCTGTCAGTCAGTCACAGGGCAGTAGGGGTGGAAGGGACCACTAGAGGCCATGCAGTCCAGAGATTCCCAAACTTCCTTACTGTATATCCACTTCCAAATTTACCAGCTGCCCACATACCCCTACCAGCATGCGTTTTATATTTTAGCCCCTTAAATGCCAATTGTTATTATAACGAAAATTAAATCCACCATTACACAATTCTCCCATGTACCCCTCAGACATGTCTTGCATACGCCCAGGGGTACACATACCAGTTCAGGAACCCCTGATCTGGTTCATCCTGCCTGAGGCAGGATCATCCCTAGCCAAACAATATTTCAGAGAAGGGTTATGGGTTAGCAGCCCCCAACTATAAAAGGGAGAAACAGAAGTCCATCAGCAAGCTTCCTTGTTGCTCCTCACAAGGCTGCTCTGACCACTGTCTTAACCTAAACATGGTTATCGCAAAGTTGAAAGGTTTGTGACCAAAAGTGCAAAGTACTGTAGAAGTCTCAAGAGTATGTGGAGAAAGTAGCTTTTTTTTTTTTTTCCTTTTTTTTTGAGAGAGAGAGTTGACAGTTGCCATATACAGGTAGTCCTCGACGTATGACTTTGAGTTATGACAAACAGCATTTATGACATTTGTACACTAACACAGTTTTGAGGTTCCCGTGCCAGCTTCACTTTTACGATGGTCGATACAGCTGCGTCCAACTGGTAAGTCTGTTGTGGTGAGGGAAGGGAAGGGGAGATCAATGCCCCTGCAGTGAGGGAGGGATTGGGGCTGGGACAAGCACTGCCCAGGGAGGGGGTGGGGTGGCTGATGCCGCTGCGCACCACTGGTCCAGGGACTGCTCATGTGGCAGCTTGTCCAGCAGCTCTTGCCGCTGCTCCCACTGCTGGTCCAGGAAGGCATGGGGCAGAGGTGTGTGTCCCAGGACCTGCACGGGGTGGGTGGTGCCAGGGCTGCACCAGGCAGAAGGCGCTGGGAGCAGGGGCTATGCTCCCCTGCCACTCGCCCAGCCAGTGTGAGAATGAGCTGCAGTGCTGCCTCCGGACAACTGGGACGGAGCAGCAGGAGCAGTCCTGGCCTTCCCGTGCCTCCCAGATGAGCAGCAGCAGAACATGGTGGGAGTGTACCTCCAAATCGAGGCAGGGCAGGCGGTGGAGCTGTGGTCATGGTGGGGCTGCAGCAAGTTTTTGGGTGGCACACCCTCCCCCGCAATACCCTGATGCCACTCACCAAGCCAGGGCAAAGCTGCTGCTCATCCAGGAGGCACGGGAAGGCCAGGTTGGCTCCCGCTGCTGTGCGCTGCTTGTCCAGAGGCAGCGCGGCAGCTCAGTCTTGTGCCAACACCAGCCAACTAGGCAAGTGGCAGAAGGGGGCATAGCCTCCCGTAGCCCCCCCCAGCCCCAGCCACTGCGCACAGATCCTGGGGCACACTCCCCACCCCATGCCCTCCCAAACCAGCAGCAGAAGCAATGGTGAGAGTCACCATACAAGCAGCTCCCGGACCAGTGGCGTACAGCAGTGCGAGCCACCCCACCTCCAATCCCTCCCTCTCTGAGGGGACACCGATTCCCCACCACAACAAAATTACCAGCTGGACGCAGCTGTGTCAATCGTGGTAAAGGAAACAATACCCCATTTATAACATTGTTCCTATGGGAAAACTGGTTCTAGCGTTATGACGTTTCAACTTAAGATGCAGTTTTCAGGAACCGATTGTGTTGTAAGTCTGAGGACTGCCTGTACTGGAAAATGGCAGTCCTCTCTGTACATGTGGGAGTCTACAGAAACACTACACTCAGTTTCTCTCTACTTATAAAACAGTCGCTCTCTACTTATAGACTGTATTTTCTTATTTTCCTACTGAAGCTGAAGTAACAGAACACGTCTGTGGGACAGGACCACCACTCTTCTTGACTGGAAAGGTGCATGTGATCAGAGAACATCAAACATATGCAGAAAGGAAAAACTGACAGAACTCATCAGCTCTAGAACCGGTATGGTTGCACACAGGAGATGTAGTCAGCCACATCAGTCTGAGGCCAAGTAGAAGGCAGGGTAGATCTGCACTTTATAGATCAAGCAGGCTAGACCAGCGTTGCTGAATCCATGGGTCATGACCCAAAAGTAGGTTGCAAGAATATATGAAAGGGCAGTGAACAAACTTTAAACATGGATCAACAACCTTTAAAAATGGATTCTCCTTTAAAAGAGAAAAACATGGGAAACTGTGGCTCTTCCCTGCAGTCTGGCAGAGTCCCAGCCTGCAAAGGACTGCTTTCCCCACCACCAACACATGTGGGGGATGGGGCCAGCCATCTTTTACAAATGGGTCCTGCTACAAAAAAAGTTTGAGAACCACAGGACTAGACTACAGGCAAAACAGGTTAGCATATCAATCTCTCACACATGCACACACCCACCACCAGCTTGCACCAGCTGAAGCTCCCTTGCTGCATCAGGCACATCAGTGAATGGGGCAACAGGATGGCTCTATCACGCTAGCCATTGTGCTTGGCTTTCGCTGGTGAAGGCACCCACACCCCTGCCTTCCTGTGGAGGCAGCCAGGCTGGCAAGAGAGGGCAGAAGGGGCTAAGCCCGACTGAGCCAACACCTGCGTCTCCCGCCCCATCCCGCCTGACCGGCACACTTACACTTTGAGGCCAGGCGAGTCCTCCGTGTAGAAACGCCACATGCCACCGGTGCCCGCGGAGGTGGTGCGGCCGGCGCTCCGTGTGCCACAGCTCGCGTTCTTCCTGCGGAAAACCGGCGCGCCCGGGCGCCGCGTCACGTCACGGCCCGGCCCGCCGACACCCGCTCCCCACCCCGCCGCCGCCCACCCCCAGGGCGGGCGGCGCTGCGCGGAGGGCGCAGACGTGCACGTACCTCTGTCGAACGGTGGAGCCGGCGGCTCGTGGCGCCACGGCCTTGCTGGGGGAGCGGCCGGCGGCGCCGACGTTGGTGCCGCTGGGGTTGGGGCCCGGCTGCGAGGGGGAGAGATGGGACAGCGGTAAGTGGCGCGTGAGGGGGTCGCGGGGGGGAGTTGGGGAGGTGCGGCCGGGAACTCACCATGGTGACGGCGGAGCGGGAGCGGAGCCTCCGAACCCTGCGCCGTCCGGTGCCGACGTGTCCCGGCTCTCACAAAGCCCCGCCTCGCGACCTGCTAAGGCCCCGCGCCTGCCCGCGGCACTGCCTGACTCGCGACCCAGCATCGGGCGACGCCCGAGCAGGCAGCGCTGCCTCTCTGCCAGACGGCAGCCTCGGAGTAGCCCGGCCACTACTGCAGGCAGCCGGGGTATTGAGAGGGACGCCCGAAACGTGCAGGCAGCATACTGGGCAACTACGCGCGCTAAGGCTGAGGTGTCCCTGTCGGGCCCAGCGGCGAGGCGAGGCGGGGCTGCGGCCGCGCATGCGCGCTGCTCTGCGCCGCGTGGCCCGGCGGCAGAGGGCAGTCATGGCGGGGGCCGAGCGGGGCCCGTCCGTGCTGTTCCTGCACCCGGACCTGGGCCTGGGCGGCGCGGAGCGGCTGGTGGTGGACGCAGCGCTGGCGCTGCAGGCGCGCGGGTGCCGCGTGCAGATCTGGACGGCGCACTACGACCCCGCGCGCTGCTTCGCGGAGACGCGGCGCCTGGCTGTACACGCCGTCGGGGACTGGCTGCCGCGCAGCCTGGCTGGTCGCGCCCACGCGCTCTGCGCCGCACTGCGCATGCTCTATGTGGCGCTGTACGCGCTGCTCCGCGCCCCGCCGCCCGACATCTTCGTCTGCGACCAGGTGCGGGCCGGGGGCGGGGGCGGGGCTAGGCCCCCCTGGGACGCCGGAGGACCGCCAGACTGCTGCGCTTCTCCGAGTGGAGCTGACTAAAGAGACCCTGGCGTGAGCTGGGTAGCGCGCCCCGGACTGAGCCCTGTGCAGAGCAGCGCTCCCAGGGCACTCCCCAGGGGTGACCAAGCAATAGTGCACAGGGGCTTGCAGTTCAGGTCCCCTCAGTGTGATCTAAGTGTGAGATAGGACTTCACCCTTATCCGCGCAATGATGAGACCACAAATCAGTCGAGCGCGCACTGGCTCTGTGTTTACAAAGTGTTGGGGCTTGGTCTACATGATACACACTTGTGTGTTATCTGATTGTTGACAGCATGATTAAATAAACCTCTCTCTTACTTTTCTCTTCCCCCCTCCCCCCTTTTCTTAGGTGTCTGCTTGTATCCCAGTTCTTAGACTGGCCAGAAATCGTAAGAAAGTTTTGTTTTACTGTCACTTTCCTGATCAGCTTCTGACCAAGAGAGAATCTCTTCTTAAACGCATTTACCGCGCTCCGCTGGACTGGCTGGAAGAGTACACCACTGGCATGGCAGATTGCATCGTCGTCAACAGTGAATTTACAGCAAACGTCTTTGCGGATACCTTTAAGTCCTTATCTCACATAAAGCCTGACGTCCTATACCCTTCGTTGACTGTCAGTGCCTTTGAATCCATAGTTCCTGTAGAAATAGCAAATGTAATTCCCAAACGCACCAAAAAAATGTTTCTTTCAATTAATAGATTTGAAAGGAAAAAAAATCTAGCGTTGGCTCTAAATGCCTTATATGATCTCCGTGGGAGACTTGATGCTCAAGAGTGGGATGACATTCATCTAGTTTTGGCAGGTGGCTATGATGAAAGGGTGTTGGAAAACGTGGAACACTACAAGGAACTGAAGGATATTGTGACCAGACTTAAGCTTGATGAGCACGTCACTTTTGTGAGGTCTTTTACAGATGAACAAAAAATCTCTCTTCTCAGTAACTGTATATGTGTGCTTTATACACCAAGTAATGAACACTTTGGTATTGTTCCTTTGGAGGCTATGTATATGAGATGTCCAGTCATAGCAGTTAATTCAGGTGGCCCTTTGGAATCTGTCGTAAATAATGTCACAGGATTTTTATGTGACCCTTCTCCAACACAGTTTTCTGAGGCCATGGAAAAATGTGTGAAAGACCGTCTCTTAAAGAATACAATGGGAGCAGCTGGAAGAGCGAGAGTTATGGAAAAATTTTCATCAGAAGCATTCACGGAACAGCTGTACCAATATATATGTAGATTAACACAATAACAATTATGTTCTCTTGCACATTTTAACCACTTGTTAGTATGAAACTGTTGTGAAAGCTAACGTTTAAAATAGCACGGGTATGATAAAATATTCAGAACATTTGAATTTATCTTTTAATTATGCTGCTTATGCTATGTTTGCTAGTTCTTCCCACCAAGGAAACCCAATGAAAGGGAATTTTAATTGAAGATTCAATCTGTCAAAAGGGTGACAGATTTGTTGCCATAGTTGAAGGCCCTGATTGAATTCTTGTCCTGTGTATGACATAATAGAAGGAACAATAACCATTGCTAGGCTTTCTAATTTCCTAAATTGTGTACTTCATGACAGAAGTGACTTAAAATTATATAAAATACTTGCATAGTGACTACAGAGAATTTTAAATAAGGATTGTCATGCATTTGTTTTTTTTACTGTTGTAACTTATCCATAACTTTCCATTTGAATGACTCTTTAGGGTCATTCAGTGTCTGCCAGATATCTGCACATTTTTTTGTTTTTGTTTTTTGTTTTAATGCCAGTCAGTAGCTTCCACATCTCATGAGTAGTCCTAAACTGTGTTCTTCCCCTAATGGTATAATAGCCATACCTAACATTATGATCCCAGCACCTAGTGTTCTTACAGAGCTAGCAGAACAATGAACTCAAAGATGTTAAAATCTCTTAAGCAAAAATGGGATAAGGAATCACCTGCCCCTCTCCTGCCCATTAGAGATCTTTGAATACTGGCTACTACACTAACATTTTACTTTGCCACAGAATTGCTTACTGTATTTAAGATTTTTTTTTAACTTCTGACTCCAAAGTTTTCAGTTTCTTCATTGTTTCTGTTAAAAATGTAATTATATTTTTTTTATGAAATTATATTCTGACAGAGAAAGTGATGACTTCCAGCTTGCTAAAATAAATAAATGGGATCAAATAAAATGCAATTAATTTTGTCTACCGGAACATTCTCAGTATGGTTTTCCTTAGCTGATTAACTCTCTCTCCACAGCTGTATCTTGAAGTGTAAAAACAGGTCTCTCATATTTCTTTCCTTCCCCTTTAAAGCTGTATTTTATAGTCCTGAAGTGTGCAAAAATGGTCATCTGAATTAACATTTCTCACAATCAGAATCTTTGAAAATTATTTTTTTAATAGAGGGCTTCATTTATAGCACAAATGAGATTAGGTTTTTAAAACAAAAGGTGGTGCATGAGGTTAAAGCCAGAGAAGCTTACAGAACTCATGTCTATGGACTGCAGAAATTGGATAGACCAAGAACAAAATATGAGTATGAAGTGAAATGTAGCCTTAAGTACTGATCCTGAAATCTACTCTAAGCAGATTTGAGTAGGGAGTTAGTTTCAGGATCAGGGCCCTAGATATGTTTTGTACATAGTGGTTTTCATTGTGGGTGATGTCTTCTTGGTTGTAGACATCACTTGAAAAGATTACAAGGTATTGTTATGGCATCATATGGCTTTCTAGAATTTTCCTCGTAGTTTATTGTCTCTTTTATACACTGTACACCCTGAAGTTTATATTTTGATTAGAAAACTTGGTAGGGACACAAGAAGAGCTGACACATTGATGTAATAAATTTGTGCTTTCCATCTGTGGACAAAGAACATGACTTTTTTTAAATACCTCAAATCATTTTTACTGATCTGTATTTACTTGTTCTTGTGAGTTTAGTTCTACAATACAAAAGTTGTATGTGATAAAATAAAATTACATTTAATCTTACAAAGGTAGGTCCTGCATAATTGCTTCATTCTTTTGAGACCTGGGTTATATGTACTTGCATATTTAAGGTAATTGGACAACAGGACTAGTAATCTTTGGCAGTTCTTATTTTCGGTTCTCTAGAATATAACGGCTGCTTGAACCAACAGTAGCACCATACTGCAGAGGACAGGGCATTGGAGCAGGCTAAGTAGGGTTCCAATCCTATCATTGTTTTGTGAAGTTTCAGCAAGATACCGTCTCTCACCTATCAGTCTCACTGTTTTGTTTTGTAATTTTGGCATCAGCCTTTCCCCTCTTCAGTTTGCTTTAAGCAAATAAAGTTTTCCTTCAAGTTCAGCATGTAAAGTTTCTAGTAAGGATGAAAATACAATTTTAAGTAACAAAGCACAAGATAGTGAGTGGAAAAGCAAGAACCTGTTATCTCATGGTCTTCAATAGGCAGAATCCTTCAGGAGTTGATTGACAAATTGGATGGTTGGCAGGTATTTCCACACAAATCCCTAGTGACCTTATTTAAATCAACTTAATTTCACAGCATCTTGAGTAAGACAATTCATACTAGGTTAGATCATTTCTACCAATGAGAATGTTGACTTCTCAAGCCATCAGTATCTTATAGATAGGCACATGCGAGTCGGCAGCGATGCGATCCGATCCAGCTTCGGATGGCAGTAATCCGATCCAGAGCTCCAGACGGTTTCTGCCTCGATCCAGCCGAAGCGGCTCTGAAGCTTCAGAGCTGCCTCAGAGATCCAGCCATAGGATATAACGGGGGAATCAATGAAATATCTATAACTTTGTTGTTTTTTGTCTGATTTGGATGAAACTTGCAGAGATGGTAGCCACTGCTGAGAGCATGAGACCTGCCAAGTTTCAAGAAGAACGGTGAAGGGGTTTGGGGGGGGAACTGTACGTCAAACTCTTAAAAGCCGCACATCTATGTGTTACGCCACAGGGGGTCAAAACTGCAGGGATGATAGCTCTTACTGAGGCCACAAAGCCTGCCAAGTTTCATGATCAGTGTAGGGGCTTGGGGGGAACTGCACCTCAAGCTGCAGACAAGCAAAACTCATGACATGGGTGACCCTGTGTGTGTTAAGGCGCAGCAAGGTGAAAGCTGCAGGGATGGTGGCCCCTGCTAAGGCCACGAAGCCTGCCAGCCATTGAAGAGATTGGTGCAGGGGCATTCTGGGGCCCTGCATCCCTAGCTGCTGACAAACTAAACTCATGCCATGGGTGTTTGTGGGACTGACTGTGTCTGTCTTGGGGCAGTTGATTGTCTGTATTGATTCTTTCCTCTCCTTAGCCTGGTTTTGTAGGCGCTAATTGATGGCAACTAACTGGCTACATTAGCTGGGTCCTGTGCATTGAGCTGGTCCTTGAGTGAATCGTGATTGATTGGTAACTGGTAACAGTAGCTTAGCAGTCAGGCCTGCAGTAGTGTCTCCCACGCCCCAAGACAGACACAGTCAGGCCCACAAGCACCCATGGCACAAGTTTTGCCTGTCAGCGGCTAGGGGTGCAGGGCCCCAGAACCTCCCTACACCAATCTCCTCGACAGCTGGTAGGTGTTGTGGCCGCAGCAGGGGCTACCATCCCAAAAGCTGTCACCCTGCTGCACCTTAACACACGCAGTGTCACCCATGGCACGAGTTTTGCTTGTCCACAGCTTGAGGTGCAGTTCCCCCTAGACCCCTGCACCAATCTTGAAACTTGGCAGGCTTTGTGGCCTCAGTAAGAGCTACCACCCCTGCAGTTTTGACCCCCCTATATTGTAATACATAGACATGACAGGAGTTTTGCTTTCAAGAATTTGGAGTGCAGTTCCCCCCAAACCCCGGCACCGATCTTCTTGAAACTTGGCTAGCTTCATGCACTCTGCAGAGTCTACCACCCCTGAAAATTTCATCCAAATCGGACAAAAAACAAAGGTATAGATATTTTATTGTTTCCCCATTATACCCTATGGCCGGATCTCCGAGGCAGCCCTGAAGTGCTTCGGAAGCACTGAACCACTTCGGGAAGCCTAATGAGGCCAGCACTTCGACCCGGGCACGCTGCAAAGCTTCTCTGGATCCCAAGCTCTATCCAAAGCCTTGCACAACCCTGCTTGTAGAACTCACTAATATGTGTTGTGCAAACTTGTCAATTAATGGATTAAACATTATGTACTAATAGTGGTATAATATTACCATTTACACTAGGGGTGTTCAACCCTTAGCCTGCAGGACAGATCCAGCCCAAGTTTCTAGACCCATGGGGAGCCTTGCCAGATATAGAATGGCCCTGTGCTCTGGATCAGGTGAAGTGGGACCTGGGCAGCAACCCCATAGATTAGTGCCGCACCATACATTCAGTTCACAGGGCCAAAACTTTGAGCATCAGTGATTTACACTAACACTGACAGTGACGCGGGGCTAATTATGTAGAGCAGCAGTTCCCAACTTCAGGTTGCAACCCAAATGAGGGTTGCAGGGGCAATATTAGCAGTGCAGCACACAAAAGAAGAGCCATGCCAGGAGCTCCCTGCCCATGGGCCAACACTACTGCCGCTACCACACTCCACTCCAAGCAGCAGGTCAAGGCAAAAAAAGTTTGGGAACCACTGATGTAGAGGTTTCTCTCTGTGGCAGGGGACTTGGTGCTCCTGCCACATTAAGGGTAGGCAGGTGGGTGCTGAAGCAGCCCACAAGTATGGCCTGGGCTGATTGCAGTAATCTGATCCAGGAGGGGATTATAAACCCAGGGCCTGAGATAAACTAAAAGTAACATCTGGGAGCCTGCTGAGAGAACACTTCAGCAGGAGGGTTGCAGCTCCAGGTCAGCTTGGAGAGTAACACCTAAAGCAGTCTGGAGGTTTGGGGAGGAATGAAGGGGAGGAGGAGGTTCTTAGGGATCTGTGGAAGGGTCCAGAGCCTGGATTGAGGGGCTGAGAGTGTGGGACCAACAAGGGTCCAGGAGCCTATTGAGAGGCTGAGTGTGGGACCACTGGGGGTCCAGGAACCCCACAGGAGGGGTTAAGTGGAAGAGAACATCAATGCAGATACCATCTGAGAGGCATGTTGTAGGGGTGGAACAGAGCCATGCAGTTAGCCCATAAGGTAGGGACCACGTTGCATCTGGTGGTCATTTGAGAGACTTGAGGAAGGCCTGGGGCAGCCTCCCTCATACAAAAAGAAATGCCATCAAGACATCCATGTGACTGAAGTGCTGATTGCCCACAAAGTGAGGGCTGAAGGGACTCCAGGGCTCCATGTCTACCCGTGGTGAAGCACCCTGACACACTGTCCCACCACTGAGTACCATACACACCAAGACACAGAATCTCTTTCTCTCGTCTTGCCCACCTCCAGCTGGATGAATGACTATATAATTATCCCATGTAACAAAAAGCAGCATCAAGTAATAGAGTGCCCCGTAGCAGAACAACTGGTGTTTAGTACTTGGGACAGTCTCCTGGGAGGTGGCAGACATAGTCTGAAGCTCCTTTGGCAGAGAAGGGAGCTCAAGTTGGCTTACTCACTTCATTCTGTTTCATTCACAGCACAGGCAGATCAGGATTTTGTAAAGGTGGGGTATGAGAGCAGCAAGCAGAGCTGCAGGAGTGGCAGCACTACCTGCTCCCAGGCTTCCTCCCCACCCCACTGGGTACACGGACCATGCTGCAGGAGCAGCAGCAAGGGACTTTTTTTAAAGTCCCTAAATCAGGTAAGAATCTTCTCCCTACTCTCAGTTCCCCCTCCCTTCCCCTCTGTACTCACCAACACATCCCCTCCCCTCCCATTCCCCCTCTGCTGCCTGCCACTGCTCCCCGCTGACCTGGGTGGAAGGGAAGCTCTATAGTAGGGCTGTGTGAAACAGCACCATTTTGTTTCAACTTCCATTTCGCCATTTCAATGGGACAGTATTTTGTTTCGAGTTTCATTTCATTTTGAAAGCACTGTTCCATTTTGTTTCATCAAAACTGTTTCGCTGTTTTGATGCTGTTTCAACATTTTGCCTGTAGGCTATAATGGGGAACCATGAAACTGCCTAAAACTTTGTCATGTTTTGCCAGATTTGGATGAAAAGAGCAGGAATAGTAGCCCCTTTTGAGGGCATGAAGCCTGCCAAGTTTCAAGGAGATAGGTGCAGGGGTTTCTGGGAAACTGCACCTCAAGCTGCTGACAAGCAAAACTCACGACGTGTGTGACTGCATTAAGGCACTGGTGCAGGAGCCTCTACCCAACATGGTAGTGTGTCCCAAAGAGGCTTCCTCCTCCCCTAAAGCCTCAGCCCAGTCCACCACTTTAAATAACAACAGGTAAAATAATAACTTAGAGAGGAGCAGCACCAGCAGCATCTCAGGCAGCCAAACTGACAGAGCCTTTACTTCCTCTCCTGCAGGAGCTTCTTCTCCAGCATGTGTTCAGGCGCACCCTCATTGTGTCCTTTCCCCTTTTTCCCCCTCCCTCTCCTTACTTTCTGTTTCCCTGCAGGCAAGCCCAGCTTCAGCTTCAAAACTCAAAACATTTTGAAACTTTCAAAATGTTTTGACTGCCCTTGTTTTGTTTTGAGGCTGTTTTGAAGCCCTTTGTTTTGTTTTGATTTCACTGTTTCAAGCTCAAAATGAGTCCAAACAGTGTCAAAATGAAACAGCCAGTGAAATTTCACATAGCCCTACTCTATAGCCACTCCTCCTCATTTCAGCCAGGCTGCATGGAGAACAGGGATCAACTGGGAATAGTAGTAAGGGCAAGCAGGCTTCCCTTCCCTGTGCCTGCTCCTGGGCTGGCAGGGAACATCCAGGAGACTGGGAAGGGAGGGCAAACCCACCTGCTGCTGCTGCCACTACTGTTCCCAGCTGAGCCCAGCTGGAGCAGGACAGGAGCAGCTCTAGAGCTCTGCTCCCTGCCCCTGGCTCATGAGGACACTGGCAGTGATGGGAGAGGAAGGGAAATGGGACGGGAGAGGACCTCACCTATCTGAGCACAAAAGGGAGGGGGGCTGGGGCAGCAAATTCTTAACCTGCTTTGTGGATTTTTAAAAGCTGTTGTTCCTGCAGCATAATCCAAAGGGGGTGTGACTGCACCTCTGCACCCCCTCTGGATCCACCGCAATCCACAGATATATTCACCTCACATTCACCTTCCCCCGCTTGCACCTGCACACCATAGACACATACTGTCATATATATCAATATTTACCCACATGCATGCACTCTCAGACTGCATGTGACCCAGTTAGCACACTGCTGTGGCCAATGTGATATCCTGTTAAAGCATTTTTAAATGGATACACAGAAAGTAAATTGTGTGGGTGCAGCCCACATACAGTTGAGAGCTGCAAGTGTGGCCCACTATGACAAATAGGTTGAAAACCACTGCACTAAGGGAATCATCAAAGTTAGGTAGTAACTGAACAAGGATCTAGAGGATTTAAATTGTTGACTTTGGCACTTATGTCTCACCCAAGTCTCTTTGTGGCTCCAGTGCTTTGTCCTTAACTTCACCTGCCTGCTCACATGTAAAATACAAACAGCCTTGCTTTCACCAGGATCTTTTGATCTAGGTAAGTCCAATTAAGACAACACCTTTTTTCCTTCTAAAAAGACATCCTGTGTCAAATCCATAAGGCAGGGGTGGCCAACCTGAGGCTCCAGAGCCACATGTGGCTCTTCAGAAGTTAATATGCATCTCCTTGAATCTTTGCACAAGCACACCATTTGGAAGCTGGCCACCGTGTGCCTGTGCAAAGATTCAAGGAGATGCACATTAACTTCTGAAGAGCCCCATGTGGCTCTGGAGCTGCAGGTTGGCCACCCCTGCCATTTGGGAACAATCTAGTCTTCCAGGGTTCTTGTACACATGCCGATGTTGCCATGTACATGTGACAAAAATCTTCCTTTGTGTAGCTTAGTGTCATTTTTGACACATACTTGAGGTTTGGGCGTCTCAAATTATTCCACATAGTAACAAACTAAACTACATCCCAATGTAGTTTAGTTTGAAATGTAACAAATTGCCCTAATGCAGCCAAAAATCTGTCATGTGTACATGGTAATTCATTGAATTACATGTAGTGGGCCCCTTTGTCCACCAGGTGTCGCTACAGTTATCGTGTAGTAAACCTCTTTGCCCAGCAGGCCTGCTACAATTTGCAACTATTTGCAGGTAATTTGCAGTGTAATTTGAAGGTATTTGTGTGTAATGAATATTTTAGCACACCAGGTGTAGCTGCAGAGCCCAACATGGATGATCAATCTTCTGCTGACCTCTTTTTCTTAGTTCATTAAATAAATATTTCAAACAGCATTTTGTGTTAGTCGTCTTCAATTTCACTGTACTAACAGCTAGGGTGTATTGGGGGGTTGAAGATTGGGGTGACTGAACTGTGCCAGGCATCCAGAAGCACAGTAGCATTCAGTAAAACTGCGTTACCGATTTCCCCAAGCCCCAACCTCTCTCCCCATCCCGCCCTTTTTATATGAGACACCCCCAGTGGTAAAAAAAAAAATAATTAAAAATTGGCACTCAGCAGAACACTTAAATGCCTGAACCCTAAATTCAGGGTGGTGTGGCTACAGCAGGAGTCAGGTCCCCGCTCCTCATGTCTTCATAGGTCTCACTATCACAGCCACACCTAGGCACCAGAACCCAAGAGTAAAATCCCACTCCCAGTTTTGTCAGGTCTCCCAGCACCCCCTTTTTACGTGAGATGTCCTCAGCAGTAAAACAATGTGGACACTCAACAGAACAGTTAAATGCTCAAAGACCTTTTCAGATGTCTTCAGCTTGACTGCCCCCCAACCAATACAATACAGTCTCTGGCCACTTTTATGTAAAAGCAAAAAGCAGGGTTCTGTAAAACGGCTCAGGGAACTAGAAGCAGATCCTCTTTATGAATAGCGGGTGCTTATTGTCCCAAAATTTCCATAACCAGCATGTCCCTAAGATGTACAGAAAGGTATCAGAGTCAGACAGAACCCCTCGCCCCAGCTCAACCCAGCTTGGCCCCAAAATGACCCAGGTGTGAACCCCTTGCTCTGGCACCAAAATTTGCAAGACTGGCAAGACTGGCAGGGCAGGTTTATGACAGGTGTCCACTGCCCAGGTAGGCACTACAAGGTTGGAGCAAAGTGGTGAACTTCCCTTGGCCAGATCACCGTAAGACCTTTTTGGGTGTCTTTGGTTTGACCGACCCCCTCCCCGCCCCCCCATGCATACAATCTCTAGCCACTTTTACGTAAAACCAAAAAGCAGGGTTCTGTGAAGCCACTCCAGGAACTAAAAGTGGAACTGCTTTATGAATACTGGGTGCTCACTTTCCCATAGCCTCCATAACCAACATGTCCCTAAAATACACAGAGCAGCATCAGGGTCAGACAGAGCCCACCACCCCAGCTCAACCCAGCCTGGCCCCAAAATGACCCAGGTGAACTCCTCCGTCTGACGCCAAAAATTGCAACAGTTGCAGAGCATGTCTGCTCTTCAAACTTTTCACAGGCACTACAGCATCTGGGAGAATGAACTTTCCTTGGGCAGGTCACCTCAAGACCTAAAAGCTGAGCACACAGCTCCCTGGGAAGGTACCACTTATTGATCCAAGATGTCTAAGGTCCATGGCAGAAGTGAGTGTGCAGTAGTGCATCAGTCTCAGACCTTTGCCACTTGGACCTTTGCCAAAACTAAGAGCCTGGTGCATGTGCTGGAGGACCCTGACGTCTTACACCAGTTCATCTGCAGCACACAGGCCAACTGGCACATCTTCCTTGATGTTGCCTGGAGAATATCAGAGCAGGGTCACAACAGAACCACACTACAGTGTTGGGTCAAGGCTAAGACACTGAGGGCAACATTCTGCAGGGGTGTCACATGAACACAGTGCCAGGTCACCCCAGTGAATCACGTGCTTCACTACAGGTACCTCCAACTAGAGGTGCATCAATACATTGGTCTGATATCAGATCAGCACTGATATAAATAAAATTGACAGTATTGGAAATCGGCCAGATATAGCCAATAATAGGGCCAGTAAATTCCGCGTGCCTGCATGCAGACACGGAGCAGCACATAGGCAGAGAGGAGCACAGCCCGGCAGCTTGGAGAGCAGCATGCAGCTGGTAAGTCTGTTGTGGTGGAAGGGGAGGGGGGATGGAAGGGGTGTGGGGGGAGCAGATCAAGGCCCCCACAGTGAGGGAAGGAGTGGGGCTGGGGAAGGCACTGCACAGCCAGGGCAGAGTGGGGCATGGGACAGAGCTGAGGATTATCTGGAGGGTGTGGGGAGGGTGGCTCCTGCCACTGCATGCTTCCAGGTAGGGCACAGGTGGGGGGTGTGCCTCCGGATCTGCGCTCTGCTAGGCAGGTTGCCACTATAGGCTGGGACTAGGGCTGCATGGGGCTCTTCCTGGTGGGCCTGGGGCAGGCTGCACTCAGGGTGGGTTGGGTGGTGGCAGCACTGGGAGAGGAGTTTGGGGGGCTACGGCAAATTTTGGGGTGACTGCAGTTCCCCCCTCTGTAGCCCCACTTCCAGTGCCACTGCTGCCCACCCCTCCCCAAGAACAGCCCGGCCCAGCCCCCACTGGGAAGAGCCCCGCACAGCCCTGTTCCCAGCCCACAGCAGCAGCATGCCCTGCCATACGCAGATCCGGGGGCACATGCTCCCTGTGCCTTCCCAAGTTGCACATAGTGGCAGGAGCCACCCCTTCACCCCGTACCTCCTGGATGAGCCACAGCTCCATCCCACACCCTGCCCCACCCTGGCTGTGCAGAGCTTGCCCAACCCCAGCCCCATTTCCTCCCTCACCACAGGGGCCTGGATCTGCCCCCTCCACCACAACAGACTTACCAGCTGGACACAGCTCTTCAAGATGCTGGGCTGCGTATCAGAAATTGAATCAGTATTGGCCAATATGCCTCCTTAAAAATCAGCTATTGGTATCAGCCCCAAAAATCTCTGTCAGTTCACCTGTACCTCCAGATGTTAATGGAGGTAATTGATTGGCATGAATTGTGAGCAGCAGAGGCCTCCTGGGTGTCCTTACCTGCGGGCACTTCACCAACCACAGCTGCCACTCGTGGGAAATCCAGCCACTCAAGTGAAGAGGAAAGCAGAAGGGTCCCGGGCAAGTCACCAGCCAGTTCTTCTGAGGAGGAGAGACCAAGGACCTTGACCTCCACACACAGTATGTGAAGCTCTGGGAAAACTAATAGTTAGTCACATGTCACCTGAAGTCACAGCTATGATTAGGCTGGGCTGTGAGTTGAAGGAGGGGAGGAGAATTTTTTTTCAGCCACCTGTTTGTATTGGGTTCACACTTGTTTACAACCAATCAGGGCCTGCTACCCCCTTGGCTAGGCACCCATTCTCAGGCATTTTAAATCAAACAATGCATTTCTGCCCACAGGATTTGGTGAGTGCATAATTTCTGTAGCATCAAGTGTCCATAATTCAGTCTTATTACCCCATTTATGAATTTTCTTTATTTTGTTTATTTTCAGGTCCACTTCCAATGCCTTCACCAAAGACAGGGAGGCAGCCCAGGCAGGCTGCAGTGGATGCTAGAACTGACAGGCTGGTGAATGCCCTAAGGGAATGTGAACTGTGGCTGTAATAGCTGGTCACACAGGTCCATCAAGCTGTGGGATCTAGTGCAAAAGCTACCGCAATGAGTTCAGGAGGCATACCCAGACCATTTTATGCCTGGTGGTCATCAGACCCAGTCCTACAATGTTGGGCACATATCCACCCAATGCAAATGGACAGTTCTGTGTCCAGCTCAGAATAACCTCTGAATTGTTGTACTTAAGATTTGTTAAAGTGATTGTTTAGTTATTGTTATAGTAATAGTTTAGTTAGTTATTGTTATAGATGTCATAGACATCAGGGCTGGAAGGGACCTCGAAGATCATCAAGTCCAGCCCCCTGCCCCAGGGGCAGGAAGTCAGCTAGGGTCAAAGGACCCCAGCAAGATAAGTATCCAAGTGTTTCTTGAATAAGTCCAGAGCAGGTGCCTGCACCACCTCTGGAGGGAGTCTATTCCAGGTCTTGGGGCTCAGACAGTAAAGAAAATTTTTCTTATGTCCAGCCTAAAACAGTCTTGTAGGAGTTTATGACCATTGGTCCTTGTTTTCCTTGGGGTGCTCTGGTGAACAGACATTCTTCCAGATCCTGATGAATACCCCTGGTGTACTTATAGGTAGCCACCAGGTCCCCCCTGAGCCTGCGCTTTTCCAAACTGAAGAGTCCCATGGCTCTCAGCCCCTCTTCATAGGGCCTATTCTCTTGCTGTCTGATCATGTGCATGGCTCTCCTCTGGACTCTCTCAAGCCTCTTGACATCATTCTTGAATTACGGAGCCCAGAACTGGATGCAGTACTCCAGCTGCGGCCTCACCAAGGCCAAGTACAGTGGGAGGATGACATCCTGAGATTTACTTGAGAAGTATCTATAGATGCAAACTAGGGTTTTGTTTGCTTCACCAGCTGCGACATCGCATTGGTGGCTCATGCTCATCTTGTGGTCAGTTGTGACCCCCAAGTCACTTTCAGCAGTAATGCTAGCAAGCATAGCACTGCCGAGCCAAAAGTAAGCTGCTGGGGGGGGGTCCGAGGTGGAGTACCTTGCATTTATCAGTAGTGAACATCATCAGGTTTGTGTCTGCCCACTTTCTAAGCTCATCCAAGTCAGCCTGGATCACTAGCCTGTCCTCAGGTGTGGACACTATGCCCCAAAGTTTAGTGTCATCGGCAAACTTAGCCAGTGTGCTTCTGACACCAATGTCCACATTATTGATAAAGAAGTTGAAGAGAACCAGTCCACGAACAGAGCCTTGGGGAATGCCACTGGTTACGGAGCACCATAATGACTTGCTCCTATCAACCACTACTCTCTGGGTCTGACCTCACAGCCAATTTCGCAACCATCAGATTGTGGTGTAGCTGAGGCCACATTTGGCCAATTTTTCTATGAGGAGGTCATGGGACACCAGATCAAAGGCTTTTTTAAAGTCCAGGTATATGACATCAATCTCTGTCACCTGGTCATAGAAGGAGATGAGATTGGTCAACCAAGATCTACCCACGAAAAACCCGGTCTGGCTATTCCTCAGGATGTTGCCCTCAGCTAGCTTGTCCAGAAGGGTCTTCTTGATAATTTTCTCAAGAATCTTACCAGGGACTGAGGTCAAGCTGATTGGCCTGTAATTCCTAGGATCTGCTTTCCACCCTTTCTTGAAGATGGGTACCACATTGGCCTTCTTCCAGTCTTTAGGTACTTCACCTGAGCGCCATGAATTTTCAAATATTTTTGCCAATGGTTGAGCTATGACATCTGTCAGCTACTTGAGTACCCTAGGGCGTAGTCTGTCAGGACCAGCTGACTTTAAGGTGTCCAGCCTCTCAAGGTGATCCTTTACTAGATCAACACTGATGCTGGGTATAAATACGCCATCACCCTGGCCATCCCGCGTCTTGCTAGGTAGGGCAGTCCCATTGGACTGATGAAAGACCAATGCAAAGTACCCGTTAAGCAGGTTGGCCTTTTCCTGGGTGTCAGTTATCAACTGTCCTGTTTGGTTCAGCAGGGGTCCAATGTTACCCTTGCTTCCTTTCTAACTCCCTACATATCTGAAAAAGGACTTTTTGTTATCCTTCATATGTGAAGCCAGATGGAGCTCGGTTGCAGCCTTAGCGTTCCTGATCCGCTCCCTGCAGGTACGGACCAGTGCTGAGTAATCCTCCTTGGAGGTAATTCCAACCTTCCATCCTTTATAAGTTTCTCTTTCAAGGCATAGGAGGTTCTCGAGTTCCCTACTGAGCCAAAGGGGTTGCTGCGCCGTTTTGCTACCCTTCCTCCAAGATGGGATGGCCATCCCTTGTGCTGTCAGGATCACTCCCTTGAGGAGCAACCACTCCTCTTGGACTCCTCTGCCTGTCAAGTCGTGGTCCGTTAGGGCCTCAACAACAAGCCT
This sequence comes from Alligator mississippiensis, assembly GCF_030867095.1. Lineage (NCBI taxonomy): Eukaryota > Metazoa > Chordata > Crocodylia > Alligatoridae > Alligator > Alligator mississippiensis. The sequence goes on along the minus strand of NC_081828.1, from coordinate 81,679,167 downwards.
CCTGAGCTTATCAAAGTCACCTTTCCTGAAGTCGAGGACTTCTGTTTTGCTGACTGACTTGCCAGCTTTGCAATGGATAGTAAAGGTGATCCACTTGTGGTCACTATCACCCAACTTTCCATCAGTTCTTAGGTCACTGATTATGTCATCCCCTTTGGCCAGTACCAAGTACAACAATACTTTACCTCTCATCAGCCCATAGACTTCTTGAGTCAGGTAGAGTTCATCCACGCACGTGAGGAAGCTTTGCGACTGATCGGATTTGGCTGAATGTTCTTCCCACGAGATGTCCAGGTAGTTAAAGTCTCCCATGACAACCATGCACCAAGAGCATGCAGCCTCAGCCAGTTCCCTGGTGAATTCCTGGTCCAGTTCTTGTTTCAGGTTAGGAGGTCTGGAGTAGACTCCTACCATGATGTTCCCTGAGCCATGTTCCTCATGTATTTTGACCCAGAGAGACTCCAGTCATTCCTCCTGGGTGCCAATGTCAATTTGGAGGGATGTGTAGCTGTCCTTGACATAGAGGGCTACACCCCCACCCCTTTTAGCTGCACTATCACATCTGTACAGTGTATAGCCATCTATACCTATGGCCCAGTCATAGGTGGAGTCCCACCAGGTCTCCATTATCCCTATGAGATCATAGTTATTCTTGTTTAGCAGGAGGACCAGTTCCTCTTATTTATTCCCCAAGCTCCTGGCATTGGTGTACAGGCAGGCAAGAGTCCCATTGGGGGCCCTTGCCTTCCCCACCGATCGTTCCGGGGCTAGGCTAGGGGTGGGTTCCCTTAAGTGCCTTGGCCCACTGGATTTACAAGGGTTACCCAGCGGGCCAGCAGTGGCAGTAATCTCCCCCAACCCCAGGTGGGATTATACTATTAGTAAATTATACTATTTACTATATAAATAGTATAATTATAGCATAGGTATAGCATAGTACAGTCTAGTTATGGTACAGTTTACAATATTGATCTACAGTTATTTATAGTACTTTTGAATGAGTGGTTTTAGAAAAAGTGTTCTATATTTTGTTTCCTATTATATTCCTGTTGTTTGTAGATAAAGTTTTCTATTCTCCTTGTTGGATTTTTTACTTCATGTACTCTGTTTAAGAGGTGGATTTGGGGGAGGGGTGGGGGCAAACATTGCTTCTTCTTTTGTAACTCCATACAGTATGCTTTCAGGGCCAAACTGAGTCACTGAGAGAGTGGTTGCTATGCCAGATGCTTTCTGACCACAGATAAGAGTATAGGACCTTTTCGTGCAATAAATGTAAGTTATACATACTTATACAGGTGCAAACTCTGCTTTAGTACCAACACTCATGCCAATCTGCCTAAGCGGCCTTTCCTAACACAACACCATTGAAATCCATAGTCTGACCCAAATTGTCCCCCAGCTGCATCCATAGATAAAAATGATAGGTGATAATGGCTTGCTGCTGGTGACACTTAGAACACACTGCCTGCAATGTAGCTTGATTGAAAGGAATTCCTGCTGGCTCTTCAACCATCTCACCCCCATACCACTTGGCAGGAATTGCTCCTGGATTCCTGGCATGGCTTTGGATATGTTAAAGGGACCTATTGATAAATATGGGGCTGGGACCTGACACCTGCAGTAGCCACTCCACCCTGAATTGGGGGTTTGGATGTTTAAATGTTCTGCTGAGCCCCCTCAATTTTTTACCACTAAGGGTGTCTCATACAAAAATGGGGTGCTGGGAGCCTTGGCAAAACTGGGAGTGGTATTTTACTCGGGTTCTGGTGCCTAGCTGTGACTGTGATAATGGGACTGCAACAGGTCACCCTTCCCAGCGCCATCTTCCTAGTACTCCGCGCCTTGCGTGCGGCGCCCTTGGATCCTTCTTTAGGGTTCTTATGTCCCGCCCTGTACTCACCTGCCATGTCTTGATGGAAATTATGATGATGTTCTTGCAAGTGGGAGGCTCCCTATTGTATTGGGTATGTTGGGGCCTTTTCCCTATGTGAGACTGACCCCTGATTTTCTCTAGCTAGGCCTCCCTATCTAAACCCACTAAACAAGGTTTGACTCTGAGGCTCTAGCCTTTTCTATTGTCCTGAGGCCCATGGCCCCTTTTCCTGCTCCAATCTGTAGCCTGGCCCGGAGGCCCAGGCACTAGCCCCCCAGCTGGAGGGTCGCAAGCCCCAAAACCAGGGGACAACCCCAAGCCCGCAGGCCCCCCAGGTCAAAAAAACCAAACTACTACCAACACCAAGCTGCACCACAGGCACACCTGAGCTCCCCAGCTTCTTTAAGACCGCGCCTTGCTGGCGCCAGGGTCTGCACCCCTCTCCAGGGCTTCTCGCTGCCCCACATCTGAGTCTCCTTCAAAATGCTGCCCCCTTCTCTAGGGCTCACCATACCCACACTGGGGCATCTTGCCAATGCCCCCTCTCTGGGGCTTCTTGCTGCCCCCCTCTCTGGGGTTGGGGTCAGTGCACCCTGAATGCTGCACCCTTGCCAGCACAGGGATCTCCACAATGCTGTGGGTCCCCTATGAGGCCTCCTCCAACCCCAAGTAGCCTCACCCAAACCACCGGTCTTAAACAGTAAACAAAAATGCGAGCCCCTCGGCCATAACATAAACTTGAGCCGCCCAGCTTTAACAACCCTCACCCTACCAGGAAATACTCCATCCCTCCACAGTGACAGAAACTGTTCCTGCAGCCAGGCCTCTCCCCTTTGGTTATTCTAGGAGAGCTCCTTCCCCTTTGGCAGCCAGGAGGGAACTGCCTCCTTGGCCTCAGTCCTGGTGTTTAAATGGGAGCTAGGCCCTCCCCTTATGGTCAGCTGACCACAAGCAGGTGTGGAACACTGGCTCCCTCTGGTCGTCCTAGCAACCGGCACCTGAGCAGCTATTCCAGCTCTCCAAGTAGCAGGCACCTTAGTGCCCTGCTACAGGGACCTATGAAGACACGGGGGCATAGGTGGATTAATGTACAGTCCAGCGGGGCCCCTGCCAATCAGGGACCACTGGATGCCTGGGTTACCACAGGAAACAGCAGGCAGGCAGAATGCTGGGAGCAAGACACTGGTGGCACAGAGCACAGCCAGGCAGAATAGAGAGCAGCTCCATGCAGGTAAATACCAGCTTAACACAGCTTGTTATACCAGAAAATTGTTCAGATATAGCCATCGTTGGACTGAGAGGAAGCCATGGATCTTGAGCATGGCAGGGCTCTGTGGATGAACCTACAGAGCAAGGTCTGAGCACATGTGAGCAGCTCTGACTGGTGGAAATGCACCGTACTTTCATCTTGGGATGATAGGCAGTAGCTAGAGATGTTCTGAATGAACAAAGAGACATTCTTCCACATAGTCACTCTGCACGTTGAGCACGTTGAGCAACTGCACGTTGAGCAACAGGAAACTATCTTACATCAGCCCATCACACCAGAAAAGAGGGTGACTATGGCCATCATGAAACTGGCCGCCTCAACCAGCCTCCACTTCATTGGGAACCAGTTCAGTGTGGCTTCCTGTATGGCCAGGGTGGTGGTATGTGAGGTATGCCAGCTAATGCAGGACGTAACAGTGAACAACTTCAACTGCCTCAATAACCCCACAGAAGTTGTTGAATGCTTCAAAGCCATGGGATTCCCTAACTGCGTGGATGCATTGGACAGCACACATATCCTGGTCCTATCCCCACCCCAGAAGAGCTGGTCATTCATCAACAGGAAGGGATTTTGCTCAGTGATCTTCCAAGTTGTAGCTGATCACCAGGGATGACTCACTAACATTTATACAGGCTGGCCAGGCAGCACTCACGATACACTTGTCTTTCAAAACTCACTGCTGCTTGGAACGATGGAGAAAGGACAATATGTGCCAAGACTGGACAATTTAGTGATCCAGGGTGTTTCTGTGCCCCAGATTATCATAACTTAACCTGCTCCTGCCCTGGTTCATGAAGCCATTTGGTGGACAAGGGACTGACCGGCAAAAGGACACATTCAACTACCATCTCAGCAAATGCCACATGAGTGTGGAATGTGCCTTTGGCCATCTGAAAGCACAGTGAAAGTCATTGAACTACAGGCTCAAGGTGGAGCCAGAAAATATCACCGCTTTCATTTTGGCAGCCTGCATGCTCCACAATATTTGTGAGGCCAGGGTGGAGATTTTCAATGACTCCTGGTCTGAGGAATTGCAGAAAGTGAGGGAAGCAGTGGCCAAAAGCAAAGATACGCAAGCAGGGCATGGTGCCCCCTTAGATCAGCAAGCAAACAGTGGCCAGGGAAATATTGTGAGGAATTGCCTGGCTGCACACATTCTGGCTGCTGCAGAGAGGGTGCTCTGTAGGCCACACTAAAAAATTCAGAAGTTAGCAGTTAGGGTGGAGTGTTTCCATAAATTAAATAAAAAATTCTGTTCCAGCACCTCTGTTGGCCTAATAAGTACATTGCCTTTAGTGAGATTGGGGGGGAGGGGGCAGAGGGCAATCCATGGTGATGGTGGGTGGGGAAGAGGGGGAGCTGGAGACAGCTAAATTCTAAAGATTTTCCTTTGTTTTGGGGTGAGAGGGAATGGGTTAACAGCCTATCAGTCCGCTCCTGAGCCTGTCCCCTCTGGGCATCTGAGGCAGGCAGCGTGTGACTCCTCCACTTCAGCCAACCATAGCCAGGGGCTTGTGGGGCTGGGGGTTGGGCATGGGGCTCCCTGTGGGCAGCAGTGGCTTCCCATGGTTTTTTTAAATCTGAACCACTGGGACTGCAGCAGGGCAGGGGGGGGAGGTGACACAGCTGCCACTCAAGCTGGGCAAGGGGCAGGCAGGGGGGCCTTTGGGACCGGTGCCCATGCTCACAGGGGTGGTGTGGCCAGGAGATGTTGCCCAGGGGGTGGAAGAGGACATGGCCAGGCACCTGTCATGGTGCTGGAAGCCCAGGCTTTCCCCTTTCCCCCAGGCCATGCTGAGGCCAAACTTATTATGGGCCAATCATGATGGGAGCAGCTAGGGGGCCCCCTCCGTTAGGGCTGGGGAGAGCAGGGGACTGTGGGAACAAAGTAAGAGGCAGTGGCAGGGCCAGGGGGTAAGGACTGAGGGTCAGCAGCAGGGATGGGAGGCTGCAGGTTGGGAGTGAGGGGCCGCAGCATGGACAACACCACACCCTCCCCCACACCAAACTTGCTGCGGCTGGCCATCCAGAGTGCAGCCTAGTGCTCCTGTGTGGCTGGCCAGGCCTGCACTGGCTCAGACCCTATAACAGGGAACCCTAGCCCTGTTACCAGGAAGCAGAGCGGCCCCTTTAAATCCAGAACCTTTTGGGCACAGCCGTCTAGTTGAGCAGGGATTAAGGATCGAGCCCTACCAGGTGGTCAGGTGACAGGAAGGGAAAGGCAGCAGAGAGGGAGACTCCTGATGACTGCCAACCAACTGTGGCAGCCTCCTTGGGAAGAATGAGCCATGCTAAAAGAAAGAAGTACAGTCACATGTAAGCGGGCAGTTTGCCCCTCTTATTTTTATTTTTGTTATGTGGCCACAGGGACCTATGGTTTACATTTAATGTTCAAGCCGGTGGTTTGTGGATGAGGCTGTAGGGGAGGAGGAGACCTCATTAGAGCCAATGGGTGCTGTAATAGAGGGTTCAAAAAGTCATGCTAGGAGCCCAGAGTCACTTGCAGGGAAGATAGGAGCCTTGAAGCCAGGTCCTAGTGGGTGGACTTAGACGAACGGCCCTAGATGCAAGAAGAAGGGCAAAGCTGGAGGGAGCTGAGGCCCTAACAGCCTGGTGCCACAGGGGCACAGTGTAGAAGAGCCAGTAGGCCTGGTGTCATGGAGAGTATGGAACAGAGGACCTTGAGCCCAAGCGGGTTAGAGAGCTAGAGCCTCAGAGTTAAGCCCTGCTTAATGTGTTTTGACTGACAGGCCTAGCTAGAGAGAAGGGGGTGGGGGATAAGCCCACAGCGGCCGAGACCCCAACATAAAGAGAAAATTATAAAAACATCTGCGAGGCACGGGGTCACCTCAAATGGAGGTAGGAGCGTGTATTTTGCCCTTAAGGCAACAGCTCATTATTCTACAGGTGGTGAGCTTAGAGCTTGTCTGGAAACCTTTGGGTCAGCCTCCCTCTTTTTTAAGAACCCAGCAACATCAAGTCATGGCAGGAAAGTAGAAGTGGGGGAAGCTGATCCCCAGGAGATGAATTCAGCAAGACTTGACAGGTGCCCACTCACCGGCCTACAAAAAAAAATGCAGCCAAAGATGGCACCCTGTCACAGACCCACGTCAGACCCACAAAAGCAACCCCCACAAACTTGCTGCTGTCCTGAGAGCAACCCAGGGCTGCTGTGCGGCCAGCTGCCACACAGAGGGGCTGCATCAGCTCAGACCCCTTCCCCCCCGCACACTCCCCCGCATCTGCCAGACTCGCTCCCACTGGCTCTGGCTGAATGTCAGCACTGTGTTGGAGTGAAAAAATATAAAAGTAGATTTAAACACAAAATAAAGTTTACATAAATTAATGAAACAGCAAAACTGTTGCTGATCTGCACACATCAGCATTTTGTGAGTTATAGGTGCCCCTTGCTGTAATTTAGTAATAAGAGGTCAGTGGAGTGGATTGTTATGTGGTGCCCCCTACAGTATTTAACTTTCAATACTGCATAGAGTAATTTATTAGATTTTTGTGATTTCCGTCTCGTACACAGTGATGGATATAATTAAAGCTCATTTTGTCAATTCAGGGGGGAATAGAATGATATACTGAGGAATAAACCCCTGTCACATGTACAAGCATGTGGTGGTGCTCTCCCCTACCCTGGGGGTCTTCAAGAGGAGGTTAGATAAGCATCTAGCTGGGGTCATCTGAACCCAGCACTCTTTCCTGCTTATGCAGGGGATCGGACTTGATAATCTATTGAGGTCCCTTCCGACCCTAGCATCTATGAATCTATAAGCACCCCCAAGGGTTATTCAGTAAGGTAGCTGTTACAGTGAAATATTTCCATATCTGACATAGAGTCATAAATAAGTAGTGCTGGAAGAGTTCTCAGGAGGTCATTTAATCCAGTGGGGATCAGCCTTTTTGGGGATCAAACAAATTAACCCTGCATCCTTCCCAAGTGCTACAGATCTCTTTCCCTTGCCCAATTTTCTGCTCTGCTTTCAGCTTTCTGCCTGGTGCTTCCTGCCTAATCTGTTGTTCTGCTTTGTGTTTTCTGCACTGTTGCTGCTGTTTGCCTCCCTCCTCCTTGATCTGACATGTGTCACACACAGAAGCTGTCTGTACTACTGTGGCACCTGTGCCATAGGTCGGACATCCCTGATCTAGTCCAGCTCCTTGCTCAAGGCAGGCTCATCCCTGTCTAAATTATCCTATATGAGTGTTTGCCTAAACTACTCTTAAAATTGCACAAACAACCCTCTTGCAAAACTACCAGGCACAATGCCATGAACCATCAGAAACACCTAACCTGTTACACGTAAAGTAGGGGGATGAGGGCACTGCCATCACTAGAAGTATTATCTTAAAATACGCTTGAGGAAGCTCTGCTTGTTCACAGTGTTTTCTGATTGACATCACCTGGTCCTTGCTGGATAAGCCATTCAGCAAAAGAATATAACTTCTTGGATTTACAACGCAGAGAATCCAAGCCACAATTGCTCTTCAGCCCCTTTGTGCCGGCTACATTAATAATGCAAATGTAAGGACTCCAGCCACTCTGGATCATGAAGCCTTTGTGCTGTCTCCACAGCAGTCTTGCCACCCATGAACCCTAGACACAGTGTGTGGGATGCCATGACCAAGACTTACTTATTAATTGGTCCCAAGCTGTGCTAAGTGAAGGAGATGCAAGCTACTTCTTTTCTAAGCCAGAGCTAGAGTAGACACAGAATTGAATCTGAACCAGAGTGCTTGAGAAATAAATACAGGTTTGCAACACAAGTTCATTTGAAGGCTTTTATGGCATATATTCAGCGACTCCTGTAGGGTGCACTATAAAAACAGCTCTGTTTCTATATTGTTGAAATGACTCTAGTATGCAAAGTTTGTAAATGCCTTGAGATCTCGTGAGATGAATGGTTCAAGATTTCATAAGTATTTTTCAGATTATAGACTATCCTTTTAAATAGAGTTAGTTCCTTGGGTGCCTCTTTATCCTGATCCCACGTGCTTCCTTTTAACAGCTGCTGTAGCTAACTACATGAAAAACAGAATTAGGAGAGAATTCTAGAGAAAAGTTGAGAGCAAACTCACTGTTTTGAATAGTATAAATGCCAAGTCATGTCCCATTAGTTGTGGCTGTGCAATTTCTTTTTTGTTTACGGAACTGATCTGCCCTCTGGAAAACCTAGAAGAGCTTTGACTAGGACACAAGTAGTAGGAAACATCTCTACTTCATTGACAAAACTGCCTTACAAAACTGCTTTACCATCAAACCACAAGAAAGATGTCTGTGAACCAACATGTTTGCAGAGTTTAAGAACCAACAGATGCAAACTACTTCTGTCACAGAATTACAGTTTGTCCTGCCACCTCTAAAACCCAGTAACAGCACAGGATAACAAAACTGAGATCCATGCAACTACAGAGCTTCCAAGATTATATCATTTATCAAATATTATTTTCATTCATATCCTTATGAGAGCTAGGACTAAGGTTTGCTATCTGCCCCTTTACATTCATAATATTTCTCTCTCTCTTTCTCTCTCTCCCCCTCCCCCCCCCGTGCCCCACTCCCCAAATGGTCTAAAATGAGTTATTTCTAGTGCCTCGCACAATGAGGGTCAAAACAGTACCCTAGCCCCAGGACACAAGGTAGGTATTTCTTTGTTTCTTATGTCCAGCACTCCTTTGAAGCTGGCCCTCTGAGCACCAAGGTTACTAAGTGCAGACGCTGTTGTGGAGATACTGTAGTAAGGACCCCAGAAAGTGAAAGTAAGGGGGCTAGCAGACAGGACTTTGCCAAAGGCAGACAGCTCTTCTGAAGCACAGTCAACAATTCTGGATGCAGGAGGTGATGGTATTTGTGGTCATGATTTTTCTGTACTGCAGGGGTTTTCTTTGTCCCAGTGAGATCAGGCAGGGAGTGTAACAAGCAAGGTGCCAGGGGTGGTTGTAATACCCCTTAGTGGGCAACTTGATCCTGCCTGGCTCTTGCCCCCACCTCCCAAGGTCCTACCCTGGTTTCTCACCTGCCACATCTTGTTGTAAAACTTGATGAAGGGAAGCGGTCTTCAAAGGCTTGTGAGTCTAAGGTGCTCTCTCTTTCTGTCACCATACCAGTTCCTCATGTCTTACTTACATTAAAGACTAATTCATGGCTTCCTTTCACCCTTACAGACACACCCGTGCATTGCAGATATTACTCTGTACCCTTATAAAGGCATCAGACCTCCTGGCTTTAGCTTTCCTTTCTGGCTGGAAGCCTTCAGCCTTGGCCCACCAATTTGGGCCTAGCTCTTTTGGCCTCAGCCTTGTCTTTTCTCTGTATCTCTGGGACCCTGGCCCCTGTGCCTCCTGCTCTGGGCCAGCCATTACCCTTCAGGATGCCTGACCCTAGGCTGGGCTGCCCTTACTGGTTCCACCCTCAGCCTGAGTTGAGTTGCTCGCTTCCTTGACCCAGGCCAGGCTGCCTATTTCCCAGTCCCCTATTAGGCACCCTTCCGTGGCCACTAAACCTCCCCCAAGTCACAATCCAGTCCTCTGCTCTAAAACCTAATTCACAGCATAAGCAAAAGCTTCTGCATCACGACAAAAGAATCTACCCAACTCTGGGTTGTGGAATCAGAAAAAATATATGCCTTAAACTTTGATTATTTTAGTTATAAGATGACATAACCGCTTTGTGTAGAATTGCTGGCTCGGTACAGTAGAACAGATAAGGGCAAGTGTTTGTTCTTTGTAACTCTTCTGCAAATGCTTCGCTCACCGCGGCCTTGAAGGTAGAAAAAAAAAAGTATGTACAAAGTAGATTTCCAGGTGCAAGAAGGAGGTTTGTGAACTAACCCCACCTCCCCCATAATTCCCATCCTGATAACAGCAAAGAAATAATGAAGTAATATTATAGCCGCTTTTCATGCTAATTTCACTATATGATCACGTGAGTTGTAAGCGACTGTTAAAAAGTATATAAGCCTCCTGATTTTGCTCTTGGGGGGGGACCCCTTCCAAGTGCTTGGGAAATCCATGTCACTTTGGAACTCCCCCTACAGCTGTAGTTTCTTTTCAATAAAAGCTTCTGCTGACCTGACCCAAAAGTACTCTGTGTGTGTTTCCACGACAATTCCTGGTGCCGTGACTCGGATCCAGAACACAGGCTGAGGAAGGAGGACCGCAGGCTACCCCCCCCCCCCCCGAACCCTGAGGCGCCAAACTTGAGAGGTAAGAGACCTAATTCAAAATCTCTATTGGGGTTTCGGAGGAGGACTGCCTGTAGGCTCCCAACTTGGCCGTGGTAACTGGATCTGAACCTTGTTAAAACAGGTCAGTCTGAACCTTACTGCCGGCTAAAATTTTCTGTCTGGTAAAGGATCCCATTTTGTGTCTGGTAACGTACGTTTTAGGGAGAAACTGTTTGAGTCACCTTCATCCAACAGCACATCGGGCTTGTAGTTAATTAACTAAGGCGGTGTGGGGTAGGAGGTCTGGCTGACTGAATAAATGTGCATGTGTGTGTGTATTTAGAAATATGAGCCACTGACCAGGACTGAGACTACGGTTGGGCTCAGCCGCCCCAATTCTGCCTGACAGGGCAGTTTTGAAAGCAAGGGGGCCCAACTGGAACCTCGTGACCCAGTGGACAGGGCTTATTGAATGAATGTGTGTGTGTATTTAGCAATATGAGCCACTGACCAGGACTGAGACTACGGTTGGGTTCAGCCGCCCCAATTCTGCCTGACAGGGCAGTTTTGAAAGCAAGGGGACCCAACTGGAACCTCGTGACCCAGTGGACAGGGCGTCTGAGTGATTTTGTCTTTTCCAAACCCCTCGTCCCAGTAGCTTCTGCCGAAAGCAGGAGTGAAAGGATCCCTCTAGTGTTTCCCTCCCCATTTCCATTTTATGAGCCGGTGTCGGGTCAGAAGCCTTTTGTCTGGGCAGTGAAAAACTCCGGGGCAAGGCACTGAGCGGCCCGGACATCCTAAATAAGCCTCTCCTACGTCTCCCTGTGTGACTGAAAATGGGAACAAGTCAGTCTAAACAGGTTCCTGTCCCCCCTAAGGGGACTCCGGCGTACTTTATGTACACACACTATTCTCCCGAGACTTGCAAGTACCTGGATAAGTGGAACTGGTATACTAGGGATGATCCTGTGAAACATTTTCCACAGGAAGGAACATTTGATCAGGATAAAATAGTGCACTTGAGCGGGGCGTTAGAGTCCCGTGGATCCAAAACACCACAAAACCAGTGGGACGCGTTCTTTTATTGGTATGATGAAATGTCCAAAAGGCGGACAGAATCTCAAACTAGGAGCCTAAAAGACTCTCAAGAAAAATTAAAACAGCAGTTAAAAGCTGTTCGGGAGAAATTGGCTGCTCCCCCAAATTACACGCTGGCCACCGCTCCGATGTATCCAGCATTGCCCGGGGCGCCCCCACCACCGGAGCCAGCAGAGGATATCCTTGACCTTTGTTCGAACCCTGCTCTCCTGGGACTCCCACATCAGCAACAACCGGTTCAACATCAGGCTGCAGCCCAGGCTAGTGACCCATTAGCTGAAGCTCCTTCAGTAAATCCATCCATGGAGCTTAATAGTCCGGACTCATCCACCATATCTGCCACTCAATCATCACCAGTGTGGCAATTTACTCCTGGGTCACAACCCACCACAGGTGTATTTAGAAGAATGGGAATAGGCATGGAAAGATCTCCCATCAATCTGAGATCCCGAACTGCACAAGTTTACCCCCTAAGACAAATGCCAGGCATTGGCACCGATGGACAAAATATAGTAACTGTGCATGCACCCTGGACTCCAGGTGATCTCTACAATTTAACTCAAAAGTTCCCAAAAATCAGGGAAGACCCAGAAAAATTTCAGGAAGAATTGCAGACTGTTATAAATTGTTATAATCCAACATGGGCTGACATTAATCAGCTCATGCGATCCATTTTGCCCAAGGAGACTATGCTACGTCTGTACGCTGCCTGTACTTGGCCAGATCAAAACCCAGGGATTGGCCAAGACTTTATTGACAAGAGAAATGCTTTGGTTCAGGCAGTTCTCACAATTTGCCCAAAAAAGGCAGACTGGACCAAAATAAATACCTGTAAACAAAACAAAAATGAACACCCCAGTGACTATTTAGAACGCCTCAAACAGGCATTTGAACGATACTCAGGAATGGATAACCCAGTCAGAAATGCTAAACAAGCAATAGTGGCAGCATTCATCCCGGGACTTAACCCTAAAATTGCTGAGAAAATTCAAACAGTAATTATTGGCTGGGAAACTAAAGATTTGACTGAAGTCCTTGCTGCGGCTAACCATTTTCATAACAAATTGGAACGGTCTAAAGACAGTGCCGAGTTTAAGTTAATGGCCTTACAGATTTCTCAGTTGCAGGGTCCAGGTAGAGGAAGGGGACGAGGACGGGGAAGGGGAGGCCCGGGTAGATTCAGGGGAAGAGATAGATCCTTGAGCCCACAAAACCCAGGCTATGGGAACCAATTTCATTATTGCAAGCAAGAAGGACATTGGAAATCAGAATGCCCCAACCGCCCCGGCCAAGGACCCAGACCCCAGCCCCCACCTCCACTTCCTGTCAATTTTCCCAGTGTTGAATAGGACAGCCTGAGGGACAGTGACATCATTGCTCCTTTGCTTGCTACTGACCAATCTGGTCCGTTTGTTGAATGCCTTATTTCTGGTAAACCTGTCTCCTGTCTTGTCGACACCGGAGCGTCCCGCTCCACGCTAAAGGCTGCTGAGTTTCCTTTTCTACCTTATTCTCCTGAAACTGTAAATGCTGTCGGTATAGGCGGACAACCTATCCCACATCCCGTCTCTGAACCTGTCTCCATCTCTATTGGCCCTTTGTCTGAAAATCATGCCTTTCTTCTTAGCCCCTGTGCACCTGTCAACCTTCTTGGTAAGGATTTGCTGTGTAAACTGGGATGCGTGATTTATTGTAGCCCAGATGGTGTTTACCTTGAGATACCGGAACATAGGGAAACCGAGCTTGTGGCTTTGCTAACCCAGGAATACTCTGATCCTGACACTTCCTACTTGCAAGAGGAACTGTTGGCACGAGTACCTCCACAGCTGTGGTCCACCCATGCGAATGAAGTGGGGCACATGCTGAGTGCTGAACCAGTGCGTATCATCCTGAACCCTGCCAAGCCACTTCCTCGTGTCCCACAGTACCCCATCTCAAAGGAAGCTGAGGAAGGGATCAAGCCTGTCGTTTCCTCACTCCTTGAGCAAGGGATTATTGTCCCAATACGCTCCCCTTGCAACACACCTATCCTACCTGTCAAAAAACCTGGTAAAGATACGTATCGCTTTGTGCAAGATCTTCGAGCTGTAAATGCCGCTGTGTTACCCGCTTTCCCCGTGGTCCCTAACCCTGCCACTATTCTTTCCTGTATCCCTTCAGATGCTACATATTTCACAGTAGTGGATCTTTGTTCTGCTTTTTTCTCTATCCCCGTTCATAAGGATAGCCAGTATCTGTTTGCATTTACTTATCAGGGATTTCAATATACCTGGACAAGACTCCCTCAGGGATATACAGAGTCCCCAACCCTGTTTTCCCAGATCCTAAAAAAAGATTTGGATCCTATCACGTTCAAAGGGGGGTCCACCCTTGTTCAGTACGTTGATGATCTATTGTTAGCCTCACCCACTTTAGAGGCCTGTGAGCAAGATACTTTGATACTCCTCACAGCTTTAGCTCAGAAAGGCCACAAGGCCTCAAAATCTAAATTGCAGCTCTGCAAGTCTAAGGTACATTATTTAGGGCATGATATCTCAGCAGGAGAACAACACCTTTCCCCTAGTAGAGTTGAAGCTATCCTCAACATTCCCAAACCTATGACTAGAAAACAGATGAGGGGATTCTTAGGTGCAACGGGTTATTGTAGACAGTGGATCCTGGGTTATGCTGCTTTCGCAAAACCCTTGCAAGCATTCACTCATGATACCACCCCGGAACCCCTCCTGAAGCCGAACAAGCATTTGTGGTCCTTAAGCAAGCCCTCACTCTTGCTCCTGCTCTTGGACTTCCTAATTATAAGAAACCCTTTACCTTGTTTTGTCATGAACGGGAAGGAATCGCTTTAGGAGTACTCACTCAGCTGCATGGTGAAAAGCATCGCCCAATTGCATATTACAGCTCTGCCCTTGATCCCGTAGCTGCGGGACTTCCTCCTTGCCTCCGTTCAGTTGCAGCTGCTGCCTTGTTGGTTGAAAAGGCAGATTCTCTAGTTTTGGGACACTCTTTAACCGTTGCAGTTCCACATGCTGTGATGGCCCTTCTGCTCAAGGGCAAAACTCAGCACATTTCCAATTCCCGTCTTACTAAATATGAGAAACTTCTACTGTCAGCTGCAAATGTAACCTTAAATCGCTGTTCAATTCTGAATCCTGCGTCACTTCTGCCTATTGCCTCTGATGGTGAGCCTCATGATTGCCTGTCTATCACAACTCAATTGTTAACCCCTCGAACTGACCTCAAGGACATTCCTATCCCGAACTCTGACCTTGTTTTGTTTGTTGATGGTTCCTGTCTTAGAAATGATGCAGGCAAATTAGTTGCAGGATATGCAGTATGCACTCAGTATGCTGTTTTGGAAGCCTATTCTTTACCCCAAGCTCGTTCTGCTCAAGTTACTGAACTCATTGCTTTAACACGTGCTTGCATTCTTGCAAAAAATCAAACCACAACCATTTATACTGACTCTAAGTATGCTTTTGGTGTTGTTCATGATTTTGGACAAATCTGGAAACAAAGAGGGTTCCTCACTTCATCAGGGACCCAAATCAGTCATGGTTGTTATGTAAAAGCGCTCTTAGAAGCTGTTCAATTGCCTCTTGCTATTGCTATTGTTAAATGTAAAGCTCATGAGAAACCCTTTGATGATGTCACACGAGGAAATGATCTGGCAGACCGTTCTGCCAGAAATGCGGCCCTTTCTAGCCCACAGGTTCCTAACTCTGTTTTTGTTTGTTTTTCAGCAGACCAGTCTCCTTTGGCTAGCCTTTCAAGTCTGGCCCTTCTTCAAAATCAGGCCCCAAAAAAGGAAATAAATGACTGGCTGCGTGCAGGATGTTCACTGCACCCCGACTCTCTCTGGCGCTCCCCGGACAGCCGCCTGGTGGCGCCTAGAGAGCTTTTGCCACATCTTGCTCGTTTAACCCACTCTGTGGCCCATACGAGCAAAGGAGGAATGATTGCTACAGTACAAAGAAATTGGTTTGCCCCAAATTTTCCTTCCATGGCACAACAGTACTGTAGCTCCTGTCCCATCTGCTTAGCTCACAACATTGGGCAACGGGTAAAAACGACACCCGCAGCCCATCCCCCTCCATGGGGACCGTTTGTAAATCTGCAAATTGATTTTGTGCAGCTACCTAAGTGCTGTTCTTATGAATACATTCTTGTTATTATTGATGTGTTCTCTGGATGGGTGGAAGCCTACCCATGCGTACGTGCTGATTCCATCACTGTAGCAAAGAAATTGCTCAAAGAATTCATCCCTAGATTTGGATTGCCTCTCACAATAGATAGTGACCGTGGCACCCATTTCACAGGACAGATAATAAAAAACATCTGCCAAGCACTCAACATACAGCAACACCTACACTGTAGTTATCATCCACAGTCAAGTGGTGCTGTAGAACGTAAAAACTCTGATTTAAAAACGTGCATTTCGAAGATTTGTGCTGAAACAGGCCTCAAATGGCCTGATGCACTGCCCATTGCTCTTATGCACATTAGAAACACTGTTAACAGAAAACATGGCCTAACCCCTTATGAAATACTCATGGCACGACCCATGAGGATGCCAGCTACACCACCTGTTGCCCCTCACCAAACAGACCTACAATTAACTGATGAAACTGTACTAAATTATTGCAAGGCATTAATGAAGTATGCCAGGTCTGTTCATTCACAGGTCCAAGAAGCCTTACCTCAACCACCGGTTGTTCCCTGTCACAACCTCGAACCAGGGGATTGGATCTACGTAAAGGTCTATCAACGGAAAAACGCACTTCAACCCAGATGGAAAGGACCTTTCCAGGTACTTCTGACCACTAATTCTGCTGTTCGTTGCCAAGGTCACCAAACGTGGACTCACGCCTCGCACTGCAAGAAGGTATCACCTCCATTGGACCCCGAAGCAGCTGTATTGCAACCAAGGTTGGGATCTTTCCCTGAGGCCAAGGACAAAGACCCTCAGGACCTCACTCAGGCAAGTGAGGAGCATCAGGGTGCAAGTGCTAGTAACCTCTCCCCTGCACCCAACACCTCAGCCCAGCCGGATTCATCAGTTGAAGAACGAAGATATCATCTTCGGCCTCGAAGAAAGTGAATGCTCCCATTCGGAAGATCACCACCTCGATCAAGACCAAGAGCCGACATTATCAGTCCTTTAGGTAACTTGAGCCCAGAGGACGAAGAAAGACTTTGGCTGCCATCCTGGGTTTGGCTGGTAGTGTTCTTTTTCTTACTGGTGCTGGTTATGTTTGTTGTTAAGATTCTTTGTCCCTCCTGTATCTAAAAATGGCACTGATATCCTTATATATCACACTTGGGTATCTCAGTATCACCCAAGGGGGGTGGGAGAAAAATTTGTATTTGCAGATCTCCCATGCGGTGGCTCAAGCTGGAAATAAAAGTGACTGCTGGATATGCTCTCACAGCCCAGCACACCTACACCAAGGAATCCCAATGATCGGAGTACCAATATCCCTCCAGCAATGGGGAACAATAAACGGCGGCTTCATTAGACACTACTCGTTAGCTGCCCATCGGTCCGCTCCTAAAGAATGGAGGGCCGCCCCTGCTAACTGGATAATCTCCCCAAGAGTAGAGGCGCCTTTCTGTTACAGATCCAACAACACCGGAGCTTATAATAAAGCCACACCTGTAGGACACTACCCTCATTGCCTAACTACTCCAGATTATAGCCCTAGTAGCACCAGTGGAATCCTGTTGGGTAACGTACCCTCTCTCAATTGTACAGGATTCATGGTCTACAACTTTTCTAAGGGACCTCATGTTGCTCTCATTGCAAACAGATCGGAATTTTACATTCACTCCAGTTTTACTTCTTGTAATATATCTGGGTCCAGCAGGATAACAGCTGAACATGGACCGTCCTATACGATGCATATCAATCGAAAGTGCCGGATAGGGCACAACAACTGTCGAGATTTGAGTACCCTTTCTGCCCCAGGCCTTTACTGGCTCTGCGGAAACAGGGCTCATAAAATCTTGCCCTGGAATTGGGTGGGGGCATGCACTCTTGGACGTGTTATCCCTGGTTTCGAAATGCATAGTGCAATATATCTGGAACAAGTAAAAAATTTCAACCATCACATGAAAAGGGTGGTTAACCCCTTAGCTACCAGAAACACAGGGTTCCATCGATTTGTGAGAACCTTCATACCGTGGCTTGGAGTAAGAGAATTGGAACTAGCCATAATTAACATTTCAGCCACAATGGAAGCTATGGGAAATGCCACTGCGGATGCAATTCAGGCTCTGCAAAAAGAGATCTCCCAGATCTCACAAGTAACTATACAACACCGCATAGCCCTAGATTACCTATTGGTATCCCAGGGAGGAGTATGTGCCTTAGTAAACTCCACCTGTTGTGTCTATGTCAATCAGGACATGCGAATCGAAACTGACATTCGCAAAATCTGAAATCAGTTAAGGGTCCTACATCAAGTGGCCTCAGAAAATACTGACTGGGGTCTAGAAGAAATGTGGTCTTGGCTAACCTCCTGGCTCCCAGATTTCGGGGCCCTTGGCAAGAAAATCCTGTATGGAATATTGTTTGTCTTGATAGTTCTGATAATGTTCTATGTCTTAATGCAACTGATCCTCTGCTGCGTGAAAGCCAGCAGGGGAAGCTTTAGCAAGGCAAGAAAACCCACAGCAGAGTCTAGAATAATGGTGTTACAAAAGTGTGAGCAGATTGAAAGAAAACATGAAAGGCTGCATGATGAAATAGAGGGGCTCATGAGAATGGAAATTTAAGGCTAAAGTGAGACTAAATAGTCTCAAAGGGGGGGGCTGTGGAATCAGAAAAAATATATGCCTTAAACTTTGATTATTTTAGTTATAAGATGACATAACCGCTTTGTGTAGAATTGCTGGCTCGGTACAGTAGAACAGATAAGGGCAAGTGTTTGTTCTTTGTAACTCTTCTGCAAATGCTTCGCTCACCGTGGCCTTGAAGGTAGAAAAAAAAAAGTATGTACAAAGTAGATTTCCAGGTGCAAGAAGGAGGTTTGTGAACTAACCCTACCTCCCCCATAATTCCCATCCTGATAACAGCAAAGAAATAATGAAGTAATATTATAGCCGCTTTTCATGCTAATTTCACTATATGATCACGTGAGTTGTAAGCAACTGTTAAAAAGTATATAAGCCTCCTGATTTTGCTCTTGGGGGGGGACCCCTTCCAAGTGCTTGGGAAATCCATGTCACTTTGGAACTCCCCCTACAGCTGTAGTTTCTTTTGAATAAAAGCTTCTGCTGACCTGACCCAAAAGTACTCTGTGTGTGTTTCCATGACAGGGTCATTACCTCATCACAGGGCCCTCATCTCCCTTTAGTTCCCTCTGGGCAGCTCCAGGGAACAACTCAGTAGGGCTGTGCAAAATTTTGCCGGGTGTTTCATTTTGACACTGTTTCGACTCATTTCGAGCTTGAAACAGTGAAATTGAAATGAAACGAAAGGCTTTCAAACAGCGTTGAAATGAAAGGAGGGCAGTCAAAACGTTTAAAAACTTTTGAAATGTTTTGAGTTTTGAAGCTAAGCTTGCTTACAGGGAAACAGAAACTAAGGAAAGGGAGGGGGAAGAGGGGAAAGGACTGCTCTGATACTGACATGTCTAGCAGGCCAGTGACTGTGATCTTTCCCTGAGGTCCCTTCCAATCCCAGTGCTCTGGGGGAGAGATGGAAAAACAGCATAAAAAGCAGCATTGTTTAAACTAAGCTGCTTTCTGCCTTAGGGTCAGTTACTGAGCTGTGTCTTCTAGCAACTCAGCAGTGTCAGAGAAAGGCTATCACTTCCTACTTGCTAACCTGTTACTATCAAGTGGGATTCAATACCTTTTGCTTTCTATACCCTTTTATTTTATTAATAAATAGAATAAATTATATCCATTAATTCTTTTCAATTGATTCCTCCCCAAAAATACTCTTTTTTGTTTTTATTACTCTATTTTGATTCTTTTCCCCCAGAAAAGAAATCTGTGCTTTTTCCCACAGTATGCATTCCATTCACTGTGCAGAAAAGCACAGCATATATTGCATATTATTATATAGAATTTATTCAGGAACACATACTACATACTACATACATTTATATTATTTATTACATAAATAAATACATACATGATATAAATATACATACATACAATTATTTAAATGTAACCTGGGTGGCGGCCCAATAATTGCCACCCCTGCCCAATATCAGGGATGGTGTGGTGAGAGTGGGGCAGGGCTTCTGGCCAGCACCAGTTTACTTTCCAGCCGTTCCCCAAAGTCACTGTCAGCAGCTCCACATGCCAGTTTGGCTGCTGCTTTTATCCCCTCCGGCAGTCCCTCCCTGGCTTGCAAACTGGCCAACCAGGGCTCAGGGTGGATGGCCTCCCACTCCAGCCATCCCCCTTCCATGCGAATGAGGGGATTGAAAACCCCTTCTTTCGATTGGTTTCTCCTTTTACACAGGGAAGGGCTCCCCTGCTCCACCCTTGGGGTCACTCAGAGTTTACCGGCACTGTTTCTAGCCCAGGGTAAGTATCTCAAGCCAATCTGGTGAGCCCATACTGGCAGTCTGTTACATCCATATAGTACATAAATACATATTACATTACAAAAGAACATAGAGATTCTCCAGCACACCAAACACACTATGAAACACACCATGAAGTGTGCTGGAAAGGCAACTGGTAAGCCTTCAGGGAGGGACAGAAGAGGGGGTAGAGGGAGAGCTGTAAGTCTCCCCCACCCCCAAACTGAGACACAGCCTCTTTCCTACAACTAGTAGGGATGAGGCTTCCAGAAACAGCATGGAGAGGGGAGCAGTGCCAGTGCCCCTGCCTGTGCCTGAGACTGTGTTCCCTCCAAGAACACCAGCCATAACCCCCCGCCACCACCACCACCATGACAAGCAGCAGCGGCAGCAACACCAACATGACAGTCTTCTCCACCCCCATTTCACTTCCCATGCTGAGCCTTCCAGCCAAAGGAAGAGCTGGAGCTGGATCTGGATCTGAGTGCTGTAGCAAGGGAAATTCTGGGGAAGATGGGAGAATCATCTGAGTTTGTGCTCCACACCCCTCAAGTTTCCCTTAGAGCCAGGTCTCCTTTCCCAGAAGACACATTGTAGGAGGTTGAGGTAGAGGTTGTGGAGGGAAATGGCTCAGCTGAGTCTGCTCCTTTTGTTTCTGTGTCTCTGCATGCTGAGGAGGGGGAAAAGGCAGCATCCACACATGCACCTGCACCCCAAAAGTGAGTAGGTAGTGTGATCTGGGATCATTTTGAGCTGGCAGATGATCCCACATATACTATCTGCCTATACTGCCAAGCCAAAACCAGCTGGGGCAAGGGAACAAAACACATGAGCACCACAGGAATGCTGATGCATCTCTGCAGGCACCACCACCTTCCTCTTGCTCCTCCTCAGCCTGGCACCAGTGGGAGCATACCCAAAAAAAAGTCCCCCTCTCGCTGCAAAGCACCCGCCCCCTGAGGCAGGGGCAGGCCACCCTGGAACAGTAGGGGAAAGGTGGACAGAAACAGGGGCATGTTGCAAAGGTGAGTGAGATCACTCAGACCATTGGGGAGATGCTTGCTGTGGATGGCCAGCCCTTCTCCTTAGTTGAGTGGCCAGGGTTCAGGTGGCTCGTGGCGCTCATGGCCCCATCATACTAAGTACCCGCATGCATCACCTTCAGCAGGACAGTGATGCCCTCCCTGTATGAGGCATGCAGGGAGTACTTGAGGGAGGAGCTGCACAAGGCAGGTCCACAGGTGGCCTTACACTTCACCTCAAACATCTGGAGCAGCCAGGATGGAGATCATGCCTACCTCTCTCACACAGGTCACTGGTGCGACCAGTCAGGCTGTCAGTGGACTCTCCTTCAAGCCAAGGTGGTGGATGAGTCCCACATGGCAACAGAGATTATGGGGGCCATGAACCATTTGGTGCAGGGGTGGCTCATTGGGCAGGGCAAGCTCACGAGCAGGTTCATGGTCACTGACAATGGGACCAATATGGTCAAAGCAGTCCATGATGCCACCTTTGTTGGCATTTGCTGTGTGGCACACAAGTTCCACCTCGTTGTCAGGGACACCTTGGAGGGGGACAGGGCTGCTGGTAAGCACCACCAGCAAGTTCATTTCCAAATGCAAGAAGGTGGCTGGCTACTTCCACTGGAGCATCAAGGGGAGCAAGATGTTGCGGGACAAACAAGCAGAGCTGAACATCCTGCAGCACAAAATCATGCAGGATGTGGAGACTCAGTGAAACTCCACATACCTGATGCTCGAGAGGCTGGTGGAGCAACAGAAGGCTATCCATGACATGGCCTTGCTTGGGGAGATTGAGATTAGCGGCCCCCTTAACAGATCGGAGTGGAATACCATCTCCCAGATCTTGGTGGTCCTCAAGCCCTTCCTCAAGGCCACCGAGACCCTCAATGCTGGTGATGCTCTCCTTAGCCAGGTGATCCCTGTAGTGAAATGAAATGAAACAATGATACAAAACACTATCCCTTTGAAATGGGGAAACGGAAGTCGAAATGAAACAGTGCTCGTTCACACAGCCCTACAACTCAGATGCCTGCTAGACCTTCCACTGCAAGTATCTCCCTCAGGAGCTCCTCACCTTTCAGAATGCAGGGCCAGACTGCCCGCTTTAGCTCAGGCCCTGGGTTTATATGCCTAGAATCCATGCCCCCTCTTGGTCATGTGCCTTCCCCAGCTCTGCACATGGTTTTTCTTGTCAATCAAGGCCCAACCTGCCCTCCTGCAGCTAATTAATTGACTACTCTCCTTTTTGTCAGATGACTGCCCTTGTTGGGCTGTTTATTCTGGTTATTAGGGCTGTGCAAAGCTTCGGTTCCTGATTCAATTCGGTGGAGATTCAGCCTGATTCAGTGGCCAAATCTCTGAATCCTATTCAAATCAGAGGACCCTTTAATCTCTCTGAATTGGATCAGAACCCTCCGAATTGATTCAGAGAGATTAGGAGATTCAGACATAGACACAGCTTTAAACATTTTTTCTACATACCTCAAGGTAGCAGGTGGCTCACGAATGCTGCGATGCTGGGGTGGATGGAGCATCCCACAGGAGCATGCGGGGCTCCCCACCGCACTTGGCAGCAGATCCAGAAGTGGACCAGAAGCACTTTCAGTCCGCTTCCGGGTCCACCGGGGAGCATGCAGAGGGGCCCCCTCCATGCCCTCCCGGCTCAGTGACTGGTGCCTCCTGGGTCTGGTGGGGGGGCACCCAGGGTCCCCTCACAGGCAATCACTCATCCCAGTGCACTCCCCAGCAGACCCGGAATTACTTCTGGTCCATTTCTGGGTTCACCACCAAGTATGCAGAGCCCCCTGCACTCCTGTGGGACACTCCATGTGCCCCAACATTGCAGCATTCACAAGCTGTGCTGGTACCTCGAGGTATGTAGAAAAAACTTTTAAAGCTGTGTCTATGTGCGAATTGCTGATTCTCCAAATCTTCGGATTCAGATTCAGACGAATTGAATCAAGGACAGTGAACTGAATCAATGAATTGAATCACTGTCCCTGATTCGGGCCGAATCTGAATCTGAATCGAATAGGGCCTGCTTCGCACACCCCTACTGGTTATGAGCCCTCTTGTTCAAGCTGCTGTGATTTCTGAGAGGGGTGGATTCCTTATGTAATAGGAGCATCTTGCTCTCTATTACAGGAAGCAACAGGGCTACCCATCTTTATTATATGAACAAAAAGGCTTAACTGAATGCTTTTCAAGCATAACAGCAGATAAACACAATATAGTTTAGCAGGAGTGCATATCATTTATACATGATACTCGCTACATGACAGTGATGATGATGAGGTGGTTAGCTCATATATAAAGATCAAAAGATCTCATAATGTGTGTGTGTGTTATTTGGAAAAAAAGGTCTGAGAATGAGGTAGATAGCCTTCCCCTATCTTCACTCCACTCACTTTCAATGATATACTGGAATGAAAAGTTTAGTAGTTTTTTATATAAAATATTTCAATGCATTTTTTTAAGTATTATTCAAAATATTTCATTTAGAAAAGTGTTGATACTTTCTGGATCAACCCAAAGTGAAAGTTTTGAAAGGGTTTGCTTTGCAGAAAGAGCTCTCTTGGTTTGACCCAAAGCAATATATATATATTCAGTTTAGCCAGTGAATCAAAATCTAGTTCTTTGCACAGTTCTACTCTTGAGCTCCTTGAGATTGGCTTTCCTTGGTGGAACTTTAATGGCCTGCAAATTCCGAAGTGTGACCCCCTTCTGTTGGGACTCAGATTTCCCGCTGGATTTTGCTAGTCCTCTTGGCCTTTGTTTTGTTGCAAATAAATGATAAATTAGTAGGTAATCTTTCTCCCAAATGCCACACACTTGTGGCATCAACATGGGATTTAATTGCATAGTTCTTCATAACATGATCCTCCTATGTTGTGCAAAATGTTTCCAATGTAGATGAGGATTCAGGGCTTGCTCCTGCAAATACTTAGTGTTGAATTTACTCTTAGAAATTGCACTGTGTGCAGCAGTAATGAGTTTACAGGATCTGGTGCTAAGCCAGGAACAAGGTATTGAATTGAAATAAAAAGTAATGACAATATTATGACTTATTTTATACACCTGTTTAATGACAAGAATAATACTTAATTCTTCATTTGCTTATCTTTGCCTGAAAAAGACAAAAGATGGTCTCACAGTTTTCCATTCATATGGTTTTTGTTGTACCATACAAATATATGTATACATATATATATAACTATGCCAGTAAATTTGGATTGCTAAAAGGTATGTATATGCAGTTGTATGACAGACTGTTTGTTTGAATAAGTGCGTGCATGCTTATTTCCCATTATCAACTGAACATCTTGTGTTAAGTTATGTGAAGTAATTTGAGTTCATTTTCTCCGTGCAAAACAGTTCTAATTGAATTCCATGTTTATTTTTAATTTGATTTCTGTGTTCCTGTTTACAGTGATCAGTTCTGTGAAACTATTAAATATTAATAATTCTATTAGCTCATCTCAGAGTTAATCAGATTGAATGTTTGGATTTTTGCTCATGGCAAAAGTGCTAATTCTGGAATCAGATGAGGCTGTGTTAAGCAACAGTATAGAATTGGACTTTCATAAATCAATATAAGCTAACCTCTGGTTTATTTCTTTTCAGGTCACATGTTCTCTTTCAACCATAAAAGTGTAAAAAGGTAGCTATAATTAAAATACCTATTTACTTCTCTACTATATGTGCTAATATGTGTGTTATTGAGTATATTAGTTTCACAATACTATATTTTCACTGTATTCTATGTTATAGTTTTGTTAAAGATCCCTCTGTGATATTAATGGTATAATAAATTACATTTAAAAATAAAATATCAGCAGTTTCATCCATGAGAGAGAATAATAAAGTCATAATAAAAAGGAATAAAGTTTAGCAATATGATAATGTAGCATGAGGTTTTTATAGCCTCTATGTAAATGTTAAAATCTATAAATTTTTTATATTGCATAAAATTGCATAAAATAATAACATGGGAGGGGGGAATTGAAGGCGATGCTGGGAGGTTGGGTTAATTTGATGTTGTGCTTATTCCATATTGCAATTTCATTTTGTGGGTTGAAAAATGGTGTTTAAAAATGATGTATATTGAATAGTTTGGTCATAGTTCATCTTGCCTACCATGGGTATTAGAAGCAAATTAAGGAAAGATACTGGTTTCCTTTTTGCAGACCATGATGTTAGAAAGCAGAGAGACTGCATGGAGCCCTCATGCTCTTCTTACTTTCCTCTGTTGAATTCCGCCTTCCCACAATGAAGAAATCACCCCCTCCTTTCCATATATTTCACCTTATTCCCTCCTACATGTGAATGCCAGCTGAAGGCAGGAAGGCAGGAAGGTGTATAAATTAAGGGAATTTATCTGTGTAATCATTTTGCTGTCTTGTTACATCTCCCCCACTACCCCTTATCAAAGGTGTGGGAAGTGAATTTAAAACTTTATGATGGATCAGAAAATCCTGCCATTGATTTCCTCACAAGACTGCTATTGCCTTCCATGGCAAAATTACTTATTAATATTTGGTACTGTTTTCTTTGTGGTTTGTCTTTCTGTGTTACTTGCTTTTCCTCTCTTCCACAGCTAATCTCAGAGCACAATTCTATTTCACGTTATGTGCCCAAGTGGCACCTCCATGTATCTGCCATTTTTGGCACTAATGCAGTACTTAATGTGGACGCGTAAGCATCTTCACAGTTACTAAACATGCACAGCAGGCTGCGCTCTGGGGGGCAGGCAGGAGCTCCATGTACATGCACCTAAGCATAAGTCCAAAAGTTATGGTCCAGAAGGAATGCATGTTTATATTGTAGCTCAGTAGCTCAGTGCTTAGGCCACTTGACCAAGAAATAGAAAACATGGATTCTCTTTCCCTTGCCCCTCACCCCAAAGGGGTTTGGAGAGTACATCAATTTGACTTCCTAGCATAGCACTTAAAAACTACCAGGCACAGGTTAGAAATCATCCAGTTTTCTCTCCAACCCTCCTTTTGAAGTTGTGTTTAAGAGTAATTGGATAAAATGGATGGAGAGAAGTTTCTGCCCCATTTGGAGTAAGGCTCTAGGCGAGAACATTGAAGCCTCTAAGAGCTGCTTCAAGAGCCACTCTAATTAAAACTCCCAGAGAATATCAGCATCCCTGCACTTCAAAATGGTGCCAGATACTTTATCTTAAGCCCGTTCGACGAGTTTTAGATAAAGCACCCTTACCACCATTTTGAAGCGCAGGGATACTGATACATAAGACACTCCAGGTGCTTTAATTAGAGCGCCTCTCAATTGCTTGATTTGTTACAAATGAATATCAGCCAGCACAGGGATGGCTGAGAACCTGTTTTAACTGCTGCAGGCACTGAGTCTAACTAGTCCATAAACATGAGGAGAGACTGGCTTCAAAGATGTAACTTTAAATGACTACATTGAAAGAATAAGTCATTGCGTGCATTCATCCAGTGACAGAGGCATAGGCAATGGGTTGCAGAAAGGGAATTTCCCATTAAGTCCAAGTGAAACAGAAAACTGAACCAAATGGAAGGCTCAGAAGTAAATTCTGGTATCAAGACAGAATGAAAAACTTGAAACAAAATGCTAAAGTTCAAATGAAATAGAGAAGTAAAGTATGAAATAAAATAATCAGTATTTTTAAATCCTTCCAAAATACATACTGTCAAATTAATAGGATATCACAAAAACAACAACACAACTGTTCTATTGTACCCACAACAGCTTACACTTACATCTGAATCTGAGGGAAGGGGAGCCAAGTAAGGGAACATGATGGGAACATAAAATATGATGGATGGCTGAATATGTGGGGAGAGGGAAGTGGGGATGGGGCAGGAGAATTAGGGGCAGGAGGGAGGGGAAGCCCATTTTTTGAGCCACCAACTCACAAAAACAACTTCTCACCATCCTTTCCACTGCCTTCCTCAGGTAGTAGAGATGCTCATAACTTGTGTCAGCCACTAAGCAGCTAGCTATTGCTAGAAGAAGCCCCACCTGTCTTATGTCGAAGCTGAGGCATCCTGGCAGGGCAGTGGATGTGTGGCTAGCTTGACCTCCCACTTCCGCATTAGAAAACAGGCAACTTGTTTCACCAGGTCTGCTTTTCAGCAGCAATGAATCCACACATTTGTTTGAAAAACTGAATGTTATGGTTATATGGAAATTTGAAAAAATACAAACCAGATCATTAAACAATTTACATAACATTACACAAACGGCTCTGCACAGAGCATGGAGCTACCCATTAACAACTGGCTCTTGAAGTGGCTAATTTTAAGTTCTAGTTCCCAGTTTCCAGTCTTTGACAGGAAACCAACAGATGCTGTGAACAGCTGCCCTGTGAACTGGGGACAGGCTTGAAACTGGAGGAGTCTCCCTGCAGGTGGCAGCAGTAGCTCTCCTGATCACCACAGGGGGGGCCAGTTCTCTTGACTTCTGCAAGAGAAGTCTGATTGGATTATAATGTCTCTGGGCTGCTTTCATAAGTCTACATGCTCCCCGGTGGGTGTTCCGGTAAAGATTTAACAGCTCACAATAAAATATTCCCTAGTGAAATTATAGTTTATGAATATATAATAGGAAACAATATAAGGCAACTTTTTTCAAAAAGACTTTCCTAAGTACAACACAAGGACTCAGAAGAAACCTGATGTTCTTATATTTGTGCCTTAAGTAAGCTGATGGTGCGTCTTTAAAGATATTTATGATTTGTATTTAGGTAGTGCCTGGGAGTCCCAGTCACAGACCACTATCACACTGTGCTAGGCACTGAACATGGTCAGAACAGAATGCTGGTTCCTACCCAAAGAATTTACAATTAAAACTTACGCTGTTTTCAACTAGCATTAAACCAAAGTTACAAGGCCTTGTTCCTTAAATTTTCAATCCCTCACCCAATGGTTAGGGAAGGACCTCCATATAGCTCTCAGAGAAAACTCTCTGGAGAAGTTCCCCCCATAGGGAAACCTATACACCGTCCTGCTTTACCTGTGGCATGTTAGGATGTTATGCATTGTGGTTATGTCA
Source organism: Alligator mississippiensis (assembly GCF_030867095.1). NCBI lineage: Eukaryota > Metazoa > Chordata > Crocodylia > Alligatoridae > Alligator > Alligator mississippiensis. Next base: position 81,651,151 of record NC_081828.1, on the reverse strand, counting down.
GGGTTGACTCTGTAGTTTTGCTAATAGGTTAGAAAATGGATTTGTGTAGGATGGTTTGAATAGGGATGATCCTGCCTCAGGATCAATGGACTAGATAACCTCTGGAGGTCCCTTCCACCCCTACATTTCCATGCTTCTATGATTCTATATGTAATAATGCTATGAAACAGCATGCAACACACTACCAATGGAGAGCTGGGGTTTACTGTATTGTGAGTGGGTGTTTCAGTCACCGAACGTTAAGTGTCTGCCTTTAAATCTTATATAAAGGATACGATACTTCATCACCAGTTAGAAAAAAAAAACAAACAAACCTTTTTTTCTGTTTCCAGTACTTCAGTGTCAAATCAAGACAAGTGACTGACATTCTTATGTTGATCTCCTAAATATACATGACTGTGAACAAGCCAAACAGCACTGCCAAATGCCATCATGTAGTCAGTGAATTATTTTGTCACTAAGCTATACCAAGAGCTTGTGATCAACAACCAGATCATATTAACTGACTATAAAATAATGATGTACTATTTGAGTACACTTGTACAAAATTCTGCTCTTCAACCTGAGCAGGCCAGTCTTGTGAGGTTGGACATCAAGAACCAAAGAGGCTGATACAAATAAATTGGCTTGAAAAGCAAGTGTGAGAACTTGTGTGAACTCTGTGTATGTAATGAGCAACAACCTATTCCACCTTTGGGGTTCTTGGTGGATCAGTTTTCTTATGTTCTTATGAATCATAGGGTTGGAAAGGACCTAAACAGTGTTCTGGTCCAACCCCTACAGAGATAAAGATGCAGTATCCTTAAACCATCCCAGACATATGCCAATCTGTTTTTTTTCTTGAAAAACCTCCAATGAAAAAGATTTCAGCATTTTCCTGAGCAGCTTCTTTCATTGTCATACTAATTTGACAGTAAGGTTTTTTTTTCTGATGTCATCTAAATCTGCTTTGCTGCAATTTAAACTCATTGCTTTGTTTTCTGCTCTCTGTGATAGAGAAACTAGTTATTATTTCTCTTCTTTATGGCAGAATTTCAATATTTGACAAGTGCTATCATGATTCTCCCCTCTCCCCTTAATCTCCTTTTCACCAAACAAAGCATACCTAGTTCCTTTAACCTTTCTTGTATGATTTTCATTTCAGCCCCTTTATCATTTTTGTCACTCAGCTTTGAGTGGCACATAGTACTCCAGCTAAGACCTAACCAGCACTGAGTGGCACTATGAGCTTTCAACTCCTGTCTCATACATACTACTCATGCTAATGGTGCTAATGCAAAAATAAACTGTATTTGCTTACTTTTTTTTTTGCAGTTGCATCATGTTTCTGACTCATTTTGAGTTTGTGATCCACCAAAGCCCTCAAGTCCTTCTCATGAGTACTTCTGCCTGGCTAGTTATCTCCCATTCTTTATCTGTGCATTTGTCTTTTTTTCCCTCACATTGGTCTTTGCACCTCACATTGGTCTTTGTCGAGTCATATTCTGTGGTCCAGTGTCCAGTTATCCAAACTGTCAAGATTCTTTTGAACTTTAATCCCATCCTCCAAAGTGGGAGGCCAGTCCTTCCTCATCTTAGGTCATCTTCAGACTTGATCAAGAAGCTCTCTCCTCCTGCATCCAAGTCATTAATAAAAATGGACCCAAAGCAGACCTCGCTGGAACCCTACTTGAAACCTCATGCCATTCTGACATTTTATAGTTGCTTTCTGCTGTGGTTATTCAGCCAATTATGTATAGTCAGTCTCAGGATCAAAAGGAGTTGTTAGTAAGGTTGTTAGTAAGGCTGAAATTTCTAGGTACTGAAATAAAATTTTCACCAGACTCTATTTAACAGCTTTTCTTGATCTGTGAAGAGTTAAGACACAATTCAGCTAATAAAACACGTCAACAGGCCATCCAGATCCCATATCTGAACACTTAAAGGTTTTGATCACATATAAGTCTAACAAAAAGTAGGCAAATCATTTCTGATCTATGCTGTTAAGCTGCCCTGATAAATTTGAACAAATACTATCATGCTCATTTCAAATAGAGGCAACACAACAAGTATTGCTGCAGGCACACTTTTTAAAAGATCAGTAGGTAGCAATCCAGAAGATTTAGACAGCATGTGCAAATCTGAAGGAAATAGTCACACGTTGCCTTTTCTGTCTTTTTATTTTTATGCATGAGGGTTGACAGCAAAGAGGGCAATATCCACATTCATTTATGATTCTTTGAGCTAATATGGTTTGATATTTGGACCTGAATATGACTACTATCCCCTAAAGCCATTTAAAAAAAAATCTGGGGCTGAATGAGAGACTTAACTTTCTCATGCATTCCAAAACTTTGGGTCACAGCAGCAATTCATTGATTCCATAAAAATATGAAGAAAGTGAAAAGTCACAGACCCCCTGCAACCCGTAGGCTTATGGGAGATTTCAAGGAATTTAATTTTGAAGATGAAAGATGTCTAATGAATACAGTAAATTAGGTAGTTTTTTAAATCAATAGCTATGGGGAAAGGCTGGTATATTTGGAAAGATATGCATCAGCCTGCAATAATTCCAGCAAAGGTTGGAATTATTGGAGCTTACTGACCTAGAACAAATCACACTTTGAAAAGATATCCAAGATTTTAAAGAGGAAGGGGATGGGAGCAGAAGGAAGGGGAGGGCACAGTGGAGAGGGGACATGAGAGTTGCAGAAAGAGATATGGGTAATTCAATAGGTAGTTCCATTTTCCTTTGGACCAAAACCCCAAACATTGTTTTTCAAATGAGACATAGAAACCAGGTCCTAGCACATGAATTCACCTTAAGATCATGAACCAGATTCTAATCCCAATTGCATTACTGTAAAACTGGAGTAATCCTACTCTCTGCCAAAGGCAGGGTAGAGATGCACTTTATGAACTAACTGAATCAGAGATGCATGAGCTTTCGTAAGCAACAGCTGACTTTCCCAGGTGCTAATAAAGGGCCTGTGGACAGCAGGCTAAGACAGCAATGGCATTGTACCCAATGTAACTGCAACCAGAATTTATCCACCAACATTTATTTTTGACTTATTCTAATAAATTGGATGGTTATTGTTAGCTTCCTACCTAAACTCCAACTGAGTAATTATATGATGTCTGCTTTTATCCAAGCTTATTCTGTGAATTCAGAATCATTCTTCATTTCCTGTACTGGTTTGTTGGCTCTTAGACACCTCCTGTGTCCAGAGAAAGATGCTTTTCATGTTGAGTAAAATTTATGTACTTTTGTGACCATTTGAGGTGAAACATATTCTGCAAGACAGAAAGTGAAAAATTCACTGTAAAATAACACACACTATGGTTTTGCAAATCGGCAGCCTGTGTGAATGTAATTTTTGCCACCCCTTAAGCCTAAATCACATTGTGATGTAAAATAGTTACATTTGCATCTGAAAATCGTATTTTTGATCCACTTCTGTCTCTCTCTGTCTCTGCCTCTGCCTCTGCCTCTCTCTCTGTTTCTGTCTCTCCAGATCCTCCACCTTTCCTTTCTGCATCTGGCTTTTATACAAAAACTATCTCTGTTTTCCTTTTTGCATGGTATGAAATACATTTTGCTAAAAAGCATATTATGAAGAGGCTACAAAATGGCAGATGAGATTCTTATTTCTCTCCTAGCTGTTTTCTTCCTAGAATAAGCTGAATAATTTAACTAAGAAAGGAACAAGAAGATAGTTTTAGACAGCAACAACATTTCAATAAATTGTTGCATTTGCTACCCAGATGCTATGGTGCTAGGGCTCTCTCTTTATGTCTTACTTAGTTAGTCTACAAGGACATCTGTATACATGCTTCTGGGCGGACGGAGGGGTGCTTTAATTAGAGCACCCACAGCATCATGTGTATTCAGCACCCCATGCTTCAAAATGGCAGTAAAAGCGCTTTAACTAAAGCTCATTCAATGAGATTTAGTTAAAGCACCCCTGCTGCCTTTTTAAATGTGGGAGGGGGAGGGGAAGGGAGGGGGACTGCTGGAGCACACTAATTAGCACGCTCCAGCATACTCACAGCAGACTTGATTAATTAAGTCTGCTCCTATACATACTAATTAACACACATTGGAGCAGAGGTCCATCATGTGTATAAGTACCCTAAAGGTGCATATCAACCTTGCATTCTATTAAGAGCACAAGACAGACATACAATAGTTGCCATTTATAAATAAGCATTTATTCTCAGATAGAAATATCATAGTCCCTGCAATACTTCTCTTATTTCCGATTCTAGTAGGAAGAAACCATGGTGCTTAGATACAGGAGTATAGTAATTGTGTGTAAATGCTGCCTTTTAAATGGAACTTACTCTACGTAAGTAGATGATAAATAGACCAAATGGCAGACAGCACCTCATCTTAGTGCTCATTCATTTTTTTTTACCTTCAGTTTTTTTCCCTTCTTACCTTCAGGTTTTTCTTTCACGTTGTTTCCTCCTAGAAAGCCCTATGCTTATCTCTTATCAGGGGACCTCCCTCACACAAAGGGTAAGGTTGTTTATTAGTCAGGTAGAATTGATAAGGAGAGTTTCTGTTTCACTAAGTTGCAAAATTTTAAGAATATGAAACAGATGATTTAAACCCAGTGGAGGGTTCACTTATTGCTATGTCACAAAAAACCCAGAGTGAACATAAAGGCAATTGCTTTGTCCAGACAAGGGTGACTTCAAGGCTCTGAGTTTTACCACAGAAATGGGTGGTTTATAACAGCACGCAAAGGATCTGGCAATTCATTTCTAAGCTGTGATGAGCAGAATTTTGAGTCTACTGGACAAACTCCCTTGCCTGAGAGATAGCCAGCATGAGTTTGTTGCGAGTAGGTCTTGCTTGACCAAACATTTCCTTTTACAACCAGGTGACCTATCACCTGGACAAAGGAGAAGAGATTTATGTCATATATCTTGACTTTAAAAAAGCCTTCGATCTGGTATCCCATGATCACCTCCTATCAAAACTGGCCAACTGCAGCCTCGGCTTCACCACGATCTGCTGGCTGGGGATTTGGCTCCGTGGTCATAGTGCACTGTGACCAGTGGGGTCCCTCAAGGCTCTGTCCTTGGGCCAACACTATTCAACATCTTCATTAAAGATGTAGACATTGGTATCAGAAGCAAACTGGCCAAGTTTGCCGATGACACCAAACTCTGGGGTAAACCATCCACACCTGAGGACAGAAGGGTGATCCAGGCAGACCCTGACAGGCTCAGGAAATGGGTGGATGAGAACCTGATGGTGTTTAACACCAAAAAAAATGCAAGGTTCTCCACTTTGGAAGGAAAAACCTGCAGCATGCTTATAGGCTTGGCAGTGCTACGCTGGCTAGTACTACAGACAAAAAAAGACTTGTGGGTCATGATTGACCACAAGATGAACATGAGCCTTCAATGTCATGCTGTGGCTAGTAAAGTGAGCAAAACACTGGCTTGCATCCATAGATGCTTCTCAAACAAATCCCAGGACATCATTCTCCCATTGTACTCGGCCTTGGTGAGGCTGCAACTGGAGTACTACGTCCAGTTTTGGGCTCCACAATTCAAAAAGGATGTGGAGAACCTTGAGACAGTGCAGAGGAGAGCCACACACATGATCAGAGGTCAGGAAAACAGACCTTATGATGAGAGGCTGAGAGCCATGAGACTCTTCAGCTTGGAAAAATGCAGGCTCAGTTGTGATCTGGTGGCCGCCTATAAGTTTATCAGGGGTGCTCACAAGGATCTGGGGGAACGTCTTTTCACCAGACGTTTCCCATCCAGGGATGACAAGGTTGAAAGGTCACAAACTCCTCCATGAGTGTTTCAGGCTGTACATAAGGAAGAACTTCTTTATTGTCTGAGCCCCCAAGGTTTGGAATAGGCTGCCACTGGAGGTGGTTCAAGCACCTACCTTGAACACCTTCAAGAGACATTTGGATGTTTATCTTGCTGGGATCCTATGACCCCTGCTGACTTCCTGCCCCTGCGGCAGGGGGCTGGACTCGATGATCTTCCAAGGTCCCTTCCAGCCCTAATGTCTGTGTCTATGTCTAAGTTAATATAGTTGTTGTTTGAGTGTGCAAAATCTTCTAATGTGTATGTGTAGTAGACACTTCAGTTAAGATCATTCTAGCAAGAGTGAACGCTTGCCCTTTGCTGACATAAGTGACCTAGTTTTGGTGTGAAGCATGTGTAGTTGCTAGTATCCACCTGCTGAGTGCAAGACATGGTGCTGTGTGCAATACTGTAGTAGCATGTGCACGGGACAGGACATGGTCTAAGTAAGTGTTTGATACAAAGTTTGATGATGGGAATTGTTGCAGACTGCATGAGGTAAGTAAGAATTTGATTGGACAGTATATGGTCCAAGTGTGTACTTCATACAAAACTTGATAATGAGGATGTGGACAAATTGGAGAAAGTCCTGCAGAGGGCAGTGAAAATGGTGACAGGGCACCTGACTTATGAAGAGAGGCTGAGGGAACTGGGCTTATTTAGTCTAGAGACTGAGAAGGGATTTAATAGAAGCCTTCAACAATCTGAAAGGGGATTCAAAAGAGGATGTAGATAAATTGTTCTCAATGGTGATAGATAACAGAACAAGAAGCAACAGTCTCAAGTTGCAGCAAGGGAAGTTTAGGTTAAATATTATGAAGAATTTTCTCATGAGGGTAGTAAAACGCTGGAACAGGTTACCCAGAGACGCTGTGGAATCTCCATCCCTGGAGGCTTTTAAAGACCTGGCTAGACAAAGCTTTGGCTAGGATGATCTAGCCGGGGATGGTCCTGCTTTGAGTAGGGGGTTGGACTAGATGGCCTCCAGTGGTCCCTTGCAACTGTAATTTTCTATGATTCTATGATAGTTCTTCTCTCTGATTGAGCCCTTGGTAATTTCTCTGCATAATGTTCCTAGAGTCACAGGAATCATGTCTTGTGGTTAAGTACCACCCTGACCATGATACTGAGACAGAGGACTTAGCCTCTGCTTTCTTTTGGGGGAACCCACAGAAAGTGAAGCTAAGGATCTAGAAAGTAGGAGAGGTAGCATGTATTTGCCTGATAGTCTGAGCGAAGTATTTACCTGAGTGGTTCGATGTCTGATTATAAAAAAGTTTGGTGCATGTAATCCTTGTAATAGCTGACCATTTGAGAAAGAGGAGACTGTTTTACATGAGAGAGAGTATGAATTTGTGGGCCAGTGGCCAGGGTTGCAGAACAATGTCAACTTGTTCTCTCTTTGTTCCTAGCTTGAGGGTTACTGTGTGACTTTGGTATATATTTAATATAATGTTTTTTTCTATTCTATCCTGTTTTATAACTTATATTCTAATATATCTAATAATATATGTACATTTGGTTTAATATATTCTTGTGCATGTGTTTATTTTGTGCTCTTTTACACAAACTAGCACATGTAGCAGGCTTACCTTTTGGAGCTTGGGTTGAGTCCCAGGCTCGAGAGTCTGCTGTTTGATTGGTGGAGTCCATTCACCAATCAGGAGGTAGCAAGAGGAGTGAAGCCACACCTCTTTCCTGAGGGGAGGGAGAGAGGAGCTCCATGGACCTGATTGTAGACTGCAACACTGTCAGGTCCAGAAGACTCCAGGGGTAGAGCCCTGAAGAGTATATAAAGAGCAGCATGCCTTGCATGAGTGGAGATGGGGTGAGGGACTTAAAAAGAGTGGAATGAGAAAAGCTGGGGAGCTTTTGCCCAGTGGGCAATAGGCCCAAGGCTCCTGAAGCCACTACTGTAGGAGCAGACTTGGGAGCGGTGCGAGACCACTTGGGCTGTTGACAGAACATGGGGATGGTGCATGGAGACCTGGCCTTGGGAGTGGTGTGAGACCACGTGGGCCCATCACAGTGCATGGTTTGACACATGGAATACAGGCTTTGGGAGCTGTAAGTGGTGGTTCAAGCCTACAACCCCAGCGGGTGGCCAGGCATCACAGTGCGTGGTTCAGCACACAGAGCCCAGGCTCTGGGAAGCCGCAAGCAGCGACTTGAGCCTGCAACCCCAGAGGATCAGCAGGCCACTCGGTGCGTGGGGCGACACACAGGGCAAGGGCCTTGGGAGCCGCAGTGCAGTGGCTCAGGTCCGATCTCCTGGCAAGCAGCCAGGTCCCACGGTGTGCAGGGCGGTGCATGAAGAAGCAGAGCCAGGAAGCAGTGGAGGCTGCTTGGGTTAGCCACCTGGCATGAGGCCAGATGGCCAGAGCCTGAAGGGCACAGCCTTTGCTAAAAGAGCCCTCAATGCCAAAGCCAGGGCATGGGGAAATAGTAGTGCTGCGGCATGAGGCCCAGCACCCCTGACCACCGCCACTTGAGGGAACATGAGTCATTGGGCCCTTGGAACCCACAGGGGAAAATGTTTGTGGTGGGCAAACCCCAGAGAAGGGGCATGGTGAACAGTCTCTCCTCCCCAACCCCGAAAGGGACCCTATTGGAAGAAAGACTCTCTCTTGCCATGAGTCAGGGTCTATATTAAGGAATAGATGTTATTGAGATTGTTTATGTCTGCACCTTATATTTTGTAATTGAAATGTTGTATTGTGATGTTGTATTGTGTTGATACTGCTGAAATTGTTTTATTGTGATGGGTAAATAGTGTTATCATAGGACAGAGTAATTTTTTAAAAGCACCCTGTTAGTTTCTTTGATTGCTAGGTCCCCTAACTGGGTAGGGGTCCATTGATGCCTATCCTCTTGCATTAAAGAAAGAGGGACAGTTCCTTTGTAGGGGTATAATCACATTTCCCCTGTTATATTTTGCGTGACCCTTAAATTGAGTACAGGTTCTCCGCTGTGGGGTGGGAAAGCTGTAGAGTTCTTGTGTATATATTGTTTTCCTGGAGCTTGTGGTTGGAAGTGATTTTCCCACAGTGTTATTTTGGGTTTGACCTTGGTTATTGGTTAATGGTCACTGTGTAAATATATGTATACGATATTTAATTTTATATTTATATATATTATACATTAATAAATATTGTAAATAGTTAAGAGCCTGCCTAGAGCCTAACTGTATGGAGGAAGGAGGGAACCATGTGTCAGTAATGATGATCCCTCCCTGAGGGGTACAGGTTGTACAGACAAGACAGAAAGGGCAAAAAAGGTGGGGGTTATGTTAAGGAGCAGTACACATCTTCTGTCATCAAGGCAGGAGTGGAGGAGGGGAATACCGAGACATTGTGGGTCAGGATCCAGGGGGGGCCAGGGGAAAAGGACTTGGTAGTGGGGGTCTACTACAGACCTCCTCACCAGGATGACGAGCTAGATGAGGTATTCTCCAAGAAACTCTCAGATGCCTTACAGACGAGGGAGACAGTGATCATGGGGGACCTAAATTACCCGGACATCAGCTGGGAGGAACAGGCGGCCAAAACAAGCCACTCAAGGAGGTTCTTACACTGAGTGCAGGACCTCCACCTAACGCAGATGGTGTCCAGTCCCACCAGGAGTAGCACCTTGCTAGACCTGGTCTTAGCAACAGGGGATGATCTTGTGGGGGACCTGTGGGTACACAGTAACCTGGGAGATAGTGGCCATCACTCGGTAGAGTTCACTATTCAGCAAAGGGTGAGAAAAATATCCAGTGATGCTAAAATTTTAGACTTCAGAAGGGCCAACTTTAGTAAACTTAGAAACCTAGTTGGCGAGGTGGCAGAACTCAAGAGCATCGAGCTAATGGGAGTCCAAGGTGGTTGGAAGTTTCTCAAGTGAGTGATCCTTGGGGCACAAAAGGAGAATATCCCCTTACGCAGGAAAGGGGATAAGGGGATAAAAAGTCCCCTTGGCTGAACAGGGAGCTTCAGGAAAGACTGGGGGCAAAGAAAGAGATGTATAGGCAGTGGAAGCAGGGGACTGCCACCAAGGAGGCATACACCACCCTGGCACACTATTGCAGGGAGTCAGTTAGGCAGGCCAAGGCAGGACTGGAGCTTAGGCTGGCTAAAACAATTAAGGACAATAAAAAGTCCTTCTACAGATACATAGCAAGCAAAAAGAAAGCGCAGAGTAGCATAGGGCCCCTGCAGGACAAATCAGGTCAGTTGGTAGTTGATGCAATGAAAAAGGCAGAGCTCTTCAATGAGTTCTTTGCTTCAGTATTCCTTAATACTGACCAAGACAATCTCCCCATCTTGAGCATAGACTGATGTACAAAAGGCACCAGACTGCCAAAGGTTAGTGCTGACTTAGTTAAAAAGTACTTGGAAGGGCTGGATGGGTACAAGTCAACCGGCCTGGATGACCTCCATCCCACGGGTGCTGAAGGAATTGGCCAGTGTCATTGTGGAGCCACTGGCATGGCTGTTTGAGCTCTCATGGTGCTCCAGCCAGGTCCCTGAGGACTGGAAAAAGGCCAGCATGGTGCACATTTTTAAGAAGGGGAGAAGGGAGGAGCCAGGTAACTTTAGGCCAGTCAGTCTTACCTCTATCCCTGGGAAAATACAAGAAAAAATCATCAAAGAGTGTATTTGTGAGGGTCCAGCAGGGAAACAATGCTGAAAGGAAACCAGCATGGGTTCATCACATCTTCCTTGACAAAACTTATAGCCTTTTATGACCAGGTCACACACTGCCTTGACACAGGAGCTGGGGCCGATGTCATCTACCTGGATTTTAGGAAGGCCTTCGACACAGTTTCGCATCCTATTCTCATAGAGAAGCTAATGGGCTGTGGAGTGGATGCCTACACAGTCAGGTGGGTGGCCAACTTGCTTGGGGACCGCACCCAGAGAGTGGTGGGTCATTCTCGGCGTGGAAGGAGGTAGGCAGTGGGGTCCCGCAGGGTTCGGTCCTTGGGCCAGTGTTATTTAATATCTTCATAAGCAATTTGGACGAGGGTGTGGTAAGCACCATCTCCAAGTTCACAGATGAGACCAAATTATGGGGCAAAATTAATATACCAGAGGGCAAGAAGCAGATACAGGCCAACCTGGACAGGTCAGATCAATGGGCGAAATGTAATAGGACACAATTCAACAAAGATAAATGTAAGGTGCTCCACCTGGGAGGGAGGAATCCCCAGCACACCTACAGGTTGGTGGATGTCCTCCTCAGTAGCTCAGAGGCTGAGAGAGATCTTGGAATCATAGTTGACTCCAAGATGAACATGAGTCGGCAGTGTAGCGAGGCCATCAACAAAGCCAACCTTGTCATGTATTAGCACCTTGTCATGTATTAGCAGATGCATGACCAACAGATTGAGGGAGGTGATGCTCCCCCTCTATACAGCATTAGTCAGGCCACAGTTGGAGTACTGTGTCCAGTTTTGGGTGCCGCACTTCAAGAGGGACACGGGGGGTCTGGAGAGGGTTCAGAGGAGGGCCACTCACATGATTAGTGGTCTCTGTGAAAGAACCTATGAGGAGAGTTTGAGAGATCTGGATCTCTTCAGCCTATACAAAAGGCGGCTGAGGGGTGACCTTGTAGCCACCTATAAGTTTATCAAGGGAGGACAGCAGGGAATTGGGGATGCGCTGTTTACCAGAGCGCCCCAGGGAGTAACTAGGAATAATGGGTGCAAACTAGTGGAGAGTAAATTTAGGTTAGACATTAGGAAGAATTTTTTTACAATAAGGGTGGTCAGAGTCTGGAATGGGCTTCCAAGAGAGATGGTGCTATCACCTAACTTGAAGGTCTTCAAGAGGAGGCTTGACAATCACCTGGCTGGGATCGTCTGACCTCGGTCCTCTTTCCTGCCGGGGCGGGGGGTCGGTCATGATGATCCATTGGGTCCCTTCCAACTCTATAATCTATGAAATCTATGAAACACCCTCACCTCTCACCACTCCATTGTGATTAGGATCAGGGCACACCCTTGGGTGTACCCGGGCTACACACACAAAGCCTGGTGGATATCCAGCTTAAGCTTTAACTCTTAGGTTACCTGGCCAAATCTTATGACTCTTGACCGCTCCTTTCACTTCAGTATTTTAATTAGTTGCCTGCCCACCCCAATATCCATTCATCTTTGAACTCTAGTTAAAATATTGATGGTTAACAGCTGCATTCAAAATAAAGGAGTGCATCATGTTAACACTTGCTTTAGTGAGCTGTATAAAGTCAGTGGGTGGAAACAGATGTGGCCTTTGTTCTACCACATTAATGTTTATGGTGGAGCAAAGGGCAAGCAAACAGCATTAAGGCTCCCTGTCATGCCACAAATGCCCAAAATTTGTCATCACAGTATAGGTGGTAACAATTTCTCCCATTTAGTGGCAGATGTCTGATTGCTTTAATGTGAGAACACAGGCAGCCAGGAACTGACTGTTCTCCAGATGCCTCAGGGAGGAGCTCCCATGGCTTAAGCAGCCACATCTTACATGCCCCAGGAACTTGCATGCAGAATTGGGTCCTCTAGGGCCTGGGAGCATCCACCAAGCTGTCTCCGCTTCCAGAGACAAGACCCAAGGAATCTCTGCCAGTGCATCTCTGTAAGCAGGTATCCAGCTTGTATTGGTCTAGAGGAAAAAGCAATCAGGGCTCACCAAGGCCGAGTAGAGCAGGAGGACGACCTTAGGAAGACCTTTGAGAAAATTAACAAGGAACACATCTGCAAGGGCCCAGCAGGGGAGGTAATGCTCAGGGGCAACCAACATGGGTTCACTGAGGGCAGATCCTGCCTGGCTAACCTACTTTTATGATCAGGTCACACAGTCCCTGGACGAGGGCATTGAGGTAGATGTTGTCTTCCTGGACTTTAAGAAGGCCTTTGACACTGTTTCTCACCACATTCTCTCAAAAAAACTAGATGACTGCGGCACTGATGCCTACACAGTCAGATGAGTGGTAAATTGGCTAGATGGTTGCACCCAGGTGGTGCTAGTGGATAGGTCATTTTTGACCTGGAGGGATGTGGGCCATGGAGTCCCCCAGGGCTCAGTCCTGGGGCCTGTACTGTTTAACATCTTTATCAGCGATCTGGATGTGGGTGTGGAACGCATGCTGTCCAAATTCACTGATGATACCAAGATGTGGGGTGAGGTGGGCATGCCAAAGGGATGAAATAGAATCCAGCTAGATCTAGACAGGTTACAGAGGTGGTCAGATGAGAATAGAATGGAATTCAATGCAGACAACTGCAGAGTACTGCATCTAGGGAGAAGGAACCAGCCACACACCTATAGGCACCTATAGGCTGGGGAGCACCCTTCTGATCAACACAGTGCCAGAAAGGGAGCTTGGAGTCATTGTTGACTCCAGGATGAATATCCAGGACTCCGCTGCCCACTCCCCCCCATGTTGAATATGACCCATCCACCACCACCCTCTGAGTACGACCCTTCAGCCAATTAGCAATCCATCTGACCGTGTAGGCATCGATGCCACAGTCGCCTAGTTTTTTTAATGAGGATGGGGTGAGAGACAGGGTCAAAGGCCTTGCTGAAGTCCAGAAAGACTACAACCACGGCGACACCTGCATCCAATGCTTTTGTGACCTGATCGTAAAAGTCAATCAGGTTGGTCTGACATGACCTGCCCGTAATGAAACTGTGCTGGTTGCCCCTTAGCATCACCCCTGATGCCGGCCCATCACAGATGTGCTCCTTGATGATCTTCTCAAAGAGTTTCCCCAGGATTGAGGTAAGACTGATGGGCATATAGTTGCCCGGGTCCTCCCTCTTCCCTTTCTTAAAGATGGGGACCACATTGGCTATCTTCCAATCATCTGGCACCTGGCCCGAGCACCACGAGCGCTCGTAAAGCCGTGCCAAGGGCCCTGCAATAACCATGATGACTCAGTTCTGTCAGTCAATACCCTTTGGGTCCTACCACAGACCCAGTTACCTAGCCACCAGACCATATAGTAGTCAAGGCCGCATTTTCCCAATTTAACCATGAGGACATCGTGGGAGACCAGATCAAAGTCCTTTTTGAAATCCTTTTTGAAATATGACATCAACCTCACTTCCCCTATCCAGGTGGCAAGTTACCTGATTGTAGAAGGAAATTATGTTCGTCTGGCATGACCTGCCTGTAACAAAGCCAGGTTGGCATATCCTTCAGAATACTGCCTCCAGTTAGCCTGTCTGTGATGGATTCTTTGATAATTTTCTCCAGGATTTTCTCCAGGATTTTACCAGGGATTGAGGTCAAACTGAAAGGTTTGTAATTTTCCAGGTCCTCCTTTCTCCCTTTCTTAAAGTTAGGCACCACATTGGCTTTCTTCCAGTCTTTTGGCACCTCTCCTGAGATCCATAAGTCTTAAAATAACTTTGCCATAGGTCATGCGATGATGTTGGCCAGTTCTTTTAGCACTCTCAGGTGTAGTCTTCTATTTACTTCTTCTATGCATCTATCCCTCCTGTACCCATGACCCACAGCCAGGAGAACTGAGGACCAGTGTCTGGGGCAATGAGGTTGGTAAAGGTTCTTATCCTCAGACCAACTCCCCAGAACCCCACCATCAGTGGTAACAGGCAATTCTGAGCAGGGCATTAACAGGAGCCAATGAAAACTGCTACTGTTGCATTGCAGAAAATATGTTAGCAGAGCAGTGCTCCTAACACTTTGCACGAAAGCAGTGGCCTTGAGGAACCACTGCTACCCCTATACCCCCACTGAAAGATATCTTTTGCTCGTGCTGTGTATGAATTTCCAAGCCCCACTCCCCAAAACCACTTATTTACTTGGTGGTCTTACAGGAAACCCAACAAACGTGTTCCATGCTCCTGCAGAATCATTGAGTGGCCACCCGCTTTATGAATATTGGGTCATTTCTTTCCCCAACATGCATGCTAGTGTACACTGAGGATCCAAGGAGTGCAAAGATTACTATGAAGATGACTATTAGGTGTAGGGTGGCATGACAGTACCGCCCTGGCCCCTTGTTCCCACCACCACATAACAGCATAGCACAATGGTCACAGTGGATATACAGTGGTGGGGAGGGGGAGAGGGGCATCTGGAGGCCTTCTGGCTGCTGTGTCTGACCAGTTGACTTACCATTCTCACTGTGCACCACCGTGCACGACCAAGCCGTGATCTGAGGAAAAGCAGGGGACGGCAATTGTTGCTGAGCATCCTATCTGTGAAATGTTGCAAAGTTTCACAGGGGGTTCATGTCTCTTGGCTCTCCAGAGCCAACATCTGTATACAGAGGAGAGTCCAGCTCTGGGTATAGAATACCTCAAGGTCACATTCTAAATATATAAATTATGTTTAAATGAAAATCTAAGTCTCTATATGCTTGACTTCAGCTTCCACGAATGTTCTGCCCAAAGGGTGCCACTTGCCAAGCCTTTATGGGCAGGCACTTTCCTTTTCAATGAGGGATATTACCCAGCCACTTCACATTTCAAAGAGGGTAATTATCACATACTCAGGTCAAGTTCTCTGGCTTTGTTCGCCTGCTGCAGCAATGGGAGCAGTTGACAGAGGGGTTTGTTAAAAATTTACCACCATTCTTTGCCCTCCCTCCACCCCCGCCATTCCCACACACCACCTACTTGTATGGAATTAAGCTTCATTTCTCTAATTATCACTCTGTGTCTGAGGCAAGCCAGGAAATGTTTGGCTTTGCTTACATCACCCAATACCCAGAGCCAGGCATTATCAACCATTCCCAATAAAGAAGGCAGACATGGATGGGAAATACATTTTTATTGCACCAAGAACTTACTAAAATGACAAAAAAAATGCAGGATGCCCATTGCCCAGGTCTCTTGTTTACAAAGAAGTAGCACCTAACAAATAGGAGCCCCTCTCCTGTCAATTGGTTTTCTTTCCCAACCATGCACCCCTTGTCTGACCTGCCCCTTGCTCCCTGAACCATAATCTTGCTCACCCGGCCCTGGTGGCTTTGGGGTGCCCCTTGTTTAACAGCAATGCAGGTGGGGGAATAGGCTCAGCGGTATGTGGCGGAGCACAGGGTGCTCCTGCCACTTTAAGGGCCTGGAGCTGGCAGCCTCCAGGTGCCTGATTAGGGCAGCCATTTTGGGGCCTACATAAACCAGCCAGTTTGGCTGCAGGAGGGCAGGCAGCAACATCGCCTGGCCTTAGGGCCGCTGTGAACGCCCGGAGGTAAGGGGGAGCTGCAAGGGGATGGTAGGAGGCTCCTGGTCCTGGGTATGACCTGAAACTGCACCCTGCCGGGAGTGGGTGGTCTGGTGGGGCTCTCAGTGGCGCGGGAGCCCCCAGGAAATGCCAGGCCAGTGATCACCCCGGTGAAAGGCAGGTCGGGGCGCCTTAACCCCTAGCTCCCACCACCACCGGGTAGGTGACCCCTGAGCTGGATGAGGGCCGAGAGGGCCAGGGTTATGAGGGCCGAGAGGGCCAGGGTTTGTGAGGGGCCCAGAGAGGGCGGACCCAGGGAGTGGCAGTGATGTGGGCGAGGTGCCGCGGTTGCTCCTAGGAGGAAGGGAGTAGTGGCACGGTGAGGCCCGAGGAGTAGAGAGTGGCTAGAGAGACCCAGCCCGAAGGGGAGAGTCCCCTCGACTGGCCCATGCTGGGGCCAGGACCAGTGAGGGTCAAAAGGGCCGGGGGCCCACCGCGAGGGACGCCAAAGAGCTGGGGGCCTGGGGTCCCGACTGGCCTTGAGGTGGGCCAGGGCTAGGTAGCCGAAGGTTCCGGGGGAACCACACCCGAGAGGGGAACAAGGCTTCAGGAGGGTGAGGTAGCCCAGATGACGGTGGAGTGGCCGCCTGAGTAGAGAAGACCATAGTGGGGTCTTGCATAGAAGATTCTGGGGCCCAGTGCGGGGGCCGGTGAGGAAGAACACCATGATGCCATCTGCGAGGCTTGGGCTGTGGTATTAGGGGAGGTCGGAGCCGCAGAGCGCCCCTGGGCATCGGGGCAGTGGAAGGGCAGCCTCCCGCTTAATTATCATCTTAATTGAACTGATTATCATCAAAGGCGTGGCGGGCGAGATGAGCGGGCGGTTGCCCAGAGACAGGTGGGCAGGCCATGAAGAGCTCGGCCCTGAGTAGGCCTGCTGTCACGGTGACAGATGGGCGGACCACAGAGCTCGGCCCCGGGAGGCCCCCTGCCACACGGTAATACTTCTGGCTACCTCCTGGACAGAGGCAAGCCAAGTGGAGCTCATTTGTATTTTCAAGGGTGGGGGGGGGAACCTGCTTGTTCATTTGCTTAAGGACATTATCCTTAATCAATGCACATGTCTCCTGGACATCCACATGGCACTGTGTGGCCAGCTCAAGCAACTGGTTTATGCAGCCTAGGAGCTGCATCCTGAATTCAATAGTGTTGGCCCTGCTTTGCATCTCCCACTCATCATCTGCCCTGAGCACCCTCCCAGATTTCATCCCACCGGTCAGAATGGCAGTCACTCAGGATTGTGTGGCCTCCACCAAAGTCATGCTCTCTCTGGAGTGTCACTGCCTGTGGCAGTATTCCTGTATTTGCTCTGTTCCCGAGCTGGAGTCCTAGGTTTGGACGCACATCCCTGGCTTCCATCGGGTGTGGTAGCTGGTAACAGGGATAGGAAAACAAAGTGTTCATGGTCAAATATCTCTTCCCCAAATGTTAAAAGGAATGTTAACCATCTCCAATGCTACATGCAGAAATGCCCCAGCACATCCAACCCAATGACACCAAAACAGTGCCTGGCATAGTGGCATAAATTCCCATTCCCTGATACTTACAAGTCCCTGGCTGTGCATCTTCTTGCGTCTCAAAAACCAAAACCAATCTTTGGGTCTCAGGAACTTCTGATGCATTAACCAGTGCATTAACTGATGGTCTGATGCACCAAGAAGGTGGTCTGATGCATTAATCGGTGAAGGTGTCAGGGAGACTGGGTTCAGGATCAGGGTCACTTCTTCTTGGCCATCCCTGTCATCCAGCATCAGCAAGCAGCATGGCTCCAACATGCTTACTGTTTCAGTCTCAGGACACTCTGTGGTTCCTTCATTAGGTGTGCTGTCCAGGACAACACCACTCCCAAATACCTGGAGACAAGAAGCCTTGTCCACATCCTTAGAGAGAATGATGGACAGCTGGTCGTAGAATGGACCAATTGTGTGTACTGCCCCAGAACGAGAGTTCTCATCCTTGACACATTTCAGGGCCTTGATCTTGCTCTGGCACTGTGTCCAGTCCCAGGTGCGCCTGCGTGCCTTCATTTCCTTGGCAATTGTGACATATACTAGCTTATTCCTTCTACTTTCCAGCTGCTCAATGATCTTTTCCTCCAACCAAATATTGATCCAGTCCTTAAGTTTTTCCTGGGTCTAGTTGGGGCCACATTTTATAGATGTATTAGGCTCCTGCTCCATCACCTGCTCCATTGCCTGCATATTGGACTTGTTCTTCAGAGACATCAAGGAGCTTTTTGTGCCCAAAAAGTAGTCAAGACTGAGGTACCTTGCCAAGTCACAAAATGGTTTCTGGCAAACTTTGGAGGCTGTTATATAGACATGTGTTGAATAAACATTTTTGAAAATTCTATGTACACATACCTATGAAGATGTTAACTGTCTCTCAGTACCGGCTGTCAGGGCAATCTGAGCAAGTAACATTTCTGAACAAAGCAACGGTAATAGGCATAACCTGGCCCAAATTGACCCCCATTGTCCATAAGGATACATCAAAAATGTTCTGCTGCTGATCACACCCAAGCATCTGTGGCTGGTAGCTCTTCCTTCAGGCAAAAATTCCCCTACCCTTGCTGTGCCACTTATCAAGCACTTAACTGTGTTGGGGTTTTATCTCATCTGAAGGGATAATTCTGGGTTCATAGTACTCTGAGTCTTTGACTGCTGGAACCCCAACTTCTTTAGCAATGAATAATTGAATTATTTCTTGGAGATTAGGAGGGACCCCAAAACTCAAAGTACTAAGTTACAGGAAGTAGCTGGGGCACAGGAGATTGCAATGCTAAGCAGTACAAACATAGCATGGGTATTAATGAAGCCCTATTCCAAAACAGGGCGGGGGTCAATTATGCACCATAGTAAGTGGGAAAGGACTTGACGGTTCTGGCCCCTCAATGCCTGGCATAGGTCTTGAGGTGTTAATGGGAACTATTGAGACATAATGATGTTAAGATCAGAGATCAGAGATCAGATGATCAGAGATCAGATGATCTCTGATCATCTGAACCCAGCACTCTTTCCTGCCTATGCAGGGGGTCGGACTCGATGATCTATTGAGGTCTCTTCCGACCCTAACATCTATGAATCTATGAATCTATAATGTTCACACACCCATGTTTCAAACCTGGGTTATTGCAGGGCAGGGTGTGCCTATTCATTGATCCAGTAAATGGCAGTATCTTAACCCTAGGGTATATGAATGGGCTCCTGGGGTCATCCTAAGCCCCACAAGTGGATGGGCGGTACATCATCTGCCCCCCAAACACCCTCCACACTACAGGGAAAAGGCTTTGCTGTGCCAATGCCCAGCGCATGGCCTCCTGAGCTGAGTAATCATTGAAATGCAAATAGCAGGTCAGTTTTAATGCTAATAGATTGTATTCAGCAACCATATTTATTTGGATGACCCCCCCTAGTGAACCTTGGTACTGTATGCTAAACAGTGACCCTGCTGCATGCTGTCAAATATGGCTTCATGGAATCCAGACTGAATAAATGAAGAAGACCAAATGGAGATTCCAGATGAAATGTGTGAGGAGGATGACATGGAGAATCCTGGTGAAATGCATGAGGAGGACAAAATTGAGAATCCAGACAAAATGCACGAGGAGGACAAAATGGAGTTGAGTCTCCTGCTGATGGTCTTGGATGGTTTTGGATTTACTGGATAGCACAGAAGTGTAGCTACAGATTGCAATGTATGTTATGATGATCTTTGTACAAAGTTGCAATGACATGCCAGCATGTAAACATGGCTTGCAAAAAAAGGCAGTAAAATGTGCCATGGATTGGGAGAACCAAGAGACAGGCACAAAACTGGTGGCTGACAGGGCTCTGTGGATCAACCTAAGGAGCAGCGACCACAGGGTCTGAGCCCACGCAAGCAGCTCTGACTGGTGGAGTGAATCATACTATCAACTTGGAATGATCAACAGTGGCCTGAGGCATTCTGAATGACTAGGGAGACATTTAATCACAGAGTCTCAATGCTGGGGATGCAAACAGTGAGGCAGGAGACTGCCATGCATCAATCCACTGCTCCAGAAAAGAGCGTGACCATGGCCATCATAAAACTGGCCACCCCCACTGGTCTCTACTACATTGCAAACCAGTTTGGGATGGCTTTTTGCACAGCCAGGCTGGCAACTCATGAGGTATAGCTTCATAGATTCATAGACACTAGTTCTGGAAAGGACCTCAGAAGATCATTGAGTTCAGCCCCGTGCCCCAGGGGCAGGAAGTCAGCAGGGGTCATAGGATCCCAGCAAGATAAACATCCAAATGTCTCTTAAAGGCGTTCAAAGTAGGTGCTTGAACCACCTCCGGCTGTGGTCTATTCCAAACCTTGGGGGCTTGGACAGTAAAGAAGTTCTTCCTTATGTCCAGCCTGAAACGCTCATGGAGGAGTTTGTGACCTTTCAACCTTGTCATCCCCTGGGGCACTCTGGTGAAAAGACGTTCCCCTAGATCCTGTTAAGCACACCTGATAAACTTATAGGCGGCTACCAGATCATCCCTGAGCCTGCGTTTTTCCAGGCTGAAGAGTCTCATGGCTCTCAACCTCTCATCATAAGGTCTGTTTTCCTGATCTCTGATCATGCGCGTGGCTCTCCTCTGCACTCTCTCAAGCTTCTCCACATCCTTTTTGAATTGTGGAGCCCAAAACTGGACACAATACTCCAGTTGCGGCCTCACCAAGGCTGACTACAATGGGAGAATGACACCCTGGGATTTGTTTGAGAAGCATCTATGGATGAAAGCCAGCATTTTGCTCACTTTACTAGCCACAGCATCATATTGAAGGCTTATGTTCATCTTGTGGTCAATCATGACCCCCAAGTCCCTTTCGTCTGTTGTGCTAACCAGCGTAGCACTAACGGGCCTATAAGCATGCTGCAGGTTTTCCTTCCAAAGTGGAGAACCTTGCATTTTTTTTTGGTGTTAAACACCATCAGGTTCTCATCCACTCATTTCCTGAGCCTGTCAAGGTCTGCCTGGATCACCCTTCTGTCCTCAGGTGTGGATGGTTTACCCCAGAGTTTGGTGTCATCGGCAAACTTGGCCAGTTTGCTTCTGATACCAATGTCTACATCATTAATGAAGATGTTAAATAGTATAGGCCCTAGAACAGAGCCTTGCAGGACCCCACTGGTCACAGCGCACCACAAGGATTGACTTCCGTCAACCACCACCCTCCGGGTCCTACCGTGGATCCCAGTTGCTACAGGACATCATGATGAACAACTTTATTTGCCTCAATAACCCCCAAGAATTATTGATGCCATGTGGTTCCCTAACTGTGTGGGAGCTTTAGACAGCACACACATTCCTGTGCTATCTCCCTCACAGGTGAGCTGGTCATTCACGAACTGGAAGGGATTTTCCTCAGTTATCCTGCAAGCTGTGGTGGATCACTGGGGCTGGTTCACTAACATTTATACAGACTGGGCAGGCAGTGCACATGATATGCATGTGTTTAGAAACTTGTCGCTTCCTGGTTTGATGGGCAAAGAACACTATCTGCCAAGAGTCCCCAACAGAGTGATTTATGGTATTGCTGTCCCCCTGCTTATCATAGCAGACATGGATTACCCCATGAATCCCTGGCTTATGAAAACACATGGAAGACACATAACTGACCCACAAAAGATGGTTTTCAACTACCATCTGAGCAAATGCAGGATGGATGTTGAACGCACCTTTGGCCACCTCAAAGCACGGTTGAGGTCACTGAACTCTTGCTCGAGTTGGAGCTAGAAAACATAGTGACTTTTATAGTGGCAGCTTGCATGCTTCACAATATTTGTGCAATAAGGGGGGAGGTTCTTAGCGAGTCATGGGCTGACAAAGTGAGGGAGGCAGTGGGCAGACAGAGATGTGGACTGGCAGTGCACAGCATCCCACAACATCAGCATGGAAATGCTGGTTGGGTGGCCATTGTGTGGAATTGCCTGGCCACACATATTACAGACACTGACAATGGACTCAGTTCTTTCTAGGCTGATGGATATGTTCCCAATAACTACCACTGAATGGCTCTTCCAATAATAATAACATTTTCATTGCAACACTGTAATAGTAAGGGTTTTGCTAAATGCTAATAGCAAGAGTTTTGTATGCTGACTCCATAGTAGACTGGTGAAACAGCACGTAGCTTCTTGCTCTGTGAGCGTGACCAAACCATGAACCTAGATAGTAGAATGTTGTAATACAGTGGAATGTAGTAAACACCAGGTGTATTGGATCATGACTCATCCCCAAATTCTTAGCTTGAGATAACCAAATCCCTAGTTCGAGATAACGTTATTTACTCCAGACTATATAAGCTGTACATTCTTAAGTTACAGGGGGTTCCTCCACTCTGGCAAGAGTTCTGACTTGCGCGGTGCCCCGGCGCAGGCTATCACATCCCCGGAACTGGGACACTCCAGGGCCAGGGGAATTATGCAGGATGGCAACTGCCACCTAGAGCTGATGTGAAGTGACCATCCTCTCTGCTCTGTCCTATTGCCTGCCTCTGCAAGTATCCTTAAATAAAGCTTTGCAAGGGTGAGAACAACCGTATGTCCTTTGTTCAAGTGCGGGGAATCTTCTGAACCCAGTAGTTCATTCTAAGACAAACACAAAATTTATGGCTCTTAAGTACAATGTCTGTAGTGGTGGGAAGGAGGTTGCAGTCATGGCAGGTCGTGGAAGGGGTGAAGGGGCGGGTGGGGTTCTCCCTGCAGGCAGCTGCAGCTTCCCGTGATTACCTGAATGATGAATACCCGTCCATCACTGGGGAATGCAGCAGGGCATGGGGGAAGGAGTGGGAGTAGCTGCCCTGGTGGGGGAAGGGAGTTGTTGTATGCAGTCTTCCAGCCACAACACTGGAGAAAGACCAGTTCGGGGAGGGGACCCACACACGACTTACTGCCCAACAGCTGACATGGGTCCACACCCCTAGCTAGCCTCGACTCCCTGGATGGGCCATGTTCTGTGAAGGGTTAATGAAACCTCTCCTTGGCACAGCCAGGAAGGGTGCAGGGGTTGGTATGAGCCTGCAGAAGTCTGCAGCTTTTTGGTGTGGGGGCGTTGGTATGAGGACAATTATCAAGGCTAGAATAGAGACTGTTCAAAAGTAAAATGATATAACTAATAGCTGAATAGAGATGAAAATTGAAATAGAGATAGATAGAAATAGAATTGACAGAATAGGCTTTTAGGTGTGGGGTTGGTATAAGCCTGCCTGCAGCCTGACAGGGCGGGCTGCCTGCTAAAACTCCAGGAGCACCCACCCATGGCTATGACTGTACTGAGAGGTAGTACATAATAAATGCACGTCATGGCAAGACTGGTTAATGGGTGCCAAAATTTACTTTCATGTAGGAAAAGATCATACCCGCCCCCGCCCACACACACACTTACACACACATACAGGCAGAATAATGCTTGGGCCAGCTGCTGGCTGTCAGCTGGGGTGGTGCGACTGAGCCAAAGCCCTAAGAGAAGCCAGAGGAGCCAGCAGTGGCAGGTAGTAGAGAGGCTACGTGGTCTGGGACATGCAGGCTGCAGATTGCAGCTCTAACCCAGCAATGGCTCGTGCTGTCACCGCCACAAGATGCCTGGCCAGCTGCATGGTTGGGACCTGGTGGTGGCGGGGTGGTCCCAGTGCAGCCAGGTCCCTGCCTGGCCCAGCTGTTATTGTGCATGTTGGCAGGGTACTGCTGAACCCAGACTACACCATGGCAAGGTGAGGAGCCACCTCTGGAGCTCATCACTGGCTCCCAGATGTGGGACAGGGCAAGAGTGATGGGTGCCTGGGCCTTGGAAGGGAGGGGGGTCTGGGACCAGGGCCCAAATAAATCTTAATCCACCCATGTGAAAAATTATGGCCCCCAAAGTTCAATGGGCTAGCAGTGGGCTTGGTTGTAACAGGACCATCTGGCCAAGACATGGATAATCCACCCCTGTGAGAAGTTACACCCCTGACAGAAAAGTTCCTTGGGTAGCGGCAGATTTGCTTATAACACACACTCCTATCTGAGGGACAAACCCCTGCTTTGACCCCCCAATCTATGAGGCTGGTTTCAGTTAGTGGTAGTGGTTTTCCTACCACCCCTACCACCAGTTATGTGGTTCCTGCTTCCCCCACCACTCCATACTCCTTAATTGCATCCACCCTAGAACACACCCATGCAGCAGGCAGCGCAGCAGGTGCTACAGGTAGTAAGTTTGCCATTGAGGGGGTGTGCCTTGGCACATGTTACCATGTTAGTGGTAACTTGCACCTGTCTTATAACGGTCTTCCAGAAAACCCATGCACATGGTCCCAGGCCTGTCCCCTGGGATATGCTGCTGCCAGGTTGATAAATAGGTATAAAAATCTCCAACAGGGGATTTTGTAGCCTGGGGGGGGGGGGGGGGGGGCCAAGAGCGTGATTTTGGAAGCGTGGGGCACAACCCATCTTCTTTCTTCCCCTGAAGACCAATAAGACATTGGAGATGATGTGATGCCGCCATTGTGCACTGCAGTCTGTTTTTTTGGTTCTGTTAATTTATTCTGTTGTTTTTTACTTATTTAAGTTTTTTGTTTGCTTTTTTTGCATTTTTATATAAGAGGTTGTAATTTATACAGTTCCTCCTGGATGTGGTGTGTTTTTTTCATAAGCAGAGACAGTAGGTGGTGGAGGGGATGGAGGGGGGGGGGGTCTCCCTGACAGCAGATGTGGCTTCCCACGATTACTTGAATGATGAATAACCAGCCACCACTGGGGACTGTGGCAGGGCATGGAGGGAGGAGAGGGAATAGCTGCCTGGGGGTGGGGAAGGGGGTTGTCTTTTGCAGGATGCCAAAGCCCAGTGTGTTTGTGGCAGGGGGGAAACCACGCATGACTCACTGCCCAACACCCGGCATGGGTCTATACCCGTAGCCTCGCTTCCCTGGATGGACCATGTCCTGTGAAGGGTTAATGAAACTGATCCTTGGCCCAGCAGGGAGTTTGGTATGAAGCTGCAGGAGTATGCAGCTTGGAAGGGTGGCTGCCTGCTAAACCTCCCACAGGAGCTTCCAGGACTGCACTGAGAGCTAGTACATAATAAGTGTATGCCATGGCAAGACTGATTAATGGGGGGCCAAAGACAACAGGATGGCTGATGGGGTCTGCATGGAAACGGACCCAAGCCATTTGGCTGCTTTTTATTTATTCATTTACTTACCTGTTTATTGGAAGTAACTTATTTATTTGTTTGTTTTTTATATAAGCCAGAAGAACATATTTTTTCTTCTTACACCGTGTTTTTTTATTTTTATACAGTGGGTTTTGGACTGGTATTAATGTTTAATATTGTTTTATACAGCAATTTATACTTTCATTGTATAATGTGTAGAGCACATTTTAAAAATGTAAATAAAGATTTAAGTGTATAAAATTTGTTAGTGGTGTGGGGTTTTTTTATAAGAGGTTTGGCATCGAGGCTGAGCTGGGCCATGCATGCACCACGCAACAGCCCATAAATGCTGTGTACCCCGTGTACATCCTGCAATTTAAGCCCCCCACCCACAAATAGGCAGATTAAAGGGTACAGTGACAGCGTGGCCTGGGCCATAGCAGGCTGCATATCGCAGCTCTGCTTCTGCCCCAGCAACAGACCACGCTGTCACCATTACAAGATGCCAGGCAGTCTGCTGTGCAGTTCCGTGCCATGCCACACGCCCTGCCAGCAGGGCTGGTGCTATGGTGGTAGGGCTATAGCCACCCCAAAATTGCACATAGCCATGCACATCTGGGCATATTACTGGTTTCCCGGCAAGCGCAGAAGGCCTGGCATCCCGCAGTGATGATGGAGTAGCCCAGGCCAAGGCAGGCTGCAAATCATAGCTCTGCTTCTGCCCCAGCAATGGACCATGCTGTCACCACCACAAGATGACAGGCAAGCTGCGGTACAGCTCTGCACCATGCTGCACACCCTGCTAGCAGGGCTGGCATTAAGGTGGGGAGGCCATAGCTACCCCAAACTTGCACCCACAATTGCCAAGCGCATCTGGTTCAGTATCGATGGAATCCCCAGGGCCACGCTATCACAGCACAGTACAGCTGCTGCTGGGGTCTCCATGGAAACTGGCCCAAGTAGCGTGGGCAGGGTCTGCTTGGAAATGTAGTCCATTAACAAAAGAAAAAACATGGATGGACAAAGCCCAAGCCCAATCTCCACCCCCGTAAAAGTTTTATGGACCTATCCAGTGATGCTAGCGGTCCATACACCACTGACTATTAGTTACATGGTCCCCCCACCCCCCTTGCATCCCTCAAACAGGAACAGCATCCGCTGAATATGGTGGTGCAGCAGCAGCAAAAAAGTAAGTTTTCAATTGAGGGGGCGTGGCACTTCTTGATACTTAAATATTTTGGGGTAACTTTCAACTTATTGCCTTCCATAAACCCCTAGCACAGCCGATGTTGCCTGCCACTTGCCCCCCAGGCTATGCAGCATCTCGTGTAATATTTAGGCAAAGACAGAAATCTCTCATAGGAGATTTTGTAGCCTATAGGGGGGGAAGCCAAGAAGGTGGTTTTGGGAGTACTGGTCAAACCCCATCTTCTTTCTTCCTTTGCAGGATGCTTAGAAGATCAGAAATAGAAGGACAAAATGAAGAATAAAGGCATTAGAAGATAGAAGATAGGCAGATTATAGAAGATAGAAGATTACAGAATAGATTATAGAATACAACTATAATAAAAGAATAAAAATAGATTAGAATAGAGATAAATAGTATGCAGATATAGATAAAATAGTATATAGAATAGAGTATAAAGATAGGTAGAATATAAACTAAATATAGTTAAAATAGTATATAGACTAGAATGTAAAGCATAGAAAATTCTTTATCGCTATTTGTAGTTCTTTATTTATTTATTTAAAATGTATATAAGGAAGAAAGAGAATTTTATATTTTTATACAATTTTACATTTTCATACTGTATTTTTAATATGTTTTATATTGGATTTTTTTCTTTTTGAGGTAAAAGGTTTTTATTTTTTAAAAGATATTTGTTTTTTTAAAGAGCTATTTATTTTGTAACTGTGTTTTATACTGACTTTTTTTTCTTTTTAAGGAAAAGGCTTATAATCATGTTATGGGGGGAAACATTAAATAAAGGTTTCAATTTATGCAACTCTTTCCGGATGTGATGTGTTTTCTTCCATAGGCAGATTAGCATGGGAGTCCATGTGGTTTGGGGGTGTGGGAGGGGATGAACATGGTTTGGCATGGGAAACCCTGTGGCCAGCTATGGCTTCAGAGGGATGCGTTTCAGGAGAGGTGGGGATTATTGGTTTGCCAGTGCCCCCACTGTAATTGAGTACAAAGGAGATCAGTTTGGTGGATTGTTATGCACCCCCCCCACCCCCGGCTGGAATTTACTGGGAATTGTGCACCAAGCTTAATTCGATTTAAAGGCTGTCACTTGCAAACATTGACGCATTGATTTAAAACAAATCATTTTAAATTTAATAAACCTATTTAATTTAATGAGGATTAAACCTCATCACATGTACAAGCGCCCTGTAGGTTCCAGGACCAACTGCTCTAGGAAGCAGTCTTTTATAACTTCAAGAAATTTGGTCACTGCATCCTAGCATGATGTTAGATTGATCGAGTCTATTTGTAGATAGTTAAAGTCACCCATTATTACCATGTTTTCTGCAGTTACAGCCTCTCTCCTCCTCCTCAGAATTTTTAGTTCACTGATGCTGGCTTCATCTGACAGGGGGAGGGGGTGTTAAAAGTATATCCCCAGATGTATTTATTTTCTATAGAAACCTGGAATTTCTATCCACAGAGATTCTATGATATCTTTCTTATCAGTTGAAAAATCAACCCTATTTGATTCAATGGAAACTTTGATATAGAGTTGCTCCTTCAACAGTACAACCTTTTCTATCATTCCTGGCATTACAGCATCCCATTGATTTTCCTCATTCCACCATGTTTCAGAGATACCTATTATGTCAGTATCATTATTTACTGCTAAGCATTCAAGTTCCCCTACCTTTGATCTTAGACTTCCAGCATTAGTATAAAAGCACATATACTATTTTATTGTTGCCTGGTTGGCTGCTTCTGTCAGACTTTTTAATCATGAAAGGTCACTGCCCTGCCGCTCCTCTCTCCCTGCCTGCTGCAGCTCTATCCCAGCTGCCTAGCCTAATTGGAGCAGAGCAATTTAGGGAGTTTTGGTGAACTGTTGGGGAGGAACAGGCACTGACATGACCTGTGACAGCTCACCAAAACTCCCTAAGTGGTCCTCCAGCCCAAATAATTGCCCACCCCGACTTATACCCTAGTCAACCCTTACACAGGCCATTACTTCCAACCTAACCACTGCTATTGCATGCTGCCAGTTTTCCCCATCAACAAATGGTGCCACTGATCCAACTTAATGGGCCAGATAAAAGCTCTTCATAGGCTAAATCAGGGAACAGGCTATAGGTTGCTAACCCCTGATCTAAACCATATGTCTTACTATTTGAACACTTATTCCAAACAACAAACTAATTCCTTTTTTTATATTAATCCTGTGGGTTATCCAAACCCATCCCACACCATACTGGTGAACAGGTTAAGAGGCTGTGACTTGGATGACTGCATGGTCCGGTGGGTGGTGAATTGGCTGGAGGGTCGTACCTGGAGAGTCGTGGTGGATGGGTTGGTATCGGCCTGGAAGGGTGTGTGGGTAGTGGAGTCCCGCAGGGCTTGGTGCTTGGACCGATGCTCTTCAATGTCTTCATCAGTGACTTGGACGAGGGAATGAAGTGTACTCTGTCCGGGTTTGCGGATGACGCAAAACTGTGGGAAGAAGTGGACACACCACAGGGCAGGGAACAGCTGGAAGCAGAGCTGGACAGGTTGGACATATGGGCACAAAACAACAGAATGCAGTTCAACGGGGAGAAGTGCGGGGTGCTGCACCTAGGGAGGAAAAATGTCCAGCATACCTACTGCCTGGGAAATGACTTGCTTGGTGGCATGGAGGCGGAGAGGGATCTTGGAGTCTTGGTGGACTCCAAGATGAGCATGAGTTGTTGGTGTGACGGGGTCATCAGGAAGGCTAATGGCACTTTATCGTGCATCGGCAGATGCATGGCGAGCGGGGCCGGGAAGGTGATACTTCCCCTGTGTCAGGCGCTGGTCAGACCGCGGTTGGAGTACTGCGTGCAGTTTTGGGCGCCAGACTTCGGGAGGGATGTGGATAACCTGGAGGGGGTCCAGGGAAGGGCCACTTGTGTGGTTGACGGCTTGCAGGCCAAGCCCTATGAGAGGAGACTGGGGCACCTGGACCTCTTCAGCCTCTGCAAGAGAAGGTTGAGAGGCGACCTTGTGGCTGCCTATAAATTCATCATGGGGGCACAGAAGGGAATTGGTGAGGCTTTACTAACCAAGGCGCCCCTGGAGATTACAAGAAATAATGGCCATAGGTTGGCTGAGAGCAGATTTGGACTGGACATTAGGAAGAACTTATTCACAGTTAGAGTAACCGGGGTCTGGAGTGGGCTCCCAGGGGAGGTGGTGCTCTCCCCTGCCCTGGGGGTCTTTGAGAGGAGGTTGGATGAGTATCTGGCTGGGGTCGTCTGGACCCAGCACTCTTTCCTGCTTAGGCAGGGGGTCGGACTCAATGATCTGTTGAGGTCCCTTCAGACCCTAACATCTATGAATATATGAACACACCACCCCCTCAGCTCCATACATTGTCTCAGTGGCATTCAAAATGATGTAATCTTGTGTGACCCATCCCACACAGATGGACATAATTTTCAAGTTTCAAATAATATAAACTGCAAGTCGCCTTAGAAAATTTTAAGAGATGTTAAGTTTTAGTTAAGCAAAATATGAATTTTTCCATTTCCTGTTTGACTCAAGGTAAAAAATGAGCTTTTCTTTCTGTTTTTCCATTGATATATATTAATACATGTTAGTAAACTGAATAGTATAGGCCAGGTAGCTTATGTAATGAGTACAGAAAAGTATAAAAAGAGGTGTTATTTTGCAATTATAGGCAGTTGGGGCTGAAGGCGGCAAGGAGAGGGGCTTACTGGGCACACGCAGGGCTCCACTCGCACGTGTGCCCCACTTACCTGAACGGAGGCAGTGGTGGCAGCAGCAGAGGCAGCAGCGGGAGCAGCAGCAGCTGATCCCCCTAAGTTAAGTGGGGAGAGGAGCCGGCGCAGCTGGGGTGGATCCGGAGGGGAAGCCCCCCGGATCCCTTTTAGTTGAGCCAGCAGAGATCTGTACTCCCGAGCCGCGCACTAGCAGGGCACACAAACAGGCACGCTCTGTGAGGGCGTGCTGGTGTTTGCACTGGCGTTTGCGCAGGTGGGCAAGCAGGAGGGGCCAGGAGGAAGTCTTCAGCAAGGGAAAGGCAAAGGCACCACACCAAAAAAATTAAAATGGTATTGACACAGAGTGCTGCTAGGGCCCCTACCCGGGGGGCACCGCCTACCTGGGGCTTCTCTGAGGCCTCCACCCAGATGGAGCCCATGGGGCAGCTGGTGTCACCCTGCCCCCTGGCCTTCAGGGGATACCCAGTGGGATCGGAGGGGCAGGGAATGGGGACCCCCACACCTGTCCCACAGGTGCCCATCTTAGGGCCTTGGAGGGGCAGGTGAGAGGGTTCCAGGAGGAGGTCAGCAGGCTGAGGGGGATCAGAGAAGCAGAGGATGACATTGATGAGTATTTCCTTTCCCTGCAGGGCCATGCACCAAAGGGAAAAGAACCCCAGGAGGTCCCCTCCACAGCGAAATGGCAGAAGGTTCCCTCCAGAGCCAGGGCTGCTCACGGCAGTGTAGTACCAGATCCCCCAGTCCAGCTGGGGAACAGGTATAAGGCCCTGGCAACATTGGAGGAAGAGGAAGGAGAGGAGGAAACCTCTAGAGAGGAGGTCACTCCATGCACAGAACAGGCTGAAGGAGGCAAGTTGACCTGGAGAAGCAATGTCAGGTGCTCATCATAGACAACTCCATCCTGACAGGAACAGAGGGCCCCATCTGTCACCAAGATCCCATGACACGCGAGTTCTCCTGTCTGCCCAGAGGAAGGATTCAGGATGTGACGGAGATGATCCTAGCCATTATCCGGCCCACTGATTACTACCCCATGGTCCTAATCCATGTCGGCACTAATGATGCAGCCAGGAGCAGCCCAGATCATCTGAGAAAGGACTACCAAGCTCTGGGGGGCAAGCTGAAGGAGGCAGGGGCACAGGTGGTCTTTTCATCTGTCCTTCCAGTGAGTGGACTTGGATGACGCCATGAGACCTGCATCAGAGAGGTCAACTTGTGGCTTTGGAATTGGTGTCTCGAGGCAGGCTTCGGCATTTTGGACCACGACCCATACTTCAGAACAAGAGACATGCTCGAGTGGGATGGGCTTCACCTCTTCCCCAAAGGTATGTGTGTATTCTCTTTCAGGTTGGCTGATCTCCTCTGGTGGGCTTTAAAATAGGCTTGTTGGGGGAAGGGGAGGATGAGGATGGAGGGAGCCATGGAACACTGAACCAAGAGACACACACAAGAACAGCCCAGCCAGGACAGGTGATAAGCACAAGTAATACCCAGGTAAGAGACAGGGGCCCAAAAAGTCCTGGGATTAGGGGGGCAGTACATACACCTTCGGAAGGCCTTAAATGCCTCTACGTTAATGCTCATAGTATGGGGAACAAGCAGGAGGAACTTGCCCTCCTGCTAGCTAACACAAACCCAGACATAGTGGGGCTCACTGAAACTTGGTGGGATCCAACGCATGACTGGGTGGTAAACATCAAGGGCTATAGGCTGTACAGGAGGGATAGAACAGGGAGGAAAGGTGGGGGTGTGGCGCTCTATGTCAAAGAGCAATACACATCCTCAACAAATAGGACAGGGTCAGAGGAGGGGCAGACTGAAATGCTCTGGGTCAGAATACAAGGGGGTCAGGGGGGAGAGGGACTTAACAGTGGGGGTCTACTACAGACCACCCAACCAGGGGGAAGAGCTGAACCAGAAATTCTCAGTTCAGCTCACGGAGGCAGTTAAGTCAAGGGACATGGTCATCATGGATGACCTAAACTATCTGGACATCTGCTGAGAAGAGCAGTCAGCCAGGTCTGACTGCTCATGTAGGTTCCTAGCCAAGTTACAGGACCTCCATCTAACCCAGGAGGTACACAGTCTCACCAGAAGAAATGCCTTGTTGGACCTGGTCCTGGCCACAAGCGACGACCTGGTGAGGGGACTGCGGGTTCTCGACCACCTGGGCGATAGTAATCATCACCTACTGGAATTCACCATCCAGAACAGGGTGTCAAAGGCCTGCAGCAAGGCAGCAGCCCTGGACTTCAGGAGGGTGGATTTCAATGAGGTAAGGAGACTAGTCAGGGAGACACCGAGGTCCCAGAGGGGAGGAAACTTGGGAGTCCAATGGGAGTTCAAGAAGAGTGGTCGTTCCTTAAGGAGATGATCCTCCAAACCCACAGGGTGACAATCCCAACATGGGTCAAAGGGGGCAAGAGTGCTCAAAAGCCCCCATGGCTCACCAAAAGCATCCAGGAATGTCTCAGAACTTAAAAGGCAGTGTATACCCAATGGAAGGGAGGGTTCATCACCAAGGAGAATTATAACTCCATTGCTCAAGATTGTAGTGGGGCTGTTAGGAAGGCTAAGGTGGAGATGGAACTGGGACTAGCAACCCGGATCAAAGATAACAAGAAGTCCATTTTTTAAATACGTAGGGGGTAAAAAGAAGGTACCGGGTAATGTGGAGCCTCTGCAAGACACGCTAGGAAATCTGGTGGTCACTCCAGACAACAAAGCTAACCTCTTTGATAATTTCTTTGCCTCCATTTTTCTGAGTAGGGACTGAGTCATCCCCCCCACCGGGATCCCCAACAGACCCAGGGGAGGCACAGCCAGGTCCAGGGTCAGTGAGGACCTAGTCAGGGAACTTCTGGTGGAACTAGACGTGTTCAAATCAGCAGATCCTGATGATCTTCACCCCAGAGTGCTGAGAGAATTAGCAGAGGTCATTGCGTGACCCCTGGCACAGCTTTACGAGCACTCATGGTGCTCTGGCAAGGTGCCAGAGGACTGGAAAAGGACCAATGTGGTCCCCATTTTCAAAAAAGGGAGGAAGGAGGACCCAGGAAACTACAGGCCTGTTAGTCTTACCTCGGTCGTGGGGAAGCTCTTTCAGAAAATTATCCAGGAGCACACCTGCGAGGGACCAGCAGGGGAGATTATGTTTAGGGGCAACCAACATGGGGTCATTAGGGACAGGTCCTGTTAGACCAACCTGGTTGCCTTCTACGACCAGGTCACAAAATCCTTGGACGCAGGTGTCACAGTGGACATAGTTTTTCTGCACTTTAGGAAGGCCTTTGACACTGTCTCTCACCCCATTCTCATTAAAAAATTAGGTGACTGTGGTGTCAATGCCTACATGGTCAGATGGGTTGCAATTTGGCTGGAGGGCTGCACCCAGGGAGTGGTGGTGGATGGGTCATTTTCGACCTGGAGGAATGTGGGCAGTGGGGTTCCCCAGGGCTCGGTCCTTGGGCCCGCACTGTTCAACATCTTCATCAGTGACTTGGACGAGGGGGTGAAAAGCACCTTGTTCAAATTCATGGATGACACTAAGCAGTGGGGAGAAGTGGGCACGCTAGAGGAGTGGGACAGGCTGCAACTAGATCTAGACAGGTTACAGGAGTGGGCAGATGAGAACAGGATGGGTTTCAATACTGACAAGTGCAAGGTATTGCACCTGGGGAGGAAGAACCAGCAGCATACCTACAGGCTAGGGAATTCTCTTCTCAGCACAGAGGCAGAAAGGGATCTTGGAGTCATTATTGATTCCAAGATGAACATGTGAGGAATGTCAGGAAGGATAACTGCACCTTGTCATGCATCCACAGATGCATCTCGAGCAGGTCCAAAGGGGTGATCCTCTGCCTCTATAAGACATTGGTCAGGCCGCAGTGGAGTACTGTGTCCAGTTCTGGGCGCTGTGCTTCAGGAGGGATGTGGACAGCATTGTGAGGGTCCAAAGGAGGGCCACTCACATGATCAGGGGGCTTCAGGGCTGGCCCTACGAGGAGAGGTTACAAGACCTGAACCTGTTCAGCCTCCACAAGAGAAGGATGAGAGGCGATCTGGTGGCCACCTATAAACTGGCCAAGGGGGACCAGCAGGCAGTGGGAGAGTCCCTGTTCCCTCAAGCACTACCAGCAGTAACAAAGAATAACGGCCAGAAGCTGACTGAGAGTAGATTCAGGCTAGATATCAGGAGGCACTACTTTACAGTCAGTGCAGCTAGGATCTGGAACCAACTTCCAAGGGAAGTGGTTCTTGCTTCTATCCTGGGGGTCTTCAAAAGGAGGCTAGATAATCACCTAGCTGGGGTCATTTGACCCCAGCATTCTTTCCTGCCCATGGCAGGGGTCGGACTTGATGATCTGCTCAGGTCCCTTCTGACCCTACCAACTATGAAACTATGAATTAGATTGTTTGGTTGGAGTGCCTCTTGGCTCTCTGTAAGATCTCATGCTTATCAATCCACTGCTTGGACTTTCTAGCCTATCTGCCTAAAAACAGCAGGTCTTGGCTAGGATGATATAGTTGGGGATAGTCCTGCTTTGAGAAGGGGGTTGGACTAGATGACCTCCTGAGGTCCCTTCCAACCCTAATTTTCTATGATTTTATGATAAAGGAGACATATTACTCTTTATGGTTTGCTAGTCTCTGATTTTATTATAAACAAATGCAATTTTTAGCTTAGCATTTAAAGTTCTTTAATAAACATTAGCTGAGAGATTTTCCCATTCAGCATTGCCACTTTAAGTCTCTCAGGATCTGAAAAGTTTCATTTGAGTCAATTCCAGCTGAATTCATTAAGATAACAGTAATGTAAATGATTAAAATAGAAGGGAAAATTATTCAAATGGGCAACTTCTAACAATTGAGGAAGCATTGTATGACTTTAGAATTCTGGGAGATATTAGAGTCATTATGTAGTTATTACTAGGAAAATGCCTGCATCATGAAATACCTCAGTATCTGTCATGCACCCACCAACTAAGGACAACAGAGAGCAATTAGACTTAATGGGCATCTATACACATGCTCCAGGATTGGGGGGAGGGAGGAGGAAACGTTTTAATTAGAGCAGCTCTAGGGAGCCATTCTAATTAAAATGCCCCCAGCATTTCAGGTATTCAGCATCCCACACTTCAAAATGGCAGCGGGGGCAATTCATCTAAAGCTCATTCGACAAGCTTTAGTTAAAGTGCCCCCACTAGCATTTTGAAACATGGGGGCACTGAATACGTGTGACAGCAAGGCTACTGGAGCATTCTAATTAAAACATTCCAGCAGACTCAATTAATCTGATCATACTAATTAGCATGTGTCAGAGTAGGCATCCCACATGTGTACAGGCACCCAATGATTGCTTTAATCAAAAACAGATATCTACATTGCTGGAAGTTTTTTCCCCTATGTCTCAGCAAGGGCAGAAATCAGTGCAGTATGGTCCCTTAAAAACTAAGGGCAGGCATTTATACACATTAGGGCTGTGTGAAATTTCCCCAGCTGTTTCATTTTGACACTGTTTCAACTTGTTTTGAGCTCAGAACAGCAAAATCGAAATAAAATGAAGGGCTTCAAAACAGCTTCAAAATGAAATGAGGGCAGTCGAAACGTTTCAAAAGTTTCAAAACATTTCGAGTTTCAAAGCTGAAGCTGGGCTTGCCTACAGGGAAACAGAAGGTAAGGAGAGGGAGGGGAAAGAGGGGGGAAGGACACAGTGAGGGCGCACCTTAACACACATGGTGGAGAAGAAGCTCCTGCAGGAGAGGAAAGAAAGGCTCTGTCACAGTTTGGTTGCTTGAGATGCTGCTGGTGCTACTGTGCTGCTCCTCACTAAGTTATTATTTTACCTGTTGTTGAAAGTGGTGGACTGGATTGAGGCTGTAGGGGAGGAGGAGCCCGCACTGGGGCATGCTACCATGTCATGTAGGGGCCCCAGAGCCAGTAAGTTTGCGCCTTAACACACACACACAGTCACACATGTCAAGAGTTTTGCTTGTCAGCAGCTTGAGGTGCAGTTTCCCAGAAACCCCTGTACCTATATCCTTGAAACCTGGCAGCCTTCATGGCCTCAGAAAGGGATACCATCCCTGCTCTTTTTATCCAAATCCGCCAAAAAATGACAAATTTATAGGCAGTTACGTGCTTCCCCATGATGGCCTATAGGCAAAACGTTGAAGCAGCGTCAAAACAGCGAAACAGTTTTGACAAAACAAAATGGAACAGTGCTTTTGAAATGAAACGGAACTTGAAACAAAACAGTGTCCCGTTGAAATAGCAAAACAGAAGTCAAAACGAAATGGTGCTGTTTCGCGCAGCCCTAATACACGACGGACCTTTGCTTTGACGTGTGCTAATAAGCACATGTCAGAGCAGACTCAATTAATCAAGCCCGCTGCAAGTCTGCAGGAACACAACTTTAGTTAAAGCATCCCCGCCACTGTTTTGAAGTGCGGTACACTGAGTCCATGAAACACTGTGGGCATTTTAATTAGAATGGCTCCAGAAACTGGATTGAAAGGGCTAGACCCAGTGATGCCCTACACCTCCTCCACTTCTTGGTCAAGGTGCATGTCACAATTGAGTTTGGACACTTCATCTTGCAATGCAGGCATTTTCCTAGTAATAACTACACTGCATCAACGTCCTTTCCTTCCAGACCACGTTCTGCCACAACAGTTTGTCTTAACATCTCCCCCCTATATAGTAGGTCCAATAAATATTATGACAAAAAAAACA
This sequence comes from Alligator mississippiensis, assembly GCF_030867095.1. Classification (NCBI taxonomy): domain Eukaryota; kingdom Metazoa; phylum Chordata; order Crocodylia; family Alligatoridae; genus Alligator; species Alligator mississippiensis. The sequence continues at coordinate 81,614,270 of NC_081828.1, read as the reverse complement.
CTTGCTTCTTACATATATCTTGGACCACTGCATAGACAACAGTACTTCAGTCCTACTATTTAAATCCACAAACACAACCACCACTCTGGAATGGGCAACAGAACTATCCAAACAGATCCTTATTGTCTTCCCCTCTCCAAAAATTGAAATGGCTTAGTTGTTCCCCCTTTCAGCACAATTCCTTGGTCTGAAGGGAGACAACCAATATAGAGACTCCAAACCACAAAACAATATGTTGGCAGCGCATTTTCCAAACTCCCATTTCCCTACCATTTAGAAGCCACCTAGGACTGGAACTCACTCCCCCACCACCAGTTTCTGGCCAGACACCCATGCTTGACTGTTACATTTGACCTTAGCAAAAAGACCTGTTCCCCACCCAGCTTTGTACCCCATAACCATGTCTCTTTGGGGCAGAATATTCAGGGTTGTCCATGTTCCCATAAAGTGAAAATGTGAGTGACCTGTGGGCAGCCTGATGCTGACTGTCTGTGTGTGTGCGGGGGTGCGGGGAACCACTGGTGTTACAGCCATTCTGGAACACTGAAACTTACCAAGTGGTTGGGTGTCAGTGCTGTCTATGTCTCCTAGGGGTTGTATCCCAGGTGCTGGAAGGAAGATGGCTGGTTTGTCATGCATGACTGTGGGAGGATGATTATCAATAGTGGTGGAAATGGAGGGGGTCAGGAGTGGAGGGGTGGGAAACTGGCAGGAATATGGAGTGTATGGTTGACTGTGAAGCCAAGAGGACAGTGAGGTGTGAAGTTGAAGGGCTGGTCTGGAGTGGACTCAAGGGAACAGTGAATAGGGATGGGCCAGACTGGCCTATGTCAGTGGTTTCAGAGCTCTCGTGTGGATGGCTGGTAAGCTTCTTGATCAGAGCTCCCAAACAAAAAGAGGGATTCCTCAGTCATTGTGACCCTCCTGTGCCTGCGGCAGAGATGGGAACCAGGGGGTCCACCTTCTCTTCCTAGACAAAGCCCTCAGTGGCTTCAAGCAACACAATGGGGTTTTATCAAGACACCCCCCTGCCCCTCATCAGAATCCATGACAGCTCCACATAATAGGGGGAAGTCACCCTCCAAGCACCTAAGACCTAAATCATAATCATAGAAAATTAAGGTTGGAAGGGACCTCAAGAGGCATTTTAGATTTTCTTATGCCATCCCTTTTGTGTATTACAGGGATTTGTTTGTCCCAATGAGATCATGTAGGGAGCAAAGGGGCAACCATCTTTATTATACAAGCAAAAGGGCTTAACTGAATACCTTTCAAGCAAAAGAGCAGGCAACAGCAGTGCATAAACACAGTATAGAATAGCGCTACCTATTGGCACAAATCCTTTCCTTTTTCATGTCTTTGTGACAAGGTATTTAGCAGAATTCTCAGATTCATTAGAATCAGACAGACTGCACTACAAATGCTTCTGCTATGGCCTCAAACTTGCAACCTCTAGGTTGTCAACTACGTGCATTAGTGCCCACACCACCCCATCACCCACTGGTGTAGTTGCATAACACATATACATGCTACTTAGTACATGCATCACACTTTCACCTTGTTGTGGCATTTGGTGTGAATTGCAGTTGTGCTCCTGAGAGGCCATTTTGGAGGTGATGCATTCATAGAAAGCCTGGTTGTGGTAGTTCTTCTCACATGAGTACTGAGTGTCCTTATCACCCCAGATGGAGGTCTACTACCTCTAGCTGTCTTCATATGCCAGAGTGCCTCACAGACATGGCAGATGATGGAGGCACTGAAATTCCAGGTGCAGGTACTGTTGACACACTCCAAAGTACCCTCAATCATGCTAATTTACAGAAGACCCAAGTCCTCAGGGTGGGGTGTCCAGCAAAAAGAAAATAATGCATACCCTCACAACTGGCTCTGCATGGTGAGTTCACATGCCAGGCAGGGCCTGTCACTGAAGCAGCAGAGTCTGGAGTGAGTCACAGAGGCAGCTCCTTGAGGCAGAAAAGGATCTGAGGGATACAGTGGAAAGTAAGTTGAATATGAACCAACAGTGTGACCTTGTTGCCAAGAAGCTAATTGCATCCAGGGCTGTATTAGTAGAAGTTTTGCCAGCAAATCAAGGGAAGTGATTATTCTCCTCTATTTGACACTGGTGAGGCCACATCTGGAGTCGTGTGTCCAATTTTGGGCCCCCCATTACAGAAAGGATGTGGGCAAATTGGAAAGAGTCCAGTGGAGGGCAATGAAAATGTTTAGGGGGCTGGGGAACAGGACTTACGGGAAGAGGCTGGGGGAACTGGACTTATTTAGTCTGGAGAAGAGAAGGCTGAGAGGGGAATTAATAACAGCCTTCAACTACTGACTATGAAAGCTATGAAAATTTGAAACAGTGCCTCTAGCAGAAAAATGCAAGACAGTGACGGGAGCAAGAGTGGGTTGTGGTAACAAGCCTGCCACAAAGAAAATCAAATTCTGCTAATGACTTGCAACTCACTAGGCATAAGAGACTTGTGGTACCCAATACCAAATGCATGACATAAGATAATAACAGTCATGATAACAGTCCTTAACCTTATACCACACCTGAGTCTAAAATATAAATGATGGTTAAAAGTATTGGCAGAGACCTGACACACTCATTACATGTATGTAACAAGACTCAGAAGCCAGAAAGCCAAGTGGCCAGAAAGCCAAGTGGCCTGGGAAAAACCTACAAACTACATCTACATATCAACTGAGCTAAGTGTCACTAAAGAAAACAAAAGAACTAAAATATCCACTTCAAAGCAAAGCCTGTGAGAGACAAGAAAAGCCAAGATGCATAGAAAACCTGACTAAATGTATCTTGGTTAATACATTCCTTCTTTGAGACCTATTTCGTAAAGCAAATATCCAATAGCTGTCTAAAGTGTTATGCTAAATCAGTCTATGTGACCACATCTAACCTACTTCACACCTATTGTCTGATCCTCACTGCATCACATTTGCATTTATTAATTAAGGCATATTTCTCAAACTAGAGAGTCAATTTCTAAATATTTATTATAAACCAGTGTATTTTCCTGAAACCCACACCTATTGTATCCAATGGTCTCTTATCTTCACTATCTCCATAAGCCATTTGATGCAGCTGTTTATTAGGCTCCATTGTTAAAATCACTACTGGAAAATAGATTCATAGATTCAGATGATAGGGGCTGGAAGGGACCTTACAAGATCATCGGATCCAGCCCCCCTGCACTTGGGCAGGAAAGACTGCTGGCGTCCAGCCGTTTTTTGAAGATCGCCAGGGTGGGTGCCTGTACTACCTCTGGGGGAAGCCTGTTCCAGAACCTCACTACTCATAGTATTTTGTGATCAACTTCCTAAACATATCTCATTCAACCAATACCCATCCTATTTGATTCCAAACTGATCAAAAGCTTGCAAACTTCATAAACACACAAACAGGATATAATTGTAATATGTTAATTCTGTCCTTGCCTGCTTTGTTTGGACTTTGATTAACCAACTATCAAGAAGGAATGCTTTGAAGCTATACAATTAAAACAGTATAAATAGCAAGACAGAACTGCCAGCAAGGTGTGTGCAGTCCAAGAAAGATCAAGAAACCATCCTGCACCATCCAGCCACAAGTGAAGGAACCATACTGTGAGGCTGTACAAGAACTGCTTTCTGCCTACGTTGGGTAAAGTTCTCTCTGCAGCTAAGATAATGCAAGGACTAATAGCTCATTTTATATTTGGAAAGAGTCTTTATTCTGTCATTTGGTTTTGTAACATTGGTAATTATTAAAGCAAGCCTTTCTGCTATTCATCAACCAAGTGCTGTGTCAATTCTTAAAGCACTAGGTTAAAAATTGGGTTTCTAAGTGCAACGCAACTACCTGAAGGGTGATTCCAAAGACGATGGAGCTCGACTGTTCTCAGGGGTGGCAAATGACACAAACAAGCAGCAATGGGCACTTTTACACGTGCTTCGGAGGTGGGGGAGAGGGGGAGTCACTTTAATTAGCAGTTCCAAGAGCCGCTGTAATTCAAGTGCCACAGAGTCTCATACATCAGCACCCCTGCTCTTCAAAATGGTGGTGGGTGTGCTTGAACTAAAACTCATTCAGTGAGCTTTATTTCGAGCAAGCACCACTGCCATTTTGAAGGATGGGGACACTGATACACAAGACAAGGGAGGCTGCTGGAGCACTGATACACAAGACATGAGAGGCAGCTTCATTAATTGAGTCTGCTCCTAAGCATTGTAATTACAGCACATCAGAGCAGCCTCCCAGCGTGTCTACAGGCACCCGAAGGTGTCAATTTGCAGCAAAGGAAGTTTAGGTTAGATATTAGAAAAAACTCTCTCACAAGGAGGGTAGTAGAGCACTGGAACAGGTTACCTAAACAGACTGTGGAATCTCCGTCCTTGAAGGTTTTTAAGAGTCAACTAGACAAAGCCTTGCCTGGGATTATAATATTCTATTTGTAGGTAGTCCTGCTTTGAGCAGGGGGTTGGACTAGATGACCTCCTGAGGTCCCTTCCAACCTTAATTTTCTATGTTTCTATTATTCTAAGCAGTGGGACAGCTTCAAGAAGAGCGCCAGAGAGCGCTCTGGGCAATACCTAGCCTGTCTCATGGTGAGCAGGGCAAGCACACAGACTCAAGCCCACTCTGGGCGAGGAGGCTCTGTGGCCAAGTTCCCTAGGCTATTGCCTAAATGATGTAAAGGTTTCTCTTCTGGTATCTTCCAAGGACCTAAGATGTCAATTAAGTCTTTGGTGCTTGGAGGGTGACTTGCCCCTACTAGGAGGAGCTGTCACAGATTCTGGCAGTGGATGACACAATAGATCCCCATTGTGTTGCCAACTCCAGGATTAAGCCTTAGGGCATCTACTAATCCTAGCTTTTCTGTATTTAAAGTTTCAGAACTTTCACAACATTACATGCACATCTGGATGATTCTCTCCCTGGGGCACCTCTGCAGCCAAAGTGCCCCCTACAGATGTGGAAACCAAACTGTATGCAAATGTCTAAGGTTGTCATTATGTAACTATCTAAAGTGCCACTTTGATCCCTAAAGGTAAAATAGAATTTAACCTTAAGTCCTGCTGTGAATCTGGCACTTCCTCCTCTCCCTCACTCTGCTTCCAGTGTAATTTTTCCAGTGTCTAACTTACACTGGAATTAGCATTGAAAATATCTAAGCATGGTGTACAGTGGTACTAATATTTTTGTTAGCCTGACATCTGCGCTGTTCCTCAGAAGCCAATACAAAACAGATGCAGTCTGTGGTTCTCCATGCCTAATTGTTCCATGCAAAGTGATCCAAATTACTCAGGAAGATTCAAAAGTTACATTTCAGTTTTCAAGTATTGTTACACTTTATCATAACCTTGTGTTATACATACAGTACCTGCGAACTAACAAGCTGCTGTTCTAAAGATGTTATATTCGCAAAGGATTATGTAACATGTACAACTAGCATATCTTGCAGAGGGCTATATTAAATATGCAATTTGGATTGTACTTGAATAGCAGCAGGAACACAGAACTGCCATGAAGTAAGTAATTCTTTACTTATAAATTCAGTTTCTTCACCTGTTATTTCTCTTCCCATCATAGATCTTACACAAAAAGCTTTATAATGTCTTAGGGGAGAACTAAAACCAATTAGCTGCTTATATACTTAATCTTCTGCCTTCAGGAGCTGGCCCTCCTGGTTCCTAAAGAATTTATTATCATAATATCACTGAGTCCCATTTGTCTGTGCCTCTTTTCCTGCAGATTTTATGAACAAATTAAAAATACATTTTTTCTTTTAAATATTCTGGCTTTAAGTGTGCATATCACATAGGACTTTTATGTGCATGAAGATCTTAATCCAGTGAACACATGGAACATTTAAACATGTGACATAATTTTCAGACTGTTATCAGCTTTCAGACTGTTATCTAAATGTTCCTTTAACAGAATAAGGTTAGCAGAAAATATTTTCTATTCAAATGCATATCGGCGTGCAAACTGTTTTCCTTATCTTTTATAGTCAAACCTCAAAAACAAAAGACATGGCCGCTGGCATTTGCTTAAAAGCAACTTGGGGAAAGGTGTAGTTAGTAGCTTGGAAATTAATGCTTGCATTAATGCTTTTTAATAGAAAAAAATTATGCTTTTTAATTGTTTTAAAAATTAATGCTTTTTAATAGAAAAAAGAAAAACAAAATAACACTTTACTTTCAGCTTGGTGCGCCGGTGCTCCCCTGCGCCGAGCACAGCTCATGCACAGAAGAGTTTCGGTGGGGCATTTTGGTGCTTTTATCTAATAGCTGATTTAGCCAGCTATTAAATAAAAGTGCCAAAAAGCCCTACTGAAGTGCCAGATCTATAAAGATGCTGGGGAGCTGGGTCAAACTGATGTGCTGCCTGTTCTAGTAAAGCACTGGTTTGGTTTGGTTTGGTTTGGTTTGGTTTGGTTTGGTTTTTTCCACGTCCGTCAGTACCCTAAGTTTCAGTTATAAGGAAGAAGCCTTTTAACAGAGGAGCAGTGGCCTTGTGTTTAAGACAATTGCTTGCGACCTGTAACTTCTGGTACTAGGTCCACAAAAGGATTCAAGTGTAGCAAGCAAGTGGGAACAGGCAGAGGTACTCCGATTTCCTCCCTGTTGAATCTCTCTCCTGACCTGCCTTGTATGAGAAGATTCAGTTAGCCAGAAGAAGAGAAAGAGGAAGCATGACCATCTTACATGATGGCTGGAGCTTATATGGTGGGAGGTGGAAGAACTGAGTTCTCTTTGTGCTCCAAAGACTGCTTAATAAATAACCTACCCATCCCCATACTACTCTCCAGGGAAGTGCGAGGCAGAGGATGGACTCTCGCATCACAAGTCTCTCATATTCTGGGCAAAAAGCAGGGCAGAGTGGCACCTTAGACACTAACTCTTTCAGAGAGGCATAAGCTTTTGTAGGAAAAAGCCTATTTCATCAGATGAATGCACTTGCAGGGCACGTCCAGATGAACGTGCACATGTGGTATGCGGGCCATCTATGGCGCCGCCACCACAAATGTCACACATGCAGGCCTTCCCCATGCTGCTAATTTGCAGCTCAAGGGGTGGGGTTGACACCAGGAGATCCTTGTGTTAAAAAAACCTGCAGTGGAAGAAAGTGGGGCAGCACACATGGCAGCAGCATCCGCTGCCAGAAATGGGAGCCTGGCCGGCTGGAGCCACACTCTGACAGCCGGCCAGTCTCCCTGTTGCCAGATTGCCATTGCAGGAGCCTCGGCATGACCCCAGGACCCCAGCCTAGGTGCTGGCCCTAGCCTCCTCTACCCTACCAGGGACAATTTGCCGTGTGCCAGTGTGTGTGTGTACGGACATTCCCCAGAATAAGTAGCAGCCGCACATATTGTGCCGCTGCTATTTGTCCCCAGGGAACCGTGCGTGTGCACTTGACTGGATGTGCCCACAGAAAGCAAGAGTACTAAATAGGAAAAAAGTTTAAATACAAAGGATAGGGAAAGAGGGGGAAAGCATGGGGGAGGGGGCAATGCTGAGAGGCAAAGGTGGGTTGAAGAGTTCAAAAGGGGGAAACAAAGCGGTTAACTCATTGAGGGTCATAAGGGCTACAACATCTAGTCCAAGTAATGCGATGAGAACCCAGAGTCTCTGTTGAGACCATATTTAAGTCTGTGAATGATTTCATGTTCTGCAATCCTGTGTTCAAGCTGGTTTTTAAAGTTTTGTTGTTCTAAGAACAGCCACTCTGAGCTCAATGATGGAAATATCTGAGAAGATTTAAGTGTTGTGCCCTTCTGGCTTTTCTGCCCTTCTGGACTTGATTTCAAATCTATTTAGTACCCCTGCTTTCTGCAAGAGCATTCATAGCATCTGATGAAGTAGACTATTACCTATGAAAGCTTATGTCTTTCTGAATAAGAGACTCTAAGGTGCCACCTTGCCCTACCTTCTACCTGATTTCAGACTAACACAGCTAACCACCTCTCTTCAATCCTGGGCAAGTGATCCTACTCCTGAACTAGTGTATATAAAAAGGAAAAACTGTCCCCTCCTTTGCCAGCTGTATTTTGTGCAGAGCCTGAGCATCCAGTCTCTGTGTGCGCCAAATAAATCAGTCCCTGGGACTGTCCATGTGGAGGAATGCCTGGTATATAGATCCCTGCAAGGCATACATCCAAACTGCTTCACATTGTCACAGATGAGGCACTGCTGGGCACATTCAGAATCCAATCTTCAGGCACCTGGGGAACTTTAATGTAGAAAACTGAAGCATCCACAGATTTCAGGCACCTCCACGTTTAGGCAACTTTTAGCTAAACCTTTATTTTAGGCAGAGTTTTGAGGGTTACAGTTTTGGATTTAGATGCCTAAACAGGAAGTTATGCAGGCCATTGGCATCCAAATCCTTTTGTGATTCTAAAGGCAATCAGGACTCATAGTAGAGGTGATATCTTTTATTAGACCAACAAAATCTTTGCAAAAAAATTCTTTTGAAAAAAACGTGTTGGTCTAATAAAAGATATCATCTCTACTATGAGTCCTGATTGCCTTTTCCTCTAGACCAATACGGCTACAACCTGGATGCCTGACACTTTGTGGTTCTAATGAATTCCTTGTGCAAACTTTCAAAAATTGCTTCACTTTTGGGGCACTGGTTTCAGATATGTGACCTGAGTTCATTTGACTTCAGTTAGTGTTAGGAGCATGCAGTGTCTCTATACCAATATTGTATGTGGCATCATACACTTCAATGGAGCTTTGGTGATTTACATCAGCAGAGTATCTAGCAAGTAGGGCCAGATCCTATCCCACCAATTTGGTGTCTATGTGGACTTAGGCACCTGAAGATGATCCTGTTCCACCCTTCTTGAACCCCTAACAAAACATTAACATGCCTACTTTTGTAACAAAACAAAGTAATCAGAATGATTCCCTAATAGTACTTTGTCAGTGTAAAGCTTCTGGAAAAAGCTTTGCCCAGACCACCCACATGTGCTATACTGGGTGTGTCTACACAAGACACTGACTGTGCAGTAGCCAAATAATACTGCATGGTAGTGCATCACAGCACCAGCAGTGCTAATACACTACTGAGCAATATAATTAGGTTATTGCGCAGTAGTGTCACTTAAAAGGCATTTGCCAGTGCTACTGCACAGTTACTCGGCTTACTGCATATATATTAAGTACTTGATTATACAAGTACTAAATAAATGCATAGTAACCATGGCATGGTAGCATCTCATGTAGACATGCACATTGTGGATTGGAATAATTAGCTCCACAGTAAAACGTCACCATCTACACATGCACTAGTATTAGGGTGCAGTAAATTAACTCCACCATAAGTTAGTACTGTTGAGGACAGTACTGTCTTATGGTGGAGTACTTATGTGCACTGAAACTCAGCTGCAGATGGTGACAGGAGCTGGCTGGGGCACAAGTATGCTAAAGTGAAGGGTCTGCCTGCCACCCAACACTGCCACCCAGAGCCAGGGCTGATTCCCCAGGCTTATAAAACTTACTTATAAAATAAAATGTTTGATGATGTGATAAGAGATATACTGAGATATACTGAGCAAAGGACTTAATTCAAGTCTGAGGGTAAAATTTTTGAAATGCTAGCAGGTCTCTCTTAACAGCCCCAGATCTGCTGGCCATATTCTACAAGTAGATCTCAAGCTACTGCATTCTACATTTTTTTTCTGCTTTTCCAATCTGAATCAGTATAAAGCAATTTCTTCCACATTCATATACAACATCAGTTTTGGTGACATCACACAATAAGAACAGAAACAAAAAACAGAAAATCTTGATTGTGTCAAGCTAGTTCTGACAGTACAAATTTAACCTTTATTTTAGGCATGGTTTTGTTTGCATATTAACATCTTTCACTGCAGTTTTGTATTAATATATTTAACACCTCTTATTATAATTGCCATTTTGGAGGACTGTTCTAGTATGTTTTGATAACAATCTTCCTACCTTCTACAAATACATCTGCACCTTTAAAATAAGCACCATCTACGTCGTGAAAAGTGGATGAATATATGGGGCAGAGGGGGGTATTTCTCTAATCATCATTTCTATAACCATATCAAAATGAGTTACTGTATTAATGTATAGGAATATGTGTCCAGGTCCTATGTGGTTTATATTCTTCTTATCTTGGGTGAAGTGAAAAATTTAATTATATGAAAAAATGCAAATTACTGCCAACTGTGTTAACGACGAGAAAATTGTATTATCTTCTAACATAAATTGTCACTGAATTGAAGAAAAGGTTTTGGAAGCTGATCTGATTACTGTCAGTGAAAGTGCTCAAACTCAACTGTTGGCGAATGTCCAGTACCCATCATTGAATAATCATCACCTCATCATTCAGCCTTCTCAACTGACATGCAAAACAACAACCAAATATTCATTGCACATCTGTGCTGGACAGATTATGCATTAGCAATTCAAATCAATTCAATGTACAGGCAGTTTCAGCAAAGGCGTCTGTTTGGGTGAGATGCCTTGTTGTCTAGGATGGATAATAAGGCAACTCTGTCTAATCTTGGAGAACAATCAACCCATCTTGAGAAGGTGACTGACTACGTATGCTCTTGCCCTGACAGCAATAGAACAATGGCCCCATAATGCACTTGACTCAGCTGGTAATAAAATCTACTTTTGATTAGCAGCCATGGCTTGTGTCAATCACTGTATGATGCACCATTGTCCTCTGGTCCTGAACACAGTTTATTTACAGAGAAACAAAGGCTTTTTGGATATGGCTGCTGCCCAGAGATTGCAAAATAGATTGAGCTGTCAGCCCCACACACTAGATGAAGATTAATGAGTTGTGCAGACAATAAATATGAAGCAATGACCATAAATATGCTAATAGGTATTATCCATATACACCATAATTGCTACAAAAATTAAAAAGTAGTGTGAAGGAAATAGGTCACAGGGTGACAGATAGATAATCTTGGATGCTGGAGATCTTTGGTTCAGCTAGATTCTCTACAGGTTTATTTTCTTCAATTAAACTTTTCAAAAGACTAATTGTTTAAAAGCTGCTTGAATAATCTCTTTTTAAACAGAGGTTTATGGGAAAAATGTTTATGAAAAAGTGACTTCAATGAAACTGTTATTAGAATGAAAAAGGTGATCATCAAAAGCGTAGTATGCACTGATTAATACCTGTGATCAGCTGCCCAGCTTCATTATGAGGAAACTATACCTAAGTGGCACATCAATCAGAACTTCAAGGAAAATGTACTGAAAAAGACCTAAATTCACCACACAAGTGAATCAGGAAATTCATCAGGGAACTATAGACTCACATGTGTATCTGTTCTATTTGCAACTACAGTTCTTTTTTAAAAGACTGAAGATGGCAAAGATGTCATAGGGCCAAATTCTAAGCAATGGTTGACCCTAAATTTACAGTCCTGCAAAGACTGTTCAGTTTTGAGAATATGAGATTTCAGACAAACACAAACTTATACCTGCACAAGAAAATCAAACAGTGAAATATTTATAGACACAGTCTGTGTGTGTAAATGTTTCTGTGCCTGAAAATGCACAAGCATAGGCAACTGATACCTCCCAAATCTGGGGGGGGCACCAACAGGGCACAACCCGGGGGGAGTTCCCAAGCAGCCAGCCACCAACTGGGGGGAGTCTCCCAGAGGCCAGCTGGTGACTGGGGGGTGGGGAGGGGAGGGGGGGTGTCCCACAGCAGCTGGTCACCAAGCGCGCCACCAACACAGCAGCAGCAGCAGAAGTGCTGGCACTTCCACTGCTAGCACTTCCACCACCAACGTCCCACCAGCAGACCAATTTTGGGGGGGCACGACCACTCTCCGTGCCCCCCTACTAGCCAGAGTACTTGCTGTCATGGGGGGCACAAGCACTCTCAGGGGGGACATGTATACTCCTGTGCCCCCCCCCCATACACATTGCCTATGTGCACAAGTACAATTTGGGGTGCTTAAATTAAGAGGTTACTAATGAACATTTGGTGATATTATTTAAAGCAGAAGAAAACATTTGCTTTAATCTGTGAAACCAACTAAACTTTTCTAGAAATCTACTGTGGAAACAGTCTCTACCATGGAATTATTCAAATATATCTCTTTGTTGAGCACTTTATTTTTCACAGGTTCTGGTGCCTGGACGGAGTAATGTGACTTGACAAGGCAAGTTCTTGCTGTGCACTGGAACATCACCTGGATTGAAAGCAGGAGTCAGTTTGAAAAAAATATAAAGCTGAACTCTTCAAAGCCCTTTCCACAAATAATTCACAGTAAATTACACACAAGTTGAAAATACAGTCATACTCCTTTGGTATTGGAGGCTACGCTCTGTTTTGTGAAGCTTAAACTGAGCCTCAGTCTCTTCTCTAACTTACCTCTCAGTGAGTAAGATTTGAAACAATAGATTCAGAGGCTCTCTAAAGCCCAACAAGTGATTGATCTCAACACCAGATGCCTGTTACAGTAAATGGTGCACATACTCATTATTCATCACCCAACTTCTTTTTATATGCTTTAATTAGCACTGAAAAACACATGTTGATATTTCCTTTTTTATCCTTTGGCATTAGAGTTAGTGCTTTATTCAATCAATAGCTTTCCTTAGAGCTTTTTCTTTCGAATTCCCTGCAAACTCAGGCAAACATCAGTGCATTGGTTACAGCTGGCAAACAATTTAAAGATTTCTTTCCAATGAGAGAGAGAGCCAAAGCCCAAGATAATGACCTCAGAAAATGTACTGCCCTTACAAATTGCCACAAGCTGGCCCAGTTTGAGCCCTGACAGAGGCATGTGAGTGAAACCAGCAACTCAACTAGCTTTGATTGTCAGGTTCTTTTATAATATTCAAAAGCTCTGATTAACTAGTCAAAACTCTGAGAAGAAATTGCAAAAGGTCAATTTAGCTTGGCCCTTGTGTCATCATTTACATCTTTACATGTCAGTGAGGCCAAGAGCTAGGCAAGACTCAGAAAAGGATTCTGATTTCTTTTCTTGTACTTCAAAAATCTCCAGTGTTACAATAGCTTAAAAGCAAGCAAGGATTTCAGAAGGGCTGTGAATCCTCATGATTCAGAATGTTAGCTATCTCTACCCTTAGGGATCTAGGGAAGACACTTCCTGGGGGTCAGCTATCCAGTAACTGACTACTGCAAAGCTGTTGGCATTTCCCTCAAAACCAATGGCACAAGCCGCTGTCAGTGACAAGGTCCTGGACTAAACAGAGTACTGATATGATGCAGTACAGCAATTCCTACACTCCTTAATGCAGGGTTGGGCAAAATACGTCCCACAGGCTGCATGCAGCCCGTGAGGCCATTCAATTTGGCCCATGGGGCCCCTAAAAATATTTCAAAAATTAATATCTCTCTGCCCTTGGTCAATCAAAAATGACAGGAACCAAGGGCAGTAGGACCCAGGGCAAGCCCCGGCAGGATTTCACAACAGCAGGGCCTGCCCGGCCCCTCTGGCCCCTGCTGTAGCAGCTCACAGCCCACGCGGGGCTGTCCGGAGCAGGCACAGGCAGCCTCAGGTGGGCTGTGAGTGGCTGTAGTGCAGGGCACCAGCCACAGGGCAGGGAGGGGCCGCTTTCCCCCCTCTCCCCACCCCCCCCATGCTCAGCACCATCTTGTAACCCAGCCCCACTACCAGCCTGGGCCCTGTATGGCTCCGGGCTCACCCAGCAGGGCTGCGTGTGGCAACAACAGCTGCGGCCCCCCCACTTGCTGGGAAGTGTTTGCCACCACCGTCTCTGGGCTGCCCAGCACATCAGCAAGCTCTGGGCAGGCAGCAACAGCCAACACTGCCCTACTCGGCACACCGGGGGGGGGGGGGGGCTGCAGCTGCTGCCACAGTGCACAGTTCCAACGGGTGAGCCCAGAGCTGGCACAGAGCCCAGGCTGGCAGCAGGGGCAGGTAACAAGCTGGTGCTGAGCTCAGGGAAAAGCGTCTCCTCACTCACCCCGTGGCTAGCGTCCTGCACTGTAGCTACTTGCAGCCCACCTGGGGTTTCCTGTGCCTGCTCAGGACAGCCCTGCATGGGCTGTGAGCAGTTGCAGCAGGGAGCGCCAGCCATAGGATGGGCAAAGGGCCGCTCCCCCCCACCCCGGCACGCTCAGCACCAGTATCTTTCCTGCCAGCGAGCAGGGGATGAGGGCTGTGCACTGCCCCCCACCCATACCGCGAGGCTAGGGGGCACTGGGAGTGAGCGGGCAGGGAGCCAGCGGGATCACGGGGCCTGCACCAGTGTCCCAGGGCCAGTGCCAGCAGGGCCCAGAGCAGGGTGGCAGAAGCATGGGGTCCTAGCCGCAGGGGTTCTATGAAGCCAAGCCAGCTCCCCCCTATCCCTGCTGGTGCAGCCCAGCCTGGTTCCACAGACCCCTGCCAGCCTGTGTCCCACTTTGGGCCCCACCCCACCAGTGCTGGCCCTGTGACATGGGACCAATGTCCCAATGTCTTGGAACCAAAGACATTGGGACAATGGTCCCAATGCAAGGGGAAGAGCTGGACCGTGAATTCTTGGGTCAGCTTGTGGAGGCACTTAAGGCAAGGGATGTAGTTGTCATGGGTGATCTAAATTACCCAGACATCTGCTGGGAGGAGCAGTCAGCCAGGTATGACTGCTCATGGAGGTTCCTGGCTGAGATACAGGACCTCCACTTAACCCAAGAGGTGCACAGTCCTACTCGGGGAATGCCCTGCTGGACCTGGTCCTGGCCACAGGCTGATGAGGGGACTCCAGGTCCTCGACCACCTGGGTGATAGCAATCATCACTTGCTGGAATTCACCATCCAGTGCAGGGTGTCAAGGGTCTGCAGCAAGGCAGTAGCCTTAGACTTTAAGAGGGCCAACTTCAATGAGCTGAGGAGATTAGTGAGAGAGGCACTAGGGTCCTGGAGAGTAGTGGAACTGGGTGCCGAAGATGAGTGGTCGTTCCTTAAGGAGACTATACTCAGAGCCCAAGGGGTGACAATCCCAAAAAGAAGCAAAGGGGGCAAGAATGCCCAAAAGCCCCCCTAGCTCACCAAGGGCATTCGTGAATGCCTGATTGCCAAAAAGGAGGCGTACGCCCAGTGGAAGGAAGGGGCTATCACCAAAGAGTAGTATACCTCCACCACTCAGGTCCGTAGGGGGGGTGTTAGGAAAGCTAAGGCAGGTAGGGAACTAGGGCTAGCATCAAGGATAACAGAAAGTCCTTTTTTAAATACATAGGGCGTATGAAGAAGGCACCGGGTAATGTGAGGCCCCTGCAGGATATGCTTGGCAATCTGGTGGTTGCACCAGAGGAGAAAGCAGACCTCTTTAACAAATTCTTCACCTCTATTTTCTTGTGCAGGGACCAGGACTCCCCTACCAGGATCCAGGACAGACTCGGGAGAAACTCTGCCAAGCCTAGGGTCATGGAGGACCGGTTTAGAGAACTTCTAGAGGGCCTGGATGTGTTCAAATCAGCAGGTATAGATACTCTCCACCCCAGGGTGTTGAAGGAATTGGCATGGGTTATCACGGGGCCCCTGGCACGGCTTTACAAGCACTTGTGGTGCTCTGGCCAGGTGCCAGATGACTGGCCAATATGGACCCCATCTTTAAAAAAGGGAAGAGAGAGGACCTGGGCAACTATAGGCCCGTTAGTCTTAATTCAATCCTGGGGAAGCTCTTTGAGAAGATTATCAAGCAGCACATCTGTGATGGGCCAGCAGCGGGGATGATGCTCAAGGGCAACCAGCATGGTTTCATTAGGGGCAATCCTGTCAGACCAATCTGATTGCCTTCTACGATCAGGTCACAAATTCATTGGATGCAGGTGTCGCGGGGGATGTAGTCTTTCTGAACTTCAGGAAGGCCTTTGACACTGTCTCCCACCCCATTCTCATTAAAAAGCTAGGTGACTGTGGCATTGATGCCTACACAGTCAGATGAATAGCAAATTGGCTGAGGGGTCGTACTCAGAGAGTGGTGGTAGATGGGTCATTTTCAACCTGGAGGGAAGTGGGCAGTGGGGTCCCCCCAGGGCTTGGTCCTTGGGCCCGCACTGTTCAATTTCTTTATTAGCAGCTTGGATGACGGAGTGAAGAGCAACCTGTTTAAATTCACAGACAACACCAAGATTTGGGGTGAGGTGGGCACGCTAGAAGGGAAGGACAGGTTACTGCAGGACCTGGACAGGTTACAGGGGTGGGCAAATGAAAATAGGATGGGATTCAATACTGACAAGTGCAGGGTGTTTCACTTGGGCAGTAGGAACCAGCAGCATACCTATAGGCTAGGGAACTCCCTTCTCGAAAGCACGGTGGCAGAAAGAGATCTTGGAGTCATTATTGTCTCCAAGATGAACATGGGCTGACAATGCAAGAACACAGTCAGTAGAGCTAACCGTACCTTGTCCTGCATCCACAGATGCATCACAAGCAGGGCCAAGGAGGTGATCCTCCCCCTCTATAAGACATTGGTCAGGCTGCAGATGGAGTACAGCATTCCATTCTGGGAATCGCACTGCAGGAGGGATGTGGACAGCATTGAGAGGGTCCAAAGCAGGGCCATTCGCATGATCTGGGGACAGCAGGGCACACCCTATGAGGAAAAACTACAGGACCTGAACCTGTTCAGCCTTCGCAAGAGAAGGCTGAGGGGGGACCTGGTGGCCATATATAAACTTACTAGTGGGGACCAGTGGGGTTTGGGAGAGATCTTGTTCCCCCAAGTGCCTCCTGGAGTAACAAGGAATAACGGTCATAAGTTGCTAGACAGTAGGTTTAGACTAGACATTAGAAGGCACTACTTCACAGTCAGGGCGGCTAGGATCTGGAGCCAACTTCCAAGGGAAGTGGTGCTGGCTCCTACCCTGGGGGTCTTTAAGAAGAGGCTCAACGTTTAGCTGGCTGGGGTCATTTGAGCCCAGTTTTCTGTCCTGCCCAGGGCAGGGGGTCAGACTAGAAGATCTACAAGGTCCCTTCCGACCCTACATATATGAATCTATGAATCTATAAGATGGTGACCACGGGGCGGGGCACCTGTCAAGAGGCAGGGCATCTGTCAAGGGGCGTGGCTGCCCACGTGGCTCTCGACAGCCTGCCAAAACTGAGTAAGGAGCCCTCCACCTGAAATAATTGACTGCCCCTGCCTTAATGTAACTGAGCTATGCCATTTACACCAGCTGAAGATTTTGGGTTTAGTCAATGGTGTCTTGTTTATGCTGATAATTAGGTCTGTGTGAAGCTTTGGTCACTGATTCGATTTGGCGGAGATTCAGCCTGATTCAGCAGCTGAATCTCCAAATCTGAATCAAATCAGGATACCCTTTAATCTCACGAAATCAAATCAGAACCCTCTGAATCGATGAGGAGAGATTCAGAAAAATTAAATGATTTGGACATAGGTACAGCTTTAAAAGTTTTTTCTACTTACCTCAAGGTACGAGGCGGCTCGTGAATGCTGAGATGCTGGGGTGGATGGAGTGTCCTACAGGAGCGCAGGGGGGTCCCCAGTGCACTCAGCACCAGGACCCACAAGTCCGCCAGGGAGTGCACAGGTGACAGCTCGGTGACTGGTGCCTCCTGGGTCTGGGGGGGGCACCTGGGGTACCCCCCCCACAGTCAATCGCTAAGCCAGGAGGTCACGGGGGGGGTCCCCCACGCACTTGGTAGTGGACCCGGGAGTGGACCAGAAGTACTTCCAGTCCACTTCTGGATTCATTGCCGAGCATGCAGGCCCCCTCCATGACTCTCCTGTGGGATGTTCTATCTGCCTCACCATCTCAGCATTCGCAAGCTGCACCTGGTACCTCGAGGTATGTAGAAAAAACATTTAAAGCTGTGTCTATGGCCGAATTGTTGAATCTCTGAATCAGCATCGAACCTTCAGATTCAGATTTGGCCGAATCAAATCAGGACAGTGATCCAAATCAATAAATTGAATCATTGTCCCCGATTCAAGCTGAATCCGAATCCAAATTGAATACAGCCTGTTTCACACACCCCTACTGATAATGTCTGCAGCTCTACTAGGGGCAACAAGAATGGAAGCATACGGGTAGGTATAGCTCAAGATTTTTTTAGCACCATGTCCTCTATGCCTGTTCCCATAGTCCTGTTGTTACAAGTGTTAGATTTTATAGCCCTTTGTTCAGTGAATAGCTCCACTGGGTACATGGAAACAACTGCCTACTATAAACTGTTGCCCTCCTCTATCTCATCAAGCTCCTTAACACTAATATTAGTTTTATGGAACATTATAACCTACCTGATCCCTGAATTCTCCCCACACATGAAAGGTGAGAAAAACCCTCCTCCTTTTGATAGGCTTTGACTCCCAGTAATCAGCTTCCTTTCTTCTGCTAATTGTTTGTCTGCTACTCCTGGGAATTTCTCCACCCCCACCCCGCTTACAACTGGGGGTTTTTTGTGGGTTTTTTTACTATGCTGCGTTGGTTCTCACTGCTCAGACCTGATGAAGAACGTATTGCATTCAAAAACTTGTGTAACAGTTGGTCCAATGAAAGATATCATCTTAAAAAATCCTTCCCATTTACCATTAAAGACCTTTATAATTCTGCCTCTCCCTACTTGTGTCTATTTTTACAGCATTATAGCAGTAAGTATGATAAAGAACTTCTGGATGACAAACTCAGGATTTTTCCCTATACTGGGAAAATTGGGATCTGTCATTTACCAGCCATATTGGTGTTAATGGTGGAGGCTGTACTGAAACAGCAGCCAGGTCCTGTTCTAATATACTGTTCTAATATACTATCTAACCCTGGTAAAGTCAGTAAGAAAATATCTTGGGTAAATGTGTCATGCCCTATTTAATCCATAATGATGGGATTTTGACCACCTTTGTATTCTTGCCTAATTCTATCAGATGGCTTTAAGTATTTTTCTGTGGATGGGTATACACATGTTCAGAGCTCACAAAATCTATCTGAGAATGGCTCTAAAACAATAGTGTTTCAAATACCTAAAAACTGTCACTAAGTTAAATAACGTTGCTGTGCAAGTATTACCCATAGATTTTCGGAGTTAGGGGTTGTATGCTTAATCCTGAGAAATTGTGTTAGTTTCAGACAAATTTGCATTTTAAATGTATCAAACTGTGTCATTGTTACTTGCAGTAATATTTTATATGGGGGGGATGGAGCGGGGGAGATATTTCCTGTTTTTTATCCACTGCTAGTTTGACCAGACTGCTTAAATTGTCATAGTCTTAACATTATGTGTGACGAAGCCATCAGAAAAGCCAATGGCACTTTATCGTGCATCAGCAGATGCATGACAAATAGGTCCAGGGAGGTGATACTTCCCCTCTATAGGGCGTTGGTCAGACCGCAGTTGGAGTACTGCGTGCAATTCTGGGCGCCACACTTCAAGAAGGATGCGGATAACCTGGAGAGGGTACAGTGAAGGGCAACTCGTATGGTCAAGGGCCTGCAGACCAAGCCCTACGAGGAGAGACTAGAGAAACTGGACCTTTTCAGCCTCCGCAAGAGAAGGTTGAGAGGCGACCTTGTGGCTGCCTATAAGTTCATCACGGGGGCGCAGAAGGGAATTGGTGAGGATTTATTCACCAAGGCGCCCCCGGGGGTTACAAGAAACAATGGCCACAAGCTAGCAGAGAGCAGATTTAGACTGGACCTTAGGAAGAACTTCTTCACAGTTCGAGTGGCCAAGGTCTGGAACGGGCTCCCAAGGGAGGTGGTGCTCTCCCCTACCCTGGGGGTCTTCAAGAGGAGGTTAGACGAGTATCTAGCTGGGGTCATTTAGACCCAGCACTCTTTCCTGCTTATGCAGGGGGTCGGACTTGATGATCTATTGAGGTCCCTTCCGACCCTAACATCTATGAATCTATGAATTATCTACAGCCTGGTAATGATTCAGCACTTCCTCTACAAGTTTTTGTGCTGGAAAATATCATGGTTGAAGCCAAGCTGCCAGAGGCCTAGAGACGGGGTGGGGCAGTGCTGACTTGGGCCAAGGGAAGACCCAAGGATTTGTGAGGGACAAGGTTGGACAGAGGCCTACAGTTTATTGAAAGCACACTGGCCAAAGGCCTGGGGACTGGGCAAGGTAGGCCAAGCCAACTTCAGTGTTTAATCACACAGTACAGCTGGCTGTGAGGTGGGGCAAATCCAGGCTGGTTGGAAATTTAAGGCATAGGAAGACAACAAATAGGG
This sequence comes from Alligator mississippiensis, assembly GCF_030867095.1. Classification (NCBI taxonomy): domain Eukaryota; kingdom Metazoa; phylum Chordata; order Crocodylia; family Alligatoridae; genus Alligator; species Alligator mississippiensis. Next base: position 81,594,091 of record NC_081828.1, on the reverse strand, counting down.
GCAGCAAAGGGGACTAGATATGGCAAAGAATCCAGTCAGGGGCTTGAGAGAAGTTCTATGAAGAGAAGCATGAAGTGGTGTTGCTAGCCTGGGTCATTTTTTAAGGGCCTGACCAAAGCTGTAGAGGTGCAGCTAAAAGATTAGGCCTAAAGCCAACATGAAACTCTAAGTACAATGTGACTCATGTAAGCAGTACAAGTACCATGTCAACAGGATGTTTAATCAAAGGAAAGTCAGAGAACTCCACAGATCCAAGACGACCTGCTGCTGGTCTGCATGCCCATCCTCCTCCCCCCTCCTGAGTCTCCCCAAGTGGTACAGGTGAGAATCTATATTGCACTTCTGCGGGCAGCCTAACATGCTGGGATAAGTGTGTATCTTGTGCTTTATAAACAATAAAAGGTTGGGCTATAGATCTGTCTCTTGCTTCTTTTAATAGTAACCAACCAAGCAGTTTATGATTGCTTGCTGCCTGGGCTATAACTGGAAAGAAATAAAGATGCCTTGTGTCTATAAGAAGACTGTTTCTTGTGATTTGCTCTCCAGCTCTGGGAGTTTCTTTGACATGGTGCCTGGGCTTCCTTGCTGTTTCACTCTTGACACAGATATCACCTAAAGATGCCTGTCGCTATGACAGCATTGTGTGCCATGATCCATATATCAGAGGTGGACATGGGAGATTTGTAGAAAACCATGTCCCAAACCAAATCCCAGTAAATCTGTCATTCAGGACTAAGTCTAAAGCAGGTTGAAATCAGGATGTACCTTTGTGCCACAGGGACATTTGGGGACCCCTAGGGACTCAGTAAATAAGCCACCATTAAGTAACCTATCTTCCTATGGACGTTGCCTCCATGAAGATGATTGGGCTCCACAGTGGGACTTGTCCTTGCCTCCAGGCTACACTTTGCCTCCAGGCTACACTGTCCAGGCTAGAAAATTATTTAATAGACTTTATTTAGAATTGTATTAACAGCAAACATTACTCTCAATTTGATAAAGCAATGTGTTGTACCTTAAAAAGGCCATTTTAAAAGGCACAGAAGTAGGCTATCCTAATGTGAAGAAAGAAAGTACAGCAAAAGACTGACTGGGCAAACCATAAACTCTTTAATAAGCTGAAACTTAGAAAAGAATCCTACAAAACGTAGAAAATTGGACATATTGGAAAGAGTATAAACATGCTGTTACAGGTTACTTTTAAAACATTTTAAATCTGTGGAATCTTAAGCCATCATAAAGTTAGAACTGTTTCAGAGCAGTCACAGATTAAGGCTTTATGGGTGTTTGTACACGCCACGGCATTTGATCCTCATTAATTATCATGCCGTATAAATTTTAACTGGGGTTATTTTGATGCGTCAAGTTTCTGTTTAAGTCTTGTGTAATTCCTCACAGATTCCAGCAAGGGGAGGAAAATACCGATCTAACCCCAGTAATGTCTTTCCTAATGTATTACAGCAGGAGGAGCATGTAAACTGGCCTCCACAGTCCCCACCCCCTGCCCCCCACCAGGAGTCTCATGCTAAGTCCCCCCCACCCCCCTCATCTGGGCACAGCCACCCCAAAACCCTGCCACTTGCACCTGCCTGGGCTCAGGCTGGTCTCCCAGTAGGCGACTCCATGGTGATCCCAACGACAAGCCATATGAATCATCCCATCCCATCCCATCCCTTTCCCTTCCCCCCACATAGTGATGAGAGTTTATATATATGGATTTTTTTTTTTAACTATTTAACTGATATGCGATCAGAAATGTATGGGGTTTCATAGATTCATAGATTCATAGATGTTAGGGTCGGAAGGGACCTCAATAGATCATCGAGTCCGACCCCCTGCATAAGCAGGAAAGAGTGCTGGGTCTAGATGACCCCAGCTAGATGCATATCTAACCTCCTCTTGAAGACCCCCAGGGTAGGGGAGAGCACCACCTCCCTTGGGAGCCCGTTCCAGACCTTGGCCACTCGAACTGTGAAGAAGTTCTTCCTTATGTCCAGTCTAAATCTGCTCTCTACTAGCTTGTGGCCATTGTTTCTTGTAACCCCCGGGGGCGCCTTGGTGAATAAATCCTCACCAATTCCCTTCTGTGCCCCCGTGATGAACTTATAGGCAGCCACAAGGTCGCCTCTCAACCTTCTCTTGCGGAGGCTGGAAAGGTCCAGTTTCTCTAGTCTCTCCTCGTAGGGCTTGGTCTGCAGGCCCTTGACCATATGAGTTGCCCTTTGCTGTACCCTCTCCAGGTTATCCGCATCCTTCTTGAAGTGTGGCGCCCAGAATTGCACGCAGTACTCCAACTGCGGTCTGACCAATGCCCTATAGAGGGGAAGTATCACCTCCCTGGACCTATTCGTCATGCATCTGGTGATGCACGATAAAGTGCCATTGGCTTTTCTGATGGCTTCGTCACACTGCCGGCTCATGTTCATCTTGGAGTCCACTAGGACTCCAAGATCCCTTTCCACCTCTGTGCCACCCAGCAGGTCATTCCCTAGGCTGTAGGTGTGCTGGACATTTTTCCTCCCTAGGTGCAGCACTTTGCATTTCTCCTTGTTGAACTGCATCCTGTTGTTTTCTGCCCACTTGTCCAACCTATCCAGGTCTGCCTGCAGCTGTTCCCTGCCCTCCGGCGTGTCCACTTCTCCCCATAGCTTTGTGTCATCTGCAAACTTGGACAGAGTACATTTCACTCCCTCGTCCAAGTCGCTGATGAAGACATTAAAGAGTATCGGTCCAAGGACGGAACCCTGCGGGACCCCACTGCCCACACCCTTCCAGGTCGAGACCGACCCATCTACCACGACTCTTTGGGTGCGACCCTCTAGCCAATTCGCCACCCACCGGACTGTGCAGTCATCCAAGTCACAGCCTCTTAACTTGTTCACCAGTATGGGGTGGGATACCGTATCGAAGGCCTTCCTGAAGTCTAAGTATACGACATCCACCCCTCCTCCTGTGTCCAGGCGTTTCGTAACCTGGTCATAGAAAGAGACTAGGTTGGTCAGGCACGATCTGCCCGCCACAAACCCATGCTGGTTTCCCCTCAGCATAATTTGTCCTGCCGGGCTCTCACAAATGTGAGCCTTGATAATTTTTTCAAATACTTTACCAAGGATGGAGGTGAGACTGACTGGCCTATAGTTGCCCGGGTCCTCCTTCCTCCCCTTTTTGAAAATGGGGACCACGTTAGCCCTTTTCCAGTCCTCCGGGACTTGGCCCGTGCACCACGAGCATTCGAATATTCCCGCCAATGGCTCTGCAATGACGTCGGCCAGTGCCTTCAGCACCCTCGGATGGAGCCCATCCGGGCCTGCCGACTTAAAGGCATCCAGTTCTTCCAAGTGACTCTTCACCACCTCAGGATCTACGCATGGAAGTCTGGCGCCTTGCTGCTGCCTCTCTACAACCCCAGTGAGAGACTTGTCGTGCCCCTCGCTTAGGAACACTGAGGCAAAGAACTCGTTGAGGAGTTCAGCCTTGTCCCCCCTGTCTGTCACCAATTGTTTCTGCCCATTTAGCAGCGGTCCTATTCCTCCCTGGGCCTTCCTTTTACTCCCAATATATCTAAAAAACAATTTCTTGTTGTCCTTTACTTGGGTTGCCATCCTCAGCTCCATGGTAGCTTTGGCCTGCCTAACTGCCTCCCTACAAGCACGAGCAGAGGAGGTATATTCATCTTTAGTGATCTCACCCTGTTTCCACTTTTTATGTGCTCCCCTTTTGGCCCTTAGGCTGCCCTGGATTTCTCTGGTCAGCCATGGAAGCCTCCTGGCCCCTTTCCCTCTTTTGCCTCGCTCGGGGATCGTCTTGCTTTGTGCCCAAAGGATCGTTTCCTTTAGGCACAGCCACCCTTCTTGGGCACCCATCCCATCAAAACTCCTACTCTGCAGTGCTTTCTTGACTAATCGCCTGAGTGCAATGAGATCAGCTTTCCTAAAGTCTAGCACTTTCACCCTACTAGTTACCTTACCCACTCGCCATCTTATTTTGAATTCTATTATAAGGTGATCACTGTCTCCCAGATAGCTACCGATCTGGAGGTCCCCTATCATGTCATCTCCCGTTGCCAATACCAGATCCAGTATGGCATTCCCCCTAGTGGGACCATGCACCTCCTGTGTCAGGTGGAGGTCCTGTACACAAGTTAGAAACCTGCGTGAGCGATGGGACCTTGCTGTCTGCGTCTCCCAGCAGATGTCCGGGTAGTTTAGGTCCCCCATGACTACCGCCTCTTTAGCTTTTATGGTCTCCGAGAGTTGCCTCAGGAGCCCCGCATCTATTTCTTCCCCTTGGTGTGGGGGTCTGTAACAGACCCCTACCACCAAATCCCTTTCTCCTTGCCCCCCATGTAGCCTAACCCACAATCCTTCTACTTCCTCAACCTCGGATTCTGTCTTGATGAGGGTTGATGTGTATTGCTCACTGACATAAAGTGCAACCCCCCCCCTTTCTTCCCCAACCTGTCCTTTCTATACAATCTATAGCCCTCAATATGTACCGCCCAGTCATGGGATGAATCCCACCAGGTTGAGAGTAGCGGGTGGGTGGTGGCAAATCCAACAGCTTTGACTTTTCTGGCTTTTTAGTACTACATTTTCCAGCATTCCCAAGCTGCCAGCGCCAGTTTTCATAGGGAAGCGTCAATGGGGTTGCTTCCCCCCTCACCTTCCCTGCCCACGTTTCACTGCGAATCTGTTTGTTTAGTGCAACATATGGCTTTTGGAGAGGTATTGTGAACTGTGTTTGAAATGGTTGGTTAAAGGTGTGCTTGGGGTGAAATATGCCTCCCCGCCCCCAACCACATTCCTAAGCTGGACTGTGCACTTGCTCCCCATCTGCCTGCAGCACACCCCCACCTCCCATTCCAGCCGGCCACCTAGAGGTATACTTAACCCTTCCACCTGTCAGGGATCAGAGCAGCGCTGGCAGCTGCTTTCTGATTCCCACCGGAGCAGTAAAACTTTCACCTTGACAGGCGGGTAATTAATGGATGGGGTGAAATTAACCAGGCACAGACGCGTGCTGGCTGCAGGAGATTGTTTACTTACGTCGCCCAGATAGTGACGTGCGACACAGGCAGAGGCTTGCGTTGTTTATATTCGAGCATGTGTCTCAGGTTACAATCGACAGTGTATGACGAGATACCGTGAATGACCGGACGAGCCTGCAGGAGGGTTAGGGTACGTCGGGACCGCAATGACAGGGAGTGATTGATGGGTGATCAAACCATCAAGTTACTCTGATGATGGGCTCAGGTTTCTCCTCAGAGATTTCCCCCAGAGTTCTCCGATTTGGCGGAAGTGCAAGCTGGTTTTGTTTACACAGTGACCAATTGATTTAAGCCACGTCATCTGGTTTTCGTCTGAATCTCCAATTATATAGCAGTTTTCACTAGGGATTTATGGCAGGGATATCCCCTTTCACCCTGACCAGTCTTAAGTTTCGTTTCTTGTTTGCGATGTGGGCATAAATTTCAGAAGGCTTAAGTTTCGTTTCTTGTTTGTGACGTGGGCATAAATTATATACAGCTCTCCGCCAGGATTTTGTTTCAGGAGTTTCTGGCAAGGATTTCTTTTAACCCTTATTTGACTACTGTGTGCAAAATGAGGATGGTCTGAATGGTATCTCTTGCTAGTGGCATGGCACTGATTAACTGGGTTGTGACACCACCCATGAGATGCGATTCAGGCTGGCTAGGTGCCAGCGTGTAATGCCCCCCCCAATCACTGCCAACCTTGAAGCAGCATCTCCCTACCCCAGTCCACATCCCCCTGCACCCTGCTTGTCCTCCCCTCCATTACCTTTCCCTGCACACCCCTGCTGACAGACACAGCTGTTTATAATGTAGAATTTATTGTAATCAAAAGAATAAGTACTGCTAGTTGTTGTTAGTGTCCATTATCCATAATATGTGCTGCCAGGCAATCCCGCACAAGGGCTACCCAACCAGATTCTCCTTCTGGATATCTCCTCTGTCTCTGCACTGCTGCCAGGCCACATCTCTGTCTGGCCTCTGCCTGTCACGCTTCTTCAGCCCACAACTTGCTGAAAACCTCTCTGTGGGTCTCACAAATGTTGTGGAGCATGCAGACTGCCACTACAAAGGCCATGATATTTTCTGGCTCCAGCTCAAGCCAGCAGTTAAGCTCCCTCCATTGTTCTTTCAGTCAGCCAAAGGCACATTCAATGGCCATCCTACAATTGTTTAGATGGTAGTTGAAAACGAGCTTCTGCAGGTCTGTAACATACCCTTCATAAGGCTTCATGAGCCAGGGCTTTAGGGGGTAGGCAGCATCTGCTATTATAAGCGGGGAAACGGCAACCCCGCAGATTACTGTCTCATGCACTCTGGTTGCATAGTGTCTGTGGTGAAGTGGAAACTCCCCAACTAGCCACAGTGCTGGTCTCCCACTGCCTCTGGGCACAACGCCCACCTATCTCATCTGCCACGCCTTGCTGTTAAGTAATTACGATCTTAATTAGGTGGGACGTTGCCCTTTCTGGGCCCTGGTGCATAGGGCCTTGAGTACATGCTCCAACCTCCCCTTACATGTCTCATGTCTTGCAGATGTTTCTCACAACTGTGAGAAACTCCAGCCTGAGGCTGGGCCCAACTCATTACAGTATTAGGCCCCTTACGACCTGCCCTGTTACAGGCCACACTCATACTGCCTCCCTCTCCCTGAGGCCTCTCACACTCCACCGTCTCTCACCTGGTCTCTCTCACGCTGCCCTTGCTGGGCCTCACTCATACCAATACTCCTTTTCCCTGGAGCCACACTTAGCCTGCCCTATCATGACAGTTCCTCGGGCTTGATTCCTTTCACCCCCCGGCCAGCAAGTGCACACCCTTTTGGGCATCTCCTACTACCCTCATCCGAGCGAGCACTGGGCAGTTTGCAAAATAGTGCGCAGACTCTGCCCTTGTCTTGTAGCCAGATAACTCCCCCAGTTGCTCTCCATACAAGGCTGCTGACTCCTCCCCTTATTTCTCCATGGCTTCTCCTCAGCCACCCTCCAATTGGCCTCAGGCTCACCTGTGGACTCAGGCATCTGAAGGCTTACCTAGACCTAATTCAGTCCCCCAAGTTAACAGGACCTCAACTCATGCCCCCTACTCACAGGGCCTCAACTGAATACTTTGCCCCCTTCTCTGGGGCCCGGGGCTGAATACCCCTGCAGGCTCAGGTGCTTCTCATGGGCATGTCTGGCCCACAACTCTCCTTCTCTCCCCAGGGTCTTACACCCTAAAAGACTCAGGTGCCACCCATGAGTGTGCCTGGCCCCCATCTCCCTCTTACTAGGGTCTTGCAACCCAAATGGGCTCAGGTGCTCCACATGGGCATGCCTGGCCCCACTACCCACTTTGGGCCTTGTGCCCCATCAGGCTCAGCTGTCCCACACAGACATACCTGGCCCTAACTCCCTCTGATGTGACTAGTAATTCACCAGATGGTGGGGGCACAGGTTATTAAGTTGGCCTGCCTTGCCTTTCACCAGGATGGTCCTTGAACCTGACATTTGCTGGACCTGTCCCACCACTGGCAGGACCACTGGGCCTCCCTATCCCAGCAGGGTGCAGTTTTAGGTCATGCCCAGGACCAACAGCCTCCAAACCACCCCATAGCTCCTGCCCTTACCTCTGTGTTGTCTCCAGAGTACCAGCTCCACCAGATGCTCCTTCCTCAACACCAGGCAGCAACTGCTGCCTCCAGCCCTGCTGGCCTGAGACTTAAGATGGCTGCTCATCAGGACTGGGCTTCACCTTCCTGCTGCCTGGCCCAGTTCTTAAAGTGGCAGAGCACCATGAGTACTCTGACATGTGCCTTCCCCTTTAAAATGTTTTCTGGGGAGGGTTTTCCCCTGCTGCTCAGCCCACAAGTTCCCACAGAGCTTGCAACCTCCCTAAGTAGCAAGCACCCCACTGGTGCTCTGCCACAGTGTCCTTTCTCCATGAGGCCAGGCAGGGTGTCTTAGCACCCTGCTTCATGCTGGGGAAAAATTCCCTCCCGCCCTAGCTACCTCCTGCCCCATGGCTGGTGGGTCTTAGTTGATTACCCTCCTCCTTCATGGTTACTGGCCATTTCCAAGCTAATGAACAAGCCCTCCACAATGGAAGATTTGCTGCAGATCCAGATGCTGCTGCAACCTTCAGACCCCTACGCACACACTTAAGTGTGTGCATAGACATGTGCATGCATACACACTCATGCTACTCAAGCGACATTTTAATTTTAGAATTGGTGCAGGGCACAAAGCCTAATACTTCACCTCTTCACTATCAATGGCACTACAATTCTCATTCCTTCAGCAGGTTTAGCATCCACTTTATTTCCTATGCTGCTAATATCTTCATCTTTGTCCTGTTTGAGGGAAAAAAAGAGCTGTCCTGCTTTTTATCTCACGGTACTTGTTTTGCATGCATGTTGTTGTTATTATTATTATTTACCACTTGACTACCAATGGCTTTGTTTATTAAAACACTGTCTATACACTAAAAATCTATACATTGAACACTATCTATACACTAACTATACTATACACTATTTTCTATAAGACACTAGACAGTATACACTACTTATTACATACACTATACACAATTTAACAATTACAATATTACTAAATAAACTTGCTTCTTTCATATTGATGCTTTTCCCTTATTGATCCTGTGGGATTTCCAACCATGACAGTCTGCTGTGGGGACAGGGGGATGGGGGGAAGGAAGCCAGGGCCTGCCTGTTTCAATTCACACACACACACCCATCCATCCATCCATCCATCCATGGGCATGTTAAACAGGATATTGAAACTGGCCACAAAGCCTAATGTTTCACCACTTAACTACCAATGGCATCCTAGCTTCTGCACTGCATGGTGGGCCTTCCAACTCCACCCCCCCCCCCCCACACACACAAACACAAACAGGCAACAGCAGTGAACTAGAGTCAGTTTCAATATCCAGGTTTGGTTTGACTTGTTTGCATTCCCTTTACACCTATTTCCTCAAACACTGGTGACTCTGGTCTACACTTTGCTTTACTACATACACTATATAAGCACTGTACACTATTATGCTCCCTCAAAAAAATTACACTCACTCAAAAAAAGGCAAACAAAACCAAAGAACACAAAGAACAATAATCTCTGATGCTCATAGTTGAAATATTGTAAGTAGTCGATGCTAGCTATTAGTATTAAGTTGTGAAATTGTGAATATAGAAGAAAGTGGGCTGGGTGGGTAGGTTTATGGTATTGTTGTCATGTAGAGATGGATTAGCATTGCTTGGGTGGGATCCCCATGCCCAGGCTGGGAGGCTGCACCCACCCACTCTGCATTATTTTTTGTCTCTGGTCTGACCTGCTTGGGTGGTTGGGTGGGCTTCAACATTGTCTCAGTGAATACAAATGTAACTCACTCATGGTTTTACTATTGAAAATAAGAAGAAAAGGGTAAATAAATACATTAATGGATTGTTAAAAGAGAATGATTCCTGTGACTCCTGTCTTTTATGAAACTATTTACACAGCTCTCTGAGCAACAATTTGCAAAGCTGTTTCTGAGCTGTTGCTAAGCACCAGCTGTTGATGAGGACTGGGAGGACCCCGACCCCCCCCCCCAACCATGCATGGGTGCAGCTGCACCACCATGCCCAAGAATTAGCCTCATAATACACCAAAGAGTTGCTAATTGCCCTCTTTCAAATGTTAAGGAAGGCTCTCCTATGCCTGCCAAAGTATTGCAGCTTGCTGCTGTGGGTGGGGTGGGGGTGGGGAGTCTCTCGTGCAAAAAAGGTTCTGGCTGCACCCTGAGGCTTGCCAGGATCACTGTAAATTGGGATTGGGGGGGGATAACACAAGCATTGGACAAGTGTTGGACCTCCCATAACAGTCCACCCTGCAACTCTTTCCAGTAATGCTATGATTCCATAAACATGGTCATCACCTCTCCCAACCCACCCCCAAACCACACAATGCCATGCATGCCAATCTGCCTATGAAAGAAAACATGCCACACATATATAGACAAAAAAATTCAAAATTTTATTTAAAAAGGCAGTGCATTTACCTGTTTTTTTAATCAAAAAGGCTTAAGTAAAAAAAAGTATTTAAATAATAAAGAAATTAAAGAAAATTTAAAATAAATAGGAAAATAGAAAAATACTATTAAAAAGGCAGGATTTTCCTCCCCAGCACCTATACAGCATTCTATTACACTATCCACTAACTATACACTATTTCATATATCATTTTTATACAATATCTCTTGATCTAGCCTTCTATCTGTAGACTATCTATAAATCTATACATTAACTAAACTATATACTATTTTCTATAGGAGATTACACAGTAAACTCTAAATAACTTGCTTCTTATTTATGCTTTTTCCTCTTATTGCTCTTGGTCCTCTGTGATTTGCAACCACAGAAGTTTTCTGCAGGGAGGGGGAAGACAGAAGAGGACAGGGTTTTGGACCACAGTCCAAAAACCGCCCTCTTGCTCCCCTACCCTGCCCTGCACAAGGTTGGTGGGACATTTCTGATATTACCTATATATCACCCAGGATGTTGCACATCCTAGGGTCAGGTCTGGCAGGCAGCGTCTGCCTGGACTATTCATCATTGCAATTCTGGAATGGGAATGTCAATTATAAGAAACAGGAAGATTTGAAATATTCAAGGAAGTCTTAGTGGGTAGCACACTCCAAACATAATAGTTGCAAACTTACCATTCTGGTGCTGCCACTGTGCTCGGCAGTTATGAACACCGCAGTGGGTGCAGCAGGCAGGTTGTGCAGGTGGGGATACACAAGCACAGATGGGGGGTACATGGGTGCGGGGGGGGGGGGGGGGGGCACCTACACTACAGGTGGCAGCGGAGGTAGGGGCAAAATTACCACGGGGTAGTATATTACAGGCACACCACTGGGTTGCTCCTCCATTTCTCTTTATTCCCAACTATTAATAATTAATAATTAATTATTCTGAGTCCCCGCATCATACCATGCCCTGGCTGCCTGGGGTCAGCTGTGGAGCCAGCTGTGGAGTAGGAGGAGGGAGGGAGAGAGAGAGGAAGGGAGGGGGGAAAGGAAAAAAACCCACATAAAATAAAATCACGGTGGCACCTACTGGCTAAGGCCCTGAACTACAGAAATAGCATAGCGCCACCTAGTGGCAAAGGAGAGTAATTACAAGTCTTTATGTTGCTTACTGTTTGCACAACATGAATCCTTAGATAGGATGGTGTACACAGCAGCAACACAAAATAAAACATGTCCAAGCCGTGTTAGCTTAACATGCCGAAAAGACTTTTAAAGCAGTGGGAAATCCGGCTTGTGCAAACATAAATGCAGTTGCAGTGGGGTAAATGGGAAAGATTGTGGTGTGTACAATGCCCAATGTCATCTCAGACCTGCACAACTGTGACTTGGTATTAGAGGGCCTTTATGCATGTGCTTGGGTGGAGGGGAGGTGGGGGGACACCAATACACCTATACACAAGACACACTCCTAGTGTGTCTTATGTATCGGTGTCCCTACTCTTAAAAATGGCAGTAGGGTCACTTTAAAGCTTATTAAACAAGCTTCAGTTAAAATGCCCCCGCTGTCATTTTTAAGTGCAGGGACACAAGATGCTGGAGTCTGCTGGAGCATGGTAATTACCACGTTCCAGCTGACTCAATTAATTAAGCCGGCTCCAATACACTGTAATTACAGCATGTCGGAGCAGCCTTCCTGCTTGTGTATAGGTACCCAGAGAGCCTGGGAAGCAGGGGTGTGGACAGAAGCCAGGACTCTATCCCTCTTCTGGCATGGGAGAGGAGGGGTAAGAGTGGCATGTCACTCAGAAGTAGAAACCAGCATGTGGTTTCCCTTTCTCCAGAGCCAGCAGAAGCCATCCCGAGCCATGGGTAGGAAGGGAAAAGTCTTTAAAAAAAAGCTGTTTGAAGTTGTAACAGGGCATTTAGAGCACCTGTTACTTTAACAGGAAAGGCTGCAGAGAAGGCTCAATCAGCAAGCAGGGGAGACAATGACTGGAAGGGGGCTGGCCTTGAGATATATGTAAGGCAAGTCATCCGACCCTAGAAGCTGAAGGGAGAAGAGGCTCTGAGTAGCAGGGCTGCAGCCAGGCTCTTAGCTAGCACCTAAACTGGGGTAAACAAGACTGGAGCTTTAGGGTGAGACTAAGGGGTGGGAGAGGTCCCAGCATTGGTGGTTAGTGGGCACTATGGGGAGATGGAGGTCCCAATAGGCCTGTAAATAGGGCCATAGACCTGGGAGGAAGGCCAAAGCCCATGGACAGGGTAGAGAAGGGGCGAGAAAACTCAGCACCCCAAGGAGCAGGGAAAGGGATAGACAGCCAGGGTGAGGGCAAGACTGGGACTGAGGGCCCTGACTGACGATAAGTGATTGATTGGTGACATCTGTGAAGGACAGGCATGACTAAAAGGGGAGGTGAGGAGGTCACGAAATTGCCCTTAAGGTGGCAAGTGGAAAGGCAGTGGCTAGAGCAGATGAGATCTAGCTCTGGGATCCCTGTGTCAGCCTCCCATTTCTAATTACATATTAGCATCAAGGCATAGCAGATAAATAGGAAGGAAGGATGCTCTAAAACAGTGGTTCTCAACCCTTTTCCTACAGGGACCCAATTACAAAGGTTCATGGCCTGTCCTGACCCACATCTCCCTGGCCCTGCCAGTGCATGACCCACAGTCCCCATGCCCCTTCCAACCCGCAGCCCTTGCCCCCTTCCTCCCCCCATCCTTGTACATTTTCAAGAGAAGGTTAGATGATGACTTGTCTGGAATGGGTGGATCCATCTTAACCAGGGGCGTTGATTAGATGACTTCTTGAGTCCCTTCCTGACCTATTTTTCATTATGTATGTATTTTAATGCTTCAAGGTATTTTTTAAAAAATATTCCATTTATTTTACAAAATGACCAACAACTCCAAAAATGCACAAGTCCAAACATGATACCTAAGCTCTCTAGGTTATGAGCCATACAGCCATCTTGTCAGGGAGGAAGACAGCAAAGGGGCATTAAAATCTGTCAAAATATGTGGTGCTTAAAAGAACTGAGCTGGCATTCCTAGCTTCTGCTGGTGGATCCACCCTGATTTTAGCCGGACTGTGTTATGGAGTGTCTGTATATATAACAAAGTTGCACTGGGACTATAAGGACTCTTGCCTTCGACCCATTTTGACAGGGTAGAATAATGAGTCCTTGCTTTTCATTGGGGCCTGAGCAGGACTGCAATGCAAATTATAAACAGCAGCACTATAAAATCAAGCCAGAGTCAGCATCTAAAATGTCTGGAGTCATCTGACTGTTTTCAAAGGAATCTTTCTGCCAAATTACCTTGTTCCTAAAATAATTATGTATTTATTGTATATCCATACCTTCCAGTGTATATTTCCACATTGCTCTCTTAATGCTTCTCTAAAATGAAACCATCCAGTAAAACTCTCCTTGTTTTTATTGGGTCTAGATTAGGTTTGAAGAAGGAACCAGAAATAAGGAACTGGGAATAGGGAATTGAGAATAAGGAACCAACTTCAGTCTCATTCTTATTATCTTAAGTTATTAATTATATCAGGGTGTAACAAAGGAGCAAAGTCCTCAGTAGTGCCAACTAATAATTCATAGGGCAGAGACCTGTTTCATTTTTCAGTAAATAGAAACTGAAACCTAGCGCACACAGTTTACATTTCCTAAGTTTCAGTTTCATTTCTTTCCTACTGTACTGGGACCATGACCTGAGAGAGTACAAAAAGACACGATCTGAGCTTTAGAGCTCATTGCCTTCCAAAGCAGCAGCAGCAGCAAGATGTCTGACCAAAATGTCCAGAAGGCTGGTTTCACCCCAGATGGGATAAAAGGAGGATCACTTGCCTCCACGATGATGTCCTCTGAGGCAAAGAGCTGTAGTGGGGGTGTGCATTCTGGGGGACCTACGTCTACTCTTCAAACAATGGGTATGTGCTGAAATTTACTCTCTTTCTCACTGAAAATAAATCAAAGGCATGACAGGTACTCCACCTGAGGGAGGAAAGGTAAAAAAAAAGAACTTAATACTGAATATACAGTTCTGTCTTTTGAGAGCAGGGAGGGAACTTTCTCGGTTACAATGAAAATTAAAATAATAAAAATTGTGCTTATTATTTGAGTTTGTATAAATCCCTACTGTAAATGTGCATACATATATGCAGTGAGCATTCTTTAAAAACTTTCTACTTGTTAATACAATCATTTAAACATTATTTCTGAGTTTTGGAATAATTATTATTGATAGTTTGTACACATACAATGGAATCACAATAATATTGAAAGTAATTGCGGAAGTGATAAAGAATATAATTAAGGGTGCTAACTGTGCATATATTTCACTGTAAGCTATCAGATATTTTATACATCGTGTGTATAAGTCTCTCTCTCTCTCTCACACACACACAACACACATTCAGGGGAACCGTTAAAAACTAGCATATATTATATTACATTAAATCAGGAATGGGAAATTATTTTGGCTGGCGGGCCACTTAATGAATTTTGTTGAGCTGCCAAGGGCCACACACGCACAATCTTTTAAAAGATATCATTTTAACAAATTATAAGTAGAAAAATCAAATCTTATACTCAAAATCAAACATCTACTGTAACATATTTTAATTTTATTTAAAAAAAATAGACCTCCTCTGAGCATAGATTGAATAGACATTAGGACTGGAAGGGACCTCGGAAGATCATTAAGTCCTATATGACGTGGCACCCATAGAAATATCTCAAGTTCTAATTTATGCAGTACATCATGACTAGAATGAAACAAACCCATAGATCTACCCAGCGGGGTGGGAGAAGACACATTAGCCCAAAAGAAGGGGAAACTATATCTCTATGGAGACTCATCACCATCATCCTGAAAGAGCAGAGGGGGAAGACAGGGAAGGTTTTGGCTAGTGGTGAACCCACAGCTCTAGCTCTTTATTTAGCTACCTAAATTATTACCTGTTTTGATGTTTGTATGCATCTTAACACCAAGGTGTCTGGGAAGTCTTTTGCTTCAGAGCTGATCCCCCTGTTCTGTCAGAAAAGGCTGAGCTTGTGTGCTGGCAGTCCTGTCTGTCTCTCTCCTGCCCAGTGGCCCTACCCTTTCATAGATTTCATAGAAATTCAGGCTGGAAGGGACCCCAAAGGATCATCGAGTCCAGCCCCCTGCCCCAGGGGCAGGAAGTCAGCAGGGGTCATAGGATCCCAGCAAGAAAAAAATCCAAATTTCTCTTGAAGGCATTCAAAGTAGGTGCTTGAACCAACTCCAATGGCATGCTCTTCCAAACCTTGGGGGCTCGGACAGTAAAGAAATTCTTCCTTATGTCCAACCTCAAACAGTCTTGCAGGAGTTTATAACTTTTTGACTTTGTCATCCCCTGGGGCGCTCTGGTGAACAATTGTTCCCCCAGATCCTGGTGGACACCCCTGATAAACTTATAGGTGGCCATCAGTGCTTTTCCAGGCTAAAGAGCCCCATGGCTGTCAGCCTGTCGTCGTAAGGTCTGTTTTCCTGACGTCTGATCATGTGCGTGGCTCTCCTCTGCAACCTCTCAAGCTTCTCCACATCCTTTTTGAATTGTGGAGCCCAAAACTGGACGCAGTACTCCAGCTGCGGCCTCACCAAGGCCGGGTACAAGGGGAGAATGACGTCCTGGGATTTGCTTGAGAAGCATCTATGGATGCAAGCCAGAGTTTTGCTTGCTTTACTAGCCACAGCATCACATTGCAGGCTCATGTTCGTCTTGTGGTCAATCATGACCCCCCAGTCCCTTTCATCCGTAGTGCTAGCCAGCATAGCACTGCTGAGCCTATAAGGACGCTGCAGGTTTTTCTTCCCAAGATGGAGAACCTTGCTTTTTTGGTGTCAAACACCATCAGGCTCTCATCTGCCCATTTCCTGAGCCTGTCAAGGTCAACCTGGATCACTCTCCTGTCCTCAGGTGTGGATGCCTTACCCCAAAGTTTGGTATCATTGGCGAGCTTGGCCAGTCCACTTCTGACTTCAGTGTCCACATCATCAATGAAGATGTTGAACAATATAGACCCAAGGACAGAGCCTCGAGGGACCCCACTGGTCACAGGGCACCATGACGATTGACTTCTGTCAACTATCACCCTCTGGGTCCAACCGCGAAGCCAATTCCCCAGCCAGCAGATCGTGGTGGACCCAAGACAGCAGTTGGCCAGTTTTGCCAAGAGGTGATCATGGGATACCAGATCGAAGGCTTTAAGTCAGTATATACAACATCAATCTCCTCTCCCTTGTCCAGGTGATAGGTAACCTTGTTGTAAAAGGAAATAAGATTGGTCAAGCAAGACCTACCAGCAACAAACCCATGCTGGCTGTCCCTCAGGATGTTGCCATCAGCCGGTCTGTTAAGAATGGCCTGTTTGATAATCTTTTCTAAGACCTTCCCCAGGATAACCACATACAACACACAAACCAGGGGGTATAGGAATCCCAATTTAGGCCAACAGCTAATGTGTACTCAGGGTGTGGAACATCAACATTTGTAAATACTGTCTACCTAGTAGGGTCTTGAACCCTCAGCTTTTCAATTACACAAGTACCCCCATGCCCTGACTATAGCTTATCCTATAGCTTCTTCCCTGTTGAAGCTAATTCACTTTTTGGTGAACACACAAGCACCTAACTCTCCCCATGCATTGAATAGAAAAGGTACCTTACCTCAGGGTGAAAGGAGAGGGTCTATTCTGATTCGAATCCTTTGTTTAATAATGCTGCTTCCAACCCTCCTTCCTCTAATTATGATCCTCATAAACATATTCTCCTCTACATTTTTCCCATCATGAGCATGCTTAGAAATGTGTCTGATTCTGCCTCAGCATGTGAATATTATTCAGTACCAACCTTATTCTATATAGATTTTTATACTGCACTCATCAGCATAGTATCAAAATGTCCTTAAGTAGTGACTTAAGAAATTTTCATCATACAGTTGTTTTCTCATCTTCTCCTCAAGGGGGGAGCCATGTTCAGTGGAGTACTTTGAGATATAATTCTCTCTCTCTGACACATACACGCACACATGTTACTGCATGACTCTTCCTGAGAATGCAGTCAGAGCAAAGAAACTGGAAAGGAGGTGGTAAGATGTGTAAGGGAACACCTATGGGAGTTCCCTAAGTGGAACAGTCCCTAGAACAGTTCCGTCTCCTGCAGGCAAACTTTACCCTTGTTAGAGAAAGTGCCATTGTTACATCCTACAATCTTCATTCCATAACTTTAGT
Organism: Alligator mississippiensis; assembly: GCF_030867095.1. Lineage (NCBI taxonomy): Eukaryota > Metazoa > Chordata > Crocodylia > Alligatoridae > Alligator > Alligator mississippiensis. The sequence goes on along the minus strand of NC_081828.1, from coordinate 81,576,793 downwards.
TTATCTTTTTGATTAAGGCTCTCTTATCAGTGGAGATGCATTACACGGGTCATTCCAAATATTTACACCTAGGAACTCATGAAAATGTTACAAAACCAGTGTCTGAATAAAATGTTGCTGTTTTGCCCTGAAACCAGCAGCAGCCAGCAAGCTACACATTACTGGGATTCATACACATTGTTGGAATGGGATGAGTTATTAGCAGTCTCCTTTTATTTTGATAATGATATTTAAAACATTTTGTAAAAATAAACTATTGTATGACACTGAAATTCCCTATTGTTCAGTGAAGTTCCTTCCAACATGAAGATCTTTGTTTTAACACAGTCTTTGTAACCATTCTAGGGGCCAAAAGCTCAACCCATTCATCAGGTTTTACTAGTCTTGGGATCTCCAGTAGATCTGAGGCATCTACCATGATGTGCAAGGAAGCCAAGACCCACCAAGGAGGAACACCACGGGGTGGGACTACAGCTTCCGTCCAGTCCATTTGTAAGTTGGAGTCATTTTGTTCTTTATAATCAGGGTTGGCAACCAGCTCATGGAGCCTTTGGATCCAGCTCATGGAGCCATGGCATTGGCAGCATAGAGTGGCAGGGGACTCTGCTCACACCACGCTGCAGCTGGGTAGAAAGGAGAAGGAGCAAAGTAAGGTGGCTGGGTTCTAGTGCCAGGCTACCGTGGACCTAAGCTGGGCCATTCTAGCTTTCTGCCAAAAAATGCTACCAATCCTTGATTTATAGCACAACAGGGGCATGTCTAAGAATATACAAACATCAGTACCCATTACTTAAATATGTATTTGCTATATGAGCAGGTATGACTACAGAAAGACACTGCATTATGCTACAACAATGTTTCTCCTGTTTGCTACTAGATCTGTGATTCTCAAATCAGGGTGCCTTAGCACCCTGGGCTTCTGCCCAATATTAACATTGATAGGTATGTAAACACCTTTACATGATTCTCAAGATAAACTCAGAGATTTCAAGGAGTAACCCATAGTGTCAAAAACATTCTGCCCTGCTGTGGTTTTCCTGAGTTCTTTGCAGCAGAAGAATTGTTCTATTATTTTTCTGTCAAAAATTGAGTGAAAGCTAAGAGCTGGCATTTTCCAAGGGATGCCTTGAGTCTAAAATGGTTCAGAACTACTGTACTAAAAGATATAGTGGGACGCAGAAATGGGAAGTCAACAATATGCAGATAGACACAGCAGTTGCAAAAGGCAGCAAAAATAGAATGCACTAATGCATTATCATGCAATACAGTGACCATTAATGTTAGACTCCATCTGCATTAGCATCACACTAGGAAAGGGAGTTAACTGTTCTTCTATGAGCCCATTAGCCCCACAAGAGAAAAACTTCAAAATTTTGCATTTTTGCTAACACTGCTTCAGCTTCCTCAATTGTAGCAAGCCTATAATTCCCAAGAAAGCAGGGATGCCAAGCGAGACTAGCATTAAGTCCATGACTCATAATGTTTCCAGAACAGTTACATTTAATACGGCGTTAAAAGCACTGATAGCAACTGTTGGCCAATCTACATTGCGCTTCCAATATTGCTAGCACCAGTGGAGATAAACAAGGCGTAAAAATAATAGGCCATGTTAAAAAGATGGCTTAATGTAAGGAATGGCTTTACAAGTTGAGCTAGGCTACTGCTGGAACTCTGGAACAGACTATTACAGAGACATGACTGAGAGATGAAGGTGGCTGTAAACAAAAGAGACTGAAAAATATCTGTAAACTCATTGAGGCATGCAAGATATCTCCTTTTGTGCTTGTACAGAGTTTAGTATGTAACCCCTGGCATGTGGTGCTAACCGCGGCTGTGTCCAATTTTTCAGGACCTGGGGTGCCAGGTAGCTCTGCCCCCTGCTCAGCTCACCTAGAAGTTGTGCGGGCCGGGAGCGGTCCGAGGCCCTTTTTTTGCACGGCGGGCTGTGGCCAGCAGCCCGGACACGCCGGGTCGGGGAAGGCAGGCAGCACGCTAGAATTAGGCATGGACGCTTAATGGTTGATTTAAGATTGTTTACTTACACCGTAGATGGTCGCGGTGCAGGCTGGAAAACTTCCAGGAAAACTTCACTTAAGTCCCAGTTTAAGGACTCGGAAAGAGCTCTGGATTCACTCACACGAAGTTTGCTAGGCTCCGTGGAACTTGCGCGCAGGGAAGGGTACGTCGAGGGATTAGGCGGCGACGGGGAGAGGCGTAGCCTTCTTGATATACATGCTGGATCCAATAGGCTCTGCAGTGCTTTGAGATCTTCACGAGACGTGAAGTCTCCTCCTCCTGATGTTCGTGGAGTCCTCCAACTTGGGCAGAAACCACTCAAGCCTTTTCTATGGCTAGCAAACCAATCGCTAGATGCCACATAGGAATAATTTAGAACTGGCCAGTAGTGGGACACAAATTTGAATACAAATGGCGGGAACTCCTTGCAACGTGCATTTCTGTGTTGCAACGAAGAAATGCACCCTGCAAAGAAAGCTACAAGTGGCGGGAAATAATTCAGCAGTGCCGAAGCGCACACAAACAAAAAAAAAAAAATCACACCCTTGGGCTGTGACATCCCCCCTTGCTGAAGGCACAGCTGAATTATGCTGCACGCTCGTCACTCGAGTAATCAAGAGCTCTTATCACGGGTCGTCGAACTAAACGGGTAAACACAAAATTCGCTAACATAAGAAGTTCGTCCTCTAGGGATCGAATCAAATAATAACCAACACAAATACATATACACATAATCAGATTCATAACAAAAAACTGCACGATCAGGGCTTCAGTGGGCGTCACGGCAAAGTCGCGCGTCAGGCCCTCACTTCTTTCAATGATGTTATCCTTCTTGGGGCTTCTCTTCACCACGCGCTCTGAATTCCGGATCTGTAAACAAAAATCTCAAAATATTTACAAAATTTCCATGGAACTAAAATTTATCAATTTTAAAACATAATACAGGTGTTTGCTACTTTGAACTACCCTCTCTTGTACACTCAACTAGATGAAATCGTCGAGGAGCCATCGTCTAATTCTTCTAGATAATGAAAACCTAACTCATAGGCCAGTTGCCATTGGCCTGCGTCCCCTAAAATCTGAAGTTGTCGCTTATTGAGTTCAGAACGCTGTAGGAGAAATCCAAACATGTATCGCTCCTCTGGTGTTGTTTGTGGCAATGATGGAAGATCGGATTCGTGATGTCTTGTGCCTTGAATCTCGGTCGGGTGTCGACGTTCCCGATCACTAGATAATCTTGGCTCCATCAGGATACGCAGTCGAGACAACTGACGAAGGAGGTTACTCACAGGCTGGTTCACCATTGGGTTGAGCAGAATCCGGAGGACAGCGATGTTCTTTTGCCCATAAACCTCAAGACAACTATCTATGCTGTGAACGGTCACTGGAACAGTTCCAGGGTCTCGTAGATGACGATGAGGCCATAGTCTTATTCGCTGGAGTGATGTTAGTCCCAGCGCACATGCTCTGGGGTTCCAGGCACAGTACGAGACTCCGATGATTGCTAGCATGAGATGTTCTGCACCAGTATGTTCTGGCCGTCCGTCATGCCATACGTGGGCTTTCTGACCGATCAGTCCTGCAACAAGCGCTGGCAGTGGAATAGGCCAGTGAACATTAACCGCTACCATGTCGATGTCAGTGACGTGTCCTCTACTCCATGAAGCTTGTCTGACCAAGAAGCTTGCTTCTTCCTGGTTCAGCAGGTCAGATCCAAGTTCCACGACTAAACATCCCAACCACACAGCTTGAGTTTCTTCAGGTTGGATTCTTGATTCTCTGCACAAATCCTGTAGTTCAGTTCTGGTGCGAGCATAGTAGGCAGTGGCAACTCGGTTAGTTGTTACAGGATGAACTGCTGCTGCGGGAGTCATTGCTGCTGTTATTTCTTCAGGCAGGAGGGGCGGATGCACTCCTCCGCTCGATTCTCTCTTTCGTCGGCATGAAGGCATGGTCGCCAGAAACGACGCTGCGTCGGTGGGCAGGGTCGCCGGAAACGACGCTGCATCGGTGGGCGGGGTCGCTGACCAAACTCTCGCGGGTTTCTCCGAAGCTCCACCCTTCTCTTCCGGTTCTTCCACGCGGTCTCCCTCTTGCTCAGAGCCATCTTGGGCTGGCGTTTCAGGATTCTCTTTCGCAGCCGCTTCTTTGACCGCTCGAACAGCCATACGCAGCTGGGCTTTCAAACTTAAATTCTTCTGCATTAAATAGGTTACAGTGCGAAAAGTTGCAGTTAACACTCCCCCCTTGTTGTATTGTGGGGCCACCCTCTCATCCGTGGAGCGTTCCTCCGTCTCCAGATCTTCGCGGAGCTCGGATGGAAGCTCGCGACCCCTTAATCTAGACGCCAGCATAAAGCGTCGATCGGCACCGGTTCTTCACTCTCCCGAGCACATCTTAGGTAACGGGCACACTCCCGGGTGAGGGTCGGATTTACTTCGCCCGCCGGGTTGACTCTGGCGAGGGACACAGTGTCGAGGGGCCTGAACAGAACCCGCTCATCACCCATTATATACCCGAATGCCGCGGGGTGAAAATATACTTCCCTCTCTTTCGGGGCTCCGTCTTCGGAAGCTCCCTCTTCTCCCTTCAGCGAAAGACGTCCGCTGATAAATCTCTCACCCATTCCGCCCGCCTGGTGGTAAGCGATATGCACCACCAGTTCCATAAAGCTTTCTACTTGGCGTTTTCCACTGCGCCAAGGGCAGTTCTTAACTAATTCTAGCTCCAGTGTGCTTTCCCCTGATCCCATCCTCGTTGCCACGTGCAGGCTGGGAGCGGTCCGAGGCCCTTTTTTAGCGCGGCGGGCTGTGGCCAGCAGCCCGGACACGCCGGGTCGGGGAAGGCAGGCGTCACGCTAGAATTAGGCACGGACACTTAATGGTTGATTTAAGATTGTTTATTTACACTGTAGACGGTCGCGGTGCAGGCTGGAAAACTTCCAGGAAAACTTCGCTTAAGTCCCAGTTTAAGGACTTGGACAGAGCTCTGGATTCACTCACACGAAGTTTGCTAGGCTCCGTGGAACTTGCGCGCAGGGAAGAGTACGTCGAGGGATTAGGCGGCGATGGGGAGAGGCGAGAGGCTGATCAGACCCCTGTAGCCTTCTTGATATACACACTGGGTCCAATAGGCTCCGCAGTGCTTTGAGATCTTCACGAGATGTGAAGTCTCCTCCTCCTGATGTTCGTGGAGTCCTCCAACTTGGGCAGAAACCACTCAAGCCTTTTCTATGGCTAGCAAACCAATCTCTAGCTGCCACGTAGAAATAATTTAGAACTGGCCAATAGTGGGACACAAATTTGAATACGAATGGCGGGAACTCCTTGCAACGTGCATTTCTGTGTTGCAACGAAGAAATGCACCCTGCAAAGAAAGCTACAAGTGGCGGGAAATAATTCAGCCTTGCCAAAGCACACACAAACAAAAAAAAAAAAAATCACACCCTTGGGTTGTGACAGAAGTGACCAGAGACTCCCCGAGGAGAGGCTCCCTTTACAATGGAAAGACTTTGCAGACTCATAATTAACTATTTACATAATTTAAGTATATACAGGAGAGACTTGCTACATGCATACAAACAGTAAATCATATCAAAAGTTTGAAACTCTCCATTTACAATGCAAAAGGCTGAGTCTATACAAGAATAATGGTTGATAATTATTTACACCTAAAGGATGCTCAAATGAATTAATACAACGCTAATAACTTAGGTACTATGTTAAATACTCAGTGTATTAAATCCCTAATTAATTATTTACAACTAATAGCCAGTCACCCCAATTTATGCCGAACGAATGGAGGGAGGGGCAGTCCCTCATTCCTCATCACATGCTTGTGGCCTCCAGCTGCCTCAGGCTATCCCACGCAGGCCCAGGCATCTTGCAGTTGACAGAGGTTGTTTCCACTCAGACCCCTGCAAAACACAAATTCTGCCCCCCCCCCCAAGTCTCCAAGCCCAGTGGGGAATCACCTTCCCTCTCTAGTGGTTTCCTGGGGCTGTGTCCCCACCTTAAGGAATTTATTTAGCTCACTCAAGCTCTTCATGCTCATTCTAAGGGTCTGCTTTCTCCTGCTTGAACCCTCCGGTGCTCTGCTGGCCTCTGGCCCACCCATGAAGGGTCCAGCAAGCACAGGGTGGGACCACACTGCAGGGTCTTCCCAACTGTGACAGGGCCAAACTCCCAGGCCTGATCCCAGTACCGACCTACCACCTGTCTACAGGCAAACCACCTGCCTCACTTTCCTGCCACACCTTTGTTGTTAGATAAGTAAAAAGATGGTACTGGGTGGGAGGCTGCCCTTTGAGTACCCTAATGACAAAGGGCATTTCCTACATGACTCCTACCTTCCCCTATCATGTCTCATGCTTCTCTGAGGACATACAGTTTGTTGTATCTCCAGCCAGAGGCTGGACCAAACTCAGTACAGAGTTAGGCATCTAGCATACTGCTATATTAGGGGCCTCATACATTCCACCCCCCCCCCCCACGAGGGCCTCTAACACTCTCCCTGCTCTCACCAGGCCTCTCTCTCACTGTCCTGTCCTGGGCCACATATACCTCACCCTGCTCCCTTTGAGCAACCACATGGGCCATCAGGCTTATTTCTTCACTCCTCAGCCAGCCCTGGCACAGCCTTTTGGGCCTCTCCTGTGATCCTCATCTGAATGGTGGCTGGGCAATTAGCCAAACTCTGGGCTGACTTTGCCCCTAGTCCCTAACTGGGCCATACTACCCCTTTCTTGGGCCTACACTCCACCCCTATGCTGGGGCCTGGGATCTTACACCCTTGCAGGCTCAGGTGCCCATCAATAGGTGTGCCTGGCTTCAACTCCTGGGTCTTACACCCCTGTGGGCTCAGGTGCCTCATAGTGGGCGTGCCTGGCTCTACTGCTCCCACCAATAACCCACTGGATGGTGGGGGCTGGGGTTAAGATGCCCCTACTCACCTTTCACCAGGGAGGTAACTGGTCTGGTATTTCTTGGGGACTTCCTCACCACAAGGAGTCCCACCAGGCCACCCTTGCCCAGCAGTGTGCAGTTTCAAGTCATACCCAGGACCAGGAGCCTCCTGCCATCCCTATAGCTCTTGCTCTTTCCTCCAAGATGTTTCAGGAGAAGCAGCTCAGCTGTGTGGTGTTACTCCCTCCATGGCTGGCAGCAAACTGCATCAGCCCTGAGAGCTGGGCTCTAAAATGGTCACCCTAATCAAGCACCTGCCAGCTGCCTGTTCCAGCCCTTAAAGTGACAGGCACCCAAAAGGTGCTGTAACACCAGCCCTTTTCACACAGCACTCCAGTTTCAAGGAGAGCTGCCCAGCCAATCCCTGATTTGGACCCTCAGGTGTTATTGTACATAAGTAAAAGATAAAAGGAAAACACTCTACAAGTATTTGAAGAATAGTGACATCACAGGAGAGGAGTTACGCAGCATGGTGTAACTAGGAACAATGGGATGAAATGAAGTAAAAAAACCAAAAACCTGAAGCTGACTACCAGGAAAATCTTTCTGACAATGTGACCAGTAAGACTGTGAATAAGCTTCAGGATATAGTAGAAGACTATATTTGGGCAAATTGAAAATTAGACTGGAGAAAATGTGTATTATACTAATGTGGTAATTAATATAATATTCACAAATAAAAATAAGATAATAAGATTAGCTTTAAATTAGTGAGATACTGGTGACAACTAAAGGCCCAGATCAAGGCCCAAACATGTCATAAAGGCCCAACCAGGCCTACCAAAGAGCTCCAAGCTTAAATATAGAAGGCGGATAAGGGGTCAGGAGTAAGGAATGAAACATAAACAGAATAATGAGAATGATTGTTAAGATGTGCATTTGTTCTGCTTTTACTGTTTTTCTAAAATTATTTGTTTTGCTTCCCTTTTCTAAAAGAATATGTATCTAGATGAGGAAAGCGGTAAAGGAAAAGTAGATGGAAAACACAATAACCGCTTGGTTAAAGGAAAGGAGGGAAGAGCAATACTAATGATGGAAAGAAGGAATAGGAAGAAGGAAAAGATAGACATGCAAGTAGAAGGCACAGGGATGCACTTTGCAGCGATAGGAGGAGCTTCAAACAAGTAATTGTTCAGCAAGTAGCAAAACTTATCGAGACAGTTACATCAGAAGATAAAAATCTGATGACACCATTTCTGTCCAAAAGTTCTGAAGGAGCTATTTCCACTGCTAGTGCCTATTGTGGGAAAGGAATTTCTTTGCTGTTAAGGATTGTCAATGCCTGAAGTTTTTTCTCTTCCCTAGGCTCACATAGCCGAGGGCAGAGGGCAAAGACTGCATGAGCACTGGCTTCCTAGTTGAAAAATCTGTTAGGAGAATTCCCTACTGATTTAAGGAAGAAAGGGCGTGGGCTAAATTTTTCTCTCATTGCCCTGCAATGAGCCTCAGCATACACCTGTAGAAAACAAACCAAGGCACAAGAAAACCCATTCATTAATTGGCCTCTTGATTGCTAATAAAGGGTGGTAATTTTGATAGTAGCTTTCATGATTCACTGGCCACTGATTAAGAGTTCCAACTCATTTTAATGAAGTCACTGATCCATTTTCAGAGTGCAAGGTTTTTGTTCACTACCACTTTGAGTAGGTTTTGAACAGTTGATTGGATGTGAAAGTCTCTGTGTTCCATAACAGTTTTTTTTCTCACTGGCATGTAATTTAAGGTTGCTATTCTGTACATACATATTTTTGTCTGTCTTTGTCTCTTAGCAATGGGCGGTAAAGGAGGAAGAAAATGAATAGAGAAGCAGGGGTCAACCCTCCAGTCCTACAAGCAGCTCATCATTGGATGACCTGCCCACTACTCAAATTTCATAACCTTTGCTTCTACTTCCTTATAGAAGAGGTCATGTTTTAATACAATTAAATAATAGCTTTACTGAAATCTTTATCTTGTGCAAGAAAACAGTGTTTGGTTTGTTTTTCCTTTCTAGTTATGTGCTGATTATTATTAATTCATTAAAGTTAGCATTTCTGTTTAGCTGGAATTTGTGACTCTGGCCTTGGTCAGTGAGTTTTTACTGTTTGAAATACTCTCAGAAATACTACTTTACAATCAAGCTATTTCAAGAACACATAACTCAAAGAATTTGAGTTTCTTACTGCCTGTAGGTTTCTTACTGCCAAGATAACTCATTTTCCATGCTTGAGGCACTTATGGGTAACTGTGTGCACCTGCTTCCTCCTTTTGAGGTTGCTGCTTGAGCTGATGCTGATACATTAGTGTTGGCCCTGCTACAGCAACTCTAAAGTGAAGCAATTAGAAAAAGTAAGGCAGTTTGGGTGAAGGGAGGCTGACTGAAGGGCATGAAGGGGATTGTCATTTACTGCATAAGGATTAAAAGATAAGCCTCCCATCCAAGAAAGGAACTCTGTTCTCTATTAAGGACACCACTTACACACAAATATTAACTTCACTCACATGCTGAAGCCCCATTGCTCACATAATAATTTCTAACATAATAATATATAGAAGTATGTAATGATAATATATAGAAGTATGTGTGTGTGTGCATGTGCACTCATGGGTGGATCTAGGATTTTGAAAGGGAAGGTGCAGAAGGTGTGAGACATCATCACATATAACAAAATACATATTTTTCACCTGTTAAAGATAAACTAGATGCTTTAGTAATATGCTAGGTGGATAACAATATATTATTTAGTTTAAGATAAAAGCAAAAACAAATATAACTATTAGAATGTGCACTAATTTGCTAGATTCATAGATTGTAAGGCCAGAAGCGACCTTGAAAAATCATCTTGTCCAGCCCCCTGCACCAAGCAGGAAAGATAACTGGGGATCAGGTGACCCCAGCAAGGTGACTGTCTAGTCTCCTCTTGAAGATTTCCAAGGTAGGTTATTGCATCACCTCTGGAGGGAGCTTATTCCACAGTCTGAACACCCTGACTGTGAAGAAGTTTTTCCTAATGGTGAGCCTGAATCAGTCTTCCAGGAGTTTGTGGCCATTACTCCTAGTTTTCCCCTTGGGTGCCCTGGTGAACAGTTACTCACCAAGCCCTTCATGTACTCCTCTTGTGTAGTGGTAAGCTGCTACCAGGTCCCCTCTCAGCCTTCTTTTCTTCAGGCCGAAGAGTCCCAGATCCCTCAGCCATTCCTAGTATGGCTTGCCGTGTTAGACTCTGATCATAGGGGTGGCTCTTCTTTGGACTCTCTTTAGATTATATATAAAGTTTCAAAAAAGTAACAAACTAGGCAACATAGTAAAAAATGCTTGCTATTAGTCCTGCAGTCATCACCAATAAATGTACTTTTTTCAGATTCATAAACAAAAACTAGCCACCTTGAACAGCTTGCCAGTGCCTCCAGTCAGTCATTTCTACACCTGAGTTCCTATTACCACACATGAGTTAAGGTTTTCAACTAGAGTTTGCATGGAGCAGGAATCAAAGGGGATGCAGCTACACTGCTGCATCCCACCTGGATCCACCCCTGTGTGTGTGCGTGTGCTACTTAATATATACACATTATAGAGATGTAGATTACATTTGCACATATAACCTATGCATACCTGTATGTGTAACTCCTGATTTTTATTGCATTTTATATATTTTATACAGTATCCTTAATCTTATTGTCATCGTTATTTAACTTCATTATTAATTGTACAAAATAATACTATGCTGCACTTTAGGAAAGGAAGTGAAAGAAGCTGAGTGAATCTAAGTAGGTAGAATGTCATTATGGAATGCAAAATGGAATTTGCCCCTGCATTGGCTCACAGATGCTTGGAAGAAGGCATTGATCCAACGAAAGCTGATGGTTGTGATCCTAAATAACAAATGGAGGGCAGACCTCTGAATGGGAAAGCATATATAATTGTAACCATTTCTTCCATCTGCTTTTGACCCTCCACCTTCCATCAGTATGACTTCACTTTCTACTTGTGACAGTTCAGCTAGAATGTAGGTGGCCACTGGCCAGGCCTGCAGGGAGGCCCTGAGGGGCAACTGGGAGGTCAGCTAGGCAGGGGTACAGGTGACTGGGGCATCAGGTCATGCATGGTCTGGATCAGTAGAGTGGAGAATGTAAAACCAGATTCCCAGGGAACCAAGAGGGAGATCTGATAGAGAGTCTGCAATGCCAGCCAAGATCAGAAGCCAGGAGGATCAAAAATCCAGGTGCCAAGTTCCAGGCAAGATCCAAGAGCAGGGTCAGGAGCCAGGAGGACCAGGCAGAGGAGTGACCATGAGGCTTGCCAGAGCAAACTGAGGCATGCCTGCAGCCTTAGGCTTCAGGTGTGCTTAAAGGAGCTGAGCAGTGCTCTCAGCAAACAATCCAGTTATGGGACAATCACATTAACCTGGGATCAAGATCATGTGTTAGCTCAAAAGCTCAGCTTGCTGGGTGTGACTGACTAGAGACCCTGACACTGCTAACTTGACCCTCAGCCACTTGTCTGTATGGAAAATTTAATCAATGCTCCTCTCACCATTATGCAAAAGTCAGATTGTTCAACCAAAAGATGGGATAATGAAGCCAGGTATCATCATCACTGAGGCTGGAAGTTGCATGGACTTTCCTTTCAGCTCTTCTGTTGTGGCTGGTGAGTCTGTCCACTCCTGTGCAAGTGGCAAGTGATTTCTCCCCAAATCAATGGGTTCCTCCCCCTTATTACCACCTCCTAACACAGGGATGGACAAAATATGGCCCGTGAGCCAGATGCGGCCCGCCAGGCCATTCTATCCAGCCCATGGAGCCCCTAAAAAATTTAGTAAATTAATATTTATTCGCCCCAGTTCCCTGTCAAAGCTGGCTTGAGGCAGGGGCAGTAGGACCCAGAGAAAGCCCTCAGCAGGCTTGCAGGCTTGAGCAGTCCAGCCCCACCCACCCCCAGCCAGTTCCCTGCTTTCTTGCCCCCGCCCTATTCCAGCACCAGGTGGCTATGGCTCCCGGCTGCATCCCCAGACCACAGAGCACGGGACCGCACTGGTAGGGGTGTGTGTGTGCACACACATGTTGGCAGGAACAGGGGCATGGTATGTGCGTGTCTGCAGGCATGGGGCAGAGTGTGTGTTTGCAGGCACAGGTGCAGTGTGTGTGTGTGTGTGTGCAAACACAGGGGTAGTGTGTGTGTGTGTGTATCTGCAGACCCGGGGGCAGAGTGTGTGTGTGTGTGTGTGTGTGTCTGTTCATAGGGTGAGTCCCACACACACACCTCTCCATACACATGCATCTATGCCTCCCCTCGCACTGTCATACACAAACCCCAGTCACTGCTACCCATGCACATCCACATACCCACACACACAGAGCCCCCATAAACCTATACCCATCCCACACAATATACAAGAATAAGACTTCATTTTAAGTTATTGCGCAGTCAGTCACCTCTATGTACACTACACAAACACATGTAAATCAGGGCAAAAATATTTTTTGAAATCAAATTAATGAATGTTGTAGATGATCACTTTTTAAAATATAATTTGGTATTCTTTTGGTTCTGAGATGGCAAAACCCTTGTTGAAAGGAGTACTTCCGGGTGGAAAGGGAGGGAGTTCTGGTGGCAAAGGTCAGGGGTTAGGGGGTGGGACTTCTGGTCACAAAATGGTGACCGGGGGGTGGGGCACCCGTCAAGAGGTGGGGCTACCCATGTGGCCTTTGACAGCTTGCTGAAACTCAGTAAGTGGCCCTCCACCCAAAATAATTGCTTACCCCATCCTAACACCTCCCTGATACAGTCAATCTCTTTTCCATCTCCTAAACTTGCCCACCTAGTACAATCCTCAGTCAGCCCCCTTGCTGCAGCAGCATAACCCTACTCCTCTTCAGAACACCAGCAGCACCTTCTTTTATTGCCTCAACCAATCAACTGTGCTTATCACATGGAAATGTGAAAGCAGTAGGGAGTGTATATACCTTGCTGGGCATAATGGAGCTCCCATTAACTGCTCACAAGAGAATATCGATGGACATGGCAAAGGGCTATTGGGTTATGCTGGGCTTGGAGGAGGATGGCTGTATTCTGAGGGGGAATAACTAGATATTTTCAGGTTGCTGAATATGCACATCTGAACCATTGCTACTTTGGCCTCTTTTGCAGGCATTTACTATACTGAAGGGAATGTATAGTTACCCCAAAGCACTTCTGTTTTGATTTGTGTTCATGTAAATAACTTCAGCTCTGAAAAACAGTGGAGAATATATTACAAATATTTTACAGACTGCCACAGGAGCCTGCTTTTGAAATTTCAGACATTTTCCTATCTTTTTACTTTAAAAACTTTACTTTTTTACCCTCGGGCTCCGCGGCCCCCCCCCGGCACCTCAGAGACAGCCACCCAGACGGAGCCCCTGGTTCCAGGCTCCACGCAGACGGAGCCCCTGGCTCTCGGCTGTGGGGGCTGCCTGTCCCTTTTTCAGGCTCTGGGGCCTGGGAGCATGGCGACCTCCCCTTGCAGGGTCTGCTCCCTTTTGGGGTCTCTGGCGCGCCAGCTGGAGGAGCTCCAGGCCACAGTCCACAGACTGCGTGCCATCAGGGACTGCGAGCAGGAGATAGACTCCTACTGCCAGGCCCTTCTCCCCCGGGAGGCAGAGGGTAGATCACAGTCTCCCTCCAGGCCAAAGGAGGACTCTGGGACCTCCTGCTGTGTCCAGCCAGGGGCATGGACCAAGGTGGTCAAGGGCCCTAAGGCCCGCCGCACCAAGGCCCCTCCCCCGCCAGAACTGAGCAACAGGTACGCACCTCTTGCTGCCCCAGCAGAGCCTGCTGAGTTGCCGGCCCCCACAGGCAACATGGGCCTAACTGCAGCTCCCGCCCCTGCTCTCCCCAAGACAAAACGTAAGGTGTTTGTTGTGGGAGACTCCCTCCTGAGGGGGACGGAGGGGCCAATCTGCCACCCTGACCCCTTAGCCCGGCAAGTCTGCTGCTTCCCAGGGGCCCGCATCCGGGACATTGCAGAGAGGATCCCCAAGCTCCTCAAACCCACAGACCACTATCCCATGCTCCTTATTCATGTGGGCACCAATGACACGGCTCGGAGCACTCCCAGCCAGGTCATGAGGCGCTACAGGGATTTGGGAGCGGGGCTTAAGGGTCTGGGGCACAGGTGGTGTTCTCGTCGATCCTCCCAGTCTCAGGCTATGGGCTGAGAAGGGACAGGAGGATCTATGTGGTCAACCAAAGACCGCGGCACTGGTGTCGTCAGGAAGGCTTTGGCTTTCATGACCACAGCCCGCTCTTTGGCGAGAGAGGCAGCGAGCTGCTGGGAAGAGATGGTCTCCACCTCTCTCCCCTAGGGAGGAGGCTCTTCTCAGCCAGACTGGCTGACCTGCTCCACCGGGCTTTAAACTAAGCCCGCTGGGGGACGGGGGGACTACCGCCACTGCTGGCCCGCTGAGCAATCCTTGCAAAGCCAGCGGATCACGGCACTCAAGGGAGCCCACCCCAGGCCCAGCCCTGGTAAAATCTGTGGGCAAGGAAGGAGCCCCCCAGGGGGCACTTGCCTGCCTGTACACTAATGCCAGGAGCTTGGGGAATAAGCAGGAGGAGCTCATCCTCCTGCTCAGTGCAAACAATTACGATGTCATAGGGATAACGGAGACCTGGTGGGACTCCATCCATGACTGGACCACAGGGATAGATGGCTATACCCTGTACAGGAGGGATCGTGTAGAGAAAAGGGGCGGGGGTGTAGCTCTCTATGTTAAGGAAAGCTACGCGTCCCTGCAAGCCGATATTGGCGACCAGGGTGGACGGCTGGAGACCCTCTGGGTTAAAATCCGTGGGGAACATGGCACAGGGGACACAATGGTGGGAGTCTATTACAGACCTCCCACCCAAAGTCCTGAGCTAGACCAGGAGTTTGCCCAGGAACTGGCTGAGGCAGCTTGCTCCAGGACCATGGTTGTCATGGGTGACTTCAATTACCCAGACATCTCGTGGGAGGATCGCTCAGCAAAATCTGAGTGGTCGCAGAGCTTCCTCTCGTGCGTGGATGACCTCTACCTGACTCAAGAAGTCTATGGGCCAACGAGAGGCAAAGCGCTGCTCAACCTGGTGCTGGCTACTGGGGATGACCTAGTTGGCGACCTAGTGATCGATGGGAAGCTGGGTGACAGTGACCACGAGCTGATCACCTTCACCATCCGCCGAAAAGCTGGCAAGTCAGTCAGCAACACGGAAGTCCTTGACTTCAGGAAAGCCGACTTTGACAAGCTCAGGAGGCTTGTCAGTGAGGCCCTAAGGGACTGTGACCACAGGGAGAGGGGAGTTCAAGAAGAGTGGTTGCTCCTCAAGGGAGCGATCCTCAATGCACAAACTAAGTCTATTCCATCTCGGAGGAAAGGCAGCAAGAGGGCACAGCAGCCCCCCTGGCTCTCCAGGGACCTAGCAGACCTCCTGAGGCTAAAAAGAAAGGCCTACAAAGGATGGAGGATGGGAGTCACCTCCAAGGAGGATTATTCTGCACTGGTCCGGTCCTGTAGGGAGCAGACCAGGAAAGCCAAGGCTGCAACTGAACTCCAGCTAGCTTTGAGCATCAAGGACAATAAAAAGTCCTTTTTCAGATATGTGGGGAGCCGGAGGAAAAGCAGGGGCAACGTTGGACCCCTGCTGAACCAGATGGGGCAACTAACAACTGACGCCCAGGAAAAAGCCAACCTATTAAATAGGTACTTTGCGTCGGTCTTTCATCAGCCCCATGGGACGCCCATGCCCGCTACTGGGCAGGGAAGTCCGGGTGAGGATGATCCCCTGCCCTCCATTAATGCTGACTTCGTGAAGGAACATCTTGAGAAGCTGGATACCTTCAAGTCAGCCGGCCCTGACAATCTTCACCCCAGGGTACTCAAGGAGCTGGCGAGCATCATAGCCCAGTCTCTAGCACGGATCTTTGAAAACTCTTGGCGCTCTGGTGTAGTGCCCGAAGACTGGAAGAAGGCCAATGTGGTGCCTATCTTCAAGAAAGGGAGGAAAGTGGATCCGGCTAACTATAGGCCCATCAGCCTGACTTCTATCCCGGGGAAGATCTTAGAAAAGTTTATTAAGGAGGCCATCCTTAATGGACTGGCCGACTCCAACATCTTAAGGGATAGCCAGCACGGGTTTGTTGCGGGTAGGTCTTGCTTGACCAATCTCATTTCCTTCTACGACCAGGTGACCTATCACCTGGACAAGGGAGATGAGATTGATGTCATATATCTTGACTTCAAAAAAGCCTTTGATCTGGTGTCCCATGATCGTCTCTTGGAGAAACTGGCCAATTGTCGCCTTGGGTCCTCCATGATCCACTGGCTGGAAAATTGGCTCCGGGGTCGGACCCAGAGGGTAGTAATTGATGGAAGTCACTCATCGTGGTGTCCTGTGACCAGTGGGGTCCCCCAGGGCTCTGTCCTTGGACCCATACTGTTCAACATCTTCATTAATGATGTGGACACTGGAGTCAGAAGCGGACTGGCCAAGTTTGCCGATGACACCAAACTTTGGGGCAAAGCATCCACACCAGAAGTGGGCGGATGAGAATCTGATGGTGTTCAACGCCGATAAATGCAAGGTTCTCCACCTTGGGAAAAAAAACCCACAGCATCCTTATAGGCTCGGCACTGCTATGTTGGCTAGCACTATGCAAGAAAGAGACTTGGGGGTCATCATTGACCACAAGATGAACATGAGCCTGCAGTGTGATGCTGCGGCTAGTAAAGCGACCAAAACGCTGGCTTGCATCCATAGATGCTTCTCAAGCAAATCCCGGGACATCATTCTCCCCCTGTACTCGGCCTTAGTGAGGCCGCAGCTGGAGTACTGCGTCCAGTTTTGGGCTCCACAATTCAAAAAGGATGTGGAGAAGCTTGAGAGAGTCCAGAGAAGAGCCACGCGCATGATCAGAGGTCAGGGAAGCAGACCCTACGATGACAGGCTGAGAGCCCTGGGGCTCTTTAGCCTGGAAAAGCGCAGGCTCAGGGGTGATCTGATGGCCACCTACAAGTTTATCAGGGGTGACCACCAGTATCTGGGGGAACGTTTGTTCACCAAAGCGCCCCAAGGGATGACGAGGTCGAATGGTCACAAACTACTACAAGATCGTTTCAGGCTGGACATAAGGAAGAATTTCTTTACTGTCCGAGCCCCCAAGGTCTGGAACAGCCTGCCACCGGAGGTTGTTCAAGCGCCTTCATTGAACACTTCAAGATGAAACTGGATGCTTATCTTGCTGGGATCCTATGACCCCAGCTGACTTCCTGCCCTTTGGGCGGGGGGCTGGACTCGATGATCTTCCGAGGTCTCTTCCAGCCCTAATGTCTATGAAATCTATGAAATCTATGAAATTTTTTTTTAAAAACCCACCCAAACTCTGAGCTGCAGGCAACTATTTGACATAGTTCCAGGGAAGGAATGTGCAAAAGGTGATATCTGTAGGTCACTACACTTTATGAGCCAGTAGTTGGAATGTGGACCATGTTTAGACTGCTACGAAATGTATAGATGTCCATGTGCCTCCTAAGGGCTCCTAGTGATTGCTGGGATGTAGCTGTGCCCTATCAACACCTCCCAATATCCATCCATGCCCCTTTCACTCTAAAGTAGGGAGATTAAGACATCTTTGGCAACATTAATGCCTCTCGGGCTAGGGTCAGACATTCAAAAAGCCTGAGCCTGAATTGATTCAATCTTTCCAGGTTAGTCTAACCTGGCTAGGCTAAATCAGTTTGTAACTGCACAGATATCCCAGATGTGCAGACACATACCTGCACTCCAGTTAGTGACTCCAGTTAGAAGCCGGGGGCACTGAAGCAGCCCTCCCTTCCCTTCCACAGTGCTGAACTGAGGGGAGCATGACCAGGCCCCAGCTCTGATTTGGGGGGGGGGGCAGGGGAGAGGAGGGGAGCAGCCTGCAGTCTCTGCCGAGCTCCAGCTAGGGAGTAGATGGGGGGGGCAGCTCTGCTGTGGAGCAGAGTGCCCCACTCAGCCCAGAGGGCATTCCAGGATGCTGGGGGAGTCTGGTTTAACTTAAACCAGCAAGGGGTCTGAGACAGACATTGCATAAATCAGTTGACCTGAATCAGTTAAATCTGATACTACATTCAACCAGGTTTATCTCAAACCAGTTTCAGCCATTTTCAGACTGGTTTATGTGCACTGAACTTCTGTTCTGTTACAGGTTTAAACCAGTTTCTGATCACTTAAACTGGTGTTAAGACATTAAGACATTATGTGTAATGTCTTTCCCTAGCCTTGATGCTTTCGCTACACTAGTGGTAAATATGGGTATATATGTTCAGGTAAACTGTGACAACAGAGAACCATTCAGCTATATTGGTAAGCACTCAACCATCTAGATTGTGAAATTTAAGATTAAAGATGCAACAAGTCATAAAAGACGTACTGGACTATACACTACACAAACACATATGTGAGGCATTAGACAAGAAGTACATGAATTTTTATTGCATTGTCTGAGACCACAGCATGCAGCCATGTCAATGAAGATTTGATTGTTGGTAAGTATGAAACAAAAGATTTTAAATCTTGAAATTTGGTATTTCTTGACTTTTGAGGCCATAATATTGCAAGCTCATTTATGTGTGAAAGCAGTAGCATAGCTAAGGGGCAGCAACAGCAATAACTTCTACCACCATCACTGGCAGTGCCGCAGCTAGCACTGCCCTGTGCAAAGCTGTGCACAGTGCTTTCCCACTTATGATTCTGTGTAAGTGTCATTTAAAAATAGTTATAACCAATAGGTGAGGGTTAGAAAGTGTTATTTGTGCAAATACATTCTTGACAGTGTATTTTTCAGTTTTCCAGCACTTGTTATTTTTGTACCTGCAGTGTGGGGTATTTGTTCCATATTTAAATGTAGCCAGAAGGATTCTGAGCAGCTTGACTTCAGGTAAAAATCTTCAGCTATACATGGTTACCCCTTGCTGAATCATCCTGAATGGACATATTGTATCTGAAAAGAACAAACTATTTCCTTCTGAAGACCTTACTCAATGCCTACTTAAAGATATTGAACATGATCATTTAAAACAAAGCATTTACACTTTAAAAGAATGCTAAATACAAAAGGTAGTACAGTAACACCTACAGCAATCTAAATATCTCCTGTTTCTCATTTAATCCTTCAAAACAAAAAATGACAAAGAAAAGGAAGGGGAATGTGGCATGTCACTGCCAGAGCAATGCTCTAAGCAATATGTTACAGGAAGCACTGGCTCTCTGCAAGGAAATCAATTTCCCCCATGGGATGGGGTCAATATTTGTCTGACAAGACAGTATACAGGCAATTTAATAGCATTTTATCTAAATGTATCTCTGCCTCACCCCAACTGCCCTCACAGTTCATGAGCTGGATCTCTTCATAAAATGGTGCGGTTTTTCATACACTTGGCAAAAATTTATCATTCTGAAGACACTACTGTTGGAAAATCACTCATCACTATTACTCTTAACTAGAGCAGTAGTTCTTTCCCAACATTTTTATTCTAATTCATGCATGTTATGTATATGAAGGCCCACTTCCAGTTATAGTGGAGAGACTTTCTTTACCCAGATACATTCTGAGCTATAGGTCACCTCTTGTGAAGGAAAAAGAAAAACAACAAAGAGACAGAATCGGGAAGTTTAAGGGAATGTTTATATCTTAATGACATACTTATGCCAAAATAAAGCCCATTTCTCAAGGAATGTATAATTTACATAGATCGCTTGTCTGGGGTATCTGGTTTAACAACACTTAAATAATAAAGCTAAGATGATCTCATTTGTTAATTTTTGTGTGAAGTAAATCACAGTGAACAAGAAAACCTAATAAGCATAATTTCAAAGACGGATCTCCATAGCTGTGGGAGTTCGGTGTTGTGCCCCAAAGGCTCTTGCAATCCAGCTGCAGTTCTCCCTTGTCATTTAGAAGATTAGGGGGCTGATAAGCAACAGTCAAGCCTTATTAGAACAGACTGAGGCAACAGGAAGCTCTAATTGGATAATTTAATGCACAGGAAGACAACAAATGCCTGCATTGTGGTTCAAATGTTATTCTTTCATTGATTTGTTAATCTCCTATTCTGTGAAATTCCCACAAATTCTTATTGCAGGGAGAGGTCCAAAATCTAAATTTGAAAACACTAGTTTACTGTTGCCATTTTCCACAAAAATCCCTTCTTGTGGTTTACCTAAGGGAACCTGTCCTGGCTTCCAAACTGTTTCATGGCAGAGAATAGAAGCTGCTCCTTCCTCTGGAAACTTAAGCACAGCTCTGGGAAGCAGGAACATTATTCCTATCTCTTGCATTTCTAAGTCAAGTGATGAGATGTATCATAAATTCACTATATAATTCAAGAAATGTGAATTGCTATTTCTAGAGGTAGTGACTAACACTAGCAAAAATTTCAGGGGTGTTCTGGTACAGTTCTGGTACAGCTGTATGCTACCATGGGCTCTGACACCAGGTGACAAATTGATAATGCACAGTCTTGTGAGTTGGGACACATCACAGATTACAGAAGGCATATGAGAAAATAAATGTATCTGAAAGGAGTCCAAATCCCACAGCACGTTCATAGCCAGACATGCATGTGATTGTGTGTGTGTAGTTATGTAGGGGGAACAGCCCTTGATCTCCTAGCTATCCTCTCATATTCACACACTCCACTGGGTAGGGCTAGAGGGAGAGTGAGGCCTGGAAAGAAATTTTTTTCTCTTATATTTTGAATGCAAGGGAGGAAGGCCAAATGCTTCTTCCCCCTTATAGGCATAGTTACTCTCTTAGAGCCTTGTTACACGAGAAGTTTAGGTGGCTTCTGGAGCTCTTTACCCTCAAACTGGCTGCACGTTAACATCTTTTAAGTGGCTTAAAGTTATGCCACTCCAGGGCAGGATTATCTCCAATCCATCTAGTTTTGTTCCTCTTTCACTACCATGTGGCCACTTCCCACAGCTAATCCACCCAAGTTCAAGTCCGCCAGTATTCCAAAATGTAGTGAACCCTCCTGACTCAGGGCAACACAGGCAGATTAACAGAGGGGCCAGCTGGGCCCCTGCCAAACAAAGGCTCCCAGATGCCTAAGTCCCCGCCCACCCTCGCCCGCCCCCCATGCCTGGGCTCAATGTTGGCAAGTATATGATAATTAGTTTTCAAGTTTGACCCAGTTCTCATTCACTCACTGGCAGTTACAGTGAGCAATATAAAGCAAATAAGAAGAACACTTATTTGCATATTGTACACTGGAAAATATGCGAATAAGTATACAAATAAGTTCTCTTCTTATTTACTTTACATTGCTCACCATAACTTGCTAGTGAGTGAGTGAGAACTAGGTCTCAAACCCCTACAGCAGCAGCAGGAAAAGAGGTTACTGTGTGGGTGCAACACAGGGGTCCAAGATTTATTGATGGTGGGGAGCTATGCAGGTGCTGTAAAGAAAGGCACAAATGTTGGAGAAGAAGCAGCCAACAGAGAAACAGCTAGACCAAAGAGAAGGGGTTTTTGCATAGAGTTCAAGGTGACTGGATATGATTCACAGACTGGGTATCTCTCCAATGGCATGAAAAGGGAAGATTTCAACAGGAAAGTCCTATGAAAGCTACTCCAGGTAAATAAGGAAGATGTAATTTACATATGGAGGGAAAAGTCTGCTCATGATTGGGTGGTGGTATTCAGGAACCCTGAAGCCAGGGTGCATTTCTGACAATGCCTGGAGGAAGTGGGGGAGGACCCCAGGCTACAGGACTATGCTTTCTACAGGGGAGATACCAAGGGAACTCAGTGAAGACAGAAAATTGTAAAGATTGATCCATGTACAACATAAATATACGAGGCAGACCTCCACTTCTGGCTGAGTAGGCACTGTGAGGAGGTGAAAACAATAGAGGAGGAGAAGGATGGGGAAGGAGTCTGGACTTCACCCGTGTGGACCCAGCATAGAAAACCAAGACCTGAATAGACTTTGTCTTCCTCCACAGGGAGTGGAAGGCAAGGGAAGCTCACTCCATGCCCATCTGTTTCTCGGACAACCGTCTCCTCACAATCCAGGAAGAAATGGGAGGACAGCTGGACGGGGCAGAGGGATGTAGAAGCTAAACACCAGCCTGTTCACAGAATCATAGAAGTAGGGTCGGAAGGGACCTTGTAGATCTTGTAGTCCGACCCCCTGCCTGGGCAGGAGGGAAACTGGGCTCAAATGATCCCAGCCAGGTAGGCATCAAGCCTCTTCTTAAAGACCCCCAGGGTGGGAGCCAGCACCACTTCCCTTCCAGATCCTAGCCGCCCTAACTGTGAAGTAGTTCTTACGGATGTCTAATCTAAACCTACTCTCCAACAACTTGTGGCCATTATTCCTTGTTATCCCAGGGGGCACTAGGGGAAACAAGGTCTCCCCAAAACCCTTCTGGTCCCCCCTAGTGAGTTTATAGACCATCACAAGGTCCCCTCTCAACCTTCTCTTGTGAAGGCTGAACAGGTTCAGATCCCGTAGCCGTTCATTGTAGGGTCTGCCATGCTGTCCCCGGATCATGCGGGTGGCCCTCCTCTGGACCCTCTCAAGTTGTCCACATCCCTCTTGAAGTGGGGTGCCCAGAACTGGATACAGTACTCCAGCTGTGGCCTGACCAGTGTCGCGTAGTGGGGGAGGATCACCTCCTTGGACCTACTTGAGATGCACCTGTGGATGCACGATAAGGCCAGGTTAGCCCTGCCAACCGTGACCTCGCATTGTTGGCCCGTGTTCATCTTGGAGTCAATAATGACTCCAAAATCCCTTTCTGCCTCTGTGCTCTCAAGAAGGGAGTTTCCCATTTTATAAGTGTGCTGCTGGTTACTACTGCCCAAGTGCAGCACCCTGCACTTGTCAGTATTGAAACGCATCCTGTTTTTGTTAGCTCACCCCTGCAACCTATCCAGGTCTTGCTCCAGTCTTTCCCTCCCTACTAGCGTGCCCACCTCACCCCAAATTTTGGTATCATCAGCAAATTTGAACAGGTTGCTTTTCACCCCATCGTCCAAATCGCTGATAAAAAAATTGAACAGTGTGGGCCCAAGGACCAAGACCTGGGGGACTCCGCTGCCCACTTCCCCCCAGGTCAAATATGACCCATCCACCACCACCCTCTGAGTACGACCCTTCAGCCAATTTGCAATCCATCTGACTATGTAGGCATCAATGCCACAGTCACCTAGTTTTTTAATGAGGATGGGGTGGTCGACAGTGTCAAAGGCCTTGCTGTAGTCCAGAAAGACTACATCCACAGCAACACCTGCATCCAATGCTTTGAAGATTCTTATGCTTGTATTGGCTGAGAATCAAACCCAAGCCCCCTGTATGGCAGGCAAGAATTCTACCACTGAACCGCCAATGCTCCAGCTGTTGGAAGATGAAAAGACCCAACATAGTTTCAGAGAGCTCTATGCAGGCTGGTGAACCCTCAAGACACTGTACCAAAACAAGACAGAATGGTGGGCCAATGCCAAAGACAAGACCAAGGATTTCTTCCAGCAGACTGGCAAATGGTGAGCTTTCTTCCACAGAAGGCAGCATGAGTACCTGACCCATAAGTTGCAGGCCTTGCCTAGGTAGGCAGTGGTGGGCTGGGATGTGAGGGAGGACATGCAGAAGGCAAAGGCCCAGGTTGGTGCCTGGTACCGGGAGGAGGCCAGGAAAAAGATCTTCCAGGCCAGGGCCCACTGGGTGGCAGACCGGGAAGAGTGGTCTGCTTACTTCACCAAGCTAAGGAAGAGCAAAGAAAAGCCCATGACATGCCTGAGAGATGGCGCAGGAGCAAAGCACCGGTTGAAGGAAGGCATGCTGGAAGTGGTGACTGCTTTCTACCGAGAACTCTACACTGCACAACTGGAGGACCCGTAGGCCATGCAGCAGTGTCTGCAGGGTCTCACTCAGGCGCTTGGAGAAGCCAGGCAGCAGCAGCTGAAGAAGTAGACACTAAGAGGTCGAGAAGACCCTCTGGAGTTTCAAAAACGGTAAGATTCCTGGATTGGACAGCCTGCCCAAGGGGTTTTATGTGAACTTTAGGGACTTCGTGTGCCCTGACCTGCTGGAGCTCTTTCAAGAGTGACTGCAGGATGTCCATCTGGGGACTGGGATGGACCAGGGCCTTGTGACCCTCTTGCACAAGAAGGGTCCAAGGGAAGAGTTGAGGAAATGGAGGCCCATCACACTCCTGAACTTCAACTATAAGCTGCTGGCCAAAGTCTTGGCCAAGTGATTTAAATCTGTCCTAGGTTCCATCATCCATGAAGACCAGTCATGTGTGGTACCAGGACGCCAGATCCATGGGGCCCTGCTGCAACTGAGGAACGTGCTCCAGCTGAAACAGGACAGAGGACACAAACGGGGAGTGCTGAACCTGGACCTGGAAAAGGCCTAGGACAAAGTGCCACATCAGTTTCTCTTTAGGACGCTGAAGTGAATGGGTGTGCCTCCAGCCCTCACCGGCTGGATAAGGACACTGTACATAGACATAAGCAGTGAGGTGCTGGTCAGTGGGTTCTTGAGCACATGGATCATGATAGAGTCAGGTGTTCGACAGGGCTGCCCACTCTCCCCGATCCTGTTCATCTGCACCATTGAACCTCTGGCCCAACGAAATAGGCAGGACCCTGGGATGCATGGAGTCCAGATCCCCAGGGGAAGCAAGGAAGAGACCAAGGTCCTGGCCTGCATGAAAAAGTGCATGTGCCAGAAAAAGTGTGCTGTAGAGAGAGCAAGAATGACTGGCTGGAGGGAGGGAGGGGGCTGGGATGGAGTGCCACCACCTAACGACCCATGCTGCCACTGTTCACAGTCCCAAAGTTCGTAGGCCAGCCAGTGAAAATTAAAAGGAGTGTCCCCAACACGGGATGGAGTGCAGAGGCAGACCAGCAGGAAATAGGAAGTGCTATTATCACTAATTGTTACTTCAGAGGTGATTGTTAATACCTGTGAAGTAAAGAACAATGGGTTGTTAATGGACCAGTGCAGATGGCCCCTGAAGAGATGACCACCACCACCTTCCACACCACCTCTTAGCTCTCTACAACCTACACAAGGCAGGACAGTATGAGTTTTGCTTCATACAGGACCTTCCACGTACACAGGGTAAGCTGGAGGGCTGATCCTTTGTTGCTCATTGCAGTGATCCTTATTGTGATATAGCCATTGGAACTTGCTGTTACTAATATTTGGACTGGGGCACCCAGGAGCACCTATCATGGACCTGAACCCCAGTCTGCTAGGTGCTACGTAAACACCCTGGCCTCAAAAAACGTACAGTTTAACTAGACTGAAATTAAATCCCTTTCACAAAGATAACTGAACCTCACAGCTTGAAGGGAACAGTCCTGCACCCTATTGGTAGTCTCCTGTGTTATAAGGTCTGCTGTGGTCCTTTTTATGTTTGAAAAATTCACCCCAGAATGCAGTAAATTAGTGGAAAATAGAGCAGGCTGCCCATCTACACTTAAATTTCTTCATCCACTTCTTTAATCAGAGGAAACAAAAAGTACAAACAAAAATGAAATGTAAACTATGCAACCACTACAATGTTTTAATTATATGGTACTTATAAAAGCTTTAATAAGTATTAAAGTTTTATTTTACTAGAGAAAATATTTCACTATCTCTTTCTAGACTTTGGAAAAAAAATATTAAAATGCAGTCTCCTAGTTTAGCATGCTTGCATTAAAATGATGCTTAATCAAAAAAAGTATGTCTATTTTGTTTGTAAAGTAAGCAAAACATGTTTGAATAGATTTTTAAAAAACTGTGTAGATGCCATAAATCTCCATGGAAAATATTGTATTGTCCATGGGGGAAAATATCTACCCCAGAAAATTAGTTCTTAAAATTCAGAAATGTTGGCTGTATCAGTCTTTTCACAATTGGAATTTTCACCTAACAGAGATTTTTTACAGGCCAGTTTTAGGCTAGTTCTGAGATTTATGTTTATACATAAACAGAGCTCTGATTTTAATTGCTATCAACTTCTGATACTTTGTAGGTTGTCTTAAACATTGTGTGTCCCAAGAGACTATTTAGTTTTCCAGGCATGGTCACTGTTTCTAGATTTATATCGCTCCAAAGAAGGAAGCGCACAATAAAACATAATGTATTCCATGGCTGTGAATGGTAATGTCACAAAAGAATGCAGGGATATTTCAAGTCTTATAACTATATCCCTATCACAGTTGCTGCTGCAGTGCTGTAGTTTCATAACAGGAATAGGTTTTTCAGGGAACTAAAATATTTAGTCTGTCTGCCATGATATCTCAAAGCTCTGATATTACTGACTTTTAGTCCTTCCTAGCTTTCTTACCACTGGACCAATACTTATGAGTGCAGTTTCTCCACTTTAAATCTTGTGGAGGAAATTCACTTTGTTATGTGTCAGGAATAACTCTTTAAGGAAAAGTTTGCAGTGTAGCCTTCTACAAAAGCTTATCAAAATGCAGGAGGAAATAGTAGTTACTTCCTGAATAGTAAAATGTAATGTGAATCTCATCATTAAAACAGTTATTAAATGTTAAACAGATATGATTCCTTGGATAAGTGAAGTTATGTTCTAATCAAAATATCTGAACACAGCTTTTGTGTGGCATTATCCATTTACATGGAAAATCCAAGGCAGCTAGCAAAAATTCTTAAGACATCCTAGATAAAATTCCAGTATCCATACTCAGCCAGAGCAATACATTCCCTTAGGTAGTTCCAGTGAGATCTGCCAATAGCTCTTTGAAATCAGTTGAAAGGAAATGAATCTACCTGGTATGTGTCAATGTAATAAAAAAGAAAATTGTGAAATAAAAGTAGTCCCCCCAATCTTGAAGGAGAGACTTTTTAAGGAGGAAAAGCTTCGAAAGTCTCACAACAAAAATTTTTAAATTGTTAGATCATTCCAGCTTTAAAAATATATTTATGTTAATTTAGAGGCACGTATGTTGTCCAGGATTCCTATCTGTACCAGGCACGAGAGATAGAATAGTTTCTGTTTACCAGTTATTCTGAGACCACAGGAAGGGAGGACAGTAAAAGGAAACACACCCTAAACTAGAGAACAATACTTTGTTGTTTAGTAAATTAATTAGATATAGCCTGAAACTCTCTCTCTCATTCTTGTAAGCTATACTGTCCTCTTAGGGTACTAATTATTGTGAAGTTTTAAATGGAACATTGTTTAGTTTATTAAATAATAACTTGTTTGGTTATTACTCCACTTCAGTTACCATTTGCTCTCAGGCATGGATTAACTTGCTCCTGCTGATTTCTGCAAAATATCTTAACATATTTCTAGCAATTAGATATTTGGTAAGGGGAATCATTTTGGATGAATTGCCCTCCAGTATGTGACCCAGTGTGTGACCCTGTATTTTGGACTGAGGCAAGTTTCCTAGCAACTTCCTTGGTGTTTGTTTTTTCTGAACAAGGGCCATGCCTACACAAGCACAGTAACATCGCCAGGCATGAACCATGATGTGATACTACTGTGCAGTAGTAACAAGTTCCTGTGCAGTAAGTGTCGCTTGGCAACTGTGCTGGGATGCTACTGTGCAGTAACGTTGGTTACTGTGCAGTAGGGGTGTGCGAAGCAGGACATATTCAAATCAGATTCGGATTCGGCTCGATTCATGGGACAGTGATTTGATTCACTGATTCAGATCACGGTCCCATTTTGATTTTGCTGAACCTGAACATTCAATTCTGATTTGGAGAATAAGTGATTCAGCCATAGACACAGCTTTATATGTTTTTTCTACATACCTCAAGGTACCAGGCGCAGCTCGTGAATGCTGAGATGGTGGGACAGATGGAACATCCCACAGGAGGGGAACCCCCACGTGCTCAGCAGCGGATCCCTGCACCCTTCCAGCTGGGCAATTGGCCACGGGGGGACCCCGGGTACTTCCCCAGGAAGCACTAGTCACCGAGCGGGGGGGAGGAGGGGGTCCACTGCCGAGTACATTGAGGACCCCCCCATGCTCCTGTGGGATGCTCCATCCGCCCCACCAGCTCAGCGTTCACAAGCCACCTGGTACCTTGAGATACGTAGAAAAAATATATAAAGCTGTGTCTATGTCCAAATCATTGAATCTCTCCAAATCTCTCCAAATGGAATCAGAGTCTTCCAATTCGATTCAGAGAGATTAATGGGTCTCCTGATTCTATTTGGATTCAGAGATTCGGCCACTGAATCAAATTAAATCTCTGCTGAATAGAATCAGCGACCGAAGCTTCACACAGCCCTACTGCGCAGTCATTTAGTACTTGTTTATTTAAGTACTAAATAACTGTGCAGTAATAACTGTGCAGTGGGCATCTCATGTAGACATGTCCAAGGAGTATAAGACTGAAGATAAGCACTGAACAATGAAACAGATGCATGGCAAGAAAAAAAGAAAATACAAGAATGGGAAGTTGTAACTGCTGACAGCTGCAATAACCAAATTTGAAATCAAATTGGTGAGAATGATTAGAAGAATAAAAACACAGAAAATAATAAAGATGTTGTTTCCGACTTGAGCATGGGGAAGTTTTCGATTCAGAAAGCACTTAAGCAGTTGCTTAACTTTAAGTGCATCCCTAAGTCCTATTGTGATCAAGTGAAACATATTTATGTTCTTTTCCCGTACCTAGACAGTGAGACCTCTTGGTAGCAGAATGCAGATTTTGTAAAGTATCATGATGGACTCTCCAGAAAAATGACATAATTCATAAGTAAATGTAGGCTGGAAATCAATTTCAGGAGATAAATGTAGCACAGCACAGTTATTGTTTTTGTTTTTATTAACCCAAGGATATACATAAATCCCAAAGTAAATGTATGCCACTGTACTAGGAGGCTTGTGAAAGAGAATAGTATGGAATAATTAATTTATATTAATAATAATTTTACTTGCTTTTCTTTTCATATTTGTATTAATAGCACATTTTATGCTAATATTCTATTGAGTTGCTGGGAATTTACTGGTGAATTTTACAGTATGTATGTAATACATTTAGAACTGAGACTGAAAATATTAATATAGTATTAATTAAGCTAATATTACCTACTGTGCATGTAAAGGGTTTAAACACACAAAGAAGCTAATGGTATTATGATTTTCAGATAATCTGTTTTAAAATTGCTGACTTGGAAACTGTTTGTGAGATTAATAGCACTGAAAACATGCAGAGGTAATAGGATTACAATGTAATATTAAAGAAGGGTTTCTTGGGGGTTTGCTGCAATGATGTCTCATCTCTGGGTATCCTGGACTAATTAGTCTGTAGTGGCATACAGTGGCAGAGCATGCTAACTGCAGATTTATCTTGCTATAAGTAGGGCTTCCAGTTCTGAGATAACTGATATTTATTTTTTAATGCCTGATGTAAACCAAGCAGGGCAAACTCTGGGCCATACCTCTCTACATCAAGCTGTTCAGCGATGTGCTGCAATTCCCCAGATTGCTATGCCTCTGTCAGCTCCCTGGACAGCCCCTGCTTTGGCCCGTGGCCACACATTTGGCCCATCAAAAATTATATAAAGAATAGCAAGGCAGGTGAGCTGGTGATTTTATGACTGTGAATCTCTACCGTCTATAACCATATATGAAGACAAGATGCCATAGAAAAGGAAGGACTTGTGTGCTGTGGAAAAGCATTAAACATACTAGAATTGAAGATTTTTTAACTCATTTACTTTTATTTTTCCCCTAATTTTTCTTGATATTTCTGCTGATTGATTATATTTATATTTTAAACGATTTGCTTCTTCCTAGCCCCTGTTCTCAGATCCTGTCTTGGATTAGATATAGTGATTTAATACAATTTTAACATATTATTTCAGCTGATTATAGTAGGCCTGATGGACATGGCAGCACATTATCCCTGTTTTTGACCAAGCCAAGTCTGAAGTGTAGTTGATCCAGAGCAGTAATGAGAAAGCTAAGAATGGTAATATTCCAGCTGAAGCCAAGCAGTGCATGGAAGATCCCACAATAATGAGTACTTGCTTGCTTGCTGTAGTATAATGATATATTCATTAAAGATGGGGATTGTAATGGATTAGGGAATCCCATTCCTAGCATGACCCTGGTAAACAGTTCTTAAAGACCATAAAGCTTGGCTTCTTCCATGGCTGTTGACTAATATAAAAATGTTGAGTAAGGAAGGGATTTCAGTTATGTCCTCTAAGCCCAGTGAAAGACTGAATGTAAGTGTCCCTGGGCTGGGCAGGAAGGAGTACCCACCTCCCCAGCCTGTCACCCTGGCACCACAAATGGGATCTGTTTCACAGGCTTTTATAGGTACGCAGAGAAATCCCATTCAGTGAAGATTAGTGTTGTTCATAATGAGAGTCAATGGTTAGTGGCAGCATGAAAGGACAACAACATTATTTACCATGACTAAGGGACTTGACTTTTCCCTTAGCTGGAAAACTTGCTGGAGAAGCCCAATCCATACAGCCCTCTCCATTTGGAAAGTAATACAAGGATTTTGATACACAATCAAATTCTTAATTATAACAGTGGCCAGTTTCTATAATCTTTTTGAGCAATGCACAAAGGAACTGCCAATGGCTCTTGCCCCTAGGTGGAAGAGGAATTCCCAGTCCTGGTGAATGCTGTTTTTAAATTTAGTTTCTTCAATACATCTTATAGTGTATTGTTACATTACACTGCAAGAACCTAGAACAGTTGAGAGAGTTTGGTGAGAGTCTTTCTTTCCAACACACTTTGCCATGAAGGGCAGTAGAGGACAGAAGTAGAGCTATGGCTATTCAGTGAATGTTCAGGTCTAAGGATAGAGATTGGAACTACACAGGTAGAGGAGCTTAAAGTCTCTTTGCCTTCTCCTGGAAACAAAGTGCCCTACATGTGAAACAAAAACACTGGTAATTGTGAATGCTTCAGACAGCAGACAGTACCTGGATAACAATTAGGGGTGTGCAAAATGGGCTATATTCTATTCGGATTCAGATTCAGCCCAATTCAGGGGACAGTGATTTGATTCGCTGATTTGGATCATTGTCCCGATTTGATTTGGCCAAATCTGAATATTTGATTTGGATTCAGAGAATCAGCGATTCGGGCATAGAAACAGCTTTATGTTTTTTCTACATACCTTTAGGTACCAGGTGCAGCTCGTGAATGCTGAGATGATGGGGCGGATGGAGCATACCAAGGAGCATGGCAGGGCCCCCATGTGCTTGGTGATGGACCTGGAACTAGACCGGAATTACTTCCGGTCCACTTCCAGGTCCACTGCCAAGCGTGAGGGGACTCCCCACAGTCCTCCCAGCTCAGCAATCAGCTGCAGGGGGACCCTAGATGCCCCCCCCCCAGACCCAGAAGGCACCAGTCATTGAGCTGAGAGGCAGGGGGGATCCCCCGCTTGCTCCGTGGTGGACCCAGAAGTGGACCAGAAGTGCTTCTGGTCCACTTACGAATCCGCTGCCGAGCGCACTGGAGACCCCTCCCGCCCCCCACGCTCCTGTGAGATGCTCCATCTGCCCCACCATCTTAGTATTCATGAGTCTTCTAGTGCCTTGAGGTATGTAGAAAAAACATATAAAGCTGTGTCTATGTCCAAATCGTCAAATCTCTCTGAATCTCTCCGAACCGAATTGGAGGCTTCCGATTCAATTTGGAGAGATTAATGGGTCTCCTGATTTGATTTGGATTCAGAGATTCGGCTGCTGAATTGGGCCAAATCTCCTCCAAATAGAATCAGTGACCAAAGCTTCGTACAGCCATAATAACAATATCAATAAGCCAACCTCCTCATTCACAAAAAAGTCCATGGGCAAAAAAAGCTTCATCCACTTTCAGCCTCCCAAAAATGCAAAACCAAAAAAGCATCTCTAATATTTACTGTGAAGAATGCACACTTCAAGAAGAATATGCATAGGACTTGCAATAACACTGCCACACAAGTGCAACTGCAGGAAATCAACAGGAGTGGTTCTTTTGTTCATACTGCAAATTGCACAAGGAAGATTCAGCAGCAGCAACAGCACAAAAGAAACTGTCCTGAAAGTAAAACATTTACAGTTGTTAAAGCATTAGTACAGCTAAATCTTTTCTACCTGGGGAAATTACTATGAAATAAGTATGTGTGAATTTATAGCATGCTAGCTATTCTGCAGAATGGACAAATGCTCTTAAATAAGAAATAGTTTACTTCACTCATCTGGGATGAAGAACCTTGAAGACAAGTGTTAGGGTGACAATATTTGGATCTTGGGAAGCACTGGATTTGCAGCTGAATAAAGGCTTTACTCTATGTCTCAGCAAAGCTGCTGACCACAAAGCAGAATGATATATTAAAAGTAACATTGCAAGACGCTTAGGCAAGCATTTTTCTAACGATATATTAGTGCTGTAATACATATACATATATATATATATAGCTCATTATGTATTGTTAGAAGATAAAGCAGATTTTGCTTATGAGTGCTTATGCTAAGCCAGCCATTTGCTTATGCTAAGTAACCGTCTTAACTGTGTCAACCATTTTCAAGTGAGTCTGTGTAAGTTTGTGTGCTGTGAATGAGGTAAAGTCTTAGGAATGTGGAAGATGGTACAATATGGGACTGAAAAACAGACTGGAACATGAAAGACAAACGTAACTGGTAGCAGAATCCAAGATAAACATATGCAAAAAAGGTGAATGGTGATAGGTGAAGAGGCCTCCAGAAGCTTTCAGGTTTGGTCAAAGTCCACGCAGTGACTGAAGAAGTGGAGTCAAGGTCTTAGACATGCGCTTATAACAAAAAGCTATGTAAATGAATGAAATGCATAGGCAATTCCATGGTAACAAAGTAAACAGTAAACAGAGGCAGAGCTTGAGATAGGAGGGAATATGGGTGGAACAAAGGAGGGACCAAGGTGGAGTAAATGCTAATGGGTATGAACCAAGGTGTATAAATGTGGAAAAAAACTGATGTTTAATGCTGCTCCCTGGTTTACTGGTTTTTGGGGAGCTCGCTCGAAGCTGTCTCCATTCTGAATAAAGCTGTTGTCAAGCAATGTGTGCTGGTGTTTGCTCCCTGAGCAACTGGATCCATGAGCAATTGGATCGTCATCTCCCTAGTCGTGGGGCACCGCATGGAGTCAGGGTCTAATAAGGATGGGAACCTATCTGGCCACTTTGGGAGATCAGTCTATTTCTGTGGACCCTGAGAACCTCATTTATCATTAACAACATTTTTGTCAGATACAGAAATGTCATTAGCTCCATTTTACAGGTGGAGAACTGAGCTGCAGAGAGAGACTGACTTGGCTAAGATCATACAGGAGATCTGAGGCACAGGAAAGAACTACAGTATGCAGATCCCCTGGTTCACAGGCTGCTGTTTAAGCCATCCTTTTTCTCCATAACAGCAATTATCTTAGTGACAAAGTTACCTCCCACCCCACACAAATGTTTCTCCTCACTCCTACTGTTGGAACTTACTTACACAGGAATTTAAAAGAAAACCATGAGACAGTTTACCAAGTTATTTACACTAAATTGATAAATCACCTGATTTCATTCCCTGATTCCTCCTGGGTATTTGTTGAAAACACTGAATCTTACATCTGGACATCAACAGGTTGCCAAGCACAGCAAGGAAGCCAACATGGAAAAGACAAACTATTAGAAGCAGTGGCCAGCAAAGTGCCAGCAAAGTGCACAATAACTAACAGTAAAATTTTGCAGCCATCTGCTAATGAATAAAAAAAGAGTGAAAAAACAAGAGAAAAGAAAAGACAGGAAAATAACATGTTTCTAAAGAGGAAAAGGGTTGAAGGAGTGAGCTCTGGTCTCAAAGAAAGATCTCTTATGCTAGGAATACTCCAGGGAAGAGAGGAAGGATTATAATTTAATTCATTACGTCTTTCCCACAGGAATAAACTGTACTGGTAGAAGTACATTAATTCCAAGAGGACTGCATGAAAACTAGGGTGGTCCTATCACTCTAATTTTACAAGGGTAAAAGGCTGGGCAGAGTGGTATCTTATAGACTAGCTCATTCAGGAAGTCATGAATTGTAGCCTACAAAAACTCATGCTTCTCTGAACAACTTAGTGCAGGGGTGGGCAAAATGCGGCCCACAGGTCGGATGCGGCCCACCAGGCCATTCTATCTTGCCTGCGGGGCCCCTAAAAAATTTAGAAAATTAATATTTATTTGTCCCTGGCTGCCTGTCATGCAGCCCTCAATGGCTTGCCAAAACTCAGTAAGCAGTCCTCCACCTGAAATAATTGCCCACCCCTGATTTAGTGTATAAGGTGCCACATGGGTGCATCTACACATTCATTAATGTGCCATAATTACTGCACATTAAGTTTAGTGCTTGCATAACCAAGTATTAAATCAATGGGCAGTAACTGGCACTACTGTGCATTAGTGCTGCGCATGGATTTTTACAGATGCTAACTGCGCAGTAGCCTAATACTACTGTGCAGTAGTAGTGTATTAGTACGGTTTTTGCCTGGCACACTACTGAGCAGTGTTATTAAGTTTCTGCACTGCTAACATCTCATGTAGCTAGCACCCACTGTCCTGTCTTCTGCCTAACCTAAGACTAACACAGCTAACTACCTCTGTTTACTACAATAGTCAAAGTACCATAATTTTGCATGCACACACACCCTTTGTGTGTCATTTTTGGAACTATTCAGTGTTACCTTGTTTTTGTTACACTGAGGTCATTAACTTTGGAAAATCCCACTCAAAACACCCTAATAGTATTGTTACACACAGTGGCCTGTACTCAAACAAATATTTTTATTTTATCGTGAGATTGCTAGTAAAATGTTAAACTTCTGAATGTCTCAATTTGTTATTGATCATGCCTTTTAAAGAGTCTGTTGTATCCTCCTGGTAGAAAGATTTGTTTTGCTTTAACAATACATGGAATTATGCTTTCAGTTCCTTTTCTTTGTTTAGTGAAAAGCTCTCTTAGTGAAAACCCAGTAGACCACAAAACTAGTCAGGGACTTTTATCCAGGATGCCTGACCCATTGCCTGACAATAATTAGTTCAGGTTAATTACAGCAAATCTGTAGATTTGCTGCCTGAAATCATCTCATCCCCTAAGCTGAACCCTCTAGAGGTTTCTTTTATGAGCTCTGCATCCTAAGGGTGGACTTAAAGTAATGAATTTGCCTCTAATAAGATTCATAGGTTTGTTCCCTAAGCAATGGTGTCAATTATAGAATCTAACACTGATGGCTTATTTTGCTAGAAAATACAGAAAATGGGAGTTTTTAATGAGGCATGAGGCATGTATGAGGTTTAACATTTTTATTTAACTCTTTGTCTTGTTGAAAATGACAAGACTTGATATAATTGTATTTTTATATCATTTTCTGTATATTTCTGAGTCTGCCAATGACTAATTTCCTTCTGCTTTATAAAGGAAAAGGTTAATATAATGACTCTGAGATTTCATTTGGAAATGTTCCAGAAGAGTGTTTAAGTATTTGCTGCACTAAACGGCAGGAAGTAATGAAAGAGGTTATATGTTGGCAAAAATATTTCATGTGCTGAGAAGATTAATATTGGAGAAAGGCACAGGGGACTCCTGTCTGAGCTTCCACCTCAATCCTTGCACAATATAATAGACCCATACTTAATATTTACACTTCTGTGGCCAGTACTTAATCATTAACAAAGCAAGCATTTAGTTTTGGGGGGCCACAGCATGAAGAGATGAAACAACATATTACAATACTCCAGTTGTCTATACCCAAGTAGATGCCTCATTGGTAGAGCCTGGTTTAAATCACAATTTTGAGTTTTTCATGAAAATCGCAAAATTAAAAAATTTCCACAAAAAATGTGATTTGCAGTGAAATGCTATGATATGGCCACTTGCTGCGATGTTCCTCAGCAAGTGGCCACAGCATGGCATTTTGTTGCAGCAAGATGGCTGCTACAGGCTCGGAAAAGCATTCATCAGCCAGGAGCAAAAGCCTAGCAGCCCAGGGGAGGGAGGAAGGGCTCACAAAAGAGACGGGGGGAGGAGAGAGCTTGGGGATGAGGGGCTGTTTGCTTCTCTGGGCAGTAAAACTGGGGTGCTGGGGCTTGGAGGCAGGGAGGGAGAACAAAAGCACAGAGGAGCAAACAGCCCCTCCTCTACCCAGCACCAGGGCTCTCTGCCTAAGGCATCCAATAGCTTCCAAGCCCAGGAACATTATTGCCTGCCTATTTCCCTGCTCCAATCATGCTTGAATAAGAAGAAATCAAGGCAAGTCAAAAACATCTCAGTCCAGGGAGGTGGGGGGCAGAGAGAGGCATGGGGGCCATGGGCTTTTCAGCAGTGATCAGAGGCCTTGGGAGCAAGGCCTCTGCTGCTGCAGTTAAACCTGGCCCTAAACCTGCCCCTTCAGCCAGTCTTAGGGCATAGGGAGGCAGCATGCTCTGGGCATGAAAATGGTGGTCCCTACCACAGTCGGACCATGATATTAGTGAGCTGGACCCACAATTTAAACCAGGCACTACTCATTGAAGACAAAGCAATACTCACATATTAGAACCCAGACAGAGGGGTAATGCTGGGAAACTCTTCAAGCTCGGTACTGAGTGGCTCAATGTTTCCATTCTTTTTTTTTTCATCTAGTTACTGTGCTTAGAGTCTCTGGAAAATGAACCACAGTGTTAGAGCTGACGGATTTATTTCATAAATCCTTTTATCCTGGTGAACCACAGCAGTAAGTCTAACTCCCGAGTAAAGCAGCAATAGATTCTAAACGGAAATGCATGGCTCTTATCACAGGGCAGATTTCTGCTACCTTAATGACTCTTACCAGAAATTTTCCTCTTCTTTTTGCTCAGAAAAGTATGTATATAAGGAATTAATCAGGAATCCAGGTGAACTCTTATCATAACAAAGGGGGAAACTTCTTTTTGTCCAATGTCTCTGCAATCCTTCCTGTTTGTCCAATGTCTCTGCAATCCTTCCTCTTAAGTCAAATTTTACTTTGTCTCCACGGTCAGCTATCTCTAAACTACTCTTGCCTGAAAATATTTTTGGTCTGCACTTTTCTTCTCTTAAATTCTTCTCTTTTCACTTAGAAGTGCCACCATTCTCCTGGCACCCAAATTTACCTTTACTTGAATTCCAGGTAGTGGAAATCTTTATTTGTGTCAGCATCACTTCCTAATGCAACTAGGTTTTTCTCAGTCCAAACCCTATGAACTCCAGAGAGTTTGAATGCTGCAGCCAGAGAAATCCCATTAAGATAAACCTGCCCCCTCAGCCAGTTACGGGTTGGGGGGGGATGAGAGAATCAAGCTCCACTATGGAGCTGATCCAGGAAAGCTGCAGCTTCTTCCCCCACACTGCCCCCCAGCTCCAGTGGCTCCAGTACTGCAGGATGGGAGCAGGGAGGAGGGAAGGAAGAGGCTCCAAGCTAGGGTTTGCCCAGCCTGCACTGGAGTGGAGGCAGATGGATTGGAGCTGGGCAAACCCCAGCCTCAAGCTCCCTTCCCCACTTCCCCCCTCCCATCCTATAGACAGTACCACTACTTCTAGGTCAGAATGAAAAATGTTGCTTCTGCCATTATCTCTGAATCACAAAGTTGTATTACCAGTTCATGAATGACAACAAGGATTATTGATTTGTCTGGCATATGAAATCATTATTTTGCCTTAAAAAGTCCAAGCCATGGACCACATTTCAAGACATTCATTTCCTTTATTAAAAGACTATTTTATAACTCCAAAATCAGATGCTATGATTTTTGATAATAGGCACGAGAGGAACAGTGTCTGAGTCTAAATGAGATGCTGACTACACAGTAGTATCACAAAAAAACCCATTCATCAGCACTACTACAAGGTAGGGCTGTGCAAATAGGGAAGTATTCAATTTGGATCTGGATATGGATTTGGAGGACAGTGATTTGATTCAGAGATTCAGATCACTGTCCTAAATCGATTGAGCCGAATCAGCTTCGGAAGATTTGACACTGATTCAGAGAGATTCGGTGATTTAGATCAGCTGGGGAGAGCCACA
Organism: Alligator mississippiensis; assembly: GCF_030867095.1. Taxonomy (NCBI): domain Eukaryota; kingdom Metazoa; phylum Chordata; order Crocodylia; family Alligatoridae; genus Alligator; species Alligator mississippiensis. Next base: position 81,538,812 of record NC_081828.1, on the reverse strand, counting down.
GGAGAAGCCCCCATGGCTGTCCTGCCCAGCCCGGCCCCATCCCCTAGTCTAGTCCCAGCACTTAAAAAAAAAAAAAGAAAGAAAGCCCCATACTCACCAGCTTCAGGAGCGGCGATTAGGGCCTCTGAGCACTTGTGGCAGAGCCTCTCCACACAGCGTGGGACAGTGAGGATTGCCCTCTTCCCCACTGCCTGGCACCCACACGGCTGCTGCCCCATGGCACAGGTGCAGCGTGGCTCGGTAGGGCACTGCATGCTGTCCCAGAGCTGGGGCCACTAGGGCTGAACAGCTCCCAGGCAAATTGAACCGGGGGCTTGGGAATCAAGCCAGGAGCTGGGGGGAATGTTCAGGTCCCTGAACATTCCCGCAGATCCTGGTTTGATTCACCAGCTCCCTGATATTTCCCCCAGTTCTCTGATTGCTTCCCCCAGCTCTTCCCCAGGGGCACGGGCCCCAGGATGATGTGGGATGACAGCAGGATGCTGCTGCCAGCTGGTGATGGCAGTGGCTCTGGGTTATATCCCCAGCTGCCAGCAGCAGTCTGCTGAAACCCTGTGTGCAGATCCAGGGGCCGCGCCCCTGGGAAGAGCTGGGGGAATGATCAGGGAGCTGGGGAATTGAAACGGGAGCTCTGGCTGACAGGTGGAGCCACCCCAGCTCCTGGACAGCGCACAATGCCCTGCCAAGCCATGCTGCACCTGCGTCATTGGGCAGCTGCTACGCAGGTGCCAGGCAGGGGGGCGGTTCCCACTGCCCTGTGCTGTATGGGGGGGCTCTGCCACAAGCCCCCAGAGGCCCCAATCACCACTCCTACAGCCAGGGTGTACGAGGCTTTTTTTTTTTTTTAAGTGCTGGAGGCTGGGCCAGTGGGGGATGGGGCCAGGCAGGGCAGCCATGGTGGCTTCTCCTATGGCACCTCTAGCTCTGCCTTCCTTTGCTCTGGCAGGGGGAGCTGTGGGAGCTCTGCCCTGCTGCCGCTTGCCAGCCAGGGTGGGGGAGCATGGGATGCAGGCACAGCAGCGCTGGGAGCAGGGGCTATGCCTTGCTGCCACTTGCCCCCTTCTGCCTGGAGTGAGCCATGCACGCATCCCGCACCCCACCCCCACTGCCCCAGGCTGGGCAAGCAACAGCAGGGCAGAGCCTCTACTTCCAGTGCTGCTGCGCCCGCATCCTGCAGCCCCTGCCCCCCCCCCCCCCCCAGCTGGGCAGCTTGTCCAAGCCCCAGCCCCAATCCCTCCCTCCCCCATGCCCTTTCTTTTCCCTTCCCCCCTCCGCCAACCCCAACAGACTTACCAGCTGGAGACAGCTGTCAGCTGCTTGTTTATTCTATGGCTGAATCTCTGAATCAGCCGAATCTTTTCCAAAGCTTTTCCGAATTGATTTGGATGCTTTGAATTGATTCGGACTTTTTACTTGGTCTCCCTATTCGATTCAGATTCAGAGATTCAGTCCCCAAATCGGGCCAAATCTCCTCTGAATCGAATCGCTACTGAAGCTTTGCACAGCCCTACTACATGGTAACTCAGGTTACTGGGCAGTCATTTAGTACTTGTTTAGACTAGGCCAGTGTCAACCTATAGGTGCTCCTAGAACTGAGAAATTATACACATTATTTTATTTATTTTCTTAGATTTTCTGTCAGTCTCATATTATTAGTGCTATTTAACACACAAAATAACATTATTCAGCACAGAACTTGAATGCTTCCCTTCACAAAGTGGATGCAGCACAGGACATTACAAAGCCAGCTTCATCATGTATGTGCCCTATGACCAAGAGAGTGTTGAAGCTGCTACTCTAGTTATATTCGAGGCTGCTTTTCTGTGGGCATGGACACACATAACAATTTAACTTCTCCCAGAATGTCATTGAGTGGAAAATGGTTCACAAATCAATGTGAGTCAGAGATGTTCATGCATAACGCTGCCAAGGGTTCCAAGTAGAATGGTAACTTTTTAGATTTTGCAGTGCTGTGGGTCAGCCACCAGGTGTTGGAGTGAGCATGCAGCCCAACATACCTTGCAGTAGCAAGTCCCCAGAATTTCCACAGGCAAGGAAGAAAGACCCCAGCTGGCTGAATGCCAAAGAAGACTAAAAGGAAGATACCAGTTGCCTGCAGTTGCAATTTTCTGCTTCCCCTTCTCTCCTACACTTGACTTCAGTAAAGACCATTCCTGTACTTTTCTGTATTCTGTGTGGTACTATTCTGATTGAGGGTGGCCAGATAGGTGTGTGGGTGGGTGGTTGCTGCCTGGACCCCTGCTTCTGCTTTCCCAGGAGGATGGGTGATCTGGTGGGGTTGCTGGCTTGCTCTCTTTTTATGAAAGTGATAAAAAGGTTCATTTTCCAACAAGACTTAGTAAAAGATGAGGGGTATTAAACATTTTGTCTTAAAACTCATGCTGCATCTTCTCTGGAAACATTTCCTTTTATAAAGTTATCATCAGCAGTCTAGTTACATGTAGAGCGTACTGGACTCAATGTGCTATGTTTTGTCACATAGCAACTGCTCCCTGTAGAAAGGCAATTGAAAGGTTCAGGTGTGCAGAATATTCCTCTTTTAATCCTCTATTTTAATAAGAATCCTCACCAATTGGAATCTGTAACCTGTTAATTGCCTTATCCTCATTTATATGATAAGTGGTTCATTTCCTTTATTGTGATTGAATCCCCTCCCTGTATTCCAGGAAAAGTGGAGCTGCAGAGAGTGCTTGATTGGATTTCATTGCCGTGGGCCATTTCTTAAACAGGTTACAGGTTGCCAAACATAGAAGAGGGATCAATATCCATCCTTTGCCTCATTGACAAGCTAATCTTTTCAGTAAACATTTCATCAGTACCTGCCATTTGTATACATACCTGCCACATGAGGATTGGAGAAAGCTCTGCTTTATAAGGTTTAGGCAACTAATAAATGAAAGGACAACAATATAAATGAAGCAAATCACCAAGATAGCATTTTTCTGTAAATGGCCTTTTGTTGCCTGCAGAAATTATCCAGGCACATTTTTAGCAGTTCTTAATGTTAATTGTGTGGGATTAGGCTCAAAACCTGCGACAAATTCTGTTTTTGCAACTTAACTTGCATTGTTATATCTAAAAGGACCAGCTTCTCAGTCTGAAATTTGGAACCAAGCTGGAACCAATTTTTGGGAACCAATGTCATCAAATTTGTTTCTGTTACTGGGCACATGTAACTTAAACAGGGACACTGCGAAAGGTCCCCTTGAATCTACAGGGGCTGCTCCACCTCCATTTTGCCTGATGTAAATTATTGGAAAGTACCCAGGTATAAACAAGAGCACAATCAGGCTCATCTCTCTCATGACAGACAACAGGAATATGTTGCTTGTATCTTGAGAGAAGGATACAGTATTCCTAACCCCAACTCATCATAAACCAGGACTCGAGCTCCAAAAAGCATGACTGTCTTTAAAATTGTGAGATTTACTTATTTATTATTTATTTTGTAATAATCTGGAGTTTTTTTCTTTATTTACACTTGGGTTTTGAACCCTTTGGTCACATGGGTTATGATTTCAAGCTTTTCTCCCCACATATATGGACAAAAAACATTTTTTTTAAAGTGAAATCCAAGATTTTCATATAATCACAGAATTATATATAACTATTGTCAGACCCCTGTTATAATTGCAAGAATTAGCAACATTAGATGGTAATCCAGCCAAATAAAAAGCAAACACAAACATACTGCAGAATTCTGATGCCAAAATATGCCAGAATATGGACCTCAAACTTTGGAGACGATGGAAACGTTTTATTGTAAGTTTTATTGTAAACAGTTCAGTAATATGTTTATTGCCATTCTGTCTCTGATATAGAACAGGAGCTAGGGCCTGCTCACATCAGTAATTCCACATGGTGACAGATAATCAATTTATTTTACAATCCATTCTTCTGCTTCTGAGATACAGCCACTGCATTGCTTATATTTGTATTAAAGAATTGCATTGTTCCTCCTTGTGCCACTGGGATTCAAGCAGTGTAAGCTGAAATCGGTCATAATATTCCCTAGTGCTTTTGGGGAATCTCCTGTCATTACTCTAGCAGTGGAGGAGATTTTGCTAAAATCCTAAGTGTAGATGTAGTCTACCTATGTTTATTGCTATTTTTCAACCAGGAAATGGTACTGGTTGTACCAATTGTATATCCTTACTACCATTTCTTCTAGTCCTGAAGCAATGTCCTTAAATCAGAGAAATCTTGTGATTTCTTTTTTAAAGCTCAAACAAATAGCTTGTTTCTTTTTTCGTATTTGTCTCTTGATACATGGCAGCACATTTAGTATAAGAAAGTTCCCTTGGGTGGTACACTTACATTCATATTCTCATTGCAGAAAGTCAGAAAAACTTGACCAGTTACAATTCCATTGACATCAATGCAGCTACACTAGGAATTGATATGATTCAGCATGTAGTGAAAATGATTGAATCCATCCGTTTTGTGTTCTAAAAATGCTAATATAGGAGGAAAGAGATATTGCACTAGTTTGAAAAGCTCATACATTTCCCATGGAAACTTTGAATTAATAAAAAAACATGTTTCAACTACAACCTAAATACCTTCAAAAACAGCAGAGAGGAAGTTAACACAACAGTTTGGGGAAGAATTTAAAAATAAAACATTTTCATATTAATTAATGGTATTCTATTAGGTATCAAGTTAGACCATCTAGGTCTGAGAATTTTCATTTTATAAACTTTCCAGGTAACAGAAGCTGTATTTGGATATGCCTTTCATTTAGGGTAATTGGGTGCTCAGACTAGAATAGTAAGAGAAAAAAAAGAGTTCCTAGAACTGTAAGTTAATTGCTAGTAAATGTTGCTCATGCAGTCTTGGTTTGGCTGATTAATGGCCGCAGTGAATAGCTGAAAATTTGCTACGGCTGTTAGAAAGATCAGTAACAGCTTTAACTTTCAGCTATCATGACAGGTGGAGGGAAACAATTAACAAAATTTCTAATGCATTTTGCTGGTGTTACTTTGCATCTTGAGCAAAGTAGAAGTGACCGGAGTGCTATTTTGGTTTGCTAAGATTTATAGACCCGTACAAAAAAAAGTAAGAAATTAAATTGTTTAGTCTTAAAAGACTTTGGGCACATCTTCATTGTATACGTAAGAGATTTTTTTTATACATAAGTAAAGAAACCCAATTCTGTTCATTAGTCCTACTATTTAAAAGAAGAGGGAGAGGAAGATGATTTAAGAAAGGTTACTTGTCAGCTGCACAAATCTTAGTTTAGCTCTTACAGGCTTAGGTGAGATTCTGTGCTGTGGCTCTAAGAGTCACAACACAACACAGCAGTCTGGGAGATGCTAAGGAGGCTTTAGGTTACTGTAGCATCTTCTTAATCCTGGGCTATACCAGAGGCTGGTATGCTGATATAGCTTACCCTACCTGGGGGACTGTCTAAAGCTATTTCTACACCACTCTTTAGGGTTGCTCTTAAGGCCACCTACAACCCCATACCTGCAGACCATCTACACTGAAAACCCCTAGGTAAGACCCTGTATCCCTACTTAAGCACAGAGGGTCATGTGCTAACCCCCTGGGCCTTCCTACACCAGTTGCCTCACTCACCTCACTCCAACCACAGACTTGTCATTGTCAGTGGTCTCGCCCACCATGACTTGTTGGGAGATCTTGACTAGAGACAGTTTTCCTAGCAGAACAGGCTCTTGGGTATTTGGCCCTTGTCTGGACAGGGGTCCACGCTGCCCACCCCTGTCCACTGCTGAATCTAGTGACTCTGGGCCCGCTATTCAGGGCTACGGGCTCCCCGTGCAGCAGTTTGTCCCAGGCTCTCAGCTGCCAAGCAGGGCAGTGTTGCTGTTTAATCGTCTCAGCAGGCACTTCCAAGCTGAGCTCAGAGCCAGTCCTTTCCCTCCGACCTGGCCTGTGCCGGCATCTCCTGGCTACTCTCCATGTCTCTCTAACTCTCAGTCTCTGCAGTTTCAGTCCCTCTTCTCTGTACTCCTGCACACTTCCCAGCGTCAAGGCTCAACTGCAGTCATGAGCGGCAGTCTGATTCCAGGCACAAGTGCTCTGCCACGGTCCTCTCCACCGGAGGTGCCGACATCAGAATCCCCACCAAAAGCAAAGGAAAACAAAGACATAAGTCTGGGGACTTAGCTGGTTCTGGCATATGACATCTTTCATCATCCTTACTCAGCCACTGCTTCAGTTTGTTCCTTGGCACCAACGCTGGCCACCTGTTGCAGCTCCTGGGAGGCTGTTCCCTTTGGACTCTCTCTGCTGCTCTCTCATCCTTCTCCCCCCGTCCCATCCCAGCTAGCCCCAGCCTCACATCTTGCAGCAGCGGGTCACCTAACCCTTCCACTTCCACCCTGAGTACTTAGCACCACCTCTGCCTGCACTCAGCAGTTCCTGGGCTCCCGCTGCTTCAGCCTAAGTCCTCACCATGGCAACACCCAGAAGCCCCTTAGCTTTGACCATGTGCTACAGGTAAGTGGGTGAACGTGCTTGTGTGTATGCCTGGAGCAATAGGGAGCGCGCACAGAGTGAAGCGAGAGATAGAAAGGTGCTGACACAGGAATAAACAGGAAGGTATGCCCACATCACTATGAGATGGGGAGTGGGGAAGAAGAAAAGGAAGGCTCTGAATGCTTGTCATCTCCCTAGTAACAGGGTAAGGGCCTGGAAATTGGCTGCTACCAATCCCACAATTAGCCTGTTCCTAATTCCCAGCCGTTCTAAATCCCATTTCCTGTTTCAGCTGCCCATCAATACATATGAGCAAACGAGGGGCAAGGAATAAGCTCTGGACCGGTTTCTAGAAGGGCTCTGCTTGTGGTGGCCTGTGGTGAAGGCCACAAGTTAAGATATAGAAGAAAAAGGGCACCTCACATGGCTTCAGCTGGTTGAGGATGATCTCCTGGATCAATTATTAATATCACCATATGCACAGCCTACTGCTATTCGGGGTCCCTACAGCCCATAATGCGGCAGCCCAATCTTGACAACCCATTTCTACCCCATAATGCCCCCAACACTGGGGATGCAACAAATCTTCAAGGAGCAATACTCTGGCTATCTTCTGTAGGCATGTGCCTGGGGAACCTTTCCACATCCAAAAACAGGGCTTTCTGCTTCTCTTTATACTGCTATGGCCCTTATTTTGCAGGAAAAAAGAGACTGGAACATGGACAAGAATCTCTCCCTTAGTGAGTATCAAAAAGTATTTACTTGTATAGAAGATGAGTTTTTTTTCTCCCAATCAGTATAGGGAAAAAGCTCCTCTTGTTATATTTACATAGAAGGAAATCTCATCAAAAACACTGTCTATCATTAAACTGCTATCAAAAGCAGCCTGTGCTCAATAATGGAAACCAACATGAAGGTGAATATATGTACCCAACACTAAGCATGGCTATAAAACATGTGCCCCATATTAGACAAACATACTGATGAGGACCTTTTTCTTTTCTTTTGTGTGTGTGTGCATGTGGCCCTTAAAAAATGGGCAGTTGATCCTCCAGAAGGGAATGAACACTGGGCCTGGAAGTACTGCAATACCAAGCTGGCACTCTGAGAAACCAGAACAAGCTCCAACACCCTCCCCTGGTGCCAAAAATGCTGATGGGCTGGGGTGGGGTGGGGTGGGTGGGGAAGCTCATCGGGCTGGGGTGATGGCAGCGGCATCCATCTGTGGGGCAGGGAAGCTCACCAGGTGGGGTGTGGCAGCAGCAGCCGCCTCATGTGAGCTTCCCCACTCCACAGAGGGGCACCGCTGCCCTTGCCCCACCCCTGCTCTGCTCCTGGGAGGCAGCAGTGTTCCATGCCCACCCGCCCATGCATACACCCTAGGAGCGGTCCAAGTACCTCCAGGGGTACACATACCCCTGGTTGACACACCCTGCTCTAATTTGTCATAGTCTCTCTGAATCCTAGCCCTACCCTCCAGCATATCTACTACTCCCCCTAGCTTTGTGTCATCTTCAGACTTGCTGAGGGTGCACTCTGTGCCATCTTCCAGGTCATTGATGAAGATATTGAACAAAATTAACCCTAGGACTGACCCCTGGGGCACTCCACTTGACACCAGCTGCCAACTAGACATCAAACCATTGACTTCAAGCCATGAATCCCTCTAAGCTGAAGTTCCAGTCAGTTTTCTATCCACCTTACAGTCCATTCATTCAACCCTTAGCTTGCCTAAAAGAATGTTGTGGGACACGATATCAAAGTCAAGGTATACACATTCACTTGTCTCTCTGCATGCACAGAGCCAGTCATTTCATCATAGAAGGCAATCAGGTTGGTCAGGCATGACTTACCCTTTGTGAATCCATGCTGGCTGTTCCTACTCACCTTCTTCTCCTCCAAGTGCTTAAATCTGGTCTGTGATTTTTCCAGGGCCTGAGGTGATGTGCACTGGTCTGTAGTTCCCTGGATCCACTTTTTTTTCTGTTTCTAAAATATGGACACTATATTTTCCCTTTTCCAATCATCTAGGACCTCTCCCAATTGCCACGAGTTTTCAAAGATGATAGCCATTGGCTCCACATTCACATAGGCCAATTCCCTCAGCACCCTTGGGTGCACTGCATCCAGCCCCATGGACTTGTATATGTCCAACTCTCCTAAATAATTCATAACCTGTTCTTTTGCCATAGTTGGCTGCTCACTTCCTCGCCAAACTGTGCTGCTAGGTGCAGTAGTCTGGGAGCTGACCTTGCCTGTGAAGACTGAAGTGAAAAAGGCATTGAGTACAGGCAGTCCTCTGACTTACGACACAATTGGTTCCTGAAAACTGTGTCTTAAGTCAAAACGTTGTAACTTGGAACCAATTTTCTCATAAGAAACAATTTTATAAATGGGGGATTGGTTCCTGAACCAAGGCCCAATACCCTATTTTCACCAAAAATACCCCAAAATTTTATACTCAACCAATTATAGATGAGTAATATACCTACATTCATGTATTTATATTGTAAATAGCAATCATACCGATTTGGAAGGACTCTTTCAGGTAACTTTGCTGGACTTTTTGAAGGGCTCTTGGTTGGATTTTTTGAAGGGTTCTTGGCTGGAGTCTTCTCAGGAGTCTTGGCTGCTTTCTTAAACAAAGTGTACAAGGAAGGTTGGACAGATGTTCTCCAGGGAGATGAGTGACGCAGCGAACTTGCTCACTGGCATGGCGTTGCATCAGATCAAGCATTGTAAAGTCGAAACTGACGTCAGAAAGCTGAAACAGGGTGTCAATTTATAAATGTTGTAAGTGCAAAATGTTGTAACTCGAAACGTTGTAAGTCGTGGACTGCCTATACTTCAGCCTTTTCTTCATCCTCTGTCACTAGGTTGTGACCCTCCTCTTGCTTTCTTTTTTTTTTTGTTGAAAATTTTTTGTGTCCCAAGTCAAATCCACCAGATCATATCCAAATCCATGAGTCATTCAAGAAACATATGTGGTCCTACCACTGGCAAGCATCCACCACCCTCACCTGAGGCTTCAGATGTTTCCAAATCCTTTGGCGGCATCCTACATGCAGGCCCAAGCCCAGAGGCTTGGGGTTCAGACACCCCCAAGTTTTGCTTGCCCTCAGCCATATGGCCACAGGAGCAAGCTAGCGAGGAGTCTCCTGTTACATTGAGTGGGACCATACATCTGGTTAATTGGCAACTGGCTGCCCCATCCCCCAAGGTCACATTGCTTTCCTGAGATCAACTCCCTCCTTCTCTCTACTTCCGGAAAACCAGAGAAGGCTCATCCCTCCAAACCTGGACACTTGGGTTCCTAGCTCTCCAGGCTCCCACAGCAGGGAGATGGAACCCAGGTGTCCAGGTTTTCCCAGCTGGAAGGCAGAATGCAAGTATTCTACAGCATGGTCAGTGCCAGGTTGTGAGCAACTGCATGGCCTCTGGCCCCAGAAAGGGGGAAAAGGACCAGACAGGGGACTCACCATAGGTCCCTTGGTTTCTCCCTTGTCTGCAGACTCTACATTTATGCACGGGAGGCCTGGTTGTGGAGCCCAAGAAGCTGGATGTAGGATGGATGGCCAGACACCTACAGAGTGCTGGAGGCATGTACATAGACTGTGTTGGTGAAATGAGTACTAAAGGGGACCCTCCAGGGCTGGCCCACAATTTTTTGGGGCCCCCTGCAAGATATAGTTTTGGGGCCCCCTGATCCATCAGCAGAGATGACCATAGCAGGGTGCGGGACCCAGGGCAAATCAGTCTGTGTGGAGCCCCCTTTCCCACCCCACAGCACACTTATACCAGTAAATGAACATCCCAGCACACCAGACACGAGGGGGGAAGGGAGGGTGGCCAGAATTTCCAGCCAGAACATTTAAACAAACATCCAACCACCCGGTGGGTGGGCAGGCTACACCGCAAACACAGCAGCCACCACCGTAGTAGTTTCATAATTTCATAGTATGTACCAAATAGTATGTACCAAGTACCAAATGTGGGAGGGGCTGCAGCCTCTCTGCCCAGCTCTGCAGGGCCCCCTGAAGCTGCAGATTCTGCAGGATAGGATGGGCTGAACCTGGGACCCTCAGTGTGGGGGGGTGGAATGGACAAGTTGGCAACTGCTTGCACCTGCACTGCCTTGGCATTTGAACAAGCCATCCAGGCCCAGGAACATGCTGCAAAGTTCCAAGAATGAAGTCTTCAGATGCCCACCCGCTGTCTGAGGAGCTGAGAGAGTTGCAGTGCTAGGATAAGCAGTTTATGCACCAGGTCAAAGACCACTTGAGATCCAGCTATGACACCCCTGAGTAGCATCAGTGCCACTTTCCATGAGGAGACCATTGCCCTCCTGGGCAGGAATGGTGGGGCAGGCTGCCAACCAGTCCCCACTCTGCCCCACCCGTGCCCAGAATGAAGAGCCCAGCTCCAGGGACTCCTCCCTGGGATGACATGCCTGAGAGTCCCGTGGGGGCGGGGTGGGTATTGGGTGGTGACCGTGGGGAAATGCTCCACACTGCACATTGATTGGGAGATGCTGGGGGCAGGGGAGCCCCAGAAGAGGAGATCTGACCCTTTGGAGCCATTGACCTCTGGTCCAAGAAGCCAGGAAGGCATCCAGCGGGGCAGCATTGCAGGAAGGGAGAGGGACCAGGCTGCCTGATACCCAATTCCAGGGCCGGCATTCACTCAGCCTACCTACCAGGGCCAACTTGATACCTCTGGACGCTGGTGGTTGCCAGTGTAGGTGCAGGGCCCCAAAGAGGTTTCAGACCAGTCCCAGAAGGGCACGGGAGTCCTCAAAGCAGGAGATGGGTGGGGGGAAGACTGCGCAACAGCCCACTGGGCCTGGCAATTCCGGGCCCAGGTCCCACTCTGAGGAGCGGCGCAGCCTCTGTGAGGATAGGCAGCCCCTTGGGCTTGGGTTCAAGTTCCAGAGTGGGCAACATTCCACATTTTTCCTTTATTATGCACACAAAAGTTTTGGCAGCTGCAACACATAATTAAACCAAGGGGCAGCAGTTTCATGTGTGGCATTCCCGCTACTGCCCCAAGGTTTCATATTTGTTGAGGGTTCAAACTGTCGCATGATCGGGCACATTTAAAGTACTCTGCAGCTGTGCTCTTCTGTCAGGAGACAGCTGAAGAGCATTTCAGGGGCCCGATCACAGGACAAACCATCACTTCTTTCATCGCCCTTAGTGTCATGCAAAAACTTCAGGTGAGGCATCCTGTACAACACTCCAAGTGACACATTTCTGCCTGTCCTCTATGCCAGCATGAACTGTGCCATTTAAGCCACATGTTCATGATCTTGATCATACCTATTAGCATTCAAGTACCAAAAACAAAACCTGCAAGAGGAAAAGACAAGAAAGCTGCAGGGCATGTCTGACTGCTAATTAAGCCAGCTGAATTGCAGTAGGTGTGGGGGAAGGTCATCATGAATGATCCCTTACACGGTGACAGAAAGTGTAGAACAGGAAATTGCTGCCTGCAGGCAGTTTGCTCTCTGGCAATTCCCAGCCAGGGAAGTTAAGCAGAGGACAGATTGAACCGAACACCCAGAGCTCACCCAGAAATTGTGCACTCATTTCTCAAAGTAGGCAAGCAGCAAAGGAGCGTGATCCAGAAATGGTCACCAGCTACAGGGTATGTTGTGTCCTGGCTGTATTTAAAAAAAAATCCTTACTGAGGGCACATGAACAAACCATCCTGATGTGCAGAAAGAATAGCAAATATGGCAGATGACCAGCTTGGCTTAGCAGAGAATTCTTCACTGAGCTTAAACACAAAAAGAAAGTTTACAAGTGGAAGCTTGGACAGATGACTAGGGAGGAGTTGCTTGGGCATGCAGGAATGAAGTCAACTCCCTAAGTGTAATTGGAGCTGCACCTAACAAGGGATGTGAAGGGTAAGATGAAAGGTTTCTTTTAGCTATATTAGCAACAGGAGGAAGGTCAGGAAAAGTACAGGTCCCTTACCGAATGGGGGAGGAAACCTAGTGACAGATCTTGAGGAAAAGGCTGAAGTACTCAGTGCCTTTTTAACCTTGGTCTTCACAGGCAAGGTCAGTTCCCAGGCTATTGCACTGGGCAGTACAGTTTGGGGAGAAGGTGAGCAGCCCTCAGTGATGAAAGAACAAATTAGGGACTGTTTAGAAAAACTAGACATGTACAAGTCCATGGAGTGGGATGCAATGCATCCAAGGTTGCTGAGGGAGTTGGCTGATGTGACTGCTGGACCATTATTTTTGAATACTCATAGCAATGGGGGGAGGTCCAGGGCAATTGGAACAGGGCAAATATGGTGTCCACCTTTAAGAAAGGGAAGAAGAAGGATCCAGGGAACTACAGACTAGTCAACCTCACCTCAGTCTCTGGAAAAATCATGGAGCAGGTCCTCAAGGAATCCATTTCTAAGCACTTGGAGGAAAAGAAAGTGATCAGGAACAATCAGCATGAATTCACCAAAGCCAAATCATGCCTGACCAACCCGATTATGTTCTATGAGGAGATAACTGGCTCTGCAGATGCGGAGAAAGCAGTGGATGTGATATTCCTTAACTTTATCAAGGCTTTTGATATGGTCTCCTGCAGCATTCTTGCAAGCAAGCTGAGGAAGCACGGGTCAGATGAAGGGACTGTAAGGTGGATAGAAAGCTGGCTGGATTGTCGGGCTTAATGAGTAGTGATTAATGCTCAAGGTCTAGTTGGCAGCTAGTATCAAGTGGAGCACCCCAGGGGTCAGTCCTGGGGCCAGTTTTGTTCAATATTTTCATTAACGATTTGGAAGATGGGATAGATTGCACCCTTAGCAAGTTCGTGGATGACACCAAGCCTGGGGGGCGGGGGGAGGTGGGGTATAGTCAGTACACTAAAGGGTATGGCTAGGATTCAGAGTGACCTTGACAAATTGAAGAATTGGGCCAAAAGAAAGCTCATGAGGTTCAACAAGGACAAGTGCAATGTCCTGTGCTTAGGATGGGACAATCCCATGCACCACTACAGGCTTGAGACCAACTGGCTAAGAAGTAGCTCTGCAGAAAAGGACCTGGGGGTTACAGTGAATAATAAGCTGGATATGAGTATGCCAGAAAGCTTAACACTATGGCTGCATTATTAGGAATGTTACCAGCAGATCAAAAGGAGTAATTATTTCCCCTCTATTTTGCACTGGTGAGGCCACATCTGAAGTAAAGTGTCCAGTTTCAGGCCCCCCACTATAGAAAGGAGGTTGACAAGTCGGAGAGAGTCCAGTGGAGGGCAACAAAAATGGTTAGGGGGCTGGGGCATGTGAGGCTGAGGGAAATGGGCTTATTTAGTCTGCAGAAGAGAAGACTAAGGGGGGATTTGATAGCATCTTTTAACTACCTGAAGGGTGGTGCCGAAGAGGATGGAGTTAGACTGTTCTCAGTGGTGACAGATGACAGGACAAGGAGCAATGGTTCCAAGTTACAGCAAGGAAAGTTTAGGTTACATATTAGGGAAAACTTTCCCATTAGGAGAGTAATAAAACACTAAAACAGGCTACCTAGGTAGGTTGTGGAATCTCTGTCATTGGAGGTTTTTAAGATCCAGCTCAACAAAGCCCTGTATGGAATGATCTAGTTGGGGGTGGTCCTGCTTTGAGCAGAAGGTTGGACTAGATGACCCTCTGAAGTCCCTTTCAATCCTAATTTTCTATGATCCTATAATTCTTTATCCACATTCTTTCCACTGGAGGGCTGCCTCTTACTAAGGCCTTATCTCCACTTAAAAGCTGTGTGTTAATAGCTGTACTAACTCAACCCCTTCTATGCCATGTCAGTGGCAGGTCCCAGGGAGGATGGGACTGAACACACCCCACCTACCTGATCTTGGTGACACATTCTAGAGATAGAAAGATGCCCATGAGGCTTCTCCAGCCTCATTTCCAATGCTTGGTCTCAGGCCTGCCAGATAAACAAGGGCTGGAGAGCAAGTGCTGGGAATGAGCCCAGAACCACCTGAAAGGGGAACTTACTTCTATAGAAGACACCAGTGGACTCAGGTGGGGGGACGGATGGTCGGGAGGGGACATGGCTGGCCCTGTTCTCTCCAGCCCCCACCACCGACATAGTAAAAATGACCCCTCAATGTAGATGCAGTGTATAATGAGGAGTGCGTTTCCCAGTACAGTCTGTGCTAATGGCACTGATGACACTTGAGTAGAGATACAGCATTACTAAATAAAGACTAATACTTATTTAAAACTAGAATGTTACAGTAAGGAGAACACTTCACAAAATAAAGTTCTTTGTTATTATTTTCCTTGACTATGTTGTGTCTAAACATCTGACAATAACTGATTTTAAAAGGATGCAAATGAAGCAGTAACTGATGCACCAAATATTCTGGTGCTCATATACTGTAATTAAAACAGAAATACTGTATAAAATATAAACTAAATGTTCTAAGCCCTTGGCTGATGCTTATACTCAAAAAGCTCTGAATATAGCTTTTCATGACTGGAACATGAGAACTGAAGAATTTAACCTGTTAGGAAAGATAGAAATAATAACAAATGACATAGGATAACAGCATATATCAAGGAAGTGATAGATGGTGATGAAAACTATGGCATAGACAAAACAGAATCTGTTTTGGGTAAGGATCACATAAGGAAGGAAAAGTGAAAAGGGTCCCATAGGAATTTTATGGGGGCTTATTGTGTATCCTCAGGCTCTTACTTGGATATGAACAGAAATCTCTGTAAGGTCATGGCAGAATTTAGTAATTGTGGAAATTGTGTAATTATGGGAGACTTTAATTTCCCAGTTATAGATTGGATAACAAATGCCACCAATAACCGTAGGGCACATATATTCTTGGGTGAGATTGCCAATAGATTTCTCTATTAAACGGTTGCTGAATCAACAAGAGACAATGCCATTTTAGATTTGGGTTTGCTAAATATTAAGGATCTCATAGAAGAATTGTTTATAGAAAACAAAGTTGGATCAAATCTACATAAGTGAATTCAGTATATTCTGAACTATAGGATAGTCTAGAATTGCAAATGATAAGAAATTAAAGGAAATAATTAGGGAAGCCAACTAGATTCAAGGCCTTGTTACACATTACACTGTAAGCCATACAAAAGTTGATGGGTGTTAGCGCTAGCTCAAGTTTGGAGTAGTCACACGTTCAGGCCAGCCCCCCTGGGGGCCTGGAGGATTGAAAGGTAAGAATTCCACCCCTCTCCCATTCTGGGTTTTCCCTTGGTCCCTTCTCTCTGGGGCTCCCTCCTTGCCCCTTGGGAATCCCCCTACCCTCACTTGCTTGTGACTGCCCACACTATTTGTCCCAAGGGAGCAAGTAGGGAACAGTTAATCTGCCTGCCCAACCCCCACCACTACAGAGCTGCTTCTCCTCTCTTAGCGTGGCCTTGTGTCCTGGTTTGGCTGGGGCACTCTAGGATTCGGTAGCCCAATCTTTGTAGGTTGGTCAAAAGTCCTGGCTGGAATCCAGTGGGGAAGCAGAGCCCATGGTGTACCAGGTAGGTGGCTGGGCAGGCACTGCTGGTCCTGTGCAAGGATGTGCCACATGTGGGAGGGTTGGCACCTGCTGCAGTCTACCCACCTTGCTCCCATCTAGAAGCAGCAGCACCTGTCTGGCCACCTGCCTGGTGCACCATGCTGCTCCACCTCCCTGCTGGACTCCAGTCCAGGACTTTTGACTAACCGGCTGGGACCTGGCTACAGAGTCCTGGAGTGTTCTAGCCAAACCAGGGCCCATAGCCACCCTATCTTCTCTGGGTTGAGCAGCTGCAACAGGGCAGGCAGGTTAACCCTTCCCTTCCTGCCCCACCTACCCACCAGGGACAGGCAGCCACAAGTAAGTGAAGAGGTGTGGCGGGGGCAGTGAGTGGGGATCCGGCGTGCTGGGGAGAGTCAATAGCCTACAGGTGAAAAATCTGATGAAAGGCACAAGAACATTTGGAATTTATTCAAGAACATCCATCAATGGACAGAATCATTATGAACTTGTATAATAGATAAGGAAAGCATTTAAGATGGTACAACTAAACCTGGTACACTAGACATGACAGGTATGTAGGGATATAGTAATTAAATAAGTTCATTAATCAGCAAATGGTAAGGTGCATGGCACCAGACATGGCTGATCATGTGTAGGCAATCATGTGTGCTTGATGTAATCACTTCTAACGTACAAAAGTATAGAACAGAAACATTCTTTGGGTTTGTGTTTAACCTTGCACTATCCCTCCTGTCAGCCAGTCTGATCACCTGGCTGGTAGTATGAATATTTAATTAGCATTCCTGAATAGCTGCATGCTTATTTGAACCATGTTGTGGTAGGACCTAATCAGCCCTTGGAAGCAACAACAAAAGATTCTTCAGTCATCTAAACCAGGGGTGGCCAATCTGCAACATGAGTGACAAGTGGCACAGGCAGATTTTATGTGGCATGCAGCAGATTGGGGAGGGGACAGGCAGCACAATGGCAGATAGGGCAGGGAGCAGAAAACAGAGCATCAGATCAAGCAGGGAGTACAGGGCAGGAAGCAAAAGGTAGAGCAGCAGTTCAGGTAAGGAAAAGGGATTGGAGTGGCTTGGGGAGGATGCAGGGCTCATTTGCAGCATGCCTACCAAAACGGTTGGCCCCCATTGACCTAAACAAAGAAAACCAGGACAAAAGAAGTTTTTCACTGAAGTTGGAGTGGAGGATCAAAGATAATCTAGATATGGCCTAAGAACTGAATGAATATTTTGCTTCAATCTTCAATAAAGATGAAGATTTAAATGAGGATGATGGTAGACTACCAATTGGGAACAGCAACACAGTAAAATTTCTACATCTAAGATGAAAGCAAAGCACAGGTTGTTTACTATGACAAGACTGAGGGACATGGAAAATCTATAACCCAAAATATTGAAAGAAATGTCATATGAAATAGTACTCTCATAGCATGGCTCTTCAATGAATCTGTTGATTTAAGGACAGTACCCTACAGCTGGAAAATGGCAAGCGTAGGATCAATATTAAAAAATGGGGACAAAGCATCCTAGGTAACTACAGGACTTTTAGTTTGAGTACAGCATTATGCAAGGTCTTAGAACAGACATGGAAGGGAGAAAAAAGCAAAGTTACATATATAAAAGAAAACGGGACAAAACAATAGATGAGATGCCACTCCACCTGTTATGCACATCAGTGAAGTTAAGTTGCCTAGGAATGATCCTATCCCACCTTACATGAGTCCCTGAAACACAGTTAATGAAAAAGGTGAATGGGTCCTGCTAGTCACTGTTTGGTGACTCAATCTTAGGAGCAGAATAAGGGTACATTAAAGAAGTACAGGCATTTACAGAATTTTCAGGAATTTGAGCAGGGTAGAATAGAATTGCATTTAGGCATGCACCTAAGTCTGCTTAGATGCCTCATAAGTAGAATAGGATCTGACCCAAAATGACTTTATCCAAAGAAGATTATATCACATGAACCTAATTATTCTTCTGTGCTAGAGTAACTATTTAGATACTGGCAATGCAGTTCACTTTGTCTGTTTAGAAGTAAGCAAAGTACTCAATACCATGTCTCTTGGGAAATTATTAGCTAAACTGTACTAGATGAGGATTAATAGCATAATTATGAGGTACATAAGAAGTTGGTTAACAAAGGAGATTACAACGGGTTATGTTCACAGGCTGGGGAATGGTTCTTAGGGATGTTTCACAAGGATCAGTCTTGGGACACATCCTTTCTAACATTGTTATTAGTGAGCTTCCTGCAAAAATGAAATGTGTGCTTATGAAAAGTGCTTTTTCCTGCAAACTAAAAGCTGGGAAGTACTGACCAAATAGCAGAGGATCAGATTATTTTTCAGGAAGATTTAGATTACTTTATGGAGTGTAACAATAGAAATAGCATCAGATACATTAGTACAAATAAAAAGTCAGTCTTTTGGGGTGAAATTCTGCTCCCCTTTGTGCATCTAAATGGCAGGTTTTTAGCCATAAAAGTGGTATTTTTGGCACTTGCACATAGGTAGTGATTCTATTACACCTGTGCTGTGGATATGTAAACAAGCTCATCTACACTGAGCATGCACAGTAGGCTATTGCTTGGCCAAAACATACGTGGCTACATATGTATGCCCATTGTGGACATTTACTTGTACCTCAGTCCCTAAAGGTAGACCAGAAACCAATGACTAATGCATATTAGATCCCAGAGCAGGATACCCCTGCCACATGGGTGCATGAGGTGGCCCACTCCTCACCAGGTTGCAGCAATGAGAGTGCAGCCACACACCCTTTAGCTGTGTGACACATGTAAAGTGAAGAAAGCTCTTTGTGTATGTGCCACACAGATGAAGAGTGTGGGGTTGCAGTCCTTTGCTGTGATTCTGAATGCCAAGAAGCCCTCAAAACTCACCAGCATGTCATCTGGTGAGCTCAGAGCTATATGAGTTCACTGGTACAGGGTCTTCCCAGAGTCCCTGCTTTCAGCTCCAGAGACTGCTCGTGTTCACTTGGAAAAGTGGTAGTTGGAAAAGAGGGGGGAAACACGTCCAGACCCCTCCCTTGTGTTTCTTTTGAAGCTGGTTCCTTGGACAGCCAAGAAAGGAAGGCATGTAATATCAGGAGCAGGAGAGAAACCTACTGGGTGCATGACATAGTGAGGTGGACACTGGCCTCAAAAGAAGCATGGTCTGGGTTCATAGCCTGGACCCTTGCTCCTAATGGATCAGAAACTTTCCTACTTTACTGTTCTCCATCCATTTTTTTTTTCAATGACTATTAAATGCAAAGGAAAGTGGCTCACTTTCCATTACCCAATCCAGGTGCTCCCTGTTCCTATGATATAGTCTGACATGCCCAGAGAAGGGGTAACAAACTCACTCCTACTTTTTAGCCAAGTGATTTGCAAGGTTTATGTGAGTTTTCTGCAATATAAAATAAAATTCTGTTCTGTGGCTATAAAAAGGGGGCTCAAAGACTGGAGACATGGGCAGATCCAGGTTCATGGTGATGGGGGTGTAGCCACATCCCCTTCATTGGTGTAATGTATGTGCAGTAAATAGAGCTCATTGTGCACATGCCACACAGAAGAGGGTGTAACCACCACCCTCCTCTCCTTCTCTTGCTAGGAAACTAGATGCCAGCAAGCCCAGAGCTCCTCATGTGCTGTCTGCTCTACCAACTCACTGACTGGTCAGCATAGGCAGTGGAAGACCAAGGCTAACAGGGCTCAGTCCCCGCAAATGTGGGGCAGTAGGTAGGGCCGCGAGGCAGCCCAGCCGTGGGCTCTGGGTGGCTGCAGGAGTGGGGAGGGGCATGCATGAAACCAGGATTGCAGCCCAGGGTGTTGATGACTGCCTACCCAGCAGGGCAGGCAACTATCAGTCTGTCTGTTCTGTGAAGGGGAAGGGGCTTGGGTGAGGGAAGAGGCTGTAGATCAAGACCCTCAGATTAAGGGAGGAAGTGCAGCAGAGGCAGGGGCTGGGATGAATGGGGCCCTGACTGGGCCGGGTGGTGGGACAATCGGAGCCCGGGCAGTTCATTCAGGGGCATGGGGGGACTCCTGCTGCTGTGCACACCTCAGTGGAAGCCCAGAGGATGCATGCCCCCCCCAATCTGTGCACAGGGCACAGGCGGCTGCCGCTGCACAGTGGGCTCTGTGCACTGCTGCCGGAGCAGCTGCCCCAGGAGTGGCACAACACCATGTGCATCCTGCCACTGCTAGGCTGCGCTGTGCCTCTTGACTGCCCAGTGAGACACACATGGCGTTGCATGGCTCTCAAGGCAGCTGCACTGGCAGCAGCACGCAGCGCCCAGCTAGCAGCTGCCTCCATGCCGCACACAGATCACAGGGTGGGGGGGAGCCACGTGCCCCCATGCCTTTGCCAGGGTACACACAGTGTTAGGAGCGCCCCACTACCCCCCACCCCTTAACAAGCTGCCCAGGCTCCAACTGTCCCACCACCCAGACTGGCTAGGGGCCCATTCACCCCTGCCCCTGCCTCACACCCTCCCTCACCATGGGGGCCTCAATCTGCCCCCCTACCCACAGCCCTTCCCCCACAAACTTACCTGCTGGGGTGGGGGAGGTTGCACACACATGCTCAGCCCCCCAAATATTTTTTTCTCCCTCTGCCTATGCTGGTCAGTGTAGGGTCTGCCTGGAGTCCCTGCATTCAAGCAGCTCTTGAGCCAGAGGATGAATGCTGTTGATGTTCACCCTTCTCCTCTCTCAGAATGGTTTTCTGAGGAAAGTGCTGGGAGCAAGGAACTTGAACTGCACTGCAGTGTGACTCAATAGGTTAATGGCAGGGACTGTGTGGTGGGGTAGGGGTGTCCTTTGTGTGGTAATTTGAGCTTGTCATAGAAGCATTCAGATATTTCATATCCCATGAAAAAATGCTATTTGTGTGGAGGAGATGTCTGAAAATTAATTGATTAAGGGCCTCTGCCAATTATGCGTTGGGATGCGGTAAAAATTTCCCCCCTGTGAATCATGAATGTTTTGTTGGCTTCTGGTAGGGGGGAGGGAAGGGGACTCTGCCTTCCTTTTAAGCATTAGACATTGTTGGACATTGGTAACATCTAGGAGTTGGAATTTGGCTGAGCTTTCTTGGTGCTGCTAATGGTACTTGGAAATTTCTCAAGTTAGGTTTGGCTCATGCATACAGTGCCAAACCAGTTGCCATATTTGGGGTCAAGAAGAAATATTTCCCCATGTTTGGTTGGCAATGCCTGTTGTGGGGTTTTTTGTTTTCAGCCTTTCTCTGTAGTTTGTTTTTCTTCATGTTAAAATTTGATCATATTTTAATCCAACTAATTTCCTGCCACTCTAGTGGCAAGGCATTAGCAATGCCACTGTCTCCCCTTATACTCTGTAGTGTGGCACACTGTCCAGGGAACTGGACTCAACCCCCCTGGAAGCTCCTTCCCATTCTCCATTCCTATTTCTTTATTTCACTTAATATTGTTATCACTTTCTGAATAGATTTAGTAATTGTATAGTAGGATTAAGAATATTTAAAAATTATGCTTTATTAGAGCAAACTGCTCCCATTTTGCACAAATTATATTATGTTGTAGCCCAAATAAAAAAAGATGCTAAGTAGTCTGCCAGCTAATACATTTCTGCTTTTTATTCTTTGGGCATAAATAAAAATGGAAGAGTCATGCTGCCATCTATCGTACACACTGTAAACAACTTCAGTTATAGGCTTGCAGTTAAAATGCCTTTGGTATTAAAGTAGTATTGGAGTGTTGTAGCTGAAGTGGTCCAAAAAATATGTGAGTTAGGAGAGATGCTAGACAAGATTTTGGGCACAAAGAGTCGTTCTTTAGGCCCTTTGTTTATTTTTTATCATTATTGGTTTTGTCAACCCCATGCCTCCCAAAATCATGACCCAGGCCCCAAAAATAGAAATTAGCTTAAAATAATAGCAGTGACAAATTTCTCATTTGCCTTTTCTTTTTATTTATTTTATTCTACTTATTCATTTATTTGATTTATATGCTTCCCTTCCCTAGAAAAGTTCATTTCAGGAGCACTTTCAAACTTTTCACTGTCACCTAAAAGCCAAAAACCCACTTCAAAAAAAAATGAAAGCTGAAATCTTCATGTAATCACCTGATTCCATGAAGTAAGGCTTCAGGAAAATAAATATATATTAGAGTAAGACATGTGAGTCAGCAGCATTTTATCCGACAGTGTTTGAAAATGACGACCTGCCTTCCTAGAACTCTAATTCTAATAAATAATTATTTCAAGCAAAGCAAACTAAAAATTGATCTTTTATCCCTTTTAAGGATCCTTTCATCCTTCCACCCTTTACCAGTTTGGCTGGTGTTAATCTAAATATTAAAGCAAAAAATAGAGGGGCCAGGGGGGCGGTGGAAGGAATACAGAGAGAAGCAGAAATGAAAAAAAGGTTTGGAAGAGAACAACATCGTGAAGACTTAAGGGAAAAGGGCAACAGAAGGAGGAGAGGCTTATATTTGCATGGTCCTATCAGTTTGTTACACAACCTTGGAATTGCCCATGATTCTCTACCGGTCTACCCCAACTGAGTCTCTCTCAAGGATTTAAAAACAAAAGCAATAAAAGCCCAGTTTCTCTTTCTCTTTCTAGCCTACCATGAACCAGAGGTTGAGGCTATTGCACTGCTTCACTGGTAGGCTGCAGGGAGGCTGGGATTCTGGCCTTCCTTTCAGCTTCTCTCCCCTGAGCCTTCTGGGATTGAAACCATTCGGTTCAATGGAAAGTCTTACCCAAGGTTTCCAGAAATTTCTATCTTTACTCCCAACAATTCCCAGTTCGTTAGAAAGACCAGTCAGTTTCTATTGCCGTTACATTCCAGCTCTGTGGAAACTGAACACCTTCCATCACCTTGGCTTGCAGGCATTGAGTAATAAGGCCATCAAGCACGAGTGCTGTTTGTGGCATCTCCAACTCCCTAGCCATGCCTGCCATGTCAGCTGATCTGCTGAAGGGTGGCAGCTCAGGACCCAATGACCCTGCTATTGGAAAGATGATCCCTGGCAACATGCCAGAAGAGGAAGAAATTAGGAATTTCATGGAAGATTTCATGTGGGACCAGCTAGTGCCGGTTCTAGCTTGGAAGGGACAAGCATGGACTAATGAGAGATTTCCCATGGTTTCTCAATGTCCTAGGTCTCTAACCATTTCTTGCTTCACTGCAAACATCAGGGTTTTGCATCATGGGCAGATGGCCCCCAGGGTTCAAAGACTGGCATAACTGTAAAGCCTTAAAGATTCTGTAATCTGATCTGGTTCCTCCCTGAAAGCTGCCTTTTTTGCCATACTTACAGTAGTGCATGGGTGATACTAGCATAGGCTACACTGGGCTTAGTACCACCCACTACCAAAGTGTGGGGAAGATACATGCCTCTTGCTGCCTTCTCTTATTTTTCCCTCTTGACCCCATGGTCACTGATTCCATTGTGGTTTCCTGTAATGTGGAAGGCCTTTATGGATTAGGATGCTCCAGACTCCTTGCTGGAGCCACCCACAAATGGGAGTGGGACAGGACTGCACATTTCCACTGCTGCCAAAGTCCTATACCCCATTCTCTTCCCTTCCTTCCTTTCCCTTCCCCTCACCCCAGCTCTTGTATCCACTGTGGAAACCTGTAGTGTAACAGGGGTGGTCCCAGCCAGGGTGTGAAAGTTCATGGTTCCTGTTGAGTGCTGCTGGCAGTAAAACATTTTATCTGTATTTTCATGCTGCCATGTAAATTCACTCCACAGAAGCCTAAGTCCAGGCTCATAACTCCAGTGTCATGGTAAATTTTAAGGATGTGTTGTTTGTTACTATTTGGTGCAGTACTTTCTTGGTCAGGATCCAGGAAGCTGCTTAGAAAGGGAAAGAGGTATGACTGGGGCCAATGTCTTTTCTCACAGAGTAGCTACAGGAGGGGTAGCACAAATACAGTGCAAGCCCACTATTTACTCCTTTCCTTGTTCTTCAGCTACTATTGCCTTGGAAAGGGCAGAGGAGATGTGCAATGGTAGGAGAATCTGGCTGGGTCTCAAGACTGCCAGTGACACTAATCCACAACTGGCCATCCCAGGGTAGCTGAAATGAAAGACCAACCTGGTAATGCTATTTTGGTTGTCTCCTCTGTCCCTCACTGCAGGGACAAATAAGAGAAGGGTAGTGAGGAAACTTTCTCCTGCCAACACCACCTCACAGGGTACATCTACACATTCAGCAGTGTGCTTTTGCTACTGAGCTTTAAATTTAGTACCTCTAATATAAGGTACTAACTAAATGTGTATTAAGATGCCCTAATGTGCTGTAGGCCTGCGAGAAGTGGCTAGCATTCACTTCAGATTCAGATTTGGCTGATTCAGGGGGCAGTGTTTTGATTTGGTGGTTTGAATCACTGTCCCGAATCGATTCTACCAAATCTGATTCGGAGATTTGGTAGCAGCCAAAGAACACAGGCTCATCCCCACCTCCAAATTTCCAAATCACACAGGCCTATCCCCTGGCCACTCTCCCAGCCCAGCAATGGCTGCCCTGCCTCAGCTCCCTGCACTTTGAAAAAAAAAGCACAGTATCACCGGGTGCTGCTGGCCGGTGGGGGCAATCCCTGATGCCCCCCCACTGCCCCACACTGCATAAGTGGCTCTGCACAAGCCCCCTGACCCCCCTCCCTGCTGTCCCAGCCCACCCCCCATTGCTGCCTCACCTGCCTCAGCTCAGGCCCTTTAAGGAAAAAAAAAAACCCCAAAAAACCCCAAACTCACTGGTTCCTGCCTGGCAGGGGGTGATCCCTGCTGCCCTCCACTGCCTCGTGCCATGTGAGAGGCTCTTCCACAAGCACTCTGAAGGCCTGAGGCCACTGCAGGAGCTGGTAAGTCGCAGGGTTTTGGGTTTGTTTTTTTTCTTAAAGGGCCAGAGCTGGGGCAGGCAGGGCATCCATAGGCAGGGCTGCGAAAGTGGGGGTGGGGGGGGGGTCAGGGGGCTCATGCAGAGCCCCCCACACAGCCTGAGGCAGTGGGGTGCAGCGGGGATCACCCCCCCACCCAGCAGCACCTGGTGAGTGGGGGCTTTTTTTTAAAGCACCAGGAGCTGGGGCAGGCAGGGCAGCCATGGGGGGCTGGGGGAGCAGGCAGGAGATGGGGCCTGGCAGGGTCCCCCCATGGTCCCCTTCCCCCTCCTCCAGTCCCACCCTCCCCCACCCCTACATACCAGATCCAAGTCCGGCTCCAGCTCCCTGCTGCAGCAGGCAGGGGCTGCCCGAATCTTCAAAGCTCTCTGAATCTTTTCTGAAGATTCTGTACTGGCACCAAGCCAACTCCCCTTCCCACCCCCATGGGTGTAACCAGGCCAGGCAGCTCACAGGAGCACGCAGAATCATAGAAAATTAATGTTGGAAGGGACCTCAGGAAGTCATTTAGTCCAGCTCCCTGTTCAAAGCGGACCATCCCCAACTAGATCATCCCAGCCAAAGCTTTGTCTAGCTAGGTCTTAAAAACCTCCAAGGATGGAGATTCCACCACCTCTCTAGGTAACTTGTTTCAGTGTTTTACTACCCTCCTAGTGAGAAAATTCTCCTAACATGTAACCTAAAGTTCGCTTGCTGCAACTTGAGACCATTGCTCCTTGTTCTGTCATCTGCCACAACTGAGAACAGTCTAGCTCCATCCTCTTTGGACCCACCTTTCAGATAGCTGAAGGTTGCTATTAAATCCTACCCTGTCTTCTCTTGTCTAGATTAAATAAGCCCAGCCCACTCAGCCTCTCTACATAAGTCATGTGCCTCACCATCTTCATTGCCCTCTGCTGTACTCCCTTCAATTTGTTCACATCATTTCTTTAGTGGGGGGCCCAAAACTGAACACTGTACTCCAGATGTGGCCTCACCTTATCATCTACTACAATCCCCAGCTCCTTTTCTGCAGAGCTTCTACTCAGCCATTTGGTCCCCAGCCTGTACCAGTACATGGGATTGTTCCAGGCTAAGATTTTGCACTTGTCTTTATTGAACCTCATGAGATTTCTCCTGGCCCAATCCCAAAATTTGTCAAGATCTCTCTGAATCCTAGTCCTACCCTCCACTATATCTACTACTCCTCCCAGCTTGGTGTCATCTGCAAACTTCCTATGGGTGCAGTCCATCCCATCTTCCAAGTTGCTGATGAAGATATTGAACAAAACCAGGCCCAGGACCAACCCCTGAGGCACTCCACTTGATATCAGTGACAAATGGGAAATCAAACCATGGATTACTACACTTTGAGCCCAACAATTCAGACAGTTTTCTATCCACCTGCTAGGCAATTATAGGAGGGTGGAGAGAATTCTCTGTGGCTGCAGAGGACCGGACTAGGAGCAATGGCCTCAAGCTGCAGCAGAGGAAATTTAGGTTGGAAATTAGGAGAAACTTTCTGACTATGATGGAGTCAAGCATTGGAACAGGCTACCAAGAGAAGTTGGGGAATCTCTACCCCTGTATTTTTTAAGAGCAGGTTGGACAGACACTTGACTGGGATGGTTTAGTCAGGGATGATCCTGCCTTGATCAATGGCTGGACTAGTGTGACAGAGAGCCATCAGTCCACTCAGCTGCTCAGAGCACACACCCAAGCACATAAACCCACCAAACAGCCCTCAACAAGCCAAACACAGAGGCAAGCCTGGCTCAGCTGCCTTCCCAGAGCAGGGTCTGGTGCCTGGTGCCAGGTTCCTATTTCCCTTCCTCTTTTTGCTCCCAGCGAACTGTTTGCAAACTGCCCCGTTTGGTACTTCCAAGTGTATGTACTAGTGCTCCTATGGCACCATTATTACTGTGCCATCATTTAGTACTTCCCTTTGATTCATAGATTCATAGATTGTAGAGTTGGAAGGGACCACAATGGATCATCGTGTCCAACCCCCTGCCCCTGGCAGGAAAGAGGACTGAGGTCAGATGACCCCAGCCAGGTGACTATCTAGCCTCTTCTTGAAGACCTCCAAGCTAGGTGAAAGCACCACCTCTCTTGGAAACCCATTCCAGATCCTGGCCACCCTTACTGTGAAAAATTTCTTCCTAATATCTAACCTAAATCCACTCTCAACTAGTTTACACCCGTTATTCCTAGTCCCTCCCTGGGGTGCCCTAGTAAACAGGCGCCCCAGGGAGTGACATCATGAAAGTGGAGGTGCCATGATTTTTGCCTGCAGACATAGTGTGTTACTATGGCAATGTAGTGTCACATACAGATGCACCCCCTTGCTGTATCTAGATGAGATGCTAACTGCACAGTAACTCATTACTACTGTGCAGTTGCATCACATAGCAGGAAGCATGACGCGATGCTACTGTGCAGTAGTAACGAGCTACTGTGCAGTCAACCTCATCTAAAAGCCATTCGGGAATGCTACTAAACTCCAGTTACTGCACAGTCATTTAGTAATTGTTTATAAACATACTAAATGACTGCACAGTAACAACTGTGCAGTCAGCATCTCGTTTAGATGCAGCCTCTGTTCGCTGCTTCCCTTCTTGTTATTCTTCATGTCCCTTCCTAGCTGCAACTCCAATTGCACTTTGGCCTTCCTGATTTCAACCTTGCTTGCCCAAGCAATATTCTTATACTCCTCCCAAGTTGTTTGTCCAAGTTTCCTCTTCTTGCAAGCTTTCTTTTTGTGTTTAAGCTCACCGAAGAGTTCTCTGCTAAGCCAAGCTGCTATCCTGCCATATTTGCTATAGGTTAGAGCAGCCCTGACTGGCAGGGAACCCAGGGGAGTTGGGGAGAACAGGGGGGCATGTGCCCCCCCTGAGATTGGCCCTTGCTGGCCAGGGAGCGGGGGTGCTGAGCGAAGCACTGGCCGGTGCCACCCCCGAGATTGGCCACGGCTGACATTGAGACATGGTGGCGGCACTGAGAGAAGTGCTGATGGCATTTCCGGTTTTGCCACCCGCACTTCCGTTTTGCCACCAGCGCTGCTATCGGCTGCTGGGGGACCCCTTCTCCCCCACCCCCCCTGGTCGTCAATCAGCCACTGGTGCCCCCCAGACTCTGGAGGCACCAGTCGCCCGTACTGCCAGCCTGGGACTGATCTCCCCATCTCAACTTGCAGAGGAGGGACTGGCTGGGGCATGAGGGAGCTTCAGCATGGAGCTAGCCAGGATGCAACCCCTGCACCGAAGCATCTTTTTGCCCCAACCAGTCAGTCCAGCTTCTACATGTGCACTGCTATGGAGTTTTTTACTGCAAAGTAAATTCATCTACTTCAACCTAATAGGGATGTACATGTACTGCAACATGTTTACTGTACTGCTAATTAGTCAACTGCTCAGTAAAAGTCTCATGTAGATGCACCCACAGAGGACCCACAGACTTATGCAGACAGACTATGGTGTGGCTTAGGAGCAGCAACTAGGTTCACTCACTAAAATTATGGACAGAAACGTAAATCTAATATTGTGGGATTGTATAAACAAATGCTTTTTAGTGGGATGCACACAGCCATTAAGACAAAAGTCCTAATGGTGGGTAATTCTACAAACATCTATAGCAAAATTATTAGGGCAATGAATAATGCACGGAAATCAGAGTAAGGAAGAAACAAATATTTAAAGTCAAGAAAAGCAACTGCAGTAAAAGATAAGAGATGAGGGAAATTGGAGAAAAAGTTTTTAAAAGATTAATACAGTACTGAGAGGGTTGTGACAACTGCCCATAATAGAAAATATTCTTAGTTAATAAAACATGAGCATATTCAATCAGGAAAAAATCCTGGGGAAAAACAAAAATCAAGAACTGGGGATCACAGACAAAAACCAATATCAGAAGAGGGAAAAACAGCAAAGTTACAACTGTCCAAACCTACTGCTCCCTGTCTAATATGGGTGTGTGAAGCAGGCCCTATTTGATTCGGATTTGGCCCAAATTGGGGATGGTGATTTGATTCGTTGATTCGGATCACTGTCCCTGATTCGATTTGGCCAAATCCAAATCTGAAGATTCAATGCTGATTCAGAGAATCAGCGATTCAGCCATAGACACAGCTTTAAATGTTTTTTCTACATAATTCGAGGTACCAATGCGGCTCATGAACACTGCGATGCTGAGGCGGATGGAGTGGCCCACAGGAGTGCGGGGGGGCCCCAATGTGCTCGGCAGCTAACCCAGAAGTGGACTGGAAGTACTTCTGGTCCACTTCAGGGTCCGCCAGGGAGTGTGCTGCCCCCCCTCCCCGTGCCCTCCTGGATCAGTGACCAGCCAGGGGGGGACACTGGGTGTCCCCCCTCCAGACCCAAGAAGCACCAGTCGCCGAACCGGGGGGGGGGGGGGGGGGCACGGGGCCCCCCATGCGCTCTCCAGCGGACCCAGAAGTGGACCAGAAGTACTTCCGGTCCACTTCTGGGTTAGCTGCCGAGCACATTGGGGCCCCCCCCCGCACTCCTGTGGGCCATTCCATCCGCCTCAGCATCGCAGTGTTCATGAGCCGCATTGGTACCTCGAATTATGTAGAAAAAACATTTAAACGTCGAGTGGGTAAGGTAACTAGTAGGGTGAAAGTGCTAGACTTTAGGAAAGCTGATCTCATTGCACTCAGGCGATTAGTCAAGGACACACTGCAGAGTAGGAGTTTTGAAGGGATGGGAGCCCAAGAAGGGTGGCTGTGCCTTAAGGAAACGATCCTTCGGGCACAAAGCAAGACGATCCCCGAGCGAGGCAAAAAAGGGAAAGGGGCCAGGAGGCTTCCATGGCTGACCAGAGAAATCCAGGGCAGCCTAAGGGCCAAAAGGGGAGCACATAAAAAGTGGAAACAGGGTGAGATCACTAAAGATGAATATACCTCCTCTGCTCGTGCTTGTAGGGAGGCAGTTAGGCGGGCCAAAGCTACCACGGAGCTGAGGATGGCAACCCAAGTAAAAGACAACAAGAAATTGTTTTTTAGCTATATAGGGAGTAAAAGGAAGGCCCAGGGAGGAATAGGACCGCTGCTAAATGGGCAGAAACAATTGGTGACAGACAGGGGGGACAAGGCTGAACTCCTCAACGAGTTCTTTGCCTCAGTGTTCCTAAGTGAGGGACACGACAAGTCTCTCACTGGGGTTGTAGAGAGGCAGCAGCAAGGCGCCAGACTTCCATGCGTAGATCCTGAGATGGTGCAGAGTCACTTGGAAGAACTGGATGCCTTTAAGTCGGCAGGCCCGGATGGGCTCCATCCGAGGGTGCTGAAGGCACTGGCCGACATCATTGCAGAGCCACTGGCAGGAATATTCGAATGCTCATGGCGCACGGGCCAAGTCCCGGAGGACTGGAAAAGGGCTAACGTGGTCCCCATTTTCAAAAAGGGGAGGAAGGAGGACCCGGGCAACTATAGGCCAGTCAGTCTCACCTCCATCCTTGGTAAACTCTTTGAAAAAATTATCAAGGCTCTCATTTGTGAGAGCCCGGCAGGACAAATTATGCTGAGGGGAAACCAGCACGGGTTCGTGGCAGGCAGATCGTGCCTGACCAATCTAGTCTCTTTCTATGACCAGGTTACAAAACGCCTGGACACAGGAGGAGGGGTGGATGTCGTATACTTGGACTTCAGGAAGGCCTTCGATACGGTATCCCACCCCATACTGGTGAACAAGTTAAGAGGCTGTGATGTGGATGACTACACAGTCCGGTGGGTGGCGAATTGGCTAGAGGGTCGCACCCAAAGTGTCGTGGTGGATGGGTCGGTCTCGACCTGGAAGGGTGTGGGCAGTGGGGTCCCGCAGGGCTCGGTCCTTGGACCGATACTCTTTAATGTCTTCATCAGTGACTTGGACGAGGGAGTCAAATGTACTCTGTCCAAGTTTGCAGATGACACAAAGCTATGGGGAGAAGTGGACATGCCGGAGGGCAGGGAACAGCTGCAGGCAGACCTGGAAAGGTTGGACAAGTGGGCAGAAAACAACAGGATGCAGTTCAACAAGGAGAAATGCAAAGTGCTGCACTTAGGGAGGAAAAATGTCCAGCACACCTACAGCCTAGGGAATGACCTGCTGGGTGGCACAGAGGTGGAAAGGGATCTTGGAGTCCTAGTGGACTCCAAGATGAACATGAGCCGGCAGTGTGATGAAGCCATCAGAAAAGCCAATGGCACTTTATCGTGCATCAGCAGATGCATGACGAATAGGTCCAGGGAGGTGATACTTCCCCTCTATAGGGTGCTGGTCAGACCGCAGTTGGAGTACTGCGTGCAATTCTGGGCGCCACACTTCAAGAAGGATGCGGATAACCTGGAGAGGGTCCAGAGAAGGGCCACTCGTATGGTCAAGGGCCTGCAGACCAAGCCCTACGAGGAGAGACTAGAGAAACTGGACCTATTCAGCCTCCGCAAGAGAAGGTTGAGAGGCGACCTTGTGGCTGCCTATAAGTTCATCACGGGGGCACAGAAGGGAATTGGTGAGTATTTATTCACCAAGGCGCCCCCGGGGGTTACAAGAAACAATGGCCACAAGCTAGCAGAGAGCAGATTTAGACTGGACATTAGGAAGAACTTCTTCACAGTTCGAGTGGCCAAGGTCTGGAATGGGCTCCCAAGGGAGG
Organism: Alligator mississippiensis; assembly: GCF_030867095.1. Classification (NCBI taxonomy): domain Eukaryota; kingdom Metazoa; phylum Chordata; order Crocodylia; family Alligatoridae; genus Alligator; species Alligator mississippiensis. The sequence goes on along the minus strand of NC_081828.1, from coordinate 81,507,300 downwards.
TGGTGCTCTCCCCTACCCTGGGGGTCTTCAAGAGGAGGTTAGATGAGTATCTAGCTGGGGTCATGTAGACCCAGCACTCTTTCCTGCTTATGCAGGGGGTCGGACTCGATGATCTATTGAGGTCCCTTCCGACCCTAACATCTATGAATCTATGAATTCTGGGTCTGCTGCTGAGTGCACTGGGGACCCCCTCCCTCCCCATGCTTCTGTGGGACACTCCATGCTCCCCAGCATCACAGCATTCACAAGTCACCTGCTACTTAGAGGTACGTAGAAAAAACATTTAAAGCTGTGTCTATGTCCGAATAACCAAATCTTTCCAAATCTCTCCAAATCGATTCAGAGGGTTCCGATTCAATTCAGAGAGATTAAAGGGTGCTTTGATTTGATTTGGATTTGAGAGATTTGGCCACCAGAAATTTGCTTCTGATGGGAGCAGTTCAGGGAAAAGATATTCCTGCCCTGCTCTGTTATTATATAGCAGCCAGAGGGAGCTCTAGACTCTCCCAGATGCCAGCCCTGGGCTGACAGGGGGCACTGGTGTCAGGCCTGGGCTCCGAGGGGCCAGGGGTGGGGAAGCTGTCCTGCTTCCCTGCACCTATGCCCCAGGCAGCTGCCTGCTGCCCAACCTCCACTCTGATCACAGAGCCAAGCTGGGACAATGTCAACTGTCACTGCAGCAGGAAGCTCCTGGCCGCCACTGAGATCGGAGCAGAAGCTGGGAAATTGCTCCCTGCCCCCAGCAGGTGCCTGTTTCTGGGGTGGGTTCTGATCACAGAGTCTGGGCCAGGACAATATCCAAGGGTTACCATATTTCCAGGTCCAAAGAAGAGGACACCTGTCATGTGAGCAGGGGGAATATGATGGTGGGTGGGGGCAGTGACATGCCAGTGCCCTGCCCCTGCCCATTCTGTTGCCCCTCACTGACAAGCTATACCCTTCCCCCCCCGGCCCTGCTGCTGCCCCTCACTCCAGACCCACTGACCCTAGCCCTGCCAGTGCCACTCACTCCCAAACAGCAGTACCCTGCCCTCCACCTCTTGCTGGTGCCCCTCACTCCCAACCTGCAGCCCCCTGGTGCTGCCAGTGCCCTGCACACCCAATCCACAGTCACCCATCCCTTCCCCCGTGCCTCTCACTCCCTATCTGCTGCCCCTGCCTCCCTCAGCCCTACTACCCAAGCAGCTCTCACGCTGCACACATGCCCCCCCCCCACCTGGTTTGCTGAAGCCTGCACAGTGAGCATATGACCTCTGACAGCCAATCACCTTGCCCCAAGCAGCCAGCCCAGGAGAGCAGAAAACCCAGACATTTGCTCTTATTTTAAAGACCTGCCTGGCCTGGGACTGATCTCCCCATCTCAACTTGCAGAGGAGGGGCTGGCTGGGGCATGAGGGAGCTTCAGCATGGAGCTAGCCAAGATGCAACCCTTGCATCAGTCAAACCTGCAGCAGGATTCAGTTTAGAGGGAGAGAGACAGGAATGGCCACTTCCAAGGTTACCCCCCAAATGGGTTATTCAAGAAGAACCACAATGGGAAATGTAGGACCCTGGAAAAAATAATCAACTTTACTTTAAAGATAAACATTTTTTATCAAGAAGAAACACAAAAGACAAGTTTTGCTCTGCTCAGCTTGCTGAAAATGGATTAGAGATAATACCTCTAGATAAAGATCTTTATTTTTTTTCTGATTCCCAATGGGTAGTGTCTGTTTTAATAGACTAGATGGGAAAATGGGAAAGAAGGAATTTTCTTAGTGCTATGGTAAACTTATAAGTCATGTATTAATAACCAAACTTTTACAACTTTTATGGAAGTTATATACTGACTCAATTATGTCTGTTAAAGAAAAATCTCAATCTACTACCAGAAAGGGGTGGTTGGATTTGAAGGATCTTCAAAGCAGTGATACTGAAAAAAGGAAATATCCAAATGAAAAGATTGTAATAATTACCAGTGCACTTCTCACAAAATAACTGATGATACAATTTTTGCCAAATCGGGGGAACACTGGGTCTGGACTACAATCAGACATGAAATCCTCTATTTGACAATGGAGAGCATTTGGGTACTCAAGCCACCTGTAACAGATAAATCCACACAGTTTGGTGGCCTGATTGTAAGGCTAATATTCAGAGATACATACAAGGATGTTTAAAGTGTGCTGCTGTGAATGCTAAAAATATCAGTCATGAGACAATGCATTGTGGGACCCCAGTCATGAATCCAACTTAATTATGCAGGATCTTTGCCAATGACACAAAAGGGTTACAAATCTCTTTTAGCCATTGTGGATTCCTTTACCAAATGGGTAGAGGCTTTTCCTACTAAAAACAATACTGTAGTAACTACTGCCAAAGTGTTGGTAAATCAGGTTATTCCTAGAGGGGGAATTCCATTAGAAATGGAGGCTGATTGAGGACCTCACTTTTTTGGCTCTGTTATGAAATTGATGTGTCAAATAATGGGAATAAAACAAAGATTTCATATTGAATAGCATCCTCAAGTATCAGAATGAGTCATTAAGTCCAGTCCCTTAAGCACCACATCAGCTAACGGTAGGAAAAGAGACCTGGAAAGACCTCAAGAGATTACCTAGTCTACCCATAATTCACCTGCATGCTTAAGGTAGGAACATCCCTGTCTGCACCATCCCAAATCTGCACTTAATAACATCTGATATCACCTTCTTCCTAGGTATTTTCACCCAGGGTTTAACTACCATCTGAATCAGCAAATTCTCACTAATATTCCCTGTGTTATAACTGAAGTACATTCCCTCTTCCCCTGTGGCCGCTGAGCAAAATTGATCATCCTCATTTTCATACCAGCCTTTTCATAGATGAAGTCTGTTACCAAATACCCTCCTCTCCATCCTCTCTTTTCAGGACTAAATAATCCCAATTCTTCCTGCCTGTCCTCATAGGTCATGTGTTCCAGATCTCCAGCCATTGCTCTCCTGTGACTTTTTTTTCGAGTTGATCTATGTTTACATGAAGTGCAATGCCAAACCTGAATGCAGGACTCCCCAGTGCTAGACAGAGTGGAAGAATCACTTCCTATGATCTGCATCCATCTATCCTGTTCATACTTTCCAATTCCCACTTGCTTGTTGTTGACCCCCTGGTGCTTCACACCCCCAGGGTGAAGATCACAGTCTTAAGGCCATTAGAAGATAGGTCCTCAGGAAGCAGGTTCATTAACATGGGCTGCAGGTCTCCTGGCAGGAACAGGACGGGATCAGTACCAGGGTAGAGTAGTGGGAGCTGGCATTAAGGCAGGTAGAAGAGGGGAGACTTCCTGGAAAATGAGAGCCATGCCTCTTGAGTCATGGCATCCGCTGGTCTCCCAAGCTCCTTTCTCTCCTTGCTGCCATCTGGGCCTTGTACTCCTCTCTTTGAACAGCTAGAGCCAGAGTGGGGATAGGGGGGTGGTTTCCAATCCCCCTATTCCTACCCTGCTGGGGCAGATGGGAGAGGAAGGGCGTTTACCACAGACAGAATGAGCTCTGATAGACTTGCAGAAAGCTGGCTATGACACACTGGAAATCTGGTGTGTCAGTGCAGACACTGCAGTGATTAATTAAGTCTGTTGGAGCACAGAAATAAACCCACTCCAGCAAACTCTGGTGTCACGTGTACTAGTGTTCCCGTGCTGAAAAATGGCGGCAGGTGGCCATGGGGACACACCAGACAGGACCTGACAGAGGGAGCAGAGGTGGCTAAACCTCATGTCCTGAGGTGACAGCAGCAGTGTAGTTCATAGGTGACTGGTAGGGGGTGCACATGCCCCCCTTGATGGGACTGGTGCCCCCCTGAAGGCCGACACTGATGCTGTTGGCAGGGTGCACTCAGCCAGGCAAATCAGAGGGCCGCAGGTGGGTGGGAAATGGTGCCTGGGAGTGGGACGGGTGGATGGGACCAGGGTCAGAATCATGGGGTGGTGACAGTGTGCGGCCACCCAGACCAGGGCCATGATTTGCTCCCTGCACATCCGTGCAATGGACACCAGTTCCAGGGGCAGGGACATGCGGGGAGCAGATCACGGCCAGGCTCTGGCCCTGTGCTGTCACTGCCCTGGGATCCTGGCCCTAGCCCCAGGCCCATCACCAGTCCCACCTGCCCATCCCATTCCTGGATACCACTCTCCACCTTAGTGACAAAGGGCCAGCCAGGGCCAAGCCTCTTCACACCCAACCCTTGACAGGTGTCCCAACCCTGGTAGCCATCTTGCAAGTTATTCCTTGCTCACTGAGTGCATCTACACATGAGCTTTAATGTGGAGTAGACTAATTAGCTCCATAGTAAAGTGTCACCGTCTATACATGCGCTGGTATTAGGATGCAGTAAATTAATTAACTCTGCCATAAGATAGTGCTACATAACTCCACACTTTAGCACCCTCATGCCCCAGTCAGCCCCTCCACCACCCAACACTGCCACCACCCTGGGCTGCTCCGCCTTGGCTCAAAGTGCTGCGGTCCTGGGCGCACGTGTAGATGCTGCACCCAGAAGCAGTTAACTTCAAGACAAATTATGCCAGTTTATTGCCTCACCTTAATTGCACATCCAACATACAGCTAAAGAGTTAATAGATTTCATAGACATTAGGGCTGACAGGGACCTCGCAAGATCATTGGGTCCAGCCCCCTGACCAAGGGGCAGGAAGTCAGCTGGGATCAGATCACCCCAGCAAGATAAGCATCCAAGCGTATCTTAAAGATATCCAGACCAGGTGCTTGCAGCATTTCTGGGGGGAGCCTGTTCCAGACTCTGGAGACTCGGATGGTAAAGAAGTTTTTCTTTATGTCCAGTCTAAAATGATCTTCCAGCAGTTTGTGACTGTTAGACCTTGTCTTCCCTTGGTGTGCCCTGGTGAATAGACATTCTCCCAGTTCCTGATGCACACCCCTTATATACTTATAGGCTGCCACGAAGTCACCCCTGAGCCTTCGCTTCTCCAGGCTGAAAAGTCCCATGCCTCTCAGCCTCTCCTAATAAGGCCTGTTCTTTTGACCTCTAATCATGCATGTGGCTCTTCTCTGGACTCTATCAAGCTTTTCCAGATCCTTTCTAAAGTGTGGAGCCCAGAATTGGATGCAGTACTCCAGCTGCAGCCTCACCAAGGCCAAGTAAAACGGGAGGATGACTTCTTGGGTCTTGCTTAAAATGCATTGGTAGATGCAAGACAGAGTTTTATTTGCTTTGCTGGCTGCGGCATGCATTGCTAGCTCATGTTCATCTTGTGGTCAATCATGACCCCCAAGTCTCTTTCAATTGTGGTGCTAGTGAGTGTAGCACTGCTAAGCCTATAAGTATGATGTGGGGGTTTTCTATTGAGGTGGAGTACCATGCATTTCTCTGTGTTGAATGTCATCAGGTTTTGATCCACCCATCTTGCGAGCTTGTCCAGGTCGGCCTGCATTGCTAGCCTGTTCTCTAGCATGACCACATTTCCCCATAATTTGGTGTCATTTGGAAACTTAGCCAGTCCACTTCTGACACCTGAAGCCAGATCATTTACGAATATATTAAAGAGTACTGGTCCAAGTATTGGGTCCTGGAGGACGCCACTGGTCACCATGTGCCATGTTGACTTGGTTCTATTGACTATCATTTTCTGGGTCTGACCACAGAGCTAGTTCCTCAGCCATCGGACCATAAAGTTGTCGAGGCCACAGCTCCCTAATTTTACCATGAGGACATCATGGGAGACCAAGTCAAAGGCTTTTTTGAAATCTAAATACATGACATCAACCTCTTCTCCTTTGTCCAGGTGATGCATCACCTGGTCATAGAAGGAAATGAGGTTGGTCAGACAAGACCTACCTACAATGAAGCCATGTTGGCTCTCTCTCAGAATGTTGCCTTCTGTTAGCCTGTTGTTGATGGTTTCTTTGTTGATTTTTTCCAAGATCTTTCCAGGGATTGAGGTCAAACTGACTGACCTGTAGTTCCCTGGATCATCCTTCTTTCCTTTCTTGAAGATAGGCACCACATTGGCCCTCTTCTAATCTTCAGGAACCTCTCCCGAATGCTACAGGTTCTCAGATATCCTTGCCATTTGTCATGTTATGATGTCAGTCAACTCTTTTAGCACTCTTGGGTGCATTCCATCTTGGCCACCTGACTTTTGGATGTCCAGCCTCTCAAGTTGTTCCCTCACACAATCTTCACCAATTATAGGCATATGATTGCCCTTACCCTGGTAGTCCTGCATCCTGTCAGGCAGGGTGATCCCCTTGGGCTACTGGAAAAATCGACGCAAAGTAATCATTAAAGAAATTATCTTTTTCCTGGGTGTCGATTGTCAGCTGCCCCATTTGGTTCAGCAAAGGGCGTGATGTTGCCCTTGGTTTTTTTTCTGACTTCCCACATATTTGAAGCAGGACTTTTTATTTCTCTTGATTCCTGTAGCCAGTTTGAGTTTGGTTTCAGCCTCGGCTTTTCTTGTCCGCTCCCTACAGGTGCAGGCCAGTGCTGCATAATCCTCCTTAGTGGTAGCTCCCGACTTCCATCCCTTATAAGCTTCTCTTTTCAGATTCAGGAGTCCATGAGTTCCCTCTTGAGCCAAGGGGGTCCCCCAGCCCTTTTGCTACCTTTCCTATGGGCTGGAATGGACTTCCCTTGTGCTTTTAAGATCACATCCTTAAGGAGCAACCACTCATCATGGACTCCCCTCCCTATCAGATCATGGTCTCTCAGGGCCTCAACAACCAACCTTATGAGCTTGTGAAAGTCAGGTTTCCTAAAGTGAAGGATGTCTGCATTTTTGACTGATTTGCCAGCTTTGCGATGGATAAAGTGATCAACTCGTGATCACTGTCACCAAGCTTCCCTTCAATCTTCAGGTCACTGACTAGATCATCCCCCTTGGCCAGTACCAGATCCAGCAGTGTCTTACCTCTTGTTGGCTTGTAGACTTCTTGAGTCAAATAGAGCTCGTCAATGCAAGTGAGAAAGCTGTGTGACCAATCAGATTTGGCTGAATACTCTGCCCGTGAGATGCCAGGGTGGTTGAAGTCTCTCATGATGACCATGCACCAAGAGCATGAAGCCTCTGCCAGTTCCCGAATTCATGGTCATGCTCTTCCTCCTGGAGGAAGGTCTGTAATAGACTCCTACAGTTATATCCCCTTCACCACGTTCTCCTTGTATTCTAACCTGCAGGGTCTCAAGTTGCTCTCCTTGGGTGCCAATCTCTGCTTCTAGGTAAGTGTACTGCTGCTTCGCATAGAGAGCTACACCCCCACCCTTCCTTGCAACATGATCCTTCCTGTACAAGGTACAGCCATCAATCCTATGGTCCAGTCAAAGGTGGAGTCCCACCAGGTCTCCGTTATCCTTATAAGATCATATTAATTTTTGCTTAGCAGAAGGGCCAGTTCCTCCTGTTTGTTCCCCATGCTCCTGGCATTTGTGTACAAGCAGCTAAGCCTGCCAGCATAAGCCCAGGGCTTCCCTGTCTTGTTAGGAGTCCTGTCCTTGGGCTGGGGTAGGAATGAGTTCCCTTGTGTTACCTGACCTGCTGATTCTGTGGTTGTCACTTCCAGGGCTTACACTAGTGATTGTCCACCCATTCCCCGGTGATCTTAGTTTAAAGCCCTGTCTTTTGGGAAATAGTTTATGCATCTTTTGGGAAATAACTACTTGCCACTGTATTGTTTTTAAATTAAAGATACCAGCTGGTTTTCTTTCATCCATTCTTCTTGCTCCCATTCCCTCAGTTCTCCATGACATCTAAAAATTGTTATTAGATGCAGACAGAATCATGGCAGCATATCTAAATACTGATCCAGTTTTCTAAATATAGGCACCTGATCAAGAGGCCATGTGGTCAGTAAGAGTGCTATTAGGAAGTATAATGCATATATTTCCTCAAATAAGGTCAATAATCCTCAAAATCAGTTTCGTCAGATGCCTTTTGTCTTGTTAGCAAGTTGTTCTGTGTTTACCTCTGGAGAGGACAGTATATAGTATATATAATATCTACCTGTTTGGAATGTCTTAATTCCAGCATTTCTGATTTCTGAGATACCAGGGCCTGGACTGAAAACAGAAGTACATGTGTAAGAGTTTACAAAATCAGAACCAAAGTGAATAACCTCTACTGAAAATGTGTAAAATTGTAAAATGGGCAGGGTGGGAGACAGGGAGATAAAAGAAAGCGAGAGAGAAAATTACAGAGAAATAATGGAGAAACAGAATTTCAAAAGACATAGTCCTCTCAGCTCAGTGAGAAACCTGCATCAGTCACAGAGAAAACCTCATATAGAGAGACATGGGATATTTATGATCTGTTGTAGCATTTACAGATTGACAGGGTTAGCCCCTCCATTCTCCCTGTACCAATGAAATCACTGTGTAATGTGAATGTAATTTATAGAGCAGCAGAAGGAACTAGGGGGCAGTGTGCAGAGCTGTGATGTCTGTTAATTTGGACAAGTCCCAAGAAACCCCAGGGACTGGGGCAAGGGAGAAAGGAAGAGGAAGCTTAAAACTGGAGTAAGCAGAAGAGATAGCAGTGCACACCTGGAACCTGGTCAGCCCTACACAGAGGAGTGCACAGTGGAGTTGGAGATCTCGCTGGCTCGGTCACCCAAGACTGTGGACCAAAGGAGCTGGACTCAGACTTTCAGGCTGCTGTTTTAGTGCTCTAGGTACTAAGGACACCTGGGGACAAATCCAGAGGTGTGTGGGGGAAATTAAGATGCTGAGAGTATGTTACCACAGTGTTGGTGTTTCTTTACCTTTTACCTGTTCCCTCCCTTTGGCTCATTGGCTTGTGACCCTAACTCTATGATTTTCTATATAAAAGTGGGAGGAACTCCCCCTCGCTTCTTGTGCCAGTTTCTGAGGCTGCAGGGTTGGCACAACTGTTTTTGTGTTTTGCATTATAAAAGTTATGATGACAAAAGTGTATATTCTGAAAGTACAGTTTCTGGATTAATTTAGCATAGACTGAGTTAAAAGACTTGGAAATCAGGCAAATTACCTAGAAATAATTCATATGAAAATATTTATTTTAATCTTCAAATTTTCATTATGTGCATTACATTCTTGTGTTACAGCAAAAAACACCTGACATACAGTACCACAGTGACATATAATCAAGCTGTAGAAATCTAATATACCAAAATTGTGTAAACAAAAACCTTTCCATCTCAGTACTTTCCATGGACCAAATTCTGACCTATGAATCCCACTGAAGGGAATATCTACAAGGCAGAGCTAGACTCAGTACGAGGAAAACTACCAAGACTTGGTCTTATTCTTCTGGGGTAACAAACACCAATCCCTATTTTATGCAGATAGGGAAAATGCAAGTTTTAAAAAAGTAAATTAAACCTGGGTCGTTTCTATATATTCATATAGATATTATGTTACTACTGAAAGTTACAAACTCAAAGTAAGCTGCATGGACCAAAATCTTAGTTCACAGATACTCAACTGCCAACTGCAGTTGAGCTTCCAAGGAGACGGAGTAAGATACTGGACTGTCTTTGCCCATAAAATATGATACCTGCAGCAGAAATTCAGTTGGAAGTAAAAATGAATTCACAGAATAAAAGTACAAGCTGAAATTTTTCTTCTAGCTGCCATCGGTAAGCTAGGAAGTCTTGTTCCCTCTGCATGGGGGAAAATATGGCCTTCAGTCAAGTTCCTGAACAACCCCAAACTATCTGAACTCATGAGTAGCCCAAACCAATTATAACTAAGCTAATACCTCTTTAGTTCATCCTGTCATGGTTTGAAAAGGCATCTCTTTGGGAACATTCAGTAAATTAGAAAGGAGGACCAGAGAAAACTAAAGAAAGGGGAATGTTTGGTTTTTCTGTAATGGAAATAACATATCTTTGCTGAATATCCATCCCCAATTTGATGCAAACTGTGCTAAGGCAATCTATATACTGTAAAATGTAACAAATAATTTTAGAATGGGAGATACATTCCACTTGAAAACACATTTAACTATTAAATTTTAGTCTCCCAATGGAATGGAAACATTTTTTACAGCTGTTGTATGACACATCAATTACAGGTTTGCTCTACTGGATTTTTGATAACATTCAGCAAGACTGGTTTGTTTGTTTTTTGGTAGAAATGTATGGCTCTGATTTTCACCATCCTAACACACACGTAACATCCTGAAGTCAAAAGCCCACATCACAACTGCAGGAGTGGACCAAAACAACATAGTATACAGGTGGAGACAAATGACTGACTTTCCCATTAAGAAATAGTGGAAAATCAGAATTCCTTAAGGTACAAAAAAAGTTTTGCTTTCAGTTTTAAACAAATGTTAAAAAATACAAATGTATTTGATATAAAAAGCCACACAGAATTCACTCAAACCCATTAATAATCCATATAATCTCCTACCTTTTTCCTGCTTTGCACAATTAAAACCTTGGAATTTGAACTTACCCATGCCTTTATATTTCTCGAATGAGTTAATTCAGAACAGGAACACACTTCATAACCTGTGTAGGTCTACTGTACAGACTAACTCAAATACCATATATGTATTGCCGTTTCTGTAGTTACAGGTGAAAGTTAGTATCATATATGGACTATCATTTGATTGTATTCAAATTTAAAGATCCCAGTCCACAACTTCATTTTCCATTAATCAGTAAGACTATAATTTTTATCATTATTTCTTTGGAGGAAGAACATTTTGTTCATAGTAACCAGGGTTTACTACGTTTCCAGGTGGGTCGTACCTGGCCACCACAAACGTGGAGCCATCACTTGCTGTGGCTTTTCCAACTCCCATCTTCTTTGTGTTCTTCCAAATCATAGCTGTAAAGTGACCTGGGAGAAAAGGAGATTAATACATTAACTTGGGGCAACGGATCAGCAAAATTCTTTCCAGTGATTGATCAAAAAATGTCATAACAAACTAATGACTAATAACATTTTAATGCTGCCTCTGACTTCCAGCTTTGGCTAACTAAGCCCTCCAAGCCCCAAAGCAGTCCCATTAACTTCAGCTGGGGTTACTTGATAGGAGAGGTAAATCAAGGCAAGTATCAGTAAAGCATATTCAGAAAAAAAAATCTGTGTGAGTTCTTCAATGATTAATATATTTTTTTAAGGTTAAAAGTACATTTGTCTGCAAAATTACATTTTAAAACTGTGAAGGTTAAAGTAAAGAGAGAACAAGACTTTCTTAAAAATCATTTTTAACACAGAAATGTTGTTTACTTCCTCGTTCCTCCATGAGTCATAGTTTCCTTCCTCTTTCCTGTTATCATCAGGTTACTGTGAGCAACTGTAAGATTTGCTGTTTCTACTATCTGATTTTCACTACTTTTTGAAAAAGAACAATGAGAAAAGTAAATGAACCACCTTTAAAGTAATTTCTGCACCTCTGAAAGAGAAAGGCCTAGCCTTAGCTCACCTGTTCCTGAAGAAAACCCTGGATTTTGAAAGCTGTAATTTTTTATTTCACTGTACCATCTGTCAGCTACTTCCTTTCCTGGAAGAAAAACGAAGTGATTCTTTAGAATTGCAACAGACAGGATGAACTCAGCAAAATGTAACTGATCTAGCTTCTTGCCCACATCATTCCCCTAAGACTCCTGGCAGATGTTCAGTTAAAGATGCCATGGGATCTGGTGCATAACCCCAAAAATCACACTTCCTGCCCTGGCTACACGTGAATGACAGGTGGCAAGATTGTGGGATTGGGGATCAGATCCCCATTGCACCATACTGTCATTGCAGGGGGAGCCTGGGATTGCCAGCAAGTAGAACACCAGTCAGCCGATTCCCGGTCGTAGCCTTGGAAGCATACTGGAGTCAAGGGCTCCAATGCCCGCCCCACCTACTGCTCCCAGTCTCTGGGGTGCACTGGAACCCTTGGCTCTGTGTCCCCAAGGCTGGGAGCCCCAATAAGCTGCTGCTCCCAGTCTATGGGGTACATCACAGCCAAGGGCTCCAGTCACCCCAGGGGCTGGGAGCCTGACCAGCTGTCACTTCCAGCCTCCAAGGCACAGCAGAGCCCTTGATTCTACTGTGTACCAGAGGCTAGAAGCATAGGCTGACTGATCTGTGTTCCCAGCATGCAGGGTGCAACAGAATCAAGGGCTCTGATGGCCTCCATGGCTGAGAGCTGCAGCTAGTCAGGACTCCCAGCCTCAAGGGGCACACTGGAGCCCTGAATCCAATGCAGCCCCAAGGCTGGGAGCACTAGTCAACTGATCTGCACTCCCAGCCTCGGGAATGAGCAGGAGTCAAGGGTTTCCATGTGCTCCTGTGGCTGGGAGCCCCAATCAGCACATGCCTGACCACGTGTGCGGTTTAAGGCATGATGGGAACCAGCCACAGAGTTATTACAGATTTTTTGTGTAATAATTGTGTGGCTTATTCCTTGTTTTATTGCGCTATTCATTGCATTAACGTGTGCCTGTGATTAACTGGTTAATGACATCTTAAGTGTAACATCTGCCAGGGGCCTAATAGTTAGCAAAAACTGCTGGAACCTAAATGGAGTTGTATAAATATGAATTAGGCAACAATTTTAAGTTCCTTTGTTAGTCAGGGTGAGCTCTTAGCTACAGATGGCCTTCCCATTATTGCTAACATACTCTCCAATTCAGCATTATTAAAAAAGAAACTAGAGCAGGAAAAAGATGTGACAGAGACATAAATCCTTGGTCTCTTCTGAGACCTTGGACACACACTACTGTTGTAATGTTATACATGCCCTTGTGGTGCTACAAAGAGCCTGTGGCCACACATTCTGACTGTTTGTAGCACGACAGAGATGGAAGACTCCCTACGAAAAAATTCCTATTTCAAAAAGAAATCCTTTGTGGCACTACATGAAGAAGGTTTCTTAGACCCCCCTTCATCCTAGAGTGCTCTATTCTCCCTTCCACCATGCCAAGAAGGGAGGAAGAGTGTCTAAATGTGTTTGTACATGAGTATTCGAGTCTGCTCCGAAGTGACGGATCTCCAGTGCGTTGCGGGACGAAAAGGTAGGTGTATAAATGCCTTAAGTTCCTAACTGCAACAGGAGGCAGACATACAGCCCTGTTAGCTGCAGTAGCTGTGCTGCTTTTCCTCTTCCCTTCTCTACTATGTTGGCAGAAGGGAGCAAAAAAGCAGCCCCCTATTGGCCCCTACCTGGAGAGTATGCCTCTGAGGTCATTTTGGCATGCTCCAGCCAACAGGCTGTTCAGACACTTGAACAGATGGACATATTTCTAACACTACAAAATTCCCCAGACTTTGTAGCACTCTAAATGTAAGGTGTAACCAAGGCCTAAGGAACATCAGCAGGCAAAAAGGTGCTGATCTTTCACAGGGCATGTTCAGACATGTGCTTTAATGTGCAGTAGCCTATTCTACTGTGCATTAAAGCGGAATGTAAAAAACCGTGCTATGCTCATGCATGGTAGAATAGGCTTTTGCACATTAAGTGTCACCTAAAAAGCACGTGCTTGCGCTACTGTGCATTTAGTGCTGCCTAATGTGCATTTGTTTAGTACCTCATATTGGAAGTACAAAATTTAATGATCATTAGGAAAAGTGCATTAATGCATGTGTACACATGCCCAGAAAGAATTAAAATTAAAAATCAGAGCCACAGTATTAGAAAATCAGTTTGGACCCAAGGCTTTAGGTGCAGCAAATGTTCCAGATGCATTAATTTTTGCCTTGAAATCTGCTTCTATTCCCCATTATGTGCCATCAATCTATGACTATATAATGCCACACAACAAGCCTGATGCAGTCTATTTAAGACTCAAGTGGAATGAAGATGTAGGGTTCAGATAACAGAACCCCAAAGCAAATCAGCAATTTAGAATATTCAAACATCTACAGTTGATCTCAGCCTGAATCTTATAAAGCAAAAGATCATTTTTCGTCTTCACTCAGCTCCCTCTCAACTTAAAAAAAATTAAATATACTGCCAGTTAGATACATGTTGGAGATGCAATGCATCACAGGCAGTGCTTGGTCACATGTTTTGATTGTGTGCTATTATCAATTCCTTTTGGCAAGAAACTATGTAGTGAGCATGTTTGTTATTACCCTGAAATAGAATAGTTTTCTGATAGCATACTGTTAGGTTTACAATAATTTGGATTATTAAGAAGTATTAGCTTTACAGCTGAATACAAGGCATGACCTGTGGCCTAGCAATGCAGCTGACCACAAGGCAGAACGATAGCTAGGCCTTTGCTTGTGTCATGTAATCATTTTAACTGTACCAAGCATTTTCTGAGTTAAAAAGCGGATCTGTGTCTGTGTGCTAAAAAATCAGCTACAGCAAGAAGTAAGATAAGACAGAGAAACCATTGTTCTGGGTATACTAGTTGCGTCCTTGAAAAGTATCTACTACTGTGTAAGGTTTTGCTAACATATTATAATGTTACTGTTACTTAACTTTTAGCTTTTAAAAAGTGCTAGTTCAGCTTAATAGAAATATGCTGTTACAAAGATTTGTAAAGCACCGCCCAAGTATTGCTTTTTGTTAACCATATAGTCTTGTTTTGTTGTAAGAAGTATAAAAGATCGCCTCACCCTTGAGGGGGGGCCATTTTGCCTTTTGCTGGCTTTATGGTCTTTGCTCGAGCAAATAAACAGCTGTCTTTCTTTACCCGCATTGTCTGTCAATCAAATTACAGCTAGACAACGGACCTTAGGGAGGTTTCTCCCACCACAACTATAACCAGAGTTAATACCATTTTGAATATAGCACTGATGCCTTTGGCAAGTATGTGCACTCTTGGGTGTATACCTAAAGAGTTCAAACTGAAACCTTCCCAGAATGTGCTCTTACAACAGGCCTTATTAGTGACACGCAGGATTATAATACTGCTTTTGAAAGATATAGGACCTCTCCTAAAGTCAAAACCTGGTATAGTGAGACGGCACACCTGGCATTTATAGAAAGAGTCCTGTTCAGCAGGTATAACTACTCTGACAGGTTTGGTATGATTTGGAAAGACTTCTTAGAATGCTTTGGTAATTAAATCATTACTCCTTGCACATTTCTCTTTTCATCTGCTATTACTCCAGCCTTCTTCCCTCCCTCTTTTCATTCCTTTTCTTTTATTTAATTTTTGTCTTTCTTTTCCCCTTTACTGATTACTGATTATGACACACATGTATGTATTTCAGGTTGATATGTGCAATTGATATATATGTATTTCTAATTTTTGTTGCAATTAAAAATCAATAGTTTTTTTTAAAAAACCACATCAAACCCTCAAAAATGTTAACAATGAACTAAGGTTTCAAGATTGATTAATTCCTCATGATGACAGCTGACATATGACAATTTTATCTACAGCCTGCATTTTCCCCAGCATACTCCCTGCCATTGCAGTATCAAAGTGCCCTTGTCTCTCTGGCTCTTACGGCACACCATGGGGATTTTTACTACTGGGTGCTGCATGACTGTAGGGGAGGGTCCGGCATGGATGTACTTGTGAAACCTTTGGGACAGATGTTTGATGTGATCGGAGGGGGCCTGCACTTAAGAAGCAATACACCCCTTCCAGTCCAAGTTTCCCTTTATTTATGCACAATTGGGAAAGTTAAGGGTGAAGTGATGGTCTTGTACAAAGGGGTTTCTGCCCTAGGATTTGTGGACAGATGCCACTGCAAAGTTTCTCCTTCCTGCTTCCATGAGTATTGATGGTTTCCAGCCCTGTTTTGGCTCCTTCTGGTCCATAGAGCTGAAATATGTACAGTTATTATAGGCCTGGACAAATTTATGAAATAAACATTTCAAAGATACTCCTCCCCTGTCTCACCTATGATAAACCCATTCTGATAGATTAATAAAATACTGACAAACATTTGAAAAAAATAAAAGAGCAATACATAAAAAAATAAGGGTATTATCTGGTGATAATATAAAGCAGCTGTCAATAGATTTAAGGTCAAACATTTACCAGGATTTCCCTGCAATCCCAGAGGTGTGGTCTCCCACCCCTGCTTGGCCCACAAGCAGCAATGGCAAACAAGTAACAAACATGCTGCAAGGCAATAGTGTACATCTCTGCTTTAACTTTTTAACTGCCACTGGCCATAAGCAATGTTGGAAAGTCCCATGGGAACACTGCCTGTGAGCATGTGGTTGGCGACTACTGTCTTGAAACATTTTTCTCTGGCTCGCTGAGCTTCAACTGGAGAACAATAGTAAAGACTCTAGTCTTTGGCTCTAGTTACTATGTTTCTGCCGGAGGGCAGATCTATTCCTGAAACTGAATTAGACAAAATAACAAAGGGTTCTTTCACTCACCAACAGTCCTTAAAAATGGCAAGTCAGAAGAAGGAGTCAATTTAACAAAGGGTTTTTTTATCCACCAACAGCCCTTAAGGAAAAGGCAAGTCAGAAGAGGGAGTCAACTCTGACTCTCTGAAGAAGCAAAGAGACCATCTACAACAAAACTAGAAGCAAGACCCTGCTGTCCAATCCAGCAACTTTTGTGACCAAGGTATCTGTGGTGGTCTCTTGCCCCACTGCGAGCATGGATGGTGTTGAATGTTGTACCAGACTCGTGTCACACAAACGTTGATTGCATTCCCTCAACCCTTACTAAAATGCTAACCACACACCACCTGGAGAACACCTGTAGCCTAATTTCTCATTAACTATCTGGTAGGCTAGAGTAGTAATTACACATAAACTGGTATAAGCAATTGGAAACTGGTTCAAATCTGTAACACAACAGGGCTAGGGACAGAAGTTACACATAAACAGGTTTAACTGATCAGAAGCTGGCTTAAACCTGTAACAGAACATAAGTTCAGTGCACATAAACCAGTTTCAAAATGGATGAAACTTGTTTAAGATAAACCTGGTTGAATGCAGTATCAGACTTAACTGATTTGGGTCAAACTGGTTTATGGAACTTCTGTCCTAGGCCCCTTCCTGGTTTCAGTTAAATCAGTCCCTCAGCATCCCAGATGCTTTGCAACCCTGGACTGGGTGAGGTTGAGCTGAGCTGTCTGCTCCAGACAGCAGGGCTGGCCCTGCCCCTCTCCTCCCTAGCTGGAGCAGTGAGGACTGGCTGAGAAATAGATGGAGACTGCAGGCACAGCAATGTCTGCCTGGCTTCTCCCTGTCCCCTTCCCCTCTTACTACTTGCTGTTCAAGCAGGGATCCCCCCCCTCCCTCCCCTCTCTGACAGCATGGAGCCCAGCTTGCATCTGGTCAGGATCATGCACTCCCATGCTAACTAATACTGAGGGGGGGTGTGTGTGTGTGTGTGTGTGCGTGTGTGTGTGTGTGTGTGTGTGTGTGTGTGTCCAATTTCACTGGGACAGGCAGACTGCACAGTGTTTGCTTAGGGCTTTGTGGAGCTAATCAACAGGTCAATTGGTAATGTCCCTCGTTCCTTCCTTGGAAAAGCTGTTTAAGAGCTTGAACTAATGAGAGGCTTTTGCTTTCTTAATGGGCTAATAAACTTTGTGTTATCAGCACCCCACTGGCTCCCTCGCCTGTCAGGTTTGCTGCAGACAGTATGAAGAAGCAGAGAGTGTCTCAGAGTGCTAGCCAGGGCCAAGGTCTGGCAACACTGCCGCCCTTTAAGCAGCAAGCTGGGAAAAGCCTGATGAGGGCTGCTTCCCCCTCCCACTCCAGGCACACCCCAGATGGCAACTGTGGAGGCCAGGGTGGAGGTTTAAACCCTCCCCGTATCAAAGCACCATGCCAGGGCCTCACCACAGCCCCTCAGCTCAGCAATGTGGAAGGAATGGGAGGGCTGGTGTAGAACCCCCCGGCTTCTAGCCTGAGCCACTGCAGGCATGTGCCTACATCTCTTAATTTAAACATGAATGTCTATCCACCTCCAAATAGGTTCAAGCTCCGCATGTTAGACTAACCTGCAAAGACTGAACCAATTCTTTTTTAATGTGTTGTAAAAGACATGTTCAGATTTTCCAGTCCAGCGCAAATGCCCAAGATTACATGTTCAGCACAGTCAGGCTCTCAACCAACATAAGCAAGCCAGGGGAAATCTCCTGAGTGAGAGGGCAATCCTTGGGCCAAATCCAAATAATCCTATCTGATTATTTGTATGGCTGAACATACAATGCTGAAGGGGAGGGGGCGTGGCAGGTGGTCCTAACACATAGCTGATATAGAGTAGATTGGAACAAGTGGACATGGTCAGTGTGCCTTTGTGACACAAGTCTTCAGCTATGGTTAAAGCTCCAAAGGAACATTAGTAGCCTAAGGGAACCACCTTCAGATCACAGGACACCACACCAAAAACAAGATGAGGTTTCCACACAGATACACAGGGCTTTACTCACTGAAACTGCATTTCACTTTGCTGTTTTTTCTGCTTTTCATCATCTACTTTTTTTGCCTTGCAAAGAAGTTGTGGAATTTTTGCTGGACTGTGTAAACACTGCCAGGGCATAATGGTAAATTAGGGGGAGAGGGAGTGGCGCCTTGAGTTAGCTCTTTGATCACTGAACAGTGACTCTCTTAATGTGCTACTGCTCCGGGACCTGATACAATGGAGGCTGCAGTTATTAGGGCAAGTTAATTATTGATTTGAAGTCCAAGTACTTAAAGTGAACTCCATGAGTGTACCTGGAGTTCATGAGACCAACTAGCTTCTCCTTATTTATTTTTATTCATGGGAGAAAGGGGAGAGAGACGGTTGAGGCTGGAAGGTTTATTTGGTACTCTGTATTCAAAAAAGGTATGCCCCTTCTCCATTTGGGGCCAACCCAACAGTCTGCAATTCCTGCTTGAAAGTTACTAAGTGTTTCTGATTCTGCTGGAACTACAAGTGAGACTGAAAGACACATAACATCTCTCAGGAGGTACTCACAACTTTCAGGGTCAGTAAGAGGTCAGACCATGGACACTACCACTGGGTCTTCTATGGCTTCTATAGCTACCAAGTTAAAAACAAAATATTGTAAGTCATCCAAAACTTGGAGTACTAAAGCTACAATTGGTAAAGATCTAAGGCAGGGGTGCACAATTATTTTGGCTGGAGGGCCGCTTAACTTTTGGTGCACTGTCAAGGGGCACGAGGGTAGCCCTGCCCCTTGACAGGAGTCCCACCCCCTGGTTGCCATCTTGGGACAGGAAGTCCCACCATTAACCCCAACCTTTGCCACTGGAAGTCCCTCCCCTTGCCTCCAGAAGTACTCTTTTCAGGAGAGGCGTTTGCCATCTTAGAACCAGAAAAAAAAATCATATATTAAAAATCAAAATTCTGCTATAACATATTTTAATTTTATTTCAAAAAATATTTTTGTCCTGATTTATGCATTTTTGTGTAGTGTATATAGAGGTGATTGCATAATAGCTCAAAATAAAGTCTTACTTTTGCATATTGTGTGTGAAAGAGTGGGAAGGGTATGGTTGGGGGGATGTGGGGGGTTGTGGGTCTGTAGAGAGGTGTGAGTGTGTGTGTGTGGAAGCGGTTTCTTAGGGGGGTATGGAGTTTGTGGGGGGATGGGGGTGTGTGTGGAGGGGTACGGTTTGTGTTGGGGGGGCTGTGGAGTTTACGGAGGGTGTGATGATGTGTGCAGGTGGGTGTGGGGTTTCTGGAGGGGGATGCGGGTATGATGGGATTTCCATGTGGGCACCCGGCCACAAGCCTCCACCACCTATGTTGCATAACATAACCCCTGCCACTGCCAGCAGCACCAGCAGGTGGCGGACTCTCGGGGCGCTCATGGTCCACAAAAGGCAGAGCAGCACGCAGCTCCAGCTGAGTTCTGGGAGCTTCATGTGGTAGCACGGAGCCGGCCTGGCCCAGCTCAATGGTGTGCAGCTCCCTACTGGAGTGCCAGGAGCCACAGGGAGTCACATACCATTGGGTCAGGCTGGCTCCGTGCCTCTACTTGGGGCTCCCAGCACTCCAGCAGGAAACCACATGTGGAGGCACAGAGCCAGCCCGGCCCAATACGACAGCACGCAGCTCCTGCCTGCAGTGCCAGGAGTCCCACATGTTGGCATGGAGCCAGCCCGGCCCAAAGGCGTATGGCTCCCACCTGCAGTGCTAGGAGCCCCATGTGCTGGCACAGAGCCATCCCAGCCCGCCCAATGGTGCATGCTCCTCGATGGAGTGCCAGGAGCTGCGCATGGCAGCACAGACCCCACCCAGCGTGACTCCACGTGGCCACCCACAGCTCCTGGCTGGAGTGCCAGGAGACAAGGGGAGCCACAGGCCATCAGGCCAGGCCAGCTCTGTGCTTGCACATGGGACTCCTGGCTGGAATGCCAGGAGCCCCATGGAGATGGAGGCACAAAACCAGACTGGCCTGTACTGGCAGCATGCAATCTCTGAAAGGCTGAACCTCCCACCGGCTTTCAGAGGGGCAGCCACAGAATGGTAATTATTGCCTTTTGGAGGGGCCCCGTGGGCTGGACAGAATGGCCTGGCAGACTGAATCTGGTCCATGGGCCATATTTTGTCCATCCCTGATCTAAGGGGAGAGATCCAGTAAAAGACCTAAACTGAAATTGAGATGGAATTTAGATATCTCCCCTGTACTTTATCTCTTGACAGTTTAAAATATAAGTAATACAAGTAGGGTTTTCTGCACATGGGGGATGAAGCTTGGCCACAGGTCTCTGTGATGGCCTGCCCCACCTTGTTCTGCCATCAGGGTTCCTGGGAGCCACAGTGTTTGGGGGGGCAGGGGGGGGAAGGGTGCATATGCACATGCACCTCCCATCCTGGACTTCCTTACTCCGTCCCAGATTTCCTTCAAAATAATATGGTCACCCTAACTATAGGGCAAGGATGACAAGCTGGCTGAATATGGACCACAGAGCCATGTCATTCATCCATGGGGATTTTGGAGGGACCAAGAATTCCCTGGTGGAGCCCACCACAGAGTTTCAGGGTATACAGCCCTGTTCAAGATACATTTTGACAGTAAAGGGGCCAATAATGGCTAGGTTAATCTCTGCAGCTCCTTCGGCTGATAGTACTGTTTGCCCTGCTGTTGCTCATGCTGCCACTAGCCCAGCCCACAGGGAGTCCCATGGTCTAGATCCAGCCTGAAAAGCTAAGTAAATTTGACAACCCTGCTATAGAAGAACTGTGTGATCAACATTTATGTCACACCATGCATATGCATTCTGTTCAACAGGCACGGTCTGTCAAATAAGTAACCCTTCCTTGAGTTGTGTTTATCTAGTACATTTCAATGCTTTCAACTTAGTTTCCTAGCTGATTATTTGTATGGCTGAACATGCAATGCTGAAGGTTTCAGAAGCAATGCACCCTGACACCAATTTTTCTGTTTTCATCTCTTGCAGGGACTGCTTATTGCAAGCAGCAGGAGGTATAGATTCTTCCCCCAACATGCAAAAGTAGTGAAGCCAGCACTGACATTCCAAACACTGTAACAAGAGATCAGGTGATTTTCCAGCACGCTTCCAAAGCTGCTAAGTTGACAAACATGTACAATGTTTGTCTCCAGTTGACTATCTGGCAGCAGAACACCAATGACTCATGGTTTGCTATTTCATAAGAAAGTCTCCATATATCACCCAAACTCTATGGCTCATAAGCCCTGTAAGTTTATATCCTCATCTGTCTGGATGTGACACATTCAAACTCTCATCTCACATAGGTTAATTGGCTTTTTAGCCACTCCCCTTGCACCAATGGCCAACCAACCAGGTGCACGATAGTGCTAGAGCAAGCAGCAAATCGGTGAGCTGCATCTGGGTACTCAGAGTGGTCAGTGTGCTGTGGCTGCATCCCAGGGACTAGAAGGGGGTGCTGACTTGGGATCGGCACCTTCCCACCCCAACCCGGGGCAGTAGAGTTCAGGAGGTTTGAAAGTTTGCCCATGGAGCAAAGGAGTGGGAATGGTGTATGTTGTGATGCTGAAGGAACAAAAATAAAGGGCTTTATCTCCCTAAAGCAGACTAACAATGCCCTGGAACAACCTGACTAAAACAGATTAATGATGAAAAATGTCACTTTGTGTGACTTAATGGCATCACAGTGTACACATGCAAGACTTCTCAGGGTATTAAATGACTCTGCATCATTGCAAACTAAACTACATCTGGTGTAGTTTAGTTTGCAACTTTGCAAATTACAACAATGCAGCTCACCCCCTGGCTGCAAGAGAGGTGGGCAGGCGTCACAGAAAAAAAAAAGATTGGGCCCCTCACGGCTTCAGCAGCTGTCGGCTAAAGGCAGAAGGAGCAAGGAGTTGTTTTTTTTGGCAGAGCCTCTCCGGCGGCTGGGGATGAACTGCCAGTAGGCTAAGCAGCCCCTGTGCTCCAGGGGACCCTGGTCCTTGCCTCCACAGTAGCAGCGTTCCCTGGGGCCACCTGGGCAGGCTGCTAGTGGGCCAGGTGCTGCCCCAGCTCAGGGTTGGGGAAGAGCTGGGTCAAGCCAGGTGCTACTACAGAGGAAGGACCGGACTCTCCACAGCTCAGGGGCCACTCAGCCCACCTGCAGCTCACCCCCTGGCCACAGGAGAGGCAGGCAGGCTCCGCCAAAAAGAAGGATCAGGCCCCTTGCCACTTCTGCTTTTTTTTTTTTTCTTCTCCTCCAGCAGAGCCTGCCTATGACTGGGGGGTGAGCTGCTGGCAAGCCAAGCAGCCCCTGAGTTGTGGGGGTCCCCAGTCCTTCCCTCCATGGCAGCAGTACCCCCCAGGTGGACTGCTAGAGGGTCAGATGCTGCCCCAGCTCAGAGGCAGCACCCAGCCAGATCCAACTCTTCCCTGAGTTTACCAGGGCTTCTAGTACCTTGCATTGTCCCCACCACCTTCCCACTGCCTGGGACTACCTGCTAACGGGTTGGCTTGCCCCTGGGGCAGTGCGGGGAGGTGCAAAGAGAGCAGCTGGGTGTGCTGGCAGCCAGATAAGGTAGCAGGGATGGTGCATAGGGCATTGGAAGTCTGCTGCGCCTGAGCTTCCCCAAGCCCAACCAGGCTTCCAGTGCCCTGTGCACCATCCCCACTGCCTTCTCCGGCTGCCAGCACACCTAGCCGCCCTCCTGCTGCCTCCCTGCACTGCCCCAGGGACAAGCCAGCACATTACCAGGCAGTGGGAAGATGGCAGGGACAGTGCACAAGGTGATGGTGTCAGGGAAGAGTTGGATCTGGTTGGGTGCTACCTCCAACCTGGGGCAGCACCTGGCCTGCTAGCAGAATGCCCACGTGGCCATGGGGGTGCTGCCACTGCAGAGGGAAGGACCAGGGGCCCTTGCAGCTCAGGGGCTGCTCAGCCTGCCAGCAGCTTGCCCCCCAGCTGTGGGAAGGCTCCAGCTCTGCCAAAAAAAGAAAAAGAAAAGGATCGGGCCCCTTGCCATAATGTGATGGAAAAATTTAAACAATTTAGTTGTCAGGGTTGTATTCTATGCCCCACCATTTCAATTTAGAGGGCACAGAATAAAATCCTGGGTATTAAAGATTAAACCCCAGTCATGTGTACAAGTGCCCTAGGATTTGGTTATAAACCAGATCTGCTACAGTAAAACATGGCATTGCAAGCACAACAGTGGAAAAAAGTATTTTATGCTACTTTGAGTCAAGTAACAGCTGATACCACAGGAGGGTGTACTCAAAAAGAACAGAGGTAAAAGGTGCAGGTACATGTGCAGAGCATATTTCCCCAAACTGGATGGCACAAAGAGATGGCTGTTCCATTTCTGGTAAAACCACTTGGAATTACTGTGTAATGACACTGCAACTTTATACTGAATGCCACCATCTCACCTTATATTTGAATAATCCTATTGTTGAAAACACAACTAAACAAAAACAGATAGAAAGCATTTGTCTGGTTTATCATGTGTAAGATACGCATTTTTATTTAAAGCAAAGAAAATAAGAATGGACAAATTTCTAATGTTGTTCAATATCTTTATCACCGACCTGGAAGATGGGATGGAATATACCCTCACCAAGTTTGCAAATGATATTTACCTGGGGGGAGTAGTAGATATGCTGGAGGGTAGGACTAGAACTCAGTGAAACCTCAACAAATTAGAGGACTGGACCAAAGAAATCTCATGAGGTTCAAGTGCAAAGTCCAGCACTTAGGACGGAACAATCCCATGCACTGGTACAAGCTGGGGGCTGACTGGCTGGGCAGCAGCTCTGTAGAAAAAGACTTGGGGTTACAGCGGACAAGCAGCTGAATATGAGCCAAAAGTGTGCTCTTGTTGCCAAGAAGGCTAACAGCATACTGGGCTGCATTGGTAGGAGTCTTGCCAGCAGATTGAGGGAAGTGATTATTCCCCTCCATTTGGCACCGGTGAGGCCAAATCTGGAGTACTGTGTCCAGTTTTGGACCCCCTGCTACAGAAAGGACGCAGATAAATTGGAGAAAGTCCAGCGGAGGGTAACAAAAATGGTGAGGGGACTGGGACACAGGGCTTATAAGGAGAAGCTGAGGGAATTGGATTTATTTAGTCTGGAGAAGAGAAGACTGAAAGGGGATTAAATAGCAGCCTTCAACTACCTGAAGGCTGGTTACAAAGAGGATGGAGCTCAGTGGTGGCAGACAGTGGAAAAAGAAGCAATGGTCTCAAGTTGCAGCAAGGGAAATTTAGGTTAGATATTAGGAAAAACTCTCCCTCTAGGCACTGGAATAGGCTACCCAGAGAGGTTGTGGAATCTCCGTCCTTGAAGGTTTTTAAGACCCAGGTAGACAGAGTCTGATATAGTTTGGGATGATCCTACTTTGAGGAGGGATAGACTAGATGACCTCCTGAGGTCTTTTCCAACCCTAGTTTTCTATGATATATACCACACACAACCCACTGCACAGACAATATTTAGAGGAAATAGTGGCTGCAAGAAGTGTAAAGACTGATGTGATCTCTTTTTTAAAATCAGGCCTGCACTTTTCTGCTCTTCTTCTTGCCTTATGAACCACATCTATAACTGCAAAACTTTTCTAAGGAAAAATAGTTGTTTCCATCCTTGTCCTGATAATGACCACCTGATTACTTCATCAGGCATTAATGTTGACATGCCCTGTCTGAAGTATGAGCTGAACACTGTCTGAGTTTTTTATATGTTCTGGATGCAAGGAAAAACTGATGCAAGATTCCTGAACAGGTCAAACTGATAGGAGGTTGAATTATCACTGTGCTGTTGAAAATTCTCTGCTGCGACAGTGATTAAGATCTTAGTGTGGAATGCATTATACCTTTCCCTCTATAATTAAGAGTGCAACAATAAAGGTTTTTTGGGCCGATACCGATGGCCGAATATTAACAAGCCATATCTGCTGATACTGATCCAACTGCCAATACGCAGCCTGGCAGCTTGTAGAGCAGCATCCAGCTTGTAGAGCAGCTTGTAAGTCTGCTGTGGGGAAGGGGCATGGGGGGGCAAATTGAGGCCTCTGTGGTGAGGGAGGGAGTGGGGCAGGGGCAGGCACTGCTTAGCTGGGGACAGGCAGGGCACAAGGCAAAGCTGTGAGTGGCTCGTCCAGTGGGCACTCAGGGGTGTGGCTTCTGCTGCTGTGCACACCACCAGCAGAGTCATGGGGGGCATGTGCCCCTGGATCTGTTTGTGAAGCAACAGTGGGCTTCTGCTGCATGCTCTGGCCGGGGTGGTGCCAGGGTCTTCCCCGTGAGGAGGTTGGGTTGCACTTGGGGCAGGTGGCGGTGGTGCTGGGAGGGCTACAGCCAGCCCAGAATTTGCCATAGTCCCCCTGTAGTCCCCACTCCTAGCACCACTGCCACCTGCCCTGAGTGCAGCCCTGGCCCAACCTCCCACTGGGAAGAGCCCGGCGCCACC
Organism: Alligator mississippiensis; assembly: GCF_030867095.1. Lineage (NCBI taxonomy): Eukaryota > Metazoa > Chordata > Crocodylia > Alligatoridae > Alligator > Alligator mississippiensis. Next base: position 81,481,568 of record NC_081828.1, on the reverse strand, counting down.
CCCCACTCCAGCCTGAAGCGGCAGCTCACCCTTGGCCTGCACACAAATCCAGGGGGCAAGTGCCCCCATGCCTTCCCAGGGGGTGTGCACAGCAGCAGGAGCTGCCCCCCTCCTCCTGTGCCCCCCCTCCTGTGCCTCCCAGATGAGCTGTTCACGACTCTGTCCCATGCCCCACCCTGGCTGGGCAGTGCTTGTACCAGATCCACTCCCTCCCTCCCTCTCTGTGGGAGCCTCAATCTTCCCTACCACCCCTTCACTCCCCTCTACCCCTTCCCCCACAGACTTACCAGCTGGATGTTGCTCCCCAAGCTACCAGGCTGGCCATGTGCATGCTGCGACTGTGCACGTGCAAGTGGCATTTATCGGCAAAATTATCAGCCACACCAGCCAAAAAAAGCTGATTGCCAATAATGCTGATCTTTTTATCGGTGCTGATACGATATGGACCAATGTATTGGTGCACCTCTATCTATAATCCCTCATTTCTCGGTATGTTCCCTTAATTTCTCTGGGTCCATTTTTATTGTCTTTTTTTACATCCACTATGTATCCTAACCTGTAAGTAATCCTACTGAATAAGATATTAAAATCACAGAATAAATCATGCAGGATGGTACACTTCCACATAAGAAAGTACAGCAGATTGGCACTCATTTTAAACAGAAAACAAAACATGACTACTTTTCTTCTTGCATTTTTCTAATCTTACTTTTTGTAAAAAATCTAAAAATATACAGCATTTACTTGCATGCTACACATACCTTTTCCTCAAAAATCAGTCCTCTGAAATTAGGGTGCATGTCTTAAGCAGGAAAGCTGATTTTTCTTCACTGAAATAGATGAATGGAGACACTATGCTCTAATGGCTGCCAAAATGGCTGCCACTTCTCTCATTGCCAGTAAATAGTAGGTTTGGTGTTCAGTGTCCCAGCTGTTCAGACAAAGCTACTGTTAATTCCTTAGTAGGTGTGAGAAAGTTAACACAGTAGCTTGTGCCTAAAGCAGCTACTGAACTGGCTGAGGGCAACTGAGTTGGCGCATGCAGTCAGTCATGACTCCAGAAAAATCTTTCCTCCTACATTCTGCCTTCCAAAAACAAAATGTGTGTCTTATTAGGGGTTGCATGGTATGTGAGAATGCATGGCATTTATTCACCAGTTTTCAATGACACAGAAAGGTAGGAAACTAAAATGTAAGCTTCCTTAAAAAACAAAAATATTTACCGGACCTAATTTTATGTATAGTATTGAATCTCTCCTTTCTGCCATTCCTCATATAGTTCTTTCCTAGCAGACATGCAAAAAGTTTGCTGAGTAGGTTATGCCTGTTTTTGACTAAATTTTCTAAATCCGATTTTAAAAAATCCCCCAAAAGCTAACTTAAACATTTCCATTGATTAAATCATTTCTTGTTTGATTTTTTATTTTGATGGGAAAACCAGATAATCAATTATTCCCACAGCTTGCTTACAGCCTCTCCTGCTTTATCTACATTGTGCTTGCACTTGTAAGTGGCAAGGAGACACCCAGGCCATGAGGCAAACGGGGACCACCAAGGACATGGTGTATATATACCCTATGTACTCCCTAGGGAGTACAGGCAGTAAAGTCCCTCTCCTCTCCAGGTTGGCCTCCCATAGGGCTTGTTCACGTGCCGTACAGACTGTTCTCTTGCTACCCACCATACAAGTTACATGCAAAATGTGGTCCCAAGTATCTCTAATACTTGCTTTCAGGCACGATGACACATGTGGGATGCCATCAGGATCCAGTGGAGCACTCTATATACCACAGAAGCCCAAAGGAGGGAGTTGCATAACGTGCTGGGTTATTGGCAACTGTGATGTTATGCATTTCGGCATAGAAAAAAAAGTCTGCAACTCAACTTCCTTAGGATTGGAGGGAGAAAACAATTGCTTTGTATGTGTTAGAAAATGGAGATACTTTTAAAACCATAGCCTGTGCTACTCCAGAAAACTTATAATATCATTTAAAGGAATTCTAAAAACTCACCATTAGACCATTACATTGTCAAACCCGAATTATTTCTGAAACACTAAACGTGCCAGCATTCTTGTGGAAAAGTCTAAGAATCCAAACATACAATAACCACTTTTCTGACAAAATGTGCACCACGTTGGGAGTTTATTGAGTTTTCCTTCATCTGAAAAGTAAATTGGAAGACACTGAGTCTCTTTGTCAACTGCCTGAATAGACACTGAAATACAAGCCTGTTTCCAGCGTCATTCAGCAGGATACAAATTAATTATCTGGATGGAACTGCACAGGAAGAAAAGGAAAAAAAAAGAACCAACTCCACAGGGACAGAGCCTAAGCCAACAACTGAGAACAATTTTCTGTATACAACTAGCTTTCATCCTCAGGTACTTACAAAGGTCCTACTCTACAGAAAATTTAATACAGTCAAAACAATCGCAGCATAAAAATGATAACTGTAGGGAACAAATAAGACGGGTGTCAGATTTCTCAGTAGGGCATGCAATATTGTAAATAAAAAATTAGGTAAAGCTACATAAGAAGTACTCAACAAAGATAAAAGAGCTGAGGAAACAGCATGAAGGCTCTATGGAGGCATAAGCTTCATTTAATCTTTTTCTGGCTCTCTCAACTAGAATTTTATAAGTAACAATGTTATATAATTTTACTTTTCAGAAATTTTTGTGGGGCACTGATCCTACTGAAAAGGAAGAATTAAGATCAGCTAACAAGGCATAGTCACTGTGTTAACCTCATCACACAGCTGTGCTTTCCCATACTACCTGAGGGCATTCCGAAGGACAATATGCTAGTAGTCATGAAGTGGACCAAAATGTGTAGTGACTTTTCAATATTAACAAATATCCATAAACTGACAGAGCCAAAAAGAGTTACGGGCCAGGCCAACTTCAACAGAATTTGAATGCCTACCTTCCTCAAGCTTTTTTGAAAATGCTAGCAAAGGGTGATAATGCAAATGTTCACTTTTAATGAACAGAGAGAGCTTAACCCAGTGTTAACCCAGTGTACTGGAGAAGAGATAGGGATGAGCAAGAGCACACTGAAAATTATTCTGACTGAGAATTCATCATGTGTTGCCTATGTGAGAGAGTTTTAATGAGATCTCAGTTCTTTTAACAACTAAACTAAACTAAAAGCTGCCAAATTCATATCGCTTTTGGATTACAGAGTATTTAAACAGGAGATTCAGAACTGAACAAAAAGAGGTGGGCACAACGTTCTTAAGCATTTCAATGGAGCAATTTCCATACTTCATAAACAACTAGATTTCTCAAGCTTTTTGGCAATCTTGGGCCAGGGGTTATGGTGTGTTAGAATGATGCAAAGTAACAAAAAAAGAGAAACAACAAAGAGGATGTAAAGGGTTCTTTCTCCATCCCCACCCCCATGAAAGCAGTAGGGCAGAATTTGTTTCTAGCACTCAAGACTCCTCTTCAGCGAGGAGTTGGCTGTTAAATGAGTCCATGCACTGCAGCATCAAAGCCTCTACTCACAGCCCACCAGCTTACTAGCTCCTTACCCTGATATCACCAGGTCATGTTAGCTGCTGCATATGCTTCTCCTTTTCAGAACAGAGGTTAAATAATGTACAAATGCACATCCCTACACCAGTATCAGGGAACCAGGCTGGGAGTGTTCCTGGAACAAAGGAGATACCTTTCACTGCTCTTCCCCCTGCTGCTGGCCAGCACAGAATATGGCCTGTTTTACTATTTTTATTTCTAACTCAAAGTAACAAGACTTGTATACTAAATATTGTTGACACAGGAGGAAAAACTAAATTTACCTGGCTGATCATAGGAAGCCCATGCTAGGTTTTCTCCACATTTTCCATTAGCAGATTCAGGGCTGTGTTTGAGGACTCTTGTGCTAGCCAATGCTTCTGCATACCTAACAAAGAAATCCACAAATTATATAACATACCAGCGAGAGAGAAGCACCAGCTTGTATGGCATGCAGAGGGAAAATCAGACTAGAAGATGGGGATGTTACAAACCTGTTTCTGAATGTCCATATACCTATATAGTAGTGAACATAGGCAGCAGAAGGGAGACGGGGGGGGGGGGGGTAGGGTTAACCCTAACATGGCTTAGCCCCCTATGGCAGGGCACTGTTGGTGCCTGCCACTTTAAGGGCCCAGCCAAGCAGCCAACAGGTGCTTGATTGTGGCAGCCATTTTAGATCCCTGGCTGCCTATATAAACAGAACAATTCACCGCTGGCAGGCAAGTAGTAACATTGTCTGGCTGCAAGGCTGCTTGGAACATTCTGGAACTAAGGGCAGGAGATGTAGGGGATGGTTTGGAGGCTCTTGGTCCTGGGCATGACCTAAAACTGCACCCTGCTGGGAGTGGGTGGCCTGGTGGGACTCCCAGTGGTGCGGGAGTCCCTGGAAAATACCAGGCCAGTTACCACCCCAGTGAAAAGCAGGTTGGGGTGCCTTAATAACCCCAGCTCCCCCAACCGGGTGGGTTACCCCCTCATAGGGTCTGGAAGGTGGACCCTGGAGAGAGTGGGGCTATAGACTCAGAAACCTGTCTTGAAATCCCCCAACTGGTCAATGCTGGGGCCAAGACCAGAAGAGTCAAAGGGCCAAGGGCCCTCTGCAAGGGGTGCCCAGAAATGAGGACCTGGGGTTCTGACTGGCCTGGAGGTGAGGCCAGGGCGAGTGTAGCCAAAGCTCCTGGGGAGACCACACACGTAAGGGGGAACAGCTCAGGGAGCTAGGTAGCCTAGAATGAAGGCAGAGTAAGCTGCCTAAATGGAGGGATCCAGGTGGGGTTCAGACTAGAGGATTCTGGGGCCCAGAGTGTGGCCAGTGATGTTGACAACAGTGGATGCCATCTGCAAGGCTTGGGCTGCAGTGTAGGGGAGGAACAGAGCCACAAATAGTGCCCCCTGGCATCGGGGCAAGAAATGGGCAACCTCCTGCCTAACTAACCTCTTAATTGGATAACAACAAGGCATGGTAGGTGAGAAGGCGGGTGGCTGGCCCAGAAACAGGTGGGTGGGCTGTTGATAGACTGGCTCCAAGAAGGCCCCCTGGTACTCTCCCCCCCCCCCCCCCCCAAAAAAAAAAACACGCAGGGCAGCTGTAGGGCCACAAGGCAGACTGGCCCTGGGCTTCCGCAGCAGAGGTGTGGAGGGGCATATGTCCAGTGGTGAGGGAGGGAGTGGAGCTGGGGGCTGGGCAGGTGCTGCACAACTGGGGCAGGGAATGGGACTGGGTCACGAGCAGCTTGTCCGGGGGGACACAGCTCCTATGCGCACCCCAGGAGGGCATGGGGGGCGTATGTCCCTGGATCTGTGCGGGGCAGGCTGCTTTTGCAGGCTAGGGCCGGGGCTACACTGGACTGTTCCTGATGGGGCTGAGCCAGGCTGTGCTCAGGGCAGGCAGCAGCGATGCTAGGAGGCTAGGGGGGCTGCAGCCACCCCAAAATTCGCTGTAGCCCCCCAACTCCCGCTCCCAGCACTGCCGCTGCTCATCCCAAGCACAACATGGCTCAAACCCCCTGCCAGGAAGAGCCCAGCACAACCCCAGCCCCAGCCCCAGCCCACAGCAGCAACCCACCCTCCCCTGCATGCAGATCCAGGGGCACACGCCCCCATCGAAGCCACTCGCGGCTCCATCTCGCCATCCATCCCAGTTGCGCAGGGCCTGCCCCAGTCCCACTCCCTCCCCTCCACCCACGGCCCTTTACCTTCCCCCTGCCCCTTCCCCCATAGACTTAAGTGTTGGGGAGGGGCGCATGCACGTTCAACCCCCTCATATAATTTTTTCTCCCTCTGCCTATGGTAGTGGATGCACTGAAATGTACCCAGGTTGAGGGGGCATGAGGAAGGGAGGCCCAGAGGCCTTGCATCTTCTCACATCTGGGATTCTCCATCTTCCGTAGGAACATGGCTCACTACTGCGTAAGGCCTGGAGATAACAAGAAAACACCAGCCTCAAGTCCTTGAAATCTGTGGAGATGTAGAGGAATTTAGGGGCCCAGACTGTCTGCTACTTCTATAAGGAAAGAAAAGGAAGAACATACAGGAAATGCTGTTAAATAACACACCCTGAAGGGCTAACTTTCCCCACAGGAACCAGGTGCACAGCGGCATTATGACCAGGGATCTGGGTTTTCCATCTGCCATGGAAAAACTCAGACTTTCTGCTTTTAAAGGAGGAAAACCCAAGAAACTGCAGGTTTCCCCTTGCAGGCTAGCAGAGTTCCAGCCTGCAAGGGGCTGCTTGGAGCCCAGGGGAGTGGGATGCCTGGGGTGCCACACTGCATGTGGCAGCCAGGCAGCAGTGAAGAACAGCTCCCTGGAGCTAAGTTTACTGGGGCAGGGGGGCCAAGGCAATGTACTGGGGGTGCGGGTGCACAAGCCACGCAGCATGGGAGCAGGGAGGGCACAGACAATGCAGGGGGGAGCACATGCCCCCCCAGATCTCTGTGGTCACAGTGGGGTGTGGGGCTGTAGCCAGGCTGGACTAGCTCTGGGCAGGAGCCACCTCTGCAGCCCAGCAGATGGAACCCAGCACAGGAGGGAGTGCCACACTACCATGGCCACCAAGATGAGGTGCAGCAGCACAGAGTTGTGTCCCCCTGCTGCTGCAAAGCGGGCAGGGGGCGACTCACCTTGGTGGCCATGGCAGTGCGGCACAGTGCTCCCTAATGCATCATGTTCTGCCACTGAGCTGCAGAGGCAGCTCTTGTCCAGAGCTGGTCCGGCCTGGCTGCAACCCCTTACCCCACAGTGGGCACAGAAATCTGGGGGGGCACATGCACCACCCTGCATGGCCTGTGCCCTCCCCACCCCCTGCCACATCATCTGTGCCCGCACCCTGATGTGTTGCCTGTGCCCCCACCACACCCTTCCCCACCCTCTTCCTCACACACTGGGGGGGGCAGAGAGCATCAGGTCAGGAGGTAGAGGCACCAGCAAGGCTGGCGGAGGCTGTGGTTCACGGGTAAGGTGCACTGGAAGAGCCAGGGGGCTGTGGGTTGGGAGTGAGGAGCACGGACAGGACTCTGTGAAGGGGAGGGTAGGGGCTGCAGGTTGAGAGTGAGGAGCAACAGTATGGGCAGGGGCAGGACACTGGCATATCAGGGCTGCTCAGCACCGCAAAGCAGGAGAGGAGACCGCTGCAACCCTGATAAACAAAGTGGGCAAGAGGAGCTCTGATTATTTTTTTCCCCCATGATAAAACCAAAATCAAAACACCAAAATACATAGATATTTAAAATTTATTTTATTATAATGACTGAGGCACTGGTAGGGTTCTAAACTGCTCTAAAATTGTAAATATATCAATAAAACATTGTGTTCAATAGATAGATATTACACACACACTAGTAGCATTTCATTTTTTTGCAGAAAAACGTGGATTTGGGGGGGTTAAAATAAGAGAAGTTTTGTTTGTTTGTTTGTGGGGGTTTTTGAGAATTGGGGATTTTTTAAATAGAGAAAAGCAGGATCCCTGTTATGACTTACAAATCAGAACACAAAGAATGGACAAATATACAATTATAGCCACTTTAAAAGGGGAAAGGGAACTGCTGCTTGGGTGTAGACAAACAGCCGTTTCCTCTGTTAGGTCTGCGTGACCTTGTAGAGTAAGCTAAAACACCCCAATCATGACCCTTGTCAAAGTAAGGTGACACCTGACCAATGGTGTGGTGCTTAGAGCACTGTACTAGGAAGTTCCATTTGTTTTGACTTTTGCTTGCTATTTTCTATATGTGCATTTTTCACTTCTTGTCTGTCCTCCTTAATAGGAAATAGTTTTCATGACATCATGGCAGGAGTAGGGGTAGACGTCATTTACTCAGACTTCAGGAAGGCCTTCGATACGGTATCCCACACCATACTGGTGAACAACTTAAGAGGCTGTGACTTGGATGACTACATGGTCCAGTGGGTGGCGAATTGGCTAGAGGGTCATACCCAGAGAATTGTAGTGGATGGGTCGGTATCGACCTGGAAGGGTGTGGGCAGTGGGGTCCCACAGGGCTCGGTCCTTGGACCGATACTCTTTAATGTCTTCATCAGCGACTTGGACGAGGGAGTGAAGTGTACTCTGTCCAAGTTTGCGGATGACAAAACTGTGGGGAGAAGTGGACACACCAGAGGGCAGGGAACAACTACAAGCAGACCTGGACAGGTTGGACATATATGGAGAAAACAACAGAATGCAATTCAACAAGGAGAAATGCAAAGTGCTGCACCTAGGGAGGAAAAATGTCCAGCATACCTACTGCCTAGGAAATTACCTGCTTGGTAGAATGGAAGCGGAAAGGGATCTTGGAGTCCTAGTGGACTCCAAGATGAACATGAGTCGGCAGCGTGATGAAGTCATCAGGAAAGCTAATGGCACTTTATCGTGCATCAGCAGATGCATGACGAACAGATCCAAGGAGGTGATAATTCCCCTCTGTCGGGTGCTGGTCAGATCGCAGTTGGAATACTGCACGCAATTTTGAGCGCCGCGCTTCAAGAGGGTTGTGGATAACCTGGAGAGGGTCCAGAGAAGGGCCACTCGTATGGTTAAGGGCTTGCAGACCAAGCCCTATGGGGAGAGACTAGGGCACCTGGACCTCTTCAGCCTCCGCAAGAGAAGGTTGAGAGGCAACCTTGTGGCTGCCTATAAGTTCATCACGGGGGCACAGAAGGGAATTGCTGAGGCTTTACTCACCAAGGCGCCCCTGGGGGTTACAAGAAATAATGGCCATAAGCTAGCAGACAGCAGATTTAGACTAGACATTAGGAAGAACTTCTTCAGTTACAGTGGCCAAGGTCTGGAATGGGCTCCCAAGGGAGGTGGTGCTCTCCCCTACCCTGGGGGTCTTCAAAAGGAGGTTAGATAGGCATCTAGCTGGCGTCATCTAAACCCAGCACTCTTTCCTGCCTATGCAGGGGGTCGGACTCGATGATCTATTGAGGTCCCTTTCGACCCCAACATCTATGAATCTCCCCTTAGGGATATCATAACCCAATCGCATGCTCTTCCACCCCTGCTGGCTTTCCCTCAATGCAAGGATGGGCAAAATACAGCCCATGGTTCCAGCTGCTGCATGGTGCCAGGCAGCCAGGTGGGGTTGTTTCTGCCATGCCAGGCAGGCAGGACTGCTTTCACCCAGCACTGACACAGTGCAGTCAGCTGTGGAACGAGGCGGATGCCCCAACCTGGCTGGAACCTGCCACTAGAGCCTACAGCTGATGTCAGCAGCATGGGATGGGTCCTTAAACACTGCTGGGACCCACCCAGGGCCGCTTCTACCATGTCGCGGGCATTCAGGTCAGGGTGGGGATGCTACAGCTCCGGTGGAGAGAGAGAGAGAGAGAGAGAGAGAGAGAGAGAGAGAGAGGTGAAAAAGAGAAAGTGTGGCCCTTGAGAACATACCAAAATTCATTAAGTGGCCCTCCAGCAAAAATAACTGCTCACCCGCGCCCTAGCTCATAGTTTAAAATTCTTCTCTAACCTCTTTAAGCACCAGCAGTCTGATTTCATTTTGGTTCAGATGGAGCTCATCCTTCTTACACAAACCTGCCCATCCTAAAAAGGTTTCTCATAAACTAAGCCCCTCCTACCTACACGCTATGCAATTCTGCCTGTCATTCTGGCCTAGCATATAGCACTAGAAGGACTCCTATTGATAGAAGAACACTACTGCTGGACTTCTATCTATATTTTAGCTTTTGAGGAAGAAGGGGACATGGTTCTGTCTTTCTTTCTGATTTTTTTTGTGTGCGTTTGTTGTGTATTTTTTGGTTTTTGTTTTTTTTTTAATATAGGGTTTTTCTGGGGGGTTTTTTTGCTTTTCCTTCAATTTTGCAATTTTGGTTTCTTTTGTCTATTAATATTTTCTACATTTTATCTAGGAGTTCAGTTTAAAACAATGAATTTAAAATTGGGAATTTATGGACCAATTATTTCACTTTTTCCCCAGTTTGCCATAGGACATCGTGGGAGACCAAGTCAAAGGCTTTTTTTTTTTTTTAATCCAAGTATGACGTCAACCTCACCCCCCCAATCCAGGTGATGTGTCACCTGGTCATAGAAGGAGATGAGGTTGGTCAGGTATGACCTACCCATAATGAAGCTGTGCTGGCTGTCTCTCAGGATGACACCTTCTGTCAGCCTGTTATTGATGGATTATTTGATAATTTTCTTGAAGATCTTTACAAGGGTTGAGATCAAACTGATTGGTCTGTAGTTCCCTGGATCTTCCTTCTTTCCTTTCTTGAAGATAGGCACCACATTGGCCCTCTTCCAGTCTTCAGAAACCTCGCCCAAGCGCCATGAGTTTTCAAATATCCACGCCAATGGCCGAGCTAAGGTGTCAGCCACATCTTTTAGCACTCTTAGGTGCATTTCATCAGGGCCCGCAGACTTACAGATGTCCAGCCTCTCAAAGTGCTCCTTCCCAATGTCTTTGCCAAATGTAGTGTACAGTCGCACATACCCTCGTAGTCCTGTGTCCTATCAGGCAGAGTGATTCCCTTGGGCTGGTGAAAAACTGATGCAAAGTAATCATTGAGATTAGCTTTCTCCTGGGGGGCGGTTGTCAGCTGCCCCATTTGATTCAGCAGGGGTCCAATGTTGTCCTTATTTTTCTTATGACTTCCTACGTATCTGAAGAGGGACTTTTTTTTGCCCTTGATTCCCATAGCCAACCTGAGTTCAGTTTCAGCCTTGGCTTTTCTGGTCTGTTCCATACACGTGCAGGCCAGTGATACATAATCCTCCTTTAGAGGTATTACCTAGCTTCCAACACTTATAGTGTTCTCTTTTAAGATTAAGGAGGTCCATGAGATCCCTATTTAGCCAAAGAAGTTTCCCATCCCTTTTACTCCCTTTCTTGCAGGCCAGAATGGACTTTCCTTGAGCTATTAGGATTGCATCCTTAAGGAGTGACCACTCATCTTGGACTCCCTTCCCTGTCAGATCATGATCTTTCAGGATCTTGACAACCAACCTTCTGAGCTTTTGGAAGTCAGCTTGCCTGAAGTCAAGGATTTCTGCATTGTTGACTGATCTGCCAGCTTTGCAATGGATAAGGAAGGTGATTGACTTGTGATCGCTGTTCCCTTCGAGCTTCCCTTTGATCCTCAGGTTGCTCACTAGATCATTCCCTTTGGCCAGAATCAGATCTAGCAGTGCCTTGCCTCTTGTCGGCCCATGGACTTCTTGAGTCAAATACAGCTCATCAATGCAGGTGAGGAAGCTATGTAACGGATCAGATTTGGCTGAATGCTCCTCCCATGAGATGTCAGGGTGGTTGAAATCACCCATGACAACCATGCACCGAGAGCATGCAGCCTCAGCTAGTTACCTAGAGAATTCATGGTCGAGCTCTTCCTCCTGGTTAGGAGGTTTGCAATAGACTCCTATGATTACATCCCCTTCACCACATTCTCCTTGTATTTTGACCCAGAGTGTTTTGAGTTGTCCTTCTCGGGTGCTAATGTCAGCTAGTAGGGAGGTGTACTGCATCTTGACAGAGAGCTACACCCCGACCCTTCCTCTCAGCTCAGTCCCTCCTGTACAAGGTATAGCCATCTATACCTGTATTCCAGTTATAGGTGGAGTCCCACCAGGTCTCCATTCTCCCTATGAGATCCTATTTGTTATTGCTTAACAGGAGGGCCAGTTCCTCCTGTTTGTTTCCCATGCTCTTGGCGTTAGTGTACAGACAGCTAAGCCGGCCATTGGAAGCCCTAGGCTTCTCTGTGCACTTAGAAGAGTCCAGAGGAGACGGGAGAGCCACACATGATCAGAGGTCAAGAGAGCAGGCCTTACAAGGAGAGGCTGAGAGACACAGGACTCCTCGGCTTGGAGAAGTGTAGGCTCAGAGGCGACTGGGTGGCAGCATACGAGTACATCAGGGGTGTACATCAGGACCTGGGAAAACGTCTGTTCACCAGGGTTCCCCTACGGAAGACTAGGTCCGATGATCACAAACTACTGGAAGACCATTTTAGACTGGACACAAGGAAAAACATCTTTACTGTCTGAATCTCCAGAGTCTGAAACAGACTACCCACAGAAGTGGTGTAAGCACCTACTCTGGACACATTCAAGTTGCGTTTGGATGCTTATCTTGCTGGGGTCATCTCACCCCACCTGACTTCCTGCCCCATGGGCAGGGGGCTGGACTCGATGATCTCGCGAGGTCCCTTCCAGCCCTAATGTCTACAAAATCTATGGAATTTATGTTCTGGAATTTCATGCACCTTTATGGTATTTGATATTAAGTGCCAAGTCCTGGACTATGAGGAGTATATGGTATCTGAGTCAGTATGGTAATTTTCCATGTTCCTAAACCATGATTTTTTTTTACCCCAAAGCACAAAATAACATTACCACAAGATATGTATCTATCATAAATTTATGTTGATAACTTTGAAATTATTGTGTCTCTCCACACCACCATGACAGAGATTCATTTGTACAGAATCATCATTTATAGACGTATTGTAGAACAAAGGCAACACTTCCACTAGTGGGTGTTATCATACAAACATGCACAAATTGTTGCAGTATGAATAATCAGAACCAAATGTTGGCTGATAGAATATTGTACACCAATCCACAAATGTGATTAAAATCTCATTTAAAGAAAGAAAGGACTGAACTCACTGTTGTGCTCCACTGTTTAACGCCTTACAAATCTTTAGTGGGGGAACTCCATGCTTTTTTCTGTAGTCATTGTGGGTTTTTAAGACCTCTTCAGCAAATTGTTTGGAAGCTGAAATAATACAAAATAAATATTCAAGAGTTCTATCAAATATAGATTTAATAAACAGTCACATATATTATTAATATACAGTCATAACTGTATCAAGTGCTTTAGATCTAACAATTCTATAAAGGCATCTTATATTATTTTAACTACCTATCAGTAGGGATGTACTCAAATCACAGAGCCTGGGGTCAAATTTTGAGGATTCAACACAGCCCTGGGCTCCAGTTTCGTGGGCAGATCACAGACGCTCCCCCAGAGCCTCTGAATGGCGGAGGCGGCTGGCAGTCACATGGGCTGCCACCGTCCCACTGCCTTGGTGTACCCCTGGCTCCCTACCCAGCCCTGGCCTGCATGGGGGGAAAAAATAAGCACACCCTCACCCCCTCCCCAACACCAAGTGGGTGTGGGAACTGGCCGCTGCTGCCCCACTCCTCCCTGGCCAGGCCCCACTTCCTCTACCCACCCTGGCCCAGCTCTGTTCCATTTCCCACTTCCTGCAGCACCCACTTACCACGGGATGGCCCCAGCCTGGCCGGGCAGCTTTAAGCTGTCGGGGAGGGGGGGAAATAGCCGGGCTGGACCTTGCAGGGCTGAAAGGCTGCATGTGGGCAGCCTTCTCGCCCAACCAGCATCCAGCAGCAGGGGCAGCAGCCATCCTGACTGCTGCTCGGGGTGGGGGGAGAAAAACCTTTTACTTTTACACACAGCTCTGCTTTTTCCCCCCACTTTTTTGCGGGGCGCTTTTTTTTTTTTTTTTTTTTGCAGATTTCTCTGTTTTTCATGGAAAATACCTGATTTCACATTTTCCTGGGGGGGGCGGAAATCACAAAATCACAATTTCAGTACATCCCCACCTATAAACCACCTCAACAGGATGTTGCAAGTTGTTAATTAACATCCCTAAACACTTCAGGCATTATTCTCATCTACAGTAGGTCCTTTTACAGTATTCTACCAATATAAAGGGATATAAAACAAATTATACTTTACTCCCATTATACTCCATTTAACGTTCTACACACTATGAAGGGGCCTCAATATAAACAAAAAAAAAATCAGGTTATTTGAAATTCTCTGTTGGAAAAGCTCTAAATAAATAGTATTGTAATATGATGCTGAAAGAAAATTAAGTTAATCTTTTTATTCAGTAACATTTAATCTACTTCAAGAACCCATTTCCACATAAGTCAAATGACTTGATGCCAAAATACATTAATATTGAAAAATATTAAATGTATAAGGTCACTTGCCTCAACTTTATTAACCAATACTAGGAAAATTTGAATGCGGACCTGAAAAGGAAGCTGAATAGTGTTAAAGACTGAAAAAAAACACCACAAAGTGAGAGGCAAGATGAGAATTAACTGGAGAGATTTTGTTAGTTTGTTTTGCTCTGAATATAAATTTGATTTTATTTCTTAAGTGCTTCAGAAAAGTTATTGTTTGAATCCTGGTGAGCTTGGGGCTTTCAGGTAGCACACAAGGGGCAAGGCTACACTACAACATTCTGCCCCCAGCAGAGAGAGAGAGAGCGAGCCTTTGACTTTTTAAATATTTATTATATTAAATATATAATAAATATTTATTATAAAAATATTAAAGACAAATGGTGAAAGTGCAAAGGACCCTCAGGAGCCAAGCATGAGATCTGGGGGGCACAGGTCCCCCCTACCCCTCAGGAGTTCATGCAGTGGCGGGGAGCAGCCTGGGTGGGGAGCAGCCTGCAGCGGCAGGGAGCAGCTCCAAGCCCCAGGCACTGCCCAGCTGGGCAGCATTCCCAGCCCCAGACCTACTCAACTCCTGCCCTCCATCCCTATGGGGGGCCTCAATCCCCCCACCACACGTACCTGCAGGAGCTGCTCTCCAGGCTGCCTGGGGCCAAGTGCATATCCGCATATGGTGCCCCCTGCCTGACCACCCTCCTTCCACTCCCTTGCAGCCCCCTGTAGGCTGGAACTCTGCCAGCCTACAGAGGGCTCATTGCAAAACTGCAAAATCCACGGGTTTCTCTGGTAAAATGAGAAATCCACATTTGCCTCCGGCAAAAGGTAAAATCTGTGGTTTACTCCATTTTTCCGTGGGAAATGGAAAACTCAAATCCAGTGTTCTCTCTCATCTCCATACACTGCTGTTAACAAGGATGTTATCTTTGGAGACACCAATCCACACTTTGAAAACTGAAACTAAGCATCAGACAGATGCTTAATGGGATCTTCTAGACTGAGCACCGAGTCCCATTGGACAGAGTCCTATTTTCTTTAATCTTTACTAATCTGTAGAGGAGCCTCTGGGAACCCCATAAGATTGGGCCCCTAATATAGTCCATGGCCTGTTGTGACCTATTTATAAAACTTTTCTAAAAAAGTTACATGAATATACCGTCTCAAACAGCATATAATTAGAAGTTACAATCCCTATTCCGTTATATCTTTGAGTGTTAACATTTCTTAAATTAAAACTTAATTTTTGTAAAAGCATCTTAACAAAAAGTTTAAAATATGATTTAAAAAAATTTAAATTTTTAAAAATCCATTTTTTTTAATCGTTGATTTTTATCCATCCTGACTACCAATGATATCTCTAAGCCAAACAAACTTGATTTGGTCTTGCCTAAAGTTTCTCTTTTCTTTTCTCTGTTTCCACTACACCAACAAAAGTAGCTACTATTAGATGACTGTGTAAATTAGCAAATATCTACCATTATATCCAGACTACCTAATATGCTCTTGTTCCTTCCCCCCACCAAGTTCTTTGGGTGTTTTGATGTGTAAGCAGGGACTTCAAGCTGCCAGACTTCTTTTTCAGTTTCTTGGGAAGGAAGCTTGTGTTTTCCAAGTCAATGACATGCCATGCACTGTGCCAGACACTGAAAGTGAGTATTAGTGGGAGCATTAGTAGAAATTTCCATGCTCTTAACCAACTGGATATGACTTCCCAAATAACTTTTGCTTCTGACTCTTGTGTGTGTTTAAGTGGCTTAGGATGACAGAAAAAGTTACTCTCTACTCACAGGAAGCTTTACATTATGAAACTTTACACATTCTAATTAAATAAAAGTAGTTTTATGAAATGCAACAATGAATGTTCTCATTACTCATACTTAAAATCCTTTTTTGAACCTTACTGAACACTTGTTCCACAGGTTAACATGCTGTGAAAGATAGTATTTGCTCTTTTTGTTTGCTGCCTTTCAATTTCATTTTCTGGCTTCTTGTTCAAATGCTATGGAAAAAAGTAAACACAGGCATGTAATTAACCTTCTTAATAAATATCGTTTGGAATACTTCTATTTTCTCCACTCTTCTCTAAACTAAACAGTACTAACCTGTTCAGCCTCTTCTCATATAAAATCTACCTCTAATTCTCATTCACTTCCACACTCCCCTCCTATTTCTGCTCCATTCTGATTCAGACAAGGAGAGAAAGGTGATCAGGACTCAGTACAAACCTCCAGATTCTTCACTACCCTGGCTCCAGTCTCTTTGTACTACCTCCACAGACACAAAATTGCACTTAAACTCAAGTTGTATAGAGCTACTGTGTGAGTGTGTTGGGGGGAAGGGAGAGAAGTACTCGGCCTTGGTGTATTCAGCCTTGGTACTCGGCCTTGGAGAAGAAGTACTCAGCCGCTGTACTTGGCCTTGGTGAGGCCGCAGCTGGAGTACTGCATCCAGTTCTGGGCTCCGCAATTCAAAAAGGATGTGGAGAAGCTTGAGAGGGTCCAGAGGAGAGCCACCCACATGATCAGAGGGCAAGAGAACAGGCCTTATGAAGAGAGGCTGAGAGCCATGGGACTCCTCAGTCTGGAAATGCACAGGCTCAGGGGTGACCTGGTGGCAGCCTATACGTATATACGGGGTGTACATCAGGATCTGGGGGAAACGTCTGTTCACCAAAGCGTCCCAAGGGATGACAAGGTCCAATGGTCACAAACTCCTCCAAGACAGTGTTAGGCTGGACATAAGGAAAAACTTCTTTACTGTCTGAGCCCCGAAGGACTGGAATAGACTCCCCTCCACCCCGAAGTGGTGCTCTGGACTCTTTTAAGAAATGTTTGGACGTTTATCTTGCTGCGATCCTTTGACCCTAGCTGACTTCCTGCCCCTGGGGCAGGAGGCTGAACTTGATGATCTCCGAGGTCCCTTCCAGCCCTAATGTCTATGAAATCTATGAAAGGGACAGTGATGTGGCATCCCACAAGACAGCACATGGTGCTCTACCTGCATCATGACTAATACAGGGGGACCACTGCAGCAATCATAATTTAGGAGTTTCCTTAGGCTGAATTCTGCTGGGGGCACTGTTGGCCTAGGAGAAATGTAACACGCTCTCTTTTTTTGGCCCCCTGTCCTGCGTCTGGGCCGGTTTCTGAAAAAAAGAGTGAATGTCCAGGTTTTCTGCTGTCCCAGACAGCTGCTTCAGGCTTGGAGCAGTGGGCCAGATGATTGGTTGGCAAGGGTCATGTGATCCTCGCACTGGCTCAGGCAAGCCAGTGAGAGAGAGAGAGAGAGAGAGAGAGAGAGAGAGAGAGAAAGCAACAGGGCTGGGGGCAGCAGGGATCTGCAGGTCAGGAGTGAGGGGCACCAGTAGGGGCTGTGGGTTGGGAGTGCGGGGCACAAGCAGGGCTGAGAGGCAGAGCAGGGGGCTGTGGGTCAGGAGTGAGGGGCACCGGCATTTTAAACAGTGATAATTTGGGAAGAGCATATCATAGAAATTTAAGGTTAGAAGGGACCTTAGGAGGTCATCTAGTTCAACCCACTGCTCAAAGCAGGACCAGCCCCGACTAGATCATCCCAGGCAAAGCTTTGTCTAGTGGGGTCTTAGACACTTCCAAGGATGGTGATTCCACCACCTCTCTTAACCCATTCCAATGTTTTACTACCCTCCTAGTGAGAAAATTCTTCCTAACATCTAACCTAAACTTCCCTTGCTGCAACTTGAAACTGTTGCTCCTTGTTCTGTCATCTAGTTCCATCCTCTTTCGAACACCCCTTTAAGTAGTTGAAAGCTGCTATTAAATCCCATCTCTTCTCTAAACTAAATAAGCCCAGTTTCCCCAGTCTTTCCTCATAAGTCATGTGCCCCAGGCCCCTCACCATTTTTGTTGTCCCCTGCTGAACTCTCTCCAATTAGTCTGCATCCTTTCTGTAGTGGGAGGCCCAAAACTGAACACAGTACTCCAGATGTGGCCTCACCAGCGCTGAATAGAGGGGAATAATTACTTCCCTTGACCTACTGGAAACACACCTACCAATGCAGCCCAGTATGCTGTTAGCCTTCTTGGCAACAAGGGCATACTTAATATTCAATAGGCTCAGGCAGAGAACAAGTTCATGACACAATGTTTGCAGTTGGTTCAACCCTGTAAAACCTAGAGTGGTTTTTTTCTTTGCTTGCTTGGTGGTTGTATTTGTTTTCTATTTGTTTGTTTAGTTTCATACCTGTGAAAGCTGAGCTTCTGCGGAAGTTAATGCCTGGCGGCCTTCTTGCACTGTGATTTTAGAACATTATACTAAACATGATATTGATACTCCCCAATCACGTTTAGAACATCTTCTTCCATGGAAATACCCCACAGAAGGACTGAGGAGGTGGGAAATTCCCCAGATTCTACTTCAGGGTTTCCAAAAAGTCATTCCATCTACTGGAGGAGGTCATGGTGGGGCCTCCCAGCATGATGCATACCAGAGCCAAGCAAAATGATTTTTCAGAATACTTGTTGGCTGGGAAAGACCACATAAGAGAGCTGGATACTCTGTGCAGTCCTGTTGCTGTTCATCCCATGATTGCATTAACTCCTACAGATTGCATTAACTCCTAAGGCCAGCTAATCAAAATGTTTCAGACAACAGCCAGTTGCCAGCTCCACTCCTAAACTCTGAGGAGTGTAATCCTTTCCACAAACAGGCTTTGAAGGTCAGTGGGGAAGGAGTGAAGGAATGCAACAAAAGCATCTTTCCCTCTCCTGTCCCTGTGTCCATGCTACAATAGGTCAGCTCTAAGCAGAGATAATTACCAGAGGATTTGTCACTCATTGTCTTTTGAAATTATCTAGCTATCTTCTTGGTAAGAAAGGTAGTTAATAATAAGGAATGAGTCATGAGTACATAGCATTTAAGGTGCTTTCCTGTAAATGAGTCAGAAGTCAAAAGAAGTGTTAGAAGTGACAGAGCTATTCTACCTTGTATTTCAAAGGAACCAGTACAATAGAAACTATCTTCCTTTTTTAATCGTCTTTTATATAATTAGGTTTATCTATTTCTACTTCCCTTTATTTTCTTTGTATTCATTTCTTATAACTTATCTTTGATCTGTAGTTTTACATCCCTCTTCCACTTTTTTTAAATGAACTTATCCATTAACATAATTAAATTAACAGTACTCCTTAGGGGTTTTTTTTAATTCACATCTGCTTCTGTTCAGACCCAAGGAAGCATATTTTGTGCCTGAAAGCTTGTGTAACATGTCTTCCAACAATACAGTTGGTCCAATAAAAAGATATTACCCAAAAATCCTTGCTTCTTGCATATCCATCACAACTACAATACTCCAACCCTATTGCAATGATTAGAGGAGGGGAAAAAATCAAAGCAGATATAGGTTATTTTTGCAGTTACAACCTAAAAAGCCAATGCCATTTTTATCATTTGGAGATTTGTGATAAACAC
Organism: Alligator mississippiensis; assembly: GCF_030867095.1. Taxonomy (NCBI): domain Eukaryota; kingdom Metazoa; phylum Chordata; order Crocodylia; family Alligatoridae; genus Alligator; species Alligator mississippiensis. Next base: position 81,462,144 of record NC_081828.1, on the reverse strand, counting down.
AACTTCTGAATATATGTATTTTAAAAGTTTAATAGCTTTGCATATAGTAAACTAAATCTTAAAGTGAAAGGAAATTCAAGGCAATATTCTATGGAGCTTTTACTCTTTGGAAACTTGTTACTTTTTGTTAGGCAGTTGTACAAGGCAGTCGTATCACAAGTTCACTAGAGACACCATCTGTTCATTCTCGGAGAAACCTGACACATGCAGGCTATGAAAATGACAACATGCTTTCTGTGTTTGCCTGTTTTACAGGACGTGAGGGGATAGAAAGAGGATGATTAATTAGTCTTTACTGTTAGCAACAGAATGTTCGCATTCAGTAACATTAAGATCTGCAACTGCACTGGTCTTAACATATCTTCCTGTCTACTGTCTGTCTGCAAAAAGAACTGAATGAGAAAAAAAGGTGCTTTTTAAAAATCAAGTTAATTCACTCAATTAAAAAACACACCCATCTAGTCATTGCATAGAAAGGCCTTTAATTAATCAAAGGATGCTATATGAGAAAATGTTGCATTGTAATTTTTATCTGGTAAACAGTACTTTTGGTCAAATTCGGACATGCATATTATAATTGAAAATCAAAGGAACTGCACATGGAGTGCAGAATTTAGTCCTAACTTTCACAGAACTTATCTTTTGCAACACTGGTGAGTCATTTTTGGTATCAGACTAACTCTAATTCTGCTTTCCAACTGAAGGATAACTGCAGACCACGCATGTTCAAAGCTATTAAAATACTACGATCAAATACATCAGAGAACTTCAAAAGAGTCTAAAGAAACTGCTAATCTGTAGTATTCAATTTACTGATCCAGGTCCTTGTGGGGAAAAAAGCCCCCTGGAAAATAAATACATTGTGTATCTCTGTAAATCACTTACTTGCAACAAGCTGATAAAGCGGAAAGAAAGGTTAGATGAAAAATGTTAAGACAAGTAAGTTGCTTTCTGCCAACACAACTGCTAGTTTCTGCACTTCTTCAGTCTGAGTTGAACATAGTTACTACTCCACATATGCTATTGCAGCAGCAGCAGGGTAAGAGAAAAGTGGGAGGGGGTTGTTGCTAGTGGTAAATTCATTTCTTTGCCTCTTCCTGAGGCAGACCTATACGATACACTTGCACAGAAATGGCATACTAATAGAGAAGACCTTGGGGGCAAAATCTGCTGTCAAATAGATCTGCTGTCACTGTCAGACAGTGTACATCTACCATCCAGTTGCAGTAATCCAGTTTTTTGGCCTTGATATGTCTGCTGTTGCACATGTAGTCCCTGCAGTTCCTATAGCAAACAAGCCTTCTATCCCTGGAAAGAAGTAAACCTGGGAAGTGCTAGCAATGGGCCTGGAGGAGCATTTTCCAGCTCTATCACTGTAGAGCCCTCCTAGGTGTGGTTGAGCAGGTGCATCACCCACCCCAGGACAGATTCAGCACTTGGATTTAGGGGATGGCAGATGCACCTTGCTCTACCAGAAGGGAGAGGGAGATGTCAGGTAACTAAACACCCAAAGAAATCAGGGGATCTGGGAGGAGCTGAAAACCACCCTTCTGCCCCCAGTGCCCTGCAAAGATCACCCAAGAGCCTTGGGATGAAGTGGTGACAGCCTTCATCTCTCTGAAACATAGATATCAGATTCACCCAAAGAACCTTGTCTGCATATATCAGTCTATAACTTGCTGACTAAGGTTATTTGGACAAGAAAACACTTAACTCCATTACACAAGAGCTTTCATGACCATTCTTCCCAGCCAGCAGTTTCAAAAGCTACAGCACTTAGACCTATTCTTTAACTGCATTGATCAAAGCACAGCATGAAAACCAGGCACAAAATAAAATATTCAAACTTCTTTCCTTGCAAATAAGTGTGCACTGTAAAATAAATCAATAAGAAATAACTAGCCCGTTTCACGGTACTATAAGAAATCTCCTGGAGACTAGCCTGCATAACAGCAAGCAGGTCACACAGGATGACGTTGCTCATGTTGCCACTAAGCCTTCCACAAGCGTGGCCCGCCGCATCCAGGGGTGGATCCAGAGTTTGGTAAAGAAGGGGTGCGGTTGCAGGGGAGGGCTGCACTTCCCGCCGTCCCCTACCAGGGCAGGGAGCCCCGTCTAAGCCCCAAGGAAGGGAAGCGCTACCCTCCTTCCCCTCCCATTCCCTGCTCCTGCCCGGTGCTGCCCTGGGAACGAGACGAGATCCAGCCGGGCTGCGCTGCCCGGGGTCTGAGCACAGCCGCCGTGCACACGCAGCACGTCCAACAAGCCCTCCCCCCACCCCAAAAAAAAAAACATTCACCAACCTGACTTTCCCATGACCACGTTCTTGATGCTGGCTTTAAATTGCCCCTGCGCCCTGTTTCACTCCTAGAAATCCAGCTGCCAGCCCTTCCCTTGCAGCATTCGAGCCTGCCCCCCCCCCCCCCAGCCGTCTGCCAGCTCGGTGCTTGCTCAGAGCAGCATGAAAATGCAACCACCCCTTCCTATCATTCAAATAGCCTGCCCGTGCCTTATAAGGAATAAAGCAACTTCCCCCCCCCCCCCCCCCCCCCCCCCCCACCACTTAAAAAATTTCTGTTTTCAGGTCAGGATTATTTATCCTGCACAGCAACGAAGCAGCTGAAAAACACCATATGGTTTCACATACCAGTTCAGCTTAGTAATGGGGAAGACTTCCGATATAGCGAGCTGGGAAAGTATCACCAAGTGACAAACAAAATGCTACACAGCATATGTCCTGGCACAGGGGAGTTAGTTAAGATGCAAAATTGTGTTGTTGATTGAGTTAAAATACAAATAAGCATGCAAGAGAATGTTTTCAAGTAAAAATACAGATTTTACACATGCATAAAAATAACAGTGTGGATAAAATACTAGAAAACACGTGGACTGGCACAACAAATCTATACAACTATATGGTAAGGCAGTAGGGGGTTACACAAATGGATCGGGTTAGTTAAGAAAAATGTGTTGATTATTCAAGTGTGCTCCCATTGTTGAATTGTATATAAAAAAAAAAAAAAAACCCTCATAGATTAATAGGCTGGAAGGGAGCTCTCAAGATCATTGGGTCAAGCCCCCTGCACCAGGCAGCAAAGACAACTGGGGTCAGGCGACCGCAGCAAGGTTTCATAGTTTCATAGTTGGTAGGGTTGGAAGGGACCTGAGCAGATCATCAAGTCCGACCCCCTGCCATGGGCAGGAAAGAATGCTGGGGTCAAACGACCCTGGCTAGATGTCTATCTAACCTCCTTTTAGAAGCGAGCACCAGGGTAGGAGCGAGCGAGCAGCACTTCCCTTGGAAGTTGGTTCCAGATGCTAGCCACCCTGTGAAGTAGTGCCTCCTGATATCTAACCTGAATCTATTCTCAGTCCATTTATGACCATTATTCCTTGTTACTCCCACTAGCGCTCGGGAGAACAGGGACTCTCCCATTGCCTGCTGATCTCCCTTGGCCAGTTTATAGATGGTCACCAGATCCCCTCTCAGCCTTTTCTTGTGGAGGCTGAACAGGTTCAGGTCTCGTAAACTGTTCTTGTAGGGCCTGCCCTGCTGCCCCCTGATCATGCTCGTGGCCCTCCTCTGGACCCTCTCAATGTTGTCCACATCCCTCCTGAAGTGCGGCACCCAAAACTGGACGCAGTGCTCCAACTGCAGTCTGACCAGTGTCGCATAGAGGGGGAGGATCACCTCCTTGGACCTGCTCATGATGCATCTGTGGATGGTGCGATCAGCCTTCCTGACTGCGTCCCCACATTGGTGGCCCATGTTCATCTTGGAGTCTATAATGACTCCAAGATCCTTTTCTGTCTCTGTGATGGCGAGATGGGAGTTCCCCAGCCTGTAGATATGCTGCTGGTTCTTCCTCCCTAGGTGCGGTACCCTGAGGTGACCGTTCAGTCTCCTCTTGAAGATTTCCAGGGTAGGTGATTGCACCACCTCGAGAGGGAGTTTATTCCTCAAAGTCATCTGAGCAATATACAATACTTGAGTAACTTAATCTGTACATCTAATAAAAGATATTGGATTTACCCAAAGAACCTTGCCTGCCTCAATCTGAACATAATATTTTGCCAAATTTTTAACTTCAGAAGTTTTAGAGTCATAGAAAAGTAGGGCAAAAAGGGATCTCCAGAGGTCATCTAGTCCAGTTCCCTGCCTGAGGCAGGATCATCCCTATCCAAACCATCTAAACAAACCGTAATCTAAACTCTACACAAGCCTACCATGAACCCTGGCACAACACAGACCTAACATCCTAATCTGCTACTGGTAAATCTGGGAAACAGTAGCAGCAACTGTCCTGCTCCTATGAAATGTTGCAACTCCATAGATGCAAACTCTTATTTTCACAAACATGAAACAATCACACCTAGTGTTTGGTAGCTTTTTTCATTTATTCTTCCATAAAAATTCAGAGCTCTCATTGCTTTTTGTATCAAGATGCTTCTCTGAACAAATTAGTCTGTAAAGTGCCACCCGGACTAACCATTACTCCACGGGCATCGAGTCTGTCAACCCAAGGGTCCTTGGGTTGACAGACTCGATGCCCGTGGAGTATTGGTTAGCCAGAGTACAGTCAAAAAGCCCAAGGCTGAATTGATTTGATCTTTTAATCTCAGGTTAGTCTAAACTGCCTAAACTGAATTGATAGGCAAGGAGCTAAACTTTCACTTCTGATTCTGGAAAAGGCACATGCCTACAGTGGCTCAAGCCAAGGTTGGTGGGGAGGGGGTGCTAGAGCACTCCTCCCTGCTTGGCTGGAGCAGATAGTTTGGGGCAAGGCTGCTAGCCCACCCAATCTGCAAGGGAGGGGGGGTGTCACAGGGAAGGTGCAAAGCATCCTGGGAAGCTTTTTTTTAGATAGGAAGATTTTCCTGAAGTTTAATCTAAAACAGCTTTCCTGAAATTTACACCTATTGTTCTGTGTCCTACTTTTGCATCATAGGAGAGCAGCCATTTTCCTGCTTTGTTTTGGGTATGTCTACACGAGATGCATTACTGTGCATTAATCTAACGCACAGTAAAGCATCACCGTTTACATGTGTGCAGCAATTATTGTGTAGTACATTAGTTTAATGTGCCATTTTCTAGTACCTGTAGATACAGGTATGTAAGGCGGGGGGGAGAGGGGGGGGCAGGCCTTCTGGGGGTCAATTTGCCTTTGGCCTGCCCACCTGTTTCTGGGCCAACCACCTACCTTTTCGCCTGTCATGCCTTGTTGTTAATTAATTAATTATCTTAATTAGGCGGGAGGCTGCCCATTTCTTGCCCCAATGCCAGGGGGCACTATCTGCAGCTCTGTTCCTCCCTTACCCTGCAGCCCAAGCCTTGCAGATAGTATTTATAAATTCCTCTTTATGTTGAGGTCTCAGCCACTGTGGGTTCACCCCTTCTCTCTCTAGCTAGGCCTGTCAGCCAAAAATAACCCACTATTCAGGGCTTGATTCCAAGGATCTAGCTCTTAAAACTCACTTAGGCTTCTGCATCCTATCTGGCACTGGGGTCTGCTCACCCCCAAATACTGTGCCCTCTCTGGTGCTGGGGTCCCTACACTGCAGTGGGCCCCCAATGAAGCCTCCTCCTTTCCCAAATAGCCTTAGCCTGATCCTCTGGTTATTAACATCCAGCGCAAACCATCGGCTTCTATGGCCATATAATGGGAAAATAATAATAAAGAAATAAGAGAGGCAACAGGCCTGCTTACTTTCGATGATCATGCTTCTGACGTGGCGTGGCGTGGCGTGGCGTATTCTTCCGAAAGAGGCTGCAGCCAAGGCACCATGGTCATTGGAAGTCCCCCTTTCCACTGCCCCTCTGGCCTTCTCCACTCGTCATTTATAGCGTTCTGGCCTTCCCCTTCCTGTCACCTGACCGGCTGGCAGGGCTTCATTGCTACTGCACAGTAGGGTCAGAACAACCTGTGTACCACCAGAACCGCACAATAATGGCAGGTACTGCGCAGTGGGGTGCTCTAGACATGCCCAATTGTGCATCTGAAGGTGCTGGGTGAGATCTGGGAGAGATTTGGAGTGAGGTGCCATTAGTATGCTGATCAGGAATGATGTGTAGTGTTATGCCTGGAGGACTGACTAGACCTATATCACAATGTCTGGTATACACACTAACACTGAACTCATTCACAGTGAACCAGTTCAAAATAAACTTATTTTCCAGGTTCACTTTTGACCTGTCCCAGGTAAATTTAAACCAGTTTAACAGACATAGATCTACCTGCTTCAGGTTTAAATCTCATTTAAACCATTTTAAGTACTGTGTGTGTCTATGCCCAGAAATATTTCTGTGTAAAATAAACTTTTAAGGGTGCAGAAACACATAATAAATGCATTATTTTAAGATGTCACTGATTAGGAACAGGTTCAAAATCGTTGTGGCTACACAAGATGCAGACACACATAACAATATAACCATTCCTAAATGTCACTGATTGGGATCAGATTCATAACTGTGTGAAGTATGACTCTGACACCAGGGATGGATGTGAGCATCTAGACCAGAATGCCTCAGTGGATAAATGGGAAGCAGTCTTTGCACTCATGTTTTGAAGGTCCCAGAGGATGGGTGACCTGTGGATGGGGGCATTTTCACTTTTCTACTTTCCTTTCTCTCCTAAATATGAGTTCAGTAAACTTCAATACACGGCACTTGACCAATATCTGCAGTGTGTTTGCCTGATTTAGGGTGATATGTGGTGGGGGGGGTTGCTTTTGGGTTTGCAAGGGTTGGGGGGGCATGATAAGGAGACAGAGTTGAGTAGGGAATGAGGAAACAGCTGGTTGTTAGATAGCTTTTACTGAACAAGCAGTGCAAGGGAGCTTACTGTACTGATAAAAGTGTCAACAAAAGGGAAAAAAGGGGGTGACAGTAGAGCTCTGGCTGTGTACTAAAGCAGTTAGTTGCAGTAGTGGAGAAGTAGGGAGGGCAGAAAAGAATGATGTAGTGCGTGATGTCTGGAGGACTGATCAGACCCAGGCCATGGAACATTTGGTTACGTGTGAACCAGTTTAACATAATAGTGAACCGGTTTAAAATAATACTTGATTTCCCAGGTATACTTTTGAACTGTTCCAAGTAGCTTTGACCCACCATGCATGTACAGGTTTCCCTCGCTTCATGCTGTACATGCGTTCCTGAAAAATGACGCATAACTCAAATTCACATGAAGGGAACCCACTTTACAATGTAACAAATAGGGATATGTTCCAAGACCTTGACTGTACTGACCCCCAGGCCCATTCCTACCACTTTTACAAAATATTCTGGTACTCAGCAACAGCAGACAGTACACACATGCACAGGATGGTGGTGAATGTTACCATAATGGGGATGGCAACTTGGCAACTACAGAAACATGTGTCGCAGACAACGAGATCCACACAGGAGACTATATTTTTGTACACATCACTCCCACAATCCACCACAGAAAGCAGCTGACTGCAGGCTTCCACCACACCGATTGCATAAAAATGAATTTACCTCACATGTAACGAATTTTTGGTATAAAAGGGTCATCGCATAAGCGTGAATTGGCACATACAGAACTCACATAAAGCAAGGGAAACCTGTAGGTCTGTCCACTTCAGGTTTACACCTCATTTAAACCAAATGTTATGTGTTGTCCATGCCCTCCGCAAAATACTTATCACCATGGGTTGTTAGGTGTAATTGTTTGTTTTATAAAAATGCATTGGATCCTTAATGAGGCCAACATGGTCCCTATTTTCAAGAAGGGAAGGAAGGAGGACCTGGGTAATTATAGGCCAGTTAGCCTCACCTCTATTCTCGGCAAGGCCTTAAAAAAAATCATGAAGGATCACATTTGCAGGGGCCAGTGAGTCACACTATGGTAAGGGGCAACCAGCATGGGTTTATAGCAGGCAGATCCTGTGTGACTAACCTGGTCTCTTTTTATGACCAGGTCACAAAGTGCTTAGATGCAGGAGTGGAAGTAGGAATTATTTACCTGGATTTTAAAAAAGGCTTTTGACACAATGTTGCACCCTATTTTTATGAGCAAACTGAATAGCTGTGATGTGGATTTTTTCACAGTAAGGTGGGTGAAAAGCTGGCTCACAGGACGCACCCAGAGAGTGGTGGTGGATGGGTCCGTTTCTCCTTGGAGGGATGTGGGCAGTGGTGTCCCCCAAGGCTCTGTCCTTGGCCCAGTGCTGTTTAATATCTTCAGCAGTGATTTGGATGAAGGTGTTGAAAGCAGCTTGTCCAAATTCGCACATGACACTAAACTATGGGGTACAGTTAACACACTGGAGGGCAGGGAGTGAATTTAGGCAGATTTGGACAGACTGAGGAAGTGGGCGGATCAGAATAGGATGCAATGTAACAAGGATAAATGCAAGGTGCTGCACCTGGGGAGAAAGAATCTCCTACACACCTATAGACTGGGGGATACCATTCTAAGTACCACAACAGGGGAAAGGGATCTCGGAGTCCTGGTTGACACAAAAATGAACATGAGCCACTAGTGTGATGAGGTAATAAGCAAGGCTAACTGCACTCTTTCTTTCACCAGCAGGTGCATCACAAGCAGGTCTAGGGAAGTGATAATTGCCCTCTATGAGGCATTGGTGAGGCCGCAGATGGAGTACTGCATCCAGTTTTGGGTGCCACACTTCAAGAAGGATATAGATAACTTTGAGAGGGTTCAGAGGAGGGCTACTCGTATGGTTGAGGACCTGCAGGTAAGACCCTATGAAGACAGACTGAGGGACCTGAATCTCTTCAGCCTCCGCAACAGAAGGCTAAGAGGCAATCTTGTGGCTGTCTACAAACTCATCAGGGGGGCCCAGCAGGGAATAGGGGGCACTCTGTTTACCAGGGCACCCCTCAGGTTTACCGGAAATAATAACCACAAACTGAAGGAAAATAGATTTAGATTGGACATAAGGAAGAAATTCTTTACGGTGAGGGTTGCCAAAATACGGAATGGGCTTCCAAGGGAGTTGGTGCTTTCCCCTACCTTGGAGGTGTTTGAAAGGAGTTTAGACAAGCACCTAGCTGGGGTTACTTGACCCCAGCACTCTTTCCTGCCCAGAGCAGGGGGTTGGACTCGATGATCTAATAGGTCCCTTCCAACCCTAGAAATCTATGAAATCTATTAATCAAACTTCCTCCCAGATCAAACTTCCTCCCAGTTCAACCCCTCTATAATTTAACTTTTTTTTTTCTTTTCCAAATTCTGATCTGTGTTATAAAGAACATGTCATGTTTTTTTATAACATAGCTATATTAGATGCTCAGAACTAAGCTCCAGATCCAGTCTGCCCAAGTTCAGGACTATGACCTCTAGTTTATGCAAGGAGTTCATAATTTTACTAGACACTTACTAATACACAAACTGGAGGAGGCCTCTTGGGCCTTCAAGGGTAGGCCTTTGTGTTCATGTTTCCTGCCATACTGAATGCAAAGAATGCAAACTCATAATTTTCCATTTTCTATAACTCATCCCAGATGTCCTTTATATTACTACTCTTCTTGTAATCTTTTTTCCATTGACTAGCTTTGTTTCAGATTTTCCTCATGGATGCATTATTTGCATTTTTTCCCAATTTTAGTCTATTTCTGTAATTTCCTATCAATTTCCCTTAGTATTTCTCTTTATTGCGGTATATGCTGATTATCTGGTTGTATTGTTTATTTTGTTGTTCCCTGTTGAAAGTGTTTTCTTGGATGGGTTTTGTTCTGGTGGGGAAAGGTTGATGGCTGGATTGCAGAGGGGCTGGGTGTCGTCTGGCTCCCTGTACTCCATCCTCTGGATGAGACAGGAAGGGATCTTTCCTGAGAACTCTGGATCTTCGTAGAAGCGGGGAGGGGAAAGGAAGCTTTCTAGAAGCTAGGGGTGGGCAACGCGGCACGTGTGAGTCCCGCCGCTGGGCAGGCTGGGCAGCGAGGCACATGGTGCCGTGTTGCTATCAAAGCAACAGCAGCGAGGCAGGGAGCAGAGGCTGCAGCCCACCTTGCCCTGTGCACACACCAGGCTCCAATTCTCCCACAACCCAGCCTGGCCAGGGCACCATTCATAGCGAATAGGGCCCCGGCCAGGCTGGGCCAGGGCATGGGGCAATCAGAGCCCAGTGGGTCATCCAGAGGTGCAGTGCCGGGGAGCCAAGGAGGGGTGAACATGCCCACCCTCCCCCGGCTCCCTCATGGTGTGCGGACCGGTGGGAGCCGCCCACACATGCCGCTTGTGGAGCCACCAGGCTCCAGTTGCCCCATGTGCCCAGGCCAGCCTGAGCACAGCCCGGCGTAGCTCCAGCCCCACTACCACCCCTCCATGGCTCTTCCCCCAGCAGTGGCAGCTGGGGTGCCATGATCCTCATTCCCCTCCCCTCCGTGACAGCTGTTGTATGGTGGGGGAGGGCGTGGCACCGCAGCTCCCTCGCCCCCAACATCCTCCGCCTCCTCCCCTAAGCCCTGGTGCAAAGTTGTGCCCGCAGCTATCCAGGCTAGCCAATCGCCGCTCACCCTTTCCACAGCACATGCGCAGTTGGCCCGGAGCATTGCAGACAGACAGACAGACAAAGGCTTTTATTATATCAGAATGCTGCTCTGAACAGGTTTCTGGGCCCCCGCTGTTCTGTACTGTCATGCTTAGACTCCTCCAGTGCCTATGCTATCTCATGTAGAGCTGGCTTACGTATCTTTATGCTACGCTACGGTCTGGAGTGCAGGCACACCTTTAGGCTGGGCCTTTGCTTGTAGGTGATAAGGGTGAACATACCGCTTAGCAAAATAAGTGTGGGGACCAAATGTGATAAGGAGTTTCAAGGGTTTGACAGCAGAAGTTATGGACATTATGGAAACATTTTAAGATTCAGGTGCAAAAGGGCACTAGCTAAAGGCCTTTTGTAGTTATTTAAGTCCTTGTTCAGATGCGGTATGTGAATAGGCTTGGTACTATAGGCCCAGTAGTGTAACTAATATACCAGGAGCATAAAAAGATGTGGTCGGACTGGGAGGAGCGATGATGTAGCCCTTAAAAGTGCCGGAAAAAAAGTGAACCAGCTAGGAAGGACAAAGACAAGCTTTGGGGTACTATTGTACCCTGCTGGAGTGCTTGGTCCTCAATGTGAGGAGCATTGGTGACGCGCAGCAGGCACACCCTGAGTGTGGCACTGCACCCCCTATGAAAAGGTGCTGCCTGCAGGGGGTTGCCGCTCGCCATCTTCCTCCCCCTTGCTGCCAAGACTGGTGGCAGCGTCTGCGGGGGTCCACGATCACCGCTGGCTCCCGCTGCCGGTGGTGTCTGTGGGTGGTCACCAATCGCTGGTCAGCGCTTGCCACCAATAGCACCGTGGCCGCCTGCACGAGCTCGCCGTGCCCCCCCAGCCCGCAGGGCCACGTGCACTTCATGGTGAGGAGCATCTGGCTGTCCAAAGCCTGCGCTCACTGCTACCCAACACGTGGCTGAAGGGCACTTTTGCTTTTAGGCCGTGCTTATCTTCCGCTCTCTCCACCAGCGCGGCGGGGGAAGCTGAGCCCTGCCCTGGGCCTCCCCGACTCCCACTCCCAGCAAGGGGCTTCTGAGCGTGCCCCCAGCTCTGCTCCAGGCAGCTGCGTCCGCTGCCAGCTGGAAGCCGCCGAGCCGCTGCGAGTGGCAGCCCTGGCCCGCGGGGCTGCGCCGGCGCCGGCGCCGGCAGGTGTTGTGGGGGAGCGGGTCCCTCCGGTCAGGAAGAAACGCTCGTGTCAGCGCGGGTGTGACGGGACCGCGCGCCCGGCGCCCTCCGCACTACCGCCACCGCGCGAGGAAGGGCAGGGCAGCGCAGGGCAGAAGGGACGCGGCCGGGCCGGGCGTAGCGGCACGATGGCGCGCGCGGCCCCCTGGCGGCCCCAGCCTTGGCTGGCGGCGGCAGTGCTACTTCTGCTCCCGGGGGCGGCGGGTGAGTGACTGGGGGGAGGGGGAGGGCTCGACCCCGCCCCTGCATCAGCCTCGGCCCCGCCCCCCCCTCAGCCGGCGTCCTAGCGGACGTAACGGCCAGGGTCAACTTCGCTCGCTGCAACGGCGCCCTCCGCGTGGCGGCCCCCGGTGCAGCCCAGCAGCCCGGGCTCTGCCGCTCTCCGCCTTCCGGCCCAACCGCCACCGCCGGGTCCCGCCAGAGGCCGCCCGCCCCGAGAGGCGCGCTCCTGCTCCGCACCCCCACGGGGGCCCCGGGGACCTGTGCGGGAAGCGGGGGAGCCTGGCGGGTCTTCTGTAGCCGGGGAGCAAGAAAGTCGTGACAGGGCCAGAAGCCGCAGCTCTCTGCCCTGGTCCTGGGACTTTCATGTACTTCGCCCAGTGCAGGGCTAAACAATGGCGGTGGAGTCCCCCCCCCCCCCCAGCTTTTGGTGCTAATCCTCCTCCGCGGTGCAGAGATTTGTTGTTTGATTCTGTTTCATGCTGATATCCCAATCCCCTTTGCCATGGATTTCTGTTCTCCTGCTTTACATCTTACTCTGTTATCTTGTAAGCTGCCCAGTGCCTTTAACTGGGAAGGACCATACATAAATCGAATAAAGAGTTGAAATACACCTTTTTCCCCCCATTACATCTTTGCTTAATGATCTTAACTATGGGAATCATTGAAAGCTTTCACTACCACCTCTTGTTATGTTACTGGCATGTTATTATTAGTTATGCTATGTGGCTGATGGTATTAAGCATGTTCAAATACATCATCACCTTACCAAGAACTTGAATAATTTTACAACAGGCCTGTAGTTAGGAGGGCAATAAATATGTCGTTAGCATGCCTCACTGTCCCAGGCCAGTGCTATCCAACATTTTCAATTACTTCCTTTTATTCTTGACCTTTCAATACATTGCTTTGGTTAAAGTACAATTTGAAATACTTTCAAAATACGAACAACTCATTTAAAAAATATCACAGAAAAAGTTTAGCATGCAAGAGTTTGTGAGTGTGCGTTTTCAAGCAAGGATATTTGGAAACCTTGAAGGACATTAAAATAAAGTTAATAACAACACTCATCTTCAGCAGGACCAGGTTTTTATCTTTGTTCTTTATTTTCAAAAACTTCTATGTCCACATCATCCTCCAAGACCCTGAATGCCCTTGATTGCTCTTAATCTAGTCTCGATAGCTAGAACTACTGTATCTCACAGTGAGATTTGTGCATCTAGGCAACTGGGATTTCTTAGTAGAATAAAATCATGGGTGACCAAACATTGCTTCTATTTTGGTTTTCCATAAAGGAATCCCTAACATTTTTTAAAATTGTATATGGATATGATAAGTAAAGCACCTCCCACAGATGTGGACTGAAGTCATCTCCTGCATTTTTTTTACTCTGAAAGGTGCTCCAGTATCATGAGGATAACAGAACTTCACTAGAATTGTTCTTAGTAACATAAAGTAATCCTTCATGGCAGGGGTTTAAGATTTATTACAGAATCTTAGATTAGCATTGCTAGTAAAACTGCTATGGGTGTAGTCTAAAAATAATGAACTGGGGTTCTGATATATTTCTAATTCATCCTGTAATCACAGATGATTTTATTTGAGAGGATAATACACAAAGTCCCTTTTATTTCTGTTTATTTTGATAGTGTGTATCTTTCCTTTAGATTCTGTCATAAAACAGGAATTTAAGACAGAATGTCTGTTATTCTGTCTTTAGATGTACTGATTAGTCATAGCATCAACAGTAGCAGAGCCCAGGCTTAAAAACAAACAAATCTATAGGTCAAGATAATCTAATTGCCAGCTTCTGTCTTAATTTGCCTCTTCAAAACAGGTATTATCATATAGTCAAATTCTATATGTAGACAAATGGCTATAAAGGAACAGTTTAAAATATACCTTAGATTTCATAGATTTTTAGGGTCAGAAGGGACCTCAGTAGGTCATCAAGTCCGACCCCCTGGCCTGGGCAGGAAAGAGTGCTGGGATCAGATGACCCCAGCCAGGTGCTTGTCCATTCTCCCCTCGTAGGACCTTCCCCCCAGGCCCCTAACCATATGAGTGGCCCTCCTCTGGACCCTCTCAAGGTTATCCACATCCCTCTTGAAGTGCAGTACCCAAAACTGGACTCAGTACTCCAGCTGCGGCCTCACCAATGCCACATAGAGGGGAAGTATCACCTCTCTAGATCTGCTTGCGATGCACCTGCTAATGCATGACAGAGCGCGGTTAGCTTTACCTATCACTTTGTCACATTGACAACTTATGTTCATCTTCTTGGAGTCAACAATGACTCCAAGATCCCTTTCCACTGCTGTGCTGCTTAGAAAGTCATCCCCCAGTCTCTAAGTGCATTGTTGATTCTTCTCCCTTGGTGCAGCACTTTGCACTTATCCTTGTTAAACTGCATCCTATTCTTTTCTGTCCACTTTCCCAGCCTATCCAAATCCTCCTGAATCTGTTCCCTGCCCCCTAGTGTGTTTACTTTGCCCCATAATTTGGTGTCATCTACGAATTTTGATAGAGTGCTCTCCACGCCCTCCAAGTCACTGATGAAGATATTGAACAGCACTCGTCCAAGGACTGAACCTTGGGGGACTCCATTGCCCACACCTTTCCAGGTTGATACCAACCCATCCGCCACCACTCTCTGGGTGCGTCCCATAAGCTAATTTGCCACCCATCTGACCATGTAATCATCTACAACACAGCCGCTTAGTTTATTTATAAGACACTATCAAAGGCCTTTTTGAAATCCAAGTAAATGACATCTACTTTGATTTCTTCGTCTAAGTATTTGGTGACCTGATCATAAAAAGAAACAAGGTTAGTCAGGCAGTATCTACCTGCTATGAACCTGTGCTGGTTGCCCTTCAGCATTATTTTTCCTGCTGGACTCCCACAAATGTGGTCCTTAATAATTTTTTTCAAAGGTTTTCCCAAAGATAAGAGGTGAGACTAACTGGCCTATAGTTACCCAGATCCTCTTTTCTCCCCTTCTTGAAAATAGGAACCACACTGGTCCTTTTCCAGTCCTCTTAGACCTGTCCTGAGCACCATAAATGCTCAAACAGTTGTGCCAGTGGTTCAGCTATGACACTGGCCAATTCCTTCGGCACCCTTGGATGAAAATCATCTGGGCCTGCTGATCTGAACACATCCAGCCCCTTCACTAGGTTGGCGCTAACTGTTGATGGGCTGATGTCCCTCTTGTGCCCGTCTATAGTCCAAATGGGAGACATGTCCTTATCCGTGTTCAGGAATACAGATACAAAAAACTCATTGAAGACCTCTGCTTTGTTCATCCCATCTGTCACCAATTGCCATAGTCTGTCCTATGTTGCCATGCACCTTCTTTTTGCTTCCTGTATACCAAAAGGAGTTTTTGTTGTCCTTAATTTTTGTTGCCAGCCTGAGTTCCATTGTTGCTTTGGCCTTTCTAACTGACTACCTGCAAATACAAGCCAAGTAGGTATATTCCTCTTTGGTGGCTACCCACTGCTTCCACAGTTTGTATGCCTCTTTTTTCACCCTTAGGCTTTCCTGGATTTCCCTGTTCAGCCAAGAGGGTTTCTTGGTCCCTTTACCCGGCCTTGATGTGCAGTGGGATAGTCCTCTTCTGTGCTCTAAGGATTATTTTCTTGAGAAATGACCACCCGTCCTGTACTCCCATGTCACCAATGCTCCTGTTCCTCAGTACCTTGCTTACTACCCTCCTGAGCTCATTGAAATTGGCCTTTCTGAAATCTAGCACTTCTGCCCTACTGGTTATCTTTCCCACCCTTTGCTGGATAATGAATTCTAACAATTGGTGGTCACTATCCCCTAGGTCAGTGGTTTTTAGCCTTCTTTTATTTTTGCAGACCACTTGAAAATTGCTGAGGGTCTCAGTGGACCACTTAATGAACTTTCTTTTGTTCTACAAATCAAAGCACACAACTCATATTTTAATATTAGTAGTCTTACCTTCCAAGTACAGATATTCTCGATTGTTCCGCAACCTTTCTGCGGACCACCTGAATGGAGTTCGTGGACCAGTGCTGGTCTGTGGACCACAGTTTGAGAACCTCTGCCCTAGGTTATCCTCTATCTGAAGATCTCCCACCAGATCATTCCCTGTAGCAAATACCAAGTCCAGTAAGGCATCTCCCTTAGTGGGACCATATACCTCCTGCGTTAGGTGAAGGTCCTGTATGTAGGTTAAGAACCTACATAAAAGGTCAGATCCAGCTGATTGCCCCTGCCAACAGTTGTCAGGGTAGTTTAAGTCACTCTTGACAACCATGTCCCTTGAGCGTACTGCCTCAGAGTTGCCTTGAGAATTTCATGTCTCTCTTCCTTCTGGTGTGGTGGTCTATAATAGACCCCCACTACCAAGTCTCTTTTCGCCTGACTCCCTTGTATTCTGATCCACAATACAGGTAGTATTTAAGATATTTTGAGTTACAATGAATGACATGACATTTATAAATTGACACCCTGTTTTGACTTTGACATCAGTTTCAACTTTACAATGGTTGATCCGACACCACGCCATGCCAGCAAACAAGTTTGCTGTGTCACCCATCTCCCTAGAGAACATGTGTTCAAACTTCCACAGATGCTTTCTTTAAGAAAGCAGACAAGACTCCAGAAAAACCTGCAGCCAAGACTCCTGAGCAGACTCCAGCCAAGAGGTCTTCAAAAAGTCCAGCAAAGTCACCTCAAAGAAGTCCTTCCAAATCAATATGATTGCTATTTACAATATAAATACGTTAATGTAGCTATATTACTCATCGATCATTGATTTAGTAAAAAATTCTCTGTTCTTTTTGGTGAAAATAGGGTATTGGGCCTTGGTTCAGGTTTATAACATTGTTCCTATGGGGGCGGGGGGGACAGGAAATTGGTTCAGAGTTATGACGTTTCAACTTAAGGCAGTTTTCAGGAACCAATTGTGTGTCATAAGTCTGAGGACTGCCTGTACCTCAATTTGTCCGCCTTCTGATCCCATCCTGATTATAGAAGATGTGTATTGCTCCTTAACAGAGAGCAATGCCCCCCACCTGCATCTTGTCTGTACAGCCTGTAGCCCTCAACGCCCACTGCCCAATCATGGGTAGAGCGCCACCAGGTTTCAGCTAATCCTACCAGTTCGAAGCCTGTGTGTGCAAGCAGGAGTGTGAGCTCCTCCTGCTTGTTCCCCATGCTCCTAGCATTAGTATAAAGACACTTTAGCCCCACAATACCTTAAGTTTTTGTTCAAGAGCTTTGTAAAACAGGAAGTTTTATATGCCATGCACTTAACCTTGATTCTCTTGCTAGTGGAGTTTTTTTGTACTGAAACCTTCTCACAATAAACAGAAGTCTCCCTGTGTAGAATTTGTTGTGCTACTTTATATCAGAATCTGATCTAAAATGTATTTGTTATAGTCTATACACAAATTTATGCAATTGACTATAAAAGTAAAAGTTTTAAAAATTAATGTCTCATCCATTATAAAAAGATGACAAGATCTATCTATCTATTAGTTCATTCATATTTTACATTATTCCATTTTCCGGGCCTGGCAATCTGACTTGATAATAGAGCTGGTTAAATGTTTGTGTGTTCTGTTACAAGAGGCTTTCAGTCAGAATTTTTGTAAAAGCAGTTGAGTACTCAGTCTAATATTAGTGACCTTGTTCCAACCTTTCTTGTACCGAAGAACTCAATTTCAGTAGAGTTACTCTTGGTTTATACCATTGTGAGCGAGACCAGACTCAGGAATAGTAGACTGTTCTGATTTAGTTACAGCTCTATTTAAAGGGATGTAATGGGTTGCAAATCTTAGAGGAAAGGATGAAACAATATAGGAAAAACATGGTACTTCCTGGATTTGTTCCAAAATTTGAGTTGGATATCTAAATACAAGCCAAGTAGGTATATTCCTCTTTGGTGGCTACCCGCTGCTTCCACAGTTTGTATGCCTCTAAGCAATAACTTGGACCAGTGAGGATGATTTGGACCTCTTTAAGCAGTGATGCTAGAGAGTATGAAAATCCACTAGAAAAGAAGAACACTGAGCAAGTTATGCTAGTATTAGGCAAAATAATTACCAATTCCTATGTAAAATTATGCAACAAATCAAGTCACACTGGTAGTTTATGAAGGTGCAAGGTGCACAGAGATTCCAGACTTAGAAACAAACTTGTGCTTCAGTTTAAAGGAGGGTCTTCGCTTGCTTGTCCCATCTAAATGGGGTCACTGTTGTGGATCCTGGCTCTCCACTGGCTTTGGTGAGATGTATCTTCTTCTTCCAACTCCTCTCTCATGTCCCTCTCCACTACATCTCTCCATCTCATCTTCATTCTTTCTCTTCCCCTTCTCCCTGGCAATGCCATTCTGGTAACATCTTTTCCCATTTATTCTTCCGGACTCTTTTGAACACGCCCATACCATGCCAGTCTTCTGTCTTGTAAATTTCTTAGTTGCCTCTACTACCTTCACCAATCCTCTGATGTAAGTATTCCTTGCCTGATCCATCTTCATCAATCCACACATCCATCAGAGTGTTCACATCTCTATCACATTCATTCTTCAGGGCCATGCCTTCGGTCCATACAATAGTGCTGGACGTACATGTTTAGTAGACTTTCCCCTTCAGCTTCAATGATACTTTCCTGTCATATAATACTCCTGTCACCAGTTCCTAGTTCGTCCACCCTGCTGTTATTCAATGGTTCAGCTCTTCATCTAACTCTGCATTCTGCTGAACGGTTGACCCCAGATACTTGAACTTGTCAACTTTACAAACATGTTTTTCATTGATTATCACATTTCCAACATCAGGTACCTCAGAGAAGTCACAGTGCATATATTCTGTTTTGGATTGACTAATCTTCATTCCTCTTCTCTCTAGTATGTCTCACCATTGGTTCAATCCAGCTAGCACTTCCTCTAGACTCTCCTTGCAAGTGACCCCATCTCCACAAACATAATATTCCAGGGTGGTCTCTTTTGTTCAGTAAACCCATCCATCATGACTGCAACAGGTATAGGCTCAAAGTTGAACCCTGATGTATACCCACCTTTACCTCAAAACTCTCTTTCTTTCCTGAATTGCTCCTCACTTTCATTGTACATTTCCAATACATGTCCTTGATGGTACTGACATATCTCTCCGGCACCTCCTTAGATCTCAGGCACTCCTATATTTCCTCCCTGGGCACACGATTGTAGGCTTTCTCCAGGTCAATGAAAATAAAATGGATATACAGCCTTCCCTATATTTCCCCATCATCTGTCTTATTGGGAAAACCAGATCCATGGTACCTTTCCCTGGCATGAATCCATACTGGTCTTCTTCAATGACCACTTCAGTCCTTAACCACTTTTCCACCACTCTTTCCCATGCTTTAGAAATATGAGGGCGAGACATCAATTAAACTGCCCGATGGTTGCCACAAGCCTGGACATCATCTTTCTTCTTGAATATTGGCACCAACACACTCCCTCCCCATTCATTTGGCATTTTCTCTGTTGCAAATATCACTTTAAACACCTTCCATAGTAAATTGATTCCTTCTTCCCCCAAGATTTTCCAAACTTCCCCTACTCGATTATCAGGTTCTGTTGCTTTCCCATTCTTCATTTTGTTCATTTCTCTTTTCACCTCCATGCTGCTGATATCAATCACCATGCCTTGGTTTTCTGTGGCACTTGCTCACAAAATGTTGGGGTTCCCTTTGCTCATCAGGTCTTGAAACTAGTTCTTCCAGCTGTCCTTAATCAATTCTTTGTTCGTCAACAGTCTCTCAGAAATGTCTTTGATCATTCTCACATGTATTACCCTTGTCAATCTTTCTCTTCTTGTAGCTATCCTGTACACTTCCTTCTGTCCCTCTTGTTTTTAGCCTTTGGTACAAATTATCCATTGCAGTGTTTTTGGCCTTAGCAATAGTTCTCTGTGCACTCTTCCTCTCCACTTTGTATGCTTCAAAGTCCAGAGGGTCCCCTGTATCTTTCCATTTCTCTTTCTCCCTTACTGCTTCCTGGACCTCCTCATTTCACCACCACATTTCCTTCTGGATGGGCATCTTTCCAGATGATGCTCTGAACATTTCTTTTCCCACTTTCCTGACCTTATCCACTGCCTCTTGCCAGCAACTTTCAAGGTATTCTATTTCTTCAACCTGTACTTCTTTCAACACTTTTTCTGAAGGCCTCTCTTGTTTCATTGTCCTGTCACAGCCTCTACCACTTAATTTTCTTAACTCCTTGATATTTAGTATGCCTCATTCCTTTCACCCTCGTGTCCATGACTACCATTCTGTTACATGGTAACTTCCTCTGCTGGGATCACTATGCAGTCTTTCACCTCTTTCCAATCCCATTTCCTCACTAGCAAATAATCCACTTGAGTTTCTCTACCTCCATTCTTTTACACGATTATATCATAGAATCGAAGGACCAGAAGGGACCTGCACATTCATCAAGTTTGGGCCCCTGCCATGGGCAGGAAGTTGTTGGGCTCAGACGAGCTCAAGAAAGTGCTTTTCCAGCCTCATGTTGAACACTTCCAAGAATGGTGACTCCACCACCTCAGCTGGGAGTGTGTTCCAGGTTCTGGTGACCCTTACAGAGAAATTTTTTTTTCTCATGTCTAGCCTGAATTTACCCTCTATTAGCTTGTACCCATTGGTCCTCGTCTTCCCCTGAGGTTCCTTCCTGAAGAGTTGCTTCCCTAGATCTTGATGCTCACCCCGATGTACTTGTAGGTAGCTATCAAATCACCCGTCGGCCTTCTCTTACTCAGACTGAACAGGCCCAGTTGCCAAAGTCTCTCCTCATAGGACCCATCCTCCATGCCCCCAATCATACGGGTGGCCCTTCTTTGTACCGTCTTGAGCTTATCCACATTCTTCTTGAAGTGCGGTGCCCAGAACTGGACATAGAAAT
The DNA here is from genome assembly GCF_030867095.1 of Alligator mississippiensis. Lineage (NCBI taxonomy): Eukaryota > Metazoa > Chordata > Crocodylia > Alligatoridae > Alligator > Alligator mississippiensis. The sequence continues at coordinate 81,441,287 of NC_081828.1, read as the reverse complement.
GCAAAGTGCTGCACCTAGGGAGGAAAAATGTCCAGCACACCTACAGCCTAGGGAATGACCTGCTGGGTGGCACAGAGGTGGAAAGGGATCTTGGAATCCTAGTGGACTCCAAGATGAACATGAGCCGGCAGTGTGACGAAGCCATCAGAAAAGCCAATGGCACTTTATCGTGCATCACCAGATGCATGACGAATAGGTCCAGGGAGGTGATACTTCCCCTCTATAGGGCGCTGGTCAGACCGCAGTTGGAGTACTGCGTGCAATTCTGGGCGCCACACTTCAGGAAGGATGCGGATAACCTGGAGAGGGTACAGAGAAGGGCAACTCGTATGGTCAAGGGCCTGCAGACCAAGCCCTACGAGGAGAGACTAGAGAAACTGGACCTTTTCAGGCTCCACAAGAGAAGGTTGAGAGGCGACCTTGTGGCTGCCTATAAGTTCATCACGGGGGCACAGAAGGGAATTGGTGAGTATTTATTCACCAAGGCGCCCCCGGGGGTTACAAGAAACAATGGCCACAAGCTAGCAGAGAGCAGATTTAGACTGGACATTAGGAAGAACTTCTTCACAGTTCGAGTGGCCAAGGTCTGGAACGGGCTCCCAAGGGAGGTGGTGCTCTCCCCTACCCTGGGGGTCTTCAAGAGGAGGTTAGACGAGTATCTAGCTGGGTTCATCTAGACCCAGCACTCTTTCCTGCTTATGCAGGGGGTCGGACTTGATGATCTATTGAGGTCCCTTCCGACCCTAACATCTATGAATCTATGAATAGTACTCCAGCTGTGACCTCACCAACGCTGAATGGAAAGGGAAGAGGACCTCCCGGGATCTATTGGTGACACATTGGCTGATACATGCCAGAGTTCTACTTGCTCTTCTGGCAACCTCATCGCACTGTTGACTCATGTTCATCTTCCAGTTGATTATGATCCCCAGGTCCCATTCAGATGCAGTGCCAGTCAGTGGACCAACACCCATTGTGTAGTTATGGTGAAGGTTCTTCCCACCCAGAAGAACCCTGCACATTTCTCCCTGTTAAACCTTGTGACAGCTGAAAAATATGTCTGTGTGATAAAGGTGCTTGTTGAAGGCTCTATGAAGATTAGACCAAGTGTTTTTCAATTAATTTGGTTAGATATTAAGCAATATGTTGTTGCTAAGAGCCTAATTAAAGTCTAAGATGTAGTGCAGCCTTGTATGAAATAAGGCCTAATAAATTTAGCAAAGCCTTATAGAAGTGATGGTAGGCCCTGTGGCATAGTAAAAATTAACCTTATCAGAAGAATGCAAGGCTTGTACTGCTATTGGTCAGTCTAAGGACAGTTGAAGTAAAAAGAATCTGAATGGCTGTAAGTTATCAGCATAGCTCAGAAGTTATAAATTGGCTGACACATCCGGAAATCATTTAGAAGGAAGATACAACTCTGTGAAAAGAACTACAGATTAGCCGTTGGCCTGGATTCAGTGGGCCAGTGGATCTCGAGGAGCCCAAGGACTGAATACCAGGGTTTTTCCTGGTACCCCTCGGACAGCGCTGATGGGGGACACCTGACTTCGCTGAGCTCTGTGGAAAAAGGAACTTGTCGTACATCGGGCATCAGAGGGGACTGCCGATAAGTTGCCAACGTGAATTATTATCGTCTTTCATTGTCTGTCTTGTTACTATGCGTAGTTGTGTTTTTGTTAAGTCAATAAACCTTTCTTACCTCTCTACCCCCGACCACACTCTCAATCCCAAACCCTCTGCAGGCGGCTGGGACAAACCTCATCCGATTCAGTTCCACCCATAAAACCAGTTTGTCAAAGTCATCCTGGATCTTTACCCTATCCTATGATGTGTCCACATTTCCCTACAGTTTAGTATCATTCCCAAACTTAATCATTGAGCTTTCCACCCCTCGTCCAAGTCATTAATCTGTTAAAGAGCATGGGTCCAAGCACAGATCCCTAGGGGACACCACTGGAGACAGCCCTCCAGGATGAGGCCATTCCATTGATTACAACTCTCTGGGATCAGCCTCTAAGCCAGTTGTTCACCCACCTCACTGTAGACTGGTCCAGCCCAGTATCCTCCAGTTTGGTTGAGAAACAGACTTCACTAAAGCCTTTGATTCTAAGTAAATGATATCAGCCTCATGTCCCTTGTCCAGTTGGTTAGTTATCTGGTGACAGAAGGACACCAGGTTTGTCAGGAATGATCTACCCTCAACAAAGCCATGTTGGTTGCTTCTTAATACCCCATCAGTTACCAGCATGTAATTAATGACCTCCGTAACAAGTTTTTTGAAATTTTTCTCCCAGGAATGAAGTCAGACTGTAGGTAGTCAGTCTGTAGTTTGCAGGGTCATCCCTCTTCCCTTTCTTAAAGGTAGGGACCATGTTGGCCCTCTTCCAGTCATCTGGGACCACCCCTGAATTCCACAACTGTTCAAACAATTTTGCCAGTAGTGTTGCCATAATCCCAGCCAGTTCTTTCAGGGCTTTCAGATGCAAGTTATCTGGCCCAGAAGACTTGAAAACATCCAGGTGTTCTAGGAGATCCCTCACCTGTTCAGCACTGATTTCATGTAGTCTAGATGTTCTTCTCATTTCTGGAAGCATGTATTTGAAATTGTGAGATTGTAAGATATCATAAAGTCTACTACCCTTCCCCACTCTAGATTAAGATTTCCAAATCTATGTCCCCACAGATTCTCTCGTAGTCATCTCTACTTCACTCACCGTGTCCATTGAGGTCTCCCTCCATAATGACTACTTCATTGTCCGGCACCCATTATGTCATCACCTCATACACCTCTTCCCAGAAGTTCTTCTCCTTTACTGGACTCCCTACTTGTGCGGCATACATGCATTGCTCATCATGCTCATCAATTGGCCTTCATTGTCCAGTTTCAGTCTCATGACCCTGTCATTCTTCCTTTCAACTTCCAAAACTCTGTCCTTCAATTGTTTGCACAGGCTGATCCCGACTCTGTTTCTTTTTCTGTCTATACCACTGTAGAAGAGTTTAAATCCTCCCCCAATCTCTCTCACCTAGTTTCCTTTTCACTTTATTTCCTGCACACATGCAATATGTACTTTCCTCCTTTCCAAAACTTCTCCAGACTGAGTGTTGCAATGAGTCATACTCCCCACATTGAGTGCTGCAACTCTCAAATCCTTTGTTTGGACTAGCTTCTTTGGCTGTATCTGTCCTTGGTGTGGTATCCCTTGCCCATTTCCCATGGAATCTGGATGTTGATCCTGTGCATTGCCTATGGGGTATGTCCTACCTAAGTTTGTTTCTTGGATCCACATCATGATGATTTGCAGAGGTTTTTGCAGCTGGATACCCTTCCTAACACTACCCCCCCCCCTCCTTTATCCAGGCTTGGAACCGGCATTGAATGGGTAGAATTGCTTATCCACAGTGGAGTTCTTCAATTTAAGGAGGATATACTAATGTATATTCATGTTTCAATCAGGTAAAAACGTACAGGGATAGGAAAAGCATTGCAAAAAGAAATAAAATTCTAGTAACCCACAGGCTTGACGAATAAAGAATGGTGTTTGTAAATTTTAGGAACATTCAGTAGCATTGTTAATAATAAACTGCAGCATAGTGAATTAGGGAGATCTCTTAGGTTTGTTAAATGACTGATTCTCCTCCCAATGAAATTAGTGATTAATTTCCTAAATTATATGTTCTTGAAATTCATAGAAAGTACTAAATGGTAAGGCATTACAAACTAGGAGGATTGAGAGAGGTGAAAAGGTGCCTTAGAGCCACTTTGCATCCTCAAGTCATAGGCAGCCACAGCAATGAGTTTGACACAGTCAAGGGATGAACTGATTCTGATAGGCACAAGCATAGTATTTCTAGGAGCCTTCCCTCTTCTTCTTCCTTCCCCGAGTGAGTCTGTCTTTGCAGAGGCATGAGCTTAAACCAGATAAAGGGTTACTCAGCATCTGCAGTGCACTTTTATATGTTCCAATATCTATATTTGAAGAGCTATCAACTTGTATAAATAGATTTTTTTTCTTCATTTTCAGTGCCATAGACTTAATTTTATTACAAATAAAAAGGAAAGCTGAATTCTTTTGAATCAAGAGCTTTTATTAACTGTCCTGTTTAGGAAGGATAAGCACCAGCTAAATAAAGCAGTATTGTTCACTAGCAGAGCTGAGTTTTAGTGTCACTGAAAAAATGTATTGTGCTTAGAGATATACAAATTATTCCAATTGACAGCAGTTCTGCAGTTGAAGTTATATTGAGATATTGTTGTCTAATAAATAAATCCCTGTATTTCACATGCAAAGGGATTTATTTAGTCTTCATACTTTAAATACTCACATTTTTAAGGCAGTCAAATTTTGTTTAGGTTTTTTTTTTCCTAAAAGAATTAGCAGCTTTGGCAGAGTAAACCTTTTAAAATGCCCCTTTTTAAATTAGGCCCCAAGACATCTTTTTATTCAGTTTCCTATTGTTAGGGTGACAATAATTCAAATTAATCGGGGAGCACTGGATCTGCAGCTGGAACAAGGCTTTAACCTGTCTCTCAGCAAAAAGCTGCTGACCACAAGGCAAAATGGTATATTAAAATAACCTTGCAGATGCTTAGGCAAGTAGTTTCTTTAACAAAGGCAGTAGTATGCAGGATAAAATAAAATCACTAGGCAAAAGGAAACAGGATGCCAACCACCTATCTTTAGGAGATAAGACAGAAGCCGGACCTTGGAGAGGCTGCTGAAGTCAGCAGAAAACTAGAAAGAACCAATAGTTGACTGACAGTAGCCAGGCTCACGGCCTTACGCATGCACTCTTAGCAAAGAGGCATGTAAATGAAGGAACTGCATAGGCAATTCTACGCTAATTAGGCAAACAGTAAACAGAGGCGGAGCTTGAGATGGAAGGAGAAATGGGTGGAACAGGAGGAAGGAGGAAGGTGGAATGAATGTTAATGAACCTGAACCAAAATGTATAAATGTGGAAAAGAACTATTGTTCAGGGCTGCTCCCCGTGTTCGTAGACTGGGTGTCTGTGAGGGAGCTCACCTGAAGCTGTCTCCATTTTGAATAAAGCTGTTGTGAGCCATGTGTGCTGGTGTTTGCTCCCTGCCTGCTCTGGCTAATGAGTAACAGGACCCATGAGCAATTGGACTGTCGTCTCCCTAGTCGTTGGGTGCCACATGGAGTCAGGGTCTAACACCTATAGTTAAAAAATCATACACACCATAAATGCCAAACTTCAGGTCACATACTTGTAACAAACAGCTTTCCAAATATTTGTATGTACCACTTTGTGGCAGGGGACCATCCCAAGGCCAATAACATTATTGGCCTGCCCACCTGTCTAGGGAAGTCTGCCTTGATTTTCCTGCCAAACCTTGATGTATCTGAACTGGATGTAAAAATGCAGGAGGCTGCCCATTTAAAGCTTTGATGCTAAGGGCATTATACATGGCTCTGACCTACCCTTTACCATGCCCCATGCCTCGCAGATGGCATCCAAAGATCACTTACACTATTACTCCCCCAGCCCCATAGCTGGGCTGCAGTAGGCCAGTAGTCCAAACTATCCACTATCACTTCTTCTGGCCCCACATTGTTGCCCAAGCTTCACTCTCAGGCTTCAGGCCTTGGGCCCTCCTGGCCTCCATGTTGTTGCCCAAGCCTGCTGCTCTTCTCTCAGGGTGTGCTCCCCTGGCCTTTCTCCTCCACAGGGTCACCCACAAGGCTGCAGGGACTGAGGCTTTACAGAGCCCCATACTCACCTTTCACTAGAGAAGCACTGGTGTGGCATTTCCTGAGGACTGCCACACCACCAGCAGCCCCAACACTCCATCCTCCCCAGCAGGGTATAGTTTTAAGTCATTCCCCAGGAACAACTGCAGGCCTACCTGCCCTGGTCTGACTTCACCTCTCCAGGCTCCTAGATGTCCTTCCTGGGCTGCTCTCTGTCCTGGGCACTATTGTAGCCTCCATCTCATAGCCTGCACCCAGTCACTGGCCCATCTCTCTCAGACCCCCTTATAGGATGCCTCTCATTAAGAGGCTGAGCTGCAGCCTCCTTCATCAACAGCCTGCATGGTAGCTGACCCCTACCCTCTTTCAGTAGTGATGTCTCCCCCATCGAGGGGACCTTCAGCCTCTTCTAGGCTCAGACCCCACCTTTAGGTCAGTTAGGGTGCCAGTAGCTCGCCACAGCCCTGGCCTGCCCTTTGCCCTGTTGGCCCTGCCCCCCTTGCATTGACCAGTTGAGAGTCTCAGGAGCACCTGATCTCCCTACTTAGCAGGGGTTCCCCCTTGGGCTCCACCATAAAGCCATTAACTCCCATCTAGCTTGCCCAGAGCTCCAGAAATCTTATGCCTAGCAGCCCTTTACTGGGCTCATCTGAGCCCCTGACCTCAGTCCCAGTCAGTTCTAATCAGGGGCTTGCCCACACACTATAAGCCCCTTCCTAGGCTGGCCTCACTCTCCCTAGGCCCATAGCCTTTTCCTTGGGGCTTGGGACCCCCTGGGTCCTAAGGAGCCTCCTCCATCCCCATAGTTCCTACCCTTGACTTCCAGATGTTCTGGGAGCAGCAGATCTCAAGTTGGGTGGTGTTAAATCATCAGCATCCCTGCAACAACTTCTGGCTCAGCTTCTCAGTGCCTGCTCTTATACTGCAGTTGCTCAGTCCTGCTCCAATCAGGCAGCCTCCTGGTTGTCATGTTACCACCTGATTGGCTCTGCAGTCATCTGCAGGCTGCCTCACAGCCTGCTCAGGCCCTTAAAGTGTCAAGCACCCAAACACGCACTGCCACACACTTCTTTCTGTAATGTGTTACTACTTAAGTTAGTTTTGCAAAAATACACCCCTGACTGATCCATCTTACCTTCCTTCTGGCTTCCAGCTTTAGAGTGAATTGAGTTTTAGTTTTATAGTAAAGGAAAAAATTGAATGAGATACAGTGTAAAAATAAAGTTATACTATTTCAATGTAATAGACCAGAGGTTGTCAACTGGGGATATGCGTACCTCTAGGGGTACTTTAAAAGGTTCTAGGGGGTACGCAGAACTAATGCGGCTGATATATACTGCATGCGTGTGCACAGATGCAGCGCAGCACACAGGTGGCCAGGAGAGTAGCCAGGTCCAGCTGGTAAGTGTGTTGTGAGGGAAGGGGCTGGAGGGGAGAGGGCGGGATTGAGGCTCAGTGGTGGGGCTGCCCAGCCAGAGCAGGCGCAGGACTGAGCTGTGCAGGGGGCAGTTTCCACCTCTGTGAGCACCCCAAGAGAGCATGGGGGCGTGTGCCCCCAGATCTGCGTGGGGCAGGTCGGGATGCCACTGCGGGCTGGGACTGAGACTGGGACTATGCTGTGCTCTCAGCAGGCAGTGGCAGTGCTGGGAGGGGCTACAGGAGGAGCTGCAGCCACCCCAAAATTCATTGTAGCCCCTCCCAATAGTCTCTTCTCAGTGCTGCCACCACCCACCCCCAGGGCAGCCCAGCCCAGCCCAGCCCCTGCCAGGAACAGCCTGGCACCAGCCCCAGCCCACAGCTGCAGTCTGCCTTCCCCCATGCAGATCTGGGGGCACATGTCCCCATGCCCTCCCAGGGGTGCGCATAGCTGCAGGAGTTGCTCCCCCCCACACAGCTCAGTCCTGTGCCCTGTCCCTGCCCTACTGCCTCCCCCACCACTGGGCAAGCCCGCCCTCACCCTCTGCGCAGATCCATAGGCACACAGCTCTCCTGGGGTGTGTGCACTGGTGGGAGCTGCCATCCCTCCTCCCCGCACCCCTCAGATGAGCCGCTTGCAGCTCCATCCCATGCTCTGCCCTGGCTGTACAGCACGAGCCCCACTCCCTCCCTCACTGCAGGGGCCTTGATTTGCCCCCTTAAAAACAAGAACAAAAAATAAAGGTGGTGTACATGAGCTGGAACTTTGAGAGAGAAGGGGTACACTTGTTAAAAAAGGATGAAAACCCCTGTAACAGACCATTCAGTATTTTAGAGTAGAACTACTTTTAATTATTTTTAATTGATTAAATTATTATTTAAATAATTTATTTCCTGTTTTGAAACACATGCATTTCTTTTATACTGATCTAGCAAAAAGGCCTCACTTTTTTGATAAGATTCTGCATGGAGAAGAAGGAGTTGCACATTCGCTGCGAGAAAATTCACAACAAACGTATGACGATCAGGCCTTCTCTGAAACTGGGGATGTTGCATCTATTCCAGATGCTCCAAAAACGTCCGTTGAAGTACTTGGATTAGAAGGGTCAACTGGTAAGCTAACTATACCTTGACAAATGTTCCTAACATTCGTAACTGTTTTAACACTTCATAATTATTATTAATTAATTAGAAGATTTGTTTCATTCTCATCCCCCAAAATTCTTATTTACTAGCACAAGATGATTACGCTACTTATTTTCTTAATAATGAAATTTGCCTCTATTGAGTGCCAGACTGGCATTACAAATCAAAGTCCTCTTTGTTCATATCCAAAATGTAATGAGGCTGGCATCTAGGCACCTGCCAAAGTACTGATTTCTTCACCACTAGACAATAGGGCCAGTCCTTGTCTCTGTCATCAAAATGAATATAATGTATATATTCTTGTATCTAATTATATATTTTTCTGGTTCAGTTTCAGTCTATGTTCTTATTAATTCCAAAGACTTGATTCTTAAATGTTTGACAAAAAAGTTGTTAATGCAGAGAATCATTGATCCAAAGTATCAGTGGATTGGTCCCATGGGATTGATAACCAAAGGTAAAGATATTTTTATTATGGACAGCTAATTACACATTCTAACTTGCATTGAGTTAAACTCTTATAAAGTAGGCAGAAGGGAAAGGGTAGTGTGAATAAGTTCATTGCATTTGCAGGGAAGCATAAATGGATTATAATGAATATAATACATTCAGAAGAATAATAATTTAAGTACAGAGCAATATAAACAGTTTGAACTGTATATTTGCTACAGTTCTAAGGTTGAATTATTTGATAAGACAAATTTATAAATTTTCCGTATATAGAATCAAATTATTGGAAGGTTGTCTTATAGTCAAGTAAATATGGTGGTAAGAGGAAAAGTAGGAAAAAGAAGGACATAAAAGAACAAGTGAAAGAGAAAACAAAATGAAATAATGAAAAATTGATGAGGGTAAAGGGAAAAAAGGAGAGGAATAAGGAAAGAGAGAGATGAAAGGAAAGATAAGCAGAGAAGAGGAAGAGGATGAATAGAAATAAATTATACAGATCTGAATGCTGTGTACCATTCTCTCTCAGGGAGTGATAAATTCGACAGATAAATTTACTGCAGATCAGATTTAGATCTCTTACTCGTAAATCCAGAGTAGCAGAAAACATGCCCCTAAAATATTAGAGATAGTCATCTGGTTCAGAACTGGGTATGCACTATGCATCTCCCCATTTATGCAATGTCTCTTGTATTATTTTAGCCCTTTTCACAGAGTCCCTGTTCTGTTTGTAAATTAAGCCAGGGAAAATGGATGATCCCTTGTCCTCATGTGACAATAAGTTTGACCTAAACCTTCAAGTAACTCAAGACTGTAGCTTTTTGCACAAAACCACTTTCTACTGGGAAATCCCCTTTTAGAGACAGCCATGAGGATTATTGTTGTATTCAAGAAGAAAGAAAGGTTTGGGCAATAAAATGCCCAACTCTTTTAATCCACCAATAAATTTGTGAAAATATCTGTGAAGGGAACCTTGAGGAGTGTTTTTCCCAGCAGGGGAAGGGATAAGGAGTATCTGGAACTGTTCTCCCTTCAGAACTCTGAGTGAAGTGAAAGGTTTGCTGTGGATAGAAGGCCATGTCATTTATCAGCTTTGCAGAAAGCAAGTTTTGTTTGGTGATACCTTTTACTGGACCAACTGTATAGTTGGGAAAGATGCTATACAACCTTTTGGACACAAAACTAAAAATGTTGTTCTTCCCTGCACTCAGATTAAATAATGATCTTCCCCAGGCTTAATAAAAAATATATTTTATATATGAAAATCAATGCTATAAACAAACTAATAAAATTTAGAAATTACATCAAATTTTACTCCTGAAAATTCAAAGATTTGCACTGTACAGCTATTTGCAGGCTTTGTTGAGAAAGATTATTCATGTATTCTGCTTGTATTTGAAGATTCAGTTGCTTGATCAAATAGCAAGATAACTAGGACTGACAGAAGAAAAGTTTTGGGGAGATCCAAAAACTCAACATTTTTTTAAACTTTTTGTTTTAACCTCTTGCTTTAACTTAGGTCTAAATTTCTTAAACTTTGAATAAATGTTGCAATACTCAAAACTATAGTAGATTTAAAAGCATTAAAAATTCTCTCTGTTAACTTACTAGGCACGTTCTTCCAGATCAGAGGTCCAATGGATAGTATAGTGGATTGAAAATCTAGATGCCTGAATGATAGTTCAAACTTTTATGTTGACTTGCTCTGTTACCTTGGACTAGGCCCTATATCTATATCTATCTCAGAATCAGGGCAAGAGTAGTCTAGTTCCCCTTGTTTTCCCATGCCCCTATGTAACAGAATCAGACCCTAGGGCACCCTGACATCCCTTGGTGGCCAAATGGCAACTGCCCAGCTCTGGTTCTAAGGTACCCTCCCTTTAACATTTTCCTGCCATGCCTCAATGTAATTGATTGGGTTTTTAAAAGGGAAGCTGCCTAAGCGTCCTAAAGCAAGACCCTACAGTCTGCCAGCAGATCCCCTTTCTGAAAACTGCTAGCCTCCAAATACCATCCTCAAGCAAGATGGGCCTCCTTGGCCTGTCCATGCTCCAGGGCACCTGTAGCCTGAAGGGCTAATTACATAGCTCCAATCGCCCTTTACATCATGCCAATGCCTCACAGATGCCACTGTACCACCATTCCCTTGTTGGGCCCTTGGCCTTCTCAGCCTCCACTCCTTTTCTCTATCTGGGCCTTCTAGCCTAGCTCTTGATTACCTTGATTCTGAGCCCCCTGGACCCGTCTCTACCCTGCTCTGGGCACTTTCTGCCCTTGTCTGAGCCCTGGGCCCCCTAAGCCCAAGCTCTGCCTTCTCAAGTGCTAGGCCCCCAGCCCCAAGTTCTGCCCTTCTCTGGGCTCTGACCTTGATCCCAGGCCTCTATCTGTGTGTTGAGCCTGACTCCTCTTAGGCACTAGTGGGACTTCCAAAACCACCCCACACAATCCCACCCAAACCACTGGTTCAAGTCATACATAAGCCAGCTAGCTCAAACAAAACTCCCAGCCAAACCTCTGTTTGCCCAGCTTCCCCTTATCTTGGGTCCTTCCCCCACTGCAGCAAACATTTAGTGTCTTACTGGCATTGTCAGGCATTCCAGGGATCAGCAAAGTCTCCCCCTTCATCTTTCCAGGGCAGGAGCTCTTAACTCTGGGGCTTACCGGGTCAGACTGCCTGCTCACTCTCAGGCACAGGCTTTAAGAGTCTTGCAAGCCCCATCCCATACAGTCATGTGATTCTGTAGGTACTCACAGGAGTTTCCCCTTCTGTGCCTGATTACATGCTTGCCCTCCCTGCTAGAGCTCAGGTCAACAGTCTGCAGCCCCTTGTTTCTAGACTGACTCCCTTCCTGCCCTTGTTGCCTTACATTGCTCTGCCCAGGGTGAGTTACCTTCCCATAGTTGTCCTGTCCCTGTGCCTTGCACCCTGGGCTAGCTGCCAGCAGACATTTCATTAGCAGATAGCTTGTTTCTTAGCTGCCAGTCCTGCCTGATTCAGCTCAGCCTGGCACTCTTTCCTCCTAAAGAAACAGGAGCCTTCTGGCTTTCTGTTACACCCCGGTTTCCCCATTCTACGATATGCTACTGCCATGTTATAGGTAAGCCCTTTGTGTCCAGGAATTCTTGCACCTGGAATTCCTCATGATCATGGATAACAGGCAGGATGGCAGTAGCATCAAATGGCCAAGACATTAGTTGGTGTCATAGGGCTTTAAAAGGGACATATAGAACACTGTATTTTCATATGCTGTGGTAAACCCAGCTTTAAAGTGAATGGGTTGATCTGCCTAATGATGGTGAGAACACGTGGGTGACTTCTGAGCTAGCTTATCAGAAGGCAGTGTGCAAGGAAAATGTGATATGGATACTGCCTAGTGCACAAGTCAGAGACAGAATCTAGGCAGAGGTCAGGAGGGTCAGTAGTGAAGAGGAGAGAGACTGGCAAGCAAGCAGGAACTGGGACCAAAGCCAGGAACTAGAGACAAGACAGAGGCTCAGGAACTGGGAGACAAGACAAGAAGGCAATGAACAATCATAGCTAGAAGCTGGTAAAGCATTGGGCAGGTTATTTATCCAATTTGATTTATGTGCCACACGTCTTAGAAAAGATTCGGGGCAGCTTACAATTAAAAACAAACAAACAACAAACTTAAAAACAAGAGAACGACAAGAAAACAAAAACAACTGAAAAGATTGCCTTCTTCCTGTGTGACATGGACCATAAAGGAACTGTGTATGATAGCTAGTCAGCCCACAGGTGTGAAAAAAGCATCTATTCTAACCCTAAATCTAGGAGGATAGGTAGGGTTTGGGCCTGCCAAAGGCTAAGAATCTTCTCCATTATAGAGGGATGGTAAAGGATTTGTAGTCCTGGGATAAAACATATTTGTAGTCCTGGGATAAAACATGAGGAAGGGCTTTACAGCCCTCTCAAAACTAAAATTCTTCCGTGATATCAGGGACAGGCTATAGGTCCAGAGCTGTAACTGATGGATTTGAAACAATGGGGAAAAACAGATTTAAAAGTGAAAGTTTCAGAGAAAACACCAGGTGCATGACAGTGAGTCATCCTTCCTGTGTGTAATGGCAGGTCATCACGAAAAAGGACTTAGGCACCTAAATTTTAGGCACTTGTATCCCAGAGTAGAAGTTGAAACCCTAGGCTTCATGTACAATGCATAGAGAAAGTTGAGTGCCTCAGAATGGCAATCTAAGGATATAAATGAATGTTGTCTGTGAAGCGGGATCAATTGTGCTAGGATGTGCCCTAGCACAGCTGATCTGCTTCATTGGTGTCACAGGGCTGTTGTCCTGCAGGGTCAAGCCCCTGCAACTTCTGGGGCTTCCAGGGCCCAATCCTGCAGGACAATGGCCCCAGGGGGGTACACATCTGAAGCAGGGCATCTTTCCATGGGTGTTTGCATAAGATGGAGTGTGATGGTGAGATATGCACAGTTCAGTAATTCCCTGCAGGGGAATTCCCAAGGCATGCAAGAAACAAACAAGAAGATATCCTCCCCTTTAAGGCATCACAAACTGTGACTACCTTTGGTCATAGCTAGGGGTGCGCAGATAAAGATTTTATTGGCTGATACCAATAGCCAATATGCCGGGTGAGTAAATGACTAATATCAATCTGATAACCAATTTACAGGAATGCAGCTGAGCAACATGGAGAGCAGCACCCTGAAGGTAAGTCTGTGTAGGGGAAGGGGCATGGAGGGGGGCAGATCGAGGCCCCTAGGGTGAGGGATGGAAGGGGAAGGACAGCGGGATGGAGTCACAGGTGGCTCGTTCAGGGATCAGCATTCTGGTGCTTAGAAATGGCAGCAGGGGCACTTGAACTAAAGCTCATTAAAATGAGCAATTTTAATTATCCAGACATCTCCTGGGAGGAACACTCGGCTAAATTGGATTGGTTGCGATCCTCCCTGACCTGTGTCAAGGAGCTCTTCGTGACACAGGAGGTGCATGGGCCAACCAGAGGTGATGCTCTGCTAGACTTGGTCCTGGCCAAAGGAGATGACCTAGTGACCAACTTAAATATAGAGGGAAGTCTGGACAACAGCGACCATGAAACCATCATGTTCACTGTCCGACATAAGGCAGACAAATCAGATAGCAGGATTGAAGACTTGGATTCCAAAAATGCAAATTTCAACAACCTTAGGTCACTAGTAGAACAAGTGCTGTGGGACCAGGGACCAAAGGCAAACAATGTGCACAAAGAATAGTTGTTCCTTAAGGACATGATCCTTGAAGCACAAAGGATGTCCATTCCCAAGAGGAGAAAAGGTAACAGAAGGGCTGGGAAGCTCTCTTGGCTAAACAGGGAAATCACGGTCCTCTTAAGAAAGAAGAAAGAGGCTTACAAACAATGGAAGCTTGGGGTGAGTCCCAAGGAGGACTATTCCATGACAGCCTGCATTTGAAGGGAACAGATAAGACAGGCTTAATCAGTGAACAAACTTAGATTAGCAATGGGAATCAAGAACAACAAGAAGTCCTTCTTTAGGTACATAGGGAACAGATGGAAAACAAATGGGAGTGTGGGGCCATTACTCAACAACTCAGGAGAGCTGGTTACCGATACCCAAGAGAAAGCTGAACTCCTGAATGACTACTTTGCCCCGGTCTTTCACCAGACCAAGGGGAAAAGCATGCCAGGTAGAGTAGAGGATGAACACAGTAGGATTACTCGCCTTCCTACTATTGCCATCGAATTGTTGTATGAACAATTAATAAAATTGGACATATACAAGTCAGTGGGATCAGATGATCTTCATCTGAGAGTGCTGAAGGAGCTGACCGAAGTCATTGCGGAACCCCTGGCAAATCTCTTCCACAACTCGTGGTGCTCTGGAGAAGTCCCTGAGGACTGGAAGAGGGCCAATGTTTGCCCATCCACAAGGGCAGGAGGGAGGACCTAGGTAGTTATAGGCCAATCAGCCTAACTTCTATCCTAGGGAAAATCCTAGAAAAGTTCATCCAGGAGTCTATCTGTGATAAGCTTGCAGAAGGTAAGATTCTGAATGATGCTGGCTTTGTTGCAGGCAGGTCTTGCCTTACCAACCTCATATCCTTCTATGACTAAGTAACTCACCACCTGGACACAAGAAAGCAGGTTGATATTGTATACCTAGACTTCCAAAAGGCCTTTGATCTAGCATCCCATAATGTCCTTGTGAGAAAATTGGAGGGTTGTGGGCTTAACTCCAAGACACTCAGGTGACTGAGAAACTGGCTGCAGGATAGGACCCAGAGAGTTGTAGTGAATTGATCTTTCTCATCCTGACAAGTGGGCAGCGGTGTCCCGCAGGGAATCAGTGCTTGGTCCAGTACTTTTCAACATCTTTATTAACAATTTGGATGTGGGGGTGAAGAGCTCACTGGCCAAGTTCACGGATGACACCAAGTTATGGGGGAGCGTGGTCACGCTTGAAGATAGGCAACAGATACAGGCGGACCTAGACAGGCTAGCAAGTTCGGTGGATCGGAATCTGATGAAGTTCAACGTCGAGAAATGTAGAGTGCTCCACCTCAGGACAAGCAACCCCCAACACACCTACAGGCTTGGTGGCACCAAACTGACTAGCACCACGAATGAAAGGGACCTGGGGGTAATAACAGACCACAGTATGAGTATGAGCCGACAGTGCGATGCTGTTGCCAGTAGGGCAAATAATACTCTGGCATGCATCAATTGATGCATCTCTAGCAAAACCAAGGAGGTGATTCTTCCACTCTACTCAGCACTGGTGAGACTACAGCTGGAGTACTTCATCCAGTTCTGGGCACTGCACTTTAACAAGGACATGGACAAGCTTGAGAGTCCAAAGAAGAGCCACCTGTATGATCAGAGTCTTAAAAGGCAAGCCATACCAGGAAAGGCTGAGGGATCTGGGACTCTTCAGCCTGAGGAAAAGAAGGCTGAAAGGGTCCTGCTACACTAGGGGAGCACATCAAGGGCTTGGTGAGCAACTGTTCACTAGGGCACCTGAGGGGAAAACCAGGAGTAATTGCTACGAACTCCTGGAAGATCAATTCAGGCTCAACATTAGGAAAAATGACTTCACAGTCAGGGTGTCCAGACTGTGGAATAAGCTCCCTCCAGAGGTGGTGGAATCACCTACCCTGGAAATCTTCAAGAGGAGACTAGACAGTCACCTTTCTGGGGTCACCTGACCCCCAGTTATCTTTCCTGCTTGGGGAAGGGGGCTGGACCTGATGATCTTCCAAGGTCCGTTCCGGCCTTACAACCTATGAATCTATGAAAGTGCTGCTGCCACCATTTTTAAGTGCTAGGACACTATTAACTGGAGTGGAGCCAAGCAGGGCGAGGGCAGAGACAGGCTGGCCACTGGACTTGGGGCTCTTCACCCTGCTGGCTTTGCCCTGGGATCCATGGCTGTGCTGAGTCCCCTGGCCATCTACCAGCAGTGGCAGCGGTGAGTTGTGTCTTCCACTGCTGGATGGGGAGGGGAAGTAGCGCGGTCATCCTGCAGCTCCCAGGGCAAAGGCAGCAGGGCAAAGAGCTCTGAACCCACAGTGGGCAGCCTGCCTCCACCCTCACTCTTCTCAGCTCCACTCCAGTTAAAAGTGTCCTGATGCTTAAAAATGGTGTCAGTGGCACTTCAGTGAAAGTTCATTCGACGAGCTTTAGTTTGAGTGGCCCCACCACCATTTTTAAGCGCAGGGACACTGATTCCTTGGACAAACCACCCACGGCTTGGTCCCATTCCCTGCCCTGGCCCCTGAGTCCCATTCACTGCCCTGCCCCAGCCACAACCCCTGCCCCTGCCCCTGCCCCACTCCCTCCCTCATCGTAGGGGCCTTGATCTACGCCTCCTCCCCACCCTCCTTTCCTCCTCAGTGCCTCTTTCACTCCACAGACTTTCCTGCAGGGTGTTGCTCTCCACGCTGCCTGACTGCATTCGTGATCAGAACATGCATGTGGCTGCATACATGCATGCAGCATCCAGGGGCCCTGGCCAGAAGGCATATTATATTTATTGATATATTATTGGCTACACTGCCAAAAAAGCCAATAGCTGATAATGTTAATTTTCCTTTTATCAGTGCCAATCCGATATGGCACTGATATATCAGTGCACATCTAGTCATGGCAACATTTTGAAGCACTTGAAGTATGACAAGAAACTAGGATGTCTGTGTACTTGGCACAAGGGCAATGTCTGTTTACATCCTAAAAACCCACATGAGAAGATCAAGCCAATGCAAAACGTAAAGAACAGGGAAATGCCTTGAAAACCCACCACTCTCTAGAGTTGAGGTACCTGATGCAGGCCTGCAGAGGGCACCTCTATTCACTCAAGATCCAGACTGTGGAGTCCTCTGCTGAAGGCTGGTGTCTACATCTATGGCTTGAAAGAACTGAAGGGGGCTTTCTGTTTTCTTTTAAAATGCAGCAGAAGTAGGTGGTGATGGTAGCGCCAGACACTTTTTATATAAAACCCTAGTGGAAGATCTGGATTCTATGCCTACTTCAGTATGAGGTGGATAAGGGTTCAAACCCTCATTTCTTACCTTCTAGAAAACTGTCCTAATAGCAATGCTAAAAATTGAACTAAAGGAAGGGCACCTACCCTACTTGTAGAAACTGTAGGAAGGAAATGCAAGGCATATGGAGCTGAAGAGATGATAACTAAGGCAGAGATGGGCAATTATTTGGGCTGGAGGGCCACTTAGTGAGTTTTAGTAAGCTGTTGAGGGCTACAGGGGGTGGGGAGATGCCAATTGATCCTATCTGGCCTGCCAGCTGCTGCCAGGAGCCTGAGGAGGGAGGGCTACACCCCATGCCACTCCACTGTGCCTCAAAGAGGGCCAGGCTGAGCAGAGTGCAGATTCCTCCATTCCCCTACATCCATCCTTGCTTTTCTCCCTGCCTGGCTTCCTGTTGGTGCTGCACAATCCTGGCACCATGGCCACCAGCAGCTGGGCCTGCATAGGATGGGGTGCAATACAACATGCTGAGCAGCCGTCCTGCCCATTGTGATGAGCCACTATCGCCGCGCTGCACCAGGGAAGTCAGCAGCGGCTGCCCCCGACAAAGCCCCCACTGCAACCAGCTCAGATTCACCTCCTACTGGCCCTGCAGTGGCAGTGGCTTCTCATGGCAGGTGAGTGGGTGAGTGGGACAGCTACTGGCTGCACTGCATCGCACCCTGTCCCATGTGGTCCTGGCTGCTGGTGGCCGTGGTGCCAGGACTATACAGTCACAGTGCCAACAGGAAGCTGAGCAGAGGGATGGATGTGGGGTGGATGGGTCACATGGAGGGGTCTGTGTGCTGCCTGGATAAGACCCAGCTGTGGCAGAGTGGCACGGGGCACAGCCCTCTGAAAGCAGTATCTAGTGGGCTGGATAGGATCAATTGGTGGGCCAGATATGGCTCGTGCACTGTATTTTCCCCACCCCTGAAGCAAGGTGTAGCTTGACTTGGTAGCCTTGAAGGTAGGGTTTTCATTTGGGAATGGTGGTGCCCAAGGTTCTGATCCCTACTTCTAGGATTGTTAATACATTTATAATTAGATAAAAATAATAATTTAAAATGATGTGTTTAACACTTATTTCCAGAATCACAAAGATTTCTTTTAACTGATGAAGGCAACTTGGAGGTCTATAACATTCATGCAAGTGACTCTGGGAGTTACACCTGCAGCGTTATCTATATGCATAATGATAGACATGTGATAACAGAATTCAGTTTTATGGTCTATGGTAAGTGCAATTTAATTGGCGTTGTTTCTGAAATTTTTAGTTACAGGCTATCTTTCCATAGTATTCATTTGAGGTTTGGCATTATAATAACCTGATGTCTCAAAGCTATAAGCAATCCTCAATATAAAACTTCATAGAAATACACTTTAAAGAAAATGCTCAGATAAAACATTGTAAAATTGTGTATATGTGTTTAATTTTTGCTATCATAGTTTAAAAAAAAAAGAATGATTATAAAAGGAGCTGGCTGGTTAAGTGCTGATTTTTGGGGGTTTTGGGTTTTTTTTGGGGGGGGGGGGGGGTCCACTTCTGTCAGCACCCATAAATGCTCCTTTTGAAGTTGTCCTTCTGCCCTGAGCAACCAAGAGAGGGGTCAGGAGGAAGAGAACATACAGGAGGGTGTCTGACTCAGTGAGATGGTTCTTGGGAGCCAACACTGGGCTCTAGCCTGGACCCTTGTCCCCAGTCAGGCAGAAATTTCCCCAGGACAGACCCTGCTTGCTGTCCATCTTAGCTGATGATTAAGTGCAGGGTGCAGTGGCTTAGCTTCAAGAGGAGTGCTGGAGAAGGTCCTGAATAGTGTCTAATCTGTGGTGTGGTGCTTACAGCACTGAGATGAGAAGATAGAGTGACAAAAGTTCAAACCACGTGTAGGTAAGTGGGTCCAGGAAGCTAAATCTCCTTCCCCCTGGGTGAATGCCCCAACTATTCAATTTTAGCTATAACATGAAAGGACCATCTTCTTCTGACAGCTAATACCTGTTAGCAATGGGCTTTTGTCCTACTACATATCTGTAACCTACATGCACTTATATCTCCCCACCAGTGGGCATGCATACAAATCTGTATATCTGCCCAGCCAGGGTGTAGTCTGTTGAGCACATTAAGTCTGTGTGCACATGTTTAGGATCGACAGTGTAGGAGTAGTAGAATTATAACTAGGCTTGACATGAACCTATTTCTATCGCTAAACATCCATTTCACCTATCACTTACGGACTGACAGAAAAATATTTTTGTTGCATGCGCACATGTGCATGTGCATAGCAGCCTGCATGTGCATAGCAGCCACTTGAAGTGTGGTGGGAGGAGCCCCAGCTGTGTCACCCACACACTGCTCCTTGGCAGCTGCGCAAGCAGCCACTGAAGTAGCCGGGGGCTGTGCTGGGATGGAGGGTTGGAGGGGCAGGGCTGTTGGCATGTGGGAGCCTGGTGTTGCTGGCTGCTCACCCTGCCGAGGTCCCAGCCGTGGATTGGACACCAGACTTCCAGTGAGTCCGGGACAGCCCCTGTGTGATTGGGTCTTGCTGGGAGTTTTGCCCCTACCCTGATCACACAGGAACCAGGCTGGGGAGCAGTGCTGGGAACACGAAGAAAGGCAGTGGCCTCCCAGCCTGGGGTGGGAAACAGATCCCCGCTCCCCACAACACCTCAGAGGGCAAGCCCTGCCTGGCGGGCACCAGCACAGGGGTGACCTGTTTCCTTGATGGCTGTGGCCTTCCGCCCTTCCTTACAGCATGGGGCAGCAGCTGGGCCCCGGGGCACCCCTGCACACCCTGCTCTGATCATGTTGCCTCTCCCTGTGTTCCCAGAGCTCCTGCCTGGCTTGGCCTCTGTGCCCTCAGGGCAGGGTGCATAGGAGTGCCCCTGGGACCCAGCCAATACCCCTGTGCTGCATGGGGCGGCAGGAGGCCATGGCCTTTAAGGGGCTGGGCCACCCCTTGCTGGTACCCGCCTGGTGGGGCTGACCCCCTAAGCAGGAGCAGGGAGCTACTTCCCATCCTAGGCTGGGAAACTGCTGCCTCTCCCTGTATTCCCAGAGCTCCAGAGTGCCACTGCTCTCTTCTGGTCCCTACCTGCCCAGCTCCTTCCTGGTAAATGAACAGAATGATTTAAAATAGTTATGCTGTATTGATTTCTGGATATTTACTTTTATATATTTTAATGTGATTTTTATAAAGTTTTTTACAGTATACTGTTATTGCTAAACTATCTGCCTCCTACACCCCTAATTCCATGCAGTCCTGAAATTTAAATAGATAAAAGTCTAAAGAAAGGGTAAAAAAAAAACATTGATTGTAGCTGTGGAAATTATAAAAAAAAATAAAATTGAATTCTGCCAAGCCTAATCATAACCTATAAGTGCCAAAAACAGCCATTATTTTGCTGGAAAACTGCCATTTAGGCATACAAAGTAAAAGTTTTGCCCATTGTATATGCATTCAGAATCTGCTAGACTGAATTAAATCTCTAAATGCATTAAATTTAAATTGAACTGGTGAGAAAAAGTGTAGACAGACCAAAAAGAGTCCAATAAGTAACCTAGATTTCTCCATCTTCACAAAAGGTTTCTAGAGTTTAGGCTTTTTACTGGGTGGGTTTTTTTTTCCATTTGGGTGTGCATGTGAGCTTTCTTTCTTGTTTTTCTTAAGTGTTTTAGCAAACAAGGCTAAAGAATGACTTTTGTTTGTTCTTCTGTGAGCAATGACCTCAGAAGTTCCTTTTACTTTCTTGAGACGAGCATTCTAAAGTCTCAGATAAGTTTCCAGGAAAAAGAAATATTCTCCCATTTCCTTTAAGATTGATTATTCCATTGAACTTGGAAAAGTTTCGTGCCATGAAGTGATGACAGACCTGCAAGAAATGTTCATTATATTGTCTTTTTTTTTACTTCTAGGCCAGGAATGTTTACTAATTAATTATGTCATCATTAATTATATTGAATGTTTCCTGGTAAGGATCAATAGAAAAAATAAACCAAGAAAATGTACACAAGCTGCCATGGTGGGGGGCTGTCATCTGTTGGTTACTTAGGGTGGCTTTCTGTTCTCTTCCTGGCCATCCAGTATCCAAATTGGGTCATCTATGGCTACAAATAGACATAGCTTTTGTGGCAGGATCAGCTGTGCTAGCATTGCATGTGTCCCAGCACAGCTGATCCACTTAATTGTTGGAGACAGACATTGTCTGGGGCCATTGTCTTTCAGGATCATGCCCCTCTACTCCCAGGACATCGGCCCTGGGCAGCATCTGCCTCTGTCATTCAGTCATATCAGCTGTGCCAAGCCCCATGGCGTTCGTCTGCTCTGCAGCATGAAATGCATAATCTACAAGAGAATTTGTGTGGTGTGCCTCTTCAAATGTCAAGTGGGAAACAAATGGCATTCTCCAGGAAACCCCCAGGTTGGTGCCAGGCACCCAGGGCCTTGTTTTGCAAGATTGTGCCTCTGAAACCCTGGGAGGCACCTGCCTGGAGTACCTGAAGAGTACGGTCAGCCCTGGGCTGCCTGTATTATCACACTATAAATGAATAGATGTCCACCATGAAAAGGTGGCAGAGACTGTTACTGGGAATCATTGTGTCACCATTTGGGAGCACTTGGGGCACAAAAAGGAGAAGAGATGTCTGTTTGCTCACATTTTCTGCCTCCACAAAAATGTTATGGAGGTTTGTTTGCAGCCTGTGTGGCATTTCTGGTCATGTCATTGCCAAAGATGTCACACCCACATCTGATTTCTGTTCCTGGCTGCATAATCTGTATGCATAGTTATCTGCACATGACCAGCCTACATGTATAGTAGGAGCACATTGACTGCATCCATAGCCAGACACATGGGCATGTCCCTTCTGGACATGCAGTGGCCTTAGACACCTAAAAATGTAGATGACTAAAACCCATGACAACCAAAGTTAAAATCAGAAAAGGAGAATGGCCAAGAGAGTGACTTCCTAGCTTTTCCTCCAATAGCTGAGTAACTAGAAGAGTGGTGCTCAACTTCCAGCCCGCAGAGCCATCCTATCTGACCTGAGGGATTCCCTCACCAGTTGACCACCCTTCCCCCGCCAAATTCCAAAACTCCAAGTCCCACATGGTGAGTTGGAGCCCGGCTGCTGATCCTCCCACCTACTTCGTGCGGCTGGATCAGGGCCAGGCCATGTCCTCTTCTCCTCCCCATCCCCACAGCTTTATCAGATCCAGGCCACACTGAGTCCCCCCACCTATGCAGGGCCCGGTTGGGACCACGCAGCCACAAGGGGCCTGTTCCACCTGCTGTGGATACTGGATCAGGACCATGGGCCCAATCCAGCCTACTGACAGACTGGGCACTGCCCATCTGGCCCACCAGGCAAAAGGGTTGAGCACCAATGGACTAGAGCACTCTTAGAAGCTAGAACATCTGTATTCTAGACTCTCTTCACCCAGAGGGAGCTTGAACCTGAGTTCTTCCGGCTTCCTAACACACTCCTCTAACCACCCATTTTCTAGGCCAGGGTTGCCCGACTTTTAAGTGGGTTGGGGCTTAATGCCCTGTGGGCCACACCAGCAGGGGATGCATACCCACAGGCCACACCAGGGCAAGCTCCTGAGCTGCACTGCATTTGGAAAACAGTACCCCTTCTCCCCATCATTCCACAACTACACCATGTGGTCCCCACTTTACTCCCTGTCTATTACTGTATCGTGTGCTCAGGCTCATGCTCAGCTCTCCCAGCCATACCACACTGCACTGCCCCACCACAGGGGGAACCTGGAGACTCTGTCTTCTGTTACAGTCAGAGCGATAGGAGTTGCAGCTGGGCAGGAGCCAGGCAAACCCTTGTGGGTTACATGCAGCCCATGGGCCACCAGTTGAACAGCCTTCTTTTAGGCCATTATATGGCTCTCCTTTTGAAGCTGTCCTCCTGGGCAGCAATGATAGAAAAGTATGTGGGAAATATATGAGGCCAAGAGTAACAGAAGGTGTGTGTTTCAATGAAGTGACTGCAGGCCTGGAAAAGAGAGGCCCTTGACTTCTAATTAGAGCCCTTGCTCCCAGCAAGGTAGAAGCTTCCCCCTGCACTGTCCCTCGACCCTTTTTTTTTCTAATGACTATATTAAATGCAAGGAGCAGTGACTCCATTTCAAAAGGAGTGCTGCAAAAGGTCTTGAGTAGTACCTGATCTATGATTTGGTGGTTAGAGTTCTGTGCAAAGAAACTGGAAAGATGTTCAGATCTGTTGCAGCCCTGCTCTTCCCAGCTGTGCCCAATCGCACCCGCTGGGCTGCAGAGGCACCCAGGGGAGGAAAGCAGAGTATCAGGGAACAGCGGTTGCTTGCCCTGCTGCTCTTTGAGGGACGCAGCCCTGCATCGCAGCTGTGCAGCCCTGGACACAGGAGGCGCTTCACCAGGGCAGCACGGGGCGAGCAGTGGTGAAAAGTTCCCTTGTGGTTCCTCCATTCCCTGCAGCGCCAGGTCGCAGGGGAGGGAAGCTGGGCAGCAGCTGTTCCCTGCAGGGAGTTCTCTGCACTACTGTTCTCTGAGGTGATGCAGGGAGTGGAGGAGTCACTCAGGGATCTTCTCGGGACCGTCTTGCTGCCACTCACCCTGCACTGCCCCAGTGAAGCACCTCCTGCATGCTGGGCTGCAGTGAGGGCAGCAGTGTGAGGCTGCACCCTTCAAAGCAGTGGCAGGCACAGGGGGCACGTCGCCAGGGCAGTGGAGTGAGATCCCCACTGCCGCCAGCCATGCCAAGTTGTGCCCGCCAGGTGACAGGGACCCTGGGGGAGGGAAGCAGGAGCTTGTCGATCAGCCGCCAGGGGACCCCTCCCTCCCCCCAATCCCCTCGTTCATCATTTATCATGGTGGGAACCAGGATTTTGGGGATGAATGGTTGGTGGGACGTAAGGTGGAAAAGGTTGAGAACCACTGGTGTAGATGACCAAATCTGGACACTTAGTATCACAGTACTTAGAGTTGGAAGGGACCTAAATGGATCATCAGGTCTGACCCCCTGCCCTGGGCAGGAACGGGTGCCGGGGTCATATCACCCCAGCCAAATATCTGTCCAGCCTCCTCTTGAAGACCCCCAAGGTAGGAAAGAGTACCACCTCACTTGGGAGCCCATTCCAGAGCCTGTAAAGTAAAAATCAGATCAGTAATGGCCAACCTGTAGCACAAATGGCATGGACAGCCTCGGTGTATGGCGTGGGGACAGGCAGCATTGTGCAGATACAGCAGGGAGCAGAACACAAAGCATCAGATGAGGCAGGGAGCACAAGGCAGGAAACAGAAAGCAGAGCAGTAGATTGAGTATGGGGAAAAGGATCAATGTGGCACTTGGAGGGTGTGGGGCTAATTTGTGGCATGGCTGCCAAAAGGGTTGGCTCCCACTGATTTGGATGATCAGGAAGGAAACAAAGTCAGTTGTAGAGTATGTCTACATAGGAGAGACATCACAAACTTTTTAAGCACCTGGGGTGGGGCATGAGGAATTATATCAACTACTGGAGAGCAGGGAGAGAAGTCTTACTTGCCTGGGATCTCCTCACTTAAATGGCAGTTGCTACTGCTGCTGCTTTAACAGCATGGACTGGGCTGGTACCACTGAGTGCAGTGCCCTGTTCATGCCCCCACCCCTGGGAGCAGGCTGATCTTCCCATGGCAGAGCTCTCTGGGAGGGGAGAAAAGGGTGTCATTTCATCCCTCTCCCACTGCTAGATACAGTACTGAGCATGGTGTTGCCTCTGCCCATCTATGCCTACCTAGCTCCCTATGGCTGTGTTATACTAGTGCTCTGCATATCATGGAAAGACTCGTGAGGGGAAGGAGGGCATACCAGTGATCCCTTTAAGTCAATATCTGGAGCTGTGCCCCTCTTGTCCCACCCTAGTTATGCTTCTGCTATACAATGCAATAAATACGCCATAGAGACACTTGATTTAAGGCTGGAAAAGTCTCCATGAGAACTGTATCTGGCAATATTTTATAATAAAATAAAAGAAGATATGGATCTCCTCGTTGAAAAGGAAAAGTAGTTTTTACTAAAATGAAAATTATCCCATTCCTTCAAAATTCAAACCAGGTCAAATAATAATTAAAATTATACTACAGCACCATCTAGTGGATTTATGAAGGGATCACAACCATGCACACGACTGTATTAGATTTGTAACACACTTTTCTATTGCAGTTCTGTTTCAAAACTACAGAGAATTCAGTGCCCATTAACATATCAGACTAAACCTTTCCAAACATTCCTGTGGGTGTTTGTTTGAGGTATTATTATTACCAAATAAATGTTTTGATTTTTCAGAAGTGCGTGTGCACACTCAGCTGTTTCCACTCAGTCAATAGAGTTGCTAAATGCTGAGCGCTAGCTCTGGTGAAAGATAATTAGCTACACTGTCAACTTAAATATTGCTACTGAGATAATCAACTTGAATCTTTTGCAGTATATCAATAAGTTCATTGCTGGATCTGGGATGTAGCTGTTGAACAGGCTTTGTGTGCCCAAAGGACCAAGTGAAAAATTCCTCTGATGTTATTTAAAATACAGTATGTAACACAGGACCTTACAATGCACTTCTTGGTCTGACACACAAAGAAATGAAGTTAGTGGACAGGCTTGAACTATGCAAAACATTGTCTGGGGAGTGAGTTTGCAGGATGGCAGAGCAAAAGTGTTGAATGAACAAAAGCTTTCTGTGCTGGAGATTAGGGTTTTATTTATTTGTTTGTATTTATTGCACACAAAATAAGAGAGGAGCTAGTGAAATTATCAGGAACTATAGTATAATGTTGTTGCTACTTATGTATTATACTAGACTTTCTTAACTAACAAAGTTTATTGATGTATCCTTGGAGAACATAGGATGGAAAAAGTGGATCTGTAGGATTAATAAATACTGTTTATTCTCATTAGACCAGAGATGCTCCCTATTGAGATGGGAAAGGAACATTAATAACATCTTTAAAGATGAACAGTGGCTACAAATATTATAGGAAAACAGGGTGGGAAGGGCTCTCACAAGGTCATCTTGTCCAGTCCCCTGCTCAAGGCAGGATTATCCCAGATTTAACAATCCCAGTCAAGTGTCAGCCTAATCTGCTCTTGAAAACTTCCAGGGATGGAGATTCCACAACTTCTCTAGGTAGCCCGTTCCAATGCTTGACCACCCTCATGATTGGAAAGTTCCTCCTAACCTCCAACCTAAATTTCCTCTGCTACAGTTTGAAGCCACTGCTTCTAGTCCTGTCCCTTACGACTACAGAAGAAGCCCAACCCATTCCCATAATCACTTTTCGAATATTTTACTGACTTAGGGGGGGATTTAATGATAGTCATCTTCTCTTCTTGAGACTAAATAACCCTAGCTCTTTCAGCCTTTCCTTACAAGTTGTGTATCCTGGATTGCTAACCCATTTTCATTGTTCTCCATTAGATTCTTTCCAATCTGTCCACATCCTTCTGGAAGAATGGGGCCTGAAACTGGACACAGTACTCCAAGTGAGGCCTCGCCAGTGTTGAACAGTCAAAAAAATCACTTCACTTGATTTGCAAGAGACCCTCCCATTAATACGATGTAGTACACAGTTAGCCTTTCTTTGCAACAATAGCCCCTGTTGGCTCATATTCATTTTATAGTACACCCAGGTCCTTCTCTGCAGTACTGTGGCCTACCCAGTTATTCCCCTATTTGTGCATACAATTATTCCATCTCAAGTGCAGGACTTAGCATTTGCCCTTGTTTTATTTAACCTGGTTGATTGTGGGCCATTTTTACAGTCTCCCCAGGTAATTCTGGAGCCTAGTCCTACCCTCCAGAGTGCCTGCAACTCTACCAAGCTTGGTGTCTGTTGGCACTGGACCTGGTCCCAGTGTCACAGGGTCCTGGTCCCAGTGGAGTTACCAGTTGTTAGTACTGGGCCTGGTTCTGATGGAGTTGCCAGTTGTTGGCACTGGATTTATGATCCAGATGCCTTATTCCAGGCAGACCCAAACCCTCAGACTGATCACAACTTCTTCCATTTGATAATAGGAAAATGTTATTGATACACAGTGTGACAGGGGGAAGTCCCGAGGCCGAGCACAAAGCTGGCCTGCCCACCTGTCTAAGGCATTTTGCCATGTCTTTCTTGCCACGACTTAATGTATAAAAGAAGATGTAATAATGCAGAAGGCTGCCCATTTTATGCCCTGATGCCAAGAGCATTATACATGTCACAACCCAAGGGTGTGATTTTTGTTTGTGTGCGCTTCGGCACTGCTAAATTATTTCCCGCCACTCGTAGCTTTCTTTGCAGGGTGCATTTCTTTGTTGCAACAGAGAAATGCACGTTGCAAGGAGTTCCTGCCATTTGTATTCAGATTTGTGTCCCGCTATTGGCCAGTTCTAAATTATTCCTACGTGGCGGCTAGCGATTGGCTTGCTAGCCGTATAAGAGGCTTGAGTGGTTTCCGCCCAAGTTGGAGAACTCCACGACTATCAGGAGGAGGAGAACTTCACGTCTCATGAAGATCTCTAAGCGCTGCGGAGCCTATCGGACCCAGCGTGTATCTCAACAAGGCTATAGGGGTCTGATCAACCTCTCGCCTCTCCCCGTCGCCGCCTGATCCCTCGACGTACCCTTCCCTGCGCGCAAAGTTCCACGGAGCCTAGCAAACTTCGTGTGAGCGAATCCAGAGCTCTACCCGGGCTTCGAGTCATGCAGTTTTTTCTTCCCCTCGCCGAAACCCCATTGCGACGTACTCCTGAGGTTTTTGTTCATCTCCCGTCGCCAAAACCCCATTGCGACGTACCCTTATGTTCTGCAGGTTCGAGTTTTTTGTTTTGTTTTGTAACCGCAACTCAAGCAAGTTTTCCTGCCTGCACTGCGACCATCTTTGGTGTAAGTAAAATAATCTTAAATCAACCACTAAGCGTCCGTGCCTAATTCTAGCGTGCCGCCTGTCTTCCCAGACCCGGCATGTCCGGGCTGCTGGCCACAGCCCGCCGCGCGAAAAAAGGGCCTCAGACCGCTCCCGGCCCACACAATACACAGCTCTGACTTTCCCTATACCATGTCCCATGCCTTGCAGATGGCATCCAGATTACCATCCCGGCCCCTAACTTCAGCCTTACCCATTGGGCTCCATGCCCTTCACTCATACTGGAAATACTTGCCCCTCGCATACACTCGGGCTCCTAGCCACTGAGCTCCTTGCCTCTCACTAGACTCCATGCCCCTCACACACTCTGGGCTCCTAGCCTCTCACTAGGCTCCATGCCCCTTCCAGACTCTGGGCTCCTTGACCCTCACTTATTCTGAGCTCCTTACCCCACTCTGGACACCTTTGGTCCTGCCGACTTCCTTGCCAGCTTACCTACCAGGTTGTGGGGGCTGAGGCTGTAAGGTGCCCCATACTCGCATTTCACTAGGGAGGCAACTGGTGTGGCATTTCCTGGGGACCACCCCACCACAGGCAGCCCCACACCATCCTACCCTCACAGGGTGTAGTTTTAGGTTATTCCTCAGGACCAGGAACCTCCTGCCATCCCCGTAGTTCCTGCCCTGTATCTCCAAGATGCTATGTGAGCAGCAGCTCCAGCCGGGTGATGTTCCTGCTCCAGCTGCTTGCAGCAAACTGCTGGCCCTACTGCTCAAAGCCTGCTCTTATATCTAGCAGCTGGTCCCACTTCCCAATCAGGCAGCCTCCTACTGACCATGTGATTCCTGATTGGGATTTCAGTAACTTGTATAGCCAGTTCCCCCAAAATCCTTTTCTCTTCAGACTTGCCTTACAGGAGATCCTACCCAACAGTTCCCTAAGTTTGCTAAGTCTGCTTTTCTGAAGTTCCATATCTTTATTCTGCTGCTTTCCTTCCTTCTTCCCTTTATGATCTTGAACTCCTATCGTTTTGTGGTCACTCGCCATGTCTACACAAGATGCTGACTGTGCAGTGGCTTATTACTACTGCACAGTAGCATTGCTTGGCATGAAGTGTGATGTGACACTGCTGTGCAATTGAGGGATGCTACTACACAGTAATTCCAGTTATTGCACAGTCATTTAGTACTTGTGTATGCAAGTACTAAATCACTGTGCAGTAACAACTGTTCAGTCAGCATCTTATGTAGGTGCGGCCAGTCACCTAAGTTACCTTCCTTCCTCATATTGTCAACAAATACCTCCTTGTTCATGAGCAATATGTCAAGAAGAGCATACCCTACTTGGCCTCTCTACCATCGGTATCAAAAAGTTATCCTTGACACACTCCAAGAATTTGTTGGACTGCTTATGCACTGCTGTGTTTCTCTCCCAGCAGCTATCCTGGTCATTAAAGTATCCCATGAGAACCAGGTTCTGCAATTTGGAAACTTCAGTCAGTTGTTTAAAGATGGCCTCATTCATTTCTTTCTCCTAGTTTGACAACCCATAGTATATGCCCACCATTACATTGTCCCTGCTGCTTTTTCCTCTGACCTTGACCCAGAAGGTTTCAACAGGCCTATCTTCCATGTTTTCACAGATTCGTAGATTCATAGATGCTAGAATCGGAAGGGACCTCAATAGATCATCGAGTCCAACCCCCAACTGTACTGTACCTCAAGAACATATATACATCTTCTTTCACATAATGAGAAACACCTCCTCCTTTGTTCACCTGCCTGTCTTTCCTGGCAAAGTTATACCCATCTGTAACAGGGGACCCTAACCCTGTTACTCAGTTGAGTGGGAAAGAGCAAGGTAGAAACAGGGGGTGGGGCAGTCAGTCTTCAAGGAAAGGGCTCATATTAGGGAACCTGGAGCTTATAAACCAAGCCTGGGTGTGGTAGGTCTAGGCTGATGCGCATTTAGAGGCAGTGTCCAGCCTCAATACACAGGACTGAAAGCAAGAGCTGATAAAATCTGAGAGGTATGGGTATGACTATGGGAGTGGCTGAAAGTCATAATTATTTTCTTTAAGGCTTAATTGGGGGATTGCCATGAAAGGGGAGACCCACCCAGTGGAGCTTGCAGAAGCTTGTTGAGAAGCTTGCAGGATAGCACATCAAGCACAGACATCTGCGAAGAGGGTATCCGAGCCCTGCCAACAGCCTCTCTCATTAAAAAAACTCTTTAAAAGATCAGTCATGACAGGAGAGAAATTGGAGGCAGGATAGGGACTAGGTGTTATGACTGGTTGTGGCTGGTTCAGCCACTAGGGGACCTTGGACTCCAGTGGGTTGGCCAAGCTTGTCACACCAGTCATGACCATATTCCAGTGGTCCATACCAGCCATCCCACCATGTCTCTACAATCCTAATTACATTGTAATTCCTCAGTTGTACTAGGACCACCAATTTTTCATGTTTATTCTCTGTGCTTCTTGCATTAGTATATAAACATTTCAGGTATCTAACTGATTTTCCTATCTTCTCCCTGAGAACATCGCTAGGACTTCTGTTGTTGTTTCCTCTTACTACGTTTTTATCTAGGTCTCCTGCCTTTTCATTTACTTGTGGTCTTTTGTCTCCATCCCCTGGTGAACTTGGTTTAAAGCTCTCCTCACTAGGTTAAAAAGCCTGTATGTGAACACAGTCTTCCCTGTCTTCATCAGATACACCCTGTCTCTTCCCAGCAGTCATTCTTCTTGGCACACCAGCCCATGGTTGAAACAACCAAAGCCATGATGAGAACACCTTCTACGCAGCCAAACACTAATCTCCAAGATGTGTCTCTTCCTAGCTGGGACTTTATTTTTGACTGGAAGGATCTATGAATACAATACCTGGGCCTTCATTCTCTTCATCTTTGAACCCAAAGGTATGTAGTCACTCTCAATCCACTCAAATTTGGCCCTGGCAGTATCATTAGTGTCCACTTAGATGAGTAGCATGGGGTAGTAGTCAGAGACTCAGATGAGTCCTGGCAACCTTTCCTTATAGACAGCACTTCCCAAGCCAAAAGGTCAGACTGACAGACGGATGCCTCCATGCCCTACAGGAGGGAGTTGTCCATCACCACCACCTGTTGCTTTCTCTTGGCATCAGGGGGTGCATGGCTTGACCTCTCCTGCCACAATAGTAGACTTCTACATCTGATGCCAGGGCTTCATAACTGTTCTCCAGCTGGAGGGCTGTAGGCCTGGAAGAAGGGTACTGTATGTTGCCATAGGTGACAGGCTGCTAGCTTCCACCTACCAGAAAACCTGTCTTCAGGTCTTTCAGTGACCTCACTGGCTGTTCCTCTTCCATGATGCCTGAGTTCTCCTTGTGCATCAAATGGATAACATCCTCACGTTCAAGCCTCCTCTCTGCTCACTCCTATAAGCAACCCAGCAAAATGGCTCTCAAACTGAAGCTACACCACCAAGCCCAAAACAGGCAGGCCTTCCCACTCCCTAGCATTCATATACCTGCACCCCAGGCAACCATGGCTTCCTGCTCATCTCCTAAGCAGGAGTCTGACTTGAACTCCCCTGTTTGCTGGTTTGGTATCACTGGCTTCTGTGTGAGGTAGCTGAAGCTGTTCCTGTTATGGTTTGGCTTTAAATGATTAAATCCATTACTTCTGTTGTGCTACAAGAAACTCTGCACCAAAGCGTACCTAAATTTGCATAGTTAATTAGATGGAGGTAAATAGTAGATAGGAAAGAGTTTACTTTTTTTTCTTTTTCTTTTTTACAGTATATCACAAGCCAGGGAAAAGTATACATCTGTCATCTGAATTTAAAACAGAAACCTGTGAAACCAGTGCAGTAGTTCCATTTGAAAAGCAACTCTTAGAACATTTGGAGAAATTAATGCGTAATCTGCAATGTGAAATTCAGCAGTGGAATACACAGTGCCATGCAGCCACAGATACAGTGGCAATGCTAACACACAAACTTATATTTCAGTTTGTAGGTAAGATAAATATTTATCATTTGATTATCAATTACTTTCAAGTGAGTCACATTAGCCAGTATTGGTTTTCTTTTTTTTTTATTCCTGCAAGCAAAAAATGTGTGATATATGATAAACTGATTTGTATCTATGTACTCAAATTAAAAACTATAGACCCATTTACTTTGGGTATGTCTGCACTGCAAAAAAGCATGTTTTTAACTCAGGTTGACTAACCCAGGTTTGCTAAGTGAGATTAAAGGAGCAATGAAGGGAAGTTTAATTGGGTATTAAAGCAGAGCTCAGCTATAGTTAAGGTTGTGAACTTATTCCTGTTTTTTGTAAAATCTATCAACCTTAAGAAAAGTCGATCTTTAAAGTTCTCCTTCAGAAATTCAACTGTGACTCTGACTGGACATCAAAGGGTCTCTCAATCATTTGACAATTACTTTAGCCACACTTCCTCTTCAGAGAAGCGAAATTGAAAACAGAATTCAAAAGTTCTCATGACTGGCTCAAGCTTAGTACTCACAACCCGAACACATTATGCTACACATAGGGTGCAGGCAGAAGTGCAGCTCCCCCTTGTAACTCATCACATTTCACAGGAAGCATCATGAGTTACAGCAATCCACCAAACCCATCTGAAGTACGCTGTTGAGTCTGGGGGATTGGGGAACCCAGCTGCTGGTTTCTTGTCTGCAGCTGGTTTCCCCTAGTAATTACTCTCCTCCTTCCCAGCCTGGGCAGTTTTTAGAACAGGAAGGGGAAAAGGGAGTTGAGGGAGCTCCTTCTGAGGGATACCCCAGCCAGCATTAGAGGGCGTGGTAGGTGAATTATAACCCTCCCCACCCTCCAAAACTTGTGGGAGGCTCCAGTACACCTGTCCCACCCTCCAGCACTGGCTGAAAAAACACCAGCCAAACTCTTCCATTCCCTTTTCCCCCTTCCCATTTTGAAAGCAGCATGAGGGCTGAGTGGTGGCACAGACAAGTTACTGAAGCTGCTCTATTTTGGAGCTTCTTCATCTGAACTTGATTTTCATGGGATTGGGCCCTTTTTAAAGCATTCTGCAGCTGTGCACTGCTGTTTGGTCATGGCTATAGGGTAGTTTCAGGAGCCAGATTGGTTGAAAACTGTCACTTCCGTCTGCAACCATACAGACTAGCCGGCCAGTTTTTACGTAAGGCGGGTGAGACAAGGGGAAAACAGTAACCATACATATATATACTCAACTACTGTTCTGTTCCTTGACAGAAACCAAAAGAAAATACAGATATTTTGATAAAATCTACCTCTCTCAGATTTTTTATTTTAAAAGTTTTTATTTTATTTTATTTTATGGAGCTGTAATTTGAGTACAGTGGCAAATTCAAAAGGGACTCACAGAGTATTCAGAAAGAAAAATAATTATACATGAGAGTGCTTGCTGTGGTAGAAGAGTGAGGGGTTTGGGACTATGACATGGGAGAAAAATCATAGGTATAGGCAGTAGAGAAGGAGAAATATGTCAGGGGCTCAGGCTAGAGAAGTGGGAGGCAAGGGGTAGAAAACAAGAAGATGACTGAGTGCGGATGGCAGGGTGAGTAGGAGAATATTAGAACCAGGAGAACATGTCAGATTGATATTTTCTTTTGCCATGTTTGTGCCAAGATAGAGGAAACATATGAACCTCCTTTCTCCACTACATTTATGTCAGGGACTACCATTCTGGCACCTCTAAATCAGTGCCTGGAGCTGATGCCCCACTTGCCCTCCCCTGGTTACACTACTGGCCACAGATCCTGGTTTGCTGTTCAGTTTGAGCTACGCAACCAAGGAAGCTGAGCTCTAGCTTTTAAGTGCTGTTGGGACAGGAAAGGAGGGTGAGCTGGAGATGGTGGCAATGATCTATATGTTATGGGGCATACTGAGACCTGGAAAGGGAGAGGGACCTCAATATTCTCTATTGTGCTTAAGCTTTCCATGATTACCCATCATGTTTACAGTTTGTTACAATTGTTATGCTATTGTCCCAGGGCAACGTTTGAATAAGGGGTTTGTCCCTGGAGAACTCCAATGTTTGTTTTTAGAAGTAGTGTAACCAGGACAGGGCAAGTGGGGCACTACTGATTATAGCGTGGGTGCTGGAATCACCCTACCAACCACTTGCCCTTGCCCAGCAATTGGAGCCCATACCCAGCTGTATGTCTGGGGGCAGAGGGCAAACAGAATGGTGCTTCCCCTTACCCCCCTGAGAGTCTTTGCCACAACAGGTGCATCCCTACACCCAGGGGAATAAGCAGAGCCCCAGGGACAGCTCTTACGGAGCTGGGAGCTACTGCTGCCTGAGCCAACTGTAGCAGCAGCAGCTTTCAGTCTGGAGAGCAGCAGCTGGTAAGACTTTGCCCCCATTTCCTTCCCTTCCCTCCTCCACCCTGTAGTGCTCAGCATACTCCCTGCCCCAGGCCCTGAAGGAGCTTGCTGTGTCTCTGGCTTTTAGCCCTAAACTGCCTCATCACAATCACAGCCATGCCCATGCTGATCCAAATAATCTCTCCACTGGTCAACACATGCAGGTGGAGAGTGTGCAATTAGTTGTCATTGGTACTTCCAGCTTCAGGGAAGCAGAGTTGAGATTACATCAGTATGTTCCCTAACTGGGTATTTCTTGGTTTGAATTTTGCTGAATGTGACACTGGCAAACATTAATATCTTGTCTTCTCTGCTGTTCTAATTTGAGTAAACCACAGTTTTTTCCAGTGTAGCCTTAGGTATGTGCAAACTATCTGGTTTGCAAGATAGTCACATCTTTCTTATTTCCTTTGGATCTATTCCCCCCTGTAATCAAGGGCAATATTCCTGTGGCTTCAAAGGAATATGAAGGAATGTGATCAAGCCATTAATACTGTAACTCCGGTCTTTGGTTCAACATTTATTGTATATTTTAACAGGTAATTAATTCTTCAGAAATATTTTACCCTACAGAGGTTTAGATAATTTGTTTGAACATATAAGTTTTTTATTATTTAAAAAAGAAATTTATTTCTGTTTACTCAGTTTTTACTCCATGTGCTAAGAGCGTAACAAAGATCTATCCTGAGTTTTGTTCATTCTGTCTAACAAATTACCTGGTATAAAAAAAAAGAATGGAGATCCAAACCAGTACAATTCAAGCAACTATATTAAATAATAGTCTAAGAAGATTCAGACAACCCCACTTAAGATCCAGACTGTTGTTCACTCAAGTTTTTTGCTATTTCTGATAGCATTAGCCCAAAAGAGAACTAAGTAAATCAATGCTGAACCACAGGAAAGCATTTGTACATGCTACAGGTTGAAATTACATTCTCATACAAAAGATTTAACTCCAGAAATATAGTTCCTGTAATAACAATATAAAACAGTATTGCAATTTCCCACTTGAATACTCACCGGTAGTATTTTAATATTAATTGCAATTGAAATAGTTGTGGTTTTCATTATTACCAGCATCATGATAAAAGACAAACTGAATATATATTGAATCTAGGATCTCTGTGTGTGTGTGTAAAATATTTATAAACACTTATGTTGGTTCATTGTGTGTGCATGTGTGTATAATATTTGGTCCATGGACGTTACCAGCCTATACACCAACATCCCACACCAGGATGGCATCCATGCCTGCCTTACATATCTACAGGAACAAGATTACAACCCAGAATACAGACCCAAAGATATCACTGAGCTTATACACTTCATCCTCACACACAACAATTTCACTTTTAATAATCAACACTTCCTCCAGATGATGGGAACAGCTATGGGCACTAAAATGGCCCCAAAGTATGCCAACCTTTTTATGAGCCACCTGGAAGAAGACTTCCTCAGGAACTGCACCATCAAACCCTTGCTGTACTTACGATATATCAATGACATCTTCATCATTTGGAGTGAGAACCTGGAATCTCTAATTGAGTTCAACCAGAAATTCAACAGTCACCATCCCTCCATCCGACTTTCTTTAGAATACTCCAACACCAACATCCCCTTTTTAGACACAAGGATCAGTATCCAGAAGGGTAAAATACAGACCACAGTATACAAGAAAGCCACAGACCAACATACATATCTGCACAGAACCAGCAATCACCTGAAACACACCAAAAAAGCTGTGATATACAGCCAAGCCCTCAGATACCACCGCATCTGTACTGAAGAGAACACCCGGGATTGCCACCTCACCAATCTTAAAAAGGCTTTCACCCAGCAAGGACACTCCTCCAGAGAGGTAGATCGCACGTTTGAAAGAGCCACCTGGATACCATGTGAAGAACTGCTGCAGTACAGAAGAAAAACACCCACAAATCGCACACCGCTGGTTATGACCTATCACCCATCCCTTGAACCTGTACGGAAAATCCTCAAAAAATTGCAACCCATATTAGAAAAAGACCCTATTTTTAAAAAGATCTTCCCAGAGCCACCCATCCTAGCCTTCAGACAAGCACCAAACCTCGCCAACCTCATCACCAGAAGCAAACTTCCTCAAGCCCAGAACACACCAAAAGGATCCAGACCATGCCATGACAAGAAATGCAAAACCTACCCCTACATCTCCACCACCTCCACTATTACTACACCCCACAACAGAGCCATCAGCATCCCAGGATCTTACAGCTGCACCTCCAGGAATGTAGTATACTTCATCCAATGCACCAAATGCCCTGATGGAAGATATGTAGGAGAGACCAGACAACAACTGTGCACCAGAATGAACGCACACCAGAAATCCATCAAAGACAGAAACACCCAATTACCGGTGGGGGCACATTTCTCACAGGAGGGCCACTCTCTCTCCAATCTCTCAGTCCTGATCCTCAAGGGAAATTTACACAACACATCCCAGAGACGAGCCTATGAGCTCCATTTCATCAACCTGCTGGATACTAGAGATCAGGGACTAAACACAGACATTGGATTTTTGATACATTACAATCTGTCTGGCAACTGACTCCCCAGCCCAGCCCAGCCCCTGGCTTGTTTACTTTTCATTACATCCAGGAAGAGCACGCAGCAACTGCTGCAGCTTCCTTAGCCTGATGAAGGGTTTTTGAACCCGAAAGCTTGATTAATAACTATTCTCCCACCATTTGGGTTGGTCTAATAAAAGATATCAAATTCACCCAAGGAACCTTGTCTGCTAATATTTGGTCCATTGTTTTTATTGAAAAAAATAATTGGATATGTTTGAGATGATATTTAATGTATTTAAGAATGTTGTAATGTTAGACATACTGGGCACATCTACATAAGATGCGTTACCATACAGTAGACTAATTTACTGTGTGGTAAAGTGTCACCGTCTACACATACAGGTGCTTACTGAGCAGTAAGTTCATTTACTGCACAATTAATTTGCCACCTGCAAATGCAGGTGGCAAATTAACCGCGTCATAGTTATTGTGCAGTAGGGCATGTGTAGATGCCTACTGGGAGCAAATTTTCTTCCAGTCAGCTCCACCACCATGGGGCTACCCTTGATCTAGCCCCAGGGCCACGTGGCTGGGAGCTTCTCCAGTCCTGGGGCTGGGATGGCTCTTTGCCTGCCCCAGCCTGGCCTTTAAAACTCTGCTGACATGGAAGCCTGTGCCACTTGCAGCCTGCACAGACCCCAGGACTGCCCCTGGGCCAGTGCCACCACCCTCCTGCCTGTCATGTGCCATGCCCCTACGCTGCAGGCACCTGCTCAGGCACTGGTGGCTGCATCCATGTGCGAGTTGTTGGGGTCCAGGCTACAGGACAGAGGCTGGTTGATGTCAGCATGGGGTAGGGGCCTCAGATGTAGCGGTCAGCCTGGCCACATGGCCATGCAGCAAGGCAGAGCAGACAGGGCTGAGACTGTCCAGAGCCCGGCAGTGCTTGCTGCAGTGGTAAAGTGCGGTGAGCAGTGTGGCATTGGTCCTGGGGCCTGGGGAGAAGCCATCACACAGGGCATAGGCTCTGGCAACAGAGTTGCAGAAGGCTGTACCGGCATGCTGCACACTGCTCTGGGCCAGAAGTGTAGGTAGCCAGGAAGCAATGCATGGGGCTGCCTTTTAAAGAGTGGCCCTGGCCCTAGGCAGCTGTGCCTGGAGCCTTCAGCTCCCCCTGGCTACTGCGAGGAGGCCGAGCAGGGT
This sequence comes from Alligator mississippiensis, assembly GCF_030867095.1. Taxonomy (NCBI): domain Eukaryota; kingdom Metazoa; phylum Chordata; order Crocodylia; family Alligatoridae; genus Alligator; species Alligator mississippiensis. The sequence goes on along the minus strand of NC_081828.1, from coordinate 81,403,069 downwards.
TGAAGGAGGTCTAGAACAGGCTAGCACTATAAGCAGCAAATCTGCTCCCAAATGACTGCACGTGTAGATGCCTGGCCAGAGCTGACATGCATTTTGCCACTTATGTAACTGCAAGTGACACAGTGCTGGGCGTTTTTCAGAGCACTCGGTGCTGCGGCACTTGCATGTGTATAAATGCTCAATGAGAGCAAGTTTATATTTAACAAAGCACACAGTGACCAAAGACTGTCTGCTATTTCAAATATATTAAATCAGGGGTGTCAAATATTCAACCTGTTCACTGGATCCAGCCCATGGAGATGGATCATTCTTCTGCAAGGCTTCTTGCAGGTTGGATCACCCAGTTCCACAAGCCAAATTCAGCTCACAGAGCTCATCACTGCAGCTGTAGGAGCGCCTGCAGTGCAGGTGTTAACATCCACAGCTGTTGTTCCAGCATAACTCTACAGTTAATGCTGCTTGCTTCCCTTCTCCCCTTTCCTGCTGCCAAAATCCTGGTTTTTAGTTGCCCATTGCAATTAAGATTGGCTGCAGGGGTGGGGGGGGAGGAAGACAGGAGACAGTGGCATTAGCTTCCTGGTTTCTGGAGCCATGCTTGAAACAGCAGTTCTGGCAGCCACAGAGATTAACACTGCTGCTGCTGCTGCTGCTGCTGCTGCTGCTGCTTGGGAGTCATCTGGCCCTTGGGACGCTCTCTGGTCTGGATTTGCCCTGCGGGGTCACATGAGTTTGCACCCCTGTGTTAAATGATTGTGTATCTGCGTATGGACCTGAGCTGTTAATATTACTGACACTTATTTGGGGAACAGATCATAATGGATATAGATGGAAGGGGCTCAGGGCTGCTCTCACAGTGTATTCACATACTGTAAATTAGACTGTAGCAGAAAGCCAAGGAATTCCCAAATAAGAGCTGGTTTACACATTGTGCCATACCAGAGGACACAGTGCTGTCCAGTCTAGTAAACTTGTATGGAAATGGCCAGGAGATGGTGCTTCAGAATAAAATCAAATCATTAGTATGTGAGCTTAGTCATTTAGGTAAAGCTCCATTCTGCAGATTGTGGAGAAAAGAATTATTTTCTTAGTTCTGTACTCTATTAAGATGAAAACTGCAATGGTTTCTCCTGATGATTGATTTCTTTTTAGCCTCAATTATTTTTAAATGCAAACTAAGAACTTAGTATATCTGCCTGTATTACACTTTTTCATCTATACCTTTGTTGTCCTTAGATCCATTACATTTTTAAACTAAGTACAGCATTTATAATGCAAAATGTATTATTTACATAGTTTATATGCTTCCAAGCACATAAAGTAGAACAGAACGATTTTTTTTACAAATATAATTGTTTTCATATATGCTGATGGTACCCTTTCTCATGCATGGTCTGCATTATGACTACATTCAGCTTTGGAAAATTTTCAGGAAAAAACAACATTTTCTATTTATTTAAAAACCATATTAACTTAAACTATGAATATTAAAATACTAAGCAGAATGCTTTTTCTCTTTGTCTTAATTTGCAGTTTTTCCTTTAACACTGGCATTTGCAGATCCTTGCAGAAGTTCCGAATGTGAAAACTTCAACTCCATAAAAAAGGTACAATTGTTTCATTAAGAAAATACTTATGAAATTACAATTTTGAACTGCCATATTTACTTGAATATAAGACAAAGGTTATTCCCCTCAATCAACATGGGGGGAAAAGCCTCTTATCTTACATTTGCATACAAGGAAATCATATAAATACATTGCCTATCTCCGAACTGTTGCTAAAAGCAGCATGTGCTCAGTAATGAAAACCAGGTATGAAGTTAATTAAATACAGCCAACATTGAGCATGACTACAAAGTACATGGCCCATATGAGGCAAACATACTGATGAGAACTTTCTTTTTTTTACACAAATTTTATTAAAAAACACACATCACCCTACACTTACAAAGCTTCACATATTAAGAATCCTTATTTTACCAAGACTTCATAATCAAAACAACTACATATCAAAAGCAACTACATATATTAAACCCCTAAATAAGTTTTTAACTTTTCATCTACTTCCTTAAGTGACTGTTGATGCTGAGTCAGCATGGCGTATGGCGACCAGTGGCATCCCTCAGGGATCAATACTCAGACCAGTACTCTTTAATATATTCATTAATGACCTGGATTCAGGTGTCAGGAACAAACTGGTTAAGTTTGCAGATGACACCAAACTGTGGGGGAGCGCAGACACACTTGAGGATAGGCTGGGGATTTAGGCCGACCTGGATAGGCTCACAAGGTGTACGGATACAAACCTGATGACCTTCAACAAAGAGAAATGCAAGGTGCTCCACCTCGGGAGGAAACCCCCCCATCAGAACTATAGGCTTGGCAGTGCTTCACTCACTAGTACTATGTATGTCTGAAAGAGACTTGGGGCCAGGCTCATGATCGACCACAAGATGAATAAGAGCCACCAATGTGATGCCACAGCCAGCAAGGCAAATAAAATCCTGGCTTGCATCTACTGATGCATCTCAAACAAGACCCAAGATGTCATTCTTCCACTTTATTTGGCTTTGGTGAGGCTGCAGCTGGAGTACTGAATCCAAATCTGGGCTCCACACTTTAAAAAGGACATGGAGAACCTCAAGAGAGTCCAAAGGAGAGCCACCCGCATGATCAGAGGTCACGAAAACAGGCCATATGAGGAGAGGCTGAGAAACTTCACCAGCTTGGTGTAGTGGTAGAATATTTGGCAGGTGCACAGAACACTCTCGTTTCTAGGGTCCCATGGTCTGAGCACCTTGATGATAAGCACCTCAACTGTCACCTTGTATCCTCAGCTTCTCAAGGTGTCTGCCAGTGACTGGTATTTCTCCAGCTTTTATTCATGGCTTCCATGAAGGCTTGCCACTGGTTCTCTAACTGGATGGTGACATTGACCATCATAATGCATTTGTTCTCCTCATCCACCATGATGATTTCCAGGCACAACTGGTTTTCTCAGCCTGGGATGGTGTACCTGACAGACATGGTCCCAGCTGAGGCCAGGATGGCCTTCACCAGCCGATTCTGGATGGTGTTGTGGTGGAGCTGCTGCACTGTGGCATGGGGCTTGCAGGCACATAGCATGTAAGGGAGAGTCTCTGATTCATAGTTGCATCTTTGGTACCTCCTGGACATGATAGATGAAGTGCCAGTCTGCAAAATGCATGAAGCTCCCACTGGGCATGAATTCATTGCTTGCATACCATTTTGAGCTGAGCTCAAAGGTCTTACCCTGGTCAGGTTTTCCCCTCAGATTGCTGGCATATTTGGCTTGGACAGCATATTTTAGGAACCTCTCCAGGCAGGCCATCAGGCGGGGGGTCACAGTAATGCATCTGGCATTGGGGGCTGTGAGCAGTGAGGCTCCCAACTCCTAGCATTTCTTGGACCATGTCCAGGTGCAGCCGATGTGCTTCCCAAGGCAGCATGTGGCTTTGCAGGCTCAGCTCCACAGTAAGGCAAAGACCCCACCATTTCAGCTGAATTCCCCCTCTAGTGAGCCTTTCAGGAAAGTGGCCAGGTCTTTGCCAGTGGGTTGTTTGGTGATCCTCTTGCAGGCTGTCTGTCTCAGGGTGCTGGGAACAATGCTGCTCACCATCTCATCCAGACAGGTCAGGAAGCAGAAAGTGTGGGTGACAATCATGATGTTGCAGAGGTTGCCCATGTGGGGAACCTCCCTATCAGGAGGGGATATGCAAAATCTTGTTGTTGGCCCTGAGTGGCAGGAGCAGCTACTTCTTTAGTAGCCACTTCAGCTCATCATCCACCTTTTTGAAAGGAGTCTTAGGGACCACTGAACTTCTCAAAATGAACAAGAAGTGTGGGATGAGGAATGTGTTTACCACACTGATCTGTCTGGGGGCCAGCACAGATGAGTCCAGCTTGTGGGCATCCTGCACAATCCCACAGATGGCTTTCTCTGGCATTTGCTTTGTCCAGCGACTGGTAGGCATTCCCAGGTGGAGCTAGTTTTTGCTGTCCTTCAGGTGCCTTATCTGCTTGCCCTAAATTGTAACAGTGGAGTTCAAGATGGTGCTTTTCTTCCTGCAGTCAACATGTAGGTAGGCGTACTTGGCGATGAAGTGGAACCCGATCTACTTGGCTGACTCAGAGCTGATGTCCAGCATCCTTTGCAGTAATTGGGGTTGCTTGCAAGGAGGACGAGGTTGTCAATATAGGCCAAGATGCTCAGCTTCTGTCTGTAGAGGCTGAGCCCTACAGGGTCCTCCACCACTGCTTTAAAGGAGTGGTTCCATGGCCACATCGAAGGTGATAGGTCTGAGCAGGCATCTCTGCTTGAGTCCAGTTCAGAAAGGGATGTCATGTGTCTCACCTTCCAACAACCAGGTGGTGATGGTGCAGCCATCACAGAGCTCCCAGACAAGGTTGATGGTCTTGTCCAGCATCCTGAGTTCCTGGAGGGTGCTGAAGATGTGGTAATAGGGATGGAGCCAAAGGCATTGGAGATGTCAAGCTATGTCACTGTGTACTGTCTTCTCACCCTCCAGGTGTCATCCAGTGCCACCTGGTGCACAGAGTTGTGCTCATAGCACCCTTCGTTGGAGAGACAGCTCTTCTGGCTCAGGTTGATGGCCATTCTGCTCACCATCCAGTCAATGATCTGGACTGCTATGCAACTGGTGTATGGCTTGTAGATAGTGGAGCACAGGGTGATGGACCTCCAGTTGCTGGGGCCATCTGGCTCAGCCTTCCTATGAATCAGGACCCTCATCACTTTCTTCCAGGATCTGGGTATGCAGCAGAACTCTCTGCACCAGTTGAAGATCAGCCTCAGGAGGTGGAAGCCTGGGTCTTGTTTCTTCAGTAGGCTGTGTCTGATGCTATCTTTGCTGGGTGCAATGTCCCTTGTCCTACTCAGGCGGGCCTCTAGTTCCTTCCATATGAAGTCCGCTTTGAGTCCCTCTGTGTTACTGACGGGTGTCAGGGGTCCAACAAGGTGATGACTTCCACCTGGGGGTTGGAAATGCCTTTAAGATAGGCAATGCCTAAGGTAGGAAATGCCTTTAAGGTAGGTGTCCCCTGATGTATTTGGCAGAATGCTGAAGGTCCCTCCAGAGTCTCTCATGTTGCCTTGGGGCAGTTGGCCTGGTAAAGCTTCTGAAGGCTGCCACTAGGTCATACCACTGGTTGGGGTCTTCTTCTAACAAAACCATACTGTGACTAGTGAAAGATTTCTACCAGGAACTATACAGAGAGAGAGAGGTAGAGCAAGAGGCCAGACAGATCTGCCTGGAATAACTGCAAAATAAGCTAATAGAAGGCCAACAGCAGGAAGGAGGCAGAAGGAAGAAGATTGGAAGGTGCAGGAAGTCTGGGACACCCTGAAAAGTTTAAAAAATGGGAAAACACTGAGAAAAGATGGAGAGCCGAAAGAATTGTATGCAGCTTTCTGGGGTGGACTGGGAACAGACCTGATTGAAGTCTACAATGAGAGGAGAGAATGAACACTCCTGAAAAGCATGAAAGAAGGAATAGTAACCCTGATATTCAACATAGGGGACAAAACCCACATAAAGAACTGGAAAGCAATAACTTTGTAATAACTTTGTTAAACTTTGACTACAAGCTCCTAGCCAAAGTGATAGTGAGCAGACTAAAAAAAGTAATTGGAGAAACGGCCAAGAAAGAAACCTAAACCTGGCAGTGTTAAACAAAGACCTGGTGAAAGTCTTTGATAGTGTCAAACATTAATTCCTATGCCGATGCTGGGAAACCTGAGGATCCCTGCAGGATTTCTTGACTGGCTGAAGAAGTGAGATCAGGAGTTAGGCAGGGGTGCCCCCTGTCTCCACTACTTTTCATCTGTGTAATAGAACCACTAGCAGAATGAATACAGAATTATTCCAGCATGGTAAGAGTCTAAATATCAGGAAGAAATGGAAGTGCATCGTGTACATGGATGACATATACACAATGCACTTGACACCAAGATGACATCAGGCTGGGGGGAGTCGTAAATATACTGGAGGGTAGGGCTAGCATTCAGAGTGACCTAGATAAATTGGAGGATTGGGCCAAAAGGAATCTCATGAACTTCAGCAAGGACAAGTGTGAAGTCCTGCACTTAGAACAGAACAACCCCATGCACTGGTACGGGCTGGAGGCTGACTGGCTGGGCAGCAGCTCTGCAGAAAAGGACCTGGGGGTTGTAGTGGACAATAAGCTGAATATGAGCCAGCAGTGTACCCTTGTTGCTAAGAATGCTAATGACATACTGGGCTGCATTGGTAGGTGTATTGCCATTACGTCAAGGGAAGTGATTATTCCCCTCTATTCAGCACTGGTGAGGCCACACCTGGAGTACTGTGTTCAGTTTTGGGCCCCCAACTACAGAAAGAATGTGGGCAAATTGGAGAGTCCAGCAAAGGGCAACAAAAATAGTGAGGGGGTTAGGGCACATGACTTATGAAGAGAGGCTGAGGGAACTGGGGTTATTTAGTCTAAAGAACAGAAGACTGAGGAGAGATTTAATAGCAGCCTTCAACTACCTGAAGAGGGGCTCAAAAGAGGATGGAGCTAGACTGTTCTCAGTGGTGGCAGATGATAGAACAAGGAGCAACAGTCTCAAGTTGCAGCAAGGGAAGTTTAGGTTAACTATAAGGAAGAGTTTTCTCACTAGGAGTAGTAAAACATTGGAACAGGTTACACAGAGAGGTTGTGGAATCTCCATTCTTGGAAATGGCTAAGACTCCGCTAGACAAAGCTTTGGCTGGGATGATCTAGTTGGGGCTGGTCCTGCTTTGAGCAGTGGAGTGGACTAGATGACCTCCTGAGGTCCCTTCCAACCTTAATTTTCAAGATTCTGTGACATAAACGTGGTATGTAGGGACCAATAGTCCACCAGGAAAGTGATAAAGCATTCTCAGCTTTACAAGGAAGTGGCAAGGGCAAAACTCAATATTGCAAAGAGTATGGTATGCAGGAGATGGGGCATCTGTCAGGAATGGGGTCAAGATGGTAAAAGAAGGGATACGGGAGTATATTTCAGTTCAGAGCTTAGAGGGAAGGAGGTGTGGCAGAAAACTACTGTGAGGGTAAAGCAAAAGCTGGGACTCTGGAGTGAGCAGAAGCTAAACCTAGAGGGAAAGGTGAGGCTTAAAAGCCATGATCTTGCCCATGATTCTACATACAGGATTGCTGTTCCCCCCAACATGGAGTACAGCCTATGCAATGCAGAGGAGCATGTGTGTGTGTACTTCTGGGGGTCACAACAGGAGAGACTGGCATGGGACATATTATACAGACAGAATAAATATGGAAGGGGAGACTTCCCAGATGTGTTTTTGTTCATAGTGGCCAAATACTTAAGCCTGTATTGTAACTGAGTGGTGGGAGGGGAGCCCAAAGCAGCATGATTTGTCAGATACTTTGGAGGAAGACTATGGAGGAAATGGAGAGTGCAAGACTGCCCTTCCACACAGCCATAGGTACGGCAGCTCCCTAAATGGTATCTGGCAGTAGAAGCTTTCCAGAACCAATTTAATTTACAGCAGATATTGCCAGAGGAAATGAAAGACCATTGCAAGACCCAACAAAAGATGCTCCATCCGAGCTCCATCCGAGGGTACTGAAGGCACTGGCTGACGTCATTGCTCAGCCACTGGCGGTAATATTTGAACGCTCATGGCGCACGGGCCAGGTCCTGTAGGACTGGAAAAGGGCCAAAATGGTCCCCATTTTCAAGAGGGGGAGGAAGGAGGACCCAAGCAACTATAGGACAGTCAGTCTCACTTCCATCCTAGGCAAAGTCTTCGAAAAAATTATCAAGGCTCACATTTGCGAGAGCCCGGCAGGACAAATTATGCTGAGGGGGAACCAGCACGGGTTCGTAGCAGGTAAATCATGTCTGACTAATCTAGTCTCTTTTTATGACCAGGTTACAAAACACCTGGACTCAGGAGTAGGGGTTGACATCATATACTTAGACTTCAGGAAGGCCTTCGATACGGTATCCCACACCATACTGGTAAACAAGTTAAGAGGCTGTGACTTGGATGACTACACGGTCCAGTGGGTGGCGAATTGGCTAGAGGGTCGCACCCAGATAGTCATAGTGGATGGGTCGGTATCGACCTGGAAGGGTGTGGGCAGTGGGGTCCCGCAGGGCTTGGTCCTTGGACCGATACTCTTCAATATCTTCATCAGCGACTTGGACAAGGGAGTGAAGTGTACTCTGTCCAAGTTTGCGGATGACACAAAACTGTGGGGAGAAGTGGACATGCCGGAGGGCAGGGAACAACTACAAGCAGACCTGGACAGGTTGGACATGTGGGCGGAAAACAACAGAATGCAATTTGACAAGGATAAATGCAAAGTGCTGCACCTAGGGAGGAAAAATGTCCAGCATAACTACTGCCTAGAGAATGACCTGCTTGGTAGAATGGAAGCGGAACGGGATCTTGGAGTCCTAGTGGACTCCAAGATGAACATGAGTTGGCAGTGTGATGAAGTCATCAGGAAAGCTAATGGCACTTTATCGTGCATCAGCAGATGCATGACGAACAGATCCAAGGAGGTGTTACTTCCCCTCTATTGGGCACTGGTCAGACCGCAGTTGGAATACTGCTTGCAGTTTTGGGCGCCACACTTCAAGAGGGATTCATAGATTCATAGATTCATAGATGTTAGGGTCGGAAGGGACCTCAATAGATCATCGAGTCCGACCCCCTGCATAAGCAGGAAAGAGTGCTGGGTCTAGATGATCCCAGCTAGATACTCATCTAACCTCCTCTTGAAGACCCCCAGGGTAGGGGAGAGCACCACCTCCCTGGGGAGCCCGTTCCAGACCTTGGCCACTCGAACTGTGAAGAAGTTTTTCCTAATGTCCAATCTAAATCTGCTCTCTGCTAGCTTGTGGCCATTGTTTCTTGTGACCCCCGGGGGCGCCTTGGTGAATAAATACTCACCAATTCCCTTCTGTGCCCCCGTGATGAACTTATAGGCAGCCACAAGGTCTCCTCTCAACCTTCTCTTGCGGAGGCTGAAAACGTCCAGTTTCTCTAGTCTCTCCTCATAAGGCTTGGTCTGCAGGCCCTTGACCATACGAGTTGCCCTTCTCTGGACCCTCTCCAGGTTATCTGCATCCTTTTTGAAGTGTGGCGCCCAGAATTGCACGCAGTACTCCAACTGCGGTCTGACCAGCGCCCGATAGAGGGGAAGTATCACCTCCCTGGACCTATTCGTCATGCATCTGCTGATGCATGATAAAGTGCCATTGGCTTTTCTGATGGCTTCGTCACACTGCCGGCTCATGATCATCTTGGAGTCCACTAGGACTCCAAGATCCCTTTCCACTTCCGTGCCACCCAGCAGGTCATTCCCGAGGCTGTAGGTGTGCTGGACATTTTTCCTCCCTAGGTGCAGCACTTTGCATTTCTTCTTGTTGAACTGCATCCTGTTGTTTTCTGCCCACTTGTCCAACCTTTCCAGGTCTGCCTGCAGCTGTTCCCTGCCCTCCGGCGTGTCCACTTCTCCCCATAGCTTTGTGTCATCTGCAAACTTGGACAGAGTACATTTGACTCCCTTGTCCAAGTCACTGATGAAGACATTAAAGAGTATCAGTCCAAGGACCAAACCCTGCGGGACCCCACTGCCCACACCCTTCCAGGTTGAGACCGACCCATCTACCACGACTCTTTGGGTGCGACCCTCTAGCCAATTCGCCACCCACCGGACTGTGCAGTCATCCACATCACAGCCTCTTAACTTGTTCACCAGTATGGGGTGGGATACCGTATCGAAGGCCTTCCTGAAGTCTAAGTATACGACATCCACCCCGCCTCCTGTGTCCAGGCGTTTCGTAACCTGGTCATAGAAAGAGACTAGGTTGGTCAGGCACGATCTGCCCGCCACAAACCCGTGCTGGTTTCCCCTCAGCATAATCTGCCCTGCCGGGCTCTCACAAATGTGAGCCTTGATAATTTTTTCAAAGACTTTACCAAGGATGGAGGTGAGACTGACTGGCCTATAGTTGCCCAGGTCCTCCTTCCTCCCCTTTTTGAAAATGGGGACCACGTTAGCCCTTTTCCAGTTCTCCGGGACTTGGCCCGTGCGCCACGAGCGTTCGAATATTCCCGCCAGTGGCTCTGCAATGATGTCGGCCAGTGCCTTCAGCACCCTCGGATGGAGCCCATCCGGGCCTACCGATTTAAAGGCATCCAGTTCTTCCAAATGACTCTGCAACACCTCAGGATCTATGTATGGAAGTCTGGCGCCTTGCTGCTGCCTCTCTACAACCCCAGTGAGAGACTTGTCGTGCCCCTCACTTAGGAACACTGAGGCAAAGAACTCATTGAGGAGTTCAGCCTTGTCCCCCCTGTCTGTCACCAATTGTTTCTGCCCATTTAGCAGGGGTCCTATTCTTCCCTGGGCCTTCCTTTTACTCCCAATATATCTAAAAAACAATTTCTTGTTGTCTTTTACTTGGGTTGTCATCCTCAGCTCCATGGTAGCTTTGGCCCGCCTAACTGCCTCCCTACAAGCACGAGCAGAGGAGGTATATTCATATTTAGTGATCTCACCCTGTTTCCACTTTTTATGTGCTCCCCTTTTGGCCCTTAGGCTGCCCTGGATTTCTCTGGTCAGCCATGGAAGCCTTCTGGCCCCTTTCCCTTTTTTGTCTCGCTCGGGGATCGTCTTGCTTTGTGCCCGAAGGATCGTTTCCTTTAGGCACAGCCACCCTTCTTGGGCTCCCATCCCTTCAAAACTCCTACTCTGCAGTGCTTCCTTGACTAATCGCCTGAGTGCATTGAGATCAGCTTTCCTAAAGTCTAGCACTTTCACCCTACTAGTTACCTTACCCACTCGCCGTCTTATGTTGAATTCTATTATAAGGTGATCACTGTCTCCCAAATGGCTACCGATGTGGAGGTCCCCTATCATGTCATCCCCCGTTGCCAATACCAGATCCAGTATGGCATTCCCCCTAGTGGGACCATGCACCTCCTGTGTCAGGTGGAGGTCCTGTATACAGGTTAGAAACCTGCGTGAGCGATGGGACCTTGCTGTCTGTGTCTCCCAGCAGATGTCTGGGTAGTTTAGGTCCCCCATGACTACCGCCTCTTTAGCTTTTATGGTCTCCGAGAGTTGTCTCAGGAGCCCCGCATCTATTTCTTCCCCTTGGTGTGGGGGTCTGTAGCAGACCCCTACCACCAAATCCCTTTCTCCCTGCCCCCCATGTAGCCTAACCCACAATCCTTCTACTTCCTCAACCTCGGATTCTGTCTTGATGAGGGTTGATGTATATTGCTCACTGATGTGGATAACCTGGAGAGGGTCCAGAGAAGGGCCACTCGTATGGTTAAGGGCTTGCAGGCCAAGCCCTATGAGGAGAGACTGGGGCACCTGGACCTCTTCAGCCTCCGCAAGAGAAGGTTGAGAGGCGACCTTGTGGCTGCCTATAAGTTCATCACAGGGGCACAGAAGGGAATTGATGAGGTTTTATTCACCAAGGCGCCCCCGGGGGTTACAAGAAATAATTGCCACAAGCTAGCAGAGAGCAGATTTAGACTGGACATTAGGAAGAACTTCTTCACAGTTAGAGTGGCCAAGGTCTGGAATGGGCTCCCAAGGGAGGTGGTGCTCTCTCCTACCCTGGGGGTCTTCAAGAGGAGGTTAGATAAGCATCTAGCTGGGGTCATCTGAACCCAGCACTCTTTCCTGCCTATGCAGGGGGTCAGACTCGATGATCTATTGAGGTCCCTTCCGACCCTAGCATCTATGAATCTATGCGTGCACAAGATAGAACAGCTCTGATTGGGAACTCTCTGCAGAGAAAGCAAACACTATTTGGAAGGAGATGTGTGAAAAAGACTTTCTAAAAGAGCACCAAGAGCTAAGCTGGATGCTGGCACACCAAATACTGCCAGTTTGTGAGATGCAACATCACTAGCAGCTCACCTGGATTGTGAAGTGTTCAAACAATATGTGTACCAGGGAAGAAATGCATAAACACTTGGTTTGGGAATGTGCCTTTGCACAAAGGGTATGGGGAAGGATAAAGCAACTATACCAGCTAATAACAGGTGACAGCTGAAATGCTGCAGTGCGGAGAAACACCAGAAGTGGAATAAAATGGAACATGCAGAGGACAGAAGGTGGTAATAATCATGGGCAACTGGTGCCACCTTAGTCAGGGGGGGCACATGCCCCCCAGTGACCAGTCAGCAATGAAGGGGGGGGGGGTGGGATTCCCCCTCCGGCAAAATTCACCAACCAGGAGGCAGCTGCAGCACTCCCAGAAGCAGCCACGGCACTACATCCAGCGCTCTCACTCCCTGGCTGGCACTCACAGAGGGGGCACCGGCACTCCTGCCTGCCCCCCCTGCCCATCACCTAAGCAGAAAGTGCAGCCTGTCAGGGGGTGCACCAGTGCTGTCAGGGAGTGCACGTATACCCCCATGCACCCTCTATGTGTTGCCATCGATAATAAGTTTAAAAAATCTTAAGTAAGAAACTTGCTGGTCTATATAAAGAGTGGTCTGTCAAACAGCACTTAAAGCTAGGCCTATGCCAGGTGAAAAATGTACCTATGGAGGGACCAGGAAGAGGAGGAGACAAAGTGGATAAAATCTGAGACAAATAGAAATGGATCCTGATATTTGTAGAAAAAATACTCAAGGGGGGAAGGGTGCCACTAAGATGTAAAATGTGAAATACCTAAAAAATGAGAGAGTAAGTCAGAGAAGAGCTTGTTTCCAAGAGCAGGATACATACTTAACTATGTTTTTAAAGGGCAAGGGGAGGGGGAAAGGAAGAAAGAGCTAAATGGGATTTGGGTATTTTTGTTTTAAAAAAAAAAAGTTTATACCCTCCCTAAGCAGGTGTTAAAATTCTGTTTAAAAGTGTGTTTATGGAGTACCTGTGGTAAAACTTAAAGCAGTTTCAAACAAGGTAAAATGCATCATTTCTGGGTGAACTAAGTCTATGGATACTATATGCAAATAGCTGCAGCTATGTTTATTTCAAGGTCAGTTTTTCCAAATTTATTTCTCACTTCCATGTGCTCAGGGAAACCAAGGTCTGATAGTAATGTCGGGGGCAGGGCGGGGCGGGGAGCTACAGGGGAAAGAAGTTGGGGGGGGGCTGAGAGCAAAGGGGCTATCTGACCCCCCAGATTTATTTTCCCTGTTGTAACAATGGGAGGGGGACAAATTCAAGATAAACTTCCAACAATTAGATTCTATACCTGAAAAATTATATCAAATTTATACATTTTCCATACATAGAATCTAATTATTGGGGGGTCATCATATAGTCAGGGTCATCTTATATCTAAGTAAATACAGTATATTCCCAGCCTAGAACTGGGTCCTCAGAAACAAGCTTGAAATAATGCTGCCACCTATGCTTTCTCATTCTATGGTCCATTGTTTGAAATTTGGAAACTGAATTCTTTTTGCTGGTTCTTTATTTTTAGGCATATGCCAGGATTAAACAGTTCTTTGAATCCCAAAATATTGTACATCACCGCAGTGAACAGATACATTATATTTCTGGCTCCCTTAGTGGTATAAAGATGGACCACTGCAAACCAGGATTTGGTAAAAATATAAACAATAGTACAACGTGTCCAGGATGCTGTGGTAAGTGTGCAGGATTTGTTTGTAAACAAATACATAAGTACTTGTCTTAAGAAAACTGTAATAGTTTTGTTTTTACCCTCTCTCCCATCATCTACAAATGGAAATATCTTGATAACTGGCATTATGTTTCTGTATACCAGACTGCAAGGCAGTGGTGTGACAGAGATCTTCAGTCTCTGAGACTTGTCTGCCGCTGGAGAAAAAAATCTTTTAAATTGCATTACACAGCATATTTTAACTATCATGTTTTTACATAGTAGGACAAGTTGTACTTTGACCCATGTTAGCTTGTCAAGGTGAATCCTGCAGAGAAACTCATCCTCTACATAATCAAAAAGAACACGTTAAAATAGAAATTGCCCTGTTTCTACTAGGATTTTAAAATGCATTGACAAATGCACATTAAAAATACATTTTTAGCCTTGTGTGGAAAAAAGGTGGAGATTACAAATCTGACTTTGTCTATAATCATTAAATTTGTTAAAGAAAGGAATGGATCTGTTTTGTTTTTAAGTAGACAGAACATGAAACAGAGCAGATTATGTATGTTAGACACTTTGTATAGGGACCCTTGAATGAGCTGTTTTGAAGAGCTACTTCAAGAGTACATCAGCACTTTTGTGGGAGCAACCACCCTACAGTCCAGTCTAGAATCCATATTGATGCTGAGCTCAGTTGTGAGAGGTGATTGGATATCTGAGGATATATCTCATGGTTCTTAGTGCAGCACTCACCTGAGTTTTAGAAACAGAGAAAAGTAAGGCCCTATAAAACACCCTATAACTTACCACAGGTGGAGGAGGAGAATGAAAGCACTGCCAGTGTCCTACCACTGCAAGGGCAGGAGTAGTTTGTTAAAACATGCTTGAGAGATCCAAAGAAGATAACTGTTCCACAACAAGGAAGGCAAAAACCTGCACAGTCCATACCAATATGACCACGGGGTAAAATTCCTTCCTGATCCCAAATGTGGCAATTGATGTGACTAAGCAGGGGACCAAGATCCTCTAGCCAGGAACCACCAGCTTTCTAAGTTCCAGCAGAAGCATCAGTACACCCCAGTTAAAATCCCCTGCTTTGGCTGCAGAGAACACCTAATGCTTCTGCAGAAGGCTACACCCCCACCCCTCAAGAACAGGGGATTCCCAGTCCCATGGGGCAAACAACAAAGCCCAGAAGCGTAGGAAAAACAAATGCCTCTGCTCTACATTGCAACCTGGGAACCAGAAACACAACTCCACATACCACACACCCTGAGAGCCAGAACACCCTTTTCTGACATTGTTCTCTCCGTAAATGGACCCCAACTCTTAAATTCTGTTTCATAACCAAGCTGGTTGTGGAGCTTTTCTTTATTCTCCTGTTGCTGAGTGATCACAGTCTTCCAATTGCCACTTGCTTTGGACTGCATAATTCTTCTCATGATCTCTAAGCAATGCATATGTCGGGAGTTGGGGGGATGGAGGGGGGCTCCTGGGCTTCCAACTGTTGCTCTTCATAACCTGTTCCAGACATCTGCTACTCTTTTTAAAAACCTCCGAGGGAGTAGATTCCACAGTTTCCCTAAGCAGTCGGTTCCATTGCCTCACTGATCTAACAGTGAGGACATTTTTCCTGATATTGAAGCTAAAGTTACTTTGCTGCAATTTCAAGTGTTTCCTGCTTGTCCTGTCAGCAGCACGAGAGAACAGCTGGTTTCCATCATCTTTATGGCAGCTCTTTAAATATTTGAAGATTGCTATCATGCTCCCTCTTAATCGCCTTTTCTAGAATACACTTATTTCTCTCAACCTGTCCTTTTATGGTTTGCTTTCCAAGCCCTTTACCATTTTTGTTGCCTGCTTTTGAACCTCCTCTAACATCACCTGCCCTTTTTAAAATGTGGAGCACAGAACTACACATAATCCTTTAGGATGCCTACCCAGTGCAAAGTAGAGTGGCACTATCACTTCTCATGACTTGGACCTAATCACTCCTGTTGATGCAGCCTGAAATCTCATTCACTTTTTTCACAGCTGCATCACATAGTTATCTCATATCGAGTCTATGATCCACCAAGACCCTAAGTATTGCCATCTGGTCAGTTATAACTTATTACCCATTCTGTACTTGTGCTTTTATTTATTCTTCCCTAGGTGTAGCACTTTGCATTGTCAGAATTGAACTTCATCCTTTTGTCTCTAGCTATCAAGATCGTTTTGAATTCTATTCTGGTCTTTCACGGAAGTCTTTCCCAGTTTCATGTCTGCAGATTTGCACAGGGAGCATTCTATTCTCACATCCAAAAAAGAAATAAACACATTGGATAACACCAGACCCAGGACAGAGGCCTGTGGGACTCCACTTGAAACCTTCTGCCATTCTGACATGGATCCATTTATAATAACACTTTGCTATTAAGATAATTGTCTATTTACCTTGTAGTTTTCTCAAGTCCCATTTCTCCATTTTTTTGAGAAGACTGTGTGGGACTTCGTCAAAAGCTGTACTGAAATCCAAGTACACTATATCCACTGCATTTCCTTCAACCACCCAACTAGTTAGTTTGTCAAAGAAAGAAATCAAATTTGTTTTACATGATTGATTCTTAGCAAAATCATGCTGGCTGTTTATGATCAGCTTTTCCTTCTCCAGATGCATACAAATGAACTTGTTTATAATTTGCTCTAGGAACTTCCCAGGTATTGAAGCCAGGCTGGCAGGACATCTGGCTGGGTGGGGAGCTGCTCTGGGACTAGGGATGGGATCTTGCAGCAGTGACAGCATGGTCTGGAGTCAGGGCAGAGCTGTGATCCACTGCCCACACTCCTGAGATCTGGGAGAGGGAAAAGGGGTGCTGGAGGTGTGCAGGCAGCAGATCGCAGCTCTTCCCTGGCTCCAGACCACGTTGTCACTACTGAAAGATCTAAGCCCCAGCCAGGAGCAGCTCCCTTCCCAGCCACATGCCCTGCCAACACTGCTGGGGTTGGTCTCCATGGAAACCCTGGCCCCATCTTGTCACGGGGCCACTGCTACTGGGATCTCCATGAAAAACAGCCACAGTGACACAAGCTGGGGCTGCTGGGAAATGGAGTCTAGCCACCAGTTGGTTCCGCCATTTTGCCCACCCCTGACCTAGGGCATTCTGTCAGATACTTCAGTATCCTGGGATGAAGTTCATCGAATCTGATGACTTTAATTAATTCAAATTGATCAAAAGCTCCCTGAATGTTTCTTTCATTATCATGTCCATCAGCCTCTCCCCTTCCTTGTCCACATAATCCTTTTTAGCCATCTGCTTGCAGCTAATTTTTTTGTGACGACCAAGGCAAAGTAGCTGTTGACCAGCTCCATTACACGTAAAACGTGTTTATGGCTGGTTTGTCATTTTATGGTGACTTCAGTTGCGTGAATGTGTAACACCATTGCCATTTATGGTGCAATTAACATTGTATTTGTGCCATGTATGTAATATGTGCCAGGGCCCTAAATGACTAAGCCACACCTATTTTAATCTAGGTCAAACCCTGGGATAATCATAGGATCATAGAAAAGTAAAGCTGAAAGGGATCTCACGAGTTCATTGAGTCTAGCCCCCTGCTCAAGGCAAGATAATCCTTGACTAAACCATCCCAGCCAAGTGTCTGTCTAAACTGCTCTTGAAAATTTCCAGGGACAGAGATCCCACAACTTCTCTAGACAGTGTGTGCCATAGGCAAAGGGAAAAAATCTGATTTGGGGGGCTAGAATGCTGGCTCCACCCTCCCCCCAGCAAGTAAGTCTGTTGTGAGGAAGGGGTGTGGGGTGCAGATTGAGGCCCCCACAGTGAGGGAGGGAGTGGGGCAGAGACAGGGGCAGGGGCTGGGCTGAATGGGGCCCCAGGGCTGGGGCAGGTTGTGGGATGCTCACTGCCTGGGCGGCTCATTGAGAGCTGTGAGGGGGTGGTTCCCGCCACTGTGTGTACCTCCAAGGCAGGCACAGGGGGCACATGCCCCTCCAATCTGTGTGTGGGGTGGAAGCAGCTGCCGCTGAAGGCTGCACTCTGCACCCCACTGACGGTGTCCTAGCAGCCACGCAACGCCACGTGTCTCCTGCGTGCTGGTTGCGCCACCTGCCCAGCAATGGGAGGTACATGGTATCACGCAGCTCCTGGGGCACTGAGCTCAGCCTGCAGCAGCAGCCACCTCCGCCCCACACACAGCACAGATTGGGAGGGGGGCACGTATCTCCTGTGCCTGCCCCACGGGTGTGGGCAGCAGCAGGACTCGCCCCCTCCAAATGAGCCGCCCGGGCAGCGAATGTCCCACAACCTGCCCCAGGGCCCCATTCACCTCCCCCCACCATAGCAGCCTCAATCTGCACCCCCCCCCCCCACACTCCTATCCCCTGTACCCCTTTCTGTCCACACATTTACCCGCTCAGCTGGGTGCTGCTCCACCCATGGCTGAAACAGGCTGAGTTCCTGGCCACCTGCAGGCTTCAGCTGCTTGTCTTTGTCTGTGTGCACCCCACCCCATGCTGCAGCTGCCTGGAGCCTGTGCCTGGGCTGCTTGCATTTGGAGGGCTAACCCCCCTTAGCCCCGGCCTTCTACTGCCTATGGTGTGTGCTAATGCCTGACCATCCTCAGGTCTACCTCAAATGGAATGTCTGTTTACAGCCTAAGAGTCAGACTGTGGAAGGTCCCCACTCCATTCTTACTCCTGCAGGCCTTATTTCTACTGCATGATTTTTTGTCTAAGTGAAAACTGAGTAAAGCAGGAAAACCTCCTGACTTGGCTCCAAATGCACAAACAAGCAAATGTTACTGTTTTCATGTAATGTAGAGGGATTGATTCTTCCCTCATTTTCTTCATCTTATATCAGGGGTATTACACAGAAGTAAACAGAGCTACGTCAGTAAAAGTAACATTTAAATCAGGCCAATAATAAAAACTATTTAAATAAAAATAAAATCTACTGCATGATTTTATTTTAAGAATCATTTTACTTTACCTTTCTTTTCCCCCCTCCCCATTTTTCCCCCCTTTTTAACAGTAACATGCCCTCCTGGTAGATTTAGTGCAAATTATGATACCAGATGTATACTCTGTGCATCTGGCTCCTATAATAAACAGTATGGGCAGACTGCATGCAAAAACTGTCCAAGAAAACAGTCCAGTGATAGAAGAGGAGCCAAAACTGAAAGAGAGTGTCACAGTAAGTTCATGTCTATAAAATAAATCATCATCTAGATTGTCACTGACATAAATAGTTAAAAGCAGAATGGAACTGCTGGTCTCTTAATTTTTGTATGTTTTTTATCATGAGAATGAGACCTCAGAAATCTCTCCTCCTCACCAGACTTGTTCAGTGGTGTCGCCCAGTATCACCACCTACAGGTTCATGTAAAGGATATGGGGGCATAACAGGATACTTGCTCCCAACCAAGTGCAAAGAGAGTGTAAAATGAAACTGCATGGGTACATCTACATGTGCAATTAATGCAAAGCAGATTAACTCTGGAGTGTATTGCTCCGAGGCACACCATTTGCATGTGCATGCAGGACTGCAGCACATTGAGCCAAGTCAGAGCAGTCCTGGCAGGCAGGGGCCCAGGGGGTCAGCCTGCCAGCCCAGGGCTACTCCCCCTGGCTCAATGTGCTGAGGATACTTCAGTGTGGGGCTAGCCAGCAGGCAGCCCCCACAATGAAACACCCTTTTGCCCCAGCCAGTCAGTGCAGTGTCTATACATGCGCTGCTGCACAGTAAATTAGTTTACTTTAGCCTAATAGGGGCACACATCTAGACACCAAGACATTTACTGCACAGCTAATTAGCCTATTGCACAGTAAACATCTTGTGTAGATGAAGTCCATGAGAAAGGAAATGATTTGTACTCACTTTGGAATAGTGTAGATGATTGTAAAGAGCAGAGGGAAAAGAGACTTGTCTTGCAATTACCTGGTCTATGCTGTAGCACTGATGGGAAGAAAACACAACATAAGAGGGAATCCTTATGGCTTGTTGAAATGCGTTCAAATGAAACATGATATTTTTGTTTATTTTTATGAACTAACAAACACTGGGCGCATGTTATAGTGTAGCCTTCTACCTCTCCCCATTCTGGATGAATCTTTAGAGGTTATTCTTTTGGTTGCCCCAGCACAGCATCTAGGTCCATATGCTGCAGACAGACATAGAACATTTGAAATATTTCAGATGGCTAGAGTACAAAATACATGTGGGATAAAAAGCTCCAAAGCAGGACAAAAACGTTTCTGGAGTGAGTGGGTATCATTTTTCATTCTTTCCTTGGGGAACACATTGTATGTTAGGCTGGTCCTTCAGACAGCCCACAATGCAGTGCTCTTCCACTTCTGCCTCCCTGTACCTTGACTGCTGCTGGCTGCTGTGGGCATTTCATTTCATGGGATCCTAGCTCTCTGGTCTCTTAAGGTGCCACTGCTACAGAGCTCAGGGTGCTCTGGACACTCAGGGTGTTGTGGCTTGTGACATTCTGGTCACTGTGGGCATCCCAGCACTTTGGTTACTGCAGGTACCACCAGTTCAAGCTCTCTGGAAACTCAGGGTGCTACTGCTCCCGGCACTTTGTTGTCTGCAGGTGTTCCACAGGTTCATGGCTTTCTTGGCACTCAGGGCACTGTGTACTCCCAGCACTCTGGGTACTCAGAGGACCACTGGATCTAGGAGCCCCTTGTATCCCCCTTCAGGAACTGGAAGGCTGTGTCCACCCCCACATGAAAACCAGACTGGACACCCTGCATTACCCTCACCGTAACTGGGATTCCTAGTCTCCAGCCCCCAGTCTCCATGTACCTTTCCCCATCTGGTCTCCCAGTTCTGGCAGAGGGGCTTAGGGTCTCCGAGTTCCAGCTGAGGAAATACAGGATCTCCAGTCTTCCAGTTCCAGCTGGTGGATATTCTGGGACAGCAGAGGCAGAGCAAACAAGAGAGATTTACTGATATTAGCTCCACACTCCTGCTCCCTTGTAGAGCACATCACTGAATGCAACTCGTTGATTTTAAAGTGCTCTAGCTGTGGGGGTCTGAGGGGAGCTGCATGACTGTCCAGTGGTTTCATTTTTTTAAACACTTAAACCCTGTTAGACTTTGAAACCTTTCAAACATTGTATCTGTCTGCACACTTAGACAAGAGGGAATGAGAAGCATATGTATGTGCTCTTTTCTATTATTAATGGGTTTGTTTGGTTTTTTTTCATTTTTTCAGGAACTCTGCAAATCTGGATTGTTTTCCTAATTTCCTGCATAGGAACCACCCTTATCTTAGTGATATCCTGGATGTAAGAACCTTTATGAAATTTAATTTCTATGATGCTTTCATGCTATATGATAGGACTCCTCACTTATACTTTTAAAGTGTCACTTCACTTAGAAAAACTAGATGTAAACTATGACGATAGATTTGAACTTGGAGCACAAAAGCAACAAGCCTTCTCTTCAGTCCCCCTTGACTGTAAACATTGGAGCTGGATTTGGTAAAAGCCTTAGCCAACCTTCCCTAGACCCTCCCCACTCAAAGCAGCACATGTCAACAAGTACAAGTTGCAGCAGGCAGTTCACATTCATTTTTCTCTTCCATATTAAGGAATTATCATCTCCTGTCTCCTTTTGAAGGGCATTTCCAGAACAGCTTGGAAATGGAATGCTGCTGGAGCAGGGGTGGGCAAAATGCAGCCCATAGTCCAGATCCAGCCCACTGAGGGATTTTGTCCAGCCTGCAGCAGATCCCTTAGTCGCACCCAGCCCAGGCACCCCCCTGTGTCAGCCCAGCCTGTGGCATATGTGGCAAGTCCTGCTATCCCCAGGTGTACTATGGGGTTGGGGCAGCATGGAGGTCAGACTCTACTTTCCAGCATCCCTGGCAGTGGCCGCTCCTTCCAGCAGCCACTGCCACCAGCCCCAGCCACGCTGCCCAAGTACCCTGGCCTGTTTGCCTTGCACCCACCACCAGGGGCAGGACCCGCAGAGGCACTTGGCTGGGCAGCTGGGATGGGGTCATGGGCAAGTGGGAAACAATGTGTGGGAGCAAGATGGGCAGGTGGAGCCAGGGAGATCCTGGGATCTTGGGGCAGTGATGGTGTGGGGCCAGGGCCCAGGGCAGAGCTGCAATCCACTGCCCACACACACCTGTGATGGGCATGGGTTCCATGTGCAGGAGCATGTGGGGAGTGGATCACACCTCTGTCCTAGCCCTGTGCTGGACTGAGACAGAGATATGATCTGCTGTCTGCACGCTCCTGAGATGGGCACCGATTTTGTGGGCAGGGCCATGAAGGGAGTGGATCACAGCTGTGCCCCGGGCCCCAGCCCTCTGCTGTAACCTCCTCAGATCCCAGCCCTGGCCCCGGATGCAGCTCCCTGCCCACCTGCAGCCCCATGCCGTTTGGCCAAGTGCCCTGCCCATGCAGTTCCTGGCCAGTCTCCATGGAGACCCCCAGATCTTGGGGCGGTGGTAGGGCTGGAGTGCCGGTTCTGCAGGCAGGGGAATGTGAGCAACAGATTGCAGCTTTGCCCCAGCGCTGTGCTGTCACCACTCCGTGATCCCAGGGTCTTCACAGAAACCATCCAGGAACCACATGGGCAGGGTGCATGGGGCCGCAGATGGGTAGGGAGCTGCATCCGAAGCAGGGATCTTGGAGCGGTGACAGCACAGGGTGGGACCAGGGCACAGCCATGATCCACTGCCTGCACACCCCTGCAACAGGCACCAGAAAAATATTACATGTTTTTGTGTACAATTTTTGTGGCTGGTTTACACAAAAACATGTATTATTTTTATGGTTCCTTTCCATTGTGCCTTAAGTTGAACATTTGTCAAGGTTAGGACTGCACTGGGGTCTCCAACTGGCCCCGGGGTGGTCCCTGAAAGCCAACAATCAGCTGATAGTTGGCTCTCTCTGGGACCACATTGGGGCTCAAACTGGACCCAGTGCAGTCGCCAGAGCCAGCTGATCATCAGCTGATCATTGGCTAGCTCCAGGGTTTGCACTGTGGCCAACTGAAACCTTAATGCCGTGCCAGAGCCATTTGAAAATCAGCTGATTGTCTGGGCATACAGCTTTCAATTTGCTGTTGCAGGGGAGCACACGATAGTGATCCTGAGCTCCACCTGCACTCTCAAGGAGGGCATGATTGGGATCTGATCCCTGATCTCAAAATCACATGTCTTGTCATCCACCTGTGGTAGGAGGCACAATTGTTGGGATCAGATCCCATTGCACCTTTAAATGAACATCTGTCTGCAGCCTCAGGATACTCAAATTATGGCAGGAAAAACTGACAATTTGCAGTTTGCTAGGAGTCAGGGGTTCGTCTTATCTATACAATTTACATAGAATCAAAGAAAAGTAGAGGTAGAAGGGACCTCAGGACACAATCGAGTCCAGTGGTTCTTAACCTTTTTAGATTCAAGGCACCCCTCATTAGACTCAAGGCACCCCTTAAAAAATGCCAGCTCTTAGTTTTCACTTTTTTTTTGACTACATAAAAATGATAGGGCACTTCCTTGTTGCAAAGTAGTCAGAAAAACCACAACAGGTCAGAAAGTTTTTTGACACTATGGATTCCTATTTGAAATCTCTGAGTTTATCTTGCGAAACACAGCACCCTGGTTGAAAAACACTAATCTAGTCCAACTGCCTGGTCAAGGCAGGATCATGCCTATTCAAACCATGTCATATAAGTGCTTGTCTAAGCTATTCCCAAATTACACAAACAACCCTGTTACACGCTTGTAAGGTCTGTTGCCCAAAAATGGCCTAACCTGCCACAGGTAATCCAGAGGGATGAGAACCATTTAAAATTACATTCAGAGAACCATGTTTAATTTTTACCTGCCTTTTTTCAGTAGATGACTATGTGCTAGTTATTACTTTCAGCAGGAGTTAAGATTAAAGCTGTACTGATTAAAGTTCACCAAAAATCTTGATTGGAATGAGAGTGGCTGCAGGCTGTTTAGCCTTCCAGCTGCACTGGAATTCATATCCCTGATTTGATTATTTTTTTTTTTTAAACAAAAAACTACTACTTATTTCATTTTTATTGACATTTCCCTGCTGCAGTGGGGTAACTTGTTTTGCTCTGAATGAGAATTTCTTACCTGATCTTTTATTATTTGCTTCTCTCTTCATTCATCACAAATGGGGTCTACTTCTCTGATTAATTTGGAGACAGTCCAGGGTTGTTGCTAGAAGACTCAGCTCTGCCCTTTAAGCTCAGGCCAGCAGCAGAGTTCTTCCAAAGGAACAGAAATTTGACAAGCTATTTTTAGCATTACAACTAGAAATTATATTAACAAACACTGGGGCAAATCTCTGTTTAAATCTCATTAGAGAAAAAAAATTTCAATGTTTTCCAAACT
Source organism: Alligator mississippiensis (assembly GCF_030867095.1). Classification (NCBI taxonomy): domain Eukaryota; kingdom Metazoa; phylum Chordata; order Crocodylia; family Alligatoridae; genus Alligator; species Alligator mississippiensis. The sequence continues at coordinate 81,379,063 of NC_081828.1, read as the reverse complement.
ATATTTCAGCCATTTAGCAGGCTACATGAGTGGGCTGACTGAAGAGAGTAACTGCTAAAAGAAAGAAAACCATTGTGTGAATTTTTAATCAGAGATGTGGGTTTTCCAGAAAATTTTGAATTGGGAAATTTTCCGGAAAAAAGTTCCAATGCCCTAAATAGAGCGTGATCTGATTTAGCATGTTTGTTTACTAAACATAAGTCAAATAAAACTTAAAAAGTACTATCATGTTAATTTTATGTCCCACTAGCCACAAGTATTTGAACTGAAATATTAGGGAAAAATTAAATACAGCACACTTAATGTGGTTTAAATATTATATTCAAACAAATTCAAAGCTTTATTTGGAAAGAAATTGTTTTGACTGGAATACTTGTAAAAATGTAAAGACAATATACAATAACACATACTTCCCTGACATTGTTTGTTTAAATTTAAGAAAAAAAATGAAGGTACTGAAAACTGTTGGCACACTCATTTTAGCATACCCAAAGAACTGTGTGTGATATGCCATGGTTGTCCACCCATCTACCGCAACAGAGTTTAACTCTCTTCCACTGAGGTCATTGCAGTACCTCCAGTTTCACTGTCACTATCTGTAAATCACTTGCACTTTTTATTAGTTCCATTTCAGAATTAGATTGCGGCAAATCTGATTCAGGACTACTTGAACCACATTCTCTTTCGTTAAAGGCAGAGATGTGGGGCGGAAAACTTCTGCAGAAAAAATTTCCACCCCACATCTGTTTTTAATTCTACTGCACAGCATCTCTCCTCATTCATTAGTAATCGGAAGTGGTGAAGTGATTCAGCAAAGTGGAAGGAAGGATAAAGTAGATTTTGTTATTACAAAAGAAAAATAGGAAATAACAGAAGTAACCCTACATAAAGCAAAAGATCTGAAGTGTAAATAATTAATGGAACCAGTCCTGTAGCATATTCTTACAAAGGGTGTCTCTATGGATGAATGAAAGTCTAATTTGAGAGATTTTGGTTGTAGCCGTGTTGGTCTAAAGACAAGGTTCTTTGGGTAGATGTGATATCTTTTATTAGACTAACTGAGTAGTTGGAAAAAAGTTCTTCACAAGCTTTTGGGCACAGTCACCCTTCATCAGGCTTAGGGAGTCTCTGCTGGTCTGAATGAGAGAAGCTAAAAGTGTGGTAGGATGTCAGTGAGAATGTAAATGGGTAGAGATAAGCAAGACAAAAGGAAAAGCAGGGGAGGGGAGGGGGAAGAGAGCAGGAGGAAAGAGGAAAAAAAAACAAAGGTCAGAGGGAGACAAGGGTGATAAAATGCAAGGTGGAAAAGACGCTGTTTGTGAAAAAGGGAATAGCTGGAGATCAGGAAAGCAGGAATGAGAGTAGCTAAAAACGTGACAGGATGTCAGTGAAAATATAAAAGGGTAGAAATTAGAAAAACAAAAGGTAAAGCAGGGAAGGGATGGCAAAGAAAAACGGGACAAAAAGGCCAAAGAGAAAACACTACAGTGGTAATAATAAGGTAAAAAAGAGTCTATAAATAAAAGGAAATGGTAGGGAATCAGAAAGAAAAAGGGCAGAGAAGAGCGGGAGGGGAGAAAATGTTGGGAGGGTGGGGGAAGAGAGATGTGAGAGGTTAGGTGAGGCAGGTACCAGATGAATCAGATGTCAAACAGGCATAAGATAGGGATGCCTGCTGTTCCCTTATCTTTTTGTGTGCATGATGGAACCATTGGTAGAGAGAATTCATTATGATAAGCTGATAAGTGGTATGAAAATACCAAAAGGAGAAGTTAAATGTACATTATACATGGATGATGTGAACATACTGGCTCAGGACAATGTATCAATTGAGAGGGTATTGAAGCATACCCAGTGTAAGGAAAGGCTCCAGGGGCAAAGAGAAGCCCAAGGGTAATAATAACCCTTCACTTACCCCAGGTGGGAGAAGGAGCACAGCTGGAGCCCAGGCACCACACCACACTTCTGGAGTGAATGTTCTATCTGGATTGGTGGCTGGGGACAGCAGGACAAGACTTCCTGCACTGAAGGAGGGCAGCTGCAGACAGACAAAAGCATCTGCAAAGCAAAGATGTGGGAGGACTCTCTGGTCAGTGGCTGCTGGCAGCTAACTGTGGGAGAAAGGCACATGCCAATAGGGCCATCCAGAAACACTGAAATCCTCAACAGGCTGCAAGGCCAGCTTGCTGGGTACAGAAGGAAAGACCAGGGGCAAGCAGGTACCTAAGGACTTGGGGAGGTGTGTGGCTTGCCCAAAAATGTGGCAACCCAAGCCAGCTTCTTCCCATGGTGATTGTTTCAGCCAGGGAAGGGACTGATAGCGTAAACTGATGAGGAGGAATCATCCCTGACTAGAAGATGGGAAGAGGCTTAAGTTGATTTTTTTGCCTTGGTTGCTTCCCAAGAAGGAATGAATAAAAAGGGGAAAAGGATTAACCCCAGCTGAAAGAGAAGAGTTAAGTTCATTTGTTTTTTTTCCTTTTCTAGTTCAATTTGGACCATCAAAGTGCCCCTGCAGTTGGGGTGGGGGGGAGGAGGGGGGCAGGGAAGAAGGGGAGAGGTGTCATCCCCTGGATAAAGGGGCAGAGTGGAATGAACTTACCTGTTTGAATTGGCTAAGGAATTGATATGGGGTAGCAAACCCTGAATGAGAAAACGAATAGTGGCCAGGGAATCTTGGTGATATGATAGACAAATTAGGTAGACTAACTTGGGTCTCCTTACCCAGAGACTGCTAGTCCATTAAAGAAAACACACAAGTTGTGTGTGAATGGTGGTGCAGGAAAGACCTGGCCCACTGATTGACCCACCGCCTCCCAAGGGATCAGTTTGGAGGGCCTGACCCAGACCCCAGCCACCCAGGAAAGGCCTATAGTTGGGTCCCCAAAAGAAGAAAATCAAGTTACTATCTGAATGGAGTTAACATCTAGGAAATAGTAAGGGTCAGGTGTAGAGCCCCATGAAGAGATTCCTCCAACAGGCCGAGACCTATCACTAAGCAGAATCAGCTCCCTATCTAAAAAGAAAGATCCAAATTGTGACAGGCAAGAAAACAACACCAGAAAGTGGCTGGAGGATGGCATCAACCCTTCCTGATCCTGATGTCATTCACTGGGAAGATGCCATGCTGGAGAGGACCTAGGTCTTACAGCATCTACCCTGGGCACTGAGGACTACAGTGAAGTGTCAGGGGCAAAATTAAATAAGATGAAAAGTATTGTGATGAGGAATTGGGAGAATTTACAGTAGTTCAGGCTGTGTGTGGTAGAGGGTGTAATCACAATATTGGGAAACTCCATGGACACTAAAGGGAAAGGAATAAAGGCTTGGGAGCAGTTAGAGATAAGAGTGAGACAGATCTGGGGATCATGGAGTGGTAGAACATTATCTTTCAGGGCTAAAGTGGCTGAAGTGAAAACGGTACTTTTGCCAATCATCCTCTACATGGGAGTGGTGTATTCACCATTATGGCAACAGATAAAGAGGGTACAGAGGAAGATATGCGTTTTTTTGTGGGGAAAGTAAAAGAGAAAATGTAGCCAAAACAGAGCTATACAAAGCTAGAGAAATAGGAGGTTAGGGGATGCCAGCTTTGGAAAGCTTTGTGTATATTTACTTTATAAGTATGTTCTGTAAGAGACAATGGATGGAGCAGGGATGCTGTTACCTGGCAGAAAGACCATTAAGAAGATGGGGCATGTATGGGGGAGAACAGAAAAAGCCATGGGTGTGGCAGCCACTGGCCCACTATAAATTAATAGATTGTAAGGGGCTGGAAGGGACCTTGCAAGAGCATTGGGTCCAGACCCCTTGTACTAGGCAGGAAAGATAACTGGGGTCAGGTGACCCCACCGAGGTGACCATCCAGTCTCCTCTTGAAGATTTCCAGGGTAGGTGATTGCACCATCTCTGGAGGGAGTTTATTGCACAGTCTGGACAGCATAACTTTGAAGAATTTTTTCCTAGTGTTAAGCCTGAAATGGTCTTCTGGGACTTTGTGGCCATTACTCCTGGTTTTCTCCAAGGGTGCCCTGGTGAATAGTTGTTCACTGAGCCCTTGATGTATTCCCCTGATATAGTGGTAAGCTCCTACCAAGTCCCCTCTCAGCCTTCTCTTCTTTAGGCTGAAGAGATTCAAGTCCCTCAGCCTTTCCTTGTATGGCTTGCCGTGCAAGTCTCTGATCATATGGGTGGCTCTTCACTGGACTCTCTCAAGCTTTTCCACATCCTTGTTGAAGTGTGGCGCCCAGAACTGTACACAGTATTCCAGCTGCAGTCTCACCAATGCTGAGTAAAATGGAAGAATCACTTCCTTGATTTTGCTTGAGATGCCTTGGTTGATGCATGCCAGAGTATTGTTTGCCCTGCTGGCTACAGCATCACACTGTCAGTTCATGTTCATACTATGGTCTATTATTACCCCTAGGTCTCTTTCAGTTGTGGTGCTAGTCAGTTTGGTGCCACCAAGCCTGTGAGTATGTTGGGGATTGTTCATCCCCAGATGGAGCACTTTACATTTCTCAATGTTGAACTTCTGGTTCCGATCTGCTCAACTTGCTAGCCTGTCTAGTTCCGCCTATATCTGCAGCCTATTTTCAAGTGTGACCATGCTACCCCATAATTTGGGTGTTGTCCATGAAATTGGCTAGTGAACTCTTCACCCCCACATCCAAAACATTGAAAAGATGTTGAAAAGCACTGGACCAAGCACAGACCTCCGAGGGACACCACTGGCACTTCTCTCCAGGACAATACAGATCTGTTCATTATAACTCTTTGGGTCCTACCCTCCAACCAGCTTCCCACCCACCTAACCGATGAGCAGTTAAGTCCGCGATCCCTCAATTTCCCTTGAGAACATCATGGGATACTAGATCAAAGGCCTTTTGGAAGTCTAGGTATACAGTGTCAACCTCCTCTCTCTTATCCAGGTGGTGAGTTACCTGGTTGTAGGAGATGAGATTGGTAAGACAAGACCCGCCTACGACGTAGCCATGCTGGCTGACATTCAGAATCCTACCTTCTGCATGTATATCGCACATAGACTCCTTGATGATTTTTTCCAGAATTTTCCCTAGGATAGAAGTTAGGCTAATTGGCCTATAGTTGCCCAGGTCCTCTCTCCTCCCCTTCTTGAAGATGGGCACAATATTGGCCATCTTCTAGTCTTCAGGAACCTCCCCCAAATGCCATGAGTTTTGGAAGAGTTTTGCCAGAGGTCCCACAATGAGTTTGGCCAGCTCCTTCAGCACTCTCGGATGAAGTTCATCCAGTCCTGCTGACTTATAAATGTCTAACTTTTCTAACTGATCATGCATCAACTCAACATCAACAGTAGGAAGGTGGTCATTCCTACCATGCCCATTCTGAACCTATTCTGGTATGATTTTCCCCTTAGTCTGGTGAAATACCGAAGCAAAGTAGTCGTTCAGGAATTCAGTTTTCTCCTGAGTGTTGGTAACCAACTGTCCTGAGTGGTTAAGCAGTGGCTCCATGCTTCTATTTGTGGTGTTTGCTCCATATGGGCCATGTGTTTTATAGTCACATTCAGTATTGGCTGCATTTAATCAACTTCATAGTTGGTTTCCATGACTGAACATACCCTGCTTTTGGCAGTAGTTTAGTAATAGGAAATGTATTTAATGAGGTTTCCTCGTATGCTAAAGTATGATGAGGGGCTTTTATGCCTAGCTTGATTGAGGAAAAAACCTTGTCATATTTGATTAAATATGGTACTATGCAGCTTCAAGCTATTAGTCTGTGTCCTCCACTCTATAGCGAGAGACAAGATGTTTTCCCTCTTTTTTATGGTAGTCCTTTAAGTTTTTGAAGATTGCTATCATGTCCCCTGTTAAGCACCTTCTCTAAAGCTGAACATGCCTAGTACCTTCACCCTCTCCTCATATGACTTACCTTCTAAGTTCTTGATCATCTTTGTTGTCTGCATCTGGACCCTCTACCTTCTCCACATCCTATCAAAAATGTGTAGTCCAGAACTGCGTGCAGTACTCCAGATGAAGCCTACCCAGTGTCAAGTAGAGAGGCACTAACACCTCCCATGTCTTGCACCTACTGGTTCTATGGGTGCATCCCAAAATCTTTTGTGTGGCTGCATCACACTGCACATTCAGATTGAGTCTGTGATCTACCAAAACTCCCAAGTCCTCTTCCATAGAGCTGCCATCCAGCCAGGTGTCACCCACTTTATATTTGTATTTTTGATTATTCCTCCAGACCAGTTTTACCTTGCATTGGTCCACATTGAACTTCATCCTGTTAGCTCTAGTCCAGCTTTCCAATCTCAATATCCTCCTGAATTGTGCTTGCATCCTACAATGTGTTCAGAATCCTTCCCAGTTTCATGTCATCCACAAACTTGCTCAAGAAGCTTTCTATGCCAGCATCCAAATCATTAATAAATATGTTGAACAGCACTGGGCCCAGGACAGACTCCTGTTAGATTCCACTCAAAACCTCCTGCCATTCTGACATGGATCCATTAACAATTACCCTTTGCTTGTGGCTATTGAATCAGTCTACCTTATAGCCACTTTATCTAGCCCACATTTTTCTAATTTGTTTATGAGAAAGTCATGCCGGACTGCCTTACTGAAGTCCAGATACACTATATATACAGCATGCCCAGGCCTCAGTACTATGCTTCTTGTTTCAGCATGTGCAAGTAGGGGACAAACAGCAGGGATTGGCATCTCAAGAGCAGTGGGAACATATTATGGGCTGCTCTCTGTGAGCTCAGTAACTCTTGCACTTAAAATAACCATATTCCTAGATGATGCACTACTTCCATTGGTGTTTTCTTTATGAAAGAATGGAAATACTTTTGCCCTGAAGGATTATAGAAGAATTTTAACTGTCTGTGTAGAGTGGCCTCATTCTTTCAGGGAATGGAATTTGAGTGATGTAACTGCTTCTGTGCCAACCTTAGGTTCCTCCAGTGTATGATGTTTCCTTTTGTGTTTATGCAGTATTTTAGTTTAGCATTTGGAAATTATGATGTCCTCAAGGGAGCAGAAAACAATGTGCGTGTCTCCTTGTGCTTAAAGAAAAGATGTTTATTAACAAAACTTAGCTCTTTGCAAGATGCTGACTTCTTCTTCTAGGAGTCATGTGAGTTTTTTCATGAGTGCCAGTAGCGGATTTTCAATTAGTGGGGCCCTGTGTGAATTAGCATGACACACCAGCCGCGGGGGAAGAGGTGGTGGCTGGAATTTCCCGATGGAACGGCTGAAGAAGCCCACAACCCGCCGGGCAGGAGGGAGGGCCACAAGCAAAATGCAGGAGGTGCCCCAGGGCCAACCCCCACCCCCAGGCAGCGGCAGCAGCAGCGGTAGGGCCCCCTGTCATCGGGGGCCCTGTGCCACCACGGTTTGTTTCACGGTAAATCTGCCACTGATAAGTGCATGTGTGCATGGGTCTACTATTTACAAGAGGCAGACATCATGCCTGCTTTTCATTCCAACTTGGGGACCATCCACCTGAAAGGAGTACTGGAACATAGGCCATGATTGGGGAGTAGCTCCTAAGATAGCTCCTGAAGTTTAAAAGGATGCTGATTACTTCTTCAGACTGGTCACTACTCAGGTAAGTACTGGAGGAGGGACCTAGCACTACCATACTGTACCTTTACTCACAAAGTCAGGCACCATTTTAAACATGGGACATTTTTATTATCTCTCTCTGTAATCCCACAATGGTGTAGCTGTGTGGGACATGGACTCCTCTGGCACCTTTGACAAACTTACTGAATACATGTGGGGCCAGCCTGCTGAGCAAGAACAAAGTAGTGAGAGAAACTCCTTACCACTCTGAAGTCCCTTTCTCTGGTAGACTGTGAAGGGGTCTGTTCTCTGTTTCTAGGTCAGTGGTGCTCAACCTTTCTTGCCAGCAAGCTGGATGGGCAGTGCCAGCCAGTGGACCAAATCCAGCGCCCAGGGTTGACACTACAGGTCCCATCTGGCAGCACTGAGTGGGTGGGGAGGCAGCCCAGCCCCGATCCAGCCATGTAGGGTAAGGGGGCTTGGCCCAGACCTGCAGGAAGTGGGGGTGGGGAAGGGAACATGACTTGGTCCCAATTCAGCCCCTCAGGGGGAGGGAGCATGGCCTGGCCACGTGGTGCAGAAAGGGGTATGACCCAGCTCCACCCTGCCTAGTGGAGGGAAGGGGATGTGGCCCAGCCTTGCAGTGAGATAGACAAGGGGGCATGGCCTGGCCCCTAACCAGCTGCACAGGAGGAGGGGGTATGGTCCAGCCTCACAGGGAGGAGAGACAGCCTAGACCCAGTCTGGCTGCACTGAGGGAAGAGGGTATGACCCAGCAAAGATCTGGATCTGCAGGGGGAGGGGGTAATGCTGGCTCCAACCCATGGTTTTAAATTTTGGCAACAGGAAAAAAGCAGCAGTATTAACTACCACTGCTCCCTCCCACCTAAATGCCCTGACCTGTGTGGAACCCCACAGGCACAATCCCAAGGCTCCACAGGCTGGAAGTTCAGCACTCCTTTTGTAGGTCAAGTGATGTAGTTGTCACGTCAGACAAGGCCTTAGAATCACAGAAGATTAAGGTTGGAAGAGACCTCAAGAGGTCATCTAGTGATTTTAGTCCAACCCCCTCCCCCCAAAGCAGTACCATCCCCAACTAGATCATCCCAGCCAAGGCTTTGTCTAGCTGGTTCTTAAAAACCTCCAAGGATGGAGATCCCACCACCCCTCTGGGTAACCTGCTCCAGTGTTTTACTACCCTCCTAGGGAGAAAGTTTTTCCTAATATCTAACCTAAACTTCCCTTCCTGCAACTTGACACCATTGCTCCTTGTTTTGTCATCTGCCATCACTGAAAACAGTCTAGCTCTATCCTCTTTGGAACCACCCTTCAGGTGTTGAAGGCTGCTATTAAATCCCCACCCCCAGTCTTCTCTTCTCCAGATTAAATAAGGCCAGTTCCCCCAGCCTTTCCTCATTAAGTTATGTGACCCAGCCCCTTAACCATCTTCGTTGCCCTCTGCTGGACTCTAATTTGTCCATAACCTTTCTGTATTGGGGGCCCAAAACTGGACACAGTACTCCAGATGTGGCCTCACCAGTGCCAAATAGAAGGGAATAATCACTTCCTTCGCTCTGCTGGCAACACTGGTACTGATGCAGCCCAGTATGCCATTAGTCTTCTTTGCAACAAAGGCACACCACTGGCTCACAGTCAGCTTATTGTCCACTGTAACCCCCAGGTCCTTTGAATGAGGCCTTTGTCACTCAAAGCCTCAAGTTCTGCCAGAGCAAGACATTTTGCCTCACAGCAGCAAGACAAAGAAAGCCTGATGGAGAGGTTCTGTATCTGGGGCATGTATGAGCTAATGCCTCAATACTACAGGAGCAATTCACCTCAATAGAGGGAGAGTGGTGGCAAAAATTGCTTTCTACCAAATTATCAGTAGAGATGAAGAATGGAATTCTGTTACCCTTTAGGAATCTAAATGGGATTTACTCAGCTGCTTCACTGGGATTTTGGGCACTTAGACAGTTTGCTTTTCTGTTATCCCTGCAGTGTGGAAGCACAGACACACACACATATACTGAGCATGCCAGCTGGGTAGCTGAGCCAGCTGGGTAACTGTTTGGCTGCATATGGATATACACTGGCATAAAAACAGGAGAATGATCCTTCCATTTTGTAGCTCTAGTTGCTGAGTGGTTAGGCCCCCACAGACGGGGTTTGCGCCCTTAGTGCTTTCACTTCCCAATAGTGCTCTAACCCCAAAGTCACAGGTCCTATATCATTGCAACACTTCTTCTGAAGTGGGGCCACTGCTCCTTATATCTAATAGTCATTTGAAAGGGGATGGAGGGCAGTAGACTAGGGAAGTTTCTGACCTATTGGGAATAAAGGTGTGGACTAGAACCCAGTCAGCATTCTTCTCAGGCTGTGGCCATTTTATTGAGCTACACATACTTGGTTTCATTGCCAGGCCCCCATTTCTCACTCTGGCACCTCAAACTGCCTCACCCCCACCAATCCTTGGTTTTTATCTGGCTGAATCTTCATGACTTAGGCCAGGGATGTCCAACATTTAAGCAGCTAGGGGCTGTGGCAGTTGAGGCTATATACACAGGCACTGCCCCCGCTTCTGCTATCTCCATCCATGCAGTGCACAGATGCTCCCATTCCCTCTCCCCCTCCCCTATGCTCCACCATGTTGTACATACACAATACCCCGCCCCTGCCATTCACACAGACATTTCCTCTCCCATTCCCCTACTGTAATATATCACACCATATGAAGAGGCTTCCTCCACCTCCCTTGCTGCACTGCACCTCTGTGCTATGCACAGACAACCTCCCCCCACCCCACTCTGCACAGTGCCACATGTATGTCGTTCAGCTCCCTCCCAAGCTCCCCATATTGCAGGCTGCACCACTCCACATCACCCAGGTAGCAGGGCAGGATGCAAAAACAAGGGAATCAGAGCTTGGAGATTCTGGCTGCTGCAGTGGGAGTGGTGGCTGGGCAGGAGACTGAAGGCTGCAAACTGACCCTTCACAGGCCACGTGCAGCCTGTGGACCACCCATTGGACAGCCTTTATTCATTTGCATTGTGTATGTGCACACAGCCAAAGAGGTGCCCAGCCAGTGCATGTCCAGTGATTCTCAACCAGGACTCAAAACACCCCTCACTGGATTTGAGGTTCCCCACCAGAACTTTTGTGAATTGAACAACACCCTATTTCAAAAGTTTTACGGTGCTCCTTGCAGAATGGCGAAACAGTAGGGGTAGAGGATCATCCAGGCAGAGACAAGCCTGAGCCCGCACTTACTTGTTTATCTCCTCACACCTCATGGCATCCTTCAAAGGATCTAGTGACACCCCAGGGTGCCATGGCACTCTGGTTGACAATCACTGGCATAGTCTACCAAACATACTCAGTATATATACTACCCAGGTACTAGAATGGCATCCTGTGTGTGAATGCCAAAAGACCATTTATGTAGCTGGAAAACTGTCATGTAGGTATGCGCACAAAGGGCAGCAGAACTTTACCCTGGAGCAACAACTTTTTCCACTGTCCAAGACAGAAATTTGGCAGACTGACCTTAAGAGCAAGCCTTAGTTCTAGAACCACCAGCAAGATTAGGCTACATCTGAATTGCACAGGTGAGAGGCCTTACCTACTTGTCATAAATGTAGAGAGAGACTGTGCAACAGGAATCTGTTCTGCCTTGGGGAGTATTGCCCTGACTAAAAATGTTTAACTCCCTTCCCAGAATCATACAGAAGTGCTGTAGAAGAACATTAGCAGCTCAGTTTATAAAGGAAACAGAACCTGAACTTAAACACAGACTGAAAACCTTTGCAAATATTGCAAATGATGCAGAAATTGAGGAGCAAAGAAGTAAACTGAGAAATTCAGGCAAGCATGTGAAAAAGAATCTACCCAAATATAAAGCTGGGTTTTTACATGAAGAGTCTACAGGACTGTTAAGTAATGATGGAATGACAGAGACATCAACACCTGCTGCTTCAAATCCTTCTCCTGACCGCACATGGCCAAGTGAAGTAGAAACTAGCTTTGAAGAAAGGCACCATGTTCCAAAAGGACTGCCTCCTAATCGGAAGATGTTGGCTAAGATACTGAGCCACAAAGTGTCTTAATTTTTCCATGTACTATACAGTGAAATGTAAGAACAGTTGTGATCATATGTTGTAAAATACAGCACTAGGGACCTTTTCTAAAAAAGGTGTTCAAGCAGTGTCCTTAGGTTCATGATCTTAGGAATCCTCACTTTTTTATAATCTGCAATAAGTCTTATAATGGGATTTCCTGGGGAAAAATTTCAGAAAGAAAAAGTTCTTGTAATGATTGCTGCCATCTGTTAAGCATGTTAGCGCTTGAAAAAGTGAAGAATTGGCTAACCAATTATTGAGGACTAATTGGAGTACATTCCTACTGAAAGATATTTGTGAAGGAGAGAGACGTTTCAGTATATGTAACTTTCCACAAGTTTTCTGGTTTAAAATATATTTACATGTTTGTAAACATCCAGGAATTTAAAGATAATGAACTAACAGACGTAATTTCTTACCGTCTAATAACATTATAGAACCAAAGTAAAAGTTAAGTTCCAGTTATACACAATCTGATAATTTGACAAGATATTGTACGTTCGTAAGTTAATAAAAATCACATAAAATTGAGTATCTAGCATTTGAATGTTGCTTTAAATGCTTTGCAATGTGTCTTAGGCTCAGAGTAAATTTAGAGAAATTTAGAACTGCGAATGATTACTCCTGTTCAAAACTGATCATCCGAATGAAAGTCATTGTGACTTTAGGTGGCAGTAATGTTTAAAATACATAAAAATGATAAGAGGTCTGTTTCCATCTGTCAATTTGTATAAGAAAAGAAAAGGTTTTGAAAATAAAATTAGTGACAGAAATCTTATGAGTATATACTTATTAACATCCACTCATTTAATATTCTTTAAAAATTACTCTAGTAGCTCAATATATTGCACAACATCTACTATGCGACTGAAATCAAGTTTTGAATACATAGGCCCCAATTCTGCAAAACATCTAGCAATACGAGTATTGTTGTTCATATAAGCTGCCCCATTCCTTTCCAAGAATCCTAAAAGAGCAGTTTGTAAGGATTAATAAAACCATGAACTCTGAGATAATTGCAAGAACTAATCATCATAAAAGTGTTACTGCCCGATATAGACAATACATTTGGAAAACTCCATTAACCTCTAAACAACCTTTGTTTTTTCCTTCAAGAACTATCCGTACAATGTGTGATGTAACTGACAACCTCATGATGCCAGAGGACGACTTTGGGCATGCCTCCATGTCCAATATCTGACTTAAGAGGTCCAGTTCTGGACCAACTCCAAAACAAAACAAAAAAGATTTATGCATGTGTCAACTGAGTCATGTTGGCCAAACAATGGAAAGTTTCCATTGTTTTTCTGAGCATTTTCCAATTTTTTTCTCGGATCTAGATAGATTTCTGCTCAATCTGTAACAGTAGACTCTAAGGTAAAATAGAGTCAAAAAGTCCAAGGCAGAATCGATTCAATCTTTGCAGGTTTTTCTGAGCTGTGTAGATTGAACCAATAAACTGAACTGGCATTCAGTTTTCAACTAGGGAAGGCAGGCAGAGACCTGCACTGACCCAGGCCAGGAGGCAGGGGTGTGATTCACCCTGCATGGCTGGGTTGGTATGAGTCACTAATGCACAAGGGAAAGGGGCATAGGCAGAGGGAGAAAAAAAATGTTTGGGGAGATTGTGTGTATGCATGCATGCATGCTCCACCATGCCCTGCAACCCCCCCCCCCCCCCCAAGCAGGTAAGTCTGTGACGGAAGGGGAGGTGGGGGGAGAGAAAAGGGCCATGCAGGGGCAGATCATGGTCCCCACAGTGAGGGAGGGAGTGGGTGACTGGGGCCCCCACTGGGCTGGGTGGTGAGACAACTGGAGCTCAGGCGGCTCGTCCAGGAGTGCTGGGGGTTGCACGCCCCCTGGCAGAGGCCCAGGGTGGCACGTTCCCCCCGATCTGTGCGCGAGGCAGAGATGGCTGTCGCTGTGTGCTGCGCTTTGCATGCCGCTGCCCTCTGAAGTCACACAGACAGAGTCCTCAGCATAACCCAGTGGCAGCAGGCATGTGGCGTCATGCCGCTCCCAGGGTAACTGCAGCAGTGCACAAAGTGCAGCCTGCAGCAGCAGCTACCTCCACCCCACACAAAGAGCGGGGGTGAGGGGGGGGTACGTGCTCCCTGGGCCTCTGCCAGGGTGCCTGCAGCGGCAGGAGCCCCCCATGCCCCTGGACAAGGCTCCGATTGTTCCACCACTTGGCCCAGACAGGGCTCCATTCACTGGAGCCACTGCCCCTGCCTGTGCTCTACTCCTTTCCTCAATGTGGGGGCCTTGATCTGCGCTCCCCCCCAGCCCCTCCCTTTCACAGAACAGAGACTGATACTTGCCAACCATGCTGGACTGCAATCCTGGCTGTGTGTGCGCCCCTCCCCCCTACTGCAACTTCCCAGAGCCCATGTTTGGGGAGGGGCTGAGCCCCTTTAGCCCCAGCCTTTCATCGCCTATGGAAAGTGTGGGGAGGGGATGAAGCCCCCCACCCTGGTCTCGGGCCTGTGAGATGGGTTCTTCCCCATTGTGTTGTCCAGCATGTCCCGTCAGAGCCTGGCACCAGTTGCAGCCAGCAAGACACACCAGGAGGCCCAGGGAGTTTGTGCTGGGCAGTGGGGCCCAATCCTGATTTCTATGCAGATCTCCCATTCCTGATGCCTTGTGCAAGCTCCCCAGGCCACCCGGCATGCCTTGCTGGCTGCTGCTCGTGCTCAGCTCCAGCAGGACGCACCAGGCAGCCTGGGGGAGGGGTGGGGGTAGGGCTTGTGCCAGGTGGCAAGGGTGGAAGTGCTCCACAGAGAGTAGGATCAGGCCCTGCCACCCAGCACACATTATAGCAGAAATTAGCTTTATGGGATGCTGGGGGACTGGGACATAACTTGAGTCAGGAGGTGATCTGGGACAGAAGTTCCATGGACTAGTTTAATATAAATCAGTTAGATCTGCTACTACATCCACCCAAGTTTATTTTAAACCAGGTTCAGCCACTTTGTAACCAATTTATACGCGCTGAACTCCTGTTTTGTTACAGGTTTAAACCAGCTTCCGGTCACTTATACCAGTTTCTATGCAACTTCTGTCCCTAGCCAAATTTGTAAAACCCATCTGAAACCTTTATCAGTTTTCTCCTATTAGGCCCAGATTTCATAGCTTGGAGGTACAACTTGATTCCTCTTTGGTTCTTGAATCTCTTGTCCTAGTGTTTCTCTCATTCTGAGTTTCTATGCAATAAGCTTTTTTGTGAGAGTCAGAAGAATCAGAATTGTTTTACCATTTCCTTCCCCAAACTAAAAATGCACTTTTAAAAGAAATATTTGCTTGTTGGTCCAGTAAGTTAGAAGAAAAGCCTAAAACCTTTGCAGTTTCTTGGCTGTTCCTCAGGAATTGGGAATTATCTTCATCTATACTTACACAGACTGATCAATACATCTTGGACTTTCCTCATTATTTTCTTACTGAGCATACACTTGGTTTCCATTCGTCTGTGAATTCACAAATGTCCAAAGATTTGGATTTTGCTCTTATAAAATTTATGATTCATTTGAATAAGAGGGTAATATATTTTCTGTACTCTCTCTTATTGAAGATGATATTGCCATCGGTGCAAAATAATACAATTATTAATATACAGTGTATTCAACAAGGAAAAGGTGGTTTAACATTTCATTCAAATTCTTTTTATAAAATGGCTTATGACTTAAAGTTACTTAACTATCATGTTCTTCCTATAGATATCAAGATGTACCAGCTGAAGCAAGATTGAACATGCTAGATCTTAAAAGGATGATTATTATTTGTAAAGAACTAAAGCACTGAATAAATCTCATATGCTTGTAACTTTCCAACAGGTCCAAAGGGCCAAGACCATTCAGTTTAATGACTTTATACACTTAAAGACATTATAAACACAGTGGAGGATTCCCAGAAACAGGTGGATTAACAATATATTCTGAAAGAATGGCTTCAACAGGTATTTGCATAAAAATGCCCCTTTCTCCCCCACCAGCCCCTGATATGCCTTAATCTTCCAGTGACATTTGATGGAAACTTTCAGCCTACACTTGTATCTATCTGCCTATCTGTTAGTATGTGAAAATGGCATTATGCAATAATATTGATTGACCAAGTTAATTTGTTTTGGCCCTAAATGTTTAGTTACAACTGGGATCATAATTCTACCACTGATCTGTGTGCACTCCTACTGACAGAGGGGATTCTTCTTCTGTGGATTAAAGATTATGTTTGACCATAATTTTGCAGACCTGGAAAATAATGAAAAGATATACAGTAGCTCAATTTTCTCCACAAAACAAATGTGCTGCTTCCGGTATACTGTGAAGTGATAGAAAGTTACTGCAAAAACAGTAACTTTGAATGTACTTTGATGCATACTTGGACTTAAAAACACTCTCTAAAATGTATGGAGAATTTTATAAAGTTAAGTATGTGTTCCTAAGTACACGTGAGAAAATAAGTTCTTTTTTATTAAAATAAAAAAGGCTTTGATACATTTGCATTTCAAAGATTTAACAGAAAATAATTTCTACAAACATGCTACAGTTACATACAGATGTTCCAAAAGTTTTCAGTGCCTTCTTAAAAAGTTCAAAATTTTGGCAAAATTAGTTTTTTCTGTATATGCTTCAAAAGTTGGCTACTATAATACTGATACACAAAACTTCATGTAGACTAGGTTCAGGTGCATAAAACGCAATAAGTAATAAAATGTAAGTTCTCTATAAAACATTTAAACATATTTAAAGTATAAATTTAATTAGATAACATGCAAATACTGCAATATTTCAAATGGGACTTATAAATATAGATTGAAATTATTTATAATTTTGCATCCAATAAGAAAATCTGTTATGTACAAAGTTGTAAAAATGAACACATTTCTTCATTTAAGTAAGGTACTGGCTTAGCACATGATTGTCATTTTACAAAAATGGGGCCCAATATCCTCCAAATACTTAGACACACATAAGAATATTTACTTACACATGTAAGTTTCCTGGAATAGGCCCATGGCTACTTCATTTCCTTCATAATAAAATATGAAAATATAAGTATTTACAAGGAAAATGACTCAACAGTTTTTGGTAAACTAAGTAGCAGCAATTCATTTCTTTCAAAAATTGATGGTTAAAATAGGCACATGCTTACTCTCAATGATACACACTTAGATCATATAAAAATAACACTTTTGAATAATCTTAATACGGTATTTGTTTGCAGCTGAAAGTAATTGTATAACAACCCCATAACCACAACATTAGAATCTTGTAAGGCATTTTTATGGGAACCAAGTATTTTAAAGAAAACAATTATGCTTGGAAAATTATGACTAGTGGTTAAAAGGTGAGCTGTCCTTTGGATTATTTCAAATAGTCTTAATTTTTAACGAAAAGGTGTACATGTATATGTTAACAATTTTTTCTTGTATTTTGTTGGGCTGAACTGATCCTTTCCTTCTGATTAAAATTTCTTGTTCACCAACAAGATAGCAATTCTGAATGTCCTTCGCAGCGTAGAAAAAAATACAATGCTTACTTCGCACATTTTCTAAGCAGTTATGTATTGTATATAACTGCCAACAAGGTGAATACGAAGCTCAAGAATAGGGTATAAAGCACAGGCATGGCTTTTATACAGGGAGAAGATATACTTAATGAAACTTGCACTTGGGATGCAATAAGTGCTGATAATGGCACATGGGATGCTAAAGTTGGGCTGTCAGAATTTATCAGCGATTCTATCTTTTCTGCTTCTTTATTGCAGGCTTCAATCTAGGAAAAAATAAATTAAAAAGTTAGTAATTCTCTTCTGAACATATAGAAGTTTGATATAAAATGTCTGATCAGCAAAGTATAGGATGAGAAATCTCTGAATTATTCAAAGTTAGTCCAATTCATGTTCCCATGATCACTGTTAGTTTTTAAAAACTATCCTGCAACTACACTCTGTCCTCCCACTGCCACGTGCCTTAAATTCATAAACGCTACCATTGAAATCCCACTAGGGCAAGAAATATAATCATACATCCACACACCCAGGAACAGAAAGCCAAGTTGTAAGTGATTTTTTAGGGATTTAAGTGACGATAAATGCTACACAGATGACCAAATATGAATGCCTCGATGACCAAAAAAGAATAAAATGCCACCCTTAATGCATCTACTTGTGTAATGTTCCATCATCTGAACCTTAAAATTCAATCACAAAGAGAGAGAGGAGGAAGAGCGCCCACTCATCTTTGTATTAACAATTTTTCTTGGAGTCAAATGGGGTAGAAGAGGATTGCACCTTGACGCCTAAATCTGCTTACACACCTAATATGTGTAACAGAGTCTGGGCCTAGGAACCTGTTCCCCCACTGGCTCCCTTTGGCCATGAATGCTTCTCCTTGGCCTCTTTTGTGTGTCTAGTGCTTTTCAATCTACCCAGTCCCAAAGGATTGCAACCATTCTGCAGAGTCGGAAGAGATACGGTATCAAACATAGGTGGTATCTTATAAATTACTTGTTTCAGGGATTAAATCAAGTAGATTTTAGTGCAGTTCACCAGGCCTTAGCTAGAACAATCGACTACATTATATTTTCTACAAAGTAGCAAAACAGGTTAGATTTCTGGCCACTGGTATACACACCCATGTCATAATTTTAGGAACTCTCTGTCCAATTCATTTAAAATGTTATAGAATGATTCATTGTCCGTTTCAGTCTTCAGCCAAACCTTCTTGAAGACAATTTGATTTTTTTCATGAGTTTATATTAATGGAGATGGGAGGCAAAATTAGGCTTATATTGGTTATCCAGCTGCAGTCTTGACTACAACCAAATTGTCACAACCCAAAGTTGTGGTTTTTTGTTTGTGTGTGCGCTTCGGCACCGCTAAATTATTTCCCGCCAATTTGTCGCTTTCTTTGCACGGTAGAGTTCTCTGCTGCTAGAGAGAACTCTGGTGCAGCAGGGAATTTCCCGCCGGATTGCAGCTTCTTTGCAGTGTGCATCTCTTTCTTGCACCGTAGTGATACACGTTGTAAAGAAGTTCCCGCCATTTGTATTTGGATTCTCGCCACGTTATTGGCCGATTCCTAATTTAGGCACACGTGGCGGCTAGCGATTGGCTTGCTAGCCGTACAAAAGGCTTAGGTAGTTTCCGCCCAAGCCGGAGGAGGGAGGACGAGAGAGATTTTGTGTGAAGGTCTCCAAGCGCTGCGGACCCTCGCGGACCCGACGCGCCTCCCCTAAGCAGGCAATAATAGAGGCAATAGAACTGAGCCTACGGAGCTTTCGCTTCTCGCCTCTCCCTGTCGCCGAGCGCAATCCTAGACGTATCCCTTTCCTGTAACTTCGGACCCGCGGAGCCTAAGTAACTCCGGGGAAACTTTTCGAACCCAACTTAACCGGACCCGCGGAGCCTAGCAAACTCCGTGGGAGCAATCGATTTGTCAGAGTCCTCCAACGAGGGTTCAAGCGGGAGCTGTGCCTGGAAATCTGCCCAGCCTACACCAATACCATCTTTGGGTGTCAGTAAATAATCTTTTCAATCAACCATTACGCCTCCGTAACTAGTTCTAACTCGCGTGCGCTAAACCGCCCCGCGGTTCTCTCCAGCCCTGCGTGCCCGGGCTGCTGGCCACAGCCCGTGTGCACCGAAGACGGGTCCGGTACGACCCCGGTTCGCTCCCGGCTCGCCCCCGGTGGCCAGAATGGGATTGGAATCACCGCCGCACATGGCGACGAGGGCAGGATCGGGGCCCGGCCTGCACACAAATAAATTCAACAACCCCACAGTATTAACTAGAGGCTTCCAGGCATACAACATTCAAGGCAAATAAAAACTAAAACCAACGTGGTTTTGCCATAAAGCTAATTTCTGCTACAATGTAAGCAGATGCAATGCTAGTCAAGTCAACTGAATTCCAGGCACTGCCACTAGACTTTACTTGCCCATCCAGGAAATGAACACACAAAATTAATTTATGAAGAAAAAAAGGAAATGGAATGTTTTAAAATATACTACAGTCTGAGGAAAAGGAATTGCCTGGGTAATATCTGTGTTGCAGAAGGAGCAGAAAATAAGTTACAGTCCACTTTTCACCCCCTTTTTAAGCTAAGCCTTTATTTTTTAAGAAACACATGTCAACACAGCCTCAGTATAATTACATGCTCTTACCAGAGCTTGAAAAATCTATCGGAAGTACCAGCAAAAAGCCAAGGGCATTTTTAAAAAACAAAACATGATATTTCACTCTGGACCTGCAGGGTTCTGATCAGCAAAATGTGAGAATCAAACAACTGCTCCAAGAAAAGACAGACACTACTTATTTGAAGCTTGTTATTATTGTGGCTGGTCCAAGCTGCTCCCAGCAAAAACAGCGTAAAGGCTTTGGTCTTGGTTTAGTGATCTGTATACAGAGCTTAGTATTGTCAACTCTGTGCATTTGTTCGCTAGCACAAACTAGCAATACCACCACATGCTAGGCAGCACCTTGTGCCGTATGGACCTACAGATCCTCAAAGGTCTTTGGGAACCTCAGAGCACCCTGATAATGAGGGCAGTAAGAAAGAGAGGGAAGTAGAGAAGCAGGTTCTCAGCAGGTGAGAGCTGTCATAGCTCCACGAATCAACAGATTATGGTAATGTACAAACATCTGAAAACTGGCTGGTTGTCAACCAAATCCACGTCTATATTTAGCATCAAGATGTGCATTGCACTTTATGTATTTAGGGTGAAATCCTGTTTCCCTTTGCCTGTTTAAATGGCAGTTATTTGAATTGGGATTCTGTTCCCTGAAAGGGTAAATCTGCATGCACAGACAACTACTTATCTGCGTACCTGAGTACAAGTCCCAGAAAGAAGCGGGATAAGGTTCTCCCATGTTTTAACTACAAAAGCTGAGTGCTTAGGGCATTTGCTTATGATTCCAGAGACCCAGGTGATAAAGCCTCCTATCCAGAAAGGTTTCAACCAGTATTTCACTGCTTTCCTAACAGCATTCAAAACACTATGGATGCCTATATATGAGCAGTGAGGTTGCTCCAAACACACTGTAATTAGAGCAGACTCAATTAATCGAGTCTGCTGGAGTCCAGCACGTCATGCATTAGCATCCCTGCACTGAAAAATGGTGGCGAGGGTGCTTTAACTAAAGCTTGTTCAACGACCTTTAGTTAAAGCGCCCCCACCGCCATTTTTCATCATGGGGATGCTGATACTCAAGATGCTTTTGGTGCTTTAATTAAAGCTGCTCTCAGAGCCTCTCTAATTAAAGCTGTTCCCCTCCCAGAGCACGTCTATAAATGTCCCACAGGCCAGGTCTTTGCAATAATCCTCCCAAGCCACTATTCATTGTTTTTAAGTTACCAGAAAAAACAGAGGAAGGGCAATACCACAGAGAAGTTTCTGCTTCACTGGAAGCAAGGCTCCAGGCAAAAATCTGGGTCTCACTCTGCCTTTTCAAGGAGCTCCCATTTCACTGAGCCACACAAACTCTGGGTTGCTCTCATCCTCATGGCTCCATGCATTTCCCTCTCTAGACTGCCCAAGAGGCCAGTGCTGGAGAAAAGGTACATTGAAGAACCACCTACATATTGCCTGACCTGTGGAGTGGTCAGGGTATTGTGTTAGGAGGTCAAGAAATTGCATGTTCAAGCCCCCTCTGGTCAAGGGGAGGGCTCTAGAACCTGTGTCTCCAGTTTTCCAGGTAGGTACTCTAACCACTCAGCTACTGGGACTAAAACAGAGAGTCCCCTCCTTCTCCATCTAATACCAGTTGGCCATGATTTTGGCTGGGGGACAATAATATGCCTACATAAGGAGTGAGCATACATAGTCATGTATATGCCAGGCCAGTCAGGGAGCTTTTTTTGAGTGCTCCATTTATGTCCATAGTGCCAGATTAGGGTCACTGGGCAGGGTTCACTGGCCAGTACACAGGTCCAGTCCAGCATATCCTGTGCCAGCCTCCCATGCTGCATGTGGTGTGCACAGCTGGTCCAGCACTGCCAGCCCCGTGCAGAATGAGCCCCAGAGTGGAGCTAGTGTTTGCTACACATGGAGCTGGACACATGACTGCATGAGACACAATAAGCCAGCACAGTGCACACTGCATGTAGCATCCTGCTGGACTGGCTCTGCATCCTGGCTCTGGTGCAGTTTTACCCAGACCAGTCCTGCCCCAGAGCCAATGCACAGGGTCAATCCAGCACAGGTGCTGCAAGTAGCACATTCCCCAGACCAACCTCCTGTGCCACAGTCACAGCACTGGGTCTAGGCCCCTGTGCCAGACCAGCTCTGTAGGCCACATAGTATGCAGGGCTGGTTTGAGACACATGGACTGAATCATAGGGCTCTACAAGCCACATCCAGCCTACAGGCTATATGCTTGACACCCATGACACAGTGGGTGCAGACACTATTCACATGTCCACGCCGCCAGGATGCAGAGTTGCTACCCACACACAGATGTGAAAACTGCCACTTAGATGACCAAAGCCAAATAAACTTTTACCTGTTGGCAAATATTTCAGCATCAGACTAATGGCCCAATACTATAAATTCAGATGTAAAAATGCATTTATTAAGTGCATGACAATCACTGTGAAGCATCTTCTGGAATATTGGGGGGGGGGGGGGAGGGGGAAGAAAGTAAACCCAATATCTTTTATTAGACCAACTCAAATAGTTGGAAAAATTCTTCTTTGTACCCAAAAGCTTGCAATTACCCTGGTCAGGCAGAGGATGTGCCTACAGATGGTATGTGCCCTTCCTGGATGGAGTAGTAAAACGGCCAGAGGCCAGTATGTATGCAAGAAACCCAGTCGGTTAAAATGTAAATTGAGGTGGTCAATGGGTGAGAGACAGGTGGAGGGGGTGGGAGGGTAGAAGGGGAATGAATGTAGCTGTTGTCAATGGATTGTGGGGGGAAAAGGGAAATGAACATAGCTGGTAACCTTCTGGAATATTTTTCATTCTAAAATTAATAACAATCTTTTCTTTATTCATTTTCCTATTGTGAAAAACAGCTCATAGTAGGTAGTTCATAACATTTGGAATTATTTTATTGTGTTTTTAAATTTAAAAACATCTGACTTTAATGAAAAGGTACATAGTTTGTAGCATTTTCTTTTCTTTTGCATCCTGGTCCTGCACTGACAGCCACCTTTTCATTTAAAGCCTCTTACAAAAACAATAGGCATGTCAAATGCATCCACTTTCTCTTCTGTATGAGCTGAAACTGTTAGATCCAACCACTAGGCCTGTTCAAAGTGGCTAGTATTCACTTTGGATACAGATTCAGCCGATTCAGGGGACAATGATTCGATTCAGTGATTCAAATCACTGTCCCAAATCAATTCCGCAGAATTGGATTCAGAGATTCAGTCACCACCAAATCAGCTGAATTAAACAGACCCCATCCACCTCCCACAAACCCTCAGCCCTGTCAATGGCTGCCCCTCCCGGCCCCAGCATCCCAGCTCTTAAAAAAAAATAATAAATGCCCCACATTCACCAGCTCTTGCTAGGCAAGGAGGATCCTTGCTCCCCCCCACTGCCCCGCGCTGTGTGGGGGGCTCTGCCATGAGCCCCCATGGCCACTGCAGCAGCCAGTGAGTGCGGGGCTTAAAAAAAAAAGCCCGGGCACTGGGGCCAGGTGGGGCAGCCATTGATGGGGCTGAGGGCTTGTGGCAGAGCCTCCCATACAGCTCAGGGCAGTGGGGGGGGAGGGGGGGGGGGGCAGCAGGGATTGCCCCCTGCCTGGCAGGAGCCAGTGAGTGCAGGTCTTTTTTTTTCTTTTAAACAGTCAGTATGCTGGGGGTGGGTAGGGCAGCTATTGACAGGGCTGGGAGAGTGGGCAGGCGTCAGGGGGCACTCAGGAG
This sequence comes from Alligator mississippiensis, assembly GCF_030867095.1. Classification (NCBI taxonomy): domain Eukaryota; kingdom Metazoa; phylum Chordata; order Crocodylia; family Alligatoridae; genus Alligator; species Alligator mississippiensis. Next base: position 81,355,519 of record NC_081828.1, on the reverse strand, counting down.
GGCTGGGGGAGCAGGCAGGGGATGGGGTCTGGCAGGGGTCCCCCCACAGTCCCCATCCCCCTCTACTTACTGGCATGGAGTCCGGGTCCAGCTCCTTGTGGTGGCAAGCGGGGACTGCCTAAATCTCTCCAAAGCTCTCTGAATCTTTTCAAATTGATTCAGAGAGCTTCAAATTGATTCAGACCTTTTTATTGGTCTCCTGATTTGATTCAGAGATTCGGCCGCCGAATCAGGCCAAATCTCCTCCAAACTGAATCAACATCCAAAGCTTCACAGAGCCCTACAAACCACCAAAGTAGTCCCAGCACATTCATTATGTGAATGTCCCAGCTGTTTTGTTCTTACACATTTCGTTTTAAAAGGTTAAATTAACAAAGAAATGTTCATAGTATAGAGTTGAAACATAACATCTATTATTCTATAACACATGCTGCTATAAATAGAAATTTAATAATATATTCTACCTGCAATGGTTTGGGGTTTTGGTCAACTGGGATGATAAGTATCACAATTTCAGATTCTATACTTAAGTATCCAAACACATCACATTGTGGCACTGAAACATGTAGACGGATTTTTTGAAGTATTTCAAGTACAGTTATTGGTTTTTTATTTGTAACCTGGAAGAAAAATGAGAATTTTACTGTTCATGTGATATTACATTAAATTACATTTCTCCTCTACAGAGGTGGTATCATGCTAGGAAACAGTTGTCTACTGTGCAGTAAATTTACTACCTGCATATGAGTAGTAAACCCCGTACATGTACAGGTAGTAAATGCCTGCCCAGTAAATCCAAATAGTATTAATTGCACGTGTAGATGTGCCCAGAGACTCTGAGGAACTTCAAAGAAAAGACATAAATCTTGGCTCCTTTCTGCTTTTGGAGTAGTTGACATACAGACCACAATTGATAGGCGAGGTCTATAGTATGTTTCAATCCTGGAGATCAGGGTAAAATCACAATACATTAGGATTTAGAGGAAATGCAGATAGGACTCAGCGCTGGCTATAAGACTTTTCTGTGTCATTGGAGGCTTTCACAAAATACCTTAGAAGAAAATAATTTCAGGTAGGCATTCCTAGCCTTCAGAAAAAAGCACAGTGTTCACAGAAATGCAGCTGATAGCACAGTGCAACTATACCCTGTATGTGAACACTCATCATAAGAAACTGCATACTTGGCAATAATTAGCAGTTTCTAATTAATTGTATTTCTGGAAATAATGCAGAAGCAAGGATTGGGGGGGGGGGGGGGGGGGGGGGGGAGGAGATGCATTTTATTGGAACTGTGCACATTGTGCCCAAAACGTTGTCTAACATCTCTCTCAACTATACAGAAGTCCCAATTAGGGTTACCATACATCCGGGTTTTCCTGGACATGTCCTCTTTTTTGGTCTCCTGTCCTCGCGACTGGGCGGATTTTTAAAATGCAAGTGTATGTCAAGGTTTTTGTTGGGCCTCCACTTTTCCCAAGCACTAGCAGCTTGGTGGCTTGGCCCTGGGAGTAGCGGGCAAGGTGATTGGCTGCCAGGGGTCACGTGCTCTGCACTCGGGCCCCAGCAAACTGCTTCCAGGTATGTGAAGGAGCTGCGTCGGCAGCAGCACTGGGAGGCAGTGGGCTGCGGGTTGGGAGTGAGGGCTGCAGGTCAGGAGTGAGAGGTACTGGCAAGGCTGGGGGGCAGGGACTTAGGAGTGAGGGCCAGAGGCAGGGCACAGGCATATCACAAACCCCTCCAACAATCATATACCCCTCCTCCCCCCTACCCCAGTTGTCTTCTTTTCTGATCCAGGAAATATGGCAACCCTACAATAAAAGCTATTACTCCCTGAAAAGAAACCAACCAAACAAAAAAAAAAAAACCCCTTGCTTCGCACACATTTCCTGGACTATCACAGCTGCAAACACTCCAGTCCTATTTTTTAGGAGCTAAAATCATAGGGTTGGCAAAAACAAAAATGTTATGACCAGATATCATCATAAAAAAAGACACCGCACCAAAAAACCCAATGAGGTTTGTCACAAAGGTACTACAAGACAAAGTTACTTTGGGGGTTTCACCATGTATCATGCACGGATACTCCCCCAAGCAATGTTTATTATTGAGGTGTTTGGTCTCTATAGCTAGTGCAAAGCTGTGTTCAGTTTTATTGTTCTTGTGTTTGTACAAGTTATATATTTGATATAGTGTAATATTGATGTATCTTTTTATTTCAGCTAAGGCTGTGTTAGTAAGGTGGTGATTAACTTGAACAGCCCACAACTGTTCACACTTAGAAGAGTCACTGATTGAGAATGAGCATTTGAATTGGTTAGTGTATTGGTCCTCCACACAGATGTGCCAAGAGACAAGGGGAAGCCTGGTCAGACAATGATATGCTTACATTTGAAAAGCAGCCTGATATCTAGCCAGTCAAACTATCATACAGGAACAACAGCATATCAGAGTAACGAATCTACGTAGCTAAAAAACCATACAAGACTGTAGTCTGGTAAAGGTGCACCTTGGGGGCTAGGACAGGGGCGGACAATTATTTCGTCTGGAGGGCCGCTTATTGAGTTTTGGCAAGTTGTCGAAGGCTGCATGGGTAGCAACGCCCCTTGACAGGTGCCCTACCCCCTGGTTGCCATCTTGGGACTGGACCTCCCGCCCCTAACCCCTGACCTTTGCCATCAGAAGTCCCTCCCCTTGCCCCCGGAAGTACTCCTTTCAGCAAGGGGTTTTGCCATTTCGGAACCAGAAAAATACCAGATTATATTCTAAAAAGAGTATCTGAAGGCACTGGCCAACATCATTGCAGAGCCACTGGCGGGAATATTCGAACGCTCATGGCGCACAGGCCAAGTCCCAGAGGACTGGAAAAGGGCTAACGTGGTCCCCATTTTCAAAAAGGGGAGGAAGGAGAACCCGGGCAACTATAGGCCAGTCAGTCTCACCTCCATCCTTGGTAAAGTCTTTGAAAAAATTATTAAGGCTCACATTTGTGAGAGCTCGGCAGGGCAAATTATGCTGAGGGGAAACCAGCACGGGTTTGTGGCAGGCAGATCGTGCTTGACCAATCTAGTCTCTTCCTATGACCAGGTTACGAAACGCCTGGACACAGGAGGAGGGGTGGATGTCGTATACTTAGACTTCAGGAAGGCCTTCGATACGGTATCCCACCCCATACTGGTGAACAAGTTAAGAGGCTGTGATGTGGATGACTACACAGTCCGGTGGGTGGCGAATTGGCTAGCGGGTCACACCCAAAGAGTCGTGGTGGATGGGTCGGTTTCAACCTGGAAGGGTGTGGGCAGTGGGGTGCCGCAGGGCTCGGTCCTTGGACCGATACTCTTTAATGTCTTCATCAGCGACTTGGACGAGGGAGTCAAATGTACTCTGTCCAAGTTTGCAGATGACACAAAGCTATGGGGAGAAGTGGACACGCCGGAGGGCAGGGAACAGCTGCAGGCAGACCTGGAAAGGTTGGACAAGTGGGCAGAAAACAACAGAATGCAGTTCAACAAGGAGAAATGCAAAGTGCTGCACTTAGGGAGGAAAAATGTCCAGCACACCTACAGCCTAGGGAATGACCTGCTAGGTGGCACAGAGGTGGAAAGGGATCTTGGAGTCCTAGTGAACTCCAAGATGAACATGAGCCGGCAGTGTGACGAAGCCATCAGAAAAGCCAATGGCACTTATTCGTCATGCATCTGCTGATGCACGATAAGGTCCAGGGAGGTAATACTTCCCCTCTATAGGGCGCTGGTCAGACCGCAGTTGGAGTACTGCGTGCAATTCTGGGTGCCACACTTCAAGAAGGATGCGGATAACCTGGAGAGGGTCCAGAGAAGGGCAACTCGTATGGTCAAGGGCCTGCAGACCAAGCCCTACGAGCAGAGACTAGAGAAACTGGACGTTTTCAGCCTCCGCAAGAGAAGGTTGAGAGGCAACCTTGTGGCTGCCTATAAGTTCATCACGGGGGCACAGAAGGGAATTGGTGAGTATTTATTCACCAAGGTGCCCCCGGGGGTTACAAGAAACAATGGCCACAAGCTAGCAGAGAGCAGATTTAGATTGGACATTAGGAAAAACTTCTTCACAGTTTGAGTGGCCAAGGTCTGGAATGGGCTCCCAAGGGAGGTGGTGCTCTCCCCTACCCTGGGGGTCTTCAAGAGGAGGTTAGATGAGTATCTAGCTGGGGTCATGTAGACCCAGCACTCTTTCCTGCTTATGCAGGGGGTCGGACTCGATGATCTATTGAGGTCCCTTCCGACCCTAACATCTATGAATCTATGAATCTACAACATTCATTAATTTAATTACAAAAAATATTTTTGTCCAGATTTACGTGTTTATGCAGCGTACACAGAGGTGACTGAACAATAAATTAAAATGAAGTCTTACTCTTGTAAATCGTGGGGGCCTAGGGTATGTTTGGTGGGTATAGGTTTGTGGGGGGCTGTGGGTGTGTGGGAGGGTGTGTGTGTGTGTGTGTCTGGGGGGTGGATAGGTGTGAGGGTGTGGGGTGAGGAAGCATATGGATGTATGTGTGGATATGCAGGGTGTGGGTGGGTATGGGGTTTGTGGGTGCTGTGTGTGGTGGAGGGTGGCAGGGGGGTGGGTGCATGTGTATGGTTGGGTGTGCATGTGGGACTCACCCTACAAACACACACACACGCACACCCCTCCTCCCGGTCCTGGGGTACCAGTGCAGTCCCATGCTCCCAGTCCGGCGATGCAGCCAGGAGCCACATGGTGCCAGAGAAGTGAAGGGGCAGGAAATCAGGGAAATGGCTGGGGGTGGGGTGGGGTGGGGCTGGTCTGCTCAGTCCTGCTGCGGGCTCCCCCTGGGTCATACTGCCCCTTGACAGGCAGACAGGAGCAAATATTAATTTTCTAAATTTTTAGGGGCCCTGTGGGCTGGATAGAATTGCCTGGCGGGATGGATCTGGCCTGTGGGCCATATTGTACCTGCCCCTGGGCTAGGAGGTTACTGGCACAGAGTGACCCGACACCTGCCCCCCCCCCCCCCCCCCCCCCAGCTTCCCTCTCCTTAGAAGTGAAAGGATGAAATATGTCAATAGCTGAACTGGCAAAAGTACTTAAGCCTGGCTAGAGAGCATGGCTTTGTCTTCAGTCTTACCAGGTACAAGGGAGGGGCTGGATCCCAGGAAAGGAGGCTGGGAAAACAAAGCTGACAGGGGAATGCAGGATGCTCTGATGGGCAGGGTCAGGGCTGAGGCTGCATTTAGGCCCTTGAAATTGGCTAAGGATTGCATCTTCGGATTTAACATGCAGGGTAAAAACAGGTCAGTGTTCTGGTATTTTATTTTGTATGTTTACTCTTAAATTTCTGTCTGTATTTCAACATTTGGTAACTGGTTTCTTATGCTTGTTTTATTGTTATAACATATTTTGTTTTTTCTCTCCTTACTGGCTGCCTTTAGAAGTAGTGACTTCTGGGCAAGTGATATTCTAGGCTGACCCCCTCCCCAGAGAGGGGAACCTATAATTTCTTCCTTCATAATCCAAAAGTGGGGGCCACTTAAGGCCAGCAGAGATCCCTCACTATATTTGCAGAATCTAGAGAAAGGTCTGAGATGCTGGGATAGCCCCACGAGAGTTGCCAACTTTTCTGTTCTTTGGGGCAAGTAGCAACACAGTAGGGAGAAATTTGGGGGCTCCAGCAGATAGGCATGTGACAAACTCTATATGTTGAAGCATCACATTGTGGGTTGGTGAAGCAAATGTCGCTCTTCTACGAAATACACTGGGGAGGCAGAACCCAAGTGTCATATCCAGTTCTAGACATTCACTACTGGAGGTGTCCCCACACACTGCAGGCAGTGGCATACCTTGGTGTGAGGGAAAAGGGGACTAGACCTGGGCACCAACTTAAGAGAGTATACGGAGTATGTGTCCCAGCAGCAAGAGCAACCCCATGGCACTGCCCTTGCAGCAGCAGCCAGGTGCACAGACATTATGTTGCTGATGTAAGAGCAACAGCAGGGGCAGTTAAGACCAGGTTGTGGCAACATCGGCAGTGGCAGAAGACTGTTTTGAATCTCCAGTATAACACTCCTGCCCCCTCCAACCCTCCACTCAGAACTCTTGCCTCTCCAATGCTCAATAGCACCTATCTTCCCCTCCATGTCCTCCATCTCTCCTGCAGGGTTTGTCCAGGGCATGAACAAGACAAGATCCAGGTGTGTGGGGCCCGATCTGCGTAGCATAAGGCAGGATCCGGGTGTGCAGGGCATAATCCAGGGAACACATTATGTTATGAATGGCAGACTATTTTAAATGCATGCGACCCTTCTAAATATTTGCACCATTCTAAAAGGAAAACAACTACATTTCTTTACCTGGGCAAAAGTATCCAGCCTGTCTTTATCATATAAGACTCTGAGCATTCCAGCACACAGGGGGCAGCAGGCTCCTGCAAGACATGCACAAAATGAAAGCTTTACTTCCTAGATTTAATATGATCATTTAAAGTGGAAGGTAAAAATTCCAGTATATGGAAAATATAGTAACAAAAGTCCTAAAACAAAGATAAGGTTCCACTTATGAGAACAGACCTGCCCATTCAGCAGTTGAATTAAATGATTTCTGAGCAAAGGTTAGGTTTGCCATATTTGAAACTCAAAAATGATCCATTCTAATGTAGAATTATGGTATAATTTTTAGCCACTTAAATATGATATCAAATTCCTGTGAAGCTAAAAAGTTTTGCAATTACAAGCTAAGTTTGAGGAAGGATATACCCCTAGATCTATCACTAGCTGAATTCTAGAGGATGGGGAGTCAGATCAGTAAAGAGAGAGAGAGAGAGAGAGAAAGGGAGAGAGACCAGCTTGTTTAGACTGCTGTGGACTCAGATAAAGTGCTTTATTACAAATGGCACATGTGTAATCAAAAGGTTGTTTGTTACGTAACCAGAGACAGCAAACTTTTTTTTAAAGTGTTAATGACATGTTGGGATTTAAGATCTTGTTATACAGAGGTGAGACTGCTCATGAGGCAGAATTTTAAGATTTCATATGAAGATATTCCCATGTTTTTCTAAATTTACCACATCTTCAATCCCTGCACTAAATGCCACTCCTCCAGTTCTTTCAACTAGCTTTCCTCATCCTGTCTCTGCAGCCCCAATTCAGCCTTCAAAATAGGGCATATTCTGGACCTCTAAAGATGTGAATTTCATTTTCCACCTTAATCTCAGAAACACACAAAAGAATAGAACTTATTTAAAAGAAGTCACTTTCAGTCCAAGGATGAACTTGTTTGTATGGATAGCCTTCAGATACTCTCAAACTCTACATAAAACTTAACAACAATCAATACAGTTACCTGGTGCAATAACTGGTTTGCATCCAGTAGATGAAAGGGAAGGACACTTAACAGAAGCACATTCTGTATAAAAGCCATAGTCTAAGAGAACTCCGACAGCCTGACACTGTCCATAGTAGTCTATAGCCACACGGTCAGAATAGGCTGCACATACACTTCCATAGGTTTCACCATTATGTCCGCACACTGGCTCTGTTGATTTGCAGAAGGGCTAAAGAAAGGAAAGAAAATGAAAAAAATAAGAAGCTGCAGCTGCTTCTCAGTTTGGCTCCAATGTGGAACCTGAAAAGAGGCACATGAGACAGTTCCATCTGCCCCATGCACCCATTTCCAGGACATACTGTGCAGGGTCAGACTAAGAAGGGCTGTGGCAAAAGCACAGGCACCTGCAACAGCTGCTTCCCTATCTGGTTCCGCGGGAAGTACATGCTTCAGTTCCACTTGACCACGGTGGCAGTGAACAGAATAAAATTATAAAGTTCAGTTACTAACATAACGATAGAATTATAATGGTTATCATATGAATACACTATTTGAATTACTTTTTTTTAATGGGGTGGCACTAAATTTTGAAAAGTTTTGGAGGGTGACTTGAATCCAAAAAGGTTTGAGAACCACTGCTCTCAAGCAAACACTTCTGCCACTATCAGAGACAGGACACGGGTCTGGATGGACCACTGGTCTGACCCAGTGTGGTACTTTTCATGTAATGCTGAGAGACAAAGTTTCACAACAGTCTACTTTTCATCTTTTCTTCTGAAGGTTTTTTCTATGGTTTGTTGTTTCTATTGACATTGTTCAAAACCAATGGATAGGTTATTAGTCAATAAAACTAGTTGATTCATGGATCAGCCATTTGGAGCAACATTTTTGTATAGCAAAAAAGGGGTAAGAAACATAATTTTCAAAAGAGTAACAACTCCAGAAACTGAAGTTAATGATCATACATATCAGTGAGCATTTTATACAGCTAAGGTAGACAGAATGGATAGAATGATGTGAATAATGTCTTCTGGGCATTTTCTGTGGCAGCTGAAGCCTCCTAATACCATTTTCACTGCTCCCCTTGGACAGCTTTGGTGTCTGGAACCACAAATTAGTAAGATACCAAACAAATTTTATATATCTGGCTTCTCAAACTAGGTGGTCACACACAAAGTGTGAGTGGTCTTTTCCTGCATTTGAATGTGAAAAAGAATAGTGTGGACTGCTCTTACTTGATCGAACTCCTTGGGTCTCAGCATATGGTGAAAAGTATCCCAAAGGGATCAGGTTAAGAATTAACTCTATGGTGTCAATCAGTCAAGTTTCTGTGATCAGGCCAAGTAACTAGCTGGGGGAATGGGAGGGTGAATGAGCTTTCAGGGTAGCCATGACCCTCCTTTTGAGAGAGAGAGGTATGGGCTTGGTAGAACATTAAGGGAGTGGGGAGGGGACCCCCCCTGAGTGAGAGGCATGGAGGTGGGACAGCTGTGGCCGCTCTGTGAAAGAGGCAGGTATGGGGCTGGAAGGGATGACCCCCTCGAGGAGAAGGAAGGGCAGTGGGAGGAAACATAGGAATAAAATGTTTATCTTCTATGTAGGTAGTGAATGTGGGATGGCAAGTGAGATTCAGTTAGACAGAGAGGACACTCAGTGAGAAGCAGGGGAGCAAGAGTGGGTGGGGTAGTTTATTTTGAATTTTGGGGTATTTGGGGGGGGGTTGTTTTGTTATATTTTCTTATTTTAATATTTTATTCTGTTTTTATAATTACTTTAACTTTTATTGTAAGCTGCCCTGAGCCTTTTTTGGGAAGGGCAGAAAATAGATCGATCAAACAAACAGACAAACAAACAAACTATGTGGTTTTGACTACTGATCTCAAGCTGATCAACAGGAGGCTGAGCTTGATCTACAGGAGGCTGAGGTTGTTCACCTTTGAACCCACACATAAGGGAGCTGTTTGTACCACATTAAGTAATGCTGTACTGTCATTTGCTTTACTGGGTGTCATTCAGCAGGAATGAATGTCACAGGCAGTAATTTTACTTCACGGTGCATTGGGTATGGAGAGTGGCAAAACTACTCAGTTCCTTAGGAAGCCGAGAATTGAACTGCAGGTGAAGATGTATGTCCAATGTCAGAAGTACATGTTATAGTAAGTGTGTCTGACATCCACTAGCACCATGCTAAGGGAAGAGTAAGCCTGAGAAAACTTAACCCCAAGGTGGTGGACTGTGGGATCTGCAAGTAGGAGACATGCAGGGCTAGGTATTATGTTATTTTAGAGTATGAACACACGTAGGACTACCCTGTGCTCTTCAGAAGTGATTTCAATATTTCCAATATTATTCCAATATTAGCAAAAGGGGCCTTTTGCTATTTTCTGTTCAGAATAAGAATGAAGAGAATGTGGAGCTTCTCACCAGGTGAGGAATTCACAACTCTTAGAGCAGGGGTGGGCAAAATGCAGCCTGGGGGCTGGATGCGGCCCGCCAGGCCCATTCTATTCAGCTCGTGGGGCCCCTAAAAATTTTAGAAAATTAATATTTATCTGCCCGTGGCTGCCTGTCATGTGGCTCTCGATGGCTTGCCAAAACTCAGTAAGCGGCCCTCCGCCCGAAATAATTGCCCGCCCCTTTCTTAGAGCCAGGAAGTTCTACTGCTCAGCTATGGACTCAAAGATAGCATCACTATCTTGTACTAGGTCTTGTTGGTGGGAAGCTAGTATCTTTTTGAACTGCTAGAGCAGTTTGAAGTAATTTGTTTGTGGTGTGCCTTGCTGCTAGGAGGAAAAGGTGGAATAAAATTAATTGCAGACCTTTTACAGCAGTTGCTGAGTGTCTGAAACTCTGCTGCTGATGTTTTATGATTGTTAATGCTGGTGCTACTGCTGCTAAAATGCAGCAAAATGCAAAAAAACAGAGAATAATCAAGTTATTTAATTGGGAAACATATTTCTGACCTACAATATTCAAGACTTATACTGAGTGAAGTCTTAAAATTTTATATGAATTCCAATGTCCAGGCTGTGTCCTGCATTATGTAGATAACTGTATCTGTCAGACTATTGTCAGTTGAAAATTGTTCTGCCACATTCATTAATGATAATTTTTCCATCTTTGTTTGGAAGTTATGTCAAAGCAAAGGAATAAGTAATCAGACCTCAATCTCTGTTTGATATATGATACTTTCTTAAACTACTGAAATTACATTTAACTATCCAAGGTACTGTAATTAATTGCTGCAGTCTTACTTTATGTAACTTTTAGTAAACAGAAAAGTACTGCAAGATCTGATGCTATAGAACAGGGGTGGGCAATTATTTCAGGCAGAGGGCCACTTACTGAGTTTTCACAAGCTATTGAGGGCTGCATGGGTAGCTCCACCCCTTGACAGGTGCCCCACCCCCTGGTCATCATCTTGTGACCAGAAGATCTGCCCCCTAGCCCCTGACCTTTTTCACCAGAAGTCCCTCCCCTTCCCCCCAGAAGTACTCCTTTCAGCAAGGGGTTTTGCCATCTCAGAACCAGAAAAATACTAAGTTATATTCTAAAAAGTGAACATCTACAACATTCATTAATTTTATTTTAAAAATATTTTTGTCTTGATTTACATGAGCTTGTGTAATGTACATAGAGGTGACTGTATAATAGCTTAAAATGAAGTCTTACTCTTGTATATTGTGGGGGGGTTGGTATAGGTTTGTGGGGGGCTGTGGGTGTGTAGGTACATGGAGTGAGGCAGCATGTGGGTGTGTGTGGATATGTGGGGTGGGGGTGGGTATGGGGTTTGTGTATGGCAGTGCAAGGGGGGTGTGGGTGCATGTATATGGTGGGAAGCGCATGTGGGACTTGCCCTATGAACACCGACCCACACACACCCACTGCCCCCAAGCCTGCGCGCACACACACGCTGCCCCCGAGCCTGCACACACACACACACACACACACACACACACACACCCCTCCCCTTTGCACCAGTGCGGTTCCATGCTTTGCGGTCCAGTGATGCCGTCGGGAGACAGGTGCTGGAGCAGGGCAGGGGCAGAAAGCAGGGAACTGGCTGGGGGTGGGGCAGGGCTGTGTTGCTCAAGCCTGCTGTGGGCTCCCTCTGGATCCTACTCCCCCTGACTCCTGTCAGCTTTGACAGGCAGAGCTGGGAGTGAATAAATATTAATTTAGTAGATTTTTAGGGGCCCTGCGGGCCGGATAGAATGGCCTGGCGGGCCAGATGTGGCCCGCAGGTCGTATTTTGCCTGCCTCTGATTTATGCAGAGTTTGTTATTCAGCTCTGCATGGACAACTCTGCACAGTGCACGTAGGGCTGTGCTCCATCCTGGCAGCTGTGTGGCAAAATATAATTGCATAGGCATTTACGTGTAAGGCCAGGTAAGTCCCAGAATATTAGTTTCAGAAAAAAACACAGAAGAGGAATGGGACAGAGGAGAAAGAGGACAAGAATGCACATTCTCTACATTTGCTCTTTTAGCCTAGGCCTGGTGGTTACAGCACTCTGCTGAGAAGCAGGAGGTGCAAGTTCAAATCCCCTCTGGGCTAGGAGGGTTTAGAACTCAGGTCTCCCAGCCTGTAGATGCTGAAACCTGATGGTATGCAGCAGTGTAGGTATCATTTAGTACATAAAAGTAAAATAAGATTTAGACCCAGGTCTCAGAAAACTTCAATTTTCAAGTGGCATCTTGGCAAACTAGGAAAAAAATTGCGATCAAATACAGCTGAAAATAAAACATTAGAAAATGGCGCACATTTGATAAATAGTGTAGTAATTATTTCATACCTGGCATGGACCCTTGTATGATATATTCTTTCCTTTTTGGTACAATGTACACAGATTATTATATTCCACATTGTCTGTGTCACAAACAGGATCTCGTAGTTGGTCACAGTTGAATTGCCTTGGCACACATTCATACTGGCTACATCCAAACTTCTCAAAACTAGTCAAACAAACCTGCTTCTTTGGTATGCATCTGCACAAATCAACAAGATTTTCACATTACACATACCTATTAACTTAAAACACTATCAGAAATATAATCTGTTGGCAATCTTTTTTATGCTTTAGAGCTGAGCTACAAATGTTTTAGGTGGCCTAGTTTGAGGTTTCATTGCAAACTTGGAATCAGTACAGGAATGCATAAAGTTGTCACATTGTGTGATCCTGAGTTGAGCTTCAGACAAAAATTTTCTTCTCTCCAAACATTCCGAGATGGTTTTTGGACAAAACCTTGCTAAAAAATGAAATTACTTACCCGCAACTGAATCTATTGCCCCTATATATGTTGTCATTTGTGGGTGTTTCATGCTCAGGGCTTTGACCACAGACTGGTTTTTTTGCTTTAGCAGTATCTGCAGTGGGCTCTAGCCCCACTTTGCTCATACTCTTGCACTGAGGGGATAAAGCAAAGGTGGGCAATTTTTTCGGCTGGAGGGCCACTTAATGAGTTTTGGCGAGTTGTTAAGGACTGCAAGGATATCCCTACCACCTGACAGGTGTCCCACCCCCTAGCTGCCATCTTGGAACCAGAAATCCCATTCCCTAACCCCTGACCGTTGCCACTGGAAGTCCCTCCCTTTCCCCCTGAAGTACTGGGGAAAGGGTTTGCCATCTTGGAACCGGAAAAAACCCCAAATAATATACTAAAAATCAAACATTGACAATAGCATATTTTAATTTTATTTTAAATATATATTTTTGTTCTGATTTGCATGTGTTTTGTTGTGTATATAAAGGTGATTGCAAAATAGCTCAAAATGAAGTCTTACTCTTGTATATGGTGGGGGCTTGTAGGTGTGTGTATGGATGTGTAGTGTGGGAGAGGGTCGGGGTGTGTGGATGTGGATGAATGGGTATGGAGGGCTTGTGGGGGGATGCATTTGGGGGCTGTGTCGAGGGGGGGGTGTGGGTGCATGCGTGTGTGGTGGGGTGTGCGAGTGTACCAGTGCACGGGGCTCCCCCCAGAGGTACGTGGTTGTGTGTACGAATGAAGGTGTGGGTGGACGTGGTGTTTGTGGGGGTGTGATTGCATGTAAGGGAGGGTGTGGTTGTGGAGTTTGCGGGTATGATGGGGCATGCATGGGAGCTCCCCTCACACGCCCCCGAGCCATTCAGCCCCCATCCCCACCCTGCAACAGCCCAGAGCCTCTGTACCCTGCAGCACCTCCCTACCACTACCAACAGCATGCAGCCCCAGCGTGCCCCACGTCTGCTCCAAACTCACCCCCTTCGGAGTGGATCAGCTGGAACCCGGACACAGCCTGGACCTGGCCCACTATGCACTGCCTGCCCATGGCGCATCCTGTCACCCCCTGGGCATGCAGAGGGGCTGGGGCAGCTCTGTAATGGGACTGCCTTTCTAGGCAGTCTAGGTGGCGGCAGCTCCTTCCGGCTGCTGCCGTTCCCGGCCCCAGCTCCATGGTACTGGCAGGAACCCACACTGCACAGCCCCAACCCTACGCACCCTGCACCTGCCCTGGGCTCATCCACCTAGGCTCAGTAATGGCAGCATGGGACAGAAGCTGCTGCTCAGCGCTGGGTAAAAGTGGCCTCTCCCCCACCCTGTGCTTCCTTGTACAGCCACCTGGAGCCTGCGCCAGATTGCCCTGTGTCTCTGCTGCCATCACCGCTACCTCTGGGATACCTGGTGGGGCAGTGGTAACAGTGCAGAGAAGGTGCAGGGCATCCCAGCATGGCGTGGGCTCCAGACAGCTACACCAAGAAGTGCTGGAGTGGTGAGGGGGAGGGGCCACTTTTACCCCACACTGAGCAGTAGCTTCTGTCTTGCGTTGCTGCTGCTGAGTCTGGGTGGGCGAGCCTGGAGCAAGCATGGGGCATGCAGGGTTAGGGCTGTACAGCATGGGTCCCTGCCAGTACCGTGGGGTTGGGGCCAGCAGCAGTGGTAGCCAGAAGAAGGCAGTCCAGCTATGGAGCCGCCCCAACCCTGCTGTGTGCCCTGGGGGCGGCAGAACATACCACAGCTGGATGGTGCTTGGGCCAAGCGGGACCGAGGGACCCGCCGCAATCTGGATAAAGACCTGCTGTGGGCTGGATCCAGCCTGCAGGCCATATTTTGCCCACCCTTGGGATAAAGGGAGAGGCACACTTCTTCCTCCTCAGTTTCCTCTCAACAACAGGGTCTTCTATTATTTATCACTCCTAGGAAGAACGGAAGGATAGCAGAATTCAAACTGCATGTGAACAACGTATCTCAGAGAACTCCAGTTACTGATAAGGAACTTTTGCTTTCTCCTTTGACTAACTGTCCACGCACAGACATTCTCACTGGTGGGTGATGCCAAAACAGACCCAACATACCTGAAGTGGGCACCACACTCCCTAAGGCAAACAGCAACTGAATGATCATCTACCAAGTATGGCACCTGCCACAGAAGCTTCCACAATGGTGTAACACTTTGTAAAGGTATGAACAGAGCTCTAGGTAGCAGTCCTGCAGATATCAGATATGGCAACACTATCCAGACATGCTATGGGAATAGCATGGCCTCAGATATAATGTGCCCTTATTACCAATAAAGGGTCCACCTTAGCAATCTCATAACAATTTCATACAAACTGAGATCCATTTGGATAATCTCTTGTCTGACATCACTGTGCTTGGGATCTCTCAGGTATGAATACAAACAGGTGAGGGGAATATATATATTTTTAATGGCTTTGTTCTGGTAATGGGCCAGTGTCCCCTTCACATCCAAGAAATGCCATGAAGGTCCATTAAGAACTAGGCCTGAGGACTCAGAATTATTCGTTCCGCACAGAAGGCAACACAGGTGAGATCTGTCCTGACTACCTGGATCTCACCCACTCAACTTGCCAATGTGATTGCTAGCAAGAACACCATTTTTAAGGAAAGGTGCAGGAAAGAGTTCATTAACATGGATTCAAGTGGCACTCTTATCATGACCTGTGAGGACCAGATTAAGTCACAAGGAGTGTTGGGTGAGAGAATGCATGCCATCCCTTGATTGGTGGGTTGGAGGCTGAGACTGCTGCCAAATGCACCCTACTGAGTTAAGGGACAAATCATTATAACCTAGGATCTCTGGAATGGGAGACTTAACAAGGTCAATATTCCTTTTCCTGCACAAGGATGAAAAAAAAATTGTCCATTTTGCCAGGTAAGTACCACTGGTAGAGCATTTTTTGCTTTGAATAAGAATCTGACCCGAGTTGAACACTCTCACTTTACAAGAGCCATCCAGCACCCAGCCAGTGAGATCTCCTTCTCATATCTTGTCCCCATGTTCAAATTTGAGTCCAAAAATGGGCACAAGCTATTGCTTGATCTGTAGCCTTAGTGAAGTCCTTGGTAGCGCAGGCCAGTAGGTGTTCCATAGTCTGAAAGTTTCCTCCACAGTTGCACATGGTGATTGCAATGTTAAGAGTATCCCCACAGTTGCATGTTAACTTTAGTCTTGCCAACCCTTTTCCAGAGGCAGTGCAAGCTTCTCCATGTTGGCTAATCAATCTCTGTGCCTACAGAAAGATATTTGGCAGTTTTCTTCTTTTTCCTAACTCCTGCCTAGGTCACCTCTGGTTGTGACTGCCACATCTTTGTTCATCTGGCTGTTGGTGTTTCATCCAGTAGTTGTGTTGTAGAAAGGAAACATTCCCACGATTTCAGACTACTAGGAGCCACAATGTGGCAATGCAGTAGGTGCCTCTTATTTTTGATCTGTGAAGCTCACTCTATTTTGCTTGCTACTGCTGTCCTGATGCCTGGTGGGATAAGCCCGATAGGTAGACAGAACATGGAAAGCGTGGAGACCCACATCAGGAGGCTCCTTACGTATGTCATTACAAACATACCCAAGAGAACCTGAGCCAAGCAGCACCCACGACGCTCCTTTCCCCCACAGCAGAAGAGTCTATGATTAACCCTTTTTGTATATTTATGGATATCACAACCATAATTTGTATTTATGGTATGACACCCCTTTGAATCTTCTTCTACTTTTATCTGTCAGTAAACTTGCACTAAATTGGTTTTGTTAAATCTCTGCCCCCTAATAATATGGCAAAAAACCCCAAACCTTCAATTTAAGGTTATTTATCAACCTTCAGAGCAGGGTTTATAGTAACCTTATAGTTATAGTTTCCAAATACCCTTACTGCACTACTCCCCCCACCCACTTGACCAATATAGGCTTGACCCACTCAGTCCAGGCTACTTTTGAAAGTATGCCTTCTCTTTATAGGGGCCCAATTCTGTACCTACCTTGGCCCACAGGCTATAAGGAACTGGCCAAGTTTTTTTAAACATGGCCTGGGCATTTTTACTTACCATTATCTTAGTTTTAATGTGTTTTAAGGTTCCTATGCCTTTTTTGAACACTTCAGAAACCAAGCTCAATATCCCTTCTAATTTGTGTTGGTTTCTGCAGGATCCTTTGAAAGGGTCTACAGCATCTTTACACAATTTCAGAGGAATCTCTTTTAACCATTCCCAACCCCAGACAGCAGGTCCCCCTTTTGCAATGTCATATATATAAGGACCTACCAAAATTGTGGCAGAAGTACACTACACAGTGGCTCCTTTAATCTTGCAGTTTTCCCAATGCATTCCCCCCTCTCCCCTGCTGTTCAGTCCTGATTGGTGGGGTGGTGAAAACCAGTTTTAAATATGGTGCAGTTTTTGCCTCCTGCCACTGATTGGCCAAAGGGCCCCCGTAGCCCTGCTGCTTGTTGCTGATCAGCCAGGAGGAAAAAACTACAGCTTATTTTAAATGGTGGTTTTTGCTTCCCCATAGATCAGAAGTGGCAAGCAGCGGGGCCCCTCCACCAATCAGCAGCAGGGGGCACACAGGGGAAACTAAGGGAGCCACCATGCAGTGTACTTCCACCGTGATTTTGGTAGGTTCCCATGTATATGTCTAAGAGGCACTGCTTATCATTATATTCTACAGGGACTAACATTACTCCCTTTGGCACAATTTTCTCTCCCATGCATTTTTAACAACACTGGGGTCTCCTTTAATTCCACACTTTTTTTTTTTTCAGAATGTGAGATAACAGACACTGTACAGCCTCTATCTATCTATCCATTTTAATGACTATTCCAAGCAACCCAGGGTGTCAACCAGATGGCTGATTTTTCACTCCTGTTTATACAAGATAGTCCCAGCCTTCATTGTTACTACCTGTATCACTACTGTCCCTATCTATTAAATATATCTAGTTATTCCCTTTCCTATCCCTTACTGAACGATCTTCTTTATTGCTCTTAGCATGGCATACTCCATGGATATTTCCTTTTCTATTACAATTTTAGCAATAGCATTCCTTAGACCAGCAATTACTTGGAGCACAAGACCATTTTCCATCAGACTGTCCATTTAGCACACATCAGAGTGCTTCCTGCCCTGGCTTGTCTATTGAATATTGATTAATTCATCCTTTCCTATTTCCACAGGCACCCCTGCAAACAATTCTATGGTGTCTTTTGCTCAAGTTTCCATAGCTATTCCAATCTCAACAGCATGTTTAAAGGCGAGGTCTTTCTCTGTTAAGAACTCCTTTTGTATGACTTCATTAAATAACCCACACACAAATCGCTTCTGAGGTCCTCATTAAGCATTAATCATTAAGTCCATTCTTAAAATTACAATGTTCTGACAATTTCTGTAATTCTGTTGCAAAAGAGGAAATAGATTCTCCTTCAAGTTGATTTTTCTTATGGGACCTGAACACTTCTGTGATAACCAATGGCTTGAGTGCCAGATGCTCTTGGAAATTTTTCATGAATTCCTTAAAGGTTTTGTTTTCTGACTTTTCTGGGGTGAGCAGGGTGCACAATTAAATAATTATTTTTCCTCCCACTAAACTCAGTTATACAGCTAACTGTTTCCACACGGTAATCTCATTTACTTCAAAAAACTGCTCCACCTGCTCTACATAAACAGGCCAGTCCTCCAAGATGCTATTCAGCAGCCTAAAAAGTTCCATTATAAGCAGCCGTTTTAGGTTCCCACCAATTTCACATAATCACAGTTAGAGCAGATTCTTCTTGCAGCTTTAATGCATGCCCTGCTTGTAGGATCCCATCCTTGTCATCACTTGTTATGTTGCCTCAGGGACTTCAGAAATAAATGACCCTAGCCACAAGAGTGGGAGAGAGTGCTGCCAGACTGGCAGATACAGAATATGTTTAAAGCACTAAGTAAAACTCTCAATGCATTAGCATGAGCCAATTCAATGGAAAGTAACACCAAGAAACTTAAGATTCACACATGCTGATTCATCACATTCACATCTCTCACACCTCCAAGTAGTGAGTTCTTGATTTCCTACTTATGGTGTAGCGAGACAAGTTGGCTTATACAATTTTCAGCAGCATTATAAAGACTGGCAGTGGCTATGCAGGCTGCTAAGCTTGATGGTTTGTGCACCAATGCCATAATGCAACCACTTCCTTGCACAGGTAGAGAGACCTGGCACCACTCTATCTGTTGATGTAAAACATCATGGTAGTGATATCCACCATAACCTGGACATGATACTCTGATGTGACAGAGAAAGGACATGTTACTTGCCATATTGCTCTCAGTGCTAGCACACTTACATGTTGTTTTGTTTTGTCTTGGGACCACAGACTCTGAACTCTAAGGTCCAAGTCTCTTGTATGCTTCCTAGAGCAGCAAAGGTGATAGAGGGTAGAGTGGTACTCCCTTAGGCTTCAGCCAGTAGGACACATGAAGCTCTAGCTCTAAATCAGGCAGTTGAGAGACCTGAGGAGCATTAGAATGAAAAATTTTGTACCCAGCTCTGTTTTCCTTTTGGCAGTCATTTTTTTCTAGTAAAGAGTAATTAAGGAAGAGAAAAAACATCAAGGAAAATAAACAGAAATATTTCATTCTTTTATACAAAATAAATGCTGTATATGCTATTTTATATGAGGCCCATGATTTACATCAACTTCTTACTAAGAAATCCCTTTGCCAAGGAGACAAACTCCAATCTGTGGAGCTTGATGAATGAAGTGATGGATGCTCACATGGCTGTTCTACAAATCTCTTTTTTTCTGTTTATATGTTATCACTGATTTTGTTGAAGTGCCTTTATCTCCCACTGGGCCCTAATGATGGCTCCTGCCTTAGCCAAGGAGCTCACCCTAAACTGTTCTCTCATGATGAGGGGACAACTGATTTAAATTTGAACAGACCCCTCTGCTGTCCAAATGGGTGGTCTTCCCTGTCCCAAGGATCAGAAGACAGCACAAATCCTTTAAACCAATGGTTCTCAAACTTTTTTTTTCCGCAGACCACTTGAAAATTGCTGAGGGTCTCAGCAGACCACTTAATAAACTTTTTTATGTTCTACAAATCAAAGCACACAACTTATATTTTAATATCAGTAGTCTTAACTTGTAAGTACAGATATTCTCGATTGTTCTGCAATCTTTCTGCAGACCACCTGAATGGATCTCGCAGACCAGTAGTGGTCCGTGGACCACAGTTTGAGAACCTCTGCTTTAAGCCATAATGGGTGTTGGACTAGATGTCTTACAAAGTTAATTAGTTTCCTAGATATAGAGGAACAGCTTTGCAGTCAGTTTTTGGAAAAGGCCAGCTGCACAAAAAAGTAACCAACACCCAAAAGTAGAGGACAATAACTCACAGGACTTCCCAGGGAATGCTTGGTAACTAGTGTCACTGAACTGGCACTGCTATCCACACATGATAATAACTGATTGACTAAGGGGACATTGGCTAATAAAATCTCTGTTTTTAAGAGTTAACTAGATGCTCTTTATTCTCTGCCACACTCAGGATATATCCCTTTTGGGGTAACATTGACTGCCAAAAAGTGTTAATCATTTTTTTCTAATATGATATTTTCTCCTAGCTAGAGATACTCTGGAGACCTACACACTTTGGCTAAAATGACACCAACAGGATGTTTGATCTCCTAGTAGATTCTGAATGTTTTATCTGAACTTTAAGTTCCTTTCGGATATGCCATATTATTTCTATAAAAACATCTTCCTAGATTGGAAAATGTAGCCCTTTAGCAGCAATCAAAAGCAGAGATTCCAAAAATCATGCTAACAGAATCAAGCTACTCATTGTCTACGTGCAGTCATATTCATTTTACAATAGCAATACAATAAGCCACACAATTAATATAAGAAGGAAAAAATATGAAACTGTGCAATATAGCCAGCCCAAGGCACATTTGGTAGGCTTGTTTTGACAACACTCTGACATGGTAACATGTTAGCTAATCCTGCAAATATGCCAGCCACTTGCTGGGAGGCAGCAGAAGCCTTACTCTGCTCAGCTAAGGTGAAGGGATTTTGGCAAAAGAGGGGCAGGTTCCTCTGCCACAGGACTTCTGTGAGATCAGATCCCACAGTGCCTTTAAGTCAGGGGTGGACAAAACGGCAGATCCAGCTGGTGGCTGGACTCCATTGCCCTGCAGCCCCTGACCACGTTGCTCCGGCCTGTTTTCATGGAGACCCAGGAGTGGCGGAGCCATGACAGCACAGGGCCTGGGTTTCCATGGAGTCCAACCCGAGCAGCACTGGCAGGGCGTGTGGCTGGGCGGGGAGCTGCTTTGGGGCCAGGATCTTGCAGCAGTGACAGCGTGGGCCAGAGCTGGGGCAGAGGTGTGATCTGCTGCTTGCACGCCCCGGACAGGGGTGTTCAGGCAGCGGATCGTGGTTTTGCCCCTACTACAGATCACACTGTCACCGTGCAATATCCCAACCCTGGAGCAGCTCCCTGCCCAGCCATACCCCCTGCCAGTGCTGGTCGGGCCAGTCTCCATGGAAATACTGGCCCCGGGCTGTCACAGCCCTGTAGCTCTTAGGGTCTCCATGGAAACCAGTCACAGTGATGTGGGGAGGGGCTGCTGAGAAACAGAGTCCACCGCAGGCCTGATCTGGTATGCGGGCTGGACTTTGCCTGTCCCTGCTTTAAA
Source organism: Alligator mississippiensis (assembly GCF_030867095.1). Taxonomy (NCBI): domain Eukaryota; kingdom Metazoa; phylum Chordata; order Crocodylia; family Alligatoridae; genus Alligator; species Alligator mississippiensis. The sequence goes on along the minus strand of NC_081828.1, from coordinate 81,334,242 downwards.
TGAACATCTGTCAGTGGTCTTACTTTACAAATACAGAAACACAGAAATTATTCAAGGAAGAAGTGGTAGAATTATAACTGCATACAAATATTCTGACTCTCTCACTTTCTCTAAAAACTAAAAGGTACAGATATCACATTGTGTTTTGAACAAAGAGGTGAGTGTCCAACACTTATTTTGAACTCCATAAGCCATCACATGCCATTCTGATTCCAACTATGTATTTCTTTTGTAAATTTAATCTCATATTCCCACACTGTTACTTATAATCTAGCCAAGAATGAAATACTGTTATCATTATATGAGACAGTTACCACAGAAGCAAGCATAACCTCATTTTTTAATTGAAAATTCCGAAGAGGAGTGTGTAAATTAAATGTTTTACCTCTGATTTTTGGTACAAGGGTTAGGGTTACAAGGATCCTTGGAAATGCATGTTCCAAACTCAAACTGATAATCCTGGAGCCCAACACATCGAGCTATGCATGCACTTGGGTATGTGCGTCCATTTTGGCCACATACAGGAACAAACTGATCAGCACAGTTACATGGCAGACCTGTAAATACAATACACAGATTAGGAATATAGCTTGCTTACTTTAACTGGCAGAAAATGTTCAAATTATGAAGACCCCTGTGTTGAGGAGTTGGAGCAGTAATTGGGATTTAGAGGTCCAGGGTAAATTGTATATCATCTAATAGTAAGAAAGTCAGTTGATGATCTTTGTCATCAATCGAGTACAAAAATATAGTAAAAACAGGGTAAAAGTATGTTTCTGAGCAAGCTGCAAAAAGAGCAGGAACTAGTCTTTTTTATGTTACTTTTAGGACATATCCAGATGAGTGCACACATGCATTCATTTTCCCAGGGACAAACAGCAGCAGCACATAGTTATGCCACTGCTACTCATCCCCGGGGAACACCCCTGCACATGCACCCTGGCACGTGACAAAATGCCCCAGCTGGGACAGGGAAGGCTGAGGCCAGCATCTGAGCTGGCCCCAGCAGCCTTACCTGGGATCCTGGGGGCCTTCTGGGGCTGTAGAGGTGGCAATCTGAGTGTGTGGAGCCTGGCCAGCAGCCGAGCATGGCTCTGGACAGCCAGGCTCCAGTTTCTGGTGGCACATGCTACCACCATGTGCACAACCCCGCTTTTTTCTAGCACAGGTTTGTTTGACACCAGGATCTCCGAGTGTCAAAATAAGCCACTGTGATGCAAATTAGTAGTGTGGTGAATGTCTGCATGTGTGCGCTTGTTTGTGATGCGCCCTTCAAGCACAAATGAATAATGAAATTAACCCTTCTGTATTTTGGAGAGAGTTACCTGTAAATACGCGACGTTCGTCGTCTGAACTATGTTCATTTAGACACTGACGAGTGGAACATATCAAGCTCCCAGCAAAACAAGAACAGACATTACAATCTATATTAAAGGAAGTTCCGTGGCCTTAAAATAAAAGAAGTTAAGTAAGTACATATGTGAACACATGCCAAAAAGACATTGCTTAAGACTAGATGCCTGCATATTTTCAATGGTTAACATTATAGAATTCAATGACAAATTGTTTCCATTTTCTCTCATATTCATAAAACTTTCTGAAGTGTTTTTCTTCAGAACAGAAATGCTTTTTTTTTCAAATGTTTGTTTTATTTGTTTTTTTGTTTTGGATCTCTTGGCGAAAACTAGCATGAATGTTCACTTCCACTTGGGATTCCCAAAGAAATGGCCTGCTAGCCAAATAGAGCAGGATATAGGGAACAAAATTGTGGGCCTCATGTTAAAAGTATAAAACATGGCATGACAAGGGACCTTCATGCCCTGAATTATTTAAGATTTGGAGTCAGTTCAAAATGATACAGGCATGACCATATTGATACAATATGATGATCTTAAATATGAATTTAAATTGAATTTCCAGATAAGGGTCAATCATTTAAAACTACGGGTGGGTTTTTAAAAAAAAAACAAACAAAAAAAGTTTGCCCTATTAACTGAATTAGCAATGAATAAAATCAATAAATACTGTAAGTTTTTATGGCTATGGTAAACTTTGAATGCTGCTTCTTAAAACCATCATCATGTATGCTTCACTTACCCTGCTGTTCCCTTTTCTTTGTAACTTGGAAAACAGGAGTATCAAATTCATCTAGCAAATCTGCAGGCTAGACTGGACTCAGACCAGCCTCCACATGCCAGATCCAGCATGTGCCCTGGAGTGGCTGGAGGGGGAGCCACATGCAGCACACATCCCAGACCAGCCACTTAGGAGTGCAGTGCACACAGCCAATACCATAGCAAGGGGGTGCCGAGCAGGGCAACTGCCCCAGGTACAAAGGAGCACCAACAGGTGCTGCCCAGCCAGGGCAGGGTGCGGGACAGAGCTGCAAGTGGATTATTTGCAGGGAGGGGCGGGGGGAGAAAGAGTGGCTTCCACTGCTGTGTGCACTCTCGTGCAAGCATGGAGCAGCATGTGCCGCCCACATCTGTGCGTGGGGCAAGGGTGGGCTGCTGCTGCAGGCTTGCCCCAGGCACAAATATTTCCCTCCTACAGTACTGCACAGTGCCTACTCCAGCATGCGTCTGCTTCATGCTGGATCCAGCATGCGTCTGCTTCATGCTGGATCCAGCATGCGTCTGCTTCATGCTGGATCCAGCATGCGTCTGCTTCATGCTGGATCCAGCATGCGTCTGCTTCATGCTGGATCCAGCATGCGTCTGCTTCATGCTGGATCCAGCATGCGTCTGCTTCATGCTGGATCCAGCATGCGTCTCAGAGTGCCCAGAACAGGTGCCTGCTCTGGCCACTCCAGGACCATGCAGCACACAGTGCCTGCTGGATTTTCCACATAAAAGATCCTTGGGTATATGGCCATGGTCCATCCTCTGCATATGACCAAGCCACTGAAATCAACGTTGACTAAGAGGATAGCGAATGCTCAGAATGTTGGCACATTCCAAGACCTCAGCATAGGCAACTTTGTCCCACCAGGAAATTCCTAAAATGCAGTAAAGAACGTAAGTGAAAGCTGTTGAAGAGTTTTTCTTGAATAGAGTATGTCTTGGTAGGCATTCACTGCTGTATAAAAGAGCATTGACACAAGCGTGATATACTTTGACCTTGGTCTTAACAGTCAGTTTGTTGTTGTTCCACACTTGCTTGTTCAGCATGCTCATGCTACCTGATGGTGTGCCAATATAGGTATTCAAGTTCAACCTCAAGTGACACATTCTTGATAACAATGGAACCAAGGCATTTACTTGCATCCAATACATGTTCATCTGTTGTGATCTCTGGCAGTGAATCAATGTTCTGGCCCATAACTCTAGCCTTTTTGATTCTGACTGCAAGACCACACTCTTGGTAGGCACGAGCGATGCAACTGATGAGACTTTAAAAGTCACTCTTTGAGGGATATTAATGCAACATCATAGGCAAACAACAGCTCAAGAATTAAAACTTTCCAACTTTAGCCTTTGCTTAAAAGCATGTGAGGTTGAATTATTTACATACAAGCTCAGATGAGAAACTGATTCCTTCAGTAGCAGACCCAGAAGTGTACGCCAGAAGAAACCAGAAGAAAATCCCGAACAGGGTTGGGGCAAGAACAATTGCACTGCTTGACTCTGCTTCAAATCTCAAAAGCCTCAGACACTGATCCATCATAACTGACCGTGCCCTGCATTCCATCATGGGAAGAGCAGATTATATTGAGTTCTGGCAGACAGCCAATCTTTTCCAATAACTTGAAGAGGGGCTTTTCTGCTGAGAAGGTTGTAGGTCTTGGTCAGGTCAATGATGGAGGCATAGAGAAATCTCCATTGTTCCCTACATTTCTCTTGTATTTGTCAGAATGAGAAGATCATAAGATGATGGATGTACTAGGTCTGAAGCTGCACTGTGACTCAGGATAAACACAGGCCAGCAAGGATCTGAAGTCTTTTGACCATTACCAAGTGATGATCTTTCCAACAGAACTTAATACTGAAATACCAGGATAGTTACTGCAGTTGCTGTGGTTGCCTTTATTCTTGTACAAAGTGACTATATTGGCATCTCACATATCTAATGGCACTGTCCCCGTTTGTCCAGCAGTGAGCAAGAAGATCATATAGATGAGAAAGCAGCATAGGTTTTCCACACTTGATCACTTCCATTGGAATGCCATCTTTTCCAAGGGTCTTAACACTGGCCAGATTGTCCATGTCCCGACTCAAGTCTTCAACAGGAGGAATATCATCAAGCTCTTCAAAGACAGATAGATAACTCAATAGAATTAAGGGCTGCATTACTGACACTTTCCCTTGGATTAAATTAAAGCTAATGTTCAACCCGTCTGTCCATCTGTTGTTTTCAGTCTGTCATGACTTCTCCTGATGCTGTCTTTAACAGAACTGACTTCTTTGCAGTTGGACCTATCACCTTCCTGATTGCCTCATGCTTCCAGTGTCAAGTATAGATTGAATTTTTTCAATTACAGCCAATAATCATTGGTGCAGCATCTTGAGACATGCTGGACATTCTTTACTTTCCTCAGTTCCCTCAAAGTCCCATTTGAAGCATTCTTCTTGTGAGTTAACATAGTAGTTTGTTTGACCTTGATAAATGGAATCAATTCATGTGAATGCACTTCAAACCAATCCCGGTTTCTTCTGACCTGTTTGCCAAATAGAGAGTCAGCAGTGACATAAATCATTTTTTCAAGGCTTCCCCATTTCTCTTCTGTAGTTTCACACAAAGGGCAGCTCTGACAGAATCCTCCAGAGCTTCCATAAACTGCAAGGTTTTCTGATGATCAGATAAATTGGTGATGTTAATGCACAGCAAACACTGATACTTAGAGCAGAAGCTTTTCTTTGGTTTCAGTTTGATCTTAGGTGATCACAAATGAGTGATCAGTGTCACAGTCAGCATTATGGTAGCTACAAGTAAGGAGGATATTACTGAGATTGGACTGCCTAGTGATGAAGAGGTTCAATTGGTGCCAGTGTTCAGATCTTGGGTGCCTCCTGGATACCTTATGGCACAGCTTTGTTTGAAGGAATAAGTTGGTGATTGTAACAGGAGGCCAAACTGAGTAAGTGAGGTGAGACTATGGAGAGCACCATGAGGACCACTCTAAGGCTCTGGACACAGCCTCTCTATGTACTATAACACTTATATCAAGGAGTGGCAGGAGAGATAACAAAATCTGTAGAACTGGAGTTGGGGGCAGGATTAATTTGCTACTAGGAGTGTGTGAAGTGGACCCTGTTCAATTTGAATTCAGCCCAAATGGGGGACAGTGATTCGATTAATTGATTCGGATCACTGTCCCCGATTCGATTAGGTTTAATCCAAATCTGAAGATTCGATGCTGATTCGGAGGATCAACGATTTGGACATAGACACAGCTTTAAAAGTTTTTTCTACATACCTCCATGTGCTTGGCAGCAAACCCAGAAGTGGACTGAAAATACTTTTGGTCCACTTCTGGGTCTGCTGGAGAGCACGCTGGGGGGCCCCCCCTCACCCGTTGACTCAGTGATTGGCCGTGAGGGGAACCCGGGTGCCCCCCCCCCCCCCCCCCCGGAGGCACCTGTCGCTGAGCTGGAGAGATCCGGGGGTGGGGGGGAGCAGTGTGTTCCCTGGCATTCTCAGAATTGGACCAGAAGTGCTTCTGGTCCACTTCTGGGTCTGCTGCCGAGCATGCTGGGGAGCCCGCCACACTTCTGTGGGATGCTCCATGCACCCCAGCATCACAGCATTCATGAGCCGCCTGCTACCTAGAGGTATGTAGAAAAACATTTAAAGCTGTGTCTAGGTCCAAATCTCTGAATCTTTCCGAATTGATTCGATTCGTAGAAATTAAAGGATCCTCCAATTCGATTTGGATTCAGCCACCAAAATCGGGCTGAATCGAATCAGGGACTGAAGCTTCACACAGCCCTAAGGGGTAATGAAGCCATCTTCAGGGCCAGCCCTGTCACCATGATGCACTAGTTATGATAGGAGCAGAATTCCAACAGCTTTTGCCCCTTAACATCCATACATTCCGTGTTATGTGAGCTCAGGCAAATTGGCCAGGATTCATATTCTTTAAGAGTAAAGTGTTGAAGCACAGGTACCTACTAAAGTGACTTGTCTTCTGAAGTATAAAGACAAAGTGTAAGAATCCTTTCAGAACCATTAAATGGATTCTTGATCATTTTGAGATTATTTCTAACAACAAAGCCTACGCCATGTTTACATGCATCTTCAGGAGCTTTCCTTTGCCAGAAAAGTGTGTAGTATTTTTCTCTTAAGGAGCCATCCAAGGCTAGGTGTGTTTCTTGCAGCATTGCAATATCAATGTTCAACCTACTTAATTCTATATGCATCTCTGCTGTCTTACAAGCATCACAGATATTTACAAAATTGTCAGTCAGTCTAGTACGTATGGTCCTAACATTCCATGTTAAAATGCAAAGTATCGATTTGCTCTTTTTCTTTTTGTTTGGTGCAATGATGCAATCTGTTTTTCGAGTTTGCTCTTAGCTCCAAGCATGTACTGAAGTAGGCAAACCATGGTGGATCAGCACCTAGCTGGTTGGAGGCTGCCAATCTTTAGGCAGGCAATAGCTGATCCATGAGCTATAGTACTCTCTCCCACAGGCAGAATCAACCTGTAGTGTTCTTCTCTTCACTAAACAAGCTGGACTTAACACTCATAACTGCTTCCTCCTGTGTTGAATCCCTGCTTGAAAAGTGAAGTGAAGCTGGAGTGACCACTCCAGGGCTCAAAGGCCTGGGCAGTGTATATGGAGACAGTGGGTTGTCCATAAATCAGCATCCCCCCTCTTGGCCTTGCTGGTTTAATCCAAAAGGAAAGGCAGACCCCAATAAGCTTGGAACTAGCTTGGCTGCAGGAGCTGCCAGAGAAAAGTTCATCCATTTGTCTGTTTATCATGGATCCACTCCTAGACCAGCTACCAACCAGGGTTAAAGAGCCCAGTCTACCCTGTCATAGAATGGACTTAAGTACCACAAATTTTTGGCAACATTTCCTCCACCAAGGGTAAGAGTAAGACTTCCTTTTAAGGCGGTCCTCTTCCCAAAGCTATTGGCACCCTAGAGGTTGCCAGGGTATTTAACTACCACCTAGCACTCAGCATTAACAGTTGCAAATGCCATATTTACTCAATTCTAAGATGAGATTCCCCCTCACTTAACATGGGGGAGAAAGCCCCTTGCCTTAGAATCATTTCTGAGGGTGATGGGAGGGTAGGCAGTTGGCATGGTTCAGACTCCAGCCCCTACTTGGGGTCTGTGTAGCCTGCTTCCCCCCCCCCGCCCCCACCCCAGAGCCTATGTACCCTGCCACCTCCCACCTGAAGCTTCTTACCCCCATCTCCCCTCCCCATATAGCCTCTACTCTTCTACCTGCCCCTCTCCCTCCCCCCCCCTTACCCTTGCTCCAAGCTGACAGGCTCCATGCACACTTTAGCCTGGAGCACTGAGCACACCCCCAGCCCAGCCCTGTGGCAGCAATGTGCATCCTGCACAGCTGCTATGGGGCTGGCCTAGGGCTGTGCTCACTGGACCAAGATATAACAGGGAGGGAGCCTGCTGGCATGGAAAAAAGGAAAGGGGGAGCAGACGGGGGAAGTGGTGGAAGGGTAGTGAAGAGCATAGGCTGGGGGAAAGAGGGTGGGCCTCCTGAGACTGCAGGGGGCAGGCAGAAGGCAGAGATGGCAGGCATAAGCAGGGGGCAAGCTTTTTGACCCCCCCCCCAGCTGACTCCCTGCAGTGGTGGGAGAGACAAATTAAGGATGACCCTCCAATTAGATTCTAGACATGGAAAATTATAACAAACGTATAAATTTTAGAAGTGCACCAATATATTGGTCCGATATCAGATCGGTACCAATATAAAAAAAACTGGCTTAATGCCAAACCTCCACCCACACGCCAGGAAGAACCGGGGCTGCACCGGCCAGCTGGTCGTAGCACCGCTGGGAGCAGAGCGGCAGCAAAACTTGGGGTGGATGCAGCATCCTCCCAGTGCCCCCCCCGTGCCCTCCTGGGGTGCAAGCAGTGGCGGGAGCCACTCCCCCTCCCCCCCCCCAAGTCGCAGCTTTGCACCCCCATCCCGCCTGGGCAGCACCTACCCCTGCCCCCTCCCTGTGGGGGTCATTGATCTGCACCCCTCAATGCCTCTTCCCTCCCCCCTCCCCTTCCACCACACCAGACTTACCAGCTGGAGGCAGCTGTATTGGGAATTAGATCAGTATCGGCCAATATGCCTCCTTAAATATCAGCAAGAAGTATCAGCCCCAAAAATCTCTCAGTGTACCCCTAATAAACTTTCCATGTACAGTATAGAATCTAATTAGTGTGTGGGGGGGGGCTCTCCTTAAATTAGTCTTAGATTCAAGTAAATATAGTAGTACCATCTACTGTAAATAATGGAAGCAGGCAAACCTGACCTAACTTGGACCGTTCCAAAGGATCATAGGAAACTAACACTGAAAGGGACATCACAAGGTCACCTACACCAGCCCCCTGCTCAAGGCACAATTGTCTGGGATGGTTTGGTCAGAGTCAAGAGTCCATCTAACTTGCTCTTGAACACTTCCAAGGCTGTAGAGTCCACAACTTCTCTAAGTAACCTGTTCTTAATTTTGACCACCCTCCTGGCCAGAAAGTTCTTCCTAATCCCAAACCTAAGTTTCTTCTGCTGCAATCTGAGATCATTGTTCCTAGTAGTCACATTCCTTAAAGCCACAGTGAGAAGTCTATCACCATCCTCATTATAATTCCCCTCAGGTATTTAAAGACCCTAATCAAATTCCCCTCAGACTTCTCTTCTTCAGACAAAATAATCCTAGTTCTTTCAGCCCTGCCTCAGATTCTGCCTCTAATAATTTTTGTTGTTCTCCACTGGACTTTCCAATCTGTCTACATCTTTCTTGAAGTGTAGAGATCAAAACTTGACACAGTACTCCTGAAGAGGTCTCACCAGTGCTGAAGAGAAAGAGGAAGAATCATTTCCTTCGATTTGCAAGACACACTTCTGTTAGACAACCAAGTAAGCCCTCCCCCACCCCCACCCAGCAAGTATTGGTTCTTATCAATTTATGGTCCACTATAAATCTTCAGGTCCTTTGCTGCAGTACTGCAGCCTAGTCAAGCATTCCCCAGTCTGAATTTATGCATGCAATTATTCCATCCCAAGTGCGGGACTTTGCACTTGTCCATGTTCAATTTCATCTGGTTGACTGCAAACCATTTCTCCAGTTTATTCAGGTGATTCTGGATTCTAGCCCTACCCTCCACGGTATTTGCAACTGCACTCATCTTGGTGGCATCTGTAAATTTACTAAGCATGTTCTCAATCTCATTGTCCAAATCATTAATGAAGATGCAGAATAATACCAGACCCAGGACAGACCCCTGAGGAACACCACTTGATACCTCCACCCAACTAGACATTGAGCCATTGATGTCCACTCATTCAGTGTGATGATTCAACTAGTTATGCACCCACCTTACAGTACTTCTATCTAGTCTATATTCTTTCACTTGTTAATGTGAACATAGGGATGTTGAAGTGTCCATGCTTGCTGCCCCAACTACGCCTCTTAGGAGCTTAGGGCCCGGGCCCAACCACCCTCAGGGTTCCCTCTCAATTTCCAGTTCTTGTCTGCCTAGGCTTTCTCCTTGATCTGTCCCTAGCCTTGCCCTACTTCCCTCTAGGTCCCTAATTTGCCCCTACCTACTAAGTGATCTTGAACCTTGTTTGTTTAGTAGCCTACCTGAAAAACCACGTAATAAAGAGGTTGCAATAGCTAGATGTACAAACATAGTTTTTAGAAACAAGTCTTCAAAGTTTTCAGTGCCTACAAGAAAACATATCAATTACGTGTTTATTCACTGCTAATTCAGGTAACATGACAAATGTTTTTATAAAACTAAGTTTCAAATATAAACCATGGTATGAACATTCCGTTTCTTGGGGGAAATACTCATAAGATATCATTATGCTACAAAAACGACACTATACAGAATCATCTTGAATTGGCTCCCTATCAGTCAGGACACCTGATCTAATAGTGCATGGCACTTTATAATGACCATGCATAACAGAAGACTATTCATTATGAAGATGAATAGCTTAAGGGAGATTGATATGTGTGTGCACAGCTCTCAAGTCTGGTTTCTTCAAAAATGTATCAGTTTGTATAACTTATGGCTCTCTTCAAGTAAGGCTTTCCTGGGCCATAACCAGCTCTAGTGTTCTGTTTTTTCTTTTACTCCCCAGAGCGTACTTCTACAATTTTTACTACTCAAACAGAGAATCCAGGCCAGAGTACATGTTAAAATACAACCACACTAATATACACGGACCAAATGACTGAACACACTGTGGCTTCATCTTGCTCACTGCCCTGGCTCCAGGGTCCCGCTTGCCACCCTGCCCCAGCCCCTGCACCACTCCCTCCCTTATTGTGGATGCCTCAATCTGGCCCCTCCAATACCCCTTCCCCTCCACAGACTTACCTGTAGGGTGTTGCTCTCCATGCTGCCCAGCTGCACTCCTGGCCACATGCCAGGATACAGTATGACCAAATGACTGAAATAAGCTACTAACAGAAAGAGTATCTACATGGGTGTTTATACCTATTCAAAATCAGTTTAAATACTAATTTAAGTTCTTTGTAGATGAGACCCCTACACACACACACACACACACACACACACACACACACAGAGGTGCACTGCTATATCGGTGCCATATCCAATCAACACTGATAAAAGGAAAATTAACGTTAGCGGCTATCGGCTTTTTTTTGGCCAAAGTAGCCAATAATGTACTGATAAGTATAATATGCCTTCTGGCCAGGACCCTTAGATGTCACGTGCAAGTGCGAGCCACAGCATGCATGTGGCCAGGAGTGCAGCTGGGCAGCATGGAGAGCAACACCCTACAGGTAAGTCTGTGGAGGGGAAGAGGTATTGGGGAGGGGGCAGATTGAGGCGTCCACAATAAGGGAGGGAGTGGCGCAGGGGCTGGGTGGCAAGTGGGACCCTGGGGCCAGGGCGGTGAGCAAGATGAAGTCACAGGCAGCTCATCCAGGGCATCAGTGTCCTGGCCCTTAAAAATGGTGGTGGGTGCTTGAACGAAAGCTCTAAGAATGAGAGTGTGTGTATATACAAACACACACACACACACACACACACACACACACACACACACACACACACACACGAATGAACCTTAACTTTTGCCTTTCCTGATTTGTTTACTTGTTTGCAACCTTTCAATGACTTAGTTTTACAGTATTAAACGTGTAATCTCTCTCAAACTGTATCCTTTTATTGGCCCTCATCCAGCAAATACTTCATACACAGCATAATCTTTACTATCATGAGTAACCTCTTGTGAGTTCCATATAAAAATGCATGATAAAAAACAAATTAAACATTAAGAATAAGCTCTTCTGGCCTTTAAGAAAGAAAACTTAAATTGTCATATTATATAAAAGCATTGCAAATGCTCTACAAGTAGATTTTACCACTAATTTGATTTACCATCTATTTGATTCTATCAAACCAACAAAACATATAGAGGGACACTGCTGAATTAAATTCACCCATTTATAAGCATCAATGAAATGATGAAATCCATAGAAATGCAGTGCTTATAGATACAGCACTGAAATTAAAAATGCCATTTATTACATATTAGAGTACCCTAACTAAATGTGCAGAGAGCATTTTCTTTACAGAAATCCCATGAAAACACTTAATGAAGAATATACTGTTCAAACACAACACTATTACAGAGATGGTACCAGGGGAATAATTTCATTGTGCACAGTGCAATCCCACCAATTCTGTAGGGAAAACTTAGATCTAAGTCAGGATTACCTGAGGTAGTCATTTATGCTCTTGTGCAGTACGCTATACACGCACTCACTTGGATGTGTTCCAAGTGAACTGACTGAATGGAGACCCCTTGGCAGTATCATTCCTTTAAATCCATGCTACCCAAGAACTTGAAATGGCTAAAATATAAAACAGTGCAGTGCTGAGGGCACCATGTCTCCTTCCAGATGGCCTCTGTCACCATAAACCCTCCCAATATGTAACAATGGGTACACAGTCATTTATAGTCCAGTACTTACTTTTCCTTTCTCCTCCAACAATGCATGATTTTTGGAGGTCAACACAATGCATTTCCACACAGTTTTCTAGAAGTCCACTATGTCCACACATACAAATTTTGTAGCAGCCAACATCTACCGCTGATGATGGAACCTGAATAAGTGTACCTTGACGTACAATAAAATCTGAAGCTTCTCCCAACTTGCAACCTATACACACAAAAGGGAATCTGACTCAATAAGAGGGAGTTTCATAAATGTTTAGGCATAATAAAGATGCATAAAGAATTGTTGATGTTGGGGGAAAAAATTACCTCTAAATTTATGCAAACAATATGTACCTCTAAATTTTTACAAAAATGAAAGGTAGATTTTGGAAGCAGTGGAGTATCATTTTACCATCACAAAGTGGTTCTCTGTCAGTAAAGACATGGGTCAAATCCATACTCTTACCTTTAGGTTAGAATTAGCCATTTTTATTTCCAAAATCAATCATACATAGCAGAAACGTCAAGAATTTGCCCATAAAAATTCTGATGTCCATGCATAAATACTATTTTTGTATGAAAACACCAAAAAGAAAATTGGTAACTCCATACCTCTCAAATCTGCTCTTCTAATTTCCCCATGATCCTCTGGCAGAATACGTAATCATGACATTTCAGTTGGGCAAGCACCTATATTTTATTCAAGACTGGCAGCAATGTTCAAGTCTTTCTTTTCCCTTGCCCGCACTTCATTATTTGTATGCATATTGGGGAGACTGAGGAATTCATTATGTGAATATTGTAAAAAAATAAAAAAAGAAACAGAAGGGGAAGAGGAAGAGAAGGAAAATCAGTACTTACATGGAGAAAAAGACAGGTGATAAAAAAAACCAGAGGAAGGATTAATAAGTAGGAGGAAGACAGAGTGAAAAGAACAGGAAATTAAAGTTTTGCGTTTCCCCCTCTAAATATATTTAAAGTGATTATGATTATTAATAAGTATTTAAAAAATAAAAGTCCAAGACAGGTGTTAAGCCACATTTCAAACTTTAGAGAATTCTCTGAAACACAATTTCTGTCTTCATTTGCTATGAGTTTGCATGTTTCTGGATCAGATATTTTGAATCCACCTTTTACAAGAAAACCCAGGGCCACGCCATCTTAAATGTAGTGGTATGCAACTTTTTAGCCCGTAGAACAAACATTATTTCAAAACGAGCACAGGTTCACAAAATTTGAATTATTTCCATAGGCTCAGGGAGAACCAATTGAGAACCTACACCTGCTCTTTCCAGCAGAGATGCAGGAAAGAGCCAGAAAGCTACCATCTACTACCTCTCTTCTCCTTTACGATGGAGCAGATGGTATTTGGGGGAGCTGCAGAATAGCTGCAGGAGTAAAGGAACAGATTATAAAGAAATAGCAGTGATTATATATGGTCTTAGGACTGACAAGGTTTGATGGTCACTGGCACCTGCAAGCTTAAAGAGTTTGGCTAGAAAATCATCCTTCTGTGTAATTAGGTATTTTATCACCTATGAGTGCAGCCTTATCTTTCAGATTAAAATCTCACTATCATTCATCCATTTCTTTGCTGATATTAAGGGTGCATGTCAAATCAATTCAGAATTTGGAAATGATGCAGAAGACAAATCTGCAGGATGAACTGGATATTTTATAGATAGCATGCGAGTCCTAAACTCAAGGACCTGTACTGGTGACATGTGCACCTCTAATCAGATTTGATAATGTTGGTTTTCACGCACAGAGCCCCATGCATTCTCGGACAAACTTTCTTGCAATACCATCTCTCACAGTCAATGAAAACAATAATGCTAGAATGCCCACAATATGATGGATGAGATAACTGGTTAAGCACTTGTTGAGAATATACTCCTTGGGCTGTCAGGGCTCCTTTCACTCCAGGCCCGAAAAAGCCTTTATTTGGGACTCCCAGGGTATTTTCCTGGGTCTATTTGTTTCACCATCCTTTTGAAAGGTAGTAAGGAGGTGGTACAGATGAGTGTACAGAGATAGTTATATTTGGTTACGTCCTGGTGTTTGATTAAGAGACACTTACAGGATGCTGTTTTTCCCATTCTAAATAATTGACAGAATTCAGAGAACCTGTAAAAGAATATTTTTATTTATTCTAAACCAAAGTAAAGCCAGGGTTCTGGTTTCCTAAACACACACAGAATAGCTAATAGCTGGGGGAGGGAGGGAGGGAAGGAAGGGAGGTGGGGAAGGGAGGGATTGGGGCTGGGACAAGCTGCCCAGCCGGGGTGGGGGGGAGGGGATGTGGGTGCGGCAGCGCTTGGAGCAGGGGCTCTGTCCTGCTGCCACTTACCTAGCTGGGGCGGGGAGGGGCAGGATGCGGACACGGCTCACTCCAGGCAGTAGGGGGCAAGTGGCAGCAGGGCACAGCCCCCACTCACAGCACTGCTGCACCACTATCTCGCGCCCTCCCCACTGCCTGGCAAGTGGTAGGAGGGCAGGGCCCCTGCTCCCAGGGCCAATATGGGCATGGCAGCACTGGGAGCAGGGGCTATGCCCTGCTGCCACCTAGAGCGAGCCACACCTGCATCACACCCCCCTGCATGCCGGCTGGGCAAGCAGCAGCAGGCAGAGCCCCTGTGACTCCCTCTGCTGGGGCAGAGGCAGGCACAGCCGGGGGAGCCGTGGGAGAAGTCCCCATGGCTGCCCTGCCCGTACCCACCCCGTGCCCAGCCCAGCCTCCCAGCACTAAAAAACAAAAACAGAAAAAAAAAGTCCCCCACTCACTAGCTGCCGGAGCAGCGACTGGGGCCTCTGGGCACTCATGGCAGAGCCCCCCTGTGCAGCGTGGGGCAGTGGGGATTGCCCCCCGCTTGGCACCCATGTGGCAGCTGTCACATCGCGCGGGTGCAGCATGGCTTGGCAGGGTGCTGTGCACTGCCTGGGAGCCGTGGCAGCTCCAGCAGTCACCCAGAGCCCGGCAGCGCTCAGCCCCAGCTCCCAGGCAGAGCGCTGCACCCAGCCAAGCCATGCTGCATCCACGCCTTGGGGCAGCTGCAGCACAGGTGCCTAGCCCGGGGGTGTAATCCCTGCTGCCTCCCACTGCATGGGAGGGCTCTGTCATGAGCAACCAGAGGCCCCAATCACCACTCCTGCTTTTGGTGAGTGCAGGGCTTTTTCTTTTTTTTTGTTGTTGTTGAAGTGCCAGGACTAGGTTGGGGCCAGGCAGGGGATGGGACCAGACAGGGCAGCCATGGGGGTTCCCGTGGGTCCCCCAACCCAGAGAGAGGCAGGCACAACTGTAGGAGCCACGGGAGAACCTGCAGCCGCCCGGCTGTGCCTGCCTCTTCCTGGTCTATCTGAATTACCGAATCTCTCCAAATCAGTACTGAATCTTCCGAAGCTGATTCAGCCGTATCAATTCAGGACAGTGATCCAAATCGAATCACTATCCTTCGAATCAGCTGAATCTGAAATTGAGTACTTCCCTATTCGCACAGGCCTACTAAATACATGCATCATAAAAGTGAAGAGAGAGATAAAGAAAAATGGGAGACTCTTGGGCACATTTCAGAAGACAATTTCATAATGTAATGAAAACATTACAGAAGACAACCCTCATCTTTAGGAAACCCATGCAACAGAGACAATCCTAAAATATTTTTTCTTCTTCTGAAATATTACCAGCACATTTGAAAAATTCTCTACAATTCAAGTTTAACAGCAGCATACATACAAATAGATATCCAAGCCCCTTACCTGGAACACACAAATAGGGAAGACAGGGTTCTCCAGAATGACATCCTTTTCTATTTACTTCACAAAGTTGATTGGCAGCACAAGGATTTGGGTTACATGGATGAGTCACATCCTCTACAATGTTACCCAAAGAACTTGGGCCTGAAAATGTAATTATAGATCAGGTATGGTGATTTAAATACTCTATTTTCTCATACACCATATACTCCAGAATATAATATACACCTTGTTTTTGAAAAGCAAAATGAAGGAAAAAAAAGCTCTTCCAGATTTATGATTGCATAAAGCAGGGACAAAGCCTAATCTTCAGCTGACGCACCCACCCTTTCCTGCTTAACTAAAGCTAAAACCCTAGCTGCTTCCAATGATTGGTCTTCATGGGGTGGATGTATAATTCTGAGAAGAACTAAAGAGTCTCCAGGACTACAATAGGTGGAAAGAGAGCGAGCAGAAACAGCTAGCAAAATAGTACTATGCCACTGCTGTTGCCCTGAGGAGAAGGAATCAAAACAGGGTGCTTTTATCCGGGGAAGAAAATCAGCTTCCCTGATTAATACAAGCACTCTAAGTTTTGGGAGAATGGTGTATTGTATGTTAGAAAATACAGTAATAACAAGGTCCATTAGTGGCATTACCCATCTTGACTAGGGGTGCACCAATAAAGACTTTTTTTGGCTGATACCAATGGCCAATAATCAGCCATACTGGCCAACGATGATCTGACAGCTGATTTACAGGAATGCAGCCTGGCAGCTTGAAGAGCAGCATCCAGCCAGTAAGTCTGTGGGGGGGGAGAAGGGGCATAGGGAGGGGCAGCAGACCGAAAGCCCCCACAGTGAGGACGGGAGGGGGGCAGGGACAGGAATTGCCCAATCAGGGCAGTGAATGTGACCCTGCCAGGAGTGGGGTGGAGCCATAGATGGCTCATCCCGAGGGCACGGGGAGAGGCTCTCGCACCCCGCCCTGGCTGGGCATCGCCTGCCCCGCCTGTGCCCCACTCCCTCCTTCCCTCACTGTGGGGGCCTTGATCTACCCCGCACCCCCACCCCTTTCCTCTCACACACTTACCATATGTTGCTCTCCAAGCTGCCGGGCTGCATTCCTGGCTGTGCGCATGCATGTGGCATTTACCAATTACATTATCAGCTACACCGGCCAAAAAAAGCCAACTGCCAATAATGTTAATTTTCCTTTTAATCGGTGCTGATCCGATATACAGCTGATATATCAGTGCACCTCTAATCTTGACAATAAAATTTTATTTTGTTAAACATTCTCTCAAAATCTTCTGTTCTCCCTTGTTGATAATGCTTGAAATAAACAGTTAGCTGTTGAAATGGGTTAACATATAAAGACTTCATCATTCTTGAAGATACTGGTCCAAATTCTAGGTCACAAGATCAAATACACTATTACTACGCTATTTCTCAAAAGAGTCTTCTCTACACCACAAAACACACATGGAGACTGGCTGAGGAAAGAGATCTCAAACCCCAGTAATAAAAAGACAATGAAGTGCTTGGAAAGCATACAGGGTCTTGAAACAATATGGTCTCAGGAGCAAACTGTTAAGATTCAACTTCCTTTATTCCAATACTATGGTAATGACTTCCTAGAGAACATTTGTTCCAAAAACACCTTAACCTCAATCCACACTTTGACTTGGCATACCAGAGGCAGAAGCAGGGGAGCCACAAGGGGCCCAATCCTTATTGCTGACGGTGGCTGCACGTGGGTCTCAGGTTGGATGGTGGGGGACAGACCAAGGTTGCACTGCCCCAGACGCTTCCCCACTGTGTGCCCCAAAGCACGCATGAAGCCACCGCCACCATGGAGCCAGTGCCACGGCTCCAGACCACAGTGTAGCTGTTTGCAGCCTGCCCACCACCGGCTGGGAGGCTGCAAAAAGCTGCACTGGGCTCCAGAGCCCCGGCTGGGCTCCATGGTGGTGGCACCTGCACACATGCATAGGGGCATACCGCCAAGAAGGATCCAGGGCAGCGCAACTCTGGCCCTTCCTCCGCCATTTGCCCCAAGGGGCATGTGCAGCTGCCACCATAGTCACTAAGCCAAGCTGGGGCTCCAGAGCCCAGCCAGAACCCACTATGAGGCCACACAAGTGTAGCCGATTCCTGCAGACATTACAAATCTATTAAGGCATGGAAGGGGATGACATACAAGCTGTAGTGCAGTGATTCTCAACTACGATTCCACAGTACCCTTGGGTATTGTGAGATCCTTTGAAGGGTACAGTGGAGTACAAAGAGGCAAGTGCAGGCTCATCCCTGCCCAGCTACTCTTTCTCCCAACCTCCCTCCTGCCACCTCCTAGCCTCTGTATGCAGAGGTATGTGCAGGCTCATTTGTGCCTGGCTGATCCTACTCCCTCAACCCATGTGTACAAGGAGGTAAGCACTGTAATAAATAAATTAGTTTTTGAAGTGGGGTGCCACTCAATTCACAGAAGTTATGGAAGGGATACCTGGAGTCTAAAGATTCAACAGGTGTAGCTGAAATTAGAGGGAATGAAAAAGGCTACTTTTATATGCATCAAGAATTAATCTACTATTTTAACCACTACAATTTTAGAAGGTATAGGACATCTTGTCTCCTAAAGTAAGGTACAGTTTTGCCAAACTTGACTCTTCAGTATAACCAGTAGGGCTCTGGATTACATTTATAGTGCAAATAACATGTTAATTAATTGTGTCATAAATTTGAGCCCACATCTTGAATACTGGGTGCAGTTCTGGTTCCCACATCTCAAAAATGTTGCGGTAGAATTAGAAAAGGTACAAAGAAGGGCAACCAAAATGATCAGGGGCCTGGAATAGTTGCCATACCAGAAAAGATTAAAAAAGCTAGGACTCTTCAGTTTGGAAAGGACAAGGCTGAGGGGAGAATGTATTAGAGATCTATAAAATCATGAAGGGTGGGGCCCAAGTGAACAGAAAAGTGTTGTTCATCACATCCCAGAATACTAGAACCAGGAAGAACCTACTGAAATTAGTAGGGAACAAGTTTAAAACCAACAACAGAAAGTCCTTTTTTTACACAACATAATCCATTTGTTGAATTCATTGCTAGAGAAGGTGGTAGAGGCAGACAGCATATCCAGGTTTAAAAAGGGACTGGATAAATTCATTGATGATAGATAGATCTATTAATGACTTGAACAGAATGGTTAAAGGTGTTTCCTCTGTCATTTCTAACCCAATAAATAGTGGGTGCCAGGAAGCGTACTGAATAAGGGATAGATCATATTAGAAATATCTGTTTCAATGTTCTCTCTGTACAGCATCCACTGCTGCCACTGTCAGAGACAGGATACTCAGCTAAATGGTACTTCAGTAGGGTACTTCTTATTCAGGTAATCTACAGCGCCATAAAATGGCAAACCAGCCACAAAAGTGTTCCACATATAGGGCATGTCTATACATTGCCGTACAGCAATGTTAGTATGGTGCCATGCTTTAGTACTTCCAAAAAGTTAGAAGTTAGATTTCATCACTACATCACCATAGCGGCATGCTAAAACAGGGGAGTGCGCTGCTACAGCAATGAAGCTGCCAATCATGTGTAGACCCATGTGATCACTACATCGCCACAGGGCAACATGTAGATGCATCTATAGTTCAGAAGATCTTTGCAGCTGTGGTATTGAACCTGCATTATATATCCCAGACATGGGGCTGCCCCAATCAGCTGAATGTTGCCATTGGCTCGAGACAGGGCTACCCCCAAACAGATCCCCAGGAATCAGGCTAGAGATATTTCTGGGTCCCAAAGGGGAATACAGAACTGCCCTGTGCCTGACCCTGATGCTCAACTAAGCAATGGGACTGGAAACGGGGCAGCTCTGGGGTCTGGGACATAGCCACCCCTCATCTAACCCCTGGGGATGTGGCTGGGACAGCCCTGGGTTGCAGCGGTCACACAACTAGGATCTGAGGAATTTCATGACCCATCCTAAACAGTGTATGTCCTGCCATGCATGTCTGGCATGGACCATAAAATTCCTCAGATGCCAATTGTGCCATTATTTTAACATCCGATAAGGATCTTAGTCAACACTAAATAGGTGGCTTTAATTTTTTTTGTTACTATAACTATGTACATTAAAACACAAGACTACTTTATATATTAGACAAGAGTGATTTTGCAAGTTAAAAAGCTGTGCTCTATTTTACAGTTTTGTACAAAAATCAGACACTTATTTGTGATCTATTCTTCCAAGGAAAGTTCTATCCATCTTTTACTCTGCAAGGAAAAATTTAGGTTACATATGATGTTTTCTTATTTCTTGGTATTTTTGGTAGGGGGCAAGCTATTCTGATGCATAAATCACCTTCTTCAAACAAAACAAAATTATTATTTTTAAAACATAAACATTAATATTTGATGGCCCAGAACTCAGCTGGGATAAATCAAAGTGGTTCCACTGATACAACAGTATAATACAAGGAGAAGCAGGAACCCAGTGGAGTCATGAAAATTCACACCACATGGGGATTTTGATTGAAAATATTAGATAAATATTTTCAGCAAAACAATTCCATCTGATAGCAATTTCTTCTTTAATGAAATGCCAGCTTTCAGTTCAAAGGGATTCTACTTTCTAACCTATTACAGAAGAACCCTGGTCATTTACATGCAAACAGTTAAGTCTATAAATTTAGTTAAATCTATAAAGCAACTTATAAATCTTAGTTATTTACATGTCTCCCAAAAAACATGAGAATTTCCTCCGTTACTTGAAAAAGCTAGTGGCTGTCCCGAAACTAGCAATATGACCTACCTTTTCTGCCCCCAAAACACAAGAACATGTGAACTCACTTTCAAACACCAAATCTGCATGGCACTAAAGCTTGCTCTCACTCTAGAATCAAGGAATTAATTATTCATAGATTCATAGATGAATCTACGAATTGGTGGAAAGGAATCTATTCATAGATGAATCTATGAGCTTGGTGGAACAGAAGCAGAAAGGGATCTTGGAGTCCTGGTGGACTCCAAGATGAACACGAGTCAGCAGTGTGACGAAGTCATCAGAAAAGCTAATGGCACTTTATCACGCATCAGCAGATGCATGACAAACAGATCCAAGGAGGTGATACTTCCCCTCTATCGGGCACTGGTCAGACCGCAGTTGGAATACTGTGTGCAGTTTTGGGCGCCACACTTCAAGAGGGATGTGGATAACCTGGAGAGGGTCCAGAGAAGGGACACTCGTATGGTTAAGGGCTTGCAGGCCAAGCCCTATGAAGAGAGACTGGGGCACCTGAACCTCTTCAGCCTCCGCAAGAGAAGGTTGAGAGGCAACCTTGTGGCTGCCTATAAGTTCATCACAGGGGCACAGAAGGGAATTGGTGAGGTTTTATTCACCAAGGTGCCCCTGGGGGTTACAAGAAATAATGGCCACAAGCTAGCAGACAGCAGATTTAGACTGGACATTAGGAAGAACTTCACAGTTAGAGTGGCCAAGGTCTGGAACGGGCTCCCAAGGGAGGTGGTGCTCTCTCCTACCCTGGGGGTCTTCAAGAGGAGGTTAGATAAGCATCTAGCTGGGGTCATCTGAACCCAGCACTCTTTCTTGCCTATGCAGGGGGTCGGACTTGATGATCTATTGAGGTCCCTTCCGACCCTAGCATCTATGAATCATCTATGAATCTATGAGTTCACTTAATTCGGCAACCTGCTTTGTTTGCAGCTGGTTACCAAATTAAAAACTTGTCACCAACTGTTTGCCAAGGCTTTCATTTCAAAAGGTGCTGCTTCTCTGATCAGCTGAAGCTCATCAGTAGTTCTCCTCATGGCCTTTGAAATGAAAGCTACAGCAAACAACTGGTGCATCTTAGGACATTTTTATATGCATGCCCAATGCAGCGCCAGGCACTTTTAATTAGCGTTCCATGCTAATTAAAAGCACCCGTGTACTACACACAGTGGCGCAGCATACCTCCGCACTGGGAAACGGTGGTCGTGCACTTTGAACTAAAGCACATCAAACGTGTTTTACTTCAAAGTGCGCTGCCGCCATTTTCTCAGCGCAGAGGCACGTTGCACCGCTGTTACACGTGATGCACGAGGCTGCCAGAGCACGCATATTTGCATGCTCCAGCAGACTTGATTAATCGAGTCTGCTCTGACATGCTGGATTTCCAGTGCATTGGAGCAGGCTCCCCACATGTGTGTAAGTGCCCCAAGAGGTTAAACTCACAAAACTTCATCTTCATAGGAAGGTAAACCTAAACTTGCAAAGTGCCTGGGTTCTGTAATACTCAGATATTTCAGTACTTACTCAGGTATGTGTCTAAAGGGATACAGCTCTCCAAGTCATCCATTGGAGATAAGAGTTCACAAATGCTTTCAGCTGTGTGGCCTTCAGGAAATTTACTTTGATCTCCACATTTCTTGAGAATTTCTACACAATCTGATCTTCAGAAACAATAAATAATTACATATCACATGCATACTACTTGAGGCAAACATGAGAAAATTATTTATTTTAAAAGAAACACATATTTCCCCTCAATTCATTATACAGGTAACCACACACAAGCATACAGGCAACCATGGTTACAGTACAAATCTAGGTTTTGCAGGAACTTAGTGATGAAACATCAATTCTGAACATGGTTGTTTCACAAATGTACCATTAAAAAAACCCCAAAAAATAAAACTAAGAATGTGGGACTCTGAGTTGTCATATCAGACAAAAGAGGTTTTCCCCTTCACTGTTAGCGAGGCCCACCCTCAATTCCATTCCTGTAGTCTAGAGGAGTCGCATAGAAAGATGAAAATAGGAGGACTCAAGACAACAGCATTTTGATTGAGAGTGGTACTGAATGATACCACCACATTCTTTGTATAGCAGGTATAAACTGTACTCTCTCAAAAAAAAATGAGCAAGGCTAAAGAGCAATTAATACATGTAATATGAGAAAAACCAGAAAAAAGGAGTGAGAAATTTAAATGTAAAGGAATTTGATTGTGGAGGAGAGAATGGATGGGGACAGACAATGCTGAGGAAAGGAAAACAAGAAGCGGGAAACAGAATCAAGGGGAAAAGAAGAGGAAAAAAAAAAAAGAATACCATATATTTCAGAGAAAAAAGATGAGCATCTAAAAATCACATGAACAAATGGAAAGAGAAGAAGAGAGAAGGTTAATTACTTTTTCTATATCTGATTGCAATTCCTGCTGCACGAGTGAAAACGAAAAATAGAATACATATTTGATAAATTAAATTTAGGTACGAGGAACAATTTTTTTTACCCTTTTCAAGCACTGCAGACATCAATAAAATTGTTAGCTCTTCAGATATGATGCAAAAATTAGGTCAAGGAAAGAGGGCCAGAATATTTTAGTTTACAGGAAACTTGAGTCAGATCTAGATATTATTCCAGCTGTTGCAAGGACCTTGAACAAATTCCTCTACTCACTTTCCAGCTTTTTTCCTGTCTTGTCTATTTACATATGTAAAGCAGGGTACAAACCCTGAAAAAAGACTTTACAATAGAAGCATCAAGATTTCTCCATTTATGGGGAACTTGTACTAACTTCATTGTAAGGAACATCAAATGTGCAAGATCATATTCCTTGTGTGTTTGTATTTGTCTTACCAAAATCTTACAAAGTACTTTTTAGTTCACATGTAAACCATAAACAGCATCTATGAAAACGATTTTTAAGTGTACTTACTTGCAGATAATACTTCCTCTCGATTTGCTATGACAAGGTTTAATCTGCAGTGAGCAAGCAATTGCCTTCCACATTTCTGGCTGGCATTTTTTAATATTAAGAACAGGAATATTTATAAAAGGCATCTTAATACTTCCTTTCTCCCAAAGCTTCATGTCATTCATAGCTCCTTGGTCTGACTGAGCATTGCAGCTTCTAAAAAGTTCTGTTGGTCTTAAAGAAATCAATTGATATGTAGCATGTTAATTTATATAACAAAAAGTTATGATTTATTGTATGCAATATATGCTCTACAATTTTGATTTATATTACTAAAGATACATAACAAAGACAAATCACACACAAGCCTTCCACAGGAAAAAGTTTTAAATGATTTGAAGAATTTCTCTTAAATGTAATAAAATAAGAGCATTAAGGGTGGAATTTTATTACCCTTTGTACATCTAAATGGTGGTTTTTCAGCCACTGAAGTGGGCTTTTTGGTACTTACACATAGCTGGCATTTCTATTACCTACTATTACTAAGGCAAGGTAGTAGGGGTGTGCAAAGCGGGCCCTATTCGATTCAGATTCACCCCGAATCAGGGACAGTAATTTGATTAGTTGATTCAGATCACTGTCCCCGATTCGATTTGGCCGAATCAGAATCTGAAGATTCGATGCCGATTCAAAGAATCAACGATTTGGAAACAGACAGCTTTAAATGTTTTTTCTACATACCTCAAGGTACCAGTGCGGCTTGTGAACGCTGCAATGCTGGGGCACATGGAGCATTCCACAGGAGTGGGAGTGTGTGTGTGTGGGGGGGGGGGGGGAAGAGGGGCCTCCACGTGCTCAGCAGCAAACCCGGAAGTGGATTAGAAGTACTTCTTGTCCACTTCCGGGTCTGCCGGGGAGTGTGCTGGGGGGGGGGTGGTCTCCTGCATTTCTGTGGGATACTCCATGCACCCCAGCATTCACGAGCCACCTGCTACCTAGAAGTGTGTAGACACAGCTTGAAATGCTTTTTCTATGTCCAAATCGCCAAATCTTTCTGAATATGTCAACTGATTCGGACGGTTGCAATTTGATTCAGGGAGATTAAAGGGTCCTCTGATTCGATTTTGATTCGGAGGTTTGGGTACCAAATCAGGCCAAATCTCTACCGACTCGAATCAGGGACTGAACCTTTGCACAGCCCTACAATCTAGATCTATGCAGAACCACGTGTGTATACTGAGCATGTGTAGTACACTATGCACCAATTGGGCAGGTACCTTGTTACATATATACTCAATTTAAAAAACACTGTAGCTGGACAAATATCCATTATTAGGTGTTAGCAACCAGAGCTGAACAATCTTCTCCTTTTTATACATCTAATACCCAACTTGCAGCAGATATGCATTTCAGGTCCACATCACTAAGAAGGGATGTGGAACCTGTGTCCCTGATTTCCCAGCACAACATTCCAACAACCATCTATAAACGTCAAACTGGTTTAAATAGTATTTCAAAATACACAGCACCCTATACCAACTTAAAAAAAAACAAATCAAAACAACCAAAACTGTAAAATTCCAGGTTTTGCTTTAGCATAAGTGGAGCTGCAATGAATTTTAAAGACAGTTTTGGAAACTGTATTCCCAGAAGTAGATATATAACTAAATCAATTAAAAGTTTGTTGAGTCAGCAATTATTTTTTTATTGTCCTGCATGGTAAAGAAACAAAAATACTTTACTGAATGGCAGCTTTTCCAATACATGTGAATTTTCATTCAGTCAGTCTCATTATGATAACACTTAACATGTCTCTTGGAAATATGCTTTTATATTTTTTAAGTTATTAAAATTTAACACGTTTTTAAAAAAAAGTTCATAAGAAGAGCGTGTTAAAAAAATCACCCTCGTATTAAGAAACAATTTATGGGGAAAAGGCTATGTGTAGATTATAAGTCTGGAAAAAAACATTTTTACTCAAAGTACAGGAATTCCTTTATAAAATATTTAGTGCATCTCTCCTACCTGTTATTAAAATTAGTGCAGTAAGTTAGATTTCTACAGCCCAGCTGACAAGGTTCTCGTACATCTGCTAAACAGGTCAACATGGAAACTTCAACTGGGTTATACTCACAAAAGCGATCAAATTCTTGCCAACTCTGTGAATTGCCCCAGCTTGTGCTATACAATTTAGTGCATAGTTCCCTGAACAAACAAATAAAGTCAATCAAATGAAAAGAAAAGCAATCATTCAGAAGTTTTACACCAAAAAAAGGTTGGCTTTAATCATAAAAGTATAAATTAATAGAAGTTTTGCATTTTGGACCCGCTGAAGGCCCGGAACCAATATGAGAATGAAAAAAGACCCTCAAGCTGTTCTCTAGAATCTCAGCCATCATTTACAAAGAAATGAGTAAATCTCTAGGTGGTCATGAAGGAAAATTAAAAATTTGAAATGGATCCATCCAACGCAAATAATTCTGGCAAACTTTGCAAGTAGCTAAACATTAAAATTGAGGCTAGCATTCCCCTACCCACTTTTATGGATGGTACATTCCTTGTCACCTCTGATTTTACCCAAGACGTAGTGTTTCAAATTTTATTCCTTGAACTTGTAGGTAAGGGTTTGAACAGCTGCTTTTGGGGATTCCTTTGGTTAACAAGCACCTGTGAATGCAGGGAACTGGACTTGATGGCCCAGGAAGACCCTTCCAGGCTTGCTTCCTGTGCCCTTAGTCGGATGGCCACGATGAGAAACAAGTAGTTCTTAATTCATTTTTCAATCTCAAATCAAATCAACTACATTCCAAAAGGAAGAGAGAGAAGACATGCATCTTCTCTTCAGTACCCAAAGTCTAGTGCAGTTGAATTGTTTCCTGCTGACAAAATTCTCCAAGCCAGAACCATAGCTGCAGAACCATAGTTCTGCAAGCGAAAAACTACAATCGAGGTCTACCCAGCTGTCAACATATAGGTTCCCCTCCTTACATTACTACTATAATGCTGTTTCACACTACGATATAAAGAACTGTATTACAGGCAGCCCCTTCTTAACATGGTTTCAATTAGCGCTATTTCGCTATAGCGCTCATTTAAAATTGATACCTGGTTTCACGGAGCGCTCAAGCAAATTTCGCTGTAGCGCTCAGTGGAATCAGTGAGTTTTGGCAGGAAAACGAGGAGAAGCAGTGGTGGCAGCAGTAGCAGCAAGTGGCAGCGAGTGGGGGCCAGGTGTCAGCATGGGGGGGGAAAAGGGGGGAAGCCAGGCATAGCTGCTGAACACAGACTGGTGGGGTGGTGGAGCATCTCACTGGAGGGGGGGTGGTTTTGCAGCTGGCCGGGAGCGGGGTGGGGTTTACAGGCAGCTGGGCATATAGTGGGGATGCTGCAAACCCCCCTGCTCCTGGCTGGCTGCATACATCCACCCCACTCCTGCAGCATGCTCCACCGCCTGAGTTTACTAGCTGAAGCAGCAGCAGCAAGGAGTGTGGGGCCTGCATTAGTGGCCAGGGCCAGGGCCAGCGGGGGCCTGCACCCAGCGTAGGGCAGCAGGAGTGCAGCGCCTGGGGCCAGGGCCGGCAAGGGCCCATGCCCAGAGTGGGGCAGCAGGAGTGCCGGTGACCAGGCTGGCATATGGGGCCAGCAGGCAGGCGGGTGGGTGGGTAGAGGCAGCGGTGGTGAGAAGCAGTGAGTGGGGGGGACAGGCGCACAGGACCTGCGTTGGTGACTGGGGCCAGAGCCGGCAGGGGCCCAGGTGAGGCAGCAGGAATGCAGGCCCAGGCTGGCACATGGGACTGCAGCAGCCAGAGGGCTAATGGGGAGAGGTGGCGGTGGCGACAAGAAACCGTGGTAACTAATTACTTATATTTACATTCATTCCTATGGGCAAATGGGTTTCGCTTAGCGCTCAGTTTTTCTGGAACCAATTAAGAGCACTAAGCGGGGGGTTGCCTGTAAACTGAAAATCTAAAGACAGAAAAAAATATTTATTTTCACATCAAATAAAGTAAAGGGTACATGATATGAGAAAAAGTTCTGTAAATGTGTATTTCAATGCAAAATGAATTTTAGCTCGACTGCTTGTAATCATGTTACTTTCTGTATACTTAATTACTCAACTGCCTTCATTATGGCAAATATTTACAAAACAGTTTTTTAGCTTGGATAATTGCCAATTGTAAATTTGAAGATGGAATTCACAGCTTGCCTGGTATTTGATAGATTTTAAGGTTACAAAGTATATTTTTCCCTCATTGGATGATTTAGCTATCAAGCACAGTACAAACTTGAAACATTACAATTGATTATGCATTTTTAGTGATTTATATATCATAAAACAATGGTGCCCAACCTTTTCACCCCATTGGCTGGATGGGCAGTGCCTGATCCAGACATAAGCCAGGTTCAGCCAGTGAACTGGATCCAGCCACATGGTGCAGGAGAGTTTGGGGGATGGGGGGAGTGCAGTCTTGAGGGTGGAGGTGCAGTCTGGCCCTGATTCAGCCATGCAGGTTTTAGGAATTTGGCAGCAGGGAAGGAGTGGAGATATTAATTGCCACTGCTCCCCTGCTGGCAAATTTCCCAACCTCAAGGGAGCCCCACAGGCCAGATGCCATGGCTCCACAGGCTGGATGTGGCCCATAGGCCAGGGGTTGTGCATCCCTGTCATAAACTACTGAACAGCTGTATTTCACTGATGAACTTTAATAATTATGAAAAACAAAAAGATACTGACCTACAAGTGGAAGTATTTGCTTTAGAACAGCAATGCAATTTAGCCCCATCAAGGCCTGTTGAAGGAGGAGGATGCACAGTGACTCCAGGGTGAACAGACCTTGAACTCTCAAGAAAACATTGCCAGAGGGGATCCTGAGGCAGAGGCATTGTTTTGCAGCCTTCTATAAGTCCATCAACAATCTCAAGTTCTGTTTTCATTGACATTAGAATCCTTTTACAAGCAGTCTGGCAGCCATAATCTTCTGCTCTGTCACAGCAGTACAAACCTAACATCCAAACAAAAGTAAAAACGATCTACAATTGACCGGCATAATGGCAACAAAATACATCACAGTTTTGCTTTCCATTAAAATATAATAAAAATTCTATGAAGAATAATAATAAACTTAAACTTCTATAATAAAATAAAGAGCAATGACAAACATGGTTTTTTTCATTTTAAATGCTAACAGATAGAACTGTCAAAAGGAAAAAAAAGAAGTAGTTATGGCAGGGGTGGGCAAAATGTGGCTTGCAGGCCAGATGAGACCCACCAGGACATTCTATCCAGCCTGTGGGGCCCCTAAAAAAAAATTCAGAAAATTTATATTTATCTACCCCTGGCTGCCTGTCATGCAGCCCTCGATGGCTTGCCAAAACTTAGTAAGCAGCCCTCGTCCACCCCTGGGTTATGGTATTAATAAATATATAACTATCAATAAAAACTCCCAAAAATTATCACTGTATATTAGATTCTATATGAAGCATTTTCAATGTCTTACTTCTCTGATTATGAAGTTTATGGAAAATTTAAGCTTCTTTACTTACTATCTGTAGGATTTCTCATTGGATATGATTGTGTGTAGTTGTTCACACAGTGTATTAACTGAGGGCTAATAGCAGCACAATAATTTTCAACTGCTTTAATTTGTGAAGGACCAGGGGAGGAATCTGTCCGGAAAATTGCTTGACAGTATTCTCGGCAGTTTGTATGATGACCTGCATAACTGCAGCAAACTGATCCCACTAAAAAACAGAAAAAAAGAAAAGAAAAACAGAATTATGTATCCTGAATATAGAAACACAGACCATATATATTTTATAGCACAATTCACTTATGGACTTGACTGATAGTCAAGCTAATATTGGAAAGCTAGTATTAGAAAGAAAAAAAAAAAACAACTTATCAGCAACACTAAAAACATTGCAACTGTAAGAGTGCGTGTCCTTGCAGCAGGCAAATGAGGCCAATATTTTGTTTTGCTTAGCAACCTCTGCAGCCAGACCTGAATGCAAAAGTGCTTTCATGAGATGCATTTTATTTTGCAGCACGTTGCTTTATATATATATATAAAAAATTTTGAATACAATCATATGCGTCCCATGGTATAATTTAAATATAACATATATGAAAGTTATAATTTATAAATTTTATGTTTAAAATATAAAAGTACTCAAAATAGCACCTGACCTCTCATTCAAAAGGAAAGGAATAAAATTCACTTAATTAAATACAGACACTTCCTGAAAATTGTGTAATTCTTGTGTGACATTTATTTTTCCCCTCCTTTTCCCTCTGCATAAATTTTTCTATTAAGACATCTGCAATATGAGAATATTTTGGTTGGTCAGTTTCACCACTGCTTGCTGTTTAAATTGTTTTTTTACTTTAAATAAAACAAGAAGAAATAAAGTCAATGATTAAGTTCTATGCAAGCATTCATAGGTACCTCAAAATAAATCAGAGGCAATAAAAGAGATATACACATATGTATCTAAATTCTAGCATAATAAAAGCCTTAGTGTGTCCATCGGTCTGTCTGTCCATAATGCTCTGGACCAAATCCGCATGCACTGCTGAGAGGGTGTGCGCAGATTGGCTGCAAGGGTCCAGAGCATTACAGACAGAGTGGGAGAGGGAGCCGCCACCCCCTTCCCAACAACAGCTGGCAGGGATGGGGAGGCAGCAGAGAAGAGGGGAGAGGGAATGGGAAGGGGAAGTTTCTCGTGGTAGTGACCCCCCCCCCCCCCACAACAGCCAGCAGAGAGGGGGCGGTGGCAGGGAGGGAGGGAGGGAGGAATGCATGTTACGCGTCACCAGGTGTCAGTGGCTGCCACCACGTGCAAGCTCCCCTTCCCCGTTCCTGGGAGCTGCTGGCAGCGTGGGGTGGATTGGCAGGGGGAGGGGGGGGGGGGGAATGTATGGGGTCACACTGGGAGCAGTGGGGGGGAGGGGCCCATGAGGCCGGACGGGGGAGGGGATGACACATGGGGCAGGAGGATAAACATAATCCTGCAAACACTTAAGATTTTATTTTAGTTACATGAATAGTCTGAATAATTTCTGAGGAACTACTCATGGATTATAAATACATGCATATGCTAACTTCTCATGTGGGAGAAGAGAAGAGGAAGATGCACAGACAAGGAAAATAAAAATGGAGAAAAATAAATATTAATAAATACAACAGTAAATAATATACTTACTTTCATTTCTATTAATACAACTAAAAAGTGCATTCTGAAAACAAAACAAAAATAAAATAATTAGCGAAAACAAAGAGAATAAACATGTATACATTTAAATTTGGCAATTTATTAACATTTTATGAATACCACTTTGTTAAAAATAGTAAAAAATACTCTTAAATGTTATCTAATAAACAAATGAAAACAAAAGTTTTCCGTAAATGAAAAAGAGGATAACGTGTAAAAGAGCATTTATCACCACAAATTCTTTTATTTATTTATTTATTTATTTATTTATTTATATATATATATATATATATATATATATATATATTTTCTCACAAACTTAATCAGGTAGCTAGAAAGATCTTCATGAACTACTGCAAAGATAAAATTAAGATGTACAAAGATAAAGCATTAATGGTTACAGTTGAGATTCCATTAGAAAAATCAGTGGGAGTTCAACTCAGATATGGCCCTTAACAAATCGTAACCCTTGAAGGCAAAAGGAAGTACAAAAAGCTGGAGATTTTCACCAAACGAAAAAAAGACATAGGTGTATCTGACCAATAAGGAAGAATTGGTTGTAAATGTGAATGTGATAAGAAACTTGGGAAGAAGTGATCACAACACGCTATGATCAAGATTCTAAGAAAGGGAAGGGATGAGATTAGCAAAACCAGAATAAAAGACCTCAAGAAGGGCAGATTTTAACCAATTCTGAGAAACAGACATGGGTAGATAGATTGGAGGATAAAGGGGTCCAAGAATATTGGAAGTTCATCAAGAATCGATTCCACCACAGTGGAAAAATTAGAAAAAAAAAAAACAGAGGATGCTTAATTCTATCTATCCATTCAACTGCTGCTTCTACAGATCTTAAATTCTTGAACTGATTGAACACCAGAACTCCTTAATAAAAACCAGATAATGTATTAATTTTACTAATTACAAAACAAAGTTATGAGGCAAAAAAAACTAGATGCTGGTGACAAATATCAAGTACTTGGGACTAAAGGGATGCAAATGAAGCCGGCAAAAGA
Source organism: Alligator mississippiensis (assembly GCF_030867095.1). Lineage (NCBI taxonomy): Eukaryota > Metazoa > Chordata > Crocodylia > Alligatoridae > Alligator > Alligator mississippiensis. Next base: position 81,302,461 of record NC_081828.1, on the reverse strand, counting down.
AATAACTTGTCGAGACACTGATTTGTTCACTCTGCGTCATTCATTCAAATATGAACATATTAAAACACAAGCATAGGAAAGGGCCCACTCCCTCATTAAGTCCCAATATCATTCACTATGAAATCAATTATTACAAAGTTCCCTTTTTTTTCTGAAGAACATTGTAAAATGAAGTTCCGCATGGTTATATGTAAAATGATTTACACAAAAAAGCAGAGGAGCATAAGAATTGCCATTTATTGAATCAAACCATAGGTCCATGTTGCCCGGTATCCTGTATCACACAGTGGCAGAGTGGATGCTGAAGGGAAAGTGAACCAGGTATGACCAGAGGTTTTCCCAGCACTGTTCCTCTCTAACCTGCAACCTCCAGCATTTAAGATCCAATAAGTTCTGGTTCAATGGCTGTACCCCTAATTCCTGTGGCTCAATATTTACTGGTGCCCCTTTCATTCAAAAATTTCTCCAATCCCTTTTTGCAGAATTTCTGCTCTGCAAGTGTTAAAACATATTATTAAAATCCCTGCACAGTATATCCCAACAACAAGAATTGTTGTGACTTTACAAGATAAAAATGAAGGATCCCGCAAGAGTTGCAAAATTCAGACTGCTTGGAATTCAGTCTCTGGTAAACTGTTCTAAAGTATGAATCTTTTACAACACAAAGAAGGCTGACTGAACATACTCTATCTAAGCAAAGAGAAAACAGCATAAGGAGGAATTTACAGCTTTTGTGAAAGTTGGACCTGAAAAAGGAGGCATCCTTTTTGAACCAATGGCCTTCTGTGGTGGTTTGCTGCTGCTCATTTTATGAAATTTGTAAACTACACTAATTCTGAAAAAATTAAGGGCCTAATATGAGAACGCATTTCTATTATCCTGACCATCATAATAACAACATTCATCACAGGATCATGGAAAAGTAGGGCTAGGAGGGACCTCACAAAGTCATTTAATCCAGCCTCCTGCTCAAGGCAGGATTTTCCAGCCAAGGATCTGTCCAACCTGCTCTTGAAAATATTCAAGAATAGATATTCCACAGTTTCCCTAGGTAATCTGTTCCAATGCTTGACTGCCCTCATAATTAAGAAGTTCCTCCTAGTATACCAACCTATTTGCCTCTGCTGTGGCTCAAGGCCTTGTTCCTAGTCCTGTTCCCTACAGCCACAGAGAAAAGCCCATCTTCACTCTAACAGTTTTCAAATATCTGAAAGGTGATTATCAGATCCCCCCTCAGTCTTCTCTTCTCCAAACTAAATTGTCCTTGGTCATTCAGCCTTTCCTTATAAGTCTTGATTCCCAGGCCCCTAATCACTTTTATCACTCTGTGCTGGATTCTCTCCAATCTGTCCACATCCTTCTTGAAGCATGGGGCCCAAAACAGGACACAGTGCTCCAGGTGAAATCTCATCAGTGCTGAACAGAGCAGAAGAATCACTTCTGTTGATTTGAAAGTGACACTCCTCTTAATGCAAGCCAGTATGCACTTGGCTTGCTTTTTTTTTTTTTTTTTGCAAGAGTACACTGTTGGCTCATATTCTGGTCTACTCTAACTCCAGGTCTTTCTCTGCAGCAGTGGAGCCCAGCCAATCATTCCCCAGTCTGTATTTGTACATGCAGTATTTAGTCCTAAGTGCAAGACTTCTTCGCATTTGTCCTTGCTGAATCTCATCCGGTTGATTGCAGACCATTTTTCCAGGCTATCCAGGTCATTCTGGAACCTAGCCCTAACCTTCAGAGTGTCTGCAACTCCATGGAAGATGGTGTCACCCACAAATCAATCCCAACATCCAAATCACTAAAGATATTAAACAGTAGCAGACCCAGAACAGACCCCTGCGGAACCCCACTTGATACCTTCTCCCAGCTAGACATTTAGCCATTGATGACTACTCATTAAGCATGATGATCCAATCAGTTATGTATCCACATTACAGTACTGCCATCTAGTCTCTAGCTCCTTAGCTTGTTAAGCTGACATGTAACATCATGGGAAGATGTAGGATTCCCTTCTCAAACTGGCTGAACAAGAGCTTATTTCTCAAATTCAGAAAAATGGAATACGGTAGGGATGCACCAATAAAGATTTTCTTGGCCAATATCAATAGCCAATTACTCACCAGGTGTATTGGCTGATTGAATCCATTAACTGATTTACAAGAGCACAGCCTGGCAGCACAGAGAGCAGAGCCCTGCAGGTAAGTCTGCGCAGGGGAAGGGGCAGGCAGATCAGAGAAAAACAGGATCCCTGCTAACTACCAGCAGGAAGTACGTATATCTGGATTGTTCCACTGGGATCATGAAGAAAACAAGTTACAAACTGAACTGAGAGTTCCAGAAAATTGATATTTACTTACTATGATTTCCAAGAAGATCAAGCATTATAGTTTCTATATAAATCTTCCTTAACAATGTTATTTCATGCTGAGGCCTGAGCTGCAAGTCAAAGCATTTCTCCAATTGTATTTTCTACAACCTAGCAGAACAGTTCAATTTTGACATTTATTCCTCAATACTGAAATTAACAGTCAGAGGCTGGACTCTGACTTGGAAGACAGTTCTTATATTTTACTTTATAGTGACAAAAGTCTATTTTTTCTCCCCATGGTCAGAAACACATTTATTGTGTAAATAAAACTAGATGGCGCAGTTATTTTACAGCATCACCAAGAGAAGCACAATTCTTACCTCAAAATGGTCATCATAAATTAACCTCGTGAATTCTTGATAACTACTAGATAAGAAATTTATCAGTAATCCAAACAAGCCCCATAAATTACCAAAGAGATCTATTCAAAGCAATATATATATAAACTATATAAAAATTCAAAAGCCTGTCAGTTTTACTGAATATTATAGCAACATAAAAATGATTGATACCATCCAAGTTCTAATTTCACTCTTCATTCCTAAGCTAAGTACAGAGAGTCAAAAAAGCCTGAGGCTGAATTGATTCAATCTTCACAGTTCAATAAACTGATTTAACCTAAATCAATTAAGTCTGATACTACATCCATCCAGGTTAATCTTAAACAGGTTTTGGCCACTTTGAAAGTGGTTTACGTGCACTGAACTTCTGTAGTGTTACAGATCTGAACCAGTCTCTGATCACTTATACCAGTTTGTGTGCAATTTACATCCCTAGCCCAAAAGTTTAGCTATTGTTAGTTCTAATATTCAGTCCCAAGTACACTGGAGCAGCTCCTACTGCCTCCATAGGTTTCCTTTTTATCACTGCTGATAGAAAATTCCCTACAAACTAATGCTGTAGTTTCACTCTTCATTTCAGCCTTGTGGATGGCAAATTTTACATCTGTTTCAGTTCAAATCTTGCATCTTTATGTCCTTCACTAAACTGAGCAAGTGAGCTAATGAAGCACAGAACTTGTAAGGGGGTGCATGTAGGTCGAATCATCATCCTATAGATGCAAACTAAAAACAAAGCAGTGGTTGCTACTGAAGTGTCAAGACTGCCATTGTGTATTTGAAACTTCTTCATGCTCATTGTGAGCGCAGAATGACCAATGAATCCCATCCGGTGCTCCATACCCAGGGCACCGAGGTGCAGTGCTCTAAAACTACCCTTAAGTGTGTGCTGCAAACTAATCAGAAAGCCTTGGCTAGGGAACGTCATTTGCACAAACCAACACTCTTATAAATAGGTTACAATAAGATAATAAAGTTGTCAGGAAAACAGGTCCTTTAGAACTTTTAGGTTCCATGCACACAATAAATTTTGATTAATTTGTAATAATTTAGAGTCATAGTTGGCTCATACACAAGATGGCCAGAATTCTTTTTGATAACCATGGCAGCTGCTCATATTTTTTCCCTGCAAAAGACCTATACTACTGTATGGTTAACTTCATGTAACTAGGTAAGCACCTTCCCTCCCACCCCAAAGAGACACAAAAACACCCAACCCTGTCCATGTAACCAGGTGGGATAATTCTCCTTCCTTCCCACATTCTGGGAAACAAGAGCTTCACAGGGTATATTGCCCCATGAGGCAATGGAATTGCTCTGTCTGCAGCTGGGAGCTGAACATCCAGTTTCCCAGAAAAGCACTTATACAAGCAATTAATCCACATGGAAGGAACAGATATAGAAATACATTTATGATGTCATAAAAGCTGCCACATGGTTACAAGCTGAACTGCATTATTTTTAAATTAAGCTGACCATGTTCCAACTGTTGTCACTTGGTTTAGAAGAGCTATTAAGCATGGATTTTGTAGTAACTGATTAGAAGCAAGCTCACCATCAGCAATCGCAAATAATACTTCAGTTGCAATCAGACAACTTTTCTGACATCACAGCCATCCTTCCGAATCCCCATGTATCATATCACCAAACTTTAATAGTGTTTATAACAGCAAAGTCTTAGAGGGAAAAGTTTGAAGGCAAAGGAAAGCATAGCATAGGGATATACAGTAAAAGCTCTATTATTCAGCATCCCCTGGTGTCACAGGTGGGGTCCTACAGGAGGGCCATGATCTCCTTAAGGCTCCTTTCTCCGGGCCAAGTCAGCCCAAGGGCACCCTCTAATTCTCGCCTGCCACGTCTTTGATGTTTAGATAAGGTTGGGAGGCTGCCTTACGCCCTCTTGGTCACTTCTCTGTATTGATTCAGACCCTGTGGTTTCCCGGACTCTTCGTAGGTCTCACTCTATGATGGGTGCTTCAGGGGCACCCTAGCCTTAAGGGCTATGCGTGGCTCCAACCACCCCTTATACCACACCCCAAGCCTCGCAGCTGGAATAGACGTTGGTCTGTCCAATATACACTCACCCTCTCTGAGGTCCTCTCCATAGCGCCGCCCTCTCTCAGGGATCCTCTGCAGCGCTGCCCTCTCTCTGGGGCCTTCACAATAGCGCCGCCCTTCTCTCCAGGGCCTTCTCCACAATGCTGCCCCTTTTGATAATACTGCCTCCTTCTCTGAGGCTCCTCAGTACTGCTGCCCTCTCCTCGGGCCTTCTTAAGTGCTGCCCCCTTCTCTGGGGCCTTCTCAGGAATGCCGCCCCTCTCCTAGGGCTCTCCGTGCCCACACTGGGCCTTCTCGGTAAAGCCGTCCGTCTCTCAGGGCCACCGCACTGCTACCCCCTTTCTCCGGGGCTCATCACACTGCTACCCGCTTCCTCAGGGGCTCACCACGCCCGCACTGGGGCTTCTCAGTAGTGCCCCCTCTCTGGGACTGGGGTCTATGCACCCCGTACGCTGCGCCCTTACTGGCGCTGGGGTCCCCATGCTACTGTGGATCCCCTATGAGGCCTCCTCCAACCCCTAATAGCCTCACCCAAACCACCAGTAATACAACAACAAAGCAAAACACAAGCCCCTAGGCTGTAACATAACTTAAAGCCGCCTGGCTAAAACCATGTTGCTCAGACATCTTAGAGCTGCCATCCTTTACTCAGCTTAAGCTGTACCTGCGGTCAGGCTTCTTCTCGCATCCTGGCCTAGGAGCTCCTGCCTCTCTGGCTGCTGGCAAGGAACCGCTTGGCCTCAGCTCTTGGGCTTTATACCCTGCCCCTTACAGCCAGCTGACCGCTGGCAGGTGTGGGTCGTTTGCTGACTCCAGTTGCCCTGGCAACCACCATCTGGGCTCCTTATTCACTCACTGCTAGGGTCCCTTCCCTAGCAGTTTCTCCTCCTTAGGAGCAGGGCACCTCAGTGCTCTGCGACACCTGGGAATGGTGAACACCGGCTAACAAAATATGCCAGTTAACTGAGTGACCCAGGCCACCACTTTTCCCGCCACGTCTGGGGCGTCCCACCGCCCCTCCTGTTGCATCGCCACCCCTCCTGCAGGGCCCGCAGGGAGGCAGGCCCCGCACAGCCCTGCACAGTCTGTTATGTCCCCAGGCTGTGGGGACTCGGCAGTGCAGGCTGCTTTGCCCCGGACCGTGGGGGCTCGGAGAAACCAGAAGTGCCACGGTGGGCACTTCTGGTTTCACTTTATCTTACAAGCCGGCATGCCGGTTAATTGAGCATGCTGGCTTGTAAGATGCCAGTTAACAGAACTTTTACTGTAGTTGGAAAAAGAAAAGAAAAAAAGATGACACAAGAAGAAGGAGCATAAAAACCTAATAGAAAGTACCTCCTTTAGGATGAATTAAATCCCCTGATCTCATCAGGAAAATGGGAAGGTATACAAAGAAAATTGAGACTCCATTTTCAATTTACACAGGACATCTAAAATGGTCACAGAGGGCGCCCCATACATGTGCAGCAAAGATGCTCCGATGTGCTGTAATTACAGTGTCGGGGAGCAGACTCTATTAATCTATACTGAAATTAACAGTCAGAGTTAATTAATCAACTCCAGCATCATGTGTATCAGAATCCCCACACTGAAAAATGGCAGCAGGAGCTCATTTGATAGCTTTAGTTAAAGTGCCCCCACCGCCATTTTTCAGCAAAGGGATTCTGATACAAGTGATGCTCTGGGCACTTTAATTAGAGAGGCTCTCAGAGCCACTCTAATTAAAGCGTACCTCCCCCACCCCAGCATATGTATAAATGCCCAGACTGGAAAACTTCCATTTGAAAAAATGAAAAATATATATTCAGTTTGAAAAAAAAAATCTGATTCCATTTCAGTTTTTCTGCATTTTTCCTCTAAGGGCATTTGCATAGAAATATTATATTTGTTTTAAATAATCTATTCCAGCTTCTTCTTCCCTATCTGAAGTTGCAATACTCACTTTACAATTAAGTATTTTCCATGCAATTAGGATGTCATCAATACAGCATAACAACATCCAATGGGAGGACTAAGATTCACCAAAAGCATACAAGATCAGTAACAATGGCTGCTGACATATGGGGGGGGGGGGGGGAGGGGAACCTAAAAACAAAAAAGCATTTTGCTGGAAGAAGCAGTGCATTAGTTTGACCCAGTTCTGATGCATCTGTATAGTTTGGGCATTTTAATGGGGCTTTTTGGACCTTTATTTAAAGCTGATTCAATAGCACCCCAAAAGATAACAAGGACTAATGGTCCTAAACTCCTCCAAGACCGTTTTAGACAGGACATAAGGAAAAATTTCTTTACTGTCTGAGCCCCCAAGGCTCAGAATAGACTCCCTCCAGAAGTGGTGCAGGCACCTACTCTGGACTCATTCAAGAAACGTTTCGATGCTTATCTTGCTGGGATCCTTTGACCCTAGCTGATTTCCTGCCCCTGAGCAGGGGGCTGGACTTGATCTTCAAGGTCCCTTCCAGCCCTAACATCTAGAAATTTATGAAAAGGACCAAAAAAGCCCCACTGAAGTGCCTGATATATATAGGTGTTGGGCGAGCCAGGTCCAAATAACGCAATGCATCTTCTTAGCATGCACTGGGGCTCAGCACAGGGGCACACGGAGTTTGAAGTCAAGTGCCATTTTGTTTTTGGATAGGGATAGAAGTTGTGCGTAAACTGGTTAAGTCATTAGCAACTGGTTTAAACCTGTAACAGAACAAAAGTTCAGTGACATTAACCAGTTTCAAAATGGCTGAAACTGGTTTAAGATAAACTTGGTTGAATGTAGTATCAGACTTAACTGATTTGGATCAAACTGATTTATGAAACTTCTGTCCCAACCCCTTCCTGGTTTAAAGTTAAAACAGAGCCCCCCAGCATGCTTCCCAGCCCTGGAAAGGCTGTCTGCTGGGCTGGGCTGGGCTGGGCTGGGCTGGGCTGGGCTGTCTGCTCCAGCAGAGAAGGGTTGGCGGGGTGGGGAGGAGGCAGGGACTGCCCCCCTCTGGCAAACCTCACCTGGGGTCTGGGACCAGGGATGGGGGTTAACTGCCCCCCTCCCCCAAGTTTAGAGCTGCCCTGCCCTGCCCTGCCCAACTTACTGAAAGTTACTGCTGACTGCAACTGTGGACTACAAACCCCAGAGGCATCTGGAAACAGGAAGAGGAAGTGATCAACAACCCTGCAGAGTCCTGCTTCTGTGATTCTGGACTGCAAACCCGAGAGAGCTCAGGGGCAGCAGGAAGAGAAAGTGAACACACAGCCCATGCTGGCTATGTACCAGAGTGCCGTGTTCTGCCCCCCCCCCCCCAAGCTTCTGGCCTGAGCAACTGCAGGCATGTGGCTGCATTTCCTAAATCAAAACTGAATGTGTGTCCAGTTGTTTCTTAATTTAATCTTTGCAATTTAGACTAACCTGCAAAGACTGAATCAATTCAGCCTCGAGATTTCTGACTGTCTATACTTAGGCTTTATGTTCAACACTGAGAAGTGCTCTATCTGGCAAGGAAAAATGTACTCCATCTGGTGAGGAAAAATCCGCAACAAACTTACAGGCTTGGTGGTGCTATGCTAGCTAGCACCAGGTCCAAGAGATCTGGGGGTCATAAAATGAATACGAGCCACCAGTGTGATGCTACAGTTAGCAGAGCAAACAATATGCTGATATGCATCAACTGGTGCATGTCAAGCAAAACTAAGAAAATTATTCTCCCACTCTATTCGGCATTCGTGAGGTCACAGCCGGAGTACTGCATCCAGTTCTGGGTGCCACACTTCAAAAAGGATGCAAGTCCAGATAAGAGCCACTCATACGATTAGACACCCAAAGAGCAAGCCATACAAGGAAAGGCTGACAGATAAGGGACTCTTCAGCCTAGAAAAGAGAAGATTTCAGGGGGATTTGGTGGCAGTTAACAAATATATCAGGGGAGAGCATCAGGGGCTAGGCAAACAACTATTTACCAAAGCACCCCAAGGGAAAACCAGGAGCAACAGTTAAACTCCTAGAAGAAGGTTTCAGACTGGATATAAGGAAAAACTTCTTCATGGTTCATGTGACCAGACTCTGGGATAGACTCCTGGGAGGGGCAGCGTGTGCACACACCTACCCCGGAGATCTTTAAAAGAAGACTGGACGCACACCTTACTGGGGTTATTTGATCTTATGTGGTCCCTTCCAGCCTTAAACTTCTCTGAATCTATGTCTGTAAGCAGCCAAAGATATTCCTTTTGTTTCATAAAAAGGTCTCTACTGATAAAAACAGCTGGGCTAAACAATTAGAAATGTAAGTAAGTTTTATTCTGCAGAGAAAGTGCCTTACTTCCCCTACCATGCCCTACCAAATCTCTCCATGTACTATCAGAAACTCTTTAAATCTTTTTTTTGGCCAGTACTGCAGGACCTGACTGGTTTCGCTCTTTTTGGAGCTCATCAGCTGCAGGTAACGGCTTGGTAAAGTTGTTACAGGCAACATCAAAAGAAAAAGGATTCATTTGTATCAGAAGACTTTTAGATAATGAACACATTTTTTCCCTTCAAGACTGTTCTCATGTGTGTCTTGAATTCAAAACAGTGGGTAAAAGAGTTACTGTAGCAGGTTGTCGGTTCATATAACAATCTTTATTTCGGTGATCAAACTTGCCCCACAGGATAGAATATAAACCATCAATCAGCAACCAAACAAATACATAAACAAATACATAAACAATAAAGGGTTAACTCACACCCTAAATTTTTTCCCAAACTCTGAACGAGTATCCTGGCTTGACACTGCAGCCTCTAGCCACGCAGCCTTCTCTCTCTCCCCCTAGCTCTCTTCCCTGGGAGATTTTAACTTCCTCTCAATTATCCTGGTCAATTATCCTCATCAGCTACCCCAAAACTCTGCAATAATTTTCTGAACACCTGTGGCTGGGCTACAGCCCACGAGGCATGCAGCCTGCTACAGTCACCCTTTTTAACAGAATCACTTCTGCATTCTAGTATTGAAACTCACAGGTAAGATTACATACACGCAACATTTATCAACCAGGGATCCTGGTTTCCTCCAATTTAAAAAAAATTCCCAAGTTTCAGTTAAAAAAAAGTAACCCCAAATCCACATTTGTCCATGATTAAAATGAAACACTACTATATATATATATATATATATATATATATATATATATATATATGTCTTTATATATACACACACACATATATATATATATACATATATATACCAGTAGTGTTTCATTTAAATCATGGACAAATGTGGATTTGGGGTTACTTTTTTTTTTTTTTTTTTAACTGAAAATTGGGGATTTTTTTAAATCAGAGAAAACCTGTATCCCTGCTGATCACCATCATGGTGTTTACTAGGGGTCCACCAATAAAGATTTCCTTGGCCAATACCAATGGGTGTTTATAATTAACAAGCCATATCATTCAATACTGATCTGATAGCTGATTTACAGGAATGCAGCCTGGCAACTTTGAAGAGCAGCATCTGGCCGGTAAGTCTGTGGGGGTGAAGTGGCGTGGAGGGGCAGATCAAGGCCCCCACAGTGAGGGAGGGAGGCAAGGACAGGGGCTAAAGCAGGCACTGCCAAGTTATGGCAGTGAATGTAACCCGGGGCCAGAATCAGGACAGACATGTGGGCAGCTCACCTGGGGTACTGGGGGGGGGAAGGGAGGGAGTAAAGGGGGGGCAGCTGCCCACTGCTGCATACATCCCCAGGGGAAGCCTGGGGGGCATGTGCCCCATGGATTTGTGCATGTGGCAAGGGTGGGCTGCCCACTGCAGGCTCAGGGTTGCACTAACCTCTTCCCAACAGGAGGTGTGGGCTTTGAGCGGGGCAGCCAGCGGCAGCACTGGGAAGGATGGCTACAGGGTGGGCTACAACCACCCCAAAATTCCCCAGAGCCACCCCTCCCAGTGCCGCTACTGCCCACTCCACCCCCACCTGCCTCGAGCACAGCTCCAGCCCCTCCACCAGTTAGAGGTTGGGATAGACCCTGGCCCCAAGCCCACAGCAGGCAGCCTGAAATCCGGGGGGATACAAATCCCTGGGAGTGCACAGTGGCGAGGAGCCACCCAGCCCTTGCCATGCCCCCTCTCCACCCTCCCACGCCCCCCGGATGAGCCCCCCCAGGTCCATCTCGCTTCCAGCCCTGGGGTCGCAGTCACTGCCCTAGCTGGGCACAGCCCTACCTCACCTCACTTACCGCAAGGGCCTTTATCTGTCCCCCCCACGTCCCTTCCCTCCCACAGACTTACCGGCCAGACACTGTTTTCTAAGCTGCTGGGTTGCATTCCTGGCCGCATGCACACAGTATCTGCACACATACACGCAACATTTATCAGTGACATTACTGGCTACGCCGCCCAAAAAACAGCAGATTGCCAATAATGTTAATGTTCCATTTATCAGTGCCGATCCGATATGCAGCCAATATATTGGTGCACCTCTTGTATCTATGTTACATTTACTTTAAGTTGGTACAGTTACTTACATAAGCAGGCCATAGAAAAGCTGTCTTTTAGCTTGTAAAATACAAGCTTTCTGTATTTCAGTCATGGGGACTTCAGCCAGATTGCAAAATTTTTGTATGTAGAACCTAACCAATTTAGAATAGGTTTGGGTATTTGACCAATCAAAACATATAATCAAATATTGTAAAATAACGATCATATATTAAAACAATGAAGAGAAAGACTCTAATCTTCAGTAGGTTAGATGCTTTTGCTAATTAAACAAATAACTGTTATTTTGAAATAATAAAATTAAATTCTAAAAGACTGTATGAAATTTTTATACCTATTAATATTAGGTAAACATAAACGTAAATGATATTCAAGACTCAACGATTCTTCTTTTCCGTGGCTTTTACCCCCAAAACCCAAGGTCAGGCCAAACAGCTACAAAATTAAAAAACAAACAAACTATGAACAACTTCAGAAAATAAAGGGGTTCTTTACATAAAAATAACAACAAAAATCCTCTTAACCTCTCAAATTAGTTACTTCAGCTTCCTTTAATGTGCTGTAATGCTACAGGAAACCAAAAGGAAAATGTACTGGCCTTAGTGGGATCCAATAACAACCTTCAGCAAATATGTCAGCGAAGCTATTTACTGTAAAGGTCAGTTACAGTGGTCTACATGTGTATGAATCCAGGTTCTTACATTTGAAAGTAAAAGCCTCCTGCAGAGGAAGAATGAAATGGAGTGATGGGAAAACAGATTTAGATCCAAAAGACTCCTCTTAAGAAGTGGCACATTGAAAATTGCTGCTTGAACCACATCTGTGAGGGACCAGCAGGGGAGATCATGCTTAGGGCAACCAACATGGGTTCATTCGAGGCAGGTCCAGTCACACCAACCTGGTGGCCTTCTACGACCAGGCCACAAAATCCTTGGACACAGGTGTCGCAGCGGATGTAGTCTTTTTGGACTTTAGGAAAGCCTTTGACACAGTCTCTCACCACATTCTCATTAAAAAATTAGGCGACTGTGGCGTCGATGCCTACACAGTCAGATAGGTTGCAAATCGGCTGGAGGGCCGCACCCAGAGAGTGGACGGGTCTTTTTCGCCCTGGAGGGATATGTGCAGTGGGGTCCCCCAGGGCTCGGTCCTTGGGCCCGCACTGTTCAACATCTTCATCAGTGATGTTGGACAAGGGGGAACAAGGGGACAATTGGGGGGGAGGGATGAGGGGGTGAAAAGCACCTTGTTCAAATTCATGGATGACACTAAGATGTGGGGAGAAGTGGGCACGCTGGAGGAGAGGGACAGGCTGCAACTAGATCTGAACAGGTTACAGGGGTGGGCAGATGAGAACAGGATGGGTTTCAATACTGACAAGTGCAAGGTATGCCTTCTCGTCAGCACAGAGGCAGAAAAGGATCTTGGAGTCATTATTGATTCCAAAATGAACATGGGCCAACAATGTGGGGACGCAGGTGGAAGGCTAACCGCACCTTGTCATACATCCACAGATGCATCACGAGCAGGTCCAAGGAGGTGATCCTCCCCCTCTATGTGACACTAGTCAGACCGCAGTTGGAGTAATGCGTCTAGTTCTGGGCGCCGCACTTCAGGAGGGATGTGGACAGCATCGAGAGGGTCCAGAGGGCCACTCGCATGATTAGGGGGCAGCAAGGCAGGCCTTACGAGCGGAGGCTACGGGACCTGATCCTGTTCAGCCTCGGGGGAGCACTACCAGGAGTAACAAGGAATAACAGCCATAAATTGACTGAGAGTAGATATCAGGAGGCACTACTTCACAGTCAGGGCGGCTAGGATCTGGAACCAACTTCCAAGGGAAGTGATGCTCGCTCCTACCCTGGGGGTCTTCAAAAGGAGGCTAGCTTGACCCCAGCATTCTTTCCTGCCCATGGCAGGGGGTCAGACTTGATGACCTACTTAGGTCCCTTCTGACCCTACCAACTATGAAACTATGAAGGAGAAAAAGAGCTCAGACACAACAGCAAGAAAGAGAATGATAAAAAAGTCATAAAAAGGAGTTAAAAAGGAAGATAAGGGAAAAGGAAGAAAAAACTAATGGAAAAAAGTTGATGAATGTGCACCTCATTCACATTTTTTATAACTCTCAGATGTAAAGTTTAAAATTGCTAAAATACTATGCAAGTCCTTTTAAAGATAAAAATATTTTATATAGTTACAGTACTTTAATGTTGAAAGCAATGGGAAAAAATCCAAAACAAGATTCACATATGCTTCATATATTTTTCAGGGTAAGCTGATCTGGGGCATTTACTGAGTATCTCCAGTAAGTGACATAAAAACATGTCACTGGTAGCTAAGTGAATCTGCTTTAACACCAACTCACAGAAACTGATCTCTAAGGCACCTTCATCTTATGTGACCCCTCTGCTGTTTTCTCCCCCAAATACTGTGGTCTATCCTTGCAGTCTAACCTCATTCTTCATAACTACTTGTCTGAGTGCGAAAATGACAGGAAACTCTACAATAGTTGCTCCTTAAACCCAAACTTCTGCTGGCTGCTGAAAACACTAGTGGTTAGTACCTTTGGTACGTAAGGTATCTGATTGTACCTAAAAGGTAGCTGGTGATTACATTATGTACTGCTTTATGTAATAATCTATGGCAATCTGAAGAGAGGGTATTAATTACAATTTTATTCTCCTGTATTTTAGTTCCTCAGCTTTATTTAATTAATTTACTTAAGTCTACAAAACTTACATGCATGAAACCACAATAGAATTTGGGAGCAGGTCTGATGAAAAGAGAATCAGCACTGAAATATGTTACAATTTAATTCTGAACTTTCCTTTGCGGTACAAGAAACGTTATCAATACATCACATGTAAAAACAGATTCAGTGATGTACTGATGCATATAGCTCAGAAAGTATTTGTCTTGTAACAGTACATGCTACACAAATCACACGTTTATAAAATTAATCAGAGATTTGGATTTTATTTAGCCACTATTTTCTCAAGTGTTCTGTTCCTTCTGCAACTGATTTCTGGTATAAAAATCAATGTCAAAGTAGGAACAAGTCCAACAGCCCCTTAGAAAGCTAAATAGGAATGGTATGTTAGCAGAGCATCAAGGAAAAATTTTAAAAGGCAACAGATAATGCCTCAAAGATAAGAGATAGCACATACTACCTGAGGAGAACAAGCATTTTATAGAACATCTCAGCCCCACTCTTGTGAAGTATGCTTGTGTCTTGTATAACCTAGGGACATGGTGCCTAAAAGCTTGCCAAACCTCTCCTCCAACTATAACATTTCTCCAATAAAAGGTACCACAAAAAAAACCCAAAACACTTTACCTCTCCTGCATCAAAAAATAAATCTTACCCACCAATTCTAGTAGGGCTGAATTCAGATATAGATTGGTGACAATACTTGTAATTACTGCAGAACTGTCGTACCAGATTCTTCTTTTAAATCCATAAAACATCATCATTATTCATTGTTTCTACTACTTATTAATTAATATAGGCTTACTTGCTATTTTTTCCATCTTGTCTGACCTTTGCTGATTCCTTCCCTTCTAGAACTCCCCACTTTTTTCTCTATAAATATGCTGTGAACTTGAACAAATAGAACATTTTCTGTCCAACTACAAAGATATCGGTGAGGGAACCATGTTATGTAATTCAAGAAAAACATGGGAAAATAAGAATTAAATAAACTACTCTTAGTAATAATGAGGGGAAGGGTTATTTCACTACTTTGTTGTCATTTTTAAATTTCTTACCTTTCCTCTCCTCCTCTCCTTCAACACAAATTGGTCAACTTCCTACAGCAATGCAGAAATCCAGAAAAAGAGAAGGAAACATACCAGCATAACAGAGGAAAAGGTTACAGATGTGGACAGCGTAGTATAAAATAGCAGTGAAAGAGAAAGAGCTACTTAAATTAAAGGTTAATTTATAAGAGAACTCAAACTATGAGAATTCCAGCACTGATGATTTGCAGAAAGTTTTTTTCCCTCAAATAAAAAAAATTAGAGCAGTGTTGTATTTAATCTAAACAATGTTTTCTGGAGACTAGGAAAAATAAATGTTCTTTTTGCTCCCTATTCAAAAGAATAAGATTTTGTATTGTTGATTGCCAAAATAATGATAAGAAGCTAATTATGCAGGCCTGCTAAATTCTGGAAGGAAAAAACATCTTGGGCTTCAATTTGGAAAAGGAAGGAAAAGAAAGACAGTCTCAGATAATCCCTTTTCTTTCAAAAGTAGAAAATATATAAAGAACAGCCTTTTAATCTTCATATATGGAAATGAACTAATTCTGGAGGCAGAATTATAAAACTACCATCACATTTTACCTTCTAAACATAACTGTACACATTAAAAAGAATTTAAGATTACTCCTGATGTCTACAGCAACACTGCAGTTACCCAAGTCATTCAGAAACAAATTCCAGAAAAACCACCTAAATGATTAGTGCAAAACAACTTTTTTTTTTCAAGCAAAGCCTATATTAAAGTGGAGCATTTAATAATGTGTGTTAAAATACTTTTAGGAAAATGAGTATTTGTTTACTTTCAGCAGAACAGATATGCTATTAAACTTTCATCTCCATTAAAGAAGGGTTTTTTGAGCCAAAAAGAGGATAGCCATGTTCCAGTTTCTAATAATGTCATGATTACACAGAAAAGGTAATTTATGAGGATGTTTCAGAAACTAGCAGCAATTTCTGAATAAAACTATTTTGTGTGCAACAATAGTTTATTGAACCACATCACTCCTCTACATAGTTGCTTTGCTTTGCAACACAAGTATTCCAGCGAGTTAGAAATTTCTTGATACTGTCCTCAAATAAGCTTTTTGGTTGCTGTGACTCCGACATCAGAAGTTGCACCACTGGCAAATATGAACCCACAAAGAGCCTCCTTCAATGGCCCCAACAGGTGATAATCACTTAGTGCAAGGTCGGGACTGTAGGGCAGATGTGGTAAGGATGTGGCAGTGGGTGTTGCTATTGACTGTGACTTCCAGGAAGTGGACAAGGAGTGGTCCTACGCCAGTGGTCACCAACCAGTTGATCTTGATCAACTGGTCAATCGTGAAGCCTCTGACAGTCGACCTCAGCCTGTCAGAGGCTCCACAATTGGGAGCAGCAGAACGCACATGGCTGGGCTGAGCCACACCCCCTGTCGCCCAGGCTGCACTGGGTGAGTGGGGTCAAAGCCTGGGCAGCTTGTCCGGGAGGCAGGGGGGTGGGAGGTAGCAGGCGGGACGCGGTAGATCCCGGAGTGCCAAAAAGTGATCTTCACCATAAAAAGGTTGGAGACTACTGTCCTACGGGTGGTGGCAAATATGTGTGTTTTCACTGTGTGCTCTGCGTTTTTCTCTCAGGATTATAATGGTAGACCCAGGCCTCGTTCCTGGTAATGATGCACAAGAGGAACCCCTCACCTTCATCCCACACATCTTGCAGAGGCTGGGGATACACTTCCACACGTTGTCTTTTTTAATGCACATGCATCAGTTGCTTTGGCACCCAATGGGCACATAATTTCAGGTCATTCAAGTGACTGTTCAAAATGGCATGGATACTAAAAGCATTTACACCCGCTTCCCCCACTAGCTCAGGAATACTACTTGCCTGCTTACACACACTGCAGTGTCAACCTTGGCAATGTTTTCCTCTCTTGTGGCTATGTTGTGGCATCCCACCTGGGGTTCATCCAGTATGGACATGAAGCTGTTTCTGAACTTCTCCACCCACTTATAGACCTTCCATTGAGCCGTACAGGTCTCACTATATTGTGCCACAATCCTATAGTGAATTTCACCAGACAGCAGATCTCTGGCACACAGAAATCAAATGTCAGAACACTTCTTCTTTTGTACACACTGACAGCTGCAAGGCCACATTGTCTATGTGCTCACTAGCATCACACGTAGGTTCAGCCTAAAAGGATGGCAGCATTGTCAAATGCACCCACCAATGCTCCCCACTGCTGTGTAGTTTCCCACTTTCTTGCAGACATGCAGCATGAGTAGCTGTTTTGCTGTTTGTTTCTGAAACACCCTTGTAACACTGAACAGTAAACAGTACATATAAAAATACTTAAGACAACAGATTCTTATGGTAATAAGCGTGATTATATAGAACACATGAATGTTGTAATTTAAAGTATGTTCACCTCATATTCTTTTCTGCAAATTTTCAGGATGTCATTCTTTGAAGAAGCCTGAAATCAGTTAAATTGCTTATGTTAATGTACAGCACAAGCTAATTAACAAGAAAATCATGTAGCAAAGAAAAAAATATACCAAGTTTACTTGAATCCAAGATGAGGTTTTTCCTCCCAGACTGAATATGGAGAAAACAGCCCCCTTGTCTTAAATTCAAGTACAAGGTGTCAGGAGGCAGGCAGCTGCTGTGGCTGTGGCCCAAGTCCCAATCGGGACTAGAGCCACAGCTGCTGCCTTCCCCCCAAATCCCCTCTGCCATCTGTCCCCTACCTTCCCCCTCCCACATCCTCAAAACCCCCCACCTCTACTCCCCCACACTGTCTTGTAGCAGGCAAGCTGAGTTATTGGATCATCTGTATAATTGGGATAGATATAGAACAGAGAATGCCAGTTTGTGCCCAAAAGCTTGTCCAATATCTTTCACAACTATACTGTTGGTCAATAAATAAACTTTTTTTTTCTATATACATTTCCTGAACTATCACCGCCACAACACCATTTTAACCATACTCAACTAAGTCAGTTGTGGGCCCCACAATTGAGGATATGAAGAAACTGGTCAGAACGGAAGGGAATGCAAACTATACCATGGTGGCGCACCTTTGGGTGCTTGTCACTTTAAGGGCCTGAGCAGGCTGTGTAGCAGCCGGCATGTGACTACAGAGCCAATCAGGTGGTCACATGACAGCCAGGAGGCCACATGATAGGAGCAGGGTGAAATAGCCTCAGAATAAGAACAGGCTCCAAGGGCTGCCGGGCATAAGATCTCTGGGGTTCTGGACAAGTCCGGAGAGTTGATGACTTAATGGTGGGGCTTGGGATGGACTCCTGCCGAGTATGAAGGTCAGCTGCTGTTAGACTGAGGCCAGGGAATCTCGACTGGTCAAAACAAGGGGGCCAGGGCTGAAAGGCTGAAGGGCAAGTAAGCCTACCACGAAGGGCAGGCCAAAGCTGCAGAGAGCTACTGGCACCCTGACTAACCTGGAAGCAGGGCCAGAGCCTAAAAGAGGCTGAAGATCCCTTCGATGGAGAGACACATCACTGCCAAAGAGAGGATAGGCGGTCAGTCGGCCAGCACTCTGGTGACTGAGGGTATGTGATGAGATGAAGGCTGCAACAGAGTGCCCAGGAGTGAGTAGCCCAGGGAGAACATCTAGGAGCCCAGTGAGGGAGCAAAAGACGAGGGCAGGTAGGCTTGCAGTGGTCCTGGGGACCTAAAACTACACCCTGCTGGGGAGGATGGTGTTGTGGGGCTGTTTGTGGCAGGGCAGTCCTCAGGAAATGCCACACCAGTGCCTCACTAGTGAAAGGTGAGTATGGGGCGCTGGAAAGCCTCAGCCCCCGCTGGCCTAGGAGGTGGCCCTGTGGAGGGGAAATGCTAGGGGAGCACACCCTACAACAGCACAGGGGCTAGGAGGGCCCAAGGCCTAAATGAGAGTGAGGCTTAGTGGGAGGCCTGAGTAGGAGTGAGGTCCAGCTATGTCAACAGACACCTGAGGCCCAAGGGGCATCAAGCCCCAAAGCCCCAGTGAGGGGGTGGGGTAGTTACCCCAGTGAGGGGACAGAGTGTGAGGGGCTAGGAGCCTAATAAGAGGCAAGGAGGCCAGAGCATAAGAGGGAGTAAGGGGCCATAGGGGGAGGGAGGAAAAATTATTGGGGGGCTGAGCACATGCACACCCCCCCCCCCCAGCAGGTACATCTGTGGGGGGACGGGGTGCGGGGAGGGAGTGGGGCTTGGGCAGGGGCAGGCCCTGTACAGCCGGGGAGAGCATGGAATAGAGCTGTGAGTGGTTTGTCCAGGGGGCGCCTGGCGTGGGGAGGGGGTAGTGGCTCTCGCCACTGCATACACCCCAGGAGGGCATGGGCAGCGCGTGCCCCCAGATCTGTGTGCAAGGTGGGGCAGGATGCAGCTGTGGTCTGGGACTGCACTGGGCTGTTCCCAGTGGGGGGGAAGGAGAGGGGGTTGGGCCACGCTGCACTCAGGGCAGGCAGCAGCAGTGGTGCCAAGATAGCGGCTGGTGAAGGTTACAATGAATTTTGGGGTGGCTGCAGCCCCCCCCTCCCCCCCAGTGCCACCTGCCCTGAGAGCAGCCCGCCCAGCCCAGCCTCCCCACCCCACCGGGAAGAGCCCAGAGTAACCCCAGCCACAGCCCACAGCCACAGCCCACCCCACGCAGATTGGGGGGCACTCGTTCCACCCTGTGCCGTTCCAGGGCGAGCACAGCGGCAAGAGCCACATCCCCCAGACAAGCTGCTTGCAGCTCCATCCCATGTCCTGCCAGCTGTGCAGTGCCTGCCCCAGCCCCACACCCTTCCTCACCCCTGCTGCAGATGCCAGAAGCCTGCAGCCAGGCTGCCTTCGCAGCTCTACCACTGCCCCATGTTTTGAGGAGGGCTAAGCCCCATTAGCCCCCTCCCTTCCACTGCCTATGGTAGAGGCCCCAGTGAGGGGGCATGTGGCCAAAGCAGGACTACGGGCACCTGAGGCCAAGTTTGGGCCTAAGGCCAAGTGCAGCCCAGCAACGGGGCCAAGGGAGTAACAGTGGAAGTGATTTTGGATGCCATCTGAGAGACATGGGACACAGTCAAGGGGAGGTCAGAGCTGTGTATTATGCTCTTGACATCAGGGTAGAAAATGGGCAGTCTCCTGACTACAAACAACTATTTAATTACAATGAAGGCGTAGCAGGAGGACAGACTGTCCTAGACAGGTGGGCGGGCCAACATTGTGACCAGACCCAGGAGGGCCCCCTGTCACATAAAAAGAGACTGAAAAAATTAGGTACGTTTCAGTTCAGTAAAAACAGAATTAAAGAGGGACGTGATAGCCGTTTTCAAATATTCAAGAATGTACATCTTTTCCCCTATTAGGTGGTCTCTGTGCTGCATCTGTGCTGAAAGATTGCAAATCCTATTAGATCCAATTGGGTGGGGGGTGCAGAATGCACCTGCACCACACCCACACTGCCCAGGTGAGTTCTGCTGCATGTGCCCCCCTGCTGCCCCTTCCTCCCCCCAGCCCCAGCCAGCGCCTTCCCACACACTCCCCACCCCTCCCACACACAGTATACAAGAGTAAGACTATTTTGAGATATTATGCAAATCACCGCTATATATACTGCTTAAAAAACATAAATCCAGACAAAAAAAGTATTTTTTTGAAATAGAAGTAAAACATGTTATAGTAGATGTTTGATTTTTAGTATATGATTTGTTTTTTATCTATAATTTTTTAAAATAGTATCTTCCAAAAGACTGTGTATGTGTGACCCTGGACAGTTCAAAACTTCTTAAGTGGCCAACCAACAGAAATAATTGCCCACCCCTGCAGTAAAGCCTGTCAAACCTGTTAGCATTCCAGTTCAACGCAAACTCTGGAAAATGCATCAAACAAATTAATCAAAACACAAAGGATAGGCAATATGATGCTATAACTGTACACACAGAAAGCAATATTATTTACTACGCAGAGAAAAAGCAAAGCTTCAAACAAGCACTGGTGGGGGGGAGGAATGGCTATGGCAGAATCCCTCAAGTTTGACATTTTTTTTTGTAATAGGGAAATGTTTCCTTCAATTCTGAAAACAGAAATATAGGAATGCAAGAAATGAGACTAAGCAAAATTAAATACCACGGAAGCAAAAGGACACTAATGTTGCTTTCTGGATATTCGTTACATTTTTCTCCCCAATTTCCTTTTTAAACCAGCAGCTTAGGCTTGTACCTTAATAAAAAATGTGTGAACAAGCACACTTTTCACAAGCGACCACAACACTGCCAACATAACTTAGGTAGGAAGCATGAATGTTATGTCCAAAACAGTAGTCAGGAACAGTTATGACCTTCAAGGTCCAAAGTGGGTCAAACCCCTAGCCTGCCTTCCTCCTCAGTGTCAACGATCAGACCCAGAGCAAGAAAGGTAGGCTTGAAGGGAGCATGCAAAACTCCAACTGCTTCTTGTTGTTTCGTGCATTTGTGCCACTTCCACTCCTCCCTCTCTGCTGTCTGAGCTATTTAACCTCCTATTTGTCAACAGACTCCTCAACCATGAGGTCAGCATTACTCGCACCTAGCGACAGGATGCTTTTTCAGTTATTTCAAATGGGCAATTCTAATTAATAAGTGATTCAAGTTACATCTCTCTAACCTGTTACTTACATTTCCAAAAACAGAACTAAAAGCTGTTGCATATTTTGTCATGTGGTACAGTGCAAGATCTCACTTTTTAAAAAGAAAAGCTTCAATGACTAAAACATGACAGTTGGGCACGCAGATTAATTCTTGATCTAGTTAGCATTTTTAAAAAGGATTTTTGCAATATTTCCTCAAAATTAAATAAGGCTTCAAAAAATTCAGTTAATTTATTTTTAGTTTCGCTTTTTACATGCTATATTGTTCAATAACATACATATTAAAGATGGAAGAAAATTAGAAAGCCTTACCTGTTTACATGCCTGTCGACATTCCACAGCAATGGCTAGCTCACAGCAACCTAAGCCAACCCAACCATCAGACTTTTTCAAAACACCTTTAAAATAAAATTCCACCATGTATTATGGTAATAAAAGTATCAATACCCCCACACACCCACAACTAAGTTGCTTCTCAGACATGATAAAGCAAATACCCACAGCTGTGTGCCAACAGTATCTTTCCAAATTACAAGTCAAACTTTTTGGAATGTAAAGGACCACAAGAGGACAAAGGCTTAATAATCATGATAATTTGCAATTACATTAATCTTCAAACCACCTATACAATATTTACAATGAATTAAGCCAAGCAATACCCTTGTGAGAAGTATTATCAGGACTCAAAAAGTTATTTAATTGACAGAAGGACTAAGCCTTAATAGCCAGGAAGGAAGGTAATTAAAAATAAATACACCTATCTTTTCAAATATCTTGTCTTCTTTTAAGATGGACATTATTTGGGGCATTAATAGGGTCGTATTTTCAGTTAATAACATTTAAAAGAATTCTGTCAATTATGAGGGGTACACCAATAGAGATTTTTTGGGTTGATACCAATGGCCGATTTTGAATGAGCCACACTGGCCAAAAATGAACTGCTTGCTGATATACAGTTGGGCAGCATGGGAGAGCAGCATCTGGCTGGTAAGTCTGTTGCGGGGAAAGGGGCGAGGGGGAGGAAGGGGCATGGGGGGGGTGCAGATCAAGGCCCCCACAATGAGGGAAACAGTGGGCTGGGGCAGAGGCTGCATAGCCAGTGCAGAGCATGGGATGGAGGCCGCAGCTCAGCTGGGGACCATGGGAGGGGCGACATGCAGCCCGGAAGGGCATGTGCCCCCTGATCTGTATGTGAGGTGAGGACGGGCTGCTGCTGTGGGCTGGGGCTGAGCTATTCCTGGCAGGCTGCACTCGGGGTGGGCAGCAGCGGTACTGGGAAGGGTCCTATGGTGGGGGGGAGCTGCTGCAGCCACCCCAAAATCTGCCCCGCTCCCAGTACCGCTGCTGCTCACCCTGAGTGCAATCCGGCCCAGCCCCACATCAGAAAGAACTCAGCACCACCCCAGTCCGCAGCAGCAGCCCGCCCTTGACCCACATGAGATATGGGGGTACATGCCCCCCCAGGGTGTGTGCAGCAACAGGAGCCACCACCCACTCCCCATGCCCCCTGGATGAGCCACTTGCAACTCTATTTCATGCCCCGCCTTGGCTGAGCAGCGCCTGCCCCAGCCCCAGGCCCAGCCCCAGCCCCAGGCCCAGCCCCAGCCCCAGCCCCAGCCCCAGCCCCAGCCCCACTCCACTCCACTCCACTCCACTCCACTCCACTCCACTCCACTCCACTCCACTCCACTCCACTCCACTCCACTCCACTCCACTCCACTCCACTCCACTCCACTCCACTCCACTCACTGCTGGGATCTTGATCATCCCCCCCCCCCCCCAACACCCCTTCCCTCACAACAGACTTACCAGCTGGTTCCAGCTGCTCTCCACACTG
This sequence comes from Alligator mississippiensis, assembly GCF_030867095.1. Lineage (NCBI taxonomy): Eukaryota > Metazoa > Chordata > Crocodylia > Alligatoridae > Alligator > Alligator mississippiensis. The sequence continues at coordinate 81,279,057 of NC_081828.1, read as the reverse complement.
CCAAGGTGCACTCCTGGCAGCTTGTGTGCTGCGCTGCAGCTATGCACATACACAAGACATTTATTGGCAACACTATCAGCTACCATCAACCAAAAAAACCCAATTGCGGATACTGTTAATTTTCCTTATATCAGTACCGATGTGATATGGGACCAATGTATCAGTGCACCTCTCTCAATAATAACTCTCTTGCTCTTCATTCCATTCCTCCTTCCTCCCTATAAGTTTGATGCATCTTTTTCTGAATTGTTTTCAGTAAGTCTGATCTTTTCCTTTTGTTGCTCCAACCCCTCCTTCCTGCACCCCTGCCAATATTTGCTTCTATGCCTCACTTATTCTATTTCTTTTTCTCACTTCTTTCTATAAAATATCTTAACAAAACAATTCTCTTTTCGAATTTATTCCACAATCTCTTCTCCTCTCTCCTGCATTCAGCCTGTCTAAAATCATAGAAAATAAGGGTTGGGAGGAACCTCAGGAGGTCATCTCATCCAACCCCCTGTTCAAAGCAGGATCATCCCCAACTAAATCATTCCAGCCAGGGTTCTGACGAGCCGGGCCTTAAAAACCTCCAAGGATGAAGATTCTATTACCTCTCTAGGTAACCCGGTCCAGTGCTTCACCACCCTCATAGTGACAAAGTTTTTCCTAATATCCAGCCTAAACCTCCCTTGCTGCAACTTGATACCATTGCTCCTTGTTTTGTCATCTTTCACCACTGAGAACAGATTAGCTCCATCCCTCTACGCAACCAGCCTTCAGGTAGTTAAAAGCTGCTATCAAATCCTGCCTCAGTCTTTTCTTCTGCAGACTAAATAAGCCCAGTTCACTCCGCCTCTCCGCAGAAGTTATGTGACCCAGCCCCCTAACCATCTTTGTTGCTCTCCACTGGACTCCCTCCAATTTATCCACAGTCTTTCTATAGTGTGGGGGCCCAAAACTGGACACAGATGTGGCCTCACTAGTGCAGAATAGAGGGAAATAATTACTTCCCTCAAACTGAAGATTATGAAGATTTTCATTCATGAAGATTTGCAAAGAAGACATCTCTACAAAAGAATAATTTAGCTGTAGCTACTTCACAAGTATGGTAGTAAGTCAGAAACTGTAAAGGTCTACAGACATATTGGTTGAAGAACCATGCACCTTTACAAAGTCTAAAATGTATTATATTGTTATATTCTGTTTCTTAAGAAAAGAATTAAACCAGTAAGATTTTTACAAATTATAGCTTCCCTCTAGGAAATAAATTACCAATTACCAGGAATAAGAGAAGATACAGTATTTATAAAAACCCGTGTAAATTCATGCATCTTTTAGAAAGCCCTTTGGATTGCTCCTCCTGTTCAATCTTGGCTGACATAGTCAATTCTTAGCAGTTAATTAAGAGTTGTTTCAAGGGCCACAAACTGCTGCAGAAAAGATAGGTTAGCATTTGGGGAAACAGTAGTTTAAACACACTGTTCTTTCTTCTCCATCCCCTCTGCATGCCACTTCATGTTCCACCCTCAACTACTTCCCTCACTCTATTTCACATAATGGAAGCAGGGATTTTGTCTGTTTTTTGATGATTAAGATCCATCAATAAATGGCTATAAGATGGTGTCAGCTATATGCTAACAACTTGTAATGAATGTCTAAAGCTAATAAAAGATATATTATACTCATATACACTAAATATTTTATTAAGAAAGTATAACATTTATGTTTAAAGAGTAAATATAGTGGATGTTTCTCCATTACTGGCTTGTATAAATGAATGCTCAAATGAGGTAAACATCCATCTACAGTTATTCACAGGATCAGCTACATGCTATTTTCATCATAAATTTCATAGAACAATTGCTTAGGCAGAATGCTTGCAGCAGCACCACTCTTCAAGAATGATCAGTTTCCCTAGGTGTTTGAGAAGATCTTCAGAAGTATGTATTTTAAAAATATAAATAATTTTAGTGAGGCAGAGAAAGAAATGAGTTAGATTTAAGCAGCAAAACAGGGAAATAGCTGTTGATCAACCAGAAAAAAATTCAGAAGACTAAAAATTGTGTTGCAGCAAACTGGCAGGTGATTTTCTATAGAAAATCTGCTGCCGGTCTCCATACAGCATTGTGGTGTTATGCTTACAGTGGCACACAAATCTATTTGGCATTTCCAGACACATCAGTCAGACACAATTTCATAGCCTTTTACTAGTGTGATAAAATATTTGAAAAGTGCTGAAATATGCACCTAAACCATGGTTTCTGAAACAATCATCTACAGGGGCTTAGCTGGTTACAGCTGCTGGTTGGCTCTTTCTTGTTTCCAGCTGTTATAGTAGAACCTTGATACTTTATGGATTAGGGTCCCTATCCTCCTGTGAAGAAAAGGGTATGCAAACTAGCCAGGGGTATACAGCCAGAGCAAACAGCCGTGCAGGCAATCATGGGTGCTCCAGCTATTTATTGCAGCTTATATTTCAAAAGCCACTGCTTTTCTGGTGAGTTATGCAAGAGTGCTGACCAGCTTCAGATAAGTAGAGAAGCAGCACCCTTTGAAGCAAAAGCCACAGCAAACAGCTGAGTGGCTCATCTTTAATTTGGCAACCGACTGCAAACTAGGCAAGTTATGAACCACCCAAATAAAAGCAATCCAAGTTCTAATGTATGTTACATTTAAAAGACAGCTAAAAACACAAATATTGTCATATTATTCATTTTCTATTACAAGCAATTACTGTAATTGCTATGGAGATTTTACTGGACCAGGATAGAAATAAAAGTGTTCTGCACAAATGTAAAAATTTAGGATACATTAAATAAATATATATCGGGGCTATGGTGCTAATTATAGTGTTTGAAAATCTCTTGCATGTAAACTCTGAGGTGGATACTTGCAGAGATCAGTCAGGCACCATGTTTCTAATGGTCAACTGACCAAGCTGGGTAACTGAAAAGACAATGGCTCAATTCCCCCTAACTAGCCCTTTACAGAGGCACGAGAAGAGCTGGCTAGTTAATCTCCCCAAGAGAGAACATAAGAAATTTCATTTATTTGGTCCATCTAGCCCAGCATCCTCTCTCACACAGTGGCAGGGTGTGGATGCTGAAGGGGTGAGGGTAAACAGGGCATTTACAAAGTCTTCCCCTCTGCTCCTCTCCCATTGCAGTTTCCAGCAGTCAGAGGCAAGAACAAGAATTGTTTGTCTTTCCAGTTTTGGCTTCTTGAAATAACAACAAGTACCTCTAATATGTACTTGACAGAGAAGTTAATGTCAGACACATATCAGAGACATTTGCTCATTTTTGAAGAGGCAGGATGAAAGTTAAATCAAATTAATTCTTGGTTAAGGTGGAACTGAAAGTAGGATGAAGAAATAAATGGAACAATAAAAGAAAAAAAGAAGAAAAGGATACCTTAATACAGTTAACTCACTAAACATTCTTCTGGGATACTATGCAATATTATTATTGCTATTATTATTTAGATTTATATCCCGCTCTATCCAGGAAGACTCGGGCACTATTCTTATCCCAGCAGCCATGGGGCACTGCTGAGAATGCGGAAGCCTGCTTCAGGAGGAGCACAGAATCGGACTCCCCCTGCAAGACAATAAGGCACCATGGGATCTACTGTGTAATCCCACATTCGGCATGGCAGGAGGTGCGATTGTGTGGAATATGCATTAGATCCCATCACGCTTTTACCAGCACATATAGAGAGGCCCTGACACATTACATTTAAGATGCAATTAAACTGTTACTCACACCTTAACTAGTAACCTGGCCACACACTGAAGTCAATTTGTGACATGATGGCTCAGTAAATTATCTATTAAGTTATTCCACACATAATGTAAAACAACTTTGTAGCTCATTTACATCATCCCTTCAACTGAATGTGTAGCAGGTTGGGACTGGTCCATGACAGATCCTAAGGTTCAGCTGAGTGTTAGGATCCAGCATGGGAACCCCAGAGATATAAATCAACTGGGCTGGGGCAGAAGGAGTTCCTGTACCCTGGGCCTCCACCTGATTCCAAGGCAGATAGGAAGGGGCAAGTAAGGCCATCATCAAGGAGCATGTCCCCAGTCTTCAGCTCATTACATCCCAGACTTTTAGAAACCATATGTTCAGCTGGGCTGCATACGTAGTTTTCTCACATCCCCAGTGCCCAGAGGCCCCAGAATCATAGAAAATTAGGGTTGGAAGGGACCTCAGGAGGTTATTTAGTCCAACCTCCTGCTCAAAGCAGGACCATCCCCACCTAGATCGTCCCAAACAAGGTGTTGTCTAGCCAGCTCTCAAAAACTTCCAAGCATGGAGAGTCCACAACCTCTCTGGGTAACCTGTTCCAGTGCTTTACTACCCTCCTACTAAGCAAGTTTTTTCCTTATATCTAACGTAAATTTCCCCTAGTACAACTTGGAAACCATTATTCTTTGTTCTGTCATCTGCCATCAGTAAAAACAGTCTACTTCCATACTCTTTGGAACCCCCTTTCAGGTAGCTGAAGGCTGCTATTAAATCCCCCCTCAGTCTTCTATTCTCCATAGTAAATGGAGTTCCTCCAGCCTCCCCTCATAAGCAGAGAGCCAGATTTTCCATGTGCCATGGAAAAACATTGATATTCTCCTTGAAAGGAGAAACGTGTGGGAAACCACAGGTTTCTCCTTGCAAGCTGGCAGAGTTCCAGCCTGCAAGGGCTACTTGGGGCTGGGCAGAGGGGGACACAGGAGGTGCCAGGTACATGTGCGTGTGCACACACATGCATGTGGCAGGCAATACAACTAGGCGGCAATGTAGAGCAGCTCCCCCAGCTGCCTGCAGGTAAGACTGTGGGGAGGGAAAACCTGATAGAGGCCCCCATGGTGAGGAAGTGGGGCAGGGGCTACTGCCCAGCCAGGGAGGTGCATGGGGCCTGGGTGGAAATGCATGGCCACAGGGCCTAGCTGAAGGAGCAAGAGGGAGCCACAGGCAGCTCACCCAGGGGGTGGAGGTGGGGGTTAGCTCCTTGCATACTCCTGGGGAGGGGGGCATGAGGGAACACATGCATCCCCAGATTTGTGTGCAGGGTAGGGGAGGATGTCGGCTTGGGGCTCCATGTCCTGCTGCCCTCCCTCCAGGGGCTTCCGTGGCCCAGTAGGTGGGAGCCAGTGGGAGAGGGTGGAGCGACTCATTGTTTCTGCCACCACTCGGAGCCCCACACCAGCCATGCCGCCACAGCAAGGCATTCCCATCTGCCTGGCAGCAGCAGAGGGCACACCTCCACGCCACAGCCCTGCTGCTGCTGAAAGGGCAGGGGGCACCTCTCCATGGCAGTGCAGCTGGCATGGGGTTTCCAGCAGCAGCAGCAACAATGACCCGCTCCACTCTCCTGTGCCAGGTCTCGCCTGCTGGGCTGCAGAAGCCCCCAGGGGGAGGGCAACAGAGTAGGGAGCTCCAAGCTGTGTGCGTGTGTGTGGCTTTTCATTCTAATTGCAGGAAAACACAGATTTGGGGGATTTAAAGAGAATTGGGTGGGTGGGTGGTTTGTTTGTTTTACAAATCAGAGAATTTGGGATTTTTTAAACAGGATCTCTGCTTATAAGTTGTCTGCCCCAGCCCCTAACCATTTCTGTTGCCCTCCACTGAACCCTCTTCAATTTGTCCACATCCTTTCTATAGTGTGGGACCCAAAACTGAATAGAGTACTCCAGATGTGGCCTTACCAAACAGAGTACTGAACAGAGGGGAATAATCATTTCTCTTGGTCTGCTAGCAACATTGCACTAATGCAGCCCAGTATGCTGTTAGTCTTCTTCCTAACAGGGACACGCTCTTGGCTCATATTCAGCTTCTTGTCCACTGTAACCCCCAGGTCCTTTTCTGCACAGCTGCTGCCCAGCCAGTCAGTCCCCTGCCTGTACCAGTGCATGGGGTTGTTCCGTCCTAAGTGCAGAGCTTTGTACTTGTCCTTATTGAACCTCATGAGATTTCTTTTGGTCCAGTCTTCCAATTTCTCTAAGTCTCTCTGAATCCTAGCCCTACCCTCTAGTTTATCTACTATTTCCCCCAGCTTGGTGTCATCTGCAAACTTCCTGAAGGTGCACGCCATCCCATCTTCCAACTCACTGATAGAAATATAGAACAAAACCAGCCACAGGACAGAACCCTGGGGCAATCCACTTGAGGCCAACTAAATATTGAGCCATTTATTACTACCCTCAGAGCCCAACAATCCAGCCAGTCTTATATCCACTTTACAGTCCATTCATCCAACCTGTACTTCCTTAGCTTGCTTGTAAGAATGTTGTGGGGGACTGTATCAAAGGCCTTGCTGAAGTCAAGGCATATCACATCCACTGCTCTTCCCACGTCCAAAGGGCGAGTCATCTCATCATAGAAGGCAGTCAGGTTGAGTGAGTCAAAGACATGACATGACCTTGGTGAACGCATGCTGACTGTTCTTAATCACTATCTCCTCCAGGTGCTTAGAAATGGATTCCTTGAGGACTTGGCTCCATGATGTTATCAGGGACTGAGGTGAGGATGACTGGTTTCTAGTCCTCCAGATCCTCCTTCTTCCCTTCCTTAAAGATGAGCACTATATTTGCCCTTTTCCAATCATCCAGGACCTCTCCCAAACACCATGAGTTTTCAAAGATAATGGCGGCTCTGCAATCACATAAGCCAACGCCTTCAGCACTCTCAGGTGTATCACATCTGGCCCCATGGACAAGTACACATACAGATTTTCCAAATAGTCCCCAACCTGCCCTTTTGCCACTTAGCTGCTCACCTCCCCCACAAACTGTGCTGCCTAGCGCAGTAGTCTGGGAGCTTTCACAGATTTCATAGACGTTAGGGCTGGAAGGAACCTCAGAAGATCATCTAGTCCAGCCCCCTGGCCAAGAGGCAGGAAGTCAGCTGGGATCATAGGATCCCAGCAAGATAAGCATCCAAATTTCTTTTGAAGGTGTTCAATGTAGGTGGTTGAACCACCTCCGGTGACAAGCTATTCCAGACCTTGGGGGGGGGGGGGGGGGGCACGGACACTAAAGAAATTCTTCCTTATGTCCAGCCTGAAACGATCTTGAAGGAGTTTATAACCATTTGACCTTGTCATCCCCTGGGGCACTCTGGTGAACAATCGTTCCCCCAGATCTTGGTGAATACCCCTGATAAACTTATAGGTGGCCATCAGATCACCCCTGAGCCTGCGCTTTTCCAGGCTAAAGAGCCCCACAGATGTTAGCCTGTTGTTGTAAGGTCTGTTTTCCTGACCTCTGGTCATGCTCGTGGCTCTCCTCTGGACTCTCTCAAGCTTCTCCACATCCTTCTTGAATTGTGGAGCCCAGAATCTGATGCAGTACTCCAGCTGCAGCCTCACCAAGGCCAAGTGCAGTGGGAGGATGACATCCTGAGATTTACTTGAGAAGCCATCTATGGCCAGAGTTTTGTTTGCTTTACCAGCTGCAACATTGCATTGGTGGCTCATGTTCATCTTGTGGTCAATCATGACCCACAAGTCTCTTTCGGCCATGGTGTTAGCAAGCATAGCACTGCCAAGCCTATAAGCATGCTGTGGGGTTTTTTTTCCCCCCCAAGGTGGACTACTTTGCATTTGTCAGTATTGAATGTCATCAGGTTTGTATCTGCCCACTTTTTAAGCCTATCCAAGTCAGCCTGGATCACCAGCCTGGCCTCAGGTATGGATGCTCAACCCTTAAGTTTAGTGTCATTGGCAAACTTGGCCAGTCCACTTCTGACACCAGTATCTAGCTGACTTTGCCTGTGAAGACTGAGGTAAAAAAGGCATCGAGAACTTCAGCCTTTTCTGCATCATCTTTCACTAGGTTGCCTCCCCCACTCAGTAAGGGGCCTACACTTTCCCTCATCTTCCTCTTGTTGCTAACATACTTGTAGAAACCCTCATTACCCTTCACATCCCTTGCTAGTTGCAACTTCAATTGCGCTTTGGCATTCCTGACTTCATCCCAACATGCCTGAGCAATACTTTTCTACTTCTCCCTAGTCAGACTGGCCTCCCAGCGTATCCAGCCATCAGTTCCCTGAGTGAGTCAAAGTCTGCTTTTCTGAAGTCCAGGGTCCTTACTCTACTGCTCTCCTTCCTTCCTTCCTTTGGGATCCTGAACTCAATCATCTCATTGTTAGTAATCCCCAAGTTGCCATCCACTACTGCATTCCCCACCAATTATTCCTTGTTTGTGAGCAGCAGATCCAGAAGAGCATGACCCCTGGTTGTCCTCTCCAACACTTGCACCAGGAAGTTGTTCCCAACACTCCTCAAAGGCTTCCTAGATTGCCTGTGCATTGCTACGTTGTCCTCCCAGCAGATGTCAGAGAGACTGAATGAGAACCAGGGCCTGTAATCAGGAAACTTCCACTAGCTGTTTCAAGAAATCCTCATCCACCTCCTCCTCCTATGCTGGTCTATAGCAGAACCCCACCATAATGTCAACCTTGTTGTTTGCTCCTCTGATCTGAATACAGGTATGTTCAACAGGCCTATCCCCAGCTTCATTCTGGAACTCTGAACCATCATACAGCTCTTTTACATAAATTACAACTCCTCCTCCTCTTCTCCCCTGCCTGTCCTTCCTAAATAGTTTGTACCCATCTGTGACAGCACTCCAGTCAAAGAGCCTCTTCCTGATCCTAAGGCCCCCATGCACTGGGGATGTCCGAATACTGTGTGTGCAGCCCAGCTGCACACACATTTTGTAAAGACCCCAACATAACTGGGCCCCACGATCACAGAGAGGCTCCCAAATCTCAGGGTCCTTGTGTGCCAGGGCCTGTAAATCCTACCTGTGCCACCCAGTTGGTAGTTTTTACTTATCACAGCACATGAGGATCCCAGGCTTGGGTTGCGGCAGCCCATTCCTTAGGTCCCCATGCACTCAGATGAGTAAAAACTGTATGTGCTGCTCAGCTTAAGAATTCCTTCCTCCCCCTCCCAAATCTGTTATAAGACATGACAAGAATACCAAGTGAACATCAGACTGGAGAATAGCATCAGTTACTTTAGACCCCCAAGTTAACCTGCCATGTTTTAGGTTAGAAAGAGGTAGTTATAGCTGTATTATCTTCAAGCCAGGCAGAAGAATGGGTAGATTTGTACTTTGTACTTTGCACTTTGTATACATAAGCTTTCATAAGCAGAAGCCCTCTGCTTATGAAAGCTTATGCTATACATCTCTAATTAGCTAATGTATTAGGTTGTCAGTGCCAGTATATTAAGGAAGAAGGACACACTTCAACTATCCTTCTTGGATAGCAATATTTAGGAAAAATACAAATATCTACAGACTGTGCTACACTTCTAAGAGAGAGAGACCATCTATAACAAAGCAAAGAAAACACTATGACATTCATTCTGTCTGGATTTCACCAACCAGCTTGTGAAGGTGAAGGAACTGAGGAGAAAAGGTCAGCTATAACTTCTGTGAAATATCCAAGGCAACTGAGTCACTTAGATATTCTTAAAGCAGCTGCCCCAAATCCCACAAAACAGTGCCATATGTTACAGGAAAACAATTAAAATTTCTTTGTTGTGGAGAAATGTACTGTCTAGACACCAAGTTTGGGATACTAGAGAAAAAAAACAAAACACTTCACTCCTCTGAAAAGATGTTTTGCAGCCCAGGCTATCCACAATATACAGAAGCAATGAGATTTTTCCAAGCCTTCAAAAAAGAGGAGGCTTGAATACTATGGAGACTTCCCAAGGTTTCACACATGAAGACAGATGATTTAGCAACATTTGTTTAGCCCGGGTTTTCACATTAAGAGACTTCAAACAATATCACTTTACTATACTAACACAACTTCTAATACAGCATGCATTCTTTTCTTGAATGTAAAAATATAAAAGTGTTCTGCTATCATTCTGTGGCTAAAATTGAGAGCAACATCTGCCATCAACCACGTACTGCTTGAGTTTCAAGAAAGTTAAATTTAAAAGTTGGCCATAGTTTCTGGACCAGGTATAAAATAGCTTCATTTCATTCAAATAACTTAAGGTACTCTGCAAAGGTGAATGTCAATATCCTCTTGTTATAGACATAAAGCATTAAACCAGGAATTTAGCAGCCCAAGGTTACAGTGTACCAATGGCAGTGTTGTGCTTCCTGATTTAATCATGTTCTAACCATCCATTACACTCAAACATTAACTACAAAAAAAAAACAACAAAACCTCGTGTCCCAGGAAGATTAACTCCTTTGAATAAAGTAAGTTCAGTTCCTCTGTGGCAGGCCTAGGGCTTCCCAGGTAGACTTAAGAGACAAAGAAAGCATCTAGGACAACTAGAGAAAAAGGGAGATAGCGGTGATCAATGGGAAATTCCCAGAGAGCTGCATGTGTTCCTTGGAGAAAGCAGCTGAAAGAACTGCCTACAGACATTACTGAGCCAAAAGGCTGAAAGCCAACAAGGCAGCAGAGGGACTTGCCTTCTCCATGCCACCAAACCAAACCCAAAGAGCTGGAAAAACAAGAGAACAGCAGGATTCATCTGCTGACTTCCCCTGTTCCAGAACGGATTTGAGGGCCAGGGAAATAATGTGGGATGGCAGAAATGCAATGAATTTTCCAAACTGGAGAGGGCTGAGAGGCAAGGGGGCAGAGAGTCTGGCCAACTGACTAACCGGCCCAACAAAATGGATGCCCCTGCCTCTGCTGTAGAAGGAATTCTGAGCCTGAGCTGGTGCAGCTGTTTCACAAAGGGGATGGAAGGGCAGCCCTGGAAGAGGTGGGACACACCAGAACTGGGGTATGCGTGTTAATATACCTTGTGCAGGACTTTTAAGGAGTATGTGCATTAAGTGGAATAAATGGAAAATGTTGCAATTGTAAGCACTTCCACTATGTGTAATGATCAGGGATCCGGGTTTTCTATTTGGCATGGAAAAATACGGTAAAACCCAGGTTCTCTTATTTTAAGAAGAAAAATGCATAAAAAGGCAGGTTTCCCCTTACAGGCTGGCAGAGTTCCAGCCTGCAAGGGGCTGGGGGGAGCAAAAGGAGGGCAGTGAGGCAAGAGGTGCCATGTGCACATGCATACGTACACATACACATGCACATGGCCACCAGGCAGCCTGGAGAGCTGGTCCCGCAGCTCCCTGCAGGTAAGTCGGGGCGGAGGGCAGGGGTGGGGGATTGAGACCCCCATAGTGAAGGATGGAGTTGGGTAGGGCAGAGGCTGGGGATGCTGTCCAGCCACAGTGGTGTGGCCACAGAGCCTGGGTGGGGAGCGAGATGGAGCTGTGGGGGCTCATCAGGGGGCAGGGGGCTGACTCCCTGCGCACTGCCAGGGGGGTACATGCCCCCCATATCTGTGCACGGGGTAGAGGTGGACTGCCTTCTGTATGCTCAGATTCCCCGCCCTCCTGCCCTCCCCCCAGGGCATCCACAAACCAGTGGGTGGGACCAGACAGGGAAACTGGATGCCACTGCCTGGAACCCCGTACTGCCATGTCAAGGAACCCCCTGCCTGCCGACAGCACTAAGGGTGGTGGTGCAGAGTTATGCCCCCTACTGCTGCCAGGGAGCACCTCACCATGGCAGCACAGAGCTCCCAGCAGCAGCAACAAGCCTCCCTGCCTCAGTCTGCTGTGCCAGGTCCTGCCTGCTGGGCTGTGGAAGCCCCGGGGAGAGGACAGCAGGGTGGGCAGCCTGAGCCCACAGAGGACAGCCCACACCTCCCCCTGCCACGGGCTCTGCTCTATCTGTGCTGCCCATGGGGGAGGGGAAGCTGAGCTCCACCACAGCAGCCACTGCCTCTCACGTGCAGCAGCCAGGGCTCAGGCACTGCTGTAGTGGAGGGCAGGGAGCTGTGGACCCAGGTCCCTGGCCCCACAGCTGTGGCAGCTGGGGGCCCCCTCCAGCAGGGCTGGACAGGGCAAGAAGTGAGGGGCACAAGCAGGGCCCAGGGGGCTGTGTGTGGGGAGTGAGGGACAATGGCACGGGCAGGACACTGGTATAATCAGGGCTGCTCAACACCACAAAGCAGTGGAAGGGGACAGCCACAGCTGGATCTGTGTCCTGGTGAGCAAAGGAAGGGGGCAGGGAAAGCTCTGGATTTACCATGAGAAAAAACCCCAAATCAAACACTAACATTTATAGGTATTTAGAATTTATTTTATTATCGTGATTGAGGCACTGGCAGGCTTCCAAATTGTTTTGAAATTGTAAATATATCAATACTTGCCCTGTTCCTGCAAGGAGCCCCATGCTTGCCTAGAAGAGGCAACATCTCAGCTGGACCCTGCTCATCTGACATCTGTAAAGATCAGGCGCTTTTATCTAATAGCTGATCAAATCAGCTTCAACTAAAAATGCCAATAAACCCCCGCTGAAGTGCCCAATCTTCACAGATGCTGCAGAGCTGGATCCAACTAATATGCTGCTGCTTCTGGTAAAACATTTTTGGTTGGTTTGTTTTTTTAATGTTTGCAAGCAGCCAAAATGAATGAGAAAAGATTACTGGAACTATTTGGTAACAAGGCAGAATAAGATCCGATCATTCAGGAGAAATAAAATGGGACTTAAAGCACCATCCCTAATAACTGCTACTCTGTTTCACTAATGTTTTAAATCTACATGACACTGCAATCCAAATAAGAGTTTTACTTAGTTTCATTTATTAAAAAAAACCAAAAGATGCAGGTCAGAAGGGACAACAGTTCTTGAAAATACTGGACAATAATAGGGCATCTAGTGCTGGGCCTAGGACAAAGATGCCATAATCAATAATCTTTTAAAAAGGCAAAGGTGCACACCGAATTGAGGCTTTTTCCTACTTTTGAAGGACAAATATGACCATCCTTTTCTATGCCATACCCAAAGAAATGGCTAAGTTAATTTAAACAAATATGAATATAATCTACTTCCCATACAGAATATTTTCTAAACGAGGAAAAAGCCACATTTGCCTTCCATTTTTGCTATGAGTTAAAGCACCACAGTGCAAAACAAGCAAACAAAAAACTGCACCTTATGCAGTAACACATCAAAGTGAAACTATTTTGTAATTCTTGCAATCTGGAAATTAGAGGCATTTGTTATTGAAGCAAACCTTTTTTTATCAGGCAAAATATAAATCACAATATTTTGATGTCTCTTACCTGGCAAAGAAGAATTTATACAACCCCAAACTTCTCCCTGAAAAGTAAAATGCAATTAAACAAAAGTAAATTTTTAATCAATGACAGACCATGACATTCTACTACATTCATACTCAAGTTCAGAATAGAACAGCAGAATGACTAATCTACCAATGGTGCAAATTTCAAGGCATTTAGACAAATTTATAAAAATCCAGAAGATTTGAAGGGATTGTTTAAACTGAGAATGATGGTGCTAAGAAGTGCTCAAACTGGACAAAGATATATGCTACAAGTATCTGCAGTACTTGAACTATTATGTCTTGAAATATAAAGTACAACAAAAGTTACAGATGTGCTGGAGAAAAGACCAACTGAGGCCACAGAAGAATGACTCAGTAAAGGTTATGAGTCTCCAATACATAGTTAAACTAAAGTAATTAACCATTGAGATTAAAATGATATGCAGTGCACCAACTACTACTTTAGAACGTCAAAATGGAAAACTATCAGTTTCTCCATACCATGTACTCAAGCCCACAGGGTTTAAGGGGTGGGCAAAATATGGCCCGCGGGCCACATCCGGCCCACTAGGTCATTCTATCCAGGCTTCAGGGCCCCTAAAAAAATTAGAAAATTAATATTTAGCTGCTCCTGGCTTCCTGTCAAAGATGAAAAGAGACAGGGGTAGTAGGACCCAGGGGAAGCCAGCAGCAGGACCCAAGCAGCCCAGAAGCAAAGCCTGCCTGGCCCCGCCGCACCAAACTGGAAGCCTCTACCTAGCAGAAGCTTCTGGCCTAGGACCTTGGGGCTGTTCCCGCCTCCCTCCGCCAGAGAGGGGAATTCAGATATGAGGCACAGAGTGGGGGGGAGGCAGGGAAGAACCGTGGGCAATCGCCTCAGTCCTTGGGGCCAGGCTGGACCAGCTCCTGCTGAGTCCTGTGGTCCGGCAATGCAGCCAGGAGCCACATGGTGCTGGAGTGACTGACAGCGGGAAGGAAAATGGGAGAATGGCAGCTATAGGCACAGGAGTGGCAGTCAGCGGGCACGCAGGAATGCAGAGACAGCTGGGCAGGAACGCAGGGCCCACGCTGGTGTCCCGGGGCCAGTACCAGTGCAGCCTAGAGCAGGGCAGCAGGAGTGTGGGGTCTGGCGCCAGCTGTGCTGGAGACGGCGCAGGGATCCCATGCTCCTGCTGCCCCACTCTAGGATCTGCTGGCACTGGCTCTGGGACACTGGTGCAGGCATGGGCGACTGGTGCCTCCTGAGTTGGGTGGGTACTTGCCCCCTGCAGCAGCCAGTCAGTAACTCGGGGGGGGGGGGGTCCCCCACGGCCAGTCGCACCAACCCAGAAGTGCCAGAGGGGCGCCCAGAAGTGCCAGCGGTGCTTCTCCTGGCACCCTGCTCCCTGGCCGGCACTCTCAGAGAGGGCACCAGCGCTCCCGCCTGCCCCGCTTGCCTGTTGCCTAAGTGAGTAATGCTACCTGTCAGGGGGTGCACCAGTGCTCTTGGGGGGGGGGGGTGCACATGCACGCCCTACGCGTTGCCACTGGGTGCAGGCCCCGCACTACAGCTCAGCTGTCACTGTGCCCACTCACTGCCACTTGCCCCTGCCCGCAGCTGCCATTTCCTTGCTTTCCTGCCTGCTGCCAGCCACTCCAGCACCACATGGCTCCAAGCCACATCACTGGACCATGGGGTCTGGGACGGAGGAACAGAGACAGAGTGTGTGTTCGTAATGTGAGCCCCACATGCACACCCCACCATACACATGCACCCACACCCACCCTTGCACTGCCATACATGCAGACCCCTACACCCTCCCCCCCACAAACCCACACAACACATATCCACACACACCCCCACAACCGCCACACCCCATAAAACCCCCACACAAACACCCTCCCCCACACCCTACATACCCACACAACCACAGCCCCCCCACAAACTTATACCCAACCCCCTTTCCCTCACCCCCCCCAGAATATATAAGAGTAAGACTACATTTTGAGCTAGTGTGCAATCATGTCTATGTACGCCACACAAAAACATGTAAATCAGGACAAAAATATTTTTTTAAATCAAATTATTGAATGTTGTAGATGTTGGCTTTTTAGAATATAATTTGGTATTTTTCTGGTTCTGAGATGGCAAAACCCCTTGCTGAAAGGAGTACTTCTGGGAGCAAGGGGAAGGACTTCTGGTCACAAGATGGCGACCAGGGAGCAGGGCACCTATCAAGGGGCGGGGCTACCCATGAGACCATCGACAGCTTGCCGAAACTCAGTAAGCAGTCCCCCACCCTAAATAATTGCCTGCCCCTGGTTTAAGTCCTATGAATATGGTATCTTAAAAAATATATATCACAGTATAGATACAACAACTGAGTACATAAAAACTCCTCTTAAAGGACTTAATTTGCAATTTAATGCAAAGTCACTGCATCTATTAGTAGGGGTCTACCCAACTCAAGGAGGCAGCTACCTAATTTTGTGGGCAGATCACAGGGCCAGCTGCCATTTTCAAGGGTTTATTGTGGCTGCCTACCACCCACCACCAGCAACTGGCTGCAAGGGCGCCCCATCATGGAGCCCTGCCCCCCACTGCCAATTGGTGGAGAGGGGCAGGGCCCCATAACAGGCAGCCCTCTCAGCCATCCAGCAGCAAGGGGCAGGGACAACAGCCAACTTGGGTTCCCCTGTGCTCCAGCAGCCCCACCTCCTCTCTTCCCCCTCGGTGGGCCGCACCGCCCAGTTGCATCACTGTGAGGACTGCTGGCTCCCTCTGGGAAGCCAGCACTTTATTTTCAGTAAGTTTTGTTTTTTCTTTGCATATTTCATGAGCAATGCTGAATTTCACATTTTCTGCAAAATATCACAATTATAGTATGTCCCTATCTATCGCTTTTGAGCAAGTATTGGGAGAATATTAACTATTCCATGTTTTATCATGAGAGCGTCAAAGATATGCCCTGTGGGGTCCCATTGCCTGGTGTTGTCCTTGGGTACCCCCCACAGTGCACCCCAGCCTTGCCCTGTGGGCAAGGCACAGGATTTGCACCACGTGTGGTGCCCATTCTGGCTGCTCTGGGATCCATGCTGCACACAGCACCAGTTGCAACAAGTCCAGGACACACAGTACATGCACAGGCACAGCCTTGGACTAGTTGGGGGGTACACTGTGTGTGGTGCAGATCCCAGAATGGATGCCACATACAATGCTGTCTGACAAGGGTAAGCCACACGTACACAGCATCTGCTTCTGGCTGATCCAGGACCTATACTACATATGGCACCCACTGTAGCCAGCCCAGACCCACAGGGCCAGATGAGTTTGACACCCCTGAAGCATCATATCAGTTCAACATGACAGAATCAAAAAAAAATTCCATAGTGGAATTAGAAGCGAAGAGGCTCATGGGCCAGAGACAAAAGTATTAAATAGCAAGAAGTGAAAGAACGCGGGCTGTATTTCTCTTCAAACAGGAATTCAAATTTATTTTCATTTTATGCATCTCTTCCAACTGCCCATCAACTTGCCACGCCAGACTAGACCAGCCCAGAAGCCAGAAGAAGGTGAGAATGCTGTCATGAAGAAGGTGATGCTACCGGTCCCATTCTACTGCTGAAAAGCACTTTCCTTCTTTCCCACAAGACAGTTCACTCTGCTTTTGATTACTGTACTGAATACAATTCCAAGTTATACTCCATGGCCTCCCACTGATAATATCTGTACTGCGCCTACTCCAATCTGTGGCTAAAATGCCTTTTCTACCACATCATTTCAAATGCTGAGTGTTGCAAACATGACAGTCCAGGTAGCATGCAGAAGGCAAGCTGGATTTTTGTGATATCTTTTATTCAACCAACTGTATAGTTGAGCAAGATACTGGACAAGCTTTTGGGCACAAAGTGCTCTTCTTCAGGTGATCCGACTAAAGGTGACCAGAAGAAGGGCATTTTGTCCCCAAAAACTTGCCCACCATTTCTCCCAACTATACAGTTGGTCCAGTAAGAGACAACAGCACATGTAAGCTTTAACAAGACATCCTTTTTATCATTAACAAATCAGCATTTCCAGATATAAAAATACATGGTTAAGCAGTGCACACACATTTTTCATCACTGATTTTAAAGTATATTTCATTCACCACTAGAAAAAGGAGAAAAAATAGATAATTTCCTTTTCCTTTCCCCTATATATCCATGCTACTCCTTTTCTTAGGTCTACAGTACCTCCTGAAAACATTCTTCCATGATAGCCATAAGTCCTAGTCCTCTACTTGGAAGTGCTAACTATGTAAATGAAAAAAAAATATGTATGAAAATGAATGCTATTATCAGCTTGTAATCTGTTTATCAGATCTTGTATTTTAGTTATACCAGCAGTTTTCACACAGTGGTTTGTAGACCACCATTGTCTTCACTGATTACCCATAGAAACAAAACATTAAGAATTATGTCTTGAGAACGTGGGAGAAGAGGTAGCCCATTAGGGAGTTTTCTTTCTTAAAAAGTGTCCCACAAAATGCTAGAGCTGGAGAATTACTAGACCTACACATTGTTCACTTAAACTAAACACTCTTTAAGAAGGGGACCTGGTTTCAGCTTGTCTGAGAACCTAGCAAAATGCTGATGCTATATAAAATAATAAAAACTGATCAGTAAACTATGAAAATTAAAATTTGACAATCTTGAAGTAAAATTGTTGCTGTGTTTCCATGGTAGAACACTTTCAAATTAATCTATATACCAATGATTATTTCTCAGGGAATATAAGTAAGCAAGCAGTTAAAATGCAGCAATCCATTATGTAATTTCCTAGTATTTAACTAGATTCCTTTAAAAAAGATTACTTAAACTGTTATATTACAGCCAATAAAAAGATTTCTCCAGAGTCTCATCTCTGGCCAAAGTTCAGTCAGAGCAGCTTCATCGCTCACCTTTTCACTAGCTCAATCCTGGACCAGCTGTGTGTCAGGCTGCCATCAACCATAGAGACAAAATACACACTCCACAAGGTAATTCTGTCCAGTATACAGCCTTATTCTTAGCAGAAAACAAATCTTAACCTCCATTATGTCTAGTAAATCCCAAGAACTAGCATTTAGCAGTATCATCAATTCTGATTTTATTGCAAACCTTGCAAAACTTGACACTGTTTATTAGACACTTTGCCTATGGAATCATGAGATTACATAAGAATCTAAACTTTTAAATGAAAGTTTTCTAGATCTCATACCCAGGAACAGAAGTTTGAAAAAGAAGACTAAACACTTGAGCCAGGTACATAGGCACTTCAGCTGCTTATAGATGTGGAAAAAAATTGAACTTTACTTTTAGCTGATTGTGTCCCCATGTCGAGCACAGCACATACCCAGAAGAAGCATTGCATTAGCCTGACCCAGCTTGCCCAATATCTGTATAGATTTGGCACTTCAGCAGAGCTTTTTGGCATTTTTCTCTAATAGCCAATTCAATCAGCTATTAGGAAAAAGTGCCAAAAAGCCCCACTGAAGTGCCCAATCTATACAGATGCTAGGGCACCACATCAAACTAACATGCTTTGTCTTCCAGTAAAGCACAGGTTTGTTGTTTGTTTGGGGTTTTTCCACATCTGTCAGTGGCCTAAGATATCAAGACCCAGAAAGTAAACACAATTAACTCAAAATTTATCTTGAAATTTTGTAATTTTAATCAAAGTTTCATGATTTTGAGACCTCACAGATTTGGAGAACTTGTGAAGTCAATAGTGATTTAACAAGTTTTACTGAAAAAACGTTAAAGTGTACCATTGATTCTGGGCAATATTCAGGTGCCCGCTGCAGTAAGTGCTTCAAACGGGAATCACTCTTAGAAGACAATATCTGTTATGGAAAGTTCAGAAACATATTTTTAATACATCATAAAAATACATACACTTCCAAGTTCTTTAAACTTCTAGACTCTCTATTTTTTTTAATCTTACTGTCTCCTAACTTTCTGGATTTCGTTTTGTGTGCACATAATGCCTTCTTATATAACATGTGAAAGTTTACTTGAAACTTGAGGTATTGGGACAATCTCTCAAAAATGCCACATGTTTCTGAGATGTGGAGGTAGATTTTCTCTCTTTCTTCCCTTTGTAAATCCAAGGGAGGATGACTTAAGCCTGTGCTCACATTAGGAACAGTGTTTTTCCTAATCTTTTCAAACAACTGGGGGTGGGGGTGGGGGGGGGGTAAGGATCTGGGAGCCGGGTTCTGCTCCACTGCAGCCCTGGCACCTGGGGGCACCCCCTCCAGCAGGGTTATCAGAAATTTTGCAATTTTATCAGATAATTTATTTATTTATTTATTTTAATATCAGGGAAAACCAGGATCTCTGCTTATGAACCAGTGGCATAAACAAGCAGATTCCTCACACAGATAGGGAGACAAGACACCACTTTTGTCCACTGATGTAAAGCAGTGGTATTATCTATTATGATGTAATGTGCCAATCTCAAATAAAGCAAAGAAAGGCCTTGAAAGCTCTCTCTACCATCTTTAGTAGCTATATAATGATACAGAAGTTCATCTCCTCCAGCATCTAGGGACCTGATACCAAGAGAGTATCTGTATGTGCTCCACAGCCCAGATGAAAAGAGTCCATGCAGGTAGAAGAGTATCATCTTAACTGTTAAAATGTGTTCATTTAAACAACTAAAACATTAGATACTATGAAGGAACTGTATAATACCCGCATTTGTGTGTGTTGCAAAAAAATCATGTCTCTATGGACCCAAACTTGATTGTTCTCATTAGTGAAATCTTGAATACACAAATTCAGAAAAAAATCAAATTTCTTGCTTCTTACCAGTATCAAGCAAGCTTACCTGCTCACAAACATCACGGCACATTAAATTATCCTTCGCAAGGTAACAACATGACATACCTACAGGGAAAAACAGAATTCTTTTTCATTTTAAAATTTAAGCATCTAAGTGTTTAACTACAACTTTGTGTATTCTCCACCAAAGTTTGGATGTTTTGTTATTTATGTTTATTCATTCTACAACTTACCCATGTGCCTTGCAGGTAAAGAGTGGTGGTGTATCTTGCAGAAGCATTGAGACTAACTATCCCTAAGACAGTCTATATAGGTCTGTATTTAAGTTGGTGCTGCAACTGCTTGTATTATGTACAAAAGACTTCATAAACCATGGTTTATAACCCAACAGCTTTCACCAGTACTAAAAATTAACTAGTGTATTCATTTATAATAAAAAGTATGCAAAACTGTCAAGAGTAGATAATTAAGTGGCTCAAATCTATGTGGCTTAGATCACAAATGGAAATTAATTGAAACTAGGGAGGTTATCTAATCCAGCCCCCTGCTCAAGGCAAGATCATCCCTGTTTCAGGGAGGTGTTTGTCTAACCTGCTCTTAAAAACTACTGAGAGTAAATATTCCACAGCCTTTCCAAGTAAGCTATACTAATGCTTAACCACCTTCATACTTATAGTCCTTCCTAATAGCCAACCTAAATTTCCATAGTTGCAATTAAAGACGGTTACTCCTTGTCCTGTTCTCTGTGGCCAAAGACAATAGTTGATTACCATCCTTTATAACCATCCTTCAAGTAGTCAAGTTATCAAATTCACCCTCAGTCTTCTCTTCACCAGACTAAGTCCAGTTCTTCCAAGCTTTTCTCATAAGTCAAATTTCCTAGACTACTGTTCATTTCTTCTGCTCGCCACTGGTCCCTTCCAATATGTCCATATCTTTTTTGAAGTGCAGTGTCCAAATTTGGGTACCGTACATCAGGTGACACCTCACCAGTGCTGAACAACATGGAATAATCACAACCCTTGACTTTCAGGTAATGATCCTCTTAATATAACCCAATATGCTTACTAAGAAGATCATTAGAGTTTAGCTTACCAAACTAGGATAAAAATATACGCTATCATCCATTAAACCAGATTCAAAATATTTAATGTGCATACGTACACACATCTGAGTAAGACTTCTACCGGAATGTCTATACCAGGGGTGGGCAATTATTTCACTGGATGGCTGCTTAATGAGTTGTGGTGAGCTGTCAAGGCCCACAATGTTAGCTGCACCCCTTGACATGTGCCCCACCCCTGGTTGCCATCTTGGAACCAGAAGTCCCTCCCCTTGCCCCTTACTTTCCCACCCCCCCCGCCCTTTGCCACTGGATGCCCCTCCCCTTGCATCAAGAGGTAATCCTTTGGGGATTTGCCATCTTGGAAATGGGAAAAAAATCATATAGTATAAGTCAAACATCTACTATAATGTATTTTATTTCAAAAAATATTTTTGTCCCGATTTGTGCGTGTTTGTGTAATGTGCAGAGAGGTGATTGCATAATCAAAAATAGTCTTACACTTGTATATTGTGTGGGGGTACGGGGTTTGTAAGGGCGTGTGGCTGTGTGTGTGGGCTGGGGTGCAGGGCATGTTGGGGGGTTGTGGGAGGTGTATGCATGGGAGGGTTGTTGGGGAGATATGGGCAAGGTGTGGGTTTGTGGACTGGAGTGCCCCTCCCCCCCATGCCCTTCCCATAGCACACAGCCCATGCTGCCAGTAGTAGCAGAAGCAGGGGGAGGGCCCTCAGGATGCTTGTGGCCTGCACAGGTGCAGCTGCCTGGTAGCACGCAGTTCCAGCCAGGAGCAGGAGCTGCACATGGCAGCAAGGAGCAGAGCCAGGCTGGACCACTTATATCATGTGGGGTTCACATGCAGCTCCTAGGACTTGAGCACCACTGTGGGGAAGCTTCACGCAATGGAGCCAGTGACCCTTCCCACTCCCTGCCGCCACATGCAGTGGAATCCAGGAGCTGCACGTGGCAGCAGGGAGCAGGAAAGGCAACCAGCTCCACTGTGTGGGGCTTCCCCCCAGTGGCACGAGCCCCATGCAATACAAACGGCCTGGCCTGGCTCCACCCCTTGCTGCCACATGCAGCTCCTGAACTAGCTAGAACTGTTCATCATGAGGCAGCTGAGCCTGCACAGGCCACAAGCAACCTGAGGTGCTTCCTGCTGTCTTCCCCTTGGGGCCTCCACAACCCAGCAGGTGAGACCAGGCGCAGCAGAGCAGAGTGGGGTGGGAACACTTGGTGCTGCCACCAGGAGCCCTTCGCCAGTCGCATCTCCATGGCAAGGCACCCCCTGCCCACCTGGTAGCAGCAAGGGGCACAACTCTGCACCGCCGCTGCTGCTGGATGGGCAGGTGGCACCTCGCCATGGCAGCTTAGCTGGCACGGGGCTGCCAGTGACAGCGGCATGGCCCAGCCTTCCCACCGAAGGACTCCTATGCCGAGTCCTGCCCACTGGGTTGCGGAGGCCCCCAAGGGGAGGGCAATGGAATGGGGGAGCCCCAAGTCCACAGCCAGCATCTTCCCCCCACCCCACATGGACTTTGCTCTGATCATGCAGCCCACACCTGGGGGGAGGGAGGGGGGTGGCAGGAGTCAAGCTCCACGGTCTGCTTCAGTCACAGCAGCTGCTGCCTCCTGCAGGCAGCAGCCAGGACCCAAGCACTGCTGCAGGGAGGAGGAAGCAGGCAGGCAGGGGGCTGCAGGCCCTGGCAGCTAGGGGCCCCTCCAGCAGGATTGGGGGGCGGGGGCAAGGGCTGCTGGTCAGGAGTGACAGGCACCAGCAGGGCTGGGGGATGGGAAGCTGTGGGTGGAAAGTGAGGGGAACTGGCAGGACCAGGGGGCTGTGGCTTGGGAGTGAGGGGCAACAGCATGGGCAGTGGCAGTGCCCCAGCATATCAGGGCTGTTCAGCACCACAAAGCAGCCAGAGGGGACTTCCATGGCTGGATCCAAATCCTGGTGAGCAAAGGGTGCAGAGGGAGCTCTGATTTTCTACGATAGAAAAAAATGAAATGCCAAAATATATAGGTATTTAAAATTTATTATAATTGAGGCAGGCAAATTGTAAATATAACCAATAAAATATTGTGTTCAACTGATATCTATATATTTTGGATTTTATTTATCAGAGAATCTGCAATTTTTAAACAGAGAAAGCCAGGATCCCCGAATTTATAAAAGATTTTTTGAATGCAGAGTCATGAGGATTTCATGCAAACGATAGTATTCTATTATTTTTATTCTATTTTTTCCTCTGTAAGGAAAGCGACTTCTTCAGACTTGTGTCTTCCAATGTTCTTTTCCACTTTAGCAACACGGATTCCCGACATAAGATGGCAATTTGGCTCCTGAACTCGTACAACTTGACCAACAGATCATTGTCATACTTGAAGAACTATCCTATAGGATTTTATCAATTTCTGGCAATGATTAATTCCCAAACTATATCATAAATTACCTCAAAAACATAAGTCACTGGAATGTTGTCTTGAGCTTTCTGACCAAACAACCTCCCTCACTGCCACCCCCCCCCCCCCACACACACACACCTTCCTTATTTTCCCCAAGTAGTATCACCTTGAAATTAACAAGATTCTGTTCAGCTTCACACAAGTTATTCAAGGTCCTGGGCAACAAAGATTATCAGAATGACATAAATTTGATATTGTTGCTTCTTGAGAAAGGAGCAGTGGCATGTACCAAAATACTTCTAGATCTGGGTAAAAAAAATCTAGAAGTTAGGTAGAATACTGAAGATGCTACTTTGCAGCAACCAGGAGACTCTGGGACTCAGAAACCAGAAAGGAAAAACAAACCCTACTGAAATCTCTTCTCTAGACAAGAGTAAGTGAGAAGCTCCGCAATGACTAGGTACCCACTAACTACAATTTGAATCAAATGGAAACTTTAGGACAGGGGTGGGCAAAATATGGCCCATGGAGGGTCCCTTGGTCCTAGCTGGCCTGGTCCTGCCACCCACAGGAATGCAGCGGGGCTGGTGAAGGCTCTGCAGCTAGACTGCATTTCTAGGCAGCTCAGGTGGCAGCAACTCCTTCCAGCTGCCACCTCCCCTGGCTCCAGCCCTATGGTACTGGCGGGGACACACATGCACAACCCCGATCCCAGCTTGCCCTGCTCCAGATTTGCCCCAGCTGGAGCGGACCAGCTCTCAACCAGTCGGAACCTGAGCGCATAGCTCTGACCCTGCTCTGGGCCACCCGCCCATGCTAAACAGTGGCAGTGCCCAGGCAGAAGCTACTGCCAAGTAGTGGAAAAAGTGACCACCTCCCCCGCCACTGCCAGGTCTTTCTTGCTGCAGCTGTCAACAGCCCATGCCCAAGTGTGCAGGGCCCCGCCCCCATCCCCAGACGCAAGGAGCCAGTGGAAGAGTTGGCGGTGGAGGAGAGGGGTGCCGAGCGACCGGACGTGGAGCTGGTGGCAGCGCAGAATCACCACAGCTGCTCTGCCCAGCTCCATGGGGCCCCCCAAAGCATGGGTCCCAGGGCAGTTGCCCCAATTCGCACCCCCCCAGGGTCGGCCGTGGCACTGGTGGCAGAGCTGCAGGGGCTCCAGGCTGTTGTGGAGGGGGGTCAAGGGTGCTGACTGGCCCATGACAGCTCCCCAGAACTGCCTATGTGGCCTGCAGGCCCAAATAGTTGCCCACACCTGCTTTAGGGTAAGGTTTGGATTCAGCCTTCATGCTCATCTAAAGAATACAAGTACATGACAAGAAAAATGAATCTCTGCAATTCCTTTGCTATGGATAATACTTCCTTTGTTTAATAAATCTACCTTAATGTATTTTGTGGTGTTAACAACCTCACCTTTTTATGTATGTGGAACATTAAGGCAATTTTAATAAAAAACAATTTATCAATGGAGTTTTTGTATGTTTTAATTTCCATGCAGATCTTAACACAAATATTGAGTAAAAAAAACCCAACACCCTTGTAAAATAATTTTTTCATAATTTTCTAACATTACAGAAATGTAACTATTAAGATACCTAAGTGTTTACATAAAAAGTGTGTATAGTGTATTCATCAGCAAAAAGTAGCAGCAAATTTTTAATTAAAATAGTTTATGAATGTGTTGTTACTAACCAATTAAAAGTTTCTTAAAGAAAAGTTTACAATTGAATTATTTAAAAATCAAGGTTCCCTGCTTGCTATGCAATTTAAATCAACACAGCCTTGATTTTTTCAGGGATGGGAATTTAAATCGATTTTTAAATAATTCAACTGTAAACTTTTCTTTAAGAAACTTTTAATTAGTTTTTTAATTAAACTTTTAATTGGATTTTAAATCGATTTTTTCAGGGTTGGGAATTTAAATCAACACAGCCCCCCCACCCTTATTTTCGTATTAACTCATATGTCTAGAAGTACTGAAAACAAACAGGATGAATATAAGTGATCAGTGTGATGAAAACACCAGCAGGGCAAACACAGCTCTGATGTGCATCAATCAATGTGTTGCCAATCGATCCAGGGAGGTGCTCCTTTCTCTCTATTCCGTGTTGGCGAGGCCACAGCTGTAGTATTGTATCCAGTTCTGGGCACCGCACTTCAAGAAGGATGTGGATAAGCGTGAAAGGGTAAAGAGAAGGGCCACCCATATGATCAGGGGCCTGGAGGATAGGCCCTATCAGTTTGTTCAGTCTGAGTAAGAAAAGACTGAGAGGTGACTTATAGCCGCCTACAAGTACGTCAGGGGGGAGCATCAATAACTAAGGGAGCAATTCTTCAGGAAGGTACCCCTTGGAAGGACAAGGTCCAATGGGCACAAGCTAGTTAAGGAAAATATTAGGCTGGACATAAGGAAAAACTTTGTTTCTGTATACATATCTAGAATTTGAAACACACTCCCAGAAGGTGGTACAGTCACCATCCTTGGAGGTGTTCAAGAGGAGGCTGGACAAGCACCTCGATGAGCCTGGCTGAGCCCAACTACCTTCTGTCCATGGCAGGGGACTGGACTTGATGATCTTACAGGTCCATTCTGGTCCGACTAGTCTATGATTTTAAGTGCGTTATCTAAAAGTTCTCTCAATTTTTCAAGCCTTGGTTTAATGTGCTATTAAAGGCTACATGTAGCAGTTTAAAAAAAACAGACAATTTGAGTATAATTATTCAGTTCAGAATGAGATTTTGAAAGAAGCAGGCTGACACCTTCTTTCAAGTTACAAAGCCATCTGACTTCAAGCTTGAAAAGTTTTCTGAAACATAGAAGAGAACTTTTTTGTCACAGAAATTAAAAAATGGTGTGAAAACAATTAAAATGAAATGTCTTTCACCAACTTGTACGATATTTTACAAATAAAAAGCAAAACATAATAGTAGCATCAAAGCTATGGCCCTGAGCCTCAAATCATGATGCATTCTTCAAGCTCTAGGTTCTATTGAGGCCTGCCTTTGGGGACAAAAAAAGAAAAAATGGAAAGAAAATCCTGAAAGTGGCTATAGGAAAACAAAGCTTCAGTGTGACCTTTTTTGGTTCTGTTTTTTTTGTTAGATGGGTGTCACTTTATATTTTACATTTCCAATATGTGAATCAGGTTTTTCATGAAATTCCTTAGCCCTGAAGATACTCTGGGCATGGACAAATAAACACCTGTAGCATATACAGCAAAACCACTCCAACTTTATCATGCATTTATCCAGGGTCAAAGCTGGAGCAACTTAACTCACTCATGTCAACACAGGATCATGCAGATGTAACGAAGCAGAACAGCTACTACACTTCTGAACAGCAGATTCCCACCCTCCTTCTGAGCATCTAGAATGTTTCTCCAGACAGTACTAGGAGTGTCATCTCTGTTAATATAGGCAACCTCCACTTAAAGCAGTTATGCTTGGCGCTATTTTGCTATAGCGCTCGTTTTAAATACATACCTGATTCCACTTAGCGCTCAGAAAGTTTTGTTATAACACTGAGTGGGCAAATGAAGGGGTGGGAAGAAGAGGCAGCAGCAGGTGTGAAATGGGGGAATGGCAGCAACAGGCAGGGAGGCGAGTGGCAGCAAGTGGGTGGACAGGAATGAGCGCAGGGCTCATGTCAGTGCCCCGGCAGGGGGGCAGGAGCGTGGAGCCCGGGCTGGCAGGGGCTCTATGGAGCCAGGCTGGGTGCACCATCATGGAGAAGGTG
This sequence comes from Alligator mississippiensis, assembly GCF_030867095.1. Classification (NCBI taxonomy): domain Eukaryota; kingdom Metazoa; phylum Chordata; order Crocodylia; family Alligatoridae; genus Alligator; species Alligator mississippiensis. The sequence continues at coordinate 81,251,959 of NC_081828.1, read as the reverse complement.
GAGCCAGCCTGGAGAGACCATGACTGTTGCTGTGACCACCCCACCCACCTGCCAGTCAGCATGGAGGGAACCAGCAGCACTGCCTCTGCAGCCCAGGCCTAGGCGGGCAGCAACGGCACCCTGGTAACCAAATATATTTATTTACATTAATTCCTATGGGGATATGGGTTTTGCTTAACATGGTTTCGATTAACACTCGTTTTCTCCAGAACTAATTAAGAGCACTAAGTGGAGATTGCCTATAGTTAGTATACTCTGGCACCTAGGCCTTTTGGCAAAACATTAATTCTAAGGGCAACTTGAAATTTAGCAATAGTTTAAAACAGGGATCTGTCATGACCCAAAGGTCTGATTTTTTTGTGTGTGTGCTTCGGCACTAAGAATTATCCCCGTGGGTATACAACTTCGTTGCACGGAGGAGTTCTGCTGCGCAGAGAACCCGCGTGCAGGGAAGTGTTCCTGCCACTTTGCAGCGATCTTTGCAGGGTACATTTCCTTTGCAGCACAGAAATGCATGGTGCAAAGGTTTCCCGCTCGTCGTATGCAAATTTGTGCCCCGCAATTGGCTAGTTCTAAATTATTCACAAGTGGCTGCTAGCGATTGGCCTGCTAGCCATATAAGAGGCTTGAGCAGTTTCCGCCCAAGCTGAAGAGGACTCCGCATCCATCTCGTGGGGACTCTGGGTGTGCGCGGCAGGGTAATAGAAACCCTGTGTGTCGCTCAGAGGAGTTTGGCGGCCTGATCCACTGCCCACCTCTTCCCGTCTTCGAACGGAGCCTACTATAAGACGTAACGACGAGTTTAATACGCGCTTGTCCTGGACATCCGGAGTTTGTCATGTTCTGTCTGCGTGGAGCCTTGCAACCTCCACGTGTGTTCGTGTTTTTTGTTGTAACCGCAACTCAAGCAAGTTCTCAGCCTACACCACGACCATCTTGGTGTAAGTAAAATAATCTTAAAATCAACCGTTACGTGTCTGTGCCTAATTCTAGCTCGGCGCCCGCCCTCTCCGACCCGGCCTGCCCGGGCTGCTGGCCACAGCCCGCGTGCAGAGCGACGTAAGCGACCCGGGGTCAGACCCAGCGCGCACAGGATCCACAACTTCAAAGGGGCAGAAGGCCACATATCTCATCAATACCACAGGGGCCACATTGTGCAGGCTTGCCCAACTCCCTACCACAGGGGTGGGCAAGATGCAGCCTGTGGGCTGAATCCAGCCTGCCAAGTGACTAGACCCAGCCCGCAGCTGCCCCCGTGGTGCTAGACATGGAGCCAAGCCCCACCAACTCACACCAGAGCAGCCGGCACCAGGCTCCCTCCAGCGCCCACAAACCAGCCCCAGGCAGTGCGCACAGCTTCCCACAAGCTGTTCCTGGTGCAGCTGCAGCCAGGTGCTGCTCTCCTCCCCCTGCTTCCTGCAGCAGCTCCCGCTCTTGATCTTGCCCCTATTGCATTGCAACATGCCACTCCAGGGAAGCGGCTTCAGCCAGGCAGTTCCTGCCCCAATGTATGGGAACCCAGCTTCAGCTCCTGGGCACCTTCCTGGGAGCTGGAGCAAGAGCCCTGCACACTGGGGTAGGAGCCGCCCAGCTGAAGCTGCCCACCCACCCACCTGCCAGGAGCAGTGCAGCAGGGGCAGAAGTAGAAGAAGGGACTGCTGCTGGAGGCAAGGGACACAGAGTAGCACCTGGCCAGCTGCAGCCACACTGGGAACAGCCCACTAGAAGCTCCGTTCTGAGCAGGTGCACAGGCAGCTTCAGCTGGGCGGCTCCTTTCCCAGTGTGCAGGGCTCCAGCTTCAGCTCCCAGCCATCTTCCCAGGAGCTGGAGCCAGAGCCCTGCACACTAGGGCAGAAGCTGGCCAGCTAAAACTACCTGCCCACCCAGCATGGCATGGCAGGGGCAAGATCAGGAGCAGGAGCCACCATGATAGGCAGGGGGAGCAGAACAGCACCCAGTCACAGCATGCTACAGGCGCAATCTGCCCCAGCACAAGCGAGCAGGGCTCGACCCCATGCGGAGCACCGCAGAGATAACACAGGCTGCAGTACCTGGCCAAGCTCTGCTGCAAGCACCCCCTGCCACCTCCTCTCCCTTCAACCATGGCAGACTCCCAGGACCTAGTGCCCAGACAGCGCCCTCCCCCTACCTCCACACATACCCATACACCCACCCCCTCACCTCCAAAGGGCAAGGCCATGTAGGGAGCTGGTCTGGGGCCAGAGCTATCACCACCCCACATCCCAGACCAGTAATCTCAGCTTCACTCACCTCTTCCACTCCTGAACGCTGCTCCTCACCCACCTGCAGACCTATAGGGAGTTTTGGTGAGTTGTTGTGGCAGAGGGGGCAGGAGGTGGTGACCCAGCCCACGACAGCTCATCAAAACTTGTGGTCCACGCTCAACACTGGCCGCCATGGTGTCCCAGTCGCAGGAGGCACCATTTGTTCATGATATTATATACCTGCATATTACACACACACGTATATATGTTTATATCTATATTTATCAGTTACTAACTCGTGTGTATTAATAAATTTGTATACAGTTAAGTTATCATTGTCCTGGCATGACTCTATAGGGGCAGAGGTGGAACCTGCAAGCAGTGGCCAATTTCCATCTCCAGCACCTGTGCTTTGCTGACACTTCCCTACTATTGGAGAGGAAAGTAAACACTCAAGTACACCTGGGCTACACAAGCATAATTTCTTAAGTGGGTCCCTTTTAACTAATATCACATATGGGATCCTAGAAAATAGTTGCATCACCTCAATGATGTCCAAGTAGCTTTTTTTCAAATCAGGAAACACAAGCAGTTTCTATCACTCATACCATGAATTATTGTTTCGGAAATCATCATTCAAGACAGATCAATATATAATTAAAAACAACTTAAGTCCTACAGGGAAAAAAAGCACAAAGGTACTGGGACATAATATCGCTCCAGACAATTTGAACTTTGCTCAGGAACTCGTGGTTTTTCACATGCAGAACATGGCAATTTGACTCAAAGTGCCCAGAAACATTCAGAAATAGAGCTTGGTGTTATAGGATAAGGCACATCCAGCAGCTGTTTTTGAAGCTGGGTAGGAATGTTCCCAGTGGTCATTCACACTCCCCAAAACTAAACCAGGCCATGGGGACCGGGACGGAGATGGATAAAAGTAGGAGTGAAAGACAGCCCTGTGGACTCTCAACAAGCAGCTCAGGACTCACAAACCCGTGCTATGGGGTTGGGGTCCCCAAAACTGAATCCACTTTAGATACAGGTGAACAGTATCTGGCTTGACTTTGAGCATCTGGGCCACGGACCCGGTAGCCTTTGCGCCTGCTCATGTGCATGGCAGTGAGGAGCTGTAGGGCACCTACAGGCAGGCACTTACCCGCACCCCGGGGGGCCAGAGCAAAGCTCCCAGCTTGGGCGGGGGGGCTGTGCTGGGAACGGAGCCCTTTTGCCGCTGCCCCCAGCACCTCCCTCGGGGCTGCCCACCCCGCTGGGCCCCGAGCTGGGGAGAAGCAGCAGCCCCCGCACAGACAGCAGCGGGGCGGCACCTCTGCAGCCGGCACAGCCCGCGGGCCGCTCTCCCCGAGCCCGGCGCGGACGCCCCGCACGGAGCGCCCGACCCGGCCCGGCCCCCGCGCCATGTTGGTGAAAGGACCCGCCGGACCCGCGGCGCCGCCCCCAGCTCCAGCCCCGGCACTCACCCGCCGCCCCCGGGAGCGGGAGCAGCAGCAGCAGCAGCAGCGCGGCCGCCGCCGCTAGCCACAGCCGGGCCCGGGGCCGCCCGGGGGCCGTGCCCGCCATCGCTGCGCAAGGGCCCGGCGCCGGAGTGGGGCAGTGCTGCCGGGGTACGGTCGCACTCCCCCGCGGCGGGCGGGGCCTGCGCGCGGTTCCTCGGAGTCTCTGCGCAGGCTCCGCCCCGCTCCGGCCCGGCCAGGCCCAGTCTGGGGGAGCGCAGGGGCGAGAGCCTGGCCCTGGCCCTGGCTGTGGCCCGGGCTCGCAGCAGCTGCGGGCACGTCTGCCCCTCCTCTGCATCCGCTTTCTGGAGCAGTAGCCACTGCCTCAGATGCTGTGAAGGGCCTGGCTCCTCCCTGCTGCTGAAGCCAGGGGTGCCTCCACCAGACCAGGGGCTCCCAGCCCTTTTCTTCCTGGGGCCCCCCTGTCGCCGCCTCCAGCATGCTGCCAGACCTCCGCGGCCCACCTGTGCTACCACAGCTTCTCTCGGCCTCTTCACGCGAGCTTGCTCCGAGGGCCTTATGGCTGAGGGCAGGCAGGCAGGCAAAACTCGGGGGCATATGAACCCCAAGTCTCCAGGCTGAGGCCTGCATGGAGGATGCCTGCCAAAGGATTTGGAAACATCTGAAGCCTCAGGTGTGGGTGGAGGATGTTTGCCGGTAGTAGGGCCACTTAGGTTCTGGACTCTTGGATTTGGAATTAGTTTTGACTAATTTGGCCTTGGATACAAGTTAAAAAAAAAAAATCCAGATACTTACCTAGCAGGGGAAACACTGTCCATGAAGACAATTTTCCTGAAGCCCTCCCCCGGGATGACTGTTTTGGCATGGTTCAGTATCCCTGAGGTGTTGGGGCTCTTTATAGAAATGGGAGTCTCCTCCCTAGCTTGTTCACATGGCTGAGGGCAGGCGAAACTTGGGGGCATCCAAACCCCAAGCCTCCAGGGTTGGGCCTGCACATGGGATGCCTGCCAAAAGACTGGATATAACTGAAGACCCTGGTGGGGGTGGAGGATGTTTGCCAATTGCAGGGCCACGTACAGTTCTGGACTGACTCACAGATTTGGACTTGATTTGGCTAATTTGGCTTGGAACACGAAAAATTTCTTAAAAAAAAAAAATCCAGGAGATTTGCTCCTGCGGCCATATAGCTGAGGGCAAGCAAAACTCAGGGGCATCCAAACCTCAAGCTTCCAGGTTTGGGTCCACATGGAGGATGCCCGCCAAAGGATTTGCAAACATCTGAATCCCCAGATGGGGGCAGAGGATGTTTACCGGTAGTAGGGTCACTTATGGTTCTGGATTGACTCTGATTTGGAATTTGATTTGGCTAATTTGGCTTGGAATATGGAAAATTTAAATTAAAAAACCCAAACAGTAGATTAAAAGCTGTATTAAAATGAGTTGTACAGTTAAACACATACATATAGTGCATAATATTTTTTTTTAAGTATATAGGTACAAAAAATGACAATTGACAAAATACATTACAAAAATAATATGGGCTCCTGCAGCTGCCATGACTGGGAGCCCTGTGCCAGCCATGTTGCCATGGTAAGATGCCCCCTGCCCACCCAGCAGCAGGGAGTCAGCAGCCCAGAGTTGTGCCCCCCCCACTGTTCAGGACTGCAAGGGGCAAGAGGCCCCAGCTGGAGACCTCTGCCTGGAAGCAGATGGCAACCAAGTGCCGCTCTCCCACCTTGTCCGTCAGGCGTGTGCAGTGGTTCTGGCCACAGAGGCAGCAGCTGCTAGCTGAGCACATGTGGAGACTTCTTCTCCCACTGCCAAGGTCACCCCTAGCCGGTCCTGAAGGAGCAGAGCAGCTGCACTTACCCTGTGTCTTGGCATTTGTCCCTGGCAGCGCCTTCTGGCCAGTCCCCAAGTAGCATCGACCCCCTAAAACCTGCTTGCAGCCCCCTCGGGGACTGTGAACCCCTGGCTGAGAACTGCTGCTCCAGACCAGAGGGGCTCATCCCCTGCCTATGGACCAGATCTGGACCTGAGTGTTGTGTCATCCACCCACAGGGCTCCCCACAGGCCCAAAAATTTGGCAGTAGGAGAGTGGCAGCACCCTTGAGACTGGATATCATGGCCCTGTCCACCGTGTCAGTCATGAAAGGTAGTTTGAGGCCTGCTCCCAGCACACAGGAGAAGCACAGGGCACTGGGGACCAATTCCAGATTCCCAGTATGTGGGGCCCCGGGGCTATCTGATCCCAGCACACAAGCCCTGATCCTGGAACGCAGGAGCCACAGGACCCACCCAGTCTGGTCCACAGACTAGCCTGTGCTGCTCATCTGGCCCACAGGGCCAAATGTTTGAACACCACAGCTTTAGACTGGTGTTCCTCACCTGGTTGGGCCATAACCCTCAGGCAGTCCCAAGACTGTAAAAATAATGTTATTAGAATTTAAATAAAAGCTGTCTCTACCACCCTCATTACACATCTTTCCCATTCAAGTATTTTTGTTATTCTTTCAAAATACAAATTGCATAAATGTTTATTACAAAAAGTTTCAGTTTTTTTCTGATAAACATGTCACAATAATTTTTAAGCTAGACTAAGGGATTCCCCAACCTGGAGTGGTTGAGCATGAGCAACGCATCCCTCATCCCTTAGTGCTCACATCTATGTTTTCTATACTGAAACATTTTAAGGAACCAAAAAAAAAAACCAGCCTATCATAAACATGAATGAATGTAGTCATTCAGCTCTGGTATCAGCAGCACACCTGCTGCATCACCTCCAGCAAACCTGTTGATTAAAATCCATTAAAAATGTATTTATATTATTTTTTCCAAATGGTAAGCCATGACCAACCTTACAGAAAAAATGACCTTGGCAAATTTTTAACTTGAGAACACATAAGAAGAGTACAAAGATGGTTAGCCATGTTACTCAAAAGTCAGGAAGAAGGTAGGGTGGGGTGGGACTTTACCAACTATTAACTAAATGCCTCAGAGACATGAGCTATCGTAGACAACAACCTACTGTGTCAGATGGTAGAAATGGAGTATAAAAAAGAAAACATTTTATACAGAAGGGAAAGGAACAAGGAGAGGGGTTGCTGCTAAAAATAAATACATAAAAATGGATTAATTGGATAAATTAAGATGAACAAGGGAGTTAAGACTTAGGGACACTGAAATAAACAGCTAGTGCAGGTAGTGGATAAGACCCCATGGTCTCTGTTGAGACCAACGTGAATTCAATCCAGTCTACGGCTGGTTTCTTGTTCTGCAATTTCAGGTTCAAATTGTTTTTTAAGGGAGGTTTTTTGAAGGGAAGAGTTATGTTTTTGTTTAACGACACCTACTAGAGGGTAAGTGTCAGAATGCCCAAGAATAATAATGTATTATTATTATTAATCAGTCAACTTTTTGATGATAAAATTTAACTAGCTTCAGAAACCCATTCCTTGAAAGAGAATGAAAAGAATGAAAGCAGCTGATTATGTTCCTTGTCACACCAGAAGGTGAAGTTGAATTGGCTTTAGTGGTGTAGGAAGACCATTACTCAGCCATTCAAAGAACATTTTATTAGACAATTCCCATTCAGCTGATTACACCCAGAGGGTCCTGCATGAATAGCAGTGTCTGTATGGTGCCACAAGTTACTGAGTCTTTAATGGGGAGTCCAGTAGAGTACCAGGCTCTTCTTCTGGAACAGGGAAGACCACCCATCATGAAAACAAAGCAGTCTATTCAACCATCAACTGATACCCCCACAGTTCACAGGAGTGGCTAAGGCTGAGCCTTCCAGCCCTTGTCCTAGATTAGGTTTTTTCAACTGGTGAGGTGTATCCCACTAGTGGGAACAAAGGTTCTCTATGTGGGACTCGGGTCACAGTGGCAAAACTGGAAGTGCCATGACTGGACTCCTGGTTTTGCGTTTGCATGCTTCGATCAGCTGCTGGGACCCCCCTCCCCACCCCACTCTTTGACTGGCCTCTGGGGGACACCCCCCCACCCACCATCGATTGAGAGGACCAGGATTTTTTGACCTTATATACGTGGGTTGTAAGGTGCAAAAGGTTGAGAACCGCTGCCCTAAATGAGAGTCTGCCAGTAACCATACTGCTCTGATGTAGATCTGGGGCCACCAGGATATGTATCGGGATCACTGTATTCTTGGGTGACTTCAGCCATAGGGAACAGCCATCTCTCCTGACTTCTGCTTAGGAGCTGCACCTTTCCAAGTGCCTGATAAAACCATCAAGAACCAAAGTCCACAACTCTGAGGGAGAATAAAAGAGCTGAGTGGAAATGACAACATCAATTCTTGTGTGTAGGAGTAGAGGCAATACATAAATCCTGCGGAACTCCATCCCAAGAGCATGTTGCACCTGCAGCTGTGTAAGTCCCATGGCACTTGCGTATTTCTCTGGCACCATCATTTTCTAGGACTTCTGGGGGACTTCTCCTTCCACACCTCTTCTTGCATTCAATTTCAGAATTCAGAATTCTTTGTCAGCGCTTTAGGATGACACAGTTGACGTTGAATTCCTCTCCTGGTGCAAATGCTGCCAGATTACACATCACATTCAAATCAAAGTCCCAAATCCCCTTAGCTCAGCATCACCGCTTAGTCTACCCACTGTGGGAAGGTCTTACTGAATGGGTACATATCCCACACTGAAGCTAATGGCATATACATGTCCATCAAGAGATTTTACTGTCAGTCCCTCCCCTGGATATGTTAAGCCATAGAAATCAAGTCACTCTTCTGCAGTTTGCTTGAGGAGAATCCAGATAATGTTTTTTTTTTCTTTCCAGAGGAAGTCCTATGCAGTGGCAAGCTGGGGGATTCAGGGTTTTCAGGGGAAAGGTGTCAGACCCCATGAGAATGGTGTTTTGAGATGAATGTCTGGGGTGGAGCAGGACTTTGCAGGGGGGTGTCTGTGGAAAGGGCTGTGGGAAGGGCAGGGCATCAAGGGGAGAAGGAGTGGGAAGAAGTGGGGAGCTGGTAACGGAGGAGTGAGTGGGGTAAGAGGAATGAGGAGAGTTGAGGGGTGAAGTAAAGAGGAAGGAGGGAGTTGCGGGGCATGAGAGAAATGTCAAAGGTGGGAGGTGGGGAGTGAGTGGGTGGCCTGGAGGGTGAGGAGATTGGGGAGGTAGAAGCCAAGAGTTTGAGTCCTGGTAGAGGGGAAAGGAATGGCTAATGGTGACAGGGAGCCTGATAAGAGTGGTGACATGGGACAGCATAATATCTGAAGACAGGGCCAGAAGAGATGGAGGGTGGAGAAGAGACATGTGGTAGGGCAATGAAAGAGAGGGCTGGCTGGATCTGAGCTCTAGGGCCTCTGAGTCACGGAGTCCAGGCCCTTGCTGTCATAAGCACCACATCCAGTAATGGTAGGATAAGAGAACTGGACAAGATCTCATTTAGTCCAATCTCCGCTCCAAGCAAAGAATGCCCCTGTCTACAAATGTGGGCTCCTTCACAGCTTCATTGTGTTACGTATTTTCCATCTGGATGCAGGGGAGAGCCCACCAACCCCATTAGGGATGCAGGCTCCAGGTCGCCGCCACCCAGCACTGGAGTCACCTGGATGCATCAGCTGTGCCAGTGGCATATAATGGACTGGACTCTTCTGCTCCAGCGCTTGCTGGGCATGGTGGAGGAGCGGGAAGCACAGGCAGAGGCCGGGAGGCAGGCGGACCTGGAAATTATTGCAATATTGAAAATGATCTCCAGACTACAGGCAACAGGATCTTTGTCTTCAGGTTGGAGTAAGATTCTCTATCTGATCTTAAATTACCTGAGGTTAACAACTGGAATTCTAGATTTCCGACATGCTTAAGGATAGATAGATAGATATAGATATACATAAATTCAAAATATTTTAATTCTTTATTTCCTGAATGCCAATGCATGTGTTCTGGAAAGTTACGATTGTGTAGTTTATGTTTATCATAACTTGGAAGGGGAATTAAATTATCTCAGAAGGGCACTTTGGCTTTCCTTCATTAACACTGCTTACTATTGTTCTCCCAATCCATTTCTCATCACTGGATATGAATACTAGTCTGAGAAAAAGTATTTTTCCTCATGGCACATGTGAAACCATTCCATTTCTGCTAGTAAAGGGGTTACAACTTTCCTCTGCCTGAATATTTTGGATATGTGTCTCATGACTGGACAGTATAATTACAGCAGATGTATGCATACTTGAGTTAGCTTTAATTAACTCAGGCAGTCAGAACAGCATAGCAGTGGCAACGAGAATTGCAGCACTAGATGCGGTGTTGTCTGGACTCTGTATGAACTCACTCAGCTAGCCCACAACAAAGTCAGTGCTGCCCCAACAACTCAGCTCCTTGATACTCAAGCTTGCTCAAGCATATCTCTACCCAAGCTGCAATCGTGTACCCAGTTAAAACAAGAATAGCTGAGCTGCACTGCACCATGGGGCAGCTGCTGTGTGGGTGCTAGGCAGAGAGGGGGCAATCCCTGTTGCTTTCCACTGCCCCATGCTGCATGGGGGGGGGGCTCTGACACAAGCGCCCCGAGGCCCCAGTTGCTGCTCCTGCAGCTGGTGAGTATGGGGCTTTTTTTTGCTTTTTTTTTTTTTTTAAGTGCCCGGACTAGGCCGGGACTGGGCAGGGATGGGGCCAGACAGGGCAGCCATGGGGGCTTCTCCTGCAGCTCCCCCTGCCCAGGGAGAGACAGGCACAGCCAGAGGAGCCACAGGAGAACCTGCAGTCACCTGGCTGTGCCTGCCTCTCCCCAGCCGATCCGAATCACTGAATCTGTCTGAATCAGCGCCGAATCTTCCAAAGCTGATTTGGCCAAATCAATTCAGGACAGTGATCCGAATCTCCAAATCAAATCACTGTCCTCCAAATTGGCCGAGTCCAAATCCGAATCGAATACTTGTCTATTTGCAGATGCCTAATTAGTATCATCGTCATGGACTTCTGAAAACTGAAGGTTTGCCCAGATTGAGATAAGTTTCTCTGCTCTTTCACAGGTTAGTTTATTTCTTGATTTGGTGTGAGTATTTCCAAATGTAGACCAGTTTCTTTCACATGCTGCAGAAGATAGAGGAATCTGAAGCAGGCAAGAAGCAAGAGGAGTCCGAGGCTGTGTCATGCAAAGGTCTTGCCACCATGTTGCAGGAGGGATATGCTTGGCAGAGTCCCAGACTGGATTTGTGGACCAAATACCTGAAGATGTTCTGTATTCTGCAACATTTGAAAGTACCTTTCCAACATCAAGTCCCAAGTGTGTTTCTTGTTTTGTAATCCAGTCAAATGCAGTAGCAGTGCTATCATCACTAACAATTCTGCCTTTGAGTCTTGGATCCAAGAGATTTGCAGCAGCATAAATTGATTGGCAGCAAAATTCTTCCCATCTGTTAATAAAGTCTTTCACTTTTCTTTCTTCTGTATTTGTAAGTGGAGACACACTTAGATTCTCAAAAACAGTTGATTTTATCTGGGCCATTTGGTAAGGAATGTCTGACAAAAGTGCACTGTCCGATTCAGATGCAGTGACTGCTGAAGAAATTGGCTTTAGAATCTTCTGGGAGTTCTGCAGCTGAACCCAGAAGACATCCTCATCAAGTACAGTGTCCTTTACACTTCTGGGTACTTTAAGATCCTCAACTATTACTGTTTCTTGAAGAGCTTCTTTGTTTTTTAATAAACTTTCAAATGAGATCACCACTGCACCCCATCTAGTTTTACTACAGAGTTTGAGTGTCACTGTTTTATTCTTTCCATTCTTTTCTTCCTGCTTCTTCTTAAAGACTGCAGCTACAATATGAGTAGTGTTTACATGTTTTATAACTTCATTTGCTCTTCTATAGCTCTTTTGCAGAGTGTCCAACTTCATGATGTCATTAAGCAAGTTTACCCCATGGAGTGCACATCCTATTGCAGTAATATGTGGATATTTATCCATTATGATCTCCCATGCTGCTTTCATGTTACTTGCATTGTCAGTCAGCAAATCAAATATTTTACCACTCCCAATCTTCTGTAGCTCTTCACATATTTTACTGCTGAGATACTCTGCAGAATGCCTGTTCTCTCCTGTTTCAATGCTTCTGTAAAAACTGGTTGAGGTGTCATTATCACAAAGTTTATGATTCCTTCTCCCCACACATTTGTTTATCCATCTGAAAGTACTGCAAAACACAGTGCTTCATTGATTTTTCCTTGCACAGATTGTATTACATGTTCATATTCTGACTCTAAAAGAGGCTTGCTAAAGGAATGTCTGCCGGGCAAATGGTATGATGGTCTTAGTAATTTAAAAGCTTCCTGCCAGTATGCATTTTCAGTTATTGACAATGGCCTCCCAGAAGAATATATTACTCTTCTAAGAGCTTGGTCAATTTTTTCCTGATCTTCAGGTGTCATCTTGTCTACACATGAAGCTATTGAGAGTCTTTTGTATACAGTTTGGTGCAATATTTGGTTACTCGAGGATGTTGATTGGGCAACCCTTTGTGATGCTGATGTTATAGAAGCATCAGCAGCAGGATTTCTGGATCAGGAATGTTGGAAAGAGCTACTTGCACTTTCAACATCATGATCTACCTCCTCCTCACTTACACCCATGAAGGGTTTTTTAATGTCTGCAAAAATGACTGCAGGAACCTGTCTCTGTTGGGACTGCTAATTGAATAGGTTTGGCTGTCCCCAAAACTGTTGGCTTTTAAAGTATTATGTCATCTTGTTAATAATGTGGAACCATAAAGGATGTTAACTTTTGACGCACAGAAATCTATTCCTGCAGGGAGTTTTCCCTATTTATACATTTTGAATTGAAAATTTAGCTACGTTATCCTTTCCCCCCTCCCTAAGTGCTCTTTAATATTTCTCTGGCTTTATTTAATTGCTACAACAGGTGTTCAGAATAACCTCAGAATTGGAAGTGAAGGAGGTGGACTATTATCACTCAATCGTTTGATATGTTTAATTAGGCATTGTTGTCTTCAGAACTCTAGGTGGTTCTCATTTAGTCTCCAAACAATGAGACACAGAATTTGACTTATTTTAAAATCACTTTATTAAAAAAAAAAGAGGGGAAGCACGTTCCCTTACACTATCCATGCTAAGATAAAATTCAGAAGCACAAATGTGAGATTTACAGGCTGAAGCCACTTCTATTACAGGCAGAGAGAGCAGGGACATCAACAGCTAAAACTGCATATTAAGTATTGTAATGTACAACCAAAGCCAAGAGAGATGTCAACTGAAAGTAAAAATGACTAAACATTACATCTGAAATAAATATATTACCAAGATTTTGCTAGTTTTAGCATTCAAATAATTTTATTTACATGAAAAGTTAATGTTCCATTGACATACTTGATTTCTAGTGAGGTGGCAAATTATATTTCCCCTTTTGTAGCAAATTAGTAAACTTAGTAGCAAATAATCAGTGAGCCTCTACTTAACTAAGTGGCTCAGAAAAATATTGAGGCATTCAGAATAAAAACTTAGAGGGACAGTTTATCCAGAATGCTTAAAATAAATCAGTAAATGCAAAACACCAATGGAAGTAACGAAAGTGTTAGCAAGATGCTTTAGTGGTCAATGAATAGGGAGTAAGAAGATTTGAATTAGGTCTTGTGTGCAAAGGAGTCAGAAACAATACAGCTAAAAATACTGTCCAAAAATATAGCTCTGCTTCACCGCTTATGTTGTCCTTCCACAGAATAAATGGCTTCCAATCTAAAGCGCTGCAATCAAATCTTACAGAATTTGAACTCAATTACTTAGTTTGCAAGAAAAAAATATACCACTCTACAATGAGGAATGGGGAATGAGGAAAAGAGCCAATATGTTCTCTCTTTCATAAAAGATTGAGAAACTGAAAAATTCCAGATATGCATGCAGACAAGACATCAAAAGAGACTGTGGAATTTAAAAAATGATATACAAGTCCATGAGGAAACATCAAGAGAATTTTGTTAATACACTAGAGAGCTGATTATCCATAAAGTCAATGAACTGGAAGTTTTTTTTATTAACAAAACCAAAGCCATCAAGCCCACAGTTTTCTTGTTAGTGAGACAACTGCATTGTTTGCTTACTGCTTTGAGATTTTAGAACACAGTATAGTGCCATATGTTTATTCCTAGTTGTTTTTTTAAAATATATTTGAATTACAGATGAGTGCCTATCCCATCCATATCTTCCAATTTACATGAAAAAGATTTAGAGTAAAACCATACTGAGGACTTGAAATGCTCTTTCAAATTTTGCGACTCGGTAAATAATCAAGAGGAAAAAAAATAGAAGAATAAAGATCCTCAAAATGCACTTTCTCTATTTATTCAGAATAATGTAATTTAGTCTATGTATATGAAATGTATGAAGGAAATATATATGTGTGCTATATTAAATGCAGTTGAGCCTTATCAGTAAACAAAATTATTAGAGAGCTCTTACATTTTTGTAAGAGGGGAGAAGCTACAAATGAATGTATGCATGACAGAGAGAATTACAGGCTTTGTGGCTCATCAAAGTGCATGTTCACAAGGATCTAATACAAGTTTGTCTGCTATATGGTCATAAGGAATACAAATCTACAGAAGGTTACTGTTTATTATTTAAAAAAAATAACAATTAGCAGTATGCATAATACTGTTAAATACATTTGACCCTTGAAAGGTTCCCCTTCTTCCTAGCTAGGTGTTTTTTTAGAATATCTCTGTTTAAATAAACCAAACAGAAAAAAATTAGCCAAGTTATCACTTCGGATTATTAACCCTGAAAAAAAAATTATAACTGAAAGTCATTTTCCTTATTTAAGATGCTTGTGTTTTATTCTACTTAAGCAATAAACCTGAACTAGCCAGTAAAAAAGCCAGGTGAAGTGGAAGGTATTTGACAGTGGGATAAATCCAAATAAGGGTGTAGGTGGATTTTAGGCACCTGTATCCAGAACTGTAATCCAACTTCTCTCCCTCTTTTCTGCTCAGTGACTGCTTATGTCTGGAGGCACATAATTTCTACATATGCCTTCCTATTTAATTTTACGTTCCATAAGTGTCTGGAGTTCTGCTATTGCCCATGTCCAGAGCTGCCTTGGTCTGATCAGCCAAGGTCCAGATCCCTAAAAGTATGACCTACATTGAATAAGTAGGTGCAAATAGGTACATACCTAGGTGCAAAAGCACAGTTCACCATTTCACACCTAACTTCACAAGCACCAGTGAAATTTTAGGTGCCCAAGTTTACATCAATGAAGTCCAGTTTCTTAGATGTCTGGTGTGCAGAAGGGACACACATCTTGACTCTTATCTCATGTCAAAGCCCATTTAGGCTTGGATCACATTTAACCCACAGAACAGATGACCCTGCACCCCAGTTCCTCCAAGGGACCCAATGCAGCAGAGCATGCTTTAAACAATCTGACAATATTGCGTGTCAACAGAAACCACAGCAACTCCTGATGGATGCTTTCACTCCAGAAGCATTAGTGTCTGTCTTTGACATAACTGCTGGTGGAAATGCAAATAGACCACTTTCCTACGAAGTGGGAGACCCAGGTTTAATCTCCACCTCAGCCCAAGACGATTCAAACCCACAAGTCCCACTGCCTAGGGCCAGGGTGGCACCCTGGAGTGCCTTGAGATCCCTTCTAGAGTACCATAGGGTGATACTCAATGCTAGCATTGCTAGGTGTGCACACAATTCACAAGATAAACCCAGAGATTTCAAAGAGGAATTTATATAGGGTCTAAAACATTCTGACCTGCTGTGGTCTTTCTGAGTTCTTTGCAACAGAATAATCTCTTTTATCTTTTTGTAGTAAAAAAATAAGTGGAAACTAACAGCTGGTATTTCTGAGGAGGGTCTTTAGTCTATTGAGAGGTGTCCTAAGTCTAATAAGGGGAGCCTTAAATTGATCAAAGGGTACCACAAATCTAAAAAGGCTGAGAACTGCTGAACTATGAGAATGCCACAATCAGTATGTTATGGGCTGGGGGCACTTTCCACTACTACTGGAGTTGTGCCACTGTGCAAAAAGACAAGAAGTCACTTACCAGTAACTGGAGTTCTTCAAGATGTGCTCTTCATATGTACATCCTTACCATGGGTATGCATTGTGTCACAGCACTCAAAACTCAAGAGACTTCTTGTCTTAGCAGTACCCATGCAGCATGCTATATTATAGCCCTGCTTTTCCTTGTGCTCTGTGCTGCAGGCAGTGCACACATTCTGTTCCTTAGTTTCCTTTCAACAGCAGAGTCCTGAGTTCCATGCTACTCCAATAAGGAGGAGGGGTGCGAGTTTCAGACATGTATATGGGCAATGTATCTCAAACAACTTGGTAACTTCTTTGTATGACTGTCCATATGCATATCCTCACTCTAAGGGACTCTCAGGCACCTAAGACAAGTCTTAGAATTTCTAAGTGAGTGGCACTTCAAAGACCACCTTACTAAATTGCACAGTGTTTGGTGAAGATATGAATGGGGCTTGAGGTGGCTGCTCTACAGATTCCAGTTACAGACAAGACATTGTACAGGGAGGCTATGGAATTTGCCTGACCCCTGGTGTCAGTTCCACCTTAGCAAACTCCTAGCACAGCCCAAAACAGTCTGCCATCCAACTGGACAGTCTCTGTGCTGATACTCCTGTGTCTCTGGATCTCTCTATGGAGACATAAAACTTCAGATATCTACAGTAACTTTCTGAAAGGCTTAGCCCAATGCAGGTAGAAGAACAAAGCTCTTTTCACATACAGTAGGTTTAATAATGTCCCTGTTCTAGAAGAGTGGGGTTTCAGGAACAATACTGGCATATTGCCCTGCTGACTCAGGGAAGGAAATTGTTGAGAAAATTGTCACCAGAAAAACCATTTCATGGAGAGTTGCAGCAAGGAGCAAATTCCATGGATTCAAAAGGTGACCTCAGAGACATGGCAACCAAACACAAGTTCCACTGTGGGACAGGTTCCTTGGAGGACAGATATCTGAGAGTCATTTGAGAAATTCTACAAATGCTAACTAAGAAAATCATTTGGCTCTAACCTGGAGAGTGATGAGCTGAAATAAAAGTTAAGTGGCTCCCCCAGGGCTGGAAATTTGGCAGAGACAACATTAATTGTTGTGGCTCCTGGAACCGAGGCAGCCACTTTTCGTCCATGTCATCTGGCTGTGGGAGACGACAGGACTCCACGCTGAACCTGGGATGAGAGGTGGCAGCATTAATTGACAAGGCTCTAGGACATGCAGCAATTAATGCTGTTGCTGCTGCTCACCCCGCCACCCAATTTCCAGCTGGATGACATGGCTCTGTAGGCCATATTTCTGACAATCCTGCCATAAGTGAAATGCCTATTTCAGAAAGGGAAGGATCTTTAGTCAAGATTTCTTTTTCAAGAAAACCAAACCAAAAGAGCAGGTTTGCTTGGAAAAAATAAAGGTAACATATAAACAGAGATTAAAGCTTAAGGGAGTCTTGAATCGTAGACCTCGAATCGTGAACCAAGACTGCTCCAGCTGGCCATCGGAGGTTGAGAGGGACAGAAAGTGTGCACCACCCCTTTTCTATCTAGCCAAGTTTTAAAAGAAAACATTCTGTCCATCTCGGTTCTTTTAAAAAATGGATGTAGGTACCAAGCCTCGGGGGAGGTTTCAGGGGTCTGGATCTTAAGTCAATGAAGGCACCTACCTACAGCCCTGAGTCAGGCACCTAGGGCATCTATACATATGCTCTGGGGTGGAGTGGGGAGGCAAGCACTTTAATTAGAGCGGCTCTGCAAGCCACTCTAGTCAAAGCGCCCACAGCGTCACGTATATTCAGCATCCCACGCTTCAAAATGGCAGCAGGGGTGCTTTAACTATAGGTTGTTCAATGAGCTTTAAAGCACCCCCGCTACTATTTTGAAACATGGGGACGTGAACACACGTGATGTGGGGGCTGCTGGAGTACACTAATTAGCACGCTCCAGCAGACTCGCAGCAGATTTGATTAATCGAGCCTGCTCTGACACATGCTAATTAGCATGCATTGCAGCAGAGCTCCATCACATGTATAGGTGTCCCTAAGCTCCAGAGGCAAGGTTTAAGTCTCATTTCAGCATTTCTTATTGGCTAGCTCAAAGTTCACATGCTGGTTGTTGTGGATCCCACTGTGAGGAACCTAATTTTCCCCATGCATTGTATAAGGAGCATAGGCACTCATCTCTGGAATATGGATTTAACTCTAGCGGCCAGGCACCTAAGTCCTAATTTGGATATAGACAGCTCAATGTCCCTTTAAGAGCTGATCTCAGGTTGCTCTAATATGGTGATTTTCAACCAGGTGGAAGCAGCACCCAGGGAGTGCTTTGAGATATTTTCAAGCATGCCACAGGTGCCATACAATATTATAACTCCAAACGTGATTCACAAGATAAATTCAGAAATTTCAAATTGGAATCCATAGCAGTAAAAACATTCTGGCCTGTTGTGGTCTTTCTAAGTTCTTTACAACAGAAAAATTGCTGTATTATTTTGCCTGAAATGACTGAAACCAAGAGCTGGCATTTTCTGAGGGGTTCCTTTGAGTTTAAAAGTTTTAGGACCCCTGCTTGAATATTAAAAAAATATGATAAAAATGCAAATAATATCATGCCAGAAATACCACAGTAATCAGCAGATATGAGTGCCATGAAAAAGAAAATGAAGTGAATTTGTTCAGAATTGCTTGGCCCATACCAATGGTAAAAAGAAATTAATAAATTAAATGGTATTTCCTTCATTTATGAGTTAAAGGGAGCAATCAATGCTTGCTCATTTACATATATGTACATATAATAATCTACCTGATTGTTTTTCAACTGAAATTCAAGCACAATTGAATTTTAACAGAGGAGGTCAGTTTGGCCTTTGCCCTCATTCTATCAGTTGGCCAAAAGGTTAAAATCAATCATGGGGGGAAAGTACTTCAGCCTGATACCCACTCCATTTTAGGAAAATAAAGCACGTATCCCATACTAAAAGACACATATCCTGGTACTTGGCCTTTTAAAGTATCTGAATACAGTAATGATATCTATTTTTAGCACCATATTTTAAAAAGCGATTTCCCAGCTTTAACGCTGTTTATATTTCAGCCACTGAAATCACTGGATTTGAATATTATAGTAGAGTTTGGAGCTTTCGTATTGGTTCACACGTATCCTTTCACAAATGAATGAACTAATAGAACCTCAAACATACATTTTAAAAACTGCACAGGCAATTAAAAATCCCACTTTGTCTACTTTTCTTTCCCTCTTTATGAACTGTGATTTAGAATAACAGCATGATAAATCATAAAAGTTAAATCTAAACTATGCACAAAAGATTAAATAAATGTATTAATTAACATTAGTGTTCCTTATAAAAACATTAGCGGTATTAAACCTTCCAGTGAAAATGCCAGAACAGAGATATAAAGTACATTTGAACTTCAGTAGTCAGTGCATAATTGTTGCATGGGATAAGGGTACTATCATCATGATGTATAATCTTTTTATGCATCCTGTCCAGCAGATTTCAGTCATCTGTTGTCTGATAAATTCATATACAAAACAAGTCTACTAGTAATCTTCTTTTACTTTTTCTTGTGAATTGTTGATTTTTCCTAAAGTCTTTTTGATGCGTAAAGCTGTAAGTCGTGCTGAGGGATTCTGATACCAACATTCCTTCATTAATTTTGCAAGAGCAGTTAGAGTCTAAAATAAAACACAATGATTACTTGATTACAATGCTCTTGTACTATAGTTGAAGATGATTTTTAGAAAAGTAATTTGGTTGATTTCATACATTATTTCCAATATAAATGACTCTCAACTCAAAATTATTCATTATCTTCTCTAATTGTATGTACACACTTACAATTCAGTGTTATCCCATGTATTTTGTTTACAATTCAGATACACTGTAACAAAAGTTACAAAGGAAATTTAATAGGAAAAGAAAGATCATTTATATATAACTTGTTGCCTTCATGAGATGGCCTGTTTAGATGAAACCTGCATGGCCTGCCGTCAACCACAGAACCCACTTCAATCCATTCAAGTAAAAGCTCATGTACAGGGTATGCACAAATCCCTTAGCATTGGGGTTTAGATAACTGAAGCCTCAATTTGCTACTCCCCCACACCACCAATTCCTCTCTAAATCTAATCTGTAGCAGAGGATCAGGGTGGTTCAGTAAAGATGATACTATTTTACCCCATGGGCAGACTGGTACAGATTAGGTGTGGCCCTCTTCCTTATAACTATCTAGTAAATTTTATCAGCTCTTGCAGCAGCATGACACTGAACATCACTGTCTCCCTTCCTCGCCTGTGGCTTAGAGTACTTGTGTTGTCTTTGGGCAATATACCTTAGTTGTGTAACAGGGCTCACTGTGTAGTTTTATGAATAGGTTAGACCAGGACCTGTATGAATTGGTTTGGACAGAGACTATCCTGCCTCAAGCATGGAGCTAGATTAGATAGAATACCTCTGGGTGTCTCTTCCAGCCCTACTTTTTATTATTTTAATTAAAGTATACATACTAGCCAGTAACTATTTCCTCTAAACACATTAGTTTTGCAGATGTCCCATATAGGCAGCTAGAAAGCAGTGACAATCCTCAGAAAGGCAATTCAGGGCAACAGAACAGAATTTAGAACTGCCCTTTACTCAGTCCTTTCCCACAAACTGTCCTGCTGTTGCTGTAGCAAAAGTACCCGTGGAGACAAAGAACTAGCAAGAAATTGCATTTCAACCACCACGTCATCTTCCTCCAATCATAGCAATTTTTAAGTCTATCTGGAGAA
Organism: Alligator mississippiensis; assembly: GCF_030867095.1. Taxonomy (NCBI): domain Eukaryota; kingdom Metazoa; phylum Chordata; order Crocodylia; family Alligatoridae; genus Alligator; species Alligator mississippiensis. Next base: position 81,231,455 of record NC_081828.1, on the reverse strand, counting down.
CACTTTATGAAGAGAGAAGATAACTGAGATCACATTAAGTGTGATTTTTCAAGGCATTTGAATCCTTCTGAAAGAGTCTGCCAGCACTGGAGATCTGTCAAGGATTCTGGCCAGTGCTACAGATTCACAGAAAGGGAAGAGGACATAACTTAAATTCTAACATAAAGAAAAAAGGAACCAAAGGGAAAAACCCTGAAACTACCCCTTTAGACTCTAACATAAAGCCAAGAATTGTTTTATATTATATTAGAGGTGCACTGATACATCTGTCCATATCGTATTGGCACCGATAAAAGGAAAATTGACATAATCAGCAACTGGCTTTTTTTGGCTGATGTGGTCGATAACGTCTCTGATAAATGCCGTGTGCATGTGCGCAGTGGCAGCATGCATGGGGACTCGCAGCATCTGGACTGTTAGTCTGTGAAGGGGAAAGGTGGTTGAGGGGGAGAAGGGGACAGGGGGAGGGAAGGGACTTGGGGTGGGGGAGATCAAGGACCCTCTGGTGAGGGAAGGAGTGGGGCTGGGGCTGCCCAGCCAGGGTGGGGCGGGGCACAGGACAGAGTTGGCGGCTTGTCTGGAAGATGGGGGTGGGGGAAGGGGTCCCAACACCCCCCCCCCCCAATCTTTCTACAATTTACAAATTAACATCTACTACATGCACTCCCTGGGGGAAGCATGGAGGGCACGTGCCCCTCCCCCCACCCCCAGATCTATGTATGGGGTGAAGGTGGGCTGCCACTGTATGCTCGAGGCCAGGGCTGCACTAGGGGAGCGCAGGCAGCAGTGGCAGCGCTGGGAGGAGGAGCTATGGGGGGGACCTACAGCAAATTTTAGGGTGACTCTAGCCCCCCATAGTCCTTCCTCCCAGTGCTGCCACCACCTGCCCTAAGCACAGCTGCTGGGAAAAGGCTGGTGCAGCCCTGGCCCTGAGCATGCAGTGGGCAGCCTGCCCTCACCCCGTGCACAGATCAGGGGGGTGGGGCATGTGCCCCCCGTGACTCCCGTTGGGGTGCGCACAATGGGAGCTGTTTCCCCACTCCCCACCCACAGGACAAACCACCAGCTCTGTCCCGTGCCCCATCCCACCCCACCCTGGAAGCACCTTCTCCTGCCCCACTCCCTCCCTCACCACAGGGGCCTCGATCTGCTCCCTGCTACTCCAGCACCCATTCCCTCCTCCATACCTTTTCCCCTCAACAGACTTACCAGCCAGACGCAGCTCTCCAAGCTGCCAGGCTGCATATCAGCAATTGGATCAGTATCAGCCAACATGGCTGGTCAATAATAGGGTATTGGCCCCAAAAATCTTTATTAGTGCATCCTTTATTATATGCATAAGACCACTTCAAATAAACATTGCTTGACATGTCATGGGTGCTAGGAATTGATTAAAAAGAGCTAAAACTTTTTATTTTGTTTTGCTTTGTTTTGTTCTTAAAGATCAGCCCTATGCACAATATTCTGCTCTATCATCCTTTTAGACGGACAAAGAATAAGGCAGCTATGAACAGACTGCAGGAATCACTATGCAGACATGAAACTTCTTCACCCAACCTGACAAACCTAAAAGAGTAGCAACTTCATGGATTGTTGGTAAAGAGACAGCAAATCAGATGTAAGAGTAAAAAAACTGGAAAGGAAACACCTGCACACATAGCCAGGGATTTTCTACAGCATCATATACATTTACAGGTCTAAATTTCAGTAAAATATTTTAGAAAATAGGACTAAAAGGTTATTTTTAAAATACTTACTGGATCTGAAAACCATCTGTTGGGGATACTTGGTCTTTGCTGCTCTATACAGACTACTTTCCTCATATCTTCAAAACTAGGATCACTTGGAACAAGATCATAAAATGGTGGTTTATATTCTTCTACAATTCCTAAAGACAAAATAACAACTTAAATGGCAGCCTGTTTTCTTATTTGTCCTAACCACCATAGCATCCAACAGTAAGTGTCTGAAAATATTTGGACTATTCAACTAGGTGTATATAGTTTTTACTAACATGAACAACTAACTGAAGTTATATTAATGTGTGAACTACAGGACTCAAATTCCAAAGCGTAGTTGAAAAAAACTTTAGCACAAATTATCATTTTGCTGAAAACTTTTCCAAACTATTTAAAAGAATTAGGATTGGTTTGCAAACCTATTAAAAACAATATATTTCAATTAGTGTTAATCATGTTTACTTTATATTAATACCATACCAAGTATGTGAAATGCTGTAAGTATCAGCGTCCTTTCTAGAATCACGTTAACCTCTTTAACAAACAGAACCACACATTCATAGTAAGTTAAAAATGAGGATTAGCTGCGTCTTTGACAGTGTCGTGTGGAGTACCTTCCATCTGCCTGAGCTGACACAGAACTTCACCCTCATTAACTTGTGATCTCATAACATTTTTGTTAAAGCTACTGAAATCAATCACGTGAAAGAGCAACATTAAGAAAAAATATTTATCTTTTCACTCTCTCAATAACATTTGGAAATCAGGATGAGCACAAGCACCAAATAACCCATCTAGTTTTCTCCAGACCACTGAGATTTCATGACCAGTTTGAGAACTTTTCCTTTAAACAAAGTTTAAAATGTGTTACAACTGAATTAGTAAATATAGCTGAAGTAGTACAGCAACACCCTATGCATTTTTTAGTTACATGGAACCTGAGAAACACTGCTAACAAACGGAACTGGAAAAATCTGACAATCAAGAAAAACAAAAGCTGAAAGCGGAGCAAAAGTGTAGGGCTTATATACTATTCTAGGACTCCCTCCCTCTCTCTCACAATGTTTGAATTGTTGTGAAGGGGCATGGTGTGGTTTATGTATTCTTTTGATACACATCCCTATCTTCCCAAAGCTGACATTCTTACTGAAAAAAACATCTTTCTACAATTTACAAATTAACATATTACCCTTATAAAACATCGGCTAATTAAATACTGAGGGCACAAAAGTGGTGTACAAATACAGAACGTGAGCTAAACTAGGTCAGTTCCTCTAGGGTTACCTTATATGTTCCCTCATACAATGATGGGTGTATATAGAGGGAAACAAAAGAGATTTTTGATTGTTTGATTTCCTTTCTGGTTGAATTATTCTGTAATTATTTGATTCTTTTTGCTGCTAGTGAGCAGAGTATGTTATTCATGTAAGTTTTAATACTGCTGGGTAATTACTAATCATTATGAGATAAACTGAAGTCACATAGAATTCTTATTTATAGGCTCCTTTAAAATCTATAGATTATTACTTCTATAAAATAAAAAATTACCGTTACTGAATGTTCGTCTTGCTATTTCCCATAACACAAATCCAAAGGCCCAAATGTCAACACGTTTATATGCATCAAAACAGTCAGCCTGAATAGATTCATCAAGAACTTCTGGAGCCATATAACGTTTTGTGCCGACTTTAGGATTGTTTCCAACATCCAGCTGGTTGTTTTTCTGGGAATGCATCACTGCAAGTCCTACAAGTTACACACAAAATACCTAAATAGTGATTCAAGTACATTTGAAATTAACATGCATCACAAAATTTGACAAGCTTTCTCTATTTAATACCCAATAAATATTTTTTTGTAAAAAAACATAATATTTAGCCAGACAGGAGATAAACTTTGAAGGGGAGGAGGTTTATTTATAGAAAACAAAGTATAAGTGCTTAAATAAGAAATGGCAGGTAGAGTTATGTGAATTCCTGGCAAAGATTTAACAGAATTCAATACCACATTTGAGGTATGGATGGAATTTCCTGAGAATCAGGTAAAAGATCATACACGTAAATTTTGGTTGCAGAGAGCAAATCCTAAGTACTTTATAAAGAAATGTGAACAGAAACTGTAGTAACTACAGGTACTGTTGATAACATTCAAACTTTGTAATGGAGTTGTTAATAAACACTATAATGGCTCATCATTACTAGTCCTTCTCCAGAGCAGGCTCCTAGAGCAGGAAGTTAGCAACTTTTTCTCAGCCCCTCCAGAGATAAGTTGCTAGAGAGATAAGCTGAAAAAAGCTACACATTCCTCATGCTATACACATGAGCTTACCACTAAAAGACAAAAGCAAACCAGCTCACTTTTAAAGAAAACTCATTGTACTCTGACAGCTATATCATAAGGGACACTTAGCATATACTAAATCTGTGGAATGTTGTGCAGTATTAAAGTTAGAACATGTTCTGAGCAGGCACATGATGATGTTTACTACAAACTCTTAACATGCACAGCTTGTGCTAAAGGGCTGGCAAGCAGGCATCCCATGGTTTGCTGAAGTGATTTTATCCTAGTTTTCCAAAAACAGCAACAACAAAAAATGAGCAGAGGAAAGCACAGACTGATCTCGCTGACGACATAAATTCCAATCCTCCTTGACTGACTGTTTCAGCTGGGATCAAATTTCCAGGAGCTCTCTCGAGACGGCGAGTGGTAGAAATGAGCAAATCCTTGCCCTGGCTGCTCTAACCCACAGGCACTCTGTGTTTTGGCCGTGCAAGATCCTAGCAAGATCCTAGCCCTGGTGAGGCACTAACATGAGAACCATAATGCTACCATGGGTATTATGTTGGCCCACATGCAGGCAATGCAACATCACACTGAGGAAGCCAGGGTCCTGCAGGCCCAGTATCAGATGCCACTTCATCACTGCTGGGCACTACTGGTGAGCTTGGACTGGTGGGAGCAACTCACACTCAAAACCTAGGACAATTAGCAGCAGCAGCAAAACTTTAGGGTGTCTTGTGACACATTCATGGACTTTTGAGCCAAGCTGGCCCCCCTGTTCCAGTGCCAGGACATTTACTTCAGTGCCTCATGTCAATCAAGAGATGTGTGTCCCTGGTAATTTAGAAGTCAGTGAACACTAACGGTCTCCATTTCATTGCCAACCAGTTCAGCATGGGGCAGACAACTGTGACAATAGCCATGCAATGCTATGCTTGAGGTGCTGCGGCTTCGGTTCATCTGGCTCAGGGGCCGGCAGATCATTGCTGGGTTCAAACAGATGGGTTTCCCAAACTGTGCTGGGGCCATCTATGGGACCCATATACCCATTTTGTGCCCTCCTCAGTGTGCCTCAGATGACATAAATTGTAAGGGGTTCTTTTCAGCTAAATTCTGGATAGTCATGGGCCACCAGAGGTGCTTCATTAACATCAATGCTGGCTGGTTGGGTCAATGAAGCCTGGGTATTCAGGAACTCTGATTTCCTGGAGACAATGGGGTGGGAGGAATTCTCCCCAGGCACTACCACCAAGGATTTGGGTGGGCAGACCATTCCCTCCGTCTCCTACCCTGCCCCCTGGCACTGGGGACCCAGCCTACCTGCTGCTCCCCTGCCTTGTGATGCCACATACTGTCTGGCTAGACCCTAAGAAGCAGAACTTAAAGTTCTGGCTGAGCAGTGGAGTGAGTCTAAAAGTACACTGGAGGTCACTACCTACATCTTCCACAATGTAAGTGAGGTGAGAGGAGAAGCCTTTCTGGAAAATGGCTCAGCTGCAGACAGATCCACAGCAGGAGAAGCCCCTGGCACTTTGGAAGGTGCCTTGACCAAAGTGGCACTCCTGGACAAGTGTTCCAGACAGATCCACTGCTAGGCCATTCTAATCTGGGAAGCCTTGGCTGACTTCTTCTCGGGCAATGTTCTGCCAGGCAGATGAGGGTGCAGGAGACCTCTCAGCCATTGTGAACCCTTCAATAGTCCCCCTGGACTATACACGTGCTTTCCCAAAACATCTCAGTAAGTGTCTTGCATGACAACTGTTGGGCTTAAAGCTTCCTGTTGTGGGGATGTGGAAAAGAGGACCTGGAAGAGGAGAACAAAGAACAGGAGCTCTCAAAGGCACATAGGGGAACAGGGGTTCTATTTTGGGAGCTTGTGAGAGCTGGTTGGGAGGAGAAAACCAAGGCATGAGCCAGTGAGATAGATGGTCAGGGCTTTGAATGACTCAAGCTGTGGCTTGGACAGGAAGCATGAAAGGGAAAATTCTGTAATTGTGCAAATTTTATTTCTTCAACTACACTTGAAATAAACACTTGGAAACAAATGCCATCTCAACCAACTGTGATGAGCTTAAAACTCTTGACATTCTGCAAACTGTGCCAAATGTGCGGTAGGGTGGTTTTGGGTCCAACCCAAAACCTTTATCTACAGGTCTCCAAGCTGGCTGGAGGGTCCCTATTCTCATCTGCCCACTTTTGTAGTCTGTCTAAATCTAGTTGCAGCCTCTCTCCCCCTTCAAGTGTGTCCACCTTGCCCCACATCTTAGTGTCACCAGCAAATTTGGACAGCGTGCTTTCCACCCCCTTGTCCAAATCACTGATGAAGATGTTAAACAGTGCGGGCCCGAGGACCGAGCCCTGGGATACCCCACTGCTCACATCTCGCCAGTTTGAGTACAACCCGTCCACCACTACTCTCTGGGTGCGCCCCATCAGCCAATTTTTTACCCATCCAACTGTGCAGGCATCAAAACTTGAAGACTAAAGACATTTATCAGAATATGCTATTTATTATTATATATTTATGCATGGAAGACTAAAGACATTTATCAGAATATGCTATTTATTAGACTTTTCATAAGTTTTTCAAGAAACCTAAACTGATTTCATAGCATCCCTCTAACAGTAACACAGATATAGGAAACTGCTTTCAATGTCCTCCTCTTGAGTGTACGCTTTGACTGAACTGGGAGAATAAAACTTGCTTCAGGAGTCTGGAGTCAGACATCCGGATGATGTAGCTGGGCCCAGCGAAGCTGATGTCAGATGACTACTGTCTCAATGCTCATGCTGTTTGCTTGCAAAAAGATGCTAATGTTTGTGTGTCTGTCTACCCCCAGGATTTGAAGGAGCTTCTGCAGGAAGCATTACTGGTACTTCTCCAGCAACCTGAGGTGTCTCCTATACATTGTCCACATCTCAGCTACAGACAGTAGTAGGGATCGCAACTGCTTGACAAACCATGAGCTTGATTTCCAATGTGATGTCATGATCTTCAAACATTTGTTTCCTCAGACATCTGAAGGCTACACTTGCACATTTGAGGCGATGTTGGATTTCTTTGTTGATATCAGCCTTCTGGGAAATGGCTTCCAACATACAGGTAATACTCACCATTTTCTAGTCTCACCATGAATCTGAATTACCAGAGCTGGGGACTACTCATTAAGAGCTGGCTGATGTTAAGCAACAATCCCATTTTCTTTTGTGTCTCGGTAAAGATATTAATGATTGCTTGAAGGTCTGCTTCCAAGTGAGCACAGACTACAAGCATCATCACAGTACTGGAGCTCAATGACTGAGGTCAGGGTGGCCTTGGTTTTGGCTCATGGTCAGCTCATATTAAACAGCTTACCGTCCACTGGGCAATTTAGTTCCGCTCCAACTGGAAGCTTGTTGGTGGTTAGATAAGGAATACTGAAAAGAGTGTTGAAGTGATGATGTAGCCCTGCTTAACTCCTGTCTTAATCTCAAATGGATCTCTGATAGATTTGTTATTGAGAACCACTGCTGACGTACCATCATGATGCAAGCAAAGAATGGTTGCAAATTTCGATGGGCACCTGTACTTCAGAAAAATCCTCTACAGCACTTCTCGGTTAACAGAGTTGAAGGCTTTCATGAAGTCAAAGGCCATGTAGAGTGGTTTATGTTGTATCCAGCATTTTTCCTGCAGCTGGCAAGCTGTGAAGATCATGGCAGTTGTGCCTCTTGATGCCCTAAACCCACACTGAGATTGCAGGCAGAGCTCTTCAGCAAGTGGAAGGAAATGGTTTAGGAGGATTCTCACAATGACCTTTTCTGTAATGCACAGCAAGGCGATCCATCTAATTATCACAGTCAGACATGTCTCCTTTCTTGACAATTGTCACGATTATCTGGGATTTCCTCATCATTCCAGATCCTTAAGATGAGTGCACGGAGCTGTGATGTGAGCTCCCTTACTGCCTACCTGAAAATTTCCGCGGCAATTTCATACACTCCAGATACCTTGGCACGCTTCACCTGCTTGATGGCTTTCCTTGCCTCATAAAGGGTTGGGGGGATTCCAAGATCACCTCTGACTGGGTGTTGTGGGATGGAATTGAGAACACTCTTGTTAACAACAGTCTTGAATGAAAAGGTCTTCAAAATGCTCCTTCCAACAGGTATTGATGGCTCCTCTTTTCCTAGATCAGGCCATCCTTATGTCTCAAGGGGGTTGGTCCCTGAGTGCTTGGACTGTAGATGGCTTTGGTGGCATTGAAAAAATTGTGCGTATCGTGGATGTCAGTGAGATATTGAATCTTCTTTCACTTGCCTTCCCACCATCTGTTCTTCATATCACGGGTCCTCCTTTGGACCTCTGCCTTGGCTTGTTGGTGATTATTAAATTTCCTCGACTTGAAGTTGATGTTGTTCTGCTAAGCACAAAAGGCCTTGCACTTGAGGTCGATCAACTCTTGGATCTCCTGGTCATTCTCAATAAACCAGTCTTGATGTTTCCTGGTAGAGAATCCAATCATCTCTTCACAACCACTGATGATGGTGGTCATGAAGGCACCTCAAGCACTGGCAGCAACATCACATCATTATTGACTGGAATTCACCAGCTTTTGTTGAGGCACTGGTGGAAGAGTTCTCACCTGACTGGGTCCTTCAGTTCCTTGCCACTGATCTTCGGTCAGCATAACTTCTGCTGTAGTCATTGTTCAGGAGCCAATTTGAATGACATAATCAAGCAGATAAGTTGGTGATAGGTCCAGCAATTGTCAGCTTCTAGCAAAACTTGGGTGATACAGGCATCTTTGTGATCTCAGGCATGAACAGTGATGTATTGGTGATGGCAAGCACATATTCCACACATTTGGTCAAAAGGAGGATGGTGCTGGAGTTGATCTTTCCCACTCCTTCCTTATTGATGGTTCTGTTCCAGAAGCTTGAGTCCCTTCTGACTATGGCATTGAAATCACAGAGAAGAATAAGTCTGTCTCCCTCTGGAACACCACAAAGGATCTCATCAAAGTTGGCATAGAATTCCTCCTTGGTTTTGTTAGCAAAGTCAAGAGTCAGAATATATGCAGTGATGACAACAGCATATTGGCTCCCTGCCAGCTTAAAATGGAGAATCATGAGGTATTCATTAATTCTGATAACTCACTGAGTTAGTTTATGAGCTCATTCTTGATGGCAAAACCAACTCCGTGAAGCCAGCATTCTCCTTCCTGTTTACTCTTTCAGAAAAAGGTATAGCTGCCTTCTTGTTTTTTGAGCTGCCCGTCTCCCACTTGCTGGGTCTCAGTCAGTGCAGCGACATTAATGTTCTACCACCTGAGTTCTTAAGCCACAGTTGCGGTATGGCACTCTGGGCATGCATGGGATTGTCCATTAGGGGTGTGCAAAGCGGGCCCTCTTAGATTCGGATTTGGCCTGAATCGGGGCAGCAATTTGATTAGTTGATTCAGATCACTGTCCCTGATTTGATTCAGCTGAATCCAAATCTGAAGATTCGATGCTGATTCAGAGAATCAGCAATTCGGACACAGACACAGCTTTAAATGTTTTTTCTACATACCTTTAGGTACCAGGCGTGACTCGTGATCGCTGCTATGCTGGGGCACACAGAGCATCCCACAGGAGTGCGGAGGGGCCCTCCACATGTTCCACAGCAAACATATGGTCTACTTTCAGGTCTGCTGGGGAGCACGCTGGGGGGGCTCTCCCGCACCTCCCTGGCTCAGCAATTGGCTACAGGGGGACCCCAGGTGCCCCTCCAGACCCAGGAGGCACCAGTAACCAAGCCAGGGAAGCACAGGCCCCACCCCACCCATGCATGCTTTGCACAGCCCTATTGTCCATGAGGGTCCTGATGCTGCAGGTTCCAAAATAAGATTGTGTGTTTTCAGTGATTTTGACCATAATAAAGGTGACCCCACTGGACCAGTCAGGAAAGAGGTAGCTAAACTATGTTTAGGGCATCTTTTCTAGTCCCCTCCCCATGGCGGGTGAGTGGAGCAGATCCTGAAGAGGGCTGCAAATCATATTCCCGGCTCCAAGTGCTAGAAGATCTTGTAACTGCTGCCTTTATGCCAGTTCATGACGAGGAGCTTCCAGAACACAATCCTGCTCTCATTATCACTAGCTGGTAAACTGGTAGCCAAAGGATCTGAAGAATGTGTTGGAAAAACTATTTCCATGGAAGATGCTTGTGCGTCATTTCTTTTATTGTGGAGAAGCAGCTGCACGTCAGCTTTCACATGGTTCTTGACAGAACAGGACCTTAATCCAATGGCAAGGAGGCAAAGACAACTGGAGATCTCATTCCACTGCAGCCTTCCTCTGTCTTTGCAGCCATTGAGATCCTATCATCTTCTATCTACTCCGCCATTGAGGATTTGTACACCCATGGCTGGGGGCTGGGCAGGCTTATTTTAACAGGGACCTGTACTCACCATGTCACAGCACCATCAAAGAATATATGTGGCTTTTCAGGAGGGAAAGTAATGCCATCTGCTGTTTCCACCATATCCTGGTGGTGCTGCCGCTTAGTCCACAACTGCTTATCTGTCAGAGTTACCCCGATGTATTTCACAGCTAACCTTCCCTGAATGTCATTCCACCATCTGCTACCTTGCGGATGCACTGGGTGGCAATACAGTTGTGCTGCCAGATCGACAACAATACAAAATGCAATACAGGAAAACCTGGCTTCTTTATATCAAGATGGTTCACAACCTACTTAGTTCACAAAGGGCTGTTGAATTAAAGATAAACCAGTCAGCTGACTGCTGTAGCTTTTTATATCAAAGGGTGCTGTTCCTTTGGCCAGCTGGAGTTCATTAGGAATCCTGTGCAGATGACTGGAGAAGCAGTGCCTTTTGAAATAAAAGCCACAGCAACCAGCTAGAACACCTTAACAATCCTGGGCTGCTCTTTTCTTCAGATTTGAAGGCCCTCAGCTAATCTGCAAAGCCTCATCCTCACAAGGGGGTAAGGAACATAACCCAACAAAGAATCTGACTTCTACTGTACCACAGAAAATTTCTGAGCACAGATCCCTTTGCATTTTTCCTTTAATGCTGCAAAACTGCAGAATTTGTCCATTCATAAAATAGTTTGATCACTATGTAAAAGATAGGCAGAAAACTTCCCTAATTTAATATGGGAGATTTCAAGAAGTATTTATGTGATGAATAAACTCCAGACTGGGACTGGATTTTATAAGCCTTGGTGGTTGCATCTGCATTGCTGTTCCTCACAAAAGTTTCCCACCATTGCTAAAAATGATACAAAGGCACTTGTGGTTAACCATGGTGGGAAACACAGGGTGTAGACAGACAGAACATGTAAAGAACTTCAAATGCTTCTGAAATGCTTCAAGGACTGAACAAACAGATGTATGTACCCTTTGATGCATTTGGGAAATGGTTGAAGTGCTCCATAAATAACTCGAAAGAAAAAAAGTACTATTTAGAAATGCTTCAAAATGAAGTGCTTTCTGTTGCACATGTATGCTCTATAGAGTGTGATGGAGGCCAGGTTTAGTTTTCTAGCATTCAGCAGTGATCTATGCCCCTCTCCTAGAGTGGCAGACTGTCTATGGGTGCTCTCCTGAATACTCTCCCTCTGCTCTCCGAGTGCCCCCTCCCCCTGCTGGAACTGGGAGGCCAGAGGCCCTGCATGCCCCTGTACCTCTCCCAGTTTTCAGGGGGCAGGGAAGGAGGGGAACACTCTGGGAAAGTGAAAGTAAAACACACAGGTGGGCACCCACTGACAGTCACTTCCACTGTCCCCTGCTGCCCCTGTGAAGTGAGGCATAGGGAAGCAGAGCCACAAGAGACAGACCCCTGATTAGAGAACATGCAGTTGCGTGCTGTCATGGGAATTTTGAAGCACTCCAGCAGGGCAGGGTAGGGCAGTGCAGAAGGGACTTGTATGTTTGTTTGTGGCTAAAGTGCTTTAAATGTTGTGCGCTCCAGCCAATGCTGTAGACTGTCAATGGCTGGTGATTTAACACCTATGGTTTAAACCACCTCAGAACAGAGCAAAACTGACTTTAAAACGTCTGGCAGCTGCAGACTATTCATCTACACTGGAATCCACTAAGATTCTACCTGCAATAAGCCCAGATTCAGCTGGAAAAGATTTAGCCCCAAGCCCCAGCTAGAAGTAGGTAGAACCAAGTTGTCCCTCTCAGTTATAGGAAAAGGGCCCTACCCATGGGGGCCCTAATAAGCAAACAGCAGCAAGCTACCTGGGCAACAGACTGCCTTGTTATCTCCCTGGCCTGCCTCACCTAGTCCTAACATTGACTTCTGGCCCTGATTTCCATCTCTGGTTTTGCATCCCTGGCTTCTGCCCTTGCCTTACCATGACTGTCCGCACCCTGGTCCCTTATACTACGCACAAGTGAAGCAGAAACAGCAGAAAAAAATTCATAATCTAAACACCATGCTAATGTATACCAGGTCTGGGGGCGGTGGAACATTATTGACTTGTTCCACTAGGCCACTGTGAATGGAGGAGCCTACATAATGGTCAATAAGAGTTTTAGAAATAAACTAAGAAAAATCTCCTGCAAAGTCACCAGGTAAAACCTACTTTATTTTCCTCGACCCAAAAGCATTTGTGAGCATCTCAGAAGAAGGCAGAGTAAATCTGCATCTTATAGAGCCAACTAAAGCAAAGATGTATAGCGTAAGCCTTTGCAAGTGTGAACTCACTTCATCAGATGCTGTGAAAGCATATGCACAGAGTAGTTTATTAAATGGAGAGTGTTTAGAATACATAAAATGCGAAAGGGTGGGAAAAGTGCTGGGAGATGCAAACATGCAGTAAACCCATAGGGCAGAGGGATCACAAAAGCTAACGCAGGTAATTCTTCCTAGAGGCCGGTTTTAGGGAGAAACGAGTCCCTGGAAGATGAAATCATTTAATGTGGTAAAGAATAAATTAAAATGATGGGCGATCACTCATGAACGAGTAAGATTGTCTTCCAAGGATCTGAATAGTGAGTCCGCAGGTGGCTCCATAGCTCAATTCTAGATCCACATGTCTTGTCGCAGTGAGGACAGGTGTTTTCAGGAGGGATGGGCACCATGTTGCTGCGCTGGATGTTCTGATGTTATTTTCGCCTGTTCCTCTTTTCTTCTTCTGCCTGTTGACGTTCTGTTTCAAATTTTTGAGGTCCCTCCCATTACAGTCTTCCTCCATTTTGGTCAGTCCTGAACAAGGGTCTCCCAAGTGTTGATGTTTATGTTATACCTCTTCATGTTTGCCTTCAGGGCATCTTTGAAGCGCTTTCTTTGCCCTCCCTCTACTTCGCTGACTTTCTTTTAGCTGTGAGAAAAAGATTCTCTTTGGAAGACAGGAGTCAGGCATGCGAACAACATGATCTGTCCAGCAAAGTTGGTTTTGGATGATCATGGCCTTAATGCTGCTGGAATTTGCTTTGGCCAAGACACTGATGTTTGTGATAAAGAATAAACTAAAATATGATACAACATCAGACTAGATGCTATGCAATCTGTTAAAACAGTTCTGGATCCTATGCAGTCTGTTGAAACAGTTCTGCCCAAACATGGGGAATCCACGCACTGATGTCCCATCTGATAGGCCTTTCCTTGGTACAGTAGTGGGAAGAGTCACTAAGCTGGCAGTGAGCCTGCCTCCACTCCTCTTTTTGCAAAGACTGGGGCATTTGGCATCCCATTCTCACATTTGCTAAACTGTAGTTATGTCAGTCATTTGTTCTACACATTAAGAAGGAGAGATAAAAGGAAGACCCTTGAAATGTCTTATGTTCTGAGCTGGCTGGGAAGCAGCAACAGAATGCACCCTCACCTCTACCAGCCTTAAAGCCAAGAGCAGCTGTAGCGGCCATATTACTCCTTCCTTCCTGGCCACAATGCGATAGCTGATCTGCTTCCTTCCCCAGCCAAATGAAGTGTACCAAACCCAACAACTAGGTTTCTTTTCCCTTCCCTAGCAGCCCTTCACAGTCTCCTTCCCTGTATCTCACTTCTGCCTCAGCTGTTTTCTGCAACCCCATGTCAGAGGACTTGGGTTGGGGATAAAGACTCCCTGTTAGGCCATAGCCTTGAACCTAGGGTCTTGGCCTGTCATCAGGGCCTCTCACCTTGGCCTGCCACACTGTAGCTAGTTACTCAGGCTGGTCAGGGCTAGCTGGAAGCCTTCAGTCAGGCCTAATCTTCCACCTGCTCCCTGGCACTGGAGTGGCCAGCTGGAGTCAGCTGACCCTCCTCCTCTCCCATATAAACCCCTGACTCAGAACAGGAAGTCTCCATGCAACAGGACTCAATCCAACCCCAGACTGCTTCAGTGGTCTCCAACTCTGCTCTTTGCTTGAACTCCTGGTTTCTTGACCTGGCTTGTCCCTGGATTCTGCTTGTTCCTCCTGACTCTGTTTAGCACCTCAAACCCTGAGTGACTCCAGACCTGGCCACCCATGACAAGGCATGACACTCCTTTCTTGTCTTGACTACTAGTGGTAATCATTTCCCACAGAGTCTCAGCAGGGGTATAGTCTCCTCTGCTGGCAGGTGTTGGGCTGGGAAACATCCACAATCTGTAGTTGTAGCCACCAACATCACTGCAGCATTTAGATATTTTAAATTATCCTTTGCTACTATAAATGCCACATTTTTTTAAAGAAAGTTTGCAATTCACACCTCAGGAAGTGACTCTACAAATTGGAGCCTTGGGTCTGGACACTTATTGCAATGAGTCATGACTCCAGGTAGGAATGAGTCACCCGTCTGGCATGCTCTTCATTTTTGCAATGGCTGGAGATCAGCTGCTGTGCTTGAAAGCTGACCCTGCCCAAGTACAACCTAAAACCAACAGAGCAGACAGTGGCAAACTGCATAACAAGTCTCCTAGAAAACTTGTAGGCTTATTTTTATTCTGGTCTTTTGCCTTGCTTCCAATCACTGCTCTTTTTCCTGGCCCCTGTACTCTTCTTTCTGTGCCCACCTCCTGGTCTCTGGTTTATTCCTCTCCATAACTCTTGATCATGACTTGGCTGCTGGCTTCCTGATTCTGGTTCCTATCAAATTTATCCACTGGATTATGGTCCTCTACACCAAAGCTCAGAATACACACCGCTGACCCAAATCCTCCTTCAGTGCTGCAGAGGAAGCAGAAAGAGAAAACCTATAGACTGCCTCTGTGAGACTGGTGAGAATTAGCCCTTTAGAGAGCTTAGTCTCTGTTCTGTACCTACTCTGCCTTCACACTTAGGGTGCAGCTGAACTAAATGAAGTTTATTAATATATCAATGCCAGAAAACCTTCCTAGTAGAGATGCATCTTATACCAATAAAGGGGGTTTTTGCCAGTATAATTTGTGCTAGTTCCCAACAACAAACTATACCAAGAGGGTTTTTGTTGATATAAATGCCACTACACTACAGCTTTTGCCAGAAAAAACTTTAAATGTACAGCAGGTCCTAGTGACACTGGGTCAGGATCCAGTTCCAGCCCAATGACCTGGAGTACATCCGCTACACAGTAGATACCGTATACAGCAAGGCTTATAACTCACACATTATGAATAGAGCTTACCCTTGCAACTCGCAAATGACTAGCCATCCCATATTTTACTAATGCACTCAGTGATATAGTTTTTTGCTATATTAAAATTAATGTGGCAGTGGTACCACTTCAGGTAGGTAGTACACATTTAACAGATTCATATTCCATGAAAGTTTTAATCCAGTAAGATATAAAAGAAAAACACTCTGATAATATGTGCCAGAATCCATATGATCTAAGGGAATGGAATAATGATCCCATGCACAGACTGACTTCTTGATAAACAATACTGATCTAGACCTTCAAGCACTGACCTCAATAATTCTACTATGTAAACCTAAACAGCCATCCTAGGAGACTTAAAATATTTTCCACAACTACTGAGACACTTAAACCGGACAGTAGATCAACTGTCAATGTAGCACAAGACTGGGTAAAATGGTGGATTTAATCAATCAATAAAGAAGAGAGTTTGGATTAAGAATCTTTTTCTGGCAATATAAATTTTCTGAAGAGAATTTTATCATTCTTTTCATGTTTGTACCTTATGTCCAGGCTCACTGAGTTTACAGACATGGGAACTATAAGAACCAGAAGATAAAATTTTTACCATCTTCAAGTAAGATACAGTAAAATAACCATTATAAATGCTACATTTCTCTGGCTCATAACCTCAGCTATATTTATGTTTAAAAAAAAAAACCAGCAAAAAAACAACACATCTCAAAGATGAGGGTTCATGTGCCAGTTTTTCTCCCATGGTTATGCTTTCATTATTCACATTAGATTTAAATATTAATTTAGCCAAAGATATAACTTAGAGTTCTGTAAGCAAGCCTACTTAACACAATAAAAATATCAAATTTGCTTCATTTTAAGTGCATATAAATATCTTATAACTACAAAAAAAATAAGTAAATACAATACTCTTTAAAAAAATTAGTCTGGCAAACAAATGAAAATGTCTTACCAAGATCGGCAATGCAGCAGTGCAAATTCTTTTTAACTAAAATATTTTTGCTTTTTAAATCTCTGTGTGCTATTGCAGGTTTACCCTCTGTTCCAAATATTTCAGTATGTAGATGTACAAGACCACTAGCAATCGACAATACAACATTTAGACAACCATCAGCATCCACTGTATTTCGCTGCAGGTAATCATACAGTGATCCATTTTCATGGTAGTGAGTAATTAGCCAAAGCTGTGTACTGGAGTTTCTCGATGTCATGTCAGAAGCAATGAATCCTAAAACAAAAAAGAAAATAATTTTATCTGGCACACTATTTCAATTGAAAAATAAGATGACTGTGTTGAAAAGCAACATTTAACAACTATATTTAAACCCACTGCCCCCTTAGTAACTAGAGCAAAAGCTGTGTTAATCAGCACTTTCAGCACGCTACTAACTGGCATCCGAGGGACGCAGCAAAAGTGAAACCAGAAGTACCACTTCCGGGGGACTTATGGTTTCGCTGCCGTGAGCCAAGTTTTTCTTTGTCACTTCTTCAGCCCACAGCCCAGGGCAAAGCAACCTACGCGGGGCAAAGCAGCCAGCACAGGGCCCCGCTCCCTGTCCCTCAGCACACTGACGCTGGGGAGTGCACCAGACTGTGCACATTTGATTAACCAGGATATTTGATTAACCAGCATCCCCCATTCCCAGGAGATGCCGGATAACAGAGCTTTTACTGTATTAAAATTTCATTAAGAATCATATTGCACTCAAAAGCCTGGACATGTTTGCAGTGGCATAACCTTACACCGATGTAAAAATAGGAACAGATTCATAATGTATAGCCTTATAGTGGTGCCCTGTAAAAAGGGTATCCCTGGAAAATTCACAACAAAACTACACTACATAGTTTACACTGGTGTAGCTGTTATGTATCTAGTTGTATCCTGAGGAAGCTATTTGATCAGTGCAATAAGATATTACTGGTCCCCCTTATTGGCAAAGCATTGTATACAAGCCTACTGAGGCAGCCTTGGAAAACCTGTTCACTTGACCACTGTAGATACAGTGGCCGCATTTACATGCCACCCTATGGCAACATAGCAACGTGCTACATCACCATATGGTGCGCTACAGCAACGTAGAGATCACATGGGTCTACACGTGATTGGCAGCTAAGTCACCATAGCAGTGCACTCCACCATTTTAGTGTGTCGCTATAGTGACATAGTGATGAAGTCTAACCATGTGCCGTGTGCATGGCACAGTACAGGCAGTCACTGCATTGTGCTTTAGTACTTCCAAAAGGAAGCACTAAAGCACGCTGCCATAGCAATGGCACAGTATGGTGATGTGTAGATGCACCCAACATGATTTAAATTGGCTTACAAAATGTATTAACATGTTGCATGTCCAAGTCCACAGTTTTATCCAGTGAGCAGCAACAGATGAATTTCTAGAAGGTGGCTTTATCATGCTGTTGTAGTTCACTATCTTGTTCAAAACCTAATTTATAGGGGTTCACAGATAAAGATTTTTTGGGCCAATACCAATGGCCGATTATTGACCAACTATATCAGCCGATACTGATCCGATTGCCAATATGCAGCCTGGAAGCTTGGAAAGCAGCATCTGGCTGGTAAGTCTGTTGGAGGGGAAGGGGCATGGGGGCAGACTGATGCCTCAGCGGTGAGGGAGGGAGTGGGGCTGGGGCAGGGGATGGCTGGTCCAACCAGGGCGGGGCATAGAGTCAGTGACTCGTCCAGGGAGGGGGGGCGGGGCAGATCTTGCCACTGCGCACACCCCCAGGAGAGGCATGGGGGGCATGTGCCTCCTAGATCTGTACACAGGGCAAGGGCAGGCTGGCTCTTCCCAGCAGCTGTGCTCAGGCCAGAGCAGGCAGCAGCAGAGCTGGGAAGGAGACTACGGGGGGCTATGGTGGTGGCTCTAGCCCCCCTGTAGCTCTCCTCCTAGTGCCACTGCCCAGCCTGCCTGGCCCAAGTGCAACTGCTAGGACAGGCCTGGCGCAGACTCTAAGTGCGAGCACACAGCGGCAGCCTGCCCTCCCCCAACACACAGATCTGGCGGGGCACGTGCCGTCCATGCCTTCCCCAGAGGTGTGTGCAGAGGCAGGAGCTGCCCGCTGCTGCCCCCCCCACCCTCCCTGGACAAGCCACTGGCTCCACCCCACACCCTGCCTCAGCTGGGCAGCACCTGTCCCTACCCCTGCCCCATTTCCTCCCTTATCATGGGGGCCTTGATCTGCACCCCCATGCCCCTTCCCCCTATAGATTTACCGGCCAGACACTGCTCTCCAAGCAGCTGGGCTGCACTTCTGGCCGTGTGTATACTGCGGCATTAATCAGCGGCATTACCAGCCACATAATAATAAAAAAGCCAATAATGTAAATTTTCCTTTTATGAGTGCTGACACGATATGGACTGATGTATCAGTACACCTCTACTAATTTTAAGTCCAACATGTACAGTAAATGGATAAGCAATAGAGAAGACGACCAAATATGAGAGATGTATGGTGGTAACTTTTTTAGGATCAGAAACCAGATTTGAGAGTCTGTATGTTTAATTCATTTTTTAAAGGGAATTATGGAATTATGGATGCCTTGTGAAACAGTACATTTTCCTTCCCACTTCTTTTCCATTCCCTACCTAGTACAAAACAAAAAGGGAAACCATTTAAAAAATAGTAGCTATCATGGATTTTTTAAAAAGTACTATCTTTCAGTTTTACGAGTTTACCATTGAGCATGTTCAATATTTCTCTCCAGAAAAAAAATATTCAAGCACACTTACATTATGAATGCTTAATGTGTAATATGACAGTTTTACTTCAAAAATGTATTATTTCCCTGAACAAAGATAACCGAACAATCATTCTAACATCTGGTATATTAAAAACAAGTATTTGCCTACTTAGAAAAACAATCATACCTAGTATGTTCTCGTGGCGAAGTAGTATGGTATTGTATATTTCAGTCTCTCTAAACCATGATTTCTCATCCCTTGATGAAAATATTTTGACAGCTACATTCTCTCCTTGCCATTGACCTCGCCAGACTTCTCCATACCGGCCTTTTCCTACAAAATTTGGTATTATTCTATTAGATCATTAACAAGTTATAGAAGATGAGACTGATTCAAAATTATACTAAGCAACAGCTTATCTTCATTAAAAATACTTCCACTACTAGAAGTCTCCTGAGATTATTGATATACAACCCCAAGACTTGTTTTTCTAAAGTCTCTTTATAATGCAACAAATCTTGCTTCATCAAGCTCACAAATAAATAGAAAGCACTCTTTCATGCGTATGTGAAAATCTTATACCCAAACTGGCTAACCTTCTCCCTGCCCTCAGTGAATTGCAACCCCAACAATCTGCTCCAAGGACACCAGACTTGGATGTTTTAGAATTACACGACAGCTTAAGAAACAGGGCACTGCATTAAATGACAATTTCCAATATAAAATTGCAATTTTAATTCATGACTGTATAAGCCTATGGTAAACAGTCAAAAGTTTGTGGGAAGATTTGCTTGCAAAGGTTTTATAAAAACTTCTTAATACATATAATAGAATCCTCACAAGTATAATTTAATATATCAAAATTTTCAGATCATTTTATCCGGTATACTATTATATTAAAATGTTCAGATTTTGATATTCTTGCATTTTTGCTACCTTACTATAGATACCTAAATTAAGATATGATTAACTCTTGACCTACCTACACATTCTACTAGCGTTATTTGACGAGCCACTGTTCTTTGCACTAAAAATGGTAATCCTGAGCCACTTCCTGAGGTACAAGAATGATCAAGCAAATCCTAAACATAGGGGAAATTTTTTAGTTAAAAACAAAGAAGTCATTAAAATAAAGGGTAGATTTTATTAAATGTTTCAGAATTTTTGGCTGATATCATTTCAAGTTTGACAAAAATGGGTAGGTTAATTAATTTTATTTTTTCAAACATTCTAAAACAAAGATGATTTCACAAAAAGTATTAAATTTAAGTTTTATAAAAGAAGAGTTTTAATTTACCGCCAGCGTGCTGTCTCCGATGTTTGAAGTAATCAGGCCATCAATCATACCATGTTCAGCATCATGTGCAAGTAACCGATGCATCCGATTTTGGCTAATCTTGCGACATGCCACAATAGCCACAAATGTGAGAATTAATACCACCATTATAGGACTTATCACAAAAATAACAAATAATTCGGTGTTGTATTGTATTGCTTCAGCCACTGCAAAAAAATAAAGTATATAAGGGGCAATTCGTATATCTGGTCTTGCTGCTGCCTATTTTAAAAGCTCTTTTTGGCTAACATTTTCCTTCAGGGTAAGTACAAGCAGTCAAAAAGTCCAAGGATAAATTGATTCAGTCTTTGCAGGTTAGCCTAAACAGCAGAGATTAAACTGACTAACAAGTGAACAGACATTTACTTTTGATTCAGGAAATGTAGCCACATGCCTGCAGTGGCTCAGGCCAGAAGGCAGACGGCACTAGAGCATGGCTCTCTGGAACGTAGCCAGCATGGATTGTGTGTTTGCTTCCTCTTCCTCCTGCCCCCAACATCTCTGGGATTTGTAGTCCAGAATCACAACAACAGGACACTGCAGGGTTGCTCATCAGTTCTTCCTGCTTCCAGGTGCCTCTGGGATTTGTAGTCCACAGTTGCAGCCAGCAGTAAATTTAGCAGGGCAGGGAAGCTCTGTACTCAGGAGAAGTGGGGGTTAACCCCCTCCCTAGCCAAAGACCCCAGCTGGGGTTTGCCAGGAATAGGGAGGTGGCTGTCCCTGTCTCCCACCCCACCACCCTTCTCTGCTGGAGCAGACAGCAGAGCCCACCCCAAGGCTGCAAAGCATGCTGGGGGGACTATGATTTAACTTGAACCAGGAAGGGGTTTGACACAGAAGTTTCATAAACCAGTCTGACCCAAATCAGTTAAGTCTGATACTACATTCAACCAGGTTAATTTTAAACAAGTTTCAGCCATTTTGAAACTGCTTTATGTGTACTGAACTTCTGTTCTGTTACAGGTTTAAACCAGTGTTTGCTTACTAAAACCAGTTTATGTGTAACTTCTGTCCCTGGCCTCACTGTTCACATACAGTTTTCTATTGATGGAAACGTAGAACTCATTACAATGTGAACATTTCCCTTCTATCCACTATTTCCATCTTATTAAGCAGACACCACTCAACACTAATTTATAAATCAGTATGTAACTATCCAAGCCCCTCCCTTACAGGGATCAAAGAGTCTGCCTATATGACAATCAATCTTATAAAAATGAAGCCAGGCTTTGGCACAAACAGGTGAGGACAGGTCTGTACTGAATCCTCAGCATTCCTGGGGAGTGAAACCTGAGCATGCACTGCCTATCCACTCCCACTTCCATGTACCAAACCAGAAATATGGCAGTGAAGTCCACTCATGCTGGGGGACCAGTACTTTGACCATATCAGTCTCTGGTGTGCCTACAAGCAGCTGTGTGAGGAAACAGCTTCACTGCTGCATTTCTGGTTTTGACACATGCAAACATGAAAAGGTGGGTGTGGCACATTTCTTTCCCAAAACACAGTATAGGGTATGGACAGACATAACATCTAAAGTAATCCAAGTGCCTTTAAAATGCTCTAAAAAGTGAAGGTATGAACATACAGAGCCACAACAACCTGTCGAAAGGTGTGTTCCATCTCAGAAAGGACTCCAGAAAAAATAGGAACAACTTTTAAGCACAGTACTCTGTTTCCCACCTCCAGACTGCTCCAAGAAGCTGCTTCTGTGAATCATTCCTGGCTCCCCAGGATTGTGGTACTGCTCTCATAACCGACAAACTC
This sequence comes from Alligator mississippiensis, assembly GCF_030867095.1. Lineage (NCBI taxonomy): Eukaryota > Metazoa > Chordata > Crocodylia > Alligatoridae > Alligator > Alligator mississippiensis. The sequence continues at coordinate 81,209,080 of NC_081828.1, read as the reverse complement.
TCCCGAAGTAAAATAGACCAAGTCTGCAGTGGACACCCAATAGGTGGAGGGCACAGAGTCACTGAGCTCTCTCTTCTGCACTTAGCAGTTCTCGGGAGCTTTTGGAAATTCCAGTTTGAAAGGTAAGCTGGAATCTCTACTCACCAGCCCCACAGGCGAAAGGGCTCTACCACAATACGGGATTGGGGCCATCCTGAAACACTTCAGCTATGAGGGGCCTGTACACAAGCAAGGTGCAGAAGGGCTGCAAATTTAAAGCACTTCAGACTGCAAATTTGATGCACCTGATAGTGGAGCAGGACCTGAAGCACTTCAAAGAATGTCTGTTCATATTTATGTCCAAACTTCCTTGTATGATTGGACTGAGAAGATAAATTGAAGGGTCAATATAGTTTGAAGTGCCTTTGAAACAGAGAATAGCTAGACAAACAGGAGAAGAGTTACAAGGACGATGGCTGCCTCTTTCCCAAACACTACAATCAAGAGAGAAGAAAATGCTCCTTCCTCCCTCTACAGCAAGCACAGACAAAAGAAGTTATCTGACTCTGCACTAAAGAGGATGAAGGGTTTACAAAAAAAGGTTTACAAGTTGAATGCTCATGAGTCAATTTATGACTACTCCCCACTCCTAAAATAGTTCCACAACCATCTATAAAGGCTTATTTATATTAGATGAGCGAATTGCCTGTCAAGAATGATGGGCGGGGGCAGCGTGGGGGCGGCGCAGGGACAGTGCGCCGCCACCCACCACCCCATGTCGCCACCTCCCAGGAGCGGGGGGAAGCTTGCCCTGCCATCCCCTTTACAGAACAGTGAGAGTCCACATATGCGCCATATGACTACAGGTGAGACGTTTCTAGGGGGTTTGAACTCTCAGCCTTGATGAAGTCATGACCTACTTTTAAGGTCTGGGCATGCAGTGCATAAAAGTAATGCAACTGTTGATCAGTGTTTATATGTTTGAAACAGTTTGAATTTATTGGTCCTTTTAAGTACTGCCCAGGTTTGAATTTGATTGGGTATTGTGAAAAGGGCAATGATTGGACCATGGGGTGAGTGACAGGTGACATGATTAGAAGGCTATAAATCCTGTCCAGAACAGTCAGCAAGAGCTCTGGGGGCTCAGGCTCAGCCTCACACTCACTCTGGTGGACAGTTCTGACTCTGGGCTCTCAGGGTGCAGGAGCTCATCCAGTGCAGGTTCCTTGCTGTGACCTGGTCGGTGGGATTGAGCTCACTGAGGCTTACCTGTTTCACGCTTTTTCCTGCTTAGGCACTCTGCACCTTTCCCTATTTGAGGTGCTGAGTACCTAGGTAGGAAAATGCTAGGAATCCTCAGGGACTATCAGAGTGTTTCTCCTGCTAACTAGGCCCAGGGTGTTCTTGCTGCCATCTGTGGTTTCTGGGTTGTTTGTGAAGTTGCACAGCAGTTAACTGTGTAGTGGCCAAAGCTCATTGTAATATGTAGTTGATTGGTTGTGTGACCAGGGACATTAAGTTTGGGATGTGCATCAGGTTATTGTTTCATTGGGTGTATTTTATTGTGTTGCAGCTTGGGTGTTACGGGAATATTGCGTCAGGTAGTTGTTGCGCGGGTTTTGTTGTGTAATAGAGCTTATATTGCTCAACCTACCTGTGTTGTAGTGTGTAACTACTCTTTTAACTCTGAATGGAGTCGGGCAGTAGATCAATGCTCAGGGAAATTAACTTACTTTAATGCCCCAAGCCTAACTACCTGCGGGTCATAGAGGATTAATGACCCTCTGGATTAATTAGCTAATTGACATCCCCTGCAGGCAGTCCTTCACATTCATCCCCCTCCACCAGCACCCTGTACCACTGCTGCCTCCAGCACCACTGGCCTCGCCCCTACTCCATCCTCTCTGTCATGGTGGCATTTCACTGTCTCCAAGGAGCAAGGCCGGGGAGTTGGGGGGGAGAGGGGGGGCAGGCCAGCCCCCCCTGCTCCATCCCCATTGTCACAGCAGCGCTCCACACTGATTGTTTGTTTCACTAACCAATCAGAGTACTCCAAGAGCGCTATGGACAGACAGATGGACTAAGCCCTTTATTATATAAGAATTTCTACAAATCCATAATCCAAAGACTAGAAAGGTAAGAGAAAGATTTCAATTATGTAGAGCCTGAAAGCTGTAAATCATGTTACAACTATTTCCAAATAATATGCTTTGATATGTAATCAAGATCATTTGTAATCTTACTATAAACAAAAAAAAAGAAATTCAAAATTTAACATTCTAACTAAGAAATTATAGCAATCATACCTTGGGGAAGTAGTGGCTTTGCACTTATGTTCCAGTTGCAGAGATTTCCGTAACAGCATTCCACTACCTGATTTATTGAAGGTGCCGTCTTGCATGTCATTTCTCCATGTTCCAGCACACCAAAACATCCTTTCTGGAAAACATACGCCTCACCATTCAGGATCACAGAGGCAAAACACTGCTGACCAAAGCAACGTTTTTGATGATCACAGGAATTCCCCTCACATATGCATTCAAACAGCATGGATTTAACAGCTCCATCTAAAACAGGAAAAAAATCATGTGAAGTCTTTGGTCCTTACCTTCCAGCAGATATTCTCACACAACACAAAGTCACAAGCAAATGGTGAGTATGTCCAAAGCAGAAGTAGAGATTTAAAAAAAAACCACAACAACAAACAAGTTACTTCTGACTTCCTGTTAGAATAAGTGGGAATCACACCTTTGGGAAGTAGCCTTATCAACCAACCACACTGAGATATGGGGAGAGTTGAACAAGTAAAAGAGAATCAGTGCAAATAAAGTAAAGGGAAAGACTATTATGTGTCAAACAAAACAAAATTATATATTAGAATTAGTCCACATAAAATTAGGGACGCAGATGTCTATACAACTAGCTTTAAACTAAAAAAGTATACTTTTACAGAAGCCAATATTCATCTCTTGCTCTCACACGCATGCTTTTCCTGAAATTCATTGAAGACTGAAGGTTCTGCTCCCCAAAAAACTATCTAATTTGTAATAACTAAAAAATTGAATACTTTGCATATAACTGCTTTTCATATTTCTCTGAAGCAGCCCATGAGAAACATCCAAATGTACTAGATCTCCAACAAAGATCATCCCAAAATCATAAAAGGCTTTAATAGATCTCATAGTCATTAGAGCAAAAAGGGACCTTGTAAGATCATCAGGTCCAGCCTCCTGCCCAAGGGGCAGGAAGTCAGCTACGGTCAAAGGATCCCAGCAAGATAAGCATCCAACTGTTTCTTAAAAGTGTCCAGAGTAAGTGCTTGCACCACCTCTGGGGGGAGTCTATTCCAGGCCTTCGGGGCTCAGACAGTAAAGAAGTTTTTCCTTATGTCCAGCCTAAAACGATGTTGGAGGAATTTGTGACCATTGGACCTTGTCATCCCTTGGGGTGATCTGGTGAACAGGCATTCCCTCAGATCCTGATGCACATGCCTTATGTACTTACAGGCAGCCACCAAGTCACCCCTGAGTCTGCATTTCTCCAGGCTGAAGAGTCCCATGCCTCTCAGCCTGTCTTCATAAGGCCTGTTCTCTTGCCCTCTGATCATGCACGTGGCTCTCCTCTGGACTCTTTCAAGGTTCTCCACATCCTTCTTGAATTGTGGAGCCCAGAACTGGATGCAGTACTCCAGCTGCAACTTCACCAAGGCTGAGTACAGTGGAAGGATGACGTCTTGGGTCTTGCTTAAGATGCACTGGTAGATGCAAGCCAGAGTTTTGTTCACTTTACCTGCTGCAGCATCACATTGGTGACTCACGTTCATCTTGTGGCCAGTCATGACCCCAAAAGTCTCTTTCGGTCACAGTGCTAGCGCAGGGGTGGGCAATTTTTTTCGGTGGAGGGCCACTTACACAGTTCTGGCAAGCTGTCGGGGGCCGCGTGGGTAGCCCCGCCACTTGACAGGTGCTCCACCCGTTGGTCACCGTCTTGGGACCAATGTCCCAGGGCCAGCACTGGTGAGGCCCAGAGCAGGGCACAGGCTGGCAGGGGTCTGTGGAGCCAGGCTGGGCTGCACAGTCAGGGAGAAGGGGGAGCTGGCCCAGCTCCATACAGCCCTACCAGCTGGGACCCTGTACTCCTACCACCTTGCTTTGGGCCCTGCCAGCACAGGCCCCGGGACACCTGTGTGAGCCCCTAAGCCCAGTGGTACAGGCGGGGGGCAGTGTGCAGCCCCAATCCTGCACTCACCGGCAGGAAACAAGCTGGTGCTGAGTGTGGGGGAAAAGCCACGCCCCCCCACCCCCCCACCCTGTGGCTGGTGCTCCTCGCTGCAGCCACTTGAAGCCCATGCAGGGCTGTCCTGAGCGAACACAGGCAGCCCCATGCAGTCTGTGAGAGACTGCAGCGCAAGGCATTGGCCACGGGGTGGGGGAGGGGCCACTTTTCCCGTGCTCAGCACCAGCTTGTAACCCAAATCCATTGCCAGCCTGGGCCCCTAGCTGGCTCCAGGCTTGCCCATCAGGGCTGCGTCGTGGTGGCAGCAGCTGCTCTGCAGGGAGGAAAGTGGCCCCCCTACTTGCCATGCTGGGCAGTGTTTGCTTGCCACTGCTGCCTCTGTGCTGCCCAGCATGGGAGCTCCAAGCAGGCAGCAGCAGGGGGTCCGCAGCTGCTCCCACCATGGCGCAGCCCCAACGGGTGAGCCCGGTGCTGGCACAGGGCCCAGGCTGGCAGCAGGGGCAGATTACAAGCTGGTGCTGAGTGCGGGGAAATGTGGCCCCTCCTCCACCCCATGGCTGGCACCATGGTCACATGGGGCTGCCTGTGCCTGCCCAGGACAACCCCGTGCAGGCTGTGAGCAGCTGCAACAGGGAATGCAGGCCACAGAGCGGGGGAGGAATCAACTTGTTCCCTGCCTGTGGTCCTCCCCTGCCTTTCCCCTCTCCTCTTCCCCTTACCTGAGTTTCCAGCACTGGTAGAGCCAAGGAGCCACATGGTCTGGGGGGGGCAGGGCCAGGCAGGTCCTGCTGTTGCGGGAGCCCACCGAGGCTTCCCCTGGGTCCTACTGCCTATGACACCTGTCATCTTTGACAGGAACCAAGGACAGATAAATGCATACTAATTTTCTAAATTTTTAGGGGTGCTGCAGGCCGGATAGAATGGCCTAGCGGGCCGCATCCGGCCTGTGGGCCGTATTTTGCCCACCCCTATGCTAGCAAGTATAGCATTGCCGAGCCTGTAAGTATGATGTGGGTTCCCCTCCAAGGTGGAGCACCTTGCATTTCTCTGTATTGAATGCCATCAGGTTTTCATCCACCCACCTTGCAAGCCTTTTGAGGTCGGCCTAGATCACCAGCCTATCCTCAAGCGTGGATACTCTTCCCCAAAGTTTGAGGTCATCAGCAAACTTGGCCAGTCCGCATCTGACACCAGAATCCAGATCATTTATAAAGACATTAAAGAGTACAGGTCCAAAAACAGAGCCTTGGGGGACACCACTAGTCACTGAGTGCCATGTTGATTCGATTCCATCAATTACCACACTCTGGGTCTGACCTCGGAGCCAGTTCTCCAGCCAGTGGACTGTAGTGTAGTTGAGGCTGCAGTTGCCCAATTTTTCCATGACAACATCATGGGACACCAGGTCAAAGGCTTTTTGGAAGTCCAAATATATGATCTACTTGAATTTTAAGGCCTTCAATATGGTGTCTCATTCTATTCCCACAGATAAACTGAGTGGCTGTGACGTAGATGATTACACGGTCAGGTGGATGGCAAATTGGCTTAGGGGTCACACCCAGAAAGTGGTGGTGATGGGTCGGTATCAACCTGGAAAGATGTGAGCAGTGGAGTCCCACAAGGTTTGGTCCTTGGACCAGTGCAGTTCATTGTCTTCATCAGTGACTTGGACAGGGGTGTGGAAGGCACTCTGTCCAAGTTTGCAGATGATCCCAAATTATGGGGTAAAGTTAACACACTGGAAGATAGGGATGCAATCCAGGAGGATCTGGACAGGTTGGAAAAGTGGGAGGAGCAGAATAGGATGCAGTTTAACAAGGACAAGTGCAATGTGCTACACCTAGGGAGAAGGAATCACCAGAACACTTACAGGCTGGGGGAGAACCTTCTCAGCAGCACAGCAGGAGAAAGGGATCTTGGAGTCACTGTTGACACCAAGATGGATAAGTCACCAATGTGACAAAGGGATCAGTAAAGTTAACCACACTTTATCATGCATTAGCAGCTTCATGACAAACAGGTCCAGGGAGGTGATACTTCCCCTCTATGCAGCATTGGTCAGGCTGTAGTTGGAATACTGCGTCCAGTTTTGGGTGCCGCACATCAAGAGGGATGTGGACAACCTCGAGAGGGTTCAGAGGAGGGCTACTCATATAGTCAGGGGCCTGCATGCAAGGCGCTACAAGGAGACATTGAGGGACCTGGAACTCTTCAGCCTCCACAAAAGAAGGCTGAGAGGTGATCTTGTGGCCGCCTACAAAATCATTGGAGGGGGGAGTTTGAGAGGAGGGGGGCAAGGAATAGGAGATTCTCTGTTTACCAGGTACCCCTTGGAGTAACTAGGAACAACAGCCACAAACTGATAGAAAGCAGATTTGTTAGACATCAGGAAGAACTTCTTTATGGTAAGGGTTGCCAGAATCTGGAATGGGCTTCCAAGGGAGGTGGTGCTCTCCCCTACCTTGGGGGTCTTCAAGAGGAGACTGGACAAGCACCTGGCTGGGGTCACCTGACCCCAGTGCTCTTTCCTGCCCAGGGTAGGGGTTTGGACTCGATGATCTGCTAAGGTCCCTTCTGACCCAAACATCTATGAATGATATCAACCTCTTCCCCTTTGTCCAGGTGATACATCACCTGGTCATAGAAGGAAATGAGATTGGTCAGGCAAAACCTACCTGCAACAAACCCATGCTGGCTATCCCTCGAAATGTTGCCTTCTGTTAGCCTGTCAAGAATGGTTTGTTTGATAATTTTTTCCAAGATCTCTCCAGAGATTGAAGTCAAACTGATTCACCTGTAGTTTCCTGGATCTTCTTTCCTCCCTTTCTTGAAGACAGACACCAAATTAGCCCTCTTCCAATCTTCAGGTACTTTGCCAAAGCGCCATGAGTTCTCGAATATCCTTGCCAGTGGCCACACTATGATGTCTGCCAGTTCCCTTAGATTGGGTGCAATCTATCCAGACCAGCTGATGTGTGGGTGTCCAGCTTCTCAAGGTGTTCCTTCACAAGATCTATGCTAATGGTGGGCATGTATTCACCCTCACTCTGGCTATCCCATATAATGTTAGGCAGGGTGTGGTCCCTTTGGGCTGATAAAAAACTGACACAAAGTAAGCAATAAGCGAATTGGCTTTTTCCTGGGTGTCGGTTGTCAGCTTCCCCATTTGGTTTAACAGGGGTCCAATGTTACCCTTGTTTTTCTTCCGACTCCCTATGTATCTGAAGAAGGACTTTTTATTGTCCTTGATTTGTGTAGCCAGTTAGAGTTTGGTTACAGCCTTGGCTTTCCTAGTTCACTCTCTACCGGTGTGGACCAGTGCGGAATATTCCTCCTTAGTGGTGTTTCCTGCCTCCCATCTTTTATACACTTCTCTTTTTAGACGTAGGAGGGCCTTGAGTTCCCTTTTGAGCCAAGGGAGTTGCTGAGCTCTTTTACTCCCTTTCCTATGGGTTGGGATGGACTTCCCTTGTGCTTCTAGGATCGCTTCCTTAAGGAGCAATCACTCGTCATGAACTCCTCTCCCTGCCAGATTATGGCCTCTCAGATCCTCGACGACAAGCCTCCTAAGCTTATGAAAGTCAGCTTTCCTAAAGCCAAAGACTTTTGAATTGCCAGCTTTGCGATGGATAGTGAAACTGATCAACTCGTGGTCACTGTCTCCCAGCTTCCCTTTGATTCTTAGGTCACTGACTAGATCACCCGCTTTAGCCAGTATCAGGTCCATCAGTGACTTATCTCTTGTTGGCCCATTAACTTCTTGAGATAGGTAAAGACCATCCACGCATGTAAGGAAGCTTTGTGACAGATCGGATTTGGCTGAGTGCTCTTCCCATGAGATGTCCGAATAGTTGAAGTCTCCCATAACAACCATGCACCGATAGCGTGCAGCCTTAGCCAGTTCCCTGGCGAATTCATGGTCAAGCTCTTGTTCCTGATTTGGAGGTCTGTAGTAGATTCCTACCATTGTATCCCCTTCACCATGTTCCCCCCTGTATTCTAATCCAGAGGGTCTCCAGTCGTCCTCCTTGGATGCCAATCTCAGTTTGTAGGGGCATGTAGCTCTCCTTAACATAGAGAGCCACACCCCTACCCCTTTTTCCAGCACAATCTCTCCTGCACAGGGTACAGCCATCTATACCCATGGTCCAGTCATAGGAATCCCACCAGGTCTCCGTTATTCCTATGAGATCATAATCATGTCTGTTTAGCAGAACCAGCTCCTCGCATTAGTGTATAGGCAAGTAAGTATGCCATTGGAGGCCCCAGGCTTCCTTGCACTCATAGCGAAGCTCTGTTCCTGGGTTGCGGTAGGAGTGGGTTCCCTTGAGCATCCTAACCTGCTGATTTTGCAGTTAGTGCTTGGTGAGCTTGCTCTGGTGTCTAGATTGCATTTTAATTGCCATGGAAAATGGGATCATTTGCTTCACCTAACAAAGCAAGGACTACGAGAATAGTGTAAACCTTTTGTGTAACTGCTGAACACCACCATTAGACTACTTCCAGACAACTTTCAGCTTTCTGTTTGGAATTATACCCACCTTAGTCTGGTCTTTTCTAGACTAAATAATCCCAGTTCTTCCAACCTTTCCTTACATGTCATGAGTTTTTGTATTAATTTTGGTTGCTTTTTTATGGGCTATTTCCAGTTTTCCCACATCTTTTTTGAAGTGTGAAGCCCAAAGCAATACTGCTGAGGTCATAAAACAAGCATCAAATGGTGAAACAGGATTGTCCTACAGACTTTAGATGACTAGCAGTAGCCACAGAACTTCAGGATAACAAGAGGCACCTTCCTTGAGATTTGTGCTGAGTGCAGCCCAGACCTGCACCACAACATCAGAGCTCTCTTTTTAAGGAGCAGATGGTTATCATCACCAGGAAGCTTGCCACTCTTATTATCAGTCAGTATCTCACTGCTTTGGTATGAGAAAACATGTTGAGACTGAAATGATGGAAATGTGCACTGCTATTAAGAAGTTATTGTCCTCACAAGGCAAGGCTTACCAATCCTTAGATTACTTATAACTCTGTAATCACAGGGCTGCATTAGGGCAATTGATAGAATCCATGTTCTTATTCTGTGTTGTCCATGTTAGGTCTTTGGTCTCTTTAACAAAAAAAAATAGTACTTCCCTGTTCATCCCAAGGTCTAATTTGAACACTGACAGATTTACCAATAGTATGGGGTGGCCTGACAAAGTTAATCAACCCCCCCCCTCCCTCCCCCCCCACACACACACACATATTTGCTCCCACAACAAGCACTATGGCCATTAATAGTGTTGTCATTCACTCTGCTATGCTGTTAAAGCCTTTTAGAACACAGAAAATTATTTAGCTATAACTTAATGACAGAATGACAGCAACATGTGCATTTAAGAGACTGGTAGTGGTGATTGCTAATATAAAGGCTAGAAGTTGCGGCGAAATACTTTCTGCAAATTATGACAATGTTGTGTGTTGCACATTTATAACAACTGAGAGGCAGAGGTCAGGTGACTTTTAAAATGCTATGAGCAGAGAGAAAGACACTCACTCAAAAATTATGATCTCCAGACATCCATTATCAGGGATCCCTTATGTCCCCTCTTTTGTAAATAAAGACTAACTTTTTATGTTGTGGCTTTTCATGACTTATTTTGTGTGCTTTCACCTTCTGAAATATACCTGTATTATCATGAGCATCAGCATTATCATCAGCAATCCCTCACAGATGAGGATGACTGTCTTCCATGATTGCTTTATCTTTAAGCCTGTGTTATATGCCAGTTTCATAGTTTGATTTAACATAGGGAATGTCTGTATTCCATGATATTTATTTCCACTCAGGCTTTCAATAACTGTGCAAAGTATTTAAAGAATACGATCTGTGCTTTCAGCTCTCACTTGCTGTCCGATTTCCAAACGCCCTGTACTTTGAAATGAAGATTCTGTCATGAGCATCTCTCTATAAATTCTAACACCTACCACAGTGAAAAGAAACAAACTTTATTGTTCAAAAAGGGCAAGAACAAACATACAAAGTGCAAAGACTTGTGCAAAAAATGTTAATAAATAAAGCAGGGAGAACTGTGTGAAAAATGTTAATAAATAAAAGTTGTGTGTTGCTCTAGCCTTTTCTACCTGGTCATCATACAGTAAGTCAAAAGGCTTGGCAGCAAGTCCTTCCCAGTGCTGTATGGGTGAGAGAGATCCAAGATGAGGTTGCAGAAGTCAGTTTTCAATGCTCTAAAGGAAAGAGCTATGGGCTGGGGGTTCCTGTGGCAAAATGTTTCTCCCAGTAGGTAGAACATTGTAGGAGGCCCTGCATGACTGAAAAAGGAGCAGCCTAATTTAGTGAGCCAGACAATGAGCAGGGGGAACGCAAGCTTTCACAAAGTATGCTTTCCAGCAATAACATATGTCTGCTTATGATCTCCATCAGCTGCCTCTGCATTTCCCTGTACTTCTCATGTGCCAGCTCTCCATTTGCCTCCATCCTTCTGTTTCTCACGCTTAAGAGACCCCCTCCATTCCTGAGCTGCTTCTCAGAGGCTACTACCACCAGCATTTTCTCTTTTGTTCTTCTTTCCCCTGAAACTTGGCAGACATTGCATGGTTGATATTACCCATCTCTGGAAGGGTCTGACCAGATCAGGTTGAGGTCCTGCATAAGGAAGGTGAGAAAAGTAATGTTCAGTTTCCACAGCCTAAAACTAAAGGCCCCCTGCTCCCTCCACTATTTTTGATATACTATCCTCAGTCTCTTCCCATTCCTACAAAACTCTGGAAACAGTAAAATATGTTCCACCTTTCTTCTCAAGCGTTTTGGAACTCAAATGCAATGGTAGTGCTTGGTTGCCTTTTGTGGTTTGCTAGTGGATAGGGTGCGACATTGGTGGTGGGTTTGCAGCCAGAAGTTTCAGAGAACATGGGGGCCAGTTCAGCAACTGTATTTCCAATACTCCAAGTGATTTTCCCATGGGGTGACTCGTAGAGTTTTCAAGATATGGGAGTGGGGCAGAAAGGAGATAGCAGTCGTGCGACTAGGTTAGTAATTATATTTGTTGCTCTGCAGACAGTCCTAACTTTAAAGCTCATATCTAGCACTGAAGCACATATCCCAGAAGGTGTTCCACTTAGCAGAATGAAAGATGAGAGGAGATATGATTACTCATTTATAAATATGTTGGGGGGGGGGAAATAAGCTATTTGAGTTAAAGATACTGGCACAAGTCGTTGGTGATGTATCAGGGAAGCATGGGTGGGCATGTGCCCCCCAGATTTCTGTGCCGACAGTGGGCCCAGAAGCAGTAGTGCTATTTCTGCATGGACCATAAGGCTGCAGCCCAGTCAAACCTTCACCAAAGCTGAACAGAGCAAAAGAATCACTTCCCCTAATTTGTAAGTGACACTCCTGTTAATACAACCCAGTATGTTGTTGGGTTTTTTATTAGCTTTTTTTTTTTTTTTTTTTTTGGGGGGGGGGGGGGGTTGCAACTGTTGGTTCATATTCAGATTAAATCCACTATAATCTTCAGGTCCTTCTCCGCAGTACCGCAGCCTAGCCAATCATTTCCCAGTTTGTATTTCTGCATGCAATTGTTCCTTCCCACATGCAGGACTTTGCACTTGTCCTTGCCCAATTTAATGCGATTGATTTTGGACCATTTTTCAGATTATCCAGGTCATTCTGGGTCCTAGCCCTACCCTCCAGAGTGTCTGCAACTCCGCACAAAAAGAAAGGAAGAAAGAAAGGAAACTGAGTCTTCAGATGCTATGAAACTGGTGTCATCTACAAGAGTATATGCCCCTCTAAACCCCTTAGTCACCAAGATGGCACCCTGCCCTGCCTTCTGCCTAACTTTTGAACTAGAAATATAGCCTTATATTACAGAAATGCTTTGGCTTCAAAAAAACAACCCTCTAGTTGTGATGCCATGCTCAGAAATGAGATTTATAAAGGTTATATGAAATATGAAATGTTCGTTCTGTACTGTTCTCAATAAATGCATTTTAAAGATACAGTACTCTTTTGATGCTTACATACCTAAATGGTGGGAGGTGCCCAGGGAGAAGTGGAGGCACAAAAGAGAAGGGGGGGGGGGGGAAACTGTGGGTAAAAGGATGGATGGCTTTAAACTGGGTACTGTGGTTTTGTTCCCCCTCACTCCTATCCCCCCCTGCAGTCACAATTTGAGCACATAGTAGGGTGGGAGCAGCTGTTGTGATGGGAAGCCAGAAGCAAGAGTTTGGAGGAAAAAAGGTGGTAGGTCTGTGGGTGAATAATGGGCTTGAAAGGAGTGGAGAACTTAATGAGCATAGCAACACCAGTTCTAAACAGATCCCCTGCATCACAGGTGCTATTTTAAGCATGCTGGGGCAAGGACAGGAAGAAATTCAAAAGGTTTTTAGATGACATGCACCCGATACAGGAGAATCCAACAAGCACCTGAAGAAACAAATACCAGACATACCACAGCATTTAGTACCAACCACTTATAATAAAGAAAAATAAGCCAAAAAAGATTTTTGCCATCCCCTCTATTGTGTCCCTATTTGGCTAGGGGTATTCAGAACTTGAAAACCAACTAGTCAAGGGGCTGGAATGTAAGGTTTCCAGATCCTCTTCAGGATGTTCACAGCCCTCCATCATCTGTTTGATGCCCTGTGGGGTGAAGAGGTTCAGCCAGTTCTTCGTCCTCACAGTCATCCCCAAGTCACCTGTATCACAACTATCCAAAGTGGACAAAATGGCAGCATTTCACAACAAAATCCTGTGTGACTCCTCGTAATATGGACAGGTAGGCACAACCACTCCTGTAGGTCCAGTTTTGGTCCTTTGTCTTTTTTTAAGTCTCTTTCATATCCTTGGTTTCAATCCAGCACTGTATAACATCCTGTTATGATCACACACAGCCATCCCTTGAAACTTACATTTTTGAGGTAACTGGTCATAATATTTCACCTCCAAAACTTCTTGAACATTTCCCTTACCCAGAAAGTAAGATGATCCAAAATCTCTGCACAGCTCAAGAGAGAGATACTGAACCTAGCTGCATGATGGTGTTTGTAAAAGGTGGTATCTGGTTACCGTGACCACGGAGTAGAAGATACATTAATGGATCAGTTGGTCTCGCCAGGTCACAAAGCAGCAGAGGAAGACAGCTGGGGACCAAATAAACACACCATACAAATGCACCCATGCAAAGGTGACTATACAGTGATTTACTGCAAGGTGATATTATAGGAAGTTCAAACATGTACAATATGCACTGTATCTTACTGCATTATGCACTAAAAATTGCATGGTTTGAAAAAAGGCCTTTTAACACTACAGCTACAGATCTTACTATGAAGAAACATTCCCACCCAATGTAGACAAGCTTTGTTTATTAAACGGAGAGGATGTCTATCAGTTTCCACCCAAGGGAAAAATGTCAGCAACTTCCACACACAATACATAAACAGCCTACGTTTTCCGACAGACTGTGACACACCAGATTAAACAATAAGCAAAATGACTGAAATGTCAGACTGCACCTGAACCTTTTGATTTAAACTTCAGTGGCACAGGAAAGTGAAATGGTAAGTATGTCCTCCACTACGGCATTTGAAATTTGTCTGCCTGAAGTTGGAGTAGTTCAGAAGTGAAAAAAACATTTTGTTTCTCCTGATTTAGAGAAGCCTGAACCTGAAATGTCACCTTTTGATGTTGCAGTGCAGGAAAATATGAATCAATGAATATCTTGTCAAAAAGAAATCAAGTGAGCCAACTGATCAAAGGAATTCTGTGTAGCACTATCATGAAAAGTGAAAGAAAAGAACAGAGGCAGAAAAGTCTTCCAGAAATATTATGTTGGGGTTCTCATTCCAGGTGGAAGAGTGAATAAAAATGAGAAAAATGAGTTTACGGTAGGTTACCAACTAACTGCATTTGCACAATCGGGGTCAGACCTGAAGAAGAATGTATTACATTTGTAAACTTGTCTAAGTCTATCCCAGGGGTGTCCAACCTTTTTGAATGTGGGGCTGGGATCACAAACTTTTTATCACCCAGTGGGCCGGCGAGCCATATTCAAAGACCTCACAAGAAGCGGTATCACATCAGGAAGTGATGTCACGTGATCTTTGACACCAATGAAGTTGCAGGAAATGACAATGAAATGGGTCTGGAAGTGTGGTTTAAAATCCAAAATAAAAACAATATAAAAGCAAGAATGAAATAATACCAAACCCTTGACTAAAATAAGCACATTTGCTTCTACTCACTTCTCAATGAATGAAAGAAGCATAATGCAAGTCGACAGATCAAATGTGGAAAAGATATCAGCCAGAGTAGAAACTAATCAAAGCAACAAAATATGGGCATTTTTGAGAATAATCTTCAAGAAGATTTACTTTCATTGAATTAATAACTTGTTAGTAACACATCTTTAACAAGTAGTAACAAGTCGAACCCCCAATCCTGCACAAAGAGAAACAGAAGCAAACACAATCCAAACACTGGACAGTATTTTTACAAAGATTTTTACCTGCTCCAAATTTACGTTGGAGCCCAGATTGTTCATGCTCAATTCTTGAGCATATTGTTCAGTCTTAAAGGAGCATACAGCACAGCTGCAGGGGACTCAGCCACAACTTTCCCTCCCTGGTGCAGCCCGGCCAGCCCATCCCGTACCCTATCAAGTGGTGGCCTCCCCATGTGCTGCTGCACTTTCCCCCTACCTGTGCCAGCTGGTCCCAAAAGGCAAGAGGCTTCACCACCACTTCCGTTGGCCAGTGCCGACCCAGCCGGGCATCCCCATCAGCACATGGGAAGCCAGCTTCAGCTGCATGCTGCCCCACCCAGCCAGGTCAGCACCGGCCAGGAAAAGCAGCATGCAGCTGAAGCTGGCTTCCCACGGGTTGCTGGGGATGGGAGGAGGCCAACTAAGTCGGCACCAGCCAGCAGAAGCGGCGGTGGAGTCATGTACCGCTCGGGACTGACCGGTGTAGGCAGGGGGAAAATGCAGCTGAGCCCCTGCCGCTCCAGCTGGGCTCATCCCGTCCTGTCCCGTTCCGAGCAGCACATGGCTCCACTGCCGCTTCTGCTGGCCGGTGCAGACCCGGCCGGGCTCCTCCCATCCCCAGCAGCACACAGGAAGCCAGTTTCAGCTGCATGCTGCTTTTCCTGGCCGGTGCTGACCCGGTTGGGTCCATCCCATCCGCAGCAGCATGCGGCTGAAGCCGGCTTCCCACATGCTGTTGGGGACGGGAGGAGCCTGGCCGGGTCTGCACCAGCCAGCAGAAATGGGGGTGGAGCCGTGTGCCACTCGGGACGGGACAAGTCCAGCTGGAGCGGCAGGGGCTCAGCTGCATTTTCCCCCTGCCTGCACTGCTCAGTCCTGAGCAGCACATGGCTCCGCCGCTGCTTCTGCTGGCTGGTGCTGACCTGGCCAGCCTCCTCCTGTCCCCAGCAGCACGTGGGAATCTGGCTTCAGCTGCATGCTGCTCCGGATGGGACAGACCTGCCCAGGTCGGCACCAGTCAGCAGAGGCAACGGCAGAGCTGTGTGTTTCTCAGGACTGACCAGAGCAGGTAGGGGGAAAGTGCAGCTGAGCCCGGCTGGGCTCATCCTGTCCTGAGATGCAAATAGCTACTCCTCTTCCCACACGCACCACGTCGGCAACGTCAAGCTGACGCGGTGCGTGTGGGAACCTTGTCCCTTCCCCAGCCCTTCAGCAGCCATTAGGAAGCTGCTGAGGGGTTGGGGGAGGGACAAGGGGTGGGAACGAAAGTAAACAGTGTTTACTTTCATTTCCCGTTGCAGCACGGCGGGCCACATGGCGGCCCACGGGCCGTATGTTGGACAAGCCTGGTCTATCCCAACCATGCAGTTGGTCCAATAAAAGATGTTACGCACAAAAATCTTTGCCTCTCACTTACTTCCTGACCGTCATGGCTACAACATCACTCCAATGCCATCAGCATTTAATAAATATTTTTATGGAGTGGAATAAACCCCAATATTTGCTACTGGTCCTTCAAAAGAGTAGCAAAATCTTTTAAGTTACTGAACTTTTCCCCCCTTGAATTACAAGTTACCAAGGCTCCAAACAGCTTTCAACATACAAATTCCTAAATGAAGTAATAGCAAAACCAAACCTAAGCTAGTTGCTGATCTACAATGGAAAACCCACCAGTTGTGACTACTTCCATGGTAAAGGATGTTATTCTCTGTGACCTAAAACTTGCTAAGCTTACTGGAATGAACTTCAGGCAACTAATCAGACCTGTGGACCATGTAACTCAGAAAAAGAAAAAATTCAGTTAAGTCAAAAAGATCTCTTATTCTCTTTCATCAAAGTTGTCTACAGATACATTAATCAATCGAGCAACAAGTACCATCTCAACAAAGGCAACATCCACTGTTTCCTAGAATTTTACAGGTTGGAGATGAAAGTGAATTTTGATAGAGGCCCAAGTGCCCACTGCATCAATCACATCATACAGAGTGTAAAATCTTTTAACAAAGAAACTGCTGCCGTTAGTCTGTACAGATGATGAAGATTCCTGGACAAAGACTACTAGGTTTCCAGGTTGAAGGAGGTACCATATCAACCATCTTGAAACAGGAAATTGTAGCACTCTTTTCCCTTTAAATATGAAAGAGGTAGAAATTAAGTAATGGACTTCTGACAAACCTGTGATGAATTTGAATCTTAAGGGGCTAATGTACATACAATGTACAGAACAAGGCAGAATAGACTTACACTTCATAAACTAACCAAATAACCTTGCTGTTCCCTCCTTAGACAGTAAGCCAGGACAGCTTTCCTTCCTTGAACATCTACAGCTTGGGCAGACCGGAGGTTTTACTATACCCAAGATGTCAGGAGGTAGTCCACCTTTTGCAAGAATGAAGACTTCTCCCACTCTCCTTGCTGAAGTAGGCCACTGCACTAGTGTTATCTGTACTGAGCAGGATGCAAGAGTTATTCATCCCAGTCAATTTTTACTGTTTCTTTCCTGCTCTGCCAAAGGAACTTCCCACACAACTGACCACCTCAGGTTGTAAGCCACTCTCCTATGGAAGTAGCTGTGACTGTCATCTGCTAGTCTGGAAACGTCAGGAATGCTTGGATTGGAATAACAATTATGTTCTTTTCTGTGAAGCCTGGCACGTACCAAGGGCATTTTTTATTCATCTGAGGAGTCTGCCATCACTCCTTCCATCAGTTCCCCAAACATTTTGATGACATTAACATCATTTTATCCTGTACTCTATTCCAGTCATGCAGCCACAAAGAACAGTGAGTAACTGTAGTATAGGCTATGATCCTTTTGAGACCCCTGTGTGTTCAAGGAAGCATAAAAAAGAAAGGGGGGGAGGGGCTGGTGACATGCAAGTCTGAGAGGTACTGAACTGTGGCATCTCCCATACTTGAAAGATTCAGTTCAGACAGACCACTTATCCATGCAAAATCACTCCGACAAAGCATGTTGATGCAACCGAAGCTCTCAAAGAGGAAGACTCAAAGTTTCTGGGTAATGCAGTGGTCATTGGGCGAGCCTGACATTGCGCTAGCATGTTCCCAATCCATTGTGCAAAAAACCTAGCAGCAGTTGAACTGCTGTTACTAAAGTGAGAACTGGCATGTCTTCATGAGATTATAAAACATGGGGGGCGGGGGGGGGGGGGGGGGGGGGGGGCGGAATCTGGCACCAAGAACGTGTTCTAAAAGTTGCATTCAATTCCAAAGACAAAATTCCTTATTACAGCATAGAAGCAGAAGGTCTTTGACACTGCAGGTAGGGCTGCTCAACCAATACCACAGCTGCTAAGGCTTGCAGATCTACTTCTAGACTAGAGGTGCTCTCTAAAGTGTTTCTGTGAGAACACTTCCCTTCAAATGAAGGCCAGGCTGGAAAGAGAGAGAAAAAAAAACTACCCAGAAAAGTATAAAGGGAGAAAATAAAAGAAGAACTGTTACACTACCTATTGGGGAAAAAGAAGAAGGAAAAAAAAAAGAATGTTTGTTAGAGTCTCTCTCAGTGTAGGAGAGGAACAAACAACTCCTGTCCTCCACGTATACAGAGAAAACAGATTAAGCACGATTAATTCAGCATATATGCCAGCAGGTGGAGCTTTATGTTAAAAGGAAGACAAGACTGAGAAAGAAGACATGAAATTAGGCACTTTGCCTTCATTCCATTATGCTGGATAGAAATACCCATGAAATACAGTTTCTTTCCAGAGCAGTGGAAAAACTGCATCAGGCTATGTTTACCAGTTATTCTCAAGACTTTAGTGCACACTGACAAACGTGTTAAAAATAATAATAAAATATTAGAAGTAGGAACACCTAATGAAATATATTCTCTTGCCTGAGCCAGAATTTTAAGTCTTACAAAACTATGATTATTATTATTATTATTTCAAAATAACCCTCTGTTGGTACTCTGAATCTACTTTATTTACATAAAAATAATTGAACACCATTGTGAAGTACCTTCAGCTCCAGAATACAAAATCTTCAGTATAAGAAACAGCAAAATGTGAATCTGGCTTCGTGCAACTGGAAGATTAGCTGCAAAACAAAAGCAATGGTGGTTATTAAAGAGCAAAACCAAAGCCTATAATTTTTCTTTTACATTGCTGTATCATTAGAAAATACTTCCATATTCATGGAAATTAAATCAAAATAGAGACAAAACACTGAAATAGAAGAGGACAAGGGAAGCAAGAGAAGGTTATCATGAAAATACAAGGAAAAAGAAGAGGGGGAGGACAATAAATTAAGGAATAGGGAGAGAAAAGAGAGTGGAAAGGCAGGTCAAGGGTTTAGAACAGCAAAAAAGGAAGGTGAATCTTTCAATTCAGAAGAAGGAAGGAAGAAAGGGGAAAGAAACTGATAAAGAGAAGACAGAAGATTTCCTTCCAAAGACAGTACAGCTTCTCAAATTTTCTTTAAGAAGTTTAAGAGAAAGCCTTTGAAATAGTCTAGAAAGTTCACTTATGTTGCTGGTATTCATTTAACATTTTCCCATCTCAGACTCGAAATCTCAGAGGAAAAATATTTCAGTTACTCTTAAGAAATTAGCTGAAATTCACTATTATATCTATCTATTGGCATTATACTGCCAGGATCATCCCATTAAAAAAAAAAAAATCACACACACAACACTGACAAATCAATGCATTTCTGGTGAAAGAACCAGCTGCAGTATGGGAGAAAATAAAAGAAAGACTGTTTATGCTACGGTAACAGGGTCCTGCTCCCGTGGTGACTGTGATGCCCCTGGAACCCCCTCAGTCCTCATCAAATTTGCTCTCTTTTGCTGTCTCTGGGCAGTCTCCCTGTCTCACCTGCCATACCCTTGATGTTATGATTCAGAAAAAGGGAGGCTGCCTCAGGATTTCTCATGAGATCTCACACTCTGCTACACAGGTACCACCAACCATCACCTTAACAATTAATTATGTGGGCTCCTTCCACCCCAGTACCCCTGCCTCACAGATGTCACAAATCCAGATCAAATCATAACTGCCCCTACAAGCTTTTGGCTCTGTTCATCCTTACACCAGCCTCTCTCTAGGCTATGGGCAATCTGGTCCCCTTAGTCTCCAGCTGTGGCCTTCCTGGCCTTCGGTCCTTCTTCTTAGAGCCTACTTCTTCTCCTAGGCCAGTTGAGACCCCTGGGCTCTCCAGCCCTGCCAGTCTCTGGCTATGGCCCTTCTTGGCCTTTGGCCCTTCCAGATCCCTGGTCCCACTCCTAGGCCAGCGAGACCTCTCAGCCCTCTGTTCTCTCTGAGGCAGCTGGGACCTTCTTACCTCCCCTTAGTCCTTTCCACAAACCATCCATTGTGCTTACCCCAGCTCAGATATTACTCAGGAACTCTGCTGCCCAGGTGCTCCTCTCTTCACAGCTGTCAGGGATAGATTGCCTGCCCAGTTCCAGCTCTGAGCTGGTATCCCAATAGCCCAGCCCCTGTAAGTCATGCAACTCCTAACTACCCCCTGGCACACCTGCAGGACACTTCTCAGACAGCCTGCCTTCTCTTAAGTAGCAGTAGCACCAAGCCTCTTGCTATGCTACCTACTGGGAAAAAGACAGATTGCAATGACCATTTAAATTTTGGCACTTCCTGAAGCAATAGTCAAAGAAAAACCCATTGGAAAGAGTCAGGATCTCAAAAACAATGAAAGTGGTTTTTGCTTTCTTGAAGGATGGATCATCATTCTTAATCAAAGAAAATGAAGACTCTTTCTTTCTTGTAATTAGGATTCCGACTGGAAAAATGAGACTTGAAACAGACTGTTCATTTTAAACTGGTATAAGAGGAATTAATCTACTAATACATTAGTAAACAACAAAATACATCAGCACTCAAAAAATTAGCTTAAAATTCTTCTTGCAAGTCTAATTTTGAATATTTAAAAAACTTCTGAACATCCTCATTTTCCTTGAGGAACAGACAATCTATTCCAGAGGTCTCTACCAATTGCCTGTGTTAGTTTTAGGAGGCCCATTAAGGTGATGTCTCAAAATGTCAGTTACAGATTTCCATCTGTCCGTCTGCTTTTCAACCATGGTACAATGCACTACCGCACAAGAGACAGTACTACTTTACAATACAGCCCTGCTCTTATCTACAAGAGTTCTGTTCCTCAGCTGATCTACATGTAACAGTAGGCATAATAGTACGGTATGGTACCTGTAATAGAAAGGTGTTCAGTCTCTCTCTGTATTCAGAGTTGGAAAAAAAACCCTCCAGAATTGATAGCAACCTATTATAAAAATGGAGGCCAGGCACATGCTACAAAACGTTGCCAGCACAGCTATGTTGTCTAAGGATATGGAAAAATATTGCATACACCTAAGTGAACAAACCCTCGTGATTTAGACACAGTAATGCCAACAGAAGAATGCATCTAGTGCAGGGGTGGGAAATTATTTGGGCCCCCAAGCCATCCTTCTACCCCAAGGAGGGGCTGGAGCTGCTGCTCAGCTTCGGTGGCAGCAGAATCTGCGGCAGGGCAGAAGCTGCTGCTGGGCACTGGGGGTGGGAAAAGCGGGACCTGGTGGCAGCTACAGCTGCCTCCCCCTCGCCGCTGCCAGGGCCTTCTTGCTGCAGCCAGAGCCCAGGCTACTGCTCTCCTTCCAGCCACCATCTGTCTCCAGGCTGCTCCTGCACCTAGCCAAGAGAAGCCATGGGGTAGCTCCAGTGTAGGCTCTGGGAGGCTGCAGTGAGAAGGCCCTGGCAGCAGCAAGGGGGAGGTGGCTGCAGCCACTGCCAGGTCCTGCTTTTCCTGGCACCCAGTATCAGCTTCTGCCCAGCCCTAGGCTGAGCACACTGCCTCAGCCCCAACCCCGGCCCCAGCAAGAGATTGGGGTCCCTGCAGCACCCACTCTGGACCCACCCACCCCAGCCATGATGAGCAGCAGCAGTCAAACAGAAGCTGCTGCTGGGCACAAGAAAAAAGTGGGATCTTGCAGCAGCTGTGGCCACCTCCCCCTCACCACTACTGGGCCCTTCTCACTGCAGCCTCTCAGAGCCTATGCCAGGGCTGACCTGACTCCTCCCTGCTGCTGCCACCACCACCAGCACTGCTTCTGGGATACCCTGGGCTCCTGCACCTGGTGGGGCAGTGGTGGCAGTGGGGAGGAGACACAGGGCAGCCTTGGTACAGGTTCTGGGCACTGAGAAGGGCCTGGCAGCAGCCAGTGAGAGGCGGCTGCACCTGCATGTGCTGCCAGATCCTGCTTTTTTCCTGCACACAGCAGCAGCTTCTGCCTGCCAGTTACTGCTTATCATGGCTGAGGCACGAGGGTCCATAGCAGGTGCTGTAAGGACCCCAATCCACCACGCAGAGTGAGCCAGGGCTCTGCATTCAGCCCAGGTCCTCACTGCACAGGTCCTGGCCAGCCTTTATGGGGCTAGTGATGGCACCCGGAAGGCTCCACACCTGCCAGGGCTGCTGGCAAACGGTAGTCCAGCTGCAGAGCCACCCCAGCCCTGTTATGGCACATCCTGCTGCCCGTTGGTGCACGGGCCAACAGTGCCTGGCCCAAAGGACCCGCCACAGGCCAGACAGAGTCTTTCTGACTCACAGGCCATGTTTTGCCCACGCTGCTCTAGTGGCTTACCTCACTTTCTCAAATGGTCCAAGTTCTCTCTCTCATTAGAAAAAATGTCTCTTTTGGCATATGCCATATCCGCACTGGGAGTCTGCCAGTGTAGCTATAGTTGCAGAGGATATGCAGTATAGATAGACACTCAATCCAACAAGACCAGACCCCCAGGAAAAACAAAAAACCAACCAATCAAACAAAAAATATTTATATAAATGAGTGCAAAACACTGTTTAGTTCTTATGTCAGTGCAGCATATTGAGGCTATTGAGTTTTCCCTCACATTAAATATTTCCAACATTTTAAAAAAATGCTGAATCTTCGGTTCACTTCCTTTTTCGGAAGTGAACCAAACTCATTTAACATCACTGATAATGATGTTAAAAAAGTAAAGAACAGTTGTTTAGGAACCCCTATGTTCTAGCTGCAACAGAAAAATATTCAAAAGAATCTAAAGCAGGTATCAGCAACCTATAGCTTATGGCCCAGATCCAGCCACTGCAGGGACAAATGTCACCTACAAATTCTCTCCTCGTGCCACCACTGAGACAAGTGGCAGTGGCAACAGGATCCTAGTACCCACCCACCCACCTCCTACCCAGTGTGGGTCATTCCAGCCCACAGCCTGAAAAGGTTGCCTATCTCTGATGTAAGACATTCTGAGTATTTCTGTAATATATTTCTCCACAACATTTACACTTGTAAATCTCAAAAACCGGAACACTCCTCTACCATATTTGGAAAGATATTTCATTCTGAATCATCTGTCTGACCTGGTTCTCTTGTACAAACACACGTCTTAAAACTGTTTAGTGAAAGGAGTATCAGTATTTAACAGAGGTGCACCGATACACATCAGTCTGGTATCGGATCGGCACCAATATAAAGAAAATTGTGTGCATCAGAAATTGGCCTGATACGACTGATAATATGGCCAATAAATGGCCCGTGCGTGCTCCCAGCTGCAGTGCAGCACGTAGGCAGTGAGGACCACAGCCTGGAAGCTTGGAGGGCTGCATGCAGCTGATAAGTCTATTGTGATAGAAGGAGAGGAGTGGAGGGGAGAGGGGCGTGGAGGGGGCAGATCAAGGCCCCCTGCAGTGAGGGAGGAGTGGGGCTGGGGCAGGGGCTGAGGCAAGTGATGTCCAGCCGGGGCACGGCAGGCACGGGACAGAGCTGCGGCTCTTCTGGGGGCAAGGGGAGAAGGGAGGCAGCTTCCACTGCTGCACGCTGCTCATCCGGGAGCTGGTCGTCCAGCGCTCGCTCATCCGGCGGCTCCCACTACTGCTCCTGCTGCTTCTCCTGGACATGGTAGGGGGGTGTGCCCCTGGATCTGAGTGGGGTGGGGTGGGGTGGGGCAGGGTGGGCTTTCTAGTGGGGCAGGGCTGTGCTGTGGCACTGGGAGGGGGTTACGGGAGGGGCCTGAAGGCACCCCAAAATTGGCCCCCCCATCCCTGCGCTGCCACCAGCCACAGCCCCATCCCACCAGGAAGAGCTTGGCACAGCCCCGGCCCACCCCACGCAGAGCTGGGGGCACACGCCCCCCACCCCCATGCCCTCCTGGATGAGCTGCAGGAACAGTGGCTGGAGTCACCCTGCCACCCGCTGTGCCTCCCAGACAAGCTGCGGCTCCGTTCCATGCACATCCCACCCCAGCTGGGCAGAGTTGCCTCAGCCCCACTCCTCCCTCACTGCAGGGGCCTTGATCTGCACCCCCCTACCCCCTTCCAGCACAGCAGCAGGCTTACCAGCTGCACGCAGCTCTTCAAGCTGTCAGGCTGGTATTGAAAATCGGATCGGTATCGGCCAATATGCCTCCTTAAAAATAGGCTATCAGTATTGGCCCCAAAAATCTTTATCAGTGCACCCCTAACATTTAAATTTGTGTGCACTCATGAGTCTTTACATCTGTACAGTGGGCCTTGCACATACTCTTTCAAAACTGAAAAATGTTTCAGTTTCCAAAACAAGTACTAGATAAGTAGCTGACATGACATTTACTATATAAAATTTACTCATCCTGGGGCAAAATCAGCAGGGAGTCTATTAATGGCCCAGTTAACATGTTCTTTCTGTTTTAGTATGCAAGGCTCATCCACATGAGAAAGTTCAGTTGCCAGAACTTGTTGATTTACAGCTGCTGACATTACTATGTCACTACAGCACACACATCCTTTTTTTGCCTGTGTTGTAGCCTCACTGCAAAAGACTACATCAACAGAAAACACTGGGTACAGGAGTAGGAGCCCAAGACAGCTGACAACATTGCTATGTTGTTGGAGCTCATCCACACTGGTGTTTTGCTAGCAACTATATACCAGCCAAAGGTTTGTGCCATACAAGGAGACATCAGAGACTGGGCTTTCACAGCTCACATCAGATTGCATGCAAACATGTGCAAACCCACGGCAACAAACGCAATTTGTGTTGGCAAAAGTGTAGCATACATCAGACCAAAGACTCAGGCTACAGATCATGGCTCTGCTCTGGCACTGTCATGGGACCCTGGTTGAGAATCACTGCTTTAGAGTCAAGGCAATGCAGGCATTTCAGAATAAGATGAGTGAAACTGGAAAGGCACGTATCCTCAGACTTCTCTTCACTTAGTGAAGTGCATTGACAGATGCTGCAGGATAACTGCAAAAGTGTCATAACCAACAGTGGCAGTAGAACTTCAAGATGTCAAAGGCCCCTTTCCCAGAAATCTATGGGACTCACCCCCACTTCCCCCAAGCTGCAGTGGTAACACATCTACACTAGTTATTCTCTCACTGTAGAAAAGCACTTTATTCACTAGCGTCTGGAAACTTGTCATGCCCAACTGCTACGATTCAGACACAACAAACCCATTTGGTGCTGCTTGACTGAATACGGAGGCCATTCAAATAGAGACATGCTATGAAGAAGGGCAGTGTCCACATTCACTGCAAAATTCTTGTTTTTTTAATAGAAATGGATCTTTAAAGGCCACAAAAATGACATCTTGTATCCAAGGGACTCCAAACAAGCACATAAAAAATTAAACAGCATTAGCACTAAGATACAGTTTACCATATTTACTTAAATCCAAGATGACTTTGAATTTAAGTTGATCCCCATAATAATTAGATTCTACGCATGGAAAATTGTATATTGGTTATAGTTTTCCATGAATAGAGACTAATTTCTAGAGGGTCATCTTAAATTCATCCCCCACACAACTGTGGCAGAGAAAGCAGCAACAGAAGGGCACGTGGCAGGGAAGGCAGATGGCCTGATCCCCACCCCTTACCACTTGCCCCTGCTACTTGCCGCCACCCTATCCCACCCCACCCCACCCCATGCCTGCACCCTGGCCACCTGCTTGCAAGAGCATCCTAAGTGAGAATCACTGCTCTGCAAAAGTTTCATAGTTGGTAGGGTCGGAAGGGACCTGAGCAAATCATCAAGTCCGACTCCCTGCCATGGGCAGGAAAGAATGCTGGGGTCAAATGACCCCGGCTAGATGTCTATCCAGCCTCCTTTTGAAGACTCCCAGGGTAGGAGCAAGCACCACTTCCTTTGGGAGTTGGTTCCAGAGCCTAGCCGCCCTGACTGGGAAGTAGTGCCTCCTGATACCTAGCCTGAATTTACTCTGTCAACTTATGGCCATTATTTCTTGTTACTCCCAGTAGTGCTCAGGGGAACAGGGACTCTCCCACTGCCTGCTGGTCCCCCTTGGCCAGTTTTATAGACGGCCACCAGATCCCCTCTCAGCCTTCTCTTGTGGAGGCTGAACAGGTAGCCTCTCCTTGTAGGGCCTTCTTGACTGCGTCCCCACATTGGTGGCCCATGTTCATCTTGCAGTCTATAATGACTCCAAGATCCTTTTCTGCCTCTGTGTTGACGAGAAGGGAGTTCCCCAGCCTGTAGGTATGCTGCCGGTTCTTTCTCCCTAGGTGCAGTACCCTGCACTTGTCAGTGTTGAATCCCATCTTATTCTTATCCACCCACACTTGTAACCTGTCCAGATCCAATTGCAGCCTGTCCCTCCCTTCTAGCGTGCCCACTTCCCCCCACATCTTAGTGTCATCTGCAAATTTGAACAAGGTGCTTTTCACCCCCTCATCCAAGTCGCTGATGAAAATGTTGAACAGTGTGGGCCCAAGGACCAAGCCCTGGGGGACCCCACTGCCCACATCCCTCCAGGGTGAAAATGACCCATCCACTACCACTCTCTGGGTGTGGCCCTCTAGCCAACTGGTGACCCATCTGACTGTGTAGGCATTGACACCACAATCTCCTAATTTTTTAACGAGAATGGGGCAACAGACAGTGTCAAAGGCCTTCCTAAAATCCAGAAAGACTACGTCCACCGCAACACCTGCGTCCAAGGATTTTGTTACCTGGTCATAGAAGGCTACCATGTTGGTCTGACAGGACCTGCCTCTAATGAACCCATGTTGGTTGCCCCTAAGCATACACTCCCCTGCTTGCCCCTCACAGATGTGCACCTGGATAATTTTCTCAAAGAGCTTCGCCAGGACCAAGGTAAGACTAACAGGCCTATAATTTCCTGGGTCCTCCTTCCTCCTTTTTTTGAAAATGGGGACCACATTGGCCCTTTTCCAGTCCTCTGGCACCTTGCCAGAGCACCATGAGTGCTCATAAAGCTGTGGCAGGGGTCCTGCAATGACCTCTGCTAATTCCCTCAGCACTCTGGGGTGGAGATCGTCAGGACTTGCTGATTTGAACATGGCCAGTCCCACCAGACTAGGTCTTCACTGACCCTGGGCCTGGCTGTGCCAGCCTGGGTCTGTTGGGGATCCCGGTGTGGGGATGACCTGGTCCCTGCTCAGAAAAATGGAGGCAAAGAAATTATTAAATAGGTTAGCTTTGTCATTCAGTGAGACCACCAGATTTCCAAGAGTGTCCTGCAGAGGCCCCACGTTACCCGGAACCTTTTTACCCCCGATGTATTTAAATAAGGATTTCTTGTTATCCTTGATCTGGGTTGCTAGTCCCAGTTCCATCTCTGCCTTGACCTTCCTAACAGCCTAATAATCCCGAGCAACGGAGGTATAGTTCTCCCTGGTGATGGCCCCTCCTTTCCATTGGGTGTACACCTCCTTCTTAGCTTTGAGATGTTCCTGGATGCTTTTGGTGAGCCATGGGGGCTTTTGAGCACTCTTGCCCCCTTTGATCCGTGCTGGGATTGCTACTCTTTGGGCTTGGAGGATCGTCTCCTTCAGGAACGACCACTCTGCTTGGACTCCCAACTCCCCACCCCTCCGGGACCTCAGTGCCTCCCCAAATAGTCTCCTCAGTTCAATTAAATCCGCCCTCCTGAAGTCCAGGGCTGCTGTTTTGCTGCAGGCCTTTGCCACCCTGCACTGGATGGTGAATTCCAATAGGCGATGGTCGCTATCGCCGAGGTGATCAAGCACCCAAAGTCCCCTCACCAGGTCGTCGCTTGTGGCCAGGACCAGGTCTAACAAGGCATTTCCTCTGGTGTGACTGTGCACCTCCTGGGTTAGATGGAGGTCCTGTAACATGGCTAGGAACCTACGTGACCAGTCAGACCTGGCCGACTGCTCTTCCCAGCAAATGTCCGGATAGTTTAGGTCCCCCATGATGACCACATCCTTCGATTTAACCGCCTCCGCGAGCTGACCTGAGAATTCCCGGTCTAGCTATTCTCCCTGGTTGGGTGGTCTGTAGTAGACCCCCACTGTTAAGTCCCTTTCCCCCCCGACCCCCTTGTATTCTGATCCAGAGCACTTCAGTCTGCCCCTCCTCTGACCCAGTGCTGCTCGCGGAGGATGTGAATTGTTCTTTGACATAGAGCACCACACCCCTGGCCTTTCCTCCCTGTTCTATCCCTCCTGTATAGCCTATATCCCCTGATGTTCACTGCCCAATCGTGCGTTGGATCCCACCACGTTTTGGTGAGCCCCACTATGTCTGGGTGTGTGTTAGCTAGCAGGAGGGCAAATTCCTCCTGATTGTTCCCCATACTACGAGAATTAGTGTATAGGCATTTAAGGCCTCCTGAAGGTCTATGCACCGCCCCCCTAATCCCAGGACTACCCGGGTCTCTTACCTGAGTATTTCTTGTGCTCGTCGTCAATTCAGGATGTGCTTGTCCTCTGACAACCTCCACTGAAGGAAGTCCTACAACTTCCATGGGTAGCCTGTCCCACTGTCCTATTATACTAAAAGTAAAGGAGCTTTTTCTAAGATTTGAACTAAAACTGCTTTGCTGTAGTTTAAACATGCTGCTTCATGGCTGACTCTCCATGGTAACAGAGAACAGTTGTTCTCCCTCTTCTTTATAGCAGCCTTTCCAATATTTGTAAGCTGTTATTATGTCCTCTTAATCTCCTTTTCTCCAAATTAAACATACACAGTTCTCTCAACCCTTCCTTATATCACTCAGGTTCCAAGCCCTTCCTTTATCATCTTTGTCACTTGTCCCTCTAGTTTCTCCATAATCTCCTTACATTGAACAGTCTAAAACTGCATACAGTAAACCATCTGAGGCCTAAACATCACAGAGTGGTACTATTACCTCCTACGTCCTACCCCTTGTTAATGCAACTCAAAATTGCACTTCTTGTTCAGTGATTTAATCATGCTGCTGGCTCCTGCTAGGTCTGTGATCCACCAAAACCTGATTCATCTGAGTGACACTATGGCCCAGCCAATTATGCCAATTATCTCCCTTCCTGCATTTGTACTTTCAGTTTTTCTTGTCCAGGTATAGCACCTTTGTTTTCATTGAATTTCATTCTGTTGTTTAGTTCCCAGGTCTCCAGTCTATCAAGACAGAATTAGAATTCTAAACAACCCCCCCGAAGTGCCTGCAGGCCCCTCCCACAACTGACAAAAGCTACTTGTATATTTCTATTAATTAGAAATACAATTCTCTTAAAAGAACAAAACCCTTTACTGATTTTGCCATTTTAAAATGTTCATTTAAAAGATCACAAGCCCAAAATAAATGTCCATTTCATGCTACCATTTATTTACTAAAGAACCTTCATTCTCTCTGTCAACATCTGATATATCACAAGTACAAAGAAATATTAAAATAACAGCTTAATACTGAAAGAAACAATTTTATTCAAGAAAGATTCAGCACCAGTTTTTCAAAGTTGTAGTGAAACAAAAGACTACACTCTTAGGCAGATAAAGTTCTTTGGGTAAATCTGATATCTTTTATTAGACCAACTCAAATAGTTGAGAAAATTCTTCTTTGCAAGCTTTTGGGTTTAAATTCGTCAGGCTGAGGAAGCATCTTTTTTCCAACTAAGTTGGTCTAATAAAAGATATCAGATTCACCCAAAGAACCTCATCTGCCTATGTCCTTAGACCAATACAGCTACAACCTACACTCTTAGGCTGTGTCCAGATGAGTGTGGCCATGCAGTCTGTGGCGCCACATACCCATCTGTGGGTGCCATACACTGCACATTCAGGTGTTTCCCATGCTGTTACCATGCAGCATGAAGGGAAGGGGGGGGGGGGGTGACCCTGGGAGATCCTGGGATCAAAAAAAACAACGAAACGTGGGGCAGCACACAGGAAACCGCTCACGCCACCCAAAACCGGAGCTTGACCAGCCAGGGCCACACACTGGCTGCCAGCAGGCTCCCAGCTGCAGGAGTGACACAACTAACTGCAGCTTCCCCAGCCCCCAGGTAAGGCTGCTGGGGCCAGCCCAGCTGCTGACTCCTATCTCCCCTACCCCACCCAGGATAACATGCTGCATATCAAAGGTGTGTGGCAGGATGTTCCTTGGGGAGCCAAACATCTGCACTCATCTGGTTGCAACCTTAGAGTGTACAAATATCCTCCATAGGCTCAATCCAACACTATCCAAATCAATGGAAGCCATTTCTACTCAGATCAGCAGAAATAGGATCAAGCCCTCTGAAAAATGTAATTTAAACTTAGGGCTACAACATGGGGAAATGGCAGAGGTACTGTTAGCCCATTCAGCAGAACAGCCTGTCTACCTAGTTTCTCAGCTGTTTCTGGAAGAAGAGAGCGCAAAAGTTCCCAAGTACTTTTGTTCCCCTCCTCCCCACCTTGGTTGGTTAGAAGGTTGACTCCGCATGCCCATGTGCCAATGGAAACAATGGGCATTTATACACATGCCTCAGGAGTGGGCAGAGGTGCTTTAATTAACTAAAGCTCACCGAGTTCCAGGAGCTGCTCTAATTGAAGTGCCCAGAGCATCTCATATATCAGTGTCCCCATGCTTAAAAAAGGTGGTTGGGGTGCTTAACTAACACTTATTCAACAAGGTTTAGTTAAAATGCCCCTGCTGCCATTTTAAGGTGTGGGGACACTGTCACGCTAAGACACCAGATGCTCCAGGCACCTCAATTAGAGCAGCTCTGAGTTCAGTGAGCTTTAATTAAAGCACCCCCACCACCCAGGGTAATTACCATGTTCCAGCAGACTCAGTGAAAGTATTTTCATGCATGAATACAATGAATGTCAAAAATACAACCAATGCATTTTCAATGCAATGTCATTACAGCGTGTCAGAGCACCCTCACTGCACCTGGACAGGCACCCAATTACAGCTTTGCCACTTCTAAACTTGGATGACTACAGTCTAGCCCAGGGTGTTACACTGAAGTCAGCGGGTAGGCCATACCCTCTGCCAGAGCCAGACTCCCTGCCAGGGCTCCCGGGGCCTCCCGGCCAGCACCAAAGGGTCGTGCTGCTGGCACCGCTCAGGCCCGGCTGCCGCCCAACCCGGTCTCCAGCAGGGAAGGAAGCCATGCGCTCAGCAGCAGGAAGAGAGGGGCCGGGCAGGACGGCATTAACCGCTGGGTGCTGGCTAGGCCGACCCGCCTGGGAGCCCCGTCGGACGCGGTCCCGGTCCCAGTCCCGGTCCCGCCCGCGGGCCTTCCATCTGACCCCTGGCCCGGTCCTGAGGCGGAGGCTGCGCACGAGCCGGCCCACGCTGGGCCCCGCCCCCGGCACGTGCGCGAGGGCGGGGCCAGTCCCCGGCTTGGCAGGGTCCCGGCAGTTGGGGGGGGAGGAGTGGGGGGACGTATGCACTCACCCGTCGTCGACCACAGCCACGGCCAGGCCCGCCCGGGGGCCGCCCGCGCCATGCTCCGCAACTGCCCGGCCCAGCGCGCCGCCCGGCCCCGCCCCCTCCGCGCACGGCCGGGCGCTCGCCGCCCTCCCGGCCTCCCCATTGGCTGCGCCGCCCCGCCTGCCCGCGCCCGTGGCGCAGGGCGGGGTCCGCAGTCTGACTGCAGCGAGCTGTGGCGCGAGCTTGAGCTGCCCAGCTGCGGGGCAGGGGGGAGAGCTAAGCTGCCAAAGCCTCAGCCCCACGGGCCGGCCGCTAGGGAGATAAAGAAAGGCCAGATAGAAGCCAAAGAAGCTTTGGTAACTTGACCCTGAGGCGAGGGGGAAGAAACCTGAGGGAGCTCTTCTGGGTAAAATGCTGGCCTGAAAAAGTCTTATAGCCACGAGCAAAGAAGCTGTCTATCGCCGAGCGCTTGCGGTTATGTTCAAGGATTATTCTCTATAAACAGACAGGATTTCACGACATGCAACCCTGCACTCCACACTTCAGTTTCTCCTTTTGACAAAAGCAACCTTCTAGACCCCAAACTTTGCTTAATGGCTCAGGTCAAACGCATTAACAGTATTTAGCAGTAGCCTAAGGAAATGTATGAGCTGTTCTTTTTTATCTTAATTTATAAAAGCAAAGATGTAAAGTAAAAAAAATCCCAAACGTTTATACTCCATTAGAAAAAAAATTAGATTCGTTGCACCAGGAGATCAAGGCAAAATGTTATTTTTGTTTTAAGTCATGCATAATTTTATGACTTTAATTGAAGTTCAGTTTGGTCTTTCATCGGTCCCGTGGGACGCCCATGCCCTCCATCAATACTGACCTCGTGAAGGAACACCTTGAGAGGCTGGACACCTTCAAGTCAGCCGGCCCTGACAATCTACACCCCCGGGTACTGGAGCTGGCGAGCATCATAGCCCAGCCCCAGGCATGGACCTTCGAGAACTCCTGGCGCAGTGGTGTAGTGCCCGAAGACCGGAAGAAGGCCAATGTGGTGCCTATCTTCAAGAAGGGGAGGAAAGTGGATCCGGCAAACTATAGGCCCATCAGCCTGACCTCTGTCCCGGGGAAGACCTTAGAAAAATTTATTAATGAGGCCATCCTTAATGGACTGGCCGATACCAACATCCCGAGGGCTAGCCAGCATGGGTTTGTTGCAGGTAGGTCTTGCTTGACCAATCTCATTTCCTTCTACAACCAGGTTACCTATCACTTGGACAAGGGAGAAGAGATTGATGTCATATATCTTGACTTCAGAAAGGCCTTCGATCTGGTATCTCATGATCACCTCTTGGCAAAACTGGCCAATTGTGGCCTTGGGTCCACCACTATCCGCTGGCTGGGAGATTGGCTCCGTGATCGGACCCAGAGGGTAGTAATTGACGGAAGTCAATCATCATGGTGCCCTGTGACCAGTGGGGTCCACCAAGGCTCTGTCTTTGGACCCATATTGTTCAACATCTTCATTAATGATGTGGACATTGGAGTCAAGTGGACTGGCCAAGTTTGCCAATGACACCAAACTTTGGGGCAAAGCATCCACACCTGAAGACAGGAGGGCTATCCGGGCTGACCTGGACAGGCTCAGCAAATGGGCGGTCGAGAACCTGATGGTGTTTAACACTGAAAAATGCAAGGTTTTCCACCTTGGGAGGAAAAACCTGTAGCATGCTTATAGGCTCGGCAGTGCTACACTGGCTAGCACTATGGAAGAAAGAGACTTGAGGGTCATCATTGACCACAAGATAAACATGAGCCTTCAATGCGATGCTGCAGCTAGTAAAGCGACCAAAATGCTGGCTTGTATCCATAGATGCTTCTCAAGCAAATCCCGGGACGTCATTCTCCCCTTGTACTCAGCCTTGGTGAGGCCGCAGCTGGAGTACTGCGTCTAGTTTTGGGCCCCACAATTCAAAAAGGATGTGGAGAAGCTTGAGAGAGTCCAGAGAAGAGCCATGCGCTTGATAAGAGGTCAGGAAAACAGACCTTATGATGACAGGCTGAGAGCTATGGGACTCTCCAGCCTGAAAAAGTCAAGCTCAGGGGTGATCTGATGGCCACCTATAAGTTTATCAGGGGTGACCACCAGTATCTGGGGAAACGATTGTTCACCAGAGCGCCCCAAGGGATGACAAGGTCGAACGGTTATAAACTCCTGCAAGACCGTTTCAGGCTGGACATAAGGAAGAAATGTCTATTACTATTAGTACCATTATATATTTCATATACTTAGCAATAAATAACTTTTATAGTCAAACTGGTAATAACTGAGTACATTTTTCCTTCTCTGCTTCTCCTTCCTCATGCTCTGCAGCAATGCTTCTTTTACCTAAGCTAAAGATCCCTGTGAAGCCCCAAAATACTGTGGGGTCTACTCATCAAGAGGCCAAAGATTGGGACATGTTGAGTTCGAAACACATAAGGGGATCAGCTTGTACAGGCTGATTGACCCAGTTTGACTCAGACATGCCCTTATGAACTGAATGCTGGCCCATGAGGGTGTCAGCTGGACACCCAGCCGGATTCAGAAGTATTCTGTTTACCTGTGTGCTTGTGTCTGACTGCAGTTTATTGTTGCTCTGATGAACTGATTCTTGGCATATGAGGGTGTCAGCCTGTCCATGCTGATCAACCCGGCCGGGTCAGGTGTGTCACGTTAATCTGTGTGTGTATGACTGATTTAGTGACTGGAGGAACCCAACCCCATTGAGACTGAGTCCTGCAAGATAGCACCATTGAGGGGGTGAAGACTTGCAGAGGGGAGATATACAGCTTTGTATAGAAACACAAGTAACACAAGCAGCACGTTGACAGAATTACCAAGACCCTAGAAACATATCCCTTAAATGAGCACACCCCAAAGTAATGGGCAAATCTGGTAACAAGCCCTACTAAAGTGCCCAATCTATACAGATGCTGCACAGCCGGCTTGAAGTAACTCGCTGCTGCTTCTGGTAATGTGCAGTTTTGTTTTCTTTTTCCATGTCTGTCAGCATTCTGGATGCTTAAATCCTAAAGCAGTGATCCTCAGCTGGGGTGCCTTGAGATTCTTTCAGTAGTTATGTGGGATGTCATGCAGTATTAGCACTGTTAGTTAGGTATACAAACATGATTCATAAGATACATCCAAACATTTCAGATAGGAATCAACAGTGTTAAAAACAGTTTGATCTGTTGTGGTGTTTCTGAATTCTTTGCGATAGAAGAATTGCTCTATTATTTTTCTCTAGTTAAAAAAAACAAGTGAAAACTAAGATCTGGGATTTTCTGAGAGGTGCCTCAAGTCTACCAAAGTTGAGAACTGCTATACTAAAGTGTGATTCCAGTTGGCCTGGTGCCAGCACTCTGAAATCTCATTACATGCAATTCCAATACTGGATTTAGGCAACAATACCTAGACAGCCACATTTAGGTACACATCTACGCAGAAGCACCCACAGATGTACTTCAGCAACTAACTCCATTCTAAATTCCAGGTTACCTTGGGTGGGGTAGGGGAGACTAGAGCCAGCAACTGTGCTAGCCCCAGCAGCCTTGCTTGGGGTGCTGGGGGTCTCTGGGAGCTGCAGCTGCAGCACTCCTGTAGCAGGAAGCCTGGCCAGCAGCTGAAGTGTGGCTCATGCTAGCCAGGCTCCAGTTTTGGGTGGTATACACTACCAGTACATGCGCCACCCCACTTTTTTTTTGGTGTGGGTTTTTTTGACCCCACAATCTCTCAGGGTCAACCCTCCCCTCCTCCGCAAACAAAGAATGCCTGTATTTGCAGTGTATGGTGCCACAGATGGATCTGTGGCACCACATACTGCATGCCCATGCTCATCTGGATGCACCCTAAAATGCAAATTAACACGGCTAACTACCTCTCTCAAGCTAATATAAAACCATAATAAAGGAAGCAAAAACAATTTGTGGAGCAACTTACTAGAGACATCAAATATGACTCAATGGGGCAGTTGCACAGTCAGAGAGCAAAAGAAATACTCAAAGATAAGGCCACTGCAAGAAATTAAAGAAGTTCTTTGCTTCAGGCCTTAGCTTCAGAGATTTCCATACTTTAAACTGATAAACTAAATTTTGAAATGATTACCAACTGCATGATATTCAAACAAAAGTCCTGAAGGAATTCCAATTAAAAATGGCAGATCCACTGACTTTAGTATGTAGCCTATTGCAAAAACCAGCCTCTGTAATGGGATACTGTAGGTAACCCATGCAACACCAGTCTTTAAGGGCTCCTGAGAGGATCCAGGGAACTGCTGACTGGTGAGCCTAATTGCTATTTCTGGCACACGGATGAACAGGACTTGCTAGTGCGTAGTTACTCTTCCCTAGCTATTGATGTGTTATAATAACATTTTCTAAATATAGTGCCAAGAATATAATCCTTGACCTTAGCTTTTCTTAATGTTTTTACAGGTTGATGTACTTGAACTTGAAAATTACTTGTGGAATACACAAACAATGAAGAATCATCTGAGGTTTTTAATACGGGGATCCATCCAGTTAGCAGCCTCCACTGAAGCTAGGAGTTTGGTCAAAGACACCCCTATATGGTTCCCTAATATACATCACAGCTTTTCATGGTAAACAAGCAGTGGCCTGCAAGCCTCACCCTGTAGCCACAACCCTGTCCTCCAGTGCCTTAAACACAAAACACAAACACTACACTAAAGAAAGCTACTATAGCATAAAACCCCCTTAGCTCCCTGAGGAGGCTGGCAGAACTCCTTTTTCTTGCAGTGTCAAAACCAGTCTGAGCATCTAATCCCAGGCTCAGGACTATATGGCCCCTTTCCCCTCCCCAGCTCATCATCTGACCTAGCCCTGCAGATAACAGGGCAGGTGCTGCTACATATTTCCAATCAGCAGCCCCACTTGCCCCTTGTCTGCAGGCTGGGCTCTTCCCAAGTTGTTTCTACTTAAATCAGTCTGCATTACGTAGCCTCTTTCCCTATCAGCTTCCCTTCCCCAGCCTGCCTACTGTAACCTTCCTCCAAGAAGCAGAGGTAGAGGTCCCCTTCTACAGGGGGCACCTGCTATTGCACCATTAAGGTCACCCTTGGCACTGAGTCAATGCATAGCTCATAATCATAGAAAAGTAGGGCTGGAAGGGACCTCAGGAGGTTCTTCTAGTCAACTGCCCTGCTCAAGCCATTGCAGACAAATATTTGTATAACCTCTTATTAAACAGTTCCAAAGATGTAGATTCCACAACTTCACGAGGCTGAAGTTGGTTGCTTATTCCCAGTTCCCTTTCCAATAAAAGCTTGTTGTTAATGAATTACACATCCTAAAGAGAGAGAATTTCATTAACTATGCATATTTACTAATTAATATGTAAAATAATAGCCCACATCAAGTACAGAGTCCTAAATGAAGGTCAAATTATGAAGTGATTTGGGGGCAAAATACTTCCTGGGCCACCACAGACTTCCTGTTGCTGCCATTGGGGGACTGTCCCAAAGAACTCTGACCACAGTCCTGCCTGGACCAAAGCACGGTTTAGCCATGCCAGGCTGCCAACTGACAACCCCCCCAGCCACTTTACTAAGTATTTGGGCTTGAATTAGGAACTGGTTTTTTGGGCTGGGATTATACCTAGAAAACCTTCTTGGGCCATCCCATGACATACCTCTGTGCCACCGGGGGCATGTAACAGGGTACCATCCCTGGTGGCATTTTTTAGAGGCCAGTGAGTAGGGCACCCTTTCAAGTCCTGCTATATTCTCTTCCTCTTCTGGGGACCAGCTTCCCCGCTTTTGCTTTCCTGCCGCAACTTGATGTCACTTGGTTTTTAAAGAGAGAGGCTGACCCAAAGGTTTCCAGACAGGCTCTAAGGCTCACCACCTGGAAAATGATGACCTTTTGCCTTAAGGGCAAAACGCACACTCTGACCTTCCCTTGATGTGCTCCATGCCTCGCAGATGTGTTTTATAATTTCCTCTTTATGTTGGTGTCTCAGCTGCTGTAGGCTTATCCCCCCTCTCTCTAGATAGACTTGTCAGTCAAAACCCACTAAGCAGGGCTTGACTCTGAAGCTCTAGCTCTTTAACACACTCAGGTTCATTGCTCTCCGTTTTATACTTTCCGTGACACCGGGCCTACTGGCCCTTCTACACTGTACCCCTGTGGCTCCAAGCTGTCGGGGCCTCAGCCCCCTCTGGCTTTGCCCCTTTTTCTATAGCTAGGGCTGTTCACCTAAATCCACCCACCAGGACCCAGCTTCAAGGCTCCTAGCTTCCCTTCAAGAAGCTCTGGACTCTCAGCACTAGTGCTGCACCCCCTAGTGCACAGGGCATCTTGAGCCCTGTATCACGGCACTCCATTATGCTAATGAGGCCTCCTCCTCCCCCAAAGCCTCAGCCACAAACCACCAGCCTTAACATTACATGTAAACAATAGGCCCCAGTGGCCACATAAGGAAAATAAAGGTAGGAGAGGCAAACTGCCTGCTTACATGTGATTGGGCTTCTATCCCCCAGCTTGTCACATTCTTCCTAAGAAGGATGCCACAGCTTCCCCCTAGTCATCAAGAATCCCCCTCTCTGCCACCTCCCCTAGCCTTCTCTGCCTCAGTTTTATATAGTTCTGGCCTTTCCCTTCCAGTCACCTGACCAGCCAGCAGGGCTCAATCCTTAACCCCTGCTTGACAGATGACTGCACCCGGAAAGTCCTGGATATAAAGAGGCTGCCCTGCTTCCTGGTAACAGGGCTAGGGTTCCCTATTACAGGGACTTTCCAGGACATCTCTGACCAGAGACTTGCCTGGTCCAAAACACGGTTTGGCCATGCCAGGCTGCCAACTGACACCCCCTCCACCCCACAGCCACCGTACTAAGTATATGGGATTGAATCAGGAACTGGTTTTTGGGCTGGGATTAGAGCTAGAAATGCTTCTTGGACCACCCGACACAATGACTCTGTAGCACCGGGGGACTCTCCTGGAAATCTCTGACCAGAGTCTTGCCCGACCCAAAATGTGTCTTGGCCATGCCAGGCTGCCAACTGACAGGCCCCCAACCACTGTACTATGTATATGGGTTTGAATTAGGAACTGGATTTTGGGCTGGGATTATATCTAGAAATAATTCTTGAGCTATCCCATGGCATACCTCTGTGCCACCGTGGGGCGCTCCTGGACATCCCTGACCAGAGAGTTGGCCAGCCAAAAATGAGGTTTGGCCTTGCCAGGGTGCCAACTGACAGCACCTGGCCACTGTACTAAATATAATGGCTCAAATAAGGAACTGGTAGTTGGGCTGGGATTATAGCTGAAAATCTTTCTTCAGTGTCATAGAGCACTCAGGGGCTCTGTGCCTGAAGAGGGGGAAACTGTTAGAGAAAGAGCCCTAGCAGTGGCTAAGGAGCGCAGCTGCGGGTTGCCGGGGCAACCAGGGAAGGTCAGTTGACCAGAGGGGGCGGGGCCTGGCCCTTATAAAGCCCAAGGAGTTGAGCCCAGGGGCAGTTCACTGCCAGCAGCCAGAGAGGCAGGAGCTCCCTAAGGTAGGAGGTGAGGAAAAGCCTGACTGCAGTGACACCTTATAGCGGCTCAGAGGCTTGAGCAATGTTGTTTTAGTCAGACAGCTTCCATTTATGTTACAGCCCAGGGGCTTGTGTTTTGTTGTTGTTTAAACTGGTGGTTTGGGTGAGGCTATTGGGGGTTGGAGGAGGCCTCATAGGGACCCACAGGGGTGTGGGACCTAGCGCCAGTGAGGGAGCAGTATCCTCATAGGAGACCCACAGATCCAGGTGCCAGTAGGGGGGGATAGACCCCAGCTTCAGAGAGGGGGATTAGGAAGCCCAGGGTGGGCATAGCGAGCCCCAGAGAGGGGGCAGTATTGTTAGGAAGCCCAGGGTGGGCATAGCGAGCCCCAGAGAGGAGACAGTATTATTAGAAAGCCCAACGGGGGCACAGCGAGCCCCAGAGAAAGGGGGGGAGAATGGCAGCACTTCTAAGGGGTCCAAGTTGGACACAGTGAGCCTCAGACAGGGGGCAGCATTTTGAGCAGAGTCGGGAGGCAGATTTTCGCCACACGTTGCATGAACACCTAACACAACGAGACAACAAGGTTCTACGGTCAGAACTGATGAAGGTAACACCGAGGTTCGAGGTACGGAACGGTCTACTTTACTGCATTGAGCGAGGCAAGCCTGAAGAGGAAGAGGTCATGCAGCTACTGGTACCTCGGTGATATCGACGGGCCGTTATGAAGGTGGCTCATGAACTACCTATGGGGGGACATTTGGGCCGGGACAAAACTGAAACCCGCATTAGGGCGAGATTCTTTTGGCCCGGACTGCTGAGAGAAGTGGTGAGATATTGTGCCTCTTGTCCAGTGTGTCAAAAAGCCGACCCGAGGCGCCCCCCAAAGGCCCCTTTAATTCCTATGCCTTTGAAGTAGGTTCTGTTCGAATGGGTAGCCATGGACATTGTGGGGGCCACTTCTCCGAAGTAGTACTGGGAACCGGTATATTTTAGTAATACTAGATTATGTGACCAGGTACCCAGAGGCTGTGCCGATGAGGACAATATCAGCTCCAAAGGTGGCAAGCGAATTATTGAAAACATTCTGGCGGGTAGGACTCCCTAGGGAATTGTTAACGGACCAGGGGACGAATTTTACATCCCGTGTTTTTGAGGGCATGAGTAAAGCCCTGGGGATTAAGCATCTGAAGACAGCTGTCTACCACCCCCAAACAGACAGACTGGTGGAACGTTTCAATCAGACGTTGAAACAGATGTTAAAGAAGTTCATGACAGAGAGACCGCAGGACTGGGACAAAATGATACCACCTTTACTGTTCACGGTAAGAGAGGCTCCCCAGGCCTCAACAGGGTTTTCACCCTTCGAACTGTTATACAGCCGACAACTCCGGGGAATACTTGATTTGATTAAAGAAGGTTGGGAGGAACAGCAGGGTAGAGACCAGAACTTGATACAATACATGGTACAACTGTGAGAGCGACTGGGGGCTGCTCGCAGTGAGGTTGTAGGCAATCTCGGGGAGGCCTAGCAACGCCAGGCGAGATACTATAATCGAGGCGCCCGGGAAAGGAAGTTTGAGGAAGGGGACCGCGTGTTAGTTCTATTACCGGATAGAGAGAGTAAGCTGCTCGCCCGATGGCAGGGACCCTACGAAGTCACGCGCAGAGTGGGGCCCTTGGATTACGAGGTATATCAGGCCAATAGAAGAAGAAGCAGATATATCGCATCAACCTGCTGAAGAAATGGGAAGAGCGAGAGTGTATGTGTTTAGCCTCTCGGCCAGATGAACTAGAATTAGGACCCTCCTTGAAAGAGGAGAGCGGACCAGGCGACATGGAACTCGCATCGAGATTATCGAAGGCCCAGAGGGAACAGGCTGCCGAACTAATCGGGGAATTTGAAGACGTGTTCCAGGAAACGCCTGGGGAAGCTCGGGGTGTGGTACACCGGATAAAAATTCCTCCAGGCCAGGTGATCAGGGAGAGCTGGAGACAGATTCCCCAGAGGCTACAGAGTCAGATAAAAGCAGAGATTGAAATGATGTTGGAGAAGGGCGTCATATGCAGGTCGCATAGTGACTGGTGAAGCCCCATTGTGGTAGTACCCAGTCCTGATGGAAAGGTTCGTTTGTGCATAGATTTCCGGAAGGTAAATGCGGTAGCGAAGTTTGATGCCTACCCAATGCCAAGAGTGGATGAACTGGTAGAGAACATTGGTCAGGCCTGCTACATCTCCACCCTGGACCTGACAAAGGGTTATTGGCAGGTGCCAGTGGCACCTGAGGACCAGGAGAAGACAGCCTTTGCAACCCTGTGGGGGCTCTTCCAGTTCCAACGCATGCCGTTTGGACTCCATGGAGCTGCAGCCACGTTCCAGTGACTAATGGACAGAGTTTTGGCCCCCCATATGGATTATGCTGCAGCATATATAGACGATATTATTATATATACCGAAGAATGGGCCAAA
Organism: Alligator mississippiensis; assembly: GCF_030867095.1. Taxonomy (NCBI): domain Eukaryota; kingdom Metazoa; phylum Chordata; order Crocodylia; family Alligatoridae; genus Alligator; species Alligator mississippiensis. Next base: position 81,167,743 of record NC_081828.1, on the reverse strand, counting down.
CACCTCCAAGCGTTTAAGGGCGGTGGTACGAGACTTAAGACGGGTTGGGCTGACAGCCAATCCAAAAAAATGTACTATAGGGAAGGAAGAAACGCAGTATCTGGGCTTCCTGGTAGGAAGTAGGAAAGTGAGGCCACTATTAAGCAAAGTGGAGGCTTTGCAGAGGTACCAAGTGCCCCAATCTAAAAAGCAAGTGAGGGCTTTCCTGGGACTAGCCAATTACTATAGAAGGTTTGTGCCCCACTTCGTGGATCTAGTGGTGCCGTTGACAGAGATGACTAAAGCGAGGGCCCTGGCCAAGGTAAGATGGACGCTGGAGGCGGAGAGGGCCTTCCAAACACTGAAGGAAGCATTATGCTTGCAACCTATGTTGTATACCCCGGATTTTAATAGACCCTTCTTGGTGCAGACCGAAACGGTGATTGGGGCGGTACTGATCCAGCTAGAAGGGAAAGAAGAGCGTCCCATAGCATATAAGTAGGAAATTACATCCACCAGAGTGGAATTATGCCACAATAGAGAAAGTATGTTTGGTGATCAAATGGGCCATGGAAACATTCCGTTACTATTTGCTGGGGAGACAATTCACGCTGCTTACGGACCACGTGCCCCTCCGCTGGTTACAGAACATGAAGACGGACAATGCCAGATTGATGAGATGGGCCCTAAGTTTGCAACCCTATTGTTCTGAGATAAAACATCACCCGGGCAGTAAGAATTTAAGTGCGGATTTCCTCTCAAGGCAGTATGAGGAAGAAGGGGGGTCGGGAGGAACCGGAAGACCGCGACCAAGAAAGAACCCTTTTGTAAATGGCCAGTGGCAAAGGCCCAGGGACGGCCAAGAAATGGGCTCCTAGCTGTCAATTAGTCAAAGACTGTAGGGGAAAGGTAGGCCTGAGTTGCACCCTACCAGAGGTGGCTAGTATGGGGGGATTACCTGTGGCAGGGTAACTCCTGACAAATCCCACACGGTGCACCCTTGGGTAAAAGGCGAGAAAGAGATGCCTGAAAACCTCTGCCTCAGGTATCCAAGTTGCTGGGTGCTGGAAGAAAGGCCGAGAAAGACCCCAGATTGGAGTGACACCTGACGAAAGAGAAGACCAGCCTCGGTGAGTCTGGGTCTTGAGGCGGGAGGTGTGTCTCAGAGCACTCAGGGGCTCTGTGCCTGAAGAGGGGAAAACTGTTAGAGAAGGAGCCCTAGCAGTGGCTAAGGAGCGCAGCTGCAGGTTGCCGGGGCAACCAGGGAAGGTCAGCTGACCAGAGAGGGCGGGGCCTGGCCCTTATAAAGCCCAAGGAACTGAGCCCAGGGGCAGTTCGCTGCCAGCAGCCAGAGAGGCAGGAGCTCCCTAAGGCAGGAGGTGAGGAAAAGCCTGACCGCAGTGACACCTTTATAGCAGCTCAGAGGCTTGAGCAATGTTGTTTTAGCCAGACGGCTTCCATTTATGTTACAGCCCAGGGGCTTGTGTTTTGTTGTTGTTTAAACCGGTGGTTTGGGTGAGGCTATTGGAGGGTGGAGGAGGCCTCATAGGGACCCAGAGGGGTGTGGGGCCTAGCACCAGTGAGGCCGCAGTATCCTCATAGGAGACCCGCAGTACCGTGGGGATCCAGGCGCCAGTAGGGGCGCAGCATGCGGGGGGATAGACCCCAGCTTCAGAGAGGGGGATTAGGAAGCCCAGGGTGGGCATAGCGAGCCCCAGAGAGGGGGCAGTATTATTAGAAAGCCCAATGGGGGCACAGCAAGCCCCAGAGAAGGGGCAGTATTATTAGGAAGCCCAGCGTGGGCATAGCGAGCCCCAGAGAAAGGGGGGGAGAATGGCAGCACTTTTAAGGGGTCCAAGTTGCTCACAGTGAGCCTCAGACAGGGGGCAGCATTTTGAGAGGCCCAGGTGGGGGCACGGCGAGCCCCAGAGGGGTGGGGCGCATGATTGAAACCCCAGTTTGGACACTGGGAGCCCCTGATAAGGGGCCGCGTTGCAGGGAGGCCCAAGTTGGACCCAGAATGCCCAGGAGGGGGCAGCAAAGGATAGCGACAATGGTGATTACACCTGCGAGGCTTGGGCTGCGGTACTGGGGAGGAAAAGAGCCGCAGATAGCACCCCCTAGCAACGGGGCTGGAAACGGCAGCCTCCCACTAATTAATATCAACTAATTAATTAACACCAAGGCATGGCAGGCGAGAAGGTGGGTGGTTGCCGCAGGAACAGGGGAGCGGGTCACAGTTTGACTAAGCTCTGTAACGGTACCTGTTACATTCAGCCACCCCACACTGTGCCTCTAGGGCACTGGGGAACTCTCCTGGACATCTGTGACTAGAGTCTTGCCTGGTCCAAAGCACACTTTCACCATGCCAAGCTCCAATTTACTCCCCATCCTCATGTACTGTTTACATTGCTACCAATTAGGAGCTGCTCTTCTGCTGGGATCATGGGACAAAACCCTCTTGGCATCATCCCAAAATATATCCCCACTACCAAGGGAGCCTCCTGAAGAAATCTGGGCATGTCCCTGCTCTACACAATGCTTGGTTTTTGAGTGCGAGCCTGCCAATTGACACCCAACTCTTAAGATCTCTATGTTGCTATTCCATCAGGCACTGGACGGCAGGAAGAATGGCTGCATGAAAATATAGGGCATCTATACATGCGATGGAACTCTGCTCTACCGCATGGTATTTAGCATGTGTCAGAGAAAACTCGATTAATTGAGTCTGCTTCCAGTCTGCTGAAGCGTCCTAGTTAGCATATTAATTAGTGTGCTCCAGCAGCCTCCATGTCATGTGTATACACTGTCCCCACATTTCAAAATGGCAGCGGTGGTGCTTTAACTAAAGCTCATGGGAGAAAAGGGGAACAGTGGTACTCCCTAAGAAAAACCTTAACTATTAACCTTTAACTGTAGCTCAGAACTGATCAGTCACAGTCAGTGGCAATCCAACCTGGGGAGCTCCCTCCTCACCCAATCACTTGAGACGGGAATCTCTCCCAGGCTGCCATCCAGGGACTCTACCACGTGCACCGGTTTAGTAGTACTTTCTGGGTAGGGAGGACCACCCCAGAGGCTCTGTTGCTCTCTGCTGCCAGGGGCTCATGAATTTATCGAATCATGGGGCTGGAAGGGACCCCCAGAGGTCACCTAGTCCAACCCTCTGCCTGAGGCAGGATCACCCCTATCCAAACCATTCTTTCTCACCATACTTCATAGACCTAACACCCGAATGTGTCACTAGTAAAGCAGAGAACTATGGCAGCTACTGTCTTACTTTTATGAAATGTTATCAATACATGCTCAAGAGATTCCTGGCTATGCCCCTGCTACAGAGGAATCCCCCTCCTCCCCAACAAGGTCCATATTCCAATCTTGCCATGGGGTAAAATTCCTTCCTGACCCTAAATATGGTGATCGGTCTGACCCTAAGTAAAGGGCAAGACCCTCCAGTCAGGACTCTCTGGCTTTACTCCTAGTAGGAGAATTGGCATACCCCAGTTCAAGTCCCCAGCCTTAGCTGTAGTAGCACTCAGTACCTCTGGAAAAGGCTTAAAAAAACCCCCAACACATGTAGGTATAGCTATGCCTAAATCGTCCCTGACCAGTAGCTGTCCAACCTCTTCTTGACACCTCCAGCGATGGAGAATTCACAACTTCCCTGGGCATCTATTCCACTGCCTCACTATTCTTATAGGGAAGAAGTTTTTTTTCTAGATATCCAATCTAAATTTACTTTGCTGCAGCTTCATGCCACTGGTCCATGTCCTCCTTTTTGTAAGGGTTGCTACACTTCTCCTGGGCTTCTACCACCTCTGACAGACAAAGTAGCAACAGTTCGGTAGTAAGGGCCACACAACAGTTACTATGACGTGATGCTGGAGAGCCTGCAGCTGCAGCCCACCCCACCCTGCCCTGCTTGCAGATCTGGAGGTGCATGCCCCCTCCCGGGGTGCATGACCTCCCTCCCCACACCCCCTGGACAAGCCACTCACGGTTCTGTCTGCCCCACCTTGGCTGTAGGGCCTGCCCCTGCTCTAGCCTGACTCTCCCTCACTGCCATTGTGGGGTGGGCAGATCGAGGCCCCAGCAGTGAGATAGGGAGTGGGGCTAGGGCTGGGACCTTGATCTGCCACTCCCCCCACCCCTCCCCCCACAGACTTATTTGCTGGGGGCACGTGCCCCCAAATATTTTTTTTTTTCCCTCTGTCTTCCCTCCCCATTGCCCCCACCCTCTGCACTCCCTCCTTCTCTCCCCATTGCCTTACTGGCTGGGTGGGGGTGGGGAGGGGGGTAGATCTTTGCTTGCTTTTAAATTCCAAAATTTATCTCCTACTGAAAAAGATTGGGGACCACTGATGTAGACCTACTATAGAGCACTGTATTCAGAAGCAGTTTTATTCTGAAGAGTTCATTGAAAAGATCCAGGGAGTGACTTCTGTCTGGAATCTTTTCCTTTTGCCTACACCTGTGTTTTTCCTCAAAACTATTGCCACCCTGATCTGAGTTAAAGAGCCCAGTCTACCCTACCATGGAGTGGACTTTGGTGCCACACGTTTTGGTGGCATTTCCTCTGCCGGAGTAAGACTAATACCCCACCCTAAGTTTCTCTTCTGCATAAGGCCATTGGCAGCCTAGAGGTTGCCAGGTTATTTAATCACTGCCCAGCTCTCAACATTAACAATCGCAGGTAGTACCATCTACCGTAGGTAATAGTAGTAGGTGAACCCAACCTGACATGCATTAGCATCAGTACAGTGTTCTTAATTCCATGAGATTGAGGCTTTGGTATGTATTTAAGTTTCCATGTGTATCCTTGCAGATGTTCTTATTGTTTCTAACACATTCATACAGCAAGAACATCCAGAACATCCAGAACCAGGGCTGCTCGCAGCAAAGCAGTACCAGTTCTTCCAGTTCGGCTGGATAACAGGTACGAGGCCCTGGCAACACTGCAGGAGAACGAAGGAGAGGAGGAAACCTCCAGTGATGAGGCAACTCCACTCTCTTCATGCTCCAAACAGGCCGAAGGAGCCAAGCAGACCCGGAGGAGGAAGTGTCGAGTGATCGTCATAAGTGACTCCATCCTGAGAGGTACGGAGGGCCCCATCTGTCGCCAGGACCCCTCAACATGCGAGGTGTACTGCCTCCCCGGAGCAAAGATTCAGGACGTGACGGGGATGATCCAGGCCGTGATCCAACCCACCGATTACTACCCCATGGTCCTAATCCATGTGGGTACTAATGATGCGACCTGGAGAAGCCCTGATCACCTGATGACGAACTACCATGCTCTGGGAGGCACACTGAGGGAGATAGGAGCACAGGTGGTATTCTATTCTGTCCTACCAGTGAGCGGACGTGGAAGACAACATGAGAACTGCATCAAAGAGACCAACTGGCGGCTTCGGGAATGGTGTCTCGAGGCAGGCTTCGGCTTCCTAGACAATGACCCTCACATCACGACAAGAGACATGCTTGGGTGGGATGGGCTTCACTTTTCCCACAAAGGTAAGCGTGTGTTCTCTTCTAGATTGGTGGATCTCCTCTGGCGGGTTTTAAACTAGCCTTATGGGGGGACGGGGAAGATGAAGGCGGAGGAAGCCTTGAACCAAAAAACCAAGAGACCCCCACAAGAACAGCCCAGCCTGGACCAACGACGAGCAGAATGAATAGCTAGGTAAGCAACTGGGGCCTGGGCAGTACTGAGATTAGGGGGCCAGTGCACAGGAGGCCTCAAATGCCTCTACACAAATGCTCGTAGTATGGGGAACAAGCAGGAAGAACTTACCCTCCTGCTAGCTGACACCAAGCCAGACATAGTGGGGCTCACGGAAACATGGTGGGACCCAACGCACAACTGGGTGGTGAATATCAAGGGCTATAGGCTGTACAGGAGGGACAGGACAGGGAGGAAAGGTGGGGGTGTGGTACTCTACATCAAGAAGGAATACACATCCTCATTTAGTAGCACAAGGTCAGATGAGGGGCACACTGAAGTGCTCTGGGTTAGAATACAAGGGAGTCAAAGGGAAAGAGACTTAACGGTGGGGATCCCCAACCAAGGGGAAAAGCTAGACCAGGAATTCTTAAGTCAGCTCACAGAGGTAGTTAGGTCAAAAGATGTGGTCATCATGGGTGACCTGAACTGTCCAGACATCTGCTGGGAAGAGCAGTCAGCCAGGTCTGATCACTCACATAGGTTCCTAGCCGAGTTACAGGACCTCCATCGAACTCAGGAGGTGCATAGTCCCACCAGGGGAGATGCCTTGTTGGATCTGGTGCTGGCCACAGGCAATGACCTCGTGAGGGGGCTGCAGGTGCTCGACCACCTGGGCGACAGCAATCATCGCCTGCTGGAATTCACCATCCAGCCCAAGGTGGCAAAAGCCTGCAGCAAGGCAGCAGCCCTGGACTTCAGGAGGGCGGATTTCAATGAGGTAAGAAGAATAGGTGGGGAAGTACTGAGGTCCCAGAGGGGAGGGGAGTCGGATATCCAAGAAGAGTGGTCGTTCCTTAAGGAGACAATCCTCCAAGCCCAAAGGGAGGTAATCCCAACGCAGATCAAAGGGGGCAAGAGGGTGCAAAAGCCCCCATGGCTCACCAAAAGCATATGGGAACGTCTTCTAGCTAAAAGGGAGGCGTACACCCAATGGAAGGGAGGGGCCATCACCAGGGAGGACTATACCTCGGTTGCTTGGGGGGCTGCAGGAGGGTGGTCAGGAAGGCCAAGGAGGAGATGGAACTGGGACTAGCTACCCAGATCAAGGACAACAAGAAGTCCTTTTTTAAATACATAGGGGGCAAAAAGAAGGTACCGGGTAATGTGGGACCTGCAAGACACGCTAGGAAATCTAGTTGTTGCACCAGATGACAAGGCTAACCTATTTAACTATTTCTTTGCCTCCATTTTCCTGACCAAGAACCAGATCAGCACATCCGCCGGGACCCCCTCAGGCCCCAGGGGAGGTGCACCCAGGCCTAGGGTCAGTTAGGATTTAGTCAGGGAACTTCTGGAGGGAGCGGACGTATTTAAATCAGCTGGTCCTGACGACCTCCACTCCCAGAGTGCTGAGGGAATTAGCAGAGGTCATTGCGGGACCCCTGGCACGGCTTTATGAGTACTAGTGGTGCTCTGGTGTGGTGCCAGAGGTCTGGAAAAGGGCCAATGTGGTTCCTATTTTCAAAAAAGGGAGGAAGGAAGACCCAGGGAACTATAGACCTGATAGTCTTGCCTCAATCCTGGGTAAGCTTTTTGAGAGAATTATCCTGGCGCATGTCCACGAGGGGCCAGCAGAGGAGATTATGCTTAGGGGCAACCAACATGGGTTCATTAGAGGCAGATCCTGTCAGACCAACCTGGTGGCCTTCTATGACCAGGTCACAAAATCCTTAGATGCAGGGGTAGCAGTGGACGTAGTCTTTTTGGACTTCAGGAAAGCCTTCGACACTGTCTCTCACCCCATTCTCATTAAAAAACTAAGGGACTGTGGCATCAACACCTACACAGTCAAATGGGTCGCTAACTGGCTGGAGGGCCGCACCCAGAGAGTGGTGGTGGATGGGTCATTTTCGACCTGGAGGGATGTGGGCAGTGGGGTCCCCCAGGGCGCGGTCCTCGGACCCACGCTGTTCAACATCTTCATCAGTGACTTGGACAAGGGGGTAAAAAGCACCCTATTCAAATTTGCTGATGACACTACGATCTGGGGGGATGTGAGCACGCTAGAAGGGAGGAATAGGCTGCAATCGGACCTAGACAGGTTACAGGGGTGGGCGGATGAGAACAGGATGGGTTTCAACACTGACAAGTGCAGGGTACTGCACCTGGGGAGGAAGAACCAGCAGCAGACCTACAGGCTGGGGAACTCCCTTCTCATCAGTGCAGAGGCAGAAAAGGTTCTTGGAATCATTATTGATGCCAAAATGAACATGGGCTGACAGTGTGGGGACGCGGTCAGGAAGGCCAACCGTACCTTGTCATGCATCCACAGATGCATCTCGAGCAGGTCCAAGGAGGAGATCCTGGTCAGGCTGCAGTTGGAGTACTGCATCCAGTTCTGGGCGCTGCACTTCAGGAGGGATGTAGACAGCATTGAGAGGGTCCAGAGGAGGGCCACCTGCATGATCTGGGGGCAGCAGGGCAAGCCCTATGAGGAGAAGCTAAGGGACCTGAATCTGTTCAGTCTCCACAAGAGAAGGCTGAGGGGGGGATCTAGTAGCCATTTACAAACTAGTCAGAGGGGACCAGCAGGCATTGGGGGAGTCCCTGTTCCCCTGAGCACTACCAGGAGTGACAAGAAATAAGTCACAAGCTGGCAGAGGGTAGATTCAGACTAGACATCAGGAGGTGCTACTTCACTGTCAGGGCAACTAGGATCTGGAACCAACTTTCAAGTCAAGTGGTGCTGGCTCTTACCCTGGGGATGTTTAAGAGGAGGTTAGACATACACCTTGCTGGGGTCGTTTGACCCCAGTACTTTTTCCTGCCACGGCAGGGGGTCAGACTTGATGATCTGCTCAGGTCCCTTCCAAACCTACCAACTATGAAACTATAAAACATTGTTATGCTAATTACCAATTAGCAAAAATGATGAGCTAGACCTTATGAAGGGGATAAGACAAAATGCCACATTTATTGATTATAATATTCAAAAGAGCGCTCTCACACACACACACACACACACACACACACACACACACACACACACACACACACACACACACACACACACACACACTCCCAATTACTCTGCAGCTGTTACAGTTACCGAAGTTTGTTGCTCAAAGACTATACACTAGGTGGCCAACCTAGTTAGTATGAGATCAGAAATGTGGGATACAGACGCGTCTGTGTTTCAGTGAAGTTCACAGAGTGTTACCCCACCTCTCGCTGCTAAATCTCTCTCCTTTATAGGGGTTATCAAATTGGTGTTGGGTGACTGGTCCGCCTTTTCTGATTCTGTGGTTCCTTTGTTTGAAATCTCAGTACTTTTCCATTCTGACAAGCGGTTAGGCCCATGCATCATTGTTTTTAGGTGTTGCTCTTCAATAACTCTGTTTTACAACATCCTTCCATTATTGCTGCTGTGTCCGGGGTCTCTAGCTTTGAGATGTTGCAGACTTTGTCTTCAATCTTATCTTTTCTGTTTACCTTTATTCTTTGCCTGGTACAGACTGGATTCTTCAGCCTTTTCAGCATGATTCACCATTTGGTAACTTGTTTGCTCACATATAGCTTACTCTGCTTGTACCATTCACTCTTCATTCATTGATCCATACATCCAAATATATTTATAAAGACACAATAACAAACTTAATTTATAATAGCAACTTAAAATCACTATATTAAAACATAAAATAAAATGACTGCTATAACTCATACATTATTGATTTATAATCAACTTATTTAAAACTAAATATTATTAAAATAAAACAAATGCAAATTAGTTTAAAACAAATAAACCAATGCTAGTGCAACAACATGGCTTGGTGTACTTTCCTTCCTAAGAGCTTTGGGGAACTCATCAGCTGCTAATGTATCTCCATATCTTACCTTTTGAATTCTAAAAGCTCATCATAGTAACACCAGCTCTCATTATCACCAAGTTTGTGGAAACATACAAAATGCTCACCAATATTGTACCATTAGTCCAACTACTTTATACCCGCAATGACAAAATCTTTCTTTTGGTGAGCTCCGATTGATAAATTTACACGTCTCATGTTTTCTGTTGAACTAATTGGGACTGGTGACATATTTTAACTAGCAACAAACCATCTACTTATATCCAGAAGACATAAATACAAGAAAGGGATTTTGGGAGCAAGGGAACAGAATACTACCATCTCTGAAAAGCCAGAGAATGGCATTTGAGACCGCATGGTTTAGTAATATGATATATAGGTATGCATATAGCTTTATTTCTATTTACTTAATATCATCACAGCTACAGCATAATTTTACACTACCAACTTACCTAATATCACATATAAAAATACCTGGTGGAAAGAGCCAAGAATCAAATTTTTCATTTCTTCTGAGAGTCAGATTCACTGAAAGTGTTATGAGTAATACGCATGGTTTTTCATTAATGAACTGATGTTTACTTAATTCCTGTCTTCCATTGCACTTGTTCCCTTTGACTCAGAAATGTTAAAATAGGTAAAGTATTTTCTAGAAAACCTGATAATAGTAATTTATGCAAAATTGACCTGTGATGCATTGTGACATCTCTATTTGAGCAGTTATACTAAAGACCAATCGAAGAACCTATGTCTTTAGAAGGAAGTAATATTTACCAAGTAACTGTTGATAATTCTTGCTTAAGTTGGTGCTGTGAGGCAGGGATTTACATTAAGGATATAGCTGCAACAGTAAAATATTTTCACACGTATGTGTATTACAAAGCTGGGGGGCCATAATAAAAAGCCAGTTCTTTATTTGAGCCCATATACTTGGTACAGTAGGCATGGGGAGTGCTGTCAGTTGGCAGCCTGGCATGCACAAGCCACACTTTGGACTGGGCAAGACTCTGGTCAGGGGTGTCTGGGAGAGTACCCAGTGGCACAGAGGCATGGTGTGGCATGGCCCAAAAAGGATTTCCTGCCGTAATCTCAGACTAAAACCCAGTTCCTTATTTGGGCCTGTGTACTTAGTACAGTGTCTGCAGGGGCTGTCAGTTGGTAGCCTGGCATAGCCAAACCATGTTTTGGGCCAGGCAGGACTCTGGTCAGAGATGTTATAGCCACCACCTCAGCACTACTTTTCCCCTTAGACTTGCCTTCCATGGAATCCTGTCCATCAGTTCCCTGAGTATGTTAAAGTCTGATTTTTCTCAAGCCTACTTCCTTTATTCTACTGCTCTCTTTCCTTCCTTCCTTCTTTTCCTTAAGATCCTTAACTCTCTCATTTCATGGTCACTGGGTGTGTCTACATGAGGTGCTTTACTGTGCAGTAGTGTAGTTTACTGCACAGTAAGTGCATGTGTCTACACATGTGCAGACTGTCTAGTTAATGACACTACTCATGAGTAAATTTGCTATCTGCAAATGAAAATAGTAAATTTGCTCACAAGTACTAACTGTGCAGTAATGTACTTGTAGATGCCAACTGGGAGCAGATTTGCTCCCAGTCAGCTCTGCTACTAGGAGGCCAGCCTGAGACTAGCCCCAGGGCTCTGGGCTGGGCTGACTCTATGCCTGCCTCAGGCCCTTAAAAACCTGCAAGCATTTTGAGCCCTGGGGCACTTGCAGGCAGCCCGAGGCCACTCCAGGCTCCTGTACACCCTGGGCAGGCCACAGGCTAGCCACACCAGCCTGCCTACACTCCAGCACTGCTGCCTGGCACTGCAGTGCTGCGCACCTGCCAGGCCCACACTATCCACAGCAGCACCCTGGAGGCCATGGGCGACTGGTGCCTCTTGAGCTAGGGGGGACATGTGACTTGCAGCCAATATCACTGACCAAAAAGTGGCCACGCCACTTCTGGAAGTCCCGTGGCCACTTTTGCTGGTGGACCCACTCCCTGGCTGGCACTTCCACCTGCCCCACTACCCATTGCCTAAACAGGGAGAGCAGCCAGACAGGGAGTGCACTAGCACTCTCTGGGGGTGCATGTGCACCCCTGTGTGCCCCCTAAGCATTGCCACAGGGGAAGACCATCCACAGTTTAGGGTACAAACCCAGCAAACTTTCTTCATGAGCCATTGCATCATGAGCTGGAAGTGCTTGGTAGCTTGCTGTTCTAAATAGCAAATTTGCTGGTGTATATTTTAGATTATTTTAAGGGTGCTACAGGGAGATCACAATACTTGTATTGTTGCGTATGAACACTCTTTAATCATGTATTAAATAAACCCAGAGATTTAAAATAGGAATCCATGGTGTTAAAAACATTGACCTGTTGTGATCTTCGAGTTCTTTGCAACAGAAGAATTTCTAGTATTTTTCCATAGTCAAAAAATGAAAAGTAAGAGCTGGCATTTTCCAAGGAGTCCCTTGACCCTAATGAAGGGTGCATTAAGTCTAAAAAGGGGCACTTTAACCAAAGCTCATTTGACGAGTTTTAGTTAAAACACCCCTGCTGCCATTTTGAAACACGGGACGCTGAATACACGTGATGCTGCAGCACACTGAAGAGTTCTAATTGGAATGCTCCAGAACGCATTGGAGCACCTGTCTAGGCACCCTAGGCTTCCATCTCTGCCCATCAGCCCTTGCTTCCCATTCCAGGCGGTAAGGTAGCACAGCCCACAGCAGTACAGGAGTGCCTGGCATGATTGCAGTAGAGTGGGTGGGAGGCTTCCCATGTGTACGGTGCAAGGTGGAGATGAGGTCCAGTGGGGCCATAGCTCACACTAGCATAGCCCATGTGGCATGCAGGCCTCAGCCACTTTAAAGTTGGACAGTCCTGTACTAGGGGGTAACCAGTAAGATTTGTTTAGACACTAGTGTCTACCTTAGGCCTTTGTGAGGTCTACAGAAATGTCAACAGACAAAGGCAAAATATTGGTGTACATCTAACAGATAGTGGGTTGATTCAGACATTTAGTCTAAGAAGATTTTTAGAGTGTGAGTCTTTTTGACAAATCCTAGAAGTCCTCAGTATCTTTAGGTGGACAAGTGTGAAATACACAAAATAAGAATATATAGCTAGATACTCGGAGAATTTTCATTCTCATCTTAAATTCAAGACCATAAAAACATTTGATATAATTAAAAGGTAGGAAAATTCATAGCCAAAATGGGAAAGTAGTGTAGTGTAATTAAACTAGAACTCTTGACCACAGGAAAGTGGAGACCAAAAATCAGATGATCCCAAAAGGGATTGGATATTTATATAGGCATCAAAAATAGCCAGAACTATAATTACTAAGGAAAAGTGTGGAATCAAAATAGGCCTGTGCTTTAGGTTCTAATCACAGGATGAGATCTTGTCCTGTATCGGCTAGGGTTTTTATGCTTTCCTCTGGAGCATTCTCTGAGAATTGCCAGAGCCAGATATTAGCATGAATGGATCAAGGAGCGATTCAAAATGTCAAGTTTTATATTCCTCTCCTGTAGAAGGGATTCTAGGTTCCTACATGAGTTTGTTTGCTGAGACAGGAGCATGGGAAGAATAAAGAGATTATTAATAACAACGGTGGGGGGGAAAGAGTTTTTTGGAGCAGAATGAATTAAAATGATGTGGAGATGGAGATCTGTGTGTATATTTAGTTTGCTTTTTGTCTCTCATCATCTTGCTATTTTATACTGACAAAGTTATCCCTCCCCCAAACTTTCTTTCTATGCTTACACCAATTTGCATATTTTGTAGAGCAATAATCTGTTAACAACATTCCCAACTACCACTGGAAAAAAAATCCTACCACTTGTGAGCCAGTGTGTGTAATATTTAATTTGCTGCTTGTGGAAAAAGCATAATGGTAATCTATAGTGCAAGAAATAGGACCCAAAGGACAAATTTTGAGCATAAAATGTCCAACATCTTTTCCCATTTATATGTTTTGTCCAATAGTAGATATTATCAGACGTAGCTTGCTTCTCACTTATTCTTCCTTGGATCATCATGGTTACCATGCTACTTTTTATACTGCATCCATTTAAGATGCAAGATATTCTTGCATTCAAGAACGTTATCCCAACTACATAGCTGGATCAAAGTAAACAAACTTCCTGGCCAGCTCTCCTCTATTTCTTGGACATGCAATGTAGAGTGGCAATCCCACAGGCAACCAGAATTGCTAATTCCCGAGAATGAAAAATTTGCCAGATTAGAAGATCTGTCTGGTAAAATCTAGTTTAAGGTGTAAAAAGTGTCACTACACAAAATTTACCAAGTAGCACACAGAGTAAACCAATACAGGATCAGTAATGCATATACTTCGTTGCTCCAACAACAAAAATCACTAAAGTTATCAACAGTGCTTGCCAATCATCAGCTATTTTGTCCAAGGAGACAACAGAGCAGCAGGGACATTTACTCACTGTTGTATAGCACTTAAGGGAAGGATCAGGCACCCTTTAATACAATGGATGGAGATGACCGACGCAAGTATTAGCAAAGCAACTATTACCTTTTCAACCAGCAGCGATTCTCCCATGTAACCGGGAGGTGGGGGCGGCAGCACGCGGATTCACTAGCGACTTCCAATTTACACCACTTACATAATATTGTGGGCTCGACTGAGCATTCTGCCCTTTTGGTAAAAAGGTAGAAACAAAAGGCAAAAAGACAAGACAACTTATCTACTTTGAAAAAGTAAATTTATTTTCATTCCTTTAAATTTTTCTACTGTAGTGTTAGCACTTAACATAAGCATCACTCTTCTACTTTCCTATTTACAATCCATTGTAATGTATACTCTACAAATACAATACATATTTTTTTTCAGAAATGTACGGGGAAATGCACAGTTTTTTAAGGTTTAAAAAAATGACAAACTCATCTGTACAGGATTCTCAAAATTTATCACCCAATATGTAAAATTTATACAAGGCATTATCCACACAGCTCTGGAAGGGCATATGCTACACTGACAAAGCAGCAAACTTGCAGAAATACAATAAAATACAGAAAATAAAGTATTCTGGGTCACCAGATAAACAATTAAGAGTTAGTACCATTGAAGTCGTAAATTTAGCAATACCCATATTTTCTAGAAATGTGATCACAAACCTGGAGAATGCTCAAATATTAAACATTATATACACAATGAGGTAAATGTACCTTGGTCTTTTAAGAGGTAATTTAAGTTTAAAGCAACTGACATATTGAAGCTTTTCTTTTACATGTAAAAGTGTCAAACACCTTGTAATCATTTCAATGGCACAAGATAAAGGATCTAACTAAAAATGGATTTCATGGCACTCAACTCACAAAACCATTATTTCATAAAAAAAAATAAAAAATAGCCTCTCGCGCCACTAGATAGACCTAAGTCTTCAGAGTCAATCCCACTACCCCTATTTACAAAGTCTATTAAGATTACAAGCAAAAAAGTTTCAGTTGGTGGTGAAAGTGTGCCAGTGCTGCTTAGATAGCTTCAATAACATCCCAGAATTACAGCTTTCAAGGAAGAAGGGTTCCTGAAGAATTCCAGCATTCCAAAAAAGGACATTTTGAGGCTTTTTAGTACCAGACCATTTCCAACGTCCCTTGGAATATGTCCATATTCATCTGGTCACAAGTCTGTAATTTGAAGTGAGGCTTCAATGCTACTAAAATGTCAAATTGATGAAATCTGTGAACCTTGAAGTGAATGTATAATGCATGTATATATACAGTGAACATTTGCATCAGTATTTCTCATCAGAAATTGTTTTGGTATATCCTTGAAATGATACAAAATTAATCTTTTGAGTGCTAAAATAGTTTGGTCCCCCTGGCTTTCCAAGAGCAGATCTAGTGATATTACAGTTTTAATTTAAAAAATAGATGTGCGCCTGTGTGCACATATATAGATATATGATTTTACACAGGTAATATATAAAAAGCTACATAATATATACAGACACCTACTCATAAAAGGTGTTCAGATGATAAAATGAAAAACAAGAACAAAGCTTAAGCTTGTGATGTCATCAGAACCCAGGATACATACAGTTTTATTCACAATTTTCCTATTCTGCATTGTATCATTATATAATTTTCTTCCCCAAATAATTTCCATTCAAATACTAAAATTCATTACCCTAACCCCCTTCTGTGCAATTTTTGTAAGAATTTATAAAGCTTGACAACGATTGCTACTAGTTTTCAAGAAAGTTATGGCTAATGGGACAAAAAGATGACATACAAAACTGAATTACACTAATCAGTTGTAGGGTAACTTGCATGCTACAGTCCTGTACTACTGCTCTAGACATTTACTTTTAAGAATGATAGAGTTCTTTTTATTTTACCATGGAAGTATTTAAAATGTTCTGAAATCAAAGTTGTGAAATACTTCACAGTTTTTATAAAGGTCAGTACTGGTGGATTTTTCAATTTGTCCTCCTAAAAAGATCATCTTCTCCCCACTAATGAAGTACAGAATAGAAAAGTATATAGCTTCATTTTTTAAGAATGGCATAAAAAAAAAAACAAAAAACTTTTCCCATGGGTGGATCCTGGATCATGGTGACAGGGGCGCAACAGCTATATCCCACTCTTGACAGTGGGATATATGCCTGGTGAAGACACATCGTTGTGCATGTGCCATACACCAGAAGGACATGTGGCTGCAGTCCCTTGCTATGATCCTGAATACCACCCAGTGAGCTCTTAGAGCCCACTGGCATGTCAGCACAGCTGCAGCTGGACTGCCACATGTGCTGTGATCTCTGAGATCACAATGAGCCTTGAAGCTTGCAGCTCTCCCCCTTCTTCCTCACCCCAGCAATGTACAGCCAAAGTGTGCATGTGTGTTTGGGGGGGGGGGGTGGAGAGTAGGGGAGAGCAAATGAATCACCTCTCTGCACTGGATTTACCTCTGCCTATTTCTATAAAAGCGGTAGGCCAAGTACAAGTTCACACAGGGCTATTCACACAGGTCAATTCAAAACACAAAAGTTCATTTGGTTCCTCTTCAAATTTTTGATGGGAAAAAAAAAACAAAACAAAACACGTTGAAATTTGGCTCTTGCCATAATTTTTCCCTCAGTAGCATCCCTGCCTACTCCCCCCTCCCCTCCCCCACTGCCACCTCACTGATGACCAATCTTAAAGAAAAAAACTGTTTACTCAAAATTTGTTAAAAAGTGGATACTAGGTAGATTTGGCGCAATGAACAGGTTTAAACATTACCTCTGGGGTCACTTTTAGCAGTTGTTTTTGGAAATTCACAGTGATATGCATTTTAATTGATGGAGTCCAGGTATGCATACACTGACTGACCCTATAAAAAAATCTGACTGAGTCCAGGCACATGCAAGTGTGATCAATGAGGGCAGATCCCATGCCAACCAGATAAGGTCAAACACACCAACCTGATAAACCTATGTGGGCTCAGATCCAAAGTCTCTCTGACAGGAACTTTGCTTTTCTGTCAGATTCCATCCCACAGTAGGCCATGGCTGCAGTTAAACAGCAACTGATGGGTAAAAATGTGTTAGCAGTTGTAATTCCAAGCCCCTCAGAGGTCCACAATTCTATGCTGTACAACTCCCACTTCCAAGAAAACATTAAACTAGGAAACATACAAACTATGAAACAGTGAAGGCTGCTATTGCACACCAATAAAAGCAAGGAAGTCAAAGGAAAATATTACACCCTGCCTATCACTACATAGACCTTTTTCACCCAGGCACCCACCTAATTACTACTACCATTTTGCATACATAAAGGACCCAACATAGTAACCTTAACACTAGGGGTGTGCAAACCGGGCTCTATGTGAATCAGATTTGGACTCAGCCCGAATCAGGGACACTGATTCGATTAGTTGATTTGGATCACTGTCCTTGATTTGATTCGGCCGAATCCAAATCTGAAGATTCAGTGCAGATTCAGAGTATCAGCAATTCGGACACAGACACAGCTTTAAATGTTTTTTCTACATACCTCGGAGTACCAGCATGGCTCATGATTGCTGTGATGCTGGGGTGGATGGAGCATCCCACAGGAACATGGGGAACCCTCCCCGTACTCGGCGGCGAACCCAGAAGTGGACCGGAAGTAATTGTGGTCTACTTCTGGGGCTGCTGGGGTCCCCCCAGGTCAGCAATCTGCCATGGGGGGGACCCCGGGTGCCCCCCCACACCCAGGAGGCACCAGTCACTGAGGGGGGGGAGCACGGGGGGCCCCCCTGTGTGCTCCCCGGTGGACCCAGAAGTGGACCAGAAGTCCCACCATGTTCCTGTGGGGCACTCCATGAGCCCCAGCATCGCAGCATTTACGAGCCACTTGCTACCTAGAGGTATGTAGAAAAAACATTTAAAGCTGTGTCTATGTCCAAATCACCAAACCTTTCCAAATCTCTGAAATCAATTTGGAGGGTTCCGATTTGATTCAGAGAGATTAAAGGGTCCTCCGATTCAATCTGGATTCAGAGATTCAACCACTGAATTAGGCTGAATCTGCACTGAATCAAATCAGAGACTGAAGCTTTGCACAGCCCTACTTAACAGCACTATGGCTGAACAGTACACTATCTCCATGCAACTGAAGCTTCAGAAGAAATCTTAAATGGCTGTATGCATAAGGGTAAAATACAAGCAGAGTTAATGTTGCAGTGTCTGGCATCTGAGTAGTGGGGTTAATAAGATGTGTGCGTCTGAGAGTGACCAAAAGGTTATAAGCATTAAATGGCATAATTTCTAAGAACTTGGGAATGCATGCGTCTCGCCTGTGTTGTACATAAGAGTCCCAATGATTTTTTTTTTTTGCGCAACAGTCAAATTGGTAGTAGGCAGACTAAACTATACCTACTATCCTGAAGCTTAACCTCCCCTGAAAAAGTTTTTAAGACCGCTAATTCCTCCTCGACTTCTGGTTTTTTATGCACCATAAAATGTTGTTCATTGAGAAAGTGGGTCACAAAATCGTTATATTAAGTTCGTTAAAATTCTGTGATAGTCTGTAGAATTTAGGTAAATCTTGAGTAAAGCTCTGCATATTTTTTCCGGGTTCTTATGACAACACAAACCTGCTTAACTTTGCTCTTGTAGTTATTATGAGGGTTTTAGAACCTTCTGGTGTTTGTATCCAAAGACTTGCAGCTTGTCATTTTCAGTCTGAGACATATACACAAAGTATATGAATGTATAATTTATAAGCAGGTTTTAACTTTCTAAAAATCAAGCCCAAACATTACATATAATTACAGATTCAGTTAACTCTTATTTGCAAATAATACTGATTCTGAGCAAAAAAAAAAAAAAAAAGGCTTTGCAGAACTGCACAAAAAGTAAGTTTTTCACAAGTGGCAAAGAACAACCCCCTTTTTCTTAAAAAGCCATTAGCCCTTCTGCTACTTCACATAGATAAAGGTACTACCTGCTTTTTAAGAATGCCACTTGATTAAAACAATTCTTCTTAGATATAATTACAACTCACGGCATGTGACATTTATAGAACAGTATATGACAGTAAATAAACTAATTCCTTAAGTGGTTTAAGAAACAATTTTGTTAAAAGAAACATATTCCAAGAAGAATGTAACTATACTGAATAATGTGAATTATGTCTTTAGCCAAGCAACAAAGTAACTGAATTTTTGAACTCTTAATTTTGAAACCAAAAGTACCATAGACTGTTATGTTCCCACTGATTTGCATTAGAAAGACTCAAAAGTGGCACTTACTGGTAAAGTACAATCTATTTTGAAGGCAATGCAATGTTCTGAATAAGTGAAAGAGCAGTAATAGTATAGAAAAAGATTGCATAAATGATGTTCCCCACAACTAAAAGAGGTCATTTTTGTAAATCAAGGTAAGTGTCCAATAGATGTAACCATGGTAACTAGAAAGGTACACTGTAATACTACATTCAAAATCTGAATCAAAGATGTCTTACAGTGGTTTAGAATACTCAATGTACCAAATCAGGAATAAATCATTTAAACCCCCGATGCACTGTATACAGTTTAATGAACCAGTTGCACTATCTTAGAAACAATCTTTGTATTTCCAGCAGTTAACTAAAAGTTAAGACCAGCAATCAACTTTTAAAATCAAGGTTACATGTTAATAAAAATAAGAGGCTACACAATATTTTATAAGTGTCCTGGGAAGGAGGTGTTCATAGTGCACAGAAAGAACTCAACATAATAGTTTACCATGTCCACAAGAACCCTGGGGCTAATAAATGACGTTCCTATGAAGTATCAAAAGGCATCAATAACCTTCTGTTCCCTCAGTGAGGTAGAACAATTAACCTTCTAAGCACGCCACCCAGGTGCAGATATGGATCTGTAGAGTGTTTTTCAGTAGCAAATCTAGGATTACATTTTTATGCCTTCCTGTTGACTGAGCTGTGATAATGTTTTCTTAATACGTAAAGCTGTTAGCCTGGCTGCTCCATTGGCATACCAACATTCTCGCATAATTTTTGCCATTACTCGTAAAGCCTGTAAGGAGAGAGACAGAAAAGAAATATATATTTTTCTATCTCAATTACAAATCAGTGTTATAGCTTAACCTCTTAAGAATTCTAGTTTTTGAAATTCTTATAATTTATATATCATACTAGCACGAAAGTATATTCTGTTGGGAATTCCAGATTCTCATTTCACTGAAGAAAAAAAACAGGTTTCTGATGGTTATTCTTAGTCTAGTACAGCTATTAGGGTCAGTTAAAATACAATTTTTTAAATAAAAAATAAGCTGAAGTTTGAAGATCTGAGAGAGACATGAATATGTACTTTTAGTTTTTGTACTTCCAGTTGAAAAAGACAGAGAGAGGAGAAGCATCCAGACACCACCTTGAATTAGATAAGATACTCCAGTGCAGTCTACCAGAAATGTGATTAATAGCATCCTTCAGTTGTCAACACCTTTAATTATGAGAAGCCTATTTCATGTACAAGATGCTAGAAATTTAACTCAGGGGAAATGAATGATAATTAGCAATGTTTGCTATAACAATTTTGGAGACCTACTGCAGACTGTTTAAGAATAAAATAAGAACAAGTCATTCTGGAGATCGCAGGCGAATTGAGTTAACCCTATTAAGAGATGACTATGTAAGTTCAATAAAAAACAGTATTAGAAATAATATATTAATAGTAGGTCTGATGAACGATTAAAAAAATAATCACAATTAACTGGAATTTTAAATCTCACAGTTGTTTAACTGTGCTGAGTAGCAGCCTCTGCTGCTGCTTAGCGTGGGTGGGCGAGTCTGCGGCAGGTTGAGATTGTGGCTGCGCACCTGGTCCAGCTGGTCCAGAGCTGGTCTGCTCCGCTGTTCAAAATGATGTGCGCGATTAATGCGATTAAAAAAATTAACGAATTGTGTTTTGCATTAATTGCACAAGTTAACTGCAATTAACTGACAGCCCTAATTAACAGTCAATTAGCCAAGACCTATGACAACTAGAAAATAAAAACCGTACAGTTTGTCCCTGGAAGACAGGTTATCCATAACCTTCATTTCTAAATCTTGTATGTGGCCCCTTGATTCTGGGTTTCTTATATGAAATTAAAGTCAGAATGCTCTTGATCCATTCTAGTGATGGATGTTCTATAAAATACCCAAGACAGGAAAAGCTCACAGTTCTAATTCAGCAAATCAAAAGCACCTGGTTAACTTTATGGCACATGAGTTGTGCTACAGACTTCACTGGGAATTCTTACATATTTAAATGCTTTGTTGGACTGAGAATTAAGTCCTGAAATTAACACATTGTAGCAACAAAAACATGACACCAGTGACATACCAGTGAGAATTTAGGCTAGGGACAGAAATTACACATAAACCAGTGTAAGTGATTGGAAACTGGTTCAAATCTGTAACCCAACAAGTTCAGTGCACATAAACTACTTTCAAAATGGCTGAAACCAGTTTAAGATAAACCTGGATGGATTTAGAATCAGTCTTGACTGATTTAGGTTAAATTGGTTTGTGGAACTTCTGTCCCAGATCCCCTCCAAATTCAAGTTAAATTTGAGTTTCCCAGTTTCCCAGGATGCTTTGCACCTCCCCTCCAAACCCCACTTTGCAGGGAAGGCAAACTAAGCTTGGTTCAAGCTGTCTGCTCCAGTAAAGCAGGGAGGCAAGCTCTTGTGCCCCTGGCTTCTGGCCTGGGCCACTGCAGGCATGTGGCTGCATTTCCAGAATCAAAAGTGAATGTCTGTTCACTTGCTTAATGGTTCAATCTACGCAGCTTAACCTGTGAAGATGAACTGATTCAGCCTTAGGTTTTTTTACTACTTGTACTTTGCCTTAAACTGCCATGGTAGCAGTGATGAATCTTACCATTACTAAACCACCAGAAACTGCCTCTGCCATCTGCTATTTTTCACAGTATATACAGCATATAACAACAATTCTGAAGATGTAAATAGTAAGGAGACTGGGTGAGCAGCAGTAAGTTTAATGCGTTAAGATACTGGAGACTTAATGATTGGTTTTTGTACTTCCAGTTGAAAAAGAAAGAATGAAGAGAAGAATCCAGTCCTCTGCATTTTACTCACAGAATTTAAAGCTTCATTTGAAGTACTGTATTTATATTCAACCAACAGTAACAAACCTCAATGGAATTAAGCAAAAGAAAACTAAAGCCATTTTACTTCTGAATGACAGCCCACAACCCACACAGAGGTTTAATGAGCTTTAATATTTCGAGCATAATGAACTTTCTTAACTCTCCTCATGTAAAGAGTTAGTTTTTTAGTCAAATTCACATAAAAGTATCCCTGCCTCATTTTCCATTTAGTTCAAAGACTTTATTTTGACCTCTGAAGTTTTCTAGACATTCATTTTAAAGAAAGCTTTGACTGATAACAGAAAATAACAATTAGTAAATAATCCACAATTATACATTTTTGCAACTATTATAATCTCGGGACCATGTGGCAAACAAAATCTTGCCTCAAGTACTGAATTTTTAAAAATTTCACTGAACACATTACATTTTGGATACAAATTTCTCTCACATAATTTCTTCTTAAAAATGGTCTATAAAAGTATTATGCTAGAACTTTTTGCCAAAAGAGCTACTGCCAGCTGAGCCACTTCAGTACTAGTCCTAGATTAAGCAAGAGTCTGGTAGCTTTCTTTACTTCTGCCAGTATGTCACTGATGTCATGTTTTTGTTGCTACAATGTGTAAGCATAGACAGAGTCAGCAAATGGAAAATGTGGATTTTCCATTACATGCATTTTCTCATACTTTTAAGGCTACAAGCCAGTAGAGATTTTCTTTGTTCCTTGGTATAATGTATTCCAGGCAACTGTCAGGAATTTACATGATTCTGGAACAACAGACTAGAAAACCTGCCTCTGGAACATCTGTTACTCAGTGAGTTCTGTTTGAATTATAAGTGATGACATATGTGTATCTGTTGATATTTCCCAGATAACTGGGTATTGTCATTTATACTCACATATGAACTTCAGTTATTGTTGAAAGGAAGGATCTTAGAACGGTCTTGTGGAAAACTTAACTAGCCTTGCTAAACATGTTGAATCTCAGCATACAAATCTCATTAACAAAATAATACTGTGTAATCAAAAACACAGTGATCCAAGCCGCTTATTGTCAAAACACATTTCATTGTATTCTGATTTTGTTGAATGCAGACATCAAAATTAATCACAGCTTCAGTTTATACTTATTTTTGTTTTAGCACACTTAGTAATATTCACCTCACAGCTTTGCCATCTATTGGGAATATTGGGCCTTAGCTTCTGCTCACAAACAACCTTCCTCATTTCTTCAACAGAGGGATCTGATGGGACTAGGTCATAGTATGGTAACTGGTAATCTTCATGAATTCCTGTAAATGTTAAAGAATTATTAAATGCAAGAACAGATGAGTCTTTTTATTATTTTTTTCTGCTGAACACTTATCTTTCATATAGTATTTTTTTTACCAGCAGACCTGAAAGTTTTTTTTATAAAACAAAGGTAGCATCACCATCCCATTTTACAGATTGAATTACTGTACTTACTCAAATACAAGGCTAGTCCCCCATAATTAGATTCCATATACAGAAAATGTATAAATGTTGTAATTTTCCGGGTATAGAATCTAATTATTGGAGTTTTCCCTTGAATTCATCATGGTCCCACTGCTACAGCAAGGAAAATAAATCTGGGAGGGGTCAGATAGCCCTGTTTCCCTCTGCCTCCTCCCAAATTCTTCCACTTGCAGCCCCTTTCCCCTCCTTCCTTACTGTCAGACCTTGATCTCCTTAAGCCCATAGGCAAATTTGAAAACAGTGACCTGGAAGTAAACATATATGTAATCATTTGCACATAGGCAAGTTATTAGGGGTACCCATAGACTTAGTTATGGAATCCAGCATTGATGCATTTACCTTTTTTACAACTGCTGCATGTTTTAATGCAGGTACTCCATAAACATACTTTTAAGCAGCTCTTTTGTACCTATTTATATATAACACAAACCATGCATAAAAATCCCAAGTCAAAAGGCTTCCAATTCACAATATAGTTAATTGGGCTGGGCCCCACCAGAGTAAACAGTGTTTCAAGCCAAGGTGACCCCACAAGACTCAGCACTCCAAATACCCACCCATAAAGGATCTATGTGCTAATTAGCCCCCCACCCCCACCACCACTTGTGACTGGAACCAGGCATTCTTGTCACAAGTCCTGGAATCCTCCAAAAAATGTATATGCAGAGAAAGTGCAGAATAATAACCTGGTGTGGCTCCACCTCATGGAGGATGGGGCCACACTAAGGATATGCAACATGTAGTGAGAGGGGCCAGAGGCATTCTGGATGAACTGTTTGGTGATGTCTGCCACATGTTTAAGGCTGAAGAAACAGGAATCATTGGAAAGGGAAAATAAATGTGTAGCTCAGCTGTGGGAGTGAAGAAGTTGAAATGTATTCAGAGTAGTGGCTCACCATGACTCTAAAAAAAACTTGATACCAAGAGAGACTGTACGATATAGAATCATAGAAAATTAGGGTTGGAAGGGACTCAGAAGGTCACCTAGTCCAACATATCCCCAACTAGATCATCCCAGTCAAACCTTTGTCTAGCAGAGTCCTGAAAACCTCAAAGGATGGAGAATCCACCACCTCTCTGGGTAACCTGTTCCAGGGTTTTACTACCCTCCTAGTGAGAAAATTTCTGCTGGACTCTCTCCAATTTTTCCACATCCTTTCTGTAGTGTGGGGACCAAAACTAAACACAGTACTCCACATGTGGCCTCACCACTGCTGAATAGAAGGGAATAATCACTTCCCTTGACCTACTGGCAACAAAGCTACCAATGCAGCCCAGTATGACGTTAGCCTTCTTGGCAACAAGGGCACACTGATGGCTCATATTCAGCTTACTGTCCACTGTAACCCTCTGGTCCCTTTCTGCAAAGCTGTTGCCTAGCCAGTCAGCCCCCAGCCTGTACTGGTGCATTGGATTCTGTCCTAAGTGCAGGACTTAGCACTTGTCCTTGTTGAACCTCATGAGATTCTTTTTGGACCAATCCTCCAATTTGTCCAAGTCACTCTGAATCCTAGCCCTACCCTCCAGCATATTACCTCGTCACATCAGTAGATAAGTAAGGCTAATAGCCACATTCTTTCCTGCATTAGTAGATGCATCATGAGCAGGTCTAGGGAGGTGATATTTGCCCTCTATGCGGCATTGGTGAGGCCGCAGCTGACATACTGCATCCAGTTTTGGGTGCCACACTTCAAGAGGGATGTGGATAACCTGGAAAGGGTTCAGAGGAGGGCTACTCATATGGTTGAGGGCCTGTGGGTAAGATCCTATGAAGACTGGTGTAGTGCACGAAGACTGGAAGAAGGCCAATGTGGTGCCTATCTTCAAGAAAGGGAGGAAAGTGGATCCGGTAAACTATAGGCCCATCAGCCCGACTTCTATCCTGGGGAAGATCTTAGAAAAGTTTATTAAAAAGAAGCCATCCTTAATGGACTGGCCGACGCCAACATCCTGAGGGATAGCCAGCATGGGTTTGTTGCGGGTAGGTCTTGCTTAACCAATCTCATTTCCTTCTATGACCAGGTTACCCATCACCTGGACAAGGGAGAAGAAATTGATGTCATATCTTGACTTCAAAAAAGCCTTTGATCTGGTATCCCATGATCACCTCTTGGCGAAACTGGCCAATTGTGGCCTTGGGTCCACCATGATCCGCTGGCTGGGAAATTGGCTCCGTGGTCGGATCCAGACGGTAGTAATTGATGGAAGTCAATCATCATGGTGCCCTGTGACCAGTGGGGTCCCCCAAGGCTCTGTCCTTGGACCCATATTGTTCAACATCTTCATTAATGATGTGGACATTGGAGTCAAGCGGACTGGCCAAGTTCGCCAATGACACCAAACTTTGGGGCACAGCATCCACACCAGAAGACAGGGGGGCGATCCAGGCTAACCTGGACAGGCTTAGCAAATGGGTGGACAAGAACCTGATGGTTTGTAACACTGAAAAATGCAAGGTTCTCCACCTTGGGAGAAAAAACCTGCAGCATCGTTATAGACTCAGCAGTGCTACACTGGCTAGCGCTACGGAAGAACGACTTTGGAGTCATCACTGACCACAAGATGAACGTGAGCCTGCAGTGTGATGCCGCAGCTAGTAAAGCGACCAAATGCTGGCTTGCATCCATAGATGTTTCTTAAGCAAATCCCAGGAGGTCATTCTCCCCTTGTACTTGGCCTTGGTGAGGCCACAGCTGGAGTACTGCATCCAATTTTGGGCTCCACAATTCAAAAGAGATGTGGAAAAGCTTGAGAGTCCACAGAAGAGCCACGCGCATGAACAGAGGTCAGGAAAACAGACCTTATGACGACAGCCTGAGAGCCATGGGGCTCTTTAACCTGGAAAAGCGCAGGCTTAGGGGTGATCTAATGGCCACCTATAAGTTTATTGAGGTGACCACCAGTATCTGGGGGAACGATTGTTGGCCAATGGCTCTACAATCGCATCAACCAATTTCCTTAGTACCCACAGGTACATCCCATCTGGCCCCATGGACTTGTACTCGCTCAGCTTTTTAAAATAGTCCCTAACCTGTTCTTTCACCATTGAAGGCTGCTCACCTCCAGAAACTGTGCCGTCTCCTGCAGCAGCATGGGAGCTGACCTTGCCCATGAAGACTGAGGCAAACAAGGCACTAAATACTTAAATATCTCATCCAGATGGGCTGCACTAACCTATTCTTATGTCAGATTTCCATCAGCATCTTGGCCTTTTTGGCTAAGATCAAACGTAGCAGATACAGACCCAGAGATCCCCGCACCTGCTGGATTGCCAACCAGGGCCTGCAGATGGCCCTCCAAGCAAGATAGATTGGCCCAGATATGATAAACAATGGTGGACCCCAATGGAACCCAGGTCTACCATGGTACCCCAAAAGATAGCGGTGGACCCCCCCAGACAGGAATGACCCCTGAAAGAAGGATCTCTGGACCCCAGCAATGAGGGAGCCCCATATAATGAGACCCTCTCAGACAGCAAAGAACCTCAGACTGTAGAGGACCTCAGATGGAGGACCCCCCCCTCAGATGTCAGGGGACCCTGGAAGACAAGGGACTGCCCTGGGTGACCCTCAGACAATAAGGTACCTCCCAGACATCAGAGGACCACCCCCCAGATAACAAGGGACCCTCTCCCCCTGCCCCAGACAGCCCATTCCAGATGACAAGGGACAGACCTCTCCTGGACAATGGAGGACGTACCCTGGACATCAGAGGACCCCACCTGGATGAGGGACCTTCTCTCTCCACTCCCCTAGAGACGCTATGGATCCCAGCCATGCCTGACCCCTCTTGCTGGAAGCAAAGGTAATGGAGCAGAACCAGACTCTGGTCTAATTCATCTCCCCTTCCCTTTCCCACAAAAGCTACTCTACCCCCTCTACTATCAATCTAGAAAGTACAAGACTTAAAATGATCTCCAGAAGCACCTGAGGTACATCCACCAGGTACCTGGCTTTCTTCTGCATCCTCGGAGAGAGACGCTTCGATGTGTTGAAGCAACTGAAAAAGAATTAGAAGACATGCCAGGGCTGGGGAGTAGCATAAAGGCCCACGGCCGTAAGGCCCACCACCCAACCCACTCCAGTAACCCGTAATGGTCATGGTGAGACGACCCATGAAGCTAGCAACACAATCAGCAACCACAGACCAGATGACAAGGGATCCCCCTGCAGTGAGGCCTGCCCCAACGCAGGACCCCACCCCAACCAGACATGACCCCAAGCTCACAGCAGCCCAGATCAAGAAGTCCCAGTCACCTGAAGCCACCAGCCAACCTCTCTAGGCTGCCCCCAAACCACAGAGAGCGCCCAACCCTTGCAGAGGCTGCCCACACCCTGTCAAGCCACCTGAATGGAAGAGCTCTCCAAGGCCACTACCTTTGAGGCACTGGAAGCCTCAGTGACCCAGCTCACTGAAGAGCTGTTAGCAGCTGCTTGACCCTGGCAACCCCAGGGAAGCAGTGGCCTGGCAGCCAGACCAGCATCGTACCAGCACTGCCCATGAAGATGTCCTCAGTGCCAGTGCTGTGACCTGGAGGCAACTTCCAGGATCCAGAAGCTGTACCAGGTCAACCACCCCAAGGCAATGTGGGAGATCCTGAAGAGATCCTCAGCATTCTGCCAGACCCCCTGGGAGACCCTGTTCACCTATTTCAATGGTGTATTCATTCAACGGTATCTTCAACCTCCAGACAGAAACCGTTGCCCCATGCCCTGCATCCATTGGACCCCTGACTCCCGTTGGCTCTGCAGAGAGATTCGAGGCAGACTTTTCCTCCAAGGAAGTGGAGGCCCATGTGAGCAAGACCAGGGAGACTGCACCTGGCAAAGATGGCATTAGGTATAGCCTATTGAAGAAGAGAGACCCAGGTTACCTCATCCCAATGCTGCTCTTCAACTAGTGCAGAGAGTTCAGCTGCATGCCCAGCTTCTGGAAGAAGGGAATGGAGGCATTCATACACAAGTGGGTGAGCTGAACGACCTGAGCAACTGGAGACACATGGCTCTGTGCTCCATAATCTATAAGCTCTGTGCCAGCTGCTTTGTGGCCCAGATCACCAACTGGGCAGTGAGCAAGGCCATCAGCCTGAGCCAGAAGGCCTTCCTGTCAAACAAAGGCTGCTATGAACACAACTTCACACTCCAGATTATGCTGGATGACACTCAGGAGGGCCAGAAAGCAGTGTGCAGTGGTGTGGCTGGACATCTCCAAAGCCTTTGGCTCCATGCCCCACTGTCACATCTTTGACACACTCCGGAAGCTCAGGATGCTGGATGACACCATTGATTTTGTGCAGGAGCTCTATAAACAGCTGCACCACCAACATCTGGTCACTGGAGGGTGAGAAGCATGACATCCCCATCCAGTCTGGAGTGAAACAGCATTGCCCACTCAGCACCATTGTGTTCAACCTAGTAATGGAACCGTTTCTCTAAGCAGTGGCAGGAGGCCCCAGCAGACAACCTCTACAGGCATAAGCTGAGCATCTTGGCCTATGCAGATGACCTGTTTCTCCTTGACAGTGATACCAAGCAGCTGCAGAGAGTGTTGGACATCAGCTCCAAGACATCCAAGTGGATGGGTTTCTGCTTCAGTACTGCCAAGTCAACTTCAGGAAGAAAAGCGCCATCCTGGACTCCATTGTCACCATCCAGGGCAAGCAGATGAGGTACCTGAGAGATGGAAAGAGCTATGTCCACCTGGGGATGCCCATCAGACACTGGGTGAAGCCAGAGGAGACCATTTGTGGGATCATGCAGGATGCCCGCAAACTGGACTTGTCCCTGCTGGACCCCTGACAGAAGACAGATGTGGTGAATACTTTCCTTATCCCCTGCATTTTCCTCATCCCCTGCATTGTATTAATCCTGAGGGGCTCAGTGTTTCCAAAAGTACCCCTGAAGAAGTTGGATGCCAAGATCTGAAAGCTGCTAAAGAAGTGGCTGCACCTCCTGCTGTGGGCCAGCAATGAGATCCTGCGTGACCCCTACTGGCAGGGAAGCACCAACATGCCCACACGGGTGACCTGGGACACTGCAGTGGTCACCCAAGCCTTCTGCCTCCTGTCCTGCCCAGATGAGATGGTGAGCAGCATAGCCGCCAGCACCCTGAAGACGAACCACAAAAGGATCATGAGGCAGCCCACTGTACATGACTTGGCCACCTTCCCGAGCAGCTCATTGGAAGAAGAGTTTGGCTGAGACAGCAGGAACTTCACTTTGCTGTGGAGCTGAGCCCATAACACCACATGCCACCTCAGGAATCACAATGGCTGCAACTGGACTTGGACCAAGGAGCAGCAGCAGCTGGGAGTCTTGCTGCACCTAGCCCCCCAACACTAGCTTTGTCACTGTGACCCTGCATATGAGGACCTTCTTGGAGAGGTTCCTAAAGGATGCCATCTGAGTAAAGTAAGCCAGCGACCTGAGGGCAAAACCTGGCCAGGGCAAGGTCTTCGAGTTCACTTCAAAACAGGATGCAAACAACTGCTTCATGTTCAGCGGGAGCGTCACGTGGTATGCAGACTGGTGCTTCATCCACCGTGCCCGCCTCACCTGCTTGCTGTTTAACGGTGCTGCCTGGTACAGGAACCATGACAGGAGGTGCTGACCATGCAGCTACAAAGCACAGATTCTACCCCATATTCTGTGCACCTGCAAGCCCCACACCAGACTGTGACAGCTGCGTCACAATGCTGTCCAGGACCAACTAGCCAGAGCCATACCGGCCTCAGCAGGGACTGTGTCTGTTAATCACACTGTCCCAGGCTACAAGAGCCAGCTATACCTGGACACTGTTGTGACTGACAAGGACAGCAAGTGCGTCATGATGATAGATGTCACTATTCTGTTCCAAGAACTGGCAGCAAGCTTTAGTCAAGGTCCAAAAACGGAAGCAAGAGAAGTAGCAGCTGCCAGCAGAAACCTTGAGGACTTGGGTATACGAAACGACGGTTGAGGCACTGATCATCAGGGCACTTGGACCCCAACGAGAGCGTCCTGCGCACCTGGCACTTATCTCGCCACTATGCCAAGCTGATGCAGCACCTCATGGTGTCCAACACCATCCAATGGTTGAGGGACATCTATGTCAAACACGTTATGTGACAATGCCAGTACGTGGACTCCACCCAACTATCAGCTAAAAGCAAAGCAGAAGGGACCATCTGCCCCCCCTCTGCTCCCCCGCCGTTGCACCAAATCACCCCCAAGGAGTTTTAATCCTGGACTCTTCCCCACCCCCATAACTGTATCCCACATGTTACTTGTAACTGTAGGTGTTTTCCAAACCATCTCCCTGTTACAATGTGTTATTGTTATGCTGGGTCTCCTGTATATTCTCTACTTTGTGTCACACCCCCTCCCCACTTCACACCCTCCACCTCTTGGCTTAGTTGGCTGCATGTTTCATATGTAACTTCATTGCATTCCTGCCCCTACTCCCATCCTTTACTACACAGGCACATACTCAGCTCTTTCTGTTTCCTTGTGCTTTGAACTTTGTCATTTGAATTTTAACATTTTCTAAAAAATTACATTTTTGGCAAAAAGGGGAGGGTGTCAGGGCTGGCTCTGGTGTTCCTGGCGCTGGCTTGGTATTTCAGGACACCCAGGTCTGGTGCCAGCTCCCTCCAAAGGGAACACCTGCTCACACAGGGCCACATACACACAAAAAAGGTTCCCATTAGTATGTTTGCCCAATATGGTCCACTTGTTTTATAGTCACTCTCATTGTTGACTGCATTTAATCAGCTTCACAACTGGTTTCCATTGCTGAGAAAATGCTGCTTTTGGCAGCAGTTTAATGACAGATCATGTATTTAATGAGGTTGCCTTGTATGCAAATGTAAGACAAGGTTTCACCCCCCATGCTGACTGAGGGAAAAAAACCTAATTTCATATATGAGTGCCTCTATTCAGAGAGTTTTGTAACATTTACTAGTAAGTTTACTGCTTTATGAGAAATGGGGCCATATGCATTTAAGCAAAAAAATCCAGGTGTTTCACTAGTCATGAGACAGCTAAAAATATTCATGAATTTATTTAAATAGTCTAATTTATCTAGTACCTTTTTATTCTGTGTATAATGAGACTTTACCACATGACTTCTATTATTCAAAGATAAGAAATGAAAAGTAGCAACTTACAGATTGAAAATGAAAAACAGCAATATGATCTATAATTTCAAAATGCGAAGTGCTGCACCTAGGGAGGAAGAATGTCCAGCACGCTTACAGCCTAGGGAATGACCTGCTGGGTGGCACGGAAGTGGAAAGGGATCTTGGAGTCCTAGTGGACTCCAAGATGAACATGAGTTGGCAGTGTGACGAAGCGATCAGAAAAGCCAATGGCACTTTATCGTGCATCAGCAGATGCATGACGAATAGATCCAAGGAGGTGATACTTCCCCTCTATCGGGCACTGGTCAGACCGCAGTTGGAGTACTGCGTGCAATTCTGGGCACCGCACTTCAAGAGGGATGCGGATAACCTGGAGAGGGTCTAGAGAAGGGCCACTCGTATGGTTAAGGGCCTGCAGACCAAGCCCTACAAGGAGAGACTAGAGAAACTGGACCTTTTCAGCCTCCGCAAGAGAAGGTTGAGAGGCAACCTTGTGGCTGCCTATAAGTTCATCACGGGGGCACAGAAGGGAATTGGTGAGTGTTTATTCACCCAGGCACCCCCGGGGGTTACAAGAAATAATGGCCACAAGCTAGCAGAGAGCAGATTTAGATTGGACATTAGGAAGAACTTCTTCACAGTTCGAGTGCCCAAGGTCTGGAACAGGCTCCCAAGGGAGGTGGTGCTCTCCCCTACCCTGGGGGTCTTTAAGAGGAGGTTAGATATGCATCTAGCTGAGGTCATCTAGACCCAGCACTCTTTCCTGCCTATGCAGGGGATCAGACTCGATGATCTACTGAGGTCCCTTCGGACCCTAACATCTATGAATCTATTAATTTAGTTAAAGCAACATGAACAGAAATAAAATCACATTGTCACTGCCTTTAAAGAAGCCTCATCTTTCTGTTTTTATTGTAAAGTTTTATTTGAAAAGACAATCCTTTCAAAAGTATAATAGGTGGTGCTTTAACCTTATATTGAGGGATTCACACTTGGGAGTTTAATTCTTTCGACAGTTATAACCATGGAAAAATTTTCCATTTTGGATGTTATTTGCTTAGGAAGAATGGGAACTGCACACCTGTTCCTCTACATATCTATACAAGCGGATGGCTTATAACAGGATGCTAATCTTTAAATAAAGTACCGCATGCACTGTGTCTAGTTCTTACTTGTGCGTTCAGTCCCTTACTTTCAAAAGCATCAGCTTTTCACTCTTCCCTTGCTAAGAGCTCTGGGGACAAGTTTGTCTCTACTGTAGGCAGTGACAGATATTTCATCTACATACATTAGGGCAGAATCTGACCATTCATCATTTATGGGATTTAAAAAAATATGACAAGAACAAATACTACACCAGTTGATATAAGCAGGAGATAAATAGCTTAAAAACAATGGAAAATATTTACTCAATAAAACATTCTGTTGTAATAAGGGCTATGTACTGTTTAAGGACAAATCACTCAAAACTTCAAATTCTGTAAACCAACTACAGTACTTTAATATGCTCACTATAAGATGACTGTTACGTACCACCAATTGAACATCGCCGAGCTATTTCCCAAAACACTAAGCCCATTGCATAGATGTCAGCTCGCTTGAATGACTCAAAGTGTTTCATATTTATGGAATCATCTAGAACTTCAGGAGCCATGTACCTATTAGAAATAAAAGAAACAAGATAGCTTTTACACCATGAAATATTATAGCAGCAAGATTTAATAGCATTATTTTCAGTTCTGACATGTAAACAGTTAAACAGGAGCAAATCCACCATGGTCCTCAAGTATTAGGATGATGATTCACATAAATGCCACTTTGAGAGCAGAGACCTATACCCATGAAGTCTTCACAGAGCAGAAGTGAGAGCAAGAAGCACACCTGAATCACCCAACAGAGATATCACTAAGGATGAATGGTAGCAGCAGATTTTCCCACCTAAAACACGAGTGGAAGCAGTTCACATCAGCACTTACAATGCTGGGCCTCTGACCGGTTTTGGGGAGAACAAAGAGAATGGAGGAATTTGGAGATAGGAATAATCCCTAGACCATTTAAGGTGGAAGGAAGGGCAATTTGGAGTGTTTCTAGAAATACTGGGAAGGAAGTAAAATGGGGAGAAAAGCCGAGTTCAGGGGGCAAGGTTAGAGGAAGGAATGGAAAAAGGCACCTTACCACTAAAGTTCTTTGAGATATGGTTCTAAAGTGGTTCTTTGAGATGTAAATCAGTGTGGAGTTCACCATAAAAACACAATGCTTTGTATGTGTAAGATTGGATATTTTAATAACAATTTCCATTTGGGCTGCAGGTGCCCCATGACAACTTATGCTCCTTTAAAAGGGCATAAAGCACAAGTGGACATACCAATCTTAGTTTCCTTGCTATATAAAGCCAATGCTATCTTTGGATTAACACCCCCCCCCCCAAAAAAAAAACCACAAAAAAACCCCCAAAAAACAGGGATGGGGACAGGTTATGGGATCTACATTGACTACAAAAGTGGTGGCCAGCCTTTTCAGAAGGTTTGCCTCAAAAGTAAGCTCTGCCCTCCCCCCAAGTGCCACTATGACCCCTTTTCCTCTGTCCAATCCATTGCTCTCTCCTACCTGCCCTATCTGCTGCTGTTCTCCCTGCACATGGCATATCTGACCACAAAAAGTGGCAGGTTGGCCACCCCTGGACTACAACATCTAGAATAAATTTGCAGTAGTTGTGATTAGGTACTATTTCTTTTCAAGGAAGAGTCAATGTAAAACCCACTGAAAATAACTAGGAAGTGTTAACTACTAAGGATGGTGGGAATGAGGGACATCTGTTGCACCAGTTAAGCTTCCATTGTTGCACTACTCTCCCAAACTTGTCAGCACTGGCAGCTAAATCTAACATAATGCTTAGCAATGTTTACTCCACATCCCTGCCTTTCAGATCTCAAACTGACACATTACAAAAAAGGCAGAAGATGATGTTGCCTGAGCTTTAGGTGAGTAAGCTTTAATGATTAGTATAAAAGATACACCAATCAACTGATAGCAAGGTAGAACACACTGTTAGCCATTCCAATATTCTCAATGAGGTGATGGCTTGAACTACTGAACATCCAACTACAGGTATTAACACAAGGGGCAAGAGTGAATGACTTGGTCTTTTCAAGTTCATATAGCAAAGTCATATGTACATCAAATAATTTATTTTCTCCCAGTGCCAGGTGGCAAGCAAGTTAAAGCTGACTGTTCAGATGAAAATTCAAGAGCACTTCAGGAATGGTCTCAGCACTACCTTCTTCCTTTCACAATTTCATATGGAGAGTTTGGCCAAAAAGGCTTAATGTTCAGACACGTTCCTGGTTGAAGTAATGACTATCCCCAAGGCATTTACAAGTGTGATGGTGCAGGAAGCAGATCAACAGAGGTTTGAAATGGAGCTCCATGAGTGTTCAGATGAACTAGGTCAAGAGCCCAGACAG
Source organism: Alligator mississippiensis (assembly GCF_030867095.1). NCBI lineage: Eukaryota > Metazoa > Chordata > Crocodylia > Alligatoridae > Alligator > Alligator mississippiensis. The sequence goes on along the minus strand of NC_081828.1, from coordinate 81,132,550 downwards.
GATTAAATACTCTGATTAGTGGATAAAGTGTATAACTGTCCTCTAAGAAACACAGATATCGCAGAATGAGAAAAGAAAGCATGACTGTACAACAGTATAGCAAGCCAAAATCACCATGAGGCAGACCCTAATAAAATTAGGAGGAGAACCACACATGTTTTAAGTGCAAACAGCAGCCTAAGATTTGATCTACAAAGACCTGATCCAGGCTAACCATATTCTTCTGGTAGATGTTTTCTTGTTCTTAAGTGGATTTTGCAAACCAGAAAGGATTGATCATTTTTTGTGCTACTCAACCAACCAACCATTCTGTGACATTCAATTATGTCTGGCTTGAGTAGAAAATTTGGTCATAATGTTGCAGGGTCAGGTCTGAAGATTGGAAAGGTGTATGTAGTAGTCTTGTCAACAAAAAGTGTCCTAGATAGTGCAAAGATTTGCAAATGAACATGGCCTTGTTTCGTGATTTTGGAATTTACTCTGAGGGTCAAGGGAATTGACTGAAAGAATATAAGGAGTGTGTGACCACTGCAGAACATGGGCATCTGGTTACAGTTCTGAAATCAGACCCAAATATTGAACAAAAGTTCTGGTATTGAACACTGACATTGGTGGTGAACATATTTTTCACTGAGGTTCCACCAGTATAGGAATATCAGTTCAAACTTCCACAGATACCTCTTGTGACTCATGATCAATCACTCAAGAGTCTGCTAGGTTGTTACTAAGACATGGGGAACAGTGACTAGTCTCATCCTTTGTTCTTAGAAAGCAACACATCTTCACTTTTACAGCTTCCAGGCAAAGTGGAGATGAATGTTCACCTTCCTTGCTTTTCAGTGTGCTACATAAGGTGGATCTGTCTGGAAGAGATCTGTCTGGATCTGCATGGAAGAGTTTTGAAACAAGAGCAGAGAGACCATGAAAGCTTGCCTGAGGGCTCTGAATTTCCAGGGTTCAAATCCACATTTCTGATCTTCTAGAAGGTACCATAACCACCAGTCTATGAGCTAGGACAATACTTATCTGTGTAGCAGATAAGAATTCAAGATTCAACCAACTAGAGGAAAAGAGCAGTCTGATTCAGAAACCTAATGCTTAGGGCAGTCACGTGGGAAGAGAAAATCTTGATTTCCAGTCTTTGCTTTCAGAACTGTTCCTGTATTTTGTACAACACAGTCATTGGATAAAATTCAGAAAAAGTCATATGCCCTGGACACTGCAGATATGGTAGAGAAACCTGCATGTATTACTGATTCATAATCAGAAGAGTAATGGACATGAGGAAGTGTACATTCTTGAGGGGAATTAAGTTACTGTACAAAGGGACTTTTAAAAGAACCCCGCTTCGAAAGAAAAAAAATGAAGATAAAATGGGAAAACACCCATTTAAGATCTCTGCAGAGAATAATGGATCAGTTGTTCCTTGAGCTGGTCTTGGAGGGTCAGAACTTCTCTGCCTTTTATAACCATGCAAAAACCTGAAGGAAAAGAGATGCATACAAAACGCAAAACCCAACAGAGACTGCTATTCAAAATTTGAGCTCATAAGTATAAGGACCTTGCACATATCCTGTAGGATCCAAAGACCAACGTTAAGCAGCTACTTCTTTCAAGTGTTTGCCTTTGGGAAAAAAAAGACTTATTCTTTTTGGGAGATAGAAGCATACCACTATATTTCTGTGATTTCTTGCATGTGACTGGGTTTAAAATGTTTCAACATCAGATTTATCAACCACTAAATTTTATTACCTTTGGCTGGCATATGCCTATGAACTCTGATGAGATGTACTGCCTAACACTTAGGCATGATTTCTGTCCTTAACCAGTCATGAAATGTAAGTACCAGTAATTTTGAAACTTCCTATCTAGCAATATTTTTGTTTTAACCCTGGATAAGGAATGATGATAGAAGAGTCTTGGACCAATGTAATTTTTAATTTCCTAAAATAATGTTGTAATCTAGAATTAAAGCATTAAAATTGATCCTTAAAAGTGAAATTCCCTGACAGTGATTACTCAAAAGCATATTCTCTTGAGTAAAATAGCCTTGTGTCATGGCAGCATTCAAGTCACACTGTACTCAGAAAAGCAGTGCTGGAAGAAACCTCAGGATGCCATCTAGTTCAATCCCCTACTCATGGCAGTATCATTCCTGTCCAAACCACTTAAACAAATGTTTATCTAACCCCACTCTTAAAAATTTCCAAGGATGGCGATTTCACACTCCCCACCCAGGTAGTCTGTTGAAGTGCTTATCTGCTTTCATACTTAGGAAGTTCTTAATATGCAACCTAAATTTCCTTTGCTACAATTTAAGACTGTTCCTTCTTATCCTGTTCTCTGCAGCCACAAAGAACAGTTTACTGATATCCCTTTTTTTAAACATCGTTCATGCATTTGAAGACTTGTACATTTCCCTCCCCTACCAGTCTTTTCCAGAGTAAATAATCCCATTTCCTCCAAACTTTTCTCATAAATCATGTTTCCTGGACCTCTAAACATTGGTGTTGCTTCCCATTTGCCTCTAATTCATGCACATCTTTCTTGAAACACAGTGCCCAAAAACTGGACACAGTACTCAAGATGAGGTCACACCAGAGTTGAAGGCAGCAGAAAAATCACTTCCTTTGACTCAATTTCTAAGAAAGAAAAATACATAAGCAACTTCCTATGCATCTACATCCATATATGACTTCACTTGTATCAAGGTCTTAGACCTTCTATGAGCTGAGTACCCTATTCTGCATCATTCATTTACCACATAGTTAGGGAGACTACACATCCTGGTTTGGCCAGGACAACCCTGAATTTTGAAGACCGGTCCCAGCTGGTTGGTCAAAATTAAAAATGAGAGTCCCAGAATTACAGGGGCCTGAGGTACAGTCTGGGAGGGAGGCAGGCAGAGGCCTGGTGCACCAGGCAGCTCTGTCTCTCTGCTGGACTGCATCTGCACCCCTGCCCACTGGCCTCTACCACTGCAGCAGTGCCACTGATTGGGGGCGGAGGAGAAGGTACGGGGCAAGTGCCACAGATTTCCTTATGGTCACCTACACATCCTCAATATGGTCAGTACAACCTTCTCCTTCCAGTCTATATATCCTACTCTGTCTTATCTTCATGATTGTCCTAAAACATGTGTGTAACGGTTTGGGAAACCGGATGCAATGATATCATTCACTGTATGATACAATCTGCAGGATTATAATTCACATAAATACTGATGTGCCATAACCCAGTTTATGGTTTAAGACTATAACTACTGGCATTTTTTACAGCGTTCTATATATAATGTGGGTAAAGGCTCAGAGCCAGCAAGACCCATGCACTCTTCACTGACTTATCAGCTGGTAATGATGGGTCTATAAGGAACCATATCTGCTGTAATTCACAAGTTCCTGCTGTTGTCATTTGTACTATAAATCTCTTAAAGAGGAAGAAGAGAAAGACAAGAAATAGTTTGATACACTGTTATACCTCTTTGTGCCCACTCGGTGGTTTGGGGCAATATCAATTGTGTCAGTTGCTGAATCGTGTCTTACTGCCAATCCTAAATCTGCAATACAACATGTCCCATTCTTTTTTACCAATATATTTTTTGATTTCAAATCTCTGTGAGCAATTGCTGGTTTTCCTGCAGGGAAAGAAGGAAAAGTTAAAAAACCCCAATGCTACCTAGTAAAAAAAAAATTCAGCAAAAACAAATCTTTATCAGGTATTATGAATTCAATGTAGAATTCGAGATGAATTAAAGGACGTATGCAAAACATTCCATGTAAAACCGTATAGCATCAGATTTTAATTGATTTTTTTTTAGACTAAAACAGAAAAAAAAAACCGTTTACATTTCTTACTAAAGAACAGTAGTGGAATACACTTAGAACAATGCATTCATAATATATTTTAGGAATCTTATTCATATGAATACATTTTTTAAAAACGCATACAAAGATGATGAAACTTTTGCAAGAAAGCAGTGTTTAACAAAATAGAAACTCAATACCCAATTGGGACTCCTAATCACCAACACACTGTACACACGTACTCTTATCGTAACTCTGTTAACATTAAACAGTGCCTTCATTGTAACTTTCTGCGTTCAAGTGCTTATAACCTTGAGCAATAATTACCGTTTGTGATGAAATATCTTACAATTTAATGTTAATGCAAGAGCATATATCCATAATCCAACCCTATAAATATTTCAGACAAAGACTTCCTTTTAAATGAAATTAAACTGTAGCCCATCAAATGCTTCCATGGAGAGGGCTTGCTGGGATGGTGACCAGACTCCTTTGGAAACTTGCAGCTGTGATAGGAGAGATGCCCTGAACCTGTAGGTGCTGTGTGGTGTTTACAGTCAGCACAGGGGTTTTTTTTTGCCACACTTCCTGGGTAAGGAAGTTGATGAGGCTCCTTATCAATTCCCAATAGCTTGTTTACATGCATCAGAACTTCCTTACCAAGCACTCATTTGAAAAGACTGCCTTTCCTTCCCTAAGAGCCACCAAAGTAGGTTTATTCTCTCCAGGAGGTCCATCTCCTTTGGCAACAGGAGAACATATATGGAGGGCTGCCCTTGACAGCTCCTGTCTTTGTCACAGGGTCACAAGAGCAAGGAGACAGCACAGAAAAAGGCACTAGAAACTCAGGGCAAACAATGGAGAGAATCTTTGGTGTAGATCCTTACCAGCAAGATGGCTACAACTAACTCCCATCCCTCACACTCAAAAAGACAAGCGGAGAACAGTCGAGAACCTTATAGATTCATAGATGTTAGGGTCGGAAGCGACCTCACAATAGATCATCGAGTCTGACCCCCTGCATAGGCAGGAAAGAGTGCTGGGTCTAGATGACCCCAGCTAGATGCATATCCAATCTCCTCTTGAAGACCCCCAGGGTAGGGGAGAGCACCACCTCCCTTGGGAGCCCGTTCCAGACCTTGGCCACTCAAACTGTGAAGAAGTTCTTCCTAATGTCCTTGTGGAGGGGTTGTCTGGGGAAACACCCACATTAACTGAAAAGCTACCATGAACCTCAAGATTGGCTCAGGTTCAGGGGGTGAAGTGTGTGTGGAAAGGGCCTGCCACCTTTCTCTGCTTATCTGGGGAACAGATAACAAAAGCAGAGATTCCCAAGATGGGAATCGGAGACATGTTGTGGAGTAAATCACTTTAAGACAAAGTTACAAAAGTTTAACAGGAGGCTTTTATGTCAACCCTGACATGACCACAAGGAAACTACTTAGTGGCACAGGCTCAAGTGCACTGATGCCAACAGCAGCATCCTTTAGGACCTCACTGGTCAGAGCTACCAGAAACAGCTTCACAGTACTACACCCCAGTTAAGTTCAAAGGCTACCTTCAAAAGCACTCTGGATCACCTATCTACCTAACCATTTGAAAGTCACAACCTCATTCCAGAGTTGCCGCCAGCAGTACCTCTAAATCCTTATCCAGGGGTAGGCCTTTCTTCCCCAGAGTTCAGTCCACACAGACCCATGATACCACTTTCTGGTCCCTGAGTTCTTCAAAGAACAGTGCTTCCTTCTGTCTTCACCAGAAAGCAAAATCCAAGACATCCGGCAGCAGGCACAGCCAGTCCTAACCACAACTCAGACATGCCTTCTTACAGCTGGACCAGGCCTGCAGAACTCCCCACGCCTTATCTCTAGTTCCTTAGTCCCTACTTGGGTTCCAGAGATCCAGGACCCTACCTTTCACGGAGGAGTCAGGGCCCCGAAGCAACTCCCCTCCACTTCATAGGTTCTGGGGCAGTTGTCTGTTGAGGGGGCAAACAGCTTGGGACTTGAGCCCTTTCAATCTGCTGAATCAAAGTAGAGACTTGCCACCATGGCACTCTATTGTTTGGTCATGTGCTATCCCTTCAGCGTTTCAATCCGCCTTGACACTGCATCCCCAGGTCTCTCTACCATCAATTTGCAAAGCTCTTTTTATACAATTCATGATTTTGACTGTTTGTACTGTTTAACAAAAACTTCTTTTGGCTTACAAAGAAAGACTCACAATACGTCCCATGCCTTGCTTACTCCTTACTTAGTTATGCTGCCTCCTGCTCTGCAGCCTCACACTACTCAAAAGTAGTTTGCCAGAGCACCCCCAGCAACAAAACCCTGTTGCATCCCAGAAGCTTGGCTTCCAGTGGTGTGTATTAGCCTCCCAAAGCACTAAGCTTCCTCTACGTAGGCCTCTGAGAAAGCTTCCCGTAGATCTTCACAGATGTTGTTAAGGATGCAGATGGATCTAACCAATCCAGGGCAAGCAGTACTCAGTGACATGCAGGTGTGCAATCAATGCCTTAAAAATGCCTTGGATTCTGCCTTGAGGCACCCAAAAATGCGCTTGATGGTCATGCAGTAGGTGCTCAGCTGGTAGTCGGACAGTTCCTTCCAGGCATTCAAGTGCCCCGTGCAAGGCTTCATAAGGAATAGGTATGCCAGGTCCTCAAGTATGGATGGTGGAGTGTGTGTGTGTGTGTGTGTGTGTTTTGGGTGGGGGGGTGGGGGGGGGAAGGGTCACTCCCACCTCTTCAATTTTGGTAGCACTGAGGAAAGACTCCCCTACATCATCGGGTTGCCCTCCTGTAAGTGGTCTGCTGCTCAAGCAAAGGAGCCAGTTGAACACAGAGCTCTGTGAAGCTCATCCAAATGTTCTGCCATCACTGCTTGTTAGCTGGTTTCTCCAGCTCTATGTGCTCCCACCAGTCGCTGCTCATCCCTTCGCCAGTACAGTTTGCATCACAGAGGAAGTTATCCTTCATGGTGTCACCCTTGGGCATGGTGGTGGTGGTGGTGCACAGCAGGTAGCACATCTCTAGGAGGCATCTTTCCCAGGTCTCCTTCAAAATGTATTGTACTGCAATGCTGCTGCCTGCCAGCTGGTAGATAAGCCAGATGAGGACTCTCCACCTTGAGCAGGACAGGAAGGAGATAACCTCCTGCTGCTGTTTGGTCAAAGTATTGCAGGAATGTAAGGCATCCAATGGAAGGCTCCCTGGGTTGGCAGTATAACTGAAAAACCCTTTCAAGGTGAAGCTGACCAGCACTGCAGAAGCAGTGGACACCCATGACAAATTGGGCAGCCAGATGGGAGGAGGCAGACAGCCAATGAACAATCCTCTGCATCTGGCAGTCCTTGGGAACCTCTGGAAACTTGGGCCACAAAGGCATACTGTGATCTCTGCTCTCCAGCCCCTAGCTGCAGAGCTAGTGTTGAGAGGGGCCTGTACACCTATATGATGCTCAAACTATTCAAACTGGAGCAGAATTTGAAGCACTTCAGAAGAACATTTGTCCATACCCACAGTATTAATTTCATTTTACTGATAAGGAAACAGACTGAGAAGCATGGCAATTTGCTCAAGGTAACACAGGAACTCAGTAAGACCGCCAGAACTCCACATACTGATCACAACTGGATCCTAGGAACATTTGTTCAAAGTGTCCCTATCAGCCACCTTGGTAATTTAAACAATTTAACAAAAACAAATCACATTGGATTGGATTTTTTGTAATAAATAAGTAAATAAGTGGCAGCATTTTCAAATCATTCTACCAACCTGTTTGTGATAAACACCAGTACAAGTATGCAGTTAAAAGAATTCCCTTCAGATTGTGCCTATATAGCTGCCAAGTTTACAGTAAGATCAATATGCTGTAAGGTTAAAAAAAACCTGTTCAGGAAATTGGGAAGTACAGAACCAGCTAAAATGAAAGGCCGCATATCCTCGGTTTTACAGTAATTTTTGTTTAGTTATGTGTAAGGATGGGTCAGGGAAGGCTGGTTTCTGTTAATTTTAAATGAGCAATCCAAACGCCAGAACACAGCATAGCCACAAACACTCCTTCCTTTCATGGCATCCATGTTAATAGAAGATACCGACACATACATTTGGAACTGTTTCAAAAGAGCATCAGCTGTCAATTCGAATTGTCACATGTGGGCAAGCTGGGAACAATACAAATATAGCAAAAATGCTCCAACTTCAAGCCTCCATGAAGCAGAGTTAAAGTTGTAGTTGTTTTGCTATGTTCACATTGGACTGCACTTGGAAAACTGACCAACCATTTGAAATAATAATATAGGGATTCTACGTTTTTTCCTTGGGATGTAGGCCTAATCCGTATTCTGCATAAAAAGCAAAAAACAACCTGAATAAGTATTTAAGAGTTATAGAACTTCATCTCTTTTAGTAGCAGCCCGTATCTAAAATGATCAGGCCCTTTTCTTACTAAGATACGCATTCTCTAGAGAAGCATAAGGAACAATCATTGTTTACAGTGTAACTTTGCAAATGAATTTTGCTTATACTATTCTTCTAACAGAAAAACAGACATAATTGAAAGTTTATTCTGAGAAACTATTTTATGGAGAATAATTTTTACATTTCCAGGCTTTGAGACCCAAAGGCCATTAGAAAAGGTGTAGCTATGAAAAGATGTTAAAATTCAGTGGCTCCTCACTGTCATATCCTGTACTATATTCAAACATTTTTGAATGCTAGTATTTAATTATACTAAGGCAAAGCAATTGTTCATAAGCACTCTGGATGAATATAATCAAATAAGAATTTTTCTAAAAAACTTAACATTGTATTGACTGACAAGTAATATAATCTAGTTTTGTGGCTTTGCTTCATTAGTAAACAGTTCATCAGGAGACAACTGTGTATTTTATTAACATGTTCATAAATATATCCATGTGCTGTGAGCAATCTGGTACAATTGTAATGAAAACAACTGGGACCACCCATCTACTCATTCTGTCCCTTTCCAATTAAGGAAAGCCTTTGATTGGGAACAACAGATAAACAACTTCAGAGTTGGGGAAACCAATAAAAAATTAAAATTTCAACGTTTGGGATCTCCTACAAAAAAGCACATTCGCCTATTCCCTTACAGTTTAACAGGGGACTCCAAACTTGGGCATCTTTGCTTATCTCAAGTGCTGCATCATACAAGCAATGGTCTAAGGGAAATAATCAGAATCTAATGTTTTACTAAACCGGTTCCAGAAATAATGTGCATTTGACAATAGAGTTGACTCCCTATTGGATTTTAAAATGCCAACAAAAACACTACTAGTACCATAAAATGGTCTAGTTAATACTAAATGAACACCAAAAATGCCCCCCACCTCCAATTTCTTTAAAGTAATTTTTTAAGCACGCATTAAATTCATTAAACACAAGAGGGGAGCAGAAATCTACTCTGGCACAGTAAGATCAGTGATATTGACTGGCCTTTCTGACAGATGGCCTCTGAACCCAGAAAAGCAGTCTAGAGCAACTTAATTGCAACTTAATTGCTTAAATATTCAAATAATATAGCAAAGAATGTGCACTCTCCTTTGCCAAATGGTGTCAGAAACTATTGAAAAATAGGGCAAAAGAGATCAAAGTACATAAATTCATCACTTTACCACATCAAATATATTTTATGCTTGCATTTAGTTTAGCTGATAATTTACTTTCAGTTTTAGTCTGAAGATAAAAATTGAATTATGAATTTGGAGAATGTATAAGAGTAGGAAAAAAGTCTGACTTCAAGAAGCTTCTTATGTGCTTTTTTACATAATAACTCATATTTTGATTTTAATATAACTGCAGAAAGAATGCAATTCTGACACAAAACATAAGACCCTAATACGTTATAAATATCTGCAGATCAATTATTATTATTATTATTAAAAACTATCCAATTTTAGGTTGGTTTTGCAGGTATAGTCAAGCTGTAACAGGAGATATGCATCCAATAAAGCCTCATTAGCAAGCACATTTATGCAACAATTCCAGAGATGCAAAACAGACCCAAACTTAAAAGCAAGGTTTCTCAAATTTCAAAAGCTTTCTGTAATGCTCTTGCTAATATTCAGTCTGGATGTACATTTGTGTGCGCTCCATCTCCTTCTTAGGTAATATTTTCAACTACAAGACAATATATTTATAAAAGAATACCTTGAGTGCCAACAATCTCCATGTGAAGATGTGCAAGTCCACTGGCAGTTGACAAAGCTAATTTTATCATTCCTTCCACAGTGACCGTATATCTGTTCAGATAATCAAAGAGTGATCCATGCTCATGGTAATCTGACACAAGCCAGAGTTGAGTCCACGTACCATTGTCTGGAAAATAAGATATTTGGAGTAAATAGCATAAAACTGCCACTTAAACTGCCTTTATACAATGATGATCAAGTCCACAGTATATTTTACAGCTCAGTGCAATAACATCTTTTTATTAGGGGTGCACCAATAGAGATTTTGGGGGATCAATACCGATAGCCGATTTTTAAGGAAGCATATCGGCTGATACCGATCCGATTTCTGATAGTGTGGAGAGCTGCATGCACCTGGTAAGTACGTTGTGGTAGAAGGGGTGGGGTGGGGGGAAGAGAACGGGCATGGGGGGGGCAGATCAACACCCCCACATGGTGAGGGAGGGACCGGGGAAGGGGCTGCCCAGCCGGGCCAGGGTGGGGGGAGCAGCTCCTACCGCTGCACGCACCCCGGGAGGGCAGGAGGGACATGTGCTCCCAAATATGTGCCGGGCAAGGTGGGTGGGCTGCAGCTGTGGGCTGGAGCTGGGGCTGTGCTGGGCTCTTCTCAGCAGGGAATGGGCTTGGGGTGGGTGGCTACAGAGGGGCCTGCAGCCACCCCCATGCACCGGGAAGAGCTGGGGCTGCACCTAGTGCGCAGTGGCAGCACTGGGAGTGGGGCTACAGTGAAATTTCGGGTAGCCCCTGCTGAGAAGAGCCCAGTGCAGCTCCAACTCCAGCCCACAGCTGCAGCCTGCCCTGCGCAGATCCGGGGACACATACCCGCCTCCCTCCCGCCCTGCCAGGGTGCACGCAGCAGTGGGAACCGTGTCCCCCCCCCCCAGCAGCTGCGGCTCCGTTCCACACCTCGCCCTGCCCTGGCTGGGCAGCAACTGCCCCTGTCCCCTCCCTCCCTCACTGCGGGGACTGTTGATCTGCCTCCCCACCATGCCCCTTCCTTCCCCTTCCACCACAACAGACAACTCTCCACACTGCTGGGCTCTGCTCTTCACTGCATGCACAGTCATGTATCAGCCAAATTGGGCTGATTTCCAATACAGTCATATACAGTCGTTATATAGCTACCGACCTGATCTCAGACCGATGTAATGGTGCACCTTCCCTGGGAAGCTGGTTCCAGATTTTGGCCACCCTAACTGTAAAATATTACCTTCTAATCTCTAAGCTAAACCTATTCTCCATCAGCTTATTACCACTGTTCCTTGTCACCCCAGGTGGTGCTGGGGAGAAAAGGGCTCTACCTACTTGCTGTTGATCCCCCTTGATGAGTTTGTAGGCAGCCACCAGGTCCCCCCTCAGCCTCCTCTTGCTGAGGCTGAACAGGATGAGGTCCCTCAGTCTCTCCTCGTAGGGCCTGTCCTGCTGCCCTCTCACCAAGCGGGTGTCCCTCCTCTGAACCCTCTCCAGGCTGGCCACATCCCTTTTGAAGTGCGGTGCCCAGTACTGGACACAGTACTCCAACTGCAGCCTAACCAAAGTCGCATAGAGGGGGAGGATCACCTCTCTGGACCGGCTTGAGATGCACCTTTGGATGCATGACAAGGTATGGCTGGCCTTGCTGGCTGCGGTCTGGCGTTGGCAGCTCATGTTCATCTTGGAGTCAATAATGACTCCAAGATCCCTTTCCGCCTCTGTGCTTTCAAGAAGGGAACTCCCGAGCCTGTATGTATGTTGTGGATTCCTTTTCCCAAGGTGCAGCACCCTGCATTTGTCTACGTTGAACCCCATCTTATTCTCGTCTGCCTACTTTTGTAGTCTGTCTAAATCTATTTTAAGCCTCTCTCTCCCTTCAAGTGTGCCCACCTCGCCCCACATCTTAGTGTCATCAGCAAACTTGGACAGCGTGCTTTCCACCCCCTTGCCCAAGTCGCTGATGAAGATGCTAAACAGTGCGGGCCCGAGGACCGAGCCCTGGGGGACCCCACTGCTCACATCTTGCCAGGTTGAGTACAACCCGTCCACCACTACTCTCTGGGTGCACCCCATCAGCCAATTTTTTACCCATCCAACTGTGTAGGCATCAATGCCATAGCCGCTTAATTAATTGATGAGGATGGGATGAGAGACAGTGTCAAAGGGCTTCTTAAAGTCTAGAAAGACTACGTCTACAGCAACACCATCATCCAAGGATTTAGTTACTTGGTCATAAAAGGCAATCAGGTTGGTCAGGTTGGACCCGCCTTTGAGGAACCCAGGCTGATTGCCCCTGTGCATGATCTCTCCTGCAGGCCCCCCACAGATGTGCTCCTTCATGATTCTCTCCAAGATCTTCCTGAGCACCGAGGTGAGGCTTACAGGCCTATAGTTACTTGGGTCCTCCTTCCTCCCTTTCTTGAAAATTGGGACCACATTAGTCAGTTTCCAACCCCCCGGTACCTGGCCAGATGACCACGAACGCTCATACAGCCAGATAAGGGCTCCACAATGACCCCTACCAGCTCCCTCAACACCCTTGGGTGGAAGGCATCTGGACCTGCAGATTTAAAAATGTCTAGCCCTTCCAGAAGATCCCTAACTACATGTGCAATGACTGAAGGCCTGACAAAGCTATCCCCAAGATTGTCCCTACCTCTGGTAGGTGGGATATCCTGGTCCATGTTCAGGAAAACAGAGGCAAAGAAACTGTTAAAAATACCAGCTTCCTTGTCTGGCGTAGCCACAAGATTACAGTTTGCATCTTGCAGGGGCCCTATATTGCCTGGTGCCCTCTTCTTGCTCCCAATGTACCTGAAATAGGATTTTTTGTTGTCCTTAATCCTGGACGCTAGCCTGAGTTCCATCTCTGACTTGGCCTTCCTAATAGCCCTCCTACACTCACAGGCCAAGGAGGAGTACTCCTCCTTGGTGATAGCTCCTCCCTTCCACTGGCTGTACGTCCCCCTTTTAGTCCTCAGGCATTGCTGAATGCCCTTGCTGAGCCAAGGGGGTTTCTGAGCATTCTTACCCTCCTTGCTTCTCTCAGGGACTGTTATCCTTTGGGCCTGGAGGACTGCCCCCTTCAGGTACGACCATCCCTCATGGACTCCCATCTCCTCTACCTTCTGGGCCCCCAGTGCCTCCCCCACTAGTCTCCTAAGCTCACTGAAGATGGTCATTCTAAAGTTAAGGGCTTTAGCCTTGGTGTAAGCCCTTGATGCCCTGCGTTGGATGTGAAATCCAGCAGGTGATAATCGCTATTGCCCAGGTGGTCAAGGATGACCTCACCAGGTCATCCCCCATGGCCAGGACCAGGTCCAGCAAGACATTACCCCTAGTGGGGCTGTGCACTTCCTGGATAAGGTGAAGGTCCTGTAATACAGCCAGGAACCTACGTGAGCATTCAGACCTGGCTGTCTGCTCCTCCCAGCAAATGTCTGGGTAGTTTGGGTCACCCATGACAATAACATTCATTGACCTAACCACCTCCATAAGCTGACTGGAGAAGTCCTGATCCAGCTCTTCCCCCTGGTTGGGTGGTCTGTAGTAGTAATATGTATTCTAAAAATGCCTAAAGGCCCCTCCAAGGGCTGAGGCACCTGCGTAAGACATGGGACAAACAGATGATAGCCCCTACCAAACTGTTTATACTCTAAAAAAGACAAGGTAGAGAAATGGTCAAATAACAAAAAAAAAAAAAAAACCAACAAAAACTTGCCAGAAGCACAAATTCTTCCTCAGTTTTTTTCCCTTCTCTTTTGCATAACTTTTCCAATGTCCAGTTGGGAATCAAAATGCTTCACCATTTGCTCAACTGAACTCTCCCCTTCCCACATTTCCTCACTTTCTGGGAGACCAGCTACAAATCACTAAGATCATGTGAAGATCTGATATTTTGGTCCTCTGAATCAGTTACTGATGAACATGTCCCTTGCTCATAACCCAGAGGGCAAGCAGCCCACACAGCCCAGCTTGCCATTTTATTCCAAATAATTTTGTTTATTTGTGACTATAATAACAATACAAATAGCAGGCCAACTTTTTTTTTTTTTTTTTTTTTTTTTTTTTAAACAACCTCTCAGTCTCCACCCAAAGTTGAGATTTGTACCAGAAGACAAAACAAAGAAAATGAAAACAAAGATGGCCAAGGCAAAGCAGTGTCCCACAGTCCCAACAATAAGGAGACTGTGAATGGATTTTCAGAAATGCTGTCCCTGTTCTGATGGCAGTAGGGTCCAAATCAGAGCAGAGAACTAGGAATAAAGCAATCCAGATCTTTCACTACCATTAAATGGCCCAAGAAATGGGAATAATGATTACTATATTTCCTGGTGTATAAATTGAGTTTTGAAGCCCAATTTTTAACTCTTAAAATTTAACCTCAACTTATATACTGTATCACCATCACCTGTGAGTGGTGCCAGGCTCAGCTCTCAACTTATACTTGCCCCTGCACACCCTCACTGTGGGCTGGGCACCAGGGGATGCACATGTGTCACAGCATTGCTTGCAGGGGACAGGGCCAGGCTCAGCACTCAGCTGGCACAGCCCCATCCCCTATGAGTGGTGTTGCCTGGTTGCACCAGTCCAACACCAAGCCTGGTGACACTCACAGGAGGTGGGGCTGTGCTAGCCAAGCACTGAGCTTGGTGCCGCTCCCCAGGGATGGGAACATGGAAGGGGTCAGGTTTGGTGCTCGGCTGGTGTATGAGCAGCACTGCCTGGGCCATGCCAGCCAAGTGCCAAGCCCAGGCCTGTCCACTGTGAATGGTGTTGCTGAACCCAGCTGCACCAGCCAAGCGCAGTGCCTCTGGCCAGGGACAGGGCTCGTCTCGCCAATGCTGCTCGCAGCAGACAGGGCTAGGCCTAGTGCTCGGCTGGAGCAGCCCCATCCTCTGCAAGCAGTGCCAGGCTTGGTGTTTGCCTACCATGCCCCAGCCAGCACCACACCACTTGAGTGCTGAGCCTGGCCTCATCCCCTGAGAATGGCTCTGAGACGCATGCTCACCCCCCGGGTGCCTGGCCCACAGTGAGAACGCACAGGTGCTGGTATAAGTCGACCCCATATTTTTTATCCAAAAAGTTAGGTCGACTTATACACCAAACCTACGAAACTCCTAACTTCTTTAATCAGAAAAATGGGATCAACTTATACACAATGAGCAATGGTCTCAGGTTGCAGCAAGGGAAGTTTAGGTTAGATATTAGCAGGGCTGACTGGTGCCTCCTGCGTCTGGAGGGGCCACAATTTGTGGGTGGCTCCAAGGGCGGGCCAAAAGCCCCATATCCACTCCTATACTTCTGTGCCCCCTCCCCCCAACACACTGCTGGCCTGGGCAGCAAAAAAGCTGCCCCACTTTTGGGGGCCAATCTCAGGGGGGCATGTGCCCCCATACCCTCCCTACCAGTCTCCTGTAGGAAAAAAATTGCTCACTAGAAGGGTAACAAAACCCTGGAACAGGTTACCCAGAGAGGTGGTGGAATCTCCATCTTTGTAGGTTTTTAAGACCTGGCTAAACAAAGCTTTGGCTGAGGTGATCTAGTTGGGGCTAGTCCTGCTCTGAGTAGGGGGGTTGGACTAGATATCCTCCTGAGGTCCCTTCCAACCCTAATTTTCTATGATTCTAAAACCATGGAAAATTACTATGATAGGAAATCAATGCAAGAACCTTGAACCTTCAGTTTTTCACTGGAATTTCTCATTTGACCTAGAAACGTGATCATCATCACCAAAAATGCTTTTTAAGCAGACAAAGCAATCCTCTCATTCAATTAACTTTCCTGACCTACTTTATTATTACAAAAGTCGCTCTGTTTAAGGCATCACAACCATTTTTTACCACAACATTGCCCTTATTGTAGGAAAATCCTGCTTTCTTAAAACTCCCCCTATTTCTTAATTTAGTCCTATTAATACAAACCTCCCTGTTAGTCATCTCCCTATCACTCAGAGCAGTGAACAGTGCATAGCACTGAGGGCCTGCTGAAGGATGGATACAAGGGCAAAGGATCTGTAGCTCTGAATCATGGATCAGAATGCTTCGTCGATGGAAGTGGCCTTTAGCCCTTGTTCGCGAGCACATGGCTTGCTAAATTAGTAATTAGTGCGTGCCTTTGTGATGCACAACTAAAAACAAGTGAAAACTCAATCCCCCTATTACTCATAGCACAAGTTCTTTAAACCAAGAACATTGGTGCATTGTCCTAAATTATGTTACATAATCCTAAGTATGACAAGCAAGAAGACCGATTTTTTTTTCTGAACATACATGTTGATGAGTAGAACCTCAAAAAGTTTCCATTTCCAAAGGGAAGGGAGGGGGGAGAATATTTCAAAGAGAAGCAAGATGCTGCCTACTCTGCTGATACATTATGATCCTATCTTCAGATAAAAGGCCAGACAAGAGATTATAACCTAAGAATCTCCTTCCCACAGGGATTTAAAGGGAGATTAAGGGGTGAAAGAAAGAGACAATGATAGGAGATAAAAAGCCTAATCCCCAGCTGACCACCATTCCCTGCTAGTTGAAGTGGAACAGGTAGGATGTTAGGACAGGACCACTACTGATGAACCCAAGGCCCAGTTTAACTGAAACACCACATACATATTTGGAAGAAAAGATCTTAGAAGGAAACAGAAACCTTAATTATACCCATGACATTATCTGAAACAAGTAATCTCTTCTTGGTGTTAATATCTTGTGTAGCAGAAAGCCCCCTTTTCCTCTTGCCTGCAGTTGCTCTCCCCTCTTTGGATATGTTTCTCTTTTTCTACCTTTTCTTCCTTCCTCTCTCTTTCACTTTAAGATAAGGAATTGTGTTTTAAAATTTGTATGTGTGCATTTTGTATCTCCCCTTGTAGTTTGGTATTTTTATCTATTTGTGTGCTATGGCATTTGTAGCTTATATTTTATATTCCTCACCTTTCAACTTTCAACTAAACGTGTTTAGTTTCATAAGTAAGTTATACATTGTAACAATGTTAACAAGGGCAGGAATCAAACTGCCCTTCTCTGTATCAGGCTGGCCCCTGAAAGAGCGAGTGAATCAGTGATTGAATGTGTAACGTGACTGAATGTGTAACATAGTAGCAGACAGCAATTATCACCTGGAAGTTGCAGATCAGCCAACGGAAGAACTCAATAGAAGACAATGTAACAACCGGGAAATCTCTAAACATCACTGATCAAGGGCTAGAAGCCCTGGCCTGAGTTAATCAATGCCAGGGACCAACTTTTGGGCTGAATATCTCCAGATCGACCACTCCCAGAGCCCTATTCAAAATTCATCAACGGACTCCCAAACCTGCACGTACATGCGGACAACCCCTGGGGTTGACAGATGCCGTCCAGTAGCCACCGAGGGGGGGGGGGGAGGGGGAAGTCCCACGAGCGTCAATGACCCCTGGATTGGGCAAACCTGAAACCTGGGGAGTCACCAAAGTCTGCCAGGGACAGATAAAAGGCAGTGAAAAGTGACCTTCAGTGGCGCCCTCTTGATCTCCAACTCGACCAGACCCGTCCAGCCAGAAGGACCAGCCGGCGACCCCCTTCTGGAAGATAACACTACGCTGAAAGAAGCCTCAACGACAGACTCCAGCGCTTGTAGGATAGGTATACCTGACTCTGTAGCCTGCTAGTGTGTGTGTGTGTGTGTGTGTGTGTGTGTGTGTGTGTGTGTGTGTGTGTGTGTGTGTGTGTGTGGACCAGCCCCAAGGTTTATGATTACAGTGTTTCAATCCGCCTAATAAACTAGAATTTTAAGGATCCCGAATTGGACATTTGTAGCCAACACTTGCAGCTAAATACAATCTTACCTACATACTATACTATACAGTAGTGCAGTGATTTTCAACCAGAATGCCATGGCACTCTGTGGTACATAGAGATGTTTTCAAGGATGCCACGGGGTGACACACAACATTAACACTCTTCCATGTGCAAATGTGATTCACAAGATAAACCCAGAGATTTCAAATATGAATCTAGTGTGTTAAAAGCATTCTGACCCACTGTGGTCTTTCTGAGTTCCTTAGAAGAACAGAAACAGCTCTAGTATTTTTCTGTAGTGAAAAAATGGGTGAAAACTAAGAGCTGAAATTTTTCACAGGGTGTCTTGAATCTACTGAGGGGCTGTCTTGACTCTAAAAAGATTGAAAGCCATTGCAATTATGATAAGGCACTTAAAAGGTGAAGTGAATTATAGTCTCTATTCTTTTGTGAAAGTATGTTCCTCACTGTACTTATGGAAAAACACAGATTAAAGAATTTATTTCGGAAAGGTAAGCCGCTCATGAAGCAGTGCCACTAGTGCAGGGATGGGCAAAATGCAGCCCGCAGGCCAGATGTGGCCGCTCGCCCATTCTATCCGGCCTGCAGGGCCCCTAAAATATTTAGAAAATTAATATTTATCTGCCCCTGGCTGCCTGTCATGTGGCCCTCGATGGCTTGCCAAAACTCAGTATGCGGCCCTCCGTCCAAAATAATTGCCCACCCCTGTACTAGTGAAACTAGAGGGCATTCAGCATTTTGGAAAACTAGACCCTTGTTACAAAAATGTTTGCAACAGACAAGTATCCAGACCTCCTGACTCTGAGAACTGCCTCTATCCTTGCATAGAGAGGAATTACAACTTTCCTCCCCTGTTCCTGGATACCAACCTAACAACCTGAAAAGAAAACAGGCTGTCATTACATAGACTTCTTTAGCTCCCTGCATATTTTTCCCCCACTGGTTTATCGCCTGCAAGTAAATAACATGATAGTTTTGTTGCCTTTTCACAAAGAAGAAAGGTGGTCCCAAATAAAGCTGAATTAATCCTTGCAGCAGCTACACTTCTACTCTATTTTTTTTATCTTATACAGCAAGTGTGGCCAGTCTGCAGCACAAGTTCTGAGCTCTGCGTGTGGCACACAGCAAACTGGGGGGGGAGAGCAGGCAGCACAGTAGCAGAAAGGGCAGGGAGCACAAGAAAAAGCAGCAGATCAGGCAGGAGCCCAGGGAGCAGAAACTAAAGCAGGAAGCAGAAAGCAGAATAGCTGACTGGGCAGGCAAAGGGAATCAGAGTGGCACTTTGGGAAGAAGTGGGGCAAATGTGTGTCACACCTGCCAAAAAGACTGTCCCCCACTAACATACATAGTTCAGAATCCTTCAGTCAGATTTTACTCACGCCAGTGCTTACCTCCAAGCCAACCTGAATTAGCGTTCACATAAGATTGAGAGATGGTAAAAATAAACGTTTAATCAATATCCAAGTATGTTACTATAATAAATTAGTGTTTTTCAGCTTTTTTATTTTTAAGCACATAGCCTGAATATCTGTACAAAGACATATGTTTACTAATGAATAGGTTTATTATTTTTGGATGCACAGCAAATAATATGTGCAAACCTTCAGGTGAACTCTCAGGACTCAAGCCAGCCAAGGAAAACAAATGTCATTAGAGTTGTCATTTAATGACATTAAATGTCATTCTAGTCATTAGAATAGGTCTTAGGACCTATTCCACTTAACATTTTTGTAAGAGACCTTGATACTGGAATAAAGTTCTCATAACATTTGTAGAGGACAATAAATTGGGAGTCATCATCAATGCAGAAGAGTACCACACTATTAAACAGGAAGGTTTAGATAATCCTGAGAAATGAAATTAAGTTTAACAGCATGAAGTGCAAAATTATGCACTTGTGGACTAATAATAAGGACTTCAGCAATAATATGGAGGCACACAGAATGAAAAAAAAAATTACGAGGATAGGGACCTGGGCACACTGATCACAAGATAGCTAACTCATGCAACATATCCATGGAAAAGGCTAATGCAATCTTAGGTGCATCTACACATGCAATTAATATGAAGCAATGAACTCCAGAGCAGTTCAAGCCAGAGCGAACTGCTCTTAGGTGCAGTGTCTACACATGCACCCAGAACAGCAGCAACTTGAACCAGGGTGGAGCAGGCCCCAGCTGGTTGGGCTGACCATGTGCAATTTATACCCCATCTACATGTGTATTTCAGTGCAGTCAACTACTGTGCCGTAAAATCTATTTTACGGCAGTTAATTAGCTCTGATACTGGCACATGTGTAGACAATGACCCTTTACTGAGGGTCACATTAGTCTGCTCTGCTTTAAAGTGAACATGTAGATGCATCTAGGATGTATTAGCACCTATGCAGTAGAGACAATTGTACAAGGCATTGATAAAGATAGTTTAGAATACTGCATGAAGTTCCAGTCTACCATGTTCAAAAATACTAAATGAAACTGAAACAAGTTCAAACAAGGGCCACTGAGATGGTTACGATCATGGAGATCTTTTCTTATGAAAGATGATTAAATGTAGCTTGGCTTGTTTATTTTAGCACAACTAAGATTGACCAGGGATATGGTAACTCTATACATTTGTGGGGGATTATTAAGAAAGGAAAGACCATTCGATGCTGAACAGCAAGTGGACATAAAATCAAAGGGCTATGGATAAATTTTAACTGGATAGGAGAAGAACATTTCTAACTACAAGAAGAATGAAGTTTTGGAATGGTCTAAGCAAAATGGTGAGGGTGGGGAAGCTGAAGCCTGGCCAGTGGATCTATTTCTTCCCTGAATTCAAAGCTACATAACCATTGTCTTTATTGGTACAAATAGGTCTTTGCTTTTGCATATTCTAATAAAGCTTTTGCGTTGTGACTGGTATGGTCTCACTAGTCAATCTCCTCTCACCCACAGTTAAAATTCAGTGTAACAGGCTCCCTGGTGAAGGGTGGGGAGGCAGGGATTTTGCCTTCCTCCAAGGACACTGGCCATAGCTTATAGCTGGGCTTTTTTGACTAGGGTGTGTTGTTGTTTCAGTAGCCACTAGAATCCCAGAGGTTCCCGACTAAAGGATCTTGCTCTTCCATTTATAAGCATACTGATTGCCAAATTTCAGGTCAAGAAGGAAGTTTAGCCTCAGATCAGATTGGCAAGGACTGTGAACAATTTTGTCTTTCACTGTAGCATGGGGCATGGTCCTTTTCCTAGGATCTTTTGAGAAAATATATCAACTATGTCCCCCATCTCTGCAGTGTCAGGAGTCCTCTTTGGCAGTGTCTTCTATCCTCTCCTGTTTTCACCTGTGACATTTTATAGGTTGTTCTTGGAGTCTGAGTTATTGTTCCTTGTACTTGTAGACAAGCATGTGAAGTGCCTGCGAATGGAAGGAACTTGGACTTGATGGCTCAAGAGGCCCCGTCTAGCCTTAGCAGCAGTAACATCACAAAATTAGCCCAATAATTTATACTGCATAATCATGGTAATTTGATACTTAATCTCAAAACATCTTGATTGTTAAGAAATACACTGGTTTTCTCAGTTAGCTATTAGGGGTGTGAGAAATGGGCCATATTCGATTCCAATTTGGATTCAGCCGGAATCAGGGACAGTGATTCGATTAATTGATTTGGATCACTGTCTCTGATTCGATTCGGCTGAATCCGAATCTGAA
This sequence comes from Alligator mississippiensis, assembly GCF_030867095.1. Classification (NCBI taxonomy): domain Eukaryota; kingdom Metazoa; phylum Chordata; order Crocodylia; family Alligatoridae; genus Alligator; species Alligator mississippiensis. Next base: position 81,111,072 of record NC_081828.1, on the reverse strand, counting down.
GATTCGATGCTGATTCAGAGAATCAGCGGTTCAGCCATAGACACAACCTGAAATGTTTTTTTACGTCAAGGTACCAGGCGCGGCTCATGAACACTGCGATGATGGGGTGGATGAAGCATCCTACAGGAGCACCTGGGGGGAGGGGGGTAAGGGGAGGCATGTCCCCTGCGTCCTTGGCAGCGAACCCGGAAGTGACCCGGAAGTACTTCCACCGCTGAGCACACGGGGGAGCCCCCACCCCCACCAATTGGCCATGGGGGGACCCCGGGTACCCCCCCAAGACTCAGGAGGCACCAGCTGCCGAGCCGGAAGGCATGGGTAGGGGGCCCAGCACGCCCCCCAGAAATGCTTCTGGTCCACTTCCTGGTCTGCTGCCAAGCTCACTGGGGAGGCCCCCATGCTCCTGTGGCACACGCTCCATTCACCCAACCATCGCAGCGTTCATGAGCTGCTTGGTACCTTGAGATATGTAGCAAAAACATTAAAAGCTGTGTCTATATCTGAATCGATTTGGAGAGATTAAAGGGTATCCTGATTTGATTCGGAGAGTCAACCACCGAATCGGGCAGAATCTCCGCCGAATTGAAATCGGGGACCAAAACTTTGCACAGCCCTATTAGCTATTAAAATGCTTTAGTACCTAATACTATAATAAAAACTATGCTACATTTGGATTTGAAATACATACAGCAGAAAAGCAGCTCAAGTCTCAATATAGATAAAAGGATAGAATGTTACTGCACTAGTTTTTCCTCGTAGGCAAATAGCAAGTAGGAAAAAAGGTTAAAATGGACTAGGGAGAGAGAAGGATCAAGGGGGAGATGGAATCTAGCATCATAGAAACCTATTCAGAAATGAGATAATATTCACGTCGTTAATGAAAGAAAAAGCAAGCTGCGTCCCTGGCGGGTTCATGCTAACAATATGACTACTCATAACAGAAAACCCAAGTCCTTGAAATGTGCTTTGCATCCTTGTGTAGGAGAAGTATAGGCTTGGAAGGAACCTTAACGATCATCTAGTCCAATCCCTTGCACAGCTGAAATACTTAAGTGATGTGGTCTTAAAGACACTTTACCATATAGTATAGTTCAGCGATTCTCAACCAAGGTCATGCAAAGTAGGAATTCATAGCATCAAGAACATTCTGTTCTGTTGTGGTCTTTGAGTTCTTTACAACACGAGAATTGCTCTATTATTTTTCTGTCAAAACAACAAGATGAAGCTAAATTGCTGGCATTTTCCAAGGGGTGCCTTGAGCATCACTGGTAGAATTCAATATATTACATTTAATGAAAAAAAAAACATGAAGATGAAGCAGAAAAGCACCTCTGTATGAAAATTTATGATCTTACAAGAAAACTATTTATTTATTTTGTTAAGAAATGAAGTGGGATCCCTAGTCAGTTCTATATCAAATGTAATATTGGGAGCAAAATTTCAATTTTACAAATATTTCTTATTTGGACAGTCTCAGCTTGCCACAATGGAAGGAGGAACTGGGGACTTAGACTGACATGCAGCTCCCGGTTGTTGTATGGATTTTCTGAACACAGGAGAAAATTAAAGCAAAGGAATTTGCATACTGAGCAGATAACTGAAGAAGTAGACATACATCAGTAACTATGCAGCAAAACAGAGCTAACTGGATAAGACAATCCTATTCCAATGTAAGGCTTAATTTGCATAGGCAAGTTAAAACAACTAGGCAGAATGTTAGCTATATGATCTTAGATTTGTTTCTATTTTCTAGGTAAATACTATAACAAGTAATATTTATATAATTAAAATAGATTTAATGATACAAATGTAACTCTACCTTTTCTTTAGACTTGTAGGAATAAGCGTGTCATAAATATCAAACAGGAAATACCCAAATGGAGACATTTACATTTTTTATTCCCATGTAAATAAATATATTCACAACCATTACATAGTGAAGTTATTAAAAAAATTAAAATTTCACTTACCTTTATTGTCTGCAGCTATAAATCCAAGAATGTTTTCATGACGTAGCATAACAGTTTGATAAATTTCTGCCTCACGAAACCATGAGCGTTCTTCCCTTGAAGAGAATATTTTCACTGCTACTTCTTCTCCTCTCCATTTTCCTCGCCAGACTTCTCCGAAGCGACCTTTTCCAATGCTTTCTTGAAGTACTATGGTTCTCGCAATTGTTCTTTGAACAAGTAAGGGAAGACCTAAAATATTTAAGATTAAACAGTTAGTTGAAAAGATTCATTGTTTATGAAGCAAGGTTTACTGATGAAAAGTGCTACAAGAGCTAAGCATAACACATGCCCTCTCTAACCACTACTTTTAGAATTCGTATGAAATAAATTCCTAATTTGCCTTCGGAGATTGAAAACAACTTCTTACATATTCATCTACATGTCTGATAACCCTTAAAGGCCAGTAATGCAACTGCCAGATGTTTAATATTTTACTTTATTCTACAATTTTCATTTGTAATAAATAAAATGTGAAATTTTAAATTTCCCTTCATTTTCAAGTTATTAAAACTACTACTTCAGTCTGTTGGCTTCTTCATTAAATATAACAACACATGAAAAGACCTAGACATCATCATCATGAACAGCTCAAATGCTGTGAGAAGCAGTAGAGTAAAACTTTAAGTTTAAAAAAAAAAAAAAAGGAATTTAAAAACTGTTGAAAACAAACCTATTATTGAAAAAGGGATTCTATCCTTACGTTAACTTTGGGTTTTATCTGAACATGCAACTATAGCCTATTCATCTCTGCATTGAAAGCTTCTCTATGTTCATCCAGTTTAGGGCTCCTGCTGTTTTTTTTTGAAAAAGGTAGAGCCATACAAGATGTTGCATTTTTTTTTTTTTCACATTTTCCCCATATAACTTTAAAATATAGAGCTGTTCATTAGATCAGGGTTTATACTCAAGCTTTCCCTGGCAAACACAAGCTTTTTCAATGTTTGTAAGATTTTTACATAGCCCAAATTATCTCATTTCTCTTCAGGAACTTTGTGCCAGTGTTGATAGGGTTGTTGTTTACAGCCAAGTGTGGATAACTTCACTGATAGCTTATAAAATGGCACTTAAAGGAAAAGTAAAAAGTTGGTCCAAGGCTCTTTGATGCAGTTCTACAAGAGGTACCCGCCACTCTCAGGGATCTTCCAATAGCTCATCAGATTGAAGGGGTGTACCACACTGAAGTGTGGGCTTTGATCAGTCAAAGAATCTCACAAACAGCTAAAGAATCTCACAAACAGCTAAAGAATCTGGATTCAAAGTTTCTCTTTTGATTTTCAAATCTTACTTGCAGAAGAAATTATTCACTAGAACTTCTATTACTGTTAAACCCTTTTGGTTTTACTGGATAATCTCTACCAATTTGTAAAATTAGTCCACAGTTACCAACAAATAGTTACTACCAGACTATCCATGGCAAAGACCCAAATATGTCAAACAGCATGTTCACAACTAGTGCCCCAACAAAACACTGCTTCAGAGGAGATCACCCTATCCTAGGGGAAAAGACACATTTTGCACATTTTACCCATTAAGCTTCCCATACAAACTTTCTAAACCTTGCCTCTATTTTACCTAATGGAAACTCTTAACTTCGCTAAACTTTTTAAAATGCCAGAATGTCCAATAGTTTTAAAAATCACAACTTCAGAATGTTGTTCGACAACTTATCTGGTACAACCAGCTAATATTCGTACTTACTCCTCACCCATTTGCTCTCTCACCTATAAAATACTTTGTTTTTAAACTAACCCTTCCCTCTATAACCAGAAAACTTTTATTGTGCTATTCTGTGGGGCTGCCACATTCCTGACTGCCAGCATTAACCAAAACATTTTCCAGTCACATGCTACACTGATATTTGGGGGTCTCTAGGGTAGAAACAGACATTTCATGACAGCATATTGGAGCCACCATAAGAATTTTTATGGCAGTACAAATGGTGAGCCAGACATCCCTAGCCTTCACCATGCCACATTGGTGGCTGCAACAAGAAGTAGTAACATTATGTTTCATTTTATTCTGGCAGATATCCATTTGCTCTGTGGTGGGAGAGTGTGGGCAGCCCAGTGCTGCCCACACTCTTTGGCTGCTCCAGGTGCTTGAGGGGCCTGTAGAACATGGGATGGGATCTCCATAAGCAGAGAAAGCTTGTGTGGGTCCCTAGTGCCTGGGAAATCCCTGGTAACCCATGCCTCCATGCCATGCTGGGACTTGCATAATCCAACACCTCCACACTAGGATCCATACCAACCCATGCTTTATGCAGACGCATGGATCTGTGTAAGGCTACCCAGGAGCCCCATACCTCCACACTGGAACCTGAGTAGACCCATGTCTCTATGTGAAGTGCAGGTCGAGAGAAGCACACCAAGCAACACCCCTCAAACATGCATTGCACAAACCAAAATTGCCAAATTTAAAACTGTCACAAGATATATGTTCTGCTACAAAAGCAGCTTTTATCTCCGTTTCTCCTCGCCAACACCTACTCCAGTGATTCTCAATGAAGGTACCACACAAGGTATAAGGAGATAAACATAGGTTCAGTCTTGGTCCTACCTGGCTAACCTCCTAGCCCCACTGCCCAGTCCCTCCACAATGAAGTAAGCACTGTAAAATATAAAATAGTTTTTTTTAATTAGATGCCACTCAAGGTCACAAAAGATATGGAAGGGTACATCAGGTCCAGTATGGTTGAAAACTACTGGTCTACCCTTTAGATACAGTATAAGAAACCAGACAGCCTACTACAGTATGCAGGATCTAACCCAATCCTGCTAACAGATACATATCCTTTAACAAATAAAACAACACAAATAATCTACAAACCATTCAAAATCTAGCGCTGCCTTTTTTTCTTAACCAAAACTAAAGGTAAGGTCCAAAAACTGAATAAGGGATTTTTTGCCTTTTTGATGCATTTTCCTCACCAGCTAGTGAACAGCAGGCAGGTTGTTTAGTGGAGAATTTTTCCACTTACCTGTTTAGTGCTAGATTAGTGCGATAAAGCCAACATCTCTGATAGAAATGGGTGTTCTTTCCACTTAAGCAGAAGAATCTTACACAGTTCTGTAGTTCCACATTTAAATATTTTGGTGCAGAGTGGCATATATGCACAGAACTCTGGTAGCTCATTTTTGCCTGCTTGTTCCATGATTTTTTTCTTTATTAACACAGTACTTATGTTGGTGCTGTGAGCCAGTGTCTCATAATTTTGCAACTACAGCTATCTTTACTGGTACCTGACTCTCAAAAGCATTAGCAAAAGGAATATATTCCCGGAGGGTTGCCAACTACAGCAATTTACGGACAGTGCATAAGGGGCTAAAAATGCTTGTCCATAGACTCCACAAAAAAAATGGAGCTATCCATAAAAAAAATGAAGAAAACATGAGCTTGACTGAAGATCCATCATTAGAATGGGACTGGATGCAAGAAATATTGACAAGCAGACAAAACAGCACCACCTTGCCTCTGAGCAGGACCACAGCTCAGTGCTCCGTTGGGGTTTTTAGCCCAGGGGACCCTCCACAGCTCCCCCCCTCCTGCCCTTCCAGGAACATGCTGACACTGTATCTTCCTGCCCTGCCTTTAATAGTCATTTGTGTTGAAGGTGAGCAGGGATGCATAGCCCTGGGCAGTCTGGGAAACTGGACAGTCAAAGAAAGGGGAAGTGTAGCTGGGACAGAGCAGTAGGACCAGGAGTGGGAAATTACTATTGCAACTGTAAGGAACACATTAGAGATCTTGGCATAAGCGCCTCCACCTTGCATATATCCTCCATTATGCAAAGACTGGAATTGCACACTGCTGCTGTAAATATGGACCCGAGTAACAGAAATTTTGGGTTAAGCTGCAAAAGCGTGGCTAGAAGCAGGAGGCCTCAAAAGCCCGTTTTTAAGGCCCCCTCTACACGTTACATTTTTGCCAAGATTACCATGTTAATAGCAAAATAAATAAGGGTGGTATGAAAGGAAAACAAGCCATAAAAATGTCTACACACATTGTTTGCATAGTGCCTAAAATTTAATGTGTAAACCAGTGGCCAAGAGCTCAATGTCAGCTCAGCCAGATGCTGCAGGTAGGGAAAGCCAAAGGGCTTCCCCAGCTGGGGACTTTAAACCCCAAGTTGAACAAGCCCTGGCCAGGCAGCCCAGCATGAGAGAGAAGAGACAGTGCTTAAAGGAAAAAAAAGAAGAGGGGGACAAAAATGCTTCTGGCTGGCTGGATCTGGGGACTAAAAACGGGTGCTAAAACAAGCTGCAATGTGCAGGCAACCAGCTTGCAACTCGTCGGTTCAGGGGGAGCCCAGGATCACGATCCCAATCCCAGAATCATACATTTTGTCATGCATATGTAGTACGGTAGGATGCACAATTGTATCAGGGACCAAATCCCACTGGGCCTTTAAATGAACAACTGCCAGGGGCCTGAGTGACCACAACATGAGCATTTGAGGACAATTAGCTTGGTCAGCAAAGGAAAGAAAGTAGTTAACGTGTCCATCTGAGCCAGATCAGATTAAACAGAGCCCAAAGCCTTTAAATTAGATAATCCAAATACTAGATCATGTCTTATACATGTTAATAGGAATACTTGATGTAACCACATGCATTAGAGGTAGTTTGAATAGATGTATGCATGTTAGGTTTCTTAGGTTGCTTAAAAGAGAAAAAAAAAAAGACACACCAGAAGAAAGCACCCTTGTCAATGAAAACCATAATTGAGTTAACCAAACTAAATTGATGGGACTGAACATTCCACCCTGGTGAAGGAAGCAGATAAGGAATCCTTCCTTCCAGATGTGTAAATGTCACAGAAACAAATACCAACTAAATGATGCTTTCCATATCATAGAACTGGTTCTATCAAGCCCCAAAAGTTTCAGTGAAACAAAGAAATTTGTATATAGCTGATTAAAATATAGATAAATGCATATAATTAATGACTGCATATCTGTGGTTGTAAACCCAGGGAGTTTGGGGAATAAGGTACTTGAGTTGTTGGAGAAACTGAACAACTAAACAAAAGCTCAGACATCCTGGGGTCCAGCCTACACCCATCCTCCCATATGTGAATATATTTTTGCATTTCTACTGCCCGATCTGAATGCTAATTTGTCTTTCTAATAAAGCAATTCTCTTGATAAGAGACAGGCATGCACAATCTTTATTCCAGGGCCCCATCTGACAAAGTAAGATCCCTTTGTACTAATTTGGGGATAGACAGCTTCCCTTCACAATGGTTGACAGTACTGATGCTTCAATGTACGATCAAACAGAAGAATTGAGAGACAGATTAAAACAATTTTTAGCTGCTGTTCTTTGTTCCGTGTACTTCTGTACTTTTCATTTCCTTGATAAAACCCTGCTTATGTTATGCAGGTTCAGCTATAGTTATATTCTACTGTGGTAACTGTGTATTCCTTTTTGGTATACCCTCATTAATACACAGGTTTGGAGGGCTACTTGTGACCTCTTTTACTGTTTGTGCGCCAAGGTCTTAATGTTTGTGGGTAACTTTTGGCTTGTATGAGGTGACAGAGATCCCAAACAGCAGCCTTGAGCAAGTCTCCCTTCCCAACAGACCAGGCTAGGTGGTAGCTCTTATTTTAGGGTCACTTTTATTAACATTTTTCCTACCCAAGAGAAAAGGTATTTAAATGATCTGCTTCTCTTAATTTGATTATTACTATTTCCCATGTTTTACTAACCAATATATCATTTTCTTATTCAATGCTGTCATGAAGCAGATTAAAGCCCCTTTTCCATCATACATATTATTAGGCACAGAGCTGTGCCTACAGGGCCTTCTGACAATCATTTTTCACCTTCAGCAACAACTAGGTGAGGCTTTCCTTGGTTTATCACTAAAAAGTTCTGCACACTGGAAGGCTGTTAGGAACTCGTTCTATCCATACTCCTAGACACTTATTTGAGCCATAAAGTTAATGAGCCAAATAAGACCCCAAGGGAAATTTTCTTCTTAAAGATAAGGATTTTGCATTATATGAAGTGAGACAATCCAACCCAATGTTTCTCAAACAGGGTGCCAGGTGAGAGAAAATAAGCAGATAAGCATGGGCTCAGGTTTGTCCCTACCTGACCTGTCCCCCATCCCTACTGCCTGCCCCTTCTGCAAGGAGGTATGCACTTTAATATATAAATTAGTTTTTGAAACTGGGTGCCACTCAATTCAGAAAAGTTTTGGAGGGGTGACTTGAGTACAGCGAGGTTAAGAATCACTGATCCAACCTCTCCCATCGAGGCCAGTTTTGTGCTTGGGTTTTGTACAAGCACTAAACCCAAGTTCCCTGGCTAACACAATTCTACATGCAGGAAACTGGCTTATTCTGTGGTTGCTGGCACTTTGCTTTCCTTCTCACGTAGTGTCTTAGTTCTCAAAAATCTTTGTCCCCAGCTCATCTCTTTCTGCAAGAAAAAAGTTAACCAGAATTTTCTTGTACTGCCTCCCTTTACATTTCATGGAAGCACTTCTGGTTCACAGCAGTCAGGCTTCTAGTCACTTAATCTCTCATTGCTCCAGATTGGGAGTAAAATTTGCAGCTGGATTTCCTAATTTGTCCAAGTACTCTACAGCTGCTATTTCAGGTGTTTCCATCCCAACTCAGTAAATCACTGTTATGCCTTCATAGAAGTTCTCCCGATGCTGCTGCTGTTCTTTTTCTGAAGCCCCCAATTCCTATTTTAACTAATTTTGCCAAGTTTCTAGTCGCATCAGGTCTTGCTTTGTTTCCTTTTGGTCATCTTTGAATCCTGCTAGCTAATCCATTATGTGTCCTACCTTTACTCAAGAAAAATACTAATCCTCTCTCCTTGGGAATGGAACACACTTGCAAAACACCACTACTACTCATTCCGATGTGAGCTAGTTAGATTTTCAGGGTCTTGTGGGATGCTTTTATGATGGAAGAACTCAATTATAGTCATGTATTTTTGTGATGCCATTCTATATACTTTGTGAAGCAAGAAAGTCCAATTTTTCTGAACCCAGCAGAAATCAAAAGCTTTTTTTTTTGTTTGCTTTTACTGATGCTTCCAACCTTTTTTCAGGAGAACACTTACCCAAAATGTTCAGTCATGCTAACAGGATTTTTCTTGCTGTCTAGAACTTATTTTGCTCTTTCTGTGACATTTTTTGCTACTTCTCCCACAAAAACAAACAGCTACAATCAGATAAATCCACAAACAGCTTAGTTTTCTCACTGACCCTGCATAATCAGTATATTGTGCAGTGGTTCTGATCATCTACAAAAAGGAGACAAAAACTCTCTCATATTTATCCTGACAGGCAGGTAAAAATTAAACCTTTTTCAAACTTGTGGATATAAGCCACAAGCCCCACACATAAGGCCCATTTACCAACTGTAATTTTGAGGCAATGGTAAGAGGGATCGTGATAAGAAAGGTATACAAGATTATTGATAGTGCAAGAGCAAAGCAATAATATTCTTAAATTGTTGCCCTGCAAATATTTAATGTGTGGCACTCATAGCCACAAGACAGTGATGCCAAAATCCTAGTAAGTTAAGAGCATTTGATGTATGCATAATAAAGACATCTAGATCTATTAGATAGGTTATGAAAATTTTTATAAGGAATTCTCTCTCTCATCCTTTGGGCAAAAGACAAACACTGATCAAGGTTAAGCAGCAGACTTTCCTAAAGACAAGTTATTCCATATTTCTATGGAAGATTTTTTATTTTTTGCACCTTTTTAGCATCTGTTTCTGGCCACTGCTTAAACAGAACACTGGAGTAGATATTCCATGAGTCCGGTTCAATGTGGCAATTCCTATGCTTTTATGACTAAACTATTTTCCTGTCACTCTTCTTAAAGATCCATCTGCAAGTATGAAAAGAACTCAAGTGGTCTCTTCATTTGCAGCTGGAGACAAAGGGTATTCAAGTATCTCTCTCCTGGCAACCATCCCTGGCCTTTCCAGAGCTAGATTTGGCACTAGAATTCCCACTCTATGGGCAGATCAATTCATGGGCATTTTCATAAGTGAGCCTCTGCCATTCCAGAGACCTGTGTAAAAGTACAAAGTTGGAGAACAGAGTAAGGACAGATAAGAAAGCAGAAAGAGGGATTACTAAACAGCCAACATATCAACAAAGGCAAGATCAAGGAGAATCTTTGTGGCTTTCTTTGCAAATTCTGTACTTCTCAGCCTATGTACTATTTCCCTAGCAGTGCCAGTCACAGATTCAGTTTTATTTTTTAAAAGCTTACTACAAAATTTCTTGATACCCATCTTGACCTATCTAAAGTTTGTAGCTTCAGACAGAGGAATTAGCTTTGTGACCTTAATATCTTTTTTAAACAGAATATATTATAAAGTTTACATAAACTAGTTGCAATTATACTTGATACATTTTTATCTGTTAAAAAGGTTTAAGTGTACAAAAGAAGTTAATTTATATTGTAACTTCATGAAGACTGCTTGAATGACTTGAACGGTAGTTCCATTCACTGAGTTCCCAAAGTGGATATACAGTTCTCCTCTGTTACAAAAGCAGCATCATATATGGCCTCCCCTGGAATCTGGGGCATGGCTAGTGGTGGGCAGTGTCTGTTACCAAATCCAGGCCCCAGTGGGAATGGCCCTCACTGGAAGGGGAGCAAGCAAGAGTTGTGCTAACGCAGCTCCAATCACCCCATGGCCACTTGTGCCACAGCAAGCAGCTGCTTGGACCAGGGCAGCCTGCCCTACTACCATCACTGCTGCCATAGTTGTTGCCACTGGCCCCACAGTTCCGGCCCGATGGCATGCACCTACACCAGGGCATGGGGAGAGCTTGATACCCCTGTGCTACAGCTACAAGTAGATTTGACAGGGAAGACTAAACAAAGGAAAGACGTGAAGGAAAGTGCTGCAAGCTACTACAACCTTGGGTGTTCTAGTATTTCTAGTATTTGCAGGAATCAGCTAAACTAGAGGTACCATAGGCAATAATTTCTTCTAAAATTCTCTAGTGTTGACAAAAAAATAAATCACAAATGGTCTTTAAATACTGAGTGAACTTAGAATCAATCTGTAAGTTTCCAGGACTTACTCTTTTTGCTCCCTTACCCATTCATCCTCAAACAGTATGTACTTACACAAATCTTAATGATTATAGATAGGGCTCTGAGAAAATTGCGGATTTCCTGTAAAAAGCTTGTGGCACATGCACAGGAAAAGTATCATTTTTCATGGAATATTCACGGAACTAACACTGATCTTGGCAAATGGGTCCTGGTAGTTCCGTGAATATTCTGTGAAAATTATCCTTTACCCGTGCATGTGTGGCAGGCAAGAACACAGTCAGAGGCAGCGGAAGGCCAGGGCTAAAGGAGCTTAGCCCCTTCAAATGCGGAGCAGTGCAGAGGGCCACAGGGCAGCTTGGGTGTGGACTCCAAGCAGCTGCAGCAGCGGGGAAAGGGGTGTGCACGGACAGACACGAAGCCTGCATGCAGCCAGGATTGCAACCAAGCCCCCCGCACCCCCATGCTCTCCCAGGGGAGGTTTATAGATTTCATGGACATTAGGGCTGGAAGAGACCTCATGAGATCATCAGATCCAGACCCCTGACTCCAGGAAGATAAGCATGCAAGCATTTCTTAAAGGTAGTTATTGTAGAGTATTCAACAACTCCAGTGTACTTCACAGTAACTTACTCATATTCCTATGTTCGCAAGCTTCACTTGAGCAGACCCACCTCTATGTAGAAAGCAGCATGGAGATTCAGTTGAGTTCAACCTTGACCCCTCTCCTGGAGAAGGGTGTCAAGATGTTTCAGTCTTACTCAAAATAATCTAGTAACAAGCTATATTGACTTCATTTCACCAAAACAAACAAAAAACAAAACAAAAACATAAGCAGCCAACAAAAAAACCCTACATACAGCTATTCAGCAGTCTAATTATTCTGTTGGCATGTACAGGATTTCTTGTGGATACATAATTATTAGGGGTGGATCAGTAAAGATCTTTTGGGCAGATACCAATGGCCAATTATTAACACGCCGTATCAGCTGATACCAATCTGACTGCCAATATGCAGCCCAGCAGCTTGGAGAGCAGCGCCTGACTCGCAAGTCTGTTGTGGGGTGGGAAGGGGCATGAAGGACTTGGGTCCAAGTAAATACAGCATTGCTTTGCATCACAGAACATTAGGCTTGGAAGGGAGCTCAGAAGGTCATCATCTCAAGGCAGGACCATCCCCAACCAGATCATTCCAGACAGGGCTTTGTTGAGCTGGGCCTTAAAAACCTCCAAGGATAGAAATCCCACCACCTCTCTAGGTACCTCTTTCCAGTGCTTCACCACCCTCCTAGTGAGAAAGTGTTTCCTTACTATCCAACCTAAACCTCTGTTGCTGGAACTTGAGACCATTGCTCCTTGTTTTGTCATCTTCCACTACTGAGAACAGTCTAGCTCCATCTTCTTTAGAACCACCCTTCAGGTAGTTAAAGGCTGCTATCAAATCCTCCCTCAGTCTTTTCTGCAGACTAAATAAGCCCAGTTCCCTCAGCCTCTTCTCAGAAGTCAAGTGTCCCAGCCCCCACTAACTGTTTTCACTGCCCTCTGCTGGACTCTCTCCAACTTGCCCACAACCTTTCTGTAGTGGGGGGCCCAAAACTGGACCCAGTACTCCAGATGTGGCCTCACCAATGCAGAATAGGTGGAATAATTATTTCCATTGAAATGCTGGCAACACTCCTAATAAGGCAGCCCAGTGTGATGTTAGCCTTCTTGGCAACAAGAACATACTGTTGGCTCATATTCAGCTTACTGTCCACTGTAACCCACAGGTCCTTTCCTGCAGAGCTGCTGCTTAGCTAGTTGGTCCCCAGCACATAGCAGTGCATGGGACTGTTCTGCCCCAAGTGCTGGACTTTGCATTTGTCCTTACTGAACCTCATGAGATTTCTTTTGGTCCAATCCTGCAAGTTGTCTAGGTCACTCTGAACCCACTCTTCAGTGCACCTACTACACCCCCCACCAGCCTGGTGTCATCCACAGACTTGCTTAGGGTGCAATCCCATCCCATTTTCCAGATCATTAATGAAGATACTGAACAAAACCAGCCCCAGGATCAACCCCTGGGGCACTCATAAATTCATAGCTGTTAGGGGCTGGAAGGGATCTTACTAAATCATCAGGTCCAGCTCCCCTGCACTTAGGCAGGAAAGACTGCTGGGATCAGATGACCCCAGCAAGATGGGCATCAAGGAGCTTTTTGAAGATTGCCAGGGTGGATGACTGTACCACCACTGTGGGGAGTCTGTTCCAAGCCCTTGGTACTTGATTTTGTAAAGAAGTTTTTCCTTATGTCTAGCTTGAAGCAAATCCTCAATCAGTCTGTGCCCATTATTTCTTGTCCTCCCCTGAGGGGCCTTGGTGAACAGATGGTCCCCCAGACCCTGATGTACACCCTTGATGTACAAACATGATCTGGAATCAAACAGAATCCAGTGCTTACAGGCTGCCAACAAGTCCCCTCCGAGTCTTCTCTTCTCCAGGCTGAACAGTTCCATGTCTTTCAGCCTCTCCTCAAATGACCTGGTTTCCAGGCCTCTAAATCATGTGCATAGCCCTCCTTTGGACTCTCTCAAGCTTCTCCACATCCTTCCTGAAGTGCAGCACCCAGAACTGGACAAAGTGGATACCACTGGGTACCATCTGCCAATCAGACCTTGAGCCATTGATCACTACCCATTGAGCCTGACAATCTAGCCAACTTTCTATCTACCTTACAGTCCATTCATCCAACCCATACTTCCTCAGTGTGCTTGCATGAGTGCTGTGAAAGATCATATCAAAAGCCCTGCTAAAGTCAAGGTATATCATGTCCACGGCTTTCTCCCCATCCACAGAGCCAGTCATCTCATCATAGAAGGCAATAAGGTCAGTCAGGCATGACTTGCCCTTGGTGAATCCATGCCAACTGTTCCTGATTGCTTTCTTCTCCTCCAAGTGCTTCAAAATGGACTCCTTGAGGACCAGCTCCATGATTTTTGTTGGGACTGAGGTGAGGCTGACTAGTCTGTAGTTCCTCATCAGCCTCACCTCAGTCCCTGTGTGGAACACTAGCTCAAGGTCTCAAATGAATTCCTACTGAGGAAGTGGATCACACCGAACACCTACAACCACTATTAGCAACCTTGTTAGGATTATGTCAGTAGCAGCTAATGACTAGATAAGCACAGTCTGCGACCCTCATTCCATAGGAAGGATCCCCCTTTAAGTCAGAATTGAGAAACCAATGTGCTGGAAATGCTGCACTACAGCTTTTCACATCTTGTCTGTTTTGTAAATAAGAGATTTTTTTGAGAATTGTTAATGTAGTACCTTTTACAAGGAGTAAGGTCACTAAGTGCTATGTAAAATTCAGAATACTTTAGATTATGACAGTTTTAAATACAAGTCAAATTTCAAATGTAAATTTTAACTCTTTATTTAACTAAAAACATAGATGCATATACTCTATAAAGGAATTAGAAGCAGTTAATCTTTCAGTAATATTTAGTAAAGCCTTCAGACAAAATATTGAAGAACTCTAAACATGTAACAGAGGAAACCATCCGTGTACAAGCATGCTCTCAAAGTAATAAGCAACCATGATCTAATTTAACCTTTTTAGAAATATTTTTACTATATACCTTAAAATCAGAAGAAAAAGCTGTTTTCTAATCAAATGCATTCTCTCCAATTATGCAAGCTTAGTCATTCTAAATAAGACCATTGCCTTTCCTTTTTCATGTCCTTGCAACAAGGTATTTAGAAGAATTCACAGATTTATTGGAATCTGACAGGGCTGCGCCATAAGTGCTTCTGCTGTGGCCCAATACGACCACTAGCAATCTACAGAACCATCTAAATCTTCACCCTCAAAAAATTAAATTTGAAAACTTCAGTCTAATTACAGATGACACAGCCCAAGTTACTTCTGTGCAAGTCTACAGCAGAGTGACCTCTCCTTTCCTCTACATACTCCATTGCAAAGTTTAACTCGATTTCACTTGGCTTTTGGGAGGAAAAAAAAAAATGCTTAATCAATTAAACTAAGTACTTTAAAAACAAATGTAACATTCTGAATTCATTACCTGACCCAGAGCCTGAAGTAGTCATATCGTAAATTAAGTCTTTTAAAGTAGTTCCTTCTGATATAAAGGGACGATCCAATGAGGGATCTTCTTCACTTGGTACACGATGGTGAATGACTGTACGATTATGGCAGATATACAGAATTAACATTAATGAAATGCAAACAAAGCATACTGGTCCAGCAATGACAGCAGCCAATTCCACAGGTCCTAGACTAGACGCAGGTTTTGCTGGAGTAGGGCCTAAACATGGGGGTTTAAAAAAAAAAAAAAAAAAAAAAAAAGTGTTACTGTTTAGTAACAGCAAGTTAGATCCAAGATAAAGAAAGAAAGAATCACCAATACACATACAGATCGTCCCTTCTAGGCAGCACAGTATGACAAAGTGGTAAGTAAAGCTTATAGGAGCAGGTCATGTCAGACCAACCTGATTGCCTTTTATGATCAGGTCACAAAAGCATTGGATGCAGGTGTCGCCGTGGATGTAGTCTTTCTGGCCTTCAGCAAGGCCTTTGACACTGTCTCCCACCCCATCCTCATTAAAAAATTAGGCGACTGTGGCATCGATGCCTACACGGTCAGATGGATTGCTAATTGGCTGAAGGGTCGTACTCAGAGGGTGGTGGTGGATGGGTCATATTCGACCTGGGGGGAAGTGGGCAGTGGAGTCCCCCAGGGCTCGGTCCTTGGGCCCGCCCGCACTGTTCAATTTCTTTTATCAGCGATTTGGACGACGGGGTGAAAAGCAACCTGTTCAAATTTGCTGATGATACCAAAATTTGGGGTGAGGTGGGCACGCTAAGAGGGAGGGAAAGACTGCAGCAAGACCTGGATAGGTTGCAAGGGTGGGCTAACAAAAACAGGATCCGTTTCAATACTGACAAGTGCAGGGTACTGCACTTGGGCAGTAGTAACCAGCAGCACACTTATAAAATGGGAAACTCCCTTCTTGAGAGCACAGAGGCAGAAAGGGATCTTGGAGTCATCACTGACTCCAAGATGAACATGGGCCGACAACGCGAGGTCACAGTCGGCAGGGCTAACTGGACCCTATCGTGCATCCACAGGTGCATCTCAAGTAGGGCCAAGGAGGTGATCCTCCCCCTCTACACAACACTGGTCAGGCCGCAGCTGGAGAACTGTGTCCAGTTCTGGGCACCCCACTTCAAGAGGGATGTGGACAACACTGAGAGGGTCCAGAGGAGGGCCACCCGCATGATCCGGGGACAGCAGGGCAGACCCTACAATGAGAGGCTACGGGACCTGAACCTCTTCAGCCTTCACAAGAGAAGGCTGAGGGGGGACCTGGTGACCGTCTATAAACTCACTGGGGGGGGGGACCAGAAGGGTTTGGGGGAGACCTTGTTTCCCCTAGTGCCCCCCAGGATAACAAGGAATAACGGCCACAAGTTGTTGGAGAGTAGGTTTAGATTAGACATCCGTAGGAACTACTTCAGTTAGGGCGGCTAGGATCTGGAACCAGCTTCCAAGGGAAGTGGTGCTGGCTCCTACCCTGGGGGTCTTTAAGAAGCGGCTCGATGCCTACCTGGCTGGGGTCACTTGAGCCCAGTTTCCCTCCTGCCCAGGCAGGGGGTCAGACTTGAAGATCTACAAGGTCCCTTCTGACCCTACTTCTATGATTCTATGAAAGCTAACTACACTCTATCATGCATTAGCAGGTGCATCACAAATAGGTCTAAGGAAGTGATACTTCCCCTCTGTGCGGCATTGGTAAGGCTGCAGCTGGAGTACTGCATCCAGTTTTGGGCACACTTCAAGAAGGATGTGGATAACCTTGAGTGGGTCCAGAGGAGGGCTACTCGTATGGTTAGGGGCCTGCAGGTAAGGCTCTACGAGGAGAGATTGAGAGACCTGGATCTCTCCAGCCTCCGCAAGTGAAGGCCGAAAGGTGATCTTGTAGCCATCTACAAATTCATGGGGGGGAGGAGGGGCAGCAAGGAATAGGAGATACTTCATTTATCAGGGCTTCCCTTAGGGTAACTAGAAACAATGGCCACAAACTGATAGAGAGCTGATTTAGATTGGACATCAGAAAGAACTTATTCACAGTAAGGGTTACCAGAATCTGGAATGGGCTTCCAAGGTAGGTGGTGCTCTCCCCTATCCTGGGGGTCTTTAAGAGAAGGTTAGACAAGCACCTGGTCGGGGTCATCTAACCCCAGGGCTCTTTCCTGCCCAGGGTAGGGGGTCAGATTTGATGATCTACTGAGGTCCCTTCCAACCCTAAAAATCTATAAAGGGTTTATTTTAATGCTAGTGGAAGTATATTTTATTTCATACTGGTTTTTGTGTTCTTTTGGCATATTTATTTTAGCAAGATATTTTTTTGAGTCCAGACTGTTGCAGGTCTGCAAAAGTCAACAGTATATCATGCAGACAAAAACATTTTTATTCGGTTAGAAAAATATATACATATAGTTAATGCAAGCAACTTGGCATTATGATGCAAAGGATTTTTTAAATTTTAATAGCACTTAATAGTATTTTTATTTCTTGATCTAAAACTTCAGAATGATATTCATTAAGTCTAATATATGTCTTTAACCTTCATTCTTATACCAAACTTTGTTTATTTTGTTGCACACTTAAAAAACCAAAAAACAAAAAGCGAACATTTTACCTGGTGTTGGAATTGGAAGATCTAGTTTATTGCAGAGGTCTTTATCACAGCAATGAGGATTAGTAATAACTCCATCTCTTGAGGAGGGAGCACAAACAAATGGCCTGTCTCGGGGAATCAGGTCAGTTTCTGCTATGCACATGCTATTGTGTATGACTTTGTCTACAGTCCGTGTCACTGAGGTAAAGCAGAGCCCATCTGTCACACACGTAAAGTTGTCTTTTGTACAGAGATGACAATAACACTGTAATGCTGTATTTAAAAAAAAAAAAAAAAAAGTTTTAGCGTTAGTTATGTGAAGTTCTGCTAGATCATTTTGTAATACTAACAAAGTGGAGGCTTTATGCAATTTTCTAAACTTTCGGTACCTATTTACATATTTTTGGAACATAATAGAATGCTTCTTCAACGAACTAAAAAAAATAAAGATAAGGGAGGGGGAAGAAAGTCAGACTTATAAAGGGGACACTGACTCTATTTACATAAAGTCAAATAGAGAAGATAAATCTCTCCGAAAACAAACAGTCAGACAATAAGCGTTCATTTAAGATTTGAAAGTTAAAAAAAGAAAGATTAAAAAAAAATACAATTTACTGTGATGTGTAATATTACATAATGTATCCTCCAAAGCATTTAGGATCCATTCCTGCTTCTGATGAAGCCACTATGAATACTGCCATAAACTTCAACAGATACAAAAGCAGATCTTCAGTGTGTGACAGAAGCATCTCATCTTGCTGGCCACCCATCAGGTATGAAAGCACCATCATAACTCCTGATAGTTTGAAGAACTTTTGCTACTGGCTGGCAGTAAAAAGGCCTTTTTAAAATTAGGAGTTATATCGGAACAAACCACACGCACACAATTCCTTTTGATTTCAATAGACCTTGGTTTGATGCCTTATTGTGAAGGTACACTAGAAGACTGCCTGGGATGGCCCTATTCCAGTTAGCTGTATTAAAAAGGCAGCTGCATCACAAATGGGGGGAAGGGGCAGTGCAGTGGCAGGAATTTAACAAATCATAGTCCAAATGAGCTAGATTAGGCATCCTCTGACTTTAGCTCCTTGAGAAAGGATCTCACTACTTCTGTTTTTTCTCTGTAGTCCCATTCACATGTGAACTGGTTTCCCTCTGTTTTTGGACCCCCCTTTTTTTGGCAGCAATGTCAGCACACTAACTCCATACATTTGTGGAAAGAATAAAAAGTTATATAGGCTTTGGAGAACACTTGCTTCCTTATTGTGTTTCCTGGCAAAATCCTAAAAGGCCTTAGAATAATGACTTTAAAGTGTAAGAAACCCACTAAATCAGAGCTCAAAGTCCAAGACAATCTCTATAAATACACAGCAAAAGACAACAACAAAAGCAGTTTTCTTTAAACTTTTGGTTTGGTTTTGTAGCGTATCACAATGATACCACATTCATTGTTAAACATCAATTAACACAGATAAATAATGCATAGAAAATTCAATATAACTAATGAATTTGTCCAAGATGAAAACTTGGAACATTCATGAACACTGAGTGGGGTTCTCGAGGGTCTGCTCTGGGTTTGGTATGGTTTACTATCTTCCTTAATGACTCAGAGGATGGGACTGAGTACACACTGAGCAAATTTGCTGATGACACCAAGCTGGGTAGAGTTGCAGACACTCTGGGACTGGATTAAGATTCAAAATGACCTTGATAAACTGGAAAAATGGTCTGAAATTAAATCAAATGAAATTCAACATGGACAAGGGCCAAGTCCTGCAACCAGGACAGAAGTCACATACACAAATACATGATGGGGAACAACTGACTAAAGTGCAGCACTGCAGAAAAGGAGTTGGGGCTTATCATGGACCCATAAACTGAAAGAGCCAACAGTGTACTCCTGCTGCAAAAAAAGCCCATGGCATAATGGGTTGGTTGTATTATCCAAAAAGTCACCTGCAAGTGATTCTTCTACTCTATTCAGCATTGGTGAGGCTTCACCTGCAATACTGCATCCAGTTTTGGGCACCCCACTTCAAGAAAAATGGACTACTTAGACAGAGACCAGTAGAGAACAACAGCAATGATTACAAGTCGAAGAAACTACTTATGAGAAAAGTTTGAAAGAACAAGGATTATTTAGCCTGGAGAAAAAGAGAATGAGGAAGGATTTGAGACCAGACTTCAAATACCTGAATGGTAGTTACAAAGAGGATGGCAATAGACCAGTGGTGCTCAAGTGCTGGCCCACAGAGCCATGTCATCCAGCCTGTGGGGGCTCCCTATGGTCTTGGAAATTTGGGAGCATAAGTGGTAGAAATGTTAACTGCTGCAGCTCTAGGAACAATGCTGCTACTGCCCCCTGCTGGCCAGTTTCTGGACCTGCGAGGAGCCCCTGCAGTCCAACTGACAAAGCCTCATGCATCAGATTAGGCCAATATATGGTCGCTCGGTGCCTGAATCTGGCATGTGGTGTCACGCTGGCATGGTAGATCACACCCATAGACTGACCCCATGCTGATCTGGCCTTTGGATGGACCCCATACACGATTCGGCCAACGGACCAGCTTCCTGACACTCATCTGGTCCGTAGGACTATTCTCTGTGGCTGCAGGATACAGGACAAGAAGAAGTCTTATACTGCAGCAAGGGAAATTTAAGTTGCATATTACAAAGAATGTTCCAAGTATGAGGGTGGTCAAACACTGAAACAGAGTACCTAGAGAGGCTGTGAAATTTCCATCTTTGGTAGTTTTTAAAGCACATTAGGCAAGAATTTGACTAGGCTGGTTTAGAGATGATACTGCCTTGAGCGGGGGAGAGGACTGGGTGACCTCCTGAGATCCCTTCCAACCACAGTTTTCTCAAGTTTGGATAACTCATAAGTAGGGTCATATTGGTCAGTGCACCTAAAACCCATCTTGACTCTTACCTATTTGTACACAAAATGCTTGGTCTAATTCATCACCTATTCAAGTGTAACTAGTAATTTCCAAATGTAGTTGCAGTAGTAGGCAACCCTTGATCCTTCTGGATCATTGCATAAGCATGAGGTCACCAGGACCTTCAATCAGTATACCTAGGTAGGAGTATGGAGGAGCAGAGGCTGTCTAGATCTTCCATCCCCACTTTAGACCACTGAAACAGAATCCAATGGCCAGACTGAGCCTGGACATTGATGCCTTGATGGCTGTAGTTATATGTGTCCAGGAATTTAACCCATGTCCCTGCATGGCAGACAAGGATTCTACCACTAAACCACAACAGTGGGTTTCCATACGTATGTGCTCACTAAATCAGTGAACTGTGTTCCTGGCAATTAGCTAGCTTAAAAATTACCCGGCCCACACTTCCTAATACTCTATCAAAGTTAAGTACAGTAAAACCGGCACTTTATTAGCTGGAAAACTCTATTAACCAGCATCCAAGCGATGCAACAAAAGTGAAACCAGAAGTACCCACTTCTGGGGGACTTCCCATTTCGCCGCTGCAAGCTACATTTTTCTTTGCCACTTTTTCAGCCCATAGCCCAGGACAAAGCAGCCTGCGCAGGAAAAAGCAGCCTGTGCGGGGCTACCCTCCCTGTCCCCCAGCACACTGACACTGGGGAGTGCACCAGACATTGCACATTTGATTAACCAGAATATTTGATTAACCTGCATCCCCCATTCCCGGGGGATGGCGGGTAACAGAGCTTTTACTGTAATTTTTACGTAGCGGGCACTGAATTTTTCTAGTAGGAAAAAGTACAATTTATTTATATAGTCCCATGGCTTGTACAGCTGGCCACACCACTATTATTTGCACTTGGAATTTTTATACATATTCTTCTCAATTATAAATGTCAAATATCTTTCTTTACTGTCTTCCAACATAGAATACAAAGAACCTTTCATTTAAAGTTGAAAATAGCTAGTTACTGATAATTAATTCTCATGGATAATTAGTCATCACTCCCAATCCCCTTGGAATGATGAATATACCAAATTTTACTATGTTAAGAAACCAATGAAAGGATTCAAAAAATCAGTTTAGCATAAAGGTACAACTGGAAACAACAGAAGAGAAAAAAATTATAGTTGTGGAGTGGTAGGGGTGGACAGAAGTTGTTTTTTTTTTAACACTTTCCCATATTGTAGGGTATTAAACTAGTCTTCACAAGGAGT
Source organism: Alligator mississippiensis (assembly GCF_030867095.1). Lineage (NCBI taxonomy): Eukaryota > Metazoa > Chordata > Crocodylia > Alligatoridae > Alligator > Alligator mississippiensis. The sequence continues at coordinate 81,089,159 of NC_081828.1, read as the reverse complement.
AGATTAATCTCAGTCACTCATACACAATACAGATAGACCAGGACATTCACCAAAAGATGCACCAATGAAGGAACAATCTCCAATTTATATTGCCATGTATTGCAAGTATTTGAGATCCTCATTAATCCATATATTTTCTAAGGTGCCTACAAATTTACGTCCAGAGCCTAGCAAGAAAAATGTATTTTCCTCTACCCATGACAAGCTCTGAAGATGTTATTTCCTCTCTCCACACAACTAAACTGTTTCAGAGACCTCTCTTGCATGCCTTACTGCCTCAGCGTCATGGCATCACTGCAGCGGGTTCAGGGCTTTGCTTAGCTCAGAAGTCTCAAAACTCAATTGACTTATTTTCTGGGCACACTTGACCCACAGGAAATCTCTTAAACATGACTCAGTCCTCAATAACACAACTTAAAATTAGGGGTGTGCTGACAGAGATTTTTGAAGCCATTACCGATTTCCGATTTTTAAGGGGGCATATAAGCCGATACCAATCCGCTTTCCGATAAAGCGTGGACAGCTGCCTCTAGCTGGTAAGTCCACTGTGGTGGAAGGGGAGGGGGGGCAGATCAACACCCCCCACCCCACCCCCCGCCCTGGTAAAGGAGGGGACAGGGGCAGGCCCTGCCCAGCTGGGGCAGGGCAGGGCGCAGGTGCAGCTCATTGTGGGGGGCCAGCTCATGCAACTTACAACCCGGGAGGGTGGCGGGGGACATGTGCCCTCTGGATCTGCATGGGGCAGGGCAGGCTGGAGCTGGGCTCTTCTCACCGGGGGCTGGTTTCAGAGCAGGGACTACAGAAGGGGCAGCAGCCACCCCAAATTTCACCGAAGCTCCCTCCCAGCCACCCCTGCCACACACCTGGTACAGCCCCGGCTCAACCCCCACCTCTACCCATGCAGGGTGTGGGACAGAGACGCAGCTTGTTAGTGCAGGAGGCAGCTCCCTCCCAGCACTGCCACCGCTGCGCACCCGGCACAGCCCCGGCTCTTCTCAGCGTGTGGGAGGTGGGGGTTGAGCCAGGAAGAGCCGGGGCTGTGCCAGGCACGTGGTGGCAGCAGTGCTGGGAGGGTGATATGGCAAAATTTGGGGTGGCTGCAGCCCACTCCATAGCCCCTGCCCTGAGCACTGCCCCTGGTGAGAAGAGCCCGGCTCCAGCCCACAGCTGCAGCCCACCTGCTTGTCCCACATAGATCTAGGGGGCACCCCCCCGTGCCCTCCTGTGCTGCACGCAGTGGCAGGAACTGCGCCCCCCCAATGAGCCATGAGTCCATCCCGCACCCCACCCCACCTGGGCAGTGCCTGCCCCCTCCTTCCCTTACTGTGAGGGGAGGGGGGGGGGGAGTGTTGATCTGCCCACTCCACGCCCCTTCCCTCCTTCCTCCCTTTCCACCACAATGGACTTACCAGCTGGAGGCAGCTCTTCAAGCTGCCGGGCTCTGCTCCTCGCTGCCCAAGTGCTGCGCTGCAGCTGCACGCATGCACTGGCATTTATCAGCAAAATTATTGGCCCCATTGGGCCAATTTCCAATACAGCCAATTTTCTTTATATCAGTACCAATCTGATATTGGACCAATGTACTGGTGCAGCTCTACTTAAAATAGCCTACACAAGACACTCACATGGTCTTGAGTCTTCTCCAGCTTCTGAGAAGGTTCCTCTGTCTCTCTGCTTGCAGTTTTCCCTCTCAGGTTGTCTCTAACTCAGTGCTGGTGTGGCGCTGCTGTTTCAACTCTTGCAGCCCCCAGGTCTTCTCCCAGACCCTGTGTCGCTCACTAATTCTCTCCCCATCTCTCTTTTGTTTTCTATCCTTGGGGGTCTCTTAGCTTCATGTGGCCAGCCAATTATCTGGATTAGCCAGGCCAGTTCTCCTAGGCAGCCTGTAATCATTTCTAACTGTCTGCAGCTGGGCTGTAGCCCATGTAGCCTGGGGCAAGCCTCAGGAAAGCCTCTGCCAACCAGTCTGCTACAATCACCCTCTCTGAACAAGTGTTGATTTCTACAAAGCCTAATCTACCTATCCTGCCTCCACACCTTGCTTCCTTCTACTACTACAACATTTACATCACACACTTTAAACTTCACAAAACACTTTACATTGTAATCTCAGCATTGTAATCTCTGAGACCTCCCTCACATTGCACCCCAACTTTTATTCTCCTTCACATAAGGACATAATGCTTAGTTATGCTTAAGTGACCTGTTCCCACCAACATGCCTTCATCCCCTTTCTGAAATAGTCTCCCTTTCACAACAGTTATAAACCTACAGATCAGCAGGACAAACTCTCCAGAACCCATACCACCACTTCCTAATTAACTTGTTTCCTTACATCGTTGTTACCAGCAATCCCTTGCAGATGAGGATGATCAAAAAAGCTGAAAGCAGCAATATTGATGTTATACTGCAAGCATTCTCAGGTGACAACAGCTGTTTTACGTTCAGTTCTGTCACTGTTCGAGTTGTCTAGTAGGGTTTATACATTCCAGGATGTAAACGACATTTTTGTCTTTCAACTCCAATTTGAGTGATCTTCCTGGAAGCAACTATCCAGTCAGGCAAGATAAAGTGGGACAGCCTGTTTTTGGGGCACCTTTTCTAGACGCCTCCCCATGCCGGGTGAGCAGAGATCCTAAAAAGGACTGGTCAGTCTCGACCTCCTGGTCCTTACCAAGAATAAAGCGACCAAGTGACCACTGCCTGTATCCATGACCAGGTGATCCTGGCGATCATTTCATCTGTCCCTGTCACCACTCGTCCATCGCTGCAGGGCTTTGTAGAAGTTATGGGTAGCGGTTATTGTAACAGATGTTGAACCAGTGGGAGAAGCCTGTGCATTATGTGTTTTACATGAGAATGCCATTGTGCGACAACTACATGCTTGGAGAAACCTGTGTCCAGTGGCAAAGAGATCCAAGACAACTGGGGTTACTTTTCCACTGCGGACTTCATCCATCTTTGCAGCTGTTGAGAAGGATGCCTTCTGCATCTGCCTGCTCCACTGCTGAGGTCTTTGTGTTGTTGGATTGGACTGCTCTTCACCCAATACCTCACCTTTGATCTTACCACTATGAGTGACCCTACCAGGAGTACAAGACTCCAGATGGCATTGCTCTTAGGGTCACTGGTACATGCAAGCCTCTCTACCCTGTAAAGGTGGCAGTCCATAGGGAAGGTTTCCTTACACTCACAGCCCAATAATGCTTCTGTCATTTTAATCCTTTGAAGTTCACACATAATAATTCCTAAAACACAGAAAGAGATACTGAGGGAATATCTCCACTGAAGTAAATACCGCTGCTGCAGCTTCTCTAGACAAACCCAAGCTAGGTTTAAACAACTAAGTTTTTTCCCCCCAGCTTCTCGGGCAGGTTTTGCACCCCATGACAAGCCCCATGTTATCTCACATACATATATACATACAGTGCTACTTGAAATTAACAGGTTTATAAGTCAGCTCAGCTATGTCTGCAGGAGCTTCAGGCACGTCTTTGACTGAGATGTAGGCATAACTTACTGGTTAAGTTTACTCTTTTGAACAAAATCTGCCAAAAATTGATTGTCCGACTATGGTTAATTCTAGTCCCAGTCTCCATCTGGCTTTCTCAGATATTCAGAAGCTAATCAACATATGTATAAAAATTTTCTCACTTGTAATGTCATTTGTTCATGTTTATTCAATGCAAAGGGAGTTGCTTTGTCACAGGCCAAATTTGTCACTGGACAAATTATGCTGAGGGGAAGCCAGCACGGGTTCGTAGCAGGCAGATAATGCCTGACTAATCTAGTCTCTTTTTATGACCAGGTTATGAAATGCCTGGACACAGGAGTAGGGGTGGATGTCGTATACTTAGACTTCAGGAAGGCCTTCGATATAGTATCCCACCCCATACTGGTAAACACGTTAAGAGGCTGTGACTTGGATGACTACACAGTCTGGTGGGTGGCGAATTGGCTAGAGGGTCGCACCCAGAGAGTCGTGGTGGATGGGTCGGTTTCAACCTGGAAGGGTGTGGGCAGTGGGGTGCCGCAGGGCTCGGTCCTTGGACCGATACTCTTTAATGTCTTCATCAGTGACTTGGACGAGGGAGTGAAGTGTACTCTGTCCAAGTTTGCGGATGACACAAAGCTATGGGGAGATGTGGACACGCCGGAGGGCAGGGAAAGGCTGCAAGCAGATCTGGACAGGTTGGACAAGTGGGCAGAAAACAACAGAATGCAGTTCAACAAGGAGAAATGCGAAAGTGCTGCACCTAGGGAGGAAAAATGTCCAGAACACCTACTGCCTAGGAAATGACCTGCTGGGTGGCACAGAAGTGGAAAAGGATCTTGGAGTCCTAGTGGACTCCAAGATGAACATGAGTCAGCAGTGTGACGAAGCCATCAGAAAAGCTAATGGCACTTTATCATGCATCAGCAGATGCATGACAAATAGATCCAAAGAGGCGATACTTCCCCTCTATCAGGCGCTGGTCAGACTGCAGTTGGAGTACTGCGTGCAATTCTGGGCACCGCACTTCAAGAGGGATGCGGATAACCTGGAGAGGGTCCAGAGAAGGGCCACTCGTATGGTTAAGGGCTTGCAGACCAAGCCCTATGAGGAGAGACTAGAGAACCTGGACCTTTTCAGGCTCCGCAAGAGAAGGTTGAGAGGCGACCTTGTGGCTGCCTATAAGTTCATCACGGGGGCACAGAAGGGAATTGGTGAGGTTTTACTCACCAAGGCGCCCCCAGGGGTTACAAGAAATAATGGCCACAAGCTAGCAGGGAGCAGATTTACACTGGACATTAGGAAGAACTTCTTCACAGTTCAAGTGGCCAAGGTCTGGAATGGGCTCCCAAGGGAGGTGGTGCTCTCCCCTACCCTGGGGGTCTTCAAGAGGAGGTTGGATATGCATCTAGCTGGGGTCATCTAGACCCAGCACTCTTTCCTGCCTATGCAGGGGATCGGACTCGATGATCTACTGAGGTCCCTTCGGACCTTAACATCTATGAATCTATGAAAGGCCAGCACATGGTTAAGTCAGTCCATTTCACTTTACTAACATGAGTTTTTAGAACAAAAGAACATAACTGACATTTCCTGGGTCAAACCACAGATCCACCTTGCCTAGTATCCTGCTTCACCTGTGAAAGAAAGTGGATGCTGAAAGGGAGAGTGAACTGGGTATGACCAGAGTTCTTTCCACGGCTCCTCTCACTTGCAGCCTCCAGCATTTAAGGTCTAGGAAGTTCTGATTCAGAGCCTGTACCACTAACTCCCATGCTCAATAGCTGTTAAATTCTCAGAAAGGGGCATCATCCCATCCCTTTTTGAATCTGGCTAAACTGTCAGATTCCAAAACATCTTGTGGCAGTGAGGTCCAGACCTTAATTACATGCTATGTGAAAAATAACTTTTTGTTAGTTTTAGACTTACTACATACTAGTTTCATCTTGTGACTTCTAGTTCTTGTATTGTGCAAGATAGTAAATTATAAATCCCTATTTCCTTTCTTTTCACAATTTAATGTTTTGTAAACCTTCATCATGCCCCCCATAAGCATCTCTTTCTAAACTTGTATAATTAAAAAAGATGCATGTATATATTTGATCTCTTTTTAGCTGAATGCCATCTTATGGAAGAAGTGACACTTATAGAATCAACGGACTGGAAGGGACCTGTAAGAAGATCACCAAGTCTAGCTTCCTGCTATGGGCAGGAAGTTATGGGGCTCAGATGAGCTCAACAAGGTGCCTGTCCAGCCTCATCTCAAACACCTCCAAGGATGGCAGCTGTACCACCTCTGCTGGGAGTGTGTTCCAGATTCTGGTGGCCCTTACAAAGTACAAGTTTTTTCTTATGTCTAGCCTGAATTTACCCTCTATTAGCTGATGCCCATTGGTCCTCATCCTCCCTTGAGGTGCCTTCCTGAAGAGTTGCTCCCCTAGGTCTTGATGCTCCCCCGACATACTTGTAGGCAGCTATCAAGTCACTTTTCAGCCTTCTCTTACTCGGACTGAATAGGCCCAGTTCCCAGCGTCTCCTCATAGGGCCTACCCTCCATGCCCCTAATCATACAAGTGGCCCTTCTTAGTACCCTATGATTATGATGCCCTATAATTATGATGCATCCTGTGCAGCAGGGAGTACAGAAAACAGTAAGAAAAGGTATATACCACAGCAGAAACAAACCTACTACTATTGTGCAGTAACTGGAGTACTACACAAGGCTGATTATAGATTTTGTTACAGAACTAAATAATTCTCACTCAAGGAAAACACAAGAAAGAATTAGTTCAGAACATTTTTTTATACTGCAGACTGGCAAACTCACTCAAAGAGTGTTGGCGGACTGGGTATAGCAACAATGTAATTTACATGTTTACGTTTAATTTACATATTTATTTATTTATTTTACTTGGGGACCGGGGTTGCAAGAATTGTATCGGGTTGGGGCACCGCAGCCACGGGCACCAGTGGACCCTGAAGGGGGGGGGACTCTACAGGCAGTGGCCCAGGGGGACCCAGCTGGGGCTGTCTGGGAAGAAGGGGCTCTGCTGCCTTCCCTAGGAGCAAACAGTGGAGCTGCCTCCCTGCCCTCTGCTACAGGTATTTCCCCAGTTGCATCCCCTCCACTCCCAGGTATGAGCAGGACTGGGAGGTCCTGCCTAGCCCAGTGCGGGGCCCAGTACCTGTTGCGCGGGCAGTGCCTCGCCAGGTGTGGCCATGGCAGCGGGAGCTGGCCAGGGCGCACAGAGCTGGCTGCCTCCTTCCTGGGGCTGCCCCGCTGCAACCCAGCACGACTAGGTGCCACGACCTAGCAGTCAACCCTTTGCAGCCCGGTACTAGGCCACAGCCCAGTGTTTGGGAACCTCTGAACTAGTTCAACTGTATACTTGGCTTCATTTGTTCAATACATATTAGATACATCTCTTGGATTCTTATCAAGTTACCAAAGCAGTAGCATCATAAGATGTAGGAGCCCTTATACTGAAGCAAGGATAAGCCCTTCAGAAGGCATACCTGACAACAAATTCATAATTATACTGGATACTAAACATCACTGACTAAATTCAAAAGCCGTTTCATGACTCATCATAATTTAATGTCCCTTATAATCTCTCTACACTCCTCAGGTATTGAAGACCCCTTTTCTCTTCTGAACAGTCTTGTTCTTTTATATAACTAAATTATCAAATTATTCAACTGAGGATAGGAACACGTGTTACATTTCTAGTGGGAAAAAATCCAATACCCTGCTAGAAACTGGAAGGATACAGAGGTTAGTGCAGGTACTCTTATAGTGAACATGCAAACTCCAGGAAGATCTTTCTCCTTTGAACCAGGAAGCTCTCTCCAGTGGGAGACTTTCTTTTGCAGCAACACATACCTGTGCATTTCCCTTGCTTGACTCCTTCTAGGGACCAGCAGGAGTCCAGCACAGGAAATACTCCCTGTATCTTCCATAGGCCACGGTCACCCCAGTCTGGGAAGGCATGGGAAACTGGTATTGCTGGACCCTGCCTTGACCCAAGGGGGAGGGCAGCAACAGAACAAAACAGCTCCCTGTGCCTTTCCCAGGAGGGTCAACCCAACCTGGAGAAGACAGGGACTGTGAGGAATGGAGCTGTAGGGAAAACTTCCTTGAGTGTTCCCCAGATTAGGCTGTAACAGGAGGTGCCAGTGTGGAAATGGTCCCTGCACCCTTCCCAGATCAGGGTGACCCCAGTCTGAGGAAACTATGGAGAACAGCGGCTGCTCCCCAACCTTTACCAGCATGGGACAAGCCTGGTTTGGAAATAGGAAAGAGGGGAACTGCAGGCTGGAATGAGAGTATGTTCCTCCTCTTGCTAAGATTTTTATTGCTGCAAACTGCCCAGAAATTTGCAGTGATAGAATTGAATGCCTGCCCATGGCCTGAATGCTCCTTGTTTACGGCTCTCCTCCATTTTAAGTGCCTGTTTTTTCCTGAAGCCTCAAGCAGATCAGGGCACTGCAAGGAATAAAACAACATGGGTCTCCAAGTTCAATGCCCTCTCTATGTAGTCCTTCACTTGTATGAACACTTTCCTTGACGCTCCCCACTTTTCCCCGCAGCCACAAAAGAAATCATACACACATGCAGGGAATATGTTGTAATTATAAGTCCATGGGACTCCTGATGTATAAGTTATGAGTCCCATAACTTATACGGGACTCATACATGGGACTCCTTTTTCAAACTGCACCAGACCTTCAGGGCTAGGGACAAACATTACACATAAACTGGTTTAAGTGATTAGAAACTGGTTTAAACCTGTAACTGAATATATGATCAGTGCACATAAACCAGTTTGAAAATGTCTGAAACTGGTTTGAGATAAACCTGGTTGAACGTAGTATCAGACTTAACTGATTTGGCTCAAACTGGTTTATGCAATATCTGTTCCAGACCCCTTCTTGGTTTAAGTTAAACCAGACAATCCCGGCATGTTCTCTGGGCTGGGCGGGGCTCTCTGCTCCACAGGAGGGCTGGCCCCTCCCCTCTGCTCCCTGGCTGCAGCTCCAGCAGGAACTGCACGCTGCTCACCTCCCTTCCCCTCACCACTCCCTGCTAATCAGGAATTCTCCCCTCCCTCTGCCTTGTGAAGAAGTGTCTGTGTATTAGCTAGCTGACCATGGTCTGGATTGATTCAGCTGGCTACAGCACCTGCTGACTGAATAGGCAGACTCAACAAGCAGCTGGTAATGCCCCTCTCTTGTTTTCTTAATGGGGTGATAAACACTGTTATCAATTCTCTGCTGGGCAAATCTGCTGCCTAGGGTCTGGCCACACCCCTCTCCACCCCCTCCCAGCTCAGTAGAGTGCAAGTGCCCCCGAGCTTCTAGCCTGAGCCACTGCAGGCATGTGCCTGCATTTCTAGGATGTCTGTTTGGTTACAAACCAGTTTAGCCTAGCCAGGTTAGACTAGCCTGCTAAGATTGAATCAATTCAGGCTCAGGCTTTTTGAATCTCTCCCCCTTGCCCAGCTGTTAAGTTCAGTCAGTTTTATAAAGAGTTAAAAAGCTGTTTCCAGTACTATACCTACCCAAGTACCTCTGGCAATTCAAGGTTTTAGGATCCCACTTTTCTTTTCCCAAATGCCATGCTCCTTGCCTTCCACATTATGATGTGGAAGACCCACACTAGCTTGCAATACAGGCCAGAAGCAGTGAAGCTATGTTTATGTTGCATTTGAAAACAGTAACTGTATTGCTTTGTTGTTCACTACCTTGGATGCTAACAAATGGATATAAAAGGTACACAGAAGAGTGTTCTAGGTAGACTATATTCATTTAGCTTTGCAAATTTATTTCATCACTATACAGAACTAAACCATTAGGTAAGAGTTACCAGTGTCTGTTAGTGCGTTATTCACATCAGCATTAGGAGGTAAAGGACCATTTACAACAAAAGGAATCTTTTCTCTTGAAGCATTTTACAAACTCAGAAAAATCTCAGTACTGACATAAGGAAAGTGACATAAATGCAATGATCACAGAATTCACATGCGGCACCAACAAGCAGATGCTCAGCAATCTCCCCACTCTAGCCATGTGAAAAACTCTACTGCTCGCTCTTGGGACCAGGGTTTTAAAAGCCTAAAGCAGTGATTTTCAACCAGTGTGCCACAGCATCCTGGACGTCAGGAGATTCTTTTAAGAATGATGTACAATATAAGAAGTGTCGGGTGTACAACCTAGTGTGCAAACCTGTGAGCACCATTAATACACCAAGTCTGCTTGGCAAAAAATGTGTGGGAGGTCATTTTCAGGAGCTGCTCCTCCGCTCTGGGACTCCTTCCATCTGGAAGCCCAAGTCTACCCATTAGGGGTGTGCAAAATGGGCTGTATTCAATTCGGATTTGGTGAAAGTGATTCGATTCGTTGATTCAGATCACCGTCTCCAATTTGATTCGGCCAAATCTAAATCTGAAGATTCGATGCTGATTCGGAGAATCGGCAATTCAGCCATAGACACAGCTTGAAATATTTTTTCTACATACCTCAAGGTACCAGGCGTGGCTCATGAACGCTGCAATGCTGGGGCAGATGGAGTGTCCCACAGGAGCGCAGGGCCCCCCCCCGTGCACTTGGAGGCGGACCCAGAAGTGGACCGGAAGTATTTCTGGTCCGCTTCTGGGTTCGCCATCGAGCACGTGCGGGCCCCCAGCAACCTCAGCTCAGCAATCAGCCACAGGGGGGTCCGAGGAGCCCCCCCAGGAGGCACCAGTCACTGAGCTGGAGAGGCGCAGGGGGGCCCCCCAACACGGTGCTTCCAGTCCACTTCCTGGTCTGCTGAGCACACTGGGGAGCCCCATGCACTCATGTGGGATGCTCCATCTGCCCCAGAACTGTAGTATTCACAAGCTGCCTGGTACCTTGAGATATGTAGAAAAAACATTTAAAGCTGCGTCTATATCTGAATTGTCAAATCTTTCCAAATCGATTCAGAGGGTCTCCTGATTCAATTCAGATTCAGAGATTTGGCCACCAAATTGGGCCGAAGCTCCACCAAATCAAATCAGGGACTGAAGCTTTACACAGCCCTACTACGCATCTTTCAGAAGCACTGTAAGACCTTCCTATTTAGGCAGGCATTCAGCAAACAAAGCTAGGCTGAGATACTATTTTGGAGGTCTCTGTTTTATGTTGATATTCTAGTACCTTTTTAAGCTGTTCTGTTCTCTTGTTGCTCTCCTGCTTTATAAATTAGGCTGTTCTCTTATTGTAAGCTACCTTGAACCTTTGTTGGGAAGGGCAACATATAAATTTAATGAATGAACAAACACACACCAATGCATGATTTACAAGATACAGCTGAAGATTTAAAATAGAAATCCATCGGATCAGAAACTTGTGGTATTCTTTCCAAGTTCTCTGCAACAGAAGAATTACTCTATTATTTTTCTGTAGTCAAAAATACTCTGTAATAAGTTTTTGAAATGGGGTGCCACTAAAAATCAGAAAAGTTACAGGAGTGCCTTGAGTCTAAGAAGGTTGAGAACCACTGACCTAAAGGAATAGGTGTAGAGCTTCAAGTTGATGACACTAGGCCACACAGACCTGGATTTTTATTTCTGCAGGGAAAAAAAGTTTTGGGAGGAGAAAAGGAAGAACATCAATAGTGAGAGAAGGGAGAAAGGATCCCCCTACAATGGGAGAGAAAGAAGGCAAGCAAGGCTGATACAAAGATTTTTCAAGCAAGAATGTCTGTCAAAGGCAAAAAAGTTATATATATGAAACGGTAGTTGAATAAATAGAGGGGCATGTATTTATATAAATAAGCTTTTCACACAGGTGAAATAAGTGTAATTTATGTCAGCCAACATAATGTGCAAAAGTGTTTAGGTAGAAGAATTCCCCCCTCCTGTCCCAGCCTCTGATACTGTTCATTATATTCATAAATAGTAAAAAATAAAACAATACCATCTGGTAGCAAAGCTTCAGGGCACCTCTATTAAATGAAGCCCATTATGAAACAACATGCTCCTTTCTCAAGGAACAATGTCACAGAAAATGGAGTTTTACCCAAATAATATATAGAACTGAACCCAGACTGAAGTAACTGTAATTACAATTATTGTTTCAAAACAAGGAAGTCTTTCAAATATTCCAACTTACAAGAAGAACATATTGTATTCTTAGTACTGCAGGTGCTGAACTGGATCATCCGATTCATCCCTACACTACTTTCAGGACAACATTCATACCCACGAAGACCAAAACACACCCCAGATCATTTTAAATCTGATATTTTATGTAGAACAATTCCATTTCCACTTGTGATCCAATTAAGCAGAAGATAAACTTTAAAACTAAGACCTTTGTTACAGCTTTTGATTTTTTCATTAAAACCATGTGTTAAACAGTTTTGATGCTTTAAACCTGTATCTTCATGGAAGACGAGTTTCCCTCTGATCTACCAGGAAGATACTTGTATAATCACCAGGGATCCAGGTTTTTCATTTCCCACAGAAAAAAGGGAGAAAACTGTGGATTTTACTTTTTACCAGAGGCAAACAAAGATTTCTCATTTTACAGGAGAAACCTGAAGATTTTGCTGTGTTGCAAAGAGCTCCCTGCAGGCTGGCAAGTTTTCAGCCTGCAAGGGACTGGGGGGAGCGGGAGGAGGGTGGCCAGGCAGGGTATCCATGTGCATACATATACGTATGGCCATGAGGCAGCCTGGAGAACAGCTCCCACAGGTAAGTGGGGGGGAGGAAGCATTGATGGTCCCAAATGGAAGAAGGGAGGGAGTTAAGCAAGGCAGGGGCTGCTGCCCAGCTAGGCAGCACCTGGGGCTTGGGGCCTGGAGCTGTAATGCACGGCCACAGAGCCCTGGCAGGGAGCGGAATAGGGCCGCGGGCAGCTCACCCAGCAGGCAGCTTCCTGCTGCTGTATGCACTCCCGGGGGGTAGGGGGACCCATGCCCACCAGATCTGTCTGGGGGGGGGGGGTGGTCCCTGCTCCTCACTGCAGTGTGCCGTCCTGGAGAGCAGGAGGGACCTGTGCCCCCTAGAACTATGTGGAGGGTGGGGGCTGCATGCTGCCTGCTGCGGGTTTCCGCACCTATGACCTCTCCTGGGGCTTCTGCAACCTGGTGCTGCAAAGAACAGCAAGCCTGCACAGGAAAGCTGCTTGTGGTTACGAGCTCTGCACTGCCCTGGCAACGCGGTCCCCTGTACACGTGGATGCAGCGGGGGTGGCGGCGTGGGGTTGCGCACAGAGGATGCATTGCCAGGGCAGTACAGCACTCGCAGTGGCAAGCAGCTTTCCTGAGTGGCCTTGCTGTTCTTTGCAGTGCCAGGTCGCATGTGCCAGGCTGCAGATGTCCCAGGGGAGGGGAGCAGGATGGGTGCCCATAGCATGCAGCCCTGGCCCCATGGGTCCCCCCCTGCCTCTCCAGAGTGCACACTGTGGCAGGGATCTGCCCCCCCTGCACAAATCTGAAGCAAGCAGGCAGCAGGTGTGCACCAGGCTCCGCTCCACTGCAACAACTACTACCTGCTGCAAGGGGCAGAGGGCTGTGGACCCGAGTCCCTGGCTCCATAGCTCTGGCAGCTGGGGGCCCGCCTCCAGCAGAGCTGGGGGAGCAGGAGCTGGGGGTGGGGGGCACCAGCAGGGCCAGGGAGGATGGGGATGGGCTTTCTTTTTAATAATGGATGGGGGGGGTGAGGGGGTTATTGGAGAATTTATGATTTTTTTGTCAGGGAAAACCAGGATCCCTGATTATCACAAAGGGCATCCAATGACAGACACTGAATGTTAAGACAAAATTATTATTTTGTTTTACATAAATGTAGGACAACCTGTGCCAGGGCTGTCCAACTTCTAGGTCCCCGGGGGCCAGACCAGGTATATTATGCAGAAGTTCCCGCCCCCTTCAACTACTGAGCCACGTGGGTGCAACCTGCTTCCCACGTCAACATGCACATCCCCCTCCTCTTCCTTCTGCACCACTCAAGTGCAATCCCCAACTCTTCCCTCCCTCCCCTGAACCCTGAGCTGACCCTCAGCTCCCCACACTGCCATACCCCTAGGATGAAGGCAGGAGGCAGCAGCCAGAAGGGGGAGAGAGCAGGGAAGAGCCAGAGCAACCTGGCAAACAGGGAGCCCAAGGGTGGGAGCCTGAGGACTATGTATCTACTCTTCAGAGGCTGCATGTGGCCCTTGGGCTGTCATACAAGCAGACTGGCAATTCAGTTAACAGTTCAGCGTAGCGTAGGATTTTTATAAGGGCTGGTACCAGGTTGAATCTGCTTATGATAAGGTATCAGTCCTAACTTATCATAAGCAGATTCAACCTGGTACCAGCACTTTTCAGAAAAATATCTGTAAAAATGCTTTCAAGGAGCACTATATCTTTTCAAATGTGCAGCACACAAAGATGTTATGGAAGCCAGTCCCACTATAACCCATTCCTCCCAGTCCCACTATACCTCATCACACCCCAGCTCTTACAAAATCTGCCTGGTTCAGCAAAAGAAATGTTAGACATGATTTTCCTAAGCATTACCCCACCAGCGTAAGATTTTCTCCATACCACGCAAGTCAGAAGGATACTGTGCTCCGAAGGTTAAGCTACTCAAAACCTGTAGCAAGCCTGAGACAGTGAGCAGCAACCAGGTATTTCACTCCACTCTTACTTCATTGTTTGTCATCCCCGCCCCCCCCTTTAAAAAAATACCTGCTTCATCTCGTCAAAACAACTTTAGTTATGAGAACAAGACAGCTTCAGACAGGATCTAGTTATGTCATTTATTGCTGCACAAGCTTCAGCGTAAAGTGAGACTCTGGCTCAGTGAGGAAACCGTAAGGTTTACCAGATGAAAACACAGACTGCGAGGGAGGCCTCCGGCTCGCACAAAGCGCTCGAGACACACATACACAAAAAACCAAAAGAAGGAAGTCATGAAGTTTCCCCAGGTTAAAGAGAGAGCAAGAACAAGAGCTAGAGCTACGAAGTTACTTTCTACCCCCAGGGGAACTCCAGGGCAGAGAGACGAGCGGCGCGCGGGGCCCGGAACGAGTGCCCGGGCTCGGCGGGCTGCATTTGGCTCCGCTCCGCGGACAGCCCCGCACTCGGAGCACAACGGCCGCGGCTGCGCGCCCCCACCCCGGCCGGCCCTTGGCCCCTGCCACAGCTCCTGCCTGCCCCGGCCCGGCCCGATCCCGCACGGAGGCGCCGGCGCTGCGGTTGCGGACACTAGCGGAGCCCCACCGGCCCCGCCCCCGCAGGACCCGCCCCCCGGCCCGGCCCGGCCCAGCCCGCACCGGCCCGGCCAACAATGGGACGAGGCCGCGGGCTCTGGCCAGCATAGACCTCCCCCGCGGCCAGCGCCCGGCCCGGCCCCCGCGCCATGTTGGTGAAAGGAGCCGCCGGACCCAAGGCGCCGCCCCCCCGCTCCAGCCCTGGCCGCAGCACTCACCCGCTGCCCCCGGGAGCAGCAGCAGGGCGGCCGCCAGCCACAGGCGGGCCCGGGGCCACCCGGGAGCCGCTCGCGCCATCGTCCCGCAACAGCCCAGCCGGGGCCCACCCCGCGCGACCGGCCGCCGCCTGGAGGCCCCCGCGCGCCCGCCTAACTGAGACACACAGCCTCGCGCCGCCGGGCCCGGCCCCCCCCGGGCAACTGAAGCGGAGGCCGCTCCTGATTGGCGGCCACCGCCCCCGGCCCCGCCCCCAACGGCAGCTGCAGACATTCCGAGCAACAACAAGGGGCGCGAGCCTACAACCGGCCCGGCGCGCGGCCAGCGGGGCGGGGCCCGAACCTGAGTGGCAGGCGAGGCCCCGCCCTCGGGAGGCCGCCAGGGCCCGGCGGGCGGGGGCGGGGCGGGGCGGGGCTCCTGCCTGTCTGGGGGCGCCCGGCGGGGAGAGCACTGGAGTACCGCCTGCGGCCGCGCCGCTATATCACGGCAGCGGGGCCCGTGGGCGGAGGCTCCCCGGGCGGTGACTGAGCCGGGCGGCTGCGGTTCAGCAGAGCAACCTGGAACTGACGCTGGGGACCCCCTGTGGAGAGCTGCTGGGGTTGTCGGCGGCCGCAGGGCTGCTCTGCAGTCAGTGCCGGCGGGACCGCTAGGAGTCGGCCCTTGCCGAGGGGGTGAGGGCCGCTGCGCTGAGCTGGGTCCCCGGGAGGGTTGCGGGGTGGAGACCCTGCCTTGAAGCCGGCGCTTCCTTTCCTTGCTTGTTCCTCCCAGTCCAAAACCCACTCGCCCACACCGACCATTTGCTCTGCAGCTGGCTGAGCTGGGGCAAAACCCACAACCACTCCAGCGGGCTAACTTTGCCCAAGCACTTCTAGATCTCCGATTCCTTCCACCATTCAGCCAGCATATGGTGTCCCCCGACAAAGCATGGCGTAGCACCCAGGAAGTCTAGCAGCACAGTGCCAGCCAGTCTGGGCATTGCAGCTCTACTCCTACATAACCACATGTCCCTCTGTCTGGGGTGAGCTAGGGGGTCTCCTTGAAAACAAGTTGTACATACACTACAAAAGCTATTTCTCAGTTCTGCGTATGTGTGCAGTCATTTTTATAAGAAACCCTACCTTTCGGACAAACGCAAATGGTTATGAATCAGGAACGCTTCTAAACAGTTCACAAGCGTGCAAAATTAATATTTACTCCTTCGTTCTCCTTTCCGTTTTCTCCTAGCAACTGTCACCGCACTACAGAAACACACCCAAGTTGCATTTTTCCTTGCTGAGCAAAATAATGCTGTAATCTTAGTATCATAAGAACAGGGTTATGTATCTTTGTGATCTGACACAAATTGTAACTCTGTTACATACACACAGGAATTGCTCCTGTCACACTAGCAGATTCAACATTACTAGGCAAACATATGTTTAGTCACTCAAACTAATGAGAAAGATTAACAGGGAAGGAAACTAATGAAAAGGAAACATTACTAACAAATGCTGGGGCATAGTTAAGGTTGTTCAAATCTTGTGTTTTTGCTAGGGCTGTCCGGGGGGGGGGGGGGGGGGGGGGGGGGGGGGGGAAATCAGGGTGACTGCCCTGGGTCACATGCTTTGCGGGGCCCAGCAGAGCAGTGACTCCACGCTGCCACTGTCCCCCACACACCCCCTGCCACCACCAAATCCGCTGCCGAATCTGGCATGTCTGGCTGCTTAGGACCCTCCTCCCCCCAACCGAATCTGCCACCAGCTTTCTTGCATCTGGAGGGAGGGCCCTGCACCCTGCTCTGGTCATCTCTGCTTTTTGCTTTAATTACAGTTAGAATTTAATCAGGAGTTTATTTTGTTATGAAGCTTAGGTTCAAAAGCCATTATTCTTCATATTTCAACATTCATCTCTTCTTCATGGGTCTTCTGGAGGTATGTCAAGCCCAAAATAAGACAAGGCAAATAAGTGTTGAAATTATTTTCTATTCTCTCCCTTCCACTAGAGTGCTTGAGGGCTTCCATGACTGAATCCACTCTTCCCCTATGTCCCCTGCAGATGGCTCCTAACCCACTTCCCAGACTGCAGAAGTCTTTGACACTGCTTTTTGGCTGGCAGCCAACAATAAAATTAAACCATAAATTAGCAGAAAATATGATGAGCTTCCAAATGGCAGCATAGGAGTAAATGTTACCTGTAAATTAACTGATAGGTTCAACCAATCATCCCTCCCTGAAACACGGACCAAGGAAAAAGACTGCTAGGGGGAAAGTAGCTACAGCCACCATATCTACAGTCCTGACCCTTAGATACCCAAGACCTCAAATGGATTGCAGACCACACCCTGGGGTCAAAGCAAGCAGCAAGAGGCAGTGCAAAGTTGAAAGGGGTAAAATGGGTAGGAGGAGTAACCACAGAGGTACTATATAACAGACTATTTAAGCTCTAAACTGCCTGTCCTGGTGCTACAATCTCACGTCTGTTGTTTCAAACCTCTGAACTTTTAACTGCTTTAAAAATCATTATCTGTTATTACTGAGGTTAGAGAAGGAACAGATTCTGACACTGGAGATCTTGACCTTCAGTGAGTAGTAATGGATACCTCAACATTACAGCTTGTTCTCACTGGACGGATTTTAGGACCATTGCTATGCAATTCAGGTAGTTCATACTCCATTACTGCAACACACAATAGCCGTATATAGCTGCATTATCTTCCATCTACCTTGATTCAGGACTAAAACATCTTACCTTCTTCCATATTTTTTATTACATCACATTTCCCAGTTATGCCTCTCATTCAACTTCCAGTGCTGAAATTCTAATATTATAAAAGCCTTAGCCTGTCTGTCTGTCTGTCTGTCGTGCTTTATTTGCATTCCGATTGACTGTTTTGGGGGGAGGGGCACTGGGTCCTGCCCAGCCCGGCCCAGCCCCGAAACGGTGGCAGGGAGGGGGGGAAGGGGGCTGGATGTAGGCCTCCATTCAAATAACAGCTTTCCCTGTGTGTGTAGGGAACTATACCTTTAAAGGTTTTTTCCAAGAGCCATTTGAAACCATTTTTTTTGTTTTGTGTTGGCTCTGATCAGTGAGAACTGAGGCACACTTCTGTCAGGCTCTTGGCTCTGAGTGATTACAGAACATCTTATGCTACCAGGACTAAGACAAGCTAAAATACCGCGAATGATATATTGGAGCTGTTAAAAGTCCCAGAGTAGAAGCTCTGAAAATAAATATGAGAGAAGGAAAGAAAGGTGAAAGTATAGTTTGAATGATCTTGCACTGAAGAACTTTGCAAAAGGTTACATGCCTGAGAAGACACTAGATTGTCCCAAATCCCAATGACAAAAATACCATGAATGGCTACTGGAAAACCCAGAATTAACAAATAGAATTTGCCAGTCAAAAGGAATTCACCCAGTTCAGACTGAAACATAGGAAGGACGTACTCAGAGGCTAGGGGCAGAAATTACAAATAAACAAGTATAAGTGATCAGAAAAAGGATCAAATCTGTAACAACAGAAGTTCAGTATGCATTAACCACTTTCAAAATGGCTGAAACCAGTTTAAGATAAACTTGGATGGATGTAGTATGATTTAACTGAATTAAATCATCAGTTTAGTATGACTTAACTCATTTAGGTTAAATTGTTTTATTGAACTTCTGTCCCAAATCCTCTCCAAATTCAAGTTAAATCAGAGTTCCCCAGCTCCCCGGGATGCTTTTCACCTCCCCTACAAACCCCCGCTTGCAGGGAAGGCAAGCTAACCTTGGCCTAAGCTGTCTCTTCCAGCAGAGCAAGGAGGCATGCTTTAGGGCCAGTGGCCCAGGCCCTCTGGCTTCTGGCCTGGGCCACTGCAGGCATGTGGCTGCATTTCCAGAATCAAAAGTGAACATTTGTTCGCTTGCTTATCAGTTCAATCTACACAGATTAGACTAGCCTGTGAAGATTGAATCAATTCAGCCACTGGCCTTTTGACTGTCTGTGATTAGCCAGAGCCAACTAAAACAACTGAGGAAAGTTTATGAACATCTTCCAGAACATATGGAGGCTCTCAGCATGCAAAATAAAGCAGGAAGTGCCCACCCAACTTCACAGTTTACATCCATAAGAATGATACCTTTTCTCTAAGGCTGAGAATTGGTGAGTATTTATTCACCAAGGTGCCCCCGGGGGTTACAAGAAACAATGGCCACAAGCTAGCGGAGAGCAGATTTAGATTGGACATTAGGAGGAACTTCTTCACAGTTCAAGAGGCCAAGGTCTGGAACGGGCTCCCAAGGGAGGTGGTGCTCTCCCCTACCCTGGGGGTTTTCAAGAGGAGGTTAGATGAGTATCTAGCTGGGGTCATCTAGACCCAGCGCTCTTTCCTGCTTATGTAGGGGGTCGGACTCGATGATCTATTGAGGTCCCTTCCGACCCTAACATCTATGAATCTATGAATCTATGAGACTAACAGGCCATCTCTATACCATCACAGTAGCATGTCCTGGCCAAGCCATTCCCAAGCATGCCCCACCTGCCTACAGTCACTGCCATGCCCCAAACCCAGAAGAATATGCTCAAGACACCACTTTAATTCATCTTCAGTCGCTGCTCTCAAACATACTGGAAATAGGTCTCAGAAGACCCCAGAACAACAGCACCGTCTCATTTCTGGTTTTGGACCATAGTAGGAAGAGTGGTTTGGCAGGGTATGTTCAGTTGTACCCCAGCCAGTACATACTGCTGCCAGTGTAGGCATGCCTAGAGAGGAGCTGAATAGACTCATTGCTATGGAAATCTTAGAACAAGGAAAATCACCACCACTGTTGGATGCACTTATCTGTGCACTGTAGCAAAACAAACCATGGCATCCTTTCCTTATGTATGCACCAAACAGAATTAGATATGTAAACAGAGAACATAATCCATTACCTGAAAAAAGTGAGACATTTGTGGTATGAAGGCTGGTGCCAAACATCTTTTATGATTGACAGAGCAACATGTGCCCTTAGGAAAGGCAGCCCACGCACTTCTGCACGTTCACCGTGCCCTTTTGGAAAAAAATGAATTTCCTCAGACTGCTGTCTGGATAGCATTTGGCACCTGAGGCATTTAACAGGAAAACAAATTTAATGGTATAGTGCACATATAACTGTCTACAAACATTACATTTTGATTGGAAGAAAAAAGGAAGATGAATAGCAGCTGCAAGCCAGAATATCTGCTCAAGCTAGATAACCATTTACAATTCAGGTTATACAAGTTAGTATACCTCAAAGAAGAAATACCACAGCCTACCAAGATGAATGGTTAGGACACAGCAAGGTTCAGGCCATTGCTAAAGTACCTGTCCCAACCAACAAAACAAAAGTGCAAAGATTCCCCAGAATGGCAAACTGTTTATAAAAAGAAAAAATGTACTAGATTGGGTTTTGTTTAAAGTCATCATAATAACAATTCACAAGGCCTTACAGAAAAATGTTGAAAGAGGATACAAGTAAATCCTTTAGGAATTGCAATTTCTGAGAGAAAGGCCAGAGATGTTTTATACTGACCATAAGGCTACTAGGGACAGAAGTTACACATACACTGGTTTAAGTAATCAGAAACTGGTTTAAACCTGTAACAAAATAGAAGTTCAGTGCATGTAAACCGGTTTCAAAATGGCTAAAACTGGTTTAAGACAAACATGGTGGATGTAGTGGCAGACTTAACTGATTTGGATCAAACCGGTTTATGAAACTTCTGTCCCAAACTCCTATGAACAGTGATATTGAAGAAGCATTAAGGTCTGTTGTATATACCAAAAATACAAAGATAGAGGCCAAGTTAAGTGAAATAGCTCACAATAGCATAGGAAAGCTCGTCCCTCAAGCAAAGCAGGCATAATTTGTTGACTGTGGGTAGAAAAGTAATCTATGTATTTGTCCTAGGTAATTATTTTCACTTCCTTTAGAAAGCCTCACTAGAAGTCACTACAGCTAAATAGGTGATTGTGCATATCAAATCCATGATATAACTGACATAGTAATGTCTAGCAGTGAGCCACAGTTGAGTGAGCACGAGTTACAGCATTTGGAGTGAAGTCTGGATTTTGACATCTCTCTGCCAAGCTCTGCTATTCTCAGTAGAGCTGGTTGGTGGGAAACAATGTCAAAATAAAGCACTCACTTAAAAAAAGAAAGAAAGAAAGAAAGACTGTAGAGTCAGATTCTGAGCCTTATTTAGCACCACTAAATTACAGATTGGCACCAGTGAGGCATGGTTTGTCACTTGATATTTTATTTAACAGAAAACTGAAAACAGGAGTTCTTGCATTGTCATAAACCTATGTCAGACTTATAGGGGACTTGCAGGCGTAGAAACAGACAAGACAAAAATAAAAACCTCCATATGATTTGGGGTTCTGGGACCCTTCACTCCTTCACAAAAATGATGTGGTGTATTAATACAATAAAAACTGTGGTTACAAACAACATCATCATAAAGAGTAGGTCTGTGGTTAGTGTGAGGTTGTGACCCCAGACGGACAGATTATGCAAAGCAACTTCCTCACCAAAACCTAAAAGGAAAAAAGAGAAGGGACACTGAACAAATAGAAAGGTCTCAAACAGGCAACAAATGCCACAGGTTGAGTCCTAGGACAGGACACCAACAGAATGAATAAACTCAACATCACTTGCAACATAGGTGTCCCAGGGGAGACACAGTGGCCCAAAAGCACTGAGCATTTCAAAGGCTAATTGAACATTATTAGTAGGTGGCTTATGCACATCCAAAAATCCTTCTTATGTTAATACTGTTATGTTTGGCTATGGAAGGAAGATGTGAGAAACAGTACCTTTAAGGAATTATCTCAAAAGCCATCTAGATTCAGTTGTTGCTATGCAGGAGCTCATGTTAAGTATCACCAACCAGTTAGAATTCAGACAGAACAAAGCAAGCCTCTGTTAGACTCTTTGGGTCTGAATGATAGCTGGACAATATGGCCTATATTAAGGACAATGCAGGTACATCACTGACCGTCACTGGAGCAAACCCACATCAAGATGAGGTCTACAAATAGGATCATAGGAAAGTAGGGCTGGAAGAGGAGATCTCACAAGGTCATCTTGTCCAGCCCCCTGCTCAAGACAGGATTGTCCTTGATTAAACCAGCCCAGCCTAGTGTCTGTCCAACCTGCTCTTGAAAATTTCCAGAGAGATTCCACAACAGGTAGCCATTTTCCTATGCTCATAGTCAGAAAGTCTTCCTAATCTCCAGTTTAAATTTCTTCTGCTGAAGTTTAAGGTCATTGCTCCTCATCCAGTCCCCTACAGCCACAGAGAAAATCCCATCCTCTCTATAACTGCATATCAGGTATCCGAAGACTGTTATCAAATTCCTCCTGCTCAGTCTTCTCTTAAATAAGATAATCTTTTTCAGTCTTTCCTAATGCCTCCCAGACCCCTAATCATTTGCATTGCTTTCTGATGGATTATTTTTGATCTGTCCACATCCTTCTTGAAGTATGAGGCCCAAAACTGGGCATAGTGCTCCAGGTGAGGTCTCACCAGTGCCAATTCCTCTGCTCTATTCACTTCCCTTGATTTGCAAGCATCACTCCTCTTAATCAACTCCATAAGCTGTTGGCTTTGTTTATCTATTTACTTTTGCAGTAAGAGCAGGTTGTTTGCTCATATTCAGCTTTTGGTAACTCCCAGGTTCTTCTCTGCCATAGTACAGCCAAAATCAGTTTAGTTAGGCATCACATGCTCTTGGTGAATCCATGCTACATGACTAATTTTGGGTACCAAAGACTAGTAAACAAAAAACAGCAATAAACAATATGCAGAATGATGCTTGGACATAGTTGTATTACACAAGACAACTCATCAGCAATTTTTCCCCTATATATTGCCAAGGGTGCTTTAGGCGACTAAAAAGAAAGCAAAATATTTTGGTCATATCACATAATCAGAGGCACCCATGCAATACTGTAATACATTCTCTAAGATATTTGAAGTGCAAGTTAACAGGAAAGAGTCATGATAATGCTTTACCTAGTTAAGTTATTCTGAACCAGTATCCTGGGGCACCTAAACATGTCTTAAGATTCTTTGAGTGGTGTTGTGAGGTATGAAGAAAAAATGATAAGTGCAGGCTCTGGCTCCTCCCTACCTAGCTGTTCCCCCCACACTCACTGCCCAGCCCTTATGCAAGGAGGTAAGCACTATAATAAATAAATCAGTTTTTTAAATGAGGTGCCACTCAATTCACAAAAGTTATGGAGGGGTGCCTTGACTAAAAGGTGTCTATAACAGATTGAGAACCACTGACGTAGAGCCTGCACACTAGAGATACTGCATTTACAACATGTAAAAAGTGGCATTTCAAACGCACAGTGAAACTGCTTTTGTTCTGCGTGAGCCAATTTCATTCAGGAAGTATTTGCTTTTGTGATTGGAGGCATACAATTCATCTGAAGAATAATCAACTGCCTTAAAGAAGATCCCATATTCTCTCTCTTAGTGTAGGCTTAGATGTGTATATAGGTTATCTGTTAAATACATATTTCTGATGCATTTAGATATGTTTAACATTATATATAACATTATGAGGAGGAAAGGATAAGAAATAGAATTTTACTTATGTATATTTTACTTTACTAATTTAGTTTCTTTTAGTCCCCTTGTATTTGACTATAATTATTATAGTAAAAAATATTTTACTATAATTTCCTACCAGAAGATGAAGTGGAAAACAAGTTGTGACTTCAGCGCCTCATAAAAACTTAAGTCAGAACTGGATGTAAGTTGGTTAAAGAAAACCACATAGGAGCTTAGCAGAAGCTACGTTATAACTGACGGTGGGATGAGTTAAAATATAGAGGTGGGGTAAGAAATAGACAAGCACAAAGTTCACACTGACTATTAGTGTTGGGTCAAGGACATTAAAAAAAAATCTTTTTTTTCTTAGTTACTTTTATATAAAAATTAGGCAGTACTTAAAATCTCACTTTGCTTTAGGAATGTAGGATTATGGGGAAAAGCCTTAAGTAGCAAGAAATGTAATACTGAACACTCAAACCTTTAAAAACTGCTTTAATATATAGGTATTTGCCTCGATACATTTCCAAGACAAAATTTTGAAAAGTCAATCCAATCAAAAGATGCAGAACATACCTTCCAAAGAACTGTACGTTATAATCTGCCTGGCAACTGACTTCCCAGCCCAGCCCCTGGCTTCTTTACTTTTCATTCCATCCAGGAAGAGCACATACCAACTGCTGAAACTTCCTTAGCCTGACGAAGGGTTCTTGAACCCGAAAGCTTGCTTAATAACTATTCTCCAACTATTTGGGTTGGTCTAGTAAAAGATATCAAATTCACCCAAGGAACCTTGTCTGAACATTTATTATGAGATCAAGAGGAGAAAAAGGGCTTCTATATTTTTCATTACAAAGCCAAGCATTCTAATTTCAAGAAACCCCAAGTAAAACTTTACCTGAATATTAATTAGTTAATATTAATTGACTATACTCTCCATCTTAGTTTAATGAGTAATTAAGGCATCATAATGCATACAAACTATATTTAACCAGGAATCCAGAAAGAGAAAAGGCAAAAGATGTATTAGAGTTGAAGAGAAGCAGTGTGGCTAAGTTAACAGGAAAAATAAAGTTAAGAAATATCTAGTGATGTTTTATTTTGCCACCTTATTTTTACATTGTTCTTTTTGTATTAATTCCCTTGCTTTATGAAGAAAAAATTAGAATAATTTTGATTTACAAAGTTTATAAAACGTGCCCAATTTATCCAATTAGTTCTCAAGATGCAATCAACCAAACCTTAATTAGTCAAAACTTGATTGGTCAGATCTCAGTTACCAGAGGGTCACATACTTTATAAAGTTTAACTGAAACTGTTTCTGAAGAGAACGGTCTGTGAAACAAATGTTTTAGGTCTTTAGTTAAGAACCATAATTGGGCTTCTCAGATAGCAGTTTTGCTCAATTTATTTTGCAAACAGTACACTCTTTCGTCTGGATCTGGTTTCCATGTTCAATGTATACCACTTCCTTATGGTAGCTCTTTGGCTGGCCTAGCTAAAATACTGCTTATTTCAAAGCAGATAGGCTTGTGGAACTATCAAAGTAGCTCAAGTTCCACAGTCTACATCTAGGCAGTTTGTTATACTGAGTGCCTATGCTATCCTTTGTCCTGTAGCTACTAAGCCCATCAAGTTTACCATCTTCTATTTCAGCTTCTAAATAGCTGGAGAGACCACTCCCTGCATGCATTGCACTCAAGTTCATTGTTTTATATTAGGGCTGTGTGAAGCTTCAGACCCCGATTCAATTCGGCAGAAATTCGGCCCGATTCGGTGGACGAATTTCCGAATCTGAATCAAATCAGGAGACCCTTTAATTTCTCTGAATCAAATTGGAACCCTCTGAATTGATTCAGAGAGATTCGGTGATTCGGACATAGACACAGCTTTCAATGTTTTTTCTACATGCCTCAAGGTGGCAGGCAGCTCATGAATATTGCAATGCTGGGGCGCATGGAGTATCCCACAAGAGCATAGAGGGCTCTCCAGTGTGTCGTCGGCAGCAGACCCAGAAGTGGACCAGAAGCATTTCTGGGACCAGGTCACCCTGTGCTCCCCCGGCTTGGCGACTGGTGCCTCCTGGGACTGGGGGGGGCATCTGGTTTCCCCCGTGGCCAGTCGCTGAGCTGGGATGGTGGAGGGGGGCCCCTGAGCTCACTCCCTGATGGACCTGGAAGTGAACCAGAACTACTTCCGACCCATTTCCGGGGTCACTGCTGAGCACACGGGGACCTCCCTTACGTTCCTGTGGGATGCTTCATCCACCCTAACATCACAGCGTTCATGAGCTGTGCTGGTACCTCAAGGTATGTAGAAAAAACATTTAAAGCTGTGTCTATGGCCGAATTGCTGATTCTCTGAATCAGCATCGAATCTTCAGATTCAGATGAATTGAATCGGGGACAGTGATCCAAATCAACGAATTGAATCGCTGTCCCCGATTCAGGCCAAATCTGAATTGAATACAGCCTTTTTCACATACCTCTACTTTATAACAAAGCTTTTGCTGTATATCTGGCACCCATGGGGAATAGGGGGTGCCAGATAACAAAATATGTCAGTTAAACGAGAGGCCCGAAGAGGTGTCTTGGCCTGTTGGGGCTGCTGCCCCTCTTGCCGCATTGCCACCCTTCCTGCAGGCCCCGAAGAACAGGGAGGTGGGCCCTGCGTAGCCTGCTATGCCCTGAGCCATGGGGGCTCAGCGAAACCGGAATTGCCATGGTGGGCACTTCTGGATTTGCTTTTACCTTACAAGCCAGCATGCTGGCTTGTAAGGTGTTGGTTAACACAGCTTTTACTGTTGTAGGAAATTGAGTATTAAAATGCTTTATAAAAGATAGCATTGGCTATAAATCTTCCGGTGGTAGCAAGGTTGGAAGCTCTAGCATAATCAGAGTCCAAGAGTTTAACTTTTGATGATGGGTATAGTTTCTGCCTTCTATTGACTTCCTATACGTGGGAATGATGAAGAAGGTCATTTAGTACATGAAGGAGTGCCGGCAAAAAATACAAATTAACAGGATGACCTTAAGAACGTTTGGGAGTTCTTGGGGAATTAACTAGCTAACTATCCATTTATAGGGTTTATGTTGCCTAGGCCCATAATATAACTTGAGGGAGGGCAGGGGGTGACCAGGACCCCAGCCCCAGGTGCCAACTTTGTTGGGGGTGCTAGCCCTCACTATGAAGCAGGGTTTTCCCAAAACACAAACCCTGCTAGTTAATACTTTGGCTTAGACTACCATAATCAGCTCTTACCAGAAGATGAAAGGGGAAATCCTGAGAGCAATTTGCATCTGTTCAAGAAGACATAATTGCTTTCCTTCTGGATATAGCTGCCTGATTCACCTCCCAGTCTAAAAGGATCTCAGGAACAATTTATTTTGCTCTGTGATTCAAGGCTGGGGCTAGGAACTAAGCTTCCAAAGCATTCTACATTCTGTTTATAAATTCACATTGATACAAATTTAGGTTTTTGCTTCTTGTTTTCAGATTGAAGAGCAATGGGAACACTGTATCAGAATACGAAGCCTCTTTTCTGGCTCTGTCCTTTCAGCAACATAAAACATGACAAGCTTACTCTTATATTTTTCTTAAACTGGGTTTAGTAAATCAAGATAGGAGCTTCCTTTAACTCAGAGGACTCTTCTTAAGAAGGTTCAAACTTGGGGAAGTTCATAAGACAGATGTGCAAAATATAGATCACATAATTTTAAATCTCTGAAGTCCTGGACTTTATGCTGTTCTGGAGTCTATGCCTATCTCTAACAAGCCATAGTAAGGTTTGGAATTAGCATTCCAGGGTTTTGGAGCCTGAGACACCTAAGCTTTATAGAACTTGATCAACCTAAATTAAAGTTAAATGCTTTTAAATTAAGATTTTAGAAAATGACTGTCAGTCTGGTTTCTAAAACATTTTAACAGCATTTCTTTATATGTATGGATGAGCCATATGGGTGAAGACATCCACCCTCAGCACTGACTCCTGAAGCCAATTAACAAGCCACAAAAGAAGATACTTTTTTTTACCCTTTGATAAGTGTACTGGAGGGCCTCCCTCATTCAGGGAAGTTGTCCTAGCACTGCCTGCATTCAGGCCACGTAGCTACACTTATGCCTATATTCAGAAAGTGAACATTAGCTCTTTCCCTGTGAAACATAGGACTGTTTCTATTATCACCGTCTCAGTGCCCAGTGAGAATGTCCAAATTGATGTGTGTGTAGGGAACTGCATGGGATTTCAACTTAATGAGGATAGCTGATGACAAAATGCATGAGGTGGTGGGAGAAGTTTAAGGTCTCAAATTTGGAATGTTCTTTGAAAGCAGGGTGGTATCTGACAGAGTTGCTTGTTCCTCTGAAAAAGGAATATGCATGTCTCTTAAACTCTGTAATTGTAATCATCAGCCATTTGGAAGAGTTCATTTTTAAAATCAGGGTCCTAGGAAAGAAATTAATAGGTTATATACAATTCAATTCTTTTAGACTGACTCATTAAAAATTACCATGGTAGACATGAACAGGAATTCTGACTCACATGCTTACTGTGTGGATGCTAGAGTTTTGGGAAGTTAGAGTGAAATTATTCCCAACTTTTGCTGTGTGTCTACCTTCCTGGCATTTCTCTAGGATGTCTTAGACAAAGGGTAGAGTTTGCAGTCTAGTTTCCTTAGAGTATAAACAATTCTCAGTGTGCTAAGGAGTAGAATTGCTCATTGCTGAGAGACTCTGAACACCAAGTACTCAGGTCTTAGCAGCTGCACATTAAATCCAACTGAAGAGCTGATGTCTGGCCAATAATGCTTTGGATATGAAAATATTTTGATGCATATTTTTGTCTGAGGAAAGGTCCAGTGACTTATTTAAATATGATCTCTTGTGATTAAAAGGCATCCAGGAGTCAGTAATTTCACTTTTCCAATGACATCTAAATGCAATTTTGCAGTCGTATTGGTTAACCGAGTACTGTATTGTAAGTAATAAGTTTCCTTGAATGATTTTATTTTTCACCTTACACCCCAACTTCACCCTGACCTGACTGTTGTCTCAAATGTTGTAATCCCTGTTTTCCAATGGCACAAAACATTAATGTCTAACTTCGAGCGTTTGCAAATCCTAATTGCTAAATTGCTGAAATTCTATCAGAACCATAGAAAAACCCATAAAATGATCATTCTAATAAACACATATTGTTTTAGTTAGTAGTCATAGGGTACATACAGATTTTACAGTAGATTGATCTAACTATGGTTAGGGTCAATCTAAATGACCATCTGTGCAAGAGTTTGGGGGGTTTAAATTTGGCCAAAAATGGCAAGTCTGATCTAAGTTAGTTCACATACTCAGGTAAACTAACTTAGCTAGGGAACAGGTTAACCCAATCCAGTGAATGCCTGCATATATTCAGATAGGAGGCCTGGGGCTGGGAAACCCCAACTGCTCACACAAGGCCTAGGGCTGTGCTCTTCCCATGTCCCCTGACTTAACTGGGCTATGTTTAACTCCCCCAATCCCCTCATCCCTGGACAGACAACCTTCCCCTGAAGACCCACCAGCTCCCCTTGTCCCCCTTCCCCCGTTTAGACCCACTAGCTTCCTTGATCTCATCCAGTTCTCCCCCAAACCTTAGTTACTTACACTGGGTTCCTCCCACACTGCTCCTGGCACCCGCAAATGCCTGTACATGCCACTCCCAGTCTACAATCATGTGGTTTAAGTAAGCTGTGTGGTCATAAACTGGGTGCGGTGAACATTTATACACTTGCATAATTCTATTTAAAAGTCCCTCTCCACTGCTCTGTTTTTCCCCTACTTAAAATTCACACACTCAAGACTGAAAAA
The DNA here is from genome assembly GCF_030867095.1 of Alligator mississippiensis. Taxonomy (NCBI): domain Eukaryota; kingdom Metazoa; phylum Chordata; order Crocodylia; family Alligatoridae; genus Alligator; species Alligator mississippiensis. The sequence continues at coordinate 81,059,827 of NC_081828.1, read as the reverse complement.
AAATCCAGATCCATCATAACAACTCCTTCCCACCAACTCTGCTCTGACAAGTCTCCCCATGGAGCCTTCCCCCATTCCCATCCCAGTCCCCGACTGTCCATAAAAACAGATGGGCCTTGCAGCATGCCAAGAAATTCAGCAAACTGAAGCTTTGGCTGACCAGAGACAGCACGTTCTATAGATGAGAAGTTCTCACAGAGAAAAAAAACTCTACAGCCAGCCACTTCTCTTTTGCAAAAGAAAATAGACTATTTTCCCTCAAATATTTTTGTTCAGAAAATGGTAACCAGTCCAAGTTTCTTCAAGTGTCCCAATACTTCAAGGTAAGAAAGAAAATAAGAGCTGAGGGACAATTATTAGCAGAACTCTAAGCTCCTCCTGGAGTCACAAACTATTCCTGTTTCCAGGATTTCAAGAAAAACTATAGTTCCCCAGTAAAGTTACAGACATTGCAAGTAGCACATCTTTCATTACACCTACTTATTTACTGGCCCACGTATTGGTAAAATGTTATTCATACCATTCAGATCTTCCCAGCCACAGAATACACTCTAGTTGAAGGAAAGGTATTTTTGGCTGGGTGTTGAGAAAAAGAGGTCTTGTCCTCTTCTGCTGCATGTTCTTCTTATTTCAATGTAATTCAAAATTTTTAGTATTGACCATGTGGTCATTTTGTGCCCTAGAAGGCATGGAACTTTCTTTTTTCCTTTTTATGAATAACTTCACTAAAAAAACTTGCACAAATAAAGTTCAAATGGTGCTAAAAAGAGCACCCAGGTTGTAATACGATTGAACAAAATCTCGCGCACACAGCCAGGAATCCTGTGTCAAAACTATGTACTTGGCTTTTCTCTCTCAAATTTTAAATTATGTAAATAGAAAGTATTTTAAAATCCTTTGTTTGTGTGCTTATATATACTGTGTTTTTCATTTACCTCAGTTTAAGAAATGAAAAATAAAATTACTGAAAGCAATTTTACAGACAGACAGATTTTCACATTCACACTTCTGCAGTATTTAATTTGCAACTAAATTTTGGGCAAAATCTGAGTGATTTTTATTAATTGAATTTTACCTATCAGCTGCATCTACTTGGATGCAGGAAAAAAAAATGTATGCATGCAATTTAAGCAGAAAACAAAACCAAGGCTAATGCCTAAGAATGCTTTACAATGATGTTTAAAATATATTTTGTTCTGTTCACAGTAGTGGGTAAATTTGTCCCACCAGTTGAGTGAGACTTCTTACCAACAACTGTTTTCAGTTATCAACTTGTCTTACTGCTACTATAGATGAAACCTTAAATTTTGCCCTTTGTGTATCACCTTAAATAATCCTTCTTTTTCCTTGGTGTTAACACCTTTATACTTTTGTCATGTTCCTTCATCATTTCTTAGGGAAGCTACACTTTCATGATTCAGTCCCCTTCAATGCCATCATTTGTTGTTGCTCTTCTCTGAGCTTCCTCCAGTTTGGCATATTTTTCTAGTAATTTGGTGCCTAAAAGTAAATGGATGATTCATGATGAATTCACACCATTAACATTCAACGACTTGATTAGTCTTGGTGCACAGGTCAAAATCATTGGCCTTTTCAGGGGTCATATTCTGTGGCTTTAAGCTACCAAAGGTGGGCAGTGGGTAAAATTGGTTAGCAGTGCTAGGATTCAGAAACCAAGATTTTCTTCTCTCATAATTGGTCCAGAGCTAATGCTCAGAAGACTTCATAGATCCTGAAATAATTTGTGCTGCAGTTCTGCATTAATTCTTTACCACCAGATGCCACAAAACTTTGGACTTAAAAAATGGGTGTCATCTAAAAATTTGTTTTTAGTATTTTTATAATTGATTGTTGTTTATAGTTATCTATGTGGAACTTCTCGTAAGTCACAAAAGTTCAGGAAATGTTACTATTTATGTTTTAGCCGTGATTTCCCCTCCCAATAAAATCTGAGAGGATGTTTAAGTCTCCTGCTAATGCTGACATCATAAGCATTTCCTGTTCCCACATCCAAGAAGGGGAACAACTAGATGGTGAAGTTAAAGCAACACTCTCAAGTCAGACTTGGCCACAGCCTTAGATTTTATTAAAAATGTATCTTAATGTAAAAGAAAGCCAAATTAAATGTTCTGTGAAACTTTGGAGCCAAATCCAGCATAAGTAGAACTAAATCTCAATACTTCTTTCTGAAATACTATTGAATAAGTTTCCATCATAGTTACACTAATGGATATAGGTGTTTTAAGGACTAATTAATTATAAATTATTTCTGATCTCTGCCATCAGTAATAGGTCCCTTCAGTAACATAGATAGTGCAGGAGTAACTGGATGATATTAAGAAAGGGAATTTTTTACATGAATATACTGTTCATGATAGTACTGGACTGCTGATTATCCTGCCAAAGGAAGTGGTGGGAATGCTATTGTTTGTAACATTTAAATAAGACTTTATAAGCGAGTAGAAAAAATGAGAATTCCTTTACTGGCCGAGATATAAAGTTCATAGTATAGCATGTCTTATCCATTAAATCAGCTTGTCTCAAGCATATGTTTTGTGATGAATTATAAAACAGTTATGAGGCATAAGAGAATAGGCATAAGTGGTCAGTTTTCACCATGGCAAAAAGACTAAAAGTGTAAAGCCATGTGCCCCCATGTTCACTTTTTTTTTTTTTATATTATAGACTTGTTTACTATTATGGAGCAGCAATAGTCATTTTGTAGTGAAAGCTGGAAGTTCATTAAAAGCCTAATTTGCAATTCTTCAATCTCCTGCTGGACACCAGATTTTTCTCATGTGTTGAATACTGCATTGAATCCAAAAGTAATATTTCTCTGTAGTAAAGATCAGATAAATATATTTAAAAGGTACAAGTTATTTTAAATTTTTCTGTAGTTTATATTTTCAAACTTATTCTGTGTTTTACTTATGAGGTCTAAAAATGGTTTAGTCTACAGATGCTCAAATTGATTTATTCCCATTGTGTGGCTGAGAAGTAGCATCATTTGGTATTTTGGAGAAGTGTATTGTGGAACTTAGTGGAGGTGGAAAAGATTAGGTATCTAAAACAACTTTTTGCATCTTAAAGACAATTAATATAGTTGAAACATTTATAGGTTACACATAGTAAAATATATTAGAAGAGTATTAAAGTTGCAAGGACAAGGATTTAAAAGTTAGGAAGTGCCAGAATTAAGGTTTTCCATGCCACCTTTGCCAGAAATTACATGATCACTGTATCCTTGTCTTAAGTACACAGTGGCTCAATTAACAATGGCTCATCCATATAGCAGGACTCGCCCTGAGGGCAGCTGAGGCAGCCTCTGGTGGCCACATTAAACCCATCTCACCCAGCTCCTCAGTGTATTCCCTCACTATTTTTCCTGCCATACCTCAGTGTACAAATTATAAAGTGGGAGGTTGCCTTCAAATCCTGGAGTGATCCCAGTTGTACTTAATTGTCCTAGCCCAACCCTTGGTCCTTGTGGCGAAGTGGGGCTCTCTGACTAGCCACAGTGCTGGGTTCCCCACTTGCCTTTGGGCATGCCTCCCACTTGACTCACCTGCCATGCCTTGCTCTTATTAATTAAGATGTTCATTAAGGGGGAGGCTGCCCATTTTATGCCCCAATGCCAGGGGGCACTATCTGCAGCTCTGAACCTTCCCTACACCGCAGCCCATGCCTCACAGATGGCATCCAGCTGTTAGTCATACCAGCCCCACACTGGACTCCAGAGTCCTCCTATCAGGACCCCTCTTTGATCCCTTCACTCAGGCAGCCTACTTCACCATCATTCAGGCTGCTGAGCTCCCTGTAGCTATCTCCCCTCTCAGGCACGGTGCCCCCCAGGACCTTTGGCCATACAGGCCCTGGCCTCACCTCCAAGGCCAGTCGGGACCCCAGGCCCTCAGCTCTGGGCATCCCTCACGATGCGCCCCTGGCCCTTTTGACCATTCTGGCCCTGGCTCCAGCACTGACCAGTTGAGGAGATACTCTATCTCCAGCCTCTCTCACTAGCCACACTCTCTCTTGGGTCCACCTTCCTGGATGTGGAAACTGGGGTACCTCACACCATGACTGGTGCTCCAGAGTCTCACAGGGGACTCTCACTCCCCCACTAAGAGCAGCAGGTCATGGTGTTACTTAAGCTGTTACTTTTGACCCACACTTGGCCTCCCAGCAGTGGAGGACTTACTGGGGTCAGGACTTGCCCCTCTCTCTCTTGGGCGGAGCCCAACTTAACTCGGCCTCTGGTCCAAACTTCAGCTTTAGGTGTCTGAAGACCTACCTGGGCCTACTCCCCTCACTTGGGACTCCACACTGCCCCCCTCACTTGGGGCTCTAGATCTCCACCCCCTTCACCTGGGGCTCCACACTGCCCCTTCACCTGGGGCTACTCATCTCTGCCCCCTTCACTCAGGGCTCCACACTGCCCCCTCACTTGAGGCCACAGGGCTTTCCTCCCTAGCAGACTCAGGTGGCCACCACTGTGCCTGGCCCCAGCTTTCCCTCTCAGGGTCTTGCACCCCACAGGGCTCAGGTGGCCTCAGCCATGCCTGGCCCCCAACTCTCCCTCCTCAGGGTCTTGCATCCCACAGGGCTCAGGTGGCTGCAGCCATGCCTCATCCCTAACTACCTCCAGTGTTCTGCAAACCCACCTGAAGGTGAGGGCTGGGTTAAAGTGCCCCTACCCACCTTTCACCAGGGTGATAACTGGCCTGGCATTTCCTCCCACACCACCAAGTACCCCACCAGGCCACCCACTCCCAGCAGGGTGTAGTTTTAGGTCATGCCCAGGGCCAAGAGACTCCTAACCATCCCTTACAGCTTCTCCCTTACCTCCAGGGTGATACAAGTAGCCTTACAACCAGGTAATGTTACTGCCTTCCCAGTGAGCAGGGAACTGAGCTCTTTATATAGGCAGCCAGAGATCTAAAATGGCTACCCTAATCAACACCTGCTAGCCTGGTTGGTCTTAAAATGGCAGGCACCAACAGTGCCCTGCCACAGTCCTGCTTGTCTTTCTCCCCCTTTAGACCCTTACTGTGCTTCCTAAAGCATTTTGTGCTCAGCTAGCACTTGTTCTGCCCTACCACCTCTTTCATGCCTCTACTGGCCTTAACCATTGCTTATAGCACTAAATTGCCCAAGGACATTAATTGTGGCCTCCAGCATCCCCCACAGCCACACACATGCCTCATAGGTTTCACTAATTCCATTCATAGGGCATTCTGGCCCTGTCTTGGCTTTCATCTTCTTGGCCTCCAGCCTCTCCTTCCAGGCTTTCTCCATCTTGGCCTTTGGCCCTGTCATAGCTTCAGCCTTTCTACCCAGACTTTCGTCCACTTGGCCTTAGCCTGTCTCTGAGTGTCTGGCCATTTTGCTGTGTTGTGGCTCCAGCCCCTCACAAGCTTCAGCCCCCACTATTTCCAACGTGGCTCTCTCCGTTTTGGCCTACTTTAACCACTGGTGTTATGTGTACCACAGTTAGGGAACTGCTGCTCTACAGCCAGAGTGCTATAGACATCCCACTGCATGGCCTCTCAGCCACCACTACAGACACAACCCAGGTGTTAGGTCTTTAACAGTCACCAATGATCCAAACCCCAAACAACACCAATTGCTGCTGGGTATCTCTCTTTAGGCTGCCATTCTGTTTACCCAGCTAGCCCCCAGCTCTAGTCCTCCTCGGCCTACTCACAGCTACCACTGCCTCTCTGTTTTATGCCAGAAGCTAGTTCCATTAGTGCAGCTCGAGCTAGACTGCCTGCTCTGGCACAGGAGCTGAGCTGATATTTCCCTGGGTTCCACCCCTTCCAGTCTTGTGCTTTTGACCAGCCCAGATATGGCCCATCCACTCAATGAGCAGCCTGCTCTTCTCAACTGCATTTGGACCAGCTGAGCTGCAGCCCTTCCAACCTGTCTGGAGCTCTGCCCTGTTTGCCTATTGTCAGGCAGCTAGCTCTCAGGTAGTTATAGGCAGCTCTGTAATCCTTATCTGGGCTTTCTCCTGGCTGCTTACTCAAATGCAGCTGGTCCTAGTTCAGCTGCCCCTAGCAGAATATAGCTCTAGCTTGCTATTTTTTCCTCTTAAAGTAACAGTAGCCTTGGTCCCCTGTTATAGTCCATAGTTGGTTTTTTTTATCCTTATTGTTCAATGTGTGGCCTCACACATTCTTTACCTGGACACCCATACACATTATTAATTTTTAAATTTCCCAGTGGACTTTTCTATCCTGCTAATCAATTCCGTACCTGAGTTTTTTCTCAAACCTCACAAAACTCATATGAGGAATGGATTGGTTTCTTCCTCATTTTTCAGAAACTGAGGCATGAATGGATTAAAGCCAAAGTACCCACACTTGATCTGAGCCTTCAAGAGTGGGTGCCCAACTCAAGACACCAAGGACCTAAATTTACAGAGTACTTAACATTATGCAACACTTTCTATATTCAAAAATTGGTTCCCATTGACCTCAGTTTCATTTGTCAATGTTTAGCACTTCAACAACCAAGCAGAAGAGTCTTGAGTCAGGCACTGAGAAAAAGTAGGGGTGCAGCGATAGAGATTTTGGGGGCCAATACCGATAGATGATATTTAAGCAGGCATATTGGCTGGCACTGATCTGATTTCTGATACAGCTGCCTTCAGCTGGTAAGTCCGTTGTGGTGGAAAGGGAGGGAGGAGGGAAGGGGCATGGGGGGGCAGATTAACCCCTCCTGCGGTGAGGGAGGGTGCAGGGGCAGAGGCAGGCGTTGCCCAGGTGGGGCGGGGGGAGGGCCAGCACCATGGTTTGTGAAAGGGGAGGCAGCTCCCACCACTGCTTGTACCCTGGGAGGACACAGGGGGGCATGTGCCCCTGGATCTGTGCAGGGCAGGGTGGGCTGCAGCTGGGGCTGTGCAGGGCTGTTTGCTGTGGGGCTGGGCTTAGAGTGGGTGCCAGCAGTGCTGGATGCTGCATCAATCCCACATTTTGCTGCAGCTCCAGTCCCAGTGCTACCACCAACAGCTGCCCAGCACAGCCCCGGCTCTTCCTGGTTCATGGGTGGAGGTGGGGCATTGAGCCGGAGCAGCGCTGGGTGGCTGGCAGCAGTGGTGCAGGAAGTGGAGCGGCAGCGAAAGTTGGGGTGGATGCAGCATCTTCCAAACACTGCTGGCACCCACTCCAAGCCCAGCCCCCACTGAGAAGAGCCCCACGCAGCCCCAGCTGCAGCCCGCCTCACCCCACCCTGCGCAGATCCAGGGGGAAAATGCCCCTCCCCGTGCTCTCTTGGGGTGCAAGCAGCAGCGGGAGCCACCCCCCAGCCTCACAAGCCACAGCTACGGTCCCCCCTGCCCTGCCTGGGCAGCGCCTACACCTGGCCCTGCCCTCTCCCTCATCATGGGGGGTGTTGATCTGCCCCCCCATGCCCCTTCCATCCCCCTCCCCTTCCACTACACTGGACTTAACAGCTGGAGGCAGCTCTGTACGCTGGTGGCTATGTTCCTCGCTGCCTGAGCGCTCTGCTGCAGCTGCATGCAGCACGGGCATTTGTCAGCCCCATTGGGCCGATATCCAATACAGCAAATTTTCTTTATATTGGTACCAATCTGATATTGGACCGATGTATCATTGCACCTCTAGAAAAAAGGACTATATAATTAGGGATAGGTTTAAATTGCCTCAGTGGGCACTTAAGTGGAAGTTATACCTCTAAGTCTTATGTCTGTGTCACAACCCAGTGATTTTGGTGCCTCAGCACGATGGAATTTTCCCGCCACATGAGAGCCTCTTGCAAAGCAAAGGTTTTCTGTTGCAACAGAAAAACCTCGGTGCAAGAGAGTTCCCACCATTCGAATGCAAATTTGTGTCCCGCTATTGGCCAGTTCTAAATTATTCCTACGTGGCGGCTAGTAATTGGTTTGCTAGCCATTTAAAATTTCGTGCGACTTCCGCCCAAGTCGGAGAACTTTGAGCATGCTGCAGTGCTTCTAAAAAAGAGATCTGACTTGCGGCTGAGCTGATCGATAGACTGATCACCTATCGATTCTTCTCCCCATTGCCGAGCGCAATCCCCGACGTACCCTTTCCCCGCCGGCTTGATTTGTGGACGGACGAGCTAGCTTGAGCCCTGCCAGCTGGAACAACTAACATAGTTGTTCAAACGACCAGACCGTCTGCGTTGCAGCTACAAGAGGCGTAAGTAAAGTTTTGCAACCATTAAGCTTTGTCCGCCTCTCTATTCACCAGCCCGCCCAACAAACGAGTAATTATTAAATCACCTCGAGTCGGCTCTGGCCGTCCGAGACAGTCTGAAGGAACAATTCAAATTGGTCTGGCATTTGCATTAGACACCTAAACCCAGTAGGCCACTGCATTTGGGACCAAGGTGGGCACACTGAGGCATGTGAACCTCCATAGAAGCATGCATGTCACCAACTAGTGACTAGAGACAGTTGCCTTTGTGGGTAGTTAAAACCAGGAAGAGATCTGGAGCTTAAGGTCAAAAGCTGGGTTCTGTAGCAGTTGATGCCTTCTCCCTACTCTTAGTGCAGTACCACTTGAATTCCTTGCTCCTCCTCAGTCTTTCCACTTCTTTAGCTGTCCCTGATTATTTTGCCAGCACATCTTGTTCATATTCAGTGTGTAGGTTTCTGAAGAGAAGGAGAGTGTAGTCAACAAGCAAGCCTACTTATTACACACAGGGGACTGTGGGCCTGGGCACACACACAAACTACTAGCCCTCTCTGTTGTTAGAAGGAGTTATTAAGTAATGCAACAACTGAATACTTGGCACAACTAAGGTTGAAACAGGTATGGGAGTATGGATCAAAGGTCAATAACAAGTGCTTCAAGGAGGGCGACACTGAGCAGAGCACTCTGGCCAGCACCCACTGGTTCTCAAACAAGTCCAAGGAGCCGGTGGACACTGCCCAGTGAAACTCTGTCCAGAGACATGAATGGATGAGAGACAGACAGGGACAGACTGTAGACAGACCTACAGTCACTAGGACTCCTCCCAGTCAGCCCCTGTTTCCTGGTTAGGTGGATGGCTAACTTAACTAAGGTTAGGAGAAGGTTGACCAGGGGGTCCTGGGACTTGACGGGGCCATGGACAGGGAGTACGAAAATGAAAAATGCAGGGAGTAGTGCAGCCAGAACCTCAGCAAAAGTTTCCTAAGAAGGCAATTAAGGGGGTCTAGTCAATAGGACATAGGATTTTACCGGGCCTCTTGGTATGCCTAAATTTGGACTTCCTGCCTAGTGCAGTGGTTCTCAACTGGGGTACCATGAGCCCCTTGGAGGGATGTTGCAACGCAGGTGATACTGCAGCCAGGGTTATATGCCCTGCATGTCTCCTGCAGAGGAAAATCAGGAAACAGTTGTGGCTGAAGACCATGTTCTTCCTGCAACCCTTCCTGGTCCAATCCCACATGCTTCTCCCAGAAACAGAGGTACACCAGGCAGGTAGGACTGCTCTGTTCCCCTCTGTTTCCAGGAAAATCATATAGGACTGGGAAGGGCTGCAGGAAGAGTGCAGGCTCCAGATGTAGCTCTTTGCACTGCTTATCTGGAGGACCTGGTGGGACAGCTCTTACCAACAGAACATGAACAATGAGGTTACACTTTGTTTCAGAAGAATAGGGAGAAAAAGTGGTGGTGTATGTTAAAAACACATACATTTGTTCCCTGGTTCAGGAGGAAGAAGACAGAAGATTATAAAGCATTTCTGTGAAGATAGATGGTGAAAGATGCAGCACTGATATAATGGTGGGGATTTATTATAGGCCACCAAGACAGAAAGAAGGTGGCTGGGTGAATGAGGTACTGTTCAAGGAGGTGGCAAAATTATCCAAAAGTTATGAGATGGTACTGATGGGAGACTTCAATTCTTTGGACATCCACTGAAAGAACAATATAGCCAAACATAAAATATTGAGCCAGTTCCTAACTTGTGTGGAAGACACTTTCTGTTCTAGAAGACTGAGGATACAAGCTCTGGTCATCTAATTTGGATTTTGTCCTAACCAATTGAGAAGAATTGGTGGAGAATGTGAAGGTGATGGGAAACCCTTTGGAGAAGCAATCATGATACAATAGGATTCCAAATCTTGAGATAGGGAAAGTATGAGATCAGCAGAATTATGACACTAAATTTAAAAATGACAGATTTCAACTGACTCAAGGAGTTAATAGGCCCGGGGCTACAGGAAGGCAGACTGAAGAATAAAGATACCTGGCGGTGCTGAAAGCTTCTAATGGGCATAGTTTTGGAAGCCCAACATGAAACAGTTCTGACAAGATGGGAGCACAAGTAGAGTGCTAAGAGACCAATGAGGCTGCACAAAGAACTTGTAGGATGCCTCAAATCCAAAAAGCATGCAATGGAAAAATGGGCAGGTCACCAAGGAAATTACCAGGAAATACCAAGAACCTGCAGGGACAAAAGCAGGAAGAGAAAGATAAAGAATGAGCTGCAAGGAAAGTTAAAAATAAGAAGTTTTATAAGATTCTTGGCCAGAAAAGAAAGACCAAGGAAGCTGCAAATTCACTGGTAAATAGCCAAGGGGATTTTTTAATCAAAAGTGCAAGGAAGAGGAGCTATTTAACAGCTATTTTGCTTCAGTCTTCACACAAAAAGAAGCTGCAACTAGATATCTAACAAAGATTATTTGGCTAAGAAAGAGGACAAGCTGAGGGGCGAGATAACAAAAGAAATAGAGAGCTTTTGATGGGTCTAAATTAATTTAAGTTAGCAGGGGCTGATGAACTTAATCCCAGGTTGCTGAAGAAACTGGTAGAGGTGATCTTGCAGCCAATAATATTCATGAAGTCATGGGAGATGGGTGAGGTGGGACAGGAAAAGGCCCAGTGTAGTGCATCTCTTTTAAAAAGGCAAAAAGGAGTACCTGGGGAACTACATACTGGTTAGCTTCACACCTCAATACCTGGGAAGTTACTGGAGCATTTCCGAAGGAAGTCCATTTGCAAGCAGCTGGAGGAGGAAAGGCTGATCACAAGCAGCCAGCATTGATTTACTAAAGAACAAATAGTGTCAAACACACCTGATCTCTTTCTTTGACAGAATAGCTATCTGGGTAGATGAAGACAATGCAGTCAGCATAGTATATCTGAACTTCAGCAAGGTTTTAACTAAGTTCCACAAGACTTTCTCATAAACAAATTGGAGAAATATGGGCTGGAGAAAACTCCTATAAGGAGGATAGACAACTGGCTCAATAGTCACAAGCAAAGAGTAATTATTATGGATCCATGTCAGAATAGCAGAAGGTTTTGAGTGGAGTCCTACAAGCGGTTTGTCCTTGGCCCAGTGCTGTTCAATTTGTTTATTAATAATTTGGATGCTGATATAGAAAGCTTATTGAGCAAGTTCTGCAGATGACACCAAAAATGGGAAGGATTATGAACATGTTGGAGGACGAGAGCTCAATTCAGAAGGATCTTGTCAGATTGGAAAGCTGGACTAGAGCTAAAGAATGAAGTTCAATGCTGACAAACTCAAAATGACACCTGACTGGACGGCAGTACTATGGAGAAGGATCTCTGAGTCTTGGCAGATCACAGATTCAATGAATCTGTAGAGTGATGCAGCTGCACAAAAGGAGATGGGAGATGACAATGCCTCTCTACTCAGCACTGGTTAGGCCTCATCAAGGGTATTGTGTGAAGTTTTGGGCTCTGCATTTTAAATAAGACATGGAGAAGGTAGAGAGCAGGGGCGGGCAAATATAACCTGTAGGCTGGACCCGACCCACCAGGCCATTCTATCTGGCATGTGGGGCCATTAAAAATTTAGAAAATTAATATTTATCTGCCCCTGGCTGCCTGTCAAAGATGAAAGAAGCCAGTGCCAGTAGGACCCAGGGGGAGCCAGTGGGCAGGGCCCCAGGGAGGGGCGGCAGGAGTGTGGGGCCCAGGCTGGCAGGGAGGTGGGCTATGGAGGTGGGCTGGCTCCCCCCTTTCCCTGCTTACGCAGCCCAGCCCAACTCCATAGAGGCCCTGCTGGGACCCCACCAGTGCTGGCCCTGACACACTCGTGTGGGCCCTGTGCTCATGCCCAGCTGTTGCTGCACTGCACATGCTTGCTCACTACCACTCCCCTGCTACCTGCTGCAGTCTTTTCCCTGCTTTCCTGTCCATGGCTGCTGCTGCTGCTGCTCCAGCACCACATGATTCCCAGCTGCAGTGTTGAGCTGCAGGACTCAGCAGGAACTGATCTAGTCCCCATGATTCTGTGCGGTGCCAGCCAGGCTAGTTCAGCTCCTGCTGGATCCTGTGGTCTTGGCTGTGCAGCTGGGACGTGGTAGTGGAGTGGCGAATGGAGGGATGGGAGCATGGGGAAGCAGCATGAGAAGGGCAGCAGTGGCAGACAGGAGGGGGAAGTGGCAGTGGGTAGGAGCATGGGGCCTGTGCCATTGCCCCAGGACCAGGAGTGGCAAGAGCATGGAGCCCGGTCTTGGAGGAGTGCTGGTGTGGGTTCTGCCCGCTGTGGGGGGCAGGGAGGGGGCAGTCAGACTATGGGCAAACCCTTCCCCTCCATGAATGGCACAACCCTCCCCAGGCACCCTTCCTCCCACACACAGCCACTTACAAATCCCATACTCACCCACACCCCATATATCCACATCCACACACCCACATGCTCCCCCACCCCACACACAGCCACACCCCCCACACCTATCCACCCCTCCACAATCCCCCCAGACACCCACACCCTCCCACACACCCCACATACCCACACGCCCACAAACCTATACCCACCCACCTATACCCTCCCACAATATACAAGAGTAAGACTTCATTTTAAGCTATTATACTATCACCTCTATGTATACTACACAAACATGTAAATCAGGACAAAAATATTTTTTTAAATGAAATTTATGAATTTTCTAGTACATGTTTGATTTGCAGAATATAATTTGGTATTTTTCTGGTTCTGAGATGGCAACCCCCCTTGCTGAAAGGAATACTTCTGGGGGCAAGGGGAGGGACTTCTGGTGGCAAAGGTCAGGGGTTAGTGGGTAGGACTTCCAATCCCAAGATGGCAAGCAGAGGGCAGGTACCTGTCAAGGGATGGGGCTATCCTTGCAGCCCTCAATGGCTTGCCAAAACTTGGGAAGCAGCCCTCCACCCAAAATAATTGCCCACCCCTCTTAGAGAGGATCTGGAGGCAAGTGACAAAAATGATAAAGGGTTTGGAAGCAAGCCATATGAGGAGAGGTTGAAGGAGCTAGGCATGTTCAGTTTGCAGAGGGGACATGATAGCAGTTTTCAAATACCTGAAGGGCTGCCATAAAGAAGATGGAAAACACTTTTTCTCTTGCTCAGAAGCATGGGTGTTAGCTACAGAATTCTGTATATTTCCTAGACCAGGGGTTCCCAACCTTTTTAGGCTGAGGACCAGGAAACTGCAGACCGTAAGTGACTGTGTACTAGAAGTGACCAGCAAACTGCAGACCAGCAGTGACTGGCATACTGTGGGCAGGTAGCCAACCCTTTTTTATACTCAGGATAAAAAAGGGTTGGCTGCTGGTCTGCAGTATGCTAGTTACTTCCAGTTCATGGTTTGCCGGTCCACGGTAACTTCTGGTCCGGCAGCCAACCCTCCTGTGGACTAGCAGCTAACCCTTTGTGGCCTGGTACCAGGATGCGGCCCAGGGGTTGGGAACCCCTGTCCTAGACCATCATGACAACAATATTGCCTCAACACTACCATGTTAAGAACTTCATATTTGTTTTCACAAAGCAAAGACAGGAGCTATGTCCTGCTAATGTAGAGCTGTCCAGCTGACTTCTGTATCATGGCTCACTTTCAGTGGAAAAAAAAAAAAAAAAAAAGAAAAATTTTCAAGTTCAATTTTGATTTTTAAAACATTTTCCAGGGTTTTAATTATTTTTTTTTTTAGGGTTTTTAATTTACTTACTAAAATTGAAAATTTTTTTAAGAACTTTAATTTTAAATCAGAATATTTATTTTGGCTAATATTGAAGTGAAACATTTCTGTTTATTTTTTTTTCACTTGAAACAATTTGGGCAATTTGACATGAATTGAAGCATTTAATGAAAGCTGCATTTTCCAGAAAAAATGTGGAAATATTTTGCCAAACTCTAACAATGCATAATACAGTCATATTTTTTTCTATTTTGTCATACAACAATAAATATTTTTGGATTAGAAGGAATCTCTGCAAGTATTCTACATTATATGCCTTTATTCTGCAGTAGTCCTGAAGCAGCCCTGAAAAAAAGGGGCGAGCACAGTCTTGAATCTCTCCAGTGGTGGTGATTCCACAACTTTTTCTTGGCTGTTTATGATCTTTTGTATTCTTCTTTGGCACATTTTCTTCCTCAGTTTAAGCTCAAAAGTTCTTCAGTCTCTAGCAATCAACAACAACTGATTTCTGCCTCCCTTTGACAGATTCTGGTACCATTTGTAATATTTCTGGTTTAAACATGTTTAGGTTACAATAATGGCACATCCTTTATTCTCTAACTAGCTTGTACAAGTATTGTACAAAATACCTTACTGATATTTTGAAGTTGAGCTGTGAGGATTTGCCTAAGTATTTTAATAGGGGAGAATGAATTATCAAGCAACAAGGAACCAGTGGGCGTTTTTACACGTGCTCTGGGGTGCGTGAAGAACTCAGTGCTTTAATTAGATCAGCTCTGAGAGCCACTGTAATTAAAGCACCCACAGTATCTCGTGTATCAGCGTCCCAATGCTTCAAAATGGTGGCGGGGAGCACTTTAACTAAAGCTCATCAAACGAGTTTTTTGTTAAAGCACCCCTACCACCATTTTGAAGTGCACGGATGCTGATACAGGAGACGCAGAAGCTGCTGAAGAGCACTAACTAGCACGGTCCAGCAGACTCAATTGATTGATTCTGCTCTGATGCTCTGTAATTATAGTGCATCAGAGCAGTCTCCCCACACATCTACAGGTACCCAGTTTGCCTATGTTGACATATCAGGTAGACTAAAGAACTAGCACCTGAAAAGACCTCCTGCTGTTTTTGTGCCAGTGAGTGACTTAAAAGCCCCAGTGCAAAATGTCTTGAAAAGGCAGGGTAGAGTTGCACCTTAAAACTAACTGAATCAGAGATGCATAAACTTTTGTAAGCAACAGCACATTTCATCTGATGAAGTCACAGGCAAATCCAGGATTTCAAAAATGGGATTGCAGAAGTAGCAAACAGCATGACAGGGATAGCTTCACCTCCTGCTCTTCCTTCACCTCTGTTGGGGTGGACAGGCCATGCCATGGGAGCAGCACCTGGGGACTTCATTTTAAGTCTCCACATCAGGTAAGACAACAGCCCTCTGCCCACGCTGGGTACAGGAAGGGGAGACCTGCACACTGTCACCACTGTCCTAGACAGGGCTATGGAAAGTTGCTATAGAGCAGTGTTCACCAACCAGTGGATCTCAATCCACCAGTAGATCTTGGAGATTCTTGTGGTAGATCTTGGAGCCTCTTGGAGCTGATCCGAGGCTGGGGTGGGGGGCTGAGTGCCCGCATGCATGCACATGTGTGCCCCAGCCTAGCAGGTCAGTCCATGGGGGGAGGGAAGGGGTAGGGGCTAGATCGAGGCCCTTGTGGTGAGGGACAGTGCTGAAGAGACAGGAGCAAGGGTAATTTAAGTGGGGACCCGGCCAGGTGGGACTTACCTGCTGGTGAGGTGTGCCCCCAGATAATTTTTTTTCCCTCTGCCTTGATCTGCCCCCCCTTCCCTCCCCATAGACTTATATGCTGGGTCAGTGGGGAGGGAGGAAGTGTGGTGGGTGGCAGGTGGCGGTGGCACACTGTAGATCTTGGGTTGCTTTTAAATGCCAAGTGTGATCTCCTACTTAAAAAGGTTGGAGACCACTGCTGTACAGGGAGCCAGGGAAAGTGGCAGCAGTGGGTGGGTTCCTTCTCCCTCTGCCTGCCCCAAAGTTGGTAGGGAACCCTTGGAAGAATAGGGCAGGGAAGGGGCACCTTCCTATCACTGCTACTGTCTCTAGCTGAACTTGGCTCCCTGCACAGTTACTCCCTGCTACCCATGGCTGGAGAGGGTCAGGTCCTAGAGTTCCCCCTGCCCCTGGGACAGTGGCAGCAGCAAGTGGATCTCCCCTTCCTGCAGCCAGAGGCATAAGCGGGGCAGGGGGGAGGAATGGGAAGGGAGGAAAGGTATTGCTAAACACGGAGGGAAGGGAAGGGAAGGGAATGCCAACAGTGGGAATTCTTATTGCTTCAGGGACTTTTTAAAAAGTCCCTGGCTGCTGCTCCTGCAGCATGGTACAGACTTTGCAGAGGACCCAGGCATTCAGGGAAGTAGAGAACCGGCGCTGCTGATCTACACTGTGGGAAGAGGGGTACGACTATGCTACCTCACCCTTTCTGGATCCACCCCTGGACCAAGTATGCTGTTGCTTATGAATGTTTCCACACCTCTGATTCACTTAGTCCATGAGATGCAACTCTACCCTGCCTTCTGTCTGACTTCAGACTAACATAACTACCTCTTTCTGTCTTTAAAAGGAGATTGTAAGAGATAAGTGGTGGGGATGGGGTAGAGAAAGGCAGGACAAGAGGAGCCTAAAGGTGCACAGCTTGTCTATGAGTTACCTTGGGCTTTGTGGCCCAAGGACTCTGTCTGAGGTATTAAATCACAGGATCACAGGAAAGTAGGGATGAAAGGGACAGCATGAGGTCATCTACACCAGCCCCCTGCTCAAGGCAGGATCATCTCTGACCAAACCTTGCTCTTCCCTGCTACAATACCAACCCAGGAACAAGGACAACAAAATCCCTTTGGTTGTCACTTACAGCCCCAAGCTTGAACACCTGACACATATCATTAATGACCTCTAACCCCTCCTGGAAAAAGGTGGCAGTCTCATAGTAGCCTTTGGGGACAAACCTATCCTGGTTTATAGACAGCCCTCAACCTCAAACGATATCTCAGGCTATGTGTAGACGAAACAAGGGGTATGTGTGCACGACACTTTAAAGTGGGTTAAATGCTTTTGCACCACTTTAATGGTGTTGGTGTTTGTACACATTGGCGGCATATTGTGCAGTAATTCCAGTTGCTGTAGCAAATTTGGTGGTGTAATGTGCTTTAATGACTTGGGGCACAGCAAACTATAACTCCTCTGAGGCGTTTTAGTTTGCTGTCCTACAGCTGCAGAGTGAAATATCGGGCTCCATGCAGCTCAGGGGCTCTGCAGGAAGCCCATGCAAGCAGCCTGGCAAAAGCCTGGGAAGGCAGGCTCCACCCAAGAAAGAAAAAATAACCAGCAACCCTGATCTTTTATTTTCCACCCCTGGAGCCTTCCTGCCTGAGCTGTGCGGGAGCCTGGTGCTTCCCTCTGTGGCTGTGGTGCCCCCTGGGACCGCCCAAGCCAGGTGCCTGCAAGTGGGTGCTGCTTGTGGGGGTCATCACTGCCGTGGAGGGAAGCACCAAACCCTCTGCCCCCAGCCCAGGGACCACTCCACCCACCAGCAACTTGCCCTCACCTCCCTGCCGCCGGAGAGGCAGGTAAGTTCAGGTGTGTGCACGACATGGGGGTTTACTTTGCCCTAAATTGATGTGGTGTTTTTAAAAACCCACCACTTCAATTTATGACCCCCATTTCATCTACACACGCCTCCAAACAACAGGCTAACAAACTCCATAGTCATGGAGGTCCCAGGCCTTGCAGTGGATCTAAATGCCTGCTGTATCCCCACATCAATACAGAACAAATCATCACTGGATCTAATAACAAGGAGTACAACATTCAAGGTTTATTTTGGACAGATAGGGCAGGGCAATCTCTATGTGTAAGAATAAATTAACACCAATCTGATGGCAGAGCCTCCCTGGGCACTCCATTGCTGACCTCAGGATTGCTGTTATCTGGCAACCCCCCCCCCCTCTTCCCCCCCCTGCCCCACCAATCAGTTTAAACAGGAAACTGTGGAACAAGAAATCATCCACACTGGACTGTAATAAGTATGTTTTAAACAGGGACTATGGATTTTCATCTCTTTACCTGGATTAGCTTTTGTGACCCACCGGGTGTGTCTACACATTCATTAATGTGCTACAGTTACAGCGCATTTAGTTTAGTACTTCCCAAATGAAGTACTAACTGAATGCGCAGTAACTACATTTACTGAGCAGTAGCGCTGGCACATGGTTTTTATGTTATGGTTACTGCTCAGTAGCCTAATAACAGTGCCATAGTTTATTAGCATGATTTTTGACCGGCGCGCTACATGCCCACTTTGTCACTATGGATTTACCACTCATTTACTTTTCTCTCTCAGCACTGCCCCCCTCCCTACTATCTCTATTTCTCCCCACTCCCTTGTCTTTTTTATTCTAATTCCTCTCTCCTTCTTAGACTCTGCTTTCTGCATGTCCTTTCACAGCATCTGATGAAATGGACTTGGGTTCATTTAGTTGGTCTATGAAGGCATATTTACCTTACCTTTAAACCATCTCAGCTAAGTATCTGTCTAAACTGCCCTTGAAAATTTCCTGGGATGGAGATTTCACAATTTTTCTAGGTAACCTGTTTCAATGTTTGACCACCCTTGTAATCAGAAGGTCCTTCCTAATCTCCAATCTAGATTTCCTCTATTGCAGTTTAAGGCCATTGTTCCTAGTCCTGTCCCCTACAACTACAGACAAAAGGGCTATCTCCATACTTCCTATATTTGCCCTTCAGGCATTTGAAGACTACAGGTTTCCATTGCCAAGCACAACTTTGCCAACCATGGTTTTGAATATCCACACTTAATATTCTATACTATTTTGGCTACCCCGGTATAAAGTTTTGAGTAACCACAGTTTTACGTGACCGTGCATGAGCCCGCCAGCTGCTATATCAAATCACCTGCACTCTTGCTAGCCACCTGTGGTGCTCTCATTTCCTCACACACACTGAGTCTCGCGTTGTGCTTCACGTTGTTAACATCCAGTTAAAGGTGCTCTGAATTTTTCTCCTGATTTCTTTGTGATTTTTGCATTTTGCTCTTTATCCTGGCCTCTAAGTGACCGAGTAGTGAAGATGAGCAATTTGTGAAGAGGTCAAGGAAAGTGATGTCCTTGGAAACAAAATTGGAGTTGTAGCATCGTCTAGCACGTGGAGAGAGAGTGGCGAATGTAGGGAGGCATTTTGGTGTGAATTAATCCACTGTGAGAAACATTAAGGAAAGTGAGGCTACTATTAGGGTTAGTGTTGCAAGTGGTACACCAGGAAGTGCTAAAGTGACCTTTAGGCCGTGCAATCATAGCTTAGAAAAAATGGAAAAAGCGCTTACCATCTGGATTGAAGACCAGACACTGAAGAAAGTGCCTTTGAGCAGCCAAGAGATATGTAAGAAGGCAAAGTGAATTTATGAACACATCGTCCAGACCTCGGGGGGTGAAGGCACGAGTGAACGCATGAGTTTTCAAGCCAGCAGGTGGTGGTTCGAAAACTTTAAGGGGAGACATGGGCTCCACAATGTGAAGATCATGAGGGAATCGGCTTCAGCAGATGCTGAAAATATTCATATTCAAGTCCTTAACCCCATTTTTCACATAAGCCCTTTGTTTTACCAACCACAGTTTTGCCAACCACGGGAACTTTCAGGAACCTAAACCCCGCAGTTGGTGAGGGAAGCCTGTATTATCAAATTCCCCCTCAGTCTTCTCTACTCCAGACTGACTAACCCTAGTTCTTTCAGCCTTTCCTCATAAGACTCGGTTCCCAGGCCTCTAATATTTTTTGTTGCTCTCTGCTGGACCATTTTGATGTGTCCAGATCCTTCTTGAACTGTAGGGCCCCAAACTGGACACAGTACTCCAGATGAGACCTCATCAGTGCTGAATAGAGTAGAAGAATCACTTCCCTTGATTAGCAAGTGGCATTCCTGTTAATAAAATGCAGCATGCAGTTGGCTTTCTTTGCAAAAAGAGCACACTGTTTGTCTCTTTTTGCATTACTGAGTAGAGCCAGTCGTTCCTCAGTCTGTAAATGCACGGACAATTATTCCATCCCAAGTGCAGAACTTTGCATTTGTCTTTGTTGAATTGCAGATGGTTGATTGTGGACACCATTTTTCCAGTTTATGCATTTTGTTTTCAACCTGTGGCCCATGGATCCCTGGGGGTCTGCAGACTATGTCTAAGGGATCCACACCTCCATTCAAAATTTTTTAGGGATCTGCAAGTGAAAGAGGTTTCAAAATCATAGCTCTAGAGTATCTGCAACATCACCCAACTTGGTGTCATTTCCATATTTGCTAAATATATACTCAATCCCATCATACAAATCATTAATGAAGATGTTAAACAACACCAGACCCAGGACAAATCCCTGGAGAATTGACTTGATACCTCTGCCCAATTAAACACTGAGTCATTAATGATGACTTTTTGAGCACAGTGATCCAACCAGTTTTGTATCTGCCTTATAGTACTTTTATCTAGACTGCACTTCTTTAGTTTGCTAAGAAGGATGTTGTGGGAGATAGCATCAAACTTGCTTAAGTCAAGGTATATCACATCCAATTCCCTTCCCCAATCCACAGAACCTGTCACCTTATCATAGAAATAAATCAGGTTGGTCAGGTATGACTTGCTCTTGGTGAACCAATGCTGGCTTTTCTTGATCACCTTGTTCTCCTTTAGGTGCTTCAAAATAGATTTTTTTGAGGACCTACTCCATGATTATTCTAGGTATTAAGGTAGACTAATTGGTCTGTAACTCCCCAGATCCTGCATCTTCTTTTTTTTAAAGACAGGCACTATATTTTCCTTTTTCCAGTCATCTAGGACTTTACCCCACCTCCATGAGTTCTTAAAGATGATAGCCCTGGGGTGGGCAAAATATGGCCCATGGGACAGATCCAGCATGCCAACTGATTGTATCCAAGCAGCAGGTGAGTGGCCACAAAGTCATGGGATCTGGCCTAGGGGAACTGGCAGCTCCAGCTGCTGTCATGCTGGGTGGGAAGGCATGTCTTGGCCCTGTCCACACCTTACACCAGCTCCTACCCCATGTGCCAGAAGCACCACTGGGCATGTGCCAGCATCTACAGACACTTCTGGCAGGTTCCTGCTGGGCATCAGGGTAACTGCCTGGGACTGCAGCTGACATGCTAATATGGCAGGGTCACCTGCGTACTCAGGCAGATACCCCTATATCCAGGGGGCACCTGCTAGCTGCAACCACAGCTGATACCAGTGCCTGCCAGGTGCTGTTTCCAGCATGCAGGCCAAAAGCTGGTGTAAGCTGCAGGGATATAGTGTAGGTGTGGGATGGTTTGGGTGGTGGGGGTTAGAAGGGCAGCCCAGAGGCAGTGCTGGTGGCAGCAGGGGCCCTGGCTGAG
Source organism: Alligator mississippiensis (assembly GCF_030867095.1). NCBI lineage: Eukaryota > Metazoa > Chordata > Crocodylia > Alligatoridae > Alligator > Alligator mississippiensis. The sequence goes on along the minus strand of NC_081828.1, from coordinate 81,038,461 downwards.
CTGCCCCTGCTAAAGCTGCTGCCCATGCCTATGCCAGCTCCCCACCCATCCACAGCCCCATTTCACTTAGGGAGTTTTGGTGAGCTCTTGTGGGAGGTGGGGGTATGGAAGGAGGGTGCTGCTGACCTGGCCCACAACAGCTCTTCAAAACTCCCTATGTGGCCTGTGGGCCCAAATAATTGCTCACCCCTGCAATAGCCAGGGGCTCCAAAATTACGTCATCCATTTTTTTTTCCAGCATCCTAGGGTGCATCTCATCCAGTCCTGCTGACTTGAAAGCATTTAGTTTCCTAAGTAATTCCAAACCTGTATTTCTATTACTCTAGGCTGTCTGTCTCTCTTCTCATCTTTGTGGGCAACTGTACCCTTCGTCTGGTAGCTGACTTTATTCATGAAGACTGAAGTAAAATGCATGTAATACTTCAGGCTTCTCTGCATCACCCCTAACTAGCTTGCCTTCTGCCCCCCTACAGCAGCCTGTGCAGGAGGAGGCCAGCCTGGAAGAGAATGGGCTTACCCAGCCCAGTCCCTGAGTCCCAGTTGAGGGCTTCCAAGGAACAGCATGGGGATTGCTGGGGCCTAGGCACAGCTGCAGGAAGCAAAACAGCAAGGGCTGGCACTGCTCAGAGCCACAAAACAGCAGGTGGTACAGCTGCAGCTGGACTTCTGTCCTGGTGCTGAGATGAAGCTGCTGCCAGGAGGGAAAGAGGGGGGGCAGGCAGGGGCTGTGGGTGAGGAGTGAGGGGCACTGGCAGGGCTGTGGGTTGGGAGTGAGGGGCAAGGGCAGGGGCAGAGCACTGGCATATCAGTGCTGTTCAGCACTCCACATCCTGGTGAGCAAAGGGGGCAGGGGCAGCTCTGATTTTTCTATGATAAAAAAACCAAAAGCAAATGCCAAAGTGTATAGATATTTAGAATTCATTTATTATGATGATGGAGGAACTGGTAGGCTTCCAAATTGCTTAAAAATTATAAATACGTTAATAAAACTTTGCCCAACTGATCTCTCTATATACAGTGGCATTTCATTTTAATCATAGAAGGACACAGATTTTGGATATTTTAATGAGAGAATTTGAGTTTTATTAGATAATTTCCAATTTTTAAACAGGGGACACCAGGATCTCTGCTAGTGAGGCACATGGAGAGACTTGGGCAGAGCAGCCTGCTTAGGGCCAGCACCAGGGACCCAGCTGGAGGGTAGACGAGGTGGCTGACCTGGCTATCTGGGGCCAGGAGGACATACTTTGACAGTTCAAAGTGGGCCACCGCAATGAGCACATCTTCTGGACAATAGCTGCTCAGATGGCAGAACAGGGGCACCAGAAGACATGATAGCAGTTTTGCATGAAGGCCAACTGTACAGACGCAGCCCACTGGCAGCTGGCCCAGAAGTGCAGGAGGCTCTGCTGCAGTGCCCATATCACAACCCAGGCATCCATGTGGTCCCCATCTGGGTCTGGCAGGCATGCAGCCACGGGGCTGCAGGTCCAAGGAGGCGGATGTTGTCACAGATGGCAGCAGGTCACAGCCAGGCAGCAGCCCCACTGCCAGACTGCTGCAGTGGGTAGAGGATGCAGGGATCACTCCAGGTTAGGGATGCTTCAGCAGTCCAGCTGGCAAGAGGGGCTAGTATCCCCAGATACCAACTGACTAGGCCTCAGAAGCTCCTGTCTATTTGTAACATTCAACTACCATGGACCCTAAGGCCCACCCTACTAACTAGTAGCCCCTATTGTATGGAGGCTAATGGGTGAATGCTACAACAAAATACTTGGGACAACAAAGTCAAAAAACAGGAAGGGAGCGACATGAGGGTCAAAGGGTCAAAAAATGAGTGCGCCTGAGGGGGACACTGAGCAGAGACCCCCAGGCTGCACCCACTAGTCCTCGAAGGCATCCAAGGAGGTGCTGGCCCCAGCCTCTAGCTCCCCCTGGCTGAAGATCTGGTAGGAGTTGGGCGGGGTCAGTTTGCCCCAAGTGGCACAATTTGCCCCACACCAAAGTGCACATTCAGGCACATGTGCTGAGGCACAAATTTCTGGCATAAATTTGTGCCACTGCTGTTTGAGCTGCTGCAAGCGCATGTGCCTGCATGTGGGGATGCACCCAATATCAGTTTCTTTTGGAAACATTCTATTCAGCAGTGAATCTTTTGAGGCAGCATTGTTTTTCCATTCAATTTACTAAACACTATAGCTTAAGCTCCAGGCCTTGATTTGAAGGATCACTGGCCTGGTGAGCATTCCCCTCATATTATACCTTGTCATTGTGTTGGGCCTATGCTCAAGTGCAGAAAGAATCTGCCTCAACAGTCCTTTTTGTTTAGGTGTGGAGGTTCTGTCATTAGGATGTTAATTTGAAAATACTCAGCTAAATTCTGTTCTCAGATGCCCTCTTGGAGATACTGTTTTCTCTTGCACAGAAGGCAGTACTTGTGGCAAAGGTTTTAAACTTTCAGCACAGCCATTTCAGATGAAATCTCAGAAAACACATCCTGACTGTCAGAGCAGTAGGAGAGTGGAATAAGCTTCCCACAGAAGTTGTAGAATGTTTTTCCTTGGAGATTTTCCAGAAGAAGCAAGGTAGGCATTTGTTTGGGATGATTTAGAGGCAACCAGTCTTGAATATGTGCAGACTCAGATGATTCCTGAGATCCGTTCCAACTCTATGATCCTATTTTAAATGAGCCAAAACTGGTCCCTCATTTTAAATTAAAACAACCAACTTTTTTTTTAATATGATCATAGAAAATTAGGGTAGGAAGGGACCTCAGGAAGCAGTACAAACAGAAAATTGGAGGCCCCTTCCTGAAGCTGACTCCAGTGGAGGGAATGGCCCCTTTGCCTCCTAGTGTTGCCACTGCCAAGAGTGGGGTGGGCCTGCATGCCCCATGGGGGAGGCTGGGTGAACCCGGCTGGGCTGGGGGTGGGGTGGCACATGCCCGCCTCTCCTTCCTGATCCCTGTTCCCCTCCCCACACCATGCTGGAGAGGAGCAGGGCAAAGGTGTATGCAGACTGCCTGCTGCGGGCTCAGGGCTCTTCGCTCTGCTGTCTTTGCCCAGAGGGCCCCGCTCCGGCCATGCAACCCCTGCCCACCTGGCAGTGGGAAGCACAACTTGCTGGCCCTAATGCTGCCAGGTGGGCAGGGGGCACCCAGCCAGCGCGGGGTTCCTGGGGCAAAGTCAGCAGAGTGGAGAGCCCCAAGCCCACAGAGAGGAGCCTGTGTCCACCCCACGCACAAATATGGGGAGCACATGCCCCTCATCTCCCTTGGGGGCATGTGCAACATTGGGGAGTAGCCCCCTGCACCCCCTAGGTGAGCCACCTGTAGCTCCGTCCCACTCCCTGTCCTGGCCCTGGGTCCCATGCATTGCCCTGGCTGGGCAGGACCCCCAGCCCCTGCCCCACTCCCTCACCATGGAGGCCTCAATCTGCACCCCCTACCCCTTCCCTACCATTAGACTTACCTGCAGGGAGCAGCCATTTCCCAGGGGAACCCAGGCATCTTGGGGGTCCCTGTTTGGCAGGGGTAAGGGAACCTGCACCTGGGCCCCACTGACTCGTGCATTAATCTGCCTATGTCAGGAGGTTATCTAGTCCAACCCCCACTTCTGAAGTTGATTGTCAGCTTTTTAATTAATTGTGTGTACGTGGGTGATGTTTGGGTATAGGAAAAAGCATCCAACACTAAAAGTTGCCTTATCATGGTCTGCAAATTGTTACTGCTTCCCCCAAACTGGGTGAAAAAGGGGACAGGGTTTTAGTGTGCAGGTGTTCTGTGGCAATTGCTCCTTTGTATACTCTTGCCCTGCAATAAATGAAAGCTACATTGTGGCAGCTTAGCTCAATGAAGGAGTAAATAACTACAAGCTAGCTTCCATTTACCATCTAGAAGAATGTGCACAAAGGCAGATGCTGTGGAGCAGCTGATTTGGGCTGAAGTCTCCTTTCACCATGTATTTGTTTGTTTGTATGTCTATACACTTTGTGAGGTTTGTATAATACAATTCTGATTAGCAGTGTAAAAACTTAGTGAGAGCAAAATGTGTTCCTATAACATGTCTTTTGTATGAAAGGTGAGATGCCACTCATTCAGTGAAATCACTAGCATCTGCTCAATTATCTTGCTGATGCTACTGACAATCTCAAGTTTCAGCAAGAATAGTGGCTGCTACCCAAATACATTCTTAGGGCACTAACCATGCCAAGTCATTCACGCAGGAAGAGCTTTACACCCACAAGACGTTTTGGCAGCCTTAGTGGGATGCTGCAAAGATTGTTTTGCAGGTACTAAGCTCTTCCAAATTTCATGGAAGCTGAATTGGTTCAGCTCTCAGGAACTCACCGCATATTGTGTGAATAAACCATAAATGAGCACAGTGAATTGTTATGCACAACAATCCAAAGTGTTATAAAAGGTAACTTTGCCTTATTACCATACTGGAATGATGAAAAGATGACCTTTACATAAAGAAAGCAAACATACAATTCAGACAGCCCTGGAAAAGATGCTTTTATATTATTAGAAATGGAAAAATAAAACTGGTTTTCACATTTTTACATTGTATAAAAACAGAATCAGTTTCGAATAATAAAAGCTGTCTGGATGGAGGCCTTCATTTGTGAGTAGCAACCGGAGTATTAAATTATTGACAGCAAATGAGTCATAGTCTTTTAAGAACAGATGCTTCCTACAGACGCGTCAAACCTAGTGTCTAACTTATATTTAAAAAGTGATAATGTGAAAGCTTAGCTGTTATATTATGGCAATATAGGTAAATACCTCATTAAAATATGATGTAGAAAATATAGATAAGCAATTTTAAAATGTTATGGTAATGTTATGGCTTTGTGGGAAACCTTAATCTTTACTGATATCTTCTATAACTGCAGTTTTGTGTAGTTTATATTAACTGATTTTTCACCATGTGAAAAATAGTATGGTAAAAAGGGATAAAGATTCACATGGGAAACAAAAAATCACTTTACATATAACTTAATAGGATATCATTGTCTAAAACCTATTTTAAAGAAAGCATGACAAATCTCTTTCATTCAGCAGAACCTGTTAACATAAGGAATGACTTCCTTTAAGATGCAAAGGAATAAATAAAGTTCCAATGGGTTTGGTGTCTGCATTTACTGTGCTCAGCTTTGCTAGCAAAAATAGGATGCGTTCTGCTAACACTGCTCAGGGTTTTCTGGTGACAATAGCACCAAAGCATGGATCAAGTTTTTTGCTTTTGATCTGGGTGAAATTCACTCCTTCCACAAAGTCTTACACCAAGATTCTAAAAAATGAGGGGATGACGTTAAGCTGTTGAACTTATACTTGAGCACTCAAGCTACAGTTTTCAAAGAAGCCTAAAGGAATCAGGCACCTGGCTTCCACTATGGTCAGTGGAGTTGGGCACCTAGTTTCCTTCAGCTACTTTAAAAATATCAGCTCCAGAGGATTTAGAAGCCCAACATTAAACTCTCATTTTGAAAAAAAACAGCTTAAGTATTCATGCTGAGTACAGGCTGAATGAGGGGACACTGAATGGGGGACATTACCATTATCTGCTGTAACAGAGTGCAGACAGAAGTGCAGCTCCCTGTTGTAACTGAGAGCACTTTGCAAGATGTGCTTTGAGTTACAATGACCCCCTGGAACAAACAGAAGTTCACTGTTGGTTCCAGGGGGAGGGGAATCTAGCTGCTAGCTGGGGGTCTGCAGTTGGTTTCCCTTAACAATGGCCCTCTGAGCCCGTAAAGTTTTCAGAATAGGAGCCCCCCAACCTGGCTCCAATACACCTGCTTCACTCTCCAGCAGGGGCTGAAAAACCCTCAGACTGAACTCCCTCCACTCCCGTTTTCCCCTCCCATTCTGAAAACAGTGACAGGCTGGCAGGCAGTGCAGACAGACGTTACAGAAGATGCTTCATCATCATAGAATGAGGGGTCAGATTTTCACCTGACTGGCCATTTTTGAAGCTGTATGCAGTCATGCGCTTGTGCTTAGTCATGGCTATGAACTGCTTCCTGTGGCCAGATTGAACAAAAATTGTCACTTCTGTCTGCGCCCTTAGAGGCAGGGTATAGCACTCGTATAGGACAGAGGAGTAATAGCAATCTTTCTCTGTGCCGGATGTTTGTGGAACCATGGCCACTGGACCTGTAGAAGAATGAAGCTGTGGTCTCTTCCTTGGTTTTGCTTGTAGACTACACTTGGCTCATCCCCCTAAGTGATCTTCAGCCCCAAGCCCACCTAGCTCATTTCATAGGATGCTGGAGGTGAAGAGATGACATTTCTGTATGGTTGCTTAGCCTGCTAACTCCCATGCAACTCCTCTGTGTGGTTCAAGTGGTAGAAGGGGCCTTCAGCCAGTCACCCCTGTAAGGGATGAGCTCCACCCCACTGGAATACTGCCTGCATTGAGGTACTTTTTCTTTGGTTATTTTATTTTTAAATGTGCAATTTTTTAATGTTTAAAAAAAAGAATATTTACATCATTAACAATTTCAGTGTCAACTTTTATAGAATATAATTGAATGTTTTTATGTGCATAGATGACTTATTTTCTTTGGATATCAGATATGAAACTGTTTTCAATACAGAGAACAATAAACCTGTTGCTACAGCTGTAAGCTTTTTGATCCAGGAGCTTCCCAGCCTTCAGTGGTGATGCTTGTCCCACAGCCGCGATTTCAGCCGTACGCCAAGCTTCACAGTAGTTGCTAACTAGTCGGATCCCATTTGCAGTTGAGCCATGCCACATTATTTTCTGAGGCCTAAAAATAATTCGTAAAGTTATTTTCCTGAAAACAACCTTTTTTTTTTTGGATACAATTCAGTCTTAGTCCTCTATCTATAAGAGCTATTCTACGTCCATCCTGGATGGAAATTCACTGTAGACAGGAAGCAAACAGTGTAAGAAGGAAGATACAGATGGAAACTGGAAGGGGACAGATAGAATGGAGAGGACAACAGGGAGGAGAATGCCTGGGATGTTTTAATTACCAGTCAAGTAGGGTGGCAGAAATAGAGGAGAAGGATGGCCCAAAAGAGAAAAGGAGGAAAGATGAATTATTTTTCTCATCCTTTTAATAGTCCATGGCACATGAAATAGCTACTAAAGATATATTCCCTATAAAACAGTATATGCACTAGTGTAAACTCACCAAGCCGGATCTGTCATGACATTCTTCCCATCGAAGGAGTATATTGGAATCTGGATGCTGAACTCACCCCCATTGCCAGTAAATATAGATTCCCAGTTAGCGAAGAGTATTTCTCCCTGTCAATTTTAAATGCAAGGTGAATCTCATGTTCTGCATTGCCATTTGCCATGGCTTTTACTACTTTAGTGCAGAGGCCTAAAGGAATTCTATAAATCCAAACTCTAATCTACCTGTAAAAATACTCATAATTCCATTAGCCTCTTTCATGCTATGATCTTGTACTTTAATCCTGGTTGACCTCATCTCTTCACTCTATCTAAAGCCTTTATACTAACAGCTCATGCACATGTGCCTCTGCCTTAGGTCTCTCCCCTTCCTGTCAGAGGGGTGTTTGCTTGGCTCATTCCATCCCTTCACTGTACTGCCTACATTTCTGCTATTCTATCCGACTCTCCACTCTTCTTCTGCATAATGCTGAACCTCATTTTTCTGTACCTGAGAGGCCTTACACAAGTGAGTTCTTGAACAACTCTCTGCTCTCCTCCTCCTACCACAACTTATAATGGGGCCTGCCTCTACAATACACTGAATTCCCAGTAGTCAGTGGGTGCGTCTACATGAGATGCTACGGTGCAGTAGCAACAGTGCTGTAGCATCACAGGGCATAAACCATGATGGTGACACTACTGCACAGTAGTAATGAGCTACTGTGCAGTAGCAACTAAAAAAACAAACCATGCAGGAATGGTACTGCGCAATAACGCCAGTTACTGTGAAGTCATTTAGTACTTGGTTAAGCAACTGCACAGTCTGCCACATGTGTAGACCTGGCCAGTGTGACTGAACTGGAAAATGCGTTGAAGATACCTAACTGCACTCAGTATAGAAAAAATGATACTAAAGGAAGTCAGAGGGTGCAGAGTGAGGTTAATTTCTAACATCGTTGTAATGGTCTAAGAATTCATTTGAGAATTCCCCCTTCACTAGAAAACCTGGCTTTTCCTTGAAAAGGAAGCTGAAAGCAGTTTGTTTTAATCAGTGAAAATTCTGGTAAATTCACAATCATGCTAGGAGTGTTAATTGAAACAGGACTTTGCATCACAGAACTGTGCTTATTAAACTGCCTTCAACCATTCATTTCCTAAAGTGGGAATTTTTTATTTGAGGGAATTTTCTTCTCAGAACTCTGAGTTTTCCCAGGGGATTTTTAAGTGGAATTATTCACCACTGTTGGAGAGTCAGATGCATCTGAAGATCTGATGCTGATTCAGACATAAACATAGCTTTAAATGTTTTTTCTACCTACCTCAAGGTACCAGGTGGCTCATGAATGCTGCAATGCTGGGGCGGATGGAGTGTCCCACAGGAGTGTGTGTGTGTGTGTGTGTGTGTGTGTGTGTGTGTGTGTGGAGGGGGGTGCACTTCATGCGTTCAGTGGTGAACCTGGAAGTGGACCGGAAGTACATGTGGTCCACTTCTGGGTCCACTGGGGAGCACGCTGGGGGGCCTCCCTGTGCCCTCCCTGGCTTGGCAATCAGCCTTGGGGGACCCCGGGGGACCCCCAGACCCAGGAGACACCAGTCGCTGAGCTGGGGGGTGCCAGGGAGTCCCCTGCGCACTCTCCGGTGGACCCAGAAGTGGACCGGAAGTGCTTCTGGTCCACTTTTGGGTCCTGCTGCTGAGCATGTTGGGGAGCCCCCCCCCATGCTTTTGTGGGACATTCCATGCGCCCCAGCATTGCAGCATTCATGAGCTGCCTGCTACCTTGAGGTACGTAGAAAAAACATTTAAAGCTGTGTCTATGTCTGAATCGCTGAATCTTCCTGAATCTCTCCGTATCGATTCGGAGAGGTTAAAGGGGCCTCTGATTTGATTTGGATTTGGAGATTCGGCCAACGAACTGGGCCAAATCTCCACTGAATCGAATCGAATCAGGGACTGAAGCTTCGCACAGCCCTAGAAGGCAGCCAATACTTCAGAGACGTGGTTTATACTTTTGCATGTTTTTCTCAAGACTAACGCGTGTATACCTGCCCGTGTGCAAGACCACAGGATAACTCATGCTCCAGACACCAAGTCACCTTTTGCTCTCAAATACACTGGTAGAAATTCAGAGAAACTATTAGGCATAGAATTTAGCCCATCATTTTTAAAGATGGCGTTTGCGCTCACCTTAATTCACTAAGCCCTGTGGGAAGACTAGAGAGTAACTGCCAGAGTGCAACTTTGAGAAATGAAGACTCACTTTCGGGCAAGAATTACAAAGCTGCTTCTAAAACAGATTCATTGAAACAGAAGCACCCAAAAAGTTACTATGCTATTGCCTTGATACCAGTACACTCTAAGTAAACATCCTCGTGGTTTTGTTTTTACCATTAGCCTTAAACGTAGAAAATGCAGCCTGAGTGGGAGACGGTAAAAGCAAACTTTTTTATACGGTGTAGCACAAAGCATACTTTGAATCAAAAAGCTCTGATCCAAAAATAGGCAAGAACAAACCTTTCACTTCAGTTGAGTTTCAAGGTTTTTAGATTTTAAGGGCATTTTTACACATGCTCCTGAGGGTGATGGTGGGTGGTGCTTTAATTAGAGCGGCTCTGAGAGCTGCTCTAACTAAAACACCTGCAGCATCTCATGTATCAGCATCCCTGTGCTTTAAAATGGTGGTGAGGGCGCTTTAACTAAAGCTCATCATGTGAGCTTTAGTTTAAGTGCCCCCACTGCCATTTTGAAGTGCAGGGATGTTGATACATGAGATGCAGAGGCTGCTAGAAACGTGTTAATTAACACGCTCCAGCAGACTTGATTAATCAGACTCTCTGCATATCTATAGGCACCCTAAGAATCTCTCTTTACACAAGAAATCCAAAGCATTTATTTTTACCTTAAGATTAACTATTGGTAAACTGTATCTGTCTGCTTTTCGCACAACTGTGGACAGATCTTGCAAATGTGATGAGAGGAAAGCTCTGTATGTTGACGTTAAACCTGCTGCCCGGGCCTGTTGAAAGCACTGATAATCTGCTCGCATGTCGCCAGAAAATGGGAAATTCAAAGCCACCAGATGCAGCTTGAAAACAGAAAAGAAACAATAACCTTTTCAGTTATAAAATCTAAACATGTCCTTGAGGAAAACAGACAGACAGGTAGCTGGGACTGATATGGAATATTTTTCAGAGTAGAACATTTATTCTAAACCTTTCATGATGAGGAATTATAGTTGCTACCATAACATCACATTTCTTAAATAAGTCATGTTCAGTTTGATGAGCTGCAATCCAGCCCACAGCAGAAATATATTATTATCTTTGAGTAGTTAGATATCCAAACAGAAAATTTCAGTTTTAAACAACTGTTGAGATTTGCTAAATAGTAACCCTTCAGTTGTCACCACATTACTTACAAAACCCCCAAACTTGGAAGTGAATAAATAAATAGTTAAGGACATTGTCATGCATTGACCACATAAAATCTATTGTTATCAAATACAATACACATATTTTAATCACAACATAAAAATGTAAATTCTGATTCATATGTTATTTTTCAGATATAATGTTTTCATCTTTCTTTAAATATTGAAACAAAACTTTTCCAAAAATGCAAGCTTAGATTATAAAGGATCCTTTTGACAGAAAATACCAATCAAGTGTTCATGGGAAAAATGAAAACAGTCCTAATAATGCTAACTAAAACCCAGTCATAACCTTAAAAAAGTAGCCTGTATTTTAGATTGAGTCCATTATTTACAGCTAAGAAAATCAGATATGTATTTACTACAGGCATATGACAAAGGTTATATATAATCACCAAAGAATAATGCTTAATGAGGCCATTTAAAGGTCTGTACAGTTTCTAAATTCTTTGAAAGCTGTAACTGAAATGTCTCAAAATAAGTTCTGTGAATTTAGAGGATACCCTGAAAGCACATGAAAGAGATTTACTTTACTTTGTACACAGATTGCAACTATGCAGCTTCAGTGGTGTCTCTACAATATAATTATCTTACTTACTGATGGTTTTCCAGTGTTAATGTTGGAAAAAGTAGTCAGTGCCGGAAGAGACTGAAAGCCCTGTGGTGGAAAACACAGCAACAAATCAGTCACAAATATAAGGTGACCATGAGGTCCAGAGCAGGGAAAACACAACCTTTTTTTACTTCAGTCCATTGGGGGAAACATCTCACATCAGCATTTCAGCTGTTCAGTAATATTTCTTAATAAAATAAAAATGGAACCACAGAAATGTGAAATTGTGTTGCTCTGAATGATGATATTCTCAAACTTTAAATTAACGTACTTCTACCAATTTAGAAAGTCACCTAGGCACATGGTGAAATGCTGTCCTAAACAGAGATGCTTTTTCTAGGTCTCAGAGCCTAACACTTATCTGACTGAGGGATCATCAGTGGTTGAATGTACTTGAAGATATGCACTGAAGCTGCTAATACTGAGTTTGGAGGAGTTGGGGCAAGAATGGATTAAAAACAAAAAGAATGAAGGTGAGGTGAAATAAGATTTCCAATGAACTGCAAAATATGGACTGCACCATGCCTCATGTAGTGACATGACCAATGTGCAGGGCTGAAAGGTCACCCAGGTTAGAATTCCTGCTCCCCCACCACCCCGAAAGCCTATTGTGGGGGAGCCTGTATACAATATCTGCCAAATGTTCCCCCAGTTTCTGCTTACTCAGACCCACAAGTTTTCACAGTCCAAAAGAGTTTTGCACTTACATGGCTTGAAACTGCTGGAGGAGGAGGGCTCTCAGCAGGGATGGGAATTAATTCTCCCAGCTGGAAGGACACAGAATGAAGAGGGAAATAGAAACATATAACAGTGAAAAAATTACAGCAATTAAGAAAGTACTGTATGAAATGAAAGTATTTGTACCAACTCTCCCTTTTTTGAAAATATTTGCAACAACTTCATTGAAGATAGGAGAGTTGAAGCAAATCATGAAGCAGTGCTATAATACCTGCAATTTTCTCCAGCCATCTCGAACACGAATAAAGACCTCGCTGTTTTCACGCAGATAGATTAATGTTCCTTCTGCCACCAAGTGAGCCTTTTGCAGCATACCCTCAATATTTCTGAATGTTGTAACCTGTCAAGTAATCAAAAATAAAATAAAATAAACCCCACGCCTAGAAGCATGAGATGCAAAGGATATTTACAGATAAATACATTCATTTGAGGAAGAATGCCAGTAATGACAAGACATTTCCTGAGCAGTAAATGCATATAGAGCCCATTGCATCTAATTTCACCCAACTCTTCTTGTGAAACATAATGTAAGCATAAGCGTTTAGAACAGTGGGGAGTGTAGGCCAAATTCACTTATATTGTATCTCCACTGATTTAAACAGAATTACACAAGGGATATATTTTGTTTTTTATGGGATAAATACACTGTTACAACTTGGTACAATTGGCTGGGGCAGCAGAATTTGAAAGATGATTTGGAAGTTTCAAAAGAGATTCTGCAACAGTAGCTGGAGTGAAGCAGGATGCAGTTTGTAAATTATATCTCATTCACTGAGCTAACAAAATCAATTTATGTTACTATCATATTTGTCTTACTGGTCTGATCCAATTAGCAAACTTAATTCAGATATTTAGTTTATTGATTTTTATGAGACATAATCTCTAACTGAATCTGAATGAGAATGCAGAACTAATCAAATAATGAAACAAGGTTTGGATGAGTGGTTTTCTCCAGCTGGTACTTTAGAAAGAAACCAATTTCAAAGCATAGCATCTTAGAATGAAGGTGACTATAGAACAGTGATTCTCATTCCCTGGGGAGGTGCCAGATCCTTTGAAGAGTGCCATGAGGTGTAAGAAGAAGTGAAGGCTCAGGGATGACTTGGTAGCAGCCTATAAGTATATAAGGGGTGTGCATCAGAAACTGGGAGAACGTCTGTTCACCAAGGCACTCCAAGGGAAGACAAGGTCTAATGGTCACAAACTCCAGGAAAACCATTTTAGACTGGACATAAGGAAAAACTTCTTTACCGTCCGAGTTCCCAAAGTTTGGAACAGACTCCCCCCAGAAGTGGTGCAAGCATCTACTCTGGACACCTTTAAGGCACGTTTGGACGCTTATATTGCTGGGATCATTTGACCCCAACAGACTTCCTGCCTCTTGGGTGGGGGGCTGGACCCAATGATCTTGCGAGGCCCCTTCCAGCCCTAATGTCTATGAAATCTATGAGATATGCAGATAAACACAGACTAAGACTCATCCCTGCCTGGCTAATTCCCACCCCCACTACTTCATCCCCCTGCAAGGGGATAAGCACTGTAATATATAAGTTAGTTTTTGAAATTGGGTGCAACTCAATTCACAAAAGTTATGGAGGGGTACCTTGAGTCCAATGAGATGTGCCTCAAGTCCAAAAAAGGTTAAGAACCACTGCTGTAGCAGATTGCTTCACTATTCTGAGATGTCACTTGTTGAATAAAATATGTAGCTGGCTATGATCAGATCACAGTGCTTCACTGATTTCCGATATCAAATGTATTCAGTTTATAAGAAAATATTATGTTGTCTGGTACTAATTACAGAAGGTCTCTTCATTTTAAGCTGCTCTTCTAGCTTGTTGATTGATGCTTAATAGCGCAATATTATGTTGAATGGTTGGGAGAAACAATTGGAGGAGATGGCAACCTTGACTGAAGGTTGGGATGGGAAGCAGTCCTGCAGGGATTGAATGGGGAGGTCAAGTAATTTCTGTTATATTTGTGGTGCTGAGAGATTTGATATGGCTGAGTAAATTGGATGGTCTGCTTATTAAGGCATTTGAAAATGAATGCCAACAATGCCAAGGCCATTCAAGGAGCTTTTGGTGGAATTTATCAGAAAGCTGAATAAACAAGTCTCTGAATAAACAGGTTCTTAACCTGCATACAGGAGCTCTACCTAACACAGGATGTATACGGGAAACACCTTGCTGGATTTGGTGGGGAATCTGCAGGTACAAGGTAACCTAGGTGATAATCGATTGATTAAATTCACTATCCGGCGAAGGGTGGGTAAACTAACCAGCAGGGCTTAAGTGCTAGACTTCAGAAAGGATAACTTCAGCGTGCTCAGGAGATTAGTTAATGAGGTGTTAAAGCTCAAGAGCATTGGCAAAATGGGGGTCTGGGAAGGGTGGTTGTTCCTCAAGGGAGTGATCCTATGGGCGCAGAAGGATACAATCCAATTGCTCATAAAAGTGGGCAAAGGGGCCAAGAAGCCCTCTTGGCTGAAAGGGAAGTCCAGGAAAGCCTAACGGCAAAGAAAGAGGTATACAGGCTGTGGAAACAGGGGTAGCTACCAAGGAGGAGTATACCTCCCTGGCTCGCACTTGCAGGGAATCAGTTAGGAAGGCCAAATCAAGATTAGAATTTAAGCCTGGTAACAAAAATTAAGGACAACAAAAAGTCCTTCTTTAGGTATATAGTGAGCATAAGACCCCTCCAGGACAATCTGGTGACAGAGAGGGGGGACAAAGCTAAGCTCTTCAATGAGTTCTTTGCATTTGTATTCCTAGACCCAGGCCAAGAAAAATCTTCCAACTGGATCATAGGCGAAAGGTCACTTGGAGGGGCCGGATGTGTTCAAATTAGCAGGCCCAGATGAATTTCATCCAAGGGTGCTGAAGGAATTGGCCAGAGTCATAGCAGAGTCGCTGGCATGGCTGTTCGATCACTCATGGTTATCTGGTCACATCCCAGAGGACTGGAAAAGGGTCAATGTGATCCCTATTTTCAATGTGGGGGGAGGGAGGAACTGGGAAACTGTAGGCCAGTTAGTCTCACCTCCATCCTTGGGAAAACCCTGGAAAAAATCATTAAGGATCACATTTGTGGGAGCCCAGCAAGGGAAATAATGCTGAAAGGAAATCAGCACAGGTTCATTGCAGATCCTGTTTGACTAACCTTGTTTGTTTTTATGACCAAGCCACAAAATGCTTAGACGTAGGAGTCGAGGTAGATGTCATCTACCTAGACTTTAAGAAGACCTTTGATACGGTATCGCATTCCATTCTCATAAAAAAACTGAGAGGCTGTGATGTAGATGATTATATGGTCAGGCGGATGGCAAATTGCCTTAGGGGCTGCACTCAGAGAGTGATGGTGAATGAGTCGATATTGACCTGGAAAGATGTGGGTGGTGGAGTCCCACAAGGCTTGGGTCCTTGGACCAGTGCTATTCAATGTCTTTATCAGTGACTTGGACAAGGGCGTAGAGAGCACCCTGTCCAAGTTAGCAGATGATACCAAATTATGGGGCAAAATTAACACACCAGATGGTAGGGAACAGATCCAGGAGGATCTGGACAGGTTGGAAAAAGGGGCAGAATGAAATAGGATGCAGTTCAACAAAGACAAGTGCAAAGTGCTGCACCTGGGCAAGAAGAACCACCAACACACTTACAGGCTGGGGGATGACCTTCTCAGCAGGCACAGCAGCAGAAAGGGATCTTAGAATCATAGTTGACTCCAAGCTGAACATGAGTCATCAATGTGATGGGTGGCTCCAGGCTATAAGGAGCACACAGAAATAATACTACCAGTGGGCAAACTACCCCCAAGGTCTGCAGGGTCTGTGTATCCTGGGCTGCACAGAGCCCTAATGCAGACCAGAGCCTGGGTGGTGGCAGCAATTACCCCAGACTTGTGGGTGTGCTCCAGGAAGGGGGTCAGCCGGACACAGGCACCCCAGGGGAGACACCTGAAGCACGGTGTTGGTTGGGTACAGGGAGGTGGGTGGCTCAGCGTAGTAGCACCCCTACTGTCCTACCACAGCATAAACCCATGCAAAAATAACCCAGAGCTTAGACTTCAGCAAGTAACTCCCTCTGAGCATGAGAATGATTTAGATTGGTCTGGGAATTAGCCCAGTCAGAGTTGGGGGATAGGAAAAGTGCAGCCCTGAAGTGGGGAGCACTTTCCTAGCCATGGGACTGCACTCTGAACATTTACAGACATTCAGTAGACTGGGCTAACTCATTCCTGATCTAACTTAATTCACCTCCTCAGGTGAACTAAGTTAGACTGGGCTACCCTTTTTTGCCTCCCCAAATGTGTGTACAGATCAGCACTTAGATTGACTTAACCCTATTTAGGTTCATATAAATGTAACATCTACACATACCCAGAATCCTCCTCATTCTACTTCTCACTTCTTTGGATAAGAAGCTGATAGTAAGCCAACAAACACAGCTTTCCTCTGTTCTATTCTATTCCCTCTCTCTTCCCATCTACTGTTTCACCAGAAGTGAGGCATCAGTGGCTCAGAAGCTAATGTAACTTGCTTTGTCTTCTACAGAACTGTTTCCAATGACTTACAAAGCAGCAAGAAAAGGCAAATTTTAGTTTCTTCTCTTACCAGATTCCTGGTCCCTGGTAATCCTGGTTCTCCTGGAGGCCCTGGTGGCCCTGGAATTGCAGCTGCTAAAATAAAGCAAAAATTTACTTTGTAGGTCTTTCTTCTTGGGAGACAGACAGAGAAGACTTGGTTGTGCTGTGCAAGGTAAAGTTTTTTGACAGTGAGAGTTCATGGTAACGTGTTTGCTTAGCAGCTTGTCCCAGCCTGGACATTTTTGAGCATGCCCTGACCAGCTGCTCCTAACTGCATACACCAAAGCAACAATGCAACCGGGAGAATGCTCCAGGGTCATCTCTACCCACTGCTTTCCAGCATGCTGGAGACTGGGGTCACAAGAGCAGCCATACAAGGATGCCTAGAGTATCTCCTCTAGATTATATCTGAGTTTAGATTGTGCCAGGGGGACTGGGTGGGTAGAAGCATGCTTAGGAACAGTCAATTGGAACACACTACTGTTGTACTGTAGACAAGCCCAAAGTCCTGCATAAAAAAATATGCAGAAAATATATTTTACAAAGGTTTTAAAACCAGTTTTTTTGTGATTTCATTTTTTTGTTTGCATTCTTACATCTGGCTACCTTACACAGCTGTTCTGCAAGCTTTTATGCACATGCTTAACTTTAACAACAAGACTAATCCCTGTTTACAAGGTTATGTTAAGCATGTGTGTACTTGCAGGGTGAAGGCCCTGGTTATCATTTATACAGAGATTGCAGGATGCCATACAATACTCTAAAAATAACCTAAAAGATGTTTTCTATACATCAAAAATTCAGAACTATAGGCCAGCTGTGACAGAGCACCTTTGGTGCTCTGTCACTTTAAGGGCTGAAAGCAGGCAGCTGGCAGGTGCAGGCTAGCCCTGATGAGGCAGCCATTTTAGATCCTGGCTCTCAGGGATGAGGCAGCAGTTCACTGCAAGCCGAAGATGCAACAACATTTGGCTGAGCTGCTACTCATCTAACACCTTGGTGGTAAGAGAGGAACTATGGGGATGGCAGGAGGTTCCTACAGACCCAGTGGGGTCCAGAGCCCCAGGAAGAAGGCTTGGGCCTAGTTAGAACAAGTTGCAGCCTAGGCATGGGGCTAACAGCTGGTAGGCCTACAAGGGGGCTAGGCAAGCTCTGGGGTAGAAGAAGGCTTTCTGGTGGGACTCAGGTGTATGGGGGTCAGCAGCTGCTAGGTTGACTCTCTGGCCCCTCGCAATGGTCAGTGCAAGAGGACCAGGACTGAAGGGCAATTAAGCCCAACATCAGGGGCAGGCCAGGGCCACTGTGAGCTATCTGGCACCCTGACTGGTGTGGAGGCACTGCCAGAGCCTGTAAGGGCTGGAGCTCCCTTTGACTGGGGGGGACATCACAGCTGAAGATGGGCGTCAGTCAGCATGCAGGTTGTTATAAGATCAGAATGGGGCCAGAGTGAGAGCTGGATCCAGTGAGAGACGGAGCCCAAGGACAGCATCCAGGAGCCCCAATGAGGGAGCTAGACCAGGGCAGGTAGGCCTGCTTGGTCCTGGGTAAGACTGAAAACTGCACCCTGCTGGGGAAGGGTGGTCTGCTGGGGCTGTCCATGGTGGGACAGTCCCCCAGAAATGCTAGGCCAGTTACCTCCCTGGTGAAAGGTGGGTAGGGGCTCCTGATAACCCCAGCCCCCACCACTCAGTGGGTCATTAAGATTGGAGGGTAGCAGGGCCAGGCATGCCTATGGGAGAGGCACCTGAGCCCATGGGGGTGTAATACCCTGAGGCTCCAGCATAGGGATGGAGTGTGGGCCCCAGTGAGTGGGACAGAGTAGTCACTCTGGTGAAGGGGTGGAGTATTGAGGCCCCAGAGAAGAGGGCGTGTGTTGAGGCCCCAGGAAGGGGGCAGTTAAGCCCAGGTAAGTCTTGTTCACTCTGAGCCTTGGGCTACTGAATTTAGGAATGAAGACTCCATATTTAGGAGGGAAGGAAGGATGCATTTCTTCATCAGTTTGAACATGCATGCATCACACCATGTCAGTGGCTGTTTGAAACTGCTCAGAGGTTTGGAATGCCACAAATAATTCTTGCTAGTTGCATCTCAATAGGTGTGTGTCTACATGTACAATTAATGTGACTGAATATACTTTGGTTCAATTTGAGCTGAAGTAAACTAATCTTGATGTCACCATCTTTTAAGCACAGTAACTTACTGATGACTTTATCTGATGGGACTATCCAGCAGCACAGTAAATTAGTCTACTGTGCCCTAATTGCCATGCATGAGTAGATGGTGACACTTTACTGTGCAGCAAATTACTCTGCTATGCAGTAGAGTGTCTTGTGTAGACGTGCCGAATAAGAGCTAAATAGCTCCTTGGGAGTTGAATATAGTTCCTTCCATTCATGTCTAGATACATGTGTTTGGCCCAAACTAGAAAGTCCCAGCTTGGCTAAGGGTGGCAAAGAAGAGTGTGATGGGATGCTTTAGGGAGGGGGGAAAAGATGTATGGAAGTGGAAAGCACAGCTCGGGTGCACTGAGGAGTGAAAAGAGAAAAGAGTCTTCATAGTCAAGGGATAATTTTTTAGATAATCTGGGAGTCTGAAAGCTGGTGTCCCCAAGCACCCTAGAGGAATTTGAGTTACATTTTCTTTATTTCTCACAATAAATACAAACAGTCTCCAGCCACTCCCAGCCCTGCCCCATGATTCCTAGAATCTGTACTTGAAGTTTCTGAAGCCCTGTCAACCATACAAACTGTGCCATGAGCTCTACAGGACAGAGAATACTGGCACATGATATTTACAAACTGGAGGAGAAATCCCACGTGGTAATTTTCCTTCTATCTGAAAAGCTCTGGTGAGGGTAGGTGGCTGGATTTAGCACAATATTCCAACTCTTCTTCATCCATGGCCCATCAGAAAAATTTCTTGGGTATCTTGCCTGTCATGTGAGTTGTGGGATGAGTTACAGAAAAAACAATCAGAGAAGACAGGGCATGATCTGTTAGGCAGGGGCCGCAGCAAGGGCTACCATCCCTGCAGCTTTCACCCTGCTGTGCCTTAACACACACAGGGTCATCTATGTCACAAGTTTTGTCTGTCAGCAGTTTGAGGTGCAGTTCCCCACAAACCCCTGCACCTATCTCCTTGAAACTTGGCAGGCTTTGTGACCTCACCAGGGGATACCATCCCTGCAGATTTCACCCCCCTGTGAACATACATGTAACATGAGTTTTGCTTTCAAGAATTTGGAGTACAGTTCCCCCAAACCCCTACTGATCTTCTTGAAACTTGGCAGGCTTCATGCTCTCAGCAGAGGCTACCACCCCTGCAAGTTTAATCCAAATCAGACAAAAAACAACAACGTTATAGATATTTCATTGATTCCCCATTATACCCTATTGCCAGATCTCCAAAGTGGCTCCGAAGCTTTTCTGAAGTGCTTCAGAAGTTCCAAACCACTTTGGAAAGCCTAACAAAGCCAGAGCTTTGATCCGGATATGCCACTTCGGATGCCAAAATGTCCGAAGCTTCTCCAGATCCGAAGCACAGCCTGAAGCCTCGCAGAGCCCTAGAGAATATATGTTTGTTATTGTTAAACTGCACCTAACACTGAAATATCTTTCCAAACTCCTGGTGCTGTTGAAAGGATCCCTTTCAACTAACTGCTATGTGCCAGCTGACAAGGGCAGGAACTTCTTGTTTTCCACCATACAGCATACGGGAGCTTTGATGGAGCTAACCAGAACCCTTGATAAACGCAAGTTAAGTTACTACCTGCACATCCATCATGTAGCTGAATAAATAAGCTTCGCATAAAGCCAGGACAAGGAGGAGGTCAAGAAGGACTAAGATCAGTAGCAGTACAGCTAACACAGTAAATGTTCCATGTTATTTTGGTTACTCTGACTGTGTCTATCGAGCAATTTTAGAAGTGCTTGGCATTATGGACATTAAAGATGCTAGTAACATTTTATGAATATGATATATAGCTATATTTAATTACTAAGACTGTTGTTTACTGGAGCCTGCATTCTATTTGTTCCTGGTCATCTAAACAATACACACATACACAATAGGTATGTGTGTGTGCTCTGCATGCCTTCCTAGTTGTCTATAATCAGCCACAAATGCAGAGCTACGTGTCAAGGAATAGAATTTGTCTAGGTGCTTGTGTGCCAAAAATGGCATGTAAGAAGCCAAAGCATGACCATTTATGCAACCAGGAAGGGAATATAATGCTAAGGCGTAGTTGTGTGCGACTACAAAAAGGGAAGTAGTAAATATTTCTGATAGCTGCATATTTACTGATAATTAAAAGAAAATGTGAAAAACGTACTGTTTGGAAATCTATTCCCAGTCCTCTGGTCAGGGGCATAAACCAATCTGACTAAATTCAAGAGATACAGGTGACAAATACCTGGGACACTGATAACAGACATGGCTCCTGAAGAGGGGGGCTGGGAACAGAGGTGAGGGGCAAAGGGTCTGTGGGAAACTTATGCCAGAATGTAGGGCAGGAGCAGTAAAAGTTAAAAGATATAGGTCTGAAGTTCAGTGGAAGGCAACAGTATGCACCAAAATATTTGGAATCTATTCAAGAATATTCTGAGATGGACAGAAGTAGTACAAACTGGTACAGTATATAAGGAAACCATATAGGATGGTACAAACAAGCCTGGTACAACATTTACAACATAAGTTTATAAATCAGCAAATTGTAAGGTTCATGGCACCAAAAGTGATTCAGTCATATATGGGCAATGATGAGTGTTTAGCTCATGATCAGTAACATGACTAGTTCATAGTGGCATGGTCAGCAATACAAGTGGTCATAGAAACATGTGACCAAAACAATTTGGAGATGTATAAGCCCTTTAAGGTATAAACAGGGTAAAATAAAAATCCACCTTGCATTTGCATTTAACTTTGCCCTATCCCTGGTATTGGCCATTCTGATCAGCTGGCTGATAGGATGAGTAAAGGTACACTAAATTTATTTGAATTGTATTGTGGTAGGACCTAACTGGGCCTTGGAGGCAACAACAAGAAAAAAACTTGATTACAGCTGAGCTCTCAGATGTGGAGTCATTAGCTTTGCCTATGCAGGAAACTTACCATGGCAGGAAGGGTTGTCCTCACCCACACAGTGCTACTCAGCATCAGCTGTCTCCTGGACCAGAAGCAGTGCCACTGCATTCATTGTGGTGCCATGGGGAGATTGATCAGCACTGTCACTCAAGGGTGCTAACAGCTGCAAGAAACACTGTGCAAATGTGGCTATACTACTTCTGATGCAGGAGCCAGTCTGTGCAGAGCAGCATGGGGTGCTTGAGGATGTATTTCCTGATACAGCAGTTTATGGAATAGACATGCCCACAGATATTCTGGTAGCCTGCCAGTGGTGTTAACAATACCTATGCTCTTGTTTTTCTGTGTTTCTTCTTTTGTGATTACTTAATATTTTGTTCTTGAAAGGCTTGCTTGGCTGACTGTACTCTCAGACAGCTTCTGGCTCTAAGAGGGAAGAGAATCACAGGCTCCAACCCAGTCAGGCTTGTTGAGTAATCCCAATGGTACACAGGGTCTCAAGCTCCTGGGCCTAGTCTGGGAGTGGAAGTACCACATAATTCCAACACAGGACAGGCAAGAGGCCTCTCACCTGGAAAGATGCACTTGGGAAGACTAGAGGGGTCATGCACTGTGACACCTGATTTACAGCTAAGTTTTCCCAGGGTTTGAGCAATAAGAGCACCTGAGAAAGTACTTTGGATACAAACTGAGAGGTACTGAAGCCAGTTGTGGGCTCAGCTGGTTTACAAAGCTCCTCCCTCTCATTTGAACAGATGAGTTATATTTCCTCCCCTTGCTAATCCAGTTACTACAAAATTGACCAAAGCATAAAAAGCAACAACAAAAATCAATGCAGTTGAAACATTCTTATGGCTGTTTTGTTGAGACTCTGTAGTACTTCTGTGCTTAAAAGCAGATATTTAAAGGGGCATTGCCTTTATATTAGAGAGATGCCTTTTGCTGCTTCCATGAAAATCCTCCCATTTTGACAACATAAAGCCTACTAACATTGCCATTTCCACATGCTCAGTAGCAATCTGGTGAAATTCTCCACACATTCCATCTCAACTAAGCATACTTGTTTGCTATGGTGCTTTCTGAGCCTGCACCAGAACTGGGCTTAGCATGACCCTCCTTTGCAATTACTCCTCTTGGCTGCTGCAAGCTGCTGTGGCACTAGTCAGTGGAAATGTGCTCTCAGTCCTAACTTCCCCAACAACTTAAATCCAGACAGTGCAGTAGATAAGGAAGCAGCCTGACTCAAACCTGGAGGTCTGAGGAGCAGAGGCAAGGTACAGGGAGCCTGCAAGCATATACATGTGCATACAAGCACAGTTAACAGCATTCAGACCCTCTCACCTGAGCCATATATTGCTGGAGGTCCTGGGGGCCCAGGAGGGCCTGGTGGGCCAGGAGGGCCAACTTTTCCATACCCTGGAGACCCAGGCAGGCCTGGTAATCCTGGGGGCCCTCTGGGTCCAACAACGGAGTCCCCCTTTGGTCCCTGTCAAGACAGAAAATATTTTTATTTTTTGTGTACAAATTAAATGGGTGAAACAGCTTAGCCACACAAAAGCTTAACACCAACCCAGTCTGCCCTTGCATTGGTCTGAATAAGGGATAGAGGCATGACACACAGCCATGCATTTAGGTAACTATATAGCATCCAGTGCAGAATTATCTGGGAAAAATCATGGGTAAAACTATCATATATGGGGGTAAGTGACACCAGTGTTGGTATTATGTATTCTGGGGTAGCTGTTTGCTAAATCTCACTGGGCTATTCTTGCTTACTCCACCCCGCTTACTGGCTAAATACTGTACTAGCACCTATTGTGGCAGCTACCCAGAAGAGCTGGTTGTCCGCTCTGGACATTGATGTTGTTCAGACTGGTGCACAAATTATGTGCATTACCCCAGCATTAGTAAGTCACATGTCCAGGCCCTGAGTGAGCAACATGTGTACCATGGTCTCCAGGGACAAGTTTCAAAACTAGAAATCTAAATGTAGGTCTTTAAATCCCTATTGAGATGTAAGTTTGATAAAGTGATTGGCTTTTTGGAAGCAAAACCTAGGATATAGTATCAGACTCTACAAAAATGGAAGTGGGCACAGTCTATACCGCTCCCAGTTCCATTTATCCTATCTGCCTTAGCACAGTGCTACAAGCAAGCTAATTAGCTCTGCTGAGAGGCAAGGCTGATTAGGCTGTACAATATCACTGTACATCTTAATCTTGCATTCATAGCTGAACCTTGCATAGACCATATCCTATTTCACCTATTAGGCATTTAAGTGGACTTAGGCACCAAAGTATGATTCTACTCCACCCTGTTGAAGTCCTGAAAATCCATTACTTTATTTGGTTTTGTAACACACAATCATCTGCCCCTTAAGACTGAGTCATAAAAGACAGTGAGGAGCAGGAGGAGCAGTCTGGCTTTTGCATTAACTATTCTTCAGGGACTTGAGCAGGGTGGAATAGGATCATACTCAGGGGCCTACGTTCAATTAGATGCCCAATAGGTGAAATAGAATCGGGACTTAAATGTATATTGTAGCACAACATATAATTTGTTCTGATAACCTCTCTCATCACAATCACCACCCAGCTGTCTTCCATATCCCTGGTCCTGCCACCTCCTTCTCAGCAGAAAGCTTCATTTCTCTATGGCTGCCAATCCATAAGCACCAGAACACGGCATCTTGAAATGATAAGAGGCTGGTGCTCCCTATGCGAGGTAGCATATCTCATCAGACCCGACTGCATATATAAGAATATCTCCAGGTCATATACTAGAAATGCCTGGCCCTTATTTACTGGAGGTGGTGAAGACTGGCTTCTAGTAGTAGGAAGTGGGGCCAAACAAGACTCATTGCAGGAAAGGGTCCTTGCCTCACACTCCTTCCCACCTGCCACAAAACTTCCTTCCTGCTTGATACACTTTTCCCTCATTAACTCAGACAACCCCATGTTAAAGCTAGTTGCTAGGTGTTGAAGCTAGCTGCTGAAGCTAGCTGCTGTCTACCTGAGGCTGAGTCTAGAGCAGATGGTATGGTGATTAACACAAGATAAAAAAAAACCCAAAAACTAGGCAGAGATTAGATAGTAGCTGACTTTTATTGGAATTGTTCAGGCTGCCACAAATTTAGCTTTCCATTAATTTTTCTGAACTACTGGAACAGAAAATACCATGAATTTACTACCTGGCCATCTTTTTTCCAGTGAGTCACGAAGCAACAAGCCAATGACTACAAATTTTGTTGCTGAGCAAGGGACCATATCACTTACAACAAGTCCAGGTCTTCCTGGGGGCCCAGGAGGCCCTGTCATAAAGAACCCTCCATTTGGCTCTCCCTTTTCTCCTTTTAAGCCAGGCTCTCCACTGTCTCCTTTCTCACCCTAAGAAGAAAAATATATGAAAACATTGAGTTGAATTCAGATTGAAATTCTACAATGATCTTGTAAAATTACACATAGTTTTAAACTTAGTACAGCACAATATGCGTTTAAAATCTGTTTCTTGGTATCACTCCCTTCTTCCATTACATAGAATGAAAACCTACATTTTTCCCCCTAGGATACAAGGGCAAGATTTCTCTAACATAAAGAAGAGAAAATTATGAGGAGATACTGTGTTTATCCTACTTATGTTTCTGCTATCTTACAAAACAAAAATCCACATGGCATTGCAAATTTATCAACTTGGAATCTGGAGGCAAAACAGTGTCAGTAATGAGAAGTGGGATTTTCTACCCACTTGTACTCAATCTCTGAAAAAAGCGAAAGAAAAGTTTTGCCAGGTGGAGTAGATTTTTAAAGGCATGTAGAAAAGTGAGGGTTATATAGTACATGGGGTGTGGGGGGGAAGCAAGAGAAGAAGACAGGACAGGAGAAGAGGAAACATACATATGACCATCTCTTGGATTTCTCTTCTTCTCTCATCTTATCCTCTGGTTGGCAAAAGGAATGACAGGATGGAAGAAGGAACCTTGAAATATAAAGTCATTATTTTCCCACATACTAAGAGCCCCATCGACAGGAAGTATCACAATATTTCTGGCATTATGTTGGGGTGTTGCTTTCTCTTCCATCCTTTTCGTCTTTTACACCTGTTCTTACTGGGATACAAGTCAGAATGGAGAAGGCAGCAGAAGCAAGAACTGTGTGGTGCCGAGACTGAATACAACATAAAGGAGGTAGAACTAGGCACAAACAGCATATGCAATTGAGGGATTTCTCCCTTTTGTTTCCTAGTAAACAGAACTGTTATGTGTGTTGTGTGGCATTTCATCATGTGAGACAGGAGGGGACTAATGCAATCATCACCATATTTGGATCACAGATGTCAAATGTGGCCTGTGGGCCAGATCCAGCTCATGGAGTAGTGTACCTGGCCTGCTAGACTACCAGCCGTCACCAGAAGTTGGGAGCCATGACTGACACGAGTGTCTTGCTACAGAATCTGGGGACCTTGGGCCCTGGTGGACATGGGAGTTTGCAGCAGGAGGGCAAGCCAGGGCTGACATAGCCCTGGTTGTCCTGTGGCTGGGTGGCTTTGCCTACTGTCACCATGACCCAAGTCCACAGCCACTAACTCTGCTGCCACCACTGCTGCATGTCCCATGCAGGGCCTGGAGCTACAGCTGTTGCCTTCGTGTGCTTCAAGAAGGACCTAGAGGTGGAGCTGTCACCTCCATGGGCCCTATGTGTGACCTGAAGCCAGAACTATCACCTCTGTGTTCTCTGTGTTGGAGCCAGTCTACCACCCTGGCATGAAACACGTTAGGAGCAGCAGCTCCAGCTCTGGCATAGGGTACGCAGCATACAGCACATGGTGGGAGCTGGAGCCACTCCTGCCACAAGCACTGGACAGGAGCTGGAGCTGCTGCCACCACCACTACTGCCACTAGATCCATCCTGTGCCTGGGGCTAGATCCAGTCCACAAAGAGCCTTGCTGTCTGGACCTAGTCTGGGGCAGGAAGCGAGTTTAACACCCCTATGTTAAATCAAATTAGGCACATCATATCCATTTTTCAGTATCTGCAAACTATGCATTATGCCATAGAAATAAAAATTGATTTACATGAGTAGAAACAAAGCTGAACAAAAGTCCTCAACTTGATAACGTTTCTTCAGGGGGATTGGTAATACTATTATATAATATGATTTCTTCTAGTGACACTATAATGCAATATTCTGATAACATGCCATAGATCTTATCCTAATATAAGACTGATAACAGTTCTATTTCAGTTACAGCAAAATAAAAGCATCTTAAATTAATGTTCCATTAGTCTTTAATTCCATTACTTAAAGTAATCCATAATTGGGGAGTAGGTGAATACTGGCAATAGGGAGATACCATATATATATATATATAGGTCCCTTAATAGGTTATTCTGGGAAACAAGTAAGTGAGGAAAGAACTGTTGCCTCTCAGTAATTTTTCTTATTTATTTTATCAGGTCTGAAAACAGGATGAACAGGATTACAAATACATTGATTTTTTATGTATTAACTGAAGCTAAACCTGCTTTAGCAGCCTTTGTGGATACAAATGTTCTCTTACTCCTTTAGTGATATGAAAGATTTTGGGAAATGTAGAGGACTTAACTTATGCTAGTTAATTTAATGAAGAAAATAACAAAGAACAGCTCAAATTAAAAAACTCAGTGAAAAGAAAACATCTGATTTCTAAACCCAACTAAATGATAATTCTTGTATATTCCTGATATACAATTTATGTTTCTATTTGGAAAATTCTACAATAATGAAGATAACTCTTTACTACCAAGTAATCTGAATAATTATATAACATATCATTTTGTAATTACTGGTATAAATCTGTATTTTGGATGTTCCAAAATTGTGGATGTTCAGCCTCCACAAAAGAAGGCTGAGAAGACATCTTGTGGCCTTCTACAAATTCATACAAATTCATCCGGGGGGGGGCGGCGGCGGACAGTAGAAAGGAATAGGGGATACTCTGTTTACCAGGGTGCCCCTTGGGGTTACTAGGAACAAAGGCCATAAACTGACAGAGAGCAGATTTAGATTAGACATAAGGAAAAATTTATTTACGGTGAGGGTTGCCAAAATCTGGAATGGGCTTCTAAGGGAGGTGGTGCTCTCCCCTACCTTGGAAGTATTTAAGAGAAGACTAGACAAGCACCTAGCTGGGGTCATTTGACACCAGCACTCTTTCCTGCCCAGGGCAAGGGGTTGGACTCGGTGATCTACTGAGGTCCCTTCTGACCCTAAAAATCTATGAAATCTATGAAAATCTATTTTCCTATTAATAATTCATCTTATGTTTAAAAAATGATAACATTTGGGGTTAAAAAACTGAGCAGAAGTCAAATGCAAGTGGGAATAATTACCTTTATGCTGTTAATAAAGTGGCTGAAATATGATGAAGGTAGAGAAGGACCTGAAAAATCAAGTACGTGATTTTAGTATGACTATTACCTATAATTTCCATTTTAGGAACACTAAAAGGACATCATTATAAGCACTGTTCTTTTAGGAGTTTAAAGGAAAACAATTTTCTATAATCATGTTGACCTTTTTCATGTAACAAACATTTTTCCTCTGCATTTTACTGTAGCAAAAGCCAATATAGTTATTTCCTTGTACCAATATAACTGATTGCGCCAGTGGGATTGTGTCCATGCTCTGGTGGTGGTGAGTAAGTGGAAACTAAGGAGACAACACAGAGGGCACCAAACAACCAAACTACTCACTTGTGCTGAATTGGTGAAGAACTTTTACACGACATCAATAACAGTAAGATGTACTTTTTTCCAGCATGTATGTAGTAGCCCTGAGATATATTAAGAAACCAGCTAAAGAAGGTGTAATAGTTTACAATATTCAGTTCAACAAAATTTCATGAAAGTGTTCTCTCAAATCCTAATATGGCATGTGGCACTATCTTTAAAGGAAGGCAGCAGAGCTGGTTATCTAGCTCTCTCTTGAGCAAAGGCCTAACAACTATTTATTTGAGAGAAGCTGGAACCATTTTGTCTAGCAAGGAAGGCCTAATGTTTTCTGCTAGCACCACACCAAAGTAGTGACTTCCAAAGTCTGACTTCAGTGACCTTTCGATTCAGCCCAAGGCAGATTTTTTTCCTGGCACATCCAGAATCTCAGGGAGCGAGATATTCACTGGGATATTTTCCTGGCACATCCAGAACCATGTTATATAGACACTGGATTTGTCCCCTCCAGACATATGCTATCATCATAAGAAAGGTTAGCTTCATTAGTAGAATAGCAAAACCATTAAAAAGGAGAGATGATCATTAACACCTATGGAGTAAAGAACAATAAGCCATTAAAATCAACTGACTCCCTCAGCTGCTTGAATAGTTATGCCACAGCTGTTACACTGTGGAGCAGAAAACAAAGCTGGGAGCTTCTATTCCAAGCAGAAAATCAGCTTCCTTACTTGCTACACCTACCCCAATTTCAGGGGCTGATTTTGGAAGAAAGGGTGTGTGCTGTACATGAGACAAATGCGCTGTGACAGAGAAGACACTTCAATAGCTGGATTGATGGTCAAAAGCAAAAATACAAGAGTCTTTTGCTCCTGACAAATGGTGATGTTTTATTAGGGTAACAATAGAACAGGCTCCAGCTGTTTAGCATTCTCCCTCAGCAAAGTTCGAAACCCAACTGCATTAATCAAATTCTGTGGGCAGACCAATTAAATGGACCTTTGCTTTTATAGGAGCAAGGATTAAATCTGCCTTCACCGTAGAGGAGAACAATAATTTGAGCATGATGGTGTTATTTCCTTTATCGCAGTTCCAGTCCATCTCTTTAGGCAGCATCTAAAATCATCCAGGATAGGCCCAAGGTTGTCACTCATTAGCACTTGCAAGATACTGAATTAAATTACATGTTTGGACATAAGCAGCAATGTGCGCATGGGAGACAAATCAGCATAAAACAACGCCCCTCCCTCCCCCCCTCCCGCCCCATAACTTTTTATTTGAAAACCCTATTCCAGCAGGGGTTTTTTTTAAGTTTATTGATGTCTGGGTGGCTCCCCCAACACTTTTTGATTCATCATTTTGGTCAGCATAAAAATTAATGGGAGCAAGAAAAGAAGGTTTTATTGTGAACAGACATCCTCTGGAAGATAACAACCCAAGAGCACCCTCAAGTCATAAAACTAGAGCTTTGGAGTAAAGATCAGAAAGATCTGAAATGGAGACAAAGATTATAAATACAATGCCTGAGCTTTCTAATATAATAAAGGGCTTAGTCTGTCTGTCTGTCTGTCTGTCCGTAATGCTTTTGGGCAACTGTGCATGTGCCGCTGAGAGGGCTGGTGGCGATTGGCTGCACAGGCTCCGCCTCCTCAGGCAGGGAGATAGGTGTTGGGGAGAGGGAGGAGGCGGAGGCAGGCGGTGGGAGGAAGCCAGCTCCTTAGGTTGGGGGAAGCCCCACTGTTCTTTGGGAGGAGGCAGAGGCGGGTGGGGGGGAGGGAGCCACTGCTGCCGCCTCAGGCAGGGAGCAGAGGGAAGCCCTGCTGCTCCATGGGAGGAGGCAGAAGCGGAGGCGGGTGGGTGGGGGGCAGGGAGGTGGTGGGAAACTGCATTGCTCCAGGGGAGGGGGTGGAGGTGGGCAGGGGGAGGGAGCC
The DNA here is from genome assembly GCF_030867095.1 of Alligator mississippiensis. Lineage (NCBI taxonomy): Eukaryota > Metazoa > Chordata > Crocodylia > Alligatoridae > Alligator > Alligator mississippiensis. The sequence continues at coordinate 81,008,221 of NC_081828.1, read as the reverse complement.
ATGGCACCAGATGCTGGAGGAGGAGGCAGCGGCAGCAGAGGACTGTTTACATGGCTAGCCCCAAAGGGTGAGCGGGGGGTTATGTAAACACACTCATAAACACCCCATCATTCATGACGGGCAATTGGCTAGTATTTTATTAATGTTACACTACTCTTTTTATATTTCAGTATCTCTAACATCTATCCACGTAGCACTGCCAGTTTTCTGTTCTTTTCCTAAGATGTGGGAATTCAAGCTTCCACAAAACAGTGAAACACAACATCCGCCTTTTTTCACAAAATGTAATGAACTTAAATACATCCATATTCAATACGTGCATCAACTCCCGCTGCAAAAACTAGGGCCCAAGCCCCATCCCACCTTCCAGGCACCCAAAGTAGACTTAACTGCCCAAGCAAAATCCTGTTCCACCCTACACTGAGTTTTGAAGAAACTGTACATCTTGGAGGTGGGTTCCTTTCTCCTTCTTCATTGCATTTTTGTGAATTTATCTTAAAGCATGTTACAAAGGTAGATGCAGGAATAATTTCTTGCTTCTTGAGTGCAATGCCCTCTCTGAGCGCACACAGTGTAGGGCTACAGTGGTTTTTCAGGGACTTGAGAGGGATTCAAATGAATTTCACTAAAGCAGTTAAGTTCACTTAGGAGCCTAGTAGATGGAACAGGCAATGACATAACTACAGTAGGGCAACTGAGGCAGTAGCCCCATGCATCTACTTGAAAGTGTGGAAAAAAACAGCTGTTTTTGCATCTGCACAACTGTAATTGCGATTGCATGGTGCTGTGTCAATCAGAAGCTGCCTTGAGTGGCTGCTGCCCTAGGTGCCAGGCTGTGTCATTACACGTTTGGAAACAGGACTGGTTGCTCGGCTGCTGATGGCAGGTGCAATGGCTAGACCAGCAGTGCAGCAGCGTCTATTTTTTTTATGACCCGGTCACCCCTTCTTGGCTACACTACTGGGATCTGCTCTTAAATCCTCAATGATTGATTGGCTCCTGTTATATTTCCAGGTTACATGTTTTTAGTTGCATCAGAAAAAAAGAAAAAGAAAAAGTAAAGAAGTGGCAGCACTGAATTCAGAATGCTATATTTATTATTACAAAATGCATAGAACTAGATTTCATTCCTCCTGGCTGAAAGAAGTTGACAGTGAGATACCATCTCTAATCAGGGAGTTGGTGTCTTAGATTCTCTGAAAGGCTACAACAAGGTAAATATTTCTCAACAATGATTTACATATTGTATATATTCATAAGACTGCAAGGGTGATCATTCTTCACAGAGAATGATTCTTGTGATGTCAAAAAGCCAGTTGATTTTTGCCTTAGACCAACAAGGAAACTACTGTATTTATTCAAATCTAAGATAAGCTGCCCCTCCCCCCCCCACTTCATCATGGGGGAAAAAACCTCATCTTAGATTTGAGTATGGGCCAGAGAAGCAGCTGCTACAGCTCTGAACAGGGACAGGGAGCCTCATGCATCAGGTAGTAGGGGTATGGAGCAAGGGGACCACAGGGGAAGAGGGCACATGATGTGGAAGGGGGCATGTGGTGCAGAATGGGATCATGGGGGAAGGGGGTGGGGGATCATAGAGTGAAGGGAGCACAGGGAAGTGGTGCAGCAAAGGGGGGCACAGTACAGGGGGGAGCATAGGGAAAAGGGCATGTAGTGCTAGGGGGGAGTATGGGGAAGGGGCACAAAGTGCAGGGGGCATGGAAGAAGGGGTGCATGATGGGGGAGCATAGGTGAAAGGGCAGTGGAAGGAGTGTGGGGCAGGATATTTGGGAAAAGGGCACAGGGGAAGGGAAATGGAAAGTGATGGGTGCACAGGGAAGGGGCACTTGGAGCAGAGGGAGCATGGAGAAGGGGTAAGTGGAGTGGCAGGGGGAGCTGCTGTAGCTCTGGCCCCGACCTACATCCCAACCCAGGCTGGAGCTGGAGCTGCTGCTACTGCCTGGCCTGGCCAGGTGGCTCTGTGCTCCCAGTGGAAACAGAGCCAGAACAGCTGAAAAGGTAAGCAGCAGGGAGGCAGACCCCAGAGGGGGACAAGTGGCAGGAAAGGGAAAGCACCAGGGGAGGGATAGGTGGCAAGCAGGGAGACAAGGGGCATGGAACAGGCTGCCAGCCCACCAGCTGCTACTTCCCCTGACTACTTTCCCTGGGGTAGTACTGGGAGGGATGAATTTAAGAGGACCCTCCAATAATTAGATTTTACACATGCAAAATTAAAATAAATATATGATTTTTCATGTTTTGAATTGAATAATTATAGGGTCATCCTAAATTCAAAGTCATCTTGGATTTGGGTAAATATGGTAATTACATGTCCAACTTTAAGCAGGTGTGAAATATACCAGGGCTTAAGGCTAGGCACATATGGCTAGCTTGCTGAATCAGACCTTAATGAAGACTGGGCAAGTTAGGCAACTATCTCAATACAGGAAATAAGTGGCATTTAAAGTGCATTGGATATTTAAATGGTTTAACATAACCAACTCGCAAAGGAGCTTTAGGAGCCTATTCACTGTACCTGGTGGACCAGGGGAGCCTTGGTCTCCTTTTTCACCCTTTAAGCCGGTAGGGCCATTCAGTCCCCAGGAGTTTCTCTCTCCTTTAAAACCTAGCAAAAATAGTGCAAGCAAATAAAATGTAGAAGGAGCAGGATCAGACATAGAGTTGTTATCTGCAGGCTCTATCACTAATTGCTAATCAGAAAGCAATAAAAAAGGATATTGATGGCTGTGGAGGTCAACACAACTATTGTTTGTTGCTCTGAGATAATGCATTTTAGCTGTCAACCAAAGCAGACAATGTTCTGGAGCCATATTCATGTTTTTAGCAAAATGATTCTACCTGGTGAGTTGGCCTGGTGCAGAACTGCACCCAAATAACCTTGGATTTTCTTCCTTTTGCATTTGTTCCCCACATCCAGTGTCATGTGGGCCTTCCTCTGCTACATGTCTAGGCAAAAATGGCACCTTACTCTACATAATTGGTACTTGCAGGTGAAATGAACTCACAAGTAACTGGATCTTTCAGATATAATTCCCCAATGTCTTGCTTCTCTGCAAAGTGCAAGTTCATCAGTGCAATACCAGGACAAAGCCTAGGGATACTCTTGCAGAAACAAGGTGGAGTGGTGTTACCTCTCAGATCTATGTTCTTGGGGAACCCTGGCACAGGAGGCAGCCTGTCTGACTCACAAAGAATTCCTCTCCCCTCCTCTACCTAAACAAAACTGATTAAGATGCTGTGAGAGACATACTTAAAGCCCTCCAGATAAGGGAGCAACTGCCCTAGGTCTCATTTGCATCCAAAATGAAACCAGATGACCATTCATTTACACGGGAGATGGAGAAACGAATGCTTGAAGCAAAGACCGCAGTGAATTCTGGGATCAGAGAAGCAGGGGAGAACTGCATGATGGGGAATCTGTGCTTCAAATGCTAATCAACCCACATTTACACACACCCAGCTCAGCATTTATCAGACCAGTTCTAATCTAGATTTACAAAGGACTCCCCCCACCTCTAAGCAGAAGTAAAGTTTAATAGACATCTCAGCCATACATTCCCCAGTCCCACTATGGGAGGCCTATTTAAACTTGATTGACTAAAACTCGGTTGCTGGGTTAGGGAATGCTGAGGCAAAGAGACCGAGTCAGAGGGGGTATGGGCAACATTTGAACAATGGTAAAGGATTCATCACAGCCCATTGGAGCCCTAACCACAAGTGTTGTCATACCTTTCCTGGGATGACTGCTGGAAGTCCTCCCCACCAAAGGTTATGAACACTCCAATAATTGCCTTAAGTCTGTTAAAAGACTATAGTAAGTTCTGGAAAAGTCATGCTAAGCTGAGGCTTGTTCATAACAAGTAAAAATCCCAAACCCTGATGCTGCAAGCTATCTATTGTTTCTGAAGAAAACATGAGATATCCCATCAATATATCTGCTATCCATAGGAATTTCAAGCTAGCTCCTAAGTGTCTGGTTACTCCTTAACCTTATGTTTTCCTGATTATCAGTCAGGTTTTTTTGAGATGTTCCAAACCAGGCAACCCCTTGTCAACAGAAAAGACAATGATTTACACTATTGAGAATGCTTTGAAGAAGCTGAACTGAGGGTATAAAAATCTGTAAAAAAAAAAAAAAAAAGCAGAAAAGTATGTGTGTGCTTCAAGAGGAAAAGTCTTTCTGACACCATTTGCTGTTGTTCTCGAGAAGCTGGAAGAAACAAATCCTCTCCCTTCAAGGATTGTGCTAAGAACTTTACCTGTCAGCATTGCAACCCAAGTGCCTTGGACTGGTGAGATTTCCAGCTTTCACTCTCTCTCTTTTCTCTCTCTAGGCATAGATTTCTGAACCTGAACTGTACTAGTTAAGCTTGAGCTAAGTTTCCACAAATACTTAGTGAAACCAGGGTAGTATTGCAATTGTTTGTGTTTGTTTTTCCTTTGCAAGTCTATTACTACTAGTACCATTATATATTTCATATACTTAGCAATAAATAACTTTTATAGTCAAACTGCTAGTAACTGAGTATATTTTTCTTTCTCTACTTCTCCTTCCCCACTTGTTCTGCAGCAACGCTTCTTTGACCTAAGCTAAAGATCCCTGTGAAGCCAAAAAATACTGTGGGGTCTGCTCATCGAGATGCTAAAGACTGGGACGTGCTGAGTTTGAAACACATAAGGGGATCAGCTTGTACAGGCTGATTTACCCAGTTTGGCTCAGATGTGCCCTAATGAACTGAATGCTGGCCCATGAGGGTGTCAGCTGGACACCCAGCTGGACTCAGAGGTATTCATTCTGTTTAACTGTGAGTTTGTGTCTGACTGCAGTTTATTGTTGCTCTGATGAACTGATTCTTGCCATATGAGGGTGTCAGCCTGTCCATACTGATCAACCCGGCTGGGTCAGGCGTGTCACGTTAATCTGTGTGTGTTTGTGTGTATATGACTGATTTGGTGACTGGAGGAACCCAGCCCCCTTGAAACTGAGTCCTGCAAGATAGCTCCATTGGGGGTGAGGACTTGCAGAAGGGAGAAACACAGCTCCGTATAGAAACATAAGTAACACAAGCAGCACATTGATGAAATTACCAAGATCCTAGAAATATATCCCTAATAAATGCGCACACCCCAAGGTGATAGGCAAATCTGGTAACAGTGCTGCTTACGTCCCTTTAGGAACCTGATCCAATAGATGTGCTCAGAGCAGACCTAATGCACACCAACTGCACTGAACTTAGCAACAGAAACAGCAACCAGAGCTACTTTAATTTTAATTATAGTAGTGATGCCCACTTGCTTGTTATGTAATAGCCTAATGGTTAGAAGACTCAGGAGGTAGAAGACTTGGTTTCCTATGATGTTTTCATCCTGCGGGGCTTCAAACTACATCTCCCACCTTTCAGGAGAGAGCCCTTGGCACCAGGCTACAGGCAGGGACCCCTCTACTCTTTCCTGTTTGAGCTGTGACATTATACAGTAAAGCATGCAAAATCCATGAAGCCAGAGAGAAAGCAGGAAAGGAGGCCAACTCTGTGGCCTAGTGCTTAGGGAACTTGGGAAATGAGAATCCTGGTCCATGCAACATGTATGCTCCCCAACCCAGATAGCTCAGTCTAGTGTCTAGGGCACTCGTTTGGGAGCTGAGATGTGTTTGTCTGAACTATCTGTAGGACGAGGAGGAAACTGAACCAGCTGTCCCACCACTTGGATGAGTTTTCTAACCACTAGGCCATTGTATACAAGACAGACATTAACAGCAGTGCTGCCGGATCTTTTGAAAAAATATTGGTGGGCATCTACGTTCAGGAATGGGTTCTAGGTTCCTGGTCACAAATGCACAGGAGTATCTCCCTGGTAACCCTGACTCAAGCACTGAAGCTTCTGAGATGGACGGGAGTTTAGAAACATCCTTGTGTTCAGTGTTTCCTATTGGCCGATTCTAGGCAGCTCCTGGCTCAGCGTATTCAGTTTTTGGCCTGCCTTTCTAAGGTGTATAACTCTCCCCATACACTGAACAGAGAAGTCTCAGCAATTCAAAAAAGGCCTGGACCCTACTCTGGGGTCAAGTCAGGAGGGTGTAGATACTGTAGGCACCTACATCCTCTTTGGATCTGGCTCTTACTACTTGGCCACAGGCTGTCATAATTAGAGAAAAAGGAATGATAGCTATTAATATGCACAAAGTTTTGTCTAAATTGTAGGAGGCTGGCTCATCAGTCTTAAACTCTTCCTTGAATGAAAAAATACAACAAAAAGCTAAAGGGTCCTTATAACAGCTCATAGAAACTCATGGGAGGGACCATTTTGCTTAATTATTCAGTACATTAATATCCACTCTTGTAATTTCCCGGGTGGGACAATGGAGTGAAGGGGCTAATTAAAGTAATCTGGGGCAAACACTGCAGGCCCTTTTGCAATCAAGGTGAGAGTATCTGGTGAGTATCCAAAGACGGTCTACATCAGCAGACTTAAGAGAAACAAGGAGCTAAGAAATCTGTCCAGGAAGCTCTGGACAGGAAAATGACTGAAGTGAGAGTTAACAGCACAACTATCATGCTCCTCCTGTTGCAGCTCCTAAATGGCCATTATTCTAGGTAGGTGCACACTGAGGTGTGCACTATTGCCAATCCCAAACCATCTAGTTGTTCAATCTAGTTGTTACTAGTTTCATCAAATTTTTTAAAATTATTTTTAAAAATACTAGGTGTTATGTTCTGGTTTTCTGAGTTACTCAAGTTCAAACATACCTCTGGAAATACAAGGGCTAGATTTTTTTTTTAATAGCGAAGGCTTAGTTTCTCATGTAATCATCAGATTGCAGGCACTGGAGCTTTATGTTAAATAACAAATATTTGTAAGACTCAAGTTAAAAATGTGATAGATAGCAACACCAAGTGTTCCAAAGCACTGCTGTTACTACAGCTGGCAAAGGGGACACAAGTAAAGAATCAATTCCCAGAGAAGCACTGAAATCAGTGATAGGGCCAGTGCCCTACACAGAAGTAAATAACAAATTTAGTGTAAACTTTTCTACATCAAACATATGAATATCTCTGTGAGGGACTGTCTAAAAACCTTTATTAGAAGCTTCAGGTTTGAATGAGGAATTTGGCTCACTTCTGTTCTGCATGATACTTGGGTTGTATCCTCTCTTTTTAAAGAAGTAGGGGAGGCATGGCAAGAAAAAAATTCCCAGAACTGAGGGAAAGGATTTGGGTCTCTCCTTAGATTTGGAAGTAATGACAGAAGGGGTGGGGTTTACAGACTGTGGACATTTCAATAGTAGATTTCCAAGTAGAAGCCTCCTCCATAGCTTTGGCTCCCAGGAGCTAGCAATACCCTGGGAAAGGGCTTAAGAACAAGGGGCAGGAGGCTGGTGAAGAGTTTCTTGTGCATCCCTGAATTCCAGAGGTTCAATTGCTCTGGTTCCTTTATTGTCCCCAGTATCCTTTTTGACAAGAGAAGAAAAGGAAGTCCCTGGCTTCAGTGCTCACTACGGTTTTTATGCTTTATGTCGCCTCCATAAGGATTTTTCTGAAGGACCATATGACATGTTCTGTTCAATCTTGTCAGTCTCACATCTCTCCCCACCTTTTCTTTCACTGATCTTTTGTCTTCCTCCTAGTTCTCTCCCCTAATTCTTCTCTTTCTATGCCTCAGAAATTACCTTCTCTTCAGCAAATTGCATTCCATCCTCCTAACAAGCAAAGGAAGGGACAGCATTTCCTTTCTTTCTCCAGAAAGGCTCATATTCGCTCTCCTTTCCAAGAAAAGAGAGTGTTGTGGGGCTGCTCCTTCTCCTTCCCCTCTGAGGAAGCTTGCAATGTTTCCTGCTCTAAGCAGGGGTTGCTTCTGCCTGTGATACTGTATCTCAATGCAGAAGAGTGGAGTTCTGACAACAGACAGGAGCTGACTTGAGTCAGGCAGTTGGGCCCATTCCTAGGGTTGCCAACTCTGACTGAAGCTATTCCGGGAGGTTTTTTTTCTCCAGCAGGTTGTAATGTCATTAATAGAGGTGCACCAATAGAGATTTTTTGGGCCGATACCAATGACTAATTTTTAATGAGCCACATTGGCTGATACCAATCTGATTGCTGATATGCAGCTAGGCAGCTTGGAGAGCAGCATCTGGCTGGTAAGTCTGTTGTGGGGGAAGGAGTGAGGGGGGAAGAGAAGGGGCATGGGGGAGGAGGCAGATCAAGGCCCCTGTGGTAAGGGGGGGAGTGGGGCTGGGGCAGAGGCAGGAGCTGCTCAGCCAGGGTGGGCAGGGTATGGGATGGAGCCATGAGCAGCTCATCTGGAGGGGAGGAGGGGCGACTTCCACCACTATGCGCACCTTAGGAGGGCATGGGGGCCATGTGCTCCTGGATCTGTGCTTGGGCCAAGGGTGGGCTGCTGCTGCGGGCTGGAGCTGGGGTGGCACTGAGCTCTTCCTGGTGGGTACTGGGCCAGGCTATACTTGGGGTGGGAGGCAGCAGCGCTGGGAGGCGGGCTATGGGGGGGGGGTTGCAGCCACCCCAAAATTTGCTGTCGCCACCCATCCCAAGTGCAGCCCTAGGCCCACCCTCCTGCCGGGAAGAGCCTTGCGCCATGCCTGGCTCCAGGCCACAGCGACAGCCCACCCTTGCCCTGTGCGTAGTTCTGGGGCACATAGATTCATAGATTGTAAAGTCAGAAGGGACCTCAATGGGCCATCTAGTCTGACTCCCTGCCCCTGGCAGGCAAGAAAAGGGTCACCAAACCTGGGATCATGTAATCCCAGCCAGATGCCTCACCAGTCTCCTCTTGAAGACCCCCAAGGATGGGGCAAGCACCATCTTCCTTGGAAGCCCATTCCAGATCCTGGCAACCCTGACTGTGAAGAACTTTTTTCTAATGTTCAGTCTAAATTTACTCTCCAATAGCTTACGGCCATTATTCCTTGTTATTCCAGGGGGTGCCCTGGTAAACAGATCATTGCCTACTTCGTGTTGCTCCCTCCTTATGAATTTGTACGCCACCACAAGGTCCCCTCTCAACCTTCTCTCAACATGTCCTCCATGCCCCCCCAGGGTGCATGCAGCATCTTCATCTTGCGCCTTGCCTCGCCCTGGCTGTGCAGTGCCTGTCCCTACCCCTACCCCTGCCCCTGCCCCAGCCCCACTTCCTCTCTCACCGCTGGCGCCTCGATCTGTCCCCCTTCATGCCCCTTCCCTCACAACAGATTTACCAGTCAAACCTGGCTGCTCTCCATGCTGCTGGGCTGCGCTCCTGGCTCCTGTGTGCTGCGCTGCAGCTGTGCATGGCATTTACCGATGACAGCATCAACAATCAGCTTTTTTTGGCTGATGTGGCTAATACTGTCAATTTTCCTTATATCGGTTCTGATCCAATATGGAATCGATGTATTGGTACACCTCTAGTCATTAACTGTACTGTTCAACCCATTCACAATATCAATCTCCTGGATTGCTTTCAATAGTCACCAGGAGATCAATGCGGATTCTGGGAGACTCCTGGCCCATCTGGGAGGGTTGGCAACCCTACCCATTCAATACTTTCAAAGTCAGCTGTAAGAACCATAGGACCACTTTTCTGAGCTGGCTGAATTAGAAATCAAATCAGATCCATCTTTCCTTTTCTGGGCATTATTTCAGGCTTGTCTTAGAATTTACTATGGAGATGTCCTGCCTGAGCAAAGAAGTACCCACTGTGGAACTGCATACTTCATACATGTTTACAGCCCACTTCAACACAGCACCCAAACCAAGAGAGGGGAGCTGTGGGCTTGCCTCATGTTGCCATAGCTATGTGCCTCAGCTTTGGGTAAGAGAAACTGGAGTTTCAGAGTGAGCAAATAAACATGTGGTTCTTTTGCTCTTCATCCTCCAAGCTGGGACTGACAACATTTGTCCTCACAATGTCAGTACCTTTTGGGATGTGGCCACTCAATTACTAGGAACAGAACTGAGACCACCAGATCATTTCTCAGTGATGACAAAGCCCTTTGGTTATGAAAACAAGAGTCTCATTTAAACCAATACATTATATTACAAAAAGGAAATGTTCACCATGAATGTCAAGACTGCCCTGGTCTCCAGGGTAAACAGTGCTCACCTGCAATCAAACACAGATAAATATATTCAGAATATTATCTATACACATTAACATTAACAGAGTTTAGAGTGACCATATTCCAACCTGTACAGGGCTTTTGTGTGTCACCACAGTATATATTATAGTAATACAGTTTGCAGTATTAGTTAGCTTGTCAGTATCTAAATACTCACCAGTGAAGAAGTTTTTCACTACTGTGCATATTTCAATATGCAATATATTCTCAGTGGGATGTAAAAAACATGCATTCTTGCCAGTCAAGCCAAGCTTGCTCTCAGCTGCCCAAATGTGAATGCAGGCTAAGTCAGTTCAAGCCAAAAGAATGATTTTGGATTAACATCAGCATATTTGCAAATAGAATTTGCTTTTTGATTGTAAGATAACATTATGTTTTCAGTGCTTTTCATCCAAACTATCACTGGAAGTTTATCTACTACTCCATGTGCATACATGTTTTATTTACTTTTACTTTTGATTCTGGTGCTATTTTTTTCCATAGCCTTGGACACTCCACTTAATTTATTGATTGCCTGTAAAACAGGGACTGAAAGACCTACCTCCTGAGGACTTTCTAAAGTTAAAGAATGTTGGCATGGTGCTCTGAGACAGGGAAACCATTAAAGACTGATAATTACTACAATTAGTATACATTGTACCATACTGGTATATAAGCTGCTACATGAAAAGATCTAAAATGACCTATTTTTGTTATCTGAAGTGGATCTATCATTTTGATAGTTGTACAGAGATTCAATGCCTTGGAACTCACAAAATGAAGCTAGCCAATCCACAAAGTATTTTTGGCTGATGTGTGTTTTGTACCACAACATTCAAACAGATTAGACCACTGATGGTGAAGAGATTTTTAAAGCAGTACAAGAAATAATCATAAAAATAGCAATACACATACTTATTATTAGGTACCAAAGAAACGCTCAGTTTCCAAGGACAATTCTTATAATAATAAGGGACCTGGATCTCTTCAGCCTCCACAAGAGAAGGCTGAGAGGGAATCTAGTGGCCATCTACAAATTCATCAGGGGGGACAGCAAGGAATAGGAGATGCTCTGTTTACCAGGGCACCCCTTAATAGAAACAATGGCCACAAACTGACAGACATCAGATTTAGATTAGACATCAGGAAGAACTTCTTTATGGTAAGGGTCACCAGAATCTGGAATGGGCTTCCAAGGGAGGTGGTGTTCTCCCCTACCTTGAGGGTCTTTAAGAGGAGACTGGACAAGCACCTGGCTGGGGTCACCTGACCCCAGCTCTCTTTCCTGCCCAGGGCAGGAGGTCTGACTCAATCTACTAAGGTCCCTTCTGACCCTAAAAATCTCTGGGCATGTGTAGACAAAATGAGGGGCACGTGTGTACAACGCTTTAAAGTGGGTTAAATGCTTCTGCACTGCTTTAACGGTGTTGTGTTTGCACGCATCAGCAGTGTATTGCACATGAATTCCAGCCGCTGTAGCACATTCGGTGGCATAATGCGCCTTAAATGACTTTGGGGTGCAGCAAACTAAAACATCTCTGAGGAGTTTTAGTTTGCTGCCCTACAACTATGGAACGAAGCACTGGGCTCCATGCGGCTCAGGGGCTGTGAAGGCAGCCCATGCAGGCAGCCTGGCAGCAGCCCGGGAAGGCAGGCTTCACTGAAGGAAAAAAAAAAAGTGGCAAACCTGATCTTTTTTTTTTTTTTCTCCCCTGGAGTCTGCCTGCTTACATGAGCTGCACAGGAACCCAGTCCTTCCCTCCGTGGCCGCAGTGCCCCCCAGGACCGCCCAAACCGGGTGCCTGCGGGTGGGTGCTGCCTGGGGAGCGGTGGCCACTGCAGCAGAGGGAAGCACCTGTGTAGCCCTGTGGCCCTGGGACTGTTCTGCCAGCCAGCAGCTTGCCCTCCCCTCACCACTGCCGAAAAGGCAGGTAAGACATGGGTGTACACAACACGGGGGTTTACACTGCCCTAAATTGAAGTGGGTTTAAAAACCCACCACTTCAATTTAGGGCCCCCATTTCATGTACTCTATGAAATCTATGAAATAAAGTCTCAAGTGTTTTAAAAAAACCCTGAGCAACAGGACAATGCCAAAGAGTTTTAAGCCAAAAGGTTACAATACTATTTGTTCATCTGTTAAACATTATGTAAGTGGTTCAATATTAAGTAAATAAGCATTTGCAAAATCACTATCTGTTATCTTGAAGGTCTGATCCTGCTTGAAAGTGAATGTTTGACACATGACATTACTGAAGCATATAGCAAAGCACAAGTAGAGACGGAAGAGAGGAAAAGCCTGATAGAATGTTTTACGGCCATGCATTTAAGTATATCAATGCACCATGCAGTTTCTGTATGTGACTTACGGGCATTTTGCAGTGTGGTCTAGGAGAAACTGGGAAAACTGTCTATTCAAAAAGGGGATGGGGGGAGGAATGAATTCAGTAAATAAAGACAATACTAATACAGCAAAGAGGCATTATATTAGGTGCCCAAGTGAGACCACAGCACAGCAACCTTAATGTGTTTTACAGCTCAGACATTGGGAAATCTCAGCTGATATGGTTCAACCAGAAGGTTCAACTTTTGTGGATGGAGCTAATCTCCTCAATCAGAGTAGGTTTCAACAGCTGAGTTCAAAGTTTCTGCCCTGTACACACAAGCAGAAAACATGCTGGCAGAACCAAGGTCCAGATTCTACTCCATTTATTTGGCCAGCAGTGGACTTAAGTCACAATCCCATTCCACTCTGTTCGTACCCCTGAAAAACAGTTAATACATAAATTGGGTGGATCCTCCTCCCACTTACCACTTTTTGTGACCCACCCTTAAGGGTCAGATGATGCATTCATGGATTTTCAGGGACTTGTGCCAGATGGAATAGAATCCTACTTAGGCACATACTTAGATGCCCAATAGGTGGAACAGCATCTGGCTCCATGTTATCTAAAATAGTGATATGATAGGATCCACCTCCCTAGGATGGCCATGGCACCCTCTAGTGGGCACTACAACCCTGTCCTGCCCAACTAATCTTTCAGAACACCCTCCTAGGCTCCCCTGCCATGTCTTGATGTCTAAATAAGACATATGGGAGGCTGCCATCAGAGACCCAAGTAAGTCTTGGATGCTTTACTCTGCTTTGGTCGTCCCTGGGCAGCCATGTCCTGGCCTCAATCCTGCCTGAGCAAGGTGTTACTCCTTTGTCCTTTCTCTCAGCTCTGGGGCCCCTGGCCCTGTCTTACTCTCCTTCTTGTCTCCAAGCCTGCCAGCTCTGTCTCAGTGTCATGAGTCCCAAACCCTCGCGCTATGCCTAGAAAGTACCACTTATGCCCCACTGGGGGCCAACCGGGCCATGATTGGTCCTATCTTGACTTTACAAGCCCTATTTGCTATAGGGGCAGTAATTGTGCATTCCAGCCTCCCGCATACCATACAGATCTTCCTCAACAAGCTTCCCCATGACTCCCAGCCCCATCTATGCACCAGCCTGCTGGGCTCCCATTTGTCCACTCAGCTTCAGTCCACTCTATCTAACAGAGCCCTGGTTCAAGCTGTTCTCTCCCTATTTGCTGGGTCCCTAGCCTTGTTTCAGCCTCTTCTCACACAGCCACCATGTCCCTGAATATTGCAATGCTCTTTTCTGGGCTCCAATACCTTCTATTCATTCACTGGACCCCAAGCCCTGTCTCAGCTTCTGCTCACACAGCCCACCAAGTACCAGACACTGGTAGGTCTCTTTCCATTCACTGGGCCCCTTGACCTGTCTAAGCTTCTGTCCATGCAACTTACTGGGTCCCCAGCCCTTGCAGGGTTTTTTCTGGGCTTCAGACCCTTCTTGGCCCCTGGCCCTGTCTTGACTTATGCCTATGCAGACCACCAGGTCCTACACCCTTGCAGAACTCTCTCTTTCTTTCAGCTACAGCCCCTAAACCATTTAGCTTAAGTCCACCAGGGTGGAGTATCTCTTAGACACCCTGCCTGTGGGTTCCCAACCATCCCAAATCTCCAGTCAAGACATAACCAACTCAAACTTTCTAGGAGATATTCAGCAGCTCCTTCCACCTCCAATTAGGGCAAGTTTGAGTCTCTGGCCCTGGGTTAGGGTTCTATATCTCCTCCTCTTTCCTATTTTGGTCACCTCCAGTCTTCAGGGCCAAGTTCAGGAGTTTTCTTTTTCCCTAATTAGCAGGCTTATTGCTCTGGCCTGCCTGTTTGCCCCCAACCGTTGGCTGCCTGTCTCTCTTGGTAAAAGACTCACTGCTTTGCAGCTAGCCTCCCTCACTTTTAGTAGCAGGGGTAGTGTCCCCTGTTACAAGTGGTTTTCAACTTTTTTAGATGCAAAGCACTTCTTAGAAAATGCCACTTCTTAGCTTTCACTCATTTTTTGGTTACAGAAAAATACTAGAGCAATTCTTCTGTTACAAGGAACTCAGACCACAATAAGTCAGAATGTTTTTGACACCATGGATTCCTGTTTGGGTTTATCTTGTGCATCATGCATAAATGCTTGTATACCTAACAGTGCTACTATTGAATGGCACCCTATGACACCCTTAAAAGGACATTGTAGCATCCTAGGGTTCTATGGCACTCGAATTGAAAGTCACTAGTCTAAAATAATTTTCAAGGTTTCAGCTTGCAAATCATTTCTGTAGCTTTGATATAGCCACACAGATTAATAGACCACAGTGATACTTACTCCTTTGATGTATGCTATACGTCCCGGTGGCCCAGGAGGTCCTGGAGGTCCAGGCAAGCCAGGAGGACCCTGAGAAGAGAAAGGGAGAAGATAATTAGATACAATCTTTTGAACAGCAGGGACAGCTGACAGAGAAAAAGAAGGGCAAAGTATTCAGAGGGTTCAATATAAACATGGAAATTTCTGCTAACTGGTCTAAAATTAGGCAAAACATTTGTTTGCATGAACAAGTTATACCTATAAAAAGGAAATAAGGATTGCAAAATTTGACCATTAATATTTCATGGGCAGCTAAAACATTCGCTTTCAGGAAAAAAAAATCCATTTTCCTCCCTGCTAGGTATAAGGAAAACCTTTATTCTTAACACCCCCTTCCCCCCACTCTTTTTTGGATTGATTATTGCAACTGCTGAGACTCATAATTACAAATGTTACTGTACAAATGGCATTTAGACCAGAGTATATTTTAATCCAGGATATATGTAAAAACCTCAAAGCCTGAAGGAATGAGATCCAGAACAATTAAGCAAGCAAACTATGCTGTCCTATAATGTACAAATGGACCAGATTCAACTGCATTGACTTCAGTAAGCTTATTCTGGATTTATGCCATGGTGACCTAGCAGAACGCAGTTAGGCATATAACACTTACAACTACATCCATGGGGTGTCCTGGACACTGGAATTGGTCCTTATGGACCATTACCCCTATCTATCTGGTATTACTGCACTGCTCTTTTCTTTCCTGTAGGTTTAGGCATAAAGGATAATGTAGACTGAGCTGGGTGGTGAAGTACAGAAGGTGACTGTAGGAGGAGGGGGAGTGGGCAGAGATTAATAGTCTGTCCATTGCAAAGCCTGATTTATTTTCCACCAAACTGAGCAGCAGTTACTTTAGCTACATTGGCTTATTAAGAATAAAAAATTACTAAATTATTTAGAAGAGGTATATTTTGATATTAAAATCATTTTGCCTAAAAAAATGTGCTGAATTCAGAAGTTGCTAAGTTTAGTATGACTTCCTCCTCTTTAAAGGCACGTCATTAAATTTCACACATTTATCACTGCACTGAGGCCAATTACTTGTGCTTGTGTTTGGCTAAAGCAAAAGCATATAATCCAGAAAGGCATCCAGTCTTGATTTAAAGATATTCTGTAGTTACTTGTTCCAGTGACTAATTTTCCTTTCACACAGATACCTGTGCCTAATTTCAAATATTAATTTATTTGGCTCCAGCCTCCAGCCATTTTCTGTAGTAATGTCTCTCTCTGCCATCTGAAACTGCCTTTTAGTACCTGAAATTTTCTTCTTGCCAGGGTATTTCAAGTAATCTCCCAACCTTTTTTGATAAGCTAAAGTAGTATCATCATCTGTATATGTATTTGCTATACAGGATTTCACTTTGTTTTCAATATTTTCAATACAATAGAAATAATTTAAATGTTGTCTACTGAAATACAGTAAACAGAGTAACAGAATTCACTGGGAGCCTCTACACATTCATTAATGTGCCATAATTACTGCACATTAATTTTAGTACTTGCATAACCAAGCACTAAATTAATGTGCGGTAACTGGTGCTACTGTGCAGTTGCACCAGAGCACGGGTTTTTACAGATGTTAACTATGCAGTAGCTTAATACTACTGTGCAGTAGCATATTAGCATAGGTTTTGCCCAGCACGCTACTGCGCAGTGTTATTAAGCTATTGCACAGTTAACATCTCATGCAGATGCACCCACTAACAGTATGAAGAGCTAAGATACCATCTCTGTGATGTGAACGTTGCCCTATAAACTCTTTCTTATACAAGAGGAATCTGTAGTCATTTTAAAGAAAGAGTCCAGCTGCTGACATAGCTGGGACTCTGGGTAGGGTTTTACAATCAAATGTGCATTTACAAGAGGTTAGGCAGCAGTACTGCAACAACAACAAAAAAGACATGCAGGCACAACTCCTGGTCCCCAAAATGGATTTTAATTGATATTCTTCATTCAACAGTCATAGGATATATTTAGGCATGCAAGTCTTATCACAGGATCCAATGCTGCAAACACTTATTACATATATACCATTATTTTTTAGTACTATAGTTAGGCCTACATATTTAGACATTTAGAAAACAAAAATTTAAACTAAACAATATTTACATTTCCAATAGACAATGGAAACATTTACAAGCTGTCACTGACTTGTAGCTTCTTGGCAGCTTAACTTTGCTCTGTTGTTGCAATTACCAGAGTGCTACCAGTATCCATGGTAATTAGTGTAAAGCCAGGTCACATTTCTCTATGCTGCACTGCAGTCATACAATAGACATTACATGAAATGCAGACTGCACTGACTATTTGTGTCTATATGCATTATGTACTATACCAGATGAGAAGTGTTTGCATTGCCCCAGACCTAATCAAGCCACACAAAGAATAACACATATATGAGTATTCCTTAAGGTCAGTAACATTATTCTCCCTGGTATGTATTACTCATCTGGATGCAGGGCTAAAGAATTTGGCTGTGAACAGTTATTTAGTAGATAAAATAGAATAGCCATGTCACCATTTCTAGATACTCTAAGTTGCTTTTATTTCTCGAACATATTCCTATCCATCAGCCTCGTTACAGGAGTTTAACTACATCTGTGTTTACAGTGAGCTATATTGCATCAATTCTGAAACACTTACGTATGTTTCGCCTTTTTCACCTTTCACACCTTTCAGACCATTCAATCCCGGGCGGCCCTGAAATGGATGAAAGGATTTTCATATCTGCACAAGAATAAGTTGTTTTTTCTTATGCCATCTGGGAGACTAATACATACAGGTCGTCCTGGAAAACCAAGTTCTCCTTTGGGTCCTGAAGGTCCTATTGGTCCCTGAATAGAAAAGAAAGATATTATGAGTTGCTGAGAAAAAGAGCAAAATTGAATAATTCTTATATGGAACATGACAGTGACTTATGCTTTGATTATAAGGAAAGAATACAGATGGCATAATTACATGTAAAATAAATGTTCGCCAACAGAAAACTTTGGGGGCTCCCCTTTCTCTCTCTCTTTTCCTTTTTTTTTTCCCCTAGAGAGAGGGATCAGGCCCATTTCTGGCACCATGTGGTGTGAGACACACAGATACATGGAGCCATATTGTGGGTTATAATCTGGCTTCCTCCAGGGACTTTCTAACTTTTATTACAGTCTCCCTAGTACAACCTGGTTAAGAATCACTGCTTTATACAATCAGAAAATTATACCTATACAAGAGTTTTCTAAATATCTATTAGGCAAAACATCACACACAAATACATTCCATGGAATTGCAAGCTTAATTATGAGAAATCTTAATTTCACTTAAATATGTCATTTGAATAATCAGTTTAATCACCTGCACTATAATGTTTCATGAAATGTTATGTTATGAGAGAAAGAGATTAGCTACTACCCAACTGCCCATAATTTGGACAGGCTGTTTTAACTGGCAATGGCATATTGATTGGTACAGGGATTGACAAAACTTTGTTACTGCAGAGCTTGAGAGGCATCTAATGGTAAATAATAAGGAAGAATGATATTTCCACTCTGTTGCTCATCATTAATCAGAAAAGCGGAGTTTAAAGCAGACAGGGAAAATGATTAACAGTACAGTAGGATAATAAAAGAGTAATAGAAACTAAAGTTATGAAAATGCAGTAGAAATAATAAATGAGATAAATGAGTTATGAGGTGAAAGTGGGACAGTTGGGGGAAAAAAAGAAATGAATGCAGGGAAGAAAACAAATCAGAGAGCTGATCTGCAAAATAGTACCCTTAAAAGTAATAAAGCTGTGGACCTGTTCTGAATGCCTCTAGGAAGCACTAATCTGAGAGGCACCCAGCATATCATGCTATCACTCTTTTTGACTGCACGCATTTGAGGTTAGAATTGTTTTTCTTCCCCCATACCCATTCCTACTTGAAGCATATCAGTCATCACTATCACATTCTGATTATGACTCACCTTTACACTCTCTGATTCCCATCCTCATCTGAAATCATTTTTGACACATTTTGTCTCTTACAATTTCCATGTCCAGGAGTTTTACAAGTCTGGGATCAGTCACAGGACAGCAGGTGAATTCTGCTACTATTAGAGCACTAATTACAGCTTTTGAGTCCACCTTTTAGATAAGGAACAGCAATTTGCTTCTACTAAGAATGTTCCTGGTGATTAAGAGCCCTTGTGAAAGTGCTTTTTAGCACTGTGTTGTCTCTGAAAGATTGGCCATGAAACCCAGGACATGCAACACACATCTATTGTTCGGCCTGGAGTGCTGAAGTAGGCCTCTCAGCTGGAAGAGCTTTTCCACTTAGAGCTGAAATGATGCAGAGTATAGGGATAACAGCACATTCATTTCTCTCCTTGTCTTTGACTAGGATATTGCCTACACGAGTGAAGCCCATCAGTTCCCGGAGGTGTGCCTACCTACTACATAAAGAGCTCTCTGGGACATTTCAGGCCCTATGTTCAGTTCAGGGGCTGTGCTGCTCCTATAGAATAAGGGGATCTATACTTTCCCCTAAAGTCTATTTCTGTAGGCTGAGATTGCAGGAGGCCTTGTTGGCTTCTCAGAAACCTGGAGAATAGGATAGGGTATAAGGTTGGCCAATTAGCATCAAAGACACTAGAGGCAAGCAGTGCAGACAAGGCCACTAATTGTCTTCCTTCCTGCTTGTTCCAGAAGGTTGCTAACTGTATGAATACTTCATATTAATATAGTGTTTTTTATGTGCACATCCCAAAGCTCTTCATAAAGTTAGTTATCATCATTGCTACTTCACAGATAGAAAAACCAAGACAAAGAAGGTCAAGTAACTTGCCAACTTCACAAGTGAATGTGTGGCAGAGCAGAGAAATAACTCCAGGTCTCCTCCTTCACAGTTGGACTTCCTAACCATGTTGCCTGTTTACTTAAGATGTTTAGGGAGCTTAGGATCTATTTGGGATTGCAGATATACACACACACACACACACACACACACACACACATGATATTCACACTCAGAAGTCATAGAATTTTGATCTACTATTATTGTCTGAACTTAAAAAACCATCTAGAGTTGACCCCTGCTCCAGACTGAGGGATCATCAGGTTGATGGACTGTCAGCCGTCTCATCCTTTTGGTCCAAAGTGGCAACTATTTGTCCTTGGCTATTTACAACATTGCTGCTTAGACATATAATGCATATTCATAAGAAAGCTTATCTTATCTATCTGGCGATTAATGCATGACAATTCAGCTTATGGATGATATATTTTAATTTATTGCATATGCACACACAGAAAAGAGATGCACTGAAGAATAAATAACTAGGAAAAAATATGAGCAATACTCAAACACATTCAAGTTGAGAGCCATACGTCTAGTGCTGCCATCTCTGTTGCTACTGTGCCCAGACTGATAAATTAGAATTAAATCAAAAGTGAACTTCAAAATGTGTAGCACGTAAAAGTATTTTTTCTCAATGATAACAGTGACTTCAAGAGGTGCAAAAGCCCACTGATAATGACATCTGAGTCTACAACAGCATAAGGAGCAGTGGGCGATTGGGCCACCAGCTCCAGGTGCCCATTTAGAGGGGGCATGCGAACAGCAACTACTGCCACCAGCCCATCCATCTCAGCCACTGCAGCTGGCCTGATCCCTGCTGCCACTCCTGTCACAGGTGGTGCAGACTAGGAATCTGTGAATCTGGTATTTAATAAAAAACTTCCAACAGATCAAGAGAGTGTTTTTAGGGTGAGAACAAGTACTTAACCACTGGGTTCTTCAAACATTACAACATGGAAGCTAGTTTTAATACCCTTTAGGCGTCTTGAATTTAAAAGCATTAACAAAATTATTAAAAATAAATGTATTTATTTATTAGATTTACATGCTGTCCTTACCAACAAAGGTTTGGGGTGGCTTACAGTAAGAGAACAAAACAAAGTATTAAAATAAATTATGAAACTAACATGAAATATATAAAGGAAACACAATGTGAACAATTTACAGGTTTTTAAAGTTTATTCCTTTAGAGCCTTTTTGGTTTAAATTTTCTAGGATAATTCCCCATCAAATTCCATTACTGATTAAAAATACAGTTTGAATTAAATTTAATCCAAGTGTGAGGTACAAATATCATGATATTCCTGTTCTGAACTGGGTACCACATCTTTAAAAACCTTCCTTAACAAGGGTTCATTATTACAATAACTAACATTCTATCTAGTTTTATTTAACTTACAATGTTTAAATTTACACTAATCCAAGGCTCCAGGGATATAAAGGACTCTCCTTTCTCTCCCATGCAGGCTATCTTTCATGCCAGATCCTGCATAGAAGCAGGGGAGTTAGCAGCAACTACCAAGTTTTTAATTCCCTTCCTGGATGGGATGGTGGGGAGCAGATTGAACTGACAAGTGTGACACCATTTCATCTGTTATGTTTTATTTTGTAATTTGTTTCCTTTTTATCTTCAGTATAAATTTGTTTATTTCTGCAGTCATGGCAGGGTGCTTCCATGATCAAATGCTTATCCATTTGTCCCACACACTTTCATGGCCTTGAGATGTTATTGCAATCAATGTTATTTGCACTTGGATGGTAGAAAGCAATGACTTGGGAAGAAGGGAGAAACTGAAAGATTCTAGGCACTGGCAGGCTTGACCAAATCCTGAGGAAGGATTCTGAGTTGCAGTACTGCGTCCAGTTCTGGGCGCTGCACTTCAGGAGGGATGTGGACAACATGGAGAGGATTCAGAGGAGGGCCACTCGTGTGATCAGGAGTCAGCAGGGAAGGCCCTAGGAGAAGAGGTTAAGGGACCTGAACCTGTTCAGCCTCCACAAGAAAAGGTTGAGGGGGGGATCTAGTGGCCATTTACAAACTAGTCAGGGGGGACCAGCAGACATTGGAGGAGTCCCTGTTCCCCCAAGCACTACCAGGAGTGACAAGAAATAACAGTCACAAGCTGGCAGAGGGTAGATTCAGGCTAGATATCAGGAGGTGCTACTTCACTGTCAGGGTGCTTAAGATCTGGAACCAACTTCCAAGAGAAGTGGTGCTGGCTCCTACCCTGGGGGTCTTTAAGAGAAGGCTAGATGAACACCTTGCTGGGGTCGTTTGACCCCAGTACTCTTTCCTGCCGTGGCAGGGGGTTGGACTTAATGATCTGCTTAGGTCCCTTCTGACCCTACCAACTATGAAACTATGAAAATGTACCAAATTCTCTTGCAATGCAGTTGTTTCAAAAAGTGTGGCTGGGGCATCCACATTGTGTAATGTTGCATACACAGAAATCCATGGGCATTCTCTGTTGGTATAACAGGAACCTTAATGATCATAGTGCAAGGTAGGGAGAAGAGATCAGAAAAGGAGTGTGCGTTGAGGGAACACTCCTGGTTAACAGAGAAGACAAACTTATCCCACAAGGACACTTGCTAGAATATATGCAACTGAAGTTTATGGTGTAAATTCGGGTCTTCTTCCCTAGATCATAGAATCATGGTTGAAAGTGATCTCATTAGGTCATCTAGTCTGGCTTCCTGCTTGGGACAGGATCACCCCTGACTAAACCAGCCCAGTCAAGTTACTGTCTAACCCACTCTTTAAGATTTCCAGGGATGGAGATTCTACAACTTCTCTAGCTAGCCAGAAAGTTCTTCCTAATCTTGCACAAAGTGAACCAAACGAAGCATCTTGCAACACACACAACTAGCTCATCAAACAGATTTCAGTAAAACAGCAAAGTCCCAAAGACTTTAATTACAGTATGTGTTGACCATGGCCTCTGCTAAAATTCACTTTTTGGCACAGAGGCATGCTATGTTAACAGCAGAAAGAATGAGAAAATCAGCTCTTAAAGAAAAGTGGTTTAAATAACTGCATAACATTTCATAATTCATCAACCCAGCAGATTACTGGGAAACAAAGTAAACCAGAAAGTGAATGGTGTGCTCAAAGGCAGCGCACATGGGACATCCCTCATCTGCATGGCAGCGTTCCCTCTAAGCTGCGTGGTGTGCATGGCCATGCAGGTGCACCTAGCAGGGTGGCATGAGCACACCTATGTGGCTGCGCAAACTGCACAGCTTAGAGGGAATGCTGCTGCACAGAACATAACACTTCACCAGGATGGCAAACAAACCAGTGTTCCTATTCTTGACAGAAAACACATGCAGAATGAGCTTGAGGCAACCAAAACACTGCTTTGGAGGTCTCAAACAATTCTTCACTTCACTCTCTCCTCTCAGTTATTGCCCAGTGTTGATCTCAAAGCTTTTGCCAAGCCATTAGGAGCAAACTGCCTTTCCTGTCAATCTGAGTGAACCAGCCAGATTACTTGATTTAAGCCACAAATATACTTTATGTAGACTAATTCTGTCACAGCAGGATTTTGCTTTGACCCTTCAGGACATTTAATTTAATTTAAGTGCTGAAACACTTTTTTTTGTTGCAAATGTGGCTACATAAAGTTGTGTGATTAGGTTTAAATGCATATGCTTTCTGTTCTCAAACATGTGGTATGCCCATACAGAGTGGGTATCTGTGCATGTACATTACCAGTCAGGTAGCTAACAAGTAGAGATTTAAATAGTCAATGTATTAATATACATTAAGCATTTACATTCATATTTTAGATGCATGTAATTTTACATTCTTCCATCACACATGCCCACATTTGAAAATTTTGCTTGCTGTACTTTAACTCACTGCACACTACTATACACATAATTTTCAGGACTGAGTTTTTTCCACTGAGACTACTGAAGTTGATGAAAGAATGAGAAAGGCTAGGGACAGACATTCAAAAAGCCTGAGTCTGAACTAATTCAATCTTTACAGGTTAGTCTAACCTGGCTAGGCTGAACCGGTTTGTAACCATACAGACATTCCTTCTGGACTGACGAAATGCAGGCACATGCCTGCAGTGGCTCAGGCTAGAAGCCAGGGGGTGCTAGTGCAGCCCTCCCATCTCTTCTACACAACTGAGCTGAGGAGGATGTGGCCAGGCACCACAGGACACTCTGATTAGGGAGCCCCCCTGCCCTTGCTACTCCTCTGAGAGCCAGCAGCGAGTTACACAGCATTTACTTACACAGCAGGGAGTTACACAGTGTTTATCAGCCCATCAGCAAAAGAAAGCCTCTCTCATTAGTTAAGCTCTTTTTAAACAACTTTTTCCAAGGAAGGAAAGGAGGCACATTATCAGCTGCCTGTTGATTAGCTCCAAAAAGCCCTAAGTGGACACTGTTCTGTGTGCCTTTGTCCTGTCTGCTTTACACAGACACCTCTCAGCATTAGCTAGGATACCACATGCTGGCTATGGTCTGTGCAGTGGGAGAGAGGAGGGAGGTTGCATTGCATAAACCAGTTTGACCCAAATCAGTTAAGTCTGATACTACATTCAACCAGTTTGTGTGTAATATCTGTCCCTAGCCAAAGTGCTTGTTAACACTCTGGAAACTAAAATAGAGGGAGCACTTGTGTCATGTCCAAATTTGGGCTTAGGAAATTAAGAACTTCCTAAAATGCAAAGGTCCAGACCTGTCCTTCAGGTGAGCCCACTGAAAATGGTGGACTTCCATTACTAAGTAGGAATTTGACCCAAAGAATGTTTGTGATCAGAAAGATCATGGTCATATTTAACCAGGGATATTTATTTTATTCCTGCCCTTTCCAAATGAGAACAAAATAGCTGATGAGTTCTAAAGTAAACAGATTACAAATTACTAACCTGCACCTCCCACTGAAACTGACTGTAGCAAAACTGTTCCTGCTGACACTCCATTGAAGGTGGTCAAGTCTTTTTATTTTTTCTGTTCTAAAATATCAAGCTTTAGATGCACCATTCATTATACAGTAAAGATTTTAAACCTGGAAATTTAAAGCCGAGTATCTAAATCTGTAAATGGGTCATCATATCCAATGTCACTTTTCCTGAAGTTAAGCAAACTGTAGGAACTTGGCACCTATAAACATCAGGTCAGACTTATGTAGATTCTGAATTATGGATTTAGCTTCTAGCTTTGGGTACAAGTTTTGAAATCCTATTTGTAATTAATGGACATACATGCAGGATCAGAAGTTGAATTCTGAACCAACTAGAATAGTTCACAGTACTATGCACAAAGAGGTGGTTAGCTGCAAGGTGGTACCTTAGAGACTAACTGGCTCAGAGAGGCATTAGGGGCACAGACAGAAGGGGCAATTTTAGCCCAATCTGGCCACAGAAAATGGTCTATAGCCATGACCAAACACATGTTCATGGCTGCAAACAGCTTAAAAAATGGTTACTGGGCCAGGTTGGGAGATCCTTATAACTTAACTTGTCACTGTTTTCAGATTGGATGAGGAGAAAGGGAGTGGAAGGAGCTCAGTCTGGGGTTTTCTCAGCCACCCCATCCTTCAGCACTGGCTGAGGAACCCCAAGAATGAGCTCTCTTCACTGCCTTTCTGCCTCCCATCCTGAAAACAGTGAGCAATGATTGGAAAAGGGTGCCATAGTGCCCATATTTAAGAAAGGTAAAAAGGATGATCCAGGGAACTACAGACCAGTCAACCTCAAGACCCTGGAAAAATCATGGATCAGATCCTCAAGGAATCCATTTCTAAGCACTTGAAGGAGAAAAAGGTGATTAGGAACAGTCAGCATAGATTCAACAGGGGTAAGCCTTGCCTGACCAACCTAATGGCATTCTATGATGAGGTGACTGGCTCTGTGGATGCAGGGAGACTGGTGGATGTGGTGTACCTTGATTTTAGCAAGGCTTTTGATACGGCCTCCCACAACATTCTCCCAGGCAAGCTAAGGAAGGATGGGCTGGATGAATGGATTGTAAGATTAATAGAAAATTGGCTGGAGCATCGGGCTCAGAGAGTAGTAATCAATCGCTTGATGTCTAGTTGGCAGTTGGTATCAAGTGGAGTGCCCTGGGGTTAGCTTTGTTCAATGTCTTCATCAACAAGGAAGATGGCATAGAGTGTACCCTCAGCAAGTATGTAGATGACACCAAATGGGGGGGAGTAGTAGATAGGCTGGAGGGTAAGGACAGGATTCAGAGTTACCTAGACAAATTGGAGGATTGGGCCAAAAGGAATCTCATGAAGTTCAACAAGGACAAGTGCAAAGTCCTGCACTTGGGATGGAACAATCCCATGCACCAGTACAGGCTAGGGGCTGACTGGCTGGGCATCAGCTCTGCAGAAAAGGACCTGGGGATTACAGTGGACAATAAGATGAATATGACCCAGCAGCATGCCCTTGTTGTCAAGGCAGCCAATGGCATACTGTACTGCATTGGTAGGTGTTGCCTGTATTTCAAGGGAAGTGATTATTCCTCTCTATGCAGTACTGGTGAGGCCACATCTGAAGTACTGTGTTCAGTTTTGGGCACCCCACTAGAGAAAGGATGTGGACAAATTGGAGAGAGTCCAGCAGAGGGCAACAAAAATGGTGAAGGGTCTGGGAAACATGATTTATGAGGAAAGATTGAGGGAATTGGGCTTATTTAGTCTAGAGAAGAGGAGACTGAGAGTGGACTTAATAGCAGCCTTCAACTACCTGAAGAGGGGTTTGAAAGAGCTAGACTGTTCTCAGTGGTGGCAGATGACAGAACAAGGAGCAATAGTCTCAAGCTGCAGCAAGGGAAATTTAGGTTAGATATTAATAAGAATTTTCTCACTAGGAGGGTAGTAAAACACTGGAAAAGGTTACCCAGAGAGGTGATGGAAGCTCCATCCTCGGAAGTTTTCAACACCCAGCTAGACAAAGCTTTGGCTGGGATGATCAAGTTGGGGACGGTCCTGATTTGAGCAGCGGGCTGAACTAGAAGACTTCCTGAGGTCCTTCCCAACCCTAACTGTCTATGATTCTGTTGCTATGGGAACCTGGCTGCAGGCTCCCAGCCCGCAGCTAGATTCCCCTCCCTCTGGAACCAACAGTGAACTTCTGTTTGGTCTGGGGTAACACTGTAACTCAGAACACTTTGCAGAAAGTATTCTGAGTTACAACTGGGAGCTGCACTTCTGTCTGCACCCTCAGTTTCATAAGCAACAACTTAGTTCGTCAGATGCCAACAAAGTAGGCTATTGCCTATGAAAGCTCCTGCCTCTTAACTTGTTAGGCTCCAAAGTACCACCCTGCCTGCCTTCTGCATGCACAAAGACTAAGTCTATAGATGTTTCAAATTACATTGCTGTCTGTGGGTATGAACATTATTTTCCATCTTTACTTAATGGCACTGAAAAATTAAAGCTAACTGAATTTAAGTTTTGGCAATCACTATCAAATCAAAACAATGTACTTAAAACGTGAGAGACTTTACCATTGGTCCTGCTGGTCCCAAAACTCCAGGATTACCCTTTGAAAAAGAGAGAGAGAAAGTTAGTGGTGGAGAAAAACTATTTGGTAGGCCCACCTAATATGCACACCAAGAAAACAATACAATATTGTCCTACCTTCTGCCCTTTTGTTCTCATCAATTTTGTTAGAGATCCATCAGCAGCAATGTTAACTCCTGGTTCCCCCTTTTCACCCTATAATTCACAAAATAATTGTATGACTTTTACAAAGCCGTTTTCAATAAAGTCGTACTTGCATAGTTCATTCAACTGGGAGGGTCAGTGCAGCAATACTTAAAAGTTTGAAACGTGAGAGTTTGGTTGGAGAGTGTCACCCATGAAAAAGGAAATCATGTGACAGTTGAAATTTAACGAAAGTATTGGGTGTTTTTCCTTTTTTAAAACATGATATGATAAGCCTATTCCTGTAAAGCAGAAGTATCAAACTCACCCGACCCTCCAGTCTAGTTCCGAACTATGGGACTCTGTAGGGTGGATCCAGGCATGGCAGTGAGGCAAGCAGCAGCTGGGAAGTTAAAACAGGTACCACTTGCCCCCTGCTGCCAACATGCTTCCCCAACAGGGCCCTGAATTTTAGTGAGTGGTTTCAGCCCCAGGTGAGGTGGGCAGATGGTGGGGCTGAGTTAGGCCAGGCCTTGGGGGAAGGGCCCCTCCCAGCCATCTCCGGCTCAGGCTGGGGCTGCGGGAACTGTGAAATTGTCTGGGACGGCCTGGCCCGCAGCCACAGGCCCAGCCCCAGCCCTGGGCAAGACAGGGCTGGGTGGGCTGGGCCATGGGGGCAGGGCCCTTCCTAGCCAGCTGCAGCTTGGGCTGGGGCCATGGGAGCTGAGTGCCCAGATTGCTCCCAGCTCCTCATGCCCAGGCTAGGCCAGGCTGTCATAGAGCTGCTGCAGCAGGCAGGGCTCTCCCACTCCTAACCCTCCCCTGCCACAAGGCTGATGGGGTGGGGAAGGAGGGGAGGTGGGCTCTGTGTGGCGCTGCCTCGGGCCTCAGGGCTGGAGAGGCACAGCACTGGGCCCTGCTGTGGAGAAAGGTGGGAAAACCGACTGCAGGAGGCCTTGGTAGCCTTTTTCTTCAGTAGTACCAAGCCCCACAGTGAGCAAACCCTCTGCTCTTTAGATTCTAGTGCTTGTATCGGAGGATCTGGCCAGGGCTCAGGCAGAAGCTAGATTAGACACTAGAGGGCTTCTGGAGGTCCCTGTCAGCCCCGTATCTCTGTGATTCCCCCTCCCTCCTCCTGTTCGCTGCAGGCCCATGGCCAGGGTCTGGCCATGCCCCCCACTCTAGCTGCTCGACCCTTCGGTGTCAGCCAGGAGTCGGGTTCTGGTCATCCCCCCACCCCTCCCCGACCCACAAAGCTTGGCAAGGACTGCTTCCCCCTCCCCACTTCAGGCACACCCCGGCTGGGGTTTCTGCAGGCCATCGTGGGGGTTTAAACCCCTCCTCAATCGTGCTCAGCCTGCCAGGGCCTGGCCACACACCCCTTCAGCTCAGCTTCCCTCCAGCCTTCTGGCCATTGCCAAAAGGAAGGGAGGGCTCACTCTAGTGCCCCCCAACTTCTACCCTGAGCCACTGCAGGCATGTGACTGCATTTCCAGAATCAAAAGTGAATGTCTATTCACTTAATTCTTGGTTCAATCTACCCAGGATGGACTAACCTGCAAAGATTGAATTGATTCAGGTTTAGGCTTTTTGAATGTCTGTACTTAGGCCTAGAGACTTATGACTCCAGGGAGTTTTCCCAATTTATTCAACTGAGCCACTCACATATATAACTATTCCCCAGTGCAAGGAAGTTGTTTTCAGTCTGGCCATCCAAGCTGCTACTATTGCCCAACCCCAAGCCTAAATAACCTCAACAACCTGGTTATAACCAGCTTTTCCAAAATCTGAAAGCAGTGTAACAATTGGCTTAATACCAACAACTACCTATTTCACCAAAATTATTCAGATAAATGTCCATCTCAGCTAAGAGAACATTGTACTCTAGTGACATTCTACTGCAGTAGTGCCTAACCTTTTCAGTGTGTGGCCTGGAGGAGTTGGGGACAGCCAGTCCATGAGTCAGATCCAACCCCAGGCTCTGGGTCCAAGGCCATGTGCTGGGTTCAGCTGCAACCAGTCCCACATGCCAGCCTAATTCAGAATGAAGGGCCATGTCACCCAGCCAATGGGGCTCTGTACAGGTGTGTCTACACGTAGCCGTATGGCATGCTACAGCAATGTAGTGATCATGTAGGTCTACATATGACAGAAAGTTATGTTGCCATAGCGACTCACTCCCCCATTTTAGTGTGCCTCTACGGTGACATAGTAACAAAATCTAACCATGTGCCACGTGCACAGCACAGTACAGGCAATTACTGTGCACGCTGCAATAGCAATGTCACCATATGGCAATGTGCAGACGCGCTGTACATGTCTAAAAATTTAGGGGAAGGGGTGGCAGTACAATTATTGCCAGACTATGAAAATGATAAGGAGTTAAGCTGCCAGACACTAGCTCTCTATGTTGTATTTTGGAACGTACTCATCTCCCTAAAACACAAGGCCTGCTACTAATTCCTTCTCACCTGTTGTCCTTTTGGCCCTTGCAATCCACGCAATCCAGCATCACCTTTTGGTCCCTGGGGACCCTAAAAGAGTTGAAAAAAGAAGTCTGTGTTTAAGATCAGAGCTTTTTGGAAATCAGTTAAGGATAAGTTGTTTCTGCATTTTGCCAAGTTTAATTTTAGGTAACTGGAATCTTGCATGTTCACTCACTCCAGTGTTAACCCTCCCAGGAATTTCTGTCCTTTGTCTAAAGCCACTGCTGTCTGCTTCAGATAATTCTAACATTGCCCTTACAGTTGTTCTATGGCTGCATTTTGTGCTGCAAACTTCCATTAAAAGCATGTTGAGAAGCTTTCCATCCATCACGAGCTGAATTTAAGCATCTCTTTCTTTTGCATTCTTAAGGAACAACATTATCAGCTAAGGCAGAGATGAGAATGATATTTAAGTATGTGCAGCTATTCTGTTAATTATTAGGGATCTTGCACAATTAATTATGTTCATTTTTAAAAGCTTGTCAGTTCATTTTTAATAAAAGAACCAAGCTTTGCTATTTATATTTTAGGCCACAATACCCAGAATCTTATAAACATAATTTTCTCGAGAATGAGTAAGCAAGTTGCTAGCATGTTGCCAACTAGGGGTGTGCGAAACGGGCCATATTTGATTCGGATTTGGCCCAAATCGGGGGATAGTGATTCTATTAGTTGATTCGGATCACTGTCCTGATTCGATTCAGCTGAATCTGAAGATTTGATGCTGATTCAGAGGATCAGAGGTTCAGCCATAGACACAGCTTTAAGTGTTTTTTCTACATACCTCAAGGTACCAGGCATGGCTCTTGAATGCTGAAATGGTGGGGCGTGTGGAGCATCCCACAGGAGTGTGGGGGCCTCCTCCCCACCCTCTCACCATGTGCTCAGCGGTGAACTGGAAGTACTTCCAGTCCACTGCTGAGCATGCGGGGGACCCCCCCCCCCACCCTGCTGGCTCGGCAATTGGCCATGGGGGGACCCCAGGTGCCCCCCCCAGAGCCAGGAGGCACCAGTTGCCAAACCGGGGTCCCCTGTGCACTCTGCGGAGGACCCAGAAGTGGACCGGAAGTGCTCCTATAGGATAGCCCAAAAAGCATTAAAAAGGTATTATTTATTTATTAGATCTACATGCTGTCCTTACCAACAAAGGTTTAGGGCACCTTACAGTAAGAGAACAAAATAAAGTATTAAAGTATTAAAGGATTAAAATCAATTATGAAACTAACATGAAAAATACAAAGGAAATACAATATGAGCAATTTAAAGGTTTTTAAAGGCTATTCCTTTAGACCACTTTTGGTTTTATCTTGATTAAATTTTCTAGGACAATTCCTCATCAAGTTCCATTACTGATTTGAAATGTAGTTTGAATTAAATTTAACCCAAGTGTTAGGTACAAATGTCAAGATATTCCTGTTCCAAAATGGGTACTGTATCTTTTAAAACCTACCTTAGCAAGTGTTTATTACTACAATAACTGTAACATTCTACCTATTTTTATCTAACTTACATTTTCCCATTTGACATTTATGAGGTTTCAGTATTTGTCAGGATTTGAACAAATTTTGTACAATGCCACATTTTAAAACATTAATTAGCTAATTCACATAATTAATAACTGACTTAAAACCTAAAAACACAGTGCTTACGGGAAATCCTGGTAGACCGGGCTTGCCATCTGGCCCCTGGAAAATACAAAAATACTCCCATAAATACATGTTATAGACTTGCAAAATGGATTGTGCATGTTCCATAAACCAACTTCACTCCATTAAGGTTGTATTAATTTTGAAAGCCCTTCACATTTTCAGCACTGGAGTTTTGGGAAGTAAACTATAATGTTTTGCAAGGGGACAAGAAACAGGGAAGGGCTGAGTTAAGGTGACATTTCTCATACAGCACACATACACAACCTTAATTCTGTCTCCTTTAATCCCTTTGCAAGTCCTGCCTGATCTATGGCAGGCAGCCCATAGATCAGTGTTGCTGCATCGAGCGTAGTGAGGTCCGAATTCTGTTTTACATTGTGCATGACTGAAGTGCTGCTTGAGATTAAGGGCCAGATTTTATCCCTCCTATTAGGCATGTAAGTAGACACAGGGCACATCTATGCATGAAATTCATTTGACATAATAAAGTTCAGCGCAACTTGTGCTGGAGTTTATTGCTCCCAGGCGCAGTATTTACACATACGTAGTGGTAGAATAAATAACTCCGCCATAGGATAGTATTTGTGTTGGGCAATACTATCCTATGGCAGAGTTAATTAGTTTACTCCAGCCTAATAGTACTGGATGTGTAGACACTGATACTTTATTAGCCATCTCTGTAGTAAACATTTTGTGTAGACACACCCACTGGCTCCTAAGTGCAATTCTATTCCATTCAGTTTGACTTCCTGAAGAACTGTTAATACAGTAGATGGGTTGGTCCTGCTCCTGTTTTTTTGTGACTTAATCTTAAGGGTAAGATCTACAAAAGTAGATGTATTAATAGATGTTTAGAGACTTGAACGGGGTTTAACAGAATCATATTTAGGTACCTAAGTCCACTTAGATGCCCAAAAGGTGGCACAGAACTAGCCCTAACTCTGAGCCACCTTGTTATAGGAATATCCAGATAGTTGCATGTCTCTGGAAGGAGAACCTATTCCAATAATGTAGGCACTCATGTTTCCAGAGGGGGATAATAGAATCTCTCCTATACAATAGCATTATAATTTACTATTGGTCTCAAGCTGCAATTTGTGTTGTCTACTAGGTGATATGCAATTCTGTCCTGAGAGCCCTTTGGATTCTGAATTGTAATTCTGAGGTATGGATAACACACCATTACCTTCCTGCTCCCTCTTGCCATTCCCCAGACAGCAGATTTAAGAATGTGCAGCTATTCTACATACAAAAAAGTAATCTTAACTGTCCAGCTTGGATCAGATGGGTCAGTTCTGCCATTCTAGTCATGGTGATGCTGGCAGCTTATCCCTGCCCCTGCTGGTTTTCCTTCCCACTTGGGGGAGTTCTTAGGGGTCTGTTTGTTTTCTCTGCAGCCCACCATGTTGCCTGCTGTAGTTACTTAACTAAAACAGGGTGTGTCTACACATGCAATTTACTCTTGAGTAACCTACTCAGTGCTGTAGCAAGTGGGGGGGACGGGGACAAACAGGGAGACTGCCCTGGGCACTGAAGTGAAGGGGCACAAACAGGCGCTGCCAGGGTGAGGTGCAGGATGGTGCCACGAGTGGCTCATTTGGGGGGGCACGGAAATGGAGGGAGAGTGGCTCCTGCCACCGTGCACTCCTGGGCAAGCATGGGGGGCATGTGCCCCTCAGATCTGTGCACAGAGCAAGGGCAGGCTTTGCCCTGGGCACCCAACTTTGTTGCTATGGCACTGAACCTACAGGAGAGTGAAGTCTCCCGGGCATATGTCTGCTTGTGCAGGGATGCAAAAGCAGATATGCTGCTCCTAGCAGCAGGCTCCTCCCGCTCCCCATGGCCCTGCAAGAGGCCCCTGCAGCACCCTGGACATTCCTCTGTCTCCTGGTGGAGGCTGGGACATTGTTCCCTGCCCCTGGGAGCTGCCTGCTGCTGGACCAGGCTCTGCCACCGAAGCCGGGGCAAGGACAATGTTCCCCTGCCCTGGCAGCAGGGAGCTCCAGCCCCCACTCCACAATCACAGGGCCTGGGCTGGGAGACTCTTCCCTTCCAGCGCCAGCTCTGCAGATGTGGGGCCAGGTAGGGAGATCCTTATCTTCCAACCCAAGCCTCATGATTGTGGGACCCAGGCGGGGAGATCCTTCTCTCCCTGTTCCAGCTCTGTAATCATGGGGATGGCACTGGGAAATCCTTATCTCCCAGCCTGAAGTCCCACAGTTGCTAGGCTGGGTTGGGAAATCCTTATAAAATTCTTATAAGCATCTCCCAGTGCCAGTCTCATGATCACAGACCTGGTGCTGAGTGCTCCCTGCTGCCAGGGCAGGGGGACATTATCCCCACACTGACTCCAGTGGTGGAGCCCACCCTGACAGCAGGTAGTTCTCAGAGGCAGGAAGCAATCTCCCACCCCCTGCTGCCCAAGAGCACATTTGCTTTCGGTCAGATGTCTATGTGTGCACAACTGCTAAGGACCAATTTGCAAGTAAATTTGCTACTTGAATTTGCAGGTAGTAAATTTATCACAATTAGAGCCAATTACTGTGCAGTAAGCATCTGCACATGGAGATGCAGACAGTTACTGCACAGTAATTAGTAAAGTGTCTTGTGTAGAGATATACAGGTAGGGCTAATTGAATTAGGACTATCTGCACTACTCAACTGAGTTTTTGGTGCAAAACATGGTGGGGGACATGCTAAACAGCAGTTAGTCTAGCAGAAATGCTTTCAGAATTGCTGGGTTCCACACAGAACTATTGTAAAAAGAGCACCTGGAGGAGATGGAGATAGAAAAGTCTGGCAGATCCCAATGCACAGGTTATAGGGGAGGTGGCAGGAACAACTTTTGAAACAGAACTTTCCAGACTCAAGGAGACAATTCAGATTTAGTCTGCTTTTAAGGTGGACCAAAGTTTCCCCCTTGTGTTAAAGGGTTTTTTTTAAATCTGTATTTAAAACATTGATAAAGGAAGTAAAATATCAACCCCCAAAACACAAAGGAAAAAGTATATAAGGTACAATTTTGTTCAGCTTGGAGAAATTTTTCTAATGTGATTCTATATGCATAAATTTTCTTTCCCTTTAACATCTTTTCCTCTACTCTTTTCAGGTCTCCCTCAGCAGTCCTGTCAAAAATACCAAAAAAGTGTACTATCTTTTCCTAAAAGGTTGACCAAGTATATAAAAACATATATTAATCCATTTCATTAAATTTAGGGAAGTCATCTATTTTAAATTATCCTTCTCTAATTTGTCTTGTCCAAAAGATTTTGCCTGGGAACTTCAGACTCTCATACATTAGTTAGCATCTCAAAGCCATATTGCAAAAGCCTGAGGCCATTGGCAACAAGACTACAAAAATAAATTTGTTTCATATGAGCAACAGAAAATTAGAAACCTTGAACTCTTCTCTAATGAGAATACAAACTTCTTCACCAAGTGTTGTACAGGCACCAGTTAATGCACAGTGGCTTGCCTTCTTATGACTTAAGTGCCATTTGCACATCGAGTCCATTTTTGGTCAAGGGGGTCTAGTATAGTATAGACTTCCCAAGGAGGTCCAGTGTCTGACCATCTTTAGACAGCTCTTCAAAACTTTCTTCTCTGAAATTTTTTCCAGCAATGAATGACACCCAACAAAGACACTTTCCAACTACACAACCAATCCCTAGCTGCTGCCTCTCTCCTTTCTCCCACAGGAGCAAAAATGAACAAATTTGTTTCTTTAAAAAAAAAAAAAAGTTCTAAATCATAAACTCTACTTGAAGTACAGCTTTTATTTCAGAGGGAGAAATGTCAGGGACTCTGAATAGTACATTAGAGACCTCATGCTTTCTAATGATCTCACATGGTAGGTACTCCATTACTGTTGTGATGGGTGATAGCATAAAATTCTAAGATAGCTACAGAGATACTGGAATGAAAATGATAATTAAGTCTAATGTTATTTTCTCAAATTTATTGAAGGATAGAAAAAGTATATATTTTATATAATTCTTAAGATAAAAACATCAACCAAACTACAGTGATGTGTAGGGGTCTATCTAAATCATATGGGGACTTACCAAGTTTTGTGGGTTGATCACAGGGTAAAGTTCTAATTCTGTGGTCATTTCATGGCAGCCCCATTCCTTGGGACTGACTGGTAGAGCAGCCCCGGGAGGGAGGAGGGACGAGGGGGCAGCAGCCATCTTGATTGCTAGCTTCCCCTTTGTGAGGCCCCACCCCTTGGCACTGATTGGTGGAGAGGCCCTGGCAGGGGGGAAAAGGAACAAGGGGGCAGCAGCCATCTTATCTGCTGCCCTTTGTGCCACCCTACTACCCAGCACTTTTTCCCTTAAAGCAGCGAGGACTGCTGGCTCCCATTGGGGAGCCAGCAATTTATTTTAACTACGTTTTTTATTGCTGATTTTGTGGATTTTGTGGACGGTCCTGGATTTCAAAATTTCCGCAAAATTCGCAAACCCACAAAGTAGGTAGGTCCCTAGCTACATGAAGCTAAATTTTGCCATCCAATATACACATTTAGCTTCTTCCAATTTTAAATGGGAATAGAACGGAAGTACATCAGGGTATAATTGTGTCCACTTGTATTATGGATTCAAGCATTTGAAATGAATAGAAGTATGTAAGAAAACAAATACATAAGATATAGTCAATTTGAGTTAGATATGAAAAGTATGCTTGGTTACTGGGCCAAAAGATTGCAAGGACCAAACCTCAAAACTAATCTTAAGACCAATTTTGCTTTGCTTTGCATAGATGGAATAGTACTGAGCAGCCAGAACACTTAGATGAATCTCGCTTCAAGCTAGAGGTTTAGTTTAGTACCAGGAAACATCCAGAATTTCATGTGTTTAATTGAACTATCCCAACATCCTGGCTGTAACACCAAATGTAAAATCCCAAGATAAAAAGCTTTTTTGTAAACTAACTTTTCACCCCCAACTACAAATGCCATGTGAACAATCTCATTTAGAATGGTTCAGCATTTCTGCTTACAAGTGAAAAAATGTACCTTAACATAGTTGAATTTAAAAAATAGAAAGATTTGCTCCTTGAAATGGATGGGAGCTGTGGCTGTTTAGGCCACTTATTTCTTTTTTGCACTATTTCTCCAATCTCAGGTTAGGCAGGCACCTGCAGTTTGGTTTTACAACTTGTCCACCTCTAATCTCCTACCTCTCCTGGGTTTTTAGAAGCTATTTTAAATGAATGTAGGGAAATTAATTTACACCAACACAGGATCCAATTCTGTTTTGAGATACCTCTGTGTATCTTCCACTGAAGTTAATAGAGACCATATGTGAATCTCTGAGGAACTGGGAACACTAGATGGTACCTAAAAAGAAATATTGAAGTATGAAACAACTCTGAGCATTTAATAAAGCAGGATATACTCACTGGAGGCCCAAGAAGTCTTTCAATTCCAGTAAAGTTAAAAATTCCATCTGTATTGTTCAGTGGTAGCTAAAAATGTGGATAAGGAACAGGTTATATGAAATATTAAATTGGTTCTCTGGAAGAGATATGAATTCTAGATATACACAGGCAAGCTCAAAACATCCTATTATAACTGTATGGACCGAAAATACAGAACAACCTATTAGAAACGCTCCTTGGGTTTTTATTTTTCTATTGTGTGCCTGGAATGACATTACTTGGCACTTTTACTAGGCTTTGTGTGAAATGAGTGCTTAACAAACTTCAATGAGCTGAGTCTCATAATTCCTTCCTTGAGGTATGAATCTCAATTTTGCAGATGAGGAAACTAATATAAACAGGGTGTGACCTGAGATGATTCTTTCTTAGTAGAATGAAGATCAGAATAAATTATTTAGATGCCAGCACTTCAAAAGCATTCTGTGAGCATGCCAGCATCTGACTTGCATGCATCTCATTGTAGAACCGAGGTCATGATGCCATACTGGTCATATTTCATTTTGGTTTTTATCACTGTTGTTTTCTGCTTTAAATAGTTTCCCCCATATTATATAACTGGGGTGGCCAACTTGCAGCACCCATGCCACAAGTGGCATGGGCAGCCTTTCTATGTGGCATGCAGCAGACTGGGGAGGGGACAGGCATCATAGCAGCAGATAGGGCAGGAACTAGAAAGCAGAGCATCAGATATAGTGCACAGGGGAGCACAGGGCTAGGAACAGAACACAGGGCAACAGATGAAGCAGGAAGAAGTGCAGAGATTATTTGTGGCATGCCTGCCAAAAAAAACTAATCCCCACTATCATAAACCACAGCTATAGAATCATAGAATTGAAAGACGGGAAGGGACCTGCAAGATCATCAAGTCCAGTCCCCTGCAATGGGTGAGAGGTTATTGGGCTCAAACGAGCTCAACAAGGTGCTTATCCAGCCTCATCTTGACCACCTCCAAGGATGGCGACTGCACCACCTCGGCTGGGAGGGTGTTTCAGATTCTGGTAACCCTTACAGAAAAAAAGTTTTTTCTTATGTCCAGGCTAAGTCTTCCCTCTATTAGCTTGAGCCCATTGGTCCTCGTCCTCCCTTGAGGAGCCTTCCTGAAAAGTTGCTCCCCTTGATCTTGATGCTCACCCCTAATATACTTGTAGGAGGCTACCAAGTCACCTCTGAGTCTTCTCTTATTCAGAGTGAACAGACACATTTCCCAAAGTTTCTCTTCATAGGGCCTATCCTCCAGGCCCCTATTTTGCCATACTGTATGGCAAAATGGAGAGAGTTTAGCTTTCATTAACTATATGCATACATCTTCTAAAACACTCATCCTTCTTCAGTTTTCATCAACTGGTTAGTTTCTTTTACTTTCATACTGATAGTCTCACTTTTTGCACAACAATTTAGTTTCCTGTTGATCTCAGCACTGCTTGCATTGGAACCCTTACAGGCTTAAATCTGTCTGTTTTATTGGGCAAATCATTCTGCCCATGCCAGTATCCAATTGTGCATGTGTGTGTGCCATGCTCCTAGTGAATTCAGTATCCTATTGGATGGGTGCAGGATAAGCCCTTATCCTCACAGTGCATTTGGTACTTAAGTGTGCTGCCACCAGAATATTGCTGAAAATGTGAGCCCCATTAATGCAATAAGGTATGATATGGTATCTAGCACCATACCAATAAAACATGGAACCATCATCCTTTGCCACCATGGTTTGCAAATATACAACAGTGTTTACAAAATGGATATTTCCAGGAGGGAACAACAACAGAAAGACTTGCTTGTAGTAGGACACCAATGATCATCTTTCTCAACTCAGCTCTGATGCATAAAATGAAGAAGGCACATTTCCAGTTAATTCCATTCCAAGTATTCTGAATCAAAGAAGGTTCTTATTTTTTTCTGGATGCCATTACATGGTTCCTTCCTTCATTTGGCACAATATTTTGAAACTTGAATGTCAACAATTAGAAGCTGAAATCCAGGGGTATAACTAACAAGTTCTGTGTCCTGGGCAAAACTCTACCAAAGAGCAGAGTGGGAGGCCAGTCTTACCTACTTCAGAGAAGACTCCAGCTTTTCCTGCCAGTTTAATGTTTGCACTCTCTCTCTCTCCCCCCACCACAGCTGTTGCTGCTGCTGAAGCAGCAGCTGCTAGAGCAGCACAGTGTCCCTACATCCAGCTGCTACTGCAGCAACACGGGGCTGCCACTGCAGTGACAACTCCCTAGGGAACCACCATTCCCTTTAAGTTAGCTGAAGCTAATGCCCTACTTTAGCCACTTCTAGTTATGCTAATGCTGAAATCTGCGTGCAGATATACAGACCCCCCATTTAGGTCCCTAGGGCAGTACTCGTCCCCCAAAACAGGAGAAGGGGCAGATCATTTGTACATTTTCTGCAGCATGAATCTTGGTGGAGTGGGATCATACTGGTTCCACACTCTAGGTTCTGTACGACTGTAATAAAAGCATTTTGCTGTTGCAATGCTCTGCTCTATCTGTAGCTGATGCCAGAATTCCAGAGCTCTGCATTTGAACATTCCTTTGAATATGGATTTACTCTGCATTTTACCATTCATTTTGGACCCAACCCAAATCAAAGGAAAAAGACTCCTATTGCCCTCAACAAGCTTTTGATCAGAAATTGTATATTTTGACCAGCCATTGTATGCTGTGTAAATAATCTTAACCTTCAAATACAAGCCAAAGCTGTGGGTTAGGAAAGCACCATTTTAAGCAATGCTACAATATATAAAAATGAAAGCAGGCTACTGGCCCTTCACTCTGTCCAAGAATAGTCATTTGCCTTAATTTTTGTTTTTAGGAGCTTTACCAGTAATGATATAGCAACATAACTGCTTGGAATTTCATGTAGCTTTATGAGAGACAAAATGCTAAACAGAAAAAACCTGGCCAAAACATGGCAATATATCTATATTTTACATTCTTTTCACTGAGGGGGTAGCATCTGAAAGACTAGGCTGCTGCCTACACAGGCTCTCTGAATCAGTTTAGTATCTAAAACGCTATCCTACCCTGCCTCCTGCCATTATTTTTATTGATATACTGAAGAAGAAACAGTACTGTTAGCATAGCTAGCTAAATGGATTTCTGCACACTATGCATAGACTTTTCAGCTTCCCATCCAAAAGCCATTAAAAGCTGGAAGCAGAATTGCAGAAAG
Organism: Alligator mississippiensis; assembly: GCF_030867095.1. Lineage (NCBI taxonomy): Eukaryota > Metazoa > Chordata > Crocodylia > Alligatoridae > Alligator > Alligator mississippiensis. The sequence continues at coordinate 80,968,165 of NC_081828.1, read as the reverse complement.
CATACAAATTATACAAAATTACGTACATTTACTTTACATGTCAGAAATCAGAATAGTTCCAGGTCTTCCTATCGTATCTTGTATATTAAAAATGGGAATTTAGTGAAAGCAAATGAAATTATATTAGTTTCTTTCCCTTATTTCTATTCAGTTTTCTCTTCGAGGAAAAAGAAAAAGATTTCTATACAGCACCTACTCATAGCTGTTCAGTGAAAAAGCAAAAAGCACAAACAAGCCAGAAAAGATGAATATGATTTACTGACTCTTCAAAATGACCTGAAGAGCTCATAAAACCCCTCAGAGCAGAACAGCCAAAGGTACTTCATATTTGCACATTTTGACAATGAACTAAGAGAAGTTTCTTTTGCATGGAACAGAGCAGGGAAGACTGCGGCTTGGTAACTCAGAGAAACAGAAAAAGAAAGGAGTATGTGTGTGGACAGCTGTGGGGTTTGTGGAGGTATGCAGGGTTTGTGAGCGTGTCTGGGGGAGGCATGAGGGTGGGGTTTGTGGGCAGGTATGGGGGTGTGTGCGGTTGGGTGTGGGGTTTGTGAGGGGCATAGGGTTTGTGGGTGTGTGTGTATGCAGGTGGAGATTGTGGGGGATCTGTGGGGCAGGGGGGAGTGTGTGTGGATGTGGGGTTTGTGGAGGGTTGTGCAGCCCTCCATCACACGGCCCTCCCCCACCCCATGGCACACAGTCCCTACCGCTGGTGACAGCAGCAGCAGGAGAAGCTGGAGGGCCCTCAGGGTGCTCATGGCCTGTAACTGGCAGAGCTTTCCAGTGGTGTGCGGTTCCAACTGAGTCCTGGGGGCTGCATATGGTGGCATGGAGTCAGCTCAGCCCTCTGGCACACACCTTCAGCCTAAACCAAGCTGGCTCTGTGCCAACACATGGGGCTTGTACTACAGGCGGGAGCCACATGACAGCGGGCCTGGCTGAGCTGGGCCAGCTCTTTGCTTTCACATGGGGCTTCCAGCACTCCAGTGGGAAGCCACATGTGGCAGCATGGAGCCCACCTGGCCTGATGGTGCACCACTCCCTGTGGCTCCTGGTCTGTATGCTATCAGGCTGGGCAGGCTCTGGCCACTACATAGGGCTCCCAGCACTGCAGCCAGGAGCGTGTGCTGCTGGGCCGAGCCAGGCTGCTCTGTGTCACCATGTGCAGCCCCTGGAACTTAGCCAGAGCCATGTTCTGCCAGGGGAGCTCTGACTATTGTGCACTATGAGTGCCCCAAGGACTAGCTGCCTGCTGCTGTTGGCAGCAGGGGCTGCGCGCCACTGAGGCAGAGGGCCCACACCCCTCCACTAACCCTCCCATCCACACCCACCCACAAACCTACCCCCACACACACACCTCCATGAACCCCACACCTACCAACACACACTCCCCATACCCACCCACACACATGCATATCATCAGGCTGGGCAGGCTCCCTGCCGCCATGTTCAGCTCCTGGCACTGCAGGCAGGAACTCTCCTCCCCACACACCAGCTGTCCAGTCACCCACCATTGCGCTTCATGCCTCCACATGGGGCTCACAGCTGGAATACCAGGAGCCCCACAGAGGTGGAGGCACAGAGCCCTCCAAGTCCGGTGGACCTTGACCTCTGAAAGCCTGTGCCTCCCGCTGGTTTTCAGAGGGGCAGTTGCAGGCTAGATAATTGGTAATTGTTTTTTGGAGGGGCCCTGCAGGCTAGATAGAATGGTTTGGAGAGCCAGATCTGGCCCAAAGATCATATTTTGCCCATCCCTGGCCTAGCTCCTACAATTAAAATTGTTTGGCTCTGAGGCTGTGCCATCCTGAGATGATAAGCCTTTTCAGCTGAAGATATCTATCCAACATCCTATCCTAAGAAGAATGCCAACTGTGTTAGGCTGTCCTGAGTGAATGAATTCTCTGTGGCCATTCACAGCTTCTTCATTTCCCAATACAAGTGATCATAGATTTATATGATTTCACAGAATCATAGATTTTCTGGTCATATCTTAAATGAATCAACTGGGAGAGATGCTAGACAAGCTTTTGAAGACCTGAGAAGCTTGCTTTTCTTTGCACCAGCACAGCTACAAGAACACTCCAATCCCAGTTCCAAATATCATATCGAATTGAATGCACATGGCTTTTTAAATTTAGATTGAAGTTTGATGTGTCCAAACCTTCAAGCTCCTTTGTTTGTATTCATACTATTCATAAACAGAAAGGCTAACATACAAAATAAAACCCTACAGCAAGTGTATGTGTTGCTAAAAGATGTGTAGTTCTTTGTATCATTTTCTAGCAGCATGCACTTTGATGCAGGCAGATGCTGCCTTTGTAATAGGGCTAGTCTTCTGGTTTGTATGACAGACTGCACAGTGAAGTCCAGCCAAAGCTGCAATGTTCTTCTGTGTACTGCTAGGTCACCGGTTACCCAACTCATCAAACTTCCTCTGTTGTTTCTTTTTCTTAGTTCTTCTTCAACTTTGATGGCTCAAGCAGAATCAAATCAATCAACATCCCCCTCCACCTCCCACCCCCTACCCCAACATTGTTAAAGTCTATGCTCATTTCTGTATTTTTCATTCTTTAAAAGACCATTTTTGTAGTGATTATATGTATAACTATAGCTATATGGTGCATAGATTTTTATCTTTTTGGGGCAGGCAGATAGCACCAGAACAGGCACCTTAACTGCTATGTGGCACCAAATGCCTTTGATACCCTTCTCACTTCATGAAGATACTTACCTCCGGAATTGCTATGATTGGTCCTGGTGGTCCTGGTAAACCTGGCGGTCCCACAATACTGGCACCATCCTGTCCTGGCTCACCCTATATCCACCGGATTATAGATGAAAAACCATTTGTTAAACACAAATAGATAGCTAGTAACATAGGCAGACAAGGTTCTTTGGGTAAATCCAATATCTTTTATTAGACCAAGTCAAATAGTTTGAAAAATTCTTCTTTTATTCTTGCAAAGATTTTTTCCAACTATTTGAGTTGGTCTAATACAAGATATTGGATTTACCCAAAGAACCCTGTCTGCCTATGTCCTTAGACCAACAACCTACACCCCTGCACAACTGCAATCTACACCCCTGAACCACAGTGAATAACATAAAACTCCATCCCATCTTACCTTGGGTCCTGTGTCTCCTTTTTCCCCTTTTGGACCCTGCACACAATAAAAAGTAGCTTTTAAGTAAGTAAAGTAAATTTAACGCTTTTAAGTAAGTAAAATAATTAAGTAATCATTTAAAAAGAAAACTGAAAATACCCTTGCTTCCCTCCGAATGCACAAAGAATAATGTTCATGAGACCACAGAAATGCATGGACAATTCTGACAACTTAAGTGGGTTTCGATCAGGCTGTAAATGGATATATTTTTTTAAAGTTTGCAATTGTTTTTATTTATTTTGTTTGCATATTAACCAGTACACATTTGGCATTGTTCTAATGTGACAAAGGGCTAAAACAGTGGTGCTCAACCTTTTTGGCTGAAGGGCCAGACGAGTGGTTGCTCTGTATGCTGGATCTGGCTGGTCGACCCAGCAAATTTCCCAACCTGTGGGGAGCCCTGTGGGCCAGATTCCAAGGCTCCACAGGCCATATATGGCCCACGGGCCAGAGATCGAGCATCCTTGGGCTAAAAGAACTATTGGCAACTGATCTGCAACATTTCACTTAATCCTCTGGGGTAATTAAGTAAAAAATCCACATAAAAGCCTCTAAATATCTGTCAGCTCCTATTTTTTTCTCCACTTCTAATTAAAAATGGCAATTTATTTCAAAACGTGTACAAACCAAAAGAGCGTTCACAGGCTGAGAGCTCCTGTGCCAAGTTTCAATCTGGAGGAGATTAATTATTCATTTACATTTGATGTTCTTAAAAATAATGGTGCTAACAGGTTTCTGTAAAAGTTGGCACTTACCAGGAGGTTTGAGTCTGAGTGTTAAATATTTAATTTACATCAGGAAATCCCAAATTTCTTTGTAGAGTGAACTGTAGATTCAGAATTCCAAATTAAATTGTGGAGAGCTCTCTTCTTATTGCTTATTGCAATGGGGGCCAATGGTTTTGGTAGATGTGTCACATATAAACCATGCACCTGCCCCAAGTGCCACTCTGATTCCCTTCTTCTGCCCCGTCTGCTGCTCTGTTATCTGCTCCCTGCCCCGTGTTCCCTTTCCAGTCTGCTGCTCTGATTTCTGCTTCCTGCCCTGCCTGCTGCTGTGTTGCCTGTCCCCTCCCCAGTCTGCCATATGTTACACACACAGGATACCTGTGTCACTTGTGGCACACATGCTGCAGATTGGCCACCCCAGCTTTATCACTGTGGCAACTGCCATTTACATGGCAAAGCAATATCAGGGAAGTGCTCAGCTTCTCTTCTGGGATGTAGTAATTGGCAAAATGAATGAAAGCTAGTGCAATGTGACCAGCCACTTTCCCCTAAACCAATAGTAAGTGCTCTATGGCTCACTGGTGGCCTCTGGACCAAAGACTGGGCATTTCACTGCACACAGAACAAGCAGGGTAACACCACTCACTTCATCTCCAGGGCGTCCAGAAACACCAGGGAATCCAGGTTTTCCACTTGCACCTTGTATTCCCTGTCAAAGCAGAATCTTCCATTATTCACTATATATTGCATTAAATCTAGTTTAATGCAGCAGATACATTATCCTATCTGATTTCTTGAAAGTTGGTCAGTTACTCCATGGGAAAGTTTTAAAAATCACAGTTACCAAACATAACATGGTTTGCTCACAGAAAAATGAGTTTTAAAAGGTCTACTAATTACTAGCGATGAAAACAATAGATATGCAAAGACCGAACTTATGTTTGGCTGCAGTGTTTTGAAGGGACACAAAAGAACTCCAGTGCAAGTCCTCCAGCAAGATGTACTGCTCCAAGTGGCTGTGTTGATTCAACTTAGTTTTGTTTCTAGAAGGCATTTTTGAACATTTACAATAAAATGCTCCAGCTTTCTAAAAGAGAAACAGCAAACATTGTCCCTGGATGCAGTTGTTATCCTGGATTGTTTAAGCTACATAGGAATGTATGAGTGATAGTTTACAAGATTTAAAATCCTGACTTCTCTTTTAAAGCGGCAATAATATGAATAGAATTGATGTTTCTGCTTCATTAGGAAAGGATTCTCTACACCTTTGTGTCATCTCAGGTTTTCTCTGCCATCTGCAGAGTGTGTTAAAGAAGAACAAATTAGAACTTTTATAACAGAGTAAAAATTGTAAAGCACCTAAATCTTACTTTCAAAAGTCAATAGGATGCAGGCTCCTTGGAGCCAGCTGATGTTTGACCTATGGTGTGGTGGTTCTAGTGCTGGGTTGGGAAATTAGAAACACTCTCTACATGATGGGGAAAACCTGGAACGAAAGTCCTTTGGCTTTGCAGGCAGGAAACCAAACTGCTGAGCTCTCTAGGGGAAAAAGGGCTCCTTCTCTTGCTTGAAGCCCTCTTCTGATTTTGAATAGGCAGTTTGTTAGGTACATGAATTCACCATGGTTTAAGCTCTAGGAGGACCAGGTACCTTCAACAATTGTTTTATTACTGAAGTAAAAACAAACTGTTTTTGATGCCTTAGTTTTTATTGCCAATACACATGCCCAGTCTGAGCACATAGATGACTATTAGGGCTGTGCAAAGCTTCAGGTGCTGATTCGATTCAGAGCAGATTTGGCCTGATTCGGTGGCTGAATCTCCAAATCCAAATCAAATCAGAGGACTAATAAAAAGGTCTGAATCGATTCGAAGCTCTCTGAATTGATTTGAAAAAGATTTGGAGAGCTTCGATGATTTGGGCGGTCCCTGCTGACTGCAGCAAGGAGCTAGAGCTGGACTCGGAGCTGGTAAGTAGGGGGTGGGGACCGTGGGGGGAACCCTGCCAGGATCCATCCACTGCATGCTCCCCCAGCCCCACCATGGCTGCCCTGCCTGCCCCAGCTCCCAGTGCTTTAAAGAAAACCCCCCACTCACTGCGTGATGCTTGGCGGGGGGGGGACAATTCCTGTTGCCCCCCACTGCCCCATGCTGCGTGGGGGGCTCTGCATGAGCCCCCTGACCCCCTCACTCTCTCAGCCCCACCCCCACAGCTGCCCCACCTGGCCCAGCTCTGGCTCTTTAAGAAAAAAACCCAAAAAAACAAACAAAACCCTGAGCTCACTGGCTCCTGCAGTGGCCTTGAGGCTTCAGGGGGCCTCATGGAAGAGCCTCCCATATGGCATGGGGCAGCAGGGGGCAGTGGAGATTAGCTCCCACTGGGCAGGAACCAGTGAATCAGGGTTTTTTGGTGTTTTTTTCTTAAAGGGAAAGGACTGGAGCTGGGCCAGGTGGGGCAACCATGGTGGGGACTGGGGGAGCAGGCAGGGGTTGGGGGGCTCATGCAGAGTCCCCCACATAGCACAGAGTAGTGGGGGGCAGCAGGGATTGTCCCCCCACCTGGCAGCACCCACTGAGTCAGGGTATTTTCTTTTCAAACTGCCAGGAGCTGGGGCGAGCAGGGCAGCCATTGCCAGGGCTAGAAGAGTGGGTGGGGGATGAGCCTGTGTGATTCAGAGATTCGGCAGTAGCCGAATCTCCAAATCAGATTCAGCTGAATTGATTTGGGACAATGATTCGAATCACTGAACTGAATCACTGTCCCCCGAATCGGCCTAATCTGAATCCGAAGCGAATACTAGCTGCTTCGCACAGGCCTAATGACTATGTGCGCAAACAGGCTTATGCATCCAGGAATAGAGTTTCTATTTATCTGAGGCACAGGTGTCCTTTTTGGCACTTAGACAACCAAAAATGCCATGTAGACACCTAAATCTGGACACCTGGATGACTAGAAAGGGAACAGAATACCATTCCTAGTTGAATACTTTATCCATTGTCTTTAAGTAACCACACCAGGTAAATTTCTCTACAATGGCATCTACAGATGTGGTAAAGCTTTAGCAAGCTACGAGTGATCATGAACCTGAAGCTCAATTCATGTTTTCCTTCCATTTGTGACTGAAATACATTTCATATCTAGACATCCCAAAGAGCTCTGCATGGACAAACTGTGCAGAGATATTGGTGGAGGGAATCTAAACACGACGCTCCTGAACCAGGATGCAAGGCTACCACATGACTCCTTCTGGGTTAGTAGACCTGTGTTACCCTTCCATCTTATTTGTGGACAGTAGTTTATGTCTTTGACCCTCTGTAATAACAGATCTGAAGGACCTCTCCTGATCTCCCTTCCATCTGCATTAGCTTATGGAAGTTGCTCAGGTCTCCTTTCACAGCTTGCAGGATTTTATTTAGTAGGGCCAGATATTATTCCACTTCGTAAGTGAAACTATGATTCTATTACATTCTGCTTGAGTCCCTGAAAAAAAGCTAATGCAAAAGATGAGGGGTCCTTTTCCTTCTTGCTGCTTTTTTATAACTCAGTCTTAAGGGTTAGAAAATGGTGTGTTACAGAAGTAGGTGCATTATTGGCAGGGTCGACCTTAGCGGGGTGCAGGGCCTGGGGCAAATCAGCCTGTGCAGGGCCCCCTTAGCACTGCGTGGGGCCCATGGCACCCCTGCAAAGGCAGGGCACAGGTGGGGGGAGTCTCCATGCTTCTTCTGTGGTGTAAGGCAGAGCCACCAGCACCAGGCAGGCCCCATGGGAGGGGTCATGGCCGCCCCACCCAGGATAAATCAGCCTAGGCAGGGCCCCCTTAACACTGTGTGGGGCCTGTGTCTCCCCCACGCCCAGGGGGGCTGGTCTCCACGCTTCTTCTGCAGTGTGGGGCAGAGCCGTCACCACCAGGTCGGCCCCTGTGGGAGGGACCGCGGCCGCACCACCCAGCTCTGCAGGGTCCCTCATAGTGCGGGGCCCAAGGCAGTTGACCTGGTTTGCCGTACCCTAGAGACAGCCCTGACTACTGGACTTCTGGAACAGAAACTGGCTCTGGGTGTTCAAGGTACTATGCAGATATATGGTGCTGCTTCATCAGTGACTCTCACCCTGTGGCCAGTTCCAAAGCTGGTATAGCACAGAGAGCCTTGGGAGACCCCCACAACCAGGTGACTTTCATTCAAACACAGATCATACATGCCTTCTGCACATTGCTTCACTTGCTGCAAATTCACTTTGATGCTGCTAATGCTAAACAATTTCACTTTCCTACTAGTGGGAAAGGAAGACCTGGCTTTAGCAAAAATCATTAAAATATAATGTCAAATATTACAGTGAGGTCACTTCTCCTCTTTAACACTCTTCATATTCACCACCAATAAATCTTAACATTCTACACATCGTTTCTCTTTTGAAGCTATCACTGTTCAGTAAACACTGGCCAAGCCTTTTTAATTCTGCTTGACTGCAGAGCACTTGAATAGTACTTTGTGCATCTGCACTGAAACCCTGGACATGTGCTCTTGAGCTAGCCCACCTGCCCTATCCCACTCACATACACCCAACCTGAAAATACAGTAGTGAAGCGGGACATGCTGAGGAAGGCCCCCAGCATTGCCAAGGACACAGTCTTGCCACCTCCAGTGAGTTCTTATAAACAGAGGAGCAAGTCCTCTTCTGATTTTGAACAGTCAGTGAATTCTCCTGAATTCACCATGGTTTAACTCTAGGAGGGCCAGGTACCTTCAATGATTGTTTTTTATTTTTATTATTGAAGTACAAACAAACTATGGTACCTTGCTTTTTTAAACAGTGTTGTTATTACCTATTTATGACAGACAGACAGACAGACAGACTTTAGAAATGTGCTTTTATAATGTGTTTACCACAACAGCATACATTGTAGAATGGTGGTGCTCAACTTCTGTCCTGTGGGCCAGATACGGCACATGGGGCTTCCCACAGGTGCAGATCCAGTGTGTGGGCCTGGGCCAATGCACTAGATTGAACCTGTGGACAGACCCTGTGAGCTGACCCCATTCTGGATCTGGCCAATAGACCAACCTCACATGTGGGACCTAGCCTACAGACCAGTCCTGTGCCCTTCATCCAGCCCATTTGGCTAGAAGTCCTACCATCATAGAATAAGAATTAGCAAAATTAGGACCACAAAGTAGAACATTTTCTTTATGCAACTTATGCAAAAAAAATCAGCACCCTGAAGACATAAAAGAGCTTGAAGCAACTTTCCTTTGCATCAATGTATTATCTTTAATTATCATGTAGACAGGTGTCTTGGTTAAATGATGGAACTCAAAATATGTAGAGCAGATGGAATTTATAACAAGCAGCAGCCCACTGCACTATGTTTTTAAATTAAAAAAGCATATGCTGTGATAAAATTCTTATAAATGTTCAGCAAACAGAGGGCTAGATTCATTGTTGCTGTAATATAGCTTACATTACTATAACCCTTCTGATTATACTGGACTTACACCAATGCACAAATGAAATAAACTGGTGGTGAATTAGGCCCTGAATATTTTTAAAAAGAAGTATCAATCAAGAAATCACACAGTTTGCTGACATCTATGATTCAACTCAGTGGCAGCGTCTACATGAGGCATTGATCGCGCAGTAGCTTCATGTGACACAAGACATGATGCAATGCTACTGTGCAGTAGTAATGAGCTACTGCGCAGTCAGCACCACCAAGAAACCATTCAGGAATGCTATTGTGTAGTAATGCCAGTTACTGTGCATTCATTCGGTACTTGTGTATTCAAGTACAGGTTTCTCTTGCTTTATGCAGGTTCTGTATGTGCAAATTCGCTCTTATGCGATGACCCTTTTTGTACCAAAAATTTGTTATATGCGAATTTGAGTTTTGCGCTGTTTTCCAGGAACGCATGTATAGCATAAAGTGAGGGAAAGCTGTACTAAATGACTAAGCAGTAACAACTGTGCAGTCAGCATCTCATGTAGACACGATCAGTTCTGCAGACAGCTCCCCTCTCTTTGATCTTGGAATTCTCTACATGAAAGAAAAGTTTCCACCGTTGTTTTCAAGCAGAAAGAGCACACAATAAACTATGTAGAGAAAATAACAAAATTATGATTCAAGTCAGATGAATTTCCTACCTTTAAACCTGTCAAGCCTGGTGGACCAGCATCACCTTTTTCTCCCTGAAACAGATATACAGCAAAGATTATGGTAAGTAATACCTCAGAAAGATTACAGGAATTCAAACAAGTGCATCCCTTTGTTTGGAAAGAAAGGATTAAATCAGCACAAATTTGCTCCAGTTTTAGGTTTGTGCAAGTCCCATGATCTGTAATAAGTTTACTGAAAATCTTTTCAACTTCTTTTTCTCAGGATTACTTCTGTTCACATATATATGAGACTTATAGATGTTACTGCTTTTGGTGAAAAAATAATTTTTCATTAGACAGGCTTTGCCCACTTACAACACTTGTGGCAAAAGCAGGCAGACATTTATATTAGACAAACAGGCTGGATATATGACATCCCTCTAGATCTCAATCAAAGTCAGATCAAGTTTTTATTGCTATTGGTACCATGTAGTGACAATGGTTGAGCACCATGGTTGAGCTGTTGGTGACTCAGCTGGCTAACAGAAACACTAGCACTGTTAGTCAAAGAAAAGGTGGAGGGCAGGTCCAACCTGGCAAATAGCTTAACTTCTGTGGAACCACTATTGCTACTGAGAGAAAACACTGCAACAGTAGTAACAATAGGAATAGGTGATAGGTGCTGAATGATGAATTCCCTAGGTTAGATCATCTCCCAAACATGACCGAGAAGATAACACTCTTGGGGCTTATTTGGGGCACACCATATGATGCCACAATGTCAAACGCGTGCCTGATAATCCTGAGCATAATACAAGGGGACTCTGGCTAAGGAAAACAATAAATATCACAGCATGGAATGTAAGAATGTACACATGTAAAGGAGAGCAGCAGAATTATTATGTGGGGCTCCAGAAAATCTGACTTTGACATACTCAGGAAACTGGTAAGCAGAATTCCCTAGAAGGCAAGTCTGAGGGGAAAAAAGAGTCCATGGGAGTGAACTTAGGTTCACAAAAGCATGTGCTCCATATATGTATCTTACTTAGTTAGTCTACAAAGGTGCGTATCTGCCATGCCTTTTGTGCCTTGAGGAAGCCATTGGAAAGGCACAAAATCAGGCTATCCTTAAGGGAAAAAAAGGTAGAAAGCTTGCTTGCATGTGTCTTTATAGTGAAGTTTGGGGTGTCCTGTTGTTCTTGTTCCCTCCAATAATTCCCCATATAGCATGTCCTTGGGTATATGTCCATCTTACAATCATGTCCGTCTTCCAATCTACTCAGATGGCCTAGCCTTTTTAAAAGAGTTTACCCCTTCTGAGTACACTTCTGGTGGAGTGGGGGGGTGGGAGTGGGAGGAGGTTGGGGGGCAAAGGTCAGACATGAAGTGGGGGGGGTAGCAGTGGTCAGATGTGGAGCGAAGGGGGAGGTAGCAGTGGCCAGACACGGAGCGGGGGTGGGGGGCGTGCTCCATCCCCACCCATTCACATGTACCCCCTAGTCCCTTTCCAAGTACCCTTGGTTGACAACCCCTAGCCTAGCCAGTGCAGTCATCTCTGAGTAGAGCTGTCACGCTTGGCAACTGGACTTTGAAGAATCTCTGTGTTGGTAACTTTATCTTGCCATTTGATGTTGAGTATGTGGCATAAACGGCTCAGGTGGAAGCTGTTTAACCTTTTCTCTTGATGTGCATAAGCTGTCAGTGTTTCCCCACCATACATGAGAGTGCTGAGCTCACAAGCTTTGTACACTGGCATTTAGGTCTTGATGATAAGCTTTGAGTTGTTCCATGCTCTTTTAGCTAGTCTGCTGAAGGTGGTAGCAGCCTTTCATCCAGTGAAAGGTTAGTGGTCACTATAGAATCTAGGTAGCTGAACTTTTGGACTACTTCTAACTAGTTCTCATTAAGGGTGATTGACAGATCTTGTGGAACTCCTTGTCTTAGTACAACTTTTCCCTTTATGCTGATAGTGGGAGCAAATGTCTGACAAGCTCTTGAAAGGTGATCCATGACTTCTTGTAGTAGGGCTTCATTGTGGACTATAAGGGCAGCATCATCAGCAAATAGAAGCTCCCTGATAAGCACCTTTCTAACTTTAATCTTGGCCTTGAGTGGCAACAGGTTGAAGAGTTTTCCATCTGAGCTTGTGTGAAGATACGTTCTACCTTCCATATGGTTAAATGCGGAGTTCAGGAGTACCGAGAAGAAGATTCCAAAGAGCGTAGGGGTAAGAGAACACATCCTTGCTTCACTCCGTTTTTCATTTCAAAGTTGTCCAAAGTGGACCCATCAAACTGAACAGTTGCTTTCAAGTTATTGTGGAGAAACATATAAGACTTAACAGGATTGGTGGGCATCCTATCTTTTCTAGGACTGTAAATAGGCCTGCTCTACTGACAGTGTCAAATGCTTTGGTTAGATCCACAAAGGCGATGCTCAATGGTTGGTTTTGCTCTCTGCACTTTCTTGAAGTTGACTCAGAGAAAATATCATGTCTATGGTTGATCTTTCAGCCCTAAATCTACACTGAGACTCAGGGTAGACATGACTCACCAGCTGTTGTAGGAGCATCATGATAACCCTTGTGAAAGCTTTTCCTGCTATGCTTAGTGAGAGACCTCTGTAGTTGTTGCAGTCACCCTTATCTCCTTTATTTTTATATAAAGTGACAATGTTTGCATCACACGTGTCTTGTGGTACCTCACCCTCTTTCCCAGCTTTGAGTAACAGCTGATGAAGATATGGTAGTGGGCTTTCTTTCCTGCACTTGAGACTTTCCATTGGGATACCATCTTTTCCAGGAGCCTTGCCACTTGATAATGAACCAATGGCCTTGCTTAGCTCTTCTACAGTGGGCTCCACGTCTAACTCTAGCATGATCTGTAGAGTTGGTATTTGGTTCAGTGATTTGCTGGTGACGTTCCTTTCTTGTGACTATAGGTCTGAGTAGTGTTCAACCCAGCAAGACATCTGCTTGTTTCTATCTGTAATGGCTTCACTGCTGAGCCATTTGAGAGGGGCAACCTTGTTGACAGTAGGGCCTAGAGCTTTCTTCAGACTATCATACATGACTTTTAGGGTTTCCCATGTCTGAGGCTGCCTATTATCTCATTGCAGAGCTTAGTCCAGTACTGATTTGCGGAGTGTCTGGTTGTTCTCAGTACCTTGTTTTTTGCACATTGAAGTCTTGCTTTGGTGCTCACTGTTGGCTTCTTGTTGTGTTCCAGGTAGGCTGTGTTCTGGATGTTGATGAGAGGTAATAGAGTTCTTCTACAGTTTCTTTAAACCAGTCCTTATTTATTGGTCTCTTTTCCCCAAATGTAGCTTTAGCTGTTGCATAGATTGCAGTTCTTAAACCTTCCCAAATTTCCTCTGACTTCTCTAGTAGTGACTTCCCAAACATGATGAGTTCAAAAGCCTTCACAAACTCTTGACACTTCCTCTGGTTCTTGGTGCTAGTAGTATTGATTGTAGGCTTGCTCCTAGGTTTTGCTCTATGTAGTTTCTTAGCTGTAATCGTCACTTTGCTAATGATCAGGAAGTGGGAAGCCCTCTTGTCTAAACAGGGAAATCCAGTGCTCTTAAGAAAGAAGAAAGAGGCTTATAAACAATGGAAGCTTGGGGCAGGCTGCAAGGAGGACTATTCCATGATGGTCCACATTTGCAGGGAACAGATAAGACAGGCTAAAGTGGCAATTAAACTTAAGATTAGCAACGGGAATCAAGGACAACAAGAATTCCTTCTTTAGGTACATAGGGAATAAGAGGAAAACAAATGGGGCCATTGCTCAACAACTCAGGAGAGCTGGTTACCGGCACCCAGGAAAAAGCTGAACTTCTGAATGACTACTTCACCTTGGCCTTTCACTGGACCAAGGGGAAAACCACGCCTGGTAGAGTAGAGGATGAGCACGGTAGGAATAATTGCCTTCCTACTATTGCCATAGAATTGGTGTATGACCAATTAATAAAATTAGATGTATACAAGTCAGCAGGACTGGATGCTCTGCATCCGACAGTGCTGAAGGAGCTGGCTGAAGTCATTGCGGAACCCCTGGCAAAACTCTTCCACAACTTGTGATGCTCTCGAGAAGTCCCTGATGACTGGAAAAGGGCCAATATTGTACCCATCCACAAGAAGGGCAGGAGGGAGGACCTGGGTAAGCCGATCAGCCTAACTTCCATCCTAGGGAAAATCCTAGAAAAGTTCACCAAGGAGTCTATCTGCGATAAGCTTGCAGAAGGTAAGATTCTGAATGACAGCCAGCATGGCTTCGTTGTGGGCAGTTCTTGCCTTACCAACCTCATCTCCTTTTATGACCAGGTAACTAACCACCTGGACACGAGAGAGAGCAGGTTGACATTGCATACCTAGACTTCTAAGAGGCCTTTGATCTAGTATCGCACAATGTCCTCACAAGAAAATTGGAGGATTGTGGGCTTAACTCTGAGACAATCAGATGGGTGAGAAACTGGCTGCAAGATAGGACCCAGAGAATCGTAGTGAATGGATCTGTGTCATCCTGGCAAGAAGTGTGCAGTGGTGGCCCACAGGGGTCGGTGCTTGGTTCAGTACTTTTCAACATTGTTATTAACAATTTGGATGTGGGAGTGAAGAGCTCACTGGCCAAGTTCACGGACGACACCAAATTATGGGGAAGTGTGGTCACGCTTGAAGATAGGCTACAGTTACAGTCGAACCTAGGCAGGTTAGCAAGTTGGGCGGATCAGAACCTGATAAAGTTCAACACTGAGAAATGTAAAGTGCTCCACGTCAGGATGAGCAACCCCCAACACACCTACAGGCTTGGCGGCACCAGACTGACTAGCACCATGAATGAAAGGGATCTGGGGGTAATAATAGGCTACAGTATGCATATGAGCCAGCAGTGTAATAGTGGCTGTAGCCAGGAGGGCAAATAATACTATGGCATGCATCAATCGATGCCAAGGAGGTGATTCTTCCACTCTGCTCAGCACTGGTGAGACCACAGCTGGAGTGCTGCATCCAGTTCTGGGCAACACACTTTAACAAGGACGTGGACAAGCTTGAGAGAGCCCAAAGAAGAGCCACCCATATGATCAGAATCTTAAAAGACAAGCCATACGAGGAAAGGCTGAGGAATCTGGGACTTTTCAGCCTGAGGAAAAGAAGGCAGAGAGGGGACCTGGTAGCAGCTTACTGCTACACTACGGGAGTACATCAAGGGCTCAATGAGCAACTGTTCACCCGGGCACCCAAGGGGAAAACCAGAAGTAATGGCACAAACTCCTGGAAGATCGATTCAGGCTCAACATTAGGAAAATGGATGCAGGCCTCTGCCCCCCACCCCCCCCGGCGCCATTCTACAATTTGCTAGTACATTCAATTTGTTAGTACAAAAAATAATGGTCTTAAACTGCAACAAGGAAAATTTAGGTTGGATAACAGGAAGAACTGTCTAAATATGAGGATGCTTAAGTATTGGAATTCATTACCTAGAGAAGTTATAGAATCCCTATCCTTGGTAGTTTTTAAGGTCAGGTTAGACAAACATTTATCTGAAATGGTTTAGACCAGTAGTTCTCTGCCTTTCTAGACTTGAGGCATCCCTCAACAGACTTGAGGAACCCTTTGATGGACTCAGGCAACCCTCAGAAAATGCTAGCTCTTAATTTTTACTCCTGCTTTGACTACAAAAAATAATAAAGCAATTCCTGTTGCAAAGAACTCAACAGGTTGAAATGCTTTTAACCCTATAGGCCATGTCTAGATGAGTGCGGCCATGCAGTATGTGGCACCGCAGACATGTCTGTGATGCCACATACTGCATGTTCATTTGTTCTCTGCACTGCAAGGAGCAACATGAGGGGATTTTTTTACCCCTGGATAGCCAGGGTTGAAAAAAAAACATGGAAAAGGAAGTAGAGGGGAGCATGTGGTATCAGTGTGCGCCCCCCAAAGTTGGAGCCTGGCCAGCCAGAGCTGTGCTCTGCTGCCGGCCAGGCTCCATGTGGCAGGATCACCACTGCTGCAGCCACAGGAGGCCCCCAGGATGCCAGGTAAGGCTTCTGGGGCCAGCCCAGTAACCCAAGGGTAACTTGCTGTGTGCTAGAGTGCACATGGCACGGGCGTTCCCCAGAGACAACTAGTGGAGGCACAAGGTATGCCGCCGCTAGTTGTCCCCAGGGAACCAAACATCCATGTACATCTGGACATGGCTATGTATTTCTATTTGATATCTCCAGGTTTTTCCTTATGAATCATATTTGCAAACATACCAATGTTAAGACTGTGTGACACCCCTGAAAGGATCTCAAGGCACTCCAGGATTTAGAATCACTGCTTAGACAGTGATAATCCTACCTTGACTAGTGGGTTGATGGCCTCCTGAGGTTCTTGCCAGCCATACTTTTCTACAATTCTATGAATATTATGACAATGTGGCAAGTTATCCATGTTGCAATCAGAACTGGATTAGGGCCAATGTTAAGACAAACAGTCTAATGGAGATATAATGGAGAAGGTCATTGCATGGCAGAAACAAACAACCTGATAATACTAGCAAATTGCTCGTCAAGCATGATGGAGGGAGTGGGGGGTGGGCAGGGGCAGAGGCCTGCATTGTTCCCCTGGCTTTGGGTTGGGGTTTGGCTTCCCTCCCTTCCCTGTCTGCTGCTTTGGGCCTGGGTTCGTTCCCTCCCCCCACTCCTTCTGTTGTTTTGGGTCTGGTTCCTCCCTGTGCTTCAGGTGCAGGCCCATGCACTTCCCCCCAACCACCTGCCTCCCAGGATGGGGGGGGGGGGCAGGGGGAGGGGAGCAGCAACAGGCAGCCAGTGGCAGCTGGGGCCAGCAGTGGTGGCCAATGGGGCTGTCGGCAGGTGGCTGGTGCTGGTGGCAAGTGGCCATGCTCTGGCCCAGGATAATCCCCCCCTTCCCTTCCCCCCTACCTTCCAGCAGTTGTTTGGGGGGCTGCTCCGGCCCCTGGCTCCAAAGAGCAGGGCCGGGGGGGGGGAGGGGTAGGCCAGCGGCACTGTCCTCGCCTCCCTCTGCATCCCCTCCATTATGGTGGCACTCCAGTTCCCACTGTCCCCCTCTGCTTCCAAGGAGTAGGGCTGGGGGGGTGGTGAGGCCAGCACTACTGGCCTCACCCCCACACCCTGGCCCCTCAATCTCTGCTATCACGGCAGGACTCTGCCATGTGTCTGTTGGAGCACTCTGATTGGCTGCCAAGACTACCAACCAGAGTGCAAATAAAGCATTACAGACAGACAGACTAAGGCTTTTATAATATTAGAATACTCAGGGAAATAGCATTGCATGTGTGGCAAACTGGGTGAGCAAGAAGTATTTTGGGATACAACACAATTAAGAGAGAACAGTTTCAGTGGGCGCATCTACACATGCGCCCCACTGTGCAGTTGGTACTGCACAGTCATTTAGTATTTGCTTTAGCAAGTACAGGCAATCCCTCCTAATGTGGTTTCACTTAGCGCTATTTTGCTATAGTGCTCATTTAAAATTCACACTTGATTCCACCTAGCGCTGAACCAGTTTCGTTACAGTGCTCAGTGAAGCAGTGGTGGTGAGAAGTGGTGAGCGGCAGTGAATGGCCCAGTGGGCATGAGGATGGGGCCCATGCTGGTGCCCTGGGGCTAGTGCAGGGCAGCAGGAGCACAGTGCCTAGCTGGCACGTGGTGCTGGAGAGGCTGGCGGGTGGGGAGAAGCAGCAGTGCTGCAATGCGGTGAGTGGGCAGGCAGGAGTGAGTGCAGGGCCTGTGCCAGTGCTTGGGGCCAGGGTTAGTGGGGGCCCAGGGTGGTGCAGCAGGAGCACAGGGCCCAGGCTGGCACATGGGGCCAGAGTGGCTGGCAGATGGGCGGGGGGGTTGGGGAGAAGCAGTGGCAGTGAGAAGTGGCAGTACCCAATTATCTCTATTTACATTAATTCCTATGGGAAAATGGGTTTCACTTAGTGCGGTTCTGCTTCGGTTTGTCCGGATCCAATTAAGAGCGCTAAGCAGGGTTGCCTTTACAAAATGACTGTGCAGTATCTGCTGGTAATGCGCAGTCCAGGTGGTGCACAGGTCATTTCTGACCCTACTGTGCAGTGGCTCATTGATACTACGCAGTAGAGGCAGTGTCATGGTTAGTGCCTGCTGACGCTATGCCACCATAGCAAGCATCACGAGCATTTCATGTAGATGCACCCAGTGAGACTCAAACCTATGCCCATGAATATATGTATCATACAGCATCCCACCAGCTCCTGCTTCAGATGAAATGCTGCATTACTTTATGGACAGCTACTGGAAGTTGATGATTCAACCTAATAACAAGGTTTTTTGTATCTGGTGACATAGCACAAAGACTGGAGAAGTGAGACTGGATAAGAGAAGTTCTGGGATAATGGGGTCTCTGTGAGCTGAAGATGCTGGTTACAGACCACGTGAAGTTTGTAAAAAAAAAAAACCAATGGACTTTTTGTTGCTAACAAAATGTTTTATCACCACCAGAAATGATGACACGCATATTCAGATGGTATATGAGGAATCAGATTGATTTCATGTTGGCAAGCCAAAGGTGAAAGTTGGGCATCCTTAATTGTAGGACCTTTTCAGATGCAGATTATGGCAGTGGCTGGGGATGGGGGCTAGCAACACTCTCGCCCCTTGAGCAGCCAGCAGGGAAAAGCCTGGGACCATGAAGGCAGACTTCCCTAATGAGAGAGTCCTGTCAGGGCCTGGCCATGACCCGCTCAGCTCAACTCCCTGCAGAAGGGAAGGGAGGGCTGTCCTAGAGCTCCCCAGCTTCTAGGATGAGCCACCGCAGCCATGTGCCTGAATTTCCTCAGTCCAGAGAGAACATCTGTCCAGTTTCCAAACAGTTTAGCCTAGCCAGGTTAGACTAACCTGCAAAGATTGAATCAATTCAGGCTCAGGCTTTTTGAATGTCTGTCCCTAGCCATTAAGACAATATTGACTTACCATCACTATGTTATAACATTAGCCTGACACTTGCGTTATGATTCCTCTCTCTCTTTAATCCACCACTGTGACTCTTACATTTAAGACATTCTGTATTGTGGTAATTGTTAGTGGCAATAAATGCACTGGCTGCTTTAAGAGGATGTTCCACGTAGTAGAATTAGGGGGATGTAGTGTCCTTCCTAATTCCTACACTGGCATTATATTCTGTGAGCCTGGTCTGGATCTAGGGCCACATTTATATTGTTACTCTTCCAAGCCTAGGACCACTGACAAGAAATAAACCTTCATCTGTATCTAGGCCCAAGAATTAGGAAGTCTAGGTGGCTTACAGGGGTCCTAAACATGAGTCCTAGCACTGTTTTCAGGCTCCCCTGAGTAGCCCTCGACCCTTGAAAATCAGTTTGCTTGTATAATGCCAAAATCTGAGTATTTTAGCCTGGTTGTTTAGTGTTTATGACACTGTAATCTGTGACATATAACTATTAATTGTGTCTTTAGTCAAGCTGTACCAGTATCAATATGAAAAAACTTCTGAACTAGATTTATATTAATGTAAATGAATGTAAAATTTGCTCAACATAATTTAGACATGTCAGTGTTACTAGAACTTTTTAAAAAATAGAAATGTTTTGATTCTACTAGTTTCCTCTTTACAGAGTGTTGTAAAAGGACTAGGGTTGGGTATATGACCAATCAAATAAAGTTTAGTCAAATATCAGGCAAAAATTGTAAAACATTGACAATGCAGTCAAATAATACACAACCCCCCACAAATTTTCCATTAAGAAATGTGTCAAAAACAATAAAAAATTATTTCTGTTAAGAAAACTGAAAAAAAAAATTCACTCCCCCAAAAATTGCCGTAATCTTTGACCAGTCAAAAACTAGGCAGTCGATTGACCAGTTTGCCAATCCTAAAAAGAATAAAATCAAACATGATCTAGCAATGTGTAAATACATCAAACCAGTACGTGTTCCAGTGCCAAATATCAAACATTGCTGACGTTTAAATATAATTTTCTAATTAATATTACCTTTGGTCCCATTGGCCCACGTTGTCCAATCTCCCCCACAGGACCCTACAAAAGAGAGCTAAATTTACCAACAAACCAATATAAGATTTCTCTGCAACAATTCGAACAAAAAAACCTAAGTCACAGCCATGTAAAGAAGTCTGCTAGTTGCATTATCAATAAAGGAAATTTGGAATATTAAACAATTTTAGAATATTTTAAAGCCTGATTGACATGTATTGCATGGTGTCTTATCACTTCAATGATAGTTTGCTTATATTTGCTTAATATTTTCTTATAGAGGACACGGAAGCTTTATTTAAAATTACCCAAGTGATGCAGTTTCAAGGTGTTATTTTCAGGCGGTTGCTATTATTTACATACTTGCCTGAAACAAAAGGCTGTCTTCAGTCTGAAACAATATTTTTGCTATGATTAAATCAAAACGGTGTCACTATTTTCAAATCTGTGCTGGAAAAATATACAGTTTCCTATTTTAAAACACGTTTTATGACCTCCTGGCTTCTTGCTGAAACTGCTTCAGTTTGTTAGTGTTAGAGGGCAAAACTTGACAGAGCTATGAATCCCACAGGTATAGTCAGTGGTCTGATGAAAAGTGGTTATACATACACACTGAATTTTTGTAAAGCAATCACTTAGGGTTTATCTACACTGCAGTGATGGTGTCCACAGAACTGAGGGCCTAAGTCCTGTCCACCTGCTTGAATCCTCTGACACCCCAAACCTGGAGAGGGAGTCTTTGGGAGATATGTGGGGCCAGGGGGAAGGGAACAAAGCACATGCTGTGGTTCAGTGAAACAGTTATCTGGGAAAAGAGCAGACCCTGGGTTCTAGCTGGTGCCCTTGCTCCTGCTGAGATGGAAGATTCCTTCCTGTTCTGTCCTCCATCCATTTTGTCAAAATACTATGTTAGTGGTTCAGCTTTGAGAGGAGCATCAGAGAAGGGAGAGAACAATATCCAACCTGTCATATGGTGGTTAGTCGGTTGTGATGGGAAGCAAAATGGGCAGTGCTTCTTCCCCCTTTGAGTGAGACAGGGAGCCTAGAATTCAGGAACTGCAGCATCTAAGTGAATGTTCTCACTCGGTGATTTTCAAACTTCCTGATGTCATGGAAAACTTTCATATCACTTCTTCTGCCACAAAACTCCTAACCCTGTCCTAAAGACTGACATGGAGTCAGGCAGCTCTGCCCCACAATGCTGGTGCACTGCCTCCCACTCCACATCTCCATTGCCCCCAGTCTTCCTGCAGAACGCCTGATGATTCATCATGGAACCCCAGGGGTCTATGGAACAGCATGAAAACCACCGCTGTAGCCTGCTGGGATATGGAGGCAAAACGCACACAGAGAAGGCCCTTTTCTCTTCCTGAGGATACGTCGGACAGTCACTGATTCTGAATAACTCCATTTTCAGGCATCTAAGTCTACTATGTATCCACAAAGGGCATGTGTATGGGCAACAGCTGCTACTGAGCATGCTCCGTTTACACAGCTAAGTAATTATTACATGTGCAGTGCTACACATCCAGGAAAAGAATTCCGTTGGATACATAAGTGCCAAAAATGCCCTCTAGACTGCCAATAACTGGCCACTTGGATAATTAGGGAAGAACAGAATGCCAGCCTCAGCAGTCAGGAAATGACAAACGTAAGATTGCCAATGCTGCCTGACCTCAGTCTCCTTGTGTGCATGCATCAGAATATAGCCTTGGCTGACACTGGAGCACCTAATGCTACAAAAGCAGTTCCTTTTAAATGAAACAGATTTAGAGTGGTTATGTTCTCTAAACAGTGGAGAGCTCACACCCAAGGAGTTCTTAACTGATGCACACCTCCACATGGTGATGGAGGGCATGCCTACAGTGCCTCTGCACCATGCTCAGGACTGCTGCCAAGAAGCACATGCTGCCCCCTTGCACCCACTCTGTGCTCACTAAGTACCAGAAAGAAAGCAGCATAGTTGGTTAGAGCAGCCCTGAACACATACCTGAGCATCACCTTCATACACTGTGCTGTGGGAGTGCTTCTGGGCACATGGGGATGGCACCTCTAATTAGCTATCCTGCAAGTGTGTGAACTGTGGCAAGGGTCACAGCATGGATGCCTTCAGTGTGTCAGGAATAATAAATACTGTGTAATTTGCCTGAGGTGCAGATAAGACCACAGAACATGTCCACATGAGGGCTGTGCTGCCAAATTGCCCACCCTGCCATCTGCTCCTGATCACGTGCTCCAAACAGGAATATAGCAGCAAGGCTTTTCTAGGACCAACCCCAGTAACTACTCTTGGGCAAACTGGAGACCCAGGTCTTGAAAGTGGCTACTGAAGGATGCCTCAGACCAACCTCCCTGGCATGTTTCCAGGTTTGGAGTATGTGTGAGAGTTCGTGGGTGGTGTATGCTCAGACACAGTGCTATCTTTCCGAGATTGCAGATGAGTCACGGGTGCAAGCTTCCCTTACTCATCTGACTGTGGTGTCAACTCTAAAGCCCAATGATGACACTAAGCAAATGAATGGCAGCTAAATATTTAGTTAATGCAGAAAAGACCATATTTTACTATTAATATGTGGGTAGGTTGAGAGGAGATCCCTGAAATTACAGCATAGCCCTTTAGCATGATTAAAAAAGAATCCAGTGCTTGCCACGAAATAAATGTGACATGCTTGCATTAAACCAATTTCTTTATAAAAGGGTGAATTAAAGTTTTGTATGTAGCCAATAGCAACTGCTTTGTTTTTGTTGTTACTAATTACACACAAAACAATTATGTGCAGCTTTCATTTAGCTGTTTTTTGGCAATTTGCCATCCCTTCTAGGGAAAATGCAAAGGAAGCAAATGCAGGGCAAATAGAGACAATACACCTCCTAACAGCTGGTTTTAATTAAAATGTTCTTAGGAGCAGAGTCATTCTTTCAACACGGCCAGAAACTTCTAGAGGTTTTATAGGACATAAATAGCTCACACCACTTTCATGCAATACTAGCAAGTGTCTGGAATCATTTTTATGATTGGAAGGAAGTATTTCTGTGCCTACTTTATTGACCTAAGGCCTTGAAGAGTGAATGCAAAATGACAGGGAGAACAAACTTTCTGAGTTCTGTGCAAAAGCAGTAAGACCTCTTTTTTTTGGCGCTGGTTATAGCACAATGATTTGAAAATTATGTCCGTATTGGAAGCAAAGCTGAGAGCAATGGCATCACTTTTGCAGGTTGGAATGGGCAATTTGCTGCTTGCTAGTTAATGACTTCTATTATTATTTTTGTAATGTGATGGCTTTGACCACTCATTATTATTATTTTTAAAAGGAACATAAAGAAATGGTGCATTTGCTTAAAATAAAACTGATGTCAAATGAATTTTCAGCATTGTGGCTTCCAGCTAGTGAAATATCAGACCACTTCAGCCACTGGCTTTTCAAACTGGCCCCTAGCACTATCCTAGCTCCAATATTCAATATTTTGTGTAGGCTGTCACAATATCTCTGGACAGGTCTCTTCCTCCAGTTATGCTGCTTTATATTAAAGATAAGCCAGGTGCAGAGCTCCTGAAGAGTGAACTCTGCAGTGGAGAAAGTTTGTGGTGATGGAAAACTTATCCTCATTAGGAGGCCTATTCAAAGTGCCTCCTGAGAAGGGTGGGGACATAACCCAGGCAACTGGGAATGCACTGATTCAACATACCCATTTTCAATTTACTGAGGAAGACTCAAAGGGAACTCTGGTGGATTTTAACATTTCCCACCCTGGCAATATTCTGAAACTTGCATTCAAGTGGCTCAATGAACTTAATAATACTGCTGTTTTAAATATTTGCTTGCCTGAATAAGATCTGCAGCCTCAGGCCCCACAGAACCCCATGGGAGCAAAGTTATTCCAAGTAGTATTATTATCGACTTCAAAGAGATTATAGTCACACTGTAAATATTCACTGGATTGTGCAATTGAGATTTGCCAGCTGAAAAGAGCTTTTGCTGTTAATCTTTTTAAAGTTGTTTTAAATCGGAATATTATTTAGTTTTTGAGTTATTTAAGAAAGAACAATTCCTAAAGGAAAAAGAATGAAGAGTCTCAATTAGGCTCTTCTGGGAATCGATTGCAAGTTTATCTTTGTTTTTATTAGTGCACTGCTCACAAAACCAAACAATTAATAGAGCTATCAAACCAGCCACAGAGAGCTGGTTGAATGGTGTAGCACTGCAAGCTATTTCAGTCCTGACCAGAAATTTTTCTATTTTTCTAGTTTCTGGGTGCTTTTAAGAAGAAACTCCCAATTGTACCTACATGTGAAAATGTGCAAATTAATTTTTGTGTGTGACCAAAACCTCTGAATTTATAAGAAGATCTATGATAATGGAAGCCCAAGGCATTCCCTTAGCATGTCATTGTAAGTGGTATGCTGTATTGCTCTGATACTGGTTGAAGTACCACATCTAGGAGGCCATGGAACTACACTTTTCAGAAAGGCTTAACCCTCATGCCCCTTATGCAAGAAATGAATAAAAATTTGGAAATTAAAACAATGTTTTCTTATCACAGGCTATATGAATGCAGCACAGTTCATGGGACATAGCAGTTTAAGAATGTTAGAATTCAGGAAAGCAGTGTTGGAGACTTAAAGAAACAATGGGCTCCTGTACATGTTCAGGGAGGCTGCTCCAACGTGCTGTACTTCTAGTGTGTCAGAACAGACTCAATCAAATCTGCTGGAGCATCATAATTACTGTGCTCCAGCAGACTCCAGCATCATGTACATCAGCATCCCTGCACTGAAAATGGTGGCGGGGCACTTTAAACTAAAGTTCGTTTGATAAGCTTTAGTTCGAAGTGCCCTGCTGCCATTTTTTTACATGTGATGCTCTGGGGGCTTTTAATTAGCATGGCTCTTGGAGCTGCGCTAATTAAAGGGTACACCCCAGCCTCCCAGACCACATCGATAAATGCCCAAGGGTCTGATCCTATATGGTGTAGAAGAGGGAGTACATGGGCTGTCTCTCATCTCCCTCAGTTTGTGTCTTGGAGTTTATGAAGGAGAAGTGGGTATAGTGTAAGCAGATAGGGAAGATGGCCATAGAGATCAATAATTTAAAATGTCAAAGGCTAAAGACTTCACGGGACAAGGGAGACTGAAGCAAGACAAGAGAAGAGGCTTTTAGACTTAGCAAGCATCAAGTCTCTAGACAGAACTTTCATAAAAACAGTAGCCAAGAAATGGAAAGAATAGTAGCCAAATTCCTGTTTCAGATGGTGGACTGTAGCCAGATTGTCCAGAATAAACCAAAAATACTTTATTAGCCAGTTGTAAAATAAACTATCCAAAGGGGGTAGTCAAAGGTTGGTTAATGCAATGGTACAAGAGGATTTAATACCTTATTTACCTGAATCCAAGATAACTTTTCATTCAAAGTGACCCCCCAATAATTAGATTCTAAATTTGTTATAATTTTCCAAGTATAGAACTAACTATTGCAGAGTCATCTTAAATTCATCCCCCGCCCTATTCCAGCAGGGAAAGAAGTAACAGCAGGGGAGGCAGGTGGCAGATGACCCCTGCCCCTTGCACTCCTAACAGCTGTTTCTCCTGTTGCCTGTCCCCCCATGCCAGAGCCCCCTAGTACTTGCCCCCCAATGGTGCCTGCACCCTCTGCCCCCACTACAGTCTCTGCCCCCTTTGCCTCCCACAGCCTCTACCCCCTAACCTCTGCCCACCACCTGCCTCCTACAGCTCTACCCCCCTGCAGCCCTTGCCCCCTGCAGCTCCCCACCATTGAGCCCTGATAATGAGACCTTGAACAGAATGCTTCATGTGTTGACAAAGACTGATTTAATTAATATCATTATATTTTCATTATTATTTTCTATCCCATAATCTAACATTTGACTCACCATTTTGACTATGCATATGCACTGAAGAAAATTTTCCATTGAATTGTACACAATGGGCGCATCTACATATGCTGTTACTGTGCATGAATAAACTGAGCTTATTGCTCTGGAGTGCTAATTGCTCCTGGGTGTACCGTTTGAACATGTGCCCAGGAGAATTAACTCCGGAGCACTAAGTACTGCAGTTTATTCATGTGCAGCATGTGGAGCGGGGTCAGAGCAGCCCCGGCTGGCAAGGGGCCCCAGGGTGAGCTTACCAGCCTGGGGTTGCTGCTCCCAGCTCAATGTGCTGCAGAGGGGCTGGCTGGGGCACCGGAGAGTTTCAGCATGGGGCTGGCAGGCAGCCTCTGCCCTGAAGCATCCTTGTGCCCCAGCCACCAGGGCAGCATCTACACGGGTGCTGCTGCAGATTTTTTTACTCCACAACAGGATAATAAAATAAATTATTTTAAATTATTAAACTAATTATTATTAAAAATTGCTGCAAAATAAATTAGCTTACTCCAGCCTAATAGGAAAGCATGTGTAGATGTCAAGCCATTTACTGCGCAGCTAATTAGTCAACTGCACAGTAAATGTCTCATGTGGACATGCCCACTGATACCTACATCTTTCTCTTGAGTGGTTTCAGGTAAATTGAAAAATTGAAGTCATAAAACTGAATAGCCTGATCAATAGAGTGGTTATAAAAGGGAAGAAAGGAAGGCTCAAGTTGAAAGAGGCTATGTATTCAGGTTTGAGGCAAGACACATTAAGGAACATCATAAGAAAAAAAAAACACTTCACTAATCCTATACATGTTTTAAACTGTAACAGATCAGATAATCAATTAACTAAAACTAAACCAATCAAAATCAGAAGGAAATTAAACTCATTTCTCTGGGAAACATCCTAATATAATTTAGTGCACTATAAACAGAGAGTAACTCAAACCAACCCAGTGAAGTCACTCTAGTCCAGGTGTGGGCAATTATTTCAGCTGGAGGGCTACTTAATGAGTTTTGTGAACCTGTCAAGGGCCACATCTATCTCCCTCTCTCTTTCTTTCTCTTCTCTCTCTGTCTCTCTCTCTCTCCTTTTTCTCTCCTCTCTCTTCTCTTCCATCTCTCTTCCATCTCTCCTCTCTCTCCATTTCTCTCTCTTCTCTGTCTCTCCTCTTCTCTCTCTCTCTGCATCTTTCTCCTCTCTGTCTTCCTCCCTCTTTCCAGAACCCATCCAGAGCTGTAGTTCACCAGGAACCCTGAAGCTCAGCTGTGGACCCAGACAGGGACTTCCACTGTGGCGTGCGGGCGGCGGCATCAGCTGTGGGCACAGCCAGCAGCCCCAATGTGGAACCTGCCAATGGTGTCACAGCTGATGCTGCTGCCCACCCAGTGCAGTGGAAACTCCTGCCTTGGTCCACAGCTGATGCTGCCGGCAGGTTCCGAGTCAGGTCTCCAGACGGGAGCTTCCACTGCACTAGGAGAGTGTTAGCTGTGGATGCTACCAGCATGTTCTGCGCCAGGGCTCTTGAACCTGCCAGCAGCATCCACAGCTGCTGCTGCTGCCTGCTCACTGTGGCAGACGCCCTACCCAGAACCAAAGCTAATGCTACTGCATCAAGGGCTAAAGCTGCTGGGTGGAAGCAGTTCTGCCCACCTGGCACCATGCAGTGGCTGAAGCTGCCAGCCACACACAGGCTTTTCAAACTGTTGGTGGGCTGGATCCATCTCTCAGGCTGTGTTTTGCCCATCCCCGCTCTAGGCATACACCTGTGTGAGTGAGATGCTGGTCCTATATTACTCATTTTCCCTGAAAGAGAGACAAAACAAGACACTGGTACTACATAAACTCTGTGTTATATAATAAGGATGGACTAGTTAAAACACCAACTGCCTTCTAGACAGACTGCATGTAGAAGGGAAGGAATGCATTTTTAAACAAAACAAAGAAAAATAAAAAAAGGAACTAAAAGCTTACATGTGGTCTTCTGGATCCTGGGGTTCTGGGCTCACTTAACAAACCAATGTTCCCTGACCCTTCCATATCCTAAGGAAAAAAAGAAAGAGTTACTGAACACCTTGTTTTGCCTTCACCTCATCTTTTAGCCTTTTATATCAGGAGTTCTTCTTGAACGTTGTAAAACAAAGACACCAAAGAAAAGCCACCAATACCTCAAATCATTCGCCAGAACTTCTTTTGTATCAGTATGCTGCAAGTATTAAATGTAAAGATATTCAAACTTTGTGATAGCGCACTAGTCTTTCTGCCAGTCAAAAACTTCATGAACTGATGGGTTTGTCACCTTACCAGCCTTCCACATTATTTCAGACTGGAAAACAGTTGAACAAAATGAAAGCAACCTTCCTTTTTACAGCATAATTTGTGCTCCTTTTTTATTTTGTCGTTTACCTATCTAATACTAGCACATTGCATTGTGAAGCTGTAAGTGTAATAACTTTCAAAAGCTAAATACTTAAACATTTTTTTCTGGCAACAGAGGTCCTATAGGCATTTTTGCCAAGACCAAGTGTGATGCAAGAATGGAAGATACTTCTTCCTCCTGCAACTGAATGCTGAGCTCCTGCTTGTGATTACTGTGGTTGCAAATGGTGATTCACATATTTGGCTGAAGTGAATAGGAAAATAGTAGGGCTGAAAACAGCAGTGCCCATGTCTGGGAAGGGAAGAGGCTCCATAGACCAAAAAAATACCATGATCATTGGCATTTCCTGTAGCTATTTGCCACTACTTTTATTGGAGGCTGTGAAGACTGCACCATCCTCTCTCAATCTGTTTCCATTTTTTTTTGTACTCTCACTGACACAGCACTCAACTGGGGCAAAACAGCAAGACTGAGTGCTGCTCAGCCTTTTTTCATTTAGTTTTGTTTTCATCTTCCATAGATTCTCAGGACATCAGATACTAAATGGGACTGGGTGAGATTAAGTGCACCTAACTGTTTGATCACATCCCAGGAGGAATGCACAACTTGTGTCTCTTGATGCTTCACCTTGCTTCTACTGGTTTTAACTGGCCTCCTTGTAGCAATCTGTTTTCCTGGAAGAGTATGCCTGCTGTCTGTGTTACACAACATATTGTCATTGCTGACATCCATGTGTTTGTAATAGGTTTACCAGGTTCCTTTGGCAACACAAACTGTTCTTTTGGCAAGCACAAATGCCAACAAACCCTGTCTCCCTCTTCCCTGCTTTGCTGTTCAGTTTTGGCACTTAATTGATAACAGATGCTAACAAGTGCTAAAAGGCCTGTTTTGCAGAAGACACAGCTTTATTGCAATAAAAAGACTGCCAACCAAAAGCTAGTATTGCCCTGCTAAAACTGACAGACCACTCTGAGAGCATACACTGCTCTGTACTCTGACTTAACAGATGGTAGGAGTGGGCATCAAGAAGACTATAGGAACAGTGTATCGAGACTGGGATTACTATCAAGGAATGCATAAATGACAAATATTCCAATCATCCTGGTTTATGAGTAAACAGATACATTTCTGCTGTTCCAGCTGAGAACTGGCTGGCCAAGAACTGTTTGCTGTGATTAGAGTTGGGATACTATCTTCATGCCCTCTGCAGTACAAGATCCAGGATGGCCCACTGTATTGGCAACTGTAAGAGAGAGCCAGAGACTCCTGTCCTGCAGTCTAAGCAGGCTTGTCAGGAGGGCCGCTATGAAAGCAAACAGAATATTCAGATAAGAAGCACCAGCCCAAGAATGAGCAGCCTGGTGAGGGAGAAGTGGCTAATCCTCTTGAACGCAGAAAGTCTGACATCTGGGACCAGTGAGTCACTGGGCACAGATTCTAATGCTAGGAGCTGGATAAAAGCAGGATCAGAGGAGTACCATGGGAGGAAGAGAGTGCCCAGAAGAGCACAGTGAGAGGTGTAAAGTGAGGAGAAAGCCCCGCAGAGAAGCAGAGCCCTCACATTGAAGGAGACAGAGATTGCTCACTGAGGAATCCTGGTAGGAGATCGGGTTCTTAGCTGCTTGTAGCAGAAGGCCAGATGGGGTTTTGCCCAAGGAAGCTTTGCTTTCTTATAGGAGCCAGCTTGTGTGCTGCCAATTGCCCAGACTAGGCTACTTAAGTTAAAGTGACAGCAAACCTTTTGTTAGGACTTACATGTATACAAGGTGGGTGTATGTTTAGTTAAGCTGTTAGCTGGACTTCCAGTTAGTTTTACTGGCAGGACTAATAGGAGTGGGAGGAGGTCTCATCAGTGCCTACAGAGAGCAGAGACAGGGCTATAGAGCCTAGAGCCCAGAGTGGGGTGGAGACCAGGGCCAGGGGTACGTAGTCCGAGAGGGGCAGAGATAAGAGCTCAAGAGAGTAAGCCTGGGGCTGAAGCCCAAAAACCAGGACCAACATAGGTTAAACAGCTCCAGCGAGAGAAAAGGGGCAGAGGCCAAGAAGGCCAAAGCTCCAACAGGGAAGTAACTGAATGATATCACACGTGAGGCATGGACACGGCTGTAGGGGAGGTTGGAGGTCGTGAATAGACACCAAGGCTACCAGCGCCTTAAGGCCCCTGGGACTGGGTTAACCAGGAACAACAGGTATGTAGGCAGGATAAGTGGTTTCTTGGGGTCCTGGGCAGCCTCTCGACAACTATTTTCACCCAAGAGACATCAAAGTCATGGCAAAAGGAGAGAGGAGAACCAAGGAACCAGTTAAGCAGGGATCCAAGGTCACCAAGGGGTGCTATTATGCATCATGCCCCATCCTGCTATAGTAACCCGGTTCCAACTGTCAACAGTGGCAGAAATTGCTACTGCACTGACCAGCTGCAAATTCCCTGTGTAGGGAAACTTACAATTGATGTACAGCGGTGAAGTTGGATCCCAGATTAACTGCCCATGGAGTGCCATGTGAGTAGAGGGTGAGGGTAAGGTGGTACATGCTGAGGCTCCATTTACTCCCAGATGGATATATAGTTATTTGTGGATTGTAGCCACCTGGCACAAATCAGAGCAGTTTGTAGCTCTTAACACATGCTGGGGTTTGGACCAAGGTTATGCGTAACTGGTTCCCTGGCTGTCCTCCCTATTTCCTGAGCCAAGTGGACTTTAGTGCAGGGAAGAATTTGAGCTGGAATCTACACCGAGTCTAGATGAATGCAATGGAGTATTTGTATATATTATGTTTGGTTCCCAATTGCATACATGCTGGCTCTGATTTTTTAAAAATGCGAGAGATGTAAGCAACTAAGGTACTATTTGGCATAAGTAGGGTACCAGAATTTGTTAGTAAGCAAGCAATGGCAGTTGCACAACCTCTGCATTTAGAGTAGTCAGCAGGGTGAAAGAAAGGAATAATAACAGAAGCTGAAGGAATTGCATCTATTTATTTCAGATTAAATTGATGGATTTTAAAACCACCATGTTATATTGGCCACATTGGGTGCATCCAGACCAGTGCGCATGTGCCTCTTGCAGCATCTCAAACCCCTCTGAGATGCCGCAAGATGCATGTGTTGGAACAAAAAAACATTCCCCATGCTGCAAATTTGTAGCATGGGGGCAAACTTAGACCCTGGATATCCAGGGGTCAAAAAAAAAAAGTGCTGCGAAACAGCAGACTAAGGCACAGTCCCAGACCATGCCCTGAAGCAACCGGAGGCTCAGTCCTCCACAGAGATGGTGGGGACATGTTGGGGGAGGGGACCATGTCGGGGGGGCTGCCTGGCCCCAGTCCCTGATCGCTCCCCTGCTGGGTCCCAGCTCCTGGATTGCTTCCCCCATTCTCCGATTGCTCCCCTGCCCAGTCTCCGCTCTCCGATCGCTCCCCTGGATAGCCCCCGCTCCCCAGTTGCTCCCCTGCCCAGCCCCTGCTCCCTGATCACTCCTCCTCACAGCCCCCTTTCCCCAATCACTCTCCTACCCAGCCCCTGCTCCCCAATTGTTCCCCTGCACAGCCCCCGCTCTCTGATCACTCCGCTGCCTGGCCCCACCCCCAGCACAGCCCACACTCACCGGCAGTAGCAGCGGTGGTTGGGGACACTCAGGGCCTCATGGCAGAGCCCCCCTGCACAGCATGGGAAGCGGGGGGCAGCAGGGATTGGCCTCAGCCACCTGGCACCCATGCTGCCACATGACATGGGTGCAGCTTGGCTTGGCAGGGTCCCGTGCTGCGCCAGGCACTGTCTGGCAGCTCTGGGCTGCTCCCGTTGTCCCCTAGAGCCTGGCACCACTCAGCCCCAGTGACCCTGAGCTTCCAGATAGCCCGTGGCACCACATGGCACCCTGCCAGCTGGGCTGCATCCTGGCAGTGGCAGCTTGGATGCCAGGCAGCCAGAGCTGATCCCTGCTGCCCTTTACTGTATTGACGGATGCTGCTATAGCCGGTAAGTGTGGGGACACTGGGGCCGGGCAGTGCAGCCATCAGGGGCTGGGACAGGCTGGGCGAGTGATGGAGGGTGACTGGGGTCTGGGGCTGGGTGGGGGGCCATGGGCCCTGAGGGGCTGGGGGGGTTGCCCCTGCAGGGGATCATGAGTTCCCTGTTGGAGGACTTTGTCCCCTGTTGAGAAGCTGTAGCCCCTTTTTTTTGGGGGGGGGGGGGGGCTGTAGCTCCCGTTGAGTGGCTGTGGGCCCCTGTTGGGGGACTGTGGCCCTGTGCGGATGCAGCCCATGAGCTGCGTGGGGGCTTCACCCTGTGGGGGGCAGGGGACCCTCCTGATCAGCCCCCCTATATGTCCCCCCACAATCCACATATCCCCAAACCACCCCCACAGACCCCTCACCCACATATCTGGCCCTGTGGGTCAGGAGTGAGGGGACTGGGGTGGGGGGGCAGGCTGTGGGTTGCAAGTGTGGGGCTAGGGCAGGGGAAGGGCACTGGCATATCAGTGCTACTCAGCGCTGCACATCCTGGTGAGCAAAGGGGGTAGGGGCAGCTCTGATTTTTCTATGACAAAAAAGCCAAAAAACAATGCCAAACTGTATAGATATTTAGAACTGATTTTATTATGATGATAGAGGCATGGGTAGGCTTCCAAATTGCTTTAAAGTTGTAAATATATCAATAAAACATTGCCTAACTGATTTGATCTCTCTCTCTCTCTCTCTGTGTATATATATATATGTGTGTGTGTGTGTGTGTGTGTGTGTGTGTGTGTGTGTGTGTGTACACACACGCACACGCGCCACACAATGTCTAGTGGACTTTTGTTTTACTTGCAGAAGAACATGGATTTTGGGGTATCTTAAAGACTGACTTTGGGATTTTTTTTATCAGGGATTTTGCAGTTTTTTAAATAGGGAACACCTCTATTCCTGACAGTGTAGCAAGTGGCAGGACCCAGGCAGAGGAGCCTGCTCAGAGCTTGCACCCAGGACCCAGCTGGAGGTGGCTGACCTCCTGGCCACTTGGGGCCACGAGGACTTGCTTTAATAGTCCAAAGCAGGCCACCACACTGAGAACATCTTCCGGGCAATAGGTGCCCAGGTGGCCAAGCAGTGGCACACATGGCAGTAGTGCCACACAGCTGCCACAGCCCACTGCAGCTGGCCCAGATGCCTCTAATGTCCATGCAGTCCCCATCTGGGTCTGGCAGGAGTGCAGCCTTAGGGCCACGTGCTGTTGCAGGTGGCAATAGGTCACAGCCAGGCAGCAGCCCCCACTGCTAGACTGCTGCAGTGAGTAGAGGGAGCAGGGAACTCTCAGGGCTGCTTCAGCAGTCCAGCTGGCACAAGCGGTAGTGTCCCCAGGTATCAATTGGCCAGGCCCCAGAAACTCCTGAGAGTGAGTAGCCCTGAGCTACTTGCCAGAGCAGCCTTTTATACTGCTGGGGACAGTGCAGGTGCTGGCCCCAGCCTCTAGCTCCCCCTGGCTGCAGATCCGGGAGGAGCCAGGCAGGGTTATTTTGCCCCAAGTGGCACAATTTGCTCCACACCAAAGTGCATGTCTGGGCATGTGCACTGAAGCAAAAAGCCCCGGCTCAAATTTGCACTGCTTCTATTTGAGCTGCTGCAAGTGCATGTGCCTGCATGTGTGGACACACCCATTGTGGCCACCAGTTTCAAGCAAACATTGTTTATTTCTCATATAATATTCTTTTTTGTTACTGTGCTGTGCTACATTACATTCTATGAGGTTAAAAGAAAATAGCACCACAGTTTGAAAACATCTCCTGAATGAAAAAGCGAAAGAAGAGATGAACACTGCATAAATAAGTACAGAGAGAGAGGAAAACCCACATATATAAGCTAAATGACTACTCTGGTTAGCAGAAATAAGAATGTGTAAACCCTGATTTTCTCATTTATGCTTGCCAGCAGGGCAGCACAAGGTAAACTGCAGTGTTCTGAGATACAACTGCAATAAAACATTTTCAAATGAAGGGTGAAATTGAACCTAAGGTGAGCCAAACTCAAATTTTAAAATGGAAGTTGCTCTTTATGCCTCAATAAAGTGTAATGGCTCGAAATTTTTTGTTTTTTTTTTAATAAGAGATGATTCCTATTGAATCTTACAAAGCATGAGTTCACTATGGAGTTGCTGCATTTTGTATCTAGGATGACAGTATATGAAAACTGGCATCTAACACAGAACCTGCAATTCACTGTTAAAGCATCCTGGGTGCATCTACATATGATGCTTTACTTCAGAGCTAACTAAAATTAGCTCCACAGTAAAGAATCATCATCTACATGTGCAGTGCTATTAGGCTGCAGTAAACTAATTAACTCCACTGTAGGATAGTACTCCCTAACACAAGAACTATCCTACAGCAGAGTAGTTATGTGTGGCAAAATGCACGTGTACACTGTGAAGGGGCTGGCTGGGACATGAGGGTACTACAGTGCGGGGGCTGCCTGCTGGCTAGCCCCTCTCCAGAATGCTGAGCCAGAAGGGAACAGCTCTGGGCTGGTAAACTGACCCACCAGGGCTGTGCTGCCCTGGCTCAACATGCTGCAGTCCTGGGCACACATGTAAACACTGCACCAAAGAGCAATAAACTCTGGTGCAAATTGCATTAATATCATGTGGAGACATACCCACTGGCAGGTATTGCTGCATATTTAAGCCCAGATTATAAATTATTTACACACAAAAATAAAATACTAAAGCCACTATGATATTAGTGCCACAGGAGTTTTAGCCTATAGTATAACAGCTCTGAACACTAAAAGCAGAATTCTATTTCACTTAGTACAAGACCAAAATGCAATATGAAATTAACCCTGAGTTAACTGAATTTTGTCACTTTTTCTCCTGTAGCAGGAAACTTGGTGTTCCTCCTAATTTAAGGGCTGGCAGGTGGGCAGAGAAACAGGTGGCAGGTATGGCCAGAGGCAATCAGGGGCCACATGACTAGGGAACGGGCTGGGCTTAGACTGCATATAAGCACAGGCCCTGAGTGGAGCCAGCAGGAAGATCCTGGAGGCTGCTGGAAGAACACCATCTCAGCAGGAGGGATGCAGCTACTGAGTGTCACTATGGAGAATACAGCTGAAGCAGTCTGGCCCTGCTTCTGCCAAGGAGAGAAGCTCCCCAGAGGGGAAGAGTTACCTGAGGGACCCTGAACCAGAGTGGAAGAGTGAGAGCCCAGAATGGAGGCGGCCCCCAGAGTATGGGCTGCTCTGAGGGTAAGGAGGTTTTCTTCTTAAAGTGGCAGCATACTTTTGCTTTCATAGTATTTCTTTGCCCAGAAGGGAAGATTCCTTTTGTAGCCAGAGGGCTTACTATATGATTAAGTTATACTGATGATTTGGGTTGGGAATGTGAGGGGTGGTCTTTGGAGGTCCCATTAGTGCCCTAGGGGCAAATGGTTGCCTTGAGCCCTGCTGAGGAGAGGCTCAAGGCAGAGCAAGCAAGAGGACCCGAGAGCAGGGCAGAGCTTGCAGCTAGAGGGTTCAGCACTTGAGACAGGGGCCAAGGGCCCAGAGCCTGGGCAAGACTAGAGCTGGTGCCTAGATGCCAGGTCCAATACAATGGGCCTGGGCTAGAAGGCCTAGCAAGAAAAAAGGGGTGGACATTGAAAAGGCCAAAGTCCTAACAGGAGAGGGACAGTACAGTGACACCTGCAAAGCATGGAGCATGGTGTAGGGAAGGATGGAGCCATGCAATGAGGCCTTAAGGCTACAGGTGTTCTGGAGGGGCACAGACATGTAATTAGCCCTTAAGGCTTATAGGTGCCGTAGGCAGGCTGAAAATGCCTATACAGCCTAAGGGCAGGACTGAGGCCAGGGCTGTTCAGGAGGGACCTGCTGGCTATTAGACAGAGTAAGGCTCGCTTTAGGACTATTGAGGCAACTTCCCTTGCAGTACAATAAGAACATCAAGGCATGGCAGGAAAGAAGGAGGGGAGGGTACCCTAGAGGCAGAGCAGGGCACAGGTTACAGAACCACCAGAGGGTGTCACGGCCACTACTGGGACCCCCCCCATTCCCTATCCTTTGTAGTTAAACACTGCTTTTCATTTAGAAGCACTACTCCCTGCAGGCCCTTCCCATCAAGCTGAAATAAGCTGTTGCTTACAAAATCTTTTGAATCTCGATTTAGTTGGTCTATAAGGTGCATCTCTACCCTGCCTTCTAGCTGACTTTAAACTAAGACAGCTAAATATCTCTCTCTGATTCGGGCACGGTGTCTTATATCTGTACAACAGGACTGATTGTGTAGTTTTAGGAACAGATTATACCAGGACTGTTTTATTGGAAGCTAATGGATTGCATGTGGCCCCTGAGAATTTAACCTGCAGCCCTTGGGCTCCTGGGCTGACTGCCATTCTCTTCACACTGCTGTCCTGTGTTGCTGCTGTAGTCTCCAGGCTCTCCCTCCCTCCTCCAGCTTCTGCTGCTTGTCCCCTCCCTGAGGGCAAGGAAGGGTAGCCAGCAGGGCTGAGGGCCTTAGGGAGACCCTGTGCAAAAAGGAGGTGCTAGTACAGTGCAGCTGGAGTTGCTCCTCAAATGGCAAGTGTCCATGTAGTGCAGTGAGGAGGGACAAATAGCATGGTGTACAATCCGGAGCCCTGTGGTCCTTGGCCACTCAGAACTTGGAAAATTGTTAGGTAAGGCCTTTTATGGGATGGTTTAGATAGGGAAGGTCCTGTCTCAAGCAGGGAATTGAACTAGATGGCCTCTGGAGGTCCCTTGTAGTCCTACTTTTCTATGATTCTGTTATCCTCTCTGGATGTGTATGTGACCCCATTATAGGAAGGTGGAGATGTCTGTACAATTCTGGAGGACAATCTGATCACTAAACTTTCATATGCATGTTACTTAGAGAAATAAACTACCAACATATTGTAATCAAATATATGGCCAAATTCCACTCAGAAAAATAATAGTAAGCCGTTTACCTGGAGGCTGGGAAGAAATAAATTAAACCTAAACAAAAATGTCACAAGCAATTTTTAGTGTAAAGCTAAAGGAATCTTTTTGTGATCAAATTCATCTTAAATAAGAAACATAAAAAGTAGTGCTGGAAGGGACCTCAGAAGCTAACCCCCTGTTCAAGGCAGTATCACTTCTGTATAAACCATCCTAGAAAAATGTTTGTCTAATCTAGTCTTAAAGCCTTTGTGAACCACCCCCTCACAAAACCAGAGTGCTGGTGATAGCTGATGAAGTAGGTTCTTGCCTACAAAAAGCATGCCTTGAATCTCTATAGTCCCCAAGAGGCTACCTGCACTACCTTCTGCCTGCTTATTTCTGACTAACATGAATTATCATCTCTATCTTCAGAATCAACAAGTAACAATCATGTTGTCCTCCCTTTTGTCACAACCCAAAGTTGTGGTTTTGTTTGTGTGTGCTTCGGCACCGCTAAATTATTGTTCCCGCCCAAATTGTAGCTTTCTTTGCACGGTAGAGTTCTCTGCTGCAGGAGAGAACTCTGGTGCAACGGGGGATTTCCCGCCAATTTGCAGCTTCTTTGCATGGTGCATTTCTTTTGCATCTCAGAGATGTACGGTGCAAAGGAGTTCCCACCATTTGTATTTAGATTCACGCCACATTATTGGCCGGTTCTAAATGTAGGCACACGTGGCGGCTAGCTATTGGCTTGCTAGCCGTACAAAAGGCTTGAGTGGTTTCCGCCCAAGTTGGAGGACTCCACGAACATCAGGAGGAGGAGACTTCACCCAGTGCGAAGATCTCTAAGCACTGTGGATCCTTACGGACCCAACGCTTTTCTCAAGCAGGCAATAGAGGCTTAACAATTGAACCCACGGAGCTTTAACTACTCCAGAGGGGGGAACAAAAGAACGAACCGCCTCTAGCCTCTCCCCGTTGCCAAGCGCAATCCAAGATGTATCCCTTTCCTGTAAACCCAATTTTCGAACCCACGGAGCCTTAACAACTCCGGGGGACCAGGGAACCGAACCGAACCCGCAGAGCCTAAACAACTCTGCGGGAAAGAATTGCTGAACCCGCAGAGCCTAAACAACTCCGTGGGAAAGAATTTGTCGTAGTCCTCCAACGAGGATTTAAGCGGAGCTGCACCTGGAAAGCTGTCCAGCCTACACCACTACCATCTTTGGGTGTAAGTAAATAATCTTTTCAATCAACCACTACGCGTTTGTGACTAATTCTAGCTCGCCACCGGTTTTCTCCGACCCCGCATGCCTGGGCTGCTGGCCACAGCCCGCGTGCGCAAAGACGGGCCGCGGATCGCCCCTCCCAACTCGCACTTGGCAGCAGGATCGGGGCCCGGCCCGCACACCTTTGAAGCTAATAGCCTTGTACATACAATTAATCATCCTTATAGGACAGTTACCTCAAATCCAAAGCCATAGCCTGGGCCAGGGGGTCCTGGGAGTCCTGGTGGTCCAGGTTTCCCAGGCTGTCCATCAGCACCTGCTTCACCTTTTAGACCTGGTGCTCCAGTATCTCCAGCATCTCCCTAAAGCAAAAGGAAATGGCACAACATGACACAACATGAAGTTAGCACATCTACTTGTCCATATAAAATATAATTTGTTTGAATCAAAATCATTGACTTAATGAGGCCGCAGAATAATACTCTTTGGGACTTCTAAGCTCCTTCCTTCCAAACACCGTTCAAATACAAATACATTAGGCTCCATAACATATCCAGGAGTTACACACTATGCTAATTTTATAGATAGGAAAGTGAGGCGGTATAGTTCTAAAGTCTGCACCAAACAAGTCACCTGATCCTGACACAACAGCTTGGAAACCAGAGCTGGGAATAGAACTCAGGTCTACTTATTCCTAAACTCCGTGCAAAAATATAAAAAATAGGGACATTTCATTTTGTTAAGATACTTTATCTTGACTTTTTTTCAACTGCTTTGAAAAAACTTGTAATAGGTATAAAATTCTGATTAAACTGTACATAACATGAACTTGTTATAAAGAAACAACCAACCTTTGGACCAATGGAACCAGAAAGACCTGGATCACCCTGTAAAATAAAACCAAATCTCACTTATTTGGGTAGGATATAATTAGTTAGGAAGCAAGAACATGGGCATACACTCTGCTTAATTCAGATTTTGGTGAATACCTTACATATTTGTTGATGTCATGATACAATAAAAGCTGCTGGTTAAAAAAAAGCAACCCACAATTGAGTAGGTAACAGAGAAACATGATTTGAATTTCCAGTATGATTCACAGACAGAAAGCAGTCCAATACTGTGGTGCTCCAAGTACAGCCTACAGGCCAGATCCGGCCCACAGAGCTGAGTCATGCAGCCCATAGGGCTCCCAAAGGGTCCAGAAATTTGCCAGTAGGGGATTGGTGCCAGTGTTAATTGTCACAGCTCTGGAAGCTCTGTGGCAATTAACCCTGCCATCCCTCTCCCGCCACCAGATTTTTGACCCATTAGGCATCCTATGACATGGCCCCACATGCTGGATTAGGCCAGCATGCAGAGCCAGTCCACAGACCTGGCACCTGGTCCTAGACCCAGCATGGAGTCCTGGACCTGGTGTGCAGACCTGGACCCACATATTGGATCTATCCCACAGTCTGGCTGTGTCCCACTCATCCAGCTTGTGCACTGGAAAAGCTGAGCACCACTGGTCTATTACCTTAATTAGTTTTCTAGTACCTTAATTCAATTTTCAACCTTTTTTGAGCAATGTACCCTTGGCGGCTGGTTAAGGAGCTGCGGTGGGGGTATCAGCAGCTGGTCGTGGAGTGGAGGTGTGGGGGGCACCTGCACATGGAGCAGTGGCACTGGGTGGTGGATGGCAGCAGCAGCCGCTGCATGCAAGCTTCTTCCCTATGTCCGGCCTGCAGAGGGGCGCTGCTGCTCTTGCCCTGCCCCAGTCCTGCTCCTGTGAGGCAGTGGCGCTCTGTCCCCGCCCACCCGCATATACCCATGGAACCTTTCAAAGTACCCCCAGGGGTATGCGTACCCCCGATTGACAACCCCTGGTGTAGACTTTAC
The DNA here is from genome assembly GCF_030867095.1 of Alligator mississippiensis. NCBI lineage: Eukaryota > Metazoa > Chordata > Crocodylia > Alligatoridae > Alligator > Alligator mississippiensis. The sequence continues at coordinate 80,927,929 of NC_081828.1, read as the reverse complement.
AACTCTGGAACATAGAATCAAAACATCAAATGTCTAATCCTCATCCCACGGAAGGAGCAGGATATAATTCAAAGCACGCTGTAAGTATGGCCAAACCCAACAAGATTTTTAGAGAAGTTCTTATGGCTGCACTGTCTCAGTTTTGCACATATCTGATCTCTGATAAATCTCTCCTTGTAAGAGACAGAGTGGCCTTAATTAAAAAGAAAATGAGAGAGGGAGTTACCAGATTTTTCCTGAAGTCATGTATTCTGATACATGCACATAGACTACTAACGCCAGCCTGCCAAGGTACTCTGCAGTGGATTAATAGGTTTCTGTTCTTTCCTATTCAGCTTTCGTGGAAGAGACAGAATCTTGTCTCTATCTCAGCGTCTCTCCTCCCATCCTGTTGTCTTCAAATTCCGTTTACAGAATAGGAAGAAACCCACAGTATGAAAAGAGTTCATTTTAAAAATCACACTGGGCCTAACTGACTTAATTGTAATAGCTAACATATCCGATCATATCCTGCAGTCCTTACTCAAGCAGTCAAAGGAAATTCTGCCTTCATAAGGGGTGAACAGAAAGAGTAAGTGGCAATAGCAAAAGAACAACAGCAAAAATGAATTATTTATGTTAAAATAACCACAGACAGCATGTAAAACTTCCATCCCACAGATGGGCTCTTCAGTACTGTTCCCAGTTACCTACCATATTTACTTGAATACAAGACAAGGTTTTTTATCCCAAGCAGCACAAGGGGAAAATTGCCTCATCTTATATTTGCATAAAAGGAAGCCTCATTAGATATATTGTCTATCACTAAGCTGCTGTCAAAAGCAGCATGTGCTCAGTAATGGAAACCAACCATGAAGTTGATTAAATGCAGTCAACACTAAGCTTTAGTATAAAACAAATGGCCCATACCAGGCAAACAAACTGATGGAAGCTTTTTTATTTTTTAGCAGCTTCTACGTGCAAGCTCCAGGCCTGGAAGCCTTGGAGTTCAGGTGCCCCCTAGTCTTGCTTGCTCCTAGCCAAAAGGCTGAGAAGCAGCTAGGAGAAAAGCATGAGAGCAGTCCCCGATTGCGACAACATTTATTTTTATATATGTATTTCATTCCAAGGGCCAAATCAGCCAAATCAGTTCCAAAATTCAGTTGGACCCAATAGTTAAGTTCCAAATTCAACTGAGCAGAGATCAATTTTTCAAGTCTGTGTGGCTCTACTGGACAAATATCCTCCCTCTCAGACTCATCAGTCTTGGGCTATGGATACTCTTTAAATCTGTGACAGGCATCCTATGTGCAAGTCCCATATCTGGAAGCCCTTGGTTTCAGATACCCACTAGTCTTACTTATTCCTAGCAAAGAGGCAAAGGAGCAAGCCAGGGGGAAAACATAACTGCAGTCCCCCATTACCATCTCCAGATTGTACCTGCAAAAAATTGGCTAACACATGCTGCTTTCCCTTCCCCCTCTGTTGCTGCTTTACAAACTGCACTCACATAGGGTTGTGTAAACACACAACCTGTCTGGCACTCCCCATCTAGGGACCCTATCTAAATCACAGCAGAAGCTTGCAGCGCAGTGGCACCTTTAATGTTGCACTTTTCACCATGTGCCCCGACCCAGCCACTGAGTGGCTGACAGATAATGACATGGTTTTTGCCTCTTGGTCACACAGTGCTGGGCAGGGTGCATGGCAAAAAGAGCAAAATTAAAGGTGCTGCTCCGCTGCAAACTGCTGCAATTTAGGTAGGTCTCACTCCCATCTCTCTTGCTTTATACAGTTCTGTTCTGGCTAGACTTTATTTTTTTGCTTTCCAAAAAGAACACATGTATTTCCCTTTGTCCTTTCACTAACTGCCACCACGACACGTAAAACACAATTCTAGTGTCCAGAATGATCAGCAGTAGCACTGCCTTAACTGCTGCCACTTTTCTAGCAAAGGACAGTCACCCACACCCATAATACTTGTCATACCCTCGCTGTCACCTTTTCCCACGCTTTATGTCCTTTCCCTTATGCCTCAACTGGGAACCCTAAAATTTTGATCTCTCCCTCCACTACTTGTAGTCCAAAACTTTTGGTCTTCTAGTCCCAAAGGCACCTTCCAGTAGTCCTTTGTCAGGTCTAATGTTGATATATAGCAGGCCTATCCTATTCTTTCTACCATCTTATTAATCATGGGCATGGGGTAAGCAGTAAATTTCACCAGTGCATTCACTTTTCTAAAATCTATACAAAGGTGAATATCCCCATCTGGTTTTGGTATGATTATTATTGGGCTTTGCCTTTCACTATGGGATTCTTGGATTATGCCCCTTCTCAACATGGTTTCCATTTCAGTTTTTCCTTGCCTTGGAGCTGCCCAGGATTCTTCTCCAGGACTCCTGAACTACCTAGCCTGTGGGCATCCTAATGCTATGCATGGCACCTTTGGCTTCCCCTGAGGCTTCCTGAAACACATCTGGACATTTTTTCACTGATTTAACTGCTTGTACCCATTGCTTTTCAGTCAGCTGAGATCCTAATTCAACTTCTTTCATCCACTTCTCCCAGTCTTGCATGAAGGGTCCCTGCTTGGGCTCATCTGGATAGGGGGCAATCCATAATGCCTATCTCTTGCCAAGGCTTCAACAAATTTATATGCTAGATAGACTGCCTCATTTTTCACTTGTTGGGCTGATAAACTTCATAATCCACTGGGCTCACTTTGTGTGTTACCTCATAGGGCCCTTGCCATCTTGCCAAAAATATTAATTGTCCAAAAGCAATAGGAGGACCCAGTGTCCAACCTCAAATTTACTTTCATGGATTTTCTTGTTATACTGGGCTTCTTGGTGGGCTTGTGCTTCCCCCACACTGCCTTTATGGATAAGCCCACACCTTATTCAGTTTTCCCCTTAGTTGAAGAATGTCTTTCACTGAGTTCTTAGTCTGGTGTAGTTATTTTTCCCAACCTTCCTTCATCAACTGTAAGATGCTACAGGGGTGATGACCATTTAAAAGTGTGAAAGGTGAAAACCCCAGCAAAGCTTGTGGGGCTTCTCTAATGGCAAACAATAAGGATTACATCATATGTTCCCACTGTTGGGGTTCTTCAGCTACAAACCTTTTCAACATACTCTTCAGGGTCCTCTTGAAGCACATGTCTACTCCATCAGTTTGAGAATGGCATCCATGGATGCTTCTCAAGCAAATCCCAGGACATCATTCTCCCCTTGTACTCAGCCTTGATGAGGCCACAGCTGGAGTACTGTGTCCAGTTTTGGGCTCCACAATTCAAAAAGGATGTGGAGAAGCTTGAGAGAGTCCAGAGAAGTGCCATGCGCATGATCAGAGGTCAGGAAAACAGACCTTACGATGACAGGCTGAGAGCTATGGGGCTCTTTAGCCTGGAAAAGGGCAGGCTCTGGGGTGATCTGATGGCCACCTATAAGTTTATCAGGGGTGACCACCAGTATCTGGGGGAACGTTTGTTCACCAGAGCGCCCCAAGGGATGATGAGGTCGAACAGTTATAAACTACTGTAAGACCGTTTCAGGCTGGTCATAAGGAAGAATTTCTTTACTGTCCGAGCCCCCAAGGTCTGGAATAGCTTGCCATCGGAGGTGGTTCAAGCACCTACATTGAACACCTTCAGGAGAAAATTGGATGCTTATCTTGCTGGGATCCTATGACCCCAGCTGACTTCCTGCCCTTTGGGCAGGGGGCTGGACTCGATGATCTTCCGAGGTCCCTTCCAGCCCTAATGTCTAATGTCTATGAAATGTATGAAATCTATGAAACTGATGGCTTCAAATGCTTCAATCCTAAGGTTCTATAGACCTCCCCAGACACTCGCAATGTAAGATTAGTCTCAGGATCAGTGAGTACTTCTTGAGGGAGCCCCACACACCACAAAATCTTAAACAATTCTTCCATCACCTTAGTGGCTGTTATAACTTTCAAAGGTACTCCCTCCGGGTAGCAGGATATGTAGTCCACCAGCACTAAGATATACCGGTACACTGTACTACTTTTTGGGAATGGCCCCACAACATCCACCCCTAACCTCTCAAATGGGGTGTCAATTAATGGAAGGGGCACCAATGGGGGCTCTGGGCAGCTGGTGGTGAGACCATCTGACACATTGGACACAAAGTACAATACTGTTCCACCAACTGGGACACAATAGAGCAGGACCTCAGGCAACTAAAAGCGGATATTATCTGTCTTCAGGAACATGATCTGCCCAGTTCTAAAGACTATGCTTTGTTTAAGAAACACTGGCAGCATGGACCTTCATTCTGGTCTGGAGCCAATGGTGATCTGGCAGCAGGGACTGTGGTCCCTCTGAGGGGAGACAGAGTGCGCCCCCTGCAGCACAGAGAAATTATTGCAGGCAGGTAATTGTAAATCCACTTGGAAACAGAGAGGAAGATTTAACCTCCTAAATGTGTGTATACCAGCTAACAGAACAGCAAAGTACACCTTTCTTAAAAACTTGACAGTTGTGGTACCCAGCACCTGGCTAGTGGTGATCACAGGAGATTTCAACTGCATCATCAACGAGGGAGACAGAACAATTGGAAGACAAAAAAGGCTAGACAGATCCTCCAGGCTGCTGAAGCAGTTTATCTGTGAACACAGTCTGTTAGATGCAAGCAAAGAAGCCCAAGGACCCAGGGGAAATTTCACATGGATAGACCCTTTGGGTCAATCAAAATCACGCATAGATTTCATCCTCCTCCCCAAGGCGTGGAAAGTACCTAAACCTGAATCTGCACCTGTCTGCTTCTTGGACCACTGCCTCCTGACAGTGAAAGCAAGGAGGCAGCCCAAGAAAGGCAGAGGAATGTGAACTCTGAACCTGAGCCTTCTGGACAATGAAAAGATGCAGCAGGAGTTCAGGCAGCACTATGCAGGGTGGAAAACCCTCAGACCCAGGTACCAGAACTACATGGAGTGTAGTGGTGGGCCAGCATGAAAGAAAGAACAAGAGACTTCTTCCAGCAGGCTGGAAGGAAGTGAGCCTGATTCCAGAGAAAACAATGCAAACAGCTAAACTGCAAGTTGCAGAGCCTGCACAAACAGGCAGCTGGGGGTTAGGAAGTAAGGGAGGCCATGCGGGAGGTAAAGAGCCAGATTGAAACCTGGTACAGAAAACAGGCCAGGAAGGGCCCCCTGGGTGAAGGAGGGAGAGGAGTGGTCTGCTTATTTTAGCAGGTTAAAGAAGGCAAGAAGGAAGCCATGACCAGTCTGGTAGACTGAGTGAGTGTGGAGCACTGGTCAAACAAGGGGATACTGGAGACAGCAGTGGCTGTCTACTGGGAGCTGTACACTGTGCGCCCAGAAGACTTGAGGCCAGGTAGGATGCCTGCTGGAGCTTACCCAGGTCCTTGGGGAGGAAGACAGTCAGAAGCTGGTGGAGGAATGGATTCAGGAGGAGATCAATAGAACTCTTCACCATTTCAAGAAGAGTAAGACTCCTGGGGCAGACAGCCTGCCCAAGGTCTCTATGTGACCTTCTGGGACCAGGTGGGCCTGGACCTGCTGGAGGTCTGTAAAGAGCACCTGCAGGAGGGCCATCTGGGTGTCTCATAACCCTTCTTTATTAGAAGGAGGCAAGAGATAAACTAAAAAAAAATGGAGATCCATAATGCTTCTGAGCTTCAACTATAAGATGATAACCAAAGTCTTGGCTGAGCATTTTAAGTCTGTCACAGGTGCAGTGATCCATGAGGACTAGTCATGCACAGTGCCTGTGCAGTAGATCCATGGAACCCTGCTGCAGCTACGAGATGTACTACAGTACCAACAGGGAGAGAGATGATTGAAAACAGCTGTGCTGAACCTTGACCAGGAGAAGACCTATGACTGAGTGGTCCACCAATTCCTGTTTGAGATAATGATGAAGATGGGGGTCCCCCAGCCTTCACCATATGGATTAAGAAGTTGTACAGTGATGTGAGCTGCAGGGTGTTAGCATGGGTCCCTGACAGCCCTGATCAAAGTGGAGTTTGGCGTCTAGCAGGGATGCCCACAATCCCCAATCCTGTTTATCTGTATGATGGAACCACCAGCCCACTAGCTCAGGTGGGACTCTGGGATCAGCAGAGTAGACATCTTTGGGAGTAACCAGGAAAAAATGGATGATCTCAACATCATATGCAGGGACAAACGGTCAGTTGAAAGAGTTACAACACACTCAGGTATATAGAACAGTGGTGGGGACCGAGCTCAGCAGGAGCAAAAGCACTTGCCTGGGAGGATGGGCAAATTCAGAGACCTGTTGGCACTGGGGGTCTCCGTCCCCCACAAGGGGGAAAAATCCTTGGGGTGGAGATCAACCGAGAACTGACCAGGCAGAGAGCATGAGAAAAGACTGAGGCCAAGGTCAAACAGAGCCTGCGACTATCGAAACTGTGTTACTTGTCAATGCAGGGCACCTGCTGTGACACTGGAGGGTGTATACGCTGCCCAACACAAGCCCGTGGACTATGGAGCCACCATGGTTCTACGAGGTCCTGAAATGCTTCCAGAATAAATACGATCTGCAAAACAAAACACCAGCAACCTGACAAACCACTGTAAGATGCTGGAGATGGTAAGAGCACGAGACATTTTGTTGACCACAGACCTATTACCCAGCAACAACCACCAGGCTGTGTGGGAGTGAATCTTCCAGAAGGACCTGTAGAAGGAGCACAGAGATTTGAACTGGCAGGTAGCTCCACCCCAGGCACTCCCCGCCTGGACGTGGAAAAACAGAGGGGCAGAGAGGCCTACCAAACTGTCTCAGGCAAACCTGCCAGTGGAAAGTGGAAATATTCTATCACCTCCTCCGGTACTGCCCTTTAACCAAGAAGGTGTGGAGGAAAATAATTGTACTCCTCTTGATGATAAGAGGGGTCAAGACCCTAACCAGAGAGGCAGTGCTGTTTGGTCACTTGACCAAGCAGCAGGGAACTCAGACAGCTCATTTCAACCAATTCATCTCCTGCTTCAGGAACGCCCTGTGGAAGATCAGAGACCAGAGCACAAAGGCTGCTTGCAGATGTAAGAAGAAAAAAGCGCTTTACTGGAAGAAGCTGCACATTATTTTGACCCGGCTCTGCAGTGTCTGCATAGATTGGGTGCTTTAGTGGGGCTTTTGGTGCTTTTATCTAATAGTTGATTCAATGAAAATTTGATATACAGTAAAAGCTGTGTTAACCGGTATTCTACTATCTGGAATACTCTATTAACTGGAATTTCCGGCCAGTTGACTGGACGCCAGTGGGGGAAGAGGGGGGAAGCTCGCATGCAGCAGCTGCTGCTGCCACCCACCACCCTGCACTACTGTTGCTCTGCCACCCCCCTGCCACCTCCTCCCCTCCCCCCCCCCCCCCCGATACCCAGCACTCCCCTTACCACACACATGCTGGTTAACACAGCTTTTACTGTATATAGAACCAAATTATTGGGGGGTTGTCTTATAGTCAGGGTAGTCTTATATTCAAGTAAAATGGTGTTACAGTCTTCCTTTTGCCAAGGAGGGTAACAGGTATAGCCGGATACTATAGTACATATTAAACCAAGGTTTATCATACATTTTGGAAAAAAAATATTAGCAATAGTAAAATCCATGTTTAAATCTGAGAATTCACTACAATGTTGACCTCAGTGGGACTGGCTGGGCTGCTGTGCACTGTTTATTCTGTGAGCAGCTGCAAGTGTGTAGAGCTTCATCTATAATTCAGTTGTTATCTAATATATGCTATGAGGAAAATGGGATGAGAAATCTATACTTTTATCTATCATTCTGAGGAATATGCTTTTATAAAGATTGCATCTTCTTTCAATTAATGCCTGCTTCCTCAACCCTTCCCCTTCCCCCTCCAGTTGTATTTCTAAAATCTGATTCATTTCATTCTAATTTACTTTACCCAGAAAGTTTGATTCTTGTCAGGGCCTTTACATAGGGCCTGATCCTTCATTCTTGGAGTATGTGGGAACTTTTCATTGAATATGCTTTAAGCACCTGGAAAGCAGATCTAAATGAAATCTCAGGAAAAACTTTCCAACTGTAGGAACAGCGGGACAAAAGTACAAGGTGCTAAGGAAAACTGTTGAATCTCATTCAAGAAGTGGCTAGATGGGCATCAAGATGATAGTCTGGAAGGATGTAGGAATAAAGAATCCTACATCTGTGCAGGGGTTGGCTAGATGATCCCTTGGGTCCCTTTCACCCCTGTGTTTATAATGGACACAGAATCAAGCCCCTAGTTCTAGAGCAAGAGACTTATTTTAAGTCTCTGTGGCCCATATTGAAACTCTGTAGGGGAGCCAATAATTCCTCATGTGTGTTCCAACATGGCAAAATCCAAGCATTCAGAATCATAAGTCAGGCTACCCAAAATCATGAGATGAAATTAAAAATTATTAGATTTTTTAAAAGTATTGGGTGATTCAGGGATTCTCCTTCTTTGGCATTGGGCTGCCCATAAACTCCCTGATGCCAAGGGCGTAATACACGGCTCTGAACCTCCCCTTATACCATGTCCCATGCCTTGCAGATGGCATCACTATGTGGCCCTGGCCCCACAATGGGCCTCACTCTATGCCCGCCTGACATTCGGTCCCCATCTGCAGAAGCCCTCCTCCTCAGGCAGCCTGCTCTCTGTCCTCATTCTGGGCTGCAAAATTCCCTAAACCCTTGTCCCTCTTGGCAGTGGCCCCCTCTGGCACCTTTGGCTACACAGGCCCTGGCTTCACCTCTAGGCCAGCCGGAAGTCCAGGCCCCTGGCTCTGGCCATCCCTCAGGGTGGGTGGTCTGGTCTTTGAATGTTTTGGTCCTGGCCCCAGTACTGACCAGTCAAGGGTTTCTCCGGTTAGGTCATTGAGCCGCTTGCCTTCTCTCTCACATACGGGCCCGCCTTCTTGGGCCCCTCCAAACCCAGCTCACTTAATCACTAAAACTGGCTTATGTGCAGGCCCACCCATGCAAACCCTACTCTATGCAGCCCATGCGGAGTCCTTCAGGTCCACGCATGTGAACCCTACTTTACGCAGCCTTCTCACATGCTATCATTGGGCCCATTACTCTGCCCCCTCACTGGGGTACTCAGCCTTGTTCCCTTTGGGTCTCACGCCTGATGATAAGCCTGGACCCCTCACCTGTCCCCACCAGGTTGTGAAGGCTGAGGCTATACAGCGCCCATACTCACCTTTCACTAGGGAGGCACTGGTGTGGCATTTCCTAGGGACCACCCTGCCACAGGCAAACCCACCACACCATCCTACCCTAGCAGGGTGTAGTTTTAGGTCATTCCCCAGGACCAGGAACCTCCTCCATCCCCATAGTTCCTACCCTTGACCTCCAGGTGTTCTGGGAGCAGCAGCTCTGGCTGGTGATGTTCTCTCTCTGGCTCCCTGCAGCAACTGCCCACTCAGCTCTGAGGGCCTTTGTTTATATTGAAGCTGTGCAGCCCCATTCACCAATCCAGGAGCCCTACCGCAGTCATGTGAACGCCTTGTTAGGCTGCATTGCTGCCGGCTGCTCCACAGTCTGCTCCAACTTCTTAAAGTGGCAGGCACCAAAGGTGCCCTGCCACAGTGAAGTACAGCAAGTAGCTCACCAATGGATTTTGTATGTAATGTGTTGAAAACAAAATTGGGCTGTACACATCAGTGCAGAATACAGTTATTCAAAATGCCCTTTGAGATATATTAAGAAGTTATGAGAGCTGGATTCAGTAAAAAGCCACATATTAAAGCCAGACAACAGTACACTACAGATAAAACCATTCAAGGCTTTTTAGAGCTTGAAAGTGGAAAAGGATTTCATGCTGATTTAGGCCCTTAGGCTTTTAGCTTACCTTTTCTCCTTTCACTCCTGGAGGACCTACCATTCCATGAAGCCCAGGATGACCTGTGGTACCCTACAAATTATAGGAGACAAAAGTTTTGTCACCTCACACTCTCTCTCCCACATATAAACAAGGCAAACCCCCAAACAGTTTTATGTGCATAAATGACAGAATTATAAAAACAAACAAAACCCAGCAAACTTAAATATGACTCAGTGGGGACATCTACATGTGCACTTTACTGCAGAGGTGACTAATTAGTTCTGCAGTAAAATGTCACTTTCTCCAAGTGCAGCACTATTAGGCTACAGTAAACTAATTAACTCCACTGCAGGATAATACTGCTTGACACAAGTACAGGGCGGGGTTATTTAGTGCACTGCACCACATGTGTAGACGGGGACTGGGGCTGGTTGGGACATGAGGGTGCTACAGTGAAGGGCTGAGCAGGCTGAGCTGGGGTGGAGCAGTTCCGGGCTGGCAGGCTGAACCCCTGGGTCCCCTGCCAGCCAGGGCTATGCCATCCCTGCTCAATGTGCTGAGGTAAAATGACTCAGCTATCCCCATGATCAGGATTATGGATAGATACATTGTTTTACCCACATTAACAACTGTTTAAACCTTGCCAGTCCAAATCTCTGGTGCCTCCCTGCCGTGGGGAAAGGATGTGAAACTCATAAGGCATGGAGGATTGCACACTGATGCCTACGATATCAGCGGTTTTCATTCTTTCAGGCAACAACCTTCCCAGGAGTGCTGAGACAGTAGAGATTATGGAAACTGGGAGTGGATTTGACCTCTGAGGTCAAGGAAAAACCTTTCTGGTCAATGTCCCCCCTCTATATGTCACTTGTGGAGGTTTATGAACCTGCTACAGCCATGTCTGGGGTGCAGAAATACAAGTGGTATCCTGTATAGGAGACTTAGATTATGGTGGAATTCAAAGAGGGGAGGACAGTTTCCAAATATACCATGCAGCACTGGACACTTAATCAGCAGCAAATGATTGAGGCTGGGCCTTTAAAAAGCAAAAAGGTAACTATGTAATTAAAAACCAGGTGCGTTGACTTAAAACTGAACAGGCATCTTCAATACTGGCATAGATCCTAAGTCCCAAATGTTTACCTTTGCAACCTATCATGCTTCAAACATATATTTAATGTAATGTAGAACAATTCTATTCTCTGAACAGGTTTAGGCAACATCGTGCACATGCTTGGTCTACCTAAGCATGTTCACTGTTGCTGCCTCTGGTGCAGCTAAGCCAGTGACACACAAAAAGTATAGGAAGTGTCAGTGTAAATTAAGTCAGTAGATGGCCTTGATTTTCAAGGTCAGATGTACAGTTGTACATCTAATGCATAGCTCCCTTTGTGAAAATCAGGATTTTCCTTCCCTTAATAAAAGCTGTAGGCATGACATCTATGATGCAAACTCTTCTCAGAGTCTAAGAATGAGCTAGGGGAGGCTAGATACAAATGATAATTTTATCTGGAGTTTTAGTTTGGCCATAATTGACCTAATATAGCCTCATTTTTTACATCCACCTCACCTTGATTTCTTTTCTATTTTTACTTTTTAGACTTGCTATATTCAATACAGTATAAAACAGGGGCAGGCAATTATTTTGGCTGGACGAGTTTTGGTGTGCTGTTGAGGGCCGCACACAAAATCTTTCAGAAGATATCATTTTAACAAATTATAGAGAAAAACAAATCATATACTAAAAATCAAACCTCTATTATAACATATTTCAATTGTATTTAAAAAGAATTTCTATCCTGATTCATGTTTTTTTGAGTACTGCATATAGAGGTGATTGCATAATAGCTCAAAAATAAAGCCTTATTCTTGTACATTGTGTGTGAGGGGTGTGTGTGGGGGAGTGTCAGCACTGGTGTGTGTGGGGTGAGGGGGCTGTGTGTGGGTGTGTGCATGTATGTGGAGGGGGGCGGGGGGAGGCTGTTCATGTGCTAAGTCTCAGGAGCTGGCTAGGGGTGGGGAGAGGGAGGGGAGGGTGGAAGGGGGCACATGCAGCAAAGCTCACCCAGGCAGTACAGGCATAGGTGCAGTCCTCCCCTCCCCCATCCATCTCACAGATGCCCCCACAGCACTCTGCATGGGGCTGAGCCCCGCCTGCTCCTGCCAAGGGCAGTACGCACCATGCTTCTGCACACCCTGGCCCTGGACTAGCATGTACAGCTTGCTGGTGGGACTGCTCCTAGTGTGATTGCAACTACCTGGGTACTGGTCAGCTCCCCCTGCCTCCAACAGCTCCTCCTCCTCCTGCCAATTGATTGTATCTGGTCCACAGTATTCGGCATGGGGTTGAGTCCTGCTTGCCCCTGTCTGGGGCAGCCCATGCCCTGCTTTCGGTCTGGGCAGTAAGAAGTGCAAGGAAGCTCTGGGGGCATGTGCTGAGCAGCAGCTGCCCAGCCAGGTGGGGGAGAAATTGCAGCTGTGTGGCTCCTGTCCCAGTGTGCAGAGCATCAACAGCATCTGCTGCCCAGCATGCGTCCCCAAGGCTCCCCCACACTGCCTGCTGCCCAAAGCGGGAGCAGGGTGTGGGCTGCCCCGGGCAGGAGAAAGCGTGGCTTAGCCCCATGTGGAGCACTGTGGGCCCGAGACAATCAATTGGCAGGTCCTCTACAACTCCAATTAGTTGGAAGGTTGGATCCAGCCCGCAGGCCATTTTTTGTTGACCCCCCCTATAAAATTTTATTATTAAAAACTAGATTGATTTTCATTATGTTTTAAATCTATTTTGCACTGTGGTGTGTCCTAAACACATTGGTTTGTTGATGGGGGGGAAACTTGAATTTGCAATAAAATTGGTTTAATTATTGGTTATAATGAACATTACCCACAGACCCGAAAATGATCCAAATGTTTATTGCCAGTGATGTGGGTGGATTTTATAGCTTTTGAATGGTCTTCCAGTGCTTACCACTCTACACTGAGAACCTTGTAAATAACATAGTATTTCTAAACCATATTAAAAGAAATGTAATCATTAAAATGTCACTGTATGATGCACTGAGATAATTTAACTTCATGTAGACTTTAAAAAAAGTAATCTGATCAGTAAAAATACCATCTAAAGCAGTTGCTAAAAGCAGTATTTCCATTTATAAAAGACGGTTTTTATCCAAGCATTTCCAAGACCCATAAAAAGCACTGTTAAATCATTCAAGTCCTTGATTCAGCATGGTACTTAGGCATGAACAGAATTTTAAGCACATGGGTAGCTCCACTGAATTCGAGAGGACACATGCTTAAGAGCTCAGATGCTTAAGTTACATAGGTGCTTCAGTGTCTTGCTGAATCGGAGCTTTAGTTCTGAAACTGCTGCTGAAAAAGCCATTTACTCAGGGATACAAAGTGCAGAGGACGTGATCTAATTTTTCTCTTTGGGTCTTAGTGGAATTTAGAAGGAACAACACTGAAACTAAAAACATTACATTGATGTAAAACATGGTTTGGAAGGAGAGAACTGGGGCAGTGGTTTTTACAATATACTTAACAGTAACTTAGAGTTAGGATTTTTATTATTTATTATATGACCCAACAAAAAGCTATTTTGGGGGCTAAATCCTGCTTCATGCTATCTGCCTAAAAAGCATGCATACAGCTGTGCTACTGCAATTTTTGGTATTTCTGCATCATTTGGGATTCTAGAGAAAAACAGAATTGCCCTTCTTTCCTGCTAGAAGTAAAATGGAGGAGGAAGAGGTAGACCCTCCCATGTTTTGGGTCTAGTCATTAAAAGATTAGGTTCTAGGTCCTCTCTCATATCCAATGAGGGCATGCACCTCCTTCTTTCCTGACCCCAGATATGGTGATCAGTTTGACCCTGAGAAGAGGGGCAAAACCTTATAGCCAGAAACCTCTGGCTTTAAGTCCCACCAACAGCATTGGTACACTTCAGTCAAAATCCCCAGCCCTGACTGCAGACAAAACTCAATGCTTCTGAGGAGGGCTTAAACTGCACCCTTTCCCCCTTCCCACCCACCAACACATGTAGCAGCAAGAGGAGGTGGTGCAGAATTCCCTCCCATTTATCATTGACTTCAACAGGTGTTGCACCACGTTGTGGATCCAGAGGACCTAATCTTGCATGCCCCTCCTCATTGTGAATAGCCTTTACAATTCAAGTCAGTAATGACTAACAATCAGGCAACTCACAAGAGAAAAGGTTTGCAGGACTGAGACTATGAACCATGACTGTGCAAAGTCTTACACACACACTTTTCATATTGTGTGTAGTCCCGCTAAAGTCAGTGGGACTGCTCCAAATATGTAAATTATTTATAGGGGGTGCTGGTTGTAGCTGTGTTGGTCTAAGGACATAGGCAGACAAGGTTCTTTGGGTAAATGTAATATCTTTTATTAAACCAACTAAATAGTTGGAAGAATTGTTCTTTGCAAGCATTAAGGTACAAACACCCTTCTACAAAGGTTGTTTGTACCTGAAAGCTTGCAAAGACCAATTTTTCCAACTATTTAGTTGATCTAATAAAAGATACCACATTTACCTAAAGAATCTGTCTGTAAATTATTTTAAGCACTTAAGTCATTGCATGACAGTCAGCTTTTTTTCTTCCAGCTGCTTTCCTGATGCTAAAAATCTATGTTTAACAGAAAGAGGAAAAACATTGTAAAGCACCTTGTAAGCAAAGCTTGTACTAACGGTAGGTGAATTCAGCAAACAATGCACTGATAGATAGCAACAGATTGTTTTGTGGGATTTATCAATGGACTTCCTCAAGCTTGCAGCAATGTGAGTCAGTACAATCTGGCCTGTTCTGAATGCTGTATTAGAAACTATTGTTCAGCATATCACAGTTAAATGAATTATAGTCAGCATTTCAATAAGGATTATACTCTTGTATTTTTATTTTAGGGACAAATCCTGATTCCTCTTAGTAGTCAAAATGGGGGCAGGAGTCTAGACTCTCTGCATCTATCATTTCTTAATGGCTGGCTCTCAGCATCTCCTTCTTTGCTGCCCTGATAATCTGGATTGCACTTTGGAGAGGTGTATCACTCTGTTGGGAAATAGATCTATATTGTTTGGTGTGTGGCAGCCTAATATATGTTCCCAGGAGAACAATTTGGTTCCAGCCCTCAATCTCCATGCCTAGATGAGCTACATTGAACGGAGAAAAACCCAAAAGATGAAAGTTCAACAGTGCCTTTATGTCATAACATCTCATTGAAATATGTAACTGATGTTTACAGCTTCTTTTTCCTGGAAATATCACAGTAAACTCATCTTTAATTCTTACCCATACTGGCCTAGATTCACCTCATCTCTCTGACTCCTTTGCACACAGCTCTAGTTACAGCAATGCAATACAATCAGTGCTTCATAGAAAACTGGCCTGTTGGTTCAGCATCGAATTTCAGATTTGCTCAAACCATGGGCTCTTCAACTTGTGACTATTTTAAAATGCTGGCAAGGGGCAGCTTTCTAAGAACCATATAGGTTGTAGAAGCACAGGTATAGCACCAACATGCACGGGCAAGTGTATACTTACTGGAAGGCCTGGTTCACCAGAAGCTCCATTTTTCCCATCTTCCCCAGGTGATCCAGGGGGGCCTGTATTTGAATCTGGCCCTGGTTTTCCTGGGAGACCAGGTAATCCAGGAGGGCCTGGTGGCCCAGGGAGACCCTTGATAAAACAAAAAAATTGTGAGAAAACATTGTCACAGTATGCAGTCTCAATCTCACCTACCTGTCTCATTTCTACTAGCTTAGTTCCAAGTATCTTAAAATCTGATTTTAAAGTATCCTCCTTTTTAAAAAAAATACATGATTTCTTTTTGCTAGTTTTTTCTCTCACATGCCTAATATCCTCATTAATGCTATTCCCTTTGGTCTATCCTACCTTGCCTGTCTCCACAACACTCTACAACTGAGGAAGACTGATCTGGACGAATGTACTTGGATTTAGGTATCCTTTTTCTACACTTCTCTCTTGCTTTCCTCCAAGTCATGAGTTCCCTTCCTCTTTTAAAATCTTCCTGTAAAGCTTCATGTGCTCTTTAAATTACATTAGCTCTCCCTGAAAAGCATTTGTAATACTGTGTATGAAATATACTGTAGAAAATGTGCATTTGTTATTTGATATGACTGATTCACAATGATTCAAAAGCTGGGATAATTTAAAAATCTAGATAAAAATATACAAAGCTTCAATGTGTAACTAAGTGTATCAGGGAGCCAGAGGCTTCTGTTACTTTAAGGTGGAGAATGTAACAGACAGGAGCACTGAACCTGGGCTAGCTGCAAAAGAGACAGCTAGGGAGCTAAAGGGCTGAAAATAACTACCTCATAGCAAGCTATAGAACAAGAGGCCAATAGGACAGAGCTCCAGGGAGGCAGGAGGGTAAAAAACTGCAGCTCAGCCAGGAGAACAGCAGTAGGCTGCTCATTAGGCCCAGGGAGCATACCTGTGGCCAATCAGGGGCATACCTGACCGAAAGAGGAGTTCAGAGTATACAAACCCAGATGCCTGGGGCAGAGGAACCAATGTTGTCCTGAACTCTGTAGAGTGAGATACTCCTGCTAGCCTAGATTGTCAAAGAGTGATAACTTCAGGCCTGGAGATACCCCATGCACTAGGAGAGAGCCAGAGGGAGGGGAGAAGGCTTCTGCAGCAGTATGATGACCCAGAGGGGGTTTGAGAGTTTTAAACTAGGCAGGTGGCTGGCATTTCAGTTTTAGTTTAGCCAGAGGACCAGTTTGTAGCTGTAGGGGTGGATTGGAGGCCATACAGCAGGGTACCTGGGGCACACTGGATTTTAACTCCTGCAAAACAGCAGGAGAGCAAGCAGGCAGGGGGAAGAGTGAGCCAGGCTAGAGTCGAGATGGCCGAAGCCTGGACAGGGGCAGAGCAAGCCAAGCTAGAGCCAAGAGGGGCTCTAGTGAAGATAGGGCCTAGGGCCCAGAGAGGCTTTGCTAGGAGCAGAGGGCCTGGCAGACTAGTAAATGAACAAGAGTAAGACCTGCAAGGCATGAGGCTATGGGGGAGGCTGAAGGCTGCAACTAATGCCACTAAGGTAATTCAAGTGCCTGAAGGTGTGGATAGGGCCAACAGGACTCAGTCTCAGTGAGACACCCGTGTCAGTGGGGCATGGAGCAGTAGCAAATTTTGAGTCCTTTGCCACAAGCAGGACTGGGGCCTAGCAGGTATGTAAGGCTAGGCTAAATGTCCAGTGGGCACACTAAGGGACTTTGGGGAATTTTCTCCCAAGGTAAAATAAAATGTATGTCAAAGCGTGGCAGGCAGGAGAGTAAGGAGGTTGCCCCGAGGAACTGACTAGAAAGGTAGTTGGGCCACTAGGGCTAGGGACAGACATTCAAAAAGCCTGAGCCTGAATTGATTCAATCTTTGCAGGTTAGTCTAACTTGGCTAGGCTAAACCGGTTTGCAATTGCACAGACATCCCAGAATCCCAGAAATGCAGGCACATGCCTGCAGTGGCTCAGGCTAGAAGCCAGGGGGCACTACAGCAGTCCTCCATTCCATTCCACAGTGCTGAGCTAAGGAGAGGCATGGCTAGGCCCCGGCAGGACACTCTGATTAGGGAGGGGTTCCACCCCTCCCTTGATAACAGAGCATTTATCAGCTTTGCTATCAGCATTTAACACCCCATCTTAAATAAAGCCCCTCTTATGAATTCAAGCTCTTCTTAAACAACTTTATCCAAAAAAGGGAACATTCCAAGAAGGAACATTACCAGCTACCTGTTGATTAGCTACAAAAAGGACACAATCCTGTCTGCCTTTGTCCCATCTGCCACAGCACAGACAGCAGCCAGCATGTGGTGTGCCAGCTCATGCTGAGAGGTGTCTGTGTAAGGCAGACAGGAGAGGGGAAACCCTGCTTAACAAGGAGTGGTGAGGAGAGGGCGGGGGAAGCAGGGGGAAGCCAGGCAGATGCCTGCAGTCTCTGCAGGAGCTGCAGCCAGGGAGTAGAGGGGAGGGGCCAGCTCTGCTGTGGAGCAGAGAGCACAGTCCAGAGAGCATGCCAGGATGCTGGGGTAATCTGGTTTAACTTAAACCAGGAAGGGGTCTGGGACAGACCTTGGATAAACCAGTTTGATTCAAATCAGTTATGTCTGATACTACTACATTCAACCAGGTTTATCTCAAACCAGTTTCAGCCATTTTCAAACCACTTTATGTGCACCGAACATCTGTTCCTAGCCTAGGAAACATCATGGCTGCTATTGGCAGCTAGTCCTATCCCAGTGTGCATTGAATGTTAGTGAATACTTACTCTTAAAAGCTCATGGTCTCTGTCAAGGTCACCAGAGCCTGACCCTTCAGGGTCAAGTCTACTCTGAAATTAAAAGAATTCATTTATAAATGCTATTTTTACTGAAGAGATGAAAAACTAATAGATAAGAACACTGTTGGTGAATCACCACTTATCTCATTGTAGCTGTCATCTCTAGGTCAGAATGATCCTTTTGCAATAAACTATATTATTACGCCCTAATTAATATTTTGTCTGCAACAGGAGGGGACACACCCAGTGTGTCTTGTGTAGATACACCCAGTGTGTGCAACAGGAAGGGGACAAAACAATTGTCCCTGGCCCCACGGGGCAACCAACAAAGCCCAGAAGCATGAGAAATACCAAACACTCTCCATTTTGCTCTGCAACCTGGGGACAGCAGACATAAATTATATATATTTCACCAAATCACTGGACAGCCAGAACTCCTGTGGAATCAGAAAAAATATATGCCTTAAACTTTGATTATTTTAGTTATAAGATGACATAACCGCTTTGTGTAGAATTGCTGGCTCTGTACAGTAGAACAGATAAGGGCAAGTGTTTGTTCTTTGTAACTCCTCTGCAACTGCTTTGCTTACCGTGGCCTTGAAGGTAGCAAAAAAAAAGTATATACAAAGTTAATTTCCAGGTGCAAGGAGGTTTGTGAACTAATCTCGCCTCCCCCATTAGTTCCCATCCTGATTACAGCAAAAAAAAATGAAGTATTATTATAGCCGCTTTTCATGCTAATTTCACTATATGATCACATGAGTTGTAAGCAACTGTTAAAAAGTATATAAGACTCCTGATTTTGCTCTTGGGGGTGGGACCCCTTCCAAGTGCTTGGGAAATCCATGTCACTTTGGAACTCCCCCTACAGCTGTAGTTTCTTTTCAATAAAAGCTTCTGCTGACCTGACCCAAAAGTATGCTGCATGTGTTTCCAAGACAATTCCTGGTGCCGTGACTCGGATCCAGAACACAGGCTGAGAAAGGAGGACCGCAGGCTGCCCCCCCCCCCCCCCCCGAACCCCGAGGCGCCAAACTTGAGAGGTAAGAGACCTAATTCAAAATCTCTATTGGGGTTTCGGAGGAGGACTGCCTGTAGGCTCCCAACTTGGCCGTGGTAACTGGATCTGAACCTTGTTAAAACAGGTCAGTCTGAACCTTACTGCCGGCTAAAATTTTCTGTCTGGTAAAGGATCCCATTTTGTGTCTGGTAATGTATGTTTTATTTAGGGAGAAACTGTTTGAGGCACCTTCATCCAACAGCACATCGGGCTTGTAGTTAATTAACTAAGGCGGTGTGGGGTAGGAGGTCTGGCTGACTGAATAAATGTGCATGTGTGTGTATTTAAAAATATGAGCCACTGACCAGGACTGAGACTATGGTTGGGCTCAGCCACCCCAATTCTGCCTGACAGGGCAGTTTTAAAAGCAAGGGGGCCCAACTGGAACCTCGTAACCCAGTGGACAGGGCGTCTGAGTGATTTTGTCTTTTCCAAACCCCTTGTCCCAGTAGCTTCTGCCAAAAACAGGAGTAAAAGGATCCCTCTAGTGTTTCCCTCCCCATTTCCATTTTATGAGCCGGTGTCGGGTCAGAAGCCTTTTGTCTGGGCAGTGAAAAACTGCGGGGCAAGGCACTGAGCCGCCCGGACATTCTAAATAAGCCTCTCCTACGTCTCCCTGTGTAACTGAAAATGGGAACAAGTCAGTCTAAACAAGTTCCTGTCCCCTCTAAGGGGACTCCGGCGTACTTTATGTACACACACTATTCTCCCGAGACTTGCAAGTACCTGGATAAGTGGAACTGGTATACTAGGGATGATCCTGTGAAGCATTTTCCACAGGAAGGAACATTTAATCAGGATAAAATAGTGCACTTGAGAGGGGCGTTAGAGTCCCGTGGATCCAAAACACCACAAAATCAGTGGGACGCATTCTTTTATTGATATGATGAAATGTCCAAAAGGCGGACAGAATCTCAAACTAGGAGCCTAAAAGACTCTCAAGAAAAATTAAAACAGCAGTTAAAAGCTGTTCGGGAGAAATTGGCTGCTCCCCCAAATTACACGCTGGCCACCGCTCCGATGTATCCAGCATTGCCCGGGGCGCCCCCACCACCGGAGCCAGCAGAGGATATCCTTGACCTTTGTTCGAACCCTGCTCTCCTGGGACTCCCACATCAGCAACAACCGGTTCAACATCAGGCTGCAGCCCAGGCTAGTGACCCATTAGCTGAAGCTCCTTCAGTAAATCCATCCATGGAGCTTAATAGTCCGGACTCATCCACCATATCTGCCACTCAATCATCACCAGTGTGGCAATTTACTCCTGGGTCACAACCCACCACAGGTGTATTTAGAAGAATGGGAATAGGCATAGAAAGATCTCCCATCAATCTGAGATCCCGAACTGCACAAGTTTACCCCCAAAGACAAATGCCAGGCATTGGCACCGATGGACAAAATATAGTAACTGTGCATGCACCCTGGACTCCAGGTGATCTCTACAATTTAACTCAAAAGTTCCCAAAAATCAGGGAAGACCCAGAAAAATTTCAGGAAGAATTGCAGACTGTTATAAATTGTTATAATCCAACATGGGCTGACATTAATCAGCTCATGCGATCGATTTTGCCCAAGAAAACTATGCTACATCTGTATGCTGCCTGTACTTGGCCAGATCAAAACCCAGGGATTGGCCAAGACTTTATTAACAAGAGAAATGTTTTGGTTCAGGCAGTTCTCACAATTTGCCCAAAAAAGGCAGACTGGACCAAAATAAATACCTATAAACAAAACAAAAATGAACACCCCAGTGACTATTTAGAACGCCTCAAACAGGCATTTGAACGATACTCAGGAATGGATAACCCAATTGGAAATGCTAAACAAGCAATAGTGACAGCATTCGTCCAGGGACTTAACCCTAAAATTGCTGAGAAAATTCAAACAGTAATTATTGGCTGGGAAACTAAAGATTTGACCGAAGTCCTTGCTGCGGCTAACCATTTTCATAACAAATTGGAACGGTCTAAAGAAAATGCCGAGTTTAAGTTAATGGCCTTACAGATTTCTCAGTTGCAGGGTCCAGGTAGAGGAAGGGGACGAGGACGGGGAAGGGGAGGCCCGGGTAGATTCAGGGGAAGAGATAGATCCTTGAGCCCACAAAACCCAGGCTATGGGAACCAATGTCATTATTGCAAGCAAGAAGGACATTGGAAATCAGAATGCCCCAACCACCCCGGCCAAGGACCCAGACCCCAGCCCCCACCTCCACTTCCTGTCAATTTTCCCAGGGTTGAATAGGACAGCCTGAGGGACAGTGACATCATTGCTCCTTTGCTTGCTACTGACCAATCTGGTCCGTTTGTTGAATGCCTTATTTCTGGTAAACCTGTCTCCTGTCTTGTCGACACCGGAGCGTCCCGCTCCACGCTAAAGGCTGCTGAGTTTCCTTTTCTACCTTATTCTCCTGAAACTGTAAATGCTGTCGGTATAGGTGGACAACCTATCCCACATCCCGTCTTTGAACCTGTCTCCATCTCTATTGGCCCTTTGTCTGAAAATCATGCCTTTCTTCTTAGCCCCTGTGCACCTGTCAACCTTCTTGGTAAGGATTTGCTGTGTAAACTGGGATGCGTGATTTATTGTAGCCCAGATGGTGTTTACCTTGAGGTACCGGAACATAGGGAAACCGAGCTTGTGGCTTTGCTAACCCAGGAATACTCTGATCCTGACACTTCCTACTTGCAAGAGGAACTGTTGGCACGAGTACCTCCACAGCTGTGGTCCACCCATGTGAATAAAGTGGGGCACATGCTGAGTGCTGAACCAGTGCGTATCATCCTGAACCCTGCCAAGCCACTTCCTCGTGTCCCACAGTACCCCATCTCAAAGGAAGCTGAGGAAAGGATCAAGCCTGTCGTTTCCTCACTCCTTGAGCAAGGGATTATTGTCCCAATACGCTCCCCTTGCAACACACCTATCCTACCTGTCAAAAAACCTGGTAAAGATACGTATCGCTTTGTGCAAGATCTTCGAGCTATAAATGCCGCTGTTTTACCCGCTTTCCCCGTGGTCCCTAACCCTGCCACTATTCTTTCCTATATCCCTTCAGATGCTACATATTTCACAGTAGTGGATCTTTGTTCTGCTTTTTTCTGTATCCCCGTTCATAAGGACAGCCAGTATCTGTTTACATTTACTTATCAGGGATTTCAATATACCTGGACAAGACTCCCTCAGGGATATACAGAGTCCCCAACCCTGTTTTCCCAGATCCTAAAAAAGATTTGGATCCTATCATGTTCAAAGCGGGGTCCACCCTTGTTCAGTACATTGATGATCTATTGTTAGCCTCACCCACTTTAGAGGCCTGTAAGCAAGATACTTTGACACTCCTCACAGCTTTAGCTCAGAAAGGCCACAAGGCCTCAAAATCTAAATTGCAGCTCTGCAAGTCTAAGGTACATTATTTAGGGCATGA
This sequence comes from Alligator mississippiensis, assembly GCF_030867095.1. NCBI lineage: Eukaryota > Metazoa > Chordata > Crocodylia > Alligatoridae > Alligator > Alligator mississippiensis. The sequence continues at coordinate 80,905,328 of NC_081828.1, read as the reverse complement.
TATCTCAGCAGGAGAACGACACCTTTCCCCTAGTAGAGTTGAAGCTATCCTCAACATTCCCAAACCTATGACTAGAAAACAGATGAGGGAATTCTTAGGTACAACGGGTTATTGTAGACAGTGGATCCTGGGTTATGCTGCTTTTGCAAAACCCTTGCAAGCATTCACTCCTGATACCACCCCGGAACCCCTCCCTTGGACTCCTGAAGCCGAACAAACATTTGTGGCCCTTAAGCAAGCCCTCACTCTTGCTCCCGCTCTTGGACTTCCTAATTATAAGAAACCCTTTACCTTGTTTTGTCATGAACGGGAAGGAATCGCTTTAGGAATACTCACTCAGCTGCATGGTGAAAAACATCGCCCAATTGCATATTACAGCTCTGCCCTTGATCCCGTAGCTGCGGGACTTCCTCCTTGCCTCCGTTCAGTTGCAGCTGCTGCCTTGTTGGTTAAAAAGACAGATTCTCTAGTTTTGGGACACTCTTTAACCGTTGCAGTTCCACATGCTGTGATGGCCCTTCTGCTCAAGGGCGAAACTCAACACATTTCCATTCCCGTCTTACTAAATATGAGAAACTTCTACTGTCAGCTGCAAATATAACCTTAAATCGCTGTTCAATTCTGAATCCTGCGTCACTTCTGCCTATTGCCTCTGATGGTGAGCCTCATGATTGCCTGTCTATCACAACTCAATTGTTAACCCCTTGAACTGACCTCAAGGACATTCCTATCCCAAACTCTGACCTTGTTTTGTTTGTTGATGGTTCCTGTCTTAGAAATGATGCAGGCAAATTAGTTGCAGGATATGCAGTATGCACTCAGTATGCTGTTTTGGAAGCCTATTCTTTACCCCAAGCTCGTTCTGCTCAAGTTGCTGAACTCATTGCTTTAACACGTGCTTACATTCTTACAAAAAATCAAACCACAACCATTTATACTGACTCTAAGTATGCTTTTGGTGTTGTTCATGATTTTAGACAAATCTAGAAACAAAGAGGGTTCCTCACTTCATCAGGGACCCAAATCAGTCATGGTTGTTATATAAAAGCGCTCTTAGAAGCTGTTCAATTGCCTCTTGCTATTGCTATTGTTAAATATAAAGCTCATGAGAAACCCTTTGATGATGTCACACGAGAAAATGATCTGGCAGACCGTTCTGCCAGAAATGCGGCCCTTTCTGGCCCACAGGCTCCTAACTGTGTTCTTGTTTGTTTTTCAGCAGACCAGTCTCCTTTGGCTAGCCTTTCAAGTCTGGCCCTTCTTCAAAATCAGGCCCCAAAAAAGGAAATAAATGACTGGCTGCGTGCAGGATGTTCACTGCACCCCGACTCTCTCTGGCACTCCCCGGACGGCCGCCTGGTGCCGCCTAGAGAGCTTTTGCCACATCTTGCTCGTTTAATCCACTCTGTGGCCCATACGAGCAAAGGGGGGATGATTGCTACAGTACAAAGAAACTGGTTTGCCCCAAATTTTCCTTCCATGGCACAACAGTACTGTAGCTCCTATCCCATCTGCTTAGCTCACAACATTGGGCAACGGGTAAAAACGACACCCGCAGCCCATCCCCCTCCATGGGGACCATTTGTAAATCTGCAAATTGATTTTGTGCAGCTACCTAAGTGCTCTTCTTATGAGTACATTCTTGTTATTATTGATGTGTTCTCTGGATGGGTGGAAGCCTACCCATGCGTACATGCTGATTCCATCACTGTAGCAAAAAAATTGCTCAAAGAATTCATCCCTAGATTTGGATTGCCCCTCACAATAGATAGTGACCGCGGCACCCATTTCACAGGACAGATAGTAAAAAACATCTGCCAAGCACTCAACATACAGCAACACCTACACTGTAGTTATCATCCACAATCAAGTGGTGCTGTAGAACGTAAAAACTCTGATTTAAAAACGCGCATTTCGAAGATTTGTGCTGAAACAGGCCTCAAATGGCCTGATGCGCTGCCCATTGCTCTTATGAACATTAGAAACACTGTTAACAGAAAACATGGCCTAACCCCTTACGAAATACTCATGGCACGACCCATGAGGATGCCAGCTACACCACCTGTTGCCCCTCACCAAACAGACCTACAATTAACTGATGAAACTGTACTAAATTATTGCAAGGCATTAATGAAGTATGCCAGGTCTGTTCATTCACAGGTCCAAGAAGCCTTACCTCAACCACCGGATGTTCCCTGTCACAACCTCGGACCAGGGGATTGGATCTACGTAAAGGTCTATCAACGGAAAAACGCACTTCAACCCAGATGGAAAGGACCTTTCCAGGTACTTCTGACCACTAATTCTGCTGTTCGTTGCCAAGGTCACCAAACGTGGACTCACGCCTCGCACTGCAAGAAGGTATCACCTCCATTGGACCCCAAAGCAGCTGTATTGCAACCAAGGTTGGGATCTTTCCCTGAGGCCAAGGACAAAGACCCTCAGGACCTCACTCAGGCAAGTGAGGAGCATCAGGGTGCAAGTGCTAGTAACCTCTCCCCTGTACCCAACACCTCAGCCCAGCCGGATTCATCAGTTGAAGAACGAAGATATCATCTTCGGCCTCGAAGAAAGTGAATGCTCCCATTCAGAAGATCACCACCTCAATCAAGACCAAGAGCCGACATTATCAGTCCTTTAGATAACTTGAGCCCAGAGGACAAAGAAAGACTTTGGCTGCCATCCTGGGTTTGGCTGGTAGTGTTCTTTTTCTTACTGGTGCTGGTTATGTTTGTTGTTAAGATTCTTTGTCCCTCCTGTATCTAAAAATGGCACTGATATCCTTATATATCACACTTGGGTATCTCAGTATCACCCAAGGGGGGTGGGAAAAAAATTTGTATTTGCAGATCTCCCGTACGGTGGCTCAAGCTGAAAATAAAAGTGACTGCTGGATATGCTCTCACAGCCCAGCACACCTACACCAAGGAATCCCAATGATCGGAGTACCAATATCCCTCCAGCAATGGGGAACAATAAACGGCGGCTTCGTTAGACACTACTCGTTAGCTGCCCATCAGTCCGCTCCTAAAGAATGGAGGGCCGCCCCTGCTAACTGGATAATCTCCCCAAGAGCAGAGGCGCCTTTCTGTTACAGATCCAACAACACCGGAGCTTATAATAAAGCCACACCTGTAGGACACTACCCTCATTGCCTAACTACTCTAGATTATAGCCCTAGTAGCACCAGTGGAATCCTGTTGGGTAACGTACCCTCTCTCAATTGTACAGGATTCATAGTCTACAACTTTTCTAAGGAACCTCATGTTGCTCTCATTGCAAACAGATCGGAATTTTACATTGACTCCAATTTTACTTCTTGTAATATATCTCGGTCCAGCAGGATAGCAGCTGAACGTGGTCCATCCTATACGATGCATATCAATCGAAAGTGCCGGATATGGCACAACAACTGTTGAGATTTGAATACCCTTTCTGCCCCAGGCCTCTACTGGCTCTGCGGAAACAGGGCTCATAAAATCTTGCCCTGGAATTGGGTGGGGGCATGCACTCTTGGACGTGTTATCCCTGGTTTCGAAATGCATAGTGCAATATATCTGGAACAAATAAAAAATTCCAACCATCACATAAAAAGGGTGGTTAACCCCTTAGCTACCAGAAACACAGGGTTCCATCGATTTTTGAGAATCTTCATACCATGGCTTGGAGTAAGAGAATTGGAACTAGCCATAATTAACATTTCAGCCACAATGGAAGCTATGGGAAATGCCACTGCGGATGCAATTCAGGCTCTGCAAAAAGAGATCTCCCAGATCTCACAAGTAACTATACAACACCGCATAGCCCTAGATTACCTATTGGTATCCCAGGGAGGAGTATGTGCCTTAGTAAACTCCACCTGTTGTGTCTATGTCAATCAGGACATGCGAATTGAAACTGACATTCGCAAAATCCGAAATCAGTTAAGGGTCTTACATCAAGTGGCCTCAGAAAATACTGACTGGGGTCTAGAAGAAATGTGGTCTTGGCTAACCTCCTGGCTCCCAGATTTCGGGGCCCTTGGCAAGAAAATCCTGTATGGAATATTGTTTGTCTTGATAGTTCTGATAATGTTCTATGTCTTAGTGCAACTGATCCTCTGCTGCGTGAAAGCCAGCAGGAGAAGCTTTAGCAAGGCAAGAAAACCCACAGCAGAGTCTAGAATAATGGTGTTACAAAAGTGTGAGCAGATTAAAAGAAAACATGAAAGGCTGCATGATGAAATAGAGGGGCTCATGAAAATGGAAATTTAAGGCTAAAGTGAGACTAAATAGTCTCAAAGGGGGGGGCTGTGGAATCAGAAAAAATATATGCCTTAAACTTTGATTATTTTAGTTATAAGATGACATAACCGCTTTGTGTAGAATTGCTGGCTCTGTACAGTAGAACAGATAAGGGCAAGTGTTTGTTCTTTGTAACTCCTCTGCAACTGCTTTGCTCACCGTGGCCTTGAAGGTAGCAAAAAAAAAGTATATACAAAGTTAATTTCCAGGTGCAAGGAGGTTTGTGAACTAATCTCGCCTCCCCCATTAGTTCCCATCCTGATTACAGCAAAAAAATAATGAAGTAATATTATAGCCGCTTTTCATGCTAATTTCACTATATGATCACGTGAGTTGTAAGCAACTGTTAAAAAGTATATAAGCCTCCTGATTTTGCTCTTGTGGGGGGACCCCTTCCAAGTGCTTGGGAAATCCATGTCACTTTGGAACTCCCCCTACAGCTGTAGTTTCTTTTCAATAAAAGCTTCTGCTGACCTGACCCAAAAGTATGCTGCGTGTGTTTCCACGACACTCCCCTTTCTGTATCCTCTCCATAAACTTATCCCAGCAACTTTAATCTTCTTTCACATCTAAGCCAGTCTTGGACTCTGCTTAATTTTCCTGCTACTGAGCATGGTTCTTTTCCATATCCACCTGCTTTATGCAACAGAGCTCTTTTCATTTTCTCTCCACAATCTGAGAGGAGGCAGTGAGGGAGGAGGGCTCCTGCGCTTCTAACAGTTGCTCTTTGCAGAGCACTCCAGGCATAGCTACTTCTAGATCATCCCAAACCAATGCTTATCCAATTTCTTCCTCAAATCTCCAATGATGGAGATTCCACAATTTCCTTAGGCAGTCTATTTTAATTCCTCACTGTTCTAACAGTGGAGAAGTTTTTTTCTGATATCCAATCTAAATCTAGTTTGTTGCAACCTCAAGTCACTGGCCCATGTCCTGCTCTCTACAGCAGCAGAAAAAAGAAAGAGGTATTCTTTTTCTTAATGGCAGCCCTTCAGATATTTGTAGACTGCTATCATGTCTCCTCCTAATGGCCTTTTTTGAAAGCTGAACATGCTTATATTTCTCTAAACCTCTCCTCATGTGGCTTATCTTTCAAGCAAGCAGTGCTTACAATTTGTAATCACTCACCTGTGGACCCTCTCTAACTTTTCCATGTCCTTTTTAAAGTGTGGAGCCCAAAACTGCACTTAGTACTCTAGATGAGGCCTAACTGGTGCCAAAAAGGTGACTCCTATTGATGTAACCCAAAACTACAGTTGCTTTTTGTACAGCTGTGCTATACTACAAACTCATATTGAGCCTGTGATGTACCAAGATTCCTAAATCCTTCCCTGTAGTGCTGTCATCCATCCAGTAATCACTCATGTTGCATTTATGTGCTTCTGCCACCTACTTTCCAGTTTGGTAACCATCCACAAATCTGCTTTAAAAAGCTCTATTTAAGTATCCACATCATTAACAAACATGTTGAACAGCACCAGGCCCTGGACAGACTCCTGTGGAATTCCACTCAAAACCTTTTGACATTCTGACATGAATCCATTTATAATTACCCTTTGCTTGCAGCTATTGAGACATTTGTCTATCCACCTTAGAGTAGCTTTGTCTATCCCACATTTTTCCAATTTGTTTATGAGAAAGTCATGTGGGACATAGTTAAAAGCCTTGCTGAAATTCAGATACACTATACTGATTGCATTACTTCCATCTACCCAGCAAGTTATTTTGTTGAAGAAAAAGATCAAGTGCATTTGGCACAATTAGTAAATCCATGCTGCTTGGTTGTAATCAACCTTTCCTCCTCCAGATACTTGCAAATATACTTCTGCGTGATATTCTCCAGTAATTTCCTAGGAGGTGGGATCAACCAATCTGCAATTCCCATGGTCCTCCTTCTTGGCTTTCTAAAGAGGGGCATTGTATTCATCCTTTTCCAATCCTCTGATACCTCACTTGTCTCCCACCACTTCATAAATATATATATATTTTAAAGAGGGGCGCTATGTTGGTGCTTTTCTAGTCCTCTGGTATATCACCTGTCTCCCACATGATGAAGAAGAGGAGTCTAAGCACTTAGAAGAAAACAAGAGAATCAGGAATAGCCAACATGGATTCATCAAGAGTAGAGCATACTGACCAACTTGATTTTGTTCTATGATAATGTAAAATAGGCTCTGTAGCTGGCAGGAGGGCACTGGATGTGATATACTTTGATTTTAGCAAGGCTTCTCATTCTGTTTCCCAGAACATTCTCATTACAAAGCTAAGGAACTATGGTTATAGATGAAAACTCTGTAACCTGGCCACATAACTGGTTGGAGCAGTCATCAATGGCTCAATGTCTAGCTGCAAGAATGTATTGAGTGGAGTTCCCTGGGGACCTAATGTAGGCCCAGAATTGCTTACCATCTTCAATAGTGATTTGGAGGATGGGACTGAATGCACACTTAGGAAATTTGAAGATGATATCAAGTCGGGTAGAGTTACAGACACTTTGAAGAGTACAGCTTGGATCCAGAATGATCCTGATAAACTAGATAAATGGTCCAAAATGAATCGCATGAAATTCAGGAAGGACAAGTAGGAGGGGAGAGGGCTGCAGGAAGACATGGAGACACCACCCGAGCAAGACAGGTGACACATGCAAGGAGTGCCCAGGTAAGAAACAGGAGTCCGGATAGTCTTCCTAATCGGGGGGTGGCACACGCAGCTATGCAAGGCCTTAAATGCCTGTATATCAATGCTCATAGTATGGGGAACAAACAGGAGGAACTCGCCCTCAGAATAGCCAGTTCAAACCCAGACATAGTAGGGATTACAGAATCGTGGTGGGATTCATCGCACGACTGGGCAGTTAGCATTAGGGGCTATAGGCTCTATAGGCGGGATAGAGAAGGAAGAAAGGGAGGGGGTGTGGCACTCTATGTCAAAGAGCAATACACATCCTCTGCCAGCAAAATGGGGTCGGAGGAGGGGCAAGATGAAGTGCTCTGGGTCAAGATACAAGGGGGTCATGGGGAGAGGGATTTAATGGTGGGGGTCTACTACAGATCCCCCAACCAAGGGGAGGAGCTGGACCGGAAATTTTCAGGCCAGCTTGCAGAGGCACTTAAGGCAAGGGATGTAGTTGTCATGGATGATCTAAATTACCCGGACATCTCCTGAGAGGAGCAGTCAGCCAGGTCAGACTGTTCCAGGAGGTTCCTGGCCAAGATACAGGACCTCCACTTAACCCAGGAGATGCACAGTCCCACCAGAGGAAATGCCCTGTTGGACCTGGTCCTGGCCACAGGCGATGATCTGGTAAGGGGGCTCCAGGTCCTTGACCACCTGGGTGATAGCAATCATCGCTTGCTGGAATTCATCATCCAGTGCAGGGTGACAAGGGCCTGCAGCAAGGCGGTAGCCCTAGATTTCAAGAGGACCAACTTCAACAAGTTGAGATTGGTGGGAGAGGCGCTGGGGTTCTTGAGGGCAGGGGAACTCAGTGCCCAAGATGAGTGGTTGTCTCTTAAGGAGACAATACTCAGGGCCCAAGGGGTGATGATCCCAACAAGAAGCAAGGGGGGCAAGAGTGCCCAAAAGCCTCCCTGGCTCACCAAGGACATCCGGGAATGCCTGGTTGCCAAAAAGGTGGCGTACACCCAGTGGAAGGGGGGGGCGCTATCTCCAAAGAAGAGTATACCTCCAGTGCTCGGGCCTGTAGGGGGCTGTTAGGAAAGCTAAGGCAGACATAGAGCTAAGACTAGCGTCCAAGATCAAAGATAATAAAAAATCCTTTTTCAAATATATAGGGAGGATGAAGAAGGCGCCGGGAAATGTGGGGCCCCTGCAAGATGCGCTGGGCAATCTGGTGGTTGCACCACAGAAGAAGGCAGACCTTTTTAACAAATTCTTCACCTCTGTTTTCTTGTGCAGGGACCGGGACTCCCCCACCGTGTTTCAAGACGAACTCGAGGGGAACACCTCAAGACCTAAGGTTGAGGAGGACCGAGTTAGAGTGCTTCTGGAGGGGCTTGACATGTTCAAGTCAGCAGGTCCAGATGCTCTCCACCCCAGGGTGTTGAGGGAGCTAGCAGGGGTTATTGCAGGGCCCTTGGCACGGCTTTATGAGCTCTCGTGGTGCTCGGGCCAGGTGCCAGATGATTGGAAGATAGCCAATGTGGTCCCCATCTTTAAGAAAGGGAGGAGGGAGGACCCGGGAAACTATAGGCCCGTCAATCTTACCTCAATCCTGAGGAAACTCTTTGAGAAGATCATCAAGGAGCACATCTGTGATGGGCCGGCATCGCGGATGATGCTCAAGGGCAACCAGCACGGTTTCATTAGGGGCAGGTCATGTCAGACCAACCTGATTGCCTTTTATGATCAGGTCACAAAAGCACTGGATGCAGGTGTCGCCGTGGATGTAGTCTTTCTGGACTTCAGCAAGGCCTTTGACACTGTCGACCACCCCATCCTCATTAAAAAACTAGGCGACTGTGGCATTGATGCCTACACAGTCAGATGGATTGCAAATTGGCTGAAGGGTCGTACTCAGAGGGTGGTGGTGGATGGGTCATATTCAACCTGGGGGGAAGTGGGCAGCGGAGTCCCCCAGGGCTTGGTCCTTGGGCCTGCACTGTTCAATTTCTTTATCAACGATTTGGACGACGGGGTGAAAAACAACCTGTTCAAATTTGCTGATGATACCAAAATTTGGGGTGAGGTGGGCATGTTAGTAGGGAGGGAAAGACTGCAGCAAGACCTGGATAGGTTGCAGGGGTGGGCTAACAAAAACAGGATGCGTTTCAATACGGACAAGTGCAGGGTGCTGCACTTGGACAGTAGTAACCAGCAGCACGCTTATAAGTTGGGAAACTCCCTTCTTGAGAGCATGGAGGCAGAAAGGGATCTTGGAGTCATCATTGACTCCAAGATGAACATGGGCTGACAATGCGAAGTCACAGTCGGCAGGGCTAACCGGACCTTATCGTGCATCCACAGGCGTATCTCAAGTAGGTCCAAGGAGGTGATCCTCCCCCTCTACATGACACTGGTCAGGCCACAACTGGAGTACTGTGTCCAGTTCTGGGCGCCCCACTTCAAGAGGGATGTGGACAACATTGAGAGGGTCCAGGGGAGGGCCACCCGCATGATCCGGGGACAGCAGGGCAGACCCTACAATGAGAGGCTATGGGACCTGAACCTGTTCAGCCTTCACAAGAGAAGGCTGAAGGGGGGACCTGGTGACCGTCTATAAACTCACTAGCAGGGACCAGAAGGGTTTGGGAGAGACTTTGGTTTCCTCTAGCGCCCCCCGGGATAACAAGGAATAACGGCCACAGGTTGTTGGAGAGTAGGTTTAGATTAGACATCCGTAAGAACTACTTCCCAGTCAGGGCGGCTAGGATCTGGAACCAACTTCCAAGGGAAGTGGTGCTGGCTTCTACCCTGGGGGTCTTGATGCCTATCTGACTGGGGTCAATTGAGCCCAGTTTTCCTCCTGCCCAGGCAGGGAGTCGGACTTGAAGATCTACAAGGTCCCTTCTGACCTTACTTCTATGATTCTATGAAGTGCAAAGTCCTACACTTGGGATAAAGAAATTGCATGCACAGTTACAAACTGGGGAATGATTGCCTAGGCTGCAGTATGGAAGAAAAGAACCAGGCCATTAAAGTGGTCATAAGTTAAACATGAGCCAAATACTGTTGGCTCTTGTTCCAAAAAAAGGACAACAGCATTTTTTGTTGTATTAACAGGGGTGTCATTTGCAAATTAAGGGAAGTTATCTTTTTATTCTATTTGGCTCTGATGTGGCCTCATCTGGAGTACTGTGTCCAGTTTTGGGCTGCACAGTTCAAGCAAGTTATGGACAGCTTAGAAAGAGTCTAGCAAAGAACAACATAAATGATTAGAGGCCTGGGAAACATGACTCATGAAGAAAGTCTGAAGAACTAGCATTGCTTAGTCTGCAGAAGAGCAGACTGAGGGGGGATTTGATAAGTCTTCACGTAACTGAAGGGTTCAGGGGACAAAACTAGGAATAAAGGATTCAAATTGCAGCAGGGAAAATCCAGGTTGGGTATTATGAAAAACTTTTCCACTATGGGTTGGGGGTGTTATGCAGTAGAACAGGTTGCCCAGAGAAGTTGCTGAATCACCATCCTTGGAAATTGCAGGTTAGATAAATATTAACTAGGATCTTTTAGGCAAGGAGGATTCTGCCTTGACCAGAAGGTTGGACTAGATGATGACGTGAGGTCCCTTCCATTTGTATAACTGATTTCATGTGTGCATACACACACACATTTATACACACAGGTACACATGTGTGTGTGGGGGTGAGCACCTGTGTATACACATGGAGACTACCCCAGACTGCACCTCTTTTTTAGTTCATCTCGTTGTTTGTCACACAGTAAAACAAGGAGAGCCTTTGAAACTCACAAGTCTTCTGGGTACAGCAGATGGGCCTGGAGGTCCTGGAAGTCCTGGTGGCCCTGGTATTCCTACACCAGGATCACCCTAGAACAAGAACAGAAATGAAACAGTAAGTATTTTTACAACCACATTTCCCTTCCACATAAAGTGCAGCTGGGAATATCATCTTCATGACTTGCAGTTGGGTTCATGTCAGAAACTCCACTGGTTTCTTCTTCACAGATTTAAAGACATGTTTACTCCTTAAGTGTTCCATAATGTATCCCTTTCTACTGACCCAACCTGGCATCCTGTCTGGCAGAATTAAAGGGCCATGTCCTACTCCATCTATTAGGCATCTCGGTTGACTTATGTACCTACATGTGATCCTATTACACCCTCTTCAAGTCCCTTAAAAACTTCTAATAGAAATGATGGGTAGGTCCTCTTCTGCCTTGCTGTTATTTTGTGACTGGTCTTAAAGGTTGGAGGATGATGCCGAGTTACAAAAATGGACTTTCAGGGATTTGAGGAGGGTGGAATAGGATAGTGCTTAGGAGCTGAAGTCCATATAGAGGCCTAATAGGTGGTGTAGGATATTGAATAGGTCATTTTTAATGTGCCCTGTAAGCATTAAAACAAATTATATTGATTTAATTTGGACTGTGAACCAAGCAATCAATTTTCATTTAAAGATTACTTGATAGACAGTGTTTTAGTCCAAGTAGTGACTCATTTTGCTTCAGTTGAATGAATCTCATCCATCCCTCATTCATGGTTGCAGTAAAGCCATGCTTGCTTTTCACCAGCTGCCTACACATTACAGTAAGAATGCTGGGATAAATGGATAGATGGTAATGTATCCCTTTGAACCTCAAATTCACATGAACTGTGTCTGACTTGCTAATCAGTGTCATTCAGGAACCCTAGTTACAATCCCTAAAAGTTTTTTGGGGCTTGCCTATATTGTACCTCCACATATTGCAGCAGGGATAGGGGAAACTCTCCCACTTCCAGCAGGCTTCCTTCAAAGAACAATGTTCCAAACAGCAGCAGACAAATGCTCCAAACAGCCAAGCTCTGGTGATCTGTGCTTCTCTCTTTCTTATTCTTATTTGTCATCTGTCAGTACATCTTTCCCCCCTCATATAGCTATTTTAAACTTGACAATGTTCATGAATATATGGAATTATGTATCAGGAATCCTAGAATTTCAGCTACATCACAGTCACAAAAAAGAACAAAGAGTTCATTTTTTTGAGCAGTCAATACATGCATGGGATATGTGCCCTTCCTCCTACATGATTGCTAAATGGTTCCTATAACGATATTTGTGTTATATCCACAGTGTCTATATGTCATTAGTTTTGCTTATCTTGTTGTTTGCAACCATATACTTTTACAGCTGTTGTTTTTTTGCTTTTAGGCTCTTTTTAACAAACGTTATCACATTACTACTGATCAGTTCCTTACATTTATATTCTATTTATCTACATGTAAGAGGAGGTAGCAAAATCTCTGATTTTCAGATTTGGATCACCGACATTTAGGGGCACCTACTCTTTGCAAGCATTTTTGAAGGGCCTCTTGCAGCTATATGTGTGCACTGTATGATTGCAAAAATGAAGCATTAGTCAATTGGTATGGCAGTCAGCTGTCCAGTCTATTCTAAGATGGAGCAATTTGCCCATTCCCAGCTTCCCATTTGGCAACAAGAGACTCAGACATGCTTTTTTACCCTCCTACCACCCCTACGCCTTTACATTATACCAGCAGTTCTGACCCTTTTTAGATTTCAGGCAACCCTTGATAAGACTCGAGGCAGCCCTCAGAAAATGCCAGCTGTTGGCTTTCATTTGTTTTTCTTTACTACAACAAAAATGAAAAGAGCAATTCTTTTGTTAAAAAGAACCCAGAAAGACTGCAACAGGTCAGAATGTTTTTAGCATTATGGATTTCTATTTGAAAAATCTGGGTTTATCATGTGAATCAGGTTTGCACATCTAATCACTGAAGACAAGAGGTACTTATTGCCTTCCCAGAATACAGAAAGTCTTAGCACTTTTTTATGCAAATCATATTTTTAGGGCTTCCCCATTCCCAAGTGTAACTGGCACTATCCTCAGTAATCATAACAATATGAATAGCACAGGGTTAGGGCCATATCACATGTGACACTTAGCATATGTTAAATGCACTTAAAACAGGACTGCATGTTCAAGCAGTAAAACATGTTCTAAGTGTACTCACAGTGTGAATCTATGCATGAGCTTTACTGTAGAGTACATTAATTAGCTTCACAGTAAAGTCTCACCATCTACACATGTGCCAATATCAGGGTGCAGTAAATTAATTAAGTCCGCCATAAGATAGTACTGTCCAGACAACTACACTGAAATGCATGTGTAGACGCTGACCGGGGACATAAATTGTGCCCACTTAGCCCAGCCAGCTGAGGGTCTGCTCTACCTCAGCTCAAATTGCAGCTGTCCTGGGCACATGTGTAGATGCTGTGCCTGAGAGCAGTTTCCTCTGGTTCAAATTGCTCTGGAGTTTATTGCTTCACATTAATTGCATGTGTAGATGCACCCACTCTGTAGAAAAGTTATGACTTTTTTGGGTGAGGGGTATCTCCAGTAACATGTATTCAGCTATACCATCAGACTGCTCCATGGAGACTGCAGCCCCCCACCGAACCATGACATCAGCCAGGGTCTCTTCTGCCATATCAAGCCTACAGATAGTATGAGGAAAGCCATACATGTCAGGATGAAGGATCCTACATCTTTCATTTGTCAGGGTCCTCCAGAATCAAATTGAAAGCTGGGTGCCTGTGATCCCAGAGGGTCCTAGGGATGGGACCAACAATCATCTGATTGTAGATTCCAGTCCTGGCACTGCATTGGAGTTGGATCAAGAGTACAGTTAGGTGGCAGAGCTGGGACTGACAGTTGGCAAACTGCACATTAGAAATTATAGTTACATTATTGTGTGACTAGTCAAAACACATCCTAATATTACTACCGCACAGATTTAACACATACTAAGTGTTCTATGTGACAAAACCCTTAGTGAAATGATTTTCAGGGGTAAACTTTAAGCTGAAATTAACTAATTTCTTATGAACAGACAAGGTCACAATCTTTTCTTGCCCATCATCCTTCTCCTGGAAAATAGTCTGGTTGATTGTGGAGGAACCTGGCCCCAGCTGCTAATGTTTAGAAAACATGCAAAGAGCAATTCTGGGTCTCTGGCCTCAGTGGGTACATGTAGTCTTGCATGTGCAAAGCTGAATAACAAATAGTGCATAAGTATCTGAAACTGCTGCTATGCAGCTATGTATGTGCCATTTCAATGCATAAAGAGAAACAGGATTTGGCCCTATCTCTACCAGGCAAGACAAATGTAAATAGTCATAAAGAGAAGCTGGACCTTGTCAAGATGTGCTGTCCATATGCAAACCCTCACTATGAGTGTGCATAAGCCAGAATCACTTGGGCTCAGAGACTTTGCCTGAGGAGTATCTATACAGTGTACCATAGCCCTGCCCTTCCTCATGCTCCATGACAAGGGCACAGAGGGCAGTGTGTACTTCCTGTTCTTCAATCTCATCTCAGAGTCTCATGTTGTACCTGACCTCAGGGAAGCAGGGAAAGAGGAGGTGATATGGATGCGACTATGGACAATTCTAAAAAATTCTCATTACTGGTAATGAACTGACCTCTCTTTCTCCTGGAATGATTGTCCATATACTTGTCTATACTGTGTGCAACTCTAAAGCCATACCCTCAGACCTGCAGGTAATAATGGGTCTGCTGGGCATGCTTCTGGAATGTCACAGTGTTGGGTAAGACTCCAGGCAGCTTCCGGGCAAATAATACTTGTGGAGACATTGTGTAGGGAGGCTATAGCAGTAGCCTGGGATCTGGTGGAATGAGCTCTGACTACAGAATAATGCTCTACCTTAGAGGTATCATAACAGAGCTTAGCACAATTCAATATCCAATTGGATATTCTTTGGACTGATACTTCTACACCCATATATCTCTCAACTAAGCAAACAGATGGTGGGGGCAGTTTCCTGAAAGGTTTAATTTTGTTTAGGTAGAAGGACAGAGCTTTTTCATGTCAAGGGAGAAATAAGGTTTTGGGAAGGACACTAGGAAGTTGATGTGCTCACTAAGGTAGAAATCAGTGACTATCTTAGTTAGGAACTTAGGGTGAGTCCTCAAGAATACTTTATCTGTATAAGTATATACAAAGAATACTCCAAGAGGGCTTGAATATCACCCACCCTCCTTGTTAAAGTAACCATCACCAGGAACACTGTTCATGGAGAGGTGGAGAAAGAACACATTGCCATAGGTTTAGACAGTGGCCTGATGGGAGGGGGGGGGGGTGTTATCCCAAGGCCACCGCAGCCATTGGGGCACTTTAGATGCTGGTGCATCATTGGTGATTCTTTGGGCAAAGTGACCTGGTAGCTCCTATCTCTTCTCCAGGTATGAATGGCCGTTGGCTTACAGGGAGCTCATCTGCCCTTTGACAGGTCATTTTTAGTCCTGGTGGGTGTCTACACACCCTCCTCACCCAGGCTAGCTCAGGCGGGAGCGCTGGTTTAGTTGCTGACAACCTGACCATGGAATAGGTTGTATTGATTTACATGGTACCAGATAGCAGACCAAGAGTGGCCTGGCCTAACAGAACCATGGGAATCCTGAGAACAAAATTCAGGTCCTGTTGAGGAAGCAAGTCTATCACCAAGGGAAGCACTTTAATCGGATCTTTGAGGAATCTGAAGACTGCTGGATGAGAAAACATCAGATGTCTACCACATTATGTGCTTAAAGCCACTAAATTCACGTAGCACTTGGGGTAATGATATAATAGAGACTAATCAAGTGAGGGAAAGATTATTCTCCTACAAATTACCCAGTCTTGAACCTGGATCTGGAGAGTCCTCTTGGTCTTCAGGGGGCACTTGCAATTGCTCTAGAGCGGTGAGGGCCAATCACAGGCATGCTACAAATTAGCTCTGCACTGTCACCAAGTGCCAAACTGATCTCTTTTCCCAGCCTGATTTGTTGCTCTCTTTTCTGTTTCCTGCCCTGTTGCTGCTGTTCTGCTCATCTCCTCCCCATTCTACCCTGTGCTATATCCAGAGGCTGTCTGTGCCACTTGCAGCACTCATGCTGTGTTGCAGGTTGGCCATCCATGCCCTAGAGGAATTTGGAACATCAGAGCTAAAGAATACGAGGCTGGGTAGCAGGGTTTAATTCCAATATCCAGGGCATGATGATACCCCTTAGCACCACAACAGATGTGGAAGCTGGTTGAGAAGATGGCAGTGTCCAAGGTGAGGACAGGGTATGTGCCAGTGATTCTAATTTACCCCACCCAGGAGAAACCTGGACTGGGAATATTAGCAACAGAGTGTATTGATGAGATGCCAAGGAATGCCCAGCATGCTTTTCCTTGACTTTCTTCTTCTCTGGTCGAGGGTAACTGATGAAACTTGGTAATATTGCTGCTATCTTGGTGGTAGGGCCTCTATGAACTCCAACAGTACTTTCATAGAGCCATGGAAGATTGGAATGTGTACAAAATAACTGAGGAAATGACTGAGAAGCTGGACTGTACCCATCTTTTAGCCTACATGTCAGGCCTGCACCTGGAATGCAAGCAGTCACTCAGCTAGTACAGGAGCTGACAAGACAGTTTTGAGCAGAGAGGTCAAGAGCCAGGAACAAGACAGCCAGGAACAGAGGAAGCAGAACCCAGGGAACAGGAAAGCAAGAACAACAAGCAGGGCCTAAGACACTAGGACCAAAATCAGGGGTTTACCAGAAGCCAGGTAGCCACGGTCAAAGCCAGGTATGCACCCAGGTGCCAGAGTGACAAGCCAATGGTCAAGACAAAGTTGTGGACAGGACAGCAGTTGATTAAGGGCAGGAGGTCCAAGACAGGAACAAGGATGAGGGTCCAAGGCAGCAACATTCAACAATGGTATTGCTGAGAAAGGGCCCTACAGGAAATGGGAAGGTTTTATAGCCTTTCCATGAGGGGCTGGTTCACCCAAGTCACCTGATCCCCCACTGGACATCTCAAAGGAGGGCCAAGGCTAAGCTGGGGCTGTTATTTGGCCTGTTGCCTGGTGGTACTGTCTATGCAGATGGTCCAGGTTTGAAACATATGGGTCCTGACACCAACAGCCTAATGATTAGGACACTTGACCAGGGAGCAGGAGATCCAGGTCCCAAGCCCCCTCAGCCACGGGGAGTTTGACCCATCACCTCCTCCTTCCCAGAAAAAATCCATTAACCATGGGTTAGGCATTAATCAGACACTTCTCCAGCTGACCCCAGCTGGCAGCCAGAAGTGGAAGAATGTGGGGCCAGGATGAAGCAAATAAGTGAGAAGGTGTGTGGGTTTAGTGAGGTGGCTATTGTCCTGAAACCTTGCTCCCAAGGAGGTGGAAACTTCCCCACTACTTTTCATTCATTTTATCCAATGACTATTAAAAACAAGCTGCAGTGTGCCAGCTTCAGGAGGAGGACTGGAGAGGAGGCCAAAAACTGCAGTTTTGCAGTTGTGTATGTGCCATTTAAGAATGTAAAAGGAAATAGGATTTAACCTTGTTCTTTTTATGAGCAAAATAATCTACTTCCTGCAAACCCTGAGGGGTCTTTTGTGACTGGTTTGCACAGGTGTTCAGCAAGTAGGGTGCTGAAGTTATTTTTGTGGTCCCCTTATTCTCCTTAGGAACTTACTCAAATCAGTACAAAACAAAACAGGAATGACATCTAATCAGGTTGCTTTTTAGATACTGACAGGATACGTACCTTTTCTCCTTTCATGCCCATCTTTCCTTTCATCCCAGGCACTCCTTGAAGTCCTCTTTTACCCTAAAAATACATTTTTGATTAAATATTTTCTTATCATTAAAATAGTGTTCCCATAAATGATGCATACTTTGGAACTAAAAGTTTTCCAGAAGAAAGCTACTCTATTCTGTTCAGGAGGAAGCTGAAGCAGGAGAAATACTCACCTGATTAATTTTTTTTATTCATGTAGAGAGTTTAGTTCTCTCTCTATTGCACATTTTCACAATGCAGTACTAGCAGAAAAACTGCAAGCCGGAACTTGACCTTTGCTTCACCTAAATTATTCCTTTCTAAGCTATCAAAAGTGGACACTGGGAAGATCTCCACTCTCAATTTCATACAAGGTAATGGGCAATAAAGAAGAAGATGCTCAGATATTTCTGTGATATGCTGCTGACCAGGGAATAAACAGATCATGAAGGATGTCTCAGTGAGAAGTGATGAATACACTCAAGTCCAACTGACATTCCTAGAGTGCCAGTCTAGCCTTGTGCTGAGTACACTCAATTCACATTAAGTGCTATGGGTGTTCAAGACATTTAGTATT
Organism: Alligator mississippiensis; assembly: GCF_030867095.1. NCBI lineage: Eukaryota > Metazoa > Chordata > Crocodylia > Alligatoridae > Alligator > Alligator mississippiensis. The sequence continues at coordinate 80,887,211 of NC_081828.1, read as the reverse complement.
TCACAGAAAATGCTTAGTACGTTTCAGTATTAGGCCCCAATTTTCTTTTCAACAGAGTACCCATGAATCTGAGCTCCCAAGCCCCAAATAATGTTCCTACCAAAAGACGTGTTCTCTCTCATACAGTATGCATATGCAGCAGAATGCCCAATGTCTGTATGTCCAATCAACCACACAATGCCACACATCATGTGATGTGCCATTAAACAAAAAATTATTAGCAGCTCCTTTAAATCTTTGTTATTCCCATTTCCAACCCTATCAATATTGAATTACAACCAACAAATTTCAGTTCATAGTACAGTAACCTTGTAAACAAAGTACTTTAAAGTACAAGGTCTTTTTGTTATACTATATTTCAAGTCACGTAAATAAAAAAAAAATATACAGTACAAGTTATTTGATTGTTATTGCTTGTTTTCTACTGATTTAATGTAATTTGTACAAATGCAGGACTATGTTTTATTACAGGTCCTCATGTCGTATTGGTGAATGGGCCATGTTTTGGGAAGTTACTGATCAACCATATGTTTTCATAACTGCTCTGAGCTCAGTCCCAGTGAGTGTGGTAGTTTAGCCTTTTACTGCGCTGTTTTTTATATCGGGTTTGACCGCATGTTTATTGAGGTCAATAGCAAAGTTCCAAGTGATTTTAATACTGCTGGATAAAGTAATGAAGAAAAAATTAAGTGCAAATTTATTTTCATTCATGGTTTTTTTTTCTGGATAACTTTACATATTTACTGTCTCCACTGCCTCTGTTTTAAAGTAATAGCCCTGTGCTAAGTTTAAAGACCCATGATAAAGATTCAATGTGAATAAAAGGTATACATGCAGGAGTTCAGTTTATTAGTGATTTATCTTAGGGAATAATCTATGCTTATGACAAACTGTTTTTTACATATTAAGGGCTAGATTCTATTCCACCTATTAGGCACTTAAGTGAACTTAGTTGCCTAAGTGCTCTCCTGTTCAATCTTGCTTGAGTCCCTGAAAAAACTGTTAATGCAAGATGTAAGCAGGTCATCCTCTTCCTCTTCACTAGTTTTTGTGACTCAGTCTTAAGGGTCACTGTGTTACAAAAGTCTATGTATTAATGTATTTTTCAGAATTAAAGAGTGGAACAGAATCACGTTTAGGCCTCCTCTATATTCATAGATTCATAGGTTGTAAGGCTGGAAGGGACCTCGGAAGATCATCAGGTCCAGCCCCCGGCACAAGACCACAAGCAGGAAAGACAACTGAGGTCAGGTGACCCCAGCAAGATGACCATCCAGTCTCCTCTTGAAGATTTCCAGGGTAGGCGATTGCACCACCTCTGGAGGGAGCTTATTCCACAGTCTGGACACCCTAGTTGTGAAATAGTTTTTCCCAATGTGGAGCATGAAACGGTCTTCCAGGAGTTTGTCACCATTACTCCTAGCTTTCCCCAAGGGTGCCCTGGTAAACAGTTGTTCACTGAGCCCTTGATGTACAGTATATGTTACAGTATAACTGGTTAACTACACAATTTCCTTAAGGCTAGCTATGTGTGCAAAGTAACTATCATGCCATAAAATGCTCCAACCATCTATAAAGTTAGACCTCAAAAATGTGTACTACCTTTATAACTGGTTGCTATCAAGCTTTAATCTGCAGGTGTAGCAGGGTCTCCTCTGAGGCTGGGAGCCCTGTCAGCCAACAGAGCAGCTAACTATGCCCAGCATGGGCTAGGAGTCCAACAACTGAGGGGACTCTCAGCCCCAGAAAGTAGCCGACACTGGGATAGCAGCATAGAGACCCACAGTCCCACAGCTGCAGATGCTGGGTCCCGGGACCCAGCTGGATCCTGGCAGCCGAGAGGTGCGGCTGCCCCAAGGGCATTTGATCCCATGATGACTTTACCTAGTCCTAAATCTTTATTCATGCAAACAGTTAAGGTATGTCCTTAAATCTGGGAGTAGTCCCACTGCTTCAGTATGATTCCTAATCACAATTAAACACATGGTTAAATGCTTGTAGAATGGAAGGTTTTGGAACAAAACTAGGGCTGCAGCAAAATTTCTGGGGAAGGAAATAGGACTCTTTGCATTACATAGACCTGCAAAAGGCAAAACAAGTATGACCACAAGTTAAGAAGAATTAAAATTCATAACTGCTTTGGTAGAAACAGCTTTGTATGTTTGAATAAATTCCCACATTATGTTTATTTCACTGTTTTTTGTTTTAAAATGCTCTGCTCACAATTAGAGTGCTAGAGCCAGAGAACTCTGTACAAAGCTGAAAACAATAAATTCTCTCCTAGTTTTTGTATGAAATGATTTCTCCTTAATTCGAGCTAAATTTATGCAGCAATAGCTAGATTTTTCTGCACAAAAAGTATGTACATAGACTTTCAGATAAATCGATCACTTGTGCACCTGTTGGGCTAAATAATTAACCCCTTCACTACTGGATTACTTTTAATTACCATAACAATGTGACTCTTTCTTTAGGGGTACCTGAGGAGAGCAGGAACAGATAGGATGGTTTTAGCAGCCATGTTTAAGACGTCTTAATGAGTAAGGCTATTCATAATGAAGGTTGCAGCATTTGGATTTTCATAACAGGGAAGAATCGGGAAATTATGGCAGCTGGGTGGTACACAGGAAATAAGTTAGGATTTGGTAGGTGGAAGAGGTTTTGCCCTTGTGCGTTGCAAATGACAAATGTCATCACAAGTAAGAGGAGAATGGGAACACTGGGCTGCAGGATTTGGTAAAATGTGGCCCATGGGAAGGAAGGTGGGGGTACCTGATTGGGGTAAGGCTGGGCAAACTGAAGGGGAAGGAAAAAGAAGTTGGAGAATACATGAAAATGCAGTAGGATCATGATGAATAATAGCAGACAAGAGCGGCATGAGGACAATATAATGTGGAGGCGGGTGGGGGTGGCTGTAGGCTTGGGGAAGGGAAGGGAGGGAGGGACATGATGGAGAATATGGACACTGAAGAAGTGGAAATAAGTAGGGATTAAGTAACTGAGGGCAAGGAGGGAGGCTAATCCTGCAGGTCTGTTAATAGATTAGAGCCAAGAATGGAGAGCACTGTGAAGGAAGAGCAGCAGGGAGCTATGGAAGAATACTTGATGAGTTGAGAAACGAGACAGGGAAGTAGCAGTGACTGGGAGGTCAGTGAGTACAGTAGTTCTGGGTAGTGGCATGCACTCCCACTCTGCATACACTGGAAAGGACTCAAGTTCATCCCCTTCTTGGAGTTTCCTTAATAAACAGAAACTTCCTATTAGACCTTGACTCTTTGTAGATTGCTCTCTGAAGGACCCCTCTGGCTTCCTCCCCCTGGAGAAAGATGATAAAGTTTGGATTGGAGCACAATGAGCCCACCTGCTGAGACTGCCAGGGTGAATCAGCTTAAAAGCCCCACATCTCTATCTCCATCTGATCCTAGAAGCTCAGACCTCACTGGGAGATCTGGGAGGGAGGAATTGAAAGAGCAGCTGTGAAACTGAGGTTTCAGTACATCCCTTTGTTTAGGTAGTAATGTTACCTATCAAGATGGAAATATTGACAGTCACTAGCAAAATGGAAAGATTAACTTACATTACTTGCCAACCTTGTACAGCAGGCTTAAAACAAAATAAATAAGGCCACATGGTTGTTTTTTTTAATCTGCCTAAACTGCTATGCTGAAACAGACTATGTTTTTGATGTATTTTGAAACCTTAGAGACTTCTTCCTTTCTTTTAAAACCTATTGCAGGTGTTAAGACACCAAGAAGAGGCTTCTGAAAAAAGCACTGTAAATCTTAAATTTAAACTTAGCTGAGTGTCAGGCAAAGATGTATTAAAGTTGTTTTTTTTCCAGTGAACTAAAAATATACATGATAAAGGTATTTACAGGCAATCCATCTTTACCAGGGATGCCCTGAAAGACAACAACTATTTTAGAAAGGAAAACAGAACATATACAAAGAAGAAAAATGAGATGAAAACAATTAACTACATCTTGATGGCCAATTTATGCTGTGAGAAAATACCAAAATGGAATGATGTTCCATTATCATGTAATGGATGCATGTGTTGCACTATCATGTAACACAATGTATTCACATTTAACTGGGGCCATGCTGTATTTATGATCACAAAGGGAAGACCAATCTATAACATATTTTGTGAACCAAAAATTCACATAATATAAATCCCTGTAACTTCAAAAGCTGCCATCCAGTGTTTCTTAAAATGGTAACTGCTGCTGCTGGGAAGTTGGCAAACACAGCAGCAGTTTTGTATGTTGTATACCCTTTTGGCCCTATTCTCTGTGGCTGGGCATTTTGTGTATTTGTCTCTGTTGTGCTAAGACCATGAAAGGCTACTATTCTGATCTGGTAAGGTTAGACACCCACTTTGCCAAGGTTAGAAACCTGCACTGGCACTGCACAGTGTGCAGGGTAGTGAAGGATTAGCCCTTCATCTGTATGTGAGGAACAGATATTGGCTTTTCTAAATGACATGATTTGCTTCAACCAAGACGCAGTACTTACAGGTTGGCCATCTTGCCCAGGTTTGCCTGGGAGTCCAGGAGGTCCTTGAATCCCTGTCTGCATTTCTTTCAGTCTTGACTTTCCTGGGGACCCTGCTGGGCCTTGAACTCCTTCTTGACCTTTCTCACCTTTTTGACCCTAAAAAAAGATAAAAGATACAATTATATGCTTTATTACCTTCCCCTCTTATTATTACTGTTTTAACATCTACATTGCTATAGTAATTGCTGTGCAAACCTACTACTGGTTAGCCTTACATGCCCATCTTGGGTGTGTGGGGAGAAGGGTCACAGGAGAGGTGTGACGTGAGGAGAGATACAAGTGGAGAACATTTTATTCTATCCCAGCCTGACAGAGGGAGTTTCTAGCAGGTAAAGAAGACTGATCTCTGTCCAAACGCTGTTTATGTAGTTTTTCTAATGATTCTGCATAAAAACCAGTGAAAGCAAGGGTCTCCTTCCTCCCTGCTACCTACAGCAGCATCCATTACTTTGAGCCAGAGAATTAAGTTCCTTCCAACTCACTCTCCTGCAGTCCTCAGGATGCTTGCTTTCTTGGCTGCCCAGTAGCCTAGCCTCTACAAGATGGGGCTTTCAGTCCCACCTGGTTTGTCATTAGGGTGATTTGGCTGCTGTCCTGTGATGTAGGATATTAGAGTTTAAATCCTCTTAGAAGGGAAAGACTGAGTTGCGTATGGTGAAAACAGCCACTTAAGTCATTTTAGTGGATAAGCATGGCTCAGCCATTACACAAGGCAAAATAGAGTTTCTTTGCATGACTTAGATCAGAGGTGCTCAACCTCTAGCACATGAAGTCATGTCATCTCACCCATGGGTCTTGCCACAGGTCCAAAAACTTGGGGTGAGGAGAGCAGTGGCATGGTTCATTGAAGCTCCCCAATGCCAAATTTTTGGACCCGTGGGGAGTCCTCTGTACACCAGATTACATTGCTCTGTGTACTAGATTGCACTGCTATAAAGTAGTGCTGGTGCACAGGGGTCAGGCTGGCATGTGGCCAGACCTAGCATGCAGCATGCTGGATCTCATATGCGAGATCAAGACATACATGTTGTTGAGCCAGCACGTGTAGTCAGGCCAGCACACCGGACTGAACCCATGGACTGACCCTGCACATTATCTCAACACACAGATCCAGCCTGTGGTCTGGCACCACACCACACATCTGGCCCATGTGCCCAGAAGTTTAGGCACAACTGACCTAGATGGCTAAAAACTGCACAAGTGACACTTGCACAGTGAAACAAAATTCTGTCCATGGTATGTAAGAGTTCAACATGAGTTCCTAGTATGATATTGTAGCTAACAGTCCTTGAATCTGTAAATAGGGGCATATCGAGCAGGAATAGGGAAGTGGTATTATCTCTGTAGATGACAATAGGGAGACGATTGCTGGCATACTATGTCCACTTTTGTGTTCACACATCAAAGAAGAAGAAAATTGGGAAAGTGTTCAAAAACATCTGCAAAAATTATTCTAAGTCTGGGAAAAAAGTCTTATGTTGACAGATTTAAGAAACTATACCAGTAAGCCTTTAAATTAAGACTAAATACCTTTTTAAGAGATATGATATAGCTTAAATAGAAATAATAGACTTGATGCAGAGATTGTGTGTGAGGTTATTTGGCTTATCCTATGTAGAAGGACAAGATGGTTCCTTCTGGCCCTAACGGGCCTTTGTACACACAACAAAATTGGCCTTTAAAGTGGCTTAAATGCCCTTTTGCACCACTTCAATGGCGTTGCTACTGACACACTTGGCAACGCATTCCGCTTTAAATGACTTCGTAACTTAGCAAGGTAAAACCCCTCCAAGGTGTTTTAGCTTGCTACCTAACAAAGTGCAACGGTGCACAGGGCACTGGAAAGTAACGTGCTCAGGGAAGCTCAGGCCTGGCAGGCTTCCAATGCCCTGTGCACCGTCCCTGCTGCCTTCTGCTGCTGCCAGCACACCCAGCTGCCATCCTGCCATCTTGCTGCTCTGCCCCAGGGACAAGCCAGCCAATCCCAGGTGGCCCCAGGTGGCGGAAAGGTGGCAGGGATGGTGCATGGGGCACTGGAGCCTACCTGCTTTTCCCAAGGTGGGGCAAGGGGCAGGACAGAGAACTGCTAGTGGGCCAAGTGGCCCCTGAGCTGTGGGGGACCGCGGTCCTTCCCTCCATGGTGGCAGCACCCTCCAAGCGGCACCTGCCCATTGGCACCCAGCCCAGGTGTTCCCGGAGTGGCGGGGCACCGGTTCTGCGGAAGGAAGCACTGGGCCCCGCGCAGCTCAGGCAGGCAGGCTCTGGGAGAAGAAAAATCAGGCTCCTTACTGCTTCCTCCCACCACCCAGTCAAGCCTGGCTACATGAGCTGCTGCCAGGTCATGCAGTCCCTGAGCTCCATGGGGCCCGGTGCTTCTCTCTGTGGTGGCAGTGTCCCCCAGGACTGTTTGGGCTGGGTGCTAGTGGGCAGGTGCCATCTCGGGGACGCTGCTGCCACAGAAGGAAGCACTGGGCCCCACACAGCTCAGCTTATCACCCCATCCCTCCACTGCAGGAGGGGCAGGTAAATGGGGGGGAGGGGGGGAACGAGAAGGATCGGGCCCCATCATCTGTGTACATGCAACGGGGGTTTAGTGCTCCCTACACTGAAACAGTGGAAATGGCAAGTTTAAAAAAAAACCCACCATTTCAATTTAGGGAGAATTAAACCCCCTTTGTGTGTACAAGCACTCAACATGTATAGATTAATGGCTCTACACACTGCTTGAGTCATAAGAAGTAAAAATTGTAAGTAATCCTATGTAAATTCTTAAATGAAATCTTAAAGCTTAAATGAATCCCTGTGTCTAACTGCCATGACCAATCTCTAAACTACCCTGTCACCATTCATTATAACCTGCCACTATCAGCACTAGGACTGACAGAAAGAGCAGGTAAAAGGCAGCAATACATTGCTAACTGAAATATATCATATCACATTATAGCCATCCTCCTGAACTCTGCATTTGTTGGTAAGTGAGCTCAGTGTATGTTGTACTGCAATTTCAAACCATAACAGAGTGAAGTAAGAATGGAGAGTAGTGCTTAGTCTAAAAGATACACAGGTAAGGACATGGGGAGGGACAGCACTAAGTTAGTGGATAGGTAATCCTGAGTACTTCTGGATGAGGGTATGGTGATTAATAAAATTGCTAATACTATTTGAAACTCTGGCAGCATACCATTTAGGATTTGCAGTTATTTGGCTCGCCTCAATAGAGGCTGAAATAGTCCACTCATTTATGGGGTAGTAGGTCAAGACACCTAATTTAATATTCAATGCTGTGTTACATTTAAGACCACATACTTCATTAGGCACTATATTTAGAAAGGCTTTAGGTAATCACAGAGCTGCAATACCCCCATAAAATGTGTCCCTCCCCACCATGTGGGATCAGCTTTGCTCTACATAACAGTAGGTCTGTTCCTTTGTGGTAGTTGGCAGTGGCAGGGGCATTAGACTGAAGCAGTCGTTCTGCTCAAGAGATCATAAAACCTGACACTGCTCCTAGCCCCATGTGAGCTGTATGGCAGTGAGGGAAAAGTCCTTTCCCCTCCCCCTCCTGCTCCTGGGCAGGCGCAAAGAGGATCATTTTTGCCAAATGCAGTCTGATTGAAAAAAATGAATTTTAAGTGCCTGATTAGCCTCTGTGCTTTATAAGGGATTTATGGATACTGGCCTAGGCACTGACATGATGTCATTAACTTAATTCCTGATTAAATTATTCCAAGCGCTTTGTTGTATCATCAAGGAAGCACTAGCCAATGTCCAGGATAATTGATGCTGGTACATAGAAATAATCTAATTTTCTCTAGCATCTAATTTTCTGAAAATGCACAATTCCCCACGTCATATTGTCGGACTCCCATACGGAACACATTGTTCTTTTTTGAAGTTCAGCTGAGATATGTAAATTGGGCAATCTTCAGATACTCCTTATTTTTAGCTGCTGTTTTTTAAACTGAATGTAATGCCCATGCATGAAGCTGATGGCTGGGCATAAACTGTATTTATCCAAGCAGTTGCAACAACAGTGACAAGCTTCCCCACGGTGTTTTACTGGCATACCTCGCTCTTGGCCTAGAGTGGAAGGAGCATGCTGTCTTGTAAAAAACAAAACAAAACGGAGTAGTTCAACCACTGTGCCCAATCAAGACTTAGCCTTTATGTTGCAATTGCCAAGAAGGTTGCCATTTACCAGTCAGTGGATGTTTTTAAATTTAATGTTGCTATTTTTTAATTTCTTAGAGGTCAGCAATATATTAATGAATAATATACATTTGTTAACCTGCACTAGGCACTTCTTAGGAAAGCATCCAGGGTTGGCATCTGCTGTCCGTACTCAGGCCAAATACCAATTGATTTCTATTAGCCCAACCTCTCTACTTTTGAGCATTAAGCTGCTGTGGATGATCATTTGTTTGTGTGAGTACATTTAAGGGGATCCCTTGCTTAAACTAGCCAAGAAATTTCAGATGTGCTGTTGGTAGTTACTGAATGAAATGGGTGTATCCTTTTTTAAACATCATGAAAAACATCATAACACAGTAAAGTATACTGGGAACAACACAAGTGGCTTTCAAATCCATGTAAGCTTTTTGCCACCTCTCCCAGCAATTTCAGCAGTTTAAAACAAAAGGTTATGGCACAGATGCCGGAAGATGGTAATATGTTCACAGTTCTAAAGAGACATACATTTCAGATCTGTACTCCTCAAAAGAGGCTTGGCTTTGATAATGCAGTTTGAGTCCATCTTTTATCACTTAACACAGCTACATGTTAAACAGGATCTTTATCTATATACTATACTTTGTGAGCTAACTCAAGATGGCCTTTAAAGAAAAAGCACCATTCTATGGCAATGGTTCTCAACCTTTTCGTATTCAAGGCACTGCTTGGAAAATGCCAGCTCTTAGCTTCCACTTGTTTGTTGACTATGCAAAAATAATAGGCCAATTCTGTTGCAAAGATCTCAGAAAGACCACAGCAGGTCAGAATGTTTTTGACACTGTGGATTCCTATTTGAAATGTCTGCATTCATTTTTTGAATCAAGTGTATGTGTTTTCACATCAAATATTGTAAGGGTACCCCCATGGTACCCTTTAAAGTATCTCACAGTACCCCATGATGCTGTGGTGTCCTGGTTGAGAATCACTGCTTTAGACGCTCCTGTTTTGGTCTTAGCCCTAGGGTGAGCAGACAGATGCACACACCTTATACAGCTTTATACAAATAACCTAGGTACTCCAAAAATAACCCTGGACGACACAGCTACTTCTATGGAATGTGACAAGGGGTCGGTAGGTCCTCTGGCATCCCACAGTGCTCCCAGTGTGGGGAGGGAGGAGCATTCTCAAGACTGTGCAGCCCTCCGTTGCATCTCCTGACTGGACAGCATGCTACTGCATGGTGTTTCAGTGATTTTAAAGCACTCCAGCTTCAGGGCACACTTGGGGCCCTATATCTGTCTGCAGCTGAAACTCTGAATTTTTTAAGCACCTCAGAGTGTAGTGGCATTTAAAGTACTTCACAAGTTACACTTATGCATAGCCTTATGTTGGTCCTTCCCCGCCCCCCGCATTTCTTCCTTTAATCAAAACTATCAATAATCCAAACTGAATATATGGCTTTCCCATCTATTAACAAATACTGCAAACCCAATATGAACTGAAAATTTTGGATCTAGATCTAAACCTTCCTATGATTTGAATGGGCTTGTATCCATTGTTGCCATTAGAGGACATTTCAATTACGTATATAAATAAAAGGACATCATAAAAAGAATTAGTAAACTGGAAAGAATGTAAGTACCAACTCATGAAAGCACTTAGTTATATGGGTAAGTCTTTTCCTGAGCTGGTGCCAAAATGAGAAACTAAATCGTAAAGCAGCTACACTGACCTTTTCTCTGCTCACTTCTTGCAAAATATGAGCTCCAGAACCAACTTCTGGCTTTAAGATTTCCTGAGTATCAATGGTAGCTTCATTTTCATGTTGATCATTTCCTTCATCATCTGAACCTAAATAAAATCATAATTATAAGAACGTGTGAAAGAGAGAACACACTATGGACATTTTTCAGGAAAGAGCGGGAGCATACAGATACAGGATAGGAATGAAAATACCTGGTACTGGACAAAGAATATACGAACAGGAAGACAGCAGGAAATAAGGGCAAACTCAAGGCAGAAGCAAAAGGAAAGAAAAAAACCCTCTGTACTGTGAAAGAGAGAAGGTTAGAATTAAATAAAAATAGTCATTCTAAAAACATTGAAAGGTAGAAAAGAAGTGGGGGAGAGGGGAAATAGAGGAAAAAGAGAAAAGGGAAAAGTGGAAAGAGACGTGTAGATAGGGAAGTACTGTGGAGATGAGGAACATAAAAAGTGAACTAAATAATCTTGCATCATCTTCTCACCTTATTTTCCACCATACTGGTTAAAAATAAGATGTGTGCAGCAAGCTGAGGTGAAGGAGATGCTTCAACCCTTGGATCTTACTCCCCCTATTACTCACCTGGTCACTAGTTATTGCTGTTATGCAGCTGTTTTCTTGCTACAGAAGGATTGGGTTCCTCTTTATTTCTCGTTCTGCTGGGGTAGATCTAAGGGGGAGGATGCAGTAGCTCAGATACACCTCCCCACCCCCCTGCCTTTTTCAGTGGACCAATCTGTGCGAGGAGCAGCTGGGGAAGTGGAGACCGGAAAGTAAGTAACAATCCCCCCACTCCCTTCCCATCCGTTCTCAGCAGCATATCCCCTCTCCTCCCTTCACTTTACCCCATTGCTGCTGTCCCAAGGGCAGAGGCTGGAGGGGGAACACCAGAGCCGCTCATGCCACTCCAACCAGGCTCTACATAGAGCTGGGCTCAGGCAAAGGCAGCAGCAACAGGCAGATTCCTCCACCCTGTCAGGTCCCCTGGGTGATCCCTGGAAGCCCAGGAACAGGAAAAGGAACCCATCCACTTCTGCACCTGTCTCTATCTGAGTCTGGCTCCATGTGCAGCCAGGATTCAACAGGGCAGGAACAGGTCCCAAGTCCCTTGTCAGCTAGAGAGAGAGGCAGCAGTGGGAAAGGGAGAGGAGGGAATATGCAGCCAAGCATAGAAGGGAAGTGAGAGTAGAGGATATATTTTCACCTGCTTGAAGGACTTAAAAAATCTCCCCTCCCGGCTGCTACTCCTGCAACACTGTCTGTCTGCTTTGGGGTGTGTGTGTATGTGGAGAGGAGCAGGGGTGTAGCCACGCCTGCAGCAAAGATCACTGGTCCTGCACCCTGCTTTCCAAAATACCGGATCCATGCACACACCCTGCTACATTTTGTATCTTGCACTTATATTTGAAGCACCCCAGGCCGGCACTGTATAGGATCAAGTCTTTTGTATGCATTAGAAAAAACAATGTAATTCATGTCAAAGTTCTTCCATCAATATGAGGAAAGAAGGATGCTTCTGTCCTTAAGGCAGTAGACAGGCACACAAGAGGCTTAGCTGGTTTGAAGTAAATTGTTTAAGTCCAGATTTTAAGGTTATTCAGATACCTACAGGTGTTGCTGGCCACCTACTGGGATGTTTAAAACCCCTTACATCTCTGTATGTATCTTTAGGATTCTATAAATCTTCTAATATCTGGCTTCCCTAATGCCTCAGTTCTCCTACCTATAACTTGGAAATAATAATACTCCTTTACTGCTTACAGAGTTACTAAGATACTCCATCATACTAGGAAAAAAATGTATAAAATTGTCAAATATGTAGAATTTGATATCACAAGCCATCAATGATGGAGGAATGATGCCCCATACTTCTAGGAAATGGTTGATTTTAGCAGCAGTTTGGAAAATTTTTTTCCTGCTCTATGTACAGCATTGCACTGTTGACCCAGTACATTACCACAGTCCTGAGGAATACCAGAATGGAGGTGCAGCATGTGTCAGCTGGTCTGTATTGCTTCTCACCAAGATGCTCACCACAAGAGAAATTATTTTAATTCCTTGTTTTATCAGTTTTTCCTCATGTTGACATGAACTACAGTTTTTGAGTATAGCAGTGATTGGGACTTGTATGCATTGCTGCATAATTGCATTGCATTACATATCTAAAAAATGGATGATCCTCTCTGCCAGAGATTGTAACCCCCTAGCGCTTGCCACTACCTCATCCCACCTGCTCCAGTTTGCTAAACTGGCCTCAGTTCCTTGCTTACTACATCTCCAATGTTTCAATTTCTTTGTATCCTAGGGGGCTGCCTTCAGAACCAATTAGGCCTGAAGTCCCTGCTCCAGTCTTATCATCACCAGGCTGCTGGTCTACCCTGCTCTTTTGCATTTGCCTGGGTGGGGGTTCAGGCTCCTTCATTTCGCCCTATGGCCTTCAGACCCCTTTTCCATACTCCCCCCAACAGGGCCTGCCTATATGGTCCTTTGGGCTTCAGGCAAAGTCTGGGACTCCAAAACAGTCCCAATGGAGCTGATTACCCTGGCTGTTGCTCTTGAGAGCAACAGCTGCAGAGGACTATTTTGGAGCCCTGACATCGCAATGGTGCTGGATCATGGGCTCCACAAGGGTGGGGGGCCACTCCAGCACCCCTTCTAACTTGGCACCTGGGGCAGGTGCTCCTCTCCCCCCCACATTTGCTACAGTGCCAAGTGCTGAAGAGTGGGAAAGTGAAGGAAGAATAAAGTGCAAAAGGCCAAGTGCCAGAGAATGGATGTGTGGAGCACTACAAGATGCTGTTGGCAACCGGGACTCACATCTCACTTGCCCCACCCTACTTGCACTACTGCACTGTACCCAAAACATGGTGAAGAGAGCTGCAGGCTTCTACATTCAGGTGGGATGCGAGTCTCTATCCATAACCATTGTTATTACAGGCCAACTGTTGGAACAGGTTTGATAATTTCAAAAAAACTTGAGGAAAGCTGTGTTTTAGACACAATGAGTGCATCCTGCTGAGCTCACATGTGCAGGGCCATGCATTTTCTGCAGGACAAATAGCAGCAGCCCATATTTATGCCATTGCTCTTTGTCCCCAGGTATGCTCCTGGACGCATGCTCCAGCACATTGCAAAGTGACCCGGGTGGGGTAGGGAAGACTGGGGCCAGCACTTCTGCTGGCCCCAGCAGCCTTACTTGGGGTCCTGGGGGACTCCCAGGGCAGGAGCAGCACTGAGAGTGCCACTCAGAGCCTGGCCAGCAGCCAGCGTGGCTCTGGCCGGGGTCAGGCTCTATTTCTGGTGGTGCATGCTGCTGCCATGTGTGCCACGCCACCTTTTTTTAGTAGCGGGTATTTTTTTTACATTGAGATCCCAAAAAGAACCTGCCAAAAAGAACCTGCCAAAACGCCCCCCCCCGGTAAATGGCTGCACATGCATTGCATGCAGTTTGCAGTGCCTCAAACAGATTTGAGGTGCCACAAACCACACATGCACACTTGTCGGGATGTGCCCCATGAAGTTCTCCATATCCAACACTGAGGAGAGACCCCATACCTGAGAAGATATTATTTTTCTTTATATTTCTAATAGTGTTGGTAGCTCCTCAAATATGCAGGCTCTTCTATATACAGATAAAAGCATAGTCCAGTCCCTGGAAAAGCTTAGAACTAAAAATTGATAATATACAGTGCCTTGTTTTTTGATTGTAGGTGCTACAGATGTTTCCTCTAATATATGATGTCCTGAGAAATCCATTTCTTCAGAATGAGGCGACACGGTTGGGGGTGGTTCCACCGGCTCAACAGTTGTGTCATCAGACTAAAAAAACAAATTTGCAAATAACTTATTAACAAAAAGGTAAAGCAAACATATTTTATCATTCTTTCTGAGGAAAGGCTTACCACATAAGTGAAGCACGAATCAATCAGCTTGTTCTACTTCAAAGAAAAGCAATCAGACATAGGTGACTGGTAGGGGGGGCACGTGCCCCCCTGATGGGGCTGGTGCCCCCCCCGATAGCCAACACTGATACTGTCAGTAGGGCTGGTGCCCCTCTAACAGGGCTGCTGCCATCGGTGGCTTCTGCAGGTGCCCCACCCCAGATTCAGAAGGCACCAGTCACTAATGCAATCAGAAATGCTACATTTAGGAAGTCCAGCTAAAGACTTCCTTTCAAAAAGCAGCTTCTTAACACTGTTTCTGAATAATACGCACTTTTGGTGAGTTACTTATTACTGCTAAAAGGAAGTTACTAATAAAACCTATAAATATTAAGAAGCAATATTTACACCCTGTCACATTTATGATTTTCTCTCCTTGATGATCACTTGTTTGAGGTGTTTTTTCTTTTTTAAAATATTGAATAGGTCTTGCTTCTATTTGGCAACAACTGTCTCTAATTTGGTCAAATGGACTCATAAGCATAACTGAATGGTTTTTACAATGAGTAACAAAGTAGGCAAGAAAGTCAGAGCTAAGTTTTCCTGAAAAGCTAACATAGTATTTTGAGACCACCACTGTCAAAAGGATTTTTTTCATTCGATTTCAAATACCTGTGTTCTAAAGCAGAAAGCATTAAGTTATTGATGCATTCATTCCTTATCTGATTATTTCCTTTATAAATTATACATTTTTCTCCTGGCATTTCCTATTATTGTATTTCAAATGCTCTTAAAACCAATAGCCCAAAATACCAACAAGTGTAATCTATTGATCATAACTTTTTTTAAATACCTAATATCTAAACATATTTCATTACGTCTTTCACAATAAGTCACTTTGGCTAGGACAGGCTACTGTAAACAGGTTTCCCTCACTTTATGCGGGTTCTGTATGTGCAAATTCGCTCTTATGCAATGACCCTTTTATACCAAAAATTTGTTATATACAAAGTAAATTCACTCTTATGTGATCAGTGAGGTGGAAACCTGCAGTCAGCTGCTTTGTGCGGTGCATTGTGGAACTGATGCGTACCAAAATATAGCCTCCTGTGTAGATCTTTGCCTCTCGCTTGTTGGCTGTGACACGTGTTTCTGTTGTTGCCATCCCCATTACGATAGTGCCCTGTGCTTGTGTGTATTGTCTGCTGTTGGCAAGTATCAAAATTGTCTTGTAAAAGTGGTAGAAATGGGCCTGGGGGGTCAGTACAGTCAAGGTCTTGGAAAGTATCCCTATTTGTTACATTGTAAAGTGGGTTCCCTTTAAGTGAATTCGAGTTATGCACTGTTTTCCAGGAACGCATGTACAGCATAAAGCGAGGGAAACCTGTATTGACAAAAAAACAGCAGGAGTACTTTGCACAAAGGTTAATAATAAACACCAGTGTACTGATTTGGAAGGAGATGTGTAATATGAGCCCCAGGGACCTGTGGGCAACTCACTGGACTGAAGTATTGTCTCTCTGCACCTATACTGAGGAAATCTTCTCTCTCTGCTGGGGGAAGAGAGAGGGTCTGTCTTTTCAGTGGCATTTTCCCCATCCATGGAGCTCCTCCATTACATGGAACTGAAGGCATATGTGGTTATGGAGAACTGGGTGTGGACGGGCTGAAGCAGTAGGCTGCCCAGCCTCGTGGTACCATTCCCTGGAGATCCGATGACTTGCGCAAAAATTTAATCAGGAACCAATAAATCTTGGGGGCTGCACTGGCTACCTCTGTGGCTCTGATTGAGTCTCTTCTCCTCATTCCAGGAAAACTCTTAGGGTATGTCCAGACTTGTAGGCACATATGGTTTGTGTTGCCACTAACTGCACATTAAACCATGTTCGGTGCTGCTCATTTGCAACACAGGGGCAACATTTGCTACTGGGATGTCCTAACAGCAAAAAAGCTTCAATAAAAAATGTAGGGCAAAGCATGTAAAAGTAGCATGTGCCCAGACAAACACAGAGATGGGGAAGCAGGTAGCCCAGGGCTGCCTGCTCCCCTGTCTCCACTTGCTGTGGAGCCTCTGCACTGAGGCAAACGGAGACAGGGAAGCACTAGCCCAGGACTGCTAGCTCCCCCATCTCAAGGCACAGCTGGCTGGGGAACAGGCTACCTGAGCTTGAGGACTCTGTATCAGAGCCTCCATGCCGAGACAAGCAGAGACAGGGAAGCAGCCAGCTTGGCAGGACTGCCTGCTGCCCCACCTCGAGGTACCCTGCACCCCAGCCAGCTTCTCTTTGGTTGGCTGATGCACAGTGTGCCTCAATGTGAGGGCTCCATGCTGTGCAGAGACTAGGGATTGGGCAGCCTTAGGCTGCCTTCTCCCCCATCTCCATATGCCACCCCCCTGGCTGGCTGGGATGCAGGGTGCCTCAGCATGGGGGTACCTGCCAGATAGCCCCACACTGAGGCACCCTGTGCTCCAGCCAGTCCCACCCTGCAGCACACAGAGCCTGGACAGGAGCCAGGAGCTGGACATGGCCTGGAACAAAGGGCACATGCAGGGGTGTGATCTACGGCACAAAGTAGCAGCACGAATTTGTGCCACTGCTATTTGTGCCACTCCAAGCACACGTCCCTACGCAGCCATGTGGTATGTGATGCTGCAAACACGCCTGTGGCACCACATACCACACATTTAGATGTTCTCCATGCTGCAAGGGCATGCTGCCTATGTGTGCACTGCTCCGCTTTTATTTTCTGCAGGTGTTTTTGATCCCTGGATATCCAGAGGTCAAAAAAGCCTGTGGAAAAAAAAGCGGGGCAGTGCATGCAGGCAGTGTGTACTGCTTAAAAGCAGAGCCAAGCTGCTCAGAGCCATACTCCGGCTGCTGGCCAGGCTCCACATGGCAGAATTGCCACTGCTGCAATCCCAGGAGGTCCCCAGGACACCAGGTAAGGCTGGTGGTGCCAGTAGAAGACAGTTCCAGTAGAAAACAGTCAAAATTCACAGGAATTCAAAGTTGCACTTGGTTTTCCAACACTTCTCTTGGGAGAATGACATGGTATAAGAGAAGGAAATATTTTTTTCAGAGCTAGCTTGCACTTTGTTTCTTGATTTTTTATCTGTTTCTTTGATTCTTTCTTACACTCACTAATTTTAAGCAATGTAGCTTCTACTATGTAACCATAGGGTTAAATGTACATCCAAGGAGCTCAGTGGTTCCTAAATCTTTACAAAATGATCCTGAAATCTGAAGTGTAGTTTCATAGATGGTAGGGTTCGAAGGGACCTGAGCAGATCATCAAGTCCGACCCTCTGCCTGGGCAGGAAAGAATGCTGGGGTCAAACGACCCCAGCTAGGTGATTATCTAGCCCCCTTTTGAAGATCCCCAGGGTAGAAGCGAGCACCACTTCCCTTGGAAGTTGGTTCCAGATCCTAGTCACCCTGACTGTGAAGTAGTGTCTCCTGATATTTAGCTTGAATCTACTCAGTCAACTTATGGCTGTTATTCCTTGTTACTCCCGGTAGTGCTCGGGGGGACAGGGACTCTCCCACTGCCTGCTGGTCCCCCTTGGCCAGTTTATAGATGGCCACCAGATCCCAGCTCAGCCTTTTCTTGTGGAGGCTGAACAGGTTCAGGTCCTGTAGCCTCCCCTCGTAGGGCCTGCCCTGCTGCCCCTGATCATGTGAGTGGTTGTCCTCTGGACCCTCTCAATGCTGGCGACATCCCTCCTGAAGTGCGGCACCCAGAACTGGACGCAGAACTCCAACTGCGGCCTGACCAGTGTCACATAGAGAGGGAGGATCACCTCCTTGGACCTGCTCATGATGCATCTGTGTTCTGTGATAGCTCTTGCTCTGAACAGCAGCGCACTTTTTACAAGAAACAATGGAATTCTGTAAATACATATTTTTGCTACCTTTAATGTCACTCTTTAGCTGCATCTACATGTGCACTTTAATACGCATTAAAGTATCACTAAAAATCATCGGTACCTATACATGTGCATCGAGGCTGCTCTGATGCTCTGTAATTAATCAAGTCTGCTGGAGCATAGTAATTGCTATACTCCAGCAGACTCCAGTGTCATGTGTACCAATGTCCCTGCACTGAAAAATGGCATTGGGGGTGCTTTAACTAAAGCTCATTCAATGAGCTTTAGTTTAAGTGCTCCAGCCACCATTGTTTCAGTGTGGGGACACTAATACATGTGACATTCTGGGAGCTTTAATTACAGCTGCTTTCAGAGTCACTCTAATTAAAGGCCCCCCCACCTCCCAGAGCATGTGTATTAATGCCCTGTGCTATTTAGTTAATGTGCACTAAGACAGGCTAATGCCTATCTTCTTAGTACCTCACAATGGAGGTACTAGATTTAATGCACATTAACTAAAGCGCGTTTATGCAAGCATAGACGCACCCTCTGAGACATACAAACTGAGACTTTCAAGTAGGAATCCATAGAGTCAAGAACACTCTCATCTTTTGTGGTGTTTCTGAGTTCTCTGCAACAGAATTACTCTATCATCTTTCTGTAGTCAAAACACAAAGCAAAACTAATAGCTGACATTTTCTGAGAGGGTGCCTTGGATCTAAAAAGGTTGAGAATCCCTTGACTGTCCATTTTTTTCTCTCGTGGTCATTCACTGTGTTGAAAAATTATGTAAAAGCTGCTGAATGGAAATGTACTGAACTATTCCAAACAGGCCCATCTATTGTTACAGCTCATTACAGTGCTGCTTAGCAAAACACAAACTAGACCATGCAGTGGTAAGCTACTTTATCCAGCAACTATGTTACCAAGCAGGACCCTTGACTTGTTTCATTCCAGCTCACCATGGGAATCTACTTTGAACTGATGATCTTTGTAAGTTTGCCTGGCAATTTGTAATAGAATTATGTGCACATAAACTCTCTCAGAAACATCTATCAGTTACTCTATTGATTACAAAAATGTCAGAAGTTTGGCTGTGTTTACTTTAGTGCTTCCAAAGAAAAGGCACATTAAAAGTTGATGGGCATTCATACTGGAAGGCATACAGATCCAACGAATCACTGGCATTTAGACATTTCATATTTAGCAAAATCATTAAAGTTTTCTTAAAGGAAACATAAATTTCACAAATTGTCTATATGTGGGTGCTACCTTTTTGCAGGCTACTAACACAGCTGTAACACATTTTAAAAGCATTCGTGTGTCACCTAACAGGGAACATTCACAAGAAAACCTTACAATTTAAGAAGAGTGATAGTCTACAAACCACCAATGCTTATGATTATTTGGCTCAGGAAACTATGCAATGTAAAATATGGGGTTATTATCTCATATAAAGAGGCTAACTAGAACTTCACAGACTGCTCTTTGTTTCAAGTCAGGCTGTAAAAAATGACAAGCCATTACCGCAAAAAAGTGTATGCAAAATGGATCCAGAGCATAAAGATACTTCTTTTTTATGGTTTTAAAACAGTTACAACAAAAACCCTCCTAAAGATGCATTCTTCATGTTTGGTTTGTTAGCATAATGCTACAAATCTGTAAGGAAAGCATCAAGTCTGCAGTTCTAGAAAATATATCCAATTCAGTCCAGTCTCAGTTTTCTATATGATGTACAAAATGCTTTTAAAGCAGAAAGAAACAGAAACAAACATTCAGATTTCTTGGCATTCACTCATCTTATACTGATTGAGTTGTGGACAGATTTAAATAAATGATACATAAATTAGAAGTGGCCTGATGAAGTTTGCAGTAATTTTGTTGGCAGGTGCTGTAAAGAGGCACATATAGATGTGTCAGAGCATTATCATCGTAACATAACATAGCCACATTTTTCAATAAAACTTGAGTTGTCACTTCCCTTTGTGTTGATTCATGTTTAATTACAAGCTTCAAATCAACTTCAGGCCAATGCCAAAAATCATACAATACACTGGCCTTCTAGGAAGATATGGCATTCCTTTACCACCCATACCTTGAAATGGCATTTGGGCATCTGAGTTTTCCTACCTAGTCCAATGTAGGTCCCAGAAGTGTGGTATCTCAGGGGGAAAATGTCCCAGTTTAGTGACTATTACTAGTGTAATATTATACCTAGAAGGTAAAGTTGAACTAATTGGTCCTTACTGGAGGTTGAGATGATGCAATGGCTTCTTGTGTCTCAGGAACTCCTTCCTGTTCTTGAATGCTACCATTGCCACTGGTATCTCCTGATGCCTACACAGAACAAATCATATCACACTTATCATTATCACTTATGAAAGTCCAGAGGTTAAAATTATACCATCTGGTATGTCTTAACTCCTCAGATTCTCTTACATTTTACTTTTCACTTAGGCATAAGTAGGTCCAATTACAGTTACAAATTTGGTCCCAAACTCATAAAATTAATGTACTGCACCAGACAAACCATTTTATGGAAATTAATGTCACTGTTTAAACACACAAAAAATTTAGGAAACTAAAGACTCATGGATTCTGAGAATTCTGATTTACCAGTAATTCCAACCATTTCAATGTATTTCAAAGAAAAGACATCACTGTTTGTTTTGTAAAACAAAACATAGACCTTAACAGCCTCAGTATAATAAGTTCACTGAAAATAGCACTTACATATGGATCATCATCTTCACATTGGTCTTCAGTAGCCCTTGGGTCTGGTTTGATTGTTAGTTGTTGAACTGAGCCCTTTATGGGGGAAAAAATCCAACAAAAGCAATTCAAGGAAATGTTTTTTTTTCAAAGAAAAAGCAAGAAATCGCTGTAGGACATCTCCTCAGAATTAATGCCCTCTACGCTGCCTAGATTACTTGAGCCATGTTTCAATATTCCAGTCAATGTACATATTCATTACCAAATGTCTTAGCTTATTATATAGATACGCTTCTACTCTGATAAGTTAGGTTATATATTTTATGAAATGTTGGGCCTATAAAATGCTGTCAGATCTTTGTAGACAGAATCTGCAATATAATAAGTGTTTAAGGCCATGTCTGGGGGCGGCAGGCAGGGTGGGGAGGGGGAGGAGAGGCAATTAGACGGGCTCAAAATAGAACTAAATTAAGGCAGAAAGAAAAAACAAATGGATTTTAGGATCAAAAGACTCATAGGATTGGAAGGAACTTCAAGATTCACCAACTCTGACCCCTGCAGTAATGCAGGATGTGCTATAACACACTACAAAAAAATTCTATTCAGCCTCTTCTTGACAGTCTCCAATGAGAGAGATTCCGCAGCTTTCCTGGCAGCTTGTTCCATTGTTCTACTGTTTTAATGGTTAAGATGTTTTTCTTAAGGATTTATTCCAAATATGTTCTGCTGCACCTTCAGCCCATTACTTGTGTCCTGACCTCTACAGCAAGAAAAGACAACATTTCTCCTTTACGACAACTTTTCAAATATTGGAAAACTGCTCTCATAACTCCCCTTAATCTCCTTTCCCCCAAATTAAACATATGTAGTTCCTTCAACCTTCCCCATATGATTTGCTTCCCAATCCCTTTATCATTTTAACTACTCACCTTTTGACCCTCTCCAGTTTCTCTACACCCTCCTTATAATGTGTTCTCCTGGACTAGGCACAATACTGTAGGTGAGGCCTAACAAGTACCAAGCAGAGTGATATCATCACCCCCCCACGTCTTGCATATACTGCTTATGTTAATGCAACACAAAACTGAATTTTGTTTTTTTTGTTCCTGCATCAGCTTTTTGACTCATATTAAATGAATGATCCACCATAACTTCCAGATTCTTCTCAGTTGCATAACTGCCAATCCAGTTATCCCCCATTACTTTCTTGGTCTTACAATTTGCATTTCTCTATCAAATGTAAATATTACACATATATATTAAATATGATAGGTGAAGTGCTAAATACCTGCCTGTGTTTTGAGGGCATGCTGGAGAGAGAAAATTATTTAATTTAAGATATTTATAGCTTGCTTCTTTGATTGCAGAGAACCAAGAGTTTTATAAAGTAAACCCAGAAAGTGTTCTTTGTTTTGAAAGTTCTGTAATGAGGAGAGGCACAATAAGCTCCATATTCATAGCATTTCACTGATAGTGAAATTAATTAGTCTGCAGAAGAACTGCAAACTTCAACATTGCTAATATGCAGTTAACAGAGAATAATAAATGCAACAATACAAGTTTGGAGACATTTATCTCTGTTCAGTAATTGAAAACAGTAAATGGTATCATTCCATGCAAATACTACATTAGTGGGGTTCCCTGGCAGCTGCCTCAGTGTGCCGGGACAAATA
Source organism: Alligator mississippiensis (assembly GCF_030867095.1). Classification (NCBI taxonomy): domain Eukaryota; kingdom Metazoa; phylum Chordata; order Crocodylia; family Alligatoridae; genus Alligator; species Alligator mississippiensis. The sequence goes on along the minus strand of NC_081828.1, from coordinate 80,864,586 downwards.
GGAGCAGGGGAAGGCTACAGCAGTTACCCAGACCCAGGTGCCATCCATGGTAAGTAAGGACATGGGTGGGGGGATTGTGTGAGGGAGACTAGGGGTGTTGAGGGGACTGTGCGGGGGTGGGGGGAATGCTTGATGGGGGGTGGGTCCCCTGCCCACCCCCCGCATTGCACATAGTCCCCCCACAGCAGCAGCAGCCACAGGGCAATCACTACTCGCTGCAGGCAGAGCCCCCCACATTGTGGTGCAGCGCCAGCCACCTCAGACCCAGTGCTGCTAGTGCCACAAAGCGTGGGTCTGGCCCGGGGCCGTGCACCTTCGGGCAGGACTGGGATGCTCTTGCTGTCACCTGCGATCCTGGCACTGTATTCAGGGGCCATGCATTAGGCCAGGTCAGGTCCTGCCTCCATGAAGTCAGCCTGGCCTGATGGCTTGTGGGGCACTTGGAGGCAGGACCCAGCCTGGCCCAAGGCCCAGACAGGAGCTGCAGGTGGTGGCAGGAGCTGTCCCGGGACTGTTCAAAGCCACATGCTAGCAGGCCAGGCCGGGTCCACTTGCCATGTGTAGACCCCAGGTCAGGCATTGCTGCACCACCACAGGGCTATGCCTGCAGTGAGAGATGGCCCCAACAGCCCAGCTGGCTGCTGCTGCCGGTGCCAGGGGCTATGTGCCGCAGAGGGTGAGGGGTGCATAACCCTTGGAACTGCCCCTCCCCCCCAGGCTCCCTCCCACAACCCCCACACAAATCCCATAGGCCCCCCAACACACACCCCATGTCCCCCCACATACCTCACCTCCCACACATCCCACATTCCCCCAGCCCCCCACATCCCCCTGACATCTCCTTCACACACCCCACATCTTCCCCACCCCCCACACACACCCCCACATCCTCCCTATACCCACACCCACCCAAGAACCCCCAGGTGCCTAAATACAAAAGTGTACGTACCTGGCTTTTGAACCCAAAATTTGAAAGGGCGGCCCTATTGGGTGTGTCCACACATGCAGGCACGTGCGCTTGCAGCAGCTCAAATAGCAACAGCACAGATTTCTGCTGGAGATTTGTGTCTCAGCACACATGTCTGAACATGCACTTTGGTGTGGGGTAAATTGTGCTACTTGGGGCAAACTGACCCTGCCCAGCTCCTCCCGATTCTTCAGCCAGGGGGGTTAGAGGCTGGGGCCAGCACCTGCCAGCAGTATAAAAAGCTTCCCTGATGAGCAGGTCATGGCTACTTGCCCTCAGGAGCTTCTGAGGACCCTTTTCTTCCTTAGTTGTCCCACCAAAAAAAAAAAAAAATCAGTTGTATCTTTCAAACTTTGGCCCCACACAGTGAGGGCTATTAGTTAATTAGGTGGGCCTTAAAGCCTCCAATCACTGGAAGATACAAACAGACAGGAGCTTCTGAGGCCCAGCCAGTTGGTATCTGGGGACACTAGCCCCCTTGCTAGCAGGACCGCTGAAGCAGTCCTAACCTAGAGTGGTCCCAGCACCCTCTACCCAGTGCAGTAGTCTGGCAGTGGGGGCTGCTGCCTGGCTGTGACCTGCTTCCACCTGTGACCACATCCATCCCCTTGGACCTGCAGACCCATGGCTGTGCACCTGCCAGATCCAGACAGGGACCACACGGTAGCCTTGGCTGTGATACAGGCACTGTAGCAAAGTTGCCTGCACCTCTGGGCCAGTTGCCAATGGGCTGTGGCTGCACAGTTGGCCGTTAGGCAGCACTGCTGTCATGTCTCCTGGTGTCCCTGCTCTGCCATCTGGGCAACTATTGTGGTCCTTGAAGTGGCCCACTTCAAATTGTTGACGCGTGCCCTCCTGGCTCCAAATGGCCAGGAGGTCAGCCATGTTGGCTGCCCTCCAGCTGGGCCCCCGGTGCTAGCCCTGGGCAGGCTCCTCCGCCCAGGTCCCAACACTTGCCTCACCAGCAGAGATCCTGGTGTATGCAATTTAAAAATTGCATATTCTTTGATAAAAACCTCCAAATTCTCTCATTAAAATACCCAAAATCCATGTTCTTCTGCAATTAAAATGAAACATCACTATATATATATATAGAGAGAGAGAGAGAGAGAGAGAGAGAGAAAGCAATTTGGAAGCCTACCACTACCTCTATCATCATCATAAAACAAATTCTAAATATCTATACAATTTGGCATTTGCTTTTGGGTTTTTTGTCATAGAAAAATCATAGCTGCCTCCACCCCCTTCACTCACCAGGATGTGGGATGCTGAGCTGTATGGATATGCCAGTTCCCTGCCCCTGCCTTTGCCCCTCACTCCGAATCCACAGCCCTGCCAGTGCCCTTCATCCCAACCTGCAGCTCCTGCCTGCCCTCACTAGCTCTCTCCTGGCAGCAGCTCCGTCCCAGCATCAGGACATGAATCCATCTGCAGCTGTCCCACCTGCTACTTTGTGGCTCTGAACAGTGCCAGCCCTTGCTGTTCTCCTTCCTGCAGCTGTGCCCGGGCCCCAGAAATCCCCATGCCATTCCTGGGAAGTCCTTGACTGGGGCTCAGTGGTTGGGCTGGGCAAGCCCTTTCCCTTCCAGGCTGGCCTCCCCATGCATAGGCTGCTCTATGGGGGCAAGAGGGCTCTAAGCCTGGCTCTGGTGGCCTCTCTTACCCAGAGCACTCCCCCATTCCCATCTCTCTCTCTCTCTTGCACACACCCCTGCTGCCACCTCCACTCCTTCCCCCAGCCCATCACACCCCCCAAAGTAGTTCCTGGGACCAGGAGCTTCCCCTCCCCCGTCTGGGGCTGCATGTCCCAGCACTGGTGTGGGCATGGTGCAGGGCTGCAAAGTGGCAGGTCCTGTCCTGTCTAGTGGCTGGGCATACAGGGTGTGAGATTTGTATGTGGGCTGTGGGGTTTGTGGGCGGGGGAGGTTTGTGGGTGGGTGTAGGGTTTGTGGGGTGGAGCTTTGTGTGGGGGGTGTGGGGTTTGTGGGGGAGTTTGTGGGTGGGGAGGGACATGTTTGGTGGGGGGGGACTGTGTGGGGAAGGGGAGGTCCTTTGTCCGCACCTCCACATGGCGCACAGTGTGAAGCAGCGTGCTGGAGCAGATGGGGAACAGGGCCACCATAGAGACGCTCTGGCTGGGTGCCAGAGAGTCTCCCCTTGGAGGACCCGGCCTCTGGTTGCCACTTCTTCTGGCATCTTTTTTTTTTTATATCAGGATTTACCAGTATCAGATTTAGAGCCCACATTGCAAACATGCAGTGCGGGGAATATTTTTTCATTCTTAGCATGCCTCTTGCAGCATCTCGAACTGCTTTGAGACACCACAGTAGGCACGTGCTTGCTCATCTGGACGCAACCATTGTGTCCTTAAAAGTCTGGATCATTGTTAATTAATCCAGCTTCATGGTTTTCTCCTTTAAAAAACTATGTATTAGGTTTTGCAAAGCCAAAATCATTCCTGTTTTGCTTATCTTTAATTTCAGACCTAATTCTGTTGCTACTGCTGAACTCAGCTCTTTTTTCAAGTACCCTAGGGAATAACACCAAATACATTTTTTCTGCAGACCATTTACTTTTTAGCGTCATTAAGGCTTTGTTGTCAGAAAATTCTCAAATGAGCGATGGTTACTGTTGCTGTTTATTAAGTCAAAATAGTTTATCTTAGGGAAGTGTGCCATCCCCAAACACCTTCATCCCTTCTCGACTCTCAGACTTATTTATCTGAACTGCCAATTTCATTTTCATCACCCTGGGCCCTGAAATTTCTTGTTTGTTCACTTCTTCCTCATCTATAAATCTACCCATCATAACATCTGCAATACAGTCCAGGTATATCACTGCTTCACCCCTACCTCAGCTGAATTTTTTCATCCACAACTTACTTTCCTTCTGCCTTGATTATTGCAAATCCCTTCTCTGAGGCTTCACCAAGATCCTGTTCTCCATTTCCACAATGTGAAGAATACTGTTTCCATCTTTTCACTCAGGGAAAAACAATCAAACAGTTCCTCTGGCCATCCTTTCATTTCAGGATAGTACTGCTACATGCAAACATAAACATTCAGGACCTTGTTCATTTTGGGAGAAGAGGACGTGGAACAGAGATATGCAAAATCTGATGTTGGGGGTCCCCATGCATATCATATTGATGTCTCAGTGCCACAGCCATGGGATAGAGCAGCCAATTTGTGCTCCATGCAGTGTCCACCCAGTTTTCCTGCCTGACTCCCATCCCTCTTCTGAAACCAGTGCCCAGCCATCTGAGAAATTACCCCTGGTTTATCTAGCTAGTTAGGTTCTATTATTTAGTTCTTGCTAAAAAGCCCAGCTGTACTTAGACTGCCCCCATGCTTTTCTAAGCTACTTTATAAACTCCCTATATACCTTCTCCAGTACCCTATTCCCAGTGCCTCTAGCTATCCTGCCTCCTCCATACCTAGCCCTTGGGGTCCCTTCAGCTACCTGTCTCACACTCTGTCTCATGATCACTTACCTTGATGCTCACCCTACAGCTCTATGTGCCTCTTGCGTGGCCCTATATGTGGGGTGGTTTGTCCATGAATTGTGGGCCTGACAACATTACAGGAACATCTGTGGTGATTGGAAAAGTATCACAAGACACAGTCCAATTTCAGTCTGACTGCCCAGGGCCTCGCACAATGCTTAGAAGCCTACAGGAAAAGTCTGAATCACAGTGAGGTGCAGATGATCCCCATGTTTTGGATCAGTGTGGAGCATGCACAGAGTCTGTGGGTATTGGGGCAAAGGCTCTTTGCAGAATGAGTGGCATATAACTGCATACCACATTCCAGATGAAGTTAAAAGCGCTAGATAGGTCTGACCATCAGGTGAGACTAACCAAATGTCCTACCCAGTGCTTCAAACTGCCTGGGACCATGCAGCACTGCCTACCTTTGAGGCAAGCAGCAATTACAGGCAGGCAATAGGATGCAGCAGTAGCACATGGCTGGAAGTAGGGAGGGAACTATGGGCCACAAAGCCCTGATGAGAGCTCCCTGCAAGGCACTGCACTCCCACTCAGACACAAGATGGTGCTGCTCTGCTCTATCTGTCCATCAACAATTGCCATCAGCCTCATATCAACATCAGATATTCAATCAAGCTCACTGTTTCTTAGTTTTTTATGGAGGGCTCTAAGTTATTTATGGACTTTATGGGCAAGCATTTTTAGCCCCCTTTTTATGGACTGTCTGTAACTTTACAGGCACTTGGCAAACCTGACCCAGATCCTTTTCAGCAACAGTACTGCCCATTCAGTTATCTTTCACTTTGTATTTGTGCATTTGGATATTATTCCCTAGGTGTAGCACCTGCCATCGCTGAATTAAATCCAGGTGTCTGTAGCCTAGCACTACAATATATCCAGATCCTATTGAATTCTTCACCTATTCTCCAAAGCGTTTGCAGTCCTTCTCAATTTCATGTCATCTGCAAACCTGATCAGGAAGCTCTCTATTACAACATCCATATAATTAAAAAACGTTAAACAACACAGGACCCAGGATAGACACCTGAAACAGCTTGCTATTCTGACTTTGATCAATTAACACTTACTTCCCTTGTGGTCACTGAGCCAGTTTTGTATCTACCTATTGGAATTCTATCCAAGCCACATACATCCAGTTTACCCCTGAGAATGCCATGTGGGAGTACTGTGTTTATTTGATCACAAGATGAGGGGTTTTCCTCTCCGTTTTACATGGGGAGAAAAACCTCTCATTTTGGAATCAAGTAAAAGGCAGTATAGGGGGGAATGGGGCAGATGGCTAATGTGGCTGTGGCTCTGGCCCCACCCTGGCTCAGTAGCAGTGGTGGCTTCTGCTACTGCCACCACTGCTACTGAGCCAGGGTGGGGCCATGCTCCATGCCCCAGGGTGAAGCAGGGATGGGTAAGTTGTGGGGAGTGGGGAAAACAGGTGGCAGGAGGCAAGTTGCTGGACCACTCCCTCATTGGCTGCTCCCCCTACTGTCTCCCCAAGCATTTCCCCCCATCATTCCTGACCTCCTGCCGCCTCTACCACCTTGCCCCTACTGCGCCCTCTACTGGTTTCCCCACTGCAGTGGTAGAGGGGGAATTAATTTAAGATGATCCTCCAATAATTAGATTTTATACATGAAAAATTATAATAAATTTATAAATTTTCCATGCATAGAATCTAATTATTGAGGGACTGTCTTAAATTCAGGTAAATAATGGTATATACAAAATTCAAGCCCAAATATCATATGTCCTCTGCATTCCCTTCTTCCACCCAACTTTGTCAAAGAAGGATATCAAGTAGGTTTTGCATAATTTTGTTCTTAACAAATCTATGTTAGCTGCTAGTGATTAGGGTTTAATCCTCCAGGTGTTTACAGGGAAGGATAATGGTGCCTTATTTTGATGCTGTGACGAGATGGTGTTTGGTAGATAGCAATCTAACTAATGGAACTGAGAAGGGAGAAGACCAAAGTTGAAATGCAAGGTACATCTCAGCTCTACCAAACGGTAGCCAGTACTGCAGAGGTAACTCATTGAGGACAGTGATGATGACCAGCTCAGCACTGGGTAATGAGGGAGGCCAGCTAACTTTCCCCCAAGGTCTAGTTGCTACTGCTGTCTCCTCTGCTGAAGCCTGTCTGCAGACTTGAGCAGGAGTCCAACAAAGCATATGTTATTTTATATTAAATATTTGTATAATCTGTTCTTAGCGGTGCAAGCATGGAACTGCAAGTATGCGGGTAAAGTTCAGGAAAGAACCATCATACTCCTTTTTCTACCTGGAGGACAGGTGCAGCCAAAAAAGAACTCCAACATTCAATCCAAAAAGAAGTTTGCAGATATGATATAGAAGAAATCAAAATATCTGCTGAAATTCACATAAAATAATGTGAAACAAATGTATACATACTACAATTAAATGCCAAAGCATAATGCAAAACTGCAGACTTCAGGGAACATGCCTTCAGATGCTGTCCATTATAACCTTCCATTCAACATACTGTTATGTATAATGGTTGAAATCACCACCAGGTGACACTGTGCCTACAGTTTCTAACTTGCATATCTAAAACTCTGCATCAGACCCAAAGTGCTCTGACTTTATTCAATACCAGTATTTCCTGCCAAGTGAAATGGACTCTGGGGGTGCATCCAGGCAAGCACGGTCCTGTGGTATGTGGTGCTGCAAACACATTTGCAGCACCACATACCTCACCGTCTGGTGTTCTCCATGCTGCAAGGGCATACTGCCTGAGCATGCACTGCACTGGGTGGGGTTTCTGCAGGTTTTTTTCAGGGGTCAAATAAAATGCGGAAAAACCCCCCAGAGCATCGCATGCTCAGCCAACGCACACTGCTGAAAACTGGAACTGGCCTGCCCAGAGCCATGCTCCACTGCCAGCCAGGCTCCACACAGACCCCCAGACCTCAGGAAAGGCTGCTGAAGCCACTACAGTGCTGGCTCCAGCCTCCCCTATGCCATCTGGGGTAACTTGTCACACGCCACAGTGCGCAGGGCATGGGCAATCCCTGGAGACAAGAACTACTTATCCCCAGGGAACCAAACTTCCATGCACGTCTCGATGCACCCTGAAGGATCAAAAACACAATTTGACACAATTTTACCTATTGTTGAAATAATTGATTTGAACTTCTGAGAATGTGAACATGTATTGGGCACATCTACACATGCTATTAATATGATATAGGCTTACTGTGCAGTAAAATACTGCGTAGTAAGCCTTTCCCAGGACCATGCCTACACATGCACCCTGTTGGGAGCTAATCTGCTCCCAAAGGGAATAGCCCAGTACAGGGCTGCTCCTGCCCTGTTCTGTCCCCCTGCAGCAGCCAGGGGGAGCTCCAAGTTACCTTGGGGTGCTAACCCACGGGCAGCCAGGGGACGTAGTGGATGGTCCTGACGTGCATGGGACCAGGAGAGCTGTGACAGCTGCAATGACAGCTGTCTCCTGGCCCTGTGCACAGTGGAAAGGGTCCTGATGTGCTTGGGCCCAGGAGACAGCTGCTGCTGCAGCTGGCAGAGATCTCCCAGCTCTGTGTACATCAAGACACACAGCTGACATGCCCAGCGGGGCTTCCCCACCCAGCAGAGATTTCCACTGACTGCAGTGGTATCTGGAATAGGCCCATAGAAACAGGAAGCTTTTAAAGTATTATGCAAGACACTACTACTGAGCAATCAACAGAACAGCTATTATTGTTGATATTATTATTATTATTAATATTAGTAGTAGTAGTTATTATTGTTATTATTAGAATATTGCCTAGCAAAAATATGAACAATTAGGCATAAATTTACAGCCCAAATTGTGCAAATATAAGCGTACTAATCCTAATTGCAGTTTTGAAGAAAATGCATGTTTTGAAGAAAAATAGTGTCCTTCAAGTTGTAAATAATTTGTGCCAGAAGCTGGAACGTTCAAGTAATATAGACAAATGTATTTTCGTTATTGCATACCACATGTAACTCATAGCTTGCCAATACCAGTGGTTTAGGAAAGTGTTTCCTAATTTTCTAAAGCAAAAGCTTCATTAAGATTTGCAATGTTAGGGTGATATTTTGTTCTTTCCTGGTCATCTGGAGGCATAAATGGAAGTGACAGTTTTTATCTGATCTGGCCACTGAAAGTGCTCCACAGTTGTGACCAAACAGAAGTGCATGGCTGCAAGGCACTTTAAAAGGGTCCAGTCCTATGCAAATCTGAACCCTTATTGCATGAGGGTTCAGATGAACATGCTCCAAAGCAGAGTGGCTTCAGTAACTTGCGTCTGTGCTCATGGGCGACTCGTGCTGCCTTAGTCGGGGGGGGGGTGCGATCAGTCCTGCCAACAGCGGGGGAGGTCCCCTGCAGCCGATCTTGCTGCTTGTGGGGGAGTCCCCCTTGCAGCTGATCCGGGATCGGCTGAAATGATTGGCTGGCACTTGCGGGGGGAGGCAACAGTGCCCCTGCCTGACCTCCTGCCCATCACCTAAGTGGTGAGCATGGCCGGTCAGGGGGGGTGCATTGGCACTTTCAGGGGGTGCACATGAACCCCTGTGCACCCCCTATGTGTCGCCACTGTCTATGCTGCCTCCCAGCCCCAGAGCTGTTTTCAGAATGAGAGATGGGAAAGGGAGTGGAGGGAGTTCAGTCTGGGGTTTATTCAGCCAGCACTGGAGGGTGCACTGGTGACCTAGAGTCCCCCTGAGGTGGGGGGGCTCCAATACACCAACCCCATCCCCCAACACTGGCCGGGGAACCCCTAGAACAATTTCCCTCTGCTCCCTTTCCCTACTCCCATTCTGAAAACAGCACCAGGGCTGGGAGGGGGAAGGGGTGTTGCTAAGGGAGAGTGGCTGCAGGTTTGCAGGCGCCCTAAACAGCAGCTGGATTCCTCAACCGCCAGGACACAACAGTGAAGGTCTGTTGGGCCCAGGGGATCATTGTAATAGCTTTTGGGGCTTCCTACAAATGCCATGAGTTACAGTGGTAAGCTGCTCTTCTGTCTGTGCCTTAGGTAGCCAATATTTGGCTGTTCACAGGGGATTATTGGCCCTTACACACCATAGGAAATTCTGTTTTTGGACACATATCTCTGTATACATGGACAACAATGGGCAACTATATGCAGTAGCAGCTATAATATGTATCTGCTTCCCTTGTTCATGCATAGCAAACTGAGACAGCTGAAAATGGAGGTGGCAAAACACACATCTACTAGACTTGGGCTCAGGAACAGAAATGTACTCTGCCTCCATCCCCTTATGTCACTACAGCACTCACCTGGGAAGCCAGAAGTCCCAGGTTCTATGCTCAGCCTCACCCCGAGGTTTTAAAACAGGGCGGCTCTTACTTCCCAACACAGCACTCTAACCATCACAGGTCAGCCATTATCCAGTCCTTTCTTCATCACTCCTTTTGTAGCTGAGCCACTAATGTAGCCAAGAGATTGAGCTCCTAGGCTAGGGAGACATATTACACATAAACTGGCTTAAGTGATCAGAAACTGGTTTAAACATGTAACAGAACAGATGTTCGGTGCACATAAACCAGTTTGAGAATGGCTGAAACTGGTTTCAGATAAACCTGACTGAATGTAGTATCAGACTCAACTGATTTGGCTCAAACCAGTTTATGCAAAGTCTGTCCCAGACCTCTTGGTGGTTTAAGATAAACCACACCCCCTCAGCATCCCAGCATGCTCTTGGGCTGGGTGGGGCTCTCTGCTCCACAGCAGAGCTGGCTCTTCCCCTCTCCTCTCTAGTCAGAGCAGGGGCAGGGTGTGGCCAGACACCTCTTCCCTGCTTCCCCTCTCCCCCCCTCTCTCCACTGGCAAACCCTGGGGACTGCAGCTGCTGTTTGCCAGCCCTACCTCCATGGCTTGCCTGCAAACAGGCAGGGACAGAGTTAATCACTCCCTCTGTCCCCCCTCTCTCCCGGAATGCCAGGGCTTTGGCTGCAGTCCGTGTGGCTTGCACAGTGGTCCCGAAGCAGGGGAGAGAAGCAAGCAGATCTATGCGCAGTTCCAAGCCCTGCTGCAGCCCTGAGCCCAGAACTAAGACTTTCCGGGACAGACTGAGAGGTGGAAAGTGTTGGCAAAGATCTGACAATCATCAGTGATCACACATGCTGGAGATTTAGTTAAGAGAAGCTGCACCAAAGAATGCAGAAAGCTACATTTATATTAAAAAGCAGAACATGTAAACAAAGCCTTTGAGAATGCCTGGCTGTAAGGATACACTGTACCCTCAGGATTAGTAAGACTAACTCTTATCTTTCTGGTTTACATTTTCAGTTAGTGTAAGCTGTGTATGCTGTGTTTTACTGGGCTGTATCTTAGCTTAGGTAAAGATTTTTGGTAGTTCCCTGTTGTATGCTTTGCAAATTGCTTTATTCAATACCTTGCTTCAGAGAAAGGACTTTTTCCCCATCCCCTGTGTGCTAGCCTTGGCTGGTGCCTGGCTATGCCCCCTCTGCTCCAGCAGGGTGGGGTGAGAGTCTCTCTTCCCTCATTTTTGGCGGTTGCTGGCAGGCACGCTCTAGTACCCCCTGGCTTCTGGCATGGGCCTGCATTTCCTGATTTAATAGAGCATGTCTGTCCACCTTTTAATCACTTTAAACTGCACATCTTAGGCTAACCTGCAAAGAGTGAATCAATTCAGGCTTGGCCTTTTTTAATGTCTGTCCCTAGCTCTAGGCTCTTTCACTGCAAAGTGTGTTTTCCAGTCCTTTCATTGTTTTCATGGCTTTTCTCTTTCCAATTTATCCACACCCCTCTTGAAGCATTGCCACAATATTGGACACATTATTCCAATGTTTGCATAGTGCCAAATACAAACGTAGTATAATCTCTCCACTTCCACTTAGTATTTCCCTGTTTATACGCACAAGGATCACATTAACTTTTTGACCACACGGATGTATGGGGAGCTCAGATTCAACTGATTACCCATTGTGAGCAAATCCAACTTAGATGGAGCAAAGTACAAGGGGAAGAACTTTTGCTCATGTTGCCCAAATGGGCCCATGCTAGAACCCAGGGCCCCCTGCCTTCCAGGCCAGTAGTCTTCTTGCTGAACTGTACACTCCAGCTCTCTCTCCTCTACCTGACACAGGAGAAGCACTGGGGCTGGATGGTGGGGCTCTGCAGGACATATCTAGCCTGCAGGCTGAATTTTTAATGTCACTGTTCTACAGGCATCCAAAAAATGGCCAATTAGATGACCAGGAAAGAATACAATGTCAATCTTACTCAATTTATTGAAAAAAGAACATTAGTCTTCCAAACCATAATACAAAAACTTAAAGTAAGTTAAGGATATGTAAAACAAGACAGAAAACAGAACCTGATATTTTCATTTGATTTGGCATTCAATGAATCTCTCAGGCTTTGGCAGCTCTGCTATTTTCATTGAGAAACCTACTAGGTGACAGACAGTTACAAGCTTGTCACAGGAGGAATGGTTTTCAATCAATTTTATGAAGTTTGGAAGACTTGTACCAATGTTCTGATCTATTCCATTTCTTTGAAGTACATTACAAGCTTTTGGTAATACATGAAGTTTGGGCATAGCTTATACTTGGCAATTATTTTTAACTGCATTTATGGTCATATACCTCTCATGATCAGTTAGTTACTATGCCTTAATATGCAATAAGCACACTCAGACAGTTATAGTTTAAAATAATGTTCCTATATTAAGCCATTCTTGGAAAAAATTAACCAAATTGATGCTCTGAAATCATCCCTATTTAAAAACAGCCTATGAAAGTGTGCAGGATATATGCATTGAGCCTTAAATCATCTTAGAACCAAGGTTTGAATTACTGCTGAACTTTGGTCCATGTTTTCAAAAAAAATCTGCATTTTGAAAAACAGTTGCTTAAAACATTTGTAACATGCCAATCCCAACTACCTACTCTCAGCAACTCTTTTTGTATCCATATGATATGGACCCAATGCCCTGTAAGAAGTTCCCTTAAAAATTAGAGCTCATGAAATTCAGAGCTGGAAGAATACTCTGCTATCTTGTTTTGCTTCAAGGGATCCACTCTGAACATTCCATTTGCAAAGCCATCATGAACTGCATCCAGCAGCATTCATACACCTCAACAGCCAAACAACATAATGACATCTCCCACCCACCACAATTTTAGTTTACCGACAGTGTGTCTTGTACAAAATGTGGGAAAAGATTTGTCCAATCTTTTATATCATGATGTTAGTATTACTAGAAAGCCACATATAAAAACATGGTTAAATTATTTAGGTTGTAAACACTCAGCACTCAAGAAATGCAATAATCAATGTTTTCCATTCATCTTTATTTCTGACTTGTACATGTGCCTTTTGATTCATCACTCCATGACATCTCCACACGAAGTGTTTTCTATAGGATCTTTGGCTCATTCCATGAACAGTAGTGGTGTTCAAGAGAATGAGGCTGCTCAGCCTTGTTTTTTATTTTAATCACTCAATTTGTATCCCTGTGCCTGATTTATTGTACACCATCCAATCTCTGCATTGAATAAGGAATTAATTACTTCCTCAAGAGCTTTTTCAACGTTTTGCAGTGTCTGTACACTGTAGTATCTGAGTATACAGTGAGCATTCCACAAACCTCATAAACCTTAAGTAAATTTACCTTCACACCTCCCTTGCTAGGAACAAATCTACTGCTCTATTCTGGAAATAACTTGCTGAAAAGGATTATGATGGGTAATCACTTGAATCTGAATTCCCCATACATCTGTGTGGCCAAAAAGTTAATGTGATCCTTAGGTGTATAAACAGGCAAATACTGAGTGGAAGTGGAGAGATTATATTATCTCTGTATTTGGCACTGTGCAAACATTGGAATGATGTGCCTGGTATTGTGGCAATGCTTCAAGAGGGATGTGGATAAATTAGAAAGAGAAGAGCGATAAAAAACAATGAAAGGACTGGAGAACACACTTCACAGTGAAAAAGCCTAGAAGCTCAATTTCTTTGATTTAACAGAAGTTTGATAATAGAGGGCTCTTAAAGCTAACAGACACAGGTATGATAAAATGCAATGGTTGGAGGCTGAAGCTAGACAAATTCAGACTAAAAACAAGATGGACAGGGGATTTTTCTTTTTAAATCAGTGAGGCTATTTAATCTCTGGAACAAGTTATCAGGGGTTACAATGGATTCTCCATCCCTGGAATTTTCTTTTTTAAAATCAATGGCAGGTCTTTTTTTAAAGTGATAAGAACAGAAAGGATTTCCCTGAAGCAGTAAATCACATACTATGCAGGACATCACACTGGATGATCAGAACAGTCCCTTCTGGCCGTATAACATACACACAGGCATAGAAAACAGAAAATGCACAACTTGAGACTTAACTTTATTTTAGCCCTTGCAACCAGAACTCCTCTGAAAGGAAGCGTATATTTAAAACATTTAGGTGTGTGAAAACACCATCGTGTACTTACTGTGAATTTTTCCAATCCCGTTGCTCCTGCATTTCCAACAAATATACCAGAGCTGGGGTCAAATTCCAAGGCCTGAGCTGACCTCTGAAACTGAACTCTCTGATATTCTTCACAGTCCATGAACAGAGCCATGTTATTTCCCTGAACAGTCACCGTAAACCGATTCCATTTGTTAGTCATCACTGGAACTTTAAAAGAAGCAGCCTCTCGGGAAATGTGTGAACCAGGCTCTGTGTAGTACATGATTATTCTTTGGGTGCCATCATCAACTGGGGATAGTCTCATTCCCAAGTATATAGTTTTCTGGAAGGCATCTGTTATTGCAAATAGTACACCTCCATGGTTGCTGTTTGGTTTTACTGTCACTACAACAGCAAAATCTCTATAGAAAGGCTGTGGTATTAAAGCCCTTGTCAGGCGACCAATGTTAGCATCGGGTCCAAAACTGTAAGCTGGAAATCCACCATAGCCAGTGATAAAGTAGACAGATGGTGGAAGTGGAACTCCTATTAGCTCTGTGAGATCTAGGTGACCTTTTGATCCCCGTTCTGCAGCGAGACAAAAATATAGATATATTACTTTATAACGCAAGACAATGAAAATTTAACAAAATAGTGTTGCAGAGTAGAACATTACCAGAAGTGTGCTAATGTATCAGACCTTGATTCAGTTAGGAGCCTAAACACATCCCTAGCCCATAAATACTCTCACTGATTTATGGACCTAGTCACATGCTTAAAGTGAGAGACATGATGAAGCACTTTGTGGAATCAGACCAGGACAGATCCAGGGGGATGCGGCGGTGCAACTGTACCCGCCTTTGGTTCTGTTACATCTAGACTTTAAAACCAACTGCCCAGGAAGGGCAGTGGCACTTCTACTGAGGCACTGCTGAGGGTGTCAATTGACTTCATGGGTCATTATAATCTACTCATTTCCTGCTAATCTCTGTTCACTCCACAGATATTAACAACCCTCTCTCCTTTTAATGGTCTTGATGTTCCATTAATCAAACTATCCTTTCTGCAATTATGCTGTCTGTTAGCCATTCCTGATAATCTCTCTCTTCAATTTCACAGCCCTGCAGACTGTTTTAAATTCAAGCTAAAAACCTTAACTCAGGTGTGGTAATTTTAACTCAGGTGAGGACATGAGTAACAGTGAAGGGTTGTATGTACCATCAAGACACTCAAGAAGACTAGATTTTGTATTAAGAATCTAAGTAAACAATGTGCATTTAACTATAATGACTACAGAACTAAAGAAACAAAATATTTTGACTATTTTAGCCTAGTTTGTTGAGTTTAATATATAAGCTAGCAAATTTTTGCACTTTTCAATAAAGTTGCACTAGTTTTGCTTTGATCTTAACCTGAACAGCATAGTTCTAAGACCTTATCATATTAGTAAGTCTTCTAGTTTCTTTTCAACTGTGGAAAAATATGTGGTGTGGTGTGGTGTGTGTTGATGTACCACACTATGTGAACCCCCATTTCAAAATCCTAGATCTACGCATGAACTGGACCACCTACAGTCAGAGGATATGATAAGGAGTATGGTATCTCACAGGATTTGCTCAAACTCTTGTTCACCCTACAAGTTACATACTACAAGGTGTTTTGTTTTTATTGCCCTCACTTTTTCTCAATTTAAAAAATGCTGTCCCCCATGGTTTTCTTGTAGACATAGAAAATATCCTTCAATAACAAAAACTCAGCTTTGAAATCAAGGAATGTACACTCCAGGAAGCATACAGATAGATATAAAGAACTTTGCCAATATGCCCCAGAAGAAAATGCCTCTTAGGTGGTCAACCTAGACTCAACACATGTGAACAAGGATAATCAGAACTGAGCATTTCAAGAATCTGAGTAAGGAATCTGTTCCATCAGCATCTTTAGAAACAAAACTTTTCAAACACCAATCTTCTCCTCAGAGAGGAAATACTAAAAACATTATTACATTTTAATAACCAATTTCACAGCCAGGCCTATGAACTGCACTTCATCAGCCTCCTAGGTACGGAAACTCATGGACTCCATATAGACATTGGAATTCTGACACACTACAACCTGCCAGACATCTGACTCCCCAGGTACCTCTCCACCTTTACCTGTGCTGCTACATCCCCCTTTCCCTCCCCACCCCAGCCTGTCCCTCATCCCCTGATGCCTCCATTTCCATTTTCACTGACTGGCTTTCTTGCCTGCATTGCATGCCAGCCTCTGGCTTCTTTACTATTCCTTCCATCCAGAAACAGCACACACACACCACAACTGCGGGTGCTTCCTCAGCCTGACGAAGGGTTTTTCAACCTGAAAGCTTGATAAAATACATTTCTCTAACTATTCAGTTGGTCTATTGAATAGATACCAGATTGACCCAACTGACCTTGTCTGCCAGTGCCAAGTCCTTAGACCAATCCTAGCGGGGTGCAGGGCCCGGGGCAAATCAGCCTGTGCAGGGGCCCCTTAACACTACGTGGGACCGTGGCACCCCTGCAAAGGGAGGTGGGGTCTCTGGGCTTCTTCCATGGCATGGGGCTGAGCCACCAGCTCCAGGCAGGCCCCACGGGAAGGGCTGCAGCCACTCTGCCCAGCTTTGTGGGGCCCCCCAAAGCATGGGGCCCAGGGTGGTCACCCCGATTTGCCTTACCCTAGGGATGGCTCTGATAATGATTTTGGATTTTTCTCATATTTTGACTCCCTGAATGGCTTTTTTTGGTCCTTTTTTTTGCTTTCTTGAAAACTGGATAAATCTGGTACCAGGCAAAACTAACAAACTTTATGAATGTGAATTTTATTTGAAATCCGATATACACACACCCCTCCCCCCAGTTAGAAATGTAAGGAAGGGTGGGGGCACAGGAAGGCTGGGAAAATTGGTGTTAAACAGACAGGAAATTCAAAGCAATTGAGGTAATGGGAATTTGCATTTTAGATTGTCAAACTCTTTTGAAATATCAGAGGGAACTGGTGATGTATATTAGCAGAAAGTAGGAGAATGGTTAATTTGGCCAGCAGCAAGCTCAATCAGGACTAGTGGGTAGGGGAGAGGGGCAAGACAACCCCTTCTCTTACCTAAGAGATAAATCCAATAAATGTAATGTGAATTGTCTCTCCCTTCTTATCAAAGTAGAAATTAGCAAATACTGAACAGAAATCTTTTCTAGCCATAGAATATACCTTAAATTTGCTGGATACCTGATCAATTCTGTTTTTGTTGGAAGATCCTTTTTCCTCCATCATGGAGCTCTCTTGATATGAGGTTATATTTTAAATGCCTGCCTCTGCAAGGAGTAACATTTAAGTCTCTACCAGTATATGGGACTGAGATATGGGTGGTCATGGTAGGCCACCTGGGTGGTGGCAAATTGTAGTCAGGGGCTGGAATCAAAGTGGAGAACTGAAGTCAGAAGCTAAAATAAAAGAGTTGGGGTAAGAGAATCAGAGCCAGGAGCTAAAATCGGGAGATAAAGCCAGAGATGAAGAATCAGCATCAGGGGCCTGAGTCAGGAGCCAAGATTGAGAGCTAAAGCCAAAACCAAAGCTAAATGTAATTTGAGCACATCTTGGCAGTCTTTACCCAGACAGTTTGCTGCTGTTTGCTCCAGGCTTATAAAGGCCAGTGTAGGAGAGGTTCCCTTCCTGTAGCCCTGGGGGATGACTCAGACTAAAACTTAAATACTTCCACCTACAGCAGGGGTGTCCAACCTTTTTGAATGTGGGGCCAGATCATGAACTATTTATCACCCAGTGAGCCGGCAGGAGTGGGCGCTCGCGCGGCCTGTCCAGTCCGGCCGTGGCCTGGGGGCACAGGGGTCAAGGGGTGCCGCCTGACTCCGCAGTGTCCTCCCTGCCACCTGGGTGGCCTCAAGGATGCTCCCACACCTGCGCGCCTGGGCTTAGCAGCCAGGGGGACATGTGGGGACTCTACAGGGGGGTACGGGATGTGCAGGGACAACCCCCTGCTCCCTCTCCCCCAGGGCAGCCCGAGGCCAAGTGGCAGGGGTCCCTCCCTCCCTGGGGCCCACAACTTGCCACCCCCAGCGTGATGTCTGCGGGTGCGGGGGGATGTGGGGAGGCAGGAGCGGCGCCAGCTTCCTGCCTCAACAGCCACAGCAGTAGCGGCAGCATCTCCAACAGGCCTGACCACAGCATCCCTCCGAGCCGGCATCCACACCCCCTGCATCCGCCCGCCCACTGTACCATAACTTCCTCCAGCCCACGTGGCCAGCGGGGCTGGCATGCAAATGAGGAAGGGAGGGGCGGGACTAGGAACAGAAACCCTGCAATGTTGGGGAGGGGAGGGCCTGGCATGCAAATGAGGAAGGGAGGGGTGGGGTGAGGAAGGGACACAGTGAAATGAGGGGGGAGGGGAGAAGCCATACCACGTCAGCAACGTCAAGCTGACGCGGTGCGTGTGGGAACCTTGTCCCTTCCCCAGCCCTTCAGCAGCCATTAGGAAGCTTCTGAGGGGCTGAGGGAGGGACAAGGGGTGGGAACGAAAGTAAACAATGTTTACTTTCATTTCCCATCACAGCACCGCGGGCCTCAGAAAATGGCTTGGCAGGCTGCATGGTGGCCCGTGGGCCATATGTTGGATAAGCCTGACCTACAGCCTGAAACTGGGTCACCCTCAGCTGGGCCTAGGACAACCAGGCACCATGATTTAAGCCAGGGCTGTCCAAATTCTAAGCAACAGCAGGCCAAATGCCCTATGAGTCACACCCAGCAGGGGCAGCACATCCACACGCCACATCAGTGCAAGCCACATTTCTCCAGACTGCACACTATGCAGATGCCCTCCCTCCCCCAACTGCTGCAAACTCTCTCACTAGCACACCACCACTGCACCATGCACCTGTCTTGGGGCTCCCCCCCTCTGCACTGCTCTACCACACACCGATGCTGTACGCACCATTATACCATGTGTGCAAGAAGTCCCAGACTCACGGTCAGCTTCCTGTACCATCACTCATGGGGAGAGGCAAGAAGCAGAAGCTGGGGAGGCAGTGAACCCTGAGGAAGGTGATGGACAGATAGGAGCCCAGGGGCTGCAAATTAAAGCCTAGTGGACCACCAGTTGGACAGTCCTTTGGACCTGATGTGTCACTGACACTCCTGTTTAAAATCTTAATTTTTACAATGAGAGATTAATAAAACTCATTTTTGAACCTGTACATTAATTCTCCACTGGACAAATCCATTCAGCTACATTTTAGGTCTCTCCTGTGGGTCAATTCTTTCTGTTCAGGTACACACCACTCTTTCTATAGGATGTCATCATTCAGGAACTCTCTCTCCAGTGCACTTCAAATTGGTAGAAAATTCCTATCTTTACCTAGTCCTAATCTGTCCCTTTGAAGCTGGATATTCCTCTTATTGTAGGCTTATTATGGAAATAAAATTGTACTTTAGCTGCCTTATGCTCTTTCCTGAAAAACAGTTATTCTGTATAAGGCTTGGAACTGCACTTGAAAATGACTGCACAGAAGGACCTATGTATACTAATTAGTCATAGGATATGGGACATCAATGTGATTAAGCCATGTAACATTCAAAAAAGGAGTGACATTCTGGAATAGCCTCATAATCTGCCAAAAAAATTACATTTAAGATGAGGCTCAATCATTTTGTTCGACTGTGACAGTAGACAACTGGACTCAAAGGCTGGGAAGAGTGAAGAGCTTTTAAATGAAAAATAAAACATAAAGGAGCCTTGATAATTTCTGCAAATCTGAGCCAAAGCCTAATGAAGTCAGTGGAGTCATTACATTGACTTCTTTGCCCTCTGAATTTAGCCCTCACTGACCTGTAGATAAATAAGGGCTTAATTTCTGTTTGGCACCTAATCCACCCTTTCATCTTCTACCAAGAGGAGCATGTAACACCTTAGCACACACATAAATCAGTGACCTCTTGTTTATGCTGGGCTCACTGGTAGTGTGGAAGCTTCTTCCAGCTGCATGTCTTCAGTGCCTCTCCTCCTTTGGTCTGAGGGTCATATTGGCAGTTGATCTGTGGATGAGTGGAACTCAGCTCTAGGAAGGTGCCCAATGCTATTTTGTACTGTGGCTGATTCATGCATAGTACAGAACAGTGCTTCATACTTTTTAAAACTTCTAAATCAAAAGCTGCTGTACAAATGCTGAACACAATGCATACTAGACATTTTAAAGTAGTAGGCAAGTCACAACCAGGTGGTTCATTACGAACAAAGTAAGATTTTCTACCAGGTAATCCGATAAATGTAGAACATTATTACATAATAAGACTATGTCACAGTTATCAGCAGTGAAGCATCAGATGGGAAGTTATGCGACTTTCAAGAGGTGCAGAACGAAAGATAAGGCCTTTGAATTATTCCCCCCAAGGAATTTTCAAGCAGCACTGCAGTGAATGGATAATGGAATTTGGTACTGTAGGGGAAAAAGTGAAAAATCTAAATAGATTTTTTTTTCACTGCCTAGTTGAAATATCTGGTCTTGAACGGAAAAGATCAAATGCTTAAAAGGTACTATTTTTTTAAAGGCTAAATTAGCTAATTTGTGAGGGAAAATTTCAGTGCAGCAGTTCAATAGATTCAAATTCTACCCTCCTCCTTGTGGCGAAAATGTGACAGTAACACAACAAAACAATTGCAGTTCTGCAACATGGAGTGTAGGGGACAATGTATGAGGGTCCCACAGGACAATTCTGCTTGTTGTTCTGGCACAACAGCTCTCTAAATCAGCTCTCTAGTACCCTGGTTGGAGGATCAACCCTGACATGAATGGGCGACTGATGCTACCTTAGTCAGGGGGGGCACGTATCCCCTCCCCCCTAAGCAACCAGTCGGTGACCGGGGTGGGGGTTCCCCCACGGCCAATCTTGCTGACCGGGGGAGCTCCCCCGTGGCAAAACTCACTGACCAGGAAGCGGTGGCCGTGCTCCCAGAAGTGGCCGCAGCACTACATCCAGTGCTCCCACTCCCCAGTTGGCGCTCACAGAGGGGGCACCAGCGCTCCCATCTGATGCCCCTGCCCATCACCTAATCAGGGAGCACAGCCAGTCAGGGGGTGCACCAGTGCTCTCAGGGGGTGCACGTACACCCCCGTGCACCCTCTACATGTCACCACTACTGACATGGATATGCTGCAGACCATGGGTGGGCAATTATTTGGGCTGGAGGGCCACTTAGGGAGTTTTGGTGAGCTGTCACAGGCCAGGTCAGCACCTTGCCCCCTCCCCACCGCAAACAGCTCATCAAAACTTCCTGGATTGGACAGCTGAGATGGAGCCATGAGGGACAGAGAGTGGCATCTAGGAGCGGGACAAGTGGTGGAGCTAGGATTGTGGGGCCATGACAGAATGGGGCTGGGGTCCAGGGCAGAGACCTGGACCCCATTCCCCGCATGACCCTGCAAGGGGTGCCGGTTCTACAGGTGGGGTCATGAAAGGAGCACATCACAGCTCTGCCCTGGGCCCCGGCCCCGCACTGTCACTGCCCAGCAAAGCTGGGGTCTCCATGGAGACTGGGTGAGACCCATGCGGGCAGGATGTGTCCCGGTGGATGGGATGGGGCCATGGGCAGGCAGGGAACTGTGTCTGGGAGTGGGACAGGTGGGCGGGGCCAGGATCTTAGGACAGCGACATTGCAAAGCTGGGGCATGGGGCTGAGCTGCAACCCACTGCCCATGCGTCCTGCCCATGGAACCGATGCCTGTTGCAGCGACCTGCAGGCACTGAATTGCGGCTCTGCTCTGGGTCCTGGCCCTGCGCATGTTACCTCCCCAAGATCCAGCACTGCCCATCTGTCCCAATCCCAGACACTACTCCCCACCCACCTATGGTCCCATCCCATTCACATGCCCTGCCCATGCGGGTCCCACCCCCAAGGGAAGCTGCCACTGCTGGGGCTGCCAGGAAGCAAACCCAGCTACCATGGTGCCCCAGGCTGCTGTGCACCCAGGGGCAACAGAACCAGCAACACGTGCCATGGCCCAGGGTGCCCCCCATGCCTGGGCCAGGCAAGACCAAAAGATCTGTCACAGACTGAACAAAATCCCTTGGCAGGCCAGATCCAGCCTGCAGGCCACATTTTGTCCACCCCTGCTCTAGATGTTCCCTCAGTTGACTAGGATGTACCAAAGAGGCTAGCTGAGTGCGTAGGTCATGAAAAGATGTAACACTAACCATTTTAAAAGATGTGGGGACTTACCGTACAGGACAGCATTTCAGGTGTAACTGTTTTATCTGTTTACTCTTCTGCTCTTATAGTGAAGCTAAACTGCTGTAATGTTTAACTTGAAAGAACCAAGTTTAAGGTTGTGGCAGTTTAGTTTCCATTCAGGAAGAAAAAGATTAGATAGATGAAGTTTATGGTGACTTCCTCTGAAGTACTACAGATTAAAAGCATTTGTTTGTTTCTATGTTTTAAATGGTTCATAACATTTGCTTGGGATAGCAGTGATGGAGTACATGGTGATTGTGCTTATATGAAATTTCCCAAAACCTCGCTACTTGGACTTATAGGTGATGTGGAGAGGGAGGTACCGGGGGGGGGGCACATGCCCCCCAGATTTCTGTAATGATGGTGGGGTGCAGGGCTGCAGCATGGCCAAAGCCAGGGCCCAGCAGCAGCAGGGGCTGCAACAGCACAATTTCTGTGCTGATGGTGGGGCATGGAGCTGAAGCCCAGCTGGAGCCAGCACCAGTGACCAGCAGCAGCAGGGTGGTGGTGGTGGCACAGAGTTGTGCCTTCCTACTGTCAACACTTACATGTCAGCTGTGTTTGGAGTGGATGTTTGGTTCAGGATTTGGGGCATAATGAACTTAAATGTAATCTATATCCATTTCAAAGGAGTTGGAATGTAGGTCTGATCTAAACTAAAACATGAATTTTGCATCAGAGTTATATTACTTAAGAGCCAACTTTGTTAAGTGCTCTAAAATTGTATTAAGGATTCTAGTGTCCCAGCTATAATGATTTTTTTTTCATAAAAATGCCCTGTGAATTTTAGTACAGTAGTATAATAGCTCCACAGTAGAACAGAATAAACTATTACTGCAGTAATTCCTTAACTGTAGCACAAGTGGGTTGTCTTGAGATTGTCAACCACTAATTTATTTGACAAAAAGCTAATGGTCCTGAGAAAAGCTCATTTTATCAGAAACATTTTTGTTCTCAATTTCCCCAGTTAGTTAAGAAACTTGCATACAAATCTTTCAAACAACAAAGTTATATTCAAAGGAGCATTTCACAAAGTCCTAAGAAATGAAAAAAATGTCTATTGTAAGTAAGATTTGTATACTGAATACCTCATTTCTCATGCTTTGCTAAGCATGAGAAGTCAAAGCTGTGTAGTTATTCACATATTAACTATTCATATCTTAGTTTCATTGTTGGTAGGGTCGGAAGGGACCTGAGCAGATCTTCAAGTCCAACCCCCTGCATGGCAGGAAAGAGTACTGGGGTCAAATGACCCCAGCAAGGTGTTCATCTAGACTCCTCTTAAAGACCCCCAGGGTAGGAGCCAGCCATCTGTTGTGCTGGGAGGGAGGTCTATGACAAGAGCTAATATTGTATCAGTAATAATGCCTAATTAATAAATCATTCAAGACTGCATAGTATTAGCCACTTTATGGAAACATTTAAGAAGGAACATGCCCTTGTATCATTGCATTTGCATTAGAGATATGACAAGTACCTAATTCGGATGTGATCTGTACAGGACACAAACCAGACTATGAAAATACAGTGCAGCCACCTACCCCATCTAGTGTGACCACCTACAGACAGAACTATGGCAACAGAGCAAATGGTTGGTGGAGCCCTTCCAACAGATACGGAAGGTCCCGAGATGGGCAAATTGTTGCCTCCTCAAGTAGAGGCTGTGAGAAGGAGCTTCAACTAGAAAACCGCCATTAAATATATTGTGCTTTACCTAAATCTAGTGGCATTCACTGTCACCAAGCCAGAAGCCAGTGGTGTTGGCAGGGTTGATGCCTCAAGCAGGAGAGCTCAGAGGAAAAGAAAGCATAGCAGAAACCTGGCTGTGGCCTCTTGACTTGACTTCCTTCATGGGTCCACAACCCAGGGCCCAGCACATGTTGCACCCAGGGGAGTGTTATGGAATACGCCTTGGAAAATATGGCCTTGGGATGCATGTAGGGACCCCCTCCCTACCTTAGAGGTCCCCCTCTCCTCCTCCCCTTGCTACTGCTTCATCTAGACTTCCACTCAACTCCACAGCCTGCTGCCTTTCCACCTATAGTTGTCTCAGGTGTCCCTCCCATTCTCCTGTTCCTGTCTGATGAGGTGCACCTCATTCTCACTACCTGACTGACTCCCTGTTTTGTTCATCGCCTTGCCCTGATTCCCTCTTACACCCTCCTGGGTGTTGCTCATGTCCCTAATCTAGTCCGTGTCTCACCCCTTCCATGGCCCCTAAAGCTAGCCCAAAAGCCCAAACCTAACTGTGGCTAATCTCCCTGAAGTTCTCATAGCCACCTCGCTATCTGAGACCTGACTCAGCTATGTCCACCTGCCCATTCCTGCAGGTGGCTGCAGACCTTGCCCCCTGCCTATAGGTAGACATGACCCCCTCCCCCTGTTGGTCCCAGGTGCAGGGAGTCAAAGTCCTTGTGGTCATGCTCTGAGCATGACATTTCTAGTTGCACAGGGTTCTACAGGACTAGAAACAATTAACAGGAAGTCTCTAGCTATGGAGATTTCATGTAGACTTTACCACACCTGCAGCTCTCCTGTGAAATATGAATTTTCATTTCTACCTAGGAGAACTTTTACAATCTCCTATGCCTGATGAAGGGTGCCTGTGCCCAAAAGATTGCAAATAAAGACTTTTTTTGTGCAAATATCTGGTTGGTCTGATAAAAGATATCACCTCTGCCATGAGTTTTGAGTCCTAACTATGTAGAGGCACTTTTTGGCTAGAAACAGCTGGAAATGTGCAGCTGATCAAAGTGGCTGTATTTAACTATGTCTGGCTCTGCATGTAAGCCCTCCACCCCAAACAGGAGAAATGTGCAGGAATAGAATTTAAAGTCTTGATATAGCCATGTAAGTTACATATGTACTTTGGGCAATACCATATATACTTGAATATAAGATGACCCCCCAATTATTAGAACCTATATATGGAAAAATGTATAAATTTGTTATAATTTTCCAAGTATAGAATCTAACTATTGGAGAGCTGTTTTGAATTCCCCCTTCCCCCAACAGTGTTACAGCAGGGAAAGCAGCAGCTGGGGGGGAAGGATCAGGTGGCTCCCTTGTCCTCTGCCCCATCCACTTCTCCCTGCAACTTCTTGCCCGTGCCACCTGCACCCCGCCATCCCAGCTTCCCAAACCTCTGCCTCTTCCCCCTCTACTCCCTGCAGTTTCTGCCTCTTCCCTTCCCCCAACTCTTACTGTCAGAAGCTGCTGGGGCTGCTCCAACCTGGAGCACAACATGTGGAAGCTGCCTGGCCATGCAGCTGTGTGGACATTACTGATTAGCCATGCGGTGCCAGGACTGCCTATTGGCTCCGCAGGGGAAGGACTTTCCATGTGCTCCCAGCCCAGGAGAGACCCCAGCTGGATCAGGATCTGAATTGTTCTTCACAGTAAGGGGGAGGGAGGTGGATGGGAAGGAGCAGAAGCTGCAGAAGGGAAAGTGGGGGGGGGAAGAAGGAAGCTGCTGTGGATCTGGCTCTGGCCCTGATCCAGGCTCAGGACCAGTTAGAGCTGCAGCAGCTGCCTGCTCCCTCCCTCCACTTTGTATGCAAATATAAGATGAGGTGCTTTTTCTCCATGCTGTTTGAGGAAAAAAAAGCCTCATCTTATATTTGAGTACCTACAGTAGGATATCACCCTAAGTTGCCATCACGTCTAATGGCTTAGACCATGGTTTCTCAACCTTTTCACTCAAGGCACCCCTCACTAGACTCAAAGCACCCCTAGTTAGACTCAAATCACCCTTGGAAAATACTAGCTTAGTTTTCATCCATTTTTTACTATGGAAAAATAATAGAGAAAGTCTTCTGTTACAAAGAACTCAGAATACAACAAGTAACACTGTAGATTCCTGTTTGAAAGCTCTAGGCTTATCTTGTGAATCATGTCTGCAAATTTAATAGTGCTCATGTTGTATCCTGCTGCATCCTTCGGAGGAACTTAAGGCACCCCAGGTGTGCTGCAGCACCCTGGTTGAGAACCACTGGCTTCGACAATCAAACAGTAATAGAATCTACACTACTGAATAGTAATATAATGTCGCCCCAAGTGGCAGACTCCCAAGATCCATATAAGGCTCCAGGGCAATGACAATATACTCAAAGCTTTCAGTGAGCATAAATATTACTGTAGGATATTTTGGCCATGTTGTGCAAAGTTTTGTTAAAACAGCCATCTGTGACCTGCTTGATTGCCTGTAGCCAAAAAGCAGATATTTTTCAGCATTTCCTTTTTACATTTCTCTTCCATCTCTATACAACTCACAAATACATAGAACTGGGTATCTCTGTGGAATCAGATGCTACATCTATCTGATGGAAAACAAAAGGATTCTGACAATCTTGTGCTCTGCTGCACTCTGTGAAATCTCACCGTATCTGCCATTCAGATGCTCAGGCACTATAGTGACGAATAGTGTATAAACATATATCACTGAAATAAATCCTAGGCCCTCTTGAAGAGCTAGCTTTCAAGGCAAACTGCAGGCATTTCAGTACTTCAGCTATTCAGTGAAGTCTCCAATAGTTCATACGCTGAACACTCAATAAGCTTCACATCTAGGCAACACGCCATGAATAAAACAAACCTGAGCAGTTCAGCCACACTGGGCGCTTCTATGTGAGATGTTTACTGCCAGGTTGCCTAATTAGCTCCACAGTATACATCTCAGTGTCTACACATGTAGTGCTATAGAATGGAGTAAACTAATTAACTCTGTAGTGGGTTAGTATATGTATATACAAGTACTATCCTACTGTGGAGTTTTTTACTCCACAGCCTCACATGTGTAGACATTGATGGGGCTGGCTAGGGTATGAGGGTGCATCAGTGCAGGAGCTGCCTGCCAGCTAGCCCCACAGTGAAGTACCCTCGTGCCCCTGCCAGCCCTTCGACAGCATGCTGAGCTGGGTCAGAGGAGCCCCCGGCTGGCAGGCTGAACACCCGGACTTCCTGCCAGCCAGGGCTGTTTGAACCTGGCTCAACATGCTACAGTCCCCAGCACAGTCAAACAGTGTGCAATATGCACTGGAATGTATTGCTCCATGCTAATAGCACGTGTAGGTAGACATGTTGATTTAGTGTGAAGAAGATTATATGATGATTGATGATCCAGATTACAGGTAAAACCCTTTAAGCTCAAAGCCAACAGCAATACAGCTATCCATACTAACTGCAAACAGCAGGCCCAGAAGAAATCTGCCCTGTTTGTGTCATAATCTTTCCAGTGCTTCTTCTGGGAGATTGTGACTCCATGTACCACACCCTCTATTCAGGACTATGCCATCAAGGGCACACAAATCTTTAACATGCTATAGGTATGCCGAACACTTATATTACTATGTAACAGTTATTTAATGCTGTGTAATATTCTTTAATGCAAAGACTGCTTTTAGAAATGTCCTTATTAGGGGGAAAGTAACAACAATCCATTTATTTAAGTTGCTTTTGCATGTTCCATTATAAAATATATCTGCAACCTTTTCTGAAT
This sequence comes from Alligator mississippiensis, assembly GCF_030867095.1. Lineage (NCBI taxonomy): Eukaryota > Metazoa > Chordata > Crocodylia > Alligatoridae > Alligator > Alligator mississippiensis. The sequence continues at coordinate 80,836,942 of NC_081828.1, read as the reverse complement.
ACAGCCTCAATCTTAGAGACATTCCCCATTCCACTATAATCTTTTATCCTATTTTCAGTCATTTAATTAATTATGGATTCCTCTTCGAGTTTCTTTATTTACAGATAAATAGTACCTACCTGTTCTCTATAACCCTAATGCAAATTTCACATTCTAGTTAGCTGACTAGATCAGACCTACAGTCATTTTATTTGTCCTATGGCATTTTATTCAAGTTTAGCTGAATAAAATAAATATTACTACTAATCTTCTCTAATTTGTATTAAAAATGGCTAAACCTTCTAAAGAGTAAAGACCACACCATCACAAAAGCAAGTATTCTACTGGAGCACCTGCAGTGTGTGGCAGATAAAGCTGGACCAGATCCCTACCTGGGCACACATCCTGGCCACATATGGAGTCCTAGAGACCCTTTGGAGATAAAAAATGCGGGGTAAAACCCCCTCGCTTCTTGGGGAAAGAGAGAGCTGGGCTCCCCTTGATTACTCTGTGGACATGGTAGCACAGACTCATTCTTCCCTCAGAGCTAACGGTATCTTTCAGTGCCAGTTACAGTAATTAGTCCAATGTTTCAAGGAAAAGCAGTTAGTGTAGAAAGTTCGTGGTTTGCACCCAACTATGATGATATATGATGCAGGGGTTGTTATAGCTATATACAACAAACTTTGTTTTCTTATGCACTATGACCCAATTTTTAAGATCCATTATAATGCACTGTTTCTTCCACAGGGCACCTGCCTCTCTCAGTGCTTGGAGAGATGCACCAGGGGAGCTAGAACTCTTAACATTTCCAAACTTAAACATGCTTGCTTTGCAAATAAAGGTCTTTTAATGTAGGACTGCTATTGTCTGAAGAGCAAAGTGAGGCATTTTCAATGGAGTCAGTGAATACTGTAAAGTAATCATTGACTGTATATAAAATGCAGCATTTTTCTATCTTGATTCCACAGCAAGAAATATTATTAATGCTGATCCCAGCCTGGCCTTTAGTACCTTGTGCTCTTCTGAATATTCTGTTCAGCAAAAATCACATTTTGACAACCAGGACATGCCCCTTTCACACCCACTTCCTCCTTAAAGTTGGCAATATGCATGGGGAATGATGTTCGAGTAACCTAGTTAATCCACCCATTTGCGTGGCTTCATTGCATAATGGAAGATTTAAGTGCAGCAGCTGGGCAGAGCTGCAGTTGCAATACAAGACCCTGCCATCCCTCACCTGGCTGGGGTGCATGTGATCAAAGAAAGAAGGTGTGTACAAACTTTGAGACTTTGAATAGACATTGCATTTGTCCTGACATAAGGAAGAATTTCTTTACTGTCCGAGCCCCCAAGGTCTGGAACAGCCTGCCACCGGAGGTTGTTCAAGCGCCTTCATTGAACACCTTCAAGATGAAACTGGATGCTTATCTTGCTGGGAATCTATGACCCCAGCTGACTTCCTGCCCTTTGGGCGTGGGGCTGGACTCGATGATCTTCCGAGGTCCCTTCCAGCCCTAATGTCTATGAAATCTGAGAGATAGCCTTTTGGAGCAGTTACATGTTCAGGCCAGCCAGGGCCTAGAGGACTGAAAGGTAAGAACCCCATGCTCTCATTCTGTGGGACTGTACGGTTTGACCTAGAAACTACTATGCAAAGCCTAAGCAAAAGTGAATGTTGTGTGTTGAATGCCCATCTGCAATGATAAGGGGCAGACAGTCTTAGATAGAGGAAGCTTGAAAACAAAAAACAGAATCAGAGGTACTGGAGCAAAGAGCTCATTAAAATACTAAAAATCACACCCCGAGGCGGGGAAGATATATGCTAATGGAACATATATGTACGTTAATGAGATACATAGCTAAAACACAGGTATAGAGACATGCTCAGTAAAGAACTCCTTGCGTCACTCCTTTATAACCAATTAGCAAACAAGGATGCTTATGAAGATTCAACCTCTGGTATATAAGGGGCTCAGTATTGAATGTGCGTGTGCTTGTCTTGGGAGATTATTCCGCTTGCACCTTTTATTGCTAGCAATAAATCATTTTTTATACTTTCACCCCTAGTATCTTTATTGGCCTTTGCATACCGGGCACGAACCCAGACTTGGGCTGGGGCCTAACAGTTTTTGGCACCCCAGATGGGACTGCTGTAGATAAGCTTTGCCCGGACTAACTGACGACCGGTTTATCTGCTTCTTCTTATCAAAAGTCGAGCGCGCCCCGGGATTTCTTTTCCCGGTGAGACTTTTGTTTCAGGAGAAGCTGGATCGCTGAGGCGGCAGTAGCCTAACGGTGCAACGCCATAGAGTGAAAGTATCAGTAACAGGCACCTGGGTGAGAGGGTAGAAAGGGCATAAGGCCTACCGTCAGTACGTCTGCCTGGGATTATCTCTGTAAGTATTCTGTCTGGCCCGAGTCCAAGACCAGTGATTTTTCCCCTGTGAGGACAAGGACTAAAAACAGATCCCTGGATCCCAGGTAAGTCGGACGGTCAGAACCGGGAAGGCAGTCCTGAAATGGGTACTATTAACAGTAAGGTTAGCAAATGTACCCCCCTCTCTTGTGTATTGAGACATTGGGCAGAGTTTGGTGAGGATGCTATGACTAAGAAGAAAGCTAAATTCTTCTGTGAAACTGCATGGCCACGCTATCAGCTAGATGATAAAGAATATTGGCCTCGGGAGGGAAGTGTTAATTATAATACCATCTTACAATTGATTTTGTTCTGCTGGCAGAATGGTAAATGGGAGGAATTGATGTATGCGCAAGCGTTTATGTCTCTTTGTAGAGATAAAAAAGTTTTGGAGGAATGTGGATTGGGGGAGGGGGTTGGGATCTGTGAGATGGCTGTGGCTCGACCAGCTGCAAATCCTGTCCTGGACTGTCCGGAGCCGGAGGCTCTTCCCCCTGTGTTGCCTTACCTTATCCTCTTCCTCCTCCTCCTCCTCCTGATTCATCTGATTCCTCGTTGGCATCTGCTCTTCCTGCTTCTTCCCCCCCTGAGGCAGAAGTTGTAAATACTCCCCGACATAGGGATCTGGAACAGCGCCAACCATGGCCGTCAGGTGTTTGGCAATCTCCAAACTCCCCGACTTCTCCTGATATAAGCCCGGGAGGAGGATGGAGAGTACAGTTAGAAGCAGACTCCGGGGTTAAGGGAAAATATCACAGGGAATCCGATTCTGGCCGTGGGAAGGGAAATGGGGTATTTCCCCTAAGAGAACAAGTGGTACCCGGGCCTCTCGAAGATGACGGTGAGCCAACCTACCGTCGAACCTTTGTGCACATTCCTTTTAATACCTCAGATTTGTATAATTGGAAGAACAATAACCCCAGCTTGAGAGAGAATCCTGAAAAGGTACAGAACCAGTTTAAAACGATTTTCAAAACCCATAACCCAACTTGGGCAGATGTTCAGTCTCTTCTAGATATCTTGTTGACACCAGAGGAAAGGAGAATGGTAGTGAACAAAGCTCGTGAGTACGTGGAAAAGGAAATTATTGCAGGGAACCTGCAAGGAAATAGAGATGATCATGTCCCCATCCAGGAGCCAGATTGGAAACCAGACCAAGATATGACCTCCATCCGTGCCTATCGAGAATATATCCTCCGAGGATTGAGAGATGCTGTGAAAAAATCTCAGAATCTCAGTAAGGTGTATGAGATTCGACAGGAGGCTAATGAGACCCCGAGTGCTTTTTTGGAAAGAATTTACAATACTTTCAGACAATATACTCGTGAGGATCCGGAGGATGCATCGAACGCTCGCATGGTAAATATGATCTTTATGGCTCAGAGTGCACCAGACATTAGAAAGAAGTTGCAGAAGGCAGACGGAACAACAGGTATGCCTATTTCCCAACTAGTAGACATTGCTTACCAAGTATTTACTAACCAAGAAAGTGTTCAGGAAAAGAAACAGGACAAGAAAGAGGAGAGAAAGATGAAAATGCAGGCAGCCCTAGTGGCAGCTGCAATTACGAGAAAACCTAGAGATGAGGGATCCTGGAGACAGCCGCAGAGACGGGGTCCATTAGAGAAAGATCAATGTGCCTTTTGCAAACGAAAAGGACATTGGAAGCGGGAATGCCCTTATCGAAAAGTTGGGGAAGGTGAAAAGAAGAAAGAGGAGAGCAGTGGATTGTTCGCTTTTGGAAGGGATTCAGATTGAAGGGGACAGGAGGCCCGGGAGGGAAAGATAACCCAGATCCCAGTGTCCCCTGACGAGCCTCTGGTTAAAATGCAACTAGGGGACAGAGATGAATTGGTAGATTTTCTCATAGATACAGGTGTTGCCCATTCTGTTTTAACTCAAAAACTGAAACCTTTAAGTAAAAAGACTGTGCCGGTGGTAGGGGTTACAGGGAAGGCAGTAACACGATCCTTCCTACAGCCAATGACCTGTAATATTGGGCAGGCCGAAGTTACCCATCAATTCTTGTACATGCCAAACTGCCCCGTTCCCCTTTTAGGGAGAGACCTCCTCTGTAAACTGCAAGCTATGTTGTCGTTCCAGGATGGGCAAATGTTTTTAACAGTGCCTCCTGAAAAGGGGTGGCATTTACAGGCTTGCCTTCTCGGCCTTCTCCAAGAGGAGAGTACACCGGATATTCCTCAACCCCTGCTCGATGCTGTTGTTCCATGGGTATGGGCAGGTCACCGACCTGGGAAGGCTAAAAATGCTGACCCTGTGAAGATTCAACTTTTGCCAGGGGCCCAGCCTCCATGTGTGAAACAATATCCAATGCGGATGGAAGCCAGGAAAGGACTGAAGCCGTTAGTTGAACGGTTCCTGGAGTATGACCTTCTCCGTGAATGTACATCAGCTTTTAACACACCCATCTTGCCTGTGAAGAAGCCTAAGAGTAATGAATATTGTTTCGTCCAAGACTTGAGAGCTGTAAATAAAGTGGTTGTGAGTATATACCCGGCCGTGCCTAATCCGTACACCTTGCTATCTGCTTTGAACCCAGATCATAACTGGTTTACGGTTATTGATTTAAAAGATGCTTTCTTCTGTATACCGGTAGAGAGGGGATCTCAGGAAATATTTGCATTTGAATGGGAAGACCCAGATACTAGCATTAAGACTCAGTTGTGCTGGACTGTCTTACCCCAAGGATTTAAAAACAGCCCAACCTTATTTGGCAATACATTAAGCAAGGATTTACGTAGGCTAGAATTGCCACTGTCCTGTGCTCTTTTGCAATATGTGGATGACTTGCTTTTAACAGCCACCACTGAAGCAAGCTGCCTGGAAGGAACAATTTGCCTCCTTAATTTTCTGGGTCAACAAGGGTATCGCGTTTCCAGGAAAAAGATGCAGCCCATATCCCAGAAGGTCACATATTTGGGATTTGAATTACAGCCTGGTCAGAGAGCCCTGTTGCCTGAAAGAAAAGAAGCTATATGCCAGCTGGCACCCCCAATAACAAAGAAACAACTACGAGGATTTTTAGGTACAGTAGGTTTTTGCAGGATTTGGATTCCAAATTTTGGGGTTATTGCAAAACCTCTATATGAGGCAACACACGGAGATGAAAAGGTACTCAAATGGACTGAAGAGTGTGAGCAAGCATTCTGCCAGTTAAAGCAGGCTCTCATTGAAGCACCCGCCTTAGGAATACCGGACATGAGTAAGCCTTTTTCCCTTTTTGTGCATGACCGAGGTGGGGTAGCCGTGGGAGTCTTAACACAGAAATTGGGTAGCTGGCAATGACCAGTGGCATATTTTTCAAAAAAATTAGACTTTGTGTCATGTGGATGGCCTGCTTGTCTCCGGGCTGTTGCTGCTACCTGTCTGCTAATACAAGAAGCTGAAAAATTAACCCTAGGCCATGAAATGATTGTATATATTCCTCATGCGGTACTTACAGTCTTGGAACAGAAAGGAGGGAGAAAAGAAACTTCAGGACATCAGAGAATAGGCAATGGGCCAGGAGAAGAATGGCAGGTGGATTTTACTGAGTTACCCCGGCAACAGGGGATGAGATATCTCCTTGTCTTTGTGGACACTTTCTCTAATTGGGTTGAGTGCTTCCCATGTTGGACTGCCCAAGCCCGAGAGGTGGTCAAGGCACTCCTACGAGAAATTATACCTCGCTTTGGACTTCCAAAAGGAATAGGGTCAGACAATGGCCCACATTTCATTGCACAAATTACTCAAAAGGTTTCTGAGTTCCTGGGAATCAGCTGGCATTTACACACCCCTTGGAGACCCCAGTCCAGTGGAAAAGTGGAACGTATGAATCAGACCTTAAAAAGACACCTTGCAAAGATTTGCCAAGAAGCTTGACTCAAATGGCCAGAGGCCCTACCCTTGGCCCTGTTGCGAGTAAGGGTTGCACCACATTCTAAATTGGGATTAAGCCCATTTGAAATAATGTATGGTAAGCCTTACCCTCTGAGTCTGCCCATGAGTACTGAACAACAGTTACATGTTTTAGGAGAAGGAATGATTAGAGAATATGTATGGTCTTTGGTTTCTGTTTTGTCTTCCATTCATCAGCAGGTACGGGACGTGCTGCAGACACAGAACCAGTCTCCTACCCCGGAAAATCGATTATTACCTGGAAGTTACGCTCTTGTGAAAGATTGGAACGAGGAACCACTTCGAGCCAGATGGAAGGGCCCATATAGAGTACTTTTAACGACCCCAACGGCAGCAAAGCTCGAAGGAATCAAGACTTGGATACATTCCAGTCGCCTAAAGCCGGTGGCTGAACCAGAACAAGAAGAAACTCCTGCAAACTCCGGGACCGGAGGCAGAGAACAGTGGAAGGTGGAGCCAATAAGGGACTTAAAATTCCTATTCAAAAGAAAGGAACTTTGAATAATTTGTCAATCTTTGATCAAGTTTTACAAGCCTTATTATGAAATTGTTCAAGGTTTTAGTGTGGGGCACCCTAATTTGTCCACTCCTACTTATAGGAGGGGAAAATCTTTTACCACAAGAATTTGACCCTCAGGAAAATGTCTGGATTTATCTGGCCCGGGAAATATTAAATAGAACAGACTTCTGCTTGGCAGGAGGGATCAATGCTCATCTGGTTTTTACCTCATACTTAATTGCAGTACCTACCCCTTTGAAAATTTTACAGAATTATACTATGCTGAAAGATGTAAAGAAGGAAAATACATATCAGGATATATATAAGTGGGGGACTATTGTAAAAGAGAAAAGCAGAGACATGTTTTCTGTACGGGTTCAGGCAACAGCTAATGCTTCTGAATGTTTCTTAATAGTGAATTGTACCAGTAATTGCTTTAAATTGAACCAAGGTAGAAAAATCTTCTGTAATAAGACCAGTCAAATTGAATGGAGCAATCATAATTAATAATAATTATAAATGCTCCAGATGAGGGAAATGTAAGGTTTGACCTAGAAACTACTATGCAAAGCCTAAGCAAAAGTGAATGTTGTGTGTCGAATGCCCATCTGCAATGATAAGGGGCAGACAGTCTTAGATAGAGGAAGCTTGAAAACAAAAAACAGAATCAGAGGTACTGGAGCAAAGAGCTCATTAAAATACTAAAAATCACACCCCGAGGCGGGGAAGATATATGCTAATGGAACATATATGTACGTTAATGAGATACATAGCTAAAACACAGGTATAGAGACATGCTCAGTAAAGAACTCCTTGTGTCACTCCTTTATAACCAATTAGCAAACAAGGATGCTTATGAAGATTCAACCTCTGGTATATAAGGGTCTCAGTATTGAATGTGCGTGTGCTTGTCTTGGGAGATTATTCCGCTTGCACCTTTTATTGCTAGCAATAAATCATTTTTTATACTTTCACCCCTGGTATCTTTATTGGCCTTTGCATACCGGGCACGAACCCAGACTTGGGCTGGGGCCTAACAGGACAACAGTGATCTGAGATTTGGGGTATTGGGCAGGGGGAGGCAGGACAGGCAGGGTGTTTACACTAATGTGTAGCCTTGAGTGGTTACCCTTTAGTGTAACACGAGCTGTGTAGCACAGATCAGAGAATTCTGCCCTGGAGTGACATAACTTTGAGCTGCCTAATGAGTTCTTAAAACTAGTTTCAGGTCCAGGGGTTAAGAGCTTCAGGAGCTGCCCAAAATTACCGTGTAACAAGGCTCTGAGTTTGTAAGGTTACTGTGGGTCATTCCTAGGACAAGCTGGTCAGGTTGTGTGTTCTCACTTGACACCAGCTGTATAGTCTGTATCTGTGTAGGACACAGGGGTCTTCTGGCCATGGTGACTGTAAGCAATGAAGTGGGAAGTGCATGTAGACCATGAGTTTAATGATGGGCAAATGGAAGTATAGTTTCAGGTAGGATAGTGACCAGGTGACACACTTGTCAAATGTAGATGTGAGATTATTTCAGTGTGGTAGGCCAAAAATCTGACTATGTACTCCAGCACAGTAGTGTGACTTTTTCAGCAAATTTCATGATGAAATGATACATGACCACATCTTTTATGGCACGGAGGATCACTACATGCCAGAGACATTGCAGATTACTGGCTCAATTAACTTTCTCAAAATACTTGAGAAAGCCATTATAAGTGAAACAGGCTGAGAGCACCAAGCAGCCCCAAGAGACATCACAGGGTCCTGGCAAACCCACAGGCTGGTCATGCCACTGCCCAAAAAACAGCTGTCAAATAGCAACAATTGTCAGCACAAGTCCAGAGCAGACCTCCAGAAAGCTGAAAGCAATGATCCTGCTGAGGAGAGCATAAAGCAGCCAAAACTGTGAGATATGTGAACATATTGAATCTGCATGTGTAAATCTAATGTTACTTTTGGTTAAATCTGCTAATGCCACTGCATGCATAGTTTTATTTTAGGTTTCCAATATGTTCTGTGTCTACTAGTCTGGTAGCACTCTTCCCCACACTTGTGGCTGAAGTAATTTAGTTATGAAGGCCCTGGGACAAGCATAACAAAAACCATTACACGTGTCTTATAGGGACAGGTCTCCAGACATTCATGCAATGAATGCCTAGTTTACAAAACCATATGTAGGCCCAACTACTAAAGATAAAAATGAGGATGCCTTCCTGGAGTACATTCTAGTTAGTGGAGTTGAATCAAGTTATTACACTGCAAACACAATGCTCCACAGCACTACCATCTCTTACAGTAATTCCTGAGAACTACAAATTTGCCTTGGGTCACCTCAAGAAACAAGGAACTATTTGGACCTGAGAAGAGATCCCTACAGACTATTGGGATGCTGAGTGCATAGCTGCAGTACTGTAGTACAACACAACATCTGTTTGGTCCACAAGAAAGTTATTCAGCCAGTTGATGAGCTTTCCAACTGGTGTTCATGTCTGGTCAAAATGGTAAAATCTGGAAATGTGTGCATATGCACTGACATCTCTGAACTCAACAAGAGTGAGAAATGTGAACACTACCCCATTCTAGCAGTTGAACACACACTTGGCCAGTTACAAAAGCAAAAATATTTAGCAAATTTGATGCCAAACTTGACAGATACCATTTTCTCAGGAGTTGTCTATTCTCACCACATTCATTACTACATTTGGGTTATCTTCCACACCTGAGATCATTCAGAAGCTGATTAGCCAGCTGTTAGAGGGTCTAGCTGTTAGAAGGTCTAGAAGGGGCAGCCTTCCATTTTAATTATATCTTGATCCATGACCCTATAGTATACAGATCCACCAGGATTGCCCATACAAGTTGCTACATATACTTCAGGAAGTAGAGAAGTTTAGACTTACTCTAAATGTGAACAGATGTGAGTTGGGTAAAGACAATACCCAATTCTGATCCTTTGCCCCTCTCATCATTTGGCCATTTTCAGCCCATCCATGGGCTCTCCACTCACAACTTTCTCAAAAGACTAGGAGTTTTACCTGTGTTATTTCAGTCCCTCACTTTCCTTAGATCAATGGGTTCACTGAGGCTGCAAGAAAAGATAGTGAAATCCCATAAACAAAAAGCATAGGTCACCCATGCAAGGATTTTTTGGCATATCTTGCTACATCATTTGCAAATGGCTTCAGCCTAGCTGAACTACTCATGAGCAGGTACCTTAACATTCCCATTCCACTAAGTCCACTACAGTTCAAACCTCATATCCATGAGAACTGCATTCTTCAAGCAAGGGAAAGTAATCATACGCAACAATAAGAGAAACATTATGACAGACATCATGGACTGCAAGAACTTCCTGAACTCCAGCTTTGTTGATCAGTCTGGATCCCTTATGGACTGACACTTAAGGACAGATCAAGGGAATACAACTCTCCCCAAGAGTATGTTGAATCACCATATAGGTTGCTCCATGAATCTTATATTCCAATACCCTTCACCACAAATGGTTCAGGAGACAATACTTGACACCCATCTGAGACATCAATGACAATTTCTTATTCAGCTTCAAACACTGTTGATTTTGCAGCACTTCCACCAAAAAGTGCTAGCTTGTGCTTCTCCTATCACAGAAGGCATGGATGTTGGTTAAAACCTTCCAGGAGACTAGATTTCTAAAGATCTAGGTGTTACACGAGTTGGTTTGAAATACGTAGATGTGTAATAATGCAGTCTGCCTCTGCAGTGTAGCCAGGTGTCAATATAGTACAGTGACCCTGGCATGGCAGATCATTTGCTGAGGTCTAGAAACATAGAGCAGTCTGAGAGCCCGGGGGTGGGAGGAGGTTATGCTGAGTGGAGTTACAATATAACATTATCGTTTTCCCTTTTTGCTGGAAGTTGCCGTTGTGCTGTTTGTACTGGAATAGGCCTACTTTCCAGAGAAGAAAACATTACTTCCATTTTTCCCATGTTATTAGCAACCCCCAACTATAATTTTTTTTAATTGCATCAAATGTGAGAAAGAAGGGAAAGAGTCCTATTGCTCTCTGCAATGTAAAGGTCAACTTTAATTAAATACACTCTTGCTTGCTTCAGCAGTTCAGAATCCTGTACAAGTCCTATAAATAAAAAGATTTAAGGGGATTTGAGTAGCATTAAACACAGAACTTGAATGGATTTTCTATTGAAACTTGCCCTAAATCAGTTAATATCCAATTCTCAGATACAATTATTATAGGGTTTCCTTCCTTTAAATTTACAGAAGCCACAATACACTAAAGCCAAAGCTAATAGTTGCTGTTTACAGATGTGAAAAACCACAAAAAATGGCACTTTAAGTTCTGTGCGCCCTCATGCCGAGCCCAACACATGCCCATGAGAGGCATTGTGTTAGATCCAGTTTGCCCAATGTCTGTGCAGATCTGGTGCTTTAGCGGTGCTTTTATCTACTAGCTGATTGAATCAGCTAGCAGACAGAAGTGCCAAAAAGCCCTTCTGAGCATCTGATCTATACAAATGCTGCAGAGCCAGGTCGAACTAACACACTGTGTCTTACAGTGAAGGGCTTGTTTTCCACTACCCCCCACATCACAGCCTTTAAGCGCACAGAGGGGCTTGTTTCAATCCTTGTGAACATGCGGTTTAAATTGTCCACATAGTTTGAGAAAAACTGGAAAATTGAAAGTACAGACTGTCCAGCAAAACCAAAGACAAATTTCATTCATGGTTATAATTTATGAGCTATGAAACTAAAGTAACATTTATGGTTTAAGCAAACAATAAGTGAGGTTCTTGCTTCAGATTCAATTCTCACAACATTTCATATAAAAAATGTACAAGTTTACTGTGTGAGATACTTACACTGACAAATATATTTGTGCAACACTACTTGCATTAAAATTGATTCCTGTATAAGTTATTGGCCAATTCAATTATTTTGTAGTATTTACATTATACATAAAAATGTTTGGGGAAAAAAGCTTTTCTTTTTTCATTTTGCTGGAGGGTGAAGTCAGTCATCCCCTGAGTAACCCTATCCACTTACCTACTGTGACTGGGTGCTAACTCCTATTTCATGTTATATGCCTAAATGGCACATACCCAAACACATACTTGCAGTTTTTGGCACTTATGTATAGTTTAGAATTCTATGTCACCCTGAGGCAAAACAGGATCCCCTGGGCACATACCTACTGGAAGTCAAGTAGTGGAGGTGGATGGGCTTCCCATATCTTATTCTAGTGAGCAAGTGACTCAGGTTCTAAGGCCCTTTTCAGAGAAGGGATTGATCCTGTATTGTCTGCTTCCTGACAGAGTGCTCTATTCACAGGTTAGACATTATCCAGAGCATTATTTGTTGAGAAAGGTTCAAACGCGAGTCTCCTACTCACTGTCTAAATGTGATAACCAGTCGATTATAGGACTTAAACATGAGAAAGCCTACTTCTTTCCCTACTACTCATAGGATTGTGTCCAGTCACAGTTTCAGAAGTCACCCAGCTTTATACCAGTACCTGAGAACATGTGGGCAGATGCTTTCCTAGCAGTATCATAGTCTTACTGAGCATGCTCAGTAGACACATGCATGCTTCTGTATCCAAAATGATCGCTTCAGGATCGCTTCAGGCTAGACATAAGGAAACTTCTTTAGAAGTCGAGTACCAAGGGCTCAGAACAGGCTCCCCCCAGAGGTGGTACAGTCATCCACTCTGGCGATCTTCCAGAAGCGCCTTGATGCCCATCTGCCCCCAGCAGTCTTTCCTGCCCAAGTGCAGGGGGACTGGACCTGATGATCTGTAAGGTCCCTTCCAGCCCCTAATAACTATAAGGTATAATAAATTATTATTATTATTTAGATTTATATCCTGTTCTGCTCTGTTTATGCTTTCCTCAGCCTTCAAATACCACTAAATTAGATTCCAAGATTTAAACACAGATTCTCAAACCCTTTTACCAGTATGTGACAGGCAGTCCTTAACACCACCCCGAAGTTTGACCTTCAGAGCTTAATGAAGGCCACACTGGTGGAAAAGACATGTTGAACAGTTGGAAGAAAGGGATGTAGCAGAAAATGCAACTGGAGTAGAAATTATGTTTATGGCAAAAGTCTCAGACCTGCAGAGCACTGGGAGTCTGGAACAGCCTTCTAATAGGAATCATGGGATAAAAAACAAAACAAAACAAAACACTCAAATACTTTTAAAAAATTAAGCTTCATTTTATACCCAAGGGTGGGAGGAGGGAAGAGCAGGTAGCAGGGCACCAGCCCCAGTTGCCCAATGTGAAGAGGGTGCAAAAATATTAAACACTGCTATGACCAGCCCCGAAATGCTGGTGATGGCAACAACGCAACCACTGCTGCCACGCTACACCTATGGCAGAGCTTGATACATCTATGAACCGGGTTATACGATATGTTTGCCACAAATAGCATGGAAGTTGACTCGATGAACTTAAAGACCCCTTCTAGTCCTATGAAAAGTAGGTAATCTCTGGTGCCAATGAGAACAAGGAGCAGGAGTTTGCTAACAGACTTGACTCGTGGTCACACTTCTCCAGCCACACTTGTGCAACCCTATTAATTTAACTGGAATTGATGTGGTGAGAATTTGGCTTTGAATCACCAACTGATTATGTAACCGTACACATGCTGCTGCTGCTTCACAGTGATGGCTCCCATTGTTTCCATTTTTGCCAGCTGTAAATGGAGCATGAATTCCGCTAAACCCTGGCCTGTCCAGCGATCAGAGAGCATACAGTACTTCATAGTTATGTCTTCACTCTGCTGTTTCTTGTAATAGTTAGTTTAGTTTCAGGCAGAGAAACTCCATTAATCCCAGGATTAAAGAGCACAGAACAAAAACTTTAAATACAAAATAATTCTGTGTGCACACTGGTTTCTAAATTCTTCTTTCTTTTCTCTTTCCTCCAGTTGTGTCGGTTTGATTTTACATAACACAGTGACCACATTAGCTTGGCTATTATATGATAAGATCATAAGCAGACATCCCCAAGCAAGGCTTATTAAATACTGTGATAAAGATTAAAATTGCATTGAGTCTGCAATCAATTAAAGTACATGTTTTGATACTGGTAATCCCTACATTTTCAAACTGGTGTATATAATTATGGCAATAACGTGCTTCATTTTATTATTATTCACTCACTTCCATTTTTCCAGTTGTCATACAGTCTGGCATGATACATGATTCCCAATTTCCATTTTTGGTGAAAAAAAGTCATTGGGTCACTTACATTTATCATCTTTTTTCAAAAAAGGTTAATACCAGAATTATGATAGCAGATTTGATCAGTGCTTCTTCCCCTTAATTCACTGAAATGAGGCACATTTAGACAGCATGAAAACTTATGAGACTTAAAATCTGAGCTATCAAGTGTAAAGCTGAGTCTAAGACAATATGGTCTACTGATTTTTTCCTTCTATGGGTCCACATCCATTAAGTAAAATGAAAGTCAAGATTATAGATTATAGTATAGTATTAGCATCCGTGTAGCAGTAAAAACAGGTACTTATTTGTTGCTGCTAAATCCAGTTTGGTACAGAAAAAGGAACAATACTATAAAACACAAGAAAATAACTCCTGACCTTTCTGAATGATAGCATTTCAATTCTAAGGGGCTTAAGAAAGTCCTGATGACATACTTTTGTAGGTACTTTCTCAAGACATATTTACACTCATGTTTATTCTGCCAGTCTGAAATGTTAGAAAACACAACATTGAAATTATTTTTGTCTGATTATTTTACAGCTACCATTACCTGCTTTCTTTTGATTCCACAGACTTATTTTCTCTGCTGTCTTTAAGTCCAGTTCCGTGATAACTTTTTCCTTAGAAAAATAAATTACTGTTTCTTGACCTGGTGAAGTAGATTCATGAGAAGCTCCAGTGACATCAAAAGATGTAGCTGAAGTGATCCACCTTGCAGGAGACCTTGTGCTAACTGCAGTCTGACTCAGAGACACTCCACTCAGTAAGTGTCCCTTATCTGTGCTTTCTTTTAAAGAAACAGTATTGACAGTGCTAGTTACAGGTGTAGTTGTTGTTTCACTGAAGCCCCATAGCCATTGCCACCACCATTGACCTTCTATAAGGCCAGACTGCATTAAGAAAATAACCCATCCTAGTTTGCTGAACATCTTTCAGCACTTCAGACAATGATCAAGTGTCAGACGTCCTTGCTTGATCACTGTCTCCAGTCTCTACAGCTGGTAAAAAGAAAAATAAATTACTTCAGCCTTAAAGCTGCTTAAAGGTGTTTCATGTTGCTGCCACAGTTCACAGGAAGCCATCAGACATGTTTTGCAAGCTTAAATGTCTAATTTACAATCAAAATATTCCCTACTAATCACTTATGTCCTTGTGTAATGTAGCTCTGAAGCCAGTTAGTTACCAACTTCTTTTTTCATGGAAATGAAGGGCACTGAGCCAGCTTCAGGAGGAGTTTCTTGCTTACACCAATCAAAGTACTGGACCCCAAAGGGGAGGGGGGCGGGGAGAAATCTTGCCTCAAGCAGCTACAACAAATTAAGAGACTTTTGTTTTACAAGTCTCCCTGGTGGCATGATCTGTGCAGCAGCAAAAATAATCCTTGTTCAATAATCCTTAACTAATACTATGGTTCTCACTAAACAAGCCTGGAGTGCCTTGTGACATGAATGGAACAGTGACATATATATTTTTATTTGAAGTTTGTTGGTGCTGAGTTTTATATATTTGGAAGACATCAGAAGAAGCTGGATGAGAGACCTCACATGTTTTACTGCGATTATATACAAAGCTCCCCTTTCTCCTAAGCCTTCTACCATATTATAACATTTTAAAGATCAGAAAAGGCAAGAAAACTCCATCTAATCACTCTCAAATTGGCCTGTGGTCCTCAAGTAGATCTTGGCTAGGGACAGACATTCAAAAAAGCCTGAGTTGATTCAGTCTTTGCAGGCTAGTCTAATCTGCCTAGCTTGAACCGATTTGAAGGCAGATAGACATTCCCTTTTCATTCCATGAATGCAGGCATATGCCCACAGTGGCTCAGGCTAGAAAGCCTGGGGTGGTGCAGGCAGGGTAGGGGGTTTACACCCCTCCCTAATCAGTGTCCTGATGGGGGCACTAGAGCAGCCCTCCCTTCCCTTGAATACTGCTGAGCTGAGTGGGGAGTGTGGCCAGGCCCCATCAGGACACTGATTAGGGAGGGGTGTAAACCCCCTACCCTGCCT
The DNA here is from genome assembly GCF_030867095.1 of Alligator mississippiensis. NCBI lineage: Eukaryota > Metazoa > Chordata > Crocodylia > Alligatoridae > Alligator > Alligator mississippiensis. The sequence goes on along the minus strand of NC_081828.1, from coordinate 80,820,898 downwards.
GTACCACCCCAGGCTTTTCCCCTGCTCAAGGGGCGGGCGTGTTGTCAGACCCCAGCCCCAGGCTAGCACTCGGAGGCAAAGAGGGGCAGGGGTGTGCAGTACACATGCATCTGTTGATGATACTGAGCTTTTCAATTTCCATCTCCACCTGCAAACCTGACAGGGATTCAAACCAGCAGTGGGGCTGATAAAACCACAGTATTATCAGCCCATCAGAAAACAAAGCCTCTTTCATTAGTTCAAGCTCTTCTTAAACAGCTTTTTCCAAGGAAGGAATGGAGGGACATTACCAGCTGCCCCGCTGATTAGCTCCAAAAAGCCCTAAGCTGACACTGTTCTGTCTGCCTGTCCCAGTGAAACTGGAGACACAGACACCTCTCAGCATTAGCTAGCATACCACATGCCTACGGTCTGTGGGGCTGGGTTCTGTAATGTGGGAGGAAGGGAGGGAGGAATCCCTGCTTGAGCAGCAAGCAGCAAGAGAAGCCAGACAGACCCTGCTGTGCCTGCAGTCTCCCCTGGAGCCCTGGCTAGGGAGGAGAGGGGCAGGGCCAGCCTGTTCTTTGAGCAGAGAGCAGAGCACAGCCCAGCCCAGCCCAGGACTACAAAGCATCTGGGATGCTGGGGGACTCTGGTTTAACTTAAACCAGGAAGGGGTCTGGGACAGACATTGCATAAACTAGTTTGACCCAAATTAGTAAAGTCTGATACTGTATTCAACCAGGTTTATCTTAAACCAGTTTCAGCCATTTTGAAACTGGTTTATGTGCTCTGAACTTATATTCTGTTACAGGTTTAAGCCAGTTTCTGATCACTTAAACCAGTTTGTATGCAATGTCTGTCCCTAGTCCTTTGCATTCCCCAGTACATAACCCTTTAGTAAATTGCTGCTGGCCCAGAACTATGAGCCTTAGAGAGCACAAGACATTGGACTGAGCAGCAGTAGAACCTCAGGAAAGTTGCTAGATTGTTCAAATGTATCACGAGTGTTGCCAGCAGATCAAAGAACTATTGGATAGTTACAGAACAAAGCTGGGTCTTAACAACCAGGTCAAAACCAGCACGCAAGCAGGGCAAGGCACTGACTTCCCAAATGACATTCACAATCAGAAAATTACACATAAGGAGACATAGAAATTAATATCAAAATAAGAAGAGTACCCAGTGGCAAATAACTCATGGGAGTTAGATTTCACCTCCCATGTATGCTCCTCTAACCCAGAGGGATAGACTTCCATCTTCAGCTTCCTCTGTGCAAAAATGCAGTTTATTTCCTACCTATGGGGACTTTTTACCATCTTTAAATTTTCCCTGAACCTGATGAAGGGTGTTTGAGCCTGGAACCTTGCAGAAACTATTTTTGTTTTTCTAATTTCTTATTTGGTCTAATAAAAGGTATCATCTCTGAACCAAGAGTTTTAGAGTTTTGCATTCCATGTATACTCCTCTGCTTTCCTGACAGTATATAACAATGCCATCCTGCTGCATGAAATGCTCAGTCTTCCGTGGTCAAAAGCTCCTGTTTGTATCTCCATTGTTCCTAGAGCTTGTTATGTTCTGAACTTCTCTAGAAAATTCCTTGTTCCACTCTAAATTTCACCCCAAACACCTTCTATTCTGGAATAGAAGGTTAGTTCAACTCTTTTCTGTGATACTTTATCCCATGCACAATTCGAAATGAGCTTAAAGACCGAAGCCCCTATGCAAAGACGATGAACTTTCACAACAATAAAGACATAGAAATAATTACTTTCAGTTCATACCAAAGTATTATCCCTAAGCCTTCTTTTCCTGCTTTACTCTGGAATTACATGCGTAAAAGTTTCCTTAAGCCACCTCAACACCTCCTTTCTCTTACAGCTTTAAAGGGACTAGAAAAATAACTCGAGTTTATTTCCTGCCCTAGGTGTGGGACACAGCAGCACTGAATCTGGAGAGAAGGCTCAAGTAACCATCAAGTACCTAAAAGCTTTGCTGCAATGTGTGCTGTAAGCAGGCATTGGAAAAATAGGACATTTCTCTCTCCTCCAGCTTTTCACTGGTGGTGGAAGATATGTTGCAAATATAAATTATAGCAATGAAGACCCAATTGTTGACAAAATGATCCCCACGTATACTGCATAGCAACAGCAAGAGAAGAGGCTAGAAAAACCATCATTGCCAGATTAGAAGTTATTATCTCTGTAATGGAACTGCTTTTGCTGCAATTCACCGTTTGCTTTTTCCACGAACCGAGAGAGCCTCTCAGGAAACCTATTAATTTTTCTATTAATGTGTCGAATTGCAGAACAGTGTAGGCACAGCACTGCTGTCAGAGACAAGTTTTGTACCCCGAGGCAAACCCTACTGGAAAGAAGAGAGTTTATGTGCATGTTGGGTGGAAGGGGGCACTGACCAGAAAGCCAAGTAGGAAAGAGAATCATTTTACCTGTCCCAGGAATACAACGTCCCCAGCTGGTGCAGTCTGCCTGCCCCTGGGTGTTGATCCTGCTGCTACCAGCAAGTCCCCAGAGGACTGTTATTCTGGCACCTCTTCTAAGTCAGGATCTGAGGCTGGTGGTCCACTCACCCACCCCTAGATACACTACTAGTTGTCTTATCATAAAAGGGCACCAAGCTGCCACCAGAAACCACTAGCTTTCCAGCATGTGCTTCTAGCTATGTAAGAACTAGTTATTGCAAAGGTGTTGAGAAAACATCCCTAAGAAGAATGTAAGGATTTTCAACATGGCAAAAGAGAAGTCTAAGCTGAGAAAGTGTCTAAATATTACTGGTATTGGGGCAGAGCTGGACTTGTTCATACACACAAGAAGAGCATAGCAGGAGATTCTGGCCAAAGTTCATGCCAAGATACTTGCATTCAGCTCCCACCAGGCTGATGGGAGGTGCAGGTATAGCTATGCCTATACACCAGTTTTGTACCTTTCTAACTGTTTGCATTAGAGTTGTGTTTGTATCAACATAGTTACTCAGTCCAATTTCTACTTTGGACATAATTACAGCAGTAGAAAGATGTCCACTAACATAGCTTATTTCCTTAAAGTAATGGAAATACAGTTTGGTTGCCCAGAAATGATTGTTCATTAGGTCTCACTTTTGTTTCAATGGCAAAGCAATCAGTTAATTAGACACCTACCTAGAGCCAAATTCAGCCCTTGAATATTCATATGCAACTCATGGTAACTTCTTGGTGGTTGCACGTGCTCATCTAAGAGCAAATGTTGGGGACACTTGGAGCCCAGCCAGGTCATACATGGTTTTGTGCAACGGAGGCAGCAGCAGCAGGACGCAGAGCCCAGCCTTCAGTGGCAGCCTACCTCCACCCTGTGCATAGATCTGGAGGACACATGCCCCCCTGACCTCTACCAGGGTGTGCAGTGGCAGGAGACCCCTCGCGCCCCTGGATGACCCGCCTGGGTTCCAAGCATCCCATGACCTGGCCCAGCCAGGACCCCATTCACCACAGCTCCTGCCCCTGTCTCTGCCCCACTCTCTCCCTCCATGTGGGAGCCTCAATCTGCAAGCCCCTTCCCCTTCACAAAGTAGACTGATACTTTCCTGCCAGTGCTGGGCAGTGATCCACACACAGGGCTGCCCACCCCTGCTGCAGCCTCCCAGAGCCCACAGCTGAGCTGCCCTGCAGTCCTACCCACTGCCCTGCATTAGGGGGGGTTAAGCCTCATTAGCCCTGGCCTCCTGTCACCTATGCCCTTCATCCACTCCTATACCTCACAGCCTAAACAGCAACATAAAGCAAATACAAACATAATTAAGTGTGGCTGGGGTGCTTTTCTCAAAGCTTTCCACTCAGGCTTCTACTCAGCTTTGTTGGCGTCTCCCAACTTGGGCCTAGCTGGGCCACAGCTCCCAGTCTTCTTTATTGCTTTACCACTCAGCACAGACAGCTCATTTATTTGGCACAAGCAAAGTCAGTCTGTAGTTCACTACTCTGCTGCTCTCTGGGCCCAGCAGTAAACTTCTTCCCACTCTGCCCAGGTCAAACTACCCCCTTGTGCAGGGCTTACCTAGCTCCTAACTCCTCCTTTTCACCACTTTTCATCATCCTTCCAGCAGGCTACAAGTGTTTTCCTCTGGTCTCCTCCACAGGCCACTACTTAATTAGCTGCCAGCTGCTCATTATCTTGGGTTCTGCAGCTTTCTAACTCTACTACTTAGTCCTAGTCTCAGTAACAGTGCTTGGCCCATGTTACATACCCCAGTGCCAAATTTCTGGACCCATGGGGAGCCCCATGAGCCAGATGATACAGCTCCATGGGCCATAGGTTGAGTACTATTATGTAATAGAAGCCTTCGATGTGAGTGCCATTTCAGTGAATTATGTTCATATTTACGGTGAACATCATGGATTGCAGTGCTAACATTCACAATACAAAAGTAGATAACCCTGTATAAAGCCTTGACAGGTCTTCAAAAACTGAATTAATGTTTTAGAGCTGAAATGAACCTCAGACTAGAGATATATTGGCCAAGTTACAGATGTAAAATGGAAATATGCTTTAATCAGTAATGATCAGACTACTGATTTAAAAGTGATTGTGTCTTTTCCAAGTTGGCCAAAAATTCTAAAGAAAATGTCTACAGAGCATCCCATTGAAAGGTGACAAATCTTTTACAAGGTGATAAATCTACACCTTGATTTTAGCAAGACGTTTGACACTATCTCCCATGACATTCTAATTAGTAAGCTTAGAAAATCCAGACTAGACGAAAATACTGTCAGGTGGATACATAACTGTTTAGGTCATATTGCTGAAAGGGCAGTCATCAAAGGGTCAATGTCTAATTGTGAGGCAGTGTCGAGAGTGGTTCCCCAGCAGTCTGTCCTGGTCTTTTAATATCTTTATTAATGATTTGGAGCGCATGCTTAGCAAATTTACAGATGACACAAAGTTAGGTAGAGTTTCAGATACTTTGGAGGGTAGAATTAAAATTCGGAATGACCATTTCAAACTGGAGAAATTGCCCAAAATTAATTAAATGAAATTCAAGAAGGACAAATGCAAAGTTCTGCATGCACAAATACAAACTGGTGAATGAGTCGCTAGGCTGCATTTATGCAGAAAAGGATCATAGTGAAACACAATCAGATTATGAGCCAACAGCATGCTCTCATTGCAAGAAAAAGTCAGTCACATACTGGGTTGTGTTAATATGAATGACATTTAATTTAAAGGGAGGTGATTATTCCAATGTATTCAGCACTGGTGATGCCTCACCTGAGCTACTGTGTCCAGTTTGGGGCACTGCACTTCAAGAAAAACATGGACACAGTGGAAAGAGTCCAGAAGAGAGCAACATCATTTATTAGAGGACTCGGAAGCATGATTTACAAGAAACTGTTGGAAGAACTGGATTTATATAATCTGCAGAGGAGAAGCTTGAAGGGGGATTTGATAACAGTTTTAATATACCCAAAGGATGGTTGTAAAGAGGATGGTGATAGATTATTCTCTATGGCTTTCAGGGATAGGATAATATGTAATGGTCTTAAAATACAATAACAGAAATCTAGGATGTAATGTTATGTCCAGCAGTTATACGTGCAGGGAAAATCTATTCCATCATAGGTGGAAATACAATCTCAACCTGGATGTGAGTACCAAAACTGCAGTTATATGGCTATGTAAATACCACTTAGGCAGGTGAACACATTCCACCCAAAGTATTTAAAATTAGCTGCTAATGTAAGAGTAACCTGTGTTTTGATAGGAGTGCTTCTTCTCAGTGTGCCCCGATTATAGAATTGCTCCTACACTTCAGTCATATAACTCAGAGGTAGTTTCAAGCTGTACTTTGTTCATCAAGTAGGGGTGGCATCCTATAGTTTCCTAGTCAGCTAGGTGATCATTTTTCACTTGACTTGATACCACTTTTGGATTTATGTGCTCAGAAGAATTATTTTCCCAGATGCATAGCCCTGTGCACATGGACAATTATGTCATTGTGTAGACTGAGCATGTAGAGTAGCTGCCATCACAGGTATATGCATCTCTTGTGGTCAAATAATAGACTCTGATGTCTGAAAGTGGGCCAGAGCCTTTAACTATTGGACTTAGCCTTAGATGCAAAAATGGTCTGGGTGGGCATGCATGCCTGTTTTGACCTTTTCCACTTCCCAGCAAAAGACCCTAACCACCATACCACAGGTCAAGCATTGTGCAGGCACATCTCCAGTGCTGCTTCTGAGGCTAAGCTACTAGCAATATCACTGATAAAAAATACCAGTGCGAGAGGAAATTTGTTGGGTTGTTTGGTTGGGGGGGGGGGGTGGAGATTGTTGGTTTTTTGGAGGGTTTTGCATGTTTTTTTTGACATCTGGATATCCACGAATAAAAAATACCACCACATTTCTCCCTTGCAGTACAGAGAACAGCTGAACATGCAGTATATGGCACTGTAGATGTAGCTGCAGTGCCACATACCACACAGCCACGCTCATCTGGACGCAGCCATAAGCACTAAAAAAGTCCCGTAGATGACTAAAAAATGGCCATGTAGACAACAGGAAAGAATACCACCCTGGGTGAAACAGAACTCTGCCCTTAGTTACTTAGCAGAGACTGGTACTATTCAGATCTTAGACACTCAATCTAATCCAGAACCCACTGAAGTCAGCATCTTCAACAGGAGATCAGGCTACCACTACTTTAATTATAAAACTCAAATCTCATGTATTCCTGATATCTGTGGGTCAGATTCACCTATGGGAATGCAACTGTATTGCTAGGTCTCATTGTTGCCAGTGGCTATATGCTTAAACAAATTGGTATGTTTGAAATTTGAGCAGAATATAAATACCAGTTAGGACTAATAGAAACTAAACAGACATTCTGACATCTAGATTAAGAATTTATACTTTCCTTCCATGCTAAAGTTTACAAGACTGAGGTACAATATTGATTCCAGGCAACAGTCTCTAGCTAATACAAAGCACATGGCTGGAGATGTAGTTCTAAAAAGGAACAGATCATATAAATCCAGACTTCAGAAGCCTGCCATAAGAGTCAGGCAGCTGGGTTACAGATGAACACACAGTTCAGCAGTTTTCTCCCAGCACCAATTTACTAGAAAATGAGCAAAGAACTAGAGCAAAAAAGGCAAAATTCCCCCCCCCCCCCCAAATAGACTGGGGGAATTACTTTAATTAAAAAGCTATTTAAGCACAATTCTATTAAATAAAATATCAAAGACCAAACTCTGAGACATGAGAGAACCATTAATGGAATTTCCTTTGGTCAAAGTGGAGTGAGATTAGCTGCACATGACATGGTGCTAATCACTGCCACGATAAACAGAGCAAACATGCTGCTGTTTTCTGTTCTGCTCTGACAAGATGCTGAGGTTGGACTGTCAGGCAAAAATGCAACTGGAGCCTTGGATTCTCACAGCTGTGTGGGGATGGAACTGGGTGGCCAACGTGTGGCACTCGTGCCACAAGTGGTACGGTAGCACGAGTGTATGGCATGTGGCAGAATGGGAAGGGAATAGGAAAAACAGCATTGAATAAGGCTCACAGCAGAAAGCAAGGCAGCAAATGGGACAGAAAACACAGAGCAGCAGGTGGCTTAGGGGAAGGGGGTCGGAATAACATTTAGGAGGGTGCAGAGCTTAGGTTGTGCCATGCCTGCCAAAAATGTTGGCCCCCCACTGTTGTAAAGGATCATCCCATTTACCCCAACCAGGTTAATTTTTTAGCTACAACATTTGATGACTAACATTATTTGTTCAATCAAAAAAGAACATGGAGCATGATTCTATTCATACTTAGCAAAAGAGGAGCAGAAAGCATCTTCTGTTGCACACTATACCTGCAGTAGAGTACAAACTAAAGATACATAATTGTCATTCCTTAGTAACAGTCCTTGAGCCAAGGAAGGGGAGCGGGCATGGCATCAAGTCCTCCCTAAGGGCAAGAGGATTGACTTTTGGGTGACATCACTTCACACTTTCACTGTTTTTTATTTGTAGCTTAGGTTTGTCTGTTCGTCTTCTCCCCTTCCCACCTCCTAGTCTCATTAAGGTTCACCTTTTTTGTAATGCCATTGCAAATGATTTCTGTCAGGTGACTGATTCTCTGTCTATGAATGCTTAACAGCATATCATTTTTCACCTGTTCTACAGAGCATGTTATCTAAGGGGAAATCTGCTCAGGATTTTGTGCACTCCTGACTCAGCTAAGTAAAGGAGAAGATATTTGTATTGGTGTTACCCTTCCCAGTAAAAGCAGCATCTACTCCACTTACCCAGTTTTAACAAGCTTGGAGTGGCAATCAATATAATGACTGAAAACTTTAACTGGAGAAAAAAGGAAATCAGGGAAAGAGAGAATCTAAAGTCTCTTTCCAAGCCCTGGGAACTCTAGAGTTAAAGGGTCTCTTCCAGTGTATTGCCCACCCACAAATAAGTTTTCAGGAAGTGGGAGCTGTAGCTCTCATCTCCCTCTGAAAACTACTTTTTTATTTTTAAAAATATAACTGTAATTTCTAATACTTCTTGCCAACCCCCTTTCCAGCATCATCACTCTGCCCTCTACTGGCCAGAAAAATACTTAGCTAATACAGTTGACAACACTCCTTAAATCTACCATCCTGCTGCACAAAAATGTATGTTTTTATTTATGCGAGAAGGAAGGATTTTTGTGGGTGATGTTTTACTGGATCAACTGCATGATTGGGATAAAGTGAGAAAAGCTTTCAAATGCAAAATATTCTTCAGTTGCCTGAGGATACCTGACCTGATGAAAAATGCCTTGCTTTTAAAAGTTGGTCTACCTATTGCAACCATGCAATAACATGTTTCACCCCCCAAAAAAAATCCTTGCTGCTCATGTAGTTCTTGGACCATCATGGCTACATCACTTTTTATCTATCTGCTTTGTGTGCATCAGTGGAAGAATGCAGTATTTCTGTATATATCCTCAGCCTAATAATTGGAAAAGGTTCATTTTCATCACCCACCTGTCAATGTTTCAGCATTTTTAATGCAGTTTTTTTAGCAGTCTTATTCTGTTGCTGGATGATTGTATTAAACATCTTTTATGCATGCTGTAGTTAGGGTACATAAGCTATGCTCCTTTTAATATATGTAACACCTTAACCCCATCTCCTTTAGGCACTCCTACTGTGTCACTACTTAGCTCCAAAAAATGTGCATGTGGTAGGAAGCTCAAATATAGCTTAGATGCTAAACAGTTAATGTTGCTTCTCTCTCAAAAAGAGAAGGTGTTGAAACACAATTAACAAATCAATGGCAGCAGAGAGGAAGCATGTTATACAAAACTTACAGAGCAGACTGAAAACCCATCCACTGCTTGCTTGCAGGATTCAGGGAAGTCCTATAGCTTGCATCTATTAGGAAGTCAGGTTAAATGTTCAAAATAGCCCTTTTGGATTTATAATTTATGATTACTTGACTGTGCATAAGTGCAAAGAAAGACACAACAATTATGGACCTGATGTATCCTAAAGATCTGCACAAAAGGGGGCATATCGTTTCACAGCTCTTTAGTTTGAGAAGGCTCTTGGGATCAAGAGTCCTGAGAAAGACAGGATGTAGAAAACAGCTACTGATTAGTGTACTTCTTCCCCACCAGAACCACGAGTCAGCTCTACTCACAACACCCCAGCAGTATCGTTATACTAATAGTGTTGTTTAGCACTTAGGGATTTCACTGTTCCCTCTGACATCTCCAGCTTTATATCTGCTATAAGGCAGTCAGTCTCCAGCACTCGTTGGCTTCTTCAGTGGCCAGACTGCCACTGCCAAGTCTCTTCTGGCTCCTTTCTTATATCCTTCTCCTAAGTGGAATTCAGACATAATTCAGAAATTACACTGGATTAAACATTAACACACCCAGAAACATATTAATGATGCTGCAATTCCAGCTGCTTCCACTCCTGAAACAGTTACTTTGAGACTGCTGATGCCACATGATTATTGTAACATCCAAAGTCATGGCAGCTAAATAGCTCCATCTTTTAGATGTAATTAAGGAACCATTTGTATTTCATGTTGTCAAAATACTGTTTTAACATCAGATACAACGCTCACTTGCCAAACATTCAGTGCCACACTTTTTGGATGCCCCTTAACTTCTCAAAGATTTATGACAGCAGACTGCTGAAGAAGATGAACCATCTACTGTCAGGTTGTTTCATTTCAGATTAACAGCTTCAGCACAATGGACGTGGAAGAGTCAGTTTTTATTTGATCTTGGTGAAGGGGTTACAGACAACCAAGTATAGATTGACAGTTGGACATGTCAGTCTGAAGTTTAGTAGAAAGCAGGGCAGATTTGCACCTTGTTGACTTACACACACACACACACAGGGTTTTATATGTATGTGTGTATGGAGGGAGAGAGAATGCGCACAAGGTAATAAAGACACATATGTATGTGTTTATGACAGGGTAATAAAGACATACAAGTCATATACACACACACACGTGCGCTACAGGTTAAATATCCACTTATGTGTATATAAAATGTACACATACACACGCACACAAACCTGTGCTATATATTACATAGACATTAGAACTGGAAGGGACTTCACCAGATCATTGGGTCTAGCCCCCTGCCCAAGGGGCAGTAAGTCAGCTGGGGTCAGATCACCCCAGCAAGATAAGCATCCAGGCATTTCTTAAAAGGTATCCAGAGTAGGTGCTTGGCACTACTTCTGGGCAGAGTCTGTTCCAGACTCTGGAAACTCTGATGGCAAAGACATTTTTCCTTATGTCCAGTCTAAAATGGTGTTCCAGCTGTTTATGTCTATTAGACTGTCTGTTCACCAGGGCACCCCAAGGGAAGACAGGTTCTCCCAGTTCTTGATGCACATCCCTTATATACTTATAAGCTGCCACCAAGTCACCCCTGAGCCTTCGCTTTTCCAGGCTGAGATTTCCAGGCTGAACAGTCCCGTGTCTCTAAGCCTCTCCTCATAAGGCCTACTGTCTTGTCCTCCAACCATTTACGTGGACTCTCTCAAGCTTCTCCACATCCTTTCTAAAGTATGGAGCCCAGAATTGGATGCAGTACTCCAGCTGTGGCCTCACTAAGGCCGAGTAAAGCAGGAGGATGGCTTCTTGGGTCTTTCTTGATATATCTAACTTATGTTCTGTAAGGTGCAAATTTACCCTGCCTTTACTTTACCATTAATTTCCTACCCCTTCTCATGCCACACTGAGTGATATGCTACCACTGCTGTAACAGTCTCCTACAAAGATTTTCAGCCTGTCACATCATAGGTTTGCAATTAGAATTACTTTGGCTCCGATTTTAATCTTTTTAATTGTTCTAAGCCAGTGGTGCTCTCCCCCTCCCCTCCACAGGACAGATGGGCAGTGCCCTGTTCATCCATGGGCCAGATCCTGCTGGTGGTCCCAATCAAACACCAAGGTGGGCATGGTGGACACTGTCCAGCCATGCAGAGGCAGGCAGGGGAGGAGCAGCCCAGCTGCAACTCAGCCCCACAAGGGAAGGTGTTGTGGCCTAGCCCCATAAGGAAAGGGGGGAAATGGCTTGTCCCCACAGAAAAAGAGGGGGCATGGTTTGACTCTAGTCCAGCCCTACAGAGAGAGAGAGTGGATGTGGTCTGGCTCCGTAGGAAAAGGGGGCATGGCCCCACCCAGATCCAGATGCAAGGGATGGGGTGTGGCCCAGCTGCAACCAGCAGCGCAGAGGTTGGGATTTGGGAATTTGACTGGGAGGGGGGGGGTGGCTGTATTAATGGCCACCATTCCCCTACTGCCAAAAAGTTCCCACCCCATGGGGAGCCAGGCCACATGCAATGACTTGTTCTGCAGGCTGGAGTTGAGCATCTCTGTTCTAAGCTGATGAAGTCTGAAGTTTTGTGACTATATCAATCCACCTTGTGTTTCCTATAGTAGACTGTGGAAAACAAAACAGAAACTTTTCCCCTTCAACTGCTTGTGTTTAGCCAACAGATGCAGCTAGGATTTGCAGCTGTGCATCATATGCCCTCTCCCTGTTGCAGCATGACTGCTACCCAGCCGAGTACCCTGCATGGGCAGCAAGAGAAATGCAGGGTGCCTGGGTTAGTAATGGCTCCCTAGACAGAAGGTATAATGGATGGTGGCATATTTAAGGAGAGAGCATATTTAACGAGATGGAAAACTCAAAAGCACTTGCTTAATGCCATTATTTGGGTGTCTATGAGCACTAAATCATGAACGGACGTGGAAGATGGCATGAGAACTGCATCAGAGAGACCAACTGGCAGCTTCGGCAGTGGTGTCTCGAGGCAGGCTTCGGCTTCCTGGACAACGACCCGCACATTATGACAAGGGACATGTTCAGTTGGGATGGGCTTCACCTTTCCCCCAAAAGGTAAGCGTGTGTTTTCTTCTAGGTTGGTGGATCTCCTCCGGCGGGCTTTAAACTAAGCTCATCAGGGGGAGGGGAAGATGAGGGCAGGGGAAGCTGTGGACCACCAAACCATGTGGCACCCACAAGGCCAGCCCAGCCTGAAGGAGAACATTGGGAACCTTCAAGCCATGGGGCGGCCAGCACTACAGCACAGGTAAGCAACAAGAAGGTAAGAAATAAGGGGCCCCTTGGGATTCAGAGCGGGGGGGCAGCAAAGGCACCAGTCGCAGGGCTCAAGTGCCTATATACTAATGCCAGGAGCATGGGGAACAAGCAGGATGAACTAGTGCTCCTGCTTGCACAAAACACCTATGACTTAGTGGGGCTAACAGAAACCTGGTGGGATTCATCCCACAACTGGGCGGTACATATTGAGGGTTACAGATTGTACAGAAAGGACAGGGTGGAGAAAAAAAGGGGGAGGGGTTGCGCTTTATGTCAATGAGCAATATACATCAACCCTCATCAAGAAGGAATCAAAGGACGAGGAAGTAGAAGGATTGTGGGTTAGGCTACATGGGGGGCAAGGAGAAAGGGATTTGGTGGTAGGGGTCTGCTACAGACCCCCACACCAAGGGGAAGAACTAGATTCGGGGCTCCTGAGGCAACTCTTGGAGACCATAAAAGCTAAAGTGGTGCTAGTCATGGGGGACCTAAACTACCCAGACATCTGCTGGGAGACGCAGACGGCAAAGTCCCACCATTCACACAGGTTTCTAACTTGTGTACAGGACCTCCACCTGACACAGGAGGTACATGGTCCCACTAGGGGGAATGCCATACTGGATCTAGTATTGGCAACGGGGGATGACATGGTAGGGGACCTACAGATCGGTAGCCATCTGGGGGACAGTGATCACCTAATAATAGAATTCTTTATAAAACGTCGAGTGAGTAAGGTAACTAGTAGGGTGAAAGTGCTAGACTTTAGGAAAGCTGATTTCAATGAACTCAGACGATTAGTCAAAGACGCACTGCAGAGTAGGAGTTTTGGAGTGATGGGAGCCCAAGAAGGGTGGCTGTGCCTTAAGGAAATGATCCTTCAGGCACAAAGCAAGATGATCCCGATGCGAGGGAAAAGAGAGAAAGGGGCCAGGAGGCTTCCTTGGCTGACCACAGAAATCCAGGGCAGCCTAAGGGACAAAAGGGGAGCACATAAAAAGTGGAAACAGGGAGAAGTCACCAAAGACAAATATACCTCCTCTGCTCGCGCTTGTAGGGAGGCAGTTAGACGGGCCAAAGCTACCATGGATCTGAGGATGGCAACCCAAAGTAAAGGACAACAAGAAATTGTTTTTTAGCTATATAGGGAGTAAAAGGAAGGCCCAGGGAGGAATAGGACCCCTGCTAAATGGGCAGAAACAATTGGTGACAGACAGGGGGGACTAGGCTGAACTCCTCAATGAGTTCTTTACCTCAGTGTTCCTAAGCGAGGGGCACGACAAGTCTCTCACTGGGGTTGTAGAGAGGCAGCAGCAAGGCGCCAGACTTCCATGCGTAGACCCTGAGATGGTGCAGAGTCACTTGGAAGAACTGGATGCCTTTAAGTCGGCAGGCCTGGATGAGCTCCATCCAAGGGTGCTGAAGGCACTGGCCGACATCATTGCAGAGCCACTGGCGGGAATATTTGAATGTTCGTGGTGCATGGGCCAAGTCCTGGAGGACTGGAAAAGGGCCAATGTGGTCCCCATTTTCAAGAAGGAGAGGAAGGAAGACCTGGGCAACTATAGGCCAGTCAGTCTTACCTCCATCCTCGGCAAAATCTTTGAAAAAATTATCAAGGCTCACATTTGTGAGAGCCCGGCAGGACAAATTATGCTGAGGGGAAACCAGCACGGGTTCATAGCAGGCAGATCGTGCCTGACTAATCTAGTCTCTTTTTATGACCAGGTTACGAAACGCCTGGACACAGGAGGAGGGGTGGATGTCGTGTACTTAGACTTCAGGAAGGCCTTCGATATGGTATCCCACCCCATACTGGTGAACAAGTTAAGAGGCTGTGACTTGGATGACTACACAGTCTGGTGGGTGGCGAATTGGCTAGAGGGCCGCACCCAGAGAGTCGTGGTGGATGGGTCGGTCTCGACCTGGAAGGGTGTGGGCAGTGGGGTCCCGCAGGGCTCGGTCCTGGGACCGATACTCTTTAATGTCTTCATCAGTGACTTGGATGAGGGAGTGAAATGTACTCTGTCCAAGTTTGCAGATGACACAAAGCTATGGGAAGAAGTGGACACGCCGGAGGGCAGGGAACAGCTACAAGCAGACCTGGACAGTTTGGACAAGTGGGCAGAAAACAACAGAATGCAATTCAACAAGGAGAAATGCAAAGTGCTGCACCTAGGGAGGAAAAATGTCCGGCACACCTACAGCCTAGGGAATGACCTGCTGGGTGGCACGGAAGTGGAAAGGGACCTTGGAGTCCTAGTGGACTCCAAGATGAACATGAGCCGGCAGTGTGACGAAGCCATCAGAAAAGCCAATGGCACTTTATCGTGCATCAGCAGATGCATGACGAATTGATCCAAGGAGGTGATACTTCCCCTCTACCGGGCGCTGGTCAGACCGCAGCTGGAGTACTGCGTGCAATTCTGGGCGCCACACTTCAAGAGGGATGCGGATAACCTGGAGAGAGTCCAGAGAAGGGCCACTCGTATAGTTAAGGGCTTGCAGACCAAGCCCTATGAGGAGAGACTAGAGAACCTGGACCTTTTCAGCTTCCGCAAGAGAAGGTTGAGAGGTGACCTTGTGGCTGCCTATAAGTTCATCACAGGGGCACAGAAGGGAGAATTGGTGAGTATTTATTCACCAAGGCGCCCCCAGGGGTTACAAGAAATAATGGCCACAAGCTAGCAGAGAGCAGATTTAGATTGGACATTAGGAAGAACTTCTTCACAGTTCGAGTGGCCAAGGTCTGGAATGGGCTCCCAAGGGAGGTGGTGCTCTCCCCTACCCTGGGGGTCTTCAAGAGGAGGTTAGATAAGCATCTAGCTGGGGTCATCTAGACCCAGCACTCTTTCCTGCTTATGCAGGGGGTCAGACTCGATGATCTATTGAGGTCCCTTCCGACCCTAACATCTATGAATCTATAAATCCTTTTTAAAATGCTATAAAAATCTTTGCTGTTCCTGCTGATTAAACTACAGTCAGTGAAATCTCAGACCCCTTCCTTCTCTGTATATGGACATGAACTCAGTTAAGACAACCCCTTTGCCTCAGTCATATGTGCCCTTTTAGGAGTTCCATGGAAACAGCTTTATGCAAGAAATCATTTATAGTGCACAACAAGTTGCTGCAGTCCTGTAAAAACCAGGAACTATGCTACAGAATCTCGAGTGCCATCTACTGGACTCCAACTCACAAAGTATGTATATACCTAGGGAGGGAGAGGTAGATAACTTTTTCTGGCGCATGTTAGAAGTAAAGGAGAGTGCATAGGGATGGTCAGAGGTGTAGCAGGGCAGCCACAGACACATGGGGCATGGTGGCAGCCCACGCTTCCAAATACAGCAGCACAAATCATCCAGCACTGTAATGGTGGCTACTTTTGAATCCTCACAGAAAGGCAACACCCAGGGCTCCTGTCCCAGTCAGTTACATTTCTGGGAATGGTCCACACACCGCTGTACCCAAAAGCCAAGGTTTCAGATTTACATTTTTACTAATGAGTATTAAAGATTTGTAGCAATTCACACACACACTGAACTTTTTTTTATCATGTCCTTGTTATGACAAGGTATTTAGAAGAATTCACAGATTTACTGGAATCTAAAAGGGCTGCACCATGAGCATCTCTGCTCTGGCCTCAAATGCTTATCTCTGGGCTTCCAGCCACTCACCCCAGTGTCTGCACAACCAGAGCAGGGTCACATTGAACTACAGAATAAATACATATTTTAATTGTCTAATAAACAGGAGGAACTTGCAGTCTTCTTCTGGATATATACCCATGGGATTGAACTCTACAACTCACACATTAAATGATGGGTTTCAAGGACTGAGGGGAAGTATTGTCAACAGATGACTTATTAGTTTGTCCGTTCCCTTTTCTTAGGATGTATTTATGTTTAAAGGGGGAAATAAATTACTTCTGATTGGAGAATTTAATGCATCAACCAGCAACTAATAGCATATTAAAAAGTAGAGTCCATGCAATATGCAGTGCGTATCTCAATTTTTCCATCATATTCTTAGATCAAAACATTTACTGCCATACATGTACACATATTGATGTTATACAGTAAGGCATGACTCTTTCACCTAGTAGGCGTGCAAATGGACCTAGGTTGGTGTCAGTGCCAGGATATGGACAATCAGACCTGGTGGCCAAATCAGAGATCAGTGTTAATCATAGAAAGTTAGGGCTGGAAGGAACCCCAGGAGTTCAACTAGTCCAACTCCCTGCTCAAAGCAGGGCTATCTCCAACTATATCTCCCAGCCAAGGCTTTATCTAGCCAGCTCTTACAAAACCTTCAAGGATTGGATTCCACCATGTCTCTACCCTCCACCTGTTCTAGTGCTTTACTACCCTCCTAGTGAGAAAATTCTTCCTAATATCTAACCTAAACTTCCTTGCTGGAACTTGAGACCATTTCTCTTTGATTCATAGATGTTAGGGTCGGAAGGGACCTCAATAGATCATCGAGTCTGACCCCCTGCATAAGCAGGAAAGAGTGCCGGGTCTAGATGACCCCAGCTAGATACTCATCTAACCTCCTCTTGAAGAACCCCAGGGTTGGGGAGAGCACCACCTCCCTTGGGAGCCCGTTCCAGACCTTGGTCTTTCTAACTGTGAAGAAGTTCTTCCTAATGTCCAATCTAAATCTGCTCTCAGCTAGTTTGTGGCCATTATTTCTTGTAACCCCCGGGGGCGCCTTGGTGAATAAAACCTCACCAATTCCCTTCTGTGCCCCCGTGATGAACTTATAGGCAGCCACAAGGTCGCCTCTCAACCTTCTCTTGTGGAGGCTGAAGAGGTCCAGGTACCCCAGTCTCTCCTCATAGGGCTTGGCCTGCAAGCCCTTAACCATACGAGTGGCCCTTCTCTGGACCCTCTCCAGGTTATCCGCATCCCTCTTGAAGTGCGGTGCCCAGAATTGCACGCAGTACTCCAGCTGCGGTCTGACCAGCGCCCGATAGAGGGGAAGTATCACCTCCTTGGATCAATTCGTCATGCATCTGCTGATGCACGATAAAGTGCCATTAGCTTTTCTGATGGCTTCGTCACTCTGCCGACTCATGTTCATCTTGGAGTCCACTAGGACTCCAAGATCCGTTTCTGCTTCCATTCCACCCAGCAGGTCATTCCCTAGGCTGTAGGTGTGCCGGACATTTTTCCTCCCTAGGTGCAGCACTTTGCATTTCTCCTTGTTGAATTGCATCCTGTTGTTTTCTGCCCATTTGTCCAACCTGTCCACGTCTGATTGTAGCTGTTCCCTGCCCTCCGGCGTGTCCACTTCTCCCCACAGTTTTGTGTCATCCGCAAACTTGGACAGAGTACACTTCACTCCCTCGTCCAAGTCACTGATGAAGACATTGAAGAGTATCGGTCCTAGGACCGAGCCCTGCGGGACCCCACTGCCCACACCCTTCCAGGTCGATACCGACCCATCCACCATGACTCTCTGGGTGCGACCATCTAGCCAATTCGCCACCCACCCGACTGTGTAGTCATCCAAGTCACAGCCTCTTAACTTGTTCACCAGTGTGGGGTGGGATACCGTATCGAAGGCCTTCCTGAAGTCTAAGTATACGACATCAACCCCTACTCCTGCGTCCAGGCATTTTGTAACCTGGTCATAAAAAGAGACTAGATTAGTCAGGCACGATCTGCCTGCTACGAACCCGTGCTGGTTTCCCCTCAGCATAATTTGTCCTGCCGGGACAAACTTTGTTCTGTCATCTGCCACTACTGAGAACAGTCTAGATCTATCCTCTTTTGAACCCTGCCCTCCTTCAGGTAGTTGAAGGCTGCTATTAAGTCCCCCCTCTGTCTGCTCTTGTCTAGACTAAATAAGTCCAGTTCCCTCAGCCTCTCCTCAGAAGTCATGTGCCCCAGCCCTCTCACCAATTTGTTGCCTTCTGCTGAACTCTTGCAATTTGTCCACATTCTTTCTGTAGTGGGGGACCCAAGACTGGACACAGTACTCCAGATATGGCTTTACTAGTGCTGAATAGAGGGAAAGAATCACTTCCCTCTATCTGCTGGCAACGGTCCCACTAATGCAACCCACCATGTCATTAGCCTTCTTTGCAAGAAGGGTACATTATCGGCTTATATTCATCTTATTGTCCACTGTAACCCCCAGGGCCTTTTCTGCAGAGCTGCTGTTTAGTCTGTTGGTCCCCAGCTTGTACTGGTGCAGGGGATTATTCTATCTTAAGTGCAGGACTTTCCACTTGTCCTTATTGAACATCATGCAATTTCTCTTGGTCCAATTTGTCTAGGTCTCTCCGAATCCTAGCCCTACTCTCCATTATATCTACTACTCCCCCCAGCTTGATGTCATCTGCAAACTTGGTGAGAAGGTACTCCCCATCCAATCTTCTGGATCATTGATGAAGATATTGAACAAAACCAGCGCCAGGACCAGACCCCGGGGCACTCCACTTGATACTGGCTGCCAACTAGACATTGAGCCATTGATTACTCCCTACTGAGCCTGACAATCCAGTCAGTTTTCTATCCAACTTACAGTCCATTCACCTAACCCATACTTCCTTAGCTTGCTTGCGACAATGTTGTGGGAAACGTCATCCAAAGCCTTGCTAAAGTCAAGGTATATCACGTTCACTGCTCTTTCTGCATCCACAGAGCCAGTGGTCTCAGAGAAGGCAATCAGGTTGGTTGCCCTGGGTGAATCCATGCGGACTGTTCCAAATCACCTTCTCTTCCTCCTTGTGCTTAGAAACTGATTCCTTGAGGACCTGCTCCATGGTTTTTCTAGGGACTGAGGTGAGGCTGACTGAATTCTCCTCCTTCCCTTTCTTAAGAGGTGAGAACTATAGTTTCCCTTCTACAATTGCCTGGGACCCCTCTCAATTGCCAGGAGTTTTCAAAGATAGTGGCCAGTAGCTCTGCAATCACATTGGCCAACTCACTCAGCACCCTTGGGTACATTATGTCTGGCCCCATGAACTCACACACATCCAGCTTTTTAAAATAGTCCCTAACCTGTTCTTTTGCTATTGTCAGCTGCTCACCTCCTCCCCAAACTATGCTGCCAGATGCAGTAGTTTGGGAGCTGACCTTACCTGTGAACACTGAGGTAAATAATGCATGGAGTACTTCAGCCTTTTCTGCATCGTTTGCCATTAGGTTGCCTCCTGCATTCAGTAAGAGACCCAAACTTTCCCGCATTTTCGTCTTGTTTCTAACTTACTTGTAGAAATCCTTCATGTCCTTTACTAGCTGCAACTCTAGGCACACTTTGGTCCTTTTGGTTTCATTCCTATATGCCTAAGCAATACTCTTATATTCCTCCCTAGTAGTTTGTCCACATTTCCACTTCTTGTAAGCTTCCTTTTTGTATTTTAGCTCATTGAAGGAGGTCCCTGCTAAGCCAAGCTGGTCTTCTGCCAAACTTGCTAGTCTTCCTGCACATCAGGGTGGTTTATTCCTGCACCCTCGGTAAGGTTTTGTTAAAATACAACCAACTGTCCTGGATACCTTTCTCCCTCAGACTGGCCTCTAGGGGATTCTGCCCATCAGTTCCCTGAGTGAGTCAAAGCCTGCTTTTCTGAAGTCCAGGGTCCTAACTCTGCTGTTCTTCATTCTTCCTTTCCTCAGAATCCTAAACTCAGTCAACTCCTGGTTGCTGCTGCCCAAGTTGCCATCCACTTCCAAATTCCCTATCAATTCTTCCCTGTTTGTGATCAGCAGGTCAAGAAGAGCACAGCCCTTAGTTGGCCCCTCCAACATTTGCACCAGGAAGTTGTCCCCAGCACTCTGCAAAAAATCTTCCTGGATTGCCATGCACAGCTGTATTGCCCTCCCAGCAGATGTCAGAGTGACTGGAGTCCCCCATGAGAACCAGGGCCTGTGATCAGGAAACTTCCACTACCTGTTTGAAGAAAGTCTCATCCACCTTATCCTTCTGAATGACACCCACCATGACATTACTACTGCTCGTTTCCCAGGCTCCATGAATTCATGTATAGACATCTGAGGTAACTAGCTAATTGCCCTACTTTCCCAGGAAGAATAAGAAGTCCTCCCCTGTTGTCCCCTCCTGCTTTTGCTTCCACCTGGTGACCTGCTTCCCCACTTACCTCAGGGCTTTGGTCTCCATCCCCCAGCAAACTCAGTTTAGAGCCCTTCTCACTAGGTTAGACAGCCTGTCATAGAATTCATAGACATTAGGGCTGGAAGGGACCTCGGAAGATCATCGAGTCCAACCCCCTGCCCAAAGGGCAGGAAGTCAGCTGGGGTCATAGGATCCTGTCTGTGAAGATGCTCTCCCCTCTCTTTGTCAGGTGGATCCCTTCTCTTCCTAGTAATCTTTTTTCATGGAACAACATCCTGTGGTCAAAGAAGCCAAAGCCCTGATGGCAACACCACCTGTGCAGCCATCTGAAGGATGCACCAGCTCCTGCCCAGGCCCTTCCCTTTGACTGGAAGGACTGAGAACAGCACCCGAGCCCCTGTTCCCTCCATCTTGTCACCCGTTTGATTTGCTCACATTAACTCCTGGCAGTATCGTTGGTGCTTACATGTATGAGCAGCATGGGGTAGTAGTCAGAGGGCCTGATAAATCTTGGTAATCCTTCCAGGACATCTGGGATCTGGGCTCCAGACAAGCAGTAGACCTCCTGAAACAACAGGTCAGGCCCACAGATAGATGCCTCTGTCCCATGCAGAAGGGAGTCTCCAACCACCACCACTCATTGCTTTCTCTTGGTGGTAGTGGTGGTCTCGATCCCCCTTGGGGATTCCTGGCCTGTCCCCTAACACCAACAGAATGTGCTCCTCTTTATCCTCCTCCTCTTTTGCTAGGGCTCCATATTTGTTCTCCAGACAAACTGCTGCAAGTGGGGATGAAGACTTCTGCTCATTGCCAGAGGTCACAAGCTTCCAGCTTCCACCTGAAAGTCCATGTCCTCTTCCTTCTCGCATGCCACCTCTGACAGTCCTTCTTCTGCAGTCCTAGAGATCTCCTAGGCATAGGATCAATAAACTCCTCATGATAGATGATGCTTCAGAGTCTCATCACTTCCTCCTGTATCTCTCTTGCCTGCTCCCTGAAGGACACCACAAGAGGAGGCACTGCTCACTTCACAGGCACTCCCCCCTCTGGCTGTCACTGAAAGGAACCTGCAATTTCCATTGCACCAAACCAGGACCTGAGTGGAGGCCTTGACGGTGAGTGGTCTTGCCAGGACAGATACCTCACAGGTGCAAGCAGAGGAAGAGCTGGCAGTAGAAGTGGCTCTGGCATTGCAACATCCTCCAGCCATCTTTTTAGTTTCTTAAATCCACTGCCTCTCTCTTCCTACCCCTATCTCCAAGTAGAACTTCTCTAGCAAATCCCCTGTAAGCTGGCCTGTTTGCTGCTCCTTGGTCCCAAAAGGTTCCCTTGTCCCTACTAACCTGCTTCCTCTCACCAAGCTTACAGTGAAGGAAAGTGAGGGAGTTTCCAGGCAAACTCCTGAGCAAACTGCCTCTCACTCTGGTCTCTAGTTAAAAACGGGGCTTAAATATTGGTCTAATTGCTGAGTTTTAGCTATGTTCTCAAATATATGTAGGCCAGTTACTCTTAATTCAAGAAAGAACTTACCTTAAAGGCTCCTCTTCTGGTTGGGGGGAGGGGGGGAGGAGGAGGAGGAAGGGGCAAGAAGGGGGATGCAGTAAACCAACCAGTGAATTGCTTGCTAACTGCTCTGTTCACTGTCCTGTTCTCTCATTCCCTGGGGGAGTCTCCTTTTATACCCTGATGGACCTGGACTAGCTCCATCCCCTTGTTAGGGCTTTTGTCAGATACAGGCAGCAATGACTTAATCACCCAGCTAGGCGCTCTACCAGCTGCTCAGGGCACATTCCCAAACACATACGCTATCAAACAAGCACTCAGCAAGCCAAACACACAGACAACCCTGGCTCACTTACCTTCCAGGAGCAGGATCTGGTGCCTGATGCCTGGTTCCTCTTCTTCCTCCTCCTCTTGCTCCCAGTGAACTGCTTGCAAACTGCCCTGTTTTCTGTCCTATTCACTCACCAGACTGGGTTCAAAGCCAGAGCTTTGACCAAACTGGGGGCAAAGCCAAACTGGGGTCAAAGCAGACTTTTAACCAGACTGAGATCAAAGCCAAAGCTGGAAGGCAAGCAGATTCTAGGAACAATCCCAGTCTAGGAGGCCAAGAACCAAGCGGAAACACCAGAGTACATCCCAGGATCACAAAGAATCATGCCAGTCAGACAGTTACTATTCCTCCCCATGTCTTTTATAAGGGAAGTGGAGAGTCAGGTGATAGGGATGGGTGGAATCTCAGGAGCTGATCAAGGCTTTAGGCAGGCCTCACTCAGCTTTTGGGAGCAGCAATAGGGTTAGGGTAAGTGTAGGCAGCTGTGCTGGTTGGTCCAAGGTCCTGAGTTCAAGGCTTCAGACCTGCCATCAGGTACTTAGGCATGATCATCTTCGACTCTGCTTAAGTCCCTGAAAAACTGTTGATGCAAAGGCTGAATAAGCACTCCTCATAATCACTGTTCTTCTTCGTGCCTCAATCTTGAGTTATGTGGCATTGTTACAGAAATAGATACATTAATGGATTTTCAGAGATTTGTAGTCCAGTTAGACACCAAATAGGTGGAACAGGGTCTGACCCGTACTATGTACATGGTTGTAAGATTTTCCTGCCCCAAGAATTAACTTTTAAAAAGACAATTAGAAATGATTATCTCTAAAAATCAGTTACCACTTTACTGTCTTTCTAGTTTATATGCTGTACCCATAACCAACATATCTGCATATCTCCTAGACATCTCTTTGACATCTAAGGCCTGATTTTGAAAGCTGCTGAGTACCACTAATGTTAGCATCTGAAGATACACAGCATCTCTACGCAGACCCTCAGCACTTCACACACCATTATGATCCTGGTCTTGGACATCTTTTTTATTTTTTCAAGATAAAACTATCTGTTCCAGCCAAGCTGATATCTTAGCAACTGGAACGGGAGGGTTTCCATTGGCTGAAGCCACTAGGATTCACTTTTATGGGCATTCTGCTTGTAAATGTCCTTATATCCAGTTTAACTCAGGCAAAGTCAGGCTCACCTGACTGAGGTGGGAGCCTTGCTCAAGTACCCAGATTTATAGCCAGGTTCCTCCTTACTTACAGGTTTTCATTAAAAGTTGGGAATAAATATGACTGGTGCTAGAAGTCTGATTCTTTTTCTCCCATGGGAAATAAGTTACCAGGCTTTACTCCCAATCTTCAAATTGCCTGAGGCACTATTTATTCTCACTGCATCTTAGCCTTACCTTTGAAAGCATGATAATGTTTAGAATATTTTATATGTAGCAGGCTTGTCTTCTCCTGCAGTCAGTAAGAAATATAGCAAGCAGAATTGGTAGAAAACTTCAGGAAATCTGCATTTGGTCAAGAGTAAAATACTTGGAGGTTTGGAGTACATTGCAACATCCAGGCATAGAGTTAGCCAGGGATCAGCAACATTTTTCAGTGGCTCTAGCACCCAGATTCCATCACTGCCACTTCTCCCCACCACTGTTTCTCTCTGCCACCCACTGCACAGCATGGATAAAGAATCCAGCTGCCCAGCAAAGCCTCCCACCATCAAAGCCCTTGCTCTGCAGGCCAGATCCGGCCAGGAGGACATAGGCAGATGACCCCTGGCTTTAGCAACTGGATTTTTGTAATATGACTGTGATGTCAGAAACTCTCCTTTGCTTTCTGTTAGTTATGTGAGACTCAGACCACAGGCTCTTGCAGGGAGATGAAGCTCCAGAAATAAACCAGGAGCAAATCATGCTGTGAAAGCTGTGCACACAGAGCAGAGCAGAGTATGCATTTGAAAGCATGAGAAAATTGCCCTACTTCAAGTAGGGGCAAATTGCCACTCTTGGGACAGAGCTATGTTGCTTGTAGGAGCTGCATTAAGTATTTGCAGCTTTTGTAATGCGGGCAGCTTACCTTCTATGGGTTAACCCCTTTGAGCTATATTCTTTTTCACATACTGAGTGTCTAAGTGGACTTAGGTGCCTAAGTGTGATTCTATTCCCACCTGGTCAAGTCTCTAAAAATTCATTAATACATCTGCTTTTAACACACACCATCCTCTGGCCCTTAAGACTGAATCACAAAGAACAGTGAAGAGGAGCAGGACCTGCTCACCATTTATATTAACAGTTTTTGGGGGACTCAAGCAGGGTGGAATAGGCTTGCATTTTGGCACCTAGATCCACTTACGTGTTTCATAATAAAATCTGGTCTTGCATGCATCTATGGCCTTATTTATTCACACAAAGAATACAAAACAGTAAGGATTCTTAATATATATACAGTACAATTTTACTAATTTTCTTCAGCCTGAAACACCTGCATGTTTCCCATGCTGGCAACAGGTTACTGCTTGCTTGCTGATTTTATCTAAATACAATTTTGGGAAAGGTTTGTCTCTTTCCCCCAGGTTATTAGTAGAAAAGAAGTTTACCTGTCCTGATTTTACATTTCTGTAGTGCATTATTATTCAACAAAGCCCAACTGTGCCAACTGCGCGCTCAGGTGTATGCTGCACCCAAGCCAAGGCCATGAGGACAGCATAAAGGTCACTCAGCCAGGTGCATCGAGGGGAAGAGAGCTGCTCGACTGCCCCTCAAGAGTGCCCCTCAGATTCCCTCACTCAGGTCAGCTCCAATACCGAGTACAGACTGGATCACAACTTTTTCACCCCTTCTAGCCCCTCCCAGCCACACACATTTTTTCAGGGGAAGGAAACATGCATCAGGGATGCTTCTGCTGGAAATAACCTGGGGCAGTACTCAGAAGACCATAAAGCTGGCTACTGTATCCAGCCACTGGGGTACAGTAGTGTAGGGATAGGGAACAGGATTCTGGCATGCTCACCTTTATATGCTTTCCCAGAAAGGGCTAGACACAACTGGAATATTACAAATATTTTAAAATTCGCAATATTTGCCCTAAAGCAGGGGTGTCAAAGGTCTGGCTGGTGAAACTGTATCATCAAGTCTGAGGGGATCCAGGAGGGGCTGGGAATTTGGAGGTGGGGCAAACATATACAAGGACTGTGACTAAATTCCAGCATATGGAGCCCTGCTGGGGACATGGGTCAGTGATGGAGAGGTAAGCAATGGCTGCGTTAACCCCTGCAGCTTCCTGATCCCACTTGTCCTGTCCCCAGTAACCGAGGTGGGTCCGGCCCATGAGGAGCCTCATGGCCTGGGTCCAGGGGGTGGCCAAGGAATATAATACTGCTGCCGCAAAATATTGCTGCACACACCAGCCCCCGTTTAGGTAATGCGATGGAAACTGCAAGGACAATTTAAGTCTGCAAAATTTAACACACACCATCCTCTGGCCCTTAAGACTGAATTTCATAGATTTCATAGATTTCATAGACATTAGGGCCGGAAGGGACCTTGGAAGATCATCGAGTCCAGCCCCCTGCCCAAGGGCAGGAAGTCAGCTGGGGTCGTAGGATCCCAGCAAGATGAGCATCCAGTTTCATCTTGAAGGTGTTCAATGAAGGCGCTTGAACAACCTCTGGTGGCAGGCTGTTCCAGACCTTGGGGGCTCGGACAGTAAAGAAATTCTTCCTTATGTCCAGCCTGAAACGATCTTGTAGTAGTTTGTGACCATTTGACCTCGTCATCCCTTGGGGCGCTCTGGTGAGCAAACGTTCCCCCAGATACTGGTGGTCACCCCTGATAAACTTGTAGGTGGCCATCAGATCACCCCTGAGCCTGCGCTTTTCCAGGCTAAAGAGCCCCAGGGCTCTCAGCCTGTCATCGTAGGGTCTACTTCCCTGACCTCTGATCATGCGCGTGGCTCTTCTCTGGACTCTCTCAAGCTTCTCCATATCCTTTTTGAATTGTGGAGCCCAAAACTGGATGCAGTACTCCAGCTGCGGCCTCACTAAGGCCGAGTACAGGGGGAGAATGACGTCCCGGGATTTGCTTGAGAAGCATCTATGGATGCAAGCCAGCATTTTGGTTGCTTTACTAGCCTCAGCATCGCATTGCAGGCTCATGTTCATCTTGTGGTCAATGATGACCCCCAAGTGTCTTTCTTCCATAGTGCTAGCCAACATAGCACTGCCGAGCCTATAAGGATGCTGTGGGTTTTTTTCCCCAAGGTGGAGAACCTTGCATTTATCGGCGTTGAACACCATCAGATTCTCGTCCGCCCACTTGCTGAGCCTGTCCAGGTCAGCCTGGATCAACCGCCTGTCTTCTGGTGTGGATGCTTTGCCCCAAAGTTTGGTGTCATCGGCGAACTTGGCCAGTCCGCTTCTGACTCCAATGTCCACATCATTAATGAAGATGTTGAACAGTATGGGTCCAAGGACAGAGCCCTGGGAGACCCCACTGGTCACAGGACACTACGATGAGTGACTTCCATCAATTACTACCCTCTGGGTCCGACTCCGGAGCCAATTTTCCAGCCAGTGGATCGTGGAGGACCCAAGGCGACAATTGGCCAGTTTCTCCAAGAGACGATCATGGGACACCAGATCGAAGGCTTTTTTGAAGTCAAGATATATGACATCAATCTCATCTCCCTTGTCCAGGTGATAGGTCACCTGGTCGTAGAAGGAAATGAGATCACAAAGAACAGTGAAGAGGAGCAGGACCCGCCCACCATTTGTATCAACAGTTTTTGGGAGACAGTTGGGCTTCATTAAATAATAATGCACTACATTCACTTTAGTATGCAAAGTGAATATAAAAGTAGAACAATGGTTACCACCACTGCTCTAGAAGAATGATGTTTGACATGACCTTTAGTGATCATCAAAACAGGGCGGGTGCCTGGTTTCATTGGAAATACCGGTTCAAGAGGATAGAATTCTACTTCCTCAGTCAAGAGCATCAGAGAGGACTTCATGACATTTTCAGGGGTTTTTTTATACTGTACATGCCAGCATATATTTTAACTAATATGACTTCTGAGATAAAATAGAACTTAACTATTACTTGGTATTTTCTGTTCCATGATGTCCTTGGAAATCAGATACTGCATCTCAGTGAGATTTCTTGGCTAAATATTTCAAACATATCTTCTACCTCTGCTAGAAAATTTGTTTTCATTAAATTCTCTTCCAACTTGTTTTTCTTCCCTCTCCAAATGAGCAAATTCTCACCATACATTAGCAAGGGCACTATAAACTCCCTGACAGCTAATGTATTCCTGAAATGATGCATGAAGCTTTCCTTTAAAGCATCGCAGAATAACTTAGACACTCTCCCAGATTTAACAGTTGTATATACAAGCAGAGGAACACTGCCCAAATGTGGAAAAATTGAGAGCTACTTGCAAACCTCAAACATGGGCTGGCACACTGGCCTACATAGACATTTTCATCCCTTATAAAGGGATTGAGGGGAAAGCCAGGACTCAGAGCAGCCTCCCAACTGCTATTGCTGTTTTCAGTCTGTGCTAGCAGGCTACGTGCTCCTCAAGATTTTCATAATTCATATACTCAATGCTGTTACAAAAGGTAGCTGTGCCCACAATACCCTACCATTACTCTAGTGCAAGGCAAAAGGGCAGTGGACTGGTGTGGCCTCTGGGATTTGACACAAACGCAGTGAAATGGAACCACAGTAGTACCTGACTGAACACAAGGTGGGAGAATATGCCCTTCAATGAATATGTAACAGTGGTAGACTGTTGTCTTCTATAACCTGTTCAAGCTAATGCATGCTTTTAACTTCAGTAACAAGGGTCAGTCCTTCAGTAATAATGGTACTAATTCTTCATGGAGAAGGATTATTTTGCTGCCTCTCAAAAACACCACCCCACCATCCGTGCTTGCCATTTTACATAACCGGAACATTTCTTACTGATTTTGATTTCACTATGGAACCACCCTTGAATTCTTTACCTTCATGTTTCTCATCTATTTCATGGCCATTTCTCTTCAGCACCAGCTATTGTTTTGATTTAAAAGGAATGGGAACACATCAGAACTGATATTGAAGATGATGAAATGATGATCGTAAAAAAGGTGTTCAATTGTGTTTATATTTAGTAT
This sequence comes from Alligator mississippiensis, assembly GCF_030867095.1. Taxonomy (NCBI): domain Eukaryota; kingdom Metazoa; phylum Chordata; order Crocodylia; family Alligatoridae; genus Alligator; species Alligator mississippiensis. Next base: position 80,792,258 of record NC_081828.1, on the reverse strand, counting down.
TATTATCTCTTAGGGATTAGGCTGGCAATTGTTTTATTAACTTAATATATACTTGTATAGCATGAGAGTCCTATTGAAAAGCAGCAATCAGACCTGATCCTTCTCCTCTTCCTTTTCCTTTCTCAAGAATCATATTCACACAGTTCCACATTGGATATTATACCTTCTTGAAAGATTGCTTCCAGATTGTATAAACCACTGCATACATTTGCAGACACTGGAACTTCATTTAGAAAGGCAACACCCTTTTTTAGTGAATAGCAGTCTTTATAGTAAGCAAGCACTTCACAGTGAATAAACACCCTTAAGAAAAAAAACACTGGCATGGGCTTCCTAGATTTTTCTGCTTATGTCTTCATACAGTATGAAGCAACTTTAGCATTTCCTTCCATTTGCAGTACAGGTTTCCCTCACCAGCCACAGTTTTGCCAACCATGGTTATGAGTATCCATGCTTAATATTCTATATACAATTTTGGCTACCACAGTACACAGTTTTGAGTAACCATGTTTTTTTGTGGCCACACATCAGCCCGTTACCTGCCATTTTTCCCATAAGCCTTTTGTCTTGCCAACCATGGTTTTGCCAACCACGGGAACTTTCAGGAACCTAACTCCAGCGGCTGGTGAGGGAAACCTGTATGCAATGTTCTTCTAGACCATGACTAGTAAAACTCCACTTATTACATGCCTACTAGGTGCATTAAAATCTGGCTTTTAGAACCGTAACTGGAGGAACAGGATCTGGCCCATGGTGGCTAGTTTATGTATATGGGACATAGAAACATAGAAACATAGCATTAGATAGAGCCTCCTGGGTCACTACATCCAGTCTCTTGCATTCCTAGACAGTCACTAACCAAAGGAATCTTTCCAGGTCACCACTTCAGATCCTCACACACAACTCTAAGGGACAACATCCAAACCACTAAAAACACATGCCACACGTAGTAGGTTAGATGAAAGCTGCCAATGCCCTGCCATTGCCACAGGTAAATAAGTAATTAATACATGCTAAAAAGTAATTAATTTCATACATGTTAAGAAGACCCAAGGGAAAAGATTATCCCCCATACTGCACCACAACCAGTGCCTTTCTGACCTACTGGAAAAACTCCTTCCTCACCCAAAACTTGGTGATTGGTCTTCCCCTGAGCAGAAGAGCAAGATGCTCTAACCCCTGTCCTACCATACCATCCTTCCCATAAATGTATGCAGTTCAGTCATAAAGAGATGCAGGTGTCTTTCTCCTACCATTATGCTTGGAAGACGATTACAACACTTAATTCCTCCATTCCTCTGATGGTTAGAAATCTTTTAATTTTGTCAGAAATCACTTGATAAGCATTTACTTTATGCCAATGTTGTCTTTTAGCCAAAAAAAGCTCTTTTCCTTTCCTAATATTGACCCCATGAATGTATTTGTAATGAATAATCATATCCCCTCTTAATCCCCATTTTGCTACATGAGCCAACCTCCTTTTATCACCTTTCATAGGAAAAGGTCGCCATTCCCTTAACCATCTTAGCAGCCTGTTAAACCCAGTCCAGTTTAAGCTAACTTTTTTCACCACTAGTGACCAGAACTGCATGCAGTGTTTTAAATGGGCTTCCACTCCTTGTTTCTACTGCTATCTCTATTGTCTCTATTAGGGGTGCACCAATAGAGATTTTTGAAGCCAATACCAATAGCCGATTTTTAAAGAAGTCATATCAGCCGATACGGATCTGATTTCCAATACCAGCCTGGCAACTTGGACAGCTGTGTGCAGCTGGTAAGTCTGGTGTGGTGGAAGGGGAGGGGGGAGGGCAGGGGGATGGGATGGCAGCTCAAAGCCCCCACAGTGAGGGAGGAGTGGAGCTGGGGCTGGAGCAAGGGCTGGGGCAAGCACTGCCCAGCCAGGGTATGGTGGGTGCCAGACAGAGCCACGGCTCATGCAGAGGATGTGCGTGGGGTGGGGTGGGGGGGGGGAAGACAGCTCTCACCACTGAGTGCCACTCATCCAGAGGCTCCCGCTACTCAACTGGGAAGGCATGGGGGGGGTATGCACATGTGCCCCCACATCTGCGTGGGGTGGCATGGACTGGTACTGGGGCTGCGCAGGGCTATTCCTGGCCCAACGCGCCCCATCCTCTAGATCTGAGAGCACATGCCCCCCCTCCCCCCCATACCCTCCTGGACAAGTGATGAACCGCTGGATGAGTGGGTGAGCACCAGACCAGTGGCTCCCAGACGGCATGCAGTGGCATGCAGCAGCAGGAGCCGTCCCCCCACCCCATGCCCTCCAAACAAGCCGTGACTGTGACTGCCCCACCCTGGCTAGGCAGCACTTGCCCTAGCCCCTGCCCCAGCCCCTCTCCTCTCTCACCACAGGGGCCTTCATCTGCCCCCCCCCACATCCCTTCCCTCCCCCCTCCTCTTCCATCACATCAGACTTACCTTCTGCAAGTAGGGCTGTGCTCCTCTCTGCCTACGTGCTGCACTGCAGCTGCGCACACACATGCATTTATCAGCCAAAGTATCGGCCACATCAGGCCGATTTCCTATATGATCAATTTTCTTTATATTGTTGCCAATCCAATATTGGACTGATGTATTGGTGCATTTCTAATCTCTATTGCATTTTACCAAATGCATCCTAGGATTAGGTGAGTCACACTGGTACCTTCACTTCATGTCTCATGCTCTATTCCACATTATCTGAATCTCATATATAATTACCACAGATCCTGGTTTTCTCTGTTTTAAAATAGCAAATTCTCTGATTTAGAGCCCCCCCCGCCCCCCCCGAAAAATCACAGATTCTGATTGAAAACCTCAAAATCCATGTTTTTCTGCAATTAAAATGAAACACCACTGTATATAGAGGTATCAGTTTAACACAGTGTTTTATTGATATATTTATAATTTTAAAGCAGTTTGGAAGCCTACCAGCTCAAATCACTAAAATAACATAATTCCTAAATACCTATAAATTTTGGCATTTGATTTTGGGTTTATCATAGAAAATCAGAGCTCCCCCTGTCACCTTCACTCACCATGATACAGGTCCAGTTGCAGCTTTGTGGCACTGAGCAGCCCTGATATGTCAGTGCCTTGACCATGCCATTGCCCCTCACTCCCCACCCACAGCTGCCTCCTGGTCCTGCTAGTGCCCCCCCCCCCCCCCCCCCCCCCCCCCAGCCCTGCCAGCTGTCAAGACTACTGATCCAGGGACCCAGGTCCACAGCTCCCTTCCCCCCCCCCCCCCCCCCCCAGCAGCGCCTGAGGCCTGGCTACCATCCATGGGAGGCAGCAGATACTGTGGCTAGAGCAGAGCACAGAGACCAGCTCCTATATCCCCATAGGCATCACGGACACAGCAGAGCACATGGGGAGGAAGGGGTGGATGCAGGCTACCTGCTTCAGGCTCGGGGCTCCCAGCCCTGCTACCCTCTCTCCTGGGGCCTTCATGGCCCAGTGGGAGGGACCCAGCACAGCAGGGCAGAGTGGGGCGGGGAGTCTCAGCACTGCTGCCAGGAGCCCCACACCACCATGGCAACATGCCCACCAGGCAGCAGTGGGCAGGGGGTGACTCAGTGCGGCCACCCTGCTGCTGCCAAGCAGGCAGGGGACACCTCACCATGACAGCATGGGGCTCCCAGCGGTGGAACTGAGCCTCTCCACCCCACTTTGTCCTGCTGCACTGGGTCCCACCTGCTGGGCCATGGAGGCCCCACGGGGAGGAGAGGGCAGCAGGGCTGGGAGCATTGTAGGCTCACAGCCACCAGCCCACATCTTCCCCACCATGCATATACCCCCCATGCCCTCCATGGGAGTGGACACAGTGGTGAGGAACCCCCCCACCGCACTGTCCCCCAGATGAGCTGCCCATGGTTCTGTCCCACTCCCCCGGGCCCTGCAGCCACACATTCCCACCCTGACCCTGGGCCCCAAACCCCAGGCCCCATGCACCATCCCGGCTGAGCAGTGTTCCCAGCCCCAGCCCTGCCCAACTCCTTCCCTCTGTCACTATGGGGGCCTCAATCTCCCCCCACCCCGCAAACGTGCCTGTGAGGAGCTGTGGGAGTTGCTCTCCATGCTGCCTGGGTGCCACATGCATATGTGCACACACACGTACACATGGCACTCCCTGCCTGATCGCCCTCCTCCCTCTTCCCCCAGCCCCTTGCAGGCTGCAACTCTGCCAGCCTGCAAGGGGAAGCCCACTGTTTCCCATGTTTTTCTCCTTTAAAGGAGAAAATCCATGTTTTTCTCCTTAAAATGAGAAAATTCACATTTTACTTTCTCTCTTAAATCCACTTGCTGCATGTCTACCATCATGACACCCACTGTGGTTCAAACTGCCGTACCAAGACTGCACAGCAGAGACCCTCTGGTCTGAAGAATGGAGGTTGACATTACCACCAAACAGGATTCTAATCATAGATCCTACAGTCTGCCCACCTGGCTTCAATCTGCCAGGCCATCAGTGGGCTTTGCTGAATAGGTTCCGGACAGGGCATGATCTGTGCATAGCCATCCTCCACCGTTGGAGTCTTTGTGACAATCCAGAGTGTAGCTGTGGCAAAACAAACACCATGTCAACTTTTGTCGATAATTGCTCACTGTCTAAGTTCAGTGGTGAACTACAGGAACTGTACATGGCCAGTGAAGACACTATTGCATGGCTTAGCATTTACATACACTCTGACTGACTGACATAGTTCAAAGTTGGGACTCTGAGCATCTAGGCATGGGTCCGCTATTTTCCCCATTTACTCTGGCCAGCTGGCCATAGAAACAAGCAAATACTGGGTCTTTTCTCTGGCTCTGAACAAAATCAGGTCCTCCTCTAATGGGCACTCCCTCCCAAAAACCCTCCAATTGCAGGGTTTTTTTCTGGAGAAGCCTGTATCCTCAACATTTTCTTCTGCTCCACTGAGCTTACATTGGACCTGGACTCCTTCTCCAGACCTCTTACTCAGGCCCCTTTCTGTTGTTGGGGTTTGCCTCAGGGTCCTCCAGTATTCTCTGTGTGAGAAGGCTTGGGGTCTGAAGATCTTGGGATTGAAAGGAAATATATCCCTGAGTTGGTCCTGGAGAGCAGCTTGTGGTTCCTGATCTGATCTACTCTTTGCTGCTAGGCACAAGAATGTGGTTAGCGGTCCCCAGTCTTGACCCACTACCACTGTGCTGAAAAGATGGCTGGCCACCACTGATGTCAACTCAGCCATCCAAGCCCCAGTTGTCAACTGCATCTTGGCAATAGGATAGGGCTGGGTATCCCCATGTATACAAGTCACAGAGACACATTCAGGAACTAAACACTGGGAAGGGTCCATATGCACAAAGATTTGGGTTGAACCAGAGTCCATGAGGCCCAGAATATGGACATCTCCTACCCAGATGGGGAGTATATATGCTGTCCACCTAGGAAATCCTCCTGGGACTTGGAGATCCCATACTGAACATAATTAAAGTCCATGAAGAGGCAATCTCTGTGCCAGTGCCCAGGTTAGTCATGTGAGAAACAGACTGAGGGCTCCTCTGGCCTCCAGTCTACTACTGCCTCCCCATGGGGATCCTCTCCTGCCTCTGGTTCCATGACTTAAGCTGGCCATCTGTGCCATCCTGAGGAGTAAGGCCATGTTCCAGGACCAGGTGTCTGGCTTCCCTTCCAGGGCTCATGTGCCATCCATGCCTTTCCTCATTTGAGATTTATAGTTTTGTGGGCCTCCTCCTTTGATGAGTTCTCAAGGCCTTGCAGTTTTTTGGCTAACTGGAGTGGACTGGTTAGCAGGACTATGTCCTACATATACAGAAGCTGGATATTTTCAAATCTGCAGGACTGGATGAGATTCATCCTTCAGTGGTTAAGGAATTGGCTCAAGTAATTGCAGAGCCACTGGCTGTTCTGTTTGAGAACTCAGGGTGATAAAGTGAGATGCCAGATGACTGCAAAAGGGCAAATATAGCGCCCATCTTTAAAAGGGAGAATAAGAACTGGGGCAATTACAGACCCTCAGTTTGACCTTGAATTCTGTAAAAGATTGTGGAACACTTCATTAAAGAATCAAATTTAATCTTTTGCTGTGCCTGCTTTTCTTTCAGACCTGAAGAAGAAAGCATTGCATTTGAAAGCTTATCTAAGTCTATCCCAAATAGGCACTTGGTCCAATAAAAGATATCTCTCACAAAAATCCTTCTCTCTTAAAGAATCACCTTTTAAGCACCTAAAGAATAACGCAGTGATCAGAGACAGCCAACGTGGATTTGTCAAGAGCAAGTCATGCTTAACCAACATGTTTTTCTTTTATGATGAGGTGACAGGCTTTGTGGAATGTGGGAAGAGTACCAGATGTGACATACCATGACTTTTGCAAGGCTTCAACACCATTACCATGACCATGGATTCATCCCATGACTGGGTGGTACATATTGAGGGGTATAGATTGTACAGAAAGGACAGGTCAGGGAAGAAAGGGGGGGGGGGTTGCACTTTATGTCAGTGAGCAATATACATCAGAATCCAAGGTTGAGGAAGTAGAAGGATTGTGGGTTAGGCTACATGGGGGGCAAGGAGAAAGGGATTTGGTGGTAGGGGTCTGCTACAGACCCCCACACCAAGGGGAAGAAATAGATGCGGGGCTCCTGAGGCAACTCTCGGAGACCATAAAAGCTAAAGAGGCGGTAGTCATGGGGGACCTAAACTACCCGGACATCTGCTGGGAGACGCAGACAGCAAGGTCCCATCGCTCACGCAGGTTTCTAACCTGTGTACAGGACCTCCACCTGACACAGGAGGTACACGGTCCCACTAGGGGGAATTCCATACTGGATCTGGTATTGGCAACAGGGGATGACATGATAGGGGACCTGAAGATCGGTAGCCATTTCGGAGACAGTGATCACCTAATAATAGAATTCAACATAAGACGTCGAGTGGGTAAGGTAACTAGTAGGGTGAAAGTGCTAGACTTTAAGAAAGCTGATCTCAATGCACTCAGGCGATTAGTCAAGGACACACTGCAGAGTAGGAGATTTGAAGAAATGGAAGCCCAAGAAGGGTGGTTGTGCCTTAAGGAAACGATCCTTCGGGCACAAAGCAAGACGATCCCTGAGCGAGGCAAAAAAGGGAAAGGGGCCAGGAGGCTTCCATGGCTGACCAGAGAAATCCAGGGCAGCCTAAGGGACAAAAGGGGAGCACATAAAAAGTGGAAACAGGGTGAGATCACTAAAGATGAATATACCTCCTCTGCTCGTGCTTGTAGGGAGGCAGTTAGGCGGGCCAAAGCTACCATGGAGCTGAGGATGGCAACCCAAGTAAAAGACAACAAGAAATTGTTTTTTAGCTATATAGGGAGTAAAAGGAAGGCCCAGGGAGGAATAGGACCCCTGCTAAATGGGCAGAAACAATTGGTGACAGATAGGGGGGACAAGGCTGAACTCCTCAACGAGTTCTTTACCTCAGTGTTCCTAAGTGAGGGACACGACAAGTCTCTCACTGGGGTTGTAGAGAGGCAGCAGCAAGGCACCAGACTTCCATATGTAGATCCTGAGGTGGTGCAGAGTCACTTGGAAGAACTGGATGCCTTTAAGTCAGCAGGCCCGGATGGGCTCCATCCGAGGGTGCTGAAGGCACTGGCCGACATCATTGCAGAGCCACTGGAGGGAATATTCGAACGCTCGTGGCGCACGGGCCAAGTCCCGGAGGACTGGAAAAGGGCTAACGTGGTCCCCATTTTCAAAAAGGGGAGGAAGGATGACCCGGGCAACTATAGGCCAGTCAGTCTCACCTCCATCCTTGGTAAAGTCTTTGAAAAAATTATCAAGGCTCACATTTGTGAGAGCCCGGCAGGACAAATTATGCTGAGGGGAAACCAGCACGGGTTCATAGCAGGCAGATCGTGCCTGACTAATCTGGTCTCTTTCTATGACCAGGTTACGAAATGCCTGGACACAGGAGGAGGGGTGGATGTCATATACTTAGACTTCAGGAAGGCCTTCGATACGGTATCCCACCCCATACTGGTGAACAAGTTAAGAGGCTGTGATGTGGATGACTACACAGTCCGGTGGGTGGCGAATTGGCTACAGGGTTGCACCCAAAGAGTCGTGGTGGATGGGTCGGTCTCGACCTGGAAGGGTGTGGGCAGTGGGGTCCCGCAGGGCTTGGTCCTGGGACCGATACTCTTTAATGTCTTCATCAGTGACTTGGATGAGGGAGTCAAATGTACTCTGTCCAAGTTTGCAGATGACACAAAGCTATGGGGAGAAGTGGACACGCCGGAGGGCAGGGAACAGCTGCAGGCAGACCTGGATAGGTTGCACAAGTGGGCAGAAAACAACAGGATGCAGTTCAACAAGGAGAAATGCAAAGTGCTGCACCTAGGGAGGAAAAATGTCCAGCACACCTACAGCCTAGGGAATGACCTGCTGGGTGGCACAGAGGTGGAAAGGGATCTTGGAGTCCTAGTGGACTCCAAGATGAACATGAGCCGGCAGTGTGACGAAGCCATCAGAAAAGCCAATGGCACTTTATCGTGCATCAGCAGATGCATGACGAATAGGTCCAAGGAGGTGATACTTCCCCTCTATAGGGCGCTGGTCAGACCGCAGTTGGAGTACTGCGTGCAATTCTGGGCGCCACACTTCAAGAAGGATGTGGATAACCTGGAGAGGGTCCAGAGAAGGGCAACTCGTATGGTCAAGGGCCTGCAGACCAAGCCCTACGACGAGAGACTAGAGAAACTGGACCTTTTCAGCCTCCGCAAGAGAAGGTTGAAAGGCGACCTTGTGGCTGCCTATAAGTTCATCACGGGGGCACAGAAGGGAGTTGGTGAGTATTTATTCACCAAGGCGCCCCCGGGGGTTACAAGAAACAATGGTCACAAGCTAGCAGAGAGCAGATTTAGATTGGACATTAGGAAGAACTTCTTCACAGTTCGAGTGGCCAAGGTCTGGAACGGGCTCCCAAGGGAGGTGGTGCTCTCCCCTACCCTGGGGGTCTTCAAGAGGAGGTTAGATGAGTATCTAGCTGGGGTCATCTAGACCCAGCACTCTTTCCTGCTTATGCAGGGGGTCAGACTCGATGATCTATTGAGGTCCCTTCCGACCCTAACATCTATGAATCTATGAATCTATGACATTCATTTTAGTAAACTAAGGAAATATACAATCTAGATTAAAGTATTTTAAGGTCGATACATAACTGATTGGATCATACTGCACAAAGAGTAGTCATTAATGCCTTGGTGTGTAATTGGGAGGAGGTATTGAGTTGGTTCCCCAGCAGTCTGTCCTGGGTCCAGTACTTTTTAATATATTCCTTAATAAATTGGAGGATGGGACTGAGTGCATAATTAGCAGATTTTCAGGTGACACCAAATTGGGTGGAGTTACAGATATGCTGGAGGGTAGGATTAGGATTCAAAATTATCTACTATGTATATTTTGCATGCTCCTGGGTTTTGCTGGCAAGGGGTTGGACTAGATGACCTTTGGATGGCCCTTCCAGTCCTACACCTCTAGGACTCTAATCAGTTACATTGCTCTTTTCTGGACTCTTTCCAATTTGTCCACATTATTCTTTAAGTGCAGTGCCCCAAACTGGACACAATATTCAGGTGAGGCCTCACCAGTGCTGAATACAGTAGAAGAACCATTTCTGTTGGCTTGCAAGTGACGCACCTCTTAAGACTACTGCATGCTACTGCCTTAACAGACAGTATCACTTGCAGTGCCTTTTTTTGCAACACGTGCACAATGTTGATTCATACTCAGCTTAAGGTCTGCTATAGCCCACAGGTCCTTTTCTGTATAACTGTATCCTTGCCAGTCATTCCCAATTGTTCTTTCCCAAATGCAGAACTTTTCACTTCCCCTGACTGAATTGCATTTGATTGATTTGGAACCTTTATTTCCAAGTTATCTAGGTCAGTCATTTTCAAAAATCTTGTCCTCCTGCTCTTCTACCTGCAAGATGTTGTTGCTTGTACTCCCTACACCCCATGCATATCTCCATACTCATTCCTTAGGAAAACTATCAACACTAATGTCAACACACAGCAATGTCATTACTCAGTGTGCAATGAGGTCCACCACTATTATTAAAATTTAGGCATGTGGCAAAATGCCTTGGTAAAATGCTGGATATGCATTCTTCAGTCTGAAAACAACTGATCTAGATAATTTTGATTCCTAATCCTACCCTCCAATCTATCTGTAACTCCACCCAACTTGGTGTTCTTTCCCAAATGCAGAACATTGCTCTTCCCCTTACTGAATTTCATTCGATTAATTTGGAACCTTTTTCCAGTCCTAGAGGTGTAGGGCTGGAAGGGACATCCAGAGGTCATCTAGTCCAACCTCTTGCCAGCGAAGCCCAGGAGCATGCAAAATATACATATTAGAACATAGGCATAATTAGACCTAGATCACCCCTGACCAGTGACTGTTCAATCTCATCTTGAACACCTCCAGTGACAGAGAGATCATTCCACTGCCTCACTACTCTAAAAGTGAAGAAGTTTTTCCAGATGTCCAATCAAATCTTATTTTGCTGCAACTTCAAGCCATTGGTCTGCATCCTCTCTGTAGCAAGAGAGAAGAGGTTGTTTCTTTCTTCCATATAGCAGTCCTTCAAGTATTTGAAGACTGTTATCATGTCCCCTCTTAAGCACATTTTCCACGAGCTAAACATGCCTAGCTCCTTCAGCCTCTCTTTGTATGACTTGCTTTCCAAGCCCTTTATCATCTTTGTTGCCTGCCTCTGGATCCTCACTAACTTCTCCATGCCCTTTTTAAAATGTGGAGCCTAGAACTGCACACAGATGAGGCCTAACCAGTGCCAAGCAGAGAGGCACTATTACCTCCAGTGTCCTGCACCTAATGCTTCTGCTGATGCATCCCCAAACTGCATTCACCTTTTGTGCAGCTGCATTGCACTGCAGACTCATTTTGAGTCTGTGATCTACCAAAACACCCTAGTCCTTTTACATATAGCTGCCATCCAGTCAGATATCACCCATTTTGCATTTGTCCACCTTGAACTTCATCCTGTTAGCTGTAGCCCAACTTTCCAATCTATTGAGATCCTTCTTAATTTTGTTCACAGTGGTGACACGTAGGGGGTGCACACACATTCCCTGAGAGTGCCGGCGCACCCCCTGACTAGCTGTGCTTGCTGCTTAGGTGATGGGCAGGGAGGGCAGGCGGGAGCACTGGTGCCCCCCCTGCAAGTCCGGGCTGGGAAGTGGAACGCCATTGTGCTCCCAGAAGCAGCTGCAGCCACTCCCGGAAGCCTCCCACCCTGCCGAAATTGGGATCGACTGCATGGGAACCCCCCCCCCCCAATGTCTGACTGGTCTCTGGAGGGGTACGTGCCCCCCCAGACTAAGGCAGCATCAGTCACCCATGTTTGTTCACATTCTTCATGTTCATAGTCCGTCCAAATTTCATAACATCTGCAAACTTGCTCAAGGAGTTTTCTATGCCAGCATCCAAATCGTTACTTAACAAGATGAACAGCACCGGGTCCAGGACAGACCCCTGTAGGACTCCACTTGAAACTTCCTGCCACACTGACATGGACCTGTTAATAATTATCTTTTGCTTGTCGCTGTTAAGCCAGTTATCTATCCTATCTATCCACCTTGTAGTAGTTTTATCTAGCCCACATTTCTCCACTTGTTTATGAAAAGGTTGTGTTGGACTTAACAGGTCCACTACAAATGGGATATTTCATCACAGCATAATTAAATATTTAGACAGACTGCAATGATTTAGTCAGGAATGCTTCTGCCTTGAGTAGGTCTATGTAACCTCATGAGGTCCCTTCCATACCTACTTTCCTATGATCATATAAGCAACATTTTTAACTGAATACAGTGTAAGTAGTATATAGGGTATGCTAAAACAACTGTTATAAATTGGTTAGCATGACTCTGGTTGCTGACACTACTTCCCCCATGAAGTAAAATGGAATATGATACATTTCAAGAGTGCCAGCATTCATTTTATTTCAGTTGTTCCTCTTCTGTATTTAATTATTAAACTAATTATATGTTTCATTTATGCAGTAGGTCATTATTTCAAAGTACAAAGAAAGACTAACTGTTTAACTGCAATCTGGGCCATTTCTGCTCTCAATAATCCTAGCTTAAATCAATAATAACCAAGAACTCTACATTTTTTAAAACTTACAATAGCATGAATAAGAATAGAATCTGACCCTTTGTATATTATATAAGAACACGGTACATTTTATTTTATCAGAACACTGCCAAAGTCAACTATTTTTCCCTAAAGTAGGTGGATGTTAACTGCAGCATTTTATTTGGTGAGGAGCCACATTCTTTTATTTCAGTCAAATGTTACTAAATCAAGGAGGTGAAAAGAGGACTAAGGGACAAGGTAAAATACACAATTGGATCACGATCAGAATGCTCGATTTATAGATGAACAACTTCCATCGTTAATTTTTTAAACTCCATGTTATACCTTACTTAAAGCATGTTGCAGTTTTATAGTTGAGTAGGGTTTTTCTAAATCTGAAAAACAATGGGCACCTTGATGTGTTTTAGTTCAAACACGCCACCGCCATTTTCTCATTGCTGATGCACATTTCCCCACTTATACAACTGCATCCGCTGGAACACCAGGTGCTTTTAAAAGCATCTGGCACTGCGGCACAAGCATGTGTACAAATGCCCAATATGTATATTCAACAAATTGAGAGAGTAGTTGACAAAAACTCGTATTACTAAAATGGTCTTTTGGCTTTTATCTCAATTTTACTATCTTGAAGTTTTTAATCTTCTTTGTAAAAAACAGATCAAATCATTGAATGTGTTGTGCCTCTCTCTAATATTCTTTGAAATTAAATGTTCAACAACCAAAATGTTAAGCTTCACAATTCAAACAGTAAGTGACATGCCCTTTCCTCTTCTACTGTATCTTTGCACATATCCTTATTCTTTTGCTACTTAAATCCACCCCAACTTTGCTACTGGGAGAGAAGAAACTGTGACAACTTATGACAAACTTTCAGCTATTTTATTGTGTAACAATACACATTAGAACTTAGTTAAAATATAAGCACACACTTTAATGTGCCAGGGCTATCACAAGTCTTCATAGCATGAAAAGCATTGTCTTTAAACTAATTAGAGCCTATTGGAACAACTACAATTTAACTCCACCTGAAAGCTCTCTGTCTGCCAGCTCTCCCTTTTCCTCTTACCCATTATTAAGTCTGCTCTCCTATTCCTTCACAGTGCACAGTCCAATATGGTCTTATCACTCTTCTGAAACCCAACCTAACTCCAAGTTATTTATTCTTCCCTTTTATCCCCAACAAGAAAATGACACAGTAAATCCCATTGCCAGCCCTATTTTCTCCTTGGGTTCCCTAATAGCGTGAAATAGTTGTATGATGTTTGAAAGAAAATCAGCAGATCCTATTTCACCTAGTAGATGCCTAAGTGGATTTAGACATCTAAGTGTGATCCTATTCCACTCTGCTCAAGCCCCTGAAAAACCATTAATGTTTTTTGTAACACACCCCATAGCATAACAAAGAGTGCCTGTACACAAGCACAGAGGCTGCTCCTACGTGCTGTAATTACAGTGCACAATTAATTGAGTCTGCTGGAACATGGTAATTACTAGGGCTGTGTGAAGCTTTGGTCCCTGATTTGATTTGGCGGCAATTTGGTGGCCGAATCTCTGAATTCAAATCAAATCACAGGACCCTTTAATCTCTCCAAATCGAATTGGAACCCTCTGAATCGATTTGGAGAGATTTGGAAAGATTTGGCAACTCAGATATAGACACAGCTTTAAATGTTCTTTCTACATACCTTGAGGTATGAGTGTGGCTTGTGGAGGCTGCGATGCTGGGGCTCATGGAGTGTCTCACAGGAGTGTGGGGGGCTCCCCAGCATGCTCAGCAGCAGACCCAGAAGTGGACCAGAAGCACTTCCAGTCCACTTCCAGGTCTGCCAGGGAGCACACAGGGGGGCCCCCTGCACCTCCCTCGACTTGGCAACTAGTACTTCCTGGGTCTGGGGGGAGGAGGGGCACCCGGGGTCCCCCTGTGGCTGATCGCTAAGCTGGGGGGGCACAGGGGAAGGGGGGCCCTGCGTGCTCCCTGGCCAACCCAGAAGTGGACAGGAAGTACTTCCAGTCCACTTCTGGGTTCACCACTGAACATGTGGAGGGCCCCCCGACATTCCTGTGGGATGCTCCATCCACCCTAGGATCGCAGCAATCACAGGTTGTGCTGGTACCTCAAGGTATGTAGAAAAAACTTTTAAAACTGAGTCTATGTCTGAAACACTGATTCTCCGAATCAGCACCGAATCTTCAGATTCGGATATGGCCAAATTGAATCAGGTACAGTGATCCAAATCAATTAATTGAATCACTGTCCTTGATTCAGGCTGAATCCAAATCGAAATTGAATAGGGCCCACTTCTCACCCCCCTAGTAATTACAGTGCTCCAGCAGCCTCCCACATCTTGTGTATCAGCATCCCCGTGCTTCAAAATGGCAGCAGGTGTGCTTTAACTAAAATATGTTGACCAAGCTTTAGTACAAGCACCTGCACTGCCATTTTGAAGCACAAGGATACTGATACATGAGACACTGCGGTGCTTTAATTAGAGCAGCTCTTGGAGCCACTCTAATTAAAGCACCACCATCCCCATCCCTGAAGCATGTGTAAAAGTGCCTAAAGGCAGGGAGATAGGAGTAGGTGAGGAAGTGCAGAAAAAATAGCTGCTCTTGCTGCCACACAATTGCTCAGGAACCATGGCAGCAGCCAGAAGTTAGCATTGCTTCAGAAGCTGCTCTCCTTGTACCCCCTCTAAGTGGGTGTCCAGGGCTGTATCGATGCCCAAAAATGTATCGTATTTACTCTAATATAAGATGACCTGAATATAAGACAACTCCCCCCCCCCTCTCTCCCCCACCTCCTCCACTCTGCTTTATACAGGAAATGTAAATTAGAAACACAAGGAACCAAAATACACTGATTTTGAAATAAAGATACCATAGTAATTTGCATATATACAAATCACCATGGGTACCAGCAGGCTTATTTCATCCAGAACTGATCATTTTAACTTGTTGCAAACTGCTGCAAGTTTCATCCCAGGTACTCCATAAATGTACTTTTGAGCAGCACTTTTATACATCTTGGGTGTGTCTACATGAGGTGTTTAATGCACAGTAGACTAATTCTATTGTGCCCCAGGACATCATGGCAAAAACTGTGCTAATGCACAGTAGAATTAGTCTACTATGCATTAAGCATCACAAAAAGACTATGGGCTGTTACTACTGTGCTTTAGTACTGGCTATTGTGGATTTATGTAGTACCTCATATTGAAAGTACTAAACTTAATGCACAATAGCAACATCACATTAATGTACATGTAGATGCACCCAGTATGTATAGTACAAACTATGCATAATATTAGTCCAGAGGCAAAAGGCTCATGATTTACCACATAGTTAATTGGCCTGGGCCCTAGCAGGGTCAACAGTGTTTCAAGCCATAGAGATCCTGAAGCTCAGCACTGCTCAGTAGGTATGTGTACTAAAAGATACCACATGCAAAGTACCTGTGTGCTAATCAGTCCCTCTACTCATGACTAGACCCAGATGTTCTTGTCACAAGTCCTGGGAACCTACAGAAAACTATATTCAGATAAGGCACAAAACTAACTGGCTTGGCTCAACCTCGTGGAAGGCAGGGCCACACCAATCACATGTGACGGGCAGAGAGAGTGGGTGACACAGCCCGTCATGTACACAGACATTTGGTGATTTAAGGCTTGTGAAGAAACAGGACATGGGAAATCATGGGAATCTTTGGACATGGGAAAGAAAGGTGCTGCTCAGCTGTGGGAGTGGAGAAGAAGCTGAAATGTATTCAATAAAGTGGTTTACCATGAGTTGAAAAAGAGTTGGCAATTGGGCACAATGGACACTATATTTTATACAGATGGGCTGCACTAACTTAGCCCTGGTATAGGTTCCCATCAGCATTTTTGGCACTAGGGAAGAGTGTCAAAACTTGCTCTGACCTCTCTGAGTGCTGACCTGGTATTGCAGTACCTCCAGCCTGGTGCTCATTCCCACCTGGGAGAATAACTGCCCATTTTTTTAAGGGCCACACACACACACATACACACACACACACGATTCCCATGAATATGTTTGCTCATAGTTGATTTCCATTACTGAGCACGTGCTGCTTTGGGCAGCAGTGTAATGACAGACAATGTACTTAATGCATTTTTCATGTATGCATAGATGAGGGGCTTGTTTCCGCATGCCGACTGCAGAAAAACCCTCATCTTCTATTTGAATAAATAAAGTATTTACTGTAACTGAATGTAAAAATTATAAAGCTGTTTGCCTGTTGAATGCATGCAAAGATTTAAGTTTTCAGTACTTAACTAAACCCTGCTCTCCTCGATTGTCAGTTTTCTGTAAAGATTTGCTTCTTCACAAGCCAGGTCAGTTTCCAGTGGTCTGTTTGGCAGTCTGCAGCTTGGTTTGGAATGACAGTTTACTACTACAGACGGGTAGTAGTAGTACCCTACTGTGGGGTCCCATAAGGGCTTTCCATGTTATTTTAAAGTAAGAGAAATAATCATGAAGTGATTTTGGTTTATACAACGTAACAGCAAAACCTTAGACTTTAAAGGCTGAACATTCAGCTCTGTTATAACAGAGCATCTCTTTTCTCAACTGAAATTTTGCGGTGCTGCTAGATGAGCACACATTAAATCATGTAGACCCAGAAGCATCAGTCAGTGTTCTTAGATATGCTAGATGGTCACCTAAAGTGACCTAGACTGACCCTCCAAATGATGACAAACTCAAAAGCATAGACAAGGATCCAAAAATCTTGGTATATGTATTTACAGATCTATCCAAGGGAAAATGTCCATGTCTTTTTAATGGGAATAGATAGAAAGCTATACAACACAGGGGAACAGAACTATTTACCCAAAAAATGAGCCTACCACTAATTTTATGTCCCTGTCAAGGAATGTGCCAACTATGTTTTGTTATCTACAATATTGAATAATGGTTGATTAACTTCATGATTAATGGATCCCACCAATATTTATTAATAATGCATGAATGGTAGGCTTAAGGTGCTGTTATATTTGAATGACTGTATTAATGGTCAGAAGGATAGTTAATTTCATATTTAATTTTTTAATAATTGTGTTAATGGCCAGCTTCCAGCTAGGTGGGGATTTCCAGAAGCAGGATAGCTCCCTGCCAGCCCTCAGCTGGGCTGGGAAGCAGAGAGCTCACCAGTCCTGGTGTTGCTCAGCTACTGGCTTCTGTGAGGAGTCAGGAGTTGAGCAGCACTGGGACAGGGGGTAGGGAGCTACCCCGTCCCAGCACTGCTCTATTCCCAGCTCCTGAGGGTAGCCAGAAGCAGAGCAGCACCAGCACTGGGGGTGTTCTCTGTCCCCTGTGGCCCCCTGGTGTTGAGGCTGACTGGGAGCAAATTTGTTCCCGGTCAGTGTCTACACATGCACTACTGTATCTACTGCACAATTCGTTTACTACCTGTATTTACAGGTAGTAGCTAACTGTGCAGTGGACAAATTTACTGCAGAATAAATGGTGCACACGTGTAGACAGTGATGCTTTACTGCACAGTAGATTAGTCTACTGCGCAGTAAAGCATCTCATATAGACTCACCCAGCTTGTTACAAGTTTCCCAGATCCATATGTTGTCTGAGTTGGAGTACAAATTTACAGCATGTTGCTTTCTTTTTTTCACTTTGCTTCCATCCACTGGATCAAAGCCACTTCATGTTGAGCTGCACCCAGTGCCAGATGTTCCCTCCAGATTGGATGGGATTCTGTGCACTCCCTCAAGCTTTCTACATTGATGCTAAATGACTTCATACCATTTTTGCACACATTGTGGTACTGCCATAGAGGGTGACGCCATAGAGGGTGACATCATTTTCTGGAGCCAAATTAAATATCACTATAGAAAATATTCTTGGAGATAGTCTTCTCCTATTCTCCTGACATGGCTGATCCAGTTCAACCTTCTCTTCTCGATAGTGATTTCTAAAGTGTGTCTGTCCTGTGCACTTCAGTACCTCTGTGTTTGGTATTCTGTCTTCCTATTTATTTTCAAGATCTTATGCAGACATCTCATGTGGAAGCTGTTCAATCTCTTAATAAGCCTAGCATATGTAGTCCCTGTTTCTGAACCATAAAGCAGTGATGACAGCACACAAGTCTCATAGCACACAAATCAGCTCAGCTCTGTTGCGTCGTCCCAATCTGCCCTTAAACTCAATGAATCTAGCCCCCAGCAGATCTCCCCTGTATAGGAGAATCCCTGGATCACAAAGAGCTGCTGAAGTGCTTCCACACACCTCTCTGTCTGCTGTCAATGCCAGGGATGTGGCTTTAGACTGGGATCCCTGGCTTGAGATCAGGGATCAAACCCTTCTGATCCCTGGCTTTCACACTTGCTTCTGCAGGTTGCAGCATCTGATACAATTTACAGGCAACTTAAAGCTGTCTGAAGTTGATCTGAGGACCCTGACCTGCAGCACCAGAAGAATGCAGGGGGCAGGGGGAGGAGTTCTTGCCACCAGTGTCACCTTTGTTCATGACAAATTCTGAGGGTACACCCTAGCACTTAACTTTTACCAAAGTAAGTGGAATAGAAGTACTGGAGCTACAATTTTCCCCAGACAGAGCAGTAGAATTTACAGAAGATAGGAAAGGAGAGAAGTAGTCCAAATAGTCCATTAAGGAAAAGATGATTAGGAAAAGTTAGTGATGAAAACATTCAAAAGCCTAGAGAAAAAATGAGTATAACTATTTGTGTTTTCCTTTATTCTTTTACTAGGACCTACTTTTCATAGCAGAAAGATAAATTACATAAAGCTTCTTAGGACTGGTTTAAGTAAAATATAAAATGATAAAAAAAAATCAAAGTCTAAAACCAACAAGCCATGTTTGCATTGCTAAGCTACAGGCAAGCTGTGCAGGTGGCCAGATATCAACCACAGAGATGCACCAATGGTCTACAAGTGCATTTTCTCTGTAAAGACATTTTAAAATGAATTTTTCCAACTGTCACATTATAACTGAAAAACTTTCCTTCCCAACAGTATATGAGCCTAGAGGCAAAAACAAGCAAGAATCATTCCAAATTTTGCAGCCATCCTGGAACCCCTCTGGGCATTATAACAGTATGTGGTCACTGGTTTTTCCTGAACAAAAGCTGCTCAGTTTAGTTTCGAAGCAGCTAAAGAACTGTTTGCTAACAGCTAGACCATATGCTGTTTGATCTGACTTTGCTGAGGGTAGCAATTGCAGCTGTTTCAGACTAAAGATTAGATGCAGTGTTTACTTATTTCTATGAAGACAAGTCTGAAATAAACAGCTGTATTTATCTCAACAGCACTGACTGAGGCAAAATAAGAGATCTTCCCCAGAATCCACAATCATGAAAAGTGAGTTTATATCACTGAGGGAAGCACTTTACTGGGTGCAAATGCCTGCAAAAGTTTCAAAAAAGGAAAAAAAATCAAGCCCTTGTTGAAAAGAAAGCCTTGGCCCCTGTCCATTTTACTGACTGGGCACTGACGGGACTGTGATGTTCACATACCACACCCAGAAGTCTCTAATGAAATAGAATTGTGCTAAACTGGTACAAAAATGTCTGGTTTTTATGCATAAGGGATGAAGTTATGTTACAAATAACTGTCAGTTGCCTATGAACCTATACACTCTTTGGGTGCTTCCCCATATGCAGGAGCACGTATTTGCCATGGCAAAAATAACAGCGGCACAAATTAGTGCCACTGCTTTTTGCCCTGCATGTGGGGTTTGGTGCAGGTCAAAATGACCCACTTTACCCACTCCTCCGAGCTCCTGGTATGCTGAAATAGCTCAGGGACAACTAGAGGAAGGGAGAGCATCTCCCTGGAGGATCAAGCCTCTGTGTATGTTGTCACATGATCCTGTGGTATGCGCCATGCCACTTTTTTTTTGCGGCATTTTTTTTTTTTACTACTGGGATTTCCTGGTAGCAAATTTTGCCCCTGCACTGCAAATTTGCAACTCAGGGCATATTTTAACTTGCCAGGCGTGTGGTTTGTGGCACTGCAAACAGGTCTGCGGTGCCACAAACTGCATGTGCCTGCATGTCTGGATCCTGCTTTTGTGTGTATTTGCCTTCTGTTTGTTCTACCATTAGTTTTTAACACTGGTAACTTACTCATAACTTCTTGACACTTAAGGACAGTTTAGCAGAATTATTATGAAGCTCAAGTGCTTCTGCTAACAAAAGTACCTGTGTCCTAACATATAATGTATGTGCTTCCGCAAGCTATCTGGAGGTTAGGCATTTGGCACTGCCCCTCTCTTTGTTTTGCTACATAAGAAATGTGCCTATCTGGATCCTTCATGTCAATATTTCTTACAATAAAGACACACTGGCTGTATCTCCACAAGATGCTGACTGCGCAGTCATTTAGTATTTGCATTCCCAAGTACTAAGTGACTGAGCAGTAACCAGTATTACTGCACAGTAGCATCCCCACATGGCTTCCTGGTAATGCTGACTGCGCAGTATTTTTTTAGTACTGCACAGTAGCATCACGTCATAGTTTGTGCCTCACGATGCTACTGCACAGTACTAATGAGCTACTGCAGAGTAAGCGTCTCATGTAGATGTGACCACTGTTACTGCCCTGCACATTCCCAATGTAGGATCTTCAAAATGGATCAGCAGAAATGTGCTTCCTAAACTTTTGAGAAGTAGTTAGCGTTGTGAGTCTGAAATCAGTCAGAAGGCAGGGTAGATATGCACCTTTATAGACTAGCTCAATAGAGGTATATAGATTGAGCATCAGCTGTCATGGGCTGAAGCTGACTTCATCAAATGCTGTGAAAGGACATGCAGAAAGCAGGTACAAAACAGAAATTAGAATCAAAGACTTTACCAGGAGACTCCCTCAAACATTTTCATCATGCTCATACATGTATGTTATGCTCTTAGGGTCAAATACTCTACCTCCCTGAAAAGGTAACAGCATCACTACCATTATATTCCTCTGTTAAAATAAAATAATTATTATTCTATATGCTTCTAACCCTTACAAATCCACCACTGTATAAATTGTATAAATTGTTCAAATCTGTCTAAATACATGGGCATCACATTTATTCAATTTTTCTTCCCAGACCATTCAATCAATTTAGAAATATATGGAAGGTACATTTTAATTCACACAGCTGTAACTTCAGTTAGAATTCATAAGTGTCCATAATAAGACTACTATTAGTTCTGAACTCAATGCTATAGTTCTGTATAGTTTCAACCATTTTGACTCAAATCATTTTATTAGAAAAATGTAACTTGGGGCAGGCAAGCTGGGAACCAATTTTGGTCACCAATTTAGTGGGGATGGCATAATGGCAGCTCCTGGAGGTTCTGTGCCCCAGCAGCAGCAGCTGCTCAGTGCCACTACTGCAGCACCAGCCAGGTGAGCGGACACTGCATTGCTACTGTAGTCCCAATAACTGGGATGGGCAGACCCCCACCCACATTCTCCACACCCTTTCCCACCTCTTCTCTCTACCCTCTGCCTCTCTGCCCTGCAGCAGCGTTTGCCCAGGCACAAACTCTACTAGTCACTCCTCTGATAAAGTATTTTTTTCAGATGGACAAATTCTTTTTTATCTAACATGGAGATATTACAGTGGGGACAAGTGCTGCTTCTCTTGAAATCACAGAGTCCTTTCACTGATGTCAGAGGAAGTATGATTCCTAATAGTAGAAAGAAGTTTTTAAATTTAACCGATAGAATTAAAGA
Source organism: Alligator mississippiensis (assembly GCF_030867095.1). Lineage (NCBI taxonomy): Eukaryota > Metazoa > Chordata > Crocodylia > Alligatoridae > Alligator > Alligator mississippiensis. Next base: position 80,770,382 of record NC_081828.1, on the reverse strand, counting down.
TTAAAAGCCAGATTCTATTCTACCTCTTGGGCACATAAGTGGATTTAAACGCTAAAGCGTAACTCTATTCCACCTTGCTCGAGTTCCTGAGAAATTGCTAATACAAAAGATAGGTGAGTTCTCCTCCTGATTGCTGCTTTTCTATGATTGAAACTTAAGGGTCAGATGAGGATGTGTTACAAAAGTAGATGCACTAATGGATTTTCAGGCTCTTGAACAGGGTGCAATAGAATCACTCTTGGGCACTAACAACTACTTGATAACTGATGGGTAGAAAAGAGTCTGGGTCTAAAAGTCTTTATGCTGTTGAAAAGTATGAAGTTGAAACTAGTCTACAGAAGCTGTGCACATGTTATACACTTACTCAGCCTTTACTTGTGCAGAAGTCACTTTTCTAAAAGAATTAAATTTCTTTTGCTGAACATTGCATGAAACAATTTGTATTTTCAAGTTTTGGAAAAATCTATGGGTAGGAAAATGTAGATTGAAACTGTTTTAAAATCTTTGTCGTGCCTCTCTACTTAATCTCCATAAATCTTTCTGTCTGGGAAAGGGAGTAGAATCTTTTGATTGTGTGCGCCCAAATGTGACATTTCTTGACTTTAACTTTCATGCCTTTCTACTTTCATCATGCATATTTATAACAGTAGAGCTCTTGACAAGTAATGTGAACATTTCCTCCTTAGACTCTTTGTCCTAGGACTGAAAATGAATATGAAGTTATTACTTGGTTTCTGCATCAAATTCATTTTTAACAAGATATTATATGCAACATCTTTTAGAATAAAAGTCTAACCCACACAACAAAAATCAGTAGTGCCCTGAAAAAAAATTTAAGTTTTCAAAGCACACTATCTGTTTTCTTCATACACATAGCTCTAACAACTCCCTTTCATTTTATAGGCTTTCCTATATTCCATAGGAATTAGCCTCATTCCATACATTGATCAATGGAGTTACTGTTTGAAATGAAGCCGTTTGGATTCCAAGCTTGTGAAAAAGATGTTTTTCTAGGTGCAAGCCTATAAAGAATTTCCATAACTGCTGTATTTTAACAATTTTTTTTGTGCAGCTCCACTTCATTTTTTCCCCGCATGACAGGGGTTTTGAGAGGGCATTAACAGAGAAACAGCTTTTTAAACTTGTGTAAGAACGACGCTATATTTATCTGGTGTCAATTTTGTCAGCTATATTTAGAATGGAGAATCCTGTAATAGTACCCTGTTTCAGAGATTTATATCACAGAATAATTGTTTTCTAATATTAATAAAATGATACAGCACCAGCTTAAACTAAATGTTGCCCTAGCTTCCCTATTACACTAATAATGTAATTTGTAAAGCATCTGCCCCTCATTACACCAGTGGCAGCATTGAAGGTGTCATACAACAATACAGCTAGACAGAGATCCCTGCCAAAAATCTCAAAGAAATCTCTCTGTCTGAAATTCTAGATTGAGATTCAAACTGCACGGCTATCCTAATGCAGCCCGATGCACAAAACTGTGACCCACTGGGCCCGGAGTGCTGACTGCGGAGTGCTTTGCCCGAGCAATCCCCTGTTCTAGACCCTAACTCCCCATGCTTTCCACCCCCATCCCAACAAATGAGGACATTCTTGGTGCATCTACACATGCAATTAGCACGATGCAGTAAATTCCAGGGCAGTTTGCAGTACACGTGCACCTAGAACTGCAATATGTTGAGCTGAGTTGGAGCAGCCCTGGCTGGTAGGAAACCCAGAGGCTCATCCTGCCAGCCTGGGGCCTCTCCGACCAGCTCAACATGCTGCAGAGGGACTGGCTGGGGCACGAGGATGCTACAGTACAGTGCTAGCCAGCAGGCAGCCCTGCACTGAAGCACCCTCATTCCCCAGCCAGTGTCAGTGTCTACATGTGCACTGCGGTGCACTAAACACCATTGCAGGATAGTACCTGTGTTTATGAGTGATAACCTACAGAGGATTTAATTAGTTTACTGCAGCCTAATAGGGTCACACACGTAGACCCTGAGACTTTACTATGGAGTTAATTAGGCAAATCCACAGTCAACATCGTATGTAGATGCACCCACTGTTTTCTTTTCCCAAGTCAGTTTGTAGACATTATCATGTGTTGACTAGCTTGTGAAGTAGCAGTCATGTTAGTTGATGTAAGTCAGAAGGAGTGTGAAGAGTGCTGTCACTGGTGGACAGTGAAGCTTATTGTCATCATTATTTATTTATGTAACCTTACTAATATTCATGTACTTTCAGGAAAAATAAGATGGAAAGTATTCACCTGAAGAAGTTTAGTTTAAGGACCCAGTCCCACAAGTATTTGTGCATGGGCTTGAAGTTCAGCATTGAATTGTTCCAGTGATTTCCTCTTCGAAGAAGTAGGTTGTAAGAAAAGTCTTGAAAAGATTGGAGTTGCAGGCATGACAGACCATGTGAAAAAGGCACAGAGAAAGAACATGCAGAGAAGCAAAGCATCAAGCTGCACCAACTACGTGAACCCAGTGAGGCAAAAAGTGCAAAAAAAAACAAGAGAAGATAACTCAGTAGGAGATGTGTCCAAATCTCCAGGAGGGCTGTGAAAATCTCGCCAATGGTCTATATTGTAAAAATCTGTAATTCAATAGCTTAAATGTGCACAAGTATTTGATTGCCAAAATCACTCTAACTTGTTCTGCCTGCAATTGCACTACTTTGCCCTTTTAGGGACCAATCATTCAGAGAACTAAGTCTAGACCACAAGTTCCATATTTCAGAGGAAACTGGGAGTACTAAACACATCTCAGGAGGTGCTCAAGAGATGGCAGAATTGGGCCTCTGTAGGGAATCTTTCAAAAGAGGTACTTGTGTAAGTGCCTTTTTTTATATAAAGACCTGAGTAGTCCCATTCTCAGTGATATGATTGCACATACCCTTAAACTTAGGCACACGTTCAAGGGTGTTCCTCAAATGTGGTCATAGCACCTTCCGCACAAGCATCTGTGCATTAATGAAGTAATGTCAAACGAACCTTTGTATTTTTGCCATAGATCAATGACAATCAAAATAATGTTGTGTTTATACAACAAAATATCACACTGTTTCCAGGGAAATAAGACAGAAGTCTTTTGCTATTAATTGGATCACTCATGCCAGTGTAGTTTTTAATAGTTAAGACTATGTTGAATGTCCATCTTTCCAAAACTTTGGATGGTTTTGGAAAAAAATCTTGCACAAGAAATATTATTATAGTGGGAAGTTACCAAGAGTTTTATTGAAAGGTAACATCAAATGCCTACAAAGACAGCTTGCTGACTAAAATGTTATTTGTTTAAACAGGAAGACAAAGCATCATTTATGAAAAGTTACTGGCACAGATGTTTCTTATACACCGGGTGGTTTGTCTCACTTGTAGTATAGTATGTGGCTAACTAGTCGACAGCTACTAGTGACTGTATTTATGTAGAGTTTTCATGAGCATGTAGACGCATCTAAAATCAATAGAAATTTCAACTTTTCTAAATGAATTTTCACCAGTGATTAGATGTGCTATCATGTACCATCATCCTACATGGCAGTGCAAATCCCAGGGATGTTCTTATATTCACACCCCAATGAAATATACTAATTACAGGCAGTGATGTTAATAACCCACTTTTTTCTCATTTACCACATACCCCTAAAAACAGTAGTGCCCTGGAAAAAAAAGAAGTTTTAAAAGCAGATACTATCTGTTTTCTCACCCCAATCAAAAATAGTATATTTGATTTTCTTGTTTAGCCCATGCACCTTGTTTGCTGGGAAGGCAGAATGAAAGAAAAAGATTGTTTTCAGAGGTGGGGCTGCACAGAGCAGGGACAGAGACTAATCTTCAGCTCACTCACCCTCCATTTCCTGCTCAGGAAAAAAGTTATAGTTTTAACTTATTCACAGCTGAATTGTCAGCTGTTCTCGGCTGCTCAGCCAAAAACTAAAACTATAGCTGCTGCTGAAGACTACAAGATTACTTTGTCAGATTCTGTGGCCTACAAAAGCTTACGCCTCTCTGAATTAGTCTGTTATGGACCACACTGCCCTTTCTTATTCAGTAAGGTGATGTTGCCCTGCAAGGCATGAGGCCCTGGATTCTAACCTGCAGCCTTTTTCCCAACAGGGCAGGAACTTTCCTACTTCACTATTTTTCATCCAATGACTGTTAAATACAAGTGGTTATAGATCAGCCTGAAAAAGAGTGCTGAAGATGGCTCCTGGGTTCCTGATTTCCTAGGCAAGTACTAACCGCTTCCCTATGGATGTTAAATAAAACATGGACACATTGTTCTCCTTTCTCTCCACCACTTTTTCCAGGATTTATGCTCAGATGCACACTGGATTGGGTGCCTGATTCAAGCACAGAGGGCCCAATCCCAGTGTGAGGGGACTAGAGGGGGCAGCACCAGGCCTGTGGAGCCCAATCTTGGAGCATGGATGCAGGAAGGGGTGGTGCTGGGGTGGGATGGGAAGGGGTGGCACTGGGACCTAATCTCAACATGTAGGGTGGGAGAGGGTGGTGCTGGGACCTGTGGGACTCAATCCCAGCATGAAGAATAGGGGTGTAGTACCAGATCCCAGCATAAAGGGCAGGGAGGTTGTGGTACCAAGGACCCGGGGCCCAATCCTGGCATGCGGGGTGGGAGGGTTGGTGCCAGCATCAATCCCAGCGTGGCGGGGTGATACCAGGCTCAGCACACAGGGACGGGAGGGTGCAGTGCCAGTTCCCAGGGCCTGATCCTAGCCCACAAGGCTTCATCCATTTATCTGGCCTGCAGAGCCAAAAGACTAAATCATCCCAGTCAAGTGTCTGTTTTACCTGCTCAAGTTATAAACAAAGCACTAGTGGGCTAGATGCTATAGCATAGTAAATCATAGTTAGGAGTGACAAAGTCAGGGAGGTCAGAAACAGAGGTAAATCTTTTCTTGCAGGCATAGGAACGAAGGATTTAAAGCATAGTAGCAAATCAGAACAAAATGACTCATAGGAGTCAACCCGCATATAGGAGAAATTAGATGATGATAATAATTATAATAATAGTAATAGTAGTAGTAGTAATAATCATAATATGCCACTGGTTGTGCTTTCTGGTTCAATAATAACTAAATCCTGGCTTGATAAATGTATCAGGTTTCAGGCCTTGGTGCTTGTTTAAGCCAAAATACAGTCATTAGCCAAAGAACAGGGAAAAGTGTTAAAATTAATCCCTATACGTATATACATAGGAAAAACTCTCAATGCATATATGACAATTATATCTTTATAATTATATCTATCTTCCCCCATGATTTCTCACTTTTCTTAAAACTGTAAACTCATAGGAGTAGGAACTATGTCTGTATATGTGCTTATACAGAATCAAACACAACAGAATACCTTTCTGGACTGGAATCTCTGGTTATTTTTTTATCTATCATTTCACTGTTTTTATTACAGCTTTCTTTCTGGAAGGATTAGTATTCAACATTCTCTGTTATTCAGGTTTAATAAGGTGCCTGAACAATTTAAATGAGAAAAAGAAACACAAGCCAACTTTCAAATGTGCCAACAATTTCCCAATACTGCCCCAGTGGATCAAATTAGCATAAACTGCATTTCAGTGGGCATGTCTACACGAGATGCCATAATGCACAGTAGACTATTCTACTGTGCATTAGCACATCACAGCAAAAACCAAGTTAATGCACTAATGTGCAGTAGAATTACTCTACTGAGTATTAAGTATCACAAAAAAAAATTTGCCTTTGCCACTGTGCATTAGCGCAGATGAATGTGTCTTTATGTAGTTCCTCATATTAGAGGTACTAAACTTAATGTTTAGTACCAAAGGTGCATTAATGAATGCAGTAATTTACTGCGTAGTAAGCCAAACCTGGGAAGCCATCTACGCGTTCACCCTGTGGTCATGCCTACACAAGACGCTGACTGCACAGTAGCTCATGTATACTGCGCAGTAGTTCCATATGACCTATTGTACTCCTAGGGGCACAGGGCAGGGAGGGGGAAACTACTCTACTGCCACACTGTTGCCACTGTCCCCATCCCCAGCTGAGCACTGCCCCTTCACTCTCCCACTTGGGAAGGCAGGAGCAGTTCTGGAGGTTCCTCAACCCCTGGGACAGCAGGGAAAGCAGCAGTGGCAGGTAGGGAGGAATGGGAGGGGAAGGTTGCCTTTGAGCAGAAAAGGAAAGGGTAGGGAAGATTTTCATTTGTTTTAGGGACTTTAAAAAATCCTTGAAGGCTTCCGTGGTATGCTTCAATCCCAAGGGGGGCGGGGGTGCAACAACACCACTGCACCCCCTCTGGAACCACCCCTGCTGACACCCATATAGTTTTAAGAGGCAATTCTTTTTTGGTGAAAAGAAGCCATCCATTTTACCAGAATTTCTGAAAATACAAGTGTGGCTTGACAGCATGAATGGATCAGCCACTGGAAATTTATCCTTGCAGCTTATAGCTACTTCAGAGCCCATTTTCACTTCTGGAGGACTGTAGTCTAGTACAATCCATTACATTCCAAAGTGAACAGTTAAGGCAGACTGATTTCCCAGCAACCTAGCCATGTTTGTATGCGTGTCCTCCACATGCCAAACATTTCATATATAACTAATATTGTTTCAGCTATGGCATTCTTAACTACTGTTACACAGCACTGGAGTTTTTTTCTGGACAAGCAAATAAAAGCAACTTGACTCTTACTAAAAGCCAAGAATTTTTTTTTCAAATAATGCTAGTCATACCCGTACCAGGTCCCTTGAACATTCTCAAGTACTCTAGGCCAGATCCACTAGGTTACACTTCATTGTACCAGCAAGCATTACTCTCTGCCCTCCAAGGTTGTGTACACACATACTAACTTTCTGACAGTTAAGCCAACTTAACTTTTTTGAGCTGACTTAACTGTCAGAGCATATACATCTATGTGGAGCAGAGTTGACTTAAATGCAGTGCAAGATAATACACCTCAGAGGTGTATTATCTTGAGTTGCGTTAGTTAAGTCACCTTAGCTCACAAGATGACTGCCACAATGTCAGGGAGCTATACATGTGTACACTCTGACATGGTTTTACTTAAGTCAATTTAGTTAAGTTGACTTTAAGTCAACTTAGAATATGTGTACACACCCCACGTGACTCTCATGCTGACAGGGTGGAGACAATGGGACTGCAAAGTCACCTTAACTCAGTGTTTCTCCCAGGGTGGGAAGAGCTGATAGAGGCTGTTGTAAGAATATTCTGTCTTCTGCTGTCTGGCCACAACCCTTTCTCCCCCATTTTGGGGCGTGTCTTGGGTCCCAGTGAGCCTCCCCTCATGACTAGGAGATTCTGGACCACTTTGTACAATTATGACATACCCTTAGCAGATTTTCCACGGATTAGCCCTGTCCTTAGATACCATGCTAGCAGAAACTGGCAAAGACTGCACTCAGAGCAGTCCAAGGTTTTGATCTTCCATTGTCATTGAAACCTTTGGAACTTTCTTTGTCAAAGCAATGCATGTCATGTGTGACAGACAATTTCTCCAGGTGCTCAGCTCCAGTGTATGTGAGTAAAAGGCTTTTTAACAACTACCTCTAGAAAAGGCTAAACCAAGCAGCTATCCCTTTGCTATGATTCAAAAGTTGAATCTTGGACTGGTATCAGACTATGTGAGGCATGCCTGTGCTTTTTTAAACCACAGTATTTTTCAAGATGATGTCCCAGGTACAAGTCTCAAGAATTAGTATTTAATCAAAGCAGCCTTTCCTGGAATTTGGCTTATCTCCAACATGAACATATTCTAGGGATATATCCAGCAGTGACTATAGACCAAAACTGACAAGAAAGGAGACAGCAAGCAAGCAAATAGTCAGCAAGCCTCAGCCAGCTGCAACTTTGCCTCAGCTTATTTTTTTATTAAAACCCTGAGGAATGTCAGACCCAGAGCTGTCCCTAGGGTATAGCGAATTGGGGTGACTATCCCAGGCCCCATGCTTTGGGGGGTACCCCTGCGGAGTCGGGCGGAGCGGCTGCAGCCCCTCCCACAGGGCCCGCCTGGAGCTGGCAGCTCAGACCTGTGCCACAGAAAAAGCACAGAGACCCCCCTCTTTGTGGGGGTATCACGGACCTGTGCAGTGTTAAGGGGGCCCCGGACAGGCTGATTTGCCCTGGGCCCCACACCCCCCTAGAGTTGGCTCTAGCCAGACCAGTTCCCACTAGCAGTCCATCTAATGGAGTATGTTGCATTCAAGAGTTGCTAGTACAGGAAGCTTCAGAATATAACACAATAAACACCAAAGTTAGCAATTACGGTATAACCTGTCGTTTTGGAAACCAAACCCTCCCTTGCCCTCAGTGACCAGGTGGTCTGCGCCCTGCAGCACAAGCGCTTGTATTCCTTCTCACCTTTGGCATTTTTTTCCTGTTTATTCTCCTCCCTCTAGCGTGACTGGATCTTCTCAGGAACCACAATTGTCTGTGTCTTTTCTTAATCCTGCCTAATTCTTCCCTCATTTTATTCACTCATTTTGACATCACAAAAGTGTTGAAATTATATTAATATTCATATAGTTTAGAAATTAAGCTGCTATTAGCATAAAATATGTATACCCATTTGGAGACTGCTTTTCTATAAACAAAAATTGTTAGACACTCATGGATATTGTGGGATGTGCATATAAGGTATGCTTCGTCTATAACATTATCCATCTGTTATCTTTTGTCTTCCATTTGGATTCCACCAAAGCTAAAAGAATCCACCTTTTATTCTGTGTTTGCACAGTGCTTAGCATAGACAGAAGCTGGTTCATGAATAGTGGTCTTCAAAATAATATTATACTCTCCTCACAATGCACCACTATTAATCTTCAAATAATACACATGAAAATAATTAATTTAACAGGAATTTGATGTGCATAACAGGAAAGTACAGACATTGGGTTGTAATTTAAAATAATTAGGAGAAAATGTACTTGCATTGACAGTGAATTCACAAAGTGGAGAATGTAGGTTCTTTTCAAACAGTCTAAAATACAAGGCCAAGTGTTGCAGTAAAGTAGGCAACCGCCAGCACAGATGCCAGAGAATGGCATGTGCACCTTGAGGTGGACAGCAGGGAAAGGGCCAAGGGCTGCATTACCACAACAAAGATCAGGCCCCTCACGGCTCCCCCACCATCTGCCCCTGCCATACCAACATCTTACAAGTCAAGGTTGCAGGTCTTTTTTGGCACTACTGTCCTGATTAGAAAAAGGTTGAGAACCACTACCTTAGTGATTTGGCCAAGGACACAGCCAACATGACAGAGAAAGGAACTGGATCTCCCAAGACCCAGTCTAGTGCCTCAATATGACCAATCTGACCCAGAAACTTTTCAGCTACTGGATGTTGATTCATGAAGAACAGTATAAACACATGATTCTGAAATAACCTTCTTTTTTCAAAGAAATAATTAGGATAGCAGTGTTTATTGTGTATGTATTAGACTGGGACATATTAGCCAAAAGACATCTACATGGAGAAAACCTAAGAATGCAGAAAATATGCCTGTATGAGCGCTTGTACGTGTGATGCCATTACCATGTCCATATGATAGAAATTAGGGCTGTGCAAAATGGCAACATTCTGTTTTGATTTCAGATTTTCTATTTTGAAGGGACAGTGTTTCATTTCACAGTTTCAAAGCACTGTTCCGTTTCATTTCACCAAAACTGTTTTGCTGTTTTGACTAGTTTCGCCCATAAGCTGTAATGGGGAATCATGAAAATGCCTATAACTTTGTAATTTCTTGCCTGATTCAGATGGAAACTGCAGGGATGGTGGCCGCTGCTGATGCCACGAAGCCTGCCATGTTTTGAGAAGATAGGCGCAGGGGTTTCTGGTAAACCACACCTTAAACTGTTCAGAGCAAAACTCGTGACGTGTGAGTGTGAAGGCACAGGGAGATGAAAATAGCAGGCATGGTAGCCAGCTTTCAAGGAGATAGATGCAGGGGTTTGGGGGAAACCACACCTCAAACTGTTCAGAGCAAAACTTGTGATGTGTGACTGTGTGTGTGACTGCGTGTGTGTGTTAAGGCAGAGCGGGATGAAAACAGCAGGAATGCTAACCCCTTCTGAGGCCATGAAGCCTGCCAGCTTTCAAGGAGATACGTTTAGGTGTTTCTGGGAAACTGCACTTTCTCATGGAGTACGGTCCCTAGAGATGGCCATGATACCCCTAGGGTCCTGTCACCATGCCAGCTCCACCTTCTCTTCTCGCCTGCCTCCGTGTCTTGTTGGAAAAGATAGGGAGGCCACCCTTGAGCTTCAGCTCAGTCACAATCCTAATGGACCCTACTAAACCCTGTAGGTTCTTGGACCCCTTGCTGGGACCCACTCTAAGTAGGTGCCTCATGTGCCTTCTGGGGAAAGAGACCTGGCTCTAAGGGAAACTTGAGGGATGTGGAGCACAAACTCAGATGATTCTCCCTCCTTCCCCAGAATGTCCCTTGCTATGGCACTCAGACCCAGATCCAGATCCAGGTCTTCCTCAGACACTGGAAGGCTCAGGCTGGGAATTGAAATTGGGGTGGAGGAGACTGTAATGCTGGTGCTGCTTGTTGTTGTCATGGTGGTGGTGCTCCAGGTTGTTGTTATTATGGCAGGTGTTATTGGAGGGGATGCAGACACTGCTCCCATCTCACTGGTGCCACTAGCAACAGAAGTGGCATAGCTGCTAATTGTTGGACAGAGACTGTGTCTAAGTTTTTTGCGGGGGCGAGCTCTCCCTTCCCCCTCTTCCACTTTGGCCAGAAGGGTGGCCGCCTGCCTTTCCAGCATGCTTCATGTTTGGTGTGCTGGAAAATCTGTGTGTTTCTGTAATGTAATGTATGTATTTATTAGGGGTATGCGAAATGGAACCTATTTAATTCAGATTCGAATTTGGCCCAAATCAGGGACAGTGATTCGATTTGTTGATTTGGATCACTGTCCCCAATACAATTCAGCCAAATCCAAATCTGAAGATTTGATGCTGATTCAGAGAACCATCAATTCAGCCATAGACACAGCTTTAAATATTTTTTCTACATACCTTGAGGTACCAGGCGCCACTTGTGAATGCTGCAATGCTGGGACAGATGGAGCATCCCACAAGAGTGCGCCTCCCTCATGCTCCCCCCCAGCTCAGCGAACGGGAACCCAGGTGCTCCCCCAGACCCAGAAGGCACCAGTCACAGAGCCAGCAGGGCATGGGGAGGCCCCCAGCGCACTACCCGGTGGAACCGGAAGTGGACCGGAAGCGCTTCTGGTCCACTTCTGGGTCTGCTGCCAAGCGCATTGGGGAGTCCCCTGTGCTCTTGCAGGATGCTCCATCTGCACCAGCATCACAGCATCCATGAGTCCCCTGGTACCTTGAGGTATGTAGAAAAAACATTTAAAGCTTTGTCCATGTCTGAATTGCCGAATCTCTCTGAATTGGTTCAGAGGGTTCTGACTTGATTCAGAGAGATTAAAGGGCCTCCTGATTCAATTCAGATTCAGAGATTTGGCCACTGAATTGGGCTGAATCTCCACCAAATTGAATCCGGGACCAAAGCTTCACACAGCCCTAGTATTTATGTAATATATAAATATATGTTCTGTAATATATGTTGTGCTTTCCTGCACAGTCAATGCAGACTGTCAGGGAAAACACAGATTTATTTTATGTGGAAAAAGAATTACAGAGAATAACAAAAACAAAAAGTGGATTTTGGGAAAGAAATAAATTGAAAGGAATGGATTAGGAAAGGGTATTAGGGTATTTTGGAAAGGATTGGATCCCACTTTCTAGGAACAGACTAACAAGTAGGAAGTGAGTGCCTTCCTGATACTCCTGATGCTGCTGGAGGATACAGCTCAGGAAGCTGACAAAGGCACAGCTGACAAAGGTCATTTCAAACAATGCTTTTATGCTCCTTCTCCGTCCCTCCCCCAAAGCACTGGGATTGGAAGGAACCTCAAGGAAGGATCACAGTCACTGGCCAGCTACACATGTCAATATCAGAGCATTCCTTCCCCCCACCTTCTCCCTCCCTCTCCTTAGTTTGTATTTCCCTGCCAGCCCAGCCTCAAAACTCAAAACTCTTCAAAATTTTTAAAATGTTTTGAGTGCCTTCATTTTGTTTCAAAGCTGTTTTGAAGCCTTGCATTTTGTTTCATTTCATTTTTGATGTTTCAAGCTCAGAACACCTTCAGAACAAAACATCCATTGAAATTTTGCACAGCCCTAATGAAAATGTCACTTTATGTGGCTTAATGGCATCATCTAGTACATATGCAGGAATTTTGGGGGTTTTAAATGAATTTGCATCATTGCAAACTAAGCTACGTTCTGATGTAGTTTAGTTCATAATAATGCATTGCAGTTATTAGTCATCTCACCCCCTGGCCACAGGAGAGGTGGACAGGCTCTACAGAAAGAAAGGATCTGGCCACTTGCTGCTTTTGCTTTCAGCAGGAGCCTGCTGAGGGCAGATGCAGCAAGGGGCTCAATCCTTTTTTTCTTTTTTTCTGGCGGAGCCTGCCTGCCTCTCCCACAGCTGGGGAAGGAGCTGCCAGCAGGCCACACTGTCCCTGAGTTGGGGGACCCAGGTCCCTCCCTCCACAATGGTGTGCCCCTGGGGGCCCAGGTGGGCTGCCAGGTGCCTGCCCCAGCTTGGGGTCGGGGAAGAGTTGGATTGGGCCAGGTGCTGCCTCCAAGCTGGGCAGCATCTGGTCCATTACCAGTCTGCCTGGGTGGCCATGGGGGTGCTGCTGTGGAGGGAAGGACTGGGGCCCCCTGAAGCTCAGGGGCTACTCAGCCCACTGGCAGCTTGCTCCCTGGCTGTGGGCAGGCTCTGCCACAAACCCCACCCCCCAAAAAAACCCCAAAGGATCAGGCTCCTTGCCATAACAGTGATGGAAACACCTACATTGAAATGTGGGTTTCAATTCAAAACCCACAGTTTCAATTTAGGGGCCACTGAATGCAACCCTAAGGACTGAACTCTCATCACAAGTATAAGCACCCTATAATTAGATACCAACATTTCCATACATATCAAAACATCCAAAACATCATGATACACTGGTACCATGACAGTCTTTTACTGTAAATGCTCTTTTTAAGCAGTTTTCAAAACCCTCTTTGAGTATATTTAATTATGAAATCTAATTGCAAGAGACAGCAACAGTAGTGTTTTATAAACTTTATACACTTTATCTTCCACCAGGCCTTCTACCATGCAAAAAAAACAACAAAAAACGAAATGAAAATGACTTTTTCAGTATTTGTTTATTCTCTTATCATAAGAAAAGATTACCAATAATTTTAGTGTTGTATGTAACTCCTTAAATTTGGCAGAGAGAAAGTTATCATGTTCACATCTGTTCTTGCTCTTAATATTTTCTAAAAAATTAATTTAGTCTTCATCTTAAACACTACAGATTGGAGGTTCCCAAAAAGGTAAGGGGTCTCTGTAGCCAGAGATGCTATGTTAGTATGGAAACATGAGCTGTGTCCAGACAAGCACGGATGTTCAGTATGAGGCACCACAGACCCATCTGCCTTTGGTGCCTGCCACTTTAAGAGGCTTGAATAGGCTGTGGAGCAGCCACCAGGTGCAGTGTGGCTTAATGAGGTGCTCATATGTCCACAAGAGGGTTCCTGGATTGGAGGATGGTGCTGGGCAGCTTCAGTATAAATCCAGGCCCTCAGAACTAAGCAGGCAGTTGCTGCAGGGAGTCAGAGGAGTAATATTACATGCCTGGAGCTGCTGCTCCCAGAACACCTGGAGGTCAAGGGTAGGAACTATGGGGATGGAGGATGTTCCTGGTCCTGGGGAATGACCTAAAACTACATCTTGCTAGGGTTGGATGGCGTGATGGGGTGGTCCCCAGGAAATACTACACTGACCAGATAGGTTACCCCGCAGAGGGAACAGGTGAGGGGTCCAGGCATTGTCATCAGAGGCCTGAAACCAAGGGGTATAAGGCCAAAAGCCCCAGCGAGGGGGTGGAGTAGTGGGCCTAGTAAAAAGGCATGTAAGAAAGCAGTAGAGTAGGGAAGGGCATGCAAGAAGGTTGCATAGAGTAGGGCTTGTATGGGTGGGGCTGAAGGACTGTGTATGGGCCGCGTGCAGTAGAGTCCTCATGGGCAGGCCTGAAGGACTGCACATAGGCCGGCCTTGGTGATTGAGTGAACTGGGTTTGGAGGGGCCCGAGAAGGCAGACCCATATCTGAGAGTGAGGTTGAGCAGCTCAATAACCTGTCCAGAGAAACCCTCGACTGGTCAATGCTGGGGCCAGAACCAGAACAGTCAAAGGATCAGAGCGCCCACCACAAGGGACACCCAGAGCCAGGGGCCTGGGGTTCCGACTGGCCTAGAGGTGAGGCCAGGTTCTGTGTGGCCAAAGGTCCCAGAGGGGCCACTGCTGAGAGGGAGAAGGGCTTATGAAGCTTTTCAGCCCAGAAGGAGGGTGGAGTAGACTGCCTGAGAAGGAGGGATCCAGGTGGGATTCAAATGCCAGGCAGGCAGAGAAGGAGGTCCACTGTGGGACCAGTGCTATATAGTGATGCCATCTGCAAGGCATGGGACACAGTATAAGGGAAGGTTCAGAGCTGTGTATTATGCCCTTGGCATCGGGCATTAAATGGGCAGCCTCCTGCCTTGCAAACATCTATTTTGATTACATCAAAGGTGAGGCAGGTGGGCAGACTGCCCTAGAGAGGTGGGTGGGCCAATGATTAGACCAACCATGAGACAGCCCCCTGTCACAGGCACCGCACACCACACATACAGGCATTCCCCACACTGCTACCTTGCAGCACTGGAGGGGGGTAATTGACCCTGGGAGATCTAGGGGTCAAAAAGATCCGTGCCTTAAAAAAGCAGGTGGTGCATGTGGTGGCAGCATGTGCCACCCAAAACTGGAGCCTGGCCTGCTGGATCCATATCACAGCTGCTGGCCAGGCTCCCAGCTGTAGGAATGGTGTAGCTACATCTCCTCACAGCCCCACAAGACCTCAGGTAAGGCTGCTGCAGCCAGCACAGTGCTGGCCCCAGTCTCCCCTACCCCACCTAGGGTAACCTGACATATGCCAGAGTGCACATGGCATAGGCATTCCCCTTATGCTGTTCCCCTTGTGCTACTTGCGCTGGGGACAAGTAGCAGCAGCACAAGGTGTGTTGTTGCTTCTTATCCCTAGGGAAACAAATGGCTGTGCTTGTCTGGATCTGGCCATATGATTTCTGCACCAGATCTTAAAAATGTATTTTAGTAAATATGAATTCCATCATATAAGAAGCAACCTGTCTACTTCAAAATTCACTGATTTAATGGAAGCACTACCAATGACTTCAGTGGATCTTGGATCAAACTGGCCAGATCTAATGGCTTGCCATGTAGTGATCACAGAGAACTAACCAAAACTTTACTTGTGGAACAGTAGACAACCTCTGAAGACCCTTTGTCTGTCTGTCTCTAACTAGCCCAACTGGGGGACCATCTCCCAGTTCTCAACTTCTGTAGTCTTCTAAGTAAAAGGAGCATCTCTAAACTATAACTTCTACCACCACAATTCCCATTCAAGACTCTTCTCCCAAAGTGGCTTGCACCCATGCTTTGATACATCTGGACACTGTGAATCCCAGTATTGGATTTGACTTTAAAACTAAGTAGAACCCTGATGCTAATATCTTTAAAATGCAACTCCTCCTGTTCCTCATGCTCAGAGAACTGGCTCCATTTTTTTGGGGAATGGGAATGAAGAATAAATCTCATGTGCACTGCAATCATGTAATACTGTTGTGCTGCACACTTTGAGTTGTTCTCAAAGTTTTTAAATAGGTTAGACAAATACTTTTCTAAGATGATTTGTAAAGAAATGATACTGTCTGGAACAAGGGGTTGGATTAGATCAGGATGCTCTACCTCTATCCTGTGGGCCAAATACAGCCCACGGAGCCATAGGTGTCTGGCATAAGGGGCTCCCCATAGATCAGGAAATTCAGCAGCAGGGGAGTGGTGGCAATAAATATGGACATCCTCCCCCACTGTCAAATTCCCAAACCCCGAGCCCCACTGCAGCAGGTTGGGGCCAGGTCATGCCCTTCTCCCCCCCTGCCCAGTGGCTGGATGAGGCCAGGTCATGCCTCTCCCCCAGGCTAGATGGGGCTGGACTATGCCCCCTTCTGCCCTGGGACTGGGTTGGGGCCAGCTCATGCCCCTTCCCCTCCCTGCAGGGCCTGGTCAAGCGCTCTTTCTCCCAAGGGGCTGGGTTGAGGTTGGGCCACAACCCCTTTTCACTGTGGAGCTAGGCCATGTCCCCTCCCTACCCCCCATGGGGCCAGGTTTGAGTTGGGATACCTCCTGTTCTGCCATGATTGCCCAATCTGGATTGGGACCACCAGCCAGATCCAGCCTGCAGACAGCCTGGGCATTGCCCATCATCCTACCAGCCAAAAAAGTTGAGCACCACTGGACTAGATGACTCCTGAGGTCTCTTCCAGTCCCACTTTTCTATGATTCCAGGGATCAGTTCTAGAGTAACATTTAAATTTGTACATGTCTGATAATTGGGGACAAATGAAGGGATTAGTGAGTCCTTTTACATTACATCAAGAGACAAGACAGGAGGAAACCAAAGGGACAGTATAGTTATTACTCTCACTTTTAATGCTTTTGCAATGCTGATTATGTTCATTGATTCCTGTTTTTATTCTTGAGAAAAGTAGTGGTTGAAAAATCATCACTGTTTGAAAATATTTATTTGGGTCAACTCAGTGTGTTGTAGTATGAATATCCACATTTTACCTTGACTATGCAGTTTTATAAAATACTTATGGTATCTGATAATTGGGAACAAGCAAAGGGGTTAGTGAGTCCCCTTGTATTGTATCAAGGGACAAGGCAGGAGGAAAACCAAGGGGCAATAGAGTTATCAAGTGCCCCTGGACCACCATACTTCTAATGTAAACAAAGGGTTTATGTTTGTTGGTATAAAGCCTTACATAAAGGCTTTATATATCTGCAAGTCCCCAGTGAGTTTGGCATCAGTTTCTAACAGTGCAAGAATTCTTGTTTTCATTGTTCTTTTGAATGAATTGTTGACAGGTGACAACTTGGGCATCAGTGGTGTCACTGTAATTTTAACAGGGCTAAATATAAAGCAGAATTTGACTCGGCAGTCTTTTAATGCATTGTTTATCATTTTGACATTGCTTTCCACCAACTTGCTTGTGCGAATGAATAGGAATTAGAAGTGACAAGACTAAACCCGCACTTTACCGCAGACTGTTTAAACTCTTGCCCGTTAAACTGTGATTCATAGTCCGATATTATTGTCAGGTATGCTGGGGCTTATTAAAATTGCTTTGCTGTTCATAATGGTCTGTTTAGCTAGAGTACCTCCCAGTGAGAGTAAGAGTCCAGTGCACATGTCTCATTTTTTTTCTCACACAAATATAAACATCTTACAGGTATTTTGGTCTTATGTCTACTATGCTACCATCATGGGCTATTGCACTTGGCTCAGCCTATATTTTGACATATGCTATGAGTCTTAACATGTTTCTCAATGTCACTGATCACTTGCAACTGTATAAAACTTTTCTGGTTCTTTTCTTCTACTTCAAGTCCTAAATGACTTTTAATACATTTTTCTTTAACTGCTTAGAAGTTCCATCCTAGCATCTTGAAACAAAATTGTTTCTTGTACTCGCACACCCCTCTTAAATTAATAATAGCTGATGGGGGGGGGGAAATATGGTTTTACCTAATCTATGCTATCTTTTGCAAAGTCTCATCCTTAACGCTAGCTCTGATAAACACAGTCAACATTTCATGTGAGACTGAACAAGTTATTCTATTTTTTAAATAAAATTAATGTGTACCTTATCTAGCTCTGGATGTGAGCCATTGAACTTTTACAAAATGCTCTCTTTACAGCATGTATACAATCACAAATGTCTCCCAGGCTGGTATTCAATTTATGAATATAGTGAGTTTCAGCTAATATAAACCTTTCATTAACATAAAGACATGAAACTTTTTACTCCTGTGAACTAAAGTCCAAGACTGTCTTTATTTGAGTGTGCTGACACCTAACTTTTTTGTTAGTGTCTCTGAAACCTGAGCTATTTGTTGGTCTGTAATACTGTCTATACTGTTGTAGAAGGACTGTGTCAAAACACGCCCATTAAAGGTCTCCATGAACAACTTTATTACTGTATTGTCATAGAACTAGAAGGCTGCATTTTCTTTAATGAACTCTTTCAGGCTCTTGAGCTCCTCATTAAATACTTATAACCAGTTACTCAGAGAGGTGGTGGAAGCTGTACCCCTAAAGGTTTTCAAAAAAAGCTAGACAGAGCTTTGGCTGGGATGATCTAGTTGTGGATGGTCCAGCTTTAAGCAGGGGTTTGGACTAGATGACCTCCCGAGGTCCCTTCCAACCCTTACTTTGTATGATTCTGTGATATCCAAATGACTGAATCTTTTTTCACAGGACTGATCTTGGGCCATTTCAAGTAGTAAAGGTACAATGTTCCCTATTTCATAAATATTTCCATAAATGTAATCATTTCAAGGAACTGTTGTACCCTTTCCTTTTTTGGTAGGTCAAGCTGGTTGTTTGGCCTCAAACTTACTATATTTTACCTGTAGTCCCTATTAGGGCTGTGCGAAATGGCACCGTTCCATTTTGCCATGAGTTTTGATGGTTCAACAGAACAGCGTTCCGTTTTGAATTTCATTTTGAGTCGAAACAGCTGTTCCATTCCATTCCGTTGAAACAGAAAGCCTCTTTCAATGTTTTGCTGGGGATGGGGATACAGCACAGCTGGGCTGACTTCCCATCCCCAGCACTAGATTGTGCCAGGGTGGTAGGCAGCTCAGCTGGGCTGCTTTCCCATCCCAGTGCTAGATTGCGCTAGGGGCAGTGATTTTTTTTCTTCCCCCCCCCCTCCCCCCCAACACTTTTGAGATGTTTTGACTAGCCTCATTCTGTTTCGAGGCTATTTCAACAGCCTCTGTTTTGTTCCGATTTTGCTGTTTCGACCTTCCCTGGTGGTGACAGAGGGCAGAAAGACAGGGAGGTATAGGAATCTTTCTTTGTTTAGCAGTGAAGCTTATAGTTCCAAAATCAGCTGAAACTGAGCAGCTTCCATGTTTCAGGGATGCATTTGGTAGCCCTATTGGTCTGAGACAAAAAAATGCAAAAATCTAGAACTTTTGGTTCAGAGTTGATATCTTTGTATTAAACCAACACCTCTCTGCCTTTTTATCTCAGACCAACGCACATCACTGACTCTTCAGTTTTCATCTTCAAGACCCCAAGTTGGCCATGGCCATAAGGGTGCAAACTCCCCATGAGGTGAGATGCCCAATAAAGA
Source organism: Alligator mississippiensis (assembly GCF_030867095.1). NCBI lineage: Eukaryota > Metazoa > Chordata > Crocodylia > Alligatoridae > Alligator > Alligator mississippiensis. Next base: position 80,751,003 of record NC_081828.1, on the reverse strand, counting down.
ACAGCTAAAGTTCAGGGATTAAAAACCGAACTTTAATAATCAGGGAAACACACTACCACAGAAATAGGGAAGGCAGAACATAAAATAAAGGTTTAACACACACTAACTCCTAACAGTTTTTGCTTTCACACCACGCATTGCTTACTTCTCATTCTCTGGTTAGTTCCAGTGGCAGGCAGAAATCATCTCTGTCTGTTCAGCAATATTCTCTCAAGGTCTCAGCTTCTCTGCTGACCTTCAGGACATTGCCTCTGCCCCACTGCTCCAGCCTTTTCAGCTGTAGCCCCAAAGAAGCAGACTCCCTCTATCTCCACTCTCTGGGGCTTCACAACAGCTGCTTTCTGTGGACTCCAACAGGCTGCAGGCTGGCAGGCAGGCTCACACAGGCCTGCACACATGCATGTGCATACCCTGCTTATAGTTTCTCCCCCTCAGCTTCTACAACGAGCTGGCATTCTCAGGAAAGGAGTCCTTCCAGCAACATCCAGAGGGTGAGTGCAATGAGCCAGGGCACACCCAGCCCTTCTGCAATCCACCATTAACTCTTTTCCCAGCAGAACAAAACCCGTCTCCACTCCAAAAAGTGACTTTCAACATACAACAACAAACCAAGAAAGACAGCTCCATAATCATCAAAATAACAAACGCTATTTACTCAATGAGACCATCTAGCCATGGGTCCATCTAGCCCAGCATCCTGTCTCACCCAGTGGCAGAGTACAGATGCCGATGGGGAGGGTTAACTGGACATGTCCAGTATCTACCACCCCCTACTCCTCTCCTATTGCAGCATTCAGAGGTTTAGGGACTTCAGATTTTGTGTCTGCACCCCTGTCTGCCATGTTCAATACCTACTGATGGACCTTTCATCCAAGAAGTATCCATTCCTCTTTTGGACTGGGTTAAGCTACCAATGTCTACAACATCTTATGCCAATGAGCTCCACAAGTTAATTGCACACTGTGTGAAAAAGAACTCCCTTTGTTACTTTTAAACCTTGTTACTTTTAAACAGTTAGAGTGGAGCTAACCTACCGAATGGATGGTAAACTGTTTAATCTCAGCTGACTCCAAGACAAAACCAAGACCACCCCAACCTCCGTCATTGAGCTCCAGTATGCTGATGATGCTGTAGTGTATGCTCACTAAAACAGACCTTCAGGCAATCGTTGACTTCTTTACCAAGGCATACAAGAAAATGGGACTGATGCTTAGCATTTAGAAGACAAAGGTCCTCCACCAATAAGACCTTAATGATCAGTCCCCTTAATGATCAGTCCCCAGCTCTGGTAATTCAGATTCACAGTGAGACTTAAAAATGTTGAGTACTTCCTGTACCTTGGAAGCCATCTCTTACAGAAGGCTGACATTGACAAAAAAATCCAACGTTGCCTCAAATGTGAAAGTGCAGCTTTCAGATGCCTGATGAAATAGGTGTTCAAAGATCATGATTTCAGATCCAAAACCAATTTCATGGTTTATCAAGCTGTTGTAATCCCCACCTTATTGTACAGGGCTGAGACTGGGACAATGTACAGGAGACACCTCAAGTCTCTGGAGAAGTACCATCAAGTGCTGCCTGCAGAAGATCCTTTGAAACCAGATGTACCAACATTAGCGTCCTCTTGCATGGAAGCACCACAAGCATCGAGGCAATGATTATCTGACATCAACTTTACTGGGTCAGTCAAATCATCCAGCTGTCTAACTCCAGACTCCTGAAGCAAGTTCTATTCTCCCAGCTCAGTTAAGACATATTTTCAAGAGGAGGGCAGAGAAAGTGGCCCAAGAATGTCCTCAAGGCTAACTTGAAAAAATGCAACAACATTAATATCAACTCATGGGAGACAAATGGAGGGGTCTGGATCCAGCATGCTAGGAACCCCATGGTTCAGATCTGGCCCAGAGAAACCACAGTTTGAGGCTCCCTGCTTAAGACTGTGTTGTAAAACAGAAATACAGCATGTGATGGAAGAGAATGGCTCTGCAGCCTTTACAATGTCCTTGCTCCTGCCATGAGGTTATTTAAACTATTCGTAGTTGCTTAGCAACATAAGAATATTGCATCCAGGAGCACTTCAGACTCTTTCACTGTGTCCATAAGCTCAGTCCTAAAATCTGTCATGTGCTGGCTGGGAGCCAGAAGGACATTCTAGGTATTAACATGCATAGGGCCATACTGACCATCTCAACACAATGGTTTAGCATCTCTACATTCAGCACTGTTACAAGCAGCTTTAGAAATGGAGCATATTTTACCAGACAAGGTAGGTATCGGTCTAATTATAGTCTTGTGTTTAGGCCTGTTCAGGCTCACTAGCAGGGTACGGGAGTCCCTCAAGGGAAGACAAAACAAACCTTGTAGTCTAAAAGTCTTGGGTTTTATGATTATTCAGGCTGAAATACTAGCAGTGCTGACTTGATCCCTGATCTTTTTGTTAAGTCTGGAAAAAGTTTGGAAAAGGATAATCCTTCCTCAGGGACAGGGCTGGACCACACAACCTCCAGAAGTCTCTTCCATCCCTACTTGTCTATGATTCTATGAAACATCTTTCTGCAGTGCCTGAGTATTAAATATTACACAACACTTGGGTAAAAGCAAGAATTGGCCTTAGTATACTTTGTCAAAATTCTGCACATTGTATGACAAACTCTGTGCATATTTTCCATGTCAAAGGTAGATGCCATGTTATAGACCTAAGCCCCAGCTGCAAGAATCAAACCATAATGACAGAATCTTTTCTTTCATAGAAAAAAGAAGATTGCCATCCTGACCAGACAGTTCAGAGAAGTCCATCTGAGTCTGCTGACAGCCTGAAACAAATAGCTCTGAGAGGCATGAATGGCCACAAGCACTCCAAAAAGTTGATATTACCATGAACTACTGCTCTGGGATCATGGCAACAAGAACAGCCTATCAGAGGACTTTATGTTGGGCAGAAGAGAGCAGTGGACCTGGCTTGTTCACTCACCTAGATGTACCGCATTTATTCAGGTGTGCATGCATGGCCCCCCCTGTTCTATGCAGCCAGTTTTTGCCACACTAGCTGCAGAGGTCTCCACCCACTCCCACTTTCAGTGGTATAACAAGCAGAGTTGGCACCCAGGGCAAACTCTGCTGAGAGGGGATAGTGCGGGGGTTTCTAGAGCAGAGGAAAAGCATGTGGGCTCCAAAGCGGGGAGTGGTGGGGCAGCAGGAACTCCTAAATAATCCCTGGCTGAGGTACTGCTACCATCACCATGCACTCTGCCTGCCTTGGCTGTTGTGCTCAAAGTGGCAGCAACATGGACGACTGGTTCCTCCCAAGTCTGAGGGATGGGAACCAGATTGCCATTGGGGGGGGCGGGGTCCCCCAGTGGGCCGATCACTGACTGGGGGGGGGGTCCCCCAGCAGCCAATTGATGACTGGAGGGGAGTCCCCTAGTCCCTCAGCAGCCTGGCGAAACCGGAAGTCCACTTCTGGTTTCACAGTTGGTGCTTCCAGGGAGTGCATGGTCGATCTCAGAGGGTGCATGTGCACCCCTTATGCATCGCCAATGGGCAGCAAGCAAGGATGCTGCCAGGACACCAACTCTACAAGGGGTGGGGGGAGATTCCAGTGCACCTGGTAACCTGACATCTGGGGTGGGTGCGCCTCCCACTCACCCCTAGTTATGCTACTACTCATTTGCTATAACCCCATTCTAATTGTAGGCTGCCTATAGATGTGTTTGTTCATGTTCTAATTAGAATGCTCCAGTGTTGCCTCACCATCACATGTATTAAGCTGCCTCCCCCCGCCCCACATTTCAAAATGGCCACGGGGGCACTTTAAATAAACTTCATTGAATAAGCTTTATTTAAAGTGCCCCTGCAGCCATTTTGAAATGTGGGGGGGGGGGCGGGGAGGGCAGTGATTAATATATGTGATGGTGAGCAGTTTTATTAGAGCATCTGTTTGGGAACTGCTCTAATTAACCTTCCCCGCCCCCATCTCTGAGCACATATATTGGCAGCCTTAAAGTCTGTTTGCTAGGTCCCTCCCCTCTTGCCAGAGTCAATGTCTCTCCCCCATGTCTTCCAGCTGCCCTCTGTCATCTGCTATCTTGATCCTAGACACATGGTATTCCACCTTGTCCCACTCCAATAGTAATTAGCAACATTTAGAATCTGTTACGTATTCAGAGTCATTTAGACCCATAGATATCCAGATAAATCCAACCATTCTGGCGTTGTCTATTATACTATTTCTTTCCTGAATTATTTTTGAATTGTTTGGACCATCTCTTTTCCTTCTTCATTTTCAAAATGCCGCTTAAGCCATTATCATTTGAAATAATCATACAGCAGCTTCTGTAATTTGTTTATTGATTTTGAACATGTCAGTTGTAGTCAGCAGTATTTATCAATTCTGTGTGAAATACATAACCTTAGAGCTTGGATTAGGGCCACAGAACATTGAAAGGGTTTTGTTTTTAAACGTTGGGTATGTAGTTCTCAACCCACAATGTGCCAAAGAGAAGGGCAAGGCTTTTATACTGTATATCAGATTATTCCAGCAAAAAAAAGGAAAATGCTATCAAGAGGAAGCTTTAGGTTTCTAGGTGCATTTTGAATTGTACAGGTTTACTTTCCATTTCTGAAACATCACTCTTTTTACATTTGTGGTCAATCTTTTGAAATTTGAAATAGATATAGCATAAATACGTCACACCACTAGTTTAGCTGGACATGCTCCACAGTGAACCATAATTGAAGCCCTTTGAAAATTGTTACAACACAGCGAATGAGTGCAAGGATGTTAGAAACACTGCTTGGAGCTGTTGAAGAATTTGACTGGATTCTTGCGTTCTAAGATTCAATAATATCCATTTAGCCAGCAGCGAAAAATAGAAAACGAGTTCTACATGTGTTCTACTCTCCTGACGTTACCTGATGTAAGAGGTAGAGGGGTATAAACTGTAGGGGAGAAATGTTATACAATGTAACTCCCTTTGTATGTATAGCGACTAGGGCTATGTGACGCTTCAGTCACTGATTCGATTTGGCCCAATTCAGCAGCCAAATCTCTGAATCCGAATCGAGTCAGGAGACCCTTTAATCTCTCCAAATTGAATCAGAACCCTGCAAATCCATTTGGAGAGGTTCAGAGAGATTTGATGATTCGAACATAGACACTGCTTTAAATGTTTTTTCTACATACCTCAAAGTACCAGGTGGCTCGAGAATGCTGAGATGCTGGGGCAGATGGAGCATCCCATGGGAGCACGGGGTTGTGGACCAGTGGACCCAGAAATGGCTCACTGACTGGTGCCTCCTGGGTCTTTTATCTGCATATCCCTACAGGGGCAGGAAGATATTGCTCCCTTTCCCAGTGTTTAATATATAATGTTGTGTTCTGCTGTTTAAATCTATCCTATCCTGGGGGGGGACCTGGGGTCCTGCCATGGCTGAACACTGAGCCAGTGGGGCACGGCGGGGAGGGTGGTCCGCCACCGAGCATGCGGAGGGCCCCCCTGTGCTCCCGTGGGACACTGCATCTGTCCCATCATTGCAGTATTCATGAGCCATGCCTGGTACCTTGAAGTATGTAGAAAAAACACTTAAAACTGTCTATGGCTGAATTGCTGATTCTCTGATCAGCATTGAATCCAAATCAATGAATTGAATCGCTGATCCCAATTTGGACCGAATCCGAATCAAATACAGCATGTTTTACAAACCCGTAATAGCCACCAAAGGTCACTCTGCAGAAGTGACAGATCCAGAGTCCCAAAAGGGGATACTGAACTTGCTAGATGAGAAGAATCAAAAAAGTACTTTACTTATAAAACATGAGCATCTTGCAAATCTAAGCTATGCCTCAAGTAAGACCATAATTCAATGTTTTGAGCAGCAAAAATTACAACTGTGTGCTTGGTGATCCTACTGAGGGAATGAATTGAATGGAGCCACTGAAGGAGGAGGCAGAGGTTGAAAAGCCTGGAAGTTGCAAATGCTTGAGGAGTGGGAGGCTGGGAAGTGTGGAGGTGGGAAAGAGGGTGGGGGCAGTTAGTGCTCCAGTGATCTTGTTGAGGATCTATGGGGGTTGTCTTCATTTCCTGTCACATCATGGCCCTCGCCAATTATGAAATGTAAGGGCACGTCCACACAAGCGCAGTCATGTGGTATGTGGCACTGTAAACACATTTGTAGTGCCACATACCGCATAGTGTGGAGTTCTCCATGCTGCTAGTGCATGCTGCCCTGGATATGCCCTGGATATCCAGGGGTCAAAAAAACCCCAACAAAACCACAGAAAAAAACCCCAAAACAGCGCATGCTTAGGTAGCATGTGCTGCTAAAAAGTGGAACCAGGCTGCTCGGAGCCACACTGCAGCTGCTGGCCAGGCTCTGCCCAACAGGATGACACAGGCTGCAGCTCCAGGAGACCCCCAGAACCGCAGGTAAGGCAGCTGAGGCCAGAACAGTGTGGGCTGCAGCCTCCTCTATGCTACCCAGGGCAACTTGCTGTGTGCCAAAGCATGTGTGGCACAGGCGTTCCGCGGGGACAAGAAGTGGCAATGCAAGGTGTGCCGCCGCTACTTGTCCCTGGGGAACCAAACGTCCATGAACATCTGGACGCACCCTCAGAGTCTGAAGTTCCCGGGGAAGGATGTGATGAAACTGAATCAAGAGGGGCAAAAGACTTTGAGATATAAATTCTCCCATTCAGTATGCATGTATGGATGGATGGCTCTCACATGGATGGCTCTCATGTACTCAAAAACAGGACCAAAAAAAGAGCTCTGAGGAGTGGAGGCTGCTGCCCAGGAGGTGATGACATGGCTGAGTTTGATGAAGCATTTCCCATGTGGCAAACAATGAGTACAGTGTTAATCATGCAAGGCCTGAGGTGTTTTCCTGAACCTCCTATACATGGCAGCCTGTCAGCTAAAAGGAATGAAATGAGAGAGGCAATATAGTTCCAATAAACTATAGTCAACGTTAATTACCAGACCAATCCCAGGGACAACTGACAGTCAATGTCTTCCAAGACTAGCATGAACCAAGCCTGGGATATCTCAACTGCATGACACTTTTTCACACTGAGAGGCCAATAACCAAATGTTCTAAGTGGAATGCACGTCACTGCTCCAGAAACAGGCTGAGCATTCATCTTATGACAGGCATTCCAGAAACAGCCATGTTGCAGCTCTATGTAGATTTACCCAGTGCCTGTTCCTTTTTCAAAATTTTCCCACTAGAAGGTAAACTAAATAATATCTGAGTTTATGCCATAGTCAAATTTCCAAACCATTATGCAGGAATGACACAAAAAATAGACACCATCAGTTCATTCATTCCTAATGTGAATTATTCTTTTTCTCCAATACACTATAAATAACCTTTGTAACTTTTCCAAATTCAAATGTTACCAACAATTCCATTATAAAGCCCTGAAAGGACTCTAGATGTGTTCTCCTACAAAATGAATGCCTGGATCTCCATCAGAGTAGTAGTTTGACTCTTAAATATTTCATGAGCATGAAGAAGAACCCATCTCCACCCCACCACTCCCCTGCTCACCCTTATTACACACAGATTATGACTCCATTTTTTGAAATGTCCTTGGAGGGCAAGTACTTTGAGGGAACCAGTGTCAAAGATCTCTGGATTAGGGGTGTCAAACTCATCTGGCCTTGCAGGCTAGATGAGTAGCCCAGGACTTGTCTATGGGCTGGATAAACAGCTCAGGGCCAGTCCCACAAGCTTTCTCCCACTCTTCACCAGATGTCAGATTCTGGTTAGTCCAGGATTGCATTGCACATGGCACCTGCTCTGGTTGGATTGAAACACAAATGGGACATGGTGCCTTCACCAGATGGTCTGGGACAGAGGCCACATGTAGCGATGGGGTCAGCACTGGCGACCAGATAATGTGGCTCCACAGGCCAGATCTGGTCTACAGGCTGTCTTTGACACTGCTGCTTTAGAGGAACCTATTGTTATTGGTGGCGGAGTGAGAGAAGAAACGTGGCCTAAAGTATATGTGGAAGGAGATCAAGTCTCTCTTCAAATATACCTTAACCCTTTGAAGATGTCCTGGGAGCCTACCTACTTCCTTGTGAGATTTCTGCTGTCCAAATAGATATGGAGGATAGCGAAATATTATTTCAAACATTGATTTTTCTGCTCTGAGATATTCTTCAGGCTTTTATGTACATGATGGGGCTGTCAGTAGATATATTCTCTAAAGTGTGATTGATTTATATTAATTCTCACTTTAGGAAATCAGTTTATTTGTTTCAGACCAGCAGTAGCATTGCCAGTATAATGTACAAAATGGCCCTTGCAAGTTTAAAACTGATAATCTTACTTCAGGGTTCCATAAATAAAATACTTCAGCTGCTTTAACTAGAAAGGATGGTCTCAACTGCACAGTTGGCAAACACTGAATTCTATATCACAAGCTCCCACTTGCTCTGGGGATTTTTCCATCACTGGGTCTCTCTCAACTCTTGTATTCTGTTCAAACATAGAGTAATTTACAAAAGCCTTATGCCCTGAAGCAGTGTGAATATTTAGCACTACTGAATTTAGCACTACTGAATTTAAGTTAATAGACTTTGGGTTATCACAAACTTGTGTCCACTGCCTAGATCACTATAGGATTCTGTAAGCAATTGCAGATGCGGAGAAAAATGGTTCACAAAGGGCTGGCAACAGCAATGCTGCAAAGAGGTGGAGAAAAAAAATGCCTGAACTATGTCTATGCATACCCAATGACTGGATTATTTCTACTGAATGGGATTCAAGGCGAGTTGTTTTGTTTTATTTTTTTCTACATTTTTAAACCAATATTTTAAAAGTTATTTCTTGCCATGGAAATTAAACCAAATTAGAAATAACTTGTTTCTGAGAGATTCAGGGCAGGAAAATAAACTATTTTTAGTTAAAAGAAGAATCTCCTAGAGTAGTTATCCATACCACAAGCCAAATCTGAACAAAACTTTGAGAGTGAATAGTGTGTTTCAAGGGAGACCATCAATTTAAAAATAAAACATCTGAAAAAAAATTCTTACTATTCTTAAAATTAATACCCAACTTTGCTGTGACAGATTATAGAAAAAAAATGTTTTTTTTCAGGGATCAGAGAGGTTGTTTTTTGTCCAGTTGATAACACTGTGGACTCAAATCAAGATTTTATCAGCATCCCTGGAGCTCTCCACAACTTTCACCATTTCACTACAGTCAGCTTCCTCTGTTTGCATAGATACTTCACTTAGGGGAATTAAACAATTTTAAAATATCATCATAACACCATCCAAACTGAAAGTAGCAGGCCTTGAAATTAGTTCTAAGTATTTTATGGGCTTGATAAGATTTAAGTTGTCAGGTTCCTTTTAAGTCTTCCCCTCTTGTTTTTCATTTCATATGGTTTTGGAGAGAAAGATTGCAGCTACTGCCGAATGTTTGCAATTCCATGAGGAAGTCTGTTCCTGTGGAATTTTTGGCCTCATGAGATGCACATAATGTTGGCTGTCTATCTCACAGGACAGTGTAGTTTTATGATATTTCCAGTCCAATTTTACAGCATAAGAGGCACAGCTATGAGACAAATCTCATTCATTTTGGGGTAAGGCAAGTACAACATTCCCATTTATTAAGAGTATGTTCACCCTTTAGAGACAAGGATAAGTCCAGGTGAACAACTGGAATATAGGACTTGAGCGTGAATCCTTCTACGATATAAAGGGGCAAGTCATGCCTCTGTCTCTGCAAACCCAAAGGCAGAACTGGTGCAGCTCTGTTGTGCTGAGTGCAGAACGCCTTGCGAGCTCTGGTAACGGAGCACTTTACCTGCAACATGGAGCTGCAAGGCTTCACTTTGTGTCAGCAAATAAAGAATTGGACAGAGACCAAGCTAGGTAGGGCTGGACCAGCCACAGAGCATCTTTACAGACATACTGCAGGCTAGTGAAGGTGGTGTGTGGTGGGCAGGAAAACAGAGTTATTTACCAGTAACTGAAGTTCTTTAAAATGAATTGTTTTCAAGACCACTCATAAGTGCATCTCAATGCCATTTGCATGACTGGACACTTTTTTGCCTTAGAGTGTTCCCCTGGGTCTGACACAGAACTGAGGAACATATCTGGGAGAAAAAAACAAAGACTATATTCCCCTTCCTTTCTTTCCCCCTCTTGAATGGCTCACAGATAGCACAGATGTTAAGGGATCTGGGTCTCAGACCAGACAGACATCTTGCATGGTCATCTGAAACTGGGATTAGGCCACCACAAGATGAACCCTGGAGGCTGAACCATCCTGAGTATGGTCATCTTCCAATACTGCTACCCCTGCCTATTCAACAAAGACTGGGATGATTCAACCCAGGTAAGTGGAAGAAGGCCAGGCAGTTCAGTCTCTGTGGTAGAGTCAATATGGCATCACCATGGGAAGCCAGTGAATGGGGGTGAGGGGAAGGTACCAAGCAGTGCTGAGCTGAAGCTTGAAGGCTGTAGGCTGATCCTCAATAAAGAAATGTAGGAAAAAATAGGTCTCTGTACTTTGGCACCCTTTCTGGTTCAGGCAAGGTGCTTTCTGGCAGAAGCTGTTGAAAAGTGAATACTTTTGGTTATTCCTGAAGCATGAAAGCATCGGGAACTCCGAAGGAGGAGTTCTCCATCTCTAGGCAGGTGGTTGAAAGAAACAGAGGCACAGGAAGTGCGCACCACCCTTGCCCCCTTAATGAGGGGGCAAAAGGGACAGTAGGATTAAATCACACTCTATAGATACTTCTAGGGCCAAAAAAGCATCTGGTCAAAGCACAGGGTAGGAGAGTATGGGTAAACTGCTACTCAAAGGAGAAATTCTTCTTGTCTGTGCCCTACAAAGTAACACACAGCCTAGTACATGGACCATGCAATGCTGCCTAGGGTGAGTGCATATCGTGTAAGCTTAATTTTACCACTGTATCAAACTTTAAAAGTGCTTAAGTGAAAACAACTTAATTTTTCCAGTACAGTAAAATCTCTGTTATCTGCTACTTTATCAACTGGAATACTCTCTATTAACCGAAGTTTCTGGCTGGCTGGCCAGGCACGAGGGGAGGGGAGGGGAGGGAAGAGAAGGGGAGAGGGGCATGGGGGAAAGCTTGCACACAGCCACCACCCGCACTGAGTTACTTCAGATGATCAGAGTTTTTACATAATTGGCAATCCCCTTACCCCAGGGATGCCGGATAATAGAGATTTTACTGCATTTGGTTGCAAAGAATCCACTATACTATATGTCCCAGAGTACTGACTAAATAGCCTTCTCCAAACAATGTCATGGAAAAGGCAACTGGGAGACAATTATTGATGACCTAGAGAAAGTTAAGCTGGAAAATGTCACTATAAAAGACTCTCTTATCAAAGTACAGTTCTGATTCTTATATTATCAGCTTTGTTTGGAAAAAAAACTTGCTAGAATGAAGGATAGGGGAATACCAAATTCACCATCCTTCTGGTCAAGGAGTACAGTAGAGGCATAGTACAGCTGCATGTTTGCAGAGATACTGCATGAGATTGGTTTAGAAGGGTAGACTGAACTTTGCACAGGGAGCTATACCAAGTTTCTTAGATTCTTTGAACAACTTAGGCCTAATTACTAAGTATATTGTATTGATTTCCTAACAGCAAACATTTAAAAAATTTAAAAGAAAAACCAATGAAGAGAAAAAGGCATAGAATATAGCTTATAACTCAGTTTTTCTAATGCCTTGGCACGTGTGCCATTGCCTTAATCAATGAGCATTTATACCATTGGAGATATAATTTAAAGTTGTACTATATATATGTTGGCTTGCTAAACACCAACACCAGTCTCTGGCATTGTTACACGGTATTTCAAGTGCATGCCAATATGCCTTCCAGTTGCTACTGAAGCAGGGACCCAAATGCAGACTTGTTTTTGCAGAAACTGGACTTAAATAATGAGCAGCTGGGCCTAGCTTTCTTTTCCTAATGTAACTGGTAAAGTTCACAGGATAAAGTTCTTCCTGGAAACTGCCAAGAACACTGAAAATGCAGTGTTAGAGTTTTATGCTGCAAGAAAATAAGTAAACACTGAATAAATAAAGCACACAAAAAGCAAAAATGAGCACTGACTCACTTTCTAGGCAAAAGACTTTGGATGAACTGTTCAAATACAATAACATGACGATAGTTGGTCTAATAAAAGGTATCAGATTTACCCAAATAGTTGGTCTAATAAAAGATTATTGGATTTACTCAAATAGTTGGTCTAATAAAAGATATCAGATTTACCCAAAGAACCTTGTCTGCCACTCTGCTTAGACCAACGTGGCTACAACAACCAACACCCTTGGATGAAGTATGCTGTTTTTATAGGAGGTAATTCTAGTCTTTGTAGAATTTACCATACTTTTCAGCTATCACACAAAGTAGTAGGGAAGTAGCAAACTCCTATTCCCTTGGAGTTTCCACATGGTGTGAGCTCACTACAAACCGGCAGAGATCTGGTGGATTTTTTTCCCTTTCCCTGCAGCATGCTGGTGGTACAGTTATGTTAAGAGGTAGAGTCTCTACCTTAAGTCATTGGTCATATGGTGGGAGCCCAGGAGCCCCACAATGTATCCTGACTAATGCCTGATATGTGGAGGATGGGAGGGATTCATGAGACAACAACAGCTATTGAATGAGTAAGAAAAAACCTTTGATTTTATGGAGAACTAATACAGAATAGAACCTTCAGCTCTTCCTGATCCCCAGGGTTCCTCACCCAATACTACCCATTGTAAGGGACCATTCCTAAATTAAAATATATTATTTGCATATCCCTACAGGGTCAGGAAGATATTGCTCCCTTTCCCAGTGTTTAATGAATAATGTTGTGTCCTGCTATTTAAATCTATCCTTGTATCTTACATTCAGTTGTACAGCTTCCTCAAGCCACAGTTACTCCCTTGCTAATAGGCTGAAATATTCAGCTAAAAGTTCCCATTCCCATAAATGTCTTTCCAGCCCTTTGCCCCTGATCAGATGTGCACTTGACCCAGCCCACGATAATGGTAAGTGATAAGCTGTATATTGGTATGTGTTATAAAATGCCAGTGCTCAAATACTGCAGAAGGTACCTCCTACACAAGACTTTTCTGGCACCCTATACTACAGTATGAAGCCTGACAAACACTTAAGACAGTAGCATGACCTTCAGTGGCTATGCATAGGGATGCATGTGCATCCCCTGAGAACACTGGGGCACCCTCTGACAGCCAGCAGTCCCCACTTAGGCGATGGGCAGGGGGAGTGCCGGTGCCCCCCCATGAGTGCCGGCCAGGGAGTGGGCTCCAGGTCAGCACAATTGGCTGCAGCGGACCCCGCCACCCCCTGGGTCACTGACTGGCCGCTGAGGGGGCATGTGCCCCCCCTGACTCAGGAGGCACCAGTCGCCCATGATGACATTCATGACAACATGCTTGTTACTACTGTTGCTTAAATGATATTCCTTGTGTTGCAGGACCTGCAGGTGAGCCAAGGGGTTGCAATGGATATTTCAGGCTATTCTGGCAGAGCAAATACAGCACAACTCATTTCAGCAGCATGTGTACTAACATAAGATCTTAGTTTAGCTCAGAAACCTGATGTGACTTTCTATATTCAACTTATGCCTGCCTGGTAGCTGTGGAGCTGAATGCAGATGAAGGCAGCTATTATGATATTATACACTCATTCAAACTTTCTTATTTGTTTTCCCTCAAGAGGCCTCAAGAAAGAACTTTCTGCTGCCCAGCTGAGTAATTTAGGAAACATTCAGTTTATTGTTCTGAAGAATTACTACACAGCACCATGTACACTAATTGATTTAGAAAAGCAAATAACAGAACAATCTCGATTTAGTAAATTTGTTCCACAGGTGTTATTGGACACCCCAATTATTTGTACAGATTACCCAAATCAATTTTCTAACATAAATTGGCTCTGTGCTGTTTAGAAAAGCATTTTAACAGCTATGAAATCAGGCTCCGCTTTACATTAACAACTCACACAGCTGGTAACACCCTGCAGACATATTTTAAAGATAGGCAGTGGTTTGTTTAATTTTGATGGCAGTACAACTTGACAATGTCCAAATGTTCATTTTAGAACAGGAACAAGAATTAAGGCATCTACACTATCTGCATGAAACACTATGCTCTTTGCAGCCAAATTTATGGAAGTCAGCCTTTCTTTCTTGAAAAGGAATGGGAGGTAAGAGGCCATTCCTATCACCATTTATATGAGCACAGATGTGAACAGCAAGGTTTTGGTGCATATGTAATTACTGTTTAAGAGCATTCTTTTTTATGGCAACCGCATTGGCACATTATGAACAAAAACATAATCTGCTTACATATAGGAATCACACTAAGGTGACCAATAGGCAATGGAAGTCAATCATTAGGATTTTTTTCATTACAACCTAGGGTTCAGTAATGCAAAGTTTATGTCAGCAACCTAATGATAGCCATTCTGTATACAGAGATCCAAGGAAAAAGACAAATATTTACTTTCTGTGAACTTGTTGAGCTTATTATTTGGAGCAGGCAAACACTGCATAGCTTTGCTACTAATAAAATCCAGATGTTGATGGGAAAACTTTAATTTGTTTTAAAAAGAAGAAAAAGGATTTAAACCTAAGATAAATGGGAAACTACATAGTGCATCTAATTAGCAGCAACTCCCTTTCCCTAGAAGTATTTAAATAAGCCTTTTATTTTTTAAAGGTAGTATGAACTATGCAATGCCTCTTTGGTTGTTAAATTCTGCACATCACTTAGATGTACTTAGATATTCTGATACAATACAGTTGTAATGCAACTCCATTAGGTTACCAGAGCAACATCAGTCTCAGAGAAGTTCCACTCGCTTGCATTTTACCCTGCCTGACTCAGCATTAGTTTACTATTCCAAATCTGCCTCCAAAATTGGATAATGGAACACAGCTATGGAATATGCTGAGCACCTTGCACTTACCTATAGTAACCAATGCCACATATTAAATGTTAATTTAATGTAATGTTATATTAAATGTTAATTTAATATGATTTGACAGCCAAAAGCTTAGCTATGAGATAGTATCATGAATACAGGAAGAAACTCTATAAAAAGTGGAGATAAATAGCTCAAATGACAGTCACAGATATAAACAAGTTAGTTTCATTACTTTTCTTTAAGCCACTGACACCTCTCACCTAATTCTGTTTTGGTTGGATAGTGAAACAGGGATTCACTGTTCTGTCCAAAGGAGTCTCTTAATCACTAGAGATTGAATCGTCTCATTTATGCAGAATGTACAGTAAGGAAGTTCGGTGTTCCCCCATACTAGAAGGGCTAGGGTCACAGGAGAGAGCAGCAAAGGTGATGTCATGGTGGGGGTCTCCTATAAACCACCAGAGCAGGAGAAGTGGTGGATGAGGCTTTCTTCAAACAACTAGCGGAAGTTTCCCAATCACAGGCCCTGGTTCTCATGGGGGACTTCAATCACCCTGACATCTGCTGGAAGGATAATACAGCAGAGCACAGGCAATCCAGGAAATTTTTGGAGAGTGTTGGGGACAACTTTCTGGTGCAAGTGCTGGAGCGGCCAACTATGGGGCATCCTCTTCTCGACCTGCTGCTTACAAACAGGGAAGAATTGGTGGGGAATGTAGTAGTGAATGGCAACTTGGGCAGCACTGACCAAAGCACTGGGCCAAAGGACAATTGGAGTTGCAGCTAGCAAGGTATGTGAAGGTGTTGCAGAGCACTAAGGTGCCCTGCTCCTAGAGGGCGGAAACTGCTAGAGAAAAAGCCCTAGCAGGGTATAAGGAGCCCACCTGTGGGTTGCCCGGGGCAACCAGGAAGTCAGCTGACTGTAAGGGGCAGGGCCTGGCTCTTATAAAGCCCAGGAGCTGAGGCCAGAGGTAGTTCTCTGCCAGCAGCCAGAAGCTCCCTAAACCAGGATGCAAGAAGAAGCCTGACTGCAGGTACAGCGTAACCTGAGTAAAGGATGCCAGCTCTGGGATGTTTGAGCAATGTTGTTATAGCCAGGCGGCTTATGTTTAAGTTGTAGCCAAGAGGCTTGAGTTTATGTTGCTATTTATTACACCGGTGGTTTGGGTGAGGTATTAGGGGTTGGAGGAGGCCTCGTAGGGGACCCACAGTAGCGTGGGGACCCCAGTGCCAGTAAGGGCATGGTGTACGGGGTGCATAGACCCCAGCCCCAGGAGAGGGGCAGCATTCCTGAGAAGGCCCAGTGTGGCTGCGGAGAGCCCCAGGAAATGGGTGGCATTACTGAGAAGGCCCAGGGTGGGCCCCGGAGAAGGGGGCAGCAATGCGGTGGGCCCCGAGGGAGTGCGTAGCATTGTGGTGAACCCTGGAGAAAGGGGCAATATTACTAAGGAGGCCCCAGAGAGGGCGGCACTGCAGAGAAGCCCCTGAGAGAAGAGGGTGGCTTTACAGAGGAGCCCCGAGAGAGGGCAGCACGATAGGGAAGGCCCCAGAGGAGGGCGGCAAAACTGAAGAGGGGCAGCATTGTGGAGAAGGCGAAAAGAGACAGGGCCACAGAGGGCCCAAGTGCCAAAAGAGATTGTAGACCTGGACAGAACAACGTCCATTCCAGCTGTGAGGCTTGGGGCGTGGTATAAGGGGTGATTGGAGCCACGCATAGCCCATAAGGCTAGGGTGCCCCAAAGCACCCATTTGCTGGACAAGACCCACAAAGGGCCCGGGAGTCCATGGGGACAGAAGTCGCAATGAACCGTGTCCAAGAAGACGTAAGGCAGCCTCCCAAACTTATCTAAACAGCAAAGACGTGTCGGGTGAGAATTAGAGGGTGCCCTTGGGCAGACTTGGCACGGAGGAAGGGGCCTTAAGGAGATCACAGCCCTCCTGGAGGACCCCGCCAGTGAGAGAAGGGTTTCTATAAGCATGTCGGTAGCAAGAGGAGGATCAGGGAAAGTGTGGGTCCCTTACTGAAGGGAAGAGGCAACCGTGTGACAGAGGATGCAGAAAAGGCTGAAGTGCTCAATGCCTTTTGTGCCTCAGTCTTCACAGGCAAGGTCAGCTCCCAGACTACTTGACTGGGCAGCACAGTTTGGGGGGGAAGTGAGCGGCCCTTGGTGGTGAAAAAACAGGTTAGGGATTACCTAGAAAAGGTGAACATGTACAAGTCCTTGCAGCCGGATGGGATGCACCCAAGGGTACTGAGGGAGTTGGCTGATGTGATTACAGAGGCATTGTCCAGCATCTCTGAAAACTCATGGGAATCAGGAAAGGTCCCGGATGATTGGAGCAGGGCAAACATAGTGCCCATATTGGAAAAAAAGGGAAAAAGGAGGATCCAGAGAACTATAGACCAGTCAGTCTCACCTCAATCCTTGGAAAAATCTTGAAGCAGATCCTCAAGGAATTCATTTCTAAGCACTTGGAGGAGAAAATGCTGACAAGGAACTATCAGCATGGATTCACAAGGGGCAAGTCAGGGCTGACCAACCTGATTGCCTTCTATGATGAGATGCCTGGCTCTGTGGATGCGGGGAGACTGGTGGATGTGTTGTACTTTGGCTTTAGCAAGGCTTTTGAAATGGTCTCCCACAACATTCTTGCAGGCAAGATAAGGAAGTATGGGCTGGATGAATGGACTGTAAGGTACATAGAAAACTGACTGGAGCATCAGGGTCTGAGAGTACTAAATCATGATTTGATGTCTAGTTGGCAGCTGGTATCAAGTGGAGTGCCCCAAGGGGTAGTCCTGGGGCCTGTTTTGTTCAATGTCATCATCAGCGACCTGGAAGATGGCATAGAGTGCACCCTCAATAAGTTTGCAGATGACACCAAGTTGGGGGAAGTAGTAGATACACTGGAGGGTAGGGCTAGGATTCAGAGTGACCTAGACAAATTGGAGGATTGGGCCAAAAGGAATCTCATGAGGTTCAACAAGGACAAGTGCAAAGTCCTGCACTTAGGACGGAACAATCCCATGCACAAGTACAAGCTGGGAGCTGACTGGCTGAGCAACAGCTCTGCAGGAAAGGACCTGAGGGTTATAGTGAGCAATAAGCTATTATTAAGCAGTGAGCCTTTATTGCCAAGAAGGCTAGCTGTATACTGTGTTGCATTGGTAGGTGTGGTGCCAGTAGGTCAAGGGAAGTAATTATTCCCCTCTATTCAGCATTGGTGAGGCCACATCTGGAGTACTATGCTCAGTTTAGGCCCCCCACTACAGAAAGAATATGGAAAAATTAGAGAATCCAACAGAGGGTGACACAAATGGTGAGGGGGCTGGGGAACATGACTTATGAGGAAAGACTGAGGTAACTGGGCTTATTGGGTATATGTACATGCCACAGCATTTGATCCTCATTAATTTACCACGCCTTAATTTTTAACCCAGGTTATTTTGGTGTGTCAAGTTTGTGTTTGCACATCACAGGCTTTTGAACAAGTTAAGTCTCATGTGTAATTCCTCATGGATTCCAGCAGGGGGAGGCAAATACTAATCGACCCCCAGTAATGTCTTTCCTAATGAATTACAACAGGAGGCACAAGTAAACCTGTCTCCACAGTCCCCACCCCCTGCCACCCATCCCCCACCAGGAGTCTCATGCTAAGTCCTCCCCCCCCAGCCCACTTGGGTATAGTCACTCCAAAACCCTGTCACTTGCACCCGCCTAGGCTCGGGCCAGTCTCCCAGTAGGCAACCCCATGATGATCGTGATGACAAACCGTGTGAATCATCCCCTCCCCTCCCTTTCCCTGCCCCCCCAAAGTAATGAGATTTTTATATACATGGATTTTTTACTATATAACTGATATGATATCTGTACATTTCTGAGTTGAGAGTAGCAGGTGGGTGATGGCAAATGTAGGGGGTTGAGAGGAGACTAGTCTAGAGAAGAGGAGACTGGGAGGGGATTTAACAGCAGCCTTTAACTACCTGAAAGGGGTTTGAAAGAGGATGGAGGTAGACTGTTCTCAGTGGTGGCGGATAACAGAACAAGGAGCAACGGTCTCAAGTTGCAGAAAGGGAAGTTTAAGTTGGATATTAGGAAGAATTTTCTCACTAGGAGGGTATTAAAACACTGGAACAGGTTATCCAGAGTGGTTGTGGAACCTCCATCCTTGGAGGTTTTCACAACCCAGCTAGACAAAGCTTTGGCTGTGATGATCTAGTTGGGGCTGGTCCTGTTTGTACAGGGGGTTGGACTAGAACTAGATGACCTCCTGAGGTCCCTTCCAACCCTAATTTTCTATGATTCTGGCTCAGCCTGGCAGACTGCAGACTGACGCTCACCACTCCACCCTTTATGCATGCAACTTGCTTCCTCCTCTGACAACCCTTCCTTCACTGCACCTGTTTCCCCTCTGTGGAGTGACACAGAACTTCAAGGGCATAAGGAGGTAGTACAGACCACATGCATCTTTACAGTCCCCAAGATCGGAGGCTGTGACTTATGTTGATCATGCAAGAGGGAGAAGGTAACTAGTACTTCAAGTTCAGTGTTTCTACCTTGGGTCCAGGAAGTCAGGATGGGGCAAATGCCCCAAGGTTGATGTATTTATCCTCTTCAGTGCAGATGCCCCCAGAAGACACTTCTGTCTGGCTTTCAAGCAACACTACCAACTGCTTCCAAACTGTCTGACTTGGCCAACCACACTTCCCATGTAGCCCCACTGAACTGGGTTCCAAGTCACTGTATCCAGAGGTTTGCAAGCTGTAACAGATGGGCCACTGATTTTTCTACTTCCTCACTTTGCCTTCCTTTCTCTCCTGTGGTAGAATTACTTCATATAGAGTAATCCATAGAGTAATCCAAACATTTTTTAGTCTAAGTACCCCCAGCAGCCAGATGCTGAGCAGGGGGAGTGGGGAGGGTGGCGAACAGCCGGATGCTGAGTGGGGAGGTGAGGATGGCGCACGGGCAGGCGGGGACGAAGCACGACTGCCTCCCAGAAGCAGGGCCAGGGCAGGGTGAGGGCAGCAGTGCCTCTCTGCAGGGTGAGGAAGCTCACCAGGCTGCTGCATGGCAGCAGCCATTGTCACATGCGAGCTTCTCTGCCCTGCAGAAAGGCGCTGCTGCCCTAGCCCCACCCTGGCCCTGCTCCTGGGAGGTGTCAGTGCTCTGTCCCTGCCCACCTGCACATACCCCCTAGGACTGGTCTAAGTACCCCCCCCCCCCCCTCCCCGGGGATACACATACCCCTGGTTGGCAACCCCTGCCACAGAGGACAATATATGCATATAAGAAGTGTGTGCAGATTCCTACTAAGAAATATGCTATAACATAATAGCTTCTCAATAAAGTATTCAGTATATGGTCTGACTCTGGATTGAAGCCACTGCTTCCTTGTAGTGAGAGAAGAGAGGTCAAGCAGCAGCTGAAGGCAAAATCTAGCTATTCAATGAACAGAAGAAGCCTGGGAAGCAACAATCCTTAAGCAGACTTAGGGGTAAGAGTGGACAGATAACAAGTTAAGTAGGTGTTTACAGTGTAACCTGGCAGAAGGCTACATACAATGTGTCTTCTCTGTATAAGCTAGCTACTGAGCTACAGTTAGTTACCTGCTTTAGGGCCGTTTTGGTTGCACAACACTGTGCTTGGTCTCCCTGCTGTTAATAGGTATGTACAGAGAAACACAAGAATTTGGCTAAATTGCATCCAGTTTGGGCACTCGATTGGTTAAAGTGGGCATGATTCTACCACGCACCGTATAGTGAGGTTGGAGTGTTGTAGCCATCATTAGAAGATACCATATTTTCTTGCATACAACATGACCTTGAATCAAATACATGCCTTGTTTTTGAAAGGCATAATGCAGGAAAAAAAATATCTTGCCTCAAAAGCCTCTGCCAGCGGAGAAAGAGAAATTATCCATAGCCAGCAGTTAGGGAGCCCTGCCTACAGTTTTACTCTTCCTCATGGTTTTTCTCCTGGCAGAGGCTTAAGCAGCAGTGGTGTTACTGTATTCCCTTGAATCTAATGTGCACTCCAATTTCCATCAGCTGAATTTTGGAGGAAAAAGGTGACTGTTGTATGCAAGAAAATATGATATTACCAAACAAACCTCACACGCCACACACATACATTGCAAGGTTCCTAGGTGCTGCACTACTACTGTTGCTACCACCAATATACTGTACAATATAGAACAACAGAACTGAACTAGAAGACAAAGCAGCTCTCTTCTACCTCTGTCCTCTAGGATTTTGTAAGATCAAGACATTAATAAATATTATTGGCAAGCTTTTGCAGCACAGGAGTATTAAAACTTCACTGGCATGGCATGAACCCATTACTTTTGATAAAGCTTTCTGAATTTACAGTTGCTAAAGATCTGAGATTAAAGTGTTTATGTAGTGTATCGCTTGTAATTAAACAATGCTTATTGCAAATAAGAATTTAATTTCCTTCTCTGAGCTTAAACTAAATTCAAAGTACCATACTGTGCATGGCTACAGTACTTAACCTTTCAGTGCCCCTTTTAAGTTGGCAGAAAAACAGTTGGCATAGTAAGTAACAAGTCACAAGAAGAAAAGTATTTCTGTATAACCATTGCACCCCTAAAGCAGACTACTGGACTTCAGAACGAAGGTTCAATAGTCAGAAACTAGGTGCATCTACACATGCGCTTTACTGCAGAGTTGACTAATTTAGCTCTGAAGTAAAGCATCACCATCTACACATGCAACCCTATTAGGACATAGGGAATTAATTACCTTCACTGTAGGATAGTGCTGTCCAGGACAAGTACTATCCTACAGCATATTTATTTAGTGCACTGAAATGCACATGTAGATGGTGGCTAGGGCTGGCTGGCAAATGAGGGTGCCTACTAGCTAGCTTCACACTGTAGCACCCTTGTGCTCCAGCCAGGCCTCCTGCAGCATGTTGAACTAGGGTGGAGCAGCTTCAGGCTAGCAGGCTGTCCCCCCAGACCCACTGCCGGCCAGAGCTGCTCTGCCCTGCCTCAATGTGCTGTACTCCTGGGCATACATGTAAACACTGTACCTAGGAGCAATAAACTCTAGTGCAGGGGTTCCCAACATTTTATGCCACAGCTCGGCAAACTGCAGCCTGGAAGTGGCTGTGGCCCAGCAAATCATGGCCCAGCAGTCACAGCCAACCGCAGCTGGAATTTCTGGCTGAAAGACAAGTGAGGATACACCCACCCCCAGGCAGGGGGTGGGCTAAACCCTGCACTACCGTGGGCCCTGTAGAAGGAGCCGCGGCCTCTCTGTCTGGCTCTGTGGGACCGCAGTTTGTCGGTCCGTGGTCACTTCCGGTCCAGCAGCTGACCGTGCTGCAGACCAGCAGCTGTCCCACTGTGGCCCAGCACTGGGCCACAGCCTGGGGATTGAGAACCCCTGCTCTACTGCATACTATGCCAGAGTTTATTGCTACGTGCTAACTGAATGTGTAGATGCACCCACAAACAACTTACAGTTTCTTGATGTTTATAGAATAATTAAAGAAGATAAAATCTAGGCTAGGGTAGTTCCTGGGTTGATTGACCACGAGGATGTTGCAGTAAGATAATAGAGCAGTAGCCTCAATGGTTCAGGGAATATGTGAGAAGAAAGTCTTATTTAAATGTCTCTATTTGGACCAACCATATAGCTGAGAGATGCCAAAAGACCTTTCAGCTAGTTGGAAAGCTGAAAAAAATGACAGCATTTTAGTGTTGTTTCAGAAGTAAGCAAACAAATCATACAGGGAAAGATATATATTTATCAGGATAACAGAACTACATCATCTCAAAACTTAATGGAAGAAGATTTTCCAGTCAGCTGAACTAGTCTTATGTATCACCACATTCTTTTATACAAACACATTTGAGATTACATTTGAATGTAATGTCTACCAAACAGTGAAACACCTGGAAGCATTGATTATAGGTTTGATTCTGTAAAATGCTGAGGACGCTGAACTCACAACGATGTCAGATGCATGCACTTAGTGGGCGTGTCAAGACATACACATGTAATACACATTAGCCCAATTTAAGGTGAATTAAGGGCATGCGTCTATATGCACACACCCTTAATGCACTTTAAAACTGGTAATTTTAGGCTATTCGAGTCTAAATTTGATACCTGCATAAAGCAGATATCAAATTTATGCGTGAATAGCTAAGCTGCATTAGTACACATGCAGATAGGTTAATATGCATTAACGGGGGGGAGGGGTCAATGGATGGACACTACGCTAATGCGACTTAGTGTTACCTTAATGTGCGTTAGGCATGCATAAATACATGTGTAGACACTCCCAGTAGTATGCAGGACTGTGCACCTTTTAAATCATTTCTTGTTTTGATTTGTTGACAGATTTATGAGTACATCTAGCTTTTGCGAAAGCATAAAGCACTTTGAGTATTATCACTCTTTTTAACTCATAGCTATAATCATTTACGAGTTTCTATGTATACGCTTTTATGTACCAGATACCTTCATCTGGCTATCAAGTCCAATTTAAGCTTTAATTATTTTTATTGTATTTAGCATTGCATAAGAAATAAATCTTCACCTCATACTTTAAGTTTGATCCTAACAGCATATTTAACATGCAGCATATATAAATAAAAATGGAATTCATGCCACATTGCTCTATTTCTCATAATTTTTCCTTGTTTCTGAATTAATAAACTACATGTAACACCTAATATGTGATCAATATGTAAATAATTCACAATTAACATCTGCTGCCATGTGATATCTCCCTTTTAGGAAAATGAAAGACATAACTGGCTGGAATTTTGGCTGTGACAGTGCCAAAAATGGATGGCATGCTTCAGCTGAAAAAAAGAGTTTTGAGGAATACCCAAGTTTCTGTATGCTGGATAAATTACTGACTGTAGTACTTTTCTGATGATTCTGTCACCTAATATCTAAGTGAAGTTTATATAATTGGGATTCTGTTTAAAAGAAAGAAGTAAACTTTGTTTAAGGTATACCATTGTCCCCTTTACAAATCAAACATTTCAGTGCTTATAGGCATGTAGTAGTATGTAAACACTTAAATCAATGCAGTATACTGCTAGACTTTATTATTAGTACAATCTGAAAGTTTTAGCTGTGTTTCACAAGCACATTTTATATGCATACAAAAAGAGGTTTTTTTCATCATGAGAAATGCAAAAGTGCAGGGCTGGGGTATTGTTTTGTTATGCCAGCATAACAATAAATTGAGAGAGAGTCCAACCTGCTGAGGAGTTTCTGGAGCAAAATTCCTATACACCCAGGGAAAAAAATCACATTAGAGCTTGGAGATCATACACACCTAGCGAACCCTTGATAACTCCAGTCATACAAATCAAGATCCATCCTAATGGATTCCTAATACCTTTCCATGTATTTACATATCCAAGTATGTTTTGTAGCCTCTAAACAGCAAACAAAATTTGCCTGTTGCTATCTGCAATTATACTGAGAGAGCGGCATCATGAAATCTCTTACATTTAGGGACCAACCTATTTATTTTAGCCCCTTTCCAGAATGAACAGCAGTTACAACTCTTCACTTGCACCAACCTCCCAAAGAGAAATTGCAGCCAGCTGAGACATTCAAAACTTGAAATGAATGGAAACTTTCCACATTAGGAATGTCTATTTCAAAATAAACTCTTGCCCTCAATGTAAGAATTGATTTGGAGTTTCTTACCTTCTATGACCTGAGCTGATAAAACAACGGGGAGCGATGAATTCAAGAGCCCTAGTAGCAAATTCCAGGACCACCAGTAATTCCTGGAGCAGATTTGCCAGAAAGAAGGGGGAAAAAGAAAGAAAGAAGAAAAAGAGAGAAAAGAAAAATGAAAAGGGGGCCAGGCAGAGAGAGAGAGAGTGAGAGGAGATGAGACTAAAATTATCAGTGCAGACATGCAAAAAAAGAAAAGTAAAAGTTCTTACCATGAGTGCATCTTTTTAAACATTGCCGAAAGACCTGAATTGGAAAAAATGTTCAGTGATCATGAATTTGTGAAAAGAAAATATTAATAAAAATTGGAGTCTGCTGTCTCCTACAACGTTCAGACACAAGTGGAACAAAGGCAGCTCTCAGGCTTTCTCAGTGACTCATTGCAATCAGTGTTCCAACACTGAAATCTGACTCCTTGTAGATTTTCCTCTCAGACCACCGCCTTAAACTCCTGAGTTTGGTCCCTGTTCTTTATTAATGGAGATCCCCTTATCCTACACCACCTTCCATCAAACTACAGTACATGCTACTGCATACCAGAATAATTTCTCTGCACTCCTTCCTTTTCTCCGCTCGTCACCTCCGCTCTCCTGTCCAGTAAAGCATGACCTCTAACATCCTCCCATCCAACATATACAGCTAACATTATGCATCTCTGTAAGGAATTTGACACTTCACCAGCACATCAGGTTGGCCAAACTATAACATAAGGAAACTTTGAAGTAATGTACAAAACAAAGGAACCCCAGTTAAAAGGAAGATAAAAGGTGTTCTTTGAGATGTGTTGTCTATACACACATTCTTGCACCCCCAAGTCTCTTATGGCAGAGCACAGGGTGTCTCTGCCACTTTAAGGGCCTGGAGCTGGCAGCCTCCAGGTGCCTGATTAGGGCAGCCATTTTGAGGCTTATATAAACCAAGGCAGTTTGGCTGCAGGAGGTCAGGCAGCAACATTGCCTGGCTGTAGGGCTGCTATGAATGACCTGGAGGTAAGGGGGAGCTGTAAGGGGATGGCAGGAGGCTCCTGGTCCTGGGCGTGACCTGAAACTGCACCCTGCTGGGAGTGGGTGGTCTGGTGGGGCTCAGTGGCGCGGGAGCCCCCAGGAAATGCCAGGCCAGTTACTACCCCGGTGAAAGGCGGGTCGGGGCACCTTAACCACTAGCTCCCACCACCACCGGGTGGGTCACCCATGTGTTTGTTGGAGGGCCTAAAGGGCCAGTGTTGTGAGGGGCCCAGAGAGGGCGGACCCTGAGAGTGGGAGCGATATGGGCGTGGTGCTGCGGTTGCCCCCGGGAGGATGGGGAGTAGTGGTATGGTGAGGCCCAGTGACAGAGTGAGCAGCTAGAGGGACCCAGCCCAAAGGGGAGAGTACCCTCGACTGGCCCAAACTGGGGCCAGGACTACGGTAGTCAAAAGGGCCAGGGGCCCACCGCAAGGGATGCCCAAGAGCCAGGGGACTGGGGTCCCGACTGGCCTGGAGGTGGGCCAGGGCTAGGTAGCTGAAGGTTCTGGGGGAACCACATCCGAGAGGGGAACATGGCTTCGGGGGGGCTAAGTAGCCTGGATGATGGCGGAGGGGCCGCCTGATAGGTAGGATCATAGAGGGGTCCTGTTAGGACGATTCTGGGGCCCAGTGATTAGGAACACCATGATGCCATCTGCGAGGCTTGGGCTGCGGTATTAGGGGAGGTCGGAGCTGCAGAGCGCCCCCTGGCATCAGGGCACTATGGGCAGCCTCCCGCTTTAATTGACATGGATATACGAATCAATTATCATCAAAGGCGTGGCGGGCGAGATAAGCGGGCAGGTGCCCAGAGACAGGTGGGCAGGCCACGAAGAGCTCGGCCCTGAGTAGGCCCCTGTCACGGTGACAGGCGGGCGGGCCACAGAGCTTGGCCCCGGGAGGCCCCCCTGTCACACTCTGACCAGAGATTTCTTATTTCAGCAGCATCTAAAGGGAAAAGCATTCTTTCCCAATTTTCAGTTTCCTCTCAGCTGCTAAGTTTCAGAGGGACCAACTACAAGGAAGAGGGGAAGAACGGTGGAGTGCTAATGCATGAGTGAGAACAATGCCTGTCAAAGAACTCCAGTCACTGGTCAGCAACTTCTTGTTCTCCTTTGAGTAGTGTGCACAGATATTCTCATACACAGGTAAATCCAAAGCAGAGCCCATAACACCTGGAGATGGGATATGGCACCTCTTAGGCAAAAATTGACTGAAGTAGTACTGCCAAAGGCATATCACTCTAGGACAGAGGTTCTCAAACTGTGGTCCGTGGACCACCACCGGTTTGCGAGCTCCATTCAGGTGGTCCGCAGAAAGGATGTGGAATAATCGAGGCTATCTGAACATTGTAAAGTAAGACTACTGATATGAAAATATGAGTTGTGTGGTTTGATTTGTAGAACAAAAAAAAAAAAGTTTCTTAAGTGGTCTGCCAAGACCCTCAGCAATTTTCAAGTGGTCTGCAAAAAAAAGTTTGAAAACCACTGCTCTAGGAGGTTTCAACAATCATACAGGGAATGGTGTGGGCCTTAATGAATGAGACACATGGAATGGGCTCAAACCACAGAAGGATGATCCAGCTTGGTCAGTTCATAACAGAGACTAATACAACCAGAAATACTGGTGAATGCTGCTTGGGAGGAAATAGCTATAGTCTGGAGATCCAGGGTATCAGCTATAGACAGGTGTAGAAACTTTCTAAAGAGTTTGGTCTTGGATAGGTAGCAGGTCAGAGCTCTGTTCACATACAGGGTGTGGAGGGTGGCTTCAGCACCAAAGTCATGTGGCTCGGGGAGCATGGGGGAAGGGAGAGGATAAAGAGGAGCAAAGAAATTTCTTGGGTAAGATGGAACTGAGATATCCTTGAGCAAGAATTTCTGGTGAATACATAGAATAATTTTGTCTGAATAGAAGGTGATTCATGATGAGGGCTTGAAATTCACTGATTAAACTGGCAGAAGTGATTATTTTATTTTATATTTAATGTAGCTGGCAGGGGGCACAGGGGCTGGTCCTGATCTCCACAAGGTTGGGGATTGGTGTCCCAGCTCCCAGGAACCTGCCTCTCAGCCACGTGGAGATTGGGAAAGATTCAGTCATAACATTGCTGGATGTCACTACTGCAGGTAATCACGCAAGTTCTGTTTCTCCATGGGGCCACAAGTTAATGATTGGAGATCACCTGTTGTCACGTAGGGTGGGATTGCATCCTAGCTTAATATATCTCTTTCTAAACAATTTACTTCTTAGGGGTAGCTACTGAGTACAAGTAACTAAGTAATATTGTATATAACTTTGGACAATATCTGAATGATTTTTCCTCTGGATTTTGTTGTTGTTGTTGTTGTTGTTGGGGTTTCTTTTCGTGTGTGTTTGTTTTTTGTAAAAAAAAAAACAAAACAAAAACCCAAAAAAACCCAAAGTGGCATTTAGAAAGAAATATCCATAAAAATGATGACAAGCTAACTAGAAACGTTGCATTGTTTTTGTTATATGTCATACTCTAGAGAAAGTACAGTATGTGGCTGTATAATTAAAGACCGTTTCATAATACATATGCACTGAGGGAATCAAATTAGAATTGCAGAGACCGCCTTAATCCCAGCATATTTTATCTTTTGGAGTGTTTCAGTTTGCAATCTAAATAATGTTCTTTAATATACAGTATGTGTGTGTGCACGCAGTTTTCTAAATTTTGAAAAAGCATACTGAAACCCGCCCCCCCAAAATCCTATTATGCAGCATCTTACTAATACTCCCATGGGTCAACATTAGGGTTGAAACATTAAGTGACAGAAGTCTGTCTTGTGAATCTAAAAGTCATGGAGTACCTAATGGCAATAAGGGGGTATCATACTTTAGGGCAGGGGTGTCCAACCTTTTTGAACGTGCGGCCGGATCACGAACTTTTTATCACCCAGTGGGCCGGCAAGCCATATTCAAAGACATCACAGGAAGTGGTATCATATCAGGAAGTGATGCCACATGACCTTTGACACCAGTGAAATTACAGGGGTTGACATGGTGCTGGTTGACATGCCATGCATGCCCAGGTTGACATGGTGCTGCAGGAGCCACTTGGCTACAACTGGGTTGACCTGGTGCTGAGAAGCCAGGCCAGGGTTAACCTGGGGCCCACCCGGCCTGCTGGTGCCATGCCCGGGTTGACATGGTGCTGCAGGACCCGCCTGTGGTCAGCACCGGCCAGGAAAAGCAGCATGCAGCTGAAGCTGGATTCCCATGTGCTGCTGGGGACGGGAGGAGGCCGGCGAGGTCTGCACCAGCCAGCAGAAGCAGTGGCAGAGCCGTGTTCTGCTTGGGACTGGCCGGTGCAGGCTCATCCCGTCCCGAGTAGCACATGGCTCCGCTGCCGCTTCTGCTGGCCGCTGCAGACCCGGCTGGGCTCCCCCATCCCCAGCAGCACATGAGAAGCGGCCCCCTTGGGGCCTCATGTGCGGGCAGCCGGGCCTGGAGAGCTGCAGCACCCGGGGGAGCCTGGCCGGGGGAGCAGGTGCCACCTTGCTGTGGGGCAGGGCAGGGAAGGGCTGTGGGGCTGGCTTGAAGTGGGCAGGTGAGGCGGCAGGCGTGGGCCGACAGTGCCAGCGGCCGCTTCTTGGCCTCCCAAGTGGGGCCACTCCCCCAGGCCCCGTGGGGGCAAGCAGCTCCCCTCCCCTCGCTGCCAGCTGGGGCCCGCAGGCGAGCCCTGCCTGCCTCACTGCAGCTCCGCTGCCATGGCTCCGTGCTCCTCCGCCATGGCTCCGTGCTCTGCACCACTGCGGCTCCACACTCCACATCAGTGTCTCCGCACCACGACCATGGCTCTGCATTCCACAGCAGCAGCTCCGCACTCTGTGCTGCCACCACCGTGGGCCAGATAAAACGGCTTGGCGGGCCACATAGCAGCCCACAGGCCATATATTGGACAAGCCTGCTTTAGGGGGACCAGCATTTCATGTAGGTGAAAGACACACTTTTCCTGTGGATTTCACTCATATTTGCTGACATCAAAGGAGCAATAAGAGTCAGAAACTTCTGGAGAGCAGTAAGTTTTAGTGGGCACAAACTCTTTTGCCTATTTCCCCATAAAACTTGACCTCTTCTGCCCTACCCTCTCCATCCAGTCCTTCTCCCACTTCTTTAGGCCTCTCAAACTTGTTGCCCTTGTCTCATTCATGCTACTTTGGGTCTTCTACAGGCTTCCTGAATCTCACTGTCACTCCATAGTCCCAGTTATTCTGCCCAATTCCAGTCCCAGGTGCTTTGTCTAACCAGTCCTAATTCACTTGTCTCCTTTAACAACCAATCCCAGTTCAACTTCTTGGGTCCTCATCTGATCTACTTTCCCTACCTGAACTGTCTCTCCCTAACTAGCTCCCAGCACTAGTCCCCACTCTGGTCTTTCCAGCCAGTCTCAGTTTTTTCACTACAGATCTCTCCAGATTTTTGTCCTAATCTCCTTCTGCAGTCAGTCCAACCTCTCCTGTAGTCTGGCTTCTTGTTATATTCACCTCCTTCCCTGCTCCTCCACGGCCCCCACTCTTGTCAAACAGGTACCTAACCCTAGTTTCCCCTTCCATCTGAGGAGAATAGACTCTTAAGAGACTTTAGCTGCTAAAACTGAAGCAGTCACTAGTGAGCATGTGCAAACTGATTTTGTAAAAGCGTTTATCTTGGCAAGGTATATGCCTTACAAGAGGCATATATATACCTGATCTATCCATTGTCCTGGTCCAAAGCAAGAAGACAGTAGAGAGGTTCAAAGGAAAGATCTCAGTAATCTATAATGTGCAAAACAATACATTTCCCCCCTTGCTTAATTCTTAGAAGTGGTAGAGCCATTTTATTTGACTCTGTAATCAATCAAGCAATAAAATAAATTGACTCAGAAAACCAGAATGGAAATTTTCAACCTTAATGGTTAAAATTTGGCAAAGTTACAGGCAACTGAAAACAGATTTTTATAATGGGAAAGCTTGGATGGCTACTTATAGTTGGCAATGCCCACTCTCCCCATAATTTATATTTGCATACATATTAGTAATGATATTTTAATAAATGAAAATCATTTCAAATGGTTATTAACAAGGTGCATGGTAAAAATATACTTTAAAAAACAAATCACAGCTATATTAAGAATGTATATCACACTGAAAGGCTCCATTCAGACTAAATGTCACACATTCCTTCAGTATGAATAAACCCACGAAGGATTATATGCAAGAGTTTCACTGCCTGTCTACGTATTCAGCTGAG
The DNA here is from genome assembly GCF_030867095.1 of Alligator mississippiensis. NCBI lineage: Eukaryota > Metazoa > Chordata > Crocodylia > Alligatoridae > Alligator > Alligator mississippiensis. Next base: position 80,720,062 of record NC_081828.1, on the reverse strand, counting down.
GTGAAGAATAATTTTTTCCTCATAAGGCCTGTTACAAAGTCCAAAATGTATTACAACTTCCACAGAATGCCGCTATCCAGTTCATGTAAACTAGGCTGAGTTAAATGGCTCCAAATTATATTTAAAACATTTGTATAATCTACCAAAAGGTTTGACCATATTTGTCAAATTTTCAAATTGGCTTGAGACACATGTGCTTCTTTAGAGCACAATTTTGCTTAAATAGGGATAAATATCCTACTTTCATAAGTAATCTCACTGGTTTATATGAAAGTAAGGGTGTAACAGAAAAGTCTGTCCCTTTACAGATGAACAGTCAGCCCTATTAAGAAAGCTGAGCTGTAGGGCATTTGGGAAAGCTAGGAGCGTCTCACTGGCAGCTTTTTCTCAATGCCACCATTTTCTCAGCGCAGGGACACACTGCGCCACTGATACACATGAAGCACGGGTGCTTTTAATTAACGTGGCTCGCTAATTAAAAGTATGCAGTGCCGCATGGGGAGCACATGTAAAAATGGGAGTGAGCAGCTGTTAGTTTAGTTAGACTGAATTTTGCTTGGAGAACTGGTTGAGGAGCCCAGAAGGAAGTGAGTTCTCTTGGAACAGCAAGCAGGCTGTTACCCAAGCTGTTACCAAGGGATTATAGGATTAATTCCTTAATTGATCAGGCTGCAAAATGAAGAATAATATTAATAGCACTTGCAAAAAGACACAGCAATGACCAACCTCCACATTTAGTAAGATGTGAAATGTTTATTTTACCACAATAATGATGTTGCAAGAATTTACATCCAGCCTTCTTAGAAAATACTGTGTAAGTACTAATAACACACAGGTAAGAAATAAAAGGAGCCCAACTGGAATCAATTCCCTAACTCCAGTCATGGGCGACTGGTGCCTCCTGAGTCAGGGCCAGTCAGCTGACGGGGGGAGGGGGGATTCCCCCACAGCCGATCTCGCTGACCAGTGGGGAGGGGTCCCCATGCAGCTGATCGCACCAACCTGGAAGTGTCACACCGATCCGGAACCACCCCACTCCCCCCAGTCGGTGCGATCAGCTGCGGGGGGCCCACAGGGATCGCTTCTCCTAGTGCCCCCACTCCCTGGCTGGTGCTCTTGGGCAGGGGGGTGGTGTGGGCACCAGCACTCTCATCTGCCCCATCGCCTAAGCAGGGAATGCTGCTGTGAGGGGGTGCACCAGTGCTCTCAGAGGGTGCACGTACATCCCCTATGCAACACCACTGACTCCAGTGAGACTAGGCTTTCACCCGATGTAATTCCTCAGTTTTTTGTTTCTAACACTCTGTCCCAATGATCTGGTCCTCAAATGCAAGCTAAGATGCAACAAGCAAGTGCAATAAAAAAGAGGCTAGAAGAAAGGTACTTGAGGAATCTAATAATAAGAACAGGTTATTATATGCACTAGAATTTCAAGGCTTTGGGATTATGAATAAGCAGCTGCAAATCTGCAGTGACCATCCACCCCCACCCTCAGCTAGAAACTACCAGTTAACGGTCCCCACAGGTATAAAAGTAAAAGGGATTTGAAGGAAGAGAGGGTTAATTTCTAGGTCATGCAAGTGCAGCAGTGCAGACATTAACAGTTTTCAGCAAGCTCGTGGGTTACACACACAGATTGCAAGTAGGAACAGCTCCAGGACCTCACTGGACTTGCCAGAGTACTAGTTCTCAGACAGATTTCCTGCAAGGGTTCACTTGGTTTGGCCATAAAAAACATGATGGAGTATGTGGGTTGCAGCAGAAAGCTCTGAGACAACCAGCAAGAGTAGCGGCATTCATACCAGGAGCTGGTAGCAAATAAAAACTGGAGCTTCAATGAAACAACAAAAGACTTCTTGTCCAATATTTGACTCTCAGTTATGCATCTATCTAGACTGTGAACTGAAATGGAGGGTGTTACATAAGCATAGATGTCACTCCACATACTTAGACATATTGGGTTCATCATAACAATCTTCACTTGTTCTGAACTTGTTATTAATATTGAAAAGTCTTGGAGTACCAACAGAGACACAACAATTGTAGGATTCTGCAAAATTTGTATTTATGTCACCTAAATGTTTTGCTGCACATTACTTACTATTTGATGTTCAGCTGAAGATTATACATAACAGAAAAGAAAAAGAAAGCAGATGTCCCCTGGTTTATATCTGACATGGCAAAACTGGAAGGGCTTTTTGACTGAAATCTGAATTTTTTAATAAAGCACTGCTATGGAAAAAATTGACACAAATGTATAGAAAATAAAAACTACTCGGGAATCAGACAACTGCAAGTTAAAAGGATGTTATATAATAATTAGAGGTCCGAGTAATGGAGTTTGAAGTGGGGGGCTTTAGATCAACAAGCTTCTGTTAAAGTGCCATTTTGAAGTGGGGGGATGCTGATACATGAGCTGCTGCAGGATCTTTAATTAGAGCAGCTCTCAAAGCCTCTCTAAGTAAAGCACCCCCACCCCTGGAGCATGTGTAAAAAAGCCCACAATGACTATATAAAATTACTAGGCCCAAATAAAATGGTTCCATTGCCTTAAAAATGGAGGATGTTTTGTTCTAATCTAGAGATGCAAGGAACATCTAAAAGCAGACAGGCGAATAGTACTCAGTCATTTTGGCTGCTTGCGGACATTAAAAAGAAAAAAAAGAAAAAAAGTGCTTTACTGGAAGAAGCAGCACATTACTTTGACCTGGCTCTCCAGCATCTGTATAGATCTGGTGCTTCAGCAGGACTTTTTGGTACTTTTATCTAATAGTAGACTCAATCAGCTATTAGATAAAAACACCAAATAAGCCCTATTAAAGTGCTTGATCTATACAGATGTCAAGCAAGCTGGGTCCAGCTAACGCACTGCCTCTTCTGGGCATGTGGGAGTGTGTGGAGTTTAAAGTAAAGCATCAATTTTTGTTTGGTTGGTTGGTTTTAACATCTGCAAGCAGCCATACTTACTTTATGTATCTTCCAACTTCGTCTTTGAAAGAGGATATAGTAGCAGGGAATAAATCCCACTGCCTTTCCTCCAGATTACTATGCTACCCTGGAGAAAAGATGAATATAAATTACACTTCAAAGTGCCTACAATCTTAAAATATTGGTAGCCTAAAATGCTTATTAACCCCATGTTCATTTTCTCTTAAGCATTTTACTCCACCATTTGGAGAGGGGAAAAAACAATCACAATTTCCTGACCAACAGCATTCTGTAAGCACCATTTTATTCAACTTGGGCACTTGTACATGTGATGAGGGGCATCTGTACACATGACAAAATTGTCCTTTTGTGTGGCTTAATGACATCACACCTTACACATACATGAGTTTTTGGCAACTTAATGAGTTTGCATCATCATAAACTAATCCCCATCCCAATGTAGTTTAGTTTGTGACAACGCAACTTGGAATGGTGCAGCAATTAATGTCACATGCACATGGTAGGGTGTGCCAGGCACACGGCACCTCTCAGTGCCTCCCCGCCTCCCACCCCAACTCACTCTCCTGATTGGCCACTGGGCCACCTCCCTGAGCCAAATGCCGGCAGTGGCAGCCACCACATGTGAGCTCCTCCCTTGTTCAGCCCCGCTCCCAGCCCTGCCGCTAGGAGGGCATGGGGGGCATGCGCCCCATGATCTACGTGCAGGATGGGGCAGGGTGGGCTGGGGGTGGGGCTGTGCTGGGCTCTTCTGGCCGGGGCTGGGCCAGGCTGTGCATAGGGCAGGTGGTGCTGGGAGTGGGGTTGGAGGGGCCACAGCGAACTCTGGAGTAGCTGAGCTCCTCCCAGCACTGCTGCCACTGCCTGCCCTGAGCACAGCCCAGCCCAACCCCTCACCAGAAAGAGCCTGGCACTGCCCCGGCCTGCTCTGCGCACAGATCCAGGGGCACATGTCTCCCATGCCCTCCCGGAGTACATGCAGCTTAGTCCTGGGCTCTGCCCAGCTGTGCAGCACCTGCCCCACTCCTCCCTCACAGTGGGCGCCCATGGGAATGGGACTATGGGGGAGGGCTGCAGCCACTGCAGAATTTGCCATAGTTCCCCACAACCCCCCTCCTGCTGCCATCACCCACCCCAAGTACAGCCCAGCCCAGTCCCTGCCAGGAAGAGCCTGGTGCCACCCTGGCCACAGCCTGCTCCTCCCTGTGGAGATCCGGGGGCACACACCCCTATACCCTCTTGGGGGAGTGTGTAGCAGCAGGAGTCGCACACCCCCCACCATGTGGCCCAGTTTTGTGCCGTGCCCTGGCTGGGCAGCTCCTGTCCCTGCCCCTGCCCCACCACTGGGGCAGCCCAGCCCAGCCTACCCCATACAGATCCAAGGACACATGCCCCGCCATACCCTTCTGAGATGCATGCAGTGGCAGGAGCTGCCCCCCCACCCATACCCTCTGGACAAGCCACACGTGGCTCCATCCTGCACCCTGCCCCACCTGTGCAGCACGTGCCCCAGCCTCACTCCCTGCTGCACCATGGGGGCCAGAATCTGCCCCCCCCACAAGAAAAAAATATAAGGAGGTACAGGAACTGAAACTTTGAGTCAGAAGGGGTACACTTAGTAAAAAATGTTGAAGACCCCTGTTTTAGGACACCAGGGGGAAGCCGCTGACTGGTGCCAAAACTTGCAACTGTCACAAAGCATAGCTCTTGCCTGCCCAGCAAAAATCCCAAGACTTTTCCCAGCAGCAGCTGTGAAGAACCCATTCTCCCTTCCACCCTGCACCTCTAAGACATCCCTTTTCAGCTGGCTGAGGTGTAATTGCCCCCCTAACACCATTAATTCACTCACCAGTTTTGCATAAACACAAAAAGCAGAGTTCTGTGAGCCCACATGAGTGATAAGTGCACCCACTTTATGAACAATAGGTGAGTTCTGTCAGCATTCATTCCCTCACCGGCTATGTCTGAACTGCTCAGCAGTTCATACTATGTCCCACTGGGAGTAGTGTCTTAACCATATGGGTCACTCAGTAGCCTGCTGTTGTGCCATGCCCTGACAGCACAGCCTGCTACTGTGCCATGGCATACACAGGGCTAAAAGACATCCAGAACATGTATGCCCATAATATACAAAGTTGCCACTGGTGCAGAGCCCCACTCCTTGCCTTGACTGACTGCTGACTGGCACCAAAACTGCAACTGTCACAGAGCTTAGCTCTTTGGCACCAGTCAGCTTGCCCAGAAAAAATCCCCAGACTTTGCCTGGCAACAGCCAGGAGGAACCCCTGCTCCTCTCCACCCTACACCTCTAAAAACATCCTTTTTCAGCTGCGTGCAATGTAATTTTCCCCCTAATACCATTAAGTCATTCACTGGTTTTACACAAGCCTGACAAGCGGAGTTCTGTGAGCCCACATGAGCCTGAAGCACGTCCATTTTATGACTAGCTGGTGAATTCTGTCAGCATTCATTCCCTCACCAGCTGTCTGAACTGCTCAGCAGTTCAGACCATGTCCCACTGGGAGCAGTGTCTTGACACATGGGTCATTTGGTAGCCTGCTGTTGTGTCATGCCCCAACAGGGAGACTGTGGGAGCCCATCGAGGGCCTAACTCTCAGTACATGGCTCATTGGGTAGCCTGCTGTGTGCCATGGCATACACAGGGCTAAAAGACCTAGCAGGGCTAAAGGATGTGCAGAACAGGTATGCCTATAAGATACAAAGTTACCACAGCCTGGTGCCAGCATGTCTGATGTCCAAAGTTTGCCCAGCAATAACAGGGTGGGAGGGGAGTGAACTTTCTTTGGCCCTGTCACCTCAAGACTTATAAAATGAGTGCACAGCTCCCTGGGGTACCCTCAATTGATCCAAGATATCTGATGTTCAGAGGAGAATGGAGTGGACTGGGACACGTAGGTCTAGGTCCAATTGGACCTTTACTGAAACAAAGATCCTCTTGCAGGGATGTCACCAGAGCACAGTGGCAGGGCACCCCACTGTGTGACATGGTCCATTACAGATACCTCCAGCCACTCATGGAGGTACTGGATCGCTGTGAATGCACAGGGACAGAGGCCTCTGGGGTGTCCTTGCTTGTTGAAACATTACCAACCAGTACTGTGACTCACAGGGGCTCCAGTGGAGAAGATAGTGGCAGGGTTCCAGGCATGTCACCTGCCACTTTCTCCAAGGAGGATAGATCACAGAGCTCGACCTCCACACCCAGTATGTGAAGCCCTGGGGACCCTTTAAGTCACCTGTCACCTGAACTGACAGCTGCAATTAGGCTGGACTTTGAAGTGAAGGAAGGTAGGGGGATAGCATAGGAAATAAAGACCCAGGAGTGCAGGGAGATACAGGGCAACACAAAGCAGGGAGGTGAAATGGTGGCCAAAGTGGGTAGGCACTTGTTTGCAGCCACTCAGGTCCTGGTACCACCTGTGGCCAGGCACCCCTTCTCAGTCATAGATTCATAGATGTTAGGGTCGGAAGGGACCTCAATAGATCATCGAGTCCGACCCCCTGCATAAGCAGGAAAGAGTGCCGGGTCTAGATGACCCCAGCTAGATACTCATCTAACCTCCCCTTAAAGACCCCCAGGGTAGGGGAGAGCACCACCTCCCTTGGGAGCCTGTTCCAGACCTTGGCCACTTGAACTGTGAAGAAGTTCTTCCTAATGTCCAATCTAAATCTGCTCTCTGCTAGCTTGTGGCCATTGTTTCTTGTAACCCCCGGGGGTCCCTTGGTGAATAAATACTCACCAATTCCCTTCTGTGCCCCCGTGATGAACTTAAAGGCAGCCACAAGGTCGCTTCTCAACCTTCTCTTGCGGAGGCTGAAAAGGTCCAGTTTCTCTAGTCTCTCCTCGTAGGGCTTGGTCTGCAGGCCCTTGACCATACGAGTTGCCCTTCTCTGGACCCTCTCCAGGTTATCCGCATCCTTCTTGAAGTGTGGCGCCCAGAATTGCACGCAGTACTCCAACTGCGGTCTGACCAGCGCCCTATAGAGGGGAAGTATCACCTCCTTGGACCTATTTGTCATGCATCTGCTGATGCACGATAAAGTGCCATTGGCTTTTCTGATGGCTTCGTCACACTGCCGGCTCATGTTCATCTTGGAGTCCACTAGGACTCCAAGATCCCTTTCCACCTCTGTGCCACCCAGCAGGTCATTCCCTAGGCTGTAGGTGTGCTGGACATTTTTCCTCCCTAGGTGCAGCACTTTGCATTTCTCCTTGTTGAACTGCATCCTGTTGTTTTCTGCCCACTTGTCCAACCTATCCAGGTCTGCCTGCAGCTGTTCCCTGCCCTCCGGCGTGTCCACTTCTCCCCATAGCTTTGTGTCATCTGCAAACTTGGACAGAGTACATTTGACTCCCTTGTCCAAGTCACTGATGAAGACATTAAAGAGTATCGGTCCAAGGACCGAACCCTGCGGGACCCCACTGCCCACACCCTTCCAGGTCAAGACCGACCCATCCACCACGAATTTTGGGCCATATGCTTCTTATCTACTTACAAGATTTGCTGAGTATGTCTTTTTAAAGTGCTAAGCATCCTTAATTCATTCTATTTCCCGCATTTCTTGATTTTCAGGTCCCCTTGCAATGCCACCACTGAGGACACACTACCAAGGCAGGCTGCTGCTGATGCATGCATGGACAGGATCACAAATGCCTTCAGGGACTGTGAATGTTGCCTGCGTGAGATGGTGAGCCAGATGTATGGCTGTCCAGTACAACAGGAATTGCTCCAAGTTCAGGAGGCATTCCCAGACCAGAAAGGACTGGCACATAATGGCTGAACTCCTGGCAATAATTCTATGCCTGCTGGACATTGGCCTCATTCCTGCCTGGGAGTGGGATAGGTCAGTACGGATCTGTGCTCTGCTGTCCACCAGTTTGCAGTCAAGCTCGGAAAGTCAACCTTAGAGCCAAGGTCTTTTACTTAGAAATGATTATTGCTTAGATTGATTTTTTTCTCATGAATCATGCATCTTTACAGTAGTAAAAAGAAATTCCTCTAGTGTAGTAATTATGCATCATTATTTTATAAAAGCTATCCAGTGGTTTGTTTAATTATGGTTAATATCTGGTTTGTAAATAAAGGTTTCTATTTGCTTTTTTTGATTCTTCACTCTACGTTCCCTGTGTGTAAGAGGGGAAGTGTAGAAGGGTAGGGGGAGGGGGTTTATTGGCTTGTCAGGTAAGGGGCTTGCATGAGCTGCTGATGGGCATGCTTGTCTTTCAATCATAACAATTAGCAATTAGTCAAACCTGCCTGCCTGTTCTCCACTGCCAATCACCAACTGAACTCCTAAATTACATACTCTCAGAGGAAATATTATGTGTGCTGTGCAGCACCCACCCAATTACTGCTCCCCACATTAACAAAAATCTGAGCCAGTCCACCACCACCCAGCTTTAGTCTGGCTGCTGTGTCTTTCTCTGGTCACAATAATAAAAGCCTGGGTCTTGAAAGTCTCTCCTCACCCCCCGTGCCCTTTGGGTGGGGTAGCTGTGGAGCACTGAGAAGCTACATATGGTCAGAGAAAATATTATGGGTGCTGTGCAGCACTCCCAATTACTGCTCATGGCTGTACCCTGCAGAGCCCACATTCTGGGCAAACATCCCCCACCCCAGCCCAAAGGTGGGGGTGTCCTCTTTCATTACTGCGCTATGTCTGAAACAAGCCTGGTTTTCTTTGTTCTGGCTTACTTCTGCCTTGCAACCCATGCCTCTACAACTCTTCTCCTTATAGCAGACAGACATGGAAGAAAATGTATTTTAATTTCACCAAAGCATTTCTTTATTGTCAGTAACCAAAGCAGAACTGAAATAACGCAGGAACACAATTCCCACTCCCCAGTTTCCTACAGAAGCAACAGCACTAACAACTAAAAACCCATCACCCATCATAGGCTCTTTGCCACCTCACACCCAGTGCCCCCTGTGTCCTGCCCTCCCTTTGATCCCTAAAACGTAGTGACGCTCTCTTTGGCCTGCTAGAGTTGGGGTGGCCCTCACTCAGAGGCACAGTGGCTGTTGCTGAGGTTGTTGCTATGGGGAGGGGGAGCAATCATGGATAGGGGTCTCTATGTGAGTCAGCTCACAGATAGGGGCATGCACAGTGGATGATGCATGGGTAGTCCCGGGTGGGGGGGGGGGGGGGGGGGGGGGGGGGGGCTCAGCTCATGAATAGGGGCCAGAGTTATGCATCTAAGCTAAGGAGGTCCTCTCTAAATATGCCCTCCATTCAATGGTTCTCCACAATATCCTGATGGCACTGTCTGTCTGGCCAGGTCAAGGAATTCCCTTGTGCAGTCCATGATGTCCCAGTGAGCTGCTGCCCCTCACTCTTCAACCTTTCTATATACCTCCCAGAATTAATCCTGCCATTTATCTGCAGACTGTACTCACTATTCCAAAGCCACCACCAAAGCCTCCATCATGCTTTCTCTTGCCTGTCACTGCCTGCAGTAATATTCATGCATTTGCTCAGCTCCAGTCCATGCTGGTGTAAGCACTTCAGGCACATGTCCCCACCTTCCAGTAGATGCAGTAGCTGGTAACAGAAATGGCGGGGAAAAATGGTGTTCATGGTCAAAGATCTCATCCCCACTCCCTGTAGCAGGCAAACTACTGGTGATCGCCAAGCAGCATCCCTGCCACATGACGAATTAACACAGCCACCACGAAGGATGATTATGCAGGAACCCAGACATCTCCCGTGTCTACTAAGGAGTTCATTGCACATCTTTCAGCAGTATAAATTCCTGCTGCTAAATGAATTAATGCTCCCCTACCCCCCAAGTAAATTTAAGAGAGAGCACAGGATGTCCACCCCCATGCAAGCAAAACATAGTGTGACTGCAAGCAGTGGACATATTTACTGCTTACAAAATGAATGCCCTCCCTCCCACCTCACCACACTTAGCCTTGGTACAAAAGCAGGGCTAGATCCACATAAGTCCTAGTCATCCAAACCAATCCAATGCCCCTTCCCCGTAACTTACAAGTCCCAAGGCATGGAACCTCAGGTGTCTCTGGCACCAACACTGATCTTTGGGCCTCTGGAATTTCTGGCATGTCCCACAATTCCAGGGACAGTACCATCGTGGAATCTGATGCATCCTCCTCCTACGCAGACAGGCCATTGGGGAGAGTGGGGTCACAGTCAAGACAACTTCATCTCGGCTGTCCCTGTCCTTCAACTGCTGCGAGCACTCATCCCGCACCTCTGACTGGTTGCTTGAAGGCTGCACAGTGTGTATTTCACTGCCTGCTGCAGTGGCAGGACAGTCTGCAGACTCTTGCAGGTTAGGTGATGCTGTGACCTCCTGCACCCCCATTATCCCAAAGGATTGGAGGCAAGCATCACCTGCACCCTTCATAAGAATGCTCATAGAATGGGGCTATTGTGCATCCTGCCCTCGAATGAGAATTCTAGTCCTTGGCCTGATGGGAAGCATATTTCAGGACCTTCATCTTCCTGCAGCACTATCCAGCCACAGCCATGACTGGGCACACCTTCATTTCCTGGGCAATGGCTGCATTGAGTGGCTTATTTCATTGATTTTCCAGCTGCTCCAGAGTCTTTTGTTTCCCCCAAATATCAATCAAATCTATCAGTTCTTCCCAAGCCCAGCTGGGGCCATGTCTTAAGGATGTATCTGTCTGCTGCTTCAAGCTTGGCAGGCATGGTTTGTTCTTTGGCACCTCCACGGAGTATATTTTCAGGGCCAAAATGAGTCATTGAGAGAGGGGTCGCTATGCTCTGACCAAAGTCACAAGATGCTTTCAGCCCTGAGCTGAGAGCAGTTATATAAACATATGTATGGAACCTTTTTGTGCAGGTCTGCGTTTCCACATATGCATAACTATGCAGGAGTGAACTGTCTCTCAGTACCGGCACTCACGGAAACCTGCTCATATGACCTTTCCTAACAGAACACTTGTGACATCCATAACTTGCCCCAAATTGTTCCCTATATCTGCCTTTGTCCATAAGGGTACTTGTTAATAGCTTGCTGGGCACACCGGTCAAGCACATAGTCAATCCGTTGAGCCCAGACACCGAAGCAGCCACATGTGTGCTCTGGCACACGTGTGCTGTCTGCTCCCCCCGACCACACTGGAGCAGAGCAGCCTGATCGATGGATGAGGAGCAATGATCAGGTAAGCCAGGGAGAGTGAGGGGGAGGGGCGAGAAACCAAGCCAGCTGTAGGGGATCAGGAAGGGTTTTTTTTCACCCTCCTGTCCCCATATAGCCGAGCCAGGCAGGAGCCACGCAAACAGACTGGGCAAACAGGAGCACTATTCAGAGGGAGAAACCTGCTCACCTTGGCCCGGAGTTTCCTCACCTGCCCCTCCAGAGCCTCAATCTGGGCACATGTGTGACAGGCGAGGGGACTCCCAACCCCCCATGCTGCCCCAAGTAAGGGAACTCCAGGCCAAGGTAAGCAGCCTGTGGGGGATCTGGGCTACAGAGGATGAAATTGATGGGTACTTTCATTCTCTGCAGGACCAGACACCTAGTGCAGAGACATCACGGGAGGATCCCAAGGCAGTCAAATGGAAGACGGTCACCTCCAGAGCCAGTCAGCATGTGGCTGTGACTGCTTCCCCAACACAACTGGCCAGCACTGAAGGATGATGCAGCAGAGGAAGTCACAGGGGAAGACATCCGCAACAACCATGCAGGCTGAGTGACAACTGGGCAGCCAGAAGACGACACACTGGGTCATTGTGGTGGGCAACTCCCTTCTGAGAGTCATGGAGGGGCCTATTTGTCAACCAGATCCCATGGCATGGGAGGTTTGTTGCCTGCCCCCTGCCAGGATCTGAGACATCACTGCAAGGATTCTGGACCTCATCCAGCCCTCCAATTACTATCCTATGATCCTCGTCCATGTGGGCACAAATGATGCGGCCAGAAGTAGTAGTCCAGACCACATCATGAGTGACTACAAGGCTCTGCAGGCCAGGCTTAGGAAATTGGGGGCACAGGTGGTCTTCTCATTGATCCTCCTGGTCAGCGGTCACTGTCAACACCAAGACGCCTGCATCAGAGAAGTCAACCTGTGACTCCAGAGTTGGTGCCATCGTGCGGGTTTTGGCTTCTACAACCATGATCCACACTTCCATGAGAGAGATATCCTGGGATGAGATAGTCTTCATCTTTCTTCTAAAGGTAAGAGTCTGTTCTCTTACAGGTTGGCTGATGTCCTCCGAAGGGCTTTAAATTAGGTTCGTCAGGGGATGGGGATGCAGTAGACAACAAGAACCTAGGTTCAGAGAGCCATGAGCCATGTGCTAGATCAGCCCAGGTAAGCACTAAGGGGCCTGATAGACATCAGGACAGGGGGATGTCAAGGGCACCCATCAGGAGGCTTAAATGTCTCTACACTAATGCTAAGATCATGGGGAACAAACAGGAGAAACTTGCACTCCTACTTGCAAGCAACAACTTTGATCTGGTTGGTCTAACTGAAACCTGGTGGGACCCTACTCATGATTGGGTGGTAGGCATTGAAGGTTATAGGTTGCACAGACGGAATAGAGTGGGGGGAAAAAAGGGTGGTGGGTGTTGCTCTCTATGTTAAGGAGTAATATACAAACTTGTATAATCAAGATGGGATCAGAGAAGGGCCAAACTGAGGTACTCTGGCTTAGGATACAAGTGGGGTCGGGGGGAAAGGGACTTGGTAGTGGGGGTCTACTATAGACCGCCAAACTAGGAGGATGAACTAGACCTGGAATTCTCTGCGCAGCTCTCAGAGTCTGTAAGGTCAAGAGATACGGTTTTCATGGGTTACCTAAACTACCCTAACATCTGCTGGGAGGATCAGTCAGCCAGAACTAACCGCTCACGTAAGTTCTTAACCTGCATACAGGACCTCCACCTACCGCAGGAGGTATATGATCTCACTAGGGGGAATGCCTTGCTGGATTTAGTGCTGGATATGGGGGACGACCTGGTGCGGAATCTGCAGGTACAAGATAACCTAGGAGATAGTGACCACTGATTGATTGAATTCACTATCCAGCAAAGGGTGGGTAAACTAACCAGCAGGGCTGAAGTGCTAGACTTCAGAAAGGCTTACTTTAGTGTGTTCAGGAGATTCATTAGTGAGGCATTAAAGCTCAAAAGCATTGGCGAAATGGGAGTCCAGGAAAAGCGGTCATTCCTCAAGAAAGTGATCCTTCGGGTGCAGGAGGCAATCCCACTGCAAAGGGGGCAAGAAGACTTCCTGACTAAACAAAGAAATCCAGGAAAGGCTAAGGGCAAAAAAAAGGGCATACAGGCTGTGGAAGCAGTGGGTAGCTACCAAGGAGGAGTGTACCTCCTTGGCTCACACTTGCAGGGAATCAGTTAGGAAGGCCAAAGCAGAATTAGAACTTAGGCTGGTGACAAAAATTAAGGACAACAAAAAGTCCTTCAGGTATATAGGGAGCAAAAAGAAGGTGCAGGGCAGCATAGGACCCCTACAGGATGGACAAGGGCAGTTGGTGACAGATAGGAGGGACAAAGCAGAGCTCTTCAATGAGTTTTTTGCCTGTGTATTCTTGAACTTGGATCTAGACAAATCTCCCAAATGCATTACGGACAGAAGCAAGAGAAACACCAGCCCGCCAACTGTCAGCACCAACCTAGCAAAGAGACACTTGGAGGAGCTGGATGCATTTAAATCAGTGGGACTGGATGAGCTCCATCCAAGGGTGCTGAAAGAATTAGCCAGTGTAATAGCAGAGCCACTGACACGATTGTTTGAGCATTTGTGGTGCTCAAGTTAGGTCCCAGAGGACTGGAAAAGGGCCAGTGGAGTCCCTATTTTCAAAAAGTGGAGAAAGGAGAATCCGGGTAACTATAAATTGGTTAGTCTCACCTCTATCCTTGGGAAAAAGCTTGAAAAAATTATCAAGGAACACATCTGTAGGAGTCTAGTGGGTAATATAATGCTGGAGGGCAACCAGCATGGGTTCATAGCAGGTAGATCCTGCCTGGCTAATCTTGTTTTTTTCTATGGCCAAGTCACTAAATGCTTAGATGCAGGAGTTGAGGTAGATGTCATCTACTTGGACTTTAAGAAGGCCTTTGACACAGTATCCCATCCTATTCTTATAAACAAATTGAATGGCTGTGCCATAGATGATTACACAATCATGTGGGTGGCAAATTGGCTTAAGTTAAGGGTCGTACCCAGAAAGTGGTGGTGGGTCAGTATTGATCTTGAGAGATGTAGGCAGTGGGGTCCCTCAAGGCTCAGTCTTTGGGCCGGTGTTGTTCAATATCTTCATCAGCGACCTGGATGAGGGCATGGAAAGCACTCTGTCCAAATTCACAGATGACACCTAAGTATGGGGCAAAGCAAACACAATGATGGGAAGAAACTGAATCCAGGCGGACCTGGACAGGTTAGAGAAGTGGGCAGAGGACAATAGGATGCAGTTCAGCAAGGACAAATGCAAGATACTGCACCTAGGGAGAGGGAATCACCAGTACACCCACAGGCTGGGGGATGACCTTCTCATCAGCACAGCTGCAGAAAGAGATCTTGGAGTCATTGTCAACTCCAAGATGAATATGAGTCATCAATGTGACAAAGCAATTAGCAGAGCTAACCGCACTTAGTCATGCATTAGTAGGTGCATCATGAGCAGGTCCAGGGAGGTGATGCTTCCCTTCTATGCAGCACTTGTCAGCTAGAGTACTGCATCCAGTTCTGGGCACTGCAATTCAGGAAGGATGTCGACAACCTTGAGAGTGTCCAGAGGAGGGCCACTCGTATGGTTAGAGGCCTGACAGGGAAGGCCCTATGAGGAAAGGCTGTGGGACCTGGACCTTTTCAGCCTCTGCAAGAGAAGGCTGAGGGAGGATCTTGTGGCAGTATATACATTAATGGTGGGGGGGTGGGGGGGCAGCAGGGAATAGGAGATGCTCTGCTTACCAGAGCACCTCCTGGAATAACCAGAAACAACAGCCACAAGCTGATAGAGAGTAGATTTAGGTTGGACATCAGAAAAAACTTCACGGTTAGGGTTGCCAGAACCTGGGGGCCTTCAAGAACAGACCAGACAAGCACCTGGCTGGGGTCACATGACCTGAGCACTTTTTCCTGTCACTGGCAGGGGGCCGGACTCAATGATCCATTGCGGTCCCTTCCGACCTTAGCATCTATGAATCTATGAACTATCAATACATGCATCGACTTACGGATGTGTTGGAACATCCACAACCACTAGCACCAGGGCATCCTCTACACCGGGCTGTTCCACTAGTGTCTGCAGCTCTCCCACCACCCCGGCCACAGGCGCTGCTGTCAGTGACTCGAGTTCAAAGCACAATGGTGCATGTAGTGACACATTCTGTGTGGGCTCCGAGCACCAGGAGGAGAGACCTGGGACCTCCACCTCCTCACAAGGTATGTTGCCTGGCTATCATCTTTACGTTCATGACTTTGGAGGGCCTTGTGTAGGGTGAAATGGGCAGAGGTGCTAGCGTGATTTTGGCAGGGTGTTAAAAAGCCACCGGTCATATCATATTTCAAAATGCAGTACATGCTACCAGGTGCTATTAGTTCACTGTATCCTGGTTTTGAGTTGGCACTCTGATAACCTTGAGTGGTGCAGACACTCGCATGCAACTTTGACAACGGTGCGAAAGCTATGTTGCAGCAAAAGTTCTACCTTTCAAATAATGATTATTGTTCAATCACATCTGTTTCATGCTCCATTTCTGATTGCTACCCCTCACCCAAGAACAATTAGGAGGACCAACCAGGCTGCTGATGTGCAAACCGATTGGATCGTGAAGAGCCTGAATGAATGCACGTAATGGATCAAGGGAATCGTCTGACAAGTCCACCGATCTGTGGGAAATGTTACTGGGGTGCTTTGTGTGATTAAGCAAGAAGCACAAAGAAGTAATACACAAAACTGACAGGATCTACAGGTTTGGTCCTGATGGTGATAGGAAAATGATCACCCTCCCACCCCTCAGCTTCGCTTGCAAGCCTACCAACAAGGCTTTCATGCATCCATCCACTTCCAAGTGACATGTCTCAGTTAAGCTCTATTGAATGAAAAGATTGCTTCTGGTCCTCCTATTTGTAAAGTATGATCGCAACATGCTCTAAAGTTAATTAATAGCAATATGCTTGTTTAAAGAATTAATAATACAAATATATCTCACAATTAAGTAATTAGTTAATAGCAATATGCTTTTTCATAGCATTACTAATAAGAATATATGATAAGTCTGGCTGTTCCTACAGGATAATCTTGGGACATTTGGTCCTTGTGGGGTTGGGGTTTGAGTTGGGGGATTGCCTAAGTGGAGTGGGGTTGTATATGTTTGGGGCTCTGTGCTGTGCCTGCTGAGGCTAATCCCAGGTTTGGGTGCTGTTTGGGTGCTCTAAGGTTGATTAATAGCAATAGGCTTGTTTAAACTATTCTAATGTGTCCTTCCAAGCTGCTGCCTCTATTCCTTTATCTGTAGCATAAATTGGGGGGAGGCTCTTTTCCCAGGCTGTGTTTTCCCCCAATACAGCCTGGCCTGCAATCACCTCTCCACTGTGCAGTCTGGGTTGCTTTGTCATGTGAAGGCAACACATTGTGAGTGGACTCTTGGGTTTCCTCACCAATCTATCTCTAATCAAAGTCCAATTGAATGCAAATCATAAATAATAATCAAAATAGCTCAATGGTAATCTGCCTTTAATAACAATATTAATGACAATCCAATGGTAATCTGCCTGTAATGATAATCTGCCTCTAGTAATTGGTGAAGCGTTCTGTTAAATACTTCCAGGCCTGACTTTCCCCTCTTACTGGCTGCCTTCCCTAGGATTTGTAGGGAGTTACCAATTTTAAAATAGCACTGTTTGGGTGGGTGCTGTAACACTGATTAATACCAACAGTCTTGTGTAAACCATTAATAATATGAAAATTTCTTTCCAAGACGCTCCCCTTTTTCCTTTGCCTGTAGCATAAGAGGGGGGTGGGAGTTGTATATATTTGGGGCTCTGTGAAGCCTCTTGAGGCTTTTGCAAACCATCGTTTTTCCTCCATGGCCGTAGCCTGCGCGCATCGCTTCCCTGTGCACTCTGCCACGGATAGTGATTTGAAGGCAATGTGGACTTGCCCCCTATGATTTTTAGGGATTTCTCACATGTTATTAGGGGTTCAGGGCTATGCCTGCTGAGGCTTTTCCCAGGCACAGTTGTTTGCCAATCCTTCACCTGCCCTCCAAACACCTCCATGCTGTGTGCTTTTTGGAAATTGTTGCCTTCATACAGTCTTCCCTCAGCAGTCTTTCCTGGCATGGGGTGCACAATCTGGCCTGGATGCAATAAACTGAACTTCAATAAGCTGTCTTCAATAAACTGAACTAACTGTGTTAAAAATTGTTTACATGGAAAATCCTGTAATTGTTTTATTTTATGTAACTTATGGTCAATAATTCATTAAAGAGTAGGAATGTAAATGGCAAGGTCTCTCCTTTTCTTTGGTGTATACTTGTGTACCATCATCAATTGCAATTTATTTTTGAAACAGCAGGAAAGGAAGGTGCTTTAAGGAAACCAAGAAATCCCAAAGTAGCAACAGCATGGAAGAGAAGGGGAAGGAGTAGAATTAGACTCCTTGGGGCTCAGTCTCAGGGATGGCTCTAATACCAATGTAGGAAATGACATGGGGAACACTGGGGACACCCTGAAACTAGCACCCAAGTAGGGATCACAGATGGGGTGTGAAGCACCTAGGGTGCAACAACCTTTGGGTAGCTGAGGGGTGGCAAAGGGGTGGTGCTCAGCTACTATGCAGGGTCACCACTGTAAAAAAGGTGGGATGGTGAGGGAAAATTGACCAGAGGAACAGGACTGTCATTGTTGGGATGGCCAGCCCTGGGGTGGATGCTGTACAGACAAAGGTGGGCTGTTTCTTTCGTGGAAATGTGAGAGGCTGGCTTGGCCAGCCCTCACCTTCAGGGAAACCAGGTACTCATGAATTGATGGATCAGTAAAGAGTGTAGCACTGGAAGCAGCCCACTGTCAGGGGTCCGGGGTTCAGAAAAGGGTTGCTAATGAGGCAGCTGGCCAAGCAGCTGACATTGTACGGACCCCATGCTGTGCCTTCCATGTCTTGGGGATTGTGTAGGTGGCCAAGGGAGCAATATGGTAGAAGGAGGAGAAAAGAGCCTGGTGTGGGGTGCTGGGAAAAGGAACCCCAAGACAGCCACATGGGGAGGAAAGAAGACCCTGGTTTGCAATCCCCTTGTTACAGAGGGTAGAGGTTTGGGGCACCCCGATGATAACTATGAGAGCACTATGGAAGCACATAATCTGAGGCTGGGTGGGGGAAACAGGGAGGGTCCCCTTAAACAGCATCATAAGACTGGTGACAACCAGCTTAGGGCCTGCTCATGAAGTATGCCTCTCAATTCAAAGGACTTTAATGAATGGTCGCTGGTAACCATAGGCGGTGAAAGGTGGGGGCTAACCGGACTCAGCACAACCAAACGGGGCAGCTGGTATGGCTGGAGGGCGTCATGGCCTCAGGCTGCTGCAGCAGGGGGGAAGGGGCACGTACTCTCACATACCCTGCAGATCGTAGCCGGCTCAGCAGGCAGGTAAGTTTCTTGGTTTCCTTTCTTAACAAGTGCCTAGGCTTGGGGGGGGGGGGGGGGGGGAATCGAGACCCCCCACAGTGCAGGAGGGAGTGGGAGAGTGGGGTAGGGAGTGCCCCACGCCCCAGCCTGGCCAGGGTCCCATTCACTGTGAATGGGGCCCCAGCCAGGCCAGGTCGTGGGGCAATCAGTGCCCAGTAATTCATCCAGGAGTGCAGTGCAGGGCAACCAAGGAGTAGGGGGATGTACCCTGCCCTTGGCTCCCCTGTGGTGTGCACAGCGGCAGAAGCTGCCCACCTACACCCCTGGAGGAGCCACTGGATTCCAACTGCCCCATGACCTGGCCCAGCTGGGGCCCTATTCACCATGAATGGGGCCCTGGTTGAGCCAGGTCATAGAACAATCCCGACAGTGCAGGAATAATTTGCCCCTTCTCCGCTCCCTGCTGCACTGTGGGGATTGACCCATGACCTGGCCTAGCCAGGGCCCCATTCACAGTGAATAGGGCCCTGGCTGGGCCGGGTCATGGGGCAGTTGAAGCCCAGTGGCTCCTCCAGGGGTATGGGTGGGCAGTTCCTGCTGCTTCACACACTGTAAAAGAGCCAAGGGTGGGGTACATTCCTCCCTCTTCACACCCCTACACTGCACTGCGCCACACTGTGCCGCACCTCTGGAGGAGCCATCAGGTTCTATTTACCCCACAACCCGGCCTGGCCGGAGCCCCATTCATGGTGAATGGGGCCCTGGCCAGGCCAGGTCAAGGGACAATCAGCCTGATGGCTCCTCCAGAGGCTCGGCGCCGGGGAACCAAGGGGGGCACATGGTCCCCCCATCTTAGCACAGGGCAAAGGTGGACCGCAGCTGTGAACTGAGCTCTGCTTGCTCTGTGCCTTGCTGACACTGCTTTGAAAGCTGCACGGCATGGTGCCATGTGCATCCCACTGCTGGATGGGCCGGGCAGCAAGGTATATGGTTCTGTGTCACACCGTTTTCAAAGCAGTGGCAGTGAGGTGGAGAGGCAGGGAGAAGAGGCTGAGCCCAGCTCACAGCTGCAGCCTGCCCTTGCCCCATGCAAAGATCAGGGGCCATGTGCCCAGCCCTTGGCTCCACAGTGTCATGCCTCTGGAAGAGACACTCTTCCTGGGGACGATGCAGGATGGGGATCCCACAGGCTCTGTCCCCTCTGGCTCAGCAGTGCAGCTGAAGCTGGCCCTGCACCAGCCTCTGGCTCCAGGCCACCCTGGGTGGTGCAGGGCCAGTGAGGGGAGGCAGCTGGGGCCGGTGTGGGGCTGAGGTGTAATAAATTTGCGGGGCCCACCAGCACCAGGCAATGACCCCAGGCATGGGGAAGGGGTGGCCACATGGCTGCAGTGGGCCCTGGCCCTGAGCCCAGGCCCGACTCTGCTCCAGTTCCTGCCCAGCCTCAGCCTCACTCTCTCCCCACCCCCATGGCCCTTTCCCCTCCCCCCAACCCTTTCCCCACAGACTTTCTCATCTGGGTGAAGGGGGCGCATGTACACATGCGCACTCAGCCCCCTCCCCACATTTATTTCTCCCCCTGCCTATGTTGATGACCAGCCATTATCCCTTGAGAAAGGCAGAGGAGCACACCCTAGATAAATTACCATAAAGCATGCATAATAACACCATGTAACACCAGAACTGAGCACAGACCAGCCAAGCCACAGAGCCACAAACCCACCCCGTGGCTTCAACACAGGGAGGAGGGCAGGGTGGACAAATCAGCCATGCTGCCCACAAAACCTCAGTTACTCAAACCCTTTCGTGAACAGAATGAATTTGCCACTGCCTCAGGCATGGGCACCCACTCCTCCATCAGTAGGGGTGCTAGTGCTAACACCACCCACACTGGTTCTGGTTCATACTACTGTGTACATGGTCCTGCACGCTCCCTTTGCCAGCACTGCACCAGTTGGAATCCTCCGCACGTCAGCCGGGGTTTGGGGAACAAGACCGAGAGCGAGACTGCCAGACACCAGTAAGTTTCTCTGTCATCGGGTGCTTTTCAAAAAGCCACTGATTTTTAGTTGAGATTTGTGAATGGGCTAACTGCTCAATGTCATTTCCCATCCCGACTGTTCCTCACCCTTCCACATATGATGCATCAGATGGAAGAACAATACTATTAATCAGGACACCGGTTGAATGGGTAGGTATTTAATAGGAAAGTATTTACATGTTACCCCTTACTTTAACAAATGAATTGGTTAATAATATAAGAAAACAAGAAGCATTTGCCTACATGAAAGAATGGCAAATTTACTAGCTACAAAAGCAGGCTTTTCTAATAGCAAATTAACCGAAAGAGTAGAATTATGTATACACTTTCAAGGCATCATCACTAGAGGTTTTTAAGAATAGATTAGATGGAAAATCCAGTAGTGTAAGGATGGGTGGATGAGAAGGACTTCAGCCCCAAGCACTGCCTACAGGAGGAGGGACCCAGAATGGAGCAGGAGACCCTCCTGTCCCCACTCATCTTCATGTTGCAACCTTCTGTTGCATGATATTCTGAATGAGTGAGTATGTGAATGGCATCCTGGGAAATGTAATTCTGTTGACTGGCAATGGGCAGCCATGCAGGAACTGCAGCTGGAGCTGGCTGCTGCTGGGGAGAGATGTCTTTCCTATTTGCTGCTGAAAACTGGTATTTTTTGGCTGCTTAACAAGGTTGTCAGCAGCAAAAAAAGTGACGTCTCCCCCCAGCACCAGCCAATTTCAGGTGCTGCTCCTCTGAGCCTGCAGAGGAGGGAATTGCCCAGAGCGTAGTACTTTCTAGTTATGCCTCTGGGCAAGTCTATCACCTGTAAAGCAGAACCTGACAATTATGTCAGAGGCATGACTTAAACAGACCTTTGTCTAGCCCCGTGTTTTATACCTTTAGTGGAAGAAAGACATCTGGGGCTCCCATCTGAGACTGAATCTGATTTCTGAAATCAGCCTTTCCTGCTAGCAAGCTCACTTTATACAGTTTCTCTAAGGCCTTGCTTCTCTCAACCAAGCACAATATGAAAGACAGGGTTTTTTGTCTGCTTTTATGCATATTTCTAGCTGCTTCTGCTTTGATTTTGCTGTTCTGTTCTGCTGCAAACTCAGGCCTTTCCCGTTTTACAATACAAGTTGTTGTTTCTCACTTTCATGCATTTTCTAGCCAAACTCTATGGACGATCTATTCAGGGATGATTTGGCCTACAACAAAAATGTAACTGTCCCTCACAGGTACCGTGACCTGCTAGTTTAAAGAAGAAAAAATGTCAAACCCAGTTAATGCTTTTAAAAATCCCATAAAAAGCAAATGGCCTGGCAAGAGCTAGAAAGCAAGCTAATATGAATGCACAGCCCATGCCAGCTAGGAGAGCTACCGCCTAGTGACAGAACAGAAATAAACATGTTACCAACCAGCTTGGCTTTTTATTCTAAAACCTAAAATACAGTTAGTGGTTATCTTAAAAATAAAACAAACCAAACTCTGGGCAGCAAGAAGGTTCACATGATTTTTTAAGCTTTTTTTTTTTTTTTTTAAATGATTAATCCAATCCTTGAGCCAGGCTGTCTGACTAAAACTACACCCCCTCCCCCCCCATTTATATTTTACAAAATGATTGTGTAAAAACAGGGCTGTCTAACTTCTGAATGGCTGGGGGCTATCCCCAGCCAGGCTGTAGGCCACATAGGACCCCCAGACACCCCCCACCCCCATGCCACACAAGCAGTGTAGCTTCCCCATATAGGCTGTGGACTCCCATGGCCACACTATCCCACCCCAAAGGGCAGGGGTAGGAAGAGGAAGCTGGGGGAAGGAGGGGTACCTCAGAGGCTCTGGCAGCAGCTGCAGCAAGAGTAATAGTGGGAGGGGAAGCAGCTGGGCAGGAGCCCGTGGGCTGCAAGTTGGACAGCCCTGGTATAACATGCACACACACACACCTTTTAAAATGAATTTAGAGAGAGAGAGAGAGAGAGAGAGAGAGAACATATTCTGATCCTGATAACCTGACAAGAATTGTTCAAGTGTTACCATGAGAATTCCCAGGAAATGTATTGTACATTTTC
Organism: Alligator mississippiensis; assembly: GCF_030867095.1. Lineage (NCBI taxonomy): Eukaryota > Metazoa > Chordata > Crocodylia > Alligatoridae > Alligator > Alligator mississippiensis. The sequence continues at coordinate 80,697,417 of NC_081828.1, read as the reverse complement.
ACTTTGGCTAGGCACAGATGATCAACAAGCCCGAGGCTGAATCAATTCAGTCTTTGCAGGCTAGTCTAAGCTGCACATATTAAATTGAAACAGAAGTGAACAAACATTTACCTTTGATTCAGGAAATGCAGCCATATGCCTGCAGTGGCTCAGACCAGAAGTCAAGGGGCACTAGAACACAGCTCTCTGGCCGTGTGTTTACTTCCTCTTCCTACTGCCTCAGAAGTCTCTAGGACTTGCAGTCCAGAATTACAGCAGCAGGACTCTGCAGGGCTGCTCATCACTTCCTTCTCCTGCTTCCAGGTGCCTCTGGGATTTGTAGTCCACAGTTGCAGCCAGCAGTAAGTTTGAGTGAAGGAAAGTCACAGTTTCTAGCAGGGTTTGCCAAGAGGTGGGGCAGTCCCCCCACTGGGCTGCACCCCCAGTGGGCTTGCCCCCCACCCTAACCCCCTTGTCTGCCAGCCCTCACTGCTCCATAGAGCAGGGCCAGCCCTGTTCACTGAAGCAAAAAGCACAGCCTAGCTTTGAGCTGGAAAGCATACTGAATTGCTGGGGGACTGTGATCTAACTTGAACCAGGAAGGGGTCTGGGACAGAAATTTCATAAACCGGTTTGACCCAAATCAGTTAAATCTAATACTACATTCAACCAGGTTTATCTTAAACCAGTTTCAGCCATTTTGAAACTGGTTTATATGCACTGAGCTTCTCTGTTCTGTTACAAGTTTAAACTACTTTCTGATCACTTAAACTGGTTTATGTGTAACCCTGTCCTTTGCACAAATCTGGGGGAGCACATGCCCCCCTATGTCCCTCCCAAGAGTCTGAATAGCGGTGGGAAGCTGCCCCCCCAGTGACCCACCCATGGCTCCATCCTGTTCCCCACCCTGACCCCAGACCCTATTCACTGCCTTAGCTGGCCAGCACACCCAACCCCAGCCCCTGCCCCACTCCCTCCTTCATCATGGGGGACTTCAATATGTCTCTTTTTCCTGCCATGCCTCCTCCCCACTCTCCCCCCACCCCCATAGACTTACCTGCAGGGAGCTCTTCTTCATGTTGCCTGGCTGTATTCCCAGCCACGTGCATGTGTGCAGGTGCATACATACACATGGTGCCCCCTGCCTCCTGCTCCTGGCAGCCCCGAATAGCCCTTTCAAGTTGGAATGCTGCCAGACTGCAAAGGAAACCCAGATCCCTGCACGATACTACAAATCCAGGACAAATGCTGCCCTGGAGTCACGCAGCCTGGGACCAGGTCTTCAGGTTCCCATTCTGGGACTGTCCTGCCCAATTAGGGATGGGTAGTCACCCTACCTGGGCTGCTAGACTTTTGCTTTTCCCAACATTCCCCAGCCTGCAGCAGCCATCAGCAACCAGGTGTAGGGTTACCACATGTCCAGGTTTTCCTGGCTATATCTTTTTTGGACCCCTGTGCTACATCCTGGCTTTTTTTTTTTTTTTTTTGAAGAGCAAATGCCCAGGTTTTCTGCTGTCCCAGACTGGCTGCTTCAGGCTGGGAGCAGCAGGCAAGGCGATTGGTTGTCAGGGGTCATGTGCTTCCCATGTGGGCTCAGGCAAACCAGCAAGAGAGAGAGAGAGTAAGCAGAAGGGCTGAGGGGGAGAAGGGGTCTGTCGGTTGGGAGTGTGGGGCACCAGCAGAGCTGGGGGGCAGAGGCTCCAGGTTCAGAGTGTGGGACACCAGCAGGGGTGGGGGACAGAGCAGGGGTGTCCTCTTTTTTGGACATGGAAATATGGTAACCCTAACCAGAAGCAATCGGCCAAGAGGATGGGGGCAGGTGGCATAGCCTGCCACAGTCTGAGCATGAAAATGGTGGTTCCCACCATGATTGAGCCACAATCAGGCCAATTTAAACCAGGTCCCGGTGAGTCTGGATTTTGATCCCTCTCTATTCAGATCAGATGGCTTCCTAACCTGTACTGCCTACATCCATCAGAGGAGTCATCAACAGCAAGGAGAAGGCACTCTTCCTGCATTCAGTTTCAGTGCCCAGACCCAGCGTGGCCCACAGCAACCCACAGCTGCAATTATGGAGATAGTCCCACTCAGTTCCAGGCTGCAACATACTAGGAGTGGACAGAACCTTTGCAGAGGTGCTACTTCACAGTCAGGGCGGCTAGGATCTAGAACCAGCTTCGAAGAGAAGTTGTGCTGGCTCCTACCCTGGGGGTCTTTAAGAGGAGGCTACATGAACACCTTGCTGGGGTTGTTTGACCCCAGTGCTCTTTCCTGCCATGGCAGTGGGTCAGACTTGATGATCTGTCAAGGTCCTGTCCAACCCTACAAACTATGAAACTAAGATTTTGGGTATCAAACTGTAGCAAGCCTGTAATGAGCAAGTATAAATTGTTGCTTTTCAAGGGCTTGCATGCAAATTTAAGCCGATTTACATGACAATACTAAAAGGTTACAAAGGCCAACGCTCAAACAACATTTCAAATCCTAGCTCTAGAAAAGTTCTAGAGTACTTCAGAGAGATTTCCAGAATTTTAACATAGGCAAAACGGTATTTTCCCTTAGCCTCATTACTGTCAACACCTCGATAATTTGGATAGAAGTGCTCAAAATAAGACAGCCTGATGAAGTTAAGCAGCAATAAAAAGATTATCCTGAACAGTTAAAGTTTAGCAAAGTGATAAGCACAGGCAGACAGGCTCTTAAAAAGTTCTGGGCAAATAACAGGAGGTATAACAGGGCAGCTCTATACACCTGACAATGATAGTGCATAGGCCAATGCTGGCTGCTGCACTGCCAGAAGCAGCAGTAAGGCCAGCTGCAGCAGTGGCTATGTTTGTATCCCCCAAAGACAGTGCCCAGGGCTGTGGCCCCAGTCGCCCCCTCCTCCATCAGTTATGCTTCTTGTCCCTTCTAAAATCTTGCTAAGTTCTTGATGTCTGTGCTACGTACTGTGGCAATGAGTCCCACATAAATTCATTATGACACACATAGGTAGGACTTGGAGATGCAGGTACAGAATTCCAAGCTATCCTTTCAACATTCCCAAAAGAGCTTTCCTGGATCTATCACATCAGGAGTTTTCTGTCTAAATGACTAACTGAAAATACAGTTTCTGCAAAGCAGAAATTTTCCATAGGAAAATTTTGGATTTGCCAAAATCGTCTCATTTTTTTTTCCTTGGAGAGCAAGATAAAATATTCCATTCCAGCAATTTGAGCAGGAAAATTTAATTCCATTAAGCTAACCCAAAACATTTTAAATCTATTTGTAGCAGGAAGCCTAGGGCGTCTATTATTTTAAGATGAAGAAGCAGTAGTAAATAGCACTTGGAGGATCAAACAAAGGCTAGCTGCAAAGGGATAAGTAGCTAGAGGCTAGAAGCTGAGGGTGCCCATTGCTGTTCTGGGAGCACAACAATAAGACAATTGGACAGAGTACAGCTGCAAGTCACCTAACTGGAAGTAGGCAAAGCAGCATATATGCCAGGGCTTGAGCCAGGGTGGTCAGTCTGGTCCTGCAAGTCATAGCGGGAAGAGCTCTGCAGCAAGTTGACTGTGACTAAACAACCTAGGATCCTGCTATGTCTGGGAACAACAAGTAAGGAGCTGAGGGCTTGCAAGGAATTGGGGCCCAGGATGAGTAGGGGCTTAGTTAGACAGCTGGCATGCTGCAAATTTTAGTTATGGCCAATATATTTATGCTTTTCATTCTGGTTATAGCCTGTGGGCTTATGCTTTCATTAGAGTTGGAATTGGTGGTTTGGGTAGAACCAGAAAGGTGTGGTTTAAAGGTAAAATGGTCCAAGAGGGACCCATGAGCAGGGGATATGTTATGGCTCACTTTAAGACCTGTGGGCAGTCTCCCTTTTCAAACTGTATTAAGAGCAAAGGAAGGACACCTTAGTGTTTGAGCAGTGCAGGAGTTGAGTTGCCACCAGGAGCTGCCACCGCTACCTCCTCAGGTGGGGGGAAGCCCCGCTGCTGTGCCGAAAGAGGTGGAGGTGGGCAGGGAGGAGGGAGCCGCTACACTGGAAGCTGGAGGAAGAGGTGGCAGCAGTGGAGGGACTGTTTACATGGCCGGGACCAAGCTGGGGGTGGGGCATGTAAACACTCCCTGAATCACTCCATCATTCATGATGGGCAATTGGCTAGTGTGTATATATGAGTTGAACACAAGGTTTTATTGATATTTACAATTTTGAAGTAATTTGGTAGTCTACCAGTGCTTCAGATCATTAAAATGAAATACATTCTAAATAGCTATATATTTTGGCATTTGATTTTGGGGGGTTTTTCAATGATGGAAAATCAGAACTCCCCATGCCCCTTTGGCTCACCAGGATGCAGATTCCAGCTCTAGCTGTTGCCCACTTTGTTGTGTGGTGCTGAGCAGTCCTGATATGCCAGTGCCCTGCCCCTGTCTCTGCCCCTCACTCCCAACCTATGGGCCCCCATCCCTGTCTCTGCCCCCACTCCTGACCTGGAGACTCCTGCCCCGCACCCTGCCCAGCCCTGCATGGAGTCGCAGGATAGTGGTCTATGGAGACACGCTGGAGATGGCCTTCAGTATGCGGGGGTGCATGCAGTGCACCTCGTGTGGAGCACAAGCAATGGCTGGGGCACCACATGCTGCTCTGCACCACCAGCTGGGGCTGTGGCTCGGGCATGGTGAAAAGGACCAGCACCACACTTCACAGCAGAGGCATGAAGAGGAGCACAGCTCTGGCCCGGGCCATGCTTCCAGCAGCAGGAAGAGGGTGAGGGGTTCCAGGTGGTCTCTGTCCCACCCAGGCCAGAGTGTGGTGGCTGTGGCTTGTGCGGGCAGCAATAGAGCGAGTCTGGCCCTGGCACAGACTGGAGGGAGGAGGAAGGGACACATGTGGCAGCCCCTTCCCCAGGCTGGGGCTGCCACACTACACCAGGCAGCCTGGCTATGGTCCCACCCCCCTGGGCAATCTCTCCCAGCCACCTCACCCCTGAGAGCATGGGCACTGGACCCCAGCGCCACCAGCCTGGCCACGCAGCTCCCTGCTGCCCATGAAGGACCAACCCCCTTCACCCACTGGAGGGGCAAGCACCTCTGGCCAGGCCCTGCTGGCAACAGCGCAGAGCTGGGCTCACTGGTGGCACCAAGCATGGCCTCAGACCTTCCTGCCCCCTGCAGCCCCTGCATCCAGCTACCTTCCCCAATCGGTACACCCCTGTCATACACGCACATGCCCCACACAGCCCCCCGGACAGTCCCCAAACCCTGGCTCTCCAACCCTGCCCATACTGCCTGTAGGCTTACCTGTATCCAACTGCTGGGGCTACTCCCACCACCCTGCCTGGCTGTATGTTAGCCACATGTGTGGTGTGGACACATGTGGTGCCCCTGCCTCCAGTCACCCTCCCCACAGCCCCAAGCAGCTCCTTGCAGGCTGGAAGGCTGCCAGCCTGCAAGGGGAAACCTGTAGTTTCCCACATTTTTCTCCTTTAAAGGCAAAAAATGTACGTTTTTCCCATATTTTCTGTGGCAAATAGAAAACCCAGCTCTCTGATTATGAGACAGAGTGAAAAAAATATTTGAAACTAGCTTCAGATATGAAATATCCTGTACATATAAAGTTATAGGATTTAAGATCTACTAATCTTGTCCAAAGCTCTCTCTTGAAATATCATATACAAATATTACTTATCAAAGAATTATTTTCTACATTTTTTTTCAATTATATTCTGTAATCAGTACACGTGAATGTATTTTATATTGCCTAACCTCAAGACTTGAATGTGCAGGAGACATTAGTTTCTCTGGAGTTTTTCTTGGTGACTGACCTACACATCTGGAACTCACTTATAGAAGAGATCACAGTAACCACAAACCTCACAACTTCCAAAGCACACCACTTAAACCTCACTTCTTCGGCTTAGCTTTTCCCACAATAACACTACAGGAAAAGAAAAGGAAGAACACTACAGGAACAAAATTCATCAAAAGAAACAAAGGAAGAGAAAACCTTTTAAAGTTCAGCCTTTGCAGGCAGACAAAGAGAAAATACACCTTTTTGCATACACTGATTTTTTTTTTTTGGTGTATGGGTGTGCTATATACAACAATGGAAAAGAAAAGAGGTTTTTATTTTAGACTGCAAGCTTTCAATGAGTGACAGTGTGAAGAACTCGCTATTATTTTGAATGAGGACACCAATGTTACAGGTGATCCTCTTAAATTAGCTTATATGAAGTGTGACAAAAATAATTACTCCAGTCTCATCCTCTTTTAAAATGGGCCATGCTGGTAAACTGGCCTTGGCTAAGAGAATCAGGTGTGCTGCAGCAATCTATACAGGACAAATTTTCAGAAGTGGACACCAGATTGGGGCGCTCTCATGTTTTGTGGCACAAAGAGGAGGTCATTTTTTAAAATGAACCCAGTCTGCACCCCCCCACACTAGCTCTGCTTAGGACTGACCACCCAGTGCAGCTCTACTCAGTGATTAAATATGGCACCATCTTACTCAGCAAGTCTGCTTCCACATATATTCAGCATCACTGAAGTCTAGTGACTTCAATGAAAATTGTTACTACTTTTGCAGCTAAGAGCATTTTTCTCACACACAAATTTGGGTTCTCCCCTTAGTGGCCAGCCTTACAAATTTGGTCAGGCTCTTAAACTGTCAGAGTTTGTAAGCTGTGTACAGACACTTGGGGAGGTTAAGTCAAGTTAAAAACGGTCACCTAATCAAAAGTAAGTTAATAGGTGGGGGGTTGGGGGCAAGCAAGCTTGGTGGTGGTGGGGGTAATCAAGGGAGCAAGAGGTGTTTATGGGAGGGGATTGCGGGGGCTAGAGGGGTATGTGTGATGGGGTGCATGAGGGTTTGTTGGGATTGGAGGGCTCATGGGGTACACAGGGGGGCTTGGAGGATAGGGGGCTCTCCCCCACTCCCCAGGAACAGAGAAATGGCTGGAGAACATTGCCAGGGTCACTACCACTGCCAGGTCTTCCTCTGCTTGCACCTGTGAGGTTTCTGTCCAGGCAGGACTGCTCACCATCGAGGCTTCCACCTAGGTCCTGGTTTGGCACTGTGCGTACTGCAGCTTGCAGGCTCTTTCCAGTGACAGCTAGGTGGGCAAGTGTCTGCAATGTGAGCAATGCCTTCTGGTGGCATCCCTCAGGAAGCAGGCAAGAGAGCTACAAAAGGAGGTGGTGAGGCTCTGAAGCATCCACCGCCATGAGAAATTAATCAATCCAATGCTGAAGGAGACCCCTAAGACTGTGCAAGAAGGACTGTCAAGGGCAGTGCTAGAGAAAGAAAACATGGACTCCCAGGAAGGTGCAAGCTGGAAGCTTGTGACCTCTGGCAGCAAGCAGAAGTCTTCATTCCCACCTGCAGCAGTTTGCCTGGAGAACAGCTATGGAGCCCTAGCAAGAGAGGAGGAGCATATTCCATCAGTGGAAGAGGCCAAGCTACACACCCCCAAGGTTGGGAGGATTGAGACTGCTGCCACCAAGAAATGACATGTAGTGGTGGCTGGAGATCCCCTTCTGCGGGGGATGGAGGGATCTATCTGCCAGCCTGATCTGTTGTCTCAAGTGGTCTGCTGCTTGCCTGAAGCTAAGGTCTGAGATGTCACAGAGGGATTACTGAGACTCATCCAGCCTTCTGACTACTTCCCCATGCTGCTCATCCATGTGGGCATCAATGATACTGCCAGGGGGGACCCTGAGCAGGTCAAAAGTGACTACAGGGTTCTGGGTGCAGGGGTGAAGAGGACAGGGGCTCAAGTGGTGTTCTCCTTCATCCTTCCGGTCGAGGGAAAGGGCCTGGGCAGGAGTGGATACATCCTGCAGATCAACGCATGGCTGTGCAGATAGTGTCATCAGCAGGCCTTTGGCTTCTTCAACCGCAGCATGTTGTTCCAAGAAGAAAGATTGCTAAGAAGAGACAGGATCCACCAGACAAAGAGAGGGAACAGCATATTCACAGACAGACTCACTAACCTAGTGAGGATGGCTTCAAACTAGGTTTACCTGAGGATGGAGACCAAAGCCTTGAAGTAAGTGAGAAAGCAGGTGACCTGGAGGAAGTACAAGCAGGAGGGAGCAACAGGGGAGGCCTTCTCTTTCTTCCTGAGCAAGTAGGACAATCAGCTACTTATCTGTACATGAATACACAGAGCCTGGGAAACAATCAGAAAGAACTGTAACTTGCACAGTCACAGAACTATGAGAACAACAGAGACTTGGTAGGGTATCTTGTATGTCTGAACCACCATCATGGATGGGTATAAACTGTTTGGGAAGGACAGGCAAGGGAAAAGAGGAGGAGGAGGAGTTGCACTTTATATAAAGAACTGTATGCTTGCTCAGAGCTCCAGTATGAAACTGGAGGTAGGTGTGTTGAAAGTCTTTGGTTTAGGGTCAGAGGGGAGAGCAGCAAGGGTGATGTTGTGTTAGAGACAACCAGACCAGGAGGATGAAGTGGATGAGGCTTTCTTCAAACAGCTAGTGGAAGTTTCCCAGTCATAGGCCATGTTTCTCATGGGGGACTTCCATAATGCTGACATCTGCTGGGAGGGCAATACAGCCATGTAGAGGCAATCGAAAAAGTTTTTGGAGAGTGTTGGGGACAACTTCCTGGTGCAAATGTTGGAGAGGCCAACTAGAAGCCTTGACCTGCTGCTCACAAACAGGAAAGAACTGGTGGGGAAGTTGAAAGTGGATGACAACTTGGGCAGCAGCAATCAAAAGACAGCTGAGTTCAGGATCCTGAGGGGAAAGGAAGGATGGAGGCCCCCAGTAGCTCCTCCTCCTGTCCCTCCTGCAATGCTCTGGGCACCAGATAGGGAAACAGGGGCAGGTGGGGGGAAGCTGCAGCTCGGTGGGAGCACAGGACTGGGACCTGTGAGAGCATGGAGCCTCAGAGCGCAGGGCCCATGCCCAGCAAGATGGCGGAAGTGCAGAGCTTGGGGTGGCCTAGTTCCATTGCATGGGACTCCCCGTAGCTCACGTGCAGATACTGAGACTCACGCGCTACCAGGGGGAAGCCCCGTGGAATGGAGCCAGCATCCTGGCCCAGCTCCCTGCCACCAGATATAGATCCCAGGACTCCACCAAAAGTGGTGGGGAGCCCTATGAAATGGAGGCCATCCAGAGCCATATGCTGTGGGGTGGAGGGACTCCACTCGATGGAGCTGGCAACCTGGTCCTGCTTCCCAACAGAGTCCTGGGAGCTGCACATGGCAGCAGGGAGCAGGACCAGCCTGCCAGCTCCATCACACAAGGCTCCTCACCCCACCCAGCACGTGGCTTGGAAGCTGTGTGTGAGCCATGGGGAACCCCACATGATGAAGCGTGCTAGCCTGGCCTCATTCTGGCCGTGTGCAGCTCCTGGCCAGAGACATGTGCCGCCAGAGGGATCTACCTGCATGGGCCATGAGCACCCGAGGGCCTGCCTGCTGCTGCCGCTGTCACCAGGAGCAGGGGCTGTACACCATCAGGGGGTCTTTTGGGGGTGGGATCCCACATGCACACCTCACCATACCCACACCCCCCACACTCCCCACATTATGTTGTGAGTTCAGCAACAACACTCTGGACACCCCTGTGTTGAACTAATAAGTATTAATATAACTCTCTGGGATCATATCCAGGATGGATCTTAACAGTTGCCCTAGTACATATGCAAGACGTATATTTGCTCTGTCCCTGACCTTGACCCGGCCCAGTCCTGTTGAGTGACAGGAACCCAGAATATATGCCCTGGCAACTCGTGGCAGGGAAAATGGAGTCCCCACTGCTCTAAAACTGCCACAAAAAGCCCTGAATCCTGCTGTGCTGAAAGCGAGGGCTTTGGCCTTAAAGGGACAGTGCAAGGAAAATACAATAAAACACAACACCCCACATGCCCCACACCCATGCACACACACCCTTGCCCCACCCTCCCCCACACAAATCCCCCATAAACCCTACAGCCACCCAAACACACCCACATCCCCCACAAAACCCATACCCACCCAAACACACATCCATACCCCACATTCCACACCACACACACCCCTGCAACCACACACTCCCCTGCACATACCCCCCAACACACACACACACACACACACACACACACACACACACACACACAATATATAAGAGTAATACTTTATTTTGAGCTGTTATACAATTTCCTCTATATACATTATGCAAACACACATAAATCAGGACAAAATATTTTTTTGAAATAAAATTAAATTATGTTATAGTAGATGTTTGATATTTAGTGGGGCTGTGTGAAGCTTCAGTAGCTGATTCAATTTCGAGAAGATTCGACCCAATTCGGGGACCTAATCTCAGAATTCGTATCAAATTAGGAGACCAAGTAAAAGCTCTGAATCAATTCAAAGTGTCCGAATCAATTTGGCTGATTTGGAGATTTGGCCATAGATTAAACAGGCAGCTGACAGCTGCCTCCACCTGGTAAGTCTGTTGGGGTTGGGAGAGTGGGGAGGAAAGGGGCATGGGGGAGGGAGGGATTGGGGCTGGGACAAGCTGCCCAATGAGGGCGGGGGGCGCATTACTCAGAGAGAATGGGCGGGGTGCAGGATATGGGCACAGCAGCACTTGAGCAGGGGCTCTACCCCACTGCCACTTGCCCAGCCAGGGTGGGGGGGGCAGGATGTGAGCACGGTTTGCTCCAGGCAAAAGTGGGCAAGTGGTAGCAGGGCACAGCCTCCGCTCCCAGCACTGCCATGTCCACATCCCACACCCACTCCCGGCCTGGCTGGCAAGCAGCAGCAGGGCAGAGCCCCTGCTCGGTGCTGATGTGGGTGTGGCAGCATTGGGAACAGGGGCTATGTCCTGCTGTCGCTTGGAGCGAGCTGCACCTGCATCGCACGCACCCGCCCGCATGCTGGCTGGGCAAGCGGCAGCAGGGTATAGTCCCCATGGCTCCCACCACTGGGGCAGAGGCAGGCACAGCCGGGGGAGCCATGGAAGAAGCCCCCATGGCTGCCCTGCCCTGCCCAGCCCCAGCCCCTGTCCCCCCCCCCCGGCCCAGCCTCCTGGGACTTTAAAAAAAAAAAAAAAGAGAAAAATAAAAGCCTGGCACTCACCAGCTCTGGCAGCGGTGATTGGGGGCCTCTGAGGTCTCGTGACAGAGCCTCCCCATGCACCATGGGGCATCAGGGATAACCCTTCCCCTGCTTGGCACCCATGCGGCAGCTGCCCCATGGCATGGGTGCAGTGCAATGTTCCCTTGGCAGGGAACTGCACACTGTCTGGGAGCTGGGGATACTGAGGCTAAGTACTGCCAGGCTCCAGCTGACTCCTGGAGCCACCCCAGCTCCCAGACAGCACACATCACCCTGCTGAGCCACGCTGCACCTGCGCCGGGTGCCAAGCGGGGGGTGGGCAATCCCCACTGCCTCCTGCTGCCCTGCACGGCATGTGGGAGGGAGATCTGCCACAAGCCTTCAGAGGCCCCTGATAGCCACTGCCAGAGCCTGTGAGTGTGGGGCTTTTTTTCTTTTCTTTCTTTTTTAAAGCTCCACAGTCATCGGCTGCAGGCGTGGTGATTGGAGCCTCTGGGCACTCATGGCAGAGCTCCCCCAAGCAGTGTGGGGCAGTGGGGGGCAGCAGGGATCACCCCCCCACCTGGCATCTGCACAGCAGCTCTCATGTCGCATGGGTGCAGCATGGCTTGGCAGGGCACCGTGTACTGTCTGGGAGCTGGGGTGGCTCCAGCACTCAGTTGGAGCCTGGCAGCACTCAGCCCCAGTGGTCCCAACTCCCAGGCAGTGCGTGGCACCCTGCAGAGCCGTGCTGCACCCATGCCATGGGCCAGTTGCTACGTGAGTGCCAAAAGGAGAAACGTGATCCCCACTGCTCCCCACTGCCCTGCACTGCCCGGGGGGGCTCTGCCACAAGTGCCCAAAGGCCCTAATCACTACTTCTGCAGCCAGTGAATGCGGGGTTTTTTTTGTTTTTTGTTTTTTGGGTTTTTTTTAAGTGCTGGGACTAGGCTGGGCTGGGTGGAGGATGGGGCCAGGCAGGACAGCCATGGGGGCTTCTCCCATGGTTCCTCCCACCCAGGGAGAGGCAGGCACAGCCGAAGGAACCGCCTGGTGTGCCTGCCTCTCCCCAGTCGATCCAAATCACTGAATCTCTCCAAATCAGCATCGAATCTTCGGAAGCTGATTTGGCCGAATTGATTCAGAACAGTGATTTGAATCTCCGAATCAAAGCAATGTCCTCCGAATCAGCTGAATCCAAATCCAACTCAAATACTTCCCTATTCACACAGGCCTAATTTTTAGTATATGATTGGGGGGGGGGGCGTTTCAGTTCCAAGATGTGAAGCCCCCTCCCTTCCCCCAAAAGGAGTACTTTTAGGGGCAAAGGGAGGCACTTCTCGTGGCAAACGGCAGGGGTTGGGGTTGGACTTCTGGTCCCAAGGTGGTAACAGGGGTTGGGGCACTTATCAAGGAGTGGGGCTACCTTTGTAACTCTTGACAGCTCATCAAAACTCATTAAGCAGTCCTCCAGCTGAAATAACTGCCTACCCCTGTTCTATACCTTGCTGGGCCTGGACTGGCTCCGCCCCCTTGTTAGGGCTTTTGTCAGACACAAGCAACAATCACTCAGCTAGCAGCACTCCCAGCTGTTCAGAACATGTGTCCAAGCACACGGCCCACCAAACAAACAGTCAGCAAGCCAAACACACAAGCGGCCCGGGCTCATTTACCTTTCTGGAGCAGGATCTGTTGCCTGGCTTCTCTTCTTCCTCCTCTTGCTCCCAGTAAACTGTTGGCAAACTGTCCTGTTTGCTGCCCCTGTTTGCTTGTATTCTATTTGTGTAAAATGGGGCCAAGGGTGCCCTTATTCATGGGCCCTACTAAAAAGATTGAGTGTTCGTTAGGTCTTTGGTCTGAGTAAAAATGGGAGAAAAATGTAAAAGCTTAATAAGATTAAGAGGCAGAAGTGCTTTTAGCACAAAATCTGGTTTTGCTTTCCTTCAGTCCTGTAATTTAATACAGATGTTTGTTTTGTTCATATTCTTTGCCAGCTGTGTTTGATGAACTTCCTTTTGTCAGTAACATTTTTGCAGGCATTTATTATCCTTTTTTTAGTCTGGATTTAATTTACTTGTTCCTTTCATGAGACAGAAAGAGCCTAAGCTGGATGGAGAACAGGCCTCGGATGGCAAGCATTCAAACTAGTTGTGTCCCACATATAAAAATATATTATGTTCAGGTGATTTTAGGTCAGACAGCTGTCAGCATGCACTGAAGTTAATAATGACTAGTATTTTAAGGAGAGAAACCCGAATGAATGATTAGGTTGCAAATAAATTCAATGGTCAGGCAACATTTATGACTTCCCATCATCTAACACTGTTACTATGTTTCACAGAGATCAATATTGCTTATGTTTTAAGGAAGGGCTTCTGTCCTAAATATTTCCCGTTAGCTAAATCTTATGTTCCAAGTACATATTTGGTTTCAGAGTGAGCTGTAAAAGTGAAAAACCTGTGCAGTTGTTCTTCCATTTGAAAAAATAAGTTCTCTAAAAATTGTAACCAAGAGAGAATGCAGTACCATAGGGCAGACAAATTGATATTAAATTCATTGCAATGGAAATGCCTAGGCATTCTTCTTGAAGAAAAACTGGATACCTTAGACCAGTTTCCCAAACAGTGGGGCATATCCTTCTGAGAAGGCACAAATGCAATCAGTGGCGGGAAATGAGGAAATGCCCACCAACTTCTGAAGAATCTAAGCCTTTGAACCTCCCCTTCAAGTTGGTGCAAGATTTTAAAAGCAACCCCAAAGAGTCCACTAGTATCCATCCAGCACATTATAGTTGTAACCCCATAAGGGAGAGTTGTAAATGTTTTGACAACATTTATGTTTTCAAATAACTCTTATTTCTGTTGCAACAGAAACATTTAGAAAAACAGGTCAACTTTCAAAAATATTTGTTTACAAATAAAAAATAGAGCAGTTGATAATGATACATTCCATTTCAACATTTTTGTTTAAATTTTTCATTTCACAATTACTTTAATTCACTGTTTTATGTATAAATATTTTTTAAACTTTAAAAAGTTGAAAATAGGAATATTTCTAGGATCCTGTAAGAGGGGCCCCTACCACCTGTTACTATGGCAAGTGAGACCCTGAGGACCAGGTCAGAAATGCCATCATATAAAAACAATGGAGTACTAGATGGAATGTAAAAGTAAGCAATTTAAATGGCATAAAAGGTCATACTTCTCTATGTAACATATAAAGACTCATGGAACTGAAAGGTATGAACAAGGACAATAACTTCATCGATTTAAAAAAAAAAAGGAGCAGACACCACATCCATTATAAATCCGTTATAAATCTTCACAAAGTCAACTGACGATCTGCTACCTCTGCTGTGCAGACATCCATCTTAGCCAAACAACTTCAGCGGAAAAGGGAAGAGCACTGGCCTCTCACTGAGGTGCTAATTCTAATGCCTATCCAGTCAAAGCTGGTGGTTAGGCCTGTGCGAAGCAGCTAATATTCGCTTCAGATTCAGCCAATTTGGGGCTGAAATAACTGTCCCAAATCAATCTGGCCGAATCTGATTCAGAGATTTGGCTGCTGCCAAACTGGATGAATCTCTGAATCAAATAGGCCAAATCCCCTGTCTGCTCTCCCAGCCTTGTCAATGGCTGCCCTACCAGGCCCCAGCATCCTGGCTCTAAAAAAAAAAAAAAAAAAAAGCCCTGTACTCACCAGCTCCTGCGAGGCAGGGGTGGGCAATCCCCACTGCTCCCTACTGCCTTGTGCTGCATGTGGGGGCTCTGCCATAAGCCCCTAGAAGCCCCGATGGCCACTGTAGCAGCTGGTGAGTGTGGGGCTTTTTTCTTTTTTTTTTTTTTTTTTAAAGAGCCAGGACACTGGGGCTGGGTAAGACAGCCATTGATGGGGCTGGGAGAGTGGGTGGGAGTTGGGGGGCTCATGGCAGAGCCCTCCATGCAGCATGGAGCAGTGGGGGGCAGCAGAGATCACCCCTCCACACCTAGCAGGAGCCGGTGAGTGTGGGTTATTTGGGTAGATGTAAGGTTGTTTGGGTAGATGTAATATCTTTTTTTAGACTGATTAAATAGTTGGAAAAAAGTTCTTTGCAAGCTTTCAGGCACAAACACACTTCTTCAGGTGCTGGGCCATCATTTAGCATTTTTTCACCATCCTTCCCCTCAAAGAAAAAGAAACCTCCAAGCATTTGGAGCCAAATTTTGTTCCTAGATACACTGGTGCAAAACCCAAATAATTTTTTTCACTCCGGTTAAATTTCTCTGGATTTATAGTGGTTGTAACCGAGTAGAACTATTAAGTGGAATCAGTGGACATATTTCTGTATAATCTCACGGTTAAGCAGTAGAAAAGAGTGTGTTTCTCAGTCCCTTAAGACAGATTTTTACATAGTTTCTCAAAATGCTTGTCATCTATTTTTAGTATGGTGCAATTAAGATGTTAATATGGATATTACAATGGGGACTACACAGAAGATTTTCTAAGACTAATAAAGTGATTCTTTATTTAATGCAACTTGGTTTCCTTTATGGATTGCCCTAAGTTATTACCAGGGATACTGGTTTTCTATGATGTAAACCCCCCTCCCCCCACCAATTTTCGGTTAAAAAAAGTAACCCCAAATCCACATTTTTCTGTAATTAAAATGAAACACCACTAATGTATAGATGCATAATATATAGCTATATATCTAAGTGCTGTTTCATTTTAATCATGGAAAAATTGGATTTGGGGTTACTTCTTTAACTACAATTGGGGATTGTTTTAAATCAGAGAAAACCAGGGTCCCTGGTTATAACTGTAGTGTCTTTCCAAGGAGCATACTGCATTTTGGAAAGCTCAGGAAAAGAATAGCACTTACTCTTTCTGATCACAAGATATATGTTCTGGTTGAAGTTATAAAATAATTTTCTCGGACATTCAACAGTATGTAGTGGCCTATTGAACAGTATGTAAAATTTGCCTAAAATAAGATGTTGCACCTGATATAGACTAAAACCTGGAGGTCATCATCAGATACCATCAATCCTGCATAGCAATGTGGGACTAGATAAAGAGAGCATTTTTGCCCTCATCATACCACCAGTTAGCTCAAAACATTATATCCATTAGTACAACACATTATATCCATTCCTTGCAGAGGGCATCTCCAGGGAACAGTGTTGCTATAATTAGGTCCCTAGTTGACTAGTAATCTAGAAGATGTCAACATCTTAAAGGCTACCAGTCACACTGGATGAATCTACACATGCAAATAAGCATGACTAAATGTAATATGCATTAAGCTAATGCACATTAAACAATTTTTGGCAGGTGTCCACACATGCAGAGACTTGGGACTAAAGTTAGTTCCAAGTCACTTCAGCCCTGCCATGTGCCCCTTTTGCCACTGTGGGGCCACAGCACCTTCAATTACAGGAGACAGTGTGGGGGTGAGCAGCAGCAGGTGTTGGCCCTGCTGCCAGAGACAGCCAGGCAGCAGCCCTGAGGAGATGTCAGGGATGGGCAGGGGGTGCAAGAGGCTGAGGCCCTTTGCAACACACCTGTGGCTAAGCAGGAGCTCTGGCTAGGGAACAGGACTGGCAGTGGCAACCTGGGTCCTGTCCAGGGGCACACAGGACTTGCAGTCCTCAAAGGTCCTGTTGTGTGTGCCCCAGGGCACAAAATGGCCACAGGATTTAATAGCCTACAGGTAGAGTCTACCACAGAGCAGCCCAGCCCTGGGGCAGGAGAAACAGCCAGCCAGGGGCACTGGGGCAAGGCTCAGGTGCCCCCTAGTGGCTAAGTAGACCCAGCACTAAAATTAGTGCCTGGTCACGTCTACACTTGCATTAATGTGCTTTAACTAATTGTGCCTAAATTTGATGCCTGCAAATGCACTTTTAATGCACATTAAGGGCACACGTGTAAACGTGTGCCTGTAATGCACATTAAATTAGACTAATGCACATTAATGCGTCTCAGGTAGACATGCCCACTGTGAGATAAAAATGCATTACTCCAACCTTCTGAAAACTGGAACTATATGGTCAAATTTTATATGAAGGGTACAAAAAAACCTCCCATATCACACTAATAGGCTAAGCAGTGCTATGCTCACTAGCACCATGGCCGAAAGGAACTTGGGGGTCATGAACATGAGCCACCAATGCGATGTCACAGCTGGTAAAGTGAATAAAACTCTGACTTGCATCCATAGATGCTTCTCAAGAAAATCTCAAGATGTCATCCTCCCGCTGTACTCGGCCTTGGTGAGGCTGCAGCTGGAGTACTGCATCCAGTTCTGGGCTCCACAATTCAAGAACAATGTGGAGAAGCTTGAATGAGTCCAGAGGAGAGCCACGCACATGATTAGAGGGCAAGAGAACAGGCCTTATGAAGAGAGGCTAAGAGCCATAGGACCCTTCAGCCTGGAAAAGTGCAGGCTCAGGGGTGACCTGGTAGCAGCCTATAAGTACATCAGGGGTGTACATCAAGATGTGGGGAAATGCCTGTTCACCAGAGCGCCCCAAGGGATGACAAGGACCAATGGTCACAAACTCCTCCAAGACTGTTTTAGGCTGGACATAAGGAAAAACTTCTTTACTGTCCGAGCCCCCAAGGCCTGGAATAGACTCCCCCCAGAAGTGGTGCAAGCACCTACTCTGGACTCTTTTAAGAAACATTTGGATGCTTATCTTCCTGGGATCCTTTGACTCCAGCTGACTTCCTGCCCCTGGGGCAGGGGTCTGGACTCAATGATCTTCCGAGGTCCCTTCTAGCCCTAATGTCTATGAAATCTGTGAAATCTATTGATATCTTATAAAATGTCAAATAATTATTAGTTTGCACTGTATAAACATATGTAATGTATGTTACTCATGTTTGCAACAAACTTATAACATGTATTAATCTTTTATAAGATTAATTTTAAAATGTTATTAGACCTTTATGGCTAGCCCCTGCATATGAACTGTGACTGAAAATAATTTATACAAGATTAAGAATTCAAAGAATGGGGATCTAACACTTCCTTGCACTCAAGTCCTTGGTTCATTCTTTGCCTTTACCTGCCCTAGTACTGACATGCTCTTCAGTTTTTCCAGTTGCCTTTATAGGAGTATAACTTAAATAGTCCCACGTTGGTCCTTGACCATTATTAACTTACAAGGTACCTCATAAAGAACAATGGAATAGACAACTACATACCCGGATTAAAAGGTTAATTAGAAACATAATTTAGCAGCGAATTTTTCCAGTGTTGTCAAATCTTAGTTTCATAGTTTCATAGTAGTTTGGGTTCAGAAGGGACCTGAACAAATCATCTAGTCTGACCCCCCGCCACTGGCAGGAGCACACGCTGGGATCACATGACCCCAGACAGGTGTTCGTCCAACCTCTTTTTGAATTTACACAAGGTAGGAGCGAGGACCACTTCCCTAGGAAGTTGGTTCCAAATCCTAGCCACCCTAACAGTGAAATAGTGCCTCCTAATCTCTAACCTGAACCTATTCTCCAGCAGCTTCTGGCCATTGTTCCTCATCACCCCAGGTGCTGCTGGGGGGAATAGGGCCCTTCCTATTTGCTGCTGATGTCCCCTAACGAGCTTGTAGGCAGCCACCAAATTCCCCCTCAGCCTCCGCCTGCTGAGGCTGAACAGGTTCAGGTCCCTCAGCCTCTCCTCATAGGGCCTGCCCTGTTGCCCTCCAACCAAGTGGGTGGCCCTCCTCTGAACCCTCTCAAGGCAGGCCACATCCTTCTTAAAGTGTGGTGCCCAGAACTGGACGCAGTACTCAATTGTGGCCTGACCAATGTTGCGTAGAGGGGGAGTATCACCTCTCTGGACCGGCTTGAGATGCATCTTTGGATGCCCAACAAGGTGTGGTTGGCTTTGCTGGCTGCGGTCTGGCATTGGCAGCTCATATTCATCTTGGAGTCAATAATGACTCCAAGATCCCTTTCCACCTCTGTGCTCACAAGGATTGAGCTCCCCAGCTTGTATGTATGCTGTGGATTCCTTCTCCCCAGGTGCAGCACCCTGCACTTATCCACATTGAAGCCCATCCTATTACCATCTGCTCACTTCTGTAGTTCGTCTAAATCTAATTGCAGCCTCTCTCTCCCTTCAAGTGTGCCTACCTCTCCCCACATCTTGGTGTCATTGGCAAACTTGGACAACATGTTTTCCACCCCCTCGTCCAAGTCACTGATGAAAATGTTGAACAGTGCGGGCCCGAGGACCAAGCCCTGGGGGACCTCACTATTCACATCCCTCCAGGTCAAGTACAACCCACCACCACCACTCTCTGGGTGTGCACCATCAGTCAATTTTTGACCCATCCAACTGTGTAGGCATCAATGCCGCAGTCACTCAATTTACTAATGAGAATGGGGTGAGAAGCAGTGTCAAAGGCCTTCTTACAGTCCAGAAAGACTACGTCCACGGCAACACCATCATCCAGGGATTTAGTTACCTGGTCATAAAAGGCCATCAAGTTGATCTGGCAGGACCTGCCTTTGATGAACCCATGTTGATTTCCCCTGGGCATGATCTCCCCTGCTGGCCCCTCACAGATGTGATCCTTAAAAATTATTTCAAGGATTTTCCCCAAGACCGATGTGAGGCTTATGGGCCTATAGTTTCCTGGGTCCTCCTTTCTCCCTTTCTTATAAATGGGTACCACATTAGCTAGTTTCCAATCACTGGGCACCTGGCCCGTGGATCACAATCGCTCGTACAGCCGGGCCAAGGGCACAGCAATGACCGCCGCCAGCTCTCTCAACACCCGTGGGCGGAGGGCATCAGGACCCGCAGATTTAAAAACATCCAGCCCTTCCAGAAGGTCCCTAACTACATCTGCACAGACCCAAGGCCTGGCAGTGCTATCCACAAGATTGCCCCTACCTGTGGTAGGAGAGCTGTCCTGATCCCTGTCCAAGAAAACAGAGGCAAAGAACTTGTTAAAAATTTCGGCTTTCTCGTCTGGCGTAGCCACAAGATTACCATTTGAGTCTAGCAGTCTAGCAATGTTAAGCTACACTGTGGAAAATTTATCAGAAGAAATCCAAATGCTTTCACAAACATACAACAGTGAAAGACTCTAACACAGGGGTTGGCAACCCCCGGCCCTGGCCCAGCCCCAACGGGTGCAGTGCCGGCTCCTGCTACCTTCCCGGAGAACCCAGGGGAGGGCAGCAGGGCCAGGAGCACAGCATGTGTGACCTACAGTGGCAGCGCACAGGTGGGCCACACAGGGAAGCTGCCTGCTGCTGCAAGCTCCACGCTGCCCAGGTCACACTTCCCCTGTGTGTACAGGAGCAGCACGGGCAGCATGCAGGGTTGTGCCCCTCACTGCTGCCCCTGCCTGCAGGGGAAGTGTAACCAGGGCATCAGGGAGCTCGGAGCAGCAGGCAGCTTTCTTTGCCCCCCACTGTGCCCTGCCACGCTGGGTCCCACATGCTGCTTTGCAGAAGCGGCGAAGAGGGCAACACAGCAGGGAGCATTGCCAGTATCTGCTGCCTCCCCAGAGCCCAGGGCCAGGAGGCAGCTGGGGCCAGGGCCAGAACCGGGGCCAGGGAGGCAACAGCTGTTTGCAGCCTCCTAGCTGCAGCTGGCCCAGGTTCTGGGTACCTGCTGATAGCTACAGAGCCTGGGCTGAGGGGCGGGGGCACAAGGAGGGCTGGGGCAGGGGTTTTGGGTGGGGGGCAAGGGGCACAACCAGGACATCCTGCCATATACCCTCTGCCCTTGTTTTGTTTTTCTGGCATTCTGGGATTTCCAAGGTAGGCATTGTGGGTTTTTTCAGCACTCCAGCCAAAAAACATTGCCTACCCCTGCTCTAACATAATCCCATGGTTCATGGTTCCCAGGGTTGTCCTTCTTGTGTAGGAAATAAGACAATAACAAGCATAAGCAAAAATCACATCCAATATATTTTGGATAAATCACACTATAGTGCCCACAATTAGTGCAATAAATACTGCCTTTAGACATCATCTGTGGACATGAAAAATCCAAACCCAGCCCAACCTTGACTTGAAAGTTACTGGTATTGTTTGGCTGATGACAAGTCCTATATAAGACCAAAGGAAAGAAAGAAATTGGTATATATCACATACCTAGAAGTTGTATTCTTTTTGTCTAAGGAGTTTTGTAAAGCAATGTGTTTTAAAGGAATACACAAAAATGTCAAAGAATCTTAATTTGCATATATCAACATGCTGAAACAGGGAATTTTCTCAATCCTATTTTTTTCCTTTCACTTCCTCCTAAAGACCAACTGTTTTTAAATTAGCATGCCCAGATTAATTATCTAGTTTTCCATATGATCCTTCTTGAAAATACTGGCTAAAGCCATCAACCTACAGAATCTACCTAAATATGTGATTTTGGGATTTGATCAGAATAAAAATTACCTCCTGGCAGAAAATAACAACATGAGAAAGAATCAAATTTAATTTCCAACATTTTAATAACCTTCAAACTGTTCTTGAAAGAGAACCTCCCGTCCCCAAAATTTTAAAGGTTAGCCAAAAACCCAAGCCTCAATATTTTACCATAAAAAGAGATTAGACCCCTGCTACATGTTATATATATTATGCAATCAACTGGTTAATTGCTCAATAAATTTAGATTGGCCACAAATGCAAAGCAAGACTAGTTACAAGTGCAAATTAACTGGTAAATCACACAATAAATTTAGACCAGCCACACGTGCAAAGTAATTATGACACAATAAAAATGACTATGCAGCTATAAAAAGAGCCAACCAGCTGTAAAGTTAGTGCTTGAAAATGTGTAACTACTCTGTAGCAGATTTCTATCTAGCTTTAATTTGAACATGTAGCGCAGCTCCAAGTCTCCAGCCTGCTGTACACCCTCCTTTTAATGAACATGTGTCTCACAAATATAGTAAAAGGATGATCTATCTGAAATTAGTAAAAGATTTGACATTGATTCTTAAAATTTTATTTGTAGCATTAATTCACAAGGGAATAGCAGCAGTATGATAATTTGCCAAGAATGTGATGTTCTGCTAGTGTACCATCTGTAACTCATGCACTCTACAAAATGCTGGGGGCTCTTAATTAACATTAAGTATTCTACTAAATTTGTCAATTAGAACTATACAAACACATGTGTGGCTAGCTTCCTTCCAGCTCACATGTGTCTAATCTTCTCACTGCCTTCCATTCAGAAGAGATTCTGGGAAACTGATTCCTACTCCACAGTTCTTGCCATGGTTTTAGTGAAGTTATCTCATTTGTGTTCCTTCAAAGGTAAGAGGAAAAGTGAAAGTGAAGCATGGACTTCTCTGCTTGCTTCTCCAAATCCTAACCCTGTGTGGCACAACATGGAATAAATGCATCAAAATGAGCAAATTGGCCTAAACCTGAAGATTCTGGCCAAAGACCCAGGGTGCTGGAGGGTTTCTTAAGCTCTTAGGGCTGTCTTCAAGATCTCAGGGCTTTTAGCTACACCACAGCCAAGGCCAGCAGGTAAAATAATGTTGGATAGAAGAGAGGACACGAGGATCATACTTTTGAGATCAGTTCATTGCTGCCTTCTGTTACTACTACAAGGCCCGACCCCTCCATAATCAATCCATTTCTCCATCTCAAATTAATTTATCCTTTCCTGCTCTTCTATAGCTGTTGAAGCTTTCCCCTCTTGTGCCTGCATTGCAATACATTTCTCCAGTTTCCCTTACTCTTTGTGAGCCACCTTTCTCTTTTCTTCTGGAGCTTTGCTTATGACCCAGCCTTGTGGCTCACCTTTCAGTCAGACTGTGTGCTGTCCCTCCTGGGTCTACTTGCCAGCTTTCTTGCTTCCCCTGAGTGAAAGAACTGCTACTTGATGCCATGTTGTCCCTAGTTTAGTATTTCATGCTTTATCAGAGAAACCCGAATAGCAGAGCTTAAGACATATCAACAGCTAGGACTTTTATTACCATTCCCTAAATGGTCAGAACTGAATTCAAATGGTTGTGTTTTTTTGGTGTAGACTATTATCAAGCCTTACAGGCATAATCCACTTTACAGGAAGCATACAAATAACCAGAATTAACTCCCTACCTGGGTTTGTACCTGGGTTCTTCCATACAGTATTGACACTCTTATTTAAGCAAACTGTAAGAAAAATAGTGTCTGAGTTTAGAAGCCAGATAGTGCTCCAGCTCCACTTACAGCAACTACAAAATAGCTTGTTTTTGGGTACAGAGAGGGAAGCACCACATTTGTCGTTGTCCCATTGCAGGTCAGGATGGTGACCCTGATACTAGTGCAGTGGTGTCTCGCCCAGGAGAGGGGTTCTGTGTAATCCCACAAGTACAAAACTAATGGAAGCAGCACATGCCTGCAGGTCTCATTGCTGAGGCACAAGCAGCCATAGGCACTAGTCCTGGACATCACATGCCCCCCTTTTGCCAAATTCGAGCATTCAAAACTCATGACCCAGGCTAAAACACTCACAAGAGCTGGCAAGGCTAATGTATACTAATTGACATAGAAGTCATAAA
The DNA here is from genome assembly GCF_030867095.1 of Alligator mississippiensis. Taxonomy (NCBI): domain Eukaryota; kingdom Metazoa; phylum Chordata; order Crocodylia; family Alligatoridae; genus Alligator; species Alligator mississippiensis. Next base: position 80,673,899 of record NC_081828.1, on the reverse strand, counting down.
GGCTGGTGCTGGTGAGAACAAAATCCCACCCGGTATCATTGCTCATACAGTGACCAGAACTAGTTTACTGGATGTAGAGTGTAAAACAATTCTGGATTCTTTTTTGAATTATGTGCACCATTAGAGAATGCAAAAATCTAGAACTCTTGCTTCAGAGATGATACCTTTTATTGGATTGACTGAGAAATTGCAAAAAAAAATATATATTTTTCAGCAAGCTTTCAGGCTCACATACCCTTCATCAGCCTCAGGGAAAGCTCGAGAATGGTAAAAAGTCCCCCCCATATGTAGGAAATAAATACTTTTGCACAGAGGAAGCTGAAGCTGGAAATCTGTTCTTCTGGGTCCATGAGAGTGTCTTTGTGAGGTGCTCTTTGTTGTGCAGATCAAGCAGGGTTCCTTCCCTGTTGGTGTCAGATGGCAAAGAGGCAGGGAGGTATAGAAATCTTTCTTGTTGTTCAGCAATGATGTTTATAATCCAAAATCAGCTAAAATTCAGCATCTTCCATGTTGCAGGGATGTATTTGGTAGCTATGCTGGTCTGAGACAAAAATAAATGCAAAAATCTCATGGTTTAGAGATGATACCTTTTATTAGACCAACTGAGAATAGACATTTCGTTCAATGAAAGCTTCAGAAATATTTCTTTTTTTTTAAATGAATGTCCAACCTATAAACTTAAACAAATATGTTCTATAGATTATACCAAGACTTTACAAATGCTAAATGAAAAAAACATGGATTTAATTTACCAGAGGTCATATTCTGTTCTACCTACTGTGTATATAAGCAGACTTAGGCACCTAAATGTGATTCTATTCTACCCTGAACGTGCCCCTGAAATTTCCTTAAGGCATCTACTTTTGTAACATCTGACCCTTATGACTCACAAAAAGCAGCAAAGAGGGAAAAGACCCATGTACCTTTTGTATTAATTGTTTTTCAGGGGTTTGGACAGGGTGGAATAGAATTGTGCTTAGGCACCTAAGTCCACTGTTGCACCTAATACATGGAATAGACTTTTACCCCAGCTATCTTGTGTTTCCAGGAAAAAGATAGGAAGAATATTCCTCATTTTGGATGATGGCTGCTGACAAATCATGTATTTTGGTCATAGTTTCATAGTGCTTAGAGTTGGAAGGGACCTAAACAGATCTTCAGGTCCAGTCCCCTGCCCTGGGCAGGAATGAGTGCTGGGGTAATAACACCCCAGCCAAATATCTATACAGCCTCCTCTTGAAGACCCCCCAAGGTAGGAGAGAGCACCACCTCGAGAGCCCATTCCAGAGCCTGGCAGCCCTAACCATAATGTCTCCTGATGTCTAGCCTGAACCTTCTTTCTAACAATTTGTGACTGTTATTCCTAGAAACCCTGGGTGGTGCCCAAGGAAACAGTCTCACCCAATTTCCGCTGGTCTCCCCAGTGAGTTTGTAAACGGCCACCAGATCCCCTCTCAACCTTCTCTTGTGGAGGCTGAATAGATTCAGGCCCTTTAGCCTCTCCTCATAGGGCCTGACCCGCTGTCCCTGGACCATGCGAGTGGCCCTCCTCTGGACCCTCTCAATGCTAGCCACATCCCTCTTGAAGTGAGCCGCACAGAACTGGGCACAGCACTCCAACTGCAGCCTGACCAATGCCTCATAGAGGGGAAGGATCACCTCCCTGGACCTGCTTGCGATGCATCTGTAGATGCACTGCAAGGTGTGGTTAACCTTACTGACTGCTTCCTCGCATTGGTGGCTCATGTTCATCCTGGTCGCATTGGTGGCTCATGTTCAGCAATGACTCCAAGATCCCTTTCTGCCAGCTTGTTGACAAGAAGGGTGTTCCCCAGCCTATAGGTGTGTTGCTGGTTCCTTCTCCCTAGATGCAGCACCTTGCACTTGTCTGTGATGAATTCCATACTATTCTCATCAGCCCACCTCTGTAACCTGTCTAGATCTAGCTGGATTCTGTCCCTCCCCTCCAGCATGCCCACTTTGCCCCACATCTTGGTGTCATCAGTGAATTTGGGCAGTGTGCTTTCCACACGCACATCCAGATTGCTGATAAAGATGTTGAACAGTACAGGCCCCAGGACCGAGCCCTGGGGCACTCCACTGCCTACATCCCTCCAGGTCAAAAACAACCCGTCCACCACCACTCTCTGGGTGCGACCATCTAGCCAATTTGCCACCCACCTGACTGTGTAGGTATCAGTGTCGCAGTCACCTAGTTTTTTTAAGAGAATGTGGTGAGAAACCATGTCAAAGGTCTTCTTAAAGTCCAAGAAGACGACATCTATCTCAACGCCTCATCCAGGGACTTTGTGACCAGATCATAAAAAGAAACCAGGTTAGTCAGGCAGGATCTGCCCTCAATGAACCCACATTGGTTGCCTCTGAGCATTACCTCCCCTGCTGGGCCCTTGCAGATGTGCTCCTTGATAATTTTCTCAAAGGTCTTCCCAAGGACCAAGGTAAGACTGACTGGCCTATAATTGCCGGAGTCCTCCTTTCTCCTCTGCTTGTAAATGGGGACCACATTGGCCCTTTTGCAATACTCTGGTACCTGGCCAGAGCCCCACGAGCACTCAAAGCCGTGCCAGGGGCCTCGCTATGACCCCCACCAATTCCCTCAGCACTGTTGGGAGAACAGCATCTGGACCTGCTGATTCAAACACGTCCAGCCCCTCCAAAAGTTCCCTAACTAGGTCATCCCTGACCCTTGGCATGATGGTGCCTCCCCTGGGTCCATCCGTAATCCTAGTGGGGGAAATGTCCTGGTCCCTGTTCAGGAATATGGAGGCAAAGAATTTGTTAAAGAGGTCAGCTTTTTCATTTGCTGAAATCACCAGATTGCCAAGCCTGTCCTGTAGGGGCCCCACATTACCTGGTGCCTTCTTCTTACTCCCTATATATTTAAAAAAGGACTTTTTGTTATCCCTAATTCTGGTTGCTAGCCCTAGCTCCATCTCTGCCTTGGCCTTCCTAACAACCTCCCTGCAGTCACAAGCAACAAAGGTGTAATCCTCCTTGGTGATAGCCCCTTGCTTGTTTGTACACCTTCTTTTCTGCCCTCAGGCATTCCTGGATGCCTTTGCTGAGACATGGGGGCTTTTTAGCACTCCTGCCCCCCTTGGTACGCATTGGGACTGACTCCCTTTGAGCTCAGAGGATCGTCTCCTTGAAGAACAACCACCCATCGTGGACTACCATCTCATTGAAGCTCCAAGACCCCAATGCCTCTCTGACTAATCTTCTTAGCTCATTGAAGTTGGCCCTCCTGAAGTCAAGGACTTTTGCTTTACTGCTTGCTTTCACCACCCTGTACTGGATAGTAAATTCCAGCAGACGATGATCACTGTTGCCCAGGTGGTCGAGTAGCTGTAGACCCCTCACCAGGTCGTTGCCTGTGACAAGGACCAAGTCCAGCAAGGCATTTCCCCTGGTGGGACTGTGCACCTCCTGGGTTAGGTGGAGGTCCTGTATCCCAGCTAGGAGCCTACGTGAGCAGTCAGACCTGGCTGACTGCTCCTCCTAGCAGATGTCTGGGTAGTTTAGGTCACCCATGACAACCACATCCCTTGACTTTACAGCTTCCATGAGCTGACCTGAGAATTCCAGGTCCAGTTCATCCCCCCGGTGAGGCAGTCTGTAGTAGAGACCCACTATCAAGTCCCTTTCCCCATGACCCCCTTGCATTCTTACCCAGAGTGCCTCAGTTTTCCCCTACTCTGACCCCATCCTGATCATCAAGGACGTGTATTGCTTTTAGACATAGAGTACAACACCCCCTCCCTTTTTTTTTCCCTGCTCTGTCTCACCTGTACAGCCTGTAGCCCTCAATGTCCACTGCCCGGTTGTGGGGAGAATCCCATCAGGTTTCCGTGAGCCCCACTAGGTCTGGGTTTTTGCTAGCTAGCAGGAGGGTGAGTTCCTTCTGCTTATTCCCCATGCTTTGAGCATTTGTGTAGAGACATTTGAGGCCTCTCAAATGGTGCATGTGCTGCCCCCTAGTTCCTAAGCCTGCCCTGGCCCCTGTCACTTACCTGGGTATGACCTGCACGTGTCACCTGGCTTGATGGTGAAGTGTCCTCATGTTCCTCTGCGTCCCCGTCCCCAGGCGAACCTAGTTTAAAGCTCCCTGTACAAGATCAGCCTGCCTGGAAGAAAAAACATGCTTACCTTTTGGGGAGAGATGAAGCCCATCCCGCCTGAGCATGTCCTCTGTACAGAAATGTGGGTCATGCTCCAAGAACCCAAGGCCCGCCCGGTAACACCAGCTCCAAAGCCGCCAGTTGACCGGTCATTCCAGTAGGACTCAGACAGTGAGCTGCTGTAAAGACACAACACTATTCCACAGTGTGACGTACTTGTAACTCAATCTGTCAACAATTTTCTGTGAAAATATACCATGCTATTCATTTTAGTAGCCGAACAGCAATGTATATTTGTTACAACTCTACCTTGTAAATAACCATCACAGAAATATGGGAGGATTTATCTGATTGAATATGACTTGCTAATTGAGAATGTTATTTACACTAGGGCCCAGAGAGATCTGTGAAAGGGTGAGATCATATTTTTGCATATAGAGGCTCCATTTTTCTCAGACATTAATATGGTATGACTTTGTAAAATAAAAAATGCTAAAAAACACCATGACATTTATTGTATGTGGAAATCAATTATTTAAAAGGCTGATTTAATGTTGATGAGTTTTGTTAAAGAACTTAATGTTAATACCATTCTCATTGTGCAAAGCTAGTCTCATGAAACATCCACAGACTTGGAGCTAATTCTGATTTCTCTTTACACATCTAACTGGAAGGCATGCAGCTGTACAGCTGTAGTTTTTCTTATACACAGGTAGGGATTCGAGTTCTACCCATGGTGAATTGGAATCACCCTACACAAACAGGATTAGAAGATCATAGGAAAACAGGGCAGGAAGGGACCTCACAAGGTCATCCAGTCCAGCCCCCTGCTCAAGGCAGGATCATCCCTGACTAAACCATTTCTAGCCCATGTGTCTGCCAAACCTCCCCTTGAAAATTTCCAGGATGGAGATTCAACAACTTCTCTAGGCAGCCTATTCAAACACTTGACCACCCTTATACTCAGCAAGTTCCTCCTAATCTCCAACCTAGATGTCCTCTGCTGCACTTTGGGGCTATTGCTCTCCTATTCCCTACAGCCACAGACAGGGGTGACTGGTGCCTCCTGAGTCTGGGGCAGCACAATTTGTGGGCAGGCCTAGGGGTGGGCCTGCAGGCAGGCCAAAAGCCCCATATCCATTCCTATACTTTGGTGGCAGGTCTTAGTGCCCCAGTCCTCCTGCCCCCAACACGCTGGTGGCCCACACAGCAAAAAAAATTGCCCTGTCCTGAGTGGTGCTGAGTCGGGGGCCAAGCCCAGGGTGGGCACATGCCCCCCCCCCCCATTCCTCCCCTACCAATCACCTGTGGGGCCCACAGAGACTAGTCTTTCTTTATCCTCTCTATCATCACCCTTCAGGTATTTGAAAATCATTATCAAAACCCCCCTCAGCCTTTTCTTCTCCAAATTAAATAATCCTAGTTAGAGAGATATTGACAAGAATGGCTACCAGATAGCAAAATTGCAGAAGAAAGGATAGGTTGATTAATGAAACATCAAGACCATTAAAAAAGAGAGCAGGAATGAAGAGAGATTAGCAAGAATTAGGTGCATTATGAGATATAAAGTCAGTTGACCTGCTCAGCACTTCCTGAGAAGTGCCACTGCCCTGTGGGCTTAGCACTGCACATCTCTCTAGTCCAGTAGTTTTCAATCTATGGTCTGCAGATGCCTGGGGGCCCACAGTCCATGTCTAAGATTACACAAAAGATTATGATGATCAATGAAATCTATATAAATACCCACATTTACAATTCAAAGGGATCTGTACTAGAGCTGTGCGAAACAGCACCATTTTGTTTTGATGTCCGTTTCACCATTTTGACAGGACAGTATTTCATTTCAAGTTTCATTTCATTTCAAAAGTGCTGTTCCATTTCATTTCATTGAAATTGTTTCACTGCTTCAACACTGTTTCGACGTTTTGCCCATAGGCTATAATGGCAAAGCATTAAACTGCTTATAACCTTGTCATTTCTTTCCTGATTCAGATAAAACTTGCAGGGATGGTAGCCCCTTCTGAGACCATGAAGTCTGCCAAGTTTCAAGGAGATAGGTGCAGGAGTTTCTGGAAAACTGCACTTCAAAGTCTTGAAAACAAAAATAATTTCACGTGTGTGTGTTAAGGCACAGTGGGGTGAAAACTGCAGGTATGGTAGCCCCGATGAGTCCATAAATCCGCCAACTTTCAAGGAAATGGGTACAGGGGTTTCTGGGAAACTATACCTCAAGCTGCTGACAAGCAAAACTTGTGACGTGTGACTTTGTGTGTGTTAAGGCGCAGCGGGGTGAAAACTGCAGGGATGGTAGCCCCTCCTGAGACCATGAAGCCTGCCAAGTTTCAAGGAGATAGGTGTGGGGGTTTCTGGGAAACTGCACCTCAAACTGTTCAGAGCAAAACTTGTGTCACTTGTAAGTGTGATGGCACAGAGAAAGATCAGTTCAAACACTGCTGTTTTTCTGTCTCTCCCCAAGAGCACGGATTGGAAGCAACCTCAGGGAAGGATCACAGTCACTGGTCAGCTACACATGTCAGTATCAGAGCAGTCCTTCCCCTCCCCCTCCTTAGTTTCTCCTTAGCTGAAAGTAAGCCCAACTTTGAAACTCAAAACGTTTCGAAACTTTTGAAATGTTTTGACTGCCCACGTTTCATTTTGAGGCTGTTTTGAAGCCTTTCATTTTGTTTTGATTTTGAAACAAGTTGAAACAGCATTGAAACAAAACAGCCAGTGGAATTTCGCACAACCCTAGTCTGCACCTCCATTCAAAATTTCCAGAGGGGTCTGCACCTCCGTTTGATTTTTGTTTAGGGGACTTCAAATGAAAAAAAGGTTAAAAACCACTGTTCTATCCTCCTTCTGAAGGTGGCCTACTGCACCTCACATTTACTACTCACTGGAAAAACAGCACTGTGAAAATTTCTGCCCCTTTGGGAACAGAAGTCTAGGCAAGTTCCAAGGCCATTATCTATTAGGCCTGTGTGAAGCGGCTAGTATTCACTTTGGATTCAGATTTGTCCGATTCAGAGGACAGCGATTCGATTCAGTGATTCGAATCACAGCCCCAATTCAACTCAACCAAATCTGATTCGGAGATTCGGCTCCTGCTGAATCTTCGAATCACCAAATCAGCCAGGTCAGGCCCATCCCCCACCCACTTTCTCAGCCCAGCAATGGCTGCCCCACCTACCCCAGCTCCTGGCACTTCTTAAAAAAAAAAGCCTCAGTGCTCACCAGGTGCTGCCAGGCCGGGGATGATCTCCACTGCCTCCCATTGCCCCACGCTGCATGGGGGGCTCTGCACAAGCCCTCCAACCCCCCCTGCACACCCAGCCCCCCCATGGATGCCCCGCCCAGGCTAGCTCTGGCCCTTTAAGAAAAAAATGAAAAGACCCTGAGAGACTCACTGCTTCTGCCGGCAGGGGGCAATCCCCACTGCCCCCCACTGCCAGACGCCATGTGGGGAGCTCTGTATGAGCCCCTGAAGCCCCAAGACTGCTACAGGAGCAGAGAGCCCTGGGGTTTTTCTTGGCTTTATTTTTTCTTAAAGGGCCGGATCTGGCCTGGACGGGGCACCCATGGTGGGGCTGGGGGAGTGAGGGGGGGGGGTTGGGGGCCTTGTGCAGAGCCCCCCACACAGCATGGGACAACAGGGATCTCCCCCCCCACACACACCCAGCAGCACCTGGTGAGCAACAGGGCTTTTTTTTTTTTTTTTTTAGTAGAGGACATGGCAGGCAGCCATGGACGGGCTGGTGGAGTCAACAGGGGTTGGGAGGCTGGCAGGGGTCCCCTCATGGTCTCCTCCCTCCTCCCCTAGTCCCCCCTCCTCTGCCTCTAGTACTTACCAGCTCAGTCACCGCAGCTCCCTGCTGCAGCCACCAGGGACTGCCGGAATCATCAAAGCTCTCTGAATCTTTTCCAAAGATTCGGAGAGCTTTGAAGCAATTTGGACCTTTAAATTGGCCCTGATTCGATTCAGATTTGGCCACTGGATTGGGCCGAACCCCCTCCGAATTGAATCACCACCCGAAGCGTCACACAGCCCTAGTATCTATGTCATAGAGCCACACACCCTTCAGCTTGTCCTTTTCCTCGTGTCTTCATATATTACAATTTCCTGCCTGCTCAGGGGCCAGTTTGAGAAGAGGGATGGAGAAGGCTCTTGTGATACCTATTGGTGTGTCCTAGAGGCTAATGCACTTTGCTGAGATGCAAGTTCAAATCCTCTGTGGATGGGGGAAGCCTAGATCCTGCATCTCCTGTTTCATGGCAACTGCGCAGACTATTTGGCTAAAGCAAGGGAGAGGCCTCCTCCACCTAACATTGTTTCTTTGTGGCTGAAGTTTTAGAACCTACTGGGCCTCTTACACAGGTACTTGAGCGATCCCATTTCATCGTGCAGCTGCTGTAAAGGTGTGTATACACTTGCACCCTCAGCTCTGAATTTCAAACTGTACAAAAATTCCAAAAAAGTGGAGTTATGCAGCTGCAGGCAGGCCATTTAAGTCCATATAAAATGAAATAAGATTTAGCCCCCAGTGTCAGGCAGGAATTTTCTTTCCATCAATATTTTAAGAAAAAACAATAAAAGCAAACAGGCCAATGTCAAGATAGTATCATGTTGCTTTTGTCAGGACTCTAAAAATCTTCCGTTAATTGTATGGTTGGCAATAACATATGGATCCACCCTAATGGCCAGCTTCACACCAAGACTCTTATCCAGCAAACCACTGGCGATGTGTAGGGGGTGAGATTGGCCGTGCACCCCCTGAAAATGCTAGCTGCGAAACCGGAAACCAATGCACTTCCAGTTTCATGGCTGGCTCAGCTGCTGGGGGACCCCCCTTCCCTGGCAAGTGATTGGCCACTGGGACTGCCCCCTCCCATCAACAATTTGGTGCCCTGCCCCCCGACTCCAGAGGCACCAGTCACCCATGCAGCAAACCACTTAAAACCCACTTTAACATGCAGCGCAAAAGTCATCCTGTGCCTGCTTATGTGCTTAAAATTAACCATACACTTAAGTGCTGTTCTTGGACCATGCCTCCATGCTCATATTGCAAGGTAGTTTCACAGCCCCCAGCACAGCTGTCTACAGGCACTGTGCAACCTCAGCAGGGGAAGAGTGTAGAGAACAGGGAGTTAAGGCTGCCAACTGTACAAAAGAACTGGCCTTTTCTGCAGAAGAGCAGTGCTGCATGCACAGAAGGATATGGCTAGGGACAGACATTCAAAAAGTCTGAGCCCAAATTGATTCAATCTTTGCAGGTTAGTCTTACTTGACTAGGCTTAACTGGTTTGTAACTGGGTAGGCATTCTCTCTGGACTGAGGAAATTCAGGCACATGCCTGCAGTGGCTCAGGCTAGAAGCCGGGGGGTGCTACAGCAACCTTCCCTTCCACAGGACTGAGCTGAGGGGGGCATGGCCAGGCCCCGGCAGGACCTCTGATTAGAGAGGTCTGCCTGCATCATCCCAGGCTTTTCCCCGCTTGCTGCTCAAGGAGTGGGAATGTTACCAAACCCCAGGCCTGGTCTAGCACTCTGAGGCCAGGTGGGGTGTGCAGTGCATGCATCTGTTGATGATATGGAGCTTTTCAATCTCCCTCTCCCTGCTTTTTTATATTGTCTGCCTCAAACTGACAGGTGAGCAAGCCAGCAGGGAGCTGATGACAATGGTTATCACCTCATCAGCAAAACAATAGCCTCTCTCCATTAATTCAAACTCTTCTTAAACAGCTTACCAGCTCACCTGTTGATTAGCTTCAAATGCCCTAAGTGGTCACTGTTTTGTCTGCCTATCCCAGTGAAATTGGAGAGACACACACAGGTACCTCTAGGCATTAGCCAGCATACCACATGCCTAGGGTCCATGGGGCTGGGGTCCGTGCTGTGAGAGATGGGAGGGAGTGGGGTGGGGGATTCCTGCTTGAGCAGTGAGGGGGGTGGGGTACAGCAGGGGCAAGCCAGGCAGACTCTGCTGTATCTGCAGTCTCTGCCAGAGCTCTGGCTAGGAAGCAGAGGGGCAGGGCCAGCCCTGCTGTGGAACAGAGAGCCCCGCCCAGCCCAGAGAGCATACAGGGATGCTGGGGGAGTCTGGTTTATCTTAAACCAGCAAGGTGTCTGGGACAGACATTGCATAAACCAGTTTGACACAAATCAGTTAAGTCTAATACTACATTCAGCCAGGTTTATCACAAACTGGTTTCAGCCATTTTCAAACTGGTTTATGTGCAATGAGCATCTGTTCTGTTACAGGTTTAAACCAGTTTGTGTAATGTCTGTCCCTAGCCTATTAGACCAGACTCTAACCACTGTAAAAATAAACAGAAAAAAAAATCAACCAAAAATCTTTGTTAAATGGAGTCAAAATCAAGTACATGTGTCAGAAATATAAGGGGGGAGGGGAGGAGGAGGCAGCTTACAAGAATTATATAGTTCAAGCAATTAAAAATTCTGAAATTTGTGAGTTAATATTTACCTTAAGAAAGCATAAACATTTCAAAGTGTGAATCAAAGGTGAACTGAACAAGTTTTGTACCCTGTGTGGAGGGGAGTGCTGAGTGCCAGAGAGTGGTGGGAGGAAGGGTACCATAGGGATTCAAAGGCCTCAACTGTTGCTGCCACTTTGCTGTCTGCCAACCCTGGCTGCAGCTGCTGTAGTTTCCCACATCCAGCTGCTACTGCCCAGCATTGGGCTGTTGCTGCTGAGATAAAGACTCCGTGGGGAGTTGCCATTCCAGAGCCTCTCTCTACATCAGCACCTGGGACTGGTGCCCCATTCACCCACCCCAAACTATGCTACTGATCTGAATTCAGAAAACCTATAACAGATGCAGCTAGTGTCTGGCCTTTTCTTCCTTATCATTTCCTTCCCTACAATGCAATTATGAAGCCTATTATTTGTGCAACTGAAAGTTTTCAGGATGAAGACCATTTGAGAACTTCTAAGACTTTTCCTAGGCTCTCAGGAAGTTTACAGTGTAAGCCTATAAGCATTTTAGTTTGCAAAGGCCAGTATTGGAGTTAGTCAGAAATTGGACTCTCATTCTCTACCAAATTCTGAAACTGCAAATTGTGTGTTCTGAAATGGAACAAAGCCTTAAATTTGGGAACTTCCCAAAAAATGGGAATTCCAAAATTTCAGTCAGAAAAAAGACAAACCACCATCTGTTTCAGGCTTGCCCTGAGCTGGAGATGATGCACTGGGCTTCTAAATGGTTATGGAACAATGGACGCTCCAACTCGAAATTAGTCCTCCCTGTGCTACTGTGGACCTAAGGCTATTATGGAACTAGGGCTCCATTGGCGATGCATAGGGGCTGCACGCAGGTGCATGTGAACCCCCTGAGATCAGCTGTGCCTCCCCTGGAAGCACCAGCTGCGAAACCGAAAGTGCTGGCAGAAGTGCACTTCTGGTTTCGCCTCTGGCTCAGTGATCGGCTGCTGTGGGATCTCCCTCCTCCTTCCCCCGTGGTTAGAGATTGGCTGCTGGGGGCCCCCATGTCAGCAATCTGTTGCCCCCCCCAGACTCAGGAGGCACCAGTCACCCATGTAGGGCTCCCATCAGGGGTCCATTAAAAATCTAATGGTATCTGTTCATAATTCTGACATTTCATGTCTATCTTACCAACATAGGATCAGCATTAATGGTACTAAAAGAACTGTGCATTATAAGCAACGTGGTGAAGCTGAAAACTTCATCAGTGGGTACCACAGAAAGTGACTAATTGTGCTGAAGATCACAGAGGATGCCAGTGGCAAGGCAGGGCTTGGAACCTACATGATTCTTCCTCCCTTCTACTTAGTGAAATTGGGATGTTCCCATGGAACTTTTCAATTGTAATGATTCAGTCATTTCCTAGAAGGGAAAGTACAGCAGAGCCAGTGAGCTGTACAATTCAGGTGGAGATGCTGGACCCAGATGCCCAGATGCCCAGACAGCTGAGCCAGGAGGACCCAGGGAAAGAAGACTGGAACCCAAGAAGGATCCAGCTGGGTGCTGCAGGGAGAAATAAGTGTAGCGGGCTGCCAGAAAATAAGTAAGAAAAATTAATTTATCTGATTAATTAAGAAATAAGAAGTGAATGGACCCATAGATGCTTATTTGGGGGAAATAAGAAATGAACTGATTTATAAAGGTAATTGAGAAACAAGGAACAAGCGAATTCATAGAGGTCCACTCAGAAAGGAGCTGGAGGATATACCAGAACACCCCGAGTCAAAATTAGGATTATACTTCCTCCTTTTTAGGAGCTAAATGTTAAAGTTGAGGGTTGTTAGCCCTGGGACTCTGAATTCTACTCGTGGAAGAACCCAGAGACCTTCCCCAGATGGTGGTGTTAGGGCAGCCCAGAGAAGCAGAATCATGACCTTAGGAGTGAGTCATGCACCATGGACTTGAAAGGAAAGGGGCAGGGTGTAGGGGAGGTGGAGCCATGCAAAAGACTTGTCTGTCCAGCAAAACAGACCTTTGCCCTATGGGACCATCAAACCTCCCCAAGAACAATCTGAACAACAAGGTCTGGCAGGTCAGTGAGAAGTTGGGTGGAGAACAGGCAAGTCCCAAAAGAGCAGTGACCTGAGTCATGTCACTCACTAGGACACATAAGAACTAAGGGCACCTACAGACATGCAGCAAGGCTGCTCCGATACACTGTTATTACAGCTGAAGTGTGGTAATTACAGTGCTTCAGCAGACTCCAGAGTCACATGTATCAGCATCCCCGCACTGAAAATTGGTGGCGGAAGCTCTTTAACTATAGCTTGTTCGATGAGCTCTAGTTAAAGCACCCCTGCCACCATTTTTCAGCATGGAGACGCTGATACATGTGATGCTCTGGGTGCTTTAATTAGAGTAGCTCTCAGAGCTGCTCTAATTAAAGTGCCCCCACCTCCTCTCAGAATATGTCTATAAATGTCCTGTCTAACAAACAAAAAGCAGACAAAAATCACAAGTTTTTTAGTCTTGTATGAAAAAGGAGAACAAGAATGTTTTACAGCTTTCCTTTAAGAAACAGGAATTGGGAAATTGCAGTGAATACTGATACCCAATTTGTCAAAACTTGAAGTACTGGCAAATATCCTCATAATTAAGAACCCTTATTCTAAAGTACACTAAGATTGAAGATGATGAAGAAATGCCTGCTTCTAATTCCCTAGCCATATTCCAATTGGAGAAGGGTTTAACATAAAAAAAAGAGTGACTATTTCACTCAGGGTTAGATGCTGGCTTTCTTCATGAAAGAAGCAATAAGTAACCTCTCTTTTTCTCTCTCACATAAAGAGAAGACCTTCAAAAAGAGGTTAAAAACATTTTTTTCCCCTCTGTCCTCAGTTACCCTAGAGAAAAATTGTTCTCTTTCCATGATTAGGAAAATAAAGCTCTGAAAGACAGATGTTTGCAATCATAAAAAGCAAAATAAATCAAATGCCTTTTGGAGAAAGCTTTTTTTTACTGAAGCTCAGTTGGAAAAATAGGGTACAGAAAAGTTCTCAATACAATAAAATAATAAAAATGATAAAGGGATTTCAGAGCAGCAGGAAGATGTTACTCCCTGTGTCCAAGAAGTACTGCAAAATTACAAAGGAATTTCTGAAAGCAAAAAAAGAAAAGAAAATTGAAACATAATTAGGTATAGCCGGGATCCTGGTATCTCTTTTGAAAGAAAGAAAAACAAAGAGAAATCCCAAAACAAATTTCAAACCAAAAAAAACAGAAGCAAAGATCAGCTTCATCACAAAGTTTATTTTAACAGAATATATATATGGATTGGAGCTGCCATAACTTCCTAGCTTTCATCTTTAGTGGGTTCACTTTTATTATTTATATATATTTTTATGTCGTGGAACAACAACAAAAATAATAAGAATAAGGATAAACTGTACTTATAAGGCCTCATGGTATTTGAGAAATGCAAGTAATTCTCACAGCATTACTCAGATGATTATTATTGTTGTTCCCATGCCTGGCCACCCCTTAATTGATCATGTAGCCTGAAGAGGAGGCAAGGAGCCTTCCTTCTGCATACTACATTAAAAGCAATGCCTGAACATAGGTGAGCCCAACTTGCCCCTTCCAGTTGCCCTAGGGAAGCAGAGAGTCCTACTGTGTAGACTCCCTCCAGCCTTAATATTCCAGTTATCCACATGAATGCCCAACCCCATAGTCTGCCAGTCTGCCTGCCCAGCCAGTCCCAATGGCAGGATTTCCCCTAGCCTCCATGTAGTCTGTTCAGTACTGCCCAAGCTTACCAAGATGGCAGTCTCCCAGTGACTCTTTTTGCACTTTGCATCGTAGCACTACTGCCCAAAATGAAACCAAAGCACAGGAGAGACAAGTAGAGAGCATGATTCCTAGAAGGTCTTCTATTTAGTTTCCTGTTTCTCTCCAGGGGAGTCCTTCTAAGAATCAGTTTGCCCAATACTTGTCTCTCCTTCTGGGCATTGTGTGGGCAGAGCATCCAGATAACATAAAAGAGGAGAGGTAGCTTGTGTAGCTGGGAGAAGTCGTAAGTGACCCATAAGAGATGACCCAGACAGACATGCAATGATATCCACAAAAAGCAGAGATGGCTCCATCTCTACTTTGCCCTAGCCCACAATATAAAACCAACACACAAGAGAGAAAACTGCATCCCTGAAAGGGGTCTATTTATTGGGTAGTGTAAGAGTGATATAGCTGCAATGGTCCAAAATTATGCAAGAGACAAGGATTTTTAGGGTGATATCTTTTATTGGACCAACTATGTAGTTGGGATAAAGTTCGACAAGCTTTCAAATGCAAGACATTTTTCTTCAGGTCTCCATTCATGGGAAGCCAGGCACAGCAACTTTGCTTTGCCTTTTTACTGTATTATTATTGGCTGTTTAAACTTGTCTGTTAAATTGGGTGCATTTCTCCAGCAGGTCAGGGAATTCAGGGAGGATTTTTTCCTTTTGAAAGCAAATTACTTTCGGTGATCAGTGGTTCTGCTAGGGCAGTGATCCTCAATCTTTTTTAATGTAAAGGCACCCCTTCCTCCAGAACTTTTCTGAATTTCACAATATGCCGTTGAGAATCACTGAGCCACATTCTAAATTCAGAAGAGATATGGAGAGGGGATTTGAAGCTAAAAAAGCGTTAAGGATCATTGATCTATCTGGTTCCAGGTTGGGGAGGGACCTCATCTGCCATGCCTTGCTCTTTCTACTGTCTTCCCTCTTCCCCAGTTTATAGCTACGGAGATAAAGGTAGCCCCTGTCATTGAGGCTGCTCCTTCAGGGTTTTGCACACTGGCAAATACCTCCATGGCCCCTCTCACCACTCCTGGGAACTTGGGAGGACTGGAAGGGGTGAGCTGGACTACAAAGCATGACTCTGGCTACACATCCACCCTTCCATCTTACCGCCCCCTGCAGCAGAACATGCTACTAGGAGCATGGGGGCAGCCAGCACAGGGGCTGCTGGGGGCACAGGAAGGAAGACAGTAGATGGAGAAGCTGCAAGTTGCTAGGTGGAGGGAGGAAAGCATTTACCTCTTCATACATAGGGTGGGCACGGGGCAACAACCTTAATGGGCTCTCATGTCACGCTGGTTGAGAATCGCTATGCTAGAGCAGTGCATTTCCACATCACCTCTCACCTTGAATTGTGTCTGAAAGCTGCTATCCAGTTCAGGGAGATTAATGGTATGTCTATGCCTTGTCTCTGGCACTGCTGCAGGCACCCACTTTTGAGCATGCCCTCCTATCCCTTCCCACTACCATGGGCACTTGCCACATCCAGAAATGTAATGTGATGTCCTGCTTTTACTGCTTCTAAGACTTTTGTTTCTGGCATACTTGAGAGTAGCCACAAAAGAATGCCCACACAGCAATTTCACTTCTCCAGCTCCAGGTTCAACACAAAAAAGCCAGAGTAGGTGGGCAGGGCCTAGGAGAGCAGCAGTGGAGACTTATATTTATGGACTTGCTCAAACCTCTTTTGTAAGGCAACAGCAAAACCAGCAGCTGAGGAACCCAGAAGGATCTCTGTTCTGTTCTGGTCTGTTCTAGCATAGCCTCTTACATTTGAGTGACATTTCTTAAACTCTATTCAACAGCAAATCTGCTTAAAAAGAAGTGTTATAAAACTGTGATCCCATAAGCATTTTTTTTTTTTAGAGTTGTCATCTTTTTTAATATTTTGAAGTCCCCAAGTGATTTTGATTTTGTAAGCAGCAGCAAAAGTCAGTTTTTCCAGTAAATAGAGAGAGAGGGAGCCAGCCATATTAGTCTGAAGTCAGGCAAAAGGCAGGGAAGGCTGGCACCTTAGAAACTAGCTCATTCAGAAAGGCATACGCTTTCATAGGTGACAGCATACACAAAGTAGTCTGGCACCTATGAAAACGTATGCCTCTGAATGAATTAGTCTCTAAGAGGCCACTCTGTCCTGCCTTCTTCAGTACTGAACAGAGAACAGTCTATCCAGGAATGGAAGATCTATTAAGACAATGTCATCACACTACAAGTAATGCATTTGAGCTAAGGAACAACAATGAGATGGAAGAAAAACAAAATCTGAGAAAGAGAATCCCCCAAAAAGGTCCTTCTTATCAAAACACCAGTGGTGGCATGGACAAAATAATGAGACCTGGCTAATCTCACAGTTTATAGCACTATTAATTCCACCAAACAAGTGTCAAAATCCACTCAGATGTGCAGAGGAGGTTTTGAATTAGAGCAGGGTCAAACTATTCAAAATATTATAACAGCTGCAGAGCACAAGGATTCACAAGTTTGCACGCAATAATACATTCACAATGGTTCATGTAGTTTTGAAATATCAGGTTTAAACAGGATAAAAAAGTACATCCATGAACACTTCTGTTCACACACTGCTCTGTGCTTGTGTTCACTTCTGTACCTTTGTTTTTATAATGGGATCTTACCATCAGCTGGGGCATGCTGAGCTTCCAGAATGCTTTGTATTAGAAAGACCAATTGATACTGTACATAGAAACAGATTTTAAGCCCTAGACCCATGTGCACAACCCCATTTTTCCCATATAGAAAAAGGGGAACAGCCTCCTGTGCAATGCTATTCTCTTTAGGGCACCTATACATGTGCCAGACATCTGCTCCAATACATGCTGATTAACATGCACTGGAGCAGATTCAATTGAGTCTGCTGGCATGTGCTAATTAGCACACACTAGCAGCCTCTATGTCACATGTATTCAGCATCCTTATACTTCAAAATAGTGGTGGGAGTACTTAACTAAAGCTCATCAAATGAGCTACCCCCACTCCATCCCGGGGTAGGTGTAATGATTTTTCCAGCACCCAGTGAGCTAGGAAGTGCCAGGGTCATGGAATAAGCAGATCTCCTTCGAGTATAACCAAAGCTAGGGTACACACTGGCCTAACCACCGCTTTAGTAGAGATGAACTAGAAAAATAGAGTCCCAACTCTTTACCTTTCCTGTGGTCTACCTACCATGGGGTACTGCCCTCAAAGGAAGAGCATCTTTTTCAGTGTCTAGACTCTAGCAGGAGGACCCTGAACCTCCTCAGCTGGCTCAGGGGATCCCTGGATTTGGTCCAGTTCTTGAGAAAATTGTGGGGTTTTGGTAAAAGATTTTTTTTTTCTGTGGGATTGGGACAAATAACTTTAGAGACTGCTTCTCCCATAGGAAAATGGACGTACACTTAACTTGTTAGCTAAGATGAGGTAAATTGATTCTAATAAAATGAGAGCAATCTGGGGTTTTTCACAAGAGTTAGCATGTTCAGTGTAAACCACTGGGCAAGCCTCAGAGCCATCATAGGAACACTGCCAATGACTTTATCTACACTAGGATTCACCTCCACCACACCTTTTTCCTAGTGAGGGCAAGATTTAAAAGAAATGTGAAAAATGCATTGAGGACAATCAAAGTCAAAGCTCAGTTAAACAATGGTGTAAAGCCATTGATTTTGGGTCAGTTGAGTTACCCTTGATTTATCTAGTATAATGCTGGAAGAACATGATCTAATCATAATAATATAAAGGCATTTTACTAAAATTATCATATCCAGTATTAAATAAACGGTTGCCCCTTCTGGTCTGGGTTGTTGGGCAATATTCAGAAATTGGATGAGCTGTTTCTATTAGCAGGAAAAACTGATTCTTTGAGTCAGGCATTTCTTTGGTGCAATCCTATTTATTTACAAATAAAATGCACAATTTTTTGTTTACCTGAACTTAGCAAAAACAAGCAGGAGGCAGTTTCCATTCTCTGAAATCCACATTTGCCTTCCCAGAAAGTACTGTGCCCCAAAGAAGCTTTGTCATGCAGTTGTCCTTCAGATCTGTGCTGACTACTGCACCTCCCTCTCTGTCATACATACAAACCCACATATGTGTTCACACAGCTGCCGCTAATCAATTCCTACCTCAAAGTTTGGCATTACTAGTCACCTACTGTTTCAACTACCACTACACAAAGCTGCTTTTGTTTCTTTCATGTACCCTTAAATAATGGTGCTTAGCATAGCTGGGTAAGTGACATAGCACAGCCATATATTTTTCTCTCACTATTGAATCTAGAAAAGCTAAAATAGATTTTCAGAATAGAAACCTGCCGATAATAGCGAGGAATATTTTACACTAGAGGTTGGTCTGAGCTGTAAATTATGAACCTCAAAACCCCCGAGCATATACTGGGATACATTTCTATTTTGTCCTTGTAAAGAGTCCTTCAGCTGAAGATCTCAGAGCTGAGTAGCTGGGCAACTATTAGTTTCATAAAGCATTTCCAAATGCACAAGGTGGGACAATGCTATCCTCCTTTTCAGAGATGAAAATTAATGTATATGATGGATTAATGATTTACCTAAGATTATGTAATGTAAATGGCGGAATCCAGAGTATAACCTGTAAGAGAACTCATTAAATCAAAAGTACTCTGAGAGTTTCTATCTTTGCAGTCATGGGTATGTATATATTTTGCCATACTTTGCCAATTTATCCCACTGAGGTAAGCAACCAGAATACTAAAATATACAAAAATCTGTCCTTGTAAAGTAAGATCAGGACAACAGGAAGAGCGAATTTGCAAACCCAAGCTGGAAGTTGATGTCGTTGTTTTTGTACAAGATAGAAAATCAGTACAGCTGAACAAAACCCATCAACTGTGCTTATGATGTCTCATGTGTTGTTCTTTTTTGAGAAGAAACCTGTTCAGAACCAGTGTTTTGAGGATTCCTGATTAGGTGACAAAATCTAGATTTTTATAGGTAAAAATTTAAGGCATCATAAAGCCAAAATCTGACGCATCTTCCTCTTGCTTTAGGAACGTTCAGTAAACACGGATGCCTGTACATAAGCTGGGAGGCTGCTCCGACATGCTGTGATTACAGAGCATCAGAGCAGACTTGATCAAGTCTTCTGGAGTGCGGTAATTACTGTACTCCAGCTAGCCTCCACATCTCATGTATCGGTGTCCGCGCACTTCCAAATGGTGGCAGGAGCACTTTAATTAAAGCTTGTTCGATGAGCTTTCAATAAAGTGCCCCTGCCACCATTTTGCTGGCATTTGAGATGCTCCCAGTACTTTAATTAGAGTGGCTGTCAGAGCCATTCTAATTAACGCATCCCCTCCCCTAACCCTGGAGCACATGTAAATGTGCCATGAGTCTTCTGGTAGATTTAGAACTCAAGGTCACACTTCCCAAAGGTTTAGCAATAAAACTAAGTGTGAAACCCTAGTTAACTTTATGTTAGGTTTCAGAGATATTATTTGCATTGTGTTTAATGTGTGGATCTATAAAGAAGAATTTAATGTTAGAATAATAATTGGCAACAGGTTAGCACAGAAAACAAGTTTCCAGAGAAGCCAAAACTGCTCCGGTTCCCATGGGCACAGACCCAACATTTAGGAGTTTTATATTCCTGAGAGAAAAGAGGAAGGCAGAACAAATGTTAAAACTCCCACACAAAACTCTTGCAATAATAACTTCATCTCTCTTAAGACTCTGTCCCTCCTGTCAGGGTGGTTTTCTGTCAAGTTTCCAATTCCTTTTATTCAGAAATGATCATAGTTATAATTATCTAAAATTTGAGTTTTTATTCAAACAAATTAGCTGCATGCTCCCTGTCATTTGAAAGTGTCTTGTGAATTCAGGCATCTAATGCGTGTATATGGTTACTATGATACCATGGGGCTATGTCTTGTAAATGGATTATTATTTACAAAACAGGTCATCTGATTGTGCAACTTTCTGATTTGGCTGGTAGTCAATTGTATATGCATTTTTGACCATCTGCCCCAGAACCTGCAAAGATGTTGTACAGTGGCTTATACATAGCAGTCAGTACAGTTCTGTTAACTCTGGCTATCGTCACCGACTGATACCCATACTCACTAGGGCTGAGCAAATATTACAAAAAAAGAGTTCAGGAAATATTCACTCCCATTTTTAAATGATGTACCATCAGCCATGCTCTCATGTCTTTGCATTTGTTTTACCTAGATGGCCATATTTTACTGCCAAAAATATTTACAGGAATTTCATTTCAAAGTTGAAATGAAAAGCTGACGCTGGACCTGTGCTTGCTTGTTAGACCTCAGGGAAAAAAAAAACCACCTAAACAGGTGGAAACTAAAGTGAAGATGGTTTAGAGTGTGGATGTACTGACAAGGAGGGTCACACAAAATATTATACTGCTGTGGGAACAAGGCTGTTGAGAACACCTGACCTAATAAAATAATGGCATGGAAGGAGAGGACAGCCTGTCCAAGAAGATATTTTGTGAACATGATGGTGCTAATCAAATTCACACTCAATTACCATACTATTCAAAGACTAGTGCCCAAGGCAGAATGGAAGACCAAAAGATGTGTTACTCACTGAAGAAAGGCTGGGCAGGAGAGGCTAGTAGAATGGTACTGACACCAGGGAGTTTATGTAATTGCTGACTTGTATTTAAGAATAGACTGGACTGACAGAAGAGGGGACCCAGGGGACAGGAGGCTGTGGTTTCTGTTGGAAGTAAAGTTACTTGATGTACACCTCAAGGTGAAGAGCATTCTCACTGGGAAGATTCCACTCATTAGTTAGGTTTGAGCAAAATAACATTTTTACTTGCATACTACATGCACCATTTCCTTCCAATAAGCCCTCCAAAATTGGGGCATGTGTCTGAAATGAGGAAACTGATTTTCACGCCAGAAGGGAGACCTGGGGACACTGGATTGGCTACTAGGGGCTGTGCTCCTCTGACTACATGCAGGAGGGGTGGAACCCACTCCTTAGCATCACTCATCCGCTTCCTGGGGTTGCACAGCTAAAGGTTGAACTCTCTCACAGCTGCTGATGAGTTGGCAGCAGCTTTTGGCTGAGAAGCCAAAGACTCCAAGAGGAGAATCCTGTTTTACTTTGTGAATGTAAATGGAGTGAATGCTGCAGCATAACTGCAGCTTTGGTACTCGTACAGTTGTGGATTCTATTTTTCCATGAGTCAAAAGAAAAATCACTCTGCAGTGAAACAGAATCACCCTGCTGTGGGAAGGGAAGAAAGAGAAGTCCTGCCTTATTTTCATCCTGGTGTCCTAATGGATAGGGCACCTGGCCAAGAAGCAGGAAACCAAACTCAGAGCCCCCACTCATCTGAAGAGAGCTTTGAACCTAGATCTTTTGCTTCCTAGCAAAGTACATGATCCATCAGGCCATACTTTAGGCAGATAAATGCTTCTACTCTGTGCATGTCCTGTCACAGCATCTAATGAAGTGAACTCCAGCTCATGGAAGTTTATGCTACATAGATCTCTGATTTAGTTCGTCTATAAGATGAAGATCTACCTTGCCTTTTGCTTGACTTCAGACTAGTCTGGCTAACCATGTCTCTCAGTTAAATGTTTCTCCAGCTTTCCTCTTGATCTGGCATAGCCTTCACAAAGCCACCAGCCACTGATCTTGAAACAAGAAGTGTAGTTCATTTCAGAGCTTTTGTCTGTTATAGGTTAGTGCTGTGCACAATTATCATTGACAAAATTCCCATGCTGTTAGCAAGATAGTCTCTTGCCGGAGGAAGATCTACGCAAGGATAGCAATTAGCACTTGGATGCTCCTATCTGTGTCTTTAGTAGATGGAGCTTGGCCCAAATTTAGCAAAGTTGAGAAAAATGTATGACCTGTTTCACTTTCTGTTTCTCCAGCTATGCAATGCTGTTGTGCTGGTTAGCAAGCAATTCTGTTAACATATGCTACATGTGCAATTGCTAGTGATACATCCTTACGTTCCAAACCATTTGTCATGAATACAATACTTGCAACTGATATATTTGAATTCAATGAAAACTCATGCTATTAATTTTAAGTAAATTTTGATTAATTAACAAAACGCTAACATGACAGCTACTTTTAACAGCTCTTTCTGTTCCATTGCTTCTGTTGCCGATTGTTAAATTTAAAGCTTCAATATCTGCAGTGTTCCATGTGGACATATCAAGGCCAGAAACTCCCAGCACGACATCTATCATACTGTGTGTATAAGGGGTTTTTTGGACAGCTCCAGGAATCTTCCCATAGCTAGATTTGTGCATCCACTGCTTTATTAAAGCAGTTTTGTTCCTTGAAGGACATTGTTCAGGCATTGCTGGTTTAGAAAAATATAACCCTAAAAGAGCTCACTTACAGCTTACATTTTCACCATATACTCAGGTGTCAGATGTAAAAAACATACCAGATTTCAGCCGAGGCTGCAAAACAAGGCATTCTTTCTAAGAAGTGATGTCAGTGGTAGGGGTAGGGGTTGCAGGGAAAGACTGGACAGGAGAGGCTAGTAGAATGGAGTAACAAGAAGGTAAGCAGTGCATGGTAGCTATATTTGCTGGTCTGGGTGTCTCTGTTGGAGATGAGTGTTTGTCTTATCTCCCTGTTGGACATCATTAATGAAATGAAAGCACTCCATGTATCACCAGGATTGAAAGTTATTCTATCGGCTACTCACCAATTGCCTGTTTAGATGTGCCCTTCTAGTGGGATTTTCACTGGGTTCATTGCCCTAAATCAGTCAGTTATTGCATCTGGTCCTCTACCACATGCTTGTACACCATAAGGCAGGCCAAAGGCACTTAAAGTCCTGCTGGGCTAAAGTTCTATGGAAACCAATAGAGCACACCAGAGCACTGAGATCTGTTCAAGAACATCCTAAGATGTTCAAACCATGCTATAGTGGTACTGAACAGGCCCTTGGAGAAAGCAACAGTGGTTGGACCCTATCATTGCTTGGCATCTCTATATTTACTGAGTGAAACTGCTCCTTCCTCCACTTGAGTCCAATGCAGGTTTTATGATAATCTGCCTTCCTGCCTTAGACTCATTAAAGCCACTGTCCAGTCTTTGCACTATTAGAGCCACTAGGACCACTGGTAAGTAGGATAGTTAGAACAACTACCTCTGCATTCAAAGAGGCCAGCAGGTGCATTTGGTAGCTGTTGGGGATATGGGCCTTATCAAACCTTGGGCTTCCAGTCCATTCAGTCTATATCTCATGGCAGAAGCCATGTGTGTTATCGACCCAATAGGTACCACAGAGACCATGAGCCCCACCAACTATTACAAGGGGTTGTGTCTGCAACATTAATTTGGTGCATCCTTCCTTTGGCCTGGGTTCCATTTCTATAAAGTGAAATGGAAAGCAGAAAATAATCACTCTTTCACTTAATAGGCTCTTTGCAGCTTTAGTTTGACCAGCATGTCATCCAAATTGTTCACCCTCCTTCTCTAGGTCTGACAAGTACACAAAGGCTGTAGCTTATCCGTTGTAATATACAGGCTGTATCACTTAGAATCCTGTATATACATTGTCCTGCTCCAGCAGTCCTCTCAAACCACCTTTTGCCTCAGACCAGAGTACGAGCTTCTTGCTTGGCCTTGTCCATCATCACAAAGGACTTTTGCATCTTCAGAATATGTCTGTGTACCCATGCTCAGATATAGCCAGGAACAGGGTTTATTACGGATTGCTACATAGGAAAAGGGCAGTCCAGAAGTGTCTTATGTGGGGAAAACCTGGTAATCAGGACTCCCTTACATACATGTGTTTTAAAATTAGAAGGATAGTTTCATGCCAGTTGGTTTTTGTGACATTCACCCTCTTGAATTCATTTTTAATTATTCTGCTCTTCCTTCATCTTGCCTGAAGCCTGAGGAGATAAGCGATGTGGAATTTTTAGTTAATCCTCACAGTTCACAAATCTTCACCACATTTCTCTGTCGGAGCCCATAACCTTTGGTATTCCCTATTTCCAGAATACACCATACACCAACTGCTGAGGTGTTGTGAGTGCATTTCAGTACAATTTTGTTGCACTGCCTCCCCCCAGTGGAAGAACAAGTCCACTACAGTCAAAAACATGTATTGCCTCTAGATCAGAGGTTCTCAAACTTTTTCTTATTATGTACCCCCTTATAACAGGGGGCCTACTCCGAGCCGCTTTGTGTGGCCCGCCATCTGTTTCTGGGCTAACCGCCTGCCCATTCTCTCTCACCACACCTTGTTGGAATTAATTAATAGATGTTAATTAAGTGGGAGGCTGCCCATTTCCTGCACCAATGCCAGGGGGTGCTATCTGCAGCTCCATTTCTCCCCTACACACCACAGCCCAAGCCTCGCAGATAGCATCTAGATGTTCCTCTAATCACCGGCCCCCACACTGGGCCCCAGAATGCTCCTAATTGAACCCCACCTGGATTCCTCTCATCAGGCGGTTGCATCCGCCTTCATACTGGGCAACATTGCTCCTTGAACCGCTTCCCCTTCGGGTGTGATTCCCCACACTGGGACCTTCGGCTCACTAGCCCTGGCCCACCGCCAGGCCAGTTGGAACCCCAGGCATGCAGCTCTTGGGCGTTCCTCGCGGTGGGCCTCAGCCCTTCAAGCCTTCCGGTCCTGGCCCCAGCACGGACAGTCAGGGGAAGTTCAGACAGGCGTTGAGTCTATGGGCCTTTTTCTCTCACCAAGGGTCCACCCTCTGGGCCCTCCAACAAAGGGGTAACCCACCCAGTTGTGGGAGCTAGGGGTTAAGGCGCCCTGACCTGCCTTTCACCAGGGTGGTAACTGGCCTGGCATTTCCTGGGGGCTCCCACACCACTGGGAGCCCCACCAGGTCACCCACTCCCGGCAAGGGGCAGTTTTAGGTCATACCCAGGACTAGGAGCCTCCTTACCATTCCCTACAGCTCCTCCCTTACCTCCAGATGATACCAGCAGCCCTCTGGCCAGGCAGTGTTGTTGCCTGGCCTCCAGCAACAGAACTGCCCTGTTCATATGCGCAGCCCCAGATCCAAAATGGCTGCCCTCAGACACCTGGCAGCTGCCAGCTCCAGGCCCTTAAAGTGGCAGGCACCCACAGTGCCCTGCACACCCCTTCTAGATTTACCAGCTGCCTGTGTATCCCTACCAGCATACATTTTATAGTTTAACCCTTTAAGTGCCAATTATTATTATAATGAAAATTAAATCTGCCATTACAGAATTTCTCCTGCATAACCCCCAAAGATGTCTTGTGTACCCCCATGGGTACCACAGTTTGGGAACCCCGGCTTTAGATGTAAGAAGTAATTCCCCAGGACCTTTTATTCTCTCCCAGGGTCCTCAAGTGCCCTGTCTCAAGAGTGCTGCCGGACGGGGGGCGATCCCCGCTGCCCCCCACTGCATGTGGGGCCCTGCATGAGCCCCCCAACTGCCCCAACCACTGTCCCAGCCCCTCCCCATGGCTGCCCTGCCCGCCGCAGCTCCGGCCCTTTAAGAAAAAAACCTGAGAAAAACCCCCGGACTCACCATTTCTGCTCAGCGAGGGGCGATCCCCACTGCCCAGCCTCACACTGGGGGCTCTTCCATGAGCCCCCAAAGCTCTGAGGCCACTGCAGGAGCTGTGAGTCCTGGGTTTTTTTCATTTTCTTTTTCTTAAAGGGCCAGAGCTGAGCCAGGCGGCGCAGCCATGGGGGGGCTGGGGGAGTGAGGGGGGGTCAGGGGGCTTGTGCAGAGCCCCCCACGCAGCATGGGGCAGTAGGGGGATGCAGGGATTGTCCCCCCACCCCAACGCACCCAGGGAGTCCAGGCTTGTTTTAAAAGCACCAGGAGCTGGGGCAGGCAAGGCAGCCATGGGGGGGCTGGGGGAGCAGGCAGGGGTTGGGGGTGGGTCATATTCGACCTGGGGGGAAGTGGGCAGTGGAGTCCCCCAGGGCTCGGTCCTTGGGCCCACACTGTTCAATTTCTTTATCAGCGATTTGGACAACGGGGTGAAAAGCAACCTGTTTAAATTTGCTCATGATACCAAAATTTGGGGTGAGGTGGGCACACTAGTAGGGAGGGAAAGACTGCAGCAAGACCTGGATAGGTTGCAGGGGTGGGCTAACAAAAACAGGATGCGTTTCAATACTGACAAGTGCAGGGTGCTGCACTTGGGCAGTAGTAACCAGCAGCACACTTATAAGATGGGAAACTCCCTTCTTGAGAGCACAGAGGCAGAAAGGGATCTTGGAGTCATCATCGACTCCAAGATGAACATGGGCCGACAACGCGAGGTCATGGTCAGCAGGGCCAACCAGACCCTATCGTGCATCCACAGGTGCATCTCAAGTAGGGCCAAGGAGGTGATCCTCCCCCTCTACGCGACACTGGTCAGGCCACAGCTGGAGTACTGTGTCCAGTTTTGGGCACCCCACTTCAAGAGGGATGTGGACAACATTGAGAGGGTCCAGAGGAGGGCTACCCACATGATCCGGAGACAGCAGGGCAAACCCTACAATGAGAGGCTACGGGACCTGAACCTGTTCAGCCTTCACAAGAGAAGGCTGAGGGGGAACCTTGTGACTGTCTATAAACTCACTAGGGGGGACCAGAAGAGTTTGGGGGAGACCTTGTTTCCCCTAGTGCCCCCCGGGATAACAAGGAATAACGGCCACAAGTTGTTGGAGAGTAGGTTTAGATTAGACATCCGTAAGAACTACTTCACAGTCAGGGCGGCTAGGATCTGGAACCAACTTCCAAGGGAGGTGGTGCTGGCTCCTACCCTGGAGGTCTTTAAGAAGCGGCTTGATGCCTACCTGGCTGGGGTCATTTGAGCCCAGTTTTCCTCCTGCCCAGGCAGGCGGTCGGACTTGAAGATCTACAAGGTCCCTTCCGACCCTACTTCTATGATTCTATGAGCTTGGGGAATTCTCCCCTGGGACTCAGTACTGGCCCTACCACAGTGCCAACAGGGTCAGTGCTGCATTAAGCATCAACTCTGGAGCAAGGCACCAGCAGAGCTAGTGGTGAAATGGACATCTTCACCTTCATGGGCTGTCATGAACCTGCCTCAAATGATTTTGGTGTTTAGAGTACCTACCACAGAGACATATCCCCCAAGTTAATTTGAATGACCTTGTATTTGGTCTCTGAAAGCCAGTAATAAGCTGTAACAGGCAAGAATTCTCATGATCAGTCTCTTTTATTGAACCAACTGCATGGTTGGAGTAGACATAGACAAGCATTTGAGTATCACAGTATCCTTCCTCAGGTCTCTGGGAGAGAAACAGACACAGCAGCTAAGTAGAAGCAAATACAACAAAAGCTTGTGTAAAATTCCACGTTTAAAAAAAAAAAAAGATATAAAAGAAAGAATCAGGTAGCCAACAGACAAGAGAAATGCAGCAAAAACCTGATAATGGAAGAACAAGGTAATTCAGCATGGTCTTTATCACCTGTGAAGTAGAGATTAGAGTATCAGGTAGGCGATAATGGACCATGAAATCATTGTCTATGTTAAAGTCCCTGATACTTAGTGTCCAGTAGGCTAATTATTTTTTGTTCCACAGCTTATCTTTCAAAGGTGTTTTCTAGATTTCCAACAAGCATGAGAACTGAGGTCAGTCAAGGAGTGATCTTTTTTTGTGAAAAAAACTTCCAAGGGAAGTTTTATTAGACCAATTGAGTAGCTGGAAAAAAGCTGCCCTCCATTAATGCTGACTTTCTGAAGGAACATCTTGAGAAGCTGGATACCTCCAAGTCAGCCGGACCTGACAATCTTCACCCCAGGGTACTCAAAGCGCTGGCGAGCATCATAGCCCAGCCTCTAGCACGGATCTTTGAAAACTCTTGGCGCTCTGGTGTAGTGCCCGAAGACTGGAAGAAGGCCAATGTGGTGCCTATCTTCAAGAAAGGGAGGAAAGTGGATCCGGCTAACTATAGGCCCATCAGCCTGACTTCTATCCCGGGGAAGATCTTAGAAAAGTTTATTAAAGAGGCCATCCTTAATGGACTGGCCGACGTCAACATCTTAAGGGATAGCCAGCACGAGTTTGTTGCGGGTAGGTCTTGCTTGACCAATCTCATTTCCTTCTACAACCAGGTGACCTATCACCTGGACAAGGGAGAAGAGATTGATGTCATATATCTTGACTTCAAAAAAGCCTTCGATCTGGTGTCCGATGATCACCTCTTGGAGAAACTGGCCAATTGTTGCCTTGGGTCCTCCACGATCCACTGGCTGGAAAATTGGCTCCAGGGTCGGACCCAGAGGGTAGTAACTGATGGAAGTCACTCATCATGGTGTTCTGTGACCAGTGGGGTCCCCCAAGGCTCTGTCCTTGGACCCATACTGTTCAACATCTTCATTAATGATGTGGACACTGGAGTCAGAAGCGGACTGGCCAAGTTCGCCGATGACACCAAACTTTGGGGCAAAGCATCCACACCAGAAGACAGGCAGGTGATCCAGGCTGACCTGGACAGGCTCAGCAAGTGAGTGGACGAGAATCTGATGGTGTTCAATGCCGATAAATGCAAGGTTCTCCACCTTGGGAAAAAAAACCCGCAGCATCCTTATAGGCTCAGCAGTGCTATGTTGGCTAGCACTATGGAAGAAAGAGATTTGGGGGTCATCATTGACCACAAGATGAACATGAGCCTGCAATGCGATGCTGCGGCTAGTAAAGCGACCAAAACGCTGGCTTGCATCCATAGATGCTTCTCAAGCAAATCCCGGGACGTCATTCTCCCCCTGTACTTGGCCTTAGTAAGGCCACAGCTGGAGTACTGCATCCAGTTTTGGGCTCCACAATTCAAAAGGGATGTGGAGAAGCTTGAGAGAGTCCAGAGAAGAGCCACGCGCATGATCAGAGGTCAGGGAAGCAGACCCTACGATGACAGGCTGAGAGCCCTGGGGCTCTTTAGCCTGGAAAAGCGCAGGCTCAGGGGTGATCTGATGGCCACCTACAAGTTTATCAGGGGTGACCACCAGTATCTGGGGGAACGTTTGTTCACCAGAGCGCCCCAAGGGATGACGAGGTCGAATGGTCACAAACTACTTCAAGATCGTTTCAGGCTGGACATAAGGAAGAATTTCTTTACTGTCCGAGCCCCCAAGGTCTGGAACAGCCTGCCACCGGAGGTGGTTCAAGCGCCTTCATTGAACACCTTCAAGAGGAAACTGGATGCTTATCTTGCTGGGATCCTATGACCCCAGCTGACTTCCTGCCCTTTGGGCAGGGGGCTGGACTCAATGATCTTCCAAGGTCCCTTCCAGCCCTAATGTCTATGAAATCTATGAAAAACATTCTCGTATTGAGAAAAATGTCTCTGTCCTTTATCTTCTTTCAGTTGATCATTCATTCTGGTGTGGACAGAGGGAAAGTTGGTGTGTGTTAGATTTAATAAATATTTGCAAAACACTTTAAGAACTTCATATTAAAACCAAGTGGAAAATATTATTACTGTGGGTGGACAGTTTGTGCACTCTGGAATCTGAGTTCCCTTCCCTGTCATTAATTGGGATTGGGATACCAGGTGAGTTTTGCTGTCTATATACTTGTATATGTTCAGCCAAAATCCTTTTGTTTCTCACAAAACTGACTAAAGTTCTTGTAGAAGTGAAGCCCATAAATGAACATGCCTCCTTTTATCAGTTTGCTATTACTCCATTTTAAGGAGTATCTTGTAGGTTTAGGATGATAAGACTGGATTTCGGGCAGTCACCCAAATATCTTAACTGATCTTTTCTTTGAGTGTGCCTTCTCTTTCTTGCCTCCTTTTAAGCCTAAACTGTTCAAGCATCAGGTTTAGGCATATTTCTTCAGAGAGAGATAGCCAAAACTGGCTGCCATCAATAGGATGTGGTCACAACACTGTTTCTTCAAAGACCATTGTAAGAGAAGAGCAGCAAGTCAAAAAGGAAAAGTCCAGATATTTTTCTCATTCCTGAGGGGAACAAACTAGGGCTGTGTGAAATTTCACCAGTCATTTTGTTTCAACACTGTTTTGACTCATTTTGAGGTTGAAACAGCAAAATCGAAGCAAAACAAAGGCCGTCGATATAGCCTCGAAACAAAGCGAGGCTAGTCGAAACGTTTCAAAAGTCGACACATTTCAACCATAGCACTGGGGATGGGAAGTCAGTCCAGCTGGGCTGACTTCCCATCCCTGGCGCAAGATCCGGCAGTGGACAGGGAGTCAGCCCAGTTGGGTTGACTCCCCATCCCCCACGCTAGATCGATCTACCCAGCTTGGCTGACTCCCCATCTCTAGTGAAACATCAAAACAGCATTGAAACAGTCTTTCTATTTTGACAGAATGGAACGGAACAGCTGTTTCGAATCTAAATGAAATTCGAAACAGAACGCTGTTCTGTCGAACCGTCAAAACTCAAGGTGAAACAGAAAGGTGC
The DNA here is from genome assembly GCF_030867095.1 of Alligator mississippiensis. Lineage (NCBI taxonomy): Eukaryota > Metazoa > Chordata > Crocodylia > Alligatoridae > Alligator > Alligator mississippiensis. Next base: position 80,643,105 of record NC_081828.1, on the reverse strand, counting down.
CGTTTCGCACAGCCCTAGAACAAACACTCTCTCTTACGTTAAACCCTGCTCACTTACTAATACTGAAGGATTTGTGATTTGAGAGGTGAATTCCTAAATACACTACCCACCAGAAAGCACTGGTTTTATATTTTTCTGTTTTATTGACAACTAAGTGAACCTCAGAATTAAATGCACTGAATGACAACAAAAATTAAAAAATAGTAACCACAAACTCATTCTCTACCTCAGCAAAAAATAGATGGGTTAAGTGATGGAGGCAAAAAAATTCTTTTTCTCAGTCTAAATTCCTGCATGATACTGTGTTTCCTGAATCCAAGATGACCCTGAATTTAAGATGGCCACCCAGTCAGATTTTGTACATGGAAAATTCTACACGTGGGTCCATACTCCATGCCTCAGGCTGGAGTTGAGATGAAACCTACTGGAGCAAGGGTAAATAATGTGGGGGAGAGTCAGGTGAAGGGGCAGAGGCTGTGTGGGGAGGTAGGGGAAGAGGGTGGATGGAAATGGTAGGAAGGAGGGGGCAGCAGTCCAAGGTTGCAGGGGGAGAGAGGCAGGTGTGACAGGGACAGGTAGCAACTGTGGCTCCAGTCCAGACTTTGGGTCAGATCCAGAGATGGACCCACAGCAACTGCCTGCTCACCCCCTACCTTGTACTCAATTCCAAGATGAGGGGGATTTTCTCCACATATTAAATGAGGGGAGCCTCATTTTGGTATCAAGTAAATATGGTAAGTAATATTTTCATACCCAGAACTACCTTCACCTTGCTGTAGCAGTTGCACTCTTGCACCTCTCTGTTGCCTTTGCTTCCTAACCCTAAGGAAACATTCAGTACATTGGCAGATTTAGAAAAGGTAATACTTCATATAATAATCTTGCCTCACTTTGGCTATCACACCAAATAGTTTGTTTGTTCCAAACAGTACAGACTTGAAGTGCAGAGTAAAATGAAATTACATTCTTGCTGTCATTCCAATACATGCTTTTAAAAGAGCTTCCTGACTATCTTTGCTTTTTTTCCACTAGAAATGTTGAGCTTTGTTAGTGAAAGGGATCCCTTCCAACTCATCATCCCTTTTTCTTCCCTTATCTCTTTACTATTTCTAACTTCCATGTGAGGAAGCTAGCACAAGAGAAAAATGGGGGGAAAAAAAAAAATCGATAGCAGGTACAAATAGCTAAAAAACAGAATTTTCTAGCCACAAGACATGTTGGTAGCAAAAGGAAAAGAGGTGACATCTCCCCAGCAGCAGTGAACCCTCATCTGCTCTGCACTACTACCACTGTTCTGTCCTTCTCACCATTGGAGGCACCCCACTGCTTTTGCTACACAAAAAGAACCGATGTTCCCTCAAGGGGTGAGGGAAAACCTAGAGGTTCTTTAAATATAGATTTTTTGAATAATAATTCTTTATCAATTATTACCACGTCTCTGTGAGAAACAAATCTATTTGAAAAAAATTGTAATCATAAATTCCCATTCTCTTTTAGAAGTTTCTTCTTAAAGAAATCAGTCATAGCTAAGATTAAAGGTCAGTAACTCCCAAATCATATTTCTTATTGCATTTTCAAAAAAAAAAAAAAAAATCACACTGAACATAATATACTTGTAAGGCAAAGTCTGTATTTTCAGGTTTGTGTTAATATAAGGTATCACTTTACTATAGCTCTTCTCTGCATTGGTGCATTGGTGCTATTTCTTCTCTGGTAAATTCTTGTAATCTTTTGCTTATAACTTCTTTGTTGGAGTGAAAAAATCTGCCAGTCCAACCAGACCTTCTTTATGCGCCCTAAATTACAAGAAAACAAATATCCTTTCATTATAATGTTTTTAATTGCACATGTAGGTAGTCTTTTTGAAGGTACATTTAGCTGCTTATCCTGCCCTAACATAAATTTGCTTCTGAAGACTTTTTCCTTGAACATTTTTACCTTTATAGCACAATTCAATTTTCCTTCACAGGCAATACAGCTGGACCTTGTTGCACATTTTAAAAACAGTTTTCTGGTGTCAATTACTTTCATCAACCAAGTCTTAAATAATCGAAAATATAAAATTTAAGACTTGTAACCAAATAAGTTGTCATATCTCTTGGATAGGAGTGGCAAACGTACACTAGGCCCTGGGACAGATCCAGACCATGGGGGCTCCTCCCAGGCCAGATCTGTGGTGCTGGCAGTAGCTGTAGTGGGTCTGAGTCTGCAGTCAGTGGCATCACTGACTGCAGTGGCATCACTGACTGCAGACTTAGACCCACTACAGCTGCTGTCAGTACCACAGATCTGGCCTGGGAGGAGCTCCCATAGTCTGGATCTGGCCCAGGGGGATTGGGTTGCAGCGCAGTCCAGAGGTAGACAGCAGCGAGGCAAGCAAAGGCTATATCTGTATGGCCCTCACTTGCCCTGTGCTGCTGATGGCCACATCTATCAAGGTCCAGGGTACCGAATTTTGCAGCAGGCGATGCCCCACTATCCAAGCACCTGAAATTCACGTAGCCCACCAGATTACCGGCAGGTGGCTCAGCTGGTTCTATGGGTCAGGTCTGGCCTGTGGGCCATTTATTTCACACCCTTGTCTTAGACCTTTTAACTTCAAGTGCTGCAAAAGTCTTGCACAGTTCCATGCAACAGGACTACTCACTTACTTAAGCAAGAGGATAACTGTAAACACCTTAAGGAATCAGAACCTAATTCACTTACGGTTTTTAAGGCAGGGAAAATAAAACCAAACAATATAGAACCTTCTAAAAAAAGGGTAAAGGCAGTATTACATTTCAGAAGTGAAACCAGTTTCAGAAAGCCACAGTGGCCTAACACTTTATATCTGTTATAGAGTAGGTGATATCCAGTATTCACTGAAGTACGACTGGCATCACCAGTGAAGGAGACTCCACAATTATCATTTTGCAGGGAGAAAATTAGAAAGGCCAAGGCACAATTAGTGGTGCAGCAGGCAAGGAACATAAAAACAGTAAAAATGGCTTCTGCAACTATATCGAAAGAGAAAGATCAGAGAAACCATAGGTCCCATACTGAATGTGGAAAGCAATCTAATTACAGATGATGCAGAGAACTCTGAAGTATTTAATCTTTTTTTTTTACTTCGGTCATCACAAATATGGGCAGCTACTAGCTGACAAGTGCAGTTGGCAGCAAACATAAGGAAGGAGACAAAACAGCCACCTACCATAATGACAGAAAAAGGTTAGGGTTTACTTAGAGAAGCTAGAAGTTTTCAAGTTGGCAGGTATGGCTGGGATGCACCCAAGGACGCTAAAGGGATTGGCTGAAATAATTTCAAGTCACTGGCTATCCTCTTTGAGAACTTGTGGAGGCTAGGTGAGGTCCCAGATTACTAGGAAAGGACAAATATAGTGCCCATTGTTAAGAAAAGGAAGGAGGAGGATCTGGGGAACTACAGACTGGTCAGTCTGGCTTCGATAACTGGAAAGATCATGGAGCAGGTTCTCAAGAATTCCCTTGTGAAGCACCCAGAGAACAAAGTGATCAGGAACATCCACCAAGAGAAAGTCATGCCTGACCAACCTGATTTCCTTCTATGATTAGGTCACAGGCTCTGGGAATAGGGGGAGAGCAGTGGATGTGATCTACCGTGACTTTAGTAAGGCCTTTGACATTGTTTTGAAAAACATTCTCATTAACAAGCTAAGGAAAAACAGACTAAAGTACCATAAGGTGGATAAAGAATCGGTAGGATCATACTGGATTATACTCAACGAGTAATCCTCAATGGGTCAATGTCTAGTTGGAAGGAGGTCTGTTCTAGATCCAGTATTAATTATCTTCATTAATGATTTGGTCAATGGAATCAATTTTCAGACAACACCAAGTTGGGGGGAATTGCAGATACTCCAGAGAGTAGGGCTAGGATCCAGAATGACTTGAATGGACTGGAGAAATGGTCTGCAATCAATCAGATGAGATTCAGCAAGGTCAAGTGCAAAGTCCTGCACTTGGGATTGAGTAACTGCATCCACAAATACAGACTGGGAAATGACTAACTAAGCTGCAGTACTTCGTAGAAGGACCTGGGGGTGACAATAGACCATGAGCTGAATATGAGCCAACAGTGCGGACATGTTGCAGAAAAAGCCAACAGCATACTGGGTTGTATTAACAGAATTGTCACTTAAAAGATCAGAGGTGATTTTTCCACTCTATTCAGCCCTGGGTGAGGCTTTACCTGGAGCAGTGGGTGCAGTTTTCAGCCGCACACTTCAAAAAGGATGTGGATAGTTTGGATAGAGTCCAGCATAGAACAACAAAAATGATTAGGGGCCTGGGAGGCAAGACTTATGAGGATAAGTTGAAAGAACTAGGGTTATTTAGTCTGGAGAAGAGAAGACTGAAGGGAGATTTGACAACAGTTTTCAAATACTGAACGGCAATTACAAAGAGGATGGAGATGGGCTTTTCTATGTGGCTGTAGGGAATAGGACTAAGAGTAATGGCCTCAAGCTGCAGCATGGAAAATTTAGGGTGGTGGTTAGGAGAAACTTTCTGACTAGTATTGGAATAGGCTACCTTGAAAAACTGTGGAATATCCATCCTTGAAGTTTTAAAGAACAGGTTAGACAGACTCTTGGCTGGAATGGTTGAGTCAGGGATGATCCTGTCTTGAGCAGGAGGCTGGTCTAGATGACCTTGTGAAGTCCCTTCCAGCCCCTACTTTCCTATGATCCAAGGCCTTTAATACTAAAACTTAAGACAATCTCCCAAAAGTCTATTATCTTATTTTTTGATAAACATAGCTAGGGAGGGTAAATGAAGTTCAAGATTTTAAACTAATTATGACAGACAGGCTCTTTTAGGACTCAGAGCTATGCCAGTAGCATATAAGGAAAAAATATTTTAAGAATTGATGATCTGGCATTTTAAAGGAATGAAAAAACAGGGAAAGAATAACGTAATTCTCCCCATACTCTCCCCAGTCCTGGTCCTGATGGGGATGAGGCAGTTCAAGATAAGAAGACCCATTCTCAGGACATACACTGTAACAGGGGGCCTTCCCAAGACCAGTTTGATGTTGGCCTGCCCACCTGTTCTCGGGCTAACCGCTCGCCTTTCTCACCCACCACGCCTTGATGATAACTGATTATGATGTTACTCAGGTGGGAGGCTGCCCATTTTGAACCCTGATGTTATGGGGAATATCCACAGCTCTGCCCGCTACACTACAGCCCAAGCCTCCCAGATGGCATCCCAGGCAGCTAGACTCAACTATGCCCTTCACTCCCTTAGCTGTGGTCCCCTCTCTGTATTCTTGAACTCAGATCTAGAAAAATCTCCCAAATGCATTACTGACAGAAGCAAGAGAAACACCAGCCCACCAACTGCCAGTGCTAACCTAGTATAGAGACACTTGGAGGGTCTGGGTGTGTTTAAATCAACGGAACCAGATAAGCTCCATCCAAGGGTACTGAAAGAATTAGCCAGTGTCATAGCAGAGCTACTGGCATGACTGTTTGAGCACTTGTGGTGCTCAGGTGAGGTCCCTGTGGACTGGAAAAGGACCAATGTGGTTTCTATTTTCAAGAAGGAGAAGATCCAAGTAACTATAGACTAGTTAGCCTCACCTCTATCCTTGGGAAAACCCTTGGAAAAATTATCAAGGATCATATTTGTAGGAGTCCAGCAAGTAAAATAATGCCAAAGGGCAACCAATATGGGTTCATAGCAGGTAGATCCTGCCTGAATAACCTTGCTTCTTTCTATGACCAGGTCATTAACAGCTTAGATGCAGGTGTCAAGGTAGATGTCATCTACTTGGACTTTAAGAAGGCCTTTGACACAGCATCCCATCCTATTCTTAAAAACTAATTGAAGAGCTGTTCCACAGATGATTACACAATCATGTGGGTGGCAAATTGGCTTAAGGGTCATATCCAGAGAGTGGTGGTGGACGGGTCAGTATTGACCTCGAAACATGTGGGCAGTGGGGTCCTCCAAGGCTCGGTCCTTGGGCTGGTGCTGTTCAATATCCTCATCAGCGACATGGAAAGCACTCTGTTCAAGTTCACAGATGACACCAAACTATGGGGCAAAGCAAACAAACTGATGGGAAGAAACCAAATCCAGCCAGACCTGAACAGGTTCGAGAAGTAGGCAGAGAACAATAGGATGCAGTTCAACAAGGACAAGTGCAAGGTGCTGCACCTAGGGAGAGGGAATCACCAGCACACCTACAGGCTGGGGGATGACTTTCTTAGCAGCACACTGGAAGAAAGAGATCTCAGAGTCGTTGTCAACTCAAAGATAAATATGAGCTGTCAGTGTGATGAAGCAATTAGCAGATCTAACCGCACTTTGTCATGGCTTAGTAGGCGCGTCATGAACAGGTCCAGGGAGGTGAAGCTCCCTCTCTACGTGGCACTGGTCAGGCCACAGCTAGAGTACTATGTCCAATTCTAGATGCTATTCCGGAAGGACGTGGACAACCTTGAGAGGGTCCAAAGGAGGGCCCCACTCATATGATTAGAGGCCTGCAGGGAAGGCCTTATGAGGAAAGGCTGTGGGACCTGGACCTTTTTAGCCTCCTCAAGAGAAGGCTGAGGAGGGGGGAGATCTTGTGGCAGTACATAAATTCAGCATGGGGGAGGGCAGCAGGGAATAGGAGATGCAGGTTTACTAGAGCACCCCTTGGAATAACCAGAAACAATGGCCAGAAGCTGATGGAGAGTAAGTTTTGGTTGGACATCAGGAAGAACTTCTTCATGGTTAGGGCTACCAGAATCTGGAACGAGCTTCCAAAGGAGGTGATGCTCTCCCCTACCTTGGGGGTCTTCAAGAGGAGACTGAACAAGCACCTGGCTGGGGTCACATGACACTAGCACTTTTTCCTGCCACTGGCAGGGGGTCAGACTCAACGATCCTAATATAAAGATTAATTCATTAAAATATACCCAGATGACATACGTGTCCCTTAAACAACATTAGTGAGACACAGGGCGTTCACAGGAAAAAAGCCTCGGCCAACATTAGAAAGAATTAGAGAGATCGATAAATGCTTTTTTAGAGCAGCAGAAACAGCAACTTAAGACTAAAACATGCTCACTCCTATACCAGTCTGATTTTGGACAAATAATGTTGGGAGATGATGTTACCATTCTTGCCTTTTACGTTTACTGAAAGCAAACAAACACTGAACACCACTCCTGAGAAAGGACACTTTTTGCCTGTGGCTCTGAATCATGACTGCTGCCAAAAGAAACTGAAGGATTGAAGGATCCAACAATATCGCTAGTTTTGGCCTGATCTCAAATGCTGGATGTGCAAAAACAACCCACCTTCAGGACAATCTAACTTCTGCCAAAATCATGGATACCAGATGCAAGCTAGCTTTGGCAAAAATAATGCATTGGTTGGTCACACTAACAAATAATCTCTGATAAAACCTGCTAAATTCAGCACAGCTGGTCACAAGTATGCTCCACTTCTGTAATCTTGTAAGGGAAACCTGACTGAAAACAATCAGTTATTTTCATAACAAGTCTCAAAGAAGACATGATGGACAGCTGCTACTGGTAAGCAGGCCTTACATGGGGATGTCCTGTAGAACACGATGCCTTCCCAACTCAAGTTCAACATCTGCTAAATCACACCAGCAAGTGTAAAATATCAGTGATGTGCTGATGCTTCAAAGCTGTATACACCATTCCTATCTGGAACAGACACCATCAGCCACCTAACCCTAAATTCTCAAATAAACAAACACGTTTGATACTGAAACTAATAGAAAAGAGCTTTACACATTTTTTTTAATCTTGACATCAGATTTCATTATTCTCACTGATAACAAGTACTATGTAAAAGTGAATGGAAGAAAGAGATTAGTAAATTAAGTTTGTAAAGCCATTATGTACCCACATATTGTCCATATTATGTGGACCAATAACCGAATTGATACTTACACACTTCCTTTAATAGAGCTGAGGAAAGCGTCAACTTCGCTGTCTGGTATCTCTCCATCTATACTAGCCAGGTATGTGTAAAGAAATGAAAACGTATCAAATGGAACGCGAGCAGGTCCACCTTCGAGATCAGTTGTTAGAATTTCACAGGCATGCTTCAGAGAACTCAGCAAGGACTAGCAGGATTCCAACCAAGAAGGAGAGAGAGAGAAACAACACCAGGAATTATGAGAATCCTTTGTTCACTATTCTGTAATACAGCATAACCAGTTGCTGGTTCCTGAAATATAGCATGAATGGAAATAATGTTTCATCTACACTTTATTTACTGCTGTGACCTCTTCTAATTTGATTTCAGACTACAAAATGGTCTAAGTGCCTAAGCCCTGTCTATACCATTATGTAAGGAATTTCCTCTCTTACCTGTCTTATTACCATAAAGAGATATCATATCTCATTTCAAGCTGTGAGCTATTACTATACTTACTACCTTACCACATTTTAGCTGAATAGCCAAAAACTGCTGCCAATTTGTGAAAGGGATAACACTGGATTCTGCCCTTGATGCCTGCTGGCTGAGAGAAAAGCAGTAGCTATTTTCCAACACAGCCCCTCCATGAAAAAGCCCGTTTTAGGCCATTACTCTGGAGAAATCTTTTCCCCCCTATTTTCTATCAAAAACAAAGTGCATGTCTTATCTAGGGGTGTGAGGTATGTGAGAAAATAATATTTTAAATGATCTGAATCTGATTCTAGTGAAAATGGCACCATATTGGCTAAGATAGCCAAATTTCAATATGTTTGAAAAAGTAAATGTTGTTTAGCTCAGTGTTGCTGTGACGATTGATTTTCTGTGAATGCCGACTTTTACAGCATTTTGCCAAAATAACAATCTCCAATCTTGGAAAAGGCCCTTTAAATGAATGTTGTTAAAATCTGCAAAACACTGTTCCACACAGCTCCTCCTCCTGTGGAAATCTGTTTTCACACATACCTGGTAGCCTTCACTTATACAAACTTCACTGAATCAGGCAGAAATCAGGTTGGGGAAATTAGGATCTCTTGCAGAATTTCTTTGGGTCTCCTACACTATTTTTAAATCTGTAGAGCCTTTTGGTTCTAACAACAGCTTTCTTCGTCTCTTGTAGTCAGTTCAAATGCATCAGGTATTTGTATATCCAAATTATAAAAATGACTGCAGACAAAATTCCTGCCCAAAGAATCATTAACTCTAGGGTTGGCAAGCTGGTCATTTAACTGGTTCAACAGCCAATCAAATAGTTAAATGACATCTAGTATTTGATTTCAGTAAAAAAAAATTGTCAAGTATTCCATGAAGTCAAAAATGCTCTTCTGTAGGTGATGGGCTATCTTTTTTTATCATGTTGTGTAATCTGTTAGCAAAGGCAGAAGTGAGGGCTCCTTGACCCTCAGTCCTGCAGGAGTCCAGATATACACACACACGCTCCATTTACAAGCAGGCACCTCTTGCCTTGCTCACTTGTCCTGAGATCTTCTAACCTCCTTTCCCTTCTCCCCATTATGCTATGTGGGGCTGCAGAAGCTACTCTGTGCAGAGAGAAGAACCCAAACCAGCAGCATGGAAAAAAAAACTGCTTCCCCTCCTGCCCCCTGCTATGACTGCAGGTATCTCCAAATACAAACACCAAGAAGTGGTTGTCTATTACCCACATCTAACTTGACTTAAAAAAATGACTTTGTCTTTTCTAGCTGCTTTGTGTATTTTATTCCTGCTTTTTTTTGGTAACTGTTCGAGCTGACCTGGGTGTTTGGGGATAAAATCAAGGAAAAGAACTATTCTATCTTGAATATCTTTCACATTTACACTTAACTAACATTGATAGTGACACAAAGTCATTACAATTGTTTAGAATTTAAATGCCATTGTTTCCTAATAACAGTTAACAAACTTTCTGTAATTAGCATAAGCATCCAACCTACTGGTAGGTTAAGATGTTATGTCTTACATTGTGTCAGGATTTTAATAGGATGGTTTGGATAGGGATGATCCTGCCTCAGGCAGAGGGTTGAACTAGATGACCTAAGGAGGTTACGAATGCTGCACACTTCTGGTTTTCTACCATGAAAGCTGCAATTCTCCCAGCAGACACATAACACCTGCATGTAGCCTAAGTGAAAGGTACACTAAGTATGTAATAAAAAACACTGAAGACAAGTTTTTGCAAGCTAGATAACAGTAAGCCCATGTATCAGTTCATCATTATCTATGACTACAATTTACTCTGCAATGACTACAAGAAATTAATATGCTAGCTATTTTATTATGCTGTCAGGTGTAAGGGAATATAAACTAAGATTCTTAGTATGCGTTGCCAGAATGAAATCAGCCACTCAATACCTTAAAGAATAGGTGGAGTAGAACAGGTTGTTTAGCTCAGAAGGCCCTGTAATGCTTTTCTTTTTTTAAACCGTAAAGGGAGAAGATCAGAGACAAGATGTCAACATTCTTTCCTAGTAATACAGAAGTGTTCAGTTAAGCACTGATTGCTTTGGGAGAGAAGAGGATTTCTTTCAGGTAGGCCAGGTATCACACCTATGGTTTTACTGATTTAAAAAGAACCCCAGCTATATTTTCTTGTTAGTAATGATGTATTTTATTACTAATTTTATATTAAAAAAAATCTATAATAAAATAATGGTCATGTGAGAAGTAATTTAATAGCTGTAGTATATATGTAAGATTATAAAGTACTTGGAAGATGCCAAATTATCGATGACATTAAAATATTACAGAATTAGAACAAGTCAATGTGATTTTATTTAAAAAATTAAAAGTCAAATAGAATAATAACACTTATAGTTGGACTACCATAACAATAAGTAGTTAATCTGAAACCAGGTAGACCCCTGGCTTGATACTAGTGCTCTAACCCCTGAGTTATGAAGGCAGGACACAGTGGCACCTTAGAGACTAACAAGAAGTAACAGCATCCACTTCCCCCTCCTGTTGCTTGGTTGCACTCCCCAGAGTCCAGGCCAACTTGGAGCAAACAAAGCAGCACAAATATGCGGCATCACTCTTCTAGCCCAAAAACAGTTATTAGAGCAGCACAATAATATTAACCTCTACATTCTGTTTGCTAAAATTATTCCATGGCCTTTGAACATTTAATTATGCCAGGGCCCATAAGCATTTGATTTTATATGGAAGATTTCAGCATGCCTAACATACCCCACCAAGCGCACTGCACCCAAGTGCTAGAATTTTCATCCATTCCACCTCGTCACCAAAGCTGTCCAGTTGCAGAAGGGCTCTAAGCTGCTCCACTGGCAAGCAGAGATGTTTCCATTTTTTCTCTAGTTCTTTCATGCTCACGTGGCCCTTTGGAGAAAGCTTTAAAAAACAAAGCACAACACCACCATTGAAACTCTGGACAAACAACATGGAAGCATAATTATAACACCCCACATCTATGGAAAATACTAATGACATCCCTCAACAATATAGTTCATTTGAAAAGGGTTCGTTTGTACCTGCTTGTGCAAAACTTTAAGGAGCCCTGGTGTCAGTCCAGTGTCCGTTTTCTGAGTTGCTACTGGCATTTCAACCCTGTCCTTAACAGGAAGGGGCTCTCCTTTCAACAGAGCTGAGAAATACCTAGATTAACAGGAATATCAAAGTATTTGAATGGTTATAAACAATTAAAATGACATAAGACAAGCTTTTAATAATATATTAATGACTAGCTTCTCACAAAAGTGTAAAACTGGCTTCAGGTAGCTCTTGGTCAGGTTTTAGAGTGCATTTATTATACTGCCGTAAATTATTAGAGTACATTAATTGTGCATGCAATGTTCTGTGTCACTCGGAGGGGTTGGAGAATGATCTGTGAATATTATTTGTGTGCTGGCAACACAATGTGTAAGCTTTCCTCATGCATCTCTGACAATATGACTTAAGCTTGATTCACATAATTGTGCGGGCCGGGAGCGGTCCGGGCCCTTTTCGTGCTGCACGCGGGCTGTGGCCAGCAGCCCGGGCATGCTGGGTCGGAGAGGGCGGGTGACAAGCTAGAATTAGGCACAGACGCGTAATGGTAGATTTGAAGATTGTTTACTTACACCGGAGATGGTCGCGGTGCAGGCTGAAAACTTGCTTGAGTTGCGGTTACAAACAAAAATGACACGAACAATCACATGGAGTTTGCTAGGCTCCACGTAGACAGAGCTCCGGATGCCCTGGACAAGCGCGCCACCGAAATGGAAACTCGTAGATACGTCTTATACATTTTTTCGTTCGAAGACGGGAGGAGGTGGACGGTGGATTAGGCCGCCAGACTCCTCTGAGTCTCACGCAGGTTTTCTATTGCCCTGCCGTGTACCCAGAGTCCCCACGAGATCGATGTGGAGTCCTCCTCGGCCTGGGCGGAAACCCCTCAAGCCTCTTATACGGCTAGCAGGCCAATCGCTAGCCGCCACGTGGGAATAATTTAGAACTAGCCAATAGCGGGGAACAAATTTGCATATGGGTGGCAGGAACTCCGTTGCACCGTGCATTTCTGTTGCAACTTGAGAAATGCACACCGCAAATAGAGCTGCAAATTGGCGGGAACTTTTCCCTTACACGCGGGTTCTCTATGCAGCAAAACTCCACCGTGCAATGAAGCTGTAATTCAACGGGGATAATTCTAGTGCCGAAGCACACACAAAATCATACCTTTGGGTTATGACAATAATCATCTACAAGCCAGTTGTCTTAAGAGTTTACTCCGCTGGGGACTTTAAATCTCTGATTTCCCATGCTCAGCAGCCCAGCAAGAACTGCCCGGAATCGGGTTTAAAGACCCCAGTGAGGGAAGCCATTCAAGCTTCCCCTATTTCTCCTCCAGCCAGAGCCAGTGCCAGGGCCAACAATTAATTGATTGTCAGCAATGGGGCTGTTCCAGACCCTGGTGCAGTCCCCAGGACCAACAGTCAGCTAATTGTCAGACCTGGCCATTACTTAAAGTTATGGTACCATTTAAACAAACCAAAAAATATTCTGTTATATGTGGAACATTTTTATGGCTCATCTCTATTTTCTGGGGCCTTCTGGGTGCACATTAATCATAACATAAATGTAACGTATAAAAAGGAGGCCTAAGAGCACATCACAATATACAGGCTTATGTGCCACAAAGTAATTAGCAGCCGGTCAATTTAATTAGGACAATACATGATGCAGCAATGCTTTTGTGCACCTATTCATATATGTCATATTGAATGAAATAGTTTGAATGTTTGTAAAGGTTGCCCATTAGCCAGTTTCAGGAAGAAGATAAGATTTATCTCCTTATCTAGTTCTTTGTTTTGGGGACTACGTGCAAAAGGTCCTGACTTTGCTTAAAGTCTTAATTTAAATTTCATCTTTTAGAAATCTTTTACAAAGAGAGCAAATATCCCGAATTCCAAGAGATCAAACCCTGAGGCCTTTTGACCAGGTTGGTAAGAAAAGGGCATTTGCAGTGATATGGAAGTTTCCCAAAGGTAATTTAAAATGCTCAACAAAGGTAAAAGAATCTGTTGAGTAAGATCCGAGCCCAAATTTGGGAGCAGTGATATATTGAGTAGGAGGAGCCCACTGACGGCAGCTCGCTCAACAAAAACCATAACTTACTGTCCCAATTTGGAGGTGACTATACTTGTAGAACAACGAAGGAAAAATCACAAGTATAGCCCGGGTCAGACTGATCACCTGAACCACCCTCTCCATGAACACGAATCTCTTAGTTCACGCTGAAGCCGCAGAGCACCTGAAAGGGACTGAAGGAAGGGGACTTAGTTCTATCACTGCTGAGGCCAGCCTATTGAATTGTATTGCTGAGCCCATTTCATTGAACTGTACTACTGAGGCCAACCCATTAAATCGTACTACTGAGGAATGAAACCATATTTTGGTATTTGGCTTCTTGGAATTCTAGGATTGTAAATATATTATGAAAATAATAGTATTGATTCAAATTTAACTTTTAGTTGTAATTGCAGTTGTTTTTACACTAATTCTTATAGTATTGTTTGGGAAGGAAGTGCATTCGGAGCATTGTTTCTGATATATGTAATTATTGTGTTTTTAATGTTTGTGGTGTTTCTTAAAGCTAAGCAGCGTTATATACGTAGCAAAGAGTTTTAAAATAAAATTGTGTTGTATAAATTAAGTGTGTAATCATTGTGAAATCGTGCAATCAGTTAATTACTCCCCCAGCCAGTGCATCAAAACGAATCAGTAAATTGTGTGGGATTTTCTCTATTCCATAACCCACTAGAGACAATATAGTACCACATGAAAATGATAGTTTTATACTTACCCAGCTGACCACTGCAGAACATCACATGGTTGTGTCCTTATAGCAGCTTTAGTAAATTGTTTCAAAATATCTGGGAGCTCAGGTGGGATTTTAATCTGCTGGGCACAAAACATGGTCTCTGGGAGAGGCATGATTCTTGTCAGGTCCAGTAACAAGACCCTGAAAAAACTGAAAATGTGATAATTTCTAGATAGATGGTTCTATACTGTAGAACTGCTAGATTTTAAGTGTTTTCGCTCATCTCAATTGTACTTTTAAAAAATCCATTTTTTAACTGTGAGGCCCTGTTGCAGAACAGAAAGTAAGTGTTAATGAATCTTAATGATTTTGCTTTACTGCTGGGGGGAATGGAGAGAGGAGGAGAGGTGAAAGATGCAGAAAACAAGATTTTTGGGCCAGCACCAGTTTGGTCAGAATAAAATCAGATAAAGATGAATCTAGAATTGCTGGCAGCTCCTGTTATCAGGAACAGCCTCTCTGTCTTCCTAATTCCCGGCTGTAATTATCCTTCTGCCCCCACTGTTTATGCTGTAGGAATTTCTTTTTTAAACTTTTCTTTATTACAGAATGTAATAATAGTTACAAATCTGGAAAACTTTTAGTATATGAGTTTTGTGTAAGTTAACATGAAATCAACTACTAAATTCAATAACAGGCAATCTTGAACTGCAAAGCTACATGAATCATGATGAAAATAGATGGATTACGCCACAAAGTTTTGCTTTATTTCTTATTACAAAACAAAAGACCATGTTTGGTTCAACAATGATGTGAGTTGAAGTGAAATCTTTCTAGACTCGCACCACAGTTCAGAAATGAGAGGTGCAGGTCAGGTAGCAGAAGCACTCAGTATTTCTGTTTATACATCCAAGAATATTAATTCCCCTGTTAGCCACAAAGGGCCACCTAACACCATAAGTATGTATTTGCAGATATCTGTCTAGCTGATGCATGCGACAACCTATAGAAATTGAGATGTCGCTCAATCAGTGCAAGGATGCTGAGGCTTTTACATTAAAAATCTCTTCATTTTGTAAGTGAGGAATTATATTAAATAAATATAAGCCAACTACCACAAATCTCTACCTACACAATCATCAAATCAACCCTGTGTTGGAGATTATCCCCAACCTCCCCTGTAACAAGAGTCAAGCTGGTTGGAGCCTAGCACACTAATCTCATCTGGAAGAGCTAGATCTTCTCTTGCAATGCCTTGATCCAGAAGTTGGCAGGAAACTCCTGAAATGCAGACTGTTGGCTGCTTGGGACCCCCACGCTAGGCACACCGCGGGGCTGGGCCTGGGGGCAGCGGGTCGGGTCGGGTCGGGAGTGAGGGGCACTGGCTCAGGACGGGCCACCCGTGTTTCCAAACGGGTCCTGGCACAGATAAGGGTGAGGAGCACCGCGCCAGGGACCCGCACGCGGCCCTATGTGGCACTCCTCCATCTTTTTTGTCCCAGCCCCACCCGCAGACATCCAGCGCCCCTCGCTCCCACCCCGCCCTCTTACGTCACGGGCCACGTGGGCAGGGCGGGGCTTTCGCTTCTCGCTTCGACAAGGCGCCGCGGCCCCGCATCTGCCCGAAGGCGTCGCCCGCGGGGAGGGAAGGGGAAGGGGTGGGCTGGGGCTGAGGGGAGTCTCTCACCTCCGCGAGCTGAGCTCGGGGCCGGCTGCTGCGAGGCAGCGCGCCACGTCCCTCCCCGCCCCCTCAGTTACCGCGGCAACGCGTGTTCCGCCGTCTCCAGGCAACACCTCCCTTCCCCGCGCCTGTCGCATGCGCAGTAGTAAGAGGCAGGAGAATCAGCTGTGCTTGCACCATGCGCAGTGTCTGCGGGAGCCCAAGGAGATACCGGGGAGGGGAGTCTCAGGTGCGTTTCTCACCGCCGTGTAGAGGTGGGGTGCCAGCCCTGCAGGCTCCAGGAAATACATGCAAGGCTCCAGGAGACTGCTGAGAAACAAATGATAGGGCATTCATTAAACTAAACATAAGGTGTTGAATACAGTTTTACATTTTAAAACCCCGCCGGACCACTGTATAGAGTACTGCACATTTGCCTTCCTGCTGTGAAGCCCACCTGCCATAACCTGTAACGGGACACACTGGTGCAGTGCAGCACGGGTACATCGGCGATCCAGAAACCTGGACTAGATGGAGAGTTAGTAGCCCTAGTGGGAAACCCAGTTTCTTGCTTATACTATGCAACCCAATTACTCACCAACTCCTTTTGGGTGCCAAATGGATGCAAGAAAATACAGTATGTTAAAGACTAAATTTACTTCATTTTACTAAGTATGAAACTATGTACAAAAGGATGCAGTGGGCCAACACATTGTGTTGGTGGGGGCCAATGCACACCCACACAGGACCTCTGGAAACAAATGCCAAGGAGAACCAGCTGGAGGGGCAGACGAGCAGCCCCTCTGCTGCAGTCAGAGGCAAGGAGCCAGGCTGCTCCAATTCAGTTTAGTTAGGCAAGGTTAAGAGATTAGTTGAGAATTAGTTGAAAAAGCAAGAAGGGTGGTTGTTTATCCCCCCCTCTTCTGATCTATAAACAACCCAGCTTGAGGATGTACTTAATACTGAAGGACACAGTGAACTGAACTGTTCCAGGTTCCAACTACAGTTAATACTTCCTTAAATACATCCATCAGTTTTTGATTTTTTTAAATGTATGCTTTTATTGTATCTAATGTCATTTAAGCAGTAATTTAAAAGTGTGCGTATTTGATTAAATTCTAATTTGCATCTATATGCAGGAAGAAAAAGTATAAATAGTATAAAGATGTTTGAATTTTCACTTGATTATAAAAGTGTGAATAAAACTTATTTTTAAACTGCACTGGTGCCTAAAATAAGTGTGTAGCTATAGCAAAAATAAAGGATTAAATAATACCAATCAATGAAAACCAGTTTCTCTTAGGAAAATAACTGAAAGAGTACAAGACTAAAACAATATTAAAATAGATTAGTTAAAAGCAAGGTTTCCTGCTTTGTGATTTAAATGATCTCAATCAACCCACAATGAACCATCCTAATTTCAACCTTCAGCCAAGGTTCAACTTGGTAGGGTAGGGGGGTCATCTCATTTAACTCATTCCTCATTTTGTATGGATTGTAGTTTGTCAGGGAAAGGGATATGGGAATACCTAGGCACGCAAAAGTGCTTGCAAGCAGGGATCTACTGACTTTGGGGCAGCTGCCCCCCCCATTTCACAGGAACAACACAGTGCCCAGCAGCCATTTCACAGATGCACTGTGACCCCCTCTACACCTCCAGCTGGCCAAGGCACTCCTCTGGGAGCCAACTTTTTTTCAGTATCCCCTCCCCTCCTGCCCAGGGATTTTGTAGGCATTGCCCTATTTCACAGGCAATGCCAGATTTCGTGAAATCACAATTTCAGTAGGTCTCTACCTATGGGGAAGGCCACTGACAGACTTTCTATTAAAGCCACAATGCCTCCAGGGCAGTAGGCGTGATCAGATCCAAATTGCACCCTATTGCTGGGATCCCCCTGCATCAACAAGTAGCAAGCTTGGTGCCCAGCGTGCCAGTGGCTCAGAGCCTCCTCAGGTGACTGGTGTTCCCATGCCTGGGTGTGCCGCCAGCCAGCTGACTAGTGATTCCAGCCATGGAAGTGCCTGGATACCTTGCATCTCTCTCAACAAATAAATGGGAACCAGGGTGGGCAAGAGTGGGTATAGAAGGTTAAGACCCTAAAACTCATGAGACTGTCAGGCAAAAATCAAGGTAGAGGGATCTAAATAGTGACAGCAAGTAAAGATACAAAACTACCCCCCCCCCCCCCAGGATACAACCATGTAAGAGAAAACTGTTACGTCATACAAAGAGCAGCTGAGCTCGTTATGTATTTTAGTTGCACAGTCATGTTACCACTTAAATTGTTTTTTAAAATTTAACATATTCCTTATGCTTTTGAAACAAAATGTTTGTGGTCACACAAGTCCAAACATTTGCATAGACTGACAAAATGCATGTTGTTTCAAGTATATAGTCATCTCACTGAAGATTATGGTAATGAAAGTCCACTTCAATCCCCAAATCACTGAAGAGGGTCATTTAATTTTATTCTAGGATACAGCGCACACACCCTTACATTTTCACTGTTCTGCTCAGTTTTAGACATACTTATTATGTTTGAAAAAAGCCACTGTACCCAGGCTCCTGGGCTTGCAAGACCAAACTTTCAGTCTTGTTTTCAGTTCCTAAGCCCTTCCACTTTCTCCCCATCATGAAGTCCCCTTGGTACACTTAAGATGTAGGAACGTTCTTACGTTTAACTTGGCAACCTTTTCATTAAAGCGAAAGAAAGAAAGAAAGAAAGAAAGAAAGAAAGAAAGAAAGAAAGAAAGAAAGAAAGAAAGAAAGACTTTTTGACTTTTAAGAGACCTTTATTCCCCGGAGGGTGATGACTCGGAGCCAGTCAAAAGCATGTACAAGGATGCCCGAAGCTCTGGGCCTCGTGGACAAGGCCTGGGCTCATGGCCTGCAAGGCCTGCCCGTACACTCTAGACAAAAAAAAAACCAACCAACACAACGAAACATAAGGACTATTTACAGTATTTACAGTTCTGCCAGCAGGGACACCCATGGAGGCCTCCGGGGTCGACCCGCACGAGCAAAAGTCCAGGGCCTCGGCCCGCTCGACGCGTCTCTGCGGCTTGAGCAGCCGGTGGCATCACAGAGCGAGGATCAGGCGTCCCGCCTCGACCCGGCACAGCACCCCCTCGAGGGCCCAGCGCTCCTCAAAGGCGGGCACCGTCCGCCGGAGGACAGCGTGCTCAAACTCGAGCGAGAGGCGGGCCCGCACCAGCAGGCGGAAGAGCTGCAGGGCGTCGACCATCCCGGTGCCGCTGAGCTGGTTTCGCCGGCTCTTCAGGGTGGCCATCTTGGCCTGGCCCAGCAGGAAGTTGGCCAGGCTGACCGTGGCCCGCTCGGCCGCCCGGTACGGAAAGGAGTGGACGTAGGCGTCTTCGGAGAGGTCACGGCCCAGTACCCGAAGCAGTGCGCCCAGGGCGGCAAAGAGAGGCTGCAGCCGGGGGCAGTCGAGGAAGGCGTGGAAAATGTCCTCGTCCAGCACCCCCGGGCAGAAGGGGCAGGCCGCCGAGGCCGCTGGGTCCAAGTGACGCATAAAGGAGCCGGTGGCCAGGATGCCGTGCACGAGCCGCCACTGCAGGTCGCCGGTCTTCTTGGCGATGGGCGCTTTATACAGCGTGCGCCACGCCGGGGTCCCGGGCCGCGCCAGGCGCCGCCGCCACGCGGTGTCCGGGCGGCCGGCCAGCACCTGGGCGTGCCGGGTGCGCACCACCCACATGTAGAGGCCCTTGCGGGGCAGGGTGCCAAAAGGGCAGCCCGTATTGCTGCTGGGGGGCACCGGGAGCCTGAGCAGCGTGTTGGGCCGCTCGGCCAGCTCGCCGGGTACCGCTGGGATGACGGGTAGCGGTGGGAAGGCGTCCTCTGCAGCGTCTGCGGCGGGGAGGGGCCGGCGAGTCTGGAGATGGGCTTCCAGGGCGGTCGCTGCCTCCGTCGGGAGGGCGGCCCTAACGGCCCGCAGAAGCCGCCCCGCGGTGCGGACGGAGCGCATCGCCAGCCGGGCAGCCAGGGCCTCGGGTGACAGCCAGTCCGACCGAGCGGGGTCCAGGAGGTGCTCCAGGCGGGTGGAGCGCGCCTCGACGAGAGCTGCCGTGAGGCTGGCGGAGGCCAGGCTCGGCACGACACGGTGCAGGGCCGGGTTGTGGACCAAGGGCTCTCGAAGGAGCTGCGGGAACCGCAGGTGCCTGGCCTGGGGACAGAGATGGAAGGCCGCCCGCCAGGCCCGCACCACGCTGCGGTAGAACGGGGGAAGGACCGCCCCGTTCAGGAAGGTGAGGTCCAGTTGAAACAGCTCCCGGTCAAAGCCGAGGCCCCCCACTCGCCGCAGGAATCGGCACGCCAGCTGTCGCCACGGGAGGTGGCCTTCGGTGTACAGGAGCCGCTGGAGGGCCTGCAGCCGATAGGCGGCCACCCTGCTGGCCAGATCGATCAGGCCCTGGCCCCCCTCGCCGGTGGGCAGGTAGAGGGCAGCTCGTGGGAGCCAGTGGCGTCCGTCCCACAGGAAATCCACCAGGAGCCGCTGCAGTCGCTCCAGTAGCTCCGGCGGAGGGTCCAGCACCGCGCAGCGGTGCCACAGGGTGGCCGCCGCCAGGTTATTGATGACGAGGACGCGCCCCCGGTAGGAAAGGCTGGGCAGGCGCCAGCGCCACCGCTGCAGGCGGGCCTCCACTCCCTCCTCGAGGCCGTCCCAGTTGCGCGCCATGAAGGTCGTCGGCCCCAGGAACACGCCCAAGACCTTGAGGCCCTCGCGGCGCCAGGCGAGGCCCCCCGGCAAGTCCGGCGGAGGCCTGCCAGTCCATGCGCCAAGCAGCAGAGTGTCACTCTTGCCCCAGTTGATGCGGGCGGAGGAGGCGCGCTCGTAGGCCCGCTGGCAATCTGCCAGAGCCCGCACGTCTTCCCGGGTGGCGAGGAAGACGGTGACGTCGTCCGCGTAGGCCGACAGCCGGAGACGAGGGCCAGCGGACGGGCCCGTGGCCGATGGCAGGGCCACCCCACTCAGGCGGCGGCGCAGCGCGTGTAACAGCGGCTCGATGGCCAGGGCGTAGAGCATGCCCGACAGCGGACAGCCCTGGCGAATGCCCCTGCGCGCGGGGAACGGAGCGCAAAGCACCCCGTTCACCTTGAGCAGGCTGGAAATGTCCCGGTACAAGACCCGGAGGGCCCCGGTGAAGAGGGGCCCAAAGCCAAAGGCCTCCAGCGTGCGGAAGAGGTAGGCGTGGCCCACGCGGTCAAAGGCCTTCTCCTGGTCGAGAGAGAGGAGGCCGACGTCGAGGCCAAAGAGCTCGCTAGCCGTGAGCAGGTCCCGCAGCAGGAACAGGTTGTCTTGTATGGTCCTGCCCGGCACGCAGTAGCTCTGCTCAGGCCCGGTGAGAGAGGCCATGACCGCGCGGAGGCGGGTGGCCAGCGCTTTGGCCAGAATCTTGTAGTCCGCGCACAGCAGGGAGACCGGCCGCCAGTTCTTCATGTAGCCCAGGTCTCCCTTCTTGGGCAGCAGGGTCAGCACCGCTCGGCGGCAGCTGATCGGCAAGACCTTGTCGGCGAGGCTCTCCTGGAAAACGCGCAGGAGGCTGGGGCCGAGGAGAGGCCAGAAGGTCTTGTAGAACTCGGCAGGCAGCCCGTCGAGGCCCGGGGCTTTGCCGGAGGCGAGGCCGGCCGTGGCGGCCGCCAGCTCTTCCAGGGACAAGTCCCGCTCCAGCTCGCCGGCCTCCAGGGCATCGAGACGCGGTAGGCCCTCGTGGAGTTCCCGCGTGGCCTCGGGGCACGACGGCTCGGCCGCGAACAGGTCGCGATAGAAGGCGACGGCACGTTCGCGGACTTCGCCCGGCTCTGTAATGACCCGGCCCTCAGGAGTCTTGAGATGGTCCAAGGCTTTGCTCGCTGCCCGCCGCCGCTCCAGGTCGAAAAAGAAGCGGGTCGGGGCGTCGGTTTCCACCAGCTCCTGGCAGCGGGCGCGAATCCTCGCGCCGCGGGCCGCGCTCTCCGCCAAGTCGCGCAGGCATTTTCTGCGGAGCCGGAGGCTCTCGCTCAGTGCCGCGTCGCTGCCGGCGGCCAGCAGAGCAGCCTCGAGCTCCGCCACGTCCTCCTCCAACTCCCGGATACGGCGGCGCGTCTCGTTCGCGGCCAGCTGGGTGTACTGCTGGCAGAAGGCTCGGGTCTGGACCTTGCCCACGTCCCACCACAGCTTCCAGGAGGAGTGGCTCGGTCTCGCAGCCTCCCACCTCCGCCAAAAGTGGGCAAAGCAGTCCCGGAAATAAGAGTCCTGGAGCAGACTAACGTTCAAACACCAATACGGTGCCCGTGCACAGGCTCTCCCCGGCAGGCTCAGTTCGCTGAAGGCCAGGCCATGATCTGATAGACCCGAGGGAGCGATGCGGCTGCTGCGCAGGAGTGGCAGGTGGTGCCTGGTGATATAAAGGCGGTCGAGGCGAGCCATGGTGAGACCGCCGGCACTCGTCTTGGCCCAGGTGTACTGGCGCGCATCGGGATGCAGGGCTCGCCAGACGTCCACGAGGTCTGCCCCCTCCAGGGCAGCTTGCAGCTTGCGAGCGGAGGGCAGGTGGGGCTCAGGCCCTGTGCGGTCGAGGCGCGGGGCAGTGGTGCAATTGAAATCGCCCCCGAGGAGGAGCAGGTCATCATCCTCGCTAGCGTCGCGCAGGAGGGCAGCCAAGCTCTCGAAGAAAGCGACCCTCTCCTGGCCATCGGAGGGCGCGTAGATGTTGAGCAGCAGACGGTGTTGCGCGAGGGTGACGCGGACGGTCAGCAGGCGGCCGGGGACGACCTCCCGCGGCACCGCCGCGTCAAGCTGCAGCTGCGGCGATAAGAGTGTCGCGACCCCCGCGCGGAGGTTGGTGCCGTGGCTCAGGAACACCTGTCCTCGCCAGGCAGCCCGCCAGGCCGCCTGGTTGAACCTGTCAGAGTGGGTCTCTTGTAGGAAGGCGATGGCCAGCCTCTTCTGCCGCAGGAGCTCCAGGACGGCCTCGCGCTTCACCGCGTCCCGACAGCCGTTGACGTTGAAGGTGCCAATGGTTGTGGCTGCCATGGGGGTGGGTGTGGGAGAGGAGGAGCAAAGCAGAGTGCGGGTGGAAGAGCGAGCACCCAAGAGCAGAGCAAGGCAATACAGACAGGTCAGGGAAGGCCTACCGTGCCCTACTCTAGTCGAGGGACCCGCCCAGGCCCCACTCCACTCTCACCCTCTGGGCAAGCTTGTCCAGACGGTAGGCCATCTGACGTGTGCCCCGATCTTGCTTCATGAGCTTGACTGCCGCCCTGGCAGCCTTGACAAACACTTTGGGGTCCGCACACCACTGGGTGATGTGCCCCGCTACATTTTTCTGCCCCTTGGTTAGCTTCAGCAAGGACAGGAGTCCCCCATAGTCAGGAGAGACCCAGGGGGGCTCCGCCAGCTTGGGGTGGATGTTGCCCACGGAAGAGCGGCGAGGCCGCACCCCCGGCGGGAGCTCGCCCGCAACTGCAGCGTCGACCCCCTCGATGTCCAAGCACATCAGCCGCCTCTCGTCGTCCGAGTCGAGGACCGGCTCCGTGAGGACATTCCCTGTCTTCTTGGGGGGGGAGGGGCCATCCCGCTCACGACGTCTCTTGCGAGACTCCGAGAGCTGGATCTCCATCTCGCTAACGTCCCCATCTGCTCCGGTAGGCTGGGGCGTGACCAAAGGGGCAGCGGGCTCTCCCGCCACCCCCGGGGCCAGGCCACCGGAAGAGAGACATTCGCCACTATCCCTGCTGCCGCCTGACTCCGGAGGCTGGGGGACAGGCGAGGGGAGGGGGACCCCTGAAGGCCCCTCCCCCCCACCCGCTAAGTCTGCCTCGTCGGTGGCTACATCCGACGGGGCGGGTGGTGTGGCGGCCGGAACGGGGTCCGGCTCTGTAGTGGGGGGGTCCTCGGCACTGGCCGAGGAGGGGTCTGTCAGGGATGGGGTGTCCTGAGAGGCCCCCCTCATCTCCCTCTCTTTTTCGGGTGGTAGGGAGCATGCCCGAGCCCCATCATCCGATGAGGCTCCAGCACCGCAGTCCCTGGCCACCCCAGCCACTTCGGCCGGGGCAGGCAGGGGGCAAGGGGAGGCGTCCGCCTCTCCACCCGGTGGGGCTGCCGCACAGAGGGCAGGGGGCGCCACAGACAGGGGAGGGGGCGGCGGGGCCATGGTAACAGCACCAGCCCCTCGGCTGGACGATGGCTTCCCGCTGGAGACCCCGGTCCCCTGAGATGGAACGGAGGGGGAAGGAGGTCGGGAGGAAGAGCTCCCAGCCTCCCTGGGCCTGCCGCATGCCCCAGAGGTCGACGCGCCGTCTGTCGGCGCTGCCGCAGGCGGCGATGGTCCGGCCGCCTTGCTCCGAGGGCACTGTGCGGCCAGGTGGGAGGAGCCCCCGCACTTGAAGCACGTGGTCTCTCCCACAGACAGATAGATAATAAACCGCCGCCCCTCGAGCGTGAGGCTCAGGGAGCGAGGCAGCGACTGGGGGCCCTCCTTGAGGAGCATGAAGACCTGCCTCCGAAAGGACAGGACGTGCTTGCCCTGAGGGTTCTTGTTTCCCATCGGCAGGCGGCGAAAAGGACTCGCAGGAACCCCATAGGCCTCGAGTCCCCTGGCCAGCTCCCGATTGGAAACGTGCGGTGGGACGTTGGAAATCACCACCCTCACTGCCTGAGTCTCTAGGGGCGTGACGGGGTAGTGGATGCCCGCAATGTCCAGGCCCTCCGCACACACACTGTCAACCAAGGCGGGCTTGCTCAAATAGATCATCGGGACCGTGTTCACGCGCCCCGCGTAGCGGATGGTACGCCATCCCAGGAGGGCGGCCAGAGCCTCCACGCAAGCCTCGAGCCCCACATGGAGAGGGGCATGAACCCTCAGGCCATGAGACAGTGGGAGGTCCTGAGAGACATCCTCATGCCAGCTGCCAGGCGTAGGAGCCGCCATTCCTCGCCAGGACAGGGTTAAACTGCGAAGCGCAGCAAAAAAAAAAAAAAAAAAAAAAAAAAAGCCTCAGGCTGGCCCGGGGACTGGGACTGGGAGGGGGCTGAAAACGCCCCAAAATCGGCCTGAGGGGGAGCAGAGCAACCCCGCAGGGGCTCAGGGCAAGCCCCAAGGCAAGGGGAGATGGCAGGGACCAAGGGAAGGGGCCCTGGGGGAGGGAGGCAGCAGAAATCAAAGGGAGAACTCAGGCGGGGGTGGGGGAGGGGCAGAGGCAAACGAGGCTGCCAGAGCCCAGGGGAAAAAGGCTCAGAAAGTGGGGGGAAGGGGCAGGGAGGGGGTCCCCAGGGACAGGGTGGGGAGAGGCAAGGGTTTTTTTGGGGGGGGGGACAGGAAAAGGGGGGCAGGGAGTGCGAGGCAACGAGCTGAAAGCACCTGAGCTGGAGGAGCTTAGAAGGGCTTCAGCTGTCGGCGGCCATCTTGAAAGAAAGAAAGAAAGAACGCTTCACGAATTAAAGAAAGAATTTGCGTGTCAAGACTTTTTGACTTTTAAGAGACCTTTATTCCCCGAAGGGTGATGACTCGGAGCCAGTAAAAAGCATGTACAAGGATGCCCGAAGCTCTGGGCCTCATGGACAAGGCCTGGGCTCATGGCCTGCAAGGCCTGCCCGTACACGCTAGACAAAAAAAAAACAACCAACACAATAAACATAAGGAATTTGCGTGTCAAGAAAAGACACACTTCTCTAGTCACCAACTATAGAAATGATCCCTGAAAGTATAGTCAAAGAAAGAAAGACTTTTTTTTTTTTTTTTGACTTTTAAGAGGCGTTTATTCCAGGGAGGGTGACAAATCGGGGCCCAGTAGAGTATGTACAGGTTGGCCCGAACACCTGGGCCTCACGGACATGGTCCTGGGCTCATGGCCTGCAAGGCCTGCCCGTACACTCTAGACTAAAAACCATAGCGAGCCAAAGGTCTATTGACATATTTAAATTTCCGCAAGCGGGGACACCCATGGGGAGCCTCAGGGCTCGACCCGCGTGAGGCAAAGTCCAAGGCCTCGGCCCGCTGGACGTGTGTCCGCAGCTTGAGCAGCCGGGGGTGTTACAGGGCGAGGAGCAGGCACCACGCCTCAACTCTGCAGAGCGCCCCCTCGAGGGCCCAGCGTTCCTCAAAGGTGGGCACCGTCCGCCGCAGGACCGCGTGCTCAAACTCGAGCGAGAGGCGGGACCGCACCAGCAGGCGGAAGAGCTGCAGGGCGTCGACCATCCCAGTCCCGGCGAGCCGGTTTCGCCGGCTCTTCAGGGTGGCCATCTTGGCCTGGCCCAGCAGGAAGTTGGCCAGGCTGACCACGGCCCTCTCCGCTGCCCGGTAGGGGAAGGAGTGGACGTAGACGTCCTCGGAGAAGTTCCGGCCCAGCGCCCGAAGCAGCGCGCCCAGGGTGGCAAAGAGCGGCTGCAGCCGGGGGCAGTCGAGGAACGCGTGGAAAATGTCCTCGTCCGGCACCCCCGGGCAGAAGGGGCAGGCCGCCGAGTCCAGGTGGTGAACAAAGGTGCCGGTGGCCAGGATGCCGTGCACGAGCCGCCACTGCAGGTCGCCGGTCTTCTTGGCGGTGGGCGCCTTATACAGCGTGCGCCGCGCCGGGGTCCCGGGCCGTGCCAGGCGCCGCCGCCGCCACGCGGTGTCAGGGCGGCCGGCCAGCACCTGGGCGTGCCGGGTGCGCACCACCCACATGTAGAGGCCCTTGCGGGGCAGGGTGCCAAAAGGGCAGCCCGTATTGCTGCTAGGGGGCACCGGGAGCCTGAGCAGCGTGTCGGGCCGCTCGGCCAGCTCGCCGGGTACTGCTGGGATGACGGGCAGCGGTGGGAAGGCATTGTGCACGGCAGCCGCGGCGGGGAGGGTCTGGCGAGCCTGGAGATGGACTTCCAGGGCGGTTGCTGCTTCCGCTGGGAGGGCGCCCCTGACAGTCCGCAGAAGCCGGCCCGCAGTGTGGACGGAGCGCAGCGCCAGCCGGGCAGCCAGGGCTTCGGGGGACAGCCACGCCGACCGAGCAGGGTCCAGGAGGTGCTCCAGGCAGGTGGTGCGCGCCTCGATGAGGGCTGCTGTGAGGCTGGCGGAGGCCAGGCTCGGCGCAACACGCTGCAGGGCCGGGTTGTAGACCAGGGGCTCCCGAAGCAGGTGTGGGAACCGCAGGGAAAGAAAGAAAGAAAACTTATTTCCCCATTTGTTTCAGCATTGAGATGCATTTCCTGTGCCCTGTGCCCAAATCTATGTGATAAGATTATCAAGATGCTACTGCCCATTTGACTATAATTTTATTTACTTTTTAAAAAAATGATTACCACCAAAGCATTGTGGGAGCCCTTGTTAAGGATCCAGATGCTAGCTACTGTATAAAACACAGAACAAAGACACTGTCCCTGCCCCAAAGAACTTACAATCTAGACATAATAAAATATAACAGATGGACAGAGAGAAGAGTACAACAAAACAGTAAGACAATATTGATAAAACATGATATATTGTGGTATCAGTAAAACCAGCAGCCTAACCATTGTCAAATTTTAGACATCACAGCAAAGTACATTTATGAATAGATTTGAAAAAAAATGAGGTAGCTTGGCAAATATTTGAGATCTGCATGTCTGAAGGGAAGCCTGGGAGAATGAGATGACTGGTAAGGTGGGAATAGAATGTGAAGGTTCCTGAACAAAATGACAAATGGCTGATATTCAATACAATGGTGAAAGAGAAATCAGTGAAGAGTAGCAAAATGTTAAAACTAGTTAACTGCTTTTGATGACAACAGTAATATTTGTTGCAAAAGCTGTTCAGGCCAAGCTGTGATCAATGTTTTTTTGGTGTGCAAAGGACAGCCACAATTCCATCCATGCAATACTTGGACGCAGGCCTGAATAATCTAATGCTCCAACTTGTCCTCCACACCACAAAAATCAGGGATTGGTAGAGCGCACACATTTACCCACAAGTCAACTCTCAAGAATTTGGAAAAAATGCAGCATGCACTCCCCTCAAATGCGTTGGCGACCGCCACGTGACGTAACCCCCAAATCAGATATTCTGCTTCTAATACAGATTTACCAGTACACAGCCTCTCAGCACTTTGAACAATGGTAGGTTTAATTCCACACTGAAGCTCTTAGTGCTGAGTCTCCACCATATAGGGCAGCATATAGCACAATAATCCCACATATTAAAACAAAAAACCCTTTTGTTTTTCCATCTCAAGTCTGTGTGTCCTAGGAAGACATTGAAAGTTATGCAGAATGAGGGTTTAAGAAATTTGAATGACTTGAAACAAAATCTTTTTAGAAGTTTACGGTGGTCAGTTACAAACTTCACTGCACCCACCAGTATCTATAATGCAACAGTGAAGTGTAATGGTTCGGTCTGCAACCAATTTTCATTAGCAAGAGCAAATCAAAACAATATAGACTGATGGCTATTTAGTGCAAAATGTGTCATTGTTTTGGGGTTGTATTGATATTAAGAAAAATCAAAAGGTAATAAGAAACAAAGCACAAAGGCTTTTTCTTAATAAACTTTAATATTCTTTGAAGATCCATTTATCTGGATAAAAACAGATTACAAGAAAATGCACTATTGCAAAAATGCTACATGAAGCGCAGTAGTGCTGGCGATATTTGAGTGATAAGACTGTTTAGAATTGTTCACCAAAGACTATGCCCAGGACAGAATCTTGGTGCAACTAAGAATGTTTGCCACTGGTAAATTTCATCTTTTTGAAAAAATATTTGTCTTACAGAAAGTACACCACTATATAAATATTCAAATGTAAAATATTTGCATGTCAAAAATATTTGAGGTGTGAATACTCAATTTACCTTAAATCAGCATGACAATGAATTTGAGCAAAGCACGTTTTGGCCATTGTCTCATTACTTTTAGTGGAAATTTTCAAAGAATCACTCCGAAGTGCTAACATATTTATGCTTAACATTTATCAGAATAAGGTAATTTTGTCAAATACTAAATTGTTGACTTCCTGTTGATGACAGCTTACTCCTCTTGACACTTAACACAGATGTATCCAGTATGTATCCATTGTGAAGGAACATAGATAGGCTCCTGATACCAAGAAATTACTTAAAAACAAAACAAAAAAATCCTGAACCAATGTAGTTCTTAAACTTCACTGTCAAATCAGTGACAGAAATGTATATCATAATAAGAAGTAAGATGACTTCCTAAAGGAATCTTCCAGATTCTCAGGTACTATATTTTCTACACACTCCTCTAACATTCCTGTCAAGTATAGAATAGAGTGCTCAAGAAGGAACTGATTTACAACTTTAACATATTGCATTAATTGTTGGATTACTGCAATAAATGCACATATTTTCCCCTCACAATCCAGAAAAGAACATTGCATCTAAGCATGATTCAGCACTACTTAAAGCTTCATATTACTGTTCTGTATATTTTTGTTAAGACATCTATATATATATATATATAAAAAACCCCACCACTGGGAGAGGATTGGGCGGAGAAGGGAGGGGGAGGAAAGAACACTTTCTATATATAAAAATACCAGAATTTGTTCAACTTGATTTGGTGGTTTTTGTTTGGCTAGATTCTTGCAAAGAAATTACCTTTTTTCTTTGACTGTTTAATACTATATGGATCTTCTCCTATAGGCAATATTCTGTCCATGTTGACTGAACATTTTAGAGAGTTATTACCATAAAAAAATTATTGTTGACCTCTTTTCAAAAAAGGTAAAGATACATCTTATGCAATGGTGTAAGCTTATAGTAGAGTTTTGATTGTAAAAATAATTAGATCTTCCAGCTCTTTAGCTAAGGAGCATTTCACAGCAATTCTTATACTAAGTTCTTGTTGTTTCTGTGCAAACAGCAACTAAGCTCCCCCCACCCCACCCCTCCTTCAGGCCAAGTAAAACCCATTTTATTCAAGAACTGTACTTCAATTTAAAATGTTGACCATTAGAGATACAGGAAAATCTGGTTGTGAATTAGGACAACTTTATTCCTCTTATCCATACCTCAACTGGCAATGTTAAGTGCTCTTACCACCTAACTAATGACTTTTTTTAGCAGTTCAGTTCATGAAATGTTGACTGCCAGCGCCACAGAACGTTCAATGGAGCCCCTGAAGGTACTGTGTAAATTTTTGGAAGAGGAAATATTTTTCTTGATTTAACAGTAACTGTACAATATTACAAACTAAAACACATGAAAAAAATAATAATCAGGCAATAGAAAATGTACAACAGCTTTGGTGTTATACAAAATAATAAAAAAGACTGACAGTAAAGTACATCGTTCATTAGGTTCTTACCACAGCCACTTCACTGTGGGCTCGAGTTACATGCTCCTTTCTATATTCGTGTGTGGCCTTTGCAGCCAAGGTGGAAAAAACCCCAGACCATATTACTGTAGTAAGAACTTCATGAACACCATAAAATAAGCTTTGTATGTTATAAAAACATCTTGCCTCTTCGCACTATTGCTTTGTGGCACGTTGTCAACAGAACAGCAGTCCAAAGTAAAGTGACAACTAGATTTAATAAATTAATATACTTTTTTTTAAAGATGTACAATGCACATTCTTTTTAATCCAAGGTTTTAGGGCGTCAGGATACTTCTATTTACACATTTACAGACCTCAGACAGCATTGATAACATCAGAAAATGCAGGTAAAGGAGCAGACCCTTAACTGCTATCTGGATGCTACAAAGAGAAGCCAAAAATAAAAACACTGCTGAGAGGATCAGAAAGATATCCAAATATTGAAGAAAAGTCTATGAAAAAGGACATGTAAAGGCAAAAGGGAAGGTCAAGATGTTTAATATGACCATTCTATTCTTGTGAAGATTGAGGTGGTGTTGTTGATGTGCCTTGTTTACCAGATTTTCGCTCATAATTCACAAGCCGTTGCCCCACAAGGTACCTAGGATTACAATAAAAACAATGAATAGCTAGCAAAACTCAGTACAATTTAATAATATCAACATAAATGCATTATTCTCGGCTTTCTGTCCTCTAATATAGCAAAAATACCTATTGTTTCCTAAAATCCCCTCACCAGTTCTCTTCCATGTCATTTGATGAAGTAATCAAATTCAAGCTCTTTTTTCTCATCTTCTGCATTCAACTGCCAGCCCCTAGGCTCCCACCTGGCCACTGTTTCTCCCCATTGCTCCCTCTGAAGCAACAGCTAGGGGCTCCAGGCTCCCCCTCCTTCTGGCTATCCCTTCCCATCCCTGCCCTAGGGGGTAAGGTAGGCTGGGGCAGTACAGCGCAGCGCAGCTTGCAATCCTGAGGGATCCTGAGTGGCAGAGTACAGTGCGGAAGCTTGTAGCTGGGAAGTTAAGGATGAGAGGTGAAGCAAAGGGGAAGAAGCAGGGTGGGGAGGATGTAAATGCAGTGCAGCAGGGAGGTGTCTAGGAGTGTGGTACAGTAAAGGGGCATGTAACTGCCACAACCCATGGCCCTGCTTGCGCAGCCCCTGCTAGTGTGGCCTGTTCTACACAGTTCAGGATTAAAAAGCAGGTATTACAGGTTTGTATCCAAGGACCCCCACTTTTGGAGTTAGAATTTCCACCTTTTTTTCTTTTAATGAAAAAAATTCAGACCCTGTTGGGTAGGTCACATTTTAAGCATTTCCTCAGAACACCTGCAACAGCCTGCAGAAAGCCTGTCCAAAGAGGTACAATCTCATGTGAAATGGGGGGAATGCTAATTCCAAAATCCAAAGCTCTGTGAGGCCCTGCAGTACCGTAGCTAATCATGGCCATGTACAGATGTTCAGTTTCTACCAGGAAAGTTGCTGCTCTCCCAGTAGAAAATGAGGGAAGTACAAGCGTTTGGTTCAATTTCTCCTGCAGAAAACATGCCTGATTTTGGTAAAAAAAGAGCTTCCTCATTCAGCAAGGAGGATTCTGCCTGCAAGAGAGTTGGTTGGACCCTTCCGTGCCACTCCACTCACCCTGGAGCCAAGACAAGTCCAGCAGTGGAAAGATGTTCTCTGTACTTTCCTGTCATCCTGAGCTACAGAAGAAGTGGAGAACCACAGCAGCTTGACTCCTTCTGGGCTTGGGAGGAGTCAGAGGGCTGGGGAATGCTCTCTGCACAAACCCCAGACTGGCGACATCCAATCTGGGGAACAAGTTGGGAGCATCGACTTTTTGCTCCCTGCCAGAAACCAGAAGGGGAGGAGAGGAATAGCCACCCAGTGCTCCTTGCTCATTCCCCAGACCAGGGCATCCGAGTTAACAGATGGCATGCCCTCTTTAAACAGGTACATGTTGCTGGGAGGGGAAATTTCTTCCATCTCCAGCTGCACGTGACCATTGTGACATATACAGATGGTCAGGCTCCCTCATTCCCAGCTGCATGCCCTTGGTGCCTCTTTAAATGGGCATGCACCAGGGGATTGGGGAAGTCCTCCAGCTGTACTTGTGGAAGACACCGAGTCTGACAGCAGGGAGCCATTCCCCAGGGTCAGGCCTACAAGCACTTAGGGAAATTTAAAAAGGGGTATGCATTCGCCCAGGACTCCCAGCTACCTGCTCACTTTTTAAAGGTCTAAGGTGACCTGAGGCCAACAGCAAATGTTAGGTTCATGGTACCCTGCATTTTTTAAAAATATACCCTCTCTGGAGAACAGGTGGGGGTAGTACCCCGCTACTCCCTCCCTTCACAGAAACCAAGTGGGGAGGGACCAGCAGCCAATGCTGCCAGTGCCTTCCCCATACCAGGGTGACCCATGTGGTATACACTCCCCAGAACAGGGAAGGCACAGGGAGCAAGGGTGGCAGCAGTCTGGAAGACATGTAAGTTCCCTCTTCTAGAAAGATATCTAGCAGTGGACATGTCCCAGATTTTGTCTGTTTATACCCTGTGTATTAGGAGAAGAGTGTAGTGGGTTAAGCCTTAGGACCTCCACAAATATACTGGGCTCCTGGGTAGACGAAACCTCCTTGCTGTTACTGGTTTTACTTAGATTTGAGGACTAGCCCAGGGCAGGTGGTGGCTCAGCTCTGGCTTCTGCCCAAGGCCAAAGCTGGAGCTGTGCTACTGCCTGACCTGTGCCAGGGTAGGTTGTACACCAGGAATGGGCATGCAGGGAGCACGGTGGAGACCCACGGTATACAGCTTGGAGGAAAACACGGGAGACCATTCTCCCCCTTCTCCTCCCCCCTGCTGCTTGCTGCTGCTTAACTTCAGCCCCAGCCCTACCACTGCTGACTACCTCAGAGCTTTCACCCAGAAGCTAAGCAGCAGGGAATTGCAAGGGGCAGGCAGAGCAGGAGGGCAAGTGGCAGGTAAACAGGGACAGGCAGCAGGAGTGTAGGCACATGCACAAGGGAAGTAGGAAGCAGTCAGGGAAGGAGGTCTGGCCCCTTGTCCCCCACCGCTGCTTTGGGAGAATTAATTTATGATCCTCCAATAATTAGATTCTATACATAGAAAATTATAAATATGTATAAACTCTAATTATTGTGGGGCTGTCTTAAATTCAAAGTCATCTTGGATTCAAGTAAATACAGTAAGTTACCTCACTTTGAGACGGATATGACCTTGCATTAGCTATGGGGTAAGAACACGCACACAGGCAGTTACTGCCATAGAGTAGCTGATGTGGCTTTGCAGCATACCACTACTAACCTGTTTGCATATCCATGTCCTCAGTTTCACACTGCCTATAAAAACTAGCCCCATGTGTGGAATAACCTTCTACTAATTCTCACTTAACACCCACAATCTTTCATTCTCTTCCATGTTTCTTCTTCTTCATTTCCTTTTTCCCATATTGTCATCCTGTATATTTATTTTAGATATTTACAAGTATAAGATGTGCTTGCTGTTAAAGTTTGTATTATATGGATAATTTACTTCAACAAAATACATTTAAAAATTATGATGAGCTATAAATAATCAGGCATTAAAGTAATATGCTATTATGTTGCACATGTTCTTTTTTCTACAGTGATGTTGGGTTGTAAAATAAGTTTACTTACAGATAGAGTGTACTCTACTTTTCAGGTGATCATGGAACAGTTACAATCTTTAACCCAGTGGAAATGTGCCAGATTTAAACAGGCTATTTTGCCCTATAGAGTTTTCAATCATATATGATAAATCTGTGAAAGTAAATCTGGAACCAGGTCTGCTTAAACTGGTGGACCTGGAAGGATAGGATTCCCATCAAAACCACCACCATACGTAACAAAGGATAAATCTGATGCTGTACCAGGTTCTGCATTTCAGCAGTAACACCCTTTTCAATCACAGAAATGCAACCTGAGCTGCACTGCCCTACACCACTCTACCACACTATACTTACACCATGATACAAGGGACACCTTTCAAGGCAAAATGGTTGTTCAGTCACCAAATTTATCCAAGTCTTAGGCTTTTTTAATGATGCTGTGAACAAGGGTACCATTCACACTCATTTTTTTGTGAAACATATATATGTTTTACTAGTAAAGTGGCAAAAAACTTTACCAAATGAATCACTATATTTTAGTGAACTGGATCACTACCAACTGAGAATATATTTGAACTGCTAATCAATAATATGTTAAACATTTTCAAGTTATCCAGTCCCTTAGTGACAATGTATTTGCAGTTAGCTAGTCTTGCACTTCTGCCAGGCACCTATACATATTGGGATCTGCAGCTAATTATCTGTTTCCTGATCAGTTCTTTAACACGTCATTACATCAATTTGGACCAAGTATTTCTTACACTTCTAAATACTTTCCAATATATACACACTCAAGTAAGACCGCTAAGAACAGAAATTAAGAATTCTGAACAGGGACTAAGACTGCATTGAAAAATGCCATGAAAAGTCTTCAGGGTGCAATACCCCCTCTTCAGAATACCAGAGTACATGAGAGAGGAGGAGGGAACCAGAAAAAGTTCTCTTAAAGTAACCTTCACAGCTCCACATACAATCTAATTTTGTGCATCACCCAATAAGCAGTTCACAATAATAATTTAAACTTTTATCTTGAAACTGTCATCACCCAGCTCCAAGCCGTCTTTCTGATTTATATTCTTACACTTACAAACTTAAAACTCCACACAAATCAAACACTAAATCTGAGTTTATGAAGAACATTAAAATGAAAACCTAAATCAAATGGTGGCATTAAAAGAGCAATAAAACAAAAGACTTTGTCTACTAATTTTTAGTTCCAACCTTCCAATATTTCTGAACTGTATATGCTCCACAGTTGTATCCAAAGATGAACTCATGACAGGTAGATTATACTTTTGCTGTAATATTTCTGCTTTAAATGTTTATAATGTAGTAATTTAGCATGCCTCAGTTTCCCTAGGTGGCCTCTACATGAGGGAAAGAAGGGTTAATAGAGTCCTTACTAAAATCGAATGCTGCCTATATGCTGGACAAGACATCTCAGGTTCAGATTAACAAGCATCCCTTGACAGAGGACACCCCTTCTCCCTCCCACTGCCCTGGAAGTATAAAGGGAAAAGGGAGAAATTAGCATGAAACAACAGAAAAGTAAAAAGAAGGGTCTGAAAAAGAAGTCCATCAGAGTGAAGAGACTTGGCGGCTGAGATAACTTTTGGGTGCTCTGGGTTGTATAGGCTGGATGGGGAACAGAGGCACTAGTTAACCCTTTGGAGGGCAGAAAGGACTTGGTTTTCTGGACTGCAGTTTGCCCAATAGAGGATTTTGTTGAAGAGGAGCTGTTTGCTTTGCTGCTTAGGATTCAGAGTGAACTGGAAGGTACCTTGAGAGAGGGCCACAGATAATCAGGGGTTGTCAGATTGAATGTCCAGGTCTCACTCTACTCTGAAAGCCGCTGGCTACAGGGGCTACTCACTGAAACTAGACAAAGACAGGGGTCCTGAACAAGCACTCCCTGGGGAAATCCATGATACACTGGAGTCGCTGACAGTCATTTCAATTCATGGTAACCTGTTTGCATTATGTAGCTCCTTGTTTTTACCTCTCAGTAACTAGTCTGCAGCCAATTCCTTAGCATAATGATCCTCCCATAAAGGAGAGGAATAGGCTAGATGACCTCTTCAGGCCCTTTCCAGATTTACCAAATTCACTCTATTAGAAGACAGCCGCCCCCCCCCCGCCCCCCCTCAGTTTAATACAGAACCAAGGGTTCCCCCCCATCTTAGAATCAAGGATAAGACTGGGGAGAGGAGAGGGGGGAGAGGGCAAGCAGCTGCTGTGGCTCCAGCCCTAGCCCCTCTGCACCACC
The DNA here is from genome assembly GCF_030867095.1 of Alligator mississippiensis. Classification (NCBI taxonomy): domain Eukaryota; kingdom Metazoa; phylum Chordata; order Crocodylia; family Alligatoridae; genus Alligator; species Alligator mississippiensis. Next base: position 80,607,029 of record NC_081828.1, on the reverse strand, counting down.
TACCATCCCTCCCCTGCAGCCTCAAGGCCCTGCTGTCCCAACCTGCCCACCTCCAACCACATGCTGCTTCTCCTCCTCACCTTTGCATCACGCCAGTAGTCTCCATCCTCACTGCAGCCTGAAGCTTGGAGCATGGCTACAGCCTGACCCTGTGTCAGAGGTGTCAGCTTCACACCACTGCTACAGGACCAGGTTGGAGCTCTGCCCAGTGCACCCAGGCTGCACCAGGGACAGACCCTGCTGGCACAGTCTTTGGGAGATGGGGGCAGAGCAGTATGGAACGGAGAAGAGGGGATAGAAAGGGGAAAAGAGAGCAAGGGCCTAAGTCTGCAGAAGGCAAGTACGGGTGGGGGAAGAGACGCGGCACACGCACAGTGGCAGCAGCGGTAGGCAAGCTGCCTACCTCCCCAACTAGCACCTGCCCCGCTTCTGCTCCCTCTACTGCCTGTCCCATTACTACCCTCCCACTATCTGTCTGTCCACCCCACCATCACCTGCCCCATTACTGTCCCCCTCCCCCCCACCCCCAATGCCTATGTGTCCATCTTTCCCCCCTAACCCCATCTTCCCCCCCCCCCCCATTACTACCGGCTTCATCACGTCTCCCCACACTGCCTGAAGTAGTGCGGGGAGTGAATACAAGATGAATCTTCCAATACTTCGATTCTATACATGGAAAATTATAATAAATTTATTTTTCCATGTATAGAATCTAATTATGAGGGGGATCATCTTAAACTCAGGCTCAGTATATTTGGGTAAATACAGTACATTTCTAGGATTCCTGAACTCACACCAAATCTAACCCTTGCTGTAACAATAAAGGGGAAAAAAAAAGACATAATTCATACTCACTTGTCATTTTTAATATGTTCATAAAGGCGCTTAAACTGGCGGACCTGGAAGGATAGGATTCCCATCAAAACCACCACCATAAGTAGGAAAGGATAAATCCGACGCTGTACCAGGTTCTGCATTTCAACAGTAACACCTACAAAACACACACACACACACACACACATAACAGGTCTTTTATTGTAAAGATTAGAATCATATTAGAACATCAACAGACACTTTTCTTTGCCTTCTCAAATCAGTGAACTGCTTCAATTAAAGCTAACCATTAGCATAAAATACATATTTTAAAATACTTATCAACTGGAAAAAATTCCCACCCTAGTAAGCATGCTATTATTCAATTCCTAATAAGTGTCTTATTTTAATTTTGTTTTAGTTCATTTGTATTATTCTTTAGTTGTAGGATAATTCAATAATATGACCACATTTTTTAAAGCTCTATATAGCGTTGCTAATCCTCCCGGATTGGTTGGGAGTCTACCGGAAATGGCATCGATCTCCCGGTGACTACTGAAAGCAACCGGGGGATTGATATTGCAAACAGACTGAACAGTACAACTAACATTACATCACGCTGGAAAAAAAAATTTCCCAAAACAGCTTCAGAGTTGGCAACCCTAGCTCCATATGGCACCAGCAACTGGTTTGCACTGTTTCTAAATTATGAAAATCTGCCCTGCAAACCTAGTAAACGGAAGCCCTACTTGCTTACTGACAACATATATGTTTAGTTTTAAAAACTTATCATTTGAAAGCCTGTGAAAACAGTTCACACTTTCAAAATTCAAATTTCAATTTAATTTTAAACATAACAGAAGCATTTATGCGTATAGACAATAAAGTAAAATAAAATTAGTTTAATCTAATCAATATTTACTTCCCTTTCTACCCTCTCTAAAAATGAACATTTCTTGCCTCGTTATAGCTTTTCATGTGTAACAAAACGTGTTCCTGCTAACTATATTAACAGCTCATTGAGGCCAGCCCATTTACCACAAAATAAAAGGAAAAAGAATAAGGCTCTAATGTACACTTTTACCTCATCTTAAATATCCACTTCACATATTTTACTAAATCCTAAACCAGAGAGAATACAAGTAAATGTGTGAGACTTGTAAATTTATTCTTGAAAAATTAAATGACTAGGTACCCAACAGATCTCTGTCTTAACCCATCTGCAGCACACTTACATTACTGATATGCTGGGTGCTAGTGTATCCTGTACAACACGCAGCAGAAATATCTTATTCTAATAATCTAATGTCATTTTTAAATTAGATATTTATAAACAATTTCTCAAAAGCATCTAATAAAATACATGGTAATATCAATACTTAAGTATTTAAATTTGCTAGCTGAACAAACTTCTGGAAAACACAGATCTGTATTTTGCTTAAGAGCAAAGGTCAAACGATGACAAAAGGTGCATAGAATTCTTACCTAATAAAGGTACAACACCAGAAGCAATGATGTAAGGTACACAAAGGGAAAGTAACAGAACAGAGATGACGGGTGCTGCCAGTTTACGAATTATAAAATGTAAATCAATGTTACGAATCCCATTTGCATAAACCTATGAAAACAGACAAAACAGAATTAGACTACATGAACCACTACATGTTTTGGCATATTCAAATGTTTTATTTTATTTTCCAATACAATTAATGCAAATTATGATAAACTTGCATGTTTTCCTTAAATGTATATGGTAAATGTATAGGTTAAATGAATCTGTGATGACACTTTCACAGGTTACCACAGATTACAACAGATTTTTCTTTGGGTTAAATAGCTGACACTAAAGAATATCAGCAGCTGCAGAACTTGTTTCAGTAACTACTAGCAATATTCTAGTTTCTGATAAACTGCCTGTTTGTTAAGAACTGTTCATTTTTATTTCATTGCTTGATGCTCGTAAGCAGATCAATTTAATTTTTTTTTGCTTTTCTAAGTATTTTAATATATAAGATACACATCTCTTACCCTTTCTATTAGTAATCAACAAAGTATGTCTATAGATAAACTAGTAGTTTATACCACATTCTGTTTCTCCCTTAAACTCCTTTTCAATGTGCTTTACTATGTTCTTTAAAAATGTATGCAATGTATATATTGGAAAGATAAGGGAACTCAAAGTATTCTTGTTGCACCCTCCATTTCTGGTAACTTTATTTCTAGTTACATGGTGCCAACAGTGGTTTATTTTTTTTCTCACCCTAAAATCTACATTTACATCCTTAGGGGTCAAAGTGTAAAGTAGAGCAAAACTGCATATCTGCATTCAGTGTGGGTGTATTTGCAAGACAGGTAGCTTCCAGATTTCCTTCCTCCCTATGCCACACAATAAGAATGACTATGATAGTCAACCATTAAAATTCTTAATAATATTAAAACAGTACTCCTCCAAACAAGAACCTAAGCCCATATCTCAATCAACGTACAACATAGAGCAGGACAGGCCAGGCCAGGCTGGGGTGGGAGTTAGTTGCTTAGCAACCAGAGCAGCACCTCCTGCAGGGAGGCACTAGCTTTCAGAGGGGCAGCCAAAGCCAGGGCCCATGATCATTCTTTCGGCTTACGGAGGGGCCCCACAAGCCAAAAGGAATAGCCTCGCAGGCCAAATCCAGCCTGCAGGACACATTTTGCCCACCCCTGATTTGCATCCTACATTGTAAGTATGGCTACAGTCGTTTTTCTGGCACACAAAAGAGTTTTGCTTAGCATACACATCTTGGGTCGCACAATGGGGAATGGGCCATGGCTGCACTGCCACAACAAGGCTCGAGCCCTTTGCGGCTCCCCCACCATCCACCCCTGGCATACCAACATCTTACAAGTTGAGGTTGCAGGTGTTTTTGACACGGACAAAAAACAATGCTGACTACTGTGCTACAGCTTTAATTGTAATAATCAAGTCTAAATTTCCAGGCTAATATTTGAAAAATGTCCTCCCTGCCCAACTACCATATGCTCAAAGAGTCCTCTAAACAAAGGACATTTACTATTACAACGTAAAATCCAGCTAAACAACATTTTGTGCTTAGGGGTACCTAAATTAAGAGGCACATACATAAGGGCTAAGTGTTAAAAGTTAACAAACAAACAAAAAACCCTGGCACTAAGAAATACATAGAGGAACACATTATGGGATATAACTAGCTACTTGGAAGATGACAATTTGGTATAAAATATTAACTGGAATGGGGAGGGGAAGGGAGCTCTATACAGGCTATACTATTGGTTATTCTTTTCATCCTTACAAAATTCTACTTAAACATGCTTCCACCAAGCTCCCCCAATCCCTCCTCCCACAACCCCCTCCCCTCCCCTCCCTAAGAGAATGGGACAGGACAGGACAGGACAGGACAGGACAGGACAGGACAGGACAGGACAGGACAGGACAGGACAGGACAGGACAATCAGATCTCCCTCCTCCTCCTCCCAGTTTTCTTACCTGTTCAATAACTGTTTTTAGCCACCATTGAGGACCCATCAGTGTTATGGCAGCAATTATTTTGGCATGCAGAACTCCAAGAGCCCAGTCCTAGTTTTATAAAAAAACCCAGTTGATCTATTTTCCAAATGTCTCAACAAATGCATTTTATTAGATTAAATACCTAATACCAATATTGCTTAAAACCGGAAGAATAATTCACAAAGCGAAGTACACAGAGGATCTCATTTTGTAAACTGTGGGGATGACAGAAAACCCCATTAAAAGATGACAGGTGTGACTTTATGTTATTGCTATCACCTGAGGAGCTCTGGGAGAGGGGGGGAGGGAATGGTTTAACTGTAGGTTAGATTTCAGCCCTATCATGGAGCTGCTGCTTTTTTTTTTTTTTTTTTGCTTTTTTTTTAATAAATAAAAGGGATTTTTCACGAAACTTGTTTGTTACACATTTATGTCTTATCTATTCTTTTTATTCAGAAGACATTATTGGCAGTTCCAGAATTTTCCATTAACATATTACAGTTTAAAGCAACTGAAAAGGGAGTAATACTTAGATTATTTAAAACCATGTTAATATCTATTTACCTATAACACCTAGAAAAATGATAAAAAAGTGAGAACCTATTTGCACAAAAATATTCAACAGAGGAGGTAATAATGCCTCTCTACTAGGCACTTAGGCCACATCTGGAGTACTTACTGTATGCAGTTTTGGGCTCCACATTTTAAAAACAATGTGGCAAATTTAGAGAGGGTCTAGAGACAGGCAAGAAAGAAGATAAAGAGCTTGTAAATCAAATCATATAAGGAGAGACTGAAGGAGCTAGGCATGTTCAGCTTGCAGAAAAGGTGCTTATAAGAGGGGACATGATAGCTATCTTCAAATATCTGAAAGGCTGCCACAAAGAGGAAAAGCACCTATTCTCTCTTGCTGCACAGACAAGGACGTGAATCAATGGTTTGAAGTAAATTTAGACTGGATATCCAGAAAAACTTTAGAAGAGTAAAGCAGTGGAATAGACTATCTAGGTAAACTGTGGCCTCTCCATCACTAGGGGTGCTCAAGAAGAGGCTGCACATCCACTGGTTGCGGAGAATACAGGCATAGTTATGCCTGTGTTCTACTATGGATATTTCCCAGGCTTCTGGGCTTTGCTGGTTGCATGGGACTGGAAGGGAATTCCACTCCAACCTTCCCTCCACCTTCTTTCTCCCGTATGTGTCAGGATGTTTTTAAGCCTCTCTCAGAGGCTTTGGCTGCAGCCAAGGCTAGGGATTTTCACCGGGATGTGCCAATGCTCTTACTGGGTCGGAGGTTCTTGGCTAGAGAGTCTTGCCCCTTTGGCTCAGGGCCAGGAAGGAATTTCCCCCCATGATCAGGTTGGTATGGACTGTGGGAGGTTTTACCTGCCTGGGGGGGTGGGGCATAGCCCTCTGCCTGGAATCTCTCGAGTGTATATTAACTATTTACAACAGCTGGATGTTGGCTATTGTGGTCCCACAGCTTTACCTGTTGCAGGTTTGGGCAATATGTCTTGTGTTTTCTCAGGGTTGATGGTAGTTTTACTACAAGGTGAGATTATAGATTTGTATAAAATGGGTTTGGATAGGGTTGATCCTATCTCAGGCAGGGAGTTGGACTAGATGACTTGTGAAAGTCCCTTCCAGCCCTGCTTCTCTATGATTCTAGGATTGAGCACTGTTGTAATTTCAATATATATTTCTTGTGTTTTTAATATATTTCTGCATGCAATTTTTCCAGAAAAAGCAACCTTCCATTTTAAAATCAAATCATACTGCTTTTGATTAATGGAAAAAAACAAATAAATACACCTTTCAATACCATTCTCAATAAAAAAAATTTAAAAATGACATTTATTGCCAAAACAATTCAGTGTTATTTTTAAACGTGTGTGTGTGTGTGTGTGTGTGTGCGCGCGCGCGCGCGTGCAGGGGTAGTTATCAAAATGCTGAGAAAAAAATTCAGGAGCTTTCAACCATCTCTACTAAACATGCTCTATACATGGAGTTGGAAGAAAGGATCTAGCTGAAATTCAACCTATGCTGCAGTCTGAACTATGAAGCTACTAAATGATATATCCACAATCCAATCTCTTCAGGGAAAAGAAGGTACTAAGTGTCATTTGCAACCCAGGGTACTTCCCACTTGCTCGGTCAACCCTTTGAAAGATTTTTCCGGTGTTCTTAGTCCATTAAGATTACATTACTCAGAAAATTAAATATATAAATAAATAAATAAATAAATAAATAAAGCATTAACATGGAAAATATGGGCTAACAGTTTCTCCTTAAACTGTATACATTTACCAAAACAAGACTGTTCATGTTTTTGCATTCCTGACAATACATTTGTATTTCCATATCATTGTTTACCCAACATAATCCCCAAACACAAACTAAAGTCATACCATACAACATCAATGAAACATGGGTGCCTCTACAATGGGTGAAAAGGGGTGGGGAGAGAGAAACTAGCATCATAGTGCACCCTTCACAAGTGAAAGTGGAGAGAAAACATTTTTAAACACCATCTGCAGTTCATAATATAAGACTTTTCATTGTTATGCTAGCATTACAGTAAGAAAAGCACATTCAGTGAGAGATTTGAATCTGTGTTCCCAGAAAACAGATATTCAGGCTTACCTCAGTAAGCAACCCCCATCTGATTAAACAGTGCTAGTTTCATTCCTTAACAAGAGAGTGCACCTCTACATGTTAAATGGGAAATGTTTTGAAGCGCTGACATAGGACACCAAATCTCTCAGTGATACTTATAACCTCTAGAATTCAGAGAAAAGAAGGAAGCACTGGAAATCTTGGATCAGAAAAACAAAACTAGACGTTTACTGACACTGACCTGCCATGGGTAGAACAAAGGTGTCTGATCCAAAGGGACTCTCAAAGGCGCAACAATTACCAGTTCAAACAGAAGACCAAGCAAAAGTGGAACCACACCAGCTAGCAGCACAGCCACTATTAGCGTCTTCATTATCTCAAAAAAGAAAAAAAAAGACAAAAGAAAAAAAAGACTCCGATCTATAAATGTTGATTATTAGTTTGTACAAATAGCATCTTTAGATTTAAGGGCCACAGAGGTATATGCACAGAAAAACTAAAAGGCAGGAAGACAACAGATATTCAGCTAATATACACAGACACCTAATTTTCCACCCATAAAATGCATATGCCATTACTTATAGAAAGCTATATTTTTAGCCAAAAAGTGAATCTGCAGGATTCTGCTCAGTAGAACGTTCTCACATTTTTAAGCACGTACTCACATCTGACCATTGTAGGTATGGACTATAAACACAGCTAAATTGGGAAAATTCCTTCCAAAGCAACAGAATTTCTTTCCCCACTTATGACCACGATTGAGTTTTGAGTTATTTAAGTGTTATGGACTACTTTTTAATTTAAGAGATTAAATGGTAATCTAGTCTCAGCATTTTTGGCATATAATCTAGCTTTTTTTTTTTTTTTTTAAATGGGCCATCTAAAACAATAGAAACAAAAGCAGTCTGATCTCATTAGCACGGTTGGAGGACAGACCAAGAAAATGGGTATAATTTCTATCAATACTGTCAACTTCCTTATGCTAACCTTTTCATTCCATCCAGGAAGAGCACACACCAACTGCTGAAGCTTCCTCAGCCTGACGAAGGGTTTTTGAACCCGAAAGCTTGCTTAATAACTATTCTCCAACCATTTGGGTTGGTCTAATAAAAGATATCAAATTCACCCAAGGAACCTTGTCTGCCTTATGCTAACCTACGAATTTATAAGTGGACAATAACAAACATGGTGCTCAAGGAGATGAGCACTACATGAAACATGCATGGAAGCTGTTCTTTTGTTTGTAGGTACCCATCAGATGCAGCATTAACCATGTCTTCAATGAGTTGCCATGCACTTCAAAACTGTCTGATTAAAATGTTAAAGGTAGACTGCTATTTCTAGAATTGTATAAGGTTTGTTATTGGTTTTTGTTATTTGGAAAGCCAATTTAGTGGAAGGTATCCCATGATCATGAGGAAAAAAATCCCTTGGGTCTGAAGTCATCAAACAAGAACTTCTTTGAAAATTCTGTCTCTTCATAACTGAATACGTTTCTCTCTTAAAATATCCATTGATATAATACAGAGAATTTGATTACCATAAACCCTTATGGAAATGTGCACTGAAAAGCACTGTAAAGATATGCCTATACTAATCCAAAGTTTGGGGGACAAGAAAAAAGGAAGGGAGGAAACAGCAGAAGGCTACTTTGAGCTTAGAAGAAAAAGTGAAGGTATTACTGACACCTAAAAAACTGAAATAGACCATATTCCTTAAGGATTCAGTAAGCCTCCTTCTTTCAACAACTTACCATGAGAGACCACTCTTTAACTTTCTGAAAAATCACTCTGCGACCCTGTGGCATCCATGCAACTAGTACTGTTGCTGCCCGAATGGTTAGCCAGCAGACATAAAGACCACAAGCAGCTGTGTATAGTTCATGGATTTTGGCAGTTCCCGTCCAAAATGACATTAGCCATCTCCCAGCAAACACTGAAAACACAGAGTAGTAAATATATTAAGACAGACTACTTTGTCTCGTGTGGATGGATGGCAATTAGCATACAGTATGTTTGTGTCTCCATCTTCACCCAATACTATTTATTGTCAAATATTTGCTCTGAAATCACAATAAAATAATGGAAATTTCAGGTGCTACCTCACTTAGTAACTGACAAAAGCAACTAAATTTCAATGGATAAATTTAAAAATAGAATGCAAGTGGAAGTCTCACTTCAAAAAATATGAGATGCACAGTTGTCCAGTACAAAATGTAGACAAAAAGTACTTGTTAGTGTCATAGTTAAACCCACAGCTTCAACAAGATTTACCCACTATTAATTAATGGCATCAAAGCATCAAGTGAGCTAATTAGGGATCCTTTAAAATCTTTTTGTGCATGGATGTCCAGCTGATAGCCTGAATGCAAACTGTGAGTAGTCAACATGCAGCCCAAGGGCTCTCACTCAGGCACCACTCTCCCACACTGCTTCTGCTGCAGCCAGTACCTCTGGGCTCCTGCTTCTTCAGCTCAAGCTTCCTACCCCTGCCCCTGAGGGCAGAGCAGGAGGCCCCCAGCCACACAGAAGCTGGACAGCCCTGTACTTGTACGTAAGTACTGGTAAGCAAAGTTAAACTTCTATATTCTAGTGACCAATCTCAGTCTTAATTCTTTCTTACAGCCTTGCTCCCATACGATAATCACTGCACAGTTATCACATATAACCAGACCAGCAGCACAGCTAGCGGTGGGCAAGGGTCCTATGAGCCCTAGGTACCAATTTAGAGCACCTGCTACCAGTGTGAGGAAGCAGCAGCAGCTGCCACCACCAGTGTTTGGGTCTCTGGTAAGACTCTCCCTGGCTTGAAGGCTGTACATAAACAGTCCACATGATGCCTTGGTAAAATGTTGCTGTTATTCCTTCTCCTAAATGCAAACTAAAATGTACCTAAAAGGTTTTTCATGACTCTCCCACTAAAAAAAACAACAGAAGGCTCATCTGCTGCTGCTTTGTATACAATAGCTCACTAAGCTTTCATTACTGTATACTATAAATGTGATTATCTATAATATCACAACATTCAGAAACTCTGGATTTAATCAGTAAGGTGCGAATTGTTCATTTTAGGTACTCTAATAAGAATGGCACCAAGATTTCTGAAGCTACAATAGCATGAAGTTAGAATTTCCTGCCTGAAAGTGTTTGAACAAGTTCACTTCCATCACTTAGTGCTCTTGTTTTGGTTAAATCAATCATTCAGATGAAGCTGAAAATTTATTTGTACTGATATGACAACTTTAAAACCCATTCTAGAAGACTTTGATGACCTCTTATACCAAGTATTTGAAAAATAAAAAAAGCAAGATGCACAATTTATAAAGGTTCAATGGATACACTGTCCATTAAAATTATCAACCTCAGCTCTGCACCTTCTAATATCAAAATTGTGTGCAGTATTTATTCCCGTCTCCCCTTTCCCAATTCACTCAAACTTTACCATACAGACCTGTTTGAGGATATGGGCAAACAAACCATACACAAGAAAGTGAAAGGGGACAGATTTACTACATGCCAGCCACCTGTACATACACACACACTAACCTTGTGGCAGATGAAAGCTACACTGTAGCAGCTTAGCTTTCAATTAAAAAGCACCTGGGTACTGAAATTTAGTTTCCCTCTTCTGTGAAGTGTGCATACATGCAGTTGTCACAGACTTGTCACCATCCTCTTATTTTACCTTATGTAATGGATTTAACCCAAATCCAAGGCTCTCTTTGGGGTTCACCATAGGGCATGAATGGATCATCTCCTAAATCAGACTTACTCCTATGGTGTACTCTATTTGTAGCTAGGGTAAAGCTGGCTCCAGCGTTGTCATTTTCACATCTGTACGTATCATTGTACTTGATACAAATATAAATACTGATATAATCAAGACTGTCTTGTGAGATAGTGATTCACTTCCTCAGGTGTTTACATTTGTTGCTGATAATTAGCATATGACAAGAGCTTATACTGCCAAACAATGATGACTTTATACTTTAAAGAAGGGGTGGCAGTATAAGAGACAGATGGGAGGTGGGAGAAAACATTTCTCACTAAGTAGTAATTAAAAGAGGAAGAGATACTAGATTGGCAAATTCCTGTTTGAAAAAATATATATACTCCTGGTCTAATATGAAGGAAAGATTTTTGATCTAGTAAACTTGTACCTTCAGGGGGCATGAAGTTACTGACATAGAGCATTTTTAACACCCTAAAAATGAAGTGGCGAATACGTTAAAGGCCAGATAAGCAACTGTACTTAAGTCTGCCATGAGGCTTTTTCTTCAGTCTTCCCAGGTACAGGGCAGGCTGTAGTCCTTTGGCCAAGGCAGGCTGAGAAAAGAAAGCTTACAAGGAGATGCAAAAAAAACACACTGCCTCTGACCTCACGCCAGAGTCTGTTCTCTAAACTGGGAAGCTGACCAAGAACTGTATCCTTGGATTTAAGGATTTAGGATAAAGTTACTGTTCTGATTTTTTTGTTTATTTACTTTGATTTCTGTATTTCCACATACGGTTACTGATTTCTTACATTTGTTCTTGTTTTTTCATGAAAAAATCCTTTTATCATCTTTTAAAAAAAATACTTTGTCAGCAATATAATTCCCACAGTATTTGACTGTTTAGACTTGCCTATTCCAAGGAAAGGGATATCCATCTTTTCTGAGCACATGACCAGACAAGGGTATGTTATGATCCTGCTAGCTGGCAAAATCCCCTCTGCTAAGGGCTGGCAAGGCCTGCGCAAAACAGGTAGGGCTGAGGCACTAACGGTGGGCCTCAGCTGGTTATCAGTGGTTAAGAAACAGACAAAAGAGTGGTTTGGGACAAAAGAGCACCCCAAAGTGTAAGCATTGCAGTAGTCTCTCAAGGCACACCAAGGCTGCATTTAAGACTAGGGCCTGTCACACACTGTCATGAAGTATTTTATATCATGTTCCCGCAATAACTTAAATAACTAAATTCAAAATTAAGATGATTTTGACAGATGCGACAGACATCAATCTCTTCTGATGTCTGTCGCATCTGTCTTATTATTACCCAAGCACTGATGTTTGGGTAATAATGCCGCCTCTGATTCATGATGGCATAAAGATTAAAATAATATACAGGAATATTTCCAAGGTTTTGTTTAAAATTAAAATAATTTATAATAAAAATACAACTAAGCATGGTTCAGCAGGGGGCATTTTCAAACAGTGTCATCATAGCACACATACCTGGTAATGTAAGGCAGATAAGACTGGCAATCAGTAACGTTATACACATGAAAATAATCAACAGAAATATCTGAAAGACAGAAAACAAGCAGGACAGTTAACAAAGAATAAAAAATTAAACTGACTGTAGGAATAATAGGAGAGGCATTTTTTTTTTCTGTGACCTCTTTTATTGGATGAACTATGTAACTGGGAGAGAAATGTGACAAGCTTCTAGGCACAAAGTGCCCAATCATTTTTGCTGCTCTGCAGTGGACTCTTTCCAAACTGTCCACATCCTGGACAAACATATCACACAGATCTATTCAATGCCACTGAATAACACAAGTCATTCAATTTGACCCCAACCAGAACAAGTCCATACCAGAAGTGTAGGTCCCTAGCCTACTCTGATAATGAGGGGAAGCTAGGCAGATTCTTCCTTAGCTCCAGGTCCTATACACTTCCTTGACTGACATGCTCTCTGCAAATTCAGTCAGACATGGCTGCAGTGACTACACTCCATTCATATCCAAGTTTTCCCTGCAACTTGAAAAGCTAGAATTTTTTAAAAAGAAAACAAAAACTACATTTTTGTCATTAAATGGGTCTAGAAGTCTGTAGCCACAGGGTGGCTCTAGACCAGTGGTTTTCAACCTTTTTTCATTTGCAGACCCCTAAAATGTTTTGAATGGAGGTGCAAACCCCTTTGAATTGTAAGCATGGGTAGTCACCAGGGATCTCCCAGCCCAGCTTGCTGCTGTCCAGGAGACAGGGGCTCTGCTTCATCCAGGCAGGGTGTTTCCTGGCTCCCACAGGCTGGGAGAAGGGGAATTTCCCACCACCCCTGACTTGCTGGTGCCCCGGAGAACCCAGCTGCACTGTGGCAGGACAGGGAAGAGCATCACCAGCCCTGCATTTGCTGCCAGGAAGTGGGAGGGGGGATTCCCCCCCTCAACCACTTGCTGCTGCCTGGGATGCTTCAACATGGCAGCAGTGTCCCTGCTCATCTGCTCTGTGCTCACATAGGGCAGTGTTTCCCAACCTTTTTCACCCCATGGCACACTTACCTAAATAAACAAGCACCGCGACACATGGCCAGCTGGACAGCGTTTTGGGCTAAAGCCACGCTCCCTGCCTGTCTGTGTCCACAGCACCAGGCAGGGGGCGTGGCTCCAACCCAAAATGCCACAGCACACCTGGACGTACCTGACAGCACACCAGTTGGGAAACACTGCCATAAGGGATTAGGAGCAGGGGGCTTATTTCCCCTGCTGGTTGCTGCTTGTGTAGAATGAACTTAGGGCTCAGAACTATGCTGGGGCAGAGGTTTCTTCCTTGTTCTTTCAAAGATGTTTACACTGGAGATGGAGCAATACACCCTGGGATGCCAGAGGATTTGCAGATTGTTCTTACAATATAGTCCTTGCTACACATGCCAATTAAAGCTGGATAACAAACAACTATAAAGTTAGTACACATTTTTGAGGTCTAACTTTGCAGCTGGTTGGAGCTTTATTGTGCAATAGGTACTTTTCATGTGTAGCCTGTCTCAGTTAATTGTGCAATAACTGTAATACGTAGAGGGGAGCACAGACACAAAAATACTGTGTTATCATACATGAGTTAAGCCAAACCAAATCACAACCAGTCTATGAACCATCACATTCTGAATATCTCCACTATCTAGCGAGTGACATTTTATTTTGGCATTTCCGGTAGACTAATACTATATCTCTCTTCTTGCTTCGTTAGAAGCAGGGCAACTATATTACAGAAATCACTACAATCTAGTTCAATTTTTATGAATTCTTGACTCTTCTAAGGAAAAGGTAACAGGAACTCCAAGACAGAAGTTACCATCTTAGAATCCAACAGCCTGTCTTCCAAATAATAAGATACCCAAACAAAGAAGCCTTTTTGGCTGCCATTTTTGACATAAAGGTAATTCATGTGCACATGATTCTCATCTAAGCAAAAACAATCCATCAGCTATGATGAACTATTTGTCAAAAGCATATGTAATACCCAAGACATTAAAATAAGGAGCCTTATTGAGCTTCTAAAAGAGACATACCCTCAAAAGATTCCTCAAATGAAAGAAATACATCAATTTTCATCATCTTTTACCCTCTTCCACTCCTTTAAAGATATTAAATGTACCTACCCTGAACGGGAATTTTAAAGGCCTACGATAAGGCTGGAAACCCACAGGTCCTCCTTGTTGAAGTATGGCTTGATGGGCCGCATGAAGACCTTCTCCTACAACTGGAATGGCATTGTTATTGCGAGCATGCTGGTTATTAGGCTGCTGATTTGCATTGTTTTCATTCTCTTCCTGGTCACCAAGTAAGTAGGAATGAAGGTCCCTGTAGTAACATGCATGAAACGATTGTTCAACTTCCTCTGGATTTGCAGCATGAATAAACACACAGAAACACACACTACACAACTATATTTGTTACTGTTCGCTTAAAGCAGGGATGTCAACCTCATCCAGCTCCATGGGTCAGATGAGTGTCACTGGGCTGGTCTGCAGGCTGGACCCACAACTACACAGCACAGGGGTTCTGGGACAGCATGCAGTGCTCTGGACCAACCCCATGCTGCCTGCAGCACAAGGTCCAGCCCGTGCACCACAGGCAGTGGACATCCCGTGCCAGCCTCCTGTGCTGCATGCAGTGTGTGTAGCCAAGTTCAACCCTGTGAACCATGGGCAGCACAAGCCAGCCCTGGGGCTCACTGTGCACACAGCACAGGGTGCATACTGCCTGTGGCATGTGAGCTGGACTTGACACTGCTGTAGCACAGGGAGTCCAGGGCATGGGCTCCATGTAGTGCCCTATGCCAACCTTCTGTGCTGCATGCAACACATGGGGCACCAGGTCCAGTCCTTGCACCACATGCACTGGGGTCAGTCCAACAACCCATAAGCCAGGTCTTATGATTCCATGGGCTGGATCTGGTCAACAGGCCAGGTTTGACACTCCTGGCCTAAAGAACACCATAAAAAAGACCATAAGTTGTATATACAGGTCAGTCACATCTTACGCAGGGGTTACGTTCTGAAGTCATCGCGTAAGGCGAAAATCATGTATAGTCAAATCGCGATTACTGTGCCAGCGATTTGACTAGTGGTGACTGCCTCTGCCTCCAAAACCTCCCGCCGCCGCTGTGGAGCTGCACTTATAGCTGTGCGGCCAGTGGCAGCAGCGCAGCACAGCGCAGGGTGGTGGTGGGGATGGCTGCATGCCGCCCAGCCACCACCACGTTGCTGCTGCCGCCCGGCCACACAGCTCCGGGCATGGTTCCATGGCAGCGGCGGGAGGTTTTGGAGGCAGCAGCAGTCACCACTGGCAGTGTGGTGGTGGCCGGGCCTCCAGGTAAGCGACAGAGCCACGTGCAGACTCAAGCCCCACCCCGCTTCCACCCTGCGTATAGTTGAATTCATGCAAGTTAAATGCGCGTATGATACGACTGACCTGTACTCAAAACTGGAATACAAGCATAAAGCGACTTGATTAAGTAAGCCCTAAAAAGCAACTGTTCTTTTCTCTCTTCTGCTTTTAAAAGTTTAAAGTTCCATGTACATAAAAATAAAACTTTACATCGAAGTCTCTAGCGTAAGTGGGTATAGTACAACAAAAGCAAGTTGCATGTTTAAGATGGAGACAGCTCTCCAAAACCAGATTATATTGTGCATTTTAGTAATGAAATAAACATTTAATCTACTCTTTAGTTTGCAAAAACAAGATCTACAGGGTTTCTTCCATGCAAAATCTTGTTCGATATTTAATAAGGCACAGCATCTCAGCCATGTTTTACAGGAAGCATTTGAACTTCAATTGATTAAGTTCAAGAATGAAACACAATACCTAAATAAAGACTAAATGAGCAACTCCAGTTTGTAATAAATATTAAAGTTAGGACATAAATAAGCTATATTTCAAAGAAACAAACATATCAGGAGTTAAAGGTTCACCTTTTAGCGAAGCCCTACATTACCTAATTTAAGAACTTGATGCTGTAGTAATGCTAACTTTTTGCATGGGTTAATAAAATATACATGTCAATTTTGTAGTTTTAGCAAGAAAATGCTGTCAGAGCCTGTCTCTGTTCTACAAAAGACAAAATAAGGCGATAATATAAACTGTTATTCAGCTTTACTTAAAGTGTTTTTACCAAACAAATGCTACAATAGCATTGCAAAAGAATATTCTGGAATTAAGTGCGTTTTTATAGGAAGTCCCCCAAAAAAGCTTTACACTTCTCTGACAAGCACTTAATTTATGCAATTTACAAGCACTTAATTTGGCAATTTAATGGTCCAGTTGGGATATGTAGCCAAAGAATACATTTTTTTCCATATTAAAAGGGTTAAGGACACAAGTAATGTAAGAAACATTGGCTGTTTACACTCACAGTAAGTAACCAGCAGTAACAGTCCATGCTCGTACAAGACCTTTCAACCACTGTCTTGTGTGTCCTTGTTCAAGCAACGCCGGCAGCACCACCTGAAGCAAAAGTAGCTCCAGGGAAAGTTCACTCACAGGAGCATCGCTAAAAACAGAGAGGAAAAAAGCAAAACATCAAACATACAAGCAGTTTTCTATCAAGCTATGAATATTTTACAAGCATGTATACCCAACTATCCAATCGTACAGGAAATAGGAAAAGTTACGTAGGATTTCACCACAAAATACTTGGGCTTTTACAACAAACATTTTTCTGAGCAATACTAATACTGTTAGCAGTATTTAGGCATTTAGCACAAACAAGGTAAAAACAAAATTCAGGTCTATATACACTGACCAAATTATAACATTGGAAAGCCAATGCATAAAAGGAATTTTATTTTAATAAAATTTTTACTTGGCAAGATTTGCTACGCATCAGACATACTTTAGCATTTAGCTTTCAAAAGTAATGTCAATGATTTTAGTGGTACAACACAAAACTTCTGTCTACTTACAGGTGGACTGAAAAACACCAGAATAAAACTAAAAGCTTACCTGTAGAGCATGACATTATACGGAAGAAAATTAGGCAGCAGATACTTAATAATACGGATAGGAAGCCAAAGCATGAGCAGGACAATCGACCCAAAGACAATCTGCAAAAAGAATGTTATAAGTGTAGTAAGTTACATACAAGACCTTGTTTCTATTGGAATACATAAATTGACTAAAAAGGGTTTGAATGCCAGACTACAATTAAGGTACATACACAATTAATTGAAAATTCCTCTCAAATTCAGGTAACTTAAGTCCCATCATGAAGAGACATTCACTTAACAATTAGGAGAAAATGTAATTGTTGTCTTAAGATATGGACATGATCACTACTTTTGGGGCCTGTGATCCCAGTATGAGGGTAATGAAGATCTAAATCGATTCATAACTCAGACCTTCAAAGAACGGTAATTAGCCAAATTAATCAAGAAATGATGTTCAAACCAAAAAAATTCAACTCTAGTGCACACTGCGTTTGAGAACTTTAGTAAAGACTGCATGTTGGCCTGTTGGGGGAATCCGGTAGGGGTGCACCAATAAAGGATTTCTTGGCCTATACCGATGGCCGATTATTAACCAGTCATACTGGCCAATACTGATCCAGTAGCTGATACGTCAATTTTCCTTTTATCAGTGCCAATCCTACATGGACCGATAAATCAGTGCACCTCAGTATCTGTTATGTTGCACACTTCACTGATTACAACGAAGAAATTCTACTGCAAGAAAACAGCAAAATGTAGTCTGCTGATGGATCAGTGCCTCTCTCCTGAGATGGAAAGGGGGCTGTGAATGGGAGGAAAAGTTCTTGCTCTCAGACGGCATGATGAGCACCAGCGGGGTAATCTAACAAGGCACAGAAAAAAATTGCTGCTTTAACACAGTATATAAATCACAACATGCCACACAGCATCATTTCCAATGTATCTGTGGTTTATATCAAAGCAAGTCATCTGAGTTCTTGCCGTAAAGGCCTTCCAAGAAAACTTCAAGTTGGACATAAAGAAAGTGCTGTGGGTAGGGTGGGGAAACCAGAAAAGACTTGAGAAATAATATCAGAGGAAGATTAGAAACAAGGCATGCATAGAGTAATCCATCCCCTGCCATACTCTCAAGGGCACCAGGAATAGCTTACACTCCCAAAGTGGGGGCCTAACCTCCTAGTGGAACATATGGAGGTAGATAGCACTGCCCAAGCTGTCAGTGTTCACCCAAGGCCAATCACACAAAGGTATCACACACAACATAATATTATGGTTGAATCGAGACCCAGGTTTGCTTCAGTAACCTTAAACAACTCTATAACCCCATGAAATGCACTCTCGTTATCTAAAGCATGGGGTGTCAACATTTACATCCTGTAGGCCAGATCCAGCCTGAAGAACTGTCATGTGGCCCAAAGGCCACTTGCTCTGACACCACTGAAACCAGATCCAGTCTGTGAGGAGGCCCACAATCCAGAACTGGCTTGGGTAGGCGGGGCAAGTTTGACACCACTGATCTACAGCAATAACAAAACAGTCAGCTGAAGGGATTAAGCAGTCCATGTGGTTTTACCAAAAGATTTGTGAACTAGAAAAAAAATGTCTGTTGTCAGGGAAAGCAACTGGAAATGAAAAATCTGTTGCCAAGAATACTTTTAAAGAAAACAACTTCAATTTTAATTACTAAAGATTTCATATGCATTAAGAAAGAAAAATTTAAAAAAACCATTTAATTCTAATATAATAAAGGGCTTAGTCTGTCTGTCTGTCTGTCCATCCATAACGCCCTTGGAACACTCCAATTGGTTACTGAAACAACCCAGAGTGCTCCAAGGGCATTATGAGCAGAAGGCAGTGATGCGCCACCATGACAGCAGGGACAGAGGGGACAGAATGGGGGGGGTGAGGCCAGCACCCCCAGCCCTGCTCCCTGGAGGCACCAGAGCGCCAGTGTGACGGCAGGGATGCAGAGCCACTGGCTTCGCCCCCCAACCCCCTGGCCCTGCTCCTTGGAGGTGGCAGTGACACAGGGTACTGGCAGAGGGGGACACAGGGGAAGGCAGGGCAAGCTCCTCCCCCCCACCCCCCAGGTGGTGGCATGCGTTTTGGGGGGGGAGGGAGGGGGATAGGGTTAGCAAGCTTCCCCTCCTCTGTCCCCGCCTGCTCCCACCTGTTATTCTTGATGGGCAATTCGCTAGTTAGCTAAATAAGAACGGTATCTGCAACACGAAGAACAGGAAGTAACTTCACTTTTAAAGAGGAGTTAAGAAAAAAAGCCTTACCACTGATAAAATAAACCTCCTAAGATGTCTATAAATTGGTAAGTGAATCATTTCCTGAACTGGATTAAAATCTGGATCATTCAAATTCCTAAGGAACCAAAGGACACCAGGTCTCAGTACCTGAAATAGGAAGAAACACTTGAAGTTTTCTCTCACACATCTGAAAACATGTAAGCAGTGAAAAAATTATCATCATTTAATGTAATTCGTGATTTGAGATCCTGGGAGGGAGGCGGGGGAGATTTAGACACTACAGAGCTTTACAATATGAATGTGAAAAACTTTACAAGACGGCACAACAAGGCGGCACAGGTGGACGTTGAAGAGCATTATCCACCAAAAAAGTAATTTCTACTGTGGTTAAATAAAATATCTATGAGAAGTCATACACTAAAATGTGTAATTCACTGATAGCAACATCCATTAAAAATCTTCCTCTTCTCTCTCAAATATTTAGCACCCATTCAAATTCTCACTTGTAAGTAAGTGCCCTGGTAGGTCTATTTTTTTTAAGACAAAAAAACCGCTGAAGATAACATGCAGTAATGATACTATAAGAGTAACAGCTTGACAGGGAAGCCATACATGCCCCATTCACCTATTAAGAACTTACCTCTCTCAGTAACAGAATGAAGGATGCAAAGTAAAAGACATAAACCATTCCCACTAGCCAGTGCAGGAACATTGTGGTACCAGGGGCAGACTGGAAGCTTAACTCTCTGTCTTTCAAAGTAGCATCAAACATTTCCTATAATGTAAAAATTAGGTCTAGGTGAGCAAAGTTTACCAAATACTCTATATCAGTTATCTTAGTTCAAACCTATTCAATAGGGTTAAAGTGGATTACATGTTTGTTTAAACAAAAGCTGCAAACTCTTGCTAAGCTACTACTTAGAGTAGCACTTGTTTAAGAAAACCCAAAGTCTTACACTGTTAGGTCCTCCTGTCGCTGACAACTCCACAATCTTTTAAAATAGTTAAGTATTCAGTCAAGATGGCAAGTAGGCATCTTTTTCTCTACTCTTAACTGGTTTTAAGTGAAAAGAAAACTAATATTAAACATGCAACGATATGCAGTAACTACTGAGCTTGAACTAAATTGAAATATTCTGTAAACATTTATTCTCATTAGCACTGAGTTTTACAGTACTAAGGGAAATCAGAGAGCTACTTTTTTTCTAATTAGCATTTAAAATTAATCACTTTCAAGCTTTGGAAAAGTAACTTTTTTAAATTTGCCATTGTTCTTTGCATCCCAAGATGAACATAATCATCTTGCTCAGGAGGCATCAAAAAGCAAGGAAAAAAAAAATCAGAGTGCACCACAACAATATGTGTTCTTTAATTTTCCGCAAAGGCAGCCACTCAAGCAGCAAAATCCACAGAATTACCAATGATAGGTAAGTAGCATACAGAACCTTCCATGGTACTTTGCATCTTTGCTTGTAAACAGAGTGGTTGGACTTTGGTTTGGGCTTTATACATGGCATGCAACTTTTTTTTTAATACAGGAAGATTAATCCAACATTGTTGCAGTACACTGAAAACAGTTTTCAGACATACGTTCAAGCACACCCACTTTTATTGCCATTTTTCTTTCAAAAAACACTTTTCCTTTAGATAAAAGATGTAAGAGTATGCATTCCAAAAGTTCCTATTCTTACCAAGGAGCATATATCCAACCACCAGCCGCAGATGAGGGGAAACACTCCAATTTCTACCACCACTAACAAGGAAACCTTCACAGAAAACAAAAAATGTCATATTAATTTAGTATAAAACACTAATGAAGGTAGAACATGACTTAAATTTGAGAGCTGTCACTTTCAGAAGATAAATATTACCTTAACAACGATATAGCAGACTCCTAATAAGCGACGGGATCTCTGGAACTTGACAAGTGCTGCCAAACCCTGTGAAATCTGGTTAAGGAAATGTACTAAATGAAAAGCTATAAGATCAGTAGAGCATAAATTCAATACATATCAAAAACTTTGTAATCTAGTTTCTTGCAAAATGAAATTCTGGAGACACCAAATGAAAAACCAAACAAAGGCTCACATCCTGGGTTCTAAATTTTCCTATGTGACATTACTCTGGGTGCTCAATCTAAGACATTCTAAAATAATATTTCTTTTAAGGTAAGTGTGCATTCCCTAAAAATCAGTCAACTATTAAAAGCTGGGCATCAAAAATTCAGATGCCAGAAATCACTGGTAGGCAAGCTTCTTTGGGTAGGTGTAATGTCACTGGTCACCTTTGAAAACATACTGAGAAATCTACCACTAAGTAGTAAACAGTGAAGAATAAACCTGAAGATTTAACAAAGTCCAGCTCACCTTTATTTTAACGAGGTAAGAGAAATGGTCACCTCTATAGAAAGCCAAGGGAAAAAGAGAACATGTAAATGTTTTAAAGAGTCTCCTTTCAGGAAGCAGAAGGCCAGGGATTCCAAGATAGATGTAGCTTTAACTGCTGTACTATGTTTCTACAGTGCATTATACAATAATATGACTGTGCTAATGTATTAAATATTAATGCTTATTCTTTCAAACAAATATCAACTCTTATCTTCTTAAAGCACACTTCTCGGCTATGAGCACATAGATCATAGAATGACTTCTATGATCAAATCTGCTCAGACTTTCAAAATACAGTTTAGTTTGCAGATGGGGCTACCACCATTTTTAACTCAGGTGACAGCACTAGTGCAAGTTGCCCCCATTGTGTACAGGGAGCTGTGCCAGCATAAGCAATTCTGCTGCAGGAGTTAAACCAGCTTCCCCAAATGCTAGAATGAAGACTGCAAGATGAGAAGAGAAGACTATAGGGGGATTTAATAACAGCCTTCAACTACCTGAAGGGTGGTTCCAAAGAGGATCCGAAGAAGATGGAGCTAGACCGGGGCAGGCAAAATACAGCCCGCGGGCTGCATCCAGCCCATTAGGCACTTTTACCGACCTGCAGCACCCACCAACTAATTGTAACCTGCCCAGCCCTTCTGCCCACAAGGGTGGGAGTGAGGCACCCACATATACACCCCCCACCAACATACCCTAGTGTGCTTCATTGCCAACCTTGTAGGTGAAAGGGTCTGGCCAGGCCAGCACCCAACTTCCAGGAGAGGCTGCTGCTGCCACTGCTGTAGCCACCAGGGGACCTGCTCGGCTCCCCTGCCATCCCGCTTGCTCCAAGAGGCAGGTAGGGAAACAGTGGGGATAGGGGAACTGCAGCTGGGCAGGAGCGCAGAGCTGGGGCTGGTGGCAGTGCAGAGTCTATGCCCAGGGAGGCAGCAGCAGCATAAAGCTCGGGTGGGCAGGGTGTAGGTGTGAGGGAGGGGGGGGAATAGGGGTGTGTGGGGACCCTCCCCCCTATGGCACTCAGCCCCTACAGGTGGCAGCAGCAGCAGGCAGGGACACTTGGGGTGCTTGTGGCTCCGGCCAGTGCTACATGTCACGGCAAAGAGCACAGCCCAGCCAGGCCTATTGCCGGGGCTCCCTGCCATGCACATGCAGCCCCCGAAGCGAAACTCCAAGTGCTGGAGACTGCTGCCATCACTGATACCTGCCGTGCAGGTCCCAGAACTCTGCCAGAAGTGGAGGGGAGCCCCAACCCCTGCTTCCCTGCAGAGTCCCAGGACTTGCGCAGCAGGGAATGGCAAAGGCAACTGGCTGCAGCGCATGGAGCCTCCCCTGCAGTGGTACACGAGTTGCACATGAGCAGCGGGGAGCCTTGGTGATAGAAGCAGCCTGCCCGGGCTGTGCTTGTGCACCGGGCACAAGCACCCCGAGTGCCCCTACCTGCTGCTGCCACCACCTGCAGGAGCTGCATGCCATAAAGGAGTGTGGAGGGGGGTCCCCACTGCCCCACACTCCACAAACGCCACACACCCACTCTCAGCCCCTACAACCCCTCACATATATACCCCCCCAACATACCCTACTGCCCCCCGACACACAGCCACCCCCCTCACAAACCCCCCATACATACCCACACCCCTTCCACTCACCCACCCCCAAAATATACAAGACTAAGACTTTATTTTTGAGCCATTATGGAAATCTCCTCTACACACACACACGGCAAACAGAAATCATGGCAAAAATACTTTTTGTAATAAAATTAAAATGTTATAGTAGGTATTTTAGTGTATGATTTGTTTTTATTTCTGGTTCTAAGATGATAACTCCCTGTCCCAAAAGGTGCATTTCCAGTGGGGAGAGGGGCAGGGGGAGGGACTTATGGTGGCAAAGGTCAGAAGTTAGGGGTGGGACTTCCAGTCCCAAGACAGTGACCGGGGGTGGGGCAATTGTCAAGGGGCAGGGCTACCCATGCATCCCTCGAAAGCTCACCAACCTTGTTAAGTGGCTCCTCCAGGCAAAATAATTGCCCACCCCTGAGCTAGACTGTTCTCGGTGGTGGCAAGTAACAGAACAAGGAGCAATGGTTTCAAGTTGCAGCAAGAGAAGTTTACATTAGAGATTAGGAAGAACTCTCTCATAAGGAAGACAGTAAAGCACTGGAACAAATTACCTACAGACGTTGTAGAATCTCCATCCTTGGAGGTTTTTAAGCCCCAGCTAAACAAAGCCTTGGCTAGGATGACATCACTGGGGATGGTCCTGTTTTGAGCAAGGGGTTGGACTAGATGACTTCTTGAGGTCCCTTCCAACTCTAACTTTCTATGATCTAAACCCTGCTGACATAATCCACATCATGGATTTTGACAACACGACTACATCAGCAAAGGTATGCAATTTCTTTACATCCCTCACTGTGGTGCTGGCAGAACTTTGTAATGTAGACAGGGTCCAAAGTGGCATTAATATTAATACTTCATCTTCTACTTGTTAGAAAGGTGCGTCACCACCTTTGAAGAGTGCAAGATTCATGAAGCTGCGAATGTTTCTGGTCTGATGCAGAGGCTAGGAAAGATTCATAAAAGAAAAAAAATTGGCAAACTGGGAAATTGCCTGGAAACAGAAACCTGATATAAATGGGCTTCTCATCACTAGTAGTATAAATATTAATTCTTATTCCACAGGCCTATTTCTCTGCTGTACCTATGCAGCTGGAGATGCCACAGCCCATGAGAGAAACAGAAAGGGTAGGCTAGAATACACTGTTTCTTTGGAAGCAACCATCCAGAAAGAAAGCCAGAAGGTAGTTTCTGCCACTTTAGATATCTCAGATATCATTACAATGGACCAAACTGACATATATAGAAACTAGGCAGAGTGGAGTCTCACCGTTATTGTAAACAGGCAGCCAGTTTTGAAATTAGACCTGCAACGTCAAGCTGACTTAAAAAGAAAAAAAAGTCACCCTTTCATTTTAAGAAAGCTTTTGTCTCTTAGTTTTATCACAAGAATTAAAGGAACTACTCCTGCCTTATCTCCTGCACTTCTCACTACATGCATGGCCAGAAAGAATGATCCACAAATAGAATCTGAAACAGGCAACTTCTTATAAAAGGATACATGACAAACAATTAGAGTTATTGCTAGCAACACATAGCCAACTATTGTTGTGATCAGGCCTTCAAAGTGAGATGCTTGAACCTGAAAAGAATATTGAAAACATTTTCCATTCAATACCAGTCTTTAATTCCCAAGATATAAATTGATATAAGATATAAACTGTGGCAAAGTCCATTTGAAAATGTGAGATTTGGAACCACCACAAGCTTGCCTGACTGTTTTCATATTTCAATGCACAGGAAAAACATTTCATCAGTAAGCTTCCTGCTACTAATTTAGCATCTTCATTTAAAAAGTAAAAAACAGATTTACAACCACAGAAAAACCCAAATAGTAGTATATTTATTGGGCTTGGTGCCAAACATACTTCTCTTAATTTTGTGATATTCACCGCCCTTAAAAATCGTCTTCATTTATGAAGCATTACACTCTCCCCACCCCCATGCATTAAAAAAAAAAAAAAAATTGGAAAAAGCCTCATTTAGCATGTTAAACATCATAAAAACCTATTTAAAAATTAAAAACCCTAAAGATAAGTGTTAAAAAAAAAGTCTTAAAAGAAGAAAGTAAACTGAGGTTTTGGGGATAAAAAGGGGAAAAAAAGGTTCCATAATGAAGATGTGGACAACTTCCCAGGCTACATGGTGTTCTAGAAGGAAAAATATGCTGCATTTCTATATAAAGGCAATTTAAATTATACGAATGTTTAAGAATTTAAACATTTTGAAATTATGAAAGTCCCACTTACATATTCCTCAAAACCCAGGCCAACCACCGAGAAGTGACCAATATGGTAAGGACAAAACGCTGTAAAACAGAAGGATAGGAAAAGCAATGAAAACATTACCAAAGGCAAATGAGACATTCTGAGAAGTCTCTTCACATCAGTTACTTTTCAACAGTTTTTCAAAAATGCTAAAAAATGTATTACCCAATCACCTGCTGGATTTTGAAAATATTATAGCACTTAGCACTTCATTTCACACAAAGCATTTAAAGTACCTTAAAACACTGAAGGTGCACTCATCTTAAGACCCTGTCACCTTCACTTTAACTTGTAACGTTGCCAATTACCTTTATTAGAACTGAAAGACAGGAAAATGATTCACTCCCTTTTCAATTCAGTTGACAGAGCTCCAAATTTCTAGTGATAGACTACACTTTTGTTGCAATATTTCTGGCTTAAGTACGTTCATGATGCAAGTGTTGTGTAAATCAGGTTCTCAGGAATGAAGGGGTTAAGAGAAACTAAAGCCAAAACAACCTTGCCTGAGTAGCTCCAGCAACAAAGAACTGAGTAGTCTTTTTGACACCACAGGTGGGCTTGACAAACATCTTGCTAGGGAAGACCATATACTGTTCCAGGTGCATAGATAAGCAAGTATCAAACAATGGGCTGAATAGCCTGAAAAGGAGGGTGTCAACTTAAGAGCTTGAAACTGGAGATGGACCACCTGATCTGTTCTGGAGTACTCAGGCTGTGTGGACTAGTGAGAGGGAACGCTGGGGTGCCTGCAGGTGTGCGGACTGAATTGGAGACAGAAGAACTGCTTAAACTTTGAAAGGCAGGAAGTAAACTGCTGAGCTGCAGTTTGCTCAACAAAGGGGTTCACACTGATGTGTAACCATCTGCTTTTCTGATTGGGATTTTGGGGTGCACTCCTCCCTTTGAAGAGGTAATGTCCCCCTCTCAGGAGCTAAACTAGAAGGTAGCTCCTGGAGGGAGGGTCACACATAACCAGGAAGGGTCAAGGAGAAAACGGTCAGGAGGTCTGAGTCAGACAAGAACCAGGGCTCATTCCATACTAGAAGCCACTTCTAGGTTGGTTTCAGGGGGTACTCTAAGAGACTAGACAAGGCTAGGGGCCCTAAGCAAGTGCTCCCTTGGGGAAATCTGAGGCAGATCTTAAGGGAGAGAAGAGCAAATGGGAAGCAATCACACCTTTATTCAGACCACTGAGCTACTGTCATTCAAAAATCTGAGAATTCTCCATTCTCAACTCTGGGGTTTTGGAAGGAAGCAGTCCAAAAGGGAATTATCCTACCCAATCCTGAATCTCTGTATTAATACAGGAGTAGTTGGGACAGAATCAGGCATACTCTTCTACACTTCTTTTGAAAAGCTAAGGAAGAGAAGGCAAAAGCAGGAAAGATGCCCCTGCTAGTTCTTGTACTTTCAAGAAAACTAGAGGAAGTACTACAGGAAGGAAAGGGACAAGCAAGAGTTCATTTTAGCTTCCATCCCTTCTACTGTGCCAAGGTATACCTATACTGCAGACTGTTGTGTAGACACACCCTAAAATGAAGAGAATGGAGTTTCACCTACTCCCTTATCTGGTCCACAGAGCCAAGAAGTATGGAAGATAGGGGAGGGGAACCAATAAGATTTTGCAAGTTCTTTGAGAAAAGATTGGAAAAGTTCTCATGGGTAGAAATTAAAGTTCATATATCATAAGATTTCACAAAACTTAAAACAAAAACCAAAATAAACCCGCCACCTCCCTCCATACTGGTAAATGGTAGAAACCTATGCCATCCTATTTATGCAATTCAAAATTTCATTCACAAAATTCCATCATTTCACTAAATTATGGCACCAGTCTTTTCAACCCAAACGTGCAATTACAAATACAGGGATGCCTTCGTAAGTCTACAGTCAGACATCTTTCAAACCTTTCTCCCTTCATCAGGCACTGGAGAAAAGATTGTAAAAGTTCTTCTGGGTAGAAACAAAGATTCTAAAAGTTCGTCTGGGTAGAAAAGCAATCCTATAATTTGGATTTCTGTGAAATCCTATGAAATATGAGCTTTCATTTCTACCCAGAAGAACTTTTACAATCTTTTCTCCGATGCTTTTGCAAAAAACTTGTTGGTCTAATAAAAGATATCACCCTCTACCACAAGCCCTAACTGTTTTTTCCTCTAGACCAGTATGGCTACAACCTGGATACCCAACACAAGAAAGGTATAGAATTTTAGCCCATTTTTTTAAAATGAAATCTTCATAATTTCCCAAGCAAGAAGCAACTTTTACCACCAGAAACCTGAGATACTGCTCCTGTCTTTGTTTCAGGTAATTTGCATCATCATCACAGAGTCTCACAGGAGAGCTGAGAGACTCCTTACCAGCTAAGAACTGCCTGCCCAGGGGAGTTTTCCATCTATGGACTCCTCTGTGAAATCCTATTAAATATGAATTTTCATTTCTACGCAGGAGAACTTTTACAATCTTTTCTCCAATGCCTGATGAAGGGTGTTTGTGACAGAAAGCTCGCAATTAAAGACTTTTTTTGCAAAAAATCTTGTTGGTCTAATGAAAGATATCACCTCTACCATCAGGCCTGATTGAAGATAGGGAAGAGAATTCCCAGTCCCCCTTGGCAAAAGAACAGAAGCAACATGCTTAGCAGATACTCTTCACTCTTCCAAACCCTTTCCACAAAATCTGTGACAGTAAAAGATGATAAGGAAAAAGCCCATAGTTCTTTGCATCCCAAGAACACTGCTTGTGACTCAGTGAGCAGGAGACGCAAGTTTGGGCAAGAAAGGAGGAAGGGTTCATGTATAAAGATGCCTCCACAGAAACAAAGAAAACAGATAGTCAGGCTTCCATTCTTTCCTCTTTAGGATCCCTACAAAGACAAAGACTCACGATTTGTAAGTCACAAGTACTAGAAAGGGCAAGAGAACCAGGTTAAAAAGTGTACAAAATACGCTTAACAAAACAACAAAGATACTCTGGAGCAGGTGGTTTAGAAAGCTGCTTTTGCTGTTAAAATGTGAGCTCAATTTTTAGTAGTCCTCTTTTAAGGAAAGCCTTATGAATCCCATGTGAGCATGCTAGCAATCACTAAAATGCATAATTTGATTTAGTTAAGTAAAGTAAAATCCCTGTTATCCAGCATTTGAGTAACCGGAACACTATTAACCGAATTTCCAGCCAGCCAGCCGGACGTAGGCAGGGAAAGCTTGCACGCAGCAGCTGCCACCCACCACCCTGCGCTGCAGCTGCTCCATGTGCGGCCACTGCCACGATACCCCACCACCCTCCCACGTCCAGCCGAAAACTGGTGCCCTTAGGTAACCACCATTTTTAGATACCCGGCACCCCCCATTCTCCCACTCGTGCTGGATAACAGGGATTTTACTGTAGCTTGTTCCACATCACACTGCAGTACAGTGTGGGTAAGATTCAGCAGTCTTGACTTCCCATCCTTCATTTTAGCCACTAGAAAATACTCCCTGCAAAGTCTCCATAGCCATAGTTAAACTCATCAAAGCTGCCATCAATAAAGTAGGGGTTTGGATATATGAGGCAGTGATACTTAGCGAGTTGCACACTAGGAGAAATATGGGTTCATTTTTTGGCTTCACCACTCGCCTGCCCAACATAAAGTCAAGCCTCTTCCTTTCCCCATGACTAGTTCCCCATCTGCAAAACTGGGATAATAACGAAAGCCACTTTTTCAAACAACTTTGACAGATGAAGAGCATCATCTAAAAAGTAAGCATATATTATGCTATTTCTATTTAATCAGAAAGTAGGAGGGGGTTCCAATGCATCTAATCTAAGAAGTCTTTACTAAACAAATTCGATACCCCTAGATGATGTCAGCTTAATTCTTGAATTAATAATCTGGAAACCTTTCAAATAACTAGTTCACACTGTTAAAAAGGAAACAATTTGTTTTTTTCTAGTCTGTAATAAATAGTGGAGTAATTTAAAACGTTAGTTTCAGTGACTAAATGCACTGTTGTTTTTTAGCATTTCATTTAATTTGCTAATTTTATTCCATACATAGAACTAAGATGCCATACTTAATTTACAACAGAGCTTAAATCAAAACAAAACAAAAAACCCACCCCCTCCACACTGGTAAATGGTGAAAACCTATGCCATCCTATTTGTGCAATTTAAAATTTCATTTACATAATTCTTATAATTTCACATCATTTCACTAAATTACGGCTTGTCTCTTCAACCCAAGTGCGCAAAAATTACAAATACAGGGATGCCTTCATAAGTCTATAGTCATGCACCTTTGAAACAACTCAGGTATTGCTCACATCTTACCCAAGCAGCAACTAAGTAAAATTTAAACCCCCCACAGAAACAGTATTATTGCACTACTGCTATTCAAAACATTGGGCCAATGGCCAACTGATAACAAGAACAACTGCTTGAAGAAAACAAGCAATAGCAGAACAAGTTATGAGTTACTCATGTGGAAAGATGACAGGAGAAGTCTCTTCTATAGTGGGGTGGGTAACTTGTGATGCAAGTGGCACAAGCAGCCTGTGTGGGGCACGTGGCAGATCAGAGATGGGACAGGCAGTACAGCAAGAAGCAGAAAGCAGAGCAGGTGATCAGGAAGAGAGCACAGGGCAAGCAACAGAGATGGATACCGGGCAGGAAGTACAGACTAGGGTGCAAAGAGAAGGAACAGCAGATTGTGCAGAGGAAGATCAGAATGACACTTAGGTTGGATGTAAGGCTAATTTGTGGAACAGCTACCAAAAAGGTTGTCCCCACACTGATCTACATATATGGACATAAACATATTTGGGGCCATTTCAAAAGGGAAGATGCTGATCAGGAGTACAAAGCACCTAACAGTCATGAATGCACAAGCAGAAGTGCAAATATGAGAAAAACTGCTACAACTTTAGTCCTCTATGAAGCAGTGATAAGCAGGGTGGAATTTGATTTAAAATAAACTTGATTTAAATCATGATTTAAAAATCACAATTTAAATCACTGGTTAGGAAGCCTTGATTTAATCATTGTTTTATACAAGGAGTGCATTTTTCTTGTCTGATATAGGGACAATAGGGACTTTGCTCAAGGCTATGGAAACAGGCTTCAGGATAGCATACATTTCTACATTTCTCCTTAGCCCAATGTTGAGAACTTTAGCCGTACCAATTTCATCAATTTTGTCATGATTTTTTCCTCACAAATTGTTATCAGATTAGGCTAGGTCCCAATATATATCACTCAAAAAAATCCACTACTGAGTTCTATCACATGTCTTGTGGGAGAGTTAATTTGGTACCTCCTGCTTTCTTCAGAGCAGCTGCTGCGAAGTGGTCGTCATGGAAGTATTTTGCAATTTCAATAAAATTCTGCTCAAAATGTTTTTCTTCTGTTTCTACTGCCCTTCTCTCCTTGCATTCTCCAGATTCCTCCTCCTTGCCCAGATCTACTCCACCCCAACAATCCTCTAACTTTGCAATTTCAGAGAGAGGTAAGGGCTTGACTCTGTGTACACAAACTTGCAGAGAGACATAGGGATGATGGATAATCAGGTCTTTTCTCTCTCATCTCCATATATTGCTGTTAACAAGGATGTTACCTCTGGAGAGACCAATCCACAGTTTAAGAACTGAAACTAAGCATCACAGAGATGCTTAATGGTATCTTCTAAACTGAGCACTAAGTCCCACTGAATAGAGTGGTTTTCTTTAATCTTTAACTAATCTTTAGAGAAGCCTCTGGGAACCCCATAAGATTGGGCCCCTAAAATAGTCTATGGCCTGTTGTAACCGATTTGTACAACTTTACTAAAAAGGTTACATGAATATATGGTCTCAAATAGTATATAATTAGAAAATTAATCCCTATTTCATGATGACAACTTTGAGCTTTAACATATCTTAAATTAAAACTATATTTATATTTAAAAAGCATCTTAAAATAAAAAATATGATTAAACCAAAAACATTTGATTTAAATAAAAATCTGATTTTTAATTATTTTTTAATTGTTGATTTTTATTGACCCTGGGACAAGGTTGGAGCAACTGTGCTATGTTCGTATAGTTCCAGGCTTGTCCACAAGTAACTGTTAGGATATAACAGCTATTGCTCCATTCAGAATAAGAGCAGTTTCCCCCCCTCCCTCCCCTTTTAAAACTACTCCAAATATGAGTATACATTCCCAAAGGGGCTCTGTATAAAAAAGGTTATCAAAGACCTTCTTCACCTTATTAATACCAACTAGCTCATCTACAGAACTTTTCACCTGTGAAACTGAAAACATTTTACAAAGTCAAGAGCATTATCCTCCATTATAGACTGGGAAACTAAGGTACAAGGGAAGCAAATTCTCCAATGTCACCCAGCAGGCCAGTGGCATAGCTGCAGCTGTTCATAGATCTAACAGCTGCAGCTGTTCTTCAGTTCTAAGCTACAGTCTGGTGCTCTCTAGTCAATAGAATATATCGCTTCTTGTAAGAGGAAGGGTGTGGGGGTTGGCCTTAAAGTGATACCAACTTTTCCCTTCTAACAGCCAGATAGGTCAGTTCTTCCAAGTTTATCAAACACTAGCTAGCCAGAGGGCAATATGAAAAAAATGCTTTGAGATATCAAAACAGAGTTCAAGAGCACTATTTAAGCAACGAAATCTGGGCACTCTACCACTTGTCCCTAGTCTTCAACAACAGAGCTATGCTATATAGATATCTCAAATGTAGTCTATAAAAAGTACAAAAGTGTACCCTGACTAGAAGTCTACATTTTTATCTTTTTTAAATCTGTACCTAGTTGGTGCCTGGCAATTTTCTCAATCCTTATATACAAGGAAATTGCATAACATGGAAACATTTCTATCTTACACCAATATACAACAAAAAGCAAACAACTTCTGAAACATTTAAGGATGCAAGTCAACTAACAGGGAAAAGTAAAATGGAAATAATGTAAGCACTTTTCCTATTGATTTTTTTTTTGTTTTTAATTAAACAACATTTTTCTTTTTATTGTTGCTAAAAACATCTGGTAAACTAAATCTACAGAATAAGAAATGTCAACAGAACTACTCATAACAGTAAGTGCTTGCAGAATCTAGGTCTAATACTCTTAAGAAAGATTTATTATTCATGTTTCATTATTCAACATTGTTCTGGTAAACTGGAGCACATTCACTCTTGGGGAAAAAACAAAAGTAGTTTTAACACTAATTTATATTGGAGATTTACAACAAAAAAGTTATTTTGGGGGGGGGGGAAAAAGAATATATCACCTACCAAACACAAGTATGAACAATGTGTTTAATGATACCACCCAGAAAACATGTTCCTGGAGAAAGAAGAAGAAAAAAAATTAACAGCTTGCTGTATAAAAACACAATTTAAACAAATGTGTATTTTGTACCCCAAAATTCTTACAAGAGTTCATTCTTCCTTTAATTTTCTCGTCCAACTTAAAAGCCTTGAATTTTCTAAACTCTAAAAGCCCCAAGATGAAAATGTTGCAAGTAAAAACAGAGACTAATAGAATTTGTTTCTTAACTAGAAAAAGAATATAGATTTGTCCCAACATTTTGATTGTCCTAAAAAATGCTTGTATTCTATGATCAAGAAAATATATCCCGTGTGTTCTAAAAAGCCAGCTATGCTTTAAGGAACAACTTTAATCAAGCAACTGTTGGCAGCCTTTTTTTTAATCTATCCACTGCTGCAATAAACTTAAAACTAAAAATGTTTATACCAGTTCTCTTTACTAGATGAAAGTAATACAAAACATAATGAATATGGTAACAAGTATGTCAAGGTTATTACATATCTTTAGCCGTTAGCAAAATGTTATTACTAGCAAGATAAAACATAACACCGAAGCCCACTTTTGTCCCTCTAATTTCCAAAGACTTGCAGTAATTACCCAAACAGATGATAATTCTTCTAGCAAATCAAACTTAAAATGAAGTGCTTGTCACTACATTGTAGCAGCATTCATTTTTTTTTCTAAAAACACAACTTATTTATATTTTTAAAAGTAGCAGCTATGACAGCTTATCTTATTCACAAAATGCCCAGCCTCACTCCAGCCTCAGGGAACATCTGCACCCTTTCTGTAAGCAAGCTATTAAAATACTTGAGGTAAGCAGAGTTTCTGGAAGTATTTTAAAAGAGCTAGACTACAATGGCTAGATCCATCTTGTTACATGAAGTTTTTTTTATACTCAATAATTAATATTGAAAGCAATGAAAGGAAAATATTAAATATAAAACTAAAGTTTTACCAGAAGGCAACAAATTACGTATGATAAATATAAATAACCAAAAGGTGTATAATTTAAGACCTACTCTACATTTTAAAAGTTTTACCAGCTTTAGTATGTCAGTAAGAAGTAAGATTACACTGGGGATGAGGTTGCTGCTGTAAACATTGTAGCAAATTTAGTGCCAAAACTTTTAAGCAAGCACAGACAAACTATGTGTTTTTAAGGTTGGGTTTTCAAAAGGATCTATATAAACACTTTTAGTGGCTCCTGTGCTCCAAAGTGAATTAATTGGCCCCTTGGAAAATTCAGTCTTAAAGAAACATCCACATCAGTAGTACGCAAGTTCCATTCAAAAATAACATGACCTACATGAACAAAAAACATCCAGATTTATAAAAGTTCTGTTTAAAGCTGCCCTACCTATTCAACACTTAAAATTTGCTTTGCATATATTACAATAAAGACTTAAAACAAGAGAGTTAATTTTCTTAAAAATAAATCTACAGTACTATCAAAACTACGCTTAAAAAGTAAGATTTCACTTACTAAGAAAACCAGAGATCCATCAAGCCCAAGCATCTAAGAATAAAGAGAAAATTCAATTAATTCACTGAGGAGTACTCAAAATTTTCCATATAACCAAAGAAAGCTTCAATAGAAGCTTTTTCCACGCCCCAGCACCATTTTTTTTAATTTCTAGTATAGCCAAATGGTTTAGTATTGCTGGATATCAGTCCAGATCCCCAATGAAAATGTTTAAACCTAAAACAAATAACTCTATACTTTTTAGTTCAATATTATAAATTTGTCTAAATCCAATGTAGCAAAGCATATGTAAAATTATATTAATACAAAACTTGAAAATGTAACAGTTCATATAAACCAAAGACAGCCCACAATTTATTATTTTAAGGATTTTAAAGATGCTGAATGATCCAGATTTTAGTCTAGTCCAAAGAGTGATATCTGTTTGTGTCTCAGAAGATTTTAATGGTTTTCATAGATTTCATAGACATTAGGGCTGGAAGGGACCTTGGAAGATCGAGTCCAGCCCCCTGCCCAAAGGGCAGGAAGTCAGCTGGGGTTATAGGATCCCAGCAAGATAAGCATCCAGTTTGCTCTTGAAGGTGTTCAATGTAGGCACTTGAACCACCTCCGGTGGCAGGCTGTTCCAGACCTTGGGGGCTCGGACAGTAAAGAAATTCTTCCTTATGTCCAGCCTGAAATGATCTTGAAGTAGTTTGTGACCATTCGACCTCGTCATCCCTTGGGGCGCTCTGGTGAACAAACGTTCCCCCAGATACTGGTGGTCACCCCTGATAAACTTGTAGGTGGCCATCAGATCACCCCTGAGCCTGCGCTTTTCCAGGCTAAAGAGCCCCAGGGCTCTCAGCCTGTCATCGTAGGGTCTGCTTCCCTGACTTCTGATCATGCGCGTGGCTCTTCTCTGGACTCTCTCAAGCTTCTCCACATCCTTTTTGAATTGTGGAGCCCAAAACTGGACACAGTACTCTAGCTGCGGTCTTACTAAGGCCGAGTACAGGGGGAGAATGACGTCCCGGGATTTGCTTGAGAAGCATCTATGGATGCAAGCCAGCGTTTTGGTCGCTTTACTAGCCGCCGTATTAACTAACACTTTAAATAAATATAAAATCTTAATTTGCATAATTATGATGCTGCACCCAAAAAACAAAATATTACCCCTCTAGTTCACTAAGAAAACTGAAATGATAAAAGTACATGAGAAATCCACAAGAGGGACTATATAAGAAATCAATAGCTCTCATTTCTAGTCATATTGCATACTGTTAAAAAGTTCAGAACAGGAACTGGTTTGCAGCTGGGAAAGGAAAGAAAAAGAAATGCTTTTATGGTCTTCTCAAAAATTGTCCATGGAGCCCCCCAAAAAGTCTCTTTTACAATGCTTTCTTATCTCATTCCTCAAAAACTTCTGTGCCAGGCAATGTTGCTATTTTTCCAAGACTAGTGTTATTTTCTACAAATCTGTGGTTCTTAAGTGCCAATTTTTGTGTTAATGTTTCAAGGTCAGATGATATTTCACCTAGAAATGAAATGCAAAATACTTCTGAATATTCAGAGGATTTCATAGATTTCATTTGCAAGTTCTTTACGTTAAAAAAATGAAATGACTTAAAAGCTTCAATATACTTCCCTGATCTACTGGCAATAAGAAACATAAATGCCTTGACTGGCAGAGAAGATCTGAGGCATGAATGTATTATATGTAAACACTGTAAAATGCTGAAGTCATATTTACATATTCATAAGGAATTTTGAAAATATTTAAGATAAAAGATTCTTAAGTATTTTTGAAGTACCCAAAGTGATTCAGGAGTATGTAAGACAAGAAGAAAATTGGCATGACATTTATGCTGGGAAAACATGCACAGGTTACTGCGCTCAGGAACGTACTGTAGTAGGAAGGGATCAGAAATTTGAGATTATATTAAATTCTTTTGTGGACTCTCCGTTCTTGGAAATTTTCAAGAGAAGGTTAGACAGACCAGAGACTTGGCTGGGATGGTTTTAGTCAGAGATGATCCTGCCTTGGGCAGGGAGCTGGACTAGATGACCTTGTTGAGGTCCCTTCCAGCCCTACTTTCCTATGACCCTTTCCAAAAAGTGAGCTTCAAACCATACTGTGTCATTAGCATTAAGTATCATTTGAAGACATTGTCCATTTCACTGTATTATATTGCAGGGTTGCATGCCACGGTATGTGACAATGCAGTGACAACAATATTTGCAACACAACAGAGAATACCAAGCTAGCTTTAAACTAGCCAACTTGGACAGCAATAGCAACCTAGATGAGCCAACACAGAGCTTAGCATGGGCTAATTTAATACATTGCTTCTAAAGTCTAGCTAAATGTTTAGACTGCTATAAACACACAGGTAGTCTAAGTCAGGGAACTCTACCCTACACTGCAATCAGTATATACCCAGTACAAACACATAACCTAAGTTATTACAAAATGTTGATCTAGAAACAAAATTAAACCAATGAGGTTGTGCTGTTCTATTTTTAATCCTCATGCACCTTTGTTTTTTCTAATAATGTGTACTTAAAATGAATGACAGGTCTCTCTCTCTCTCACACACACACACACACATGCACGCACGCACTGCACCAAGCATAATTTAAT
Source organism: Alligator mississippiensis (assembly GCF_030867095.1). NCBI lineage: Eukaryota > Metazoa > Chordata > Crocodylia > Alligatoridae > Alligator > Alligator mississippiensis. The sequence goes on along the minus strand of NC_081828.1, from coordinate 80,569,958 downwards.
ATCCACTCACTCCTATACTGGTTAAACTAAATATTTCAGAAAAGGTTTCCTTTTGGAAGGTGTTTTAACTGAGGTGACTTATGTTTCTCCAGTCACATAACACAACACTCCACCCCTGTTCTCTGGAATGTTTCGCTCTCTGTGGTCTCAGCCTTGGAACACCAAAGAACAAGATGGAGACTCGCTCCAATCTCAATTGAGCAGGGTGAGAAGAGGATGGGGGGTTTTGTTGTTTGTTTACCAGGCTTTTAAATAGGCAATATTAAGTCATTTCAAGTCTGTGCCTGAGAAAGCTCTAAATATTTCAGGAGAATGACTCTTACTCACTCTCTCCCAGGTAAGTTCTTCTGCAGCTCGATCCCATTCCAAAGCATTCCAATTCATGTCATCTAAAAAAGAAAGATAAATTACAGGCACTCCTCACTTAACGACCGAGTTCCGTTCCTGCGACTAGGTCGTTAAGCGAATTGGTCGATAAGCAAGGAGCCGCCCCTTGATACTGCGTGCCTTGGCTTGAGACGCCGCACTGCCGTTTCCACAATACATTTCGTACAATACCGACTGCTCGGAGAGCTGGTCGTAAGGCCGCGCGGTCGTTAAACAGGTAGGTCGTTAAGTGAGGAGTACCTGTATACATTGTTTAAATATCAACAGACCCTAAAACTAAAATAGGATGTTGGTAACAAGCATGTGTCCTGATTTAAACTAACAAAATAACCATAGGATGTTGGTAACAAGCATGTGTCCTGATTTAAACTAACAAAATAACCAAGCACATAACATTCATCTCACAGACGCTCATAGTTTCAGCTTTTCTTAATTGGAGCGTAAGCACTTCAACAGTCTCAAAACATATATTAGGAAAATTAAAAATACATGATGGACACAAAATTGTAATTTTTCTTATGTCAAAGAACCACTCTCATAACAACTTGATCATTTTAAGGAAATGTTATTTTATATCACCTGTTACCTTGTGCTCCATTGTTTGCATCTGCTGCATCTTCTGCTACAGCATCTTCTTCATCTTCATTGTCTTCCTCTTCCTCATCTACTTGTTCTTCCTGGATTTCAGGGTTTTCTCCTACAACTGCATTCTCAGCAGGTGGATTGGCTGGTTGGTCCAGTGCAGCATTATCAGCTCCAGCATTTCCTGCACCCTGAGCCTGCAGGAACAGGACCCAGGACAACTTCAGTTACATTGATTACTTCCCTGTTGGACTTTGATTGATGTCCAGAAATATTATAATGTTTTTGATTTCATTTACAGCATCGCATAATAAGCCATTGCTTTTGACAATGACTGCTCTCAAAATACTGACAGAAATACTCAAACTCTTCTTGGTCTTTTAAGATTAAAGTGTGGTAGTGTACATGACAGACTCTAGGACAATAATATTAAGTTAAAGAATTGTACTTTTGACTTGAAATTCTGTACAGGCACAGGTACAACTGGCTATTCATATCAAAAGAGAAGTTTCAGCAGTCTTTCCCTTTCCATGCATCTGATGATAATATGTGTATAAGTCAATTTCTCCCATGCTAGAAAGGCCCTTATGATGACTAATACATGGTAAAAACATGCAACAAAATTTAAAAATAAATCTATTTTTAGATTTTTTTAATATAAATCGAGTGGCTGATGCTTCACCAGCTCTATGAAATACCCACTTATAACTGGAATCTCTTTCAGTGAATCATTAAAACAACAGTGAATGCAACCAAGTCATTTTTAAGCTCATCAGAACTGACAATTCAATTGCTCACGCATTAAGTTCCCTTTAAACAGACTGCAAAAAAATATATTATAGTTATAAGATCATAAGACTGTAGATAGCTTGGAAATTAATATACATATAATGTTAAGGATTACAATTCTGTATTTTTAGTAGTTATTTTGTACATCGTATGGCTAGGACTGCATCATACAACTGAATTTCTATTGTATGAATTTCTATTGTATGCAAGTATTAAAAGACACCTTGAGGTAAAATGGCATTATGCTGAAATATATCAGAATTTATTTATTTATTACTTAAGTTCAGTAAAACTGTTAACACAAAAGATAAGACATTGTTAAACTGAAGGGCATTTATGAGAATTTTACCTCATTCTGTTGGCCAACACCATTGAGTGGCGGTTGCTGATTTTGTTCCAGCCACTGTGGTGCTCCACCATGGACAATCTGTTCACGTAACCACACTAGACTGATAAATGCACACAGAGTGCAAGTCACCACAAAACAACCCTGCAAACAGTCTGCCAATAAATTTTCCCTGTTAAGAAAAAGATATTTATGGTCAAAATATTTTGTTTACAAAGACTAGCTTCATCCAGTTATTTTTGCGCACTGTGAAATCCTCAGGTAAGGCAATATAAATACAATTTTTATTCTATGCTGTGAAAAGCTAGATTCCCCAGCTCTCTTAGGGAGGACCATACATATAGGAAACATTTCCATTTAAAAAAAAATATGAACAAAGCAGGTCCTCTTAAAGAAAACACTGAATGCTTCCTGTGAGTTCACCAACATTGTGTTTATCTTGACCATTTTGCTAATTAACAAAGGCTTGATTTTTCTAACAATCTCACTGACCATTTCTGTGAAATTAGTGCTGTTCAAAATCAAGATACTGCTAATGCATAGAGTTTAACTCACTGCAAAACAATACACAAGAAGCAGCTGAGAGAAATCAAACCCTAAAAAACACAAAAGTTACTGGCAAATTCAACAGCTAAATTGCTTTCTTTTTCTAGTTCAGAGACCTGAGTTTTTTAGGCAACAACTTGCTTCATCAGATGCTATGAGCAGACTAGCAGGAACATTATATAGAGCAGGAAGAGGAAACTGCTAAGAGAGGTACAAAAAGTGTTGATCCAATCAGGGATTGGCCACCTGGAACCTTCTGACCCATAGTTCCCTGGGGGGCGGGGAACTATGGGTCAGAAGTGAGCAGCATGGCCAGGAGTCTGTGGGTCAGGAGCGAGGGTCAGCAGTAGGGATGGGAGAAGGGGGAGGAGAGAGGGGAGGGCTGTAGGTTGGGACACCAGCATAGCCCAGGGAGGCAAGGGACTGTGGGTCAGGAGTGAGGGGTACCGGCAGGGCCAGGGGTCTGCAGGTTGGGAGTGAGGGGCACTGGCAGGGCCAGCAAGCTGTGGGTTGGGAGTGTGATATCCGCCCAACAAGTATTCTCTTTTTCAGAACGGGAAACACAGTAACCCTATTCCATCACAACTTTCAACTTCTCACAGCACATTATAGTTCCAATTCATGAAACACAATTATGGGGTTTTTTTCTCAGAAGATCAGAGTACAAATCCAGCCTCATTAGTATGCCACTGGGAAATTTCTAAACTGGTCTCTCATTCCGTTTTTTTTTTTTTTTTTAGCAGTTATCTATACCCATAAAAAGGTAGGCACATCAAGTCATCACTACTCAAACACTAAACTCAAAACTGGGTGCTTTAAGGTAGAACTGATATGCATTAACAGATATGTAGGGCAAGTTAATAAAATTTTCCAATGTCTGTTAATCCCTGTAGCTGATGAAGACAAAATGTAAACAAAATAGTTAATTAAAAAAAAGCCACTCATTTGCAAAGAGAGGAAGGATAATACTACTAAACAGTATTTAATGTTTGACAAGACAGAAGACAAATCAATTAAAAATTGATGCTGAATAAAAGATTCCCATGCAGTAAATTAAAACATTATATAGAATATGAAAATAAAACTAACAACTAAAAAATAGTTAAGGAATCCATATTGTAATGAGATAAGCTGTAAAGCAATGAGTGAAAAAAGCCATATGTAAAAAAAGCCATACTATTAATTGTAAAAGCTTTAGGACTGGTTTAGCTGAAATTTAAAGGAAAACAAGTTTTGATGTAATTTCACACCATAACAAGTGTTTTTAAATACTGAATAAACTACACAAATCTGTAATACACAGCTCTATTACCAGGGCCCAATTATATATATTGGATTTTTCATGCCCAAGGCTCCTGCACAGTGGAAGAAAGGAAGAGCATTTAATTCAACTGCAAGGCCCCTTTGCTACAGGAAAGAGGATGAGTAGCAGCCAACCTAAGATAAAAGAATAAAGAAAAAGAAAGGGGTAGAGAGCACCAGAATAGCTAATTGAATATAACTTTTGTTATCAGGTTGCTTGGTACTTACGTTGACAACATATCTAACGGCAGTGTCAGTAGTGAGCTCACAGAGCCAGTAAACAAGCACTTGTAGATACGGCCTGTATGAAGAAACGAAATACTATAAAACTATGCTGTCGTAAAAAATCTCTTAATATCTTCTAAATGGTAACATGCTTTTTCAAGTTAAAATAATTTATCTCTATAAAATAAATAAACAAGAAGCTAAAAATCAAAGGGAGCTCATAATATTACATTAAAAACATCCCTCTCTTCTGCCTCCTTCCAAGAGATTTCATAAAGATTTAAGTCATAAAAGCAGACCATTAAGGTACTGCAATGTACTGCCATTAATACATACATCTCAGTAATGGGGATTTGGGCTGGGGAAGTCCTAGGGTTAGGTGCATCCAGAACATAAGAATAAGCATGAGTTCTCCTTAAGTCATGAATGTGCCTCAATAAGAAACTGATAAAAGACTTAAGAGATAATCATATAGTCTCACTACATAGGAGTACTATGATCCTTCAAATATGGCAGTATTCTACAGTGGCAATTCTAGAGTATTTTTTATCAATGGGCTACCAAGATCAAATAAGTCAGAACACTTGTTTTCAATGGAAGGGAGACCGCACTGAATATTCAGAAAAATATTTTTTTACTGTTGATATATATAGTGAATAAATAAGGGAACTAATTTGTTAATTTTTAAAGAGCAGTTTTATTGCTGTTTTATAAACATTATTTTGTCAATGCCTATAACTTCCAACTTTCATTCAACAAGTTTCTCTTTCACTTATGATACTGAGATTAGCTTCCAAACAGGTAAAATTAAATTAAAATTAAAGAAAATAATTAAATTAAAACCAGAATAGATGCTTACACAGAAATTAAAGCTAGACAGAAACTACCATATTTACTTGAATCTAAGAGAAACCCAATTATAAGACAACCTCTCCAATAATTAGATTCTACATATAAAAGTTGATAAGTCTGATATAAAGTTTCCAGGTACAAAATTTAATTATTGGAGTGTTGTCTTGAATTTGTCAACCTCCCACTGCTACAGCAGGGGAAATAAATCTGGGGGATCAGGTAGCCCATTTGTCTTCTGCTCCTCCCCACAACTTTTTACCCCTGCAGCCCTTTTCCCTCCTCCTTAATCTGAGTCCCTGCTCTTCCTGAGCACATGGAAGTATTGAACAAATTTGGAAAAAATGACCTTGAAATGTAGTTCTAGCAATTTGCGTGAGTACCCATAGACTTAATTCATCCAGAATTGATGCATGTTACCTTTTTTGAAACTGCTGCAAGTTTCAGCACAGATACTACATAAACAATTTTAAGCAACGCCTACTTAAGAGTACAAACTATGCATATCAGCCCAAAGCCAGAAAGGCTTATAATTTACCATATCAAATTCATTGGGCTGAGCCCCACCAGAATCAACAGCATTTCAAGCCATGGCGACCTCAGAGCTCAGCACTGCTCAGTATACGTCTGTGTGTACTCCAGATACCCACCTATAGAGGATCCATATGCTAATCACCCCCCCCCCCCCACACACACACACTTATGACTGGAACCAGATGTTCTTGTCATGAGTCCTGGGATCCTCCAAAACTTTATACACGACGCACAGGGCAACCTGGTCCAGCTTCACCTCAAGAAGGGCAGGGTCACACTAGCCATATGTGCCAGGCTGAGAGGGGCTGACAGAAGGATTTGGGTTAACTATATGGGGCCCCCATTTGGCAATGTCTGCCAGACATTTAAGGCTGAAGAAACAGGAATCGTTTGAAATGGAAAAGAAAGGCACAGCTCAGCTGTGGGAATGAAGAGGAAGTTAAAATATATGCAATGTAGTAGCCCACCATGACTTGAAAAAGAGTTGGCACTGAGGTAGACTGCACTCAAGGGGCACTACCATGTATCTTATTCAGATGAGCTGCACTAACTTATTCTTGCAATAGGTTTCCATCACCATGTTTACCCCATCTGGACCATGTACCTTTTAGTCATACTAGGTGTTGGCTGCATTTAAATCAACTTCATAGTTGGTTTCCATTACTGAACACATGCTGCTTTTAGCAGCAGTTCAAAGATAGGCAACGTGTTTAATGGTTTTCTTATATGCAAATGTAAAACAAGGGGTTTCCCTCCATCCCCCATGCTGACTGTGGAGGGAAACCTCCTCTTACACTCAAATAAATATGATAAAACCAGAAACTCACTATAGACCTTAACAGGTGAAGTTTGAATGCAAGTTGTGATAGACAGCTTTATTTTACATCTTTCTTTGTTGTGAAAACTAGATCAAGCTGCACTTATTTTCATGTAATGTATATGTATGGAAGAACTAGTTAATGATTGATTTAAATGAAAAACACATGACTGTGAAAATTTTGAGAAGATAATAAAATGCCACTTCATTCAAACCAAGAGTCAAAAAACTTTTACATTACCTCTCTTTCTCTACTGTTAACTAGTTGTCACTTTATTCTCTTGGTTTACGGCTTGCATAGTTAAGCGCGCAATATAGCAAAATTCAGGATTATCTGAAAAAAGTGTCGTTAAGCCAAGTTTTATTTTAATTCAGGGGAAGTATTTAAAAAAAAAAACAAAAAAACCTTGATGGCTATGTGAAAGTATAACAACAAATTAGATGTTTCCATACATGATTATGAAAGCAATTTGTTACATGGAATTTATACTTACATGCTGTAAGAGGTACAACTCCCAACCACGCAAAGGCCACAAGTGTATAATGAAACCAGTATCGTATTGCTGTGCCAATACTTGTAACCAGCCCAGCAAAGATGTCTTGGATTGGAAGCCGTGAAGGCATATCTGGGGAATAAACTAAGTAAAAGGAAAAATGTTTTTAATAAAACACTTTTCATACTTGCTTGCTGCAAGATCATTAAGTTGCTTAACTGGTAAATTATATTTAAAGAAAAATTACTGCAAGCACATAGTCTCCACACCTCTCTGCAAAATACAATCCCAAACAAGTGTCAGTAACAGCTTTACTCCTAACCTCTGCTTATGCCAGGTGTTGAATTTTTACCAAAAATAGAAGTGTTCTACAGGAGCATTAGAGTTGGAGAAATTTACATTTTTAGCAGTGCTATCGCCACCAAATATATAGCAAAGTTACCTCAGAATGTGCCCAACTATATGGTCTGGAAAGGAGAGAAATATCATAGCTCCTATACCTAAAATAGGAGGAAGTGAGTAGGTAAAGCCACAATCAGAGGCTGTACGTGGACATTTTTCTAGCTGTTTAAACAGGTGTTTGTGTTACATAGACTTCAAGTTGCCTACTTGATTTTAAATCTATCTGTGACAATTTCCTTGGTTTAGGTGACTACACACCAAAACTGAGGAACTGGCTCCCTCCTTCCTGTACCACAGGTAGTCCTCCAACAGTAGCAGCCCACCAACATTAGGACACTGGGTGGCACCCACTCAAAGTCCCTGGATAACCAAAAATTCCGACCTCAGGCTCCTACCTGTACAAGCCATTCATCCTTTGCATGTATTTAGGCCTGTTTCAGTCTTATTCCAGCTCAGTTTCTCATCAAGCCAGGGTATAGACCCCTCTTCTCCCCATGTAACTCTTTACAACCCACGCTGCCCAATCTGCTTCTGACTTTCCATATTCTAAGAGAATACTTCCATGAATTTATGCTCTCCCCTACCCTGGGGGTCTTCAAGAGGAGGTTGGATATGCATCTAGCTGGGGTCATCTAGACCCAGCACTCTTTCCTGCCTATGCAGGGGGTCGGACTCGATGATCTACTGAGGTCCCTTCCGACCCTAACATCTATGAATCTATGTCTGGTAAGTCAGGAAAGCAAACAGACATTCTAGCACACAGCATGTTTAAATGAAAGCTGTAAATAAAGTACTGTTACTATTGCATAGCAGAGGCCACTGGCTATGCAAATTTCCACAGATTTAAAAAGTACTGTAGGCTAAAAGTAGCACAACTCAGTTATTCTGAAGACATAACTAATAACATTTGAAAAGCTATACCTAGGTGATATGTTAACAAAATATCTGTGTGGAAAGAAAAAAGTTAGTGAGATTTTTTTTCTAGGCCAAAGATTACCATGTAGGGCAGCACACTGCATGCAAAACATTATCCCTTTCTGTCTAGCATTCTCCACAGCTTAATGGATGGCTTCACACTTCTTCGGTTACAAAACTTGAGCTGTACAACGAATAGACCACAACACCCAGCTAAGCTTCCTTCCTCTACATCCAGTCCATTCTAACATCAGATGCAGAGATGGACCGTAACTTTATTTTTGGGTTTCCTGGTTATCAGAGGTTTCAATTTGGTTCACCCGCTGGACCTCCCCCAGATTCTGATTCACAGAGGGGGTAGGGAAGAGAGTTCAGATACAAAGGCAGGAGTAAGCCACCCCTATTTCTCAGTGCATGTACAGGAAGACAACAGGAGCTCAGAGCCTTCCAGAATAGGACCTCCTCTTCTCCCCAACTCCAGCTGCAGTTAAGTGGTGGCAGGGTTCACGCCCTATGCACAACAGCACCCCAAAGGTCTCAACTCATATGGGAGAGAAAGGAGCATAACTTACAATGCCCCACAAGAGTCCCTCATGATTCTGGCTTACGTGCGGAAAGGAGAACAGATCAGACATTCTTGACACACTGGGTCCAAGACATCATATGAGAAAAGAGAATGTCACTCCAATACGTGTCCTCTTACCTGTTATTATTGTTTAGATTTATACCCCACCCCCATCCAGAAAGGCTTGTAGTGTCTTACAACAGCAGATTAACAACCCATAAGATAGCAGGGATCTGGGTTTTCCATTTCCCATGGAAAAACAGAGAAAAACCACAGATTTCCTGGTTTTATCAGAGAAACCCATGAATTTCCCCCTTTTATAAAGAGCTCTGCAGGCTGGCTGAGTTCCGGCCTGCAAAAGCTGTTTGCAAAAAGAGCGGGAAAGTCCCAACCCTGCCCAGAGGGGGACGGGGAGGGAGAAGGGGAAGGGCGCACCAGTAAGGAGGACCAGTAGGGCTGGAGGGCTGTTGTGGGGGGCACCAACAGGACCGGGGGGGGGGGGGGGGGCTGTAGGGACCTTTAATTTTAATTACAGATTTTGAAGTTTTTACCAGAGAAAATGCAATTTTTTAATCATGGAAAACCAGGATCCCTGCTTATTACCCAGGAAAGCAAACCCTCTGGCCCATTCCAACCCCCATTCACACACAATGAAGGTGTCAAAGATCCAGCCCTTGAGCCAGAAAAGCCCTATATGGCCAACAGTGTTACCTGTGGGTCATGGACCAGCGCTGACTCTGGACCCACAGGCTGCATGTGTGCGGGCTGAACACAGACACAATGTGGGGACAGGCTAAGGCATGCACTACATGCAACAATCATGTCAGACCAGCCAAATGATCCAGTAGGGTCTGGCTCACACTCACAAAGCAGCCACACTTGCTGGATCCAGCACACAGGGCTGGTCTGGCATGGGCGTCACACACAACATACACCCCAAACTGGCCTCAAAGCTGTATCCTGAGTGTAGGGCAGAGGCCAATGCATGCTTCATGCAGTGCATGGGGCTGGAGCTGGTGTATGCACTGAAACCATCATATGAGCCAGTTTGGGGTGTGTGCTGCCTACACCAGACAGCCTCTGCACACTGGATTTTGCACATGGACCCAGTCTGGCCTGCAGAGTGACTCCATGCCTAGCCAGATGAATTTGATACCCCTGACACATAAGTATACAAAACCTCTTCAGTAATTACATACCATTACCAAAATAATCTAGTATCAGATTTCATACAGGTTCTTGGCTTTTACTAGCATTTTAACCTGAAGGGTTTTCCTTCATGAAATCTTTTTAAAATGAATGGAAAAAAAAAAAAAAAATCAATATTTGGAACAGGTGAGAAAACACAGTTAAGTGTCCCAACTTTGAAACATATCTAGGAGTATCCTAATCATCTTTCACCAATTTTCACCTTGGTTCTCAAGAAGTTACAGAAAACAAGCAGAGTCTTGATGATAGCAGTTCCAAGATACTACCCCAGCTCATAGAAACAAAACAGCATCAAATTCTTTGTTAATACAAACAAACAGATCCACTCTGGACACGACTCTTCCGGCAAAGTAATCTAATAATGGTAGGATAAATTTCAGTGTAAAGTTTTGCTTCAACCAACATTAAAACTTGGTCTCCAGGTGCTTAAGAATTTTAGTGGAGTCCCTGCTCTGATGCAACCAGGTTTGAGAAGCATTTAAAGGCTGCTTTTTCTAACTGCTCTACAGACTGCTTGCCTACTCAGATTGCCTTGAAATTTATTGAGACTCACAAGAGTTTTGGAAAAGAACTAAATATGAAAATTTGACAAACAGCCTTCCAAAAAAACATCTCTGAAAGATTATACCAACATGTTATGCCCATCTTGGGCTCAACCCCTGACCCCAACAACCTTTCCACCCAAACTGATTTCAGTTGCTCAAAATATATCTCAGTTCATGCATAGCACCCACTTGCCTTCCAGAAAGCAATAAAGAAAACCTTATTAAGGGAAGAGTCCACTCTCTGGATTAACACATAGCAAACATTCACATGCAACATAAACTGTAATGCTCATATGCACAAAAAACAAAACAAGGTTCTCAGCCAGCCAGTGCTCATGTGACCTGGGTATCTCAAAAGGACATACCAAGACCTCTGAACTTATGTAATACCCAGGCCTGGTGGACTCAAAACCTAATCTTGGCAGAATTTTTGGCAAATTCCTGCCTGAACTGTAGACATTTGTTACAGTACAGTCTGCATAAAAGGAGCTTTTGTTTTGACGAAATATGATCTGTGTACAGCAGGTAATTCAGAAGATGCTCAAAACAAATATAAATATGAATGCTTACTGGGAAAGGGGTAAGTTAAGGGAGAGAGTGAAGTGAATAGTTTTCATACCTCTGAAAACCAGGAAACATGGAGTTAAAAACCATATCAATGTGGCCTTAACACTTGATACAGGCCACACTGGAGTATGGATTAATACAACAATTTTTCAGTGAATATACAACTGACACAAAGGCTCTTCTAAAAGCATTGACTTAAGTAGGCGTCACTGAGAATGGAGCTAGGTATTACCATATATCATTTACACAGGGAAAAGCGGCCCCATCCCGTGATTGGTGCCCCACACTGCAGCAGCTCACAGCCCGCATGGGGTTGCTTGTGCCTGCTCAGGACAGTCCCGCAAGGGCTGTGAGCTGCTGCAGCAGGAAGCGCTGGCCACTGGGCAGAGGAGGGGCCGTTTTTCCCCATGCTCAATACCAGCTTGTCCCCTGCCAGCGAGCGCGGGGTTGGGGCTGTGCGCTGCCCCCCAGCTGTACCGCGGGGTTGAGGGAGGCACTGACAATGAGTGGGTACGGGATCCAGTGGGAGCATGGGGCCCACACCAGTGTCCCGAGGCCAGCACCAGCAGGGCCCAGAGCAGGGCAGAAGGAGTACAGGGTCCGAGCCGGCAGGGGCTCTATGGAGCCAGGCCAGCTCCCCCTTCTCCCTGCCGGTGCAGCCCAGCCCAGCTCCACAGACCCCTGCCAACTTGCGCCCCACTCCGGACCCCAGGGCATTGGTCCCAAGATGGTGACCAGCGGGCGGGGCACCTGTCAAGGGGTGGGGCTACCCATGCAGCCCTCACAGCTTGGCAAAACTGGGTAAGCGGGCCTCCGCCTGAAATAATTGCCCGCCCCTGGTATAAAGAAAAGTATATGAATCCTTGATATTTGTACTAGGTTTAGATGGCGCATCTGTGAAACATTCCTGTACAAACATCTTGGCTAACATCCCGTAACCCAAGGGTGGGTAAAATATAGCCTGCAGGCTGTATCCAGCCCACGGTTGCCCCCACAGCACTCTGTATGGGGCCAAGCCCCATCTGCTCTCGTCTGGGGTAACCGGCGCCGTGCTCATGCCTGCACCCACCCTGAGCCTGCCGACAGCACTGCCCCAGGCCTGGTTAGCACACACAGCTTCCTGGCAGGGCTGCCACTGCTGATGCTGCCGCCCAGGTACTGCTCAGAGCCACCCCCACCTCCAGCAGCTCCTCTTCCTCCTGCCCCTGCTGTGCCAATCCAGGCAGCAGGTAGCACGGGGACTTGATGCTGGCAGTGGAGGTGCATGCCAGGCACCACATGCCCAGCTGGCAGGGGAGGAAATTGCAGCAGGGCAGCTCCTGTCCCAGAATGCATGGATCCAGCTCCAACTCCCAGTCACCTTTCACCCACTCCACCTGCCCAGCATGATGAGCAGCCATCCATGGTCAGCTGAGTGAAAAGGCAGCCCTGCCAGGAAGCTATGGATGCTGGCCAGAGCCAGGCTATCACACCTGCATTGCACTGCCTGGGTGAGCTCTGCTGCATGTGTCCCCACCCAACTCCCCGGGCCTAGCACATGAGCAGCCCCCCGCCCTCCACACCCACTGCACATCCACCCTCCAAACCCCACACTGCCCCCCCACACCATCCTCCATGCCCACCCCATGCCCCCCCATACCTTTCCTCCACACAATATACAAGTAGAGGTGTACCGATACATCGGTCTGATATTGGATCAGTACCAATATAAAGAAAACTGGTGGATCGGATAATCAGCCCGATGGGGGCAATAAATGCCCATGCTGGGCGCAGTACTCAGGCAGCAAGGAGCAGAGCCTGGCAGCTTGGAAAGCTGCTCCCAGCTGATAAGTCCAGTGTAATGGAAGGAGAAGGGGGAGGGAAGGGGTGTGGGAGCAGACCAACACCTCCTGTGGGGAGGGATGGGACGGGGAAGGAGCTGGCCAGGCCGGGGCAGGTGGACGGGCCACAAGTCTGGGGGGGGGGGAGGGAAGAGGTAGCTTCCACCGCTGCCTGCACCACAGGTGGGCATGTGGGGGAAATTTTGCCACCACTTCACGCCCAGCGCAGTCCTGGCTCTGTGCCCCACCTCGACCCATGCGCCAGGAAGAGCCGGGCTGCACCAGGCAGCTGGCGACAGCGATGTGGGAGCAAAGCAGCAAAGAAACCTGGGATGGATGCAGCATCCCACACTGAGCCCAGCCTCTGCCGAGAAGAGCCCTGCACAGCCGAGGGCGCAGCCCACCCCACCCCGCCCCACGCAGATCCGGGCAGCATGTGCTCCTCCTCCCCCCCACCCCCCCCGGTGCCCTCCCAGGATGCAAGTAGCCATGGGCGCCACTTCCCCCCACAAGCCACAACTCCACCCCCCCACCCCGGGCAGCACCTGTCCTGTGACCTCCCTCGCCACAGGGAACATTCATCTGCACCACCCCCCAACCCTTCCTTCCCCCCCCCCTTCCACTACACCAGACTTATCAACTGGAGGCAGCTGTATCAAAAATCGAATCAGTATCTGCCGATACGCTTCCTTACATATCGGCTATTGCTATTGGCCTCAAAAATTGCTATCAGTGCACCATTATATATAAGAGCTAGAATTTATTTTCAGCTATAATGCAATTGTTTCCATATACACTACTCAAAAAAAACATAAATCAGGGCAAAAGTTATTTTCTGAAATAAAATTAAATGTTACACTAGATCAGGGGTTGGCAACCCCAGGCACGCGTACCGAGCATGGCACGCAAGGCCATTTTGCCTGACATGCCATCACCGCCCCAGCTTTAGGTAGCTGCTGCCAACCACAGAGCCCAGGGTGCTCCCAGCAGGCAGCTGGGAAGCTGCAAGCCCTGCTGCAAGCAGCCCAGGCTCCATGGTTGGCAACAGCTACCCAGAGCCAGTGCTGGCTGCAGCAGTCAGGCAAATCAGCTCTGTACCAGCGCGTACACATGCGCCTCAGAGCGGGCAGCAAGAGGGTTGTGCTGCCTTAGGGCCAGGCTCTATCCTCGCTGTCCACTCCGAGGTGCACATGCAGTCACCACCAGCAGGGAGCTGATACAGGAGCTGTGGAGCCTGGCACAGCTGTTTGCAGCCTGCCCGCTGCTTGCTGCAGCTGCCCAGAGCCCAGGCTGGCTACAAATAGCTGCGCTGGGCTCCAGAGCCCTGACATCAGCTCTGTGCTGGGAGTGGGTTGTGCTGCCTCAGGGCCCACCCCACTGTCTGCTCCTAGGCACACGTTTGCAACCTCCTGACTACAGCCAGCTTCAGCTCTGGGTAGCTCCTGCCAACTACAGAGCCCGGGCTGCTTGCAGCTGAACCTGCCTCATTCCCACCCCCTCCATGCCCAGTGCTGGCCCAGCACCCTGTACTGAGATGCAGCTGGCACTGCCCCTTGCCAGGAGCACTACACCTTTGCAGGCTTATCTGTGTGGAGTGGGAGGGTGTTTGGGCTGATGGGCAGGCTCTGGGCCAGGGCCTTGGCTGGCTGCACTGCAGCATGGGGGCTGGCTCCCCAGGGAAGTACAGGGGCTCCAGCAGGCCCAGCACATTGTTGGGTCAGACTTTGTCCGGTGGCTCAGCAGCCCAGCTCTGTGCACCCATGTGTCTGGTTCTGGATGTGTGTGTGCATACATCTGTTCTGGTTCTCTGTGTTTGTGCACATGTGGCTTTGTGTGTGCAGTTCTCCGTATGCATGTGTATGTGCCTGGTTCTCTCTCTGCTCTCCTTTCTCTCTCCTCTTTCTCTTATTCTCTTTTTTTCTCTCTCACTGCAACATGCTTAACATAAAGAGTACCCAACAACAAAGGCAACATTTATGATTATTAAATATCCTAATTTGTGTTTTTCTAGCATGCCAGTACTCCGGCACCTTCCAAGGTAGACACTGTATTTTTCAGCACTCCAGCCAAAAAACGTTGCCTACCCCTGCAGTAGATGTTTGATTTTTAGTATATGATACCTTCTGAAAGACTGTGTGTGTGAGTGAGACCCCTGACAGCTCTCCAAAACTTGGTAAGTGGCCCATCAGCTAAAGTAACTGCCCACTGTTGCTGTAACCCACCAGCCATGAATGTTAGTGATCAAGTTGTCTGTAGATAATAAACCTGGTCAAACTTCTGTCACTAAAATTGAGCCTGTTCTGTCAGTTAACAACAAGGTCTTCAGAAGACATGCAGCCTACAGCAGCAGCCCAGATAACATCCTGACACAGCGTATACACAAACTACCAAACTGAGGGAGTGCAACACCTGTTTCTGAGCAACATCTCAATACACCCATAATACACACAGGACAAATAAATGGATACATTTGAAGCCATTTCAAAATGGAAATACTCTGAAAGGGCAGCAGCTGTTAGGCTCTAATTCCTATTCGCAGATGTTAGGGGCTGGAATGGACCTCACGAGATCATCAGGTCCAGCCCCTCTGCACTTGGGCACGAAAGACTGCTGAGGTCAGATGACCCAGCAAGGTGCACATCAAGTCATTTTGTTAAAGATCTCCAGGGTAGGTGATTGTACCACCTCTGGGGGGATTCTGTTCCAGACCCTTGGCACTCAAATTGTAAAAAAATGTCTCCTTATGTCCAATCTGAAATGATCTTCAAGCAATGTGTTCATTGTTTCTTGTCTTCCCCTGGGGTGCCTTGAACAGATGCTCCCTTAAGCCTTGACATCCACCCCTTATATATACTGATAGGCTGCCACCAAGTCCCCTCCAAGTCGTCTTTTCCCCAGGCTGAACAGACCCACGTCTTTCAGCCTCTCATCATATGACCTCCTCTTCTCCAGACCTCTAATCATGTACGTGGCCCTCCTTTGGACTCTCTCAAGCTTCTCCACATCCTTCCTGAAGTGCGGTGCCCAGAACTAGATACAGTACTTCAGCTGCTGTCTCACCAAGGCCAAGCAGAGCAGGAGGATGACATCCTTAGTCTTGCCTGAGATGCATTGGTAAATGCATGCCAGTGTTTGATTCGCTCTGCCAGCTACAGCATTGCACTGGTGGCTCATGTTCATTCTGTGATCTATCATGACCCCCAGGTCTCTTTCAGTTGCAGTGCTGGCAAGTGTAGCACCACCAAGTCTGTGTGTTGCAGATTATTTCTCCCCAGATGGAACACTTTACATTTCTCCGTGTTAAACATCATCAGGTTTTGATCAGCGCACCTTGTAAGCCTGTCCAGGTCAGCCTGTATCCCCAGCCTGTCCTCAAGCATGACCACACTCCCCCATAATTTGAAGTCATCCATAATTTGAAGTCATCCGCAATCTTAGCCAGTAGGCTTTTAACACCCAAATCCGAATCACTGTTGAACACGTTGAAAAGCATTGGTCCGAGTACTGAACCCTGAGGGACACCACTGGTCACCTTCCTCCATGCTGACTCAAGACCCAGAGAGTATTTATAGACAGAACTAGCTCAGAGCAAGCTGCCTAACCACCAGACCAGGAAGTAGTCAAGGACACATTTTCTCAGTTTTACCTTGAGGACATTGTGGGAGACTAAGTCAAAGGCCTTTCTGAAATCCAAGTATATGACATCAACCTCATTTCCCCTATCCAGGTGGTGAGTTCCTTGATCATAGAAGGAAATGAGGTTGGTCAGGCATGACCTGCCCGCAACAAAGCCATGTTGGCTATCTTATGTGCGAACAAGCCAGAAGCAATACAAACATAGCAAAACTGCTTCATTTTCAATGTTGCATGAAGCAGTTTTAAACCTGGAATGGTTCTACTTTATATATTTGTATCATTGCTATCTGATCCACACTTAGCAATTAAAATGTAGCAGCTGCTACCCTTTCAAAACTACTCCAAATTTGTGCATGTCCATACACGTATCTCTAACTCCCTTTGCTGGTATGTACCCTCTTCTTTGGGTATTCTGCACTGACCACCACAGGAAACAGCATAACAAGGTGGTGCTCAGCCTTTGGCCCACAAGCCAAATCCAGCCCATGGGGCTGTCATCCAGCCCGTGGGGTTCCACACAAGTCTGGAAATTTGGTGGTGGGTGGACAGAGGCAGAGTTGACTGCTTTGGTTTTGGAACCTCTTCCAGAGCCATGTTAATTAATTCTGCTTTCACCTTTCTGTCACCACCAGATTTCCAAATCATGCCACCCTGCAGGGAGCAGAAGGTTGAGTACCACTGGACTAATGCTTTCCCTTTGTTAGGAAAACACTGTGTTTACATTTACTAGGTGCAACCTCTACCTGCTCTTCTATAAATTTAGCTAGTGCCAGAATGTCAAACACATGCCCTGCCAGCTGGATCCAGAAGGGCTACTAGCAGACAACCAGAAATTGCATGTCCTTCAGCCTCACTGCTACCCTTGTTGCAACCCCAGAGGCCAACTGCTGTCAGACCCCTGTCCCTGAACCCACTGATGCCCCTGGGCCCCTCACCACCTCCACTGTGGTAGTCATGGCAGCTGTCCGCACTCCTTGGGCTTCAACCTGTAAGGAGTACTGAAGTCCAGATCCAGGCCAGGGCCCCAAGCAAGGTAGACACCCCTGGCCTACCCCATGGAAAAATCTGCACCTAAATTTTATAGCCCTCTACCTTTCCAACATACTATTTAACGCTCTGTTTTGATTTACTCATCACTTAACTCTCAGACTCACATCCCACCATGCTGCAGACAATTCCTATCTGCTGCTAGTGACACAGCCTTCAGAATTCACTGCAGAAATGAGGCACAGGGCTCTCAAAATAGGCATGCACCTCTTTCCTTTCACCACCTAGACACAAAAAGGAAGGAGAGGAGCAGATCTGGAGTCCATCAGATGGCTTCACCTTACAATCACAGTTCTGCCAAGCTGTTACAAGCTAACCATTCTAACATTCAATCCAGCTACACTAAAAAGATAATGCAGATGTGGTGCAACTCCAGGGAGCGGACTTCAAATTGTGCTGGCATGCATCTTAATTCAGTGTTTTCAGAAATGTAGGTTTTATTGACTTAAATGTTCTGGAAGGGCACAGAATATGGACAATCTTAACTCTATGTTAGCACTGTGTCTGACAGTAAAAAGCAGTTCCTTTTGTAAATGTAATTTCAACAATCTAGGTCAGTGAGCAAAGGGAACTGATTTGCTTGCTTCAGCAAACCTATTCTGTAAAAAAAAAAAAAATCCTTTAAATGACAGTTTTAAAAGGTTTCTAACAGTTTACCAATTCTAGACAGCACCTTACACACTATGGGTGCCACCAGAAATAAAGTCTAAATATAAACATGTGCAATAACTAAGTGGATTGTTTTATTTATAAATTTTATTTACTCTCAAAGCATAAAGAGATATTTAGATATTATAAAAGGTATACCAAGAGATTAACAACAGTTTGTTTGTTTTTTTACAGGAATTCCTTATAATCAAACACATGCATTTAAGGTCTGCAAAGCTACATTTCACGTAGGTAGACTACATACCTAACAATTTTAAATAAACGTTTGCTGAGATTTCAAGGTTATTATATGTTTATATTTGAGCATTAATTTTTGCTAAGCACACTGAAGTCCCAAAGCAGAGTGGGACATGATATTTAAGCTTCAATATTAAACCCACTGGGATGCCATGAGAACCTTTTAATGGTGTTGCACAAGAGTAGACACTGTCACACCCCACTTTGGCTGTGCACTGCATGAGCAGTAGGGGTGCGCGAAACAGGTTGTATTCAGTTCAGAATTGGATTCAGCTCAATTCAGATTAATTGATTCAGATCACCATCCCCAATTCGATTCGACTGAATCTGAGTACTCAATGCTGATTCAAAGAATCGTTGATTCGGCCATAAACACAGCTTTAAATGTTTTTTCTACATACCTCAAGGTACCACACACGGCTCATGAATGCTGCGCTGCTGGGGTGGATGGAGGATCCCACAGGAGTGCAGGGGAGCCCCCCAACATGCTCAGCAGCAAACCCAGAAGTGGACTTCCGGTCCACCGCCAAGCACACAGCAGCAATTGGCCACATGGGGAACCTGGGTGCCCCCCCAGACCCAGGAGGCAGCAGTCAGCGAGCCCCCCCAAGCTTGTTCCCCAGTGGACCCAGAAGTGGACTAGAAGTGCTTCCGGTCCACTTCTGGGTCTGCTGCCGAGCGCACTGGGGAGCCCCCCCCCCACTCCTGAGAGACTCTCCATCCACCCCAGCATCACAGCATTCACGAGCCGCATACCTTGAGGTATGTAGGAAAAAAAACATTTAAAGCTGTGTCTATATCCGAATCGCCAAATCTTTCTGAATCAATTTGGAGGGTTCAGATTCGATTCAGAGAGTAAAGGGTCTCCTGATTCAATTCGGATTTGGAGATTCGGCTGCCAAATAGGGCTGAATCTCCGCCGAATTAAATCAGTGACCGAAGCTTCATACAGCCGGAAGGAGTAGTAACCTTACCAGTGTGTCAGCACAGCTGCTGCCAGCACTTCACACATGCTGTGAGCTGGATTCATCAGATGGCTGGCATGAGGTTTGGCTGCAGTCCCTGCTTTCACCTTCTAGGCTCTGGAGATGCATGAATACCACTACTGTTCATGGTTTCCCTTCATCCCCCTCCCATCTGTCCCCACTGAATTCAGTATCAGGGGAAAAGGGGATGAGCAGCAATAGTAGGTCTCAGCCCCTTGGCTCAAGCTGCATGCAAGCAAGGTCTGAGCACTGCCATCACTTGTCCCTGCTCTTCCCTACTGCTAAACATGGGGGGCAGGGGCAGCACACAGCTGAGCTGTGGTCCTGGCTCCAGCCAGAGTCTGTGCTAATCAACTGGTCAGCTCAGGGCTTGGAGCTAAACAGGAACCGGGCTGACATGCTGACAAGCTAAGAGTTCACTGGCATCCAGGGACTGCTGTGAAGAGGGTCTAGCAACCTCCTCACCACAATCCTGGATCCATCCACGGTGCCTCACAATATTAGCACTGTTAGGTATGTAAATACCTATACAGTTCACAAAACAGACACAGATTTCAAACAGGAATCCATAGTATCAGAGACATTCTGACCTATGGTCTTTGTATGCATTAATGAAAAAATTGTTCTATTTCTTCTGCTAACTTACAGAAAAATAAAAACACAGATAACAAGTTACTTTTATATTTATTGTACTAACTTACAAACAGAAAAACGGTGGCCAAGATTAAAAAAAAAGGTACCCAGAATTAGTAGGTCTATCAGAACAGCAAAGATCTTTACTAGGAGCACTTTATTAAGATACGAATACAAGTTTCCCTCACTTTATGCAGGTTCTGTATGTGCAAATTTGCTCTTACGCAATGATCCTTTTTATACCAAAAACTCTTTACGTGAAAGGTAAATTCACTCTTATGCGATCAGTGTGGTGGAAGCCCACAGTCAGCTGCTTTGTGTGGTGCACTGTGGGAGTGACACACACCAAAATATAATCTCCTATATATATCTGTGCTCCTCGCTCGTTGTCATCCCTATTGTCTGGCTTCCAAACATCCCACTAGCTTATCTCCTACCCCTCTCTGCTGTTGGCGAGTACCAAAATTGTCTTGTAAAAGTGGTAGAAATGGATCTGGGGGTCAGTACAGTCAAGGTCTTGGAATGTATCCCTATTTGTTATACTGTAAAAACTGGGTTCCCTTTATGTGAATGAGAGATATGCACCATTTTCCAAAAACGCATGTACAGCATAAAGCGAGGGAAACCTGTAGTTCTAAGCTGTAGTAGTCCTCTTAGCACAGAAATAACTATATATTTGCAAAACTACACTTCATTGTTTAAAAATAAATAAATAAATAAATAAAAAATCACAAGCCAGCCACTTGAAATGAAACAAGCTACACTGACAAAAATACTGTTTTCTCTGAATCAAGGTAATTTCTTGTTCAAGTTTTTTTAAAGACTTAAGAAACCCTTACAAACAAGTATAACTAAGACAGCAACAACTGAAAGATGTTGAATGTTCTATTCATCTTGGCATGGGATTAATTCCAAAATGATTATGATTTAAAATATTATACATATTCCACTTTACTCATTTTAGCAATATTATCAACATAATGGACTTATCTAATTGATACTTGCGAACTGACTTTGCCATAAAGTACAGTGGGGGCAGTTAAATGAAAGCAAAGATTCCCAGGACAGACTAAGATATTAAAACCTCTCCTCTCCAGACTCAGTTGCCTCTCTCCCTATTCAACAGGGAAAGGAACCATGACACACAACCCCCTATCAACAATAAGATCCAAACTGCATCCAGATATTTAAAAAAAGAAAGTAAAACTTCTGTTATCCTGGAAGACAGCTTTGATTTCAACTATCCAAACCTCCAACCTCCTTCTCAACCTCAGACAGCATTTAGAATGCCAATATTTATTGGTAAAAATAGTTGCAGTACAATGAAAACAGATTTGGGAGCAGCAAAAAAACAAATTTAACAACAGAATAAATAGCCCAAAGAATACTTCACCAACAGAAGACACTGAATGTCAGCAATGCTGAACAACTTAAGTTTAACTTCCCACAAAAGTCACAGGACATTGTTTATTGAACACCTTCAACCAAGATTTAGCTTTCCTGTTAAACAGTACAACAGAAGACTTAACAGCATTAGGAATCACATAAGGATATGATCAGTTCCTAATTCTAGAACTAAAGGGGGAAAAATAAACAGTTGCAGATCCAAATGAAGAAGAATCCACTATGGCTCCCATAGGGTTCCCCCTGACAGTTCACCACTGGGCAGGCTATCAAGCAATCAGTGCTCTTGGAGAAAGGAGAACAGAACATTGCAGGAACTGGTAGGATTGGGGGGTGGGCAGGCGGTCCTTAGGAGTATACAACTGTTCAAGCCTTCCTGAGAGAAGAGAGACCTTCCTTGTTGGAAACGCTCTCATTTATTTGCTGCAAGAGTCTGCTCTCTTACTGATCTTTTCTGGAAGAGCCTGTCCACAACCACAACAGAAAACATGATTTGTGGTGGCTATTATGCCTGGCTTGCACAGAAGCAGAACAGATTAATTAATATACTCAAGTTTTATGTCTTAACACACAGGGTAAGTATCAACTATTAAAATGGTTTTGCAAAGAAAGCAGAAGTTACTTGTTAGCTTACTAACATGCATTCTTAGACGCTTTGAAGATAGCTGAATAGAAGTTTGTTGGATATAAACATTTAACTTCATCTTAATACTCAAAATTCCAAAGATTCCTTTAAAAATACTCTTCTTTAACGTAATAAAAAAATAGTACATACAGCACAATTCAATTAGTAAAATGGTAACTGCCCATAAACTGAAATTAAAGCCATTAGTAAAATACTGCATACTATTTTTCTTGTGAAATATAGCTAAGCAAGTACATTTTTATTTTAAAAGTCTAAATTAAGCATAATCTAATAAAAACAGCCATAATTCAAATATGAATAAGAGACTATATCAAAAATAAGAATGCAGATATGGTGCTTAGAATTATAAAACCAATTGACAAAATGCCACAAAAATAAACAAGGAATGACCGTGCTGAAAAGTGAGAAGAGGTACTATATACTTACTTGGTGTGAAAGCAAATCTGTGCTTACATAATTCACAGTATTCTTTTCTGCTGTGTTTAAGCCACTGAACTAAGCTGCAATGAAGAAAAACATTAACACAAGACTAAATGTGCCTATATTGAAAACACTTAGATAACTAGACAGTTAATTTCTTGCCACTTGTGGAGAGTCTAAACTTAACTGCATTTAAAGCTATCTAATACATTAACCTTGTTAATAAAAATAGGAAGAATCATTATTCAAATGAAATAAATATTCACAAAAAGAAAAAGAAGAACAGCCTATCAATAACTAACTTTTGAACCAAAGCATTTGTACTATACATAGTATATCCATCTGGCGTATATAACAATGTCTATAAGATTTGAGTTCTTAACAAGAATAGTGACCACGCACTCTCTCTCTAGTAATGTGGACTTGTCCAAACAATCCTCATAGAAGACAGAGGAAGATGCTACGCAGGTGTATCTAAGATTGATCTTTTTTGTTGTTGTTGTTGTGACATAGTAATCGACTCCCTAATTATAAATGATCACAATGCATTTACAGTGCAGACAGACTTAAAGAGTTTTCTATTCAGTATTATAACCAGTATTTTTGTGATTAACCATTCAACTTTAACATTGCATTATTATAAAGATTTTTTAAGTCCGTATAAAATACTGTATTTTCTATTCAGAGGGTGGCATTAAAACTTTACTCTTATTCATAGACGGTTTTTGAGCTGTAATAGATAAGAGAGTGAGTTCAAACTGCTAATTTTCTTCCTGTAGTTTATAGTTTGGATAAAACAACCAGTCAAGTACAATTTTAGTTTTATGCACATATGTCTATCCAAAGCACATATATTCATGCTTGCATATTCCTCATGCTTTAATCAACTTACTGAGCTAACCTGCAAGAATCATCTTAACGTTTCGTTTAAAGATATTTCCTCTGTAAACTGACTGCTTCTCAAATACAGTTTTTTTTCCTGGAGATTTAGAAGCATCTCAGAGTGACATTACACATTACAATTAGTTCATGTTAAGAGCACTTAAAACTTAATGAACATTAATGTGTGATCATCCAACTAGTGCTAAACACCCTTTAGGCATCTTAAAGTTATGCCACTTTGGACAAGGATTATCTTTGAGCTGGGCTACCTAGCTTGAGTTAATTTCTGGCTGCTTACTTGACATAAAACCACCAATCTGCAATCTTCCACTGTCCCAGGAGGCACTGGTCCTAGGTGGAACTGGCTATCATTCAGAATGCTACAGCCCAAGATTGACACTGAGAACAGCTGAGCAACAGGTGGGCAGTGATGGGGTAAGAAGGGCAGGCGGGAAAAGGGGCAAAGAAACGAAAGGGAGCGGGGAGGAGGGGGAAGGGGGTGGAGCTTCTGTGTCTCTCCTTCCCAAATTACCTCAACTTCCGAATTGCTCCTCCACCCCCAGATCGCTCCCCTGGCACCCCAATTGTTCCCTCTGCTCCCAGATCACTGCCCTGCTGCCCTAATCAGCCCGACTAGCGAAAGTGCAAGAGGTGCCTTCCTGCCTGCTCCTGGGATCATGGCAGACCATAGCACCAGTGCACCCCGATTCAGTCCCCATCAGGCCCTGCAACTGAAGGGCAGGTGGAGGGGAAGGGGCCAGGGGGAAGAGCTACCAAGTAGCTGTGAGGCCTGCTGGGGGCTGGATCTGATTGCCCAGGGGCAATATGGGTTGGATGTCCACCCCTCTCCCTCTGCTGCCACCACTGCTGCTCTCAGGCTGATCGGGATAGCAGGGCAGCAAACCTAGGGTGGTAGGGCAATTTGGGGGCAAAGGTGCTGATCATGCGGTGGAGGGGGTAATCAAGGGCTGATAGGAGGCAGAGGGAGTGATCCAAGTAGCACAAGGGAGCCCTTTCCACCCCCCTCCTCCCTGGTCCATATTGTGGCTAGAGAACCAGTGAGCAAGGCAGGCACAGCGCAGACAAGGGGTGCACCAACAGAGATTTTTTAGGCCAATACCGATGGCCAATTTTTAATGTGTCATATCAGCAGGTACCAATCCAATTCTAATATGGAGCCCCTCAGCGTGGAGAGCAGCATCTGGCTGGTAAGTCTGCTGTGGGGGAAGGGGTGGGGGGGGGAGAGAAGGGGCATGGGGAAGGGTAGCAGATAAAGGCCCTTGCAGTGAGGAAGGGAGTGGGACTGACGCTGGGAAAGGGGCAGGGCAGGTGCTGCCTAGCTGGGGTGGGGCACAGGATGGGGTGGCAGCTCGTCTAGGGGGCATGGGGAGGGGCAGCTCCCGCCACTGTATGCACCCCAGGAGGGCATGCAGGGTGTGTGCCCCTGGATCTGCACATGGGGCGGGCTGGGGCTGCACTGGGCTCTTCCCAACAGGGGTCTGGGCCAGGCTGCACTTGGGGCATGCAGTAGCAGTGCTGGGGGAAGCCCCCCCCACACCCCAGCACCATCTACCTTGAGTGCAACCTGGCCCAACCCCCCCCCCCCCCCCCCCCAAACAGGAAAAGCCAGATGCAACTCTGGCCCCAGGCTGCAGTGTCAACCCACCCCGCCCCATACACAGATCTAGGGGCATTCACCCCCCATGCCCTCCAGGGTACATAGAGTAGCGGGAGCCACCACCCCCTCCTCACCCCCCAGATGAGCCACGGCTCCGTCCCATGCCCTACCCGGGCAGTGCCTACCCTGTCCCAGCCCCACTCCCTCCATCACCACAGGAACCTCGATCTGCACCCCACTGGCTTCCCTTCCCTCTTCCCTTGCCCTTTCCCCCACAAAGACTTACCAGCCAGACCCAGCTGCTCTCCACGCTGCCAGGCTGCACTCCTGGCTGTCTGCATGCTGCACTGCAGCTGCGCACGTGCATGTGGCATTTATTGGCCACATTATCAGCAACATCAGACAAAAAAATGCTGATTGCTAATACTCTCAATTTTCCTCATATCGGTGATCACTAGCACTAGTTAACCATAACACAAAGTAATATTCCCTAGAATTACCGCTTACTAACTCTAACATGTAATTTCACCCTCAACAAACATGTTAAAATATTTGTGTTTAAATAAAAATATGAGAACTTACCATTCTTGATGAATAAATTTAATACTGCCAGTACACACACATGGATGATAGAGCGGTTTCTCAGGTGTTCCCTCAGACCGACATACTCTGCATATATCTGCCGGCCAAATCAAGAACCTTATTACACTTTTGTTAAATAAAAAAACCTCACATTTAATATAAAACTATATTAAGATTTCTAAACAGAAGAGTTATGTTGCTATCGTCAAGGACCATGCCACGTAGCAAAATAGAACTGTACCAATTTAATGTGAAAGAAGCTGAACACACAGACAAGACGCACATAACAGAAGAAAAAGGTTCTATGAGTACAAGAAGGACAGAACAAATTTCTGCTCCTTCTTCCTAAGCGCACCATCTGTCATGCACACAAAAGTTACAATATTTTGAAAGTTCTAGAATGAACTTGCATATACAAGCACACAGGTGCTAAGGGTACAGGCACAAGCATCAGGATATAAATTTTTGTATGGCTAAAATGGCAACATGCATGTACGGGTCATTTGACAGCATACGTCGATGTGCCCAAAAGTTCCTGCTTCACTTGGGATTGAAAACTGAGAATGGTTTAGCTTAGGTAAAACTGTAACTAAAGTCAAGGAGAACTGGTATTTACAATGCCTGCTCTCACGCAACCACAGAGCTAGTTGTTTGGGATACTACCCAGGGCTGTAATAAATAAATCTCTCGCTGCTCAGGAAGAAATAATAATAATTAAAAAAAGACACACAGCTAAGTGAGAAAAAGTAGAAAGGTACCCTGAAGCAGATGGTGTGAGCAGCCAAAAGCCACTGACCATTCAGCAGTGATCGAGAGGGTTAAACCTTGAGCAGCAGCAAGAGGGTGCATGACTTCTCCATGTAGCCAACATTCAAGTACATTGAACCCAAGCTACACCATGTAAGATTTGAAAAAGTCACTTTCGCTTTATTTTGCCTTCCTAAAACAAGTGCCCGGCGCCTCACGCTGCAGCCGCTCGCATCCCGCTGCAGCCCCACAGCAAGGCAGCGCCTGCTCCCCCAGCCAGTCTC
Organism: Alligator mississippiensis; assembly: GCF_030867095.1. NCBI lineage: Eukaryota > Metazoa > Chordata > Crocodylia > Alligatoridae > Alligator > Alligator mississippiensis. Next base: position 80,543,273 of record NC_081828.1, on the reverse strand, counting down.
TCCCTGGGTGCTGTGGCTCTCCCAGCCCGGTCTCGAGGCCCCGAGGGGGCTGCTTCTCATGTGCTGCTGGGGTCGGGAGGAGGAGCCCGGCCAGGTCTGCACTGGCCAGCAGAAGCAGCGGCGGAGCCGTGTGCCGCTCGGGACGGGACAAGCCTGGCCGGGCTCGTCCCATCCCCAGCAGCATATGGGAAGCCAGCTTCAGCTACATGCTGCTTTTCCTGGCCGGTGCCGACCCAGTTCTGCCCAGGCAGGTCCTGCAGGACCATGTCAACCCGGGCATGGCACCAGCAGGCCGGGTGGGCCCCAGGTTAACCCTGGCCTGGCCCCGTGGCTCCTCAGCACCTGGGTCAACCCGGTTGTAGCCAAGCGGCTCCTTTAGCACCATGTCAACCTGGGCATGCATGCCATGTCAACCAGGACCATGTCAACCCCTGCAACTCCATTGGTGTCAAAAGTCACATGACAACTTCCTGATACGATACCACTTCCTGTGACATCTTTGAATATGGCTCGCTGGCCCACTGGGTGATAAAAAGTTTGTGATCCGGCACCACATTCAAAAAGGCTGGACACCCCTGGTCTAGAATATCCTGAAATACCTTTTTAAGTTACAGAAATATCATCCTCCAGCACAAACTGGAAGATACTATCTAACAGTCTGAACCTTCCAAATAGCATCTGTAATAGATGCCCATATAGCTGTGATCTTCTGGTGATGGAGAAGTTTGCAGAACTACAGTTCCATAGTGAGCTGATACCATATTTACTGAAATCCAAGGTAACCCTGAATTTAAAACAGCCCACCAATAATTAGATTCTATACATGGAAAGTCTATAACTAGTTATTTTCCAGGCATAGAATCTAATTATTGAAAGGTCATCTTTAATTCATCCTCCCCCACCTCTGCATGAGGACATGCAGTGGGGAGGCAGATGGAGTGGATGTAGCAGCTTGTCCCCCTGCCCTCTCTTCCCCCAGCCTCTGCTCCCCCGTCCACTCTCAGTCTTACCCTTCCTCCACTCCAGCAGGCTCCATCCCTATTCTAGCTTGGGGCATGGCCCCAGCCTAGCACCTCCCAGCCCAGCAGCCATGTGGTCTTCGCACTACTGCTACAAGCTGGACTGAAGCCATGCTCAGTGCCCCAGGCTGCCGCAGGGACTAAGGCTGCCAGTGTGGAGCAAGGGTAAGTGGGGGGGAGAGAAATAGGAGGGTGGGGAAGGCAGGGGAGGAAAGGCTGCACTGGAGGAGCACAGAGGCAGCAGGAGAGTGGGGACAGGCAGCAGGAACCTGAGCTGTCTGTCCTCATACTCGATTCTAACACAAAATCTTGTTTTAGAATCGAGTAAATACAGTAATTAGTAGGGAGAAAAATTAGGAGTAAGATGCACACACTAACAGTATAAGTCTAGAGAGGGCAGGCACCAATTGCTTAGTGCATTTTTGGAAGTAGCTTTTAAAGAGTTATCAGCTATTAGATTTCAAATACTAGCGTGCTGTTGAGTCCAGAGTAAAGCAGTAACTGTAAGGGTGAACCAGGGTTTGAAAAGCACTCACCATAAAATGCTGTGTACGTTTTTAAGTGTTATTAAATTTGAAACCAATGCAATCATACTAGAGAAGCACTCATAAGATCTCACTATACTATGGGTTCTATACAGCACTGCTGCTCTTCAACATAATTACAATTCATGATGACAAATTAGGCTTCAATGCTTCAAACAGTTATGTACGATTAATATTGTGTGTGAATAAACCTACTGGCTTAAGGAAAACTACTGATGCTTAAGTGTTTACAGGACTGGAGACTAAACTGAGGCAAAACATAACATCTGTGCCAAAAAGAAACAAACATTAAAACAAGATTCACATAATTCAAACAGTACCCAAATTAAATTGTAAATCTTGATAATCTGATGTATTTCAATTTTTTTTAAATTCTTTATTAAAATAAAATCCCCTCTGATGTCTTAACATATGCCCTCCCCCTCAGGAATAGCTACCCTGGATGGCTACATATTTTGTTCATCCCCTAACAGCAGTTATAACTCAAGGGTTAGCACTAGTAGCTCCCATGGGGGGGGGGGGGGGGGGGTGAGAACCCTCTCTCCCACTTCCTTTAGACAACAGACCACACCCTGCACATAACACCCCCTGCTTTCGAATGCAACAAGGAAGCAAACAACATTTCTGACAAGCTCTGACCTGTTAGCAGAGGTTAACCCCTACACCTCAGATGCAACACAGCAGAAAGTCCAATCTTTTGGTTATGGGAAGTATGCTCCATTATCACTGTTGTCACTCAGGTCTGTCTACGTATTATCTGACCCTACAAAGTCACCCCCCTTGTCTGCACAATCCCCATCCAGTTAGATTCCCACTGACATGGAACAGCTTGAAGCCCAGAACTGGTGCCATCAGAAATACAAAGACTGTAAAAAAAAGCACTCGTCTTAGGAAAAAAGGGTGTGTTCAGCCACATATGGTTGAAGATCAGCTTTGCAGGACATTCTGAAGGAGCCTAGCTAGTGTCCCCATCTCCAAGCTACAAACAGCTTCTTTGACAGCAAACAAGTCTTGAGGATGTTGAATCTTCTTAAAGGAAAACTCCCACCATTTAAAAGTCAACTGCTGTGAAATGTTCACAAATGCTAACTTCAAGAAACAAATGTACTGACTGTCCTTCAATAAAACTCTGGAATTTGATAACAAATAAACCTCTAAAACAAACCAGTGTTCTGAAATGTACTGTGCACATCTTACATACCAAATTCCAGGTATTTACTGGAAAGTAGAGGTGCACTGATGCATCAGTCCAACATTAGATTGGCACCAACATAAAAAAAAATTTCTGTATCGGAAACTGACACGATGCGGCCTACAATTTGTCCAATAAATGCCAATGCATGTGCACAGTTGCAGCGCAGCACGTAGGCGGTGAGGAGCAGAGCCGGCAGCATGGAGTGCTGCATGCAGCTGGTAAGTCTGGTGTGGTGGAAGGGGAAGGGGGAAAGAGGGAAGTGGAGGGGCATGGGGGGGAGGGGCAGATCAAGGCCCCCATGATTAGGGAGAGGGTGGGGTTGGGGCTGGGGGTGCAGGACAGAGATGCGGCTCGTCGGGGGGGAGAGGGATCTAGGGGTCCCTGGCCCCTCTCCCCCCATGCCGCCAGACAAGCACGAGATGAGCTGTGCCTATCCCATGCCTGCCCCGGCCCCAGCCCACAGCTGCAGCCCACCCTGCCCCACACAGATCCCAGGGGGCACACGCTCCTCCCTGTCTCCCAGACAAGCTGCTTGCAGCTCTGTCCCGTGCCTCTCCCCGCCCTGGCCAGTCAGCGCCTACCCCTGCCCCAGACCCATTCCCTCCCTCACCACAGGGGCCTTAATCTGCCCCCCTCCACACTCCTTCCACCACATCAGATTTACCAGCTGAAGAGCTGTGTATTGGAAGCTGGAGTGGTCTCGGCTCATATGCCTCCTTAAAAATTGGCTATTGGTATCAGCCCCCAAAATCTCTATCGGTGTACCCCTACCAGAAAGGCTTTAATAATTCATCTAGCAAGGCTTGTCCACATTTTAAAAAGTTAGGCACTGCTGGTAACAGATACCCAAAAAAGCATAAGATGAATTTCCATTGTGTATTACCACAACTCAAAAAAATCAGCAGCCATAAGGAAAAAGAAGGCTTTAATTAGCTTTGGTATCAACTGCTGAGTGTATTAAGTAGAGAAAGTAAGGAAACATTGACTTTGTACCAGTAACTAATTTTTGGCAGAATAACAGAATAGAGATCTACTGTGAATCACCCACTCCCATTTGATACAGCACATGCACTCTTGTAAACAAAACAAATCCTACTGCAAATTACTGCAAATATTGGCAAACTGTGCCTAATTTCCATTGTTTCTCTTTAGAAATTTAATTGCATCATGTGTCATAGCTACTCCCACAGTCTCAAAATTCAACCCTTAAGCAATGATTTAGGTAACTGAGACTGAAGCATGTTACTCCCAAATCAAGTATTTAGACTGGTTTTGTGGGAATTTCAAAATGCAAAATTTTGTGGCAGACAAACTAATGGCAAAAGAGCTTACAGATTTTAGAATCAGAGTGATGTGCACAGCAGACCAGTAATTTAAATTTGTTAAATAGCTACTCAGAGAGGAATTTACAAAAAAAAATAAAAATCAACAATGGTAGTATGTTGAAACAAGCAAACTGCCCATCATATAAGATGGGTGGGGGGGGAGGTGGAAAAATCGAGCAGGGACCAAGTGCTACCACCAAGCGCCCGCTCTGCCTTCATGCGCCCTCCATCCCCCGGTCCAGCCCCATGCACCCTTTCCCCTTCCACCCTGCATTGCCACAGGCTCCCAGGAACAGAGGAGGAGGGGAGCTTGCATACAGCAGCGGCCACCAACATACAGTTCCCCGTGCTGCCACCAGTCTTCGTCCAGCTGCACACAACATCCCCCCCTCCTATCCCTTTCCTCCCTCCCCACCACCTCCCCCTCTCTGCCAACATTTGTCAGGGCTGGGCAGGGTTGACAGGAGGGGGTGGGGCATGGAGCCACCACCAAAAACACCCCCAGTCCACATCCCCCTCCCTCCTTCCCCTCTTCCTCACAGCCTCCCCCTCCCTCCTGGAGAGGGAGGGCAAGGACTGAGTGCTGTTACCCGCTGTGCTGTGCCGCCACTGCCTCCAAGAAGCAGGGCCAGGGGGGAGGGGGGGGTGGAAATCAGGTAAACCCACCCCCTGGATGCAGTGGCAAGGCTAGAGTGGGGGGGGGGGTCAAGGTCAGTGCTGCACAGCCAACAGAGCAAGGCCAGCACTGCTGGCCTCGCCCCTCACTCCATCCCCTCCATCATGGTGGCACCCTGCTGTATGCATCTTTCTATGCAGAGCGCTCCAATTGGTTGTTTCAGTCAGCATCGTGATTGGCTGCTGAGAAAACCAGAGTGCTCATAAAGCATTACAGACAGACAGATACACAGATTAAGGTTTTTATTATATTAGAATTACAAAGAGGTAGGACAGACAGCACTCATATTTGCCCACTAATGTCTTATCCAGTTCTGGGTGCCAAAAATTAAGGTATTCGAGAACTTAAAGAACAAGATATACATCCCACTAGCAATAGAAATTGTCTTTGGTAATGGACAAAGGTATCTAACCTAGGAATTTAAAACACTTTCACTTGGATTCACAAACATAAGGGCTTTGAACTTTTTATCTGCAAAGACCTAACGCTCAAGGATGTTTGCTGCAGCTACTCAGAGCTTTCTTTAAAAAAAAAAAGTCAGCTGAATTTAGCTGAAGGCCTATAAAATCCACTTCATACACTAAATACACCAAAGTTTGACAAGGACCAGAACACATGTCACTGGACATTTTGTTGAGGTTTGTTTTGGCTGTCATTGAGGTCAGTATGGTATTTAGCAACTGGCCTACTAAAGAAGGATAATGAAAGTTACAGCAGGGTAATCGTCAGATGTTGAGAGCAGAAATGCAGTTTAGAGTACCTATTTATTCTGGTACTAGTAGCACTATAAAAATAAAATCAAGTTATCTAGGTGATAGTCTGAATATACTGCTTTCCATGCAAGTATACAACCTTGGGATTAAAATAAGGCTATGCACTTACACCAAATACACTATTACAGGGACATAATACAAATATTCAGCGCTTGTGATGCACAATCCAGAGCACTGTCAGTGAGACGATATTAGCAGCCCTGAAAAGAACTAGCTCCCTTTATTTTCAAGGCTTCTAATTGTCAGAGCTGCCAATATCACAGTTCACCTCATGCTGCTGAAGTAGGAATAATTTAGACAGCCTACTACACCTACATGTCATTAGGTTTCAGTTGGTGCCAGTCCTAACGTTAGCCAATAATCCCCACAGTGTATCTTTGGATCACACTTTAACTGTAAGGCGCCTGCATGAGACGCCAACTGGCTGCCAGACGAGGAAATGGTGGCAAGCCTGAGGGCTGCAGAAGGGGTGTGCAAGGCAAGCCACAGGCTGAGGTAGCCATCAACCTCTTTCAAGCCACATTGTCTATGCGAGCCTGCGGCCCTTCTCCATCTGCCCGGCTCCCCTAGCAGCCTCTGCTCCTGCAGCAGCACAAAGGGGCAGGCAGGAGCGTTGTGGGGCCCTTCTGCTGCTCCAGGTTTCCTTTCCAGGGTACCACCCCCCCCCCATTAGACAGGAGACAAAGGAACCAGCAGGACCCCCCACGTGCCTGCACTGAAGTGGGGAGGCCTAAACCCCCGTGTCCCATCCCCCCCAGCCACTAGGGCTACTCCTGAAGAGCTGTGCTAGGAGAGAAGCAATGAGGGCTCTCAGGGAAGGCAGTAAAGCGGGGGGGGGGGGGGGGGGGGGGGGGGGGGGGGTGGCATCTCCCCGAAGCCTCGCCCGCGCCATGGGAAAGGAGCAGGGACACAACACCCCGCCACCCCGGCCAGGGGCGCTGCACGCCCTTCCCCCGCCCGCGCCCAGCTCCACGAGGGGAGCGGGCCTGGGTGGAGGGAAGGGGCCGAGGCTGCCGTGCTGTCTCCCCCCGGCAATGACGCAAGAGAGCCGCCCCCGCAGGCAGCCCCCCCACCCGTTGGGCAGGGGCGGCCCACGCACCTGCAGCCGCGCGCGGCCCAGGGGAGGAAGCCCCTGGCGCGTCAGCCCCACTCCCCCACCGCCCCACAGCTAAAGATAAGACGGGGGTGGCCACGAGTGCAACCCCGAGAGAGCAGGGAGGCAGGAGGCGGGCGAGCGTGTTACCTTCCTCGGCGGTCTCCATCTTGTCTGTGTGACGCAGCGGCGGGCGGGCGGGCGGTGGTGTGACCGCGGAGGGTGGGGCCAGCGGGCCGAGCGGAGCCAGCACCATAGAGACGGGGCCGCCGGGGCCCAGGGCGCCGCGCGCCTACTCCCCGCCCCGCCCTCGGGTGGGGGCGGGGCGAGCGCGGCCTCTGTAGTCAGGAGAGCCTAGGCCCACCCACTCCCTGCCAGCGCAACGGTTCGGCTCGCGCGCTGCATACGTCATCGCGCACGCGCGCCTCGCCTATGCCCCTGTCGCCGCCTCAGCACGTGATCGCCCCCACCCCACGGCTGCGCGGGGGCAGGCGGGAGGCGCGAACGGGCAGGAGGCTGCGCCGCAGCGGAGCCCGCGGCCGCCATTCCAATCCGTTGCAAGCCGAAGTGGTCATGTGGCGCGGGCCGACGGGTGCAGGCACGCGGACGATGCTGACGTCAGCGCCGCCCCCCCCCCCCGCCCCAAGGCCGCGTGGAAAACTGCAGTTAGGCGCCCCCGGCCCTGGCGCGGGGGTCCCGCTTGGGATCACTCCTCTCCCCACTGCCCGCGGTGTCAGCAGCGGAGACACAGCCCGTAATTGCCACCTACAGAATCTGCAAAGGCCGCAGCTTCCTGGCAAGAGCTCTCGCATAGGCGACTGGCAGGGAGGATACATACCCCCTGTAACAGGTCTCTTTTTCTGCGGGTGCTTGCCAGGCACTCACCTCTGCGGGCTTTTGTGGGTGCCCTTCCTGACTCCAGTTGCCCATCTCCCGTGGTTCAGCAAGGGGGAAGGAGAAATGTCCAGCTGGCAGGCATACACAGCCCACTCCTGCCTTCCACTGCCTGCCACAAAACGCACCCCCTCCTCTGATCAGAGAAACTGCTGGGTCTTGGGGCAGCATTTCATAATGCGTTTGGTCACTGGATGGCATACGGGTCCCAACAGCCTTGAGATCTCACCAGAGTTCATCAGATCCAACCAACCGCTAAAAGTTTAGTTTTAACTGCGTGGTGCTTTCAACCAACAGAAGTGCCCCGTTAAAGCATAGGATGTGACAGTTGTAGTTTTGACTCTTAAATACCAAGTGCAGTGCAAAACCACAGCCCATATTTTATGAGGTTGCTTTTTTTGGTTTCAGCGGCATGAATACCCAACATGTGGGGACCATTAGAGCCACTGGTGGGCTGTGCCTTGAGGCATAGCAAGAATATCCCAGAAAAATGAGTAGATGGTATGCATCCCTTACAGCTCTAAAATGATTGGGTAATACAGTTGAAATACAAAGTGTTTTAAATGCTGTGGAACAATGCATCTGGATATCTGGTTGAGCTCAGAAAGGCTGACAAAGGGCATTTAGTAATGTAGTCTATAGTCTTGCATGTTTCTGATTACATTTCCACAAGGGCACCTCAGCTTTGCAATAATAATGTTACCAACCTCCTTTCAGAGCGCTGTCACAAGCACTCTGATAACTAAACCCTGTTACATGGTGGAATAGTGCGTGACACTATTACATGTTGGAATAGTGCCCCACATACGCAGGTTTTATCCAGATACTGCTACCTTCTTTCTGGGCCCACAACCACATTTTTATTTGGGCCCAACCTTGACTCCACTCTTTCTGACCTCAAAAAATGCATATTGCTCCCCATTCAATCAAGATCAAACACAGCTGATAGTTTGATCTACCTTGTCCATGGGTTTAATTTTTAAATTGCCTTCTTCAGATGTCTCCTTTGGCTCTCCATCTGTCGTCCTGTAAGATAAGAGTTTCTTGCCAGCACAGCTTAAAAGCTTGATATAATTCTATCCTTCTCTACTGCTCCTCGGCCAAGTGTCACCTTCACTCTGACAAAGCTGTGACCACCCATTTGTCAGCTTTTTGCACCATTACCTCTACACTCACCTTCACAAAGTGCCCTATGCATAGTATGACTTCCCTGTGGTCAAGCTTATTCTGAGTCTGTTTTAAAGAACTATTCTGCTTACAGCGAGTAAATTGGAATTGTCTCTTCTTTGGCTATTCCTCAATACAATGATGATGTCTGCTCGGAGGGGGATGAGTTTTAAGATAGCTGAGGAATCCGATCCGTGCCCTGCAAGTTTTTCCACAGTTATGGCAAGTGGTTCCTTGAGGGGAGGGGCACAGCTGTTGGCCAGGATGTTGTGTGCCTTCCTTCTTCCTCTGCCATTTCTCGGCTTCCTAAGCAAGACGGTTCTCTTCGAAGTGGGCTGTAGCTTGATGTATGGTGCAGTGCCATTGAAACCTGTTACCAGCCACCACTTCCCAGTTTATAAGATTGATGCCACCCTTCTTAAGGTATGCTTTCAGGGTATCCTTGTAGCACTTCCTCTGTCCTCTATGGGTCCTCTTACCATGACTCAGTTGAGAGAAGAGGACTTGCTTCGAAAGATAAATGTCAGTCATCCTCACGCAGTGGCCAACCCAGCGGAGTTGGTGTTTCATGATCTTTACCTCGGTGCTGATTATGTTAGCTGCAGAGAGGATGCTGGCATTGGTATAGTGGTCTTCCCATCTAATGCAAAGGATCTTCCTGAGGCAACGCTGATGGAGCCATTTCAGGCACTTGAGATGGTTTCAATATGTCACCCACATTTCATACCCATAGAAGACCATGGGGTAAGCACTGCCTTGTGGACCAGGATCTTAGTTTCTATCTGCAGATCTCAGTTGGCTAAAACAGGGTGAAACAGCTTTCTGAAGGATATGCTGGCACAGCAAATCCTATGTTCGATTTCTACATCAAGACTGACTGACTGGGGAAGGTGGCTACCAAGGTATGGGAAATGCTGGACATTTTCCAGAGGTTCTCCACCAATGATCATTTTTGTGGGGAGGGGTGCAGCTTGTGCTGCAGCAGGTTGATGGAGCACCTTGGTCTTCCCAATATTAAGGGAGAATCCCATTCTATGATCAACACCTGAAGAACAGTCAAGAGTGGACTGCAGATTGGTCTCAGTGTGCACAAGGATAACACAGTCAGTGTACTGAAGGTTGGTGACGTCAGTCTTGGTAACTTTTGTTTTGCTGTGAAGGCACCACAGATTGAAAACCTGACTCTGCATTCGATACTTATCTCCAATTCCGGGAGCAAGGTGGTCATGGATAAGAATCAAGATCACACCAAGATAGATGGAGAAAAGTGTTGGGATGGTGACGTAGCCCTGCTTAACACAAGTACGGATGGTAAATGGGTCTGTCTCTGATCCATTGCAAAGGATTGTGACAGTCATCCCATCATGGACCTGAGGACATCACGGTAGCCCGAGGACACTGATGAACTTCAATGGACAACCAAACCTAGCCAGCACCTTCCAAAAGACTTCACAATCGATGGAGTTGAAGGCCTTGGTTAGGTCAATGAATGCCATAAACAGCATCTGGTGTTGCTCTCTACACTTCTGGATCTCTCATGCAACAAAAGAATGCCAGTAGTACCCCAAGATCCTGGATACCCCAGGATACTTCCAAGATCCTGAGGAAAGGAAGGATGGAGAGCAGCAGAGTAAGGATCCTGGACTTCAGGGCTAGGGACAGACATTACACATAAACCAGTTTAAGTGATCAGAAACTGGTTTAAACCTGTAACAGAACAGACAGTGCACATAAACCAGTTTGAAAATGGCTGAAACCGGTTTGAGATATACCTGGTTGAATGTAGTATCGGACTTAACTGATTTGGGTCAAACCAGTTTATGCAGTGTCTGTCCAAGACCCCTTCCTGGTTTAAGTTAAACCAGAGTCCCCCAGTATCCCAGATACTTTGGAGCCCTGGGCTGGACTTGTTGCACAAATTGCCAATTGCTCAAATCACAAACGATGACACCAAACTTTGGGGCAAAGCATCCACACCTGAAGACAGGAGGGCAATCCAGGCTGACCTGGACAGGCTCAGCAAATGGGTGGACGAGAACCCGATGGTGTTTAACATTGAAAAATGCAAGGTTCTCCACCGTGGGAGGAAAAACCTGCAGCATCCTTATAGGCTTGGCAGTGCTACACTGGCTAGCATTACAGAAGAAAGAGACTTGGGGGTCATCATTGATCACAAGATGAACATGAGCCTGCAATGTGATGCAGCGGCTAGTAAAGCGACCAAACGCTGGCTTGCATCCATAGATGCTGCTCAAGCAAATCCTGGGACGTCATTCTCCCCTTGTACTCGGCCTTGGTGAGGCCGCAGCTGGAGTACTGCGTCTAGTTTTGGGCCCCACAATTCAAAAAGGATGTGGAGAAGCTTGAGAGAGTCCAGAGAAGAGCCACGCGCATGATCAGAGGTCAGGAAAACAGACCTTACGACGACAGGCTGAGATCTATGAGGCTCTTTAGCCTAGAAAAGTGCAGGCTCGGGGGTAATCTGATGGCCACCTATAAGTTTATCAGGGGTGACCATCAGTATCTGGGGAAACATTTGTTCTCCAGAGCGCCTCAAGGGATGACGAGGTCAAACGGTTATAAACTACTGCAAGACCATTTCAGGCTGGACGTAAGGAAGAATTTCTTTACTGTCCGAGCCCCCAAGGTCCGGAATAGCTTGCCATCGGAGGTGGTTCAAGTACTTACATTGAACACCTTCAAGAGTAAATTGAATGCTTATCTTGCTGAGATCCTAGCTGACTTCCTGCCCTTCGGGCGGGGGGCTGGACTCGATGATCTTCCGAGGTCCCTTCCAGCCCTAATGTCTATGAAATCTATGAGACCTTATGAGGGGGATAAGGCAAAGTGCCGCGTTTATTGATTAAGTGCTTAATACACACACACACCACATTCATACCCCAATTTCTGTTCTACACTGGTATACATTACCAGTCTTATCATTGCTCGGATCAAGTTAGTGGCCAGTCAAGTTGATCATGAGTTGGAGCGGGCTCCTTGCAGTCCATCTTATCAGTCTTATCATCTTATCAGTACTTTAGGATGACATGCAGAACAAGACCCAAAATCAGTATGTCTTGCCCCATCTTTTATAGCCTTGTCAATTCTCTAGTCCTCTGGGCTTTTGCTGTGTTATCACTGAGTTCTTTCTTGAAGGTCAATTGATGTTGTTCTCTCGCTGTTCTGTGGTGGATTCTTCTTGTTTTGGTTTTTTATCTGTCTGCATTCTTCAGCCAGTCGCCAGCTGATGTTTTCCTTTTCCACAGACACTCCCACCCATTCTCGCACACATAGAGCCTACTAAGGTTAAGCATTTATGTCAAGATACAGAGCAATACAAAATGGAGTTTAAGGCAGTGCAAAACTCAAGAAAATGCATAAGATTAAGGCAATAGGCAAAAGTCTATCTCCATCTTATTTACCTAATATAAAGCTGGTATTTATGCCTTTTGCATAACAGGCTGTCTGCTCCAGAGCAGGATTGGCCCTGCCCATCTGCTCCTTAGCTGGAGCTCCAGGAGAGACTGCAGACACAGCAGTGTCTGCCTGGCTTCCCCCTGTGCCCCCCTCATCACTCCCTGCTCAAGCAAGGATTCCCCTTTCCCCTCTCCCACAACGTGGACTGTAGCCAGCATGTGGTATGCTAGCTTAATGCTAAGAGATGTCTGTGTAAGACAGACAAGACAAAGGCTTAGGGCTTTTTAGAGTCTGCTTAGGGCTGTTTGGAGCTAATCAACAGGTCAACTGGTAATGTCCCTCCCTTGCTTCCTTGGAAAAAGTTGTTTAAGAAAGGCTGGAACTAATAAAAGAGGCTTTTGTTTTCTTGATGGGGTGCTAAATGCTGTTATCAACTCTCTGCTGGCTTCCTCCGTGCTGAGGAGCAGCAAGGAGGGTGGGGGGAACCCCTCCCTCATCACAGCATCCTGCCAGGGCCTGGCCACACCCCCCCCCCCACAGCTCACCACTGTGGAAAGGAAGGAAGGACTGCTGTAGTGCCCCTGGCTTCTAACCTGAGCCACTGCAAGCATGTATCTGCATTTTCTCAGTCCAGAGGGAATGTCTGGACACTTGTAAACTGGTTCAGCCTATCCAGGTTAGTTTAACCTGCAAAGATTGAATCAATTCAGGCTCAGACTTTTTGAATGTCTGTCCCTAGCCCGGAAAACCAGAATTCAACTTGCTTAGGGAACTCACAGGATCCTCTGGGAAGCCAATCTGAGGGGAAGAGGACTCCAGGAGAACTGAATATACAAGAATAAACTATCCTGATGCACAGGAAGACCAGCTTGGCTTAGCAGGGAACTCTTCAGTAAACTAAGTCACAAAAAGGAAGCTTATAAGAAGTGGAAACTTGAACAAATAACTAGGGAGGAGTATAAGAGCATTGCTTCAGCATATAGGGGTGAAGTCAGGAAGACCAAAGTGCAATTGGAGTTGCAGCTAGCTACAGATGTGAAGGGTAACAAGAAGGGTTTCTACAAGTATTTGGGTAGCAAGAGGAGGATCAGGGAAAGTATAGGTCCCTTACTGAATGGAGGAGGCAACCTTGTGACAGAGGATGCAAAAAAGGCTGAAGTCTCAATGCCTTTTTTTGCCTCAGTCTCCACAGGCAAGGTCAGCCCCCAGACTTGCACTGGGCAGCACAGTTTGAGGAGGAGGTGAGCAGCCAACAGTGGTGAAAGAACAGGCTAGGAACTATTTGGAAAAGCTGGACATATACAAGTCCATGGGGCTGGATGGGATACACCCAAGGGTGCTGAGGGAGTTGGCTGATGAGACTGCCAAGGCACTGGGCATTGTGTGGGCCGGGTCAGGCCCCGGGCCCTTTTCGTCGCTCTGCACGTGGGCTGTGGCCAGCAGCCTGGGCAGGCCGGGTCGGAGAGGGCGGGCACCGAGCTAGAATTAGGCACAGACACGTAACGGTTGATTTTAAGATTGTTTACTTACACCGAGATGGTCGCGGTGCAGGCTGAGAATTTGCTTGAGTTGCGGTTACAACAGAAAACACAAACACACGTGGAGTTTGCTAGGCTCCACACAAACAGAACTCCGGATGTCCAGGACAAGCGCGCATAAAACTTGTCGACACGTCTTATAGAAGGTTCCGTTCAAAGACGGGAAGAGGTGGGCGGTGGATCAGGCCGCCAAACTCCTCTGGGCAACACACAGGGTTTCTATTACCCTGCCGCGCAAGAGTCCTCTTCGGCTTGGGCGGAAACTGCTCAAGCCTCTTATACGGCTAGCAGGCCAATCGCTAGCCGCCACATGTGAATAATTTAGCACTAGCCAATTGCGGGGCACGAATTTGCATACGATGAGCGGGAACTCTTTGCACCGTGCATTTCTGTGTTGCAAAGGAAATGCACCCTGCAAAGACAACTGCAAAGTGGCGGGAACACTCCTTTGCATGCGGGTTCTCTGCGCAGCAGAACTCCACCGTGCAACAAAGCTGTAAACCCACGGGGATAATTCTTAGTGCCGAAGCACACACAAAAAATCAGACCTTTGCGTCATGACAGGCATCATCTTTGAAAACTCATGGCAATCAGGAGAGATCCCAGATGATTGGGAAAGGGCAAACATAGTGTCCATATTTAAGAAAGGGAAATAGGATAATCCAAGGAACCACAGATCAATCAGCCTCACCTCAGTCCTTGGAAAAATCATGGAGCAGGTCCTCAAGGAATCCATTTCTAAGCCCTTGGAGGAGAAGAAGGTGATTAGGAACAGTCAGCATAGATTCACCAGGGGCAAGTCATGCCTGACCAATCTGATTGTCTTCTATGATGAGGTGACTGGCTCTGTGGATCTGAGGAGACTAGTGGATGTAGTATACCGTGATTTTAGTGAGGCTTTTGATATGGTTACTGTGAGGGATTCTGTCTAGTTTCTTGTTATATGTAAAACACAGTCGCCCAGATTGATCTCAAATTCCCTGATTTTTCCCCATTTCTTCTTTTTTCTTCAGTGGTGACCCCGGATCTCACCTTCCCAATCAGTTCCTCTCTCTTTCTGGCACACCATGCCTCCTTCCCTGTTTTCATCCAGGGCTCCTCTGCCCTCTCCCTCTCTCCGGGGCCACTCTAGCTTCATTGAGCAGCTGCTCTGGAAATGCGGATCCCTCCTTTCCTTTATTGGTTCTTGCCGGTGTTCAGTTCATACCGTCGCCAGCTCTCTCTTCATGACAGTCTCCCACAACATTCTCATAGGCAAGCTAAGGAAGTATGGGTTGGATGAATGGACTATAAGATGAATAGAAAACTGGCTGGAGCATTGGGCTCAGAGGGCAGTAATCAATGGCTCAGTATCTACTGGCAGCTGGTATCAAGTGGAGTGCCCCAGGGGTCGGTCCTGGGTCCAGTTTGGTTCAATGTCTTCATCAATGACCTGGAAGATGCCATAGAGTGTACCCTCAGCAAGTCTGCAGATGACACCAAGCTTGGGGGAGTAGTAGATACACTGGAGGGTAGAGCTAGGATTCAGGATGACCTAGACCAGGAGTTTTCAACCTTTTTTAAGGAGTGTACCCCTTCTGGTGGGTACCCCTCCTGAACTGTACCCGCTTCTGGATGAGGAGCAGCCGGTCAATGAGTGTGTGGGGGGGAGGGGGGAGGGTTCCCCCGGTGGCCGGTCAACACGCCATTTATTTTTGCTGCCCTCCACTGGACTCTCTCTCACTTGCCCATATCCTCTCTATACTGGGGAGCCAAAACTGAACATAGTACTCTAGATGTGAAGACTAGGCTGTTCTCAGTGATGGCAGATGACAGAGCAAGGGGCAATGGTCTCAAGTTTCAACAAGGGAAGCTTAGATTAGATATTAGGAAGAATTTTCTCACTAGGAGGGTAGTAAAACACTGAAACAGGTTACCCAGAGAGGTGGTGGAAGCTCCATTCTTGGGTGTTTTCAAAACCCGGGTAGACAAAGCTTTGGCTGGGATGATCTAGTTAGGGATGGTCTCACTTTGACCAGGGGATTGGGCTAGATGACCTCCTGAGGTCGCTTCCAACCCTACATTTCTATGATTCTAATGCCATCTGGTCCTGACGGCTTATTGTTCTTGGTCTGAATGATGGCCGCCAGACTTCCATGAAGGATGAGGGAAGACAAGCTCATCCTCATGGGTGACTTCAACACAAGTGTTAGCCGACACTCTGAACTCTGGAGTGGCATATTGGGAAAGAGCGGGGGGCAAGGGGGAAGTCAATTCCATTGGTATCCTCAGCAAATGAGCAGAGCATGACTTGCTCATCACAAATATTAACTTCAGACAGAGTGATAAATATAAGACCACTTGGAAACACCCACGCTCCAATCACTGGCACCTTCTTGACTATATTATTGTCAGAGCCTGTGACCATACTGATGTCTGTGTCACCTGAGTCCTGAAAGGTGCAGATGAATGTTGGGCGGACCACTGTTTAGTCAGATCAATCATGGACATGCATGCAGCCTGCACCACAACATCGTAAACAACTGAAAGGAATGTGGAAGAGGCACTCCAAGACCAAGCTAGAGCTGAGGCTCTTCAGCAACTCCTCCTGAGGGGTTCTCAGGCCTGCCTGATGACATCAAGGACATCCAGGCACATTGGGAGGAATTTAAGAACCTTATTCACAAGGCATGTGCTAAATTGGATACTGCACTTACCATTACCCAGATTGATTTGACGAGAATAACAAAGAAATCCTAGCATTTTTCCATCAGAAGAGAACCGTGTTCTGCAGTTGGCAAAATGAACCTCCAACCAGCAAAAATGAAAGGCTCATCAACGCTGTAGTTCAGAGGGGCTACAGGACATCAAGAACCAGTGGTGGCAATCAAAGGCCATGGAGATCCAGAGTTTTGCTGATCCACATGACATGAGAAACTTCTTTCAAGCAATAAAAGCCATCCATGGGCAATGCTGCAATAGCCCAACCCCTTTGTGATCCAGGACAGCTCCACCCTTCTCACAGATAATGTATCCATCAAACACCTCTGGAAGGAGCACTTCAAGATTCTACTTAACCATGAATCTGAGGTCTCAGCTGCCACCGAGTCTATTCCTCAATGCCCAGTAATAGAATCTCTTGCTGATCCTCCATCCTTCAATGGCCCAAATCTTATTTTCTCTCTAAGTGAAATCTTCTTTCCACCATGCTCTGAAAAATTGTTAACAGGTCAACGTCTTTTACACACCTTAATCTCCGCCTTAAGATGAAGGGCCTTGTTACACATTGCACTTTGAACTGCTCAGTTGTTGATCAGTGTTAGTGCTACCGCAAGTTTCGAGCAGTCATACCTTCAGCATGGGTGGGCAATTATTTCAGCTGGAGGGCCACTTAACATGTTTTGGTGAGCTGTTGAGGGCCACAAGGGTACCCCCACCCCCTGGTTGCCATCTTGGGACTGGAAGTCCCACCCCTAACCCCCGAAGGTAGTCCTTTTGGGAAGGGGGTTTGCCATCTTGAAACTGTTCCCCACCTGCGCAGCTGTGACTTGCTACTAAAGGGCAGGGGTATTACTAGGAGCTACAACTGTGAGTTGCCACTATCGGGCTGGTGAACCAGGACAGGCTTCTATCCCTGCTCTAGGTTGGGGTGTGTGAGAGATGGGTTGGAGGGAGGATGGAAAACATGAAACTGTGAGGTGGAGAGCTAATTGGATGGGAATGGGATGGGAAGTAGAAAGGAAAGGAAAGGGGGGTAGGGAAGGGTGGTGAAATAAGGGAAGTCAGCCACTGCGCTGAAGGATAAAATAAAAAATAATTAAAACAAAGAAATAATAAGAAGTGGTAAATTAAAGACGGTCTCATGTTCTAATAAATTGGGATTGGAACATAGGGGGTGCTGGTCATGCTTCCTGGGGTGGCTGGGTGGTTGGAATCAGTGAAGGAAGGTACTTTTTTGAAGGAGCTACTGCCCCACCTCATGAGTATCCAATGCAGCCCCCTATCTTGTCCCCCTCCTCACCCCTCTAGAACACATTCCTGAACCTGTCCATGCCCTGTGACCTGGCTAGCTAACATGTGCTCTGCAGGTTGTTTGCACCCCTAGGGGACGAGACCTCACACCCCCAGGGGTAGGAGGGGGAGTTGGCTTGGTATCAGAACTACCCCTATCCAGTGGAATTCAAGGGTTGGCAAGTTTGTTCACACAGAGCAGGCCCAACCCCCCACAGGAAGGCAGGGGAGAGGATACTGCATCCTAGGATGCTGGAGGACTGCAACTTGAGTGGCTCATCTGTGGAAAGTGGCCACATGTTAATGCAATGAGCTGGGCAACATGGATTAAACATAAATCTGCCCTGGAGTGGTATAACTTTAAGCAGCCTAAAGTGCTTAAAACTAGTTTCAGGTGTTATATGGATAATCCAGAGGTTAAGAGCTCCAGGAGCCACCTACAATTAGTATGTAACAAGGCCCTAAGTCACTTTAAGCAAAGGGAAAGAAGAGGAACCATGAACTGACTTTGCCAGAATGCCCTATGATTAATTTTATAATTGTTTAGACCAAGGCTGTTCAAGTGATGGCCCACAGGTTATATGTGGCTTATGAAGGGGTTAGTTTGCATCCCCCAGGGCTCCCACCCAGCCACCACTCCCACCAGCACTCTGGCTGCAGGCAAGAGGCTCTGGGCTCTCCCTCCCTCTGCCTTCTGCTTCCTATCCTGCCCCAGGGGATAGGGTGGAGCAACCTGGCACAGCCTACAGTGCTGAGAAAGCCTACCATGGTGTAGGGCTTCAGTGTGGCACAATGTAGCAAGGGAGTCCATGCCCAGGGATCTGAAGGTAAGGCTGGGCCACCTGTGCCCACATGGATGGTGCAGTGGGAGGCAAGTTACCCAGGCACATTGCAGTGATGGGGGCGGGGGGCAGGAAGTGGTATGCCTGGTGCAGCAGGGGGCCCCACTGGTGCAGCTGGCAGAATGTGTGGCCCCAGGACACTAGGAATTTGGACAGGCATGATTTAAACATAAAAGCCTAACTAACATTTGGTTTCAGACTTGAGTTTATCATCTTACTGTTTAGTGCAATGTGCTTTGTCATGAGATTTTAACAAGAGTATTAGCAAGTTGAGAGGCATGATACACTGCTAATAAGGAATGTCTTCTGATAGGGTCAAAGTAGCTACATAATTGCAGCTCTCTTTCTCCAGGCTTTTAAAATAAGGATGTAACCACTTGCCAAGCTGACACAGAGGGTAGTTAGAATATTTATTGAGCTCACCTGGGGTTGTTACAGCAGTCACACTGATGTATAGCAATAAGTGCAAAAAGTACATGCAATCTGTGACATTCCAGCCTAATTCTTTGCAAGCTTTCATGTTTGTTTCAGCCATCTTGGAAGCTGTTGGATGAATCACCTCATATTTTGAAGTCCTTTGTCTGCAGAACAGGTCTGGCGCTGCTTCCCCTTACTACCATGACTGGATGGCCACTCCAACCTGCAAGATGGCCCTGTAACAGAAGTGCCTCTTCTGGGGTCCATCTATCGGTGACCCTGCCCTCCTGTTATGGGCCAACTGCCTGCCTTCTCTCCTGCCACGTCTTGTTGTTATTTTGTAGATGGTAATTAGCAGGAAGCTGCCCATTTATTGCCCCGATGCCAGGAGTCGCTATCTGTGGCTCCTTTTCCTCCCCTACACTGCAGCCCAAGGCTCACAGCTTGCAAACCACTGACATGGTTTGATCTGGGCTTTCTTGTAATTTGGCCCCCCCTTGTCCTCCCTGGGCTTTCCGCAGCCCTGTCTCGCACTGCGCCCTCACTGGCGCTCGGGGCTGGTGCACCCCAAAATGCTGCACCCTCTCTGGCACTGGGGTCTGTGCCCTCCAAGACTGTGCCCTCACTGGCACCGGGGTCCCCACTCTGTAGTGGGCCCCAAAAATGAGGCCTCCATCCCCTAACAGCCTCATCCAAACCACCGGTATTAAACAGCAAACACAAAATACAAGCCCCTGAGCTATAACAAACTTGAGCCGCCTGGCTATAACAACATCATTCAAGCCACCCCAGGGGTGTTCCATCCCTCACCAGTGTCAGAGGCTGTACCTGCATTCAGGCTTCTCCCCTTTGCTTATTCTGGGAGAACTCTTTCCCCCTTGGCTGCTGGTGGGGGACTGCCCTGCTGGCTTCAGGCCTGGGACTTATGTGGGAGCCAGGCCCTGCCCCTTCCGGTCAGCTGACCAGGTGCAGGTGCTGCCAATTCCCTCCTTAACCAGTTGTCCCAGCAACTGGCACCTGGGTTCTTACCTCTGCTCTGAGAGTAGCAGGCACCTTATTGTCCTGCTACAGGTCCACTAATTGAATCTGCTTTTTCAGCTGGGACTACCCAAAAAGTTGGCTTTTGTTGCATGGCATCAACCATAACTTTCACCTAAACCACCTGTCGGCTCTCAGCTAATGAACACAAACGGTACCAATAAATACTCTAGCCACTCTACTGTGAATGATGCGAGCCATTTAATTTTTAGAGTAGGGATAAGCAATCTACAGCCCTTGGTCTGGACCCAGGCCATGGAGCCATTTGATCCAGCCTACAGACATGGGGCTTCAGCAGCTGGGAGCTTTGGCTACAGCACTTCCCTATGCTGCAGGCACTTACTCTGTACCACACTGGAGAAAAGTGCTAGTGGCAGCTGGGTCCTAGCACCTGCCCTTTCCGGACCTGAACTGGGTCACTCCATCCCACAGCTCAGAAAGGTTGGGATGCCTTAGAGTGTTTTTCCTTGATTGGCAAAATGCCTATACTTGTGTAACACTGCTTATGCTCTGCACTCTTGGGACAAGGGACAGCAGGCTGTGCATGCAGAATGCATGCATGTGATTGGACAGCTGTAACTCCAGGGTGGGAAGCCTGCAAAAAAAAAAAATGGGGGAGACTAGCTGGGGAGAGGGTAGCTGAAGACATAGGCAACTGATGCCACCTTAGTCAGGGAGGCACATGCCCCCCCCCCCAGCAACCAGTCAGCAACTGGGAGGGGATCCCCCCACAGCCAATCTCGCCAACTGGGGTGGGGGGAGCCCTGTGGCTGATCGCGCCAACCAGGAAGCAGCCATGGCGCTCTCAGAAGTGGCCACCGTGCTTCATCCGGCACTCCTACTCCCCAGCCGGTGCTCTCAGGGGGGGCACCGGCTCTCCTGCCTGCCTCCCCTGCCCATTGCCTAAGTGGGGAGCATGGCCTGTCAGGGGGTGCACCCCCTATGCATCACCACTGGCTGGAGCTGTGTGGAGAAGGTTTGCTTCTGAGGGGGCTGCCACCAGGGCAATTGTTTCTGGGAGGACGACTGGCAGAAGAATTGTTGATGAGTGAGCTGCTACTGAGGGCAGAGGAGCCACCAACTAATGAGTACCCAGGATTGCCTGGTATCCTTTACTAAAGGAGCAGGGGTTGTGCAAACAGGTTCCCTTCCCCACTCTTAAGATCTCTGGGTGCAGGGAGTCAATGGAGGGAATCAGGGACAGGGGTTGCTAGAGGAGGTTCTCTGGGAGAGCTAAAGAAAGCAGCAGGGAATCATGGCTTTGTGGGAGCTCCAGCAGAGAGCTCAATAAAGTACAGCTGAGAAGGGGCACTCCAGGTGCCAAGCAGGGGAGATGGCTTGTGTAGCATCTGGAGAATGGTGTGATTGATTGCAGGCATCCAGAAAAGACTGGAAAAGGGAAGAAACCCTTGTCTCTGGAGCAGCCACACCTAAGGTCCTGACAGACACCCCCATCTTCTGTCCCGATGATGGCATCGCCGCCCCTCTTCTGAGGCAGAGCAAGCGCCGCTCCCCGGGGCTCCACTGCAGCCACTCAACAGTGGGCTACTTTGCTGTGGGCAGAGTGATTTTGTGGAGATCTGCCTGATTAAGTGTATATACCTGTTACTTATAAATTGCCTAAGTGTTAAAGTTGATAACATAATTGCTTTTGCTATATGATAAGTGTTTGCTTTATCTGCTGGCATAGATTATTATTGAGCTCATTAAAAATATTTTGTTTGTTCATGGGATGTTGAATTTGTCAATCTCTCAGTTATTATTGTAAATAGTAAATTCTTGTAAATAGTTATTTAGTGTGGTCAGGTGTAGGGAGGAGCATGGGAGAGCACTCCAATGAGTGGTGGCTCCCAGCCTGTAGACAGAGTAGGAGTAGACCGAGACCTACTGGCACCCCAGGATCCCAAAAATTTGGACGTGGCTGTAGGTAGTGCTGCCATCGGGTTTACATATATAGGTATCATGTAGGGTTACATATTTATATGTATCATATCATTATGATTAGCAAGTGCTCAGCACCCATGGAGCTATGCTTACAGATGTTAAAAACTCCCCAAAAACCACACACTACTGAATGAAGCAGAGTGTAACTTTAAACCAGCTCTGCAGCATCTGTATAAACTGGGTGCTTCAGTGAGGCTTATTGCCGCTTTTAGCTAGAGCTGATTCAATCAACTATTAGATAAAAGCAGCAAAAAAGTCCCACTAAAGCACCCTATCTTTACTAGATTCTGCAGAGCCAGGTAGAAGTAATACACTACTTCTGGGCATGCGCAGGGCTCGGCATGGGAATGTGCTGAGTTACAAGTAAAGTGCCATTTTTTTGGGTTGGTTTTTTTGGTGGGGCGGGGGGTTTATCTATAAGCACCCACTGGCAAAAAACAAAGTTGGTGCCTATGCACCCTGCCCCCTGCATCCTGCTCCCAACAGCCCCGTGCAAGCTGGAACTCAGCCAGCCTTCAAGGGGAAACGTGAGGTTTCCTGTCATTGTTGCCATGTCTTAAATATGAAATTATCATATTGAAAGCTCAAATTATCGTATTTTTTGAAAAAATATTGTACACTGAAAAACTATGTAAATAAGTATGCAAGTGCATCTTCTTATTATTTACTTTATATTGCTCACTATAAGCCCCCAGTGAGTGAGTGAATGAGAACTGGGTCAAAGTTGAAGCATTTCTTTATTTTGAAGCAAGGAGTCAGAAGAAAGTGTTGACACTGAACACTCCTGGTGGGGACACGTTTCAGAATCCTGACCAGAGAAGTGGTCCTCTGCAGGCACTTAGCACTCTGATTGGCTGCTAAGACAACCAATCAGAGTGCTCCAGACAGACAGAATAAGTGTGTTATTATTATAAATCCTGAGGCATTTCAAACAGATATGCAGACAGCTCAGAGCTAGAATGAAGCACTGAGAGGGTCCCCCTGCCACAGAGCTGGCAGGCTCTGCTGAAGGAAAAAAGAAGCAGTGAGGGGCCCGATGCTTTTTTTTTTTCTCCCTGGAGCCTGCCCACCAGGGGGTGAGCTGCTTGGGGCGGTGTGGGGGGGAGATGCTTCCCTCCACAGCACTGGTGCCCCCCAGAACACCCAGGCTGGGTGCCAGCAGGTGGGCCCTGCCTGGGGGCCGCAGCTGCCCTGGAGGGAAGCACCAGGGTTTCTTGCAGCTCAGGGGCTATGCAACCCACCAGCACCTCACTCCCCAGCCACATGAGATGCAGGCAGGCTCTGGAAAGGGGGTGGGGAGAATCAGGCCCCTCGCCAGTGTTTGTGGGTTTTTTTCCCCCCTTGGCAGAGCCTGCCTGCATGAGCTGCCACCTGGTCACACAGCCCCTGAGCTGTGGGGGGCCCCAGTGCTTCCCTCCATGGTGGTGGTGCCCCTTGGGGCTGCCCAGGTGGGGTGCTAGCTGCATGGGTGCAGACCCAGTTCACAGGCAGCACCCACCAGATCCAACTATGCATGGGATGCTGGAAGCCCAGGCTTGGCAGCCTTCCAACTCTCCCCATGCACTGTCCCCGCTAGTAACAGATCACAGTAGACCGGGGCAGGCAATTATTTTGAGCAGAGGTCTGCTTACTGAGTTTTGGCAAGCCATCGAGGGCCACATAACAGGCAACCCAGGACAGATAAATATTAATTTTCTAATTTTTTAGGGGCCCCGGAGGCTGGATAAAATGGCCTGGCGGGCCGCATCCAGCCCCCGGGCCACATTTTGCCCACCCCTGCAGCAGACTATCGATTCTTGGCAGCCAATCACAATGATTACTGACAGATAGAATAAATGTGTTATTATAATAGAAACATTTCAAATTTTGGAATAAGAAGATTTCTAGATAGAAAATTTAAAAGGACTAACAAGACCATCTAGCGAATATGAATATAATAGAATGCGAAAAAGGCAAGCAAGAGAAAACGAATCGGCTGAAGAAAGAAAACGTTTAGAAGCTGATCTAATATGGCTATCAATAGCTAAGGGCTAATGAATTAAATGAGCAACAACAAAGACATTTAGAAGTTGATAGAAACAGACTTTGACTTAGAACAGAAAGGCAAAGAAATAATTTAGTAGTATTTGGTCATAGGGTTACTAACAATCCTGTATTTAAAGAAATACCTTTGCAATAAAAATTCAAATCACAAATGTTTTGCGGGTTTCAGCTAGTATATGTATGTATGCATGTATGTATTTATATAGAAATAAATATTTTTGAAAAAAAAAAAAGAAAGAAAAAGAACCTAAAAGTCAGTTAAGACTCCCTGAGAGTGACTTGGGTTTTGTATATGCTGCACCAATTAACTGCCTCAAAAATTATTGTACATTTATAGCACTTTTAGTATTATCTATTGTATATTGTACAAGAGTTGAAATTATTGTACAAATACAATAATGATCATATACCTGGCAATGCTGTTTCCTATGTTTTTCTCTTTTAGAGAAAAAAAAAATCTGGTTTTCTGCAGCAAATGAAAAAACTCAGATTCCTGATAATAACTAAGACCTGGCATTTTTCCAAGGGGTGTCTCCAGTCTAAAAAAAAAAAAAGAGCAGCACTGGGCTGTGTGTATGTTTTGTAATAGCAACTGAGTTTTCTTTCTGTTTACCTTAATTAGTACAGGTCAGTCGCATCATACGCACATTTAACTTGCGCAAATTCAACTATACGCGGGGTGGGAGGGGGGGCTTGAGTTTGCACATGGCACTGTCGCTTACCTGGAAGCCCATTTATGGCGGTGACGGCCACTGCCTCCAAAACCTCCCGCTGTTGCCATGGAGCTGTGCCTGGAGCTGTGTGGCCGGCCTCCGAGAGGCAACAGCAGTGTGGTGGTGGCCGGGCGGCATGCAGTCATCCCCACCACCACCCCGCGCTACGCCGCTGCCACTGGCCGCACGGCTCTAAGCATGGCTCCACAGCAGCGATGGAAGGTTTTGGAAGCAGAGGCAGTCACAACTAGTCAAATCGCTGGCACGGTAATACGCGTTTTGACTATACGCGTAACCCCCGCGTAAGATGCGACTGACCTGTATGCATGTTCAGAGGCTTGGGGGCTACTCGCGCCTGTTTTTACTATTTTTTGGTCTGGATGTTATTGTTTGGAGTTAGAAGTGTGCAACTGTTAAGGGTAAATGGATCAGATTTTGTGCCCACTGGCCCTCCCTTTCAAAATAGCAGAGTTTGCATTAACAACCTTTGTATGCATACAAAGTTACCCAAAAGTTACTGAAAGGTCAGCACTCACTGTGACCTGTGCAGAGATCTGCAGTGAGTTGGCCCTAAGTTATTGTAGGGAGTGGGTAATGTGAGGATCAGAAGAGATTTTGATCAGGAGTTACTCTCATAATGGGTTCATGACTCATTAGTTCACCAAAAAAGAAGTGCTTAATAAGCACAAACTCCTGTGGTGAAAATCCTATTTAAGTAGATGACACTCTAAAAGGCCGGAGGTTACAACAGCAACCTGAAGGTCGTCAGAGGAGCAACTGGTGTCTTGAAGGAGCAAACATGATGTGTGGCAGCTGCGGGGGAATGGTGGTGACCGCTGGTGGCAGTCCCTTAGCAGTGATGCCCAGATGCCACAGCAGCAATCCCTAGCAATAACCCATAGCAGCGCTTTGTGGCAGCAATTCTGGTGAGGCCCTCACTTCCCAGCACTGCTGCTTTAGCTTGGCATAGATGGTAGAGCCCTCAGAGCGGAGCGGCAACACCTGGCAGCAAAGAACTGCAATGTCCTCCAGGATGGGCCTCCTTAAACAGCTTCTGCCATTGTTAGCTGGCATAGGTGGTAGAGCCCCAAGATTGCAGTCTTGGGTAAGTATCCCTTCCTAACTGACTGGGCCAAGTGGTAACTCCCCTGGATTGGTTTGCCAGTGACTGAGAGACTGTTTTCGGTAACGTTCAATAGTTACGATTGTCTTTATGGTTGTTTCCCTTTTCTCCTGTAATAAACCCTATTTTATTTGAACCTTGCTTGTGAGTGAGGAAGTTTTTTTACTTTAAAATACTCAGTTAACATTTGTTTACCCAGCTTCTGGGTGGGGGTTTGAGCCAGATTTAAAGAGTTTGTGTTAAGTCTCTAAATTTGAACCCAGCTCTTGTTACTGCCATTCAGTGCCTGGCAGAAGACTTACACTTGTATTTTACACCAGCTAACAGGGACACCTAAAGTCAAGATAGCATTATTGTTACACTCCCTGAACATTTTCTACTTAATGACTATACTAGAGCAGAGCTTAGTTTTCCTGTTGCTGAGCAGATTGACTTTTATTAGTAAATGTTTAGGATTGTGAATCCAGAAAAGATGACAAAGCCAGTAGGGAAATACATATCGCCCGAGCAAGGGACTAACGTTAAAGGGATGGGTGTGAGGAGGGGAACGCAACTAGGTTACAGAAAATACAATGTTAGCCAACTAAGCCTGGGAAGGAGGAAGGCGGGGAGGGGTTTCTCGATGCTGAGAGAGAAAAAAGATAGATACACACAAACCCGTTACAGTGGTCCGCAATGGTGGAGGAAGTAGTCTGAAGAAAAGTGTCTCAGTTCGTATAGAGTCTCAACGCGGAGGTCCTCTTCAGGGGGAGCTGAAGAATCCTCTCGAAGTGAAGTCTATCTGGTGAAGAGGGGGGGTTCAGGCAGTCCCCTCTGGGTCCAGTCCGGCAGCGATTCGTCTGGTGGGGTCAGAGTACTGGCGGTGGCCCATGATGTGTTCCACGTAGATGTCACGGGACCAATGGATGGTGTCGGACACCATGAGGTAGTGTATCAGCTTGGCGTAGCGGCAGGAGACACAGCGGGCATGCAAGACACTCTCGTTGCTCGGGTCCCAGGCTCCAATCATTCCCACGATGAGTATGTTGACTGTCACTTCGTAGCCACAGCCCCTCAGGATGTTGGCCAGCAGGGCATACTTCTCTTGCTTGTGAGCCTGGGCATTGGTGAAAGCTTGGTGCCAGTTCTCAAAGGGGATGGTTATGTCCATGATCACGACCTTCTTGGCCTCTTCATTCATGATGACGATGTTGGGTCGCATCTGGCTCTCTCAGCCTGGGACAGTGTGGTTCATGGAGATCTCCCCCACTGCAGCCGGGATGGCCCTCACCAGGCGGTACTGGACAGCATACTACTTTTTGGCATTGGCAGAACTAGGGACATGTCAACTGACCAAAGAATGTTAAATGTTCATACCTGGGACAACAGGATTAAAAAACAGTTGCAGTTTAATGAAGAGCCAGCAGAGCAGCTGCAGATCTTGGCCCAGCTCATCAGAAGCATGCTCCCCTCCAATCAACAGACAACAAATGGGACACAACCCTGCTGTAACAATAATTGCAAAACAATCAGCATATGTCTGCTGCCGCCACAGTCACCACCCCACACAATGAATCCATCAGAATCCAGAGATCCTACACATACATAATCACAGAATGTAATACATCTCATCCAATGTACCAAATGCCCTCTTGGAAACTAAGTGAGTGAAACTAGATAAAAACTGTGCGCCAGAATAAATGCTCCCAGAAAAAAATATAAATGACAGAGACACACAAACATCAGTAGGAGCACACTTTTCATAAAACAACCGGTCCCTTTCTGACCTCACAGTTTTCATGTTCCAAGGGAATTTGCAAAATGCCTTCAAAAGACAGGCCAATTCCAGACAGTACAAAATCTGGATTTAACGGAGACTGGCTTTATGGCTCATTACAAATTAACAAATATTTCTCCTAATTTCTCTGTGCTTCACAGGTGATAGTGACCCTCATCCTTTTCGAATGGCGTTGTTCTTCCATTAACTAGATTGTCTAGTCTACTGCCCTTCTTTTATCTTGTAAGTACTCCTGATAACAGCTCTTCACCCCTAGTTCTAGGGTGGCCACTGAGCATCCCCAGAATACAGGAGAGCCTCTTGGTGAGGGATGCAACCCCGCACCACCCCAATCAATAAAGCCATCTCCTTAGCCAATCAGCAGTGAGGGGTGGGGCCACCAGGTTCCTTGCCCAATCAGGGACAAGGGGCAGGGCAGGGCCACCAGATTTCTCCCTACCTGGTTCTGAATCCCTTGCCTCCTAGCTGTGCACCACCCTACCTCTAGGCACAGGCAATAGAATCATGTGGACAAATGACTAACGTATTTCCACCAATGAACTATAAAACAGGACTTTTTGCTGTCCTTCTTCATTCAGAAACAAACAGGACGAAGGGTTTAGAAACAAGATGGTCCAGTATAAAACAGGACCAATGGCCACTCAACCTAATTCACAGTCTCCTTCCATTCCTCCAAGCAGCATATTTGCATTTATATAGGGTTTTTTCCCTATTATTTAGCTTAACCTGCATTTATTTTTTTCTCACACCTGAGGAAGGTCACTTGATGCCCAACATTTTGTCCAGCATCTCTCCCAACTATAGAGCTGTTCCAATAAAAGATATCACAAAAATCCTTGCTTCTCGATCTTGGCACAGACATTTTTTCCCACAATAAACAGTACAAGTAAAGGTGTGTATGTATGTGAAGAACTGTCTTATTTTGCAGAGCATAAGAACTGCTGACAAATGTTCACTCCTGATGATGCAAGCAGTTGAGTATCAGAGCCCCATTACTTGCAGAATCGTACCTTAGTTTATGATTTTCTTGCCCTCTAGTGGCTGATCTTAAAGTAGAATGAGTATATAATTACAGGCACTTTTTTTTTTCTTTTGAATGGTAGAGAGAATCATGAATTCCAATTTCAAAAAAAATGCATGTGACATAATAACAGCAAGGGTAGTTTAAGTTAGATATTAGGGAAAACTCTCACTAGGAAGATAGTAAAATGCTGGAGCAGACTAGCCAGACAGGTTGGGGAATCTCTATCCTTGGAGTTATTTAAGACCTTTTTAAAGCTTTAGATGGGATGATGTAGTTGGGGATGCTTTGAGCAGGGAACTTTACTAGATGACCTCCTGAGGTCCCTTCCGACCCTCATTTTCTATTATTCTATTTTCACATAGTAATTGACTTAGATATATTAAGCAATTTAGTTACTTAGGCTCTGATGCTACAAACATTTATGCACATGCTTAATATTGTGACTGTAGGTGATCCTGTTGACCTTAGTTGAACTATTAGTAGAGGTAAAGGTCAGCATGCGTGCAAGTGTTTGTAAGATCCAGTCCATCATATTGCTATTCCTTAGTGAGCATGCAGCAGAAACTTTCAAGTCCTAGAAAATCAACTTTTATTTTGGAAGATAAATTGATGATGCAGAGCCCAGACCTCTTCTCATTCAACTCTGGTACTGCCTGTGTGGGAACATAGGTAGTGAAAAATCCACATACGCAATTTCCTCTTGCAGAAACTTCTGATGAAACGCTAAGTACTGACCCATTACCAAGAAACAACAGCCTTCTCAGGTTTGTTCATGCTGGGATTTAAAAATGCCAGATTTGCAAGTGTTGGGATCACATGATAGCATCAGCTCTCTAAATACAGGTCTAAACAAAGCCTTGAACTTTCCTGCTTACTACCCCTTCTCCTAGTTTGGTCCC
The DNA here is from genome assembly GCF_030867095.1 of Alligator mississippiensis. Taxonomy (NCBI): domain Eukaryota; kingdom Metazoa; phylum Chordata; order Crocodylia; family Alligatoridae; genus Alligator; species Alligator mississippiensis. Next base: position 80,513,821 of record NC_081828.1, on the reverse strand, counting down.
TATGTTTTTCACTTTGGTAATTCCCAGTATGAAACTGCTTACCAAGAGCACGTGGTCTGGAATGTGGAGGGTAGGAGCCTACTGTCCTATTGTGCAGCTACTTGGCAACACAAATGAACCTTAGAAAAGGCTTAACTACCCCTACAGACAAGAGAGAGTGACTTAACTCAACCCCTGGAGGAGGGGAAAGGGGCACATGTTGCACTGGCTGCAGCTCATGTGGACTGCATGTGGGTCCCCACTCTACACACAGCATGGTCAGCCTTCCCTTCCCTTCCCCTTCCCTTCCCTGCTGCACATGCCACAGGGCCCGTTTCACCATCATGAAGACAGTGTGGGCTGCCCAACTCCTTCCCCAGGGTCCCTCCCACCAGGCTGTACCTCCTCTGCCCCTAGGGGCTGGGGAGGGACTAGGACAAGAAGCAAAAACCAAAGGAAAAAGAAGGAGCCCAGAGACCCCAGCCACAGTAGCATCAGGAGCAATAAGGGAAGTGGCAACCAGGCAGGCCTATTAGACACATAACAGAAACATGATCCTTATGCCCACAGAGCAACCGTTAGCCCCCACTGCTAACAGAGGGGGCTACTGGGTATGTGTCAACTGAATTCATGGGACAAATAAAAGACAAACAGGGATGGGAATGAAGGTCAAAGGATCAAAATGAGTGCACCGAGGGACCTAGCAGAGCACCCTGGACAATGCCCACTGGCCCTTGAACAAGTCCAAGGAGTCAATGGACACTGCCCAGTAAAACTCTGCCAGGGGACATGAATGGACCAGGGGCAGGAAAGCAGCCCCGCAGTCCCGGGGGTCCTCCCGACCAGAGCCCCCTTCCTGGTCAGATATACTGCTAGCGTGGCTAGGGCCAGGAGAAGGTTGACCTGGAGGTCCTGGGATTTGGTGGGAACACGGATGGGGTGCGTATAAATGAAGAGTTGCGGGGAGTAGAACAGCCAGAACCTCCTGGTGGAGAGGCAGCAGCCCAGTGCACTCCAAAGAGATGTGCATCAGACTCTCCCTCTGCTCACAAAAGGGGCAGGTGTCAGGGGATGGCAGCCACAGGCTACTACATGCTGACCCCATAGTCCATTGGGCTGCCACTTGGACAGCCATGACTTCATCTATACACTCACCTCAGTAACTCTGGATGAAACTACTGCATCAGGGTTCCTTTTAACTGTGAACACAAATTTTCATTCATAGCACTTCTAAAATCAGAACTTATGATATGCACAACAGTAACAATTTTGCCAGAAGATAAAGTAAGGAGTAATCTAATTGCAGAATAGCCAGCTTTGTGTGTGTGTGTGTGTGTGTATACACACACCATGCTTAGAAAATTAAACTGCCTACTTGGAACTTATTTTAATGAAAAACGGCTTCCCTTTGAATAATTTGATTCGTATTGCAGTATTCAGCCAAATCAAAGAGAATCTATATCCTACAAGCTGCTATAATGCTTAAAAAAATATGCATCTCCAACGTTCATCTGTTAAGATCAGTGAAAATGACAGATGTGTAACATTTCAAAAAAGCTTCCGCCTTTCATAACTCTAGGCAATAGTTCAAGGAAAAGGCTGACATAACATTACAAAGCTTATAATTAAAAAGCAAACTACAAGATTAAATGGTGCCAGTAATAACACCTGATTAGGGTTGCTCAACATTCTAGGCTGTGGTCTAAATGAAAGATCCTGTTTTCAATTGCTTATGACTTTGTCAAACTTTTGAGCTAAAACTTTTCATGCCAGGCATCTACCTAAGCCCAAAGCTGTTGGGCTAGCTCCAGCTAAAACACTTCTTTCTGAGAAAAAAGATTAAAGGGAAATAGTTGTTTGACCATGTTACCAAACAAACAAAATCATGCACCTGTCATCTTGAGAACCCCTAGCACTCTCATGCTATGAAAGAGGGGCCTCAGCATTTGGCAGGATGTGACATTAGAGTCAGAATGTGCCTTTTTCCATCCCTGTGGCAGTTTACCCAGCTGTTCTGAAAAAAACATTCCTAACCTGCATATGTTCAGCACCTATTTGATAGAGCTCAGGAACTACATCCTCTGAACTTCCCATCTCCATTATGCATCCTGTTCCCTTCTGGGCTCTGATATGCTCATCAGACATTCTGCTATCCCAAAAGAGCAATGGTGTATACTCCAGCCCAAGGCTGCAGAGGCTGAGCAGGACTTTCCCTTCAAATTCAAATGGGGCTGTGCAAAGTTTCTAGGGCCAGGCAGGGACTGCACGGATCTGCCCCTCCCATGGTAAAGAATCTGGGGATTCGGAGGCCATACTGGCACCCCGCTCCATAGTCGGCACCCAGGGCTGGTTCCCTGCTCACCCTACCCTAGTTACACTACTGGTTCCTATAAAAAATAGCTTGCTACTGCTACCAGTTTCTGTGCTAACTCATCTGGCCAAGACCTTATATGGGGATATGAAGATATCACCTCTACTAATGATCCCTGTGGGGAGAGCAATACGATTTCTCCTGGTAGAAATCTTTCTTTTTTCACTGTTTAAGATGCATAAACATTTAGGACACTATAGTAAAGAGACTTCTTGCAACGTTAATTTGTGGCATATTGTTGTTTTAGTGCTTTCTGTGGGGAGTTTGGGGGAGGGGGTTGTTTTATCGCTTTTAATGGTGATATCTTTTATTGGACCACCTGGAAGTGGAGTCCCCGTTACTTCTGGGCAAAAGGAGTCTGACCTGAAGAGCATTTGGACCCCAGAACTTGTCTACCACCTCTCCCAGCTATAGGGTTGGAACATATAAGGACAGATTGAAAAACAAATAGCAGCAAAATAAAACTGCAGCTAGGTAACACTGCAATCTCAGTGCAAAAGACTAGTTTGAGGAAGTAGTGGCCTCCTGATAACTTGGAAAACAGCTGTGGAATGTTTAGGTACCTTTAATAAGCATCATTACATCTCAGCCATAGCATTAAAATAGTCGTCTTGCTACTAAGTACCTGTAAGCAGGGTAGTCACCCAGCTTCCTTATCTAGGCCAGCCAGCTCTATATTCAGGCTTTTCAAATTGTATTCCTCTCAGAAAGGCTTTATAGTCACAATAAACAAAAAACCCAAGCAAATAAACTAAAATCTGCTGCCTTCCCTCAAGCTATAGGAGCTCTTGCCTGTGGCTGGTTGCAACATACACAATTTGCACTCGACTCCTGGAGCTCATCATAACTCTTTGTTGCTCCACCCTCATTTACTAGTCAACAGTTGCAGTTTGCTCACAGCCTTTCAGCCAGGCAGATTATTAGCTGCTGACTACCTGCAGTGGGTATCAGAGACTTGAAGGCTGTCTCCTTACAGTAACAACTAGTTCTATTCCACCCTTGTTAGTACAGTGAGTTCACAATACATATCCTCGGAGACTCCCAGAAGATACAGTATTTCAGCCAGTGGTGACGCGTAGGGGATGCACAGGGGTACATGTGCACCCCCTGAGAGCACTGGTACACCCCCCGCGCTCCCTGTTTAGGCGATGGGCAGGGGGGGCAGGCAGGAGCACCGGTGCCCCCCCCGCGAATACCGGCTGGGGAGCGGGGCCGCCAACAAAAGCAGCTGCGCCCCTTCTGGAAGTGGCATGGCTGCTTTTTGGCGAGTGAGATCAGCCGTGGGGAACCCCCCTGGTCGCTGACTGGTGTCAGGGCAACAAATGCCCCCCCCGCCCTCCCTCCCTGATTCAAGAGGCACCAGTTACCCATGATTTCATCCAAACTAAGGAAAGCAAATTGGACCCTCCTGATAGTGATCACGTAAATTATCATTAAAAGCAAACAGTAAAACCCCCAAATTTGCCATTCTTGTTTTCCACATGCAAAAGCAAAATTGGCATCATTTAGATAAGTCCATTTAGGTAAGTTCTTTGTAGCTGACCTTCATGGTCTCATGCTCAAAAAGCATGCCCTAGAGCAGGGGTTCACAACCCCCAGGCCGTGGCCCAAGGGGTCAGCTGCCGGCCCTCAGGACTGGCAAACCACGGACTGGAAGTGGCAGCCAACCCTTTTTTATACCGTACTCAGTACAGTATTCAGTATGAAAAAGGGTTGGCTGCCTGCCTGCAGTATGTTGGTCAGTGCTGGTCTACAGTTTGCCAGTTCGTGGTTACTTCTGGTCTGCAGTTTGCCAGTCTGTGGTCACTTCCGGTCTGTGGTTTGCCAGTCCTTGGCATAAAAAAGTTGAAACCCCTGACCTAGATTTTGGCCATGGATGTGGTCATGCATGCTCTGAGAGCACTCCCTGTAGAAAGTGGTAGACACATTTGGATTTGGTTAAGAAGGCAGAAAAATCAGAAAACTCAGAAGTCAAGTCTTAGAAACAAGTAGAAAGAAGGAAATTGCAGACCAGAAATAAGTTTTAGTGGAATGGGAGACAGGAGAACAAACAGATGGAGAGATGGAGTGAGCAATCCATCCAAAAAAGGGAGGATGCAAGGTGGCAGACAGACAGATTCAGGAAGAAATGATGAAAGATTCATTTTTATTTTCTGAAGGAATGAGCATAAAAAGAAAGTGGGTGGTAAAGTAAGTGAGGGAAATAATGATTCATAAAACAGGGCAAGAAATGATGCATTTGCAAATCAGCTTTGCCCTGTTTTGCTTGTCCACTCATGCTGAGCAAATAACTCTTTCCAACAGTAAGTAAAAACATTATTAGTTTTCTCATTATCGTTGGCATCAAAGTAGATTTGTGCTTACTCCAAACAATATTTGTCACTTTTCAAGTTTACTTTATGGCTACTGAACTTGTTTATTTAACTGAACTGGTTTATTCTCTTGCTCTTGGGAGGCAGGGAAGAGAAATGAGCTGACACAAAATGTTGTGGTAGTGTTGGAGTGACATACTGGCCATGATAGTCCAGAAATTATGTGAGAGACAAGGATTTCTCAGGGTGATCTCTTTTATTGGACCAACTATGTAGCTGGGATACAGTTAGACAAACTTTCAAATGCAAGACATTCTTCATCAGGTCTGATGGCAATAACACAGCATAGTAAAGAACAGTAGTGGGAGGAAGTGAGACAAATTCCCAGGGGTAGCAGACACATGTTGTGTAAGACTAAGATCCTCAAAGGCTCATGGTCAAATGTCAGTGAAGCTCTGATGACTGAAAAGCCTGTGGGTTATTTTTGGATGGCAGAAGCTGAAACACCCCTGGTTACCTTAAATAATCTCTGGTTGTGAGTATTTTTCGGTTTATAAAGCAGATTAATAGTGGATGAAGGACTAGTTTAATGATTCACATAATTGCGGCAGTCAGGCCAGCTGCATGTCTTTATTTCAAGAACCTGGGTCTTGCACAGAGAAACCTTTAAAGCAGATTGCCAACGTACAGCATAAAGAGTGCCTGTACATGATCTGGGAGGGTGCTCCGACATGCTGTAATTACAGCATGTCAGAGCAGACTCAATTAATCGAGTCTTCTGGAGCATGGTAATTACCATGCTCCAGCCAGCCGCTGCATCTCATGTCTCAGCATCCCCATACTTCAAAATGGTGGTAGGGGTGCTTTAACTAAAAAACTTGTTCAACGAGCTTTAGATAAAACACCCACACTGCCATTTTGAAGTGCCAGGATGTTGATACCTGAGATGCTCCAGGCGCTTTAAGTAAAGCGGCTCTTGGAGCATTTTTACATGTGCTCTAGGGGTGGGGTGGAGGGCATTTTAATTAGACCAGTTCTTGGAGCCACTCTAATTAAAGCACCCCCCCACCCCACCCCTGGAGCACATGTAAAAATGCTCATCGGTTGACAAGACAGGAAGGTTGATGGCGGGGGGGAGAAGGTGGTGAGGAGATTTGAATTGTGTGAGGAAGAGAGGATGATTTCTGTGCATATGTGATGCTTCTGTATTATAATAATATTATATAATTATAATATATAAATTATATTATTATATTATTATAATAATATAATATTCTGTATTCTGTAATATATAAGGAAAAGATTTTGTTTGGGAAAACCACTGTCAAGCCGGGACATTGAGGTGTTGTGTTTTGATTTTATGGAGGGGTTTTTTTTTGTTTGTCTGATGGGGCTAAGCAGGTTATGGTTAATGAAATCAGAATTTTTTTATAAAAGAATCAAATGGTAGATATAAACATGTTGTTTTGGATATGCATGCGGTGTGTTACTTGTTGCGTGTGATGGGTTATGTTGTGCTTTTATGTTTCTACATTTAGTTAAAAAAAAATGTAAAAATGCCCAAAGTAAGTACCTGTGAAACAGTTCACAGCTTCTTCAATGCATTGCTAAGAATTTAAAGCTGTTCTTCCATAAAGATGTAGGTAATACATTTTGACATTATCTCAAAGGTAATTCCTGTTGTTTAGTATGATGACAGTCTCTGAAATCCATCTTAGAGCAGACTGCCTAACAAAGTTGACTGCAAAGAGGAATGGCACAAGTTCTGTAGAAGATATTTAGCTTCTAATTTGGTTTTGGTGAACTTAATGTCTCTCTGTCTCTTCCAGATCAACAAATAATAAAACAAAGTTTTAGACACATCTGATATGCCTAGGATGTAGAATGCTGCTGCTTGCCTTCTAAAAATGATAGCTCTAAAACCAAAGCTACGCTTGGGCCCACCTCAAAACTGTCCATTATTTTCAGCCTCCAGTTAAATACATCTCTGACAGACTGCTCTCCCACTACTGCTATTTTGTGTACCTCAGCAATTCGTTAGATGCTATTAGCAGCAGAACATGTTAATTGAGACACTTTAAATAATTTTCTAGCAGGTGGGATGGATTTATTCTCCCGTGTTCTATCACACAGACTGTGGCCTCAATTTGCTAATATACTCCAAATAGCACGGAGATTAAGTTGCAATAATATAACTGGTGATAGCTGTCACAGAGAATAGAGTCTAGCCAGGTGAATAAATGTACTGTGACAGTGTGCTTGAGATGTTAGGCCCCAGCTCAAGTCTGGGTTCGTGCCCGGTATGCAAAGGCCAATAAAGATACCAGGGGTGAAAGTATAAAAAAGATTTATTGCTAGCAATAAAAGGTGCAAGCAGAATAATTTCACAAGACAAGCACACACATATTCAATACTGAGCCCCTTATATACAAGAGGTTGAATCTTCATAAGCATCCTTGTTTGCTAATTGGTTATAAAGGAGTGACGCAAGGAGTTCTTTACTGAGCATGTCTCTATACCTGTGTTTTAGCTATGTATCTCATTAACATACATATATGTTTCATTAGCATATATCTTCCCCGCCTCGGGGTGTGATTTTCAGTATTATAATGAGCTCTTTGTTCCAGTACCTCTGATTCTGTTTTTTGTTTTCAAGCTTCCTCTGTCTAAGACTGTCTGCTCCTTATCATTGCAGATGGGCATTCGACACATAACATTCACTTTTGCTTAGGCTTTGCATAGTAGTTTCTAGGTCAAACCTTACGAAGACATTAATAGAATTGAAGTCAAGACATATTTGGCCTGGACCAGTGTTGGTATGGAAAAAAAAAATCAGTGAAGAACTGAAAGATTCTGTTTAACAGAACATGTCTGTCATCCATTTGCAGCTTGTAGCAGATCTGAATTACTGGGCACGTCTACACATGCATTAATGCACCATTGCTACTGTGCCTTAAGTTTAGTACCCCTGAAGTACTACGTAAGTGTGCAGTAGCTGTCACTAATGAACAGCAGCAACAGCCCATGGTATTCTTAAGATACTTAGTGTGCAGTAAACTAATTCTACTGTACATTAGCACAGTTTTTGTCGTGACACAATAATGCAGAGTAGAATGTGTCTACTGTGCATTAAGCGTCTTGAGTAGACAAACCCACTGCATTTGAAAAGGAGCTCTCATCTGTGCAGGAGACATTTCAGAATCTGTCTTTTGAGGGAAGATGCTTGTGCTTCCATGGTGCCAGTTAATTATAGCAGTGAGGGGAGCACAGAAGTGAAAGAAGGAATAAATTGGTACTGGTTGTGGAGAGAGAGGCTAGTTTCAGGAGATTTCTCTTAAGTTCTCTGCAAAGCAAAGGGAGGTAGCACCTGTACAGTACAGCACCTGGTAGACTACACTGATTAAAATAATACATGTGGGAGTATTTTCCCATTGATGGCACTAAGATACCTCTATTAGTCTTCTTTGATGTGTCAGCAGATGGTTAAAACATGAAGCAGCCACCCTTTGTTCCCTGCATGCCCTGGAATACTTCCTACTGGGAAATTACAACACACCCATTTCTGGAAAACCACATGAAACATAATTGTGTCCATGCAATCCTTCAGGAAAAGCAAACAAGGTAGCAGCACCACTTCCAGAGGGAAAGGCCTATAATCAATATGTTTTAGACTGTGCATCCTTTGCCCCTTAAGACTCCTCTCTTTCCTCAAAACTCTAAAAACAGAGGTGGCATTTGTCGTGTGCACTGAAAAGACAGAGATGAGCTATTTCAGAGTGTAGGCAGAAGACAGATTCTAAGCCATGACCCATTCATGGAGAGCAATCTACCAGCACCACACCAGAGCCCACCATTTGGGTTCTACTCTGTTGATCCCAGCTTGCTCTTTCATAAGGACAGTGAAGGAGACTCTTTGACCTCAGGATTGTTCTGCTTCCCTAGGCCAAATCTCAAATTCCAGCATCGCACCCAGGGATAGGGGTCTACCGCACTCGAAGTGGCTGGCCAATTTCACAGGTAGATCCTAAGGCTGGCCTTCATTTTCATGGGCTGAGCACTGGCAGGGTGCCCAGACACCCCTGATTGGCCAAGGGGCCACAACAGTCTGGCCCCTCCCCACAGATTGCCACATGGCTCAAAATCATGACTTAATTACCTTGATTAAGCCCAGAGAAGCCATTAATCCCCGTGTTATTAAGCATGGGTTAATCGCTTCCCATTTTAATCAGGGCAATTAAGCTGCAGTTTCGGGCCATCCCCAAATGGCAGGCTCTGCACTGTTGGCAGGCTTGCTGAAAAAACAAACAAACAAAAAAACCCACCTTACCAGGAAGCGGAGAAAAGCATGCAGGAAAATCCTGCAGTGTTGGAGCAAGGGGGAAGGCAGAGGGAAGGCCAGGGTTCGGGGCAGAGCAGAGGGGACCTGGCCTGGCCCAGCTCACCTTACCCTCCCCCTCCACTTTCTCCCCCTGCCCAAGACTGCAGGGATTCCCATGTGCTTTTCTCTGCTTGCCAGTAAGTTTATTTCATTTTATTTATTTATTTTTTTGCAGCAAGCCCACCAAAAGTACAGAGCCTGCACGAAATCACTGTTTCCACGAAAAATGCACAATCGCAGTTTTGGTAGGTCCCTACTCACAAAGCAGCAGAATGCTTGTGAAAGACATTTAACTTTAAACTTGTCTAGTATGGGTCAGAGAAGAAGTAGATGCTGGGAGTTTCTAAAAGGTCACCATCAGGGCTCATCCAGTTTGGGCTTAGTTATGTCTGACAGAACTGGGCATTAGTTTGCCTGAAAGCAAGTCTACTCAAAAACTTATTTGAAACAAATGTAAATTGTTTGGAACTCTCTGGCATGTGTATCCAGTGTCCAATATGGACTTTTAGACAGCACATTTCTCCAGTACAGATAAGACTAGCTTTACCTTAGAACAAGACAGGGCCTATTAGAAATAATGTATGTGCACAGACCGTAATCAAATGTATCACTGAACTAAAATAAGAGGATGTCAGCCATAATTGGCCCAACCCAAAGGCACTGCTGAGACTCACATGACTGCATGGTATGCATCATTCAGCTCTGGCAAGAGGGTTTAATGGAAAGTTGCAGTGTGTTGCTGACAAAATTGGTCTGTCTCCCTACTTTTCCCTGCTCTTTTGTTTGCAGCAATTTATTTTTAAGCATCTTGCAACTGTCAAGCAGGAAAATGGGAGATTGATACAGAAGGAAATGAAAGCAATTTGGGGGGCCCCAGCTTGTGTCACTCTTCTCCAAATACTTCAATGACTAACAGGCATGGTGAGGAAATCTATCAGCCCTGCCTCCCTGCATGAATCTGTCTCCTCCCTATCTCACATAATAGCTGGTTTTTAAGCAGCTGCTGCCTCCTCAACCTTCTTGCTCCAAGCCTCACAGGAGAGAGACAGCATCCAGAAACTCAGCAGCACCACCACATTGTCTTCAGAGCTAGTTTCCTCTGAGGACACCTAGCAGACTTCTAGCTGTTCAGAAGGACAAAGTACTCTGTTACTTGGGCTTAAACAGGAGTCTATATTCCAGGTATGTGCATAGCAAACCATCCTACTCGCATATGTTGAAATTCAGTGGTTGCTCCACCTGTGAGACAGGTTGAATGAGGGTGATCTGAAATGAATAAGGGAGGCTTTAAAATATCCTCTTAAGAATGCCCAAAATACAACAATGAAAATCATCACTTCAGAGAAAGTGTTTTATTTTGGTTGCTGGAAGTAGTGCCATAGGGACAGGTTGGGCCACGTAAGAGACCATCCTGGAATTGTCATTCCGTGACAAGGGCTGAAATTTCATTTTGCATTATTGTGTGTGGATAGGTGGGGACCTAGATCTCAATGTCCCCTGAAATCTCAGCAGTTTTCCCATAGGGTTTGCACCCAGATCAAGGGTAGAAAGTGGTCCTGGTTTAGTACTGACACTTTTTTTTTTTTTTTTTAATATCTCTATCCCTAAGCAGTTTCTCCATAGCCAGCATCACCACTGGAAAGTCAGATTTCGTGAGGAGCACAGCTATTTCTGCCCCTTGTTTCTCTCTTCTTTCCTTGTCTTGCCTGTGAATGTCCTCTGTTCCTCCTGCCTCTGCATTTTTCTTCTGATGGCACTTCTCATTTCTTTCCCAACCCCAAAAAATTTATTCCAAAAACTAGTAAACACCAGAATAAATGGCCAAGGGAAGTAGTGGGTTCCCTATCAGTTCAAGCCATTAACCCAAGGTTGGATGGCTTTCTGAGATGGCTGTTGCAGTTCAACCACAAGTCTATAGCCAGGAATTACTGGGCAGTATTTTATGGTCTGTGGCATGCAAGAAGTCAGATGAAATTATCATAATAGTATATTCTAGCATTAAAATCCATAACCACTTATTCTCTTCTACTAAAGAGGTTCTGTCCACTAAACTCATCAACAATGAAAACACTTAATGCTGGAACATAGTATGTTGTATTTGGTCTGATGAAATAACACATAAATGGGATTAATGAAGTATGTCCTACCTCTCTAGGTCATTGTTCCAAGTTGTCTACAAAAGGTAAAGTGCTTTGAGATTTTTCTGAGGCCTAGGAGAACAGATGGGCATTATTATCATCACCATTGTGTGTTCAAAGTTTCTATCATAAGGATTTGGGAAGAAAATGTACTGCAAATGAAAATTCGTGTTCTGTAAAATTTAATCATGCCATTGGGTCAAAAAAGCGTCAAGAAGGCCGTGTCCAGCCTGCAGCCCAAATGGTTTATCTCAGGATTTTTTATAACATAAATCAAACTGTTTAAAGGCTGATGGTTCAAATCATAGGGGGCACGTGGAGTGGGATAAGTGCCCCCCCAAGATTGGCCCTCGCTGGCCAGGGAGTGGGGAGCACCAGCTGGTTGCCCCCCCTGCTCCCCCTCCGGAGAAGCACCAGCAGCACTTCCAGTTTTGCTGTCGGCACTTGCAGGGCTGGGGATCAGCTGCTGGGGGACCCCCCCACCTTGGTTGGCAAATGGCCACTGGGGGACCCCCCAGAGTCAGGAGGCACCTGGTTCAAATACCGTAGTACAGCGACCGGTAGCCCCAGGGAGCACGGAGCAGCAGCACCAGCAACAGTACTGGTGACAGGCAGTACAAAATGCCCCCGACTTAACAACTAGGAACTGGTCGTCAGACTTTTATAGAGATTCTGTTTTTCCCCAATTGGCTTCTGCTCCAATTCTAATTTTGTGCCTTTTCCTATATCGCTTTTGTGCCACCATTCTGTGATAAGAAAGCAGGTGGGACTATATGCATAGAGAAGTAGGATGTGGGGAGGTGTGGTGGATAATACTGGCACGAAGACAGAATGGAATGAAGTAGTAGAGCAGGGGTTCTCAACGTATATGTGCCCAAGGCACATTCAAATTTAAAAGAAAAAGCAGTGGGCGCCAATATAAATATTAAAGTTTAGAATTTAGAGCAATCTCATTATCTCATCCATTTCTTAAAATTGCATTAGATCTGCAACTTCAAAATGCAGCTTCCCTTTTCTTACAGGGATATTAAAAACTTACCTTTTATAATTCTGGATGGAGCATGCACTCAAGAGAAAAAAAAAACTTTGAAGTCAGAGATGTGGTTGACATGGAACACTTTGAACACTCGGACTCAGTTTCATTTTGGTGGCCATTGCAAACAACCTGTGAAAAAAAAGTTTGAAGTGTTGCTATTCTGAGTCCAGTCAGCATTGACAATATTTTTTGTTGGAATAATGATTTTTGCATATCATGAAAATGCATGCAGGCACCTGAATAAGCCTGGGGGGGAAGCACCATGGCAACTGCAGGTATCTCATTGGGAACCACTGTAGTAGAGGATAGTAGATATTCCAGATTCTAGCATTGCCATACCAGGCCAGGCAGAATGAGATGGTGTGTAGGATGAATATTTTATGAGCAGTCTTCTGACAGAACAGGATCTTATCAAAAACTTTCGTGCTGGTCAGGTGAGATTTGACTTGGCATCTTAGGGAGCCTGAATGAGAAGGAACTAGCTTAAAATTATCTAGTGAAGGCTGAGGGACCAAAAGTGAAAAGGAATGCGTTATTTCACATCTCTATTATAAGGTTGCAGTTAACTCTCAGTAAAGACTTCCTGGGTGAAGAACAATTCCAAGAGCTCCGAGTGTGGGGTTAAGACTCCAGAAATTACCCTCTCAGAGGACAGGGGAGTTTGACTATCTTTAGGGAAGCCAGTGACCAACAAGTAAAGCAACATCTTATACCATAAGCGTCTCATTAGAACAGGAATTGTGTTAATGATGTAACCTGGGCAGTACTCCAAGATGTACCCCCTCCCCAACTGAAGGGATCAGAGCAGGTGCACAAGCGCTGTGGGAGGTGTAGGGACCCTCCTTCCCCTATAGAGCAAAGCCAGATCACCAATGGGGACTTTACTGTTTTCTCATTAAAAGGTATGTAGTTGTGGGAACATAACATGTATAAACCAGGGGGTATAGGGGACACTACAATGCCCTGAGGGGGTGTGATTCAATAAAGGTTAGGGATTTACATTCATTGACATATCCAGTTGACAAAAGACAGGGTTAACAAAATATAAAATACAAACAGCACAACAAACAATACTGGTTGGTGAAATGTAAAATGCACCAAATACAAAATGTCAAATAACAAGATATAAAGCACAGGTACCTGGAGGGGAAAAATAAATGACCCCTTTCTACTGCAACAAGAGTTTCTTCCTGTTACTTTACTCACCCTTTCCCTATCACACTTTACTTGACCCAACTGGGACGTTAACTCAGATCTCCTACGTGGCAGACAGAAATGCTATCACACAGCCACTAGTGTTAGTACTACCCCAGCTGTTAAGGGTTTTGATTTTCTAGGAGCCCCTGCCTCATATTAAGCTTCCCAGCCTCTTGCTGGAGGAGCTGGAAGCAGAGCTGGGAACCTTTTGGGTCAGCTTCTTGTTGGAGCAGGGAACCTCTCCTGCTGGCCACAGCCTCTTGTAGGGGGATCCTGGAGCCCAGCAGGGAGCCTCTCCTGCCAGCAGCACACCACATTGCTGAGGGTTCAAATGCTCCCTGCAGGTCCCACTCCTTCAGGTTCTTCTGGGGCAACTGCTCCTGCCCCGCTGGCCCAGCTCTTTGAAACTCCTTCTTCGTCATTCTTTACAGGTCTCCTCCGAGTCAGCCGTGTTGCCCCTTTTATCCCCCTCCAGGTGACCCAAGGGGCCAATCAGGGGACATGAAGGGCAAGTCTCTGGGGCCTGATTAGCAAGGGAAGGGAATCCCAAGCCCTCCAATCATCTTTTACCCTTTCAAAACCTGTGGGCCAAATCATTACCAGCTAGCCCGTCACAATGAAAAGAGAAAATATGTAAACAAAAAGAACATGTTTTGTGAACGTATGTTTTGTGAATGTTGAGCTTTGCTCAACAGGCTAACTTGCTGCTTGAACTCGGGCAGAAAACAACAGGGAGTAGTATTCTCCCAAGCCCTACCAATGAGCCAGCTTCCAACCACACAAGGGGCCAAAATGATGGGGCTCTGTGCCCCAATTACCCATGTGCTCCCTTCAATACTGTGTGATGTGGCAGAATGTAAGTGGAATGGACTGGGAGAAGACATGGAGTAGCCTAGAAATAAAGGACTCCCCCCCAACCCTTCCAAAACCAGTGAGGTTAATTAACCATGCAAGATTGTGGTACACTCTCCATCACTTGCAGGCTTTAAGTTAAAACGGATTCTCTCTCTCAAAAGACATGCTACAGATCAAACAAGAAATACTGAATAGATGCAGAAGTTTCTCGTGAAGGTTCTTCGGGTGAGATACACAAGCATATTTAGTGTACACTTGATCTGAGCCTTCAAGGAGGCCAAGAAGCGATACTCGTACTCTAAATACGTACGAACGCATATCCCCAAAAACCTGAATGGCAAAGTCAAGCAGTTAGGTATTAGAAAATGCCAGAATTAAGGAAGCCTGTGCAATCTTAATTTAGTTCCTTATCAATATGCATTATGACATTGTATAATTAAAAACAAACCCACAGTTTCTCTCTCCACAAAATCCCTGCCTTATTCAGTTCTCATTATGGATTGTCCTCTGGGGATGGATTGGGACCATGTAGAGAAAGGGGCTATTATCTGTAACTTCCTCCCATATTTCTAGCAGAAATTGAAAGGTGTGTTATGAATGAAGTAAGGGATTTCAGGAAGAAATAGGATGGCCTTGTGCTGAAAACAGCCAGTGCTGCTTTGTAGAATTGCTAGATGCTTTTGACCTTAATCTTAGTATCTCTGTTCCCCATCTGAAAAATAGGGTTGTTGCACCACCTGATTTTACATAGATATTTTTTAAATAAATATTTCTGAGGCACTCAGACAGTGTAGCTGCAAGTATCCCAGAAAATCTCCCTTTTCATCAAACTCTTTGTACCAGTCTGATCCCATTACTGTTTCTACCTCACCCAAACCAGTTCTCCTTGTTTGTGTTTGAATCAGGGCAGATTCTTCTTCATGCAGCCTGGGAATCAGCATGGTGAACCTTGAAAACACAGGAAAGATAACTCTCCTGCTGCCAGTTTCAGGGCCACAGCAGCCAGGACCAATTACAGTTAAAGCTCTGCTCGGTCCTTGCACAGAGGATGATATGGGCTACTGGAATCTTCAGCATTGGTGACATGTAGGGGGTGCACATGCACCTCCTGAGCCTGGCGGTGCACCCCTTACAAAAAGGCACCACCGACACTGTCCGCAGCACCTGTGGGCGGTCGCTGCTCACCACCCCTCCCCCCCCCCGCCAACACTACTGGTGGCATCTGCGGGTGGTCCGTGATCACTGCTGGTTGCTGCTGACTGCCAGCGGCATCTGTGGGTAGTCGCTGACCCCAGGTTGGCGCTCGCCGTCCCCCCTCCCCCCTCCCCCACCAGCATTGCCGTGGCTGCCTGCAGCAGCTCCACATTTACCACTGCCATGCTCCTGCTGCCTACACCACTGCTGCCTGCTAGAGCTTGCCCTGCCCCCCCAGCTGCTGGGGGCATGTGGCATTCATGATCTTCAGGGAACATAGCTGCCAGGATTGCCAGCTGTCAGTAAATGTATTAACTGTAAGTTAAAAAAAAACAACAAAAACAAAAAACCACACCAGGCTAAAGGTGGCTATTAGTGAAGTCTAATAAAACAAAAAACCTTTTGCTGTCTGTAAAAACCCCAAGCAGCTGCAGCTTGATTGAAGCTCTGGCAGGCAGAGAACAATAGTGCCACCTGGTGTTCAAGTAGGAGCACCACACCCTACAGGGAGCATTCTCTTAGCTACATGCTGCTGCAGCATCCCAAGCTGCCTGTAGAACAGCTGGGTCACAGGTAGGCTTCTTTGGGGGTCTGTACTAGAATGGAGGAACTGGAACTGGTCTGAGCGGGGAGGGTGCTGATGTGGGCACTATGGTGCACAGTGCAGTCAGGGGCAGTAAGGTATAGGGATGAGTAGCAGGGCCCTAGCCTCTGCTGCAGCCAGGCTAATAGATAACACCCTGAGGCCACCGGGGCTTGTCAGAAATGCAAAACAAACAAAGAAAGTTAAACAAATAAACTAGCACTTAGCGGTCTTCCAGCAGGTCCTACCAGACTTCCCCTTCTGGCCACCTCTTCTCTTTCAGAAGCTTTGCAGAGCCTATGGGCTTGTACAAACATACAGGCTACTCCTGGCAGTAGTCTAACCCCAAGCCCCAGATAGCCTGCTCCCAGTCAGGTACAGCACCTTGAGGCTGTTTGTCTTTTATTCTTCTTCTTGCTGGTGCTGACCTATGTGGCTAACGCTTCCTCAGTCACCACACCTGTGACAGCTCCCGTGCTGACTCACTGAATCCCTAGACCTGGCTCCCCAGCCTTTGGTGAGTCCTTCCAGGCCTGGAGTGGGCATGAGGAGGTGCTTCCAGGGTGTGGGGTTGTTCAGATGCTCCCACACCCCTAATAACAAGGCCCTGCCCTGTTACACAGCCCTGGTAGCCATTGAATTTTAGCAACTCTCTAGCATTCAATAAATTTCAGGTGCCTGCCTCAGAGCATGATGATAGGAGAACGTTCCCATGAAATGATGTCCAGGGGTGTTTCGGAAACAAATGGCAATTACAAAATGAAACCATTTTTGTGCAGCATTCATTTACTGGACCATATCACTTGCCTACAACAGCACAAACCACGGGTGCATCAATAGTGCCCCACCAGTGTTCCCTGTTACTGTGTAGTTTCCCAGTTTTTCACAGATATACATGGGCAGCCAATTTACTGTTAGTTTCTGAAACACCCTCATAAGTATTTTAACAGGGTCTAAGCAATACATTTTATTCTAATCCTGTTCTGGGAAAATGTTGAACCTGTTTTGCTGAAACTTTAAAAAGAAATCAGCCTGAGGCAAATACCTAGGCTGGGAAGTTTCAGCCCAGGTTAAACACTGACAAAGATACAGTAATGAAAAACAGATCTTATGGTATCAGACAGCCTTTAATAGAGGTGGTGCTATCAGAGCTGTTCATAATATTTTGGAAATACCTTTTCCTCCAATGTAGAGCTCAAATTTGCCTCTACAGTTGCTCAGATATCTGAAATAAGGCTAGTGTTGCCTTCTGCCCCTCATAGACCTCCACCCATGTGCTTTCTGATTTGTAGTCCATTTCGTCTGAGCTTGAACAATGGCAAAAATTTGACAGAAAGACCAACCTAATGCTTGTCTGCTCGTAAAAATTGTTACTAGCCGTTACATGACTTTCTGACTGGTTCACCATCACACCAACACCCTGAGTTGTCATATTTCCATTCTTCTCTCACACCAGTATCCAGTAGAGATAATTTTCCTAGGTGTTAATGGCCTTAGACAGGGGTAAAATAGATGCAAGATCAGAATCAAGCTCTAATTATAATTTTGCTTTCTGTTACTGCCCCTTCTTGCGTACTGACCTACTACTGGTTGAGGATCACTCCCATTCTAGAACACTACTTTCAAGTTTTGATTTCTATATGAAGATGCGGCATGTTAAAATTACTTGTAAATGGTGTATTTGGTAGCCATATTGGTCTGAGACAAAAATAAATGCAAAAATCAAGAATTCTTGGTTCAGAGAGGATACCTTTTATTAGACCAACTAAGAAATCACAAAAAAAAAATCTTTTCCCCTGAGCCTGGTGAAGGGTGTATGAGCCCGAAAGCTTGTAGAAAAAGATTTTTTTTTTTCAATTTCCTGGTTGGTCTAATAAGGTATCCTCTCTAAACCAAGAGTTCTGGATTTTTGCATTTGTAAATGGCGTAGCATTACTCAATGCAGTGCAGTAAATTAACTTTTCATTTAATTTTGTGTTAATAGTTTAATCTCTCTCATTTTTTTCTTTTTCTTTCTGCTTTAGTTTTCCAAATGGTTGAACGAGTTCCACCTTTCCTATATGATGTCGGAGAAAGAACTGAATACAAGCCTCTTGGACATGAAGAGCAAGTTGAACACATCAACGCTTATATCTGCAGACCATCTTTCAACACAGACAAAGCTGTGATTGTGATTCATGATATTCTAGGATGGCAGTTCCCAGATACAAGATATATGGTTGATCTGGTTGCAGCTCAGGGATATTTGTAAGCCATCATCCTTATTTTTTTCTTCTTAAAGAAATACTCTCATGTTTACTAGGCCCAAATTTTGACCTGCTCTGGGCATGTCTACACATGCAATTAATGCAACTGAATGTAGCCCAGGTGTACACGGGTTTGTACTTCCCTCTCCAACTGATGGAATTATTGGCAGGGCAGCGTGCTGTACAGGGACACAACAGCCCAGTGGCCGCCTCCGTCCCCTATAGAGTCAGGTCCAGTCAATCAATTACTTAACTATATACATATTTATTATCACAACAAAAGCATTGAATGGTAAGGACATAGATTATATATATATGTACAAATTTACAAACCAATAAACCCTATAATATATTTATATATATATACACACACCCAGTTATAATTTAAAGTACAGATGGACAATAGAACAAATCAGACCAAAGGATATTGATTGGGCAACCTTATAACTCTATTCATATACAAACTATTAGTTCAGATTATTCACATAAACTGTAAGGCATAATCTACAAATATAATTAGCAGTCCTTAGACTACCTAGGTGCCCTCCAGGGCAGGGGCCTCACTCTCAAGGTACCACTACAGGAAAGGAGGTTGGGGGAAAGAAAAAGGAGAGGAAGACCCCAAAGACTCCTAAGCTCCCCCGCTATGACCCAGGAATGGCCCACGTGGTGCCCCTTTGCTGTCCAGGGTAACTTACTACTCCATAGTCCCAGAGGGTTACCTCTTGTTCTCCAAGTCAAGCTCTGTACCCCACTGGGTTTTCCTGCTGCCGTCCTGGCTTAGGGCCACATGCACAGCTGCGTGTAGTAGGCGCTTTGTCTTGTGCTAGGGGTTGGAGGCCAGGACAGCCTTGTGCAGCACTGGGGCTCGGTCTGTTCCCAGACCCTCTGGGCAGCATTGTCTGCACTGAGCTGCTGTCCCATGTCAGCAGCTGTTGACCCAAGCCACCTCAAGCGGCTCCCAGGGTCTCTCACTCTCCATGCAGCACCTCCTGCACCGAGCTCCCAACCTCATTCTGGGGGTTGAGGAGCTGAGTCGCCCCAGGGGCTCCAAAGATCCTGCTCTGTGCACTAGCCTGTGCACTGTGTCTCTGGCCACACACCAGAGGTTGCAGATCCAAGCCACCTCATGCAGCTCCCAGGGTCTGGATGTTGTACACTGTGTTGCGCACCGAGAACCTAACCACTGGAGCCATGCCATGCTTCCCACTGATAGAAGTCTTCAGGGGCTCTTCCTGGGCTACTGCTTTGCCCTGCTGAGCAGCTCTCCTCAGATCTTCTAAGCCCTGTTCTTTTCTCTTCTCTGACCCCGGCGCATCTGCCCTTCGTGCTGGGCACTCAGCTCTTTTTATATGCTCCAGGGCTCTGCCCCTGAAGTCTTCCGGACCTGACAGTTTGCAGTCTATAATCAGGTCTGGGAGAGCTCTTCTCCCCCTCCCCTAAGGAAAGGGGTGTGATGTTATTTCTCTTGCTGCCTCCTGATTGGTGGATAGGCTCCACCATCAAAACAGCAGGATCTCAAGCCTGGGGTTCAACCTAAACTCTGAAAGGTAAGCCTGCTACATGAATATACTCTGGCTCAATTTGAGCTGAAGTAAACTAATCCTTATGACACCATCTACACATGCACTTAAGCACAGTAATTTACTACGCTGCTGGATACCACTTGTATCTGACAGGACTATCAGGCAGCACGGGAAATTAGTCTACTGTGCCTTAACTGCTGTGCACATGTAGATGGGGGCGCTTTACTGAGCAGCAAATTAGTCTGCTGCATAGTAAAACATCTGACGTAGACGTGCCCATGAGCAGCTCTGTAATTTTAATCTGAAGAAAAATAATAAGACAACCAAAAATGGAATTAATCTGTGAGACACCAGTGCACAGACGTCTCTTCAAGAGACTACTTCAGCTTACAGAACCAAATAGCTGCACTGACAGAGTTCTTAATTGTTTAAAAGTGCAGTGCATTGACAAAAACCCCATCAAAAGACTATTCTGGTGGTCTCCTGTTAGTGGGTGATTTAAAAATATATATCAACTTTTTACATTGAAATTAAATCTAAAAAAATGAATATGCATATATTTTTATAATGTTAAGTTATACTTACTTTTTAAACAAATGCTGTTTGAGTCTAACCTACATAATATTCGCTTTATCTTTTACCAGAAAAGATGTGTGTATGTGCATCTGTAGCTAAAGTTTCTTTAAAGTACACTTGTCTTTTCATCTGATTTGCCTAAAGTGTTGCAATATCCATTTTCTACTTTTTTTACAGAAAGATATTTTTTAGCCCCTGGCTACTAAAGCAGGATGAATGTAACGATTTAGGCTAAGGACAGACATTACACATAAACTGGTTTAAGTAATCAGAAACTGGTTTAATCCAGTAACAGAACAGGCATTCAGTGTACATAAACCTGTTTGAAAATGGCTGAAACTGGTTTGAGATAAACTTGGTTGAATGTAGTATCAGACTTAACTGATTTGGGTCAAACCGGTTTATGCAATGTCTGTCCCAGACCCCTTCCTGGTTTAAGTTAAACCAGAGTCCCCCAGCATGCTCTCTGGGCTGGGCTAGGCAATCTACTCAAGAGAGCTGGGCTCTGCTCCCTCACTGGAGCTTCAGCAGAGACTTGTAGGCACAGCAGCATCTGTCTGGCTTCCTCCTGCTCCATGCCCCGCCCTCACTGTTCCCATAGCACAGATGTAGCCAGCATGTGGTATGCTAGCTAATGCTTAGAGGTGTCTGTGTAAGGCAGACAGGACAAAGGCAGGCAGGACAGTGTCTGCTTAGGGCTTTTTGGAGCTAATCAACAGGTCAGCTGGTAATGTCCCTCCATTCCTTCCTTGGAAAAAGTTGTTTAAGAAGAGCTTGAACTAATGAGAGAGGCTTTGTTTTCTGATGGGGTGATAAATGCTGATAATAGAGCTGAAAAATGTTCTGTTATCAATAAGGGGGGAGAACCCCTCCCAAATCAGAGCATCCTGCCAGGGCCTGGCCATGCTCCTCCCTCCCCGCCCCCCAGCTCAGCACTTTGGAAGGGATGTGGATGGCTGTTGTAGCTTCTAACCCTTGGCTTCTCACTGGAGCCACTACAGGCATGTGCCTGAATTTCCTCAATCCAGAAGGGATGTCTGCACAGTTACGGTTTAGCCTAGCCAAGTTAGACTAACCTGCAAAGATTGAATCAATTCAGGCTCAAGCTTTTTGAATGTCTGTCCCTAACCTTAGAGATTGTTTATTTTGCCACCACGTAGGTAACAAGTATGGGGCAAAAAATAGGTGCATGACTGTCTAGGTATATGTAAACCTTCTTCACTGCCATTGCACAGATGCATGTCAGGCCATGCCTCTCTTGGTCTGCTATCTGGTACCATGTAAACCAGTACAGTCTGTTCCATGGTCAGGTTGTCAGTGATGAAACTGATGCCTCTACCTGGGCTTGCGTGGGTGAAGAGGGTCTGTGGACACCCAGCAGGACTGAAAACAAGACTTGTTAAAGAGCAAATGAGCTCCCTACAAGCCAACAGCCATCTGTATGTGGAAAGGAGATGGGCGCCACCCAGTCACTCTGCCCAAAGAATCATCAGTGATGCAAAGCAACTTAACTAGGGTTGTTATAACATGTAAGGTGTCCCAACGGTTGCAGCGACCTTAGGACTGACTTGACTTGATTGCACAGATGCACACAAGCTGAATCAATTTTGTTTTGTGCAGAGCCATTTGCCCAGACTTCTTCAAAGGACAACCTTGGACAACTACTGATCATTGGGCTGACTTTGCTGACTGGTTGAAAAAGCATGATCCTACAAAAGTGGACAGGTAAGATATATATTTATCCTGGAGTTTTAAAAGTTTCAGGAGCACTGAAACTTAAAGCTGTGGAATTAGTATAGTAAATAATGAGAATGATGTGCCTGTGAGATTTTCAGAAAGGCTCTAATGGGAGTACAAGGTGGCCATATGCATAGAGAGGAGGGCGCATGTATTGTTGGCATACTGGAGAAAGTCAAGGGTACTGCTTATCAGGGAAGAAGACTGAGAGGAAAGGATTGAAAAGGGTTCCAGAAGAGACAGACAAGAATCTCCTATAACAAAGTGTTTTGTCTTGTGCAAAACTACAAGGCTAAGAAAGGAAACTTACAGAAATAGAGAAAAATTAAGAGTGAGGAGAGATGCATGTAGTTCCATTTCAATTTCAATTTTAAAATGACCTGAAAGATGCTCATTTTCTAACCTTCCTGCTCACTAATTAATTACCCACTGGTCAGCTAAAAAGCAATTCTGCTGCCTAGAGGTTTGTATCCCCAGCAATGCACAATTGTTTTTTGTGGGCAGAATGTGGAAACTGAGCTCTCCCACATGGAAATATTGGGAGTGGGGTTGAGCAGCTCAGGCTATGTGGTGCAACCATTAGAACATGAAGTAGACTCAGCAGACACCTTTAGAGAGGGGATTGGGATACGTGCTCTCTGGCACTTTCCTATGAGTAGTCGTTGCAGCCATAGGCAGATCCAGGATTTTTAAAGTTGGGGGATGTGGTAGTAGTGACCAGCACTGCAGGGGTGGTTGTAGCCCCTGTTCCCAGCCTTCTGTCCACTTAGGTGGAGAGGCTGGACCATGGAAACAGCAGCCAGGGACATTTTTTAGGTCACTGAAGCAAGGAAGAATTCATCTGCCTGCTTTCAGCACCTCCTTCCTTCCCATCCATGCTAAATGGCACTTTCTCGCCCCTCCCATTCCACCACTTGCCTTCTCTCTCTTCCACTTGCCCTCTCCACTTGCTAAGCATCAGCTCTGCAGAAAAGGACCTGGGGATTACAGTGGACAATAAGCTGGATATAAGCCAGCAGTGTGTCCTTGTTGCCAAGAAGGCTAGTGGCATACTGGGCTGTACTACTGCAGTAGTAGGAGCATTGCCAGCAGACTGAAGGAAGTGATTATTCCCCTCTATTCAGCACTGGTGAGGCCACATCTGGAGTACTGTGTCCAGTTTTGGGCCCCTCCTTATAGAAAGGATGTGGACAAGTTGGAGAGAATCCAGTGGAAGGTGACAAAAATAGTTCAGGGGCTAGGGCATGTGACTTCTGGGGAGAAGCTGAGGGAACTGGGCTTATTTAGTCTGGAGAAGAGAAGACTGAGGGGAATTTGATAGAAGTCTTCAACTCCCTGAAGGGTGATTCCGAAGAGGATGGAGCTAGACTGTTCTCAATGGTGACAGATGACAGAGCAAGAAGCAAAGTTCTCAAGTTGCAGCAACAGAGATTTCAGACGGATATTAGAAAAAATTCTCACCAGGAGGTTGGCGAAGCACTGGACTAGGTTACCTAGAGAGGTGGTGGAATCTCCATCCTCGGAGGTTTTTAAGGCCTGACTCAACAGAGCCCTGACTGGAATGATCTAGTTGGGGATGGTCCTGCTTTGAGTAGGGGGGGGTTGGACTAGATGACCTTCTGAGGTCCCTTCTAACCCTAATTTTCTATGATTTATACCTCTGAGCACACTGCTGCTGTCTTGGCCACTCCTGCCCCACTCTGGCTGGGGCTGTGGGGAGTGGCTCTGTGGGGAGCTGGACTCAACAGGGGTGGCAGTGGGCGGGTTCCCTCTCCCTGCACTTCTCTGGGGCTGTTGGGGAACAGCCAAGGGGACTGGACAGGTAGTAGGAACCTGGTCACTGCCATCACTGCTACCCAGATGAGCCTGGCTTACTACACAGCCTGGCTAGTGGGGCAGGAGCATCCCTGAAACACTCCGTTGCCCAGACAGTCGCAGCAACATGCAGGGGATGAGAGGGAAGGGGACATTCTGCTTACCACTGGTTTGTGAGGGCAGCATATAGCCCCTACCTATAGAACAGACGAAAGCATCATTTTCTCCTCTTGGGTGAGATTTCGACCTCATCTCTCTTATCTGATTTTTGCACACTCAACTGTTGCCTTTGTGACCTTACTACAGAGCACTGCCTACTTCTCAGCGTCCACCAGGTTTCTCCATTGGGGTCTCATAGTGTTCTTACCATCTACTACCTCTGTCCATAGACACTGATGCTGGGTTTGATTTTCTTCAGATTCATGATGAATGTGGCAAACATCTCCCCAAGCAAGTCCTTCAGGAGCTTGCTTAACCTTTCTATCACCAGTTGTCTGCCCATCTCTTACAACACTTGCTTCCTCTAATTGATAACAGGATTGCTCTTGAACAACTCCACAGCAAAAATTTGCAGATTCACCCTAGATGTGATTCAAGAGCATTCTTCTTCAGGCAGGGGAGCACTGATGATTCCGTTGCTGCCAGCCGGGCCAACCTTCAGGGACTAGACAGCCTGTCTCACATATATCTCATGTCTTCCGTGCTTCCCTGACCAACATTCCAACACTGTGTGCGCACACATTAGTGCGTTAGTTTCTCACCATGGTGTGCTTGCACTTGATCCCTGAAGGGATTTTTTTAAGGCACTTTCTACAGTTCTTTTCTAAGATTTATAAAATAGTGCTTTGGGGAAGACATCTAACAGCTTGGACAGATGTAATGGTTACAGCACTATAAACAACTTAAAAGTACTACAAAAATTAAGGAGGAAGATGACTTACAGTTCACTAGCACTACAAATTGACCCAAACCATATGAAAAAAGACCCTGGATGAAACAAGGACAACTGTGAAGTGAAATTTATGTAAGGAGTGACAGGTGTATGTGGATGCTACTGAAGCACTGCAAATTAAAAGCACTTCAGAAAAGGTAGAATTTGAAGTGTGTGCGCATTTCTGATTAAACCATTTTAACCAACAAATAAAATATATGGATGGTTACCTGTAGTCCATAGTCTGCTTGAGCTGAGTCAAAACACCGGCATTTTTTCAGGGTCCTTCAAGAAAGCATGACACTCCAAGAAACAGGTAAGTCAGAGAGACACCCAATTACTCTAAAATCAGGTTGTGGGCCACAAAGTACCTCCACAAACCTTTAACAATGGCCTGTTCTCTACTTCTTGGCTTCTGACCATACGACTTGCACTATACAACAATATAACTGAATTATCAGAATAGACACGTTAACATTTGAAAATCCCTATCAAAAACAATGCACAGATATGTAGGTATTTACTGGTTTTAGTATATGCAATTCCATTTAAAAGTTTACCAAATTAATGAAATAAGGTAAAATGGAAATGGGTTTACACTTTTTGAGATTTCTACAATTTAAAAAAAATTTCTGTACTATGCTGTACTTTCAACGCTTGATATATTAGTCTACTTATATGACTTGTGGCTTTTTTACTGTGCTTTAGTTATTGTCTCTTTAATTTGGGGTTATTGTTTAGTTAATAGTTTTCTCATAGGTGGGCTTAGCAGAAGTTTTTTTAATGATGATTCACAAAACAGGAATTTGGTAATACTGTACTCATGACTTATCTGTCCAATAACTTGATTCTGTAACATAAGAAGAGCTATACTGGGCCCATCTAGCCTAGTACCCTGTGTCTTTCACCATCTTACCCAGACACCAAATGCCAGGACACTTTTGCTGAGGGTAAGGGTCCCTGGTTGGACCAGCCTGTATTCTACCTTAATCCCACAAGCCACTGAAAAAATCTAGGTTGGTGGCTCCTGCATGGAGCCATCAACATGAGCATGTACCTGGAGCACTTTACATACTCCCCTAACACCTGTCCCTTCTGTGGTCAGAGGGGGACTCTAGCTCACACCTATCTCAAGTGCACTAGGCTGCAGCCTCTCTGCTGTGTCCTCAGGAACATCCTATTAAGGTTCTAGCTGCACTTTCCCCGCACCTCTTGTTTTATGCACGCCCTATATGTAGCCCTACGAAATCATGAAACTTTTTGCTCAAATTCCTCCTGGCCCTGGCCAAGTCTGGCAGCCTCTCCTCTTAAAATGAGAGGTGTGCCAAATGCCCTGTCACAATGCTACATCAAAAAGAACTTTATTTTGTTTGTTTTAAGGTTACTAGCAAATAATTTAATTCAGTATTTCCTAGTTCTTGTATCATGCAAGAGAGTAAATAATAAATCCCCATCTACTATCTCCACACCATTCATGATTCACTCTCATACTCAATAATCTCTTATGTAAGATTTGTTTTTGTTTTAATCACTTTCACTTGCATGTCCTGTCCTTATTCATTGTCTTATGGGTGAAGTATTTGAACCAGTTCCAAAATATATCCTTATATTTTATATTCTTATATATCCTTAAATGCTATCCAAAATAAAGTTACTTTTCTAAATCATAGCCAGAACAGCTAGTCTGCATTTAAGAATAGCAGCAACTAATCTAAAGTTTAAATGTTTAACTAAAGTTTAATCTAAAGTTTAAATGATTTTGTTTTAAATGATAGGGGAAAGAATATGGGGACAATTTTATGTACTTCTGCATTTTCAGAATTTTAGGTAATGATTTTACTATGGATTTCTTAGTTTCCTTTTGCTTATGTCTTAGGGAAACTGATGCTGTCTTGAAGTATCTAAAGGAGCAGTATGGTGCAAAGAAGATCGGTGTCGTTGGGTTTTCCTGGGGTGGCATGGCTGTACATCACTTGATGCTGACAAATCCTGAATTACAGACTGGGGTGTCCTTCTATGGTAGTACAGAATGCATATACACTTAAACAGGTTCCCATGGCTATATACAATATATAACTTAGGTATCACTCTGTAAAGATAAGTATTGAATGCAAAGGTGAGCTGAAGATTTAAACACAACTCTATTGCAGCAGTACATGCTATATGTCCCTAGTAACCAACTTGCAGGGACAGACAGTTGTTTAGATGTTCACAAAGCAGAAAATGTTCATTTCCATTTCCCACCAAAATTTCCTAACTAGCTGTATGATGGCTTGGAAAATGGGAAAAAAATATTTTCCTAATGATTTGTTTTCCAGCAGAACAAACATTTGTGCTAATCAGTAAAGCATGCTAAGGAAAAGGCTTGTCTCAGTCCCTGAGTAATTCTGCTCCAGGATGGCTGTCAGCCTGCTCTGTTGCTGTGGCATTATGGATACAAGGATATGCCAGAGTACGAGCAACAATTTGGGATGTGAAGGAAGCCAGAAGAGGCAAGAGAGAGCACTTTTCATCTGCCTATGTTCCCAGTCTAGTTAGCGTGGATGTTATAGGAAGATTGACAGAAAAGACAGCAGAGTGGGCATTTCATGCCTTTCCTGAGAGGTGTTTGCTCACCGTTTGTAAGGAGTTTCAGTTGAATGGACTCCCCGGTTTAGCAGCAGCCAAGAGTACTTCCCTTCATCTTGGCTTGGCAAGCAAGGCGAAATATGAGCATCTGAAGTCTGGGCCTAAAGAGTCTGGGATGGAGGATATTTGCCTGTAGTATCTGGGGGCATCTGAACCCCAAGACCTCTGGGCTTGGACCTGCACATAGAATGCCTGCCAATGAATTTTGAGGTAACTGAAGTCCCAGAGTGAGAGGTCTGAGATGGAGGATGCTTGCTGATTGTAGCACCATACTAACCATGGTGTTTAGAATGATTGAGTGCTGCCTGCTCAATCAATAGGGTTTTTGGAATAACTGAGTTTTGCTCAGTCAATATGATTTGGAACCCATTTGGCTAATTTGACCTGGAACATGAAATATATTATTTTTTAAAAGTCCTTTCTAATATGGGCATAGTCACATTTATCATGGTTTTTGCCACTGTTGGCTTACAGTCCTATAATCTGCTGACTATAAATCATGCCTTAAGGGCCACTTCTGTTATTACAGAATATATCCACCTGTGTCAGCTCAGTGGTGCTTCTTGTGCACCGGTGTTCCACAGACTGAACTACACCCAAAAATGAATTACAGGCCATTGCAAATTGCTGCTTTTGATTTAAAGCTCTCTGCAACGTGTCCTGGCTATCTTGGAAACTCCTTCTTGTACTCCACCTTGGCTTTGGGGTGAGCTGGCATATTCTTCAGTAGGGTACTGTTGATCCTGAAGTTTGCTTCCTTCGTTAGTCCCAAGAGCCCGACTTTATTGGCATTCAGGGTATTTTGCCTAGCCTAGTTTACTTGAACTTTCAGTCTTTTACTTCAGTAGAAAGGGTTGGCTGAAGAGTGACCAAATCTCTTGAGGTTCATGGCAAAGTTTTTAAGCAATGGTTTAACTCGTGTGATTTTTCAAGCTGATGTGTCCCCCTGAAGTGTATATAACAGGGATTTTTTTTCTAATGACTGATACGTACTGCAGATCTTACCTGATGTAAATACTGTCTCCAAATATGTTGTAGGAATAATCAGGAACACTGAAGACAGATACAACTTGCTGAATCCCACATTTTTTATTTTTGGTGAAAAAGATCATACCATTTCTTTGAAGCAGGTAAGTTATTTTTACAGAATGGATTCATTTTCTGTTTAGTTCCTTTATTTTACATGGCAATGGAAATCTGGCTGGCAGATGCCTGTGTGAGCCTGCCAACAGTAGAAGAGGAAAAAAGGATTCAGGAATACAGTTTTCTTATCTGCATTTTAGCATCTCACATATTTTATAGAGAGGCAATTCCAGGAGGATGTAGAGAAACATGGTGAGAACCAGGGAGCAGACTCTTTATACCAAGACCAGCACGGTTGGGATTTTTGTGGATGCAAATCAAACACCTTAACTACTTGGATACTGCAATCACCCCCTAGAGTAGGGGTTGGCAACCTAAAGCTAATGGGCTGGATCCAGCCTGTGGAGCCTTTGAATTTGGCCAATGGAGCCATGGGATTTGACAGTGTTCAGCAGCAGAGGGTCTGCCACAGCTGAGCAACCAGGGTTCCAGCAAAAAAGGGGAGATTTCCCTGCATTATGCTACCGACAGGCAGGAGATAGAAGCATCAGAAGCAGCTGGGCACTAGTGCACACCCATCTCAGACCTGAGCTGGGTTACTCTGGCCTCTTGCTGGAAAATGTTGGTGACCTCTGCCTTGGAGAACAGCAAAGCTAAAAGCCACTGAATTTGGAAGCTGGAGATAAAGGTCCAATTCTCAGCTGTACTATTGAACTTTGTGGGTGACTGATTGTGGACAGGTCACTTAAACACCAAATCAGTCAGTGATTTGCAAAAGCATGAATTTGGGTCTCTATTGGGAAACTCGCTAAATTGGCATATTTTATAAAAATAGCTTTATTTTAAAGAACTGATGATAAAATCTGATTCAAGTGCAGAATTATTTTTTAAAAAAGAAACCGAGATGTAAGGACACACTTCTATTAAGCGAAAGCAAATGATGAACAAATTTAAATAGGCAACTTAAGCAAAAATGATAAACAACTTATAATAGATGTTCCTTTTCTCAGATCACTTTACTGGAGGAGAAACTGAAACAGTACTGTCAAGTTCCCTATTTTCTTAAAGTTTACCCTGGGCAAGTTCACGGCTTTGCACAGTTCAAGCCAGACGATACGAAACCTCAGGATAAACCGTACATTGAACAAGCAAGAAAGGATATGTTTGACTGGATTGAAAAATTTGTCTAACAAATATAAAATCAAAAGTGTAAGATAACATAAAGCAATATATTCTGCAATGTTAAGGCTGGCATTTGATTTCATTCTACTTTAAATAAATGAGAGCTGTTTAGGGCGTTCTGGGGGTGGAGAATAAACTATATTGTATTTATAGAATTTACAATACTATAATAATTTTTTTATTGGCAGTTCTAAATAACATGATTTCATGTTAAACCATTTTTGAATGAAATATTAAGGGAGTGTTTACATTCAACCTACTTTAGTATAGTTATAATCTTGTTGGAGACAGGTCTCCAGTTTCTCTGGGGTATATTCTCTCTTTCACCTTGTATACAGCTGATATTTGTAGAACTCTTTTATATGTTGAGAGTGTAGACTTCTTTGAGCTGTATTATTACAGCATAAGCATTTTTATCAGCAAGACTGTGCTGATAAAAATGCTTATGCCATAATAATACAGCTCAAAGAAGCATTCTTGTGTTTTCAATATAATGCCTTGGTGTCTGGAGGGGGGGAAATGACACTAGGACTGTCCTAGCTTTCCATGTAATTATTTGAAACAGTTTTCATTTAGTAGAAAAGGGTTGCTTAGGATGTGTAGCAGTACTCAGTATAAGTTGCTGTCCACATAATGGAAAAAAGCAGTCTTTCTGAGTGTGGCTGAGGGACTAATACCAATAGAAGTATCAAATTATAGACACTGTGTCAAAACTGTTGCCCTGCCCATGGCAATTATGCTGATTCAGTGTCCTAGTAATCATATTCAGAATACTATTATCCTGGTGGGGGGGGCGGGAAATCTCTCTCAAGAAACAGGACTATTGAGTTGTGGAAGCTGGCAGCTGCAATACTAGCACATTATTTTAAAAGGACTTTTCTTTCCGAATATTACGCCATGCTCAGAACACCTCAGAAGAATCGTAACATCTGATTTCGGCAACACGGCTGCCTAAACCTTTTCCATTTGTCACACATCATCTGTCAATGCAATCCCTTTCCATGCGCCACCCAGCTCTCACTGCCCAGAGACTGCTGGAAACCTGCCCCCAGATTCTTCCCCACGCAGGAAAGGCCCTGCCAGGCTGCTTGCATCTCTCTCGGGTGACCTTTCAGTAGGTCTTGTCTCTTGCCCCTTAAAAAGGGAGTCAGGGTAGTAAACAAAGCTGCCTTAGCACTGCCTTCAGAGAGCTGCAGGCTTTCCAGGGTGATCAGCAGTCGCCTGGCAGGAACTGGCTTAACCTTGTGTGAAGGCCTGCGGCCCCTGGGGGGATCCCTTGCGCTGGCTGCTGTCAGCCGGCGGGCCAGGCCCTGCGCCAGCACTGCTCTGTCTCCAGCCAACCCTTTCTATCGAAGTAAACGACGGAAAGTGCAAGTCAACGAGGCTGGGCAAAACACCCGGCATGCCGATCAAGTTGGGCTCTCGGCAGTAACAAAGGAAGCACACTTCAGGATCCCGGTGGCTCGAGCCAGAACTCGGATCTGTGCGGCCGGGTGGGATGCCGAAGGGGCAAGTCTCCCCGCGGCTTTCCTGCGCCTGAACCGCTCGGGCGGCGGAGGACGCGTCGGCCTCGCCCTCCGCCTCGCCGCCCCTTCCGCGCTGCCCAGGCAGGGGCGGGCCCTGCGCGTCTCCCTCTTCCTGCCGCAGCCCGGCTCGCGCACTTTCCGCCCGCCCCGCCGCGGCCAGGTAGGTGTGGGGCAGCCGCGGCTGCGGCCCCGTAGGGAAGGAGGAGATCCCGCAGGCAGGGCCCCGCCCGCACCGGAGCCTCGCCAAAAGCAAGCGCGCCTGGCACCACCACCCCTGGGCCCCGGCAGCGGCCGCTCCCGCCGCGGCTCTTTGCCCAGACAGCGCCGTCCTCCCGCCCCTCAAAGCAGCGCCCCTCCGCGGGCAGGGGGTGCCTGGCAGATGCTTCTCGATGTGTGTTTCAGGTAGGCACGGGTAGGCGACCGGCATAACGCCCAGGCGTAGTGACTGGTCTGAAAGCCCCTTGGCCGTCGTAAAGGACATTCCTGCTGCTCTATCCTCTACTGATACGAAACCCGACGCCTTTATGTTTTACTCTTGAAGAGAAAAATAGAGGACATAAAGGCGTTGGGTTTCATATCAATAGAGGACAACCAGACTGTCCTCTATGATGGCCACCCTGCCTGGGAAACCTAAGGCGCTTAAGTCGCTTCAGAGAGAGCATCTACGAAACCCGATGTCTTTACGTCCATTTTTCTCTTGAAGAGAAAAATAAGGGACGTAAAGGTGTCCAGCCAAGCAGGCGGCTGTCGGGTTTATGCCTTTTCTGTAGCTCTCTCAAGCTGTTTTGTGCTGAACGGGGGCAGCATCTGCATGGCAGCAACTTGCTGGAAATATGCTCTCTCTGAAGTGACTTGAGTGCCGTAGGTTTCCCAGGTAGGGTGGCCATCATAGAGGATCATCCGTTTGTCCTCTGTTGATACGAAACCAGACGCCTCTGTGAGAAAAATAGAGGACATAAAGGTGTCTGGTTTTGTATCAACAGACAACTGGCGTGTCCCCTATTATGGCCACCCTACCTGGGAAACCTACGGTGCTCAAGTTGCTTCAGAGAGAGCATCTTTCCAGCAAGTTGCTGCCATGTAGATGCTGCCCCCGTTCAGCACAGAACAGCCTGAGAGAGCCACAGAAAAGATGTAAACCTGACAGCTGCCTGCTCAGCCGTCCCTGAGGCTTCCTGAGCTTAGTGCAGGGGACTCTCCGCCTTGAGGTAAAGAGCCAGGCTGTATTGCCAGGGGACGTCATGGGTTTACCTCCGTGCTGGTACGGAGGAAGAAAGCCAGTTCGTGTCAAGCGCCCAGTCATGCAGAAGAGATATGAAACCTGGCTGTTCTCCAAGCATTAAATCCTCTCACTGGCAAGCCTGCCTGGCCAGCAGTAATGTAGAGGGAGCCTCAGGGTGCTCTGGAAGAGGGTATCACCAGCTCTTTCTTCCTCTCTCCCTGCCACCAGGTTGTGAAGCAACTGCTGGAAAGTTGCTCCCCTGCCCCACCTCTGCTAGTGATAATGGCTGCTGGAGCTACATAGTGGTCTCAGTCTCCATCCTGATCCATCTTGTTCCACCTCCAACCCCCACACTTGATGCATGAGAGGCCATGCCTGGAGCTTACAAGCAAGCATGCAAGCTCTGTACATGTATTCTCCAAATAGTCTCCCTCATCCCCCTCTCCTACCTGTTGTTTTACTTATTTTGTTCCTTCAGTTAGGATTTGCTCCAACACAAGCTTGAGGTTTTATTTAACTTCTTTTTTAAATGCTATGGAGAACCATCTGTGTCATGGTTCCCCATCACCTTACTCCAGTTTCATACCAATTTAATTCCAACATCATGCTACATTGGGTATTCAAATTTAAGTGATGCTGTTTAATTAAGTCTCCACATGGAAATAGACTTTGCAATAAGCTCTAAAGATTGTTACATGCACGTTCTGATGCGGTGTCTGATGAGTATTGCATGATGCAGGAGATTTTCTGTGAATAACTCCCTGTTGCTGGTCTCAGATGGTAAAGCTCCGTTCAGGTTGTTATACCATGCTCTTCACTTTGGTATCAGAGTGCCTTCCCATAGTGCCTGTGTCCCATACTTGCTCACCTCAGAAAATGTCCATGTGATGATCAGGTGGACCTTTTCTTCCCTATATTCACATCATTATTATCCACCATATCTCCCTTCATCCTGCTTCTCTTATGGCGCTTTTCTATGCAGGTAGCTCCTTTGGCTTTCCCACCCTGACTTCTCATCACAGAATTGTGACATAAGGAAATTCAGGACAAGGCACAAAATTAGAAACAGGCTCCTGGTTACTAAGAACTTGTCTTCCCTGTTAGTGATGCTGCTTTTGCTGCTCCTTGAGGAAGAGGAGGATCAGGTTTATTGATAGCTGGGATCAGATTTGAACTCAGAGCTTCCATTTAATGCTGTTTACTTAACTAGCAGATTTTTGGGCTGAATAAGACTTGTCTTCTGCAAACTGAATTTCTGTTTAGTGAAAGTCTGAATTTATACCATTTGGGTAAGTAAGGTTTTTCTAACAAATTATTTTCAACAGAAAATCCAGTCTAGAGAGATCAATGCAATTTTAAGGAGGGTAAGATTCCCTTAAACAGTCTAGAAAACTCTGCTTTTGTTTCCATGGATGGAAAACATCTTACAATGACTAAGCGTCCATGGAATACCCTTAGGACACTATTATTCAAATGGCACTTCTTATAACTGGCAGGCTTATCAGGTTTTAATAATATCCCAAAGGCACTGTCATTTTGCACTGGGGACAAATAGTCTTGCATATTTTGATACTACAAATAATGATTCTTATTAAAGTGAAATGAAATAAAGCTGGTGGATTGCAGTGGACAGTTGCAGCACCGATGCTTCCAAACCAAGCTGTTTTAAAGAGAAGCTTGAATTCTTCTGTTTTGGTTCAAACCTGCAGGCTACATTACTGCAACACCTGTTTTGATGAACTTTTAAGATTCAAGTGATTCAGTAGAGAATAACTTCTTGCCTTCTAGCCACCTAAGATCCTTCTGATCATGTTACATCAGTGCTCTCTGCTCTACCTTCCTATTGCAGTTCAGTGCTTTGGTTAGTATTTTTTAGAGCCCCGTAAGGCTTACATGGAATACCTTGAGAGGTCTCTCTTGTGTTAAGTTATGATAGCTATGATCTGTCAGGTCTATCTTGTGGACATAGATTTATACTATAACTATACTTCATATTAGCATAATAGAATCATAGAAAATTAGGGTTGGAAGGGACCTCAGGAGGCCATCTAGTCCAACCCCCTACTCAACGCAGGACCAGCCCCAACTAGATCATCCCAGCCAAGGCTTTGTCTAGCTGGGTCTTTAAAAACCTCCATGGATGGAGATTCCACAGCATCTCTGGGTAACCTGTTCCAGTATTTTACTTCCTTCCTAGTGAGAGAGTTTTTCCTAGTATCTAACCTAAACTTCCTTTGCTGCAACTTGAGGCCATAGCTCCTTGTTCTGTCACCTGTCACCGCTGAGAACAATTTAACTCCATCCTCTTTGGAACCTCCCTTCAGGTAGTTGAAGGCTGCTATTAAATCTCCTCAGTCTTCTCTTCTCCAGACTAAATAAGCCCAATTCCCTCAGCCTCTCCTCATAAGTCATGTGCCCCAGCCCCCTAATCATTCTCGTTGTCCTTCACTGGACTCTCTCCAATTTGTTCGCATCCTTTCTGTAGCGGGGGACGCAAAACTGAACATAGTACTCCAGATGTGGCCTCACCAGTGCTAAATAGAGGGGAATAATCACTTCCCTTGATCTGCTGGCAACACACCTACCAATGCAGCCCAGTATGCTGTTAGCCTTCTTGGCAACAAGGGCACACTGTTGGCTCATATTCGACTTATTGTCCACTGAAACCCCCAGGTCCTTTTCTGCAGAGCTGCTGACAAGCCAGTCAGCCCCCAGCCTGTATTGGTGCATGGGATTGTTCCACCCTAAGTGCAGGACTTTGATACAGTGGGTTTATTTCTGTCACGATCATCGTTAGAGAGAGGTAGTTAACCATGTTAAACTGAAGTCAGTCAGAAGAAGGCAGAGTAGCTATGCACCTTTATAGACTAACTAAATAAGATGTATATATAGAGAGAGCACAAGCTTTTGTAAACCATGTTCACTTCACAGATTTGGTTTTATTTTTAGAAAAGATTAAGTCTATAGAAATCATGAATCATAATTTGGTTGGACGGTCAGACAATTAAAGAAATAGATAGGTAGCCCAAAATGCCTGAACATGCCAGGAACCTAACTTCCTACTTTTGCAATTTCCAGTTGACTCAATTTTGAAAAAACAACTACAAATGAAAGAAATGTTCCTCTGCATCTGCCGACTAAATTGGCATTAGAATTAATTAAGGCAGAAGATTTTTTTGGTATAGTAGAAGTGGAAAGGTCTTACATTAGAGAAAATGCATAAAACAGTGGTCAGGTATTTACGTCTGCCTGCTGGAAGTACAAGTGATGTAGAGCCCTATCTACTTTAAACTGGCTTCTGCAGCTTCAGAGAAAAATTGACAAAGCTAGATCCCCCATATTCCAGGGCACTAAGGCCCTTGTGGTCCTAGTTCTTCCTCAGCCAGAGGAGCCAACCAGAGACAGCTGGAGAAAACTAGGTGCAGTGCAGAAGCAGATAGAGCAGAGTTGAAGTCACTGGGCTCTACCCAGATTCTGCTATGGATGTTCTGTCCCCCATGATAATTGGCTGTTTATTAAGTGGGACCTTGCTCTGAGTTTGTGTCATAGCCTGTGGAACAGGGTGGGCCACCCAGGCCATGGCCCTACCAACTTTTAGCACGTTAATGTAGCTAGCTATGCAATTAAAAAATAGCTATACAGTTTTAACCAGAATAACAATTGCACATTTGTGGGTTATATAAATTAACGTGCTAAAAGTTGGTCGGGCTGTGGTCCGGGTGGCCCACCCCGTTCTGTGGCCTGTGGTTTGTGTCTCCCTTATGTAGCTGGGTGTGGCAGGAATCCAGCCTGCATTGTTGTTGGGATTGGGATTTGTCCAAAAAGGGATTGAACAAATTCTCAGAGGAAAGAGGCATTAGTAGCTATTGAGCATGAGAGTTAAGGATACAGCCCCTGAATTAGAATTTTCTAAACCAGGGGTTGTTGACCAGGGGTACATGTACCCCCGGGTGGACTTGGGAAGGCCCTAGGGGGTACGTGCGGGTGGGCGGGGACAGTGCGCTGCCACCCACCACACTACTGCCACCTCCCAGGAGCAGGGCCGGGGGGTGAGGGCAGCGGCGCCCCCCCTGCGGGCTGTACAGGCGCCACCCAGCCGGCCGGATGCAGGGGAGAGGAAGGGAAGTTTGCACGTAGCGGCAGCCGTCACCACCCCACGCTGCCGCTGCTCCCTGTCCGACCATGCGCCACCACCCCCACCCGCTCCACATCTAGCCACCGGGGTACATTTATTTTAAAAGTTGAAAACCCCTGTTCTAGACCTTAAGTGCTGGAGGCTGAAAGTGAGGGAGGAACAGTGGAAAAAACCCTGGTCATCCCTTGTTCACTCTCCCTTTCAGCATCCACTCTTTGCCACTGTGACACAGGATGTTGGGCTAGATGGGCCCATGGTTTGACCCATTAAATAGCAAATCTTATGTTCTAATGGCACTCTCATTTGCTTCCTGACTTTTATGCTGCTGCTGTGCTTTTACTACACACAGGAATGCCACAAGATGGCCCGTGCCATTTAGCATCCCTTCACTCCCAGACTCACTTGTGACAACTGCCGGCTGGTTTCCCCAGGGTTATTTGTTTAGCATGAAGGGCTTACCATTCTTTGTTTAACTTTCCTATAATATGTTCAGATTCTGTTTCTAACTCTGCTTTCTGTCTCTCTTTTTCCACTGTCAGTTCTGAACATCACTGCCCTTTTCTTTGTTTCCACTTTGACTCTCACAAATTCCAGAAGTTTGTATCTTCTGACCTCTGCATCCAGGTTTTAACTGTCAGAGGTGAGTGATGCTGCACAGTTACTTATGGATCTGATTTTTCGCAAGCCTAATTGCTGTCTGAATTGTGTAACACACCCGCTATGTCATGAAGTACATGGTGCTGGCTGAGCTGGAGGGAACAGACCTAGCAGGTGGAATCAGTCAGCCAAAAGAGGACTTCAGCATTCTCTAGGTACAGGGTTGAGGGGATCAGGTAAGCCTGCTTTAGGAGCAAGAGCCTGGCAGCTGGCCTTGAAGGGAAGGTAGGGTTACAGGTAGCATGCAGCCTGGGATAGACAGTTGAGCAGGGAAATAGCCTAGTGATAGCAAAGTTCTCACGGAAGCAGTGTGAAGTCCCAGACTGACAGTCTGTTAGGAGGAGGTATGACTTGAAGGTAAGGTGGCACAATGTGACATGGGTACCCCATACTGGACACGTACAGGAACTCTGGGTTAATGCTTGTAACCGCTAAAGTCTCTGCACTTGTGTTATTTATTTGCACCATTCTCCCTTGACTAGCTTGGCCTCTGAGCATCTGTGGGGATCCATTGTGGGCCAGATCATGGAGCATCAGTAGTCCAGATCATGGAGTGCCAGTAGCACTTGCAGAAAGCATTCTAGGGGTAGCTAGGCTAGAGCATGTGTCCCAGAACCCAGGAGAAAAGCATCTTCCAGGGGGACTAATTAGAGTTGTTAAATGGGTCACTTGTCCTTTTTAGTTCACTGCAGATTCCCACATGGCCAATGAAGGAAGACATTGCCCATGTGACATTGGAGACAGATTTGAATATGGAGGCCTTGGGCAGGAAGTTCAGGTTGAGCATATCAAGGCGTATGTTTGCAAACCATCCTGCAGCACAGACAAGGCTGTGATTGTGATTCAGGATATTTTTGGATGGCAACTCCCAAACACCAGATACATGGTTGATATGCTGGCAGCCAATGGATACATGTAAGTGTTCTGTCTTAAAGTCTTCCTGAAGGGATGTTTCTGCATTCAGTAGGTGAAGATCATGACCTGGTTTGTGATTCCTATATGCAAGTTAGTCTGGACAGTTTCCTATAGAATTAAGAAAACATAAAAATCTTAAGGAGCAGACCCCTTCCTGTAAGATATTTGTGTACATTATATATCTGCCACACACCCTGCTGCAACTCTCCAAAGAAAAATGATTGTGCAAGTGAATGCTTTAGGCATTTAAAGGTGCAGTGCACTGACAAACGTATTAATAACACACTCTTCAATTAGGTTATCCCACTGTATGGGAGATTTAAAGAAATTAAATGGTTTCACTCAAATGCAATTAGAAAACAAAATAAATGTATATTCAAACTAGGTTGTCCCAGATCTCCTTAAACAACCTCTTTTAACTTAACGTATATGGTGATGGTGGCTTTTTTCTAATTTTTACCAACTAATTTATAAAGTGAAATATGCACACCTATCACATTATGGATACTGTTTTTTTCTTTTGCTCCCAGCTGTACACAGCTTGTCCCAAGTTTCAGAACTCCATAGGCATTCAGTGCAACTATGGGCCATTAACTTATGCCAAGCTCAAATGCTGCAACTAAACACAGTTACAGACATGTGCAAGGAACA
Organism: Alligator mississippiensis; assembly: GCF_030867095.1. Taxonomy (NCBI): domain Eukaryota; kingdom Metazoa; phylum Chordata; order Crocodylia; family Alligatoridae; genus Alligator; species Alligator mississippiensis. The sequence goes on along the minus strand of NC_081828.1, from coordinate 80,474,948 downwards.
GGAAGTAGAACTCTGTGCTCAGGTCCTGAAAAGCAGGCTTCTGCCTGATTTTTGTAATGTTTTAATGCAATTAGAAAACAAAATGACTCCGAGATCCCTTTCTGCCTCTGTACTTTCAAGAAGGGAACTCCCCAGCCTGTATGTATGCTGTGGATTCCTTCTCCCTGCATTTGTCTACGTTGAACCCCATCCTGTTCTCATTTGCCCACTTTTGTAGTCTGTCTAAATCTAGTTGCAGCCTCTCTCTCCCTTCAAGTGTGTCCACCTCGCCCCACATCTTAGTGTCATCAGCAAACTTGGACAGCGTGCTTTCCACCCCCTTGTCCAAGTCGCTGATGAAGATGTTAAACAGTGCGGGCCCGAGGACTGAGCCCTGGAGTACCCCACTGCTCACATCTTGCCAGGTTGAGTACAACCCGTCCACCACTACTCTCTGAGTGCGCCCCATCAGCCAATTTTTTACCCATCCAACTGTGCAGGCATCAATGCCGCAGTCACTTAATTTGTTGATGAGGATGGGGTGAGAGACAGTGTCAAAGGCCTTCTTAAAGTCTAGAAAGGCTATGTCCACAGCGACACCATCATCCAAGGATTTAGTTACTTGGTTGTAAAAGGCAATCAGGTTGGTCTGGCAGGACCTGCCTTTGGTGAACCCATGCTGATTGCCCCTGAGCATGATCTCCCCTGCAGGCCCCCCACAGATATGCTCTTTGATAATCCTCTCCAAGAGCTTCCCGAGCACCGAGGTGAGGCTTACAGGCCTATAATTACTTGGGTCCTCCTTCCTCCCCTTCTTAAAAATAGGGACCACATTAGCCAGTTTCCAATCCCCCGGCACCTGGCCAGATGACCACAAATGCTCATACAGCCGGGCCAAAGGCTCCGCGATGACCCCTGCCAGCTTCCTCAATACCCTTGGGTGGAGGGCATCTGGACCAGCAGATTTAAAAATGTCTAGCCCCTCCAGAAGATCCTGAACTACATCTGCACTGACTAAAGGCTTGATAGAGCTATCCCCAAGATTGTCCCTACCTCTGGTAGGTGGGATATCCCGGTCCCTGTTCAGGAAAACGGAGGCAAAGAAACTGTTAAAAATATTAGCTGACAAGGTCATATCTCTGCGAGTTCCAAGAGCCTCACTGGTAATTCAAGGCAGCACAGCAGTCCGTCTAGCATTCCCTGATGGCTTTCCTGGCCAGGAGCTCTTACCGCTGTGGCCTGCAGGTCTACACTGTCTTGCTAGCTGAGGCCCTGTGCCTATATGCCTCCCAGGGCCCTGTCCCCTTTGGGTCAGGAGACTACCCTAGGCTGCTGTGCAGATGCCTGATAATTGAGCTAATTGCCTGGTTACTAAGACAACCCAATTGCAGCCTCCCCCTGCCTGGCCTGCAGTGCTCCCTCTCTGGGCTGATTCTCTCTTAAAGTAACAGAGAGGTACAGATGCCTGAAAACGAAGCTGTTCCATGACTACAAGGCTTAGCCTCAGGAGTGTATATTTGTCCCTCTTTTGCCCTCATAACTCAGTGGTTAGAGCACTCACTTGGGATGCTGGAAGTCCTGGACCCCTGCTATCTAGAGGGGATATGAGCTCTTACAGTTCCCAATGCACCACTTCAAGCACAGGTCAGGCTAGGGTACTTCCCTGAGATACTGGTGTTCTGAATTAGAGCTTGTTGTGCTTAGCACAGCACTCTAACCACCAAACCACAGGTCAAGCACTATGCATGCCCATTTTTGCCACTTTTTTTGCAGCTAAGCCATTAACACAGTCTTTCAGGGAAAGGCTGAAAGGTGGTACAAGGGATTCTGCCCTACTGGGGACAAGAGTGTCAGCTAGAGCTGCACTGTTTTGGCCCGTGACAGAACACAACTGAGCTGGCAGGCAGGTGACCTGTGGGTGAAAGGTCTATGTCCTGTTGCTTTCTGAATGCATAGAGTGGGGTAAGGTAGAGGCTGTGGACAGCTGTTCATTTGTAGCACTAAAAGTGCCGCAGCACTACAGAAGGCATTCAGTAGTGTGCACTCCAGCCAAGGTGGGATAGGATATTGCTCAGGCCTGCAGCTCTGTTCCTCCAACCCCAGTGAGGAACTGGAGCCTGTAAATCCACTCGCTGGCAGCTTGACACCCCTCCTGGGATGTGGTGAGCAGAGCTGCAGCCTAGCCAGGACTGGCTGTGAATGAGCCTGGGACTGGGGCATGGCCTACTCACAGCTCTGTCCTGGTCCCTGGCCCATGCTTGCTCAGATCTACAGCCCAACTGGCTTGGACTGGGACCAGTCTCACTCACAGCCCAGTCCTGACTGGGCTGCAGGTGTGAGTCATTGGGACTGGAGACAGAGATGGAGCTGTGAGTAGGCCTGGAACCAGGACTGGACTCTCACACAGTGCTACACTCTGTCCACCCTGCTTTCCTTCCCTCCCAGCTTGGGGGAGATAGGGGAGTGGGATGCCAGGGAGCCCTGAAACCCCCTGTAGTACTGTGGTGCACTTGATGCATGTTACATGTGACACTACAAAACAGTGCTTCAAAGAAGTTCCTGTTTCATCTAAGAACATTTCTGTGCAGCTCTTACCATTTTTCTAATGCCATGGGGGCATGCATATCTGTCTCCTAGACTTTTGTAGTGCTACAAATATAAAGTTTGTCCATGACCAGAGTCAGAGGGTAAAATTTGACCATCAGGACTTTGGCATCTGAGTTTGGTCATTGTCCGTTTCATTAAACTATTTCTTAGAAGGCCAGTTAATTATTATTTTATTGTTTGTGTCACAGCAATACCTTCAAAATCCAGCTGAGGGTACATCCCCTTTTATTGGACATTATAAAAACACATATTAAGGATAGTCACTTCCCCGAAGAGTTGACAGCCTACCTACCCAAACAGAAAAAGTATTGAAGAAAAGTACTGTTATCTTCCTTTGCATCGCAAATTAAGTTACATCATTTAATCATTCAAAGAATATTTTGTAAGAAAACAGTACAGCTATTTGTATTTATTTCTAAAAATTATTCATACTCTTTAAGAATTGTTAACAGCATTAAAAAAGAATGACATACTCCAAGAAAATAAATCGGTACACTTTCAGAGATTTAATAGACATGTTCTTTGGATTAAAGGATCAGAAATATCTATGGCTTTGATATATGGACTTTTTCTCCTACAGAGCGATTTGCCCAGACTTCTTTGTGGGGAAAGAACCTTGGAAGCCTTCTGACGACTGGTCCACCTTTGAGAGTTGGCTGAAAACCCGAAATGCCAGAAAAACAGACAAGTAAGATGTTAGAGGAACCGATATTGCATTTACCATCAAGGATAAACCATTGTCTTGTTTGGTTTGAGATTAGGACGCATCTGACATACCACAATAATGATCAGCCCTTAGGAACAGGTGGCACTGATGATGTTCCAGTAAGTATGAGGGATGAGATTACTCTGTCATTGATGGCTTGGTAGGATAGTCTTTTGTTTTCTCATCTTGATATGATGACTGCTAAACATTCTGTCCACAAGCCTTCTCATGGTCACCACAGTTTACAGCGACCTATAATGAAAGGGGAAATAAAAGTTTCATCCTGAGTCTGACCCATTTTAATGTACTAATATTTTAAAACTGTACATGGCAGCTGTGTAAAAAGCAAAGAAATATTTCCTTAATTCTACCCTAAATTTTGCAAAGCGTTCTAACTCCCAGGTAGTTTATGTCCTGATGAATCCCTGCAACCAGAGTAAGCGAATGCATATGTTTAGTCATTGACTACCACTGTCCTTACTAAGAATATTTCTGTTACTTTGCAGACAGACTTGCTTGGAGTTGCACTCAGCTTATTTACCTCCAGGTAAAAGGAACCATGACTTGAGGGAGCAAATATTCAAACACAGGCAGCAGAGGCTCAACCACTTTTGCTCAGTAAGATAATGGAAACACAGGGGTGCTTCATGCCTGTGGGTTGGAGCCTTGTCCTTATCTGACAAAGGACAATGGTCCATTGTCAGGCAAAACTGTCAAGTATGTCTTTGAGGTAGATTCCATTATGCTTCTGGATTATACTTCTGTAGCTCTTAAAAATGAAAGTGAGGCCACTGCCCAGTAAATTAGCTCTTGATGCCCCCTCAATTCAATGATTGACAGGTGTCCAATTTCCAGCATTTGTGAAAACACCAGTGTAGAGACTGCAGGTGTCCTGATCCCTCAGATTTCCTTGACACCAGTGATAGACCCAGATGCGAGGTAGAAAATGCATTGATTGTGTTAGTTGATGCATCTCCTTCTAGCAATGGACAAAGATCAAATATCTGTGTAAATTACTAGAATCAGTCACCAATGTAGGAAATAGCTGAATATGGGCTAATTGGCTCATCAGTGAACTATAGTAGGATGGATGGAGCTCTGAGGAATTGTTCCTTTGCCCCAAAGTTTCTCTCATTTAAGGTACCACATGCCTCCTCTGGAAGGAAATAGAAAAGCTGATGAGACCCAAATCTGTCTCCATCACAATTGCCCCAGACAGTACAATGGAACCCATTACGGCATATCTACATAACAGAACCTCTATTATTCCTAAAGCAGTGTTGGAATAACTATGCCTCAGAGCCCCTTTAGTATAGCTACAATGGCTGCCAGTAGGAATTTTTCTGCTTCTGTAGTTTTATCACCTCTGGCCAACAGCAGCTAAGCTGACAAAAGCCCTTTTCTACCAACATATTTGCATATGCCAGGAATTTTGCTGCCAGAGCTATGTCAGCACAGAATCCACATAGCTTTTTGTACATTCCTAGTTTCCATGGCTATGCCCAGCATAACTTTTTACTGCAGACCAGGCATCATTGAATGTCCTGAATAAGTCTTGACTGACAGCAGCAACTCAGTCCAGGCAAGATGTGATGATACTGAGGGGCTAGAGGAAGGAGCTGGACAAGTTGGCAGGATAGACCCCTTCAGTAAGGAAGCTTGACTGCCAGTTACAGGTTTGGTGTGTATTGCTGTTGGCCGAGCCGGGCTGCTCCAGGGTGGAGGCTTCTGTGGGTGATCAGGGACTAGTAGTGAAGACTTGGAAAGGCAATATTTTGGTCTTGTATGGGCTTTACATGCCCAGGTTCAGGATCTTAGGGACTGAGCTTAAAGGGGCCTGGAGTGGAAAGAAGGACCAGATGTTACTTTGTGCTAATGGTATGATCTCCCATCACAGGCTCTGAATGGCCATGCCTACTTCAGAGCCAACTGGTGCTTGCAATATATTTTGGTGTTGGCAATCAAGCTGTAAGAATAATGTGCAATTTGAAAAAAAAAGATCTTTTAGATTTGTCATGCCATTCCCTAGAGAGAACTTGGCATGAAAAAGGATTGAACTGTCCCTTTTTGAGGGGAAGGGGAAACCTCTCCCTCAGGACTCATCCAAGAAGCAGCCTTATTCAGTCTCCCTCTCCTGAGAGGAGCCCCTGCAGCCAGCCCTAGTGTGGCTTCACAAAGGGCAAGCCTCTGGCTTGAAGACCCTGGGTCTTCTCAGACCCTGGCTTCCCTGGTGATCTGTAGCACCCTCACCACCCCCAGCACAGCAGACTCTTCTTCAAAACAAGCCATCTTTGTTGTGTGTTAGAGTCCCCTTTCCCCACTTGGACTTTACTTTTCCCTCCCTAGGACCATTTCTTTTCTCCCTGTCCACCTTGAACCTTTCCTTTCCAGCTCCCTCAGAGCCTCATTCATTCTCCTCAGGCTCAGTCAGCCACACTTGCAACAGAACAGTTACAAAACTATAGTCTTAATATGAGGGCAACTTCACCCAGTACAATGAAACATTATGTCATGGGGAACCAAACAAAAAACTGTATTTATAGTAAAGCTTGCCAATACTGAACATTCCAAAGTGCTCCACACCATAATTGCAATCTGGACTCCAGCTCGCCTGACCTCTTTTGTCTGTGTTGGAGACAGGACTCTGTTGATTTAAAACAAAAAAATAATTTGGATGGTAGGAGTTGAACCACCTCCACACACCATTTTAAATTCTTCCAGTTTATGCATTGTAATAGATAATTGTGCTTCTGTACTTTTATGTTTCTTTCCAGTCTGTGTTATTCATATCAGGTGCTCATTTGTCTCATTCTGGATAAAATTGTTTCATTAAATGTTCATCTGTTTCATAAATTGAATAATGACTGTCAATCTGTGTTTCAAACAGCAGCCCCTAATCTCTGGCTGGGATAGCTATTGTAAAAATAAAGCATATTATAGAAAAGAAAACAAGGTAGAGGGAGACTATAGGAGAGATTTGTGTATTTTTGTATTTTATTTTCAGATTTCCAAGCAGTGATTTCCCAATGGATTTCTTAGTTTCTGGGTTTTTTTTATATACTTCTTAGGGAAGTTGATGTTGCCTTGAAGTATATAAAGGAGCAATGTGGTGCAAAGAAGATTGGTGTCATTGGGTTTTGTTGGGGTGGAACTGTTGTACATCACCTGATGTTAAAATATCCTGAATTAAAGGCTGGCGTGTCAGTCTATGGTAAGTGTAGAATGCGTGTCAGTGCTGTCAGCCCCACTCATACACATGTATCATATAATCTAGATATTTGTTCTGCAACTGTTTCTTTAAAGTAGGTTTTCACATACATAGGTTGGCATAAATGCAATTTAATATCTTGATGTTCTCAGAGGGGTTTTTAAGCTATATTTTAGTTTGCTTGGGACTAAAGCTGATGTCCAAGTGCACCTAAAGCTTAAAAGGCATGAATATTTAGATAATGAAAAATAATTATCTGGGCCAATAGCAAAGAGAAAGTTGGCACTTGAATTCTTTCACCTTGAAATAAGAGTTGCTATGTTTAAACTTTTTTAAATGTTTCCAAGGAATAATCAAGGACTCTGATGACAGATACAGTTTGCTGAATCCCACGTTTTTCATTTTTGGTGAAAAAGATGTTGTCATTGCTCTTGACCAAGTAAGTTCCTTTTAAAATAAGATCTCTGTTATTGCTTTCTTTTTTGGACTTCCACTTTTCCCTTCAGTATTGGGGGCCCAAACACAGAGCAGGCTTGTGCTAGTATCCAAGAAATAGAAAGCAAGAAAAGAAAGTGGAGATTGCCAGACCTTGTCTCAGCTGAATGAAGGATGAAAAGTAACTTGGGTATTTTAAAAAAATAATTAAAAAAAAGTTCTCCCTTTTCCTGTCCTGTAGTACTATTAGTAACCTTGGTACCTTGGTAAGCTTTTCCTAGATCTTACTCCTCCTTTTAGAGGCACAATATTTTTGATCCCTTGAGTGTCTGGCTCTCTCCTCTGCTGTAACTCAGAACTGGGGGCGGGGAGGGGGTGGGGTGGCATTCTCAAAGAAGAGTCTCTGGCTCCAAACTTCACTACCCACCTTGGTTCACAACAACCAGGGTTTAGGTAATGCTCATGATGTTCTGTAAGATGTAACTGTTCTCCTAGACTTTGTCTGCAGAGGGAGCTTTTCACTGGGGGACAGCAGGACAGAGGATGTTTGGAGCTATATTTAGGAGGGGTTTTTCTTTTTAAGTTTTAAATTTTTAGATTGTACATGATATTTTTGTGTTTCAATCAGTATCAAGTGATTAACACATGGGGAAAGTAATGCCAGCTTCCACACCAAGCCACACTGACAGAATATTAATGTTGCAAAGTGAAACACTGACAAATTAGGAGATACCATATGCTCATGCAACAGATACTTGGTTCTTGTGTGTTTGCCTTACAAGATAGCCCTTCATGATAGGTAGGGACCTACCAAAATCGTGATTTTGCAATTTTCACAGAAACCATGATTTCAGGCAGTCTCTGCAAAAAAGCACGGGTCCTGCAAAAAAGCACAAAATCTCTGAGCAGGGGGAAAAAAAAGAAAAGGAAAGCTGCAAGAGCAGTATAGGGCAGGAAGTCACTGTGTCCTGAAACGTAGGGAGGGAGAGGGAGCAAATTGGAGACAACCCCTGACATTGGCTCAGTCCAGGAGCCAGTCTGGGAAGTGGGAGGGTTTTGTCACTGGTTTTTAAAGCACCCATAGGCAAGCTCCTGCAGCATGCATGCTCCCACCTGAGCAAGAGCAGGAATAAGCTCTAAGAAATCTTCCAGGACAGCCAAATACAATTCAGTGCTAGACCATGCAAGACAGTATCCTGCAGGGACCTTGCATGCAGATGGAGGCAGGCTCTTCTGTACCTCCTGCAGTGTAACTCTAGATATGTCCAGGAAACCAGCATAGATCACTTGGAGTCTGAGGCACACATGAAGAGGAAGGCTGCTGCAGTGGCTGAAGGTCAGAGCAAGAAGCAATTGACTCTGTTCTCCCTGTTTAAAAGGACCACAGAAAGCAGTTTGGCAAGGCAAAGGCAGCATTTTCCCTCGTGGAGGCTTTTGCAGCGGCAAACATCCCACTGGAGAAACTTGATTACCCAAAGTTAAGGGACTACCTGAACAAAAATGTGCCAAATGCTGGCAGTTTTCTATGTACCAACAAGCTTCACCAAGACTATCTCCCTGTAGTGATTGCTTTACGTGTACAGTCCACAAAGGCTGCCTTGGCAGAGTATCATTCTTTTCCCATTGTGGCTGATGAATGAATTCTCTACCAACCCCCAAAATAACTACATGCTTCAAATTTTATTTGTACTGGGGAGCTGGACAGACTGGGACCTGCCTGTATTTCAAACTGAGTCAGTCCACCTCACATCTGTCAAGCCATTGTGAAAGTAATTGTCAGCTATGGTATAGATTTTTAACAAGATCTTCCCATGTAACAGGCTGCAAGCTGGCAGCCTGGATCAATTAGCCAGCTGGCAACAAGCTGCCCAATTAAGAGGCTACAGCTAGCAGGTAATTAGCAATGGGGGAAAGTGACTAGCTGACCAGAAATTAAAGAACAGAAAGAGAAAGTAAGGAGGAAGAGCTAGAGGGGGAAATGTTCAGATGGTGAGGGAGGACTCCTTGAAGGAAGATCATAGGTTGAGAGGTAGCCCATGCTGGGTGTGTTTATTTTGGATTGTTTGATAATTGCAACTGAACCCTGTGATGCAGATCAACCCCGGGGCTTTAAAGCCTGTTACTGGGAGCTGGCTAAGGACATATTCCTTTGGATTGTTTTGCTTTTGGCTGAGCCCTGGGAAGCAGGGGAACCCAGGGCATTACAACCTGTGGTTTTGAGCCCAGAGAAAGACTGTCTTACTGGGACCAGATTGAAGGGCTCAAGGACTGATTTGAGCTGGGCGGAGCCAGGCGAGCCGGCCACCCGCTACAACCTGTCTGACAATGCCATGTACATGTGCCAGGCTTTCTCAAATGTGCTTCAAGGAATGCTGCCCAATGCTGTTCATGTCACCTGCAATGCGCACATTCTGTTCCTAATAAGTGACATCTGGCGTATGCAGTTCCCTGAGGTGGAGAGCTTGGTGCCTTCTTTCAAAAAGCCAGCACTGTTCAGGTAGTAAAGCCCAGTACAGGGAGTCTGTTGCCAATCAAAGCAGGGACTCACATGGCACTGTGCTGCTGCTATCAGAGCCTGTGCTCACAAGGTGGAGTTTGTGATTCCACACAGTCCATTACCATGCCAAGCATACTGCAGTACTACCAGCAGTTTGAGAGTGAGGAGCTGGAAATCACACCCGACAAAGTGCATGCCAGCTTCACTTTCTCTTAGGACGAGGAAACGTTCAAGATTATGACATTTGTGGTTGACAGTACCACCTGGTTTGTGGAGCTCCTAACATGGTTTGAAGGCTGGCAGTCTGTGATCCACCGTGTACACAACAAGTTCATGGACTTTATAAGCTAGGTTGAAAACAAGGCATCACAAGAACTGTCAAGCTGTCCTTGTGAAAACCAGCACAGAAAGGACCTGTTCTAGGCAACAGCTGTGAAGCCAAACCAGTACTATAGGTACTACTCATCAGTGCCACTGTAGTTCAGACAACTGGCTGCTCTCTACCTTAGTGCTGTTTGCATTTTGGACCCCAACCAGGTGCCTTACTGAGTTGTGGCCCTCAGCTACTGAAAGCAATCCTGGGATGAGGGAAAGAGCAAGACAATGAACGTGCTGCTTACATGAACTTCATCAAAAAGTGCCAGATGCCTGTGTTCTGGGACTGTCTGTGACTGGTTTCCACATCTTTATGCCTTGGCAAGATGGTGCCCCACCATTCCTGTAAGTTGGTGGACACTGAGCATGCCATCTCAGTGTATGGACAAGTGTTCACCTCACAGAGACAGAGAATGTCTCCAGTGTCTGCGACTGGGTGCAGCATGCTCACATCTAATAGCATGAATGGCCTGTCTCAAGGTTAACATTCAGTTTCAGTAAACTCCTTTTTATAATGTCTTTTATTAAAGTGTGTATAGTTGGTATTTGTTACAATTCATATTCTGTATAGATTTATTTTCATATTTCAGTTTAGGGTTTAAGTGCTTAGATGGTATTATTTAAGAAAGTGTAGATAGTTGATATTACTTGATATAGTTGTTATTTCTTACAATTCATGGTATGCATTGCTTTATTTTAATAAGATATTCAATTTTAGACCTTAAGAGCACCTAGACACATGCAGGGAGGCTGTTCCGACATGCATGTCGGAGCAGATTCAGTTATTTGAATCTGCTGGAGCTTGGTAATTACCATGCTCCACAGACTCCAGCATCACACGTATCAGCATTCCCACACTGAAAAATGTCAGCTGGGGCATTTTAACTAAAGCTCATTTGACAAGCTTTAACTAAAGTTCCCCCATCCCCATTTTTCAGCATGGGGATGCTGATACATGTGATGCTTCAGTGCTTTAATTGGAGCTGCTCTTGGAGCCACTCTAAAGTGCCCCTCCCCCCCCCCACTCCAGAGCATGCGTATAAATGGTATAAGTGCTTAGATTGCTTAATAACATGTCAATTAATGGCTTCCATGGGCTCAATCCCCCGATTTAAGCCCATGGAAGTCATTAAGTGGCACATATTAAGTGATCTAAGTGGCCATTAATGGCTTCCATGGGCTTAATCAAGGGATTAAGTCTATGGAAACCATTACTTGATGCGTTACTAAGTAAGCAGTGGTTTGGGGCCACCTGGCGATATGCAGGGAGGGGGCTGAACTACCTGGGCTCCTTGGCCAATTAGGAAGGGAGGGGGCCACCGTACTCAGCCGGTGAAAATGGCTGTCCAGCCCATGGTCTGCTTGCAAAATCAGCTGGCAGCCTCCTTGTTATTCCTGCAAACTGCCTACCTCAATGTGCAGGACAGATGATATTTGGAGAGTAAAGTAGTCTGCAACCGGTGGGTTGCGTGCGGGGTACGGTGACCCCGGCCCCAGTGAGCGGGCAGCCCCAGTGAGAGGGGGTGGTGGTGAGAGCAACCGGTGGGTTGCGTAGCCCCGGTGTAAGGGGGCGTTAGTGAGATCAGCCCCAAGAGAGGGGGCAGTGATGAGAGCCCCATTTAAGGGGGGAGGAGTGTGGCGGAGCACAGGGTGCTCCTGCAACTTGCAACCAGTGGGTTGCGTAGCCCCGGTGTGAGGGGGCGGCGATGAGAGGCCCCAGAGAGGGGGCAGTGATTTAAGGAGGGGAGGTGTGGCAGAGCACAGAGTGCTCCTGCCACTTTAAGGGCCTGGAGCTGGCAGCCTCCAGGTGCCTGATTAGGGCAGCCATTTTGAGGCCTATATAAACCAGGCAGTTTGGCTGCAGGAGGGCAGGCAGCAACATCGCCTGGCCTTAGGGCTGCTGTGTATGACCCGGAGGTAAGGGGGAGCTGCAAGGGGATGGTAGGAGGCTCCTGGTCCTGGGCATGACCTGAAACTGCACCCTGCTGGGAGTGGGTGGTCTGGTGGGGCTCTCAGTGGTGCGGGAGCCCCCAGGAAATGCCAGGCCAGTGATCACCCCGGTGAAAGGCGGGTCGGGGTGCCTTAACCCCTAGCTCCCACCACCACTGGGTGGGTGACCCCTGAGTTGGATGAGGGCCGAGAGGGCCAGTGTTTGTGAGGGGCCCAGAGAGGGTGGACCCCGAGAGTGGGAGTAAGGTGGGCGAGGTGCCGTGGTTGCTCCTAGGAGGAAGGGAGTAATGGCACGGTGAGGCCCGAGGAGTAGAGTGAGTGGCTAGAAAGACCCAGCCCGAAGGGGAGAGTACCCTCGACTAGCCCATGCTGGGGCCAGGACCAGTGAGGGTCAAAAGGGCCGGGGGCCCACCGCGAGAGATGCCCAAGAGCCGGGGGCCTCGGGTCCCGACTGGCCTTGAGGTGGGCCAGGGCTAGGTAGCCGAAGGTTCCGGGGGAACCACACCCGAGAGGGGAACAAGGCTTCGGGTGGGTGAGGTAGCCCAGATGACGGCGGAGTGGCTGCCTGAGTAGAGAAGACCATAGTGGGGTCGTGCATAGAAGATTCTGGGGCCCAGTGCGGGGGGCCAGTGAGGAAGAACACCATGATGCCATCTGCGAGGCTTGGGCTGCGGTATTAGGGGAGGTCGGAGCCGCAGAGAGCCCCTGGGCATCGGGGCAGTCGAGGGGCAGCCTCCCGCTTAATTATCATCATAATTGAACTCATTATCATCAAAGGCATGGCGGGCGAGATGAGCGGGCGGTTGCCCAGAGACAGAGAGGGTGGGCCATGAAGAGCTTGGCCCTGAGTAGGCCTGCTGTGACGGTGACAGGCGGGCGGGCCACAGAGCTCGGCCCCGGGAGGCCCCCTGTCACATAGTCATTAAATATTTATTTTGATAGTCCTTGTACAGTGTCCATTTGCTTCACACAGCGTGTATCATGTGATGCCCTGCCTCATCCTGTACAAACTGATTTTGTGGTGAACACGGCAGAGCCGTTTCCTAGCCTTATTCACTATACAACTCTGCATCACTTATCACCAGATCTGTGTACTGAATGAAACAAGGAAAACAAGGAAAAAATAATGCGTAGTTGAGTCATTTAAAAATTGTATTACGATGCACAAGGAGGCAGAGTTAAAGTTGCACAGGCTGCTTTAAATAGGGCATTTTCTAATTTTGATTACTTTACTTTCCAACCTTAGTTATTTTTACCATAAATTTTAAAGGGCTTTTAACATGATAAAAAAAATAATGCACCATTGAGAGCAAGTTTCTCTATAGTAGTACGCTGTCCATCACTATATGGGCAATTAACAAGACAAACAACACTTGCCCCGTTTCGCATATATCTTTGCTTATCCTGTGGAGTGGGGCATGACTCCTTCAGAGGCCTCTATTTTTTCATATACATCTATACACTTAAACAAAGGCATGCCATTCATTCAACTTGCTTGTACATGTGCAACTCGAAATGATGACTAATATATTGACTAGTCAATGAGAATTTCCACTTGAGTTGCACACATCTACCTATAATATCCCAGTAGAAAATTGTTAGATTGTTAGTTTAGCATAGCCCCAAGCAGTAGGCATGAATAAAACGTGTTTTCTGAAGTCTTTACTAAGGCAAATCAGATTGGCTTTTCATAGAACTACTGCAAGTCACATTGGTGACCTAAGGAATTGCACTGAAGCCATATTTCCCGTTTCTGTCGTGCCTGCTAAACTATTCAAAAAGCATCTAAGGCCATGTGTAGACGAAATGAGGGGTATGTGTGCACAACACTTTAAAGCAGGTTAAATGTTTTTGCACCGCTGTAACGGTGTTGGTGTTTGCATGCGTCGTTGGCATATTGTAAAGTAATTCCAGCCACTGTAGCAAATTTGGTGGCGTAATGTGTCTTAAATGACTTGGGGCGCACCAAACTAAAACACCTCTGAGGAGTTTTAGTTTACGGCCCTACAGCTGTGAAGCACTGGGCTTCTCGGAGTGAAGCACCGGGCTCCGTGCAGCTCACGGGCTCTGCAGGAAGCCTGTGCAGGCAGCCTGGCAGCAGCCCAGGAAGGCAGGCTCCGCCCAAGGAAAGAGGCAAACCTGATCTTTTTAATTCCTGGAGCCTGTCTGCCTGAGCTGCGTGGTGGCCCAGTGCTTCCCTTCGTGGTTGCAGTGCCCCCCAAGGCCACCCAAGCCAGGTGCCCATGGGCAGGTGCTGCCTGGGGAAGGGACCACAGCTGCCACAGAGGGAAGCACCAGCCCCCTCTGCAGCCCAAGAACTGCTTTGCCTGCCGGCAGCTCGCCTTCCCCTCCTTGCCACCAGAGAGGCAGGTACATTTGGGTGTGTGCATGACACAGGGGCTTAAAGGGCCCTAAATTGAAGCGGTGTTTTTAAAAACCAACCGCTTCAATTTAGGGCCCCCATTTCGTCTACACATGCTGTATAGGTTTCCCTGCTATCTCCATGTGCTGCTCTCTAAACATTAGCGGTAATGTTTTTATTAAAACTTCCTCGGAACATTTACTCCCCAAAAGTGAAGGCACTGATGTGAGTGTACGTTTCATCTTCCAAGGAGTTGAAGAGTGGGAAGGCTGAGAACTGGCAATCATAACTAAGCAACTCAGTATCACTAAAAAAAAAATGCTCTGTGTTTTAGGTTGCTGAACTGGAGCAGAAGCTGAAACAGCACTGTAAGGTTGATTATGTAGTTAAAGTTTTTCCAGGTCAGACTCATGGTTTTGTACATCGTAAGAGAGAAGATACTAACCCTCAGGATAAACCTTACATTGAAGAAGCAAGAAAGGACATGATCAACTGGCTGAATAAATACATCTGACAGATCTGTAAAAACAAATCTGTACAACAAAATTATGTAGTATGTTGTGAAGGCTTTAGGTAACTTTAACATTTTAGAAAAAAATGTTTAATATAATTATTTTAGGGAAAAATAAGCACTTAATAAATTATATACTAAAGAAAAAAAAGCTGTAGAAATTTCTATATCAAAACTCTTTTTCATATGTAGATTTTAATAAATGATCTCAAGCTGAATCCATTTTAAAAGTTCTCAAATCTCATCTATCTTCATATTTGTATAATCTGCTGGAAATATTCCCCAGCTTCCTTGGGGTTTTTTCAGCAAGTAACTTAAGCACTTGCTCAAATCACCTGTACTAAATTTAAGCCTATGTTTCAGTACTTTGTTGAATCTCCAAGAGTATAAAAGACTAGACTTCTTTGGCCTGTACTGCCAGGGATAATGGCAAAGAAGCACTTGCCTTAGATGTCCTTTAGGCTGACCTTTTCCCTGAGACCTGATCGTCTACAATTAAACCAGTTTAGGAATTTGCCTTTATAATGTACTGCAAAGGTGGGGGCTTTTAACTACGTAGTTGTAAACTGGAGTTACAATTCATCAAGAAAATTTTACTTTATCATGTTTTCTCCCTATTTCTTGTTTCTATTTCTGGCATAAGATCTCAGGGCGAAATATGTATACAAATTGGGAAAATGTACTAATTTTCCTCCTAAAATGAAGGATGCCTTCTGTAGTGGGAGCCTTTGACTGTAAACTACAGTATCAGATGATGTGGTTAATATTGTGTATCATTTCCAAATAATAAAAATTATTAGCTATATTTTTGTCCTGGTTTTTAAATTCCCTTCCCTGTCCCTTTCCTCTTTTCCCTCTTAACAACTTAGTTCTCCAAAATGATCTTCTTTCATGTATCTGTCACATTAGTGGGAATCTGACAAGGGGCAAGATTGCACCTAGACAGACTTTGTAGAGTCAGTGCCTTCCAGAAGGAATTTTTATTTGTATTGTTTCTATAAGTGGTAGTGTCATGACCCAAAGGTCTGATTTTTTTTTTTTTTGTGTGTGCGCTTCGGCACTAAGAATTATCCCCGTGGGTTTACAGCTTCATTGCACGGAGGAGTTCTGCTGCACAGAGAACCCACGTGCAAAGGAGTGTGTTCCCGCCACTTTGCAGCTGTCTTTGCAGGGTGCATTTTCTTTGCAACACAGAAATGCACGGTGCAAAGGAGTTCCTGCTCTTCGCATGCAAATTTGTGCCCCGCAATTGGCTAGTGCTAAATTATTCCCACGTGGCAGCTAGCGATTGGCCTGCTAGCCGTATAAGAGGCTTGAGCAGTTTCCGTCCAAGCCGAAGAGGACTCTGCATCCATCTTGTGGGGACTCTGGGTGTGTGCAGCAGGGTAATAGAAACCCTGTGTGTTGCTCAGAGGAGTTTGGCGGCCTGATCCACCGCCCACCTCTTCCCGTCTTCGAGCGGTAACTTTCTATAAGACGTATCGACGAGTTTTCTATTCTGATGCGCGCTTGTCCTGGACATCCGGAGTTCTGTCTGCGTGGAGCCTAGCAAACTCCATGTGATTGTTCGTGTTTTGTCTGCGTGGAGCCTAGCAAACTCCATGTGATTGTTTACTTACACCGAGATGGTCGCGGTGCAGGCTGGAAAACTTGCTTGAGTTGCGGTTACAACAGAAAACACGAACAATCTTAAAATCAACCGTTAAGTCTCTGTGCCTAATTCTAGCTCGGCGCCCGCCCTCTCCAACCTGGCCTGCCCGGGCTGCCGGCCACAGCCCGCGTGCAGAGCGACGAAAGGGCCCAGGTTCCAGCCCGGCCCGCACAGGTAGCACCTAAAGCTCATCTAAGAGCAGGGTTGTATTGAGCTATTTAGTGTATACAGAGTAAAGGGTAGGGAAAAGGATAGCGGTATGTGTCTATCAGGGCCTGTTTTCCTTCATCCTGATCAGAAAAGTTGAGTGGACTATGAAAGGAGAACAAGTCAGAAGCAACATGAGGTGGGATCTTGGACTCAAGGAAAAGAATTTTTAAAGGCAGGAGCATACCACATCAGCTACCCCTGCCTTGCCCTCCCCAGCTTGCTCTGGGACATTACCCTTGCTGTCAATGATTGACTGGTAGTGCTGGTGGCTGTCTCCCCTTCACCCTGGGAAGACTTTAGCCTTGTCTTCTAGAGAGTCCAGATTGAGTAGGGTTGCTGCTTCCCTTCCTTCCCCTCCACCCTACCTGGTCTACAAACCCAGGTAGACTTTGTTCTCTCTGGCTAGGGACAGACACTAAAAAAGCCTGAGCCTGAATTGATTCAATCTTTGCAGGTTAGTCTGACCAGGCTAGATTGAACCAGTTTGTAGCTGCACAGATATCCCCTCTGGACTGAAGATGCAGGCACATGCCTTCAGTGGCTCAGGCTAGAAGCTGGGAGCTGCTAGAGTAGCCCTCCCTTCCCTTCCATACTGCTAAACTGAGGGGAGCATGGCCAAGCCCTTGCAGGATGCTCAAATTAGGGAAGAGTGTAAGCCCCCACCCTGCCTGCATTGTCCCAAGCTTTTCACTGCTCACAGGGCAAGAGTGTTGCCGGACCCCAGCCCCTGGCTAGCAATCTGAGGCAGTGCATGCATGTGTTCATAATAGTGAGCTTTTCAGTCTCCCTCTCCCTGCAGCGAGGGAACCAGCAAGGGGCTGATAACACAGTGTTTTTCAGCCCAACAGGAAAGCAAAAGTCTCTCTTGTTAGTTCAAGCTCTTCTTAAACAGCTTTTTCCAAGGAACAGAGGGACATTGCTAGTTGACCTGCTGATGAGCTCCAAAATGCCCTAAGCAGATATTGTCCTGTATGCCTGTGTCTTGTCCCAGTGCAATTGGAGGCACACACATCCCCCTCAGCATTAGCTAGCATACTACATGCCTAGGGTCTGCGCTATGAGAGATGGGTGGAAGGGAGGGGGGAATCCCTGCTTGAGCAATTTGGTGGCAGGGGGAAACATGGCAGACCCTGCTATGCCTGCAGTCTCTGCCAAAGCTCTGACTAGGGAGCAGAGGGGCAGCCAGCCCTGTTCTCTAGAGCAGACAGCACAGCCCAGCCCAGGGCTGCAAAGCATCTGGGATGCTAGGGGACTCTGGTTTAACTTAAGCCAGGAAGGGATCTGGAACAGACATTGCATAAACCAGTTTGACCCAAATCAGTTAAGTCTGATACTACGTTCAACCAGGTTTATCTTAAACCAGTTTCAGCCATTTTGAAACTGGTTTATGTGCACTGAATTTACATTGTTACAGATTTAAACCAGTTTCTGATCATTTAAACTGGTTTATGTGTAATGTCTGTTCCTAGCCTATAGCTGAGAACTGGGCAGTCTATGTGAAATGTCATATTTCCTTCTAAACTAGAGTGAGGATTACTCTCTTGTGGTTTTATCTAAAAGAGAAACATCAGGGACTGTAGTTCTGTGAGCTGGATTTTTCTTTCAGTGACAGTGGTGTGGGGACCTTCACTGAATTCAGTGGAGTTACACCAACAATATGTAGAAGGAGAAGTAGGGCATGTGTTCAGAAAACAACAGTGATTCATAGCTATTGTACCGGGTGTTACAAAACATGTCAATCTTGTGACTAAGCAAAATATGTAAGCCTAGATGCAGCTGCACACAGTCAAGAGTTATTTCTTGTTGATAAAATTATAATTCATTAACTAGGATTCACATTCAATAAAGGACAAAATCCAAACAGTTGCATTCTTCAGGACTTGTGCAGTCTTCTTGAACAGGGAAAGCTGAACTAATTTTTTTTTAAGAGATTCTAGTTCAAAGAAAAGCATTGCTTCATGTTTTTAAAATAATGACAAAACTGAAACACCTGTTAGCCAGGCACAAACTCCTCGAGGTTAGTATTTAATCCAATCTACAGCTTTAGAGGGATGGAAATGTTTCAAAGTATTATGGAAATTGTTTTAAAAGCAACCCTTGGCTAAGAAAAAAAGTGGAAACATTTCAAAAGAGGAAAAAGTTACCATGCAAACTTTGCTCTAATTTCTCTTTACATGGAGTTAGAGCCATTGCAAATTTTCTTGGCTGTATTTCATTACTAACCTTCTCCATTTGTTTTATCAACAACTAATACATTGTGTATAGTGTAAGTTGTACGTTAAAAAACTCTTAAGGAACAGGGGCAACTTTTTTCAGCAATTGAGACCCTCCCCCAAATGACTGATTTTTGGCTGTCAGAACTTCATTCTGGAACTCCTTTGTGGTTTTAGTTCCACCTTTTACTCCCTGTATATTTTCGACAAGTTTCCATGGTTATTTTTTTTGCCTTTGTTCCACCTTTCTGCCAGTTCAGAGCACCTGGGTATCGTGCATGAACACGTATTTTTGTACTTCCCTAGCTGTTTTGAGACAACAAAATATTTGGCTTCTGTAGGAGAAAATATTTGAGAGCAATTTTGGAAAAAGAGTTCTTTGAAGTATTTCCATACAGGAAAACTTAAAAATAAAATGAATGAATACTGATGTAATGCTTTCTTTATTTGCAGAGGGATTTATGTAGTTATTGCAATTTTAAATAAAGTCTTAAAAGGCTTAGCAGTGGGGTATAAAGAAAGGCTCTGATTCCAGAGGGGAGCACAGAGCTCACTCCTTTATAGAAAGTCTTTACAACTACAAAACAAAGACAGGGTTAGAGGACAAACCAGTGCCTGAACGCCAGAGATAAAAGGCAATGACATCTGACCCTGTTATCTGAAGAAACAGCCATCCTCCTCCCCCCTGCACACACCCAGGGCTCCCGCCTCCAACTTTTTCACCCCCGACAGTATCCATGTGATCAGAGCCAGCAGCAACTTTTCTTCCTGTCTAGCTCCAGTGGGCTTGCGGGGGTGCATCTACACCAGAAGCTCGAGCCTGGAGGCTGGCATCAGTGATGTGAGGAAGGTAGGAGGCTCCCAGACCTGGATGCACAGCTTCAGAACATGACTGACAGCTGTTCTGTGTGTTGCAGTCAAGTAGCCAATGGGCACCCGGGTTCAACGCTGTGCTGGACAGTCCCTGGGCTTTCCCGCAGCCAGGGTGGTTGCTCCGCAGTTCCCCCTGCTGTCAGGAAGAGGCAGGACAAACTGCTCTAACTGGCAGCAGGCGCTGGAGCGGGTGGCCAC
Organism: Alligator mississippiensis; assembly: GCF_030867095.1. NCBI lineage: Eukaryota > Metazoa > Chordata > Crocodylia > Alligatoridae > Alligator > Alligator mississippiensis. The sequence goes on along the minus strand of NC_081828.1, from coordinate 80,455,173 downwards.
GCACTTCCAGAGGCATCGGTATTAGTGCTACAACTGCTAAAGCTGCTCTGCACATTGGCGTTTGTTTGTTTTTGGGGGGAGGAGGGCAACCCACCTCTCATTTTCCTTCTGATCTTTTTATTAGGAGTTAAGTAGGACTGTTTGCTCAGGGGATCCTGCTTCAGTCTTGCAGCTGGCAGGCCAAATGGACAGGCTGGTGTGTGTGAGATGGGTTTCCCAGACACCAGTAAATCATTGCTTTAGGTATATACACTTGATTGGGAAAGTGGGGTTGAATGTTTGCACTGCAGGGAAGGGCCTATAGCTATTTGTATGGTTCTGGGACTTTTTTCTTATTAATCTGTCCTTCCAACATATGCTGAAATGAAAAGGCTTTAATCCAATGCAAGGCAGCCAGCATTAATGTTCAGTAAATAAAAAAAGATTAAGAAACATGGCATTACTGGAATACAGGGAATTTAGAATAAAAGCCCAGGGGAGTGAGTCCTTTGAGAGTTCTTTACCTGTTTTTAAAGACAGGTGCTAAAGGAATTGTGTAGAAAGAGATATCCCATAATTACACACACAGCTAACTGGGAAGTGTTTACAGTGTTTGTTAAAACTTTGAAGAACAAATCTAGATATATGGTTCTTTGGTATTTTAGCTTTCATAGACAGTTTAACATGCTACAGTGAATAATTGAGGTTGGGGAAGAGAATGGTTGGCTCAGGAAAATGTGAGTCACTATAACCTTTTATGATTCCTCTTATTCAGATTTTGTTCAATTGTTTTCATTACATTACAGAAATGCACTTGCTGCCTAATCATTATATGCATTAGCACTACTGCTTTATTCCTCTGTGACTAAGCATTTTTGTTTAGCACTGTACTAGCAGTTTTGCTCAATTATTTAATGAATATGTTAACAATTTTACTAACTACAGAAATGTTTTTTTTATAAAATATTCTATTTGTTATAATTTATTTATACATACGCACACCCCTTTCTTACTCATTTGTCACGAAGGCTTTGAACAAATTAAACTTCCTCATTTTAAAGTATACCGACTGCAAAAAATATAATTTTTCCAAAAATAAAAATGATTCATGATTAAATTATATTTACCTCTTTTCCTCTGTCATTAAGACTTGGGCAATTAAATTATTTTATTTAAAATAATAAATGCATTAAAATAGTCTCTAAAATAAATGTTTCTATATATAATTGTTTTCACTCGTTTTTTTCCCCATTGTTACCAAGACTTTGCACAAATATTTAAAAGAATTTACTTGAAATAGAAACAAGTATATAACCACATGCATATAATATACATTCACATATCTTGTTTACTCTGTCCCTACAACTTTATTGTGAGTTGTACAACCTTCATAAACCTTCTTGAAAAGGAGAACTAGCCAGCACATACCTATATCTCAAAATTGAATCAATCTATTCCTTACCAGAAGCCCTTTAACAACTTAAAATAAATTATTGGGGGTGGGAGGGTCCACAGTAGCCAAAGTATGTTGTTTCCCCCCCAAAATAATTCATGAATACCATTGTTCAAAATGGCTGCCAGAGCCAAAAATGCATTAGTCCAAATGTGATGCCAAATGGCCCTGAAATCAATGGAAGATGTAGGCTGTAGGCATGTTCAGTGACTGATAGACCACACTGACTGGTGCAGACTATAGACCTAGCAAAATTATATGCTTAAACTGGTATATAATCAATAAGCTTTTATTTAAATCAGAAATTGTAACTTGGAAAAGAAGAATAAGAATCTGTTTATTAAGACAACTAATATTAGGCTAGGTCAAGAATGAATAACTTCTTTTATGGAAAGTACCTAACAGCAGCTAAAAGTAACAACTAATGTTATAATAATTAAGTTGTATGTAGTCAGCTAGAATTCTATTGAAATAACAATGTCTCTTTTGCTATACTTGAAGTATAGGTAAACTTGAGGTAGCTGGGGAAGTACAGTAAGTAGGACTTCAGACCATTCCAGTCATACAGGATACATTGATTTCATAGATGTCATAGACATTAGGGCTGGAAGGGACCTCACAAGATCATTGGGTCCATCCCCCTCCTCAAGGAGCAGGAAGTCAGCTCAGGTCAAATGATCCCAGCAAGATAGGCATTCAAGTGTTTCTCGAAAGTGTCCAGAGTAGGCAATTGCACCACCTTTGTGGGGGAGGTCTATTCTAGGCCCTGGGGACTCGGATGGTAAAGAAGTTTTTCCTTATGTTCAGCCTAAAATGGTCTTCCAGGAGTTTGTGACTGTTGGACCTTGTCTTCCCTTGGGGTGCCCTGGTGAACAGGTGTTCTCCCAGTTCCTGATGGACATCCCTTATGTACTTATAGGCTGTCATCAAGTGCCCCCCAAGCCTATGCTTTTCCAGGCTGAAGAGTCCCATGTCTCAGCCTCTCCTCATAAGGCCTGCTGTCTTGTCCTCTAATCATACGCATGGCTCTCCTCTGGACTCTCTCAAGCTTCTCCATATCCTTTATGAATTGTGGAGCCCAGAATTGGATGCAGTACTCCAGCTGCGGCCTCACCAAGGCCAAGTAAAGCAGGAGGATGACTTCCTGGGTCTTGCTTGAGATGCATCAGTAGATGCAAGCCAGGGGTTTGTTTGCTTTGTCAGCTGGAGCATTGCATTGGTGGCTCATGTTCATCTTGTGGTCAACTATGACCCCCAGTTGTGGTGTGAGTGTAGCACTGCGAGCCTATAAGTACAGGCATGTCGCATCATACACACATTTAACTTGAGTGAATTCAACTATATGCGGGGGGGGGGGGGGGGGGGCTTGAGTCTGCACGCGGTGCTGCCACTTACCTGGAGGCCCGGTCACCACCACGCTGCCAGCGGTGACTGCCTCTGCCTCCAAAATCTCCTGCCACTGCCATAGAGCCGTGCCTGGAGCTGTGTGGCCAGCTGCCGGGCATGGTGGTGGCCGGGTGCCACGCAGCCATCCCCACCCCAAGCTGCGCTGCTGCCACCAGCCACACAGCATTAAGCACGGCTCCGCGGCAGTGGCAGGAGGTTTTGGAGGCAGAGGCAGTCACTGCTGGCACAGTAATATGCAATTTCACTATACATGATTTTTTGCCTTTAGAACGTAATCCCTGCATAAGATGCGACATGCCTGTATGATGTGGGTTTTTTCTCTCAAGGGGGAGCACCTTGCATTTCTCGGTGTTGAATGCCATCAGGTTTTGATCTGCCCACCTTGCAAGCCTGTCAAGGTCAGCCTGAATCACCAACCTATCCTCTAGTGTGACCACACTACCACATAGTTTGCTGATGACACCAAATTTAGCCAGTCTGCTTCTGACACCAGAGCTGAGATAATTAAAAAAACATTAAAGGGTACAGGTCCGAGTACAAAGCCCTGGGGCACACCACTGGTCACCATGTGCCACGCTGATTCAGTTCCATCAACTATCACTATCTGGGTCCGACTGTGGAGCCAGTTCCCCAGCCATTCGACTGTAAGGTTGTTGAGGCCTCAGTTCCCCAATTTTACCACGAGGACATCATGGGACACCGGGTCAAAGGCTTTTTTGAAGTCCAAACGCATGATATCAACTGCTTCTCCTTTGTCCAGGTGATGTGTCACTTGGTCATAGAAGGAAATGAGATTGGTCAGGCAAGACCTACCCACAATGAAGCCATGTTGGCTCTCTCTCAGAATGTTGCCTTCTGTTAGCCTGTTGTTGATGGTTTCTTTGATGATTTTTTCTAATATCTTTCCAGGGATTGAGGTCAAATTGATTGGCCTGTAGTTCCCCGGATCTTCCTTACTCCCTTTCTTGAAGCTGACACCACATTGGCTGTCTTCCAATCTTCAGGTACCTTGCCCAAGCACCACGAGTTCTCAAATATTCTCGCCACTGGCTGTGCTATGATATCAGCCAGTTCCTTTAGCACTCCTGGGTTCATTCCATCTGGGCCAGCTGACTTGTGGATGTCCAGCCTCTCAAGGTATTCCTTCACAAGATCTATCCCAATGATGGGCATATGTTCACCCTTACCCTGGTAATCCTGCATCTTGTCAGGCAGGGTGATCCCCTTGGGCTGGTGGAAGACTGACACAAAGTAATTGTTAAGGAGATTGGCTTTTTTCTAGGTATCAGTCATCAGCTGCCCCATTTAGTTTAGCAAGGATCCAACGTTGCCCTTGTTTGTTTGTTTTTTACTTACCACATATTTGAAGAAGGATTTTTTATTGTCCTTGATTCCTGTAGCCAGTTTGAGTTCAGTTTCAGCCTTGGCTTTCCTAGTTTGCTCCCTACAGGTGCAGGCCAGTGCTGAATACTCCTCCGTAGTGGTGATTCCTGACTTCCATCCTTTATAAGCTTCTCTTTTAAAGGTACAGGAGGTCCATGAATTCCCTATTGAGCCAAGGGGGTTGCCCAGCCCTTCTGCTACCTTTCCTACAGGCTGGAATGGACTTCCCTTGTGCTTCAAGGCTCACATCCTTAAGGAGCAACTACTCATTGTGGACTCCCCTCCCTGGCAGGTCATGGCCTCTCAGGGCCTCAACAACTAGCCTCCTGAGCTTGTGAAAGTCGGCTTTCCTAAAGTAAAGTATTTCTGCATTGATGACTGATTTGCCAGCTTTGCAGTGGATAGAGAAAGTGATCTATTCATGGTCACTGTCTCCCAGCTTCCCTTCAATTCTCAGGTCGCTCACTAGATCATCCCCTTTGGTCAGTACCAGGTCCAGCAGCACCTTACCTCTTGTTGGCCCATAAACTTCTTGAGGTGAGTAGAGCTCAATGTAAGTGAGGAAGCTTCACAACTGATCAGATTCATTGACACATTAAACAAAGCAAAATTAAATAATTGGATACATTACATATAGGATGAGTAGTCTTTGCTTGGCAATGTTGCTGGCCAGGCTAAGTCGTCAGGCAAGGGGGCTTCTGTGCACATGCACAGTGGTGTCTTTGGTGTTGCATTGCCTTTCACAAAATCTTCTATTTTATAACTCACACTTTCTTTATCCAATCAAATTTTACCACCTCTTCAGTTGCTGATCCTTGTCCACATCCCATCTCCACTTCTTGTGGTTGTCTCCTTTCGGTTCCTATTTTTCCTCTCTTGCCATCTGTTCTTGGGTATAGTCAGCAAATTACTAAGCTTTTAACAATAATATGCAGGTTATTTCCAGATCAAAAAGGGGCTCATTGTGGTCAGCCTATACCTGTTCTGTTTCAAATATAGACCTTTTCTCCTTTCGTATCCAGTCTAGACTATCACATGGTTTCTACCATGACCTGAACTTATGGTTCTCCAGACATGTTAACTTATAATCAATCTTAGCTATGGTGTTAGAAATATCTGTGTCTGTTCCTAAACACATTAAGAAAGAAACACAGACATCTCCTGTTTATACTAATGCTTAACAGTTAGCTGTGGTTAACAGTTAGCTTGTAAATGGTTATTCTTATATTGTTTCAAAGTCTTAAAGAGTTACTTCTTTTTGCAAACACAGCAGCAAAGGGGGGGAGGGGGGCAGAGAACGGAAAAGCAGGCTCTTTTTAAAAAAAAAAAAGCCAAAGCTTCTAGACCTTGACATATTTTTCAGGAGCCTAGTTACCCTACAAAAATGAGGGGCATAGGCTGCACTTAGTTAACCTGTCATCAGCCTTTGCCACTTTCAAGGGATTTACGCTAAGCTGCAGAAGTGTGGCTAAAGGTTCCAGAGTGGACCTTTGCAGATGTGTCACAACTAGCCTAATCAGCAAAGTAAAAACAACCCAAAAAACAGAACATGGCAAGTAGCATTTCCAGATGGTGAGGGAAAGAGATAAGAAGCCCCCTCTTTCTCAAAATTGTACTTTTCAGAAGGACACAGACCCCAGATAATTGGCATTTTGCAAGGCCACAGAAAAACTGGCTCAGTCCAGTTCCCAAAGTCTGAGTAAAACAAAGAAATCTGAATAACACCAATCAGAATATTTATTTAAATAGGCCATATATAAATATTGAGTATAAACAGAGAGGGGATTGGGGACCTCAGCAAATTCAAGGGAGCCTGTTACCACCCTGCATGCCACCTTCCTCTTCCCTCCTGCCTCTCCCCCAGCCGGCATAGGTGAGAATCTATATTGTGGTGTCGCAGATAGCTAAATAGGCATAGAAACAAATGCTCATTCTTATGCTTTGAGGTGTATCAATAAAAGGTTGGGTGACAGACCTTGCTTCTTTATCTGTGTCTTGCCTCTTTATCTGACCTGGGTGGTACTAATAATTTACCTGCTAAGAGGGAATGGTGGATTATTGGGAAATGTAATTGTATCTTAATTTGGTGTACAAGAAGGGTAAGGAATTTGTAACTGTCCCTTAATTTATGTCTAAGTTGCAAAACAGTCTTGATTGTAGATGAGCTATAGTCTTGTCTAATGACTAAACAGTATTGAGTTTTTGGTAACAAAGGTCTTAGGACAAAATGTTTGCTTTGTACTAATTTTTTGCTTGTTCTTTTTTGATTCTGCAAATCAGTTACTTATACTGAACTTTCTCTGCATAATAGCTAACCCTCAGGCCACAGTTCACATTTTGGTTCAACTGAAAGAATTTCACTTCATGCTGACTTTTTACCAAGGCAGTTTGAATGTACCACATCTTTAATAGTAAAGTAGTATGTTGTACCTCCTTGACTATTCATTAAATATATTCATAATGACACATTATTTGTTTAAAATATATACTTTTCTCCAAAGTAATCTTCTATTAAGGATGCTTTGGTGATGGAACTCCTGCAAACTGATGGGTCTGCTATTGGAAGTTCAAAATAGTTTTAAATCTCTACATAGAAGTGTCTTAAGTTTAATCAAGATTTAGTTATTTTTACCTCATAATAGATTATTCATCCCCAAAGCATTGCATCTCATATCAAGGCTTTCAAATAGAGACGAATTTCTACTGTGAATTACTGAATTTACATAAAAGAATGTATTTCATCACAACTTACTAGTTTGTGATGATCCAATCTAGTTAGATCAGGGGTGCTCAACTCCAGCTCATGGGCAAAACATGGCCTGCGGATCCATGGTATTCAGCCTGCAGGGCTCCCTATGGGTTGGGAAATTTGGTGGCAGGGCATTAATACTGCCACCATTCCCCACCATCAAATTTCCAAACCCCCAAGTCCTACACAATGGATTGAAGCTGGGTCACGCTCCCTTCCCCCATGGGGCTAGGCCACACCTCCTTTCTCCCCCATGGTTCGATAAGGGCTGAACCACGCTCCCCCTCCCCCAACACATCAATTGAAGCTGGGCCATGCCCCTTCTCCCCTCATAGGCCTGGGTTGGAGCCAGGTTTTCCCCTGCTTCCTCTTACATAGCCAGATGGGGTCCCACCACCACCCCAGGTGCCAGATACGGACCACTGTATGGATCCAGCTTGCCAACAAACAGGGCACTGCCCATCTAGCCCACCAGCCAAAAAAGTTAAGCATTACAGAGGCAAATATTACTCTCAACTTTAGTAGTAGTAGTAATAGTAGTACAGGTTTCACATTACTGTAGTAGAGATGTGTCAAACTTATGGCCCACAGGCTGGATCTGACCCACAGAGCTGTGTTATTTGGCCTGTGGGGCTTATAGAGGGGCCAGGATTTGGGGGGTGAGAACTGTCATCAAAATCTGGGGCATGAAGCCTTGTTGGTGAAATGTATTATAGGAAGGGGATGAGTGACACCTGTTGCCACCTCCACTTGTCCCACCACTGCCATTGAATCTGGATTCGGACAATGAGAGCCCTGCAGTCCAGATCCAGCCCAGGGGCAAGGTAGGTTTGACACTCTTGCTGTTGCACCATGAGCCATAGACATGGACCAGGATCCCATTGGGTGAGGAACTATCCCCTACAGTCTAAGTAACCACATACAAAACCAAAGTGCTATTGAGAAGCATTAGATGGTCAGACTTTAACAAAATTAATGGTGTGCACAGTAAGATTTCTGTTATTTATGGTAATATTACCCCATAATATACCGATGTTTCCCCCTGTGCATGTTACTGTAAACATTCATAGTTTACTATTTATTTTCCCATTTTTGTATTAGGATTCCACATGGCCAATGAAGAGAGACCTTGCCCTTGCAACATTGGAGACAGATTTGACTATGGAGGCCTTGGGCAGGAAGTGCAAGTTGAGCACATCAGGGCATACATTTGCAAGCCATCCTCCAGCACAGACAAGGCTGTAATTGTGATTCAGGACATTTTTGGATGGCAACTGCCAAACACCAGATACATAGCGGACATGCTGGCAGCCAATGGATACGTGTATGAGATTTAATTCTTTCCTTCTTGACTAGAAACTGTCAAAGATGCAAGGCCAAAAATTGTATATATTTTTCTTTAGGCCAAAATCTGTATGCACTTTTCATTAGACCACATATATCCAAACATACACCTCAATAAACTTTGCTAATGTGTTCTTTTTCTGCACAGGCTTCTTATAGTTTAAAAACATTGCATACAGTGCATCATTGACAAGCAACCCAGTGATAAGTAGACAATGTAGGATGCAAAAAGAAAGAAAGAGAAACAAAATTATACAACTTTCAGTCTTCAAAGGAGTTAAAGTATCTTTAGTTTTCTTTAAACATCCATATTCTTTGTAAGCTCTACTTGCCATTACTTATTGTAGCAAACCTCTTAGTAAAGTCAGAGGAATTTTGCCAAAGAAATAAGTGCTGATTCAGAGCTCATGAGAGGAATCCTTTAAGAAATAGTGAAAAAATACTGTAAATATTTGTTGCCTTATTATTGGGGTATGAGCTTCCAGTTCATAATTATTTTCCTTGTAAAGTATAGGGTGTCTGAAGGGACACTGGTAGGAAACTCTTCATTACAGTGAATAGGTTCTTAACAAATTGTAATAGGTCATTGTCCTCTGGAAATTTGGTCAAATATTTGTTTTTAGTTTTAAAAAAATGAAAAATGTACATTCTAATTCTGTGAAATCAGTATTGAATAAATCAAATGAATTAAAAGTCCATGGACTTACACGTGTGGCCATTTTTCTTACAGAGCTATCTGCCCAGACTTCTTTGTGGGACAAGAGCCTTGGAAACCTTCAGATGATTGGTCCATTTTTAATGACTGGCTGAAAACTCGAGATGCCAGCAGAGTAGACAGGTAGAATGGTTATTCAGCATACAGCATGTGTACACAGCGACCGTTGAGCTCAAGAGGAACTCTATCTGAGTAAATAAGTGTAGAATTATACCCTAAAATATAATGAAATGAATGCAGGAAGATTAAAAAAAGAACAAATCTTATGGAAGTCTGTGGGTCAAATTACTAAGTTCTTTCCTTTACTTTTCTTTGTGTGTCTTAGGGAAGCTGATGCTGTCCTGAAGTATCTAAAGCAGCAATGTGGTGCAAAGAAGGTTGGTGTTATTGGATTTTGCTGGAGAGGAATGGCTGTTCATCACTTGATGCTGAAAAATCCTGAATTAAAGACTGGGGTATCAGTCCATGGTAGGTATAAAAGACATGTCAAAATGGGCACTCACACAAAATTGTAGCATGTAGTTTGATTATTATTATGTATGGCCCATAACAATTTTACTGTGTATACTCAAATCTAAAATGACCCTGAGTTTAAGATAACCCCTAATAATTAGATTCTATACATGGAAAATTTATAAATTTGGTATAATTTTCCACATGCAGAATCTAATTATTGGGTGGTTGTCTCTAATTCATCCCTCTCACCACTGCAGGGAGGCAAGCAGTGGGGAAGCACGTAGTATGTGGAGGGTCATGTATCTTGCCCCCTGGACTCCTGCCACCTCTGCCCCCTCACAGCCTTGGGTTCCTACTTCCTCCAGCCTCTACCCCCCACCCCCACCTCTGATGTTCTCTTCTCTCCAACCTCTACTCCTCCCTTCCCTCAGCCTCTACACTCTGCTTCACCCCCAGCTTCTATTCCTCCCTGGCTTTTGTTCCCTGCTTATCCCCCAGACTCTGCTTTGTGCCAGTAGACTCCCTGTTCTAGCATGGAGCATGGCACATGGAGCATGGCTGTAGCCCAGCCCCCATAGCAGCTATAAGGGCTACATGCCACTGCTATGAGGGTGGGCTGTGGCTATGCTCAGTGTCCCAGGCTGCAGTGTAGATGGGACCTGCTGGAACACAGCACAGGTAGGGCTGGGGGGGGGGAGGGAGGAGGGTTTTGTTCAAAACTAAAAGTCAGAATCTGGGAAAAAATTGCATAGTATTAATACATTGTATGGAAAAATCTTTAGAAAACCTAATGACATATGGTTAGTTTGTTGCAAAAATGTTGGCTGTAAGCATGCTCCCCGGTGGACCGGAAGTGCTTCTGGTCCACTTCTGGGTCTGCTTCCCAGCGAACTGGGGAGCTCCCCTTGCTTCTGTGGGACGCTCCATGTGCCCCAGCATCTCAGCATTCAAGAGCCCTTACTACCTAGAGGTATGTAGAAAAACCATTTAAAGCTATTTCTATGTCTGAATCGCCAAATCTTTCCGAATCTCTCCAAATCGATTTGGATATCAAGCCCCTGAAGCCCCAGGAATGCCTGACCAGGCCAGCTGGAAAGCATAGGCAGCTCCAGACTGCCTGTGCTCTACCATTTAAAGGAAACATGTTTGCCAAAATACACAGCACTTCTGTGTCAGCCACAAATTTAAGGCATTTGTGGCATGACAAGGGGTCTGGTTGTCTGTTTGCTTGGCCTCTGGCAGTACAACAGTGATGTTTGTTTACACCCTTCATTTGATTATGGTCTTAATTATCTTAAATAATAAGCTAACTGCATTTGGTCAGTCTAGACTTCTGAACCATTTTCCTGGAAAAGCAGGAAACAACCATGTGTGTGTTTGCTGGCCTGAAGTCATCTGTATAATTCTGCACCAAGAGTAACAGTACAGGAAGTGGTAAACTAGCTTGTCACTTTATTTTGTTGTTTAATCCTGGACTTTGACAATGCTGATTTGCAATGCTGACTTTTCCCATTTTCCCAGCCAATGGAGCTGTCTGTCCCAAAGGTAAAGATATGTTTTTTACTTATGTGGACACATGCCAATATGAAAGATTTTAGAGACAGGCCAAGTCACTAGACTCAATTCCTTGTGTCTTCACAGTTGGAGTCCAGATCCAGTCCCCCCTATCTCTAATCTACCTATGATGATTTTGCATTAAGACTGAACAATGCATTTTAAATCTCTTTAAAATATATGTTTTCTAGGAGTAATTAAATACTTTGAAGATCGGTACAGTTTGCTCCATCCCACTTTCTTCATTTTTGGTGAAAGTGATGAATACATCCCAATTGAGCAAGTGAGTTCACCTTCAAAGATATATATGTCCACATAGGTTTTTTAAATACTTGTTTCATAAAATGACACTTGGCAGATTAGCAAATTAGTTGGCCCTTCTCTCCCCCTTTTCCAAACTCTTAAAGAAATGTTCTTGTTCTCCCCCTTTCCTCCCCCTACCCCCAAGTCAAAATTATTTAAAGCCGTGCTGACAAATGTTCTCTCTCTCTCTCAGTATAGTTTTCTAAAGATAAGGGCTTCTAGTGGGAGCAGGTAACCTGCAACAGGCCTATGGGAGTAAACCTTCTTTAATCAAAATGACAGTGCAAGCACTCCAGAAAAGGTCAGGACCATGAGTTGTTTTCCCTGGGGCCAGTCATTGCACAAGAACCAGAAAAGCCAGCTATGTAGGCCTAACAGCCTCTCCCCCCAAACAAGCTTTCAAACAATTTATGAGCTCCTGTGTTTTCTAGAATAAAATATGCCTTCTCAAAATAAGTGTTGAATTATGGTGGAAGGCAAAGCAAGTATCTAGCGCTATTAAGACACGAAGCAGGTTTAGTCTCCATTCCATTGTCCCCCTTTCTGCACTCCAAAATCAATTATTCGAATTTCAGGCTTTGATTCTGTGTCTTTTCTCCTCAACATACCTTCAGGAGATTTCATTTTGCCCCATTTCATAGTGCAAACCAGCTCCTTCCCTATGGGGCTGCTTCTACCACAATTGGTAGTCAGTCAGCCTACATTAGGCAGTAAGTGTTTGTGTCCCTGCAGATGTGCACATCTTCTTTTTAAAAAAAAGGGAAGGAAGAAAGAAAAGAAAATTTAGAGAACCATATTTCAAGGAGAATGTCTTTTTACCAGAAGAAAAAATCTTGTTAAAAAGAAGAGTGAGATAACAGAAATTCAGTTAGGCCCAAAGTGTGAAATTAGTGAAGACACTGCTATTTCCCATTTTCCAGGAAATTGAAGGCTGAGAACTGACAACATACAATAGGGTAACTCAGTATTGCTAATGGAAAGATGCTTTGTGTTCCAGGTTACCATAATGGAGCAGAAGTTGAAGCAGCACTGTAAAGTTGATTACAACGTTAAAATTTACCCTGGACAAACTCATGGCTTTGTACATCGCAAGAGAGAAGACATGAACCCCAAAGATAAACCTTTCATTGAGGAAGCAAGAAAAGACATCATCAACTGGCTGAATAAATACATTTGACAGAAGTAGGAAAAGAACAAATCTGTAAAATAAAAATCAAGTGTTTTATTACTGAGACATTAGAACATAGTAGAATTTTATTTTAGGGGAAAAAAATTTCAGCTATATATTTTAAAACAAGACGATAATTGCTTCTACAAGCTTTCTGTGATAATCTTAAGCACTTTTATATGTAATGTTGAACTCTATGTAACAAGAAGAGGCTAAAATATTTTCCAGTGTAGAAAAACTCAAATAACAGTAATATTGAAATTTGACCTGCATATCATAACTTGTTCTCATTTGCTAGACAATATCCCCCACACCCCAAGAGTTTCATTTATCCTCTTGGTAGTCATATAGGACTGTGACTAAAGCTAATATAAGTTTTGGCATGCACTGAGAAATACCACTTTTCTACCAGCTGTACTGCATTGCTTAGGTTGTTAGAATCTCAACTTTAAGAAGGACACGGTTATGCTTGGACATTATTTAGATGGGAGACTTCCCAGTGAAAGGAAAGTCTAAATGATTCAGTAAGTGGCATCCCTCTGCTGAACCCAACGTGTACTAATAATCCAGCACTAGCTTGGTACTTGGGCCACCATGCTGCTGAGGATATAATCTTTCTGGTGAGCTGCTTAATTAAGCCATTTATCCCATGAACTAGGGAAAGTTAGGGAAAAGTGTTGTTTGAACTATGTTAGCAAGTGAAGGCACAACATGTCTGACCACTACAACTGCCTTATCTACACTAGGATTTCATCACAGTAGTTGCCACCATGGGCTGGACCTAGATGTGAAGGCACATGCAGTTTGTAGCACTGCAAACCTCTTTGCAGCACCAAAACCCGCACACCTTGCATGTTAAACTGTGTGCCCCATTGCTAATTGGCAGCGCTGGGGCAAAATTTGCTACTGAGATTTCCCAGTAGCATAGCAAAAAAACCCTGCAAAAAAAAGCGACACAAAGCACACTAAAGTGCTCTGTGCCAGAACAAATCCAGAGACAGCAGAATAGGCAGCCCAGGGCTGCGAGCTCCCCTATGTCCACACGCTGCGGAGTCCCCACACTGAAGTATCTTGTGCCCCAGCCAGCAGCAGAGCTTGGAGCTGCCTGCTCCCGTCTCTCAGCACACTGTGTCCCAGTCAGTTGCTCCACACTGGGTGCCTCAGCATGGGGGGGGGGGGGGGGGGGGCTCCGCAGCAGAGCCCCCACGCTGAGGCACATGGAGACAGAGGAGCAGCCAGCCCATGGCTGCTTGTTCCTCTGTCTCAAGGCACACAGTGCCTCAGCGTGGGGGCTCTACAACATGTGGACATGGGGAAAACAGACAACCTTGGGCTGCCTACTCTTCTATCTCCATGTGCTGCTCCCTAGCAGGCTGGGGCACAGGATGCCTTAGCGTAGAGGCTGCCTGCTAGCTAGCCCTGTCCTGAGGCATCCTGTGCCCCAGCCAGCCCTCCCAGCAGCACACTGAGCAGTGGAACAATATGTCCTGCTGCAAACCACACCAGCAGGGGCGTGCACTGCAGCATGAAGCATTGTCACAAATTTGTGCTGCTACTTGTGCTGCTGCAAATGCATGCCCCTGCTCATGTGCACATGGACATGTGGGCTAACATGTAGTAGAAGAGCACTGCATGGTGGGGGATGGGAAGGAAAAAAAAGAGAGGTCTGTAGGGAAAGTAGATACGATGATAGGGGGTACAGTTAGAAGGCCAGTGACTTCTGAGAAGGGAAAGATGGTGTAGTAGCTTGAAGGAGGGAAGACTGGGGAGGAAGGACAAACAGAAGAAGAAGGGACATCAGGATAGAGGATGGTGAGAATTAGAGGCTGGATCTGGCTCTTGGTGGAAGAGGCTAGGGACAGACATTCAAAAATCCTGAGCCTGAATTGATTCAATCTTTGCAGGTTAGTCTAACCTGGCTAGATTAAATCAGTTTTATAACCAGACAAACATCCCAGAAATGCGGGCACATGCCTGCAGTGGTTCAGGCTAGAAGCAAGGGGGGTGCTAAAGCAGCCCTCTCTTCCTTCCACAGCATTGAGCTGAGGGGTGTGTGGCCAGGCCTTGGCAGTATGCTATGATAAGCGCAGCAGGGAATTAACAGTGTTTCTCACCCCCTAACTCAGTGTTTATCACCCAATTAAGAAAACAGCAGAGGGACATTACCAGCTACTTGTTGATTCTGTCTGTTGATTCAACACAGACCGTAGCCAGCATGTGGTCTGCTAGCTAATACACAGACACCACTCTGCAAGGCAGAGGGGAGGGGGGAATTCCTGCTTAGCAGGGAGTGTTGGGGCGGGGGGGGGCAGCCCACAGTCTGTGCTGGAGCTTCAGCCAGGGAGCAGAGGAGAGGGGCCAGCCCTGCTGTGGAGCAGAGAGCCCCACCCAGACCAGAGAGTGTTTATCACCCCAGTAAGACAACAAGAGAGAGGCATTACCAGCTGCTTGTTGATTCTGCCTGTTGTTTCAGCAGGTGCTGTAGCCAGTCGAATCAATCCAGACCATGGTCTGCTAGCTAATACACAGACACTTCTTCACAGGGCAGAGAGGAGGGGAGAATTCCTGATTAGCAGGGAGTGGTGAGGGGGAAGGAGGTGAGCAGCATGCAGTTCCTGCTGGAGCTGCAGCCAGGGAGCAGAAGGGAGGGGCCAGCTCTCCTGTGGAGCAGACAGCCCCACCCAGCCTAGCCCAAAGAGCATGCCAGGATGCCAGGATGCTGGGGGTGTCTGGTTTAACTTAAACCAACAAGGGGTCTGGAACAGATGCTGCATAAACCAGTTTGAGCCAAATCACTTAAGTCTGATTCAACCAGGTTTCTCTCAAACTGGCTTTTTTCAAACTGGTTTATGTTCACTGAACATCTGTTCTGTTACAGGTTTAAACCAGTTTCTGATCACTTTAACCGGTTTGTGTGCAAGATCTGTCCCTAGCCAGAGAGTTTTGGGGTTGAGAAGGACCTCAAGACATCATCTAGTCCAGGGGCAACTAGCCTGCAGCATAAGTCCCACAAGTGGAATGCGCAGCTTCAATGTGTGGCACATGTAGGTCAGGGCGGGGGACAAACAGCACAGCAGTAGGTAGGGCAGAAAGCAGAAGATATAGCAGGATATCAGGCAGATAGCACAAAACAGGGAGCAGAGTAGGCGATCGGGCAGGAAATACAGAGTAGGGAGCAGCATGTAGAGCAGCAGATCAGCCAAAGGAAGGGGATTGGAGTGGCAGTCAGGGAGGGTGCACAGCTAGTTTGTGGCATGCCTGCAGGAAAGGTTGACCCCCCCGATCAAATTAATCCCCTTGCTCAAATTTAACTAGACCATCAGACAGGCTAGTCTCATCTGATCTCAACCCCACCCAGAGAAGACAATTCCATAATCCTCCCTCTTCCTGTCTACAGTTGCCCTTATAGTTATAATTTTTTTCCAGATATCCACCTTAAATTAATGCAGTTTGTTCTAGTCTTCCTCCCTGTGAGGAAAGAATAAGGGTCCTCTTTATAAATAATCATTTTTACACCTTTAAAGGCCAGTAACATACTTTCCCCTGTCTCCTTAGTTTTCTCTGTGGATGAAATGTACTTAGTAGGGGTGTGCAAAACAGGCCGTATTCGATTCGGATTTGGTCCAAATTGGGGACAGTGATTTGATTTGTTGATTCAGATCACTGTCCCCAATTCAATTTGGCTGAACTCAAATCTGAAGATTCGATGTTGATTCAGAGAATCAACGATTTGGCCATAGACACAGCTTTAAATGTTTTTTCTACATACCTCGAGGTACCAGGTGCGGCTTGTGAACGCTGTGATGCTGGGGTGGATGAAGCGTCCTACAGGAGCGTGGGGGGGCCCCCTGCATGCTCGGTGGCAAACCCAGAAGCGGACCAGAATTATTGCCACTTCACATTGATTGAACATGGGGGGGGCCCCGGGTGCCTCCCCAGACACAGCAGGCACCAGTCACTGAGCCTGAGGGACATGTGGGGAGGGGGGCCCCGCACACTCCTTGGTGGACCCATAAGTGGACTGGAAGTGCTTCTGGTCCACTTCCAGGTTTGCTGCCAAGTGCACTGGGGAGCCCCCTGTGCTCCTGTGGGACACTCCATCTGCCCCACCATTGCAGCATTCACAAGCTGTCTGCTACCTAGAGGTACGTAGAAAAAACATTTAAAGCTGTGTCTATGTCCAAATCTCTGAATCTTTCCGAATCTCTCCAAATCAGTTTGGAGGGTTCTGATCTGATTCGGAGAGATTAAAGGGTCTCCTGATTTGATTTGGATTCGTAGATTTGGCCACCGAATTGGGCCGAGTCTCTACCGAATCAAATCAGGGACCAAAGATTTGCAGAGCCCTACTCAGTTCCTTCAGTCTTTCCTTGTATGTCAAGTTTGTTAAATCTCTTCTCATTCATGCTGTTCTCTTCTGGACTCCCTCCAATTTGTTTACATCTTTCACAAAGTGTAGAGTCCAAAACTGGAAGTGGTATACCAGCTGAGCCAGCATTGAGGAAAGCAGAATTATTTCTCATGCAACACATGTTTTCAGTTGTTACAGCACTTCTATTAGTACAGCCCAGAATGACATTAATTTTTGTTGCCTCACTTGGTTTCTGATCTGCAATAAGCCCCAGGCCTTTAACTGCCTACCTAGTTATTCACCATTTCATATTTGATTTCTCCTTCTTAGCAGTCATACTTTGCATTTATCTACTGAAATTCATCTTGTTGATTTTAGACTATTCCTCCAGCCTATCAAGATCTTTTTAAATTCTTATCTTATCCTTCAAAATACTTGCAACCACTCCTAGCTTGAGGTCCTCCACAAACATTGTAAGTTAATTGATAATGGTTCAAAGATTATTGAAGAAACAGGGTAAAGCACATGAAGATGCATTTTATTGGACCCTGCTTACTTGAGAAAACTTTCAGCTGTTCTTTTCGTTTTTCCAACCTGTGCTCCTAATCCAACTGGGCCTGCCTACATGAGATATTTACTGCCAAGCTGCCTAATTAGCTCTGCAGTAAAGTCTCCATGCCTACACTACACATGCAGCCCTATTTGGTCACAGTAAACTAATAAACACTGCCATAAGTTAGTACTTGTATTAAATAAAAATAGAGTATTTTGTCTAGTTGTAATCTTCAAGTCAGCTGGCCCTGACAATCTACACCCCAGGGTACTCAAAAGAGCTGGCAAGCATCATAGCCCAGCCTCTGGCATGGATCTTTGAGAACCCATGGCGCTCTGATGAAGTGCCTGAAGACTGGAAGAAGGCCAATTTGGTACCCATCTTCAAGAAAGGGAGGAAAGTGGATCCAGCAAACTATAGGCCCATCAGTCTGACCTCTATCCTGGGGAAGGTCTTAGAAAAGTTTATTAAAGAGGCCATCCTTAATGGACTGGATGACGCCAACATCCTGAGGGATAGCCAGCATGGGTTTGTTGCAGGTAGGTCTTGATTGACCAATCTCATTTCCTTTTATGACCAGGTGACCTATCACCTGGACAAGGGTGAAGAGATTGATGTCATATATCTTGACTTCAAAAAAGCCTTCGATCTGGTATCCCATGATCACCTCTTGGCAAAACTGGCAATTGTGGCCTTGGGTCCACCACGATCCTCTGGCTGGGAAATTGGCTCCGTGGTCAGACCCAGAGGGTGGTAATTGACGGAAGTCAATCATCATGGTGCCCTGTGACCAGTGGGGTCCCCCAGGCTCTGTCCTTAGACCCATATTGTTCAACTTCTTCATCAATGATGTGGACATTGGAGTCAGAAGCGGACTGGCCAAGTTTGCCGATGATACCAAACTTTGGGGTAAAGCATCTACACCTGAAGACAGGAGGGCTATCCAGGCTGACTTGGGCAGGCTCAGCAAATGAGCGGACGAGAACCTGATGGTGTTTAACACTGAAAAATGCAAGGTTCTCCACCTTGGAAGGAAAAGTCTGCAGCATCCTTATAGGCTCAGCAGTGCTACACTGGCAAGCACTACGGAAGAAAGAGACCTGGGGGTCATCATTGACCACAAGATGAACATGAGCCTTCAATGCAATGCTGCAGCTAGTAAAGCGACCAAAATGCTGCCTTGCATCCATAGATGCTTCTCAAGCAAATCCCAGAACCTCATTCTCCCCTTGTACTCGGCCTTGGTGAGGCTGCAGCTGGAGTACTGCATCCAATTTTGAGCCCCACAGTTCAAAAATTCAAAAAGGATGTGGAGAAGCTTGAGAGAGTCCAGAGAAGGGCCACACGCATGAACAGAGGTCAGGAAAACAGACCTTACAATGACAGGCTGAGAGCTATGGGGCTCTTTAGCCTGGAAAAGGGCAGGCTCAGGGGTGATGATGACCACCTGTAAGTTTATCAGGGGTGACCACCAGTATCTGGGGGAACGTTTGTTCAACAGAACGCCCCAAGGGATGACAAGGTTGAATGGTTATAAACTACTGCAAGACCATTTCAGGCTGGACATAAGGAAGAATTTCTTTACTGTCCGAGCCCCCAAGGTCTGGAAAGGGCCTGCCATCAGAGGTGGTTCAAACACCTACATTGAACACCTTCAAGAGTAAATTGGATGCTTATCTTGCTGGGATCCTATGACCCCAGCTGATTTCCTGCCCTTCAGGCAGTGGGCTGGACTCGATGATCTTCCGAGGTCCCTTCCAGCCCTAATGTCTATGAAATCTATGAAATCTGGTCATAATTAAACTTTTGTGTAAAAACTGAAGGGATGCAGGCATTAAATCAGTTGCCATCGCATCTTCAATTGTTTGCTCTCCTTCCCCACTCGGTAATACACTTAGCCTTTCCTTGGTCTCCTTTACTTTAAATCTATTTACTCCTAGAAGCTTTTTGCTGACTTATGTCCCTTTCTAGTTGCAGGTGATTTTAGTCATTCTGATTGTTATGCCTACATGCTTGTTCTATTCCTTTATTTTCATATGTCCTTGTAGCCACTTTTTGTCCAATTTCTTTTGGATTTTTGAATCATAAAGGGCTCCCAATGCAGTCATCTTGGTCTCTTACTCTGCTTCCTATTTTTCCCCCCAACAGAATAGTACCTTTAATAGAAGTTCTTTCAGTAAGCACCAACTCTCCTGCACTCCTTTATCCCTTAGTCTTGCAAAGAGAAACCATGTACCATGTACTCAATTTCTTGAGTTTGTTGAACTCTATTCTTACTCCTCCCTTTTCTTAGGTTGGTGGTACTCTATCCTTTATACATTATTTTCACCCAAATTACCTTCCATTTTTTGATTATCTACCACTTGGCCATCCTTGCCATTAAACAATTTTCTTTCCATATTTTTGGATTTTTCAAACAAATCAAGGACTTCTGTGTGTCTTAAGAGTTCAGTATTGCTGCTGCTATGAATACAGTGCTGTCTTTAAAGCATGGGGCTTTGTTGGTAGTTGCCATGGTGAACAATGACCAATAAAGAAGAAAGATTCTTGTCTGACCATTACCTAACAGCAGGCACGTCTACATATGCAATTAATGAGCCACAATAAATGTGCCAGAGTTTATTGCTCCCAGGCACCGCATTTGTACATACCCTGGGTTTGCATCATTTTGAGCCAACTTGGAACAGCTCAACATGCTGACCCAAAGGATCAGTCTGTGCCCAGGGCTGCTCTGATCCAACTCAATGTACTGCAGAGGGGCTGGCTAGGGCATGAAGGTGCTTCAGCCGGGGCTAGCTGGCTGAGCAACTGCAGATGCAGTCCTGCACACCAGTGGCTGCTCCCAACAGCCATTCCCATGAAGCATTCATACGTGTGGTTTTCACAGTTCAGCAGATAACGTTTGCTTGCCTAGTAATTGTTAACAGCCCTCAGCTCAGAAGCACTTTGGCCCAGCCTACACGCTCCTCACCAGTAACCCTGTCACACCAAGAGCTCCAACAGTGAAGGCGAGCAGGAACTTCCTTCACATTTCAGCCTTGTATTCTTCTTGCTTGTATCATCAGAATGTTTCACTGCATTGTATAGTAGACCAGCTCCAGTCCCTGGAGTTGCTTATCAGACAGGACCATTCCATGTGTACTGAGGCTGCTGGGATTGATCCATCTGCCACTTCACACTGAGTGTCTCCCGACAGTTCCCAAAGGAGAGTTGTAGATGACATTGCAAGTGAACTTATTTACAGTCACCACCCGTCCCTTCTCAAGTAGTCCCACCACACCACAACTCATTCTCTTTACAGAGTTCTCCCTGGTGGGACTGCCCTGCAGCTCCCACTGCCCAACTGCAGGCCAACCTCTTTCCTCCAGGCCTCTCTTGGCTGTCAGTATATGCAGGTAGACATTCTCCCAGCCTACCTGTCACAGCTGCAATTGCACATGGCTTTGCTCCACAAGCTACATCTACTTTAGATTCTCCTTTCGGGGGGATCTCTTTCTGCTCCCACATTGGCCTCCACTTCTGCACTTCCTGTGTCCCTCAAACATACCCATTTCCAGTTCTCTTTGTGGCCTACCATCCCCTATGGATATGCACAGTCATTGACGATGCATAGGGGGTACACGCGGGTGCATGTGTACCCTCTGAGATCGGCTGTGCACCCACCCGGAAGCACCAGCCACAAAACTGGAAGTGCACTTCCATTTTGCCACTGGCTCGGTGATCAGCCACTGGGGGACCCCCCAATTGGTGATCTGGTGCTCCCCCCCAGACTCAGGAAGCACCAGTCACCCATGCGCACAGTTGTTAGGAACCTTAGTGGCCAACCTCCCTGCCCAGCTACTAACAACTCACTCCATTTTAAAATTACAAAGTCACAAATGAAAAGGCTAACCTGCCTCATGAGCAGACTTTGGACTTAGCCTGCAGGTATTGTTCATGGGAGGAGGAAAACCTTTTATAACAGGGGAAATGGGTCTATGTGAGAAGTTATAAACACTAAGATAAGTTCACTGATTTTTTAACAAGCAAGTGTGCAATTAAGTATGCAGTTTCTGAGAAGTGGAACCTTTCCTTATGGCAGCATTTGACTATGTAACCCTTCTGCCGGGCACCAGTCAGCAGCAAGAAGGGCTGGGTTCACATTTCAGGCTATCCAATGAATGTTATTATCAAAACAAATAATAAAAAAAAACCTTAAACACAATATAAACATTATCTCTACAAGTACACTTCACAGACTGAACCTCTTTAAGGAGACTTCACCCCAGCCCAGGCCAATCTGGGACTTGGGGCTCCCCAAAGGGTTAGTTCCAGGGTCACGCTGGAGCTGTCTTATGATTGGGGTTCACCACATTGGGAATCTGCTTATGGTCATCAGTTTGGTAGTGGTACAAGGGGCCCCTTGTTGCTCCTGAAGTGGTAGAGCGCCAATGTTCACTCTCATGGACAGAGTGGGAGGGTGGGGGAGTGAGGAAACTGCAGCTCCAGCCAGCATACCCCCCCCCAATTAAAAAAAAATCTATGGGCAGGATTATACAGCCTCCTGAGACAGAAACTGCAGGACAAACTCAGACAGGAGGCGGGTTGATTAGAGGCTACAGCTAGCCCAACTACATAGCTTGGCTGGAGCAAAGGACCATCCAAAGACACAACAGGGGAAAGCCAGGTCTACCCTGTAGGCCTGGGCTTCAGGTAATGTGGGTTTTACAGCCCCGCTAGGAGCACAAGGTTACAAATCTCAGCCCCAAGCCCAGAGATGGCAGGATTAGAAACTCCTAGGTCTCAACCCTGTTCAAAAGACTGCCAGACCTAATTCTTGGCTAGCCAACCCCAGGAATCGATACCCCGCTCCCCAGCATTAATCCCTTCAAACTTCAGAAAAGGGGAAGAAAAGGAGGAAAGGAGGTCCTAGACCAGGGGCGGGCAATTATTTCGGGTGGAGGGCCACTTACTGAGTTTTGGCAAGCCATCGGGGGCCGCATGACAGGCAGCCAGGAACAGATAAATATTAATGTTCTAAAAATTTTAGGGGCCCCGCAGGCCAGATAAAATGGCCTGGTGGGCCACATTTTGCCCACCCCTGTCCTAGATATTGGGACAGTTCTCCCTTTCTCTCCCTCTCTCCTACCTGAGTTTCCCCTTTCTCTACCCACAGATTCCTTCTCCCCTTGGAGGGGACATCACCATGGGTGACTGGTGGCTCTTGAATTGGCAGGGGGGGGGCACGTGACTCAAATTTTTCTCCTCCTGGCCAATCAGGCCAGAGGATTTTACATCCATTATCCAGATACGAGGTCCCAGCTTTCCATGTGCAGAGCGCATGGCCAGAACAACAGGGGTCATCTTGCCCACGTGGCCAGATTGCATGTTTTCTCCTCAGCAATAGGCCAGAAGAGAAGAGAAAAGAGGGAGAAAAAAAAAGATAAATACTGAAACAACACAATACACAGCAACCAAAGGCACACACTGCCATACACAACAACTGTGTGTGGATGTTACAACTAGATATGTTACTGGGAGGAGGGTGATGGTGTGGGCATGTGGGTATTGACTCTCTCCTCTTTACTTTTTCATAAAATTCTGGAATTCCATGGATATAAAATGTTTAATTTTATTTAGGGAAAGCACACCAGCATTGTGTAGAGAAGCATCCAACGCTGCCATTTTCCAAATCACTGGAGGAGATATTAAATCATTTGTCAGCACACTTTTTTAAATCATTCATTTCAGTGTGTGAAGTTAACACTTAATGATGTCTAACAAAACTGGTCTCAAGACACATTTTTTTCACAGCCTTTTCTGTTTAAATATTATTTTAACATTATTTGATTAACTGCCTGGGTTCCGTGTGTTAGATTTTTTTCTATCATTTTCTGTCAATTATTTTTTCTGTGTTTGACATTCAAATCCATTATTACAGTGAATCTGGACACAGTTCCTCCCTCCCTAGAACTGGCATTCCCTCACCTGTGTGGAAACAGTGCCCCCCAGAGTCATAACAGGGTACCACCATGCCCTGGGCAGTGGCTCCGCCTGGGGCAGCACCATCTGAAGCACTGCCAGCAGCCCCCTTTCCTCCACTCCCACCACATACACATACCCCACCCAGGGCTGCTGCCCCTGGTTCCCCCAACCCAAAGTTATACTACTGGTGTCCTCAGCTGCTTCCTTTGTCTCTCTCTTCCCTGCCTCATATCTGTTTGTAAAATGCCTATGAAACCATCCTGAAGAAGCCAGAAGAGCTTCCAGCTCACTTCCAACAACAATTACCAGCTTTCTTTGGTATCATTTCCCTGACAAATCCTTTACTCTTAATCACCGGTTACCAAGTCCTCCTGAAAACTTTCTTCCTTAATAACACTCCTCCTTGACCCTGACTTGCAGCTCCTCAAATCTACATGAGGCTGAAGTTGGTTGCTTATTCCCAGTTCTTTATTCCCTAAACAGAGAGGATTTCATTAGCTATGTATATTTACTAATTAATATGTAAAATAATATTCTGCATCAAGTACAAAGCCCTAAATGAAGGTCAGGTTCTCCTGGATATCTCTGACCAGAGACTTGCCCATCCAAGGCGCAGTTTGTTCATGCCAACTGACAGCATCCCAGGCACTATACTTACTATATGGACTCGAATTAGGACCTGGTTTTTGGGCTGGGATTATAGCCAGAAATTCTTTTTGGGTCACCCCATGGCATACCTCTGTGCCACTGGGGGACT
Source organism: Alligator mississippiensis (assembly GCF_030867095.1). Classification (NCBI taxonomy): domain Eukaryota; kingdom Metazoa; phylum Chordata; order Crocodylia; family Alligatoridae; genus Alligator; species Alligator mississippiensis. The sequence continues at coordinate 80,431,037 of NC_081828.1, read as the reverse complement.
CTCATGGACATCTCTGACCAGAGACTTGCCAGGCCCAAAATGCAGTTTGGCCATGCCAGGCTGCTAACTGATGGCCTCCCCATGTCCACTCTACTAAGTAAATAGGCTCGAATAAAGAACTGGCATTTGGTCTGAGATTACAGATTGAAATCCTTCCTGGGCCACCTGACACCATGCTTCTGGGGGACTCTCTGGATACATCTGACCAGTCTTGCCCTGTCCAGATCACAGTTTGTTCGTGCCAGGCTGCTAACTAGCAGCCCCCCAAGCCTACTGTAGTAAATAAAATGTCTTGAATAAGGAATTGACTTTTGGACTGAGATAATGTTTGGAAATCCTTCTTAGACCATCCCACACTATGTCTCTGTGGCACTGGGGGACTCTGCTGTACACCTCTGAACAGAGTCTTGCCTGGCCCAAAGCACAGTTTGTGCATGCCAGGCTGCCAAACTGACAGTCCCTCTACACCCACTATAAGTATATGGGCTCAAATAAGGAGCCAGTTTTGGCTGGGTTTGTATTTGAAAATCTTTTCTGCGTCACCCCACACCATACTTCTGTACTACCAAGAGACTCTCTCAGACATCTCTGACCAGAGTATTGCCCAGCCCAAAGCACACTTGGCTATGCCAGGTTGCCAACTGACAGCCCCACCATTCCCACTGTACTAAGTATGTAGACTTCAATAAGGTACTGGCATTAGAGCTGGGATTATAGCTGGAAATCCATTTGGGCCACCCCAAACCATGACTGTGGCACCAGGAGACTAGCTTGGACATCTCTGACCAGAGTCATGCCCGGCCCAAATTGTGGCTTGGTCATGTCAAGCTGCCAATTGACAGTGCCCCATGCCAGCAGAACTACATACATGAGCTCAAATAAGGACCTGGGTTTGGGGCTCAGATTATGTTTGGAAATTCTTTTGGGGGCACCCCAAACCATGCCTCTGTGGCACCAGGGAACACTCCTGGACATCTCTGACCATGGTCTTACCCAGCCCAAAGCACAGTTTGTTTGTGCCAGGCATCCATCTGACATTCCCCCCCCCCCCCCCCCCGACACTGTACTAAGTATATGGGCTCAAATAAGCAATTGGCTTTTGGTTTGGGGGTACGGCTGGAAATCCATTTTGGGCCACCCCACACCATGACTCTGTGACACCAGGGGACTCTCTTGGACATATCTGACCAGAGTCTTGCCTGGCCTAAAGTGTGGTTTGGCTGTGTCAGGCTGCCAACAGATAGCCCCCCATGCCGGCTGAACTAAATACATGAGCTCAAATAAGGAACTGGGTTTGGGGCTTGGATTATGTCTGGAAATCCTGTTTAGACCACTCCACGCCATTCCTCCGTGGCACCCAGGGACTCTCCTGGGCATCTCTAACCTTAGTATTAGGAACTGGGAATAAGCAAACAACTTCAGCCTCATCAAATCTACTCAGTTTTTTTTTAAAAGGAAGTACCCATAGTAAAAACTGTGGGGTGGGAAGCTATAAGGACCTGGTAAATTGAGTGCTGTTTTAGACCAGAGGAACATAAAGCTGTACGAACCTCTGAGGTCATTAACTATAGTCTTCCCCCACCCCCCATCCACCCCCTCACCCCAGCATTTACAGGCAAGCACTTTTCTAAAAGGGTCCACAAGAACATCTACTATGGTTCCTTACACTCCATAGCCATCACACACTCTAGGTTACACTTACAGAGAAGAGAAAAGTACCCTATAACCTTAACTGGTGAGTGAAAAACCCCAAGCAGCTAAAATGTTTTTGCAATCTTAGTATGGAAATGGCCGAGATGTTAATTTTGTAAATAATCCCATTGGTTTATTGGACGCAATCTTACAGGAACTAGTGCAGCAGAGTTGGAGCCATACAAAGTTAGCGGGTAACAGTCATACATTTCTTTAACAAGTGTAATCAGAGTAGGTAATAAAATGAACAGTGTTGCAGTGTGACAGGGGGCTCAGTTCAGTGGCTGCAGCTGTAAGATGCATAAGATTTGTTCATACCATGAAATCTGTATTAGAGACAGCTGTGTCAAGCTATTTCTTGCCACAAGAGACTAGGCTAAAGTATCTTTCCATGTGTGCTTTCTAGAAATTGTTGGTAGAACTGTCTGTTGATTGTCCACTTCCCCAATCCTTTGCACAATCCATATGCTGTCATATCCAGACTTCATTGTTCAAGTGTGGCCTCTTCCCCAGTCCTTTGAACTTTCCAGATGCTACTATGCCTTGATCTCTAACACTACTGTAGAGAGCTTGTTCTTTCCTTCCGAACAGCAGTCAGTCAGGGCTCGTTGGTTATCCCAGTTAATCTCGCGCTGTCCCTTCCTCCCCCAAGGCAGAAAAATCACATACAACATAAACAATTTATCGCTTTGAGATGTTCCACAGAGCTCCTTCTTCCTTCAAGGTCTGAGCTGGTTGGCTTCTTCCACATAGGGGTTCTGTTTAAACCTCTTGCCTGGCTCCGCTTTCCTAATGGGACACAGGGACTCTTCCTTTACTAATTACCTCCTTTACTAATTAGCAAGCTGATTGATTCAGAGCCTGCCTGCCTGCTATGGGCTGCATCTGCATCCTGCCTCTCTGCAAGCTGTGTCCTGCACCAAATCTGAAGCTTCAGTTCTCTTTTGTTACTTAAACTGCTTTTAAATGCACAGATGTTCCCATTGAAGGACCTGAGAAGTTATGTTGTTTTGTAAGAAAAAAATATTTTATAAACATGTAAAAAGACACCACAAGCCTGGTTTGCATAGGAAATATTTGCCAATGTTATTAAGTCTGAAACTTGCAAATTCAGATGCTAGGACCTGACAACCTTAATTAGTGAGTGAATATAATGCCAAGTAGCTATGATGCTTTTATAAACTTAGTATAGATCTGGCTGACTCTGAGGCAATAATTTTTGTGAATAATCCCATTGGTTTAATGGACACAATCTTACATGAACTAGTGTAGTAGAATCGGCGGTATCTCCAGGGCCAGAGCTGTAGCTGTGAAAAAGTCACAGTAAAGGATTTTTTCTGGTTACTCCGCAATTGATCCCAAAGAGAGCGGTAGCTAGTGTATTGAGAATTATAGAGAATGTCCTGTTGTATTCCAGCAATAGCAGTAAGCCCCCCCCCCCAACAGTGCCACTGCTGCCCACCCTGAGCACAGCGTGGCCCAACCCCCATGCCAGGAACAGTCCAGCACAACCCCAGCCTCAGCCCACAGTGGCAGCCCGCCATACCCCACATGCAGCTCCAGGGGGCATGTGCCACCCATGCATCCTGGGATTGCATGTAGGAGCAGCGCTGGGAGGGGGACTAAATGTGTGGGGCTTGCACGCAGTGGCCACTACCACAGCCACCACCATGCCCCACACCACTTTCCTATGGCCAATCGCATCTGCAGCTCCATGGGCTGCTGACGGGCTTCATGTCTGGCCAATCATATGCTGACGGGAGCGGGCACAGAACACTCTTCCCCCCTCCCCCCGCCATTCAGGCCCTCCCGGCTCTGTGGGAAGGGGGTGGCTGTAGTGCCTCCTTGCCATCAGCTATTGACTGAGGGCAGCAACCTGGCAGCCAATCAGGAGAGTGAACTGGGGCCAGATGGAGAGGTGCCATAGTGTGCTGCATGGGGTCAGCAGTGCCTGGCACGTCCCTCCTCCTCCCCAGGTAAGAGGCAAAGTGTAGGAACACACGGGGGGAGACGCCGCCGCCACACCCCAGGGTATGCTCCATCCTCACCCACCTGCATGCACCCCCTATGACCTTTCTAAGTACCCCTAGGGGTACATTACTATTGATTGTAATAGTATAATTGGTAGTTCGTATTTCTATTTAGTTGGTAGGCCTAGTATATAGTTAGAATAGCTTTGAATCTGCTTTGACCCAGCAGATCTAAGATAAGAGGCACCCACTATATGGCCACATTGAGATTCCCAGTAGACTAAAATCACAGAAAAGTTTCCTTTTTACAACACTGCCACTTCATGAAACACTGACAGCCACAAGAATAAAAATGTGACAGTCATAACTAGAGATGATACATGAGGGAATTATGATGAATATCAAAACTGCTGAACGTCTCTCTGTAGGCGTAGCTGTTGGTTGGCCAACATGGAGAAGGTTGAACCACCTCTGAACAGGGGTTGGTAAGACAGATGTTAACATACAACTGTGAGGATACTTTTACAATGAAAACACCATGTGTGAATGTGGAGGAAACTTTCAGACTATGGAACCACTACTGGACTGCCCACATATATGGGAACCACGCATTAATGTGGACCTCGCTAAGACTATAAATTGAGCAGTAGTATGAAGAGACAACTGTAGCAGGGTGCAGGGCCCAGTTCCAGTGGCGGCAGCAGCGGCAGCAGCGGGGGGGTGGGGGCGGGGGTGTTCTCAGTCTGTCCAGTCTCTCCATATTATTGTAAACTGTAAAACCATTTAAATTTCTCCCCAGGGAAATAGCCTCATTCATGTGTTCTTCCAGCTGGGGAATTAAATACAGGTTTCCCTCGCTAACCACGGCTTTGCCAACCACAGTTTTAAGCATCCACACTTCAGAGAAGTGGGGGGGTACAGTTGGAAAATACCCTCCACAGCCTCCACAGCCTTGCTGGTGCCCCTCATCCCCCACCCACAGCCCCTGCTCCCCCAGCCCTGTCGGTTTTGCCAACCACGGATTTGCCAACCACGGGAACTTTCAGGAACCTAACCCCTGTGGTTGGTGAGAGAAACCTGTATGAAGAACTTGCACCCCCCTGAACTCTGATCACTTACTTCTTGTTTTTGCCTCTCTCTCCTTACTGAGCAGAAATCCCTGACTGGCTGCATACATGGTACCTCAGTCCCATACAGTCATCTACTTTGCACTTCCCTTCTCCTTTGGCCCCTATTCCATCCTCATTCACTCACACAGCACTGGGTTGTTAGTTGAGAGAAACCTAGCATTCTGCTCAACAAGCTTGATTAGAAACTTGAAGTGCTTGGTTAGTGGACAACCTTCTGGTGCCTCATTCCTAAAGCAGTGGGATTTCAAGGCACCTTTTTGGACTTCACAGTTCTGCTAGTAAAATAATGCATAACTTTTCAGGCAAGAACAACTTTGATTCTTACAAATGAGATTTTGAGATTCTGGTATCTCTTAGAATCATTGGAAAAGGTATTAAGTGCTTTAGCAGTAAGTGACTTTTTAAACCCTGCATATGTAATAAGAGCATTCTAAATTTGCCTTTCAAGTACTGGGCTGGCACTTCTTTATGTGATATTTTAGCTTAAATTTTATTGCAACATTATTTAATTAATTTGATGCAACTTGAATTTAGTTGGCCTTATGTCTTCAGTTGTTCCCTGTAAGTTTGCCCTGAATGTTTTTTCTGATGGGGGGGAACTGAAAGTAGATCTGAAATATTTCAGTTTAAATGATCTCCCTCTTATTTTTCTAGATTCTAGACAAGAATAGGATGGCTTTATATGATGTCCAGGCCTAGAGACAGAAGTTACACATAAACCAGTTTATATGATCAGAAACTTGGTTAAACCTGTAACAGAACATAAATTCAATACACATAACCCAGTTTCAAAATGGCCAGAATCAATTTGAGATAAATCTGGTTAAAGTAGTATCAAACTTAACTGATTGAGCTCCAACCAGTTTATGGAACTTCTGTCCCAGATCCTTTCCTAGTTTAAGATAAACCGAAGTCCCTCACCATCCCAGCATGCTCTGCAGCCCTGGGCTGGGCTGTACTCTCTGCTCCAGCGGAACAGGGCTGGTCCCGCTATCTGGAGCAGGGTTGGGCAAGGGCATGGGGTAGGGGCAGGGGTGTGGCCAGACACCAGCCCCCCATAAGGTGAAGGGGGAAGGGAAGAGGTTTATTTCCCTCCCCCTCCTATCCCACCAGCACAGACCCCAGCTGGGGTCTGACAGGCGAGGGTGCAACAGCCGCTGCCAGGCATGTCTCCCTTCCTGCTCCAGCCAGTCCCAGTAGTAGCCTGGAGTGAATTGGCCAGGGAGGAGGTTTAATTCCCTCCTTCCTGTCCCACTGGCACAGACCTTAATGGGGTCCACCTGGCACTCCCCTGTCACTGCTGCAGCATCAGGGGCAGGAGCATAGCCAGACATCAGCCAGCATGGCTGATGCAAAGTGGGCAGGGAGGGGGTTTTTCCCCCCCCTGCCCCTGAGGGACCACAGCTAGGGTCTGCCAGCCCTGACCACCACATCTGCTGATCTCTCTCTGCATGGGACAAGCGGCAGAATAAGCTTCTTCCCTGTCCATCTGCCAGATACCAGAGGGAGAGGGGAAATAACTCCCCTCCCTGCCTCCGTTGCCTCAGGGGGCCATGCCGGTTGGCCTCTGGCCATGCCCCCACCTCTGTTGCTGCAGTGGTGAGGACAGCATGACCCTCACAGGGCAGCAGCCCCTGTCATGGTTTCCTGGGAACACAAGCCTCTTCCTGGTGGGGGGGTGGCTGCACTGCAGGCAGGAGCAGGAGTGGGGTAGGCAGAGCTGCCACAGACTGTCTGGAGTGAGCAGTGGCACCAGGGCTCAGGAGGGGTGGCCATAGCGCCCCCCCCCCCAGTCCTCCCTAGCACAGCTGCTGCTCATCCTGTGCAGTCTGCAGCAGCTCTTCCCACCCCACTCTGGACCCCACCCACAGCACAGCACCCCTGTTGGGAAGAGGCTTGCACTCCCAGGAAACTATGACAGGGGCTGCTGTCCCTGAGGGTCACTTCTCCCTCGCCACTCCAGCAGCAGGGGCAGGGGTGCAGCCAGAGGCTGGCCGGCATGCTCCCCTGAGGCAACAGAGACAGGGAAGGGGGTTATGCCACCATCCATCCCCTCTTCCCCCATGGAACCCCACCTAGGATCTGCCTGGCTGGGGGTGAATGGCAGAGGCGGCAGCTGGGGCTGGCAGACCCTGGCTGCAGTCCCCTGGGAAGGCAGGGGAGGGAGGAGGGAATAAACCCCCTCCCTGCCCCCGTCACCTCAGGGGGCCACGCTGGCCAGACTCTGGTCATACTCCCGCCTCTGCTGCTGCAGGTTGGGGGGGAGGGGGGGCAGGGGATGGACCCTGACATGGGGCTGCTCTGCCCCAGCCCGGCTTGGGTTTGTGCCAGTGGGGCAGGGCAGGGAGGGGAATTAAACCTCCTCCATTCCCAGTTCCCTTGAGCCCCCTGCTGCTCCAACAGCAAGGGGTGAGGGAAATGCCTGACAGGGGCTGCTCTACCCTAGCCAGGCAGATCCCAGCTGGGGTCCTGGGGGGGCATTGGCAATGCGCAGGAGGTGCATTTGGGTGCAAGTGCACCCCCCGAGATTGGGCGTGCACCCCCTGGAAGCACCAGCCGTGAAACTGGAAGTCTTGGCGGAAGTGCATTTCCAGTTTCACAGCTAGCTTAGCAATTTACTGCGGGGGGACCTCCCCCCCCCCCGGGTCAGCAATCTGGTGCCCCCCCCCCAGACTCAGGAGGCACCAGTTGCCCATGCTGGGGAGGGAGGGAGGGAGGAGTAAACCCCTAAACCTCTTCCTTGCCCCCTTCACCTCAGGCAGCCATGCTGGGCCAGGGCCTGGCCACACCTCTGCCCCTGCCCCTGCAGCAGCGAGGGGCGGGTGGGACCTTGCCATAAGCTGTTCTGCCCTGGCCAAACAGACCCTGGCTCAGGTCTGTGCTGATGGGACAAGGAGGGAGTAATTAAACCCCTTCCCTGACCAGGTCACTTAAGGCTACTGCCAGGGCTGGCCATGACCCCCAGCACAGCTTCCCTGCAGCTGAGAGCATGCTCTAGTGCCCGCCAGCTCCTGGCCTGAGGTACTGCAGGCATGTGCGTGCATTTCCTGAGTTAAAAGTGAATGTCTATTTACTTGTAAATTGGTTCAATCTAGGCAAGTTAGACTAACCTGCAAAGATCAAATCAATTCAGGCTGTAGCTTTTTGAATGTCTCTCCCTAGCCCAGAAGTTGCTAGCTATGGCTAGTCTTCCACTACAGCTACCCCAATATTTCTTTAAAATAACTGCTTAATGCAGCATTTGATCTGTACAAAGAGTGTTTCCAGGCCTCTATGCATGGGCATTTCCATGCGTCAGAGTCATTTATAGTGATGGGAACTTTTATTAAAGGAAAGGTGTCCTACCTTCACACTAATATGAGCTTCAGAAACAGCACCATCACTTCTGCCCTTATACTAGGAGTGTGTCACTCACCAGTGACATCTCTTGGTTCTTAGGAGTCCCATTGCTGGGACTTGTAGGAAGCTTTGGACGCATCTTTTGGAAAGAGGCTCTGGGCAGGAAGTTAAACAGTAGTTGTATGGCATTAGGGTGGCCTCATACTGGAGATGTGACCAGGAATTAAACTGAGATGGAAGTTCTGGTTAGCAATTGAGTCAGCAACTTTGACTTCTGGCCCATATGAGAGCCATGGTATCACTCATCCAGGTAACATGTGTAGATATGCCAAAATTGTTTATCAGTGTAGACCAGACTGAGGCTACTCCATAATATTGATTTTAATCAAATCAATCTTATTTCTCATTAATGCTGTGTTACGATGAATTTAATTGTAAACCCTGAAAAATGTCTTCAGTACTGTAAGGCTGCAGCTATTGTGCCATGAGAAAAAGGTAAAAGAAAAAGGGAACATAACTTACTACCCATGGGTCCTCTCCTGGTAAGACACAATAACAGTAGAAACACAATAGCTGTATTGTGGCAGATCTTTCATAGGAGAGAAAATTGGAGTTTAGTTCCTACCATTTCTTTGTGCCTTTGGAAATATTTCCCATTGTATTTGACTGACTTGCCTCTCTCTGTCTTTTGACAGTGTAAAGGTTCAAAATTCAACAAGTAACACAATGTTCAACATTTGTCTGACAACATCCACCAATGAAAAATAGCAACAGTAGAACATAGGAGGGAGGAATAAGCTCATCCAAAGAAGTTCCAGTGTGAGATCATGCAGCAGATGGAGACACCTGCAGCAGTAATTTCTTATCCTTCCTTCCATCCCCCATCCCCATCTTTAAAGGGCTGGTGTGTAATTTTTGTGTCTGCATGGGTAAGTTGTCATGAATGTCTCCAAAGCTATGCTAATGTTATTTGTTAAGGGGATTGAAAAGTGATTCCATCGGGATGGTGCTCTCTGCTCTCATGCTTTGTTTTTTCTCCCTGATGTAAAGTCTTGTAGGTTGCTGAAGATTTCCTTACTGCTTTTTTGTTTTTTAAGACCTAATTGGGAAGAAACTGAGCCAGAATGACTTAGATCTAAGACAAGAGGTGAGATACTTCTTATTTATGCCTGAAGTTACCTCGGGGAGCTTTAAGTAAAAGTTACCTTCTAAGCATCTGTGGTGTGGTGGAGAAAGCTGTACTTTGGATAGATTCAGGTATTTTATATATGCTAACCTTTCAGAAAATGACTATAAACCTGCCCTGTCACCAGGAGCACCTGTGGTAGGTGGGAAGGCAGCAGTACTCTCATGGGCAGTTGTGAGGTGAAGTTACAAAATCTTGTTTGGTTTAACTGCATGAGGACATGTCTTAGTTTTTGCACAAGCTTTACAGTGTTCCCCATCCACTGCTGCAGGTACTCTGGGCCTTTCAGTCAAATTGTCTCTGTCAGCAGGACATGAATGACCTGAACCAACAGATTTATGGTTAATCAAACCAACAGACTTACTTGTTTCTTTTCTGTCAGAGGCAGGATTGTCTTTGGCTTCAGAGCCTAAAACACAAGTTGCATGGTATTCTGGGCTCTGTCATTGGTATTTGTCTCCTAAGAGTTTTGCTATAAATCAAGGCACTGGGATTTCAAAGGCCACCAACATCTTCCCTGCTAGAGATTTCTTAGGCTGGACGCAAATCCTTTCTGCCTTAGAAAGCCTGCATTCTCTGCTCAGTGTTGGGGTACAGGAAGAGATTTAACAAGGTGGTTCACTAGGTAGAGGCCATTCAAAACATTTGTCATGCCTTGCCTTTGATTCCAACTTGTGGTAGGAATCCTAACACTATAAGTAGTGACCGTTTGAATCTGCTGAGGAGCCTGGAATGTTAAAGTGATCCTGCAGGCCAAGCATCAGTGTAGAGGGGCTCTCAAGTCAGTCAAATGGCCACGGGCGACTGGTGCCACCTTAGTCAGGGGGGCACATGGTCCCTCAGGAACCAGTCAGTGACCAGGGGGGAGGTCCCCCTGCAGCCAATCTCGGTTACTGGGGGGCGTCCCTACACAGCAAAACTCACTGACCGTGAAGCGGCCGCGGTGCTCCCAGAAGTAGCTGCAGTGCTCCCACTCCCTGGCCGGCTCTCACAAGGAGGGCACTGGCACTCCTGCCTGCCCCCCGCCCATTGCCTAAGCAGGGAGTGCAACCAGTCAGGCGGTGCACCAGCGCTCTCAGGGGGTGCACATGCACCCCTTTGCACCAGGACCCCTCAGCACGAGAGGTATGCTGCCTCCCTGGAGCAAAGATTTGGGATGTGACGGAGGTAATCCAGGCCAGGATCAAGCCCACCGATTACTACCCCATGGTCCTAGTCCATGTGGGTACTAATGATGCGGCCAGGAGAACCCCCGATCACCTGATGGCGGACTACAGTGCTCTGGGCGGCGTGCTGAAGGAGTTCGGTGCACAGGTGGTATTCTCTTCCATCCTACCAGTGAACGGACGCGGAAGACGGCATGAGAACTGTATCCGAGAGACCAACTGGCGGCTTCGGCAGTGGTGTCTCGAGCCAGGCTTCGGTTTCCTGGACAACGACCCGCACATCACGACGAGGGACATGCTCAGATGGGATGGGCTTCACCTGTCCCCCAAAGGTAAGCGTGTGTTTTCTTCTAGGTTGGCAGATCTCCTCCGGCAGGCTTTAAACTAGGCTCGTTGGGGGGAGGGAAAGATGAGGGCGGGGGAAGCTGTGGACCACCAAACCATGTGGCACCCACAAGGACAGCCCAGCCTGAAGAAAGAGAGCAATGGGAACCTGAAAGCCATGGGGAGGCCAGTACTATGGCACAGGTAAGAAATGAGAAGGTAAGAATCAAAGGGCCCCTTGGGACTCGGAGCGGGGGGGCAGCAAAGGCACCAGTCGCAGGGCTCAAGTGCCTATATACTAATGCTAGGAACATGGGAAACAAGCAGGATGAACTAGCGCTCCTGCTTGCACTAAACACCTATGACTTAGTGGGGCTAACGGAAACCTGGTGGGATTCATCCCATGACTGGGCGGTACATATTGAGGGCTATAGATTGTACAGAAAGGACAGGGTGGGGAAGAAAGGGGGAGGGGTTGCGCTCTATGTCAGTGAGCATTATACATCAACCCTCATCAAGACGGAATCTGAGGATGAGGAAGTAGAAGGATTGTGGGTTAGGCTACATGGGGGGCAAGGAGAAAGGGATTTGGTGGTAGGGGTCTGCTACAGACCCCCACATCAAGGGGAAGAAAGAGATTCGGGACTCCTGAGGCAACTCTCGGAGACCATAAAAGCTAAAGAGGCGGTAGTCATGGGGGACCTAAACTACCCGGACATCTGCTGGGAGACGCAGACAGCAAGGTCCCATCGCTCATGCAGGTTTCTAACCTGTGTACAGGACCTCCACCTGACACAGGAGGTACATGGTCCCACTAGGGGGAATGCCATACTGGATCTGGTATTGGCAACGGGAGATGGCATGGTAGCGGACCTCCAGATCGGTAACCATCTGGGGGACAGTGATTACCTAATAACAGAATATACCATAAGACGTCGAGTGGGTAAGGTAACTAGTAGGGTGAAAGTGCTAGACTTTAGGAAAGCTGATTTCAATGAACTCAGGCGATTAGTCAAGGACGCACTGCAGAGTAGGAGATTTGAAGAAATGGAAGCCCAAGAAGGGTGGCTGTGCCTTAAGGAAACGATCCTTCGGGCACAAAGCAAAACGATCCCCGAGCGAGGCAAAAGAGGGAAAGGGGCCAGGAGGCTTCCCTGGCTGACCAGAGAAATCCAGGGCAGCCTAAGGGACAAAAGGGGAGCACATAAAAAGTGGAAACAGGGAGAGATCACCAAAGATGAATATACCTCCTCTGCTCGTGCTTGCAGGGAGGCAGTTAGACAGGCCAAAGCTACCATGGAGCTGAGGATGGCAACCCAAGTAAAAGACAACAAGAAATTGTTTTTTAGATATATAGGGAGTAAAAGGAAGGCCCAGGGAGGAATAGGACCTCTGCTAAATGGGCAGAAACAATTGGTGACAGACAGGGGGGACAAGGCTGAACTCCTCAACGAGTTCTTTGCCTCAATGTTCCTAAGTGAGGGGCATGACAAGTCTCTCACTGGGGTTGTAGAGAGGCAGCAGCAAGGTGCCAGACTTCCATGTGTAGACCCTGAGATGGTGCAGAGTCACTTGGAAGAACTGGATGCCTTTAAGTCGGCAGGCCCGGATGAGCTCCATCCGAGGGTGCTGAAGGCACTGGCCGACATCATTGCATAGCCACTGGCGGGAATATTTGAACGCTCGTGGCGCACGGGCCAAGTCCTGGCGGACTGGAAAAGGGCCAATGTGGTCCCCATCTTCAAAAAGGGGAGGAAGGAGGACCCGGGCAACTATAGGCCAGTCAGTCTCACCTCCATCATTGGCAAAGTCTTTGAAAAAATTATCAAGGCTCACATTTGTGAGAGCCCGGCAGGACAAATTATGCTGAGGGGAAATCAGCACGGGTTCGTGGCAGGCAGATCGTGCCTGACCAATCTAGTTTCTTTTTATGACCAGGTTACGAAACGCCTGGACACAGGAGGAGGGGTGGATGTCGTATACTTAGACTTTAGGAAGGTCTTTGATACGGTATCCCACCCCATACCGGTGAACAAGTTAAGAGGCTGTGACTTGGATGACTACACAGTCCGGTGGGTGGCGAATTGGCTGGAGGGTCACACCCAGAGAGTCATGGTGGATGGGTCGGTTTCAACCTGGAAGGGTGTGGGCAGCGGGGTCCCGCAGGGTTCGGTCCTTGGACCGATACTCTTTAATGTCTTCATCAGTGACTTGGACGAGGGAGTCAAATGTACTCTGTCCAAGTTTGCAGATGACACAAAGCTATGGGGGGATGTAGACACGCCGGAGGGCAGGGAACAGCTGCAAGCAGATCTGGACAGGTTGGACAAGTGGGCAGAAAACAACGGAATGCAGTTTAACAAGGAGAAATGCAAAGTGCTGCACCTAGGGAGGAAAAATGTCCAGCACACCTACAGCCTAGGGAATGACCTGCTGGGTGGCACAGAGGTGGAAAGGGACCTTGGAGTCCTAGTGGACTCCAAGATGAACATGAGTCGGCAGTGTGACGAAAGCCATCAAAAAAGCCAATGGCACTTTATCGTGCATCAGCAGATGCATGACGAATAGGTCCAAGGAAGTGATACTTCCCCTCTATTGGGCGCTGGTCAGACCGCAGTTGGAGTACTGCGTGCAATTCTGGGCGCCGCAATTCAAGAGAGATGCGGATAACCTGGAGAGGGTCCAGAGAAGGGCCACTCGTATGGTTAAGGGCCTGCAGACCAAGCCCTACGAGGAGAGACTAGAGAAACTGGATCTTTTCAGCCTCCGCAAGAGAAGGTTGAGAGGCGACCTTGTGGCCGCCTTTAAGTTCATCACGGGGGCACAGAAGGGAATTGGTGAGTATTTATTCACCAAGGCGCCCCCGGGGGTTACAAGAAATAATGGCCACAAGCTAGCAGAGAGCAGATTTAGATTGGACATTAGGAAGAACTTCTTCACAGTTTGAGTGGCCAGGGTCTGGAACGGGCTCCCAAGGGAGGTGGTGCTCTCCCCTACCCTGGGGGTCTTCAAGAAGAGGTTAGATGAGTATCTAGCTGGGGTCATCTAGACCCAGCACTCTTTCCTGCTTATGCAGGGGGTCGGACTTGATGATCTATTGAGGTCCCTTCCGACCCTAACATCTATGAATCTATGGTATTCATTGTCACTGCAAATGGCTATGATAAGTTCATCTCCTTGTGCATGGTAAGTATAATAACTAGCACATGTACTTAGTAGCTTGATAATTGCCTCAGAAAATGAAGGCTGAAAATGAGCAAACTCCTTTACTTGTCATGTTAATTATATTTCTTGTAGTAAGCACAGGGGACCATGAAAGAGAACAGCAGTTACTGATGTTACTAGCACAGCTCAAAATATACAGGGCCCTGGGCTGGGAGCCAGGAGCCTGCATCCTATTCCTGGCTATACCACTGACCCTTGCTCTGTGCCTCAACTTCTTTGACTGTGGGATACTGATACACTCTTCCTTGTAAAGGACTTTGAAGAATCTGAAAGAAAGGTACTACATGAGAGATAAGATTTGCAATGTGGCTCTCTCTAGTAAAAGTGATTTTTCAGTACCAATACCGTATGCCTGAAATGGAGAAGCACTAAATTGAAGCCCCCGAACTAATTCAGTGTTAATGTTCCCATATTAAAATCACCAGAAATCAGGCACAGCCAGCATTAAAATTCCCACAGTAATATTACCAGTATTTCCTCTCATCCTGTCTTTCTTCCTACTTATGTGTCAATTCATGTTTGACCCATAGGCTGTGAGCTCCCTGGAACAGGGGTCTTGGGCACTGCCACAATACACAGAATAACCATGGACCACTGAATGTCCAGCGCATATAAAGTGTAGCAGGCTTACCTTTTTGGAGCTTGGGTTGAGTCCCAGGATCAAGGGTCTGCTGATTGATTGGTGGAGCCCACCCACCAATCCAGAGGCAGCACAAGGGAAGCAATTCCCCGTGCTTTTCCGAATGGAGGGGGCAAGGAGCAGCTGGACCTGGACAGAAATTGCACCAGCCAGGTCCAGAGAACTTCAGGGGTGGAGCTCCTAAAGAGTATAAAAGGGGAGCGTGCTCAGAGGGCTGGGAGAGAGACGATGAGGGACGGCGAGGAGAGAGGAGCTCCAGAGAGAGCCATCCTTGGGGTCCTGCTTGAGTTTTAGCAGTGTGCAAATCGGCACATGGGGATCAGGCTCTAGGAGCCGCTCAAGGCAGCTTGAGCCTGCGACCCCAGCAAGAGGCTGGGCAGTCAGTGTGCAGATCGGCACATGGAGAGCTGGCCCTGGGAGCAGCTCAAGGCTGCTCAGGCCCCACACGGTACACAGGTCGGCACATGGAGAGCTGGCCCTGGGAACAGCTCGAGGCTGCTTGAGACCCGCATCGTGCATGGAGTGTCAGCCCTGGGAGCAGTTCAAGGCTGCTCAAGTTAGCCCTGGCTCTAGGCCGGATAACCAGAGCCCTGCAGTGTGGCTCAGCATTAAACTAAAAAAGCCCCGATGCCCCGAGCAGGGCCCAGGAAGGGGAAAGACCCCTGGTGTGAGGCTGGGGAACCGGAGGCAGTGAGGTCTCAGCTCCCAAAGGAGCTCCCTGGGTGCCCAATGTGGGGCACAGGGCCCAGGGGGAAGAGCCGTCAACTAGAGGCCAATGACTCCAGGAGGCCTGAAACAGTGTGGGGACCCAGAGGCTAGATTGACAGCCCCCAGAGGAAGGACTGTGAGTTATTGGGAACCCGGGTCCCGCAGGGTAGGCGCCCCCGGGCAAAAGACCCTGGGGGGAATGGGCCTAGGGGGAGAAGACCCTATTCCATTTGAGGGACCAAGTGGTTGGAACCCAGATAGGGTTCATCTAATATCTGGTATTGTTATGTTTCCTATTCAGTATCTATTGTTATTATTGGTGTTATAAATAGTCGGGTGTATTAATTCTGTATAATGGGCTCTGTAAGGATGTCTTTATTAGCTAACCCACTTGTGGTATAAACTTGCTCAATTGACTGTCCTGGGATCCACCCCTCTTCTGGGCCTGAGGCACAGGTTCTTACCCAAATGCCCTCCCTAGGGCTGACTTCCTCCAGCTTTATATGTATATTTGTATTGATATCTGTAATTACAGCTAACTTAAAGAGTTTTATATATATATGTTGGTAACTCAATGAATTGTATATAGTTGAGAGAGTTAGCAAAAGCCCAAAGTTATCGAGGAAAGAGGGATCCCCTCGAAATTCTGGCATTCCTCTCACAGCACCTCTCTCCTGCCTACCCGTCCCATCAGATTGAGAATAGGGCAACCCCCGGGGTGTACCCAGGTTACAGAAGTGTGCAGGGACAGAACAGTGTTATACTAAAAAGGGCTCTGTGCCACTGCTTTTCAAAAGTGGCCAAACTGGATCAATTTACAGAAACATTTATTGCTTGCTTATTTGTGCTATTTTGTGGCCTTCACCTCTTGTTTTCTTTCCCCCTTTTAGCAGGACAAATCTTTCCCCTCTTTTTGCAGCACTTCAAAGATCAACTCTAAAGTGGGAAGCTATGTCTACTTGGATATGAGGCACTCTCATATCTATCTCACGTTTATAAAAGAGCTTTCACCCCAATGTAATGAAGGCTCTCTCTCTCCATTGCCTCCCTTCACTTGAGAAATGCTGCTGAAGGAGAGAAGGCAGGAAAGAGCTGAGAAATAGTTTAAGAAAATTAAGGGATTCTAGAGAGGGAAATCCAGTTAGAGAATAGACAGTAAGGCAGGTATGGGCAATTATTTCGGGCGGAGGGCTGCTTACTGAGTTTTGGCAGGCCATTGAAGGCTACATGACAGGCAGCCAGGGGCAGATAGATATTAATTTTCTAAAATTTTTAGGGGCCCCACGAGCTGGAGAGAATGGCCTGGTGGGCTTCATGTGGCTCGCAGGCTGCATTTTGCCCACCCTGCAGTAAGGACAAGGAGCTGATGTGGGGGTTGGGCTGTAAATGGAGGATGGAGAGAGAGTGGCTGATGGGAATCAGAGAGTGATGGGAAAAGGAGATATTTTGAAGGGAGAAAGGGAGAAAAGGAACTAATAAAAGATGAAAAGAAGAGGCTGACACCTGACAACAGCCTGCACTTGTCCCATTAGGTTTTACTCATTCAGCTGCTCAGGTGATATTTCTTGGCAGGGGAGAAAAAGCAGCCATGCCTGGCCATGGATACAGAGGGATGAGCAAAGTCTTGGGAGAAAGAAGGGAATAAAAGACTGGCAACAGCAGAGCCTGTCTGCATGGCTGGGTGTGGTAGTGGGGAAGATATGCCCCTAGTGCCATAGGAGGGTCAGTGAGTCATGGGGATAGGAGGTGGGTAGCTGGACAGAATGGAATGCCAGTAGTGGTGGTACTGAAATATTCTAGTGAGATGCTGGGGCTTGTAGTCTGAGGAAGAGATGAGACACATGCTTGTTCTGAACATACTGGAGCTTGAGGAAAGCCAGAGGAAACCAATAGGATTTGCTTATAGGGATGCAGCATAATTTCTGAGGCATCCATACATTACATGGTATTTCCCTAAATCAGGAAAGTGGTGAGAGAGGGGCAAATTGCTCTACCTGGGAAGGAAGAGGTCAGCAAAGATTTCTGGGCTGCTTGTAGCCCAGCCAGCAGCCTGAGGGAGACTGTCTCAGCTCTTTCAATTGGCCACTTAGAGCACTGAATGTTGCTAGTGGTCCCTATTCCCACAAGGACTCTGATAACATCTGTCTGACATGCTAATACTATGATGCTAAGATCACCAGCTGTAGAAAGATTTGGACTCTAATGCTGTTCTAGCCCGCCTCTTGCCAAAGTTTTAATCTTTGAACAAGGAATTCCCTGGGAAGAGACTGAAGCTGAGGAAACAATGCTATAAACATGAGATAATTGAAAGAAAATAGTATGTTAGGCAGAGAGATTCAGCTGCCCAAACTGACACCCGTAACATTGCACTGAAGCAATGAATTCATCCTCCAGCACGCCATCCCAAATGCACTTGCTCCCAGTTTCTAGAGACCATAAAAATCCAAGGTGGAAGAGACTTTGATCTACTGGGTCTCCTAACGGAAGAAAATTGCTACCAAATCCCTCCCAGATTTATTTTTAACAACAAGCTGAGGTCCCATCTTGGCAAGTCAGAATCTGCGGCTATAGGCGAGCGGGCACCATGGAGAGGACACTTTAGTTTCTGTGCAAACAAAAGACTAGATGCTGTGTTGGCCATACTTAGAGTTGCCTTTTGCTGAGGATGTACTTGGAAAATCCCAGTAAGACATTTCCCTTTCTGAAGACTGATTTCCTGAAGAGCCTGTCTTTCTGCAGTACAACCCAGCAACTGCCTTAGCAGTAGAACGATACATATAATTATAGAAAATTAGGATTGGAAGGGACCTCAGGAGGTCATCTAGTCCAACCTCCTGCTCAAAGCAGGACCATCCCCAACTAGATCATTCCAGCTTATCCCCTCTCTCTCTCTAGCTAGCTCTGTCAGTCAAAACCCACTAAGCAGGGCTTGACTACAACACTTTAGCTCTCTAACCCGCTCGGGCTCAAGACCCTCCGTTTCATACTCTCCATGACACCAGGCCTACTGGCCCTTCTACACTGCACCCCTGTGGCACCAAGCTGTTGGGGGCCTCAGCCCCCTCTGGCTTTTCCCCTCTGTCACGGTGGGGTCCTTCAGGAGGGCCGTGATCTCCTCGAGGTCCCTCGCTCCGTGTCAAGGCCGGCCCAAGGCACCCTCTTATTCTCACCCGCCATGTTTTGTTGGAAAATGTAATAGGGAGGCTGCCTATGACTCCCTGGGCACGGCTACTCGGGACCTCTGTCCCCGTGTGTTCCTGGACCCCTGGGGGTCTCCCAATACGGTGGGTGTTCCCCGGACACCCTAGCCTTATGGGCTATGCGTGGCTCCTACCACCCCTAATACCACGCCCCAAGCCTTGCTGATGGGAAAGACGTTGTTGTGTCTGCACGCCCGCTTCCCGGGCCCTTCTTCTATAACCTAGCCCACTCTTGGGCCTTCTCTACAATAGGCTAGTCCCCTCTGGGACGTTCTCTCGATCCACCGGTCTTTTAAGCCCACCGCACCACCACCCTCTCTGGTACGGGCTCACTGTGCTGCCACTCCCCGTCCTCTCAGGGCAACCGCAGAACCTTGCCCTCCTCTGGGTTTTCCGCGGTGCTAGCCTGTTACCGGGCTCCTCAGTATGGCCCCGCTCTAGGGCTCCTCAGTAATCACCCCTCTCTGGGGCTGGGGTCTATGCACCCCGCAAGTGACACCCTTGCTGGCGTCTGCTGCGCCCGTCCTGGGCTTCCTAATATGGCGCTCCCCCTCTTTGGGGCTCGCCGCGCCCACACTGGGCTTCCCAATAGTTCAATATGGCGCTCCCCCTCTTTGGGGCTCGCTGTGCCCACCTTGGGCTCCCTGATAGAATCGCCCCTCTCTCTGGGGCTGGGGTCTACATACCCCGCACACAACCTGGGGTCTGTGTCCCCCATCCGCAACCCACCGGCTGCACCCGCAACCCACTGGTTGCGCTCCTCACTGTGAGCTGCGCCTACACTGGCGCTGCGCCCTCACTGGCCCTGAGGTCCCCATACCACTGGGGTACCTATGAGGACAGTGCGCCTTCTTGGCGCTAGGGCACCCCACACTCTCTGGGGTCCCCATGAGGACACTGCGCCCTCCTCGGGCACTAGGGCCCCCACGCTCCCGTGGGGCCCTTTATGAGGCCTCCTCCAACCCCTTCAGCCTCACCCAAACCTCCAGTGTAATAAACAGAGCAAAACATAAACTCAAAGTACAAGCCTCTAGGCTATAACAGAACTACAAGCCGCACGGCCATAACTTAGTATCGTGGCTCGAGCCTCCAGGGCTATCATAAGCTATACTTGCAACTCAGCTTTCTTCCCATATCTTGGCTGAGGGAGCTCCTGCCTCCCCGGCTGCTGGCAGAGAACTGCCAACCTGGCCTCAGCCCTGGGCTTTATAAGGGTCAGGCCCTGCCTCCTACAGGCAGCTGGCTCTCCTTAGTTGCTCCAGCAACCCGCAGCTGCGCTGGTTATGACCTGCCAGGGCTCTGTCTCTCTCTCCCTGGCAGTTTCTCCTCTCTAGGAGCAGAGCACCGAGGTGCCCTGCAACACCCTCTTTCTGTGGTTAGGGCCATTCACCTAAGTCCACCCACTAGGCCCTGGCTTCAAGACTCCCATCTTCCTTTCAAGTGACTCTGGGCTTGTGGCCCTAGTGCTGCACCCCTAGTGCAGCATGATTTCTTGAGCCCTCTATCACAATGCCCCTCGGCACTAATGAGATCTCCTCCTCCTCTACAACCTCAGCCACAAACCTCCAGCTTTAACATTAATGTAAACCATAGGCCCCCTGTGGCCTTATAACACAAATAAAAATGAGAGGCAAACTGCCAGCATACAAGTGATTGTGCTTCTGTTTCACAGCATGTCATATGCTTCCCAAGGAGGCTGCCACAGCTACTCCATAGTCATCAGAAGGCTCCTCTACTGCCTCCTTGGCCTTGAGGTTTATATGGTTCTGGCCTTCCCCTTCCTGTCACCTGACCAGCTGGCAAGGCTCGATCCTTAACCCCTGCTCGACTGGACGGCCACACCCGGAAGTTCTGGATTTAAAGGGGCTGCTCTGCTTCCTGGTAACAGGGCTAGGGTTCCCTGTTACAGTGGGTTGGTTACACAGGCAAGGATGTCAAGGAATGCAGGAACAGGGAACACCCTTACTGTGTGCGTTAAAACTACACTCCTCTTTCATGTGTGCTTTGTGCAGTCACAAAACGAATTCTATCTTGGTTTGATGTCAGTAACAGACATCTGTCTCATATGTAGAACTGTGGGAGCAGGTCTATTCTGTGCGCCAGGAAACAGACATCTCCAGTTTCAGCAGGATCACAGAGAACCCAGTATTTTAATTTAATTACTATACAAGGTGAATTAAACTGAAATGTTTGCAATTACTTTCACTGTGTTAGCTGTTTACTGTGTGAACTAAAAATCCACGCACTAGGCCCGGGGATCATAAATTCATCAGTACAAGGCACAACCCAAACCACTATGCACCTTCACTCACTTGGCTGGACCAATCAGATGATGGGCAATTTGGGGTGGAGGAGGGGGGTGGCACACTCAGCCAGAGAAAATGGATGGTCCTGGATCTGCCCACAAAATCAGCCATCTGCCTCTTCAAGTTAGGTAGACCCTTAGTAATCGGCCATTAAGGGGTGCTTTGTGGCTGTGTACTCTTGGACCTGCAATTGTATGACACTGGACTCAACAACTGATTGTTCCTGTCCAGTTATATGTCCCAAGGAGTACAGAATATTTCCCTCCCAATACTTATATGAATGAAACTCTGTTATGAAGGGGTTCTGGTCTTTAAAGAGGAGGATGCATGACTGATGCATATAGAAATGTGAACTGGAGATCTTGAGTAAGATCCTGCTTGAAGCAGTAGTGAATCTTTCTGACCTCTGACCAGAAAGCATGGATCAGCCTCCGTGATGGCAGTTGGCAGGACACAGACTTGTTGTTCTGCCAGTACCTTGTTCTGGCTTTCCCCAAGAGCTGTGAACACTGTCTCTTCACCTCAGTGATGTGCTGCAGGACTTGTGCTTCGTTTAAAACAAGATTTATCAAGAAGGCCATATTGATGCTGTGTTGCTAACTCTGAGAGTTTAGTGACATCAGCAGTGGCCTTGTTAGGTCCATTGCCAAGCAGTAGCAAGAGGCTTGTTGGAGAAAGTTTTGGTAGCTCACCAGGGACTTCTCCTGGACTGGAAGCACTTTCACACACTTCAGATTATGCCCAAATGGAAGGGAGTTTTGGGGAGGAGGGGTGCCTGCATGCTTCTTTTTGAGCAAAGAGCAGCATAAGGAGTTGCTTTCTGGGTGGGAGTGCTAGGGTCAGTGTTTCCTAGCTATACCTCTGGGGCTGCTTTCTTTCCCTCACAGGCTGGGTAGGATAGAACCAGAACCAGCCTCCCTCTCACAGACGAGTTCATAGGTACACACGTTCAAAGATGTTCATAGGAAGATTTCTAGCCCCCTACTTATTTGTGGGGGGGATGGACTGATTTGTGAAAGGATTTGCCAACACCAAGGGAAAATGGGATCTATGCCCTGGCACCCGAGTGCCTCCACCCAGGGAGAGTGCCTATGGGAGGGATTAGGGACAGGGCATAGCCCAAGCTGTCCTTGTCCAAGCTTCTGCCCCACGCTGTGCAGGGGTCAGGATTTGCCCCCCAGGGGAGCCCTGTTGGAAGGCTGGTAAAGGACAACAGGGGACAAGCTCATCAGTGAAGGGGAATCAGAAGAACCCTTCAGTGACCGAACATTTAAATGGCAGAGCAGTTTTGTTGTGACACTTCACACACAGAAATCCCCTTCAACCTGGGTCTGAGCCACAGTCACCTCAAAGGGATCTTGTGGAAGAATAGAAAGGGCCACAGCCCCCCTCCCACCTCCCCCAGCCAGAGGGGCCCTAGCTAAGAAGCGGCTGCTGTGTGCTTGCAGCAACACCTGGCATTTCATTAGCCGCAACAAATGCATTTGGACAAGTAAGTCCCAGCAGATGCCAGACTTTGGGAGCTTGTCAGTCTCATGATCCTCTCTAAGCTCCAGCATTCCCAAATGAGTCAACCAAATGGGAAAGAAGTCTTTCATGAAATCTTCAAATCCCCCGTGTTCTTGTGAAGGAATGGAGAAGAGAGGAAATCTAGCTCATTTGCACACAGCACTCTCAATGACATTTGCACTGCGTCATGGGCTCCCCACACCTGACTGCAAGCTGAATGATCATGGAGAGCAGGATAGGCAGTAACATTTTGCTGTTAGCTGTTCTGTCACAGGAGGTCACTGTCTTAGCGCTGATGCTGGGGGAAAGAGTTTGGTCAGAGCCGCTTGTAGGTTGTAAAACTGCAAGGTTTTGGATACAAAGCCACAGGCATAACCCCAAGACAGACTTCTCTTTGGTGGGCAACACCACTCAGAGCAATTGCTAAGTTACACCTGAGACCAGATGCCCAATGAGTTGAACAAACACAAATTTCCAGACTCTTGATCAGACCTGAGGAGGGACTTGAGCTCTGACCCTTCCCTGTAGGTTATGATCTGTTTTTAGTACCAGGAAGCTATCTCAGAGCTGCCCCTTTCCTCAATAAGGAAGGAAGTGGCACAGAAGGATAGAGGTAAATCTTCAAAATGCAACCTAATCCTGCCCATTACCCTACCAAGTCCCAGCCCCCAATTCTCCTCAGCCCCTGTCATCATGCATAAACTCACTGGGTTCACACTTGCCTTTGGTTCCAGCTTGCTCTACTCATCCTCTTCATTCCCAGTCAATCTCTCATGTGCCAGGGGATCCTGACCAGAGCCACCGGAGGTGCTGAAAGTCCCAGCTGGAGAGCCTTTTCTTTCAGAGCCTGAGGACTGGCATCCGCCTGATACCCTTAAAATCCACATCCCTGGTGGGCTTTGGCCATACCTAGAATTAGCAATAGCCAATTTAGCCCCACAGGACACCCTGAGCCCAGGGATGGGGGAGATGAAAATCCACTAAGGCAAAATGTATCCCCTTCTGAGACTGCCACCCTACTGCAGGTAGGCCAGACCCTTGGCCCATGCTAGCACATTTGGGCCAGCACTGATTGCAAAGACAGCATCCCTTATTGTTGTCCTCTTCTTCTTTTTTGTTTTTTTGTTGGTGGGGGAAAGTGCAGGGCAGGGGTGGGAGTTAGAAGGTTCTGGCAGTAGGAAAGAGGTCAGGGAGGGTTCCTGGGAACAGATGTGGTGGGCAGCATACACAACTCAGACTGACAGGTGGGAAGCAGGGAGGGATCCCTGCAACAAGCGATCCTCCTTGTTGCTAAAACTAAATCCACTTCCCTAGTGCCTGAACCTCCTACCCCTAACTCCACAATGCCTGGGCCTCTACCTCTGCCCCATCTCCCTGCTTCTGGAGCCCCTAACTCCCACTCCGACAATAAGAAGTCCTAAGAACTAAGCGTGCTTCCTGGGTCCCAGAGCACATGTGGGAAACAACCCTTGGGGAGCAGGACGCTTACTAGCTCACGCTGAAGTTTGCTGCTTTGGCTGGAAGTAAGGGTGGGACATCGTCTTGTACTCTTGAGAAGGGGCCAGCAGATTCCACAGCAATGGCATAGACAGAAATGACCTCACAGCACAAATGGCTGGTGCAGCTGGTGGAAGCAAGTGGGAGTCCTGCCTGTGCCAGGGAGCTGAGTCAGCTCATGGTTGCTGCTCTTCTCTCATGGCAGCAAAGCAGTCCCCATCCCAAGTCACCATTTAGCTTGTCCCAGCTGCCTGCTTGGACTTGGCACAGGTATGATTTATTCATAGGAGATGCAGAGAAGCTAGAGGATCTCCTGACTTCAGCAGCAGGCTCCAGGTTGGCACTGGAAAGGGACAGCAAATGTGGCTCACTCAGCTGAGCCAGGATGCTGGGCCTTGGGAGACAATAATCCCTGTGCAGAACTGCTACAAGTAATGGTTTATGCAAATTTTGCTAATTTGCACATCAATCAATATATTTCATATTACCATAAGCTACCATACAAATAACAGCACTGTTTAGTAAGAAATGGAGCTCTCAGGGCAGACTGCCTCTATTCATGGCCTTCCCAGAACACCTCAGCTGGGTGCACAGGGATGATCTCCAGAGTGACAGGGTAACTCATTCCCCCAGGCTAAGCTTGATGCAAGTAAGAGTTGTGGGGAGAGGGTAAAAGCTAGGTGTGTGCGAAGCAGGCCCTATTCAATTTGGATTCGGCCCAAATCAAGGACAGTGATTTGATTTGTTGATTCGGATCGCTGTCCCTGATTCAATTCGGCTGAATCTGAAGATTTGATGTTGATTCAAAGAATCGGCGATTTGGACATAGCCACAGCTTTAAAAGTTTTTTCTACATACCTTGAGGCAGCACGCACGGCTCATGATGGCTACAATGCTGGGGCACATGGAACGTCCCACAAGAGTGCAGGGGGGCCCTCCACGTGCTCAGTGGTGAACCCAGAAGTGGACCTCAAGTACTTCTGGTCCACTTCTGGGTCTGCTGGGAAGCACGCTTAGCAATCAGCCGCAGGGGTACTCCTCGTGTACCCCACCCAGACCCATGAGGCACCAGTCACCGAGCTGGGGAGGCGGGGAGGGGAGCCCTGCGCACTTCCTGGTGGACCTGGAAGTAGACTGGAAGTGGTTCTGGTCCACTTCCAGGTCTGCTGCCGAACACGCTGGGGAGCCCCCCCACACTCCTGTGAGGCACTCCATGCACCCCAGCATCGCCGCATTCACGAGCTGCCTGCTACCTAGAGGTATGTAGAAAAAACATTTAAAATGTGTCTGTGTCCGAATCTATGGCTGAATCTTTCTGAGTTTCTCCAAATCGATTCAGAGGGTTCCGATTCAATTCGGACAGTTTAAAGGGTCTCCTGATTTGATTCAGATTTGGAGATTTGGCCACCGAATCAGACCAAATCTCTGCTGAATCGAATCAGGGACTGAAACTTCGCACAGCCCTAGTAAAAGCCTCTCATGGAAAGGAATACTCTATAATGGAACCTTTTAGGCAACCCAAATATATACCTCTTCCTTACAACATAATTCCCTCCCTCCATCAAAAGTCTTTGAGGAGGGTTTGCATCCAGGGTATGCAGATCCACAATAGAGACCTTCTGTCATTCTACTGTAGGAGCAACTGCTAGTAAGCCATGCAGTCATTGTGTATGTGAACTGCCCAGAGGCAGAGATGCAACCCATGCTTTGCAACTGAGAAATACTTTGATTGGGAGATAGCAGACAAACCAGAGTTAGGACTGGGTGGACAATGTGGTCTGTTGGTGAAAGGCTGCATATCCAAGAACATAGTTCGGACCATTCCTTGTAAAAGGCAGCATAACAAAGGTGCTGAGACTTGGCTTGGTCATAAAAGACTCAGGCTCTGTTCCCAGATCTGCCCATGATGACCTTGTCCAACCTCCCAGTTAACTTATCTGTGCAGTGGGTGTATAGGTTGATATGTGAAGCTCTCACTGGTCACAAGAGTTGTGAAGTACACAGATGTTACTGCAATTAGTAGAAGAGCAGGGGCAGGAATTCCCAGGGTGCATCTCAATGTTCTGACCCTAGGGTCCAAGATGCTTGGGAGAGCTGGGTGGGGTATCTCCCACATGCAAGCACAGCATTTGACATTTCCACTAAGCTGGGGGAAAGCGTGACAAATCAGATGGATGGGCAGGTGTCACACAAAATGTGCATCTTTCACAGTTTTGATCCTATCTGCCACGTGCCGCTTTATAAAAGCCTGAGTGAAAATCCTCTGCCTTGCCCACACTGATAGTGGTCCTGCCCCTTCTGCTGCCATCCATCAGCCAGCCTTCCCTGTCTGGACTTGCATAGCTCCTACGCTGAAGTCCCTGCTGCACAGCAGATCTGTCTCTCTCTATTTCCCTAATCTTCTTCCTGTCACTGTGGAAGCCAAGTCACCAAAGGGACCCCTGACAGACAGGCCAAGGACCAAGCATCCCTGTGGACTGAAGCTAGTGACTCTAGCTAGGGTGGGCCCTCCAGGTGGGAGGGGTCGGGGGACAATGTGTACACAGAGAATTGCTGTCGCCCTGGGATGTTTTATGTCCAAGGGCTTCCAAGCTGGTGCTTTCCTAAGGTGACTATCTTTTCAAAATGGAAAGGCAGGACACATGCCCACTTCCCCCACTCCTCTGCCAACGGCACAAGTAGAGCAGAGCTGAGTGGAAGCCATAGGGGGCAGGGGAGGATGTGGGCTGCCTGCTGAGGACTCAGGGCTCCCTGCTCTGCTGCCCTTCCCCCGGGAGTGCTGCATCAGCCATGCCGCCATGGTGAGGCACTCCCTGCTCACCTGGCAGCAGTGCAGGACACAATTCCACTCTGCTGCTGTCATCCCCACCACCCTTGCTACTGCTGGGTGAGCAGGGGGCAACTTGCCATGGCGATGTAGCTAACGCAGGGCTCCCAGTGGTAGTGGTGGCAGCACCAAGCCTCCCTGCCCTCCTGTTGGACCACAGAGGCCTGGGGGGGAGGGCAGCAGAGCAGGGAGCCCTGAGCCCATAGTGGGCAGCTCACATCTGTCCCCTCTGCATGCACAAATCTGGGGAGGCATATGAACCCCTATGCCTCTCTCCCTAGGGGTGCACACAGCTGTGGGGAGCCAGATCCCTCACCACCCCTTGGATGAACCTCGCATGGCTCCATCCCACTCCCTGGCCAAGCCCTGTGGCTACGCATTCCCAATGAAGCCCCAGACCCCAAGTACTACCCCAGCTGGGTAGTGCCCCCAATACCAGCCCTAGCCCCTGCATCATTCCCTCCCTTACCTTGGGACCTCAATCTGCTACCCCTCTTTGCTCCCCAGCCTCCTCCCCCCGCATAGACTTACCTGAAGGGAGCTACTCTCTACCACTGCCTGGCTATATTCCTGGCCATGTGCACACATATGCACATGGTGACACTTGCATCTCACTCCCCCCAGCCCCAAGTACCCCCTTGCAGGCAGGAACTCTGCCAGCCTGCAAGGGGAAACCCACCATTTCCCATGTTTTTTCCCCACAGAGAATGGAAAACCAGTTCCCTGCATGATACTGGGAATCTGGGACAAATGCTTTCCTGGAGTCATTCAGCCTGGGACCAGGACTTGATGTTCATATTTTAGGACTGTCCCATGTAATTGGGGATGGGTGGTCACCATATGCTTTTCTGTGCTGAGTAGCACCAGCAGTACAGGGCTGGAGCAATAAGTGGAAAACTGGATGTCAGGACTCCTGAGTTCAGTTCCCTGCTCTGAGAGCTCAGTGGCACATACTAGTTAGAGTATGAAGAGCTGGGAAACAGGACTTCTGGGTTCTATTGCTGGCTCTGTTACTTGAATCACTATGTGGTTTCAACATTGACCTCAGACTTATATCTTAAAAATGGAGACCCCACAAGTAGGGACTGTGTTCTCACTCTCTCTGTGCCTCCGTTTCCCAAGGCGTACACAGTGGTCAGGCTGTTGGGAGACTGGCAGAACTTGTGTACTATGGGATCGTACAGTGCTGCCCCACAGGAACCAGCCACTGCTGTGGGTTGGTAACAGTGAGATTCTCCTCACTGCCTTTGTGTTGTGCAGGGCACCAAGTGACAGGCCCTTGGTACAACATTTCTCCCTTCGGAGAACAGTTGGAGAGGCTCACCAGCTGTGCTGTAGCAGAGAAGCCGCTGAAGTCCAAGCACCTATATCTGCAGGGGCTGCACTGTTCT
This sequence comes from Alligator mississippiensis, assembly GCF_030867095.1. NCBI lineage: Eukaryota > Metazoa > Chordata > Crocodylia > Alligatoridae > Alligator > Alligator mississippiensis. The sequence continues at coordinate 80,402,927 of NC_081828.1, read as the reverse complement.
CACATGACTGGAGATAGACTTACTTTTCTACACTGCCTTCTCCTAGTCCCCCAGACACAGCTACATGCAAAGAGACTCTGGGGCAGCAACAGTGAGAGTCAAAAACAGGCAGGTCCCTGCACCATTATGGTTACAGGGAGCACTTCTGTGTCAGACCAGGGCCACAGCACTTCCCATGAATGTTGCTTGTCTCCCGAGGCTGAGGGGGCATGGCAAGCACCTGCAGGTGGTGGTGGCAGTGGCGGGGGCATGGAGATGGCGAGCAAGGAGCTTCCACAGGTTGCTATGGTGGTGCTGGTGATGGGGGTAGGCTGAGCGGGGAGCTCCCACAGGTGGCCACAGCCGTGTTAGCAGCAGGGGGGTGGGGGAGGAGAGCGGCAAGCGCTGACTGGCAGAGGCAGCCAGCGGCAATTGGCAACCACCCACAGACACCACTGGCAGTGTCAGCAGTGGGGGTGGGGGGAGGCGAGTGGCAACCGCCCGCAGGTGCTGCTGGCAGCGACAGCAGTGACCAATCTCAGGGCGTGCACATGTACCCGTGTGCACCCACCACGTGACGCCAATGACACTTTCCAACACCAGGCAGCAGGGTATTCGCTCCATGCCAGAAACATGTCACATGAAAACAAGCTTCATAGTCACCATCTGACCAGCACAGAAGCATTGGAGCCCATTTGCTCCAGAACAAAGGCCCTTCTACTGGGACCAAGTGCTGGAATCAGGGTGAAGTGGAAGTTATAGTGAGCAGATTTCCAGTCTGTCCTTAGCCACGAGGAAAAAAGAGCTGATTCCTGGTGGATGGTCTCGCTCTGTACAGAGACAGCAAGCTGGAACTAGGTGGCAGTCTGCTGGTCAGTTCTGTGTGGCTTTCCACCTCCTATGGTCAGCATGAGGAGGCTGGACTCATTGGTCCCACCAAGGGGACCTTTTCCCCTTACTATTCCAGCCCCTGATGTTCCTAGGTGTGGATAAATATGTACATAGAGGAGTCTTAGGCCTGCCTAGCAACCACAGTGGAGTTTTGAGGGTGACAGTCCTGTGCTCTTCCATAAGATGAGTATCTCCAGGAGGCTCCTTCCCTGGTAGACAGGGTGTTGCTGTCGCACTAAGGTGAGGAGGTAAGGGTTTGAAAACAGACATGGATATCAACCACACCCACTCATCCCTTGGGCTCACAGTGCACAGGACCCAGTGGCCCCACTCTGAACTCTGTGTGGGGACAGTAGTCCCTCCAGCACCCTCCCTTCCTTGAGTTCTGTCCGATAGATAATACTGCCCCCTCAACAGGTCACCTTTAGTACAGTTAGTATGCCCCCAGGGACAGAGGTATGGGGTGGGGGCGGAGCGTTACGCTTATCCCTGTAATGCCTGGCAGCCCCTCCAGCTGCACAGCACAGTCTGAGCTGAACCCATCAGCTGCAGCCGGGGGAAAGCAAGACAGCCTGCAGCCTTCAATTCTGCACTGCTGGAGAAGGTGAGAGGCTCGGCACAGGCAGATAGAGGGGGGCACAGTGTAGTCCAAGCCATGTCAGAGCCACTGGACAGGCGCACAGAAAGGCATAACAGGGTAGCACTTGCTAACCAGTCAGGGAACAGAGCTCGGTGCAGCGTGGAACATGGAGCCTGCAAGCTTCAGACATCTGGCAGCCAGTGCCTTCTGATCATTGGTGAGATCATTCTGCGGTTTTGCCCAGAGAGATCGCTTTATTCAGGGAGATAGTGAAGCAGCTTGATTCAGTGAGACTGCATGAGGTTCTGTGCCAGCCTCTTACATATTTCTGCCCCAGTGAGATCAGCGCATGGGTCTGTCCCAATGAAACTGTTATGTGGTTCTGTACCCGCAAGTTTATTATACGGTTTCACCTCTGAGACAGTTAATGCCCAAAAAGACCATTAGGCAGGTCCGCTTGGGGATACTGTGAGGTGGTTTCTCCTGAGAGACCGTTTCGCGGTTCTTCCTGGGGAGCCTGTTATGCGGTTCACCCGGGGGGGGACCATTATGTGGTTCTTCATGGGAACATCATTATGCAGTTCCGCCTGGGAAGATCATTTGGCGATTCTGCCTGGAGAGATTGTCTTGCAATTCTGTCTGGTGACATTAAGAGCTGGCTCATTGACTAATCTCAAAAAAATAGTTCACCATTTCATCCATTACAAGGCCTGAAGAGACTGTGATTATTAGCTAGCCTGACTTCCTGCATAACACAGGCCATCACAGCCCTGCCCTGAATTGATTCTTATCTGAACATATCTTTTAGAACATGCTTTTTAGAAAAACGTCCAACCTCAACTAAAAAATAACTGTGAAGTAGTTCTAATGATTATTTATCCTCAGTGATAAGAATTTGCCCCTTATTTTATGTCTAAATTTGTCTAGCTTCAGCCTTTTCTCTTGGATTTTATTACCCCTTTGCCTGCTTGTCTGAACAGCTCTCTGTTAACAAATTTCCATTTCCCATACAAGTACTTAACAACTGCTAAGTGCAAATAGGTTATGCTCCTAGTCTCTTACTATAAGGCACGTTTTCTAATTTGTTAATCTGTTTCATGATTCTTCTCTGAACCATCCAGTATATCCACATCCTTTTTGAATTGTGGGACCTTGAGGCTGGCAGCAGTGTTTCACAGTAGCAGTTTCACCCGTGCCAGATATAGATGTAATATAAACTCCTAACTCCTGGGTTTATAACTCCAAGGATTACATTAGCTTTTATAGCCACAAAGGTGCACTGGAAGCTGATGTTCACCTGAGTATCCTGGCACTCCAACTCTTTCTCAGAGTCACTGCTTCCACAGATAGATTTCCTCCATCTTATAAATATGGCCTGTATTTTTCTTGTTGTTCCTAGACTTTACATATAGCTATACTGGAACCTATGCCGTTTGTTTGTGCCCAGTTTATCCAGGTGTCTAGATAGCACTATTATCAATTATTTTTCTTTTTCCTTACTTGCCACTCCTCCAAACTTTGTGTCATATGCAAAAATGAACAATAAGGATTTTTTGTTTTCTTCCAAGTCACTGATAAAAAGGTCAAACAGCATAGGATTAAGAACCAAACCCTGTAGGACTCAAGAAAAACAAACCTGTTTAATGATGGGTCCTTGTTAAGAGTAACAACATTGTGACCTGCAAATTAGCCAGTTGTTAATCCATTCAACATACTCTGCATTAATTTTGTATAAATACCATCATCTATTTGTATGAATAGTTGTCAGTACAGAATCATCATAGAATATGGGTTTTTCAAGTGAGGTTTTTGCAGGGATTAATACTTGGCCTGACACAGTTCAACGTTTTTGTCAGTGGTCTGGAAATAAATATTAAAAAATCCCTTCTGATAAACTTTGCTGGTGACAAAAAGATTGGTAAATGTAATCTATACTGAAGCGGACAGGGCTGTTTCTATGTAGTGAGATGGATCATTTGGCAAACCAAGCCTATTTAGACAAAATGTGGTTTAGTATAGTCACACTCAAAAGCCATTCATCTAGGGGAGAGGAATGCAGACCATGTCTACAAAATGAAGGACTATATCCTGTAAAATAGTGACTCTGAAAAAGGATCAGAAAGGTCAAAACACTCAACCCAGACTCCCAGTGTGATGCCATGGTAAAAACAATTAACGTGATCTGTGACATCTGTATAAACAGGGAAGCAGTCAGTGGGACAGACATGAGAGGGATTTTACTTTTGTATTTTGCAGTGTTGAGACTGATACATGGAATATGATTACATTAGCTGACCTAATGATCCCTTCTAGCTTTCAAGCCTCTGAATCTATGATTGGGTTGTTATGCTGATTTCCTTTTAGTGTGATCCTTTTATGTCCCTGTTTGGCTTTGGTCCTGGCACCCACAGAGTGCCCTTTATGGCAATTTGCCATTCATCTTGGTGAAAGTGCCCCTAGCCAGGATCAGATTTCTCTTGTGGCAACTGTGGGGGTGTGGGTGATTTTGAGCGAGACCTTGTATCAGCACGGCCTATCTCCTTTACCCTGGATGCAGAGAGACCATTTCCTGGGAATAGAAAGGGATTGTAGAAATCTGGCTCTTTAACTGTTTCCCCAGCAATTCCATGGCTCATTTGCTGAATGCCAGATCTCTGGCTGAATTGGGAAATGGTCACAGGTGAGGGACAGGATGCAGGAGGCGAACAAGCTTAGTTTTCTGTCAGCAACACTAACCCCAATGGGGAAAGCTATGCTCCTGGTCTTTTCACTCATGCTCCTCTGCTTTTTTAGCAGCGCAAAGTCCCTCTGACTGGCCACATCTACACAAGATATTGACTGATCAATCGTAACTGCTCAAGTACTAAATGACTGCACGGTAGCCAGAGTTATTGCACAGTAGCACCAAGAAATGGCTTTTTCATGACACTGTCTGCACAGTAGCTCATGACTAGTGTGCAGTAGCATTGCATCATGCTTTCTGCAGCATGATGCTACTGCACAGTAGCCATGGGCTACTGCACAGTCTGTGTCTCATGTAGACATAGTGACAGAGAGGCCGAGTGGGCTGAGTTCTCAGTGTGAGCACTTTTGCTGTAGATAGAGTGGGCCAATTGAATGCCCCCTACGCCCAAGAGCAGGGCTACCCAGCTTTTTCCTCAGCATGACCCCATTTAAACATTGGAAATATTTTGTGACCCTGAAACGATACAGACAAGATCAACAAGGAAGAATTCATCACATTTCTACTTTTGTGTCTTGCACTCCTTTTGTTTCTCATTCTTATCCTTGTCATTAGTTTTACTGCCAGAGCTCGAAGCAGAAACTTTTTGGAGAAAAGCATCCAGGTTAGATTTCTGTCATGTAAAACATATTTCAGTCAGCCAGTATCAACATACTGATCTTAAATCAGCTTCCTATAATGTACAGGCACCTTGTGTTGGAGATGCAACTGTCGTGCACAGATGAATAACTGCCATGCGTGAGAGTTGCATACTTCTAAACAGCAAGTGTATTCATCGTGATTGGTCAATACTCTTGAATGTCTTGGTGACCCCATTTTTTATTGTTGCAACCCCAGGTGGTTGGAAACCATTGCCCCAGGGGAAGATAAAAGTAGCAGTAGGCCCCACACAACTCTTTGATTTGTTCCCAATAACACAGGGGTTTTCAACTTTTTGGGGTCATTCTACCCCCCGGCGGCTGGTCAAAAAGGCAGGAGTCTCCTGGTGGCCAGACAAGCTGGGGGGAGGGGGTGTCCCCCAGCGGCTGATCAGCGATCATGCCAGCGGCAGGACAGTGGTGGAAGTACTCACCCGCTGCCGAGTACCTTCTGAGGCCATCCCAAGTACCAGCAGGGGTATGCATACCCCTGGTTGAAAACCCCTGCATAACATGTTTCCTTTTATTGGGTGAGCCTTAGTGTTCCTCCACTCCCCTTAACTACTATACTGTAATTTTGTTACACTTTGTTGCTCATGGGATACACTGTCCCTAGGGAGAAGAAAAGGAGACTCTAGTATAGCGGGGGGCGGGGGAGGGCAGGGGGAGGGGTGTAGAAAGTAGGAGTCCCAGGGGGTGCAGGGGAGATCCAAGCTAATGTTCCAGTGCAGGGAGGGGGTTTAGCCCTCTGGGGAACAAAGGACTGGGGTGGTGCAATAAGGACTCTCTGAAATAGAACTGCTGCTGTGTTGTTTGTGATGTCAGCACCTCTAAAGAAAACCCAGGGTCTCAAAACCAGAGGCTTGCCTGTAGAGAAGCCACACTAGGACTGGCTGAAGAGCATCCTACAGGAGAAGAACTAGATAAGGTGGTTTAGGCCTTTACAAGAAAGCTGCAATCCCTCAGGGCCCTTCTTCAGAGATTACTGTTTCCTGCACATAGGATCACCCAGCATCCTGATTCAACGTGCAGAGCTGGCCACAGAGCACCATGTCATTGCTGGCTACCTAGCCAGAGAGAATGGGGAAATGAGTTCTCTGAGATGGGCCTGAAATAGCTGCCCTCCAGACCCAGCCACTGCCAAAGTCCAAACTTCACTCCAGAATTTCCCTCCAACCCCTACAGAGTCAGCCAGGCATGTGTGGCTTTGGGCAAAGGTCCCCAGAAGGCCTGTGGGGCTCTGAGCTCTTGCAGGGGCTCAGGACAAGATGCCTCTGCCCTATCATCCCAATGTGTGCCATGTCCTAGCCAGGTCCCTAGTGCTATTGCGTGAGGCTGGGCCCCTGTGAGCTCAAACTGCAAGGACCTCTCTGTGCAGGTACCTCAGAGACTTTTCTCACTGAGGTGCTGGGGGTGGATCATTAGAGGGGCAGATGGATCCGCTGCACTGGGCTGAGAGGGGAAAAGAAAACCAGTTCATGCCCTGCCTGCCCTCCCTAGCACTATAAATGGGGGACATCTGAAGGGAACTTTATGTAAATGCTCTACACCCCAGAGAGATTTTCCTGGGAAGGAGCAGGAAGGATAATTAGACACCTGGCCAGAGAGCAGAGCCCACAAATAAACTTGGTTCAAAATAGTCACTCAGGTCAAGGCTAATTAGGTGAGTTGGGATTAGATGAACCTGCAAGGGAGGGAAATTCCATTGTGACCCCATCAAGCCAGTAGGGGTTGCCTTGGTATAGTGGTGAACCTAGCATTTGGCTGGGGGAAACTAGTGACTCTGTGGGGGAAAAAAATAAAAAAGCATGTGATGCGGGGAGGGGAATCTGTAGCATTGCCGGCATAGTACTGGGCCAGGGGTCAGCTATGAGAATAGCAGGAGGCTTCTGGCTCTGGCCTCTGGCTCCCTACAACTTGTTCTGATAAGCGTTGCAATGTGGTCTTCCCCTTGGGCCTGCCCAGGGCTAGCCCATCCCAGAGGTGGGCACCCTTGATAAGTGGAATTAGGTCTACATAGTCCCTGGGAGAGGAAGTATCTCTTGGGCTGGGGCTTCAGAAACCATGGTCTAGTTCATAGCTCAGTGTCAGGCTTCCTCTATGACCTATGCCAAGTCCCACTGATCCTCACTGTCCCCTAGGGCTGAGTACCCTATGTAAAGCATGGTAGGAAGAGGCCCTCCAGGATGATCTAACACAGCTGAGGGTATTCAGCCTGTTCATTAGCTAGGAGCCCATGAAGAGGGGATAGGAGGGAGCAGCACAGGGCTGTAGGCTAGGAAAGGCCAAGACATTTTCAGCTGGGTTGGGGGATGCAGTTCAGTGTATTTGTGCACTTCAGGATCCTGCCCAGAGACACACATGGATTTGAAACTTCTTATCAGAAGGCACAGGCATAGACCTGGACACAGATTGCCACCCCCAAGGGTGTCTGAAAGGGTCAATGGGGGTCTGCTTGTTGGACAGCCTGGTTCCACTCCCCCATGAAGTGGGGTCTGGCCCAGGCAGCAGCCGATCTGGACCACTCACCAAAGGATCTGTTATCCCAGTCTTGAGCAAAGAGACCCAGATAAGAAGCTACTTTTTTGTCTGGGACAAACACAGCAGAATGTCCTTTCATGGGGTTTGTCATGAGAAAGATCCAATCCAGTATGGACAGGGAATATTGCTGCTCTTATTCTTGTCTTGTAAACTGCAGTAATATGCAGTGGCTGGAATACTCCTTTTGAAGGCATATTTGTTGTTGCTCTTTGGTGTTCTCAAGAGAGTTCCTTTCTCTGAAGGATGAATTCGTGGAACTCACCACATGACTTCTTGAAGCTGCCTTAAGCACATAGTTCACCCCTGTTCAAGGTCAGTTCTCATCCTATTACTCTTGTCTGCCCAGAGATTCTTTATCCTCGAGAATGTTTCAGCCACTGGAGCATTGCACACAGGCACAGCTAACACAAGCTCTGCTGTCTTCAGAAGAGCTGGACACTTAATGTCAAAGAATAATTTGTCCCCTCTTGATCCACTGGTTCTGTACCTTGGAGCTTTGGCTTTGCTTCAGTGTGTATGCACAATGCATTGTGCAAGGCTTCTCCCTCCAGATCTGACACGTGCAGCCCTGAAACAGTCCATGACATCCACAGATATGAACTGAGTGGAAAGGCTAAGTGCTGTGAAGTATTTCAAAGAGCTTGAACCAAAAGGGAACTATTTCTTCAGTAGTCAGCACTTCTTTTGTGCATGCTCAAGGCATCTAGTGTAAATTCAGTTTGAAGCATGGTAGGCATCTTCTCCAAATTCTGGCTTGCTGTGAAACCAAAGAAGTCTCACAACCTGTTCTTCACAACTGGCATTCAGCTTTAGTTTCCACCACTCTTTATGACTGTGGCCTGAGGTTCATCACCTTCAAGTACTTTCACTGCTGTGCAGAAAGCATTCAGATAACTATGCATAAAGTAAAAAGAGACTTCACCAAGAGAGATGTTTTTATCACTTGTCTGTTCATGTTGTTAACCAGTTATGAAGCCTTATATCAGTGTGAGAGTTTCTTGCCCTTATGAGTATGCAATCACAGTGTTTCATCATTTAATGTCTCTCAGTAGATGAAAGAAGTGATAGGCTTCCTACTGAAATATACCAAAAGATAGCAGTATTCTTTCTCCATGACTGCAAAATGTTCCTAGAGTTCCTTCACCTTTTCAGCAGAGTTTGATAACTTATTCTAAATGCTGATTATTAAGTTTTTCACAACCCACTTCAGCTGCCTACATCCATGTTTGGCTGTGTTATGCAATACATGAGTTTAACAGTTTGCTTGTGGCAGGTTAGGTGGTAATGCCTTCAAATGGCAAAATACAGAATGAGTTTTCCCATAATGAAGTGAAGCATTATCAGATACAAAGGAAGCCAAGTTTTCCACCTTCGAGTCTCTCAGGAGGGTCCTTGGTTACAGACATTTTTGTAGCCCTTTGCCCTCAGTTGTATATTCAGGTGTTTTCTCCTTACTCATAGCCAACAGCCCGGAGAGCAGAAGAGGGATATGCAGTGTGGTGCCAAACAAGCATGCTGAGAAGTCAGAAAGAAACAGTAGCACACTGCTAGGGGGCAGGGGAGGCCCTGGGCAATTAGGCTGAGAAGCAGCAGCAAGCTGTGGATGAATAAGAACCAGGGAGCCTGGCTGAAGGTCAGTGGTCCTCTTGAGGCATACCAGTGTATATAGCTAACAAAGGAGCAAGGTGGCAAGCATCACATCCAGCCATCTTTGGCACTCCAACCCAAGTGACCAGGGACCCATGTACAGCTGGGGGGCCTATGGCACAAGTAGGGCCTGAATTTTCACTGCTAGAGTCATAGTACAATGCCTTGATTACTCTGCTATCACACCACTGCTAGTTGGCTTGTGTGGGGGCAATTCAAACCAAGAATAAGAACAAATGTGCATCCCTATGGGGGTAAGTCAGGACACAGGACTCAAAGCCAACAACTAAGACTGTCAGAATGAAATAGGGAAAGGTGAAAAGACCCAGTGTTTCTACTGGGGAATGAAACTGGTTCCTGCTGTGGCTGGGCTGGTACATTTGGATCCTTGCCACACTTGGCAGTGAGAGCACACACCTCATAAGGGGTGAAAAAGTGGGATGAGGCAGCTCAGGGGATTGTTTCTGAGAGAAGCCCTTCCTCTCCTGAAAGGCAGCATGTCATCCTGCATGAGAGAAACAAGGGAATCCCAATCAAATACTAACTGGCCTTTTGCTGAGCAGCAGACTAAGGGGGATTGGGCCATGGAATGGGTGAACCCCTCAACCAATTGCCAGTGCAGGAGTTGGAGCTTCCTCGAGGAGGACCCAGGATGCACTGCCAGGGTACCGGGCTGGGTGCCTTCCCCACGGTGCCCCTAGGCTCCAAAATAGCTTATGATGATAGGATGTAGAGCGAGATGCCAGATCTTTCTCTCTGTGTCTCAGGAGAGCTGGGCCTGATTCAGCCTTGGCATCTCTGCAGAGCCCAGCGATGGACCAGTGCACAGATGCACCCGCACCAGCTGTGTTAGAGGAGCTCCTGGAGATCACAGCCCAGAGCTTGGTGCACACCGAGGTGGCTGAACACTATGAGGTCATCCGGGAGCTGGGCAGGGGCAAATATGGCCACGTGGTGCTGGTGACTCACAGGCAGAGAGGTAAGGAATGATGCCCACCTCATACTGCTCTGCTTCTGCCCCTGCTCCTCAGACCCTCCCCAGCTTCCCTGAGTCAGATCAGTGGGTCCACTTGGCCTACTAACTTCTACACTCTGCTGGCCTAGGTCAGATCACCAGGCCCCTCTATTCTGGCACCCCCATGGCTCTGCTGTTCTTGGTCAGACCTACCCCAAACATGGCTGACCCAATCCCCAGGGCAGCCAGCCATGCCATTCTCTTATTCAGTCCCTGCAGTACAGTTGCCTCCTCTCACTTCCCCATGGCAGCTGACCGAGTGGCCCTGCAGCAGTGAGTTCTGTTCCATGATGTGTGTTTGCCTGATGTCCTTCCTGCCCAGTCATGGTGCAAGTTGATCTCCAGAAAAAGCCTAACCCATCACCCTTGTCCCCAGGAACGCCCATGGCCCTCAAGCTGCTGCCCAAAGCCCACACGAAGCTGCACACCTTCCTTTATGAGTACTGCGTGGCGCTCTCCCTTGCCACTCACCCTGCCATCATTGGCATGTTTGGCATTGCCATAGAGTCTAGCCAGTACTATGGTTTTCTGTATGAACCAGCACTGCACAAAGACCTCATCTCTATCATCAAACCACGGGTGAGTGCTTCCACAAAGGCATAGGGATTGGAACTGTTCTTGGGAGAGCTGGGGTTGGTCCAGCCACAGTGCATGAGGCCTGGTTGGCTCAGGTGGGTTGGGGAATGGGATAGGCAGTCTATCCCTTTAAGGGGGACCAGGTCAGCAGGGGGAGACTGGCTACATATCCAATGTAAGAAATGCCAGAGCTCTCCTCAAGACTGGAATGTGTTTGCCAAGCTGGCAGGGCTGCCAGGATGCCACTGGTGTGCTGTGTGCCCTACTTCTGCCCTTATGCAGGATGGGATTCCTGAACCAGCTGCCAAACAATGCACCAAGCAGCTGGTGAGTGCCCTGGAGTTCATCCACAGCCGGGGGCTGGTGTACCGTGACGTCAAGCCTGAGAATGTGCTGCTCTTTGACCCTGAGTGCCGGCGCATCAAGCTGACTGACTTCGGGCTCACACGGCCCAAGGGCACCATGCTCAAACTGGTGGCTGGGGTGATCCCCTACACTGCCCCAGAGCTGAGCAGCACCACTGGCACCCAGGGCCTGCCTATTGACACCAGCCTGGATGCTTGGGCTTTTGGTGTGCTGCTCTTCTGCCTCTTGACCGGCTACTTCCCCTGGGAGCAGAGTCTGCCTCAGGACCCCTTCTTTGAGGACTTCATGCTGTGGCAGGAGTCAGGTCTGGATGAGGACCTGCCACGCCACTGGAAATGTCTGACAACTGAAGCCACCCGCATGTTGCGGAGCCTCTTGGCCCTGGACCCTGCGCAGCGCAGCCCTGTCAGCGGGGCCATGCGCTACGTTGACAGCCCCTGGAGAGTGAAAGACTGCCACAGCAAGGAGGATGCTAGCAAGCCCTAAGGTGCCTGCTGCTGTGGGGAGGGAAGAAGGATGTTGCCTTGTGTCCCAGCTGCAGTGTTACCAGGCCCTGCAAGTCTACTCCACGAGAACAAGGTGCCAGGGGCTCTTGGAGTCACTGTAGCAGCCCCTGTCTCAACACACTGACCAGTGATTATTGACCTTCCCTCCCAACGCCCGGCCTCCACTTCTGTAGTTCCTCAGTTTTTATAGACATAGATTTTTTTTGCTCAGACCCTCCCTCTAGGGAAGATGGCTTTCACTGCTTTGAGGAGATGCACACATGCCAGGAACAGTACCTAGGCACTGCTACTCCTCTGTTGCTATAGAAACAGAGCTAATTATGATAAACCATCTGTCTGTGGCTCTTTCTCTCATAAGGAAATGTACAGGGGCTTCTCCCATAAGGAAATGGGGCTCCCTGGGAAGGGAAACCTGGCCTCAAGACCCATATCAGGATTGCCTATGGGGAGCATATAGACTTTCTTTATGCCCAGAGGCTCTACCCTGCGCCCAGTGCTGCATGACATTGGATAATGGGGGGGGTGGGCATTGGGGAGCTGTGAGGAGATAGTTGGGGGTGGTCCCAGGGGACTCGTGGAAGTAGCAGGGGGATGGTGCCAGAGGGCTAGTACGAGGTCATGTGGGGCTGGAGGTAGCAGTGGGATTGGGGTTAGGTGCTAAAGAGGAGGATTAGGGGTCTGTTACCCCAGTTGGTTGGGGTAATGGGGGCAGTGAGATGGGAGACAGTAGTGGGCAGGGGGACTGGTTTAGGTGAGAACAGTGAAGCTGCAGTTGTGTGTCCTGTCTCACTCTTTCCATATCTGGTTCAATGACTGAGTCATCACCCCCTCCACATACACACACACTTTTCAGCAGTGCTGGGAGTCTGCAAGCTGAAAGGCAGTGACAAGGAAGAGGGGGGTTGAGGTCCCCTCCAAATGTATGATTTTCTGACAATGGGTTCTTAAACACCTCCACACAGGCCCAAGTGAACCAAAACCCACTTGCTGGGACTGTTCAGGGCACATACTGGTTCTGTGGTTCCCTGCCAGTGCATCAGCTCCAAAGACAGAAGCTTTTATTTCCTGCCTGAACCTTCTGGGATGAGTTTGTCTTGTTTTGTCTAAAAAGGAAGAGAGTTGGGTTGGAACTCCCCCAGCTCATCTACATCTATTTTCTCTTCTTCCCACAAGGACATTTGTATAACAGGCAAATGGGCTGGCTGACTTAGGGTTCCTTCTTGGCCAACAGAAGAATGACTAACTGGGAGCTCCCTTTTACACTTTTAATTACACCCCTGGCATGGGCAATGTTTCCTTCCTTTGCTGTGTGCTTGATAACAGGCATGCAGCTGTTGGCCAGTGGTTATTACAGTGGGAGTCCCCACTGCCAACTTCACCCAGCCTCCTTCCCCCAATGACTGCTATCCTCCCAGTGCTGGAACAATGACCAAGACTCTCACTAACATCATCTTCTTTGTGGAAGCACAACACTTGCTTCACAATGCAACGGCAGGAAGAAGAAAGCATTCAAGAGGACAGGCACCTGCTCATGCTGGGTGGTGGAAACTGTGGCAAGTGTAACCAGGGGAGAGGGAGTACCATGTCAGATGCTGAGCCAGTGGTAGTGTGTAGGTATGCTGGCAGGGATTTGCTAGCTAGAAACCCCAAAACATAACTAGTTCAGCATCCCCAGCAACAAAAATCCCTCACTGATGTCTTCCAGACCCCAGCACCATCCACTACCCCATCCAGGCCACAGCTCCTTTCTCCAGCTACCCAATTCCAGCCACCCCAGCCCCATCACTGTGCTAGTAACCTCTAGCCCTCCACCTCCATCCCTCTTCTAATCTCCTTCCAGCCCCATAGCACCCATTCAGCAGTGGGTAGGCCTTTCCAGCCCTCTATAACACTGCACATAATGCTCATATACAGAAAACTATACCATCCGCACAAACAGAGGATGAGACTCTCTCAGTTCATCTGCTGTTTCTCTTCTATCCTGTGCAACCTGGCTCCCATCTCATTTATCCCTTTTTCCAGTTCTACTGCACCTATCCACCATCAACCCTATTCTAATAACCCAGCTCCCATCCCTCTACTAATCACTGCCACCACTTAGCACTCATTCCCATGGAAATCCATTACAGTCCCCAGCTGCATTGAACTACTTCCACCTTTCCTCCTTCATCGCCCACTACTGAGCTACCCCATTCTAGTCCCCTACCATGCCTTCCTAGTCTTGCAGTCCCATCCTTCTCCTGTGAGTTGTGTGAGAGGGTTGTCCATGCAGTTTTAAGAATTGGCTAGACCAGTGGTTTCCAAACACTGTTCTGTGGAACCCTAGGGTTCTGTGACAGGTCATCAGGGGTTTCGCAAAGGGATTAGGATAATAGTGGAGCAGGTCAGGAGGCAGTGCCCTGCCCTACCCACACCACCATTGCCAAGCCACATCACCTGGTTCTGTGCCAGACTTTAGGATAGGGGTACAGGTTCTGAGGCAAAAGAAGTAATATGAAATGGTTCCATGACTTTAGGAAGTTTGAAAACCACTGGATTAACCAAACACTTTTCTAAGGATGATCTTACCTTAATCACATGCTGGACGCAATGGCCTTCTGAAACCCCTTCCAGACCTGTTTTTCCATGATTCTATGACTCTCTTCCAGCCCAGCAGCACTGTTGCCCATGCACATACCCCCATTATTCCCCTTTCCAGTTCCACAAGCAGCACCTCTTTGCTATGGTTCTTTACCCCTTTCTAACTCCCAGCTGGCCCAGAAGCTTGCACCCAAGATTCCTAATAGAAGTCACCATGGCAATTCTGGCTCACAAAGTTTAATTTTAAGTGAATCTTGGAAAGTTGGAGAAACTCCAGACTGCTGTGGCCGTATTCAAAAAAGGGAGAGTGGATGACCCAAGGATTGTTCTTCTTGGTGTGGTTACATTCCTGGGCAAAAGAATGAACAATCTGGCATGATATTCTATTAATAAATATCAATAGTTAAAAAGGGAACTCTGGTTCTTGTTAAATAAGTCTTTTTTTTGTTTCCTTAGGTCAGGGCCATCTAACTTCTGAGTGACCGGGGGCCATAGGATCCCTGGCTGCATGCTGTGTGGGCCACACACCCTGTGCACATTGCAGGGACTATGTGCTTTACCTTATGGGCCTCCCAAGCAATGTGCCCCCACCATGCCATGCCCAAAAGCTACCTCCCACACTGTGCACCCACAGCACCCCCTGCATGGTCTCCCCATGCAGTACCCCACATTACACAGTGGGAACCTACTGCTAAACCATACCGCTGCCTCCACACTACACAGGGTATCCAAGTCCCCTGGCCCCCAGCTCCCTCTGTCCTGAGGGCCATGCAGCTCTGCTCCATTCCCAGAGGCAGGTGCAGGCAGCAGAAGCCAGAGAAGGTAGGAGGAGCCCAGTTTAATGTGCAAAGACTGATGACAGACATCTGACTTCATATCACACGATATTGTGGTGTTGATTCTAAAGGGCTGTTTAATCTAGTAGAGAAAGTCATAAAGAAGGGTCAATGTCTGGAAGCTGAAGACAGACAACTTAGAGCCAAAGCACTAAATGTTTAGCTGATTAATCATGGGAAAGAATGACCAAGAGAAGTGATCTCTTCAGCTCAAGAAGAAAAACCTTTCTGGGAGATGTGTGTTATCCAGACTCAAGGGTGACTGGATGAAATGTGATGGCCTGTAATAGCTAGTGGCAGGTCTCTCAAACCTTGCACTGTATGTATCTAATGATCAGAGTAGTGAAGAAGGGAGTCAGCACTGGAGTTAGTTAAGAGTTTCAACCGATTGTTATTTTTCTATCAAAATTTGCCAGTTAGCTGCAATCAAAATGTCTCAGTTTCCACCAGAAAGCAAGCAGGGCTTTCCTCTTTCTAGGATCCTCAGCTCTGGAGCATATTACCAGGCAAACTGTCCAGGAGCTGGGAGCCCCAGGGAAGCTGGGCATAGAACAAGTATTCCCTCAGGAAAGAAGATTGGCAAATTTGGGATTTTCACATCAAACCTTGAAATGTGTATGTCCTTTGTGAAGCAGGGTGACCATTCTCCACCTGCGCTAATCAAGCCTGAAGCTTTCTGTGTTGAAGAAATCAGCTTGCCAAGGGGAGGCAGGAATGCTGAGTGAACTCTGGGGGCTGAGATGCAAAGTCCATCAGCACTGAGCTCTGTGTGAGGCAGTGTCAGTGTCCAGGATTGTCCATCCCTATCTTGACTATCTCTTCTGGCATGGGGAAGCACATGGCTTTTGGCAGGCAGGGTCTCTGTTGCTGTGCAATGTATCATTCAGGGTCAAAGCCAGCACTCTGACCATGTGTTCAGTGGTGGCGAAGATGAAATTAAGACAGCACACCTAGCCTTCTTACCAGGTAGGTCCAGCAACACACGGCCAGCTGGGTACTCTGTCTCTTGGTCTGGGCTTCCCTTTCCTAGGAGCCTTGTTGTGTTCACCATTAGATTTTTTTAAAATCAACGAATAAACAGGTCTGTTGAAGTCTCTCCCTGGGGGTCTGAAAATGGATCTTCTTGCCCTTGTCACCCCCGCAGCAGCTGCTGAGAGAGGCCAAACAGAACAGAGCTGCGTGCAAGCATTCTGACCCTTTGCACGCTCAGACTCCTGCCGCCGGGGCTGGGGGTGGGGAGCTGGCTTGGTGCCTAGTGCCGTAAAGGGCAACACTTCAGCTTATGCAGGCACCAGGGATAAGGCAGATCTGGTGACATCCCCAAACAAGCATCAAGTGGCTGCAAAGGGGAGGGAAAGCCTTGGCACTCAACTCCTTTCTGAGATGGAATGAGGGGGGAAACTAGGTAAGTACAGAATTGGCTGCACTATGAATTGTGGCATTAGTGCCCTGCTGGTGTCCAGAGCACACTGCCCCCATGGGGCAGAAGTGGGGATCCTCTGGACCTGAAGGTCTGGATCCCTGAATGTGGCAGCTTGTGCATGTGGAGAATTTGGTTCTTATTCCTGCAGTAAATGCAGCCTAGGCAGGTGCTGCTCACAACAGCTTTTGCGTGTCACTAGGCAAGGCAGGGTTGGGCAGGATGTGATAGGACAGCTTTTTGGTACTTCAGGAGCTGAAGAGTATATGGGGTCAGGAGCTCCTTAGCTGAGGGCCTGCACAATAGTTTGGCCACAACAGCCATCATCTCTGGAAAGCAAATGAATGATGGAATCAGTGGGATGAAACCAGTGCAACTCTGGTCTGCAGAGAGCTTACCAAATCAGATCAACTTGGGAGCTGAGAGGAACGTAGGATGAAGAGAAAGGAGGTCTGGGAAAAGGGACTGGTGTCTGTGGAACTGTACTCTGGGTGTTAATTGCAAGCCAGGGTGGAAGAGATTTGCAGGGCAGACAACAGTTATCAGTCAAGGCAACAGAGCAGAAGTTAAAAGGATGAAGCCTGCAGCCAGGGCTGAAGATAGCACACTGAGGTTAGCCTTGGATCCCCATGCTCTGTAGGCAGGGCTTGACATGAAGCTGGGACCATGCTGTGCTGACTGAGTCCAGGTATAGCCAGGAGAGGTACTGGATGTAGCCCTGTTTACCATCAGGACTGGGGAGACATTATCAGTCTGGGGAGCCCAGAACATGAAGCTGCAGCCAGCACCAATACAGGCTCCTGCATCCACACTTAGGCTGGGGCCATTTCCAGATGCTCTCAGTATTAGAAGCTGCAAGACACCAGCTTAGGGGCCTGACCTGTCCCTTTCCTGGCCACTTTGACCTCCAGCATCTAGCAGGGCTCTTGGGTGCACCCCCATGATGCCAATTAGCTCTTCCCAGTGCTGACTCCAACACTGCCACTACTTCTTAGGTCCCCTTTCCCCAGCTCTGCTGAGCAATCCTTAGTCTCCAGAAACCCACATACCATTGCTGGGCTGTAAGCCTCTCAGAAGAGGGATGTCCCTGTTGTGCTTGGAAAGGGCCTGACCCTTGGTATTTCTGTGAGGCTTGCTCATAGGCATGTCCCCTAGAGAGAGCTCAGACAGATTCCATGTGCCCATCCCCTTCCCACCTAGGATCCTGGGCATATCAGGCCTTGACTGTGCAAGGGGACTTTTATGGCCAGGCAGGGCAGCACTCATTGCAGGCAGAGGGGACTGAACAGAAGATCCCTTTAAAGAAGCAGGGCCAAAGGCTGAAAGTTTTCAGGGAATGTGTTAGCCACCTGGGTGTATGATGGTACTGGAAGGAAGCTCCAGTAACTGCCCCTTCCAGAAGTTCAGCTTTCATTTCAAGGAAGAGCCAGCTGGTAGACCTTCCATGTACTGGGAAACATGGCCCAGGAGTGGTTGGGCAGCAGATGGGCAGTAGCAGGGGAATATGGACAGTGGAAGTCTACAGATTGCTTAGCACTGCCCTGTCCTGCTGAAAGCCATGATGATGACCTAGAAAAGCCAGCACAACAATAGGAACACAAGATTGAAAGGGCTGTCTGGGCCAGTGATGCAGGCAATCATTGACCTGAGGACTTCCCCAAAACACCACACAGATACAAGGCACAAAACCACAAGAACATCCTACAGCATGCCACAGGTAAAAACCAGGGAGATGAAAGAATTGCCACAGCAATGGGAGAAGAGAAACATGCTCAGAAGATTGGAACTGAGGCAATAGCTTTCTCAGGCTAAAAAAAAACATGGCAAGGTCAGCTGGCTTTGCTGCAGTCCCACAGGACCAAGGCCTACAGACTTGGAGCCAGGAAGGCCAGGGACACAGCACCAGATGGACAGTGCCATTGGGAAGAATCCATGCCAAAAGAAATGTAGCATCCCATGGAGCTACAGCCAGGCCCCCACTGTTCTGGGCTCTTACCACACAGAGGTCTGGTGGAGGGTGTATATGCAAGAGGGAAATGCTTTGGATTTGCAGGGGGCTGAACTGGTATCTTCCATTCGCCATGGAGGGTCTTGGTGAGTGCCTGCCCCACCCCAGTCTAGAGAACAGCAGGATTGTGTAGTGTAATTCAGTGCTGCTCAAGATAGATGCAGAGATATGGTTTGCATGTTGTTCTCCTGGTGCTGTGTTCAGACCCTGGGTTCAGCGCTGGTTGTGAAAGGAGAGAATCCCCCCTGGACACTTTCACACATTTCCTCCCAGTATGCTGGCTGTCTTTGCTTGTGACTCGTCAAAGGCCACGCTCCACCAGCCTGCTGGCCCACATCTAGCCCTGAAGGTGTGCGGGGCTGTGTGTTGCTATAGGGGGAGGTTGTTTTTTCCCTTGAGCTGACAGGGAACTGGGCATATTTATGAGTCTGGTGTGCTAGCCCATCTGTGTGTGTAGGAGGGGAAATGGGCACTGGGCCAGGCCCGAGGTGGTGACAGATGGGAGACACAGTTGTCACACAGACTAATTGCACCTCTGATCCCTCCTGTGCTCCCTGAGTGTGTCCCCTTGAGGTCTCAGGCCTCTGGCAGTTTCCCCGTCTCATGAAGTGGAATCACACAACTCCTCCGCTTTTGCAGAGGTCATAGGTTGCAGTCCCGAGTCTCAACCATGATTTATCTCAGCAAGTCTGACTGACACCCAGACCCTGCCTTTCTGCTCTCTTAGGAGCAATGACAATGGGAAACAGTGATTGAAAAGCTCCTTTGAAGCACACTGGGTCTTTAGAACAAAAACATAACTTAAAGACAGTAAAGACCACAAAATGTGTGTCTAGTTTATCTGGCATTGAACCATCTTCCCCATAGGGATTATGGACAGCTAACTCCCTATCAGCTCCTGTATCTATGTCATCTTGCCTCCTGGTAAGAACTCTCTTGGAGACACCCCGAACAGCTCCTTATCCTCCCTTCATGGGAATCAAGACTCCTTTTAAGTGCTTACAGTCTGGTGTGCTGGCTCAGCTGTGTGCAGGAACAGAAAGAGCACTTGATCAGGCCTGAGGTGGTAACAAAAGACGGACATTGTTTTGGCAAAAGACAGGATCCTTAAAGCTAACAGCTTGCCCCCTTGTCTTTCAAGCTTGGATGTGAGCACAAATGACATGGCTCGGAGCAATCCCGGCTGGGTCATGAGTGACTACAGGGCTCTGGGGGCTGGGCTCAGAGGGTTGGGGGCACAAATGGTTTTCTCCTCGATCCTCCCAGTTACAGGTCATTGGCACAGGAGGAAGAGATGCATTGAAGAGGTAAACAGAAAACTTGAGGTGTTGGTGCCACCATGAAGGCTTCAGCTTCTTCAATCACACCTCAGGGAGTTCGCACCTCAGGGAGAAAGGCAGTGGTCTGCTGGGAAGAGATGGCTTCCACCTCACCCCAATGGGAAAGAAGCTTTTTTCAATCAGTTTGGCTGACCTGCTTGGCAGAGCTTTAAACTAAGCTCACCAGGGGATAGGCGGACAACCATCAAAACAAGCCCAGGAAGAGATAAGCGCATAATCAGCAGGTCAGGAAATACAATCAAACTTACTTCTACCCCAACCCACGGGACACTTCTAAGGCACAGAGAAGTCTAGGGCTACCAATGGCAGGTTTATCTGCCTGTACACTA
The DNA here is from genome assembly GCF_030867095.1 of Alligator mississippiensis. Lineage (NCBI taxonomy): Eukaryota > Metazoa > Chordata > Crocodylia > Alligatoridae > Alligator > Alligator mississippiensis. Next base: position 80,382,932 of record NC_081828.1, on the reverse strand, counting down.
GTTCTAGGAGCATGGGGAACAAACAGGAGGAACTGACCCTCCTGCTAAGCAATAACAAATATGATCTCATAAGGATAATGGAGACCTGGTGGGACTCCACTTATGACTGGACTACAGGTATTGATGGCTATACCTTGTACAGGAGGAATCATGCTGGGAGGAAGGGTGGGGGTGTAGCTCTCTATGTCAAGGAGCAGTACACCTCCCTACTAGCTGAGATTTCCACCCAGGGAGGGCGACTTGAAACCCTCTGGGTTAGAATACAAGAAGAACATGGTGAAGGGGATATAACTGTAGGGGTCTATTACAGACCTCCTAACCAGGAGAAAGAGCTTGACCATGAATTATCTAGGGAACTAACAGAGGCGGCACACTCTCGATGCATGGTTGTCATGGATGATTTCAACCACCCTGACATCTCATGGGAGGAGCATTCAGCCAAATCTGAGCTTCCTGGCCTGCACTGATGAGCTCTGTCTGACTCAAGAAGTCCACAGGCTGATAAGAGGTAAGGTGCTGCTAGATCTGCTTCTGGTCAAAGGAGATGATCTAGTGAGCAACCTGAGGATTGAAGGGAAGCTGGGTAACAGTGATCATGAGTTGATTACCTTCCTCATCCATCACAAAGCTGGCAAATCAGTCAGCAATGCAGAAAACCTTGACTTCAGGAAAGCTGACTTTTACAAGCTCAGAAGGTTGGTTGTTGAGGCTCTGAAAAATCATGATCTGACAGTGAAGGGAGTCCAAGATGAGTGGTCGCTCCTTAAGGATGTGATCTTAAAAGCTCAAGGGAAATTCATTCCGGCCTGCAGGAAGGATAGTAAAAGGGTTGAGAACCCCCCTTGGCTAAATAGGTGTAACCCGGGTATACCCAAGGGTATGCCCTATTCTCAATTGAATAGGATGGGTAGGCAGGAGGGGGTGCTGTGAGAGGGATGCCAGAATTTCAAGCAGATCCCTCTTTCCTCTATAGAGTTAGCCCAAGCCCAAAGTTCTTAACTATATACAATTTATTAAGTTATAAGATACATAAACATAAAACTAAATATGTTCTAAATATGTGTATATATATACACACAGAACACTAACCAATAACCAAGGTCAAACCCTAAATAATGCTATTTACAACATCACAATACAACATTTCAATTACAAAATATAAGGCGCAAACATGAACAATTTTAATAAAATCTATTCCTTAATATAATCCCTGACCCATGGCAAGAGATAATCCTCCTTCCAATGGGGTTCCTTGGGGATGTCCAGGAGCCTTAGGGCCTTGACTAGGCAGGGGGGCTGTTCACTCAGCCCCTTCTTTGGGTTTGCCCACCCCAAGCATCTTTCCCCTATGGGACCCAAGGGCCCAATGACTCACGCTCCCTCAGGTGGTGGTGGTCAGGGTGCAACTTGATGGCGTCTCTCGAGGCCTCTCCTGCCCTGCTCTGGGCACTGAGGGCTCAACTCCTCTGAGCTGCTGCTGGCTTCTGGGTGCTGAGCCTCACACTGCAGCACTACTATTTCCCTGTGCCCTGGCTCGGCACTGAGGGTTCTCTTAGCACAGGCCGGGCCCTTCAGGCTCCAGCCAGCTGTCCTCACAGTGGGTGGCTAACCCAAGCAGCCTCCGCTGCTCCCTGGCTCTCAAGGCTTGGGCCTGTGTGCTGCCCTGAGCACTGTGGGACCTGGTCACTTGCTGGAAAATGGGGCCTGAGCCACCTCACTGAGGCCCCCAAGGCCCTGCTGGGGTTGTAGGCTCAAGCCGCCGCTTGCAGCTCCCAAAGCCTGGGCTCCATGCACCAAACTGTGCACCATGATGGGCCCAAGCAGTCTCACACCATTCCCAGGGCCAGGTCTCTGCGCCCCGTCCCTGTGCACTGTCAACACCCCAAGCAGTCTCGCACCGCTCCCAAGGCTGCTCCTCCAGTGGCAGCTTCAGGAGCCTTGGGCCTATTGCCAGATGGGGGAGAGCTCCCCACCTTTTCTTGGCTCTACTCTTCTTGAGTCTCTCTCTGCATCTCCACTAGTGTTGGGCACCCAGCTCCTTTTATATGCTCCAGGGCTCCGCCCCTGAAATCTTTGTGACCTGACAGTTTACAGTCTTCAATCAGGTCCAGGAGAGCTCTTCTCCCCCTCCCCTCAGGAAATGGGCGTGACTTTATTTCTCTCGCTGTCTCCTGATTGGTGGATGGGCTCCACCAATCAAAACAGCAGGATCTCAAGCCTGGGACTCAACCCAAGCTCTGAAAGGTGAGCCTGCTACATGGACCTCCTTACTCTTAATAGAGAATCCTATAAGGGTTGGAAGATGGGAAATACCTCTAAGGAGGATTATGCATCACTGGCCCACACCTGTAGGGAGCAGACCAGAAAAGCCAAGGCCAAAACTAAGTTCAAGCTGGCTGTGGGAATCAAGGACAATAAAAAGCTCCTTCTTCAGCTACATAGGAAGTCGAAAGAAAAATAAGGGCAACATTGGACCCCTGCTGAATCAAATGGGGCAGCTGACAACTGACACTCAGGAAAAAGCTAATCTCAATGATTACTTTCCGTCATTTTTTCACCAGCCCAAAGGTATCACTCTGCTTGACAGGACACGGGATTATGAGGGTATGGGTGACCATACGTCTACATTTGGTGAAGACCTTGTGAGGGAACACCCTGAGAGGCCGGACATCTTTAAGTCTGAGGGCCCTGAAGAAATGCACCCATGGGTACTAAAGGAGTTGGCTGACATCTTAGCTCAGCCATTGGCGAGGATATTTGGGAACTTGTGGTGCTCAGGAGAGGTTCCTGAAGACTGGAAGAGGGCCAATGTGGTACCTATCTTCAAGAAAGGAAAGAAGGAAGATCCAGGGAACTACAGGGCAATCAGTTTGACCTCAGTCCCTGGGAAGATCTTGCAGAAAGTTATCAAAGAATCTATCATTAACAGGTTGACAGAAAGCACCATTCTAAGAGACAGCCAACACAGCGTTGTTACAGGTAGGTCATACCTGACCAACCTCATCTCCTTCTATGACCAGGTGACATGTCACCTGGACAGGGGAGAAGAGGTTGATATTATTTACTTGGAGTTCAAGAAAGTCTTTGACTTGGTCTCCCACAATGTCCTCATGGAAAAATTGGGAAACTGCAGCCTTGACAACTTCACGGTCTGATGGTTGGGGAACTAGCTCTGTGGTCAGACCCAGAGACTGATAGTCAATGGAACCAAGTCAACATAGTGCATGGTGACCAGTGGCATCCCCCAGGGTTCAGTACTTGGATCAGTACTGTTAAACATATTCATTAACGATCTGGATTCCGGTGTCAGAAGTGGACTGGCTAAGTTGGCGGATGACACCAAACTGTGGAAAAGCACGGTTACACTGGAGGATAGGCTGAGGATTCAGGCCAACTTAAGCTTGCAAGGTGGATTTATATAAACCTGATTACTTTCAATATAGAAAAATGCAAGGTGCTCCACCTTGGGTAAAAGGACCCACACCATACCTATAGGCTCAGCAGTGCTTCACTCACTAACACTATGTATGAAAGAGACCTGGGGTCATGATTGACCACAAGATGAATATGAGTCACCAACACAATACCGCAGCTGGCAAAAAATAAAGCCCTGGCTTGCATCTCCCAATGCATCTCAAACAAGACCCAAGATATCATTCTCCCACTTTACTCGGCTTTGGTGAGGCTGCAGCTGGAGTACTGCATCCAGTGCTGGGCTCCACACTTTAAAAAGGATGTGGAAAAGCTCAAGAGAGTCCAGAGGAGAGCCACACACATGATCAGAGGTCAAGAGAGCAGGGCTCATGAGGACAAGCTGAGAGGCATGGGACTCTTCAGCTTGGAAAAGTGCAGGCTCAGAGGGGACTTGGTGGCAACCTATAAGCGTATCAGGGGTATACATCAGGATCTGGGAGAACGTCTGTTCACCAGGGATCCCCTAGGGAACACAAGGTCCAACAGCCACAAACTGCTGGAAGACCATTTTAGACTGGACATAAGGAAAAACTTCTTTACCGTCCAAGTCTCCAGAGTCTGGAATAGACTCCCCCAGAAGTGGTGCAAGCAGCTACTCAGGACACGTTCAAGTTGTATTTGGATGCTTATCTTGCTGGGGTCATCTGACCCCAGCTGACTTCTGGCCCTTTGGGCAGAGGGCTGGACCCGATGATCTTGTGAGGTCCCTTCCAGCCCTCATGTCTATGAAATCTCTGTGTTCTTACTGGGGAAGCCATTGTATTACCTTCACGTGTAGACTCCACTGAATCACAGGCATATGATACAAATGCCCAATATAAGCTATAACCATACAGTTTCACAGGAAATTCAAAGCTTCAATATACACCGGCTTCCCCTGACTGATCTGGCCTCCTGCAGCATTTGCCTTCACCATGGCCTCTTCATACCCATCACCTTAATGCAGATCAGCTCCACCACTCTTCCATAGATACTGCAGGCATTATGGATCCAACATAGCCAGGCTGCTGTGCTACGTGGCCCATCTGGTTGGAAAGAGAAGCACGTATGAGGGGGAAGTTATGCAGTGCTAATGGGGCTGGTATAGGAAGAAGAGTCAGAGCCCCCCGACCCACATACCATGGAAATACAGGCACTGAGGCCTTTCCTCCTTTGTCAGCTCCTCAGCAGTTTGCTGGGATCCCCTATACTGCTATCTCTAACCCCATCTTTCCCTCTCCTTCAGTCCTGACTCTGTCTCACTCTCTTTCTTTAATCCCTCCTTGTCATCCTCTCTGGAACCTAAGGTTCCTCAGTTCCAAACCTACATCAGTACCCATATGCTGTAAATGATTCCATATTGTTAGGAGCAGTAGAAGTTGCTGAGTAGCCCCCAACCCCTTTGGTTCAAGGGAGGCACTGCCCTCCCTTTTGTTCATGTACATGCTCCACTTAGTTCATTTTCCCATCTCACAGAGCTGAGCAGAGGCATATGCACAACTGTTCATCACCCCTGGTAGGCTGAACCGGGGGCCCCAACCCACACTCCTACTGCTGCCTGGAGCACTGATTGCCTTCCTGATTTCTCCAGCCTTGCCAGGACATTAAGCACTTCTCAGCCCCCAGGAAGGGTGCCCAGGTGAGAGGCCCTCTCCCACTTATTGGTCCATGCTGAGGGTGCACTGAAGGTCCAGTCTGTTTAGCTTGCCTGAGCCCTATGACAGGGTTACTGAGCACTACTAGACACACACCCATGTTAGTGCAAAGGCTTAGCAAAATTCCCTCAGTCTAGCAACTGCAGCCCCCCACCCCACAATGAAAAATCTCACAAGCTGAGGTACATATCCTTCAGCTAGTAACATACCAAAGCACTCTTACAGAAAGCGGCAGATTGCTGGTACCTGGTTGTGGAGTTTAGGAATCAGGATTTCTGGGGTCTCTTCCTGACAATGGAATGGAGTGTGGTTTGGACACAGGGCCCCAGGTGTGATGGGGAGTGGAAGCCACAACTCCTGGGTTCTACCTCTTTCAAATTCTTGGGATGCACCTCCCATCTATGCCCGAGTTCACCGAACAGTGCAGCAAAGGGAAGGTGTTGCTGCTACCCAAGGAGTGGGTGAGCGTGCAGAGCAGAAGAGCACTCTTAACTGGTAACAGCATGGGAACTAATCGGGAGCTGTGCCAGGTAGGGGTTGTGACCTGCCCAGACCAGACAGCAATCCCCCCACCTTCTCACAGAGCCGCCGGCTAAAGAGAAGCACATCAGGAATCAGATAGGGCTGGCAGAGGCCCGGCTGTAACAGGATCCCAGTGTCCTTTTCCTTCACTCTGTCACTGAGGGGGAGGAGATGAGCTTACAGCCGGTGGTGTCAAATGGGTGCCATCAAAAGGCTCATAGGATCAAGTGGGGCACAGGCCAGGAAGGTACCAATGGTGGGATGGGAGGAATGGCTTTTATTATCCCATCCCACATACCCTGCTGGCTGTTTGGGCTCAGGTTCCCCCATTATCTTGCATGACCATCACACAGAGGGCTGTACTAGCAGGATCAGTCTGGCTTCCCAGTACACAGGAGGCCTAGTTTGGGAACCTTAGATGTGGAGAGAAGACTGGAGCTGAACCCAAGGTCACACTGTCAGAAAGTGGTGGTGGTGGTGAGAGCAAAACCTGACTCTGTTGTACTTTTGCCCCAGAGTTTAGCTGCACACCAGAAATCCTGAGCCCTCTTCCAAGCTACTGGGGCCCACTCCCTCCTTTATCTATTTCCTGTACATCCCAACCGTGGCTTTTCCTATTGTCCACACAAACATCCCTGCTGCCTCCACCACTGTTCAGATCCAACATTTTTTTGTCCTGCCCTCAGTGCTGAGGGATCCCCCGAGGCCTCTGTACCCTAGCCTGCAGGAAGGCAGACTTCCAGTGCCCTCCTAATTGGTCTCAGTCAATCAAAATCTCTGCTTTATAGCTCATCTGAGAGGGACATTGCATCTATTGAATCTCTTTCCACATCGGAGTGCAATAGGGCTCCTGACTCAGAGCAGCCATTCACCCCTGGGGATTTTTATGGGGCTCTCAGTTAGCCCTTTCCTTATGCAGGGGACAATTTCCTCTTGGAACCAATCCCCACCTTCCTGGAAGGGGCACTTTGCTGTGCATTGAGCACTGGGGGGCAGCAGAGGGTCAGGTATTAGAAATGGGTAGCACATCCAAGGTGGTTTAAAGCAGAGAAATATCTTTTCAGCTAGATCAGGAATGTTAAACATCTGGCCTACAGGCCAGATCCAGCTCACAGACCCACTCTATCTGGCCTGCTGGACTACTGGCAAGCCAGGGCATTTGTGGGGGTGGCTAATGGCAGGCATGGCCTGCTGCAGAATCTAGGAATCCTCCTGCAGCCACCTGGATCACTGCTGCTTGCACACCTCTGCCATGGCAAACTACTGCCTGATCAGAGGCGACTTGCCTCATAAATGCTGCTCATTGCTGCTGCCATTGCCTCATGTCTTGGGCCAGGTCTGGCTTGCAAGGAGTCCCATCATCCAGATCTGGCCTAAGGCTCCAGGGGAGTTTAACACCCCTGACCTAGGGGGTGCAGAATGTAGGTCTCACTTCTAAGATGCTATCACCTGGAAAGCAGCAATTCTGAAAAAGACTAGCAAATGCACCATGTCGTACCTGAGGACCAAAGCAATCTGTGGTGGTCAGAGCAGGGGAATATCAAGCAAAAGCAAGGAGGTTGCTAATACCAGTGTCTGTGACACAAGGGAGACAACAACCAGAACAATTTCCAGGTCTTCTATCCAAACTTCACAAAGCATGTTCAGGGCTACAAGAATGCCCTGAAGTCATGCAGCAAACAGATCTGCATTCTTCCAGGAGACAGCACAAGGTGATGGCGTGGGGTTGAGGATGCAACTGGTACTCAGCACAGCCTTTTGCAGGTATCCCATCAGGTCTATGTGTTGTAGCCCCACACAAAGGCTTGAGATGTAGTTGGGGCTGCCTGCAGCCATCCACCTTGGAAGCAATGAGCTACAGATACATGAGCCTGGGGCCAGAAAGCAGGAGAGCCTAAGTAGGGGCTCAGGTACTAGCCAACTCAGGTAATAGCTAGCTCAGGTACTGGATATGGTGACCACCTTTTTCAAAATGGGAAAGTGGGGTGCATAGTTGCCCCTCGCCCCCATCCCAGAAGCACAGCCAGAGCAGAGCTCAGCAGAGCCCATGGGGGGCAGGGGAAGATGCAGGCTGCCTGCTGTAGGCTTGGGGCTCCCCACCCTGCTGCCCTCCCTCTGGGAGCCCTGTGTCAGTTGTGCCACCATGGCAAGGCACTGCCTACACACCTGGCAGTAAAGGCGGACACAACTCTTTGCTGCCACCACCACCCCTGCAACTGCTGGGTGGGCAGGGGGTACCTTGCCATAGTGGTATAGCCAGTGCAGGGCTCCTGGTGGCAGCAGCAGCAGCAATAGCAAGCCTCTCTGCCCTCCTGCTGGGCTGCAGAGGCCCCAAAAGGTGGGAAGCAGGGCAGGGAGCCCTGCCCTCACAGCAGGCATCCCACATCTGCTCCTGCTCATGCACAAATTGAAGGGGGCCACATGCCCCCCCCCCCCCCCCCCCCCCCCGCTCCCTTCCCTGGGAGCACACACACCAGTGTGGAGCCAGACTCCATGTCACCCCCTGGAAGAGCCACCCATGGCTCTGTCTGAATTACCTGGAGGGAGCTGTTCTCTACTGCTGCCTGGCTGTATTCCTGGTTATGTGCAGATGTACATGCATGCACATGCATGTGGAGCCCCCTGCATTTCACTTCCCCCAGGCCCTTGCAGGCTGGAACTCTGCCAGCCTGCAAGGGGAAACCCACTGTTTCCCACATTGAATGGAAAACCATGATCCCTGAACAAGACTGGGAATCCAGGACAAATGCTGTCTTGAAGTCATTCAGCCCGGGACTGGGACTTGACATTGAAATTTCAGGACAGTCCCCTCCAATTAGGGATGGGTAGTCACCCTAGTACTGAATGGTCCATTTGCTTTTCTAAACAGCTAATGGGTGTTTATACACATGCTTGGGTGGGGAGGGGGAATATTTAGTGTGGCCTCAAGAGCTGCTCTAATTCAGAGGTTCCCAACCACCAGGCTGTGGCCTGGTACCGGGCTGCAAATGGTTGGCTGCCAGGTCATGGCACAAGCTTTAACCACTGCTAGCAACAGTTCTATGCCCAGGCCATGCCCACACCATTCTGATTGGCTAGGCGAGAATGTCCTCACTTGTCCAATTACTGTAATTTAGCTTTTGAAATTGTCCTGCTGTTCCCTGCCTGCCCTTGGCTGCGGGCTCCCAGCTGCCTGCCCTGGCTTGGACCACCATCTGTCTGCCTGGGCAAGCAACTTCCACCACCAGCAGTCACATGCAGAACTAAAGCTGGGAGGTGGGGCAGCACTGGGAGGGAGGCAGCCAGCTCCGTGCACCTTGTCCTACCACCATGACCGCACCTGGTGAGGCGCTACTCATACCAGGACCCATGCCAGCCTGGACAGGACCCCCCAGCCCCACCCACAGCTGGTAGCAGGGGGGATGCAGGCAGAGAACTGCCCAGGGAAGAGGGTGGGGAGGCGACTCTGCTGCTTGCTCCTAGGGAAGGCAGCGGAGCCCCTTCTTCTCGGGCAGCCCCAGCTGGGTCCCCCTGGACCACCATCTGCGCAGCCCCCTCTGCTGCAGTGTCCCCCGGTGCCTGTGGCTGTGGTGCCCCAGCCTGATTCGATCCTTGCAATCCCCCCCCCATGTAAAAATTACATTTAAATACATAAATTAGATTGTTTCTATACCCAGTCTGTCAAAATTCTTTGAGTAAGTTTGCCAGTCCACAGTATAAAAAAATGTTGGGAACCACTGCTCTAATTAAAGCACACATGATGCTTCGAGTATTAGCATCCCCACATTGAAAAATGGCAGTGGGAGCACTTTAACTAAAGCTTGTTCAACAAGTTTTCAGTATGGGAATGCTGATACAGATGACGCTGGAGTCTTCTGGAGCACTGTAATTAGCACACTCCAGCAGACTCGATTAAATCAAGTCTGCTCCGACATGCTGGAATTACTGCGTGTTGGAGCAGCCACGCCGCACATGTATAGGCACCCAATGAGTCTAGATGGAACCATTCACTAACACAGCACTGCTCCTTCCAGCGTCTGAGCTAACTCACTCAGAAGTATTTTAGACTATCTCTGCATGGCCCTGCATGCATGTCCACATACCCTGTGCATGTGCAGTGGTGCTTGTTAAATCAGGAGAAAGCAGCAAACTATAGTGATTCATTATTGATTTACATCCTTTACAACAAAGGATATTATTTTATTGTCTGTCTATAAATCCAGAAACCTCTGTGATATTTCAAGATCCAATTCATCTCTAGTGGCTTAATTTTTATTGCTCAGAAGCTGATGTTAAAGAGGATGCTTGACTGGTCCTGAAGGAATAAACTAAAGAACAATAACAACACCCCTCACTACCAGCAAAGCTTAGGATTCAATGGAATGTGCCAGCTAGGAGTACAGTGATGCAGGACAACACTGCTGAAAGAAACAAAAAGATGAATAGTCTTGTAATGGTTAAATCTGTGCAAAGACACAGTATTTATTAAAGAACTTCATTATCTGACAGTGGTTAAGTTGGTTAGCTGTCTGGATGGTTATTCACAAGTAGTAACATATATGTCCACCCCCCACAATGGATTTGCTATGTTTTTGCTGGGGTGGGAGAAGGAAGCTCTCCAGAGGAAATAAAAACCTGCCAAATATGCCCTCTCTTTCTGAAGAAATGAACTTATTTTCCATAGTCATTTGCAAATGGGCAAGGCAATAGTAAGGTAAGGGTTTTATCATCAATCTACATTTGACTGTAATGAGGAAAACAAAAGTCTTCCCTGGAACCTGAAGAAAGCTGAAGAGCAGCAGGCTAGTGATAGAAAGAGGAAGGTATTTGCATGAATTTGTAGAGACTCAGGTGGAAGTTCCTAACTCTAAGAAAAGCCCATTATCCACAGCCTTGCAGAATGCAAGGGGCTTAGAAATCCTGCTTGCAGGACAGGCCTCAGGAAGGGGAATTCTTGGAACAGAGACAGTGTGATAACAGGTTAAGCCCTAGTTCCACATTTAAATCCTCATGGGAACTAGCCTCTTCCTTCTGAAGGATCTGGAGCAGTTCCTGCTGTTGGAGCTGGTGCTATAATCCCATGACACACTGCAACAGGTGAGAGGGCTTTGGATACAGTCAGGTCCTTGTCGATGGAGCAGTCAATCAGTTGTGTCCACTCCCCCCTCCCCTTCCTCTGTCTACTGGGGAGCATCTACTGGGACTGTTTCCCTACAGGAATTATCGTTGCCACTTCTCACTTTCCTGGATGTTGCACGCAGCAGCTTTTCGGTTGCCGAAGTCTCCAGTACTGGGAGCCAGCCAGGGATTCAGATTCAGATACCCAATAGCCCCTGCCTCAGGAATTCCAATTGGCCCATGGCTTAGTAATACAACCTGCTTCCCACTGGCACACAACATATCTCTCTAGAACTGTTTTATCTCCCCTGGACCTAGGTTGGAGTATATAACTCACTGCTAAATACATTCTGTCCCTTGAGGAAGGAAGGGTGGGTGACAGGATGACTTGCTTTTTGCAGGAAGAAGGGAGGGGTAATGGTTACAGTAGGGGGCGGGGGAGGGGCTGTTAAGAGGAAGAGTTAGTGAGCCAGTCCCACTGATCCATATGTACTGCTAGTACTCAGATAGTTGCAACAGGAAAGAATGAAACCCCAGGTTCTCAGAAGGCAGAAATGGAGCTTGGGAGAAGCAGGTTTGCTTAGAGACCGAGTCAGCAGAGTGGAAAAATGTGGCCTCTCAGCCAGTGTTTCATTGAGGCTCTGTGCCAAGACTTTTCAGGGAATGACCTCTCCAGCAAGCCTGGCCCGTCCTATCCTGCAGAACCTGCAGCCACAGGGGGCCCCACAGCCAAGGCTTCTTCATGTCAAGGGCCCCTAAAACTATATCTTGCAGGGGGCTCCAAAAAAATGTGGGCAGGGCAGGTTTTAGCCGTTTTATTCATCCACTCTTCTTTCTCAGACCCAAAAGAATAAACTGGGTCAATAGACGTCCCAGGCAGCCTTCTCCCTCCACTGATTTCTTTTCCTGGCCACTCCAGATAGTGGAGGGCAGCACTTCCCTGAAATCAAGTGTGGCATTAGAAGCTGACCTTTTCAGCCTTGATTTGGCCCCTCTCCAGTTCCAAGTGACATGCTAATGAGGAAGTCTTGTGTCTAGCAGTCTACCCAAGGCACTTGCAAAATGCCAGCCAGCACAGTAGCTGGACACTGAAATATAGGAAACTAGTAAAGTCAGGGGATACCTAAACCAAGAATCAAACCAAGGCAGCAGCAACAAGAGCAGGAAAGCAGAGCTGTCTGAGTTATGGCTTTAAGAACTGGCAGTGAACTCACCAGCTACGCTGGCTCAAGAGCCCTGTTGAAAACCTACATGTTCATCACCCACTATTTGAAGGCGAGGAATGAAAGCCCCCCATCTCCTTGATCCCTCCCAAGGGCACAGGGAACACATCTTGTGACAGGCACTTGAGAGACCATAGTGCTAGAAGGCATAGATTTTACTTACAAGGTGGGTGGTGAGAAAGGGCGGTGGTTGATGAATATAGCCACTGGCAGAGAACTTCAGCATGAGACAGTCTAGTCAGAGACAGAGAGAGAACCATATCCCTTTGGGATTTAATTCAGGGCAACATATGGGATACCTTGGGAAAGAAATGACATAAGGCACTTAAATCAAAACTGCCCTTTTAGTCTGAAGCAGTGCAGTTCATCTAAGCTGCTGGGAGGGAAGAGGACATTCCTATTGGTACTCAGGCTTTGTACTAAATTGTGAGCACCAACTCCCAGGCAGCACTCTGGTTACGATGGAAGTCTCTCTCCTTCTTATACTCTGCTTTCTGCACAACCTTTCCCAGCATCTGAAGAAGTGAGCCTCAACTCATGAACGCTTTGCTATATCTACATCTACTTTGGTTATTATATAAGGTGCAAATCTACCCTGACCTCTGCTATAGAATTTGACATCTGCTGGGGCTTACATGGAATCACTGGTTTGCCTAATGCACAGCATGTGGGAAGCCAGGTGCATCCAAAATCGATGGCTTTACACAAAGCAGAGGTTTGCATTTAAACCTTCTTGAATCCTGGCAACTGTTGATCCTCTGGGTCGCGTTGTACATATAAGAAGTCTGTGCGACCATCACACCAAGACCTTCAGCACATGTGCCTAAGCAAGAGTATGGAGGAGTGGACGCTTCCCTAGACCTACCATCCCCACTTTAGACCATCGAGATAAAATCCAAAGGCCAAACTGAGTCCAGTCTCTCAGTGCCTCAATGGTTGTTGCTTTTGCCAGAGAGCAACAGATAAGAACTGCTGCTGACTATCTAACACCACAGCAAGGGCACGTTTCTGTCAGGGGGATGTCTCTTAGCATTACTCCAACCAAGGAGTAGCAACAAGGTAGTAGGGGCTAAAGTTTTGAAGCATCCTAAATTTGCCTTACCCTGGAGGTTGCAACACTGTGGTATTTTATAGGGGCTACCATACTATAGGTACCTGCAGTCAGATGCAGTACCAGTATTTAAACCAGATTTTCACTAAATCCTATCTTTTCATTACAAAGGCAATAAAACCCATTTAAAAGTACATTTGAAACCATGACAAACTGTGTTAAGTTCTAAACTTTGTATTATTTATTCAGATTATTTAACGACTAAATATGTTACCTCAACGAGACCTCCATTAATTTTAAAAGACATTGCTATTTACATGGGATATATGATCAGAGCATGGAAAAATATGTAACTTTTGTGGTGGACTTATTTACTGCTTGCAGACTGTAGCAGGGCACTGTTTGTGCCTGCCACTTGAAGGGCCTGAACCCAGCAGCAGCCAGCAGGTGCCTGATGAGGGCAGCCATTTTGCAGTCAGGGTTGCCTATATAAACAGGGCATGTTGCTGCTGGGAGTCCAGGCAACAACATAGCCTGGCTGTAAGGCTGCTGGTATCAGCTGGAGATAAGAACAGGAGCTGTAGGGGATGGTCTAGGAGGCTCCTGGTCCTGGGCATGACCTAAAACTGCACCCTGCTGGGAGTGGGTGGCCTGGTGGGGCTCTCAGTGGTGCAGGAGTCCCCGGGAAATGCCAGACCAGTTACCACCCTGGTGAAAGGCATGTCGGGGTGCCTTAACCCCAGCTCCCACCTTTGGGTGGGTCAGGTGATACCAGCGGTAGTGGGGCCAGGCATGCCTGTGGCCACCTGAGCCCTATGGGGTACAGGACCCCAAGGAGGGAGAGTGGGGGCCAGGCATGGCTATGGCCACTTGAGCCCACCGAGGAGAGAAGGCCTGTGGCCCTGAGTGAAGGCGGAGAAGAACCAGAGGGCTGAGGGCCCACTACATAAACACATACCTAGTGTTACCCCAGAAGGGGCCGGAGTAGGCTTAGACCTGGTCGGGTAATTGGCTGGCCACTACCCTGGTGAGGGTCGTGGGAGAGGCCCAACAGACGGTACGTCTGCCACCCAAGGAATGGACTAGCTAAGCCTATTGCCAAAGGGTGCCCACTCCCAGAAGGAGCAAGGTGGCATAAGTTGTTGACATGAGAGACCTGTGTGAGAGGGTGGAGTGAGTGAGGCCTGAGTGAGAGGTGGGCGTTATGAATGTGTGTGACTGAGGCCTGACGGCATAGCTTAAAGATGCTCTGGGTGTAGGCTGGGGGCACTGGAACATCTGGATGCCATCTGCGAGGCTTGGGCCACGGTGTGGGGGAGGTATGGAGCTGTGGACACCCCCAAATACTGGGGGACAATAATAGGCAGCCTCCTGTCTTATTTATCAACTTATTATTTACCAGCAAGGCATGGCAAGCGAGACAGGCAGGTGGCATGCCCAGAGGCAGGTGGGGAGCAAGCTGCGGCTAGTGGGGATACCCACCTTGCCACACAGACATTTAAAAAAAAAAAAAAGGCATTTACTGTAAGAAGCAGCATGTTACTTCAACCAGGCTCCACAGCATCTATATAAATCGGGCATTTCAGCAGGGTTTTTTTGGTGATTTTTTTTATTTAATAGCTGATTCAATCGGCTATTTAGATAGAAGCAACAAAAAGCCTCACTAAAGCACCTGATCTATACAGATGTTGGGCAAACTGGGTCCAACTAAATGCACTACCTCATCTAGGCATGCACTGGGCTCAGCACAGGAGTGCACAGAGTTTAAAGCACCACCTTTTTATTTGTTTTTTTAATGTCTTCCAGCAGCCATTATTTTTAGTCTCTACAGCTTCAGTGAATATGCTAGTGTTGTACTGACTTTTTTCCACAAATGTAAGTGTTTTCAGGCTGTAATGTGCAGAAAAGTTTTGTTTCAGTGGGTTTAAAATTAGCTAGGAAGATTAAGAACATTTTTTTTCCTTAAAACCAGTTCATCCAACTCTGATAAACCAGATGGGAGTTAAAAACCCTCAGGAAGGTTGGGTTTTTTTCTCCTCCAGTGTAAGAATAAACAGCAGGTGAGATAAAAAATGAGCTGTACTAACTCTATAGATTTAGACTGGTAGCCTGTTTTCCAGCAATATTTAGGCACCAAAAAGATGCAGATGGGCACCCAGCAGTATTTTCAAAAGAGCCTCTGCAGGTCAGGTGCCTAATTCCTAATGACTTCAATAGGACTGTAAAGCATCGGATTGGCTTCGATATAAGAAAATTGCACCGAATTGCATCTTCAGGCATGTAAATAACCTATGAAAAGCAGGCCAGTAGTGATCATTTAAAAAAAAAATCAGTCCACTTAGAATGGTTAATATTTCCTGTGTTTAATGAATCAGTTTCAAAAAAGTTTATCAAAACATATTTTGCATGTATCCAGTGCCCTTAATGTACTTTTATGTAACTTCCTCCATTTTTAAAATGCTATTTTTACTCATTTAAACTGAATTGTAATCTTCATCCAAATGCAGCTTCACATAAATCCCATTTTTTTTAAAAAGCTTGAAGACTTGCATTTACAGGATTTTAAGTTATCTTCTAAAAATATGCTGTCCAAATTAAGACCATGTTAAACGATGCAGTTGCTTACATACATGTGGTAGAGGTGCAAAATCATCTTGCTTAGCAAAAAATACCAATTTTAGTGCAAAGGCTACATTTGGTTGCAAATTGGCATCTTTGAATGGTTATGCCAGCCAATGAGAAGGTGCCTTCCTAGGGGAAAATAACCAAGGACTGAGTATATAAATGCAAAACAAGATTACATTTTTCAAATTCCAATCCTAGTTAAATGGTGACTGAAATAATTTCCACTTGAATCCATCCATGCTGCAAGGATGTGGAAGGAGTAGCTCACTGCAGTGATCCAAGGTGGGGAGCACAGAACTGAGCCAATTGCCCTACAGCACTGTTTTTCCCAACCTCTTCCAGCCCAAGGCACACTTACATTAATAAAAATTTTCTGTGGCACACCTGTTAAGGCATTCCCCATCCTGATATCTATTGTAGTTCATTATAGCTCATTGGCATGGCAAAATTCCACGGCACATCTATTCTTTTACGATGGCACACTTCTGTGCCACGGTGCACTGGTTGGGAAATGCTGCCCTACAGCAGAGAGGCAGGGCAAGAGTGAAAAGTCTTTGTTGGCTCTGAGGCAGAGAAATGGCATTCCTGCCACTGGGAGCGCTGGAGATCTGCCCAAATGATGGCCAAGAAATTAGTGCAACCACTGGCATTTAACTGGCACTGGAATTGGTTTGCTAGGCCCTTATCAGGCTGTGAGGGACTAAGAGACCCTCCAAGATGACTACTGCTGGAAGGCACCCAATCACTGGTCCCTTTCCAGTTATTCAGCACACTCACCATCCTCTGACATACCTTCTAGGTACCTCATTCCCTACTGGTACCTCCTTATTTACCTCTGTTTGTCTTTCATCCCCAGATGAGAGGATGAGATTGATGGGTACTTTCTCTCCCTGCAGGGCCAAGCACCTAAGGGAAATGTGCCAAAGGGAGTAGCACCCCGGGAGGCACCATCCCTGATGGAGTGGCGGACAGTTCCCCCCAGGGCAAGGGCTACTCGCAGCAGTCTGGTACCAGTCTCCCCAGTTTGGCTGCAGAACAGGTACGAGGCCCTGGCGACACTACAGGAGGAGAGAGGGGAAGAAACCATCGGAGAGGAGGACATTTCACATTCCTCGTGCCCCAACCAGACTGAAAGTGCTAAGCCGACCCAGAGGAAGAACCGCTGGGTGATCGTCATAGGGGACTCAATCCTGAGAGGTACAGAGGGTCCCATCTGTCGCCAGGACCCTTCATGTGAGGTCTACTGTCTGCCTGGCACCAAGATCGAGAAGGTGATGGCAATGATCCCAGCCATTATCCGCCCCACAGACTACTACCCCATGGTCCTTATCCATGTGGATACGAATGATGTGGCCAGGAGAAGCCCCAATCACCTGATGGCAGACTACCAGGTACTGGGGGCCCTGCTGAAGGAGATAGGGGTGCAGGTAGTGTTCTCCTCCATCCTACCAGTGAGCGGACGTGGAAGGAGCCAAGAGACCTGCATTGGCGACGTCAACTTCAGACTTCGTAATTGGAGTCTCGAGGCAAGCTTTGGCTTCCTGGACAACGATCCACACATCACGACAAGGGACATGATTGAATGGGATGGGCTGCACCTTTCCCCCAAAGGAAGAGAAAACACACTTACTAGGTTGGCGGATCTCCTCCAGCGGGCTTTAAACTAGGCTCATTGGGGAAGGGGATGACGTGGGCAGAGGAAGCCTCAGACAAGCAAGCCAAGCATCGCCTGCAGGAGCAGCCCAGCCTAAACCGATGATGAGAGAAACGGGTAATCAGGTAAGTGACATGAGCCTGGGTACCGCTGGGATTAGGGGGGAAGTCCATTCATCCTCAGGAGGCCTCAAATGCCTCTATACTAATGCCCGCAGCATGGGGAACAAGCAAGAGGAACTAGTCCTCCTGCTAGCCAGTACCAACCCAGACATAGTGGGGCTCACCAAAATGTGGTGGGACCCAATGCATGACTGGGCAGTGAATACCAAAGGCTACAGGCTCTACAGGAAAGATAGGACAGGTAGGAAGGGTTGGGGGTGTGGCGCTCTGTCAAGGAGCAACACACATCCACAGTGTGTATCACTGGGTCAGAGGAGGAGCAAACAGAAGTGCTCTGGGTTAGAGTACAAGGGGGTTGGGGAGAAAGGGACTTATCGGTGGGGGTCTACTACAGACCACCTAACCAAGGAGAAGATCGAGACCAGGAATTCATAAGTCAGCTCACGGAGATAGTTGGGTCCAAGGATGTGGTCATCGTGGGTGACCTAAACTTGCCAGACATCTGCTGGGAGGAGCAGACAGCCAGGTCTAACTGCTCACGCAGGTTCTTAACTGACATACAGGACCTCCATCTAACCCAGGAGGTACACAGCCCCACCAGGGGAGACACCTTGTTGGATTTGGTCCTGGCTATGGGCGACGACCTGGTATGGGGTCTGTGGGTGCTCAACCACCTAGGCGATAGCGATCATCGTCTGCTGGAATTCAGCATCCAGCGCAAGGTGGTGAAAGCCTCCAGCAAGGCAGCAGCCCTCGACTTCAGGAGGGCGGACTTTAATGAGGTAAGAAGACTAGTGGGGGAAACACTGAGGTCCCAGAGCTGGAGGGAGTTGAGTGTCCAGGAGCAGTAGTCGCTCCTTAAGGAGACGATCCTCCAAGCTCAAAGGGAAGTAATCCCTACATGAATCAAAGGGGGCAAGAGAGCGCAAAGGCCCCCATGGCTCACCAAAAGCATCTGGGAACGTCTCCAAACAAAAAAGGAGGCGTACACCCGTTGGAAGGGAGGGGCCATCACAAGAGAGGGCTATACCTCGGTAGCTTGGGAATGTAGCGGGGCGGTCAGGAAGCCCAAGGTGGAAATGGAGCTGGGACTAGTGACCCAGATCAAGGACAACAAGAAGTCCTTTTTCAAATACATAGGGGGCAAAAGAAGGTGCCAAGTAATGTGGGGCCCCTGCAGGACAGGCTAGGAAATCTGGTCATCTCACCTGACAGTAAAGCTGACATTCAACAATGTCTTTGCCTCCGTATTTCTGAGGAGGGACCAGGATATCTCCCCCACTGCCCCCCCCCCCCCCGCTTGAGGGCCCTGGTGGGTGGCATATGCAGGCCTAGGGTTAACGAGGACCTTGTCAGGGAACTTCTGGAGGGACTAGATGTATTTAAATCCGCAGGTCTTGATGATCTCCACCCCATAGTGCTGAAGGAACTAGCAGAGGTCATTGCGGGACTTCTGGCACAACTCTATGAGCACTCATGGCCTCGGGTGATGTGCCAGAGGACTGGAAAAGGGCCAATGTGGTTCCCATCTTCAAAAAAGGGAGGAAGGAGGACCCAGGAAACTATAGGCCCGTGAGCCTTACCTCGGTCCTGGGGAAGCTTTCTGAAAGAATTAGCCTGGTACATGTCCAGGAAAGGCCAGCAGGGGAGGTTATGCTCAGGGGCAACCAGCATGGGTTCATTAGGGGCAGGTCTTGTCAAACCAACCTGGTGGCCTTCTATGACCAGGTCACCAAGTCCTTGGATGCAGGTGTCGCAATGGATACAGTCTTTCTGGACTTCAGGAAGGCCTTCGATACAGTCTCTCACCCCATTCTCAGTAAGAAACTAGGAGACAGTGGTGTTGATGCCTACACGGTCAGATGGGTCATTAACTGGCTGGAGGGCCGCACCCAGAGGGTGGTGGTGGACGGGTCTTATTCGACCTAGAGGGATGTGGGCAGTGGGGTTCCCCAGGGCTCGGTCCTCAGGCCCGCACTATTCGACATCTTCATCAGTGACTTGGGCGAGGGGGTATGTCACGGCGGGGTCCTCGCGGAGGGCCGTGATCTCCTTGAGGTCCCTCGCTCCGTGTCAGGCCGGCCCAAGGCACCCTCTAATTCTTGCCCGCCACGTCTTGTTGGAAATATATTAGGGAGGCTGCCTTGTGTCTTCCCTGGGCACGGCTACTCGGGACCTCTGTCCCCACGGTTCTTCTGGACCCCCTGGGGGTCTCCCGATATGGTGGGTGTTCCCCGGACACCCAAGCCTTATGGGCTATGCGTGGCTCCTACCAGCCCCTAATACCACGCCCCAAGCCTCGCAGATGTAACAGACGTTGTCCGGTCTGTACGCCCGCTTCCCGGGCCTCCTCTTTACTGTGGCCCACTCTGGGCTCCCTCTCTCGTGCCCAGCCTCTTGCTGTGACTCTCGTCTAGCCCACTCTGGGCCTCCCCTGCCGGTGTGGTTCCGCTCAGGGACTCTCTAGCGGGCCTTCGGTCCTACGGGCCAACCGCACGGGTGCCCTCTCTGACCCTGGCTCACCGCGCTGCTACTCCCTGTCTTCTCGGGGCAACCGCAGCGCCCTGCCTCGGTCTGAGGGGTGTTACCACACTAGCCTGCGGCTGGGCTCGCTATGCCCGTCTCGGGCTTCTCAATCCTGTACTATGGTGCTCCCCCTCTTCGGGGCTCGCCGTTCAATCCTGTGCTAGGGCGCTCCCCCTCTTTGGGGCTCACCGTGCCCACACGGGGCTCCTCAATCATATACTATGGCGTTCCCCCTCTTTGGGGCTCGCCGTGCCCCCACGGGGCTTCTCAATCATGTACAATGGCGCTCCCCCTCTTTGGGGCTCGCCGTGCCCCCACAGGGCTTCTCAATCATGTACAATGGCGCTCCCCCTCTTTGGGGCTCACCGTGCCCCCACGGGGCTTCTCACTCATATACAATGGCACTCCCCCTCTTTGGGGCTCGCCGTGCCCCCACGGGGCTTCTCAATCATATCGCCCCTCTCCCTGGGGCTGGGGTCTATGTACCCCGCACGCAATCCGGGGTCTCGGTCCCCCGTCTGCAACCTACCGGTTGCGCCCGCGACCCACTGGCCGCGCTCCTCGCCGCCAGTTGCTCACGCACTGGCATGCGAGCTGCGCCTTCCCTGGCGCTATGCAAATAATGCGCCCTCTTGGCGCTAGGGCACCCCACACTCTCTGGGGTCCCTATAGTTGAGGCCTCCTCCAACCCCTACAGCCTCACCCAAGCCTCCGGGTGTAATGACAGAGTCAAACAAACTCAAGCCTCCTGGCTGTAACACAAACCTAAAGCCCCCTGGCTAAACCCTAGTGCCCATCCTCTCAGGGCTATCATGAGCTGTACTTGCAAGTCATGCTCCTTTCCATATCTCGGCTGAGGGAGCTCCTGCCTCTCCAGCTGCTGGCAGAGAACTGCCAGCCTGGCTTCAGCCCTGAGCTTTATAAGGGCCAGGCCCTGCCTCCTACAGGCAGCTGGTTCCCCTTGGTTGCTCCGGCAACCTGCAGCTGCGCTCGTTACCCGGGCAACCCTCATCTGGGCTCGTTATGTCAGGCCAGGGCGCACTCACTCGCTCCCTGGCAGTTTCTCCTCTCTAGGAGCAGGGCACCGGGGTGCCCTGCGACAGGGTAGAAAGCACCCTGTTCAAGTTCACAGATGACGCTAAGATGTGGGGGGAAGTGGGTATGCTAGTAGGAAGGAACAGGCTACAAGCAGATCTAGACAGGTTACAGGGGTGGGCCAAAGAGAACAGGATGGGGTTCAACACTGACAAGTGCAGGGTAATGCACCTGGGGAGGAAGAACCAACGGCACACCTACAGGCTGGGGAACTCCCTTCTCGCCAGTGTTGAGACAGAAAAGAATCTTGGAGTCAGCACTGATGCCACAATGAACATGGGCCGACAGTGTGGGGACGCGGTCAGGAAGGCCAACCATACCTTGTCGTGCATCCACAGATTCATCTCAAGCAGGTCCAAGGAAGTGATCCTCCCCCTCTACGCGACACTGGTCAGGCCACAGCTGGAGTACTGCGCCCAGTTCTGGGTGCTGCACTTCAGGAGGGATGTGGCCAATATGGAGAGGGTCCAAAGGAGGGACACCCGCATGATCAGGGGCCAGCAGGGCAGGCCCTACGAGGAGAGGCTAAGGGACCTGAACCTGTTCAGCCTCCAAAAGAGAAGACTGAGAGGGCATCTGGTGGCAGTCTACAAACTAGCCAAGGGGGACCAGCAGGCATTGGGGGAGTCCCTGTTCCCCCGAGCAATCCCAGGAGTTACAAGAAACAACGGACACAAGCTAGCGGAGGGTAGTTTCAGGCTAGACATTAGGAAGCGCTATTTCACTGTCAGGGCGGCTAGGACCTGGAACCAACTTCCAAAAGAAATGGTGCTGGCTCCTACCCCAGGGGTCTTTAAAAGGAAGCTGGATGAACATCTGGCCAGGGTTGTTTAACCCCAGTACTCCTTCCTGCCATGGCAGGGGGTCGGACTAGATGATCTCCTCAGGTCCCTTCCGACCCTACCAACTATGAAACTATATCCAAAAACTGTAAATCCCAACCCTATACTTTAATCTTATAAGCTTCATGAGAGGACCTATGTCCACCCACTTCCTGTGTGTGGGGAAACCCCCAAGAGGCTTGTCACATCCTCCACAAGGAGAGAGAATCTCCTCTTCCCAGTAGGGCCTCCACCTCTCATTTACCCACCATATAATCCCTGCTTAACTACAAAGTCATGATGATGCTATTCCCTGGCTAGAAGACAATAGATGACTATTGCGGATGAGTGCAAGTTCTAGTAGCACCCAGAGAACCCTGTGTTGTGGGTTCACATAGCTCAAATAGTCTTTTTTTTCCTGGGCACACTTGCCCCTGGTAAACATCCTACTTCAGTCAGTGCTCAACAACTCACATAATGTAGTCCATAGATGGGGACTCAGTCCTGGGGTCTCTTCAGCCACTGAGAAGGTGCTGTCAGCTTTATGCTGCTACCTCAGTGTTGCACTGCAGTCCTTTTCTCTCTTGAGTGAGATCCCTCTCATAGTCTTACAGTGCTGCTGCCTGCAGCCTTACCACCCTATGTCTCTTACCAGGGCCTAGGAGAATCCTTGGCTCAGTTTGGCCACCACTAGAGTCAACATAATGTAACGTCACATCATATCATGTCATGTCACATCACATGACATCATGTCCCCTCACCTCCGTCCCCCTGGCTTCCTTCCCTGGGAGCCTTTTAGCTTTCAGTGGTCCAGCTAATTATCCTTTGCAGCTGGTCTGGTTCTCCTAGACAACCTGCAATCAGTGCCTAATGCCTGTAAGCTTTGAAAGCCTGCAGAGTGCTATAGCTGAATGTATGCAGTCTGCTGCAAGCCTCTGCCAGGCAGCCAGCTACACTCCTCAAGCCAGGACTCCTGGAACAAGAGTGTAAGGTGGTGCCCACACTGGGTTATTCAGTCAACACTTGGAGCCAGGCAGGTGTCCACCTGTTTCAGTGCCTGACTTCCAACAGATCAGCATTGAGTAACACAAGCTTCTGCACAACATGGCCACCAGTTCCAACATGTACATGCTGGAGACTCTGAAAGGTACAGTTCCTAACATATACACAAGAGTGGGATGCCAGGACCAATCCCTTACAAACTGAGGAAGTGGCTTGTTCTCTGGATGGGCTCCATCCACTGACCCATGCTCTCAGGGTGCTGCCTCTGTTGCAACACACAGATGACTTGTTAAGGCAGTTACAAAGTAAAACACTGTCAGCAGGTTTTACTGGCTCTTTAACATGGTGAGAAATGTTCCCCTGGCAGGTCCTGGGAAGCCCTCCAAGAGCTGAAATGGAGAGGTGCTTTAATGCAGAGAGTGAACAGGGAACCACAAGCTTCTCTCCCAACACCCAAGCCATGCAATTATTTACCTCTTTCCTGTGGGATTTCATAGATTTCATAGACATTAGGACTGGAAGGGACCTCGGAAGATCATCGAGTCCAGCCCCCTGCCCAAAGGGCAGGAAGTCAGCTGGGGTCATAGGATCCCAGCAAGATAAGCATCCAGTTTGCTCTTGAAGGTGTTCAACGTAGGCGCTTGAACCACCTCCGGTGGCAGGCTGTTCCAGACCTTGGGGGCTCGGACAGTAAAGAAATTCTTCCTTATGTCCAGCCTGAAACGGTCTTGTAGTAGTTTATGACCATTCAACCTAGTCGTCATCCCTTGGGGCGCTCTGGTGAACAAACGTTCCCCCAGATACTGGTGGTCACCCCTGATAAACTTATAGGTGGCCATCAGATCACCCCTGAGCCTGCGCTTTTCCAGGCTAAAGAGCCCCAGGGCTCTCAGCCTGTCATCGTAGGGTCTGCTTCCCTGACCTCTGATCATGCGCGTGGCTCTTCTCTGGACTCTCTCAAGCTCCTCCACATCCTTTTTGAATTGTGGAGCCCAAAACTGGACCCAGTACTCCAGCTGCGGCCTCACTAAGGCCGAGTACAAGGGGAGAATGACGTCCCGGGATTTGCTTGAGAAGCATCTATGGATGCAAGCCAGCGTTTTGGTCGCTTTACTAGCCACAGCATCACACTGCAGGCTCATGTTCATCTTGTGGTCAATGATGACCCCCAAGTCTCTTTCTTGCATAGTGCTAGCCAACATAGCACTGCCAAGCCTATAAGGATGCTGCGGGTTTTTCTTCCCAAGGTGGAGAACCTTGAATTTATCGGCGTTGAACACCATCAGATTCTCGTCCGCCCACTTGCTGAGCCTGTCCAGGTCAGCCTGGATCACCCGCCTGTCTTCTGGTGTGGATGCTTTGCCCCAAAGTTTGGTGTCATCGGCGAACTTGGCCAGTCCGCTTCTGACTCCAGTGTTCACATCATTAATGAAGATGTTGAACAGTATGGGTCCAAGGACAGAGCCTTGGGGGACCCCACTGGTCACAGGACACCATGATGAGTGACTTCCATCAATTACTACCCTCTGGGTCCGACCCTGGAGCCAATTTTCCAGCCAGTGGATCGTGGAGGACCCAAGGCGACAATTGGCCAGTTTCTCCAAGAGGTGATCATGGGAAACCAGATCAAAGGCTTTTTTGAAGTCAAGATATATGACATCAATCTCTTCTCCCTTGTCCAGGTGATAGGTCACCTGGTCGTAGAAGGAAATGAGATTGGTCAAGCAAGACCTACCCGCAACAAACCCATGCTGGTTATCCCTTAAGATGTTGGCGTCGGCCAGTCCATTAAGGATGGCCCCTTTAATAAACTTTTCTAAGATCTTCCCCGGGATAGGTGTCAGGCTAATGGGCCTATAGTTAGCCGGATCCACTTTCCTCCCTTTCTTGAAGATAGGCACCACATTGGCCTTCTTCCAGTCTTCAGGCACTACACCAGAGTGCCAAGAGTTTTCAAATATCCATGCTAGAGGCTGGGCTATGATGCTCGCCAGCTCCTTGAGTACCCTGCGGTGTAGATTGTCAGGGCCGGCTGACTTGAAGGTATCCAGCTTCTCAAGATGTTCCTTCATGAAGTCAGCATTAATGGAGGGCAGGGGATCACCCGGACTTCCCTGTCCCATAGCAGGCATGGGCGTCCCATGGGACTGATGAAAGACCGACGCAAAGTACCCATTTAATAGGTTGGCTTTTATAGGATGATAGAAGAGAGGCTGCTCAGCATCTTCAGAGCCCAGATAATGGCAGTTGGCAGCAAGGCCTGGTGTGTTACAGACGCGGGAGAGATTTGCCAGTTTGTTCAAGGACAAGCCAGATTTTTGTTGTCACATGGTAGTGCTGCCCAGATGTGTGCCAAAGTAGGGCCCATATCCAAATCTACCCAATTACCATATGTGTCTACCACACCAAGACCCTGGGTCAGTTTTTCCCAAACTTTTCCTCGGTATGACCCCATTTATGACCCCATTTCTTCAGCATGGCCCATCAGTCCCACCTCACAGCCCCGCCCCCCCGTGACTCTCACTCTCCATCCACAGCCCCCTTGACCTGCCAGTGCCCCCCCCTCCCCCTTGGTGCCCCAGGGTCAGGCCTGGCAGCCCCCTGGCCCCCATCAGCAGCACCCAAGCCCTGGCCACTGCATGTTGGGAAGGAGCAGCTACTGTGGCCAGAGCAAAGCTTGGAGCCTGGCTCTCTCCCTGCCCCCTCCCCGTCTCCCGTGGGTGGCACAGCCAAAGTGGAGTCTGGGGAAGGGGCGTGAATGTGGGCTGCCTGCTGCAGGCTTGGGGCTCCCTGCCCTGCTGCCACACTTCACCTTGGCTTTCATGGTGCTGTGTCACTCCCTCCCATGTCAGGTCCTGCACACTGGGCCATGGAGGCAGCTCCTGCCTAGAGCCCCATGCCCTACTGTAGGCACAGAAATCCTGATGGGGGCACATATCCCCTCTGGTGCATCACCTTGGTCCCCCTGCCTCCCTCTGCTGCATTGCCTCTGCATCCTGCCTCTCCCCTGCCCCCTCAACACATCTCGTGTCCCCAGATCCCTGTTTATTGCAACCCCATCTGTTGATGTCACAACCCCATTTGGGGTCATGACCCACTGTTTGAGAACAGCTGCCCTAGGTTTTTGGGCTCCAGCTTTAGCCCTTCATAGGCTCTGGGCCACTCGTCCCCAAAGCATGAGCCTTGTGGTCATGGGAGTTATTCTCCCCAGTCTTTGCTATCAGATATGTAAAAGCCTTGGTTAATATCACTGCTGCACCAGGATACCATTTTGTGAGCAGCATTTTCCTTCAGCTAGGAGATTTTGTTCACTGAATAGGAGGCAAATTTTGGCTGGGAGCTGTTGTTTGTAGCCGCCTCCCCCCCAAATAAATAAAAAACTGTTGGGAAGAAGAGGTACTACAGTTGAAGTCGCATCCTGTACAACTGTAGGAAACTACAGATTTCCTGCAGCAGTGATTCTGACCAGATCATCTGTTGTGGCATATCCTATGCCTCAAAGGCCTGTTTTAATCTGATTCCCACCCCTACCCCAACCACCCTTCCTTCAAGGTTCTTGCTAACTGCTATGTGGCAGTTTTATAGATTTCATAGACATTAGGGGCTAGAAGGGACCTTGTGAGATCAAGTCCAGTGCCCCTGCCATAGGCAAGAAGTCAGCTGGCATCAAGTGATCCCAGCAAGAAATACGTCTACATGTTTTTTGAAAGAGTCCAGAGTAGGTCCAGAACTTGGACACTCGCATTGTAAAGAACTTTTGTCTTATGTCTAGTCTAAATCAGCCTTCCTGGGGTTTAGGGCCATTAGACCTTGTTATCCCTTGTGGAGCTCTGGTGAACAGCTGTTCTCCCTGGTCCTGATGTACCCCTCTTATGTAATTGTAGGCTACCACCAAGTCCCCCCTGAGCCTTCTGTTTTCCAGACTGAAGAGTCCCAAGTCCCTCAACCTCTCTTCGTATGGCATTCCCTCTAAGCCTTGGATCGTACGGGTGGCTCTCCTCTGAACTCTCTTGAGCTTTTCCATATCCCTCCTGAAGTGGGGGGAGGGGGGGGGGCAATACTGGATGTAGTACTCCAGCTGCGGTCTCACCAGGGCCGAGTAAAGCAGGAGGATGACTTCCCTGGTTTTGCTTAAGATGCATTGATGGATGCACGCCAGAGTTTGGTTTGGTTGGCCAAGAAGGAGGAAACACAACCACATAGACAGTGCTGCTTGTAGCCCAGACAGCTGATCTCCTAGCAGAGCCTTTGCACCAAGATCCAAATCAGGGTGGCCAACCTGCAGCATAAGTACCACAAGTGGCACCGGCAACTTGTGTGTGTGGTCCAGATCAGGGAGGGCTCAAGCAGCACAGCAGCAGAAAGAGCGGGAAGCAGAACAGCAGACTGGGAAGAGGATTGGAGTGGCACTGAGGGGCGGGAGGTATGGGGGTGGGCCAATCTGTGGCATGCTTACCATAAAGGTTGGTCCCCACAGATCCAGACTATGCATGCAATTTGGTGGCAGCTCCATCTCCATGTCAGTGCTCAGTTCTCCATGCAGCACACGTTGCAAGTCTTTGTCACAGCAGGGCAGCACTGCATTGTCCCTGACCTGTCATAGGAGCTGGGCAGAGCAGCTCTGCGCCACTCTAAAAGGGAGCCAAAAGCTCCTGTTACTAGAAAAGGGAATGCATAACAGGCTAGCCTGGCTGTGTAGGTAGACAGGCTGCTGAGACCAAGCTAGCTGCACAACAATTACCTGGAGGAACAGGGCGGCAGACTCCCAGGCAGCCATAGGATAAAGGCTGCAAACCGTAGAGCTAAGTTGCATCAGGGAGGAGAAGGCTGCTCATTACACATGATGTGTAATTACACATTACAGCTGTACAGGATTAGGGAGACGCCTAAACCAAGGTGGCGGGGCTCTAGGGCATATAAACCCAGCACCTGGAAGAAGGGAGCCAGTCAGACCTGAAGCACTGCAAGTAACAGAGCTCCCTGGAGAGAGGGGTTGTGGGAGGCACCAAGGCACTCTAAGAGCAGATGGGTGAGAGATCCAGGGAAGGAAGGCTGGCTAAACATTTGTTTTACCCAGAATGGGAGGAGCTTTGTTTTAAAACAGTTGCTTGCCTTTTTGTTCTAGTTTTATACTGATGGACTGGATGTGGCTGTAAAGGGTAAAGAAGAGGCCACAGGGGTACCCAAGGAGCACACCCAGCTTTCAGCCCTCCCAGGGGCAGGGGTGTAAGAAGGAGGTAGCTGAAACTGAGGGCCAAAGCTTAAGCCAGAAAGGGGCAAGTGAGGTAGTCTGAGGCCGGGAGGGCCAGTGAGCCCAGAGCCTGAGGGGGTGAGACCAGGGCCAGGTGTCCCAGAAGTTGAGCCCAGCACAATGGTCCTAGGGTGAAGGGCATGGCCAGAGAAAAGGGACCAAAGCCCAGAAGGCCAAAGCCCAGGCAAAGGCCAAGCATTGCAGTGGGGCTGGGCTGCCCCTCTAAAGTGATATTGTATACCATCTGAGAGGCATAGGCATGGCTGTTGGGGTGAACAGAAGCCATGAACACAGCCCTTAAGGTGCCTGGTGTCCTGGGGCAGTGGTTCTCAACCTTTTGCACCTTACATCCCACCTACATACAGTCAAAAAATCCTGGTTCCACTGGTTGATGAGTGGGAGGTCCCCCAGAGGCCAGTCAAAAAGCAGGGAGGATCCCGCAGCGGCCAATCAAAGCACACAAAAGCAAAACCGGAAGTCCTAGTGTGGCACTTCTGGTTTTGCCACTGCAACCCGAATCCCACCTAGAGAACCTTTGTGTCCCACCAGTGGGACACGTCCCACTGGTTGAGAAACCCTGCCCTAGGGCACCAATATGGCTGGAAGAGCCACAACAGATTGGCTGAAGGCAAATTTGCAGTGGATTGGACCCACTCTGGGCCCTTGAGGCAGCCCCCCAACCCTTTTTTGAACAATATCAAAGCATGGCAGGTGAGCAATAGGGAAGAGCACCACAAGGGATTGGAGTGAGCAGGAGCTGCGTGTCCACCAGGAGTTCCACTTGGCATGGGTCCTGTCACACGCACCCAGCAGTGTATCTTGTGGGGGTGTGAATGGAGATAATACAATGATGATTACCTCTCCAGGGAGCCTTTGGGTGTATGGCTATATCTGCTCTAATATGTATATATCTGGAACAAAGGGAATAAATGGGACACCAGAATCAGCTCCCAGGGAGGCTGGCCATGGGGTTATTGCTCAGAGTTGATGCTGGTACAGCAACAGCAATAGTGGGCAAAACTTCCCTTCCCTTCACTTGTGTCCTTCCCCCTCGCTCAGTCTATGGTGGTTGGCATACCCTCATGACCCCATTCCCCTGATGCTTAATGAGTTGACTATACCTGAACTAGTGCTCCAGCATGACCCTCTTCGGTTTGCACTATGCAGCCAGGTTCTCAACCCCACTGACTGCTACCCCGGAGCAGACAGCACTACAAAATCAAAATATTGGCACACATATTCAAAGCAGAAATCTTGGCCTTTCTGGCTTTGAAGGGGCTTTCTGTGACTTATCTAAATTAGTTTCAAACATTAAGTTAAATCTTATGGGGGTCACAAAACTGAACAGTTGTCCTCCACCATTTTTACACAGCTCTTGATGTCACACCATGATGCCTCGAGTTAAAGTTGCTGAATGCTTCTCATCACATCCTGTTTTCACTTGCTTCTAACTCTGTCAGACTTCAGACCTTCAGGATGAAATTTCCTATGCCAAGTGCCCACCTCAGGCATGAATATTGTTCAAAATTTTCAGTTGAAATAGCAGTTTCCATGAACAAAAGTTTGGAAAAAGCACTTGGCACTGGGCTTACTTTGTTGAAAGGAAGCTACCTTTTTTTCCATGCCCATGAATAGTCACCTGAATTTGTTAGGCTGTCATAGCAAACAGATTCAGGAGAGACTAAGAGGCTTTCAGCATTTCATTGCCTCCGAGAATTATTCAACCCTCTGCAGATGCTACATGCTTAGCAGCCAGAGCTCATACTACTTATTGAATAAATGACTGCAAATTCCACATCACTGCAAATTAACTATTCCACACATACAAACCTCACTTAGCACAGTCACAGCCTCTTCCCCAGCCAGCACTGAGCCCTACTGACTCCAAAGCCCCTGCAGTAATGGCAGCAAGATATTGCTCAGGGCTAGTACTGAACTTATTTTATTTGTAAATAAAATTCCCTCCCTCATGGTCAAAAAAGAGTCCATGGGAAGAATTTTTTTTTTAAAGTGCATGTGAATAAAGTAAGAAAAGAACTTTCCTTTTTCCTTCTTTTTTATTTCTTTTTAAGGAACATGCCTGTTTTGTTTATAAAATACAGTTGAACTGATATTCTGCATATAGATCAGAAGACTCATCACTGGGAAAAAAATGCTGAAGGCAGTTAGAGGAAGTAAAAACTTTCCTACCAGAAAGTTTCATTAATGTTAGGGACACAAGAACTGCCCAATGGGCCAGCTAGTGCAGCCTACTGTCTCCAACAATGCTGCATCTACTGTGCTCAAGAGTACTGCTCTACTTGGCAGTGGTTAAGCTTCAGCTGGATTTCTGATCGCTGTGTTTTAAGAAGGATGTAAAAGAACTTGAGAGGATATAGGGTTCTGTGAGGAAAGGGTGTCTGGGTAAAGGCCATATTCTGGAATACCAGTGGTCAGGGCTCAGCTCCCAGCTCTGCAACCGAGCTTCCTGTGCAAGCCTGATTCAGTCAGTCGTTCTTGCTTCCTGTTTTCCTACTATGGACAAATACCTGTATTGCACATAAAGCAGACGTTGTAAGATGCTTTGATACTTAGCTGTGATTACGGCTGCACATCCTTTCTGGGCCACACAACAGCATGCCTCTGTGTCACCGGGGGAATCTCCTGGACATCCATGACGCGAGTCTTGCCCATCACAAAGCATGTCATTTGCCATTTAAACCAGTATGGAGTTGTCCGATTCCAGGATTGCAGGCTTTAGCATGCAGGCATCATAACAATTTCTCTGGTGTGCAAACCCCCCACCCCACCTAAGTTTTAGTGTTACCAGGGCAGACACTTTTCACGGTGACTGAGGATTCAGATACATGCCAGACCCAAGTCTTGTGTCTGGCCCAATGCCAGGGAAGGTGCAGGCTGGCAGTGTCCTGGAGGGTTGGGGGGGTCAGTCAGTTGGTCATCTGGACAGGGGCTGCTGGGAGCAGTGTCTGGGTCACTAAGTTTGGCACCGAGTTCCTCGCCATGACTCACAAGAACCCCTCCACCCCCTGCCAGTGACACCAAGACATTCAGAACTCACCGCTCACTGGCTACAGCATAAAATGCAAGTTGCTGAAAGTTATTTTTGCAGAGCATAGCTCCCCTCCACAATTAGGCTTTTAAGGGGAAATGCAATTGCTCTCGGCCATCTGTGTAAAGCGGCCAGGCGGTTTTAGTCATTGCATGAAGCAGGGGTGGGTTATAAGCTCACAGTGCCACTGGCAGTCAGGGCCCCCCATGGGGAGCCAGGGGCAGCAAGGCCCAGGTGGGTACCATGAGCAAGGCAGTGCTGGGCAAGCAGGGGTGTCCATTCAGGCAGCAGGTGCTTCCCACAGCTGTCCGCTGCTTGCAGGCCTGGGAGAGGACGGCCGCAATTAGATTTTTAGGGAGAAATGCAACTGCTCCTGGCCACCTCCATAAAGTGGCCAGGCAGCTTTATATTCCTTGCATGAAGCAGAGGCAGGTTAGTCCTTGCACTGAAGCAGGGGCATCCATAATCAACCCCTGAGTAGAAGACTGATTTGTGTTGGGCTGGGCTACTACACCTGGTTTCTGAAAATAGCTACTGCACACAGATACCTGCAAATTGAAACAACATCTGGTAGACAAAGGGGCTCATTACACATCATTCAGTGACTTGATATGTACACATGACAGATCAGTGGCTGTATTGTTGCAACTTATGTCAATGTAAACTAAGATACATTGGGATGTGGTTTATTTTGCATCGCAACAAACTCATTTACATCGCAAAAAAACCCACAAGTGTAAAGTGGGATGCAATTAAACCACAACAAGGGGCAATTTTTGTCACATGTACCAACTCCCTTAGATCCCACAAGCAGACAATCTTCAAAGGGAAGTACAAGACCCCACAACAAGATGGGAAGAAACCATCTGTTCAACTCTCCAGGAAGTGGTTAACATATGACCTGAGACATGAGGTTTGTGTTCCTTTCAGGGCCCTTCCCCCCCACCCTCCCCTTTTTCCTCCTCCTTTTTAATGCAACTCTCTTGTTTTCACTGTCCACACAAGCATGCAATCCCTGGAACTTTGCTAAACTCTTGGCCTCAG
Organism: Alligator mississippiensis; assembly: GCF_030867095.1. Lineage (NCBI taxonomy): Eukaryota > Metazoa > Chordata > Crocodylia > Alligatoridae > Alligator > Alligator mississippiensis. Next base: position 80,350,742 of record NC_081828.1, on the reverse strand, counting down.
TGAAGAGTTATGGAAAGTATCCCACTTTTAGTTTTCAACTTGCCTTTCAATTCCTCCTAGCTCATGTATTACAGAAATGGTAATTTCTACATACATCATCCTCTTTCCATTCATGACCCTGTATACATTTATCATGTCCCCTTTTCCTTCCTGGAATAGCCCTAATCTGTTCAATCTCATTATATGAATTTTTTGCCCCTGCTCCAAGTCACTTTGACTGTTCCCTCCATGTAACCTGAGCCTCTGCTATATCTTTTTTGTTAATTAACATGACCAAATCAGGACATAAAGATGCATCTGGTTATACAGTAATTGCATTATTTTCTATTGTATTCTTTTTGCATGCTAGCCGTGTTTGTTTTCTGATCACCACTGTGCAGAAAGTACACTTTTTTCATTAGGTATTTTATAGTGATATCCAGTCTTCTTCCTTAGTTGTTAACACTACCCTGGCCCCTGGATTCAGATACCAGCCTCAATTTTAGAAGTCATTCAAAGCACTCCTTCCAATTGGCACTATCTTGCATTATCCAGCATTAGGTTTCTTTCTCTAACTTGCTGTCCCTTTTCCTGAATTGGTCTGATTCCTTTGGAAAGTCTCTTAGGTCTTCTCTGTTCTACTCACTCCTGTTCTTCTCTTCTTGTCAGGGAGTGTTAGCCACATATACTCCGAAAGTGGATCCTGGTGGTGCTCCATTGTTGGCCCTTCTGCCACTTCCCTATTTCCTCTTGGCCAGTTTCTGACCTACAGCACTTTGGCTTTCACCCCCTGCCCCCAGTTTCCTTTGTGCCTCTTAAGACTTTATCCAAAGATTTCTTGAAAATTATAATGGATTGTTCCAATTTTTTCCACCCACCCCACCTCTTTATTCCCCCTACTGCACTCACACCTGCTTGTATGCAGTGTTACCGCATGGGAGTGCAGGTAGCAGGTCTGTTCCAACTTTCACAATGGAAGCAGAGGGTCTTTGCTTCCTTCTCCTAAGCTTACAAAAAGAGATAGAGGCCGCTTGCACAGGAGCGGTCAAAGAAGACTGTGGAGGCCAGGAGCAGAAGGCAGACAGTACAGTATGTATAAGTTCAGCAAATAGCCCGCTTCCTTTGTGCTGCAGCAACACCTAGTGGAAGGAGCTCATGCAGACACATCCTGTTAAAGGGGCACTGCCCCTGAATTCAGGTAGAGCAGAACAAGGGTATTTTTATTTCACATATGAAGAAAACTACCATCTCTCCAGATCCACTCCTGGGGAATATCACCCTTGCTGACTGTAGCAGGAGGAAAATCATAGCCCTGATGTGAAGCAATGCTATTTTCAGATGTTTCATCGTAGGGGAGAAAGGAGTAAGTGACAAACAAATAGGAACACTGCTTCCTGAGCTTCTCAGAGGCATGTCCTCTGCAGACTGATGAATCAGCACCCCTATGGCTGGGAGCAGCCATTCAAGTCCTTTCCCAGAGAGGGTTGTGGACTTTTATCTTCCCCTGGCCCTTTCTGTCAGTGGATGAAGTGGTGAGGGGGTTAGGCTTCACCAGTGGGAGAAGGTGTGCTACCCATGTCTGGTGGCTTTCCTGCTTTCCAAGGTGGCCTTCCTCCCCATCCCAGGGCAACTGAAACCAGCCTATAGTGAGCCACACAGATTCCTGAAATGAGGCAAACCCTGAAGAACAAGCAGCAAGATGCAGCCACATGAAGGGAAGATGGGGTGAAGAGGCTGACCACTTATGTCTGCTACTGGAGAGCAGGAGGGGGCAAAGGGCTTGTGATAAGATCTACTTAAGGAAAGGGTCCAACAAAAGCAGGTTCCTTGGCTGCCTGAGAGATGCCAAGATAAGGGGGCATTAGCAGGCTGAGTGAACAGAACTAGAAGTCAAGTAAAACAAAAAAAGGCAGCTGGCAATGTAATAGTTGAGGGCAACTAAGGTGAATAATGAGGAGCATGGCAAAATGTTTGGCCAGGGTCAGATGGGGTGGGCAATGGGCTTCAGCAAGCAGGGTGGAGAGGCAGATCCAGGAGATGAAGGGAATATGGAAACAAGGAGGAGACTCTATTGTTTGGGGGAAGATAGGGGGTGTTACACACTGGAATGGGGCTGAGTAAGCAAAAAGAAAAATGGGACTGGGGGTGAGGGGGCATGAGGGGGAGTGTCACACGGAAAGGGTCCTAGTGCTCCAGGCTGATGGGAAGGAAGAAGATGAAATGAGGACATGTGTACCCACATGCATGGCACTTTGGTGCTCGTACTGTATAAAAGACCCTGGTATTTGAAAACAGCTAAAAGCAGATGCAGAGGCAGAACTGCTGTTTAAGGAGAGAGAATGAGAGGAGCTGGTAGATGGAAGTGGGGAAGGGGTGAGGGAGCCAACCTTGCTTCCCTCTTCAAGTCCTTTCATCCAGGGAAAGCCAAACAATGGGGACTGGGCACTGCAGCTTAGTACAAAAAAGCAGCCCATTAGATGTTTAGAGCTGAGGCAGCAGGGACCCTAGCTCTGCCAACCACCCAGGAAGCAGAAGCAGTCACCAAACAAGTCATCAGCAACCTTTGCCGCACCCAAAAGCAAAAAATTACACCAGGCTCAGGACAAGAGCAAACAGCCAATTAGGGAGCTAAAAGCCTCAGTAGTAACGACCTGACCCACCACACCTACCTGGAGGTCACATGGCCACAGCTGGCTTATTGGAGGTGGGAAGGATAGTAGGGCTACGTGAAATTTTGCCGCTGTTTCGCTTCGAGCTCGAAACAGTGAAATTGAAAGGAAGGACTTCGAAACTGCCTCAAAATGAAACAAGGGCAGTCAAAACTTTTTGAAAGTTTCAAAATGTTTCGAAGCAGCCCAGCTGAGTTCCCTTCCTCAGTGCTATGATCGGGCTGGGGAAGTTCAAAACAGCAAAACAGTTTCGATGAATCGGAACAGAACAGTGTTTCTGAATTGAAACAAAACTCCAAATGAAACACTGTTCTGTTGAAATGGATGTCGAAGCAGAACGCTGCTGTTTCGCACAGCCCTAATGGATAGGTGCTTACAAGCCAATCACAGTGGAACTTGGCATACAGGCGCGGAGAAACCTAATGAGGGCCCTGATAAATTGGCTGTGCCAGCCAATAGGGCTGTGCGAAACTTTGGTTCAGAGGTTTTTCAGCCTGTTTCAGCACCTGAAACACCAAATCCGAAACTAAACGGAAGGCTCTGAAACATCTCTGAAATGAGACCATCTGAAATGTTTCAGAAATGTTTCAGTTGTTTTGGAGGCAGGCTTGCGAGGAAACAGAAACTCAGAAGAGGGAGGAGGAAGTGGGGGCAGGGGGGGGAAGACTGCTCTGATATTGACATCTGTAGCTGGCCAGTGTCTCGATGATCTTCGAGGTCCCCTCCAGCCCTACTGTCTATGAAATCTATAACTCAGGTCCCTTCCAGTCCTAGTGCTCTGGGGGAGGGACAGCAGCCTTCTGTCATCCGGTGAGCAGATCCAGGGGCCCATACCCCCCAGGAAGAGTCCGGCACAGCGCTGCAACCTTTCTTTTAAAATGCCAGGAGGCTGTGGCCAGGTGGCAGATGAGGCCAGGCAGGTCAGCCATAGGGGCTTCTCCCGCAGTTCCTATGGCTGTGCCTGCCTCTGCCCCAGAGGGGGAGCCATGGGAGAAGCCCCCATCCTCTGTCCAGCCCCAGCCTCCTGGCACTTAAAAAAAAAAAAAAAAAAAGCCCCGCACTCACCAGATCTGGCAGCAGTGATCAGGGCCTCTGGGAGCTCATGGCAGAGCCCCCCTTCGCACAGCATAGGGGCAGCAGGGATTGCCTCCCCACTTGCACCTGTGTGGCAACTGTCACATCGCATGAGTGCAGCGCAGGTCGACATGGCGCCGTGCATTGTCTGGAAGCTGGGGCATCTAGAGCAGTCAGCAGGAGCCTGGCACCACTCAGCCCCAGCGGCTCCGGCTCCTAGACAGCGTGCAGTGCCCTGCCAAGCCACACTGTACCCGTGCAATGGGACAGCTGCCACGCAGGTGCCAGCTGGGGGGGGTGATCCCTGCTGCCCCCCCGCCCCCACTCTGCCACGAGCACTTAGAGACCCTGATCACTGCTGCTACAGCTGGTGAGGGCTTTTTCTTTTTCAAGTGCCAGGAGGCTGGGGCTGGGTGGGGGATGAGGCCAGGCAGGGCAGCCATGGGGGCTTCTCCTGCAGCTACTCCCATCCTGGGAGAGGCAAGCACAGCCGGAGGAGCTGCAGGAGAACCTGCAGCCACCAGGCTGTGCCTGTCTCTCCCTGGCAGATCCAAATCTCTGAATCAACGCCAAAACAGCATTGAAACTCTGAAACAGATTCGGCCATATCAAAACAGAATAATGATCCGAATACCAAAATGGATCACTGTTCCTCCGAAACAGCCAAATCCAAAATGGAAACGAAACAGCCGTTTTGCACAGCCCTACCAGCCGACCTAGGGAGGATCAGATGTGTTTAGGAGTGGCAGGGCAGACTGTGTATAAAGGGGGGGAAGGGGCATGTGGGGCTGGGGCTGCCCAGCCGGGGCCAGGGCTCATCAGGGGAGCTTGGGGGGGGGGGGGAAGAGCTCAAGCTGCTGCGCGTGGTTTGTCTGGCGGCTCTCACCACTGCTCCTGCTGCTTGTTCAGGAGGGCATAGGGGAGGAGGGGGGCACGTGTACCCAGACCAGCATGGGGCAAGGTGGGCTGGGACCAGAGTCTTCCTGGCTGGGCAGATCGGGGGGCACACTCCCCCCATGCCCACCCAGATGAGCAGTGGTGGGTGGGAGCTGCCAGACAAGCACCAAATTAGCTGTGCACAGTGGCTGCAGCTGCCCCCCTCAACGAGCCATGCCTCCATCCTGCGCCTGCCCCAGCCTGCAGCTGCAGCTTGCCCCATACAGCGCAGATCCAGAGGGCACCCCCCACCGACGAACCGCTTCTGGCTCTGTCTCATGCCCCTCCCCACCTCAGCTGGTCAGTGCCTGCCCCTGCCACAACCCCATTCCCTCCCTCACTGCAGGGGCCTTGATCTGCCGCCTCGACACCCCTTCCCCCCACTTTCATCACACCAGACTTACCAGCTAGACACAGCTCTTCAAGCTTAAGGGCCGTGTATTGGAAATCAGATCAGTATCGGCTGATATGCCTCTTGAAAAATCGGCTCTTGGTATCAGCGCCAAAAATCTGTCAGTGCGCCCCTACTTTAAGCTGCCTAAAGGGTGCTTAAAACTAGATTCACATGTTAATGTGTGGACAATCCAGGGGCTAAGAGCTCCAAGAACTGCCTAAAATTAATCTGTAACAAAACCCATAAAATGGGTTTTGAAGGAAAGAAGAATCAAGGCAGCAACAGGGCCTCACTTAGAATATTGTACAGGTCTGGTCACGGTTTCAGATAACAAATGGAATGAAAAACTAGTTTTAAGAAACTGAAGTATCTTGGCTTTTTTTTTTTTTTAAACCAGAAAAAGTTGACAGAAAAGATTCATAGACTGTAAGGGGCTGGAAGGGAAGATCATTGGGTCCAGCCCCCCCTGCACTAGGCAGGAAAGACAACTGGGGTCAGGTCAGGGCCATCCTTGAGGGCGGGGGGACAAATCAGGGCAATCGCACCAGGGCCTGCGCTTTGTGAGGCCCTGTAGAGCTGGGCAGAGCGGCTGCAGCGACTTCACACTGCTGCCAGCTTCACATCCGGCTGCTCAGCATCCTCCACCCCGGCTGCTGAATCCACCTCTGGCTTCCTTGCATCTGGGGGCAGGGCCCCGCACAGGCTGATTTGCCCTGGACCCCACACCCTGCTCTGGTAGTCTCTGGGTCAGGTGACCCCAGCAAAGTGACCGTCCAGTCACCTCTTGAAGATTTCCGAGGTAGGTTATTGTACCACCTCTAGAGGGAGCTTATTCCACAGCCTGAACACCCCGACTGTGAAGACGTTTATCCTAGTGTTAAACCTGAAATGGGCTTCCAGGAGTTTGTCGCCATTATTCCTGATTTTTCCCAAGGGTGCCCTGGTGAACAGTTGTTTACTGAGCCGTTGATGTACACCCCTGATGTACTGGCAAAGTGCTACCAAGTCCCCTTTCAGCCTCCCCTTTTTTTAGGCTGAACAGGCCCAAGTCCCTCAGCCTTTTCTTGTATGGCTTGCCATGCAAGTCTTTGATCATATGGATGGCTCTTCTCTGGACTCTCAAGCTTTTCCGCGTCCTTGTTGAAGTGCGGCATTCAGAACTGAACACAGTACTACAGCTGCGGCCTTACCAATGCTGAGTAAAGTGGAAGAATCGCTTCCTTGATTTTGCTTGAGATGCATTGTTTAATTTACGCCAGGGTATTGTTAACCCTGATGGCTACAGCATCGCACTGATGACTCATGTTCATAACACGGCCTATTACTACCCCAGACTACTCCAATAGGGGTGGGTGGTTCATATACAAGTAAATATAGAGAGAGCAAAATCTAGAACGTTCTCTCTCATGTCACTGTTTAATGACATGAGTCTTCCACAACACTTAATGCCTGTATCGGTGTTTGCTGTCTTTCAGTATGGTGTTCAGCTGATTTTAATATGATTGCCATCAAATCAGTTTTGTACTGAAATAGGTTTATTCAATAGTTAGTGAAGAATGTCTTCCACAGGCAATTATTATTAAAAGAACACTTTCTTCCAAAAGATTGTTAGCAAAATTTAAAAAGGTATTTCTTGTGTATGTTGTCATGAACACACTCCCATTACAGTTAGAATAGTATAGTAAATAGGGCATGTATTTCATACTCTTACTATAGTCCAGACAAATATTTGGACAGGGAAATGAGAAGAACATTTTACATCATCCAATCTCCAACTCAGAATGATCAGACTGACAACTATTACTTGCAATGTAAAAGCATGTTTTGAATTCATATTTCATTTTAAAAGGGTATAAACATATATATGTTCATGGGGAGAGAGACTTTTAACCATGACCTGAACACAAAGATTGGAACCCAGAATTGGATGTGGGTTTTACCAACAAGGTCTTTAAAATAAGCCTAAGTCAAATTTCCCTGGACTTCTTTCTCCCCTCTCTCCCAAACTCTAGGAAAGTTACAAACATGCTATACTTGAGTGATCTAAATGTCCCCTAAACAAAAAAGATGCTGCAATACTGCACACTATTTAAAATTAGCATACTTGTACTACTTCCAGATTGTGAGGAATGGCAAAACAGGAAAAGGGGTATGTCTTCCTCAGTCTCTTTACACCCTCCATTCAAGAAAACTCTAGATTACACCAAGGTTATACCAGCTTTTTACTGTAGTCCACGCAAGGATCAGCTCTCCCAGATGTGTTTATATGGATCATATGTAAGTTGACAAATTGGGATATGAATCCCCATGTTTCAGGCCATAAATTAACCACCAACTATAATTAGCATAATTCTTCCCCTTCCAGAAAAGTATTTTCTATAAGTGGCCACTAGGTAGTTCCTTGCATATATGGTTAAAGCAAATGGAATATATTCTTTGTAGAATTGGGGCCGTCTTCCATCATGTACATTACATAACCTGCTTTTGGTATTAATGCAGTATGAATCTATATTTTAACACACACACAAGCAAAGATACTAGGGCTGTGCAAAACTTCGTCACCAGTTTTGTTTTGATGCTGTTTCGACCCATTGTGAGGTCGAAACAGCAAAATTGAAACAGAACAGGTATAGTCGAAACAGCCTCGAAACAAAACGAGGCAAGTTGAAATGTTTTGCCATTTCGTCTATAAGCTATAATGGAAAAGGTTGAAACAGCCTATAACTGTCATTTCTGGCCTGATTTGGATGAAACTAGCTAGCTAGGATAATGAGTTAATGAGCAAGGATTAACACCTATGAAACCACCAACTAAGGAGAGGAAAGAATCAATAGAGCCAGGAACTGCTTCTGCCCCAAGACAGACACAGTCAGTCCCACAAGCACCCATGACACAAGTTTTGCCTGTCAGCAGCTAGAGGTGTAGGGCCCCAGAAACCAGAAGCCCCTGCACCTGCCTCCTTGACAGCTGGCAGGCTTCATGGCCTCAGCAGGGGCACCCTGCTGCGCCTTAACACACACACTGTCACCCATGTCACAAGTTTTGCTTATCTGAAGCTTGAGGTACAGTTTCCTCCAAACCCCTGCACCTATCTCCTTGATACTTGGCAGGCTTTGTGGCCTCAGCAGGGGCTAGCATGCCTGTAGTTTTGACCCCGCTGTGGCTTAATACATGCATGTGACACAAGTTTTGCTTTCAAATCTTTGGGGTGCAGTTTCCCCGAACTCCCTGTATCCATCACCTTTAAACTTACCAGGCTTCATGCCCTCGTAACAGGCTACCATTCCTGCAAGTTTCATCCAAATCAAGCCAGAAATGACAAAGTTATAGGCCGTTTTGTCCTTCGCCATTATATCTTATGCGCAAAATGTCGAATTAGTTTCACCGTTTTGACGGAATGGAACGGAACAGCTGTTTCGAATCCAAACAAAATTTGAAACCAAATGCTGTTCTGTCGAAACACTGGTCGAAACAGAAAGCTGCCGTTTCGCACAGTCCTAAAAGATGCCCTTAATGAAGTAGGTACCATGCACAGAAAATAAATCCAACCCGGCAACATTAAAACAGCCTGAGTTGCAATGAGCTCTGTAAAAAATTGTTTAATGCAGTTTACAGTGTTCATCAATATGAACAATTCACGACAATGGAGTAAGCCTACCATCTCATGAAACACGTACAACATTGATCAGAAAGAACTGAGTCACTAGAAGAAGTCATTAACAATGTTGTAGTAGCAAGTTAAGCTGTACATGTTAAAGGACCACTGTCAACTTTTAACTCATTTTATTTAAACAGACTAAATTTAGTGTAATTCAGCTACTACAGCTGAACTACTTTGTGCCGCTGGTTTAAATTTTACAATCAGTTTTGGGGTTTTTTTTTAAATAGAAGAAAGTTCCATGCAAACAACTGTTTCACCCAACAGCTGAAATGCTGTCAAAAATGAATTAAAAAAAGAAAATACATACTATTTCTCCATTAAACTAAATAATAGCTGTCACGTTTTTACTAGACAACTTCATATTGCATGTATAACTTTAACTGTATTCCTCTAGAACAGTGGTTCTCAACCTCTGGTATCTTACGTACACCCTGCCAGTCGATGTGGCAAAAGTGAAACCAGAAGTCCCACCATGGCACTTCCAGTTTCGCTGCCACGAGCCGAGTCCCACTTTTTCCACCACAGCCCAGGGCAAAGCAGCCTGCGCGCGTCCTCCCTCCCTATCCCCCGGCACACAGATGCTGGGGAGTGAAAGCTCCGGTGCACCAGACATGGTGGGAGGGGCAGTGGCTGGAATTTCCAGCCCAAGCAGGCAAAGACCAAAATGCAGCACCCACATACCCCCTGCCCATGTTTCACGTACCCCCAGGGGTACACGTACCACAGGTTGAGAAACACTGCTCTAGAACACAAATTCATTAATACCCTTGGTTTTGCACATGAACTCTTTACAATAAGTATGATTTGTAACTTAAGGTCTGTAACTTAAGTGGCAAACAAAATCAAATCCTTTACATTTTTAAAAGAACCTTCTGCCTACAATTCTACAAGACACTTGTGCTCTTCAGCAAATGTTCACTTTCCTGTAGTTAACTTCCCTACACTCATTTAAAAAAGCTAACAGGACAAAATATAATATGAAGATAATCTTTTTGATCTTACTTTCAAGGACAGAGTGGAATTTCAAAAATGCTTTATACCTTGATTTAGCTGTGCTCTCACTAGTCACTTGTAGAATTCCTTTGACATGAACAGTCCAGCTACTGCTAACTGTTTTTGAAAATCCAACCCTTCATTTCATTCCTGCTACTTTTTTAGAGTTAGAACAAGAACTCCGTTTTTGCATTACATAAACTATCAGATCTCTAGGTTTGATACATGTTAAAAAAAAGAAGAAAAAAACCAACCCTCCCCCCCCTTCCAAAAATGGATAAAGACTGAATACAAATAGGTAAAATGGTTAGGAACAAGGAACATAATTTAGAGAGACTTTTAATAGTTGTGAAAAGGAATTTTAAAAAAAAATCTCATTCTAGGAATTAAATTTTGAATCATGTCTAGGACTGGAATTTGAAATAAGTCTTCTTTAAAAAAAGAGTGTACTGTAAACATTATCCACAGTTCTGTTTATAAACCAACATCTTGAAATTGGGGTTTCTTAATCCAAATTGAGTTACACTTCACAGACGGAATAACTGGTGCATGGATTGTGCAGAACAGTCTTCCATGGTAACAAGGAAAACACATGACAATTATAGAACTGTACAAAAAGTCAAACGCAGCTTGCAAGTATGTTTCTTTCTTCAAATTGTTTATCCACTACAAGTGAAAGAGCCTGAAGAAAGGCTGCCATTGTAACAGTTGGAGACTGAAAACAAAAGAATAGAAGTCTTGTCAGACATGTCCAAAACAGCAACATGGTAGTTTACAAATAATTCAAAGCATCTGGGGGGAAAGCAAAACTTTGTACTACACACATCAGTATTTCTCAAATTCTGAAGGATGTATAATGGCATTAAGGATGTACAATAAGCCAAGCCATGCAAATATCCAAGGGTTAATCACTTTAACTGTAGATTCATCCAAAACTAACAAACATCCTGAATGTTATACACCCCACTGAAACCTACAGAGCAATGAAGGAAGCTAATGATTAAAGTAAAACTGATGTTTTATCATGGCATATCATTTTTTTGCACAGCTCAATCCTGTGTTAGTAACAACATAATACACAAGTTGGTTCTCTCTCTAGCCTCTTTAAATGAGGTAGCACAAAATGGTTCCAATCCAACTAGAAGCAGATCCAGTGTCATTCAAATTAATACAGACTTTTGTAGGCACATCGCTTCTAACCCCAAACTGCTGTACAAGCAGCTTCCAAACTTAAAAAGGAAACCAGAATAAAACTTACTTGTATGTAAAGTGCATGTGCTAAGAAAGGAAGCTTCCTCAAGACCCGGCCACTAAGACCTTCACTTTTTCTACAATGAGATGCATGCAAATACTATTATTTTATTAAAGCACCATTCCTGAAATCAAGGGTTTTCTTTCTGTAGTGATGAGAGAGATTTCTCTGCAGAAAAACACACATTACTATCACTTGGCTTCACTCAGCACCCTTGCTGGAACTCTCAACAGAAACTAAGGACTTGGTGGGCAGGGTGCATAGCCCTCTGATCAAGGTACGCAGGGTAGAAAATAATCTAGAAACGCTCTCTACTATTGGCCAGATTGTTCTGATCAATACTGTATGTATTTTACTACTCTGATAATTTTGTTCTATGACTAGAATTCTGGTAAGGACCTCCGCATTTTGAAAAAAAAAGTTCTTGCTTGGTGTGAACACATGGAATAATCTATTTATTATACCACACATTTGTTTTCATTTTTGGGAAAAGCTAGTTGTCCCATTAGTGCTTTCAGTAAAAAAAAAAAAAAAAATGGAAGCAGTCCTAAAACAATTCTTGCTTCCCTCACTTCAGCTCATTCCCGAATTAGTGCTTCTAAAAGCTAGCTTCCTGGTAGATCTAAGAGGCACTCTCACGGGGGGAAAAGCCTGTCAAAAATTTGGAATATTTCAGAAGACTAGCTGTGGCTATTACATTCAATGCTTTTATACATAATTCTGTGAATTCATCAGCAATGCCATTGCAAAGTTACCCTTTTTTCACATAAGAGCTAAACAAGTAAAATAGAAGGGGTGAATGCACAAATCTTACCTTGCAATTTCTTTTAATACAAGACTTAGTTTTGACACATTATTTTCTATATAACCAATCATCTCCAGCTCTCTCAGTGTCAGCAGCTGCTGTCGAGGATATATTATCTGACACTAAAAGAAAAATTGTATCTGTAAGCAACAAGGTATATGCGAAATCCTGTTGTTCTCTGAAGACACATGATGTAAAAATGCCAAGTTTTTACTTAACAGACCCACTCCTTGTCTGTATCTAGAATAACTGTTGACCTGAGTGATGACCCTTTAGTATGTTTTGAATTCCCCTTTTCTTAGTACTGTGAATAACCCATCTGCACCTGCTTTCAGCAAAAACATAGGCATAAAAATGGTGAGATGGATTGAGTTGGAAACCAAGTTGGCTAGCAGAGTGCATCACTTTGATAAATGATTATGGAAGAATAAACATGCATAATGCCAAAGCTGTGACTTAATTTGATACACGTCCCTCCCTCTCTGTGTACTACTTAAACACTCTGGCTTAGCAGGGTTAGGTCAAGAAGGAGAAATAAGACATGACTTGTACACTTCTCTAGCATTTGAGATTCTGTACTTAAATGCTATCATAGATTATTATTAAAAAGGCATCTAAGCTAAGAATCTGATTTACAAAATGTTACCTTCATCAATTCTTCCAAACAAGAAACATATATTTTGAATATTGCTGTTGCAGATGGAGGTCCAATGTATTGCTTTATATCAGCCCTGTCCACAAATGCCATATCAATTTTCTCTGTAATATTTGAAGTAGTCAAGATAACAACATTGGGATACCTTTAAGATACAAAAATACTGGACTTTATTTCTGTTATATGCATACAAATCATCCCCTCAGGAGACTAGCAACTGATAGGTTTCTTCTCAAGGCTGTTTCGGTATATTTGGCCTAAGTTGAAGTTGCCAGATTGTTATGGAAGACAAAACTTTACTTTTCAGTGACATCAAATTAAACTTCTTTATATATAAAGGTCAAGTTCATTTTTAAAAACAAAAAAAAATGTGAAAGCTTTTATAAATTTCAACAATTTGTCTGTCATTTCTTTTTGATTTAATGGTAATGACCCAATTCACCAAGAGAAGTATTTTAGCAGCTTGTGGTATTAAATATACAAGTCAATGAAATATACCATTCTAGTTTTTCTTCCTTCCCCTCTTCCCCACCACCCCCAAGTGTTTTCCTACAAAGATGTCTTAGAGTAGGTTTTAAGTTAAATTTCTTCTTGCAATTTGAGGGTTAAGGAAAATGGCTACTCTCATGTATAAGGCCTGTAGCACAACACAGATGGCACTTATACAGGGCAGCCAGGCTATTATTTATTACTTTTTGGTCATGTAGGAGCATCAGAAGCTTAATGCAACCCCTTTAAAGGTAAACGGTCTGACAAGCAGCTCAGCCACATATGCAGGAGAATCAAGATACAATAGGAAGACAGCTGGACATTAAAAAGTTTAGGAAAGTCAACCTCTAAAGAATGGAAAAGGACCTGTGAAACAAAGACACTTAGGGCATGTGTAGATGAAGCAGGGGCCCTAAATTAAAGTGTTGGGTTTTAAAAAACACTGCTTCAATTTAGGCCTGATTAAACCCGTGTTGTGCAAACACCCCGCTGACTTACCTGCCTCTTTGGTGGGGAGGGGAGGGCAAGCTGCCAGCAGGCGGAGCCTTCCCAGGGCAGTGGGAAGGCCGCTGGTGTTTCCCTCCGCAGCAGCTGCACCCCACACCAGGCGGCACCTGGCTCAGGTGGTCCCTGAGGGCACCACAGCTGCGGAGGGAAGCATCAGGTCTTCGTGCAGCTCAGGCAGGCTCTGAGAAGGGAAGATCAGGCTTGCTGCTTTTCTTGGGCACAGCCTGCTTTTCTGGGCTGCTGCCAAGCTGCCTGCAAGGCTTCCTGCAGAGCCACGGAGCTGCACTTGAGCCCAGTGCTGCACTCCATGGCTGTAGGGGCGGCAAACTAAAACTCCTCGAAGGAGTTTTAGTTTGCTGCACCCCAAGTCATTCAAGGCACATTACACTGCCAAATTTCCTACAGCGGCTGGAATTAATGCGCTATATGCCACCAAGGTGTGCAAATACCAGCACCAGTAGATTCTATTCCATCTATTACATGGGTAAATGGACTTGGGTGCTTAAGTGTAATTCCATTCCACCCAGCGCAACTCCCTAATGCAAAAGGTAGGTTCTTCTTCTCCTCTCTGCTTTTTTATGACTCAGTCATATGGGTTAGATGACAGTGTTTTACAAAAGCAGATGCATTACTGGATTTTCAGGACTTTGACAGGGTAAAGTCATACTTAGGCATGTAAGTTCACTTAAATACCCAATAGGTAGAACAGAATCTGGCCCCACGTGTCACCTCCTTGTTTAAACCAATGGAAAAACTGCTTATAATGGTCTAAATGGGTCACACGTCCAGGCGCCAAGTCACTTAAGAATATACTCTGAGATCATAAATAGATTAAAGATGTGGTAGAAGGTAAGCATTAACATGGTTTATAATACTAGTAATACAAAAATTGCTCTTTAAAAGATGTACATTAACACGGACTTTTTTTTTTTTTTTTTTACTGAAAAGAATACTTCAGAATTTTGTTTTAAAATACTGTATAGCTGCTTTATTTAATCCAAAGTGAAATACAATCCTGGACATGAATTATCAAGATGTTCTGCATTTCTGTTAATTTCAAATGAAATCTATTTTCAATTTACTCTTGCTTCTACTTTCAATTGGCAAACACCAAATTTAAAATTCAGCATAATTTGACTACTTAATTTTTTTTTGATAAATGTTCTAACTAGTGGTGCTCAGCCTCTTGGGCATGAGGGCCAACTGAGTGGCGTGCAGACAATTGAATAGGCCAGGTCCAGGGCCACGAGCCAGGTCGAAGCCTGCATGCTGGATCTGGCCATGGACTGGCCCTGCCCACCACCCCAATCTGGTGCCTAAGGCTCCGAAGCTGGATCCAGGCTGTACTTTGAACACTAGTGTTCTAAACAGGAATAAAGAGCCCCAGATATTGAAATCCAGCAAGTTAGCACACGTTTCCATACACCAACATTATTTCCTACTTGGCAATCCCTAGTTATGTTTTCTTGTAGTAATAATAGGACTGTTGTGAAGGTTCTTACCTTTTAATCTGATCTATCTGTGTGAGTACAGCATTCACTACACGGATGGCATCTGACGGCTCTGTGCCTGCCCGGAAAGCACTCCGGGCTGCTGTGAGACTTTCCACCTGCAAAACAAAGCCAACTAAAAATGGATTTAAGAAACAATCAAATTAAATACATTTCTTCCATGAGTATGATTACAAAATTCTTCCCTTACTAACAGCAAAGCTAGAGAGCTTTGATGTTGAAACTGATCACCCAGCTGTATGCATAAAAGGTAGAAAGTAGCAACCAAATAGGAGGGCCAACACAGAAAGACAAACTCCAAATTTTTCTTCCACCTCCAGCAGGATATTTTGTTTGAAATATCAAACTATTTCTCTCTCAGTCTGATGTAGCTATGCAATTCAAGTGCTCTCCCTAATGTTTGCACACATGGATGCTGCCACAGAACCTGCTTCTACTTTTTTTTCCTAATAATTTAAGTGAATTCTAAGAATTTATATTTCCCTAAGCAAAAGGGATCGTATATAGTAATGGCAATAAAATCCTACCTCATCAATTAATACAAATACAAGGCCATCCTTGTCTTCTATTAACTCTTGAATCTTCTGAAACATCTTGGTTACAAGTTTGCCACTCTATAAATAAAAAATTACATATAATTTTTTTTTTTTTTTAAACATACTTGTCCAAGTTTTATTCTTTACAGGTCTAATTGTATTCATATACATAGGTGACCCAAGCTAACAGGTTTTCAAATGCTAGCAACCTTTTTTAAAAACAATATTAAATGCATATTATAAATATACTTAAAATAACTTACGTTTCTCAGAATTGCTTTTTGTTCACTGTTGAGATCATAATTGTTGTTTATTTTTACCAAAAGCTAAAATTGCTTAGTGAGTTAAACACCTACCTCAGAAAACCATTTGGAGAAGAGACTGTGACTGTTTATTTCAATTAACTGTCCATACCTGTACCTAAAAATCAGGAAAAAAATCATCATCTCAGGAATATTTTATTACAATTGTTGACGCAAAGCAAATCAATTTCTCCAAGATACAGCCTCTAAATTTTATATTGAAAATGAATACCGTGGTTTTCAAAACAGGAACATCATTCTGTCCACATTAATGCTCTGTATTTACTAAAGTATCTCATTTATGTATTTCTCTATTTTAAGCTGTCATTTTCAAGCCTCAGTTATTTTTTCAGGATACCCTTGTTTAACTATTAATTCTCAATTTTCTCCACTTCAGAATTCTTCCTACTCTAAAATCATTCATATGAAAAAGGAACGATTTTTGCCAGGAAAAAAACTTAAGATTTGATGCTGGTTTTTAGCAGCATACAATTCAGATAATAGACTGTCATGCAGTAACCTCATAACCTTCAGTTAATCACTTTGCTTTGTAAAGTTATGCATACATTGCATGCTCACTTACCAGTTCTTATGATGACACTGTCACTAATGCTAAATTATATATGGTTATCGATGGGCAGACAGAACTTAATGTTTTACATAAAGAGTATATAACCCACATCTACCGGATATCTAACTTAAGCAAAACCCAAAGCACTTTATTTTGAAGAGCAGTGACTTACAGCACAGTAATGTCATTTAAAATAAATACATTAAGTAAAAAGATTTGCAAATCTTAAACTGAATATTAACTTAATTTTGTTGTGGTTTAATTCAGTAGTTGTCAACTGGGGGTATGCGTAACCATAGGAGTACTTAAAAAGGTTGTAGGGGGTACACAGAACTGATGTCGCTGATAAATGCCATGTGCATGCAACCTCAGCACAGCAGCAGGTGACCAGGAGCGCAGCCGGGTCTGGCTCCTAAGTCTGTTGTGAGGGAAGGGGCATGGGAGGATGCGGGGGCAGATTGAGGCCCCAGAAGTTGGGGAAGGAGTGGATCTGGGGCAGTTGCAGGGGCTTCCCAGCCGGGAGTGGAGCACAGGATGAGCGGGGGTGGGTGGGGAAGGATGCTCCTGTTGCTATGCGCACCCCGAGGAGGGCATGGAGAGCATGTGTCCCCCGATCTGCATGCAGGGTGAGGGCGGGCTGCCGCTGCAGGCTTGGGCCAGGGCAGCACCAGGCTGCTTCCAGCACGCATGTTGGGCTGGGCTGTGCTTGAGGCAGGCGGCAGCAGAGCTGGGATGGGGGGTTGGGGTATCTATGACAAATTCTGGAGTGGCTGTAGCCCCTTCCATAGCCCCTATCCCAGTGCTGCCGCCACACGCCCAGAGCACAGCACAACCCAGCCCAGCCCCACTCCAGGAACGGCTTGGCACAGCCCCGGCCCCAATCCACAGTGGCAGCCCACCCTGCCGATTCAGGGACACACCCCACCATGACCTCCTGGGGTGTGCGCAGTGGTGGGAGCCGCCCCCACCTCCCCATGCCCCCTAGATGAGCTGCTCATGGCTCCATCCCGTGTTCCATCCCAGCTGTGCAGTGTTCAGCTGACCCTGCCCCAGCTCCACTCCCTCCCTTACCACAGGGGCCTCAAAAAAAATTAAAAAGGGGTACATGAGCTGAAATATCGAGACAGAAGGGGTACACTTGTTAAAAAAGGTTGAAAACCCCTGGTCTAATTCAATGTGCAAGATGAGCAAGGCAAGATACATAGACTAGAAAATTTAAATTTTAAGTTTTTAAATTTAAATTTTAGGAGAACAACTTTTCAGAAATGGTCTAACATGCACTTCCAAACTGTTAACTTTTTATACCCCTGGGTATAAACCATCAAACAAACTGAAGGACACTGAAGAATTGGGTGCAATGTCTTCAGTATCATGTACAAAAGTTAACCCAACACTTGGTACCTAATCTCTCACTGGAAGAGAAACTGTTCTCTTGATATCAAATATTAGTCGGTCTTCTTAGAGATATTTTACAGTGTGAACAAAACACTGAACAAAAGTTACCTGTATGAAAGCCTAATGGTGAGCTTCTGAGCCAGGGCTTTACAGAGTGAGGTTTTACCAGTTCCCGGAGGACCTATAGTCAAACCACATACAAACAAATTGCATAAAAGCAAACACTGACTAAATGCTTCTCAATCTCAAAACAGAAGTAGGGATTCATAGTATAAAATAATAGCTGGCAAGGGTTAAGAACACAATGTGTTGCATGGCTGACTATTTTGAGCTCTCTCTCGAGAACACTAGATTTGAGCCATGCAAGTGATCCAGCATTTACCTGTGATGGTAACCAACTGCCAGCATCACAGACTTTAAACTTGGTCTATGCACAGAACAGACGTGCAGCCACCAGCATTCCACCCTCATGGCGTCTGCAAATGCAAGTCTTCTTAAAAATCTATCAGCATTACATTACTTTAACTGCAGTGACAGTGACTATGCTGGTACATACTGGGCATAAACTAGTGGAACAGAGGTAGACAACATAATATTTTAAATGCCTGTACCCTGCCCTATTTTGCAGAAAACGAATGGAGATACTTGTGACAAATTAAGACAACAGTGCCTCCAAGCCATCACAAAGTCAGCATTGTAGTCATGGTGTGTAAGTTCACATTAAACAACTTTATCATCTCTGACTTTTAAAAACTTTCTTTTTCTACGCTTGCATAAATTATAGAATTTTAAATTCCCGCCATTCCCACTTTAACACAAACAAACGGATTCTGACTTACATGCTTTAATGATAAAAGGGATCTAATTCTCACTTCAAAGTAATTTTGTACTTCTCGTTAAGTTAACATTTAGACCTACAAACCATGACAGAGAATAATTCTCCATGCATTTGCATGAAGATTTTTTTTATGCAGTGGAATAATCATAAAAGGTCATTTTGGACCAGCACTTTGTAAGAGGTCATTCAGCTTATAACATACACCAGTGAAGGACATTTTAGTAATTTTGAAAATAACCAGTTGATAGTCTGGAATTCACTTAGGTAATAAGCAGAAGAAAGTAAATTCAAAGATGGTAGTATTTCTGCCATGCAGTAGAAAAGCAAGCACAGGGACAATACAGTAGATTATTTCCAAAATGAAAGTTTTCCTAAAGATTCTCACAAAGCATTGGAAGCTAATGTATTTTAATAGCATAACAACATGGTGGCTAAAATATGGGGTTTCTTAATGTTACTAGGAATAATGCAAATACTATGGTATGTTGTTGCTCTGGGTATGCCACAATTATTAACAACTGACAGTTGAAAAGTTTAATATGATTACCATTGAATTGGATTTAAACACTTTCATTTACACAACTTTTAACCAATGCAACTTTTCACATTAATATTACTTGGTTGGTTTGAAATTCCAATCCATGGAGTCCAATCAGTATTCCTGCCAAACAGGACTAGAGAAAACTCCTAGAGAGATCCAGGCACATGATGTTTCCTGATCAGCCAGAAGGACAAAGTTTGTTGAAGGACAAAGTGTTTCCTGCCATAGTAGGATTTTCTCTAAAGCACCGACACAGGTCTGTGGGAAAAGAACCTAAGTTCTACTACATGGAAATGCAGTACAGACTACTTAGAAGAGCATGAACTCATTGACAATCTAATACTTTATTTTAAGAGTTGTAATCTTTACCATGCAGTAAGACAACTCTGTTCCAGGATATCAGATTGCTGTCTACATTTCTGTCAGAAAATAGTAAGGTTGTCGTCACATAATCAAGTAGCTGGTCAAGACGAGAAAATAAGAGAACAGTTAGTACATTTTACTAGGACAGGTAATAAAAAAAATGTAGTAAAGTCACCATGGCAGGGGTGTGGAGAGGGATAAAATACTGGAATCACAACTGAGTTTTTGTTGTTGTTGTTTGTTTTTTTAATATAGAATGTCAGATGAACTTTTTGGGTCAAGTATTTTTAATCTCTGGTTTTGGTTCTCTCATACTTACAAGAGTAACTATATCGCATACATTCTCCAAACTAAGCACATTCTAAAGACTGGCTGACTTCTAAAGGTCAGTGAGACTGTAGCACTTTGAAATCTCTCAAATTTGGGTTAAGATGACCTAAATCATATCGTTTAAAAACAAGTGTTTAAAAGAACTAATCCCCAACCTCCACTTCATTTAGGCAACCATAGTGCATAAATAATATTAGATGCAAGCAACATTAGGTTTTGCTCTCCTTATCAACTGCAGATTTAGTTTCCTTTAGTCAAAAGCAATATCAGAAGATTTTGATGGCAACATGGGCTAGGGCCCACTGTCTCAGAGTTTGTTTCCACTGACTCTAGACTCACCACTGTGGTAAGCATAGATTCTCTGGATGCTTGGAAGTATACGGTTTCCCCTGATCCTCAGGTCACAGACTAAAGATATTTTAACATAAGATTAAACCTAGCCATCAAAATTCTGAAATCTCCAAAAGACATCTTTATTCCTAACCCTAACTAAACACGGAAGCAGTGCAATAGTGACCTTCATGGCGTAGTCCAGAACAAGGAAAGTTGTGTGTAGGACTCATCCATCTTTTATTCCTAAGCAAAATTACTTTCTTCTGTATTCAGGAAATCTCATTTCCTCTCTGTTCCAAGACAAAGGATAGCACAAACTGAACACATATTAACAACCTTTAATTTTGTCAATTTTCATGCTTGTGCGTCTGAAATTAGACACCCAGCATAAATAATCTATTTTTCAGGGGTCCTGAATGCCTCCACATTCAGTGAATTCAATTCAAGTTGAATGTGCTCAGTACTGTTGAAAAACTCTTGCTTTTTAGGTATTTAAAATTAATATGCCCATTTTGGCCAATTTTTTTACTCAACAGGCCAAATATTTCTGTTGTGCAAACTATATCCAAAAATTGAACAAAAGAGTCTTACTTGACTAAATTTTGTCTTCATCTCGACTGACTCAGAATATAATAAAGGGAATCATTAAAAAAAAGCATACTTCCCCTTATTAAATTTCCATAGTTTCCATGTAAATTTTTAATTTCTGAAGATTGCTGCAACTGAGGGAGAAGCTTATTTCAGGCCAGCTACATATGAAGTCCATTTTAAAGAGATTGTTCACTCTTGACTTACATGTGATTTTACTTCTATGTCATACACAAGGCTCTCCCAAAGACCATGGAATTCAGCTGCAAAACAATATTATAACAATCATCCATGATTTTGTTTAGAGTAATTCATAAAAAAAAAACAAATTGCCATTTAAGCCCAATGAGCCATCCATCATTATCTGATGGTCTGCAATACTGAGTGACTCCCCAAAAAAACTCAACCATAATTAAAAATATGGAACCAAGAACAAGCAATTGCAAGAATATATGTATTATTTTATTCACTTGAAATGAAACTTTTTTAGTTACAGGAGTGAAGCAAACAATTCTACAGCTTCAACAGGATATAAAAAAAATGTTTATAAACAATAATTGCAAGAATGGGTCAAAATTTGTGGGTTTTAACTTTCGGCAACATTTATAGATAGGAAAAGGGGGAAAAAAACCAAACTTATAGATAAGATAACATACATTAAATATGGCAAAATCGAAATGGTGAGATTGCCAACTATAAAAATTATAGGAAGTCCAACTTTGTCAGACTACTCATGTACATGAATGTTCTCAGCGTGTAAAAAACCACAAACAACCGCTGACAGAAAAACAGTTGAATTATAAGAAGTGAAAAACACCTGATGTTGGTCTGAATCTGTACATTCTATTTTTAGTTGGAAATTTTAAAGGTTGAGGATATTCAGAACTTTCAGACAAAAAACTGAATTCAGCATTTCTTGTCATAGGAGTGGATTTACAAAGCTTGATATTAAAGTTAAGAAGGTGGATAAGGAAGAACCACCTTAAAATAGCATTTTACAAAAATTCAACTGATGCCAAAGAGATCAACTGTCTCCACAAGAAGGGGAACCTGAACTGCAATGCACGCTGACAACTTCTCATGAAAGCAAGAAAACCTCATGGAACCGTTTACCCACTCATTTCTACCTAGAAGTGCCCAATATGTACCCTCCCACCATGAGGCATCTGATAGTAGCAAGGAGGAAGACCCCTATCCACGAAAGTCTTATTCCTGATTCCTTTGAAACAAAGACACTTTGGAGACCCCTAAACCCACCTAATGTTTGTTTGTGGATTCTATGTTTGCTTTAAAGAGTGCCCAAATAGACCAGATTGGTGCTGCCTAGACCAATTACTTTTCTACAAAAGATCAGAAATATACACATCCCATACTTTACTGAAAGCAAGTTTAATTCCTGACTTTACAACTCTCCAATAAATCTTAAAATATTCCATGCTGTTTATATACTCTTAAAAGCACTTCATTATACCATTATAATGCATCATATATCCACTGCACACTAGGAAGACAAGAATATGCATGTACATGATTCTGAATGTGCAAAGCAAAAATACACATACAATGGTGACTGGAGCACAGCTGAAGAGCCAGAGCAAGAGGTTTGCTCCAAGTCAACCTTAATTCTGGCATCTCACACTGTAACCTTAACTTTAAATAGTTTCATGTAGAAACTAACAAAACTGTGGAACTTTGACAACACAAGTTTCATACTATGGTTTAGGAGTTTACACAGGAGTCATATGGCAACTAGCCCTAAGCCTCTCTTTGCCATTATAGTTGGACTGGTCCAAAAATGCAACCACAGGGGAAGCGAGGGATTTTATCCTCTCTGCCCTGTAGTGCTGTCTCAGAGTTGGAGCTAATGCTGGAGGAGCACTACGAGTGCTGGAACATAAGCAGATCCAGGATTTCAGAAAGAGGAGTGGGGGAGGAAAGAGGGTACAGAAGCAGAAACCTGCACTGCAGGGGTATCTACACAACCCCACAAGCAGTCCACACAACTGGTCCCCAAACTTCCTTCCTTACCTCACAGACCCCTTCCCCCACATCAAAGGTCAGCTCTAGGCTGAGGCCTTCTGTTTGGATGACCCTGACCTAACACAGACAGCAACTGCCTGCATCTCTGAAGCATTCGTGTACAAGGAATGCTTCTTCAGATAACACGTATCCAACCTGTTAGTCACCACTCTCAACCTTCTTGAGTTTCAGGATTTTGGGAGCACTCTCTCAAAGTCATCTGCCCTAATTCACCCCTAAAAAAAAGACAGCTGCAATGAAAATGTTTCCTTCCACCAGTGAAAGACCAACATCTCATCTGTACCAAGCAGCCCACAGAGAAAGCCATTTGGCTATCTGGATACCAGGAAACTTTCTAGGGTACCTGCCTATTCTTGGATTTTCCAACACGCTACAGTTATTCTGGACTTCCCCTTAACCATTCCAGGAAGGTACCTGCAGGTAGTACCCAGTGGTTGGCTGCAACAATATCCTCATTCTCTTCTTCTAGGTTTTCAGTGCTTGGTTTTTCCTCATTCAGATGGAAAATATGAAGAGAGAGAGTGCATTTGCTCAAGTTAATGGGCTGCAATGAACAAAAAGAAAAGTTAGCTTCAATAAGGAAAAACAACAGGTCAACAGTATTCGTTTCTCTTTTTGAAAAAAGTTGAAAAAATTGGAGTAAATTAAGACAAAATTTGAGGTTTTCCATAAGAGTTAAGAATTCAGCTCAATGAAACTGACTAGTACTAAAACTCAATGTCATGTAAAAGCCAGTTAATAGAATCATAGAAAATTAGCATTGAAAGGGATCTGAGGAGGTCATCTATACCAACCCCCTGCTCAAACCAGGACCATCCCCAACTACCTCATCCCAGCCACAGCTGTCTAGCCAGGCCTTAAAAACCTCCAAGGATGGAGATTCCACCACCACTCTGGGTAACCTCTTTCAGCATTTTACTACCCTCCTAGTGAGAAAGTTCTTCCTAATATCCAACCTAAACTTCCTTTGCTGCAACTTGAGACCACTGCTCCTTGTTCTGTCATCTGTCACCACTGAGAACAGTCTAGCTCCATCCTCTTTAAAGCCTCCCTTCAGGTAGTTGAAAGATGCTATTAAATCCCCTCTCAGGCTTCTCTTCTCCAGACTAAATAAGCCCAGTTCCCTCAGCCTCT
The DNA here is from genome assembly GCF_030867095.1 of Alligator mississippiensis. Classification (NCBI taxonomy): domain Eukaryota; kingdom Metazoa; phylum Chordata; order Crocodylia; family Alligatoridae; genus Alligator; species Alligator mississippiensis. The sequence goes on along the minus strand of NC_081828.1, from coordinate 80,326,846 downwards.
CTCCATCAGTCACGTGCCCCAGCCCCCTCACAATTTTTGTCACCCTCCCCTGGACTCTCTCCAATGTTTCCACATCCTTTCTGTAGTAGGGGGCTCAAAACTGGACACACTACTCCAAATGTGGCCTCACTAGTGCATAATAGAGGGGAATAAATCACTTCTCTTGACCTGCTGGCACCATTCCTACCAATGTAGCCATTAGCCTTCTTGGCAACAAGGGCACACTGTTGGCACATATCCAGCTTATTGTTCACTGTAACCCCCAGGTCCTTTTCTGCAGAGCTGCTGCCCAGCCAGTCAACCCCCAGACTGTACTCGTGCATGGGGTTGTTCCATCCTAAGTGTAGGACTTTGCACTTGTCCTTGTCGAACCACACAAGATTTTTTTTGGCCCAATCCTCCAATTTGTCTAGGTCACTCTGAATCCTAGCGCTACCTTCCAGTGTATCTACTACTTCCCACAGCTTGGTGTCATCTGCAAATTTGCTGAGGGTATACAGGCAGTCCTCAGACTTACAACGCAATTAGTTCCTGAAAACCGCGTCTTGAATCGAAATGTAACTCAGAACCAATTTTCCCACAGCAACAATGTTATAAATGGGGGATGGGTTCCTTTACCACAGCCACCTCCAGCTGCCAAGTCTATTGTGGGGGGGGGGGGGGGGGGGGGAGGGGCAGATCACCACCCCCACAGCAAGGGAGGGATTGGGGCTGGGGCTGCCCAGCCAGGGCAGGGGGGCACAGGGAGGAGGTGGGTGGCTCTCACCGCTGCACACCACTGGTTGGCAAGGGCATGGGGTTGGATGTGTGCCCCTGGATCTGTGCAGGGTGGGCAGGGCCGTGCTTTGGGTGGATGGTGAAAGGCGCTGGGAGCAGGGGTTATGCCTTCCTGCCGCTCGCCCAGCTTGGGCGGGACGGAGCCACTGTGCTGCCTACAGACAAGCAGCGCGAATTGGACAGAGCCGCCCCAGCCTCTAGATGAGCTATGGCTTTGCCCCGCCCCACCTGGGCAAGGAGGGGCAGCGGCAAAGCATGGTGGAGGCGTGTGCCTCGGATCTGCATGGGGCAGGCAGAAGAGCAGGGGCTATGGGCGGCTGCAGTCACCCTAAAATTCGTCGTAGCCCCTGCTGCCCACCCAGAGTGCAGCTGGGTACAACCCTGACCCCTGCTGCCCTGCACAGATCCTGGGGCACACGCTTCCCCCATACCCTGCCTCTGCTTACCCAGCTGAGATGAGGCCAGGAGGCATGGGGAGGCGCTGGCCACTGCGCGCCACTTGTCCAGAGGCAGTGCAGCAGCTCTGCCCCACCCGGCTGGGCAAGTGGCAGGAGGGCGTAGTCCCTGCTCCCAACACCTTCTGCCACCAGCCTGGAGTGCAGCCTGGTGCAGCCCCAGTTCTGCCTGCCCCTCACAGATCCAGGGGTACATCCAATCCCCCCTCCTCCTCCCCCGCATGCCCTCCTGGACCAGTAGCATGCGGCAGCCGCCCCACCACCTCCCTATGCCCCCCCAGCTGCTGGGCAGTCCCTCTCCCAGCCCCAATTCCTCCCTCAGGGTGGGGACATTTATCTGGCCCCCCACGCCCCATAACAACATACTTACCAATGGGAGGCAGCTGTGTCCAGTGCCATAAAGTCGAAATTCCTTTGGAACCTTGAAACAGTGTCGTAATTTACAAAGGTCGTATGTACCGTTTGTCATAACTCAAACAGTCATAAGTCAAGGACTGCCTGTACTGTATGCCATATTTTAGGTCGTTGATGAAGACATTGAACAAAACCAGATCCAGCACTGACCCCTGCGGCACTCCACTTGATACCAGCTGCCAACTAAACATTGAGCCATTATTATCCTCCGAGCCCGATGATCCCACCAGTTTTCTATCCACCTTACATTCTATTCATCCAGCCCATCCTTCCTTAGCTTGCCTGCAAGAACGTTGTAGGAGACCGCATCAAAAGCCTTGCTAAAAATCAAGGTACACCACATCCACCAGTTCCTCCCCATCCACAGAGCCAGTCATTTCATCATAGAAGGTGATCAGGTTGGTCACGCATTACTTGACCCTGCTGAATCTATGCTGACTGTTCCTAATCACCTTTTTCTCCTCCAAGTGCTTAGAAGTGGATTCCTGGAGAATCTGCTCCATGGTTTTTCCAGGGACTGAGGTGAACCTGACTGGTCTGTAGTTCCTTGGATCTTCCTTTTCCCCTCTCTTAAATATGGGCACTACATTTGCCCTTTCCAATCATCCGGAACCTCTCCTGATTGCTATGAGTCTTCAAAGATGATGGCCACCAGCTTTGCAATCACATCAGCCAACTCCCCCAGCACCCTCAGATTCATCCAATCTGGCCCCATAGACTTGTACATGTCCAGCTTTGCTAAATAGTCCCTAAACTCTTCTTTCGCCACTGCTGGCTGCTCACCTCCACCCCAAACTCAGTTGCCTGGTGCAGTAGTTTGGGAGCTTACCTTGCCTATGAAGGCCGAGGTGAAAAAAACATTTAGTACTTCAGCCTTTTCTACATCCTGTCACAAGGTTGCCTCCCCCATTCAGTAAGGGATCCACACTTTCTCTGATCTTCCTCTTGTTTTTGACATACCTGTAGAAACTCTTCTTGTTACCCTTCACATCCCTTGCTAGCTGCAACTCCAATTGTGCTTTAGCCTTTCTTACTTCATCCCTGCATGCCCAAGCAATACTCTTATCCTCCCCAGTTGTTTGTCCAAGTCTCCACTTCTTATAAGCTTTCTTTCTGAGGTTTAGTTTACTGACGAATTCCCTGCTAAGCCAAGCTGGTCTTCTGCTATGCTTGCTAGTCTTCCTGCAGTTTTTTAGTAAATAACAGTTTTCTAATAAAAGTTTTCTGTTAAAAAGCTTACTGTTTATCAAAATGTAGATACCTGTCTGTCTTTCAGTTTTAGTTCTGTGTCCACAACGGAGACAGATTGAACATTGTTGAGAAGAAAACCATCGTCAAACTCCGTCCATGTATAATCACCAAAAACAACGTTATGTCGGTTTAGCAGCTTTAACACACTGGCCCTGATATCTTCTCTCTTAGCCGTGCTAGGAAGAGAGGAACAGCATTATTTAAACACCAACTGTTGTGTGTTTAGTACTAAACAAGCTCTAAATACCCTTAAAAAATGTAGAAGGAGCTTTGTACCCAGAAAGAAACTGAAAGTGGAAGTGTGTGTCTCTTTCTTAGCAGGAAAAAAAATGAAATCACCCCCTATTTTGGGAGCAAAATCATTAACCTGTTGGTTCAGGCACATGCAAATAGGTACAAAACCAATTTGAAAGACACATTTCTATCCAGAAGCAGTAGTTAATTTTGAAGAAAATAATGTTTAACAAATACAGCTTTTTCTTTATTCTTTTCCCAGAGCCTAGCCTTAAATTGAAACGGTTGACTGAAAAGGTTGATATATAAGCAGAGCTGTCCAACCACAAGAGGTTGATGAGTGTGCCCCACCCCCAGCTACCACCCAGCTTCTACTTCCTGCATTGCTTCAAGCTGCAGGTGCAGCTGGGGTCTCTGGGCTCCCCTTCCCTGGAGGGAAGTGTGGCACAGCCTGCAGTGCTGGGCAAGCCCACAGCCTGGGGCATCCAAGAAATGCAAGGCACCGTGTCACCATTTTCACATGCACACCTATATTTCTGGAGAAGCTGAGGGCAGACTGGGAAGAAGTACAGCCCAGGCCAGCTCTCCTGTGCTGCTTTCATGTTATGTATAGAATCGTAGAATAATTAGGGTTGGAAGGGACCTCAGGAGGTCATCTAGTGCAATCCCCTGCTCAAAGCAGGACCATCCAACTAGATCATCTCAGCCAAGGCTTTGTCTAGCTGCGTCTTAAAAACCTCCAGGGATGGAGACCCCACCACCTCTCTGGGGAACCTGTTCTAGTGCTTTACTACCCTCCTAGTGAGAGACTTTTTCCCAATAGCTAACTTAAGCCTTCCTTGATGCAACTTGAGACCGTTGCTCCTTGTTGTCATCTGCCACCACTAAGAACAGTCCAGCTCCATTCTCTTTGTAACCCCTCTTCAGGTAGCTGAAGGCTGCTATTAGATCCCCCCTCATCTTCTGCAGACTAAGCAAGCCCAGTTCCCACACCCTAGCCATCTTTTCCCGCTGGACTCTCCAACGTGCCCGCGTCCTTTCCGCTGTGGGGCAGGCCCTGGGCACAGCGCGCCACAAAGGCCCAGGCGCAGGAGCGCGCGCGGCTTCCCCCGTGGCCTCGGGCAGGGCGAGACGGAGGAGGCGCGGCCCAGCCCAGAGCACGTCGAGGCCCGGGGCCCTGCCGCAGCTGCCGCCGGGGCCGGGAGCGTGGGCCCTACATCACCGAGGAGGGGACCCCGCGCTCCGCACGAGTCACCTGCCCGGCCGCTGCAGCACCTCCACGTGGACCCGCGCCGCGTCGCTCAGGCTGGGCAGCGTCTGCCGCAGCTCCCCCGCCGCCTCCTCCATGGCGCTGCGACCCGAACTCCAGCGGGCGCGGAAAGTGACCACCGCAGCGTTTGGAAAACCGCGCGCTAGTGCGTCACCGCCGCGGCCCCGCCCCCTGCCCCGGAAGCGCTCTAGCTAGGCACCGGAAGTGAACAGGGGTGGGACCGCCACTTCCGACGGGGCCTAAGCGGCCGCCGTTGCCCTTTCTTTTTCCCTCCGGTCCTGGGCTGGGGCTGGGTGCCGCCATGGGCAAGAAGCACAAGAAGCATAAGGCGGAGAAGGCGGAATGGCGCTCGGCCGCCGCCCCCGCTTACAGCGGTGAGGGCTGCGCCCCCGCCTGGCCCGGGGGCCCCACTGCCTGCAGCAGCGCCGGGCCCCGGTGCCGCCGGTCCTGGGGGCGGGGGAGGCCGGGGCGGGGCGGGTGCGCCCCGGGAAGTGACTGGGGTACGTTTCCGTTTAGATTACGCGGACAAGCCCCTGGAGAAGCCCCTGAAGCTAGTGCTGAAGGTGGGCGGGAGCGAAGTGACTGAGCTGTCGGGCTCGGGGCACGATTCCAGTTACTACGACGACAGGTCGGACCACGAGCGGGAGCGGCACCGAGAGAAGAAGAAGAAGAAAAAGAAAAAATCGGAGAAGGAGAAAGAGAAGCACCTTGACGATGAGGAGAGAAGGAAAAGAAAGGTGGGGTAATTGGTGCCTGAGGAGCTTGACGACTTTTTTCATCCCTGTGCAGCAGAGCTAAAAAGCATCTGTGCTCTTCAAGCTGAAACTTCTTTTTCTGCCGCACGTGTTGGGCTGAGCTGCATGGCAGAAACATAAACTATTGGTCTGATACCAGATCAGTACTGATATAAAGAAAACTGGCTGTATCATATATCAGCCCGATGGGGCCGATTATTTGGCTGATAAATGCCCATGCTGTGCACAGCTGCAGCGCAACACTCAGGCAGCAAGAAGCACAGCCTACAGCGTGGAGAGCTGCCTCCAGCTGGTAAGTTTGGTGTGGTGGAAGGGGTGTGGGGGAGGGAAGAGGCGTGGGGGGGGAGGGGCAGATAAATGCCTGCTGCAGAGCAGGGGCACACACTGTCTAGGCAGGGCAGAGGTGCAGCTCATGGTGGGGGGAGGCGGCTCCCACCCTGGAGGGCATTGAGAGTGGGGGCGTGTACCCTCAGATCTGTGCAGGCCAGGGTGGGCTGCAGCTGAGGCTGTGTGGGACTTTTCTCCGCAGGGGCTGAGCTTAGAGTGGGCACCGGCGGTGCTAGGAGGATGCTGCATCTACCTCAAATTTCACTGCTGCTTCGCTGATGGGAGCGCAGCGGAGCAATGCCAACACTTGGGATGGGTGCAGCTCTCTCCCAGCACCGCCTGCACCTGCTCCAAGTCCAGTTCCTGCCGAGAAGAGCCCCGTGCAGATCTGGGGGGCACAGCCCCCCCCCCCCCCCCCCAGTGTCCTGGGGTGCAAGCAGCTGCAGCAGTGGCCCTCCGTCCCCACTCCCCTTCCCCCCCGCCCAACTTGGACAGTGCCTGCCCCCTCCCTCGCTATGGGGGGCATTGATCTGCCCCCCACCCATGCCCCTTCCCTCCCCCTGCCCCTTCCACCACACTGGACTTACCAGCTGGAGGCAGCTGTATCAGAAACTGGCTGATCAGCCCCAAAAATCTTTATCAGTGCACCCTAACATAAACCCACATTTTTACTGCCTTTCCACCTTCTCCCCAGCAGTAAGTGAAGCCAGGAAGGCATGGTTTTGTACAATTTTCAACTTATTCTGAAAAAAAAAAATCTTTATAGTATTTGTTCGTTTTTTTTTTTCATGTCAGTCTGGTTTCATAAGAATAAAAGGTAAATTTATTCAACTGATTAACTCTCTTCAGCAGTTGAAATAGAACTAAATTTTTATTAGTAAACAGTCCTTAGTCCTGCAAAAGCTTTTATGCATCAGATTGAAGTGGAGCTAATAAGTGCATAATTTGCTTAACTGCATGACAGAATGTCAGTCCCAATTTGTTGCTGTTGCTTTCATTGTACTTGTAGCAATTTAAATTATCTGCACACTGGGTAAATGCTGAGAATCTATGCTTCTATAAGGTAATTTTGGGCTGGGTAACCGACTGGTGAAAATGAGTGGGTCCTGTCCATTTCAAGATTGGTGTTAGGGGCACAAGGGGCTCCAAGAAGCAAGGTAAGAACTATTAATGAGGTAGGGAGAAGCATGGTTCTGGCTTTTCCTGCAGTTAAGGAGTATTGCTTATACTGTGTTTTGTTAAGTGCATAGATAGCCTTGTTTCAGAGTACAATGGGGTGTCAAAAATCTGGCCCACAGGCCAGGTCAGAAATCTGATGATGTGGCCAGCTGGGGTAACTAATGCTGCTGCTGCTCGCCTATCTACCAAATTTGCAGCCCTCTGGGCAGTCCTGCAAACCAGATGACGCAGCCCTGTGCTCCAGATCTAGCATGTGGGCCAGATTAATTTGACACCCCTGGAGTATGTTCTACAGCTGTGTCCAGAGGAGCGCAGCCGTGCGGTATGTGGTGCTGCAGACATGTCTGCAGTGCCACACGCTGCACATTCAGCTGTTGTCCGTGCTGCAAGGGAGCAGCATGACCAGGGGCGTTGATTCCTGGATATGAAGGACTATGTAATTTCATTCTCAAACTTTTTTTTCTGATAGGCTTGACTGTTTCACCCTTTTGATTCTGTTCTACCAAAGTTGTTCTATAACAGGGGCAGGCAATTATTTTGGGCAGAGGGTCGCTTACTGAGTTTTGGCAAGCCATCAAGGGCTGCATGATAGGCAGCCAGGGCAGATAAATATTAATTTTCTAAATTTTGTAGGGGCCCTGCGGGCCGGATAGAATGGCCTGGCGGGCCGCATCCAGCCCCCCAGGCCACGTTTTGCCCACCCCTGTTCTATAACCACCATCATGACCATTGTCAGAGTGTTTTTTTCTTCTGGGGTGATAACTGGTGTGATTAACATCTATAATTTCATTTTGATTATCTTCAGGACTTAATTTGTGCCTGAACTTGAATTTTTCTGGACAGAAAAATGGTTCAGAAGTTTTGAGAATGAGATAATGCAAAATTAGTTTTCACTATACAAATACTTTTGCAGTATCTCTGTTACTTATCCCCAGGATTAGAAAACTCAACTATTAGGAAAGATAAGTCTCTTGCAGCATCCTAAATTTATTTGTTTTGACTATGCTAAGTTATGATTGTCAAGATTGCTTCATTGGTACTTGCTCTCTAATCCAACATGGTTAAAAAAGATTTATCAATGGTATCTCCTAATGTTGACCAAGATAGTAAGCTGCCGTGAGCGTACACGAGTACTTACAAGAATAATTCCTGTCTAATTCACAATGAGAGGGAGCTCAGGAGAAAATCTGTTGTGTATCCCTACTCTTGCAGAGCATTAATAGATGCTCTTTTGTGGAGATCATGAGTTCCAGAGTGTTCATGACACCATACACTAAATATGCATTGAGCAAGACAGGGCTCCAGACAGCTAGCTTCACCTTTTACTTTCTACATAGTGAATTAGTATAAATGGTTAGGGCTTATTGCACCTCTCAGTTACTGTACCTTAACACCTGGTCTGGAACCCTGTGCCCTTTCTTCAGTCTTTGACTCAGTTCTGGGGGCAGAAATGTAGTTTCCCTGATCCTGTGTCCAGCCCCAAGGGAGTTTCTGTTACTTCTATGACATGCGTGACACAGACTGTCCCCTCTCAGCTTTGCCTCAACTGCTGGCGCTTCAGGTGCCCCCAGGCTGGGGGTGGGGCAGAGGCTGGAAGGGCAGGGTAGGGGTTAGGGTCTTCCAGTTATAGGAGCTGCTTCAGGCTGCACCCTGTTGCTGCCCTGTGCCCCAGGCTTCATCTCCCAATTCCACACTCAAAAGCATGGCCTACTGGAAGAGACCATCTCTAAATTCTAATCCTCATTTACATATCTCTACAGTCCCTCTGGGTTTATTATTTTGTTAGCCTGGTCCTGGGTATGACCATAAACTAAATCTGCTAGAGCAGGGGTGGGCAAAATGCGGCCCATGGGCCGGATGCAGCCTGGCAGGCCATTCTATCCGACCTGTGGGGCCCCTAAAATTTTTTAAAAATTAATATTAATCTGCCCCTGGCTGCCTGTCATGCAGCCTTCGATGGCTTGCCAAAACTCAGTAAGCAGCCCTCCTGAAATAATTGCCCACCCCTGGGCTAAAGGGCCTGGTGGCAACATTGTGAGGCTACTTGTGGTGTGGTAGCTCCTATAAAATACCACAGTGTTGCAGTCTCCAGAGTAGGGCAGTATAGGGTGCCTCAGAACTCTAATCCCCACTGCCTTGTAAGTACTTTTTGGTTGGAGAAAAGCTAAGGGACATCATCCTGATAGAAACGTGCCTTCACTGAGGTGTTAGGCAGTCAGTAGTAGTTCTTATCTATTGCTTTCTGGCAGAAGTTAGTCATTGAGGCACTGAATGTCTGGACTCAATCTCGCCTTTGGATTCTTTCTCAATGGTCCTCTTACGTGTACACCATGGTATGTGGGTCTGTGGTTGTCTAGTACATTGTGTACTTATTTGTACTTATTCTTAATAGGCTTTTTCAGTAGAACCATAGCAGCTAGCATCAAAGCAAGTAGATGAATAAATATGGAAAGGCAAAGTGATTGCAAAAGGGGCACATTAAACCCATAAGTCATTTAAAAAAGAAAGAAAATGAAAGTATGTGTAAGGATGTGGTTTAAACTTACTGACCATTTTATAGTTCAACAGTGAGTTGGGTTTTTCCATAACTTTGGCAAAACTTTCTTCTTTAAATTTCTCATACCAAAATCCAGTTGTTGTACAGGTGACATTTACTTACTCTCACCACATTTTGCATCAATGGCCCCTTACCCGTAATGTTTTCCCCCTGGGAACATTTTCAGTACTGTATATTCAGATGACAGTAAGAGTCACTCAGGAGGACGTGGAACCAAGGCACAGACGCACTGTTGCTAACAGGCATTGACTATTATCTGAACCTCAGGCTGTCCTTTGGAAGCATCTTTTAAATACTTCCTGTCCTTGCCATTTTAGGAAGAAAAGAAGAGAAAAAGGGAGAAGGAGCAGTGTGACACTGAGGGAGAAATGGATGATTTTGATCCTGGGAAAAAAGTAGAAGTTGAGCCTCCTCCAGATCGCCCAGTCAGAGCATGCAGGACTCAGCCAGGTAAGTAGACAAGCACAGATATGAGGATAACATGGAAAATTAAATGACCTAATATGTTTTTTAGAAGTCTTAATAACTGAAAATAAAAATAAGCATTTGTCAGGTAACTAAGGTGTAGAAAGTCAGGTGTGTGAGGAAGCAACAATTCAGCAAATGGAGCAGCAAAATCCGTGTCCTTAAGTTCTTCCCATATCTTCGTCTCCTTCTCTAAGCCCTTCCTGTAGTGCTCAGAACAAGAAACTGCTCTTTGCAGTACACCCAGGACATTCATATTCCCACTGTTTCAGACCAGTGAAAGAACCAGTTCCACAGTAGAGGGAGCAGCTGTGGAGTAATGCTTTGCCATAAGTGCATTCTTTTATAAAGTGTTAAGATTCAGCTTGAGTACCTTACACATTTGATCATATCTATGGCAGTATGTCATAAGTGGTGGGGGGAGAGAGATGCAGGCCCCAAAGTTTTGACTTTGAAAAACCTATGGTCTTTCAGATGCCAACGGGCAATCAGTATATGTTTGTGTAATGTGTGCTTATCCTTTCTAATTTACTGACTCCTTTCCCTGGAAACACTGATCAGTGTTATGCCATTATTTTAAAAAATGCTTAATTTTTTTTAAATTCAGTTGAATCCTTTGATAACAAGGATGTTTCTGAGCAAAATAAACTTATTACCTAGGATTTCGTCACCTTTGTTTGGGGTTTTTCCCTTTAAAAGATATCTGAGTAAATGTCTAGCGTAGAGTTTTCATATAGATCCAAATATCTGCCTTTATTTTAGCCTTGCTTGCAACAGTGTTTTTTCTGGTTAGTAAGCATCAATCCAAGCTTGATGAGTTTTCATGCTACGATTGCATACTGACCTGGGGAGATGTTGGAATTGACTGTTGGTGTAGTTTATAATTCTAGGGATAATTCAGGGTTTCTGGTCTCTTGAGCTGTGTGTTCCTCTCTGTAGAGAGGGACCTTCAAAGCCTGGCAAATTTAAGAGAGTAAAAAGTGTGTCACTTAAGCTGTTCTTTCACCTGTTTGTAGAAGCAGATCATCAGGCATCTATTTGTCTTCTCTATTTCGGTTGGGGAAGGGAATCTCTCTCCATTTTCCTGGTGAGGAATGGACGTTAGGCTGTTTCTTGTTTTATTTCTTGCAACTTCGGTCTAAGCTGCGTGCAGTAGGCTCTTTTTCAACCTGAGACTTGTCTGACAGATATGAAAGGCTGAGTGCTTTTTTCTTCCCAGATTATCAGTTGTTGCAGCTGTTACACAGATGCTGCTGCATAGCTTGGGTGTAAGTGGCTTAAATGTTTGCATTTGCCCAGATTTCTAAATAACAAAGTAACAAGCCTTATTGAGGTAAAAACCACTAGATTTGTACTGAGCACATCTCATTAAGTTGAGCTTTAAAGTGCTTGTGCCTATTGCATGGTTCAGTTGCCAGACTCCATTTCCCAGCAGCCCCTGCCTGCACGGCTACTAGCTGGTCTCCTTGGAGACTCTGGGAGTGGGGGCTGTGACAGTGTGGAGCTGCAGAACCAGGGCTGTGCCTCAGCTCGGCCAGGCTCTGTGGTGTTACAGCTCCCCGCTTTCATAGCCCTATGCTCCCAGGATCTCCATGAAGACCAGCTGAGAGCCACACAGGCAGGATGCGTGGCTGGGTGGGTAGCTGCTCTGGGGCTGGGGCTGGGATCTCGCAGCAGTGACAGCACAAGGCCCGAGCCAGGGCAGAGCCACGATCCACTTACTTCACACCCCTGTCCACAGAACCCATCCTCATCACAGGGGTGTGCAAGGAGCAGATCGCAGCTCAGCCCTGGCCCCATGCCTGGCTCCATCTGCCTGTCTCACTTCCAGCCACAGCCCCATCCCAACCGCTTAGCCGCACACCCTTCCCCCAGCGGTGGGTGCAGGGCAGATTGGCCAGGGTGCCTGAGCAGCAGGGCTGGGTCTGGTGATGGCAGCCAGAAGAAGCTGCTGCTGCAGGGGCTTCTGGAAAATGGAGTCCACCAGGCCTACTCCTGGTTTAAATGGTTGCCTGGGTTCCCCACAGGCATCTTAGGTGGCTTACAATATATTATATCTGTGCACTGTTGTTGAATTGCATACTGCTACCTTAATTCACTTCATAGATTTATGTATGTAGTAATTAAAGGAGGTATAACTAGGCTATCAGCAAACATGCAGCTATGCATTTTTTCCTTAAAAAAAAAAATTTAACCAGTTCCCAAAGTCAGAAAAATCAATGTAAAAGTGTTCATAAATGTTGCATTAATGTTGCACTGACAGAATGCAGAAATCAACATACAAATAGTAAAACAATGGAACAAACTGCATACTTCATTTGATTTTGCATGAATGAACTGGATAAGCATTTGTTTGGGTGATTTAGAATACAGCCTCCTGCATTTGTACAGCAGGTTAAACTAGGTGACCCTTGAAGATCCTGGCACAGTCAGGTTTCACATATGAAACCTTTTTTTCCTTTGTGAATAGGTGACTTTAATATATTATTCTGTTGATTGCCACAAAATATGCAGCTTATATGTGATGTCTTATTTCAGCATTGTTGTTGATACTGAAAATTATTCAGTATCATTTTTAAAAAATCGAATCGCTAAGGAAATAAAAGGTGAAAGAATAGTTGCAACAGATTTATTGTATGTGTTTCTGCTGCCTTTGAAATCAAGGCAGCCTATTTGCCTCTGAAGTGGGTTTGGGCTCTTAGGTTATATATGGAATGCTACTTTAGCGATGAAAACAGTGTGTGTAAGAATCTATGATTCTAAAGTTAAATGTTTTGAATGGATTGCATTTTACAAATACTTTTTACTCTACTCAGCTGAAAATGAGAGCACACCAATCCAACAATTACTAGAGCATTTTCTTCGACAACTGCAAAGGTATGTCTGCACGTTATACACACAGCTCTTTTAACAGTAACAGCTAATATAAAACCTTTTGTTTGGTTTCCAGTTTGGGGGTGAATCCTGATCACCTGCTATTGCTACCCTCTTGTTGTTACTGGTAGTAGAGGTTATTGAAATTCTTTGCATTTAGAAAGGAAGGGACTTAAGTTTTTATTAACATTTTTCAGTACTAATTGTTTCATTTTGCTGTAGGGCATGTCTGAAAATTAATGGTGACTTATTGTAGCAATTGGAAGCTAGCAATAAGCCTCAATGTTTTATAAAATACAACAGCTGCAGTCAGATCGTATCCGATTTAAATAAAAAGCACAAAATTGTTCAGTGGATAATATGCTAGCTTTGGGATACTTTTCATATTAAAAGTTTTTTTTTTTCCTTGTAGAATGTCAACTCAATGCAGTCTGCTCCCAAAAAATTATGAACAGAACCTATTTTTCTTCATAATAAAATCATAAACTAAATGTGAGTTTAATTTATGAGCAGTTGGGAACACCATATAAATTAACTATTGCAATAGAGCCTAATCAACAAGAGAACATAGTAATGTTCAGATGAGCACGGCCATGCAGTATGTGGTACCACAGACACATCTGCGATGCCACATACTGCATGTTCAGTTGTTCTCCATGCTGCAAGGGAGCAGTGTGGAGGTTTTTTCTGACCCCTGGGTAGCCAGGGGTCAAAAAACCCACAGTGGGGGGGAAAAAAAGCTGAGTGGTGCATACATGGGCAGTGTACGCCACTCAGAAGCGGAGCTGGGCCACTTAGAGCTGCACTTTGGCTGCTGGACAGGCTCCATGCAGCAGAATTGCTGCTGCTGCTGCTGCAGCCCCAGGAGGCCCCCAGAACCCCAGATAAGGCTGCGGGGGCCAGCCTAATGCTGGCCCCCGCCTTCCCTGCCACCCCCAGGGTAACTTGATGCATGCCAGAGGGCATGTGGCACAGGCATTCCCCAGGGACAGCTAGCAGTGATGCAGGGTGCATCACTGCTAGTTGCTCCCAGGGAACCAAACATCCACACCATGTGTGGGTGTAACCATAAAGGTTAATTCTGCATGCCCATTGAGTATCTTCAATTTTCACTCACCATTCCTTGGTTCCGTAATCAATTTGAAGCATAATTTAAACATAGAATGTGCACAAGAAGAATGTGCATATATGGAGAAGAATTTAAACACTTTTCTCCTACTGGAAGCAGGAGAGTTCTGTCTGTAAATGAGAAAATGATTTGCTGCAAGGAAGAGTTACCATAAACATTGGGTTTTTTTCCCTTCCATTTTTAGGAAAGATCCTCATGGGTTTTTTGCTTTTCCAGTCACGGATGCAATTGCTCCTGGATATTCCATGATAATAAAGCATCCCATGGATTTTGGCACTATGAAGGAAAAAATTGCGGGAAATGAATACAAATCTGTTACCGAATTCAAGGTGAATTGATAAAGATCTGGTCACTTCTAAGCTTTTTTCAACAGGAACTGTAATTTCTAATTAAAGTAATTCACGTAAGATAACATTTTAATATAAAAAATTCAGCACTACATTTTGTGTATAGTAGTAGGTTTTTACTTTGTGATCTGTGTGTATCAGATGCCTGTTCTAATACAAATGCTAAAGTTATGGCAGAAACCAGGAATGTGTTTTACTGGTAAAAAAGGGATGGAAGAGACCTCAGGAGGTGATCAAGTTCAATACCCTGCTAAAGGCAGAGTTATCTAGTGTTATAAGGATATGAATACTCACAGTAACAGTATTACAAGGAATTAAATTTTCCTAGGGAGGTCTAGATGATATTTTTAAATATGCACTCCATCACTGCTGAATATCCGATTCTTCTGGAAGCAGTTTGGCTTGTGTTAGATGATGAAGCTGGCCTGTGACATAAATGAAATGTGCTCTGAGTGGAAATTTCAAATAAGTTTTAAATAGGAAGCTGCTGTCAGCTTCTCCATAACTCTCTAGCAATTACTGCATTACAGATGATAAAGAGTTATTCTAACTGTAGTTTGTATTGTCTTCTAGTATAGTTAGTGCTTCATTTTTAAGTGATTGGCTTTCCCAACTGAAATTGCTTGCTAGCAAAAATGTTGGACTGATTTATTGGTAGTCTCTTTAATGGATTTGGACAAATTCTCTGATGCTCCCACCGGGTATATTTTGGTTTTAGTTGTAGTCTAGCACAGAAACTTCTATTGTGGTAAGCTGTTCATTTTACCTTCATTGTGTTGTGGGTTGATGCATCTTGGAAGCTTGGCAGAGATAGTGGGTTGCTCTTAGTGGTTCTGTTCTTTTTTTGTTTTTTTGAGAGTTGCAGCAAGATGAGCAAACAGTATTTTTCTTTATCAAGGGTACTTTCTAGGATGGTTAACAGTGGTCCTATCTTGTCTCCCTTCTTCACTGCAAATATAATGCCATTATGGGAGCTAGGAAGGAAGGGGGGGCTTCAGAGAGTCCAGTGTACATCCACCTTTTCTTTTTTTTTCTCTTCCAACACTACTGCTCTATTGGAACAACCTGGTCCAGGGGGTCCAACCTACCGCCCTCAGACCAGATCTGGCCCACAGAAATTTTAACAACACTTGCAAATGGCACCAAAAATGATAATCATTCCTACTGTTAATGAGTTTGCCTGCACTTGGCAAAGAGATTGACTTTTTTTCTTTCAGGTGTGGGTCTTGCCACGTTTGTTCACACCTTTGTCACCTAAGATTAGATTACTGTAGTATTTTCTGTGAGGCTGTCCTTTTAATAAATCAAGAAATTTGTAGTGGGTGCAAAATGTGATCCCCACCCCCATGCACTCTTTATTATGTAGGTAGAAAGCAGGTTATAATGGGATTCCATAATGAGTACTGTGTAGTGTTTTACTTTAAGAAGAATTTAAGGATGCTTGTTTTGACTTGTATATCAAGTCCCATTCACAAGATTGCCTTTTCCCTCCTGATATGATTTCAGTTGTGATTACCTGAGGCATTAGACATAAGTGAGTTACTGTGTAAGAGAACAGTCCATAATAATCACTTGCTGCCTTTGGAAGTTAGAAGCTTTCAGCAATTTTTGCTTCTGAAGAAGGGTACTTACTCCAAAGGTAGTCTAGGGGGTGACTTTTGTCCACTTAGCTGGGCAACTCTTCAGAAGAAGCCACTTGCCAGGTAGTCTGATGGCTCACTTCAGTTGCCTTCCTCCACAGAACCCAGCAGTTTTGTATTCCTCCTTGTTATCCTGTATTTGGCTTATATGAAGCCAGAGGCAACCTAGTTGCGACTCCCAGTTGTAACTGTATACCTCTTCTCCCTTCGCATTAGACTGATGGTGTTTTCCTAAATGCCACCGTAACAGCATGTTCCTGATCCCTGTTTTGAACTAGGAAATTAAGGGGAAAATTAGATTTTTACTTATTTAAAGAGTTAATTTTTAACATGCAGTCTGCTCAAGAACTTGGGGACAAATTTTTTTTAAACACCTTTTTGAAGATGCAGAATGAGTTTCTTAAAAATCCCATTAGGTTCTTAAGTGCCAAACTCTACTTGGAATAAGGCACAGACTCGATTTGCAAATCTCACTAATATGTATTTCTGCTTCTTAGGAAATCTGATCTCTAGTCTATAAGCTTGAAAGATCTTTATTTTCAAAAAGGCACATAAATATCTGTGTGTACAACCGTGTCTTCAGAGGGGATATATATGTGCACAGATGTCCAAGAAATAATTTTGCAGTGACCCTACCTGTGTGCACAGAATAATTCAAACCTAAGTGAACAGGTGGCCTTTAAAATGTTGGTAGGTGCCTTCCCCAGCCAGTGCTGTAAGGCACCAGTTGAACATGTCAATCTCTGTCTAGCTGAAAAAAAGCCAAATGGCTTTTGTGTTTTGTGCTTGCATTGTTTTTTACTTTCAACATTTTGAAATCAGTGCAGCTATTTCAAGTCTACAGAGAGGAATTTTTAAATTTTTCATTTTGTGATAAAATCTTATGATAAATCTCATTAAATTTATGAAAATCTTATGATTGTATGCTAAAACTGCTAATAATACTTAACATTTTATTATTGCAAGGCAAGACAAATCAGTATTGTTTTTTCAATGTGATGGGGAAAAAAATGTACTCTTAAAGTTTTCCTAGCTTGCTTCCCAGGTAGCTAGTAGTAGAAAAGCCAAGTTGCAAGTATTATTTGGAACTGATACATTTTAAAAGGGGGCAAGAAAATAAAAAGGAGGAGGGGGAAATGAGCTGTCTTCTTTTTTTTTACGTATAGAGGAACCCTGAAATATTATTTCAGTATATTTAGAAGTTCTTTCCCACCTTTTCTTTTTCAATTTGTTTGGTAATGTTTTTATTGAAGCAGCTGTATAGTTGGGAGAGAGATTAGACAAGATTTCAGGCACAACACACCCTTCCTTAGTCTGGGAAAGACATGGATACAGCCTAAGTACTAAGTAGAACTGTTACTTTTGTTAAGTACCTCTAAAGAGTGGTCCGTTAAAAAGTAAACCTGTAGAAAGCAAAGTTTTATCTGAAGAACTTAAGAGAGTGAGTAAAGAATTAATTAAATAAATAAACCACATTACATATAAATTAATAAAGCAATTCAAAAGGGAAGAAGGCCATTATTACCAGTGGTCTTCCTGAATCTTCAGGTGGTCCTCAGGATCTTAAAAATTGTTTATCCTCTTTTTCTAATGCTAAGTTAACTGTGGGAACAGATGCTGAGGAAAATAAAATATTTAAGAGTTAATTGCACTGTTTTCTCAGTCCTTCATTTAAGATAAAAAAGCTGACAGCAGAGATCTGTGACTACTGTACTTCACTATTGAGTCCTGCAAGATCAGGGGGAACTAGACTGATGTTCCAACTGTTCCTAAGGTTAAAAAAAAAAACCTAACAAGAAAAAAGTGTGTGTAATAACTAAATGAAAGATAACATTTTGGGATTTCACATCATAAGGAAGGGAAAAGGCTCAGCACTTGCTAGTTACTTTTTTAGCTTTTGGCTGACATTTATATAATACCGATGAACCTTCTGTGATGCTGAGCATCTTTAATACACCACGTGGATTTCTTGACAGTATGTTCTTTTTATGGTACTGAAGGGGTTTTGAAGTTTCAGCAACTGTTGTTTTGTATTTTTCAGGCAGATTTTAAGCTGATGTGTGATAATGCAATGACGTACAACAGACCAGATACTGTGTACTACAAGCTAGCAAAGAAGATACTGCACACAGGCTTTAAGATGATGAGCAAAGTAAGAGACCTATTAACAAACCAGAAAATATTTTTGATGAACTTTTAAAAGGAATGTAATCAGTCACAGTGATAAACACTTCATCCATCAGTCATTAATGATAGGAGTGTCCACTACTGCTGCTGTATTTAAGGGCTTGTCATTTGTATTAAAAAAACCCTTTCAGGGCCTCATTTTGCACTATTGAAGTCAGTGGGAGGTATACCACTGATTTTAATCCACATATAAGCAGGATTTGAGTCTCTATAACCCAAATACAAAAATTTGTTTCGGGCTGAAACTTTGTTTACAAGGTCTCACCCCATTGACAAATTTTATTTGCATTGTTGATTTTAAATGGGCTTAGCTCTTTTATGAAGGCTTGAGGGATCTTTTCTACACTTACTACTCCAGAACAGCTGTTAGTCTCCAAGGTTGAACTACTGTCTATAGGTTACTTTTCATCTGTGTTTCAGTTTTATTATGGTAAGTCACAATGTAAAGTAAGTGGCTGTATCTGCTTGCCTTTTTTTGTTTCTTGTTAGTCGGACTGCCGAAGTTCTGGTGCCATGCTATCATGACCAAATCATGTTGCATCACCATTAGAAGTTAGACATTAGGAACCAAATGAGGCCATGGCCATTCCCATCCCATCCCATTATCATAGCATCTTGGCTATGAGGGAAAGGTAAAGTCCCTGCCACTCTGTCCTTTCTGATTCTAGGAACGGCTGTTAGCTTTGAAGCGCAGCATGTCGTTTATGCAGGACATGGATTTTTCTCAGCAGGCAGCTCTTTTGGGTGATGAAGACACAGCAGTTGAGGAACCTGTCCCTGAAGTCGTTCCTGTACAAGTAGAGACTACCAAGAAATCCAAAAAGCCAAGTAAAGAAGTTATTAGGTAAAGGTCTTAATGGAAATATGTACTGCTTTGTGGCAGCTATTGTACTTCCAGTGCAACAGGCCAGGCTGGGTAAGATGGAACTTTCTGATACTTTGCCAATTATTAAAGGGTTTGCTATCAAGATCAAAATTCAGTTTCAAACTTTGGTGAGTCCAAATTCATAAGGAGCCACATGGAGTCATTTCCAGCCAACATGACTTGACTGATGAATGTATCATTTCATCTTAAATACTACTTTAAAACAGATAATAATTTTGATGATTGTTTTAAGTCCCTTTTGCTTACAAGTGTCTGTCACTTTTATCATCACATTTCTTTAGAGGCAGTGACATAACAGAAATAGTTCCTTTGAGTAATGCCAAACCTAATGGGAAATTCTTAGGAACTTGTTCTTTTAAAAATGATTGTGGAACTTCCTAACAAAATCTAAATAGGATTTCACAAAAAAGTCCTGAACTAGGAAATACTATTTTAAACTGAGGGTTTGTGTCTTAGTACAGAGACAATGTTAGTTGACATGACAGATGTTGTTGCTTCTTAACTGGATCTGACTGAATTTTTAAATAATATAAATTGCTGCAATGCTACTGTTTTTAGGAATATATAAAGCAGTCTCATACATGGTTTTATCCTCTTAGATTTCTTAATAATGAACTTTCTTCTGGACAGTTTACTGAAACATTCTTATTTTATAAAGCAGTTTAGGGATAATAAAAGACAAGAGAGCTAGCCAACATATTTTGTGAGGTTTTTTTGAGACTGCCTTTATATTTATGAGGGTCTTTTCCCTTTGCAAAAAAAAAATAAAAAATTGGCTATACATGGAAAGGTGTAAAACTTGTGCTAGCAATGAACAAAATAAGCACTAAAAAGTGAGTGTTTTCATTAGTGGTGTGCTTGTTATAGTAATCTTTAGTTATTTATAATTATTGTTAACAATAAATATAAAGTTTACAGTGAAATGTGATTCTTTTCTTCCCCCACGCCAGTCTATATACTCCATCTTATATTTCTTTTAAAAGCCATATAAATCTGCCATAGAGATTTTTTTTGAACATTGACAACTCCAGTAATACTTGTTAGTGGCTAACAGAAGAATCAGGAAATTGTTACATGTGTATTATATAACAATGCAGAAGAGGTATTGGTCTGAAAATAGGATTTCTAATGTTTGATTTTTAGCATCAACTGTACCTATCCTAGTAAGATAATATTATACAGAAACAGATGATAAAATCCTGATTTATATGTCCTTTGTTGATGGAATTCAGACTAATAAACTGAAAGTAGGGTTTTGATGATGGGAATAGAAGAAACTCAGCATAACTTCCTTAGAAAATAATGAGGCGCTATATTTAGATTTGTACAGTGCCCAGCACAATGGGGCCCCTGTTCTGATTTAATTTAAAAATCGCATCTATTGCTATAGTATCCAAGCAGCTCACCATCTCTTAGTTTGCTTATCTCACAATCTCTTAATTTGCTTATCTTTGCAGTATGGGATACCTGTAGCAGAGCAGAGAATTTAGTTTATCAATTTTCAAGCTAACATGCTTCCCATCAATTTTTTTTAGGCAGTACTATAATGTAACCTCAGCCATGAATAATTTAACTCCTAATTCTGTATAGGACATCAAATTCCTAGAGGTCTAATTGGTATGGTGTGCACATTTTTCAGAGCTTGGAATAAAAATATAATTTCCTTAGGCTTCCTTACCCAAACTTTTCTGTACTTACTGACTTGCACCTGATATATCACAAAGGTTTTGATCTCATATTATTGAAGAACTTCCATAATGAGAACAGGATCAGGTCTTAAAGGTGTATGTTTCTGCTTGCCATAATTCATGCTTTCTAAATTAACTGAGGTGCACAGACTTCTTCATACTGAAGTCATTTTTGGAAATGTATAACTTGCTGAGCAAGATTTTTCAATGAGCACCATCAACTTCATAAATTTTCAGTTTCCTAGAGTGCATTAGGGAGACCAAAGTTTACTGATTTCAAGCTATTAATGGGTTAAAATATTTTAAACCCCACAGGATATTTTGCTCCAATAAATGAGCCTGTGATCTGTTGTAGTTCTGTAAATGTGTAAATGGCAAAAATTGCAAAAGTGCCACAAGATCTAAAATTGGGATGTTGGGCCACTAGGCTGTACTGATTATAACTTGCATGCTGAATGACTAGAAGAGAGGAGAACAGATTGGTATAAGAAAGTTTAATTTGCAGTGCCTTACACATCACCACCTAGGAATTTGGCTCATGCCTGACAGCTTCACAGTTGATTTATAGCTTTTTAGACTCAAATTCATCCTGTTGAAATATATATAATATACAGACGTCACAAACTTCCAATATGTTTGCATCTTCCTACAAACCATTTCCTCATTATAGTTTTTTTTCGTCTTCATAGTCTGCGATTATATGTACTTGGTTTATGTATTGTAGTTAAAAGGATCAACTTAAGGATAAATACCAAATGTTGTGACTGCCATCAGAAACAAAAGTGCATGGTTGATGTTTATGAATATGATTCTCTTACTAAGATCAAGACCCTAAGACGACCCAGAAGGGCCTAAGAAGACCTGGAAGGGGTCTTCTGGGTCAGTGAGTCCAGTTCCCTGTTGTTGCACATCCTTTTTTGCACTGATTCAAAATTTGGTCTTCCTGCTTCTCTTGATAGGTTTAGAACAGGTGTGACCAGCCTGTGATATGTGTTGCACAGGGAACCTGTGTGCATGTGGCATCCAGGAGATCAGGGAAGGGACAGGCAGATAAGACAGGAAGCAGAAAGCAAAGCAGCAAACCAGACAGGGAGCACAAGGCAGGAAGCAGAAAGAACAGTTGATCAGAAAGGGGATCAGAGTGGCACTCAGGGAGGGTACAGAACTAATTTGCAGCATGTCTGCCAAAGAGGCTGGCCCCCACTAGTTTAGAACCTCACTGCTTTGATTTGATAGTTAGAAACTTTCTTCTACTATCAAGCCTAAATTTATTTGTACTTAGTTTATAACCATTTGTTCTTGTGAAAAAATCACCCTTTATTTTAAATAACATTTTTCCTCCCTAGTACATCCAGTCATATTGGTCCTCAGCCTTTGTTTTCATGTCATCTGACAAAGTAAGCTGTTGCTTATGAAAGTTTATGCCTTTCTGAATTAGTGTATAAGGCAGTACTCTGCTCTGCCCTCTGTCAGTCTTTGTTTTGTTAGGCTAAACAAGATTAGCCTGCTCTGATTAGATAGGAACTCCATTGCCCTGTTTGTCTTGATAGCCCTTCACTGCACCTGATCCAATTTCAATTTGGTTTTTTGAATATGGGTGACTAAGAGTTGTGCACACTTTTCCACATGAGGTCACACCATTGTCTTGTATAATTGCATTAAGATTTCATGATCTCTGCTGGAAATATGTCATCTTTTTTTACTGTAGTATAAACATGGCTAAAGTTAAAAACAAACAAACAAAAAAACTTTGGTTTAAATTCTAAATCAATAACAATGAATCAACACTATGGTCAGGCCTTTTATCATACCTAAGATTTTCAGTGTGTAAACTCAAATACATTAGGAAGAAAAGAGTCTAAAGTTTATATTATTTACAGCATGCAGTATTTACTATTAGCTTGACTAGTGGCGCTGACTCTGTTTGTATTTGAAACATTTGTACTCTTTTTAGTTGCATATTTGAACCAGAAGGAAATGCATGCAGTCTGACAGACAGCACAGCTGAAGAACATGTCCTGGCCTTGGTGGAGCATGCAGCAGATGAAGCTCGTGACAGGATCAACAGATACCTACCAAATAGCAAGGTCTCCTTCATGGCTAAGTCTGTTATTCTGTATGGTGCCTGGCTGTTTGTCACTTCCTAGGAAATAAGTTTTCTTGATATGTTTTTTGGGGGTTTTTTTACACTTTCTCAGTTACACTTTCTCAGAGTTAGTGACATCCTTGGAGGTGAACACTAAGACTGAGAATCATGTAAGTCCTGTTGAATCCATTTTCTGAGGGCTTAAGTGGACTGTAAGTGGCCTATGGGTCTTGTGATTAGACCTCTGCAGAATTCTCTCAGATAACTTAAATACCACTTTATTATTTTACATTTGGGCTAGATGCAGTGGAGCCTCCTACATTAAGGTGACTAATATAGCAGTAAGATGATCTTCTCCCTGCCCTATTAAACACAGTTTATAATCTTGAGAAAACTGGGATCTATTTAGCACTGGTATTTGGGGGAATGATTAGGAATTCTATCTTTCTCTTTGAAGTTTACATTTATTTTTTTCTAGTGTTCTTTGTGGGAGATTGGGATATCTTTCCTCCTTAACACTTTAATTCACTAGTTACTGTACCACCTAGTACGTAAAATGTATTCTTGTCTGAACACAGACTACAGAGATTCTCTAATTATCAACAAGCCAGCCTTCTTTTCCTGGCTGTACTGGAGTGCACTGTGCACTAACAACATGCTTAAGCTTGGATCCAGATACTGTCTCCACACATCTGGTTCCAGGCTTTTCTCAGGGTAGGAGGGTTCAGTGACAATATTGATGTCTGGCATAACGTTACGGTAGTTGTAGACCACATCATTATCAACTGCTTTGTCCATAGGGTTTCCTCCATGCTGCTACTTGGGCCAGGGTAAATGCTGAGGTACGTTTGTGATTTTATGATGTTGGCCACCTGCCACTTGTGGTGTGGTTGGTGTGAAAAGCGGCTTTTCTGCATGGGGTTCCACCCAAAGTTCTGGTGCAAGATGCGTGGTTGTGGGAATCCTAGAGACTTCTGTAGAGTTCAGGATACCTGCGTGCCCCATTTGTTGTCCCAGTGTGCATTTGTTGCACTGTTGCAGAAGGATTTGCTGAAGAACTTGGATGTTGGAATAGCAGAGTAGTTTAATAACATTAGCTTCTTAACTTCCTGCACTTTTATTTCCCTAGAAGCCAGCATGGTAAAGTGACAAGAGTTAAAGGAAACTATGATAGGAAACAAGGTTTCATTTAAATGGTGGAAGTCAAATCCATATGTACAAAATAAAAGGGCACAGACTTGCAAAACAAATACAAAACTGCAATGAGATAAGCTTAAAAAATTTGAAGAGAAACTTGTTAGAGACCAAACTTAACAGTAAAAATTTCTTCAAGTACATTCCCATAGAAAGCCTACCAGAGAGTCAGTTTGGCTGTTGGATGATCAGAGTGTAAAAGCGCTAAAAGATAAGGCCGTTGCCAAGAAGCTCAATGAGGTCTTTCCACCAGTCTTTACTATGGAAAATAATAGGGAGATTCCCTCACCAGAGTTATTCCTCCCTGGGAACAAGTCAAGAGAACTGGCCCAAATTGAGGTATCAGTAACAAATTTTAGAGGTGATTGGTAAACTAAGGGAGCCAGGAAAGTGAGTCAGGCCAGTGAGTCTAACTTCTGTTCTTGGCACACTGAGAAAAAATTAAGGGGAAAAAAAGGGGGTTTTCAGCAACAGGATTTGCTGAGGAAAATCAGCGTGGCTTTTCTAAAGGGAAGTCTTATACTCATCAGCCTATTAGAGTTCTTCAAGAGTTTCAACCAAAATGTAGATCAGGATGATCCAGTTGATGCATCTGTACTTCCAAAAAGCCTTTTGACAGGCTCCTAGGGTCTGAAATTTGCTTATGGGTAGAAAAAAAGAGTGGGTATACATGATCAGTTTTCAGAATGAAGAGAAGTTAACTGTGGGATCACCCAGAGACAAGTGTTGGGACTGGTGTTGTTTAATATATTCATATATCACCTGAACAGTGAGGTGAATAGCCAGGTGTCCAAGTTTGCTGATGGCACTTAATTATTCAGAGTGGTAAAGACTCTGTGGCCTGTGAAGGTCTTCAGAAGGCTCTTGTAAAAATTGAATTCAATGTTAATAAGTGCAAAGTGATGCACACTGGGGGAAAAATAATCCAAAATAAACATATACAATGTTGGGCTCTACATTAAGTCTGGTAACACAGGAAAGGGATTGTGGAATCATGGACAATTTGCTAAAAATGTCACCTCAGTCTCTGACAGCAAGTAAAAAAGGCAAACAAAATGTTAGGCATTAAGAAGGGTGCATCCACACCTTAAATATTGTATGCAGTTTTTTCCCTCACACTTCAAAAAGAATATAGAGAAGGGCAGCAAGGGTGATCAAGGATATAAAGGACTCCCATATGATGAAGGACTAAATAGCCTAGGACTTTTAGGTTACAAAAGAAGTGTTTAAATGATAGAGGCTTATAAAATATTAAATGGTACAGAGAAGATGGTCTCACAAAATACTACAACTAGGGAACACAAAATGAAACTATTAAGCTTCAAATTAAGCTATTTTAGTTTAGAGGAAGTTATTTTTTGCACAGCATGTAATTTACTTGTAGAACTCATTGCCACAATATATGGAGACTGAAGCTTAACCTGCTTCAAAAGGCAAATAGAAAATTCTTGGCGTAAAGGTCCACCAGTAGGTACTGAACATGGTAGATAGGGGTGCAGCCTCAAAATCTGAATTTCCTAAACCTCTAAATGGTGAAATCTGAGGTGAGAAGAGCAAAGGGTAGAAGATTCTGTCCATATCATGTCATTTTCACCTTCCCCATCAGTATTCACACTGCCATTGGGTGAGATGAGCCTTTTTGAGTGAGACGGTGACAGTGTGCCTAGGCCAGGGGTGAGCAAAATATGGCCCGCCAACTGACTGGATCCAGCCCACAGGCAGGCACCTACTAATTGATTGTGTCTGGTCCCTGGCTGCACCCACAGCACTCTGCATGGGGTCAGCCTCCCACACCCGCTACTTGCTGCCTGGGGTGGTGCAGCAGGGGCAGGAGGAGGTGGAGCTGCTGGAGGTGGAGGGAGCCGAGCAGTACCTGGGCACCTGCAACCGCACCAGGAGCAACTGCGCCAGGAAGCTGTACACTGACTGGGGCTGTGGCATCGGTGGGCAGGAGCACGGCTGCCTCGGGCAGAGGTGGGCAGGGCTCAGCTCCATGTGGACCACTGTGGGACAAGTGCAGACCGGATGGGGTGGGGGGTGCAGACTGCAGTTATACTGACACCATACTGCCTAAGCAAATTCTGCTGCATGTGCCCCCCGCCCTCCCACCCCCAGCTGACTCCCATGATCTAGTGTGTGGACAGTGCCCCCCCCCACACATGCACACCCCGCTGCCCACACAATATACAAGTGTAAGGCTTTATTTTGAGCTATTATGCAATTGCCTCTATACACTACTCAAAAATACATACATTGGAGCAAAAAATATTTTTTTGAAATAAAGTTAAAGTATGTTATAGTAGATGTTTGGTTTTTAGTATATAATTTGTTTTTTATCTAAAATTTGTTAAAATGATATCTTCTGAAAGATTTTGTGTGCAACCCTTGACAGCTCACCAAAACTTATTAACTGGTCTATCAGCTGAAATAAATTGTCCACCTCTGGCCTAGGCCCACCAGGAACTACAGCTCCCCCCCTGCCTCCCACTCCTCATCTAGAGGGAGGCCACTAAATCTACAACAATTAAGACAGGACACTGAGCTAGATGGGCCCATAGTTTCATACAGTAAATGGCTTTTATTATGTTGTCCTGTCAGCTGTGGACACGAGTGGAAAATAAGAGGGCCAGGTGATTATGAGCAAAACCTAGGGCCCTTATTGAATGTTCTTGCTGTTTTGAGTAACTAGAAGTGGGTTCAGGTAACTGAGGCTTTTCTGGAAACTGCATCAAGTGAAATCCATATTAAGCAGCTCCTTCAAGGAGCAGCCAATCGATGACCTCTCTGAAGAATGTAACCAGTTTAGGGGAGAAGATGGAGAAAGTTGCTTCCTATATAAAACTTTTAATGACCATGCTTAAATACAGTGAGGCAGTCCAATATATGCTGAATGTCACATCCATGTAAATTCTCCTTTACATTAATCACCCATTCTGTTTTTATTTTGTGTAATGTGTAATTTATTAAGCTATTTATCAATATTCATGTCATCTGTGGCATTCTTTTTATGCAGTTACCAAGTCCTTTGAAGAATTAATGTGATATGTAAAGAGGTAATAGCATGTTACAAGCAAATAGAATGAGAGAACACCCGTCCCTCAGATACGAGACAGAAGGAGTATCTTGACCTTTTGACTCAAATCATACTTTAGTGAGTCATCAGTATGTGGTTGTAGCTCTACAAGCCTATATTTTTTTTTTTCTATCTTCTTCCTTAGGTTGTATTTTTGACGGTCAGATATGTATCCTCAAAGCAGACTTGATTTTTAACTTCTCCCCCTGCAAGATTCTGATACTGCAGCCATCAAAATAGTTAAACATGTTGCTATTTCATTTAATGGAAGAATAATTGAAATTACATGTTTATTGGGGTTAGATTTAATGAACTAACTAATCTTTCCATCATTAAATTGCCATGGTTCTCTATAGGTTCATTCAGTGATCAGTAAGATACAAGGGGACAGGGTAGAACAAGACTTAAAAACTGGAATTTGGAACCAGGTGTGAAAAATGTGGGATGGGAATTGTGGCTCCACCTGTTGCAACCCAGAACAACCTTGCCTTGGTAGTCTGGATGCATACTTCTCCCTCATCTGTTAACAATGTACTGGTTTCATTGGGATAAAAACTTTTCTACCCTTGAACTTGAAGGAATGAGAATGTGTGAATTTAATTTGTTGAGAATTAGAACAAATGAGGCTGCAGGGAAGGATGAATCTGGAATTTCTTGTTTAGGAGATAAGTTAAAACTTTCATTTAAGAAAAATAAAGCATCAGTTGCAAAACAAAGATCTTTGTTATAAAGTATTCCATCTTCGAAGTTTCTTTACAGCCAGGACCTCAATCTTTTTTTTAAGAGGAGCATAGCAGTTCAGTATAGGTGATGTCAGATCCAGGGAATAATTTTCAGTGATGTCTGTGTAAAGTAGTATCCCAGCTCTTAAATTTGGACTATTTTGAACTAAAACTGTGAGTATAGCACTCATTTATGTTCCTTTTGTCTATGTGTTTCTATTTATAGATTGGTTATCTGAAAAAGAATGGAGATGGAAGTTTACTGTTCAGTGTAGTCAATCCATCAGACCCAGAAGCAGAAGGTAAATGTTTTTTGTTGTTGTTGTTTTTTTTAAGGATTTGTTTCTAGGGATGAGCATGATTTTGGAGGGGGAAGGGTAGGACTTTTTTAGTGGATATTCAGAAATTAGCTTTAGATTTAATATTTTGAAAACTTCATCTTGATTGGATTGTACAAACGAATTGAATACGAACTGAAAAAAAACTAATTCATTATCCCGTATCTGTGTTACAGTTTATATAATATAAAAGAAAAAATATTCTGCTTTCTTAATTCTGCTGCTACTTTACCCAGTACAACCTGTGCTCAGGTTTCTTTCTCCTCTTGTAACAATTCATAGTTTCATCTCAACTACTGTCAAGCCATGTGATAAAATCAGAGCATGGAACTGACTTAAAAGTCTGGTCAGCACTAAAAACATTTTATCAACATTGTGATGTCAGTTAGGAGTGCATTTTTTTTAACCAATTATACTTGTTTGTTCGAAGGCTTAGTGTATCAAAATGGTTAACTTGACATAATTTAGGCTGGCTGGGGGAAACAACAGAAGCTATACTGGGGTAAGCATTCTTATAATGATGAAGTATTTGATCTGTACTTTTCTGAAGTATAAAAACTTGAAGCTAGCCTTGCTGTCACAGCTTTCATGTTATCTGCTCATTAACTAGCTAGCAGGATGTTTTATTAAGATGAGTCTATTTAGTTAAAAAAATTACTTATGGTTAGGAGATATGAAATAACTAAATGTCAGTCTGAAAAATGGAGAGGACATGCTGTGTCTGAACCTCATGGCTGAAATCTTTTAAAACTGTTTACTTTTATTCAATGTTATGACATTTGTTCTGTTGATAAGACAGAAGCAGATAATACCCAAATATTTATCATTGAAAAGATTTATACTAAGATGTATTTGAAAAGATCATTCAATGTATGCTAATTTTTTTTAATTTAATTTATTAAAGAGGAAGAGACTCACCCAGTGGATCTGAGTTCTTTGTCAAGCAAATTATTACCTGGCTTTACTACACTAGGCTTTAAAGATGAACGAAGAAACAAAGGTAAAATTTTAGAGGTAGTATAGTTTTAACTTGAACTTAATTAACCTATTGATCAAACTGAAGATCTAGTGTTGGATTACATCTGCCTCCAAGTTGCTAGTATGCTTAGCTATCTTTAAACACTATTTGAATTTTCAACTGAATGCAAATGTCATTTATCAAAGCAAAAAAAGTAAATGTAATGAAAAAGCAGTATTAGAAGCTTGTTCATCTAATTATGGTTCACTTTAATGTGGTATATGCAGTAAAAGTCTTTATTTTTTTTAAAGCAAATGTTCAATAGAGAGAAGTGATTTTAAGGTCTAAAAATAGCTATGAATGGCCAGGGGTAGAAACAGGTGTTTCACGTCCCTGCTTCTGGAAAAAAAAAATTAACTTATCTAGACAAGTTGTTAGATCCATGCTAATTTTCCATCATATTTTTTTCTTAATTTTAGTCACGTTTCTTACAAGTGCTAGTACAGCACTTTCGATGCAGAATAATTCTATTTTTCATGACCTGAAATCAGATGAAATGGAATTGCTATATTCAGCGTATGGAGATGAAACTGGAATACAGTGTGCTTTAAGGTAAGCATGTCCTTAATGGGGATGTTTAAACAAGAGGACCTTTTTCTTGTGGAAAAGAG
The DNA here is from genome assembly GCF_030867095.1 of Alligator mississippiensis. NCBI lineage: Eukaryota > Metazoa > Chordata > Crocodylia > Alligatoridae > Alligator > Alligator mississippiensis. Next base: position 80,297,369 of record NC_081828.1, on the reverse strand, counting down.
GTTTTGTTATTTTTTCCTTCTCAACACTAATTTTGAAAATCAGCTTTTAGAGCAACTTACTAAAACAACTTTAAGAACCTGAGGGAAGATGGAGTAGAGGGCAAAGCATAGAACTGGGGGCTAAGAATTCAGGATTTCTCATAATCACTCTGGTCCTGATTTGGTGCATAACTTAAAATCAGCTCTCTGTACGAATTTTCAAACTGAAGGTATCATTTATCTGCATCATATGGCTGTTAGGAGACTCGTGTCCTAAGGGTTAATTTCACTGTAACAATTTGATATGGCAAAAGTTTTTAAAATTGAAAGTAGTGTTTTCTTAAATTCTAGAACAGGATGCTTTGGAGGGTCAAACTGACAAGCAATCACGTTAATAAAAGAAGTTGATTGAAAAAGAATGAGCTGTAGGAATTAAAGAACAAGCCTCTGAAGTTCACTAACACTGTACAAAAAGCTTGGTAAATCCTGTGCCTCTGGGGAAATGTTTCTTGTTCCCAAGATCAACTGCAAAAATATCTGAAGATGGTATAAACAAAGATACGCATGTTATCCTTGACAGCATGTTTGATCTTGTAAAGTAACAGTAAAAGTAAAAGTCATTAAACTTCACTGTTCTTTTTTTTCCCCGATACGAGAGAAGTGTTGAAAAGCAGATGTCAGTAATATTTTGTAACAGATCTCTGGCCACGGTGAAGCCAGGCAGCCCTGCCTAGTTCAGGCTCAGCTGCAGCCCTTCCTTTGAATCCCTTGAAGGGTATAAAAGGGAGGCTGCCTGTAGGCTCTGCGTGAGCCCAAGCCTGTGTCGATCCCCACTGGGCCTCTCTGGGGTCCTCTGTCACAGTCTTGCACCCCCATGCTAGTAGGCCCTCTTAGCCTGTCTGTACCTCTGCTGGGCACCTGTCACCTTAAGGGCTGCTTGCATGGCTCCATACCTCTCTTACACCACTCCCCAAGCCTCACAGGTGTTCTTTCTTTCTGATGCTATTTATTTATGTACTCACCCCCCTTGGGTCTTTGGACCCCCCTGGTCCCTTCCTGAACTCCCGGACCCCTGGTCCTGCACACTGCCCCTTCTCTGGGCTTGTGGGCTTTCTGGCCTGGCTCAGCTTTTCCCTGGGCACATGGACCCTCTGTGGGTTCAAAATAAAACAAAGGCCACTTGCCTCTAAAACCCTACCTTCATCTGCCCAGGCAACCTTCCACTGTTCCCAGCCCTGCAGAGTTGTTTATATAAACTCCAGTCCCTTGTGGAGCCCTGCTGCCAGGATCTCCTCACCCCATGCCTGCCAGGGAGAGAGTGCCTGACTGGCTTAGACTCTGGGCTTGTGTAGTTCTAACCTGAGCCCTCTTTCGGGCAAGTGAATCTCTCATTAGCTCCCTGTGCCACCTGCAAGCTGCTTCACAGGCTGCTAGATCCCTTAAAAGAGCAGGCACGCCCCAGTGCCATGCTACTTTATTAGTCAGTTTTGTGTGTTTCTTTAATGAAGCCAGATATAACAGTTGAGATTCTGCTTGCTGGTTGGAGAACTTTTTAGATTTATTGATGCTGTTATAGTTGATAAAGAATCTTAATATGCTGTGTGTGTTGGAAGCTGGTGGTGGAAATAACTTCTTTTGGTTAACTGTAATTCTTTACAAAAGCCACAAACTATTTAGTACTTTATTTAACAAGTTTTAGATAAAAATACAATCCACAGTAATTGTGAAAATTTAGAAAGAAATCACAGTTGGATGTTATAAAAGTAAGTGAAACATTTTGAATATAATTGTTCTTTTTGAAAAAGCATGAGGAAATGAATGTGAAGGAAACTGAAGAGTCAAAAGAATAATTTTGGAAACTAATCAGATGAGAAATGTGTATTAGGAGAGGATTTAGTCAGTGTGGTTGTTTTACGTTTCTGTGTTGCTCGTGTCTCTCACTCTTGTAGCCTGCAGGAATTTGTGAAAGACTCTGGAAGTTATAGTAAGAAAATAGTGGATGATCTTTTGGATCAGATTACTGGTGGGGATCATTCCAAAACCATTTATCAACTAAAACAGGTGAGTATCTGTAATACAAAAATTCGGCTAATAAAATGGGTTAATCAGTGTAAGGATGTTGTTCTCATTGTTTCAGCCCTTTCCATTTTAAGTTTCATTACAAAACTTCTGATTTGCCTCAAGCACTTCTATGTAAATGCCAAATATTTGTAGAAAGGCAATTTAAGAGTGTTAAGACTATTAGAGCATAGTGGAAGAAAGTACAATCCAGCCTTTAATTCTGCCAGTTCTACTAAGTAATATGAAACCCCTAAAATGGAAACTTTCAACACTTTCAGGTGCTCCATTTTGCAAAGATTCTTTCCATGCATGTAACATTGTTGCATGATTGTTACTTCCCTGAAATGAGCAAACAGAAGACCAAAGAATTACAAAATGTTGTTTCCTGTTTTTATCTGCACTGCAAAAAGTAAAATAAAATAAAAAATCCAGCCCACTTAGTTCCCTTCCAAGCATTTCTCTATAGATATATTTCCCTTTGGAACATTTTGTCCTTAATGTGCAAGCAAGTTTCTAGAACAGCGGTTCCCAAACTGTGGGTCACAACCCCAAATGGGGTCACAGAGACGGCAGATGGATTCATGAGAAATAAAATCACTTTAATCCATGGGTAGGCAAAATATGGCCTGTGGGTTAGATATGGCCCACCAGGGAAGTTCATTCGGCCTGCCAGCACCCACCAACTAATTATACCCCACCCAGCCCACATGCTTCATTCCCACCCTCGTGCATGGATGGGCCTGTCCAAGCCAGCAGGCAGCTTCTGGGCAGGGCTGCTGCTGCTACTGCTGCAGCCACTGGGGTACCTACTTGGCTTCCCCTGCATCCTGCTCGCTCCAGGCACCAGGTAGGGAAGTAGCAGGCAGAGCCATCCCTAGGGTACAGCAAATCAGGGAGACTGCCCTGGGCCCCACATGTGGGGGAGAAGGGGGGGCACAGGTGGAGCAGCCATGGCCCCTCCTGTGGGGCCCTCCTGGAGCTGGCAGCTCAGCCCTGTGCTGTGGAAGAAGCATGGAAACTTCTTCCTGCCCCTTCCCCCCGCTTTGCAGGGGTACCACAGCCCTGCACAGTGTTAAGGGGGCCCCACACAGGTTGACTTGACCCAGGCCCTGCACTCCCTAGGGTTGGCTCTGACAGCAGGGATGGGTGGGGGGGAGCTGCAGCTGGGCAGGGGCTAGGAGCAAGGGGCTGGTGGCAGCTCCAAGCCTGCACACAGGGGGCAGCGGGACAGTGGAGCTTGGGTGAGCAGGATGTGGGTGTGAGAATGCAGAACTCGCACCACCAGTGGCAGCAGCAGAAGCAAGTGGTGGGCACTCAGCGTCTTCGCAGCCCACGCAGGTGCTGCCGCCCAGCAGCGTGCAGCCCTGGCCAGCTCTGCATGTGGCAGCAAGGAGCGCAGCCAAGCTCGTCTGCCTCTATTGCACGGGACTCCACACAGCACACGTGCAGCTCCCAGCACTTGTGCACTGTCGGTGGAAGCCCTGTGCAATGGAGCAAGCTGCGTTCATCGCCCCCTGCCGTGCAAGTCCTGGGACTATACTGGTAGTGGAGGGGAGCCCTGCTTCCTGGCAGAGTCCTAGGACTTGCACAGCAGGGAAGGCAGCTGGATCCATCATGCAAGGCTTCCCGCAGGACTTCCCCCGGTGGCACATGAGTGCTGGGAGCTGCACATATGATGTGTGGAGCCCCACATGATAGAGGAGGACTGGCCTGGCTGTGGTCCTCACCACCATGCGCAGTGCTGCCAGAGATGCACACCACCAGGCAGCAGCGCCTGCACAGGCCACAAACACCCTGAGCATTCACTGCCTGCTGCTGCTGCTGTCGCCAGTTGCAGGGGCTGTGCACTATGGGGAGGAGTATGTGGGGGGGACCCTGCACACCCTGCCCCCACAACCAATATACACCCCCCCCAACATACCCTATTGGCCCGCGCCACCATGGCTGTCAAGGTGAGGCATGATAGCTGCAGTGGCGTAGAATTGTGCCCTGTGCTGCTGCCAGGTGGGCAGGGGGTACCTCACCTTGGCAACCACAGCAATGGGGTGCTCCCTCCCATGCTGGGTCCTGCCTGCTGGGCCCTGGGGGCAGTGCTGCAGAGTGGAGAGCTGCCCACTGTGGGCTCTGGGTGCCCCCTGCCTGCCTGGCAGCTCTGTTCTAGAAATCTGTCTTGATCTTTCCTTCACTACTGCCCCAGGCACACGGACCGAGGTTGGGTGAGTTTCCTGTTTTTAATGCATTAACGTTTGAATTCCACATCCAAACAACTTGGAAAATCTGGAGGAATGCTGTAGATGTGAAGGGGCAGAACAATGTTGGTTTGGGCAAAAATCGGAAAGGGGAAGTGATGTACGCAGGGAAACTGGAATGAGGGAAGCAGCAGGTGAGAGTAGGCTGATGGACTGCACCTTGTAGCCTTACTTTATTTCTATCTGAAAAGGCCTCTGATTCTCTTCATAATGAGAGAACATTTATATTTATTTTTCCCCCCCAAGCCTCTTTCACATCCCAAAATGTCTGGTTTCACGCTTACTTACACTTATTTACAGAGGCTTCTTGCATATTTGGGGGGTGACTAACTGAGTCTGTAAATTCCTAGACTTCCTTGTGATGTACAGAGATTCTTCTCTAGATCTTTTCAAATATCCACAACTACAATGGTAAATAACCTTTTCTGGGTCTTTTGCCAGACAGCCAAGTGTAGTGTCTCCTAATAACTTACTGTGAAGTGTTAGTTTGAGTGTGTGCACCACAATCTCCTTAAGAGGGAGAAAGTGCAAAAGGTCATGAGGTTTCATATGAAAAACAGTGGCTTCTGATATGGTCTGCTTGAAGTTAAGCCCACAGAACTGAGTTCTTTATACAAAGAAACTTTTTTTGATACAAGCCTTCAAAAGTTCTTTTGAGTTGTCTACTTGTACATCAAGCTTAAATCCTGCTGCAAATGAGTGTTCAGCAATTCTAATTCCAGATGTCAGTGACCTATTTACATTATAACCTGGTTCAGCTATAATGTTGACAGAGGATATAGGTTTTAGTACCACTGAGTATCTTTCACAATTTACATTTTGGTATATTGTAGTTGTCATGGAATATTAAAAAAGTGATCAAAAGCCAGAAGCTGATGTACAGTTGGCTAAAATGTAAGTTTGAATAGTGTATGAATGAGAGAAACAGTATACAAGTCAAGCTTCTATTTAAAATAAAAAAATATAATTCTAAAACACACAGATGCTGTGGTGTAGCTGCTTTGAGCCTTCTGGATAGAGCAGGATATACATGGTGATGGTGGTAGTGATAAATTAGATTTGTGAGAGATGTTAATTAAAACTATTTTACCAATTTTTTGTGTGAAAGGTTTGCGAGTACTTAATAGTATACAAAAATGCACTATCTACGCTAACTTAAAATTATTAATTTTGTACATTGCAGAGGAGAAACATTCCAGTTAAACCGCCAGATGACATTAAAGTAAGTTGTAGTAACAGCATTTTACCTGCATCTCTGTTTTTAAAAAAAGCACAGTGGGAACTCAGCAAAGTAGCCTCTGACAAAGAGAAGAAGTTAATGGAACACTCCATATTTTTGTATATAAAATATTAATAGGGCTGTGGGAATGTATTTTATGAGGCTATTCCACTCCAGGCAGGCATTATAGTATATCTGCCCTCTAATTGTGTGTGCGCAGTCGCATGTCCATGTACATTGTGGCCTAATAAAGCAAATTGTAAATGTACCAATCAGAGATCTAAAAATGGTGGAGTATTATATGGAGCCCAAGCCTTGAACTTGTTGATTTAAATGAACTGATGAGTTCTTTAAGAAGTTAGCTGTTTTGTATAACATGCTAACACCTAGAATGTGATTTGATACTTCAGGTTCTACCAGTTCTCATCAAGGAAGAACATAAACTGCGCAATACCTGCCCAGACTCCTCCAAACAGATCCTGGTAAGACTACTGTGTTTTCTTGCTGCTTGTTAGATGGATAGAAAGGATGGGTGTGGAGTACTGTGTACGATTCTAGTTCCACATGCTTTTGTGAATGTTGAGGATTAGTGGATTGAAATCTGATATCTACATTGCATTTTAAGTATTTCAAAATAAGAAAACAAGATCTCTTAGTGTATGAGAATTCTGATAACTGACTTAAACTTAGTCTTATCTTTCTGTTTCATCTTTACCTGAACTCAGTTTTATGACATCTGTCATTGCTATAGAAAGGAATTCAATAAAACACCCAAGTTTACATCACACTGGGTGTGTCTACATGTGCAGATACTGTGGGGTGGAGTACTCTAGAGTAAATTACTCTAGAGTAAACCCACCCTGGGCAGACATCTACACGTGCAGGGATTTGAGAGAAGATTTGCTGCTCCTGGCAGCAGTCTTCTCCCGTCCCCTGTGGCCCTGCACTGACCTCCTTTAGCAGCTAGGGGAAGCTCTAGGCTTCCCCTGAGTACTTGCCCAGGGACTAGCAGGGAGTACAGGACCAGGAGACAGCTGTCTCCTGACAGGGACTGGGAGATTGCTCTCTGTCCCCGGGAGCTGCCTGCTGCCTGGTGAGCTCCAGTGGCAGAACCTGGGTAGGGACAGTGTTCTCCTGCCCCAGCAGCAGGGAGCTCCTGGCCCTGGCTCCCCATTTGGGGGCAGAGCACTTGGCAAGAGCTACAGGGGAGGGGCAGGTCCTAGTCCCCTGCCCCGATCTGCCAGTGGGGCAGCTAGCAGTGAGCCCTCAGTTGGGCAGGGATTCCAACGTGTTGGAGCAAACTAGATTAATCAGTTAATTAAATCTGCTGAAGCATGGCAATTACCTTGTTCCAGCAGCCTCCTGCATTTCGTGCATCCTGTTCAACGAGCTTTAGATAAAGTGCCCCCACTGCCCTTTTGAAGTGTGGGGATGCTGATACATGAGATGATCCAGGTGCTTTAATTAGAGCTGCTCTAAAGCATTCTCCCCCTCCCCTGGACCACGTGTGTAAACACTCGGAAGTACTAAATTTAATGCGCGTTACCAAAAGTGCATTAATTAATATGTAGGTGCACCCACCTTGTTTTTGAAAGGCAGAATAAAGAAAAAATGGTTTTTCCAGCATTATAGCTGTAGAGAGCAGGGACAAAGCCTAATCTTCAGCTTGCTCACCTTCCCTTTCCTGTTTAACTAAAATCTTAGCTGCTGCTGAAGAATGGTCTCCAGGGGTGGACCTGTGATCTTAAAAACAGCTAAAGGTCTGTGAAATAGGAGAAGAGGCCAGAAGCCTTAGCAGGCAGCAATATTACTCTAAGAAAGATTTGCTTGATTGGTGGAATGACTATTAAAAAGGTGAGATGATTGTTAAAATGTGTGAAGTGACAAAACTAGGTCATTAACAAGTAATTGACCCCCTCAGCTGCCTGCCTAGTAATACCAGAGCTGCTGCACTGTGCAGCAGGAATCAGAGCTGGGTGATTCTATCTAGGGCTTAATATATACACCACAATTTAGAGGAATTGCTGATTTTGAAGGGGAAGAAGTGTGTGCTGTATGTGATAAAATACGATGTTTCTGAACTGGAAGCAGTAGAGTAAGGGTGGCCAACTTGTGGCATAGGCAGCCTCTTTATTTTATAGGTCGATCAGGGAGGGATAGACAGCGTTGGGACATGGCAAGGAAGAGAAATCAGGGTAGCAGATCTCACAGGGAATGCAGAGGAAGGGAGCAGAAAGAAGAACAGCAGTTCAGACAGAGTACAAAGCAGATAGGTCAAGACGGGGAGGATAGTGGCTATTGGGGAGGATCTGGGGTTAATTTGTGTCACATTTGCCTAAAAGGTTGGCCCCCCCCACTTCAACAGAGCTGTGTTCATGCAATACTATGCTTGGACTGATTAATCTGCCCTCCATAACACCACAATAATGGTAGCTTGCAGTAACCAAGACCAGAGTGGGCCTAGCACTGTATAGCATTTGGAACGGTCTCCCAGATTTTGGTACTAAAAAAGTGGTCATTTGAGCAAGTGCTATTATAACTTGTTAGATCTACAAATATAATGATGAAGTGTTTGCCCATCTTCAAATATTGCATGCCTTGATCCATGCAGGGGGATGAAATATGTCCTTTCAGAGCTTTCTAGATACTGAATTAAAGCTACACATTTCATACTTCAGCATCGTCACATGGGAAGTAGAAGGGGTTACTACGTAGGGAGACCAGCCTGCCCTCCTCTTTCCCTGCTGTTCTATGGCACTGCAACAGAGGAAAGGAAATGAGATGGTGATTGTAGCTACCCCTTTGGGTATGAGGCAGGCATGCTAATAGAAGCAGGATGTGGTCAGTTCCAAGTACCGCTGTCTGGCAAGTTCAAGCTCATATCACATTATTTTAGAGTGTGGATATATGCAAGAAATAACCTTCAAGAACTACAGTTACTTTGATAAATACCCACTAATTCTGTCTCCAGTTCATCCTTCTTTTTCTTCCTCTTCATTTTATAATGAATCAGGTTGGGGAATCAGTTGGAGACCATAATACTTCTGTTTTGGACTTTTTATCTATGAAGCCATATTCAGATGTGTCCCTTGATATTTCCATGTTAAGTTCATTGGGTAAGTGATGATTAAATACTCTTGCCAATTCAGCTGTGTAGAATAATATAGCTCTAGTAGTTAAGTGGAGTAACTTCTAGATTTACTAAAGAGGTGCTTGAGTAATACCAAACATTTTCATGATCCATGTAGATAGCACACAGCACAGGAAAAATGCTTCACCCAACCTCAGTTTGTCTTCCCTTTGCATAGGCATGCCTTCATTCTATAATAACATAATTATTTGGGGGGGGCTCTTATTCTGTTCTGTAAACCAAAGTAGTCATAACAGATTTGAAGTTTTAATTTCTTACACGTTCCTGCAGATTTATGCCTGGGTCTGAACCCAGAGCTGCAGCTTCCAAAAGTCACCTTAAAAAAATTAAATGAATGTATTTGCATACCACCAGAGCAATAGATATAACACAGTTGAAGGCCACCCATCTCAAGAACTTGCCTGTCAAGGCCTGAAAGTATAAAAGACTTGAGTTTCAAATATTGTTTGGTCGTGAGTCAAGTATATTAAGAACTTCATCCTGACTTTCTCTCTGTGCTAGAGAAATATACATCTGCCCAGTGTATGGTTTTGCTGACTGTGAACATTTGAAGTGTTGGGAAAGAATAACTAGAGTTTCTTCAAACACATTGCTGCCTAATTTAAACATGATTATTAAGTCCTATGTATGTTTCCTCTTGCTAAAAGTCATGAAAATAGGATGGGAATGGATAGACATCCTGGGTCGCTGTGTACTTTTACTGCAGATGCAATATGTCACCTTCCTTTTGTAAACTTGCCTAAGTGCTTTTGAAGATAGAGCCGGGTTTTCTTGTCCCTACTACTCCTGTTGAATGTGTTCAAAAACAGAACTGACTGTTTCAGGATCTGATTGCCCTAATAGTCAGGAATCTCTTCCGAATTCTCAGCTTCAGTTTATTCAGCTCCAGCTAGAGTATTCAAAGTATCAGCTCATATTTCTCCTGGAAGTGGAGTTCCTTTTTCCTGTTTATTGTGTAATGTGGGAATCTCTTTGAGAACCTCATATAAGAGTAAAACATCTGTTTCTGCATATATTAAACTAGTTGAAAGTAGGCTTGGTTTCTTTAGCTTTATTGTAAAATTAGGGTTTGTTTGTTTGTTTGTTTGTTTGTTTGTTTGTTTGTTTGTTTGTTTGTTTGGAGTTTTTTTGCAAGGGGGGGGGATTAAGAAAAGAACCATATACAGTAAAAGCTCTGTTATCTGGCATCCCCCGGGAATGGAGGATGCCGGTTAATCAGATATTCCGGTTAATCAAGTGTACACCATCTGGTGCACTCCCCGGCATCAGCGTGCCAGGGGACAGGGAAGGGAGACCTGTGCAGGCTGCTTTGCTCCGCACAGGTTGCTTTGCCCTGGGCCGTGGGCCGAAGAAGTGGCGAGAACTCTGCTCGCAGCAGTGGTGAAACCTGGAAGTGGTACTTCCAGTTTCGCTTTTGCTGTGTCCCTTGGATGCCAGTTAATAGAGTTTTCCAGCTAATAAAGTGCCAGTTAACACCTCTTTTGCTGTAGCCATATTCCAGTTAATAGTTTTGGGCCCACTGATTTGGGAAGTGTGGGACTGAAAAGAATCAAAGAGGTCACCTAATTCATATCCTTCTTCCTTGGAGAAGATGAAGTGTAGTTAGACCATCCCCAAACTATATTAGTCTGTACTCTAGCCCTTCAGTTACCGTGCTTTCACATCCTCCCTAGATGGTCTGTTTCAGTGCTTTAAAATCCTTATTGTTAAAAGAGAGGTTTTTCTAATCTACATTTTTATTGCTGCAAATTCAGCTGATTACTTACTGTTCAGCCCTGGCTAGACGCTGAGTAAAATTGATCCCCATCCTCTTTATTACAGTTATTTTAAATCTGTGATGACATCTGTCATGTCCTCCCTTACCACTGGTTTTCTAACCAAATACAGTTCTTTCCTTGTGTGTCCTTGTTTTTTCAACATGTTATCAGTTATGTCCACTTTAAGAAAGGAATCTGGTGCATCTTTGTTTGCTTATCTGTGCGCTCTGATTATTGGCTTCATCCACACTTAATAGCCGTTGATCTTGGTTATTTGTGGTTCCTAGGGAAAGTGAAGAAGGAGCTTGATCATGATGATAATCATTTACATTTGGATGAAACAACGAAGTTGTTGCAGGACCTTCATGAAGCGCAGACTGACAGAGTGGGATCCAGGCCTTCATCTAATCTCAGTTCCCTCTCCAACACCTCTGAAAGAGATCAGCATCATCTCGGTAAGCTGGAGTGTCTCAGAATTTGTAACATCACAATTCAGAGCGATATGACCTACTTTACGGGTAAAAGGACAGGGAGGGAATATTCCAATAATAAAAATGCCTGTTTGAAGATGATTTGGCTGAAACATACTATGCACTGAGTGTAACCATTTCTAATTCTTAAAAGCCCATGATGTTCTTTTCAAATAAGTCCTTCAGCTATGTCAGGTATTAGTCCAAAGGAAATCCACTCTTGCTTGAAGATTATAACAACCTCCTTAGTTAATCTGAAATCAGCAGAAGGTCCAGGGATAAGATGGAACCAAATGGCAACATGAAATTTTGATCGTTTTGTGCCACGCTTAAGAAGCAAGAAACTTCCTTTGGATACTTTTGATTAAAATTGGTAAATAATGGAAATTTAGGGTAGTAGAAAGGGGTAGATTTTTCAAGAGAACCTAAGATATTAAGGAGCCTTAGTAGTGACTAAAGAACTGGAAGCCATGTCTTGACTATGACTTGTTTGAACATGGTGCTGCCAGATACAGCATGGTGCACTATCTATATGTGTCTATTAGTTAATAGTCTTTGGGGGCATTTTTACACATGCGAGTGCCACAGCACTTCAAATAGTGTCCTACGCTGCATCACTTCCAGTTATATAAACAGCGAAATGCGCATCAGCTCTGAGAAAATGGCAGCAGCATGCTTTTGAACTAAAACACGTAAAAGGTGTTTTAATTCAAACATGCACTGCCACCACTTTCTGCATGCTGATGCGCATTTCGCCACTTGCCCTGCACTGTGTGTAGTAGTGTAATTCACATCAGCTTGCGTGCAGAGCAAACTCAGTTAATCGAGTCTGCTCCGAAGCGGCAGATCTCCGGCGTATCTCAGGACAAAAAGGTACGTGTATAAATGCCCTATTGCTCTGGGGGCAGGCTCGCCACTGATGTTGCATAGGGAGCCTGAAAAGCAGCACAACATTTCTAAGGGTGCTGCTGCTGGATACAGTAAGTTTGCAGGCTGGTTGCAGCCTAGGTCTCATTGAAAATCCAATGTATAAGTCACCTGCAGTAGGAGGAATGGGAAGAAAGCTAGATTGAATACCAGTGCTTTTTGTCTTTGGAACCTCTCTCCTAGATGTTTCCTTTTATTAAATGGTCACTTTTCAACTTCTGCAGGAAGCCCTTCTCATCTGAGTGTAGGGGAACAGCAAGATATGGTTCATGACCCCTATGAATTTCTTCAGTCTCCAGAACCTGCAAATGCCACTACGAGTTAATCTGATGTGTACAATATTTATTTTTTTTCTTTTGGTGGTTTAACTTTATAAAAAAGTTTTTGTCATATGGCAGAAACCTCGATTCTGTCCTCTTTTTTTATGAGGATTGCTGTATAATAATATTCTGTGCACTTGTAAAATTTGCCTACCTTTTATATCATGTTGTCAGCCATGCACCATATTCAGACTTTTTGTTTTGTTTTGTTTTTTAATGTAGTGGCGTATGATGAATATGAAATAGAAAAGAACCACAGATTATTTAAGAAATGTGTTTTATAAAAACATGCTTATCATTTTTCTAGCATCATACTGGCAGTCATGAATTTCTAATCAGATGGGTACAGTCCTGTTTAGTTCCAAGGACAAAGAACATTCTCCAGGAGGAATATTTATTTTTCCAGCAAGACACAACTTGCCAGATTGTGATCATTTTCACATTGTCTACATTTTCCTGTGTTGTTAAAATCTTATTTCTTAATACTCTAAAAACTTTTCATTTGGAAGCAAAAGGACTTTGGTTGCAATAATAGACTGTTCATTACAGGAATACTGCCCTGCAACTGAAGAACTTTTTTATTTTGTGGTCCCTTGTATCTTTTAATATTAAGGGGTCCAAATACCCAGACTTTTTAACATAATGTATATTTACATGAATGAAAGTATACTGGACAAGCAAGTGTACTTTAAATTAAAAATGAAGTTTTTGTAATTCAACACTGACATGACAGAGTTTTTTACCATTGATATTATGTGTAAGCTGGATGAATGTTATGTATTTGCAATATTTTGTAAATATTAACTTAATAAAAATCATACAAAAATATTCTTTTTTTTAAGCTGTTGATGTTTTACTATTACCAAGAGGGAGCATGTTTGCTTATTTGTACTGAGCCTGAAATAGCAGAAATAGTTGGTCTGTATTTCTCTGATGCTACAAAATGCACATAGTAGTATAATGAAACGTGTAATCTGTTGTTTTGTTTCCAGGGTAACCTGCTTTTACCCCCACTCAGTCTGTCCATGTGCATTCTTCCAAGTGGCAGGTCCTGCATAGCCCTTCCCTAAGTGGAAGTATGTCCACTCTATATATAAATGTTTTAGTTATACCACCTTTAGTGTCTTATATAAACCTTAACATTTCCCCCTGAAGTCTAGCTAGGACCCATTTAGCAGCTGGAGGCAGGACACTTTCCTGCCTCCAGCAGCTGCTTTTTCTGCTGCTTTTTCTGCAGTCCCTGTCTCTTACTCCCAGCTTCAGGGTAAGACTTTGGACAGTTTTCAATGTCTTTGTTCAAGGGCTCATCATTTGTATGTCCTCTCCCTTGAGTTGCCAACTAGTTTCTTAATGTGATGTGAGTAAACCTTAAAAGGAATTGGTTCCTCTATTGTTTTGAAGTGTTGGTGACTGGGGTTAACAAAGGCCACTGTCTTGCATGTGTAAAAACCCTTAGCATGGAGTTCTTGCTCTACATCCATGTAGCAGACATTGTGGCAATAGTCAAAATGAGAAGTGTTGATAAGAAATAATACAGGCATCTCCCATGTGTTTTTATATCTAGAAACTCCTAATGTAGCGGAAAGGTCCTATTTAAGAATCTAAATGCTGCCTTGCAGTGATTTTGTGTAGTGCCAGTGTTTTACAGCTCTGAGGCTAACAGCACCATATTTTTTAAAGTACACTTGGCCCCAAATATAATACGCACCATATTTTTGAAGGCTAGAAAGAAGAGGGAGAGATTTTTCTAGAGTTATGGCTACATAGAGCAGGGACAGAACCTAATCTGTTCAGTAGCTTCAACCAAAACAAAAGCAAGGCTATATTTAGGTTGAAAACCAAACATATTTCTACCTCCTGTTTCTTCTTTCTTAATTTTTTTAAGCATATCATGTATGTGATGATTAAGTAAGCCTTTACCATCCCACAAGTGGATAAGAACTGTTTGCTGGGGTTTTTTAATATACTTGTCAATATGTTCTTTGTGTGTGTATCTATATATTAGCTATCTATTCAGGTCCATTGCTGAGAACTGAATAGGGCTGGAAAAGGGCTACAAAATAGCAATTCTACAAGTAGAAAAAGAACCTTGGCTTACTAATAAATGTGCAAAATTGCATAACCATAACTTTTCTGACTGGTAAAACCTGAGTATTTCAGCCAAATGAGGTATCCTAATTTTGGTACTGTTGGAAGGATGTTATATCTGTGATAGAGGCAAGGATTTCTGTAGGTGATATCTTTCATTGAACCAGCTACATGGAATAAAATTAGGCTTTCAAATGCAAAGCATTCTTCTTTAGGTCATCAGCAGTATCCCAGTTTTTAATGACGCCCTTACCTTCATCACTAAAACATCTATCCAGAATTTATTCTTCCTGAACACAGGTGCACATGCATAAGCCAGCCAATGGACTGATCTTTCTTTCCTGTTTTGAAGGAGTTTTATAAAACAGGGTTGAAGATGTTATATGGAAAAAACTAATTATCTGTCTTTCTGATCTGCCAGAAGGCCTTTGAACCTTGGACTACTCCTAACACTAAATAAAATTCATGCTGCAAGCAAATAAACCATTTATACAGGGTGCATTTTGCTTGCTTTGTGCTTTTGTTTTTCTTTCCCTTTTGGTTTGTTTACAAAATAAATATTTTCTTCTTGGGCACAAGGAATTCTCAAACACTGAATTATAATAGTGTAAATTGCTGCATGGGAAGTGATGGTACTCTTTCAAAGAAAAACAGAATTCAGATCAAGAACTGCAAATTAAATGGGTAAGCAGTCTACCAATTTGGAGAGGAGGTAAGCAGCCAACAGTGCTGAAAGAACAGGTTAGGGACTATTTAGAAAAGATGGATGTATACAAGTCCATGGGGCTGGATGAGATGCACCCAATGGTGCTGAGGGAGCTGGTTGATGTGACTGCAGACCTGCTGGCCATCATCTTTGAAAACTCATGGTGATCAGGAGAGGTCTCGGATGACTAGAAAAGGGCAAATATAGTGCCCATGTTTTGAAAAGGGAAAAAGGAGGATCCAGGGAACTACAGATGGGTCAGGCTCACCTCAGTCCCTGGAAAAAAACATGGAGCAGATTCTCCAGGAATCCACGTCTAAGCACTTGGAGGAGAAAAAGGTGATTGGGAACAGTCAGCATAGATTCACCAGGGGCAAGTCATGCCTGACCAACCTGATTGACTTCTATCATGAGATGACTGGCTCTGTGGATGCGGGAAGACCACTGGATGTAGTATACCTTGATTTTTAGCAAGGCTTTTCATAGTTTCATAGATGTTGGGGGCTGGAAGGGACCTTTCAGATCATCAGGTCCAGCCCCCCTGCACTTGGGCAGGAAAGACTGCTGGGGGCAGATGACCCCAGCAAGGTAGACGTCAAGATGCTTTCTGAAGATCGGCAGGGTGAGTGACGGTGGGGTGATCCGAACTACAACATTCTTGCTGGCGAGCTAAGTAAGTATGGGCTGTATTAATGGATTGTAAGGTGGACAGAAAATTGGCTGGATCATCCAGCTCAGAAGGTTGGCAGCCAATATCAAGGGGAGTGACCCATGACTTAGTCCCAGGGCTGGTTTTGTTGTGTATCTTCATCAATGACTTGGAAGATGGCATAAAGTGCAGATGACACCAAGTTAGGAGAAGTAGTAGATATGCAGGAGGGTAGGGCTAGGATTCAGAGTGGCCTAGACAAACTAGAGGATTTGACTAAAAGAAATCTCATGAGGTTCATCAAGGACAAGTGCAAAGTCCTGGACTTAGGACAGAACAATCCCATGCACCAGTAGAGGCTGAGGGCTGATTGGCTGGGCAGCAACTCTGCAGAAAGGGACCTGGGGGCTACATTAGACAATAAACTAAATATGAGGCAAGAGTGTGCCCTTGTTGTCAAGAAGGCTAAATGCATACTGGGCTGCACTGGTACGAGTGTTGCACTGGTGAGGCCACTGCTGGAGTACTGTGTTCAGTTTTGCAGCCCCCCCCCTGCCCGCACTACACAAAGAATGTGGACAAATTGGAGAGAATCCAGTAGAGGGCAACAAAAATGGTGAGGGGCCTGGGACAGATGACTCCTGAGGAAATGCTGAGGGAACTGGGCTTATTTAGTCTGGAGAAGAGAAGACTGAGAGGGGACTTAATAGCAGCCTTCAACTACCTGAAGCAGGGTTCGAAGGAGGATGGAACTAGACTGTTCTCAGTGGTGGCAGGTGATGGAGCAATGGTCTGAAGTTGCAGGAAGGGAAGTTTAGATTATATATTAGGAGGGATTTTCTCACTAGGAGGATAGTAAAACACTGGAACAGGTTACCCAGAGAGGTTATGGACTCTCCATCCTTCTAAATTTTTAAGACCCAACTAGGTACCTTGCCTGGGATAATCTAGTTGGGGATGGCCTTGCTTTGACCAGGGGGTTGGACTAGATGTCTTCCTGATGTGCTGTCCAACCCTAATTTTCTGATTCTATGAATGGAAAAAAGTTATAAATAGTCCACTCTGGATTGCTACTCGGTGCCTGAATTGGTTCTCTGAAATAGGTATATTTATTCCTTCTATTTCACACCCCTTGGAGAGGATAAATTTCAAATCTGAACTATGCCTTCCACCTGCATTCAGGAATAGCTGATACTTCTGTAGCAGGGAAAAACGGATTCCAACAAACGTGATACTGATAGCTGGTCTTAGTACAAATTTGCCTTAAAGCATTCTCACATTGCATGGAAAATTAATACACAAACACCTCCCTCCTTGTGCCCTGAGATTGAGGCAGAGATTTGAATAAAATACAGATATGTATACATTATCACACCTTGTTGACACATTATGCCAGACCAAACTCTAAGGGCATGTCCAGATGAGCAGGACCATGCACCTTGCGGTGCCTCAAAGACTTATGAGGGAATGCAAAATGCATATAGTGCATGTGAAAAGGTTCTTCGCACTGCATTTTTGCAGCATGCCACAAAAATTAGATCCTGGGAAATGCCGGGATCTAAAAAAAACATGCCAGAAAAAGGTGGGGTGGCACATATGCCTGCAGTGTATGCTGCCCAAAGCCAGACTCTGGCCCGCCAGAGCCATGCTCTGTCTGCCAGCCAGGCTTCACATGACCAGATCACCACTGCTGCAGCCCTGGAAGGACCCCAGGACCCTAAGTAGGTCTGCTGTGGCTGGCCCAGATGTTAGCCCCAGCCTACCATACTCCACCTGGGGCAATCTGCCACACACCGGAGTGCATGTGTAGCAGAAAGCCCCCTTTTCCTCTTGCCTGCATTTGCTCTCCCCTCTTTGGATATGTTTCTCTTTTTCTACCTTTTCTTCCTTCCTCTCTCTTTCACTTTAAGATAAGGAATTGTGTTTTAAAATTTGTATGTGTGCAATTTGTATCTCCCCTTGTAGTTTGGTATTTTTATCTATTTGTGTGCCATGGCATTTGTAGCTTATATTTTATACTCCTCACCTTTCAACTAAATGTGTTTTAGTAAGTTATACATTGTAACAATATTAACAAGGGCAGGAATCAAACTGTCCTTCTCTGTATCAGGCTGGCCCCTGAAAGAGCAAGTGAATCAGTGATTGAATGTGTAACAAGGTAGCACACAGCAATTATCACCTGGAAGCTGATGATCAACCAAAGAAAGAACTCAATAGAAGACAATATAACAACCAGGAAATCTCTAAACGTCACTGATCAAGGGCTAGAAGCCCAGGCCTGAGTTAATCAACACCGGGGACCAATTTTTGGGCTGAATATCTCCAGATCAGCCGCTCCCAGAGCCCTATTCAAAATTCATCAATGGACTCCCAAACCTGCATGTACATGTGGACAACCCCTGAGGCTGACAGATGCTGTCCAGTAGCCACCGAGGGGGGGGGGGGGAAGTCCCACGAGGGTAAATGATCCCTGGATTGGGCAAACCTGAAAACTGGGGCATCACCAAAGTCTGCCAAGGACAAATAAAAGGCAGTGAAAAGTGACCCTCAGTGGCGTCCTCTTGATCTCCAACTCAACCAGACCTGTCCAGCCAGAAGGACCAACCTGCGACCCCCTTCTGGAAGATAACACCACACTGAAAGAAGCCTCAAGGACAGACTCCAGCGCTTATAGGATAGGTATATCTGACTCTGTAGCCTGCTACTGTGTGTGTGTATGTGTGTGCATGTGTGTGGGGGGGGACCAGCCCCAAGGTTTATGATTACAGTGTTTCAATCTGCCTAATAAACTAGAATTTTAAGGATCCTGAGTTGGACATTTGTAGCCAACACATGTGCAGGGGTGTTCCTTGGGGACAAGTAGTAGCACAACTATGTGCTGATGCTGTTTGTCCCTAGGGAAATATACATGCGCACTCATGGAAATGCACCCTAAAAGTCCTGAAAGCAGCAGAAACAAGTGATGGTATTTTAGTAGATGCCACTCCATTTCAGATGTTAATAAGAATATTGCACAGAAAGGAAGAATAGCTTAGTGCATGGGAAAAAGTAGTACAGGACACAAGCAAACTGATCCCAGTTGTGCCAGGTGCACAGTTAAAATAATTTTATGAATATTTAGATTTCCTACACCTACCAATTAGTAGACAGTGTTTCTTCTGAGTGATGTAATGAGTTGGGGGCAAGAAAGGTCTGAGGCATGGTCTAGACCAGCATTTCTCAACCCGTGGGTTGTGTTCCAAAAGTGGGTTGCAAGAATATATGAAAGGGTCGCAAACAAACTTTAAAAATGGATTCTCCTTTAAAGGGGAAAAACGTGGGAAACTGTGGCTTTTCCCTTGCAGGCTGGCAGAGCTCCAGACTCCAAGAGGAGGCATGCGGCTCCCTATATCTCTCACACTGCGGGGCTGGGCCTGGGGGTGAGAGACAGCGGGTTGGGAGTGAGGGGCACTGGGCTGGGACTGGCCATTGATGTTTACAAATGGGTTCTGGTACCAAAACGGTTGAGAGCCACTTGTCTAGACTCTATATAGTAAAGCTGCATTCATGGAGTTAAAATGATGCAACCCTTGTACAGACATTTACTTTAGTCAGCTTAAATAGGGGTTGTTTTATACTAAACTAAAATAAGAGTGCTTAGGCATGGGTTCACACCAGTTTAAGTAAATGCATTTGGATATTACATGCTTAATTACAAAAGATAAGGGCCTTTTGTAATAGCTTTTGCTGGATCAAGTGTATAGTTGGGAGAAAGGCCTGACAGGCTTCTGGGCACAAGTACCCTTCAAGGCTGGGAAAGAAGCAGACACCATCATAACTGCAACAATGCTCCAATTCTATTATATATGTAGTTAAGGGAGTGCAACCTTTTGTGGGTAGATAGTGTTATTCATACTATCTCCAGTCTGTCCTCACACTGCAGGGTTGAACCTTGAGTCATGCGCAAGATAACACAAAAATACTCCCAAACATTTTAGCTTGTTTATTCCCTCCAAGACGTGTGGGTTGACAAAAAGAAAACATTTTCAAAAGGAGGAAAGCAATTGTAACAGATTCCTATGTGATAACATGTCTGTACCCATTCAGAAGTCTGAAATGAACAGTTGAGGGCATGAGATTAAAACACACACACACAAATAATTAATAGAAGCAAAACAAAGAGTTTAGTTGGGCTTTAATACATTATTCTACAAGGAATTAAAAAGGCAGTCACTTATATACACACCAGAAAATGGCCCCAGAGCAGTAATGGTGAGAATGAACGATGCGTGCCCCCCACAGCTGGCAGGGCATGGTGATTGCCCACAGGCGGTGGGGGTGGATGGTGAGCGCTGACCAGTGGTCAGTGACCACCCACAGATGCCACTGGCAGTGTCAGCAGTGGCCAGTAGTGATCGGTGACCACCAGCAGATGCTGCAGGCGGTGTGGACAGCAAGGTGGGTTGGGGGGTAATGAGTGGCGACCACCAATCACAGGGGGTGCACTGTCAATCTCGGGGGGTGTGCGTGCAGCCGCGTGCACCCCCTACGTGTTGCTAATGATGGGGAGAAAATTCCTCAGTGCTAGTTTGCATCTCAGCTGCTTTCTGTTGCAGATAAAGCCACTGAGTCTCTCCCTCAGCCCTGAGGGGCTGGGTGGAGTTCAAAGGGAGGCAGTGCATTTAACTGAGAAGCCAGGATAACTGGCAAGAGTGTCCTGTTATTTTCCTTTCAGCCCAGGTCTCACTAAGGCAATACCACATCCTGGCTTCAGCTCTTTCCTTCAAGTACTGACTTCCTTTTGCTTTAGTCCTCCTCCCTTTCTACAGATCAGCTACCTAAAGTGATTCCTTAGCCATTAAAAAACTAAGCAGCACCTTTTCACCTGCATGTACTGGTGAACAGCACTGTCAGCTGCAGGGTGTAAACTTTATTCTCCTTCCCACCAGAAGCAGAGTGGTTCCCTTAGGTTGCCTTACTGAGGGCCACAAGGGATTCTGTACCATGTGCATCCAGACTTCTCTTAAGAGAGATTTGTACACCCCAAATGCTGTATGCTGGTGGGAGGGGCACTAACAGCAAATTTGCAAGTGCTCCCCAAGCCTGAGCAGCTTTCTGATTGCCTTCAGCAGGTCATTTAGCAGAGATCATTTCCATCCTCCCAGCTCAGGTGTGCTCTGCTGGGCTGAGGCCTTAGGCTTGGGTAGAGGAGGTCTAGGGCCGTGGCAAGGGAAGTTCCCTTTGTTTCAGTGAACAACCCAGCTGCTTTTTAAGAGCTGGAGGGACTCAGTCCTTGGTCCTAGAGACAACTGGGGTGGGGAAAGGAGAGACATTGGTTCTTGGATAAAGTCTTTGGGCTCCCTGGGCAGGTCATGGGAATGATGTTGGCTATATCATAATGCATGTCTGAAATGAGTAGTGCACTGTCCTTCACATGTATCTGTGCCTGATCTGCCAGCTCTCAAGGTCAGTCCCTGCAGTGCCCCCTCAGCTCTGGGAAGCTGCACCTCTGGGCATAGAAGAGCTGCTCCACCATTTAGCTGCTGAGAGATGTGGGGGAATAACACTGAAAGCTTCAGGCTGTAAAACCCAGGTGCTCCATGCAGGTCCCACCCTCCCAATCAGGCTCCTCCCTGAACCAGCGTCAGCTTTGGGATCTAGGAGAAACTGTTTCCATAGCTGCCAGGGGAATAGCTGCAACTAAACAGACTTTCCTCAAAGTTGGGTTAGAGGCTTCTCTCAAGCCAGAGAGTCTCTGCAGAGATGGGGGCTCTCGTAGGAAGGCTGCATTGGTGACCAGCCTTTGCTTTTTCCTCTGTATGATGGGAGTCAGCAGGTAACTCCAAAGATCTGCCTGGAGGAGAGATCCCAAGCTCTTTTGATTTAAGTGGCTTGGGAAGAGAGGAGGCAGCTGACAAGAGGAATGCTGAAGACACTAATGAAGGTGAGTTGGGGCAGAAGGATATATCTCCACAGCTAAACCTACTGTGGAGAGCAATAATACGGTCCTTATGTGAACCTTCATGAAGATAGAGAAAAATAGCATTGTAAATATAAATGTTGACTATCCACCTCATCCTGACAACGAGGGAAGGCACTTCATGGCTGTTTGCAAGTATTTGCTTGACTTGGATTCTTTCTGTGTCATGTAGGTTTTTCAGAGGCATCCTGTTATTTATGCCCCCAGGATAATAAAATGAAACTAATGCCTTGTTGGCCCTCTTGGTTGGTGTCTTGTAAAATTGCAAATGTAAATGGGTGACCTGCCTTTAGGAAGACAAAAGTTGAGGCAGGACTCTTTCAACCATTCTTTTATATTTTTTGGTATTAGTTTTGGACCCCCATTTTCATAGACATTTATATTAGGAAAAAGCTGCAAAAGAGACTGCTAGAAAATGCCTGGTTTTGCTGCTTGCTTTGTCTTAAGGGTTGTGGGGTTTTTTTCTTCTAAAAGCAATGGGAAGCACTTCATTAGTATATGTGGAAGTGATTTAGGACAATTGTTATCCTGTAGAAAGTCCCTTAAGCTAGCGAGTAAATCTGAGTTGATGTACAGTTGTTCTTTGCAGCCCTCTTGTCACAGTTCTGTTTCGTCAAGCAGTTCTTGAAACTTTTATTTTAGGAGAAATTGTAAGAAACCTTGAAACCATTTCTGGTACTTCTGTTTTCTTCTGGAAACAGTAGATTTATGGCTCAACTGTTTAGTCATAATTTCGTTAAGGAGGGCTGCAGGTCTCACTTTCCATTGTCTTGCATATTTTGTACTTTTTGGGGTGAAGTCTCTTACTGTAAAGCAGGGAAAATAATAACTCCTGGTTAGACACAGATCTGGTGTGAACAATCTCACTGTCCATCCCCTTCTCCATTTCTCCCATTCTGTCAGTTGTTGTTAAACCCCTGGGCTATCGGATTGTAATATAAAATTGTTGTGGTGAAATATCTAGCCACATGACAAGACTGAGGCCCCTTAATTTGATGTACTTCTAAATTTGACTCATAAGCATCTATTTTTTTCTAGAGAAAAGATACTAGTGTACTCAGCAGCAGCAGTCCCTTTCAGTTGAAGGGGATTGTCTTTTATGATTGCCTTGTCTGTGGGTCCATAATAGAGTATTAGTGTATTGGAGCAGCAAGGAACACTAGTTTCATTAAAAGAAACTTCTAAAAACTGAGGCAGTGATTATAATGCTTCTTTTTTCCCCCAGTTCCTTGAGTGTGTATACTTAAAATGTCTAAATTGGACTGAGGTTTTGAATATGCCATGGCAGTTCTCTGCACAGTTGTTCCAAAGATGGCAGCAAACTGAGATGGTGTGAAAATTTGGGAAGCTGATAATAGAATCGCAGGGTTGTAGCTAAACCTTTGGTACTTGTTGACATTCACAGATGCCTCCTGGACCATGTCTGTAACTAGAATCTTCCCAAAAATTTAAACCGCTTTCTAAAATGATTGGAGCTGCATTTTGGTTAAGGCTATAATAGTAAAGACTATCCTTTTAAATTGGTTTGGTCAAACTTCCTGAAAGCCCGTTTAAGATTGTTATCTTAAAAGAAAGCTTTTCCAATGCTACTGCTGCTCTAATCGCTTTGATGTTGGGGGACTTTTGTTTCTTGTTTTCTGGATGGGGTGGCTCTATCCCTTGTATAGAACATGCCAAAAATGGACAGTATTGATAATGTAATTAAGTATATACAGTGGATAACAGCTCCATTTGATCTCGCTGGAATGTATACCATGCAGGACATCATTTTATTTTGGATATAATTTCATTTGAATGATATATGTACATAAGTTCCAGTTGTTTACCAAAAAATCTTTGAAAAATGAAAGTGGTTAAGATTTTTATGGGGGGGGAAAAACCAGCATAGCAGTATTCTGTTGTTAGTCCTAATTAATAAAGTTGAACCTTGAAAGCAGTTTCTCATCCTCATCATTGCATAGCTCAGATTAAAAAGAAAAACAGTTTAAGGTTTCTCTGTCTTGGAACGTTTGCCAATGATTTGTTTTTCAAACATATTTTTGCAATACTGAGGAATTTATCATAAATTACTTATCATGAACTGAGATATCAGTTGTATATCAGTTTTAAAACTGAAAAACTTTTATAGAGAGGTAGGTTGCTGTGTTAGTTGGAAGTTTATTAGATGGCAGGGTAGATTTGCACCTTAGACTATCTAAAAAGTGAAGACATTTTATGCCATAATCTGCCTTTATTTTTTTTCCCAAAGCATTACTTTCCTGCCCCTCTCCTTCCCTCTATTCTCACTTCATATTCTTTTAAATTTAAAAAACAAAAAGGGTGTTTGCTGATATTTTCGTTTCAGTGGAGAATTGTTTGACTTGACAGTGGGCGATGACAACTTTCCAACATTCAGTTTGTCTTCTGATAATTTATTTTCCCTAGCACTTTCCTTTCATGTCTTGACTTCCATCTCCATGCCTATTGTCCTCATGCAGTTAGGAGACAGCGTAGAGGTGCACCTTATGACAACTGAATGGCAGAACGTGCCCAGTTGTAGAGTTGTTGAAAGCTGTGGTGAGCTGGGAAACGATACATTCGATTTGTAAGATTCCAGCTGCAATGATGACACTTACCAGTTGGAGAACACACAGACAAGTATCCTAGAAACATGTTGAGTAATCCAGAGTTTCTTTTAAAGTCTTTGTAAATCTGCATTTTAAATAGCTTATTTCCCCTATAAAAGCAACTGCTTTCTTGCTCTCCTAACCTAAAAAAAATAAAATGAGAAGTAGTTCTTGCAAAAGTCAAAGGTTGCTGTGTAATAGCTAATCATAAATATCAGTGTTAGAAGCTATTTATTGTTTCCATTTTGTCATATTTTTATGTTTGCTTCCCTAGTAAGTGTGAATTTTCCAGAGTGCCAGTGAGATCATTAAAAAAAAAAAATCAGGTAACTTACAGGAATTCTTGAAGTCCAGTAAGGCAATGGATAGGTAAATATCAATCGTTCTTCTCAAAAAGGAGAGCTAACCATTGTTCATGTTGCTAATCAGGGTTGCAGGAAGCCATTAATACAGTGGTTGTTGCCCCCCCCCCCCCCCCATGGTTTAAGTCAGTAGTCACCAACCGGTTGATTGTGGAGTCTCTGACAGTTGATCTCAGTCTGGGGGTGCTGAGTGTGCATGTGCACATACGTGCATGATCTCAGCCCCCCCAGACTGAGATACAGAGCTGCAGCTGCTTTGGGAGTAGCGAGACGCCACATGCGTCCTGCCACTGGGCTGAGCTGCACCTCCTGCCGCCGGTCTGGGTGAGTGAGACGATCCCCTGCTGCTCCCTCTGCCGCTGGGTGACTTGGGCCCTGGATAGGCGGGGTGGTGGGAGGATCAGAGCCTGGGCAGCTTGTCCATGCACCATGGCAGAGGCCTGGGGGCACATGTCTCCCCCCGATCTGTGCACAGGGTGGAGGCAACTGTCACTCCGTGCTGAACTTTGCACCCCGAGCCCTGCTGCAGCCGCTCCAGGAGCGGCACGATGCCATGTGAGTCCCACTGCTGGGCTGAGCCGCACCCTCTGCCTGCCCAGCAGCAGGATGCACGTGGCATCGCACCACTCCCAAGGCAGCTACAGCGGGGCTCGGGGCACAAAGCCCAGCATACAGCAGCAGCTGCCTTTGCCCCATGCACAGATTGGGGAGGCACATGTCTCTGGGCCTCCAGCGGGGTGTGTGCAGCTGAGGGAGCCCCCCTCCCCCCCCCCCCCCCCCGCATGCCTGGATGAGCTGCCTGGCCTCCAATCCTCCCACCACCCAGCCTGGCCGGGGCCCCACTCACCCCTACCCCTGCGTCACTCCCAGGGTGGCATGCGGTAGATCCTGGGTTGCACTGCAATTCAAAAAGTGATGTTGTGCTTAAAAAGTTTGGAGATCACTGGTTTAGATTATGCGTGAATAGTTGATGGTGGGAAGGCAGAGGAAACTTCAGCCTTCAGTCTGCCATAAAAAATTTAGGCAAACAAAGTCCATTGATTCGATTTACCTGTGCCACGTATATTTCTGTTTTTAGAGCATCTCCTCTTCAGTATAAAATATAACTAGTGATGGTTGAGCAAAGGAAGGGAACCTGCTTCTGGGAGGAATCATTGCTTCTGTTTTTCTTTAAATAAAATTTAATTTCTGATTTTGGCCAGAAATAGAAAAAATATATGGAGCTTATAAACTGGACAGTACAACAGGTTGGACAGCTGCAAATGCCCAGCAGAAAATTATCACTTTAGAGGAGGGCTTCCTATTGCCATATATCCAGTGTAATTGTGGCCTAAGACTCAGACTGCCCACAAATGCTGAAGAAGTGGCAATGTCTGGACAGAAGAGGCATAAATGAGATAAATCTCCATAGTGACATTTCTGCCCTGGCTTTGAAATGGCATTGGACTTGAAGTGAATCTTCTCTGAAAACTTAGACAGCTGTAGCTTGCTTGAAATATTCAAAACAATCAGGATGTACATATCTATGAATCCTATCTTTTCAGGAAGGAAATCCCTCCTGTATGGAGTTTTAAATGTTTCTTAATTTGTAAGGCTGCTTTGGTTTTATGTTAAGACTTGTTAGTAAAATGCTGTCTAAATCTGGGAGAGGCAAGAATTCTTGTGGGTGATATCTTTTATTGGACTAGCTGCGTGGTTGGGATAAATCTGATATGTTTTAAGGAAGCCTGAACAACATTGTTTAACAGCCCTCTCCCAGGATTCAGAGTTGTGGAAGGTATAGAAGCCTGGGGGTTAATAAGGGGATACTCTGGGTATCCTGCCTCAAGGGTCTAGGACAGAAAGGGGATGGTGGCAGTAGTCTGAAAGAAAGAAGTGGAGATGAGTTGAAGGTTTGTTTTAGAGTAGGGAAAATGTGTTGCAGAAGGAGATGGAGGGTTGGGCAAGAGTTGGACTGGGCTGAGTGCTGCCTCTGAGCTGGGCCGGCACTTGGCCTGCTAGCAGCCCACCCAGGCACCTGCTGAAGGCGGAAGCAGCAAGGGGCCTGATCCTTTTTTTTTTTTTTTTTTGGCAGAGCCTGCCTGTGGCAGGGGGGCGAGCTGCTGGTAGGCTGAGCAGCCCCTGAGCCACCCTGCCCTGCCTTCTCTTTAACCTGCATGGGGAATGAGGACAGATGATGCATTGGGTTGGGAACTTCACTTGGGAGGGACTGTGGTTTACATCCCTTTCCCAAGTTCTGTTATGTTCTCTAGCAATTAAATGTGAAATAAACCCATGTGAAGTCTTAGTTGATAATTATGGTTTAGTCTGACTGGTAGAAGTCACATGACATCAGACCACCAAGAAGTTCTGCAAGCAAATGCTTTCATAACAGTTCCTCAGCCAGGCAACATTATAGTGATGATGATTATGTGGCTTCAGTAGCTGAAAGGCAAGAGTTCTTGTGGGTGATATCTTTTATTGGACAAGCTGCATGGTTAGGATAGGTGTAGGCAATCTTTTGCGCATTATAGTATCCTTCCTCAGGGTTCTGGGAGAGAAGCAGACACAGCAGAGCTTAGTTCAATATTTGAAAATCATCATTGGCTTTAACCCAGATCTCCTAAATATGAAAGCTTGTTTCTCCACTTTTTTTCTCTGGCATGCTGAAGACTGTAGCTTTTCCTGTGCATATTTGATTTGATTTGTTTGGTTTATAAGTTCAGGGATGTTTCAACTCCTTCCTAACTAATTTTCATAACCATAACTAACAACTTGGTCCTGGGTGTGCATACAGACAGACTGCTGCCCTGCACCTCGGATACCCAACAAGACACAGCTTCGGGGAGCCTGACTCTTAGGAACTGCTGAACATCTAGCCTCTAAAAATAGAGCATCTTCCACATGTTTGTAGCTGAGCCAAAATCGAGAGACCCTGAATTTCTAATTATTACTAATAATTGGCTGGTCTTTTTGGATGGTTAATTCATGCATGTTACAAGTTTCCATAAGCATTAATTGTAAAAGCTGTTTCAAAGATGCAACCATCTATTCAAACTTTTACACTTAGACCTGTGATAAGATTTCTGCAATCACATAAAGCCAAGTTGTGGGTTTGTTTAATTCTATTGTTGACTTGAAAAGTAAATAGTTCTTTGCTGTACACAAAGGCTGCTACAGGGTTACAGTGTGAGGAGTTTGAGATTTAGTTGATGTTTGTGTTAGCTACCAGTATTTCCAAATTCTGCTAATAGAAGCTTTGTTTGACTTGAAACTGGTCATGATTTACATTAATGTGGACTCTAGCTCTTGTAAGTGTACCAATAAATAACACACGCTGTTAATGTGTGGGAAAAGCACAGCACTATAATTGTTACAGATACCGAAAAACATCCCCCCCAGTAGTTTTGCATGGCAAGCTAGGGACTGGGGGAGCATTTTTGCTTTCCTTCTATGATGAAGGCTCTAGGGACAGACGTTCAAAAAGCCTGAGCCTGAGTTGATTCAATCTTTGCAGGTTAGTCTAATCTGGCTAGGCTGAATCACTTTGTAACTGCACAGACATCCCAGAAATGCAGGCAGATGCCTGCAGTGGCTCGGGGTAAAAGCGGGGGGTGCTAGAGCAGTCCTCCCCTCCCTTCTACAGTGCTGAGCTGAGGGTGGGGGTGTGTGGCCAGGCCCTGGCAGGATTAGGGAGGGGTGTCTCTCCCCTCCCCCGAATGATAACAGAACATTTATCAGCTCTGTTATCAGCATTTATCACCACATCAGAAAACAAACAGCCTGTCTCATTAGCTCAAAATCTTCTTAAAGAAGAAATGGAGGGACATTACCAGCTGGGCTTTGATTAGCTCCAAACAGCCTTAAGCCCACACTGCTGTCTGCCACAGTATGGATGGTTGCCAGCATGTGGTCTGCTAGCTAATGCTGAGGTGTCTGTGTAATGCATAGTGGGGACGGGGGATCCCTGCTTAGCGGGGAGGGTAGGGGGAAAGCAGGGGGAAACCAGGCAGACATTGCTGTTCCTGCAAGTCTCTGCTGGAGGTGCAGCCATGGAGCAGAGGGGAGGGGCCAGCTGTGCCCTGGAGCAGAGAGATCTACCCAGCCCAGAGAGAATGCTGGGATGCTGGGGGAGTCTGATTTATCTTAACCCAGCAAGGGGTCTGGGACAGACATTTCATAAACTGGTTTGACCCAAGTCAGTTAAGTCTGATACTACACTCAACCAGGTTTATCTCAAACTGGTTTCAGCCAGTTTCAAACCGGTCTATGTTCACTGAACATCTGTTTTGTTACAGGTTTAAACCAGTTTCTGATCACTATGTGTAATGTCTGTCCCTAGCCAAAGAGCCTGATGCCTGGTGCATGCTTCCCGAGTTCTGTGCTTGGGGAATAAGGACATTTTGTTGGAGCTGTGGAACTAGATTACAGAAAGAATTTGAGGCCAGTAAAGGATCAAAGTGCTAAACAAGGAAAGACATTATATCTCTTTAAATGCATGTCCTCTACAGTTGACTGTAGGTAGAAACAAAAATGTGTCTTGAGGAAAATTGTAGTGATTAAACTACTACTTGCTTATTGCTCACAGGGAGCAGATTTTAACTCGATGATGCCCAATCTTTTGGTCCTACAGGTTGGATGTGTGAGGTTGGTCCACAGGCCCAGTTTAGTGTGTACCAGATCAGGCCTTGATCCATATTGTGCCTGCAGCTGGATTCGGCCCACTGCCCTGTCCCATATACCCACCCCTAAATTTCAGGATGCACCCCTGTTCTAACTGGTTTCTGTAATGTATAGAAATAAAGAGCAATCCTTTGCTTGTAAACCTCTTTCTTTACACCAATGACAAACTTAGCTCAGTGGACTCAGCAGAGATGTGGTGGGGTGGTGTAATTCTTACTTCATTTAAATTCATGCTATAGAGCAGCAGAGCTTTCCCATCTTATATGTGGCTCTGGCTAGAGGCAGAAATATATAAGCATTCCCTGTTCTCATGCACTGAGGCTGGCAGGACAGGGTTTCATGAGACATTAGGGCATGTGATCCTCATGTAAAGGCTCCTCTAGTATTGTGTCCCCCATGTCTTCTTTGCATGACTGGTGCCTCCCAAGTCTGAGGGGGGGCACCAGATCACCAACTGGGGGGTCAACCAGCAGCCAATCGCAGAGCCCAAAATCGCCAGTGGTGAAACCGGAAGTGCACTTCTGCCAGCACTTCTGGTTTCGTGGCTGGCATTTCCAGCAGGTGCATGTGCACCCCCTGTGTGTCGCTAATACTTCTTTTCTCTTTCCCAGTTCCACCAGATTCAGGTAACGGCTGTAGGAAAGCATCCTAAATAATGAGGACTCAGAACTTGCTTTTGTCATCTTTTGCATCCATGAAGGGTTAACTTGCCAGCAAATATTGGGGCTTTTTCCTGGAGATGGTGGGAAACCATTGTCAGTGCAGAGGAATCAAAATTCTTGTTTTCCGCTGGGGTTAAACTGAAATGGTGGGCAGCTGGACTTGTGAAGCCATTTGGTCACGTTGATGCTCAGATTTAATACAGCTTTTGAATGTAGCCTCTGACCAGTACCAAGATGTGAAGGACCATTTGAGGCCATCAGCTTCATTGCTTGATTTTTTTTTTTTTGGTTGAGAGGCATCCGCTTAGCAGTCTGTAAGCAATGGCATCGCTTGCTCTAACTGTCTGTAGCTCAAAGAACCATCTGATGACAGCTATTAACACATCCCGGAATAATAATATCCTGCTAGCACATTCCAATATGGTTTAAAATGCTAATTCTCTGAATGATTTCTTTCCAAGATAAAAAGAGGGGGAAAGTAGGAAGTGAGGAGGGAAATGACAAGGAGGCAGGAGAGGAATGAGGCAACGCACAGACCCTAGCAGAGGAGTGGGACTTGAGAGATGCACAGACCCTGCAATAGTTGGGGAAGGTTAAGAGAAGAAACCTGCAGGAAAAAGAGGGGGTGAGAGAGGTGCAGAGCATGTGAGGGAGATGGATACAAGCAGTCCCTGATGTGTGCAATGAACTCCGCCGGCAGAAGCAACTGTGTGTGAATGCTCCCCCCAGTTTATCTTGCTGTTGGGAACTGGGAAAACTTGTGAGTGATTCATCATTACAATTGCCTGGGATGACTGGATGTTCTTTTTTTTTTTTTCCTCCTGAAAAATAGTGCTAACCTTTATTTAAACTGTGTGAGCAGCTGGTAAGAATGAGGAAGTCACCGGTTGTGGTTTCCTCCTTCGTTAGCTCCAAAATTTAGCACATCTATTTGTTTCAAGACTGATAGAAAGCTGGGAGTTACTGCATTGCTCATACATGAATGCGCTGCAGCTTGCAGCCTAAAATCTGGCAGCATCAATGGCTGAAGGCATGTGTTAATCTAGAAGATTGTCACGGAGACTTCGTAAAAGCAAAGGAGTTGTGGGAGATTTTTCTTCCTGCTTTTTTTTCCCCCCCACTACCAAAGAGCAAGATGTGTGGGATGAATTCACCTACGTGCTGCATTTGTAATGTTTGTAGTCCACAAAGGTCTAGGTTCTCCAGAGGATATCGAAGCATCCCATTATACTATTATAAACCTGTGGGAGTTTTTGATCACTATTTTCAGTGCTGCTGTATATTGTGGTATTGGGTAAGTACCAAACTTCTTCTTGTTGCTGTAACAGTTATCTAGACTTGTTTGTACTGGAGTTGAAAATTCTCCTATTCTTTTCTGTAGCTCCTTCAAACATTTTAGCCATTTGGTAAGCATGCAGTTTTCTTAAACTGTTGATAAACAGAATTTGGTAGAGTTTACAAGGTAGCTGGGGAGGGGAGGGGGTAGCTAGACAAAGGGGAACAAATCAGGTTTGTGGTGCTCTTCAATTCCAGGAGACCTGAATGTTTTCATAACTCTTACATTTAGCCATAAATCCTTGGACCCATGCATTTCATGTTCAACTATTTTCTTTACAACTCTCATAGAGAGTCCTACCTTTCTCACTTCTACACATGAACACCAGTCACTTACTGGTAGGATGTACTGTTGTAGGAATCTGGAGCTCTTTTCAATGTTGGCTAGTTCTCTGAGGGTAATCTGGCTCTTCACTAACACATTTTATACACACTAGAAACATAATTGGTCTATTCCAGAAGCACTTTACAAAGCTCATCCTTAGAAAGAGGTTTTTAAACTGTTTACATGGAGTAAAATTCCATTTAGTTCAATTTAGATATCTTAGTTCAATTTAAAATATAGTGGTTCAGTTACACTGCTGGGTTATTTTCAGGCTTTCAGCTGGAACTTTCTAATCCATGCTAGAGCAAATTAAAAAAAATATATATCATAATGCTGAAACATGGGTACCTTTAAAATTAAATATTTGTACACACCACATCTTTTACAAAGATTTTAAACAATGCAAGCCCTCCCCTTCTAGCCCCCCCAAAAAGAAACGACAAAAAGCGGCTTCTACATTGCCATGCTGTAAACCATATGGAAGATATTTTAAATCTTCCATATTGTATAAAGCCTCTATCTTCCTATGAAAATTAAAACAATGAATCCTGTCTAGGACTTTTTTTAGCACTACATTTCCCAGATGACTTTGTAGCAATGCGTACACTTAGTTGTTCCATAAATTGTTGGGGGAAATTGAGATTTTTATGTATGGCCGTGTTCATTAATCATTTAATCTTGCATCATTTGCTGGGGAATTTGTGAGAGGATACCTCTTACTCAGAGTGAAGAAAAAAGCCTGGATGAGAGAGGGTATGGATAAGGGCTTTTTGTACGTAATAGATTACTTATGGCTGCACCTACCTGGTTTAGTCAGCTTTGCTTTCAAGCCAGTCTGCTTAGTTAGTATCTACTGAGTTTACGGTATGCCTTGACTGTGTTATTTGTTGAAGGCTGTATAGAGAATACAAACTTTTGCAACTTTTCTGTTGGTGGTTGCTCCAAAAGGATTGTTAAAGACTGCCAGGTAAGGGATGAAATGGTTCCAGTAGCTTGCAGAGGCTAACAAGCTTTGGTTTTCTTTCCCACTTAAATACGTGATTGCATTTTGTGTAGCTGAGATATTTTGAGGTACTTGTTGATATCCAGGGCTCATGTTTAAACTGCTGATTTGAATATAGTTGTTTTTAATCTACTTTTCCATTTGCACTTAAGAAAAGCACACAGATAGTAATGCAAAGATTTTGATAAAGGCTCTTGGATACATTTTTTTTTTATTCAAAATGTTTTGTGAGATAAGAAATTTGGGCCTTTAACATATCTTTTTTTTTTAATTCAGATTTCATTTGAAAAAGGACTTTTTAAAAAGAGAACCCTTTTCATTTAAATTGGATTCGTGGCATTTAAATTACAATAACAGTTAACAAGCCTGCTTGGTAGCCTTTGAGAGGGTATAATCGAAAAATAAGTAAGTGTGAGTGCATGTTGGCTGAAGTTTAAGGCTTTTGTGCTGCACCAAAGAAAATAATTAGTTGTTTCCTGTTGGAGCAACCAAAATCATTTGAGAAACTATGAATATATGCACAAATCCTCTGCCTTAACTTGCAGTGATAAACAGTTTAACAGGTACCTGTGGGAGGAGGCAGAAACACTGCTTTATGTAGATTCTCCCTTTTACTAAGCTACTGTTACAACAGCTACTGCTCCAATGAGCTTAGGAGACTAGTGGAGGAGGCACTGAGGGCCCAGAAGGTAGAGGTGATGGGAATCCATGAGGGATGGTCATACCTTAAGGGGGTGATCCTCCAGGCCCAAAGGATAACGGTCCCTGAGAGAAGCAAGGTGGGTAAGTGTGCTCAGAAACCCCCTTGGCTCAGCAAGGGCATTCAGCAATGCCTGAGGACTAAAAGGGAGGCGTACAACCAGTGGAAGGGAGGAGCTATCACCAAGGAGGAGTACTCCTCCTCAGCCCGGGAGTGTAGGAGGGCTATTAGGAAGGCCAAGTCAGAGATGGAACTCAGGCTAGCGTCCAGGATTAAGGACAACAAAAAATTCTTTTTCAAGTACATTGGAAGCAAGAAGAGGTCACCAGGCAATGTAGGGCCCCTGCAAGACACAAACGGTAATCTGGTGGCCACGCCAGACAAGAAAGCTGATATTTTTAACAGTTTCTTTGCCTCTGTTTTCCTGAACAGGGACTGGGATATCCCACCTACCAGAGGTAGGGACAATCTTGGGGATAGCTCTATCAAGTCTTCAGTCAGTGCAAATGTAGTTAGGGATCTTCTGGAAGGGCTAGACATTTTTAAATCTGCAGGTCCAGATGCCCTCCACCCAAGGGTGTTGAGGGAGCTGGCAAGGGTCATTGTGGAGCCCTTGCCCGGCTGTATGAGCATTAGTGGTCATCTGGCCAGGTGCCGGGGGATTGGAAACTGGCTAATGTGGTCCCTATTTTCAAGAAGAGGAGGAAGGAAGACCCAAGTAATTATAGGCCTGTAAGTCTCACCTCAGTGCTCAGGAAGCTCTTGGAGAGGATCATCAAGGAGCATATCTGTGGGGGGCCTGCAGGGGAGATCATGCTCAGGGGCAATCAGCATGGGTTCACCAAAGGCAGGTCCTGCCAGACCAACCTGATTGCCTTTTATGACCAAGTAACTAAATCCTTGGATGATGGTGTTGCTGTGGACGTAGTCTTTCTAGACTTTAAGAAGGCCTTTGACACTGTCTTTTACCCCATCCTCATCAATAAGTTAAGTGACTGCGGCATTGATGCCTGCACAGTTGGATGGGTAAAAAATTGGCTGATGGGGCGCACCCAGAGATCAGTGGTGGACAGGTTGTACTCAACCTAGCGAGATGTGAGCAGTGGGGTACCCCAGGGCTCAGTCCTTGGGCCCGCACTGTTTAACATCTTCATCAGCAACTTGGATGAGGGGGTGGAAAGCACGCTGTCTAAGTTTGCTGATGACACTAAGATGTGGGGCGAGGTGGACACACTTGAAGGGAGAGAGAGGCTGCAACTAGATTTAGACAGACTACAAAAGTGGGCAGATGAGAATAGATGGGGTTCAACGTAGACAAATGCAGGGTGCTACACCTTGGGAGAAGGAATCCACAGCATACATGCAGGCTGGGGAGTTCCCTTCTTGAAAGCACAGAGGCAAAAAGGGATCTTGGGGTCATTACTGACTCCAAGATGAACATGAGCCGCCAATGCCAGACCGCAGCCAGCAAGGCCAGCCATACCTTGTCATGCATCCAAAGATGCATCTCAAGCCAGTCCAGAGAGGTGATCCTCCCCCTCTATGCGACTTTGGTCAGGCCGCAGTTGGAGTACTGTGTCCAGTACTGGGCACTGCACTTCAAAAGGGATGTGGCCAGCCTGGAGAGGGTTCAGAGGAGGGCCACCTGCTTGGTGAGAGGGCAGCAGGACAGGCCCTACGAGGAGAGACTGAGGGACCTGAACCTGTTCAGCCTCAGTAAGAGGAGGCTGAGGGGGGACCTGGTGGCTGCCTACAAGCTCATCAGGGGGGATCAACAGCAAATAGGCAGAGCTCTTTTCTCCCCAGCACCACCTGGGGTGACAAGGAACAATGGTCATAAGCTGATGGAGAATAGGTTTAGGTTAGAGATCAGAAGGCAATATTTTACAGTTAGGGTGGCCAAAATCTGGAACCAGCTTCCCAGGGAAGTGGTCCTTGCCCTACCTTGGGCAAATTCAAGAGGAGGTTGGATGATCACCTGTCTGGGGTCTTGTGAACCCAGCATTCATTCCTGCCTGTGCCAGGGGGTCAGGCTAGATGATCTGTTCAGGTCCCTCCTGATCCTAGCTACTATGAAACAGTTCCCTGGAAAACCTCCTAAGACATGAAGTGTTTTGAAGTGAGGCTGCTGTAGCTTAGAAAGGGGGAGTGTCCAGAAGTGGTACCATAATCTTATCAGGCAAGGTTCTTTGGATAGATGTGATATCTTTTATTAGACAACTGAGTAGTTGGGGGTGGGGGGGGGAAAGTACTTTGCAAGCTTTCAGGCACAAGCACTCTTCTTCAGGTACAGGGAGTCACTGCTGTTCTGAGATCTCCAAGGAACAAAAGAAGCTAAAAGTGTGACAGGAGGTCAGTGAGAATGTAAATAGGTGGAAATTAGTAAAACAATGGGTAGGAGGGAACAAGGGGGAAATAATGCCTACGGTAAGCAAGGGAGACTTCTGTAGTTGAGCTCTCCAAGGTAGAAGAGAGCCAGTCTGTGAAAAAGTAAATAGCTGGAAATTAGGAAGACAAAGGGTAGAGGAGGGGAGGAAGGAGGTGGAGGAAAGTGTGTAAATGGTAAGGTCAGGCAGGTACCTGGTGAATCGGATGTCAGGCAGGTTGTAATGCATCATAAATCCAATATCTATATTGAGTCCATGATTTTTGTATCTAATAGACTTGTGAAGTGAAGTTTGTCACATGCCCTTTATTTGGGAGACTTGATTTTTTTTCTATTTATGTGTATTGATGGTAGGACTCTTTGCCCCTCTGTCCCTTCTTCCTTCTTTTGGGAAGGGGCTTAGCTTTGACTTCAAAACATGATATGTGTCTCAGAGCATTAGATGCTGATGCATATTTGCCCTGCCACTAGCTGAATTTATGCTGAAGATGAGTTGGCATTCTAACTATTCAGGTTCATGCATCGTACCTGCCTGCAATAAAGCGTTTTACTTTTAGTAGGAGTATCTAAAAGAGAGGTGACATATTGGCAATGAATAGAGAGTGCACACAGATGCACGTGCACCCCCTGAGATGGGCCACCAGCAACGCCTGCTGAGTGGTTGCTGCTTACCACACCCACCTTGCTGCTGACACCACCGGCAGCATCTGTGGGTGGTCACCAACTGCTGGTCTGCACTCGCCACCCTCCCACCCCACTGCCAACACTGCTGCAACCACCTGTGGGCGGTCCCCACTTACCACTGGTGCCTGCGGGCAGTCGCCATGCCCCTCCAGCCTCAGGAGGCATGAGGCATTCCTGATGTGACATGTAAATAATCTTGCACGGTAGCCATGGCTTTCTGTAACAACTCAAATGCATGTTGACTATAGAAAGTTTTAGTCTGGGGACCAATTAAGGGTCTCTATATTATAGCCTGTAGGTTGTATCTGCTACAGCTGCTCCTCTACCCTAATGCTGGAGTTGGCAGCTGTTCAAAAGGGGTTTATTTTCCTGCCACCAGGATCAGGATTAAAATGAAAGCTCTGTGGCTTCCCTGACCTGCCAGACTTTACAGCTAGGGACAGAAATTACACACAAACTGGTTCAAATCTGTAACACAACAGAAGTTCAATGCACATAAACCACTTTTCAAAGTCGCTGAAACCAGTTTAAGATAAACCTGGATGGATATAGCATCAGACTTAACCGATTTAAGTTAAATCGGTTTATTGAACTTCTGTCCCAGATCCACTCTGAATTCAAATTAACTCGTAGCCCCCCAGCATCCCAGGATGCTTTACACCTCATCTCAACCCTCTTTTTCCCCCCCCCGCTTTTTGCAGGGTGGATGGGCTAGCCTTGGCCCAAGCTGTCTGTTTCAGTAGATCAGGGAGGCATGCTCTAACCTTCCCCTGGCTTCTGGCTTGGGCCACTGCAGGCATGTGGCTGAATTTCTGCAACCAAAAGTGAATGTCTGTTCACTTGTTTATCTTTTCCAACTACACAGCTTAGGCTAACCTGTAAAGGTAATCAATTCAACCTTGGGCTTTTTGACTCTCTATCTGAATCGACTTGGCCTACAGCTGAAAGCAAGGACTTCTGACTTTTGTCACTGCTGCAGTATTTTTTTCTACCTGCTGACTTTATCTTCTCTTTGCTTTCATCGTTTGCTTACTCTGCTTCCCATCTAGCAGTGCCATGGGGTTGCATTTTACTACTTGGCTGGATGGGGAGCATCCACCTGAACTGAAGCTCTCTTTCACCTCTGCTTGCCCTTCTGCTGACACATACCACTCATCTTCCTTTCATCTCCCCCCCTCCCCCGCCCCACACACACCTCCACAGCCCTATCTCCTGTCATTCCTTTTCTGTGCTCTTGCAAATAGCTGTCAGCAAAATGCCTGCAGATCTGTAACCTTGTAGTCTCCTACCCCTTCCATATTCCATCAGTGACAAAAAACTGGCCTCTTCTATGCCACTACTGTGTTTTAGGGTGGGTTCTCTTCTTTTTCTCAGAGTGGTGGGGCTGATTATGCGTTCATGCTCCAAACGGTGCTACTTCCTGACTAGTTTTCCCTCTCCTGGTAGACAAACTGTCTGCTCTTCTTGCATCTTCCTTTTCATGTTGCTGACTCACCACCCTCCTAACACTTCTGTACCTTGCTTCCTCTTTTGTTTCTTTGTTCCTAGTTGCTGCTTTTTAACATGTTAAATTCATTCTACAAACACAAGTGGGACTGGGAGGTGGGGAAGGGAGCTTTGTTCATCTCCTGAAAGAGTTCAGTCTTTCTCTCCTTCACAGGGAAATCAGACACTAGAAAAACTGTATCTTCCATACTCAGCATTTTTGCTCAGCTTCTTGCTTTGGACCAAATCCCTGACTTGGTACAGACAGGGCAGCACTTGCATGTTGATTTTAATTTACTCACTCCATGCCCACACCCTCTTTTGAGTCTGATGGCCTTTAATCTGATGATGTGAGGTTCAGGAAAGCTTGTGCTATCATAAATTATGCACATGCACACTTTGGTTAGTATATAAGGTACCTTCTACTTGACTTTAGACTAACACAGGTAGGTGTTTCTGCTACCCTTAAACATTGGGCACTTTCACATGTACTCCCACTGTGGTGCTAGGTGCTCTTAATTAGTGAGCCATGCTAATTAAAAGTGCCCTGCGCTGCATCGGGAGCATGTGCATCAGTGGCGCAGCACACTTCCACACTGTGAAAATGGCAGTGGTGGACTTTGAACTATAAAGCACGTCGAATGTGTTTTAGTTCAAAGCGCACCACTGACATTTTCTCAGTGCGGAGATGCGCTGCACCACTGGTGCACATGACGCATGAGGCTGCCAGAGTGCGTCAGTTTCCATGCTCCAGCAGACTTGGTTAATCGGGTCTGCTCCAATGCACTGGATTGTTGGAGCAGACCCCCACATGCGTGCAAATGCCCATTATGTTTACACTAGCAAATTGCCTGTCAAGATTGATGGGGGAGGCAGT
This sequence comes from Alligator mississippiensis, assembly GCF_030867095.1. Taxonomy (NCBI): domain Eukaryota; kingdom Metazoa; phylum Chordata; order Crocodylia; family Alligatoridae; genus Alligator; species Alligator mississippiensis. The sequence continues at coordinate 80,258,747 of NC_081828.1, read as the reverse complement.
AGGGATGGAGCCCCATGTCCGGCCCCCCCAACCACTCCTTGTTTGATCCCTCTCTGGGTCTAGCCCCGCTCTCCCCACTTCCACCCCACCGCTTCAGGTCCAGCTCCGCTCCTCCTCCCTCCCCCCTGCCACTCCAGGTCTGCCTAGCCCATGTCTGCCTGCTTCCCTCTCCCTGCCGGCTATTCTGAGGGGTGTCCAGGCCAGGTGGCAGAGTGGGTGCCATCACTGTGATCCCCTCCTTTGCCCTTGGGCAGGGAGGCAGGGGGGAAGCCCTGCTGCTTGGGTGGCCCCAGGCGTGTTCCCCACTGCCACCAATTTCACCAGCAGTGGTGCAAGCTTGGGCCTGTGTAGCCCAGGCTGCATAGCCAATCACCACCCGCCGCCTCTGTTGCATGCTCAGTTGGCCAGAAGCATTACAGAGACTGGCACACAGATGGACAGACTAAGCCTTTTCTTATATTAGAAGTTTGGTCTGGGACAGGTTCTCTGCCTCTGCTGTGCCTTGCCTCTTGCAGGTGCATCAACCCCTCAGTTGACAGGTTCCACAAAGTGTTGTGTCTGATCTTTTAAAATGCTCTCGGGAAGTAAAGCCATTGTCAGTTTGTGAGCTGGGCAGTGTAAGTATCTCGTGGTTTACCATTCTAACGTTCCCTTCATGTGACATGGAAGAGAAGACTTTGCATTTCATCAGCCTCTTTTCATCAACTTTCCCCCACACACATTCTTACAATGAGCTCAGTTTTTCAGCAGACAGATTAAGACTGTCATACAGTCTTTATTCTTGGGAGCCAATAACAAAATGAAGATATCTTCCTTCTTTCCTTAGACATCTTGAGAGATTTTTACTTGGGGATCCTGTTTGTCAAAGTCCCTTTTCTCCAACTCCAGCCCACCCTTCACTTTCTTGCAGGCTTTTGAAACTGCTGTTGGGTGAGTATCTCTGGCCAGGCATTGCCTTTCCTTCACGTCATGATTTCTGTACTTACCAGAATCCAATTGCTCAGGAAGTCTGTTTTTAGAGAGGATGACTTGCATATAGCAGTGATTTTTTTTCTGACCTTTTTTCATTTGTGAACCCCTAAAGAATTTTGAATGGAGGCAGAGCTGACCCAAGCAGGGTGCGGGGCCTGGGGCAAAACAGCCCATGCAGGGCCTCACCCCCGCCCCTGCGCTTATCCTGTGTGCCCTGGACCTGAAGAAGCTGCCCCCACCATTGGCGGGGGGTGTGGAGAGCAAGCAGCTGAATGCCAAGCCGGTGGTGGTGGTGCAGAGTCACTGTGGCTGCTCCACCCAGCTCCACGGGGGGGCCCCCCAAAGTGCATGGCCTGAGGCAATCACCCTGATTCACACGCACCCCTCCCCTAGGGATGGCACTGAATGGAGGTGTGGACCCCTTTGAATTGTAAGTGTGGGTATTCACATACTTTTGATCATATCATTTTATGAGGACCCCTTAGACTAGGGGCGGGTCATTATTTTGGGCAGAGGGCCACTTACTGAGTTTTGGCAAGCCATTGAGGGCTGCATGACAGGCAGCCAGGGGCAGATAAATATTAATTTTCCTAATTTTTAGGGGCCCCGCGGGCCGGATAGAATGGTCTGGTGGGCTGCATTTTGCCCACCCCTGCCTTAGATGTGGTCTGCAAACCTCCAGGGGTCCACAAGCCACAAATTGAAAACCACCACTGGCATAGAGCATTTAACTGTCTGAATGTTGTTAGAGACAAGAGTAGCTTTTGTACCACCCCAAGGAAACCTACATCAGGGGGAACCTATCCTTGTCCTTGACACAGAAGAGCAGATGTCCACATGAAAAGGTTCCCGTGGGTCTCAAATTCCATTACACACTAGATGCAGGTGGAGAAGGGTTGATTGCATATTTGGGCTGCAAAGTAAAGCTCTCAGTTTTCCTGGAAATTGAGACTGCTATACTTGTATTATGTATTTGACCACTAACCAATTGCAATTAACTGTTTTCATGCAGAACCCCAGATGTGTCCATTCAAGAGTGGATCTCATCCACTATCTGTTAAGGCTTTACATGGGTTTTAGGAGTCCTCTTGTGGTTCAAGGGAAACTGTTGCCTCTGTCTGGTAAATTATGCTTGATGTTAGATTGCCTGACTCTGGAATTGTGAGCATTGAAAGGTGTTAGTAAGATTAAATGGGTGTGTGTTGAAAGGCTTTTTGTTATGACTGGCTTTATTTAATATTCTGTTTAGCTTATGATCCTGCTAGTCTGGCTTGCAAGGGCATTGCAGGTAGGATTCAGGAGTTTCACATGCTTTATTTCTAAGCTTGGCTACTCCTGCAGCCTTGTGTTACATATTTGCCTTTGCTACTAATGAAAGCAAGTAGGCCTTCTCATTCACAGAAGTTTAGGGGTGGAAGGGGCCTCATGAGATCATTAGGTCCAGCCCCCCTGCTCTGGGCAGGAAAAAATGCTGGGTTCAAATAACCCCATCAAGGCATGCATCTCCTTTTGAAGATCTCCAGGGTAGGTGCCTGCATTCCAGACAATAGACATTCCAGAGTCTTGTCACACAAACCATAAAGAAGTTTTTTCTTGTATCCAGTCGGAAACCTCCTTCTAGGAGTTTATGACTGTTGCTCCTGGTTTTCCCCTGGGGTGCTTTGGTTAACAGTTGTTCGCCTAGGCCCTGATGCTCTCCCCTTGATATATTTGTAAGTTGTCATCAAATTCCCCTGAAGCCTTCTCTTTTCTAGTCTGAACAGTCCCGTATCTGTCAGCCTTTCTTCATATGGCTTGCTCTTCAGGTCTCTAATCATATGAGTGGTTCTTCTCTGGACTCTCTCAAGCTTTTCCACATCTTTGTTGAAGTGTAGTGCCCAGAACTGGATGCAGTACTCCAGCTGTGGCCTCACCAATGCCTAGTAGAGCGGGAGAATAACTTACTTAGTGTTACTTGAGATGCATTGGTTGATGCATGCCAGCGTGTTGTTTGCTCTGCTAACTGTAGCATCACACTGGTGACTCATACTCATTCATTCATTAAAGCATGGGGGGGGGGGGGGATAGTGGTGTGCAAAGCCTGAATTGGGGTCAGGGATTCAATTCATTGATTCGGATCGCTGTCCCCGATTCAATTTGGCCGAATCCAAATCTGAAGAGTTGATGCTGATTCAGAGAATCAGCGATTTTGGATATAGACACAGCTTTAAAAGTGTTTTCTACATACCTTGAGGTAGCGGGCATGGCTCATGATAGCTGCAATGCTGGGGTGCATGGAGCATCCCACAGGACTGGGGGGGGGCTCTCCACGTGTTAGGCGGTGAACCCAGAAGTGGACCGGAAGTACAAAGAGTGTGGTTGCTGCCTTGAAGAGTGTACTACGTCATACAGGTCTAGAAAATTGAATCAGAAAGGGAAAGGTGCTAAGAGTTGAACATTTCTTGTTGTCCAGTGACACAAGCTGCATGGAAGAGTAAGTACCACAGAAGGATAAGTCAGCAGTGGAAATCAAGGTAAAAAATGTGTTCCTCAGTCAGCCGAGGAGAATACATAAGGATTTTTCATGTATTTGGATGAGCAATATAACTAGTTTACATGATGAGCATCTTCATAGTCATTGGTTTTGTTTCTCCTCTTACACTGAGTCTGGGTTGAGATGAAGGTGGTTCCATATTAAGACATATTTACAGAGCCCATCTGGAACAAGCTGTCTAGATGCCCTTATGTGGGAGTGCACTTGTGGCTGAGTAAGGACAGTTTCATTGGCAGGAGGAGTTAGAATGATGTAGTTAGCCTTGTTAGTCTGAAGTCAAGTAGAAAGCAGACTTGCACCTTAGAGACTAACCAAAGTAGACGTAGCATAAGCTTTTGTGGACGGAAGCTTGCTTTATCAGACACTGTGAAAGGAAGTGCACAAATCAGTGTTTAAGGAGAGAGAAAACTGAATACAAAACACAGAAGGGAAACTTGTGGGGAGGGTAGAGGGAGAAGGGGTAGGGAGGAAGCTGGGAGAGGCAAGCAGGCAATAAACCCATTGGAACAAAGGAGTTACAAAAGCTAATCCAAGGAGAGGAATAAGAATCCACAGTCCCTGTTTAAACCATACTTAATAAATGCAGTCTGTGGATGATTTCTTGTTTTTTTTCAGTTTCCTACTCAAAACAGTTTTGAAAGGTTTGCTGTCTAAGGATCGTCACCCTCAGGTCAGTGATGAAATTTTCCCGAGGTTAAAGTATTCTGCCACTGGCCTGCATGTCTTTCTGCAGCTGATGATAGATCAGTGTTCATTCTTTCATGGGATTGTCCCATTTGTCCAGTGTAGACAGCAGAGGGGCACTGTGAGCAGGAGATGGTGCATATGATGTAGGTAGAATTGCAAGTGAATTAACCTCGGATATTATCATCAGTGTTGTTTGGTCTAGTGATGATGTCATTTGTACTGATGTTGGGGAAGAGAAGGACTCTGGGTCCAAACTCCAAGTTCAGTCTGCTCCATCACTGCGCAAGCTACCTGCTTTGTAGGAATTCTTCAAGTGCATCTAGTAATGGCAAATGCCCTGGCCATTTGTGGAGGCATATAAGGGTTTTGATTTTTTTTTAGAGGCCTGCCAACACTTAAGATGATGCTGTGAGTGTCATAGCATTAGGGTAGCTTCTCTTGACAACACAAAGTAAAGACAGCTGCTGAAATTTGTCTGATCTGTTGTCATTTATGCAGCTGGCCGGTAGAGGCCTCGATCTGACTTGTTGAGCCCTCATTCTGTGAGGAAAATGTTGCTATCTCTTTTTTCCAGCCAGTGCCAAGGCAGGATTATTTTGGATTTACTTTTTGGATTGCCTGGAACCTAAACGCATGCATTTGTACTGAGAGCTCTTGGGGCTCAACACACCTGAGTTCTGATAGGGAACTTGTGGCTTCAGGTGTTGTATATGTGACATGCCTATAGTAACTCCAGCCAAGAAATACTGAAATAAGCAAAGGGAACTATAAAGATGTGGTTCCCATTTCACTGTGAAGTGGGATCATGAGAGGGTAGCATATGAATAAATAAACATTGGGAAAGCTAATGTGTTTTCAGCTCTTCTCCATCAAACAGCAAGACTCGCATGTAATTGAGAACGGGTATATCCCATGTTCTTCACCTTCTCTCCTGTAGGCAGTTGTCTGCCTGGGGGAAGCTGAGCGCTGGAAATAATGGCTGGAGGATTCCTTGGATGGGATGTAGATAGTGCAAAGGTAAAGAGTCAGCCAAGGCCTCAAAGTTACACCAGTACTTAGAGTGAGAGGAGGAGTTCTCCAGAAAAAGTGCCCCCTTGCCCCCCTTCCACCTGCATTGTGTGTGCACTTTTTCTGTTCACATGTGGCCATAAAGGTTTTTACCCTGAACCTGCTAAAGATCTAGGAGCAGGAGAATCTTTGTATTAACATTTAAAAGTCAAAGGGAATTTGTGTTTGTTCGACTTCCTTCCCCCCATTTCCCCAGCCCAACCAAAAAGCAGAAGTGAGGCCTAAAGAACATGGAATTGCTGTTGCTTTATATGTGTGTGCTAGTGGGCGGGGGGGAAGATGGGGCTTGCTTTCTCAGTTGTCTAATGAAGCTGACTTTCAGCAAGGTTTGAAATATGTTTGGTGGGATTACACTTCTGTGAATGCTATGACCTGCTTTTTTCAGCCAGCTCCAGTTACTTAGGGCTCTTCCTTCCACTAGCATTGTCTGCACTGCTTTTTTTTTTTTTTTTTTAATCTTTACTTTTGTACAGCATCTAGCCTTTGCTTTAACAAGGCAGGGTCCTTTCCCTTGTTTTCTCTTAGGTTTAGGAGGGATGGTTTAAATTCTAAAGGCCTTAGTCATTAGGATGTATCTATTGGGGCTGTGCAGCTGCTGTTGAGTAGGTAAGTGGTAAATATGGGGGCCCCAAATTTCTGTAGCTTGGAGAGGGGAGATGTTTTTTTCTGCCTCTTCCTTTTTTCCCCCCTACACCTCTGCTCTTTGCTTAGCTGCTTTGAGTTTTCTCCAGAGTTTGCAGTGCTTTAATGGGGGTGGGGGAATCTTGGGAGAGACCTTTAACTTTGTCTTCCAGCCTGTGTATGTAGGAGAGGTTCTTGCTTGCAAAGCACTCCAGGATCTGAATGGACTGCTACCACCGGTAACTCCCTGCAGGAAGGCAGCAGACATTTAAAACTGGCATGTCGTCTTTTTGAGTTTCACTACTATTCACACCTTTATTAAAAACGGCTATGAATTGCCGTTTATATTAGTCAAACAGCAGCAGACTGCAGCCTTCATCAATTATGGTAAAGCTGGGATCAGCAGCTGAGGTTTTAGGGAGAACCTCAGTCTCCTCTCCCTTTGCACTTGCCAAGCTTTTAAATGAAAGCTGAACTTCTCTGTTTAAATGTTGTTTTAAGGCCTTAGGCTGGATGGTGAAAGCTTGGTGCTTACTAGTGGCGAGTAGACACATCAGGTTTTTTCATTCCATCTTATTCTATAAATGGTGCTATGTTTTAAGTTCTGTGTCCACATACCTCAGAACTTAAACTGATGCTCCTCTAATTTGACAAATCAAAGTCTGTCCAATGACCCTTTTATTGAGGGATCAGAAGTATCTAGGTAAGAGAACTGAAAGAGAAAGAGTAGCACCAAGTACGGTACTGTGGTTTTTTTCCCTCCCCAAATGCGCACCTGTTGTATATCTTCCTGTAACAATTGATAGGTGTGTATACGTATGCCTCTTATGTTTATACTCCCCCGCACCCCCAAGACTTTAGTATCAGTTATTTAAATTGTGTAAAGTGAAAGAAATTGAAATACTACATTTTATAGTAAGGGTAGATGCAATCCCTTGATTGAGGGCTTGGGTCTCTGACTAGTGGATGTACTTCAATATTGTATTTTCAGAAGTGGCTGGTGGTATGTGAACTCTCATGGAAAGTCCCTTGGAAAATCTGGTAAGATTTGATTTAGTTAAACAATTATGGGCACCTTCTCAAATGACACTTCAAAGATTTATCTTTTTGGCGTAAAACTCTACAAAATAAATAGGCATTAAACAGTCCTACAGAGAAGCAGGACTATTTAGTTTTGTTTTGCATAATTTTCTGGAAGACTGAAATAAAATGCATTTGGTTTTTTTTGGTTTTTTTTTAATCTTTTAGATTTCAAACGGAATCAATCGCAGCCTGCATTTGGTTGTGCTGTCTATCTGCTTCCAAAGACTCCTTGAAACAGGCAGGCAGATACCCAGTCCTATTTCTTGTATGACCACTACCTCGGGAAGCTCTTTGTGATTGGAGGAGTTTTTCTTTTATTAATAATTCTTGGCAATGCTTTTTTGCACATGGAAAACATAAGATTAAGGGACATCATCCTGACAAAAGGCATTAGATAGTTAGCAGCATTTCTTATCTGTTGCTCTCTGACAGAAACTACAGCCATCAAGGCACTGAACATCTGGACTCAGTCTGGCCTTTGGATTCTGTCTCGGTGGTCTAAAGTGGGGATGGTAGGTCTTGGGTAGCTTCCACTCCTAGACGTATTATTGCCTAGACGTGTGCGTCAAAGGTCTTGGTGAGATGGTTGCAGGACTTTGTACAAGTGGATTTATCAGGCACCTGAGTAGACTTCCTACACACAAACCATGATCCAGAGGATCAATGGTTGCCTACTACTTGGTAACTCTGAAAAGCAGGGGAGGTATTTTTAATAGGTTGTAGATAAAGTTCTCTTTGCTTCCTTGCAGATAAACTGCTATGACAGGAGGTTGAGGAGGACAGGACCTGAACAGCTGAACAGTGGAAACGACCTGGTTTCTCCACCTCTGCATTCTAGAGTGAATGGCTGGTCTTTACCACTCCACTGCTTCCAGATTGTTGCTTTGCTGCTATACACATACCTGGCTATTGTGGGATTTGGGATCTACATACCTTTGCTTCCACATGGGTGGAAACATACTGCCTATGCTGTATCCTTTTGTTTCTCTTCACATGTACTTCACATAGTCTGTTGAGTTAAAATTATATGTGTTTGCCTTATGCTATAAATAAGGTTTAGTTCATCAGCAAAGCGACTTGCTTGAACCCCCAGCTGTATTTCTGTTTGTGCTTGTCTGCTTTGGGTGGTTTTGTTAGATCTTTTTCTTTTTTAATAATACCTTTAGTCCCCAAACAGGCATTTAAAAAAATAAAATTCTTTACTAACATTTAGTATGAAACAAAGCCTATTAAATTCATTGGAAATCTTTCCATATACTTCAGTGGGCTTTGATTTGGGCCCATCAGTATCAGCCTTGTTCTAAAATTATTCTGCGTTTTAGCAATCATTTAGGATCAGACATTCTCTTGTACTCTGAAGGACTCTGGTTTATTCATAAATACTTCCAACAATGGATCTCAAATACAGCCTTATTTAAGTATCAAAGTTTACCTATGATCCACAAAAAACTTGGTGACCTCACTTTTTTTTCTTATTAAAAATTACATCAAGAGTTGAGATCCCTAGAGTGGTAGAGCTGGGGTGCACGACTCAAAACTTATTGACGGCCATTTGGAAAGTACGCTTTGGGGTGGTGGGGAGATAGCAGCCAGCCATTAGTTAGAATGGAAACCCTAACATTTGCAACCAGGAAACTGGACCACACCTACAGGCCCAAACTATTCCAGTACAGCTGCAGTGTCCATGCTCAGTTTGGTTTTGAAATTGAGAATTAGGCAGTTTGAAATGAACCACAAGAATGATTTTAAGGCAGGAGAAATGGATTGCAGTGAGTAACTTCTAGAGAACTGTCTGACAGTCAAGAAACAGCTTGATGACTGTGTGTAAATACCTTCTTGGGGAGAAAACACTGGATCCTAAAGAAGGCTAAGGGTAACACTGGTGTGTAGGCAGCTCAGTGTCTCCGTATACACTGCCTAGGCTTTTGCGCCCTGGAGAGATCACTCCAGGTTTGCTTTATCTTTCAAGTGAAGATTACGTTCAGTAAGCTGATGTCTCACCCAGCATAATGTCTCGCCCAGACAGATGCTTACTAAATCCAGGATAGAAAAAGCATCACAAAACCAATGACTGAAAGGTGATGCCAGACTAAATAAAACTGGAAATTAGGCACACAATTTTAGTGTGTCCTGTGAGTGTTTAGGAATAAAAAATGTAGATGGTCTAGTAAAAGATATCACATCTACCCAAAGAACCTTTTCTGTCTAAGACTAAAACATGTATTTTGATTGAATTGAAAATGTTCCAATTGAGCCACCCAGCTCTTGAGTCTGTAAAGTGTTTGAGTCAACTATGATTGCTCTGGAAAGCTGGTAGTGGTATTACCTCTGACTGGGTGACCCATGTGCTGCAGCAGAGGCAACTGCTTGGTGTTCACTACATTGCAGATGAGAAGAGAGAGGTGTTCTGTCTGTTTTTGCACACTGCTTCCCATCAGGAGTATGGGAGCGATAGTAGGAGCAAAGTAAGTGCTTGACTCTCTCTTCCTGCATGTCCTAAAGGCTATTGGCGACACATAGGGGGTGCATGTTGGTACACGTGCACCCCTTGCAAAAAGGCCCTGCCAACACTGCAGTTGCTGCTTACCACCCCCACCCCCCCCCACCGCCAACATTGCTGGTGGCATCTGCAGGTGATCACTGACCAGTGGTCGGCGCTTGCCACCCCCCCTGCTGCCAACAGCACCACAGCTGCCTGCAAGAGCTCTCCACTTGCTGCCGCCACGCTCCCACCCCCAACAGTGCTGCTGATGCCTGCGGGAGCTTGCTGTGCCGTGCCCCCCTCCCCCCCCAGCCTCCAGGGGCATGCAGCATTCATGCTAAAGGCCTCTACTGCACAACCACCCAGGCCCAAATGACAGGAAAAAGAGAAGCTGAGAAAAAAGCAGCTAGTTACATTTCCAGGCTAAAGCTATCTGGGACACCCAAGTTATCCTGTGCTCGTGGATTAAGTTCCATACCCTCATTAAAGCTGCATGCCATTTGTGCTACAGGGAATGAGATAGAGGAGTCTGTTATGATGTTTTTGCGTTAGGGGATTCTCAGGAGAGAGAGAAAACTGAAGGGTGGCTTCTGCTTCTTTGTGCCCAGGGTGCTAATTATAGCTCTTGACCTTTATTGAATATTGTGTGAGAGCCATGTGGTGACAAAAAATGGATGAAACTGATGTACTGCAAAAGAATATGGGACTCAAACCTATTCAAATGATGAATGTCTACACCTGTCCTTGACTAAAGGATGCTCTAAACTTTGTAGGATCAAAACATGACTGCAGTAACAGTTCACACAAGCACAGTGAATTTACAAAGTGTTTGTATATTACACCTTTGTATCTGATTATTTTACAGAGTGCTTTTTCCTTGGTAAATAATGAATCAATATCTTGCGTTCTCTAAAAGTTCCACCATCCTGTGGGCTTGTTAAACTACTTCCAAATGGGGCAAGGGAAAACTTTAACAGTGTAAAGGTAACTGTGTAAAGGAAAACATCAAAAGGCTAGTAATTCATTCACTATTTATGTACTAAACACAGATTGTTGCTAAGGACTGATCTGGTGCCAATACAGTATTCTCATAAAGAGTATGAGAATTCTAGCTGAGTTACAGTGAGAAGATACCAAAATAATTGTGTCTTGTGTGTGGGGAAACAATTTAATATCAGATTTTCCTCTGTGGAACAAAATCAAATTTACACTGGAAAAACATTATCATTCTCTTGCAACTAATATATATATATTTGTATTTCTGCTTAATTGGAAACCTTGTTAAATCCAGTTTGTATTCCATATTCACACGCATGAAAAGGACAGCTGGACAGAAATCATTCTGGCTGCTCATCTTATTGTGCACTGTTGGTCTAGTCATTCCTATAGGAGAGGGCACTTGAAGATAAACCCACTGAGTCGGGTATGTGTGTGTGTTGGTTTGTTTGCTTGTTATTTTCCTTGCTAACATATATATTTCTATAGAGTAAAGTGATTTTTTTAAGGCTTGCTTGGGGGGAAGGGAAGGCTAATGCCATGGGATTTAAGTTGGTGGTTAGTTGCTTCTTGAGTTGGGGTTGTGTGTGTGCATGTAGTGTGGTTTGTTTGTTTTGTTCATTTTATGAAGGGGTTCCCGCCCTCACACCTGTAATAAGAAACCTGTACTTCTCAATTTCCTTCTCTGCTCTTCCTTTTTTTTTTTTTTTTAATAGATTGACATAGATTCATAGATGTTAGGGTTGGAAGGGACCTCAATAGATCATCGAGTCCGACCCCCTGCATAGGCAGGAAAGAGTGCTGGGTTTAGATGACCCCAGCTAGATGCCTATCTAACCTCCTCTTGAAGACCCCCAGGGTAGGGGAGAGCACCACATCCCTTGGGAGCCCATTCCAGATCCTGGCCACTCTAACTGTGAAGAAGTTCCTGGAAAAGTTTTCCTCTTCTCATGCATGGTTCATGCCTACCAACTAAAGATAACCTAGTTGCTATAAGCTATAGCGCTTTGAAGGGAGAAGTTACATCAATAGCATAATAAAGGGGGAGAGGAAGGGTGTAACAAGGGCATGTGCTGGGGCACCAGCCCTTGTCAGGCATATGGAGGATGCAGAAATAGCTACAGTTGTGCTGCTGGAGCAGTCACTCCTGCACTACCAACAGCCTAGCCCCTGCTGCCACCCAGGGGATTTGGATGTCCTATTACACCTCTGGGTTTCACAATATACACATTGACAAGGAATCTTTTAATGCATTTTGTTTTGGTGTTTACTTCTTTTAAATTCAGCTACATACTTTATTTCAAATCAAAATGACAGCAGGTCTGGAGAACAAACTAATTAGGTCATACAGGTCATACTAATGTGATGCGATAAACACTGGCACATATCGTGTTGGAGTTTGTTGCTCCTTGGCACTGTGTTTACATGTGCCCTGGGACTGTGGCACATTGAGCCATGTCCTCCATCTCACTCCCCGTAACACAAAGAGCATGCAGCCCAGGGCTGCTCTGACCTGTTTAAATGTGCTGCAGAGGAGCTGGCTGGAGCACGAGAGTACTCCAGTGCAGGGCTAGCTAGAAGGCAGCCCCCACACTGTAACAACCTTGTACCCCCTCCAGCCACAACAGATTCTACACGTGCAGTGCTGCAGAGTAAAAAGTACTATCCTGTTGCAGAGTTAATCAGTTTACTCCTACCTAATAGCATTGCACATGTAGATGTGAGACATTTACTGTGAAGCAAATTAGTCTACTCCACAGTAAATGTCTTGTGTAGATGCGTCTACAGTATATTTACAGAATAAGATGACATTAAAACATATCTACACAGTGGTAGAACCTACCCCAGTACAGTGATTGAAGATAAGGTTGCTATGCATCTTGGAGGTTCTGCCAAATAAATCCAAGGCCTCTAACCTTTGTCTTTTAGACTTGAAGGAAGGGCTTTGGCAGGAAATGCTCTTATGGCCCATATGTCTCTACTAATAAAAACTTGTAAATATGACATTTGAAACTGTCCTGATCATGGAAAAAATCTGGAGACTGGTTTATTAAACTTTTCATTTTAACTTGATTTAGTAGGCAATTGTGAACGTTCTGAAATAAGTATGAAATTAAAAGAAACACTAGGTTTTTATTTTTGGTTTGTTTTTTTTTTATTTTAAAGGGTCACCAAGTTACAGTGTTTGCTGATGTAGTCAGGGAAACACAGTTTGAGGTAAAGATACCAGCCTTCTAATGAGCTGTCAACAATGGTGCCAAATTTTGGGAAATGTTGGAGGATAAATTGGACATTTGTTACTGATTTACAGTGAAATAAGGAAGTTTCAAAATGTGAGTTGGTTTTTATAGTCATGTGTGGAACAAAATGACGGATCAGATGAGAAGTATGAAGTTACCAGAACAACTCCTTTGAAATTGGCATAAAAAGTCTAAATGATTGTGATGTAAATCAGTGTCAATCCATTGATTTATAAATGTATCTGTAATGAATTCTCCAATCTGAGAAAGTGAACTTTTTTTTGTACAGTAGGAAACATTGTTGAGATTAAGTCTGATAAATCTGAATTTTGCTCTGTTGGATTAGTCTTTCATTGGATTTTTCTCCAAATTTTATTTGTGGTAATCCATACAATAGAGGCTATGAATTAGTCATTTAAATGATCACAATTTCTAATTTTGATACTGTATGCACTGTTCTGAGAAGAATTTTGCATTCAGTAAGTAAAATAGCAAAGAAACCTGTATTCAAACATAAAATGCAAGGAAAAATATGTACCACCATAAATATATTCTCTGCAGAATGCTGGTATATATTTTTTTTCTTGCTGTGGGTGGGTGTGTGTATGCATGTATAGAGTACAAATATATATATTGTATATGCTGGTGTATATTTTTTTTATTCTATTTTATACTGTGTGTATTTATGTATGCATGTAGGTGTATGTATGTGTGGGTATTATATGTAAGAAATATACATTCTTATAAAGAAATTCAATGCGTGTAAGATTGACACAATTGTATGAATTCATTTTAAGAACAGAATCTTAATATGGTAGCCATGTTGGTCTAAGACAAGAAGACATACAAAAAACTAGAACTCTTGGTTCCAAAATGATACCTTTTATTAGACTGGTTGGCCTAATAAAAGGTACCATTTTGGAATCAAGAGTTCTAGTTTTTTGTATGGCATATTATTCACACTTTAAAGCTTATGTTTTCTTTTAGTTCACTTGTAATATACAGAGCTGTGTACATATCCATGGGACTTTTGTAGTAATGATAACTTTGTATCAAGGCCACCTACAGATTATTAACACATTTGGTGCAACCTTCAGATTGCATAAATCTTTTGCCTTTTACTAAAGATTTCCTGCAACCACCTCCAGCTACTTTCCGCTAGTGTATAAGAAACTGTGTGTTTGGAACTTGATCTGGAGTTTGGACTCGGTTGTAGTTGGTTTCACGTATTTCATTATTTTTAAAGACAAAACAGCCCGTTATGGTTATTTCCTGTTCCGTGGCTTCATCAATTTTAGTCTGTATTCTGCAAGAATGATGTGATGTTGCCACTTAGAAGTAGTAGCTGCAGAAATAAGTCATTGTGTGGAGAGCTTCATTCAGGTGGACCTTGCCCATGGTAGGAGGGAGTGCTCAAGTGGGAAAGCAGCAGCTGATGTTGCATGGAGAACTCTTGTTTCTGGCCTATTCCCACAGACACCCTTTATGCTGGAGGATGTAGTGTAGAGTGGGTAAGGCTCCCATCATCAATAGAATTATTATGTTTTGGCAGGGAAAACTGTGCAAATAAATACTCCTGCAGCATTTTCAATGTGAAAAAGCAAGATGTTATCCTACCTTGTATAATCTTGATTCTGGTGTTACTTTTAAGGATAAAATTAAGATGCGTGTGAGCAACCTTAATACACCTAAATATACTAGTGCAAATTAAGCTATATTGGATGCAGGATGGGGCCCTGAAAACACCCCAGGGAGTCCCTCTCTCAAGCAATGTGCTGTGCAGATCCATCAGCATATTCCTGCCCGGCCCCCCACCTCCCCAGTGAAAAATCTGATCAGGTTGCCCATCCAAAAGGCTTTTCACTTTTCTGTTTGAGGCAAGGCAAGGCAGAAAAACTTCTGCTGGCTTAACAGACTAAGCCTTATGTATGCTGTTTTCAAAATAATTCATGAAAGCCCATGTTTTTACTATTGCATTTTGTGTTCTTCAAGAGTGAAAGACTGATTTAAATCTTAGAAAGAAGTTTTAACCCAAATTTGGTGCTCTGCTCCATAACCTATGTTTTATCAGGTACAAAATATTCAGGGATATGACATCTGAGTTTTTTTTATGTGCATGTATTGCTGAGACTCCTACTTTTCTGTGCTCAAAGGTTAAGTGTACAGCAAACTTGTGAAGAAGCAAAGTTGTATAATACCCTTCTGCTTCTTTGGGCCTCATTTTCTCTTGAAAGGTATCTTCCACTCCTCAGCTCCTCTCCTGTTTCTGATGGAGGAGAATTCTGCTTTAAAATACGTAGGAAGTTGCTGCATTTGGGTGCACAATGAAATTTCCTGTGCTGGTCAGGATAACACACCTTCCTATTGTACTTTGTCTGTTGTGTCCATGGGTAATGGTTCTCTTCAAAATATTGGTAATTGCTGCCACGGTAACCAAACAAAAACCTGGCATGGCTGCTATTGTCAGTGTTGCATATATGAACTCTGTTCAGTCAGTAAACTGCTGCAGCTTTTAATTAGGACAAAAGTTTTATGGCTTAGGCCAAATGATCCGTTTTCAATGCACTGTTCAAAGATAAGACATCTCCATTGTATTATTTGTTTTTGTGAAGATGAAATCATTGAAAAATAACTAGTACAAAAGGCCTAATTGGTTGCCTCAGAACTAGTAGTATTTGACAACAGTTTACTGCTCTTGAAAGGGTTGAATTCTGTAGATCATGAGAGGTTTTGGTTAAAAATAAATTAGGGTTTTTTTTATGTTGCAGAGCAGCTAGACACAGTCACTGAACTGGTTTGGGCACTGTATATGAAATGATCTCCACAAGGCCATGCAAGATAGTTTGTAGCTGGACAGGCAGGAGACAGAAAGAGGTATGTGGAAAGCAGATCAGAAAGTAACCAGGTAGGAGCAGCACTGCTTTCCTGGGGTGTACAGTGACTTGGAATTGGGTCTCTGTCCCAGGTGAACAAGACAGGTCTGAATCTTGTAAGTCAATAAGAACTGCCCCAAGCCTTTGTGTATGACTTCTGACAAGAAACTCATTGAGCTCCGGAGAAGTCCCTGGGGACTAAAAGAGGGTCAGTGTTGTGCCCATCTACAAGAAGGGCAGGAGGGAGGATCCGAGTAACTATAGGCCAATCAGTCTAACTTCCATCCTAGAGAAGTTCATCAGGAGTCTATCTGCGATAAGCTTGCAGAAGGTAAGATTCTGAATGACAGCCAGCATGGCTTTGTTGCAGGCAGGTCTTGCCTTACCAACCTCATCTCCTTCTATGACCAGGTAACTCACCACCTGGACACAAGAGAGCAGGTTGACATTGTATACCTTGACTTCCAAAAGGCCTTTGATTTAGTATCCCACAATGTCCTCATGAGAAAATTGGAGGATTGTGGGTTTAACTGTTGAGACAGTCAGGTGGGTGAGAAACTGGTTGCAGGATAGGACCCAGAGAGTCGTAGAGAACGGATCTGCGTCATCCTGGTGAGAAGTGGGCAGCAGTGTCCCACAGGGGTCGGTGCTTGGTTTAGTACTTTTCAGCATCTTTATTAATGATTTGGATGTGGGGGTGAAGAGCTCACTGGCCAAGTTCACAGATGACACCAAGTTTTGGGGAAGCATGGTCACGCTTGAAGATGGGCAACAGATACAGGTGGACCTAGACAAGCAAGTTAGGCTGTTTGGAATCTGATGAAGTTCAACACTGAGAAATGTAAAGTGCTTCACCTTGGTACAAGCAACCCCAAGACACCTACTTGCTTGACAGCACTAAACTGCCTAGCACCACGAATGAAAAGGACCTGGAGTAATAATAGACCACAGTATGAATATAAGCTGGCAGTGCGATGCTGTAGCCAGTAGGGCAAATAATACTCTGGCATTCATTAATTGATGCATCTCCAGCAAAACCAGGGAGATGATTCTTCTGCTCTACACAGCACTGGTGAGATCACAGCTGAAGTACTGCATCCAGTACTGGGCACCGCACTTCTTAACAAGAACGTGGACAAGCTTGAGAGAGTCCAAAGAAAAGCCACACATATGATCAGTCTTACATGGCAAGCCATATGAGAAAAGGCTGAGGGATTTGAGACTCTTCAGCCTGAGGAAAAGAAGGGTGAGAGGGGACCTGGTAGCAACTTACTGCTACACTAGGGGAGTGTATCAAGGGCAACTGTTCACCAGGGTGCCTGAGGGGAAAACCAGGAGTAATGGCCACAAACTCCTGGAAGACCAATTCAGGCTCAACATTAGGAAAAACTTCACATTCAGGGTGTCCAGACTGTGGAATAAGTTCCCTCCAGATGTGGTGCAATCACCTACCCTGGAAATCTTCAAGAGGAGACTAGACAGTCATCTTGCTGGGGTCACATGACCCCCAGTTATCTTTCCTGCTTGGGGAAGGGGCCTGGACCTGATGATCTTCCAAGGTCCCTTCCAGCCTTACCATCTATGACACCCTCGGAAGTCCTCAAATGACTCTCCCTAACTTAGGGGGCCAGAGCAAGTTCTCAGTAATGGAACTGAAGCCCAGGGAAGGAGGTCCTCATTGCACGGACCCTCTGATAAAGTCCCTTGATGCTTCTACTTTTTAATAAATGAAAAAAATGAGATTCTTACTGAAATAGGATAACAGGGGAATCTCTGCAAGGTGATCCTCATGGTGTTTTCCTTCTGAAGTATATTCATCATGTGGCTTTTATCATGGGAGTGGATGAGTTCAATCTAATGGTTTCAGAAGGCATTATTATAGGACCCGATTAATTTATCCCTGAAGGCTGCAGGGTTTTTTCCACCTAGACATGTGAAGGAGTGGCTATTAAAAGCTTTGGGCAGTAATTGGGATGCAATGTTAAGATGTGTATATTGGTAAGGAATACAAATGGTACAAGAGCAAAATGTTTATGAACAGGGTGGTGGTAGGGATGGGGAAGGGTCTGGATGTACAATCATATCTCATAGGGAATAGAAGTGTCTCCATTTACTTGTGACTTATGAAAAATATGAACAAAGCATTACAAGAAGTACTATAGGCTAAGTACAGGTGGTCAAAAAACCTGGGGCTGAATCAATTCAATCTTGGCAGGTTAAGCCGTGTAGACTGAACTGATACACAAGTGAACAGACATTCACTTTTGATTCTGGAAATGCAGCCACATGCTTGCAGTGGCCCAGGCCAGAAGCCAGGGGGTGCTAGAGAAAACCTGGGGGAGGTGGGGAGAGGGGAGCAGTTTGTGGAAGAGGTGGACTGTGAGTTACCTGGGATCTGGGACAGAAGTTCAATAAACCATTTTCACCTAAATCAGTTAACTCTGATACTACATCCATCCAGGTTTATCTTAACCTGGTTTCAGTCATTTTGAAAGCAGTTTATGTGCACTGAACTTCTGTTGCATTACAGGTTCAAACCAGTTTCTGATCACTTATACTGGCTTATGTGTAATTTCTCTCCCTAGCCAGAAAGAACAGTTAAACCCATGAGCAATTCACTATGACCCAACAGCTCAAATGGGAAGACTTCCATGTCTAATTCTCATAACACCATTGCATGACACTTCATTAGTTTAATCCTGGATACAAGGATGAGGGGAGTGAGGGGAATAGAAATTTTCCTATTTGATAAAAATAAAGTAAAACTGGTATGTTCTTTTCTCATTTTTAATTTTGAAAATGTACACACAAGCTGGGAGAGGGAGGAAGGCAGAGGAAACATAACCCATGGAATTTAGATATGCGTGCATGCAAACACACTTTGCTTTTATGTTTTTCAATGCATTAAGAGTAAAAAGGTTAAGTATAGTAAGAATGTATAGTAGATAAATTGTGTTAAGGGATATATATGTGCTTGGGCTTTTTATTTTTTTCCTCCTAAATTCTCGATTCCTCCTTAACTTATAGTGTTGCAGGTGATTGGTATACTTTTTGTGCATCATTTAATTGCTCACTTGATTGCCATCACTATTGACCCAGCAGACCAAAATGTGCTGGCCAAGAAGAACTACAACAACCCCATGCCAGTCTTTGACAGAAGAAAACACAGACATGTCATCCAGAACCAGCACTGTTATCTCTGTGAAGTAGATGTGTAAGTTATTCAGTAACAATATACTGTAGAGAACCATTCCCCCCTCCTTTCCCCCATTCCACTCTAGAGGCATTTCTTCACTTTTGTTATGACTTCCTGGGTGGCCAGATTGGATTGGTAATAACCCGTTAATTATAACTTACCTGTCTAGAATTATCACGTCATACTTAAGCTTGCTTGACACTATTATACATGGGCAACTGATGCCACCTGAGTCGGGGGGGGCACATGCTGCCCAGCGGCCAGTCAGCAACTGGCAGGGTGGGGGGAACCAGGAAGCATGAGCAGCGCTCCTGGAAGTGCCAGCAGTGCTTCACCTGGTGACCCACGCCCCAGCCACTGCTCCCCCCTGCCCCCCCTGCCTGTTGCCTAAGTGGGGAGCACTGCCTGTCCGGGGGGGGGGAGTGCATCAGCGCTCTCAGGGGTACATATGCACCCCTATGCATTGCCACTGCTATTATAGATTTGACAAACTTCAACCTTTGGGGGTTGAAATTCTCCATTCTGGGACCTTGTCCCAGTCTGACTTTTGAATGGTTCTGCTGTTTTGGAGAACAAGTGAAACAAAAACATATACAATACTTACAAACTTTTGATTAAGAATCCCTAGTGTATGTACCCTTAGGACTAGGGCCTTGAAATACGGTGGGAAGCAGAGGCATAACCAACTGCTTTGGTGGCTGGGAGGGGAGGCAAGGGGTATGCCAACCAGTGAGCGGTTGGTGAGGGGAAGGGAAGTGGAGAGCAGCCTTACATGTTGCTACTCTCAGAAGGTTCAAGGTGGCAGCAGGTGCTGCTGCTACTGCTGCTATATCATCCTTGGCTCTGGCAGCAACAGTCCTGTGGCCAGGCTCCATGAGAGCCAGCTTCTGTACACTGCTTGCATTCACTCATCCCAACCCTCCCAAGTATGTTACTGGGTGCAGAGCTATGCCTACAGTGGCAAAAACTCCCTTGGGGGTAGAGGTAGTGAGTAACACCATTTTATTCACCCCCTGTCCCCCATATTCATTGCTGTGTGCAGCACTGCCCTGCCTGGCTGTTATGGTTGGACACGAGCAGTAATAGGGCTGTGCCTGCTGTGACACAGATTCTCAGGGTTGGAGGATGACTCCAGTACCCTCTCAATAATCAGTGCTTGGGGCTGGTGCTCTGCTTTCCCCCTCCCCCATAGTTATACCATGGGTAGGAAGGCCACCATGGGATGTGCCTCATTTCCTCCCTATGGAAATTCATCCCAATAAGTGCCTGAAAAACCTGTACATGTTTTGTGGACTGGTAAGAAACCAGCAGTTGAATTCCCAAATATTCCACATGCCCTCATTGCTCCTGTCTGTTAACAGCTTGAGGCCAGGCAGAAACTAACTTGGTAAACTGCCATAGCTCTACAGGGGATTACCTGGGCTTTCCTGGAAAATGCATCTTTCAGTTGTTGCCATCTGCTTTGGTACTGGGCTCAGGAAGGGAAGAGTAGGCTGTGTGTCTCTCCAGTGCCTGCAGTACCTTTCTGCTATTGCCCATGCAGTATGGAGGTGAAGGATGAGGCATTATAAGTGGAAACCTATCACAGACTGGAAGAGGCTGTATGTTTGTTTTCATACCTGTGATAGTTGGGGGTGGTTTTAACTCTGGTTTTCATTTTTTTTTCATTTTTATTTTTTTTTTTGGTTTTTTTATTCCATTCTATTTTCCTTCATAGAGGGCCCAAAGCCAAACACTGTAGTGCCTGTAATAAGTGCATTGCAGACTTCGATCACCACTGTAAGTGGCTCAATAACTGCGTGGGAGGCAAAAATTACTGGTAAGCTAATACAGACTAGCTCTGAAAGTAGTCATCCATGAACAATCAATGGGATCTAAGTTTCCCAATGAGCAAGTTGCTTTAACATTCTTCCTTCTTACCTCCTTTGATATTTTACTACTTCAGTTTTAACTGAATTAGCAGTTTGTTTCTAATAGGTCTGCTGTAAAATATAATATCTCACTGATATTATATAATATATATAAATATTGGTGTGTGTATATATATTATAATAAATATAACACAATACATATTAATATTACATAATATAATAAATGTAAAATATTGGTAATATAATATTATGTAAATATAACATTATGTAACCAAATGTACCATCTGTTACACAAATGTACATAATATAATATTATGTAAATATATTATGTTTTACAGCAGAGGAACTGTGGGATGTTCATGTTCTATCATTGACCTGGTTTCAGAGTTAATTTTGTCTTGAAAAATGTTCTAGGCAAGTGTTGATTTTTTGAGTGAGATAAAGATGTCCCTTGTTGGTTGCCTGGCATGTATTGCCTGCATTAAAAATATACCATCATGATTAAAACCTTTATTTTATTTTTTATTCAAATGTATAGTTTCAGTCTAATAAAGAACGTCAAGTATTATATTACACCAAATGGATACCGAATAGAAAATTCATAATGCTATACTTTGCACACTTGATTTTATCATTGGAAAGGAAGGTAGAACACTTGCAAGCCATATTTCTTTTATGTGGTTTGCTCTATCAAAGCTCCTGACTTTTGAAGGCTTCCTGAAAACAAAAACACCTAAGAATTTTCCATGTTCTGCTGAAAAGTAGCCAACAAACTGGTGGTGCAGAAAGCTGTTTAAAACACAAAACCACAATTCTGCGTGTGTGTACCTGAGAGCATAAGGAATTTTAATCAACAGAATTTCATAACATTTTGATTTGAAATCTGTTATAAGCAAATATTGTTTGTCAGTGGTAGTTGTATTTTTACGCAACAAAATGTTTATCTGTTCTCTGAGTATTTTTCTTGTGTGTGTAGGTTTTTCTTCAATGCTGTTGTTTCTGCCGTTCTTGGTGTCTTCTTCCTGGTAGTAGTGATCCTGTATGTCTTCATCCAGTACTTTGTGAATCCAGAAGAACTCCGCACAGGTTCTCAGCTTGAAGGTATTTCCCCACCCACTTAATATTATATATGCTCTTTACACAGTTGGGTTAGAAAATTACTATTTTTGGTTAGAAAATTGTTGTGTGATGTCAGTACAGTATTGGGAGAGTGTAATTTTCTGTTAAAGGTGCTGTCTCTTAGATAAGAAATCGAAACCATAACTTCCCTGCTCTACTCTCTTGTGGCTTTCTAGGTAAAAATTAGTTTCAGTGCCCATTTCCAAGAGCACAGAATATAATTGCTGTGCATAGACCACCCTTTTTATGACCTAGCCCTGTAATAAGCACAGGTTCTAATGACACTGGCTGCATACAAAGGATTTTGGTGTCCATTAGTGGTTGCTATATCTGATTTCCATAGTCAAGCTCCTGAAGCTTTGGGTCAATGGTCTAGAGCAGTGATTCCCAAACTTTTCCTCAGCATGACTCAATTTTCTCAGTATGGCCCCATTTCCTTAGCATGGTCCGTCACTTCCAACCCACAGCCCCCCAACTCCGTGACTTGTGACCCCACTTGGGGTCACAACCCACAGTTTGGAAACCGCTGGTCTAGAGTAAACACTTGTAAAAGCATATGAGTTCCATTCTCGAAAATGACTTATGTTTTCTCAGCAAATAATAGGATTTAGGTTCCTAAGTCGTCACTGGCTTGCTTTTGAAAATTTTAACCCTGATTTGTGGTGCTCCCAAACCTCATTTAAAATGTAAGAAAGATGCTGAGTACTTTGCTTGCTTCTTAATTTGTATTTTCATCTCTGAAAAGATGAAATGCTTAACTGAGTCCCCTTTATTTTGCCCCAAAAGGAGCCAGTGGAAACACAACATGGCTGGCCTTTCTTCCTGCTGCTCCAGTGGAGACCACAGCAGCTGGAATCCTGGTAATCGCGGTGATCACTGTACTTTTGGGAACTGCATCACTCCTGCTGCTGGGACACTTGTTGGGATTTCATCTGTACCTTTGTATGTATTAATTGTCTCAAGGCAGGCAGGCAGTGACTTTTGAGAAACACTTTCTCAATCTATTGCAATCAAAGGTTAAAAAGCTAAAGGTTAAAAATATTCATCCTTTCTTTTTCTTGTTTTTGAAATTTGCTTTTTAAAACAACATGACACCTGTAACTTCACTGTTTATGAATGAGACTTGCCTATTTTAGGCTCATCCTCTTTTTTGTTTTGCTCTGTGGCTTTTGTCCTTTTCTTCCTCCACCCCTGCACCCCGCTTTTGATCATCACCTCCTCCTACTTCCACAAATGAATCTGCTTAGTAATGGCATTTTTCCACGTGACCAATTGATCTTACTGGTTTAATGTTTTCTTTTGCTGAAACATAGAATGAGCTCTTCATTCCTGTTCCAACTTTCTTCATACTGGGTCAAAGGTTTGCAATGGCTTTAAGAACCCTTTAAAGGCCTTGCTTTCAGCTGGCAGAGGATTCTTCCAGTGCAGACACTGAAAGGGGGCTGCAAGGGTGTCTCCCAGGAATCCCTGTGCAAGCTCTGACGGGGTGGCACACTTGAGACCAGAACACAACATGGGGGGTTGCTGTCACTTAAGCCCCCAAACTATCTAAATCAGGCTAGGGCATCTCCAGCACCTGGAGTAGCTTTGGTTTGGGCAGGTAGGAAGGTAGCTTAATGTCACCTCTACCCTCTCTTCTAAAAATGGGCTTGAGGTTTTTCTGCTGCATCTCTGGGGTGTAACACAGAATCACAGGGGTGGAAGGGACCACACAGGTTTCCTGGTCTAATCCCTTGTTCGGATGCAGAATTTCCTGTTCCTAAATCAGCCTTTCCAGCCTCACCTTGAAAAGCTCCAGTGAAGGAGATTCCCCAACTTCCCTAGGCAGTTTGTTCCACTCTTCTGTGGTTCTTATAGTTACAAAATTTCCTTGTTGGTCTGAAATCAGATAGAAGGCAGGGGGGAGGGTGGCCTCTTAGGAAGAAACTAGTTGAGAGTCGTGAACTTTCATAGGTGACAGCCTGTTTTATCAGATGTTAAGTCAGTTCATAACATCTGCATATAAAAAAATGATACCTCTCTGAACCTGACCTGCTTTCTACATGACTTCTACAGTGACACTTCCTTCCCCTCTTTCATACTGTATTTGACCAAATGACAGGTGCCAGGGATGGTTCACCATTGATCCAGCTGGCTTCTAAATATCCTTAAAAAATTAAAAAGCCTAGACTGTGACTCAGGAATGGAATTTATTTATAATCCTGCAGGACTTGACCTTCTTAAATATTACTGACAATATTTTAGTATAGTCATACAAGAATCCAGCAAATCACTTTTTGGCTTTGGCAAGGCACAATACAATTAGAAATTGGTCCTACCCGTGGGTAAGGATACTTTCATACCTTTGAAAACAGTGTTTGGACTCTGTATGTTGGTTGGAGGATGTAATTGACCTTCAGTGATGTTTATGCCACCTCACAGTGTCTTTGGCTAAATATCCACAAAAAGGTATACTGAATCTTTCTAGAAACACATTAGGATACTAAAAGTTACAAAAATATGTATTTTTAGAACCTCTGAATTCAAACTAAACTTTGGAACTTGGGAAACTCATAGAAATGATTCCATAATCACACTTTGAAATAATTTACTATAAATGCCAGTATAGCACTATGCTATACATTTCCCTGTCAAATCCCTTCTCTCCTTTTGTAGGGAAAGTCATCAGGTGTCAAATAATTACATGTCCGTTGTTTTTATGGAAACATACACATAGCATAACCAGATAGTGGTAACAGGGGTGTCAAAGTGTATGGCCCACAGGCTGGATCCAGCCCCAGAGCCATTTTCTCTGACCCATCAGGTTATTGGCAGACCACCAGAAGTGTGGGGTGGTGTGGTCAAGGAGAGTGGCCCACCACAGAAGCTGGGACCCTTAGGCCCCAACAGCCATAGTGATCAGTAACAGGTAAGCAAGGGCTTGATACAACCCTGGTTGCCCTCCAGCTGCTTCACCTTTTGCCACTGTTACAGCCCAACCTCCTTGGCCCCCCCACTCTGCTGCTGGTCCATGCTGCGGCTGCTGCCTCTGTGCCCTGAGTCGGAGCCTAGAACTGCTGTTGTGGCACAGGGCACTCAGTGCTGGCAGCAGCTCTGGCTCCAGCAGCTCTGTGGTCTGGATCTGGCCTGGGATGTAAGGTAAGTTTGACAACCCTGTGCTATGAGATTTAATGTCAGAAGTGTCTGACACATTTTAAAATGAAATCTGAGACCACATGCATTTTCCCTGGTTTCACATGACATTATCAACTTCAGATCCCAACCACAAAGAAAGATTTGCTACAGATTTGAGTAGGTGGTTTAAAACCAACGTGCTTTTTTAATCATGCCTGAAATCAACAACCAAAAAATAAATAAACCCCAACCCAACATGGTCCAAAACAAAACAAAAAACATGAAACTCTTGATTTTTAAATGAGTTTTTGTTTTTTGTATTTGTCACTGTAGAGTTCTGTTTTTTTTCAGCTTATCTATTAATATGTTTTAATCTTTCTTCATCATGGTTTGTGAAGTTAAACCAGCTGGCTAAATTTTTTAAGCTTGCATCAAAATTATGGTAAATTTGCCTTTTGGTAGGTTCCATTGTTGAACCTGAACACCTTTCTAATAGGCCTGTGCAAAGCGACTAGTATTCGCTTTGCATTCAGCCGATTTCAGGGCACAGTAATTTGATTCAGTGATTCAAATCACTGTCCCGAATTGATTCATCCTAATCTGATTCAGAGATTTGGCTGCAGCTGAATTGGCCAAATCTTCAAATCGGCCCCATCCCCCACCCATTCTCAATGGCTGTTCGCCTGCTCTCCTAGCTCCCAGCTCTTTAAAAAAAAAAATTAAAAAATGCCCCAACTCATTGACTGTTCCCGGGTGGGGGGATGATCCTCGCTGCCCCCAGAAGCCACAAGGACACTGCAGCAGCTTTTTTATAAGGGCTGGGAGCTGGGGCTGGGCAGGGCAGCTGGGGGGGCTCTGGGACAGTGGGTGGGGGTCAGGGGGCGCTCAGGTGGGCTGGAGGATCAGGCAGGGGCCTGGCAGTGGTCCCCCTAAGGTCCCCTGCCCCCTCCTCCAGCCCCCCTGCCCTCAACTTACCAGCAAGGAGTGCAGGTCCAGCTCCCTGCTGCAGCCAGTGGGGACTGCCCAAATTGCCAAAGCTCTCCGAATCTTTTCCAAATCGATTTGGAGAGCTTCGAATCAATTCAGACCTTTTAATTGGTCTCCTGGTTTGATTTGGATTTGGAGATCCAGCTACCAAATCAGGCCAAATCTCCTCTGAATCGAATCAGCATCTGAAGCTTTGCACAGCTCTACTTTCTAGTGGTATCTTGTTTTTGTTCTAAATGCCCTGTGGCTTAAAATGTACACCTGCATGGACTGACACCAAAGACTTTGCACACAGACACTTCCAAAGTAAAACAGTCCCATGTGAACAGCTCTGTTTGCCTAATGCCTAGCCAAAGCTTGGCTGATGCTTTTTATAAAGTGTTTGTTTCCCTGCCTTGTGGGGACTTACTTAAGAGGGTTTTGTTGTCTCTTGGTCTTTCCTAACTTCTGTTTTCTCAATGTGGCATCAGCACAGACTCTTCAAAACTTGTCTGTTGCACTGAGCGTAACATCTGGTTGCCATGGCATCACATGTTAAGCACTCATCTCTACCATTATGTAATTATTGGGATGTTGATTTACAGCTTTTTAATGTCAGGACCCATATGTTGTTGAACGATGAGGCTGAAATATGATGAAATATAATTCTGCCAAGTGCTGCCACGATTAGATGCTCTTGATGACTGATAACAAAACAAAATGCTCATAAATATTTTATAGTTTCTTGACTGTACTAAATGTAAATGGTAGGTTCTTTTATTTAAGTAGGTTAGATAAACAACTTTTTTAAACAGATGCTCTTCTGTGTCCTATGAGTTGCACAGCTACACAGGACAAATTGAAATTCTGTTCTTTGCTCTATACAGTGGGTAAGAAGCTGAGTACTTTTGATTATATGGCACGGTACCGGCGCACATCGAGTACGAGGGACCAGAGAGTTGATTTGGAGGCTACAAAAAATCCATCTGACAGAATGGACCCCCTGCAGGTAGGGCAATGCCCCCTTTCTGTATCCCAAAATTTCTCCCTTTTGGTGCGTGTGCACTCTGCAAAGCTGTTCTTGTTGGAAATAGGCGGGGTGCATCTTACCTTATACATAGCCCAGGCTTCTATCATCAAGCAAGAAGGGATGTTTAATGGAATACAGTTGAGCCGTGAAGGACTTTTACCAAGTCAGCTAAAATGATAATAAATAAATAGATACCTCTGTCAGCTTATTCTTATGGTAGGAGATGCATGCTGTATTTAGGTGCTCATCTTATGGAAAAATGGACTTGCTTTAACAAATAAAAGCATTTTGGATCCAGCACAGATATTAGCTAGAAAAAGAACTGATAAACAAGACCTTTGTTGTCTTCACTCCTTCTACATGAGTGAGAGTACTGGATATGATGCTTTCCAGTTGTGTGGCTAAGCAATTCCATTAGCAAGAGGTCCATGTGTGTATTGTGACAGTGGAGAATTGCACTGCAACGTCCTGGCATATGCAAAGATAATTAACAGTGAAGTCATGCACTTCTTGCTCAGCAGAGCTGAATTCTTTGTGTCCATGTTAAAAATTGATACAGATTTTGTTTGCGGAGGGCTCTAGTGTACTAAAACACCAAGATGAAGCAAGCAATGCGTCAAGCATTCTGAAAGCCCCCAAATGCAAGCGGAGACGAAGCTAGAAAGTTGAAAGCACTAAATGTGATTTTTGTTTCCGGCTCTCATGACTTGTCACTCAGTAAATATAACAGACAAGGTTCCTTGGGTGAATTTGATATCTTTTATTAGACCAACCTAAATGGTTGGAGAATAGTTATTAAGCAAGCTTTCGGGTTCAAAAACCCTTCGCCAGGCTAAGGAAGCTGCAGCAGCGAAGGCGAAGGGTTTTTGAACCCAAAAGCTTGCTTAATAACTATTCTCCAACCATTTAGGTTGGTCTAATAAAAGATATCAAATTCACCCAAGGAACCTTGTCTGCCTATATCCTTAGACCAACATGGCTACAACCTAAACCCCTGCAGTAAATATAACACTAACTTCATCAAAGAGCAAAACCTTTCAGAAGATTATGCATTAGTAAGTAATGCTGTACAGGACAGAACACCATAATATAGTGAAACAAATGGGATATCTAAATCTATGGAATGTATAGGAGCATCTTCTGTTGATCTTAAATTTGCATGTTCAGTTATCCATCAAAATGGCTTCTTTCTGTAAAAGTGATATTTAAATACCAAGTACTATTATGTGGAAAGCGCATCTTGACTTTCAGTTGGAATACATATTGCTTTGACTTGGATCCTACGGACTTTTTAAAACCTCAGAGCCAACAAACTTGAGAGACCTGCATAGTTTACTACTAAAAAAAAAAAGAAAAAGCCGCACATTCTACCTGTTCCTCTTCTTATCATGCCATGTTTTCTTCCTGACAATGTGGAGTCTCACTTTTTTTAGTATAGGGACTGCTTATGGTTGTTAGCATGTTTTGGGACACTTTGATAAATCAGAGCAAGGATTGTTTTAACAAAGCGATATTTGCTTGTCATTGTTTAAAATTTTTGCAGTAATGAGCATAGTGTTTTTACTATATTTTAAAAAGCTTTTCCCTAGCTCACATGCCCTACACAATTCTAATATATATATAAAATGCACTTTTTTTTTTTTTTTTTTTTTTAGGATATGTATTTAGCAAGGCAAAAAAAGGAGTGTGAAGTTCCAGTTACATCTAGGACCAGGTAAGTTATATTTTATATTGAACAAAGCTGCATTTAAAGATTCTGTTAATTCTTTGTAATTCCAGTTAACTTTTTGTTATCTGAAGGTTTAAAAATAGGTGTTTGAGTCCTATCAAGGTATAGCGTCTTTGGGCAGAGATTGTGTATTGAGTAATACCAAAACCATTGCCGCTGCGTTAATGACATCCTTAAAAGATATAAATCCATATAGCAGAGATGTTGGTCGCATCTCCATAGTGAAGGATGCCTAGAGATTTGCTGACAAATGAAGACTTAAAATCCTCCCCTAAAGACCAAATTTCTTCACTAAGCTGAACCTGTTAATTTCAGAGGGCGTGTGTAGATGAAATAGGGGTTTACTTCACCCTAAATTGAAGTGGTGGGTTTTTAAAAAGACCGCTTCAATTTTAAGGCGAAGTAAACCCCTGTATTTTGTAGACCACGTCTTACCTGCCTCTCCAGCAACAGAGAGGGGAGGGCGAGTTGCCAGTGGGTGGAGCGGTCCCTGAGCTGTGGGGAGGAGGGAGCAGGTGGGGGCTAGTACTTCCCTCCAAGGCAACAGTACCCACCCACCCCCTTCCTAGGCGGCACCCACCCACAGGCACCTGGCTCGGGTGGTTCTGGGGGGCACCACAGCCATGGAGGAAAGGACTGGGTCCCCATGCAGCTCATGCAGACAGGCAGGCTCCAGGGGGGCAGGGGGGAAAGATCAGGGCTCACCACTTTACTTCGGTGGAGCCTGCTGTCCCAGGCTGCTGCAAGGCTGCCTGCACTGCCCCGAGCCTCATGGAGCCCAGTGCTTTGGTCCACAGCTGTAGAGCAGCAAACTAAAACTCCTTGGAGATATTTTAGTTTGCTGTGCCCCAAAGTCATTTAAGGCACGTTATACCACCAAATGTGCTACAGTGGCTGGAATTAATGCTTAATACACTGCTGATGCATGCCACAGAGGCAGCAAGTTGGGATGGGTGCCTTCCATGGTCCAGATTTCTCTATCTTGCTAGCAGCTAGGAACCTTGTCCTTTTCTCCTCTTTTCTTGCAGAGCCCAATTAGCTGGCTGAAACCCTAGGATGTCAAAGAATGTGGATTAGCCACTGCTTTAAGATTGAACACTCAAAGAATTAACTTCTTGTTTTTGGTAAAGGATACAAGATTAATACTGATGAAGTTGCAGTAGGTTCCCAGTAGATTTCCAGTGGAGAAACTCTTGTGCCTCTGTCATGTTTTGGAATGGGAAATTGAATTAGCTGGAAGTCAGTCTTACCTATCATGATTGCTGTTCCATAAATTAATTTGTCACACTATGTATTATTAGTAAATAGCTACTGAACAGATAAGAAACTGTTGGCTTGAATAGATTATGTTCTAAAAGTATCACAATCTGATTGATTGACTTTTTGTTCCAGGACCTGAGACTTTGATTCTGTTCCCAACTCTATTAGCTCCTGTGTGATCACTAAGCAATTTACTTACCCACTCTGTACTTCAATTTCTCTCATCTGTAACAGGCAAATATTTATGTTTGTCAGCATTGTGTGAAGTGCATTGAGATCTATAGATGATAAATGTTTAGTAGTTGGCAGTTGGTTTGGATGAGACTGCTCTCTCTGGAAACCTGACACAGTTTCTCTAATGCCTTCACAATAGTGAATACTAATATAACTACCAATTCTGCTGCGTTTTCTACATGTTGAACAGTGTTATTGCCTGTTTAGGAAGAACAAGGACCTTGTATGGTATTTTGTGTTGTTTTTGGGTTTTTTTGTTTGTTATTTTTAAATGGGGTGGAGCAAGGAAGCAATATGGAAAATTATATAGAATAATGTGTTTTTGCTTCTTGAATTTCAAAAGGCCCCTAGGTATTGCCATATTTACTTGAATCCACGGGGAGGATTTTTTCCCCATTCAACATGGGGAGAAAAATCTTATATTTGAGTACAAGTATGGGGAATGGGAAGCAACTGCTGTGGCTCTGACTCTGGGCTCAGGGCCCTGGAGACACAGAGCACGTGCTGGCTGCAGTACCCCACTTCCCCCATGCAACAGCAATGGCAGCTGTAGTTCTGGCTCTGAGCTGGAGCTCCTCTGCCTGCTCTCTCCCCTCCCCTTCCCATCTATCCCCTGCTACTGCTTGCTGCATTGTTGGGGTGGGGGGAGAAGGAAGGATGAATTGAAGATGATCGTCCAAAAACTAGATTCTGTATGTGGAAAATTATAACAAATTAATGCATTTTCCATATCTACAAACTAATGTCTTAGATTTGGGGAAATACAATATATTACAATGGAAATACTAGAGCAATATATAACTGCAGTAGGCTTGATTTTAACTGCTTATGAAGTGGCTGATGCTTAAGACTTCACATTGTGGTAGTGTTGGCATGATGGTTTAGTCATGAAATTATGCAAAGGCAAAGTACTGTTGCCCAGGTCTGAGGAAAGATCTGAAGCTCAAAGTACATCTGCTTCTCTCTCAGACCTGCCTAAAGAAGAGTACTCTGTACTCAAAAGTTTGTCTAAAATCTCTCCCAACTGTGCAGCTGGTCTGATAAAAGATAACACCCATTACATGTATCCTTGCTTCTGGTGTTTAAGATTAAAGAAACCCTGCAACATCATTCTTGCAAGATGAAATCATTCCAGCATTTTTGAAGAATTAATGTTTGCTCTGCTCATAAAAACATTTAAACATTAATTGGCTATTAACAATGTGAATCATATCACAGCCTGATGTTTATAAGTGTTTGTACTGACATGCTCTGTAATTAGTTCTACGTCAGCAATGAATTGCTATTTGAAAGTTTTGTTTTTAAGGCGTTATCTTTGTCTTAGGGCTTGAAAAAGATTTATGAAAATTCAGGCAAAGTTTTTTGGGTGAATCTGATGTCTTTTATTAGACCAACTTAAATAGTTGGGGAAAAAATTAAGCAAGCTTTCAGGTTTAAAAATTAATGAAAATTCAAGGCTTTTTTAATTGGCTGTCTTTGAGCTGGTATCTGACTCTAAGCTATAGTTGAGCAACGGAATGATACCGGTGGGCCATGTGGTCCCGGAGGTGTGGGGAGCCCTAGTCCTTCCCTCCGCAGTGGCGGGCAAGCTGCGAGTGTGCCAGGTGCTGCCTCAGCTTGCCTGATCCAACTTTTCCCTGAACCAGCCCAGGGAGCAGTGCCCAGCAGGCTACCAGTGAGTGAGCTTGGGTGTAGCAACATGGGTTTCCTCAGGCCAGCCGTCACCAGCCCTGGGCACACCGCCCGCTTATCTTGCCTGCCACGCCTTGTTGGAAGTTAATAAGTTGGTAAATAAAGTGGGAGGCTGCCCATTTTTCTTCACACCCCGATATTAGGGGGGTGCCCACGGCTCTGTATCACCCCTATACCATGGCTCAGGCCTCGCAGATGGCATCCAGATGTTACCAGCACACCAGCCCCACACTGGGCTCCAGAATCTTCCTGGCGGGACCCTCCTTTGAACCCTCCACTCAGGTGGCCTACGCCACCCTCATCTGGGCTGCCGAGCTTCTCATAGCTGGCTCCCTCTCGGGTGTGGTCTCCCACTCGGGACCTTCGGCCATACACAGGCCCTACCCCCACCTCTAAGGCCAGGCAGGGTCCTGGGCCCATGATCCAGGGTGCCCCTCACGGTGGGCCCCTGGCCCTTCTGAGCATCTCGGCCCTGACCCCAGCTTGGACCAGTCGAGGGGCACTCTACCGCCAGCCTCACTAGCCCCACAGTCTCTCCCTGGGTCCCCCTTCCTGGATGTGAGGAGCTGGGGTACCTCACACCACGACTGGTGCTCCAGGGTCTCACAGGGGACTCTCACTCTCCCCCTGGGGCAGCAGGTCATGGTGCTACTACAGATGTTATTTCTACCCTCCCAAAGGTGAGGGCTGGGGTTAAGGCACCCCTACTCACCTTTCACCAGGGTGGTAACTGGCCTGGCATTTCCTGGGGGCTCCTGCGCCACTGAGAGCCCCACCAGGTCACCCACTCCCAGCAGGGGGCAGTTTTAGGTCATGCCCAGGACCAGGAGCCTCCAAAACCATCCCCTACAGCTCCTCCCTTACCTCCAGTTGATACCAGCAGTCCAGCTGCCAGGCGATGTTGTTGCCTGGCCCCCAGCAGCAAAACTGCCCTGTTTATATGGGCAGCCCAGGGTTCAAAATGGCTGCCCCCATCAGGCACCTGGCAGCTACCAGACCCAGGCCCTTAAAGTGGCAGGCATCAACAGTGCCCTGCCACATTGGGGAACAGTTGGATCAGGCCACTTGCTGCCTTTGAGCTAGGGCAGTATCTGGCTGGCTAGCAGCCTGCCCAGGCAGGCCCAGGGGATGCTACCACTGTGGAGGGGATGGCTAGGCCCCCTTGCAGCTCAGGAGCTGCTCAGCCTGCTGGCAGCTTGCCCCTCTGCCAAAAAAAAAAAAAAAAAAAAAAGAGGATCGGGCCCCTTGCTGTTTCTGCCTTTAGCAGGCAGGGGGTGAGCTGACAGCTGCATCGTTGCAATTTGCAACGTTGCAGACTAAACTACATCTGGATATAGTTTAGTCTGCAATGTTGCAAATCTCATGCAATCTCATTGAAAACTCCCCAAAGTCTTGCATGTGTACACTGTGATGCCATTAAGCCACACAGTGACATTTTCATCACATGTAAGTGTTAATAGTGTCATGTGTACAAGTGCCCATAGAGACCAGCTGTTTCAGGTTAGACCTAGATCTGGCCTTGTTTGTTTTATTGGCTTGCAATAGGGATGTAATGTTTGTATAAGAGAGTTAGGAAACAGTGAACGTTTAAAAAGTATAAACAATCTTTTCATGTTGTGAACAAGAAGTGAAAAGTCACTAAAATATTTTAATTGTGAGAGCCTGAACTAACCAGGTAAAGTACCATATTTTATCACATATTATATGCCCCAGTATAATACACACCTTGTTTTTGAAGGGCAGAATGAAGAGAAGTAGATCAATTTCTGCCACCCACCCACCCACCTGAATTATGGCTACATAAAGCAGGGATAGGGCATAATCTTCAGTTGACTTGCACTCCTTTTCCTGCTTAAGTAAAGCTGAAACCATAGTTGCTTCTGAAGACTGGTTTCCATTGTTGAATCTATGATTTTGAAAAGATCTAAAGAGTCTCCAGGGCTGTGAAATAGCAGGGGAGAGACCAGGAGAAGCTAAAAGACATCACAATTTTCCTGAAAATGTTTAGCTTGAGTAGTGGAACCTCAAGGCCATTAAAATGGAGACACAAATGTTAACACCTGTGGAGTGAAGAACAATGAGCCATTAAGTCAGTAGACTCCGTTAGCTACCTGAATAGTAATACTACAGCAGCTGCACTGTGGAGCAAGAATCAAAGCAGGATGCATCCATCCCAGGCAGAAAATCAGCTTCTCCACTTAATATACACACATACCTCAATTTTGAAAGGTGCCTTTTATTTATCTAAGTTGGTTGGCACTCGCAACTTGCAGTTATATTCAGCATATCTGAATATCAAAGCACATTCAGCACCAAAGGCATGAATTAAAATAACTAAAGAAGCCCAATTTTGAAATTGTTAGCTTGTGTTCTGAGTAGCATTAGAAATTCCTTTTCTTGGTATATGTAGAAATTACCTTCTTTGTTAGCCATCTGTTGTGCATTTAGCTAGTGTGGTGCTGTTTGCTAGAGAGATGACAAACCTAGATGGGGCACCAGATTGCATCCTGCCATATTGCCAGTGCAGGGGGATCCTGATCCAAGGCTCCCCCTGACCCAGCAAGTAGGAAGCTCCTGTGGCTGGGAGTCCCACCAGCTAATGTGGGCTCCCAGTCACGGGGGCACATGGTGCACTCCTGCAGCTGGAAGCCTAGATCGGCTGAAAGGGCTCACAGCTGCAGGGGTTCACTAGAGTCCTATACCCCGGCTGTGCCCCAAAGGCCGTGAGCCCCAATCTGCTGCTGCTTTCATCTGAGGGGGCATACTGGGTTCAAGGGCTCTGGTGCATCCCTGTGGCTAAGAACAGCAGCTGATCGAAACTCCAAGTCTCATAGGCACTTTGTAGCCCTTAACTCTGGGCTGCCGAGGCTGGGAGCAGCAATCGGTTGATTGGCATTCACAGCCTGAAGAACCCATGGGAGTCCAGGAGCCCCGATCACCCTGGTCACACATTCAATTAGTAGCTTGATTAAAAAAACCAGCCATAATGTTGTTACACATTTTGGCTTATTTCTTGTTTTGTCATGCCATTAATTTCATTAATGTGGGCTAGGTAACTAGTTAAGATATGATTAACTGGTTAATTATGCTTCAAGTGTAATGTGTGCCAGAGGCCTAATGGTGACTTTGAGGTAAGTGAAACTTTTGTGTAAAAGTCACTTTTTTCAAAAGGCAGTTGTTCTGATTAGTTTTTTCTTTCATTTGTCATGTAACTCTGGAACTCCAGTAAAATATCCCTGTATGCATGGGTGACTTATTTCTCAACAGAGAACCTTTTGGCCAAGAAGTACTGCTCCAAAGACCTGTGTGTAAAGAATAATCCAACTTGCAGTCCTGCACAAAAAGCTGCCTCAAAATCCAGCCTGAATTGGGCAAAATCAGGCAGAGTAAAAATCTATTCCTAACTGTCTGTTTGCTTTAGTGGAGATTATATGCATATAGATACATATATAATTATTTTTTTTAATTTTTTTTTCTATTGCTTTTTAAGGCATCAGGAAGCTGGACAACTCTCTATTAAACCCCCAAGTGTCATATGCACTGAAACTTCAGATGTTGCTTCCTTTACCAGTTTGTCTCTGAGTCCACAGGTAATGTTGGTTCATTTTTTTTAAAAGCAGAAATGCTCTGTCTTTATTATGACAGCGTATTGAAGCAAATATAGTGTTCTTGGATAGATATATCTTGGATAGGTAGTAGCAGAGGTACAATGTCATGATTCTTCAACACATTGTTGAAACTATTAATATAGCATGTGATTCATTGTCCCTCCCATGTTCTTTGTGACATCTTTAGAGCTGAAGACAAGACTTTTTAGTTAAAAGACCAGAAGAAATTGTTAAAATTATTTAGAGTCTCCTTAAAAATTTATAAATGTCATCAGTACATTATCTTTTTTTTTATTTTGAGAAGTATATCGGAAGAATTAACACTAAGGGGCAATTCATGTAATAATACAACAAGAAATGTCTTAAGTGGAGAATACTTAATTACTCATAAAATAATTAATTAGCTAGCAGTCAATCTTACCAAGTAAGTGATGGATTATACAGGAAGTAAACTAAGTCATTGGTGATGCATGGGGTGCATGCGGGTGCACGTGCGCCCCCTGAGAGTGGCTGCCGCCGACACTGCCGGCAGAGACTGTGGGCAGTTACCACTTGCTAGCCCCCACCCTCGCCAGCAGCACCTGCGGGCAGTCACCAATCACTGCTGGCCACTGCTGATGCTGCTGTCAGCATCTGCGAGTGGTTGCTAATCTCCAGTCGGCACTCGCTGCCCCCCCCCCCCCCCCCTTGCTGCCTCCTGCAAGCGGTTTTCATGCCCCTCCAGCCTCAGGAGGCACAGGACATTCATGAACTAACTAAATAATTTGATTATTAGTGTCCTTTTCATGTTGCTTTTTGTTAAACTTCAAATTAATATGTGAAATTGTCTCTGAACATACTTTTATGCGTCATTGTAATGTTTTAGGCAAAGTCTCTAATCTTGAATTTTAACACCTGATTGATTCTTTAGCTAAATGTGAACCAAATGACAACTGAATTGTCTGGGAACCATGGTCTATGCATGTAAGTGCATGTAGGCATATATGTGTGGTCTATGGACATAATGAGCTTTCCTCATACTCTGAGACTGGTACAGTAGCAGGAATTGGAGTACTGTGCTGCAGTCACAGGCCAATTGTCCTCTCTAGAAAATCAGAAGGGAAAAAAAATAAAATGACTTCTCCAGAGCACAGGAGGCAGAGCTAGGAGTATTTTGGTTTAGTAAGTGGGTATCCCTAGGTGCATGTTGCTGTGACAAAGTATTTACATCTGTCCAAGAAGTGCACCAGAGGCAGCAAATAAGCGTTATCTGTCATATAAAGTCTGTTTGCAACAGGCAGGATTTTTAAACACGTTTAATTAAAATAGAGAGGTGCAAGATGTACTTGCTTGTATCTTAGGTTCTCTTAGACTGTGGACAGACTTGTGTTTGTCACACTGCAAGTGCCACAGCATTTTGAAGCACTATAAAAATGTAGTTGTGCCAGGCACAAACAGACATATAGAGTGTACTAGCTGGAGCACTACAAAGTTGTGAAGGCATTCAGCAGTGTCCTGTCCAGTCAGGGGATGATGTGGGGTTGCTCAGTCTTGCAGCTATACTCCTCTCCCTCTGGGGCTGTGATCGGGGACTGTTCATCCTGTTCTCCTTCCCTTCCCTCCCCTTCCTTTCCCTCCTAGGTGTTATAAAACCAAATGTAGCTTTCATTTTTGTGTTTGTATGAGCTATTAGTGGTAGGTATGAATGTATTATTGTATACTTATCACGTGACTTAAAGCAAGCTGTGAATTGATTGCTAAATCAAGGGCCAGAAGTGTTCATTTTCAGACTATGGCTACTCAGAAAAACCAAGACCTACAGGGTAAAAATTAACCTCTAGAGTATACGCCTAGAAATGGTATGCATATCTATCAGCCAGGAAAGTGACAAGGCTCTATTTTGTGAGAAGTTAGAGGCATTCACTTCAAACAGTGGCTGGTTACATTTCTAAGGAAAAAACCCTTAACAGGAAAAACCTAAACACAGAAGGAAATCTCATGTAGAGTTTTTAATATTTCCATCTTCTTGAATAGAATGAAACAATAGGGGAGTTTAGAAGTTTATCTTTGGAAGGAGAAGAGAGATGTCTCTTTTTCAAGGATATATAATGAAAATGTAATTATATATAATATCCTTGAATACAATATTGAGTCAGGACAGATTCCTGACTGGGCACATGACAGCCTCTCTAGGGGAAGGGAGTCATAATACACATGATCTCTGAGAATTGAATAGAAAAATAAAGTATTTATGTGATCCCTTTGGAGAGGCAATGGTGCCTCGGAATCCCAGGACTTAAGAAAGTCTTCTGGTCCCTCAGCTAGAGAAAACTGGGGATAACCTGATAATTGATGGCTCAAAAATGGTATTAGAGGTTTGGTTTTGGGAACTGGCTTGTAGATAAAGTAGATATGCATTAGAATAATGACCCAGGGCAACAGGAAGGGTTAATTGATTTCTAAAAGCCTGTTTGTGATGGTCTCTTCAAGGCCTGCTATGTCTAACACAGGCAAGCAGCAAGCAGATGAACAGGCTGGGAAATTGAAGGCATGTTCCACACTGTTCCATAATATGAGATAAGGTGACACCAGGTCACCGTGCCCAAGTGCAGAGCCCTTGGTATTTCTGGTTTTGGTAGATGGACTAAATTAGGAGGAGAAACAGAAAAAGCCCAAATCAGGATGTGTGCATGTGATGGGTTTGTGAAACAAAGCAACATATTGATAGACAGAACTGGACAGTGTGATGACCACA
The DNA here is from genome assembly GCF_030867095.1 of Alligator mississippiensis. Classification (NCBI taxonomy): domain Eukaryota; kingdom Metazoa; phylum Chordata; order Crocodylia; family Alligatoridae; genus Alligator; species Alligator mississippiensis. The sequence continues at coordinate 80,220,639 of NC_081828.1, read as the reverse complement.
GGGAAAGCAATCAGTGATGCCCAAGGATGAAGTCATCCCAGAGGGAAAAAAATACAAAAGTAGGGATTTCAGAGCAACAGAGGGTCCCTGAGAGGGGGACCTGAGGCCACCATGGGCAAAAAGCACACCATCAGCCTATCTCATCCACCCCACTTAAGGGGTGGGGTTAACCTTGGCCTCCAATCTCCAGGCTACTGACATATGACCTTCAAGAGAAAACCTTAGAGTGAAGCTGTACCTTGACTCTGTGAACTGTGGGACTGGTAGATATAGAACAGTTTGCATTATTCTCATCTGCTGTCACTGTGTATCAATAAAATTTGCCTATTATTGAAAGGAGAGGTTGTGGTCAGTCTGAGGGTTTGGGTCCACCTGGAACAAGGTATCTGGGTTATAAAGCCAGTGCCAACAGTAATCTGGCAGGACTGTTGGCTGAGGAAAACATTGAAGGAAAAATGCTAGATGTTGGTGCTATACATTGGTGATGTGTAAGGGTTGCACGCAGGTATATGTGCACCCTCAGAGATTGGCCGCCACTGCTGGCAGTGCCTGTGGGCAGTCACCACCCCACCTCCTTGCCACTGACACTACTGCAGCTGCCTGCAGGAGCAACCTGCTTGTTGCCACAACGCCCCCGCCACCACTGCCTGTGGGTGGTTGCTGTGCCTTCCCAGCCTCAGGAAGCACATGATGTTCATGGTGCTATATAGAGAAACAGTGACGTTTTCTTTTATTTATTTGTACCTCTTTGCATTTTGTGTTCCACATCTAATGGTTACTTTTTCCTCATATGACCTATCTCTCTTGTATAATAAACTTTATGGATGTTGTGAATACCTTGCTGATTGTTAGTAGCAAGAGTGAATTTTAGAGCAATTGACAATAACCGATACTTTGCCTCTGTGATGAGGATCTATAAAGTTTGCAAACCAATGGCATATATTCTATAAACTGGCGGGCTTCCTACTGGAGCTGCAGGGTCTGTCTGGTCAGGAGCTGGAGAGATTTAGATTTTCTGGGGTGAGGCGTTACTAAAGGAAAAATCTAGTCTGTTCCCTGCAGGTGCCCAGCAGAATGGTGAGGGGAGGTCTGGGGCTTTGGGAGTCATCCCAACATAGCCTATGGCTTGTCACAGGTAGGAAGAATAGAATGCTGTGGGATGCTGGAGGACTGATAGTACCTGTAGAATGTCTCTATCCGTTTCATCGGGTATTTGGATATAACCTATGGACATGGGGATATTAGCAGTGATTCAGTGGCAGCTAGCATTGTGTTGGGGTGGGGGGGAGAGAAGGGAAGGGAGGGTGGCAGGGTTGAGTTGGAGCAGGGGCAGCAGTGGCCAGGTCTGAAGTGGCAACCCACCTTTGGATCTAGCTCTGTTAACATAGCCTGCTACTCCTAACAAGTTGTTAATCCCTGCTATAGAGAACTGTTTGTTATCTTTCAGTCATTTCACTTTTTTATAAAATTAGTAGAGTTTGGAAAGACCAAACGTATTTGGCACAGCTAACAGAAAAATAAGAAATAATTAATATAGCATGTAGAGGCTTATTTGTCAGAGGACATGCTGGGTCTCTAAGCTTTACCCAACAGGAAATGCATGATAGCCCCAGGAAATGACAAAACATCTATTTTATGGGGTTATTAGACTGACTGTCAGGCACCTTGAGCAGATATTCCCTGAATCAGTTAAAAATCATGCCAATTTAGCTTATAACAGCCCTAGAAGAGCCCAAAAATTTCAGTTGCAAGCAGGCCATGTGAGTCTTTTGTTCACAAAACATTATACCCTAGCTTTTCTGAGCATGGGTAGTGAGGTGGAAAACACCAGAACAATCTTCTGACCCCTTGTTTTGCTTTTCCTTTTAGCCAGCAGCATCATGGATAACACAATTTTTGCTAAAGAGTGCAAAAAAGAAACACTTGGGAAATTTTATGGCTCCAAATTAAAGGACTCCAAATATAGGTGCCTTGGTATCTCCATGGTGTCTGCAAACTGTTCCAATATTGAAAGGAGATACTGGTCTTCCATTACTAGTATTTATTACGGGTGTGTGAAGTGGACCATATTTGTTTCGGATTCAGTCTGATTTGGAGGACAGTAATTCGATTAATTGATTCAGATTGATGTCCTGGTTAGATTCTGCCAAATCTGAAGATTCAATGCTGATTCAATTTGGCCATAGACATGGCTTTAAATGTCTCTTCAACATACCTCAAGGTGCCAGGCATGGCTCATGAGCGCTGAGATGGTGGGGTGCATGGAGCATCCCACAGGAGCACAGCCCCCCCCCCGGTGTGCTCACCAGTGGACCCGGAAATCAAATGGAAGTATTTCTGGTCCGCTTCCAGGTCTGCCGCCAAGCATGCAGAGGATCGCCCCCCCCCCCCCCCCACGGCTCCGTGATTGGCTGCAGGGGGGACCCTGGGTGCCCCCCAGACCCAGGAGGCACCAGTCACTAAGCTGGGGGGGGGGGGGGCATCCCTCATATGCTCTGCAGCAGACCCAAAAGTGCTTCTGGCCCACTTCTGGATCTGCCGCTGAGCGCGCTGCCCCCCCATGTTCCCATGGGATGCTACATCTGCCCCATCATCTCGGCATTCACAAGCTGCCTGGTACCTTGAGGTATGTAGAAAAAACATTTAAAGCTGTGTCTATGTCCAAATCATTGAATCTCTCCGAATCGATTCAGAGAGATTAAAGGGTCTCCCGATTTGATTTGGATTTGGAGATTCGGCTGCCAAATTGGGCCGAATCTCCGCTGAATTGAACCAGCGACCAAAGCTCCGCACAGTCCTAGTATTTATGCTGAAAGTGTGTGAAATTTTCTAGAGGCAAGGATTGGACCCACTGCATAGTTTGGATAGAGTTGGAAAAGCTTTCCAATGCAAGACATTTGCCAAGCATGAGAGAGAGAATTGCTAAACTAAAGGAATATACCATCTAATATGCTGCTATTTTTATTCAGGGAATCTCTCATTTTCATCCTTATCAGATGTTAACATTGCTTGCCCTTTCTCCCTTTCTAGTACTTTACAGTAAACAGTCTGTTCATTGTCACAGAAAAATTTATTGTAGATGATTGTTTTTTCAAGCAGGCAAACCACAAAGTGTGCTGAACCTTAGTGAAAAACTGCAATTTATTGTTCACTTACTGATTTTTACAGCTACATGTTTTTTGTGATAAAAGACAGGAGGGCACAGAAGGATGTGGATGGATCTGTATGGAAAATATGCAAAGAGGTTTTAAAAATATATATGCAAAATCTTAGTGACTGGAAGTGGTGACACTAGTGTCTTCACTGTCCTTGATTTGATTGTGAAACACATTGCTTAAATTTTGCATTGGGCTTAAAAAAAGCCTTTCACTCACTATGCACGTCTCCCGGGTTATTTTGGGGGGGGGGGGGTTGTTGGGGGTTTTTTTTGGGGGGGGGGGGATTATTGTTTTCATAGAGGAACTAAAAATACTCTTTTTACAAAAATGCAAATAACTTTGACTATATCTGCTAGAAGACTACAATTGCTCTGCAAGGAACAGGTGAGTGATGTTTTGGTTAGTTTCACTTCTGCTATTTAGATTTCCATGAACAAGAATGAAACAGTCAGAAGTCATGTTGGTGTCATGCTGCTCCTGGGAATAGTCATGCCAAGTTGCATAGCCAGACGCTCATGTTCTTGGGAGACTAAAGTACAAAGAACCATGGGTGGGGGAGAAGGAGAACAGAATAGACAAGATTTTCCTATGCACACTTTTCCAACAACCAGGAGGATCTGGGAACAGGATACTCAAAGCAGCTATCACAAAAGGCTTTAACTGTTACATACATAATAAGAACATCTGCCTTAATATTAAATGTGCTTTTAAAGGGATATAAAACCTTTGGGATGTAGCTACGCCACTAAAGGCTCTGAAGCCAGTGGGAATTTTGCCCCTAAACTGAATTGGTAGCAAGAGTGGCCACTAATTGCAATTGTAATTGCACTTGCCCTATGGGCAGGTCATTTCATCACCATCTATAGCAGTGCTCTCTCTGTATCCTCCTCTGCAGCCTTCAATAATGGCCACTGTTCGGCAGGAAGATGCAGGGAGTCAGAAGCCTGTAGTCAGTGGATCCAGTGCAGCCTGCAAAGAGATCTTTATCCTAGTACCTAGGGTCAGAAGGAACCTAAACAGATCATTAGGTCTGACCCCCTGCTCCAGGCAGGAACAGGTGCCAGGATCATATCATCCCAGCCAAATATCTGTCCAGCCTCCTCTTGAAGACCCCCAAGGTAGGAGAGAGCACCACCTCACTTGGGAGCCCATTCCAGAGCCTGGCAGCCCTAACTGTAAAGTAATGTCTCCTGATGTCCAGCTTGAATCTTCTAACAATTTGTGGCCGCTATTCTTAGTAACCCCAGGTGGTGCCCAGGGGAACAGAGCTTCTCCTAATTCCCACTGGTCCCCCCGGTGAGTTTGTAAACAGCCACCAGATCCCCTCTCAGCCTTCTCTTGTGGAGGCTGAATAGGTTCAGGCCCTTTTTAGCCTCTCTTGATAGGGCCTGCCCTGCTGCCCCTGGACCATGGGAGTGGCCCTCCTCTGGACCCTCTCAATGCTAGCCACATCCCTGTTGAAGTGTGGTGCCCAGAACTGGACACAGCACTCCAACTGCAGCCTGACCGATGCTGCATAGATGGGGAGGATCACCTCCCTGGACCTGCTTGTGATGCATCTGTGGATGCACAACAAGGTGCGGTTAGCCTTACTGACTGCTTCCTCGCATTGGCGGTTCATGTTTATCCTGGAGTCAACAGTGACTCCAAGATCCCTTTCTGCCACCATGTTGACAAGAAGGGTGTTCCCCAGCCTATAGGTGTGTTGCAGGTTCCTTCTCCCTAGATGCAGCACCTTGCACTTGTTCGCATTGAATTTCATCCTATTCTCATCCGCCCACCTCTGTAACCTGTCTAGATCTAGCTGGATTCTGTCCCTCGCCTCCAGCGTTCCCACCTCGCCCCACAACTTGGTGTTGTGAGCGAGTTTGGACAGTGTGCATTCCACACTCACATCCAGATTGCTGATAAAGATGTTAAACAGTACAGGCCCCAGGACCGAGCCCTGGGGGACTCCATGGCCTACATCCCTGCAGGTTGAAAACAACCTGTCCAGCACCACTCTCTGGGTGCGACCGTCTAGCCAACTTGCCACCCATCTGACTGTGTAGGCATCAATGCCAGTTGCCAAGTTTTTTTTTAAGAGAACGTGGTGGGAAACCATGTCAAAGGGCTTCTTAAAGTTCAAGAAGACACCATCCACCTTGACACCCTCATCCAGGGACTTTGTGACCTGATCATAAAAAGAAACCAGGTTAGTCAGACAGGACCTGCTCTCAGTGAACCCATGTTGGTTGCCCCTGAGCATTATCTCCCCTGCTGAGTCCCTGCAGATGTGCTTCTTGATAATTTTCTCAAAGGTCTTCCCAAGGACCGAGGTAAGACTGATTGGCCTATAATTGCCGGGGTCCTCCTTTCTCTCCTTCTTGTAAATGGGGACCATATTGGCCCTTTTACAATCCTCAGGTACCTGGCCAGAGCCCCACAAGCACTCATAGAGCCATGCCAGGTGCCCTGCTATAGCCCCTGCCAATTCCCTCAGCACCCTCAGGTGAAGAAAATCTGGACCTACTGATTTAAACATGTCCAATGTCTGGCCCACCAAGCCAGAAGAGTGATGGCAATTGGCAGCAGGGGGAATTGGGTGGGGAAGGGGTAGCTGTGTGGTGGTGGGCCACCTTTTGGACTGAGTTGTTTAATTAAGCTTCCATTGCTAAAGGATAGCTCTGGCTCTCTCAGTCTGACCAGGGTTCCTCCTAGTGTATTATACCATGCTCCTAGTTGCTTACAGTCCTATAAACTCTAGAGAATGGCCCTCAGATTAAAAAGTGAAGAAATGGTCATCCTGTATTCTAGGACATATGTTGAGCTTTTACAATGTGACTGACTTCTCATTTGTTTACTCTATATTGGTCTCTTGGAGGAGTTTCTTTTAGTGGGGATCAAATAGCTTTTAGGGGAGATCACTTTTGTCAGTGTGAAAGACTGACTGAAGTAGCAACATATTGCACTGGACTTGGACTCAGCCCAGTGCCTTGACAATCTGTGGTGTCTGAAGTCAATTTACACTCCTTCCCTTCTTTTTTTTTTTTTAAGACTGTGCCAAAAAGACCCAAAGAAACTACCTGTCACAATAGTAATCAGAACATAGAAGTAAATGCAGCTGAAACGATAAACTTGAGAGGTAAGTTGTTACAGTGCTCTTTTTTTTATTTATAGAGGAATGATAGTGGTGTTTTTTTTTTCTTAAGCTCTAAATATTCATCCAGCCCAGTATTGACCTGGACATATCCTGAGAACATAGCTTGGACCTTCATACTGCAGGTTAGTTCTTCTCTCTTTTTGAAAGTGTAATGTGGTCAGCTATTTTCAGTGTTTTCAGGAGAAAGGTTTAAAACCCATATTGAGCCCTGATTTTAGTGGAGTTTGCATCCATGTTCATGAGGGCCCTGTTTTTAGCCTGAATATCCATACTAAGATAAGTTCTGAAAATAATTTGCTTGTGTGGATTATTGTTGTTTGTATTTCTTAAATTAAAATTTTGCTACAAATGTGTTGTCTAAGCACCCAGCACTTGCCAACTTAACACACCTATTTCCTATTCTAAAATAGGTGATATTGGTAGATGTATACCACCAGTAAAAGTTATGGTTGGCAAATATGGACTTATTAGTAACAAGCCCTGCCTAATATGTTCATTGCTAATATGCATGTGTGGTATTATTACACACAACTTGTTTTCTTGAAGCTATAAGAATTGGGTTTTTGTGTAGCTTAGTTAAGTTGGTATCCAAGCATCTGCATTATAACTTTATAAAAAGTTCCAAACTGCTATACCTTAACAAATCATAAATTAATCATTTTGGGTCTGAAAAATGCAAGCATTATATTTGATCTTAACTTTTGAAAATATAGGCTATTACAATTCACTGTCACCATTTATTATATTACTCTGACTATTGTATATAAAGCAGAGCATTTTTTTTCCCAAAAAAACACTTAGTTCATGGAGAAGGAAACACAATTTTCACAAGGTATCTAATATTAAAATGGTGTACCACTTTTTCTTCTGCTAATCAAGAATTCAAATAGTTTTCAGACTTTGTATTTTATTTTGCATTTTTTTTAAAGAAAAAGTAAAATGTTGCTTTAGTGTGTTTGGGGACCAAATCTGGTTTTAGAAGTCTAGCTCTCAGAACATTCACTTTCTATTTGCTTCCCAGCAGACTCGCAGCCTAACTGTGACCAATCGCTAAATAGGTCTCATCAGGAAAATCTCCATGAGAATCCCATGATGAATAGCACCGCTCCAAAGCAATCTAGAGACAAAGACAGACTGGTCATCTCTGATGAGGTCCTAAGCCCTGCTGAAAATGGAAGGTCTGATGCTCTTCTTGAGGCACAGGCTCGGGCAGAAGAAGACACTGAAATGTCACAGAGTGGAGGTTTTGCTTTTCCGTCAGCAAACAGAAATGTCTCCCCTGAAACATTTTTTTCAGACTTGAAAAGTAACCAAAAGTAATACTGACTAAAGAATGGGAGCCCTGGTTATGATTGGCTTGTGAGGGACAAACAGCTTTGACATATGTTATACCTACTAGAGATATCTATAACACTGCTGAGAGCTATCTGGATTCATCATTTTTGAGGGTTACAGTGTAGTGGAGGTAAAAAAAAAAAAAAAAGTGTGCGGTCATTTTAAGAGTAGGTTGGCATAATGTCTCAGGTATGCTGTAGGCATTGCTGTCTACCACTGTCTTCCCCCTGCTTTCTGTTTGTGCTTATACAAGTTATCTCCCTCTGGCCCCACCCACTTTGCTCACTTCATTACAAGATGTGATCGGTGTTGGAGCTGAGAAAGGACTTGCTGCGTCTGAGCTTGTAGCACCTGCTGCTGAAGTGGCCAGTGGGGAGGGGTAACTGGCAGGGAGAACAACGCTGTTCACCTGTTCAGGGAGAGAGAAAAGTGAAGAGGCAAGTATCATTTTGAATGGTAGCAACAAAGGGTACTAGTCCCAAAAGGTGAAGGGGTGGGATTAGTTTTATGGAGACTGAATGAATGTTCACCAGGAAGAACATTCCACCTTCAAGAACATGTTGTGTCACCTTGTCTGTTTTTCATTACTTGTGTGTCAAACCATTTTAAACAAAAGAACTAGTTCTTCATAATTACAGTTAACATTGAAAAAAAGCGCAGTTTGAGAAAAGTCTTGGGTTAACATCTCTTTCTCAAAGCTACTTTTGCAAGAAAGTGGATGATCCTTTGAGTTATGCCTTGAAAATGATTCCCCATTTTTTCAAATAGTTCCAGGTTTAATTATTGAAAAAACAAAAGAACAAAACTTTCTGATGAGCTTTGGTTATTGACGCATTTTAATGGATTCTGAATTTGGTGTTCCAGTTAACTTTTAAGATAAATCTTCTTTTATTTTGAAAATGTATAGTTAAGTATATTTTGCACAAAGGGAAAAGGATACATGTGCAATACGCTAGATGTGGAAATATGTATTTAATTTATACAGAAGCGTTTAGCTAACTGACTTAATTTTTATTCCTTGCATGAACTGAAGTGAAGTGGTCTGAAGGGGAAGGCAGTTATTTAATGATTCAGTTCTTTTTATGTGAATTGTAAGAAAGTAAGTTAATGATGAAACCTATAAATAAAGTTCCTATTTCATAAATGAAGAAGAGGGGGAAATAAACTTGCTTTTAAACTGTTCATGATGCTTATTATTGGATGTAAATCTGCATGACTTCAACAGTCAACCAATACCCACTCCTCAAACAAGCTGTTGCATTGCTGTTCTAAATCAAAAGTAAGTACCACCAACATTCAGGCACTTTCTTATCTATACGTTGTTTTGTTTTCAGGATAACATCTGAAAGATGATTAACTTTACAGGTCAGAAATAAGTAACTTGGTCAAGCTAGTATTGTTTTTTCAGATTTAACTTTTTATGTATTTTTTTTCAAATACAGCGAAGAAAAAGCCCTCACCAAGACATTAAAAAGTATTCTTGGATTATTTGCCTATTACAGGTTCCGTGGTTTCTAGGATATCCTTGGAACACTATTTTCTATTTTTTTTTTTTTAAAGAAGTCCTTTTTTCAATTAAATCCATGTACATACAATGAAGAGGGACATATGTTCCATTAGGTTTTCTCCTGAAGTTTCAGCTAGCTAGCTGAAAGCCAGTTCAATCTGATGCTAATTTCTAGATGTAATATGAGGTATTGGCTCTCAAATTTTGAGCATTACTGCTATGTGCTAGCTAACAGTTTTTATATTTTGCATTATAGGAAAGCCCAGAGGACCAAGGGAGCATCAGGACTTCATTCTGCTAAAGTGGAGCTAGTTGGGGACATACTGTCAAAGGAAAGGCCTAGATTGCACTTTTGGAAGCGCAAGGCTTTAGAAAACCGCAAGCCAGATGCCAGAAATCACAAGATGCTTAAAAATCATAAGTTTGGAAGGGACCTCCAAAGTCTTCTAGGCTCACACCTGCAGAGATGCAGGATTTATTAGTTCTAAACCATCCCAGATAGATATCTAGCCAGCTTCCTGAAAACCTCCCATAAAGGAGGCTCCACAGCTTTCCTGATAAGTTTGTTCTGTCATCCTCATGTTCTTTCATAAGATGATTTTTCTTGGTTTGTTCCACAATTACTTTGCTGCAATGTAAACCCTTTGTCTTGTGTCTTGCCCTCTGTGGTGAGGGAGAACAGCGTTTCACCCTGCCCATTTTATGGCAGCCTTTCAAGTATTTGAAAACTGCTATCTTGTTACCCACTTAATCTCCTTTTCCTCAACTACACATGCACTTCAGCCTTCCCCACACATCTTATGTTCCAGCCCCTTTACCATCCTTGTTGCTTGTCCCTAGGTGTGCTCAGTTTTTTGGGGTTTTTTGTGACTAGAACTGGACACAGGATGATGCATGAGGCCTCAGTGGTACTACTGCTTTTCATGTTTTGTATTTGGTGATTCTGTTAATACAAGCCCAGACTTTTATGTACTCTTTTGTGACCAAATTTGATCCATCATAACCCCCAGATTCCTCTTGAAAGTCCTACTGCCAAACCAGTTGTCCCCCACGTATATATCCATTTACTCCCCTAGGTGTGGCACCTTGCATTAGTCTTTGTTGAATTTCATTTTGTTGTCTACTGCCTAAGTCTCCAGGTTACCCTGGTTTCTTTAAGGATTTTAATGACATCCTCCAACATATTTGCAACTTCTCTATTTTGTGCTGTTTGTGTTTCTGCAGCCAAGTCTTTTAATAATGATGCCAGGCAGCACTGGGACTAAAACTGCTTGGGAAACTCCACTTGAAGATATCTTGCCAGTCTCGCATCAATTGGCTTTGCTAGTGGCTTATTCAGCCAGTTGCCAACACTCTCCTGCCCCTGCCTGATGTAGCACTTGCCTCACAGCATCTCTCAGCTGTGAAAGCAATCCAGTTGCAACATCCGTCATCCCATTGGTCACTAGGATAGATTCTGGGCTAATCTGGTTGGCAAGGCATTGGTCCCTTCCTCCTCTGCATGCATCCTTCCTGAAGTTGCATGCATGGTTGATGAAGACAGCCTTCCCAGACCATTGAATGCCATTCTCCAGTTACAGGTGTACAATAGCTGCCCTCCTGCTTGAACCTCCAAAGAAATATGAAGCTTTGAGTTCTTCTTGCTTGTTTTAATGTTCTACAATTTTTAAGGTTTACTTCAAGTATTAAAATCCCTTATTGAATGGATATGCCTACCTGCTCTACTCATGTATCAGGTCCTGGAAGTGAAGCAATATAGTCACCTTTAGAGTGGCACTGAGGGTGCATTAATATGCATACCCAAGACAGACCTAGAAATGAGCAACTCTCAGAGATTTTCCTAAGTTGACTACAGACATGTCTATATCACTGTAGCAGATCCTGATGAGGAAATGGCTAAGCATGCCCTGCCCACTGTAAATTTACCAAAAGTCCCGCGATGAATTCGGCCAGCTCCTTCAGCACTCTCGGATGAAGTTCACCCAGTCTTGCTGACTTCTAAATGTCTAACTTTTCTAACTGTCATGCACCAGCTCAACAACAACAGTAGGAAGGTGGTCATTCCCACCATGCCCATTCTGAACCTTATCTAGTAGGATTTTTCCCCTTAATCCGGTGAAATACTGAAGCAAAGTAGTCATTCAGGAGCTCAGTTTTCTCCTGAGTGTCAGTAACCAGCTGTCCTGAGTTGTTAAGCAATGACCCCATGCTTCTGTTTGTTTTCTGACTGTTCCCTGCATACCTAAAGAAGGATGTATTGTCCTTGATTTCTGTTGCTAGTTTAAATTCAGTTGCTGCCTTAGCCTTTCTAATCTGCTCCCTACAAGTGCAGGCCATTGTTGTATAATCTTCCTTGGGAACTGTCCCAAGCTTCCTTTGTTTGTGTAACTCTGGGCGCGACACTACGTGCACCCTCACCTGAATAATGGGATCCTGGGGTACCCTGTAGCCAGTTGCCCTGCCCAGCCCCCCTGGGAAGCTGCTGCAGTGCCCTGAGCGGAGAGCCTCCCTGTACAATCAAGCACCCTTGCACACAGTTCTCAAACTATTTACAAAATTTAATTATTTACATCATAATAAATAATCATGAAATAAACGCATGGCTATACTGTCTAATAAACCCTCAAGAACTTATTTACACAGTCTCTCACTTGCACATGGTGCACTGCGGATCCCGTGTGCACTGCCTCTGGTGGGGTATCTCAGGGAGCGGGACTGTCTGTGTCCCTGCATGTGGTCTGTGGACGCTCCCTGGCGCTGGTGTCCGTCTCCGTGCTCCTGGAGTCTCTGGGCAGCAAGCGGTGGCTCCTCTGCAGTTCCTGCAAGACAGCCTTCCCCTGCCTTTGCCCCCCTTCCCTGGTTCTGCTGGGAGCAGTGTCTGGGCTGCAGGCTATAGCAACCCTCCTACTGCCTCACACAGCCTCACAGCCCCAGCAACTGCAGCCCCTCCCTGGGCTTTGCCTGCCCCTGGGGTCCCTCACTCCTCAGGGAAACTAGAGCAGACTCCGGCAATCCCCACCCCGGCTCTGCTGTGCTCACCCAGCCTCACTGGCTGCAGTCAGGTCTCTTTAGACTTGGGTTCTCCACACAAACAGTCCCTGCATGCTCCTGCCCCTGCAGCTTCTCCACTCTGCTCCTGCAGGCCTCTCTCAGGGGCTCTCCATGGGACCACTGCGCTGAGACACTTGATCCCGTCTCCAGTCTGTCCCTCCGCCCCCTCTCTCTCGTTCCCCCCCGTGGAAAAACTGTTCCCCCTTTTATCCAAGCCTCTCAGCCAATCCCAGCTCAGGGCTCTTCCCGGGCTTTTGCTAAGGGCCCTCTTTCAAAACTGTCTGGGGTTACATCACCCCTCCCACTTCTAACAGGGCTGCTCCCAAACAGCTTCACTTGCCCTCAGAGCCTACAGTGTCCCCTCTGGGACAAACTGTCTCTCTGCCAGGCAGCTCTTCCCCTTCTGTTCAGATGGGTCCATTTTTTAGAGGCTGCTACATTTGTATACCTCTTTCTTCTTTTTCAAGAGGACTGTTATATCCCTATTAAGCCAAGAGGGCTTACCAGCTCTTCTTTCCTCCACATGGGAACGGACTTCTTTTGCGATTTGAGGATTGTGTCCTTGAGGAACAACCATTCTTCATGCACTCCTTTTACCTTTGGTCCCTGATCCTGCAGCGCTTCTTCTACTATTGCCCTGAGCCTGTTGAAATTCACTTTTTTGAAGTCCAAAACTTCAACCCTGCTAGCTGATTCGCTTGCCTTGCAATGGACAGTGAACATGATGGTTTCGTGGTCCTTGTCGCCCAGGCTACCCTCTATATTCAAGTCGCTCACCATATAGTCTCCTTTGGCCAAGACTAAGTCTAGGAGAGCATTACCTCTGGTTGGCCCATGCAGTCCATGCTGGTTGGCCATGGGTCAGGAAGAGCTCTTAATACAGGTCAGGAAGCAATGCAACTGATCCAACTTAGCCGAGTGTTCCTCCCAAGAGAGATCTGGGTAATTGAAGTCACCCGTGATGACCATGTTCCATGTGCGCACGGCCTCTGCCAGCTCTCAAGAGAACTCCAGATCGAGCTCCTCCCCATGGTTAGTTGGTCTGTAGTATACAGCTACAGTTAGATCTCTCTCACCACCCCTCTCCTTCCACCCCCCCCCCCGATAGTTTGACCTAGAGGGTTTTGAGCCGCTCTTCTTGGAGCTGATGTCCGCTTTCAAGGAGATGTACTGCTCCGTCACATAGAAAGCTATACCTCCACCTTTCTTCCCTACTCAGTCCCTTCTGTGCAGGATGTAGCCCTCTATGGCTACATTCCGATCATGTGAGGAGTCCCACCAGGTCTCCGTGATCTCTACTAGATTGTAATGCCCACTGGAGAGTAGGAGGGCTAGCTCCTCCTGCTTGTTCCCCATGCTCCTGGCATTAGTGTACAGGCACCTGAGTCCTCCAATTGAGACCCTTGATTTCCTATCATGCTAAAGGAGAACCATTCCCTCAGCTCTTGCAAGAGTGGCTCTCTAAGTGTCCCCAACTTTGGAGCTTACTTGTGCGCCGGTCCCCGGGCATGCTTCAGTTAATGCTTTCCTGCCTCCCACCAATCTTAGTTTAAAGCCCTATCTAAAAGTTTGGCCATCCTGGCCAAGAACAGGGACTTCCTCCTCCAGGTGAGGTAAATGCCAGAGAACACAGGGCCTTATCTCCTTTGGTGAGGTAAATGCCGCCCCTTCCCTTCTCCCTGAAGTGTATGAAGTACAATAAAAACTCAAGAAGAAGAAGGCTGTAATCTTTCACTCTTCTATGATAAAGGAGACCTGAGACAGAACTAAGTGGCAGAGTGTATGGACTTTCATGATGATGTGCTCTGATTTCTTTGCAGATGGTTACATTCTTATTAGCTTCACTCTTTTAGGGACACCGCTCATTCAGTTGCCTCTGGAACAGTAGATATGGACAATGAAGATACTTAAGGGAGGAACTGGACTGCCTGAAGTATGAAAAAAAAAATCAGAGGTGGAGGCATCCTGGGCAGAAGGGGCGGTTGAACTGGCTGAAGTGGGAGCCGGGCAATGAGTACAGAGTTGATTCCTTGAGTGAATGAGAAGTATTGTCAGTGTATGTGGTGTGACCTAATTAGATCTGAACGAGTTTCTGTGTAGCTGGTCTTTCCAGCAATCAATGTATACCAGCTTTTAAACATGGTACTGTCAATGCATTTTGGTCCCACTCTCAGGTACACGTTTCATTTACTTTGCATAAGGAGGTCCTAGTTTTAGCTCTTGACACCTATGATGTTTGGGGGGAGGAGAGCGATTGATAAAATTTTAGCCAGTCCTGCATTTGTGTGTTCCCGACAAAAAGCAGCAAGGTTTAAAAAAGCCCTGTTGAGCGCATCAGCTTCCCCTCCCCGAAAATGATTTACATGTCAGTTATTCAATTGTTTGGGATATGTTTACTGGTCATTATTGACCTCTTTGTTAACACAGCTACTGTTGACATCATTCCTTATCCAAAGGAGATAAGGCCCTGTGTTCTCTGACATCTGTGCAGGGCAGCCCTCCAAGACCAAATTCCCCATCTCTATCTGAAATGTTTGTTTTATGAGATTTTTAATGTGACTTGTTTACACCAAAAACAAACAAACAAAAAACTCCCCAAACTCTGTCAATGTGTGCAATATTCTCTGTTTAGAAACAAATCAATAATTCAGTTAAATGATGAAAGAATGTGCTTTCCAGCTGCTGTTTGTAGATTTTTGGTTGCTAGGGTGTTGATACCACAGCATAACCCAGTCCCATGGTTACAGTCTGCATATCCTTGCTGTTCTTGACAACGAGGTTAAAGATTCTTTACCCCATCAGCTATCTGATTAGAACAGGCTTGGAAAATGAATGCTAGGAAAAAATCTGCTGCAGCCTGTGTAAGGATTTCACAGTTCCTTCTTTCATCTAGCCTGGGGGCTTATTGCGTAGCTGAACAGACCCCTTGTTTTACCTTATTTTTTTATGAAGTAAACCTGATGTTCATTTTATTGACCCTATAGAAGGAACAGTTGCCCTTCCACACAATTTCTCTGGGCTTGCTAATTGATGGCTTTATGCCATTCTCGAATGCAAGAGCAATTTCTGCAGAATAAACCAATGGTTGCATTCTTGCTAAAACACAATTAATCAAGTGTTATGAATAATCCCTGTGCTTCCCAAGACAAAACTGTGGCCCCCAGCTGTGCTCGGAGAATGAGATTTAGGCTGACATAACACAGGCTTCTTTGGACATCTCCCAAATATCAACTGTGTCTTGTATGTGATATGCTTTGACTGTTCCTGAAATCACTCCCCATGATCTATTTCTGAACACCCAAATGTGCCAAGGGCTTTGCAAACAAATGAAGGCAGGACTAGAAAAGCTCCCCAGTTATACTGTGAGATGAGACTAAAGAAGCCAGAGTAACCAACAAATGTGTGTGTGATTGAGGTAGGAGATAGCAATAAGCAGAGAGGATAACAAAGGTTACAGTAATCTTGTTAAGGTGCCAGGATCGGCACTTTTATTTCTACTTCTCCTACTGATAATTACCCAGTGTTTTCATTCCAAACCGCATGCATTCATTTATGCCTTCATTCAAGCTCTTTCATTGTCACCACTCACTATAGTTTTTGGCTGTTTAATCCATGCCTGTTAGCTTGCCATCTTCCCCTGTTATTCTGCTCTTACTCCTCCAGTTAATAGCCAATACAGAACAGCTCTCAGAACCTGGAATTTCAATAGATTGTGACCTTCATTATGTTAATATGTAAAGGCAGTAGTGTAACTAGAGGTAGGTGAGCAGGGCATAAGCCCCAGGTGCTGAGTTGGGAGGCACCAGCATTCCTGGCCCTGAGGAGTCTACATTACCGTCACCTGCACTATGCTTCAGCTCATGCCACAGCAGCAATTGCAACAGCCCCTATGTGGGAAGGTAAGTGCTCAGCACCTATCCACATCTCCTGGGGTGCCAACATTTCCAGGTATGCCTCTGTTTAAATGCATCTCTGTTATCAGCCTGTCGGCATTCTGGACTCCTCTGATTAATTATAGTGCATCCTAAGCTTAATTGGTAAGTGTCTTACAATATTGAGAAATGTGCAGCTGTGATTAGTAAATAAAAATCAAGAAAGAAAAGTCCAGTGCAGGTAAATATCCAAACAGTTGGGTGCTTATTCATACCATCTAAGACTCTTGTTCCTGCTACCTTTTTAAAACTAGGCCATATACTGCGATTCTTGAATTTTCTTGCAAGATATGTTCTGGTCAAGTTGGAAATGTTCTGATAACAACCATATGCTTGAACTTCTGGTCCTTGTCAGGGTCCCCATTCTCCCAGAAATTTAGGGAACTATTTTTATGGAAACAAAATTGGGAAGAGAAAGAGTCCAGTCCCTTGCTGTCACCAATAGTCATGTTATATGACCCTTTTCATAAGGTGATCAAGCTCCATCTTGAAACTGGATAGGTTTTGTACCACCATTAGTCCTACTGGAAAGCTGTTCCAGAACCTCATTCTTCAGACAGTTGGAAACCTGATGCTAATTTTCAGCTTGAAATTAGTCATGGCTAGTTTTACATTAGTTTGTTCCAGCTTTGTAGCTTGAAGAGCTCTTTTTCCCTGGTGTTCAGGGATATAGTCAAGGCAGATAGTGATTCAAAAGAGGTGATTGCCTATGAGCTGCTGTGTGTTTTGGGGCTGAGAAGTGGGATATGGGTTGTAGCCATGTTGCTCTAAAAAGCAGAGGCAGACAAAACTCTTGGGGTTGAAGTGATATCTTTTATTAAACCAACTAAATAG
Organism: Alligator mississippiensis; assembly: GCF_030867095.1. Lineage (NCBI taxonomy): Eukaryota > Metazoa > Chordata > Crocodylia > Alligatoridae > Alligator > Alligator mississippiensis. The sequence goes on along the minus strand of NC_081828.1, from coordinate 80,203,680 downwards.
CAACAAAAAAAATTTTTTTGCAAGCTTTCAGGTTCAAACAGCCTTCGTTAGGCAGAGGAAAATTCAAAGATTGTACAAGTGCTCCTAGGTAGAAAGAAACTTCATCTTGCACAGGGGAGGTAAAAGATGGTAGGGTTCTCCTGGGTTTCCAAGTCCATTTGTGAAAAAGTTGCTCTGTGACTATGCAGGTTAGGCAGAGACAAGGCTCCATCAGGCTTCTTCCTTGAAAGGTGTCAGATGTCAGGCAGTATCCCTGTGGGACAGATCCCATGGCTCTGCTACAGGGTTGCCATGTAGGAGAGATGCCTCAAGATTTTTGCCCTACCTCTCCAAGTCTATATATGCTGAAGCTGGCATTTACCTCTGAATGTTCTTAGGCCAGTCAAATTCCTTCTCAGCCCCTGTGTTGAACAAGGCAAGCTCTTTAGTCTCCTCTCTGCTCATAAAATAGGCTTTCAGGTCTTCAGATTATTGTAGCAGTCCCTTTTTTAATACTTGCTGCAGTTGGATTCCATCTCTAACACAGGTGATCTGGAAGTGTATACAAACTTCTAAAAAAGGTCTCACCCACGCTTTGTACAATGACATGAATTATTGGGAATGAAAATTTAGATGGACATCAATCTATGCTGGATGGATGATGCCTGAAGATCTACTGTGAGAGCAAATCATTTTATTAACAGGATCAGATCTGGGTGATGATTGGGATGATATAATCCTTGCATTAATATTTCCATATGTCTATCAAAAGCATTTCATTTGCTACATCCAAGGACTGCTTTTGCTGTTGTCATGGCTGCATCACCATAGGCTTATAGCTATCCTGTGATCAAACAATACAACTAGAATGATTCCTTGGGTCAGTCATGACCTTGTACTTTGTAATGTTAATTTCATCCCCTTTCTATTTTGCCAGTTCTCAAGGTTGTCTGGTTTTGCCTGACACAATATACTGTTCATTAGCATCATTGGCAAATTTTAATTAGTGCACTATTTAATTAAGATATTTAATAAGATGGGTCCCATGGCCAGTCCTTGAGACAATCCACTAGTAACATCCCTCCAACACAACTGTTTCCACTTTAGCATCCCCTTTTATCATTCCCATGCCTTTTAGCTATTTCCTTACATCAGGCAATGTCCATTTTTTTACACCTTAACTAATAGCATGCCTCGTGGCACCATATCAGATGCCTTACTGAAATATATCCATTTCATTCTCATCTAGAAAATATTTTATCTTTTTTAAATAAAATATCAAGTTATCTGGATGGATCTACCTTTGATAAACCCATGCATTTTACCTCATTTTCCATTTGCCTCCAGGACTTTAGTTTTCTCCTTCATACTGGACGTACTGAAAAGTTTTACTGAACAATAGAGCAAATTACCCTTACTATACAGTAATTTGCTCTACTCAGCAGTTAATTTGCTACTGGAAAATGCGAATAGCAAATTAACTGCTGAGTAATTACTGTGCAGTAAGCTACGTGTAAATGGCTGACCCGGAGCAAATATGCTTACGAGCAGCACGAGGTAGGGGATTGCTTCCTGCCCCAAGAAGCTGTCCGCTGCTGGGGCGGGCTCTACCACTGGAGTCTGGGTGGGAAAAATGTTCCCTTGCCCGGGCAGCAGGGAGCTCCCAGCCCCTGCTCTGTGGTTGTGATTGTGAAGCAGGGGCAGGGAGCTCCCTGCACAAGAAGAAATCCCTGCCCAGCCCAGAGCTGGCTGGGACCTGCCCTAGACTAGGACAGTTCCTGACCAGCCCTGGGCCTTGTGGAGAAGTCTGCACATGCAGCCTGGGGCTGGCCAGGAACTGTCCCAGTCAGCAGCAGGTCCCAGCCCTGCAGTTTTTTTCTAGCCCCATGCCTCAATCGGGTGATTCAGGCATGGGGCTTGGAAAGAGCTGAAGGGAAGGGGCAGGTCCCGGCCCCCTACCCAATTCACTGTTAGGGCAGCTACCAGTGATCCCCTAGCTGGGTGGGGATTCCCTTGGACCTGCCCTTCCCCCCACAGCTCTTTCCAAGCTCCCTGTCTCTGATCAGGGTGCTAGGGCTGGGAGCTCCCTGCTACTGGGACAGAGGGATATTGTCCCCACCCAGGCTTCACCACCAGAGCCCCCCTCAGCAACAGGCAGCTTCCAGGAGCAGAAGCAATCTCCCAGGCCCTGTCAGGAGACGGCCATCTCCTGGCCCTGAGTGCCCTGCCATCCCCTGGGTTAGCACCCAGGAGGAGCCTAGAGCCTGCCCCGGCTGCTGTAGGGGGCTGGTGCAGGGATGGAAGGGGTGGGAGCAGACTGATGTCAGGAGCAGCAAATCTGGTCCCAAGTAGGCGCACATGTAGATGTCTGCCCAGAAGTAAATTACTCAAGTGTAAACCCATCCATCAGCATTTGTACATGTAGACATGCCCAGTTTGTTCTAAAACTACATTTTAGACTTAATCCCATATTACTGATGTCAGCCTAATGGGCATGTTGTTCCCAGGAACACTTCTCTCCCCCTCCCCCTTCTTAAATATGGGCACTGCATTTGCTGTTTTCTAGTCAGATGTTATAACCCCCAATTCAATATCTTTTGTTAGAAATATTTTTTATCTGGACATGTTTTTCAGAATAGAGAGATAGGGAAACCGCTAGATTCCTCTGATTTCAGTGACTTCATCTCTTTGGGTTTTAGCTTTGGTTATGGCTCTCTTTCTGCCTCCTTCACACTGTCCAAACTACCTCTTGGTTAATGCTACTATTCCTACTGAAAAGTGAAGCAAAGGAATTGCTTCTGTTTTTGAACCATATTATACATTATGTTTTTTATCTTGACTCCATTCTAACTGACTAGTAGCCCATTGCTTCTTCCGTTGCTCTTTCTATTATATGGCTATGAACTTGTTTTCTTTTTGTTTTAAGATCATTTGCAAGGTCTAATTAGATTTTTCACACTTGATTTTTAGACTTCCTGACTTCCAGGTTATATCTTTCTTGATGATCAATCCTTTATTCTATTTCCCATAGGCTCTGCTCAATGCTAATAGTCTTTCAAAAATGATTATTCATCCCTTTCCCTGATGGGCTTTTTCCCCTTGACTTGTGATACAAATTCTACAGGTTTTCACGTTTGACTTAAAGAAATTCCAAATTTTCTCTACATTCAAGCTCCTGAGGTCTTCAGACCAATGACTTTACTGACTAGTTCCCTTAATTTCTCCAAGCCTGCCTGAACTTGTCTTATTTTTGTTTTGTCTTTCCATTTTAATTTAAGTTGAATCAATGCATTATCAGTCTATCCAAAGTTATTTTCTAAAAACTTACTCACTTTTGAAGATTCAGGGTTTAGCTTAAGTTTAAAAGTTTCAACTAAGACTCTGGGTGTTGTTCTTTTTAATTAGCCCTGAGCTAGTTTGCTCATTGTCTGGAGAAACAGAATGAGGACTTTGGAGACCTTTGTTTGGTTCTCAACTCCGCTGCTGACTTTTTGGGGAATCTGAAGCAACTGATCTCCCCATCCTAGGCCACAGCTTCCCCATCTGTAGAATAAGTGTAATGACTTGGACCTTTGGTAAAGCTCTTTGAGATTTACAGAGGGAAAATGCTTTATATTAGAGCCAAAGTATTGTTCATTTTATTATAATAGCACAATTTTGTTCTAGCTGGATAATCATAGAATCATAGAAGTAGGGTCAGAAGGGACCTTGTAGATCTTCAAGTCCGACCCCCTGCCTGGGCAGGAGGAAAAGTGGGCTCAAGTGACCCCAGCCAGGTAGGCATCAAGCTGCTTCTTAAAGACCCCCAGGGTAGGAGCCAGCACCACTTCCCTTGGAAGTTGGTTCCAGATCCTAGCCGCCCTAACTGTGAAGTAGTTCTTACGGATGTCTAATCTGAACCTACTCTCCAACAACTTGTGGCCGTTATTCCTTGTTATCCCAGGGGGCGCTAGGGGAAACAAGGTCTCCCCCAAACCCTTCTGGTCCTGCCTAGTGAGTTTATAGATGGTCACCAGGTCCCCCCTCAGCCTTCTCGTGTGAAGGCTGAACAGGTTCAGGTCCTGTAGCCTCTCATTGTAGGGTCTGCCCTGCTGTCCCCGGATCATGCGGGTGGCCCTCCTCTGGACCCTCTCAATGTTGTCCACATCCCTCTTGAAGTGGGGTGCCCAGAACTGGACACAGTACTCCAGCTGTGGCCTGACCAGTGTCACGTAGAGGGGGAGGAGCATCTCCTTGGCCCTACTTGAGATGCACCTGTGGATGCACGATAAGGTCCAGTTAGCCCTGCCGACCGTGACCTCGCATTGTCGGCCCATGTTCATCTTGGAGTCAATAATGACTCCAAGATCCCTTTCTGCCTCTGTGCTCTCAGGAAGGGAGTTTTCCATCTTATAAGTGTGCTGCTGGTTACTACTGCCCAAGTGCAGCACCCTGCACTTGTCAGTATTGAAACGCATCCTGTTTTTATTAGCCCACCCCTGCAACCTATCCAAGTCTTGCTGCAGTCTTTCCCTCCCTACTAGCGTGCCCACCTCACCCCAAATTTTGGTATTGTCAGCAAATTTGAACAGGTTGCTTTTCACCCCATCATCCAAATCACTGATAAAGAAATTGAACAGAGCGGGCCCAAGGACCAAGCCCTGGGGGACTCCGCTGCCCATTTCTCCCCAGGTCGAATATGACCAGTCCACCACCACCCCCTGAGTACGACCCTTCAGCCAATTTGCAATCCATCTGACCGTGTAGGCATCAATGCCACAGTTGCCTAGTTTTTTTAATGAGGATGGGGTGGTCGACAGTGTCAAAGGCCTTGCTGAAGTCCAGAAAGACTACATCCACGATGACACCTGCATCCAGTGATAAGAAAAATCCTTTTATGAAATGCTATTAAAACACTCATTTAATAAAGCAGGCTCAGCTTCACCAAGCTGCCCAATAGCATTCAGCTATTTTTGTGGTTCCTTCATCTGTGGACTACTGCATGTTGGCACCACTGGCATGTGATAGAGCAAACTGAGCTATTTCTGTGTTATATCTGTCAGAAGGCAGGGTAGATAAGCACCTTTATAGACTAAGTAAATAAGATTACATATAGAGAGCATGAGCTTTTGTGAGCACAAGTTCATTTTATCAGATCTTCTGTCTATGGCCTTAGGGGCTGCTGGAAATCAGTGTAGTAGCTCCTTGGCCATACTACCTTTCATTTGCTCTATCCCTTATGTCAATGGCAGGGAGTAGAGATTATGATAGAAGCAGTGTGTCACCTGGCATTCTCCCGTTTGACTAAGTCTGCACTGTGCTGCTGGTATTAAAAGGAGACTCTGGGCTCAATGTTGTAGATTTTATGAAATAAAGTTTATAGTTGTAATTTCCTTAATTTTGGAGCAGTTAAAACTCTGAGCCCAGCCCCACAGCCCTTGCTGACATGAGTAATTCTTAATCACGTGTCTGGTATAATTTAGGTTGAAAGATCTATTTGAATGAGTTGTAGACTGGGGCCTTAAGTTAATAATGTGTTACTTTAACTAAGGATCAAATGTTACCATTTCAGTTGATAGAAACTTGGTGGGAACCTTTGCCTCATAGACGGCTACACATTTGACCTTTCTAATGCTAACAGTTACTAATCAGCCATCTACTAATTAATCTTCCACCTATTCTAGATAAACCTGCAAACTGCTGTAAATGATTTCCAAACTCTCTCTCTCTCTTTCCTGTGAACTGCACTGAAGAAGTGGGTAAAATCAAAATTCAAATGTGTAATACTGGCATGTACACAAAAGAGAGTTAGATCAAAGCAATGTTTTTATTATATTCTTAGACTATGTTGAATGTATAAAAATTAAAGAGACTATAAATACTAAGTGTTTGTCACTTACTTAAAGCAAATGTTGTATTTACTTGAATATAAGATGACCCTGATTATAAGACAACACCCAATAATTAGACTTTACACATGGAAAATGTATAAACTTGATATAATTTTCCAGACAAGGTTCTTTGGGCAAATCTGATATCTTTTATTATGAGCACAGACCAACTGCATATGGTTCCTCAGCCTGACAAAGGGTGTTTGTGCTCAAAAGCTTGCAAAGAAGATATTTTCCAACTATTTGAGTTGGTCTAAATAAAAGATATCAGATTTCCACCAAGAACTGTTTGCCTATGTCCTTAGACCAGGGGTGGGCAAAATGCAGCCTGCCAGGGCATTCTATCTGGCCCACGGGGCCCCTAAAAAATTTAGAAAATTAATACATATCTGCCTCTGGCTGCCTGTCATGTGGCCCTCAATGGCTTGCCAAAACTCAGTAAGCAGCCATCCACCTGAAATAATTGCCTGCCCCTGCCTTACACCAACACAACTACAACCTATACCCATATAATTTTCCAGGTATAGAATCTAATTACTGGAGGTTTGCCTTAAGTGTGTCCCCTTCCCACTGTTACAACAGGGAAAATAAATTGGGGAGAGGGGATGGCAGGGGGGGGAACAGGTAACCACCTTGCCTTCTACTTCCTCCCAACTTCTTTCCCTTGCAGCTACTTATGCCTCTCCTTACTGTCAGACACTGCTCTTCCTGAGCACGTGGAAGTGAGGAACAACTCTGAAAAGAATGACCTTGAAATTAAACATGGCTGTAGTCATTTGCACACAGTACCTATACACTTAATTCATTCAGAATTGATGCATGTTACCTTTTTTGAAACTGCTGCAAGTTTTACCACAGGTACTCCATGAAGACACATTTAGACAGTACTTTGGTACCTACTTATGTATAGTACAAAATATGCATATATAGTTCAAGCCATTAGTCCAAAGCCAAAAGTTTGTGATTTACCATATAATTTACTGGGCTGGGCCCAACCAGAGTCAACAGCATTGCAAGCCGCAGCTAAGCACTGCTCAGAATGTGTTTGTACTCCAGATACTCCTCCCCCACCACTGCATAAAGGATCCACATGCTAAATAGACCAGCCCCCCCCCCCCCACTTATGACTGGAACTGGGTTTCTTGTAATGAGTTCTAGGATTCCCCCAAAAATTACATGCAGATGAGGCACAGAGCAACTTGGTCTGGCTTCACCTCATGGAAAGCAGAGCCATAAGAGGAGGTGACAGAGGGATTTGGGGGCAACTGTTTGGGCCTCCCATTTGGTGATGTTTGCCAGACATTTAAGGCTGGCAAAGAAACAAGTATAATTGGAAAGAAAGGCACAGCTCAGATGTGGAAGTGAAGAGGAAGTCAAAATGTATGCAGTGTTGTGGCTCACCATGATCTGAAAAAGAGGCACTGAGGGGGCCTCCACTTAATGGACATTACCATACATCTTATTTAGATAGGCTGTACTAACCTGTCCTTGTGGTAGGTTTTCATCAGTGGCATAGCGTTTTGGCCACCTTTGGCTAAGATCAAGTGTAGTGGCCAGGTAGAGGCCCAATATACTGCCTGGATTGATGCCAGAGAGACCTGGGGAGGGGAGGGGAGGGGGGATAGTGACAGAGCACCAGGATGGGGGAGGAGGAAGAGTGCTCAGAGGCCAGAATAGCATCAGTGTTGGTCTTGGAGAGGAGAGTGACAGTTATAGAAGGCAAAGTGGACTAAGAGATGAGAAGTTAATAGGCCAGCAGAAACAAAGGTCCAAAGTCTGATGAAGGTGGGGAAGAAAGTTTTGGTGGAATTGGCAGTTTTGGAGGAGACTTTATTGAAGAAAGCAATGAGGAAAAAGTCCAGTTGGCAGGATGGGAGAAGGCAAGGAGGTCAGGAAGGAGAAATGAGGAATGAAACGGTGATTGAAGGGAAGAGAAAGGCTAGTGGGAGAAATAAGCCAGATCTGCAAAGAGAGAAGATGGGAGGAAGCGAGAGATTGAGCAACAGGTATGCCTGTGAAATCGCAGTAGCAACAGGGGAAAGGGAACAGAGAAGTTGGACAAGTTTGGGATGCTAAAGTGGAACACTTAAATAACCTGGTCACCTTTCCTAACCAGAAGTCTTGGGAAATTTTGTATTGGAGCCAAGAAGGTTATGAGGACTTCTGGAAGATTGTAGGTAGTAGGTAAAGTAGGTGAGGGAGAACTGAAGGAGATAAGTTCTATTATAGGAGAAAAGATGAGAAAAAGGACAATAATTATTTGGATGTGCTTGTGAGATGGCAGAAGAGAAATGGTTAGAGCATAATGTACAAAAAGTTATGTATTTTGAGAATAGACATGTTAATATACGGACAGGATCTTGGAGAGCTCGGGGTTAATAAGGGGAGATGAGGAGTCCTGGTGGTATAATGCAGTAATCCAAGTAGGGACACACTGAGGGCTTGCACTGTATTTTGGATAGCCTAAACTCTGTAGTAAGTGTGGGCAGGAAGGACACCTGGCTGCATACTGTCAGTAAACAATATGCTACAGATGTGAAGGGAAAAGGCACAGAGCAGCAGAGTGCCAAGAAATACTGAAGTGTGTTATTTGTGGGGAAGAGGGACACTTAAAGTTCCAATGCCCATGGTTCTTTTCAAGTAAAGCTCAATCTACAGAGGAACAGCAGAGACAGGAAAGGGAGAGTGGGGAAGAAGATGATGTTGAGTCAGCATGCATGACAATGGAGGAGATGCGACAGGAAGAAAGAGCTGGGAAGGAAAAGAGTGAAGTTTCAGTAGGCAAAGTGGCACAGCTGGCAAAAGAGGAGAGAAGAGAAGGAAAGATAAGTGTAACAAGTGACTTTGAGACAGGAAAGAGAAGAGAATGATACAGGAAGAAGTAGGAGGAATGAGGATAGAGGAGGAGAAAGGAGGGGAGATCATGCTCAGGGGCAATCAGCATGGGTTCATCAAAGGCAGGTCCTGCCAGACCAACCTGATTGCCTTTTACGACTAAGTAACTAAATCCTTGGATGATGGTGTCGCTGTGGACATAGTCTTTCTAGACTTTAAGAAGGCCTTTGACACTGTCTCTCACCCCATCCTCATCAATAAATTAAGTGACTGCGGCATTGATGCCTACACAGTTGGATGGGTAAAAAATTGGCTGATGGGGCGCACCCAGAGATCAGTGGTGGACAGGTTGTACTCAAGCTGGCGAGATGTGAGCAGTGGGGTATCCCAGGGCTCAGTCCTTGGGTCCACACTGTTTAACATCTTCATCAGCAACTTGGATGAGGGGGTGGAAAGCACGCTGTCTAAGTTTGCTGATGACACTAAGATGTGGGGCGAGGTGGACACACTTGAAGGGAGAGAGAGGCTGCAACTAGATTTAGACAGACTACAAAAGTGGGCAGATGAGAATAGGATGGGGTTCAACGTAGATAAATGCAGGGTGCTGCACCTTGGAAGAAGGAATCCACAGCATACATACAGGCTGGGGAGTTCCCCTCTTGAAAGCACAGAGGCAGAAAGGGATCTTAGAGTCATTATTGACTCCAAGATGAACATGAGCCGCCAATGCCAGACCACAGCCAGCAAGGCCAGCCATACCTTGTCATGCATCCAAAGATGCATCTCAAGCCAGTCCAGTGAGGTGATACTCCCCCTCCATGCAACTTTGGTCAGGCTGCTGTTGGAGTATTGCGTCCAGTGCTGGGCGTCGCACTTCAAAAGGGATGTGGCCAGCCTGGAGAGGGTTCAGAGGAGGGCCACCCGCTTGGTGAGAGGGCAGCAGGACAGGCCCTACGAGGAGAGACTGAGGGACCTGAACCTGTTCAGCCTCAGCAAAAGGAGGCTGAGGCAGGATTTAGTGGCTGCCTACAAGCTCATCAGGGGAGATCGACAGCAAATAGGTAGAGCCCTTTTCTCCCCAGCACCACCTGGGGTGACAAGGAACAATGGTCATAAGCTGATGGAGAATAGGTTTAGGTTGGAGATCAGAAGGCAATATTTTACAGTTAGGATAGCCACAATCTGGAACCAACTTCCCAGGGAAGTGGTCCTCGCCCCTAACTTGGGCAAATTCAAGAGGAGGTTGGATGATCACCTGTCTGGGGTCTTGTGAACCCAGCATTCATTCCTGCTTGTGACAGGGGGTCAGGCTAGATGATCTGTTCAGTTTCCTCCTGACCCTAGCTACTATGAAACTGTGAGAGTCAAATGGGGAAAAGAGAGAAATTACATGCTATGAAACTTAGAAAAAAGGTGGACAAAGAGAGGGAGAGGGGGATAGGCTGATGAAAAGCTCATGTGGTCTGGGTCTAATGGAGAGGGGAAAGGGTAGGGGGAAAGTGAAAGGGTGCAGGAGAGGGGAAAGGGGAACCTTTTCTTCAAAGTGAAAGCAGTAAAACAACTGGCAAAGACTGCAAGGATGAAGAGAGGGAGACTGTTAGAGCCAACAGCATCAAGCAGCAGCATAGAAGATTCATAAAAGTGGTAGAGATGTGAAATTTAAATGGAAAAGCATGACTGTGAATTGCATCATTTTATAAAGAGATAAGGAGGGGGACCATCGTGGTAGGTGGGGTCAGATGCAAACAAAGTGGCTGGAGTCACAATTTTGCTCAAGAATGAGGAACATTGAAGTGCATTAAGTGCAAGTGATTGTGGAAGAGAGAATGCAACGGATGGTGGTGGAGTTGAAAGGTGGGACATTGTCCTCATACCGTCCCCTGACAGTGTGCTACAGATGTGAAGGGATAGGGCATAGAGCAGCAGAGTGCCAGGAGTCCCCAAAATGCACCATTTGTAAGGGAGAGGGACACTTCTATTGTAGGTGCCCAAAGCCTTTGCAAGTAGAGTCAGACCCCTTGAGGAACAGCAAAACTTGGAGGAGGGGTTAGACAGTGAGGTAGAAATGGTGGAAGAAATCCCATGGGAGGGTAAAACAGAAGAAGGGTGGCAAAGTTTCTGTGATTGAGGCAGTGCAGGAGGAGATGGAATGGAAGGGGAGGTGGGAAAAGCAAACAGCTCAGACATGGAGGTGGAAGTGGGGAAGAAAGAAGACACCCTACAGACAACAGAAGTGGAGATCTAGCAAGAGAAAGAACCAGGGAAACAGGCTGGGAAAAAGAAGAAAATGCAGGGGCTGAAGACCAGGTAGAAGAAACCTGATTATGAGAGAGGTGAGTTGGAGGAAGAGATGGAGAGCAGTTTCCTACCACTAACCCCTCTGTGCTCCAGCCTGGAGTAGAAACCGGAAGGTGGGAAGCGGTGGGGAAACAAGAGTGTGTAAGCCTTCCTAAATGCAAAAGCTATCCAACAGGTTGCAAAGGTTACAGGAATCCAAGTCAGGGAAGGGGGAAGAGTTGACCACCCAGAACAGTAGCACAGACTTACCTTTAAATGGACAGGCACACTCATTTTAAAACAAGCATAAATGATATTGAAAATAGTTTCACTTAACATCAGGAGTATTTTAACAAGCAAAGATGGGAAGATATTGAACCAGTGTTGAGCAAAGTGAGGGCAGATATAATCTGCCTACAAGAATATGGTATACCAGGGGAGAACAATTATAAACACATTGAGGAAAGGTGGTGATAAGGATCATCTTGGTGGTCAGGGACAAATGAGAGCAAAGCAGGAGGGGTATTAATATTGTTCAAGAACCCAGAGCTGAGAGTAAAACAGGTGGAAGAAGTCATCAGTGGCAGATTGCAATGAATAATACTATGAGATATAGGAACAGAATTAGAAATTTTCAATATATATGCACCACTGGAGAGGGAGGAAAGGAACGCACTGCTGAGAAAGCTAGTGGTTTACTTGGTCAGAGGGAGAATGCACATAATAGTGGGATATTACAATTGTATAATCAAAATGGGAAACAGAATGGGAGAAGGAGAAAACCGACCTTTAGACAGCTTGTCCAGATAGTGAACAAATAAAAGAAGACTCACTAAGAGATGTGTGGGCAGGGGAGAAAGTTTTCACTAGATCAGACCCCAGTGGAAAGAAGCAATTAAGAACTGACTTGTGTTTGTATCAAAAGAAGTGGGGATAAGGAAGGAAGAAATTGTGCATGTGGCTTTTAGTGATCACCAGATGCTGAGGGTGAAAATGCATCTTGGTAAGAGCCACATGAGAAGGAAGGGACTGTGAAAGTTAAACATGCAGCTGTTACAAGATGAAGAGAGATGTCAAGTTTACATGAGACAGTAGGAGGGCTGGTGAACACTGAAGAAAAATGTAGGAGTAAGAAGAGGATGAGAGAATTCTTCAGAAAGGATGGCTGAAGATGAGTGGCGAAGAAGAATGAAAGCACTAAGAGAGCAGCAAAGAACAATGCAGTAGCTGCTAAAGGAAGCTACAGAAGGAAGACGGGTATGAAAGGAGCTAGAAGAAACAAGGTAAGGGTTAGAAACCTGGTTTAAAAGAAAGATGAGAGAGAAAATGTTCTTAGTACAAGCACCCTGGGTGAGAGAAAATGAAGAGTGGTCCTGGTACTTTTTGGCCAGAATGAATGCAGCAAGAGAGTTTAAAGCAGTGCAGAAAGAAGGTGGTATCCAGGTGGAAAAACAGAAGGAGGTGTTTGGAGGCCATGGGAAAATTTGATGAAGAGGTATACCAAAAGAAGGAAATGGACAGGAAGAAGATGAAGGCTTTCTTGGAAGAGATTGAGGAGGAAGAAGCAAAGAAGATGGGTGAAAAGATAAATTTAAAAGAAGTGGGCAAGTGTTTAAAAACCTTTAAAAGAGGGAAATCACCAGAAGCAGACAAACTGCCTATGGAATTTCATGAGAAATTTTGGCCATGGGTAGGGAGGGATATAGCAGAGACTTTTGAGGCAATAGCACAAACAGAAGAGGCAGGGAAAGATGTTTATAAGAGGTGTTGTGATCTTATTCTTCCAGAAAGGGGAGAAGGAATTCCTGAAAAAACTGGAGAGTGATTACTCTCCTTAATGTGGACTATAAGTTAATGGCCAAGATGCTGGCTTTGAGGATGAGGAAAAACCTCCAGAAGATAATACATGAAGACCAAATATACACAGTACCAGGCAGAAGGATCTCTGATGCAATCAGAGTGATCAGAGATGCACTTTCCTCTATTCCAAGAGAAGAATACAAACACAGTTATAGCAAATCTAGATTTAGAAAAAGCACATGACAGAGTGGATTATGATTATATATTCAAGATGCTAGGAAAAATGGCATTTTCTGAGAAATTTATATGCTGGCTAAGGTTATTGTATAGAGAAGCGGAGAGTCAAATTAATGGGCACCTAAGCAGGGCCTTTAAGATCCATATAGGGTAAAACAAGGGTGTTCCCCATTGCCACAACTATTTGTGTGCAGCATGGAACCGTTAGCACGAAGAATAAGAAAAGACAAGGTCATAAGGGGAGGAAAGATACTGGGAGGGAGGAAGGTAAAATGTGTACTGTACATGGATGATATAAATGTATTAGTTGGAGAGAGACTTTCAATGGAAAGAGTACTAAAGCATATATCAGAGTATGGAGAACCAGTGGGGACTGCACCAAGTAGATCAAAAAGCATCATAATGAGAGTGGGGAACTGGAGGGACTTGGAGAAGCTGGGCCTTAAAATGAGAGAGAGAAATCGGAGTACTAGGGATCCTGATGGATGCTGAAGGAAAAAGTAAAACAGCATGGAAAAAGGTGACAACAAGGCTACAGCAAATACTTTGGTTATAGTCTGGAAAAACACTGTCTTTTGCCAGAAAAGTGGTGGCATTTAAGGCTGTGCTACTGCTGATTATTCTATATAAAAGAATTATATTCCCACTGATGTGGCAGCAGATAGCAAACATACAGAGGGGAAATGTATGTTCTTCTGAAATGCTAGAAGAGAGGCTGGCTAAAGCTGAACTATACAAAGCAACGGAGATGCGGGGGGACGGGGCCTGCCAGACTCAGGACTGTTTGTCTATACAAAATATGTACGTTCAATATGCAAGGCAGTAATGGAGGAAGAGGGGTAAGCAGCACATACCACCTAATTTCATGCAACTGCAATTTTGTGGAAATGCAGAATATATTAGACTTCTTTGAGAAGTCTATGGGCATGGAAACCACTGATTTGTTACATCAGGATGAAAGGATTCATGCAGAGGTATAAAATAGGGAAGGCAGAGCTGGAGGTCCTGAAGGATTATAGGACATTGATGAAAGTGGCAAGGGAGAGACAGGATGGTGCCAGCAGGAAACTTTACAGAAGGATAAGTAAAGAGGGTACGGGTAGCAGTGTTTGGTTAAATGGAAAAAAAATATAAGGGGAACATGCTGACCTAGCATGGATGGTTGTAAGAAATATTTTGCTGGTGAGAGAAGTGCAACATAGAGGAGCTTGACTAGTTCATCAAGGTGCCCAGGGAAGAGATGCAGGGAAAACGAAACAGTGGGATGTATTTTGGGAGTTGTATTTGTGCAAAGCGGGTGTGGGAAAGGGTCTACCACTTTCTGAGTGTCACCAAAATAAATCTGTTGTTAGTGTGGGAGAGGATATTATATGGACTCATAGCAAAGGGACTGGAGGAAATATTATTAAGGACTTTATTTGCACGTGTTAAAACTACTTTATGGAAAGTAAGAAATCTCTGGGTGTTTAAGGGGTTGGTTTTCACTGAAAGAGCTGAGGCTGCACAAGCTGAAATACTACATTGATTTGAGACAAAGAAGAGATTGGAGAGGAAGAGGCTGAGAAGCAGTGAACAAAAAGGACTGGACACACTTGTTTCACTAAACCAACAGAAAGGACTTACAGGAGAGGCAGAGAGTTTCATGTGGTTACTGAGATAAGTTTTTTCATGGGGTTCTGTATGAAGAAAAAGATTTCTGTAGGGTTTGTTTTTCTGTGGGAAGTTGTATGTTGTTTAAAGGTTTAATATATGTAGCTGTATATTTTTTATTATGTACTTATTTCTGTGCTATGAAGTCTTGGTAAAACAAGAATGTTCATCCTACACTTACAGAGCTACACATATTGATGAGCATTTTTAATAAAACTTGTATAAAAAAAAAATTCTCATTGTGGCGGGCCAGTAGGGGGTGCTCTTGTGCTGAGTCCCCCACCTCACTGCGTTTGACCACCTTCCAGGCTGTGAGTGCCTCCCTGGGGGCACCTCATGTCTGGCTGACCCCCTTCCTGGAGCACACCCACTAGCCTGGGAGTAGAGCTGCCACCACCCAGGGACGGGTTTGATTCCGGTACTGCGCCCCGTGGGAAACACAGGCCTAGTCAACCTCAAGGGTACTTGACTCACTTCAAGAACATGGGGTGCTTCCCTCAGTCAGAAGCACAAGTAGTGGTCTCCCTTAGTCAGCCAAACCAAGGGGACCCCAAGGCATAATCTAGACCCACTCCCAATAAGTCTCCCACACTGGGTACAAAGGAGAACTTTATTGGTTACAAGGAGTAGGGTTGGAATAGAGTACGGAGTTGAGCTGTATCAGAGAAATTCCGTAGAGCAAACACGGTGGCTGGAGCAGCCTTTGGTCATGCATCTGAGTTACTGCAAGCTATATATCTAGCTAGATCTCGGGTAGGTTACTCACAAGTATCATCCAGAGGCAGGTGGAGATTCCCTCTGGAGGCAGGCAGTTCCTTGATCATGAGTTTTGATAGAGAGAGCAAGTTTCAGATGGTCCAGCTTGCTTGCTCTCTCTGAGTTTTCCTCATGGCTGCTGCCCCTCC
This sequence comes from Alligator mississippiensis, assembly GCF_030867095.1. Lineage (NCBI taxonomy): Eukaryota > Metazoa > Chordata > Crocodylia > Alligatoridae > Alligator > Alligator mississippiensis. The sequence goes on along the minus strand of NC_081828.1, from coordinate 80,188,127 downwards.
TTCTTCTGGGCAGTCCTTAACTTATATAGCCCTTATGACCTCATTTACCTGGTCCAATGGAGGCCAGCACCTGTTGGCTGCCAGACAACCAATTTGAAATGCATCACTGGCCAGGGAGCCCAAGCCCCTCACCCAGGTATATGATGCCAGTCACGTAGGCAGAGGGAGCAGGTTTCCCCCCTCCCTCAGGAATGTATCCAGCTCAGGTTACCTAAAGAGATAGGGTAAGGTGTGTACCCTCTGCAGGACCCATACTAACTGAACTGTCACAGAGCAGAGTTGTTGGGGAGAAAGAGAGGTGGCCTTCTGCCACACTCATCAGCAGATCAAATGTAATAATTTTGGCACCGATAGGAGGGTGTCAGGACTGGCTCTGGCCCTCCCCGTGCTAGCCAGGTATTGCAGTACCTTCAGGCCAGTGCCAGTTACCCACAAAGAGAACACCCACCCATTTTTTTTTTTAAAGGGATGGACAGAGATGGACTGGGATGGACACACACACACACACACACACACACACACACACACACACACACTCCCATCAGCATGTTTAACCATTATGGGCCATGTGTTTTATAATCATGTTCAGTGTTGGCTGCATTTAATCAATTTCATTGTTGGTTTCTGTTAGTGAGTGTATGTGCTGCTTTTGGCAGCAGTTTAACAATAGACTGTGTATTTAATGAGGTTTCCTTGTATCAGAATGTAAGATGAGGGGCTTTCCTCCCCATGCTGATTGGAGGGGGAAAAAAACCTTGTCTTTTATTGTAGTAAATTGGTACTTACGTCTAGCAACTTGTGGATGTCAGTCAGCTCAAAAGCTTACTATATAAGCAAAAGGCTCACATGTTCCTTCAATAAGATGATGTCATATGGCATTCTTTGATCAATCTGACTACTTCACTATCCCTACCATTAGGATAATTTTCAGGTCCCATATTCCTGTCAACCTCAAAGGAACTTTATAAGTATATGTCAGCAAGCTCCCTAAGCTGTAGGGTTCTATGAGGTAATGAAACACCTTTGTGAGAAAACAGACCAGGGATTTCTTTCCAACCATGAGACACTCCATAACTTTTTTTTTTTTTTAACTTTAATTTTGTATCTGCCCTAGCAGTAGCTCTGAATCCCAACACGGATTCATGGTTTTGCTGTGAAATAAATTATGCCAAAACCTTGCTGAGATCTTTTTTTCTTTGGCTCATTTTGCTGTTTGCAAAATGTTGTCTTGCAGCTTTCATTAAAATTAGAAGCATGTGAAAGCTCTGAGAAGCATTAATCACTCAGAGCCTGACTAATTATATTGTTCTTCTTGTCTCAAATTTGTTCCACCCTAGTAGCCAACTGCAGCATTAATTCTATCATTAACAAGGTGGAGTGATGTGCTTTTTAGCCAGTTCTGGCCTAGGTCAAATTTGAAGACAGAAAAACATGGGGAATATCCCCAGCATTTGCTTGTGATGCTTTTGGACTGGCCTTTCAGAAAAGCCTAATATCTAATATTTTGCCTTCCCACTTCCTCAACAGCCTATGTGCTATTGAATTTTTTTGAGGTGCTGTGCCTCTGCTTACATAGGAGCTGGGAAATTTGAATGGAAAGGCAACTGTATTCAACACATTCAATAGTGGATGCACTGGTTCAGTGATGGTATTTGCAGCCCTCTTTTCTAGGCTAGAACTTCCCTGTCTGCTGTTTGTACACCTATATTTGTGAACAAGTAAGGCAGGTTGGCAGGTAAGAATCTTGAGTGCTAGAAGAGATTCACCCCTCCATGGGGAAAATAATTCTACATCATTCTCCCATGAGTAAAAACATAACCTTTGCTTAGAAATAAGCAGTTCTGGATATTTGGAGGGGAAGTGTGAGGTGTACTTCCTGTACTTCTGCAGAGTTTACAGCAATGGTTAACTTTCAGTTTTTATGGTAGGGCCCTGTCCATGTCCCTAATCCTTTTGGATTATCTAAGTGAATGCTCATTTCCTGTTCTGTATTCATTTCTTGCTTGAAAAAATGGTCAAGGGTCTGATCTCTTGTCTCTGATCATAGGAAAAAAAATCTAAAACTTTCCTTGCCAGACTCTTTACTTTCCCTGACTGACCTGTAGTGTATATGTCCATACTGGAGCCTGCAGTGTAGAGAGCCCAGAGTTAATGCTGAATGGAGACAACAAGCAATACTCATACTGAGGTTCAGCACAACCTTGCTGAGCTACCATGGATAGATGTGGTATGGTAGCCCACCTATCTCTAAGCTTAAAGTGCAATCAGTGCTTCTCTGACTGCACTGCCTCAAAAAGATGACAGAAGAATGTGGAAGACTGGAGAAAATAATTATGGCAAAAACATGTTGGGGGGATATGCAAAAGTATATTTAAGTAGCTCAGGTGGCAATTTTGCTCAGTTAGAGGATATAATAATAGGTGAAATGTTGCTCCATTTGTGCTGCATATTTCTATATGGAATTTTATGATTTAAGATTTTTGCAATAATAAGATACTGAACTGCACTGGTTTTGAGTGCTTCTGGGATGGGCTGCAGCACAGCAATGGCCCCCCAGTCAAATGCAGGGATGGCTCTTGTTGGTGCAGAGAGAGAAACTGGTACTCCATTGACACCACACATGGTAGCTCTTCTTCAGGATCCAGCTGCATAGAGGACCCTCTTTTCCTTTCCCAGGTTTTGTGGCTAAAAAGTGGAGAATCCCTTCTGAGCTTTTATTTAGCGCCATGAACTATTCATTTGGAATTTAGCAGCATTTAATCTCTAGTCCTCGATGGTAGAGCTCCTCTTTAAAATGTTCATGTCTCCTTTCTCTAGACTCAAACTCCAGTTGTCCTGGCCATGTACCAGCAGGTTTTGCCTGAATGATCAAACATGACCAGTCTTCAAAGACTCTTTTGAAGAGAGGGTGGAGCCTTCTTCACTGCCGCTTCGTAACACCAAGTCTTAACAGGCTGGAATTCTGTCCTGCTCCCATGCTTCTCATCAGCATGTCTCCAGCAACAAATGCCTCTCTCCAAGCCCATCTGACAGCAGTCTTTATCTAGTGTGCAGATAGCAAGCTTGGTTCTAGTTTTCCAGACCCATGCACGTGAGACATGGAAAATATCAAAACAGTCTGGAAAACTTGGGCACATCTATAATTAATGAAAAAAGACTAAATGCTGTAATCACTGCCTTCAACATCTCAGCCGTGTATACAGTGATTATATGTAGGCAAAATAAGCAAGACGAGGTTAAAAGTGGCCTTGAGTCAGTCCATGATTTCTGAATCAGCCATATTCAGCTTAAGACAGTGGCTAGGGAATCAGACAGAAAAAGAGCATGTGTGCATGCTGAGGCACAACGGAGTATCTGAGACATCGGTATGATCAGCTTTGATGCACTGAACCACATCACATGTGAACCTGGTAAGCTGGCTCCAGAAATATATGGGAGCTGTAGCAGGCTGTGTGTCTCAGGGGCTACAGTACAGGTGTGGGTGGTAAGAAAGTGATTTCAGGTCTATCTAGGAAAACTGGGCCAGCTGACGAGGATAATTGGCTGGCCCAGGGGAAGTTAAAAGCTCCCAAGGCAGATTGCTTGGGAGAGAGAGAAGGTTGTGAGGTATAGGCTGCACCACTGAAACACAGCCTTCTCTCAGGGTCCAGGGAAGGACCATATGGGTGTGCATTAACCCTTTACTGTTGTCTCTGTTTGTTTGATTATTCATGATTTATGTTGTGGCCTGTGGGGCAAGTTTGCCCCAGGGAATTGAAGACTGTATTGTGCAAATGGACAGCCCACTATAGGAGCCTAAAACAGTCTTTATTCATCTGGCCTGCTTATATGGAAGTATCTGTTAGTGGCTGAGGATTTCTCCCATTCTGTCTTTCCCCAGTGAGTGTTGTTCTCACCTGGATGGAAAGCCTTAGTTCAGTGATGTTCTGCTGATGTTCTCAGCTGGATGGAGAACACTCAGTGATGTCTAGATGGGATTCTTATAATGAAGAGTGTAGCAGGTTATGGATCCCATGTACTCTTGAACAGATGCAAATGTGACATCTCACTGTGTTTGGATGACCAATTTATTGGTTGCATGCTGACACTGGAAGTTAGGTGAAAGGATGTTGGCAAGGACTGACAGCCATATAAGTTTGATAGGCTACAAATATGCCTGTGAAAAGGCTCTTGAAACCATTAAGCTGTGCATTCAGTAGCCTGCTGCAGACAGAATTTAACCAATTTGGGACAAATTATTACACAGCAAGCCCTACTTGCTGACTACAAAGTGTCATGCACAGGCTTGATGCCAGAACCTAGCTAGCTGTGAGCACAGTGCTCGCAAGATAGGCTAATAATGGATTTGAGAGAAGGAGGAAGAGTGGGTTTTTGATTTTTTTATAGCAGCCTGATGCCATCTGGCATGCTGGTCTGCTGCACAAAACATTGAGAATTCTTCTTGGATGGGTTGTTATAGTAACTGAACTGATGGTCTGAGGGAGATTAATATTTTCAGGTGGCTCTGGACCACAGCAAACAGACACCTGCAGCTTCTAGAGGGATGAACTCCTACAAGACTTGGTGCTCGCACCCACCTTATTTAGCATATTCATCTATGCTCTATGAAACAATACCTGTAGGCATTTCCCTTATACTGACACTGCCTGCTTGGCCTCCAGGGACCATAATTTGCAAAGGATTGAAGAAAATCTGCCAAGTGACATGACTGCCATTGATGACTACATCATTAAGCATGTCAACCTGCTTACATCTACTTCAGGCTGGCTCTGTGCATGAGCTTTAGCATCTCTTCGACAGTCAGAGGTTGATGCACCTTTTAAGTGTACCTAGGAGTCATCCTCAATCTCCTAATTGGGTAGAAACACCACCCCAAGAAAATAACTTGCAGCATCAAGAGTAGAAACTGTTAGGGTCCCACTGCTGAAACACTGAGCCAACTTGATGCAGTCAATTGGGCAGGAGTGTGCATTAGCATGCATGGGTGTAAGTAAGGGTATCATTTGACTTGCACACACACATACACACTTTCTCTCTTGTCTCATTCTGGTAAACATGTGAAGAAGGGATTGTGCAGGCTGCTGGGGACAATGTGTTTGCTGGAACTGCTGCAGGGCTTATTGCATCAGTCCAGCACACAAACAGAATGTGTCATACTTTGGTCCATGGATAATGCTGATTGCATTATTTTTTGTTTTCTTTTCAAATAGAGAGGAACGGACCTGTTTAGGAAGCTGTCCCATTTGCAAAGACAATGCAATTAGGGCTGCCTTAGAGAATATGATGGGAGGGACACAAAGACACTGACAGACAAAATAAACACTATGAACTGATTAAGTAATGTAGCTCACTGGATCTGTGCCTGCAGCATTCTTTCAGATCTGTGTATTGTACAGGCTGAAAAGACTAATGAAGTCAGAAGCTTCAGCTGCTTCTCAGTTTTGTTTAAAGTCACTTTTAATTATGATGCAACTGTCAAAGAATTATCTTCGTCTTCCTACTCCATCACTCCTACCCCTTGCATTTGGGACTATTTGTCTGCAATAACTTCAGGACTTTCAGTAACCATTTCTGAATAATAAAGCTGATTTACTTTTGGGAGACTTCTGGTGATGGCACAAGCAATATTTAGGCATGTGATTAATACTGTCATTACACTGCTGCAGTATTATGGTCTGTTGCATACCTGTGCATATTTTTTTTAACAACCAGCAATGACCACAATACATTTTGTGGATATTCAGCATCCTTCATACACAACCTATCTCCAAGCATTAACAATGATAAGGAAGCTGAGAAAAGGCATATTGATAGAATTTGCTTTCACTTTTTGTATCAATTAATGTTTATAAAGGTATTATGTAGATAAAGAGAATTATAGGAGTCCAAAGTATTGACAGTGTTAATGATTAATAAAGCTTATTTCATCCAGGGATCTGAGAGATTTGAAAAGGGGATAAACACCATTATCCCTATTTTACAGCTGGGGGAATTTGAGGGACAGGATTTTAGTTTTGATCTTATTGGTATTGGTTACGATTGACTTGGGAATGAGCTCTGAGCCACACAGAATTGGGCCTGCAAAACTTGTGTGTAGCCACTCGCATCATGTGACAGTAGCATACACACAACTTCCAGTTTGTGCTCATAAAAGATGACTACCCTACTACTGTTCTTGTTGTCAGTCATTGCCTATTACTGCTACCCATAAAATACCTTTTCTGCTTCTCTCTTCCTTTCATCCTGTGAATTGGCTGGCTTGGCTTCGATTATGCTTACAATTAGACCTGATCTAAAAAGTAGCCCTTCATGTTTAACCTTTCCCAAACATTTTTGTTCAGAGGACCAAACCCTAATGTGGACATGGATGGCTGGAATATCTTATTGCCCCCTGATTTATGCATAGGACTTAACTCTGGCTCAAGTCAGTAAATATGAATGTGACAAAATACAGTGAAGAGACTGCCAGAAAAAGAATTCAGTAATCAGATTCTATTCAAAAGTTGTATGAATATAGCCAGGAGGCTGCAAAATAACAACAGCAATTTAAAAATTAAACTGTGTAGGCTCCAACAAAAAAAATGGTTTGGGTTATATATGATACGACATGTTGCCATGTACAGTTAATACAAATAGCTATGTGTTTAAGAGGAAAAATGGGTATGGAAAAATCTTGCCTGGAAAAATATTGTACCAGGTATTTACAAGCCTGTGTTTTCACTTGCCTGTAACACCACACCCGTAACCTTGGTATCTTAAATGAATATTTACCCAAGCGCTCACCCATAAAAAGGCCCTATACAATGCAAATAATAAGAAATGATTTCATTTTCCTTTTTATCTAGTATAATGTAGCCTAAACTCTTGCATACAGAAGTATCTGAAGAGGATGCCACTAGTATTGCTCTTCCTTGCTAGGGGAGGTACTTTTAAGAGAAGGCTAGTGCAACTACAGTTTATTTTCAGTTTTGGGCTTGGCTCAGGAATGGGGCAGCAGGTGCTAGATGGTAGCAGGAAAGTTGGGTTATAGATTCATAGATGTAGGGTCAGAAGGGACCTTGCAGATCTTCTAGTCTGACCCCCTGCCCTGGGCACAAGAGAAGACTGGGCTCAAATGACCCCAGCTAGGTAATTGTCAAGCCTCTTCTTAAAGACCCCCAAGGTAGGAGCCAGCACTACTTTTCTTGGAAGCTGGTTCCAGATCCTAGCCGCCCTGACTGTGAAGTAGTGCCTTCTAATGTCTAGTCTGAACCTACTCTTTAACAACTTATGGCTGTTATTCCTTGTTACTCCGGGAGGTGCTCAGGTGAACAAGGTCTCTCCCATTCCCCGCTGGTCTGCCCTAGTAAGTTTATAGACAGCCACCAGGTCCCCTCTCAGCCTTCTCTTGTGAAGGCTGAACAGGTTAAGGTCCCGTAGCCTCTCCTTGTAGGGTCTGCCTTGCTGTCCCTAGATCATGCGAGTGGCCCTTCTCTGGACCCTCTCGATGCTGTCCACATCCCTCCTAAAGTGTGGCGCCCAGAACTGGACACAGTACTCCAACTGCAGCCTGACCAGTGTCGCATAGAGGGGAGGATCACCTCCTTGGACCTGCTCGTGATGTGGATTATGTTAAGTGACAGCATCTCGTGCCTCAAACTTGTTGGTATTATTGTGGGTAGAATTTGACACTGACTATTTTTATTTTCTTACATTTTTTGTTTGTTGCTTACTTTACAGAATTAATTTATTTTGCAGTTTGCCTTGGCCTTAATCCATTTTTTTCTCATTCTTTGCTAGAATCATTTCAATCCAAAACTGATGTAAAAAGCTCTTAGACTACTTTAACTTGTACATTTTACATTTTCCTAGAATCACATGCACTTAGGTAGGGACTTACTGAAATTGCAGTTCTATAGATTTCATGGAAATCATGAAATCCTAGCATTGCCTGAGAAATCCATGGGGGTTGCAGGGAGCCTTACTGGAAGTAAAACGCCGGCTCCCCAGAGGGAACCAGCAGTCCTCATGGCATTGCAGCCTGGCCATGAAGCCAGGGGGGGGGTAGGAGGGGGGGAGAGAGGGGAGCAGGGCTCCCAGCATGAAGGGGGACCCCAAGATGGGTGCTGGCCACCTGCCGTGCAGCACAACCACTCTCCACCAATCAGGGGTGAGGGACAGGGCTGTATGACAGACAGCTCTCACAACCAGTCAGCAGCAAGGGGTGGGTCCATATGATGGGCAGCCCTTGCAAACAATCGGCAGCAATGGGCAGGAACACTGGGGCCCCTAAGCCAATCAGAAGTGTAGGGAGGCACTGCTGTGATCAGCCCATGAAAATGGTAGCAGGCCTCACAATCTCCCCCAAAATTGGTCACCTGCCTCCTTGTAGACCCTTACACATAGGCCCTTGTTATGAGCTCAGATCAAGGACCAGGACTCGGCCAGTCCCGACTGAAAGATCAGGGCAACGAATCCCCTGAGGCTGCAGGGAAACAAGTCTCACCTGCAACAAGCTCATATCATTGTCTTGGGCCCAGGGAAACCAATCTACTGAGGCCACAGAAAACAGACGCCACCCACTCCAGCAGTACACTGTTTGGGCAAAGACTCTGGTGCTTACTCCTGATGCCTCTGGACTTCCTTGCTTACAGGAAGCCCTGGCTTTGATTCTTGGCACACCTTGACTTTGGCTTAGGCACCCAGCTTATTCAAACTTTGGTCTCAGTTTCTGTCTCACCCTCACTTCAGCTTGATTCCTGCCTCCCTATGAATCCAGTTCCTGGACTTTTCATGATTGTCAGGTGACCTTCTCTGTCTGCCCATGCCCTGGTCCCAAATAGCCCTAATAGCTGGCAGATTCACATAGGCAACCTTTTGCTTCTTTATGGATTTCTGCTGAAGCCAACGGGGACCTACTTTGTTCTTATCAACCCTCAACATCCTTAAGAAGCACTGGTAAGTTCTTGATAGAAACTTTAGTTATATTATTAGTATTGTCAATAATATTGATGTTTTTCCTTTTAGACTCCCAAATACATTTCCAAGATGAGTAAGCATCACTTATTCTATCTTACAGTTGGGGACATTGATGCAAAGAGTTTAAATGAATGGACCTATGTTACACAGAAGTTGGTGAAAAAGCTGGACCAGATTTTTGGAACAGATCTGAAGACCTTGTACTGAACGGAACCCTTCCTTGCAAATGTAGGGTATTGTGTATCATTGGCGATGTGTAGGGGGTACATGTGGGTACGCGTGCATCCCCTAAGCATGGTGGTGCACTCCCTGTGAAAAGTTGCTGCTGACACTGCCGGCAGCGCCTTCGGGCAGTTGCCACTCACCATCCCCTCATCATTGCCGACACCACCTGCGGCATCTGCGGGCAGTCCAAGATTGCCACTGGCCACTGCCAAAGGTGCCGGTGGCATCTGCAGGTGGTTGCCAACCGCTGGTCAGCACTTGCCATCCTTCCCCCCCCCCCCCCCACAATAGTACTGGGGCTGCCTACAGGAGCTCCCCACTTACCATTGCCATGCTCCCACTGCCGACAGAGCTGCCACCACCTCCAGGAGCTCACTGGCCCCCGCCAGCCTCTGGGGGCACGTGGTGTTCAGGGTGTGTATGATCTTTAATTTGATCTCAATAGAAAAGAGATGTTAGAGACCAGGGCATAGGCAGTCGAGCTTAGTAATTAGGCACCTGAAGCATGGTTACAGTTCAGGTTGGTTTCTCAGGAGGTGGGATGTATGGAGTACTCTGGTACTGGAATTAGAACTGAAAGTCATAGCTGAAGTCAAGACAGACCAGGGTCAAAAGCCGAAGCCAGAGATGGGGTAAGCCAAGGGTGAACCAGGATCAGAAATCAAAATTCACAGCTGGAGCCAGAATCAAGAGCAGAAAACTAGAATCGGAAGCTGAAGTCAGAGCCAGGGTTTCAAATCGGAGAATCAGCAGGGAAGTATGCAGCAGGTCAAAAGCAACTTTTGCCTTTGTCTGGACAAGGATAGTGCAGGCTGGATCTGCCTTCTAAGGGCTGGAATGGGTGGGGCCTGTTGCCTGTAGCCTCTGGGGACTGACTGCCCTAATTGTCTCGCTCTTGCTGCAAGTAGTGGTTGTTCAGGGGCTGAATTGCCCTGGATTGGGACTGGCTAGATCTAGGGTTCTGATGTGGCCTTGTTACAGGAACAACTTTAGATCATGTTCTGGGAGAAGACAGTAAAAATGAACAATTATCTACTCGTCTGATTTCAGTTTGGCAATTTCTATGATTTATGAGTTTGCTGCCAGTAGATTTTTCTTAAATGAAATTTAATAGAAATCAAAACAAGTATAAATTTAGTCTGTTCAGATTCTTAGATATAAATCTCTTACTATTTTAAATATGATTTCTCAAAAATAACTATAATATAATTTTTAAAAAGTATAGATAGATATTATATCCTCTGTTGAGTATCGTACCTGGAAATAATTTTTTAATTCTATTTACTCCTTCATATTTTTGTGTGACACTTTACCAAAACTCTGGATAGAACAATAGAAATAACTATATCCAACATAATTTTAGTCCTTTAAAATTAAATCCAACTCATCTGATTACATATTTCCATCATTCCAGTGCTGTGAAAAAACTGGATTAGTTTTATCAGAGATTAGACTGGCTCATGAAGAAAATTAAACTGATACACAATAGAGCTCTTGATGCTTTTGGCTCTTAATATGAGAAGATTAACGTTTACTGCGAAAGGAGAAAAAGCTCTGCAAGTGTACTTTTACAAAGCACCTTTAATGATGGATATCCAAAATCAAAAGTTTGAGGGGAAGAAAGGATGCAAAGACTAATTCGGAATTTGCTGTTAGCAGCCCAATTATTTGAAGACATCTGGTATGTCTACATCCTTCAGATTCAGAAGTGACTAATCCAATTGTTTTAGGTAGAGAATTTTCTATTTCAGGTCATTATGGAAAATGAGTGCTTCCCCTTATTGGTTGCATTTAGTAATGGTTAACTGAGGAGTTGGGAAAGAGCAGATCAGTATACAGACTTCTCAGCTATCCAAATATAAACCATTAAAGTCTAGCAGGGTTATCTTATGTTAAGCCTTCACAATGTAGGTAGACAGTTGCATAGCTCTCATCGGCCTCACCAGTCAGTTTGTAAGTTGGTACTCTGGGGCAGAATCTGGGGCTGTTCTGAGTTTAGACAGAAAATCTTGCTCCTCTGAGAGCAAAAATAATGTAAGGAAAATTCCTTTCATTCCCTGTCAGACCCCTTGAGGACTGAGTCATGATTTTTATGCTGTCTGGGTTCAAGAGTAGCTTCATTACTCCTAAGTCCTTGAATCAATGGAGTCAGAACACATTGAGGAATCTGTGAGAAGCAAGGAATTTTTTTTTAGTGATATCTTTTACTGAACAAACTGTATAGTTGGGAGAAATGTCAGACAAGCTTTCCGGCAGAAAATATTGTTGCTCAGGTGAGAGTTTGCTTTTGATCATGAGTTGGGCAAGGTTTGGAGTTAGTTGAAGGCCAAGAGTTATGGGAATTGGCAATCTTTCTCTCAGGTTAGGGACAGACATTACACATAAACTAGTTTAAGTGATCAGGAACTGGTTTAAACCTGTAACAGAACAGATGCTCAGTGCATATAAACCAGTCTGAAAATGACTGAAACCAATTTGAGATAAACCTGATTGAATGTAGTATCAGACTTAACTGATTTGGGTCAAATTGGTTTATGCAGTGTCCTAGTTTAAGTTAAACCAGAGTCCATCAGCATCCCAGATGCTTTGCTGGGTGGGGCTCTGCCCTCTGCTGCAGCCCAGCAAAGCTAGTCCTACCCCTCTGCTCCCTGGCTGCAGTTCTGGCAGAGATGGCAGGGTCTGCCTGGCTTCGTCCTACTGTCTCTCTTCCTACCACCACCACCACTTCCTGTTCAAGTAGGGATTCCCCCCTCCCCTCTGCCTTACACAGACACCTCTCAGCATTAGCTAGTGTACCATATGCTGGCTATGGTCCATGCTGTGGGAGAGAGGTCCAAGGCAGACAGGACAGTGTTGTCTTAGGGCTCTTTGGAGCTAATCAACATGTAGCTGGTAGTGTTCCTCTGTTTCTTCCTTGGAAAAAGTTGTTTAGGTAAGAGCTTGAACTAATGAGAGAGACTGTTATTTTGCTGATGGGCTGATAAACACTGTGTAACTCCCAGCTGTGTCAGTAAATGCTATGCAATGCTGTGCTGGCTCCCTTGCTAGTCAGAGGAGCAACCTCTCCCTAATCAACAGGGATCCTGGTTTTCCCTGATTAAAAAAATAGTGAATTTTCTGATAAACCCCCCAAAATCCGTGATTAAAATTAAAGACCCCCCACAGCCCTTCCCCTGGCCCTGCTGGTGCCCCTCACTCCTCCCGAAAGGCCCTCCAGCCCTGCTCATGCCCCTCACTCCCCTCCAGCCCTGTTCATGTCCCTCACTCCCCCCACAGCCCACCCAGCCCTGCTCATGCCCCTCACTCCCCCAACAGCCCCCCAGCCCTGTTCATATCCTTCACTCCCTCTACAGCCCACCCAGCCCTGCTCATGCCCCTCACTCCCCCCACAATGGCCCCTCAGCCCTACTGGTGCCCCTCACTCCTTCCACAGCCCCCCCACCCTGCTCATGCCCCTCACTCCCCCCACAATAGCCCCTCAGCCCTACTGGTGCCCCTCACTCCTTCCACAGCCCCCCCCCACCCTGCTCATGCCCCTCACTCCCTGCACAACAGCCCCCCAGCCTGACTTGTGCCCCTCACTCCCTCTACAGCCTCCCCTGATCATGCCCCTCACTCCTCCCCCCACAACAGCCCCCCACCCTGCTCTTGCCCCTTACTCCTCCCCCCACAAGAGCCCCCCCCAGCCCTGCTCGTGCCCCTCACTCCCCCCACAACAACACCCCAGCCCTGCTCGTGCCCCTGCCCCCAGCCCTGCTGGAGGGGACCCCCAACTGCCAGGGCTATGAGACCAGGGACCCAGGTCTGCAGTTCCTTGCCCTCAACAGAAGGAAGTGGCTGCTGCAGCAGAAGGAGCATGGAGCCAGCTCCCCCACTCCTGCCTGCCTGCTGAGGGCTCGGGTGGGGGTGGGTGCAGGTTTGGGTCCTGCCCCTGCCCAGCCATGACCCATAAACCCCAGCCCTGCCAGAGGGGTCCCCCATCCCGCTGCAACCCCACCTATTTCACAAGCTCCAGGAAGAACAGTGACACTGAGCCAAGCCTTGGACTGAGAACCTCAGGCCCCACCCTTCCCCCTCTCCCTTCCCCTCTGGGCAGGGTTAGGAGTTTCCCATCCTTTTTGCAATCAGATCTTGCAGACTGGAACTCTGCCAGCCTGCAACGCTCTTTGCAAAAGTGGCAAATCTGTGGGTATCTTTGCTAAAAAGGAAAATACATTTTTTCTCTGATACAATCAGGAAATCTGTGGTTTTCTCTGTTTTTCCATGGGAAACAGAAAACTGGGATCCCTGCTAATCCCTGCTAATCAGAGCATCCTGCCAGAGCCTAGCCACACCCTCCACCCCTCAGCTCAGCAGCACTGTGGAAAAGAAGGGAGGGCTGCTCTATCACCCCCTGGCTTCTCGCTTGAGCCACTGCAGGCATGTGCCTGCATTTCTGGAATGAAAAGGGGATGTCTATCCACCTCCAAATCAGTTCAAGCTTTGCATGTTAGACTAACCTGCAAGGATTGAATCAATTCAAGCTCAGGCTCTTTGAATATCTGTCCCTAGCCTCAAGGTCTGACCCTTTTTGGGTAGATTCTGCAATTGTTGATGGTTTCTTATGTTCCAGTTTGCAGGGTTGGGTGATGTGACACCTGGGGCATGCAATTGGTGGGCATTTTCTTTTTTTACTATAGTAGGTATATGCTGGGTATTTGGATGGCTCAGATGTGGCTTATGCCTCTATGTAAGTGTACTTCCTGGCTAAAGGTATTGTATTCCCTGAACCATCATGGGTGTAACAACACTCCAACCCCAAAGAATTCTAGCTCTTCCAAGTACCTTGTTCAGAGCTTTATTAATAAGGCAGTGTGTTAACCCCCTAGCGCTTCCCAGGGCTGCCCATGGCACCCCCTCATGTTCACACTAGGTCAGCATCCCTGCTCTGGTTTCCTGGAACTGGCTTTGTATCCTTGCTTCCCACATCTTTTGGTGTTCAAATTTCTCTGTATCTTAGGAGGCTGCCTTTGGAAACCAGAGTTAGAGCCTTAGTGCCTGCTCCACCCTGATCATCACCAGGCTGCTGGTCTATCCTGATCTTTCACCCTTGCTTAAGTGGGGATTCAGGCCCTCTCTCCTAGGCTCTGCCCTCTAGAGCCTTTGGCCCTCTCTTGCAGTCCTTCTAGTTTACAGTCGTTTACCAATCTCAGTTCCCCCATGCAGTGGGAGTGGCTTCCCAGGAGCTCCTGTGGCCCCCATCCTCCCCCCAGCCATAACTCACTCCTCCAGTGTTACACAGTAATATAATGAACATACAACATAAATGACTTGACTTCAGTGGAGGATCACTGCCAATCTTCCTTCAGCCTCTGCAGTCTGGAGCTCCTTCCCCAAGGCTGGCAAGGGGTTCTGGCCTTATAAGCCCCTTAGCCATGCCCCCTTGGGTCACCTGACTCACATCTTCCCTATTGGGCCTGTTAAATTCCCAGTGGTCCTTACAAGCAGCCTGACCCTCTCCTCCTCAGTAATAGGCTAAAGGCCCCATTACAAACAGTGTTAAAGAGATCTTAATGTTGCCCCTGTTGGATGTGCAAATGGTTCAGTGGCAGTTTGCACTGCTGAGGTGGGTGGCTTGAAAGGAAGGAAAAGACAAATGACGTTCAGAAGGACTGAAAGAAGTCAATCATTTTCCTCCCTCATTATATATTTACCTTTCAAAGTTGAGAGAGAGGTTTACAGGGTGTGTGTACCACTATAACCATACCAGTCTAGAAAACAATATAGGTAGTGTCATAAGCCTCTTAGGCCATGAACAGACATTACATTTGTAGCACTACAAATGCCTTTTTAGTGGTATAAGTCAAGCCAGACATGCACATCCCCTATAGCACTACAAAAATGGAGTGAGTGCTACAAAAATGGCACAGGTGCTACAGAAATGTTTGTTTCAAACAGGAACTTCTTCATAGCACTATATGTAACTGAATGCACATTAGGGGTGGTTCTACATGACCATTTCTTGGTCCCACATTACCCCACACTGCTCCACTCTCCACCCTACAGATACCCCTTTTCTTGTTCCTTATTTCAGGTCCTTTTGCCGTAGCAAAAAGCTGTAATAGTTTAAGCAGCAAATACTGTGGGGGCTGCAATGGTGGTCTGCTGTTTTAAACAGCGTGTCCAGTAGAATTAGAATAATTCCATTGGTTGCCTGCTTTCTCAATGTTTTCCTGTCAAACACATTGGGCAGTTTCACCTGATAATCCTTTAAAAAAAAAACCAAAAGAGAAAGTTGTAAAGTCATTGGATTTATGCTTATCCAGCTAGTTTAGGTTTTTCTACCCTTGTTCACTATGATAATAAAATCTGTAAGTCAAAAGGGGCACTTGCATCTGATCTGCATACGCTTAAGATAATGTACCTGATTCTACACTGTGGCTGACTTCCCTGGGACCTGTGTTTGGGAAAGTTTTTGACCCAATCCTACATTCCTAAGTGAATTGTTATGGAACATTACAGCCTGGTTTAGGATCTCTAGTTCAGCAAAATGCTGGCTACCACAGTTCAAATTTGCCTCTGCAGGATTGAAAGTTTAACATGCAGGAACCTAGACTTCAAGGCAGATCTTTTTTTTTTTCAACTATGATAACATGTACTGTATCAATATTTACCAGACGGGACAGTTTAATCTTTCTCAGCCTTCCCCCACCCTTTTCTAATCTCTCTTTATATTTACTTGCTATACAATGAACTTTTGGAAGAAATCCATGGCTAGTACTGCTGAGTAGTATTTGGTTAATTTTCTATTTTCTGTTTATCTGGTGAGTAGGTAAAGCAGAAAAGATCAAAGGATATGTTGTTGTTAGCTTTTTTTTCCTTGTCCACTACAAACATTTTAATGACTTGTGCAAAAATCATATGGTTGCATGGTGTAAGAAGTGCTCTACAGAGGAAAAAATTACTGTCATTTTATTTTCCAGAGTTGGTTCATCGTGAAAAATAGGGATTGCTTAATTCTTTACATTTTGGTTTTTCTAGCCAATTGTTAGTTTATCTTATAGTAATTTATCTAATCACAGTTCCCTGCTAGGAGGCATACAGTGCGTTATTTACAGGAAGGGAAGATGCTCCATTGGATAAGACTTGGCATTTTCAGCGAGGAGATTTCAGTTTTATTCACACTTCTGCTATCAAGTCACTGTATGACCTTGTCCAAGTCATGTAGCCTCTCTTCATCTAACTTACAAGAGACACCACACACAGTGAGGGCATTCTGCTATAAGACCCTGTTTTCAGTTGCTTATAACTTTTCAGTACAAATCATTTAAATTTAGCAACTTTTCATTCTGTTTGTCTGCCTTGGGCTGAATTCTTTGGAGAAAAAGACAGCTAAAGCAGTTCAGCCGTTTCCAAGACTGAAATGAAAGAAAAAGGATAGTCTGTGCATACTATTTTGTCTTTGTTTACAACCTTCTCTCTCAGAAGATCTAGTTCCTCCATGCTTTACAGAAAACTCCAGCATGGGGGAGAGAAGAAGCAGTCTGACACCAGGATGTGTCTTTCTCTTGCTGTTCCTTTGAAAAAAATGCCCAAATCTGGGTAATTTATAAGCTTTTGAGTAATCTTTTTTTCCATATGCTTATTTGAGACTTGTTAGCATTTGGATGCTAAACTCTGAAGATGCTGTCTGTAGTGAGCTTACTCCCACCTAGAAATGCAGGGGCTGAGCAGGCCATATACTGTAACTGCCTCTCCTAGTATCAGGTGTGCTGTAGCACTAGGCACTAAAGAAGAGAGGCCAATTCCTGTGTTTTCAGTACCACCCTGGCTGGCACCCCAAGCACTTTAAGTGGTGGAGAAGCTTGTTTGGCTTGAATGCAGGGGGAACAAGAGCTTGGGGACTGACCGAGGGAATGCAAAGGAAGAAGATTGGTGCAAGTAAGAAGGGGGATGGTGGAGACTAGGGAAAGATTGTTTGGTGACCATTAGCTTAGCATCTTAAGCATCTACCTTACTATTTCATGATTGCATGCTGTATCTCCCAGCGGACTCCTGCCTAATCAGTCCAAAACATAGATTTGCTCAGGGTAGTTCAGTAAAGTATGCTGTTATCACTAGGACCTGTCTCTTTTTTTTTTGAAGACGCTGGAAGCTATTTAGTGACTGGGGCACAGGACTGCAGGTGCAAGGACTTTGCAATGAGCCAAGTACCCATGGTAGCAGACAGGGTCTATTTTTAACCAAAGCCAAGGCTTTAATTCACTTCTATACCATTCTCATGGCTTGTATCACCATACTGATTCACTGAGACATGCATATGAATAAAAGAGCGGAATTCTAAATCATGTAATATATAGGCTCTAGTCTACCAAGGCTTCTTAACAGAGTGTGCCATCTGCATGCTTCTAATTCTGAGACATTAGAGTAGGTAAAACATAACACTGCAGAAAAGAAATGCAAGGTCTCTTGGCAGAAGTGGGACATTGTGGTCACATCCAGACAAGTGAGCATGTGCTTGTTGTGGCTTCTCAAAGCTGTTTGAGATGCCACAGGAGGCACGCCATGAATGAAAAAATGTTATGCAGCACAGGCTCTAAATTTGATACTGAGAGATCCTGGTATCAAAAGAAAACACTCTGGAAAAAAGCGGCACAGGGCACACTCTGGAGACAACAAGAGGCTGAGTCCTCCAAGGCTCTAGCACCTGGCCAGAGTGTCTCTATGGCTGCTGCACGCCCTTTCCTGGAGCAAATACAAGTGGGGCAAAGCTGGCAGCAGCAGGTCGGACTCAGGCTCTGTCCCCAGTAAGCAGGGATTGGGGGGGGACGGAGTGTGGGTGTGGGGTTTGTGGGGAGGTGGAAGGAAATCTGGGAGCAGGGAGTACAGCCAACCCTGCAGTGTTGATTGCTGCTCCCACACCCCACTTTACAAAATCCTAGATCTGCCTACGTGTGGCCCTACCCACCTCCATGCACCAAAGTTGGGTTTTAGGCAGCTAAACAGTCCTGGCAGCCCTCTGTCTCTGGCATGCTGGAAAATGGCAGCAGGGAGGCCCAAATGTCAGTAGAAACAGATGTACAGGCTTTCATTTGTCAAAAAATAGTCAGGTCCTGGCTAGAGCACTAGACTAGGAGGAAGGAGGTAGGAATGTAGGACTGGAAGGGACCTTCTAGGTCACCAAGTCCCATCCTCTGCCATTACTGTCACAAGGTATTTTAATCCCAAACTCCATATTAAAAATAGTTTGGGTTCTTCCTGTCCACCCACCTCCCTGAGAGCATCTGCTGGTCCTACTTGACACCTTGTCTGTACTGTAACCTGTGTGTTAAGGATGCCTCTAACTTTGTGTTGTCAACATGCTCCTTTGTGTCATGCCAGGGACATTAATGAAAATAGTAAACAAGATGGTACCAAACTGGATCCTGGAGGAATTCCAGTAGAAAGCTCCCTCCATAGTATCATAAAAAATTAGGGTTGGAAGGAACTTTTGGAGGTAATCTAGTCTAGCCCCCTGCTCAAAGCAGTACCATCCCCAACTAGATCATCCCAGCCAAAGCTTTGTGTAACTGGATCTTAAAAACCTCCAAGAATGGAGATTCTACCACCTCTCTGGGTAACCTGTTTCAGTACTTTACTACCCTTCTAGTGAGAGAGATTTTCCTAATCTCCTAACCTAAACTTCCCTTGTTGCAACTTGAGACCATTTCTTTTGGTTCTGTCATCTGCTACCACCGAGAACAGTTTAGCTCCATTATCTCTGGAACCACCCTTTAGGTCATAAATAATGCGTAAGTGTTGAGAGTTGGGGAGCACATCTCTGCACCACCACTGCCCCCACTGCTGCCAGGCGCTGGCTCCAGCAGGGGTGCAGACCCGCAACTGTGCCCCACCCTGAGTGCAGAAATCTGGGGGGGCATGTCTGGGGGGCATGTGTGCCCCCCCATTCTCCCCCCACAAAGCTTTGCCAATGCTTGAGGTAGTGGAAGACTGCTATTAAATCCCCCCTTATTCTTCTCTTCTCCAGACTAAATAAGCCCAGTTCCCTCAGCCTCTCAGAAGTAATGTGCCCCAGCCCCCTAAGCATTTTTGTTCCCCTTCACTGGACTTCCTCCAATTTGTCCATATCCTTTCTGTAGTGGGGGCCCAAAACTGGACACAGGACTCCAGGTGTGGTCTTACCAGTGCCAAATAGAGGTGAATTATCATTCCCTTGCATTAGCAGTGCTCCTCCTAATGCAACCCAGCTTGGCTCTGCTTTTTATTTTGTCGCTGTCTTGCAGTAGGACCTTTTAAAAAGGCATATCACCACGCAGCTCAGTGCCCCCCCCCCCCCCCGATTTTCCTCATTTGTAAAATAAGGCTTCTTGTTCTTTGTATCTTGTACTGATTTGTACAGAAGAAAACTGCTACATAGTACAAATAATGGTAGCTAATAAATAAATTCCAACTAAATCAGAATAGACAGGGAGAGAAATCCCCTTGGGTATTTGCCGCTGTTTACCACATGTAGCATTCAGAAATTACCAGTTGGCCTGTCAAGAAATATAGCAACCCCTGGATGACATTCTGGTCCTGCTGAAATCAAAGATAAACTCCTATTGATTTCACCTGGTCCAAGTTTTCACCACAGATATCTTAATGTGCACTGTTTTGCACATCAACCTGGAGAGAGTGCAGATAGACAAGGATTTCCCCTTACAAAACCAATGACTTGGAGAAATAAGAAGCCACAGGCTGGGTATAGAGGTGGGTGGAACTGCACTAGCTGGGGGTGTAATAAGGCTGTTATCCCAGCATGGACGGTAAAACTGTCCCTTCCTATATCACTTACATTCTAAAAAGTATCTATTTATATGTTGCTTGCTTTGTTTTTTTAACACAGATGGTTTCTGTGCAGAACATCTCTCATTGCATCACTGCTGTCCAGCATTGATATGCTGATATTGCATTCTTACATTGATGGGACAGTGATAACAATAATCCCTACAGATTTGAATTTTGCTGAACGTGCTTAAGAGTTTGCAAGCATATATGCAATGCCAGTGCCACTCCCCTAAACAACTGAATTCACAAACCCAAGGTGATGAGAACAATTTTTTTAAAGATATGATACTCAGGGGAAGTTGGAAGGGGAAATAGGTATTCATGAAAATTAGAAAATTCTATTACTTTTTATTTTATGCCGGGGGGGGGGGGGGGGGGGGTTTGAGAGATCTTAGTGAAATACAGCATACAGAAAAATCTGAAGGGAAATAGTATGTTGGATGAGCTTTTCCCTGGCAAAATTAGAAATGGCAGAAGAGCACATCAATTAGGATGGAGTTAAATTAAGGTACCCAATGAATGATGGTAATTTACTTTTCTGTCCACTCAAGGAAATCTCTTCTCATTGTACAGATAGGGTTTGATGTGGAAAATGATTACTAATACTTGTGTTATGCAGCAAAATCTGAGTCTTTGCCAGCTGTGTTCTTGGTGAAGACCTATTACCAACCCCTCCTATCAACCCACTCTCTCTTTCCCTGTCTCAGTTCCCAACAGGATCTTCTTTACTAGGTATCTTTTTCATTTACCTATTGCCTTCCAGTCATGGACCAGTAAAATCTTCATTTTATCCAGTAAGAAATGTCAATTCCCACTTCCAGTACCCAAAAAATCAATATGATTATCCCTCCAGCCCTTTGTCTTTCCCTACACAATACCTTTCTTTAAACAAAAAGCAAAGGGGAAAAAACAGAAAGGGATGGGGGGCAGAGTAATTTTTGATTTCCATTACACTGATGTTGAACCACAGTAGTAACTGTGTTGGTGATGAAAGACAATCTGCTTGCTTCTGGTTATTCATGTTTTACACAAGTACAATTGTGAACAGAATGTAGCTTAATTTATATTTTATGTGTATATTTCCTAGTTCTGGTATCAAGGTTTTGTTGTCATCTTGTTCTCTTGTAGCCCAAATGTACCATATCTTTTTGGGTGACAGGGCCATGACCTTTTAGACCACAAGAGAAAATACATTTCAAATTGATGGGCTCTTCACAAATAACTCCTTGCCTTGTGACTCCTGGTGGTTCAGCTCTAGTTTACAAACGGATTGTTGTAGCTACATGTAATTGGCCTCATGGGGAAGAGGCAATCTCAGAGAGCCACTAACTTGATTGAGATTTAAGAGATGATGAACAATTTGAACTGTATCTAGAAAGAAAGAGAATGTCAGTGCAGAGTACAGATCATGAGCGGTATATGT
Organism: Alligator mississippiensis; assembly: GCF_030867095.1. Classification (NCBI taxonomy): domain Eukaryota; kingdom Metazoa; phylum Chordata; order Crocodylia; family Alligatoridae; genus Alligator; species Alligator mississippiensis. The sequence goes on along the minus strand of NC_081828.1, from coordinate 80,166,715 downwards.
TGTTGCTGACCTGCTATGCGTAAAAAGTGCCTGAGCACATTTTGATTGTGTAGAAGCTTTTATCAAATATTTTATTATGGTACATCCCTCTGGACTGAGCATGTGCCACATATGATTCAGAAATGCTCTTACATAATCCTCCTACTTGCCTTTATCAAGCAGGGAAAGTATGATTATTTTTAGTACCTGAACTGATCTGCAGCATATTATAAAGTGTAACAAGCAGGGTCTTGCATGGTATTATGACTGCGCAGTACAGCTTTGTCATTATGATGGCATCTGTTGACTTACAGCTTGGAGTATTCTAGATGACATATCCTTCAGCACACCTTAGAGGTTGTCTGCAAATCCTTGGTAAACTGGAAAATATCTGCCCCTTCCATTCAAGTTCCTCACCTACCATTCTTCTGCAGTGGACAACCAACCTCCTCTTTGGCTTCCAGTGGGGAGTCCTCCTTTGCTGTAAACAATCACTCCTGTGAAGGGGATCTGAAGTAACAAACAAAATAGTTATAGTGAGTGCTCAGGGAAAAACAAATATGTAGGCAGGTTGGAATCCATGCTCTCTGAAATGTACCTACTGCTCTGGAGGGGCTTAGAACATGTTATAGGATAATGCTATTAGACCATTATTAGGTTATAAAAATAAACACTTAATAAAGATGATGTAAGTAAAACCAAGTTTGAATGCTGCCCAGTGCATATTTTCCAAGTCCTTTTACATTTTAGAGTTTCTAATTGAACTACGGGTCTTTTTGAGTATTCTGTCTTGGTGTTAAAAAAAAAAACCACAAAAAAAAAAAACAAAAAACAGAACATTTATTTGAAATCATACTGAAGAAATGAAAAATGAGAGGGAGAGTGCCACTGATTAGTATATGAGTTAGTATCAGAAATGCTTTTAAACTGAAGAACCTGATAGCCCCCAAGACCTGGAACTGATTGCTGCCAGAGGTGGTGCAAGCACCTACTCTGGATTTCTTTAAGTGTCAGTTGGATGATTATCTTGCTGGGATCCTTTGACCCCCAGCTGACTTCCTGCCCCTGGGGCAGGAGGCTGGACTCAATCTTCCGAGGTCCCTTCCAGCCCTAATGCCTATGAAATCTATGAAATCTGATAGTCCTGAAGTGGTCCCATTGATTTAATTTGATTCCAAAGCTCTGTTGATTTGTCTTAACATGGATCACTGTCTGGGGCTAAGAAAAGTCTGGTACTACATTGAGACCTGGGAACGCAGACACCTACCTGCATATATTTATTATTATATTGAGTATCTCTTACTTCTCTTGTTATCTAACCCCCCCCCCCCCCGTCTTTTTTGCACGTTTATATTCTCTTTAGTAAGAACTGTGCCCAGGCTCTACTTTGCATGGGGTTTTTCCTTTATAAAGTCATACATATAATACCTTGTGCAGATGCCATTGTTTTCCTTCAAATATTGCAAAAAGCATAATCCTGTAATTTCAGTTTCCAACACTTTCACATCTGATTTCAGGATCCATTTCAGAATCATTGTCCTTGCCTTTTAAGAACTTCATAGACTTCTTGCTTTCATAGGCCTTATTTCTTCTCCTCTTATTTATTGTTTATATTGCCTGAAGACCCTAACTAAAACTTGGAGTCTGTGGTTTCAGTACAGGTTTCATACAAGCACTGCAGATCTTACAATCTAGGTTAGTGATTCTCAACATCTTTAGGCTCAAGACATCCCTCAGAAAATGCCAACTTTTAGCTTGCGCTCAATTTTTGACTATGGAAATAGAGCTTTTTTGTTCTGTTGCTAAGAACTCAGAAAGACAACAACAGGTCAAAATATTTCTGACACTATGGATTTCTATTTGAAACCTCTAGGCTTATCTTGTGAATCAACTGTAGGAATAACTGATGTAGGTTGAAATGGATGCATCCAGATAGTGTGATAATCAATAGGAGGAAGGTAGTAGAGAAAGCTGAGTGTCACACTGCTAGATTATACAGTTTATAGAAGGTACCTGGGTTAAGACTTGCTTCAGTTACTTTTCCTCACGTCTCAGGATTCTCTCTAAATTATATCCATCTTTCTGTCAGTCAGTCTGTCTGTCTACTCTGATATAGCTCTATAGATATGGACAGTCTAAAATATCAAGCATGGCTTTGTTTTATGGCTAATGGCAGGAAAAAGGAAGCACAAACCCTACATCTGCCTTCCTAGTTCGAATGTCTTCTGTATCTCACCATGGAACCTCTGCCAGTCTAAATGATTAGCACAGGGGTGGGCAAAATACAGCCCGTGGGCTGGATCTGGCCTATGAGGCCATTCTATCCAGCCCATGGGGCCCCTAAAAAATGTAGAAAATTAATATTTATCTGGCTTTGGTTCCTGCCAAAAATGACATGAGTCAGGGGCAGTAGGACCCAGGGGAAGCCTGGTGGGCTCCCACAACAGCAGGGCCCGCCTGGCACCGCCTCCCCAGCTGGAAGCCCCAGCAGGGGCTTCTGGCCTGGTACCATGTGGCTGCACCGGAAACTGGGATAAGGGGAGGTTAGGGAAGGACCCCAGGCAGGGAAGGAGCCTGGGGAAAAGCTGAGCCCGAGGAAAAACAGCCCCTTCCCTGCCCTGTGGCTGGCACTCTCTGCTGCAGCTGGTTACAGCCCATGCGGGGCTGTCCTGAGCAGGCACAGGCAGCCCCATGCGGGCTGCAAGTGGTTACAGCACAGGGTGGGCAAGGGGCCACTTGTCTCATGCTCAGCACCAGCTTGTAACCCAGCCCCACTGCCAGTCTGGGCCCTGCACCAGCTCCGGGCTTGCCTGTTGGGGCTGTGCACACCAGCAGCAGCTGTGGCCCCCCCGCTTACTGGGCAGTGTTTACTGTTGCTGCCCACCCAGAACTCGCATGCTGGGCAGCACAGAGGCAGCAGTGGCAGCTGCACACTGCCCAGTGCAGCAAATGGGGGGGCAGCAGCTGCTGCCGCCATGCGCAGCCCCAGTGGGTGAGCCTGGAGCCCTCACGGGGCTCAGGCTGGCAGCAGGTGCAGGTTACAAGCTGGTGCTGAGCACAGAGAAAAGCGGCCCCTCCCCATCCCGTGGCCACCACCCTACTCTGCAGCTGCTCGTAGCCCATGTGGGGCTGCCTGTGCCTGCTCAGGACAGCCCTGCGCAGGCTGTAAGCAGTTGCAGCGGGAGCACCGGCCAGGGGGTGCGGGTTGGGGATGGGCCGCTTTTCCCCACACTCAGCACCAGCTCCTCCCCTGCCAGGGAGCAGGGGGTTGGAACTGCATGCGGGGCTGGGGGGCACTGGGAGTGAATGGGTCTACAGGGCCCACACTGGTGTCTCGGGGCCAGTGCCAATGGGGTCCAGAGCAGGGCAGCAGGAGTGCAGGGTCACAGCTGGCAGGAGCTCTATGGAGCCGGGCCAGGTCCCCCCTCTCCCTGCTGGTGCAACCCAGCCTGGCTCCACAGACCCCTGCCAGCCTGCGCCCCACTCTGGGCCCTGCCAGTGCTGGCCCTGAGACATTGGTCCCAAGACATTGGGACACTGGTCCCGAGATGGTGACCAGGGTGCGGGGCACCTGTCAAGGGGTGGGACTACCCATGCAGCCCTCAACAGCCTGCCAAAACTGGGTAAGCGGCCCTCCACCCAAAATAATTTTCTGCCTCTGGAATAGCACCATGAATATGTGGGTATTTAATTAAGGGACTTCAATGTAGGATCTTGGAACCAGATTTTTTAAAGATTTTTTGGGGCCAGCTGCATTTTAACATCCCTACCCCAAATAGTGAGAAACTGGTGCTGGGCACTTAGCTTTAGACATCCATGTCTGGCCTCAGTCAAAGAATGGATCATGTGTTGTATATCACTTTTTCGTTGCTCATTGTAAGGAAACACAAACTCTTCTGATACTTCACTGTAGAGGATGTAGCAGCACGGTAGAGGTCACTACTACACAGAGCCACTCACCTCACTGTGCCAGGACCAAAGCCACACTTTAGGAGTCTCCCTTGGGGAGCCTATAGCTGACTGTCCCACTTCCTGGAAAACACCCACAAGCCTGGGGTAACGCTGCCACCACGCAGGCACTGGTCTCTGGTAGGGTTCTGTGCAGCCTGGGGCACACAGACCCTGCAAACATTGTGGATGCTTTGCCCACAGTAATATTTCTGGGTGCTTCTTTCATCCCGAAGCATCCAGCGATAGCATCAGGTAGCTGAGGGAATATAAAAAGACAAACTTTGCCAGCCAAGCTGGGAGCGAAAGGCTTCCTCTCTCTCTCTCTCTCTCTCTCTCTCTCCCTCTCTCTGTACTGACAGTAACTCAACAAGGCATGCTGCAACTTGGTACCTTTATTGATGGGGTGGGGGGGAAGTGTGGCGGGAGTTAGAACAAGGAAGTCAGAATAAACTTTGAGCAAACAAGCATGTGAGTCTTATACAGTCTTGGACTCAGTGATCCTTTTAAGACATGACTGGCCTACACATAATTCCTAACTCCTGTCTAGTTTCCAGGTTTTTTACTTGCAGTGAATCTCCAGGCAGAAGTCTAGGGTATTTGCTTGCTGCATTCAAAATGTCTGCCAGAGGAAGAGAGCACTCCCCTTAGGAATTTATCTGGACAGGTCACTCACCTGATTGACCAGTCTGTACCAGGAAGAAAACCAGGAGATAAAGGGGTAACTTGGTTTGGCCCAAATGAGGGGCAGAGAGGGGATTTCTTCACAGAGGATACATTCCATCTTTCTTTTTTGAATACTTTGGCTCTCCTCTCATTGGTCTTTTAAAAATAGTATAGGTTGCTGAAATAAAATGTTGCCATAGTCAAGGCCACTAGTGTTTGTATGGTTTTAATGTCATAAACCTATTAAAGCCCAGTAAGTCTAGGCACACTAAAACCTGCAAAACCTTCCACAACTATATGGACAGGTTGCATATCCAAAGTAAAATCCTGGTTTCAGTGGAGTCAATGAAAAGACTTTTACTGCCTTCAATAGGGCTAGAATTTTGCCTTCGTCCAGTTGCTGTACCTGTGCATATTCATACTAACTTAGGGGCTGAAACAAAGCTCTGTTTGTCCTGCCATAAAAATAGCATCACTGAACTGGGAGAAAAGGTCCATACTCCAGAGTAAGATGGCTAAGACTTTGGATGGGGGAATTATACAGTATATTTTAGAAACAAAAACTCATGATAGGTCCTCAGGAAATACTTTATGATTTAATTTTAAAGAAACCTACACCATCATTCTGCTTCATCCCAGTTCTTAAGAACAAGCTGTGCTTAGTAAAAATTAGCTGCTATGAAATGTACCAATGAAAGGATATGAATTTGCACAAGCATAGAATAGCTTGGACATTCATTACCAGTGCCAAGGGCTCTCAGTGAAACTTGAGACAAACAAATCAGTGGGCTTAAAACAGGCACTTTATATACCTAGTCAGCAGCAGAAAGGAAATGGTAAGCTAAGAAGCTGAATAACACGGCCTCACAGTGACCAACCTCTCTCCCAACTCAGGTTTTAACTAATTGTTAACAATGGGTCCAAAAACCTTTTCCTCTGGGGAAAAAGTCTTGGTATGTTTAAGTGAAGTTTTTTCCCTCCTCCTTCTCTTTGCTGCATCCTTTTTAGGTCACTGCTGGCACAAAGGTACTGAAAGAATCTGTCCACTATGGCAACAGCCTGTGGGAACATTGATTAGTTCATTTGCATATCAATACCCTATATATTTTTCCAGGTTCCAAGTCTATTGTCCTTAGGCTGCTGATGCCTGAACTGCAAGAAGGTGGGGTGGAGGTATCTCAAAACATTGATTTTTCATCCTCTCCTTACCGTTGATGTTGGTAAATTATAGGCCTGTCCGCTTCACCTTCCAGCAGAAATATAGCAGTGGGGAAAAGAAATGTAGGACTTGTTTCTCTAATAGTAACTTGGTTCGGAAGTCATGCTATGAATCGGATTCTGTTCCTTACTGGAAAGCTAGGCTCATGATTTCAAAGTGAAGCACTCAACAATCAGCAAATGACAAAGGCAAAGTAGCAAGTGTAACCTTACCCTGCACCATCTGTGCAATATGAGGCATGGTGTGATTTGCAAGTGTCCTTAAGTAACTTAGCAATGTCAGTCCCACTGTCTGCTAGCTGCTTTTGAAATTCCGTGTATAATCTGTAATTGCATAATTGTGTATTGCCTTTTCCAGAGGATGTCTGCCTCATTCAAAGACCAAGATGAGAAGTGCTCAGTGAATGAGGCAGCTGTTCAATTTTTATTTTTACTTCCGTTGTTCAGTAGTTGACCCCAGGTTTCATACACTGCACAATATCCATATCCTTCCCTGAATGAGGATTTTTTCCCCAATTCCTTATTTATGGCTTTTCTGGGGTGTTCAGCACTGTGATATGAGTGTCTGACAAACATCATGACATACATCCTTACTGCCTCCCTGATAAATGGGTATTGTTATCTCTGTTTCATATGTTCAAAATAGAGGTCTAGGGAGTTTTAGTGATTTAGCTCTTTGTCACAGAGGAAGCCTGTATCATATGCAGCTACATAATCCAGATCTCCTTTATCCCAGTCTAGTACCTTAGTGACAGGATCACCTCTTCTTCACCATGGTCACCATTTGAAGGAGTATGCTCTACGCTGCTCAGTGTGTGCAATCAGTGAGCCCATCTTATTCCATGTGTACCTTTCTATATTGTATAGAAAGGGGTTTGACCTCCCTCATAGGATATAGGAACATTTGGGCCTAATATAGAAACCTTTTTATATTAAACAACTAAAAAACTGCAATTCTACTCCATAGTATTATGTATAGACATGTACACCTATTGGGATCTTGAGAGGTGGCAGGGTGGAACCTCTTAGAGTGCCTATACACGTGCTCCAACACGTTCTAATTAGAACACTCTAGCATTGTTGCAGTGTCACGTGTATAAGTCTCCACAGGTTTAAAATGCCTGCCTGGGTGCTTTAACTAAAGTTTGTTGAATAAGCTTTAGATAAAGCATCCCACAACCATTTTTAATTGTGTAGGGGCTTAATACATGTGACGCTGCAGCGTTTTAATTAGAGCGGCTCTCTGAAAGCCGCTCTAATTAAAATGCTTGTGGATGCCTGCTCCAATGTGCTGTAATTACAGCACATCAGAGCAGACTCAGTTGAGATTGCTGGAGTGTGCATGCTCCAGCAGGCTTGGCATCTCATGTATTCAGTATCCCGATGCTTCAAAATGGTGGCAGGTGCTCATCAAATGCCATTTTGAAGCATGGGATGCTGAATAGGCCCCAGCTTTAATTTGTGCTGGGGGAAGGACCCGAAGATGATGAACATGTGGAAACCTTTATTCCAATGTAGACAGCTCTCTTCCCCCTTGGGCCACCATGTACTCGGCACCTCTGCATGAGACACTGGGGTGCTTTTAATTGGAGTGGCTTCTGAGAGCCACTCTAATTAAAGCACCCTCGCCCCCCCCTCCGCCCCCAGAGCAGGTGCAAAGATGCCCTTAGAGACTTAACTTATTCAGAGAGGCAGATGCTTTCATAGGTGAATGCCTACTTCATCAGATGATGCAAACGAATTTAGAGACATGGGGTACTAAATAGAAAGGAATAAAGTAATTTAAATACAAAGTATGGGTGGGGGAGTACTGCTGAGAAGGGCAAAGGTATGCTGAAGGGATCAAAAGGGATAAACAAAACCGTTAACCCAGTGAGGGACATAAGGGTTATATTATAAAAGCTACTACAGGCAATTGGATAAGGATCCAAAGACTCTGAGATCATGCTTAACACAATCTAGTCTGTAGGTATGTTCATGTTCCACAATCTTGTGTTTGAGTTGGCTTTTAAAATGTTACTGTTTTAAGAACAGCTATTCTGAGGTCAGCAATGGAATATCCAGGGAGGTTAAAGTGTTTTGCAACAAGCTTTTGTGTCTGTCTGACATTGATGTCAGATTGGGATCCATTCACTTTTTTATGTAGACAGCAATGTAGACAGCAGCAGGACCCTCTTAGGAGGTGATGGCATATACAACATTTGTAGAGGAGCAGGTGAATGAACCCCAAATATTACAATCAGTGTTGTTTAGTCAAGTGCGTTTGTTGATGAGGGGGTACAGCAGGCATCTGACTGTAGCAAGGCCTAGTTGTTCAGTGAAGATAGAAGTTAGACACTTTGTTGCTAGATAAAGGTTGTTTGAGATTGGCCTGTCTTCAAGTTGGGACAAGCTTGTTCCCAAGGCTTGAGATTAGTCATTCTTTCCCAAGAGGGGTTGGAGGAATCCAAGATGTTCAAAATGTTGATGTATCAAAGATGTTCAAGCTGCAGGGCTGTAGATGACAACAAGAGAGATTTTGTTGTCCTTGTCACAGGGGAATGAGCACTTATCTCGTCTTTGCACAGGGGCTGGGACAAGTGAGTGCTTACTTTTCCCACCTCACACAGGCCAGATTGGGGGAGGAGAAGAAGGACCAAGGGTTTACCTCCTTGCATAGGGATTGGATAGGGACGAGCAAGTACTTACCTCCTTACACCCTGCAACACCCTTAAAAGGATCTTATGGTATCTCAGGGTACTGTGGCATCTCAGATGAGAATCACTGTTTTAGATTATGCTAGTATGGGTGTTTCAGAGATGCCGATGAGTTTGCTGCCTGATTGATCTTTATGGTTTGAGTTTCTGAGAAATATTAAGGGTGCACATAGCCTTGAATAATCACTGCATTATAATATAAATCTAAATAATGAATGTAAATGATACCTTTGCTCTTTCTAGGCTGTTTAATCTTCTGGCTCCACAATGAGGAGTTAGTTTGTTTTTGATGGAAGTGATACCAAAGTGATGTCTCCAATTTTGGTAGACCCTGAGCGATATTTCTGGAAACGGATTTTCTGATTTTATGCTGGAGTTTTCTAAGTTTATTGGAAAGGAACAGAAAGCTGGGGTATAACAATCAAACTTTAGTTAAAGGAAAAAAATAGAGAGAGCCTCAACCCTTTCCACCATCTTTTTTTTTTATTGTTGGTATTACTCGTAATATTTCTGTTCCTTGGGGGTTAGCTTTTTGACTAGATAGCTAAGCGAGGAGCAGGGCTACTGGAATTAGATTGGAAGAACATATTTGCCCTGAGGTACCCTTGATAGTGCTCCTTGTTCATGACTCATTTGCTGTTAAAATTGGCACACCCTCCAGTAGCTCATATTCTTAGCATTTGCTTTAGAAAAGGAGGCAAATTACCTTCTTGGTCACAAACACTTGCAAAAGGTGAAGGTTTAAAAAACTATGTAGTTGTGATAGGGTAAATGTGAAATGCCGCTTTTGTCCCAAAGGGTTCAAGAACCTAGACTTCATGAATCAAGGATATAGGTTGTAGCCGTGTCGGTTTAAAGGCAAAAACAAATAAAGAACTGTTTTGGCAACTGTCTAGTTGGTCTAATAAAAGATATTGCCTCTACCACAAGCAGTTTCCTCTAAAGTGCTTGTGCGCGCAGCTACGCACAACTAAACGTCTGGCTGCGTACCAACTTTTCAAGGCCGCACACCGGGACAGGAGCTGAAGGTAAGCTCTGAGGCGAGGCAGGGGCCTGGCATGGGCTCTGCCGGCTCTGGGAAACTACTCCTCTCCCCAGCATTGCCTTGGCGAGCGAGGAGGCATGTGGCGTCAGGGCCGGGGAGTGGAGCACTTCCCTGGAGCTGGCGGAGCCTCACTCAGGGCAAGCAGTGGCTCCTCCCCAAGGTGAGGCAAGGCAGGGATGGAGGCTGGCGCAGGCTCCGCTGGCTCTGAGGAACTGCTCTGCGGGCTCTGTCAAAGTGCTCCACTCCCCGGCTCTCACACCACGTGCCTCCTCGCTCTCTGAGGCAATGCAGGCGAGCAGAGCAGTTCCCCGGAGCCAGCAGTATCTGCACCAGCCCCCAGCCTCCAGGCCCCAGCCCCCACTGCCTGCCCCGGGTGAGGAGTGAGGATCTTACCTTTAGTAAGTGTCCCATGCCGCACCAAAAGGGGGAGGTGGGACCGAAGCAGCGCACTCATGGACCGAAGTGGCATGCTCATGGACCGCCACTCCTTAGAGGGAACATTAACCACAAGAGTTTTGACTGCTTAGGCTTCATGAACAAATCTGATGAAGTAAAGGCTGATGCCACTTATGCCAGGGCTGAGTCTACCCTAAGTATGCCTTTCTGAAGTTGACCATAGAAGCTGGGAGATCAGATGCCTGCTAAATTATAGAACTATAACAGGACACTTAGTTTTTAAGTTGTACTTGAACTTAGTTGGGAATAGGCTAGAATCAGCTCCATAGTCTAATCCAATTACAGAATGCGCAGTTTGAAACCCAGTTAGAGTTAGGAGACCAGCCTGGTGCTAGCAGGATCTTGATCTGGCTGACGTCCAAGGAATTGCAAATTGGCTTGCGATGGTCTGCATTGCTTTCCCTTGTTATACCTCTCCTCCCTTCCCAAAGCAGGTGCATAGCATTTTAAGAACCCGAGCATTCCTTTTAGTAGAGCTGAAGATGCAGCTCTTACAAACTGTCTGGGGAGAAAACAGCGCAGAATGTGGAGTGAATGGTTCAGCTTCTTGCCCAGCTCTACCAACCCATGCCTAGACACCTAGTGGTTAAAGCAGATTGAATCCAAGGAGGTGGGGAAGCTTCTCATGGGAGTAGCAGAGTGGGGGAGTGCTAGAGGAGTTGCTTTTCACCTTGGAGGACAGCATTGGCAACACATAGGAGATGCATGCAGGTGCATGTGCACCCCCTGTGCGTGGTGATGCACCCCCTGCGAAAAGGCACTACCGACACTGCTGGGGGTACCTGTGGGCTGTTGCTGCTCACCAGCCCCCACGCCCCTTGCCACCAACACTGCTGGTGGTGTCTGTGGGCAGTCCATGATCCCCACTGGCTGCTGACAATGATGTCGGTGGTGTCTATGGGTGGTTGCCAATGCCCCCCTGCTGACAATGCTGTGGCCACCTGCAGGAGCTCCCCGCTTGCTGCCGCCACGCTCTCGCCAAAAGTGCTGCTGCTGCCTGTGGGAGCTTGCCGTGCCCCCTCCCCGGCCTCTGGGGACATGCAGCGTTCATGCAGGACATCTGAGGGCTGTCCCCTCAGATCTTTAGCAGGCAAGAGAGAGCATTCAATCCCCTCCTCTGCCTTTTACTTCAGCAGAGGCTAAGCAGTGCCTTTGTGGAAGGGGGTTAGACTGCAGCCTTGGAGAAGCTGTGAGCCAACTACCCTGCTAGAGAAGGGCGCCGTGCCCAGCCAGGCCCACTGCATTGAAGCAGTGATGCCAAGGCTCCATCCCTTCACTGGTCCCAGGGTCTGACCAGGCGGGGCTGGAGCCAAGCTAAAGGCCTTGTTTACACCGCCCCCCCCGGTCAGTTTCCGCTCGTACAGCGTGCCTGTCCCCACAGCTCTGGACTGGGCTCTGCCTGGCCCCAGGCCTGGCCCTAAGCCCTTCACTGGCGGTCCCGCCTTGCTGCCCGGCACCGACCCCCGCGGCGCGCGACCCCATTGGGCGGCGGCAGCAGGTGCCCACTATGACGTCTCGGCCCCCGGCAGCGGGCGAACGCGGGGTAGAGGCTCGGCTGCAACCTGCCATGTAAGGCAGCGGCGCTCCCCGCGCTGGCGCTCAGCTAGGACCCGGGGCGGGGCGGGGCCGGGCTCTGGGCGGTGGCGCCCGGCTGCCCAATGCCCGCGGCGCAGGGGCGGGCCCCCGGCGGAGCCGCAGCCGAGCCAGCTGCGCGCGGACCCACTCGTGCGGGGTCGGAGCCGCGGCGGCTGGAAGGCGCGAGCCGGGGTAGGTGCGCGCGACGGGCTCCTTCAGCATCTGCCCCCAGGAGAGCGGAGCCGGGGCGGCTTCGCTTTTAGTCCCAGCAGCCCCCAGCCTAGCCCCGGCTGCGCATCCCGCCGGCTGCCGGGCACGTGCTCGTGCAGGCGGCGCGCTCAACCGCGGGGAGAGCAGCAAAAGACGTTGGAAATATATGAAAGCCCTGGTGCGGGTGGAGGATGTTTGCCGGTTGTAGGGCCATTTGTGGTGCTCACGGATTTGGACTTGATTTGTCTTGGAAAATTTCTTTAAAAAAAAAAGCAGGGAGAGGAGCAAAATGCTGGGGGGGCACCCTTAGTTACTTGGTTGATTTCTTTCCCCCTTCCCAGTAGTTATAAAATGTCAGGAATTGGAATCACTTCCGCACGCCCCAGGGGTAGGCATTGTCATCCTCATTTCAGGGTGCCAGCGTGCAGTGATGGGTGCCCGCTGCTGCGGGACAGGGCTTCCTGGCTCTTCCAGGCCCACCTTTAATTGTCACAGGAGATCCTTTCACATGCAAGTCCCAAAACATGAGTGTGCACACACGGGACTTTTTTTTTTGCATGCTTCTGGTTGCGTGCCACTTACGCAGTCTGAAGAGAAATCAGAATTGTTAGGTTTTGACGTTCTGCACGTTTTGGTGCTTCTGTGAGCACTGAAGATAGTTTGAATTCTTTTCCCTTCATGCCAAGATTAGTAGTAGTAAGATGGGGCACACTTTGAAAAAGCCATAAATGGTTTGTTTTAGGGCATGCAACCTAGTAGATATCAAGGGGACTGCTACCAAATGCCACTTGTTTATTTTTAACGTTTCCATATGATCAGTTTGGTAGGCTCTTGCCAGTGGCCCACATACCTTTTGCAACAAAGTATTAGGGCTTTTTTTCCTTTCAAATCCTACCGCTTGCTTTTATACCTGTTTGCAGATCCCAACCAAATGACTGAAGCTAGAACACCATTTGCTTAAGTGCCATAGTAAAAAAAGCTCATGCTCTTCCATAATCATGTAGTGTTAGCTGCAGATCAGTTTAGAGGCAAACTAAAAGGTAGAAAAGCCCCTTCAATTGTTACACTTTAGACTATTGTAAATGGAAAAAAGGTGTATGTAAATGGAAACGCATGTATGGTAGTTATATGGCAGATTGTAATGCTTGCTTTGAACTATATATTGGCTGTAGTGAAGAATAATGCCCTCCAGACTTAGGATGTTCTAGCTATGCTGCATGTAGATAGATTTTTCCTGGGTATGGTTTTATAAGAACCCCCAGCCCTGCCCTGAAAGAGCTGTTCTTTTAAGAGGAAGAGGCAGTTAAGTTTATTGGATTGTTATGTGTGTGCTCTGTGCTGAGACTGATTGTACTCGACTGCATATGTAGGTATATGCTAGACTAGAGGGACAATCTTTTAGCATATCAATTGGGTTTCTGCTTCACAGGAAAAGCTAGTATGGCTACTAGTTAAAATAGGCCAAGAAAGTTCAAGCATTTCTCTTGATTTACATACAGACGTATGACAAGTCTGCTTTTTTTGCTGTGTGAAGATGTAACAAACTTGGAAATCAGTTCTGGTGTTTTTTTGTAATGGTCCCTGTATCAAGAGCATTATTTTCTTTAGCATAATCACTAGCTGATTCTGCCGCTGTATTACTCATGCCATAGATTTTAATGAACTATTTAAAATCCTTCTCTCTGAAAAGCCCTTCGTATGCAGCAGATACCAGTGAAATTAAATGCGCAAATCTATTTTTTGCCCTAACATCTCTCTAACCCTTTCATGTGATAGCTTGGGAGTCACAGTTTGGTGGGTTAGAGACAGATAGTGGACAGACATAGTTTGGTGGGCTGTGAACAGGTAGTTTTTAGACACTTAAAGTTTTAAAACCAAACATTAAAACCTATCAAAGGGGAAATAATAGTATTAGTTGTATGTGAAATCTAACAGTAGCTTAGTGTCCACTTCTCTTATTTCTTTTAAAAATTGCAGGTAGTCAAGTATCGCTTCACAACAATAAAATTACTCTTTGGACTTCAGTTTCACAAAAGGCTGCAATAGAGGGTGCGTTTGCATATGCAGGCTGTGGGAGAAATATGATAAAAAGAGAGATTACTGTATTACATAAAGTGCATGAGATCTTTTTAGGTGCTTTTGCCAGCTAGTAGAAAAGATTTATTATCTTTTGCATCATAGAGCTTTAGAGTCATAGACCAGGACTTCATTATACCCAAGTGCTATACAAAAACAGCACCTGCCTCAAATAGCTTTCAATATAGGTACAAGACAAGAGATCTCAAACGGGTACAAGCTGACAGAGGAGTACAGAAAGTTTTATGATCAGAATTCATTTAGGCTAGAATCTAAGTGTCTGTACTGCCTTGTGCTCCACCTCTGGTATGTGTTTGAGATTTTATTTGGCTTTTTTTTAATTGTCTGTTTCTTTTGTCCTAGGATTGCAGTCTGCTTGCTTTTGGGGTTGTGTGCGTGATTAGGTATGGAGGGAAGCATGGGAACTTGACAACAGACTTCCAGTTCCCTGAGAGGGATGCTGATATCCCACAGTGCAGTTAGTGCTATGTGAATAATTCCAGTTTAGGTTGATTCGAAGTAAAACACATTATCTTTTGGTTATTTAACTCAATTTTTTTTTTCAATCCAGGCCGGCTTTGAAATGAAAACACTATTTCTAAATGAAACAGTGATTTTTTTTTTTACCTTGAAATAGTCAAAGCATTTTGTTTTGGCAATTTCAAAAAGCTTTCCCCAGTTGTTTCTGCCCCCTCTACAATCTAAACTTTGATTTAAAAAAATTGCCCAGCTTTACATGTGCTGCAAAATATTGCTGCAAAGCAATGTTTCTAGTTGTTTTTGGAGGATCCCTGTGACCTTTGGTTTTGGCTTACAAATAAAGGACTCTCTTTATCTTAAAAAAGTTTAAATGAGAACCTGGGGAGGAGAGAGTGAGCATGAGTGAGTGAGCCTGCAAGTCATTTTCCAGTTGGTCTAATAAAAGGCATCATTTTGGAACCAAGAGTTCCAGTTTTTTGTATGAACCTGCAAGGAGCACTCTAACTTTTCTATCAAAAGAAAAGCAAAGCAGCAGAATACTGTAGTCAGCCTGTAAGAGGGAACAGCCAGCTTAGCCAGTTTTACTGTGCAGGGAGGCACCTGTACTTGAATGGCTGACCTCAGAGGGACTTGTAGGTGTTACATAACATACTGATAAAGATTAGGGAGGAGAACTTTTATCTCTGGTTTCATGCCTTGGCCCAATATGATGGGACTCAGTGTTGCTAGAGGTAGTTTTTCACAGGTAAAACTGAAGAGGCCTTTCATTCATAGAGTTTAAGGCGAAAAAGGGCTAAATCGGGATGGTCCAACTGGTGGTCTGCAGGCCATATTTAGTTCACAGAGTTTAATCTGATAACACCTAGGCTTCCATCTAGCAGTTGCTCCCCCATCATTCTGGCTCCTTCTGCAGCAGCCAAGATCTCCAGATTTTCCTGCCTTTTACTGTCTTTTGCTTCCTGCTCTTGTCCTTGGTGCTGGGTAGCTCAGCCTGTGGTGCAGTGCAGGAAGGGCTGCCTATCTGTGCGGCACAGTGGTGGGGTGGGGGAAGGGGGAATAGTCTGCAGCATGGAACCTTTGCCTCATTGTGGATCCCAGCTGCTTAGAAGTTGGAAAGCCCTAGGTCAAATCAAGAGCTGGCAACATAGGCTGCTTGCAGATTTACCCCCCCCCCCCCCCCCAGTGCTTTACTTTAAACTCCGTGTGCCCCACGTCAAGCCCAGCACATGCCTAGAAGAGGCAGTGTCTTATTGGACTCAGCCTGCACGATGTCTGTATAGATTGGGCTCTTTAGTGGGGCTTTTTTTACGCTTTTATCTAATAGTTGATTGAATCGGCTATTAAAAACACCAAAAAGCACCACTGAAGTGCCTGATCTATACAGACATTACAGAGCCAGGTCTAAGTAATGCACTGCTGCTTCCAGTAAAGCATTTTTTTTTTTTTTTTAGTGTGTTCAAGCAGCCATACAGCCCATGAGTTAGATCTAGCCTGCAGAGCCACTGGATTTTGCCTGCAGAGCCTGAGGTCTTTGCTTATGCCTATGCCTGCACCAGGGCTAACTTGCACAGAGCTGGGCAACTTCCTGCTGAGACCTTGTTGTCACTGTTTCTTCTCCCTGGCTCTGTAGCCTCCTTCTGGCTGTGGTGTGGGCACAGCGTCTGGCTAGTAGGGAGCTGCACCAGGGCTGGGAAGCTGGAAGCTGCATCCATGCTGCTTCTGCTTCTTCCTCCTCCCTTTCCCTGCACCCCTGCCTCTTGGCTGCAGTGCAGAAGGTGCAACAACATGGGTGCAGTTTCCTGCTGTCTGGCCTTGGCAGAGCTCTCCACTGGCTGGAAGCTGCATCTGTGCCCCAGCTGGGGAGTGAGGAGCTGGGAGAAGCAGTAGTGGCACAGGTGCAGTTTCTTGCAGTCTGGCCCTGGTGCAGGTGCAGGGGAAGGCCCCTGCTACTGACATGCCACAAAAGCCACCTGGCCCGCATGGGACAGGATCCAGATTGTTTCAGCCCACAGCTTGAAATGGTTGCCACTTACTGGGCTATATGATGATCTAGTCTTAGGTTCTCAAGGCTGTTTGGCTTCCTGAGCTGGATCCGGATTTCAGGGCTTCTTGCAGATTGGATCCAGACCTGAACCCACCTCTGTCAGCAGGGTTGAGTGAGTGTTGGTTGTGCTAAGCCCCAGAAGTGCCTGGAGCTGCTGTGTTGGGTCAGGAAGTTGCAGGACTTAACACTGCCACCCCGTACCTTGCTGCTGACAAAATGAGTTTGCAGTATAGCTCAGTACCTGGGAATTTGTCAGTGGGCTCAGAGACTGTTGTGCTAGCTCGGGGAGCTGCAGGGATCAATGTGGTCCTACTTGCCCTACTGCCTAAGTCTCAGCAGCTCCAGGAGCCCTGTGGACTGAATGACAGATTCGTGGGCTGGATCCAGCCTGCAGGCCATCTGTTTGATGCTTCTGATCTAGTCTGTCCTGGTTTGTATTGCAAACTACTGGATTTCACCCATTTACTCCGGCATGAAGCCCAGTACCTTGCATTTGACTACAGGACAATTTCCAGAAATGTTGAACTAAGCATATTTCCTCTGTGATTAAAGCACCCTGCTTTGAAAGTACTATATCAAGAAATGGAGTATCTGTTTCCCTTCATAGTTGATTGTAATGGTTAATTGTTTTCTCTATTACAATAATTGTGCCCAATTCCTAAATTGGTTTCTTTTCATGCTTCTGTCCACTAGAGGAAATAAGTCCTTTAATACCTGGTATTTTTTTCTCTCTGTGAAAGTACTTTAAACATGGCAGTGAAGCCACTTCTTAAGTTGCTTTCTGTTAAGCTAGACAGTTCTTTAAATTTTTCACTGTTGAGCAGTTTCTTCCATAATTCTGAAAGTAGTATTTTGACATGGGAGGAAAATATACTAGGAAATGAAGGATTTGGGCTGTTAGCAGTACAGCAGATCTACAAGGGTCCATGCCCACTAACCCTAAGGTTTAATATGGCTTGGGACCTTTGTATAGAACCAGTGGCAACCCTCTTAAAGAAGTACTGTGAAGGAGAACTATGAGGCTAAATAGGCAAAGACTCCTTGGAACTATTGCTATATGTGTACCTGTTTAGTCCAGTCCTCTCATTGCTGTGCTGTGAGAAAAATTCTAGGCTGAACAGTTAGGCATCTTTCATGTTTCATGTTATAATAAAAGTGAATTTGAAGCCCCTTGCAAATAACAGAATATTTTGATATTCTGGGAGGCCTGAGCTGGCCAGGTGAGCTTGCCTTCTTCCTGGGTGTGGACACTCTAAATATTTAGCGTGTGACATGTATTCGTCTGCCACTGGATAGCAGCCCAGCAGATCTGGGAACAAACTTGTTGAGGGGGATTCATCTATGGATGTAGAGTGAGCATAGTGGAAAATAGTACATCATACATTCCATTGGCATACAGATGCCTTGGAGAAGCACATTGCTCTTAGTTGGAGTTAAAGTTTTGATGCAATGCAGTTGTGGTGGTTGCGGTGTGTCTATTACTGTACACTCTGGAGAGGTGGAGAGTGTGTGTGTGTGTGTGTGTGTGTGTGTGTGCGTGCGCGCACGCGCGCGTGTTGGGTTACGTTATGTTTACGAAGGACATCTTAGCTGTCTGTATTTATTATTTTAGTAATTAATGTGGTTGGGTGTTCCTCTTTAAACAACCTGAAGAATTTTCTTTGGGGTAATATAATTTACTGATAACTGCATTTACTTATGTACATCAGTAGTCTTGTAACATAAATTACACTCGTAGTTAGCTTTGGTTTTGGTAATAAAAATAATAACCACTTGTTGTCAGAGACTAGATTCAGTGTTATCTTTCAAGGCAATTCTTTTGACTGGCACAAGAATCTGACATTCTAGTTTTTTGTGAAGTAGGAAAAACATTGAAAAAGGTGTCATTCAGTTTTCTGACGGCAGCATATGTGAATTGGTGGAGGCTTAAGTAAGTTGTATATCTTACCCTACCATGCCCTGTCCATAGTACTGGATACAAGTAGATTTTCAAAGAACTCCATAGGTTTTAGCCATGCATTTTTTTCTTAAAGGCTATGAATTTTAATCCTGTGCACCACTTTGAAACGTGCTTCAGGCTAAAGTTGAGTTTACAGTGAACAACATGCTGCCTACATCCCAAACCTACTGTGTTGCTGAGTGAATACACATTCTTTTGCAGACTTGAGTCCTGATTTAGAGCAATTCAGCCCAGGGCAAAGTTTTAGAAAAAAAGGACTGCATTAACTCTGATTCTTATAGATCTTTACAAGAGGAAATGCCAGGGAAGCTTGCACTGTAATTGCTTAAAGCAACTACCACTGAATAAGGAGAAGATTTCACTTCTCCAGCTGCTCGGCTCTTTCCTAAGTTTGAATGTTTACCCAAAGATATGGGGGGAAAAATTCCATCTGCTGAACTTTGTCACTGTTGCTTTAATTTGGCATAAATAATTACATACAGAAAATAGATGAGATTTCCCTATAAATACAATTATGTAATATTTTAAAAACAACAGGAAGACAGCAAATATTAAAGCGAAACAGAAACAATGATACACTTGAGAAAAAACAAATGTTTGCTATTTGCAAATCCAGATCTCTCATGTGAAAATGGCATCTAGTATGTTCATCTAAAACAGGGGTAGAAGGCCACTTAATGAGTTTTGGGGACCTGTTGAGAACCACATCCATCTGCCTCTCCTTCCAGAACCCACCAGAGCTGTAATTTGCCACCATGGGTAGGTGTTGTATTGGCTGTGGACACGGCTGGTCAGTTCCGGAGCTCTGACACAGAACCTGCCAGTGGCATTCACAGCTGATGCTGCTGCCCTCCCAGTGTGGTGAAAGTGCCAGTTATGGACCCATACAGG
The DNA here is from genome assembly GCF_030867095.1 of Alligator mississippiensis. Classification (NCBI taxonomy): domain Eukaryota; kingdom Metazoa; phylum Chordata; order Crocodylia; family Alligatoridae; genus Alligator; species Alligator mississippiensis. Next base: position 80,147,471 of record NC_081828.1, on the reverse strand, counting down.
AGCTGCTGCTGTGCTGGGCAGGCCTCAGCATCAGCTATGGACACTCTGTGCTGGGGCTCCAGAACCTGCTGGCTGTGCCCACAGCCAATGCCCACAGCAGGTTCTGGGTGGGGAATGTGGGTTTGAGCTTCCACTGCACTGGGAGGGCGGTGTCATCAGCAATGGACACCCAGCTGGCAGGTTCTGCATCTGGGCTCCTGAACCTACTGGCAACATCCACAGCTGATGACGCCACCTGTCTGCTGCAGCAGAAACCTTGCTCACATCCACAGCTGATGCCTGATGCTCACATCCACAGCTGATGCAGAAGCAGTGTTGCTCACCGGCCCAGCACCATGCAGCAGCCGAAGCTGACAGCTCCCTGTGGGCTGGATCCAGTTAGCTGGCAGCCAGCCGTCTAGCCGGGGGCTGGGTTGAATCTGTTTCTGGGCCGGATCCAGCCTGGAGGCCGTATTTGCCCACCTCTGTTCTAAAAATTGCTCTCAATCTTTTGCTTAGATTGGAGGGAAGCATATAGCATATATTGGAGGCACTTACTTAGGTTGAATCCAGGTTTTTTTGTTTGTTTTTTGTGGGGGGTTTTAATCAGGAAAGCTGTAGAAATTCTGGTCTTTGTTTAACTTCAGAATGGTAAAACTTAAATTTGGCTAGCAAGTTTTATAAAAAGATGGGTTTTAGTCCAACACACACTGTAGGCAATTGCATGTCTGCTAGAATTTGCAGCAGTGGATTGCAATTAATGTAAAATTTGGATACTGTCATTTGCACGCTGACAGTTGCACACTGCCTTACTTATACAGGTTGTGTACTACTCTGCTTTTCTAAGGCTGTTGGGTTGTCACATGTAAGGGCCTTCTGAAGACTATTTTGGGGGTAAAATCTTGCCTTTGGTGGCCCCAGACACTGAGAATGTAGCTGTGGAAACTGAGGCAGAAGCTGTCAGGGAAATGATACAGGGAGAGGAATTCTTCATAGATTTCATAGACATTAGGGCTGGAAGGGACCTCAGAAGATCATCGAGTCCAGACCCCTGCCCTGGGGCAGGAAGTCAGCTAGGGTCAAAGGATCCCAGAAAGATAGGCATCCAAAAGTTTCTTAAGAGTTCAGAGTAGGTGCTTGCACCACCTCTGGAGGCAGTCTGTTCCAGGCTTTGGGGGCTTGGACAGTAAAGAAGTCTTTCCTTATGTCCAGCCTAAAATGGTTTTGGAGGAATTTGTGACCATTTGAGCTTGTCATCCTTTGGGGTGCTCTGGTGAATAGGTGTTCCCCCAGATCCTGATGCACACCCCTTATATACTTATAGGTAGCCACCAGGTCACCCCTGAGCCTGTGCTTTTCTAGGCTGAAGAGTCCCATGGCTCTCAGCCTCTCATCATAAGGCCTGTTCTCTTGCACTCTGATCATGTGCATGGCTCTCCTCTGGACACTCTCAAGTTTTTCCATGTCCTTCTTGAATTGTGGAGCCCAGAATTGGATGCAGTACTCCAGCTGCAACCTCACCAAGGCTGAGTACAACGGGATGATGATGTCCTGGGATTTACTTGAAAAGCCATTTATGGATGCAAGCCAGAGTTTTGTTTGCTTTACCAGCTGTGATTTCACATTGGTGGCTCATGTTCATCTTGTGGCCAATCATGACCCCCAAGTCCCTTTCGGCTGTGGTACTAGCGAGCGTCGCACTGCTGAGCCTATAAGCATGCTGCGTGTTTTTTTTTCCCCAAGGTGGAGTACCTTGCTTTTTTCTGTATTGAATGTCATCAGGTTTTTATCCATCCACTTTCTAAGCCTGTCAAGGACAGCCTGGATCACCAGCCTATCCTCAGGTGGGCCGTCCCATGGGCCCTAAGGGGGTGGGTACAATTGTGATTGTGTAGCTGGTGTGAAAAATGTCATGGCATATAAAAATTGCCCAACTTCCCCTGGTGCAGCTCACTGTGTGCACTCTGGGGCTCCCTGTATCTCAGTTCAAGCTCCCAGCTTCAGTGACCCATCTCCCCCTATTTCAGGCACTTGCTGCTGCTTGCCATCACCTCCAGCTGCAGACACTCTGTCAGCTTGTCTATTCTGCCTCAGTAGTGGGTCTTGGGCAGGATAGGACTAAATATGCCTCACCTACCTGAGTCTGCTGATGCTCTCTGGAGCCAAGCATTTGTCCCCAGCATCTGTCTCTGACTCCCTGGAGCAGCCTAAAGGGTGAACTACTGGTCCTGGAACACATCAACACACTTGGATGGGTGGAACATGCTCAATCCCATCTCTTTCCCAGGGGCCTGTTGCTGATGCAGCATTGACCTCTTTGTGTCCCATCTCTCAGGTGTTTCCCTGATTTCCCATTCTGCACCTGTTCTCTTACATTATCCTTCTTCTCCCTGGGCTCCCCATTCTCCTGCATCCTCTCTTGTATCCCTCTAGTCCCATTCCCTGCCCTGTTTTATGTCATTCCTGCCCCATGTCCTCCTTTCCTGTTGTCCTTTATGTTCCCCTCATGCCAGGGGCAGTGTGTGCCCATCGCCCATCTTTTCCCCAGTAGCCCATCCATGCCAACATTAGTATCCCCTCTCCGTTCAGGGAGTGTGTTTGTATGTGTACGTCTCTTGCAGTGGGATGATGAGTAGAGCTGAGATGAGGACTATTGGCTGCTGTCAACCTGTTTTGATCTATTTACAATGATAAGCCTGGCCAAACCTCCTGGTTTTGCTAACCAGATGTTGGAGAGTCCCCTTATCTCCCTCCTCCATTTTTTTTCTGATATTTTTTTTCAGCAAAATCAGTAGGTTTCTGACCCATCTGTTATCAAGAACATTCCTTAAAAGTTTGGCTTTGGTCAGATGCGATATTCAAAAGTTGCTGTGTAGCAAACAGGAATGTCATCAGATTTAATGCAGACTCTTGCTTTATTCGACCAACAAACTAGATATATTTGCGTTTCCATGGACTGGCATAAAGACTGCTGTTGCTTAGAAAACAAGAAGATGAGAAAGAGCAACCAATCACATAGGAGTTACCCATACAATCTTTTTGCCAAAGACCCATTGCATTATTGGGTTTGCCCAGCAATTTTGGCTTCAGTGAACACTTGGTTTATAGTTGGAGGCTCACACAAGTAAGTGAAGTTGATAGTAGCCAGCTCTAAACCTATTCTCAATATCTAAATGGAGTACGATAATAATAAAAAAGATCCTGTATGAAAGAATCTCTGTAGTTTGTACAAGGTTCTAACTTATATGGCAACAGATTTGCCCATAAATTCAAGTTTTGAATGAATCAAATTCTGGTGGATCAAATTCTGCCCATCCCAGTCCATTGGCCAGAGAGGCCTTAAGTCAGTGATTTTCAACCAGTGTGCCCTAAGGTTTGCAAGCATGATTCACAAGATAAATCCAGAGACTTCAAATAGAAATCCACAGTTGTGGTCTTTCTGAGTTCTTTACAGCAGAAAAAACTGCTTATTTTTCTGTCACGAAAAAAAAAAAAGTGACAACTAAGAGCTGGCATTTTCTGAGGGGTGCCTCCAGCCTAAAAAGGTTGAGAACCCCTGCCTTAAGTACAGTAGACTTGCCACAGTTCCCTTCATTGAGTGTAGAGGCCTTGCCAGGGAAGCCTTATTCTTTGCTGTCCTGTGGAGCAGTGCCTTACAGTAGTTGGTTTTGTCTGTGCCAAGTGTGGCTTGGGGTCAGGGAGCCCCAGGACCTGCAGCAGGTGGAAGTAGTTTTTGGAAGTCCTTCTATCTGGGAATGCAAGGTCAGCTCTAGTTATCCTTGATCTTGTGTTCTGTAGATCCTTTTCCCTTTTAATCTTTTTCCAGGGAACATTTTAAAAATGCCTTTCTTTCCTTTAAATAGCCTGCACTGAGGATTGCTTATGTGGTTTGCAAGATTCTGATCTTGTCTCTGCCAATTGCCCGTTGGTGAATAGTTTAAAGAGAGAAATTACTGAAAAGCTAAGTCAAAACTGGTTTAAAGTATACAGCTCTCTGGTAGTTAGATTGTCTGAAATTTGATGTTATAATAAACATACTCTAGAGCTAGTAGAATAAGTATGCTGGCCTGTTCTACTCCTTTGTCTCTACTGCCCTATTTGAGTGCATTCTATGAAGAGACACTGGCTTCTTCTGAACCAGTTCATGATGAAACAAGGCTCCTATTGTAAACTTGATATGACACTCACAGCATCCAGTTGAAAGCAACCTACCTAATAGCTCAGGGTTGTGATCTGATGCTGGGGCGGAATTTTTTTTTTTTTCTGGGAAGCTAGAGGCAAATTGGACAAGGGATTTGGAAATGAAATGGGGATTTCTGTAAAGTTAGGTGATCTCATCTCTGAGAGATTTCTCTAATGCTTTTTGGGGATATCCAAGCTGAGAAATGGCTTGGCACTGAGGCATCAAAAATTGGGTTAAAATGCTCTTAGTGATGGGTAGGACTTCTTGGCTGGTTTTATTTGGTGTTTGGGGGGGGGGAGGGAATGAACAGTGCTTAAACTAAGAGCATCAGTGTTCTGTTCACTTAATATGGGAGATGGGGTAGATTTTCACATTTATAGACTAACCAAAGTAGGTAGGTAGGGCAGAGGTGGGCAGGATCTTCTGGAAGGCAAGGAAAGGAGAAGAAGAGACCCTAGCCATGTGGATATAGTAGCAGTGGGCAAAGGGGCAGCCAGGTAGAAGCCTACAGGCTGCATGTTAACTTCTCATGAGCCGCATGTGGCTGGTGGGCTGCCAGTTGGATAGCCCTGCTTTAAAGCATAGCAGTCTAAATATGAACAAGAGGTTAGAAACTTTTAGGACGAACACTGTTCCTTCCCCTTCCCTGCACTCCCTTCCCCCCCTGCAAATACACAAAAAGAAACCCAGCTTGCTTGCTTTCTTTCTCTCCCTTAAATTATATTTGTTATGGTCAGCTCTGTGCAAAATGGTGGCAATATGGTGGCCTGAAGTTGCTGATGTTTAGGAGGAAGAGTGGGGGATGATAACAGCATTAAGGTTGGCTTTGAAGTTGACATGTTTCTATATAACATCCTCCTTGAAACTGCAACGGGTGTTTTTTGGTGGTGGTGTGGGAAGGAGAGCAAAGTTACCCAAATGACCATAACCTTAATTACATACTTCAGGGTGTGGGTGTGAGTGACTAAGTCTTTATGTAGGCTTTCTTAAGTTTTATAATATGTGGCTTTGAGAAAAATTCAGCAGTGAATATTTAATAAAATCATAGAAAGTTAGGGTTGGAAGGGACCTCAGGAGGTCACCTAGTCCAACCCTCTACTCAAAGCAGGATCAGCCCCCAGCCCTAACTATATCATCCCAGCCAAGGTTTTGTCTACCTGGGTCTTAACCTCCAAGGATGGAGAGTCTACCATCTCTATAGGTAACATATTCCAGTGCTTTACTATTCTCGTGAAAGAATTTTTCCTAATATCTAACCTGAACTTCCCTTGTTGCAACTTTAAAACCATTGCTCCTTGTTCTGTCATCTGCCACCACTGAGAACTGTCTAGTTCCATCCTCTTTGTAACCACTCTTCAGGTATTTGAAGGCTGCTGTTAAATCCTCTCTGTCTTCTCTTCTGTAGATTAAATAAGCCCAGTTCCCTCAGCCTGTCCTCAGAAGTCATGTGCCCTAGCTCCCTAACCATTTTTGTTGCTCTCCTCTGGACTCTTCAATTTGTCTACATCCTTTCTGTAGTGGGGGGTGGGGGGAGCAAAACTGGACACAGTACTCCAGATGTGGCCTCAACAGTGCTGAAGTGAATGGACTAATCACTTCCCTCAATCTGCTGGCTACACTTCTACCAGTGCAGTCCAGTATGCCATTAGCCTTCTTCTCAATGAGGGCACACTGTTGGCTCATATTCAGGTTATTGTCCACTGTAACCCCTAGGTCCTTTTCTGCAGAGTTACTGCTTAGCCAGTCCCTTTACTGGTGCATGGGATTGTTCCATTCCCTAAGTGCAGGACTATGTACTACTCATTATTGAACTTCATGAGATTTCTTTTTGTCCAATCCTCATTTTCTCTAGGTCTCTCTGAATCCTATCTCTATCCTCCAGCATATCTACTACTCCTCCCCAGCTTGGAGTCACCTGCAAGCGTACTGAGGGTGCACTTCATCCCATCTTCCACGTCATTGATAAATATATTGAATAAAACAAGTCCCAGGACTGACCCCTGGGTCACTCTACTTGATGCTGCTGCCAACTAGACATCAAGCCACTGATTACTACTCTTTGAGCCCAACAGTCCAGCCAGTTTTCTATCCACATTGAAGTCCATTCATCTGACCTGTATGTCCTTAGCTTGCTTGTGAGAATGTTGTGGGTGATGTATCAAAAGCTTTGCTCAAGTCCAGGTATATTATGGTCACTGTTGTCTCCTCATCTATAGAACCAGTGATCTTATCATAGAAGGCAGTCAGGTTGGTCAGACATGACTTGCCCTTGGTGAATCCATGCTGATTGTTCCTAATCTCCTTCTCCTCCAAGTCCTTAGAAATGGATTCCATAGGGATCTGCTCCATGATTTTTCCAGGGACTGAGGTAAGGCTGACCAGCCTGTAGTTCCTTAGATCCTCTTTCTTCCCTTCCTTAAAGAATGGCACTATATTTGTCCTTTTTCAGTCATTTGGGACTTCTCCCAATCACTATGAATTTTCAGAGACAATGGCTAGCAGCTCTGCAATCACATTGGGTGTATTGTGTCTAGCCTTATTGACTTGTACACATCCAACTTTTCTAAATAGTCCCTAATCTGTTCTTTTGTCATTGTTGGCTGCTCACCTACCTCCTCCCCAAACTGTGCTGCCAACTAATTAGTTGATTTTATCTTTGAAAATCACTATAAATTTTCTTTTTGAAATGACTGCTGTTTTCTCAGCCTTAACAGAAGCTAACATTTTTACTCCCTATTTCAGCTCACGTTTTTCTCTTGCTAGGTAAGCCAAATAGTTGTCTTTTAAGCGATTTCTGAATATTTGCCCTCAAAAGTTCACAGAAACTTTGAGTGCTTTATTTGTACTATCTCAAAGCTTATAGCTGATGATGAATCAGCACTTTCATGAACACAAGCTATGAGGTAGCCTTTTTGCTAAGCTTCCTAATTTCAGAAAAGATTTGCAAAGATAAATCATAACTAACATGGCTATTCAGACAAAGGGAATTTCTACGAAAATCTGTGATAACTGTGGGAAAAGCCCAGCTCTAATTGTTAGGCCTTTCATCTTGTGTTTTAGGTGGTCAGAAGTTCTTTGCACTTATGCTTACAAAATCAAAACTGAAATGAAAAGCAAGCTATGGGACTGGAGTTTTCTCTGTGGCTTTTCTAGGATTGTTGAAAGTCATGTACTTGGAAGGCATTCTATTGATGGGGGTGAGAGAGGAGAGAGAGTATTCATCTCAATACTGAGTTATTTTAAGTCTGTATATGTTCCTCTTAGCATTCTTCAGAGACTGAGGTAATAAGTAAGCCATATTATCATCTCTGATTTATTCACAGGCTATTAAAAAACATGACTTCCTTGGACTAATGCACTGAATAATTTCTCTGACTTGATGTGGAGACCACATGCAGAAGTGGCGTATGATGTAGCATAGGTTAGACTCACAGGCTCACTTACACTTGCTATTGAGTACATATAATGGGATTTCAATCGGTGCAACTGACAACTGGAAGAGAGGGCAAGATAAAGGGATATAGCTGACTTGACCATGGCCAGATAACCCCCATGGCCAGAACAATGACCTTTTATCTTTTTATTGAAAACTAGCAGGGTTAATTTGTCTTGACTGAGAGCTTTGCCATTGTTCCCTGCTGATGTGTGCTCTGCAGAAGCAGTCAGTTTAAAACCTCTTATTTGGTGCAAAATTACCTGCAGCCAGTATCATTTAGCAGTTTTTTCTACCACAGCAGGTCTAGGGCCCTTCTCTCTTCCTGTCTGCTTCTGGGGTCAAGTTGATGTTGATCCACAGTGTCAGATATGGCATAAATTCAAACTTTTAGAGATGCTTTCTGTTCCTGTCTGGAGACACTGGGGGTTAGGACCAGCTGGGGCCCATGAGTTTCTTTTTTAGATTCAGATGTCTGCAGATGTGGAGCAATGTATTCCTTGAAGTCATGCTTCCCGTGGCTTTGACCAAGAGTTCGGGGATCTTTGTGACTTGGTTTTAAAAACCTTCCTTTGGGGCCAGGGAGGGAGGGGGGTGGGGATGTTTCAGATAAAATGTAGCTTAATTCTGTTTCAACAAAGTCTGGACAGTACGTTTGGTAAAAATGCTCACAACTAGTACAAGTGATGGCATAGACCAGTGGTGTTGTGGGCTGCAGATCTTCCTAAAAATCTCACTGTAGAAAAGGCTCATTCTTGGCAGGTGACTTTGGGTGGGTAGAAGATGGTATATGTCTTCAGCTTTCCATGAGACTTCTATATTAAATCTTCTGTCCTGTTTTCTGCCATTTTTATCTGCTTCATGGGTGCCTAGATAACATAAGAAGAATTCTTTATAGTGTTACATATCTCGCTCTCCAAGCCCTTTTTAAAATCTATGTATTTAAAAATCTTTAATATATACAAGACTGCTTCATGGTCCACGCTGTTTACTTATAGATATATTGCATGGTGGAAATTTATCACGTAGCGGCAATGCAAAGCTCCTTTGTATTAGTCTTTGTCTCTAACATAGGGCTGCAAAACTCCTGCTCTAAGAAGTTCATTGTAGACTGCTGTCTCGTCACTCGCAGACTCGTACAGAGAGGATGCCCTCTGTTGAAAATAGGTAAAAACATTTATAGTACCTGTCTTTGATTTTGTTTGTGTTGTCAAAGTAATTTCAGGGGAAACCTGTGGGGGTGGGAGGCGGGGGGTGCCTTTGGTGTTATGTTGAACTAACTTAGCTGCTTTCTTTGAGAGTATAAATTCCAGAGAGAGTTAGTCCCCTGGCCATGTGACACAACATAGTGACTTACAGACTTTTGGCCAGAAAGTTAAACACCAGACAAAGAATCCAAGTGACTATAATTATACTGCTGCAGCTAGAACAAACAAGAAATACTAAAAAGTAGGAAATCTGTGGTTACTATTACCCAACACTGAACTTTATCATTCTATTTTCACTGCTTCCTGTAAATGAGTAGAAGTCAGTCATGGAGAGCATTTATACATGTGCTCGGAGTGGGGGGCTTTAATTAAAGTGGCTGGAGAGCCACTCTAATCAAATGCCTGGAGCGTCATGTGTATCAGTGTCCTCACGCTGAAAAATGGCAGTGGGGGGGGTGCTTTAACTAAAGCTCGTTGAATGAGCTTCAGTTAAAGCACCCTTGCCACCATTTTTCAGTGTGGGGAGGCTGATACACATGACATTGGATTCTGCTGGAGCTCGGTAATTACCATGCTCCAGCAGACTTGATTAATCAGTCTGATGTGCTGTAATTATAGCGCGTTGGAGCAGCTTTGATGCACATGTAGTGGTGCCCAGAGAGCTTCATAACATTTCAGGTATGAATGATGTCCAGTGGCACACTTTCCAGTTGCGTGTTATTACAACTGGTAGCCATGCGAGATCTCTGCTGTATATATTGTGAGTATCAGGACAGGGTATAAGCATGTCCTTGGGATCCAGGCTTTAATTTGGAAAAGCCGTAAGCTTATTGGCACATGTTACACAGTGAGTAGTAGATGCTCAACTGCTACTGTGGGGCACAAGACCTGGACTGAGCAGGAAAAGAACATAGGATGGGGTGTAAGGGTACATTTTGGTTCCTTAGCTTTACATCAGACAATTGGCAATTAGCCTGTGGGAAAACTAGGGGCAGATAGAAGCTAAGAGTTCTTTTCATCACATTTGTTGCTGTTATATGTGTGTACTGGAAGCAACCAGAACAGGCCTTCCATGTAATAAAACTCTCATTGGGTATATATTGCATTTTGTACATTGGCTAGCCACACAGACTATGTGATATAAGTGCAACTAAACTAGAGTTAAAAGTGGAGATCTTTTTACCATTTCAGAAGGGCAGACAGGATAAATAGAAAGTGTCTTTCAGTCCATATGTAGAGAGAGGTGAGTTAGGTTGGAGTGGTATGTCTTTCTCTGCATTATTACTGATGAGTGTCTCAGGTAGATTAGTCTTTCAGGTCTATGAAGTTGTACCTCTTTTCTTGGTGCTCTGTGTTTAGAGACTGAAAACACATATTAAGTGAAGTAGCATAAGGCTTACTTTCTCCACAATACTTTGCAATGGACAGGCACTTCAGGAGAAGTCTACGGGGAATAAATAGGCTAGATGAAACCAAATTTGAATGCTGTCTTCTGGAATAGGGGCATGCTTTTTATCACTGCTGCTTCCTGCAGGCCTTCACTTCAAAATGCTTGGGCAGATCAGTTCTCAGATTTCCAGCTACTAGTTTTGCTAACAGAAGGGCAATGTCCAAGAAGTTTGAGGGGTCTATATTTGTTAGCCCTTGTGACCACTAATATACCCCAGAAATGGATTCATTTCCATTACAGAAATATATTTTATTACAATAGTCCTGGAGATAAAGCTTCTAAGCTTCTAAAACAGTGGGGTTACACCAATGACTGAGACCATAATTGTGCCCAGTGTAGCTTTCTGTAGAAAACAAGGGTTGGTGAGTACCATTGCATCAGCTGCTATAGTGATGGAAGAGGTAAGTTTTCTTGACTTTTTTAGAATTCTCATTTTTGTCCTCTGGCTCTGTATACTGGAGGATTTTTTTAGACGTGGATGGTTTTGCAACCTTTTTATGAAACCAGGCCATACAATATTTTTGTGGATATATTGTGCCTTTGGACTGTTAGGGAAAATCCAAAAAGGAGGTGTACAAAGTTACTGCTAATTGCATACCTAAGTGGCCTCCAGAGACTCTGACATGAACAGGGGAATGTATAGTTCTCAAGGGCATCCTAATAAAGGGAAAGCCATACAAATTAATTAGCAAGAAATTTACTGATTGTTGGCTGCTTTTTTCCCCCGACCCCTCCTCTTTGCAGCACAATGGCTGACAGCAAAACAAAGTCCGCTAAATCTGCAAATAAGACTCCTCCAAAGTCTCCAGCAGATCCAGCAAAGGAGAAGGCAGCTAAACGGCTATCCTGCGAGTCCAACAGTTCCCTTGAGGGGGCCGTGGCAGGAGAGCTCAGTGCCCTTGAAGAGGCTTTTAGAAAATTTGCCATCCATGGAGATACCAGAGCCACAGGAAAAGAAATGCATGGGAAGAACTGGTCCAAGTTATGTAAGGACTGTCATGTGATAGATGGGAAGAATGTGACGATCACAGATGTTGACATTGTCTTCAGTAAAATCAAGTAAGTTCTTTTTCCCTCTGCTCCATTCCTTGTCCCTAATGAGCTTTTTTTTCCTCTCCAAAAAGCTGCTACTGATATGACTAGCATCTGCAAGCAATAGCAGGTATTATATACGTGTTCTTCTGATACACTGGATCTTTCCTAGGTGCTCTAAGATGCACTTTCTGTTGCTTTGAACATGAACCATCTAACTTCTGAGAAGTTGGCTTTTAACTGGACCATCTGTTCCATTTGTTAAGCTATGGAGGTGGTGCTGTGTGAGCAGAGAAGAGGCACATTTATCAAAACAGTCCACAAGCATTCAATTTTTTTTGTCTTGCCTGAATGATACAAGTAGAAGAAGCCAAAGCATTGGAGCTGATGAGGTATATAAGCCATATACAGCATTTTACTCTTTCTTGGAAGACCAGGAAGCAGATTCACCAAATCAGGCAGTTTAAAATAACAGCCATGTGCTCCAGTCACATACTGTTTCCTACTCTGAAGGTGGGTTTATTAAGCAGCAGAACTGCAACAGTGCAGAGTAAGATGGACCTTTCCAGCTTTTCAAAAGTGGGAAGACATAACCTTTTCTGGCTAATGGGAGAGGTGCAGGGGCAGATCCAGGAGTACAGTGGTGCAGTCACACCCACTTTCAGACCACGCTGTGAGAGCAGCAACCGGGGACTTTTTTTTGAAATCCCCAATTCAGAAGAATTCCTCCCTTCCCACTGCCTGCTCTCAGCACCCCCTCCTTCCCCATCAATGCTCAGCAACTCAGATGTTCTGCTGTTGGTATTTCATTGTCGAGGTCTCCCAGTGTGGTTCTATCATTTAATATAGCTATCTGCTTTTTCAACGAGGCTTCTTACTGTGATTCCAGAGGCATGAATTAAAGATGCTCTCCAGACTTTTGCCAAAGACCATTCCCCTGCGACACAGCTGTACACAGGCACTTGATCATTTGAGCTGCAGAGTCAAAGGTTACCTGCTATAATGCTATAGCATTATAGCCCTTGTGTATTCTGGGCTACTGAAACTGTCATGCCTTGACCATGCTAGTCTGATGAACTGCTAGACTCAGGAGGACCTCTGGCTGTTTTTGAACTCCTTTTCCAAGAGTTGTATTTCCAGCTTACTTCTGGATTTTGATTTCTTTTAAAGAGGTCAGTATAGTAGAAGCTGTCTTCACTAGGATGGCTCATGTATATAACATGTCTGTGTATATATGCTAAAACATGCATCAAAATGAATATGCTACAAGATGTATTATTTATTTTATATATAATATAACACAACTTGTAGCATATTCATTTTGATGCATGTCTTAGCAGGATCCATTCAGCCCTCAGAAGTGCTGAACACAGTGCACAGATAACTTTTTAGTTAACTTAGTTAACTTTAATAAGAGACCTTTTTTGTTTTATGTAGACATTTAACAGGCCAGCTGCTGGAGTAGGGGTGCTCAACCCCTGGCCTGCAGTCCAGATCTGGACTGCTGAGCCATGCTGTCCAGTCCCTGGGGAGCCTGAAAATGTGATGGTGGGGGAGCTGTGGCAGCAACTGCTGCCTTTCTGTTGCCAAATTTTGGGACCCGTGGGGAGCACCATGGGCCAGATAGCATGCTAAGTCAGCAGGCAGAGGTGGTCTGGGGCCCTTTCTGGGTACAGTCTGGCTAGGGGTTGTGTGGGGCCTGATCCTGCAGTGTTGGGCCAAGCAGAGGCAGCCAGGGACTGGGGCCCTGATCCTGTGGTGCAGGGCCAGGGGAAGTGGCACAAGGCCCTGATTTGGCACTGCGATACCCAATTTGCCAGTGTGGGGCTGAGGGAGGCAGGGCTAAAGGAGATGGGACCCTGATCTGGCCATGTGGGGCCAAGGCAGGTGGCATGTGGCCCTGATCTGGCAGTCCAGGACCCTGATTTGGGGGTACAGAGTTAAGGGTGATGGTGCTCAGGATCAGTCTGGCATCAGGCTGAGTGAAGGCAGAGCAGGGCCTGATCCTGGCCCATGGATACCACCCCTCCCACCCCTACTCTGCTACTGGTCTAGCTTGTTGCACCAAAATATTGAGCATTGGCATTATGTTCCCTAGGCTGTTCTCAGGGACACTTCTATACACAATGGGTGTCCTGGATATGTTAATCCATGCCATGCCAAAACTATTGCTACTTTTCTTTGGCTTTACATCCGACCAAAAAAATCAAGGCCCAGATTCTCTGACTTAATAATACTGAGTAGTTCATAACTTCTGTTGAAGAGTCTCTTTTTTGTCTACCTTAAGATTATTTTCAGAGCACAGTGAAAGATTTTGGTGGTTGAATCTTTCCCTCAGTTTTTCTTTTCCCCATGGAAACCTGGATTTGTGATTTGCCTCATTTTTGCAAAATTGTCTACTTTACTTGAAAAACTTCATCTTTTACCAAGCTTACAACTAAGGCCTCTTGCGGGGTGGAAAAAAAATTCCATGGCTGGAATGGGAGCTGTATCTTGGGTGATCCACCTGAATTGTTCAGCAAGAGGAGAGACAGTTGTGCATTGTGGGAAATAAAAGTCCAGACAGGGAGTCAGGCCCATAAGAAAAACAATGGAGTCATGAGACACCCAAGCTACAGGTCTTGTGAAATATTGCAGAGGCATTTCCAAATCCATTCTTCAAATCAATTCTTTTTTTTTCTAACCAACTCTACTTGTAGGGCATGTTAATGGAATATGTTGTGGAATCCCGTGAATATTTAGAATCACTCTTCAAAATAATTAAACAATAACTTTCTCACCCATGCATATATATACAGATATATCTATCTCTCTATCTCTATCTATCTATATATATATATGTCTCTATATACATATAGATAGATATATATATGGGTCCCTCTCCAGATATATGAATGGTAGAGTTAATTCAGTTGTCCTTCTCTGTTACTGGAAAAGTTTTGCACAAGGCTAGTGCCTTAGAACTGATAGATCAGACTGGGTCTTACCTTGGGTGATGAATACATGGTAGGATCTGGTAATCTTTTTCAGCGTGGACAGTATTTGGTTGAATATTGAGGGATTGAATTAAGCTTCATTTTATTACTAACCATGGATTATGAAGCCATGTGTTAACTTTGCCTCTGTATTCCTATTAACATAATTATTCTGAAATGCTGTTAGTCTCTGTGTGGAAGCATAAATTCAGATTGGATTGTTGTTACTCCACTAGTTTTGTGTGAGAGGATACTGTACAGCAGTGGTGCTCAATTTTTTTTTTCCTGTGGGCCAGATGAGTGGCATGGAGCCTGTCTGTGAGGCTGGATTGGGCCCTGGAGCCCAGCACCTGCCCCCTTCCACATGTTGCTTGCTGGGTTTGGGTCCTGGAGGCTTCCTGTCCAGTACCACCTCTGTCTGCTGGGTTTGGATCCCAGGGGCATGGCACTGCTCCCTCCCACCCCCCCCCCCCATGTGCCAGGATTGGGTCCCAGGGGCCAGTGCCATCCTTTCCTGCTCCCTGCATGCTGGTATTGGATCCTGGGGGCCTGGCATTACCCCCTGGATGCTGGTATTGGATCCTGGGGGCCTGGCATTACCCCTGCACACCAGGATTGGATCCTAGGGGCCTGGTACTCTCCCTTCCCAACTCCAGACCAGAATTGGCTCCTAGAACCTGGCACTGCCCCTACCCGGCTCTGTGTCCTAGTGTGCAGAGCTTGGGACTCCCCATGGGTCCAGAATTTTGGCAGCAGGGGAGTGGTGCCACCATTTTCCCACTACCAAATTTCCAGACCTGTGGGTAGTCCCATAGACCAGATGACATAGCAGTGTGGTGCAAATTTGGCCTGTGGGCTGGAGATTGAGCACCCCTGCTATACAGAATACAAGATGTATAAGGCATACATTTGAGATCAAAAAGAGGGAGAGGATGGGCTAGTGCAAAGAACTCACAAAAGTAGAGATGATGCACAAAGGCACTATGTGTATGTGCTACCAAGGACTGTGGTGAGCTGGGTTCTCTTTTATTTATGGTGATGTGGTTTTTTTGACAATTTTCTACTCATTTTTTACACGCTTAACATTCAGAGATCACCAAGTTTGATGGATTTTAGTTTGACTGACTGCATCTACAGTTGCATTAAAATGCATCTCTTTTGTTTGCTCATTATACTGATTTTTAACAGCTTTCAATCATTTGATTGGAGAATATGATCAATTAAAAGGCAACCTATTAAACACTAGAAATAGTTTAAGATGGGGGTTTTCAACATTTCTGGATCAGTGTACCCCCCGGTGGCTAGACGCGGAGGGGGGGAGGGGTGGTGCATAGTCGAATGCGGAGTGGCGGGAGCCGCCACGTGCAAGCTTCTGGCTGGGCGGTGCCTACATGGGATGTTGCATGGCAGTACTCCGTCCCCGCCCGTGCGTACCCCCTAGGTCCTTGTCAAGTACCCCGGGGGTATGTGTACCTCCAGTTGACAACCCCTGGTTTAAGAGAACATCCTGGGAACAATTCAGAGGGTATTTGCATAGACAAATACTTATGCATATGGCATGCATTTATAGAAATCACCATTACAAATAGGAAAAAGAATTGAATTCATAGCAAATAATTGGACCAGGTCTAGGTATGTGGGTTATATTTAACTAACCTGAAACATGAGAGAGGAATGGATTTCTGAATTGCTTTTCCTGTACTACAAAAAGTATATAAAGACGCAGTTCTCAATACGTGCAACACTATTCAAATATTGTGCTGGACAACTGCATTTTTTCTCATCTCCAAAAACAAATGACATTATTAAAACTGAACTAATATAATAAAATGTGCTTTTGAAAATCCAGTAGACCAAAACTGGAAGTGCATCTTTGTGGTAAGCAGCTCTCATTGCATTAGCTGTTTTCATAGGAAGAGAGCTGCTAGGTGGAAAGGCTCATTGTCTCTCTGAAACAACTAGCAATGCTTGTAGATTGTTACTTACAAAGTGAATTGATTCAATTTAGCATGGAAGCTAGTAGATTGGGAGTAAGGACCTTCTTTTTTGCATGTGTGGGTTGAACAAACTGTTGGAGATGGTGTGATGAAGGAAGCTGCAATGGTTTGGACCCATCATGAGAAGGCTGGATGCCCTTGCCAACACCATAATGCAGGGCACAATGGAGAGAAAGAGAGGTAGACCCAAGAAGAGCTGGGGAACCAATATTAAGGACTGGATAGGGCTTCAACTGATAGAGAGCGCAAATTTAGCCAAAGACAGGGCAGAGTGGAGGAGGGTTGTTGCAGCATTTAAGGTGTCCCAGTGGCCTTGGGACTGACTTGACATGTGGGTTGAATGTTGGCAGTCCGTGTGTGTAATTGTGAGAGACATCTGGTTTCAAACCTGGCTTTGCGTTTCATATCTTTATTGTGAGTTTTAGCACTATTGCTTTACTGAAATCTATGAAACTAGTCCTATCACTTAATGTGCCAAGCAAGAAAGCACAAAAATCCGACAAATGTGGGCAATATGACAGATCAGCAAAAAATTTCAGCTAAAAGGTGGGAAACCTGTAATTTTCTTTTTGAAAGCATAATTTAATGCAAAAGAAGGAGCAGTCACAATAATGCACTGTTCAAGATGTTGGACACTGAATTTTCGTAGCAGAAATGCAAAAAAAAAATAAAGATGCTTTTCACATGTATAACCATGCCCCTACTGGTAGGCTAGGCTACTGCTAAAACACTGGGTTTGTTCCAACAACTGCTCCTTTTTCCCAGTGCACCTTCTGTGCTTTATGTAGTTATGTTTTTATAGCATGTAAGAGTGGTACTGTAGTATATTTTAAATTAGCTCTAGTGGGCATTAGGTAAATGTTGGAATGCAGGTTTCCTTAGGCATTTTTCAGCATCTGGGAAAATTGCCTTCATTTCTACAGGGTTTGGGGTTTTTTGCCCCCTGCTTTGACTTGTTACACAAGAAACATTGTTTTGTCCTGACAGCTGATTTATAAAACCTGTTGGCCTGCGCCACTACACTTGCAGGGACAATGAGATTAAGCTTAGTTAATATTATGGCCTTAGAGGAAGTAGGCTAATAGCTAGTTAGACACGGGAGGAAAAAATAGCGTTTGCTATGGAAAACAAAATGTGGGTGGATTTTCTGTGTTAATCTAGCAAGACGTTAAGCCACTGACAAATCAGGTCTAGGAATATTAGGGTTTTTTTTCCATACTATAGAAAGCAAAATATACAAGAAGAATAGATGCGACTGACCTCTGACCAGCATTCCGACACGTTGCTTTGGGAACATAAATTTCTTTGTTTATTGGGGTCAGCAACTGCTCTGGAGAATTTGATACAGTAGATGTTCCATGCACATGCTCCACTTGTTGGATGTAGTTAATGTGGTAATAATAATACCCCTGATATAAATACCTTTGCTCTTATTTTAGAAGTGCAAACATTAAATGCCACAATAAATGATTTGACCACTGCCATAAAACTGCTAATTCCATGACATTACTTGATAGAAAAATCAAAATATTTCTGTTTATACTGGCACGTTACTATGGTTGCAGGCAGGCTTGTGTGACGTCATGCCTTGGATCCCTTGTGAGCATTTATTTAGGTAGTTGTCTCCATGGTAACATTTGTTTGTTTTGATGTTACTATGTGTTAAATTTTAAACAAATTTTTGTGGTTCTATACTGGATTGTTATCGAAGACTACTGTTAACCTAGAGAAACTTTGTAAATATATCTTGCTGTCCCCCTACAACCCTCCAAAAATATATTTGGGAAAAGATCAATTGAAACTTTAATTGTCCTCTCAGATTCCAGTAATAGTTTCTTATGTTGCCTTGACAAGTTTCCTCGTTACTGAGGAAGTCATGTGTTCCAAGGAGCCAGAAAAGTCTCCTCCATACTTTTAAGTAAAATCATTTTGGTTCCCATGGAGAGCCCTCACAATACACTGCATTGTGTCCTGACTTCTGAACAGGACCCACCCATGTTCTAACATCAGTGCAACTTGCAAGTAGCTGTTTAGCCTAGTTCCCACAGTCTAGATCACATAGGTCTTTCAAATAGTACTTCTACCTGAGGCCAGCCGGGTCTTATTTCAGCAGTAGCTAGCTGCTGTGGTAAGACCATGGAAGAACTAAACCATATGTAATTCTGAATAGCTGCTTTGTCCAAACTCTTGGCAAGGTTGAATGTGTGCTTTTCCCACTTGACATACAGAATACAACTGAAGTTGTCGTTTATATGCACTGAATTATATTGTTGCATGTTGCTTACTTCAAACACTTGTAAGGAGTAGTATTTTGACACCTGGGCTCATTCAACACAAATATCTACCCAAGAAGTTGGAGTGTGTTCTGCTTAATGTTTTCTAATGTCTGTTGTGCTTCTTATGAATATGCTGTGCAATGCAGGAAGACTTCCAAATTGGTTTCCATAGGTTAATGAAACATGTTATAGTAAAGTATAATTGAAAGCTATCTTATTTCATAGCAGAGCAATTCGTTTCATGGCAATGCAGTGCCTTAAAGTGTACAATCCTAGTGTACTGTTTAATTACACTTGTGTACTGTGAGATGACTGTGTAAAGATATTAGTACTGCCTGGATTTAGAATGTTGCATGGAGAATGATCTGCATTAATTAATGGTCAGAGCTGAAAAAGCAGGTAAACTGGAGCAGAAAATGATTAAAAATAGTTTTAAAAGCTATTTTCTCTCACACATCATATAATTGTATCATGAGTTTAAATTAGTGGTGACCAATCTGTGCCTCTCAGCCAGTACTTAAAATGTTGCTCACTATTGCAAGAAATTTTTGCCTTGTATACATGCATGTTTTTTTCAGGTTGATAATGACAGCAAGTGTAATGATGCCTGTGTCATGTGACTTACTGACCATAACCAAGAGGGCACGGGCAACAGTAGGGGTCACCTGATTTTAAATTAAGATACTGACTGGGTGATCCAGTGCATTGTCTTAGCTAGGAAACCAAAGACTTAATTTAAGGTAGCCACAATGTATGTGTACCAGTGAATATTAATGATGATTTTTTTCTTTAAAAGAAAAGTCTGAACCACCTTGGTAGAAAAGAGCCATTATGGGAAGGAAGATGCATAGATACATATACAGTCTCACTTGTATACATATAAAATTTGCAGGTCAGTACTGTTTGACAGTTACGATGTTATGAATAATGTTCTGTGTAGCTGTGTTACGCACAAATATTAAATATCTGGTATGCTTGTGTTTGTCCTTAAGCTTCCCAGCCTTTTTTGGTTGTCTAATGAGAGGAAACAAAGTTGTTGGACAGTATGTACTATCTGATACGTTTTGTTTCCTGATGCAGCTCTGGGTCATAAGTCTATTTTTTGATTGGGGATGTGGCAGGGACTCTCGCATGTGATCCTGTATCGTGTACTTTCCACCATGTCAGATCTACTTTTTTTGCATAGTTTTGCTAATCACAGGTATTTTGCCCGCTTGTTCAGCTAAATCAGATGGCCTTTAACTGTAAAAATTAAACCTGCTTTACCAGTAAGTATTTTCTAGTTAAAAGAATAGGATTGTGATTTGAGTTCTTCCCTTCTTCATGGAAGAAAATTCAAAGCAAGCTAGAGTGCTGGCTTAACTATAAAGAGCACATTGGGGATTACCCTACTTGTAGAGAGTTCAACAGAACAAACCCTAGCTGAATAATCCGTCTCTAGGATTCTAATGTTTTCTTTTTCCTTCATTGCCTTTTGGTCAAAAGTGTTGGCTGTTTTATTGCTAAGTATAGGTAGAAGCTTTGCATCTAGAAAAGAAACATTACCAAATCATTCCTGAATTCTAATTAAAGTCTTGATAAAAGTGTTTGTTGCTAAAATCCACTCTCCATACTCATGATGGAAGACCTCAGTGACCTGACTATAAGTGGTAGAGACTTGTTGGTGGACGTTAATTTCTTTCATTTAAATCCAAGCTACGTAACCCAGAAATCCTTTATGGAACAGACTATGCTGGATAAATGAAGTTGTAATACAGTAATTGTTGTGTGATAGCCAAAACTTTAAAAATATCTTGGTATATGTTTCTTCTCGTTCTTGAAAAATGCGTGGGAGAAGCTAAGCAATATCACTAAATCATATGAGGAAATTTATTGAAGGGGTGTGTTAGTGTCTGGGAAAAGGGGAAAAAGAGAGAGACATGGCTTTATACAAGAAAATAAGTACACCAAACAGCGTGTTTGCAGAAGTTGCTTTTTTTGCCATTTAAAGCACTTATTGCCATGACTTAACAGAAGTGCACAGTTTTAGAGCATTTTCAAAATGGGTACAGTGCTTTAAATTAACTCTTGTTAAATGAAGTATTAAATTTGAAATGCTGTATTTTACAGCACTTCAGCAACCTACAGCGTTTTAAATAACTTCTGTATGCTGGTCAAGTTTCTGACCAATGGAGAAGTCCCAAGAGGCTGCAGAGCGCCCCTTAGAGCCTAGCCTGGAAAGTGCAGGGCAGCTCAGAGCCCCTTCCCAACTTTGCACTTCTGTCATAGTTAAGACCACTGTAACTTTATACTGCTATAAAAAGTGGTCTTAATTACAGCACTGTAAAACGTGCATGGAGCACTTCTGTACATACTCATAGTTATTCTGTCTGGATGAAACAACTATTTTAGAATGCTTGTGTGGAATTTACTTATTTTACATTTGGACAGATAATTGCTAAAATAATTAAAAGAGGGGGTGGAGTGGATATGTTGTTGTGCTAGAGGCAAAATGTACGTAACTTGATATGATCTGTGTATTCCCTTCGGAACTTCATTAACGTCAGTCCCCAGGCATTCTACCCTGACACAGAGGTACTTCTCTGGTGCTGTTCCTGTCATCCAGAGCTGCTACGCTATAGGGTCAGAGCAAGTGGCATAGCTAAGCTGAGAGGGAAAACTCTACTGTACCTCGGTTTCCAAATGATTTCCGAGCCCTTCTTTAGAATTTGATAGCAATAATTAGGTCAGAGGAACTAGGTGAAAACCAAGCTTGAGTAATTGTTGAGACTTCTGTATTACGCTGCCGTCCCCATCCCATTTCCGCTTTTGTCATCAATGAATGTGAAACACTTGTGGAGGCGGGTTGGCAAAACATTTCTAGCTGTATATAAGTTTCTTTTAATCATGCTACTGGATCCCTCAATTTGTAGTTGTTTGGGGTCTTGGGATGCCTCAGAGCTGGAATTCATGGGTAGGATTACAGTGTAGGGATGGAAAAGGTCATTTGTAAATGCTAAGTGTGCAGCACATGATCTGGCCTATGGAGTTGCATATTACATGATCTTATGCTAGTGCTGTGTTGGATCCAGGCCAAATGAATACTGTGTGACTTTATTAATATCAATTTGTTACTGGAAGCAATGCCATCAAGAAGATGCCTACTTTACATATTTTGGTCATGCTCTAGCTTGGCTGCTAATTGGTAAGAAGTTTTGGGTGCTATATATAGTGTTATGGGCTTGCCATGTTGAAGCACTCAAGTTAAAGTTACTTGAAAGTATTCTTCTAGAAATCGTTGCATGGACTATAATAGAAATGGGTAGTTCTTTGAATTTTTGAGTAACTTTGCACAAAAATGTCTTGGAAGTTGAAGAAGCTTGTTTAAGACCAGTTTTTTTTCAGGGTAAGCTAAGGTTTTAACTACAGTCAAATGCAATTTATTTAAGAAAAAAAGGCCAGATCCTTTTTTTTCTTTATGGGGCCCTGATGGAATTGGGGGAGGGGAGAAAGGAAATTTTAGAAGTTTACCAAAAAGATAAAATATTTCCACTTTATGACCCATTCTGTTCTATACCCCTCCAGCGGGATTTCTAGGCGCTAAGAATTATTATAAATACATAACTTAGTAATAATCATATTATCTTTACTTGCTTTTATGTAGTGATGTTTGGTGTTGAAGGCTCCCATAACATTGCCATGTATATTTAAGTCTCCATGGTAACTCTCTCTAGGGTGAAATACAGCAGCTGTTTTAGCTCTTTTTAAACAATAGGCTAGGGCAACACAGAGGAAGTTATAGATTTTAGACTTAATGAGAAATGTAATTAGGCCAAACATAATTACCAGAGCTGGAGCATAGCCAGTATACCTGGATATCATCCATACTCGGATTGGAAAGAATACTTTGGGGGGTTTTAATGAAAGCACAGTCCAGAACTCAGCACTTTGAGCAACACAGATTACAGTGCTTTTGTGGAGTAAATTCACCTGCTGCATAACCAGCAGTTCTGGGAGCTCTCCCATCCAAGTTTTAATGTAGTTAGTGTTAGTTAGCATGTTAGAGATGACCTAAAAACTCAAAGTTGAATAGTAATGCTGCTGACCCACTACCTTTTGTCTAATTGTAACATCAGCCCCCACTGTTCTGTTAGTCTCATTCTTTAATTGTTGAAAGGACATCCATAGGTACCCAAAGACAGAAGGGACCCATATAATTCTAACTGAACCTTTATATATCTTAGGCCAGAGCACTTTACCTGAAATTTGTGCTACCTCACTTCAAGGATACTCTTACTCTTTCTCAGATACTGTAAGTGCTGGGGAATCCCGTGCATCCCTAGAAAACTTATTCCAAAAGATAGCTTCACTGTGAAAAATGTCACCCCTTACTTCATGCCTTTATGTGTAATATGACTAGTTCAGTGCTTTAACTCATAGTAACTACCCCACTTTTTTCTGTTTCAAGGTAGGAAGTAAAAACCCTAAGACCTACAGCTTTCAAAGAAGAGGCAGGTACAAATGTACTTAGTCAACAAGAGTCTTAAAATGATGACTAGGATCTTCTCTCTTAAATTTATCTTACCTTGCCCCATTAACAGAGCATTCATAAGAATGCCAACTCAGGAAGAAAAAACTAGTGTGTGGCATCATTATAGTGAAGTTCAAGCCACTGAAGGAAGGAAGTTGGTAAATGTAAATATTGTGGGTAGGAGTATGCTAACAACACAACAGGAATGAAGAAACATTTAATAACATGTAGAAACTGTCCTGCAAGAGTACAAGCCATATATAGAAAGCTAATACAACAGTGTTAGAACAACATCATCTGAGAAAAGTCTACTTCAGGAATCCTATGTAAATAAACAAATTAATATGTTAAACAACACGCAGTATAAACTAGCATCTATAGTGTTTTAAAACATTATAATTTTAAAAGTTATTAAATAAATAAATAATAGTCCAGAGTTGCATTATTTAAAATATGTGTGTCCTGCTTTTCTGCTTGCACTAAGCACCCAAACTGGCTTAGGCTTAACAATTAAAAAACCCAAACCCATAATAGATAAATAATTAACTATTTCAAACCAGCAGAGTAAACTTAGTCCTCTGGCCGATGGCAGAGGTCAGACTATACCTTCCTTTGGCTCTGCCATCCAAGGGCAACTGAGCAGGAAGTTTAGTAGCAGAATGCTCTTTCTGGCAGGGAGGGGGAAGCAAACTCCCTGCTGCTTCTCCTTCTCTTTCTGATGGATGAGGCCAGACTAGAATAGACTAAAATAAAAATCTTTTCCCCCTTTTTGTTGCAGGAACTTGGTAGTTCAAGTTCAATAGCAGATTTGCAAAAAATGGAAAATTAAAACATTGAGCTGCTAGGTTTGGGGGAAGAAAAAGCAGGATCCTCACTTTTATTGTCATCAGATATGTGATCCACCATGAGTAGCTGTTCAAGACAGTCAAGCTTTTTATCAAGGTTTGTGGACAAAATGTCAAAAGAAGATCAGACATTAGCTCGAGCTATGCTTGCAAGTGGTACACCTCTTTCCATAACTGAAAATCAATACTGGAAGGAACATTACAAACTATCACCATCACTTATCACATTCTCTTAGGAAGAGAGTATGACAGAGTTCAAACCATGGTTATTTAAAGGACTGGTCAAGCAGGATCGCTGACTCTGATGTCAGATGGATGGACTGATATACAAGGAAATCCTTAATTGAACACTGTTGGCAACACCTGAACCAATATTCCTGAAAGCAATTCCTATCAAATCTAGTCATACAGGTGAATACATAGCCAAATTACTGAGTGAAGAGATTGAAAGTGCAAGTTCCTCCAGGGTACAAGCCCTTGTAACTTATAATGTGAGTAACATGAAAGCTGCATGGCAAATATTAAAGGCATTTAATACTATTGGCTGTCTTGCTCATGGGTTGAATCTTCTGGCAAAGGACATAGTAAGTGTGAATACAATGAAGACAATATTGGCAAACTGCAAAGCGACTGTGAAGGTATTCCACAATCATCATGTTGCCAATCAGACTTTGAAAAAATTACAGAAAGAGAAGCAGGAGAAGGAAAGTGCACTTTTATTGCCAGGAGAAACTAGATGGGGCTCGGCTACAAAGTGTTTACATAGTTTGCTGTGCACAAAGAACTGTTTGCAGTGTGCTTCAGTAGATGATCCAGTATCCCAGATTATTCCCGTGAACATTCGGAAACAGATTCTTGACAACAATGTGTTTTGGGTTTGAGTTCAAGGAGCATTCAATTTGCCACTACCAGCTGGAGTGGCTATCTAGAAACTTGAAGGAGATGCACCAAGCCGCTCAAATATTCCAGACATATTCAGATAACTGAATGAAAATCTATTTGTGTTTTTGCCGCCTTCACCTTTATCTAAAAAAGTAGTAGTAATAAACCAAATGTTTACTAAGAGATCTGAGTTTTGCTCTCATCCAGTCCACCTGGCAGCAAACCTTTTGGATCCCAACACACAGGACAACATTTGTCAGAAGATGAATTATCTACTGCCCTTGATACAATTATGGAAACTTAAAATGTCCCCAACATCAACAAAATAGCCATGATGACTGACATTACCAAGTACCATGCAAAAGAAAAACTTTGGAACAAAGACATCATTTGGCAGGCAGAAGAGAATAAGTGTCCTCTCACATGGTGGAAGGGATACTGTAACACCCGACTGTTGTCCAGGATTGCTCTAATGATCCTAAGCTTTCCACCAACAGCAGCATCTTGTGAATGGAACTGGAAGGCTTTCAGCTCAATCAAGTCA
Source organism: Alligator mississippiensis (assembly GCF_030867095.1). Classification (NCBI taxonomy): domain Eukaryota; kingdom Metazoa; phylum Chordata; order Crocodylia; family Alligatoridae; genus Alligator; species Alligator mississippiensis. The sequence continues at coordinate 80,122,157 of NC_081828.1, read as the reverse complement.
AAAAAGAGGAGTAGACTTAACAAATGAACACACTGCTAAACTTTGTTTATTTTTCTCCAAATCTCTTGCTTCTGGAGAATCAGTCAGAAGCACAATTAGAGAAGAAGATGCAGTGTGATGATAAGTTGCCCTTGCCTGTAGGCTCATTGGTAAAACCATCCTTTGGCGAAAGAGAATGTGGTTCAAGTAGTCCTGAATCAGATTTGCCTCAGTCTGATTCTGAAATGGTAGTGCAAGTGACTCTACGGATAGTGACAGTGAAACTGGAGGTACCGCAATGACCTCAGTGGAAGAGAGTTAAACTCTGTTGAAGTAGATGAGTGGACAACCATGGCATATTATGCACAGTTCTTTGGGTTGCTAAAATTAGTGTGTCAACAGTTTTCAGTGCCTTTGGGTTTTTTTCTTAAATTTAAGCAAACAATGTAAGGGAAGTACATGTTGTTGTATATTGTCTTTACATTTTTACAAGTATTCCAATAAAAATAATTTCTTTCCACATAAAGCTTTGAATTTGTTTGAATATAACATTTAAACCACATTAAGTGTGCTGTATTTAATTTTTTTCCTGATCAGATATTTCACTTCAAATACTTGTGGCTATTGGGGCATAAAATTAACCCATGGGTACTTTTTTTTAGTTTTGTTTACTAAATACAAGTTAAATAAACATGCTAAATCAGATCATGCTCTATTTAGGGCATTGGAAAAGTTTTTCAGAAAACCCACATCTCTACCTGTTAATGCTCTGGCCTAAATCTCTACCCACTCTCATGCTGCCTTTAGAAAGGGACATCATCTCCAAATGCCCATAGAATAACATGGACAAGAGTACTGTTGCTTCTCCCATCTGCTGCAGTCCTTTGCAGGAGCAACTCTAAGGGCTGTGACGAATCTGTGTCCTTGTATAGCATCTGATGAAGTAGGCCATTGCCTATGAAAACTTATGCCTCTGTAACAGTTAGTCTCTAAGGGAGTGGTTCTCAGCCTTTTCAGTCAGGGCACCCCTCCACAACTTTTTCGAGCGTGGAGGCATCCCCAATTGAGAACCACTGCTGGTACTCAGTTTCAGTGCTTCTCAACTGGGTGAGGCTAGAGTCAGGGAAACTTGTCCCACTTGCCTTCTGTACAGCCAGACTGGGAAGATCTGTGGCATGTGTGTGCACTCCTACATTAGTGCTCTGTGCCAAATCTAGAGCAGACAGGAGAGCTGCCTCATGCTGCAGGACCCCCAGGCTGCACCTCCGTGGCATATCCCAGAAATAGAGGCATGTGGGACAAGTGGAACTATCCCATGCACCTTTGTTTCCAGGAGGAGTATGGGCTGCAACTCAAGCCAGCTTTCTTGCCTGCTCTAGGCTTATCTGAGCCCTAATGGAGGAGGAGTGCATGTGGCACACTTTTGTCTGGCTGCTGCTGCTACAGTGAGAGCAGTGCCTTCACCGCACAATCCCCAAGGGGGTCTCATGGCAACCCTGAGTGCCACAGCGCCCCAGTTGAGAACTGCTGCTCTAAAATGCAACCCTCCCTAGCCTTTTGCCTGACTTAAGACTGACACAACTAACTACCCTTCTCTGCCCTCTCTATACATAGAAAGCCCTTGTTTCTTCCACTCAGTGAACTTGTGAAGGCCCTTTATGAACCTTTCCCACCAGAGTTGAGCCTGAGGCCCTGTTCCTACTCAAGTTCATACCTTACCTGCATAAATGGACTACATCGGCATATAATGTTGTACAGCATTGTAATTAACCTCAGTGAATGACCAATACAAGCTGTACTGGTAATGAGTAAACCTGTGTTTGTTTTGGAGCCCCTGCCAGCTTCCCTTGGAATTATATTCCTTTATGTAATTTCCAAAATTAATTTGCTGTGCTTCCCAAGACTGAGGAAAACAATGTCTTTCTTACCCTACTACTCTCGCCCCCTGCCTTCCAAACCCATGCTGCTATTTATCTGTTATCTTGAGGAGGAAAAGATTGTCTTATGATTTTATTTTTAAATCTTAAAAATGCAAAAGAGAAAGGAGGAAATATATGTGATGCTATCAAAAATATAACTATGTCCCTCAAGATTTAGTCCTTGTCTCTGGATTTCCTCTGTTCAGAGGCTCCTGAAAGTCTCATGAGTCATTGGTTGCTGAATTTTATTTTGAGAGAGGAAAAAATGGTCAGATGAGAGATGAGGTTGTATCTGTAAAGTGGAGTCCTTTAAACCCAGGAGAAAACTGTTATGAGACATGTGGCAGGGGAGCTGTCTCTGAGCTGGTGTTTGGTTTTCCTCTCAATCCTAGTCCTTGCTGTGCATGTTTTAGAAGGTGTTCAGCAGCAGCATAGCAATTTATGCAAGAACAAAAATGGAGAGAAATTGAATAATAGAAAATTAGGGTTAGAAGGGACCTCAAGAGGTCATCTAATCCAATCCCCTGCTGAAAGCAGGACCATCCCAGCTAGCTCGTCCCAGCCAAAGCTTTATCTAGCTGCATCTTAAAAACCTCCCAAGATGGAGATTCCACCACCTCTCTGGGCAACCTGTTCCAGTGCTTTACTACCCTCCCAGTGAGAAAATTCTTCCTAATATCTAACCTAAACTTCCCTTGCTGCAACTTAAGACCATTGTTCCTTGTTCTGTCATCTGCCACCACTGAGGACCGTCTAGCTCCATCCTTTTTGAAACCCTGCTTCAGGTATTTGAAGGCTGCTATTAAGTCCCCTCTCGGTCTCCTCTTTAGACTATATAAGCCCAGTTCCCTCAGCCTTTCCTCAGAAGTCATGTGCCACAGCCCCTTCACATTTGCTGTCCTCTGATAGACTCTCTCCAGTTTGTCTGCATCCTTTCTGTAGTGAAGGGGGTGGGGGCAGGCAAAACTGAATGCAGATATGGTCTGTACTCCAGCTGTGGCCTCACCACTGCAGAATAGAGTGGAATAATCATTCCCTTTGACCTGCTGGCAACACTCCTACCAATGCAGCACAGTATGCCATTAGCCTTCTTGGCAACAAGGGCACACTCTTGGCTCATATTCAGTTTATTGTCTAATGTAGCCCCCAGGTCCCTTTCTGCAGAGTTACTGCCCAGCCCGTCAGCCCTCAGCCTGTACTGGTGCATGGGATTGTTCTGTCCAAAGTACAGGACTTGGCACTTTGTCCTTGTTGAACCTCATGAGACTCCTTTTGGCCCAATCCTCCAATTTGTCTAGGTCACTCTAAATCCTAGCCCTACCCTCCAGTATAACTTTTCTGCCACCTGCTTGCTGAGGGTGCACTCTGTGTCATCTTCCAGGTCATTGATGCAGGCATTGAACAAAACCAGCACCAGGACCGACCCCTGTGGTACTCGATTTGATACTGGCTTCCAACTAGAAATCAAGCTTTTGATTAATACCCTCTGAGCCCAATGCTCCAGCCAGGTTTTCCTTCTACCTTACAGTCCATTCATCCAGCTCATACTTCCTTAGTTTGCTTGTGAGAATGTTGCAGGAGACCGTATCGAAAGCCTTGCTAAAATTAAGGTATACCACATCCACTGGTCTCCCCATATCCAGAGCCAGTGATCTCATCATAGGCAATCAGGTTGGTCAGGCATGACTTGCCCCTGGTGAATCCATGCTGACTGCTCCTAATCACCTTCTCCTCCAATTGCTTAGAAATGGATTCCTTGAGGATCTTGCTCCATGATTTTTCCAGGGACTGAGGGGAGGCTAACTGGTGTGTAGTTCCCTGGATCCTCCTTTTTCCCTTTCTTAAATATGGGCACTATGTTTGGCCTCTTCCAATCATCTGGGACCTTTCCTGATTGTCATGAGTCTTCAAAGATGATGGCCAGCAGCTTTGTAATCACATCAGCCAACTCCCCCAGCACCCTCAGATGCATCCCATCTGGTCCCATGGACTTGTACATGTCCAGCTTTTCTAAATAGTCCCTAACCTCTTTTGCCACTGTTGGCTGCTCACCTCCTCCCCAAACTGTGCTGCCTAGTGCAGTAGTCTGGGAAATGACCTTGCCTGTGAAGACTGAGGCAAAGAAGGCATTGATCACTTCAGCCTTTTCTGCATTTTCTGTCACAAGGTTGCCTCCCCCATTCAGTAAGGGACCCACACTTTCTCAGGAAGAATGATAACACCTCCTCTGTTGCCCCCTCCTGCTTGCTCTTGCTCCAAGTCACCCACATCCCCACTTATCTCAGGGCTTTGGTCTCCTTCTCACATAAAGCTAGTTTAAAGCCCTCTTCACTAGGTTAAGGAGCCTGTAATCAATCTTCCATAGTCATTTATTCCTTTTGTCTTTGCTGAGATGGCCAACAAGGGTGCCAACTAGTGCCAGTGTGTGATGGCTAGTAACTTGGATCTCATAGGCAGCAGCAACTGATGGATAAAGGGTGTGCGTCCCACTGAAGAATTCATTCCATCATCCAGATGCTCTTTCCTCTGTGTTCTAACACCCTACAGCTACAAAGACTCTTTCAGAAATTATGTAAACTACAAGAGGAGTGGTTGTTTTGCACTCAATGGCTGTATCTTTCTTGCATTTTCTGAATCCTATAATCAATGAAGAATCCATTTGGCAAACTATAGCATCCTTAACAAAGTATGTAACAGGACAATGGTTTCTTGTAGCTAAGTAAAAATAAAGATGAAGCTGAGGAGTATTACTGTAACGTGACATTTGTTCATTGTGCTGTTATTGAAAATCAGTGTTCTGGTTGGTTTAGAAAACAGAATGTCTCTGTGCTTAATAAGCAGAGTCAATTTATTTTCATTGGTAGAGCACAACATGACATGAGTAGTGCCAGTTATTCCATCATTTGGTTGATTCAAAGGAACCAGAGAAGTGCTAGTTACTTAGCATTACCCTAGGTAATGAACTGCTTGTGCACACAGTTGCTTGGCCCACAGGCGTGCCAGCCAATATGTAGGCCTCCCTCCAGGCTCTGTTCTTCCCCTACTATCATTTACCAAGAACATACTATTTACTGGGGCAGACCATTGGTCCATCTCATCCTGCCTTCTGCCTCTTGCAGGTGAGGAGAGTGGAGTAGGGCCGGTCCCTCTACCCTTATTAAGCAGAAGACCCAGAGCAGTTGTTCCCTGTAGGAAGCCCCTCTGCTTCCACCAGAAAGTGGAGCTTGACCCTGTCACCTCAAATGATATGCCTGGAAACTCACTCCCAGGAAAACTTAAGCTGGCGTAGACAAACCCAGAGGACCCCATGGAGAAGACACTCAACTCTGCCACCCCTCACACCAGGTGCTGAGGTTGAAGCATTGACCTTGGTTTTCAGTGGGATGGATCTAGTGGCAGAAACCTCCATGAAGCTCCCCATGAGGAAGTCAGCCTTTCTCAAGTTACAAAACAGGCACAACCACTACTGAGGTGCCCAGGTCATCTTCTTCAGACCTTGCCATCAGCATCTCTGACATGACCCTTGATCCTCCCAGAGCTGAAGGGGCAGGGTCTTAGGAATTGTCCCTAGCATTGGCCCACAGCCTAAGGCTTCCTCCTACAGAATCCAACATGTTGGGGAGCTGTGAACTTGTCAAAGAAGGAAGGAACACTGGGTTCCTCCATTTAGGGTACAGCCCCAAGGAAGATCCTGCATACTCTTCTATCTCCTGCCTTGCCATGAACCCTGACTTCCTCTCCTCTGCCTCCAGGATCTGCATTAATCCCTCCACTGGTGTGAGGGGATGTAGCAGACTAGGTGGTGCTCTACTAGGCTTCTGCCCCATTGGGACAAAGGAAGGGGACACACTTGCACTCTTTGGGAGTCAAGAAGAGGTCTCCGCAGAACCCAGGTTCCTGGGAAAGGATGACTTGGCCCTAACTGTGCCCATAGATGAGCTGCTTAAATTCCTGGAGAGCATGCTGTCTTCCAAGATCAAAGTGTAGCTACCTCTGGAGCAGTGGGGTATTGCCCCCAGATCTTCAGTGCAGTGAGAGTGTTAATGGAGGAGGGCAAGGAGACCAAGAAGTGGAGTGCCAGAATTGCCAGTGAGCCCATCATGTTTATATTGCCCTCTACATCTGTGATAGGGGGGCAAACTTGCGTGGCCATGCAACTGGCTCCTCTCCCTGTGAAGGTTACACTGAATCTCTCCCCCTCTCCCCCTATTCCATCCCGAGCCATAAGAACTTTCACCTTTAAGGTCTGCAGCTATAGGATAAGTCTCTGCATGTGCTAGCTGCTTAAACCACCTGGTAGTTGAAGTGGCAGGAACAGGGTCTACTTTAGCCACTTCACAAAGACATCATGGAGGGTAGTGATCCTGATCTACCTGGGCCAGAGATCCTTCAAACTGAGGTGGTGCTGGGCTGTCTGTTACATCTCTGGGTTCAAGCACAGGGGCTTTTCCTGAATTTAGTTAAAATCTAAGCTCTTGTTCACTACCAGAGATGATGCAATTCTATCACCAGGTGGCCAACTGCCTTGTACCCTGAGTCTTCACAGGTGCTTGGTTCTTGGCAGGGACTTCAGATGTCACCCTCAGAATGCAGGACCAGATAAGCAAGGAATGGCATCGGGCTGCTGCGGACATCTTCAAAGAAGTCATCACTCATCACCAGGTTGTCCAGCACCCTATGCCTGCCACCACATTCACTTCTGTCAAGGTAGAAGAACATCATGATGTTTCTCACTATGCAGGATCTACATCTCTCTGCTGAATGCCATTCAAATTCATGCCTCCAACATTCATGCCTCTACCAGACAAGGAGGCATTGGCCAAAGGAAACCTGGGCAATGATAGGAATGTCTTCCTTTTCCTTATTTGAGCATTTCTCCTAGCAGGGTTTCATTGGGTGATGCCCAATTGGCTCCTTAGATACATTGAAGAAGCAGTGGGATCTTGTTGGAGTTCTCTGCTTGGTATCCTTCATTGGCACCCTAGTTATTTATCTATACCCTACATTCCAATTCCTGTTTTATCATGATTTGTCTCGGCAAATTAGTTGTACCTTTAATAGTGTCTCTTGTTGCTGTTCTGTATCGCTTTTCTAGTTTGCTTCTATCCTTTTTGAGGTGTGGGGAACAAAACTTGATACAGTATTCAAGGTATGGGCACCCCGATGGACATACTGATTCTCTTTTTGTTTTGTTTGCAATTCCCTTCTTAGTAATCCTAACATTTTATTTGCCTTTTCTTACTGCTGCTGGACATCAAGCTTATATTCTTATTGAACTGTCCAGAAAGACTCCAGCATCTCTCTCCTGTGTGGTAACAGTTGATGTAGAAACCATCATCACATATGTTGGGTTATCTTTTTCTATGTGCATCACTTTGCATTTAGCAGTACAGGCGACCCTTGCCATTCACTGGGGATACATTCTTGTATCCCCGCGAATGATGAAATCTGCAAATAAAGCACTGCATTTATGATCGCCGTCTGTGTTCATGAACTTGGTGCCCCCTGCTGGCTGGGTGGGGGGCACAGCTTCTCTGGTGACGGTGGAAGCATGACAGCGGGAAGTGCAGAGCTCCTGAGGAGCTCCTTTAAGTGCGTTTAAGAAGCGGGTTTGGCATTCGTGAATATTTGAAACCGTGAATGCTGAACCTACAAATAGTGAGGGTTTCCTGTATTGAATTTCATTTCCCATTTTGTTACATTCACTCAATTTTATGAAATTTTTCCACAGTTCTTCTCAGTCCACCTTGGTCCTTACCACTCTGAGCAATTCTGTCATCTGCAAATTTGTCCACCTCACTATTGACCCCACTTCCCTCCTCCCCTTCCAGATTATCACTATATTAAGCAGCACCAGTCCCAACACGGATCCCGGGGGGGCCATGCTAATTGCTGTTCTTCATTCCAAAAACTGATCTTTCATACCCACTTCTTATTTTCTATCCTTAAGTCAATTTCTGATCCACAAGTGACCCTCCCTCTAATCACATGACAACCCAATTTCATTAAGAGCTTTGAAAAAGCTTTTTGGCAGTCCATATGTACTATATCAATTGGATCATCCTGATTCACATTTTTGTTGACACTCTCAAAGAACTCTAAAAGGTTGGTTAGGCTTGACCTCCCTTTAGAAAACCCATGCTCCCCAGCAACTCCTTTTTGTCCGTGTACTGAACAATCCTTTAAAATTATTGCTTCTACCAGTTTACAAGGAGACTCATAGGTCTATAGTTCCTTGGGTTCCATCTAGTGCCTTTTTACAAGATTGGGGTTATGGTACTGAGGCTGTTTTTAGTGATAGGTTGCATACTAGAATAAGCAGTTCCATAGCTTCATATATTGAGCTCCTTCAAGATTGTAGGACCATGATTCTTAACCAGGGTGATATGTTGTTTGGTAACAGGAATGGCTCTGTACAGTGTGAACCGGGTGTATATCCATATTCTGTTCCACTTGGTCTCTTCACTAATGTGAGCATGAAAGGCTTAGGTGTCTAAGCTCTCTTGCCTTTTAGTTAGTAAAAATAGATTTAACCATTGACAGTATAGTTTATTTCCTTATGCAAGCAAAAAAGTAAAGGTTGGATCTGCTTCCAGACCTGCATCTCTCCTTTTTTGTCAAACTATGATCATTTCTGATAATCAAAAAAAAATAGGCTTATCTTCTTTTTGAAGGCATTATTATCAGTTTTGGAGTGAAACTGTGTTTCCTCGGAAAACACTACTACCAAGCTGTATATGCTAATCTTCCCCTCTCCCGAGAAGGGTGATATGGGAGAAATTGGATTTTCTTAGAAGTAGGCCTCACATCATGAGTATGATGAAGTAGCTGGGGAGTTAGTACAGCATGAGGCGCACAGTACACAATTACTTGGATCCCAAGTACTGCCAAGATACATTTTCTGGATTATTCATTCTCCAGCCTAATCAAGAATCCCAATAAAGGAGTATAGAGCAGTCACTTAAATCTTCTTCTTTGCTCTCACCCTGTCACTCTGTTTACAGGAAGTTAGTGGTCTATGCTTCAGTTCTTTGGTCTATTTCTAGAAGTTGACCCAACCTCCTAACCCAGTTGTCTCCAACTGTAAATCATCACTTGGTCATTTAAAAAAAACCCTTTCTTGCCTGTGTTTAGCTATTCCATTTAGAATCTGATACTTTGCTCTGAAGCCAGCAGTTCAGACACATTTAAGAGAATTCTGCTGCTTGTTTTTCTTTTGCATGTTATACAAGATGTGTATCATTCCATAATTGGCTTTTCTCAAGTTCTTAGAAATACTAAATGCCATTGAAAGATGTGAAAGAGACTGTCTGGAGTGAATGGGGAACCTGAATACCTTCTCTTACAGGACCCATTTTGTAGAAAATAATAAAGGTTCACTCACATGTGTATCTGTGTATAGTAAAAATATAAAATAATTGTGAAAAATATAGTGGAAAATTGTTGACCTGCAGACTTGAAAGTGAACTAAAAAACTCAAGTTGTTACTGCCCAATTTTTGCAATCTAAAATGAAGTTACATTTGGTTTGGGGTTGTGTTTTATTGTCATAGTATGAAGTATGTGGGCTTCATTTGTATTGCAGGGAATTATAGGAGATGGATTCAAGAGTTACTTTTCAGTCTTGCCATACAGAATGCCCTGATGCTGTCCATCGTCTGTTGAAAAATGCATGCAGGTTCACAATTCCATTACCATTGCTCATTTGTTCTTTCCTGTCTGAACCATCTCTAACCCCCTGTAACAGAGAGCCTGGGGCTCCATGTTACTTTAAGGAGAGAAACTGCAGCTGATAAAGCTCAGGCAGCTGACCTCAGACCAACTACCAGAGGGAAGGCACAAAGAAACACTGCTGTGTAGTCAGGGAGCTGCCCATAAGAGAAAAAGGACACGCTTGCAGAGAGTCAGGGAGACTGCCTAGAGAAGTGGGTGGCAGTGGAATAGGCAGCTTGGGGCAAGAGGCAATGATTGCCTATTGCAGAACTAGCTGCTTGGCGATAGGAAGGAGACTAGTTTGGGTAGCAAAGGGGAGCCAAAGTGGCAGTCATAAGTTGCCATGGCAACTGGCCTTCAGGCCTTAATGAGAAACCGCTGTGGAACTTGAGGGCTACCTGCAGGGCCTAGGCAACATATAAGCCTAGGGCTTGAACAAAGTCAGGCAGTCTGGCCCAGCAAGCTGCAGAATGAAAAGTTCATAGTCTGGAAGACTGCAGGAAGATGCCTGTCTCGCTGCCCTGGGGACTATCTGTAAGAGGTGGATGGCTTGCAGGGGAATATTACCAACGGTAAGGGGAAGCTTTGCTGCAAGTCAGTGAACTAATGTTGATATTTGCACCTAGAGTAGGTTACGTTTGTTGTAGCTCACCCCTTTTCTCTTGCTGGGCCTTCTAGCCTGGGCCCACTGTGAGGGACCTGGCTTCTAGGCTCTAGTTCTTATCTTGATTACTTTAGTCCTGGGCCTTCTGGCCCTGTCTCTACCCTACTTTGGGTGCTGAGCCTGCTTTGTTTGGCTCTGTCTGGACCCCTGGTTCTGTCTCTGCCCTGTTCTGAGCGCAGAGCCTGCTTCAGCTCTGTCTGGGCCCCCTGGCCCTGTCTGGCTTGAGTTGCACCCGTCCATAGGCTGCCACCATATAAGGCTCAAGCCTGGTCTGTGTCTTGAGCCCTAGCCCCTGGCAGGACTTAAGATGCTCTTGTGCCCTCAGACACTATTGGAACCTCCATACCACTCCTATTAGTCCCAATCCCAAACTGTAACAAGGAAAAAGCCGAGAAGGCCAAGGCCCCAACAAAGGAGTGATTGTACAATAACACCTGTGAGGCATGGGCATGGCTGTAGGGGAGGTTGGAGGCCCTGAATAGTCGTTAAGGCTACAGATGCCCTGGAGAGCACAGACGGGCCCAAAAGGCCCACTCTAATGTAAATGCAAAATCAAGACCAGTGGGGTCAGTCAGTCAGAAGGAAGGGGCTTCACTCAAGGGACACAGCCTCTCTTTCATTCAAACAAATACATGAAGGCATGGCAGGAAAGCAAGAAAGGGTGGGGGGATTCCTAGAGCTATACCAGAATATGATTATGGTTGATGATTTCATTCACAAATTACCAGTGGAACATAAGACATCTGTCACCTTTATGGTCTGTACAAGTTGGTTTGCTTTGTAAAGCCAGAAGTTTTATTTTCCACCCAAGCATTTCAAATTGCAGTTAATTTGCTTAGAAAAAGACCCCAGCCTCTCCTCCCCCACTCGGAGCAACTTGCCATGTGCCATAGTGTGCATGCAGGGACATTCCCCTGGGGACAAGTAGCAGTGGCACAACTATGTGTGGGGAAATGTGTGTGCGCGCACTCATCTGGGCACACCCATTGATTTCCCATTTAATATTTTCAGAGAGCTTTTTTTCAGTAGATCCTTCAAGTCTGAAAAGTAGCTTTTTTAGAATTGGAGGGAATGGGGGGGGAGGGGGGAGCCTTATTTCCTGTTTTGAACATACTGATAAATTAGGTTCATAGATTCACAGATGTTAGGGTCTAGAAAGGACCTCTTGAGATCATCAGGTCCAGCCCCCCTGCACTTGGGCAGGAAAGACTGCTGGGGTCAGATGACCCCAGCAAGGTGAGTGTCCCAGTGTTTTTTGAAGCTATCCAGAGTAAGTGATTGCACCATTTCTGGGAGGAATCTATTCCAGACCCTGGACACTCGAGTTGTAAAGAAGTTTTTCCTTATCTTTAATCTAAAGTGGTCTTCTAGCAATTTATGATAGTTTGTCCTAGTCTTCCCCTGAGGAGCCCTGGTGAACAGGCTTTCACCCAGTCCCTGATATGCACCCTTTATATATTGATAGGCTGCCACCAAGTCCCCTATGAGTCTTCTCTTCTCCAGGCTGAACAGACCCATGTCTCTTACCCTCTCATCATATGGCCTGCTCTCCATATCTCTAACCATATGCGTAGCCCTCCTTTGGACTCTCAAGCTTCTCCACATCCTTCCTGAAGTGCAGTGCCCAGAACTGGATGGAGTACACCAGCTGCAGCCTCACCAAGGCCAAGTAAAGAGGGATGATGACATCCTTAGTCTTGTCTGAGATGCATCGGTAGATGCATGCCAGTGTTTTGTTTGTTTTGCTGGCTACAGTATTGCATTGGTGGCTCATGTTCATTGTATGGTCTTTGTTCAGTGGTCTATAACAACCTCCTACAATTGTATCCCCTTCACCATGTTCTCCCCACAATTTAACCCAGAGGGTCTCAAGTTGCCCTTCTCTAGAGCCAATCTCTGCTTCTAGGGATGTGAACTCTGTATTAGTTCTATATTGTCTCTGTATTTCTCTTTATACTAGCCAATTGCCCATCAAGAATGACAGGCAGGGGCAGGGGTGGCTGGGGACAGAGGCCTGTGTCCAGCCCTGTTTTTCCCCCCCCCCACACACACACACACCCCTTCAGGACCGGACCCGCTCGCCTCTCCCCTCCCACTGCTTCAGGGCTGGGCTGCCTCACCCCCCAACCCCCGTTTGTTCCATCACCACCGCCTGCAGGGCTGGGGTGGGGTGTGGCCAGCAGCATTGGCCTTGTCCCTCCCCCCCGTCCACTATGTTTTTGCAGGCTGCAGAGAGCAGGGGGGATGGGGCCAGCACCCCTCCTCCATTGCTGTCCCCCTGTCCACTCCATTGCTGCTTCTGCCACCACCTGCTGGGGGGTGGGAGGGCTGGGCAAGGACAGAGGTCTGGAGCCAGGCTTGGTCCCCACACTGTTGCCCCTGCCACTTCAGGGCCAAAGTCACTCCCCCCACAGCCCCCTGGGGGGCTGGCAGGGACAGCCCAGCTTCCAGCCCTGCGCTTCTGCTCCCCTTGTCTGGCCCTGCCCCCTATTCAGGCCCGACCCCGTTCCTCCCGGTGGTTCGGGTTCGAGCCCGGGGCTGCTCCCCGCCACTGCGGCAGCTCCAACCCTATTCCCCGCCCCCTCACGCTGCCACCACCATTTCCTCCACCAGCTGCTCTGGTCTGCCCCTCCTCCCCCCGTCCCCGCTGTCATGGTGGCGCTCCGCTGCCTGCTGTCCCTTCTGCTTTATTCGCACTCTGATTGGCTGCTGAGACACCCAGTCAGAGTGCGAATAAAGCGTTATGGATGGACAGACAGACTAAGGCTTTTATTTATTTATATATTTCTCTTTGATGGTCCAAGGACTGGTTGGTTTCTACTGTCTATTGTCATCCCCAAAGGCCAAGCTGACAATGTCTCAGCAGCAGCGTGTTTCCAAGTGATCCCATTGACTGGTCCTTTTGTGAAACTTAACTTTTTTGAATACTGAACCTCTCCTATTTTCATTTTTTTCCACTAAAAGTAGTTAACAGACAGGAAAGTTACTGTACTTCAGACTATTGCTTTGGGAAAAGGGGTAATGTCAAATTGCAGTGTTTTCCATCTCCATGTCAGATGTCACATCCCTTATATGTGACACATGACTTGATGAGAATTAATATTTGATTGGTGCCATTTATATCTGTCCCAGGGGAGCTGGGGTTACAGGAGGACTCCAGGCCAAAAGAAAGCCCCACTTACCTTCTGCAGAGCTTGAAAAATAGGAAGGAACACGCGCGGTGAAACCACCACCGCGACTTATCAGCCGCACTTATATCCAGCTGGGGCCAGGCAACGTGGGCTGGAGACGCCACCCGGCAGAAATAAAAAGCTGCCCCGAGGGTGCAGCGGGGCGGCAGGCAAGCGGAGGCTTGAGGAGGACGCCCGCACCCCGAGGGGCTGAGCGGCCGCGTTGGGGGGTGTGGGAAGCCGGGGGCGGAGCCGGGAGAAGCTCCGACAACAGAGCCTGCAGCCAAGCCAGCAACAACGCCGGCGGAGGAGCCAACGGTGGAGCCGACGGAAGCTCTGTCAGTAGAGCCTGTAGTCGAGCCGGCAGCAATGCTGGCAGAGGAGCTGACGGCGGAGCCGACAGAAGTCCCAACAGCAGAGCCTGCAGCAAAGCCAGTAGGGACGCCAGCGGAGGAGCCAGCAGCGACACCTACAGCAGGGCTGGCAGCAAAGCCAGTAGCAAAACCGGCAGAAATGCCAGCAGCGGCTCTAGTAGCAGCACCTGCAGCAGAGCTGGCAGCGGCACCGGCAGAGGAGCCGGTTACAGAATCAGTGAAAGCAGCGTCGGGCAAGCCGACGCAGGGATCAACGTGCAAGCCGGCAGTGAAGCCTCGGAGAGGAGGTAACAAGGGTGTGGCCAACGGGAACCCCATCGGGTATTGCCACAGAGGCTGGCAGAAGACCCCAAGGAGGGACGGAACAAGCGGTGGTTGGGTCCCACTACAGCCCTAGGATAAAAGACTGGGACTCAATACCCGAGTGGGGCGAGCAACCTGGGCTGGGTACCTAGGCACAGGGGGATTCACAGGGCCCATAGGCTACGGGCACCCTTCATGGCCTCCTGGTCCACTGGCCTTATTGCTTCGGCTATCATGGTGGTAGGAATTGCACGTTAAGTCAGAGGGTGGTTGGGGTAGGGTGCTAGGGATTTGGATTAGTGGGACCCAGGTCCAAGGACTTCGAAGTCCACACCTCAAGTTATGACCAGAAGACACTGGCGTTTGGCTGGCGGGCTGCAGGAAGAGGTCAGGTGGAGCCAAGAACTCCTAAGGGGCCCGAAGACCAGCAACCCAAGGTGGCGAGTGGCCGGGGTGTAGGGGAGGTCGGAGCCCCGTGAGTGCCCGCCGGGAGGCATGATGACCCTGGAGGCTGCCTCGAAGGGGAACCCCTCCACTGAGGTACTATTCAAAGTCATGGCAGGCGAGTCACGGGGATCCCCTGACGTTAGCTGGGGTAGTCTTTGGGGTCCACTCGCAAGCCCAGGACAGGCTCGATCAATAGTCCGGGCTAAGGCTGCACGTGAGCGTCTAGTAGAACAGAGGCGGGCACAATGTCCTAAAGCCTCCTTCAGACTTTAGCTGATTAAAATACCCATCTGTGTTTGGATAGGATGTATTTGTCTGGATGGGGATGGGGAGAAGACTTAAAGATTTTCTTTCTGATCTTGGAAGATAAGGAAGAAACCTAGAGTTGCTAAATACTGAAGATACACTCCTTACCAACTGAACAGAAAGTACCCCTTGTGAAAATCGGAAAGAGAGGGCAGTATGGGCTAAAAGATGCCAAAAATGTCAGTTTGGGCTAAAGGAAGTTTCTTTACTCAAATGTAGTTTGTGCTTCATTCTCCACTTCTCTTATTGTTTGTTTGGGGTTTTTTTGCAAGGGGTAATTCTGGTTTAGATGCCAGAGTGTTAAATATTGCCAGAGTTGTTTAATCATGATGATAATGCACTAAAAAGAAGTCAGGGTAGAGTTGCACCTTACAGACTAACTAAATTAGAGAGGTGTAATGCAACAAAACATTGGTAGGAAGAAGCATTCAGATTGAAGTGGGAAGCTAAATTTGGCAGAATTTTTCTATAAAAGTTCTGTAACTCTAGCCACTTTTTCAGCTCAGTCACTGATGTCATGGGTGACATTTCCAAAATTTCTGAGATCTTTTTGGGCAAAGGCTAGACTCCCTCCTTTGATAGTTAGTGCCCTAAATAGTTGTTTCAAGAATTTGTACTTGTTCTTTCACAATCTTACTTCTGTTTTCAGAACTCCTAACATCATCTTAGAGGTGTCCAAGTGTTCTTGGTCATTTTGGCTCTTGATGATGATGATGATGATATCTTCGAGGGAGATCATGTTTCTTTGCAAGAAAGCTTGTGCCCTTTCAAATACAGCTGGCTTGTGTAATTTTTTTTGAGAGGCCTCAGTTTGCCTTAAATTAAACAGAGTTTTTATCTTTCTCTTAATGATTGGAAATGGTTATAATACTTGTATTCAGTTTTACTTGTGTATGTAATTCAAGTCCATAGTGATGATAAGTGAATTTTGACTTCAGCATAAGGGATAATGTCCTATTGTAGAAAATGTATTCACTGCCTGGTTGTGGCCTTCCTGAAGTGTCAAGATATTGTTGATGAGCCATTGTGCAAGTTTTCCAGGTACAAGTATGATTCCCATTACCAATCTGTGCATTTTCCCTCCCTCCACCCCTTTCTGGTTATGTAGCAGAGTGACCAATTTTCTACTTAATAAAAACAGTCTGAAAATGGAGGTAGGATTGATTTTTCTGTAGTAACTCTGTCTGTCTTTATCTGATGAACTGGTGTTTGCAGAGCATGTCTGACATTTCTAATCACACCCAGCCTAGAACAGTTTGCTTCTAAAGAATATAGGATAAAGTCTGTTACCTTCAAACATTATCCCATTCATCCACTGTCTGGGCCATTCTGCTTTCAGTCTCAGTTTTGTTTTCCTATAACTGCATCAGTGTAATGGATCAAGGGCCTATATTTGCAGCTTCCACCTAGGTTGTGTACATCCTAAGTTCATATAATATTCATCAGAAGGAATCCTTTATTTCATATTGACTTGTGGCTTGTCAATTTCTTATCACTTTATTGGAGGTAAAATGATAAGCAGTTGACTCCTGAGATGCGTGAAAACAAAACAGGCAATTTTGCTAATTTAGCTTATTTTGTTAGCTACATTCTTAATCTTAAGCAGTGACTGTCACCAGTCTTTTCAATAAGGAGGCATGTTGGTGGTTTTGTGCAGGACTTTGCACAGAACATCATTTCCCATAGGTAAGCATTTCCCAACTGGTGTGCCATCAGGTATGTCCAGGTGTGCTGCATAATTTTGGGCTGGAGCCATGCCCCCCGCCATGCCCCCAGCCAACCAGATGAGGAGTGTGGCTCCAACCAGTGATTCAAGTACCACACTACCTGCTCCCCGCCTCTCTGTGTTCGTCCATGTGCCACCCCCCACCCCGCCCCCTCTGCTTTTGGCTGCTCGCCACCCCCCCCCCACTCCACTTTTGGCTGGTGTGCTGTGGGGTGGGAGAGACCATGTAAGTGTGCTGTGTGGTGAAAAAGGTTGGGAAACACGGCCATAGGCAGTGCTACTGGTGAAAGTGTAAAGGTTGTAATGACCAGGGATCCTGGTTTTCCAAATTCTCTGATTTAACACCCCCCCCCCACACCCACCAGTGTTCTGATTTAAAAATTCCAAAATCCACATTCTTCCATTATTAAAATGAAATGCCACTATCTGGATGTATGTGTCCACTGAACACAATGTTTTAGTAATATATTTACAACTTGAAAGCAATTTGGAAGCCCACCAGTGCCTCAGTCATTATAATAAAATAAATTCTAAATACCTATATATTTTGGCATTTGATTTTGTTTTTTATATCATGGAAAATCAGAGCTCTCCCTGCCCCCTTCACTAACCAGGACGTGGGTCCAGCTGCAGCTGTTTCCCCCTCTGCTTTGTGGTGCTCAGCAGCCCTGATATGCCAGTGCCCTGCTCCTGGCCATTGCCCCTCACTCTCGAGCTATATCCCGCCCTGGTCCTGCTGGTTCCCCTCACTCCTGCCATGCTGCCTGCCACCCCCAGGCCTCAGCTCCAGTTTCCCAGTGTGTGGGGCAAAGGGTGGGTGTGTGAGGAAGTGAGGTGTAGACACAAGTGATACGTTGGAGGGCTGGGGGAGCACATGCGATGCTTCAGAGGGGCGGGGGGGGCACATGCCCCCTGAAATTTTTGCAACTGCAGTGGGATGTGGGGTGTGGGCCTGCAGCCTGGCCAGACCAGCTCCCGACCAGCTTGTGGGCATGCACAGCTTCTGCTGCTGCTGTTCCTGCTGCTGTTGCAGCTGCAGTCACCCAGGTACTGCTCAGCTCCCCCTACCTCCAGAGGCTCCTCCTCCTCCTCCTGTCCCTGCTGTATCTCTCCAGGCAGCAAGGTAGCATACAAAAGTGGTGGCAGCCATGGGGATGTGCGTCAGGCACTACTTGCCCAGCCAGATGCAGGGGGATGCTGCAGCCAGGCGGCTCCTGCCCCAGCATACAGGGCTTCACCTCCCAGCTGCCTTCCACCCACTTGACCACCTACTGTGATGAGTAGCCACCTGCAGGCAGTCAGGTGGATGGATGGTGGCCAGGAGCTGGAACCAGAGCCCCATGTGCTGGGGCAGGAGCTGCCTGGGACCGATGCGGGTGGGAGCGCAGTATGGGCTGCCCCAAGTATGAGTGGGCAGGGCTCATTTTTATGTGGAGCGCTGCGGGGGGCAGCCACAGGCCAGAAGTAGGATGGGGGTGGAATGCACGTGCACCGCACTGCCTGGACAAGCTCTGTTGAATTCACCCCCTATCCCCATCTCCCTCCCCCAGCCCTCAGCCAGCCCCTGGGACTTAGCATGCAGGCAGTCCCCCACATACACACGCCCCAATTCCCCCTGCCCTACACACCACCTAAACCCCTCCCCCAACACACAGTAGACAAGAGTAAGACTTTATTTTGAGCTATGTTGCAAATCACCTTTATACACACTACTCAGAAAAACATAAATCAGGACAAAATTACTTTTTTAAATAAAACTAAAATATGTTATAGTAGATATTTGGTTTTTACTATATGATTTGTTTTTATAATCTATACTTTGTTAAAATGATATCTTCTGAAAGATTTAATTTGTATAGCCCTCAATACCTCACCAAAACTCATTAAGTGGCCCTTCAGCCAAAATAATTGCCCACCCCTGTGTTAGACCCATGTATTCGACTGTACTGGAATCGTTGCCCAGGACATGGCGGCAGAAGGCTAAGGTATCTTGCTAAAGGTGTACTGATTCATTGGTCCAATATTGGATTGGCACGATATAAAGAAAATTGTCTAAATTGGCCTGCTGTGGCCAATAATTTGAGAGATAAATAGCCCGTGCATGCACGCAGCCGCACTGCAGCACATAGGCAGTGAGAAGCACAGCCAGCAGCGTAGAGAGCTGCATACAGCTGGTCGGTCTGTTGTGGTGGAAGGGGAAAGGCATGAGGGGACAAATCAAGGCCCCTGCGGTGAGGAGGGTGTGGGGCTGGGGCTGTGGCAGGAGCAGGTGCTGCTTAGCTAGGGTTGGGGGTGCAGGATGGAGCTGTGGCTTGTCTGGGGGCGTAGGAAGTGGGCGGCAGGGTAGCTACCGCCGCTGCACGCAGCTCCTTCAGCAGCTCATCTGGCAGCTCCTGATGCTGCTCCCACCACTCGCCTGGGAGGGAATGGGGAAGGGTGTGTGCCCCCAGATCTGTGTGGGGCAGGTGGCAGCAGCGCTGGGAGGGGAGCTATGGGGCAGCTACTGCAATTTTTGCAGCCCTCCCCTATAGCCCTCTCTAAGCACTGTTGCCTGCCTGGTCCTGTCCTGGTGCCAGCCCACAGCTGCAGCCCATCCTGCCTGTGCCCTATGCAGATTTGGGGCACACAGCCCCCCTCCCCCCGCCCTTCCGGGGTGCACGCAGCAGTGAGAACCACCCCCCAACCCATGCTCCCTGGACAAGCCATGGCTCTGTCCCACACCCTGCCCCGCCTCAGCTGGACAGCGCCTGCCTCAGCCCCAGCCCCACTCCCTTCCTTACTGCAGGGGCCTTGATTTGCACCCCCCACCCCATGCCCCTTCCCTCCCCTTCTACCACAAAAGACTTACCAGCTGCATGTAGCCGTATCGGACATTGGATCAGTATCGGCTGATATGCCTCCTTAAAAATTGGCTATTGGTATCAGCCCCAAAAATCGTTATCCGTGCACCCCTACATCTTGCTGAAGGTCTGGAGGCATCAGTTTCAAGTCCTGCTCCAGTCTTGTAATGAAAGCTGCCCACAAATGACCAGATGCAAATGGGTCATTGGTCATTCAGACTGGGGAGTGAAAGACAGCCAGATGTAATGTCAGTCACATTACTGTGGGCCAGTGGCCAGAGGTTCCCAACCACTGGACTACAGCCTGGTACCGGGCTGTGAAGGGTTGGCCGCCTTGTTGTGGCACAAGCCCCCAGCTTGAACCCCCATCTGTCCACCTAGGCAAGCGGCTTCCATTGCCGGCAGTCACGTGTGGGGTTAAAGCTGGGCAGCGGGGCTGCCCTGGGAGGGAGGCAGCTGGCTCCATGCGCCCCATCCCACTCCCGTGCCGGTCCACAATATAGAAAGGGTTGGGAACCACTGCCATTGGCCACAAAAGCCAGCATGCCTTTACCATGAGAACCCAATGGATGGTTGGCTTGGGTACACCTTTGTTTTGGTGTATTGATTTCAGTGAAAAGCATTCTTTTCTAAGCCTAATAATGAAAAAATAAAATTGACATTTTAAAAATTCTTCATAAAAAGTCTCATCCAAATATTACAAACAGGTCTACCAGTTGGTGTATGATATGTTTATTGCTTTCTTTCATGGTAGCACCTTAATTGCTTGATATGATTATAAATCTTTGTGTAAAATATGCAGTATGCCAAGCATGTCTTTAGAATTTTTTTTGTACTTTTGGCAAGAAGTGTCTATCATGAGATCTCTGGAGAAAATGTATGGTAAAGTTAATTTGTTAAAGGGAGTCCTTATAAGCAATGAACACTTGTCTCTTGAAGAACCTAGTCTTTGCAAATTCATTGGCTCAGATTAATTAATTTCTGCTTAATATGTTTTCAAAAACAAATATTCTAGAGGTAGGGGATTTTTAATGGATAGTGTTAATTGTCATTATACTTTTGTCCTGGACAGAAAAATAACATTAAAAAAAATCATACCTATATATAAAAATATTAATTTTGAAAACAAACAAAAAAAACCCTAGTCTACTTAGTTTAGCTTTGTTTAAGTTGGCCTAAAAAAAATATCAGATCTAAAAAAAATATCAGATCTACCCAAAAAACCTTGTCTGCCTATGTCCTTAGAATCTAAGGCTTAGATTAATGCGACAACCAACAACCCTTGGTCTACTCAGTTAATTTTAGATTTATTAGGACATTTTGGAAGCAGTTCCTTGACAAACTGCTCAGTGTCTGAATAGCAGAGTGAATACGCTGTATATATGTAAAAGACTATTTTCCCTTTCTTTTATATTTCTTGCCTTCAGTGACTGATTTTTTCATTTTCTTTACACCAAACAGTGCACCTCTGAGTTAAAACTCAAGTTTTGTCAAAGGCCCAGTTGGAATGAAAACTTCCAAACATTCTTCCTTATAGGAACAAACTTTGCTTGCTACTTTGTTTTGATCTTGAACAATAAAATATTTAAATTATGCTTGCAGTTGTATTTGACATGACTAGCTGTAATTAAAATAAAAAGAATATCAGTGCCTTCGGGATTTTTTGTTGTGTATCGCCTGCATGTAGAATTGCATAACACCATTGTGCCTATAACTAAAAGGATGGCAGTTTCTTCAACCCTCTCTGGGGATGTGAAGTTGTTCTTGCTGAAGCACTGCATTAAGCAAATCCAATTCACTCCAGTCTTGGAGAGTGGCTCTAAGGCAGTAGGGTAGGTCTGGATAGAAAAAAAAAAAAGGGTTATTTTTTCCAAGTAAATCCTAGAAGCATCTATATTTGAGGGAAAAAGCAAAGGTGGAAATCTGCTGTGGGTTGTCTGTCTCGTTGTATTGGGGCAAGGATATTTTTGGGCAGTGATACCTCTTATTGGACCAACTTCATGGTTGGGAAAGATTTTTAGACAAGTTTTTGAGGACAAAGTGTTCTTCCTTAGGTCTAAAAAGAAGCAGACGCAGCTTTTGCTAAGTAAGGAATAGAATAATACCCTGTGAAAAATTCCATATGTAAATAAAAACACAGTCTGCTAAAAGGAAAGGATTTTTGTAGGTGATGTCATTTATTGGACCAACTCTATAGTTGGGATTAAAAACTTTTTAATCATTATTGTGCCTGCTTCTTTCCTCAGACCTGAAGAAGAATGCCTTGCATTTGAAAGCTTGTCTAAATTTATCCTAACCATACAGTTGGTCCAATAAAAGATATTGCCCACAAAAATTCTTGCCTCTGTCAATTCCTGGCCCATCCTGGCTACAGCATCACTCCAACACTTCCAAAAGCAGATCAAGTGGGCCAAAAAGTCAATGTCTGTGTTAAATTCCTGGTTTTCGGTGTTTGGTAGTTATGATTTTTTGTTTCCAGGCCCATCTTTTGAAAGTGTTTTGTAAGGATTGTGAGATCAGAAGGTGAATGGTTGTTCTGTGAAAAGTGTTCTTCTATCCATGTTTGTGTGTGTGTTTCCTTTCCCTGAGAGAGACACAAACATGGATCTTTTTTCCTGTGTTTGTTAATTCTGAAGTGTAGTTTTTTTCCAGCTTTACCCACATAGTTTCCATGTGGGCATTTAGTGCACTGGATGAAATATGTGTAGTATCTCTTGATCTTGATAGTTGTGTTGGGAGGAGTGTTTATTGTAGCAGTGGAGATGAGTTGGCAAGTTTTGCATTTTTTGATAAAGCAGGGGCATGTCCCACTAGGTATATGTTGATCATCAGGAAGTTTGCTTCTGATGATGAGCTGAGCATCATTAGGGGATTTGAAAGCCAGGAGTAGGGGGTTAGGAATATTTCTTTCAAGGTCTGATCTGTTTAGAGTCTATGCTGTATGTAATTATTTGATGCTTTATATCAATTCCAATATGGGATGGTATGTTACAATCAAGGGTCTGTTAACAGTGGGGGTTTTCTTGGGGTGGATGAGATGGGCTGATGGTGTGCCCTCTGTCCATGGTGGCCTTGGGGGATGGGGACAGAGACCCCTCTCAAGGACCCTCTCACTGTGGAGGATGGGGAGGAGAAGGACTCTGGCCTTTTGTTACTCTCAAGTCTCTGTTTTTGTATTCTCCTTCCCTCCTGATGACTCTTCATCTGTGGCTATCGTTGATTGGTTTCTCTGTGTTCGTTACACTGTCCACATTCTGTTCCGTAAGCATATTCCTAGCCCATCACATGCACACCTTTCCCAAAACAGGACTTTCAGGCCCCCCTCTTTGGCCTTGCAAGTTGGTGCCACCTTATCCCATGTTATGGAACAATGTGGTACATGCCCCCACTTTCTCAGGCTGTGTGTTTATCCATTCACCTCATTGTGTTAGACTATCTGCTTCTGAAGGCTCAGAAACTGTGCGTGAGAGACCCAGGCTTTTAGAATTCAATTAATCCCTACTGCCCATCCTGAACCATTCTGATGCATATATAGCTATACACATACACACACACACACACACACACACACACACACACACACACACACACACACACACACACACACACACACACACACACACACACATACCTATAAGCCAATTCCCAAAAAGCAAATCTTTAAATACAATTTTTAAGCCATCAGATGTGGGATTGTGATATAAGGAAAATTGATGTTGGTATAGGAGCATTCCAGAGAGAATTTGATCACAGGGTGGTAATTGTTGAACCTATGGTGGAAACTTGTAAGTCTAGGTGTTCAGTCCAGATGATGAAAATAGGTGATGCAGATATAGTGCAGGTTTGGTTGTGCATTTTTCTAAGAATTTCTTTCCCATGTAGCTCATGAAGAAGTTGGTCATATTGTGAGCAGTCTTAGTGCCCATAGGTGTACCCATGGTTTGGAGGAGGTGGCAGTTGTTGGAAGTGAAGTTTTTGTGGGAGAGGAGAGAGAAGATTCATGCAACATGCTGTGGTTGCAAGGGTGAGTGCAATTTATGTTTTTGTAGGTGTTTCAGGCAGGTAATTGTGACTACATGGTGTGGGATGTTAGTGTACAGGCTGATGACATCCATGGTTGCACATATGGCCTTCTTGGGGAGGTGATTGATGTTCTGTTGAAAATCTGTTGTATTTTGTAGAAAACTTCCCCTTTGAAAAACAAGAGGTTTCAGGATGCTGTCTATCAATCCTGATAGTTCCACAGTGAGTGTACTGTAGTTGGATATGATGGGTTTGCCAGGGTTACCTTTGTTTCTTTATCTTTGGGAGCATATAAAATGGTTCCTGGGACAAGGAGACTGGGGAAAGCACAAGTACTGGACACCTTTTATAATGTGTTGCATACGAGTATCTGGTCTCTGCGAAGGACCCTACCTGCTTATAATGCAAAACATAATTTTATTACAGATTTCTAGAGAGGAAGGTGGTTAAACTGGACTGCTTGGTGATCCCTGCAGCGATGGTGCTGGGAATCCAGAACTGACTGAATAGCTAGTAGAGGTGTCTCCTTTTATTTTGTGTGTGTTACCCAGTATTTTGCCAACCATTCGAATGCTGAGGGGACTCTTGAGGAAAGTGGAACAAAATAACACCCTCTTTCTCCTTAGCTACACTGCCTCAACAGGATCTGTTTCTGTCTTCAGAGCCACCCCTCAAAACATAGGCCACATTCAGGCCAATCAAGGCTTTGAGCTTCATGGACAGAAATTCTTGGCTGGAGACTGAAGGCAAACATTGGAGAGAGCTTACATGTGATAAGGTGGTGCACCAGAAACTATGCAGAACCTCATAGAGAAAGCAGCAAAGATGACCCACAGAAGCACTTGTATCATGGTCCTGAGGAAAACGCTGAAAGCGAGGAGGAGATGTATACCGGTTGCAAAGGAGTTTAGACATGTGAGCAAAGAATCTCCTGCTGTTTGGTTCTTGCTGTGCTTAGGGAAGCTGGAAGCCATGTACACTCTTGGTAAATAAGCAGGATTGCATCAAAGAAATACCTGACTGTAATTTTATCACCTTTGCAGAGCTTGCAGTAGTCACAGAAATGGCTAACTGGCTTTATCAAAAAGGTATGGGTGTGTTTGCCTGTATGGTGTGTGGGCAGCTGCAGCACATCAGTCCTCAGTGAAGCAGCTCAGACCTAAGATAAAAGAGTAGTATTGACCATTAAAGTCTTGAATACAGTACCATGTTTATTGTTTGGAGGTCATTGGGCTATGTCTTTAATTTATGATGTCCTTTTATCTATGCAAACAGATAAAATAGCAGAGGTTTATGGAAAGAGGCACAGGGTAATAACTGCTGTTTTGGGAATCTTTCCTTTTTTTGTTTATTTCAGACTGTTTCCTGTCATCTGTTCATTTTGTAGTTGACTGTTGCCTGTGGCAAAATACGTTCCTACTTACTTGAGCACTCATTTGGTTATTCCAAGCTGGCCTTGCTTGGCCTGTGATGGTATTCCAGCTTCCTTTCAGTGTTTGTGTTGAGCATATTTTCACTGGTATGTCAACTGGGTTCCTTTTTTTTAAACAAATGTTTTCACACTCTAGTGGAAAGTGGATCAAAATGTACTTAGTTTGCCTCTATTTATGTGTAATAGGAGGGTGATTAACCAGCTTCTGTTGTACTGCTTGTGAGCTCTAAAAGGATATCTTACTTGTGGCTGCTTTCTTTCCTGTTACATTCAGTGTTGAAATGCACATGCTGTTTGATGTAGTACATGTTGGCTCTTTGTCCTTTCATTAGGTTTAGGATGTTAGCTTTTATGTACAGAATGATACCTTTTGCCAAAAGCTGCATTATAACTTTTCAGATATGGAAAAAGCTCTTGAGACTGGTAAGTATGACAGGTTCCTAAATAGTTATTTAGTGCAGCACTTTGAAATGTAAAGGGCTTACAAGTGTGACGTGTTATTATTTTAGGAGAAGAATTTCTTATCACTAACTCATGTAGGAGCTAGTCATAGCTTGACCAGCATGAGGCATACTGAGTAGCAACAAAATGATGAGCTGTTGAAAGCTGTTTGTGAATCTACAGGAATATTCACTGGTTGTTTTTTTTAATCTCCATTAGGCTAAACTGAAGGGTACCATGACTTCACCCATTTGGATTTTCATATTTCAGATGTGTTTGAAGATGCCTCTGGCAGCTGTCACCATGTTTGGTGGTTGGGCCTAGATGGCTGTACTGGTTTTTAATAATTTTGCTTTTTCATAAAGTCTACATATGCGTCCCAGGCTTAGTGGGGCCAGTACAAGTTCAGTTCTTTATTTTGTTATTTGCCAGTGACTTCTACCCTTTGAACATGGAAAATGAGAGTGATCGTATTGATAATGGACTTCCATACTGTCTGACTTGACCCGTTGTTGAGCATGGAGTTCTCTAGTTTAGAATCCATCTACTAGCTTCTGTCCTGAGTCCTGCTGACTCCTGCTTTTAATATCTTCTCTATTGTCTAATTCTCAGTACTTTCCTTACCCCTTCATACTCTCCTAATATAGTTGAACCTCTTGCATGCACTCTGGTCTGAATAACTTCTGTCCTGTTTGCTCAGACAAGCAATGCCATTCCTCCATGCAGTGCTTTGTCACATGTCCTTTTCCTTGGTGCCTTGCCTTTTGGCCTTACTCTTAAGTCCATAACACAAAATTTAACCTCTTTGGGGCACAGTGCTTTTCCTGGTGCTATGTTCACCTGTATGTTAACTGGTATATGTTCTCCTGTATTGTGGTGACATCCCTCAAAGCCTTTCTTGCCAACATTAGGCATTTGTTAAATGAAAGACCACCCCCATACTTTGTATGCTTGAATATATCCTAGTTGTCAAGGATACCCATGATGCTTTTGTTATTAAGGACACACCTCAGCTCACTCAGACTTTGTCATCACTTTTTTCCCTCTTTCCTCACAAGCCAAGAGGCCCAGGGAACCGCCCAGTGATAGTGAATGCATCTCTTCTCCTTTTCTTTCCAGGTTATAGCACCTTACATCTGACTTGGTAGAGTTACTGAATCCAGTGTCACCACATTTGTAAAGAACCAGTAAAGATCATCTCTATTTCTGTTTGGTGTTTCTGGTTGCTCTAGGACAGGGATGTCAGGCTCACCCTGTGCCATGGACAGGTCTGCAGTCCTAATGGGGCTGTGGTGGAGGTAGCGCACAGGACTGGTCTAGTACTGCGTGCAGCATGAAACAAGCCCATTCCAAGACTCACTCCATATGTGGTGCATGAGGCATGCACTGCATGTGACACTGTGCTAGACTGGGCCTGCATGCTGACTCTGGGGCTTCTCCGGGTCAGGCCCTGCGTTGTCTGTATGTCCTGGAGCTAGCATGCAGAGCCAGTGGAAGAGGGCACCTGAAGCAGGGAACCCTTGCCCTGTTGCTGGAAGAAGGCTGGGGGACAAGCAAAACCTATGGGCACAAGAGACTCTCCCTCAGGCCAAGCAGGGTCTCTTGAGCCAGGGTGGGGATGATTTTAGTTCAGGTTATTCTTTGTACTATGAGTACCCAGACAGACTGCATTTTTTGGGATCAGGTTAATATCCGGAGGACTGGACTGTGGCTATAGGGGTGATTAGGAGGCCAGACAAGGGTGCTAGAGAGGCACTTCAGGTTTGGCCCTGCCAGGGCAGGATGCTATAGACAGAGAGAGAGGAAAAGAGAGGGACTGGGGCAGGTGGCAACTGAAAGGATGAGAGGCTGGGCCAGGACAGGTGGGCCCAAGCTACAGGCCTGCAGCCAGAATAATGTGTAGGCAAAGCCAAGAGGCCTGGAACCATACAGGAGAGTGAAATACAGCTGAGTGACGTCTGTGAGGCATGGGGATGGATATATGGGAGGATGGAGGCCATAATTGGAGCCCTTAAGGCATGAGTTTACATCACTGGGGTCCTGAATTGTGACCACTGAGGTCAAGTCATGCCAGACATAGGCACCGACTCCGTGGGTGCTCCAGGGCTCAAACACCCACCAAATAAAAATTAGCGGGTGTTTAGCACCCACAAGCCATGTCCATTTTGGTGCTTGCAATGGTTAAACAAAAAAACCCCCATTCCTTACCAGTAGGGGTGCACCGATAGAGCTTTTTGGGGCCTATACCAATAGCCAATATTTAAGGAGGCATATCGGCAGATACTGATCTGATTTCCGATACAGCTGCCTTCAGCTACTAAGTCCCGTGTGGTAGAAGGGGAGGAGGGAGAGAAGGAGGATGTGGGGGCAGATCAACAACCCCCACAGTGAGGGAGGGAGCAGGGGCAGGCGCTGCCTGGGCAGGGGGGGGGCTCATGGCAGAGGAGGTGGCTCCTGCCACTGCTTACACCTCAGGAGGGCATGGGAGAAGGGCGTGTGCCCCCCAGATCTACACGGGGTGGGGCAGGATGCAGCCGGGACTGCCTGAGGCTCTTCTCGGCAGGGGCTGGGCTCAGAGCGGGCACTGGTGGCGCTGGGAGGATGCTTCATCCACCCCAAATTTCACTGCCACTCCACTCCCAGTACCGCCAGCCACAGCCCCAGCTCTTCCTGGCACATGGGTAGGGGTGGGATGTTCAGCTGGGGCTGTGCTGGGCAGCTGGTGGTGATGGCACTAGGAGCAGAGTGGCAGTGACATTTGGGGTTCAGCTCTATTAGGGTTGTATGCTGGAAAAGTGCAGTTACCCCCTTCTTGCTTGGAAATGCATAGCTTTTATGGCTCTGGCCATTGTATCTTTTGTGATTGAGTTTTTGGCTGACAAAACAAAACTCTGCACAAAACAGAGCTTCACAGGATATGTAAATACAGCCAGTCAAGATACGATAATGGTATTCTGCCAACACTTTTTATCTATACCAAGGATTTGACTTCAGTTAGAAGGAAGAGTTTCATTGGTTCCAGCAGTCATAGTTGTTGAGTCCAGTGGCTGTAAAAGAACTGGGGTACTGTTAGAAAGAGAGCTAAAAGCAAAAAGTATAGTTTCCTTCATGAAAGAAGGAACCAAAACAGGAGATGGATATATAATCCATTCCCTGGTTAAATAGACAGATTAACCTTGGATTTAACTCTGGTGCTGTTAAAACAAACACCCCTGACAAAAAGAATAAACCTGTCTTGTGAATGCTGGCATTTTGGACTGCCCTGTGCAAACTCTTTCTCCTCTTGGGAAGTTTTCTGATCCATTTCTGGTGCCAGCTAGTCCAGCATACCTCTTCTGGCTCTAATGTGTTTGGGAATGACATTGAGGAGACTTGCTGCTCTTGGCCCTAGCAGATAAGGAAATACCTGAACAAAGTGAGATGCTGAATAACAGCAGTCTGTTTTTAACACCCTGTAGTGGTGTCATGGGTATACTGTTATGGTTGTTGTTGCAGCAAGTTTCACCTGTAACTCCTTTATTTTGTACGGGGGTAGCATTTCAAATGTCAGGTTGACAAATAGTTCAGCCCAGCACAAAAGTAAAACCTCTAAAAAGTGAGCAAAGTCCCTTTGGCTATCTTTAGTTCACTGAGGGTGAGGAAGAAAACAAACTCAATTTAAAAAAAAATTTTTTTTCCCTACAAAGATAAAACAAAAGGGAGTTGAAGTTTAATATCTGCTTTGAATACAGCCTCATTAAGTATATATTAGGCCTTTGCAAGGGATCGCAGGGTTGGGGAGAAAAAAGCAAAAAAAAATTCATTGCTTGAAAATGTACATGCTGAGTGTAGACATTGACAAGTACATATGTTAAGTTGCTTATATTTAGAGTCATACAGATCATTATTAATTTTGCCAATTGCTTCATACAGATCATTATTAATTTTGCCAATTGCTTCAGAGCAAATAGTAGATATCTATTACTGGCTTCTTCTTGTAATTTGTCTAGTATATGTTCTCAAATACTGGTGTAATCATACAAGTGTATCTAAGACAAAACCAATGATTTTGTAAAGTGACTACTGCACACTTACAGACTCCACTGTGATGGATTTAGATTGAAGAGGCCAACTACCCATCCTACTCTACATTCCCATCACTTCCCACATAAAAGTTCACTTTCAAGACCGTTTGTGATGCTTCCAGTTACCTCCTTGACCAATGCAACTTCATGGTCCTCATGCCAGATTTTAGCACACCTTGGTGCCCCATCAGAGCCAAACTGAGCTGGTGAGTGCCTTTGCAGAACCTTCTTCACTCTGTCCTTGCACTGAACTTTGACTCTTTGTTAAATTTGCAGTTTTAGGTTCAAAAACATTAAAACTTTGGTTCATTGAAGTCTGCAAATTCTGTAAGACGATACCTAGAATGAGAGAGGAAACAAGAAGCTATTCAGCTTGCTTGCAGATCATCCCCCTGCTTGCCCCATAAGGCAAAAAATCAAAAAAGGGTTCTGTTACAGGTTAATTACAGTGTAATTTTTAACCATTCTAAATTTGGGGAATGTTAGGTGGTGTTAAAGTTAGAACAGTTTTAGAGCTAGTTGCAGGTTAAGGCTTAATGTGATCCCTGAGCTGCAAAACTGTGACTTGGCAGTAGATGGCTTGGCAAGCAGGAGCATGGCTAGAAGTATGTCTTTAAACTAGGCACATCCGGGGGCTGGGAAGAAGGTTCCACTGCTGTGCACAAATCCTTTAGCCGCAATGACATACAGGAGGGCACTCAAGCATTGGACATCCAGATAAGTACTAACATCTTGAGACACAGGTGGCAAGACAGAAAACCTGAGGCGACCAGAGGGGAAGTCAGGTGCCTTTATGGGAATGCCAGAAACATGGGAAAAAAACCGGAGGAACTGGCACGCCTTCTGACTGATGAGGATTTCAGTCTGATTGGGTTGATTGAGACCTGGTGGGATGACACACATGGTTGGGTAGTCACTATTGAAGTCTACAGGCTTTACAGGAATGATTGGGTTGGGAAGAAGGGAGGAGGTGTGACCCTCTATTTGAAAAAGTGGTACCCCTCCCTGCAGGTCACATTTGACATCAGGGAAGGGTCCCTTGAGACCCTCTGGGTCAAGATACAAGGGGGACCAGGAGAGGGAGACCTGACAGTAGGAGTCTACTACAGGCCTCCCTCCCAGAAGGAGGAGTGGGATCAGGCATTCTCTGGAGAGCTGACTAAGGCAGCTCGCACTAGAGACATGATTGTCATGGGTGACTTCAACTACCCTGACATCTATTGGGAGGACCACTCGGCCACCTCCAGCAGGTCAGCCAACTTTTTAGCAACAGTAGATGATCTGTTTCTGATGCAGGTTGTGGAAGGGCCTATTAGGGATAAGGACACTTTGGATATGGTGCTTACCAAGGGGGAGTACATCATAGGCAGCCTGAGAATTAGTGGTACTCTGGGCGACATTGATCATGACCTGATAAGGTTCACCATCCACTGTAAGACTGGGAAATCAGTCAGCAGAACAGAAGTCCTAGATTTCAGGAAGGCAGATTTTGACAGGCTCAAGAGGCTAGTAGAAGAGGCCCTCTGCAACAAGCAACTGGAGGATTTGGGAGTCCAAGGATGGTGGTGCTTCCTTAAGGAGGCAGTTCTCACAGCTCAAAAACAGGCTATCCCCATGTGGACGAAAAGTGGGAAAAGAACCAAGAGACCCACTTGGCTTAACAAGGATATTGGGGAGCTATTGAAAAAGAAAGAAGAAGCATATAAGCAATGGAAGAACAGATCAGCTACCAGAGAGAAATACATCTGTATCACCAGGCCCTGCAGATACAAGACAAGGAAAACTAAGGCAAGCATGGAAATCAAGCTGGCAACTGGTAAAAGACAACAGAGCCGTCCCTAGGGTATGGCAAATCAGGGCGACTGCCCTGGGTCCTTCGGAGCCAGGCAGAGTGGTCGTGGCCTGGGTAAAATCTTTGAAAAATTTGTTAAGGAGGCCATCAATCACAAGCTGGCAACTGAAGGGGTGTTGCAAAGCAGCCAGGACAGCTTTGTTGAGGGTAGATCATGCCTGATTAACCTAGTATCCTTCTACGACCAAGTAACTGGCCATCTGGGCAAGGGACACGAGGCTGACATCATTTACTTAGATTTTTGTAAAGCCTTTGACTCTGTTTCCCACAAGATTCTCTCAATCAAACTGGATGGTGCTGGGCTGGATCAGTCTACAGTGAGGTGGGTGGACAACTGGCTTAGAGGCTGCTCCCAGAGAGTTGTAATCAATGGGATGGCCTCATCCTGGAAACCCATCTCCAGTGGTGTCCCTAAGAGATCAGTGCTTGGACCCATGCTCTTTAATATATTTATTAATGACTTGGATGAGAGGATGGAAAGCTCAATGATTAAGCTCACGGATGATACCAAGCTGTGGGGAAACGTGGGCACACCAGAGGATGTGGGAAAGACTGGATGGAGGATGACCTTGACAGACTGGATTCATGGGTGGAACCCAATCAGATGAGGTTTAATAACTAGACAAAGTCCTTCACCTGGATAGGAAGAACCCTCACCATAACTACATGATGGGTGGTAGTCCACTGGCTGGAACAGCATCTGAATGAGACCTGAGGATCATGATCAATTGGAAGATGAATATGAGCCAAATTGTGATGAAGTTGCCAGAAGGGCAAATAGAGCTCTGGCATGCATCAGCCGGTGTGTGGCCAGTAGATCCAGGGAGGTACTCCTTCCTCCCTCTCTGTTTGGTGTTGGTGAGGCCTCAGCTGGAGTGCTGTCACGTGTTCTGGGCACTGTGCTTCAAGAAGGATGTGGAGAAGCTTGAGAGGGTACAAAGAAGGGCCACCTGTATGGTTAGGGGCATGGAGGATAGGCCTATGAGGAGAGACTCTGGGAACTGGGCCTGTTCAGTCTGAGTACAAGAAGGCTGAGAGGTGACTTGATAGCCGCCTACAAGTACGTTGGGGCTCCGGAGCATCAAGATCTAGGTTTGCAACTCTTCAGGAAGGCACCTCAAGGGAGGACAAGGACCAACGGGCATAAACTAATAGAGGGTAAATTCAGGCTAGACATAAGGAAAAAACTTTTTCTTTGTAAGGGTCACCAGAATCTGAAACATACTCCCAGCAGAAGTGGTGCAGTCACCCTCCTTGGAGGTGTTCAGGATCAGGCTGGACAGGCACTTTGTCAAGCTTGTCTGAGTCCAGTAACTACCTGCCCATGGCAGGGGACTAGAATTGATGATCTTACAGGTCCCTTCCGGTCTTTCAGTTCCATAGGCGACTAGTGCCCCTTGAGTCGGGGGCGGGGGGGCGGCACATGCCCCCCTGACACCATTCAGCAACTGAGGGTGAGGGAGTCCCCTGCAGCCGATCTCATTAACTAGGGGGATGGGGGTCCCCCCCACAGGCAATCTCACTTACCAAAAAGAGGCCGTACTGCTTCTAGAAGTCCCATGGCCACTTTTGCTAGCAGCCCCGCTCCCCAGCCAGTGCTCGCAGGGTGGGCACCGGTGCTCGTGCCTGCCCCCCCACCCATCACCTAAACAGGGAGCGTGGCCTAACAGGGTGTGCATCAGCACTCTCAGGGTGTGCACGTGCACCCCCTAGATGTCACCATTGTTCAAGTCTATGATTCTGTGAATTCATAGATTCATAGATGTTTGGGTCGGAAGGGACCTCAATAGATCATAGAGTCCGACCCCCTGCATAAGCAGGAAAGATTGCTGGGTCTAGATGACCCCAGCTAGATGCTTATTTAACCTCCTCTTGAAGACCCCCAGGGTAGGGGAGAGCACCACCTCCCTTGGGAGCCTGTTCCAGACCTTGGCCACTCGAACTGTGAAGAAGTTCTTCCTAATGTCCAATCTAAATCTGCTCTCTGCTAGCTTGTGGCCATTGTTTCTTGTAACCCCCGGGGGCGCCTTGGTGAATAAAACCTCACCAATTCCCTTCTGTGCCCCCGTGATGAACTTATAGGCAGCCACAAGGTCGCCTCTCAACCTTCTCTTGCGGAGGCTGAAAAGGTCCAGTTTCTCTAGTCTCTCCTCATAGGGCTTGGTCTGCAGGCCCTTGACCATACGAGTTGCCCTTCTCTGGACCCTCTCCAGGTTATCTGCATCTTTCTTGAAGTGTGGCGCCCAGAATTGCACGCAGTACTCCAACTGCGGTCTGACCAGCGCCCGA
Organism: Alligator mississippiensis; assembly: GCF_030867095.1. NCBI lineage: Eukaryota > Metazoa > Chordata > Crocodylia > Alligatoridae > Alligator > Alligator mississippiensis. The sequence goes on along the minus strand of NC_081828.1, from coordinate 80,088,616 downwards.
TAGAGGGGAAGTATCACCTCCTTGGACCTATTCGTCATGCATCTGCTGATGCACGATAAAGTGCCATTGGCTTTTCTGATGGCTTCGTCACACTGCCGGCTCATGTTCATCTTGGAGTCCACTAGGACTCCAAGATCCCTTTCCACTTCCGTGCCACCCAGCAGGTCATTCCCTAGGCTGTAGGTGTGCTGGACATTTTTCCTCCCTAGGTGCAGCACTTTGCATTTCTCCTTGTGAAACTCTTTGCAGCACCACAAACTGAACAAGTTACTCATTAATCAGTGCATGGCTCTGCTAATTTGAAGCACAGGTCCAGTATTTGCTATGGGAATTTCTGGGTAGCAAAAAAAAAAAAAAATCCTGGAAAAAAGCAGCGTAATCCACACCAAAGTGGCAACTGCCAGGACATATATAGAGACAGGGGAGCAGACAGCGCAAGGTGAGGCACAAGGTGCCTCAAGATGGGGGAGCATGTAGTCCTGGGCTGGATGCTCCCGTCTCCACATGCCTCAGTGCAGGGGACCTCACTCTGCAGCGAAGCCCTCACACTGAGGCACATGGAGACAGGGGAGCAGCCAGCCTAGGGCTGCCTGCTTCCCCATCTTGAGGCACCTGGCACCCCAGGCAGGCGGGGAATAGCTGGCTGGGGTGCAGGGTGCTTCCGCACAGGGGTTTCACAGTACATGGAGATGGGGAAGCAGGTAGCCCTGGGCTTCCTGCTCCCCGTTTCCACGTGCCACTCCTTGGCTGGCCAGGTCACAGGGTGCCTCAGTGCAGGGAATGGCTAGCCCCTGCTGAGGCATCCTATGCCCTGGCCAGACCCCTCCTCTTTAGCACATAGACCAGCAGGACAGTGTGTCCCACTGCAAAGCACACGGGCAGGGGTGTGCACTGTGGCAGAAAGTAATAGCAAAAAATTGTGCCACTACTACTTGTGGGCATGCCTTTGCTCATGTGGACCAGGCCACTGAGAGTAAATTTCAATGCAGCCTTGTTCATAACCTATTAGATTGCTCAGGCACTACTAGTGGCAGTATTTGCAAAACTGGAAAGCTAAGCATGAATAGCCACTGGAAGTAAATTTTGGTCATGACACTTGCATTTGCCATCTGCTCTAGGTTAGTTCCTGATTTTTCTTTCTTTGTGCTTGTTTACTCAGCATCACTCTGCTGATGTCAAAATCAAGGTTTTCAATGGCATAAACTTATTCTCCACAGAACAAGTTGAAAGATCAGAGACTACTTTCAGAATGTCTGTTTCTGACAGTTACATAGACCCTCCAATCAGGAAATAAGAAATTATAAATAACTCAGCAAAATTATTTCAAATGTATTATTCAATCTGTTCCCAAAATTGGGAGTAGAACAAAACTTTGCAAATTTATTGTGATTTATGTGCTCAACTCTGTTTGTTCTACACCCGGATGGTGCATTTGAGTAATTCTGCGTGTGTCCAAAGTATAGCTTAAAAATAGAATGGCATGCAAGAATGTATCCTTCCTAAATATAAAGATTTCCTCATGTCATAAACAAGTGCAGAGTTAAATGGATTACCTTAATGTTCCCTTTCAAAAAATTATTTTGTTTTCTTAATTGACCCCACCACTTCTTCTCTTTCAATATTGTTAAAGGCCTTTGTTTTTTGCACACCCTATCATAAAGATTTTCCTGTTGGTTCTGTTTTGTGATCAGTGAGTTTTTTTAATTTGCATCTCCACTATCTGATTTTTGTCATTGTGTTTATATTGTAATAGCTTGTTTAGCTGTTCCTTCCTTTGTTTTTTATTTCCATGAAGTATTTTATCTTCTTCCCAGACTTTCATTAACCCTCTGAAGTAAGCAACCTTATGAGGAGTACTAATACTATAGCGCTTGTCTTTGGCATACTTATCTGGAGACAGACCCCTGGCAGGGGGAGAGAAGGTCCTATGAACTTGGAATGCTTGGAAAATAGAAGTTAATACATTTGTTTTGTTATTTCCATGGGAACAAGATAGTTATTCATAATGAGCTTGTAAAAACATGTTACAAATATGCACAGGGAGTGGGATTCTTTGTAACAATTGCTTTCTGGATGGATTTTTTTTTCTTTTGGAACTAAACTCTTTGCCCACCTTCCTACCTTATTGTTAGAGATTTCTTCTCTGTTGGGAAGAGTGCTTTTAAGAAAACAGGAAATCCATAGAAGCCTGACTGCCTTATATAGCCTGCAGTGTTCAAAACCCAAAGAAACATAGTATGTAGAAATTTCAGTGCTCTGTTTCAGGAAAAAAGGCAGATATTCTAGACCACCTCCCGGTGCCCTGTGAAGGCACAAAAGAATATCTGTAGAATCAGATCTATCTATGGATAGTGGAAAGATCTGTCCTGAGAGTGATTGTTTCTATCTGATGGGGTTCAGTCAGTCCTTCAGAGAGAGGCATGTGTCAAGAGTTAGATGAGGCAGGCGAGCGAGTGTTCTCCCATGTTCTTTTGAATGGAAAACTCAGAATCATGTGCATCTTCTTCTTCCATCCTCGCCTTTTTCAAGCTTTTGAGCCACAGCTTCTGAGAAAGTTGAGTCCAAAAGGTGGACCAGAATAAGAAGTATGGCCAGCTATGTATGGATTGGGTGTTTGTGGGAAGGAAGGAGGAAAACCATGGATAGAAGTTTCCTATTTAAACAAGTGGTGGGACGGAAACCTGGGGTATGACTCTAAAGCTAGGGTAAATTAAATGATGCTCTCATTTGCCAAGAGGCTCCAGTTACTTGCCAGATTATCCCCAATATAATACCTTTAGCTACCACATTGTTACGTTGGTAATAAATTTGGTTTTTCATTCTCAGATAGCTCACAGTGAACTTGAAACAGCTCATGCTCAATACCACTAGCAGCAGGTTCTGAGCAATAAATATCCCACAGTCTCATGCACAGTAGGGTGCAGCATCTGAATCTCAAGCCAGGCATTGTTTTTGGAGGTGTGGTAACAGTAAGTGAGGGCTCATACTTGTTTCTGTTTGAACAGACTGCAAGGACAGAGAAAGTGTGTGCTGGCAACAGAAAGATCAGGCTGGAAAAACTGCAATTTAATTTGACTTTAATAACTAAATGTCACCATCATCATCACTCTAAACAACAATACTAGGTTCTTGCAGAAACTCAGAGAGATGTTGGCAAAAAATATATTTTTTTCTATGCTGTGTAAGCATGCTTGACACAAACCAGCACAGTAGGATGAATACAATTCATGAGTAGGTTTGTAACCTGTGCAATCAATCTGTCCATCTTCAAAAGAGACCATAAGGAATTTTAAATTGGATTTTGGCCTGTGTAAAGGAAAGTGGTTTGTCTAATATTTTTTTTTTTTTTGCACTGGCATTAAGTGACCAGAATGAAAAATTCAAAGCAACAAAACTGACTTAAAATCCCAAGCTCCAACCATACCCCCCATTTCGCTTCTGGACATACTAATACTCATTTTAGAAAATGGAAGTCACTCCAAAACACTCTTGGATACAATATAAAATGTCTGAAGAAAAACCCTGCACAGAAATAATGAGTGCCTCCCTAGGTACTTATCCTGAGCTTCCTGGAAGATAAACAATCCAGGTTACCAGCTTACGCTGGTCAATACTGAAATCAATGAAGACCTCCTATTAAAGTTAATGGATGGTAGAGCTAAGCCTTTAGAGCACATGTTTTATGTTTGCCTACTTGTATGACTTCTGCGATTTCTAAGATTGAATGAGATTAGAGCAAAATGAAGTAGGCTTTCGTCAGGGTTCTTCTGGGGGTTTTTTTCCCCACACTTGACAGGAACGTGGATCCCGAGATGATAGAATCATGTTGCGCAGCCTGAGTCAGATGCCTGAGGATGCAGGAGTTTGCACCCTTTGTGTCTGGCATTTCTTATTTCTTACTGTATGCACAGTCTGGAGGTGCGTAAGGCTGCTCATTGACAGAAGAGGACAGCTGCACGACTTCCCAGGCAGAAAAAAATCATTCCCTTGAGATAAGATGCACCTTTTTGGACTGAGAATGAGAAGAATAAGGAATTTCATCCCAAAGCTTAATCTGGGGGAAAATCAGCTGGAGCTCACTGTCAATGGCACGGAATTAACGTATTATCCCAATCATAACTGCCAATATAGCACTATTAACCATGAACGACGCATGCCCCTGGCGGCTGAGGGGGCACGGTGGCAGTGGGAACATGGCAGCGGCAGCGGGAGTGCAGTGGTGGTAAGCAGGGGAGCTCCCACAGACGCCGTCGGTGCTGTCGGCGGCGGATGGGGGTGGGGGAGGTGGTGAGCGCTGACCAGGGGATCGTGGACCGCCCACAAATTCCTCCAGTGGTGTCAGTGGTGGGGTGGTGAGCTGTGGTCCTCCGCAGGTGCCTTTTTGCAGGGGGTGCACTGTCATGATGATGGGGTGCACGTGCACCCCCTATGCATCAACCCTGATTAACACGACGTATAATTCCAATTCTGCATTCACTGTTTATGTGGAATACATCTCTCTAAATGTAGACTGTTTAACATTTTATTCAGAGCACCTCCTTTCAGTGACTGCAGGATACAATCTTGTGGTGCTTTGTTCAAGTATGCATGTCATTGGTTATATTTCAAATTTTTGTCTCCACCTGCCCACCCCTAATATGTTCATGAATAATGAGGTCTTTGTGATATTGTCCTTTTCATTGATGGGAATGTAACTCTTATGCCAAGCGCCTGTCAGCAGCAACAAGGGCTGGGTTCAATTTCAGGGATAGTAAATATATTTTACCTTGGCTCGCCCCCACCCAGTCTACCTGGGAAACACTAGATAACACACTATGGTGTCCAGTAAAACCAACCACCCTTCCCTCGCAAGCAGTATGAACACAAACCCCTGATTTATTACAGAGACAAACACCCACACACAACATGCAGTCAGGCAAAACAAACAAAAAAAGAAAACACTTTTCCGGTTTAAAGTTGTACCCTCTATCACCCTTACCCCTTTTAGGGAGCCTTCAAAACCAGGCTCAGCAGTCCAAGAGTGGGGGAGTCTCAACCCAAAAGAGGTCAGTCCCCGGGGATTTGAGTGCACCATCTCCCTTGCCATCACTGTCACTGTCCACTGGGGAGGGCCAATTGCTGCTCCTGCCCTGCATTCCTGTTGATGTGATTTCACTAAGCTGCTGCAAAGCTTGGATCTCAGCTCCTGCCTGAGTGACTGTGGGGGTGAGCTACCAGCTCCTGCCCTGGACTCCCAGTCCAAACCCTGCAGGGCTGCTGGACTTGAAAAACCCAGGCTCTCTGTATCACCTGGCCTCAGGCTCCAGCCAGGATTCCAGCATTCCCCCTTCCCTCTCCAGGGGACCCAGGGGAAAAACAAAGAAAGAGCCCCCAGCTCAGGTGGCCTCAACCTTAAATAACTTTTCTGACCTCATCCAGGGCCCCAGCCAACAAACAGCCTCATTTGAACACTGTTAATGTAGACCAATGAGTTCAAAGGGGGTCAGCACTCGAGGATTTGGCCAGTCACTCAACTGGTTCTGCTGAGGAATCTTAAGGTAGTGGTCTGAGGTGGGATGGGAGGTGGTCCTCTCCCCTCCTAGAGGAAGCACAATATACAACAGTCACAATATACAACAGAAAACATGATCATACTTTACATCCAAACAGGATACACAGTGACATGAAACACTTTATAGCACAAAATGACTTGTACATTTTGAGTGTGCTACAGGAAGAAGACAGATCTGCGGTAAATCAGTTTTGTCCTCTTATCAGCTAAGTGCAGCAGTGAGAATACTGCAACTGATTAAAGTTCTTTTCATACCGAATGCAACGTCTTTGGCTTGGAGTCAACACTTATTTCTATGGATTATGCTAAGTACGTGCAGCCATTCTAACTCTGTCATCCTGACCAGACCTTATGAGTGAAACCCTATGGGTCCTGGCATCATGGTAGATAGAGCTCAAAATTTAACTCCAAGCATTGTTAAGAAAATTTGTGCTCGTAGTCGGCGCTGAAGCAGTGCCCTAGCATGGTGTTATGATTATGGGTCTATTGAACTTGAGGAGCCGGCTGGCTGATTTCATGGGCAGATCCTGTGGCTAGCTGCCATTTTAGCAGTCTCACCGATCCACACCCCACACGCATGCACCTCTGTCTGAAGAGCCCTGACAGTCCCGCCCCTCTCTGGGGATTACCAGATGGTCCCTAACCGCCACTTAAATTATTTAACAGTGTTTCCCTTAATGGCTTCTGCAAGCTTAATTGGGATTAAGTTCACGGAAGCCATTAATTGATGTGTTATTAAGTAATCTAAGCATTCTCTGTCTCTGTGCAGTGAGCACTTGTCCATACACTGAGATGGTGCACACAGCATCCACTGAGTTCATTGGACTGATGAGGCAGTGTCTTGCCAGGGAATAAAGATATGGAAACCGGTCACAGAGTCCCAAAGTACAGGCATCTGGCACTCTGACGAAGTTCATATAAGCAGGACATTTGTGCTTTTCCCCCCATCCTGAGGTTGCTTTCAGTAGCAGAGGGTCACAGCTCAGAATAGGCACCTGGTTGGGGTCCAAAATAGGAACAGCACTAAGAAAGGAGGCAACCAGTTGTCTGAACCACAGTGACAATAATAGATTATACCTGTAGTACTGTTTCAGCTTCACAGCTGTTGCCTGGAACAGGTCCTTTCTCCACTGGTTTTCACAAAGACAGCTTGACAGTTCTTGCGATGCTCTATGACCCAATTTATCAAGTCCAATAGCTTGTTGTGTACGTGGTGGATCACAGCCTGCCAGCTTTCAAACCACGTTAGAAGCTCCTTGAACCAGGTGGCAATGTCAGCCACAAACAGCACTTGATCTGGAATGTCACCCGCCTTAGGAGATCTTAAAGCTTAAGCATGCACTTTGTCATGTGATTTCCAGCTCTTCGCTCACAAACTGCTGATAGTACTGCATATGCTTGGCATAGTAATGGACTGTGTTGAATCACAAGTTCCACCTTGTGAGCACAGGCTCTGGTGGCAGTGGCATAGTGCCACGTGAGTCTCCGCTTTGACTGGTGACAGACTCCCTGTACTGGACCTTATGACCTGAATGGTTCTTGAAGGCTTTCTTGAAGGAAGACACCAAGCTGTCCACATCAGGGAACTGCATGCACCAGATGTCACTTATTAAAGACAGAACATGTGCTTTGCAGGTGACATGAGCAGCGTTGGGCAGTATTCCTCGGAGCATGTCAGGGAAAGCCTTACAAATGTACATGGCATTGTCAGACAGGAATGCTGAGATCTTGTTAAAATCTAAGCCGTAGGTGACAATTACCTTCATGATGGCTTGAGACACAGTAGAAGAATTGACAGATGTGAGGGGGAATGACTCTGTTTAAAACACAGGTAGCCTTAGTCTGTCCAGCTCTCCAGGAGAAATAAAATGTGCATCATGTAGTTATCCTGAAAGTTGATGGTTTCAGCATCCACAACAGGGAAGGATTCGTACTCTGCCAAGACAGCCTTTTGTGGACTGTACATGCGAATCAATCACTGCAGGGAGTCTTGACAATGCTTGCTGGCTCATGGAAAACTGCTAGCATTTGGCACGTTTTGGTTCAGGTAGTCCCTTAACTTTGGGTGATCGGGTTTCTCCAGTGGGATGCTTGCTGCAGTAAAAGCCTCCGTGTAGGAAAATGCTATCTCTCACCTTGCCAAGCTGCTTTCTGTGGTCCGTTTAAAGAGGGAGGACATGGTTGCTTGTTTCTTGCGCTGACTGTCAGCCTCTGCAACAGACTTTCGCTTCATGTGTGCCTCAGAGACTAAGTGTTGATCTATGCTGGTTTTCCTCAACACATCTAGAGGTACACTGCAGGTGGTACAGAGCAGTCTGCCTCCATCTGTGTGCAAGGTCCTTGCAAGATACTGTCTTACATGGTTCAGTGCTGAAATGTATTTGGCCATCTTGGAGAATTTCTTCTCATTGGGCATGCTGAAGAATCCTCTTTAGGTGGCAGCATGCCTGTGGGTGCTTTAGAAGCCGGTGCCAAAACCCTCCCACTTCCCTGACTGGCTCCAGACTGGCCTGTGTCATGGGCTTAGCTTCTGATTTGCTCCCTCTTCCCCTTTCCTCCCCCCCCCCCCCCCGGGTGCTTTAGGACTCCAGGGCTTCTTGCCCTTTTCTTTGTTTGCAGCTTTTTCTTTTTTTCTTGGTGAGCCTGCCAAAATTGCGGAGCCTGCTGTTTTTCGTGGAGCCCACTGCCCACTGTCTTTCATGAAGCCAACCCAAATTCTTGGTTTCCATGAAAATCGTGCAATTGTGATTCAGTAGGTCCCTAATAATGATGCCACGCTGCCTTGCCCTACAACAGTGGTTCTCAGCCCTTTTCAACTTGAGGTACTCCTCATTGGATGTTTGATCGCTCATCAATAGCTTTTGTGAATTAAGTGGCATCCAGTTGCAAAACTAATTTATATATTATAGTGCTTACTTCCTTGGAAAGGGGCTGGGCAGTGGTGGAGGGGGAAGGCCAAACAGGAACACGTATGAGTCCTCGCTTATCTACTTATCTTCTCACGTCTTAACACCCTTCAAAGGATCTCACGGCACCCTGTTTCATGACACCCTGGTTGAGAATCACTTTCCTAGATGGTGCGTTCCTGAATGAGATTCAAGGCAAAGTAAGTTCTTGACCTCTTGCACTTGTTAAAGGTTTGTTGGCACTTTTCACAAAAATAGGGATGTTAATCCTATTAACAGGAGTCCTGGACTAATTCCAGGTGGATAATTGCAGTATATTCTGTATGCCTCTGCAGCATGAATTAAAGATCATATTTTTGTCCCTTCCTGTCTTAAAGAAAGGAAAGGAAAGGGCCATCTATTGTTGGTGTGTACTTTTAGGCCTGAATTCAGTAAGATACTTGAGCACATTGAATCGTGTGTTGCATCATATAAGTAGTCACAAGCAGCTGCTGCATTCTGTCAAAAAGATAGATTCTGTCCTGGCTAGAGCTATATGTATGTGTGTACATATAGCAGAGCTTGGCCCATAAATAACTATTTTAGGGATCCCAAAATAAAGCCTGTGTAAAATATTACATAAAAATAATACTCATTCTTTGTGAAAAACGAATTTCTCTTTTGCATAAAAACTCTTAAGTATTTTCTACCTAACAATTGATCAGTGCATCTATACAGCATTTATTCTTCTTAACTGTTTTATTTTTTTTGTTCCTTTTCTTCGCTTCTTCCATCTTTCCTGCATCTTCCTTTTAGGAGCCATAGGTACAGATACTGCCACAGATGCTCAGGTTCCGTGACTATAAGTAAAAGGAAGAACTTCTGAAGCATAAGGGATAAATTAATTGATTAGAGCAGGGGTCAGCAACCTACAGCCTGTGGGCCAGATCTGGCCTGTTGAGCTCAGTTGCTTCAACAGTGTTTTGATAGTGGAGAGCTTTGGCAGCTTTGTGTCGGTGGTGGTCTTCTCCTGCCTAGTGGCTGGGAACTTTGCCCATGTTGTGACTGGCAGGCATGGAGATATGGCAATGGTGGGGATGGTCAAGTTGGAAGTGCTGGCTTGCTTCAGACCTGAGCTGGCTTGTTTTGGTCTCCTGCCATAAAGCATTGCTGACTGCTGGTATAGAGATTTTGACTGTGTGTGTGTTCTCCAGCCTACTGCCATCACAGGTTCCTTGAAGTGTATCAACATGTTAATAAATATACAGGTGCTTGAGGCAGAAATCCAGGTATCTGCCCAGGGAGGCACTCATTATTTGTGTACAGGTTTTTTCTTCAGACATTTTGTATAGTATCCAAGAGTGTTTTTGTGTGACTTCCATTTTCTAAAATGAATATTACTGTGTCCAGAAGCGCAATGGGGGGTGTGGTTGGAGCTTGGGATTTTAAGTCTGTTTTGTTGCTTTGAATTTTTCATTCTGGTCACTTAATGCCAGTGCAAAAAAAAAAAAAAAATTAGACGAACCACTTTCCTTTACACAAGCCAAAATCCAATTTAAAATTCCTTATGGTCTCTTCTGAAGATGGACAGATTGATTGCACAGGTTACAAACCTACTCATGAATTGTCTTCATCATACTGTGCTGGTTTGTGTCAAGCATGCTACACAGCATAGAAATTTTTTTTTTTGCCAATCTCTCTCTGAGTTTCTGCAAGAGCCTAGTATTGTTGTTTAGAGTGATGATGATGACATTTAGTTATTAAAGTCAAATTAAATTGCAGTTTTTCCAGCCTGATCGTGCTGTTGCCAGCACACACTTTTTCTGTCCTTGCAGTCTGTCATCTACACCTGTATAAACAACTTGTCATTGTTGAAGGGAATGGTCTGGTTTTTGCTAATTTGGTTGAGACACTTCTTTAAATTGGCATAAAAAGAAACACTTGAACTGCAAAGAGGACTTATGTAGTAGCATGTTGCTCAGCAACACAGGCTCCTTTAAACACTTCTTTTGACTTCGAGAGTTTTCTAATTTTGTAAGCAGTGGAATGGATCCTTCTGTATTAATGGTGCTGCTATTTGGGATTGCAGTAACATTACTGTTAGAACTCTTTTTGGTAGTGCTGTAGCCATGATGGCCCAGGAATTATGTGAGCAGCAAGGATATTTTTGGAGTGGTATCTTTTATTGGACCAGCCACATAGGTGGGATAAAGTTAGGCAAGCTTTTGAGTGCAAAGCATTCTTCTTTAGGAAGCCTGAAGAAGAATGCTTTGCATTCAAAAGCTTGTCTAACTTTACTCCAGCTATACTGTTGGCCCAATAAAAGATATCACCCCTCAAAAATTCTTGTTCTTGTAGAACTCTTTTTGGAAGTCATTATACTTAGCATGTTTTAGCTTCAGGCTGCGGCATATTTTAAAGGCAGAAAGTATAAATTTGGGGTCTAAATGTTTGAGAAACGTTAAATAAGTAGAAAAATGTATGTGTCTATCCAGCTTTATAATTAATATAGTTCAAAATGCTATAGAGAAACAAACGATGGTGAACTATCTAAATTTACTGTGTTCATGTACCTTCATTTTAAAATAAAGAACAAATAAAATACCCTGTTTAAAAATCAGTGCATTGTGTATTGGAAAGTAGTCCACAAACTTAAGTTATGCTTTTTTCTGTCTAAAAAATATTTATGTAAGTCCATCTTTAGGTCTTTTTAAAAAGTGCCCCTTTGGCGAAACACATTTTCAGAACAAATATTGCTTGTTAGTACATCTTAAGAGCTCTTCCAAATGCATCATCCTGTTCTGTCAGCTGAACAATATCTGAAGAAATGGGCATATATTAAGATGTTCTGATAAACATATATTCAGTTAACATTTACCCTGATGCACCTCTACCACACATTTTTTTCTCCACTGTAGAAAATGAAAGCAACTAGCAAGTCATCAGGGCCATCTATACAAGCAGTGAGGATGCTCCGACATGTTGTAATTAGAGCTTGTCAGAGTAGGCTCAATTAATCTAGTCTGCTGGAATGTGGCAATTACTATGCTCCAGCAGACTCCAGCATCTCATGTATCAGTCCCCACGCTTAAAAATGTTGGCAGGGGCACTTTAACTAAAACTCATGAATAAGCTTTAGTTAAAGTAACCCTGCTGCCACTTTTAAGAGCAGGGACGCTGATACATGAGACTCTCTGGGTGCTTTAATTAGAGTGGCTCTCGGAGCTGCTCTAATTTAAAGTTCTCCCCACCCCCCGGGCCCCTCCCGGAGCATGTGTATAAACCTCCAAGAGTCTGCCCTAACAGCTTCTTCAATACAACAGGGAGAGTTAAGGCCTGAGCTATGAATTCCTGTGCTTTTCATGAATTGCCAAGCTCTTTACTATTTTTCCATGTTTGTCTGTGGCTGTTTCATGAATGAGACAGTCTGAAAGAGAGAGAGAGGAAGGCCTATTTTACAATAAACTTTCTGTCGTTTAACTCTTTCATTTATTATATATATTATTCAATAGGACAAGATGTCAAGCATGCTTTGCTACTATAATTGCTAGAAGAGTGGGAGGAAGGGGAGTTAAAAGTGAAATAACCATCCTTGCTTACATGATTTTTTTAGGCCTCTTTTACACAAAACCTGTGTGGGACTGACTCATGTTTTAATTGCATGTTTGTAAGATAAATGTTGTACAGTTGGATACTTTATAATCAGTGATCCAAAGAGGGGACCTGTGCAGTTTCAATTTAAAAACACCTTTTTTTTCAACAGCAAGACACTGCAATGCATATCATTTAGGCAAACAGACTATAAAAATAATCATCCCTGTGAGACTGTATCTTGTTTTGAAGAGCTCCAGGCATTTTGAAAAGAGTTAGGAGTAGCAGTCCAATTTCTTATTTTCTCTTTCTGAAGCTGAGCCAACCAAAGCGGTCAGGGCACTATCACAGTGATGTTCACTGTCCTGTGAAGACATTACGCTGGAACCCTTAATGGGCTGTCTATTTCTTTTAAATTGCATTGTTCTGTTGGCTGTTTTCCTTATGGTGAGCTGCATGTATTGCCCCTTTTTCAAAGGGCTGATTTATACTTTTTGTAATTTCTTCTTTGTGTTTTGTCAGGGGGAAATCCTCTCGGACAATTACTTTTGAACAGTTTAAGGAAGCTCTTCAAGAACTCTCCAAGAAACGATTTAAAGACAAGAGTGACGAGGAAGCGGTTCAAGAAATACATAAGCTAATTGAAGGAAAAGCCCCAATCATATCTGGAGTAACGGTATGGGTAGTACTTTAATAATGATGTACTCTAAATCTCATCCTTGTCCTCCAGACCTGTCCTGTTTTAGTCTCTTCAAGATTGAGATGAATTATTCATCGGCAATTCATTGACGAAGTATTCATTAGCTTACCTAAAATATTTGTACTGAAATAAATAGCAGTAAAATTACTCCCAACAGATTGGACGTGTTTCATGTCCAGTGATTTTGTGTTTTTCATGTAAGGACTGCCCATTCAGCCTGTAGAAACAAAATTCACCTGAATTTCTTATTGTATGTATTTGATAGGCTTCGTTGGGCACCTGTACACGTGACAGTGGTTTAATCCCCCAGGTTTTATTTTATGCCTTTTAAATTGATACGGTGGGTTTTTACTTGAGACCCACTGTTTCAATTTTTCTGTTATGTTATGACAAGGGGCCTGATCCTCTTTTTTTTTTTTTCTCTCTGTCAGGGCCGGAGCCTGCCAGTGGCCGAGGGACAAGCTGCTGGTGGCCTGAGCAGCCCCTGAGCTAAGTGGGGGGTCCCAGTCCTTCCCTCTGCAGTTGCAGTGCCCTCTGGGGCCACTCGGGTGGGCCAGTAGCAGGCCAGGGGCTGCCCCAGCTCAGAGACAGCACCTGGCTTGATCCAACTGTTCTCTGAGCTCACCTGGGGAGCAGCAGCCAGCAGGCTTCCAGCAGACAAGCTTGGGGAACAGTTGGATCAGGTTGGGTTCTGCCTCCAAGCTGGGGCAGCTCCTAGTAGCAGCCTTCCCGGGAGGCCCCGATGTGTGCTGCCACCACGGAGGGAAGGACCATGGCCTCTGCAGCTTAGGGGGTACTCAGCAGCAGGCTCCACCAAAAAAAAAAAAAAAAGGATCAGAGGATCGGGCTTTTTTTTTTGCAGATACTGCCCGGCTCTCTCATGGCTGGGGGGTGAGCTGACAGCTGCATCATTGCAAAATTTGTAACATTGCAAACTAAACTACATCCAGATTTAGCTTAGTTTGCAACAATGCAAAGTCATTTAAAACTTGCAAAGCTGGTGCACATGTAATGTGTGCACATTAAGCCACACAAATGACATCTTTGTCGCATGTACATCATGATGACCATCATGTGTACAAGTGCCCATTGACTTTCAAAGCCTTTCTGCAGATTCAGGTGTATCCTTACTTTCATGGTAGTGGAGTGCTACAACCCGTATCAGGGAGTCTTGTTATAGGAAATTCATTTTTTTTCTTCAGAATGTTGAAATTTCAAAAATACTTGTTTGCTACTGTGCCTGGGAAGATGACAGTTTAGTAGCAAGTTGCTAAACTGAATGGAAACTTTGGGTTGGCATGTCTAACCTGGAATGTGAGATGTATTGTTGTCCTGAACACCCAGGAAGAAAAAATAATACGCAAGAGATGTGGCTTAATTTAGACCACAGTTTGATTCATTCAGCTGGGAATGACTTGCATCATATCCTTTTTAACCATTTCTATCTATCTGAGGGCTGCTGGTTAGCCATCCAAAATTGGTCCTAGCTCTTTTCCATTTCTTATTTCAGTTAGATCTCTGGGAACTAGACTTTCTATGGAACAGGTGGCTAGAGACTTGCTATCTGTGAAGATGGGCCTATTAGAATTAAACTTTCCAATATACCTAACAGGTCCCAGACAGGCTGTGGGGAAAGCAGACCTCTGCTTTCCCCTCCCTATTTGGCAGTGAAGGAAAAGTTCCTTCCCATTCCCTAATTCCCATAGCAGACCACAGAATCTGGTCCTGGTCCTGCTATAGTTCTTTGAGTGAAAGGTAGAAATCTGTGTGTGAAAGCAGGATCCATGTGGAGGGATTGGGGAGAGCAGGGGTCAATGGCCCAGTCAGGTTCCTCAAGCCAGCCTTGTTCAGGTGAAGGACCAATCCAAAGGGAGGATTTTTTCCAAGAAAATGAAGATTAATGTGAGTTCTTCAACATAATCAAACTAAAAAGAACACATGCATGTATTGTGCTTGTACCAAGTTGGGGTAGCTGCCAGGGGTGGGATGGTGTGGCTGCTAATGTGCAAAGTTAACAGCCCAGAGGTCACAAGTTTGAGGCCATAGCAGAAGTACTCATGACAGGGCTCTGTCAGATTCCAATGAATCTGTGATTCTGCTAAATGCTTTGTCACAAGGACACAAAAAGAACAGGCAGGGGTAGCTGCATGTGCAAATGGGTATTTAGCTGATAGAACACAAAAATATAAGTGTATGAGGACATTTAGTATTCAGTAGGCTGATGGGTCGTAAAATGGTTTCTCGAAAGAAAAGAAAAAAAGGTCAGTTGCATGCAAACTTTTGCCTTTAGAAAGTTAAAAAAGAGTCTGGGACATTTCTTGCCAAATTTTAACTGTTGTTAGTTATTATCTAAGTCAAGCAGTCAAAGACCAAATAGAAAGTAAAAAAAAAATCTGCCCTGTTGATTAGCAAAGTTTCTAGGCTAAAGGCTAAACACCATTGCTGTAAAGGAGAAGTTTGATAGGGGATTCACAATGGATTAACTTGTCCTGTATTTAAAGTAACCCTTAAACTTAAAACACAATGCTGCTTTTTGTGTTTTAAACAAAAGTGAAACAGACATAACTTCATATCTCTTCAAATATTATAAGATGCTTTTTACTTTGGAAGTGGTAACCTAGAGGCCCTGGAACAAGAGATGAAACTCCTTCCCTTATAGGGATGGTGACATCATAAGGATGCTCAAGTTGAATGGAAATCCATGAAGCATTGAACAAAGAGGAAAAGTTTGATTTCTTGAAAGGGTTGGCTTCTCTTCTAAGGTCTGCTGATTGTTATGATGCCCAGATGTTGCCTTTCTCTTGCTGCTGGTAAGCTGAAGCAGACATCAGAAGAATATTGAGGGGAAAAATAATCTATTGGAGAAACTAGGTAAAGACCTTATTTTATGAGAACTTGGAAAGCCCTGGTTACAGTTCAGATTATCAGAGGGTTCTGCCTTCTCATTCTTCTGTGCCGTTTAGTAATGTGATACTAGAAGAACAGCTCCTACTGACTGAAGAAGCTTCTTTGTAGGTTTTTTTTTTGCCCCATTCCATGTACCATGGGCAAACAAACTGAATGAGCACATTTGTGCTGCTAAGAAGAAGGAATATATCCCCACCAACTTGTTCCCCTTGTACCACTTTCCAGTCTAATACTCTGCAGCTGATCTTGTCTGTGGATAGAAAGGCAGCACTTCACTAAAGCAAGCTATAACTACACAGATGAGTTCTGTAAGAATCTGGAATTGTCCAGTGTCACTAGCTCACTAAAAATCCATATAAATACCCATCAGATTTGTGACTTTATGCTGGGCCAGTCATCAGAAGAGGGGGGAAAGCCCCCTGCAGTTCTGGCTGGGGTTGGGGTTGGGTGGGAAGGGCCTCGGCCTTTACTTCTGCCCTCCAACCCACCACAGCACACCCTCCCCAGCAGTTCCAGCTGGGTTGCGGGTGGGGGGCAGGGACGGAGGCCTCTGCTTCTCCCCTCCCACCCCAACAGCTGGCAGGGGGTGGGTCTGGGGAATGTATCCCTGGTTGGGTCAGTCAGCAAGGGAGTGAAGAAAGCCCCCCAACAGTGCACCCCCACAGTGGGTATGATTGGGGGGGGCAGGGCAGGGCTCTCTGCTGCCCCCCACATCCCCTCTGTGTGGCCCAGCTGACAGACGCACGCTGGACACAGGGCTGGGGAGCAGAGGCTTTGCTGCCTCAGCTCTGTGATAACCTAAGGACAAAAGCATGCAGGTGGAAGCTAGCCTATCTGCCCTGTGGGGTAGGAGTTAGGGGAGTAGCTGCAATACATCCTAGGTTGCCAGGAGACTGCAATCTAACTTGAATTGGGACAGGATTTGGCTCAGAAGTTCAATAGACCAGTCTAACCTAAACTTACACCCAGGGAATTCGGTGCAGAAAAATTCAAAGTTATACACAGGAAAACTCAAAATTATGCAGAATGAATTGCTTTTATATATATATATATATATATATATATATATATATATATATAAATATATATATTTTTTTTTACAAACTAAACTAAATATAACACTGTTTGAACCTTGTTTAGAAATATATGCAGGTACTTTGCATGGTTGTGGGGTGTGGGGGGAGATTTGTGAAGGTGTGGGTGTGTGGGGTATGGGAATATGTGGGGTTTGTGGGCATGTGTAGGAGTGGAGGGTTTGTGGGAGGTGTGGGTATGAGGGTATGTGGGGTTTTTGGGCAGGAGTGGGGCTTGGGGTTGTGAAAGTGTGGGGTGGTGTATGTGTGGGGCTTGTGGGCAGGTGTGGGTATGTGGGGTGTGGAGGGGAGGGGGAGATGGGATGGGGTTTGGGTGGGGGGTCCCCACCACACATTTTCCCCCCTCCCCATGAAGCACAGCCCCCACCACCTAACAGTTCAACAGCATCAGGCAGAAGGCAGTGGCTCCCACTCTGCAGGTGGGAGCCGTGCACCATCGGGCTGGATGGGCTTCATGCGTCCATGTGTGGTTTCCTGCTGGAGTGCTGGAAGTCCCACATGGAGGCACAGAGCCAGCTGGCCCAGTCCGATGGTGCATGGACTGGGAGCCACGTGCCAACCAACTGGCTGGGCTCTGTGTACGTGGGGCTTCCAGCACTCCAGCAGGAAGCCACATGTGGAGGCAAACAGGAGCCTGCCTGGCCCGATGGCACACGACTCCATGCCTCCATGTGTGACTTCCTGCCCAGCCCAATGGCATGCAGCTTCCGGTCCATGTTCTTTTGGCCCATGCCAGCCCTCCATATGGGGCTTCCAGCATTCCAGCAGGAAGCCACACATAGAGGCACGGAGTCGCATGCCATCGGGCTGGGCAAGCTCCTGCTTGCCTCCACATGTGGCTTCCTGCTGGAGTGCTAGAAGGCCCACATGGAAGGATGGGGCCGGCTGGCCCAGCCCAGTGGCATGCAGCCCACACCCACCCACAACCCCATGCCCACACACACACCCATGCCCACCCACAAGCCCCACACCCACCCTCTCCTCCTGCAGACAGGAGCTCCTCTCCCCACTTACCCAGTTGTCCAGTGATGCAGCTCTGTGCCTCCATACCATGGGGCTCCCAGCTGGAGTGCGGGGAATCCTGTGGAGGTGGAGGCACAGAGCCTGTAGTGGTTATGATTCAATTATACACAGTCATGCCTTTTATGTGCAAAATTGCACTGGTGCATAATTGCATAATTCCTCAGGGTGTATAAACTGATTAACTGCATCCATCCATGTCTATATTAAACTGGGTTGGCCTTTTTGAAACTGATTTATGTGCACTGAATTTCTGTTCTGTTACAGGTTTAGATTGATTTCCAATCACTTATACCGGTTTATATGTACCTTCTATCCCTAGCCTTTGCATGTAGAACAAAGCAGACCAGCTTGACAATGAACATTTTACTGTAGTGGTTGCCATATTTTCTCAATTACAGCATGCCCCTAAATAATATCTGCGCCTTGTTTTTAAAAGGCTAGATGAAAAGAAAACAGATCTTTCCTTGACATATTTGTAAGTAGCAGCAAGTAACTGAGTACCAGCTTCTGCAGTGCACTGAGGGAAAGAGAAAGTATCCAGAGCCAACAGCGAGGGAGCTCTACCTGCAGCATTGTACTGTTACTTTTGCTTTTCCTTGGAAGAGGCAGAAACTGCCATTATAATATTTACTTGCTTATAATACATACACCAATTTCCACAGCTAAATTTTGGGAAAAGTGCATGTTGTATGCAAGAAAGATGGTATCTTTTTCATGGGGATCCCATCTTTCATTACAGTATCCTTGTATCTTATTCTTTACATTCTTATTTTGTATTTTACCCTTATGATTGCTTTACTCGCATGAACAAGATATGTATCTGGTTAAGAATTAAAGGGGCATTTTGGGTGTCTTTACTCTGTAGGAAGTCACTGGGTAGAGATAGATGGAACAACTGTATTCATATCAAATGATGCCAATATAAGCTGTTATAATATATCTTTTTCATCTGTATACTGCAGTATGAATACAAATATAGAGGAACCATTGCACTTTTAATCCTGTTTCATTCAGGATTAAAGTTAATGTGATGTAGCTCACTAAAAGATCTTGCAGGTTATCAGCTAGGTCAGGGCTGTTACCAAATTTGCCCATTACTTTGGGATGTGCTCATTTATTAGGGATAGTTTCTAGGGTCTTGGTGATTCTGTCAATGTGTTGCTTGTGTTACTATACAGAGCTGTATTTCTCCCTTCTGCAAGCCCTCACCCCCAGTGGAGCTATCTTGCAGGACTCAATCTCAATGGGACTGGGTTCCTTCAGTCACCAAATCAGTCATACACACAAACACACACAAATTAACGTGACATGCCTGACCTGGCTGGGCTGATCAGCATGGACAGGCTGACACCCTCATATGCCAAGAATCAGTTCATAAGAGCAACAATAAAATGCAGTCAGACACAAGCACACAGGTAAACAGAATCCCTCTGAATCCGGCTGGGTGTCCAGCTGACACCCTCATGGGCCAGCATTCAGTTCATAAGGACACATCTGAGTCAAACTGGGTCAATCAGCCTGTACAAGCTGATCCCTTTATGTGTTTCAAACTCAGCACGTCCCAATCTTTGGCCTCTTGATGAGCAGACCCCACAATATTTTTGGGCTTCACAGGGATCTTTAGCATAGGTAAAAGAAGCGTTGCTGCAGAGCACGGGAGGAAAAAGAAGCAGAGAAGGAAAAATATACCCAATTACTACCAGTTTGACTATAAAAGTTATTTATTGCTAAGCATATGAAATATATAATAGTACTAGTAGTAATAGACATGCAAAAGAAAAACAAACACAAACAATGACAATACTACCCTGGTTTCACTAAGTATTTGGGGAAACTTAGCTCAAGCTTAACTGATACAGTTCAGGTTCAGAAGTTTATGCCTAGAGAGAAGAGAGAGAGAGCGAGCGCTGGGATCTCACCTAGTCCAAGGTACTCAGGCTGCAAAGCTGACAGGCACAGTCCGTAGCACAATCCTTGAAGAGAGAGACGATCTGCTCTTCCAGCGTCCCAAGAACGACAGGGGATGGTGTCAGCACAGGAGTTTTCTTCTTCTTTCCTTTTCCTTCTTTCCTCCTGCTGCTTCTTCTTTTTCTTTTTTGCAGCACACACACTTACAGATTTTTATACCCTCAGTTCAGCTGCTTCGAAGCACCCTCAGTAGTGTAAATCATTGTCTTTTCTATTGACAAGGGGTTATCTGGTTTGGACCATCTCAGGAAACTGATTGATAATCAGGAAACACTTAAGATTAGGGAGTAACCCAAATACTTGGGAGCCAGTTTAAAATTCCTATGGATGGCAGATATACTGATGGGATATCTCATGGTTTCTTCAGGAACAATAGATAGCTTGCAGCATCAGGATTTTGGATTTTTACTTGTGCACAAGCCTCAGTTTAGCATGACTTTTCCAGATCTTACTATAGTCTTTTAACAGACTTAAGACAATTATTGGGGTGCTCATAACCTTTTGTGGAGAGGACTCCCACCAGTCGTCTCGGGAAAGGTATGACAACACCTGTGATTAGGGCTCCAGCAGGCTGGATGCTGTGATGAACCCTTAACCATTGTTCAAATGTTGCCCATACCCCCTCTGACTCGGTCTCTTGCCTCAGCATTCCCTAACCCGGCAACCGAGTTTTAGTCAATCAAGTTTAAATAGGCCTCCCATAGTGGGACCGGGGAATGTACGGCCTGAGATGCCTATTAAACTTAGAGCTGTGTGTGTGTGTCTGGGGGGGAAAAGTCCTTAGTAAATCCAGATTAGAACTGGTCTGATAAATGCTGAGCTGGGTGTGTGTGAACATAGGTTGATTAACATTTGAAGCACAGATTCCCCATCGTGCAGTGCTCCCCTGCTTCTCTGGTCCCAGAATTCACTGCAGTCTCTGCTTCAGGCTTTCTGTTCTCCATCTCTCATGTAAATGAATGGTCATCTGGTTCCATCTCGGATGTAAATGAGACCTAGGGCAGTTGTTCACTCTTGTCACCCTTATCTGGAGAGTTTTAGGTGTGTCTCTCACTGCATCTTAATCAGTTTCGTTTAGGTAGAGGAGGGGAGGGAGGGGGGGTGAGTCCTTTGTGAGTCAGACAGACTGCATCCTGTGCCAGGGTTGCCCAAGAACACAGAGCTGAGACGTAACAGGGCTGTCCAAGTTATAAGCAGCCAGGGGCTACATACCTGGTACATTGCACCAGCAATGGCCATACTAGTGTCCATTGGGTCTCCCTTCCCCGTCACTGCACCATATGGGCAGCCCCATCCCCACTGCCACTGCACTGGTCCCCATCTCAGCTTCCTATGCCACCCTAACCCATGCCACAGGCTCTCCCAGTGCCATTGAGCTGAGTGCCATGAGTGAAAACTGAGGGATGGAGAGGAAGCCTAGAGACCCTGGCTGCAAATGTAACTCTTCTGCCAGGACCTAGTCAAGGGATGGGTTCAAATTTAGGGGTTTAGTACCAACTTCAGTAAAAAAAAAAAAAAAAAAGTTTGGTTGTCAATAAATGTTTGCAGATTATTAGTAAAAAAAAAAAAAAAAGAAATGTCTTGATTTGGCAACCCTGCTTGATTGCAGTAATGGTTGTACACCATGCTGTCCCTCCAGGAGTCTTTTACTCCCCACAAACTCTGCCCCCTCTCCAGCCCACTCCCAACCTTCCCCCTGCCAGCTCCTTCCCCCTGTCGTGACAGAGACCCAGAAGCAACATTACAGGTAAGTGATAGGTCCCAGAAACAGCAGCAGTGGCAGCAGCAACACATGGCTGAGGCGAGCAGGCTTTGGAAGCTCCTGTGGACTACAAAGCCCTGACAGAACTGGACATCAGGTGGTGCTGCTCTGCTTTGTCTTTTATTCAGTGTTTAACTCCAGCTTAACTTCTGAGGGGGGATCTTCAGTCAGCTCAAAGTATCTTAGTGCTTTTACAGACAGCTTAATTTTATGGACTTTATAGAGAGCTGTTTTTAGCCTGGATTTCTATGTACAGTCCTTTAATTTATAGAAATTGGCAACTCTGTCCATAACCTCTATGAAACTCTCTAGGTTGAACTTTCTGGAAGGATGAAATACTCACGTGTTGATGTTTTTACATTGTGAAAGCAAGTTAGGTGACATAAGGAACTAAGTCAGCCTGTGCCATGTTTTTCAAAGATACTTCCTTTTACTGTGGAAATTTGTTCAGTGATCAATTTCTTCAATGCTCTGCTGATACAATTAAGATCTTGGGAAAACTACCACATATAGTGGGATTGGTATCTTAATACCTATTTCTATGATAATGGGCCAGTTTCATGGTCTCTCAGCATACCTAGACTGGAAGGACCTGGAAGACAAAGGAACGCTATCATGCCATTATCTATGATGTCTTTTGAAAGAATACAAACAGAAATATGAAATTGCCAGGGTAGAATTATATTTGTTTGAAGCTCATAGTTTTGAAAGCATAGGGCTGATTGATGTGTGTCTCAGGA
Organism: Alligator mississippiensis; assembly: GCF_030867095.1. Lineage (NCBI taxonomy): Eukaryota > Metazoa > Chordata > Crocodylia > Alligatoridae > Alligator > Alligator mississippiensis. The sequence goes on along the minus strand of NC_081828.1, from coordinate 80,066,395 downwards.
AACTGTTAACAAAAACCCAGAGGGGTTTGTCAAGGAAGAGGAATGTAACTCTCAGTATGGTACAACTGGGGATAAGACTTAGCCATTACTCAGAAACAATTTGAAACAATTTGAAGAGATACTCTGTCAGCCTCCAAGGATGCTACTTCTGTGTTTCTTTCATAATAGTTTAAAATTCTGCCAGTACTAGCAACGTTTTGAATAGATGGCACCAGCTTGGGGTGGAAATGCACCTAGTAGGATGGCTCTTGTCCTAGTTCTGAGATTTTGAAACTGATATACTGTTTTGAAAGCCTGTGGCCTGGTTTTCAGAGGCCATTAGCACCTGTAGTTTCTAATGACTTCATTTGGAACTGGGGTTGCTCAGTGACTTTGCAACGCTAGAGTTTAAAATCACTAACAGATTGATATGAAAAGCCACTAGCAAAGGTTGGGCTTGCATTTATTGGGCATAAAACTAGGAAACAAGAGAAATGTAAAAGGGTTGCTGAATTGTAGGTTGGAGCTATTTTATTACATGTACTCTCATCTGCCTTGCTACATAGACTGTATTGTTACAACACTATAAAAGATCTGAAACTTGATATGAAGAAGAATGTGTCTTGCTTTTCATGTGTGTTACACCTAGCATAGGGATTCTAGGCTATGTTGTACTTGGAAAGCTATATAAACACCCAGGGAAAAATAACCTACAACTTGATGGCAGTTCCCAGACAAGTGGCTGATGACTTGTGAATACCAGTGGTCTCTTTCATAGAGTAGTTTTGATATTTGGGGTTTTATTCCTTGTAGTTGTCAGCAAGGGTTTGAGGTGATGATTTTAAGGATTACATCTGTTAATGAGTACTTGTGAAGACAAGGAATTGGACTCAGTGGTGCAGGAGGCCCCTTCCAGTCCTATGGTTCTAACATTGTGTGTGTGTGTGTGTGTGTGTGTGTGATGTACATACACACTATGCTTCATAAGTTTGACATTAGGGCAAAGTCTGTTGGAGCACTGAGAAAATTGGAACATAGCAACCAATGTACCATATTTATTGAAATCAGATGAGGGTTTTTGCCCAATCAGCATGGGGAAAAAAAGCCCCTCATCTTAGGGCACTTTTACACATACTTGGGGGTGCGGGGGGAGAGGGGGGGCGTTTTAATTAGAGTGGCTTCAAGAGTCACTCTAATTAAAGCACCGCAGCATCTCACGTATCAGCATCCCTACGCTTCAAAATGGCAGCGGGGCACTTGAACTAAAGCTCATTCGATGAACTTTAGTTAAAGCACTTAACTTTAGTTTGAAGCATGGGGGCACTGGTACAAGAGATGCAGAGGCTGGCTGGAGCATGGTAATTACCACACTCCGGCAGACTTGCTTAAATGAGTCTGATCTGATGCACTGTAATTACAGCATGTCAGAGCAGTCTTGCAGCATGTCTACAGGCACCCCTAGATTCATGTTTGAAGCAGAAGTGGGGGCAGGCGCATGCTGCTGCTCAGCCTCCTGTCCTCCCCCACCCCGCCACTTGCCCTCTTCAGCTTCTGTCTGGTTCCTCCCTTACTGTCAGGTGTGGCTCAGCTCATCTTGGGCTGGATTCCTTCCCAGGCACAGAGCACAAGGAAACTCTGTCTCCTGCCTGGCCTGTCAGCAGCACTTCCACATGCTGTGCTCCCGGAGAGAACAGAGCCCAAGCAGCATCTGATAGTAAGGTGGGAGGTGGGGACAGGGGAAGAGGCACAGACTTCGGGAAGGAAGGGGTGGAGGGATGCTGATGGCAAGGGGGCCAGGGATGCTGCAGGGGGGGGGGGGACAGAGGGCAGGAAGGCTACCTGACCCTCCAGCCACTGCTTTTCCTGCCTTAGCAGTGGGAAGGGGGTGATTTAAGACAACCCTCTGATCATTTGATTCTGCACCTAGAAAAATTTTAATAAATTTATAAATTTTCCATATATAGAATCTAATTATTGGGGGGTTGACTTAGATTCGAGTAAATATGGAAATAGACTCGTCCTGCTATGAAAAACCTTCAGTCCAGAATTCTGCCCTGTAAAGTCTTTTGTAAAACAAAAAAGAAGTGTAAGGAAGTCAACTAAAATGTCTAAAGCTTCTCTTGATATGTGAGAGTGCTTAACACATGAATGCTTATGGAAAGCTGATGCTTAACAAAGTAAGCAAGAAAGGAAGTATGTGTGTGGGGTTACTGTTTAAGTAAACATAAGTTAAAATAGGGACAGTGGTGATTTTAAAGAACTTTGCACTGAAAAATTTGTCTTGTCTTTGGATTATTTCCCTGCTTGCAAAACAAGCAGCTTTGATCGTTGATGGTATCCTGTGATTTGTGAGTAAAGAGTTATTTTAGCATTACTGTTATGTAAACATACATGGAAAAACTAAGTTTACCCTTTAACTAGTCACTAATAAACTTTGCTGATTGTAAATTGCCAGATCTTGTAGCCCTTCCCTCCAGGAGTTGGGAGACTGAAGGATATTATGGTAAGCATCTCAGCTTTATTTATTTATTTTGGTGCTTGCTTGAGAAGTTCACTCCTACTGTAGACCAGTAATTCTCAAACAGGGTAAATGGAGTGCTATAAGATGGTTTTAAGGGTGCCGTGGGGTGGCACACAGTATTATTTATGTATTTGGGTTATATGTCACCCTTCCCAAGAAAGGCTTAGAGAAGGCAATTTACAGCAAGAGAACAGAATAGCTGATAAAACAGAAGAATGACAATAGAACAAAACAACTTAAAGGGGAAATAGAATATCAACATACAACAGATAGTCTTCCCCAACAGTACCTCACTGTTAAGTGCTAATATGCAGAACAAATATGCTGCCTGAGAGATTTTAAAATACCTGAACCATTTGCAAGATAAACCAAGAGATTTCAAGTAGGAATCTTTGCTGTCAAAAATGTTCTGACCTGTTGTGGCCCTTCTGAGTTCTTTGCAACAGAAGACTTCCTCTATTATTTTTCCCTAGTCAAAAAAAAAAGTGAAAGGTAAGATATGGCATTTTCCAAGGGGTGCCTTGCATCTAAGAATGTTGAAAACCAACACCAGAAACCACAGCACAGTCTGCTTTGGCATCTTCCTTTATTTTTTATTTAAATGAGTTTGGGTTAGAAGTCTTCAAATGATCCAGAGATATGCCTTTTAGTTGGAAACTTCCAATTTTCCCTTAGATGGGGATGGAGCATTTGATACACATGCAAACATACAAACCCATCCCAAATGCATTTTGTCATGTAGACGGCACTCTGTTGATATGCAGCTGCAACTATTGTTCTGAAACGGCTTCCTCTTCTCCTAATCATTCTGAGGAGTGGGGTACAATAGGGACATGTGCTGTTGAGCACATATATTCAGAGTTGTATCTACTAGTGGTAGGGGATGAAACATTCAAATATCTCGGAGCCAAGCAGTTTGACAGAAGCCTGCTTCATTCACTATTTGGACTCTAATCGACTAACATTGTGTAAAATGAGATTTTGCATAATCTAACAGCCTGTTTCTGCTGCTTCATCCAGAACTACTTAAAAGTACAGCTCCCCACATTGTCCTTCCCTAGCCAATATGATACTACTAATAATTAACATCATGCAGACTTTCAAATACTGACATGCACAGTGTATTAACTAACCCTTCAGTTTTTACTCTGGGGTGTCCTTGGCTGCTGCATAGATGTGTGGGTCTCCCCTGAGTCACTGGGACCACTGCTGTCAGATGCCAGTAAGTCTATTAGTTCTGGGATGCAGCTGTCTCAGCTGGTTGTGGTGGTTGTTCATATGAGACTTTCCCAGGCAAAGAAGCTGTGCAAACAAACCTTATTTCCTCCTGTGTGAGATTTGGAGGTGTCACCTCCATGTGGGCCAAGGTGGGATGGGGCCTGTGGAGGCCCAGGCATATAGAGACAAACCCCATGCACCAGCCTCATGAGGATTTTGGCCCACAGACCAGTTTGATGTCACTCATCTGGCCCACGGGGCCGAAAGCATTCTCGTGCATAGATTTCCATCTAGCATAAATAGTCTATGCCTACTTTGCTCTACAGGCTAATATTTCCTGTGCTATCAGCATGGTCTCTTGCTTGACTTGGTCTATAATCTATAGCATATGCAGTAGGTCTTTATCAGCTTTCTCTTTTGAGGCCGTTTGAGGTCCATCTAGCCCAGTATCCTGGTTTGACAGTGGCAAGTAGTGGATGCTTAGAAGAAGAGTATAAAAAACAGGGTTTGCAAAGAGTGACCCATCCTATCTCACCAGCAGTCATAGGCCTAGGAAAGTCCTGATATTGAGGTTACATCCCTGTCACATGTAAAACATCCGTGGATCTTCTCTTCAATTTCCTTTTCAGTTTTTTTTCTGTTACATTTATTTCTGTTACATCTTGGGAGTCACTCTTCTGGTGTCTTTAAACAAAATCCCATTTAATACTGAGAGCTTATCTTTAAATTGAGAGTATAGGCTGGGAGTTGTCAGAGACTCTGATCAAGCAGGCCTGACTGGACCAAGCACATGAGTTACCACACCTGCCCTGATCCCTGGCTAATGTGGTTATCCCAGTTCTCTGAAATCAGACTTGCAGCCAAAAACACCACTCACCCCTTTTAAACACACCTGCAGTCTCAGGTTATAGGTACACCTTCACACAGCCTCAGTCTATTCCATCAAGCATCATGTTCACATTTCTCCCTGGTTGTCCTGACTTCTGATTCGGCTTTGGCTTTTCCTGACCCTGATCTTGGGTCTTTCCAGAAGCTCCGCACTGGTTCTACCTACTCTCTCTGGCTTTCCTGACATCCTGACTTGGCTTGGCTTTCTTGACCCTGATCTCAGATTTTCAGTGGAACTCAGCACTGGTTCTCTGACCCCTGGCTCCTGACCCCTCACTAATGACCTCATTACCCCCTTACTGCCAAATTTTTGGACCTCTGGGAAGCCCTGCAGGCCAGTTGACATGCCTTCATGGGCCAGATCTGGCCTGCAGGCTGGAAGTTTAGCACCACTGCCATAGAAAGACTGTCTGCAATCCCCAGATAATGTTCTCTTTGTTTTTGGGATGACAGTATCTCAGGCTTGCTCTCAGATCTTCATTCTCAGCTCCGGTAACCTGTACCGTCACCCTAACCTCCTTGTTACTCCCCGGGGCCTATCCACAGGCCCAGCCACCTATGTCCTGGATGAACCCTCACAGGAGTAGACTAGCCTGGTAACCCTGTATGAATAGTCTGTCTTCCTTTCTATAGGTCTCATCCTGAGAAGAAACTATGGGATAATCCATCATCATCCCAGACTAGACAGGAAACAGAGTGACAAATTGAATAATCTACCTCTAAAATTAGTTTCATTACACTTATGTCAAATGCCGTAGAGCACGGGTGCTCAACCTTTTGCTCCTGTGGGCCAGACGAGCAGTGCAAAGCCATCTGGGGGTCCAGCCACCCCCGCCCCCTGCACACCGGAACTGGGTCTCAAGGGCCTGGCACAGCTGCCTCCTGCGCCCTATATACTGGGATTGGGTCTTGGGGGCCTGGTACTGCCTGCTCTGGCCCCCCACACTAGGATTGGGCCCCAGGGTCTGCCCAGCCCTGTGTGATGGGATCGGGTGCTGGATCCAGCATGCAAGGGCTTTTCATGAGTCTGGAAATTTGGCAGCAGGGGAGTAGTACTCCCCTACTGCCAGATTTCTGGGCCTGTGGGAAGCCCTGCAGGTCGGCTGACATGGCTTTGTGGGCCAAATCTAGCCTGCAAGCTGGAGTTTGAGTGTCATTGCCATAGAAAGACTGTCTGCAATCCCCAGATAATGTTCTCTTTGTTTTGGGGATGAGGGTGTTTGCAGAGCCAAAATTTCTAATTCTGACCACACTGTTGTAAGAGGAACTTGCTGATAACCTGCCCAGAAGCATCAGCTAGCAACTTAATTTTATACTTCTTAACCAAGTACCCTGGATTTTGGGTCTCTCTTGCTGCATCAGGTTCTCAAGCTCATTGCTAGGATTTGTAGCCAGTGTCCATTGGGCTTCTTAGCAAAGTAGCACTCTTAGGTTGCCATTCTCAATAGAAGGCATAAATACACATTTCTTTATATAGTTCACCATTCCAAAGGATCTTGGTATTCTTTCCTAGTCTGTTAATGCAACTAATGTTGTTGGTGGCCTTAATTTAACTGTGACCTACCTGGACTGTGTTAACCATGATCTACCTGGCTGTGTTAACTGTCCCAGGAATATTATTTCTCTTATCTCAAATTCATAGTTTATATTGCTTGAAAACTTGCTCATATTCTTCTGTTTTTTCTCATGATTAATATATCTGTGGAAACCTTGGTACCCTCTATACTATCAACATTTTGTTCCACTTTCCTGTTAAACATCTTTGTACTGAATACAGCCCAGAAGTTGGTCTGGGGAAACTGTGTCTCCCAAAGGGGGGAGCATTGAATAGTCACCAACCCATGTGCTATTTTTTGAAGAGTACCCACTGGAAACTTGCTCCTGTGTCAGGCATCAGTCATTGCTCCCAGAATTTTTGTCCTTGTAGGTAGCAGAAACTGTTCCTTTTTTACATACCTATTGAATTTTTGGGACCTATACATAAGCAAAGGAGTTCTGTCATCTTGTTTTCTATAATGACTAGGAAGTGGAGCTACTCTTAATTTTTCTAGTTGCTTCGTGTTGCCCAGAGCAATTATCCCATTAGTTTTTCTTTTAGCCTCTGTGTTAAGGTAAGGGGAAAGCAATCAGAACTCTTGGTAGAGGTGATATCTTTTATTAGACCAACTAGATAGTTGCAAAAAAAATCCTTATTTGCAAGCTTTTGGGCGTACGCGCATTGCTTAGGCATAGGAGAGTGCAAAAATTGTAAAATTTCTCCCAGGTGGAAATTAAAATTCATATTTTACAGGAGAGCTAAAAGGTGGTGTAAGATCTCCTGGCTGGAAAGCTCATTTTGTGTAAATTAGGCTCAGATAAAAATTGGAGCAGCCTACTTACCTCAAAGTTGTCTGATGGCAAGTAGAACATTGAATTATGCTTCTTTCGTGTTAAGATGTTTTATATTTCACAGGAGGACTGGTGATGGAAGGCTCTCCTGGGCAAGGAATTTCTTTTGTGTTGAGACTGCTCTGTGAGCATGCAAATTTGGCTCGAAACAAAAGGGTGGTGCAGAGGTGTCAGCTTTCAGGTTTCAAGGTGTTGAATTTGGCTTCCTTCTTGTAAAATGATGAAGTTTTCATTTGCAAGGGGAACTTTCTAGGGTCAGGAAATGGGGAGCAGCTGGACTCTTTCAGCTCTATTCCATACCCAGAGGGCTCTCCCATTCTCTGGGAGATGTCCTAATATTTATGCTCAATTGTTTTGTTCTCCTGCCCTCTCCATCAGCCCCTTGAGGAGACCATGGGCTAGTTGCATTTTAAAAAATTCCATTTGTAGTTACATTTTTCTCCCAGTGCAGTTGCAAACTATCATCTTCAATCAGGGATTTCAATCAATTATTTACCCACCCACTTAGTTCTGTCCTCTCTTAATGTAAAGAAGAACTCACTAGTGTGAGCCCAGAGTGTTATCTGTTGACATACTAAAAGCGGTGTAATGAGGCGTTCATGCTCAGTCAGGAGCTGAAACCCAGCTGCAGGTGGCCAGCAGTTAATAGTCTGCCTGGCTAGCAGGCTGGGATCCTGTTGCAACAGAGGAGTAGTAAGTGAGGGTGGAGCCACAAAGAGGGTTAAAAAGTTTCAAGAGCATAATGTAGAGGAGAGGGGGCTAGGATGCTGAGGGAGAAGCTTGGAGTCAGAGAGACTGCTCTCCTATGGCCTGGGAAAAGGCAACGGGTTTTGGTTTGAATGCTTGCTTGCATGGGTGACTGGTTTCTCCCGAGTCTGAGGGGGACACTAGACCACCTCTGGGGGTCCCCCAGTGGCCAATTGCCGACCGGGACGGGGGGTTCCCAGCAGTCAATTGCCAAGCCAGTGGTGCACTTCCAGTTTCGTGGCTGATGCTTCCAGGGGGTGCATGACCGATCTTAGGGGGTGCACGTGCACTTGCATGCACCCCCTACATGTCACCAATGCTTGCTTGTTTGTTTACCCTGATTTGGGATGATTTGGTTATTGTGACTGTGAAGTCTCTCCTACAGGAATAAAACAACTGGGAAAGCTTGACCTCAGAGTTGGCAGGCCTAGATAAGAAAGCTGAGTGAGTGACCTGCTTACAGGTAGCTTTTCCTACAGTGTTGGTAGCACTCTTTCTGATACCATGTTGGGCATTGTTACACTTAGCATGTGTTAACCACGCTTAAAACGCTGGTGTCCGACTATTCAAGTAGGATAATGTGCTAATTGCTTTTGTATTTTTGTAAAGTCATGGCTTTTTGAGTGAGGAATATCTCTCGACATATTAAGTGACATGTGTTGCCATAATGTGGGATTACTCCACAGAGATGATATGATCAATTGCTGTCCCAGGGCTGGGAGCCATAATCTACTGTGGGTCCCAGCCCCAGGACTGGAAGGGAGTCTCAAGCAAGCTCCATGGAGTGGGTCCCAGGCTGAGACTGAAAATCATCTGATTTTTAAGTCTGTGCCCTGGAATTGTACCATTGATGGCCAAGAGCCCATTGTGGTCCCAGGGACTGTCTTTGGGTCATTGCAGTATCATCCCAGGGATCGTCGTAGCACTGTAGTGGAGTCGTGAACTAGCTGTGGTTTGATCCCAGGTCTGACACCTAGAATCACCTGATTTTCAGGTGTCAGCCCTGGGACTGCACAGGAGCCAATTCAAGACTCTGGTACAGTCCCAGAACTGAGATCCCCAAATCAACTGATTTTCAGTCTCAGCCTGGGGACCCATGGGTGCTGGTTGGAGACTCCACTGGGATCTCAGGGGAGCTGGTTCAAGACTTTGGTGCAGCACTATAATCTATATTTAAATCATAGCAAATATTACCATGAAACTGCTCAGAAAACTTTCTAAGTTACATGAATGCATACTATGATTTATATCAAATGTGTAACATGTAACAAGGCCCTTGGTTTTGTGAACCTGTGACCAGTTTAAAAATGAGTAAGTTCCCTGTATATTGGGCCTGAGATTCTGAGGATAGGCAAGGTAAGCACGCACATCTTGTACCACTGACCTTACTAGCTCTTTTCTCCCACTATTGTTAACTCCACAGAGTATGTAACAATATAAGCATTAAAAAAAAATCAGTTTTCAGTGTGTTTTTTGTTCTGCTGAATCTGTCACTGCTAATGGTGATGTGGGTGATAGGAGGGACTTGCCTGCAAATGGGTCTGAGATACCTTAGACCTGCCATTTATGAATGACATGCCACATGTGGAAAGTGCTGCATTTGCAGTGGGCGGTACTTCATTGTGCATATACTGAAACAACTGTGAAGAGTCTGGTGATCCAAGAATCCCATGCTCGGTGCCAGGTGGACGTGGGCACTATGCCAGTCCCATAGTCTGTCCAGTGACATTGCTGCTACAGTTCAATTTTAGAAGTATTGTGGGTGCCTTCTGCCTGAAGGAAAGAGGAGATGGGTAATGAGCTAACTCTTTTTGTGAGGTCTAATAGGTCCTTCCTGGGCAACTGTCACGATGTAACATGGTGGTCAATGTTAATACAAGTCACTGTTTAGTGCCTGTGCTTAGTACAGCATGCATCTCTGCAGGGAAAAATGTACAGGCAACCCCTGCTTAACGCTGTTTCGCTTAACATTATTTTGCTATAACACTCATTTTAAATTGATACCTGATTTCACTTAGCACTTAACGAGTTTTGTTATAACGCTCACAATCACCATATTGGGTCATTTAAAACAATTGCAGTCGCCATCTTGGGTCATCAAATACTTCCGATTTTGGTTAACGCTCATTTCGCTTAACAATCTTTCTTTTTCAGAAACCAATTAAGAGCACTGAGCGGGGGTTGCCTGTACATGTCAGATTCATTAACACTTCGGGTATGCATTGACAAAAGTAAGATAGTTGGGTGTCAGGCCAGGAGTCTTCATCAGCTGCACCTGATGTTTGGGCTCATGAGATCATGGTCATAAGACCTTGGTTTTGTTAGTTCTGCTGCTTACACAAGTGCTGACAGGGGTGTATTTCTTTGTTGTGGCTTCAGTATACTGGTTACCTCTGATTAAGCTGAGGACAAACAAACTAAAGCAGCCTATTAAGTGCTATTGTGCCAAAACAAACAAACAAAAGCATGCCTGTTTGCAAGAGTGGCACTTCTTCCCAACCATCATCCTCTTCGGTTTGCTTTTTAAATCTAGAAAAATAACCATTTATGGAAATTCCGCTTAACAGGGGAAAAATACCAAAAATATCTTTCAACACAATGGTTTAAGAATTAAATGCTCCAGTAGTCACAGACTTCCATCAAGCACCGCAGTTCTGTGTAGCATTTGGCCTGTCTCCAAGCGGCCTAGCCCAGGGGTGGTCAACCACGGGCCTGTGGGCTGGTTCTGGGCCTCAGCATCATGTCGTTCACTCTGCAAGGCTACGCATGGGGAGCCCTGTGGAGCTGGCCCTGCACACTAGATCAGGCATGCAGGGTAGTGCAGGGCCCAATCCTGACACATGGGGCTGGTTAGAGGCAGTGCAGGGGCCCTCAATCTCAGCATGTGAGACTGGACAGGTGTGGTGCAGGGCCCCAGAGCCCAATCCTAGCATATAGGGCCTCAAGGCCCAATTCCAGCATGTGGTGCTGGGTAGAGGCAGCGGGGATGGCACTGGGTCCAATCCTGGCATACAGAGCTCAGTGGAGGTGGCATGGAGCCCTATGGCTCAATTCCAGCACACAGAGCTGGGTGGGGATGGTGCGGGCCCTTGGGACTTAACCCTGGCACATGGTGGCAGTGCAGGACCTGATCCTGGCATGCAGAGTTCTATCTAGCCTGTTGACTGGCCCTGCATCATGCATCTGGCTTCTGGGACCAAAACACAAGCATCACAGACCTAACCAATCCACCCCAAAATCAAGCCCAAAATTGTTAGTGCTCAAAGTCTTTCTCTGTATATCATGGGTTTGGTTTGTTTAGAAGCAGGGGGGAGGTGGGAATGCTTACAAGTTGGTTTACTTGTTATCTAAAAAAGTGTGCATGGTGGGGGGGAGGGGGATGAGACCCCCCCCACTCTTCAGGTACAGTTATATTTTATATCAAATGTCCTTAGTACAAAGCAGCCCAACATTTGGAACCCATGGGCACTCTGTATAACTGGTGTTGGGAGCAGGTTGCTTTCAGGAGGGGAGGGACTTTGACAGGGAGCTTATTCGTGTTTATTTAAACTTGAGTGAAGTGATCTTTTGGGGCAAAGTGTAAGTAACCCTTCTTTACTCTCAGGTCTATTAAACTTTTAAGGGAAGTAATAGGTATTTGAGTTGTGTTATCTTTTATGGATGGGTCGCTTGTCAGTTGTTTCTCTAGTGTTTTCCTTTTAAAAGCTGTTTATGCACCATGGCAGACTGGATAGGTCAGATGTTTTTGTTGAAAAAACTGCCTCTCCCCATAAGTACAAAATTCATGACAAAGATCTTTCCCTTACTGTAAACTGTGGCACAAAAGACAAATGTTTATTATATAGTTGCCTGCAAATGCAGATGACTAGAATCCATAACCCAGGTGGTCTCTAAAATTACAGCCTAAACTCTCATTAACAATCCTTCAATATCCATGGGAGACAGATGAGTAAGTATTATTGATTACTGAGTATCATGTACAGTGACTGGCATTACCAAAGAGATCACATCGCCTCTATCCACCAATACAGCAGAAAAAGCACATGAATAAGAGTGCGTGTGTAGAGTTGTTCTTCCTCTCTCATTTCAGTGCCCTCTTTTCTGATTTCAGCTGTAAGTGAAAAACAGTTGTCAGAAGAGATGCTATCTCACCATTGCTTCCAGTCATAACAGAAAGGTCAAGATCCCAGATAACTTCGTGAAACTATTTCTCTCCCTTCCCCCTAGCTTCTGACTAAAATTTTCCTTTTGCCCTAATGGAAGCAACATTTTATTTATAATCCAACTGATGGGGAAAGTGCAACATGATATAAGTGGGGGCAGTTACAGCTTTTGGAAGAAGACTTGACCTAACTCTGTTTCCTGCAGGCCATCACTCTGTCGCACCAAGATAGCTTTCACATGCTACCAGCTACAAGGTAGCTCATGTTACAGGTCTGGAAATGAGATGCAATACCTTCATCCTAGTTTCCTGAATGATACAGGTTGATTCAGAGTTGTGACCTAACTCCAGCAGAAGCAGACTGAAGAATTTGGGGTGAAATGCTGGCCTCATTGGTTTCAACGGGCATTTTGCAACCAGTAATATTTGAGTCAGGTGCTTGATATCCATTGATGCTGATGTAGGATCACAGATGTCAAGTACCTTTGAAAATCAGAATACAAGCATTTAACATAAATCCCCCAATTTATACCTTAATGGTGTGGATCATTTTATACTTAGCCAACAATGCCATTACATCCAGTGCCACAAAACTTGTACTTCTCATTCCTTTTTCCACTTTTAAAAGGTATTCTTAGCCTAAAGATAAGATATTTGTCATTATTACAAATGTCTTTATAAATGCTAAAAGTTGTTTCCTGTTCAGTGAAAAGTATTTTCTTATGTCTTTTCTCCCAATAGAAAGCTATTTCATCTCCAACTGTATCGCGCCTTACAGACACAACAAAATTCACGGGTTCCCACAAAGAGAGGTTTGATCCCAGCGGGAAAGGAAAAGGCAAAGCAGGACGAGAAGACCTCGTTGACGCTTCAGGCTATGTATCTGGGTATAAGCATGCAGGCACATATGATCATAAAGTACAAGGAAGCAAGTAAGCCTGGGTTAAAAACCTGAGAGAGAATATACTTGTAAGAAAGATGTAGATGAATCCCACATGTTTCAGTTATCGTGAATGCTAAGACTATGTTGTCAAGACGTGTTTTCAGGAACTGGAACTGATTTCAACATCTGAGATATTTGCAGCACAGCACCACTTCATTACATTCCTCATGCTTACATTGGCAAAAAAAAACCCAAAACAAAACCCGTAAATAAAAGGTAACACAAAAGTTGCTGAACTTTAGACAAGAAACCAAAAGCATGGGCTGTTATTCCACACCTTGTCAATACTAGCAAAAGATCTGCAAACATTCCTAAATGTCCAGTTTGTTCTTGGGTGTAGAAGACGGTTAACCTCTTTCCAGGTAAGTGGGAAGGAGAGTCTTGTGATAGCAGCCTTTCTGAAGAGAATATCCAGATATTTATGCTTTTTGATTTGACTACTTATTTATTTTTAAAGGTATCTTAAAAGGGCACTGCCCACAAAGACACAAATTCAGCATTGTACTAATGGGAAATAAATGGCTGGAATATACAAGGTGCTATCATAAAAATCAAGTTTCTACACCATTTGTGAACAGCAAAAAAAGGACTTCTTTACTCTTGACTGAGACAATTTAGGCTCCAATTTATTAGTGTCAGCAGAAAGATGTGGAAGATACCAGCCCGCATTTCCCAACCCCTCAAAAAATACCCATAGGCAAACAGACTTCTCAGAGCCAATACTGTACTTCTTGCAAATTACCACGCATACCAGTAGCATGGTTCTGACTGACATACAGGACCTGGATGGAGCTAACATACTAATATGAGATGTAAAAAGACTAGGCATTACTAAGGAAGTCTTGATGGATATATTAATATTGTTTGCAATCTGTTTTTAGTTTTGCACTGCCTCTTGAGTGAAGTGAAGGGGGCATTAAGTTGAGATACTTTGTAAATGAGAAATATGAACTAAATACCACTGAGGAGATTTTCATTGTTTGATGCATATTCTCATGAACAGGTAGACACATGCCCAGGGACCCACACTCTCTTTAAGTCAGACCAGATTTAAGAAAGTCTGTGGTCAATCTGAAATACCCCCAAGATGCTTATCACATAGTCATATAAGTGTAACCCACCACTAAGGCTAGTTATGTGATTTGCTAGTATCCATGTTTGAAGCAAAGAGGCTTGATTCTCCCCCCACTGACCCTGTCAGTGCCAGGCAGGACTAATTCCACCAAAGGCAATGGATTTTCACGGCTACAAGGGGAGAGTGCAGTTCTCCGTCTGAAAAATGTTATAAACAGGCTGCTGAGTACCAACCCATCTAAGCCCAGTGTAATAAGTGGTAGTCCTTTGATTAAAAGTGGCTCCTTCTATGTCACTTAGTTTGCTGGTCTTTGTATTCTAAGCCATATTGGCTCTTGAAATTTCCATAGAACAAGCACTAGATTTTCTCAGACTGCTGATACAAAATGATAAAAAGTTCGGTTAGATTGGCTGTTTAGAAATGCCAGATTAAAGTTCTGCTTTTCTTTCTACGAAACAGAGTTCAGACATCAGCTTTAATATAGGATAAAGGTTAATCTACTATATTGCTTCTTTTTTATCACAATCCCATGCAGGGTTCTACTGTGCCCTAAATAAATAGCTTTCTTTAGTGAGTTATATGCACTAAACTCATCTAACTCCTCATGCAGGGCAACACTCTGTACTTGGCATATGTCCAGAAACTGAACACTAGTTTTCAACCCTTCAACAGCCTGTTTTTTGTTTTCTGCTGACATTCAATGGAAGCTTTTCTTGTAACTTTGCCTCCCATGACCCTTTCAGCCAATGCATTGACGGGAAACCAAAACAACAATAATAAACACAGGGAAAGCACTTCCTCATGGGCTTGGAGATTCTGTGTTTTGCTTTTTGTTTGTGGTTTGTTTTGATTTTTAGTTTGGAGGAGAGGAGGAGGTTTGCCAAAGCTAACACGTGGTTTTTCACCATTGGGCTTTTTCCTCTGGTGGCTCTGGGTACCTGATACAATTTTACACACACACTAGGCTGTCGGCCTGGAAAGATTTTGTGAAGAGATTTCCAAGTGCTTCAGAGCTTCACCCACGTTTGCCAAATAATCCAATTCCTGAAAAAGGAAGAATGATCCACTTGATATCTCCTACTGGCTACCTGCCATTTCTTGCAAAACTAGATAATAACTTTCAGCCATGTTCTGGTACATGGGATTGCTAAATTATACCAAAGAGCAGTGGAAGGCAGAAAAATGTAGGAAGTCAATTCCTTCTCAAAATACAGCATTGAAGCTACACATCTGGGCAGTCTTTGAGGACATCTGTTTTTATTACCATGAGCAGAAGGCTAATGAACCTTGAATTGGATTACGGGTACCATAGTACAGAAGCTGAATCTTCTTACCATTGACATGAGCACTGGGAGCCTGATGCAGTTAAGCAGATATGGGTCAGATCCAAAGCAAAGACAGCATCCTGCATGTCATTGAATCCTTGCAGCATTACTAGCAAACTACCAGTACCTTATTCAGTACACCAGGCAATCCCAGCTCCCATGGGCTGAAGCATTAAGAGTGTTTTGATGGTGATGAAATACTGATGATACCTGAGGTGTGTCAGTGGTCCAAAAGTTGTTGCCCTGCTCTGTGGCCATGCAGATGGTGTGGCAAAGCATGCAGGGAAGAGATTGAAACTCGCTGCTGTGAGCAAGTGAAAGGCCCCAGACAGAGAAGGGCCTGAGTACAGAGGAGGTTCTGTGTTTAGAGTGGGTGCTAGTCTTATTTCCATGTGCTGATGTTGAGAAGAGGTCCTTAATGACTGCTTGTCTCCCAGATGTGGGTTTGATGGTATCAGCCCAGGTATAGCCAGAGATATTACCTGCTACTTCTGTTTTTAGAGCTCCTTTAAAAACAAAAAATGTTCCCTGAGTGTCTGAACTATAGCTCTGAGAAATCAATGGGAATCTTTCCTCTGACTTCAGTGGGCTTTGGATCCAGAGATGACAACGTTGTACCTTGAGGGACTTTCTTAAAAAGCATGAATCCATTCTGCTTTCATTTTTTTAATTTTGGTTTTCTTTATTGGGTGTGTAGAAAGTTGCTCTGAAATGAGAGTGAGGAGGGAAGATAAAAGCTGGGAAAACAGTCCATTGTGACTCATTTTTGTTTGTTTGAGATTTGAGAACACAGGGGAGCAACAGCTCGAAAGCACCTATTTCTCAGGTGTGGATTCATCCTGGCTCATACTCATAGTCTCTGTGGAAAGGAGTTGAAGAATATCTCCTGGCCCCTGTATAGTTGCATATCTTGCCTGTGACACAGGCCTTTTCCCTTTGGCATCTCAGAAGATGGGCAGAGGGGAGGGTCAGTGAACAGGAGACAGTAGGATGCACTCCATCAAGAGGTGTGTAGTGATAGGTGCTCTCACTGTGCACCAATCCCTCAAAGTTGCACCAGAAAGGTAGGGACCTAACCCATTACAAGTTTTGTGCTTGCCATTCTTTTCCTTGTGCCTGAGCCCATTCCATTGCTCTGTATATCAGTCTGATTTGAAGCGTATAATCTTGCCAGTGTCCCCCTCTCACGCTCTCTTTCACTCTCTCATGCATGCATGCGCACCCCCCAACCATTGTCCTCATCAAGATTCTGTCTTCTTTATTGCATTGCTCTCAAGTATAATTCAATCTTGCATCTTTTGAAGCTCCTAACACTGAGACAAATGTGATGAGATGCATCAAATGCATCAGGCAAGCAAGGTTCTTTGAGTAGATGTGATATCTTTTATTAGACCAACTGAGTACTCACAAGTTTTGTGCTTGGGGGGGACTCAGTTGGTCTTCTCAAAGAACCTTGCCTGCCTATGTCCTTAGACCAACACAGCTACAACCAAAAACTCAGTTAAATGCATCAGGGCAGTCATCCAACCCACACCGCCCCCCTGCTTTTTTTTTTTTTAAACAAATTGAACGGTTTATTTAAAAATAAGTTCCTTAAATTACGGGTGTCAAAAAATGGACCATGGGCCAGATCGAGTCCATGGAGTTATGTTATTTGGCCTGGGGAGCTAGAAATTTGGTGGCGGGACAAGTGGTGGCTGCTGTGGTTCTGGGCACCACAGCAATTAATACTGCTGCTACTCATTCTATCCCCAGATTTCTGGCCTTGTAGCCAGCCTGTGGATCAGCTCCATACTCCAGATCCAGCTCATGGGGATCCTTGTGCTACCCATCTGGCCTGTAGGCCTGGATGAGTGACATCTCTGCCTTAAACAATAGGATTGAGTATGTTCTGTAGGACATCCAGCCATAGGGACTGGACTTCAGGCACAGTGTGTAAATTGAAGCATATGCGTAAATACTTGCAGGACAAAGGCCCAAGATAAGATGCTGATTGAGACAAAATAATATAATTAATTTTCTTAAATCATGAATTGTCCTAAAATTCTGTTTTGATTCTGTCATTACTGCTGGTAAATCACTTAAAACATACAATGTGCTGTAATGTATATGCAGTGTGGGTGTCTCACTACTTAGGACTTCTTTCCAGAAATCCCAGTTATATAGAATTTTCAGTAAAGTTTTCTTTTTTTTTAATGCCACATAAACTATTGTGACAGCCTTACATATGGGCCATTTTAAAAGCCAATTTTGTTTCAGGAGTTTTTCTATATGAACAATTTATATAACTTTTACTCAGATATTTAAGAATCCAGACAAAGTAAATATTTTATACTGAGTAGGATAAGCCACTGGTTGTAACATTTGCACGTTGATTTCCTAGCAACCCTTCAGTTTCAGTCAAAGATGTGTGATTTATTTCTGGGTGCGTGCGTGTGCGTGTGTACCTAACTCAAAAGACTATTCAAATATCAGAATGTATATTTTTCAGTAGTTTAAGGACTCCCCCTCCAAAGATCTTTTTGATTAACGCATGAAAATGTAAGTGTTTTGCTGACCCTATGTGAAGAGGGAAAATCCACCCCCACAGCTTTCTGGAGTTATAAAAGACATAATCTAATATATAATATTTTGGTAGCCTTTTAATTTTTTTACTTAATAAATAACATCTGGCATTTCACAAATCGGGTTTAAGGGAGTAAAAAGAAATAATTCCTAGCGGGTTGGTTTGCAGTGGTAGGTGTATCATACTGTCCCATATAGGCTTGCAAGGATATATATAAACCCCCCACCAGATCTTAAATTTGTTATTTAGAAATCAGGTACTATTTTGAGGCTCTTAACTGTTATAAAATAAAGTGTGATTCTTTGTGCCTGGCTGTACCACAGTGTCATTGTTGTTAAGCATAACCCTGCATACATAGCATACAGTGATGCATATGTTTGTTTATAGGGGGCATTTGTCTGTGTCTTTTGCCTATAAGCACAAAGGAGTGTGCTCTGCCTCCACTGCCCAAGAAACAATTCTGACTGCAATAAGAGCATGTAACATGTAGGTTCTTTTTCGCACTAGCGTATTCTTTGAGCATGTGCCAAAATAATCATATCTTTTTGTTACTTTTTATTTGTAATGCAAATATGTGCTTTACTTGCCCTGTCAATTGCTCAATAGTATGTAATACTCTGTGTGTTTGCGTGTGTGTACCTGCAGTTGATATACCTAATATTTACCTATAAGAGAGCTGATTCAACATTTAACGCTTGTAGGGGCAAATCATGACCTTGGCATAGAGCTGTGGCTTGGCACTCTCCATTGTGTGAGAACAGAAATTCCTCTGAGCAGGTGCTGAGCCCCTGCACAGATGTGCAGCCTCATCCTGGCTCTAGAGGAAAGCATCTTTATCTCTGACCCTCAACTGACTGTAATTCAGGGATGATGCCCCGGAGGATTTCCTGCCTGGTGTTCCACTACAAGAGGAATAGAGTGTGTTGTGAGAAAGTTGGAAATAGCTTATTGGCATGGATGTGCCCGAGGAAACTTCTTAAAGCTATCTGCTGTACAGGCCCTTGTTCATATTTGGGGCTTATTGACTCTATGTGCTTTTGCATCTCTAATTTTTAATGGCACAAGGCCAGCACACACACTTTTCTCTACAGAAGGCCAGCCATCTCAGCATCAATTAGATCAATGCAGAGCCAGCGTATGTTGGAGGGCAAAGGCTTTGTGTCCTTTTATACCTAGGGCCCAAGGAGATGGCCTGTAATTCTTATTAAAGCACAATGGTTGAATCCAGTATATGAAACATAATGGCAGAAATGATGAACTTGCACCAAATTCTTACTCGTACTACTGTCCACATTTTCGAATGGGAATGTCTCAACTGGACACACCAATAAATCCTGTAGCTGGAGTGGGTAGCCATGTTGCTACTTAGATACCCAGTTATTTATTTTATGCCCCCCAAGTGCCCACTTGGGCATGCAGATTTTTTTGATAAGCGTCAGCACTTGAAAACATTGAGAGGTTATTTTCTGCATTCTTTGTGAAACCTTTCTGACTATAAAACTAGTAAAGGGCCACACCTAAATGCCAATGTAAGAAGGTAGCTCTGGCGATTTTGAAAGACCTACAAACTGGTGTTGTGGCAGCCTCTGGGAGTTTGGATGGACTGGACAGAACCTCCAAACACCTAAAATCAGGGGCCATGGAAATTCTGCCTATTAGAAATGCTTGTGTTTGCAGAAACAGCCATTTTTCAGTATTGCTCCAAATACATTTCCCTGAAACCAAAGGGGAATTTCAAAGCCAGCTAAAAATGAAAGAACCTATATAATCTCATAAAAGATTTGGAATGGTCTTGGATTTTGGATTGGTTCTTTTGTTTAAACCAGTTTCCATTTTCCTGGTTATGTGATTTAAGTGGAGTCTTGCTATAACAAAGCAGTTTGGTTAAAAATAAGTAGAATAATCGTACCAGTGCATTTACTGGGTATTATTAAAAGCCAGTTTGAAATATTCTAAAGCCATTCTGAAATGGCTAATAGACTGTAATATCTTGTGAATATACATATATATTTGGGTAATTGTATCCAGGATATAAATAAATACTATGATTATCAAAAGGAAGTATCTTAATTTTAGGCTTATAAATTCCTATTTAAGCACTCAAATTATTGTCCCAATTTTGAAATGTATTGAGCAGCTGGCATATTCAACTAAAATCAGTCAGCTGATGAATTATTTTTTATATGTTTGTATACAGCATCTCTTAAGCTCTTTAATTCCTGTAAAGTATATGGCATTTGAAGGAAGCAGCTTTCATTGTACTTTTAGTCTTCTAAAAAATGTATAGTGAAAAGTTTTAAAGCTACTAACCAGTAGTGAACTGAGCCAGTGGTCTTCAGTTATGATGTATATTCAAGATTTAGTTGCCTTTTACAGTATTTAGCAAATGCCACAGAACTTGAATAAAGTTTCATTCATGTTAATTAAAAATTCAGCTTTGAAAAAATATATTTATGGGCCTCCCATAACTCTCCATTTTAATTAGGAGTGGCTCTATGGAGGGTACAAAAGAAAAAAGAATAAAGGAAGACTCTCCCCCTACATGATGGTGCATTATTTTAGGTTCCAGTTTACATTAGTTGAGTTTGTGTTTGAACTTGCTCAAGTGCTATTTTAAATAAAGCAATTTAAAAAATGTGAAATAGTTCAGCTTGGGCTCTGCTAAATATAGCTGGTGTTAATTCAGATGTTAATTACAGCTTTTTATTTTTCTGTGGTAAATTATTCTTGCTAGATATATACACATTTTTAAAGTAGTTAAACTACAAAGCTAGAGCTCCTGTAAAAGAACCTGAACTTGTTGACAAAACTATTTCTGCTAGCAATGTATTACATGAGATGACAAAGTAAGACAACAGGAAAAATTATATGTAACATGAGAACACGTGTTTTATCTCTGGTGGGCTCAGGATAACTTAGCTTCAGCAGACAGCTACAGCAGACCGTATTTTCCCCATAATGTTGATTGTATAAATTAGTTGGTTTGTCTTTTAATGCTGCATATTAGAGGGATATAGTTAATGTTGGGTAAATAGGTCGAGGTATATCTTTGCCAAGATTTAAATTTTAATAGTGTCAAAAAATTATCAAAGCAAAAATGATATATATTTATACAGAAGAATATTTTTTGAATTCAGTTTCAGGGCTTTTTCAGCTGTGACCATTTATTTATCCATATTATGCTTTGCTCTTTCACTACACTTTTTATTTGTATCATCTTGTTCCAGAATACAGTTGATTTGGCTTATATTTTGTCTCATATTTACACATGTGGAGAAGTGCTTGCTGTCAGGACATGCACACTTAACGTAGCAAGTGTAGAAGAATTGCTTGACTTTGTGATTACTGCTGTAGGTACTCAATGTCAGAGCGCTGTTTGTGATGCGGAGCTGGGTCTCGTTCTAGTCTTCCTTGGGGCACTGTGTAGCATGATAAATAGCTTAAATAAATCTTACCATTTCTTGATCCTGCTCAGTTATGTCTTTCATCTTGGTCCAGAAAACCAGGAAGCTGCTGCGAGCTTATAATTCTTTTATACTTAGTGTTTGTTTAGTATTGGAAACATTGCAAACGTTAACATTCATCTGTATTAGCATACTGCATTCACTGTGAAATTTTCAATGTGGTAAAAAAAAACAACCCTAAAAGATCATTTAACCTTACAAGTTTACTTCTTTCTTACTAATTTATCACATTTATATATATATATTTGCATTATTGCAAACGAACAACTTGAGCATGGTGTTTCTTAATTTTGACTGTAATGACCAGACACAGCAGTAGCAGAGATGTTTAACCTCTTGAGGAAGGGAATCAGGCATTATTCATTGGAAAATGCACTGACTGACATCCTGGCCCAAATGAAAATCAATGGAAAAGTTCTCATTCGCTTCAGTAGCATGAGGATGGCTTCAAGAATGACCCACCAGGGCTAAGAGAGGTTAATCCACTTAATAACTGTAAGAAAGGTGATGGGGGAGCACAACAGTGATTCTGTTCCCAGATCTTAATTTCTTTTAATTTACTACTATTCACTCTTTTAAATAAATAAAAGAAACTTGAAAGGGGATTGTATACTACTAGTTTGTACTAGGTTTTTTCAGGAAAAGGAAACATACACACACACACACACACATATACATACACACACATACAGTAAAAGCTTTGCTATCCGGCATGAGTGGGGTAAGGAGGGTGCTGGTTATCGGAATTAATGCGGCGGCAGCATGGGGTGGTGGATGGTGGTGGCTGTGTGCAAACTCCTCCCCCTCCTCCCCCCCGCACATGGCTCGCAGAGGGGAGCCACTACCCACACCCCTCCGGCCCTGCTAAAGAAATACTTCATGTGCATGCTGGATAATAGAGTATTCCAGTTAGTAAAATGCCGGTTAACACAGGTTTTACTGTATGTATGTATATGTGTGTGGGTTTGTGTGTGTGTATGTATATGTGTGTGTGTGTGTCTATATCTATATATAGATATGTAGACACACACAATATATTTTTACACTGTTTATTAATGCTAGAAAGTATTAAATGTATCACTTTATCAGTGTGAATGTTAAAGTAATGACAATGTTATGGATGTTTAAAACTTTTTAAATTGTCTTGTTAATTTCTAAAGTTACATTAACCGTGGGCAAGCTAGTTTTGTCCAGTAAACAAAGTTTTTCTTGATATTTAGCAAGAAAAGCTCAAGTATGGCAGTTGTCTGATTAGCACTGTTAAAGCTTGGCTTGAAAACTCTTAGTCAAATCCATACTGCAAACACCATTGTTTCTTAAGAGCATAGCTTCTCATAATGTATGTTACTGCTGTTGATTGTATCAAATTGTATCTTAAGTTGGTAAAGTGATCAATAAACATGTTAATACCTAAATCTCCTGGTTTCCTAAACTATATTATACTTGCCCTTGAGTTAAACTTTCTATTGCTAGGAATTATTTTGCAGTTTAGATGTTAAGAATAATGTCAATCAAGACATTTCCTTTCAGGCAGTTTCCCTATTTAAAAAATGAGGTTATTCTATTTACCTAACAGGAGTGATGCCAGGATTAAGAGCTAAACTGTTTTATGACACCAGGATTTCCTCATGAGCACTTCAGAATTGTGGGAACAGGAAAATGAACCTCAGAGAAAATACAATTTTCCATTCGGATATTGGCATTGCATACGCTGCTCCTTGATATCGGAAGCATGAGCTGTTGCCCTCTTATTGACTGGAAGTGGGATCAAAATAAATGCTTTGATCACAGGAAGAGTATTTACTAGAAGAGGTTTTATAATAGTAAATGTAATCCATTTTGAAGAAGCAAACATGCTTTTGCCTGATGGAGGGAATAGGCTTTGGAGAAATTGCTGATCCTGCCTGTGCTGAATGGTACATTTCCGATGGGGCCTTGCTCTTGAAGAATTCTGATCGCTTAATGTTGCAACAGCATTTGGTGAGTTAATTTAAACAAAGGGAGCAGACTGCACTCAATAACCTACTCAGAGGGCACATCTACACATGTGCTTTAATGCACAGTAGCCTATTCTACTGAGCATTAAAGCAGCATGTAAAAAATCATTCTAATACACTAATGCACAGTAGAATTAGGCTAATGTGCATTAAGCATCATTAAAAAAGCATGTGCTTGTGTTAGTGCACATCTGTGCAGCCTGATGTGCATTTATTTAGTACCTCAAAATGGAGGTACTAAATTTTAATGTGCATTAGTAAAAGTGCATTAATACACATGTAGACACAGCCAGTCTCCTTATTTACAAATATCCATATTTCTCAGCTTCCTGCTAATATTTTTTTCAGTGTATGGTAAGTAGTGATAGAATGAAATTATTTCCTCAGAACTTACAACATTTGTATTATATGCAATATTAATACCATCACAATAGCATAATGTTGTGCCTGTTTTAGAGTTGTGGATGCGCTTTACTGGAAGCTGTACATGAGCTGTCTTTCACCATAAGTGCTAGCATCAAATGGTGATTGGATATGCCAAAAAAGCAATTAGTGCAGTTTTTGAAGCAATCTACTTCATAAACCCATCTTTGGAAATGTCTTAGGCCAGGGATGGCAACCTACAGAGCCATTGGATCCAGCCCATGGAGCTGGCAGGTTTCTGTGGTGGTCTGGAGATGGGGGTTTGCCTGAGCCATGGCCAGGGCACAGAGAGCTTTGTATGTGTCACAGTGGAAAGAAGTGGGGAGAAATCGAGTGGTGGCTGGATACTAGTGCTCTGGGTCTATATGCCAAATTCCAGTTTCTAGTTGCACTGGGCATTGGTTGCTCCCAGGCTGGCCACACAACATCCTTGCTACTCTGTGCTTGGATGGAAGGACAGAATGAGAATGAGGGAGCAGAGCTAGCTTCAAGTGTGCAGGAGCTAGCTCTCAACTCAAACTCCCCAGGAACAGACCAAAATTGGTATAAGGTTGAGAACCCAGCTCCCTATCTAGCCTTCAATCTGTCACTTAACCAGATTCCCATTTAGTTCAACTAGATTTTTGCCTTTGTAAACCTTGCAAAATCTCCTGTAGGCCACTGGGGCATAGCAAAAGACTGCTTAGTCCTGTCCTGAAACATGTTCATCAGAATATGATTTGTTGAAGTCTGAAGTTCCAAAAGACCAAAGTCCCTTTGGAAACCAAAGCCATTCAGATAGCTGGACTTGTTTGGCTAAGTAAAACTGCAGGATCTTGTGAGAATTTACCACAGTTTCTCACATACAGCATGTCTTAAAATATAATACACATCTTGTTTTTGAAAGACAGGATGAAAAAAGCAAAATCTTTCCTCAGCTAGGGAGCCAAACCTGCTCTTTGTTTTGGTCCTTGTGGATCACTGCAGATTTTACTTCTGGTTTCACCCATAAGTGGCAGAACCTGCTCTTACCATGTACTGCAGGCTCCAGTTTCCAGCAGCTGGTTTCTGGGGGAAAGACGTGTGTTGTATGCAAGAAAATATGGTATACATGATGCACAATGGAAAGCCATACCAAACTTAACAGTACAGATATTAGGTATAGTAAAGCTTAAAAAAGAGCAGCTTGTTATTCAGTACCAACACTTCCAAGCTAATGAAACAATATTGGCATTTGGATAATTGAGGATGTGAAATATTTTAAGTGGTTGTTTTAACTGCGCTATAGCAATGTCTCAAACTCACCAAAGCACTTTAATTTAACACGTGAGCTTAAGACCCATTGAGCTGGACCACATGTGTAAGTGCTTTTGTTGAATCATGACCTCCCTGTGAGATTAAAGTATTTTTGATGGCAGTCCCCCCCAAAATGTGTGCAGAACTGAATTCCTTTTCATTCCTGTATTCCTCCCTCCCCCCCCCCATATTTAAAGCCTATCACAAGACTAACAAGAAAAACAAGATTTATTAAAATCTCACAAAACTCTCCACCTTCCTGTCTGCTCATTTGTTTTTACTTATCTTGTGCAAGGTTCGGATTTATAAACTTTGCCAACCTCCCATCTCCCTAAAACTCCAGAGGCTACAATGTTGTTTAAATAGATTTAAATGAATGCAAAAATATGCATTCCCCAAAAATATTCATTCCCACAAGTATCATTCCCCAGTCTTTATTATCCTGCTTGCATTAATCAGTGCAGCCTGCCACTGCAGCTGTTGTTCCACAAACC
The DNA here is from genome assembly GCF_030867095.1 of Alligator mississippiensis. NCBI lineage: Eukaryota > Metazoa > Chordata > Crocodylia > Alligatoridae > Alligator > Alligator mississippiensis. The sequence continues at coordinate 80,040,930 of NC_081828.1, read as the reverse complement.
ACATTGGTGTCCATGGTTTCAAAATCATGAACACATACGTGGAGGCTGGACTGACTCCCCTGAGAAAAGCAGGCCCTTTGCCTTGGGTCTGAACTTTGCTCGTTGTACATTCTTTAGATTACCTCACACTGTGTGTATGTGTGGGGAACAATCAAAGATAATTTACTAGGCTGCATATAAAAAAATAAAAGGTTGAGATCTTCCAAGTCATATGTTGGAGTAGAAGGGCCCAAAACCCAGTCAATTTCCAATGGGACTTAGGAACCAAGTCCTTTAGACCCACTGGAAATTCTAATGTAAAACCATCGAAACTGCCATTATGTAGAGTTGAATAAGCCTGCATAGAAACAAGTATGTTGCTCCAATTTTGCTTTGTCACAACTTTGTTGTCTTCCAGCCTGCTGGAGAGCTACTGGGTAAGTGGCTCCACCTTTGAGGAACTCAAGTCTTGATTCTTGAGGCTGAGGTATGACTCCACTCCCTGTCCCCCCTTCCCCCCCCCCAATTTCTTCCAGTTAAAAATCTCCAGGAATTAAATATACATATGAAAAAGAGAAAAAAAAGGAATACCAGAATCATCTGTCTAAAAGGGTAGGAGAATAGAATATAGCCTAAGGAGAAAAGCAGACTATGCCAAGCAGAATTAGGCAGAAGGTAGAGCAGGGTGGCACCTCAGAGACTAACTGGTTCACAAACTTTTGTGGGCAATGACTTATTTCATTAGATGCTAACAAAGCTGGAAACTTAAGGACTCAAAGATAAGTGGGGACCCGGCTCCAGAAGAAAATGAACACCTGAACTTGGGCAGCTGGAAGGTCGAAGTCAGGAGAGGGAATGGAGGGCTGGTCTGGGTTCTTCTCTGTGTTCCTGAGGGCAGGGCAATCCTTAAATCCTGACTAACTTCTTTCCAAAGCTGTGCTTTCAAGTAACCTTTAGAAGAAAAGCTTCCCAGGCAACAGACAACTTAGAGAACATGAGGATGACAGGGAATTATGGGAAGGAAGAGGTAAGTGGAACAAATCTGTTTACTTTTCTTTTCCATCCTGTAGGACTTGGAAGGAAAGGAGGAATTAGAGCGTGAGAGGAGGATGAAGAGTTGCACAGAAAAAAGGAGTTGTATACTCCTTACTTCCAGTTAGAAATGGGGGGAAAGGAGACGGTTACATTTGAGCAGCAGTTTTTTAGCACCATTGCTATCTAGTACCTGGGGCAATAATGCCAGTAGTCCCTTATTGTGTATGTAACATGGAGAAAGACCAACACACTAACTTCCAACACTGGAAATTCTCTTATATATGGCAGAATTCATAACATATGATGTGTTTCTCTCTCCTAAGTCCTGTGACTGTGATGACGACAATAGGATTTGACCAGCCCAGACTTTTCCCCCTAGATCTAACTAAAGCTCTAGCTCTCCCTGACCTTGGGGGTCATTAAGAGAAGGCTGAATAGGCATCTGGCTGGGGTCATCTGACCCCAGTGCTCTTTCCTGCCCAGGCAGGGGGTCGGATTCGACAATCTGTTGAGGTCCCTTCTGACCCTAGCTTCTATGAATCTATAAGGTATGTTCTGGGCATGTCTATAAAAGACACTGACTGCAAGGTAGCCTGATATTACTGTGCGGTAGCGTCATGTGGTAAAAACTGTTGAGATGCTACTGTGCAGTAGTATTAGGATACTGTGTAGCAGCATCACTTAAGAGGTGTTTGCCGGTGCTACTGCACAGTAATTCCGTTTATTGTGCATTTATTTAGCACTTGGTTTAAAAAAAGACTAAATAAATGCACAGTAACCACTGCACAGTAGCATCTCATGTATACGTGCCCTCTGTAGTTGGAATCTTCTAATTAAATGTCACCTAGGTCAGCGTTTCTCAACCTGTGGCTCGCAGCTGAAAAGTGAGTTGCAAGAATATATGAAAAGGTCATGAACAATCTTTAAAAATGGATCAACAAACTTTTAAAAATGGATTTTCCTTTAAAGGTGAAAAATGTGGGAAACAGCAGGCTGTTAGAGTTCCAGCTTGCAAGGGGCTGCTTAGGGCCTCCCCATGCTCCATACCCCTCCCCTACCCCACACACCCACCCCCTGCCCCACACACTGGAGGGGCTGGGACCTGGGGGTGAGGAGCAGTGAGTCAGAAGTGAGAGGCACTGGGTCGGGACTGGCCAATGTTTATAAATGGGTCCTGGTCCAAAAAAGTTTGAGAACCACTGACTTAGGTAATGGTGGCATCCAAGGCAATCCACTTTGGAATCAACAAAGAATTGCAAACGGGATCATTAAGAGATATGTCAAAGTTTCAGCACTACATATCCATTGACAGTAGTGAATTTTTATATAGCAAAAAACAAAGCAATATTTGAAACAATATTTACAGAGGCAAAGGGCAATTTGGCATTAAAGTATTGTATGCTCTGATAATAAAAGAATACCATGAGTATTGTCTGAAAGCTGATTTAGCTCCTTTGCTAGCTCCTGTTAGATCTCATCTGTTCCTTTATTTATAGCCAGTTTAGCATATGTAAAACATACAAGGTTTACACTGTGAGGGTGTTTGTAAGGAATCATTATAAATTACCTAGGTCTGGAATGCACATAACAACATTCCGTGCAGGTGCATGCCATGCACTTATACTTTACCCTTGTGGTAGTATTTGTTTAAAAACCAAATTGGATGCTTAGAACGTGTGCATAAATTTAATTTTTCATGTTCTGAAAATAAAACACAGCTTGAATCTTAGGATAATATAGCTGATTTGCCATCAAAAGACTGCCAAAAGTATACTGGCACAAAAGATTTAGTGGTTTTTAGCATTAAAGTGACCTGAATGTTTTGGTTGGTTATACCAAAATCACTAGTCCCATCTGCCTCTATATCACAACAGCCTTTTTTTTTTGTCTATTGACTTCTTCTTCCTTTACCCCTGCTCACACAGTGAATGTATGTAGTGAAATAGATGGACGAAAATAACGATTATGCTATCACACTAATCCTGATTGTTCTATTTCTTTTCATGCTTTCAGGATATATCTTTAATGCATTTCATCCTGATGACAGGTGCTCTGGTCCAGTTCTGGGTGTTAACTACCACACTGTAAAGTATCACACACATGTCTGTCTCCAGTGGTGCTTCTCTCTCCTATGTGAACTAGTGTTGCTTTTCTGGAATAGGCTATAGCTATACGTGCTGTAATGAACTCTAGAACTCTTTTTCTGTGAATTATGGACAAACATATCTGTCCTTTTGGGCACATGGAAGGTCCTGTAGAACTAACAGTATTCAGTTGATATATCCTCCATGTTTCTGGCAAAATAGGTAGGTGACTATTCTTCATGAAAGTGGAACTGGGCCATGAAACCATTACTTCAGTTGGGCCATGGTTGCAACCATCCAGGTAAGCAGGCAGCATGTGGAGACAGGGAGGGATTAAGGATTACATCCAAATAACTGGAACTAAATCTGCAGTGAAGACACTGCCTCTTGGCTGAGAGTATTTTCTAGGCTCTGGCACTTCCTAATTTTTTTCTCCTAGCTTATCCTTTTTGCTCCCATTTTAAGCTTCTGCATTGCCTGCTTTTCACTATGGGAAGAAAAGTGACCTTTGTTTCCCACAGTCTTATGTATTTATCATCCTCTGCCCCAATGAGAAAGCCAAGTTTAATAAAACAAGCCCTTTTCTCTTTTTAAGAGTTAAGATCATTGAGAACTTGAAAATTGGGATTTTGGTCAGTTCTTACCAATGTGCATACATTTTTCTCTTAGAACCCTTTTCTCCATCCTGTCTCCATTGTAAAAGGGAATTCCTTTACTTTGACTTCAAGGTATACATATCCCGGAAGGTATACATTTGTGTGAAGCAAAGGTGATGATCTGCTTTCATTTTCTGTATACGGGGTCTTAACATTTGTACAGCACCATGCATTTTGATAAATCAGAACTGAAATGGGTCTGTGGTAGGGGAAAGCAGTGCAAAGCAAAACTCCATCTCAGCTTAGGAGGGTAAGTGCAGATTACTGTAATCAACAGTCCTGGAAGACAGAACGGACAGTTACTCAAATGGATGCGTAGCCAGAATGCTGGGGCAAACAACTAAAGCATCTATGATGATATATGGTGATAATCAAGTGCCAGGACTTTGGTTTAGAAAGATATGTTTGCTTGCAGAAATACTCCTTGGATCAGTTGAGAGGGGAAAGAACCTCTTCCCAAATTATAAAGAGTCTTGCATCAACCTGTTTTCCTTCTGTCGCTTTAGTCTAAAAAGTCACCCAGTACAATCTAACCTATCCCATTCAAATTAGCACTTAATTTTGCCAGTCATGAATCAGTGACAACCCACATGATGCATGTGATTTGTGAAGCTTTGCTTGCTAATGGACTGCCATCAGCAGAAAAGAGTAAATATATATTTTAGTAAACAAAATTAAAAGTTTATTTGTAAGATTCCAAAGAGACCTATATGGCTGCATTCGGGGCATCTGTACATGGAGACAGCTGTACATTATTCAAAATGATTATGCCTTGTTACTCTATAATATACAAACAGTACACAAACAAGTATTCTTCAAAGGTGTCAAAAGCTTATGTCCACATTGAAAACAATGTCTTGGGTAAGTCTGACATTGTTTTTTGAATGCTCTAACTAAAATAACCCTTCACTGTTTAAAGTTAAATATGAAATTGTAATGCTTTTTACTTGAAAAATGGCTGTCAGGAAAAGTGACATATTTACTTTCTGATATCAGAATTCAGCAGCTAGCAAGTGAGATCAAATAATCTGATTTTATTAGGAAAAAACAAGAACAAAAACTTCAGAAAAACTATGAATTAGATTCGCAAAAACACATTAGGCCTGATTCATTTATATTGCTGAAAACAGTTAGCTGTTACATAAAAAAACAAAAATCAGACAAGACTGTTTAGCCTTGGTATGACAAGTTGAGCTGCCACTAGATTTACTGATGGAAAAATATCTTGACTGATATAAAACAGTTTTTAAAGCAGCTACTGATTTTTTTTCTTTTTAGATCTCCCTCCTTCTTCCTTTTACAAATAAAGCAAAATGCAGTGGAGACAATTCCACTCAATAATAGTCACATCCAGGGTTAATTTTTGCCAACATATATTCTGACAGAAGTCTGTTTTTATTTGAATTTCCAACATCATTTCATGATACATCTTTCCTCCTTCAGTCAAACCCATGAAAGGTGAAGGTGAGCAAATCCTCTTACAAAATTTTGGATTGAAAAATACAAAGAAGAAAAGAAAACACCCCTTTGCATGCACACACACGCATGCAACTACAAACTTTTCAATTGGTTAGAAGCCCATGAAAATGAGGTGGTCTAAAATGTACCAGAGCTTGAAATGCATCCTGGGCATAGCTATGTAGTTACGTGCAGAGCTCATGAAGTACCACTTTATTTTTAGGTTTTCTCTATTTTAGGGTGTTGCAATAAAAGTTCACTGTGCAATCACCAAGAGATGTTTTGGGCTAGGTACCAACATGACAGAACAGCATCCTGACATGGGGATAGATTTTCTCCTGCAGCTGTCAGGGAGATGGACATGGATTACTGATGCTGAGAGCTGGTCAGTGCCTTCATCAGTGACAGCTACAGAAGCCAGGCTTATTATGATGTCTAAGAAATGCCACAACAATGGAAGATTGTCTTCCACCATGCTGTCTTTCTCTCCTTGCCCGCTGTAACTCCCTTAGCCAGCTTTTATGCAGCATAAAATAAAATGCAAGTCATGGACAATACTGACTTTTGAGGCTGACACAAAAAGGCTATAGGGAAAAGGTTTGACCATGCTGTTTAACATAGAAAAAATAGCAAAGTTACTGACCTGTCATACATAGGCTAAGGACCACTGTACATGAACTCTTTGTAAACTTTCACCTCTTGTTACAAGTGCTCGTCCCAAGCAGCAAAACTGAAAGAGCATGCTGTAAACAGTTTTTGCTTCCTTAGCAGCTCAGAAGTTTCTCTTCCCTTTAAACCATGTTTGATGTCCCAGCTGACAATCTGTGCAACTGTACCTAGTGTCCAAGTACATATTAATGCTATCTTCGAATTTATATTACAATTAGTTTTATAAAATCCCTTAGATACATACTCCTAAATTAACTTGGCCACTGGCATTTTGGGTCCGTATTTCAAAGGAGAAATGCTTATTTTGCACGCACTCTTTGCTGTTGGTAGCCTGGTTACTGGACTGAAAGGGCTCAACCAGAACTGGTCTCAACCTGCAACCTGTCATTATGCACAACCATGTTTCTGTAAACCAAACCAAGTCAAAACAAAATGTTCTGGGGAAACCTCTATTGAAGAATGTTTTTAAAACCAGTACATAAATTCGGGGAAAAAATTAAAAGGGAAGCTACCGCAGTCTGTAATGATACAGTTGTAAATGCTTGCTTTACACTATTAAATGCACTCATGGGTGTCACCTCTTATAAATCTTTTACAACAAACTTCCTTGTATTGTCACTAGCACCTGTTGTTGTCTATGTTGCTATGAGGAAATTTATCCATTATTTTTTTTAGCTGATTGTAGCTCCAGTGTAGCTGTTCGACTTCAGACTTGTGTTGTATACGTGTCTCTGCCAATTCTTGTAGGAGATGTTCATTAGTAGAAACCAAAGTTCTGCAAAAAAGCAATCCAAAGAACTAATTTTGCATATTATTTCAACAGCTTTAATACAGTGTTTTTATTTCTTCTCACATTTTCTCTCCAGTACTTTTTTTGTCCTTGCCTTATCAAACAAACTATTATAAACCAACCTCTTTGCTTTGAATGAGTAAAAGAAGGCAGATGTCAAAGACAAACAGAAGTATTTTATAACAAATATTACTTACTGGAAAGCTTTTTCCTGTTACCACATTAGTACATTTCAAGTACAAGTGGTCTCCCCACAAAACCACTGTACCTCATTGAACAACATCCTTAGATAGTGTATAAATGATGTTAGACATTAGTTTTTAGCTACTGAAACCACAAGACGGGCTTCTTACAGATGTAAAAAAACAAAAACCCAGTACTTTACTTTAAATATCACACACTCCCACACCAAGCCCAGCACATGCCCAGAAGAGGCATCACGTTAGTTGGACCTGGCTTGCCCAACGTCTGTATAGATCAGGCGCTTCAGCATGTCTTTTTTGGCACTTTTATCTAATAGCTAATTGAAAGCGCCAAAAAGCCCTGCTGAAGTGCCCCGTCTATACAGATGCTGCAGAGCTGGGTCAAATTAATGCGCTGCTTCCTCTGGTAAAGCATGGGGTTTTTTCACCCCATTCATCTGTCAACAGCCATAGTTATCTGTTGTGTTGATTTTGAGATCCTCATATAATGAATTGCTATCATATGGATGTATTGCATGTATCATGTCATCTTGTTGTTGTTTTGTAGCCCTTCTTCCTTTTAGAGGTATCATGGTACCTTGTAGAGAGGCACAAAAGCAAGGTTTTCACTCTTCCAAACCAAAGCTGGGCTTTTTTTTCAGATAAATAATCCAATCTACCCTATCCAATCCTGACTGAGGTTTTCGCCCCTAATTTTGGCCCATTGCCAGACTTAGTTAAAAGGAGAATACGTATAGCAGTCTTTACTTGAAGTGTTCTGAGTGAGAAATAGCTGTCTCAGGGATTTACTGACACTGATCCTAAGAATTATAAGTCATGCAGAAAAATAAAGTTTGCAATTTGGCAAAAGTTTTTTTTCTAGACTTATCACAGTGCTCTAAAAATGAGGCACAGATCTCACCTCAAATAGAGTATAAGACTGCAGTTTACTGAAGCACAAAACACAATAAAGAAGTTTAATTTGTCCTTCTTATGTGCAAACAGATAAATAATGATATAAATGATGGAAACACAAATTTCCTTCTAGTAGGCTGAATACATTTTAATAAGATCATACAAAACTGTTGAATATACAAAATGTTGCCAAGAAAACTTCTCAGGTGGGCTCTAGGAAAGGTAACAACTCTATATGCGGACTGGAAGAACAGGTTAGGCCCAGATACGACCTCCTTTCTGATGCTCTGGTTTCTATTTTGCTCTGGAGTCAGTGAAACTTTTTTCTGTTGTTTCTCCAGTAGTTCAGAATGAAAGGAACTTTTGTCTCATGACAGCTTCTTTGCACATCATTGGAGGAAGAAGCAAATACCTTGGCTTCTCTGTTGTAAAACTTCCTATTGTGAAGATGAAATCCTTTCCTGATAAGTTTGAGACTCGTAAGTTTAGCTTTGACAACTGCTGACTGGTACTGCACTAGCTCTTGGCCACTGACTTTGTTGCACTAGCTCTCACCAATGAGCCTCCCGGAGTCATGATCCATCTGGCATGAATACAGTAGTCAGATATATTGTCTTTAATATTAGCTTGTATGCAAAATGATTCTGAGAGATGGCCTATTTTAGATTGCTGTACTAGAACATTGACATTCCAGCAAACCATCATTACCAGAGATGGCTCAGTTGGCTGGCTAAGAATTTTCAAATCCATTTGAAGGTGCAATGTGGATGGGAGCCAGGGTTTCTAGTTTCATGGGCATGGTGAAGTTGCTTGGCACCATAATAGATGTAGACTGAGGTTAGTCAGTGAGATACTGGTGCCATGTCAGGAGGCAGGGACAGTGCCCAAGCCTGAGACTCATCACACCCAGGAGTAGCCAAGACTGAGGATCTCTGTGCTGGAGTGAAAGTTGACACAAGAACCATTAGACTAGTCTCTGTGCAGAACAGACTGAGGAATGCTTTCAGCATTTACTCCAGGCCTCGTCCTTGTCTCTTGCTGTCCGATTCCCCCACTACTTGCCCTTCCTTGCCCCTCCCTTTCGACCTCGAGTTGCAAGTCCACAGCTGAGACCAACTGCAGACTCATCATGATCTGAGAAGGCAAGGTTTCAAACTAAGTGCAATGCTCTCTGAAAAGTGTCTCTTTTGGCAGCAGGATTTTAGGACTGCCCTGATATGTGGGCAAGAGGAGCACAGGCCAGGAAGGAGAAACAGCCTATTAGAGGTAAGGCGGGAACCAGTGCATGAAAGCAGAAAGGGGTTGGGATTAGAACTGGGAAGAATTCCAGCTGCTTCATACAGGTTCCTGGGCTGGAAGAGTGGGTGGGACTGAATTCTCTGACCAGCCCCAGTGGATAGGTTAGTGTTCCCTGTGAAGACAAAGAACCTCCAGAACCTAAGCGATCTGATACTTGGATAGGACACAAACCTTCTATCTTGCTGGACTTCAGAGATTACAGGAAACCCTTGCTATTTGTGGGTTTGGCATTCGCGGTTTCAAATATTTGTGATGCGCCGAATATTCCCTGCGCACAGCGAATATTCACCTTGTTACAGCACAAATGCCGAACCCACATCTTAAATACACTTATAGGAAACCCTCGGTAGCTCCGTGCTTGCTGCTACCGGGCTCCCGCTGCTGGACTCCCGCCATCGCCAGCGCAGCTGTGCCCCACCCCTGCTGCTGGGTGCATGTGCTATTCATGAACGCAGACAGCATTCATCAATGCAGTGCCATATTCGCGGGTTTCGCCATTCACGGGAATCTCCAGAACATATCCCCCATGAATGGCGAGGGTCTCCTGTAATAATAAGGGTTCTGAGGGGCGACACCGAGCAGAGAACACTGGCTAGTGCCCACTGTCCCTGGAATGTAACCAAGGAACAGGTGGACACTGCAAAGTGAAACTAACTCCAACCCCCCTCTTTACTTCATTCCTGGCTGGCAATCAAGTTACTCAAGCCCCAGTCTTAAATGGTCAGTACCTTAGCTAATGAACTGCAATATAACCTGAGTTGGACATAACAGATTCAGTGGAGTGTATGCCATTAGTATACAAATGAAGATGTACCCCACTGCACCCCATTAAACTTCCCAGCAGTTTCACAGGTGTGTCAACAGCTTGTTACAATGCACTAACAGAAGCAAAGCAACTCTCACCATTTACTCTGAACTTTATGAGAATGCAGTCATGACAACATGCAGCAGAGGTGAGAGCTGGGTTTAGGGGCATGCTTTGAAGCACTCCTGGGTCTGATTCAAAGCCAACTGAAGTCCGTATTAAGACCTCCATTGACTATAGGGAGCTTTGGAAAGGAGCATTTGTGCAAATAAAAAGCAGTCTACATGTACAACAATGCACTTCAGTTAATGTGCATTAAATCTAGAACCTCCATTGTGAGATACTAGGAAAATGTGCATTAGCCTGTGTTAATAAGCATTAACTAAAAAGCACAGTTTTTAGTGACGCTTAATGCGCATTAGTTTATTTTAATGCCCCATTAACTAAATAACACTGGACATTTATATACATACCTTTTCATCCTGCGATGTGCTGGAGATCCGCCACTTTGGAGCCGACTCAATCAAGTCTGCTCCACATGCAATCTGACATGCACTGTGCTGTGCCGTGTGCAGTTGTATAAGCGGCAAAATGTGCATCAGCGTGTAGAAAATGGCAGTGCACTTTTGAACTAAAGCACCTTCTATGCATTTTAGTTCAAAAGCACACTGCCATTTGCTCAGTGTTGACATGCATTTTGCTGCTTATACAACTGCAAGCAATGCAGTGCCGGGCGCTTTTCAAAGTGCCCAGTACTGCGATGCTTACATGTATAAAAATACCCACTTTTTTCAGTGCTGCGTTAATGTGCATTAAAATAGGTTAGTGTGCATTAAAGTGCATGTGTAGATGTGTGTATGCTGTTCCTGGTGGGTTTCAATGAGGTGTTTCCATTAGAGCCTTTTGGATTTCTGATGCACTGTCTGTTACTGGTTCAGCTCAGCCTCACGGCAATCAGTAATTGAAAGCTATTACCACTAGATGGACAGCCTATTATGCATGGAATTAACTGTTCAGCTCAAGTGACAAGACCTAAAAAAATTCTAATAATTCTCAGCACTTGCCTGCTTTTAGAAGAAAAGGCAAGTTTAAACGTGCATGGAGACTGATCTTCCTTATGGAAGTTTAAATAGGCAGTCATTTGGCTCAAACTTATTTATTCAGTTTATAAATTCAGCCACTCGGTGTCCTGGGAGCTATTATTAAACATTAGCAATGCACCATGGGTGGAAGCTTGCAATACCAGAATCTTAGGGTGCCTGTAGACATGCAAGGAGGCTGCTTTGACATGTTGTAATTACAGTGAGTCAGAGAAGACTCGATTAATCGAGTGTGCAGGAGCGTGCCAATCAGCATGCTCCAGAAGCCTCTACATCTCATGTATCAGTGTTCCCATACTTCAAAATGACGGAGGGGGTGCTTTTAACTAAAACTCGTTTAACAAGCTTTAGATAAAGCGCTCCCACCAACATTTTGAAGCACGGGGACACTGATACACGAGATGCTACAGATGTTTTAATTAGAGCGGCTCTGAGAGCTGCTTTAATTAAAGCGCTCCCCCCCCCCCCCCCCCCCAGCATGTGTAAAAACGCCCTTAGTATCTATTCTGCAAGGTAACAGAGTACTTCAGCTTCTATTTCCAAGAACCTGACATAAGCACTCTTATTTGCTAAGGAAAAGAATCAGTGCAAGTCACTGTGCTTTAAAATATTAACACTCAAGCAATGGTAAAATTAAAATATTTATGCTTTTTAAAAATATGTCTATATTCTCTTTTAACACCTCCACCTAGCCTGCAGAAAAAAGCAGTCTCCTCTCCAAAATGGAACAGGGGGTGCCCAAACTGTTGCTTAGCAACCCATTTGCTCAGACATTTCTTTCTCTTGCTTTCATCAGCAGAGCCAGCCTTAATTTCTTCTTTTTAGGTAGTGGCTCTAAGTAAAAGCAATGTTTGGCTTTCTTTTTCCAGGAGGTGTATATTCAGAGAAATCTGAAAAGCAGCAACGTCATTCCCCTTTACCTCTGTAAATCGCTTCAAGACAGGCCATTTGGAAAGTCAGTCCAGGAAGGTACTTCAGTTAGTGGCTGTTACACAGGCCCAAAGTCCTGCTATTCATAGGGGTTGAAATTCTACATTCTCTGGGCCCAATTCAGCCTAATGCTGCAGGGGCTACACTTGCATTAAAATATTGTGTTATGCTGGTGTTACACTGAGGAAACATGGAAAATTCAGGCCCTGTGTCTCTTTCTTCTTTCCTTCTCAATTTGTACCTGCTTGTTACCTCCCTGGATTGTGCAGCAGAAAGGATGTCACGCAGCTACCGTAAGGATGGTAAGTTATCCAAACTGCAACAGAGTGTGAACACGTTCAGTTTAAAGTTGGGGGAAAAGGGAAGCTAAATCTTGATGCCAGTTTACAGTGTCACAGAAAGGCAGGAGGATGGCTAAAAAGATCTGTTGCTAAGCAATGTCCTGAGTCCCTTTGCCACCTTACAAAGACTGTAGATCAATGGGCAAATGATCAGCTAAAAAAATTCCCATTACTGTTCATTAAAAAACAGACATGTAAAGATCTACTATTTATACATTGTAAATCTGATGAGTATTTTCCACTAGTAGTAAGCACTTAACTGAAAAACTGGTAAAATCTGTGACAGCACCTAGCTGAGTGGTCTCTGTTGGCCACTTAGCATCTTGCTTTCAGGAAAACCAGAACCTGCACAGAGTCCAGATTCTTGCTCTGCCTGGGAGTTTTCAGGACATTCACAATTACAGACCTACTATCTAGTACAGGAGTGGACAAAATATGGCCCATGGGCTGAATTCAGCCCACCAACTGATTGGTTCTAGCCCACGGGGGGCCACTTGCCAATTGATTAGATTTGGCACATGGCTGCCTCTGCAGCGCTGCGCCTAGGGCCAAATCCCACTGAGGGCAGCCCGTGTCGTGCTCCAGGCCACACCCTCCAGCCCAGCCATGGCCAGCGTGCACAACTTCTGGTGGGGCTGCTCTCGGTGTGGCTGCTGCTTGGCTCCCCTTGCCTCCTACAGCAGCTCCTCCTCTTGCTCCTGCTGTGCCACTCCAGGCTGGGAAGAAGCATCAACTGGACAGCTGCTGCCCCAGCACATGGGGCTCTGGATCCAGCTCCAGGCTGCCTTCTACCCACTCCACCTACCCAATGTGGGCAGTGAGTGAGTGGAAGGCAGCCAGGAACTTCAGCTGGGCAGCTCCTGCCTCAGCATGCAACTCCAGGCTGCCTTCCATCTACTTAGTTAAAATCAAGTGTAGGACTGAAGACTGCCCTTCACTGCAGAGATGGTACAATGGATGAGTTGGTTCATCTGAAGTCATACTTGTTAAGTTTGTAAAGTGCTTTGGGATCCTCCGGGATGAAAGATGTCATGTAAGTATATGATGTAATATATTTACAATATATGAATATAGTGTGATATATTATAAGAATTATGAGCATCTCATAAATTTGTTTTCCCCTGTTAAGGTAATGCCTTTGGGTCAGCACCCCAGCATCTTAGGGCTGTAAGATGACAACGTGAAGCATTATATTGGACAAAGTGGGGAAAAAAGGAGGATCAAGAAACAATATTTTAAGGTTTATATCCTGAGATGGGAAGCCGGATTTATGGAAGATCTCTGTTTTACAGATAAAGGCCACAGACAGATACTACATATGTACCATTAAATACACTCTTGTGCCACAGAAGTCAAGGGGACATTCATGCCCCCTGTAGCACAAAAATGAAGCAAATACTACAAAAATGTTCTTCCATGAAACAGGAACTTCTCTGTAACATTGTTTTGTAGCGCAAAATATAGCATCTGTTCATTGGGGGGGAAGGGTTCTGCCTGGACCCTAGGTCCCTGGAGACAGCTGGGGATGAGAGGAAGAAGGAGGGGGCAGGAGGCACATGCAGCAGAGCTTGCCCAGGCTGTGCGGGCTGCAGCTGCCCCTGCATGGGGCTGAGCCCTGCCCGGGGAAGCCCATGCTGTGTTCCAGCCCACACCCACTGGTCTGGCCCCAGCCAGTGCACACAGCTTCCACTGGGATTGTTCCTAGTGCAGCTGCTGGTTGGCTCCCCTCAGCTTCCCTTGCCTTCAACCATGGCTCCTCTTTCTGCTCCTGCTGTGCCACTCTGGGCTGGGAGGAAGCTTCAGCCGGGTGGCTCCTTTCCCAGCATGCACGGCTCTGGCTCCAGCTCCTGGCCGCCTTCCCACCCACTCTGCCCACCTGGCACAGGAGGCTGAGTGGGTGGAAGACAGCTGGGTGGCTCCTGCCCCAGTAGGTGAGGCTCTGGCTCCCAGCTGCCTTCTACCCACTCGGCAACTCACACCAGGTGGGTGGAGTGGGTGGAAGGTAGCTAGGAGCTAGAGCCAAGGCCCTGCACACTGAAGCTTCCTCCCAGCCTGGAGTGGCGCAGCAGCAGCAGGAGGAGGACCCACTGCTGGAGGCCAGCGGAACTGAGGGGAGCCAAGCAGTAGCTGCACCAGAAGCAGCCCCGCTGGAAGCTGTGAATGCTGGCCAGGCCTGGCCCAGGAAGAACAGGCTGGATTGCAGTGCAGGCTTCCTCAGGCGGGGCTTGGCCCCATGCAGAGCACCACAGGGGCAACCACAGACCGCACTGCCCAGGGATGCTCTATTGCATGTGCCCCCTGACCCTTCCTCCCTCCCTTCACCCCTGGCCAGCTCCTTGAGCCTACCACCCAGGCAGCAGCACCCCCCCACACACGTGCTCACACCTGCTGTACCCGTGCCCTCACACACCTCCCACTGGGCAGGGCCTGACCCACGATCCTGGCCTCACCTGTCCTTCTCAATCCTGAACACCACTCCCTGCCTGCCTGCAGCCCCATCCCACATAGGGAGTTTTGGTGAGTTGTTGCAGTGGGGGGTGGTTCTGACCCAGCCCTTAACAACTCATCAAAACTCCCTATAGAGCCCCCAGGCCCACATAATTGTCCACCCCTGATTAGTATCATCTCCTGAAGTTGGCTCAAATGCCCAGGGGCTAGTCTTGATTCCTAAGTTCCCTATGCCACATACACATACCCTTTCCTAGAATCCCATCAAAGGGATGAGACTTCTGATTTGAAGAACCACATGAAAAATGTAAGCAAATGGACCTAGTTAGGCTTTCCACAGAGTTTCTGAATCTGCAATTAATTTTTACTTAAAACATAAGATACAGGAGATACAGATACTTAAAAAACAACTTTCTGGATACAATATCAAACATCTAGCTTGCCCTCTCCCTTGAGGGTAAGAGAGCAGGGTTTGGTTAGTGTCAGGACCCCCAGGATTCAAACCTGGACCTTCTATACACACAGGTGGAAGCTCATGCACAGCACCACCAGAGAGCTAAATGCCTGTTCTTGCCTAGCCTGGGCCTTCTGCTGATGCATAATCCTCTGTATAGTTGAAGAGGGAATGGGGGACCAGTGGGACCTGGGCAGATCAATAGAAGTCATAAACCCTCGATTCAAGGACTACAAAACCCTCCCACTTTCTGCAGAGATTTGTGCCAACAATGGTATTGTTGTGCATGGCTGTCTTGGATGTTCCTGCTTAGGTTTTCCTGGCATCAGTTAATTGCTTCTCCTGACCATGACCTCATCTTGATCCTTAGCTTGGCATTCTGAAATGTAGACTGATATCTCACTTTCATATTAGCTTCCACTCCAGTATATCTGTGACTTAGCCTGAGGGACTAGACTGCCTGTCCCCTTTTCACCCCTAATGCTTATCTTCAGGTAGTCAGTTTATGATTTATCTTATCTGACTTTGATTGGTCCTACACCTAAGCCAGCCCCTTCACTTGCTACAAATCTCTTCCCCTTTGTTTTTCTTCTGAGAGGTAAAAATCAACCATCTCTCTCAGTCAAAACCATATCTTGAGCATATCCATTGTTGGCTAAAGCCCTGTCAGTAAAGCATTTTTTATTGTCCTCTAGGCTCATGGATATGTGACAGGGGCTTTGACAGGATGGTGAATGCATACTGACAGAGCCATTCAAACCACAACCCTTTCCATAGCAACAACTACGTGCTCATTTCACAATATCAACCAGAATTCTTAAGATATACACAAAGATTTCCCTAAAGACCATATCATAAGATAATTAATTTAAACTTTCAATATATGATGAAGAAGAGATCTAGGTTTCTTTCTGGCCAGGACTTACACTTTACCTGTGACTTTCCTGTAACATATCTATGAGCTGCTGAATCTTATCATGCTGTTGTAGACGCTCTTTTAGGATGACATTTTCATTTGTTAATTGTTGATTATGACTTTGCAGTTCTGAAAGAGAGATAATGCATCTTAAAAGGGCCATAATGTACCAATGCGCAGTTAAGCTAAATAGAAATAAGAAATAAATATTGTAAAATAGCAAAGGTGTCAAAGATAAGGCTTGCAGGCTAGATTGCAGTCATGCCATGCAATGCATGGGGCTCCTGGAGTGGCCAGGAATTCAGGGGTGGGTCTGCCACAGAAATCTAAGGTACAGAGTCCTTTTAGGGATGCATTTTGGTGGTGGCAGTATGAGTGATGAGTTCATTAGCTCCTGCAACTTCCCTGCTGCCAGAGGTGGGTCCAGATCTGGCATGAGAGGAGCCATACAGTTTGAATCTCGCGTGGAGGCCAACTGAGTTTGATATCCCAGCATAGAATAAATGACAGATTAATCATCTTTTGGATAAAACTGAACATTGAGATCTAGACCTTTTATACCAATTAAAGATCCCACAAGAGTCTTCAAAGGCCTCAATAATATCTAATATGACCAATGATAGTTTTTCCATTGATCTCACTTTCTACTCAGTTGCATATATTTTTCTTTTAAATGTACTCCTACACTTTCAACTGAAAAAGAAACTCTCCTGCTTTAACATTAACCAATTAACTTTCTCTTACAGCAGTGACAGGGCATTGGCAGTGCCTTCATCTCCCTTGCTTTTACCATGGTGTTTGTGTTTCTAGTTTCGTGCCTTCTACTTGTGTGTAAGGGTCTGAAGTGGTAATTTTGGGAAATCCTTGGGTAAACAGTCACCTGTGAACAAAGGGGACAGGATTCCATCACTGGAAGGTGGCTCCTTCTAGTCCTATGTCTTTATTTTAAAACTTTTGGTTAATACATCTTGGCCTTTTGACTAAGATCAAGTGTAGAAGACTGCCCTTAACTGCAGAGATATAGAACAATGGAGAGTTGGTTCATCTAAGTCAAGCTTGTTAAATTTGTAAAGTGCTTTGGGACCCTCCAGGTTGAAAGATGCCATGTAAGTATACGATGTAATATATTTACAATATATTAATATAGTGTGATATTTTATAAGTATTATGAACATCTCATAAATTTATTTTCCTCAGTTAAAGTAATGTCTTTGGGTCAGCACTCTAGCATCTTAGGGCTCCAAGATGACAAAGTGAAGCATTATATTGGGCAAAGTGGGGAAAAAAGAGGATCAAGAAACAATATTTTAAAGTTTATATCTTGAGATGAGGAACCTGATTTATGGAAGATCCTCTATTTTACAGATAAAGGCCACCCACAGATAATACATTTGTATCATTAAATACACTCTTGTGCCACTGAAGTCAAGAGAACATTCAGTCCCCCGTAGCACTGCAACAAATGGAGCAAATGCTACAAAAATGTTCCTCCATGAAACAGGAACTTCTCTGTAACATTGTTTTGTAGTAAAAAAGATAATGCCCATTCAGTGCACAACAGTGCTGGAGGGTCTATCCATCTCCCAGTATCCCACAGTATTCCCCTTGTCCCCCAAGTTGAGAAGGAAGGAGAGCAAGTAGACTGATACTGCATGCAGCCTGCATAGGCCCTCCTCTCTCTCCACCACTTTCAGACCCAGGCTGGTAGTAAGTGCAGGACCAGGCCTGAACTGGCCTGCAGCGAGCAGAGCTGTACTCACCTGAGACTGGGGGTTGCAGCTCTGCTCACTGTGGGCAAGCCCAGTCACACTCCCACACTCATTAGAGCTTAGTCTGAGGGGCTGCAGCTGTGTTCATCACACCTTGTGGGTGGTGGCAAGCTGTCAATGAGTGGGCTCACCAACAGGCTCCCCTCCTCTGGTGGATTGTGGGGGGAGCAGAGCCACAGGCCAGAGCAACCTTCTCTTCCCTCCTGGCTGGAGACTACACTGTTGAATGCCTTTGTGGCAACTTCAGACTGGAAAAGGGGGGTTCTGCAAGTCTGTCTGCCTCTCATATAGCTACATTTTTGTAGCACTTCAAAGCACTGGTGTGCCTGTGTTACAAAAATGTATGTCTATCCATGGCCCAATGCAGTCTGGCTGGTCTCAGACTGTAAACTTTTTGTGTTTTTAAGATAATGTCACCTACCAGAATTATACTAAATGAAGTACACTGAAAAGCCTTCTATATTAGCTCTCGTATTGTTTTGAGGAGGGAGATTAAACACATAACTTTCATGTAAGTAATGCTTTTATACTCCTTGGTGTTGAAACAAACAAAAGTAAAAGTATCCAGATGCAAAAGCAGGAGAAGCTTTTTGAAAAATACTGAGGTTCAATAAGGCAAAGCCTCATAGTAAAAAAGGACTCTGTTTACCATTTAAAGACCGGAAATGTAAGTAGAAAAAAAAATCTAAGAGGGACAATACACAGCATTTGATTTATTTAAAAATGGTTGGTGGACAGCTCTCATTGGTGACAATAAATGTTTTCTACGCTGAAATGAGCATTGGGAAACTTAGTGAACTTCAAGTGATGGAAAATGCATCTCATAACACTACACTGGACAAAACAATGGAAAATATACTGTAGACAACACTCCTGCCTGACCAGGAAGGAGGGGTTAGATGATTTAACAGGGCATCTATACCCGTTATTACTATGATCCTGATGCAGGCAAATACTACTGTCCTAACTCAGTGAGAATGCCTTTCTATGCAGAGGCTGATGTTTAATGGCATTGTTTATTTAAATATAAACTGCACAATGATTTATGCTGCATCTGCTATCTCTGCAGTTTGAGTTATTTTCTATAAACATTTATCCAAACAAATTCTGACTTTGATGATTACAGAAATAGAAAAGATCACCCATTCTTCTGCATTGAAAGTGTAAGAAAGAAGAGTGAAACTGGGTACTAGGGTACTGTGTTGATGTTGGTATATTCAGTGAGAGTAGAGTTCACATATGCAGAAGTTAGGCATGCTTACTTATCAGTGTATTCACTGAGGGGTATCTTGTTTCCCAGGGTCTGGTAGGGAGCAATGGTCATGTTACCTATTGAGGTGATTCCTACATAATTGCTGTTCTTTACCACAGTATGGTAAACTCTGGGATCTGATTTAGGAGGATGTAAACTGTTGAAACTTGCACATCAAGTCTTATTCTAGAACAGGCACTTGGCATTCCCTATCAGGAGACTCACAAAAAAAGTGCATACATGAAAATTGTGAGTTGGTTGAACTGCTTTTCTTGCCTAGGAATACAGGGACTACATTGTTAGAGTCACTACAGGGAGCCATGTCAGCTAATTAAAAATTCCTAGTATGAGCTGTATCTTAACCTATTAATGGAATTTATTAATAGGTTGCATTCAATGGACGTGAATCCATACTCACAAGTCATTCTATTATTATGGTTGATACCAAACAATTTTAGGCTGTTTCTGGTAAACCAAACCACAACAGACAAGCAAGTGGAATTAACTGTTAAGTTTACTATAGCCTGTTGATGGCCATGGATCAATTTGCTGAGTATGGATGCTATTTGATGTTAGTAAAGGTTTCAAAGTTGGCCTAGAGAATATAAATTAAATGAAAATTATTATCCCGATGGCATTCAGAGGTAAACATCACTTTAGGTTTACTTCTGGGTTTGTCGGTTACTATACAATGTATTTGAAACTCACCTGTAAGCTGTAACTGTAATGAACTAGAAGCATCTGCATTTTTGACATTTTGTTCCATGTTTAACAGACGAGCTTTTAATGTAGCATTCTCCTCCAACAACTGATCTAAACGTTGTTTCAGAATATTCTAATAAGATTTTAAAAAATGCATAAATTAAGCCCCCAGCACACACAAGAACAATTGAAAACTGCTGAAAGTTGTCTCTAACTAGATTATGCTTTGAACATCAAAACACAGTATCATTTTTGTATCCTGGAAAACTGGATCAATCATCCCTGAAGATGAAAGATATGTTAATTCTTATTTACTTTGTTTTCTGTAACTTGGTTCAACTGAAAACAAATTATTCCAGGGGGTTGCCTTGAAAATAATACTACAAATGTCCCTGGCAGTATGGTGGGAAGACCCACCAAGTGCCCATGAAGGAATAAGTCAGGGTGCTGACAAATGATGTAATCTTCTTATTCATCTGGGATACACAGTTGGAAGGTCAAAATCATACAAGGTCCAGAAATCAACATTCTGCCAATTATTGAATCAAAGGAGTTCTGAACCTGGGCAAGCCCAGAACCATTACTCCTGGATCTTAAATCTCACTTCGTATGGGTAGAGGCCTGTATTCACAGCTCTTACAGTAATTATGAGCCATGGTCTATCTTTACCAAGATGGACTTTTGTGTACATATGCACATGGCTACAATGATTACTACTTTCTACAAGGCTTCAGGCCTCACAGAATTGTGAAGTAAATGTATTCTAGATAAAGCAGTCATCACCAGCTAATATGGCTGGTAACTGTGTATTTTCAGGGCCAAACAGAAGAGACATAACTTCTTGCCAAATGTAATTATTCTCCAAATGTACATGACCTTATATAGAACTAGATATCTGCACTCCATCTGGCTCAACACTTTGGGAAATGGTGGTTTTATATATATTTATATATATCATATGAGATATTCTTACTTTTAAGAATGCATAGTGACAATAGTTTTGCTTTGACACCAAAAGATCCTTCTGATATTCTTAAAAGTATGATATTACTAAAAAGTAAGAATATCTCATAGATATTTTATGAGATATTCTTACTTTTAAGTTCTTAGCAAGACATAAACTTACTGAAAATCTGAAAAATTGCTCATGCTCTTTTTTTATAGAATCACAAAATTAAAAGCTGGAAGGATTTTAGCATAGCACTTGGTACTGTTTTATAATGTCTTAATCTCTAAATCCATTCAAATTCCATTAAATGCTAGCACTGTTATATCGATGAGAAAATAAAGGAAGGTCTTTATCACATTTAATATCTAGGATATCCTGAAAGAGATACCTAATATGTGTACATATACTGGTGAAAATTTAAAGATCCGTGTGTTTTAAATGACCCATTTCAGTATTTGCTATATTCCCTATATTAAGTATACAAAAGTACAAGAAATTTGGCAGGTATGTAGATCATGTTATCTGCAGCTGTTAAGTGCAAAATTAAAAGGTGTTTAAGCATGACAACTGTTAAGTATGCAATGATTTTATAGATTTTCATCCTACGGCATATATTAGAAACAAGAGTATAAAAAGTGGGTTTATCCTTCCAAAAGATAGCCAATGTATTTTGTAAGACAAAAAGACATATAATAAACAATTATTTGAAAATGAGTAACAGCTTAGTCCTGCCAACAATTACAGTTCGTTTGAACAACAGGAACAAGTTGCTGGTATAAGCTGTTTACCTAGTACAAGTCTATATGTCAACAAGCAAAGACAAACTGGTTTGTGTGGATTTGCCAGCAAAAAATTTTTCAATCAGCTATTAGATAAAACCACCAAAAATCCCCACTGAAGTGCCCAAGTTATACAGATGCGTAAGCCGCGTCAAACTAATGCAATGCCTCTTCTGGCTATGCGCTGTGCTTGACATAGGGGTGAACTGAGCTGAAAATAAAGCGCCGGGTTTTTTTCCCATGTCTGTAAACATCGTATGTGGTTGTTGTTGCATATTGAGTGTCTATGATGTGTCTACAAGTGCGCATTTACTGCACAGTAACCGAAATTACTGCACAGTACGGGTGTGCATCTACGCATACATGCCCATACTGCACAGTAAATAGGCGACGTACACCAACTTGAGAGTAAATTTGATACCTGCATCATATCAAATTTATCCCCGATTAATTACTATGCAGTAATGCACATGTAGATGCCTTACTGCACGGTAACTGTGTGTATGGACTGACTTGGGACAAGCTTTAGTCCCAAGTCAGTCTATACATAGCATTAATGCACTTAAATGCCTGCACGTGTAGATGTCAGCCTACTCCCACTTACTGCACAGTAACTTACTGTGCAGTAAATTTAAGCCAGCATAAATGCACGTGTAGACACCCCCTATATGTATGTAAGGTCTATAAGAATCTGCAAGGATCTGAAGGTCTGTAAGGATCTCCAACAGTGTCTTCATGAAAAGCTTTCTGCCCTGCCCACAAATGAAGGCAACATTTGAGGAACTCTGAAAGGGGTTCAAAACCTCCATCCATATGGCCTGTGCTGAATCCATTGGCTATTCCATCTGTCAACAGCAAGACTGATTCAATGAGAGCAAGACCAAGATCTAAACCCTCCTTGACTGGAAGAGAACAGCTTATTCTGCTTGGCAAGATTACAGCAGAAGGAGATACATTAGCTCCTCAAAGCCAAAGCTCAAAGGTGGATCCAGGAAATCAAAAATCAGTGGTGGCAAGATAAAGCCAAAGAGATCCAGCTCCTTGCTGACAAACATGACGTGTAGATTTTTCCAGGCAACAAAAGCCATCTACAGCCCAACTTCCCAGAGTCCTTTCCTTTAATGGCATGCTGGCTGAATACTCCTCAAAGATAGTTAATCTATCCAAGCTAGACAGAAAAAGCACTTGGAGGCACTCCTGAACTGTTTGTGGACTATGATGGATACCACCAAGTCCATATACCAACACCCTAAAAGGGGATGTCTTGCTGATACTCCTATCCTAGAAGTCTGGCATGGGTACTGAACTGAATAGTATATCTGCTGAAATCTACAAGGCTGGTGGCAAGGAACTGGTGCTGAGACTCCACGAATGTATTATTTAAATTTGGAACAACAAAGCAATCTTTAGGAACCTGAGGAATGCCACCATCATAACTATCTGCAAAAAAGGAGATATGTCTGTGTGTGGGAACTACTGAGGTTATCGCCCTCCTTTCCACAGCAGGGAACATCCTTGCCTGCATCCTCCTGAACCATCTTCTATCTCTTGCTGAAAAATTCCTGCCAGAATCTCAGTGTGGTTTCAAACCATCCCATGGGACAACTGACACGATCCCTGCTGCCCACCAAGTCCAAGAAAAGTGTTGGAAACAACATCAGGACCTGTATATGGCCTTCACTGACCTTACCAGGGTCTTTGATTCCATCAACCACAAAGCCTTGTGGAAAGTACTGGCCAGATTTGGATGTCCTGAAAAGTACATCAAGGTCCTGAGGCCTCTCCACAACCAAAGGACTACAACCATTCTTTGTAGCAGATTAGGGACAGATCCATTTGTCTTCTGAACTGGGGTCAAGCAAGGATGTGTCATCACCCCAACTCTGTTCTCCAGTTTTTTGACAGTCATCCTGTTTCTCATTAAGGACCTTCCTTCCGGAATTTTGATACTGAATACCAAATGGATAGAGGACTCTTCCATCTGGGATATTTTTGCTCAAAGTACTCAAAGTAACTAACCTTGACCTTCAGTACACTGCCAGCTGCACCATCCTTGCACACACTAAGGAATACCTCAAGACTGCACTGGATCTTTTTGCAGAACCCTACCAAACTTTGGACTTCTCTCGCAACATCAAGAAGACGAAAGTGCTCTATCAGCCTGTTCCAGGCCATGAATGTGACCTCCTCCCAAAATGATCATCAAAGCACTTCTCCTACCTTGGCAGCTACCTCTCTCAAGAGTAAACATTGGGATGGATATCCAGCACATGATCTGATGCGCAAGTGCCTCCTTTGGGAAATTGCTTTGGTGTGTCTTTATTCATTGCAATCTCTGGAAAGACACCAATATCCAGGTCTGCAATGCAGTCTTCATCTCCCACTCACCTCCATAGAAATGAAACACAGGTGACCTACCATTTTCATCTCAAGGGCCTGGAAAGATATCAGCAACGATGCTTCTAGAAAATCCTTCACATCAAATGGGAAGACTGCTGCACAAGCACCAACGTCCTTGCTCAAGTCAATGTTACCACCATTGAGTCGGTGATCCTCAAGCACCAGCTTCACTGGACTGGACATTTGCCTGACTCTTGACTCCCAAACAAGTGCTCTGCTCTTAGCTTAGTTACCATTTGAGATCTCATAGTGGCCAAAGGAACCACTACAAGAACACACTGAAAGCATACCTCAAGAAAACAGATCCTGACATCAAGAATTGGGAGGAGCTGGCTGACAAGCAACTCCAGTGACGCTGCAGCCTCAACCAAGCAGCAGCCCTTTTCAAGGTAGTCTCATCTTGCCCTCAAAGCAGAGAAGAGAGTGCACAGGAAAGAAAAGGAAAGGAATCCCTCCTACAGCCTACTTTACCTCATGGAAGGATCTGCAATTCTGCGGACACATCTGGGACTCAAGGATTGGACTCTTAAGTAACCTCAAGACCCATCAATGAACCAGGGCAGAGACCATCCTTAACTCAAGGGATTTTAGTCACTGACATATGTTCTGTACTCCATCAGCAGAGGACATTGCTCAAACTGCATTATCTTGTGTTGCTCTTTGCTGTTTTGCTTCCATGTTAGCTGTTAATAATAAAGATGGTTCCCCTATTCTTCCCTGTATGATCTCCCCAGGACAAGAACCCCATGGATACACAACAATTATATTGTTTTAATGTTCTATGTTGAAAGTGTTTTTTCTAGATGGGTTTTGCTTTGGTGGGGAGGGGATTAATGGCTGGCTTGCAGAGGAGATAGGTGTGGTCTGGCTCATTGCACTCTGCTGTCTGGATGGGGCTGGAAGGGCCTTTCTTGGGAACTGTGGCTCTTTCTAGAAGCTGGAGGGATGGGGTGTGGGATTTAAACATAGAGAGTGCACATGCATGTGTGTGCCTTTGTGAGTGCCTGCCAACATGCAGCCTACTAGAGTGCACTGAAAGCTGCTGGTGTGAAACCCCAGAGAGTAGAGACAAGAGGAAGTCCTCCACATAGGGACTACAGCTGAAAAGGTTGGAGCAATGGAGCAGAGGCAACCTGCTGTGGGGCAGCAGAAAAGCTGAGACCTCTGGGGAGTTTTGCTGTAGACAGTGATGATTCCTGCTTACCAGTGGAACCAGCCTGAGACTGAGAAGTAAGCACGGGCCAGGTGTAACAGTGAAAGGTTTTTGGAGGTAATGGGTGCGTCTACACATGCATTAGCATGCTTATGTTAATGTGCACTAAATCCAGTACCTTCAATGTGAAGTACTAGGAAAATGTGTGTTAGTCTGTCTTAATGAGCATTAACTAAATAGCACGGTTTTTAAGTGATGCTTAATGCACATTAGCTTATTTTAATGCTCATTAACTAAATAGCATGTTTTTTAAGTGACACTTTAATGCACATTAAAGCACACATGCAGACGCACCCAATGTGTCTTTATTTTGTGTTCGGTCTTCCCCA
Organism: Alligator mississippiensis; assembly: GCF_030867095.1. Classification (NCBI taxonomy): domain Eukaryota; kingdom Metazoa; phylum Chordata; order Crocodylia; family Alligatoridae; genus Alligator; species Alligator mississippiensis. Next base: position 80,015,476 of record NC_081828.1, on the reverse strand, counting down.
GTTATGTGGTAGTATTTTTCCCTAAGTATTAAAGTTGGGTTTTTATCCCTGAAATTTAGCTGTCCTTTACTCAGGTATCTCACTTCAAGGAAAATTCACACCGTCATGGCCCTGGCCTACTCAGGGTCCCGTCACAAGGATATAAAAGTAATGGCAAGCAGATGAGCCATAGACACTTCAGAATATTGTTAGTTGTAGACCAAGGCCCCTGACTGGACAAGAAATATGTGCTGTTTTGGAAATCCAAAGTTAATCAATCTTGCCTCATGATATAACATCCAGAAGCAACTTATCACAATACGAAGGAATAGTTTACAAGTCATATTTTTCTTTTTCACTTTTCCTCTTTATATTGCAGTTTATTCTTCATTTTCACATAGCAGCAAGAGTTGTCTATGATACAACTGCTTTCATGAACTGTGGCCTAAGACCATTGTGTATTTGTATACCAATACTCTTGTGAGTAAATAAGGCTTTTGGATAGATATATGCCTACCAAACTGTGTATGATAACAAGCAATTGCCTGGCACAAGTGTGCTCACAACAAAAGATGTGAAGAATCATAGAGAGATTGGATATGAAGAGATCAAATAATAAACCTAGACAAACATAGTGGTAGGTTTCTTCTTCAGAACTTTAATATTCTGGGTGGAATCAATCTGTGGAAAGCCTCAGTGGGAGCAGAGGAACAAGAACAGATTACTAAGTGAAGGGAGACAGAAGACTAGTTAACAGTAAAGAGAAAATGAGCAACATAAGAAAATTCCCATTAGAGAACAGTGCTGGATAAAACTGTCTTATCTTTTAGGTGATTAATTTAAGCAGACTAGCAAATGATGTTATTCTTAATACCTAGACGTTTGAAAAGAATGAGGGATGAGATTGGATAGGAGGAGGTAAGCAGCAGAAGGGCAGTCTAAATATCATAAGGCCTGAACACTATTTAACTAGCCTCAACAGAAAGGTGAGAGGATGTCATCTTAGAGCTTTGATGAAAGCAAGCTTGGAAACAAGTTGGTAACTTAAGACCAGAAGGAATGGATATTTAAGTGAGACAGGAAAAGACTTCTGGTTGTCAGTGTGACATAACTGGCAATGTGTGCAAGTGAGTCTGTGTGTTTTGAGAGAGACAGAGACAAAGAATGAGACCAGAGCTCAAAGCCCATGACATCGGTTTTCAAACTGGATGTAAAAATGAAATGATGAATAGCGTTAAGCAGACATGAACCAAAAGTCAACATTTCTCTTTTTAGGCTTCAGAAGGAAACGTGCAGGGAAATCTGTGCAGTGATCACTGGAAAAAGGGATGGAGAAGGTTGTTTTGAGGACAGTGATGCATAACCAATCCACAGCAGCTTTTGAGATTACTGATTCATAGATTCATAGATGTTAGGGTCAGAAGGGACCTCAATAGATCATCGAGTCCGACCCCCTGCATAGGCAGGAAAGAGTGCTGGGTTCAGATGACCCCAGCTAGATGCTTATCTAACCTCCTCTTGAAGACCCCCAGGGTAGGGGAGAGCACCACCTCCCTTGGGAGCCTGTTCCAGACCTTGGCCACTCGAACTGTGAAGAAGCTTTCCTAATGTCCAATCTAAATCTGCTCTCTGCTAGCTTGTGGCCATTATTTCTTATAACCCCCAGGGGCGCCTTGGTGAATAAAAACTCACCAATTCCCTTCTGTTCCCCCGTGATGAACTTATAGGCAGCCACAAGGTCGCCTCTCAACCTTCTCTTGCGGAGGCTGAAAAGGTCCAGTTTCTCTAGTCTCTCCTCGTAGGGCTTGGTCTGCAGGCCCTTAACCATACGAGTGGCCCTTCTCTGGACCCTCTCCAGGTTATCCGCATCCCTCTTGAAGTGCGGCACCCAGAATTGCATGCAGTACTCCAGCTGTGATCTGACCAGCGCCCGATAGAGGGGAAGTATCACCTCCTTGGATCTATTCGTCATGCATCTGCTGATGCACGATAAAGTGCCATTGGCTTTTCTGATGGCTTCGTCACACTGCCGACTCATGTTCATCTTGGAGTCCACTAGGACTCCAAGATCCCTTTCCACTTCCGTGCCACCCAGCAGGTCATTCCCTAGGCTGTAGGTGCGCTGGACATTTTTCCTCCCTAGGTGCAGCACTTTGCATTTCTCCTTGTTGAACTGCAATCTGTTGTTTTCTGCCCACTTGTCCAATCTGTCCAGGTCTGCTTGTAGCTGTTCCCTGCCCTCCAGCGTGTCCACTTCTCCCCATAGCTTTGTGTCATCTGCAAATTTGGACAGAGTACATTTCACTCCCTTGTCCAAGTCGCTGATGACAAATTGCAGTCTAAAGAGGTTCCACAGAGAGCAAGTTGTACTTTTCATATATCACATTCAAACCCAGATTTGACTGGATTAGTGAGATAGTGATTGCACCAGCTACCTTAGAAAGACTAAAGGCCTCCAACTGCATTCAGGTATGTCCCAGAATCAAACAAGAAGAAAATTAGAAAAAAAAGAAAAGTACCATACTCACCCTTTCTCTCTGAGCATTGCTCAGTTCTGATGTCAGACAGCTAATCTTAATGTTGTGCCGTTGCTTTTGCTCTGATAAATTATTTTGCAAAGCCTGTTTATCTAAGAGCAGGTTAGTCATTTCTTGATGCATTGTGGAAGAATCTTTGCGTTGATCTGTAGGTGCAAATTTCTGCATTCCTCCCAAAAGAGGCCTTGCCTGAGCTGTAAGGGAAATACATAGTAGAATATTTAATGTCTTGAGTTGGTGATAACTGTACAGATGAGATCCTGAGTTATTGATTATCAGTGACTTCTATTAGGGGTATGTGAAATGGGCCATATTCAATTTGGATTCGGCCCAAATCAGGAACAGTGATTCAATTTGTTGATTCGGATCACTGTCCCAATTCAATTCGGCTGAATCCAAATCTGAAGATTCAATGCTGATTCAGAGAATCGGCAATTTGGCTGTAGACACAGGAGTGTCCCCCCCCACCTCCCCCAACCCCGCATGCTTGGCAGGAAACCCAGAAGTGGACCGGAAATACTTCCGGTCCACTTCCAGGTCCACTGGCAAGCACACAGGGGGCCCCCTGGCTCAGTGATCGGCCATGGAGGGGACCCTGGGTGACCCCCAGACCTAGAAGGCACCAGTTGCTGAGCCGGGGGGGGGGGGCGGCAGAGCACTCCCCAGCAGACCCAGAACTGGACCAGAAGTAACTCTGTCCACTTCTGGGTCTGCTACCAAGCACGCTGGGGACCTCTAGGCGCTCCCATGGGATGCTCCATCTGCCCTACCATCTCAGCATTCATGAGCTACCTGGTACCTTGAGGTATACAGAAAAAACATTTAAAGCTGTCTTTATGTCCAAATCATCAAATCGGTTCAGTTCAATTCAGAGAGATTAAAAGGTCTCCTGATTCAATTCCAATTCAGAGATTCAGCCACCGAATCAGGCCAAATCGCCGCCAAATTGAATCAGACTGAAGCTTCGCACAGCCCTAACTTCTATTGTCTTCAATCGCAATAATCTGGAATTTCACCATAGTAATTATTGCAGAATTGGGCCCCATAAGCAAAAATCATTTTCCCCCATACCTGTTGCTATAGGTGTCAGGGTTTTACTTTTGCTTTAGGTGTTATATTTTACTTTTTTGAATTGTCTGGGACCACCACTATCTCTACTTTATCTTTTTTTGTCTCAGTTTACCATGTTCAATAAACTCCTAAAAGAAAATCCAACATATACGTGTATATATTTTTATCTAAGTAGGAGCAAAAGATTCCTTGAGGTTGCTGATTATCATACTCAGAAGCCAAGATGTATAACGTAATATTCAAGGTGTGAATTCTACAGTATAAAGTCACAAAACCAGAGAACACACTAAATTTGTTAAAGGAGGAAACCCTAATTGTTTCAGAATCCCAGTACATAGTACATAGTGATTTTCTATTATGTAAATCCCCGATATATTTCTTTCTTACAGAGAAATTTCTCATTGCAGTGAAGTGATTTACAACCATTCCAGTATCTATCCACTAAGTCCAGAAGACGCTCAATTGGTGTTGCTTCATATGGATGTTTATTGGCTGATGGTTTCTCATGTGTTTCAGGAGATACCTGAAAGGGAAAAAAAGCAAATTATCTCCGTGTTAGCCAATAAATCTGCAGTCAATTTCAACCTGGTCCATAATATATTTTATTTTCAAACTGTGACAAGCCACAAAGAGGGACAACATTCAGGTAATTTTGGCCAGAACTTGTATATTTTATTTTTAAAAAGCCTACATATTATAATTATGGCTTTATACCAGCTATGTTTAAAGATATATAATAGCTTTTTTTCTATAGTGTTCCTGTTTTCATATACATATTTTCTGAAATGTTGGCCTTTTGGGCTAAAAGTTCCCAGGCTTAGATGTAGCCTAAATGTTGAAGAAAAAGTCTGAACACAATTTTCCCAGCTATTTTTGTGCTATAAAGAGGCAGAGTATTATTAGAGAGGGAGCTAGTATCACTGCCTATTACTAAGATTTCCTGACACCACCCATGGTAATACCCATAGTAATACCCAATGTATTACTAGCAACTTCACTGCTTTTTAACCATTTGAGCTGACATCTTATGTGATGAGAATCTACCTCAAGGTGATGAATTCTGGAGAATTTCAGTCAAAAAGATTAAGTTATCTCTGAGAAAGAGGCTAGAAATTAATTGTATCCATGCTTAAAAAAAAACACCCTGGTGATCTTTTCTTTAAACAGCTCTAGATACCCTATGCTGTAATACAGGGACCCAAAGGGCTGTTGTGTCAGGAATGTGCCTGTTCCCATGAAAATCTTCCTCAAATTTAGCCAAATTATAAGATTTGGGGGAATAAAAATAGATCAGTAGAGATATTTATAATGTTATCAATAAAACATTCAACATTCTCTCCTCACTAAATATACTCAAGCCTCTCAGTTGCTTGTGCTGACCAAATTTTGCAATACCAAGTCCACATAGCAAGTTCCCTCAAAGCTCCTAGAACTGGCCAGAATGTATTTGCACTATCTCCATCACTTGGTTTAACTGGCATTGTTGCTTTAAACATGAGACTATCCCTTCTTTTCCTAAAATCCCCTTCTTCATTCAGTGCACATCACCCAACTTCTGCAATAAATGAGGCAGGGGCCATACAGATAATGACCTTCTTCACTGCAGTCATGATGCACATTCATCTATTCTGTGTAATGAATGAGGAATGGATGCTTTCGGGAAAAGAGTTTATTATTGTGTAATAGGAGACTGCAACATAATGCATACACACAAGGTGGCAGACTACGGGTCGCACAGGCAACTTCACTTTAAGTATTTCCTAACACTTGAGTGGTTGACTCTGCTGCTGTGGCAAATGCTGTGGTTGTTTTCGTATGTGCATGTGCATATGTACACAGGCACGCTCTGAGACAAGATTATATAAACTTCCCTTAGGGTAACTATTGTAACTCAATATTTTTTAACACAGCTATAGCAAAAAACACCCCCAAAAGAATATGTAACTTAGCATCAACCGAAAATGTCATAAAAGTCATGGACTGTTGTACTTGGATACTGGGGAATTTTTAAAATATGTTCAAGCTAGGAAAGAAAAATTAAGATTTCAGATTAGGTATGTATCAAAAAAATTCAAAATTTCAAAAATGTTAATAAGATTAATGAAGCAGCCCAATTTCCACTTGACATTACTGTAGGTCACCTCTACTTAGTGAAGGACCTACTGCCCATATCAGTCAGTGTGCTGCTAGGAGGGGAATTATAATGTTTTTGCATACTAATGGTTGTGCACAGCCTACATTTTCAATTTAAAATTTGTATTGTAATGGGGTCCCATTTCCTCATTACTGAAGGGCTGGGATAGTACTGAGTGCATGACCCTTTAAGACTCTAGCCTCACCCACTTCCAGTTCCATTACCTAAGAAGGGAGCTAGGAAACAACAAGGCAATTGCAGTTTGGTCTCCAAAGAAGCTGAAACTCCCAGACAGAGAACACTGGGGGCAGCTTCCCCTGGAGGGCCAGAGGCTGCTCGAGTAAAAGGACCAAGAGACTGGAGAGTTCAGTGGAGGACCAGAGAGAGGATGTACAAGCTGGGTAGCAGAAGACTGAGGATCCACACAGTGCAATGAGGAAGGCCAGGAGAAAGTTAATGAGAGGTACTAGAATAATGGAGGACATTTTGGGTAGAATATGCAGTCCAAGACTGTTGCAAGACTGTATAGGACAGTAAGAACAAACAGAACATAACTGGCAACTCTTATGATTTCATTTTGCCCAGGGACAGGCAAAATACAGCCCGCAGGCTGGATCCAGCCCACCAAGCCATTGTATCTGGCCCACGGGGCCCCTAAAAATTTTAGAAAATTAATTTTTATCTGCCCCTGGTTGCCTGTCAAAGATGATAGGCAGACAGCGGCAGCAGAACCCAAAGGAAGCCTGTGGCAGGACCCCATGGCTGAGCAGCAAGGCCGGCCTGGCTCCACCCAGCCCCCCCACTCAGTGAGCAGCAGGGGTACAGCGAGTAGCCACAGCGAGCAGTGGCAGCAAAATGGCAGGGGCTGCAGCAGCAGTGAGCAGCACGGGCCACAGGGAGCAGCAGCGGCAGGGGAAGTGGTGGGCAAGTGTGTGGGAGGGAAAGCAGGGAAAAGATGGCAGCTGGTGGGCAGAGCCCATGCAGGTGCCCTGGAACCAACAGGGAGTCGGGTGGGGCGGCAGGAGCACGGAGCATGTGCAAAGGGTCTGCTGGCTGCATCAGGTGAGGCTGACATGCAGTCTGAAAGAGCCACGTGCAATGGACCTAGCAGCCCAGCCCCGTTTCTCTCTCTCTCTCTCTCCCATCCCACCCACCATACACACACAGACACCCACCCACTCCCCAACCACACCCTGCCACATACACCCCCTTACCACCCACACACAACATATAGTAGGACTGTATTTTGAGGTATTATGCAGTCACCTCTAGGTACACTTTGTAAACACATAAATCAGTACAAAAATATTTTTAAATAAAATTAAAATAAGTTACAGTAAATGTTTTATTTTTATATATATGATTTGGGGGTTTTTTCTAGTTTCAAGATTCTAGCACCCTTCCTCCCAAAAGGAGTACTTCCAGGGCAAGGCATAGGACTTCCAGTGACAAAGATCAGTGGTTAGGGGTGGGACTTCTGGTCCCAACGTGGTGACCGGGGGGGTGGGGCAACTGGCAAGGAGTGAGGCTACCCATGCGGCCCTCGACAGCTCTCCTAAACTCAGTAAACGGCCCTCCGCCCGCATAATTGGCCGCCCCTGATTTTGCCTCTCCATATATTTGCCACATAAAACAAAACAATCCTATGCTTTTAGGAAGTTAGAAAGGATGTTTAGTTTACTAGAGGCTGCTGAAAGTTCCAACACATTCATGAACTGACTGCAAGGATTTTCTCTTTGTATGGTGTTCAAAAAATGAACTGGTCCAAAGAACAGAATTTTGCATCGTTATGTCACAAATACCAGGAGGGCTTGCTCATAGGTCTAGGGTACAACAAGGTACATGGGACCTTGCCTCACACAGTTAATGCATCACTCTCATGAGCCTCCTAATGTTTATTGCATCAATGAGAAAGTGACAATCACACCTGAACTATGGCTCCCATGTGGCAATACCCTGGAATATCAAACCAGATAATGGCTTATTAACAATTGCTGTGAATGTTACGATTCTCCGTCATGGCAGGATAAAAATAGCAAAACAAACTGCTCTTGGTTGGGGAGAGCAATCTTAAAAAATAAACTATTTCAACCATGCAGCTTTAATTCACCTAAGCTCCTAAAAGAAATTACGGACTTCCATTCTATCATTTACCTCTCTTACACACACAGTTTTTCTATGAGGCCTTTTTCCTTCAGGTTCAGGTTCTTGAGAGGGAGGAAATATTCTGTCACTCTTTTCTATTGTTTCCTGTTTTGACAGAGAGGTATTAACACTGGACTGTCCATTATTCTTCTCCAAAGCTGCAGAATAAGTTTGTTTTTGAATCGGTTGGTCTCTTCCATTCTGCACTGTTCCATTGCAATATGATCCAGACACTAATAGTGTATTATAAATCTTCTGAGCTTGTGTATGCATCTTTGAAGAGGAAATTACTGGTTCATCTATTTCCTGTGAGTCTGCAAAAGGAAAAATGCATAGTCACTTAAACAGAATGGCCTTGTGCTTTAAAATTGACTTAAAAAAAGCACAATTAAAAAACATGAATATTAATACATTTTATGAAGGACCTGCATTTTTTCTGTTTGAACATTGGTATGGTGTTTAAAAAATTTAACTAATCAGGAAAACAAGTTTGTGACTAGGATAGAAAAATCAAAATGGTTCAGTTTTGAAACAAGACTTTCATTCAGGCTATGCATATATTCGAAATTTATAATATCTAATTTATAATTATATAATTATCATATATAATTGATAATTATAATTAAAACCCTGTTAATAAAACCCTATTAAAACTCTATACTGATACCACCTTGGATTAAGATATGTTACTGAGAGAAAAAGAAAAGTATTGTAAAAAGTATGTTATTAAATTAATTTTTAAAAAAAGGAAAAAAAAACAAAAAACCTTGCCTCTGGTATATAAGACAGAAGTTGTAACTTCAATTAGAAAAACAATAGTCTCTGGTTTATTGCAAACATGACAGCAAGCCAGAAGAAGAAACGATTTTTTAAAGGGTTGTATAATAACCATTGCCTAACAATCTTCATTACTGGCTTACTACTTCAGCGTCTTTACCACAAATACAATTTCATGAAGATAACATTTAAACATTTTAAAGTACAGACTTTCATGTATACACAGTATTTTTCAGAATCAATGGAGACTGAACTTAAGTTAACCAGATAGGCCATGGCTAGATGAGTGTAGCCGTGCAGTATGTGGTGCTACAGACACGTGTGCAGTGCCACATACCACATTCAGCTGTTCTCCACACTGCAAAGGAGCAGCAAGGGTTTGCTGGGGGTTTTTTGACCCCTGGATACCCAGGGGTCAAAAAACCCTGTGCCAACAAAAAAAAGGGTGAAGTGATGGACACAGGGGCAGCACATGCTATTTGGCAACTGAGGGGAGAATTAATTTTATGAAGTACAATCCTTGTTAAATGGTGAATCTATATAGCACTAACTGGAAAAATCCACTAGATGGCGCCATAGCCATGGACCACACAGACTAAAATTCCTCCAGAAAGTGCTGATGCTGCACAGACCATCTACACTACATTTGAGACTACGTCTGTACTGAAAAGTTTTTATACTAAGATTGTTGTCTTGGTGAAAAGCCTAGGGGAGACAGAGCACAACTTAGAGCTTATCTCAGTGTAACTAGTCAAAATCTACATTGTACTTGCCCACAGGCTGCTTCTATGGTGAAATCTCCTTTTGCTTTGTTTAAGGGGTGTTAAACTTACATCTATCCGCTGAGCTAAAGGGCTCACAGAGGGGCCAGTAAGGCCTGCTGCTGAAATCCATAGTATGAAGCCCCACTGGCAATGTGTGTCAATGGTGGGGGCTAAATATGACTACGTTAACCCCCACAGCTGCTGCTTGCCTCACTACCACATCCAGCTTGCAAGGACCTCATGGTCTAAATCCAGCCTTGGGGACAGGATGAATTTGACACCCCTTGTCTATCTCAGTGCTGTTTCCAGAAAAGAGACTCTCATTGTTAATATCCCAGGTCTCCAACTTATCAAAAACCCTTTGAATTTTAATTGTACCTGTCAAAATGCAGGCTACCCCTCCTGTTTTTAAATCACCTGCAAATTTGATCAGTAAACTTTCTCCTTGCATCTAAGTAGGAGAGTTCTGAACCCTTCACAGGACCCTGTGAACATGTTTGAGAATTCCTGCCATGCTAACTTTGATCCATTAACTAACTGACTTTACCTACAATTATTCAACCAATTGCCTATCTACTTGATGGCAATTTTATCTAGTCCACATTTCTCCATCTTATTTAGCGGACAGGCATAAGAGGCTGTGCCAAAAACATCTATAATAAAGTGTATATATATTTGTTCACCTCATTCTCTTCCTCAACTGCACTCCTTACCTTTCAGGAAGGAAATCAATCTGGTTTGGTTTGACTTGTTTTTAATAAATCCATGTTGTATGCTTGTGGTCATCCCTACTCTTTCTAAATATTTGTAAACTTATTGTTTTGTAATGATGTCTTGTGCGTTCCCAAGTGTTGAAGTTAGGTTGACTGATCTGTGATTCCAGGGGTCCATCTTTTTTCCCTTTTTAAAAAGGACACTTCCCTTCTTTCATCCTCTGGGACCTTACCTGTCATCCATGCATTCATGAATATTACTGCCAGTGGCAGAGATTGTTTCTGCCTGTTCCAATATCCAATACAGCCCCTAGTCTAAGATGGAGGGCTCTAAAAAAGTAGTTTAACTTATGGTAGCTGCTGCATGACTACCTATGAGTTGTCCTGTAGCCCAGAACAGCTGAATGAAAAGTCATGGTTCTTCCCCCTCCTGCCCTGTGCTGCAAGGTTGGGAGAGATCATGGGGCCACAAACACTAGTCCCGTGCTGTTTCTGTGCAAGGGAGCCTTGTAGTTCCAATTATGAGCTCTGCATGCCATTAGGCAAAGGTACAGGGGGAAGATGCAATGGTCCATCAACCACTTGGTCAATAAAAATGCGCACAAGATGCATATTTAAGTTGATTTTTAAGAGTTCACAGACTGAGTCAGAGTAATTGTATGTGACTTTGAAGAAAACTGTGAAATTCACTGCATTCTTTAGTTTGATTTTCATTTTACTAAAGATTAAAAGTCCTTATAGAACAACAACAAAAGTAGTAGTAGAACTGCTATAGCAATATACATACTGCTATAACCAGACATTTCCATATAAATATGCATACAAGTTTTGCACTGTTGAGGTTAACTGAACAAGAATGGTGGTTACCTGGATGGGGCGTGAAGTTAGCACAGGCTCTGATTTTCCTGTAAGCTTCAGCCTCATCCAGAAATTTCAGATTAGGGTCTCCCTTGGGAGGATCTTGAGTCTTGTTTTCTGAAAACGTTACTTTGCTATTTTTCCTTTTCTCAAAGCCCTGCTTAATGATATTTTGTTCAACTGCTGGAGTTGGTGAACAGTAAGGTAAACTTCTATACTCTAGCACAAAAAGAGATGTTTTAGAAACTTATTTTATTTCCTTAAATTACAACGTAGGAAGCAATGTGTGTGTGTGTGTGTGTGTGTGTGTGCGCGTGTATGCATCCTGAAAGATGTAAGAAAAAAAATCATTGCTAAAGGGTCACCAAAGCAATTTTCATTTAAAAAGTGTAGTAAATTTAATATCTGGTGGTGGAAGAAAGAGGATGAGCTAAAATTAATGAAAATTGTTAGTGCTTATTCAAGAAACAGGGTGTTTATTGCTTCTCTAGCTTTTCCATGCTTTTGAAAGGCAAGGGATGCTGAATCATTGCATAAGTTATGGACATGAAATGTTTTCAAATTACAGAACTAACAATGAGTAACTTAATTTTTTGTGATAAGTGTCAATTACTAGCATGAAATCAATAAATCAAAAGCTAGAATCAATTATTTTATCTTAATGCTGGGTAAAACCCTTACCCTTGATTTGTCAATAAGCTTACTGTACAGTAAAATTAATAGTATTACACAAGTAGTCCTTTTAAATTTGACTAGCCTATTATTGACAAATGAGGTTACAAACTACTTAACCTTTGTGTGGTTAGGGCACAGAAAATTGTTTTGTTGAAAACTGCACAGAAAATTGTTTGTATAATTTAAACATATACAACAAACATAAAGCACAAAGTGAACACAAAACATAATTGTTACCTTCATCAGCATCCTGAACTTTTGACATCTTTCTGTTCTCGGAACTAACACCCTAGAGTTAAACATATTCATGCATAGTAAGTAGAAAGCATATAGTCATCAAAAATTGTACAAGAAATGTGATGGGTATGTGTTGAAACAGGGTTTACAAGATTTGTTTTCCTTCATTAAATCAAATTAAATTGTTCTGTTTCAGCACCTGCTAATGCTAAGTTTGCAGGGCTCAAGAGTTTCTAGATAAAGTAAAAGTCACTGAAAGGAGAGCTGGTTGACTTTTCCTACAGAAAACAAAAAAAGCTTAACCTTTGAAAATAATTTCTTATTTATCATAAGCATCCAATATAGATTTCTCTATCTTTTCTGCTGTTTGAGTAATATCCATAGGATTGAGGATTCAGGACAGTTTGGTAATGATGATACCTATTGAAAAATATTCTGCTTTTAAGTGTCAAGATATTTGTATTTTTGAATTCTACCCATGTTCTGTTAGTAGTTTAAGATCCAGAGCAGTTTTTAAGATAAATTTATTTTCAAAAGTTTCTAGCCCACTTTCAAAGCAAACTCTATCACCATTTGGATCCCAAATACCAAAGACTTAAAGCTTCTGTACTTGGGGAGCTGACTGCACAGTAACCTAGGAAGTGAATTTACAGTGCACTAAATACTTTGTACTAATTCCCTGTGCAGGCACTCCTACTGAGTGCTTAATGGGTGTTTAACGCAAAGCAATAAACTCAAGGACATATTGTGCTGGAGTTTATTGTTCCCGGGTGCTGCATTTATATGTGCACTTGGGACTGCAGCACACTGAGCCGGGCTGGAGCAGCTCTGGCTGGCAGAGGGCCTGGGGGACAGCCTGCCAGCCTGGGACTGCTCTGACCTGGCTCAATGTGCTGCGGCAGGGCTGGCTGGGACATGAGGGTGCTTCACTGTGGGGGCTAGCTGGCAAGCAGCCCCCACACTGAAGCACCCTTGTGCCCCAGCCAGCCCTGTCAGCATGTATGCTGCTGTAGAGTAAAAAATGTCCCTTCAGGATACTACTTGTATTTAAAAGTACTAACCTATGGCGGTGTTTATTAGTTTATTGCGACCTAATAGGGACAAAAATGTAAACACAAAAGCTTTACTGCGGGGCTAACTAGTCAGCTCTGAAGTAAACGTCTCATATAGTTGTGCTCAGTGAAAAGCGGTATACTGCACTTTCACATTCAAGATGTGTATAACATAGTTGGAGATGCTTACTGCACAAGTCATGTCTCCATGCAGCCCAGCAAAATGGCAGGTCTTTAACTTCCTGGCCTTAACTGTACATCATACTAAAAAAAGACATGGAAATCTATTTGACATATTGTACTTGGAAACATTTACTGTATTTATCTGAATCCAAGACAACTTTAAATTTAAGACGGTGCCCCAAAAGACTCTATATGTGGAAAATTTATAAATCTGTTATAATTTTCAGGTATAAAATCGAATTATTGGAGGGTAGTCTAAAATTTGTCCCCCCACAGCTATAGTGAGGAAAGCAGCAGCAGGGGGTCACAAGGCTGAGGAATCCAGGTAACTCCTTGCCCTCTGCCCCCCCACTTATTCCTCCTGCAGCTTACCTGCACCCCCAACCCCTGAGCCCCACAGCCTCTGCCCTAGCACCTTCCCCCCACAGCCCCTGCCCCTCTCTTCCCCACTGTCCCCTTCCCCACCTGTGCCCCATAGCCTCTGCTCCCTTCCCCTCTACTCCCTACAAGCTGTGTTCCTTTTCCCCTCTCCTACCATCAGACACAACTCCAGCTCTATTTCCTTCTGGGGCACAAAGTATATGGAGGTGCAGGCTGGAGCTGTACCAGTGCTGATTGGGCAGGCAGGAGACAGAGCCTTTAAGTGCTTTTTGCCTGGAAGGGACTGAGCCAGAGCCACACCTGACACTGAGGGAGGGAAGGGGGGAGACGCTGTGTGGGACAGGCAGCGGGGGGCAGCAGGGAGCTCCTGGGGCTTTGACTCCAGCTCCAACCAAGACTCAGGCCTGGAGTCAGAGCCATAGCAAACACCTTCCTCCTCCTCTGCCTTGTACTCGAATCCAAGATAAGATTTTTTCTCCATGCTCAATGGGGAAAAGATACCTCATCTTGGATTCAAGTAATATGGTACTTGTTGGAAGTAGTTGGTTGGCACCCCCACCTACATTTTTTCACTCCCCCTCCACTTCATGAGAGATGAAAAGAGAGCTTTTAAAATGATACAGACAACAGCCAGTTCTACAGGCAGAGAAGGGTACTCATCTTACATGTCACTTTTTACTAAATATTTCACTGTTCCAATGCAGTGAAATGTTCTGAATATTTATTTGTTGACCCTAAAATGATGCAAAATTTCAGGGGGTTACTGAAAAAATAATTCCACTTTCATAGGCTCTGGTTTCTTCTCTGAGGTGTTCAAGGTAGGGGGCTAATCTTTCACGGTGCTAGTGCAGAGAATGTGTTCTGAATGAGGGCTCTCTCTCTCTGGTCATCTGCAGTCCTTGTACACACTTTGCTTGGGGCAACTGATTGATGGGAACCTTGGGAAGTGGCATAAATATTCTTTTACCCGTCTCTCTGCCTATTTATAAAATTGTGTCACTTATTTTAAGGAAGCTGCAGAGGAGCTAGGGGAACCAGGAAAACTTTGGGTTTGGCTGTTACTTTCTCATACATATTTAATGTGTGTATATATAATGTATTAAATATTGATGCCTTGTATGAGAAAAATCCCAGTTTGGATGACTTCCATTTGGCTTGATAATCAGCCTCACAGGACTGCACTTGTTTCTTTAGTACAGGTTGTTGATTATTTTTGCCTAATAACAGGAGAAGCAGACATGCTGGGATTTCAGCAAGTGACTATCATCTCAGAAACAACATGTTTTATGGCACAGCACATCTGTAACCGTTGGCTCTTTTCTGGTTCTCTTTATTTCCTCCATTCACTTGCTCCGTTTTTCAGTACAATAAATCTTTGATTCTTTGAGCAGGTGGTGTCAGTGACCTGCTATAACCATTTTTAAATTATTTAGAGAGAAGGTTCAGGCTGGACATCAGGAGACATTACTTTACACTTAGGGCTGCCAGGCTCTGGAATGGGCTCCCAAGTGAGGTGGTACTCTCTCCTACCTTGGGGGTCTTCAAGAGGAGGCTGGACAGATATTTGGCTGGGGTGATATGACCCCAGCACCTGTTCCTGCCTGGGGCACGGGGTCGGACCTGATGAACTGTTTAGGTCCCTTCCGACCCTAAGTACTATGGTACTATGATTTAGGTACATTCATATCTTACTTTTTTCTCCAACTTCACTTTTGAGAATTAGTATGAGTCTCTTACTGTCTTTAAGTACAATTTTCCCCCTATAATTCCAGGACTGTCCCTCCTAACCTTCACTGCTTTAAATAATAACTACCTCACAAAAAAAACTTAGATGTGACTTTGAGGTTAAGAAACTTGGGTATTTCTAACCTGAAAAATGAAGGCCTGACTGCAGTATGGATGGGCTTTAATCTAAAGCCTATATCAGCCACTGGAGTACATAAACTTTTGGGGGGCTTGAGCTACTTACTCAGATTACTGGCCCACACTCCATAGCTCTACTGAAACTGGAATCTCTGCTAGCCAAATTAATGCTAGGAAGGGAAAACCTCTCTGTGTTACAAACACGCATTAATTTTGCTGGAGATATAAAAAACCTGGTTTCTGTCAGCCCATGAAAGGGCCACAGAGAGCCCTCTGAAAACACCCAGCCTCCAGACCTGTCTCATTTAAATCTGATATCGGTCATCTTAGGGATACTGCTTGTTTAAAAAATGTAAGGCAAAAACAAAAGGTTGTGGTATTCAATGATCCAAATAATAATGGGTTTTGGCAATACTCAGCACCTTGAATAGTACACAGTTGCTACCACTAGCAACTGGCAGTCAGTAATGTCTCTAGAAGTACAGAAGTAATATGGTCCTTGTGCTGAACCTGGAATATAGCCTGCACTAGTCTCTTTCCCCACGCAGTAATATGTATTTAGAAGAAATGGCTATGCTAAAGTTGAAGTGCTTTTGGTTTAAAAGGAACAGTTATTCTCCATGAACGGAAGCTAGGCTTTAGAACTTGCTCTCCCCTTGACCCAGAAGAGTGTGGAGCTGTTGACCTTTAAGCTTACTAGAAAGAAGCCTAAGTGGGAACATTAGATCTGTTTGTATTGATTTTATTTTTTAAGAGTTGTCAAAGGCACTAATGATAAGAAATTTTTAAATGATTATAGGAGCTGTGGCTCCAAGCATTAATAATTATACTGCCTGCATTTTGGCAGCTATCAGTTGAGTGCTAACTTGGCATCAAAACCAACCTGCACACTGATAATTGAATGAATTAATGGTTTATTGCTTTGGTTTTTCATTTGCATCCACCCAGTACTGCCAAAGATTTTTTTTATCTGTCAAGCACTGAACCAGCCAAGCAGTAAAAGCAGAGCTCCATTCTGCACTTTGTTTTACTCTCTCTAAAATTAACTGGTCCAGAATGCAAAGTGAGTGTCAAAATTTCCAATTTTGCTACCACTGACGCAGCTCTATGGGTGGCAGCATTATTAGGCATGTTAGATTAACTATCTCACCATGTACAGAGCAGGTCTTAATGAGATCACAATTAAAACAGTGGCAGCTACCAGAATTGAGTCATCAGCACAAGAGTCACCAATCCTGTTTCTGCCAAGGGAGCTAAACTGAAGGTAGCAACAGGAATACATTTTGCTATCTGGTAAAGACAAGGACAAAGTAATAAGCAAAGAGAGATAACGGAGGTGAAGACAGGGGTAGACTGATAACATGGATCAAGATTCTTACACCAGTACAACATATCTTGCTTGGAACCTCACGTGGAACCTCAGAAGCACACCAGGTCACAATACAAGCCAATATTATCAACTGCACTAAGGCAAATATAGCAGGCAAGGACTAGCTTCAGACATTCAAAAGCATGTCCCTTATACCCAAAGGATACACACACACATAAGATTGCACCTAAGTATTTATGGTGTTTTTGCCTGAAACCTCTATAGTAGTATCTGTATGCCAGACAATACTGGAAGGCAATGCAACATGTTGTAGTAACCTTTTTTACGACAGGCATATTTGCTTGTTGTTGCTTCCATGTTTGTAGGCTGGTGGGTCTAATATCAGGCTTCTGATTTTTGATAAGGTCCTTATCATCAATTTCACGGATGCCTTAGGAAATAATAGATTTCATTAAAATGTTAGGATTTTTATAAAAATGTTACACTACAGTTTAACAGCATTGCAATATAATAGCTATACACATTGTTCTAAAATTTTATAGCAGTTTATCTTCACTCTCACTGCAGTCTGTACCTGACTGGCTTTTACATATTTCAGTGTTTTGAAGATATTTTATAAAAATACTGAAAAGATTCAATTCATGTAGTATTTCAAAAACACAATTACCAAAAACTTTTTTTCCCCATCTTTGACATGGAACTGTCTGTAGAGGTCAGCAGTGTGCAAGGAATTCCTTGACAGCACTTCAATTCATACAAGGAATTGGAGGAAAGGTAGTGAAAATGGAAAGAGAGGAAGGAGTCAGTATACAGTACACCTGGATTTTTTAAGTTCTACTAGTCTGAGAAATCAAACCTCCTGGTACTTCCACAGGGGTCACATCCACCATATTCACACTGAAAGAAAAATGCAAAGCCAGTAATAGCTACTTTGGACAGTAGCTATCCAACATATAGGAACAGCTCAAGTTGAAAGTGAAAGGGCCTGGAGTTCTTAGGATTCCAACAGGGATTTCTGGAAAAAGATATCATTTTCTCTCACATGTAGAATGCTCACACATAAAATATGCTCCTTGTTTTTTGGGGAGGCAGAATAAAGAGAAAAAAGATTTTTCCCTGCTGCACAGAACAGGGTCAGAGCCTAATCTTCAGCTGACTTACCCTCTTTTTCCTGCTTAACTAAAAGCTGTAACCCTAGCTGCTATTGAAGATTGGTTTCCATGGGTGGATCTATGATCTTTGAAAAGAGCTAAGTTTTTAGGGCTGTGAAATAGGAGATGAGACAGGGAACAGCTAGCAGATAGCAACATTTCCCTAAGAAGGGCTAACTTGGTTAGTGGAACAGCAAGACTATTAAAAAGGAGAGACAATTGTTAACAGCTGTGGAGTGAAGAACAATAAACCATGCATCTTTTCTGGGCAGAAAATCAGCTTTCCTGCTTAAGACAGGCACCCCAATTTTGGGGGGCTGATTTTTTGGGAACAGGTATGTGTGGTATGGGAGTAAACAAAATTAATATTCCATGAAGAAAAAATATTACAAAGGGCCTTTACAAAGTATTTAGTCTGTGATTTTTAGACTGAGTATTCTGCAAATTTTCTACTGGAGATGTGTCAGGAGACAGCACAAGTTTTATTAATTTTTAAAGTAGTCTTCATTCAAATGTGGAATACCAAAAGCATGCCAATCTGGTTTAGAAATGTGTGTTGCTTCCATGTAAGCAAAGTAGGTGGAGTGTATTAAATTCTAATCCGATGTATTTTGAAAATATTGGAAAAGACATACAGAAGTTAGGGCCTTTAAATATTGAAAAACATCCTGTTCAACTACTCAGTAAATATGAAAATTTTTATGGGGGAGGAGGAACTGCAAAAGTAAATCAACATACTTTGTAATGTGTGAAATTCAACTTCAGGGTCCTTCTTAGCAGATCCTGTTATTCCAGGAGGTTTACTCAAGTCCCATTCACACTTTGCAATTAAGTTTAGTACCGCTTCATCTTCTTCATCCAGCACTGAACACTTTTTTGACATGGAATTAATGTACTGTACCCTTGCTGGGCCAGGTCTGTTAAAGAAAAAGATGCTGTCAAACTTCTTCACTTTACTTTGGTGCTTTGGCATTTAGCACTACTTCTTATTATGTAATGGACCAGTCAAGTTTCTTTACTAGGTTAAAAAAAACCCTCATACAAGGTACTGGATTATAGGAAACACCTTCTTGTGAGTCACGTACTAGACTGGAACTCAGGAGACCAAGTTTCAATTCCTAGTTCTACCCAAGATTTCCTATATAAGCTTAGGCAAATTGGTTGATCGCTTTGCCCCAGCTTTCTATCTACAAAATGAGGATTATGCTACTTTGCTATTACTTTTTGCCAGAATTCTCTTTCAGAACCCACCTTCAATTCCACTAACCCATACTATAATAGTAGTTTTTACTGAAGGAAGAAAGTGCATTAAAGCAAGAGTCGGGTACCTATGACCCACAGACCAGATTTGCCCTGGGTTGTTGCCTGGTTCTAGATCCAAATCCTTATGTTCATTTGTTCATACCTTTCCATTTCATTTCCTCTTGCTGCCGGTGAAGAATTTTTTAGCTCAAATGCATGATCTGTAGCAAAATGCAACAATGATGCTTTTCGTTCGCTGTCTCTCACTGGCCGGTCATCTAGAAAAATAATCCCCACAAAACAGAATCTGTTTCACTAATGTTCTCATTAGGGCATATAACTGAAGGAATTGGAACAGCTCTGCAGAACTTCTAAAGTATTAAGTTAAAAACCAGCTTTAAGTGATGCACAGAAAAGGCAGGAATTTTACTGTATCAGAATTAAGGATTAAGGTAAACAAAGACAAAGGTTAAATTCTTATTTTTGTGAATACCAACACTAGCAAAAACAAGTGCCTGAATTTAGACTAATATTTTTAGAACATAACTGTCCAATTGGTGGTCCATGGGCTGTGTGTTGCCTGAGGGGGATTAAGTTGCAGTCCCTGGGCCCAACTGCCACTTTCCCATTTGATCCAGCTGCAACAGTGGCCAGAGTCTCCAGGCTGCCCCTTCCTCCTCTGGCTTCTGCTTCCTGCCTGCACCTCAGAAATTGAGGCACAGTGCAGAGTGGTTTGGCACACTGAAGGTAAACCTGGGGGTGTGGGGCAGTAGTAAATAGAAGAGGTGGGTGTAGTGCCAACTATGGGGGCATCTGCCAAGGCTCACAGTACTAGTCAGGCTTACCCATGAGGGAGCATAGTGCAGTAGTCAGAGGGGCATCCACATGGGTGCACACTGCAGCAGTGGGGGGCATTTGTGGTGTAGTGGTGGCTTAGAAGTGAGGCCTACCATGGTATAGTAATGAGGCCTACCAGGCATTTGGTTGCTGGTGGCTTAGAAATTAGACAACCCTTTTCTTGGATGATACTGCACCACCATCGTTGTAGGGTGGGGAAAATATATTTTGGTGTCTTTTTTTATTTAATTTGGACTGAAGAGGGAAGTACTATTTCTAGATTTTTGGGAAACATTTACCTTCAACCGAATCCTACTACAACAGAATAGCATGATTCTCTTAGTCCTGATAGTAATTTTTGGAAGGCTATAGAGAGCAGCAGGTCAGCAATTGTTGATTTACCTGGGCAGGTCTTTGTTTTTTGGACCTACCCAGGATACAAGGCAGCCAGGAAATGACGCTTGGGAATAGCCAAGTCTGGAAAAAAGGTTTTCCGCTGTGGTTTACATCATGGAAATTTGGAATTACCTCTTTGTTAATAAAATCAGAGCCCAAGAAAAGTGACTTATTGGTAAAATCCCACTGCCATTAAATTCAAGGGCAAAAATTCTACAGACTCCAGAGGGGCCAGGATTTCTCCCTTGAGCTTTAAAATGTACTTTATACTTGAAAGCAGATGATGATTTTACTCTCACAGACATAAAAGAGTAAATTGCCTGCTATGAAAATCTGCTTTGAAGTCTGCTCAGAAAGGAAAACTGCATCTATAAAACTAATGCATGGATAAAATTTGGGTAATTAACTAGTCAACAAATAAAAGGGACACCTAGCAGCAATAAAAGGGAGGGACAGACTAGCATCTACTTTTTTTCTTCTTCCAAGAAACCTTTTGTTAGAGTAATTTAGTTGGACATCCTCAGTGTTCCCCTTCTTAGGATCCTCATATCTTTACTTTGGTGAAAACAGTGTATTGGTAGAATAAGACAGGCAAACTTCTGTTGAAAATAGTTCATTGTTCTTAATTTAGCAAGGGGAAAAGAATCATTGCAATTTTTTTTAAGTAGTTAGCTCTGTGAGCCTATCCAACAATTATACACAAAAGAGGAACTGGCACAGTTTCCTAAATAGGGCAGGACATGTATTTCTTCCCTAAGTACCCACTAGTCACACCGGTTCAGCTGTTGGCACAGGCTTGTTATCAAGAAGCTTGAAATCCAAATAAATGCAAGAAGAAAGGAAATGATTAAGATTTCGTATCGAAGCATTTACGTATACACTTAATTTGTAAGCTAGTTCTGTGCATATCTGTGCATCTAATAAATCAAAGTATAGATTCATAAAAATGCAAGTGTAAATACAGAACAAAACATTTCAGCGTGTTTACTCAGAACTCTTGCTGAAAACATCTTTACTCGGAGAAAGCATTTGGCACTTTCAACACACGGATAATAAAATAGGGAGGCAGTCTCTATAGCCCTTAGACTTGGCCTTGTTCTACTACCACTATAGTCAATAGTAAGAACTCCATTGACTCCAGTTGGATTACTGTTATGCCAATACAGAGCATATCTCAAAATCACACTAAAAGTCTGTAAAACTATTTGATACTCATAGGTCATTTATAATTTGATTTTTGAATGATCTGTTATTATTAAATAACATCCCATACATCTATGATAATGGACTTTTAAGCACGTTGTCTTCACATTTCCCATTACCTTTTGTGTGCCTGCAACAGCTAGCGTACCTGTTGATCATTGGCACTAGCTGTGAAATGCTTCCTAGTACGCACTTTGCCATTCACATATATATTTTTAAAACAAAAAGTTATTTTCATAGAAAATGTCTAACACTTGTATGTAAAAGCAAAATATTTTGAGTAATACGTTGTTCTGTTTTCTACATACCTAATCGCCTCAAGTTAGGCAGCATGTGCACAACAAAAAGACGATAATCCGATTCATTTTTAACAACAGGGTTCAATCGAAGGTCCACTTCCTTGAGTGTAGTTAAGCTATGAAGTCGGAATACTTCTGAAAGTGATGTGATTTGATTGTAGTAGAGATTAAGCTTTTCTAAAAATGTTAGGTATTGAATCCCCTGTTAACAGATACAAAATAGAAACCAAATAAGGTTGCACTTTGTTTTCATGGTGAAATGCCTGTGGTCCCTGTGGGAAATCCAAACCAGGTGGCCCAAGGCTGAAAGCTGTTACCACTTGACTCAGTAGCTATTCAGTGGTTTCTCTAAAATGACTTGCTGGTCTCAATCCAAGATCCAGTGCACATATTCACAATTTTAAAAGACTTCCCAAACACATGCAAATTATAAGTGATATTATCAATTTTTCCTTTGAACTCTACCAGACACTTAAATGATTTTCCTGCAGAAAAGGGTTGTATCTCAGAGACAGGAAAATATGGGGAATGACTGAACTGTTACTGTTCATGCCATACAATCTTCATAAAGACAGAATCCTTCCATCTTCTGGGGACATCTTTAAACATCTTTAAGTTAAAATATTTGTTAAACAAAATGAACTAGTTTAAAAGTGGTAAGATTTAAATATGAATTAAGGATATCTTACTATTAATGTATATCAAGTTGAGCTATACAAGGTATCAAGAAGAGAGATGGGCTGTAACAAACTCTTCTTCCTCCCCACTCCCCCCACCTTCAGTCTCCATTATAGGGAAGAAAGGAAAGGGCCCTTTAAGAGAGATAAGATAGGCTGGGAGGTCCCTCCTATTAGAGAGAGATAAAGGGAAGGGTCTTAGCAATGAGGAGCAGAAGTGCCTTGACAGAGGAAGAAGATAGTCTGCCAAAAAAGGACTAGCTCAGAGTCCTGACTAAGTTTGGGAAAAACTCATTGGCTGTGTCCACATGAGCATGCACGTATGTATGTGTGTGTGTGTTGCGGTGTCTCAGTGGAGGTTGCGGCACCACAGAAGGCACCCTGCACATGAGAAAATGTTCCCTGTGCTGCATATTTGCAGTGAGGACTCTAAATCTGAAAGGGGGAATTCTGGTATCAAAAACCAAAAAATGCACCGGAAAAAAGCAGCACGAGGCACACTTTTGGAGCATGCTGAGAAGCAACTGGAGGCTGGGTCCCCCAAGGAGATGCTCTGGCAGCTGGCACAGAACCAGCCTGGTCTGGTGTAAAGGCATACGCCAGCAGACCAGGCTAGGCCAGCTCCATGCTGCCACGTGCAGCTTCTGGGACTCAGTCAGGGCCGCGCACCACTGGGGAACTCTGCCAGCCGCAGGCCATGAGCACTCCAAGGGCCCGCTGCCTGCTGCTGCCGCAAACCATGCCCTGCTTTTATTTTTTCTGGCAAGCTGAGGCAGCATGCCGGAGCAGCAGGGGAACACAGCAGCTGTAGAGATGCTCTGGCTGTCTGCCAGAGCATTTCCTTGGAGGACCCAGCCTCCATTTGTTTCCGTACATGCTTTGAGAGTGTGCCCTGCACCACATTTTTCAGTGCATTTTTTCTGGATACCAGAATTCCCCGCTATCAAATTTTGAATCCACGCTACAAATATGCAGTGTATCGAATTTTGTGTATGTGATGGGCCGGGGGTGGCAGCAGGAGTGAGAGAGAGATGCAGGGAGGGAAGAACGGAGGTGGTACTCCAGGTAGAAGTGGCTGCCAGAGCTGGGCTTGGAGCTCCCCTGTCTCCCTAGAGCAGCCTACACAGAGGGAGAGTGGCCTGGAAGGGAAGGGGCTTGCCCAGGCCAGTCCTTGAGCCCCAGTCAAGAGCTTCCCAGGAAGGGCATGGGGATCACTGGGGTCTGGGCACAGGCACAGGAAGAAGAATAGCAAGGGCTGGCACTGCTCAGAGCTACACAGCATTGGGTGGAACAGCTGCAGCTGAACTCATGTTCGGATGCAGGGAGTGAGCTGCCGCAAGGAGGGAGCAAATGGGGATTGGGAGTGAAGAGTACTGGCAGGGCTGTGGGTCAAGAGTGAGGGGCAAGGGCATGGGCAGGGCACTGGCATATCAATGCTGCTCAGCACCACAAAGCAGCTGTGGGGACAAATGCAGCTAAACGTGCATTGTGGTGAGCAAAGAGGGCAAGAGGAGCACTGATTTCCTATGATAAAAAAACCAAAAGCAAAAGCCAAAATATATAGGTATTTAGAATTTATTTTATTATAACGATTGACGCAGTAGTAGGCCTTCAAACTGTGTTAAACTTGTAAATATATCAATAAAACATTGTGCTCAACTGATACCTGTATGTATAGTGGCATTTCATTTTAATCATGGAAAAACACGGACTTTGGGTTTTTTAATAAGAGAATTTGGGGATTCTTTTTAAATTGGAGAATTTGCAATTTTTTTTAACAGAAAAAACTAGGATCCCTGCTGGTAAGGTAACTGGGAGGACCCAGGCAGAGAAGCCTGCCCAGGGCCAGCACTGGGGACCCAGATGGAGGGCAGACAACATGGCTGACTTCCTTGCCCTTTGGAGCCAGGAGGACATGGCCTGACAGTTCAAAGTGGGCCACCACAATGAGAACATCTTCCAGGTGATAGCTGCCCAAATGGCAGAGTGGGGGCACCAAAAGACATGGCAGCAATGCCACACAAAGGCCAACTGTGCAGCCACAGCCCGCTGGCAGCTGGCCCAGAGGTGCAGGCGACTCTGCTGTAGTGTCCATACCACAGCCCAGGTGGCCGTGTGATCCTCACCCGGGTCTGGCAGGCACACAGCCATGTCACAGGTGGCATCAGACCCCGCTGCCAGACTGCTGCAGTGCGTAGAGGGAGCAGGGGTCACTCTAGGTTAGGGCTGCTGCAGTAGTCCAGCTGGCAGAGGGGACTAGTGTCCCCAGATGTCAACTGGCTGGGCCTCAGAAACTCCTGAGGGCATGTTGCCCTGAGCTGCTCACCAGGTCAGCTTTTTATACTGCTGTGGCCAGCACCTCCCCCTGGCCGAAGATCTGGAAGGAGCTGGGCAAGGTCAGTTTGCCCCAAGTGGCACAATTTGCCCCACACCAAAGTACACATTTAGGCACATGTGCTGAGGCACAAATCTTAAAACCTAAACTTATTGCACTCTGTCTTCCCTTCAGCTAATCATAAAAAAAAAATACTTACCTCCAAGCTAACCAATGCATTGCGAGAGAGGTCTAGGGATTTTAGGCGAGTAAAATTTTTCAGAGCATTTCCTAGATGGGCAATCTTTTCATGATAAGTTCCAGGGAGAGACAATGACCGGACATCAGCTAAAGTAAAAAAAGAAAAATGCTGAAACATGAATATATTTATCACTCTAAAAAAGAGAGAGGAAGATACAATTCCTTCTACTCATTTTAATATGAAATCAACCTGATATTACAGGGATATGCAATGCAAAATGTATCTGCTTAATCTTTCTGTGCTATTAATTGTAGGGGGTGGGTGTGGGGGGGGAAGGGGTGAGTGCGTGCACTGACAGAGAGAAAGCTTTGTTACTAACAGGCAGAGATGGATTTTTGTGGCTCTTTTAGGAATAGATTTTTTGCTTAAAGCATTTGGTGTTATACTGCTTGTAGCAACTATAAAAGGGAATAAGAGAAGCATCCCACACACACGTACTATTACCCACTCAGCACAAATCATGGGGAAAGCCCCACAGAAAACAACAATTTGTATTTTTCTATTCTCAAACTCTGTGCAATTTATAGAGGGCCAAAGATATAATACAAATTGTTTCCTGCACTTCAGTATCTCTATAATGATTTATTTACAGTGTACATTTTTTTTTCAACTAAGCAGACCTGTGACAGGTTATTAAGCCACTCAGAGCCCATATCCAGAAAGAGACCCGGGCCTGGTGATGGAAATTGACAAACCAGCACCCTCCTTCCCTATACAATAAACAGTGAGTCTGGCACTTAGGAATGTATAACATGCCAAGAAAGGGCAGGAGAACAGCTATTAGGAAATGGTGGAAGCAGGTGTGTCTGAAACCTGGCCCTCTCCCAAGATTAGGGGCCCCTGTGGGATTGGAATTCACAGCCAGATGCTGCTTCCTGTACTTGGGTGTCTAAGCCACCCCTTTTGGACATGGGCAACTTGCTTATTCTTCTTTTGAGACATGGTTGGAGGAAGAAGTGGTGCTGCCCACGTTTTATAATTAAAAGGATGACTAGTACTCCCCCAGGAAGTAGAACACCTGGGTTCAATTCCCTCCTCAGCCTGAGTGGATTCAAACCCACGCTAAGTGAGAGTAGTGTGTATGTAGTGAGGGACTCCTCCACCTCTCCTGCTGAAGTAAGGTCACAGTGTGGAAAGAACAAAGTTCGTAGGAGAAATGTAAGATTAATGAGGCCAGAGGAAAAGTAAGCAAGAGAGAGCTTGATTTTGTAGCCTAGAGCTGAAGGTAGACCTTAAGGGGATAGATTCTGTTTTTTGTTCCACAGCCATAAAATGTCCCTGAGTTTGAAAGAGATATTTCCATCCAGGTAACTTTGCATAATATTTCTTTCATTAATTGGCATACAGTCTGATTTACTTCTCCTAGTGAACAGCTGTGTTTCTCCTTTACCCTCTAGACCTCTTTTGTCCACTCTGATTTTGCAGTCTTTTGCTCACCTTGCAAAACCAACCATGATTATTCAAGGTGCAAGGACATGGAAGATCAGGCTAATTACGATATGAACCACTTGCAAATGTCAGATTATGTAAAGTTGTAAGGTACATGGGCATAAACTCATCGTATGGAAAACCACATTACAACAAATCAAAAAGGGATTGGGACCTACTGCATGTAACTGTTTTTGTGCCTGCTCTCACTTCATGGTAAGCAAAAGAGAAAATCTATGGTAGCTTACTCTGGCTCAACTACACCAATTAGCATTCACTTACTGTAAACTGGGATTGGATATGCAGACAATTATGCGGACTAGACGACACATGGAAAATCCCACCTACCATTTAATTTGTTTGTACATGTTTTCAGGGTAATTAATTTGATTTTTCTTGGATTTTGGATTAACACTAGACCAGGGGCAGGCAATTATTTCGGGCGGAGGGCCACTTACTGAGTTTTGACAAGCCATCGAGGGCTACATGACAGGCAGCCAGGGCCAGATAAATACAAATTTTCTAAATTTTTTAGTATCCCCACAGGCCAGATGGAATGGCCTTGTGGGCTGCATCTTGCCCACCCCTCCACTAGACTAAGTGAGAGCAGCTCTGACTCAAAGACTCTACTTCCGCTTGAAAACAAGATCTCTCCACTGTTTCTATAAAAGGTACAAAGCAATGATTTCTGGTTCTAAATCATGTGGAAAAGTCACCACAGTTAGCTGTGGGACAAGAAATGAGGGTAGACTAGCTCCTTAGGAAAAGTATGATAGAAAACCAAAAACCAGTTAACTGGGGTTTGCCTTGTCTAATGTCTATGCCAGGAGCCTGCTGTACATGCTCAGAAAAGCTAGAGCTCCAGGCATCATAAAATACCTGGCTGAGCAAAACCAGTCTGCTATCCAGTTTAGAATCAAAGATGTAAAGGTGGTCTAAAATCACCTGTCCCTTCAAACTGCAGCAAGGAAACTTGAGGTTAGATAATGGGGGAAAGTTTTTCACTAGAAGAGAAGCACAGACAACGTGTAGGGGAGGCATATGTCCCCCCTGAGATTGGCCGGCCAGAAGCCGCTGGTGCTTCTGGAGTTGGCACTCGGCCACTGGCGCCCCGCTAGTCAGGAGACGGCAGTCGCCCATGGAGGGTAGTAAAACACTGGAACAGGTTATCCAGACAAGTTGTACAATCTCCATCCTTGGAGGTTTTAAGATAAAGCTTTGGGTGAGATAATCAAGTTGGGGCTGGTCCTGCTTTGAGCAGGGGTCGGACTCTGTGACCACCAGAGGTCCCTTCCAGCCCTAGTTTTTTTATAATTCTTGCATTACGGTGAACTAGCCACCAGATCAGGCCGCTGTTGACTTAAAAGCCAATGTCCTGTTATGATGTTGAGCAGACAGCTGAGATGAAGTTAAGCGACCGTGTCAAACCATGTCAACGTGCGGTCACTGGTGGGGAATCACGCCTTGGAGGGTACCCCTCCCATGCAAGTGCGGTAGACCTCTCTCGGGCAACCCTTGTTAGCTGCAACCGTGAGGAGCCATGAGCAGCAAACACTGCTGGCTACACCCACGGGTGCCCTCGCTTCGGGTAACAGGGATGGAAGAGGCCGCAGGGGGGCGTCGCAGGCCGGGCCGGCCCCCTGCGCGAGGGGAGCGCTCCCCAGGGCAGGCAGAGGCCGCCTCTTCCCCAGCTTCGCAGCCGCTCTCTGCCGCCAGCCCGAGGCCGTTAGGGAGGCGGCTGTTGTCAATCACGGGCCCGCGCCGCTCTCATTGGCTCGCGGAGCCTGGCAGGCAAGGGCACCGCCGCCTGCTGCCGGGGTAACGGCTGTAACCGCCAGCCGGGGGCTGGGGAAGAGCAGGTCCCTTTCCGGCCATCGGCTCCCCATCCCCGTCCGGCCTGAGGACGCTGCACAGCTGCGGGGCGGCAGGTTACCGAGGTTCTGGTGCCGGAGATGAACTCTCTCCCGAACCGCTTCCTCAGTGAGCACCGCCATGGCTTTCAAACACTGCGCATGCGTCGTGTCCAGTTTACCCTGTCCGCCGACCCAACCGCTGATCCTGCCGGGGGCGGGGACTCAGCTGCGAGGGGGCGGGGCGGGCATGCGCATGCGCAGGGTGCTGCGGCTACAGTCCTGCGGCACTTGTGTTCGCAAGTGCTTGGCGAGGGGGGCGGGCAGACTTGGTCCTGGTTTGCTTGTCTGTTGCAAGCCCTGTTCCTGCGGACCGTGAAGTGCTGTGCGCGCTTCGTCCGCGTCTCGTGTTAGGGCTGGACTCCGGGGCCGGCCCGCTGTAGCCGTGGTCGAGCCCGGCTCTGCTTGCCAGCTCCTTCTGTGAGCTGCGGTGAAGGGCCCTGGGCTGACTTCAGGGCAGGGCTCTGGTCTCTGTGGGCGGGTGGGAGGCAGGAGCCTGGCTGTCTTGAAAGGAAAAAGGGTGTGGGTGGGTCTCAGGCCACAACTTTGGTTCCCGGGCTGTTTCATCCTGTCTGGCTGAGCTCAGCCTGTCCCACCTCCCTGCAGGCCCAGGGAGTCCAAGGCCCCCTCCCCATTGGCCAAGCCTGGATGATAGTGGTGCCAAGTCGGCTCATAATAAGCAGAATCGGGCTTTTTTTTTCAAAAAGTTGCTTTAATGTTTTTCGGGCTGCGGGGTTGATAAGCACCCCCACTCCCCTCTCTTTGAAATGGGCAGGCTTGTTTTTAAAGGCAGTGCCACCTTTTTTTCCTCACAAGACTTGACAGCGCTGCTGGACGGCCTGTGGCTGAGCACCTGGGACCTCCCCTCTGCCGAAGCCTGATGGGCCAGCACATGGCAAGGAACCAATGATTCACCACCTAGAAGAGCGAGTGAAAAGCTCAACTTCTTATGTTAGTGAGGCACTCGGCTGGTACAGAGGAGGAGGCCTAGATCCCTACTTCTGCTTTTTGTATTAAATCATCAGTAGAGAGCAGGGGATAGAAAAAATCCTGAAAGCAGGGAAAGAGCCCAAGGGCTCCCAATCCTAACCACTCCCTTTTCCAGACAGTTTTTCTGGCCCCATGAGTCTTGCATTCTTTGCTACTCAGTGGCCCAGCTTTGACTGGAGGTGAAGAGGAATGCCTCTTCATGAACCCTAGCTTGTAGCATGCTGTTTAGGACACCAAGGAACAGTTTCAGCTTGAGGAGGGCATAGAAATGTATTAAGTAGTACTCTACCATGCTTGTAGATGGCTAACGGTGGTCCCTCTCCTCAGGTGTGGGTTGTAGGCCTGTATCTGCAGTGGAGAAAATGCCTGTCTTGCACTTTTGACTTGCGCTCCAGAAGGAGGTGGGGGGTCAGCCACACCCCTATACTTAACGTTTCGTGTTGGCTAGCTTTGAAGGTGACTCCTCACACAACATACAGGTCTTTGAATTGCCCTTCTGAGTTGCTATACTTTGGCCATACACGTTTATGAGGTGTAAGCAGCTGACTTTGGGTTTTGGATTCAATCATAAAAGTTAAGGTATCTTATAGGTGCCTAACTCATTTTATGGATTTGGCTTGGGAAAGGCATTCCTTTTCTTTTTTTCTTTCATTAAATAAATTGATATGGAAACATTGCACCATATAAGATAGCTGACACTTTACAAAACTCATGGCTCAAATCTTCCTATATATGGGGCATATTTATATAAACTGTAATCGCTTTAATGCTTCAGCTCTTCCTGTTAAACTTCTTACTGGGATTTGTGAAATTCAAGATTCAGTGTTATATGGAACAATGCAAAGTTTGAATTCACTGTCTAGACCAGGGGTGATCAAGCTTTTGGCCCTGTGTGGAATATGAATGACATGGGGTGGTGTGCAGGCCAGATTGAGCCCCACATGCCTGGATAGGGTCCCATGGGACCTCAGCTAGCCCCTCTGTGCATTGGGATTGGGCTCAGCACTGGTTGGGCCCTGGCACTACCCCCATGTGCTTGGATTGGGCCCTTTGCTGACCCCTGCCAAGCCACAATTGCTGGGATTGGGCGCCCAATCTGGTGTGCAGGACCTGGGACTCCCCACAGTTTTGGAAATTTTGGCAGCAGGAGAGCATTTCCGCCCCTTCCCCAATTTCTGGACCCATGGGGAGCCCTGTGGGTTGGATGACATGATGCTGGGGGATGGATATGGGCCAGGGATGCAACACTTATGGTCTAGGGCAGTGGTTCTCAGCTTTGTTAGACTCAAGGCACCCCTTGGAAAATGGCAACTCTTAGTTTTCATATGTCTTTTGACTACAGAAAGATGATGCAGGAATTCTTTTGCAAAGAAATATCACAACAGGTCAGAATGTTTTTGACACTGTGGATTTTTGTTTGAAAACTCTGCTTTTCTCTTCTGAGTTACACATAGATGTATGCATATCTAATATTTCGCAGCACTTACCACAACACCATTAAAAGGATTCCATGGCACCCTGGTTGGAAATCAGTGGTCTAGCCAAATACTACAAATATATAATTTGTCTGTTTCCTATGGTGAATTTTTATAAACTATTAAAATAATTTGTACAATAGTTATTAGGTAAGATAAGAAAAATAAATGTTTTTGTCAAAAGATTTAGAAGAAGCTTTGATAATAAAGAATTATTAGGCAATACATACTAATGACATAATTTTTTTATTAGTAAATTATATCAGGTATATTGGAAGCAGAGTTACTGAAAAAAATTTATACGAAACAGTAGAATGTCAGAAATTCATCCAGTTGATTATCTTCCCAGTTCTTCCAAAACAAAATCTTAAAGAGGCTTTTATTGGACACAAGATTTTCTGAATGCATCAAGATTAAGGCACCAAAGTAAATTGTGGGGATGCCATCAACCTGTGGCTAAACTATCCTATGTAATTTTTGTTGTTGTTGCAAATATCTTCAAAGATACTGGAGCAGGGAAAAAAAACAGAACTGTTGAGATGATTAATTAAATTGTTCATCATAAACCAGTGGTTCTCAACTCTTTTAGACTCAAAACACACATCAGTCGGCTCAAGGCACCACCCAGAACATGCCAGCTTTTAATTTTCACTTGGTTTTTATTACATAAAAATAACAGAGCAATTCTTTTGCAGAGAACTCAGAACCACCAGAGCAGGTCAGTGTCACAACCCAAAGTTGTGAGTTTTTGTTTGTGTGCGCTTTGGCAACGCTAAATGATGTTCCTGCTAAATTGCAGCTTCCTTGCACGGTGGAGTTCTCTGCTGCAGAAGAGAACTCCGGTGCAACGGGGAATTTCCCGCCAATTTGTAGTTTCTTTGCATGGTGCATTTCTTTTGCATCTCAGAAATGCACGGTGCAAAGGAGTTCCCGCCATTTGTATGAGAGTTCGTGCCACATTATTGGCCAACTCTAATATATGCACACGTAATGGCTAGCGATTGGCTCGCTAGCCGTATAAAGGGCTTGGGTGGCTTCCGCCCAAGTTGGAGAGAAATCACTTGGAGAGAAATCACTTAAAGAGCGTGAAGATCTCTAAGCGCTGCAGATCCTCACGGACCCAACGCATTTCTTAAGCAGGCAACAGAGGTCTAAACAGCCTCTGGCCTCTCCCCGTCGCCGAGCGCAATCCTAGATGTATCCCTTTCCTATATACTCAATTTTCGAACCCACGGAGCCTTAACAACTCCAGGGCCTGAGAACCGAACAGAGCCCACGGAGCTAAGACAACTCCGTGGGAAAGAAATTGCTGAACCCGCGGAGCCTTAACAACTCCGGGGCCAAAGAACCGAATTTGTCGTCCTCCAACGAGGATTTAAGTGGAGCTGCACCTGGAAACTGTCCAGCCTACACCACGACCATCTTGGGTGTAAGTAAATAATCTTTAAATCAACCATTACACCTCTGTGACTAATTCTAGCCCATGCGTGCCTTGCCGCCGCACGGTCTCCTCCTGCCCCGCGTGCCCGGGCTGCTGGCCACAGCCCGCGCGTGCAAAGACGGGCCTGGCTCGCCCCCGGCCCGCAGAGTCAGAATGTTCTTAATATTCTCCATTCCTATTTGAAATCTTTGGGTTTATCTTGTGAATCATGTTTGCCCACCTAACAGTGGGGACATGATGATTGAGAATCACTGTCATGAACAAAACAGTGGGTACTAACAAGTCTATTAGTAGTCAAATGTGTGATTTTTCATAACATGGAAATTGTTACCGCTCGTGTTTGTGATGGCTAAAGGAACTGTCAAAATATTAGGGCTGTGTGAGGCTTCGGGTCCGGGGCTGCTTTAGATGTTTCGGTGTCCGAAGCAGCATGCCCGGAGCAAAGCGCGGGCTCAGTTAAGATGTCCAAAGCACTTTGGAAATGCTTCAGATGCTACAAGTGAAAGTTAGAAGAGGGAGGGAGGGAGAGTGGGGGTGGCAGGGGGTACTGACGTGTAGGTGGCCAGTGAGAAGGATTTCTCTCTGGCTGCCTTTCCAATGACAGCGTCTGGGTGGAGGGACCTTGAAACAGGATAAAAGCCTCTGTTTGCAGGCGTGCTGTGCCTTCCTGGCTTGTTCCCTCTCAAGAACTGCATGAGAAAAGAACCCTCAGACTCAAGCATTTCAGCTTGCTTGCTTTACTCAGTAGTTGAACTTGCCTGCTCCTTTTTGTTGTTAGAAAGGATTGGGTAGGACTTAGCTTATCTTAGCTTAGTGATTCAATTACTATTACTGTTACTGTTCAATTCATTTCTTTGAATTTATATTTGCTCTTTTTTTTTTGTGGAAACTTTGAAAAAAGAAAGCTGTGTTTTCCCTGCCAATGTGATCCATCACTGTGCAGGGAGGCACACAGATTGCATGCATGTGCACGCGTGCACACCCCCCCACACACACACAATATAAAGAAGAAAAATCAGATATTCATAGAAGACAGACAGACAGCACACAATACTCTTAACACTGAAGCAAACAATCAAAGAAGAGTCCGGTGCACACGCGCAACAGAGGGAATAAAACACACAATACAAAAGGATTGACACACGCATACAGACCTTCTGCAGCACAAGAAAGATCAACATGAAGCATGCTGGAAAGGCAGGTGCCAGGTCTTCTGGCAGGGGAGGGAAAGCGGGGTAGGGGGAGAGCTAGAGCTGCAAGCCCCCTGTCCCCCTCAAACACAGATGCATTCTCTTCTCAAGCAGCCATGACATCAGTGCTGCCAGTGGAAGCAAGGAGGTGGGAGCAGTGTCTGCACCTGACATCCCTGCACCTGCGCCACCTCTGCTCAGTCCAGAAGTAGGCACCAGCAGTGGAATCACTGTCTCCTCCACCCCAATTTCATCTCTCAGCATGAGCCTCCCACTGCCAGAGGAGAAGCTGGAGCTGGAACCACGGATGCTGAGTGTGCTGGCTCAAGCAATTCTGGGGGCTGAGGGAGAATCGGAGTTTGTGCTCCATACCCCTCAAGTTCCCCCTAGACCCAGGCCTTCTTCTCTGGAAAGCAGCACCTCACAGAAGGCTGAGGTTGTGGAGGCGAGTGGCTCAGGTGAAGCAGCTCCTCCTGCTCTTGAGCCTCAGCCTGCTGAGGAGTGGGATAAGGCAGGATCCTCAGCCTCAACCCAGAAGCAGGGGAGTAGTGTAGTGTAGGAGCATTTTGAGCTGGCAGATGATCCCAGGTTTGCCATCTGCCAGCGCTGCTGAAGGCACATGAGCCATGGCAAAAATGTGAGACACTTTTCCACCACGGCGAAGCTGCTGCATTTGAGGAGGCAGCACCCCCTTGCCCTTCTTCCTGCTCAGCCTGTCACCAGTACAAGTGTGCCAAAAGGGAAGTCCCCTGCTCACTTCAAAGCCCTGTTCCCCCCAAAGCAGAGGCAGGCCACCCAAGACCAGTGGGGGAAAGGTGGACAGAAAGTGGGGCACGTACATAGGCCAGCAAGATCACCCAGAGCATTGGGGAGATGGTTGCTCTGGATAGCCAGCCCTTCTCCCTAGTTGAGCAGCCACGGTTCTTAGCACTTTTGGCCCCGTTTTACAAAGTGCTTGCATGCGCCCCCTTTAGCAGGGCAGTGGTGCCTTCCCTGTATGAGGCATGCAGGGAGTACTTGAGGGAGGAGCTGTGCAAGGCAGGGCTGCAGGTAGCCTTGCACTTCACCTTCGACATCTGGAGCAGCCAGAGTGGTGCTCACACTTACCTCTTCCCTCACAGGGCACTGGTGCAATCAGTCAGGATGTCGGTGGGCTCTACTGCAAGCCGAGGTGCTGGATGAGTCCCACACAGCAAAGGAGATCACGGGGGCCATGAATCACATGTTGCGGGGGTGACTCATTGGGCAGGCCAAGCTCACCCGCGGGTTCATGGTCACTGACAATGGGGCCAATATGGTGAAGGCTGTCTGTGATGCCAACTTCATTGGAATCCACTGTGTGGCACACAGGCTGCACCTAACAATGAGGGATGCCTTGGGGGACGGCTGCTGGTGATGGTCCCACCACCACCACTACTACAAGCCAGCTGATTTCAAAATGCAGGAAGGTGGTGGACTACTTCCACCGCAGCATCAAGTGGGGCAAGATGCTGCAGGAGAAACAGGCAGAGCTGAGCATCCTGCAGCACAAAATCATACAGGATGTGGAGACTTGGTGGAACTCAACATACCTGAAGCTCGAAAGGTTGGTGGAGCAAAAGAAGGCCATCCATGAAATGGCCTTGCTTGGGGAGATTGGGATTCCCCCCAAACCCCTGCACCTATCTACTTGAAACTTTGCATGCTTTGTGGCCTCAGGAGGGACCACCACTCCTGGAGTTTTCACCCCTCTGTGGTGTAACACATAGACTTGAGTTTTGCTTTCAAGAATTTGGGATGCAGTTCCCCCAAAACCCCTGCACCTACCTTCTTGAAACTTGGCAAGCTTCATGCTCTCAGCAGAGGCTACCACCCTGGGAAGTTTCACCCAAATCAGAGACAAAGCAACAAAGTTATAGATATTTCATCGATCCCCCATTATACCCTATGGCTGGATCTCCGAGGCAGCTCCGAAGCTTCGAAGCCGCTTCGGCCGGATCAAAGCGGCAAACTGATCCAGAGCTCCTGATCAGATTACTGATATCTGAAGTGGCCGGATCTGAAGCCGGATTGAATACCTGCCTACTCGCACAGGCCTACAAAATATAGGTGAAATGAGGGAAATAAATTTATATAAGTAAACCATGGGAAAAGTATTAGAGCTTGGTGTCATGCACAGTATGGCAGTTATGTAATAATATGGCTGATGCATTATATATAATTATCCAAAACAAAATTATGCATGGTGACTTTGATTTGTAAATGCTGTTAATAAAAGCAGAAAAGGCAAACACAGAAGCAAGTAATCGTGTGTGTTTGCATTCCTTTCTTCTGAATTATGATGGGCTACGTTTCTGTACAGATTTAAGCTTAAGGCAACCCCATTAACTTGAAAAAGATTTTAATGGTTGCAAATCTGTGCAGAATTTCGCCCACTTTCTTCCTGTCATTTGATATGGCTTTAATGTTTTTAAACCATCTTGCTCACTGTGCTTTGTAAATGATTTTCCTAAAACATTTGCTTTATTGACACTAGAGAAAGATAAGTTATCTACATCCTTTTAAAAAGTAATTACCCAGGAAGTATTGCTCACGAGAGGCATGTGTTAACTTTGGACTTTATTGATTTGTCCATTGGAACAGTAAGCTTGTTACTAAATGCAATTTGCTTATGATATGTTAATTCACAGTTAAATTTATGTGAGACCTAACTCAGATGAGGTTCTTACTAAATACCAGTTTGGAACATCATATTTATTCTCAGATCAAATTTTTATTAGAAAGGCCACAATTTTTAATCCTTCAGCCTATTACTTGATTAGTGTTTAATTTCGTTACAGAAAAAGCTATGTGTATTTAATAGTGGAACTATTTCCAGTCAACTCCAGCTCTCCAAAAAATTGTGTGAAATTGGATTTTTTGTATGCTGTTTGCCCCAAGACCTTTTATTATTCTTTATCATTTGTTTTTTTCCATCAGTTTCCTGTTTCTGTTTGTGTTTTCCAAAAGATTTTCCCCCAATGCAGTAAGGCCCTGATCCATCTCCCATTGATGTCAGTGGAAGTCTTTCTGCTGATTCAAGGAGAGTTTGGGCAATATTGACACAGTGGCTCTATTTTGTAGCTTGTTGAGAAAAGATAGGTGAAGAGGTTACTGCTCAACATAGCTTTTTCTCAGCACTGACACAAAAGCAAGCTTTTATGTAGGTCCAGTTCCTGCTCTTATTAAAAACGGCAGCAAGGTCATGACCAGAGATCCTGGTTTTCTCTGATTTAAAAAAAATCCCCAATTATCAGTTTTAAAAAATCAGAGAAAACCAGGATCCCTGGTCATGAAGCATCCCAAGTGTGGAGATATTCATAGAAATAAAATATTGTATGTATTCAAATATAAGATGAGGTTTTTTCACACCAATCAGCATGGGTGGAAAAAAGCCCCTCATCTCATGACCCCCCTGTATCCCCTCTGCAGCTTCTGCCTCTCTGCCTACCCCTTTACTGTCAGGGGCAGCTTGGCTCTGGCTGGGATGGGTCTCTCCCAGGCACAAAGCAGATGGAGATTCCTTCCCCTGCCTTGTCAAACAGCAGCATTGACAGTAAGGGAAGGAGAAGAGACAGACATGGGGGAGTTTGGGAGAAGGGGCAAAGGCGGTGAGGACCTATGGGTGAGGGGGTGTAGATGGCTGGGGGGGCAGGAAGGCTGCAGGGGAAAGAAGTGGGTGGGGCAGAGGGCCAGAGTTCCCCTGACTCTCCCCCTCTCACTGCTTTCCCTACTGTAGCAGGGTGGGAGGGCAGGGGAGGGTTTCAAGATTACCCTCAAAAATTTAGATTCTATACCTGGAAAATTGTAACAAATATATACATTTTATATAGAGAGAATCTAATTATTGGGGGGCATCTTATATTCAGGGTTGTCTTTACAGTCAAGAACATAAGGTAGTATGAGCAAAACTTTATGCTGGCATCAAAATGAGCAGGGGCGTCTCCTATGGCATTATCAGAACAGGTTCTATGAGCGATTCTGGTCATGTGAAGATATGTGTATAGCAGCTGCTTTCCTTATGTCAAGAGCTTCCTTATGTGCTCTTTAGAGCCCTTGACCTGAGTGCAAGACAGTTGACCTTAGGAGAAAGTAGGAGAGAGTCCTATAAGGACATAGACGCACATACCTTTGACTAGCCCTATGTAACAGCTTTGCTTCATAGCATTACTCAGTGGCTCCAGTCTCTCAGAACTGTTACTCACTGAGCACTTACTCTGATAACAAACTTCACCTTGGATGCTTCTGGTTTGAGCCTGAAGGTTGGGTTGTATGTTTTCCAAGTATACTTGTTACACGCTTACCAGCAGGTCTGTCATAAAGATATGAATGACTTCTAATTGCTTTTCCCTCTCTATTTCATAGTTCTCCATAGAGACCTTTTTATAAAGAGTAGTTCCATAGTTCAGCCACTTTAGGATTGCTTTTAGTTGATCTCTTCCTTTAAATGATGTCTAGGTATTCCCCTTACACACACATGCAAAGTCTTAAGTGCTGTTGGTTTCATCTTCCTCTCATCTACGTTGATTTTTGTGCCATTGTTCGTAGTTCCATTGATGTTAGTGGAGATACTCCTGCTTTGAGCCAGTGTAAATAGGGGAAGCAAGCCACCACTCTGGTATTTTAAAATGGGATGGGCCAGTTGATAGTAGTGGTCCTTAATGGTTAGGGACCTATTTAATTATGCAAATTTCCAGAGACCGTGAAATCTGGCATTGTCTGCAAAATCCACAAAATCAACAACAACAAAAACTTAATAAAAATACAATGCTGGCTCCCCAGTGGGTCTTTGCTGCTAGGAAGGGAAGGCAGTAACTGGCAGGGCAGCATGAAGGGCTTCTGTCAAGATGGCAGTTGCCCCCTCGTCACTCCTCCCTGGGGCCTCTCTGCCGATCAGCACTGAGGGGTGGGGTCTCTGCCAATCAATGCCTAGAGGCAGGGCCACTGCAAAATGACAGTGAAATTAAAACTTTTGACTATGATCAACCTGCAAAATTGGTAAGTCTCCCATGATTTAGGTAGACCTCGATTAATGGTGTATTTGTCTCAAATTTTGCTGCACTTGAAAACCAGAGGGCAGTATGATTTGCTGATTTTCTATACAGTATTCTGGAGCACATGTTCAGTCCTGCTCCTTTCCTCTTACTTTAGGACAGTGAGTGGCAATAAGGGTGCTATAGCACCCTGTGGTGCTTTGAGATCCCCTCAAGGTTGCCAAGGGTGTCCAGACTATGGAATAAACTCCCTTCAGTGGTGGTGCAGTCATCTACCCTGGAAATCTTCAAAAGGAGACTGGACAATCATCTCTCTGGGGTCACTTGGCCCCAGTTGTCTTTTCCTACCTAGTGCAGAGGGACTGGACCCAATGATCTACAAGGTCCCTTCCAGCCCCTAACAATCTATGGGGTACCCATTCAATATTAGCATGGTAGGTGTGCAAATTCCTAAAAACAACCTGGTAAGAGGGTACCACTGTTGCAATGGACAAAACAGTCTACGCACAGGCAGCCAAGAGACAACATGGATTTTTTCAAACTCCTGACAGGACCCCATAGCATAATACCAAAAGTAACTAGAGAAACTCTTACAGGATCTACCTGGAGAAACACAGGAGAGGATTACTGCTTCCACCTCCTAGAAACTTGGGCCAGGCAACTTTTGCTAATTACCCAGGATCCATAAACCTGTCAACACAGGCTGCCCCATTGTCTCTGGCATTGACATCATCACAAAGGGAGTTTCTGGCTACATGAACCCTATCCTGTTCTTAAGGGCCACTGGAGCTGCCAGCTATCTGGAAGACAGCACAGATTTCTTAAAGAAAATGGCCTCCGTTGACCAGCTACCAAGTTTCCAGCTAACACCATATTAGCTGCCATGGGTGTCACATTTCTGTATGCCAGCATCACCTATGAAGATGGATTATAAGCCATGAAAATGTTACCCGTGATAAGCAAATAGCTTTTGTTTCCATTGCACTCTCCTGCTTTGTCCTCATACACAACTATTTCAGGTTTGAGGACTCCCTATACCTCTGGCCCCCTGGAATGCCAACCCAGTCTCCCACACATCTGCTCCCTTGGTATGCCAATATATTTATAACAAACCTTGAAGTTTGTTGCTGCTGCACTATCAAAAATGAACCGACCGCCACAGCTACCTACACACCATGAGCTTTCATCCTAAGCATGCCA
Source organism: Alligator mississippiensis (assembly GCF_030867095.1). Classification (NCBI taxonomy): domain Eukaryota; kingdom Metazoa; phylum Chordata; order Crocodylia; family Alligatoridae; genus Alligator; species Alligator mississippiensis. The sequence continues at coordinate 79,975,750 of NC_081828.1, read as the reverse complement.
CTAAATCCGTTGTCTACAGCCAAGCTCTTCATTACAACTGTATCTACTCTGATCCCACCAACAGCAGTGCACACCTTAAGGATCTGGAGCAGTGATTTCTTCAATTACAATACAACCTCAAAACTGTAGCTATTCAAATCAACAAAGCCAAACTGAGACTCCACTCTTATGTGTTATAATACCAACCCCAGAACAAGGACAACAAAGTCCCTATGGTTGTCACCTACAGCCTCTGGCTTGAACACCTTAAACATATCATTAAAGACCACCCACCACTCCTGGAAAAGGAAGACTGTCTCAAAGTAGTCATGGGGGACAAACCTGTTCTGGTTTACAGGCAATCCCCGAACCTCAGCTGGCATCTCAAGCAAAAGGCAACCTAACTTCCAGTCTCACTGAGGCACCAGGCCTTGCAACGGACCCAAATACCTGCTGTGCCTTAACATCAACAAAGACCACGTCATAACTTGACCAAATTACATGGATTATAACATCCAAGGTTCATTCACTTGCAACTCTTATCAGTGTCATATGTGCAATGACCTTACAGTGCCCCTCTGTTGTCTATGTTGAACAGACTGGGTGATCCTTACATGACAGAATGAACAAACACTGCCTTGACCTCAGCTGCAGAAATACAATGCAAGGCAGTGGCAGAACACTTTACCTCCCTGCACACTTCATTGCTGACCTGAGCGTGGCTGTTCTTAGCAAACTTTTAAAATCTTATATGGATGGGAAACGGTAGAACAATAAATCATCCATAGACTGGATTGTATTGAGTATGGTTTAAGCAAAGATTATACATTATCCCATTATCTGGATTAGCTTTTGTGACCTCTTCCTTGCTATGAGCTTACTGTTTGTTTGTTTGCCTCTCCCAGCACTGAGTGACACTCATGCTGACCTTGTCCTACATCAGGCCCTCTGCTCTATGTGGGACAAGGAGCAATATGTTACCCTTCCCCAGGGATGCTCCAGGTCCCTTGCTGGCTCATGTCAGGTCCTGCAGTAGCCTGTATCTCATGTGGAGGTATGGGTCAGCACAGATCCAGTTTTGGGGGGCGCAAAGGCACAGGGTAATGTAGGAACTGGGGAACCCCAGGCACCCTGTGCCTTCATGCAGAGACCTGTGCTGACCTGTGCCTCTGTCTGATATATGGGTTGGCGTGAATCCTGGCAAGGAGGCGCTGGGTGCCCAGACCTGCACTGACTCGTGCTTCAGGCAGAGGCATGGGTCAGTGCAGGTCCCTACCTGGAGCCATGGGGTGCTGGGAATCACCCAGTTCTGTACACGTGCTTTCTCCCTCCCCCCCCCCCCCCCCAACTCGTGCTGACCCAAGCCTGTGCCCAGGATTCCACAGATCCCATGTGTCTGTGCCAGGATCTATATGGACTTTCCTGACTTACAGACGGGACACTTCTGTATAAGCAGGAAAAACCAGAGAGATGTTGCAGAGGCTTGAGGAGCTGAATCCTGCCTGTGGTATGCAGGATCAGGCTCCTTAAGCCCCCAGAACACCTGCCTAGGGTGGCAGAAGAGTGCAGGCAGCTCCAGACTGTCTGCACTCTCCTGCCACAGAATAAATAGATGTTGGCCACAATAAAGCAGCATAACTTATTAGTACCTTTTGTCTCACTACTACTGTGCCCTAAGGGTCAAATCTGCCCTGCCTTTCACAAGATAAACCCAGAGATTTCAAATAAGAATTGATAGTGTTAAAAACATTCTGACCTGTTGTGGTATTTCTGAGTTATTTGCAATATAAGAATAGCTCTTTTTTGTAGTAAAAAATAAATGAAAACTAAGAGCTGGCTTTTTCTGAGGGAGGGCCTCCAGTCTATCTAAGGGTGCTAAACATCTATCCAGGGTGCCTCTAGTCTATAAAGCCTGACGAACACTGCATTAAGAAATGTTTACCCTCCTGCACCTCTGTCTTGCATGCTTGGAAACCCTCTGGGTAAAACTGACCAGCATGGTTTCACTTTCCTGGCTGGGAGGGGAAAAATAGTAACTTCAGCATGTTATAGAAATAAAAACTTCAGCACCGCTGTGTGGATCACTGGTGAATAGCAGCGTGGTGATTTTTTTTTCTGCAGCGATACTCAATGCAGTTGTCAAGTAAACAGTTATTTGTCCCCAGTACCACCACAATATGTATAGTACCTGTGTAGTGCTGTTTACCTATCCTTTTACTGTTGACCCATTTCTGCTGCCCATTTATTTTTCCTGTGAGCCTTAATTGGTTATTCAGATTTTTCTGTTGTCTCACCTTCTTCCCTTCTCAGCCATCCATTGTGATCTGCTGTTCTGTGAATTCTTTGTGCAATCCTTTTCTTTAGAAGAGTCCAGGTTCTAGAGGGGAGAGGGACCATGTCTTTTCATACTCTGGGTCAGATTTTTTTGTTCTGTGCTGGCTGCTTGGGGCCATTCTAGGGATTCAAAGTGTCCATAAAGTCAGCTTAATTCAGCACCCTTGAAGATTCATGCTGTACAGGCCTGAACCAGACACTATCCTATATCCAGTGGAGCTGACTGCATAATTTCCCCCCAATCAAATTAACAAGGAAAAGACAGGTACACCTGTACTACGATACTGCTTAATCTCCCTGGAACATGTACATTCTATTCCAGAGATGATTGCTGTGTTAATTAATAGCTTATCATTGTACTGCTTGATAGAACTGTAACAACATTTTTTTCTGTTTGATACATGAACTCTTTAAACTTTCTGGTTCCTTTAGGAAATCAGTGTGTTGCATTTAAATGCAGTAGACTTATTTTTTTCTTCTCAATATCAGTCACGATCACTTCAGAAAGTGGACAAGATTGTAAGAGATCTTTGGTACAGAGGAGGAATTTTGCCTAATGCAGTGTAGTCAAACTAAATATTGATTTGCATAGAAGCTGAGATCTAGATTCTTTAGGGATGAGTGTCAAACTAATAATCATGGTTTATAAGCAACTGACAATCCAAATTATATTCATTTTCAGTTATACACAAACACATTGCCACTTTCCAAGTGAAAGGGAATACATTGTTCAGTAGAAATGCCACAAGTGTGGAAATGATATGATGTCATTACTTTCTTCAAGTTCTTCTATGGACTTTCAAGAGTTTTTACTGGAACAGACTTAAGCTTCTCTAGAGCTGTCTCTTCTTGGGTTGGGTATCTGATATTAATGCTTTCCTCAGCACAAGGAACAAAATGTAACAACTGTCTGATACATTGCAACAGAAATGAAATGTTTGTGGAGGAGGAATGGTTAAAATTCTTAGCAAATGCCATGAATTATGCAAGATTGTGTAATACTATGAGAAACTTACTTCAGATTTCTCCCTTCCTTTTTGAGGAACATGAACATTTTCAGTTTATAAATGTTAGTTACGTAAGTAATACACAGATCATCCAACAAACAGGATCCAAATAAGCTCCTCATGGATTTGGGAAATGAGATAACATTTTACTTTAGTGGCTTCTTGTCATCAAACTGTTAAAAGCTTATATCAGTCCTACAAAGTTAATTCTCCCTCAGATGCTTCCATTTATATTTTATAGGATTTGGCAGAATTTAGTAGCAGAAACCAAATTGAGCCAAGTGGGAATTTTTTTTAAAGGATTTTCAGATTAGGGCCAGATCTTGCCTCCCTTACTTCACCAACTGTTTCATGGACTTTGGTGAAGTTTACCTGAGGGGTTGAACTAGATGATCCTTGAGTTTCTTCCCCCTCCCCCATCTCCACCCCCAGTTATTCTATAACAGTTAATAATAGGCTCAGTAATGCTTGTTGTGCAGCTGATCAAGTCACTGATTCCAATGGGACAGCTTATGGGATAAAATGCTGCTTAATGTGCATAGGGAAGACAGAATCTGGCCCTTGGAAAAGAATCATAATTAAAATTCTTAACCAACTTTAAGGAATAAAAAAAGGAAACAATAGTCAGTATCTTCCTGAGATGTTTTCACAATTGAAAAAACCATTCCTAGTTTATAAATAGGAATGCCATGTAGTCAATGAGACAGAAGTTAATTCCCATCCACTAGGAACACTGAAGGACATTTGCTTGGTTACCCTGATGAAATACATAAAATACCTGCCATCGCCTTCAAAGGGTGTTATGCCTTGCTTTTCAATTATGTGGTTAGAACTTACTGGGTAAAAATATATTTGGAAATAACAAACAGAAGTTGAAGAAATTAGGAACATATTCTTCAAGGCTCCCATTACATATCAGTCAGGCAAAAACAATATGAAAACTAATGGGACTCAGTCCTGAGTCCATTGTAATCAATGGCAAAACTCCCCTTGGCTATGATGATGCAGCAATAGATCCAGAGTGGCTAGTGCTTCATGGCTTTGCTGTTTTCCCCACATCAGCTCCCTTATTCAATAAACTTCTCATGGTGGCAAAGTGCTTATTTTAGCATTCTTATTTTGAAGCTTGATAAAAATCTTGGGTCCCCCCTGCTTTCATTCTGCCCATTTTCATTTATTTATTTATTTTACAACTATTGCAGATGGAAGGGTAGATGTGCACCTTATTTTTTTAATAAATTAATTTATATAGCATATATATATACAGCATAAACTTTAAACTTTAATGAGATGAGCTGACTTCATCAGATTCTATCAGATATTACAAGTATTGTCGCTTATCACAAATGACTGTAGCCAACATGAATATAGCAAGATTAGGGCCTTATTAAAGAAAGCACACTTCAGACACTATGAGAAATCTAGGACCTATCAATTCACTTGGAATACCCAGAACAAATTTAATCCATCCTGGTTCTTCAAAGACAGAAAATATACTTGATTGAGTTGAGTCCTTTAAAAAGTTTTACATTTTGCTGATGATAAGGTTCTCAAGCTTTTCATAGAATAATAATATTTTAAATTTGTATTCCCCTTCATGATAACAGGCTATCTCTAGAGCAAATACTGCAAATATTTTAATGGGAAGTAATGCATGGGAAGTAATTTAATGTACATACTCTTCTTCTTGCAGTTTATCAGTTAGATGTATAGAAAGAGACAGCATCAGGACTAAGTACAGACAGTCAAAAAGCTTGAGGCTGAATTGATTCAATCTTTGCAGGCTAGTCTAAGCTACATAGACTGAACTGATAAGCAAGGGGACATTCACTTTTGATTCTGGAAATGCAGCCATGTGCCTGCAATAGCCCAGGCCAGAAGCCGGAGGGTGATAGAGCATGCCTCCCTGGTCAGCTGGAGCAGACAGCTTGGGCCAAGCCTAGCCTGCCCACCCTGTGAGGTGGGATTTGCAGGGGAAGTGCAAAGTATCCTGGGATGCTGGGGAACTATGAGTTTACTTGAACCTAGAGGGGATCTGGGACAGAAGTTCAATAAACCAATTTCACCTATATCAGTTAAGTCTGATATTACAGGCAGTCCTCAGACTTACGACACAATTGGTTCCTGAAAAACGTTGTAACTTGGAACCATTTTTCTCATAAGAAACAATGTTATAAATGGAGGACTGGTTCCTGAACCAAGGCCCGATACCCTATTTTCACCAAAAATACCCCAGAATTTTGTACTCGGTCAATTATAGATGAGTAATATAACTACATTAATGTATTTATATTGTAAATAGCAATCAGATTGATTTTGAAGGAATTCTTTGAGGTGACTTTGCTGGATGTTTTGAAAGGCTCTTGGTTGGACTTTTTGAAGGGTTCTTGGCTAGAGTCTTCTCAGGAATCTTGGCTGCAGGTTATTTTGGAGTCTTGTCTGCCTTCTGAAAGAAAGTGTCCAAGGAAGTTTGTTCTCCAGGGAGATGAGCAACACAGCAAACTTGTTCGCTGGCATGGCATTGCATTGCATCAAGCATTGTAAAGTCAAAACTGACGTCAGAAAGCTGAAACACGGTGTCAATTTATAAACGTTGTAAGAGTGAAATGTTGTAACTCAAAACATTATAAGTTGAGGACTGCCTGTACATCCATCCAGGTTTATCTTAAACAAGTTGTGGCCATTTTGAAAGCGGTTCGTGTGCACTGAACTTCCGTTGTGTTACAGATTTGAACTGGTTTCCTATCACTCCTACTGATTTATGTGTAATTTCTGTCCCTAGCCCATGTGACTATCGACTTATTCATGGACACCAGTATATGCTCTGCAGCCCACCACTGAAACTTAAATTTGGTAAAATACAGGTAACACTGCCCTATAAAATAGATCTGTCTATGGATGTTATTTCCTCAGTGTTGTCTGCTTCTTGCAGATATGGGGGTCATGGTCCCAACAGATGTGGGGCGTGGGGCAGCTGCTTCCACCTGGGAGTTGAAGATACTGTTAAAACAGCTTAACAACGTTTCCTGGGGGGTCTGGCACAAGTCATAGGGTCCGACTGTGGCTTGGGAGTGAGGGGCACCAGAGCAGGTGGGGGACTGTGGGTCAGGAATGTGAGGCACTGGCAGTGCCAGGGAGTGCAGGTCAGCAGTGAGGGACACCAGCCAGGATTTGGGGGGGGGGGAAGGGTGCTGTGGGTCAGGAGTGAGGAGCACCAGCAGAGCTGGGGGGACGCTGTGGCTTTATTTTTGTTTTACATTTAATTTCTGAGGCAGTAACACTTGTTATTTACTGAACAGTTAGAAACTGCCCTCCCTCAATCGCATACTCCCCCCACTGACAGGTGTCCTCTTTTTTGGAACTGGAAATGTGTAGACATAGTGCACATGAATAAGTTCCTTGTGCTGCATATTTGCAGCATGGAGGCAAAATTAGATATTGGAAAGTCCTATATCTAAAAAACACGTGGAGAAAAAAAGCAGTGCAGCGCATGTGGCAGCAGCAAGCACTGCCCAAAACCAGAGCCTGGCCAGCCAGAGGCACGCTCTGGCTGCTGGTCAGGCTCTGTCCACCCGGATTGCCACCACTGCAGCCCTGGGAGGCCCCCAGGATCCCAGGTAAGTCCGCTGGGGTCAGTGCAGCTGCTGGCCCCACCCTCCGCTACCCCACCTGGGGCAATTTTCTGTGCACCAGGGTGTGCGTGCAGGGGTATTCCCCAGAGATAGTTGTGCCACTGCTAGTCCCTGGAGACATGCATGTGTGCATTCGTGGGGATGCACTCATTGAGTCTAGATTAATCCCAGATCTTTCACAGCTCTAGGGAGCACAGTTGTGTTGCTATGCCTCAGAGACATGCAGATCTTACCACCTTTGAGTGCTGAATTCAGTCTGCTGATCCATGAAAGGATAGTGGTATGGTCTGCTTCTCTTTAGTGCTTCAAAATCCAAATTTGGGAGGTCCCCACTTCCTCCCTCACAAGGGGGGGCCTTGATCTGCCTCTCCATGCCCCTTCCCTCCCCTCCCCTCCCCTCCCCTCTCCTTCCACCACAACAGGCTTACCAGCTGGACACTGCTTTTTAAGCTGTCAGGTTGGTATCAGAAATAGAATCAGTATTGGCCAATATGCCTCCTTAAAAATTGGTTATTGGTGTTGCCCCCAAAAATCTTTATTGGTGCACCCCTACTACTTTGTACTTGAAAGTGCCCCATTCTCCCTTTGGTCTCAGCACAAATCCATGGGCTGAGTTCTCTCATATTGATTTTATAATGCTCTTTACTGATTATATTTAAATATGCAACTTGCCCCTTCCTGCAAAAGGAGTTTGACACTTGTGATCCAGGGCATGTTATATCTGTAACTCTGGTGGTACATGTGATATTGCTGGTCCCAATTAGGATGTAGTTGTGTATATAGCTGGCAGTACATCTGGAGGTTCAGAACAAGATGAAAAGATTCCTGGAGCCAAGTCCACAGGTGTTAGAGTACAGACCAATTGAACATTAACCCAATGGAAAAGGAAATGCAATTTTCCCAAACCCAATTGAACATTAACCCAATGGAAAAGGAAGTGCAATTTTCCTAAACCCGTTCTGCATTCAGATCTGCAACATCTAGATAAAAAAAAAGCAGAGGCATGGGATGATTTCAAATGAGGCATTCATATTCTTTGGTGGGCAGATATTCACAGGAGTTCTATGATTGGAAGATTTTCCCCAAAGTAATTGTTGGGGATGGAGAGAACAAATAGAAAATATAGTCAAACGACTCATTTTATGCAGGGTGGAATAGCAGGTGGGAAGTTTACACACAAATATGTATAGACCTGGTAACCAGGCCTATACATATTTGTGTGTAAACTTCCCACCTTTGAAAGCAGTGAAGTATTCTAAAGAGGAAATTACACAGATTAGGAACATGTATTCTCAATAAAGTTAACGAAAGAGATTTGTAGTTCCTATATTGTCCTGCCTGGAAAAAACTTGTTAGGTTTGATTCCCTTCTCCTTTGAACCAGTTTTATATGAATGTATGTTTCTAGTTTTAGTGGATTATTCTTGGGTTTAGTACCTTGAGCAGCAAGCTTTCGTCTAGCAGCATCTGAAACAGCCTGTAGTTAGTTGTATATTCCATGTGAAATTTTTTTTTAATTTAGCACAGTATATATCTCTAAGGTTCACCATAATGTACTGTGCTGTTAGTGTACTTGCTTCCTTGTTCCTTGTAGGAGTGAACATACATGCACATCTTCTGCTGAAACAGTACACATTGGCTACTGCAGGAGGTGAGGGATTGGCTCAAATCGGGTGATGTTCCTAAGAGTACTGACTAACCTTTCCGGTGCCTGTTTGATTTGTTCTGCTCACATTCTCAAGGTTAACCGAATCACCCGATGAGGAGGACTTTTCCCCCAGCAAGGGCCACTGGGAGATTTTTTTGCTTTTTGCTGTTTTGGGGGCTGGGGAGAAGGGAGGCTTCTTTGTTCAGTGCTTTGTGGCTGTGGTGCAGAAAAAGGGTCAGAGTGGACAGACGTTTGTTCCATGTTAGACTGTGATCATTAGCCTCAGTCCCTTGTCTAATCGCACATTGTACTGAAACTGTAGAAGGCACACCACCTTCAAGAAAAACTACTATGTAGGTTGAGAAGCAGTGTTCTCCAAACCTTAGAGAAAATAAGGAAGATATTAAATTATGCTTTGCTGGTTGGAAGAAAATTGACAGAGAAACTGGAAAACATTAAATGAGATAAAATGAAATCCATAAAAATTGTTCAAAAGATAAATAAGTAAAAATAGCTAAAAATGTCTTACCTTGATTCCAGTAGCACTAAAATAATATTTGGAATTGTGTCAGCTCATGTTCCAGGAAACAGTTATCAGTCTGGGTTGGGGGAAAAAAATGGATTAAGGAGACCTAAAAATAGCTGACCCCACAGAACATAATGAATGGTGAAACAAGAGACAGTCACAGAAAAGGTGGTAGCTCTGTAGGATTGGGTAAGGGAATGGAATTTATTCATACTTTTATGACTGGGTTGAAGAGTTTCTCTGTACAGAGTAGAAATCCATTTCTTACTCAGGAAGGGTGAAGAGTCTTCTTCTTTTGGTGCATCTTTTCTGTAATAATTGTTTTATGCTTGCCAAAGGTTTTTCTACATACTTTACTCTCACTGCCACATGGGGGACTGTTTAGTAGATGCAAAAGTCCCCCCTACTTCATGCTGGTAGAAGTATAGTCTCAAGACAAAACAAATGGTATGAGAAAAAGTTATAGGAGTTGCAAGAAATGTGACTGTCTAAGAAACTGGATAATGCTGAGAAATGTTGTCAATGAGAGGTCTGTTTTAAATTGCTAAATGTTCTACGTCTGCATGCCATTTATATCATGAATCAGTGACAGTTTTATTGGCTTTATGGATCTTCATAAAAATGAGATAAGCTTTTTACTTTTTTTCCTATTTTCTTCTTTTTTGATTCATAGCAAATGAATATTGAATTTTCCATGACAAATTAGATCATTGCTCTGTTAACTCTGCTGTTCTTCACACTGGTTCTCTCTACACCTGTTGCATCAGAGTCAAGTTAAAAACCCCAAAAAACAGAATGCCTCTAGCTAATTGTGTGATACCATGCACTTCCTTGCAAGTGAACTGTGTCCCCTATGACATAAAATCTGACCAGTCTTATTGTACTTTAAAATAAAGAATTGATCTTAGTGGTCATAAAATCTTATGAAATCCAGGTAGAGCATTTGGCTTAGTAAAGTCTATAAATATACTGCTTTGCGTGAGCTATAGTCAATATAGCTGATTCAGTTAAGCACTTAAGTTTACAGTGATTACAAACCCAAGTGTCTACTCATCTTGTGAGTGGGCTGCCATACAATTATCTGGTTCTCTATAACAAGAATCTGACTCACCTAGGCAATTTCCTCACTCAGCCCTTTGACAGCTTCCATTGTACCAAAATGTAATGGTTTTATAGACCATTCAAACAATGCTAAAAACAGCCTAAGCCAATTGGCAAGGTATTTCAGAACCATGCATTCTGATCTCTTGCGATAGCAAGGCCCCAAATGTAACATAGTGCTGCATTCTGAGCATAGGGGAAAAAATTGGAAATATTAGGGACACATGTTCATTTTTCATAGTTTATGTGGTTTGACTTGCATTTTGTAGAAATGAGAAGCAAAAGAAAATCACTGGTGGTGGTCTTCCTTTTAGAGCTGATCATTTCTGGTGCAGGAGTAATTAATGACCTGTTCCATGTTATGTAGCTGGGCTAGCTCAAAACTGCTGCTGTTCTGACATTCTAATATTATTTATTGGTCGAGACTCTGCGAACAAGACCAAAGAGTGCTTGGTGTAAGTCTAGAGAGAGGCACATGGAAAGGTGATTAAGAGCTATAGTGTCCTTCCTAAATCCTGGGGACACCTTGCACTAGCCCAGTCCAGTCCATAACCCCATTTAAAGAAATCTGCAGCTCCTTATAATCTACACCAGGGATATCAAACATACTATCCCTGGGCTAGATCTGGCCAACAGACCGTGTCATCCCTCCCTCGGTGCTTCTAAAGGGCCAGGAATTTGGTGGCAGGGTAAGCAACAAGTCAACATAGGAAGCACTATTTCACTGTCAGAACAGCTAGGACCTGGAACCAACTTCCAAAAGAAGTGGTGCTGGCTCCTACCCTGAGGGTCTTTAAAAGGAGGCTGGATGAACATCTGGCCGGGGTCGTTTGACCCCAGTACTCTTTCCTGCCATGGCAGAGGGTCGAACTAGATGATCTCCTCTGGTCCCTTCCGACCCTACCAACTATGAAACATAGCAGCTCAGGGAGCTGTGGGGGTTAACATTGTCATCACTCACTTTGCTGCTGAATTCCCACTAGAGATTCATTTTGGTGACAGTGGGGCAAGTGACAATGTCATTAAACCCCGGGACTCCCAGAGCCAGAACAACAGCTCTGGGAGTTAATCCTGTCCTTGCTGACCTAACTGCTGGAGATGGATCTGAATCTGGCTTACAAAAAGCCCTGATCTACACTGATTGTCAGTGGCCTTTAAGAACAGTTTTCGTAACAAGAGATTACTAGATGCAGGGTGTTCTGGTCATACTTCCTGAACCAGTGGGCCAGGAGTTGAAATGGCTTTAAGAATGCCATAGTGGTTCAGGGCCACCCATGAATTTTCTGACCTGAGTTTTCTTCCTGTGGTTGTGTCTACCATCCCTTTTCTGCCACCAGGGCAGTAAAAAGCAGTCACAACCAACAGGCAGTTGGGGCTTTATCACACTAAAAACATGTGTTAGTTGCTTGTAGTTAAATAAGATGATGTGAACCTTGCCCTAGAGAAGGTAATCCCACAGGGCCATTTCTACAGATTTTGCAGGCAGTGTACACCAATAGTACAATATGCTAAACTGTGAAAGCACCCTGTATCCAAGGGTCCTGTGCAGAATGATGAAGCCCAAAAGTTCACATTCATCCTTAGTCAAACAAAGCTAGGCCATGACTATATGAGAAACTTACTGTCCATGACAGTACGACAAGTCACGACAAGTCTCTCACTGGGGTTGTAGAGAGGCAGCAGCAAGGCGCCAGACTGCCATGCGTAGACCCTGAGATGGTGCAGAGTCACTTGGAAGAACTGGATGCCTTTAAGTCGGCAGGCCCAGATGAGCTCCATCCGAGGGTGCTGAAGGCACTGGCCGACATCATTGCAGAGCCACTGGCGGGAATATTCGAACGCTCGTGGCGTACGGGCCAAGTCCCGGAGGACTGGAAAAGGGCTAACGTGGTCCCCATTTTCAAAAAGGGGAGGAAGGAGGACCCGGGCAACTATAGGCCAGTCAGTCTCACCTCCATCCTTGGTAAAGTCTTTGAAAAAATTATCAAGGCTCACATTTGTGAGAGCCCAGCAGGGCAAATTATGCTGAGGGGAAACCAGCACGGGTTTGTGGCAGGCAGATCGTGCCTGACCAACCTAGTCTCTTTCTATGACCAGGTTACGAAACGCCTGGACACAGGAGGAGGGGTGGATGTCGTATACTTAGACTTCAGGAAGGCCTTCGATACGGTATCCCACCCCATACTGGTGAACAAGTTAAGAGGCTGTGATGTGGATGACTACACAGTCCGGTGGGTGGCAAATTGGCTAGAGGGCCGCACCCAGAGAGTCGTGGTGGATGGGTCAGTCTCGACCTGGAAGGGTGTGGGCAGTGGGGTCCCGCAGGGTTCGGTCCTTGGACCGATACTCTTTGATGTCTTCATCAGTGACTTGGACGAGGGAGTGAAATGTACTCTGTCCAAGTTTGCAGATGACACAAAGCTATGGGGAGAAGTGGACACGCCGGAGGGCAGGGAACAGCTGCAGGCAGACCTGGATAGGTTGCACAAGTGGGCAGAAAACAACAGGATGCAGTTCAACAAGGAGAAATGCAAAGTGCTGCACCTAGGGAGGAAAAATGTCCAGCACACCTACAGCCTAGGGAATGACCTGCTGGGTGGCACAGAGGTGGAAAGGGATCTTGGAGTCCTAGTGGACTCCAAGATGAACATGAGCCGGCAGTGTGACGAAGCCATCAGAAAAGCCAATGGCACTTTATCGTGCATCAGCAGATGCATGACGAATAGGTCCAAGGAGGTGATACTTCCCCTCTATCAGGCGCTGGTCAGACCGCAGTTGGAGTACTGCGTGCAATTCTGGGCGCCACACTTCAAGAAGGATGCGGATAACCTGGAGAGGGTCCAGAGAAGGGCAACTCATATGGTCAAGGGCCTGCAGACCAAGCCCTATGAGGAGAGACTAGAGAAACTGGACCTTTTCAGCCTCTGCAAGAGAAGGTTGAGAGGCGACCTTGTGGCTGCCTTTAAGTTCATCACGGGGGCACAGAAGGGAATTGGTGAGGATTTATTCACCAAGGCGCCCCCGGGGGTTACAAGAAACAATGGCCACAAGCTAGCAGAGAGCAGATTTAGATTGGACATTAGGAAGAACTTCTTCACAGTTCGAGTGGCCAAGGTCTGGAACGGGCTCCCATGGGAGGTGGTGCTCTCCCCTACCCTGGGGGTCTTCAAGAGGAGGTTAGATGAGCATCTAGCTGGGGTCATCTAGACCCAGCACTCTTTCCTGCTTATGCAGGGGGTCGGACTCGATGATCTATTGAGGTCCCTTCCAACCCTAACATCTATGAATCTATGAATCTATGAATGAGAGTGCAGTCTTCCAGGGGGCTGCCTTCTAAATGGGAAGCAATTGTAGACATCTCCACGCAGTCCTTCAAGCAGGCTGGCAAGCACTGCTCAGTGGCAGGGCCAGTTAGCCTACCCCAAGGTTATTAGTCTATCTGTGGTTCCATGTGAACATGGCTACGATGCTTTTGGTTTAGGAATCAGCCTATTCAGGAGTGGGGTATGCTTCTGGGCAGTGCTGCAAGGCTTGGTAAGTTTACCATGTAATGTCTACCTGGGACCTACCTCCCACGGCAGATCAGTGAGGTTTATGCACCTAATTCCCCTACTCTCTTCTGAAAATCCCAATCTTAAACAATAATCAGAATTAGTCAGATGGAATGGATAGGTTAACCACATTCACTGTTGTTTACAAACCTGGATCAGTGGCTATTAAAGCCAAATGTTATTTCTGACGGCTTACTTAAAATATCCAGCAAGGTCAAGATGGCAAATCCAAGTATGAAAACAATTGGATGGAAGATAAAAGCATTCTATTTTTCAGTTTCTTAGAATCAAGAAAGTAGTCAGAACTGAGAAAAGGAGAAAATTTAATATATTGGTAATGATGAAGAATAGAGAACCAAGAGACAGTGAGATAACTGGAGCATTTTAATGCAAATTTCCTAAATATTTTCACAAGATAAAAATCCTTAGGAGGGGGTTATCTGAATCAGCAGCATACCTGGGAGTCTTGGCTCCCTCTTCAACGTTGGTTGAAGCAAAGAGGAAGGTCATTTAAGGATATTCAGAACAACAAACCTCTGTGGGCTGTAAGAAATTTCATTGCACAACTAGTGCTGAAAAGAAAAATATAGTGACAAGCATTATGACCAAGCTTGACGGAACTAATATGGTCTTGAAAACAGGTGTTGAAAAAACTAGAATGCAGCTTGATTGATCTGTGAAAGGGATTATATGATAATGCTGCATGCAGTACTGGGGTCTGAACTTCTAGATATGTGTTTCTAAGGGTTAGGTTACAGAAATTTGGAAACCATACATTTTTACAACTGGTATAAAAGGAAGGGCAATTCTGATTACAAAAAATGTGTACATGTATTTTTAAATTGCAGCTTTTATTCAAACAGGGAGGGAATGACAGATTTTTCTTATTCTCTTGTGATGTTCATGTTCCTAATGAAGATATCTTGATAATAGTCTTCCCTCTTGTTTCAACTCCTTTATGCTGGAGAGGAATTTGCCCAACACTGGCAATATAGAAGACAGCTGTAAGGCTGCTTTCCAATAGCCCCTTATGTTAAATCTACACTGTAGAGTTTCACCAGCCATAGATGTGTTGGTCAGGAGTTTGTGGAGGAAAAAATCAGACTCCCTAGCTGACACATCGTAAAGCCCTTAGTGTAGACATAGCTATGCCAGTGGAAGAATGCTCTTGTTGACATTGCTTATGTTGTTTGGAAAGATGGTACAGTTATGTTTGCTGAAAAATGTTGGACTCTATTGTGACATGTGCAGGTTCTGCTGTCATGCTGGCACAATCATGCCAGTATGGCTTTAGCAGCAGGGGCTCTGGAGTGTAGACAAGAGTTACGGGAAAAGGAAAGTACCAGGGCTAAGGCTGGCAACGTGCATATACCACTGCAAAGATTATGAGCAGTGATGCTTCCCATGGGACGGTTTGAGGTTGCTGTAATTTAGATACACTTTCAGGTCAATATATATTAGGCTGGGGGGCTAATCCAATGCAAGAATCAGGGAAATAAGGTATCTGTGCCAGCCAAAAATCTCATTCTGTCAGCATATGCTGTGTCAACAGTAGGAGGCACTGCCAATATAGCTATGCTGGCATCGCTCATTGGCAGAGCCTCAGTAGAGTAGACTAGGCCTAAGTAGGAAAATGTGACTGTATCATCCCTAAAGCACTTCAAGTTTATTTTTTCAATTTGTTGCATCAGAAGATAGGTTATATTGGCTGAATAGTTCACAGTGAACTGTCACAGAATAGATAACATGCGCTGGGTGGTAATAACTCACGCACCATTCCTCCTCAGTTTCCGAAAGTGATGCAGACATTGCATAGCAAAATTGATCATTGTTTGTAGATATTAGCCAGAAAGTTTGTTGAAGGTAAACTGGATACAAGGTAATACAAAAAACCAAAGAGCACTGGGAGCATGAAGCAGTTAATTGTGTGATATATTTAGATAGGCTACGCTTGCAAAGTAATGAACGCCTGACAAAAATAGCTATCCAACTACAAGAATGGCCAACCAGTTACAAATGCTTGAGCAATGTAGAACATTTTTGTAGCTGGCTTCTATCAAGCTTCAATTTGAATATGTGGCATGTCACATACTGAGTGGTAGGTCTTTTCTCCAGCATCCCAAAGTGTACT
This sequence comes from Alligator mississippiensis, assembly GCF_030867095.1. Classification (NCBI taxonomy): domain Eukaryota; kingdom Metazoa; phylum Chordata; order Crocodylia; family Alligatoridae; genus Alligator; species Alligator mississippiensis. Next base: position 79,959,842 of record NC_081828.1, on the reverse strand, counting down.
GCTCCCTATCGCAACCTCACCTACCTGGAACAGCAACCTGGGCTGTGACCTTAGCTACCAAACACACCCCTCTCAGGTGGTGGGTGGTTACCTTCTCCACCCACTCCCTTCACTGACCCTGGGCAAAGAGGGAGAAAGCCCTCTCCAGGCAGGGAGCAAGGCACTGAGAATCCTTCTCCTCATGCTGGGGAAAGGGTGGTAGGGGACTAATAAGCAAAGTGCAGAGAAAAGGAGAAAAAAACCCTCAGCCTATTCTCCACACTGGGAAGGCAACTCTCTGTGTGCCTGGCTCCATGCTTGGGAAATAATTTCCTCCATTCACACACACACACACATGCATGCACACAACCTGCATTTTGATCAGTGGCAGGGGGGAATTTCCTTAGTTTAGCGCATCTCCTGCTTGGTGTGGGGGAGGGATTTTCCCACCACACTGCGCTTTACCTAGTGCAAGGAAAGGGAATCCATGGTGTGCCTTCCCAGGTGAGATATTTGCCCAACATGTCTTGCTCTCTTCTGGAGGAAGGGACCCCTTACACTCTTTGTCTAGTGGCAAGAGCCCTCCTTGGCTCAGGAGGGGGCTCCCCGCACCCTTCCCACCACCAGTGGAGGGGAATCACCAGCCTACCTGGCTCTCTGTAGGACAGGGTTTGCAACCCCGACCCCCTCCAACCACCTCCTTTGCCCAGCTCTGGGTCCTTGGGGGTATAGGGTAGGGGATGTTTCCTACTGAAGTGTTATCACTCCTATAGCTGTACTGCTGACCAGCATTGAGCTTGTAGAGCTCCTCCAGCTGTCCAGACATGGCAGTGCAAGCTGGCATGCCACTTTTTTTGCCCCACTCTGGACGGCCTGCTCTTTGCATGTGTAGACATGCACATGGCACAGTGTTTTCATGGTGCAAAACACCCCCCCGCCCCCACCCATGGCATGATTCATGTAACACCTAGCAGGGGTCATAGAGTCAACTCTCTCAGCTTGGACTCATTCTGGCTCCATGACTTTTCCATGGGTCTTTCTACCCACTGCCCAGGTTTCAACACAAGGGACAGAATGCCCTGAAACTTGCTTAGCCCATACCTGGTTATTAGAACCTTTTTTTGAACTGTGGGAGATATCAGTTCAAACCCCCTCCAACTGTGAATGGCATGGAGCCTACATCTCCCGTTTTTTCAGCAAGTGTCCTATGTACTAAGCTACTTGACAAAAGCTGGGTGGATCCTCTTTCTCAGTCATCATGAGATCCCAAGATGAAAGAAGTGTGTAATGTGAAGATACTCACCACCCCATGCTTAGCCTTTTCTGTTGGTTGCTTGTAGGTAACTCTATACTAGTGTTTACAGAAAATACCTTTTCATGTACACAGCACATGGCCTCAGTCTGTTGAGAGAACAGGAGAACTGTGCACCTCCCTGTGCAGAACAGATTGCTTTGCTTTGGTCAGATCTATTTTGTTTTTCATTTTGTTTTGGTATTTTTTGGTCAAGAAGCAACTAAGTCAGAGGTAGGCACCCCCCGGTACAAGTGCCACAGCATGACACGCAAAGGCATTTTGCTTGGCACTTGTGCTTTGGGGCATATGGGATGGGGCAGGGTAGGGGACACAGCACTGCCACAACAAGGACTGGGCCCCTTGTGGCTCCCACACTGTCTGTCCCTGCCATTACAACTTCTTACAAGTTGAGGTTGGAGGTGTTTTTGGCACTCTGCCCCAAAACATTGCCGACTCCTGCACTATGTCTTAATAGGCAGAATAGAGTCTGGGCCTTAGTGTTCCCCCCTGCTAGTGGAAAGCATGTTTCTACCATGTGATTTCCCCAGGTAGTCTTACTGTGCATGGAAAGACACCAGTTACATCCTGAATCCTACTCCTGAAACTTGGTGGGTTGTGCAAGAGGAATAAATGTGCAAACATAATGTACTGCACTGGAGCATTGGCCAAGCTATCGTTATCATGACTGTTTGTTAGGGAATTGGCTGGAAAATACAAAACAGCAAGTATTTTGATCATTCTGCTGACTGCATATTACATCTTTGTGCACATTGCTTGGTGTTGAAGAAGGAGAACATTGGGAACCTGAAAGCCATGGGGAGGCCAGCACTACAGAACAGGTAAGAAACAAGAAGGTAAGAAACAATGGGCCCCATGGGACTTGGAGCGGGGGGGCAGCAAAGGCACCAGTTGCAGGGCTCAAGTGCCTATATACTAATGCTAGGAACATGGGGAACAAGCAGGATGAACTAGCGCTCCTGCTTGCACTAAACACCTATGACTTAGTGGGGCTAACAGAGACCTGGTGGGATTCATCCCATGACTGGGCGGTACATATTGAGGGCTATAGATTGTATAGAAAGGACAGGTCGGGGAAGAAAGGGGGGGGGTTGCACTTTATGTCAGTGAGCAATACACATCAACCCTCATCAAGACAGAATCCGAGGTTGAGGAAGTAGAAGGATTGTGGGTTAGGCTACATGGGGGGCAAGGAGAAAGGGATTTGGTGGTAGGGGTCTGTTACAGACCCCCACACCAAGGGGAAGAAATAGATGCGGGGCTCCTGAGGCAACTCTCGGAGACCATAAAAGCTAAAGAGGCGGTAGTCATGGGGGACCTAAACTACCCGGACATCTGCTGGGAGACGCAGACAGCAAGGTCCCATCGCTCACGCAGGTTTCTAACTTGTGTACAGGACCTCCACCTGACACAGGAGGTGCATGGTCCCACTAGGGGGAATGCCATACTGGATCTGGTATTGGCAACGGGAGATGACATGATAGGGGACCTCCAGATCGGTAGCTATCTGGGAGACAGTGATCACCTTATAATAGAATTCAACGTACGACGGCGAGTGGGTAAGGTAACTAGTAGGGTGAAAGTGCTAGACTTTAGGAAAGCTGATCTCAATGCATTCAGGCGATTAGTCAAGGAAGCACTGCAGAGTAGGAGTTTTGATGGGATGGGTGCCCAAGAAGGGTGGCTGTGCCTAAAGGAAACGATCCTTCGGGCACAAAGCAAGACGATCCCTGAGCGAGGCAAAAGAGGGAAAGGGGCCAGGAGGCTTCCATGGCTGACCAGAGAAATCCAGGGCAGCCTAAGGGCCAAAAGGGGAGCACATAAAAAGTGGAAACAGGGTGAGATCACTAAAGATGAATATACCTCCTCTGCTCGTGCTTGTAGGGAGGCAGTTAGGCGGGCCAAAGCTACCATGGAGCTGAGGATGGCAACCCAAGTAAAGGACAACAAGAAATTGTTTTTTAGATATATTGGGAGTAAAAGGAAGGCCCAGGGAGGAATAGGACTGCTGCTAAATGGGCAGAAACAATTGGTGACAGACAGGGGGGTCAAGGCTGAACTCCTCAACGAGTTCTTTGCCTCAGTGTTCCTAAGTGAGGGGCACGACAAGTCTCTCACTGGGGTTGTAGAGAGGCAGCAGCAAGGCGCCAGACTTCCATACGTAGATCCTGAGGTGGTGCAGAGTCACTTGGAAGAACTGGATGCCTTTAAGTCGGCAGGCCCGGATGGGCTCCATCCGAGGGTGCTGAAGGCACTGGCCGACATCACTCCAGAGCCACTGGCGGGAATATTCTAATGCTCGTGGCGCACAGGCCAAGTCCCGGAGGACTGGAAAAGGGCTAACGTGGTCCCCATTTTCAAAAAGGGGAGGAAGGAGGACCCGGGCAACTCTAGGCCAGTCAGTCTCACCTCCATCCTTGGTAAAGTCTTTGAAAAAATTATCAAGGCTCACATTTGTGAGAGCCCAGCAGGGCAAATTATGCTGAGGGGAAACCAGCACGGGTTTGTGGTGGGCAGATCGTGCCTGACCAATCTAGTCTCTTTCCATGACCAGGTTACGAAACGCCTGGACACAGGAGGAGGGGTGGATGTCGTATACTTAGACTTCAGGAAGGCCTTCGATACGGTATCCCACCCCATACTGGTGAACAAGTTAAGAGGCTGTGATGTGGATGACTGCACAGTCCGGTGGGTGGCGAATTGGCTAGAGGGTCGCACCCAAAGAGTCGTGGTAGATGGGTCAGTCTCGACCTGGAAGGGTGTGGGCAGTGGGGTCCCGCAGGGTTCGGTCCTTGGACCGATACTCTTTAATGTCTTCATCAGCGACTTGGACGTGGGAGTGAAATGTACTCTGTCCAAGTTTGCAGATGACACAAAGCTATGGGGAGAAGTGGACACGCCGGAGGGCAGGGAACAGCTGCAGGCAGACCTGGATAGGTTGCACAAGTGGGCAGAAAACAACAGGATGCAGTTCAACAAGGAGAAATGCAAAGTGCTGCACCTAGGGAGGAAAAATGTCCAGCACACCTACAGCCTAGGGAATGACCTGCTGGGTGGCACAGAGGTGGAAAGGGATCTTGGAGTCCTAGTGGACTCCAAGATGAACATGAGCCGGCAGTGTGACGAAGCCATCAGAAAAGCCAATGGCACTTTATCGTGCATCAGCAGATGCATGACGAATAGGTCCAGGGAGGTGATACTTCCCCTCTATAGGGCGTTGGTCAGACCGCAGTTGGAGTACTGCGTGCAATTCTGGGCGCCACACTTCAAGAAGGATGCGGATAACCTGGAAAGGGTACAGTGAAGGGCAACTTGTATGGTCAAGGGCCTGCAGACCAAGCCCTACGAGGAGAGACTAGAGAAACTGGACCTTTTCAGCCTCCGCAAGAGAAGGTTGAGAGGCGACCTTGTAGCTGCCTATAAGTTCATCACGGGGGCACAGAAGGGAATTGGTGAGGATTTATTCACCAAGGTGCCCCCGGGGGTTACAAGAAACAATGGCCACAAGCTAGTAGAGAGCAGATTTAGACTGGACATAAGGAAGAACTTCTTCACAGTTCGAGTGGCCAAGGTCTGGAACGGGCTCCCAAGGGAGGTGGTGCTCTCCCCTACCCTGGGGGTCTTCAAGAGGAGGTTAGACGAGTATCTAGCTGGGGTCATCTAGACCCAGCACTCTTTCCTGCTTATGCAGGGGGTCGGACTTGATGATCTATTGAGGTCCCTTCCGACCCTAACATCTATGAATCTATGAAAATAAACATGACTGATAGTACCAATTTCTCTGCACAGTGATTTTGAACATTTTGTGCAACACCCTCCTAAAACCTTACTCTCTAGTAAGCAGACAAACATTTTCCAGCACTTTTTTTAAATAGCAGCAAAGGTAAGAGGTAGATTTTTGGTGGTTAGAACAGCTATAAGCAGGAACTTACTGATATGGGAAGACAGCAATCAGGGCTGGCCCACAATTTTTGGGGGCCCCCTGCAAGATATAGTTTTGGGGCCTCCTGATGTGAAGAAGTCAGCATTGGTGGGAGGGAGAGTGGTGAGCGGCTATAGAAGTTGGTGTTAGCAATGCGGAGTGGTGACAACTGCCCACTCCCCCTTGCTACGACACTGACTTGGATTGTTCACGGCCGCAGGTGGCTCCTTGGCTGCAGGGTCTCAGGATAGGGTAGGCCGGTCCTAACAGCAATAAGGCTAGGCCCCAGACCCTTGCAAGGGCAGTTGCAAAACATTTCTTTATAGTTAATATTTCTTTATCTATAACGTTTCTGTAAATAACATAAAGTGCTGTTTCTACACCACAAGCCTTATGAAGATACTATAGACTGTATGCAGCAGCTCACTTGCCTGGAGTCAGCTCAAGTGCTGCTTCAGACACAAATTATAGCGCTCAACCAGTAACTACTGTAGTTGTTACTCCACGCCTTCTGCTTGCTGGGGTCAGGAAGAAGCAGTAGCTATCTTGGCAGCCATTAAACCAGTGTCTGCTTGCTTCTGGTCTTCCCTGCTTCTTTCCAGTGAAGAAAAACCATGTTCCCCACTTCAGACAAGCCGTCCAATTTTGGACGGCTTATTTTGGAGGAAAGGACATGTGTGTGATATGCAAGTAAATGCGGTCTGCAGAGAAATACACCCTAAATGATATTAGAAACTGCCATTTGGTGGGCCAGTTCGTTGATTATGATGATTTTCTTGGGACCCTGCCACACATTACATATATTACACAATTTACTGGTTAATCACACAATAAATTTAGACTGGTCACACGTGCCATAAAAATGTCCATCCAGCTATAAAAAGAGCCAACCAGCTACAAAATTAATGCTTGGAAATGTGTAACGACTTCATAGCAGGTTTCTATCTACCTTTAATTTTAATGTGTGGCAGGGCACTTGGAGAGCTAGCACCCATCTCAAAAAAATCTTGCCGAAGACCTTCCCTTTTTAGCATGGTCATGTGCCATATCATTTCTCTAATCCAGCAGCCAGCAACTTTTGACAAGCCACAGGCTAGAATAATCTGACTTTGGTTTGATGTGGGCCAGGTGGCTTTGATGGCATGGCAGTGATGAGAGGAGACATTGCCTGTGTCCATGGTAGCTGAAAGCAGTTTCTACACCACTGCTGCTTCCACCAGCCCCCTGCTTCCTGACTGGAACTTGGGTGCAGCTTCCAGCCAGCTAGGGTAGCTGCACTGGGGATAGCTAGCAAGGAGATGTGCTAGGACCAGGCAGCTGCCAGCTCCCCATTGACTAGAAGCTGCACCCATGCTGCAGCCAGGAAGTAGGGGCCTGAGGGAAGCAGTGGTGGTACAGGTGTAGCTTTCAGCTGCCTAGCCCCAGCCTGGACACAGGTACAATCAAAATCCTTCACATCAACAGGTCAGATCCAGGCTATATGGGCTGGATTAATTGGCTACTACTAACTGGAGTAGGAACTTGAACCTGGGGTGTCCCACATCTTAAATGAGTACCTTAATCACCAAACCTTAGAGTCAGTCCACCTGGACTTCTTATTAATACATTAAAATTGTGTATTCTTAAAAAAATAGCATGCAATAAAAAGTGGAAAAGCATCAACAGGAGGTCCTGAGAAGTACCTGATGGCCTGATCTAAGTACAGACTGTCAAAAAGCCTGCCTCATCTTCCTGCTGCCCGTGGGGTCTCTGGGATTTGCAGTCCATAATCCTAGCAGCAGGGTTGCTTATCACTTCCTCTTCCCACTTCCAGGTCCCTCTGGGATTTGTAGTCAACAGTTGCAGCCAGCAATAAGTTTTTAGGCCCCCAGGGCAGGACAGCTCCACACTCGGGGGAAGGAAAATTTTAACCCCCCTCCCTGGCCCCAGAACCCAGCTAGGGTTTGCCTGCAGGGGTCAGTCCCTGCCTCCCTCCTTCCCCCCCTCCCCACTACCCAACCCTTCTCTGCTGGAGCAGATTGCACAGCCCAGCCAAACCCAGGGCTGCAAAGCATGCTGGGATATTGGGAGACCGTGTTTTAACTTGAACGAGGAAGGGGTCTGGGACAGAAGTCCCATAAACCAGTTTGACCCAAATCAGTTAAATCTAATACTACATTCAACCAGGTTTATCTTAAACCAGTTTCAGCCATTTTGAAACTTGTTTATGTGCACTGAACTTATGTCCCGTTACAAGTTTAAAACAGTTTCTGATCACTTAATCCGGTTTATGTGTAACTTCTGTCCCTAACCCTGGTGTTCACTGAGATGTGGAATGTGTGGAGGCAGGTCTCTGTTCCAAATCTGGCAGAGAAGGCCAAGTACACATGAATTGCTCACAACCTGGGTGAGTGTTGCAATCACTGGGCCCCTGGTATTGGTGCTTTAAGACTGCTGCTTTGACAATGCTTACCAGAATCAGCCACACTGAGGAGATATGCAGGAAATAATGCATTTTCAATTCCACTTGGCCTTAAGGATGCTCTAGGACAGTGTTGAACTGCTTAGCAACATTAGAACTTAAGCAGTTTTGAATGTGCCCACCAATGGAAATGAAGGCAACAGTAGCATAACTAGGGCAGGGTGACAGGGCAACTGCCTTGGGGGCCAGTGGGAATGGGCTGGGGGTGAAAAAAACAGGCTTTTACCACAGCCACATGATTGAGATTTCAATGGCAGCAGCAACTAGAAGTCCATAGAATCATAGAAAGTTAGGGTTGGAAGGGACCTCAGGAGGTCATCTAGTGCACCCTGCTCAAAGCAGGACCATCCCTTCCTAGATCATCCCTGTCAAGTTTTGTCTAGCCAGGTTTTGAAAACCTCCAAGGATGAAGCTTCCACCACCTCTCTGGGTAATCTATTCCAGTGTTTTACTTCCCTCCTAGTGAGAAAATTCTTCCTAATATCTAACCTAAACTCCTTTGCTGCAACTTGAGACCGTTGCTCCTTGTTCTGTCATTTGCCACCACTGAGAACAGACTAGCTCCATCCTCTTTCGAAGTCACCTTCAGGTGGTTGAAGGCTGCTATTAAGTACCCTCTCAGTCTCCTCTTCTCTAGACTAAATAAGCCCAGGTCCCTCACTCTTTCCTCATAAGTCATGTGCCCTAGCCCTCTCACCATTTTTGTCATCCTCTGCTGGACTGTCTCAAATTTGTTCACATCCTTTCTGTAGTTGGGGGCCCAAATGTGAACACAATACTCCAGATGTGGCCTCACCTGTGCTGAATAGAGGGGAATAACCACTTCCCTTGACCTACTAGCAACACACCTACAAATGCAGCCCAGTATGCCATTAGCCCCCTTGGCAACAAGGCCATACTGCTGGCTCATATTCAGCGTATTGTCCACTGTAACCCCCAGGTCCTTTTCTGCAGAGCTGCTGCCCAGCAGTCAGCACTGCACCTATACTGGTGCATGGGATATTCCATCCTAAGTGCAGGACTTTTCACTTGTCCTTGTTGAACCTTACGAGATTCCTTTTGGCCCAATCATCAGATTTGTCTAGGTCAGTCTGAATCCTAGCCCTTCCCTCTGAAGTATCTACTACTCCCCTCAGCTTGGTGTCATTGGTAAACTTGCTAACAGTGCACTCTATGCCATCTTTCAGGTCATTGATGAAGACATTGAACAAAACTAGCCCCAGGACCGACCCCTGAGGCTAATCACTTTACTAATCACTCCACTTGATACCAGCTGCCAACTTGACATTGCGCTATTGATTACCACTCTCTGATCCCAATGCTCCAGCCAGTTTTTTATCCACTTTACAGTCCATTCATCCAGCCCATACTTCCTTAGCTTGCCTGAAAGAATGTTGCGGGAGACTGTATCAAAAGCCTTGCTAAAATCAAGGGACACCACATCCACTGGTCTTCCCACACTCACAGAGACAGTCATCTCACCATAGAAAGCAATCAGATTGGTCAGGCATGACTTGCCCTTGGTGAATCCATGCTGATTGTTCCTAATCACCTTCTTCTCCAAGTGCTTAGAAATGGATTCTTTGAGGATCTGCCTCATGATTTTTCCAGGGACTGAGGTGTGAGGCTGACTGGTCTGTAGTTCCCTAGATACTCCTTATTCCCTTTCTTAAATATGGGCACTATGTTTGCCCTTTTCCCATCATCTAAGACATCTCCTGATCACCATGAGTTTTCAAAGATGCTGGCCAACAGCTCTGCAATCACATCAGCCAACTCCCTCAGCACCCTGGGGTGCATACCATCCGGCCCCATGGACTTGTACACATCCAGCTTTTCCAGATAGTCCCTAGCCTGTTTTTTCATCACTGTGGGCTGCTCACCTCCTCCCCAAACTGCTCACCGGTGTAGTAATCTGGGAGCTGAGCTTGCCTGTGAAAACTGAGGCAAAAAAGCATTGAGTATTTCAGCCTTTTCTGCATCCTCTGTCACAAGGTTGCTTCCCCCATTCAGTAAGGGAACCACACTTTCCCTGATCCTCCTCTTGCTACCCTTCTTGTTACCCTTTACTTCCCTTGCTAGCTGCAACTCCAATTGTGCTTTGGCCTTCCTGACTTCATCCCTGCATGCCTAAGCAATGCTCTTATATTCTTCCTTAGTTATTTGCCAAAGCATATAAGCTTTCTTTTTGTGATTTAGTTGACTAAAGAGTTCCCTGCTAAACCAAACTGGTCTTCTGCTATACTTGCTAGTCACCCTGCACATTGGGATGGTTTTTTTCCTGCAATCTTAGTAAGGCTTCTTTAAAGTACGGCCAGCTCAACTGGACTCCTCTCCCCTTCACTTTGGCTTCCCAGGGGATCCTGCCCATGAGTTGCCTCAGTGAGTTGAAGTCTGCTTTTCTGAAGTCCAAGGTCCTTACTTTGCCGCTCTCCATCCTTCCTTTCCTCAGGATCCTGAACTCAGTCATTTTGTGGCCACTGCTGCCCAAATTGCCATCCACTACTACGTTCCCCACCAATTATTTCCTGTTTGAGCAGCAGGTCATGATGAGCATGGCCTCTAGTTGGCTGCTTCAGCACTTGTACCAGGAAGTTGTCCCCAATACTCTCCAAAAAATTCCTGGATCACCTGTGCACTGCTGTATTGCCCTCCCAGCAGATGTCAGGGTGCTTCAAGTCCTCTATGAGAACCAGGGCCTGTGATCTGGAAACTTTCATAGATTTCATAGATTTCATAGACATTAGGGCTGGAAGGGACCTCGGAAGATCATCGAGTCCAGCCCCTGCCCAAAGGGCAGGAAGTCAGCTGGGGTCATAGGATCCCAGCAAGATAAGCATCCAGTTTGCTCTTGAAGGTGTTCAATGTAGGCACTTGAACCACCTCCGGTGGCAGGCTGTTCCAGACCTTGGGGGCTCGGACAGTAAAGAAATTCTTCCTTATGTCCAGCCTGAAACGGTCTTGTAGTAGTTTATGACCATTCGACCTCGTCATCCCTTGGGGCGCTCTGGTGAACAAACGTTCCCCCAGATACTGGTGGTCACCCCTGATAAACTTATAGGTGGTCATCAGATCACCCCTGAGCCTGCGCTTTTCCAGGCTAAAGAGCCCCAGGGCTCTCAGCCTGTCATCGTAGGGTCTGCTTCCCTGACCTCTGATCATGCACGTGGCTCTTCTCTGGACTCTCAAGCTTCTCCACATCCTTTTTGAATTGTGGAGCCCAAAACTGGACGCAGTACTCCAGCTGCGGCCTCACTAAGGCCGAGTACAAGGGGAGAATGACGTCCCGGGATTTGCTTGAGAAGCATCTATGGATGCAAGCCAGCGTTTTGGTCGCTTTACTAACCGCAGCATCGCACTGCAGGCTCATGTTCATCTTGTGGTCAATGATGACCCCCAAGTCTCTTTCTTCCATAGTGCTAGCCAACATAGCAGTGCCAAGCCTGTAAGGATGCTGCGGGTTTTTCTTCCCAAGGTCGAGAACCTTGCATTTATCGGCGTTGAACACCATCAGATTCTCGTCCGCCCACTTGCTGAGCCTGTCCATTAGCTGTTTGAAGAAAGCCTCATCTACCACTTCCTCCTGGTCTGGTGGTCTATAGCCATGGGCGACTGGTTCCTCTTGAGTTGTGGGGGCATGTGCCCCCCCCCAACACCAGTCAGTGACTGGGGGGGCCCCCATGGCCGATCTCGCTGACCAGGGCAGGGAATCCTCATGGCCGATCTCATTCACCAAAAAACAGCTGCGCTGCTTCCAGAAGTCTTGCAGCCACTTCCAGAAGTGGTGCAGCCACTTTTGCTGGTGGCCCCGCTCCCCAGCCAGTGCTCGCAAGGGGGGCACCAGCACTCCTGCCTGCCCCCCTGCCCGTCACCTAAATAGGGAGCGTGGCCTGACAGGGGGTGCACCAGCATTTTCAGGGGGTGCATGTGCACCCCTGTGCACCCCCTATGCATTGCCACTGTCTATAGCAGACCCCCACCACATCACCCTTTTTGCTCTCCCCTCTGACCCTAACCCAGGGAATCTCAACAGGCCTAGCTATAGTTTCATACTGGAGCTCTGAGCAATTATATGGCTCTTTTACATAAAGTGCAAGTTCTCCCCTGCCTGTCATTCCTGACCAGTTTGTACCCATCCATAACAGTGCTCCAGTCATGTGAGGCATCCCACCAAGTTTCTGCTATTTCAATCACATCATAATCCTGTGACTGTACAAGGACTTTCAAGTCTTCCTGCTTGTTTCCCAGGCTCTGTGCATTTATGTACAGGCATCTGAGGTAACTAGTTGATTGCCCTGATTTCTCAAGAAGTATGAGAGCACCTCCCCTGTTGCTCCCTCCTGCTTGCTCTTTCTCCAGGCCTCCTGCTTCCCCACTTACCTGTGGGCTTCGGTCTCCATCCCCCAGCAAACCTAGTTTAAACCCCTCCTGAATAGGTTAGTGAGCCTGTTGGTGAAGATGTTCTTCCCACTCTTCATCAGGTGGATCCCCTCTCTTCCCAGCAATCCTTCTTGGAACAACATCCCATGGTCGAAGAAGCCAAAGCCCTGCTAGCAACACCACCTGCGCAGCCAGGTATTGATCTGCAGGATGCACCTTCTCCTGCCCCAGGCCCTTTCCCTTGACCGGAAGGATCGACAAGAACACAACTTGAGCCCCAGACCCCCTTACCCTTGCACTCTGAGCCCTATAGTCACTTTTGAGATGCTCAGGGTCTCCTCTGGCAGTGTCATTGGTGCCCACATGGATGAGCAGCACAGGGTAGTAATCATCATGCACGTGGCTCTCCTCTGGACTCTCTCAAGCTTCTCCATGTCCTTCTTGAATTGTGAAGCCCAGAACTGAATGCAGTACTCCAGCTGTGGCCTCATCAAGGCCAAGTACAGCAGGAGGATGACTTCCTGTGATTTACTTGAGAAGCATCTATGGATGCAAGCCAAAGTTTTGTTTGCTTTACCAGCTGCAACATTGCATTGGTGGCTTATGTTCATCTGGTGGTCAATCATGACCCCCAAGTCACTTTCAGCAGTGGTGCTAGCAAGCTTAGCACTGCCGAGCCTATAAGCATGCTGTGGGGTTTTTTTTCCCCAAGGTGGAGTACCTTGCATTTATCGGTATTGAATGTCATCAGGTTTATATCCGCTCACTTACTAAGCTTATCCAAGTCAGCCTGGATCACTAGCCTGTCCTCAGGTGTGGACAGATGTACCCTTATGACTAAAGTCAATTTTTTCAAGTGCAGTCTATAAGAATCAAAATGTTTGTTCAATGGCGGTTTTGTTTAATTGCTGTAATAATTTGTGCTGGGAAACAAATCATTCAGACATTACTATTGTAGAGTTCCTAGAGCAGTCTATGAATGGGTGGAATCTAACTTATGTAGTGATTCTTGCATGACTTCAGTGCATTTGCTGGTATATTATGCTGAAATTCATGCTTAGAGCTAGTTTCTTGCACTTATCATTATGTGATATATATTATCATTATATGATTTATATATATATCATTGATGAGATAGATATCTCATCAATGATATATATATATATCAAGATGATACTTAGAGATTTATATAAACTATAATATAATATATAATTTAATATAATTATGTATCTATATATGTGTCTATACACATTATTATATATCTATTATTTATACATATATTATATCAAATATTAATTTATAGTTTATATAAATGTCTAAGTATCATCTTGAGATATATATATCTCATATATATATCACATATATATCTCATGAATGAATATATCTCATATATATCTATCTCATTAATTATATATATATATATATATATATATATATATATATATATATATATATATAATAACATATACATCTCATATAATGATAGGTTCAAGAAACTAGCTCTAAGCATGAATTTCAGCATATCATACCAGTAAATGCATTGAAGTCATGCAAGAATCACTACATAAGTTAAATTCCACCCATTCATAGATTTCTCTAGGAACTCTACAATAGTAACGTATGAATGATTTGTTTCCCAGCACAAATTATTACAGCAATTAAACAAAAAAGCCATTGAACAAATGTTTTGATTCATGTAGACTGCACTTGAAAAAAATGACTTAAGTCATAAGGGTACATTAGTAAGTATTCATTCATTGAATTTCATGAAAAGCATCAGATGTATTACTCACAAGAAAGGGCAATGAAATCACAAGGCAGGGCCCAATCCAGTAAACGTGTGGATTTGAGGATCTCTATGCTTCCTAGCTGCAATCCATTACTTTGATAAAAAAAAAAAAGATTACCCAGAATTAGCACATATGTCAACATCTGCTTGTTCAAGGTTTTTAAAAGCAGAGAGGCAAGGATTTTTAGTGATCTCCTTTATTTGATCAACTGTACAGTAGGGATAAAGTTAGTCAAGCTTTCGAATTCAAGGAATTCTTCCTCAGGTCTCGGAGTACCTGCATATAAAAGCTTGTCTAACTTGATCATCACTTTCTCCATTCACCGCAAACCAGGAAAATCAGCCAGTAGGGTAGAAATCCCTGCTTTTAGGAAAGCTGATTTCCACAAGCTCAGGAGATTGGTTGGCAAGGCCCTGTGGGACCATGGTCTGATGAGGACAGAAATACAAGAAGAGTGGTCTTGCCTCGAAGAAGCAATCCTAAGAGCTCAAAGAAAGTCTATTCCCTCTCGCAAGAAAGGCAGCAAAAGAGCTGGGAGACCCCTTTGGCTCAACAGAGAAGTTATGGACCTCCTGAAATTAAAGCAAGAAGCCTACAAGGGATGGAAGCCAGGAACAACTACCCAAGAGGAGTATTCAGCTGCCACCTGTGCCTGTAGGGAACAGATCAGGACAGTGAAACCACTAACCAAACATAAATTGACAACTGGAATCAAGGGCAACAAAAAAGTCATTTAGATATGTAGGAAGCTGCAACAGGAACAAGGGAAGCACAGGGCCCCTGATAAATGAAATGGGACAGCTGTTAACCGACACCCAGGGCAAAACTGAACTCCTGAATGAATACTTCGCATTGGTATTCCACCAGTCCAAGGATATTAGTCTGCTTGACAGGCTACAGGATGACCATGGTGGGGGTGACCTCCCTCCCACAGTTGACATAGATCTTGTCGGGGAGCACCTACAAAGGATAAATATCTATAGGTCAGGTGGGCTGGACGATCTACACCCACGAGTGCTAAAAGAAACGGCCAACATCATTGTGCAACTGATAACGAAGTTATTTGAAGACTTGTGGTGCTCAGGAGAGGTCCTGGAAGACTGGAAAAAAGCCAATGCGATACCTATATTTAAGAAAGGGAAAAAGGAGGACCCAGGAACCTACAGGCCAATCAGTTTGACCTCAATCCCAGGTAAAATCCTGTAGAAAATCATGAAAGAAACCATCACACACAGGCTAACTGAAGGCAGTATTCTGAAGGGTAGCCAACATGGCTTCATCATGGGCAGGTCATGCCAAACCACCCTCATTTCCTTCTATGATCAGGTTACACGCCACCTGGATAGAGGAAATGAGGTTGATGTCATATACTTGGACTTCAAAAAGGCGTTTGACTTCATCTCCCATGATGTCCTCATAGTCAGATTAGGAAAATGTGGCCTCAACTACTTCACGGTCTGGTTGCTAGGCAACTGGCTCTGTGGTAGGACCCAAAGGGCATTGATTGATGGACCTGAGTTGTCGTGGCAGAGGGTGACCAGTGGCATCCATCAGGGGTCAGTACTTGGACCAGTGCTTTTCAACATGTTCATTACCTATTTGGATTCAGGTATTACAAGCAATCTGGCAAAGTTAGCTGACGACACCAAGCTATGGAGGAGCGTTGTCATGCTTGAAGACAGGCTGGCAATACAGGCTGACCTGAACAGGCTCATGAAGTGGACAGACCTCAACCTGATGTAATTTAATACAGAGAAATGTAAAGTTCTCCATCTGGGGAGAAATAACCCACAACACACTTACAGGCTCGGCAGTGCTCTGCTTGCCACAAGTGAACCACAAGTGAACGAGACCTGGGTGTCGTGACTGACAACAAAATGAACATGAGCCACCAATGCAATGCCATAGCTGGCAGAGCTAACCAAACACTGGCATGCATCCACTGAGGTATCTTGAGCAAGGCAAAGGATGTCATCCTCCCACTTTACTCGGCCTTGGTGAGACTGCAGCTGGAGCGCCGCATCCAGTTTTGGGTACTGCACTTCAAGAAGGATGTGGAGAAGCTCAAGAGAGTCCAGAGGAGGGCCACATGCATTGTTATAGGCCTGGAGACCAAAATGTATGAGGAGAGGCTCATACATCTATTTTTTTTATCATAGTACTTGGGGTCGGAAGGGGCCTAAACAGATCATCAGGTCTGACCCCCTACCCTGGGCAGGAATGGGTGCTGGGGTCATATCACCCCAGCCAAATATCTGTCCAGCCTCCTCTTGAAGACCCCCAAGGTAGGAGAGAGCACCACCTCACTCGGGAGCCCATTCCAGAGCCTGGCAGCCCTAACTGTAAAGTAATGTCTCCTGATGTCCAGTCTGAACCTTTTCTCTAACAATTTGTAGTGGTTATTCCTAGTAACCTTGGGTGGTGCTCGGGGGAACAGAGCTTCCCCCAATTCTCGGTGGTCCCCCCGGGTGAGTTTGTAAATGGCCACCAGGTCCCCTCTCAGCCTTCTCTTGTGGAGACTGAACAGGTTCAGGCCCTCTAGCCTCTCTTCGTAGGGCCTGCCCCACTGCCCCTGGACCATGCGAGTGGCCCTCCTCTGGACCCTCTCAATGCTAGCCACATCCCTCTTGAAGTGTGGTGCCCAGAACTGGACACAGCACTCCAAGTGTGGCCTGACCAATGCACATAGATGGGGAGGATCACCTCCCTGGACCGGCTTGTGATGCATCTGTAGCACAACAAGGTGCGGTTAGCCTTACTGACTGCTTCCTCGCATTGGTGGCTCACGTTCATCCTGGAGTCAACAATGACTCCAAGATCCCTTTCTGCCACTGTGTTGACAAGAAGGGTGTTCCCCGGCCTATAGGTGTGTTGCTGGTTCCTTCTCCCTAGGTGCAGCACCTTGCACTTGTCCGCATTGAATTCCATCCTATTCTCATCCTCCCACCTCTGTAACCTGTCTAGATCTAGCTGAATTCTGTCCCTCCCCTCCAGCGTGCCCACCTCACCCCACATCTTGGTGTCATCAGCGAATTTGGACAGTGTGCATTCCACACTCACATCCAGATCACTAATAAAGATGTTGAACAGTACAGGCCCCAGGACCGAGCCCTGGGGGACTCCACTGCCCACATCTCTCCAGGTCAAAAAGCGCCCATCCACCACCACTCTCTGGGTGTGACCATCTAGCCAGTTTGCCACCCATCTGACTGTGTAGGCATCAATGCTGCAGTCACCAAGTTTTTTTAAGAGAAAGTGGTGGGAAACCATGTCAAAGGCCTTCTTAAAGTCCAGGAAGACGACATCCACACTGACACCCTTGTCCAGGGACTTTGTGACCTGATCATAAAAAGAAACCAGGTTAGTCAGGCAGGACCTGCCCTCAATGAACCCATGTTGGTTGCCCCTGAGCATTACCTCCCCTGCTGGGCCCTTGCAGATGTGCTCCTTGATAATTTTCTCAAAGGTCTTCCCAAAGACTGAGGTAAGACTGACTGGCCTATAATTGCCGGGGTCCTCCTTTCTCCCCTTCTTCTAAATGGGGACCACATTGGCCCTTTTCTAATCCTCTGGCACCTGGACAGTGCCCCATGAGTGCTCATGCCAGGGACCCCGCTATGACCCCTGTCAATTCCCTCAGCACCTTCAGATGAAGAGGATCTGGACCTGCTGATTCAAACACGTCCAGCCCCTCCAAAAGTTCCCTAACTAGGTCGTCCCTGACCCTAGGCATGGCAGTGCCTCCCTTGGGTCTGTCCACAAGTCTAGTAGGGGAGATGTTCCGGTCCCTGTTCAGGAATATGGAGGCAAAGAATTCATAGATTTCATAGATTTCATAGACATTAGGGCTGGAAGGGACCTCGGAAGATCATCAAGTCCAGCCCCCTGCCCAAAGGGCAGGAAGTCAGCCGGGTTCATAGGATCCCAGCAAGATGAGCATCCAGTTTGCTCTTGAAGGTGTTCAATGTGGGCACTTGAACCACCTCCTCTTTCGTTAAAGAGGTCAACTTTTTAATTTGCCGCAATCACCAGATTGCCAAGCCTATCCTGTAGGGGCCCCACATTACCAAGTGCCTTCTTACTTCCTATGTATTTGAAAAAGGGTTTTTTATTATCTTTAATTCTGGTCACTAGCCCTAACCCCATCTCTGCCTTGGCCTTCCTAACAGCCTCCCTGCAGTCCTGAGCAACAGAGGTGTGATCCTTTTTGGTGATAGCTCCTTGCTTCCACTGTTTGTATGCCTCCTTTTTTGCCCTCAGGCATCCCTGGATGCCTTTGCCGAGCTATGGGGGCTTCTTAGCACTCCTGCCCCACTTGGTACACATTGGGACTTACTCCCTTTGAGCTTGGAGGATTGTCTCCTTGAGGAACAACTACCTGTCTTGTACTCCCATCTCATTGAAGCTCCGAGACCCCAATGCCTCTCCTACTACCCTTCTTACCTTACGTAAGTTGTCCCTCCTGAAGTCGAGGACCTCTGACTTGCTCCCTGCTTTCACCACCTTGCGCTCGATAGTAAATTCCAGCAGGTGATGATTGTCACAACCCAAAGTTGTGATTTTTGTTTTGTGTGTGCTTTGGCACTGCTAAATTATTTTCCTGCCAAATTTGTAGCTTTCTTTGCAGTGTGCATTTCTTTTTGCATCTGAGAAATGCTCATTGCAAAGAGTTCCCGCCATTTGTATTAGAATTTGAGCCACATTATTGGCTAGTTCTAAATTATGCACACGTGGCAGCTAGTGATTGGCTTGCTAGCCATATAAAAAGCTTGAGTAGTTTCCGCCCAAGTTGAAGGACTCCACGAACACCAGGAGGAGGGATCTTCACGCTGTGTGAAGATCTCTAAGCGCTGCGGAGCCTATCGGACCCAGCGCATTTCAAGCAGGCAACAGAGGTCTGATCAGCCTCCGGCCTCTCCCCGTCGCCAATTGATTCCTAGACGTATCCCTCCCTGCGCGCAAAAGAGACGGACCCACGGAGCTTCAACAACTCCGTGGGAGAGAACCGAGCTTGTCGTAGTCCTCAAACGAGGATTTAATCGGCGCTGTGCCTGGAAAACTGTCCAGCCTACACCGCGACCATCTTCGGTGTAAGTAAACAATCTTGAATCAACCACTAAGTGTCCGTGACTAATTCTAGCTTGCCACCTGTTTTCTCTGACCCCGCATGCCCGGGCTGCTGGCCACAGCCCGCATGCACAAAAGGGCCCTGGATCGCTCCCAGCCCGCACATGGCGACAAGGATGGGATCAGGAGAGAACACGCTAGAGCTAGAATTGGTTAAGAATTGCCCTTGGCGCGATAACAAACGCCAAGTGAAAAGTTTTGAGGAGCTGGAGGCGCATATCGCTTACCACCAGGTGGGCGGAACAGGTGAGAGATTTATCAGCGGATGCCTTTCGCTAAAGGGAAAAGAGGGAGCTTCCGAAGACAGAGCCCCGAGAGAGAGAGAAGTGTATTTGCTCCCTGCGGCGTTCGGGTGTATAATGAGCGACGAGCGGGTCCTGTTCAGGCCCCTCGATACTGTGTCCCTCGCCGGAGTCAACCCGGCAGGCAAAGTGAAACCGACCCTTACCCGGGAGCGTGCCCGATGCCTACGATATGCTTGGGAGAGTGAAGAGCCGGTGCCGATCGGCCGGTTCCCTCCCCTCATGGCATCTAGATTAAAGGGTCGCGAGCTTCCATCCGAGCTTCGTGAAGATCTGGAGACGGAGGAACACGCTGCAGATGAGAGGGTGGCCCCGCGGTACGACAAGGGGGGAGAATTAAGTGCAACTTTCTGTACAATTGCTGATTTAATGAATAAGAATTTAAGTTTGAAGGCCCAGCTGCATATGGCTGTTCAGGCGGTCAAAGAAGCGGCTGAGAGAAGGGATCCTGAAACGCCAGCCCAAGATGGTGCCGAGCAAGAGGGAGACCGTGTGGAAGAACTGGAAAAGAAGGGTGGAGCTTCGGAAGAACCCGTGAGAATTAGGTCAGTGACTCCGCCCATCGACGCAGTGTCGTCTCCGGCAACCCCGCCCACCGACACATCAACGCCTCTGCCGACCATGCCTTCCTGCCGACGAAAGAGAGAGTCAAGCAGAGGACTGCATCCGCCCCTCCTGCCTGAAGCAGTAACAGCAGCAGTGACTCCCGCAGCAGCAGTTCAGCCTATAACAACATCAACTCCCGAAAGAGCAGCTTGCCCTACAACAATGACTAATCGAATTGTTACTGCCTATTATGCTCGCACCAGAACTGAATTGTAGGATCTATGCAGAGAATCAAGAATCCAGCCTGAAGAGACTCTAGCTGTATGGTTGGGACGTTTAGTCGTGGAACTTGGATCCAACCTGCTGAACCAGGAAGAAGCAAGCTTCCTAGTCAGACAAGCTTCATGGAGTAGAGGACATGCCACTGACATTGACATGATAGCGGTCAATGTTCACTGGCCTATTCCACTGCCAGCGCTTGTTGCAGGACTGATCGGTCAGAAAGCCCACGTATGGCATGACGGACGGCCAGAACATACCGGCGCAGAACAACTCATGCTAGCAATCATCGGAGTCTCGTACTGTGCCTGGAACCCCAGAGCACGTGCGCTGGGACTGACATCACTCCAGCGAATAAGACCATGGCCTCACCGTCATCTACGAGATCCTGGAACCGTTCCAGTAACCATTCACAGCCGAGATAGTTGTCTTGAGGTTTATGGGCAAAAGAACATTGTCGTCCCCCGGATTCTGCTCAACCCAATGGTGAATCAACCCGTGTGTAATCTCCTTCGTCAGTTGTCATGACTGCGTATCCTGATGGAGCCAAGATTATCTCTTGATCGGGACTATCGACACCCGACCGAACTTCAAGGCACCAGACATCGTGAATCCGATCTTCCATCATTGCCATAGAGAACACCAGAAGAGCGATACATGTTTGGATTTCTCCTACAGCGTTCTGGACTCAATAAGCGGCAACTTCGGATTTTAGGGGAGGTCAATGGCAATTGGCCTATGAGTTCGGTTTCCGTTATCTAGAAGAGCTAGACGACGGCTCCTCGATAATCTCATCTAGTTGAGTGTACAAAAGAGGGTAGTTTAGGGTGATGAATACTTGTATTATAGTAAAGTTCCATGGAAACTTTGTGAATATATTGAAGATGCGTTAACCTATTTTTTTTTGAGAGTTTTTTGTTTACAGATCCGGAATTCAAAGTGCATGGTGAAGAGAAGCCCTGAGAAGGATAACATCATCGGAAGAAGCGAGGGCCTGATGTACGACTTCACCATAACGCCCACTGAAGCCCTGATCATGCAGTTTTGTTGTGAATCTGATTATGTGTTTATGTTGATTATTGTTTATTGATTATTATGTAACTCAATCCCAGGACAGCGAATTTTATGTTTGTTTGTTTGTTTGTTCGTTTGACGACTCATGACAAAGCTCTAGATCACTTGAATGACAAGTGTACAGCATAATTTAGCTGTGCCTTCAGCAAGGGGGGATGTCACAACCCAAGGTTGTGATTTTTGTTTTGTGTGTGCTTTGGCGCTGCTAAATTATTTTCCCGCCAAATTTGTAGCTTTCTTTGCAGTGTGTATTTCTTTTTGCATCTGAGAAATGCTCGTTGCAAAGAGTTCCCGCCATTTGTATTAGAATTTGAGCCACATTATTGGCTAGTTCTAAATTATGCACACGTGGCAGCTAGTGATTGGCTTGCTAGCCATATAAAAAGCTTGAGTGGTTTCCGCCCAAGTTGGAGGACTCCACGAACACCAGGAGGAGGGATCTTCACGCTGTGTGAAGATCTCTAAGCGCTGCGGAGCCTATCGGACCCAGCGCATTTCAAGCAGGCAACAGAGGTCTGATCAGCCTCCGGCCTCTCCCCGTCGCCGATTGATTCCTAGACGTATCCCTCCCTGCGTGCAAAAGAGATGGACCCACAGAGCTTCAACAACTCCGTGGGAGAGAACCGAGCTTGTCGTAGTCCTCAAACGAGGATTTAATCGGAGCTGTGCCTGGAAAACTGTCCAGCCTACACCGCGACCATCTTCGGTGTAAGTAAACAATCTTGAATCAACCACTGAGCGTCCGTGACTAATTCTAGCTCGCCACCTGTTTTCTCCGACCCCGCGTGCCCGGGCTGCTGGCCACAGCCCGCATGCACAAAAGGGCCCTGGATCGCTCCCGGCCCGCACAATGATCACTGTCGCCCAGGTGGTCGAGTACCCGCAGACCCCTCACCAGGTCGTTGCCTGTGGCAAGGACCAAGTTCAGCAAGGCATTTCCTCCGGTGGGACTATGCACCTCCTGGGTTAGGTGGAGGTCCTGTATCCTGACTAGGAACCTACGTGAGTGGTCGGACCTGGCTGACTGCTCCTCCCAGCAGATGTCTGGGTAGTTTAGGTCACCCATGACAACCACATCCCTTGACTTTACAGCCTCCATGAGCTGACCTGAGAATTCCAGGTCCAGTTCATCCTCCTGGTGAGGTAAAAACCCGCCGGGTTTCCAGGAGACCCACTAGGTCTGGGTTTTTGCTAGGTAGCAGAAGGGTGAGTTCCTCCTGCTTATTCCCCACGCTTCGAGCATTTGTGTAGAGACATTTGAGGCCTCCTGTAGGTGCCCATGCTGCCCCCTTTTTCCTAAGCCTGCCCTGGCCCCTGTCACTTATTTGGGTACTACCTGTGCACATCACCTGGCTTGACAGCAAAGTGTCCTCATGTTTCTCTGCATCCCCGTCCCCTGGCAAACCTAGTTTAAAGCTCGCCGACTTGGGATTGATCAGCCTGGAGAATAGAAGACTCAGGGGGGACTTGGTAGAAGCCTATAACTGTATCAGGGGCATACATCAGGGTTTGGGGAGCAGTTATTCACCAAGGCCCTGCGGGGGAGGACAAGAAATAATGGGCACAAGCTGATTGAAGATCACTTCAGGCTAAACATAAGGAAAAGCTTCTTTACAAGCTGAGTGCTGAGGGTTTGGAACAGTCTCCCCCCAGAAGTGGTACAGTCATCTACCCTGGCGATCTTCAAAAAACGTCTTGACGCCTGTCTTGCTGGGATCATTTGAACCCAACAGTCCTTCCTGCCCATATGCAGTGGGGCTGGACCCGATGATCCGTAAGGTCCCTTCCAGCCCCTAACAACTATAAAACTTTATCCCAACCTTGCAGTTGATCCAATAAAAGAGATCACCCTAAAAATCCTTCTCTCTTACATAGTTCCTGGACTATCATGACCACAACATCACTCTAAATAACACTAGCTTTAAAATGCAGATGAATCACTAAACATGTAAGTCATTCACCACATTATAAAGTTATAGTAAGTCCCATTCATTTAAGTTAGTAATTGTCACTTGAGAGGGCTTTCATTCTGACTGTTTCAACAAGGGCTTTGCCAGCAGCACATGTCTTTCTTGCTTTTGGTATGTGTACATTTGATATTCATGACAAATTGTCCTTGTTTTATTACTTAGGCTTTCCACTACATCTCATTTTTTAATATATGCATGTTGGTCTTTGTTCTGACCGACATTTGTCTGAAACTGCTGCTCCAGAGTTGCCAAATGCCAAGCTGTCACTCAAGGGAGTCACATGGGTTTTTTTTCCTGGCAATAGGCTCAGCCTATCTTTCTTTGAGGCTAGAGTAAAGAGACACTTTTCAACTATGTAGATGCAATCCTCAAGAATGTTTCTGTGGGTCTTTGCTCCTTATGATGGCAATTTAGCAGTCTATAAATAGTCACAGCTGGGTGCATTCTTTAAACATATACAGTACTACAACCAAGTTTGTGTTGCAGGGGTGGCCATGCAATCTGTACCCTGCTCCAGCTCTGGGGTGCCTTCCTTGCCTTTGGGAGGGAGGCTGTCTACTGGGTTCTAGAGCAAGCCTCAGTTCCTCTAACAGTCACCAGGTCCTTTGTGGACTCTGCTGGTCTCAATCCTGCCCTTGCTGAGTGGCACCCTCACCTCATCCATGCCCATGGACATTTGTAAACCTTAAGGACTAATTATGTGGCTTCAACCACCCCTTACACCATGCCCATGCATCACAGGTGTCACTGTACTAATCACTCAGATGGGACACTTGTCCCCCAAAGGCACCAGGCCACCTAAGGCCTTTACTCCTTTGTTGGGGCTTCACCTTTCCCAGTTTCTTCCCCTTTACTCTAGTTGGTCCTATAGCCGAGACCTATTGCTCTGCACCTGGCTTCTGGGATCCATCCCTAGTCTTGCCCTACTGGGCTCTGGCTTAGCCCCTCATGGGCTTCAGACCCTGGCCCTGTCTCAGTGCTTCTCAGGCACCAAATCTACTTCAGTTCCTGCTGGACCCTGGGCCTCTGTCTCTACGCTTCCTGGGCACTGTCTCCACCCTGTTCCTGGCACTAATCCCTCTGGTCCTCAATCTGGGCCTTCACCCTGATTCCTGGCAGGAATCAAGGCAATCACATGCCCTTTGGGTGTTAATGGGATCTCCAAAGCCACTCCCCAGTTTCTCACCCAAACCACTGGTAAACTATAACGAAAAAATAAGCCCTTTACCTATAACACCAACTAACCTGCTCCAAGTTCAAACATAGGCAGTGGCTACCTGTCTGTACCACCTAGCTTCCCCTTATCCTGGGTCACATTCCTCTGCAAAACAGCAGCATTCGATTTGTGTCCCCCAAGGTAGTACAGGTGCCAGCTAGGGACTCTCCTGCTCTAGAGCTCCATACACTGCAGCCTCCAGGACCAGATTGCCCTTCCTAGCTCAGGGCCTGTGTTTATGTATCTCCCTGGCTTTGCCCACTGCTGGTCATAGGGCTCCCTAAGCTGCCATAGGTGTTTTCTGATTCAGCTTGCTGGCTCATGCCCATTGGCTTACTGCTGCTAGTCTCTTCTGCTCTCTGCAAGGCTCTAGCCTATGGTGCTAAGTGCTAGCCTCTGTGTTAAGTGCTTACTTAGATTCCTTCCACCATCAAATCTGCTCACAGGGGTTGGGCTGACCAGCAGGCTCCTGGGCTTCCTCTCTTTCTCAGTAATAGGGCAGGGGCCCTGTTACAAGTACCTTTCAGAATAAGTTTATTACATACTGCTGTTGGGATCTGATAATCATATATACATGTTAGGGGGCGAAAGATTGACAATGAATTGTTAATTAACTAATGGAATACTTGTATAAATGTATTGAAAAGAAGCCTCAGAATCACCTTGCAGCCCAGTATAATTTCCTGCGAAGTATATTTCATGGAGATCCATTTAACAGCAAGTTGCACAATAAATGCAACTGCAATATGGTGATAGTCTAGTAGTAAACTATGAAACAACTGTCATAAGAACAATCTGCCAATATTTCAATACTGGTTTATCTTTCCTAGGGCATATTTGATTTGGTGCACCAAGTTTTGCCCTTGGGTTCAGTCCATCATGCTTGCACCCATTTCTTTTCTAGTCATCCTCTTTATAATCTGAGGTCTGATTGCCATATATGCAGGCATAACAGAACTAGATTTAATCTAGCTAGTGCACTTAGACCTAAGATAGACCTAAATACAAGCTGGGTGCCCACATGTGTACCCTGCTCTGGCTTCTTTTTGAAGGCTGCCCCCACTAAATACAGATACAAGGGGATACTTGATTGTCTGGAAAGGGGAATCAAGAGGTTGCTGGACATAAATAAGATCATTTTGTGTGACTAGCTATGGAAGCTGGTATGCCTTAACCGCACAAGCTTGTTGGGCCTTCACAGCTCAGTCAGACGATGGTTGAGTGGATTAGAAGGTGTTGCCCAGACAGCATACTATTTATAGCTTATTTTTACTTGCTTCAAGGAGAAAGATATGGAAAGGAGGAGATATGGAGTAAAATGAGTGATGGCACACAGAGGAGGAATAGGTGGTAGCAACAGAGTATTTACTAGCAGCTGAGGCCACTGAATTGCAGTGCAAGAGTCAGGGGCAAGTTGGGGTGAAATTCTTGAACTTTGTGCAGTTATCAATACCTGTGCTAAATAGATGCACCACATCACTAATCTGATAACATGGTGTACTTATTTTATACAGGGAGGGAAATAGACCCACAGGACTCAGCAGTGGAGAATTGGGAGAAGGAGCATTCTCTGCTGCAGAGGGATGGAAAAATATAAGTTAGTTCTACTTCTCCACCTGAAGCTGCATTATAGCTAAAGCAACCTCTCTTCTGGCCTGGAGATATGAAGGGTTGGATTCTGCCCAAGTGCCCTCAGGTTGGATTTATTTGGGTTAATGCAGAGCCCATATATTCTACCCATTAGTTGTGAGGCTGGAAGTGTTTGATCTCTACAGAATTAACTCATTAAGGTCCTGATCCAAAGCCCCTTGAAATCAGCCAGAACACTTCTACTGATCAGTGGGTATTGCAGCTGACTGTTTGATGATAAGGCGTTTTCTACACCTTTAAGTAGTTTCAGCATCATTTCTTTAGCAAATATTTGATTAGATTATGTGTCACCACCATTTGTTTAATTTCATCAAAGATATTTTACTACAATAATCCATCACATTATAGCAGGGTTAAGTATTATAATTCTATGTATGGAATCTATCTATGTATGCTATCAGAGTAATGCTCCCATTAATTCTTGTAATGTAATCAAAGACTTCAAACAAGGTAGTAAATGTCGACTTCAGTCTGAGAGGCTGTCTGATTTTTATGCAGTCAGATTCACTTATGTGTGCTGCGAAGTGCATTAGTTACATAGTCCGAGCACACTGACAGCATTTGCTCTTCTAATCTATATTTGGTTTAGAATTTCTATCTTACTGTAAGGAAATAAAATAGGCTGGTTCAGGCAGCCCATTGGCAGTTAATAGATAGGTTGACTTTTGTAGTTATAATTCTGCTGAAAAGCTCTGGCTCAATCGGTTATAGACACTGACCTCATACTAGTGAGGAACCGGTCTTCACTGCTTGGGTGAATTGATGCAGAGCTTGGCACTGAAGCCAAAGACAAAACTTGTTAATTTTTGAGGGGTAGTTAATTGCTTCCCCAGCATAATTTCCTCCTGCTACTGCACATCTTTATTAGTCTTGTGTCAGATAGAGAAATAGGTCAGCACTGGTGAGACTTGTCCCTTTTCTAGGAATGCAGAGCTAGTGGACCTGACTCTCTGTTTGTGGTGGAGAAGGCACACTGTGCTGGCATAAGCCAGTATGTGTGCATAATCCTGAAACAGCTTCTCTCACCCTGCAAACCCAGCTAACCTAGAAAAGACCAGAGCCTCACACTCTGAGCACAAGAATTGTCAGGTTGATGTGGCTGACTGTTTTAGTGAATGAAGCAATGAGAGGTGATGAGATACTTCAGTATAGCAATTCTCAACCAGGGTGCTGTAGCACCTTGGGGTGCTGCCAGATTCTTTGAAAGGTCACAAGGTGTGAGGAGCTAAGCAGCTAAACTCAGGCTCAGGCTCCTCCCAGCCTGGTTGAAGATGGGTGCCACTCAGTTCACAAAAGTTATGGAGGGGTGTCTCAAATTCAGTGAAGGGAGCCCTGAGCCCAAAAAGTTTAAGAACCACTGCTTTAGTACATCTGCCAAAGAATTCTCCAAGTCCCCCAAAAAGCAGTCTGGAAAAAGGAGGAAGCCCTCCTCACAGCATAAGTCAAGGTGATGGTTCAGTGAATAGAGCCTGTCCTCAAATCTTACCAAGAAGTACTGCGATGGGAAGTGCCCTGAATCAAACTAATTTCTTTTAAAAAAGAGAGAGAGAGAGAATATGAGAGAATCTACCTTAGGATCTGTGCCATTTCACTTCTACCCACTCAGGAGGAATATGTGGCAACCCTATGACTGCAGTCTTTCCCAGCACATGTGCAGCCTCTGGCAGAAAGTAGAGGACTGATTTCTTAGCAGGGGTGATGAGTGCATGGGTGGTGAGGCACTCGTTGTAACAGCTCCTCACTCCCAAGATTGTTCTTCATCTTAGGATGTTTTTTCCTATTGTCTGTATGCCTCAGGAGTTTGCATAGCTCTATCAGTTTTGTTAAATTGTTCATTACATTGAAAGTGAAAAACACTTGCCAGCTGGTGACTCTTTGCCCTAAGTGATTTGGCAAGCTGTATGTAGCTTCCAATGGGCAGGGAATCAGAAATATGTATCCTAATTGCCACAGATTATTTTTGTCTCCTCACTTGACACATAAATGAGCCATAAAGATTGAACTCCCTTTTACCTCATGAACTTGGCCCTGCAGAATATCTGAGATATTTTTTGATAGGCTGACATGAGGAAGCTGACACTGTTTCCATCCCAGGGGAACGTATTCTCTGGCTAGAGGGAGAACTTCACCCATCAGGGCTGAAGGGATCAGGAGTCTTGTTGAATTCTATTTAAATATTAGTGCCATCTGCATTGATTTATTTCCACTATGGTCAAAGGTGTTTTCTGAGTCATGATTTCCTAGAGGTCCTTCTGGTTTGGTCCAGCTCCAGAGGGGTGGGGCACAAGATAGGGTAAGGATGACATCCTTTAGGTGATCCTGGTTTCACCATTTTGTTTCTTTACCACTGAAAAAGAGGAGGAATTTCATCCCTGAGTGCTGAATCAAATACAGAAACCTTTAGCATTTGCTGTTTATTTTGAGCAAGATGCAGAACAGAATTTCATATTAATTATAGCAAGGACAAAGTCTCTGTCATGTTGCTCAATTGATCAGCTTTGAACACGTTACTGCGTAATTATTATGAGAGAAGTCATTAATTGTAAGTTATCTTTTCAATTTACCTTGCAGCCATGGATTTACAAATAAGAGGAACTGCTGCGGTCATAAATGTTTGTAGATCATTACAAGATATTGTAGTACTATACAGCTTTGGCAAACTCCTCCTATTCAGATACAAACCCTTATAACAGGTATCCTTCATTCTCCTCAAGAAGTTAGGAACACTAGGGGTGAGAAAAGGACTAGGGTTCCTTACCTCTAGCACTGCTTCAGGAAAGAAGGACTCAGAGTTTCAGAATGAAGGAATGAGTGAGAAAATATAGAGAGCATTAGACGTGGAAGAGCTTAGGGTGCTAAAATCAGGCAAAGTTCATTTTTGAAATTAATACAGTTAAAAACTGGCCATCAAGAAAACTAGCAACTAAGTGGGGGATGGCATCTAGAAGTAGATCTCAACATTCAGAAGGGCAGTTTTAGAAAGAACAGAAAGACAGCTTAAAAGTAAGCTAAACTACCTGCCTCAGTGTATATTTTGACAATGAAGGCAGAGACACTTAGTCTGTGGCCCTTTGTGCTTCTGGCATGGCTGCTGTACAGTCCAGGAGGACTGGCTGGAAGTGTTGTGTCTAGATCCAGAACCTCGGATGTGGCATTTGAGGCCTCTCAAAAACCACCTCTAGAATTTTTGGATAAAAGAAATGCCAGCAGTAGCAGCAACCAGGTGTTCCAGATCATCACTTTAGATTGGCAAAAGGTTCATATTCCTTTTCTCATTACTTTCTGGATCTTAGTGGCTTTCTCAGCTCGCATTGGTAAGTAATCTTGACTTCTTGAAGTTTTGCTTTATTACTATGGGTAAAATTTTATAATACCAGTGGAACATTATATGTTTACCATGTGATATTGATTGTTTGATCTGGTTAACAGTAGCATGTGTTATTTCATAATTAATCATCCATTAACAAAAGATCGTGAAATGTTGAACATATTGTTCATAGTGAGTTCTTGGTAAACTTTGTCTCTTTCTCTATTCATGACCTGCAAACAGATCTTGATTCTAGTTTTGGTAAATTTCTTAATATCTAAATTGGTGATTCTCACTCTTTGATACTTATGTACCATTGATAGTACCTGAGCTGGGAAGTAATATACACTAGAATCTAAAACAGCAACAACTAGTTTCAAATAGTAATCTCATGCCTGAAAATACTAGAGAAGCAAAGTGCCATCTCTTGACAACTTTCAGCTGTACTGGCTGAGGGTGGTTGAGTTGCTGCCATGAATTAATAAATGTGGCTGCCACCTCTCACTCTTTTCATTGAGGTGGAAGCCAAAAATGGCTGTCACTGTATTGTTCACAAGGAGAGTAAAGAGCTTTGGAGGCCCTCTAAAAGGAAAAAAACACCCAAGAGAAACCAGGAGGTAGATTTAGGAATTGTAATGGAGTGGAAGGGAGTCTTGCAGCAAGAAAAGAGCTGCAGTAGGAGCAGAGAACACTGAGGGCAGGAGGCAGCGGGAATTGTGTGGCATCTCCATATTCAGGCAATGAAGAAGCAGGGGCATGCCTGCCAGGGGGAGGGATGCACATGGTGTGCGTATTCAAAGCTGGATTTGAAAGCTTCTCCCCTGCTGTGGATATGGGAGGTTTCCCCTTCACCATTAAAAAACTAGTCTCCCAGGTTTATTATTTCTGAACATCTCATGAACTGTAAGCTAGTCTTGTGGTTTTGGAGGTCAGGTCCATGGCTTTTGAACCTGTGGATTGGCAATACTAAGACTGATAGAAAGTCTGGTCATTATCATGCATCACTTTGATTTACTTCCAGTGGTAAAAAAAAAAAAAGCTAATATCTGTGTGTTGTGTGCTGGGAATCACTGATTGACCTATTAGTCAATCTGTCAGTGCAGTGTTTCCTAATTCGCTGTCATCTCAGTACCAAACATAGGTCAAAGACAAAAACCCCTCTCTCTTTTTTTCCTTCTTTTTTTAATGAGTTAATTGAAAAGCAACAAAAAAGTAAGAACAATGGTGTCATTAATCTGAGGGCCATGAAAGTGAGACACCATGAAAGCTTGAATTAGAAAAACTCTTAAAATTGTTGAGATTCATGGTACATGTGTCTTAAAGGCATGAGCTAAGTACAGACAGTCAAAAAGCCCAAGGCTGAATTCATAGATTCATAGATGCTAGGGTCGGAAGGGACCTCAATAGATCATCGAGTCCAACCCCCTGCATAGGCAGGAAAGAGTGCTGGGTTCAGATGACCCCAGCTAGATGCTTATCTAACCTCCTCTTGAAGACCCCCAGGGTAGGGGAGAGCACCACCTCCCTTGGGAGCCCGTTCCAGACCCTGGCCACTCGAACTGTGAAGAAGTTCTTCCTAATGTCCAATCTAAATCTGCTCTCTGCTAGCTTGTGGCCATTATTTCTTGTAACCCCTGGGGGCGCCTTGATGAATAAAACCTCACCAATTCCCTTCTGTGCCCCTGTGATGAACTTATAGGCAGCCACAAGGTCGCCTCTCAACCTTCTCTTGCGGAAGCTAAAAAGGTCCAGGTTCTCTAATCTCTCCTCATAGGGCTTGGCCTGAAAGCCCTTAACCATACGAGTGGCCCTTCTCTGGGCCCTCTCCAGGTTATCCACATCTCTCTTGAAGTGCGGTGCCCAGAATTGCACGCAGTACTCCAACTGCGGTCTGACCAGTGCCCGATAGAGGGGAAGTATCACCTCCTTGGATCTATTCGTCATGCATCTGCTGATAAAGTGCCATTAGCTTTTCTGATGGCTTCGTCACACTGCCGACTCATGTTCATCTTGGAGTCCACTAGGACTCCGAGATCCCTTTCCACTTCCATGCCACCAAGCAGGTCATTTCCTAGGCAGTAGGTATGCTGGACATTTTTCCTCCCTAGGTGCAGCACTTTGCATTTCTCCTTGTTGAATTGCATTCTGTTGTTTTCTGCCCATTTGTCCAACCTGTTCAGGTCTGCTTGTAGTTGTTCCCTGCCCTCCGGCATGTCCACTTCTCCCCACAGTTTTGTGTCATCCACAAACTTGGACAGAGTACACTTCACTCCCTCGTCCAAGTCGTTGATGAAGACATTGAAGAGTATCGGTCCGAGGACCGAGCCCTGCGGGATCCCACTGCCCACACCCTTCCAGGTCGAAACCGACCCATTGATTCAGTCTTTGTAGGTTAGTTTAAATTGCAGAGATTAAATTGAAACAGAAGTGAACAGACATTTATATTTGATGCAGGGAATACAGCTACATGCCTGCATTAGCTCAAACCAGAAGCTGGGGAGGTGCTAGAGCATGGCTCTCTGGCATGTAGCCAGCATGGGCTTCGTATTCATTCCTCTTCTTGCTGCCCCTGAGGCCTCTGGAATTTGTAGTCCAAAACGAAAGCAGTAGGACTTTGCAGGGTTGCTCATCTCTTCATTTTCTTCTTTCCAGATGCCTCTGGGATTTGTAGTCCACAGTCACAGCCAGCAGTAAGTTTGAGTGAGGAAGGGATGTTTAACCCTCCCTTCCTTGGGGTTTGCCTGGTGGGGGGGCAGTTCCACCCTGCAGACTGGGCTGCATCCCCAGCTGGGCTTGCCTCTCCCCAACCCCCTTGTTAGCCAGCCCTCACTGCTCCAGCTAGGGAGCAGAGGGGTGAGGCCAACCCTGCTCTCTGGAGCAGACAGCACAGCCCATCCTAGGGCTGCAAAGCATGCTGGGATGCTGGGGGACTGTGATTTAACTTGAACCAGTAAGGGGTCTGGGACAGAAGTTTCATAAACCAGTTTGACCCAAATCAGTTAGGTCTGATACTACATTCAGCCAGGCTTATCTTAAACCAGTTTCAGCCATTTTGAAACTGGTTTATGTGAACTGAGCTTCTGTTCTGTTAGGCAAGGGACAGCCATTCAAAAAAGTCCAAGTCTGAATTGATTCAGATTTTGCAGGTTAGTCTAACCTGGCTAGGCTGAACTGGTTTGTAACCACAAAGACATCCCCTCTAGACTGAATAAATACAGGCATATGCCTGCCGTAGCTCAGGCTAGAAGCTGGGGGACACTAGAATTGAATTTATTCAAAGGCACAAGTTTGCCTAACCTATTTTAGTTTTAGGTGTGCTGAGTGCTTTGTAGGTGTGTGGCTTTTGAGAGTAGTCAATTTAGCCAACTTTTGTGTCTCATGGAACAAAATGCCAATTTACTACACCTTTTTAATAAGAAGGAAATTGCAGTTTCTAACATAAGAGAGGAACCATAAATTTTGTCACCAAATTTAATTATTCTTTTCCTGACAGCAGATAAGTGGAAGAGAAGAGTATAATCTGTTCTTGGAAACAATGCTGAATTTATATTTACTTCAATACTCCGTATCTCTGATAACCTGTTTTATTGCCTTGCTTGCCCTTAAAAACAACTATAGGACAAACATCAATGCAAAATTGGACCTAAAGCTTACCAATACCCCATGTGGCACAAAATAGCTGTGTTTTATGAAGCAAACATGCTTTTCTTCCTACCAACAAACTATATATTTTGCAAAAAAAGGTGTGTGTGTGTAAGCGTAATGCACACATATACGCATACCAGCTGCCCAAAATGTTATGTATTTTGCTGGATTTGAATTCTGTAAAATGATAAGCAAGGAGACCTTTGGCCTGTGTTCAACAATCCAAATAAGAATTAGGAAGAACTTTGATTTAAATTAGATAAGTGATTGACGTAGTTCAGTGGCATACAAAATGTATCAAGATTTTATGTATAACGTATGTATTTATTTTTAAATTGAGTAATGTAAATGACAAATAATGGTGTTTCATTTTTTTTTTCCCCCATGGATCAAAAAGAAGTAGAAGTAAATTTTTTTTTTAAGTTTTTATAATTGAATATTTTACGCTACCTTAGACATTTATTCTCCAGTAGCATGGGAAATATTTAAGTTAAGATAGTAAGGTCTAAATAAATGTACAACAAGAGAAGAAATAAGTGCATGTCACTTCTATCATAAGGTTATAAAGTGATACATGGAGCAGTAAGTTTAGGGAAACTGTTGCTTATGTGAACCATTAGTCTGTATGATCCTTTCTTGGTCTACAGCTCATTGCCAAGCTGTTCAGTTTTGTGCTGAAAGGCAAAACAGTAACATTTTTGATCTGTCACATGGCATATTTCTCTTCCATGACTAAGTGAGAATTAATGTGTGAATCAGATTACAACTGTAAATTCAGATTTTGCTTTCCATGGCTGTTCTACTTGATTCACTTAGAAGTGCATTGCTTTGCTGAACTGTATAGAGTATCTGCAGAACTTAAACATACACAGGGCGTGTCCCCGTGCATGGGAACTTGCATTTCCTTGGGGACAAACAGCAGCGGCACAATATATACCACTGCTACTTGTCCCCAGGGAACGCCCGTGCACCTGGGGTCTTCTGGGGGCTGCAGCTGTGGCAATCCAGCAGCAGGACCAGCAGCCGGAGCATGGTTCTGGCTGGCCAGACTCTGGTTTTGGTCAGCACAGATTACCACCGTGTGCATTGCCCTGCTTTTTTGACACCAGGAGGTGTCAACTCCCCACCCCTGCAAATTAGCAGCACAGAGAACACCTGCATGTGTGGTGCTTGCGGTATGCAGCACTGCATACGACAAGTGTGCACGCATCTGGACATGCCCACAGTGTGAAATACATTAAGTAAATTCCAGGTATAGTACGGTGATATATTTTGTAGTGTTCACCTATCTCTACTGACTTATTACACAGGTTTAAGTTCTGAAATTAGTCAAGCATTTAATGATATTCAGCCCTCTTCTCATACTAAATGAAGCTCTCTCATTTTATATATAGGGGTCTTGTAGTGTTGGTGCCTCACTACCCCTGGGTGGATCTCAGGTAGAAGGGTGGTCATAGACAGGTTTCTAAGACTGCCTTATGTGTGTGTGCACCAGGTAGAGATAGTATAAAACTGAAGTAAAGTTTAAAAAAAATAACTTATCATTAGAAATCAGGCAAATAACACAACCATTTTATAAGTGTCTTGAAAAAAATCAGCAAAAAAATGTGTCAAATATTTGCAAAACATATTCATTGACATTACAGTGCTATGTGATTTGCTCTAGAGCAGACACAGGAAGGATCCTGGAAGCGATGTCAAATCTATGTGGTAGTTAGAGGTTTCCCTACTCCAAGGAACAGGTGCAATCCCTCTTCAGGTGAACAGGGAGCTTCTTCTAGCTCAGCAAACTAGAAAAGGCAGAGAGGAGTTCCTCCACACCTGTTAGTCTGCTGAGAGAAGAAGAAAAAATCCTTTCCTCTTTGTATCATGGTCAAGATGATAGAGGACAATCCTCTAATCATCCCAGCAGTCAGAACAGAGGCAGAGGGAGAATGGGGTAGAGGTGTTATATCATTGAGCCATGCTTATATATAAATACAGGGTGGAAGGGAGTCAGCCTAAAGTGATGGCAGGGAAAGGAGTGAGTGTTAGGGACTGGGTTGTAGGCAGTCCTGCTTAATGGTTAGGCCACTAAGGGAAGGCAAGGGCTAGGGGCTGGGTCAGAATTCAGGAACTTAATTCCCAGAACCAGAGGATGCAACTGCAGGGGCAGAGTCCACAACACAGACAGGGGTCAGGATCCAGGAATTGGATACCAAGCTACCAAGTCCAAAGGATAATATACAGGGCCAAGCCAGATCAGGAAACAAATACAAGGGGAAATCTAAAGCTGGAGTCCAGGAACAGAGCCAAAACCAGGATCAGGATGCAGGAGGATTACCACAGCAAACCAGAGTCTGAACTGTTGGCTGGTCTGGCAGTCTGCTGCCACACTTGAGACTAAATGGATAGGTACTTCTCCTAGCACCAATCTGGAAGCTAGCCAGTTAATTAGCTGGGGCAGAGCTTGTCAGCCAAAGACTCAAGACAGGTATGGCTGCCTAGGTAATTAACCCAGGCTGGGCTGCCTCATTAGGGCCTCTGGCAGTGAGAGAAAGAAAAAGGGAGATTCTGAGAAAAACTTTGTTTCCATTAAAAAAAAAAAAGAAAGGTTTCAATAAAGTATAGAAATGGTCAAAATTTGGAAAGTTTCCATGTAAAAATTGCCAAAATATTTAGCTATTTTTCATTAACATTTTTGTTTCTTTTTAAGTTGAATTCCATTTTTGCTATATTCCCTCTTGCTATAGTAGTAATAGTAATAACCATTTAGCATATGAAATACTGTAGAATGAAACCCTAATATGGTGGGCACTAGATGGGCATGTTATAGAAGGGAGATAGTGGTATGATTTAAATGAGGTAATTTGACAAGAGAGGAATCATGGTACAGCTTGATGATATAGCTTTATTATCCAAATATAAACTGATATTCTGCTGTCATGGGTCATGGCTTTGGAAAGTGCAAAATGTATCACTTCTGTTGTGGCATCTGTCATGTCTGCACCATGGGAAACATTCCATATGATGGTGCTTTAATGACACCACGACTTGGCACCAGAGTTGGGTATTCCTAGCATGAGGAAGTTTTGGACTACTTTATGGTTGCAGCTGACTGACTTACATCTGCACTAGCTTGTTGCCAGGGACCAGGGCCAGATCTAGACATCCTAGGTACCACTTGCCCTGGATAAGATCTGCTCATCTTTCCTTACTGAGGCGTGGCTTTTCCTGTGGCAGTAGTATCTAATATCTATAATAATGGTTTCATGTTAGTCATGGCTCATGAAATCCATTCAAGAGGGTTTTGATCTATTGTTGATGACTAATGCTGCTTCCTTG
This sequence comes from Alligator mississippiensis, assembly GCF_030867095.1. NCBI lineage: Eukaryota > Metazoa > Chordata > Crocodylia > Alligatoridae > Alligator > Alligator mississippiensis. Next base: position 79,923,558 of record NC_081828.1, on the reverse strand, counting down.
AGACAGCCAGAAGCCAGCTGCTCTTCAGCAAATCGAAATCTGTCCCTTCTTCAAAAAGTTATCCTGGGACAGTTTTCCAGTTTTTTATCTGTCTAGTATCAAATCTTCCTTTTCTTTAGGGGAAATTATAAAGAAATTGACAGCAGAACAACTCTAGTCATAGCTAAATTGCACATATTTGAAAGAAATCCCTACTGAAGATGGGACAGAAGTGTTCATTTAACAGAACTGGGATGCCTGGGACAAGTGTTTAAAATGAGACCAAAAATAGGATGCATGGTCAGTCTAGGTAATGGGCCTACCTAAGGATTTGGGCTACATCACACATCCCCAGTTCCCCATCATGCTCAGTTGTCTCCAAGCTCAGGTCTCAGCTAAGCATGTCCCATTTTGAGACTAGGAAATTATGGTCACCCTACAGTTACTGCAACCAACAGTACAGCCAGAGATTCCCATGCTCTAGTTCACGCTGGATCTATAAAGAGCCTTTGTGTGAACTCTGAATCACTGATGCATCCATATGTCCAGAAGTGATCGGTCCCTAGCTGTATGCATTAATGAAGCTGGGCAAAGCAGTTGTAATGCAGAGAAATCTGGGCCTGTCAATATGTATTTCCTTAAAGAAAATAACTATTTGTTTTCAAACTCTTATAGAGACAAACTTTTTATTTCCCTTGGTGACATACTGTCTGCTGCTGGACATAACAGGGAGTCAACTTTTTACTTAAAATCATAACTGTTCACAAAACACTGAACCTGTTTAATTTCCCAGTTAGCTATTCCTTCCTCCCCCCTGGAGGCTTTGGACACTGCTTAGTTTACAATGTGAAAATTCTAGAAAAAAGATGACTACAGGGACTTTTTTGAAAACAATCACCGGTATGAAAAATTCTCACCAGCAGATTAATTAAATGCCTCTTTTATAAAATTAAGTCTGTGAAATACTGAAAGTGCTGCACATGCCTGGTCACAGGATGTTGTGACATCTTGCTATAATTACACTTATATGCTGTTCAGGAAAAGATTTCTTGTGCAAACTAAAGAACTGCAGTGATGTTCTAGTACACTCCCTGTTTGCAAGGAAAGAAATCCTACTCCATGCCCCAGGCATCTTATATAGTATGTAATGAATAAACCATTGGGTAACTCAGTGAGAAGAACAGAAGCAATTATCTAGAATTACCTTTGGCAGACATTGCAACAGAAAAATGTTCAGGAACCTTTTTTTACCTGTAACAATAGCTTCCCTGGACACATCAGACTCCTCACAGATGTGTGCTCCCTGCCATGCTGCCTCCCCCACTTCACCAAATTCCATTCCACTTAAATAGGTAGTGAGGAAACGTGCCTAGGTGTTGGTGCCCGAAAGCTTGCAATTAAAGAATTTTTTTTGCAAAAATCTTGTTGGTCTAATAAAACATATAATCTCTACTACAAGTCCTGATTGCCTTTTCCTCTAGATCAATACGGCTACAACCTGGATACCTCAGTATAGTGGGTTCTCTCTATACCAACTGCAGGGAATTCTAGGCAAAGAAATTGAATCCTATATTCCTGAAATAAAGGAAATGGTTTTTCCTCTGATCTCTTTGTTTAATCAGGATCATGCCATCTAGTACATAAATGGTCCATAGTTCCAAAGTACAATCTTGGTGATGATTTTACATGAGACTTTTATTTTACGTGAGATTTCCTTATAAATTGTAAAGCCAAACGGTATCCCAAGCCACATCCCAATGTCATTCTTTGGCTATTTCGTTGCCAATTTACTTCTTTCAAAGGGACTAAGTGTATGAATAAGGTGATCGGATTTTCTTTTTTTTCCATCAGTCATAGAGATTCCTCTCTAGAATATAATTAATTGAAAAATCCACCTCTAGTAATTAGCTACAATACATTGTGAAAAATTATAGGATATGTATTAAAACTTTGCCATATTTTTGCCTATTTTTTAGAGAAATGTAAGCACCTAATGCTGCCAATAGGTGTCCAGGAGGATTTTTGAAAGTGCCTATGCACTTAACTTCTATTATGTGCCTAGGTGCTTTTGTAGGCTCCACAAGGTGTTTTACTGTATCTTAAGGGCTCCTATACACATGCCCAATGCTTGCTCTGATGCATTCTAATTAGACCGCATTAGAGCAGACTTGATTAATCGAATCTGCTGGAGCATTTTAATTAGAATGCTCCAACAGCCTCGGTGTTGCATGTATTCAGTGTCTCTGCATTTCAAAATGGTGGCAGGGGTGCTTTAACTAAAGCTTGTTGAACAACCTTTAGTTAAGGTACCCCCTCCACCATTCTGAAGTGTGGGATGCTGAATACACGTGACATTGCAGGCGTTTTAATTAGAGCGGCTCCTGAGAGCCCCCCCACCTCCAGTCTGGAGCACATGTAAAGACGCATGTCTAAGTACCTTTTACACTCCAGTCCCAAGTGATTTGCTCAATATCTACATGGCTAGTCAGTTCTGAACCTAGAAAGGAACCCAGTTATTTTGGCTGCCATTTCATATCTTCACCCTGTTTGCAGTTGACATCTTTGCAGAGCTCTGCTTTGTCATTTTGTTTATACTGAGTTTCTGCTCATATTGTTTACTGAGTAGGGAGCTTATGAACAAGAATAACTTATCCAATGGAGGCTTTGCTATTTGTTTATGCAGGGTAACATTTTTTTAAAAGTGGAGCCTGAGGTTCACTGAAAATCAACGAGGCCTACATGTCTCAGTCAGTTTTGAAAATGGGATCTAGATTCTGAAGTCTTTGAAAAATATTACCATAATCTAGTAAAATTTGGTCGGGTAAGAGTTCTAAGAGGCCTGTCTACACTACAAAAATGACCTGTTGCCAACAATGGATACCAGCAACATGCTGCTCAGCTAGTGGAGTGAACATAATTTAGCTGCAAGTGTGAGTAGAGACAAACGATTCTACACCATCGCAGAAACCATGGTTAAAACTTGCAGAACATGAGGACGAGACATATTAATTTTTATTATGTTAGGAGTAGACTTTGCTTGTGGTTAGTGGAAAGGTGCTGAACACAGTTTGTCTTTGTGTATGCTTTCTTACAAGCTACACCCAGTTTTAATACCCATTGCTGTAGTTTTTTGTAGTGTCCCCAAATAGTACTGAGCATTTCTTTTTCCAGGAAGACTGTCACACCCTGTCCCCTCTCCATCCCTCTCTCTTCCCCCTGCAGAATCCATTCTCAGCTGTCAAATTAAAGACATTTTTGTATTGTGGTCATTTTACCCATTAGGTGGCAGCAGCCACTTACCAATTGTTGAGCAGTAGTGGCTATAGCAATATGTACAAATGTGAAGCAGTGAGGAAAGCAAACATCTGATAGGTGTACAGTTCTCTACTGCAGAGCTTGCTAGCATATGGATTAATTCAACCATAGACCAGTGCATATACAACTTGCACAGAAGCCCTCCTAGAGGCATGAATCAAAGTAGGCCTCGCTGGAACAAAACTAGGCATACCTCATACAGCTTACACAGAAATGCTGGGAAAGTAGCTCATGAACTTTTAAAGAGCCTCCAAGGCTAACATAGAGAATGAATTGATGAGACAAGTACAGAACAAAACAACACAAAAAATCAGTGACCTGGCCACAGGTGTCCGTATCTTGTGGGAAGGTTGCATGAACTGATGAGAAGAAGGGTGTGAGTCATGTCACCTAAAACTGTTTTAGTAATTGGTGAGAACTAGGATGTGTATGCTGGAGCGTCTTTCCATGTGCTCTGAGGTTGGGGGCTCTGAGAGTGTCTTTACACATGGTCTCAGAGCCGCTCTAATTAAAGTGCCTGCAGTGTCAGGAGTATTCAGCGTCCCGTGCTTCAAACTGGCAGCAGGGACACTTTAACTAAAGCTCATCAAACCAGCTAAAGCACCCCTGCTGCCATTTTGAAGTGTGGGGACACTGAATATATGCGACGCAGAGGCTGCACGCTCCAGCAAACTCAATTAATTGAGTCTGCTCTGACATGTACTAATTAGTGTGCATTGATGCAGATGTCTGATATGTGTGTAGGTGCCCCAAGTTGTTTTGACTGGTGTATAAAGAAAAGTCTGGTAGCTATGAATACTGTGTACTGGGCTTAAGACTCTTGTCTTGTTTTTATATCTGCGTCCATCCTGACAGAGCAATCAGAGTGGCCAGCGCAACTCTGGCTGGGAGGGCACACAGATCGCTACAGAATGCTTTTATGAGTTCCTGACTGCAGGAACACCAGCTTATTGTCTGATAGCCAGGGATCCTGGTTTTCTCGGATTTAAAAAAAATCCCCACCTTTTGGATTAAAAAAAGTAACCCAAAATCTACATTTTTCTGTGATTAAAATGAAACTCTGCTAGTATATAGATATATATAATGGTGTTTCATTTTAATCACAGAAAAATGTGGATTCTGGGGTGGGGTTTAAATCTGAAAATTGGGGACTTCTTTTTAATCAGAGAAAACCAGGATTCTTGCTGATAATGTATAGGCTTATCTACACCTGAAATTTTGGGGGTGTGCCTGATTTGGTCTGCTGTGGTCCATAGACCAACTATACTGTTGCTGCATGTGTGTCAAATTTCAAATTGAATTGTTTAGGTGTTATCCTGGGATTACCCTGAATAAGTCTTAGTAATTTGGGAAGCGGGGGAAACAGAGACATGTGGTTTTTTTGTCAGTGGGAAAATATATTTTGCCCTCAATGTTTTAGAAGACCAGGCTGCTTTTACTTTCATTCAGCCCCCTCCCCACCCCATATGTTTTCATCAAAAAATTCCACACGCTTCGAGAACCACCATGTTTGCCAAATCTTATTTCCATAGGTAGCTGCTTCCGAAAGTCATTAGCAATGGAAAGCAAGGGGTTAAAATGGAAATACACTATAGAAGTAGCTCTTAAACTATAGTCAGTAGACCATATGAAATCTACCAGCCCTGCCTTAGGGTGGTTGATAGTATTTTCTAACTATGCTTATTTGTTTTGAACATTGACCAATCAGGTCTCCTTTGCAATCTAACATAATCTTATTCAGGAAGAAAGTGATATTCATATTTCTTCATAGATAACTTTAACACACCAATTGTTTTGTGCTTAGATATTGTTTGAAGATACCGATGCAAAGCAATGAACACACAGACACAGTTGAGTGGCAATAGACTTACATTAGTAATATACTTTTATTAATAAAACTGATTCAACTTAATATTTGCAATATACCTTATGGTTGGTTTGAATTAGATAAACTATTAGCAGTTCTATCAATTGAACAACATCCCACAAAAAAATAATAAAATAAACCATTCTTTAGAATTCATGTATGCATTCCAAGACATGAGGTCTTCAGTTAGGCTATGATGATAGGAATAACCAAGGAATTAACATCAGAATGTTGGGTTTTTTTCTATGGTAGTGTTAGTGTGACGTTGTAGCCATGATAGTCCAGGAATTATGCAAGAAACAAGGATTTTTTGGAGATCATAGCTTTTATTGGACCAACTTTTATAGTTGGTATAAAGTTAGACAAGCTTTCAAATACACATCATTCTTCTTCAAGTATGAGGAAAACAAGATTCTTCCAGTCTGAGTAGGAAAGAGAGCTTGCTTTTCCTCTTCAGAGCTGAAGAATGTTTTGCATTCAAAAGTCTGCTGTCATCATCGTCAGCAGTCCCTTGGAGTCAAGGATGACATCCATCAGGCTTGATGGGTCCTCAGGTGACTGAGGAACCCGGTACTGGATATAAACATTCTTCAGCAATGGAGGCATGTTACTGCGTGGGGAAGTGGGATTTGCAGCCCCGAATTGGTCTCTTTCTCCTTCCTCCGCTGCCTCCATTCCGCCTCAGTATCAAGTCATTGGGCCTTGAAGTGCTGCGTGTCTTGGTGGACTAGGTGGCACCACACCAAACAGTCAGCAGCTTGCTCCTTCCAGCCGTTGGTGTCAATGCCTCTGTGCTTCAGGGCGACCTTAAGTGTATCTTTGTACCATTTCCTTTGGCAGCCCTTTGAGCATTGGCCAACAGAGAGCTGGGAAAAGAGAGGGAGGTGGTTCTCGGACATCTGGACGCAGCAGCCCATTCATCGGAGTTGATTTCTCAAGAGCAAGGCTTTGATGCTTCATGTAGGATGCTTGCACTGGTCCGGTAGTCCTCCCATTTGATACCCAGGATTCGATGCAACCACCGCTAGTGAAAGCTCTCGAGGGTCTTAATGTGGCGTCAGTAGATGGTCCAGGTTTCACTGCAGTAGAGGAGGACGGTCAGCATGACAGCCTTGTAAACCAAGATCTTCATTGACAGGACCCCAGTACGATCTGTTGTCAACAATACAGTTGGTCCAATTAAAGATATCATTCACAAAACATCCTTGCCTCTTGTTTATTTCTATTAGAGTATGAAGAAAAAGAATAATAAAATATAACAGTGGCCTATCTGCTAACACACAAAGAAGCAAATTGTTCTCATTGGTTCTGGAGGAGCTGGGGGGGAATATCAGGGAACCAGCTTCATCTTCCAAAACATTAAATCCTGGGTGAGAAGGAACAAATGATAGCTTTAAGAGAAATTTTCAGTTTTCTATACCACAGGTGCCCTTAAAAGAGAGCCATTACTCACTGAATCTCTACCTTTCTCCTTTATAATTTATCTCCTTTTGTGGTATAATGTAATCTTAAGTGGGAAGATCAAAGAGAGATAATGTAAAAGGTAAGCCATCAGGAAGTGAAATGTTCTTGAGTACAAATTCTTAGCCAGGCATTCCCTGTCTGGCAGTCTTTGTATGGAAATCATTCAAAAGGCCTTTTCAGATCCAAACTTCTACTCTTCTGCTCATGTTCTTTTCAATGTAGAGTTTAACCTGTTCTTGGCCTTTTTTGTAGGAGCAGGCATAGACAAGCCATGTATGGCTGTAGCAGGTCTGTGACCACAGGGGTGGCCATGATGCCCCCTGCTGGCTGTGCGGCCCCTGCCTGACTTGGAATAGGCTGCAGCCCTTCCCTTGAATCATGCCTGCTTTGCCTTGCTCTTAATGAAGGTTATAAAAGGGAGGCTGCTTGTGGGCTCCACATAAGCCTGAGCCTGTGTTGACCTCCCACTTGGCCTCTCCTGGGTCCTCTCAGTCACAGTCCTGCACCCCAAGTTGGCTGGCCCTTTCAACCTGCCTGGGCACCTGTCAGCCTAAGACCTCTGTGCCTGGCTTCTTGCCTTCCCTACACCATACCCCAAGCCTCATGGGTGTTCTCTCTGTGATGTTGCCTAGATATATACTTAGCCCCATGGGACCTTCAGACCTCCCTTCCCCCCGCCCCTCTATTCCCTCAGGCCTGTGGTCCTGCATGCAGCCCCTTCTCTGGGCTCCTGGACCCCAGGTCCTGCATGCTAGCCTTCCTCCAGGCTCAGGGACCCTCTAATCTGGCTTAGCCCTTCCCTGTGCACCAGGACCCTTGGTTCTGGGTGCCACCCTTTCTCTGAGCTCCTGGACCCTTGGTCCTACACACCACCCTTTCTCCAGGCTCCTGGACCTTGGTCTGCCTCATGGCCCTTCTCTGAGTTCATGGACCCTCTGGTCCAGCTTAGTCCTTCCCTAGGCACTTGGGCCCTCTGTGGGCTCAAAATAAAACAAAAGCCACTTGCCTTAAAAACTTAGTCCTTCTCTGATCAGGGGTTTTTCTCTGCTCCCAGACCTGCAAGAGATGTCTTTAAGTTGCAGTCCCTTCAGGAGACCTGCTGCCCAGAGCCCCTCACCCCATGGCTGCCAGGGAGAGATTGCCTGACTGGCTCAGGCTCTGGGCTTATAAAGATCCATCCTGTTCCCTCTTCCAGTCAGGTGAGTCTCTCATTAGCCCTCTGCACTACCTGCAAGCAGACTTGTAGGCTGCTAGCTCACTTAAAGGAGCAGGCACATCCTAGTGCCTTGCTACACACCTCCCCACTTTATCCACAGCTCACCCACAGAAGTCTTCACCGTAGCACGCCACTGAGTGTTTCTCCGTTGGGGTTGTTTCCCCTCACCTTTTCCCCATCACAGTGATAATGCACCAGGCCATGGCGGCAGAGATTTTCAGGTGCCTCCTGCTTGCCTTTCCTTGGAGTCACAATAGATTTCATAGATTTCATAGACATTAGGGCTGGAAGAAACCTAATGTATGGTATTTAGTAAGCACAACCCTGCCACAGGTAGTCCCCCCATACTAGCTAGCCCCGGTACAATGCAGTATTCTGTTCCACCCAGAACCAACAATGTCTCCCCTTCTTGGGCTCCCTAGGTGTCCCTAATGCAGTTCTTGGAGATTGCTTGTTCCGGGCATCTTATTTCTTGAGCCCCACAAGCCCTCTCTATAATCTCCATACTGATGCCTGGTGCTTAACACCTCTCCAGTGGGTTTCCCTCATTGATAATGCTTGCTCCCTGGCACAGGTCTCATGGCTTCTTATCTTGGCATTGATTTCCTGTTGGTTCTGTCTTTTCCTCAGCCAAGACCTCAGGTATAATTACTAGGTAGCTCTCTTCCATCTCAGTACACCAACCCTCTTCTATCTCCAGAAGTATGGTCTTTTTTTAGGGCTTTGGGTGCTGATTCAGTTCGGAGGAGATTCAGCCCAATTCAGCAGCCAAATCTCCAAATCCAAATCAAATCAGGAGACCGTTTAAAAGCTTCAAATCCATTCAAAGGTCTCTGAATCAATTTGGAAAAAATTCGGAAAGCTTTGGAGATTCGGGCAGTTCCCACTGGCTGCAGCAGGAAGCTGGACCCAGACTCCATGCTGGTAAGTAGGGGGCAGGGAAAAGGGAGCTGGGGGAGGGGACCATGGGGGGACCCCTGCCAGGCCCCATCTCCTGCCTGCTCCCCCAGTCCCCCTGAGCACTCCTGACCCCCGCCCACTCTCCCAGCCCCGCCCCCCCATGGCTGCCCTGCATGGCCCCAGCTCTTTAAAAAAGCCCCTATTCACTGGCTGCTACCAGGCGGGGAGGTGATCCCCGCTGCCCCCCTCTGCCCCACACTGCATGGAGAGCTCTGCCACGAACCCCCTGACCCCTGCCCACTCTTCCAGTCTGCCCCATGGCTGCCCTGCCTGCCCCAGCTCCCAGCCCTTTAAAAAAAAAAGGCCCTGACTCACCGGCAGCACGGTGTAGTAGGGATCGCCCACCTGTCTGTCAGGAGCCAGTGAGTGCTGGCTTTTTTTTTTCTTCAAAGAGCGGGGAGCTGGGTTTGGGTAGGGTAGCCATTATGGGGCTGGGAGAGCGGGTGGGGGATGGGGCCAATTCAGAGACTCATCCAACTTGGTGGTGGCCGAATCTCCAAGTCAGATTTGGCCGAATCGATTCGGGAGAGTGATTTGAATTGCCAAATTGAATCACTGTCCCCCAAGTCGGCCGAATCCGAATCCAAAGGGAATATTAGCTGCTTCACACAGGCCTACCTTCTTTCTCCCTCTGGCCTAATTATACCAAGTGGTCTTGCACCGCAGCTCTCTCCCTTTCAGGGGACCTCCTGGGACCCTTTGCCTCCATGGGCTGTCCTGCAAGTCTAAAGTTCTTCCCTTGAGTTTCCATTGAGTCCTCAGGGCTTGCTGGTAATGATCCCTGCCCCAAAACTCAATGTTTCCATGGCCCATAGGCCTTCCTCTGGCCTCTGTATGCAGTTTTACATAAGTGACTCCCCCACCCTCTTTTCAAACAGTCCCTTAACTGTCCACCTCTTAGCAGGGTTGCTTATGTATATTTGAGGCCTCCTTCCAGGCCTTTGTCTCCACTCTCGCCCTGTTATCTTCAGTGGCAAAGGGTGTCCCCCACACACCTGGGGCTCTACCCCTCTCTTCCTTGTTGCCCTGTGGGCAGACTACCTCTGAACTCCTGTGAGGAGGGCCTGTCCAGGCAAGGTCAGTCCTGTCCCAGAGGGATCCAGTTGTTCTTACTGAGCATATGCAGCTTGGCACAATGGTGGGTTGCCTCATCTTTTGTGTCTTGAATGCTGAGCATGGTTCCAATGACTGGGTCATTGGTCCAGGTATTGGTGTGGATGGTTCAGTCATTCCAAGGGAGCTATTTTTAGGCCTACTGCCATTGTCTCTCAAGTACCCTCATTCAACCCCATTCATTCAGAAACCAAGTTACATAGGAGGGGTAGTATGAGTCATAGGTTACACATGGGGATAAGATGAAGGCTTGACATTACAAGATGGAAACTTGACATGACTTTATGCTAACTTACATATATAGGCCTAAAACAGAAATCACACAATATAAAAGCAGTAAAAAATCAATACAAACATAATAATTATCACTTATAAAACAGTGGATATCCATATCAAAATAGCAGGGCACTTATTTGCAGAGGGGAGAGAAATAAAACTTACTACCTAAAATAAAATGTTAAAACTTATCCTACATCTTAGCTTACATATACATCTCTATAGGAAATAGAGAGGGGGAGACAAAGTCAGAAATGGTTGGGGAAGGGGAGGGAATGCATTTTAAAAGAAAAAAAAACCTGGGGCTTTTGCTACATCCTGAGTCACCTGCTTACTCTTTGGAGGCTCCCTCATCAGCACCATCTTCACAGCTCCCCCTCTGGCTTATTTTTGCTTTCTGGCATCTTCTTCTTCCCCAGTCAGGGCCACCAAATCTCCACCTTGGCTCCATGGCTTCTGCTAGGATAGTCGCTGAGGTTGGCTACCCCTTCTCTCTGGAGCATTTAGTGGCTTTTCACTAGGATTGTTCTTATGGTGTTGGGCTATCTTTTCTGAAACTTTTTTCAGAATTTGCCCTGTATCTCCCACCTTTGGGTCCCCACCCTGGGGTTGCTTTTCTGCCATGGCCTTTGCCACCACCTCCTTAGAGCATCTTTCTAGTTGATGCTTCCTTTGAGGATGGCCTGTTGTCGCTCTCCAGCCCCTTGGTTCCAGGTATTTCACCCTGTGGGTGCATTCTTGGCAAAAATCAGTCATCATTCTCGCTTCTTGTCACTGCCAGTCTCCTTTTCTCCTTAACTAAAATCCTTCCCTCTGGGGTTGCTGGCAATTCTACTTATAGATGTTGGAGTCAGTCAGTCATTGTGGGCATCTCAGCCTCATACTGGCTGGCAAATCTTCCCAGCTTTTCTCTTATTCCCTCTGTTTCTTTCTTGTGCCTCGCTGCCAGCTCTTCCCACTTCTGGTCTAGGCACTTAATTAATGTTGGCAAGACCTCTTCACATTTGGGCATGAGCTGTAGGCAAGTTGCTTTACCTGCCTCTATGCCCTTGATTCAAATGTATAGGTGATTCCTCACATTCTTGGGTTCTCTGTGTTTCCATGTTTGCAGCCTCTATCTGTCTCTGTCTAAGCGAGAGCTGTTCTCAGAAGTTCTAGCTTCTGCAGGTGATCCTGGGACTCTGCTCTGGCCACTGCTAAGTGTTCAGTCAGCTGGGTTTCCAGTGAGACCATCTTTTCCTGCAAATGGTCAGTCTCCTGTAATTCTTCTCGCAGAACCTCTACAGTCTCTCCCGGTGAGTGCACTATGTTTTGAGCTTTTTTGACGTTCCCCTTCTGTCTTAATGAGCGTAGCTCGGTATGTTTCACATTGTGCCTGCAATGCCTCCCTCTCGAACTTTATCATTCCCTGCAGTTGGCAGATCCCTTGTTTCCTTTAGTTGACAAATTCCCCTATCTAATAACAAGACTTGGTCTGTCTTGTCTTACAGGAGGGACTGCAGTTGGTTCATCTCCACACATGTAGCTTCCTCTTTTGCCTCACCTACTTCCAGGGCGTAGGAATTGTATCTAGGGACTGTATCTTCTTCCCAAGCTGTACATTTTCAGCATTTGTGGTTTGCAGCTGGACTCTCAACCCGTCACACTTTCCCACTCTGCATTTCACCTCTACTTTCAGGGAGGCCATGATGTCCTGAACCTTGTCAAGACCTTGTTGCCTCTATTTCCACCCCTATCATCTTTGCCGTCTCTGCTGCTTCGGTCTGGGAAGCAGCCAACTCCTGCCGTAGTGTTTTGACCTTTCCTTCGAGCTGGAGGCACCTTTGCTTCCAGTTCTCCAGCTCCTTCTGTAATGCATTGGTTTGGTCTTCCTGACATTCCAGCTGCTGCCCCCAGGCCTCTATGACCTGTTGGTCTTCTACTGATTGAGCAAGGCCTGGTGTTTTGACTGCCTGTCATGCCTGCCACCTTCTACCGATCTCAAGATCATGTCAGCCACTTCTTTCCGTAACACATGCAACTTCTCATGCTCTCAGCTCTTGGCTGCTTCTGCCGTAATGAGCTTCTCAAGGGCTCTAGTTCTTTCAGCCTCTGCTGCCATCAAGCATCTAACTTCTTTCAACCCCCCTTCCTTTTTCCCAGTTTGTAAGTGTAGTTCTAAGGGAGCCACTTTTGCCTCGGCTTACTCATGTCTGGACCTCTCTACCTCTTACTCCCACTGCAGATGAACTGCTCTCTCCCCCACTTCATCTGAGTGCAACTGCCAGCTTAATACCTCATGCTTAAGTCTATCTACTGTGTCTGTCTCGGCCAAGATTCTTTCAGTTCTGTCTTTTGCTCACTCCCCACTGGGACACAGTCCTGGGCCTGAACTTGTACTCCTGTCAGTCTCTGGCTGCAGTCCCTCCTGGGTGACATTATTCTTATCTGGATGTCTAGGTATCTGGATTTGGTCATTTACATGTCATTTTTTTTTTGGCTGGGTAAATCCCCAAAAAGCCACTTCTGCACAGATTGTCATTCTGCTGTGCATGCACAGTCCTTATGCACTTAGACAGCTGCATGGGACTATGTGGTCACATGTGTGGTAGTGGCTAGGGCCTGTACACATGCCCTTTGTGGATACATGGCAGCCTTAGACACCCAGAAATGGAGTCATCCAGAACCCATGACTACTAGATTTAGGCTTGTGATGGGAAAAGGCTGTATGTGTGAGTGTTTGTGTTTGTCTTTTGCCCCCTTGCTCATTTTGATTTTCTGTCTTTTGGCCTCCTACAGACCCCACTCTTGCAGCTATCCAGGGGAGCCAGCTTCAAAAGGAATGCCAGAGAAGAGACAGCATACTTGGCCTGTTGTAGCATGAAATGAAGGCAGCCTCTCTTAGGGGAACAGAGGCAGCCCCCAGTTGCCCCCTGGCTGGAGAGCACTCTTTTGAGGCAAATTTATTGTGCTCCAACCAGGAGGCTGTGCATGTGTGTATGCTTCCATTACACTATAGTGTTATAGGGGCACTTTGTGACACTACAAATATGTGTATGCCCAAGGCTTTAGTTTCCTATCTGTAAAAGCAGATAATGATACTTGCAACTCTTTGGAAGGATTTTGAAACCTATATAGAGAATTCCTGAGCATTATCAGTGAAGAGCTGAGCTGAATAGAAAAACCTAAAGACAATTATCATCTTATGTTCCACAATCAGAGAGCATTAAAACAGTAGATGCATGGAAGTTCATCCTGACAAGAACATATTTAGTAAGAATAGCGGAGGCATTGTAGTGCTGAATGGAGTCTGAACAAGGAAATGTCAAATGAAGCATTATCTGCTTCTGATGTTCGCTATCTGAAACTCGAAGCAGGAACCTCTGTATCTGTAATTATTAAGCTGAAGGAGGATCTGAGTTAGCAGCTTCCTATAGAAACAGTAGCCTTGATGAACAGTTACAAAGGGTCCATACAGACAGAAATATACTTTTCAGTTAGGGTCCCAGTCTACTCTCATTAAAATCAACAACAAAACTCCCATTGATTTGAATGGAAACTGAATTAAAACCTTACTTGCAGATTCATGTTTTATATATTAGCATTAGAAATTGTGGATTTGGGGTTTTTTTAACTTACTGAAGCACATAGTAGTATGTCCACAATGTCTAATAATGTATACTGTATTTGTTTTTCTCTGATTCTTAGGCTACAAACAGGTGTAGTATTTATGGCAGGATCAGCTGTGCCAGGATGTGGCCTGACATAGTTAATCCAATTGATTTGCAGAGACAGATGCTGCCTAGGGTTGTTGTCCTGCAGGATCAGGCCCCTGACACTCTCATGGGGTTTCATTACTTTTCAGTGTGAAATGTGTGCCCTGGCATCCTCTACAAGGGAATTCTAGAGGCACACATTTACAAGCATGGAGCAAGGAATGCTTGAATTTACCCATGGTGTCCCCAGGTCAGGGCCAGGCATTTGGGGCTATTGTCCCACTGGACCCCCTGGAGCATGAGCCTTGGGCTGCCCATGCTCTCATGCCATAAATGAAAATCTGTCTGCCATGAAAAGGCAGCACAAGCTATTACTAGGATTCATTGCACCACAAGTTTGGGCATTTAGGGCATGACAAGGGCAGGGACATCTTTTGGCTCAGGTTTTATGTTGCCATAAAAGAAATTATGGTGTCACAAGGGTGATTTTCTGTTTGCAGCTTTCCTCTGCAGTGTTAGAATCTAAGCTTTTTTGCATTGCATTGGAGAGGTCAGCCGGTTCACTTTCATTAAAACCTCTGCTAGCTTGCTGGAGGAACTCAGTACAATTGTGACATATTCTGAATGTTTATCTTTCTGGATCCTCCTGCAGTCTGACAGTTGCCCTGCTTAATGATAAGTCACTATATTTTAACAGAAAAGCTGAAAGTTCAGCATTTTCCAATTGTCTGTGATCTTACAAGGTAACTTCCCTGTGATATTCACACCCAGGGTTCCTAGAAACCTTGTGTAACAGTGGGGCAGTCTGCTAGCTCAAGAAGCTGGGGGCAGTCTGCAGGCAGGCAAGGGGTACAGCCCAGCAAGTGGCTACAAGGGGTAATTGCAGGCTGCCTAGGTAACAGGGCCAGCTGAGGTAGATTATCAGCTGGCAGAAAGATAAAAAGGGTCCCAGGAATGGGAGCTAGGGAGAGAGACTTCCAGAAAGAACGAGTTAAGCTTGGAGGGAGAAGAGTAAGTGACAGGCTAGGAGCTGGGAGCCAAGAACCTGTGACCTCAGAGCCTGAGAGTAGAGAGCCTGAGAGTAGAGATCCAGTGGGTCAGCTCACGATGGAACCCAGGGACCATGCCTGGAGTGCCGTTGCCCTGAAAGTTGGCCTGCAAGTGTAAAATGAACACAGGATGTAGAGAGACCATGATTGTGTTGGGGACTGTGTATGGCTTGTATTGTATTGGCTTCTTCCAGGAGGGAGCTTGCCCCAGAGGAGTAAAGACAATAGAGGTTGTGAGTCTGAAAAGACACAGAAAGACTGTTTAGTGAGCTAATTAACCCCAAACCTGCTACACCAGGTGAGCAAAATATGGCCCACATACTGAATCCAGCTTACCAACTGATTGGATCCAGCCCACCAATTTATTGAACCCAGCCTGTAGCTGCCTCCACAGTGTTCCTCATGGGGCTAAGCCCTGCCTGCTCCCATCTGGGGCAGCCTGTGCTCTGCTCCCACCTGCAGTCACCAGGTGGTCCTGGCCCTGGCCAGCAAGCACAGCAGGTGCAGCTACCCAAGTACTGCTTGGCTCTCCTTGCGTCCAGTGGCTCCTTCTCTTCCTGTCCCTGGTGTGTCAATCCAGGCAGGAGGTAGGGTGAGGAAATGGCAATAGGAGAAGCTGCAGCTAGGCAGCTCCTGCCCCAGCATACAGGGCTGCCTTCCACCCACTCTGCCAGCCTGGCATAATGAGCAGCTACGTGAGTAGGTAGAAAGCAGTCCCACCAGGAAGCTGTGTGCACTAGCTGGGTTGGGGTGGGTGCAGGTCTAAAATAATTGCCCACCTTTGCACTATACTATGCCTTAGTGGAGCTAACCAACCTATCCTCAGAAAACAGAAAGATCATTCATTTAGTACATAGCGTTTTTTCCTGACATAACACACAAAATGCTCATTTGAGCTCCCCAGTGTGCTAACCTTTTAGCTATTCAAAAGCACCTTCTACTTTCTGTAGCATTTTATACCTTGCTGTAGGGAATACTTTGGTTTCTTGCCCTCTCTGCATTTAAAGTAGAGGTTTTAGTTGCATGATTATTCTCATTTAAAGGGACACTATCAAGTTGTTTAGGGTCAACAGTTGCATATTACTTTCAAAAGCAAGGTTTTTCAAAACACTAATGGGCTGTGTTTTCAAGGTTGATTATTTTGTTTGTTTGGGGGGTGCTTCAGTTTTTGGGTACTCAACTTGAGACATCTTTGAAGACTGGGTATGGAAAAACTGCTTTAAAGGTGGAGGGGGAAGTTTAAAGGTAGTGAGGGGGTTGGGAGAGCATATTGCCTGTTACACTGTAACTGTTACATCTTCATGATTATGTAATGATACAGGTTAACTAAATTGCTGAATTTTTTAACCCTGACTGAAACAGGGTTAAAGTTGGTTGACATGTTTTTGCTATGCTTACTTTGGGATTGTTTGCCAGCAATATGTTTGTTACTCTCTATACCCTCATTATAGGACTGAATTGGGATTTCAAATCCACTAGTTTGCTGAGTGACCTTGGATTATTAGTCTCTTTCTCATTGCCTCTGTTTCCTCATCTGTAAAATGATGATGATGGTACTGACCTCCTTTACAAGATCTATTCATTGATATTGTTAAAGAGACCTGGTCTTCAAAGTTGCTTAGTACTCTTAGTTTTGGTGGAAGTCATGGATTAAAATATCCTAGTCACCTTTGACGGTCTGAACTAAAGTCTGTGCCCCAAAGGGCTTATGATCTAACTCTGGTAAAAATTGGACATGAATAGCGAGTGCAATTTATCATTAGTGTGATGGCCTTGTTTATGTATTTCTTGCCTCTTGTTCAATTTAAGTTTAGTTTTTTAAATTGAGTAGTAAATTATAGTGTATTAAAATGTGAGTTTGTATTTGAAATCTGTTGTCAAATCCCCACTCCTGCTTTGTTAATGATCCTCAGACCACTACTAAGGCCAGAAACAAATGCCTAGACACTCCTCACATTTCCTCAATGGAGCAATTCTCTGGTTTTGACTTTTTACTGTTGTGTAAAAATGTATGTCCCCAGCTTTACTTGGGTAGGATGTGAAGGGACCAATTTGGTCCCCAGCATTACTTTCTCCTCAGTAGCCTACTCTCATCTCCAGCACTGGGTACTTTTGTGTTTCTTTCAGAACTGCCACATTCAACCCTGACCATTCCTACTAAAGTATTGTGTGTGGGTTAAGATCAGGTCATAGTTCCAGCTCTGGGACCACATTCAGTTGCCATGGCACTTCTTTCAGACAGTGGCTCATCAGAGTCCCCATCCCCAATCAGTTCTGACTCCAAGCATATTTTCACACCTTGTGTTTCTGGTTCAAAGGCCTAAGGAGTCCTTCAACATACAGTCTTTCAAATTGTCCTTGAATTTTCCTGTTTCCCAAACTAGTGGTTTGTGTTCCTATCCACCCCTTATAGTATGGCCATACTGATCCTATGGTTTCCAGCCTACCCCTGAGTTTGTTAACTGGCGTGGCTATCTGGCATCCTGTTCAACATCCCAGATCCCTCAAGGTCAGGTGTACATCCACCTGAGGCATGTGTCCCTGGATCTGCAAGAGAATTCTTTAGATCCATGGTTGAATTTGGTGATCCAAAGGATCCCAGCTTTCTGGCAGCTTCAAGGCTCTCTAGCTACTTAACCTGTTCAGACTCTGGCTCCTGGCCAATACATCTTTTCCCTTATGTGACCACTTGTCCAAATCAGAGCAGCCCTCCTAGCTTCCTTTTCCTGGGTAGGAGTTTTACCAGGCTCTGATCCTCCTCACACAGACTGTTTCCTAACATCTTATCTTACACTGCTCCCTTGCTTTCTCTTTTGGGAGCTTTTAAAGCTTCCTGTGGGACACTCCCTCATTTGGCAAAATGTCCAACAGCTCATCTTTCCTTAACAGGGTTCGCAATCCTTTCTTAAAGGAACAGTCCATTCTACTACAGCATCTTTGCTCTTGTTTCCCTGTACAAGATTAGTTTCTTTCCCTTGCCCCATTGAATGAATTATTCCAGAGGCTTATTATGGGAGAAAGTCAGTGAGCTGGCACTCAGGCTAGATGACCTACTGTAGCACTCTAGCATAACAGAAGTGGCCCTGGTCATGAACAAGGTCATCATAGATCCTGCCAAAATGATCTGGTAGATGCATGCTATTTGTCCTTCAATTGCTAGAGGGCTTGACAAGAAGTTTCAATCAGTCATTAGCACTGGTTCCTCCCAAAGAGATGGAGCATTTTTTTACACTTCCCCAAGGTTTTCTTTTTGGTTGTTGCTGCTGCTAGTGAAAAGACAAAACAGTTTAGATTGGCTTACACTTGAACATGCCTAAACATCTCAGTTCCTTTTTCCTTTGGGGTCATTCTCTACTGACACTCTTCAGAATAGCAAATAGGGGTGCACCAATTGAGAATTTTTAGGCCAGTACCAATGGCCAAATTTTTATGAGCCATATCAGCTGATACCAATCCGATTCTGATATGCAGCTGAGCAGCATGAAGAGTGGCATCTGGCTGGTAAGTCTGTTGTGGAGGAAGGGGTGAAGGAGAAGGGGCATGGGGGGAACAGATTGAGGCCCCTGTGGTGAGGGAGGGAGTGGGGCTGGGGTGGAGCAGGTGCTTCACAGCTGGGGCAGAGCACAGGATGGAGCCAGTTGCGGCTTGTCTGGGGGGCACAGGGGTGACAGTTCCCACTGCTGCATGCACCTCAGGAGGGCATGGGAAGCATGTGCCCCTAGATCCTCATGTGGGGTGAGGGCAGGCTGAAGCTGTGGGATGGGGCTGGGGCGGCACCAAGCTCTTCCTGATGGGGGGGCTGGGCTGGGCTGTCCTTGGGGTGGGTGGTGGTGGCACTGGGAGAGAGCTATGGAGGGGGCTGCAGCCACCGCAAAACTCACCGTAGCCCTCCTCCCAGCACCACTGTTGCCAGCCCCAAGTTCAGCCCAACCCCGCTGCTGGGAAGAGTTCAGCACCATCCTGGCCCCAGCCTGCAGCGGCAGCCCACCCTTGCCCCATGTGTGGATCCAGGGGCACATGCCCCCATGCCTTCCCAGGGTGCTTGCAGTGGCAGAAGCCACCACCCACTCCCTGCACCCCACAGACAAGCCACTCATAGCCGCATCCCATGCCCTGCCTGGCTGTGGAACACCTGCCCTTCCCCAGCCCCAGCCCCATTCCCTCCCTCACTGCTGGGGCCTCAATCTGCCCCCGCCCCCACCGCACCCCTTCCCTCTCAACAGACTTACCAGCCAGACCCAGCTGCTCTCCACACTGCTGGGCTGTGCTCCTGGCCACCTGTGTGCTGCTCTGTGGCTGCGCGTATGCATGGGGCATTTATCAGTGGCATTATCAGTCACGTAAGCCAAAAAATGCAGATTGCTGATGCAGTTGATTTTCCTTATATCAGTGCCGATCCAATATGGGACCAATGCATTGGTGCACCTCTAATAGCAAAATATCAGGCTTTCTTTGCCAAGTAAAATTTCTATATCTATGAGTATGCTGTAGCTCTTTAAGGTATATAGGGCCAAGCAGAACAAAGAATTGTCTGCAAGCAGCCCTACGCTGATGGTGCTGCCTTGTGTGCTCTTTTCCTGTGCAGACAGGAGTGACAATTTTCACCTGATCTGGCCGTGGAAAGCAGATTATAACTGTGACCAAACACAAGTACATGGCTGCAAACAGGCAAATCAGGTGAAAATCTGACCCCTCATTGCATGATGTGTTGGAGGAAGACATTTCAAAATGTAGCATCTTCTGTAACTTGTGTCTGCGGAGCTCCCAGGCTGTTGCTGTTTTTAGAATGGCAGGGGGGAAAGGGCGCAGAGGGAGTTCAGTCTGGGGCTTTTTCAGCACCCTCTAGAGGGTGGGGTGGGTGTATCAGAGATGAGGGGTAGGCTTCAATTCATCCACCTTACCCTTCAACACCGGCTGGGCAGCTCCAAGAATGAACCCCCTGTACTGCCTTCCCCCTCCCTCCCATTCTGTTTTCAGTGAACACTGAACAGTGAGCACTGGCAAAGAGCCCTGGATATTGTTGTGGAAACCTGGCTCCTGGCTCTATTGTCCCTTGAAATGTATTCAAAAGTTCCTATGAGAAAGCTGAAGTACTAGCAGGATTGTACCGATAGGCATACTCACCATTCCTCCTGTGCTCTTCTCCTCTTCAGTTGGACTGGCTGCCTTGCAAAACATACCAGACAGTCATGGGCGACTGGTGCTGCCTTAGTCAGGGGAGCCACGTGTGACTCAGCGACCGGGGGGGGGGGGGGTCCCCCCACAGCTGATCCCACTGAGAGGGCAGGAGAGATCCCCCTGCAGCCAATTGCAAGGTGGCCAATCGCTGCAGCTGCTTCCAGGAGTGGCTGCAGCCGGTTCTGGGAGTGCAACAGTGCTCCACTCCCCAGTTGGCACTTGCAGGGGGCCCACCAGTGCTCCCGCCTGCCCCCCCTGCCCATCACCTAAGTGTCAAGTGTGGCTGGTCAGGGGATGCACCAGTGCTCTCAGGGGGTGTACGTACACCCCTGTGCACCTCTCATGCATTGCCACTGCAGGCAGTGGACAGACTGATGGTGTGGTCAAAAGAGGTCTGCAGTCTCTTTCAGTGCTGTTCTATTCTTTTCTTTCCTTAAGTTCCTGGCTGATTTCTAATCTGCATGAGCCCAAATGATGTCAAACTGAATTATTCTGGAGACAAATGCAACTGGATATATTATCTAATTTAATTCTCTGCCCACCCTAAATCTGCTTTCCTTGTTCCTTTTTTAGGGACCTTTCTCATAAAATTTTGTCCTAGTGGGAAGTGCTCTTTCAGTTAGCCATGGAGCAGAGAAAAAGCCCCCTGGATGCCAAAAAGGGGATTCAGCAATGGCTACCTCCTGGTTCCAAAGAGCTGAAGGTGGTGTCCCATTCGGACTTAAAGTTCAGCCCCTTTATTCACAAGCTCTAGTTGAAGGTGGTTATGGTACAGCCATTATAATATCTTTCCAGCACAGGAAGGAGACTAGTCCTTATACCTCTGTTTACAGGATAGCTATTTTCATATTGCCATCAGCCCCTCAAACAGGAGGGTCAGGCAAAAACCACTTCCCTGGCACCCCTGCACAGTGTTTCCATAACTGATACCTATAGGGCAGCCACCTGGAGCTCAGTTCATACCTTTAGCTAGTACTAGGGAATTACAGAAGCCTCCCAGGCAGTTGTTGCATTTGGGGAACTGTTAATACCCATCTCTAATGAGGTAGCATTGCTTTTGGAGACACCAACAATGACAGTGTGAATATGGACAATCATTCCAAGGAGAAATAAAAGTTTATGTACTAGTAAGCGGAGTTCTTCAAGGTGTGATGTCTGCAGTCCCACCTGCATCTTCCCCTCCTCCTACTTTTCCTCAAAGTCACTTGCAATATATGCCTGAGAGGAAACTGAGGGCAGGAACTGTGCTTTGCCCTTTGTAGACCTGCACTCTTCATGTTTTGTGCAAGAGACAATGTACTCATCTGATCAAATGCTTGGGTCCATGTGCACTCCCAGTGAGCACATCTCAAAGAACTTTTGTTACTGGTAAGTGATTTCTCCTTCTCCACTAGGTGGCAGATTTGCCATTCTCTAAGTCTACAGAATTATCTGCAAGATAAATTTTCAGGAAGTCAGCACCTTCTTTTCCACTTCCACATTTAGGTCATGGGGCATATAGGCAGGTACCAACATTTTGAAGCTCTTTAGTAAGAGTTTAGATTCCTTATTTTTTAGAGAGAGCTTATACGTCCTTATTTTAGGGAATGTAATGAGTAATGAACATAAGGTTGTAGGTGTTCCTGTATGTACACATACACTATAATTTTTCCTTATTAAGACCTAATTTTACCATCTTGTGGCATAATTTTTTTTACTGGTAGTAATTTTTATTCTGAGTTGGTATACTCAATCAGGTTCTGCCCTTTTCAGTTCATTTTTACACTCATTATGGAGAATATTTTCAACTCTCATAGTTTCTAGATGACTGCACATCTCATGCAAGTTTTTAAATCAAAGACATTCTTTTCATTTTTTCTCGTCAGTTTTATATATAGCTTCTCTGAATTTGAAGCTGTGCAAAAACATTATTTTTTTAAACTGAAAATGGAGATGATAGACCACCTTCTCATTTAATTTACTGTGATGTAAATTCAGACTAGTTCAATTAATTTCAAAAGTATTTTTCCAGATTTATACCAGTGTAACTGAGTTCACAATCTAGACTCTTCCAGGCAAGCTAAAAACTGGCTGTGCTAACTATGGGATGAGCAAAAGAGTGTGATCCTAGTGCCAACTTCTGCTCCAAGTGGAGAATCCAGGGAAAGAAAAGGTCTGAAGATAGCCAAGAAAGGAGAGCTGGTGGAAAAGGGATGGTTGGAATGGGACAGAATTGGAAGTAATAATATTCCTCTTAGAGGCAATAATACTGCCAGAATATTTTTGCACAAATGTTGTATCGATGTAATATAGTTAAGACAGTACCAACACACTGTATGACCACAGTGACATGAGCAGAAAGGTTCTTTTGACCATATAATTTATCCTAGGCAAATAGAGTGTACTGGTCCTTTATAAAGCATTTCTCTAACAGGATTGTATCCATAGTAGGGGCTGTACTATGATAACTATCAGTAAAACATCATGCCTGCTTGAAATAGTGATATTAATACAAAAACTGCATAAAGACCAGGCTTTCCCCATCCAGTGTACTTTGTTCAGAACTAAGGAGGTTCCATCATTGAGGATTAGTAATTGGCACAGCTCTTCTTTAAGACTACTTCACTCCCTAGAGGATGTTGCAATGATAAATGGAACAGACAGATGAATTTGTGCTATATTTTACTATTATGAAATTGCTAGAGCATTTGTTATAAATACATGTTGAATATTAGGTGGGATGCATGTTGAAGCCAGGTTGGGTGAGGTGCCCAATGATAAAGAAACTCCCTACGTGTAAATGTTTGGTTTAATTGGTAAATGTTCTTCCTATACCAGTTGTATAAATAGATAGATCAATGGATGCATTGACCTGCATCCATATATCTGAGGCTGGATTGAGTTTGTTGTTTTAAAGATGAGGGGGTCCATTTGCAAAATAACAGGGTCTGGATCCTACTCCAATTTACATGCTCAAATGGCACTTTTCCAGTCATGCAAGTACTGGGTTTTTTTGTGTGTTTAAACAGAGTTTGTGATTCTGTTTCACCTGCTGTCCTGGGCATATACCTGCTGGAAACAAAGTGATCATAACTGTGGTGGTAAAGAAGGACCCTTCCAAATGACAGCCCAATAATGTAATAATTAGTGTGGGAGACTCAGATTCTAGGCCCCTTGCTCTGCCCTCTCTGCTAACAGTTTTCCTTAAGGTGGGGTTTTTTTTGGTTTTTGTTTTTTGGATGCCTTCTTTTCCTCACATGGTTGGTTTCCATTTGATAGCATCGTGTGAGAGCCTATATATTGTCATTCAGAGAACATATCCCAAATATGTCCAGTGCTCTTTTCAGATTTAGTGAAGGTGAGTTGCAAATTGATGATTTCTTGGATTTCTTTCATGGTTGATGAGATTTTTGTGTACAAGGTTCAGAATATTTTGTAGGAACTTGTTTTCACAGGCATGTGGTTTATTGCCTGAAGTCTCAGATCTTCAAGTCTCACAACTACATGTTGGCACTGAGGTAGTAAATGGGTGTGTCTACATGTGCAACTAATGTACCTGAATTTACTGTGCAGCGGCCGCAGTAACTTTACTTTACTTTGGCCGGGAATGCATCTACACATGCACCTGTATTGGGCACAGATTTGCATCCAACAGAAGCAGTCAAGTTCAGGGCTGTTCCTGTCCTATTCTGCCCCACTGTAGCACTCGGGGAGCTCCAGGCTCCAACCACAGCAACCCAGGTGACAGCACTGGGCTTGCAGGGGCCTCCAAGGGCTGGCTCAGGCTGGCAGGGGATGTTCTCCTAGGAGATGGTGGCCAGCGCTCCTCACCCTCCTCCTGTGAGTGGCAGCCAGGGTATTGTGTCTGCATGGTGCTTGCTGACCACCTCCTCCTCTAGCCCCTGCAGTAGGGCACCTGGGTGACTGCCCATGAACCCCCAACCCACAGTGCTACCCCAAGAACACACACCATGCAGACAGTTTGCAAGAAGCTCCAAACTTCCTTTTCCTTTTCCACACAAGAACCAACCCCCCCACCCGAAAACAAGACTCCTTCCTGCCCTCCCTAGCAACAGACCTCCTCCTTCCCTGTTTCCCCAACAGCACATTCCCTCCCAACAACATACCCCTCCCTAACCCCAGTGTTCACCACCAATAAAGGACCCATTTCCTGATCAACTATATACATTGTTTTTGTGAACTAATTGGTGGGGGGAGCTGGGGGGTGGGGAGGTGCCTATGGTGTGAATCCTGGGGAGAGATGCCCAGTACTACAGCCTCTGGCAGCACCACCATGGGTACAGACTCCATGATGAGCCTGGTAGGCTGGGGCTGGGGCTTGCCCAGGGATGAGGGCAGATGCTGTCCAGCCCCTCAGCCCACTTCCCTCTCCTCCTCCTCCATGGGGCCAGGGTCAGCAAAGCCCACATGTAAAGCTGGCCCAGCTGTGGCCAGCTCCCATTCGGAGGCAGCATGGTGGCTGGGTGTTGGCCCAGGTGCAAGGCCAAGCTGCTAGAGGACCAGGCTCAGAGGCTGGGACAGGGAGCCCTTGCTGCTACAGGCAGTGTTACACCTCCTCCTAAGCCAGGGCCAGGCAATATATGGCCCATGGACCAGATGTGGCCCACCAGGACATTCTATCTAACCTGTGAAGCCCCTAAAAAATTTAGAAAATAAGTTATTATCTGCCTGTGGCTGTCTGTCAAAGATGACAAGGCACCGGCGGCAGGACCCAGCAGCAGCAGCAGCAAGGCCCACCCAGCCCCACCCCACCCCATTCCAGCACCTCCCACCCCCAGCCCCTTACCGGAAGCTTCTGCCTAGCAGAGGCTTCTGGCCTTACAACCCTGGGGCTGTTCCCCTGGCCTCCCTGCATCTGGGAGCCCAAACTCAGATAAGAATGGGTGAGGTCAGGGGCAGAGGCCTGCCAGCATAGCAGGAGCCAGCCAGTACCACGTAATTCCTGACTGCATGGCTAGGACCACAGTACGCAGCAAGAGCCAGTCCAGCCTGGCCCCCATGGTTCTCAGCTGACTTCTGCTGCCCCGTGCAGTTCCAGCCATGCAGCCTGGAACCATGTGGTGCCAGCTGGGCAAGGCTGGCTCCTGCATCTGTGGTTCCTGGCTGCATAGCTGCAACCATGGCACAGCAGGAGCCAGCCAGGAACCACGGGGGCCTGGCCAGGCCAGGCTGGCTCCTGCTGCATCCTGTAGTCATGGCCATGTAACCAGAAACTGCATGCTGCCAGGGCAGCAGGGAGGGAATGGTAGCAGCGAAGGAAAAGAAGCAGCAGGGGAAAAGCAACAGTGGCAGGGAAGTGGCAGGGAATGAGTGGGCAGGAGCGCGGGGCCCATGCTGGTGCCCCAGGGCTAGGGCTGGCAGAGGCCGAGGGTGGAGCAGCAGGAGTGCGGAGCCTGGACTTGCAGGTGCTCTATGGAACTGGGCTGGTTCCACCCCTCTCCCTTGGGGCTCCATGGGACTGCACACCACCAGGGGCCTCTGCCTTCGGCAGTCCATGAGCACCTGGGCCTCACTACTTGCTGCTGCCACTGGTGGCAGGGGCTGTGCACAATGAGGGAGGGGGGGCATGTGTGAGTGGGCATGTTTTTAGATGGGTCCCACACATACATTCCACCAAACACATACCCACACCCCCCAGCCACCCTCCTCCTTCACACATGCCACAACCCCTTCAGCCACCTTCCCCCAACAAACCCTATACCCACACACACACAACCCCATACCTACCCACCCCCAACAAACCCACACATACCACATACCTACCCACCCCCAACAAACCCCACATACACACATACCCCCACACATACACCTATACCCCCACAAACCCTGTACTCACCCACCCATACCCTCCCCCCCTCCTCCCTGCAATATACAGTCAGACTTCATTTTAAGCTATTATGTAATCACCTCTACGTACTACAGGTGGTGTACTCACTACACAAATGCCTCACTACACAGATGCATATAAATCAGGACAAAAACATTTTTGGAAATCAAATTAATATATGTTGCTTGATTTTTAGAATATAATTCAATTTTTTTCCAGTTCCAAGATGGCAAAGCCCCTTGCAAAAAGGAGTACTTCTGGGGGCAAGGGGAGGGACTTTCAGTGGCAAAGGTCAGGGTTTAGGGGAGCAGGACTGGTTCCAAGATGGTGACCAGGGTGGGGCACCTGTCAAGGGGAGGGCTCCCTTGTGGCCCTTACAGCTCACCAAAACTTGTTAAGTGTCCCTCCAGCCAAAATAATTGCTCGCCCCTGTCCTAAGGCAATGGGGTGGGGCGTGAGCAGCTTCCAAGGGCCAGGTGGTCCTCCTCCACTGCCTGGGCCATCATGGCACCCTGCTGTTCATTGGTCTCCACCATCCTCTCAAGGAGGACAAGGTGCCTCTCCTTGAGGGTGCAGTCCTCCTGGTCCCTCCAGGTCCTGACAGTGCCAAGTCCAAGAGTCCATGATGCACACCTCCACTGCAGTAACCAACTGCTTCAGCAGCAGAGTGCAGTTCTGGATCTGGAGCTGGCAGAGGTGATGCATACAGAGGGCGATGGCTGATGGTGATGGTGTCCTTGCAGCTGCATCTCTGCCAGCAGCTGGTAGTTCTCCCCTGCGTGCAGCTGCTGGTCCTACAGAGCAAGGGCTGAAAGGCTCTTTGTGATAGTTTGCACAACATTTCAGAAAAAACTGCCCTGTACTGAGGGGCTGTGTGCCACTGGCCCTGAGTTTGTGGGTCCTGTGCACACAAATGCCCAGGGATCATGGTAAGTGGGCAAGATGGGTCCTTCCACAGTTGCCCACTGGCCGAGCCCCCCCCCTCCTGTCTTCCACAGTGGGGGTAGGTAGGCTGCTTGTGACTTGCCACAGGCAGCCTGCCTTCCCTGTACCCTACTCAGGCTGGGCCAGGGCTGGCTCCTAGTGGCAGCTGTCACAGCGGGTCTGGACCAACTCTCCATCCCTCTCCTCCTGACAAGCCAGGCAATTTGCTCCCATGCCACCAGGCCTGCAGCACCCAGGTCCTGGCTGTGAGGGGGTCCTCCCTGGCTGGGACACAGAGCTGGTGATGCTTTCCCCCACTCCTCCCCTTGGCAGCCCACTCTGGAGAGGTGCCCTGGGCCAGGGTCCACACCGTGCCTGGTCTGTGCTCCAAGCATGCCCCTGGTCAGAGTCATTCAGGCATCCTGCAATGAGCTATTTGAGCACTCTGAGGGGTGTCGCATCAGCTATGTGCTACTGCTGCTGATCACTATGGTGCCCTGGATGCAGCTGGTGCAGGGCTCTGAACTTTGATGGTGCCCCAGGCAAGCCCACACTTCCCTGCAATGTGTGCTGCTACCTGGAGGGGTATCTCTGCCTATGCTATGAGTGCCTGACCCCCCTGGCCAAGGAGGAGATCCTTGCTGCCATCAACAAGCTTTTCTGCATGGGATGGGCCCCTGGCTGCCGAGCTGGGAGCCTGCTCAACAAAGTCCTGAATTGCCTTCCTCCTCCCTGCGTGTTGTGGGGGCCAGATCCCAGTGGACAGTGGGGGGAGCTCCACCAGGCAGGGCAGGGAGGGAAGGGGAGGGAGAGCCACCTCCTCACCCCTGCAGGGCATTGGGCTCCAGGCATGCAGCCTGGGGTGAGTTGATAAAGCTGGTGTGGGCATGAGGGCCTGCAGCACCTCCTCCCTGCTGTCCCTCCTCCCTGTGCAGGACTTACTAGCCAGGCATGACCAGTGCGCCCAGCAGTTGGGCCCATGCCCAGCTGTGGAGAGGTGGTCCTGCTGGCCATGGTGTCTTGGGATGCCGAGGCATGGAGCCTGGCTGCCCGGGCAGTGGTCCCCTCTGGGGAGGAGCTGGAGCTGCTCAGTTCTGGGGTCATCCCTGACCTGCTGTCCTCACTGCTGGCCCAGTGCTGGAGTTGCCAGGGCTGGTGTTAACCTGAGCTGCTTGAGCTGCCTGGGGGAGCTGATTGTGGGATGTGCACCAGGACTAGGGTTACCATACATCTGGGTTTTCTGGACATGCCCTCTTTTTTTGGACCCACGTGCTGCACCCGGGCGGATTTTTAAAATAAGAGCAAATTTCCAAGTTTTTGCTCTCCTGGGCTGGGTGCTTGGGTCTGGGAGCAGTGGGCAAGGTGATTGGCTGCTAGGGGTCACAAGCTGCCTGCATGGGCTCCAACAACCAGGTAGAGAGAGAGAGAGCTGGTGCACGTACAATGTGGGAGCTGCTTGGGCAGCAGGGCTGGGGGTACAGGGGTCTGCGGGCAGAGAGTGAAGGGCACTGGCAGGACTGGGGGGGTAGGGGGCTGCAGATCGGGAGTGGGGGGCATTGGCAGGGCTTGGGGCAGTGCAGGGGGCTGTGGATTAGGAGTGAGGGGTACTGGCAAGGCTTGGGGGCAGGTCAGGAGTGAGGGGCATGGGGGACAGGATGGGTGACTGTGGGTTGGGTGAGCAGGGCACTGGCAGTGCCAGGAGGCTGCAGGTCAGAAGTGAAGGATACCAGCAAGGGTTGGGGGGCAGAGTACTGCAGTTTGGGAGTGAGGGGCACTGGCAGGGCTGGGGTCAGTGGCTCCTGAGTGAGGGACATCAGCAGAGCTGGGAAGGGTGTGACTTGTCAGTGAGGGGCAACAAAATGGGCAGGGCCATATCACTGCCCCCTCTCCCCCCACCATATTCCACCTCCTCCCCTCCCCCTGACAGGTGTCCTCTTTTTTGGACCTGGAAATATGGTAACCCTAACCAGGACCTACTGCTGGTGCCCACAGGGGCCCTCACCCGCCGAGTCCTCATGGTTGCTTAGCTGGGGGGCAGGCTCTGGCAGCCCACCCATACCAGAATACAGGTGGCAGGCCACACCAGGGTCCACTGGGCTCAGGATCTGGTCCAGCTGCCACAGGAAGGGCATGGACCTGCTGGCAGCCCCAGACTGACAGTTGTGGTCCCTGACTCAGATCCACTGCACCTGTAGGCATTGACAACGTGTAGGGGGTGCACATGGGTGCACGTGTACCCCCTGTAAAAAGGTACCACCGACACTATCAGCGGTGCCTGTGAGCGGTCACCGCTCACCACCCCACCGCCAACATCGCTGGTGGCATCTGCAAGCAGTCCGCAATTGCCACTGGCTGCCACTGACGCTGCTGGCAGTGTTTGCAGGTGGTCGTCAATAACTGGTTGGTGCTCGCCACCCCACCTCCCACTGCCAACAGCACTGCAGCTGCCTGCGGCAGCTCCCCACTTGCCTCTGCCATGCTCCTGCTGCCAACAGTGCTGTCACCACTGCCACTGATGGGACCTCGCCATGCCCCGCCAGCCTTCAGGGGCACATGGCGTTCATGCCCATAGGGCCTTGACCTTTACGTGGCACTGCTGACCAGAGCACTGGTGGTTACGTTCTTGCATGCTCTCTGCCATGGCCATATATAGCTGTGCTTTGGTGACCCAGTCAAACTGCTGCTGGACCTCTGTGTCAGTCCCCCAGATTGTGATAAGGTCCGTGGTCTCTTGCTCAGAACAGTTTGGCCCCTTGGCTGCTGTATCCACCACTGAGGAGGCAGACGTGGCAGCTGCTGCCAGAGGCCTTGGGGGTTCAGGCTGGGGGGTGCATGCATGCTGGCATGGCCCATAGGACCGGGCAGGCAGACTTTGCCTGTCTGGAGTCCTGGGGGAAGAGCTGGAATCCACAGGACTGCAAGACCCAGCATGTGCCCACAGCGATGGGGTACAGAGCCCATGGGGCAGGCAGCTACTGGCATGGGCCCTGGGGGACAGAGCCAGGCTCTGTGGGTTTGCAGCAGCAGCCCAGGAAGGTAAGCCTTCCCTTTCCCTTGCCCATGTCTCTTCCATGCCCCTATTCCCTCTTCTTCTCCTCAGCCCAATGAGCTTGCTACACCTCTGGGTCTGTGCAGGCTATCAGTTACCTTTTAAATGTCAATAACATTGGTGATGCAGGATCTGCCATTTTATGCATACTTCTGTGATAGTCTTTAGTGTAAATATCTTATCTACAAGGATCACAGGGACTTTAATCCAGCCTGTCCTTGTCTAAGGTTTGCATTCATACCTCCCTCATTCTGAATAGCAGCACACTGCCACTGGCTTTGCCTGAAACAAAGGGTATTAAGATTTCCCCCCAGTTCGTGCCGTCAGTAAGATCTCCCTTTTGGGATAGTCTAACAATAGTTGCATGTTTCCATGGGTTAAAAAGGGATCTCTTTCTCTTTTTTTTTTTTCCAGAGACTTTATTTGAACCCCTTTTGTCAGTTTTGTGAAGGTGGTGGTGTCAGGTGCCTCTAGCTTTTCTGTTGTGAGGATTATTTTAGCTTTTGTCCGTTGCTTGTACTTCTGATGTTTCCTATGAATAAGTGTCAGGTTATTCTGATCCACATAAATCATGGAAATCTGGGTTTGAGTTGATGTCTGGCCTCTTGGGACACTTTTACATGTGCTCTGAGGATGCGGGGTGGGGAGAGTGCTTTAATCAGAACGGCTCTTGGATCTCCAAGAGCTGTTCTAATTAAAGTGATGCAGCATCTCATGTATCAGTATCCCTGCACTTCAAAATGGTGGCGGGGGTGCTTGAACTAAAGCTCGTTTGACAAGCTTCAGTTCAAGCGTCCATGC
Source organism: Alligator mississippiensis (assembly GCF_030867095.1). Taxonomy (NCBI): domain Eukaryota; kingdom Metazoa; phylum Chordata; order Crocodylia; family Alligatoridae; genus Alligator; species Alligator mississippiensis. The sequence goes on along the minus strand of NC_081828.1, from coordinate 79,892,845 downwards.
TGCCTGTGACAAAAGGAGCCAAATCACGGCCTGGTTGTGAGACCAGCCCACACCTTTGTCCTTGGGCCAGCCACCCGCCTCTTAACCTGCCACACCTTGATGTCCTATTGTTCTGATGTTAATAGGCAGGAGACTGCTCTTCAATCCACCTTGATTTCAAGGGCCAGATGTACATGATCCAGCCACCCCTACGTGTGTCCCATGTCTTGCAGATGTTTCTAGGCCTAGCACTTGGCCTCCCTTTTGGTGCACACACCAGGCCTTCCATATTCAGCCTAGCACCAGGCCTTCACATATGTGGCCTAGCACCTGGCCTCCAGTCAGGTGGCACACACCGGGCCTTGTCAACTGCCTTCTCATCTCCGAGACCTCACTACTCCACCATCTCTCAGGGTCTCGCTACTCTGCCCAACCATTCGGGCTCAGAGTCTATCACCCCTGTAGGCTCAGGTGGCACTCCACTTGCCATGCCTGGCCTACCACTCTGACCTCTTCCCCGGGCTCGAGGTAGAACAACCCTGTAGGTTCAGGTGGCACTCTCCTGCTGTGCCTGGCCCACCTCCAGGGTCTACCACCCAACAGGGCTCACATGCAGTTACTTTGTGCCTGGCTCTGAACTGTCTCCAAAGCCCACCTGGAAGGGGGGGGGGCAGGGGTTTAGGTGCCCCAACCTGCTTTATACCGGGATGGGCCTTGAACCTGGCATTTAAGTGGCCCTGCCCTGCCACAGGCAGGACCACCAGGCCTCCCAATCTCGGCAGGGTACAGTTTCAGGTCATGTCCAGAACCAATGAGGCCTCCTCCTTCCCCATAGCCTCACCCTTACCTCTGAGATATCCCTGGAGAAGGAGCTCCACCAGGCAATATTACTCCCAGGGCTGCTGAGCACAAACTGCTCTGCTCTTATAACACAGATCTCCAAAATGGCCATCCTCATCACATACCTGGTGGCTGGCTGCTTTAACCCTTAAAGTGATGGAGCACCAAATCTGCTCCATCACACTGCCATTTTGAAGTGCGGGGACAGTAATACATGAGATGCGGGAGACTGCTGGAGCACGGTAATTACCACATTCCAGCACAGTGTAATTACAGCACATCAAAGCAGCCTCCATGCTGTAATTCCAGTGTGTCAGAGCAGCCTCCACACTTTATACAGGCACCATGTACAGCTTGTGTACAGACTTATTTAAAATGCTGTTTTTCTGTTCTAATTCAGCTGTAAGCCTATTAATGCTACCAGTGAAAACTAAATACTCACAAGAGATCATATGGACCTCAGTAATGAGGAGTTCTTCATCTCAGGACTCCCTGGATCATAAGTGGAGAGGATATTGCACTCCAGTACCTGCCATGGCATGTCAGTAAATGGCCAGTTGTCAATATGGTAAAACCTTGCTTTGACTGTAAAGCTCACAGCCATTGAATTTTTTTCAGTGGTGCTGTATTTTCTCCCCCTTTTTTAGGTAAAGTGTATCTTGCAGCGGTAGGGGAGGAGGGGCACACAATGTTAACACTAGCCTGGCTGTTATTGTTGCATGAAGGTGCTTTTGGAAATGTGTGGGGATAATGGTGAAGACAATGCTTAATTTCAACAGCCAGTATTTGAGTAATGTTTCCCTTTCAACTGCAAATTGCACTGCCCTACTGTTCACCAGACCTCCTGGACCCCGGGAAAATGAAGTCCACCTACTTCCCATTCTGTGCAGGACTGCTCCTTTTCTGAGATGAACTATAGATTTGCCTACCTATCCCCCCTCCCCCACAACTCTTGTATTACAAGGTTATCATATGCAGGCGTGCTCAGCCTTAAGGTTGCTTGCAGACTTTAAAAAAAAAACAAACCATGCTGAAAGAAGCAGTGCGTTACTTTGATCCATCTCCGCAACATCTGTATACATCAGGTTCTTCAGTGGGGCATTTTCTGTATAGATCAGGTTCTTCAGTGGGGCATTTTCGGGGCTTTTGTCTAACAGCTGATTCAATCAGCTATTAGATAAAAGTGCCAAAAAAGCCCCACTCAAGCACCTGATCTATACAGATGTTGGGTGAGATGGGTCCAACTAATGCAGTGCTTCTTCTGGGCATATGCTGGGCTCAGCGCAGGAGTTTAAAATCATGGACTGTTTTGTTTTGTTTTTGTAAACATCCTCAAGCAGCCTAAATGATCTACAGTATAAGGGAAGGCAAAGCTATCTCTGGGCCTGATCCCTTCCACAGCTGTCTGTCTTGTGGGGGAGGCTCCTTAGCCTTGGGACAGGGATAATCAACCTATTAGATTACGATAACTTTTGGGGGGGGCGGGGGGGTATTATTTAACATTTAAGAACACAGATTTAATATATTTGTTTGCAAATGACCCATTTGTGTGTGTTTATTTAAAAACTATGTGGAGACAATGGGTACTGATGTTTACATTTAGTTCTGTTTCATTATATTGAATATTTATTTTGCTACTAATCCTCCATTTAAAGTAAAACTCTTTCATACTCATTTCTGTCATGTCCGTGTTTCCTAACTGGCACAAAAAGCTCTGTTAGTTTCTTTTCACCGTTTTGCAAAGATTTGTCAGCAAAGTGACAGGGTAAGGTCTGTTATATCCAGTGTATCACAAAATAAGCTGCCAAACATTTACTTACAGATAATCAATTGCCATAACAGAAAACTAAACAAGGCCTGGTCTGCACATAGATTGTTCACTGTGGCTATGTGCAACTTTCAGTTTGGTTTTGTTTTTTAACTGATACTGCTTTTCTTGAATCTACCCCCTACTGAGAACAGAGTTTTAATTAGCTTTATACTGGTATGACTTACCCCTTTCTGTAAGTTAATGGCCAATAAAAACGCATTTATTCCTGTATAACTGAGTCTACATAAATGAGTAGTTATACCCTTTTCACTATACCAGTATGATGAAAGCACTACAGCTTTCATGTGTAGACAGGCCTAAATCAACAAAGCACATTTTATAATGCACTGTTTTTATTCTGCATGCTGACTAACTTGCTAATTCTCAAAATTTGGTAATTTTCAACTTATTAATTCAATTTTGCAACTCCAACTCACCAGTCAGTAAGCTTCTACCCTAATTGTACTCTGAGAGGACTTCAACACTGCGTGGTTGAAGTCGTTTTGGATAAAAAGAGTTCAGTTGGCCAAAGGTCTAATATAGCCCTCCTCCATGTCTGATATTTACAGTAATCTATACTGTATGTTCATCAGCACCGTCTACTGGTGAAAAAGAACATGACTTTTTACAAGGCACGCTTCCAAACCATTTTTATTGTTGCTCCAAAATCTTTAAAATGCTGAGCTTCTTTCTTTTAGAAGATATCCAGTATCTTTACTTTTACTCATGGGCGTTTGTAATTTAAAGTGGGGAACTCCATAAACTCATCTGTGAGCGAGCAGATTCTACCTACCAGCTGAAGAATGATCACAAAATGCTATGTAAGTTGAAAGTAAAGGCATAAGGGATAATTTGGCCCTAAGTTATGTATCACACACAAAGTGAATTGTGGGCAGGAAGAAAGGAATGCAACAAAGATGTATGACATTGTTTCTGATATGTCTGATTACAACCTGTCCAGGAATTAGGTTGTGCTGTCACCCGCCTGTTGTGAATAGACACAGTTGCTAGGTCCCATGTGCCTCCTGGCCAGCTGGGACATGGAAGAGTCTCTGGCTCATAGGGAACATTCCCATGCTCAGGTCTACTTTGACACCTCATTCTTCAGACATGGGGCAGTGCTAAGCTACCCTTGCTGTCAAAATCAGTGTCAGAGATGTCCCAATCCTTTCTCTTCTCTCTCATACACACTTGCCCAGAGCTCCACTTCAGCTGTGGGAGATCAGGCCCCTACTTGAACTCTTTCAGGAACACTGAGACTGAAAAGCAAGGAGAACAGGCTTATTAGCAAAGGAATGTTTTAACCACAGTCTCTTTGATCTTAAAAGAATTAAAGAATTAGAGATTTTTGAAAACAAAACAAAGGTCCTAAGACACATTCAGCCCTAGCCTGTTCTTGCATCTCTGGAGTATAAGGTTTTATAGTATTTCAGGGTAGGCAAAATCCTTCAAGACCTCTTTCCCACAAGTCTTTTTTTACTTACCTATCATTAGATCAACCTATCTACATGGCAGAGTTGGACAATTTCAACCCCTGTGGTTTTAATTGCTGGTTCAAACTGGTTTAAACCATCCTGGTTTTAATAGAGTTTTAACCACTGGCTTTCTGGCTGGGTCAAAAAATCTTTTGTCAAACGTTGACCTACATATCAAAATTGGTGTCATACTTACCAAGGCTAAATAAATGATATTCTGAAATGTGTACAATTTAACCCTTATCTGGTGAAGTATCAGACAGGTTCCCTGCAAGGGTTGTTTTCAGGCAAATCCAATCACATTCTATGTGGCTTTGAGGACTGAACTAGTGCTCACACAGGCAAGCACCAGCCCAGCCCCACCCCCAGGGCTGTCATAGAGAGGAGACAGAAAACCTCTATCTCTTCCCTGCATGGTGGGGGAGTGGGAGGAAGGGAGCCCCTCCTACTGTTCATGCCCCTGCAAGCTACCCCTGCTGGGGTCTTGGGGGGAGCCAGACTGGGCCCATGAGGTGGGGGGGGGGGTCCTTTGCCACCCCTTGCACAAGCATCTTGATAGTGGCAGGGGCTGCTGCACCCAGAGCTGGGGCAAGTGAGCCCTCCCTGTTTCATGGGCCTGTCACAGCTCCCTCCAGCAGAGGTAGTTGGGGGGCCATGTGACTGGGGGCTCCATCCCTCCCCTTCTTCTTTCCCCAGCTGCTGTTGACAGTTCCCAGCTGGTGGGGAGCGGGGCTGGGAGAGGGGCAGTCTGGCAGCCTCCTGGGAGGCTGCTGGAGCACCCCCGCCTCCTGGCCTGGGCCAGTGCAGGAAGGCTCTGAGTGCCCCCTCCCCCCCCCCACCCGCATCCACATCCACACCCAATTGGCAGATTTGTATTGGGTTCAGTGGCACTCTAACTCATGGCACTTTGGGTAAAGCACCATGAGTTAAAGGAGCCTCCCTGACTGGCTGCCTGGACTTCTGTACACACCCATAGGTGTTTTGCCTCTTTGTACAGCTTGTATGTTGTTGATGATTTTGACAGGTGCCCTGAATATTACTCTCATGTTCATCTACAGTTTTCTTGTAAAACTTTTTCAGAAAAGATTTAAGACATGCTACTTGGCTACTGCACCTTGTTTTTCCTGGTAATTGGGATATAGCCAATCCTTTGCAGTTGTTAAGGTAAACTTTCACAGCATGGTGATTTCAGAAGTATTTCTGAACCTCTGTCATTTGACTAACAATAGCCTTCACAGAGATAAATATGACATTTCTCATTAGATTCATGAAATGAGGTACAACCGTAGCTTATTTGAAAAAAAAAAAGTCATGGTCTTCTGCCCCGGGAAGAAAAAAACCTTGCTCTAGTCATCTATTCCCCATTCACAATGGGTCCTGTAGAGAGAAGTAGCTAGCCATGTTAGTCTGAAGTCAGGGAGAAGGCAGGACAGGGTGGCACCTTAGAGACTCACTTGTTCAGGGAGGCATAAGCTTTTATAAGTGACAGCCAGCATCTGATGAACTAGGCAGTCACCTACAAAAGCTAATGCCTCTCTGAATGAGTGAGTCTCTAAGGCAGGGGTAGGCAATCCCTGGCATGGGTGCAAGAGTGTGGCACGTGAAGGCATTTTGCTTGGCACATGCACCTTGGGGCAGACCAGGCAGGGAAGAGGCCAGGGCTTCAGTGCCACAACAAGGATTGGGCCCCTCGCAGCTCCCATGCCATCCACTCTTGGCATGCCAACATCTTACAAGCTGAACTTGTAGGTGTTTTTGGCACTCTGGCCAAAAATGTTGCCAATCCCTGTTCTAAGTGCATTTATACACATTACGTTTTTGTCCCATGACACACTGGAGATCCACTGCTTCAAAGCAGCTGCTCCACACATGAGCTGATGCAAGCTGTGTTACATGCAGTTGTATAAGTGGTGAAATGCACCTCAGTGTGCAGAAAATGTCGGTGATGTGCTTTTGAATTAAAGCACCTCTGATGTGTTTTAGTTCAAAAGTGCACCGCCGCCATTTTATCAGCGCTGACTTGCATTTCGCCGCTTATACAACTGCATGTGCCACAGCACCGGGCACATTAAAAAGCGCCCGCCATTGCGGTGTGTGCATCTGTACAAATGCCCTAAAGTGCCACCCCACCCTGTCTTCTGTGTGGACCATGTGGTTAAGTATACTGTTCCTAGGAATGGGCTAAGAGTTGAGAGTGCCAGTTTTGATAATCCTTCAGTGATGTATCAAGTGCCCTTCAGGTTAGGGCAGCTCTATTTAATACCATGTACTGGTTACCCTAAGGCAAGTTTAGAGGTATTCAGCACAAAATACAAAATAGGCTTTAGAATCTGATACAAACATTTTCCATTGTACCGTAATTGTAATCTCAAATATTTGTATAGCACATTACAGAAAGCAGCCTGTCAAGCCACTAACTCCTTTTAATTCCGCTCCCTCTTTTTAGAATCAGTTCTTCCAGGTTGCTCAGAAACCTTTATTCCATAGCATTAGCTGTCAGACAAACAAATTTGGTCCTAATTATTCCTTCTATTGTGTTTTCCAGCATGCAGTGCTTACTCTGGGCCTGTCTTGCATTGCAAGCTACTGGGGGCAAGAATCCTGTGCTTCTTATTTCCTGCACAGTCAGTATAGAGCAAAGTGCTGGTGTTTAACAAATAATAAGTAATGTTTATAATACAATTTATGAAATGGCTGGGTAGAGAGGGCACTGACTTGGAAGTCAAAAAGCCTGAACTCTAGACCTTGCTTTTCACCTTACTTGTTCTAGGACCTTGAGCAAATCTCCTTATGTTTCTGTGCCTCACGTTCCTTTCCTGCTGTTTTTTCTTGTCTTATCTATTTAAATTGTTTGCACACTGGGATAGAGGCTGTATCTGCTTTTATTTTTTGCCTGGTATACAATGGAATCATCCTCTTGTCTGGCACCTGTAGGTAGTGCTGTAAAACAATTAGTAATAATAGTAATCAAGTTTGATTTTTGTCCATTCTTAAAAAAAGACTCCAGTTGTCCCACATCAAACAACAGCGCGCTCTCAGAAGAAAATTTTCGACTTGAAGGAACATGCGTTTTTCCCTCTATGTGTTTGTAGTGCTGAAGCATTAAAGCATTTCTTATGCCTGCATTGGTGTTTGCAGATCTCAAGGTGCATTTTGAATAAGGGAAAATTATGTCTGAATAAAAAATTGAAGATCTACAACACAGCTGAATCAGCCCCATTCCCTTTTAGATTACCAAGCAACTGTGTTCTATCATATCAGAAAGAAAAGGGTTAGTTTATTGTATCTTTAGATCCTTTATGGCTGATAGAGCTTAAGTGGTAGTTCTTCAGGCTTTACTGTTGTTGCCAGTAGGAAAGCTGGCATACAGAAGTATGCTTATTTCATGCAATTGTTGGTTCCCGCAGTCTGAAACCATATTTTATAATGGCTTGATGTGCCTAGGATGTAGAAAGAACCACCAACTACAACAGTGGAAAGAACATATACACATGGGCAAAAAGAGTGATGTCTGTAAATGTGTGTGTCTGATTCTTCTTGGCAGGAAGCCAGGCAGGCTGCATCCACACTAGGAGGAACATGTGTTTCCCCAGGGACAAGTAGCAGTGGAGCACCTTGTGCCGCTGCTGCTTGTCCCTGGGGAATGCTCATACCATGTATGCTCTGGTGTGCAGCAGGTTCCCTGCACTGGGGTAGGGGAGTCTGGGGCCAGCAACTATGCTGGCCTCAGGAGCCTTACCTGGGGTCTGGGTGCCTTGGGGAGCTGCAGCCATGGCACTTCTGCAGCAGGGAGCCTAGCCGGCAGTCGGAGTGTGGCTCCAGCAGGCCAGGCTCCAGATTTGGGCAGTGCATACGGCTGCCACGTGTGCTGCCCTCCTTTTTTCTGGCATTGTTTTTTTGATCCCCGAGATCTCCTGGTGTCAAAACCCCCACCATGCTGCAAGGTAGCAGCACGGGGAATGCCTGCATGAGCACTGTGTGGCACCACAGATAGGTCTGCAGCACCACATACTGCACATCCACACTCATCTGGACATGGACACAGGTTCTAGGGACAATTGTGTGGTTGTTTATTTAAGCTAAAATGAAAGAATTTGCAACAAAACATGAAGACCTGATTTACTGTTGTTCTGCATTTTATGTAATGATGATACCTGCTTAATGTAGGAAAAACATGCTATCAAATATGAACAGTGATGTTTTACATCCTCTTTGCAAGAGCAACTGAAGAGTATGTGTTTCTTTTTCACCTTTTTCCAGGTGGGGTTTTTTTTTAACTTCCTGATCTTTTTTTAACCTTGGCGGTTTGGGAATGTTGCCCAAGCAGCACCTGGCAGAAGTAAGACATTCTCAGGAATGTCCCTATGCATTGTGGATTCTTCCACTTTAACTGAATGAACAGGCTCTTGAAAATAGTTAATAAAGATGCTCTTTTTATGGCATTCATCAGTCACTGGTGTCAGTCAGGTCAATAAAATAAAGTAAAAGCCAAAGATTGTAAACAGAGTGACTACAAAACTCTTACCACTTAACTAGTCACTTTTCACTTTCCTAGCTACTTTCTCAACATCACTTGCTCTGCTGTAACAAGCTTACTTTTATAGGTAAGACCTTCTAAGTAAAAAGCAGGAAAAGGACATTTTTAACAAAATTGTTTCATCCTTTCTTCCTACATTATAATCGACCAAAAAAAAAAAGCAAAAACCCATATGTATTCCTCTTTGAAGACTTTGAAGAAAATTAAAGTGTAATTTTAAGCCATTAATTGCTCTGTGATATTTCTTGTGAAACCATGGCCTAAACACATAGGACGACTATACGTGTACATTGGGGCTGCTCTGTTGCACTGTAATTACCATGCATCAGAGCAGACTCAATTAATCGAGTCTGCCGGAGGGTAGTAAGTACTGCATTCCAGCAGACTCCAGTGTCATGTGTATCAGGGTCCTTGCGCTGAAAAATGGGGGTGGAGATGCTTTAACTAAAGCTCATTTATTTGTCAAATGAGCTTTAGTTAAAGCATCCCTACCCCCATTTTTCAGCACAAGGACCCTGATGCATGTGACAGTCTGAGCACTTTAATTAAAGCTCTTCCCCTCTCCCTGCCTCCTGGAGGATATGTATAAATGTCCTTAGGGCTAGATTGCACTGTGATGTACTCCCAGTCAAAAGGGGAAAGAGGAAATACAGTGTTGATGCGTAGGGGGTGCACAGGGGTGCACATGCACCCCCTGGGAGCACTGGTGCACTCCCTGACAGCAGTGCTCCCCACTTAGGCAATGGACAGGCGGGAGCACCAGTGCCCCCTCTGTGAGCACCAGCCAGGGAGTGGGGGTTCCAGGAGAAGCACCGCTGGCACTTCTGGGAGTACTGCTGGCACTTCCAGGTGCCCTGCTCATGCTTCCCAGTTGACTGCGGGGCCCCCCTGGCCGGCAATATTGGCTGTGAGGGGACCTCCCCCAGTCACTTACTGGCTGCTGGGGGGGGCACATGCCCCCACCCTGATTCAGGGGGCACCAGTCACCCATGAGGAGAAATAATCACCTTACTCTTTCCACCCCTGCACTGACTACCTGGACTGCAGACCTGGGCATCCACAAATACATGCGGTAGCACCTGCTTATCTCTCTCTGCAGTATTAGGATGGGAAGGCAATAGAGCCTTGGTGTCCTCAGGGCATTGGGATGGGAGGTGTCATACTCATAAATCACTGTTGGGTTTGGCGCTCAGACCAAGGAGAAGGCCTTCTGAAGAATCATATTTCTGAGGGACAAGTCTGAGGCATGTCTTCCCTAGCTATCCCTTGGATGCTGCTGCATAAGCAGCTTTTCTCACTTAGACCAATTCCTAGGGGCACAATCCAGCCCAGTCAAATTACAGACCAAAACTATGAAATGTTTGTCAGATTCATGAGCGGATAAAGTGTTCTGTACATACTAAGCACCTCACACACAGCAACATAGGAAGCAGAGTTGTGTCCTGATCATAAATCTGCATGTATTTTCTATTAACAAGGTCATTTCAGAAAATGGAAATAACCAAACAAACCAGCAAACAGTGTCATATATCAAATCAGCCTTCTTGCCAAGCATCAGATTACAGTACATAAAATGACAAGAACAAAAAAACATAAAGAACAGTTAAAGGAACAAGGAAGGTTACCAGCTTAAAAAACAAAAACAAAAACATGGATGTCATTAAGGCTTTATACAAGTGTAATAATGAATTAGCATCTTGACTCCCCTGGCAGAAAGCACTCCTCGTAGGCAGGCAACATAGGCAAATACATGCTACTGAGAACTAAGTACACTGGCAAATTTGTTAAAAATCCTACACTGAGAAACCAACCAGATGTAGAAGCTAATATCTTGGCTTTCTTGGCCAGTTGGAATTTTACCATTGCTTCAGTGGGGCTGGGATTTCACTCGGAGCATACACTAAATTCTACATATCCACAAATCAAAACCTGGTTATAAGAGTGGTACTTTAGAGTGGAAGACTTCACATGCTGTTGGCCAAAGACGTGCTGTTGGCCAAGGTGTGTTTCATTACATATTGGGATAAGCACATTCCACAAACCTTCATGTTATGTCATTAAATTAGAAAAGTTATTTCAATGGAGCTTGACCCTTCCAACTGTCGGGACCGAGGGCAGTCTAAGGCTATGGCCAGTAGCCCGGACCGTCAGGTGGGGTTTTTCCACGACGGAGTAGAGTTAGGCACGGAAGCGTATTGGTTGTACAAAGAAAGCTTTATTTACACTGCCGATGGTCACAGTGCAGGAAGGAAACTTGCTTGAGTTACAGTTGCACACAAACAAACAGAAGTGAGATCTCTTCCGAACCGAACCGAGATGAGTCGTCGATGTACGACTCCGTGTGCTCAACATGGGGGATACGTCAAATTTTCCAGTATGATGGGGAGTGGCTAGAAGCTGATCAGGCCCCTATGTCCTCCTCCAAGACACACGTGGAGTTTGCTAGGCTCCACAGCGCACTTAGAGTTCTCCACGAGATGGTTGTGGAGTCCTCCAACTTGGGCGGAAACTGCTCTAACCTTTTATATGGCTAGCAAGCCAATTGCTAGCCGCCACGTAGGAATAATTTAGAATTGACCAATAGTGGGACACTAATTTGCATATGTGTGGCGGGAACTCTTTGCACCAGGGTTTTCTCTCTGCAGCTGAGAAATCCACCGTGCAAAGAAAGCTCCATGTGGCGGGAAAATTCCAATGTGCCGAGGCACTAAATATCATTGGGTTATGACACCAACCAGCAAAACTGTCCCGCAAATCTCATTTAAAATTTGCCTTTTTATTCAGTGCAAAAAATACATGAGATAGCTTTGTGAGTTACAGAATTTTTATGGTTGTCCAAGCTCAGCCAGGAAGAGCATTTATGAAAAAATAAATGTTGTATTTTTGCCTCAAGATAACTAATACACACAAGCTATTCAAAGTAAAAAGTGAAAAAGTTTCAGAACAGCTCCCTGTGCCTGAAGAAGGGTAATTGAGCCCAAAAGCTTGCAAAGAACTTTTTGCCAACTATTCAGTTGGTCTTATAAAAGATATCACATCTACCCAAAGAACCTTGCCTGCTAAAGAAATATAAGCATAATCATTTTATTATTATGTAAATTAGGCAATCTCAACACCAGGAAGACATAGAGTGCTTATTTAGGCAAATTTACCACCTGATAAAGTTCTCTTTATTATGTTCTTACCTTAAGATAAATAGTTACCTGGAGGTAAAGAATATAGCAAAGATAAGGCCATAATTTCTAAACTCTGTTTCTTATTTTTACATATGACCAAAACACCACCAAATTGCACATCAATAAGCAGGTTTGTTTGAAATAATTAAAGCAAAGAGGAAAAGTTTTTTCATTTCAGCCATTCTTTGGCTAACCATTCCCCAATAAATATCCTCTTTTGACTCTTCCCATACAACTAGAGCGAGAGAGAAGGAGCCTATGTAACAAATATACACAGAATATGAAAGATGAACTAAACAACAAAACCATAATGGAAAATGCCAACTCCTTCTGGAGAAAGAAGGTTTTCAGAGGAGTCCAGGGTGGATACATTCTCGACGGCTTCATAAAGAGCTGTGTTATTACTTAGACTAGGCACCTGTGCAGTAAAGTAAAAGGAAAAACGAACACGCACTCTATATATACACACATAAAGTTATATATATCTACACTCCTAGTCACACACCTTAAAGGAAAATAATAAACCCATTACAATACACACACACATGAACCCATACAAAGGCCCGCTGGCCTCCCAAACCCATTGCAATATATGCACCCATGCAAGCACACGCAAGTCCGCTGGTCTGTCAGACTAGGCACCACAGTCACTTCATTCCCAACCCCCCCGTTTTCCGCTTCCCTCCTGGTTATGGGGTTACCAATCTCAGTTCATTTGTTGTCCTTGTTGCGGTAGCTCCAGCTCTTGCTGGAGGACTTGCTGCTGTTGCTACTGCTGTCCTCAGATCTAGTAGTCTCTTCACCCTCTTCACTGTCACAGTCCATTTCCCTGCTGGGGGAAGTTGGAGAATCCCATGTCCACTCTGTCCTCTGCTACTGATCTCTGGTAGTAGGTCCAGAGTTCGCACAGCACCATTTTAACACAGTCCACCACCTCTAAGTCAGTACATCAGGAGGTTCCTGGCTTTACCCAGGGCACTCCTGATGCAGGATGCAAGCTGGTCAAAGTGGGCCAATGGGTTCCCCTGGTGTTTGGAGAGGTGCCTGTACAGCTTCTCTGGTCAGCTGCCTGACCCCAGTCACCACTTTGCAGAACCACTTTACCATTTTCCACACCTCCACATACTCCTTACATCTCTGTGCAGGCTACTCAGTGTGCGAGCAACAGTCACCATCTTAGGGTATTTGGAGATGTGCTCAAGGAGTGTGTTGGGGGGGGCAGGAATGACACTTTAATTAAAGCCACTCCAATAGCTGCTCTAATTAAAGCACCCAGAGCATCACCTGTATCAGTGGCCCTGCACTGAAAAATGGCAGTGAACGAACTTTAGTTAAAGTGCCCCTGCCACCGTTTTTCAGCGTGGAGACACTGATACACGTGATGCTGGAGTCTGTTGCAGCACAATAGTTACCATACTCCAGCAGACTCAATTAATTGAGTCTCCTCCGACTCACTGTAAGTATAGCACAATGGAGCAGACTTCCTGCATGTATATAGGTGCCCCTAGAGTCCAGATGAAGAAAGGAAGCAGAATCTGGGCTTCACTACTTCTGCTCCCTGTGATAGCACCCAGCACAACTGGTAGGGGTTGGAATTTGTTGCTGCTATATCAATTCTTCTGTCCCTCAAGCAATGAGCAAACAGGGTCTAGACTGTGCCTCAGAGAAGTGTAAGTGTCTCTGAAGCACTCTACCTCCTGAGGCTACAGCTGGGGTCATAGAGTTTATACAGCAACCTTTGCCTACGGTTATGTTGAAGAGGCACAATCTAGTTTGACAGCAGATCCAGCATCATATTTACGGTTGTAAGTACGTGCAAGCAGTCATGGTACTCAGCTGGAGAAAAAGTTCTATCCTTCCCTCTTCTAATGGTCCTAGAAAGTGTTAAGGCAATTGCTTACCTCCCCTAAAAATCTCTGGTTTGGATTCTGTGTTGCCATAGTTCTGTGTTGTCATAGGTGGATTAACGCATGGGCCGGCAGGGACCAGGCCCAGAGGCCTCTGCCAAACAAGGGTCCCCGGAAGCCTAGGTTGTTTGTTTGGTTTTGTTTTGTTTTTTGTTTTTTTTGTGGGGGGGCTTTGAAAAAATATATGTTTATATAGATAGTTATATATGTGTGTGTATATATATGTATGTATACACACACACACACACACACACACACACACACACACACACACCATCTAGCATACTGTTCCTCACAAACCTTAATCCACTTTCAAAACTTTATACTTGTACCAAAACTCTCACTTCCATCACTTCCATTACAGTGATCGCACCCATGCTTCCACACACCCCTCTGCATTCCTTTCCTTGTTACATTTACACCGCCCCTTTAGTTCTAGGTCCAGTTACGAGCTTTGAGCTCTTAGTTCATGTCACTGTCCCTCTCACTGGTGGTTCCACTGCTACTGTTGTCATCTTTGCTGTCCTCGTTGCTGTCACTCGACCCAGTTGCCTCATCATCTCCTTCACTGTCACTGTCCATTTTCCTTTGAGGGGGGTCTTTGTAAAGCCTGTGCCAACTGTCCCTCTGCCAGGTGGTGTTAGCCATCCCCTCTCCATCCTCTCCTATCATTTTCTGGTAGTAGGACTGGAGCTTGCTCAATACTGTTTTAACACAGTCTGCCACCTCAAGTTTCATGTGCCTGTATATCAGGAGGTTCCTGGACCTCAACAAGGTGCTCCTGATGTAGGATGCAAACTGATCGAAGCGGGCTATCATGGTACTCTGACATTTAGTCAGGTGCCCGTATAGCACTGTTTCTCTCATCATCTGTCCAACCTTTGTCACCACTTTGCAGAGCCAGTTTACCTTTTTCACAGCTCCCTGGCATATGGGCAGAGTCATAGGAGGTGGTCAATAGTCTCTGTTGCGCCTTGGCAGATTTCCCTGGGGCATCTGGTTGACCTCTCTGCCCCTTCCTGTGTCTCCATGCCCTCACTGGGAGTTCACGGTGGACTATTAGCTAGTTCAGGTCTCTGTGGTCCTTTCGTAGGTTCTGGTTTAAGATCCACTCCCACACAGCCTGGCAGCTGTTTCTGGGGAGCAGCTCCATGGTCAACAGCATGTCTGTGGCTCTGACCGCCTCCTGCATCTTCCTGTGGTTGGACGTAGTCGCTCGTACTCACTTCAGAACTCATTCAGGACTTTGTAGAACCACGGGTGCTCCGTGGTACGCGGTCTCCTGTTGGTCGGCGCATGGTCTCAGAAGGCCAGCCCCCATGGTCTCAGAAGGCCAGTCACCAGTCAGATGCTTAGGATTCCCCCTGGATGCCTAGGTTCAGTATTGCCAGATATATGATCATTATTCTTCAGTTTTGACCCATTTTTACTGTTAGCTATGGTTATTAATTTCCCAATTCCTTCTGGTCTGTCTCACTTTATTGTCAAAGCAGATATTAAACAACTGAAAATCATCTGTCTCCAAATGCTTTTGTCAGGGAGTCTAGTATACAAAAGATGATAACAACAGAAATAAATGTATCTTGAAATGATTTGTACAGATTTGCCAAATCATCAGGAAAAGTCAACAAAAAGAGAATATTGTCAGTTTATAATCCTGGTCCAAAGGAGTAATTTCTCATTCACTCACTGGCCAGTTAGGATGAGCAATATAAAACAAATAAGAAGATTTATTTGTATACGTATTTTGTATACCATACACCAGATAACATGCAAATAAGCATGCAAATAAGTCCTCTTTATTTACTTTATATTGCTCACTGTACCTCAGCAATGAGTGAGTGAGAACTGGGTAACACCTTCAAAGAAGAGTGGGGAGGGAGAAGAGGGACAGAAAGGTGTTCTTTTTCTTGCTGGGGTTTAGCTGCTGCAGGGGAGAGGAGCCCCTAGTCCCTCATGTCCAGGGTTCTAAAAAATTTTAAATTGCCTTTGCTTCTGTTAACCCTTGTGCTGAATTTACAAAGCTGAGCTGATGTGGGGTACAGCATCTGAAGCATGCAGATGACGTCCCCTATTGCAGCACAATTTTCCTCATTGTTTTTGCCTTTGGCTGAGATTTGAGCTTGAAGAACAAGCTTGCTGAATGTGAATCTATTAACCTGTGCAAGATGGAAGCATTTATCGTGAGTGGAGGAAAGGTTCTTAAGAATTTCTCCTTCCCTTTGGTGTTATTTAAAGAAATTTACCTCTATTAGAGTGGTCATGATTTGGGGATGCTTTGGAACTCCTGCTTTCTTTCTGGACTTATGTACATTTGTGTCCAGGTTTTTCCAATTTTCTTTCAGCCTTGCTACTCATGTCGATAGATTAGATCAGTGGCTTCCAAACGGCTGCTGCTACAGGCTGGGTGAGTGGCTCAGGGTCAGTCCGAGGGCAGGATTGGGTCCCATGAACCAGGATTAGGCTCTGTGCCACCACCTGGGGCTCTGTGCCACCTTCTGCAGCCCTGTGACACTTCCTGGGGTTCTGAGCTGCATGATCAGGGCCCATACCTCCTTCAGCTGGACTCTTGTGTGCCTGAATTGGGTCCCAGGTATGGCGATATAGCATGTTAGTGGGACTCCCCCTAGGTCTGGAGCCCTGGCAACGTGTAGGGGGTGCACCCCCTATGAAAAGGCACCACCAACATTGTTAGCGGTGCCTGTGGGTGGCCGCCGCTTGCCAGCCCCCTGCCCCCACCACTGACACCGCTGGCTGGGTCTGCAGGAACTCCATGCTTACCGCTGCCGTGCTCCCATTGCCATTGCCGCACTCCCACTCCCGCCACACTCCCAGCCACTGGGGCCACACGTTGTTCATGGACTGGTGTATGCCACTTGCTGCCAGCTCTCCTGTGCCACCAATATTTTAGAACCCAAGGACCTTTGTAAGCCAGGTGGCATTGCTTCACAGGCTGGATCTGGCCTATGGGCCAGGGGTGGGGACCCCTGGACTAGAATGTGTCAGATCCACTATTCAGTGCTAGGACTTTCCACATAATTTATGTGGTGAATATTGTTTGCAGCATTTGATCACCTCTGTGTGCATTCTAATGCCATTCCACAATGCCACAAATACATTCTATTAGTGCTATTGGTACATAATCTACTGGATAATTTTTTTTTGCTATCTGAACAAGTCCACCTGCCTCTGTGCTCTTTCTGTGATCTTCCTTGGACCACCACAGTGCAGTTTTTTGGGGTGCTGCTCATTAACACTGCAGAAGAGCTGCAAACCTGCTTGGCAGTCTTTGCCATAAGGAGCAACCTATTCCCTCTGTTCTTTGCAGCTGGGTAGAATTTGTTCTATTGACTTTGGTTGGGAATGATCTAAGAAAAGGCTCCTTTCCCTATGTTCTGCAATAGCAGTATTGATTAGCTGGAGCCCTTGAGCTAAAATCATCAGCTTCATTAGCATGTTGACAAATAGTGGCTCATCTTTGGTTGAGCAATCTTATCTCTGCTATTTGCATTTCCCTGTTGGCCTGAGTCATTTATCTTTGGTCGTAATTATAAGACTCCTCTCTTTTCCTCAGGCTTTTCTTGAGGAGGTAGTAAGGAGGGAGTGCCTGATGCTAATGATCTGTTCTTTTCAAATATTTAATGTTTTATTAATTAATGCCTATGTCCCCTTCTGTCAGTAACTGATGGCATTTTAGGGAACAAATAAAGATGACTAATAAAAGGGCAAGCACCACAGAGTTTCCTGCAAGTGGTTATTACCCCTCCACTCCAGCACATTACTTTTAGGTTAGTCTGAAAGTTCGCCAGGAAAGAGCCAAAGGCTGTGAAATGGCCCTTTGCTCCTCTGATTAATGATGGACTGACCCATGCCTCCATGGGAGTTATCAATGGAAATATCAATACTTCCTAGCTCTGAAAAAACAAAAGGTAATGAAGTGTTAAAGCATTATGCACAATTGTAAGTGATAAATCTGCAGGAGAAAGACCTTTGCCAGGAACCCAATGCATACAACTTTAAATAGTCCCCTAAGACAGATACTTGGCAAACCTCCCACTCTTTACTGTTAGCTATGGTTATTAATCTCCCAATTCCTTCTGGTCTGTCTCACTTTATTGTCAAAGCAGATATTAAACAACTGAAAATCATCTGTCCCCAAATGCTTTTGTCAGGGAGTCTAGTATGCAAAAGATGATAACAGAAATAAATGTGTCTTGAAATGATTTGTACAGATTTGCCAAATCATCAGGAAAAGTCAACAAAAAGAGAATGTTGTTGGTTTATAATCCTGGTCCAAAGGAGTAATCTATACAAGCATACAATACATGAGTATTTTTTTTAAAGAAGACCCATCCCACCAGAACTTTCCTAATGGTTAATCATGATCCAGCCAAAAAAAAAGTATCTTCCATCTTCATTGGTAGAACAGAATATAGTTATTACTGAATGATTAAGCAGGCTTCACCTCAGTTGTATAGCTCAGAACCCTCTATTATGATTGTCACAAGGGTTAGCTTACAAAGAACCTGAAATCCCAGGTCAGGCCTAACTTTTCTGTACATCTTGTTCTGTGCATCAGTATGAACTATAATTCACTCTTTGAGGTAACCTATAAGGAATGGTATATGAACCATACAAGTAATCTTCGTGTGTCCATTAACTTGCTCCTGACGGTGATATGTTATTTCATGGTATGTGATAGTATTACTTGCCAGGCTGCCACCAATTTTCAAAAGGTGGATAGCTCAGTTAAAGAGCATGCTCTCAGGAATCCTGTTTGTTTGGTTTTGGATTGCATAGCAGATTCACAAAGTTGGGCCCTGCCCATTCTGAAGCCCCTTTACAGTGCCTGGGTGGGGCAAAAAGGCATTAGTGTAAATGAAGGCCAAACCCAGGATGCTTTGAGTTATCCATCTCTGTCTCTGTCTCTATCTGAGCCAAATGGTTTAATTCTCAGTCATTTTTGTCAAAAACTATAGGCAGGTTAGGATAATCCCTTTATTTCTATGTAATGTTTACTATATTTTTTTAAACTTTTACTTTTAAAACATTGCCTTTAGTAAACTGGAAACATATGAATAAAACTGCCTAGGTTCCACAAGAAATAGAATTGTAGTTGGCCTCTGGAAAATTAAATGGTGCTCCACTGGCTTTGCCTTAGGAAATTTAGAGTTGGTTTCAAAATAAAAATTCATCAGACTAAAATGAGCAGAGTAGGCAGGCAAGAGCATGGAGCCAGATTTGTACCCCTTGTGTTATTAGACCACCCATTCCACATGTCCCAACCATGAACAATTGACCAGAGCATGATTTCCAAAAAGTTCAGTTATATTCCTTTTCTCAATTTTCATTTGCAGTTTTCAGTTCTGTAGTTGCCACTAATCCTATAAAGCTCTGTCTTTTGTTTTTCTTGTTAATGCTGTCCTGTGATACCTGAAAAATTCTTATGCTTTTGCTGGGTGTGTCTACACAAGACACTTTACTGTGCATTAGATGGATCTAATGTGCTGTAAAGTGTCAATATCTACACATATGCAGCAATTACTGCCCAGTAGATTAGTCTAACGCACCATTTTCTAGTACCCGTAGGTACATATACTGGAAATCGGCACATTAAACTAATGTGCCAAAGCTAGGGTTACCATATTTACAATTCCAAAAAAGACGACACCTGTTGTGCAGGGGGGAGAAATATGACTGGTGGGGAGGAGCAGTGATATGCCAGTACTTGTGTGGTGGGGGGGGCGTTATTTGTGAAGGTGTGGGGCGGGGGTGGTTGGAGCCCAGGGAGAGAGGGTCCTCGCACACCCTGGCAGGATGTGGGGTACTGTGGGTCAGGAGTGAGAGGCACCAGCAGGGCTGGGATGGTTGCGGCTTGGCAATGAGGAGTGTGCGTGCACACACATACACGCGCGCGCGCGCGCAGAGAAACAGGCACAGGGGACTCACTGTGTGGCCACCCCACGTCCCCTGCCTGCCTGCCTGGCAGGCAGCAATGGCATGATGTGGCTGAGCTCCCAGGGCAAAGGCAGCAGGTGATAGAGCCCCAGTCCACAGCGGCAGCCTGCCTCTGCCCCACTGGGGGCATGTTCCCCCATGCCTCCCCCAGGGGTGTGCGTTGCTGCAAGGAGCCATGCCCTACCCCTGCCCCCCTGGACAAATTGTCCACCATACAACCCAGCCTGACCTCAGGGCCCCACTCACCCCAGCCCCTGCCCCACTATTCCCTCGCTGTGGGGTCCTTGATTTTCCCCCCTTCCCCTCCCCCTTCCCCCCGAATTACCAGCTGGGCATTCTCTACATGCGTCAGAAGGAAAATCTGGAGATTTGAGGGTTGGATCCTGAGATCGTGAGTTAGGATTAATTTGATTTGGAAATCAGGAGTCTTATAACTGTTTTGTGAGAGTTGGTATTACTGGTCCCCCCACACCTCTTTCCCCGGTGGAGGGGCAGGCACTTCTCTCCCACCTCCCTGCCCTGCTGCAGCCCCAGCCCAGCCACCCAACCCCCAAACTTACCTGCTTGCAGCTGCAGAGGTGCGCACAGACTCTAGGGACAGCCCTGCCTGTACCCCCTGCCAGCCCAGGGCTGGCACCAACAGGTGTACGTTCAGATGTTTGTGGGGCTGCAGTTTAATGAGCCTGAATTTTCTGTGCAGAAAATTCAGGCACATTAATTAAACATGTAGATGCACCCACCTAGAGCAGTTACACTGAGACAATGAGAGTACCTTTCTACTAGAGTTCTCCTGCCTATTAAAAAAATGTGTCTGTAGAAGAGATTCAGTTGAAATACAGCTGCAGGGCCCATCCTCAAAACATGCTAGTAGTGGCAGCCATCAGCAGTTTGTAGAAGAAGATCTATTGTAGAAAATGTCACCGTTTTTATTAAGTTTTTATTAAGAAACCTAAAACCGTTTTTATTAAGAAACCTAAAACAGAAGCAGAAGTTTTGCCATCCTCCACAGACAGTGCTGCTGAGACAGGAGGATTGTCTTTCTAGTTAAGTACTGCACTAAAGTTCTCAGACACTGATGTGTGAAACAAGGGTCTGGAAGAAATAGTTAACACAACTTAAATACTGATGGAAAACAATAAAAACCCCAGTTCCCGCCTGCCACAGACATGCATTTCATTTTTCAACTTAAGACCTTAGAGTAATAGATTTTGTGGTTTCACCAAAGCCCTGCAGCTGTTTATGGAGAGGAAGGAGAACTGGAGATGCGGGTTGATGATGGTAAGATCATCTGTTACATCAGATAGCTTTGAAAGTGAATCTCAGAATGAGAAAGGGTCTGATTCTCTTTTCATATGTTATTATAAATTAGTATTTGCAGTGCAGTCAGTGCATTAAACCAATGTCAATGAGAGGAGAGTAAGGACACCTGTAGTAGAAATAGCAAAGTAAAGAGAAGTGGTAACTTCATTTATTCCTCTGGAAATCCCGCCCTACCTGTGCTGGTGGTGGTCATATTGTTTTTGTCTTAGTTGACTTTGCCTGCACCTGAGTAAGGACCATGTTATGTTCCACGTTCTCAGAATTAGTCGACTTGTTCAGAGGTGTTTAGAGTGATGTTGTAGCTGCGATGGCCCAAGAATTATGTAAGAGGTAAGGATTTTTGTGGATGATATCCTTTATTGGACTGGTTTCATGGTTGGGAAAAAGTTAGACAAGCTTCTGAATGCAAAGCATTCTTCATCAGGTCTGAACTTGTTCTGAGGAAGGTAGTCCACATTTGCAATTAGGGTACTTTTAATCAGATTTGTGATGATGAGCACCTTATTGCTAGTGTAAAAACAGGTCAAAGGGAGAGGACCATTATTCTGGATCTTGGCTCTGACTAATCATATTTATTATCATCAACAGTATTGGCCTATGTATCTTCAGACGATAAATGTGCCTCACTTACTGTTGGATGGCACCATAGCAACCCTTATAGAAGAAAAGAGAAGGGATATCCAGGGAAGAACAACTTTCATCTGTTTCGTACTGGGTTGTCAGAGTTTTATGGCAGTTAATTCTGTCTGAGTAGCTTCAGCTGTCAGTACTGCAGATGCCATTACACCAGAGCTTTACCTGCAGTGAGGCAAGAGCTTCATCCTGGAGATGACCAGACACATGGAACGCCAAGGGATGGATGAGCACAGGTTGCATGAAGAAGAGTTTAGAAAGAACTTGAGAGAGTCACTGGCCATGTCTATACAAGATGCTTGCTGTGTATTAGCTCATTACTACTGTGCAGTAGCATTGCCAGGCACAAATTCTGATGTGATGCTACTGCACAGTAGTAATGAGCAACTGTGCAGTAGTAATGAGCTACTGCACAGTAAGCATCACTAGACAACTGTACTGGAATACTACTGCACAATAATGCTAGTTGCTGCACAGGCATTTAGTACTTGGTTATACAAGTACTAGATGACTGTGCAGTAACAGCTGCTCAGTGGGCAGTTCATGTAGATGCTCCCACTGTATATGCATGGCTGTAATGCCAGCTGAACTGAAGCATCCTTCTGAGTAGTTTTCTCTTGGCTTAAAGAGCTGCCATGGGATCCTTTGCTGCTCTTACTCACAGGAAACATGAAACACAGGAGACATGAATAAACATCTTTATTTTTTCCAGATGAAGAGGAAAGCTCCTAAATCATTCAAGAGTGCTATCTATAAACCATATAGTAGCAGCAATGATTTCCCTGGATCAGCAGTTATGCTGCTCTGGAGAACAGTGGCTCCTTTACCAAGACAGGGAAAGCATTTTGAGTAAACACTACTTCCTCTCAGTCAAAAAACTCTTCACCCCCTTTACTCTGCCTTGCATTTCTAATAGCTTCTTATTGTGAAGAAATAGAAGAACCAGTTAAAGAAAGGATAAATTTGTTTGTGAAATATTAGGCAGCTCTGTGCAAGTATACAGAAGGTGAAAGAAGAAGCAGCAGGACCAATTTTCCACACTGCATACCTAAGTATTGTTGCACAGGCCTGCAAAACAATATTACATGTGTATAACCAAATCCTATATACTGTCATCACATTACTGTTCACAGGGGCACTCTGAGGATTTTGGATGGGGACAGGGACACACACCTAGCTTATCTAACTCATTTCACTTACAAAAGTATGAAGGGAGGCAGGATTTTTAGCTTCCCTTTATTGATGCTGAGAAAATGTTTTTTGTCCCCCAGAAAATTTTGATTTGTCTGCAGAACAATTGCAAAATGAAATAATATGGCTGAAAACTGATATTGTTTGATTCAGAATGCTACACGGGTGCCTTGAGTCCCAATGTTTTCCCTCTATCAGCCAGGCTCACTTGTCAGACCATGTCTCCCATGATTCACTCCAGTTTCCACTCTTCTGCCAATAACAGCTGGCATATACTGGTTGTTTGATAAGTAGACAGTTGTAGGGATGCTCAAAGCTATGGTTCTGTAATACAGATAGCTGGGGCTCTGTGTGTGTCTCCTTTTGGTTTTCCAGCTTTCCCCAAAATCAACAGGGCTCTGTTTACTGATGAAACAAACACTACATGTTATATTGATCAGATACTTTGTTCAAACTTAATCTGCTAGTTATAGAATCATAGAAAATTAGCAATGGAAGCATGGACAGCTGGTGCCTCCTGATCCTGGGAAGGTACCAGTGGCTGATTGCCGACCGGGGTGCAGGGCCCATACCCCTCCATGCGTCGCCTATGGTTGGAAGGGACCTCAGGAGGTCATCTAGTCCACCCCCTGTCCTCAACTATATAATTCCAGCCAAGGTTTTGTCTAGCCTCAGGGGTGACGCATAGGGGGTGCATGCGGGTGCACGTGCACCCCTGAGTGTGCCGGTGCACCTCCTACAAAAAAGCACTGTTGGTGGCATCTGTGGGCGGTCCATGATCCCTGCTGGCCGCAGACACTGCCTGGTTGGTGCTCACCACCCCCACCCCCCGGAGGCATCTGCGGGAGCTCCCCCACTTACTGCTGCCGCATTCCTGCCACTGCTGTGCCCCCCCAGCCATGGGGGCATGCATCGTTCATGTCTAGCCATGTCTTAAAATCCTCCAAGGATGTAGATTCCACAGTCTCTCAGAGTATCCTGTTCTAGTGCTTTACTACCCTCCTAGTGAGAAAGTTCTTCCTAATATCTGACTTACACTTCCCTTGCTGAACTTTGAGACCATTGCTCCTTGTTCTGTCATCTGCCACCACTGAGAACAGTGTAGCTTCATCCTCTTTGGAGCCACCCTTCAGGTAGTTGCAGGCTGCTATTAAACCCTCCCTTAGGACCTGTCCAGATGAGCAGGGGTGTGCACTTGCAGAGGCACAAAGATTGGGACTATGCAAGCACAAATCTGCTGCTACTTTGTGTCGCAGCGCACACCCCTGCATGTGCCCTTTGTTGCAAGAAGTGCCCAGCTCCTCCTGGCACTCCATGTGTTGGGGGGGGGAGGCACAGGATGCCTCAGTGTGGGGCTAGCTGGCAGGCAGCCCCTGCGTTGAAGCACCCTGCACCCCAGCCAGCTGGGAAGTGGCACATGGAGATGGGGGAACAGATAGCCCAGGGTTGCTTGCTCCCCTGTCTCTGTGCATTACAGAGCCCCTGCACTAGGGACAGACAGACATTACACATAAACCAATTTAAGTGATCAGAAACTGGTTTAAACCTGAAACAGAACAAATGTTCAGTGCACATAAAACAGTTTGAAAATAGCTGAAACCACTTTGAGATAAACCTGGTTGAATGTAGTAGTATCAAACTTAGCTGATTTGGGTTAAACTGGTTTATGCAATGTCTGTCCCAGACCCTCTGCTAGTTTAGGATAAACCAGACATCCCCAGCATCCTGGCATGCTCTCTGGGCTGTGCAGGACTCTGGTCCACAGCAGAGCTGGCCTCTCTCCTCTGCTCCCTGGCTACAACTCCAGCATAGACCGCTGGCTGTTCACCCCATCCCCCTCACCACTCCCTGCTAAGCAGGAATTCCCCCCCTCCCCTCTGCCTTGCACAGAGGTGTCTGTGTATTAGCTAGCAGACCACATGATGGCTACAGTCCCTGCTGAATCAACAGGTAGAATCAACAAGTAGCTGGTAACATCCCTCTGTTGTTTTCTTAATTGGGTGATAAACACTGCTGTCAATTCCCTTCTGGGCTAATCACAGCATCCTGCTGGAACCTGGCCATGCCCCCCTCAGCTCCATGCTTTGGAAGGAAGGGAGGGCTGCTTTAGCGCTCCCTGGCTTCTAGCCTGAGCCACCGCAGGCTTGTGCCTGCATTTCTGGGATGTCTTGTCCAGTTACAAAACTGATTTAGCCTAGCCAGGTTAGACTAACCTTCAAAGATTGAATCAATTCAGGTTCAGGCTTTTTGAATGTCTGTCCCTATGGAGACAGGGGAACAGCCAACCCAGGGCTGCCTGTTCCCTCATCTTGAGATGGCTGGGCAGGCATAGTGTGCCTCAGTGCAGGGGCTTTGCAACACACAAAGATGGGGGAACAGGCAGCCGTGTCTCTACATTTGTTCAGGCACATGATAGTTTTGCATGCTTTATGCTGCTTTTTTTTTTTCCAGGGATGGATTTTTGCTGCTGGAAAATCCCAGTGGCAATTTTTTCCCCCATGCTGCAAATAACCAGCATTGCACACAGTTTAACATGAAACGTGCAGTTTGTGGCACTGACAAGGATGTTTGTGACACCACAAACTACACATGTGTGCACATCTGGATGTGCCCTTGGTCTTCTCTTCTCCAGAGTAAATAAGACCAGTTCCCTCAGCCTTGTCTCAAAAGTTGTGTGCGCCAGCCCCCTAACCATTTTTGTTGCCCTCCACTGGACTCTTTCCAATTTGTCTACATCTTTTCTGTAGTGAGGGCCCAAAACTGGACACAGTACTCAAGGTATATCCTCACCAGTGCTGAAGAGAGGAGAGGAATCACTCCCCTCAATCTGCTGGCAATGCCTCTACTAATGCAGCCCAGTATGCCATTAATCTTTTTAGCAACAAGGACACACTTTTGGCTCATATTCAGCTTCTTGTCCACTGTAACCCCCAGTTCCTTTTCTGTAGAGCTGAAGCATAGCCAGTCAGTCCCCAGCCTGTACCAGTGCAGGACTTTGCACTTCTCCTTATTGAACCGCATAAGATTTCTTTTGGTCCAATCCTCCAATTTGTCTAGATCTCTGAATCCTAGCTCTACCCTCCAGTGTATATACTACTCCCCGCAGCTTGGTGTCATCTGCAAATTTGCTGAAGGTGCACTCCATCTCACTTTCCAGGTCATTGAGGAAAATATTGAACAAAACCAGCCCCAGGACCAACCCCTATGGCATTCCACTTGATACCAGCTGCCAACTAGACATTGAGCCATTGACTACTACCCTCTGAGCCCAGTGATCCAGCCAGTTTTCTGTCCACCTTATGGACCATTCATCCAAATCCATATTTTCTTAGCTTGCTTGAGAGAATGGTGTGGGAGACAGTACCAAAAGCCTTGCTAAAAATAAGGTGTCTCACATGCACTGCTCTTCCTGCATACATAGAGAAGGCAATCAGGTTGGTCAGGCATGACTTGCCCCTGGTGAATCTATGCTGCCTGTTCCTAATCACTTTCTTCTTCTCCAAGTGCTTAGAAATGGATTCTTTGAGGACCTGCTTCATGATTTTTCCAAGGACTGAGGTGTGGCTGACTGGTCTGTAGTTCCCTGGATCCTCCTTTTTCCCTTTCTTAAAGATGGGCACAAAATTGTCCATTTCCAATTGTCTGGGACCTTTCCCAATCACCATGAGTTTTCAGAGATGATGGCCAGTGACTCTACAATCACATCGGCCAACTCTCCCTCTGATATACTACCTGCAAGCTCATCTGCTTCTTCTGGAATTAGTCCATTATGCAAGAATAATAAGTTGTACTAGTATAGTGACCTACTCTAACTTACAAGACATAAGCAATGTAAGAGGATTAGACCTCCATTCTAATACAATGCAAGTTTGTTTTTCAAGTAGTTCTGTTATTATTGATCAGTGTCACTCCATTTACCTTCCTGTGCATTACAGTTTACAATGGGAAGGCACTGTTTTCCACTCCACCCCATGAACTATGCAGGAACACTTGATCTTGAAATGACTTTGATTGTCAGAAAAGAAACCAGTGCTGAGAAATCATCCTTATGTCTAGTTATCCCACTTACCCACCTGCTGAGAAACAAACTGGAGAAAACCGGAAGGAAAACCAATCTCAGCCAAGCCTTTTTTATATCTGGAATCTGCCTGGCCTGATGATAAATCATGAAAAACTGTCACTTACAGAGAAAATGTAAGTTTTACCTTTCAGCTCTGTTGCTAGATTCATACTGCAGGAACAGGCATTTCACCACTAACAATACAGCAGACTCAGAAAGTGAGGGCTGTGGTCATAGTTTTTAAATGATTAAATGAGTACAATGCAAATTGTCATGGACCACGCTTCTTTCAGTCAGCTTTACCTAGAACTTGGCAATTTTATTTTATTTTTCTTTCATAGTGAATTCAATTTAAAATGCAATTACAAGGGGATATTAATTCAGTGAACAGTTTAATCTGAAAAATAGAGGGAACATTTTGATAATAACAAACCAGTTCTCAAAATGAAATATTTTGACTTTTGGGTTGATTTTTTCCCCCTAAAAATTAACTTACATTTAAAAACAAAATGGAAGAAAACCCAGCAACACAAAGATATCTCACAGAATTAAACTACTTGAAATATGAAATAAACTTTTTTTTTATTCAATGAAAGATTTCAGGTTTATCTGAACTATATATATGGATATGGATATATGTGTGTGTGTATATAAAAGTGTGTGTGTGTATGTGTTTCCTGTCTTGCTTTGACCACTAAACCTACACAGTTCTAGTTATATTCCCACAAAGTGTGTCTACACGTGCATTTACTTTTACTCTGGCATCTACACATGCAGGTGTTACAGCTCAGTAACGGTGTGTGTGGACTGACTTGGGACTAAAGTTTTTCCCAAGTCAGTCCATACAAATAGGATTACTGTGCAGCCAGGTGTCTACATATGCCTTACTGTGCAGTAACTACTTGGGCATAAATTTGCTACCTGTAGCATGCAGGTAGAAAATTTACGCCCACGTTAGCTTAAGTTGCCATAGTTACTGCGCAGTACGGGAGTGCATGTGTAGACGTGTGCCCATACTGCACAGTAATTTTCAGTTACTGCACAATAACCTAAGTTAGTGAGCAATAACGATGCACGTGTAGATGCGCCCTGAGTCAAGAGAGAAGCACAGAATCATATATTACTATGTCACTTGTTGCAGGAGTTTTAAATAAACTGCTTTAAATAAAATTACTGATTTTTTAAATACAATAAAAAAATCAGAAGAACATGTGTATCAGCTGTACATGTAAAATTGAACTATGTCACAAACAAAAAAAGGAAAGAATAAAAAAAATTAAAAAGGAGAAGGAAAGAGGGAAGGATAGAAGAAAAGAGAAGTGTGCAATGAGCAGCAATCTAGCTATGAAAATATTCCAAGAATTCCTTCCAAATTGCATCAGACTTCAAAGAAGTCAAGCCTGTGAAACATGCCTCTTTCCATAGATACCAGCTGTGCCATCTCATGGTGCCATATTACAACCTTTGGAGATGTCCTACTCTTCCAATGTAGCAATATAATTCTGAGTGTTATAACAAGGGCTGCTGTAATAGTGCAATTTGGAAGGATTCAGTTTGAATTCTTTGGGGATATACACAAGAACAACATATATTTGCCAAAGGTATCAGTGCTGTGCTTAAAACCATATTAACTCTAGTTATAATTTCTTTCGGTCACCTGTCTCACTTCACAGATTCATAGATTGTGAGACTCGAAGGGACTTCAGAAGATCATCAAGTCCAGCCCCCCTGCATGAAGCAGGAAAGACAACTAGGGTCAGGTGACCCCAGCAAGGTGACTGTCCAGTCTCCTCTTGAAGATTTCCAGGGTAGGCGATTGCACCACCTCTGGAGGGAGCTTATTCCACAGTCTGGACACCCTAGTTATGAAGAAGTTTTTCCTAATCTTGAACCTGAAACATTATTCTAGAAGTTTGTGACCATTACTCCTCATTTTCCCCAAGAATGCCCTGTGAACAGTTGTTCACTGAGCCCTTGATGTACACCTCTGATGTAGCAGTAAGCTACTACCAAGTCACCTCTCAGCCTTCTCTTTTTCAGGCTGAAGAATCCCAGGTCTCTCAGCCTTTCCTTGTATGACTTGCCATGCAAGTCTCTAATCATACGAGTGGCTCTTCTCTGGACTCTCTCAAGCTTTACCACGTCCTTGTTAAAGTGCGGCATCCAGAATTGGATGCAGTACTCCAGCTGCAGTCTCACCAAAGCTGAGTAGAGTGGAAGAATCGCTTTCTTGGTTTTGCTGGAGATGTATTGATTGATGCATGCCAAAGTATTATTTGCCCTGTTGGCTACAGCATGTCACTGCCAGCACATGTTCATACTGTTGTCTATTATTACCCCCAGTGTAGCGCCCCTTATTCATAGTGCTGGTCGGATTGGCTTTGCCAAGCCTGTAGGCATGTAGGGGATTGTTTGTCCCCAGGGGGAGCACTTCACATTTCTCGATGTTGAACTTCATTTGGTTCTGATCCACCCAATTTCCCAGCCTATTTAGGTCCACCTGTATCTGCAACCTATCTTCAAGTGTGACCACACTTCCCCATAACTTGGTGTCATCCATGAATTTGGCCAATGAGCTCTTTACCCCCACATCCAAATCTTTGATGAAAATGTTGAATAGTGCTGGACGAAGCACCGACCCCTGACAAACACCACTGGCCACTTCTTGCCAAGACAACACAGATCCATTCATTAAGAGTCTCTGGGTCCTACCCCGCAGCCAGCTTTGTACCCACCTAACTGTCTTGCTTTTAAGCCCACAATCCTCCAATTTTCTCATGAGAACATTGTGGGATACCAGATCAAAAACTTTTTGGAAGTCAAAGTATACAATGTTAACTTCTTGTCTCTTATCCAGGTGCCAAGTTACCTGATCATAAAAGGAGATGAGGTTGGTAAGACAAGACTCGTGCATGATGAAACCATTTTGGATGTCATTCAGAATTATACCTTCTGCAAGCCTATCACACATAGACTCCTTAATGATTTTTTTCAGGATTTTCCCTGGGATAGAAGTTAGGCTAATTGGCTTATAGTTACCCAGATCCTTCCTTCTCCCCTTCTTGAAGATGGGCACAACATTGGCCATCTTCTATTCCTCAGGGACCTCTCTGGAGCACCACGAGTTTTGGAAGAGTTTCACCAGGGGCTCTGCGATGACTTTGGCCAGCTCTTTCAGGACTCTTGGATGAAGTTCATCTGGTCTTGCTGACTTATACATGTCTAATATTTTTAATTGATCATACACCAGTTCTACAGCAATAGTAGGAAGGCAATCGTTCTTATCCTGCTCATTCTGTACCCTATCTGGCGTGATTTTTCCCTTGGCCTGGTGAAAGACCGAAGCAAAGTAGTCATTCAGGAGTTCAGTTTTCTCCTGAGTGCTGGTAACGAGCTCTCCTGAGTTGTTGAGCAATGGCCCCACACTCCCATTTATTTTCCTCCTGTTCCCTATGTACCTAAAAAAGGACTTCTTGTTGTCTTTAATTCTTGTGGCTAATTTTAGCTCAGTCGCCACCTTAGCCTTTCTAATCTGTTCCCTACAAGTGCGGACCATTGTTGTATAGTCCTCCTTGGGGACTGTGTCCCTAGCTTCCATTGCCTGTATGCCTCTTTCTTCTTTCTCAAGAGGACCATGATTTCTCTGTTTAGCCAAGAAGGCTTCCCAGCCCTTTTGCTACCTTTCCTCTACATGGAAATGGACTTCCTTTGTGCTTCAAGGATCATGTCCTTAAGGAATAACCACTCTTCATGTACTCCTTTCGCCTTCAGTCCCTGGCCCCACAGTACTTTCCCTACTAGTGACCTGAGCTTGTTGAAATTTGCATTTTGGAAATCCAAAACTTCAATCCTGCTATCTAATTTCTCTGCCTTGCAATGGACAGTGAACTTGATGGTTTCATGGTCGCTATCGCTCGGGATGCCCTCTATATTTAAGTTGGTCCCCAGGTCATCTCCTTTGGCAAGGACCAAGTCTAGAAGAGCATTACCTTTGGTTGGCCTATGCACCTCCTGAGTCAGAAAAAGCTCTTTGATGAAGGTCAGGAAGGAACGTGACTGGTCTGACTTGGCCAAGTGTTCCTCCCAATAGATGTCTGGATAATTGTAGTTTCCCATGACGACCATGTCTCGTGCACGCATGGCCTCTGTCAGCTCTTGGGAGAACTCTAGATCGAATTCCTCTACCTGTTAACCTAAATTGATTTAGTGGTCTATAGTATATACCTACAGTTAGGCCTCTCTTGCTGCATGGCCATCCCCCAACCCCTCTACAGTTTGACCCAGAGGGTTTCAACCCATTCTTCTTTGGAGCCAACGTCAGCCTCCAAGGAAGTGTACTGCTCCTTCACATAGAGAGCTACACCTCCATCTTTCTTCCCTACTTGGTCCCTTCTATGCAGGGTGTAGCCCTCTCTGGCTATGCTCCAATCATGTGAGGAGTCCCACCAGGTCTCCGTAATCCCTACTAGATTGTAATGCCCACTGGAGAGTAGGAGGGCTAGCTCCTCCTGCTTGGTCCCCATGCTCCTGGCATTAGTGCACAGGCATTAGTGTACAGGCATCACATGAGGGGTCAGGTGAAGATGTTTCAAAACATAGCATCTTCTGTAACTTGTATCTGCCAGCCTGCCAGCCTCCAAGCTGTTTTCAGAATGGGAGGGGGGAAAGGGAGCAGAGGGAGCTTGGTCTGGGGGGGTTTCAGTCCCTGCTGAAGGGTGGGGCAGGTGTATTGGAGTCCTCCCAAGGTGGGGGGACTCTAATTCACTCAACCCACCCTCCAGCACAGGCTGAGGAACCCCTAGAATGAGCTCCCTTTCCTAGGGTTACTATATTTCCAGTATCAAAAAAGAGGACACCTGTTGGGGGGAAGGAGGTGAGAGGGGGATGGAAAGGGGGGAGGGATAGATGATTGTGGAGGGAGCAGTGATATGCCCATGCCCTGCCTCTGCCCCTCACTCCTAAACCCCTGCCCTGCCAGCCCTGCCAGTGCCCCTCTCTTCTGACCCACAGTCCCCTGCCCCACAGCCTTGCCGGTGCCCCTCAATCGCAACCTGCAGCCCTTGCCCCTCCAGCCCTAATGCCCATGCAGCTCACACGAACGCACACACATGTGCACTCACATACTCAAAAAAGAAGACATGTCCGCAAAAATCCAGACATAGGGTAACACTACTCTCTCCTCCCTTGCCCCCCTCCCATTCTGAAAACAGTGGGGGCTGGCAGGAAGGAGGAGTTGTTGCTAGGGGAAACAGGCTTCAGGCTCACAGCCAGCAGCTGGATTCCCCGTCTTCTTGGAACCAACAGTGAACTTCTGTTTGGTCCAGAGGTATCGTTTGTTAACTCAGATTGCTTCCTGCAAAGTGTTCTCAGTTACAGCAGGGAGCTGTACTTCTGTTTGCACCCAAAGAGATGTAGCAGGGCAGCTCCACTGCCTGGGGTAGCACAGGCTGCTGCTGTGCCAGTTGCAAAAGTGGGATCAACCACTGCTGTGGTGGTGGCTCTTTTTGTATCTAACTCCCATAAAGGCCACGTGCAGGGCTAGGGCCATGGTGTACACTGTACATGGTGCCTGTTCAGGGCCAGTCTGCAGGCTCGATCTGGCACATGGACCAGCCCCATACTACTCATCCAGCCCACAGGGCCTGATGTGTTTGATTCCGGGTTTAATTTATACTGGTTGTTGAACTGACTTAGTTAAATGTGTGCCCTCCATAGACAGTTATTTTGGTTTATGAGTGTATGCTTTAGTTTAGCTTAAATTGATTTGGAACAGATTTAATCATAGTCAAAATAAGCATGGCCACACAGGGGTTTGCAACAGTTGAACTCACCTGATTTAATTATGTAAAACTGTGCATAGACTAGGACTAGGATTGTAGACCCTGGATTGGTGTCCCTCTCATCCCATATGTTTGTACAGTGCCCAGTATGATAGGATCTTCATTGTCAGAGCCTTCTTCTTAAATAATAAAGTGATAATCGGAGAACTAGTAACATTTTGCCTCTCTTACTGTGAGCTGTCACACCTAAGCTTAGGGTCTTGAGCTAAGGCTTCCTAAATTTCACAGACTGTGGACAGGTGGTTCATTAAATCTCATAGAAGGGCCCTAACTCTGGAATTCTTTCCTCCTTCTCCCCCCCCGCTCCCCAGTACAATCATATAGCCTTCTTCCCAGGATTGTACTGGGAGAGGGCTGGATTCCCAGGTTTCTTGGGATGGAAGGGGTTTTGAAAAATGTCTTTTTGCTTGTCATCAGTGAGTATATTACCTAATGGCATCGATAACTGGCTGTATATGGACCTCATACTTCTTGGTAATTTATACAATTCTGCATTCTCTGAAAGTGTAGCGAATTATAAAAATGAGGCTGAGCAGATAGAAATAAGAGCAAGGTAAGGAGTTATCAACACATCTACTTGTGCAATAAATGGTATGAAAATAGCACTTTTCTTAAAAATTAAACAAGTAAAACTCAGAAGTAGTCAGAAGGAATTAGCTGGTGTCCCCTAACAAATTTCACAATATCCCTTTTTTACTGCATTCCCTTGCTATCTAGGTTTGCTTTCATGTAAGATGTGTTAATGCTGATTTTTATCTAAGCCTCTTTTCTCAAAAAAATTCATTAGTCTTTGGTGTTAAATAGCACATTAATTAAAAAACAAAAAAGAAACAACAGAATTTTTTTTTAGTGAAACAACTAAAAAAAAAGCCCTTTCTATTTCCTCAACTTTCAACTTCTAGCGATGTTATAGTCACATTTATTTCTTATCTACCATAGAATCTTTCAAGGTGGCTAAAATTTTAATTTCTTAAAAAACATGGGGGGAAAGAAAAAAGAAGTAGGAAAGATCCTCTTTAAAGTACTCTTCATTTCTTAATAAGAAACAGAAAAGACAATTCTTTTTTTCGTTTACTTGCAGATCATCTTTAAGATCCAACTCATCCAAACCTATTACTTAGCCCAGTCATTAAAGTCCTTCCATCTCTCATATTCAAAATAAACATTTTCTTTTCCAGAAATGATCCATTTGTAATAAATAAAAATGATAAGCTTTATGACAAGTAATTATGACATGCATTTCAATGGTGACACTGGAAAGTATGCATATTTTTCTGTACTAAACGAAATTAAACAAGGTCATTTTCAGAAAAAGATGTAGCACATGGATCCAGTCAACAAACACCAAGGCAGAACAAGCCTTGCAATACTCTTTTGAATGGAATCCTGCAGCTACTGTTAAAACATTTCAAATATGCCAGATAACAATATGATTATTAAATCATAACATGTGGGAGGTCAAAATATGTTTCCTACAACCAAGGTGATCTCTTTGCCAAGTGTGCATTCCCCATCCTCCTATAGTATCTTTGGAGAGTCACTGTATTCAATTTCCTAAACCATTTCAATTTACAAAGACCCCCAAATGGGAGAGAAATGACTGAGATTATATTTTGCCTTGTGTTTAACAGCTAGGAAATTACTCATGGCTTTAAGGAAGAAAAACTTTTAAAATAGGCTTTGTTGTTGTTGCATTTGTTACCCTGCCAAGATTAGAGTTTGTTGAAGGTCTATTATCAGCCTGCAAGATTAAGCAAAATGTTAGTTGATATAAAATACAACTGTTTCTTTCTATTGAAAATATTAATAATATTTTTATTACTGAAAAACTGCAGAACTATTTTTGGCTTTGGAAAACACTGCTCACAAAACTAAAACTTTCAGTTGATATGTTTTCCAATTGCAAATGATCAAGGTCCACTCCAGAGCCCATTGAATCAATGGATACCAAGAACTAATTTAGCTTCTTTGAAGATTAAATTGTTATTTTATGCATCACTTTTTTGTTAAAGACACTTAAGTTCAAACTTACTAAATTAACAACTTAATAACTTTTACTTTATTCCCCTTAATTAACTGCAGTAGCTTTGTGCTATTGGTAAAGTTTATCAAGGCGAGACTGAAGAAAACATCAAAAGCCGTGACTTGGCCAAGCTAAACAAATAACAATAGGATGGCTGATAAAGTTCAGTGTTGATGGATGCACAATATTGTACATTGCAGGGAAAGAAAAATCCAAACTACTCATACTGCTCAAATTAACCATGGGATATCAGAAAAGGGAATGGGCATCAGTATAGAGAGGTCAACGGAGACAACTTTTCTGTATGGTCAGAAAAGAAATAAAGATCTGGGGATTAATAAAACACAGGTTGGGAAATAATGCAAATAACGTAATGGTTCTGTATAAATCAGTGGCATATCCTCATATAAAACACTGTGTACTCTACTGTTGCTGAGTCTCAAATAGGTTTTTTCAGAAATGGAGAGGGCCACAAGAAGGTTGAAGAAAATGATTCTGAACTCTTCCATGAGGAGAAAGTATAAAAAAAGAGTGGGATAGTTTACCTTAAATGAAATAGCAGGTGCAATAAGTGTACTTAAAATATAGGAGACTGGAAATTTGTGTTTTCCTTGTTTCATGCCATTAGATCAAGAAGACACTCAGTGGAAATGAAGTTCAAAGATTCAGAGGAAAAAATAAAGAGAATTTTCTCCCAGTGCATAATTAGAATCAGAGAAATTAATAAAGGGAATGTCAGTAGGGTCATCTTGCCCATTGCTCATCAGTACTGGAATAATCCTAACAAAGCAATAAATTCTTGCAGTCTGTTCAACAAATCTGTATTCTGTGGGAATCTTAATTTCAGAAAGCTCCACTCATGTCTCCTATTTATGAGTTATAATAATTCCTCATCTTGAACTTTGCTCATTTAGAGCCTGATTTTTTCAAGGTGTGGTGCAACCTACATGATGTCAAGCTAGTCCCTTATGATTCATTCAAAAATGTTATGATATAATATTTTACTGTCCTGTTCCTTTCTCATTAATCCTATTTCAGAAATGTCCATATTGTCTCTCACAACAGTAATCAAATACTCATTCAATTTCTCCCACTGATAAAAAATAAACTAGTACTTGCTTCCTTCTCCCTGGTTGGATTCTCTATTTCCTAGTAACCTAGTTAATAAAGTTGTCTTTTATGTTATTGATGAATGCTAATAGTTGAACTAAATGGAGTATTGTTACTTTCTGAATTTCTAGAGAGTTGAAATCCACAATGAATGAAAAAAGGTGTAAGTTTGTGTGTTTTTTCCTTTCTATTTTCCAACTCATATTTCTAATTGGACCTCCTGTATAAGGTCAGTTGGTGATTTGTGAATACTGAGTTTTCTCATTTCTTCTCTCTAGTTTTGACCCCAAATCTTCTAAAACCTGGACAATGTCATATTAATACCCATATAAATTATATCAGTTTTGTACACTAATTTAAATCACATTGAAATGCACAGTGGACAAGGCAGCCATTATCTTGGGGTAGCTTCTGCTATGGGCACTATTGTACTGATACCCATTGTACTGATACTGATGCACATTTCCTTTTCTGAGGTCCCATGGTTAAGCTGAGCAGTATGAGTAGTTTGGATTTTTATTTTCCTGCAATGCACAATATATTGCATCTATCAACACTGAACTTTGTCATCCATCCTATTGTTATTTGTTTAGCTTGGCTAAGGCATGGCTTTTGAAGTTTTTCTCAGTCTTGTATGGATACTAGGTGGTAGGAGAGTAGGCTCATTCAGCAAATGGTTATGCCTGGATAACTATTGACATATGAGATTTACACTTGTTTAATTTACACCAATATTTTTTGCTGGAATAGTTCTACACAGGATTTTAGTCCATTGCCTAACTGTAGCATCAAGAGGTTTACCCTGCATATTAACTCAATTTTTTTTACCTTGAGATAAAGTCAATTTATACTTTGTTAAATTCAGGCTCAAAGCCATTTAGATGTATTCAGGCTCAAAGCCTTTTAGACACCTAATTCACACTGAAATATGGCTGAGGATCTGGATTTCTCCTTCTCCTTTCCCACAATTTTTAAACTTCAGAGGAATTTCTCCTAATTCACACTGGTATAACAGAGAAGTGAATTATGTTTTGTGAGCAGCATGTCTCATTCAGTAGTAGGGTGGTGTGTGTGTTTGTATATACACACACCCATAAAATAATTTACCTGAACTTAATTGAGCTTTGCATAGCATTATGTTCCTTTCCTGGTCTTCTAAATGTCCTAATTTGCTTATCTATATGACATTTTTGCATGTCTAAGTGCCAAAATTATCACTTATACAGACATTGGAATTCTTTTCCTGGACATGTAGCCCTGCATACATGGGCAACTGTGGACAGCTATGTAGATACTCAGGCTGGGCATGTGCTATTGCAGCTGCAGCACATACAAACATCCCTGGTGGACATGTAGCAGCCTATGACACCTGAAAAAGGTGTCAATTAAATACATGACTACCAGGAATGGAAAAGGGTGGGAGGGAGACAGAGAGAAACAGTCCATCAT
The DNA here is from genome assembly GCF_030867095.1 of Alligator mississippiensis. NCBI lineage: Eukaryota > Metazoa > Chordata > Crocodylia > Alligatoridae > Alligator > Alligator mississippiensis. Next base: position 79,855,537 of record NC_081828.1, on the reverse strand, counting down.
TTTCCCACCAATAATTAAATGGCTAGACTACTCACCTGGGAGACCAGAAAACCTTGATTCCAGCCCCACCCCTTGAAGTGGCTTAAGCCTCAGTCTCTATGGCTTCCCAGCACAGCGCTCTAACCACTGCACAACAGGTCATCCATTATCAAGTCTCTTCTCCAGTGCTGCTTTTTAAATTGGTCCCTGGACAGCCATGCAGAGTAGGGTTTGCAGAAGATATGTGTGGCTAGGGATTGTGTGGCTCAATAAGGTGGCTGCTGGCTTGGAAGGTAAAGGGCTCTGGCTTGTAACCTGAACCCTTGTCTCCAGTGGGGCAGAAGCTTTCTATCTTATTCCAATGGCTATTTAGGGGCTCAGCTTCAAAAGAAACTCAAGAAAGGTATGGATAATGGCTGATCTAACAACGCTGGTTAGAGTGCTGGGCTAGGAAGTCAGAAATATTCCAGTTAAAGTCCGCTCTGGGTAGAGGGGGCCTGGAGCCCAAGTCTTCCCAGGTGAGTGTCCTAGTTGCTCAGGTATTGGGGAAGGCTCTAAAGGAAACTAAAGCATTTTAAGATACAGTTCCACCATGCTATATAATGAATAAATTCATATTCAGTTAATTATCATAATTAGATCATTTCATTCATAGCACTGATACAAGGTTATCATAAAATACATAGTTTCATAGATCTGTTTTTCAGTAATTTCATGGTTATACTGCATCCAATCTAATGGATACAGCACAGGCATTGGGATGCAATCCGTTTTCTTAGCTGGTTCAGGGAGTTCAGTATTTGTAAATCCATGATAGAGACTATTATGGGTTTCAGCTGTCTTCTCAGAACTTAAGAGTCCACATTTGGGTGGGCCTGAGCATGACTTATGATTTAAGTGGAGGATGAGGTCTGTGATATGTAGCTTGTATATGCATTGCTATAATAGATACATGCTGCATTCTAGATATATACCTTTTGCATACCTGCCTACTCTAGAATGTATTTGTCAGACTGACACGTCTATATATAGATATATCTTATTTATGTATTTATTAGGTTTCTATGACACTCTTCCCATAAAGAGCTCAGGGCAGCTTACAATAAAAGACAACTAATATATAAAAAAGAATAATACATGAAAATAAGAAAGTATACCAAAATAAACTCCTCCCAAAATACCCCTAAGTTAAAAAAACAATCCATCCCACTCTCCAAAAGTCCTGCTTTGTTACCTCTCACCTAGGAGAGCATAACCCTTGTCCAACCCAAGCTCTTTTTTCCAATCCTCATTTACTACGTCTTAAAACCTACCTCCCTTTCTCACAGCGGGAGGCCATGGCTGTCCCCAAAGCCCACTCCTTCCATTCCCTGCAAAGAAACACACTGTTCAGTTTAAACAGGTATAAGAAAAACTATAATTGCCCCCATCCCTGCCTCTGTCCCTGACCAACCGCAGCACCAAAGTGCTCCTTTACAGCAATGCAGCATTGTCCCTGGTTCATTGTACATTAAGTCAGGAAACTCAGATTTTAACATTAGCTGTAAATTAGGCCTCTTGTGTGTAGAACTGTCATTTACTGCATATTGCACATTGAATTAAATGTCTATTTTTGAAGTTCCTTGAGCAATATCGTGGTGTCTCCAAGTACCACAACTTATTTTGTATATTTAAAACATCATTAGAAACATTTAATAAGCAGAGCTTATGCATTAAATTTCCTTGACACCTTTTAGGAAATTATGACAAAAGGAAGCAATGTGGAGGTAGGCAAAATAACAGTATCACAACATTTCTTTGCAGATAAACATGTTTAATTGCAACATAGTAGTCATATATTGCAACAAGATGTCTGCATTACTGAAGATTTGCCTCAAGGTTCATCTAAAATAGATACAAAATAGTTATTGAATACCTTATATCTTCCTGGTTTCATAATTTAAATATAGAGTTTTTCTGGCCTGCTTATAGGAGACTCAGCAAAACAAGACAGTTATAGCTTTACTATGACCCTCAGACTGGATTCTCTGCATCAAAAAAAATCCCTTTGGCAGGGGTGTAACAGGCAGCCCTGTGCCCTGGGCAGTGGCTCTGCATGGGATGGTGCTAGCTGCTGCGTTACACGCAACAGCAACTATTTTTGCACCTTCCCACAAAAGGCGGGTCCCAGGACTGCTACCCGAGTCTCCCCTTCCTCCCCACCCCTCTTACTTATGCTACTGCCTCTTAGAAAAAATGTCTCAAAAGAAATGCCTTTTTGTTTCCTGATCTAGAACTGCCTCTTTTCTAGCAGGTATGATGGGGAGGGATCACGCTTATGTTCCCATGACTTCTAACTCGGTGAGGAATTTGCTCTTTCTCAGGGATCTGCGTCTTCCTTCTATACCTTCTCAAAAATGTGAGACTTAATAAAACACTGCGGCACTAGGCAAGAAAATTAGAAAGAGAGGAATCTTCAGTCAGCTTGACAGTAAAAAAAATCAGAGTATTAAATACACTCTTTTTTGCCAGTTCCTTCAAAACAAAGAGGTGCACCCTGAGCACAGCCCCTTTCAACATGTGCACCCAGCATGGCACAAGAGCAGATGATGCCTTCTTGTGTCTCCTTTCTTGGGAAAGCCAAGTTACTAATCTTGTTCCATCTCTCTCCACCCCTGTGCCTCTCAGGAGTGTTCATGCTTCTTCCGTTTCTTTTTGTCCTTTGTGGCATTTCTCTAATCAGAAACCAAAGTGATATAGAACAAAGAAAGAAGGCAGCTAGAATGGGATTCTAGAGCCACACAGAACCTGGAGAAAGTGAAGAAGTATTCCAGTTAAATAGAAAAATTAAAGTGAAGATGGCAAAACCGTTCTGCATATCAATTAAGAAAGTTTTCTGTTTGTTTAAAGGAGACAAATATGAAGCATACAGATTGTTCAGAACAGCATTTTTAGGCTAATATTATCAAAACTATTAGCTAGAGATGGTTTCGTCAGAACACTAATAAGGGGCAGGAATTGGGGAGGGCAAGGACTGCTCCAAACCAGTGCTCACAATGCTGCTATCCTCTCAAGTGGATCACCTTATTGCTCACCTGTGGCCTTGTCCTTTTCAACACTGGCTGCCAAAACTGGCTCCCAATGGCTGGGAGCTGAAGCTATGTCCTTTGAAAGGGGGAGCTCCTGCTTCCAGGAGCTGTGTTTCTATTGAACCTCAGGCACAAGCCTTTCCAGGAGCTCCTGCTGGGGCAGTGTGTGTCTTGGCATTTCCATCCTGCTGCAGAGCTGTGCCTTCCAGGCAGGTTCCAACCATTAAGGCTTTGAAAGGTTTTCCAAGCGGCTTGTTTATTGTGTGGGTGGATTCTTATTTTGATTGACCAGATTATATGAATAGCCCTTCTCTGGAATTTGTGGGGGTTATATTTCTGCCTCTCTAAAAACATAATTGAATATGAGACAGAAGATAAAAAATACACAATAAGAACAAAACTCAATCCTGACATCTTACGAATATCATTGAGTCCATTTGAATGGATTTAGGACTTTACTGTTCTTGTGAGTTTCATTCTTGTTTTTGTGATAAGATTATTCTAATATAATCACTGCTTTTCTTTTCCTGTTATTTTCAGGAAAATATGAAACTTCTTATGCAACTTTGCATTTTTATAGTAGTTCCAATCTGTTTTTGCTTTATATCACTAAATGACAAAACAGATTGTCAACAATAATTGAATAGGACACTATCAAACCTTTTTGCATATTTAAAAATATTTTCTTCATTGATTACATCTACAGACGTACCATTCTTAATTGCATTACTAATTATTTGGATTGGGTTGGTGTGTTGTACGGGTGGGTATACTATATATAGGTGTGCTGCACCTGTGGCCTTTGGAACTTCCTAGCATGAGTAGTTTTCATTTTTCTTTCCCTGCAATCTACAATATATTGTATCCATCAACACTTAGGAACTTCCTAATGACAAATCTGTGAGAGGCAAGAATTCTTGTGAGTGATATCTTTTATTGGACCAGCTGTGTGGTTGGGATAAACAAGTAAGGTATTCACATTATTCTCACACCAAAGCACAGAATCCCCCTCCTTGAGGCAAAAAAGACTTTCTATCAACTCTTGCATCAGCAGCAGAAGGACCACCACACAATTGCTCTATTATCTATTTGAGGGCAAGGGAACACATAGATATTAGCCCAGTAATCTCCCACTTTATGGATTCACTTACCACCTCCTTATAAAACTGAGATTTTAAGTAGCACATGTAAATTTCTCTTTGTGCATAGGTATTTCAAGCCTTAATAGGTTTAACATAGGGGTGTCAAACATATGGCCCATGAGCTGCCTTTCGCCTGTGGAATGACTCCATCTGGCCTGACAGACTACCAGGTGGCCAGGGAGCTTGGGAGTCTGGCTAGCAGTGGGCATGGCCGTGGTGGACATGGCCAACAGTGGCTGGGTGGCAAACAATGGCTGCGCCACCCAGCCCTCAGTTTCCTGAAGCTATCTGACCTGCTTGTCAGCCATGGCAGGTGCCCAATTTGCCCATAGCCACTTTCCCCATTCATGCTACAGTGGCTGCTGATGCTGCCAGTGCCACCATTATAGTGGCTGCAACTGCCACTCTGTGTCCCAGGCCTTATAAGGAGCCTCGTGGTCCAGATCCAGCACAGAGCACCAGGTGAGTTTGACACGCCAGGTTTAACATTTCTGTATGCTATAGTAAAACAGAACCTAAAATGTTTGACTATTATTAGGGCTAGTTGAAAAACATGAATTCTAGTTTGCTAAAAAATACGGAGGTTTTCACATTTCCATATATTTCAATGCAAAAGAAACCATGACTTTTTGTTCTGTGTGTGTTCGTGCCTGTACTGTCTTATCGAAGAATAACCAGTAGCCCAGCTCTGGGCTATAGGATGTGGGATATCCATAATCAAGTCCCTAACCTATTGACTATTCAGAGGCAGCGTTCCCTCTAAGCTGTGTGGTGTGCGCGGCCGTGCAGGTGCACTCCTGCGATGCTGCCAGGCGCACCTGCGCAGCCACACATGCCACACAACTTAGAGGGAACACTGTTCAGGGGTGTGTCTCTCTTGGTTTTGCTTTGATGAAAAATGCCCTTCTGAACCTGAAAAATCTCTCTGATGAAAGTTTTGTCAAAACAAGTACACATTGGTAAAAACAACTTTGGTTTCAATAAATCAGCATTTTCCAGTGAAAAATTCAAGCAGTTCTAATTATAGAACTCCTCTTAAATATCGAAAGACTTTAGACAGTGCATCAGAAAGTAAACAAGGAAGCCATTACTATTATGTACATCTTTACAAGTATTCAGATTACAAGAAACAATTCAGTATGTCACTAAATGATGTCCGGATGCATTTCATATGTGGCTGAGCTACATACAAAGGCTTGGCTCTTTCACTTATCTAAATTAAGTTCAAACGTCTTACTGATTGTTATTAGGATTATTGTTGAACTCCTGCCAGGCTTCACTTTGTTTCTGTTTTTACATAATTTAGATCAAGGGAAAAGAAAACATTGAGTAGCCCTTGGAGAAAATGAGAAAAAAAAAAAAAGAAGACGATGACCTACTATAGACAAGGGAGCATGAGCAGAGAGGTGGGAAGTATCTTGGCTGTGGAATGGGGGGCCTTCAACTGGACATCAGACAATGTCACTTCCCCTTTGCTGCTTAGCCACTCTATCCTTTCCCAAGCAGTATCCCTGCACACCTGGTGCCCTTGCTCCATGGAGATGCAAAAAACAGCCATCTGGTGCTAAAGGGTGAGAAAGGCTCCCCTTAGGCTTATCTACCAGGCCTAAGTGACCACTTAGACTGGAGGGAATTCCCTAGGCATCTTTACCAGCTCAGCACCAGTTCAATCCTGGTCCTAAGCCTACACACCTGCAGACATGGAGCACTGCATAGCACTAAAATACCTGCCATTCCAGAATGCTTGTTCCTGGTATTTACCATTGTGGCTGAAGAGTGCATTATGGAGTATGCATACCCAGAGTTAGGGTAGACTCTGCAGGGGGCTAACTAGGGTTTTGAAGAAAGAATCTTTCAGGGATAGGGTTGGAAACCTAATAGGAAAATTCTTTCGTAGTCCAATCAGGAAGCATCTATGATAAGGTCGAGAACAAAGTGATAACTGGAAACTGATTGTCTTACACGGAAACTCTACTATTTATTTTAACTGCCTCTAAGACAGGGAAGGACTGTCTGTTTTTCCTCTGGTTATAATAGTCATCTATTATTTGCTCTCTTGCTCTTCCTGGAAAAAGCTGAAGAAAGTCTGGTCCTTACCATTTACACGTTGGGCGGAGGTTTGTAGTGTAGAGGTTACATTACTTTTAACATGGGGGCTTTAATGGGGAAAGTTGCAATATTTTTCCTCTTATTTTTACATCATTTCTGCAACCCGTGTCAAGGGTTTCTGCCCTGCTCCTCCACAACTGTTTACTTAACCAGCAACACTTACAGTTAATTCTTTAACAATTATAAACTGACTTATAGCCCCTTCATTCACCTGGGCCTTGCCAAGCAAATTAGACAGCAAAAGGTTCTTCAGTCAACAAAATTTAAAAAAACAAGAACCAAGAGGGAGGACCTGGGGTCACTGTACATAAAAGGGGTAGAGGCTAAGAGTATGAAATCACGTGCATTTGGAGCTGTTTGCAAAGGGGAACATTTCTAAAGGGCAGCAGCTATTAGATTCTAATTTTTTGTGTGTGGACAAGCTGGAAATTATACAAATGAAACAAACATGCTCCAACTTTAATCTTGGAGGAAGTAGCATTAAAGTTGCAGCATTTTTGCTACATGTGTATTGTTTCTGGCTTGTCTACGTGTGAACTATTAGAACGTAACAGTTGCTGCCCTTTTAAAACATTCCCTTTAGGAAATGGCACCCAGTGTATGTGTGTCCATACCCTAAAATAATCTAAATCTGGCCCAAGAACTGAGTGGACACTTTTCCTTAGTCTTAAGTAAGGATGAAGATGTCAGTGAGGCTAATGGTACAGTACCAAGTGCAAATGAGGATATGAGAATGGAAATTACTTCATCCAAGGAGAAAGCAAAACTTAAATCCCTTACTGTGACAAAATAGGGAGGATAATCCCCACCCCAGCATGTTGAATGAACAGGCACATGAAATAGCCACCTTTGTTGCATATGTCTTTAATGAATCTGTCAACTTCGGAATAATACTCTATGATTGCAGAATAGCAAATGTAGGCTGTCTGTAGATGTGGGTGAAAAAAGGCTTTATTTTAAACTCAATGCGCGTGCATGCCAAGCCAAGGACATGCCCAGAAGAGGCAGCATGGTAGTTACACCTGGCTTTCCCAATGTCTGTGTAGATTGGGTGCTTTAGTGGGACTTTTGGGTGGCTTTTATCTAATAACTGATTGAATTAGCTATGAGATAAAAGCACCAAAAAGCCCCACTGAAGCACCCAGTCTATACAGATGATGCAGAGCCAGGTTGAAGTAATGTGCTGCTGCTTCTGTAGAGCGCCCACCATGCCACCCCCCCCCCCCCCATCTGTCAGTGCCATGGTGTCTATATTTAGAAAAAAGGGGTGAAAGCATTCTAGATAACTACAAGCCTGTTAACATGGCTTCAGTATCATGCAAGGTCTAAGAACAGATATTGAAGGAAACAAAAAAAAAAGGGACAAAATGCTACATAGTTTTATCCAAGAAAGATTCTTGTCAGACCAGTTGGATATGTTACTAGGAGTAGAGAATAATTGACTTCTTAGGTAAGACCAGTGTAGTGGACCTAATCAATCTAATGTAAGCAAAACATTTGACACAGTGCCTCATCGAGAGTTGTTAGCTACACCCAGAAGATGGGGATTAATTGTGTAATCATCGGGTGCATCTATGCGAGATATTTACTATGCAGTTAACTAATTAGCTGCACAGTAAACATCTCAGCATTACATGGGCACCCCTATTAGGCTGGAGTAAACTAATTTACTCTGTAGCAGGATAGTACTTGCATTTACAAGTACTAAACTCTGCAACAGTGCAGATGTAGATGCTGGAAGGCCCGCCTGGGGCATTAGGGTGCTTTAATGCAGAGGCTGCCTGCCAACTAGCCCTGCACTGAAGCTTTCTCATGCTCCAGCCATCCTTGCACAGCACATTGAGCCAGGGGGACCAGTCCTGGGATGGCAGGCTGACCCCTGGGGCTCCCTTCCTGCTGGGGTTGCTCTGACCCAGCTCCATATGCTGCACATTAATGAACTGTGCAGTTTATTGCTCTGAAATTAATTCCTCCAGCATGCACATTCATACAGTGTGCCTGGGAGCAATAAACTCTGCAGTTTATTCATGCACCATAATTACATGTGTAGACATGCCCATCAGGTACATAAAAATTTAGCTAAAAGAAAGACAAGAGCAGGTTATGTTGAAAGGCAAGTTGTCAAACAGAAGAGATGTTATTGTTTTCCTGACAGGTCATTCTTTGACCTGTCCTGTTAAACATTTTAATTAGTGACATCGCTGCAAAAATTGGATGTGTATTTATTAAATGAATAGACAGCACAGAGCTGGGGGAATTGTGAGTACAGAGGAGGATCTGATTATTTACAGGAAGAATCAGAGTTGCAGTGTATAACATTAAAATGGTATGAAATGTAATAGTACAAAGTGCGAAGTCAGGTATTTAAGGACCAAATACCAAGAACTTTTGCTGTAAGGTAAGAATTTATCTACAACAGAAGTGCCTGAGTATATTGGCTTATCACAAGTGCTGCTTGTGATAAGCCAAGCAGCCGGATGTTAAAAAAAAACAACTCACAAATGGCGGTCCCATGCCAAGCCCAGCACATGCCCAGAAGAGGTGGTGCGTTGGTTGGACCCAACTTGCCCAATGTCTGTATAGATTGGGCACTTTAGTGTGGCTTTTTTGGCACTCTTATTTAATACCTGATTGAATCAGCTATTAGATAAAAGTACTAAAAAACCCTGCTGAAGCACCTGATCTATATAAGTTGAAGTAATCAGCCGCTGCTTCTGGTAAAGCACTTTTTTGAGGTGGGGGGAGTGGGGGTGGGGGGTTAATGTCTGCAAGCAGCCAAAATAACCTTAATTAGTGGCATGTATTTTTAGCAGAATAGAGCCAGGGAAGTATTAGTAGCATTTTATCTGGCATTAGTAAAATTCTGTTTATAATAGCATGCATGGTCTTGTCCCCTATGTTAAAAAAAATTAAACTGCAAAAGATAAAGAAGGGCGATTAATATGATTATGGGAATGGAAAATCTATCCCATGAAAAGAGATTAAAAGAACTTGGCAAAATGAAAGTTGAGTGGGGATATAATTGCTCTTTTCTAATATGTTTGTAGGGTGATGATCAGAGAGGGAGAAGAGTTGCTTAAATTAAAGAACAATATCACCACACAATCAAATTAGTACAAAACAGTCAGAATTTAGATTGGAAAGTAAAAGGAGGTTTCTGAAAACCAGAGAAGCGAAGTTATGGAACAGTCTTCCAAATAGGTATCATGGGCAAGGAACCTGAATTTCTTCGAAATCAATAGTTCTCACCCTTTTTGGACTCAAGGCTTTCCTCAGCAAATGCTAGTTCTTAGCTTTTAGCCTGTTTTTGACTACAGAAAAATAATAGAGCAGTTCTTCTGTTGCACAGAACTTAGAAAAACTAGAATGGGTCAGAGTGTTTTTGACACTATGGATTCCTATCTGAAATCTCTGGGTTTATCTTGTGAATCATGTGTAGGTGTTTGCACACCTAATAGTGCTAATATAGAGTAGCACCATGTGGTACTCTTAAATTTCATGGCACCAGCATCCTGGTTGAGAATCATTATTCTAGATTGATGCTTAATGGGTTCCCAGAAAATACTGTATGATAGATAGGACAGAGGTGGTTTTGGTATAATAATATGAATGTCTTATAAGTAGACTTGACTGTTAAGTATCTCAATGAAAAGGTTGAATGGATACTCAATCTCCTGCTTGGAAAGTGTCTGGAAATATCATGTTCCAGGGCTTTTGCCAGTCACCTCTAAGGGGCAGAAAGGCATTTTTCCTCATTTATGTATTATTGGTTTGTGAGGTTTTTCCCTTCCTTACTCCCACTTTCCTCTAATGCACTGACATAAGTAAAGGTAGGTGGGTAAAGGAGGGTAAAGAGGATAAAGGAGAGTGGGTGGGTTGCTGTGGTGCTCCTAATAGACACTTGAGAAGCTTCCAAGTACTATCTAGGGCAGGGATTGGCAACGTAACATTTTTGGCTGGAGGGAGTACCAAAAACACCCCAATCCTCACCCACACCTAGACTTGGTGTGCCAGGGGCAGATGTCAGGGGAGCTGCAAGGGGCCCAATCCGCATTGCAGGCCCTCCCCTACCATCTGCCTGTAGGTGTGCATGCAACTGCCGCTGCCACAGAGCCCAGCTGGGGCTTCAAACCCCAGTGCAGCTGTTTGTGTGATTCATGCACATAGCAGTCAGATCAGCAAGGACTATCAGGGTTCCTTGCCTTCCCCTGTTGTGCAGGGTATATTTTGTATCTGAATATATTTTAAGCTAATGAATTCCGGGCCACTGCAGTGGCAGGGCATTGACAGTGCGCTTGTCTCCTCTGCTCCTTACCTGTGTTGTAGAGGGTGCTTTTATGGTTGTAATATGTGAGAAACATCGGAGGAGATGTTCTTATGGAACTTTTGGAGAAAATGATTGCCTGTGAATGCAGGGGACTAGACTCGGTGACCTGAGAGGCCTTTCCGATCCTGTTCCAAGCTGTGTTCCTGCAGTTGCTAATATGAACCATGTATGTGCTCGTTGAATGGAATAAACAAGGACTTCCAGGGAACTGTTGAAAGAAGAAGGCTGGAAGGAAGATAAAGAGAGGCATAAGGGGTGTAAGGAACTGAAATGAAGGTGAACTGCAGAGGCATGTGGATGGGTGGCATAGAATTATCCTGCCCTGTCTTAGAATTTGGGAGTTCCTAGGGAAGGGTAGAGGAGGAAAAACAGAAGTCACAGGAGCTTGCAGGGTGTGAAAGGGAAGTGAGAGTGCAGAGAATCAGGTCTCACAGTGTGAGGCATGGGAGGGACAGGAACAGGAACACTGAAAAGTACTACAGATGACTGGAGATGGAAGGGGAAGGAGGCATGTTTGGGAGGCTGAGGTGGCAGAGTAGGTGTTTAGCTTGCATGATCTCAGGGCTGGGGTTGCCTGTGTGTTCTGGGCTTGTATTGCACCTCACTCAAGAGGGTTTTGATCCATGAGTAGGACTCCTGGGCATTACCACTACAGAAACAATAAATAACAGCAGGAGGTGAGGGAAAGGGGAGTCTTAGATTTGTGGAAACTTTGCAAATAGGTTTTGTTTTCCTAAACATAAAACTTGAAGCACTTAAGGTACATGGTGCACATCTCCTCCTCCATCTCTTCTCTTTCCCCTTTACTGTCCAATTACCCTGATATATTGCATAAGAAAAAATCCTTCTACAGGTTCCTCTTGCACTGACCTTAGATCAGTGATTCTTAACCAAGATGCCACCAGATCATGCTGCAAGGTGTGAGGAAGTAAGTAGGTAAGTGCAGGCTGAGGCTCCTCCTTGCCTGAGCAATCCTCCATCTGCACTTCCTATCCTCTCTGCAAGGAGGTAAGCATGGTAATAGTAATATATACATTTGTTTTTTAAATTGGGCACCACACAGTTCACAAAAGCTATGAGGCTTATGAAGGGTGCCTCAAGTCTAAAATGATTGAGAACCACTGCTTAGGTGCTAACATGACCTAAAGTTCTGATGTTTATTAAAGGAATGCAGGAGGATTACCCACCTTATGAAACCAAAGAGTATAAGAAGTACTATAGTGGGGTAGACCAGAGTTTTATCTATTCTAGAATCTCACAGTGATAGACAGTGACTGCTAAGGAGAACAGCATTTAAGCAGGGCATATTCAGACTGATCTGTTTCCTGCCCCTTCTCCTCCCACATCCTTTAGCTTTCAGAGGCCTAGGAGGTCTTAATTCTAAGGTTGTCCCCTAACTATCGTGTTTAAGAGAGTTTGTTAAAAAAAAGACTTAAGTTTCAAAGTGTGGTTAAAAACCCCAGCCTACCCCTACCACCCATTTTCTTTCTTTTCTTTTCTGAAAGTTTGCCTGACAGCTTTCCCGAGTGTTTATTGCCCAACACATTGTACCTCAAACAAAGAAGTTGTTCCAATTCTATTAATGAAAATAATCCACTCCATACAATGCCATACTAACTCTTAACTATCTTAATGTACTCTGGGACTATATTTCTTTAGAAATCTTTGGTATATCTTTGTTATATGTTTGAATAATGATCATATAATGTTTAAGAGTATAAATTTAAGACCACTTGTGAAGTACAAGAATAGCAGCAAGGAGTGAAGAAGGATTGTATTGTAGCTAGAGTATTCAACTGTCCTTTTCTTATCTGTTCTTTTTAACTGCTCTTTAATATTTTGTTCCTTTTTAATTTATAAAAAGGTATGACTGTTGTTTGGATTCCATTGTAACATATGTTTAATCATAATGTTTCTTAAGCAAAATCTGTGAATATTAGCATAAAATGTATATGAATTATAATTTCCTTTTCTGCTTAAGGATGGAATCCAGGTAATTAAAATAAATATTTTTATATAATGTTAATACTTATTGCAAAAACAAAATATTTTTAAGAGACCTTCAAATTATTTTTTAATTTGAAATTGTCCTTCATCTCTAAAAAAACATAAGAACCAAATCTATGGGTATAGAAATCTCTAAAATTACTTATACAGCATTATCAAACAGCATAATGTTGACATTTCTGTTGTTCTATAATACAGGGGTGTCAAATTCATTCAGCATCATGGGTCAGATGAGGAGTGTGAGGCTGGTCTCTGGGCTGCTTTGGACCCATGGATTAGCCTTATGTACCAGAGCCAGCACACAGCACTGGTCTAGTCCAGAGCTTGCAAGTGAAGCTGGTATGGAGTTTGCTATGCTTGCAGCACCCCCCTGGACCAGCCCTGTGCACTGGCTCCAGTGTGGGGCCAGTGTGAGGGCCTGATCTACATCAGCCTCAAAGCCAGCATGCAAGGCCAGTTCAGTGGGGTGCTACAGACAGCATGTGTATCTGATTGTCCAGCCCCAGTTCAGAGCTTATGCTGCACATGCCACATGGAGCCAGTGCAGCACCCATGCCAGAATGCCTCTGTCCACTGGCTCTGGAACATAGGATTGATCTGTGGGCCCAGTCCTGCTCCAGAGCCAGCACACAGGGCTAAACTGGTATGTCTGTTGCATTCAGTGCATGGGGGTGGGGAAAACACGTACTGCATACAGTGTGTGGGGTTGGTCTATGACTCACCGACCAGATCCTATGGCTTTTTGATCACAGGCTATATCTTTGACATCTCTGACTTAACCAAAGACACCATAGGGATACATAAGCCACATGAGGATAGGTGTATTTCCTGGCTTTTGAGTGTTAATGTAGTTTTGCCATTCGTTCTCTTCATGTGAGTTTTGTATTTAATGTATAACTGTATATTTTATACTGATGTGCCCACATATACTGGAGAATAGTGATTTAGCAGGTTTATGCATGTACATCCTGTCAATGTTATGTGCCTACTCTGTTCTTGTTGGTAAGCAGGCTAATGAAATGAAGAATCCTGCATGTCAGAAAGCAGAAATTTTATGTTTTAATATCCAGTCTGCTTGAAAGAATACAGTAAACTGTCACAATGACAGCAGAAATCTACCATAAAATCCACCTTGCCCTATGGGCTCACCGTTGGTCATGCATTACAATAGATGGCATCTTAACAATGTTGCAAACCTTGTTTTGTGGAGTTTTTGTGAACTGAAAAAAAAATAACAGTAACACTACATACTTCCACAGCAGTTTATACCTAGCACTTCAAAGAACGTCACAAATTCTAATTCTCACCTTTAAGACAGGTAAGTGTTAAGATCATTTGTTAGACAGGTAATCATGGGCCTGGCTACTTGAAAGGAACATCTCTGATATTTTTCATGGTTGCTAAAGCTCTTTTGTCTCCATGAGCATTAACGTCACTAGGAACCTGTCTGGCTGCTGTCTGTTGGAACTGTTTTAATGCCTTGTTATTTAAGGTGCAGACAGACAAAACAACTATGCCACTTTTGGCAGTTCTGCTGTAACTATTTCATCTGCACTGTCTATGCTGGGGTACATAGAAGCTAAACCACAATAATTACGCCCCCCTCCATTTCCTTCAAGAGTAAATCAGCAGTTCAGCCTCCCATAAATTATGGGACAGGAGCAGACAGAAGAAAGAGTTACAGACTGTGTCTACATTAGATGCTGACTGCTCAGTAGCTCATTACTACTGCGTAGTAGTGCCACATGGCATGCAGTGTGATGTGATGCTACTGCGCAGTAGTAATGAGCTACTGAGCAATTAGCATCACCAAAGAGTTATTTGGGGATGCTACCATGCACTAACGCTGGTTACTGTGCAGTCATTTAGTACTTGGGTATGCAGCGTCTTGTGTAGACACGGCCACAGTGGCTCAGCTGACTTTATTATGTTCACTGGTCCTTCCTTGACTAGCAAGAGCGAGCCAGAATGCAGAGAGCAGTGGTAGCGGCATGCAGCCAGTCGGCAGTCATCTTTCTCAGATTGCTAATGCTAGTAAAGAAGAACTGATATTATCAACTGAGGAAGGTTTGACAGGTTGACGTGTATGCAGGGACTTGGTGGTTAAGTAACACTCCCCAAATCAGGGCCAGAGGAGTCCATCACAATACAGGCTTCCCTCGCTTTATGCGGATTCTGTATGTGTGAATTTACTCTTATGTGATCATGAACGACATGTGCCCCCGGCAGCTGTGGGGGCACAGCAACAGCGTAAGAAGCACGTTGGCAGTAGGTGGGAGCTCCTGCAGATGCCCCCAGCACTGTTGACAAGCGGGGGAAGGGAGTGGTGAGTGCCAACCAGGGGTCGGCAACCACCTGCCAATACTGCTGGCAGCGTTGGCAGTGGCCAGTAGGGATCACTGACCGCCTGCAGATGCTAGCTGGGTCAGCGGCAGGGAGGGAGGGTGATGAGTGGTGACTGCCTGCAGGCACTGTTGACAGCGCTTTTTCGTAGGGGGTGCACTGCCACGCTCAGGGGGTGCACGTGCACCCACATGCACCTGCTACGCATCACCCCTGTATGCGATGATCTTTTTTATACCAAACATTTGTTATACGTGAGGGAAATTCAGTCTTATGTGATCGGTGTAGCGGAAACCCACAGTCAGCTGCTGTGTGGGGTGCAGTGTGCGAGAGAGATGCACCAAAATATAGTCTCTTGTGTGGATCTGTGCTCTTCGCTAGTTGACTGCAATGTGTTTCTGTAGTTGCAGTCCCCATTATGATAGTGCCCCGAGTTTGTGTGTACTGCCTGCTGTTGGTGAGTACCAAAATGGTCTTGTAAAAGTGGTAGAAATGGGCCTGGGGGTCAGTACAGTCGAGGTCTTGGAAAGATTCCCTATTTGTTACATCGTAAAGTGGGTTCCCTTCGTGCGAATTCGAGTTATGTGCCGTTTTCCAGGAGTGCATGTACAGCATAAAGGAGGGAAACCTGTACTCCCAGCCAGCCTGTTGCCTTCCATCAGGAATGCTTCACACGCTCGCCTTCCGTTTTAAAGGCTGAGACGGAAAATACAGAAACAAGTTATGGTGTAAAAGAGGAGGAGAGGCTTTGCACCCCGCGCCTCCCATGCCGCAGACATCCCAGCACGTAGCTCCATCCTCCTTCCTGCAGGAGCCCGGCGCTCGCGCAGGCTGGCCGTGTGCTGACACCTAGCTGTGCAGTTGCGGCGCTGAGCCCTGGCGCACGGGAAGCCGATTGGCTGCAGCCATCCTAGCCCACCTCTGCAGCCACCTGGGCCCGGAGCCGAGGGGGCCTGCCCGCGACTGCGATCCTGGGCAGGGGCAGAGCTGCTCTCTCATGGCCCAGCAGCCCCCCTGCTTCTTGCTGGACGGAGCCATCCCCACCCTCCCTTACTTAGTGGGGGGAAACCCGCGTGGGGTTACATTTAATTAACGCCCCCATCCTGCTCGTGGTCCAAGGGGCGAGGAGGCGCAGGGTCATCTTCCCCTTCGCCGGGGGGCTGAGGCCTGTTGCGGGAGCTGAGAACCGCACCCGGGCGGACTTCGGCCCGACACTGCCTCAGCCCGGCTGCAGCTCGTGACCTCGGGCGGGAGGGAGGCCCGGGCCGGCCGGTCCGAGACGCGGGTGCCGGGGGCAGGGGCTGGCCGGGCTGTGCCGGCCCCCAGCGCTGCCTCCTGGGCCGCGCCAGGCCAGGGAGGCTCCGCCTCTGGGCGCGCTGGGCCGGCCCCATAAAGGCGGCCGCGGGCAGGCGGCGGGAGCTGCGCCGCCGCCTCCTCAGGCACCTGCGGGCGGGCGCGAGGAGCTGCCCGGGCGCGGGTGATGGGGCCGGCGGAGCGGAGTTCGGGGGTCGGCGCCGCCGAGCCCTTCCACATCGTCTCCTTCCAGTGGCACCACGTGCAGGACCCCTACATCATCGCCCTCTGGATCCTCGTGGCCAGCCTGGCCAAGATCGGTGAGTGCGCGGCGCCCCCCGGCAGAGCGGGACCCGGGAGGGCGTATGGTGGCTCGCTCCTCCCCGCTCTCCTCCTGCCCGGGTGTCCCCCGCGCCCACCCCCGCAGCCGAGGCCGTGCCGGGTGAGCCCGGTCGTGCCTTCACCCTGGGGCTGCGCCCGGGTGTCTACACCCGCCTCCTGATCGGCACCGAGCGATGTCCTGCCGCTTCGCCGGCCTCGATGTTGCACGTTTGACATCGTGTCCCCAAAGCTGGCTCTCCGAGCCTCACCAGACGAGGGCCCCCCTTCCCCAACGCAAGGGGCTAGTGGTCACTTCTGTCGCACCCTGCCAAGTTTCTGTACTTGGACCGGTAGGGGTACTGCTGCCAGGTAGCCGAGAAAACTTCGCATTAATTCACTGCTACATGTTGCTCAGCGTTTGGGTTGTAAGCGGCTTACACCGGGTCCCTTCCCATCAGCCTGTAACAGCAGATGATTCGATTATTAAAGAAAGCTTGGTGTTAAGAAACCCCCCTTCCCTTTTTCTTTTTTTAACCACAAAAGAGTTGGGGTTCAATATCTTTCTGCTGGCAAAGTTACTGAACGTCAGAACAGCACTTGCTTGTAAAGTTTAGTCACGTAGTTGAAGCAGGCATCTGGATTGTACAGAGGTGCAAATGTAGAACTTCCACAGCATGCATGTGGCTGCATGTACTGTTGGCTTTGACAAATTATGTGGATTAGAAAGAGTATTAAAATGGCCCTGTTTCTCAGGGTGTGGACTTGATAAGGCTTTACAAAATATTCAATGGCAGAGAGAAAGTAAAGAGGGATTTATTAGGTACACTCTGTCACTGCAAGAACCAGGTGTCACAAAATGAAGCTAGTAGGCAGTCTCTTTAAAACTGACCAAAGGAAGTTTTTTGGGTTTTTTTTCCGCTTAGCATGTAGCGAAAGTGTGGAGCTCATTGCCACCAGCTGTTGTGGAAGCTGACAGTTTAGCCAGATTTAAAAAAGAAGTGTGTGTGGGTGGGGGGACTGGACAAATTCTTGGTGGAAAAGGCATGAGAAGCTATTGAGCATGGGAGTTAGGGATACACAGCCTCTGAATCAGAACTTGCTAGGCTTTAAATGCTGGAGGCTGCCAGTGAGAGAGTTACAGTGGGAAGAACCCTGGTTTTACCCAGTTCACCCCCTTTCAGCATCCACTCTCTGCCACTGTGACACTGGGCAAGATAGACCCCTGGTCTGACCCAGTAAATGGCAATTCTTGTGTTCTTATATACTGGTATTGGATAGTCTTTGGCTAGTTTTTGGCTATGAAAAAGGTAATGTGATCATTACAGAAAGGGTAGGGGGCACTAGATGAAGTCATATTGATTTCAGAAATTATTGGTACCTCATTTGAATCTCCTATTGGAGTAATCTTTTAACATACATGTTTTGGAGCCTGTCACTGGTGCTGCTGTGAATTGGCTCTGTTAGTGTACCACTGCTTTGCTCTGGATAGCATCTGAGCTTGTACACCTCTGTGTTTTGCGGGCATTGCAGCTAAAAGCTACTGGTTTCTTCTACAGTGAAGTAGTAGCATTCATTGCTTTCAGAGGATGACCAGTTCTATCTCGAATCTCACCCCGGAGTCCCATGTGGTCACACTGTGCAACAGAGTGGGATCTGCAAAGTCCTGGATGTTCTTGGATTTGTTACAGCACTATTTTAAGACTGGGGTAAGGTGCTGTATATGGCTCACTTCTTAAATTGCCTGTGGCTTTTTTCACTGCCATGCATATTCAGGTCCGATGCTGGTAGACAGTGCTCCTAAATGTCTCTCTCTTCTTCCCTCCTCCCCTGCCATTTCTGTAGACCTGTCCCACTTGAGATGGGCTGTAAAGAGGCATTGAGCAGTAGCTGCATTGGGTGAGGAGCATATGAGCATGTCATGTTCAGCTGCTCGCCAGCAGTCAGATAATGATGTAGAGAAGGGACTGTACTCCCAGCTCAACAGCTGACTCATGAAGATTGGGAGAAAATTAACTCTGGAATTGAGGGGGGACAGCTCTTCAACTGGTTGCAGCCCTGAGTGTGCCAGGGAGTGCTTGCTGGAAGGGTGATAGACAGGAAAAGGATGTAGTGCAAGGCTTTTAAGGGGAAACACAGCCACTAGGGAGAGGTGGTTGACTACTAGACACAGAAAAAATTTAAAAAGTAAACACAAAAGTCATCACAAACATTTTTGCTCTGCTCTGTCCTCCTAAGGTTGTGCAAAGGTAGTAGAGATTAACTGCAGCCTCCTACCTGATGAGACCTCAGCATGGTGGAGACACTAGCAGACATGGTGCTGCTCTTATATTGCCCTTCCTACAATGGGATTATGCCAATAGACCAAAGGAATGACTGGAGTATGATGTGTTCCCGCAAACCCTGACTGGTCCTTTGGGAACCATGGCCAACTTGTCTAGGTAAAGCAACCCAGAGGGAATTTTAACCAGTATGAGAGTGGGCAGAGAATTGATGAGCCATAACCAGCTGTTATAGCTTGTGCTCAACACAGCAGAAGTCTGTCCTGCAGGTTATTTGATAAAACAAGTTTAAAAGTATCTAATATGAAAATATCACCTTTGTGTAGGCATAAATAAATTTGACTCCTTAAATATGCTGCTAGTGACTCCATTACTAAGTTTCTTTGGAGGCATGCAGTGACAAAAGGATTAAAACTTTTTGTGTCTGTAAATAAAATCATGATGTGATTAGTGTAGGAATACAGGTTGAGAAGGCAAATAACCACAAGCGTCTTCTATATAGGGAAAGAACCTTGGGCGTTACTTTTTCCACCAGTACTGCTGCTGATGTAATTAATAACTTTGTATATCTGGGTGCATATTGGGAATCGTGTAAATGCAGTCAAAATGTCTGGCAGTTTTGATGTCCATTTCTATATGCTACCAAATGCAATGTACTGCTGCTGAGATATGATGGAACAGAAATTTTACAGCAATGGTCACCAACCAGTCGATCGACTTACTGGTCGATCTCAGAGACTCAGAGTCAATCTGAGGTTGGCAGTGCTGAGCCCTGTCCCCACAACCCAGCAGGTGGGGAGGGAATGGGTGGGGACCAGATCGAGGCTCCTGCAGTGGGGAAGGGAGCGAGGCAGAGGCAGGAGCAAGGGGTCAGGTAAGTGGGGCCCCAGGGGTGGGAGGACCAAGAACGGGGAGCACCAGGGGGGTGTGCCCCAGGAGGGCATGGGGAGCATGTGCCCCCGGATCTGCACACAGGTCAGGGCGGGCTGCTGCTGTGGGCTAGGGCTGTGTTGGGCTCTTCCTGGCGGGGGCTGGACCACGCTGTGCTCATGGCAGGTGGTGGTGCTGAGAGAGGAGGTTGGGTGGCTGCAGCATCCCCCAGCCTCCCTCCCAGTGCTGCTGCCTACCCCGAGTGTAGCTGGGCCCAGGCTGCAGCAGCACCCTGCACCCCTATCTGTACACAGGGTGGGGGGGCTGTGGCAGTTGGCTCGTCTGGGGCCGTTGTGGGGGGCTTCTGCCACTGGGGCCCCCCCACGCGGCCCTGGACAGGCCAGTTGTCCCAGCACTGAGCCCATCCAGGGCGTAGCACTGCGAGCATCCTGTCACTGGGTGGGCAGGGGACGAGGCTCAGCCCAGTGGTGGGAGATCCCCCTCCCCCACGCAGCCCCGGATTTGCTGATTGTCCCAGCACCTGGCCTGGGAGCGGCCCAGTGCCGCGCACACCCCACCGCTGGGCAGGCAGGAGATGGGGCTCGGCCCAGCAGCAGGGTGCACATGGTGCCAGGCTGCTCCTGGGCCAGGTGCTGGGACAATCTGCTCATCTGGGGCTGTCTGGTGAGGGGGCTCCCACCGCTTGAGGCCCCCCCACTCCCCCCTCGCACAGCCCTGGATGGGTCCATTCAGCCCAGCGCTGTGTGTGTCCTACCACCAGGCGGGCAGGGGACAAAGTGGGAGAGGAGGCAGGGAGGTGTAGTAAATCAGGGTGGCAGTGATTGGGGGGCAATGGTATGCCTATGCCCTGCCTCTGCCCCTCACTTGCAAGCCCCTGCCCCACTCCCCACTAGCACTGCCAGTGCCTCTCACTCCGCACCTGCAGCCACTGCCCCCCAGCCCTTCTGGTGCCTGCCCCACACTCCCAACTCACATCCGCCTCCATCCCGCGCACAGATTGGGGGAGGTGCATGCCCCCCACACCTCTGCCAGGGTGTGTGCAGCAGCAGGAGACTCACCATGCACCTGGGTGAACCGTCCAGGCTCCGACCCTCCCACCACCCAGCCAGGCCAGGGCCCCACTCACCCCTGCTCCACTCTGTCCCTCACCATGGGGGGCCTCAATCGGCTCTCCACCCTTTCCCTTCCCCACAAAATGGCCTGCACGGCAGAGGGCGGGCAGAGGGGCAGGGCGGGGGTGAGGCAGGGGGCGTGGGAGATCCTGGGTTGCCCCTTTACTTCAAAATTGTTTTAAAGTAATACCTTAGAATTCTGTTTATCTAAATGTTTCAGTCTTCAGAAAGTTGCACCTGTATTTCAGTTTCCCATCCCTTTTCCAGTTTTTCTGCATCATGAATACTGCTTCCTCTTGCTTAAACAGTGTCGCTGTGAATGTAGATGAGGAAGCAAGAGTTGCCACATATCTGGCCTTCACTGTTCCTCTGAACACACAAAGTTATCTATGTCTGGGGAGAGTCAGGTGTGGCAATTGTTTTGCTGTATCACATGTAATACTTAGTTCAATTTGATGCTTTCTTTAATTCCTGCTCCCAGTGCTAGGGTATGTAGTACTATGGCAAGCAATAGACTTTCTTATCAGTTATGCAGTAAAGCCAATGAACTAATTGTGTTTGTGTAAATGTACCCAAGAATGGACACGATGTATAAATCAGCAAGCTCTCCTAGACCTGGTCTACATTACATAGCTTTGAGTCACTCAAGCTCTGCTAGCAGAACCATGAATGTGTCCACACTTACAACCTCCCTGCAGTGGAAGGACCTCCTTGCTCTGCTGCCAGGGTGTCACCAACTCTGCAAGTGATGGAGGGCTTATGCCAACAGCTGACAGGAAGTTCAGGCATAGCTATGTGCATTTTCTGCAGTTTTCTTGCTGTAATATCCTAATGGAGGCAAGGGCTGTATTTTGTTTTACTTGTGAAGTTGATGCTATACATTCATTCATGCTTTACCTCATGATGGAAAGTTTTGTGCTTTGTCTCTGCTTAGATTTTTGCAGTGGGTAGCTTATACTTGTTTAACCTATGTTTATTTGTTTGTTTAAAAAAAAGCGGGGTGGAGGAAACTTTTGTAGTAAAGGTACATTCACTGACAGTGGACTGGGCTGCATGGCTTATCTTAGATTTATGGGGTCCATGGGCAGGATTAAGGCATGCGGACTCTCCCTACTCTTAACCTCACACTAGGCACATCTACATGTTCACTAATGCACCGTACTTGTGGCGCATTAAGTTTGGTACTTGGATAACCAAGTACTAAATCAATGTGCAGTAACTCACACTACAGTGCAGTAGCACCGGTACACTTACTTTTAGTGACACTAACTGCACGTTAGCCTACTACTACTGTGCAGTAGCGTATTAGCACAGTTTTTGCCTGGCACACTACTGTGCAGTGTTATTAGGCTACTGCACAGTTAGTATCTCATGTAGACACACTCACTGGATATCACCCTGGTGTGGTTCCCTTCTTCCCCCCTCCGCCCTTCCTTTTGGTCTATGGCATTAATTAGTTGCCTTGGCTGTTTAACCATAAAACTGACTTTGTCTTAAGGACAGGCAGCCAAAGTTACTACTTCCCCTTGTGCAGTCTTACCCTTCATTATTTTCAGACTTACTCATACCAGGTGTATATTAGAAAAGGTTTGACAGGATAGCCATGCCTACAAGTTCTAGTGGAGAAGCAGCTCAGGCTGTGGACAACCTTAAGATTAAGGCTGGGGGCAGAAATTGCACATAAACTAGTAGAAGTGACTGGAAACTGGTTCAGATCTGTAACACAACAGAAGTTAAGTGCATATAAACCACTTTCAAAATGGCCAAAACCAGTTTAAGATAAACCAGGATGGATGTAGTATCAGACGTAACGAATTTAGGTTAAATTGGTTTATAAACTTCTGTCCCAGATCCCCTCCAGATTCAAGGTACCTCACAGTCCCTCAGCACCCCAGAATGCTTTGCACCTCCCCCACAAGCCCCTCTTCTCTCAGGGGGTGCAGGCCCAAGCTGTCTGCTCCAGCCAAGCAGGGAGGCATGCTCTAGCACCCCCCAGCTTCTGTTCTAGGCTACTGCAGGCAAGTGGCTGCTTTTCCAGAATTAAAAATCAATGTCTGTTTACTCTCAGTTCAATCTATGTAGCTTTAGACTAACCTATGATGATTGAATTGATTCAGCCTTGGGCTTCTTGACTGACTGTAAATCATTTTGAAATGAGGGTGGAGACTTACCACTGGGGTCAGCTGAACTGATATACAGGCAGTCCTCAACTTACGATGTTTCAAGTTATAATGAACATCACTTATGACGCTTATAAATTGACACCCTATTTCAACGTTCTGGCATGGGCTTCAACTTTACCATGGTCGATACAGCTCTGTCAAACTGGTAAGTCTGTTGTGGTGGAAGGAGAGTGGGAAGGGAAGGCGCATGGAGGGGGAGCAGATCAATGCCTCCCATGGTGAGGGATGGGCTGGGACTGGGACCGGGCCTGGGGCAAGCGCTGCCCAGCTGGGGCCAGGCAGGTGCGGGACTAAGCTGTGGCTTTTTGGGAGGAGGGAGGGAGGGAGGAAGCGGGCTGTGGCTCCTACCACTGCGTGCTGGTCGTCTGGTGGCTCATCTGGTGGTTCCTCCACTGCTCTATTTGTCCGGGAAAGCATGGGGGGGGGGGTGGTAGAGTACCCCTAGATCTATGCAGGGCAGGGTGGACAGGGCTGGGGCTACACTGGGCTGCACTCTGGGTAGGCAGCGGGGGCTATGGTGAATTTTTTGGGGTGGCTGCAGCCCCCTCATAGCCCCCACTCCATCACCTACCCTGCCCCAACCTGGGGGCACACACCCCATCCATGCTCTGCTGCTGCTTGCTCAGCTGGGGCGGAGAGGCACAGGACAAAGCCATGCCTCATCCAGGGAGGTCAGGGTGGCTCCCACCGCTGTGTGCCGCTTGTCCGGAAGCAGCTCTGTCCCATGCCTGCCCCACCCTGACTGGGCGGGCATAGCCCCCTCTCCCAGCGCCACCACCGCCTGCCTGGAGCATAGCCCAGTGCAGCCCTGGCCCTGCCCGCCCCACCCTGTGTACATCTGGGGCACATGCCACCCCTCATGCTCTCCCAGACAAGCAGCAGGAGCAGCAGCAGAAACTGCCAGATGAGCCAAAAACAAGCAGCATGCAATGTTGGAAGCCACCGCCCCCTCCCTCTCTATATGCCCTCGATGAGCTGTGGCTCAGTCTCACACCCTTCCAGCCCTGGTTGGGCAGCTCTTGCCCCCGTCCCTCCCTCACTATGGGGGGGGGCGTTGATCTGCCCTCCCACACTTCTTCCCTTCTCCTCTCCTTCTACAATGGACTTACCAGCTGGACACAGCTATATCAACCATTGTAAAGAAACCAATCCCCCATTTATAACACCGTTCATATGGGAAAATTGCTTCTAACTTGTGACGTTTCAACTTAAGACGTGGTTTTCAGGAACCAGTTGTGTCGTAAGTCTGAGAACTGCCTGTAATTGTTCTGTCTGTCTGCTCCGGTACAGCTATGGTGGAGCTAAACTGCTGTAACTTACACTTCAGTGAAAAAAGTTTAAAGTTACAGTGGTGTAACCACCACTACCAATATAGGAGTGGACAGATGAAATAGATATGGTGGATCAGGTGCAAAGCACTATAATTTAAAACCTTTTTAAATTGTTCATTTATCTATACCTTTGTGCTGGCAAAAAAAGTGCCATATACTGGTTCAGCAAGTGAAATATCTTCTGCTCAATAACTGCTGCTACACTGAGGCTTTGGCTGGTATAGAAATGTGGGAAAAAGGAATCGTATGTGGCAGTACTCAACCAGCAAAAGCTTTTTTTCCTAATAGTGGTCTTTAGCAGAGTAAAGAATTCTCCACTAGGTTCCCATTCTCTCAGCATCTTGGGGCTCTGTTCATAGCTAGGGGCTTGGATGGTTTGGTATGTAAATGAAGCTCAGAAATGATCCTTCGCCTCCAACATTTTTTGAGTTATGGCTTGTTTGGGGGTTTACCCTACTAGCATAACATGAAGTCAAAGATTTGCTCCCTGTTGGGACAAGATGCAATGTCGATCACTCTCCCTGGGAATTCCGTCCCTCTGAGCAGAAGAGAAGTAAGATGCCTCAAGGAACAGAGAAGGCTGATTTTGGACATCACTAATGTTTTGGAACATAAAGTCTCTCCTGAAACTCCAAAAGTGTGGACAACATGTTGAGAAAAAGCATGTAAATTATAGTAGGTACTGGAGATCTCTAGTTTATTCTTTGTTTTCCCTTGTAGGGCATCTCATAACTTCAGTGTTTGAGACACTGCAAGAAGCACGCTGCAAATGGAAAAAATGTTCCCCACGCTGCATATTTGCAGCGGGGGCTCAAAATTTGATACCTGGATATCCAGGTATCAAAAAATACCCCTGGGGGAAAAAGCAGGGCAGGTAACCAGGAAGCTGGTCCTCTGGAGAAACTGAGGGGGCTGGGGTGTGGGGCGGGCAGGTTGTGGGGGTTGGGGTGTGGGTCCCCCACAGGGCACACAGCTCTCTTCCTCCCCCCCTCCCCCAGCATCAGTGGCTGTGGGGCGCTCAGGGCCCACTGCTGTCAGAGCCCCCCCACAGTGCAGCCCCAATTACCCCAGAGCTGGTGCTGCTTGTACTGCTCATTGTAGGTGTGGCCTGGCTCAGCATAGTGCCACATAGTGCCATGCACCTTTCTGCAGTTCTGGGCTGCTTGTGCCATCACCCAGGGGCCAGCACTGCTCACAGGGACCACATGTTGTGCTGGGCTGTACATGCATGGGTCCCATGCGTGGCCAGGCCAGTTCTGTGGAGGCAGGACCCAGCCCAGTATGATATGTGGTTCCCACGAGCAGCACCAGCCCGCAAGTGGCCCGGGGCTGCAGAAAGGCATGCAGCGCTGTGCTGGAAGGCACCTGCAAGGAGTGGCACAGACAGCCCTGGATCTGAGGCAGTTGGGGCCATGGGGGAACTCTGACAGCAGCAGGCCCCATGGCCACTGCTGCTGTGATGGGGAGCTGAGGCCCTGTGGGAGGGCTGGGACCCTGGGGTGGGGGGGGACTGTGCCCTCTGGGGGCAGGGGACCCACCCCTTCTGAGGAGCCCCCCACACACAGCACACCCACAGTCCCCCCACACTGACCCGCATTCCCTCCACATTCCTCCACACACCCACCTGCATCCCCCCACAACCCTTCCCACCCCCATCCTGCAACCCCTACATCCCCCATCACACACCCATTGTATGATAAGAAAACCAAAAGCAAACATCAAAACATAAATATTTAGAATTTATTTAATTATAATGATAGAGACACTGGTAGGCTTCCAAACTGCTTTAATGTTGTACATAGAGCAATAAAACATTGCCCAACCGATCTCTCTCTCCCTCTATTTATCTATCTAGGTATATATAGATATATATGATAGTGGTCTTTTGTTCTGATTGTGGAAAAACATAGATTTTGGGGTATTTTAAAGAATAAATTTGGGACTTTTCTATCAGAGATTTTGTAGTTTTTAAATGGGGAACACCAGAATTCCTGCTCATGAGGCAAGTGGCAGGACCCAGGCAGAGAAGCCTGCTCAGAGCTGGCACCTGGGACCTAGCTGGAGGTGGCTGACCTGGCCACTTGGGGCTAGAAGGACATGGTTTGACAGTTCAAAGCAGGCTACCACACTGAGAATATCATCTAGGCTGTCCAGATGACAGGGTGATGGCACACATGGCAGTAGTGCTGCACAAAGGCCAACTATACAGCCACAGTCCACTGGCAGCTGGCCCAGAGATGCAGATGCCTCTGCTATGGCCATATGGTCCTGTCTGGGTCTGGCAGGTACACAGCTTTGGGGCCACATGCTGTTGCAGGTAGCAGCAGATCATAGCCAGTCAGCAGCCCCCACTGCCAGAGTGCTGCAGTGGGTAGAGTGTGCAAGGAACCGCTTCAGCAGGACTGCTTTAGGGCTGCTTCAGCAGTCCAGCTGGCACAATGGGTAGTGCCCCCAGATACCAATCGGCCAGGCCCCAGAAGCTCCTATCTATTTGTTTCATTCAATTACCGTGGGCCCTAAGGCCCACTTGACTAACTAGTAGCTCCTACTTTACAGGGGCTAATGGATGAATTAAACTACAAAATTCTGGGGGCAACAGAGTAAAAAAAACAGGACAGGAGTGTCATGTGGGCCAAGGGGTCAAAACATGAAAATGAGTGCTCCTGAGGGGGACACCGAGCAGAGTCCCCTGGGCTGTGCCCACCCGTCCTCAAAGGTGTCCAATGAGCCAGTGGACACCGTCCAGTGGCGCTCCACTCAGATGTGTGTGCAGACCAGTGAGATCAGTCCCATGGTCCCCGGGCTCCTTTCCAGCCAGAGCCTCTTTCCTGGTCACATACAGGGTCCACTTGGCCAGGGCCAGGAGGAGGTTAACTAGGAGGTCCCAGGACTTGGTGGGGCTGTGGATGGGGTGTCCAAAAATAAAAAGGTGGGGGTAAAGTTCATCTAGAACCTCGGAAAGGGGTTCCAGAGGTGGAGGTGGAGGGGCTGTAGCCTGGCGCATTTCAGCATCATGTGCACCAGGGTCTCCCTCTGCTTGCAGAAGGGGCAGGAAACCGGGGTGTCAGTGAAACTCGCCACATACACACCAGTGCCAACGGCTGTATAGAAGAGCCACCCGCTGAGGTCCTCAGTAGCTCGTGGGATGAGGATGGAGTACAGGCTCAGGCAGTGAGGCACTTTAGCTACACCCTCACCAAGCAGATCCCAGCACCCCAAGAAGCTCCCGAGAGCATGTAGCCCTGGGCAGGTTTGTTTTTTGGGGTTTTTTTATACTGATGGGGTCAGCACAGGTGCTGGCCCCAGGCTCTAGCTCCCCCTGGCTGCAGCTCCAGGAGGAGTTGGGCAGGGTTATTTTGTCCCAAGTGGCACAACTTGCCCCACACCAAAGTGCCTATCTGGGCACATGTGCTAAGGCAGAAATCCTCAGCTCAGATTTGTGCCACTCTTATTTGAGCTGCTACATGCGTACGTGCCTGCATGTGTGGACATGCCCCAAGGACTCTAATTTTAAAAATTAGAAAAATATATCAATGAACTCTCTTGATCAGATGGGCTTTTCTAGCTTCTTTAACTTTGTGTAGACTACAAAATTTTGCTGCAAAACTTCAGCACTCGTGCTGGCAGATGGCACCCACCGTCAAGAGCCTCTGGTTGTCTAGTACTACTCTAAGTAGTGGTAAAATGCTAGGGAAGTGACTCTTAGTGAGATGAAACAATTTATAACAAGTGTAAGGAAAGGCAAGACTTGCTACAAGTTAGTCAATCAACAATAACTGTTCCCTGTGCCTGATCTATCCTGCAGAAGGTGGAAGGTGGTTTACCCCTGGATGAAACAAGGTATTTTTTGCTTTAGCTTCCACTTGCCACAGGAAAGAAAGGACATACAGTTACAGCAGATCAGTACCTTCACTTTTAACTTGGTGTAACTGTCTTGTCTCTTTATACTGTCAGACAGGGTTTAAAAGTTCTGTTAACAGTGATACTTTGCAAGAAATTTTAAATATGCAAATGAGTAGGGAAGAAGCTGTAAAATGCAAGACTCCACTAGCCTACCTGCTCTAAACCTCTTGGGCTATAACATAGCCGCCTATAAGTTTATCAAGAGAGGGCAACAGGGAATTGGAGATGCACTATTTACCAGAGCACCCCTAGGAGTAACTCGGAATAAGGGGTGCAAACTAGTGGAGAGTAGATTCAGGTTAGACATTAGGAAGAATTTTTTTACAATAAGGGTGGACAGAGTCTGGAATGGACTTCCAAGAGAGGTGGTGCTATCACTTAACTTGGAGGTCTTCAAGAGGAGGCTTGATAGACACCTGGCTGGGGTCATCTGACCTCAGTCCTCTTTCCTGCCAGGGGCAGGAAGTTAGACACGATGATTCTTTGTGATCCCTTCCAGCTCTACAATCTATGAATCTATAAACATTTTCACAGAAATTATTACCCCCTCCCTTCAGGCTGAACAGTCAAAACAAGAACCCAAATCACCCATTTCATTTCTTGGCATTTTAATTCAGCATAAAAGTTGTGAAAAGCATGAACTTACTTAAGGAAAGTGACCTTATAAATTGCTTTTAAAAAAGTGCCAAAACTAGACAGCCATTGGTGATGTAGTGGAGGGGCATGGGGAGCACTTACTCCCCCAGATTTAATGTTCATCAATTGATTATTTTTTTCAATCAATAAACATTGGTAAACATTGAACTTTACAGAAAGGGAGGTAGAGGGGAAAAATCTGAGGTAAGGGGCCCCACATGCATGTGTACATGCAGAGGGGTGGTCTTGCCTGTACACACCAGAGCCTGGCGCATAGCTGTGATGGCACAGGGCTGGTCTTGGCATGCCAGAGCATGGTGCATAGCTCCAATGTCACAGTGCTAATCTGGCATTCCAGAATACCTGCCCTGAACCCCACTGCATACCACCAGAACCTTTAAATTGTGTCCCCACCCCCTCGGTCTCTCCACCATCAATAGTCACCAGTCACCTAGGTAGAGAACTTGGTAATAGCTATTCTGTTAATGTTTTACTGAAGAAAAAGTATCATCAGAAAGGCCTGTAGAAGAATGGTTTAGTAGAATTGCGTATTGTTTTAGGTGTTTAAGTCTACAAGAGGGAGAGCCTGGGGTGAGAGTATTGCCAGAGGCCATAAGGGTACAGAACCAATCCTCCCCGCTCCAATTTGTGTTTGTAAAGTGTTATCTGTGTAAACATCAAGTGGTAAATGGTAAGAGTGCTTGGCATTGAAGCACCTGGGGCTTGACTTTCCTTGCTTTGCACTGGATCTTCCCTTCTCCTAACATTAGGAAGTTACAGAAGAGCAAATGTTGTGCTTTGTTTTACCTCCAGCACCTGGGCTAAGTACAGACAGTCAAAAAGCCTGAATTGATTTAGTCTTTGCAGGTTAGTATAAGCTGCACAGATAACATTGAAACAGAAGTGAACAGACGTTGACCTTAGATTCCAGAAACGCAACCACATGCCTGTAGTATCTCAGGCCAAAAGCCTGGGGACACTAGAGCATGGCTTTCCAGCTATGTATTCACTTCCTCTTCTTGCTGCCCCAGAGGTTTCTGGCATTTGCAGTCCAGAATTACAGCAGCAGGACTCTGCAGGGTTGCTCATTACTTCTTCCTGCTTCCAGGTGCTCTGGGACTTGTAGTTCACAGTTGCAGCCAGCAGTAAGTTAGAGCAGGGGAAGGGGTGTTTAACCTACCTCCCTGGCCCCAGACCTCAGTGGGGGTTTGCCTCAAGGTGAGCAGTAAGCCAGCCAGTGAACCAGTCCTCACTGCTCCAGCTGGGGAACAGAGGGGTGGGGTCAGCCTTGCTCTCTGGAGCAGGCAACCAGCCCAGCCCAACCCAAGACTGCAAAGCATACTGAGATGTTGCTTGGGGCTCCCCAACTAGCCACAGTGCTAGTTTCCCCACTTGCCTTTGGGCACGCCACCCACCTGACTCTCCTGCCACACCTTGTTAATTAATTAGGATATTAAGGCAGGAGGCTGCCTATTCTTGCCCTGATGCCAGGGGGTGCTACCTGCAGTTCCATTCCTCCCCTACACTGCAGCCCATGCCTTGCAGATGGCATCCAGATGACAATGCTCCCAGCTTACAGCTGGACTAATCTTAGGCCTTGTGGTCAGCCCTCAGTCGCACACATTCATACCGCCCCCTCTCACTAGGGCCTCACACACTCCACCCTCTCTCACAGGGTCTCTTTCATGTGTCAACAACTTATACTGCCTTGCTCCCTCTTGGAGTGGGCCCCTTAGGTCATAGGCTTTAGCTAGCTCATACCTTGGGTAGCAGACGTACCATCTTTTAGGCCTCTTCTGCAACCCTCACCTGGGTAGTGGTGAGCCAATTACCCGAGTGGGTCCAAGTTTGCCCTGGCCCCTTCCCAGGGCAACTCCATATACTCCAACATACTGGGCTCCCAGTCCTCCGGTTCTTCTCCTCCCACACTGGGGTCCCTCCTCTCTGCCCCCTTTCTAGGGCCACCCCTCACCAGGGCGTTCTTAACTCATGCCACAACTGGTGTTCTGGGGTCTCATGGAGACTCACTCCCCACCCCACCCCCTGGAGCAACAGGTCATTGTGCTCAACTATAGGTCTTGCTTTCGACCCACACTCGGCTTCCCAGTGGTGGAGGACTTGCAAGGGTAAGGACTCACCCCTATCTCTCGGACTAAGCCCCCTTACTCAGCCTCTGGCCCAAACTACAGCCTCATGTGTCCAGAGACATATTTAAGCCTACTCCCCTCGCTTAGGGCTTCACACCGCTCCCCCACTTAGGGCTCAGATAGCCATAGCCATGCCTGGCCCCAACTCCCTTTCCTCAGGGTCCTGTACCCCACAGGTGGCCTCAGCTGTGCCTGGCCCCCACTCTTCCTCCTCGGGGTCAGGCACCCCACAGGGCTCAGATGGTTGCAGCTGTGCCTGGCCCCACTCCCTCTGATGTTACATAACACATCCAAAGGTGAGGGTTAAGGAGCCCCTACCCATCTTTTACCGGGGTGATAACCAGCCTAGCATTTCCTGGGGGCTCCTGCACCATTAAGAGCCCCACCAAGCCACCGACTCCCAACAGGGTGCAGTTTTAAGTCATGCTCAGGACCAGGAGCCTCCAAGCCATCCCCTACAGCTCCTGTACTTACTTCCAGGATGTTATGAAGCCTTGTAGCCAGGCTATGTTACTACCTGCCCTGCCAGCAGCAAACTGCCCTGTTTATATGGGTGGCCAGAGATCTAAAATGACCACCACAATCAAGCACCTGCTGGCTGCTTGGCTCCGCTCTTAAAGTGGCAGGCACCAACAGTGTCCTGCCGCACACCTTCCCCCTTAAAATAGTTCCTGGGGGAGGTTCCCTTGCTGCTCCTCCAAAGCAGGCTCCCCTCAGAGCCTGTGAAAGCCCTCAAGTGGCAAGCACCCCCAAAGGTGCTCCACCACACACCTCTCCCCCCCCTCCCCCTTGAATGACATTCAGGGGCTTCGCTTGGCTGCCTTCTCTGCTGGCTTTGTCCCAGCCTACTCCAGCCCCTGCTACATGGAGAGCACCCCAAAGGTGCTCCACCACACTGGGGAACTCTGATTTAACTTGAACCAGAAAGGGGTCTAGGACAGAAGTTTCATAAACCAGTTGTACCCAAATCAGTTAAGTCTGATGCTACATTAAATCCAGGTTTATCTTAAATCAGTTTCAGTCATTTTGAAGCTGATTTATGTGTACTGAACTTCTGTTCTGTTACAGGTTTAAACCAGTTTCTGATGACTTAAACTGGTTTATATGTAACTTCTGTCCCTAGCCTACAGGTTGCCTCACATGGTTTACTCTATGATTTATCTCAATGGGGTCATCCTTTTTGACAGGCATGCCACAATGTAAGGCCTGCCCCCTCCCTAGACCCCACTCCGATTCCTTTCCTTTGCCCTATCTGCTACTCTGCTTTCTGCTCCCTGCCTTTTCTGCCATTTGTCTTCCCTGCTCCCTCCCCAGTCTGCTGCATGCCATTCATAGAGGCTGCCAATGTAACTTGTGGCACACATACCATGGACTGGCCATTCCTGGATTATCTGATGATTACACAGTATGATCATTATATCATCTGGCATTTAGAGGTCTTCTGAGGCCATGCTGCCAAAGTTAAACAATGTAAGAAATCCTTTTTAAGAATTATCTTTGTACGTGACATTTTATGTAATTGAAAAGAACTTTTCCAACCTGAGAGTAAAAGGTTAGTGTTCCCAGTTTTAGGAAATGATTGTGTAAACAATGCCCATGTTAAATTTATATGCTGTAAATGGATGCCTATGATCGCATTTTGTTTCCATCTAATTTAATACATTCAAGAGACTTGTCAGTGTGTGTCCTTCTCTTTCTTCGCTTGCTTAACTATGTAGTATTGCACACAGCATATACACACAGTATACAGCAGCTTGTGAGTGGCAAATCTTAATTATTTACAGTGAGAAACAGGATAGGAAGAAAGCACACAGTACTGCAAGAGTCAGATTACACCTTTCAGTGAACAACAGATACACAATGGCAACTTGTGTGAATTACATAAGGAAACAAAGGCATTTAAAGGGCTGCATGGAATTGAATGCATTTCAGGCATGCATACCTAAGAGAGAATCTCTGCCCTTGGTTACCTTCGGGTACCTGGGTAGAAAGTGATTTGTGTCTTCTCTGGAACAATGGCATCCTTTTTATATGGTAATTTTAGGACTGTTGAAACCACTGATATACTATTTTCAGAGGTGAAACCACTAATTATTGAGAGTGACCTCCAAGCCTCAAATTTGTTCTCTTTGTGGGTGGTTCAGCAGACCAGGGGATGCCAGTACCTTGCCTTTGGCTATCACTCTTTCAAGACATTTGAGGATTGAGACACACAAGAGTTCTGCTGTCATAGCTATGTCAGTTAGTACTCATAGCCAACACAGCCGACCTGGCAAATCCCCTGATATAGTTGCACTTATACAAGCAAAAAAGTCCTTTTGCTAGTGGAACTTAACCCTTATTGGGGAACTAATTAAAGGGCTCTGGTGTAAAGTGTCTCTTTACCAGTATAGCTCTACCAAGAAACCCTTTTAGATAGAGATCAACTGTAAGTTACAGGAATCTGTAGGGTTTTCCTTTCCTTGGTTCATGTGAAACTTAAGGTTTGAGGTCTGGCTACTAGCCATGTGGGGATATAAATTCTTGCAATTCTGTTACTTGGGTCTATTAAATAGAAGGTCATCCTTCTGGTCTGTTCATCCCATGTCACCAAAAACTGCCATGTCAAATGTCCGTAGGTTTTGCTCTCAGCTTGTTTAATAAAACATTTTGGGAGTCAGATTTACTCCCAGATTTATTATTGTTTCTCCTGTATTGAGATAAGAAGGGATTTACAGAGGCTATAGAAAAACTACCTCTAAATCATATCTTATATTGAAGTGCTAGGTTTTAATTGCCCTTTTCCTACATGTCTTACAGAAAACCTATAGCTGGTTTGCAGATGTCTCCCCATCTCTGTGCACTAGTGAAAGCAAACCACGGTCATAAAAGACAGTGATCTTGCCCTTGTTCTTTATCTTGGTGCCTGAGTCCCTGGACATAAGATACAAAACTAATAACATTATCTTTACCATAAAAGATCCATGGCTGTTTAAGCTATGTTTCTTATTTATTTTTAAATCATTTTGTAATACTACTTATAAATATTCATCCCAGAGAAAGTTGTGACTTGATACTACCACTGCTTCAAGGTGAAGTGTTGTAAAGTCATAAATACTGAAACTGTGATCTCAGAAGGAAGAGCCAAGATGGAATGCAAGACGTCCAGTGGAAACATTTTTAATTAAGATGCTAATATTTAAAGACCGCACGGGGAGAAGGAAAACATTTTGAAGAGCAAATGCCAAAAGCAACATCTTTACATAGAAGGGGCTCACAGTTGAAACACCCCTGATACTACCTGCAAGGTGATGATGAGACAACCATACCATCTTCTATTTCTATCAAATATCTTTTCACCTGGCAAGCAGTAGTAGTCCTAGGCAAGCAATGGTCTGTTAAGGATTATAGGGAGTTACAATATGATGTTTATCATCATGGTATAAATTATCCATTTGTCCAGAAAAGATAGCAATGCTTCCCAGGGGCACTGCTTCTTCTGTTTTCATTTACCAGAGGTGGGGGAAGACTGGGAAGATAGAGGAGTTGTTATATATAAGAACTGCCGCCTTAAAGGTTGAAAGACTTACTGAAATTAATAAATAAATAAGTACCTTTTTAGGTTCTCTGTGTGTGCTGGTGTTTGTTTCTATAGGGTGCACTCAAGTCATGTTTTCAAGTGTTTTACAGCTAATAAAGACAACCCCCTCACCTCCAAGAGCAAGATATTTATCTAGCCATTTGATTCAGGAATGTGCTTGGGGCTGCGGGGAGCAGTTGACAAAAAACATTAAACTGTCATGAAATGCATGTGAAACAAGTAGATAGTTGGCTAGATTTGCACTAGTTATGATGAAAATCTTTAAACTGCAAACCAAATTAACTATACTATATACTTTCTAACAAGCTCTAAAGCTTTGTTTCAACACAAAACTTGTTCTGCTTGATCTAAACTGGTAAAGTAAAACAATCCGTCTCCCCACCATGTAGGTGCAATTAGACTGTACTTTAAAGGTAACTTATATCTGCATAAATGATTAGGATAATAGCTATTTCCATATAGAGAAGTAGACTAACTATCCTATGCAGCTATAGAAAGTAACGTTATACCTTCCACACTTTTATGTATAAAACTTTATATAAAGTGCATCCACACTAGGGGTGTTTCAGTCTTACCTGCTGTGATGAAAAAAATATCATACTTTAACCAAACTAGTTATGCCAGAAAAATCTGCACCTTGTGAACAGTCCCGACTCAATAGGGAGACTGCTAGGTGACTGGAAAGAAGAGGCTGGCTGTTGGTCACAGAGTGTAGAAGAGTTCCAGGAAGGTCGTCACATACAAGGGTTTCTGTTGGGACCATGGAAGTCTTTCCTGTAGCATAGTGCTCTGCTTAGTGAGGTCATGCTGGTTTGGGCCTTGCATGGAAAAGATCTCACTTGGTCCTGATATTTGGATTGGCCAGGTCTGAAAGTCCCATCCTGGAGGAGGGAAACTTCATCCCCACACTACTGTAGCAAAAATCCCTGCATGTTGGATGAACCTTCCTACTACTACTGCAGAGAGTTCCTGGAATGAGGCTTTCATAGACTGGTTTATTTTGGAGACTGACTGTCCCTCACTAATTAACTGAGTGGAAGGAAGCACAGATTGTCTTGGAGTGATGACCCAGTATCAGAGTTAAAATAAGGAAAGGGTGGAGGAGCACAGGTCTGCTGTCTCCTCCAAAGCAGAAGGTGCCCCGTCTATCCTACCTAGGTTCGACCTCTCCTTGGAGGCCTGTCCTCAGTTTTTCATCTGCATCAGTTTTGGCTGATGCAGTGAGAGCTCCCTTTCTTGTTTTACTCTGTGCAAACCACTTTCCAGCCACAACTGATGTGAAGGCAGGTAGCATTACCTGCCTGGAGGTAAGGAATTCATTCACTAATGAATGGCTATTTCACCAGCAGCTGGCCTGATACAGACATTTAGTGATACTTGGGTATGGTATTCAGTAACCCTCACCAAAAAATCTTAGAACATTCTAAGTACCCCTTAAACTTCAAGGCTGCTTACAGACACAACCCCCACCTCCTTCCAAATTGGTGCTTTATTTAAACTTCACATACCCCCATGCTGAGCTCAGCACATGCCCAGAAGAGACATTGTGTTAGCGGAACCCAGCTCACCCAATGTCTATATAAATCGGGTCCTTCCCCCCACCAAAACTCTGCTTTTTTACCTGCGCTGGAAAGCATTTTGTCACATTCACTTCTCTGCATGGACCCTGTGCTGAAAGGTTTCAGGCTCATTTGGGGCAGGGTATAGTGGAAGCAGAGAGGTTATCAGGTTCTAGGTGGGCGTAGGGCCCCTGCTTGTGGCTCTCTGGGGGCCGGGTGCACTGGGCCCCTGCAAAAACCACCTAGCTTTTCCAACCCCTGCCCTGGAAAACCACCTGGTTAGTTTCACCTCCCTGCTAGGGATATTGGGCATCCCCCCAGCATTTCGCTACCCCTCCACTCCCATCTTTGCCCTAAATGAGCCTGGGATCTCACAGCTGCAGGGTCCATAGCAGGAAGGTGAAATTGATTAAGTAGCTTTCAGGGCAGGGATTGACAAGCTCCAGAGTTGTTGGTCCCCCAGAGCACCCGGCCCTGCCCACTCCCTGGGAATAATGAGCAGGGGGGTCTGGAAGCCCCTCCCTCCCCCATGCCCCAAATGAATCTGGAGCCTTGTAGCAAAGGGTGTGTGCAGGGAAATGAAACTGTCAAAATCCTTTCCAATGCAAGTCTTGGAAAACTGAAAATGTGGTGATCTTGGATAGCCCCTGGAGCACCCGGTCTCTGGGCACCACAAGCAGGAGGTCACAGCCTCCCCCAGCACCTGGCAACCCACTCTTACCCCCTAGCCATGCCCCAAATAAGCCTTGGACCCAGCAGCTGCAAGGTCTGTAGCAGGAAGGTGAAATTGATGGAAACAGCTTTTAGAGCAGGGGTTGAAAAGCTTTGGAGTTCTTGGCGGGGAACCCAATAGCACCCAGCTCCCCACCTTAGGAATCATGAGCAGGGGGTCACACAGCCTACCCCCCCCCCCCCCCCCCAGTACCTGATAACCTTCCATCTTCCACTACATTCCCACCCTAAATGACCCTGGCTTTCCTGTGATGGGGTCCAGGCCATTCCTTCCAAACACACACTTATGCACCCGAGTCAAGCATATATTCTGGTAAAGTATAACAAAAACAATAATCTTTATTCAAGTCAATTACTATTTATTAATAACTTAATATTTTAAGAAGGAGCAACAGGAAGTTTCAATTGCCGGCAATGGTGTCTTCCTCTTTCTTGGCATCTAGCCAAGCTAGGTCTTTTTCTCCTTCTAGGGGAATCCTGGGAAAATTAGGCACTGACCCCTGGAAGACAAGATGGTCTGAGTGGTGTTTTGGCAGCAATGCAATCCCTTAAAGGGGACAGTTCTACTTAGAACCGTTAGCAGTACTGTATACGCCTTTGTCCACGTGCAGTTGTGAACTGGCTCCCAGTCAATGACATTCTTGGAATGATTCAGTTGTTATGTCTGTCTGCACCAGTGGGGACCAGGCTTTCAACAGAAGTCTGCTTCCTTTTGTGTTTTTAGAAGGGTTAAGCTCCTCTGGGCTAGTGTCCATTTGCCCTGGGGTAAGAACATATATACAGGCAGTTACTACAGGTCATTTGAACTGCTCCAAAGCCTTGCTATTTTTTACTTAAGAGAAATATTTTCATATGCTTATGCTTTCAATTCTAGCTGCAATTATGGGTCAGAATGTAGGCTTCTGCACCCTTTCTCCAAAGCAAAACCATTTAGAGAGCCTTTATCGGGGAAATTTTTCGGATGTTCATTAGGTATAGCCAATACAGCAGCTAGTCAAGGGTCTGGGTAACAGGAAAGCTAGATTTTATCCACAGCTCTGTCACTGATCTGAAGAATCACTATGAAGTTTTGCTGCTCAGGGTCAGTTTCCTCATTGGTAATAGAATTTGTCAAAAGAAACACTAAAAAACTAACCAAACCAACAAAAATAATGTTGGGTCAGAAACATCCCAGCTAGGGTTATATGAGTGAACACTCTACCAGTACAACCATAGACAGGTCAGGAAGTCTTCAGTTATGTTCTTAGACAGTCACAGAAGCCCATAACAATTATTTTTTTCTTCCCTTTCCCTTCTTTATGAAGTGTAGGTCTCCTCTCATTCTTCCACTTCACAGTAGAACATGCAATTCTTAATTTCAGCCACATAGAGATGTTAGAACTGGGTGTTTCTAATGCCTGTATTGGTATCGGACTAAAGTAGATGGGAAGTTTGTATGGTGCAGCTGATGGCTCTGTTTAAATTAGTGGTGCTGCTGATGGTTAACAGAGGATTGGGGGGGGCGAGAAGGGGTTAAGTGGAAATAATTTGACTTCCATTTTGGGAAGTTATTCTTTGCAAGGCACTGTGCACAGCTAGCATATGTCCTACAGGAAATAACATATTGGCTTCAAAGTGTGTTTATTCTATGTTTAATTATCACCAGTTCAAAATATAGGATCAATAGATTTGTACATGGACATGCAATGTAAACAAGTATAAGCACAATCTTTCAAGTATTATGTAGCCAGATGGCTAAAATACTATACATTTAAAAATCAAAAACAGTTGTATTCAATGGAGGGTATTGATCAACAAGGAGGAGGTGGAACAAATAAAACATTATAAGGGAAGGAAGAGGGAAATGGTGTATGAATGAAACCTATAAATTGCAATAAAATGGCTTTTAAGAGAGTAGGAAAGAATGGAGAGTAGTGTTACAATTTTAATGTCCTCAAATTCAGAATCTCTGAAAATGCATTTAATTTTGGTCATTAAAAAGTAATTTCTTGATTCTAACATTTCTATAGTTTACTAAAGATACTTGATCATAAACCAATCTGACATCTTCTATAAATATATCTTCAAGGTATAAGCTATGTAGTTGTAATGCAGGAAGAAACTCCATTCTGTACTTCCTTGCACACACTGGTATCAAAATGAACCCCAAGCTTGGATGTTATATGCGGCAGCAAAATCCACCAGATGGGCCTGCCACCCTTAAAGCAGGGGTGGGCAAAATGTGGCCCAGGGCCAGATGCCCACCAGGCCATTCTATCCGGCCTGTGGGGCCCCTAAAAAATTTAGAAAATTAATATTAATCTGCTCTGAGCTGCCTGTCATGCAGCCCTCACTGGCTTGCCGAAACTCAGTAAGCAGCCCTCTGCCCAAAATAATTGCCTGCCCCTGTCTTAAAGGAACAGAAGAATGTTCCTGCTGTTTTCTCTCGCTCTGTATTAAGCCATTTCTTCTGGGATGGCTTCTAGACTACATGTGCCATCATCATCTCTGTGCTTTCCAATCCCATACTAATGAATACTTGATCAGGCGGCCATCACTGTAGACAGACTCTTTTAGTTTGACTGTTTCAAGGGATTCTATTATTTATCAGTGTACTGAGGTACTGTTGGAGTGATGTTGTATGGTCCAGGAAGTATGTAAGAGGCAAGGATTTTTGTGAGTGATATCTTTTTTTTTGTTTGGTTGGTTGGTTGGGTTTTTTTGGACCAACTGCAGGGTTGGGAGAGATTAAAATATGCTTTTGGGTAGATGGCATACTTTTTAGGTTAACTTGACCTTAAGCCTTGTATTCAAAAGCTCATCTAAATCTCTCCCAACCATGCAGCTAATCCAATAAAAGATATCATGCACAAAAATCTTTGCTTTATCAGATCCTGTGTTTATACAAAACAACACAAGATCACACACAAGTGTGTGAGGTGGGGGGGAAGAAAAAAAGAATGCTTAAAGCAACATCCATGTCTCTCCTTGTTTTCGCCCAGGGTTCTAGTTCTTCTGCATATTCCATATTCTTGGATGCAGCTTAGTTACATAATTTGAGACTGCAAGGAAAACAAGTATGAGAGATTTCCTGTGAACCTAGAATGATGACAGCTAGTAGCTGCTAGTGAGGTTTATGCTTCAGTAGATACTGGAACTTGTTCCCTGGGGTGCTAGGGTTCCACTGCAGCTGCGATATAAAAGGCAGAGTATAGAGAGGGCTACTGATGCTGCTTTCCTGTCCAGTGAAGAAAAAAGTTCTACAAATCCTTCAATATTTTATGAGAAATGCTTAACGTAGCAAGAGCTCAAACAAAATGTCTTTCATCAGGCTAACGGGCACAGAAATGAGCATAGCAGTAGATAGCTGAGATAGCATGATGTTTATAATTGAATCCATTTTCAACCATGCTATACTGCTGTATTCCGAGGGGTAGCCAGTAGCCTGGTGAAAAGGGTGTTACTTTTCAGTCTTCGCCTGTATTAATCTAATAAAAGGACCACCTGATTTGTCATTTTTTTTTAATTTTCAGTAGTACACAATAAATGATCTTACAACACTTGTGTTCCCAAGCATTTCAGAAATATAAGTACACTGTGTTTTCATACCTTGAATTTTTGTACTTCAGTAAAAGGTAATTAAGTGAAAAGATATAGCTTTCTCTCTGAGCCAAAGCTGTTCATGCTGAACAGTCCAGAGCCAAGTTAAGCCATTTTAATTCTTCACTCTCTTCTCTTCAGAATACAACATGCCATTTACCTTGTTCAAAAGCATAGTCTTCAAAGTCTATTCACTTGAATAATGCTGTCTGGAGTCCTGGGGGCATAAGGATGCCAAAGCAGCAGGAGGAAGCTTGACGCTTCCTTTTATTTATTTTTGGTTCAGAAGTAAGGATTAAGAACAATCTGAGATAAGGCTGCCAATACAGTTGGAGAGTCAACTGTATCTGGGTACTGAGATACATACATGGACTGATCCTGGAGCCCCTGGAGTCGATAGAATCTCATTTTTGCTTATTTCTCTTGGTAAAAGTCCTTTTGCTGTTATGCCAAAGGTGTATTGCCACATGTGATAGCAACCCCAGGAGTGTGTTCATAGTGCTCATAGGCAGACAAGGTTCCTTGGGTGAATTTGATATCTTTTATTAGACCAACCCAAATAGTTGGAGAATAGTTATTAGGCATAGTGCTCAGGTGTTTTAAGCCAACTTTTTGTTAAACTGCCCCTATACACTGAGGATGTTTACTTCTTTGGTATGACTCAACATAGTCATTGTAATTACTGCAGCACAAACAAATCATTAAACGGGTAAAATTATCAACCTATTCAACTTGCATTACTCCAATCAATATAGTAACACACATCATTTCACCTCATTGAAAACCAGTTTCCACATTTGTGTACTCTGTACCTGACTCCCGCTGAGGAGAGAAAAGGTCCCTTAGTGAGTCATCAGACACCTAAGGAAGAAGTGGAGGGGAAGGAAGATGAACAAGTGGATATGCTCTTCATTTGCTTGTTGCACTTGATATCAGTGGGACAAAAGCTCTGGTAAGAGAAATAAACAACTGAAGGTGCAGAGTTCACTGATCCCAAGGGGAATTCAGATTTCAATTGTCAGATCTTTTGACATTGGTTCAACCTTCATCCTCTGCCAAGGCTGACAGTATAGTCTGGCAAAAGAATTTCAAGTAAATACTATGATATCCACTTATTACAAGAAAAGTGAATGTTGTAGTTTTTCAGAACCTTTTTCACTTTACACAACAGTAAGAAGTTAAACCTGTGTGTGCAGGTTTATCTAGAACTTGTCTGACCATGTGAACCTACCTGAGTCCCTCTCTTCTAAAATATACTTATTTCTAAGTTTTTCAGAACACCTGGCTTATGAAACTGCTACTGCTTGAATCTGGACCTATGTTCATTATAACCTTTTCAGACCTGCTTTTCCTCTTTACTCCTAATGCCACATTTTCTCACTTACAGCATACTTCCATGTAAGACATGTGCCTTGTTTTTGGAAGGTGGAATGAAGGGAAAAAAAGATTTTTTCTTGAAAATACCAGTAAGTGGGGTATTTTCACAGGGGAAAAAACAGGCAGCTGCACTAGGGATGAAATAGAACAAAAACCTGTGGCTGTTCTATTAACCCACTAGGTGCAGGATGAGGGGTCCATTTTGCTTGAGAAGCAGAGCCAAGCAATTCTTCTCCGGTAGCATCGGACCCTCAGCTGACACCACTGGCTAAAGTGAACTGCCCAGCCCTGATTCTTGAGGTGAGTTGGCCTCAGCTGACTCAAGAGGTGCCACTCACTGTCCCCTGGCTCAAAAAGGTGCCAGACAGTTCAGTTGCCACAGAATCAGTCCCTCCATTCCCCACAGACACCCCAACTTCCAGCAGCTAATTTTTTTTTTGGGGGGGGGGGGGGGGATGGTACATGTCATGTGCAAGTAAATACAGTATGCTCTGGTATAAGTAATGCAGTTATTTGTGCTGGAGTGAAATGAGTATGTAAATGCTAGAAGAAAAAGCAGTTGGCTTTATGCAACAGAACTCTGCTTGCAAAGACAAGCTGCTCCGCTAAGCAAAAAGATAATACTATGCAAATTTTAAACAAAGGCTTGATTAAGTCTTATAAATCAAAACAAAATGTGAGTATTTCTCTGAAATAGGCTGAATATGTACCTAATGTTTCTTATCCCATTTTTATGCCATAGCTACAATCCTACAATTTGATACTGTTGCAATATATCATTGTGTACTTCGTATGAATTTTTATACCATGTATAAAACATTAAGGATGTTTAATTAAAATAAGATTTTTTCAGCTTATTTTTATGTAGTTGTTACTTATTTCACCGAAACATAGGAGACCACCCAACTGTGAATTTTATTTGGTAGTCATTTGAAACTAGCTATAACTTGATGGTTTGAGTTACAAGCAGCTTTAAAGCCAGGTTTAGTCAGTTTTTCTTTTTTAATTCACTCAGAGCAGATAAACATAACCTAACTTCCTTGTGCATTTCGTACTGTGTGCTTTGTAAAGCTAACCCTTCTTTTCTCCCATAGATGTAAACTAGACCGAGAATAATACACAGCTCTGAGGATAAAGCTATTTTGGTACCATCTTCCCTCCTTCTACCCCAGAGCTTTTTTCTGTTTGTTAAATTTTGAGGCATGTTCTTCCTGTTATCTTTGTGGTCTTCACCTCTTTAAGAAAGACAATGAAGAAGGCATAAGAGCTAGGTTAATAAATTATCTCAGAAGAAAAGCCTTATATAAAAAAATGTGAAACAGTGTTCAAGGGCATTTGAGAACAGCATTCTCCTAGTAAGATATGGAAGAAAAAAATTAAACAGGCCAAGTGCTAGCTTTCCAGAGGCTGCAGAAAAGTAAATCAAGAGACTTAATAGCAACTTGTCTTTGAAGGAAGGAAGAGGCAGTACATACAGCAAGGGAGACTAGATGTGGCCTGCAAAGGCTATTTTCTTCATATCATCTAGGTTAGAGGATTCCAAGCTTTACCTTCCTGGTTCAAGTTAAATCACAGTTCTCCCTCATCCCAATATGCTTTTCAGCCCTGGGCTGGGCTGTCTGCTCCAGAAAGCAAGGCTGGCTCTACCCCTCTGCTCCCTAGCTGGGGCAATGAGGGCTGGCTGATAGGGAGCCTGGCTGGTGATACAGCCCAGTCTGCAAGGGGGGAGGAACTGCCCTCCCACCAGGCAAACCCCACCTGGGGCCAGGGAGGGGGGTTAAACACCCCTTCCCCTGCTCAAACTTTCTGCTGGCTACAACTGTGGACTACACATCCCAGAAGCACCTGGAAGCAGGAAGAGGAAGTGCTGAGCAACCTTGTAGAGTC
This sequence comes from Alligator mississippiensis, assembly GCF_030867095.1. NCBI lineage: Eukaryota > Metazoa > Chordata > Crocodylia > Alligatoridae > Alligator > Alligator mississippiensis. The sequence continues at coordinate 79,811,752 of NC_081828.1, read as the reverse complement.
TTGCTGCTGTAATTCTGGACTGCAAATCCCAGTGATCTCAGGGGCAGCAGGAAGAGGAAGTGAACACAGAGCCAGAGAGCCATGCTCTAGTGCCCCTGGGCTTCTGGCTTGAGCCACTGTAGGCAAGTGTTTGTATATCCTGTATCAAAGGTAAATGTCTGTTCACTTCTGTTTCAGTGTAATCTGGGCAGTTTAGACTAACCTGCAAAGACTGAATCAGTTTGGCTTTGGGCTTTTTGACTAGCTATCTGTACCTTGCCTCTTAGTTAATGTAGCACCTTCTTAAAAAGACTGTGGGGTGAATGAATGGGGCACTGTATATGTACTGCAGTTTAGGAATCCTTTGCTAAATTATCTTAGCCTGAGGTTTAGCTGCTAACTCCTGCTTTCTCCTTAGCATTGCAGTCATTAAATACCATATTTACTCAAATAGAAGATGACCCCCAATTATTAGATTTTATATATGGACAATTTATAAAATTGTTATAGTTTTCCAAGTATAGAATGTAATTATTGGAAGTTTGCTTTGAATTTGTCCCCCTCTCACTGCTACAGCAGAGAAAATAAATCTGGGGAGTCAGGTAGCCCCTTTGCTCTCTGCTTCCTCCAACCTTTTCCCCTAGCAGCCCCTTCCCAACTTTCCTTACTGTCAGACCCTGCTCTCCCTAAGCACAAGGAAGTGAGGAACAAATTTGAAAACAATGACACCGAAATTAAATATGGCTATAGCAATTTGCATATAGTACCCATGCCCTTAGTTCATCCAGAGTTGATACATGTTACCTTTTTTGAAACTACAAGTTTTAGCACAAGTATTCCATAAACACACTTTTGAGCAGCATCTTTGTCACCTACTTATATGTAGTACAAGCTATGTTTTGGCTTTTTTTAAATCAAGGCCAAATCAGTTTCAGATTCGATTGTGGAAAATCCAGTAGTCAATTTCTAAAATTCAGCTGAGCAGAATCGTCAAGTCTGTGTGGCTCTGTCACCAGGCAAATATCCTCCCTCCCAGACGCATCGGTCTGGGGTTTTGAATACTCCCCAAACCCAGGCAGGCATCCTACATGCAGGGCCCAGGCCCAGAGGCCTTGGGGTTCAGATGCCTCCAGCCTCACTTGATCTTAGCCAAAAACTATGTATAGTACAAACTATTCTTTTTTTTTTTTTTTTTTACAAAAATATATCTCTATATCTTTACAGTTCTGTAAAGTACTAGCCTGGTGTACAGAAGCACTGGTAGCAACACTGCCCTTATGAGTGCCACGTGCCCCACATTGACAGGCAGTGCATGTTCCACAGTCCCAGTCTCTGCTTGATTTTTATCCTTGGTCTTTTCCCACTCCTTCTGTCCATTCAGCTCCATATATCTGGGTGTGTTGTAACACTTTTTCTACTGAGCACTTGTCACAGTTTAGGACACTGAGGACATTCATGTAGGCTAGGACCCTTGTCTCTGTGTCTTGTTTCCCCCAGGGATCTTTACTTCATCTGAGCTGCAGGGCTATACCCGTTCCACCACGCAGATGAATAGGATCAGGGCGAGTGAGTAACCCTGCTAGATGCCTGACTCCACTGTGATTAGGACAGTCAGAAACCCATTCACCAGCACCCTGCTTCTCTCATTTGTGTATAGCAACTTTATCTGGGTAATAAAGGTTGGGGAAACCCCCATCTTCAATATCTCAAACAGGAACTACTAGTGGGACACTCAGTCATAGGCTTTCTCCAGGTCAATGTTCAGCGCAACAATATTCAGTCTTCTCTTCTATTGGTACCACAGCACATTTCACACCCTGTGGATATGTCACTCTAGCACCACACATGACTGGCCTTCATGTATTACAGCATGTATGACAGATTTGAATTCCTTGGCCAAGACTTTAGCCATGCATCATATTAACTCAAACCTTGTGATATACCATATAGTTTATTGCGCTGGGCCCCACCAGTCAACAGCATTTCAAGCCAGGGTGACTCTACCGCTCAGCAGTGCTCAGTATGTGTGTGCACTCCAGATAACACCCCTCCCCCCCCCAAACAAAGATCCATGTGCTAATTAGCCCCCAGTCATGACTGGCACCCAGTGTTCTTGTTATGAGTTGTGGGATGCTCCAAAAATGTATATACAGATAAGGTACAGGGCAGCCTGGTCTGGCTTCACCTCATGGAAGGCAGAGCCACATGAATCATACGTGCCTGGCTGAAAGAGGGGGCAACAGAAGAATTCTGGGTGAACTGTTTGGGGCCCCATTTTGTGATGTTTGCCGGGCACTTAAGGCTTGCTAAGAAATAGGAATTATTGAAAATGGGAAAGAAAAGTGCAGCTGAGCTGTGGGAGTGAAAAGGAAGTAAAAATGTATTCATTGTGCTGGCTCACTATGACCTGAAAAAAAGAGTTATTTCTAAGGAGGACTGTGCTTAAGGGACACTACCATATATGTTATTCAGGTTGCCTTCACTAACTTATTCTTGTGATAAGTTTCCATCAGTGTCTCTTTTAACTAAGATCAAGCATTTTGGACATCAAGGGAAAGGTGTCAGGGTTGGCTCTAGTCCCCCAATGCTGGCCTGGTACTGTGGTACCTCCAGGCCCAGTGCCAGTCCCCCTTGGAGGGAACACCCACCCATGATTTTTAAGGGCCAAAAAAAAAGTTCCCATCAGCATGTTTGCCCAGTGTAAACCATGTATTTTATAATCATGTTCAGTGTTAGTTGCATTTAATCATATGCTGCTTTTGGCAGCAATTTAAGGGTAGACAATATATTTAATGAGGTTTCCTTGTATACAATTATAAGATAAGGGGCTTTTTTCCCCATGCTAATCGGGAGGGCAGGGGACACCTCATCTTGTATTTGAGTAAATACAGTAATTCATTCTGCTGTTAGGCAGAAGGCAGGGTAGGGTGGCCTACCAGAGTTTGATTCAGAGAGGTATAAGGTTTCATAGGCAACAACCAACTTCATTAGATGCTGTGAATGGACTGGCAGAAGGAAGGGGATTAAATAGAAGGGGAAGGGAGAGAAAATACTGTTAAGAGAGGTAAAAATGAATGGACTAGATCAGCTGAGATGAAAAAGGCTGGTACCACTTTGAAGGATGCTGGAGTTAACGGATAGTCCAGGTAATGGGATAAGAATCCATACTACTTGTTGAGACTATGGGTAACACAATCCAGTCTGTGGTTGCTTTCATAGTCTGCAACTATTTGTTCAAATTGGTTTGTAATGTTCTCTTGTTTAAGGACAGCTATGCTGCAGTCAATGATGGAATGTCCAAGGAGGTTTGGTTACCTTTTTGCAAGCCTCCAAAATGCTGCTACCATTCACTTGAGCAGAAACGAGGCAAACACGTTTTCTTGAAATCTTTCATAAGAGAGTTATCAAATTGATTACTATCTGAGCTGTTGCAGGATGGTTTAGGCCTTGGTTAGAATAAGCATGTCAAAGGTCCAGGGTTTATGTGAACTGTATCTGTCCTTTCCAAATATTTGGACATCTTGTAAAAGCAGGTTTTCTTGCAGTACCTTCTGCCCCAATCATATCTGGAGTACCAGAACCACCTTTTTTGCAGAGTATGTTTCCAACTGTTTTTGCTCCTGAGGATCTGTTAGGTCCTCCTGCAACACGGTTCGAAAAAAACATTCAATGCAGCTATTTACTGGGCATATCTACACAAAATGCTTTACTGCACAGTAGAGCTAATTACTGTGCAGTAAGCATCCACATCTACACATGCAGATGCTTACTGCTCAGTACATTTCTCTAATGGCAAGTAAATTTGCTACCTGTAAATGCAATTAGCAAATTTACTCTTGATTAGTAACTGCACAGTAACGCATGTGTAGGTGCCTGACTGGGAGCAAATGTGCTCCCGGGCAGCAGGGGGCAGGAGATAGCCCCCTGCACCTGGGAGCTCCCTGCTGCCAGGGCAGGTTCTGCCACCGGAGCCCAGGTGGGGACAATGTCCCCCTGCCCCAGCAACAGGGAGCCTGAACCACGCAGTCATGGGACCCAGGCTGCGAGATCCTTATCTCCCAGTCTGAGCCCCATTGTTGCAGGACATGGGCTAGGAGAAGATCCTTATCTTCCAGCCTGGGTCCCACAACCACAGGGCTTAGGTTGGGAGATGAGGATCTCCCAGCACTGGCCCCATGACCACAGAGCAAGTACTGGAAGATAAAGATCTCCCAGCCCGGGTCCTGTGACCATGGGGCTCAGACTGGAAGATGAGGATCTCCCAGCCCCAGCCCTGCAACCACAGAGCGGGGACTGGGAACTCCCTGCTGTTGGGGCATGGGGACATTGTCCCTGACTGGGCTCTGGTGACAGAGCCTGCCCCAGCAGCAGGCAGCTCCCAGGGGCAGGGAGGAATATCCCAGCCCCCACCAGGAGATAGCTGTCTCCTGGCCCCTGGGCTAGCACCCAGGAGGAGCCTAGAGCTTCTCCTGTTTGCTGCAGGCACCAGTTGCAGGGCTGCAGGGAGCAGAAGTAGTCTGCTACTAGTAGCAGTGAATCCACTCCCATGGCTCTGCATGTGTAGACACGTGCCTAGAAGCATTTACTCTCAAGTAGTTTACTCAAGTAAACTGCTCCCAGATCTTTTGCATGTGTAGACACGCCACCTGAGCATAAACTTGGTTTAAAGTAGTTGAGATGTATAAAAATGAGAAAAAAAATAACTGGAAGAAACATTATCTGAACTTTTAAACACCTCCACCCCCAGTTAATTGTCTTTAATTCTGGGTCGTAGCCACTTACTATTGGTAGATTCCCTGTGCTCCTATAGTTAACTTTGAAGGGCCTGATTCTAGCATCATTTCTACTTATGTAAATAAGGAGTTATTCCACTGCAATCTCTTACCATTCTGTTGTACCAGCCAAAGTAGGTAGGCTTATCTCGGTGGTGGGTGGGGTGTCCATAGAATTTGGAGCAGGAAGAAACACCATCATCATAGACCAGTATTATAACCACATGATGGGTGTCTGGCAAGGGACACCTTGCTGATTTTGCATGCTCACAGTGGGCAATGAGAAGTACACAAAAATACCAGGAGTTTCTCATGCTGTCTCTGCAAGAACAGCATGTCAGGAAGAAGTGTCTTTTCTTTTGCTGCTTCTTTTATAGCAGAATGGAACCAGCTCAGGTAGGGAGGAGGAAGGTGACGTGAGTTGTTTCACTGTGCACTTTCTGCTTCACTAGTGATTCTTTCTGGAAGGATATAACTTTTTTTTACATTAATAAAGCTGCATCCATCCCCAACTTCAACTACATTCCATGCAAGAATATGTCTAAGTTATGGCTCCATGTTTTGTTCCCCCATCAGTTATGAGCTGAAGCATTGTTGGAAGGGGGGACCTTCTAAAAGTTCAGAATGCAGGATGGAGTGGATCACTCAGAATTTCTTTGCATTTCTCCATTTCAAGTAGTCCTTTTAATGTTAATTAAAATACTTTAATGTAAAAAGAAAGATGGAATACTCTCCTAGCCTATTTAAGCCAATTACAGGGAGTGGGCAAATTATTTCTAAAAATAATTTTAAAGCCAAGAGGGTTGCTCTGTATAATTTTAACAGGGTATAAATTCCACTTTGCACTAATGTTCCAGAGCGCTGTTTTAATGTGTATTGTAAGATCAGCTGATGCATTTTTATGGGGGCTTCAGGCAACCAATTTAGGACAAACAGCCTTGCTGGACAGACCATTACTGCTAACACTATGTGCAGTTATTGCTGACCTTTAACATTACCTAAAAAGGTTTGTAATAAAAATCAAAGGCCTGTGTTACCCCATTTGCACTACAGAGCAGCTCTAGCATCTACTGCTATTGTACTTCAGTTCTGTTCTTCAGGGGTCTTTTCTGAGTACAGCAGGCTCATCCCCAGCCCTGGCACCTGCACGCCCACCCCTCTCCTGGATGCTGTTCGCTACCTGCCCATAGTCCTATCCCATCTGCCTGGCCAAGCATACCCTGCCCGCAGGGGTCCCAGGCCAGTCTCCATGGAAACCTTGCCCACCTACTCCATTCAGTGCCCTCTGCAGTAGGTGAGGGGTGCCGGGGCAATGAGCTGGGTCCAGTGACAGTGGCAACACTGGCAGCAGCAGCCAGAAGGAGCTGCTGTTTCCAGGGCTGCCAAGTAGCTGAGCACCAAGTAGCTGAGTGCTACACCACCCCAGACCTGCTGCATGCCCAAGGGCAGTAGGACTGGCTGCACATACCACGGCCCAGGCTGCCCCTCGTGTCTGGGCCAGTTGGGGCCAAGAGACCTGCTGCAGGCCGAACAGAATCCCTTCGTGGGCTAGATCCAGCCCACAGGCCTTATTTTTCCCACCCCTGTTCTAATCTATGTTGTCTCTCATTTTCAAACATTATTTTTGACTGTTCTCATTGCTCCTTTCATGGCTGCATTTTTGTTCTGCTTCATGAAGACCCACCTTTGCTATTCTTGCATAACAATTTAAGAACTGCCGTTTAATTGGTCAGGCCGTAGGTCCATCTTGTCCAGTTTCCTAGGTCACAGTGGCAGAGAATGGATGCTGAAAGGGAGATTGAACAGGGTATGACCAGGTTGTTTTCCATTGTTCCTCTCTCATTTGCAGCCTCCAGCATTTAAGGTGTAAGAAGTAAAGTGTAACATTCAGAGGCTGTATCCCCAACTCTCATGCTCAATAGCTAGTGATGCCCCTTTCCTCCAAGAAATTGTCCAGCCCCTTTTTTGCATTTGGCTAGTCTGTCAGCTTCTACATCTAGTGGCAATGAGTTTTACACTTTATTTACACACTAGGCATGTCTACACATTAATTAATGTGCTGTAATTATTGTGCATTAAGTTTAATACTTGTAATGACAGGTACTAACAATGCGGCATAATCAGCACTACTGCACATTAGCACAGATAAACTTTTTTGGTGACACTATTGCACATTGGACTAAATCTACTGTGCATTAGCACGGGCATTGCCTGCCATGCTAATGCACAAACAAATAAGTCTTCTGCAGTTTAAGCGTCTCATGTTGACGTGCCCGCTGTGTCAAAAAGTTCTTTTTGTTAGTTTTAAAACTTACTACCTACCAGTTTCATTTTGGGACCCCCAGTTCTTGTATTGTGAGAGGTAGTAACTAATAAATCCCTATTTACTTTCTCTTTTCCATATGAATTTTGTAAACCCTTATGTCCCATGTGTCCTCCCCACCCCCAGATCTCCTTTCCTAAATGGAATAGGCCTAGCCTCCTTAGTCTCTACTCATATGGAAGCCCCTTCATACCACCAATCATCCTTGTTGCCCTTCTTTGTACCTTCTCTAGTTCTTCTATATCCTTTTTGAAGTGTGGAGACCAGAACTGGACACACTATTCAAGGTGTGGACACACCATCCATTTATAAAGTTTTGTTTACAATTTCTTTCCTAATAATCTCCAACATTTTGTTTGCCTTTTGTGATAGCTGCTAAGCATTGAGCTGATGTTTTTAGTGAACTGTCCACAGTGACTCCCAGATCTCTCTCCTGTTTGACAGCTAATGTGGAGCCTATCATATTGTATGTATAGTTTGGGTTATTTTTGCCAGGTGCACCACTTTACCCTTCTCCACATTGAATTTCATATGCCATTTAGTTGCCCATTTGCTCAATTGTGCCAAATCCTTCTGTAATTCCTCACAGTCTACCTTGATCTTTACCACTTGAAATAATTTGTGTCATCTGCAGATTTGGCCACCTTACTACTTACCCCCTTTTCCAGATCATTTAGGGATAAGTTAAACAGCACTGGTTCCAACACCGATCCCTGAGGGACCCCACTGTTTACCTCTTTCCACTCTGAAACCTGTATTCACTCTTTGCTTTCTATCCTGGAGCCAATTTCTAATCCATGACTGGATGTTCTCTGTAATCCTTTGATTACCTAACTTCATTAAGAGACTTTGATAGGTGACCTTGTCAAAGGCTTTTTGAAGTCCAGCTATACTATGTCAACTGGATCCCACCAATCCACCTACTTATTGACATACTTAAAGAACTCTAGTAGGTTGGTGAGGCATGATTTCCCTTTGACAAAGGCATGTTGATTCCTCCCTAGCAAGTCATATTCATCCATGTGCTGAACAATTCTTTTTATTACTTATTGTTTCTACTGGCTTTCCAGAAACAGCAGTTAGACTCACTAGTCTGTAGTCTCTCTGCATCCCCTCTAGAGCCTTTTTTAAAATATGGGAGTCACATTGGCAACCCTCCAGTCCTCTGGTATCAAGGCTGTTTTTAGTGATAGGTTGCACACCATGGCTAGGAGTTCAGCGATTTCTGATCTGAGCTCCTTCAGGACCCTAGGGTGAATGCCATCAGGTACTGGTGTTTTGCTATTGTTTAGTTTACCAATTTCCTCTACCTCATCTACTGAAACCTCAGTTTGTGTCAGGTCCACTGGCTTGTCCCTAGATAGGAGCGGATCTGATGAGGGAATCTCCCTAGCATCTTCCACAGCGAAGACCGATACGAAGAATGCATTTAATTTATTGGCAATGGCCAAGTCATCCTTTAGCACCGCTTTTAGACCCTGATTATTCAAAGACCCAACTAACCCCATGACAGATCCTCAGTTTCTAATGTACTTAAAGACATTTTTAGTGCTGCCTTTTGTGTCTCTCTAGCAAGTTTCTCCTCAAATTCTTTTTTAGCTTGTCCTATTACAGTTTTATATTTGATTTACCAGAGTTTATGCTCCTTTTTTATTTCTCTCATTAGGATGTGACTTCTCCCTTTTGAAAGAAGCCTTTTTTTCTATTTATTGCCTCTACAACTCTGCCATTAAACCACACTAGCTTTTTTTTGGTCTGCTTTCCTTTTCTTTTGGGTTGGGTTGTTTTTTTTTTTGATTTGCAGTGTGCATTTACTTTGTGCCTCCACTATGATGTTAAGCAGTTCCCATGCTGCTTACAAGTTCTTCATCTTCATAGAGCCCCCTTTTAACATCTATCAAATTAGCTTCCTCATTTTGGTGTACTCTCCCTTTTTAAAATTAAAGTCTACTGTGGTAGATTTTCTTCTTGTCTCCCCTCTTGCATGGATGTCAAACTCAGTTGCATTGCAGTCACTATTGCCAAGCAGCTCACTAGCACTTACTCTTTACACTGAATCCTATGCACTACTTCGGAGTAGGTCAGGAGTGGCCTTGGACTACTCCTGTAGCAAATAACTGCTCAGCATAAGCATCAGAATTTCCCCCTTCCTATTTAAACCTTGAACTGCTCATAGTGTAATAGTTGCCCAGTCACACGATCCTTTGGCATTTGACTTGAGGCTAAAATATACTTGTGGCCTTCAAGACCTATCAAACAGGAACCTTGACCTGTTGATCCTAAAATGTTGGTCACATTTTTAATTGCTAATGTGTTTTGTTAATTGTTCACCCACAGAGAACAGTGACCTAAATCTTCTATTTAATGAGCTCATTACAATGTATGCCTTTTTAAATGGTGATCATTAAGTGTCTGGCAAAAAAAAAAGCCTTGATAAGCTGGAAAAAAACAAATTCTAACCAGCTCGTATAAAAAGTTTACTGTGAAGGACATCTGTGTACTTTAAGTGTAGGGAGTGCTAAAAAAGACATGTTCAAGATTTAGCATGGATCATTAATATTAATACTTCACAATACCTGTATTCATTCATTTATATTAATATTAATTACCTTTCACTTATCTTACAATAGCACCCAAGGTCCAAATCAAAATGGAGATCCCATTGTACTGATACATATGAGAAACACATTAGTTGTGGCCTATACTATCAAAGAGTCTTTTAAACTAAACCTTTTTTTACTTGTAAGACTTAACAAAAGAGTAAGCCATTGATTATGACAAAGGTTGGGTTTTGCTTGAATAATAATGGTTAGAATAAATTAGCAAGATTTTTCTGTAACAATTCAGTAATATTTGGCTATAAGCTATAACAGGTGGTCAGTTTACAAGCCGGGGGAGAGGAACATGGAATAAATCTACATGGATCCAATTCTCATGTTCCAAGAATACAAATATTATTGTTGGTGTTATCCTAATACTGGGGAGTCCTGAACAACCTTCCCCCTTTTTGCTGTGCTGGGTGTGTCGCTACATTCCTCCTCAGAGATACTCTGAGCCCAGAAGCAGTTCAATCTGAATCACAATAATTAGCATGCGAGAGAAGGGGGATTGTGAGGAACAGTTTCAAGGGAGTTGAGATGCATAGGTCTCTGATCACATCCAATGCTAATAAGACAACTCCAGGAAAGAACAGTGGTCACAGGTCATGACTCAGTTTCCCTGGTTCCTACTAAATTGGCCAAGATGCCGTTCTATGAGAGAAATGGGCAGGAATACAGAAACTTGAGTCTGATCTATATACAAAAGCATGGGTGTGGGAATCTGGAATTTGGCTCAGCTATGAGGATGTATTCTGAGGGGCCTGAGTTCTCACCACCCAGTAGTGATTATATCTCTGTATTCTCTGTTGTATGCACCTGCTCTTGGTAATGTTGCCTGACTGATAATATCCCAACAAATCGATGCATAGTTTGGAGGAACTTGCTTTGGTTTCTCTTTTACTTCTCTGGTTAAAATAATAGATTATATTGTATGTAACACTAACAGCCTCCTAATCAGGAAAACAGTACTGATGGCATAATACACAGCTTCTATTACCCATGTATAAACTAATTGGATGCCTTCTGGGAACACAGTTTAGAGTAAGGAAATGAAGTATCTACAGGTGTACGGTATAAAATGTTATCGCAGGCTAGAAATTAGATAAGAAGCAAAAATCAATTTGTAGGAATAAATAGGTAATTTTCAACATGGCAAAGGTTAATTGTGGAGTGAGTTCTTTCAAGTATTCATATTACATTCATTGCTGTTTAGTAAGTAGTTAGAAACAGTCTGGACATTGGGGTGGGCACGAAAGTGCCACATTTTGCAAATGGCACACAATTATTTAAATTAATCAAGACTAAAGAATGCCACAAAAAGCTCTACAGGGACCTAACAAAGTTACGTGAGTGGGCAGCATGATGACAGATGCAATTTAGGGTTGACATATGGAAAGTTCAAAGAAAGAATTCAAAATGCTTATTGTTAAGTTTAATCTTAACACTCGGGGGGTGGAGAAGTTCTGGTTATTTGGTTATCTGGTTCATGGAGCTGTGCCATCTGGCCTGTGGGTATTCCTATGGGTCCAGAAATTTGGTGGCAGGGGAGTGGTAGCAGTGTTAATTGTCACTTCCCTGCTGCCAAATTTCCGGACTCATGAAGAGCCCTGCAGCCTGGATGATGTGGATCTGTGTGCTTGATTGTGCCAGTGCATGGTCAAGCCAGTGTCTGGAGTCAGACCATGTGTGTGGTTGGCCTGGTGCATGGGCTTAGTGCCATAGCAACAAAGTTTGGCACCTGGGGCAAAGCCCACAACGGCAGCCCACCCTTGCCCTGTGCACAAATCTGGGGGGTACCACCCCTCCCCCACCCCATGCTTGCCCAAGATTGCATGCAGTGGTGGGAGCCACCCTTCCCCCATCCCCGCACCTCCCCAAACAAGCCACTCACAGCTCCATCCTGCACCCAGCCCTGGCTGGGCAATACCTGTTGGCACCCCTTTGCTTTGGCACCTGGGGCAGTCACCCTGCTTGCTGCCCTCTTGCTACGGGACTGCATGGGCTCACACATGTGGACCAACACTACAGGTTGACCTGATGTGTGGGACCTGGCCTGGGGAATCACATAGGTTGAGCACCACTGTACTAGTGTGTTCATTTCTCTTATGGATCATGGATATTATCTAAACAAAAAAATCTAGACAAAAAAGATACCTAGACGAAAAAGGATTAGAGGTATGGACAGATTTTTGCATACAGAGACCATTAAAAGACTAATGGTTTAGTTTAGAGAGGTGATAAATGAGGGGAGACACTGGAAGGGCATGGAGAGATTAAATCGGATGCTCCTGTTTGCACTGTAAAAACTTGTGCATGAGATGGTCATCTGCTGGTCGTTTACAGTGCAAAGTGAACATTAAGAATTGCTTCATAGGAGTGGTAGCATTTTGCCCTTGCTTTGCTCAATTGCAGAAGCCAAAAGGCAGCGAGAGGGTATGGACCTGTACAGTTGAAGCCGTTTTCAAAAGGGCAGCAACTGTAACAAAACCACTCTAACTTTACCCAGAATGAAGCAACCCTGAAATTGGAGTGGTTTTCCTACACTTTTAGTGTTCCCAGCTTGACACACACAATAATTAGAGCCTAAATGCTGCCATCCTTCTGATATGTTCCTCTTTTGAAGCAGCTTCATGTATCCATAGCCAGCTGGGCCCCAGATGCTGAACTGGCCAGACCACTGGTTGCATCTGGTAGGGCAATTCCTTTGCTTATGGGTGAGCTAAAGCAGTACAGATCAACTGCACACACAGACTAACTGACAAAACAGCAGGTCCAATAAATAATCCAGGTGCTTCACTGCCAGTTAGTTGGGGTGAATCACAAGTGCAAATTTGTTCCTATGCTTGTACAAACCTTGTCTGAACTACCCAAAATTTGGGTTCAGGAAAAGAAAGGGCCAAAAAATCCCACAGGAACTGTCTTTGTTGTGAGATTCTCAGCACTTCTGCTTTTGTCCAAAGGTGCATGAGAATGAACCATTTGTGAATTTCTGACGGAGTTCATTTGAGGTTCAAGCGTTTGGTTTTAAGTCTGTTCTTTTTTTTAAATCTGAACCATATACTATAACAGCTTATATATTGCTTGCACATATTAGGGGATTTTGTGCAAGGTTTTTTGATCAATGATTACCAGGGCAAAGATACCACTCAAAGAAAGGTTTACTTTCTTAACCAGGGGTCAGCAACGTTTTTGGGTAGTTTGCCAAAAACACCCACCACCTCGACTTGTAAGATGTTGGAGTGCCAGGGGTGGATGGTGGGGGAGCCATGAGAGGCCCTTATTGTGGCAGTGCAGCCCTGGCCCCTTCCCTATCATCCACTCTGAGGCATGTGTGCCAAGCAAAATGTTTTCATGAGCCACATTCTGGCACCTATGCCGAAGGTTGCCTACCCCAATCTAGACCTTAAGTCTTCCATCACAGATGTTAATGGGTTTTATCCTTGAGGCTCTTTGTTTTTTCTTGTGTTTATCAGGATTGATTGTTGATATTTGTGGAGGTATATGTACTTTTCTGCATCTCCAGATTTTTATAGTTGCTCAGTCTGCTCCATTACATTGGATTATAACTATTCAAAAGTAGATTTATTTCCTATAGAAATAAAATATAGAGTAATAAGCTAAGTCGATAAAATAGCCTGTTTAATGAACCATACATGGTTTATTATTAAGTGCAGTTCTGTTGTTAAGGCTGTTTATGATTGAAAATTTACTCTGGAAAAATTATTTATATTTGTGTATTAACTAAGAATAAAACTCACAAGGATTGAAATGGGCAGGAACAGAGTATCATCCCTTCCTTACTTGTTTAATTGTATATCAGAAAACTTCAATAACCAATCTGAAAGTATTAACATTTTAATTTTCATTTTAACTGGTAACATTTATCAAATGGTATTTCTGTTGAATCATTTCCTGCAAAATAGTTGCAGACTATCATAGAAAGCAACAAACAGGTTGTTAATTGCCCTTATTTCCTTTGCAAGCTTTTTCTTATTCATGCATTCTTAAAATGAAACAAAAAATAACTAGCTCAAGATATCCCTAAGAACTTCCTTCTCAAAGTACTTTGCTTTCCTTAAAGATCCAAAAGAGACTGGATCTATGTATCTAGAACTTTTCATTGTGTTCTCGGCCAATTTCAATTTATGGTTCTTTTACTCAGATCCCAGAAGAGGTGTCAGGAAAGCAGCCACACTTAGTTTATGCTGATGGTCTGTACACTTTTCTTTCTGAAAGGCCAGTTCTTCACTGATACGCAACCTGTCCTGATATAAATTAAGCTGAGTTAGCATGTACTTGCTTAAAAGTGGATGTTTAACTAGTTTAGCAAATAATGTGTCTGGCTTAGTGTAGATAGGGTCTAAATTACCAACATTAAAATTCTAGGAAATGTCAAGATTTCCGTGTATACTTATGTTTCTACTATGCTAGGGACCTGGCTACTATTTGCTAGCCCAAGTTTTGGGTGACTGCAATGCACTATCCAAAAAAGTGACAGACCAGAGACACTAATGCAAGGAGCAGGCTTCAAACTCACTGAGATATGTTAGTGTATCCCAGTGCTTAATTTGGGTTCTTGAGTTCCTGAGCAGACTCTGCTTGTCGAACTGAATTGTTTGTGAAGGGCTGTTGTGTACTGAAGGCTTGGGGTTCAAGAGACCACATATTACCAGAAATAATTATTAGGGCTGTGCAAAGCTTCGGTCCTGATTCGATTCAGCAGAGATTTGGCCTAATATGGTGGCCAAATCTCCGAATTGAATCAGAGGACCCTTTACTCTCTCCAAATCAAATCAGAACCCTCCAAATCAATTCAGTGATTCAGCCGTAGACACAGCTTTAAATGTTTTTTTCTACATACCTCTAGGTAGCAGGTGGCTTGTGAATGCTGCGGTGCTGGGGCACATGGAGTGTCCCACAGAAGCATGGGGGGCTCCCCAGTGCACTCAGCAGAAGACCCAGAAGTGGACCAAAAGCATTTCTAATCCCCTTCCGGGTCCGCCAGGGAGTGTGCTGGGGGGCACCCCACCGCCTCCCCCTCCCCGACTCAGCAACTGGTGCCTCCTGGGTCTGGGGTGGGGGGGCACCTGGGGTCCCCCCACAGCCAATCACCAAGTCGGGGTGGTGCTGGGGGACTTCCCCACACGCTCCCCAGCAGACCAAGAAGTGGACCGGAAGTAGTTCCACTCCACTTCCGGGTTCACCGCCAAGCACCTGGAGGGCCCCCCGCACTCCTGTGGGAAGCTCCATGCACCCCAGCATCGCAGCATTCACAAGCCACACTGGTACCTCGAGGTATGTAGAAAAAACATTTAAAGCTATGTCTATGGCCAAATCACTGATTCAGTCTTCCAATTTAGTTTCAGCTGAATCGAATCAGAGACAGTGATCCGAATCAACAAATTGAATCGCTGTCCGATTTGGGCTGAATCCAAATCTGAATCAAATAAGGCCTGCTTTGCACACCCCTAATAATTCCCAACCAACATACCAAACCATATTCTACTACACAATGACACTGTTCTCTGGTAACATGTAGCTCCATGAGAATTAAATTTAGTTCCACCTCTTGAAATGAAGCTGAGGTAGAACATAGGGACAGGAGAGGTAAGGAGAAAAATAAAATTTCTATCACCTCATAAGAGGATTGACTTTTCTTTCTGCTCTTGAAACCCAAACTACTATGTTGCTGCAAAGAAAACTAGGGCATAGGGATTGTAGGATACTTTTTTATTTGTTTTCCTTCAAGAATCCCAAAAGGTTATGGTGATAGAACAGTATTACCATAATTCTTAGGCATGGGAAACAGGATTGGAAGTGTCGGTGTGGGCTGGCTTTCTCCTCTTACCACCATGTTCTTCAATCTGCTTACAGGCCAAATGGCCTTGTGTAGCCATGGCCAGAGACTAAAATCACCAAGAGCATCTTATCTAATTAAGATTTGTACAGACATGTACAGAGGTGAAAAAATTACCTTGCTATAGTATATGGTAATCTCCGACCTCTCATTTAAGATATTTCAGCATTTGCCTCATTGGAATACAGGTGTAATTTCACTGTTAATAACCTATTTCCCTTTGGGCAACTATACTTTTCCAACTATACCTTCGTAAGTAAACTGAGGTTCAGAATTGGTGGCTGGCAGTTCACCTCTTAATCAAGTGCATGAAAAACTGGACCTGCGGCTCAGGAAAAAATAGGCTAGGGCTTGTAATAGGCTAGGGATGGACATTCAAAAGGCCCAAGCCTAAATTGATTGGATCTTTCTAGGTTAGTCTAACCTGCAAAGATTGAACTGGTTTGCAAGTGAATATACATTCCCTTTTCATTTCAGAAATTCAGGCACATGCCTGCGGTGGCGCAGGCCAGGCACTACAGCAGCCCTCCCTTCCCTTTCTCCGGGAAGCTGAGCTTTGTGGCCAGGCCCCGGCAGGCCTGAGTAAGACTGAGGAGGGGTTTAAACCCCCACCTTGGCCTGTGGGGTTTGGAGAGTGGGGAAAAAGGGAGTGGGGTCAGACTCCTGTGGCAGGGGGGTGGGAACGAGGAGGAGGGGAGAGCTTTGCCCACCCCAGCAGCTCCCTTACTGCCAGGAGTAATTCAGGTACAGAGTGCTGCCTGGCCCCAGAGGGGGACACTTCCCACTCCTCCCACTCCCCCAAGGCCATGGGGTGGGGATGAGGGCTCTGTGAAGTGCTGGAGGGGGAGTTCCCCGCCCCGTCTTCCTCCTCCTTCACCCCCCCCCACACCCTGCCAGTGCGTGGTGGGGAGGGGGGCTCTCTTCGGGGCTGCCCAGCCCCAGAGGGGGACTCTTCCCCCTCCCCCACAGGGTGGGGGGAAGTTCTGTTCAGACCCTTGCCTCTGCTCCTTCCCCCTCCCTGCCCCAGGAGGGGGGATCTGTTTGGTGCTGGAGGGGGACTCTTCTTCCTCCTCCTCTTCCTCCCTTGCCTCCTGCTGCCATGGATCGGAGAGGGGAGGGGAGGGGAGGCTCTGTGTGGGGCTGCCGGGATCAGCACATGGAGTGGTTGTCACTGAACTGTAGCCCTTGGGGTTGGCCCCGCCCCTGCAGCCCCTGCAGCCCAGCCCCACCATGTGGCCTCCTTGGTCAGGGCTCAACTGGCTCAAGCAGGCCGCTGCCTGGCCAGCTGCTGCCCATGCATGCCGAGCCAGGCTGCACTGCTGACAGAGCTCAGCATCCCTGTCACTGAGCTGCTGCCACCGGGGTGGCCTCAACCCCATGGCCTTGCCTGGCCCAGCCCAGCCATGCAGCTGCCTTGGCTGGGGTGCAGCTGGGCTGGGAGAGGCGGGCCGCAGGAGCAGGGCCACCCCAAGGGGCTCTGGCTCCGTGACAGCTACTCCCCATGCCCAGGCTGAGCCAGGCCAGGCAGTCCTGCACAGAGCCCCCCCACTCCCCCATCCCACCTGGGAAGGGGAAGAGTCCACCTCTGGGTTCAGGTAGCCCCTCACATAGCCCCCCTCCCCACCCTGCATTGGGGGGGGGAGGGTTTCTCTGCACCAGCTGCAGTCCCCCAGTGGAGGGGGGGTGGGAATTGGGGAATTAACCTGATTCCTGCCTCCTTAACCTTAATGGGTCTTAGCTGCAGTCCTGTCGTTGGGACAGGAAAGGGAGGGGCAGAATAAAACCTCTCCTGGGCAGCATGACAGAGGCTGCTGCCCTTCCCCATCCCCTTGCTGCTTCAGCAGTAGGATGTGTGTGGTCAGACGCCATCCTGGCATGGCCCCACCAAGGTGAAAGGGGCAGGGACAGAATTAATTCCTCCCTCTGTCCCTTCTGCCCCCCGGAACTGCAGCCAGGGTCTGCCAGCCCTCCCCCTCTCCTCTGCTGCTCTCCCCTCCCTTGCAGACAGGCAAACCCCAGCTGTGGTGGGGGAGGGGAAGGAGGGAAGAATTAATCTCCTCCCTGCCCACTGTGCCTTAATGGGGCCATGCCAGCTCTTGTCTTGCCATATCCGTGCCCTTGCTCAGGCTAGAGAGCAGAGGGGTGGGGGCAGCCCTGCTCTGCTAGAGCAGAGTCCAGCCCAGAGAGGATGCTGGGGGACTCTGGTTTAAACCCGGAAGGGGTCTGGGACTGGCATTGTATCAAGCAGTTTGAGCTCAGTCAGTTTAGTTTGATACTACATTCATCCAGGTTTATCTCAAACCAGTTTGGCCATTTTGAAACTGGTTTATGTACACTGAACTTATCTTCTGTTACAGATTTAAACCAGTTTCTGATCACTTAAGCCAATTTATGTGTAATGTCTGTCCCTAGCCATAGTGTATGGCTCTCAGTCAGTCTAACAGGCAGTGTCAGACACCTTTACTCATGGTGAAGAGCGTCTGATATAGCACGTGAATTGAAACAGTGAATATAGCTGCTCTAAGTTCCAGTTGCATCATATTTAAAAAACATTTCGTCGTATTGCAGTGCTCATGATATCTCCTGCACATTGCCAAGTTCATAGAGGTCTTGACCCCATCACTCATCCTGAGGCTTATCTTCTTATGGAAGTTAATCTGCATGGTTCCCTGTGGAGTAAGTCTGGCCTGGTGATGGTGGAAGCTGCTGCAGAAATTGAATGGAGAGTAAGAGATCTCTCCAACTGCTCTTTTATGCTTCTGTCGGGGTTACAGAGCCGAGATGTCAGTGAGCCCAATTCCTGTTAGGTCAGCATATCAATGTACCCAAAAGAATATAGTGGAGTTTTTCGAGAGGGAATAATGTCTATCCCAGAAACAGCTTGACTCAAATATTCACTAGGATAACAAACCCTCAGTTATAGATGTTCTGATTCAGTGTTCCGGTTCAATAGAATAGTGACTTTTTTGCATAAATTCAAGTATCTACTTCATAATATTGTCTTTTTTTATGTCTTGAGAATCCTTGTTTCACACTTTTATCTTGGGGCTTTTTTCACCCATATCTCTCTCTGCAAACAGCAACAAAGAAAACTGACCTAAAGAAGCCTAGCTCAGCAAAATTCATTCTGAGGGATAAAGCAGCAATCCCTTTTCTGGAAGGTGATAAATCAGTTGATAATTTACTGACTAGAGAGGTAAGGAATGGAGAGAATGACTACCAGAAAAAAACCTTTGAAAAGTGGAATGCTTGAAAAGGAATTGTTTCATCTGGGATCTAATTTAGGCTGTTTCTACTTCTTTCTTAGATCTGAGGAAGGGCAGTTTACACCTGAACACCCATCTAGCATCTCTTCCAACTATTCAGTTGGTCCAATAAAATATATTGCCAAAAACACCCTTGCTTCTTTGCCTGTAAACACAAAATAATTGGCTGCTCAGAATGCCAGATAGTCTCTGGAGTACTACAGAAAAAAAAAAAAAGAGAAGCTGGTTCTTGTAGCACCCAGCAATAGTTTTCTTACTTTTCCATTCAGTTGAGCAAGAGGTTTCATAGTGATGGAGGAGTTCCTTTAAAAGACATATGTTTGAAGCCTCACTCTTAAATTCATGTCAACAGCTGTGCCCAGTCCACCCAGCTCTAAATGGTCACCTGGTCATTCAGGCAGGGGAATCGAACATGGCCAAATATGATGTTAGCCACGTCACTCCTGTATCCATCAGCTACAGAAACTGATGTGCCTAAATAATATTAGTCCAATGAGCTGTTAGAAGCAGAAGACATTTGACTTTGAATTTTTTTACACTTGTGTTGTAGATGGTGCTTCCTATCTGTTAAATTGATGACCCTGATGCTTTAGAAACTTGACTGTGTTTAAAAATGTTTATAAGACATATTTATGCAATGTAGTTTGCTTCCTTTTCCTTAATCCAGTTGTAACCTGGTTTTGTCTCATTCATAGTGGCTGGAGTGGACTGATGTAATAACATGGTCTATTCTGGTAATATGGCTTTCACTGGAAATTGCATGGTATCCATTAGTACTCTAGTAAGGGTGCATTTATAGCAGTGTGAAGTTTGGTGGTAACATTGGCCTGGGCAAATTGCTGTTGTTATTGCTTGCTTTGGTATGTCTTAGGCAACTCAATGGGAAAAAATGCCACTGGCTATCCTATACTAGTAATATGGATTGGAAATTTTCTTAAAAGTACCAAGGTAAAAGTTTCTAAGGCTTAGATAAACCTTGAAGTGTAATTGAGGAAAGAGAAGACTCAGTTTCTTTAAATGTTAAACAGTCTATAACTAATAACTAGTGTAATAAATATTTGACCAGGATCAGCAGTTTTTAAAAAAGCTTCTAGGGAAAGCACAGCATGTTACAAGAAATAGCTATGGTATTTATTTAGTGTGCTTTGGCCTTATATCCCAGCATGCTGATGGATGATGATTTTTCAGATAAATATTAAAACTTGGTGTCCTGACCATTTGTTGTTTGAACAAGTTTTAAGCAAAGTTGGGCTCAGTTTTGAGCGAATTGTTTTATTAAAACCATTAAGCTCAATGGTTTTGTGACTGAACTTCAGGGTGCAGGGAAATTCAGCTTTTCAGTGAGTTCAAGTTTTTATAAAATGGGTCAGGCTCATAAGTAGTCAGGGCCCTGAAAGAAATGATGGAGATCCAGATCACCAGAAAGGTTCATCCAAGCTGCTACCATGTGAAATTGCTGAGATCCATTCAGCAGGTCTCCTTTGCCAAACTCCTGTCTTGCCTCCCTGTTTATTATACCTCAGAGACTTGCTCTCATTCTGCTCTCTCCCGTGTGCTTTCCATATCTTCATCAAGATCTGATTAAGTGAACTCCAGCTTATAAAAGCTTTTGCATCTCTGGTTTAGTTAGTCTCTAAAGTGCATCTGCACCCTGCCTTCTGCCTGATTTCAGACTAATATGGCTAACCACCTCTCTCTTTCCTTATTTGACACCCATCTTCCCTCTGTCTTTTCTTTCCTCACAATCCGGCTATTGTTTGTGCTCCTACTGTTCAAAACACCCTAAGTGGCCTTTTCTCTGTCTTCTCACCTTTTTCTCTTCCAGATTTTATCCTGAACTTTTTAAGTTTCTCCTTCCCTCTGGTCAGTTTTTTCCCCTATGACTTATGCCAAACACTGTCCATCTCCTTAAATTATTGGACTTGTCAAAACAGCCTGGGATACCATTTTTTTTGATAAAATCAGTATAAAAGAAAGTTTAACTTCAGAGAATTATTATTAATATCTGCCAAACTTCACTAATGGAAGAATGGATAAAGCTACTGTTACCATTCAGGTCAAAGTTCCCATTGAATGGGTACAAGTTCACTCAGTAAACTGCAATCCTTCAAGGCAAATTTATAGGACACAGATCTAGAAGGAACTTCCTGAAGTTTGACTCTAGCTCTTCACTATCATAGGCAGACACATCATTCAATTAGGGTGTATTCCATAAAAGTGCATAGCCTCCGAACTGAAAAGTTTTACTGGGCGTATGCACTTACCTGAACTCAGTTTAAATAATACTCACTGGGTGTGTCTATACATGGTGCTATGTCACTGTAGCAACACACTACAGCAACATAGTGTTGACAGGCAAAAACTGTGATGCTGCAGCTACATCGCTGTAGCAACACACTCCTGCATTACAGTGTGCTGCTTTGGTGACATAGCAGCTAAAAATAACTGTGCAACAGCTGGCACAGTGCAGTACGGACTGTTACTGCACTGTCATTTAATACTTTGAAAAGGAAGTACTAAATGATGGTGCAGTAACAATGGCGCCGTACGGCCAAGTGTAGATGTGCCCATTAGGTGCGTCTACATACAACATTTACTCCACAGTAGACTAATTATCTTTGCAGTAAACATTGCAGGTCTATATGAGTGCCCCTATTAGTCTGGAGTATACTAATTAACTCCACAGCAGGATAGGACTTGCAAGTACTATCCTGCTGTAGAGTTTTGTACTCTGAAATGGTGCATGTATAGACAATGCCCCGGCTGGCTGAGGCATGAGAGTGCTTCATTGCAGGGGCTGCCTGCTGGCTGCCCCTCCTCTAAAGCACCCTCTTGCCGCAGCCAGACCTTCCATAGCATTTTGAGCTGGGGGAACCTGCCCCAGGCTGGCAGGCTGACACTCCAGGCTCCTTACTACAATCCCAGGGTGCACATGTAAACAACACGCTTGGGAGAAATAAACTCCAGAGCACTAGGCTCCGCAGTTTATTTATGTGCATTATTAGGCACATATAGATGTGCCTACTAAGTACAAGACCAGCCAAAGCTTTGCTTGTGTGAATGTCTCCATACCAGAGCATAATTAGGTTACCAAGTAGATAGTGAGGCTAAAGGTTTCCTATACACTTAAGCCAATCATGCACTTAACCAATTTGCAGATAACTGGAGTTTGTTACAAAAAAATAGGTACTGGTGTTATGTTATGCAGTTAAGTGAATTATGTGCCTGTCCATTAAATATGAGTACATTGTACAGAAGCTTATCGAGCCCCATTTTAAAATTAATTAGTTTTTTGCACTGCCTCTGCACTCTTATTAAGCCACTCTTTTAAAAAAGTTAAATGGTGTATAGGTACATTAATATTTATAATGATTGATGTAACATAGATATACATCTGCAACTAAAATATTTCTGTGATGGCTAGTTTTGCACTAAATACTTGTAGAGCATTTTTGTGACATATCGCGGGAAATGCATCAATAAGGAAAACGTGTCAACAACATAGCTGTGGGTAGATTTTCTTGAATTCCATCAGTTTATTTTGTGGTTCAGTTGGTAGCACCTGTTCATGAAGATATGTAGCATACATACCACACCCCACCAAGAACTGCTGTTTTTATGGAATAATTTCTCTGTTTTTGCTCTCCCTTAAGGTCTAGGAATAAACGCAAGAAACTGTTTCCCTTGTCAATGATCTCTTCTTGCCTAATTCTAGCAAAATGAGTTTCATACAAATGTTAAAAACAAAACAATCCAAACATTCAGATCATCTTACTAAAAAGAACAGCTAGCTGTCAGAGAAATCGCTACGTGCATACACACATTCATCATCACCACTGCTCATGTCAGCAGGCAACCAGAAAGTACTTCAAGGAAGCAAAGGGAATCAGGATATGTGGACACTTTTACATGTGCTGTGAGCAGGAGGCGCCTTAATTAGAGCAGCTCCAAGAGCCACTCTAATTAAAGCACCACAATGCTTCATGTATTAGTTAGTGTCCCCGCGTTTCAAAATGGCTGTGGGGACACTGAAACTAAAGCTTTAGTTCAACGAGCTTTAGTTCCAGTGCCCTGGCAACTGTTTTGAAACGTGGGGATGGTAATACACAAGACACGGAGGCTGGCGTAATTACCACACTCCAGTTAACTCGATTAATTGAGTCTGCTCTGACATGCTGCAATTACAGCGCATCAGAGCAGCTCCACAGCACATCTCCAGGCATCCATTATCTCAGTCTATACTCAAGTCATAGACCTTGTCTGCTTCATTACTATATAAGTGAACCTAATAAAGTTGATTTAAAACACAACTGTATTCACTTATCACATATTTAAATTTAGCATATGACTATAAGCTGTGTAAGTCCTCTAGTTCTAAGTGTCAGCTATGTACCTATTATGCTTTGGGGGCAATATAATTATGTGATTGATAGGGGTGGAGAAAATGCGGCCTGCCAAGCCATTCTATCTGGCCCGCGGGGCCCCTAAAAATTTAGAAAATTAATATTTAGCTGTCCCTGGCTGCCTGTCATGCGGCCCTCAATGGCTTGCCAAAACTCAGTAAGTGGCCCTCGGCCTGAAATCATTGCCTGCCCCTGCTAGAGAGACAAGTCCTGAAGATTTAACTCAGCCCACAGTGGCAGAACTCCCATGGGGGTGAGCTGTCCTCTTAGTTAAATCATTTTTGCACCTTTATTTCCTGATTTTTTTTTTTCTTTCCTTGCAGTTTTCCATTTATCCCACAAAGTCACTCATGTGGTTCCTGAGAGCGCTCTGCTAATTGTCCTCGGCCTCTTCCTGGGTGGGATTGTATGGGCAGCAGACCACATTGCCTCCTTCACCTTGACACCAAATGTGTTTTTCTTCTATCTGCTGCCACCCATTGTCCTCGATGCTGGCTACTTCATGCCAAACAGGTTATTTTTTGGAAACCTTGGCACCATCCTTTTGTATGCTGTCATTGGAACTGTCTGGAATGCTGCCACAACAGGCTTGTCTCTCTATGGTGTCCACCTGACTGGAATCATGGGTAAGTACACTTTTTAAGCAAGAAACTGCTAATTAAACTGGGTACTGCCTAGCACAATAGAGCTGTATCACAGGTAACAGATGTTTCTCATAGAAGTATTAACTATAGCTGTTTGAATGTTTTATGAAGTTTCAGAGCAAGCAGAGAACTCTGCCCAGAATCAGATAGAGTAAGGATTTGACCCTCGGCTTCCCACACCCTAGTCCCATGCCCTGAACACACATCTCTCTAACCTCTTACTGATGCATCTCCCTGAATTGAAAAACTCAGGGCTTGATCTATTAATGGACATCTGTTTCTGTGGAAATGTTCAAAAGGCTAGTTTTCCTTTAGTTTTAATGGAAACTGAGAGGCCTAATGGAGGATTGCCATAATTTGGGTAGCCAGATGTTTAGATTTTCTTTCATGTTATAGATACAACTGATAGTATTCCCAGTTGTGTACCTACAGTTGAATTCAGAAGCAGAACTTGAGTGTTTCTTTGTTTATTTTTTTACATTATACCAAAATAGATTAGATTTTTTTTTTAAAGTAAGGCAAATTATGAATTCTAACCTTTCAAAGCTTTTAAGTTTGGTCGGAGCCTACTCTATCAGATAGCAAATTCATAGATTCATAGACACTAGGGCTAGAAGGGACCTTGGAAGATCATCAAATCCAGCCACCTGCCCCAGGGGCAGGAAGTCAGCAGAGATCATAGGATCCCAGCAAGATAAACATCCAAAAGTGTCTTGAAGGCATTCAAAGTAGGTGCTTGAACCACTTCCGGCAGCAGTCTATTCCAAACCTTGCGGGCTCGGACAGTAAAGAAGTTCTTCCTTATGTCCAGCCTAAAATATAAGTTGCTATATACTGGGTGCATCTACACATGCAATTAGCATGTATTAATAAACTCTGGCATAGTTTGTACCAGAATTTATTTTCCCCAGGCACAACTTTTACATGTGTATTCAGGACCTCAGCATGCTGAGCTGGGGTGAAGCAGCCCTGGATTGGCAGGGAGCCCAAGGGGTCATCCTGCCAGCCTGGAGCTGCTCTGCTGCTGCTTAACGTGATGTGGAGTCACTGTCTACATGTGCATTGCAGTGCATGGAACTACTCCGCTGTAGGATAATACTTGTCCTGGACACTACTATCCTACAAAGGAGTTAATTAATTTACTGTGCCATAATACAGGTGCACATGTAGATGGTGTTGCTTTGCTGCAGAGGTAATTAGTCAACTCCACAGTAAAGTGCACATGTAGATACATTCACTGGTTGCTAACTGATATGGTACATCCTCAGTTTTCTGTATCCCTTTTGGAATGAACCCATTTGGATAGTTGAATTCCTTCAGATAAGTGAAGATGCTGTCTCTTGTGAATTCCACGTGCTAAAACATGATGCAGTGTGTAAAACCATGCCAACAGTAAGAGATATTAAATACAGTAAAACTTAAGAGATCAGTTTGGTATACAATGCCAGCAGTTACAACTTGCTATATCAAATTTAAGAGTAAAGATTCAGTATTGTATCAAATTAAGCTTAAGAGAACAACATACAATAGCAACAGTTACAAGTTACTATACTGATTCAAGCCTAGGAGTAAAAACGCAGTAGTATAGCAAGTGAAGCTTAAAAAGGAACAATGGGAGCGTCTACACATGATGCTACATTGCTGTAGCAATGCACTATGGCGACATAGCATCGGGGGTCACAAACCATGATGCTGCAGCTATGTTGCTGTAGCAACACACTCATAGCGTGTTGCTATGGCAACGTAGCAGCTAAAAATTATTGTGCACAGTTATACAATTATACAGTTGCACAACAATTCCAGCTAAAGGTACAAAGCATGGAGGATGTACTATAGTTTTCTGCAGCAAGAAAGTCCTTATTTAAGAAAAGGTTTCTTCTAGTTCTGATTATTTAATTTGGGCAGGGAGGCACTTTTGCTGTTTCTAAGCCTGTATAAAGACAATGTTTAGCTTATTAACTTAATATCTTGATTTTTGTAAAGAGCCAACAAGTAGAGGTCAAATGAATACAAGAAAAAAAATCTTTCATTGTCTGAACTACATAAAAGAAAAATGAAAAAGCTATTCCACTGGCAACAGCAACCTATGAGAAAAAGATGTTCCTTGCAAAGCAAGGTTAGGAGGAGGGAATCTGTTTCCTTTGAGGATCTGGTTGCATGTATTTATCACAAACCTGGATTAAAATTGTGGCAGGTTTACACTGGCATATGGTTTCAGTAAAGCTGGGCAGCCATGTTGGTAGGCTCGTTTCTCAATTTCACGGTATTGTTCTGGGTGTACTAGGGTTTAATGCTCTTGTTTACAGGAGGCATTATGGTGATATTATAGTAGAACTATGCAACTACTACAACAAAATTATTTTATTTTTGCTCTTACAGATATATGCTTTAGTGTGCTAGACAGTGTATTGAATTACTTTTTACCTATACAACGTGACATGAGCACTGAGTATTTGTGGGAGCACTGCTCTCCAGTTGGAAGACAAGCCTCAAGCAGTGTTGTCCAGCTCCATGTAATGTTACTAATCCAACATACTGATGTGTCCTGTATGACAAATATGCAGGTTTCCAAAGAGTCTAAATTTAGACTGTGTTGCCACTGCAGGGGATCCTGCTGCTGCTTTAACTACCGTGGCAGGCCAGGGCCACTGGTGTGAATGTTGCTCAGCTGGAGGAAGGACCTTTTGTGTGGCTGAATATACAGGTTCTGTCTCAGAAAGCCACACCAGGGGTTTTGCCAGCAGAGCTGTATTATCAACAGAGTGTGACCACGAAGCTTTGCCACCAGAACTGCGTAACAAGACCTTTGTTTTCTTTTTCTTCCTTTAAGAATAGAAAGCTTCTAGTATGCTTGTGCAGAATACCTTCACAATTTGAACAGAGTATAACCAAATAGTATTGTTTTCGTGAGTTTGTAGATGGCCTGAAAGAATGATTCAGTCAGGTGATTCATAGTGAATGACCTATCAGTCCCACTAAACTCAGTGAGGTGCTGATACATGTAAAGACTAACCATGATTCTTTAAAATGTCATCATTAACTAGGCAAAATCTTCTATTGGACCAACTGTATAGTAGGGAGAGCTGTTGAACAAGGTTATGGTGACCTGAGGAAGAGGAATTTGATAACCAAAAGCTTGTCCAACAGATCTCCCAACTATACAGCTAGTCTAATAAAAGATATTACAAAAAAATCTTTAGTCTTCTACATTTCCTGGACCATTGTGGAAACAATGATTCTCCAGTCTGACTGCTGTCATTCATTATTTAATTACCGATCATTGTAGCAGATGGAATAGCGAAGAGGTTGGGACTGAAGTCCAGAATGGGAAAGGGGAGCTGCTTTTGGAGGAAAGAATAGAAGACGTACAAAGACAGTAAAAGAAGAAAATACAGAAAAAGGAAAATGATGAAAGAAATAAAAATGGGCAGAAATAGTTATGGTATTAATGGTCAGATTATTGCACCATGTAGCGATGCTAAATAAGAGAGTGAGATGCCAACAAAATTAAAAAAAAAACCCTATTAATAGCTAGAGCTGATAAATTTTGTTTTTGTTTTGAAGAGTTCATAACAGAGCAATTTAAAAAAACCTTTTTAACCATGGATTGTTTTTTAAAATGACATTGAAATGATTTGGTGAATGACCCTTCTTGACAAATATTTTTTATATAAACTTGTAATTAAATTTTAGAATTTTGCATTAACTTTTTAATATTGTACTTCTTATTTTCACAAAACGTTGATTTAGATAAAAGGTCATTTTCTTTCCCCTTGCAACCCTCCCTCAGAGTAAAAAGGTTCAACCAGGTGTAGTAATAATAAAAAGTGTAGTTCATTATAAAGGTGATATTTTCTGCTTGATCTTGGTGCAGACCTATCTGTGATAGCAATGGGGGTTCTACCATTGATTGAAGGAATGGCACTTAGTGGCATCAACAACCTTTTAGAAGTGGCGGCTGCTTTAATGAAACTATGTCTGAAGACTGACTACTGCTAATGGTGTAGCCTGCTCCTCCTCCCCAGTGCTGACCTGCTGTACCATGGGTTACCAAACCCTGTTCTAAAGATCTTTGTTTCGGTGTGAGATTCATCTCTTTCTACAGAATGTCTTTGATACTCCACCCAGCTGGCAGCAGTATCTGCATCACAGTCAACTGATGGTCCTGATTGCTTGAAACATTTCAAATGAGATTATACATCTTATACTGTAGGGACCAGGCTTCACTGGCAGGAGGCATGTTTTATAACCTACTAAAGCTTTTTCAGTTCTAATTTCAATTATGGAGAAGGCCAGAAAAGTTCATCCCTGATTCAAACTATGTCACTTGCAAACAGAGCTAAGCAGGGCTTGAAAATTTTATGTCATATCTCTTCACTTGAGGATTACATCTAATAGCCACAGACTGATACTTAAGATTGCAGAGAGCCCTAGGTATGATGCATAATAGCCCCATCTACACAAGATGCTGACTGCACAGTAGCTTGTTACTCCCACTCAGTAGCGTCACATGGCAGTAACTCCAGTTACTGCACAGTCATTTAATACTTGTTTATACAAATACTAAATGACTGCACAGTAACAACTGTTCAGTCAGCATCTCATGTAGATGCAGCCAATGAGAAAGTAAGCTGTCTCATTCCAGTTGCTGGGAAGGGAGCTACTGGAATCTTACTAGGAACTAGCTGAAGGACTGGGCAGTCTTTCATGAAAGCCTCTGCTAAAGGCTGTGGGCAGCTGTTCATTTATTGCTACAAGTGCCATAGCACTTTTAAGCACTTCAAAAATGTAGCACTGCCAGGTGTGAACAGATTTGCAGAGCCTCCCCTGGCTGGAACACTGCAAACTCATCATGAAGGCGTTCTGGGACATGCTTTCCAGCCACATGACAATGGGATGCTTGCTCAGCCCTGCAACTCTGCTTCCCCTTCCTTTGACAGCAAGCTGTCACGGATCACTGGCATCCAGGCAGCTTTCAGTGACTCTCAACCCTTCTCTCTCTCCCGCCACTCCACTTAAAAGGGGAGGGAGAGAACAAAGCGCCAGAGGGACCAAGACACCCCGTATGGTGCTACATGTAACTGTACAGAACTTAAACATTGCTACAAAATGCAGAACTACAGAGAAGTTCCTGGTTCAATGAGGGTCATTTTTGTAGTGCTTCCCTTTTTATAGCACTTTCTCCATTTTTACACCAACGCAGGGGGTGTGCACTTCTGTCCACCCAACTGCTTCAAATATATCATCTGTCTATGGCCTTGAGAGTATTTTTCTTGTTACATAAATTTTTATTATTCAGGCAAGAAAAGATTAAATGAATATTGCTAAAAGTATGAATGTGTATGTAGCCTTAGTTGTTATAAAAGTAATAACAGAAATCAGATAATCTGTTATCATTTCCTAGTTCAAATGGTAGATAAAACTTGTAATAGGTGGACATTACCCGACTGATACTCCGAAAGTGTTGCAGCACACTAGTGTGTCATGAGAGCAATGGAAGTGTGCTGCAAGATCCCCTTGTGTAAGGAAGTAAATGATTTCCTCCTCTCTCCAGCCCCCTTTGCTTGCCCCAGCTACTTCAGCAGCACCTGCAACTGCTTCTCTGGGGGCCGTCACTGACGTTTTTGCCTTCTCATACCCTCCCTGCCCACAGGCAGTCCCTGTGCTGCCTCCCCCTGCTCTCTCTCTCTCTCTCACACACACACACACACACACACACACACACACACACACTCAATAGCATGCTCTGCTGCAAGAGGGTGGATGCACTGACAGACCTCCAAACCAGCTCATCCCCTCTATTCCTTCTATGTCCCCAGGGCCAGCAGAAGGGGCTGCAGGGGTGGTCACTAGCATGTGAGACCCTGCAGGAGCAGCAGCATCAGCGGGGTTTGCCCTCGCTCCCTAAGGTACAGATCAGGGGTCAGGAGAGGAGAGATGGAAAGAGCAGGTGCAGGAGGTTGAGGTCCTGTCCCCACCATGCCCTTAAGTGTCACCGACCAGGTCAGTGATTCTCAGCTTTTTTAACCTGAAGACCCTCCTCCATATAATATATATATATATATATATATATATATATATATATATAAATATTTAATATAAATATAAAATAATAAAATATATATTCTGAATGTAGATCTGTATCTGATTTTCAGCTGGGGTGCCATGAAATTCTGAAAAGTTATGGAGGGGTGGCTTGAGGCTTAAAAGGTTGAGAACCACTAGTATAGAAATTAATCCTTTGCTTAAAGAAAGATATATTCAGTGTCACTTTTTAAACAGTAAATCTCAGTAGTAATATGATTTTTTTTTCTGGCAGGGGAATGGATTGTACTATGTTTTGAAATGCATATAGATATATATTTCAAAACATATAACACATTCCTATATATTCCAAAACATATATAACACATCTATATCTATATATATCCATATCGTGATATAATATACCATACACACACACTTTTTTGGATGGAAAAGTTCTGCCAGATTGAATACAGATAAGAAGTGTGCCCCAGGTATCAAAAGTTTGGGAAATGCTGCTCTAATCCAATCCCAAATTTTAAGAACAGGTCAGCTAAATTAGATAATAGTCAATGCTGAGAGACATGAAAAAACAAAACAGCACTTTACCGGAAAAGGAAGTACATTAGTTTGACCCAGCTCCTCAGCGTCTGTATAGATCGGGCGCTTCAGCAGGGCTATTTGGCGCTTTTATCTAAAGCTGATTCAGTCAGTTATTAGATAAGTGCCAAAAGCCCTGCTGAAACACACGAGCTATACAGATGTTGGGCAAGCTGGGTCAAACTAACATAATGCCTGTTCTGGACATGCGCTGAGCTCGGCATGAGGGCACACCAAGCTGAAAGTAAAGTGCCAGGGAAGGGGGTTCACATCTATAAGCAGCCATAGATTCCAATACATATGAGAGAAAATCCTTGTTAAATATTATGCTCAAGGCTCATGCTTAAGGTTCATCCTTATAAGGCATTTAAAACTAAAGAAGATAAGTCAAGAAAAAGGGAAAATAAGAAGGAAATACTACCTTTAAAGTTCATTAGGAAGAACTACAACTTAAATATTTGCCTGTGCTCAATGTACCCATAAGTGGGGCAAACAATCCAAACTAAAATCACACTGCCTGCTTCTACCTGACTCTTAGAAGTAGGACTCCCCCCTGCTTCTATTCCCAGTGGAGCTGGACTGGCAGTGGACACTTGTTCTGAAGCTTACCAATAGAGACAAGGTTAACACTAGCATCTTGGCTTATGCATATTGGATCATTGGGCCTAGATGGGAGGTTGGATAATTTCAGGTTTAGCAATCCCACCTCCCTTGACACTGTTCTATAGTAGTTAAAGAGGTGTCTTGACCTTTTCATAAATATTTGCTAACTAGCTGTCGCAACTTCTTAAAGAATGTAGCAGTGATCACAATTGGTAACATATAAAAAAGATAAGAGATCACAGAGAGTCAATTTATTTTAGATGTGCATACCCAAAGGTGCCTTGATATCAATAGTTATTGTCACTGAGCTAAAAAAGGGAGGGGAAGAATTCTATGGAAACTTTCTCAGTCAGGTACAGGAATAACCTCAGAAATTTGCCAGGTCTTCATCTGATTCCACTAACCAAAGTCTCTCGTTCCTCAAAAATTAACTAGCTGTGTCCCTAACATATACTCGCACGAGTAGGAATGAAAATGAATGATTTATAAAAGCTATGTGGTCTTAAAAACCAGGAGTACCTGTTTTCAAGGCCTTTCCCTGAGTCCTTCTGGCAGGTTGAAGAGGTGGTGCTTACTCCTGCCTAATAGAAGTATGTAGTATCTGTGGGGTCCTGTCCCCAGTTTCCAGTTTTTGAGTTCTCTGTCTGACCATACAGCTTCAAGCATTTTGGAACAAAAGGATTCTTAACTTAGTTCTGCTTTCATTTGCCTTCCAAATCCAAGGGCTAAATACAAACAGTCAAGAAGTCCAAGGCTGAATCATTTCAATCTTTGCAGGTTAGCCTAAGCTGCATAAGTTGAACCAATAAACAAGTGAGCAGACAATTCAATTTTGATTCTAGAAGTGCAGTCACATGGCTGCAGTGGTCCAGGCTAAGCGCTGGGAGGCGCTACAGCATGCGTCTTTGTGACTTCTCACATCTTTCTTCCTTCTAAAGGGGAAGCATGTTTGTGTCTTGCTGTTCCTCTGTCTTGCTTTTATAGAACTAAGGAAAGTTAACAGCTGAGAACAGCACTCAAAGAATTGAAATTAATTGCTGAGTTAATTTGATCCCTACAAGAGTTTTATTGTGGGTGGCTTACTCTTTTCAGTTTGCTCAGTTTCAGTAGAAGTTTTCCCCAATTAAAAAAAGTGGATAAAGGACAAAGTTTCTGCTTTCTATAGGTGCAGCTCTTACTGATTTCAGTGGGGGCTGATTCCATGTTATTAAGAGACAAATTTGGGCTTGAGTGTGAAGAAGGTAATAATATGGGCCTTATCTCAGAACTATGAGGAAATTGCTTTTGCCTTTTTCACATATCTGTGGGCATGTCTACAGAAGACCCTTAGCTTCACATTAGCATAGTTTAGTGAGAAATAAGCATGTGCGTCTACACATGCACATGCTTACTTCACAGTAAATCTCCCTAATCCCGAGTAACTTTGCTACCTGCAAATGGAAATTGCAAATTTACATGAGATTACTAATGGCACCGTAGTGCTCATGTAAACATCTAACTAGGACCAAAATCTGCTCCTGATCAGCCCATCCATCAAGGGATGGGAGATTGCTCCCTGCCCCCAGGAGCTGCCTGCTGCTGGGGTGGGCTCTGCCACAGGAGCCCAGGTGGTGACTATGTCCCCCTGCCCAAGCAGCAGGGAGCTCCAAGCCCCCAACTTCGAGATCAGGAACAGGGAGTGGGGGCTGGGAGATCCTTATCTCCCAGCCTCCATTTTGCCATTACAGTTGGGGAATGGGGGGCTGGGAGACCCTTACTTCCCAGTGCCGGCTCCGCACCTACAGGGCTGGTGCTAGGAGATCCTTATCTCCCAGCCTGAGCTCCATGGTCACAGGGCTTGGGCTGGGAGACCCTTATCGTCCAGCCTGAGCTCTGCAGTTGTGGGGCTCAGGCAGGGAGACCGTGGGACTCATGCTGGGAGATAAGAGTCTGGCAGGGGCAAGGAGCTGACTCCATGGACTGCTGTAAAAAAAAACAAACAAAAAAACCCCCACCAATCAAGAATTTCTGCAATACCCAATTGTGATTCCATTTCCTGGAAACGTTATGGAAAAGCGAGATTATCCCATGACTGGGACAAATTTATCCTTCTACCAAGTGTCTGAGGTATTATGTAGGGTTTAAAAACAAGCAGTTCAGTTGAAGTGTATATCTTGTCAGATCAACTCTGAGATAAGAAACTTTCATTATGGCCTAATAATTTTTAAGCCAATATCATGATTTTTGACACTGGAGATTGGTAATTCTGATGTCAGAATTTTGCGGTTTGTGAAAACTTAAAAACTCACAAGCCTTTCTATGTGTACTACTAAATCTATTTTTATAATATCTCATCAGTGGCCCCTTATTGCATTGATTACTGCAGTAAAGTATTATCAGAAATCTCCATATAATAGTCAAAATTTCCAAAGTCTAATGTTTATTTTTTTCCCAGAGATCCACTTGCTGCATAGCAAATTAGATAGAATTCACTTCTTTGCTTCAGCCTACATTTTGTCTAAAGAAATGCTATACTGAGGCATTGATTTGATGATCAAATTATTTCAGTGTTAATTTCCACTACAGTCTGAATACC
Organism: Alligator mississippiensis; assembly: GCF_030867095.1. Classification (NCBI taxonomy): domain Eukaryota; kingdom Metazoa; phylum Chordata; order Crocodylia; family Alligatoridae; genus Alligator; species Alligator mississippiensis. The sequence goes on along the minus strand of NC_081828.1, from coordinate 79,778,106 downwards.
GTGTTATCTTTTGCCTATTCTAAAAAGTGAAATATTGATTCTAACCTAGTAAAATCTGAAGCTAAAATTATGGGGGGGGGGGGGGGGGTTTCCTGATAGCACTAGGGACTACTGTCTGGTAGAGCTGGCTGCTAGCTGCCCTACTGGCAAATCGGGGCAGGGGGCTGGGACCTGCCCCTCCCCTGCAGCTCTTTCCAAGTCCCCTGCCCCTGCTCAGGGAACCAGGGCCAGGAGATCCCTGCTGCTGGGGCAAGGGGTCATTGTCCCTGCCCCAGCAGCAGGCAGCCCCCCTCCCACCCCGCCCTGGCTGTGTGACAGTTGTCTCCTGACACAGTGCTCTCTGCCAGCCCCTGGACTAGCACCCCGGGGAGCCTGGAGCTCCCCCCAGTGTCAGCTGGGGCCTATTGCAGGGCTATAGGAAACTTGGTGCAAATATGCTCCCTAATCCTCACATTTGTAGATGCCTGCCCAAGAACATTTACTCCGAATTAGTTTACACCAGAGTAAATCTAGGCCAGAGTAAATGCATGTGTAGACTCCCCTTGTAAATAGGTTTCTTTGTTTTTGTAGGCGACCTTAACATTGGGCTACTGGACTTTCTCCTGTTTGGCAGTCTGATTGCAGCAGTGGATCCAGTTGCGGTTTTGGCTGTGTTTGAGGAAGTCCACGTCAATGAAGTTCTGTTCATCATTGTTTTTGGAGAATCACTGCTAAATGATGCTGTGACTGTGGTAAGAGGATTTGTGCACAATTCCTAAAGGTTTTTACTGAAATAATACATTCCTTATGACATAAAATAGTATATAGTGGTCTTTTCTATATGCGACGCTGACTGAGCAGTAGCTCATTACTGCTGCACAGTAGCTTGTTACTGCTGCGCAGTAGTAACAAGCTACTGCTCAGTCAGCATCACCAAGAAGCCATTCGGGGATGCTACTGTGCAGTAACTCTGGTTACTGTGTAGTCATTTAGTATGTGTGTATGCAAATACTAAATGACTGCACAGTAACAACTGCCCAGTCAACATCTCATGTAAATGCGGTCAGTGTATCTTTTCATGTTTTCTGAGTCAGGTACTGCCCAGAAGTTTTACTAGAGTGTCCTGGGTCTGTGCCTTATTTGCAAAAATGTACTGTGAACATAAAATAGTTGAATATAAGTTATTTGGTGCATTTTTGTTCTCTGATTGGATGAATATTTAAAATAATGCTTCTGATACAAATACTTTTCTAGTCATCATGTCTATTGTGAGTTGAATATATGTCTAAATGCTCTCCCAAACAGGAATGTTTTCCTGAATCGGGACCGTATTGAACAGATGTGCTACCTCCATGATGTTTGATACTGGGAAATGCTCTGTACATTCTTGCTTCTGTCCAGAGACATTTAATATCAATGCCTGCTTTTTCTTTACTTGGTAAAGTTTATGCCAGTGGGGTGCCTGACAATTTAGGTGTATAGGTGAGCTATTTGAAAAGTGCCAGAGTGAGTATGGTCATGGGTCTGAAGGGGAAGTATGATGGTAAATTCTGATATGAATTTTTAAAGACATTTTTCATAATTTATTTTTCAATGATAAACCCAATTTCTAAAAGTTTGCAAATCCTGTTAAAGCTGCCTAAAAGCCAAGATATTTTTACCAAGAACTTGTTATTTCTGGTTTTTCATCCAAAAAAAAAGTTTGGAAAGTGTAAACCCTTCCTATTATTTTGATTAAGAATTTTTTGTGCAAAAAATCTGTCAGCAAAAAATGTTGAAAGTTTCTGTAAATGTGAACCTGTTAAAAGCCCTCACTGAAGTCACTATGTTGGTTTTAAAAGGATATTTTTGAATGAGAATTATAATCCAGGAAGCAGCAGAATGTTTTGTTCTACTTTTTCTAGATCCTCCTTCACTATCTATGCCTCTTTTTAGAAATTGTCTGACAAGCAGGAGATAAGATATCGGGCGATGCCACGGTGATTGACAGTCTAGAAAACCCTTAGATACGCAGACTTAACCACTAGCCAGAGGCATAACTATCATATTTTCTAGATTTCATATTTGCCATGTTTTGACCTGTTATTAATTCACTATGTGATTTTTTTTTTCCAACTGTTACAGTTTAACAAAAAATCAAGTTATCTAATGCCAGGCCCATATTTGGGATAATTTTAACTGGTTTTAATTAAAAAATATATACTAAGTGAAGTCACTTTTTTCCTTTTAGGTTCTCTACAATGTCTTTGAGTCTTTTGTTGCAATAGGAGCAGAAAATGTAACTGGGGTGGACTGTGTAAAAGGCATAGGTGAGTAAAGTTAACTCTGTGTTACACCACTGATAAAACATGTGTAGACTTTAAAAGATTAAATACTTACAACTGTATCACATGATGGTCTTTTGCTGTTACTTTTCCCCTTCCATCTATACCCTCAGATTTTGGTGGCACACAGAATAAACCCATATTTGCATGTCCTGGACATTTGAGAATTCTGAGAGAGGAATTTTAATCTCTATAGATGCTGTTGGGTATTGGACCTGGCTTCTGAGCTCCAGGGCTAGGGACAGACATTACAAATAAACCAGTTTAAGTAGTCAGAAACTGGTTTAAATCTGTAACAGACAGATGTTCAGTGCACATAAACCAGTTTGAAAATGGCTGAAAACCATTTGAGATAAACCTGGTTGAATGTAGTATCAGACTTAATTGATTTGGGTCAAACTGGTTTATGCAAAGTCTGTCCCAGACCCCTTGCTGGTTTAAGATAAACCAGATACCCCCAACATCCCAGCATTCTCTCTGGGATGGGTGGAGCTCTCTGTTCCACAGCAGAGCTGCCCCGCCCCCCTCCCTGGCTGGAGCTTGGCTGAGACTGCAGGCATCTACCTGGCTTTCCCCTGCTCCCCCCCACTCCCCTCCCCTCCCTACTTCCTTCTAAGCAGGGATTCCCCCATCCCCTCTGCCTTACACAGACACCTCTCAGCATTAGCTAGCAGACCATGTGCTGGCTACATGCTGTGGCAGAATCAACAGGTAGCTGGTAATGTCCCATTGTTGTATTCTTAATGGGGTGATAAACACTGTGTTAGGGGTGATAAACTCTGTGCTATCAATTCCCTGCTGGGCTGGTCAGAAGTGGGGGAACACCTCCCTAATCAGAGCATCCTGCTGGGGCCTCTCCACACCCCCTTCAGCTTAACACTGTGGAAGGAAAGCGAAGGCTGCTCTGGTGCCCCCTGGCTTCTCACCTGAGTCACTACAGGCATGTACCTGCATTTATGGGATGTCTGCACAGCTACAAACTGATTCAGCCTAACCAGGTTAGACTAAACTGCAAAGATTGAATCAATTCAGGCTCAGGCTTTTTGAATGTCTGCACCTAGCCCAAAGCAGTAACTGATTTAGGAGGTTAAGACCAGATGACTTGACAGTTATATATGTGATCATAATCCTGCCACACGAGGTCTACTGTTTCAGAATCATTTCAGCACAATAGCTGTAACCTGCTGTCTTCCTGCAGAAGTAGTGTTTCTTTTGCCATAGAACTGTAGTACAAGGGCTAGCTTATATGTGATTACCATCAGATACCCAGCATTTGTTAAGGGTTATTAAGCAGTGTCGATACTGATCTTCCCCATTACAAGCTTAAGAGAATGCTGTACTGTTTCAGGAACTACTTCGTTAATGGTGATCTGTGTATATTATTTTTCTGTGGTTTGGGAAGCATTTGCATTTATGGAACAATGAAGAAAACTTGCTTGGGGAATACTTAAGGATTTGGGGTAATTTCACAAGAATTAACTAGTGTTTTCCTTGGAATTTTGCAAATGTTAATGTACTAAAAAATGGTAAATTTGTGGCATTCTTTGGATTATATTTTTGGAAGTTGGGATTCTTAGGCTATCTTCCAAATTTTTCTTTATCTCATTAGCCATTTGATAGGAAAATTAGTAACAATTAAGCCAATTAATCCTGCAATACTATCTTTGTTAATTTGTATTTGTTCTTGTTTCAGTGTCTTTCTTTGTGGTAAGCCTGGGTGGGACACTCGTTGGCGTTGCTTTTGCATTCCTGCTGTCCCTGGTCACTCGTTTTACCAAACACGTTAGAATTATTGAACCCGGATTTGTGTTTATCATCTCATATCTGTCTTACCTCACAGCAGAGATGCTTTCTCTTTCTGCCATCCTTGCGTAAGTCCTTCATTTTATCAGTTTTTTCCCCTTGGCAGCACTGGAGAGGGAGCATAGTTTTTTAACATAAATGACAGGGAAGAGTTAAACCAGACAAGAAGACTACAGAATGCCAGACTAACAAAGTTTATTCTTCAGTTACAGTTATAAGCCACTAATGGATTGTGAATCCCAAACACCTCTTCTAGTCAGTCCTGAAAAGGAGTTTGACGTTTCCAGTGTCTACTCTTTAGTATGAAGGCTGCTTTGGTAGAATAGAAACTTATTTCTTGGTCTTCTAATGCAGTGTTTCTCAACCCATGGGTTGCAACCCAAAAGTAGGTCACAAGAATATATAAAAGAGTGTCAGCAACCTTTAAAAATGGATTCTCCTTTAAAGGAGAACAACATGGAAAACTATGCCTTGCAGGCTGGCAGAGTTCAAACTGCAAGGGGTTGCCAAGGGCTCCGCTTGCCCCACACAGTGGTGGCGGGGGAAGGCAGGGGGCAGTGGGTCAGGAGTGAGGGACACCATCAGGGCCAGGAGGCTGTTTTCTATTTAAACTGTTTATTGGGTCAGAACTGACCATCAATGTTTACAAAAGGGTACTGGTACAAAAAAGGTTGAGAACCACTGCTCTAATGGTATTAGTACTCATTCCAGCTGCCCTTTTTCCAGTCAATTTGTGATGACTAAACAGCCAGATTCAAGGGAATGTCACTTTCTGTTGTTCTGGCCTGTCCTCTAAAATTTTTGAATATCCAAATTGTATATTATTCTTTTAAACTTTTGCCATGTGGCCAAGTCAATCAACCAAAACTTGCTAACAGGATAAACAGGGTAAGCTTTCCTGTTCTGTGTGGAGTCCCAGTACAATCTTTACCCACTGATGTACGTTGAGTTGGAACATGCCTTTAATCTCAGTTTTGCTTACCCACTTTCAGATGTTATTAGCCTCTAGTGTTTTACATGCTTTCATCATCAAAAGCAGTTCTGCAGCAAGTATCTTCAAGATTGGGAGAACCCACTGCAAAAAAATTATTAGCTTAGATTTATATCTAAGTAAACACATGCTTTAAAGTATTGGCTGTGAAATAGTATGGAAACCCAAATGGCAGAAGAAGCAGGAGTGCTTTTATGGGCTAATTAAATGTTGTTATCTACAGATTTTTAGGTGGTGATTGTTTGTGGTACACATTCTGCCTAAACCTAACTTGACAGTGTTCACTGGAGTGTCTGCCTTAAGTTTAGGAGTCTGATTTGTAGCCGTGTCGGTCTGAGACAAAGAGGAGTACAAAACTAATATTCTTGGTTCAGAGGTGATACCTTTTATTAAACCAACTGAAAAATAGCAAAAACATTCTTTGTAAGCTTTCGGGCACTCACGCCTTTCTTCAGCCGAAAGAAGGGTGTGTGCGCCCAAAATCTTGCAAAGAAAGATTTTTTTTTTTTGCTATTTTTAGTTGACCTAATAGAAGGTATCACCTCTGAACCCAGAATTTTAGAGTTTTGTATTCCTCTTTGCCTTAGTTTCTGAGAATTCTTAAACTTACAGTTTAATTTTTTGTCATAATTTGACAGCTTGGATGGCAAAGGGAAATACGTTACAACAAGTGTTATTCAACAGATGATGGATTTCTTTTCAGGATAACTCAACAAATAATGGGTTTCTTTTCAGGATAACTTTCTGTGGCATCTGCTGTCAAAAATATGTCAAAGCTAATATTTCTGAGCAGTCTTCTACTACTGTGAGATATACCATGAAAATGATGGCTAGTGGAGCTGAGACTATTATCTTCATGTTCCTGGGAATTTCAGCTGTAAATCCTGATATCTGGACCTGGAACACAGCTTTTATACTCTTAACATTGGTCTTCATCTCAATATTCAGAGTCATTGGTAAGGTAAACAATTTTCCTGCTGTAGCCATATATTAAAATTTGGAGTCTTGTTGCAACAACATACTTTCATGCCATAGAGGATCTTGGAGGCTTGTACATATGTAACTTTCATTATTTTGGGTTAAAGTTATGACTGTTCCTTAGAAAAAAAATAGATTAGGCCTCATCAGTCACTGAAATGATGATAGTTTTTAATAGGATATGTGTGGTGGCACACCTAATTAGTCCAAGGACTAGTTCCCTGAATTTTCCTGCTGTAATGTACAGCATGGATGTGTTAGATAAATGGGGATTTTTGTTAGAATTTGCAACCTAAAAAAAAACCTTGCACATTATATTAATCATGTCTTTACTCAGCCATCTCTTTCGGCTCAATAATTAAGAGCTTGGATTAAGCTAATTTATTTTTTTAGGTACACTTCGTATTTAGAGCATGGTGACATAAGAGCTATATACAATTTCAGCTCAGATTCACTGTCATAACATGGAGATAATTTCCAATGATTGGTGAAAACAAAGAGTGAATGTCTTTAGTTGACACCAGAGGCACCCCAATTGAGAACCAATGAGGCAGCACAATGGTGGTTCTCAACTGGGGCAGCGCCAAATTTGAAACATTGTGGAAGAGTACTTTGATTCTAAAAAGATCAAGAACCACTGACCTGCACAAAATAAGCTTGGTGTAATTTCTTTACAGTTTCTGCATGTGTACAACAAAGACACATGCATTTTTTACCCAAGAGTTACCTGATCATATTACACAGCTGTCTTTTTTGCAATATCACAACACTTAACAAAACAGTAATTAAACAACATAGACTTACTAATAGCTACACTATAGGAATACACTTAAATAAAAATTCCAAATAACTATTATTTGAAACTAATTCATCTTTATAGTGACAATACAGTGATATAATCCCAGTTGCACACTGGATGTCTACAGTGGCACAGGCACTCATTCTTTTTTGTGGGGGGACCCTCCCTATGTCTGTTCATTTGTAGGGTATTCTGCCTAGGTTTTTGCTGTTTTCCACTTAACCATGTCTACTTATGCCATTTTAATAGACTTTTTAAACTTTGGTCTTTTATCATTTTGAGGTAAAGTGAGAAAACTAATACCATCACTAGAGTTGCTGTATAAAAAGAAGGGAGCATCTCAGTGCTGACCGTTTTTTTATAAATGTGATTACCAAAATCAACAATAACAACAAGAGTGGAAATTAAAGCAATTAAACTACAAGGTTGACTAAAATTACTGGAGGCCTGGTGTTGCTGCCTTAACTAATTACGGCTCGTGTTCTCCTGCAGGATTCACAGCAGTTATCTGAATATATTTACAAAGATCTGTCTTACTAGCAGACGGTGATCATAGCTGTTTGTTGGAACAAAAAAGACTGCTTCCAGCTAGAGGTGACCCAAAAAGGAGGACGCTTGCTAATTGCTACCCATAGCATGCACAGCATCCCTTTATGGGGGTGCCTGCAGTTACTCATCTGGAAGCAACATGATGTTTCCCACTTTCTTGATCTCCTGCTGAGGGAGCCTCTCCACAGACCCACAGTGTAGATGGAGTGTTGGCATAATGCCACTAGTGTATGGTCAAAGAAATCAGTGGTATGGCTTCTTCAGAAGATACTAGAAATTCATCTCTTCTTCCTCCACTTGTGCATTGTGCAGCACATTGTGTTGCCAAGGGTCTCCTGGACTGGGACCCCTACTACCAATGGTAGTGGAGTGTTCTGGTGAAATCCTGGCTAATGGGAGTTTTGCCATTGACCTCAAATGAATCAGAATGTATCCAGTGGGCCCACGCTAGAGGCTAGCACCCCTCATACAACTCCTATATGACTCCCATAGCTGGCCCTTAGATAGAGTAGGATTTCTGGCTACCAGGGCAAGCTGCATCTATTTCCTTTGATTAGAAGTGAAGGAGAAGGTCACAAGGGCTGCAAGGTAATTATAAGAAGAGAATCATAAATGTAGAAAGGGATTTTGCTTGTAAGAGATGATCAGACTATTTTTTGCAACATGTGGATGAGACTTTGACATTTTTGTTTATAGGGGTCGTTATACAGACGTGGATTCTAAACCATTACAGAATGGTCCAGCTTGGAATAATAGATCAGGTAGTGATGTCGTATGGTGGATTACGTGGAGCTGTTGCTTTTGCCCTGGTTGCACTTCTGGATAAGAACAAAATGAAAGCAAAAAACCTGTTTGTCAGCACAACTATCATCGTTGTGTTCTTCACTGTTATATTCCAGGTAATATAGTTACTTGATCTGGTTTCTTTCCGAAAAAGAGGAGACCCCCAAAAGGCATCGTGGTAGCACTAAATTGAAAGTAGCTCTCAACTGTGGCTTATATAGTTTCAGTGAGCCAGAAGCATAATTGGCTTTATAATTTTAGTAACAAGGATCCCACTTTATGCTTTCACATGGCTCCACATGGGACAAAACACAATTTGCTCTGTTCTAAAAAATGTTCTGCCTTGAATGAAGTGTATTAATAGAGTTCAAGTTAATGACATCTTTCACGTCCACTGAATAAGTAGAGGGGAGCAGTCATTTCTTGTTTACTACATTTTTAAATATTAAAATGCTTTACCAAACATCATCTTAAGCACAAGGTTTAGCTTCTAAACAGTGAAGTGCTGTATAGACAGAGCAGGGAGGAGGGGAAGGGAAGTGAAATCCCAGCCCTCCAACAGTAAATAGGAGTTTTGCCTTTGACCTCAGCAGGCCCAAAATGTTGCTAAGCATACTCATACTGGAGTGTCCCTCATGTCACTTATATGAGTTCAGACTTTTGATAGAGTATGATGTTATTTAGCTTCTAAATAAAATTACAATTTCCAGCTGAAGAAATCACCATTGACTGTACTTGGGGCTATGCTACACACCATCTGAGGAGGTCTCTCAAAAAAAAATTACAGTGTTCTTAGAGTCTTGGTTTTTGAACACTGGACAATTTGTTATTTTCCTACAGCTTAGAATAGGTGTCAATCAGGTTTCTAAAGTGATTGTTGAAATGTTTATTGTAATGTCTCATTGTCTAGGGTTTGACCATCAAGCCTTTGGTCCAGTGGCTGAAAGTGAAGAAAAGTGAACACAGGGACCCCAAACTGAATGAGAAGCTCCATGGCAGGGTAAGGTTTTAAAAGCACTATCCTCAGGGTTTGTGGTTTGTAATAGAAACAATTAACAGTGGTGGGGAAAAATAGAACAACATTTCTAAACAGGTTATCAAGAACCTTTCCTTTTTTGATTGGAAACTTTTACTGAATTGAAATATTGCTGAGTTAATCGGGCCCAAAGTGCTTGCAAATCAAATTGTTTGGTTAAGGAAAGATATATGAAATGTACATTTACATGCACAATATACACCACAGGCTTTTTTCTCAGTTTGTTGATTATGTGAGGGTTTTTTTCCTCAGTTGTTAAAACATTTCTTTCTTTTTTTTAAGTCACCTGCAGGTTATGGGCACATCCTGCAGTCAGATAACTGAATAGTTGAAATAATTGGCTGTAATTTCAGCCAGTTTGAGAAATGATGGTTGGGTTGGCCTTTTTGTCTTTTAAGTGCATTGTGCATCACAGATAGATCATCAGAAACAGAAAGCACTGTGGAAGACAACCTACCCAACTTCTGGAACAGTGGAGATACTATTTATTCTTCCTTTGGACAAATTAGTAATGGCATCTTGACTTTAGGCTCACAGGGTAAAGTAAAAAAACAAAAATTATTTTACAATTGGCTATTTATGTAAAGACATAATAGGCTGAGCAATGAACTTGCAACTTGCAAAATTGTTCAGTCCTGCTCCTGAGTGAGTCGGAGGACTCCAATTTGAACATTACCAAACAGCTAAGATGTTTATGCTTACTCTTGCTGGTCTGTTGAGATGGCATTTGTTTTGAAGAGAAATGAAAGGAAATCTTCATGAATGCCCACGAAAAAGCAAAAACATGCAAACCACCTGTAAATATACATTCATATTTTATTCTTTTTTCCATCAATTAAAATGCTATCTAGTCACATTTTTGTCAGGTGCCTTTGTGCAAGTAACAAGCTAGGGGTGAAGTGATGCCATTAACCAGATTCCTTCACTGGGTCCAGGGTAACACTGCACCACTACAACAGGAGTCCCAGTAGACATTGTGTCTCAGGGCTGTTCATTGCCTCCAGGAGCTTGTAGGAGGTGCAGCCCTGTGCTGCCCTTGAAAGGATGCATACTCCTGGCCAGTATTAGATAGGTATCTTCCTTGTATCACCTTTCGCTGAACGTCTGTGGCTGTGTTATATATTTGCTGAAGTCACATTTAGCATTGTAGATATATTCTATTCAGTAATAAGGCTAATCAAGTGCAACAGTCACCCAATGCCTTATTCAAAATCTGTTGATTAGTAGGTCCCCTAAAAACAGTCAGATATTCAGGATAAAGTTTTTTAGAAACTATGCAAACAAAACGCCAAATTCTGCTCTCAATCTCATTGACCTAAATCTGGGGTCAGAGTAATTCCACGTAAATAAATTGAGTTATACCCTTGTCAGTGGCTACAACTGTACAAGCAGCCGACTGCGCAGTTGTTACTGCACAGTTATTTAGTTCTTTGATAAGCAAGTATGAAATGACTGAAAAGTAATTGGTGTTACTGCAGAATGAGCTACTGCTCAGTAGTTTGTTACTACTGCATAGTAAGAGCATGTCATGGTTAGTGTCTGGCAATGCTACTGTATGGTAGCAACAAGCTACTGCACAGTAGTGTCTCATCTAGACATGCCCAGTTATTACTTTTTTTTCTTTTATAAGTGCATAAACCATTGTTACTGCCTCTTCTAAACCAGTTAGTCGTTTCACACTCTGTCCTTTTAGCTCTTTGTCCATTCTTCTGGAGAGTAGACATTTCCCTCAGCAGAGAAGGAACAGCCATCTTTATTTTAACTCTGCCTAATACTCAATACCTGGGACCAAGTTTTGTCCTCAGTGGCTGCATCTACATGAGTAGGGTACTACACAGTTGTTAGTAAATGACTGCACAGTAACCAGTGTTACTGTGCAGTACCATAGCCATGTGTTTTTTTTTTTTTCCCCAATGCTACTGCACAGTAGCTCATTGCTACCTTGCAGTAGCATTGCCGGGCACTAACTGTGACATGACGCTATTGTGCAGTAGTAACAAGCTACTGAGCAGTAGCTCATTGCTACTGTGCAGTAGTGTCAGGGGGAAAAAAACTGTGTGGCAACAGTACTACGCACTAACATTGGTTACTGCACAGTCATTTAGTACTCGCGTAAGTATCCAGTGCATAAGCAAGTATTAAATGACTACACAGTAACCAGTGTTAATTCACAGTAACCATTGCCACACATTTTTTTTCTGACACTACTGCGCAGTAGCAATGAGTTACTGCTCAGTAGCGTCATATCACAGTTAGTGCCCAGCAACCCTACAGCAATGCTGGTTACTGCACAGTCATTTAGGACTTGCATAAACTTAGCAAGTCCTAAATGACTGCACAGTAACAACTGCACTGTCCTCCGCTCATGTAGACATAGCCACTGAGGACAAAACTTGGCCCCAGGTATTGATTATTAGGCAGAGCTAATAATAAAGATTGCTATTCCTTCTCTGCTGAGGGAAATGTCTGTTCTCCAAGAGAATGGACAAGGAACTAAAAGGACACAGAATGTGAAACTACCAACTGGTTTAAAAGAGAGAGTAACAATGGCTCATGCGCTTCGAAAGTGTGGGGGGGGAAAGAGATGCAAAAGTGAGATATGATACAAGAGGAATAAAAATGAAAGTTAAAATCAGAGTTTTCCTCCTTTTACTTAAACTTGTATAAAACAGGAATAATCGGCGAGCTGCTTAGATAGTCAAAAACAAAAGCAGCACTTTACTTTAAACTCCATGCGCTCCATGTGACATTAATACTATCCTTATTTTCCTAGGCTTTTGATCATATTCTTTCTGCTATTGAAGACATATCAGGACAAATAGGACATAATTACTTGCGAGACAAGTAAGTAATGCTAACTGCCCTTATTTTCCTGAATTGAAATAGTTAAGGAAATGGGAATGTTATTTAAAGTAGTGATAGTATGCCTCTACCAAATGGCAAGGAAAATGGATGTTTGTGAAATACATTAATGCTGAAGACAGCTTGGGTGGCACTGGTATCTCCAACTGGTGAATTTCTGCAGATAGGCCCTTGGATCAGGTGTCAGCAACCTATTGCCCTTGGTTTGAATTAGGCCACAGAGAGATTTCATCTGGCCTGCCAAGCATGCCAAAAAATGGAAGGGCTGTTTATATATCATGCCATTAGTAAGAGAATGGGGACAATACACCATGTAGTGGTGGAACTGCCCCCTCCAGCCCAGATTAGGACTAAACGTTTTGTCCTTGCAAACCCTGGTATTACTTGTGAAGCACGTAACAATGCAGAATATACAACAGGAAGGATTTTTTTTAAATGATTTACTTCTCATTGTCCATGTTTGCTTACTTCTTTGTATTTCACTCAGCTTGAAAAAATGAAACTAGTCATTTCCAGTGAATTCACCTATGTGAGAAATAGTGTAGGGACAATTCACAGTCTAAACATTATTACATCTTTCTGATTCAGTGGTTCTTTTCAAGAGGAATTTATGGACTCTTCTTTGGTACTTTCTATTGCAAGGAAATCCTGCCTGTGAGCTAGTGATTTTTAAGTTTTTGAGGTTATCCATGTGAAGGGCTGGGACATGCTCAATACCCTGGTTAAAGGATTATAAATTGAAAACATCAATTTATGGACCACGACAGTAGTGCATTTTCAGTTCCTACCACTGGAACCTTTTCAGTCAGTGCCACAACTAAGGCTTTGAATGAAGTTTATAAATCTCATCATTTAGAGCAAGGGATCTATTCCTGTCAAATCTATTTAGGAGGAAAACCTTTGCACATTTGAACTGGAACACAATTGTAGCCTCTCTGGTGCCAGTATTGGGAACACAGTTTGGTCTCTCCTACATATTTTCCACCAAACAACAACTGCGCACCAGAATGAACGCACACCGGAAATCCATCAAAGACAGAAACACCCAATTACCGGTGGGGGCAGATTTCTCACAGGAGGGCCACTCTCTCTCCAATCTCTCAGTCCTGATCCTCAAGGGAAAGTTACACAACACATCCCAGAGACAAGCCTATGAGCTCCATTTCATCAACCTCCTGGATACTAGAGATCATGGACTAAACATAGACATTGGATTTTTGATACATTATAATCTGCCTGGCAACTGACTCCCCACCCCAGCCCCTGGCTTCTTTACTTTTCATTCCATCCAGGAAGAGCACACACCAACTGCTGAAACTTCCTTAGCCTGACGAAGGGTTTTTGAACCCGAAAGCTTGCTTAATAACTATTCTCCAACTGTTTGGGTTGGTCTAATAAAAGATATCAAATTCACCCAAGGAGCCTTGTCTGCCTCTGTCCTTAGACCAACACGGCTACAACCTAAACCCCTGTAACTTCTACACAAGGTTTTTTCAAGAACATGCTTTGCTATATTTAGTAAGGTGCACAAAATGCTTAGTGTCCAGGAATGGCTGCTCAGGCTAAAGGGAAAATGCTGTAATTGTGATTGATTGCCATTGTTAAAACAGTTTGTTTTAAATCATTAGGTGGACCAATTTTGATAGGAAAATTCTCAGTAAAGTACTGATGAGAAGATCGGCACAGAAATCAAGAGACCGGATTCTTAATGTTTTCCATGAACTCAACCTGAAGGATGCCATTAGTTATGTGGCTGAGGTACTTCTAAGCTATTTCTCTTGCACTTAGTAATGTCATCTCTCTTTTTTGTAGATTTTACACATACACACACGCACGCACATGCGCGATATTGCCTTTGGTGTATTAGGGCAGAAGAATCTAAAGCAAATTTCTTTTCATCTATATTTTACATACTCATAAAAGGTGTTTTAAATGCATTGTGTCCTATTGTGTCCTGTTCGTGTGGTTTCCCTGTGTTACCCTAATTCCTCAGTGCCAATGTGCCCTCTACATGTCCTGGTACTGTTGTTAGGTGTCGCTTAGGAGCTGCTCACCAGTCTTACCTTGCATTGAGCAGTACCATAATTTCACTGGGATTATGCAAGTGTGCACATGATATTAACCTGCATAAATGCGTCAGAATCCGTCTGAAAATCTGACACCAAAACACAATTTTTTTTCCTGCACCAGCAAATTCAAAGTAACTTAAGAACAAAATCTTTTTGCAGTGGTTCTCCAGCTTTCACATTTTGTGAGCCACATTGTAAAAGGACACTCTTTTGAGGGACCAACCTCTCTTCTAACTCACTACCCCTTTCTTGTGTGAAATGCAAAGAAGAGCTTTAGGAATGACCAAGTTCACGGCTCCCATTCTGAGAACCAGAAGCTTACAGATATCTTACATTTCTACCAACCTCTAGGCACTGACAGACTGGGATACTATCTTTATAGCCTCATCTTCCTCCTGCTGTGATTCTGCATCTTGTGACTATGATTATGAGAAAGTCTAGTTAGTCCATACTCTTGCACTTAGCCAGTCTTCAGCCAGTCAGCTAGACCCACATATGAATTGCCAGGCAAAAGTTTTTTCTACATATAGTAGTCACTAAAAAAATGGATGGACCTAAATTCTTTGTGAAATTGGGCCAAATTCAGCAAATAGTTTTAGATGGAAAAATGAAAAATATTTTGTTAAATGTCAGAACCTTTCATTTTGAAACAAATTTTAGTTTCAGAAATGCAAATTTATTTCACTTTCTTGTTTCAAAATAGCCTATTTACTTAAAGTTGACCTAAATTAAAAAAAAAAAAAAAAATGTTGGTTGAAGAAAATGTTTGGGCCAACCAAAATGAAAATTAGGTGTTTTTGTCATTTTTTAGAAAGAATTTTGTTTTGATTTAACTTGAATCTAATATTTTTTTTCTAATTTATTTGATTTCATCCACCAAACCAAACATCCCAGTATACACCCATCACTACAGAAAGCTTAGGTCAAGGTGCCTTGCTATAGTTGTCATACATAGAGGGGCTTCCAAGAGTATGATGACAGTTGACTCTTCACAGATGGACAAACTACCTGTGACCAGCAATTTATTATGTTTTAAGTGAAACACATATCCTCTAAAAGTGTTTTGTGCTTCAAGCAGCTCACTGTCCATTTGGACCTGCCTAATTATTTTATGTGCCCAATGTCACATATTGACTTCACAAAGGAAGTACAAAAGGAATACCTGTTCACCTCAGGTATTTGGTTTCACATTTTGATTTTTTCCAACGTGTCCCTTCCACCCAAATTGGCAACTGCAGTTACTCATTCCTCATATCCACTGCATGTCAGAGGCAGCAGAGCAGAACAGTTAATGTTATTGCTGTATAATCATCATTAAAGTGACATAGCTGGTTCAGTTGCATTCGCATATAAGGACCTTCATAACTAGTGGCCAAGGCCACCTTAAATTATACCAGCCTGCTAAATGAGTTTTACTGAGCTTGAGTCTAGAATTAAGATGGTATGACTCTAAGTTACTTTCCCAAGATGATCACAAGCAAAGAAGCTGCCTCCTGTCATAACTAGGAGGAATCTTTTCCCCATTGTAATGTAGAGAGAGACTCTTTATGGTTAACCCTGGCTGTCACTAAGCCTAAGAGATGGATCAGATCGGGTGTTATGGAAAAAATTCTCAAGAACACTTCCACTCCCATCTCTCATTAGAAGTAACTCCCAAATGAGTGCTTTTTAAAAAAAATGGAAACTAATTTCCCTTGAGACCAAGATTAAGTGTAAGTCTGTAAAAACAATGTGTTATCAGAAAATGTCAAGGCAGTTTTGAGTCTTGGATTCTGCCAGAGGGTTAAAGAAATCATATGTGATATTTCAAGAATACATTCATGAGCTTACTTGTCCTTGTGCTGCATTAGTCAAATTCAATCAAGTATGTGTGAGAGACATTGTATATGAGGGTATGTGATTATACACCTGACCCTATTATCTGAAAGGTGTTGTCACAGAGTCGTGAACATTTGTTATGGACATAAGAGAAACATACTCTGTGGCTCATGAGTCTGCACTAACACTCTCTAAAATCTGCCCATGAAGGAGAAGCTGCCCTGTGAAGAGTGTAAGCAGGCTGGGCAGCTGACAGATGTACTTTGTGACCACTGTGGCATAGCAGTGGTGTGTGTCCTCACACAAAGCAGTGAAGAACACACTGTTAACATGTTTACCTGTGTCACCCAGATTTCCTTATCACAGATAAACAGCCATATACACAAAATACTGCTGGCTTGTAATGGTTGCTTTATGTGTACATTGTCTGCTCTCTTTCACAACTGCATTGGTTTGTGTTCTGAATGAAGAAGCTTCAGGGACATCCTCAAGTACTGTAATCATTTTTTCTGAACCTAGTGTTATACAGATATGTCCTATGACTACATTACATGCATGCCTTAATGTCCCTCTGCTCATTCCACTACAGATAATGGCACAGATATTGTGTCTTCTCCCCCCCTGTAGTTTAATATCCTGTTAGTGACCATCTTAGGCGTTGGCTAGTTAGAGTGTGAGACTTCAACTCTTAAGTCTTACTGACAGGCTACATACAGATTCACAAACCTGGTTCTTTCTGAAGAAGTAGATAATAAAAGTTGGCCCCACGTGTCTTAAAAGAAAAGGGAAACTGCCGATGTGATATATAGCCACTGTAAACAAAAATGATTCAATAGCACTTTCAGGTGCTATATCTTACTTTGCATCTTTCTATTTTGTAATCCTTTTCCTATCTTTATAAATATTTGCTGTCTGAAAGACATGGGGTATAAATTTGCTCCAATGTGTTTAGGCTCTCTTGTTTGCCGTGTTGTGTGCTTATGGAAATCTAATATGGTCATTGCAGAGTATAATTTAAGAAATCATAAAATGATGATGCTTTATTTTAAGAATGAAATAGTTCTGTCTTTTTGGGGATGGATATTTTTCTATTCCTCATTGATTGTAGGTTTAGCTGTAGAATCAAGTCTAAGGTCTCTATGCTAACCAAAGCCACATATATGGGATTGGCATCACTACCTGAGAACGTTTTTCATCCCCTACAACTATAACTCCACTCAATGGCCACCAACTTTCTGAACAACAAAATTGCCAAGTAGAAGAGTGAAGTTTGTAAATACAGGTGACCAAATTTTCAAAGGAATTAACTTTGAGGGTAATTACTCTTAGAACTAAAAGCAAAACTCATTTTTTCAGTGCATCTTCCACTCAAGCATTTTTCCTGCTAGCAAACACACAGTCAGTGCTGAATTAACACTTGGCTCCTGGCTGTGAAGGAAGAGAAAGCTATAATTGTTATTTCTTGGAAGGCATTACAGTTAGAACAGTAATGAGTACCAATAGAAGAACCCAGATATGTATATTCTGCTGTGTTGTGATCTGCTATATGAAAATCTTTTTGTCTATTATTGAAAATAATTCCTTTTTGAGAAAAAATGGAAATGAAGACATTCAATGACTTTCTTTGATGGCTTTTTAAGCATAGGTGAACAATTTGCAAAGAGCCAAGTTCTTGTAAAATCACTTATGACTGAAATGTACAGCTGTCAACTGTGACTCAATTGGCAATGCTGTTTTTCGGTCCTTTGCACAAGGTTGAATTTCACCCTAGGTAAATAAATCACATGAGGAAAAAAATCCAATTACATAAATAAAAATTCTTCCTTGTTCTTTTGTGCTTTGCATCCATGGAAGTTTCAAAAAGAATGGCAAGATTTTGATATACAAGTATTAACTTAATATATCCTTTGGCTGAATATTGTAGAGCAATAATGTGCCTTATTTATTTCTGTGACCAGGGAGAGCGTAGAGGATCCTTGGCATTTATTCGATCCCCAAGTACTGACAACATAGTCAACGTGGACTTCAGCACACCACGGCAATCTGCTGTAGAAGCCTCTGTCTCCTATTTATTGTAAGTCACTTGGATAGTGATTATTTTTGTTTCACTTTTCACTTGCATATGATTGCATAAAAAAGTTTATTTGCAAAGTGTGAAAAATGTGATTTCAAGGAGCCAGATTCACCATGGATGTAAAATGCTTCCTTCATGACTTATATTTTGTGTTCACTTTGCATTGGTGTAGATGATACAAAAAGATGCAAAACAAAAAAGAATCTCCTGTTCTTTTCTAATCTCATTCCTGTATGCTTTGTCGAATATATTTTTATGTATGTCAAAAGCTATACATGTAAATAGAAATAGAAAATATCCCATCTACCTGGCAAAAATAAATGGCAGTGCATTTTTTAAAAAGGGAAGCATGGATTTTTCTTAACGTTTGGAGAATTCAGGAACAGCTAACTAGATTTTACTCAACCTTTCCCAACTTAAATCTCCCTGGTCAAAACCCAGATGTCATGAATTTTAGCCCTAAAGCTGAATTTGTCAGAAAACGTATGTGCATGTAAATACAGGCCTTATTGTCACTATGATTTTGTACACCTCTGTAGTGAGCTATGTAAATACTATAATTCCACATCCATGGAATTAGCCATAGAATAACTTCTCTTACCCTATCTTGGGGAACTGTGCTCCAGCATTCGTTTTAAAACAACAAGGTTGGCATCTGTTGACAGCCTGAAACAAAAGCATCAAAAGGTATGAATTTGTCCATTTATCTCCATGGGATATTGAGTCTGAAAGGAATGCATCAAAATGGCTAAAATATTTTTCTACCAATCACTTTGGCAGAAATGTACTTTTAATATTGAAGTGCTGCCAAAAAAAAAGAGAGGAAGAACAACTTTTTTCCCTATTACAGAGAATAGGACATGTAGTAATGGCTTGAAATTACAGCCAGGTAGATGTATCTAGGATATCAGGGAAAAACTTCTTCCCTTTCAGAACAGTGAGGCAATGGAATAGACTGCCTACAAAAGTTGTAGAATCCTCTTCATTGGAGGTTTTTAAGAAGTTGAATAAGCTTTGGTTATAGATGAGTTGGGTGTTAGCTGTAGCCAAGGCTGGGATTTTGACTTGGGTGTGCTGATGCTCATGCTGGGACATAAACCCAGAGGGTGCCTATACACGTGCATTGAGGCTGCTCCGACATGCTGTAATTACAATGCTTCGGTGCATACTTGATTAGTTGCGTTTGCTGGAGTGTGATAATTACTGCACTCCAGCAGACTCCAGAGTCATGTGCATCAGTGTCCTCATGTTTAAAAATGGTGGCAGGAGTTCTTTAACTAAAGCTCATTCAATGAGCTTTAGTTAAAGCACCCCTGCCGCCATTTTTCAAAGCAGGGACACTGATACACATGACGTTCTGGGCACTTTAATTAGAGTGGCTCTCGCCTCCCAGAGCACATGTATAAACTCCCAGCAGTTCCTAGGAAGAATGTCTTCCTCCTCCACTCAGGGTCAAACCAACTGCCACATTTGAGTTCAGATTGGCATGGACTGTGAGGGTTCTTGCCTTCCTCTGTAGTGAGGGGCATAGTCCTCTTTCTTGGATCTCTTGAGTATACAGGCAGTCCTTGGACTTACAACACAATTGGTTCCTGAAAACCACGTCTTAAGTCAAAACGTAACTCGGAACCAATTTTCTCATAAGAAACAAGGTTATAAATGGGGGATTGGTTCCTGAACCAAGGCCCAATACCCTGTTTTCACCAAAAATACCCCAGAATTTTGTACTCGATCAATTATAGATGAGTACTATAGCTACATTAGTGTATTTATATTATAAATAGCAATCATATTGATTTGGAAGGATTTCTTTGAGGTGACTTTGCTGGACTTTTTGAAACACTCTTGGTTGGACTTTTTGAAGGGTTTCTGGCTGGAGTCTTCTCAGGAGTCTTGGCTGCAGGTTTTTCTGGAGTCTTGTCTGCCTTCTTAAAGAAAGTGTCCAAGGAAGTTTAGACAGATGTTCTCCAGGGAGATGAGTGATGCAGCAAACTTGTTCGCTGGCTTGGCGTAACATTGGATCAAGCATTGTAAAGTCGAAACTGGCGTAAAGTTGAAACAGGGTGTCAATTTATAAATGTTGTAAGTGCAAAACGTTGTAACTCGAAACGTTTTAAGTCGAGGACTGCGTGTATTTAACAACTACTTCCTGTCTTTGCAGTGGCAGGACATTGACCGTGCCCTATGCTTTACCTGTGTTCAATTAGAGGTTGTTTTTTTTGATGATTTGGGCATTTTGTCTGGTAGATTTGTGAGATGGTTGTTTGCAACATTTTTAAGAATAGGTTAGACAAACACTTGTTCAGGATGGTTTAGATAAGGATAGTCCTACCTTGAGCAGGGGGTTGGACTAGACCTACAGATGTCCTTGCTAGCCCCCCTTTTCTATGAAAAAATATTAAAATGTTATGTTTCAAAATGGTTCATTTTTTTTCATTTCGACTGGTTCTATAGAAAGTTCATTGTTTTGGAAATTCCATTTTTTTAGTGTAATCTTTTCATCACAAAGCACCATGGGTAGTTTTTTTAATGTGCTTGCCCAGTAACACTGAATTACCAGCCATACACTGGGCCAGCTTGCTTTATCCCTATTCTCACTGAGCGCATCTACACATGTGCTTTAATGCCCAGTAGCTTATTTTACTGCACATTAAAGTGTCACATAAAAAACCATGCTATTATACTAACACACAGTAAAATAGGCTACTGAGCATTAAGCGTCACCTAAAAACCATGCACAATTGTTACTTTGTATTAAGGCAGCCTAATGTGAATTTGTTTAGTACCTCACATTGGAGGTACTAACTTTAACATGATCAGGAAAAACACCTTAATGCACATGTAGATGTGCCAAAGAACCTCACTTTATTTCTTGAGTTGACCTGCTGATTTCAGAGGGTCTGTATTTGGCCCCCTGACGCCATTCACTTGTTCTTATCATTTTCTTGCTTCCTCCATTCTGTTTAAATATATTGCAATGCATACATTTCTTCCCTAATTACTGATCTATAAAAATGTTGTTTGGATCATCTGCTTTAGGAGAGAAAAAGCTGGTTCAGTTTGCCTTGATATGCAAGCCTTAGAGCAGAGGAGGAAAAGCATCCGAGATACAGAGGATACTGTCACTCACCACACACTTCAGCAGTACCTGTACAAGCCCAGGCAAGAGGTAAGAGCACTTTTAGTTAGGAACATGTTTTCATCCTAAAACCATAAGAAACTAAGCACAGAAAATTGTTGGGCAACTCAAACCAAAAGACAAATCCTTAAGATTAACCACTAACTGACAGTGGGTGATGATCCTGGATATCTTTCCTCATGTGAGCAGTCATCTCTTATAGGCATCTCTCAGATTCCAGAAGAATTTAAGAGTGGCCCAAAGTATGTTGTGTTAGTTGGTTGTTACCAGTCTGCATGGAATGGAAGGGTGTGAAAAAGGTTGGATGGATGAATGTGAAAGATTTTGTGAAACGAGGAAGTCTGAAGTGAATCCAACCATTGTACATAGTGTGTTTAATTTGAATGAGTTTCAGTTTATTTAAATTACCATAGCTTCTGCTTCCTGACTTATTGCAATCTCGCATAGAAGGAAGTAAGGGGAGTTGTTAACAATCAGAGACTTTTTAGTGTGTTCAGGCTTGCAGTTAATTGGGTTTTGTAACCAGTTGGTTTTGTCAGTGCATAACTGATTGGTGACCAGTACCAAAGCAAACTATCTGCATTTCTAAATAAATAAAGATTGTCTTATCTTCCTGGTTGCAGCATAGACACTTGTACAGTCGACATGAAATCATTCAGAATGAAGATGAAAAACAAGACAAAGAGATATTCCACAGAACAATGAGGAAGCGTTTGGACTCTTTCAAGGGTACCAAACTTGGAATAAACCGTTCCAAAAAGCACAATAAAATCCACAAGAGAGACCGTGGCCAAAGAAAGGTAAGGTCATACACTTAGGGTCTTGCTTTGGCAGCATTTATGCAAACTGAGGGAAAAGGGCTTCCCGGGATCTATGTCTGCCAGGACCAAGGGTAAATAAAATCTAAAAATATCTGCAAATGCTTCATCACTATTTATTTCAGTATTATCATGGTGATCACTGGTGATTTCATAAGCAGAGGGCTTCTGTACCTACATAGTGTTATTAAGTATCTATTGCAACTCGTAGTAACTTTAAATTGTTTGGGGGTTTTTTTTCAGAGAAATGGTAATGTCATACCAAATGGGAAAATACCTACAGAAAACCCAGTACAAAATTTTACATTGAAGGAAAAAGGTAAATGCTGTACTAAGCAACCTGGTTAATTCTGTATTTGAATAGGCGTGTATGTTTCTGGTAGAGGTGTCAGTAAGAAATGTGAGAATAATGTTGATAATAATAGCTATGCTACTACCTATAGTCTGGGGTAGGTTTTATTTTTCTCTCCAGGCTTGAAACAGGTGTGGGTGGAGGAGTGTACAGATAATATCTCAGCTTCTCATCTATATGACCAGCAGATGCCCATAACAGCATGCCCTATAGATTTTGGTCTGATTCCTAAGGGCCTGGACATACTACCATTTATTTTTTAAATGTTTTTTGGTGATATCATTTATTGGGCCAACTGTATAGTTGGGACAGTTATTAGAAAATCTTTCAGGCACACACAACTTTTTTTGCCCTTTGTGCCTGAAAGCTTGTCTAACATCTTTCCCAACTGCACAGTTGGTCCTGTAAAAGGTATCATCAAAATGCCCTTGCTTCTCATTTATTTCCTGCAACAGCACTCCAATGCTGCCACATTTATTTTAAATGGAACTGGAAGCAGAAGGAAGGCTGGAACAGGAAGACAGCATAGGATCTGTATGGATGGAAAGTCAGTGACCACATTCTGCACTGACTTACCTTTTGTGCCACCTGAGTAACTCAAGGCTGAGGAAACCTAGCCTTAGGTTTATTAGTCTTGGCCAGGGGTTGTCAACCAGGGGTATGCATACCCCCAGGAGGACGTGGAAAGGAGCTAAGGGGTACACGCGAGCAGGCAGGGATGGAGCACCGCCACTCACCACCCTATGCAGCTGCCTCCCAGGAGCAGAGCCGGGGGGTGGGGCAAAGGCAGTGGCTTCCCTCTGTGGGCCACACAGGCACTGCCCAGCCAGCCGGACATGATGGCGGGGAGCTTGCATGCAGCAGCGGCGGCTGCCATCCACCACCCCACGCCACTGCTGCCATGTGCAAGCCTCCCCACTCCATATCCAGCCAGCACCACCCACCCCTGCCAGTTCTGCATCTAGCCGCCACCACCCCACTCCACCAGAAGTGTACCCAGAACGGGTACACTCCTTTAAAAAGTTTGAAAACCCCTTGTCTTGGGAATTGCTCCTATTAAAGAAAAGGGAGGGGAAAAAAAGAAACCCTGAAGTTTTTGATTTGGGTTTTAAAACAAAATAGCAGTCGATCTGTGTTTTCATCTGTCTTGTGCAAGGATGTGGCATTTATTAGTGTCAGTCTTAATCAATGATGCCTTCAGACAGGTCAGGTTATATAAGATATATGTCACTTGAAATGGTAAAAATACAAAAAAAAAAAGGCATAGGTCAAAATTTATTCCCCTTTCCCACCCCTGCCAGGTTACCCAGGAACCTTGCTTATCATTGGGAAGTGGGGAGTGTCTGGGGCTAGACATGTTTCCCATAGCTGTCAGAAAGAGATAGGTGGGGGTATGGGAGGTAGAACGGATTGCCTTCAGTCTGAAACTGATATTTACTCTCTAAATCATTTTGTCAGCCTGCATTTCTGTTACAAATGGAAACTTGCTAGCTGAGAAGGAAACAAAAATACTTTTATAGCACCTTTTGTCTTCATTTTGCCTCCCTAGCATAATACCTCCTACCACTAGTTAGAGTTTTGTTTCAGTCCTGGGTAAGCAGAAAACATGCTGCCACCTATCTAGAAACCGAATCCTCGTTTATTTGAGAAGTCTAACATAATCACAGCATGAGATGATACAGGAGTAAAACAAGGATCAAATATTAGTATTCTGATTAGCACATAACTGATGAGCGCAAAACCTAATTATAACACCTCAACTATTACTTACAATTTTGCATTTACTTTACTGGCATTAAATAACTACTTCAGGAATCCTTTCTGAATCTCTGGCACAAGCTCATTGTTTTATTTTCTGACAGATTTGGAATTTTCTGATCCAGAAGAAAACAATGATTATGAATCTCTGCATGTGGACAAAGGGACTGACTTTTTAGCTGATGTCACCAAGCAGAATTTTGCAGATGCTACTACTGGTAAGAAAATAAACAACATATAGATATTTTTCCTTCAGTGCAATTTATTGAACCTTTTGGTGATTATACTTTCTAACTAAGGGTGCTGAAAAAGTTGGCAACCATGTCTTCATAACCTACATGTAAAAGATTTAACTGCTTCTAGAGATAGAAAAAAATGATTCTAGAGTTCTCCTTATTTTCAAGGACAAGGCAATATTTAGTCATATGAATTGATTTCTTCCTTGTCAAGAATATCTACATCAGTCTGACTCCAGCTGGTCACCGTCTTTCACCCTTGCATAGAATTCCTCCCCTTAATTTACAAGAGCCTGAGATCCAGGATGAGCGAATGCAGTTTTAAGCTCCAGTATCAATCTACGGACACTTGCTGAGCTAGAAGTAATGTCATTTTATTGTTGAAAAAGGGTCATTCCCAGCTGTTCAGCACTTTCTTCTAGCCTTAGGAGGCTTGAAGACCTCAGATTTTTAAACTATGACATTTTTTATATATAGAAGAAACAACTTAAGATATACATTCTGATATCTTAAAATATATTCTGACTTTTTTCTTTCCATCTAAATCCTATAAAGTTAGATTTACAGCATAGCAGGCTGTTTTGCATACCATGTGACACATGCAGAATACATGAGGGTGCAATGTAGTTTAAAGCTTGCATTAGCATTTATTTGGATGCAGTCAGATTTATGCTGATAAAACCTTTTTACCATATCCCATCATGTTGAATTTTGAACTTGGACGTGCACTAAGTGGACATTATTGATCGCCATGATAGTGAGATGACAAGGTGTGCATTTTTTATGGCCTACCACATACAGATTTGATAATTGTTTTATAAGGGCCCCATCATATATTTTTCATACATTCAAAAAGCACTTCTGACTGCTTCAGCTGGGTCTCTGCTGACTCATGCCCACTTTGCACTGGTGAAACTTCCCTGGCTTTTACAAAAGGAATCTAGTCCTAGGTATCAATCTTTCAAACACCATATGTACTTGCATACAAGCTGACTCTGAATTTAAGACCCACCCCCCCATTAGATTCTATACATGGAAAACTTATACATTTGTTATAACTTTCCATGTATAGAATATAATTATTATTGGAGGATCATCTTAAATTCATCCCCCTACCACCACTGCAGGTGGTGGGGAGACAGGCAATGAGGGAGGCAGTAAGAGGGCAGGTGGTGGAGATGACAGGTGGTAGGGGGAAGGGAATGTGGAGGTGGTGAGAAAAGCAACAGCTTGCCTCCTGTTGCCTGACCCCATGACTACTTCCACCTGTAAACTGAAGCCCCTACCTCCCTTCCCCCCACTTCTCTCTTCTCCCCCGTACCACTTCTGCCCCCAGCCTCAGACCTCTGTCCCCTCATTCCTGTTTACCTTTCGTCTGTGCTGGCAAGGTCCATCCATGCTGCAACCTGGAGTAGGGAGCATGGTTTCAATCTGGTCCTGTAGCAGCAGCGCAGTGCCAGCACCACTGCTGGGTTGGAAACGTGTCTGTGCTGAAGCAGAGGTAAGCAGGGATGAGCAGGAGGCAGAAGTAGCACCGGAAGGAGATGGAGCGAGGGGTCTGAGGCTGCAGGAAGAGATGGGGAGGCAAGGGGTGCAGAGGCAGCGGGGGGACTGGCAGCAGTCATAGCATCTGCCTGCTACCCCAGCACCTCATAGTTGATTCCAGGATGAGGGGCTTTCCCCCTCATATTAAATCGAGGGGGGGAACACAACTCATCTTGGAATCGAGTAAATATGGTATGTTTCATTTTCAATGTTCTACATGTCAACGCCAAACTGAAAGTGAGCATGTTTGGTTCAAGGCATGCTTGATATAACTCCAGTCTTTAGGGGAGAAGTTCAACCTTAACTGAGAATGATTTGTGTTTTTTTGGAAATTCACTGAGTCTCTTTAAAAAAAGCGACTGTTGCGAACCAGGCTTACAAGTAGGGTACATGCCAGAAATGCTCTATTTGCCTATGTTTTGTTTCAATATGGCTGCGGTCCAAAGCCAAACATTCCATTTACTGCCAAGAAATGTATTTATTTTCTTTACCAACTGAATTTGTCACTCATAAACTTTTGTAGGAATTGATAACCCAGTATTTTCAGCTGATGATGATCAAAGTATCTACATGAAGTTCCCGCCATGGTTATCTAACGAAGATACCGTAGTACCATCACAAAGGGCCCGAGTGCAGATACCGTACTCTCCAAACAACTTCAGACGGCTCACCCCATTTCGTCTCAGCAATAAATCAGTAGATTCCTTTTTGCTAGCAGATGGCCCAGAGGAACGACCCAGATCTTTTCTCCCAGAATCAACACATATGTAATACTTTAAAATACAGCTTCCTTTTTATTTTCAATCAATCTCTCTGCTTTTCTCTGGCCACCTGACAAGCCATTCCCTTGTCCTTCTCTTCCTTGATTTTTCTGAAGTTAAACATTCTGCTGCTCTTCTATTTAAATCCAGTGCTTTTAAAAAAAGAGGCCAATATTTAAATAATTAGCGCCAGATCCTCAGCTGGTAAAAACCCTGACAAGACTATGATACACCAGCCAAGGAGTTAGGCCTTCATTTTGGTTTCAGCATCTTTTTTGCTATTTTCAAAACAAAACTCTTTCCAACACTGATAGGATACTTCTACTACTGTTTTTTTCTGGTTTTGCTTGGCAGTATGCTCATCTGTCGCTTTCAGTAATGGTTCTAGTTCTTCTCTCAACTAGGAGGCTGAATAGCTCACTTAAATAACTTTGAAGGAATTTACATTTGAATCAATATCTCCAGAAGTGATAATTATTATCCACGGTAACTGTGGGCAAGGATTTTCTTTGTTACGTTTTTGTACAGCCCGTAGCCCAATGAGATTGGGGCTTCTAAGCATGTGTTTAGTAGAAGGACTAATTAATACTAATAAGCACATGAATACTTAACAAAAAGTTTAAAAATCAGGTACAGCTTGCAATAAACATTACATTTTACCTGACACAGAGGGAGGTGACTAACAAACAAACTAGGCCATCGAGACCAAGACCTCATATTTTTGTTAGAGCACTGACATTCATTTTGCCCTTTTCATTCTATTTATCGCAGTCTTTATTTTTAAGTCTTGAGTAATATATTGATGCAAGTTATTGATACAGTACTTTGTTACCTTTGAAGGTGGGTAGCTTAAACCTGAATTCATTCTCACATGAAATGAAGATTTTGCTCTCATTAGTCCTCACTGATATTCTTCCAAATTGTAAAATCAGCCCATTGTTCAATAGGTCTCTGTCACAGGTACAGTCATTGCTATATGGAGGGTGGTTCATAGTAGGATTCAGTATTAATAATAAAGTAAACTCCAGAGCAATATAGAGATGATGCAAAAATACAACCAAATGGTTCTTGATGTCCAGGACAGTATTTAAGGCGCATGCAAAGTACAAAGGCATGGTTTATTCACTGTCAAATCAATTACTGCGTTAACTTTCCATTTAAAAGATGAGAACCTCATTTTGTTCTCTATTTATTGAGCACTTATGCAATCCTGATTCAAGAAGAGTTTCACAGACATCTGAAATAAGATTTAAATAATCTTCCTTACAGCCATGGCTTCTGTCCTGTGGGGAGCAGTGATATACCTGATTAGTTCTAGGTAGTGGGTTGTGATGTGTCATTTTCAAGAATGGATGCTCTGGGGTTGCTTTAACTGACTATCAATCTTTTTACATTATTTTAGAAATAGTGACTTGAAATAAATGCCAACTTAATGGAATAATTAAAATTAAAGCTGCCACATAAGAAATGGCATTCAAGTGTTAAGATATCTCCCTCCAATAATAGATATCATCATTTTTTCTTTTGAAAGATTCTGAAGTGGGTTTTTTTTCTCTTGGAAACCTTTATCTCTACTGTACAGTATTCACTTCTATCGCTTATTGCTTGCTGAGCCTTGTCCTTACCAACTTTTATCCTTTTTTCTGTTCTATCACCCTGATTGGCATGGATTTTACTATTTAAAACAGCAGACTTGTCTCTTGATATCTTCTTGTGCAGATAAAATGTTTGGTAGCTTTAGAATGACTATACTGACTAGAGGTAAAGGTGGCTCTTGGGAGTTAGCTCACCAAATGAAAGTAGATTATCACTTGATTTTTGAAAAAATGGTTATGAAAGAGTAAGCTCTACTTTGCATTCTTATAAAGACCGTTGTTCGTGCTCCTTATGCCCTGTATGTCAAAATGTCCTCTTTAAACGCATCTTATGCAATGAACCGGCCTGAAGTAAAATGGCACTAGAAAAGGCTTTGAAAGCCTGTAAATGGCCAACTAGTGTCTTTGAAAGAAATTGTATTTTCAAATTATGTATGCAGGGCCTGGCTTTCTGAGCGTCTTCTCACTGAAATATTAAACTGATTTATGGCTCTAGCCAAGCAAATTCCCTCGTGACCTATCCCTGTAGAGCATCATTTATAATAGCACAATGGACCAATTCCTGATTTGCTTATTAATTCACTGGTTAGAATTCCTCAGGTGAGCCTTACAACTAAGTGGCCCAAAGGAAAATTGCTGATAAGTACATTTAAACAGCCACATGATGGCACCCTTACCTTAGGATCTGAATAGGCTGATATACTTAACAAACAGGGCTAAATATTGCCCTGGTTTCCAGCCAGGGAAATTTGATTAGCTTCAGTTTTGCAAGTGGAAGTGAGCCTTGCTGACTAAGGGAACAGATTCTGTTTAAGGCCCTTCTGCAAAATAGCAGCCATTGAGGGATCCATTTGAAATCACTATTTAGAATGAAAATGAATCTCATAAAAGAAGTCGCTGCTTACACATTTCTGTATTTAATTTTATCAATATAGGTGACACGACTCATGATGCTGACCTGACAGGATACTCATCTCCAGAGGAGAAGCTGTCTCCGTATAAATCTGACCAAGCAAACCAAAATGCCCCTATTGCTGAGAAACCCCTCCACTTCATTCCATCTTGTCTTCAAGGGCCTTGGACAGAAAGATATTCTTCACTGGACAACAGAGGAGGTATATCTCTTTCTACTGCCTCAGATTATATAAATTCTCATGACTCAAACATAACTGAACTCTACTGGAAAGCAGACTCGGATAGAAATGACAATCAACCAACAAATTCAGGATATTGTTCAGAAACTAATTATGAGCCAGTGAAATCACAGCAGGACTACTCGATAGCTATGCAAGAGGGGCTAGAGGACTTTAATTCCAAAGACACCCAAGAGATGAAATCACTGCTTAGTGTTCCAGGTAATTATAGGTCTGCTGCTGCCAGGCGTGTCCAAAGTCGGCGTTCCTTCCACAGGCCAAAACCTTTGCAACATCCCAAACTTCAGAAGTTAGCATCTCTCCCACCATCTTGTCACATTCCTCCACATTCTTTGGAACAAGAGGAAACGCAGCTGTGAGCCATGATTTACTTAGGGCAAGAAAGGGGAGAAAGAATAGGTTGGGACAAAAGTTTGGTGGAAGAAGGGAAAAGAAAAATTTATGAAAACATTGAGACCCTTTCTGGAACTGTTTCTTGAAAGAAAAAGGAAAAGACCCTTTGGAAACCTGGAGTCTGTTTTGGCCCTATGTGCATACTTGTAATTCCTTGTTTATTTTACAGGGATCTATGGGGATGTTTCAGTAAGGGAAAGTATGCTTCCTTGATATTTTTTTTTCATCTGGACTGTTACAAAGATAAACCTATTTTCTAAAGGCTAAGACAAGGAGCTTTTCAAAACAGAAGCTGATCGCTGTTGCTTTTAGCATGCCATGTGTTTCTATATAACACCATAGAAGCAATAAGCTGTGTCTGTTGCCTTAATAATTGAGCTCCATATTCATGCTGCATGCAATTTCTAGACAAGAAGCCAGTGGGTAGTGTCTTGCTAGCTGAGTCTGTTTGGGTTAAAAGGGATTAGTGCCTTTTTATAAAATGTGAAAGCTGAAGAAGAAATATTTTCCTACTGTTGCATTTCTTGTAACACTGTCTAATGCTTATTTAATTATGGGATTTTGAGTCTCTGTTGCAAACTCTTAAGATGAGCTCTCGGACCTATTGAAAGTAACAACCATTTTATAATTTACTTCTGGGGCAGGGGGCAGGATTTTGCTGTTGTTTTCTCTGTTAAGTGGTGCTGGGAATTACCAAATGTACAGAGCTAATGTAGAATTTTAATTTTATGTGGTCCTGAACATCTCATTTTATGTTTTTAATTAAGTTGCTCTCTTCCAAATGGCCTCCCTCACATGGAAGTACAAAACACAGGAGATGTATTTGGCTGCTCTTGTGTGTCTTCCAAAGCTTTATTAGATCATCTCAGTTATTTATACCTCCCCCTTTCTCCAATATTTGCTTAACACAGTGATTTTTTCCTAGTAGTCTCATCTTCTGCATTCTTTGCCACATTGTTTAAGTGCCATGACGACTCAGGATGTTATTTCAAAGTACTGTACCCTCATAGTTTGGGCTGTACTGTATGTATATATTTGTACCTGTTTGGAATTTGAGTTACTTTCTGTTTTTATGCAAAATGATGAAAAAGTTACACCTGATCTCTGCTCCCTACAAACTTGCTCTAACCCACATCCAAGCCAGTGGGAAAGGTCGCTGGATTAGCCTTGTATAAGAATAGAAGTACAAGTGGAAATGTTCTGAGTGCTTCCTATTGCAGGCAAAACCTCAACTGATGCCGCATGTGTGTAAGCTTCTTCAGATTGTAGGTCTTAGGAACAGTGGAAACCTGAAAATGGAGGAATCTAACACTAGTTTCTACTCCATATATTTGGCACACATTGACTTAGGCACCTAAGTGTGATTCTGTTCTACCTTCCTGAGCCCCTGAAAGTCCATGCATGCATCTAGTTTTGTAACATTTGCTGTTATCTTGGCCTGAAGAGTGAGTCCCAAAAAGCAGTGAGGAGAAGAACCCCCCCATACTTTATCTGGAACTTGAGCAAGGTGGAATAGAGTTGCACTTGGGCACCTAAGTCCACTTGAGCACCTAATAAGTGGAATAGACTCTGGCCCTAGAGTCTGTGGCCACCTGTGAAACTGCTGCCCCTCTACTCTTTTCCATCTTCAGCCTCTGCTAAGAAGGCAGGTTTAGCTACTGCAGGTGCTTGGATTCCATGGTGATGGTGGATGCTGTAGAAGCTTAGATAGATAAACAAGCTACAGTCTGGGGACCAGATTCAAATTATGAACTCATTTCATACCAGCCATCAAACAGGTCTCTGCTTCGAGTTATTCTAGGCACTGATTCATGCCAGTGCCTTTAAAGCCTGTTGCTGCATCTGCACTATGGAGCTGCTGCCACTTCAGCTGTGGTGGCCTCACAATGGCAGCCGGGCCCCCTGGTATGGGCATAGACATCAACCAACAGAAGCTGTGATGGCAGAAGCTATCTTCTACCAGCAGAGCTGTGGCTGTACTGAAGTATTTTCCCAGCAGAACCGTGCTGGTTATGTACTGTGATTTTGTCACCCCAGCTGACATACCTCTGCCAACAGAACTTTGTAATGTAGACAAAGCCTCTGCGGCTCAACACTGACCCCCTTGCTGGCTTTTGCCATCCTATTGTCACTTTCAGTGGGAAATACTATGCTGCTTGGTTAAAGTCCTTAAGAACCCTATGTGTATAGAAGTTGGTTTTGTAATTTGATTATGTACATGTAACTATTTTTGATCTGAGTCAATAAGAATGTATTTTTTTATTATTATTTTGATGAAGAAGAAAAACATATTTGTAACATAGCAGTGCTAGGTATCATTCTAGTTAGAGCGATGTTGGAAATACTCCTCATCACTGTGATTAGACAGCTACACCTCTGACTGACAGTACAAGAAGAAGACTGAAGGCTAGATGTCCTAAGACATCTATACATGTGACGGAGCTCTGCTCCAACGTTTGCTAATTAGCATGAGTCAGAGCAGACTCAGTCAATCAAGTCTGCTGGAGCATACTAATTAGCGTGCTCCAGCAGCCTCTGTGTCATGTGTATTCAGCATCCCCATATTTCAAAATGACTGGGGGCACTTTAACTAAAGCTCATTGAACAAGCTTTAATTAAAGTGCTCCCACTGCCATTTTGAAATGCGGGACGCTGAATACGCATGACACTACAGGCACTGTAATTAGAGCGGCTCTCAGAGCTGCTCTAATTAAAGTGCCCACCCCACCCCCCACCCTCGCACCAGAGCATGTATACAGACACCCCGAATGCCTTGAATCTATTCTAGTCAATTACACCCATGATGAGTGGGTGAGAAGTGCCCCCACCCATGGAAAATCCGAATTATATAGCATTGTATACCTGCTGTGCATGGGTTTGAGGGACTACACAAGGTGCAAGACACTGAAGAATCAAACCTTGTCTTTATTCAGAATGTTTTGGGACACATTCAGAAATATGCCCTGGCTGTTTTGCTTTACTTTGATGAGGCAAAGCAGCCAACACCCCAGTCAAGCAACCCAATGACTGTTTGCATCCACAGAGTAGCCTAACGCAGTCAAGATGTTCTGGTGAATTGGCCAACCTTTTTGAGGGTAATTTTCATTGTCCCTTCTGTATTATGACAGCATAACTCCTAAATGTGAGCACCAAGTCTGAATGGGTTAGATGCTATTTTAAGATGCAGGTTTCCTATCACAAACATCCAATTCCTTGCACTGTTGTGAAGATTTCCTTATTATGTCATTGTAGAAAGGAACAGCACTTCACATATCACCACTTCATAAGGGCTTGCACTGCAAACTGCATTTCCCAAAGTTTGCTTACGAAAGCTTTTGTGTATGATTTTTGTCCATGTGACCTGCAGTGCACATCAGCAAGCCCTGATTTGCATGTTAGTGTTTATGCATGTGCAAGTTGAGCATGCTCATATATTTGAACATGTTGCTTTCTGTCCATGATCATAGGATCATGGGAATGTAGGGCTGGAAGGGACCTCCCCAGGTCATTTAGTCCAGCCCCTTGCCCAGGACAGGATTATCCCTGACTAAACCCCTTTAGTCAAGTGTCTATCTAACCTGCTATTGAAAATTTCCAGCGATGGAGGTTTCACAGCTTCTCTAGGTAGCCTATTCCAATGCTTGACCACCCTCATAGAATGAAAGTTCCTCCTATCCAACCTGAATTTCCCCTGCTGTAGCTTGAGTCCATTGCTCCTAGTCCTGTTCCCTATGGGCGCATCCTGACAAATGTACACATGCAGAGATGCACGTTTCTGGTACAACAAATAGCAGTGGCACATATTTGTGCCACTATTTCTTCCCAGGTGAGCCCCTGCATGCATGCTCCAGAATACAGCAAATAGACCTGCGTGGGGTAGGGGAAGTCTGGTGCCAGCACTTGTGTGCTTATTGGGATGTACCCTATGGCTGCAGAAAAAGCCCATCTCCATCTTCTTTATAATCACCCTTAAAGTATTTGAAGCCTGTTTATAAAATCCCTCTTCATTGCATCCTGTTCTCATGTGTTTCTGTAGCAAACAAGAAGGGTGAGGCAATAAAACTATCTGTAGAAATATAACAATAGCTGAAAAAATAGGAGTCTACAAACGTAGAGTGCTATGGATCATGTTAATTTGCTGCTATGTAAAAATGAATAGGAAGGCATTTTCTTAATAGAAGTAACAGAGAGAGACTTGTAGACACAGGATCTAATTCTCCTTTTACTTGTTCATGCCAGAAAGATTTGTTCAGTGGAGTTGGACAGGTGGAGTTTCTACCAGCCTCTTCCACCCGTAGCTTCCAGCCTCTTACCTCTCCCAGCCCTCCATGTGGAGAATCTTTTTCTTAATGTAGCTTATAACTGCTCCGAGAACAAAACAAGCTGCAACGACAGAAGATTTTTTGTGCTATAACTTCTTTCCAATAGGTCTTTTGCTTGCTTAAGGGTGTGATATTTCTCACCCCCCTGGTCAACAAAGCTGGGTTGGGAAAATGTTTAAATGCAGACTTGACATTATTTTAGTGTAGCTCCATTTTCTCCAAAAGCATTACTCTTGGTATACCTTAAGATCACTGCAAGGAGAATTGGGCCCAAAATTGTCATAGTATAACTCACTTTA
Source organism: Alligator mississippiensis (assembly GCF_030867095.1). Classification (NCBI taxonomy): domain Eukaryota; kingdom Metazoa; phylum Chordata; order Crocodylia; family Alligatoridae; genus Alligator; species Alligator mississippiensis. Next base: position 79,743,669 of record NC_081828.1, on the reverse strand, counting down.
GCTCCTTATCTTTCCCACAAACTGTTGAGGTGCAATATATATCCTTGTAGTGCAGATACTGAGCCAGTTCTTCAGCAGATGTAAATCAATGTCATTCCTTTACTTCAGTGCAGCCACATGGATTTATGCCAGCTGAGGCTCAGCCCTTGTGTGTTTTAGTAATTTGTGTTTTGGTATCGCATCATGTAAAAATGCAACTTTACAGGAAATGTTTAAAGCATAATAGGCCTGATGGGCTATGGCACCTTGCACAGTTTGTTTCACCTGAACAAATTGAAGATTAAATGTTGCCAAGTCAGACAAGGTGAAAAGCTGTGAAGAACTGGAGTGTAGGGTTAAAGTTTCCAGTTGGTAGATCAGCAGAGCTCTATTGAGGCCAATATAGCCATAGCTGGTCTACACAGGCTGAGAATCTGGCTCTAGTTTTTTTTATTAATGTGTTCTCTTGCCGTTGTTTTATAGTTTGTGGGAAATTCCACAGTCTCTATTTATTAAATAGGTAATAATGGCCTACTTTATTGCACAAAGATGAAATACATAAATATGTAATGTCTTTTCTATAAAATTTGCTCCAAAGATAGGATTTTTTACAATGTTTATTTTGTGCTGCACTATTAACCTACTAATGTTAAAAAAATGAAAGTGTGTAGTCCAAATTAAGATGAATTATGTCTCTGTGAGCTGTGACGATAATTATCTGAAATGCTGTTTTATAAATGTATGATCTAATCAGAATTTTATGTAACAGAGATGGTAAAATAATGATGTGCCTTAAAATGTCCTTTTCTGAAGAAACTTCTGTTTGGAGATCTAGTGTGCACGTTCCAAACTGTCAACTCCCTTTGTATATTTTAAAACAGTAAATCTGTTTTTAAAATGTCTTTATAAATATGTTTTAAAGGATATCATGATGAAAACTTTGGTAATAAATTGCATGAAATTGGTATAATCATGCTACAATGGTAAAGCTGGCTTATTTAGCTCACCCACATGAAACCAACAAGACGCTCCATCATTAAAATAATTTATTGAAACATGGTTTTATTGTTCAGGCTATTTTAAAATGTTCTGTTGCAGCATGGGTTAGAAAATTATGGCTACTGTTTGGGAGCCAGAAATGATGCTGAATATATTTTGTGTGTGTGTTCCCTTTCATTCTTTATCAAATCTCTTAATTAAATACACTAGAATTATCTAGAATGAAGAAAAAACTATTGGGGAATAAGACAGCAGAATGAGTTGCAATGCCTCCTAGCCATAAAAGAAAAGTTAAGGAAGCTGGAAGGCTGTTATGCTACCTACAAATAAAAGCAAATCAAGTGAAGTTTTACCACTGAATTCAGTGCGGCCAAGATTTCACCCGAGGAGCAAAGTATGCTTTAACAGGTAAAACATTGGCGTACACTCTCCTGGGCCAGGGATCTGTTCCCAGCTGTGCTGAAAGCTTTCTGAGTAGGAACTTTACCATGACCCAATCTGCAAAGTAAATCTGTCCACATATCCTGTTCCTTTGTAGTGTATTTTAGAAGGGGACACACCAGCATGAGGTGTTCATCAAGAGACTTGGAGCTTCCTTTTACTTTTGAAGAGTAGCTCATTGGCACTGAGAATATCCTTGGATATTTTTCTGTTGGCTTCAGTGATAAAAATGATTTATGTTGTTTTCAAGTGTTGCCAATTTTTAAAACATTTTATTATTTCTAGCCTCAAAAAAACTACCGTTTGTGAGAGCCAGTGCCTAACTCCCATCTTTGTTTGAAATGTTGTGGCATCATGTAACTTTAGTCAGTAAACAGAGGGACATAATGAGAAACTGGGCATTTAAAAAAATGTAAGAAATCACAGTTACTGGAGCAGATGAACTTTTGACCCTCTTGGGCTGTCTGATTTATTATCTCACCTAGGTCTCTGGCTCCAAACCATCATCTGTCTTTTGGAGCACAATCACATAAGAAGACATGGTTCTTTGGGTAAATCTGATATGTAAGAAGGCCCCTGAGTTGTAGCCCCCAACCATGAATTACTTCAGCGGGTTCAGACCAGCACCTAGCTACTCTGTTTTATTCAGGACAATGGCACTGGTATCTAATGCCCAGATAGCCTACTTACAGTAAGGGTGTGTGAAACGAACCATATTTGATTCAGATCTGGATTTGGCCTGAATCAGGGACAGTGATACGATTCGTTGATTCGGATCACTGTCCCTGATTTGATTTGGCCAAATCCAAATCTGAAGATTTGATGCTGATTCAGAGAAACAGCGATTCGGCCATAGACACAGCTTTAAATGTTTTTTCTCCATACCTCTAGGTACCAGGTGTGGCTTGTGAATGCTGTGATGCTGGGGCAGATGGAGCATCCTATAGGAATGCGGGGAGGACCCTCCACATGCTCAGCGGCAAACCCCGAAGTGGACCAGAAGTACTTCCAGGTCCTCCAGGGAGCATGCTAGGCCCCCCCCCCCACACACACACACACACTCCCCTGGCTCAGCGATTGGCCACAGGGGGACCTCAGGTGCCCCTCCAGACCCAGGAGGCACCAGTCGCTGAGCCGGGGGGGGTGCAGGGGGCCCCCCATACGCTCCCCGGAGGACCTGGAAGTGGACCGGAATTGCTTCTGGTCCACTTCCGGGTCTCCTGCCAAGCGTGCTGGGGGCCCCCCACATGCTCCTGTGGGACGCTGTATGTGCCCCAGCACCTCAGCATTCATGAGCCACCTGCTACCTTGAGGTATGTAGAAAAAACATTTAAAGCTGCGTCTATGTCTGAATCTCCAAATCTTTCTGAATCTCTCCAAATCGATTCAGAGTGTTCTGATTTGATTTGGAGAGATTAAAGGGTCTCCTGATTTGATTCGGATTCAGAAATTCGGCCACCGAATCGAGCCAAATATCTGCCAAATCGAATCAGGGACTGAAGCTTTGCACAGCCCTCACTTACAGCAAATTGTTGTTTGTTACAAGTATTAAAACAAAGTTGTTAAAAGGGAAATGGATCTTAAAAACAGTAAAACAAATGATGTGCACATCTAGCTCACTATGCATCTAAACATCTTCCTCAGAGGGGCCTTAGTGGACCCCTTCTTTATAGTTTCTTCCTCAGAGCTTCACACTGTCGGCTTGCTTCCTTAGACAGTACCTATTAAATCATTGATCTTCTTTGGACTTAAGCTTCTTTTTAATAGATTATAGCATTTTCGATCTGTTAACTCCTAACTTCAGCAAAACAAGGTTTGCAGCTTCTTGAAGATTGCAGCTTGCAGTTTGCCCCTGTTGTGTGTTCTTGTATTTTCCTTGCACTATCCCTCAAGGCCAAAGCCCTCACTTTCAGCACTGCAAGGTTCAGTTTTGTTCTGCGGCAGTTTTGCAGCACTGGGGACTTCATCTTCCCTGCCTCGAAGGACCAGGGGACATATTCTTGGTTCCTCTCACTCACCAGGACTGGGCTGGGTCAAGGTCAGGGACAGAGAAAGTATACGTTTGGCATACATACTAGGGGAACTATTAAGATCCACTCTGGATACAATTTCAGGGACTTATAATAATAAATAACTTAGTTCAACACAGGAGTGTCCAGAGTGTTGTTGCTGAATTCACAACATATCAGCCCCATTTTTTTTTTTACGTGTGTGATTTGGTGTTCTTATTCAGGAGGCCATTGTCTTAGGCATGTGCATATTGAATTTGTGCATTTGTCTATACACAAGCAGCGAGGCAGCTCCAATGTGCTGTAATAAACCTTTCCTCCAGTATCAGTTATGTCAATAGAGCCATGTAGGAAGCTCTAACAATCCAGTACACATTAACTTCTCAAGAATTCAGTTACATACAGCATTCAGAAAATTGTGACATATAACTAATCATAACACTGTTGCATATCAGCTCCATGTCTGTCACAGAGGCCACTTTTAAAGCATTTTAATCTCAAAATGAATTTCATTTATTTATAATTTTCAGAAAACAATCTCATTCAGGTAGATTTGAAATGCTTTTTTTCTTTTTGGAGTTGCAGTGATTGGAGTGAGTTGGAGTGATTATAATGAGTCTAAAATTTGGCTCTTTTCTTAATATTGCACATAAATTGTAGATGTATAACTAGAACACTGGTCTCACACCTCCAAAAACAAAGGCCTACGGGCCTCCAAAAGCAAGGTTGCCTACTTTCAGGTGAGAGTTTGTGGTTGTGGCTCCCATTTGGAGATGAGCACCTCCCTATCTTCCAGAGGTCAGCATCCTACTCCTGACTGAGGTATCCTGCATGCTTATCTTCTGGATCCTACTTTTTGGCACCTAATTCCTCCTATGCATTAGTATAGGGAACTTAGGCCCCCTACTCAGGACAGGGGATTCCCCTAGATGTGTTAACCACCTCCCACAAGGGAATCTGAGGGTTACTTTTGACAGCCCCCATTCTCAGCAAAATAATAAATCCTCCAGCAGAGTTGGTGTGCAGCAAACTTTATTAAAAATCTCTAAATATGAATATCGGTAACAATACAGGATAATATAATGCAGATAATGCATTTCACAAATATATATCTAGATATACTTTTACAATGTAATGCTTATCAATTTTACAGAAATAAGCTGTCTTACAACTTAGAATCACTGGGCATGTCTACACGAGATGCTTACCTTCGCATTAGCATAGTTTACTGTGAAGTAAACACGTGCATCTACATGTGCACATGCTTAATATGCAGTAAACCTCCCTAATCCCAAGTAAATTTGCTACCTGCAAATGCAAGCAGTAAATTTAATCAAGATTAATAACAGTGCCATAGTGCTTGTGTAGGCACCTAACCGGGAGCAAAATCTGCTCCTGGTCAGCAGTCCACCAGGCTGGGCTCTGCCACAGGAGCCCAGGTAGGGACTATGGGTCCCTGCCCTGGCAGCAGGCAGCTCCACCAATCCCCCAGCTCCGCCATTGTGATTGAGGAGTGGGGGGGTCTGGGAGACCCTTATCTCCCAACAGTGGTTCCAGGACCACAGGGCCACCTCTTGGAGACCCGTGTCTCCCAGCAGCAGCCCCACAGTCACAGACACAGTGATGAAAGATAAAGGTCTCCCAATAGCAGCCCCATGGTTGCAGACCCACTGCTGAGAGATGAGCAGTGGGTCTGCAACCATGGGGCTGCTACTGGGAGACACCCTCTCGCCTCTGATCTCCACAGCCATGAAGCTGAGCAGAGAACAAGCTCCTCAACCCCTTTCCAGCATGTGGGTGGGGGCTGGGAACTGACTTGGTCAGGTACAGGTCCCAGCCCCATGCCCCAATTGGGTGATTGAGGCATGGAGCTTGGAAGAAGCTGCAGGGGTGGGGAAGGTCCCAGCCTCCTGCCCTAATCTGCTGGTGGGGCAGCTAGGAGCTAGTTTGCTGCCTCATGGGTGGATCAGGGCAGGGGACTGGGATATGCTCCTCCCCTGCAACTCTTTCCAAGTCTCCTGCCCCTAATCAGGGAGCCAGAGCCAGGAGCTCCCTGCTGCTGGGGCAGGGGAACATTGTTCCTGCCCCGCACCCCCCCCCAACCCCCCAGGCCAAGAGACAGCTGTCTCCTGGCTTGGTGCTCCCTGCCAGCCCCATGGCCAGCACCCAGAGGGAGCCTGGAGCTCCCCTGAGTGGTGGCAGGGGGCCCATTGCAGGTCTGCAACTTGGAGCAAAGAGCAGCAAATCTGTTCCCTAATCCCCACATGTGTAGATTCCTGCCCAAAAACACTTACTCCACAGTATTTTACACCAGAGTAAACTTAGGCTGGAGTAAATGCATATGTAAATGCACCCACTAAATTTTAAAATCCTATGAGTAATTTACAGGTGGCCAGCCTACCTGGAAAACCTTACATGAGGTTGCAGGATAAATTCTAAAAAGCATGGGATGTTCAAAACATCTGCTCATGGGAATCTCAGCAAAGGATGCAGGAGGAACACATCTCAGAGTACTGACCCTTCCACCCCTTTTCCTCTTCCTCAACAAAAGTTTTACGATGTTATTTAATCAAAGCTAAGACAAATATGGTCCAAAAAGAGATGCTCTTGTTTTGTACTGTAGTTGAGCTAGAATATGCTGACCTTTGCCCCTAATCTATATTTAGATGTCTTAAAACTATCCTACCCTTTCAAAGGAAGTTCTCTTACCCATGATTACCTTTTAGACTACTTCTCTTCCCGTCACTTATGTTAACTTGTCTTAATTTAACTGAACACAGACAAAGGCCTGCTAAAACCAGTATAATGCAAGCTGAAAAGTTCAAAATTTAACACGAAAGTCTAGTGTGTCAGATTACCTAGGTATTAGACTCTGCTTTGCTAAGAGTTGTATAATCTTAAATCCTTTTGTGAACCTAGCCCAGACCCTCAAAGATACTCCCCGCTTTGAAGTGAACATCAGAATAAGAAAGTCCAAAACCTTGCAAAACAGTCAATAGTGTCCCATGCTGTTTTCAACAAAGTCGGTGTCTAACCTCCCTTTGATTCTGAGTCATCAAAACTATTAGTCTCTTTGTTTAATTATTGACACTTGTGTTTCTATTTCATGCTATCCTTGGGTGCATCTACACGTACTATTAATGCACAGTAAAGTTACTATGCATTAAAAAAAGAAAGGGTCTACATGTGCTGGCTTGGGAGCAAATTTGCTCCCAACCAGAGATATTCCTGCCCCCTTCCCTTTTCTGCCCCATTGCAGCAGCCAGGGAGAGCTCCAGGATCCCCTGGGTGCCAGCCCAGGGCTGGCAAGGGGCTGATGGACTGCTGTGTCTCAGCCAGGTGGGGATCATACCCAATCCCCACGTGGTTGGGAGAGGCATCCCCATGGGGATGCTCATGGGCAGTCAGGTGGGGATAAAGAGGGTCCTAATGCCCCCACATGGCAGAGAGAGGAGTTGCCCCCACCTGGGGGAGGACAGCCACATTAGATTGGGAGGGTCCCAATCCCCACGTGGCTGCCAGGCAGCGTCCCCCACATGGCAGGGATGCCTCTCCCAGCCACATGGGGAACAGGAACTCCTGATTTCCACATGGCTGTCCCCACCAGATGGGGTGTGGTGAGAGCTGTACTGGCTGCAGGGGCAACTCTCTCCCTGCCACATGGGGATCAGACCCAATCCCCACCTGGCTGGGATGCAGCAGTCCTGGCTGCCACCTCCCAGCCACGTGAGTATCAGGACAGTTCGGATCCCCACATGGTGGGGAGACTGCTGCCCCTGCAGCCAGCACAGCTCCCAGCACATGGGGCTTAGCCAGACAGCAGTGGGCCCCCTGCCGCCTGGGCAGACTGGGAGCAAATTGCTTCCAGCTAGTATCTACAGTGCCTTACCTTGCAGTAGCTAATGCATAGTTAATCCACTATCTGTATTTTCAGGCAGTAGATAATTGCACATTAGCCTATTTTACTGTGCAGTAGTCTAGTGCACGGTTACATAGTGACACTTTACTGCACAGTAGATCAGTCTCATGTAGACACACTCAGGGTATCCTATGAGAAACCAGGTAACTGTGATAAATAACTTTTACTTATACAGAAAACTGGCTGTTCCAGGAGGTGGTGCTGCAAGACTTCGGTAGGTACAAAGACCCCTTTCCCTATACATTTTTTTGCAAAATGCCCATTTTGAAATCCATTTGCAAACTCAGGTATCTTGCAGACAGTTGGGTTTTCTCTGTGATACTTTCCCACTAAGAGCTCTCCCAAATATCTGTCTATGTTTTACCTTACTTTTAATTTTTAAGAGCCCTTTTTATATTAAGTTGATGTTTTAAAAAATATGCATGTTATGTGCTTGCTTACCACTGGGTCATGAAATCGTTTCCTGCCTGTAATCTAAGATTTTAATGTTTTTGGACATTTGATTTGCACAAGCTGCTGTGTAAGCCTGAGCAGCAGCAGCAGGCCACATTCCAACATGCTTTCACCTTGAAAGACAATTTGCATTGTGAATACTTCCACTTGTACATAACACTTTTTTTCCTCCTAGTACTTTTTCCCCCCTTCATTCCCCCCTTCTTTCACTTCATTTTGTCGCCCAGCTGGACATTGTTTGAAGTTTCCTTGGTTGCTGTATACGTTGCTACAGAATGCACATGGAAAAGAAGCGACTTGGACTTTGCATTCCAAAGAAAAGTTACTCCATTACCATTGCCACCCTCGCTGTTAAAGCCTTGATAAGCCTGGTGCTTCTTTCTAGCTGTGTTCTTGGTGATGGAAGGGAAAAGTGAGGTCACAAAGGTCACTCATTTTGAATCCAGTGTCAGTGTAATGGAATAAAAGAAGAGATCGTCTTTCCCACATTTAACCCCAGTTTCTGATTACAGATCTGAAGTCACGGAAGAGGAATGGCACAGAATAAACTTATGGCTGCCAGAACGTAGGATTCTAGGGTGTAAAAAACAGATAAACCTGTTTTAATGGTCAGCCTAATAAGATAAACAAAGCCTGTGCCAAAAAGAGTTTCTTTTTTTTTGCAGGGGGGATATACCCTGATTTACAAAAAAACCTCACCCTATGGGTGGCCAGGGGGGTTGGTGCTTTGTCTACATGCATCAATACAGAGGGTTGATTTTATAAAATGATGGCCACCCTGTGCTAAGAGTGAAAAAAATAACCTCACTTCAGATCCCCAGTACAAAGCGAGCCTGTCTGCTAACACCACACACTGGCATGTCTGGACAAAGACAGATACCTCTCGGTATCTGGAATAGTGATCCAGAAAGTCTCACCTGAGCTTTAGTTAAACAGCCTGAAAAACATAGAATCAGAGAGGTGCATAATTAGTATACAACACTGTATACAAAAGATGTCTGTGAAGATCCTGATGCATCTTTGCTCTTCTGATGCATTAAAGGCCATCCATTCTTTATGCCACGAGAACACTTAAGGAGACCACAACAAATCTACAAGTGTCTCCCCGTTTTCAGTTGTGTGCTTTTTGTGAGGTCAACTCAATACACAAAAGTCAAAATCCTACACCTCCAGTTGTGTTGACACACTTTTAAATAACTTCCCTTGGGGATTGGCTCATATTTCTGATCCTTTAGATATTTGATGCAGTAGAAATTGCAGTTAAAGATAGCAGAAGACAGTGGACAGACTCCCACAAGTGGGACAGACTCCTTCTTCTCAAGAAATAAAGTGTATCTTGAGAGCACCCAAAAGACTCCTAACATTCTAGCTCTAATGCATGGCAGCCATAATCCAAGCCCACAGGCACTGAACCTAAAAGGAACAGGTCCTGCAAACACAGGCTTCAGTGAGTGGATCCTCCCAATGTATTGAACAGGACATAGCAGAAGACACTGTTTTGGAAAGTAGTCATCAGAAAGCCACTGTGATTAGCAGATAGCATTCAGTGGCAGCTGCTTAACACCCTTAGTGCTGGACCTTTTCCTTTGTATGTTTATATAATGACACATTGGTTTTGAGGTTTCAATTACCAGGGAGCTTGGGGGGCCTGAGCACCTCCTCCCCCCCTCCCCAGCCTGCCTTACATCTCAGGTGGCTATGACAGCAGCTCCTTCTAGCTGCCAGTGCCGCAGACTGCCCCCACCTCCCCCAAGAGTCAAAATGTAATTTGAATCCTGATTGGTTTGTGATGGTGAATTTTGCATCTGGATTTTTCACATTAAAAAAATGGAATATGTAACACAAGCTACTGGTGTCTGTTAATACAGATTTATGTTACAGACTGGTTGAAGCCTTTTGTCCACATGACCCCTATCATGTGGCAGGTACCAGGAAAGAAATACCAGCCTTGTATCACAGTTTCTGTTGGTGGGGCTCTTATTACATCAGCTCTCTATAAACTGCCATTGGAGAGTGGTTGCCCTGATGGAGGTTGGTGAGGTGAGATCAGAAAAAGTCTGGATTTATCCCCATAGTCGTTTCACTTTGCAGAAACTTTTTGTTTGTTTCATGCAGCCTCAAAATGTTTGAATTTTGCTTGGAGTTTCAAGTTCAGATCAAAACAGCTGACATTTGCCCGACTGGAGCAAAATCAAGCAGAAGTGCCCAATTATAACTTTGCTTTGAAATCCTAGCCAGGGCTGCATTTGGGGTCCCATTGTGAGGACAACAAAAGAGGAGGAGTGGGAGAGAGAAAGTTTTCAATGACTTTTTTTTACACTAAAATGGAAGCACAGCTGGGAAACACAAGTAGGTATGGCATGTAGAAGGAACAGCAACTGATTAATGAGTATGAAAACCACTCGATGAGTATGTACATAATACATGGCTTGGTTTAGGGAGATAAAAGAATTTTGACTCTTAATAAAATAGAAGGGGGCTGGGGTGGTGTGGGAGCTCAGGCACATGGTTGACGGTAGGGCTGTGAGAAACGGCACCATTCCATTTTGACTTGTGTTTCGAGGTTTCGATGGAACAATGTTTCGTTTTGAATTTCATTTCAATTCAAAACCGCTGTTCCATTTTGCTTCATCAAAACAGTGACACTGTTTCAATGCTGTTTCGAGGTTGTTTCAACATTTCGCCCATTCGCTATAATGGGGAAGCTCGAAACAGTCTCTCTCATCCGGCAGGCAGAAGGGGGCCCGCAACCCCGGGAGGGCTGTGGGGGCTGTGCCAGTCCTCCCAGGGCTGCAGGCCCCCAATCTGCCTGCCAGATGAGGGAGGGAAGCCAGGTGCTGCCGCCTGGGACCGGGGAGCCAGGAAAGGGAACTGAGCCCGATCGCTCATTTCCCACCCCCGGCGCTACAACTGGACTGGGGGAAGGAACTCCTGGGCTGGGCTGAATTCCTTTCCCCAGCCCAATCGTAGGGCTGGGGAGGGGAACTGAGCGATTGGGCTCAGTTCCCTTCCCCAGCCTGATCATAGAGCTGGGGAAGGGAATTGAGCCTAGGCTCAGTGTCCTTCCCTTGTGATGTGATTGGCTTCCTGCAGCCCAGCCACAGGAGGCGGGGAGAGCCAGGGCTGCACTCCCGGCTGAGCCACATAGGACTGCAGAGCCACCTGGAGCACAGCCCTGGTTCTCCCCTGTCTGCCATCACCAGGCTGCTGGCTGCTTTGAAACTCACAACGTTTCGAAACTTGCAAAACATTTTGGCTAGCCTTGTTTTGTTTCGAGGCTGTTTTGAAGCCCTTCGTTTCAATTTGATTTAGCTGTTTTGAGCTTGAAATGAGTCAAAAGAGTGTCGAATCAAAACAGCCGGTGACATTTCACACAGCCCTGGTTGACAGCCCAAAGTTGTAAGTTTGAGGCCATAGCAGAAGTTCTCATAGCATGGCCCTGTCAGGTTCCAATGAATTCTGCTAGATACCAGGCATGTCTGGATGTACAATGAATGCACATGAATAAACTCCAAAATGTAGTGCTCCTGGATCTGCCGTTTGAATATGCACCCAGGAGCAATAAACTCCAGCACAATCAGCTCTGGGATTTATTCATGCACAGCACATTGAGCTGGGTTGGAGCATCCCAGGGGGGGCAGGGGTAATCAGGCTGCTTTCCCCAGCTCAACACACTGAATATGAGAGTATGTTTTGGAACAATATACAGTTCTTTATTCTCCCAACTCCTCTAGCCTCTTCACTTTACACTTCACTGTTGGCTTTTGATTCCTTCATTGGATCCTACAACCAAGAATCTTTTGAATGCTGGGGAGGCTGGGTGTGAGAGTGCTTCAGTGTGGGGTTAGCCTGCAGGCAGCACCCACACCAAACACCCTTGTGCCCCAGCCAGCCAGTGGCTACACGTGCACTGCTGTGGAGTTTTTTTACTCTGCAAATACAAGTACTATCCTGCTGCAGAGTAAATTAGTTTTCTCTGGCCTAATAGTTGTGCACATGTAGATGGCAAGACATTTACTGCAGAGCTAATTAGTCAACTGTGCAGTAAACATCTTGTGTAGATGCACCCACCTTGTCACAAGGACATGAAAAAAAAAGGAAGTATAATAGAAGGCGTGGTAGATTTGACTTCACACTAACATGGCTACCTATGTCTCGCATAGCAAAGCCAAGGGTAAAACACCTTTCTGACCCAGGGGAGCGCTGGTATGTGACTGATGTTTACTTCTTGACCCAGTATATAATATGAGTGAAGGTTATAAAGTTATGTTGCTTACATGGCAGGGAATCCACTGGTTCTATTGCATCTTCCATTTTCGTACTTTTTAATCAAAGGGTTATGGTATAGAATATTAATAAAAAAATTAACATGCAGAAATCCTTGAGCCCATCCCAACCCTATAGGACAGTCAGTGGTGTTAGCAGACAGAGGTGTCCAGCTGTGTGGTCCAAGTATAGGCCTGGGATCCTCAGTTTCATAATGTTAGATTCTATGAACCACGAAGTTGCATGCAACCACTTGCACTAAAATTTTTATTTCATTTGCAGAAACATTTCTACTTCATGCTTGCCCAAAGGACTCAGAGGGCTGGGCCCTTAAAGCTGTGGTCTTTTTATCTCACACACTTACCTCGTAAGACTCATATGTACCTTGCAGACTCATATTGGGACCAAGGGACCTCCGGTTTGGACTTGCTTTTGTTCCAAAAGCTGGCTTTTTTGATGGGGCTGATCTCAAGCCACCACGGTCCAGTCAGTAATTGCTCCAGGGCAGATTCTTGGTGGTAGGTCCCAATGAAGGAATCAATAGAAAACAGTCAATGGTAAAGTGGAGAGACTAGAGGACTTGGGAGAATAAAGAACTGCATATTGTCCCAGAATGTACTCTCACATTCAGCATCATGCTGCAGTTCCTATTCAGGCAAGACTCGCTGGAGCTTTAATGGAAGTTTTGCTTAGAAGAATATCTGCAGGACCTGGTACATCATCTGTGTTTGTATAATTGTCTTTGTTTCCTTTTCATGTAGCTAAAGGCAATACAGGAAGGCAGCCAGCTGGTGCCAGAGTCCTAAATTATGTGTCCAGGTAAACTGGCATAAATCTGGAACAACTCACTTGACTTCAAGGACTTCAATCAATTGGCTCAATTGTTACTCAAGCATTAGATGGCTGCAGTTATAAGAGATTTTGGCCCAATGTATTGGCTTACACTCCTGCTCCATATTTCCTTGAAAGGTATTAATTAACAGTCTGGCCTGTTATTTATATCTCCCTTTAATGATGGTTCAACACTCTGACACTTATTTTAATTGCTTTATCTCTCAGAAAAAAAAATTTGTTTCTCTGGTGCCAGGATCCCCCCATTGATGTGATCTGATTAGTCTGTCTACTCATACCCTGGGATTGTTGTGCCTTCTAAATATTTAAAAACAGAAGCAACAGTAAACAATCTCTTTCTCTTTCTTGTTTTAGTCAACAAAGAAATGGCCTGATTACTTTATTGTGTGTGTGTATTGAGAGGAAGCCAAGGCAAAGAGATGAGTTTTACATTTAGGTCTGACTGCAGTGATGCATGTTGCTGATGCTATCTCTTGCGGGAGGGAATTTTATAATCTAGGTCCATCACTAGTGAAAGTTATCTCTTTTATCACAGTCCTTCCTATGCTGGATTAGATGAAGGTGCTGTTTAGAGAAACTATCAGGAATGCTAATGTTCTCAGGATTAAATGTAAGGAATACTGAACATATTAAATTCATTATAGAGATATGACACTCTTATTCTACTGCCTTAAAATCTATGTTTATACATCTAATATGACTATCATCAACCTGGGAAAGCACTTTTTTTCACAAAGTCCTTCTTCCTGGAAGTTTTAATTGATCTGCACATGACATGTACACAAAACATAAATAGAGAGCTGATATTTGCACCTGCCACAACTGCTTTTACCTTTTTATAATATAAGAGAATAAGAAATAAACCCTATCTAGAATATATATTTGGTCTATTTAATATACCTGCAGTAATGTTCTGGTCCTCTTGTATAAATGAGAATCAACATTTGCACTAGCCACAACTGCTTTTACCTTTTTATAATATAAGAAAACAAGTAGATCCTGCCTGACAAACCCTGTAGCCTTCTATGACCAGGTCACACATTGCCTGGACGTGGGAGCCGAGGCTGATGTCATCTTCCTGGACTTTAGGAAGGCCTTCGACACAGTTTCGAACCCTATCCTCATTTGGAAGCTAGCAGCCTGTGGAGTGGACGCCTACATGGTCAGGTGGGTGGCCAACTGGCTTAGGGACCGCACCCAGAGAGTGGTGGTGGATGGTTCCTTCTCGGCCTGGAGGGAGGTGAGCAGTGGGGTCCCGCAGGGTTCAGTCCTCCAACCGATATTATTTAATATCTTCATCAGCGATTTGGATGAGGGCATGGAGAGCACCCTCTCCAAATTCACTGATGATACCAAGTTATGGGGCAAAGTTAGTACACCAGAGGGCAGGGAGCAGATTCAGGCTGACCTGGACAGGTTGGATCAATGGGCAGAGAGAAATAGGATGCAATTTAATAAAGATAAATGTAAGGTACTCCACCTGGGAAGGAGGAAGCCCCAGCACACCTATGGGTTGGGGAGTGTCCTTCTCAGCAGCTCGGAGGCAGAGAGGGATCTTGGAGTCATAATTCACTCCAAGATGAACATGATCCGGCAGTGTAACGAGGCCATCAACAAGGCCAATTGCACCTTGTCGTGCATTAGCAGGTGCATGACTAATAGAACAAAGGAGGTGATGCTCCCCCTCTATGCGGCACTGGTCAGGCCACAGTTGGAGTACTGTGTCCAGTTTTGCGCGGCACACTTCAAGAGGGAAGCAGGGAATCTGGAGAGGGTCCAGAGGAGGGCCACTCGCATGATTAGTGGCCTTCACGATAGACCCTACGGGGAGAGGTTGAGAGAGCTGAATCTCTTCAGCCTTCACAAGAGACGGCTGAGGGGAGATCTTGTGGCCGCCTATAAATTTATTAGGGGAGGTCAACAGGGAATAGGGGAAACGCTGTTTACTGAGGCGCCCCAGGGAGTGACTAGGAATAACGGGTATAAACTAGTTGAGAGTGGATTTAGGTTAGATATTAGGAAGAAATTTGTCACAGTAAGGGTGGCCAGGATCTGGAATGGGCTTCCAAGAGGGGTGGTGCTATCACCTAACTTGGAGGTCTTCAAGAAGAGGCTAGATAGTCATCTGGCTGGGGTCATCTGACCTCGGTCCTGTTTCCTGCCAGGGGCAGGGGGTCGGACACGATGATCCATTGTGGTCCCTTCCGACTCTACAGTCTATGAATCTATGAACCTATGAAAGACATAAAGCCTATCTAGAATATATATTTGATCTATTTAATATACCTGCAGTAATGTTCTGGTCCCCTTGTATTCTATATAGTCTTGCCCTAAATTTAACTTTATTTAATAAAGCCCCTGCTCTCCCCCTCATAATTTACCCAGTTGAAGTTCCCTCCCATTTAAATCCCCATATGATCCTCATCTTTATACCCTTTACCCATTAGCAGCCCTTCTTCATTCTTCCCACCTTCATTAATTACCTCAGAAGTGTCAAAGAAATTGTCCACAACTCAGAGCCAGCCCATGGAGCCCATAGCATCCTGCCTCCAGTGCTGCCTGTGGGTCTCAGAGTGACACACAGGCAACATGGAGGTCCCATGCACCACACACAGCATCTGCTCCAGCTTCTGACCCAGAGCTGCTGCCATGTGCAGCACAGTGCTGAAGTAGCCGCATGCCACTCCAGGCCCATGCTCCATGTGACAGTGGCTCCAGGTCCATACAGTGCAGCCCTAGAGTGGCCAGAGCAGGATCAGGCTGCACACGGCACCAACTGTGGCTACTCCACGACACACGCTAGAACGCAGGGCCAATGGACCAGCCTGGCACAATTCATCTGTGGAGCCAGACGAGTTTGACACCCCTGATTTACCTAGTCCAATTTCCCTCCCTTTTGGATCCCCAAACAATCCTTATTTTTTAACTCTTTACTCTTTTCCTTAAACGTGGAGATTCACCCTACTCCTTAGATGGAAGACTGTATTTAACCCTTCCACACCTGAGTACCGAACTCCTTTCTGGCTTTTCTTCAGCATGTATAAATCCTTCAGATTTTACTAATGATTTCCTGACTCCCATCCTTATGGGAGTCATGGCACTATATCATAGTTTGTCAGATACTGTTTTCTCAGGGGAGTTGTAGAGAGCCATATTTCAGGCCTCTTTACAGTCTCTTCCCATGTTATACTATAGTTATGCCCCTTCCCCACACCCTTTAACCTTTGCTTTTAACCTTCAAATATGTCTTTACTTACCCATTTTTCTAATTATTTTCTTTCCCAACATTGCTGTTTTAATTTTTTCCCCTTGTGATACTCACTTTCCATTCTTCCTTTTCATCTCCCTTATACAATTATTCAGTCCCACTCAAATCCTCTTGAGTACCGCTCATTTCATGACTTCTCCCAGTCTCCTTGTTCTTCTGCTTCAGTATCTTCTCTCTCCTGGGCTTAAAAATTTGCCATTCAGTGGGTGCATCTACATGTGCAAATACTGCTAGATGGGTTTACAGCAATAATTTACTGTGGAGTAAACCTACCCTGGACAGATGCCTATATGTGCAGGAATTTGGGAGCAGATTTGTTGCCCCCACCCCCTCCAGTCAGGGGAGCTGGAGGCTCCCACCACAGCTGCCTGTGGCTGGCGGCTATCTTTAAAAGCCAACCCTGCTAGCTGCTCCCTGGCCACCTGCCTTTCTGGGCTGGAGCAGCCTGCAGCATGCTGGCACAGCGTTCTGTGGCTCTGTACCCACCGTATGATGGCTGTTCCATCCTCAGGCCCCGGGAGAGACATCCAGTACCCTAGGCTCCTGCTGGACACCCTGGTTTCCCTTCTTTGCTGCTGTGGCAACTGCCACCTGGCTGAAGTCAGTCTTAGCCCTGATAGCCCCCTCCCCATCTGGCATGGCCACATGGCCAGGCTCACCACTGCATCTCAGGCCCCCTGTCACTGCACTATGGCAGCCTGGACCCCACGCTGCTGCCCAGACCTTGGCAGGTATGCTGATGTTGTGCACCTGGAGGCTAGGGCTGTGTGAAACTTCACCTGACGTTTTATTTTGAAGCTCTTTCGATGCATTTCAATCTTGAAACAGTGAAATTAAAATGAAACAAAAGCTTTCGAAACAGCTTTGAAATGAAACAAGGGAACTCAAAATGTTTCCAAAGTTTCAAAATGTTTGGAGTTTCGAAACCAGGCTTACTGGCTTCAGAACCAGTCCCAGCCGGCAGAACCTGCCTTCTGTCAGATCGGGGGCTCCCCGCACCCCCAGGAAGGCTGCAGAGGCCAGCCCCCAATCTGCCTGCCAGATGACAGACCAGCACTGGGTGCAGCCCACACCCAGCACCAGGAAGATTGGTGCTGCTGCTGGCCCCAGGCAGCAACACCTGGCTCCTGTCAGCCAGCAGGAAAATTGGGGGCACGTACCCCTGGGAGGACACTGGGACAGCCCCTGTAGCCCTCCCAGGGGTGCTGGCTGGCCCCCAACCTGCCTACCAGCTGACAGCAGCTGAGTGTTGCCACCTGGGTTCAGTGGGGCTGGGGCAGATCAGCTTGGGTGGGGACCAGGGCAGGGGAGCGTCCCCACACCAGCTGATCTGCCCTGGCCCCCACCTGGCTGGCTTCGGTAGCGTGGGGGGCAGATCAGCTGGTGCAGGGAACTGCCGCCCCAATCACCAGGTGGGTGCTGCCGCCTGGGGCCAGTGGCAGCACCAATCTTCCTGGCACTGGGTGTGGGCTGTGCCCAGAGCTGGTCTGTCATCTGGCAAGCAGATCGGGGGCCTGCATCCCTGGGAGGACTCCAGCCCCCACAGCCCTCCTGGGGGTGCAGGTGAGCCCCCAATCTGCCTGCCAGATGAAAGGAGCCAGGTGCTGCCACCTGGGAACAGCAGCAGCAGCAATCTTCCCCATGCTGGGCCCAGGCGGCAGCACCCAGCTTCTCTCATCTGGCAGGCAGATCGGGGGCTCGCAACCCCAGGAGAACTTGGGCACACCCCCAGCAGCCCTCAATCTGCCTGCCTGCTGCATTTTATGTTTCCCCATCATAACCTATGGGTGAAACATTGAAACAGTGTCGAAACAGCAAAACAGTTTCAACAAAAACTGCTCCCCCAAAGGTAAGCGTGTGTCCCCCAAAAGGTAAGTGTGTGTTCTCTTCTAGGTTGGCGGATCTCCTCCAGCGGGCTTTAAACTAGGCTTGTCGGGGTGAGGGGAAGATGAGGGTGGGGGAAGCCGTGGACCACCAAACCATGTGGCACCCACAAGGACAGCCCAGCCTGAAGAAGGAGAACATCGGGAACCTGCAATCCATGGGGTGGACAGCAATATAGCACAGGTAAGCAATAAGCAGGTAAGCAATAAGGGGCCCTTTGGGGATCGGAGCTGGGGGGCAAAAAAGGCACCAGTCACAGGGCTCAAGTGCCTATATACTAATGCTAGGAGCATGGGGAACAAGCAGCATGAACTAGCACTCCTGCTTGCAGAAAACACCTACGACTTAGTAGGGCTATCTGAAATCTGGTGGGATTCTTCCCACGACTGGGTGGTACATATTGAGGGTTATAGGCTGTACAGAAAGGACAGGGTGGGGAAGAAAGGGGGAGGGGTTGTGCTCTATGTCAATAAGAGATATACATCGACCCTCATCAAGATGGAATCGAAGGAGGAGAAAGTAGAAGGATTGTAGGTTAAATTACATGGGGGGCAAGGAGAAAGGGATTTGGTGGTAGGGGTCTGCTACAGACCCCCACACCAAGGGGAAGAACTAGATTCGAGGCTCCTGAGGCAGCTCTCAGAGACCATAAAAACTAAGGTAGTCATGGGGGACCTAAACTACCCAGACATCTGCTGGGAGACGCATACAGCAAAGTCCCACCATTCACGCACGTTCCTATCCTGCATACAGAACCTCCACCTGACGCAGGAGGTACATGGTCCCACTAGGGGGAATGCCTTACTGGACCTGGTATTGGCAACAGGGGATGACATGGTAGGGGACCTACAGATTGGTAGTCACCTGGGGGACAGTGATCACCAAATAATAGAATTCTTCATAAGACATTGAGTGGGTAAGGTAACTAGTAGGGTGAAAGTGCTAGACTTTAGGAAAGCTGATTTCAATGAACTCAGGCGATTAGTCAAGGACGCACTGCAGAGTAGAATTTTTGAAGAGATGGGAGCCCAGGAAGGGTGGCTGTGTCTTAAAGAAATGATCCTTCGGGCACAGAGGGAGACGATCCCAATGCGAGGAAAAAGAGGGAAAGGGGCCAGGAGGCTTCCTTGGCTGACCAGAGAAATCCAGGGCAGCCTGTGGACTAAAAGGGGAGCACATAAAAACTGGAAACGGGGAGAGATTACCAAAGAGGAGTATACCTCCTCTGCTCGCACTTGTAGGGAGGCAGTTAGACGGGCCAAAGCTACCATGGAGCTGAGGATGGCATTCCAAGTAAAGGATAACAAAAAATTGTTTTTTAGATATACAGGGAGTAAAAGGAAGGCCCAGGGAGGAATAGGACCTCTGCTAAATGGGCAGAAACAATTGGTGACAGACAGGGGGGACAAGGCTGAACTCCTCAATGAGTTCTTTGCCTCAGCGTTCCTAAGTGAGGGGCACGACAAGTCTCTCACTGGGGTTGTAGAGAGGCAGCAGCAAGGCGCCAGACTTCCATGCGTAGACCCTGAGATGGTGCAGAGTCATTTGGAAGAACTGGATGCCTTTAAGTCGGCAGGCCCGGATGAGCTCCATCTGAGGGTACTGAAGGCACCAGCTGACGTCACTGCACAGCCACTGGCAGTAATATTTGAACACTCGTGGCGCACAGGCCAGGTCCCGGAGGACTGGAAAAGGGCCAATGTGGTCCCCATTTTCAAGAAGGGGAGGAAGGAGGACCCAGGCAACTATAGGCCAGTCAGTCTCACCTCCATCCTAGGCAAAGTCTTCAAAAAAATTATCAAGGCTCACATTTGCAAGAGCCCGGCAGGACGAATTATGCTGAGGGGAAACCAGCACGGGTTTGTAGCAGGTAGATCATGCCTGACTAAAATAGTTTCTTTTTATGACCAGGTTACAAAACACCTGGACGCAGGAGTAGGGGTTGATGTCGTATACTTAGACTTCAGGAAGGCCTTCGATACGGTATCCCACCCCATACTGGTGAACAAGTTAAGAGGCTGTGACTTGGATGACTACACAGTCCGGTGGGTGGCGAATTGGCTAGAGGGTCGCACCCAGAGAGTCGTAGTGGATGGGTCGGTATTGACCTGGAAGGGTGTGGGCAGTGGAGTCCCACAGGGCTTGGTCCTTGGACCAATACTCTTCAATATCTTCATCAGCGACTTGGATGAGGGAGTGAAGTGTACTCTGTCCAAGTTTGCGGATGACACAAAACTGTGGGGAGAAGTGGACACACTGAAGGGCAGGGAACAGCTACAAGCAGACCTGGACAGGTTGGACAAATGGGCAGAAAACAACAGAATGCAATTCAACAAGGAGAAATGCAAAGTGCTGCACCTAGGGAGGAGAAATGTCCAGCATACCTACTGCCTAGGAAATGACCTGCTTGGTGGCATGGAAGCAGAAAGGGATCTTGGAGTCCTAGTGGACTCCAAGATGAACATGAGTCAGCAGTGTGACGAAGCCATCAGAAAAGCTATTGGCACTTTATCGTGCATCAGCAGATGCATGACGAACAGATCCAAGGACGTGATACTTCCCCTCTATCGGGCACTGGTCAGACCGCAGTTGGAATACTGTGTGCAGTTTTGGATGCCAGACTTCAAGAGGGATGTGGATAACCTGGAAAGGGTCCAGAGAAGGGCCACTTGTATGGTTAAGGGCTTGCAGACCAAGCCCTATGAAGAGAGACTGGGGCACCTGGACCTCTTCAGCCTCTGCAAAAGAAGGTTGAGAGGCGACCTCGTGGCTGCCTATAAGTTCATCACGGGGGCACAGAAGGGAATTGGTGAGGTTTTATTCACCAAGGCTCCCCCGGGGGTTACAAGAAATAATGGCCACAAGCTAGCAGAGAGCAGATTTAGACTGGACATTAGGAAGAACTTCTTCACAGTTAGAGTGGCCAAGGTCTGAAACAGGCTCCCAAGGGAGGTGGTGCTCTCCCCTACCCTGGGGGTCTTCAAGAGGAGGTTAGATAAGCATCTAGCTGGGGCATCTGAACCCAGCACTCTTTATGCAGGGGGTCGGACTCGATGATCTATTGAGGTCCCTTCTGACCCTAGCACCTATGAATCTATGAATCTATGAAAATGAAATGGAACAGTGGTTTCAAAACTAAACGAAACTCGATACAAAACACTGTTCCATCAAATCATCAAAATGGAAGTTGAATCGGAACGATGCTGTTTCACACAGCCCTACTGGTGGCCACCACCTTCACCGTCCATGCGCTTCTGAGGATCCAGACCTGCTGCCTGTGTACCTGTCCAGCCAGTGAGGACTGGTGGCTGCATGTCATCCAGCACACCTCGGACAATGAGCAGTAGCTGGAATCATTCCAGATGACCTAGACCACCTTCCAGGAGCATATCAAGCAGCTCTGTCCACACCTAAAGTGGAAGGCCACCACCATGTGGAGGC
This sequence comes from Alligator mississippiensis, assembly GCF_030867095.1. Classification (NCBI taxonomy): domain Eukaryota; kingdom Metazoa; phylum Chordata; order Crocodylia; family Alligatoridae; genus Alligator; species Alligator mississippiensis. The sequence goes on along the minus strand of NC_081828.1, from coordinate 79,722,158 downwards.
CCCTCTCCACATACACTCAGCTGGCCATCACCCTACTCATCGGCACTGCCAACCTGCGCTATGTCAGCCACCTCTTCAGCATGGGCAAGGCAACAGCTGGGGAGGCCATCCTGGAGGTATGTGATGTCCTTGGGGTACACAAGGCTCTGGGCACACAACCCCCTGGAGGTGATGGCAGGGTTCCATGTACTGGTCTTCCCACAGCAGATCGTGGCCCTGGATGAAACCCACATCCCCGTTACCTGCCCACCCCATGGTGACTGCCCCTACTACAGCTGGTGGAGCTTTCACTCTGTCATGCTCCAGGCCATCATCAACCACCATGGTGCCTTCACCAATGTGAGCACCAGCTGGGCAGGCAGTGTCCACAATGCCAGTATCTTCTGCAACTCCACCCTGCCAGCCCAGGTGGACAGTGAGTGCTTCACATCAGGGGTGCTGGACCTCCAGCTGGGTGCACTGGAGGTCCTACCCTTTCTCACTGGGGACCCTGCCTGCCTGCTTCTTCCCGAGCTCATGTGGCCCTACACCAGCCAACTGGACCCTGCAAGACACACTTCAGTTGGTGCCTGGGCCAGATCTGTGTGCTGGTGGAGTGTGCCTTTGGCCACCTGAAGGGATGCTGATGCACCCTCATTGCCCACCTGGAGTTCACTGAGGCCAATGTTCCCTGGGTCATTGTTGCAGCCTGTATGCTGCATAACACCTGCGAGGTCCAGGGGAAGCTGTTTTGTGAGGCCTGCATGGAGGAGGTTCAGCAGGTGGTGGATGCCTGACACCGGGAACACCAGCTACGACAGCAGCAAGAGCAATAGGACCTCCTCTCTGAGACCCTGGGTAAGCCACACACCCAGCAAGGGCAACAGGGCAATGGATGCAAGAGGTGCTGGTCCACCACCTCATCCTGCAATCCCCACTGTAGGCCACCTGGATAGCTGCCCATGGACCCCAGCCCCATCACACATGCCTAACACCACACTTACTGTAGACATTTCTCAGAAAAGCACTTTATTCCCCTCCACAGACACAGAGTTTTATTCTCCCCAACAATAGAGCCCTTCCCCCCTCCCTCCACAACAGACCCCATCCCTCCTCCTTCCCAAACCACAAAGCTCCTCCCCACCCCACAGAGCCCCTCCACCACTCACCCTGCCTATCACCAATAAAGCACCTTCTTCTCCATGCAGACTACACAGTGTGCATGGTGTGTGAGCCTTCCCAGGGTGGGGGGCAGTAGGGTGGGGGCACCTAGGGGGCAGAGCTCGGGGACAGACACCAAGCACCCTGGCCTCTGGCTGCATCCCTGTGGCTGTGCATGCCATGGCAAGGCCAGCGGCTGAGGGGCTCGCCTCGGGGTGATGATGGGCACTGCTCTGCTGGTGCAGCCAGCCACCACTCCTGCAGCAAAGGGGGCCAAACCAGCAGGGCTCATACAGAGTGCTGGCCCTGTAGCAAGCAATTCCTGCTCTGGAGCTGCAAGGAGCTGGGGTGAGCAGCAGGGCAGGGGTTGGGTGTTGGGGCTGGATGGTGGGGAACTCAGGGTGGGTGCTGGGCTAGGGGTACCTGGCCAGTGTAGGTGCCGCTACACCTCAGCTTAAGACCACTGTGGGGCTTGCTGCTGGGTGGCAGGTGGCTGCCAGGGGGCAGGCAGCTCTGTGGTTGGGGGCTGGGCAGCAAGTGGCATGAAGGTGACCACCAGGGCCAGCATGGTATTCAGCGCCTAGCAGTCCTCCTCCATGGCCTCCACTGCCCAGACCAGGCAACCTGCCACTCCAGGGCTGCCAGGTGCATCTACTCAAGGGCCAGGAGCCTGTCCTAGAACCCCTGATCTGCCCAGTCCCTCTCTTGGTCCCTCTTTACCTTGTGTGTGATCCTCTCCCACTCACACACAATGTTCTCCATGTGCCAGACCCATAAGTCTACCAGCCACTCCTTGGACATGGTGACCAGATGGTCCAGTAGCTGGGTCCATTCCTGGGTCCTCCACAGCCAGAGCTGGTGCATACAGAGGGCCCCAGCTGAGACTGGCAGTGACCCTGACGGTGCATCCCAGCTAGCAGCTGGTGCCTCTCCCCGGCGTGCAGCTGCGGGACCTGCAGAGCCAAGAGAAAGAGGCTGTTTGTGAGAGTTTGTAACATTTCTGAGATAACATGCACTATGCAAAGGGCTGTGTGCTGCCCAGCCTCAAATCAGGGGGTTGTGTGTGCCCAGGGACCGTGGTAAGATGGTCAGACAGGTTCTAGTGCAGGCAGCCACTGGCCAAGTCCCTCATCACTGCTTACTCTGCAGGGGCAGGTGGGCTGCTGGGTGCTGGCTACAGGCAGTCTACCTTCCCCACCCACTTCCCAGGCTGGGACAGGCCCAGCTCCGGGCAGCACCTGCTGCCATGGCTCCAGACCCACTCCCCCCACTTCTCCTGCAGGCCAGACCATCTCCTCCATTGCCACCAGGCCCATGGTGCCCAAGCTCAGGGGGCAAGGGGCTCCCAGCTGACTGGGACATGGAGCTGGTGGTATCCTTGCCCTCCCCTCAGGGGGCCTCTCTGGAGATACACCCTGGGGCCAACCCCCCACCCCCTTGGCACTGGCCCTGCAGCCAAAGCATGCCCCTGCTGAAAATGTCCTGGATGCACTGCAAGGAGCTGTTTGTGGGGGGTGAGTTGTGCCCAATCCACTACACCGGTCTGGGCAATTATTTTGGGCAGAGGGCTGCTTACTGAGTTTTGGCAAGCTGTCAAGGGCTGCATGGGTAGCCCTGCCCCTTGACAGGTACCCTGTCCCCTGGTTGTCATCTTGTGACTGGAAGTCGGGCCCACTAACCCCTGACTTTTGTCACCCAAAGTCCCTCCCCTTGCCCTCTGAAGTATTCCTTTCAGCAAGAAGGTTTGGCCATCTCAGAACCAGAAAAATACCAAATTATATTCTAAAAAAGCAAACATCTACAGTGTTCATTGATTTGATTTAAAAAAAGGTTTTGACCTGATTTACATGTGTTTGTGTAGTGTACACAGAGGTGTTTGCACAATCACTTAAAATGAAGCCTTACTCTTGTACATCAGGGGGGTGTATAGATTTCTCGGGGGCTGTGGTACGTGGGGTGTGGGTAGGTATGTGGTTTGTGGGGGGGCTGTGTGTGGGGGAGGGTGGCTGAAGTGTGTGATGGGGTGTGGATGTGGGGGTGTGCATGTATGGCAGTGCAAGGGGTGGGTGTGCATGTGTATGATGAGGTGTGCGTGTGGGACTCACCCTATGAACACACACACACACTACCCCTGCCTACACACGCGCACACACACACACACACACACTCTGCCTCTGCCTGCACATACACACTCTGCCCCTGCCTGTGTGCACACACACATACATACATACATATACCAGCAGGGCCCTGTCCTCTCCAGTCCGGTGATGCAGCCAGGAGCCATGTGGTGCCGGAGCATGGCAGGGGCAGGAAGAGAGTGAAATGGCTGGGGATAGGGTGGGGCTGGGCTGCTCAGTTCTGCTGAGGGCTCCCCCTGGGTCCTACTGCCCCAGCTCGTTTCAGCTTTGACAGGCAGCCAGAAGCAAATAAATGTGAATTTACTAATGTTTTTAGGAGCCCCATGAGCCAGATAGAATGGTCTGGTGGCCGTATTTTGCCTGCCTCTGCACTACACCCTGCTGCTGCTGCTGTTTGCTAAGGTGCACCCGAGGACCTGGCATGGAACCCTGACCTTTGACGGTGCAGTTCCACACTACCCAGCAACATTTGCCACCACTTGGAGGGCTACCTGGGCCTCACTACACATCCCTGCCCCCCACATCTGAGGACAACATTGCCTCTGGCATCAACGTGTTCCTCCACATGTGAGAGGCCCAAGTCTGACTAGTTTAGGGGAAACAGTCTGCTCAGTAAAGTTTACATTCCCTCCCACCCCACTGTGTGCTGTGGGTGGGGGGAGCCTGGGGGTCAGGGGGAGTTCAGCTGGGTTGGGCAGAGGTGGGGTGCAGGGCAGGGACAGAGGGAGGGTCATTGGTGTGAGTGGGATTCTGCATAGATGCAAGAACTTGCCTGTACTGATCCAGGCACAGAATCAAGGCCTTTATGCTCATTTCCGGAGTTCTGGCAAGGAAGCATTATCAAACAAGGCCCTGGTTCTGCAAAACACTTAGGGCACTGACAGAAGTGATATCTGTCATGCAATCAGCCCCTTGAAATTTCTCTACAGCTGTCCCCAGACAGAAGTGCATGGCTGAAGAGTGCTTTAAAAGTGCCCAATCATGCAAAACCTCATTTAATGAGGGTTCAGATGAAGGTAATTATACCTTCGTTAACTTCTGTTTGTCCCTGAATGTTGTCATAACCCAGTGAGTTTGGTGCCTTGGCACTATGGAATTTTCTTGTCACCTGAGAGCCTCTTGCACAGTGACGGTTTTGCTGCATAGAGAACCCGCATGCAGGAGAGAGTTCCCGCCAATTTTCAGCTGTCTTTGCAGGATGCATTTCTCTTTGCAGCACAGAAATGCACAGTGCAAAGAGTTCCCGCCATTCGGATGCAAATTCGTGCCCCGCAATTGGCTAGTGCTAAATTATTCACATGTGGCGGCCGGTAATTGGCTTGCTGGCCGTTTAAAAACTAGCACAACTTCCGCCCAAGTCGAAGAGCTTTGAGCACGCTGCAGAGTGCCTCGAAAGAGATCCGACTTGCGGCTAGCTGGTCGATAGACTGATCACCTATCGATCCTTCTTCCCATCGCCGAACGCAATCCCAGACGTACCCTTTTCCCGCCAGCTTGAGTTACGGACGGATTTACTGGCATTGGCCTCGCCAGCTGGAGCAACTCACATTGTTGTCCAGACGACCGAACCGTTTCCGTCGCAGCCACCCGCGACATAAGTAAAGTTTTTTACAACCATTAAGCCTTGTCAGCCTCTCCATTCACCAGCCCGCCCTGACAAACGAGCAGTTTTTAAATCACCTCGAGTCGGCTCAGCCCGGCTGAGACATGGCGACGAGGATGGGATTAAAGGGCACAGTGATGGAGAAGAACTTAATTGGGTGCTGCCCCTGGTGCACCGGGAACCGCCACGTAGAGAATGCTAACGATCTGTGGGCGCATATCGCTTACCACCAGGCGGTAGAAGGGGAGGAAAGAAGTATTGATGGTTACTTCTCCGTAAAAAGAGAAGAAGCCGTAGTGAAAGAATGGAGAACAAAGGTATGCCTAGGGGAGTTCGGATGCATAATGGGGAGTGACCGGGTTTACTATCGGCCCCCGGAGGAAACATCAACAATATCCCTAGCCGGGGTGAAAGCGCGGAAGGCAGAAAAGCTGACCCCCGCTCAGGAGTTCGCCCAATGCACCCGATACTTGAAGGAGGGGGGGGAACCCACCCCCGCGGACTGGTTCAACTGTCCGGATTTGGTGCCTGAGTCGCGGGGCCATGAGCTCCTCATTCAGCTACGGGAGGATTTGGAAACTAAGGGCCGTCACAAGCCGAAGTGGGGTCTAATTAAATGGAAAAAGGGAAAGATGATAAATGTGCTGTTCTGTGCAGTAACGGGCCTATTAAGGGAATACGTGAATTTGGAGGCTCAGATGCATACTGCAGGAAAGGAGTCGCTGGAGCGGACAGCAAAGGGCTCTGGAGCAGCGTTTGTTAACAGTGCCAGCTGCATGATGCTGCTAGCAGAAAATGGCGCCGAAAGAAGCGCGAGCTACCCGGGGAACCCGGAAAGGAGGGGCGGAGTTTTGGAAGACCCGGCGGGGATCCCCCTGGTGACTCCACCTCCTGAGGTGACGTCATTCCCTGCAACCACGCCTCTTTACCACGGGGAGGGGGCAATGGGAGGAGGGATATACTCAACGCTCCCAGATACAGAATTTAACCCTCTCTCTGCCGCAGCTTACCCGATAGCTGTGACAAAGCATGTTGAGGATGAAGAAGGTACCACGCGTACCACTGTTATCTCTCGCACACGCACCAGACCAGAGATTCAAGAGCTTTGCAAAGAATCTAAAATCAGACCGGAAGAAACCTTGGCCATGTGGTTAGGAAGACTGATAGTGGAATTTGGATCCGACACTCTGGATAAAGAAGAAGCGAGTGCCCTGACACAACAAGCAGCGTGGAGCAGAGGGCGCGCTACTGATTTGAACGTGGTCACGGACAGTGCCCACTGGCCCATCCCGCTCCCGGCGCTTGTGGTAGGACAGGTAACCCACAAATTTCACACCTGGCACGAGGGTTGCCCGAAGAAGGCTACTGCAGAACAACTTACCCTGGCTATAGTTGGAGTGTCGTATCTCTCATGGAGCCCAAGAACAAATCCAATGGGACTAACAGCAGTCCAGCGTAAAGAGAGATGGGCTCATCGTCACCTATCAGACCCCGGGGCAATTCCAATGCCCTTGGAAGCTATAGATGCCTGCGTGGAGGTGTACGGAGGAGTGAATGCTGTTACACTCCGACTCTTCTTGAACCCGATGGCAGGTCAACCAGTGGGAAATCTTTTAGGCCATCTCCCACGATTGCAGGCACTTATGAAGCAAGGTGAGGAAGCTTCTAATGACACAAGGGATCGACCTTCAGCGTACCTGGCTGCAACATTGAGGCCTAGGCGTCAAGGGTATACCCCTCGGCGAGAGCCATGGGGGTCACCTCCAAGGACCCCAAAAGAAAGAACTCTGAAGGAAAGAACTCTGAAGGAAAGGACTATGTTTGGATTTCTTCTCGCTCACTCCAGACTAACAAAGGCTCAGCTGAGACTTTTGGGAGACAAGGCCCAGACCAGTATGGCCAAAGCATTGGGATTTAATTTTAAGGATCCGTCAAAAAACGAGTAATGGCCGTCGGCTCCGCTGGTGGCCTTCCCCAACTCAGACCTGATCCTACTGATTCTCAACCATATGCTGAACTCACTGTTTACAACCCTACCGATCCGGATGACAAACAACAGGTATCCTTCCTTCTCGATACTGGAGCTCAGACCAATGTGATTACCTCAATGATACCTCATCAAAAGACCACCAAGACAATCAAGGTACAAGGGCTTAATGCTATCGCTGTCACAACGAAGGTCAAGTTTTGGGTTCAGGACCACCAATATCCCCTAGAGGCTGTTCTAGGGGGCATCAACATTTTAGGAATCCCGGGGATAAAAATGCTTGACCTTAAGGAACAAGTGCTACAGGCATTACCCATAATTATCCCAGAGCAGGACTGGCATCGACCAACGCTTCATGACACTTCCACCTGGTGATATCGGCCAATCCCAACTAAGGATTCTCTAAAACAGTCCCTTAATAACCTTCTGCAGCGACTCGAGCGACGAGGCTGTATTAAGACTGTAACAGCCAGCACCTACCTATCATCAGGATGGGGAGTTGCAAAACCTGGAAAGCCTAATGAAGCCCGGTTGGTCGTGAACTATAGAGAAGTCAACAAAAGATGCCAAGTACTTCAACAACCTAATCTGTCTACTCTGCCACAGTGTATGTTTGAGATGGCACAGTTCCAGCAAAGTCCGTGGGTCGGAGTTACATTAGATCTGAAAAATATGTTCTTTTCTATCCCAATAACTGACCCGGAAGGAATACTGAATATGTGTATTGATGGCATCATGTACAGGTGGACACTTTGTCCGCAAGGATATCGCAACGCTCCATCATTAGCCACTGGTGCCATGAATAACACCCTGAAGAATTTTTGAGCCTTGCACTCTCTTCCCCCAGAAAAAGAATTAAAAATTTGGAGTTATGTGGATGATATTGCCATCATGGGTCACGATAGCTCTGTAGTTGCCAGAGTAGTAAACCAACTGGTTGCTCACCTTCAAAGTGAGGGATGGACCATCAATGAGGAAAAGTCAAGCCTACATCCTGTAGATGACATTACGTTCCTTGGCACTCGATACACCGGTTCCATCTGCCTTGGAGTATCGCATGAGGGTCCTAACATCGATCCGCTAAAAACATTCCACCCTGTCACTAAGAGGCATTTTCAACAGCTTTTGGGTCATTTAAATTGGTATCGACATTATGTTGAACCCAGTGATTTGGCACTCCTCGCTAAATTACAGCGACAGAATCGTGACAAGTCCCGAAAGTCCACGCCTTGGATGGAAAAGGATCAGCAGAATCTGCTTTGCCTGCTAACCACGGTTAAAGGTACACAACTCCATGCCATCGATATGGGTGAGTCACTAACCGTAACCCTTGGATTCACCACCAACCACGTGTGGGCTGTCGTGCATAACCCCCGCGATGAGTTGGTATATACGGCCCATAAGACGCTTCAAGTGGCGCAACATCGATATGGAGCTATAGGAAAGATTCTCCTAGCCGAACAACTGGTGGAGCCGTTAGCAAGGGGGCATGGGACGTTACGCGCTCCTGGTGCCACATTGTTACTCTTGCTGGACGCGGGAAGAATCGACCCACATTTTCAAGGGGAGTCTAAGACCTGGAATATACTAGTACTTACCCACCATTATAATTGGCATTGTTGGAAGTTGGAAGACACGGTACCTGATCCAAGCCCAGAAGATGAGGAAAAGGTTCCTACGCTATATGGAACTTCAGCCCCAGCGTGGATGGCCTCGGATGGAACCTCCCGACATGAAGGAGGCTATGGATACTACTGTAAAGCTTGTCATGATAAGGGAATTTTCCAAGCCGACCCAGATGATAATTCGTCCCAAAAATGTGAATTATTAGGATTCCTGAAGGTATTAGAGCATTGTTTGATGTATCATAAAGATACACTCCCAGTTCCGATCATCGCAATTGATTCTCAGTATATCTATAAAATTCTTACGGGCACAGCTTTTCCCACCGAAAATTTGAATGATTGGCGAGACATCTGGAGGACATTAACTAGATTTGTACGCCTTCCATTGATTAGGCACACTAAGTCCCATCGTCCAGATACTGATCCAGTGCATGAGGTAATTGATAAGCTCTTGGAGGATCCACTCCGGACCGACATAGCTTTGCCTGTCACATCTACCACTGATCCTGAAGCAAATCCATTTCTTGCGTGGCTTCATGAAAATTGGGGTCACCCGGGACCACAGGCTTGTCATCAACGTTGGTGCTGAACCATTACAGAGCCGGCCTCATATGGAGCCAGGCGGGATTGGGAAAAGGTAGCTTAGGCCTGTGAAACGTGTGCTAAAGAAAAGTGTCATAAAACCAAACATCAGACCGGAGCTTTCGATTCTTCACAGTTTCAGGCAGGAAAAGTTTGGCAGGTAGATTTACTGGGACCCCTCCCAGGGTCTAAACCGCCAAACAAAGGACTAGTTGTGGTTGATTTGGGGACCAGACAGTTACAGGTTATTCCCTTATGAAAAAGCAATGCCACTGCTGTTATTGCTGCCTTGACTGCTGTGTTTGCTACCTGGCAACCCCCTCATGAAATCCAGTCTGATGGAGGACCTCCGTTTAACTCTAATGCTCTGGATAAATTTGCTCGTCTTCACAATGTGGCATGGCATCTTCATCTGCCATACCATCCGCAGTCCAACGGCGTTGTGGAGAGACACATAGGTCTATACAAGGAGCAGCTTTGCCTTAGAGGAGGATGGACGTTTAAAAATTGGACTAAATTTAATCACGATGTCCTTATTTCACTAAACACTGCTAAACCATTATGGGATGAAGCTGATATCCGGAAACCCCAACCTTGGGAGCCCAAGTTCCAACCTGACGAGTTAGTGTGGATTTCAATACCTCACCCTCATCAGTCTCACCCACAAGTTCACAAAGGGACAGTTCAACGGCCGGGACAATATCCCAATACCTATTCTGTCCAATTGGAAGAGAAGCCTGATTGTCCCCCTATTATTGCTCATCACAACTGGATGACTCGCCGTTCCGATGTTCACCCAGTATCCTTACAGTGAAGCCAGTTATGATTTTTTCTCGTTAGGTTTTGTCTTGTTATTCTGTTTTCTTCACAGGTTTGACCCCAGCAAAAGCGATAATCCACAACCACCTGATTATGAGACCAGACTGCAGTCCATTCGAAGCCAAAGAGTGATGGTTGCGAGGGAGGCACTGAGACGGCAAAAAACCCATCTGCTCAGGACTTGTTATGGCACTATTTTCATTTGTTGGGTGTTTACTGACATTGTCTGTTATAGGAGAAGACAGACTGAAGCGGCTGTTCTCCAATCAGACGATGATCAACCGTTGTTGTTATGTGTTCAGAGTTATCTGTTTATATATATATATATATATATATATATATATTGGTTGTGAAGGCTTTGCCAAGTCTGTGAATCCTCTAACAAAGATGCCGTATGATGTGCTCGTGTGCCGAAAATTCCAGTTGTGCCGTCGGCAAGGGGGCATGTCATAACCCAGTGAGTTTGGTGCCTTGGCACTATGGAATTTTCTTGTCACCTGAGAGCCTCTTGCACAGCGACGGTTTTGCTGCATAGAGAACCCGCATGCAGGAGAGAGTTCCTGCCAATTTTCAGCTGTCTTTGCAGGATGCATTTCTCTTTGCAGCACAGAAATGCACGGTGCAAAGAGTTCCCACCATTCGGATGCAAATTCGTGCCCCGCAATTGGCTAGTGCTAAACTATTCACACGTGGTGGCCGGTAATTGGCTTGCTGGCCGTTTAAAAACTAGCACGACTTCCACCCAAGTCGAAGAGCTTTGAGCACGCTGCAGAGTGCCTCGAAAGAGATCCGACCTGCGGCTAGCTGGTTGATAGACTGATCACCTATCGATCCTTCTTCCCATCGCCGAACGCAATCCCAGACATACCCTTTTCCCTCCGGCTTGAGTTACGGACAGATTTACTGGCATTGGCCTCGCCAGCTGGAGCAACTCACATTGTTGTCCAGATGACCGAACCGTTTCCGTCGCAGCCACCCACGATGTAAGTAAAGTTTTTTACAACCATTAAGCCTTGTCAGCCTCTCCATTCACCAGCCCGCCCTGACGAACGAGCAGTTTTTAAATCACCTCGAGTCGGCTCAGCCCGGCCGAGACAAATGTAAGCAGGTCTGGTCTGATGCAGCCCAGCCCTGTCCCTGGGGCTGTCTGTAGGATGGGAGTGGGGATGGGGGAGAGGAGGGGAGGGAGCTCTGGTCTGGAGTTTGCCCAGTCTGTGCTAGAGTGGGGAGGTGGGTGGATTAGACCCCACCCTGAGCAGACATGCAGCATCTTTCCCCTGGATTGGCTCCAAACTGGAGTTTGATCCCACCCCTCCCCCCCACAATCAAACAGTGAAGGTCTGTTCACTGTAACTTATGGTGCTTTCTGTACCTTTCCATGTACTCCTTTACAAACAGTCTCATCCTGGTTCATAAATCTGAGGTCAGCAAATTTGGAGTTTGTGCATATCAAGCCAAAGTGACCTAGCAAAATTGAGATTAACTTCTGTATTGGTCTTTTACTGTTCACATTGAAGAGATTGGATTTAGGAGGGAAAAGAGAGAGTTTAAACAGTAGTGAGCTCATAATACAAGGTTGGAGCATAGGAGTTATCTCAGTAAGTATTTTAAGATTATTGTCACATTAGGAGCCAATTCAAGGTCCACATCCTCTGTATGGAAATATTGGAAGATAAATTTGTATCTTTCCCTCATCCCAAATGAATTCCTTCAACTTCTTTGTCCAGAAGGATCCCATGTTGTACATCTAACTTTTTCAGCAAAATCCACTGGCAGAGGATGCCCTTACTTACAATGAGCAATCTTCAATAGGTTTCACAGATTTCAAGGGACTAGTGCAGGCATGAGGTCAGCCAGGGTAGCAGAACCTGGCCCTCTTTCTGTGGTCTTGAAAAAATAGTACTGGTTATAATCAGCCAGGAATTAATTTCATCATCTTAAATTCTTGTAAGGAACTTGACTTTTCCCAATAGTGAAAAATAAGCAATTTAAAAATTTCTAAAACATTTCTGCTATTCCTAATAACTGGGGAAGAAAGTTCCTCTAAATTAGTAGTGATCTAAACACCCAGATTTTTTGTCTATTTTTGGCACCAAACAAGTTCCCAGTCAGAAAAAAGTAGCACTAAAACTATATTAGGATGACCCTGGAGTTCTTCCAGCTGCTTTAAAACCCTGAGAATATAGTTAATTACTACCAGAAAGTTAGGTTCAGAAGTTCAGGGCTTTTCAAATTCACTGTTGCCAACCAGATTCAGGCATCAGTGGAAGGAATGAGGAACTATTGCTTTGACTTCAGCTAAATCTGCATTACAGCCAGTCTCCTCCAAAGACTTCTATACTTTCTGTGAGCATGGCTTCTCATTCCATTCATAGATACATAGACCCATAAAGCTGAAAAGGACTTGAGTTATCTAGTCCAACTCCTGGTCCAAATGCAGGGGGCATTATTCCTAGGTCATCTCAGAGAAAGACCTTCTATGTATCACTGACCCAGACTGTAGTCTGTTCTGCCTGAAGGCAGGAAGTGTTCCTTGAATTTTCTTCCATGAATGCATTCAAACCTATGCAAAGATAGGCAAGAAGTAGAAAGTACAGCCAGCTTGGTTAGGTTGGTACCTTGGAGAGCGCCCATCACAGCAGGTATGGACTTGCCACAGTTTCCTTCCTGTCCTCCAAGGAGTAAAGAGATGATGCCTCCAGTTCACCAGCAGCAGCATAATCATTTTGCAAACTAAGGATCTAGCCTTTGGCAAACATGAGTTTTGCCACTAAATAGCTCCAATAACGGACACAGAGGATATCTCTGTTGGGGACCTTTAGCAAAGCACAACTTCCTCAAGCATATCTTTCCATTTTGAAATGATTGGATCAGTAGACAACAACCTCATTTGTGCCAGGAGGTCATCTCCAAATTCAAATAGTTTTATTACAGTGAAAAGATGGTTGCAGTGAAGCAAATTAAAAGTGTCCTTAAAACACAGGCAGTGACAAGCACTTCAGCAGAAATTTACAAAGTCCATATGTGTTGCCTGTGGGATACCTGATTGAGTGACCTTAATTTTTTTTTGTTTCAAATATGGCTGATAGAAATCCAATATATATAACAAAGAAAATTAAAAATAACATAATTGCTTACCATTAAAAATGGCTATGACCATTCTGAGTAGGCTCTAGTGAAACCCTGTCCCTAACACTAATAAGCAGGGATCTGGGTTTTCCATTTCCCATGGGAAAATGCAGTGTAGCAGGGCAGTGGGATGGCTGCTTGCAAGTGGCAAAGGGGGTGAGGGGCTAATGAGAAATGCACCTGACTGGAAGAGGGCTCAGGTTTGAGCTATGTAAGCCCAGAGCCTACACTGGTTAGTTAATCTCACCCTGGAAGCTATGGAGTGAGAAGCTCCTGACAGCAGAGCAGCAGGACTCCTGAACTGGCGGTGGCACTGAATGAGAAACTCTGCAACACAGGGAACAAGGGAAGGTACCTGGGGTAGAGAAGGGCTTATATGGGCAGGTGACCCGGTTTTATGTTAAGCCCAGGGAAGGCTTGAGTGCCTGCCAGAGGGCAGGTGTTCATTATTAAGTTGTCCTAGTAGTTTAGCCTGGAGCCCTACCAGGAAAAACAAGGCTTACTTAGACAGCCAGCAGCCCAGCGGGGGCTGAGAGTAGGGCTCAGATGGAGGTACAAAGGCCTAGATAGTAGGGACCTGGGGATCCAAGAGACGCAGGCCTGGAAAGGGCTGGGAGTATGATCAGAGAGTCCAGGGAAAAGGAGGGCTGAGAGTGAGACCCAAGAAAGTCCAAAGACAGGGGGAATACCTGAGTGTGGGACCTGGAGCTTCAGGAGCCAGGGACTGACAGACAGTCAGACCAGAGGGTCCATGGGCCCAGGGACAGGGTGAGGGCCAGACAAGTGTCCATGAGCCTGAGAAGGGCTGTGAGGCAGAACAGGGGTCCAGGAGCCCCAAGAGAGGGGCTGTGAGCTGGACCAGGTGTCCAAGAGCCAAAAGGAGCTGAGTGTGTGAATTGAACATCATAATGATAATATCTGCAAGGCTTGGGACACAGTGTAGGGAAGTGTAGGCAAAAACTGCATATCAGCGTTGTAAATCTTTCCAAGTGTATTCAGACCTGAACCAGGGTTTATTATTTCAAAGTAATCTAGATTAATTTATGAAGTGTTGTATTCAAGTTAGCTGGCATGAAGGCATCATTCACATAATTGAGCCAATAAAATTGCCCCACTCCAGATACGTTCACTTAACACCCTCATGTTAGAAAGTAAAACAGGGGATATCATGGTATCAACATCCTCTGCAATTCAAAACAAAATATCTACTCTGGGTAAACTGTTGCACCGGTTAGATCAGCCTACCAAGGAAAATTTTGAAATTTCAGCTAAATTAAATGTTTCAAGTGTAGATGTCTTAAAACTCACTATTAAGAGTTTAGGGAAAACTGGTAGAAATTTGTCTGGGGCTCTTCTAACTATGGAAGGCAATGCATCCACAGCTGTCATGTGTATTCAAGCTCCAACATGGTATTTAAATGTGATTAAGGGAATTGTGATGTAAGGGGTAAAATGGGCAAATTCCAATTGGGCTGTATACATATCACTTGGAGGCCATGAGAAGAGCTCTGCAGCACAGAGCAGGTAGAAATGGGAAAGGACCTGCTCTGTGCAGCCTTGGCTTTTTCTGGCACTTGGGTGAAGGTGGGGCATTCAGCTGGGGCTGCACCGAGCAGCAATGTGGGGCTGGAAGTAGAGCTGTGGTGAAATTTGGGGTGGCTGCAGTCTCCTCCCAGTGCTGCTGGAGCCTGATCTGAGCCCAGCCCCCAGCAAGAAAAGCCACTGTGCAGCACCGGCTCCAACTCCACCTTGCAGCGGCAGCCCGCCCATGCTGTGTAGATCTCGGGGCACACACCACCTCCCAGTGGGAGCTGACCCACCCCATGAGCCACAGCTCTGTCCTGCCCCTTCTCCCCCCTCCGGCTAAGCAGCACCTGCCCCTGCCCCCTCCCTCACCACGAGGGGGCATTGATCCACCCCACCACACGCCTTCCTTTCCCCCTCCCCTTCCACCTCACCAGACTTACAACTTGATGGCAGCTGTATCAGATATCAGATTCGTATAAGCTGATATGCCTCTTTAAATATCAGCTATCTGCATCGGCACCCAAAATCTCTATCAGTGCACCCCTAATTGTCACCCATTTGGTATTTGTGCTCTTGATCTTTCTTCCCTAAGTGCGGAACCTTTCATTGGTGTTCATTGAATTTCATCCTATTGTCTTTAGCCCAGCTTCCCAATCTATCAGGATTGTTCTGAATTGTATTCCTGTCCTCTGGTATTAGCTATAAACAAATGTTGCCTTCAGAGCAGGATCACCCGTGCCTGAATGTTCCCTGGCACAGCTGATCCACTTCACAGATGTCACCTGTTGTCCCAAGATGGGGCACAGCAGCAAGCTACACATGCCTAAGGAATCCTCTGCTGGGTGGTTCCTGCGGAGTACCTCTGCAAGCAGGGAAACCCAGGAAAGCATTCCCAGGACCAACGTTCCCTCTAAGGTGTAGCAGTCCGTGAGCACACCACTTTGGTCCGTGAGCGCGCCACTTCGGTCCGTGAGCGCGCCACTTTGGTCTGTTCCTGAATTGGTCCTGCCTCCCCTTTTTGGTGCACTTGGGCATTGTAAAATGAATGTAAAGATTATGCTTGCTGCAGGGAAGATATTGGCCTTCCTAGAATGATAGAAAAAGCAGCTAACACCAGCCCATAGAAGTGCAGCTTGGAGGGAAATTTGCTTTTATTTCTGCAGCGAATGCATTTTAGGGAGTAGAGGATTGAGTATTCATTTGGAATTCATTTATTTTTATTTTTCACTGATTAGCATGCCTGTTTTTGATGGTGGAAAGATAACAACCAAATTAACGTAAAAATAGCGAAGGCCCTCAAAGCCAGGAACCTCAGCCCCCATCCCTGCATTGCCTCTGGGAGCGTAGCCTCACCTCCAGGAGTGAGGAGGCATGTGGTGTTGGGATTGGGGAGCGGAGCAGTTTTTCCACACTGGTGGAGCCTGCACCAGCCCCAGCCCCTGCCTCGCTGCCAGGAGCGGAGCAGTTTCCCGGTCCTGGTCCCAGCCCCAGCCCCTGCATCACTGCTGGGAGCAAAACAGTTTCCTGGTCTCGGTCCCGGCCCCCACCTTGCCACCAGAACAGTTTCCTGGTCCTGGACCCAGCCCCTGCCTTGCCTTGGCGCTGGGAGCAGAGCAGTTTCCTGGCACCAGCAGAGCCCACGTCAGCCCTCAGCCCCACCTTGCCATGCCTCTGGGAGCAAGGAGGCACATGGCGCTGGGGCCGGGAAGCAGAGCAGTTTCCCAGCGCCAGCCCCCAGCCCCCATCTCCACCTCACTTCCAGCAGCACATGGCCTCAGGGAGGAACTGCTGCCTGAGCTTACCTTGGTAAGTGTCCCACACCAGCCTCGGTGCTTCTGCCACACTCAGCTTGTTGCCCAGCTCCTCTCGAAGCTGCAGCCCAGCTCCTCACCGGGTGGGTGTGCAGCATTAATGAATTCATGCGTGGCATGGTTTTAAAGCATGCAGCTTAGAGGGAACTTTGCCCAGGACTTCTGGGGCCAAATACAGCAGGGGAATTCCTGCATTACTCGGGATCAGACCCCTGAAACCTGGGGCGTGTATGCCCAAGATGGATAGAGAATGCAAGCAGCTTCAGGCTGCCCACACTCCCCCATCATGAAGCAAACAGGCCGGAAAAAAGCAGCACAAATTTTTACCACCTATTGTTACTGCCACAAATTTGGCATGACAAGGGGTATGGACATGTTGGGATTTGTGCCACCCTAAAAATGTTTTTTGGTGTCATAAAGGCAAAATCTCTTTGTAGTCAGTGTGTTTGCAAACCTTCCCAGTTTTGTGTCATCCTCAGATTTGCTCAGGAAGCTCCAGTTTCTAAATCAATAATAAACATGTTGAACAGCACTGGAATCAGGACAGACCACTGTGGCACTCCACTTTAAGCCTTCTGCCATTCCAACACAGATCCATTTATAATAACCCCTAACCCCTTACTGACAGCTATTAAGCCAGTTGTTGATTCACCTTGGAATGCATTTCTACTGATAAAATACATCACCAAATTTCTGAAGCACACGTCTGTGGGTACATGTGGGCATACATTGTTTTAACTGGATTATAGCCAAGGCAGTTTCCTCCCTTCTTACCATTGTATGAATATCTCCAGAAATAAGAATTTATTTGTCCTGCAGTCTTTAATGATCTCTTCTGTACAGGCCCTTCATCTGCCCTCATGGAGAGGCAAATTACAGGAAAAGTCTTCCTAAGGCAATAAGGTTTTCCTGATGGCTAACCGGATGAGGATGTGTACAAGAACAGTCCATGGACCAGTGTGATAGGAATCATCTCAGAAATATGATTGTGTCACAGAACAGGACTGAACTGCGACCTAAAAAATCTCATTATGACAACGAGGGCCAAAAGACAGGTAAGGATTCCATTGCAGCAACGCACCTATGACTGGGAGCAAGTGGAGAGAGGGGAGGTCTGCCTGTTTTCCTCAGAAGAAATACATATGGTCACTCAGAGAAAGGAACATTCAGATAAAATGTGGTAAGATAAATTATCAGCCAAAGAACATATGCAGGAATGGGGTAAGATTCTTTAGCAGGTGCACAACCCCCTGGAACCACTTTTTATAGTATTGTCAAAAAGGAATTCAGGCAGCTCTGCCATGCTCATGCTGTTTTAAGTTTTAAACTTTCCACATTGTACTGTCTTGCTTCATTCTCCCTGCAGAATGAGATTACAGACCAACTTTGATAGCTTTTCTAGGCAATGTAAAGAGCTCACATTTTCATTCTTTCTCCATTGTTTCAGCACTGGGTGGGTAGTCACTGTTTTATTGTGCAAGACCATAACCAGCTGGAGCTAGTGTGAACAAAAGTCTTCAACAAAGCCAGAGATTTTCAAAGCTGCCATAAGCCCAGATTCCATTAGCAGTTAATAGGATATGGTGCCTCAAAACTTCTAGATAGGTCTCAAAATCCCAGCCAAAATGTTCTTGACAATTTTTATCAACATAGATGCAGCTCATTATTTGGAAAAAAATAAAATAAAATAAAATTCCCATCCTTTTCAGACTGATAGAATGTCCATGGTAAAAAAACCGATACTAAGATATCCATCTGAACATTTTAGGATACTTCTCGAAGTAGCTGATTGAAAAGCATGTGATACTGAGAGACATTTCTCTCTGTTCCCTCCTTCCTAAAACAATGACTATCTCACTTGTGTTGACTTTCTCAGGCACTTTACATCACTTGTTTTTTTAAACTCTGTAACACGCCTTTCTTGTGTGATACATAAGCTGCTCAAAGTATTACAGTACAAACCAAATCATTTATAATGAGCAGGTTCCCAGCCCATTTAGTTCATAGCAGGTTACTGAATTACTGACAAATCTCATCAGCTAGATGAAACCACAACTGTGCTCCAGTTGATCAAAGAAGTGGCATTCTTGAAGTTGCAGCAAACATCTGACGCACCTCAGCAGTCCCACACAACTGTTCGCTGTATTTCTATATATCCCCGGATAGCTTACAAACCCTCATCTTTACAGAGGATAAAGAAATCTAACTATGAGAGGTTTCTGGGTTCTACTGTTGTGTTTTGTTTTCATAGTATCATAATGCTTAGGGTCAAAAGGGACCTAAACAGATCATCAGGTCCAACCCCCTGCCCCAGGCAGTAATGGGTGCCAGGGTCATATCACCCCAGCCAAATATCTGTCCAGCCTCCTTTTGAAGACCCCCAAGGTAGGAGAGAGCACCACTTCACTTGGGAGCCCATTTCAGAGCCTGGCAGCCCTAACTGTAAAGTAATGTCTCCTGATGTCCAGCCTGAACCTTCTCTCTAATAATTTGTGGCCATTATTCCTAGTAACCCCAGGTGGTGCCCAGGGGAACAGAGCTTCCCCCAGTTCTCACTGGTCCCCTCTGGTGAGCTTGTAAACAGCCACCAGGTCCCCTCTCAGCCTTCTCTTGTGGAAGCGGAATAGGTTCAGGTCCTTTAGCCTCTCCTCATAGGGCCTAACCCGCTGCCCCTTGACCATGCAAGTGGCCCACCCCTGGACCCTCTCAAGGCTAGCCACATCCCTCTTGAAGTGCGGCGCCCAGAACTGGACACAGTACTCCAAGTGTGGCCTGACCAATGCCACACAGAGCGGAAGGATCACCTCCCTGGACCTGCTTGAGATGCACTTGTGGATGCACAACAAGGTGTGGTTAGCCTTACTGACTGCTTCCTCTCGTTGGCGGCTCATGTTCATACTGGAGTCAACAATGACTCCAAGATCCCTTTCTGACACCATGTTGACAAGAAGGGTGTTCCCCAGCCTATAGGTGTGTTGCTGGTTCCTTCTCCCTAGATGCAGCATCTTGGACTTGTCTGCATTGAATTCCATACTATTCTCATCCTCCCACCTCTGTAACCTGTCTAAATCTAGCTGGATTCTGTCCCTCCCCTCCAGCATGCCCACCGTGCCCCACAACTTGGTGTCATCAGCGAATTTGGACAGTGTGCATTCCACACCCACATCCAGATCGCTGATAAAGATGTTGAACAGTACAGGCCCCAGGACCGAGCCCTGGGGGACTCCACTGCCCACGTCCCTCCAGGTCGAAAATGACCCGTCCACCACCACTCTCTGGGTGTGACCATCTAGCCAATTTGCCACCCATCTGACTGTGTAGGCATCAGTGCCGAGTCACCAAGTTTTTTTAAGAGAATGCGGTGGGAAACCATGTCAAAGGCCTTCTTAAAGCCCAGGAAGATGATATCCGCCCCGACATCCTCGTCCAGGGACTTTGTGACCTGATCATAAAAAGAAACCAGGTTAGTCAGGCAGGATCTGCCCTCAATGAACCCATGTTGGTTGCCCCTGAGCATTACCTCCCCTGCTGGGCCCTTGCAGATGTGCTCCTTGATAATTTTCTCAAAGGTCTTCCCAAGGACCAAGGTAAGACTGACTGGACTATAATTGCTGGGATCCTCCTTTCTCTCCTTCTTGTAAATGGGGACCACACTGGCCCTTTTCCAATCCTCTGGTACCTGGCCAGTGCCCCACAAACACTCATAATGCTGTGCCAGGGGCCCCTCTATGACCCCCGCCAATTCCCTCATGACCCTCGGGTGAAGAGCATCTGGACCTACTGATTTAAACATATCCAGCCCCTTCAAAAGTTCCCTAATTAGGTTGTCCCTGACCCTGGCCATGGTGATGCCTCCCCTGGGTCCATCTGCAAGTCTAGTAGGGGACATGTCCCAGTCCCTGTTCAGAAATATGGAGGCAAATAATTCATTAAAGAGATCAGCTTTTTTGTTTGCCACAATCACCAGATTGCCAAGCCTATCCTGTAGGGGCCCCACGTTACCTGGTGCCTTCTTACTTCCTATGTATTTGAAAAAGGACTTTTTATTATCCTTAATTCTGGTTGCTAGTCCTAAGCCCATCTCAGCCTTGGCCTTCCTAACATCCTCCCTGCAGTCCTGAGCAATGGAGGTGTAATCATCCTTGGTGATAGCCCCTTGCTTCCACTGTTTGTACACCTATTTTTTTGCCCTCAGCCATCCCTGGATGCCTTTGCTGAGACATGGGGGCTTCTTAGCACTCCTGGCCCGCTTGGTACATATTGGGACTGACTCCCTTTGAGCTTGGAGGATGGTCTCCTTGAGGAACAACCACCCATCTTGGACTCCCATCTCATTGAAGCTCCGAGACCCCAATGCTTCTCCTACTAACCTTCTTAGCTTACAGAAGTCTGCCCTCCTGAACTTGAGGACCTCTGCCTTGCTCCTTGCTTTCACCACCCTGCGGTGGATAGTAAATTCCAGCAGGTGATGATCACTGTCGCCCAGGTGGTCGAGTACCCTCAGACCCCTCACCAGGTCATCGCCTGTGGCAAGGACCAAGTCCAGCAAAGCATTTCCCATGGTGGCAAACCTCCTGGCTTAGGTGGAGGTCCTGTTTCCTGGCTAGGAACCTACATGAGTGGTCGGACCTGGCTGACTGCTCCTCCCAGCAGATGTCTGGGTAGTTTAGGTCACCCATGACAACCACATCCCTTGACTTTACAGCCTCCATGAGCTGCCCTGAGAATTCCAGGTCCAGTGTGTCCTCCTGGTGAGGCAGTCTGTAGTAGACACCCACTATCAAGTCCCTTTCCCCATGCCCCCCTTGCATTTTTACCCAGAGTGCCTCATTTTGCCCCTCCTCTGATCCCATCCTGATCATCAAGGAGGTGTATTGCTCTTTGATGTATAGCGCTACACGCCACCACCACCCCTTTTCCCTGCTGTCTTGCCTGTACAGCCTGTATCCCATGATGTCCACTGCCCAGTCATGGGTAGAATCCCACCAGGTTTCCGTGAGCCCCCCAGGTTTTCTTTTTGGTTGTTTGGTTTGGTTTTTTGCAGATCATAGACATGTACAACAATAAATCAAATCAAAACACAAAGAGTTGCTTCAAAGCACAAGAACTACTGTAATTCATAAAAAATTGCCAATCAAGGTTATTTGACAGTTTTTACACCAGTTCTTCCTATGTTAGCCAACCAGTTATATCAGCATTCGCCTACAACTACATCGCCCAGCCACTCCCCTTTCTTAACCGTGTTCAGATTTTTTCCAAGTGGTGCATGTGAACTGGGTTATAGGGGCAGAAGACTCAGTACCTCTTACAATGGCTCCAGAAGCTATTTGGATTTGCAATGGACTCATGCCAAAGCCCACAGCTATCTGACCAACTATAAATGGGTCCCTATTTAAGCTGGGAACTCCAGGGTAGCTGATGTAATGTCATCATTGTGTGTTGTTAGCTACAGATACTGGTCTGCCTTAAGAATGCTATCTTGATAGGCTGGTATAACAGGGAGCTGAGTCTGTTATGAACAATGAAGGAGAGGCTGGGAAAGGGGCCTCTCCCCATTAAGACAAGGACCTTTTGGGCTAGCAAGGGCCAGGTGCAGTGGGGTAGGCCACACGACCAGAAGTGGGGAGTGGCCGGGCTAGATAAAAGCTATCCCAGCAGAGGGAGAAGGGCAGTAGAGCACTGGCTTCTGAGAAGGTCAGACAGTCTGTGCCTGAGGGAGAGAAAGCTTGTATGGATGTCATAAGTAGCCCTAGAAGGGGAGGAAATTTTTGTTGCAGTTGGTCTTTTATTCCTGGTTTGTTAAATGGCAGGCCTATGGGGGCAAATCGTATGATTGAACTGTGTCTGTCACCCTGAGGAGAGGATGAGTTTTAAGTCAGGAATTCTTTTTCCTTTTTGGTTTGATGGACACCCAATGGACCAGCAGTCTGGCTGTACCTACTTCTAACCTACTTCCCAGGTGGAAAGGTGGAGCTTCAGGCAATAGCCTAAGGGCCTGCTGTGGTGATGCAGGACATTGAGTCAAGTGGCTGAAAAGCCCAAGGTCCTGGAAACCCTGGAATAGCTCAGAGCCTGAGGCCCTAAACTGAGCAGCACAGACTAAGGAACCATAGTGCATGACAGAAGAGGAAGCTGGCAAGGTGAAAGCTTAACTAGGAAACCCAGGACAACACCCAACACTGGGAGCCCTGCCAGGTGCTGAGATCCAGCCATAGGGGTCTCCCCTCTTGCACTTCAAGCATAGGTAAGACACCTCCTATATTAACTCTTTTTCCCAACAGGATGTAGCAGGTGAGTGGGACTGGGAGGACTCTGAATAGGGTGGGACAGCAGGATGGACTGCAATAGGTGTAAAAAAACAACCACTTTTCCCATGGGTCCTGCTGCAGCCAGTATGCTTGGACATGCTTTGATATATGGAAATTATATCCTTGTCCCTTGAGACCACTGCTCACTAAATTAGCTAGTCAAGTTCACATTACCATTGTATTACAGATGGCTAGTATCGTTGTGTCCCATGGTGATATCATTGTTCTGACAAGTTTTTGTGTTTCCTAAATTTGGTAATTTTGAAAAATGGGCATTTGGAAGCTGCTGATCCACTTGGTTGATATGGACCTATGGTTTCAGACATTTAAAAAAAAAATTCTGAGGATCATTTTCCTACAGTATTCTTAGCCTGTCTTTATAAGGACATTGCTTTTTCCAACAGAATTTAACTCCTAGATGTTGGAAGCTAGGACTTTTTCATGTCAGGGAAAGACCATTAAACATTCTGGAACCACTGGCCAGAAGAGCTTAAATAAAATGACAAGGTCAAAAAGACAAATAATTTAAAGCCTGCTAATCTAAATGAAGGCCCTTGTTACACCTTATAGTGTAAGTCACACAAATGTTAATCGGCTTAGTGTTGTTCATCTTAGCATAGCAGTCACACCTTAAGGTGAAAAACCACCTCTGACTGTCCTTCAGCTGTGCAACTGTGACTTGCCACTAGAGCAGTGGTTCCCAAACTCTGACAGATTGCACACCACCAATTTAAAACAATACAACCATAAGTACCACCAGCAAATTTTTCAGTTCAGCCTTAAGTACCACCAGCAAATTTTTGCCATATAAAGTAATTAATTATTTCTTAAATTATAATAAATATGTTAACACATACCACTGACAGGTTGTCTATGTACCACTGGTGGTACGTGTACCACAGATTGGGAACCGCTGCACTAGAGTCTTGGTGAGCAGGGGCAGGACTAGGAGCTAGGGGCAGGACTGGCCCACCTCTCCTGCAGGGTGCTTGGAGGCTGCAGTGTCTTCTACCACTCACTGGACATAGTGGATGCCTCCAGACAAGCCCACGTGTGCCTCTCGCTGCATCTCAAAGTAGTTTGAGACATGGCAAGAAGCATGCTGGGGACAAAAAAACATTCCCCACACTGCATTTTGCCACTCAGGCTCAAAACTTGATACCTGGATATATAGGTATAAACTTCCCCCCCCCGGCAAAAAAAACCCAAACAGGGTAGGGTATGGTCCAGGACCGTGCCCGGAGGCAACTGGAGGCTTGGATCCTCCAAAAAGATGCTCTGGTAGCTGGCCAGAGCGTCTTTATACCTTCCCCTTGCCTTGATGCTGCAGCACATTGACTGCCCGTGCAGGGCAAACAACGATGCAGGCTGCAGCGACCTGGAGCAGGACTCAGTTTCAGGTAATTTGTGGGGGGGAGGGGGCTAGAGGGGGAGGGGCTGTGAGGGTGCGGGGGCCTGTGGGGTTTCAGCTCGGGAGGGGTGGGTCCCTTGCCCCCCCGCCAGAGCCCACATGCCCAGCTTCCCTGCATGGGCCACAGGTCAGTGGTAGCAGCAGCAGCCATCAGGGTGCTCAGGGCTTCCTGACACAGTCCCCACCCCCTGTGTGGTGCAGAGGAGCAGAGGGCAGTGGGGAGCAGTGCAGCTCAGCCCTGGCTGCCTGATACCCAGCACTGCCTGTGCCACAACATGCAGGCCCGGTCCAGCTCAGTGCAGGCCCATGTGCTTTTGGGCAGCTCCAGTCCACTCAGTCTGTCACCTGAGGCCCTGTGCCACTTGCAGGGACCACCTGTCACTCTAGGCCTGGTCCTGCATGCACAGAAGCAGCCCAGCCCTGTGGGGGGGGGGGGGGCATGTGGGCCCTGTGGGGGGATGGGGACTGTGGCCGTGTGGGGCAGGGGGGGCAGTCCATGTGCTAGGGTGGGGTGGGGCTGTGCCCTGTGGGGAAGTAGGGGACCCACCCCTCCTGAACAGACTGCCACACCCACAATTCCTCTACATCCACCCAGTCACTCACCTGCATCCACCCACACCCCTTCCCAACCCCCTCCTGCAAACCCCACATCCCCCCATCACTCACCCTTCATGCCAAGCTGCCATACAGGATGCAACCTGTTGGCAGGAGCTGTGGCTGCAGGGGCAGCTGTCCCCA
This sequence comes from Alligator mississippiensis, assembly GCF_030867095.1. Classification (NCBI taxonomy): domain Eukaryota; kingdom Metazoa; phylum Chordata; order Crocodylia; family Alligatoridae; genus Alligator; species Alligator mississippiensis. The sequence continues at coordinate 79,697,340 of NC_081828.1, read as the reverse complement.
CATCCTAGTGAGTGAAGGGGTCAGGGGGAGCTCTAATTGTTCTATAATAAGAAAACCAAAAACAAACACCAAAACATATAGATATTTAGAATTTATTTAATTATGATGATAGAGACACTGGTAGGCTTCCAAATTGCTTTAACATTGTACATATAGCAATAAAGCATTGCCCAAGTAATCTTTCTTTCTATGTCTATGTCTGTGTCTATGTTTAGTGGTCTTTTGTTTTAATTGTGGAAGAACATGGATTTGGGGGTATTTTAGAGAGTGAATTTGGGACTGTTCTATCAGAGATTTTGCAATTTTTAAATAGGGAACATCAGAATTCCTGCTAGCAAGGCAAGTGGCACAACCCAAGAAGAGAAGCCTGTTCAGAGCTGGCACCTGGAGCCCAGCTGGAGGTGGCTGACCTCCTGGCCACTTGGGCCAGGAGCACATGCTTTGACAGTTCAAAGCAGGCCACCACACTGGGAACATCTTCTGGGTGATAGCTGCCCAGATGGCAGAGCAGCGGCACACATGGCAGTAGTGCTGCACAAAGGCTAACTGTGTAGCCACAGCATGCTGGCAGCTGGCCCAGAGGTGCAGATGCCTCTGCCCCTGCCATGTGGTCCCCATCTGGGTTTGGCTGCCAGAGTCCTGCTCCAGGTTGCCGCCAGACTCCTGCAGTGGGTAGAGGGTGCAGGGAACTCTTGCTTTAGGGCTGCTTCAACAGTCCAGCTGGCACAAGGGGCTAGTGTCCCCAGATACCAACTGGACAGGCCTCAGAAGCTCCTGTCTATTTGTCATTCAATTACCATGAGCTCTAAGGTCCACCTGGTTAACTAGCAGCCCCTACTGTCTGGGGGCTAATGGATGAATGGAACAATTCTTGGGACAAAGGCAAAAAACAAGACAGGAGTGATATGAGGGTCAAAGGGTCAAAACGTGAAAATGAGTGTTCCTGAGAGGGACAGTGAGCAGAGCCCCCTGGGCCATGACCACCAATCTTCAAAGGCATTCAAGGAGCCGGTGGATGTCTCCCAGTGGTGTTCCACCCGGAAACCAGTGAGAGGAACACAGCCCCAGAGTCCCCAGGCACCTTCCTAGCCAGACCCTCCTTCCTGGTCATGTACAGGGCCCACTTGACCAGGGTCCACTTGACCAGGGCCAGGAGGAGGTTGACCAGGAGGTCCCGGGACTTGGTGGGGCAATGGATGGGGTGTCCAAAAATAAAAAGGTGGGGGGTGAAGTTCATCCAGAATCTCAGAAGGAGGTTCCAGAGGTGGATGTAGAGGGGCATCATGTGCGCCAGGGTCTCCCTCTGCTCACAGAAAAGGCAAGAGACCAGGGTATTGATAAAGCTTGCCACATACACACCTGTGATGACGGTTCCATGGAGGAGCCACCAGCTGAGGTCCCCAGTGGCTCAAGGGATGAGGGTGGAATACAGGCTCAGCCACTGGGCACTGGGGCGTGGAAAACTTGAGAGGGTCCAGAGAAGAGTCCCCTGTATGATCAGGGACTTGCAAGGCAAGCCATAGGAGGAAAGGCTGAGGGATCTGGGCCTCTTTAGCCTAAAGAAGAGAAGGTTGAGAGGGGACTTCATAGTGGCTTACCACTACATCAGAGGAGTGCATCAGGAGCTTGGTGAACAACTGTTCACTAGGGCACCTCTGGGGAAGACCAGGACCAATGAATATAAACTCCTGGAAAGTTGCTTAATACCCTGCTTCACAGTCAGAGGTAGTGCAGAGGTAGTGCAGTCATCTACCCTTTAGGTTTTCAAAAGGAGACTGGACAGTCACTTCTCTGGGGTCACTTGACCCCAGTTGTCTTCCTAGAGTGTGTCATCAGAGATCCTTTGTTCTTTTTACCAATTTTTTTTCTCTTTTTCCCTGTTCTTCCTTCTTTGAAAGGAAGTGTCCTCCTCCCCCCTCATTCTTTCTCTTTTACACTCACTTCATTATTTGGTGTCCTTCATGCTTTCTTCTTATATGTTGTCTCTGCCCTCTTGTTTCCTATCTGGCCTCTGTTCCCTTCACTCCCCATAGAGTGAATGTGCAATGACAACATCCTATATCATACCCAGGTGTGAATGTCTAGAGTTTCTTGGATCACATCAGCTGTGGAAGGGATGCACTTCTAAGAGATTCACTATCTCTCCACAGCATACTGCCATAGTCACAGCTAATAAGAAACTCACTTCTTCACCAGATCAGAAAAGCTCCAGTTCATCAGCTTTCAGAGGGTTCTGTAAAGAGGCTATGTGGGTAGCACAGGGAAAGCCCAACTTTTTCTCCCTACCCATGAAGCTGTAAGGAAGCTCTGAGTAATTGTATCTACCTCGTTGCTTATTTATTTGATCTTGAGGGACTGACAAGTCAGCTTGTTTCTGAACAATTGCCAGCAATGCCTCATACAGTGTGCAAGAGCTGTAGGACTATAGCTTAGTAATCAGTGAAGTAGAGAAAGAAAGACCTAAAGGAGGAGGAAATCTAAGGTCACCAAGTTGGAAATAACAAAAGGAGTTAGGAGCACAAGCCATAGTAACTTGCTCCCTCATGGCCTATTTGTAAAGAATGTCTGCACAGAAATCTGTGCCATGTTAGAGGGGCTAGACCTTGTGCTGGTGGAGGGAACTCCTGGGGAATAATGCCTGGTATGAGGACAAGCCTAGTGACTGATACATGAGATGATATTTTTGTTTGAGTGAAGTTACAACAGTAAAGAGACTGAAGGCTGTGAGCATTCCTGCCCTCTGTCTCTTCCAGCCCAGTGGGGCTGGGGAAAAAGGAGTGATGATGCCAGTTACTGGCTGTAAGCACCAGCAACTTTTCAGAGCTAAATCAGCAACAGCTTCCTCTTTTCTCTCCCCAAGAATGCAGAATGGAAGGTCTGGAACTCGGAGCTACTGATCTTGAAAACACTCTATCTAGCCATTGTACACGATGCCCTTTATGAGATATTAAGGACAGGCGGCATGGCAAAGTCAGAGCTGGTTTAACCTGGTGCAGCTGTGTTGCTCCCACTTACGTCAGGCATGAATTTATTCCAGGAAAACTTCTGGCCAGTGACACAGATGTGTTATCAACTGAAACATGAATTTGGGAGTTCTTAAAAGAACAGAGTGCCCAATTTGCCTTGAAAATGCTAAGAGCTTCATATCTCCCTCTGGCTGAAATTTGGAAGCTCGAGAGAAAAGCCAGGACATTTCCAGGACGAGCGCCAGAGCTGGATAGAGCTGACAGTCGGGAAGAAAGCCAAGCATATTAGGAATCAGATTAAATTTCCAGGGTAGACTCTTTTTTTTCAGCCATTCCCATGCAGCTTTATCGAAGTGAGTGTAGTCTCTAGGAAAAAAAATAAGATGGCATTAAGATTAGAAATCTACAGAAAAAAACATTATTAGAATGTTATAATCTAAGAAGCTCATGTGAAAGTCACAATATCAAGCTCTACAAGCATCCTTATCTTTCCTAAACCTTACCTAAACTTTTCTTTACCTACTCAGCCCCATCTACATGGATGTTAGGGACATCTTTTATTACCCTTTGTGTGCATAAATGGCACCTAATCAGCCACATAAGTGGCATTTTTGGCACTGACTCGTAGTTTGTGATACTGTTACCTGTGCTATATGGACACAGAAGCATCCACACAGCTAATGTGCATGGCACAGGAGCCCCCACAGGGGCAGGACAAGTACATAATTATGTGTTCATATCAGGACCCCTGGGATCTAAACCCAAATCTCCCATGCCTGTAGGCAGAGACCTAAGCTATAGCACCATCCAGCAGCATGCCAAGTATCAACCCTAGATCAGCCTGGGCCCTCCCATAAGTTCCCAGTGAGGGATCAGGTGAGGGAACCAATGGGATCCACAAGGAGCTTTTTCCAGTAACTGTAGGTGCAGATAGAAGTACAGCTCCAAGTTTTAACTCAAGGCACTTCACAGAAAGCACCATGTGTTAGACTGATCCTCCCAAACCAGCAGACATTAACTGCTGGGTCAGAAAGGTGTGGGATTAAGCTCCAATTTGGAGCTAATCTGAGGAGAGAGGCTGCATCTCTGTAGCATCTACCGCCAGCTCTGCCCTGCCCCCACTCCTGGCCTTTGGTGCTGTCTCAGGAGGGAAAAAGGAATAAAAGGGAAGGGAGGTCCATTCTGGGGTTTCCCCAGCCTGCACTGGAGTGGAGGGAGGGGTGGATTGGAGCACCCCACCTCGGGGGGCGGGGGCCTCCAATCCACGTGAGCAACCCTCTGGTGTAAACTGTGCATCCCCCAGAATGAGCTCCTTCCATTCCCTTCCCTATCTCCCATTCTGAAAACATCACCAGGAGCAGAGCTAGGCTGTATCAGCCCAATCCTGTTCCCAATTTGTGCAGACACGAGTTAATGAAGGCACTTCCCTTTGGAGCACCTTCATCTGAACCCTTCTGTCACGACAAAATTCTGGTTTTCTCTGTTTAAAAATAAAAAATTATCTGATTTAAACCCTCCCCCCCCCGTAAATTCTCTGATGAAAACCCCCAAAATCTGTGATTAAAATAAAATGCCACTATAAATATAGGTATCGATTGAACACAATATTTTATTGATATATTTACAATTTTAAAGCAATTTGGAAGCCTACCAATGCCTCAATCACTATAGTAAAATAAATTCTAAATACCTATACATTTTGGTATTTCACTTTTTGGTTTTTTTTATCATGGAAAATCAGAGCTCCCCCTGCCCCCTTAGCTCACCAGGATGAAAGTCCAGGATCCTCACTCCCCAACCACAGCCCCCCACATCCTTGTCAGTGCCCCTCACTCCCACCCACAGCCACCCACCCCGACAGCCCTGCCAGAGGGGGCCCCCAGCCATGAGGGCTATGGGTCAGGGACCCAGGTCCATGGTCCCCTGTCCCTCCGGCAGCAGCACCTGAGCCCTGGCTGCTGCCTGTGGGAGGCAGCAGCTGCTGTGGTGGAGTGGAGTCTGGCTTCCCTTCCCCCATGGGTGGCACAGCCAGAGTGGAGCCCATGGGGAGCGGGGGTGGGTGCAGGCTGCTTTCTGTGGGCTTGGGGCTCCTCGCCTTGCTGCCCTCCCCATGGGGCCTCTGCAGCCTGGCGGGCAGGACCCAGCACTGAAGGGAAGAGTGGGGCTGGGCAGGAAAGCTTGCTGTTGCCACTGGGAGCTCCATGCTACCCTGGTGAAGTGGCCACTGCCTGCCTGGCAGCAGCAGGAGCAGCACTCTGCACTGCCACCCTGCTGCTGCTGGGTGGGCAGGGGGCACTTCACTAGGGTGGTGCAGGGCTTGCAGCAACAAGGAGTTTCCCCATCCAGCCCTGCTTTGCCCTGCTGTGCTGGGTCCCACTCACTGGGCTGCAGAAACCCCAGGGGGAAAGATAGCAGGGTGAGGAGCCCAAGCCCACAGCAGGCAGCCTGCCCCTGCCCTGCTCACGTGCCCCGCCTGCCCCTCCCTAGGAGTGCACGTAATGGTGAGGAGCCAGCCCCCCCCCTCCCCGCCCCCCCCCCCAGATGAGCCCTGTCCCACTCCCTGCCGGGGCCCTACAGCCATGTATTCTGGCCCTGGGACCCAAGCCCCACGCACTGCCCCAGCTAGGCAGCACCCCTAGCACCAGCCCTGCCCAACTCCCTCCCTCCTTCTTTATAGGTGCCTCAATCCTCCCCCCACCCTCTCCCCCAGCCTGCAGAGAGCTCTTTGCAAAAGTGGAAAATTGGTGTGTTTCTCCATTAAAATGAAAAACCCATGTTTTTCTCAGTTAAAAGGGAAAACCCATGTTTTTTTCTGTTTTTCTGTGGGAAACAGAAAACCCAGAACCCTGGTCATGAGTGTTCAGATTGTTGTGGGATCAGAACCTTTTAAAGTGCTCTGCAGCTATGCACTTGTGTTTGGTCACAGCTGTAGAGCACTTTCAGGGGCCAGATCAGTTGAAAATTGTCACTTCTCTCTGCTCCTTGTGTTTGTCAGGTATTGGATTGCTGTCTTGGATTTTCCAGCCTTGTTCCTTTCTTTGACCTCCTGACCTTGATCAACTGCTGCCCTGAACATTGTTGTGTTTTCAGTTTTAGCTTAGCACCCTGGCAGCTAGGTGGATACCTGACTTTGACCTTGGCTACCTGGCTTCTGGTAAACCCCTGACTCTGGTCCTCTTGTCCTATGCCTTGCTTGTTGTCCCTAGTTTCATGTTCCCTGGGTCCTATTTCCTGAGTTCCTGGCTCTATCCTTGTTCCTGGCAGTTGGCCCCTCTTCTCTAGACTGCCTAGCTGGTTCCCCACCTTTTTGACCACCTGTGCCCCAGCTGTAGGTCTGATAATGCATGTCCCTGGGCATAAGACCTGGAAAAAAAACAGGGGTCTAGAACCCAGGCTGTTAGCTTCCTGAGTGTGTGCTCAACCACTCAGCTAGTGGGGCTAAAACATGGGCTGGCCCTCCTCTTACATCTAGCACCTTCTACTCCTGGGTTTTTGGCGGGCAGAATTTTGTGACTTAGAATTCCCCCCTGGGTTCACATATTTACCTGTGGCTGCCAAAGTGGCTACTTCTTGTTTGTCTCAGTGTAATTTTTGGTATTTTCACACAGGTAGGGATTCTGTTTCCCAGTTGCATAGATGCATAGCGTGCACATGCATGTATGTGTGGCCATGTATATCCCTGGCTACATGTATGTGCATACACTATTGTGGGTGCATAACTGTTTAAAGCTCTAAACAACTGTCAGTCCAAAACCCACAATTGATTGGGGGGGGAGGAAGGAAAGCCCTCCCCTGTTTTAACCTCAACTGCTGAGTGGGTAGGGCAGTAGCCCAGGAAGCCAGCCACTTGAGTGGCTGGTTCAAACCCAAAATGGGTTTGAACCCACATCTCTCTGACTCCTGGGCAGCCAGCATATTGAAACACGTGGAACCAGGAGAACACAATGCAACTGAATGAGGTGGCTACTAGCTTGGAAGGAGTGGGTTCTGGGGCACAGCCAGGGGCTTTGCTTCAAATTAAGTAGAAGTTTCTCCACTGCACTGCCCTCCATCCACTTTATCCAATGACTAGTAAGTACAAGAGGTGAGGATCAATTTCAAAGGAGTGCCAGAGAAAGATCCAAATAATATCTGACCTGTGGCATATTGGTTAGAGTGCTGTACTGAGAAGTCAGAAAAATTAAGGCTTGAATCTCTTCTGGGTGAGGGGACCTAAAGTCAGGTGTCTAACTTCCTAGGATAATACCCTACCCATTCAGCTATTGAAACTAAAACAGGGAAGGACCACTCTCCATTTTGTCACTGCTGCAACTGCCCAACTATGTACCTATCCGGTCACCTATGTACACAAGGTCATGCATCCAAGAATACAATGGCTTCTTGTGAGTCTGTTATCTGTGCGTGTGTATAGATGTATGTGTGTGTATATATGTGTGTGTGTGTGTGTGTGTGTGTGTGTGTGTGTGTATAATATTAGTGGATAGTACACACACACACACACACACACACACACACACACACACACATATATATATATATATATATATATAGCTGTATGCCTGCCTAGCCACCACATAGTCTTCTGAGCAACAGCTAACTACTTGTGCATCCATGTGCCACAGATAATAGACTTACAAGCTGTCATAAGTACCAAAAATGCGACTGGATTTATTTGGTTGGAGATGTTTACTCTGGCATCTCTAAATGTATAATGGTGGATGCCAGGGAAGGTATTGAATAAGGGATAGATCACTCTAGAGATATCAGGTTCAGTGCTTGCCCTCTATAGCATCCACCCCTGCCACTGTCAGGGACAGGATATTAGGCTAGATGGACCATTGTTTTGACCCAGTATGACATTTCTTACATTCTTACGGGTAAGTGCCTTTTACGCATAAAAGGCTAACAGAATTCTGCACCAGATATCCACTATTCCCTACAAGTTTTTATATACTAAATGTCAAATAATAAGCAATCACTATAACCCAGAACTCTATTTCATCCACTTGTTATAGGTGACATGAACAAAAAGTGTAACATTCCAAAATCATTTTGGAAGACTTTGCTTTAATAAAAAAGGCTTTTCCATTGCAAAATCTTAGAACTCAAAACTTTGTCCAACTGACATCCAATATTTCCTAAGTGTTATATGCTTAAAAACACTGTAATGCCATATTTCAAGTAGATTTATGTTTAAGGGCAAAGCAGGAGGGTGGTTGGAATCAGACACTTGGAATCTTTACCTCTGCATAGATGTACTGTTGTCTCATAGACACTCCCCAGACACCCCTGCAGATCCTCTCTCAGTTCTTTTAACATTTACCAAGGCATTTGCAGGGCTTTCAGGAATTAAAATTTTTGTATGGAATACCTTCAAAAATATCCATGTAATCTTGAGGTAGTTTTAAGTAAGAAGCAATGTTTTCATTGGTCAAATATCACTAGAGTTGGCCAAAATAAGGCTTCTAATAGAAACTTTCATACTAATGTAGAATCACAAAATAAAAGAAAAGTAGGGCTCAAAGGGACCCAGGAAGTCATCTAGTTCAACTACCTGATCAAAGCAAGAACATCCTTATCTAAACCATCTGAGATAGGTTTTATAATGCAGAGGTGTCAAAACTTGATTGTCCCCTGCAGGTTGGATCCAGACCACAACTCATATATAGCATTGTCTTTTCCACTTGAGGCTGTGTAGTGTAGTGTTAGGGTAAGTTACCAAAAAATGGCTGGGGACTGACCTGTCATAAGACAAGCCTTGGTTGGATGGGCAGTCTAAATACTGAGTACAGTACACCACAATCAGTGGTGACTTTTAATTTTTAAATCATTGCTTCTACATGGTACTTTAAAATTTTTAAAACATTGCTTCTACATGGTACTTTAAAATTAACTGTGGTGCATTATGTTGCTTTTGGACTGTAGTGAAGAAAAATAACTCTTCCCAGGCTCATGAGTCTTGTACTTTAGGGCTGCATCCAGATGAGTGCAGCCATGATGGGTCTGCAGGAGATCCCAGGGTCAAAAAAACCCATGCAGAAAAAAAGCAGAGTGGCACACGTGGCGGCAGCATGTGCCACCCAGAACCAGAGCCTGGCCTACTGGCGCCATGCTCTGGCTGCCGACCAGGCTCCCAGCTGCAGGAGGGCCACGGCTGCAACTTTCTTAGCCCCCAGGACCCCAGGTAAGGCTGTTGGGGCCAGCACAGTTGCTGGCCCCAGCCTCCCCTACACCACCTGGGGTAACCTGCTGCACACCAGAGAGCACATGACATGGGCATTCCCCAGAGGCAAGTAGCAGCAACACAAGGTACCCCAGGGAATGAAACATCTGTGCTTGTCTGGACACAGCCTAGGAGTCTGCTTCACTAAGTACAACTGTATTTTTTCACCTTTGTTTTATGGTTTTTACAATGTGTATATCAATATTGCATTTGAGTGGGTGACGGAGATTAAATATAGCAAGTAGGTAAATTAAGCTGTCTGTAAAATGTCCTATACAGCAAATACTTGATCTTAAGGTGTTCTTCCATGCTAAGCACTGAAGATCAATAGCTAATGGGAGCACATTTCTTAGCTGGGGAAGTCTACATAGAAAGTGCCCTACTGTTCACGTAAGATAGGGACTGCCTGAAAAAGTGACCTCTGTTTCTTATCATCACAGTGTGTGAGATGGTCTTTTCAGTAAGGATCGCGTTAGAAATGTGTATAGACCAATTTAAGAAAAAATATATTGAAAATAAAAAGACCATAAGAAAGAGAAGTTTGGAAGAAATAGGGAGTGAACAAGGATAGTGAGCTCAGCTCACTACAGAAAAAAAAGAACTTCCAACTAATTGGTAACTATTTATATACCTGAAAAAATTAGAATTTCTGTTATTTTTCCTAAGGTCATATTTGAGACTCCTGTCTGTGCTGAGGTATTGTCATTTCTCATATTGTTGCCCTTCTTTGGCTTGGTTCACAACATTATACTTATTTTCCTCTGGAGTGTACTAGCTCCTTCCTAAATTTTAGCTGTTTTGACCACCCATAAAGATAAATCATTGCGTTTCAACACTACTACTGCCAAAGGATGTCACAGAAATATGCATCAAGAACAAAGGGCTGGAAACAAGAATAACATTTACCAGCTACAATTGGCATAAGAAACAAAGTAATCTGTGATAAGAAGACTTACAAACCCATGTTGGCAGTTTAATTTAAGAAGCAGGCTTTACATAAGGGTAAAATTTGGAGACCAGATGCCTTCAAATTCCCCATCCTCCTGCTGTTGCCCAGCTGTGAGGTGCTTCAAGAAAACAGTGCACTGTACCTCGGGAATCCCATAATGCACATCCAGTGCCACCATGAAGCCTTCTCAATCCCATCCTGTGTATGTCAGCTCCTGGAAATGAAGCAGCCTAGTCACTTTGGACCAGTGTTGGGTGTGTGCCAATAAGCATGCATGAGAGAGACCAAGAGCTGGAGAGTGCTAGATGCTGTTATAAGAGACTATGTTGCCTGGTTTTGGGGAGTTGGTGCACAAAGAGAGGGAGCAAATAGGCAGGGCATGCTTCATGGCAGAGCTCCTAGGCACAACATAGAGGCTGTGCAAACCTTCATGCAGAACTTTGGTACTTATATACATAGCCACTTGATTTGAATGCATTTCCAGCTTTTTCTTGCTGGTTGGACTGAACTTTACCAACCATTGTCCCACAAGCTGAACTCCTAAATCTTTGGCCTTATCTGCCAGGCAATGCACTTAAATCCTGCTAACTATAGTTCATGTTCAAAGGGCTTGGATCCACACCAAAACTGTTTTAAAACAACTACTTTATTTGGCCCCTTTGCCCTAAACAATCCTGCTTGGCAGAGAAGAGAGACTTTTTCACAGCGAGCTGTTTTGCCTTAAGGTCCAGGTAGGCCAATTTCTGTCTACTGAGCTGATAGCCATCCTCCAACTTGTGTTGCAGACATCATTGCCCATGTGTCCTCCACTGCTCTGGACTTATCGTGATTGGTAATAACCTCTCTGTTTTAGATGCTGGTGGAAAGCTGGGAGTGAATTTTGTCTGGACTTATGAGTTCATATCCTTTACTGCAGTCATGTCCCACGGTCCTTGTGTGTGAACTCCTGCAAAAGTCCTAGGTTCTTCTGACAGATAGATGTCCTAATCCCTTTGGATAAGAATTGCTGGAATACAGATGACCACAGGGTACTGTCCAAGCAAATGAGCTAGAGTGGAAGACTCACTCCTGGAACAGATCCAAACAGAGGAATACCATAGGGGGCACCCAAAGGCAAGGAACCACATGCCATTGCCTATACCATGAGAAATAGACCTGCGGTTTCACACATGACATTACAACCAAACCCAGGGATGAGGTACTGGAGAGCATTGCTATGTTGGAGGGAAAAGCATTCAGCAAACCACTGATAACATATGTAAGCCCTCCTGTGCTGCAGGAACTGACTTAGCATTAAGGCAACTGAGAATGGTCTATGTCTACTAACACAAGCCACATGTGAGAATGCTGTGCAGACAACCCCAGAAACTGCAGCTGAAGAGAGCTCTACCAGCCTGAAATGGATGCTAAGGAAGGTTTGTGTTATAGTACAACTGGAAAGGGGAATTTGAAATGCTTTTTCTGGTGACTGGCTGGCCTATGCCATGTTGGATAAAGCTATGAACCTTTTGCTGCCTGCTAAGCAATTAATCTCTTCTTGCCTATCCTGTACTATATAGGAATCCATGCCAGAGTCTTAAACTTTACAGTTTAATTTCTTCATGTTCTGTAATCCCATAAATACCACAGCCATTAGCCACATTTGATTTTTGCTTGCTCTTCTTCCAGCACCTAAGGAACTGTATCTTTAAGAGAATGTCATAAGAACCAGTGGGAGAAGAGTTTACACATCTATATATATCAGGGGTGGCACTAGATGGGGCTTGGAGGGGGCTATAGCCCCTGTCCAAGCCCCCTGCCTCCTTCTCAGGTCACTACTGCCTGCCCTGTGCAGCTAGCCTGCCCCGCTTCTGCCCGTAGCCCACAGAGGTGTGGTGCTCCTGGCCCCCCCTTCAGGGCCCATGTCCCACCTTTGTATAGCTTGACCCCCCCACTTTTCTGTCTAGCCCACCTCAGCCCCCCCCCCAACCAACATGTAGATTGCAGTCGAGATCATTGCCAACATGCCTGTCCTACCAAATAGAGAAGGAAGACTGTGATCTCTTGGGAAGGTGGAGTATGTAGGGAATTTTATACCTGATCTTGCCACCAACACCAGCAACCTGAGAGTGCTGCTGTGCCAGGGTGTTGTGCAGGCCTGAGATGCACATCTGAAAAGGCTGAGAAGCTGAAGGAGTTGAAGAGGCCCCAGTCCTGAGGTACTGTTAAATTAGGCATAAAGCTCTCCTCACACACCTCCAAGGAGAGTGCTAGGGGAATGCTCTTGGGAGGGAGTACACTACTCCTGGAAGATTACAACAGTGTAGGTGCCCAAGGAAGTACTTCCCCCTCCTGGGGGCATGGACTACATAACCAGGAGGTGACAGCTGAGCAGAGAAGAGAAGAAAGGCAAAGTGCTGGGGACTTTCAGGAGATCCTGCGTGGCAAGTTGGCCTTGTTCCCACAGACTGCTTTTGGGACCTGAGGCTCCAAGGTAAGGTCTTTATGAAGACACGGGTTGCTCTCTGAGGCTACCTTAACCAAACTGGGTCATTGGCTTTGACCCTTCTTGTTCTGGTCCTTTCACAACCCTTTAAGGCTGGGGTGAAAACAAGACCAGTTAGCACATACTAACAAAATGCAAATATCCAAGTGCTCTCATTGAGAAAGGATTTCAGCTTTAGGTTATGGGTTTAGAGAACAAAATACACTTATATATTTAGGAAGCCTCTATTAATTGAAAGTGACTGTGAACTACTTTCTGCTGTTGCCAAAAAAAGGATCTGGCAAACTCCACTACCATTTGACAATACAGAGGTTATTTTTTTTCGTTACAAATGCCTGACTTAACGTGAACAGAATCCTAGGAGAGACTTGGTGGTTGCAGTCAGTTTTCAGATCATTGTGTAAAAAAATAAAGGAATCAAATCTGGCATTAAATCATCACTTTTTTAAAGCCTTTTCTAGTGTCAGACAAAATATGGTCTGTGATTATCAGAAGTGCTACTAGGGTTGATGTTCTGCAGAAAGTAATCAAGGCTATAAGCATCGATTACTCAAGATGGCATTTTTGCAGCTGCTATGAAATGTGATATAGCACAGAGATTTACCAGTATGCTTCAAGGCATCAGGATGAAGATATCTGAAGCGTTACAGAAATATATGTTAAAAAGGACACATGTTGGCTATTTTGATACTGAAAAGGCCAGAGTTGTTTCATACTTGCCTCAGATAAACAGTGAGGTTGAGGAAGCTATTTAGGATTACTGCATATGCCAAAAACACAGGCCATATCTAGGAAAAGAGCCTATGTGGGTAGCACAGGGAAAACTAGCTTCTTTTAATAATGTAAGCACAGATTATTTTGTGTTGACTGGGAAAAAATAACATTTATCCTAGGCTGCTCCTTTCACTTTTCTGAGGTGGCCTTACTAAGATAGTACAGCTAAACTAGACCAGGTACATCTGATATACCGGCATCTGACAGCGGGTCACAGCAAAGTAGGCAAGAGTTCAAGTAGTTTGTATTGAACTGTGCATTTAAAACTGTCGCCACTGGTTCCCATTATCCTCCATCTAGTGGGATGGTAGAAAAGAGCCACAAAATAATATGGGATCTATTAAAAGGCTGCAGAATCAGATTGGTACTTATTTAACACGGATAAATTACAGATCAGCACTAATGAGGCACAGGTTGTCCTCTGCTGATACTTTGTTCCAGCAGAGGGACCCATCCGCAACTTCGAGGCCTGTAAAAACTAGAGCAGGAAGACCAAGTAGGGGACTAAAGAGGTTTGCTGCTCTGAGGGTCTCTTCCTATGTATAGTGCATGTACCCAAATCCTTGTGCACACTTATGTCTGGGAGGTTCTCTTGTGTAAATTTTCTTTTCACCCTATCCTCATGCTCTTTAGGAGCCTTAAAAATTGTTTGCCTTCTGTAGGTGCAGAGGACAGCATGCTACAAACACTGCTACACCTCTGTGACCAATATTTGAAAACTTATCCACCATTTCAGCTGTTCAGAAAGAGGAGAAAAAAGTAAAATTAAAGTTTTTATGGTGAGGAATATGCTCCTTTCCAGGGCTGCAGACAAATAGTTTTTTTGTCCTTGGGTTCATTGTCCTTTCCCCAAGTGTGTGGAATAGGCAGGCAGTTAGACTTCTCTCACCTTGTACAGTTTGAGGAAGTGGCTCTGAACCAGAGACTCCTGAGTACTTACTACATCTGGGAGATAAGTGGCACAAAAGTGGATTAACACTGTTACAGCTTTGGGCTTCCTACCTTCCAGACTGTGGAAAGGGGCTAGCATACCTGAAGAAACAACTTGTGGTACAGCCCTAGTACCATCACCCAGTGACTTCCACCCTCACTCTCTCCATGGGAGTGGTGCAGGTCTCCCAATTACCTAAAAGGGGCTATAAAATCTCAGAACCTTGTCTTTTCTGGCTGATTGTCAATACTTCCTTGGCAGGAAAATGACAGATTTGCACTGCATATTTTAACCAGGCTTTTCTATTTTGTGCTCCCAAACATCCTTCAGCAGTTCCCAAACACAGGCATAAAGAAGCATAGTAGAAGACATCTAGCTTCTGAGACCCCATGAGTGTTGAGAAGGCAGCTGACCTATTAACATGCCAGTGATGAAGTGCTGAGTGCATAAATCTGGCATTTGGCAGCTCTGAGAGAGGCTGAACCTTTTCAATGATTTACATCTGTTCTGTTTAAACATCTGTTGAACTTATTTTAAAACACAGCTTCCCATCTTTAAACTGCTGCTATATCTCAGGAGTGGGTATCTGAGGTTGTATACAGCAGGTGAAAGTGAGCAAAGCCTCAGCCGTGACATCTGTGAAAAGCTACAAAGCAGCTCTCAGGATTTTTTTTTAAGTCAAGGAGGCCAAACCAAAAGGAAGCTCTTAGTCAAGATGAGGCATCTGGACAGGGCGCTGCACAATAGAAGTATTATTGCACATGCCCTCCACCAATTTTGACAAAGTTTAGGTATGCACCCCAAAACTGTAGGGTGCATTTCTTTTTGAGAATCGAGGCTTTCTTAGGGCAATATTTTAGTGAACCAACAATATAGTTGGGATAAAATTAGACAAGCTACTGAAACCTGCCAATTAGAAATTTTTCATGTTCTGGTAGTGTGAGCATTTGGCTGGGACATAAGTAACCAGGCCTGCAGATAGCCCCTTGAAGGGTAACTAGGTCAGCTGGATGGGGGTGCAGGTTACCAGGGTGTCAGGTCTGGATCAGTGGAACAGAGATCTAGGAAATGTAGTCTGGGGTGCAAGCAGGGCCGAATTAATGCATAGGCAAACTAGGGACATGCCTAGGGCCCTAAGTGAAGAAAAGACTCAGTTGTGCTTATTTTACATATTATAATTATTGAGTGAAAAAAAGTAGGGGCCCATGAGCTTGTTTGCCTAGGGCCCACTAAAGGGTTATTCCAGCCCTGGGTGCACGCCAAGGTTATAAGCAAGGAGAGCTGGGTGCCAAGTTCCAGGAAAGATCCAAGAGCAGGGTTAGGGAAAGCTGAAGCCAAGTCAGGAGCCAGAAGAACCAGAGAGGCTTGTCAGAGAAGAGTGAGACTGTTGTCAAGGTGTGCCTGCAGCATGAGACTTCAGGTATGCATAAATGGGCTGAGTAGCACTCTCAGCAGCCAAACCAGTTACAGAGAACTGAGGCAATCAGATTAGCCAGGGATCCAAGTCAGGCATGGGAGCTCAAGAACTCGTATCACCTGGGCCTGACTGGCCAGAGGCCCTGACAGGTAGTGTAAGAGTGATGTTGTACAGCATCTTACTCCTCTCCGTTTAGGAAACCAACATTGACAATATTTATTCTGACTTCATGACTGTCTTCCTAACCAAGTCGTTTTCAAAATTTCTACATTCACAAAAGCCTTTCATATCACTTTTGCCATGGAGCCCTTACCCTGCCTCCATGGGCTGTGTAAGCTGACATAGAGCCAGGAGACCTAGCCTGGCAATGGTGAAGCACCCACTGTTACCACTGATCTCTTTGCTGAACTCCTGGGCTAGGGACAGAAGTTACACACAAACCAGTTTAAGTGATCAGAAACTGGTTTAAACCTGTAACAGAACATAAATTCAGTGCACATAAACCAGTTTCAAAATGGCTGAAACTGGTTTAGGATAAACCTGGTTGAATGTAGTATCAGACTTAACTGATTTGGGTCATGCCAGTTTATGTATTATCTGTCTAAGACCCCTTCCTAGTTTAAGTTAAACTAGTGTCCCCCACTATCCCAGCATGCTTTCCAGCCCTGGGGATACAGCCCAGTCTATAGGGGGGGGACTGCCCCCTCCCCAGCAAACCCTGGCTGGGGTCTGGGGCCAGAGAGGGCAGATAAATACCCCTTCCCCTGTTCAAAATTACTGCTGGCTGCAACTGTGGACTACAAATCCCAGAGACACCTGGAAGCAGGGAGATGAAATGATGAGTAAGCCTGCAGAGTCCTGGTGCTGTAATTCTGGACCGCAGATCCCAGAGACCTCAGGGGCAGCAGGAAGAAGTAGTGAACATACAGCCATACTCTAGCACCCCTTGGCTTCTGGTGTGAGCCACTGCAGACATGTGGCTGCATTTCCTGAATCGAAGGTAAATGTCTGTTCACTTTTGTTCAATTTAATCTGTGCAGTTTAGACTAACCTGCAAAGACTGAATTGATTCAGCCTCAATTCGATTTGACTGTCTGTACTTAGCTCTGATGACCTATTGTGGAACCCCAGGGTTCCACAACCCTGTAGAACTCAGTTTGAAACTTACTGCTAACTTGTATTCATTTTGGAAAAAGCTCTGTAAGGGTTATTGATCACCCAGATGATAAAGAATATGTGAAGACCTGGGTACAAATCAGTCCTGATATAACACAGCCTGAGTACTGCAGCTGTTCCTCTGGCAGTGATGCCTCTTCATAAGTGGACAAAATGAAACAGAGATGTTACCTTCCAGCCTAAGGCAATAGGAGGGGCCAGAGGTAGAACCAAGATGCATTTAGAACTCAGGCAAACCTGGTTTCTATTATCTCATGTTCCGCAGTCAGTAACTGCCCCACTGTTGGCTTTGTTGTAGCCTCTCTGTCAGAGTTCAATAAGAATTAAACTCTTAATACTTGAAAGGAAGTGAAAATTGGAGATGTGTGCACCCCCAATTCCCCCCAGCCCAGCTGCACAATGTGGGCATGTCTATGCATATATTTACACCAGCTTAAATTTACTGCTCAGTAAGCAGGAATAGGCTGGCATCTATACATGCAGGCATTAAAGTACATTAACACTGCGTGGCTCGGGACTAAAATTAGTCCAAAGTCAGTCCACACGCAGTGTTACTATGCAGTAAAGCAGGGGTTGTCAACTGGGGTACTTAAAAAGGCCCCCTGGTACACATGGACATGCAGGCAGGCAGGGACAGAGCGCTGCCATGCACCATACTGCGGTGTTGTGCAGGTGCCACCTGCCCGGCTGGACATGGGAGTTGGTGGAAGTTCACATGCAGCGGCTGTGGCCACTCCCCCCTGTGCTCCGTGTCCAGCTGCCAGGGGTACACTCCTCTGTCTGGCTGCTGTGGGTACACTGATCCAAAAAAGGTAAACTCCTGAAGTAAGTCATCTACGCATATAAGTTGTCATATTTACTGTACAGTACGGGCATGCGTGTGTAGATACATGCCTGTACTGCGCAGTAATTTTGGTCACTGCACAATAAATGCACATGCATAGACATGCCCTGTCACTATTACAAGCTCTCCATTCTTCAGGGACTCTGTATTTGAATGTCTGTACACCCAACACTCGATAAGGTTTTCTGGGTAAGTTTTTCTACCAGGAAAGAAAAACTGGGAGAATTCTCCCTAATTATTTGAATATGTGTACACAGCCTGGAAGACTAACAAAGTTCCATTAGAACAGCCTTATCATATTTTAATTCCTCTCCTTTAAAGCACTATTATAAAATCCAAAGTGTTTTGTGAGTTTAGAATTCACTTTTTTCTCCCCATAGCTCCTTGCCTCACACATTTTTAAAGGAAGCAAAAGTGGAACAGAAATGTAAACGTTTTATATAAATAGTTAATATGATTCAAATTCACCATCTGAGGAACCTCTCTGCCCTATGGATACATTTAATTGATTTTTCCCAAGACTGCTTCCCCCCTGCAACTTGAAACTTAGCAAATGTAGAAACTAGCGCTTATCTCTGTGGGATAAGAGCAGGGTACTAATGAATCAATTTTTTGTTCCTATCCATCCACACAAATTTTCATTATCTGCCAGCCAATCACAGTTGGCCTGATTTTGCACTACAGGTGCCAATGGAAATGTTACTACTGACTTCACAGGCAGCAAATTGGAGCCCTAATAAGTCATCTTAGTTTCAGCCCTATCAACAACATGTGCTTTCAGGGTGATATTGATATACTGATTATTATACCTGTGTTACATTAAGAGCAGAAAGAGCAAGAATAGCAGAAAGGTAGTCTTATAATAAAAGCTAATGTTGCCCAAAAAAGTCATTTCTAAAACTGGTTCTATTGGTTTGCAACAAACAGAGACGAAATGCTAAAAGTCTTATTTCTCCACCTCTCTTTCCTTTTGAAAAACACTGAATGTTTCACATTTTGTTAATGAATGTAAAATACTGCTACTTATCTGGATAAGTTATTTATTTCAGCAGTGTTATAATAGTGACACTTATTTTTTAAAACAAATAAGCTTAATCAATATAAATGGGATTCAAATTAAATTAAGAGGTTCCACATAGATTTTCATATGTTATTTTAAACCAGTTTAATTAAATACTTGTCAACTGGGATGCAGCTGTGAAAACAGAAATGGCCTTAGTTAAGTACTACTTCAGTGCTAACAGATTTAGCAAAAGACAAAGGTACATACAAAGAGCCAATGTTAGAGGTGATGTGGAAAGAGGTAGGAATTAGCACTCTCTGTGCCATCTTAACCTTATACTCAGACTCTCTTAAGCTTGCTTATGCTTGCTTTATCAATATATATAAAGGGGTCCAGGTTGACGTAATATAGATGCTAAGGAATAAAAAAAGTTCTAAATTAAGGCAATGCAGAAGCAACTTTTAACTTATATATTTTTCTGGCTCCTTGCAAGTTACATCAACACAGACTTTTTTACACTATGGTGGAACAGAAACAAGTAGGTCTGAGAGTCTAACTGTATCAGGATGTGTTAATGAGTATAATTATAACTCCTTACAACACTTTCATTGTGGCCCAAAAATAGATGTCAGGTCCTACCTTAATACTCATTTAATTCATGAGCCAGAGAAAAGTAAATGAAAATTAAAATAATCTTGGCTATTAGTACCAATTTACTAATAGTAAAGCATCAGTGTGACTGGACCACATGGGCGTGTCCAGATGAGCATGGATGTGCAGTGTGCAGTGCTGTCTGTGATGCCACATACCACACATGCTGCTCCTGCAGGTGTTCCCTGTGCTGCTACTTTGCAGCAGTGGCAGGGGAGGTATTTGACCCAGGGTCAAACAAACCCACATCTGAAAAAATCAGGGCAGTGTACATGGTGGCAGCATGCACCGCCCTAAACTGGAACCTGGCTGACCGGAGCCATGCTCTAGTTGCTGGCCAGGCTCCTTGCTGCAGGAGTGCTGTGGCTGAAGCTCCCAGAGGTCCTCAGGACCCCTGGTAAGGCTGCTGAGGTCAGCAAAGCTGCTGGCAGCCTCCCCTACCCCACCCAGGGTAATATGTCATGTGCCAGAGCACATGTGGCACAGGCACACCTCAGGGATAAGTAGCAGCAGCACAAGTTGTGCCACTGCTACTTGTCCCTAGGGAAACGCACATCCTCACTCGTGGGGATGCACCCCACATGTCCATAAAGAAAATCTGAATGCTAGGGTGTACCTAACATGATCCATGAAATTGAATAAATAAGGAAATAAGATTAATTGTAATGTATTAAGAATGACAGTAAACATAACCCACCAACTGCAATGGTTTTGGCATCTACAGTTATCCTTATTATTTGGCAATTAAAAAAACAAATGAATTGTGTGCAATCTGAACCAGACTATTCTAGAAATAGATTTTAAATTAATTGTTATAGTCTCCATTTGCTGTTACGTAATATTACCGTACAAAAGATTAAAACTAAAATATACTTTAGATGAGTAATTCTTAACCAGGATGCTGTGGCACTCTGAGGCACCTTAAGAGCCTTTCAAGGGTGGCACAAGGTGCCATGCAGTATTAGCACTGTTAAGTGCTCATACATGAGTTGCAAGATAAACCCAGAGATTTCACACAGGAACCTATGGTATTAAAAACGTTCTGACCTGCTGTTGTCCTTTCTGAGTTCTTTATAATGGAAGAACTGCTGTAGCATTTTTCTATAGTAAAAAAAAAAACAAGTGAAAATTAAGGGCTGGCACATTCTAAGGGGTGCCTTGAATCTAAAAAGGTTGAGAACCACTGCTTTGGACTGACTTAAAGTTTCTAAAGGTTAAAGCATACTTTAAAAGCCACTTATCCTTGGAGTCAATTTTGCTTTGCTTCATTAGGCACATGGCTGAACTCTTGCCATTAATGACACTGGAAAAGAATTTGATAGTTTCTATGTCTTTATCTAGTACCAGGTTGTCTTTTCAATGTTGCATTTTACCTTTTATATACATTTATCCCTCCCAGCAGTGATCTGTCCAAATTTCATCCTATAAAGGATTACAAAAGAACTCTCAAAAGTAAGTCTATGCCAAACATCTCTTTTCATGGTGTCTTGTGAGAGGGATATAGGTTTGATGTATCATCTAGGGCTACAGGGTTAAGGTGTCCTATTCATAATTTACTATGACTTCATTAAGTATGTCTGGTTTGGAAGAATTGTGTTTTCAGATATCATGGGTCTAGCGCTAGAAGCCCCTGTGCAGCTGAGTAGCCCCATGACTAATTGTGTATGAACTACTCCCTTAGGGGAAGATATTCAAGACTAATCTTTTAGTGTGAAACTAACAAAAACCAAATGATACAGTTTATATATAATTTCCAATAATGTTTCTGTCTTGGAAAGTTTTTTTTTCTCACTTTTTATATTAATATTTCATCTCTGCCACCCATTGCAAAACAGGAAGCCTTTATGTATAGTGTCCTAAATCAGGGAGAAGGGAATCCATCCTTTCAGAGCTTCATGACCTTTGTTCTAGTTAATCCTTCTTTTACACTGCATAATTCCTTTTCCTCCTGCACTATAAATGCCTCAACCAATGGCACTAATTCTCATTCAAATCCCCATTGGACAGCCTTTTGTTGCAATTGTTTCTTTTTCTCCAGTCTTGCATGATAAAAGATTTAATTATTTTGGACTCTGAAAATTGTAAGCTTATGTTTTAGCTTAATGTTAGAAGGACTACAGTTAACACAAGAAATCTATTTTATATATGTAATCTTTACACGCTATGATCACTCTAGACAACTAATTTAATGGTGGTTGCTATCTAATGATTCTCATGGAAAGACGTTTTAGTGTCTTAAGACATTTTAGTGAAGACTATATACACAAAAATCAGGAGTTTCAAAAGCATTGATTCATCCCACAACAAGAATAACTTGATCTTTTAAATGATCTGATTCATGTAGTATTTAATCTTATATATCAGCTATCTCTAATGTTTTAGGTTTCCATCACACCAACATGCAGCTTTTCACAATATGAAAAGAAAGGTCCTGAGAAAACCTAGTATAGAAGCTATGGGCTCCTATATACATGCAGGGAGCCTGCTCCAACGCACTGGAAATCCAGCACATCAGAGCAGACTCAATTAATCAAGTTGGCTGGAGTGTGGAAATTAAAGCATGCCAGCATCACGTGTATCAATGTCCCTGTGCTGAAAAATGGTGGCAGGGCATTTTGAACTAAAGCTCATTGAACAAGTTTTAGTTCAAAGTGTCCCGCAGCCATTTCTTCAGCGTGGGGATACTGATACATGTGACGATCGGGCAATTTTAATTAGTGCGGCTTGCTGATTAAAGTGCCCCCGTGCCTTCTGGAGTACATGTAAAAATGCCCTATATGTTGAGTCAACCTATTCTGGGGTCAAGTAATATCAGTAATAAGGGAAATAACTTGTTTCTCCTGATAGTAATACTGTTAGGAGCCAATGTGTCTGTGGATCACAGTTCTTACCACAGTGGGCACATGTACATGAGACATTTAATGCACAGTAGACTAATTAGCTGTGCAGTAGACATCTTGGCATCTACATGTGTGACCTTATTAGAGCTTATTATTAAAAATTAATTGGCACTTGTAGATGAGCCCAGGAGTAAGCACTGTGGTATGTCAGATTTTAAAGGTATTTTAAATGTCTAACTTCCACTGATTTCAGTACTTTTTCAGATCTAGCCTTGTTTCATCTGGATGACATTGTCTTAAAAATGCCAGTGGCAGCTACTGGTCCCTCTACACTAGGGCTGCTACTATATTGCTAACAGCTGTGGAGACCAAGTGGTATTATAACAAGATATTTCAAACATTTCCTTTTGAATAGGCAGCGACGGAGAAAACAGAGTTTGTTACAGCTTATAATAGCTTTGTTAATATCCCCAGCAGAGATGGCAGGAGAAGGAGAAAAGTACCAGGGCAAGGTGTTGGGAATGGCTGGTGCTATAAAACTCTAAAAAAGACTTAACCTGGAGTCAAGGAATGAGGTACACCTGCCATCCCAGTCACTAGAGAGGGACTTTCCCCATCTGTTAATGGACAGTCCTCATGCACCTTGCTGACATGGTGGTGGCAGTTGACAAAATCTGCCTTCCTTTCCCCAGATCATCCTCAGAAGGATCTTTGAATGAATGCATCTGGTCCATTCCTATTGAAGGAGCTCTGATTCAAATTGGGGAAACATCCTCTTAGAGCAGGGGTTGAAAGTTTTTGGGCCTAATGCCAAAACCCCCCACAACCTGGACTTAGAAGATGTTGGCATGCCAGGGGGTGGCTCCAATGCCATTTCTACATAGTAAACTTACCTTACCTGACAGCAGCACCTTCAAGCATGCCACAGTAGCTTGGTATGGTTTGCCTCTTGAATTAGAAGCACTGTAGCTATGAAAAAGGCAAATGTTAGCCTATAATATACCTGGAGAGGTATGTCTGGCAGACATGGGGAAGTATTCATGTCATTATATCAAGTCCTGGTAAATCCTCATTTGGAATTCTGTGCACAATTTTGGTCACCCACCTTTAAGAAAGATGAATTTAAATTGGAGCAGGTACAGAGGGGCTATTAGGATGATCGGAGAGTGGAGATCTGTTTGCATTAGCAAATGAAGACTAAGAGACAATATGACTCCTGCCTGTAAACATATCAAGGGAGTAAACATCAGGGAGGGAAGAGAACTATTTATGCTGCAGAACAATGCTGGCACAAGAACAAAGGTATATAAACTAGGCATGAAAATGTGTAGAGTGGCAATTAGAAGAAGGTTTCTATATAAGGAGTGCAGTTCTTGAACAGCTATCCAACAAGGGGGTAGTTGAGATAGAGAAAACTGGATGACTTCTGAGATGGAGCTTGGTCCTGAAGGAAACATGAAGAGATGTGGCTACTGGCAAAAGAAAGGGAATGGAACTGATGAGACAGGAGGTCCCTTCTAACTGTGCCTTTCCATTTTTTTATAAGAACTGACATTTACTGGGTCAGACCAGAGGGCCACCTTGCCCAGTATCCTGTTTCCTGCAATGGCAGAGAGTGGAAAAACGAACAGGGTGTGACCAGGGTTTGTCCCCTGTTGTTCTACTCACAGCGTCCAGCATTTAAGTTCTAGGAAATTTTGATTCAGAGGCTGTATCCCTAATTTCCATGTTCGTTTCTCCAGTGAAACAAGAGAAATGTGAGCAGGTAAGCAGTGGGCAGGAAAAGACTATTTAAGCATTTATTTTAGGTGGCTTACTTTTATTTAATTTGATTACTCTTAATTAATTTTGTTAAATGGTTTGTGACGAAACGAAAATGAGAAATTGGCTGTAGATCTTCAGTCTACTGTTGCAGAATTGGGTGTGTAGAAACTGCTGTATTCTAAGGGCATGGATGGAACACTGCAAGAATATTGTTTTTAAGATGACCAAATTGAAGTTAAAAAAAAGAAAAAGAAAACCGATAGACCAAGTCTAATTAATATGCTTGCACTTGCTGAAGAGAGAGAAAAGAAGCAATGGCTGAGGAAGCGTTTTTGGAAAATTTTACATAAACACACCACCTTTTAAGGAATAAATTATCAAAGAAAAGCATTCAATGAATCTGTTTCTAAAGATGAGTTGAGAAAGAGGCAAAGTGTGAATAAGGAATTGAACGTGAGAAAAACAAAGGAAAATGCACTCTCCACCCCTGAGCTGGAGGAATCTTCCCACTTAAAATACTGAGATAAATGAACAATCTACTTTGTCAGATACTAGCATCTAATGAAGTGGCCTGTTGCCTATGAAAGCTAATACCTCTTTGAACTAGTTTCTAAGGTGCCACCTTCCCCTACCATTTGCCTGATTTCAGACTAACCCAGATAGCTGTCTCTGAGATAATGGCAAATTTAAATGTGAATTTAAGATGAATTGAGAACACTAGAGAGATGGGAGAGGAGGAAAAATATTTTTTTTTAGGCACAGAAAAGCATATGTTCCCATATACAGCTTTACCATAGTACTTGTTATATTAATACATTTCTGTATGTGTGTGTGTATATAAGCCTCCTAGCTCTGTGGGATGGATAAAATGGCTCCATGGCCAAATGTGGCCAATGGGCCATAAGTTGCCAACCCCTAATCTAGACAATAAATGTGTAGAAAGTGTACTTTGTTTTTTGCATTTTTTTTAAATTTAGTTATTTAAAACATTTTTTTTTTGCACGTACTAGGTCCTTATCTCTTCCCCTCGCTAAGGTAAAACTTCATTTTGACTTCAGAGAGAATTTGACCTTGATAACTACATAATTAGGTCACTGACCGCTGAAAACTATAGGCTTCTCTGAATTACAGCAAATGTGCACGGTTCTTGGGTTGGAAGTCTGATCCCTCAGAACCACTACTAAGCAACCACACTCTCCACTTGAGGGGGTGTTTATGATCTTTTGCTTCAGGGTTAATTTGGAATAAATAAGTGCTTTCAAGTGGCTTTCTGAATGTGTACTACAGATAGCCCAGTGAACCACATGACATCAGTGCAGGTGGAACACTGTGTGGAGGACTAGAATCTGGGTATGATGACAAAAGCTTTCAGTCCCATTGACATGCTTGTACTTCCAAGCATGCAAAGCTTAAACTCAATACCTCCAGCCATTCCTCTTGTTCTCACTTGGCTTTGAATTGCTGAATATAGTCAGCCAGGCTTCTCCCTTTGTGACAAATTACTTCAAATGGAGATAGCTTATTTAGTCAATGTAGGCTGCTCAACTCCTCACAGACTGGATAATAATGTGAGGTAAAAAAAAGTAATTGTAAATATTTCACCTGGAAACATTTACATAGGGAAATAAAAGCTTAAAAAACTGCTAATAGTAAGAATAAATGTCTCATCTCTTTTAACATAGTGGGAAATGCCAATGTCATTAGGATTGTAATTGTTGATGCTCCATTAAAGCCTGTGGAAAGAAACCCTTTGATTCTCAGTGCCTCATTTCAACAGCCTGTAACATTCTCCAATTACTACTGTTTTGGTTGTCTTAGGGGAGGTTTTTGTACTGGTTCAGAAGGGAAATGACTCCAAAACACCTGAATATATTTTCAGAGAATGAAAAGAATCTAGATGTCTTCACAACTTTGATATTGCTCATGTGCTTTGAATGCTGCAAGTAGGGTTAACATTTAAAATGGAAATCTGTTGGGTTCTGAATCCATGCTGGAAAATATATTATTTACTTGGTCTAGGGAGAAAAAAATGCAGATTAGGTAATAAAGAAAAGTATCACAACATGAAAATAGCTTACTGTACATGTGCAGTTTATTTTTCTTACTGATCTGTAAAATATCCTGTCATGTAGATGCATGAGACTGCATATGTTTTGAATGACAGTCTTGTTCCTATGATATCTCCTTGCATTCTGGCAAATCACCATACTTCTGGAGAGTGCTCTGGATTTGCCATCTGAACCCTCTTCTGGAATGAAAAGAGGTGCATCAGGACTTAGAGTTTTTTCTATGGGCCAGCAGACATCAAATGTCAAAATTCAGGTGTTCTCTGCTTCACAGTTGTATAGTCTATGTGAATTTTAACTTGTAATTAATACATAATTTATATAGGTACATGATGGAATGAGCAAATGTTAAGTCTCCAGTCCTATAAGCACATCTGAGCAGAACCTGACTTCATATGGTCAGATCAAATGCTACATATATGCAAGGGGTAATGCATTCTTGCATGTATTCCTAGTTCTCTACAGTCACTCATTCAAGTCAACAAGGATCTGGCCATGCCCCAAGAAAGCAGGATCAGACCTTAATTATTTTTCCTGGCCCACAGCTGGCTTTAAACCTTCTCAAATGAGTTTCCACATGAAATAGATGCATGCTGACTGGTAAGGGAAAGAAAAAGTGTTCTCAGCTTTGTGACATATATTTGTTTTATTACTTCAGTGCTATGCCAGCTTTCACCTGCTCATCTTGGCATCCGCCAGCCAGATCTAACCCTTATGGAATTGAAAATTTGGCAGTTGAGGAGACCAGTGGCAACAATTGCTGATCCCCTGCTGCCATGTTTCTGAACCCATGGGGAGCCCAGTGGGCCAGATTTCATGCTAGATTGGCATCCACAGGTGACCTGGGCCCAATCCAAGCATACAGGGGCCAGCTGGCAGCAGCATGGGGACCCGATCTTGTAGCGTGAGGCCCCATGTACCTGGCAGCATGGGGCCAAGGGAGGTGGAACAGGGCCTGATCCTGATGTGCGGGTGCTTGATTCAGCCCAGGAACCAGCCCCAGGCCACTCATTTAGCCCACAGCTGAGCACCACTGACATAAACAATTGCAGAGCTACAACTAATCCTGCATCAGCAAATTACTGTAATCCTCAAAAGTTTGTAAGTACCATTAAAAAAAGTGTTCTAGTATGGAAACATTTAAAAACCTATTTAAAACAGCAGTCTTTTATTAGAATTTTGACATACTAAATAACAAAGTTCAAGCCATTATGTATTTTAAATAAATTGCAGTGCAGTATGTATTTAAAAAAGATGCATGGGGAGCGGGAATGATGCTCCAGTAGAGAAGCTAGACTTGAAAGCAGAACTGTGTTTTGTGGTGTACGCTTTTAAAGAGTGATGGAAAAGTCACACACTGGACTTTATTAGCATGCGTTGAGGTAAATTGTCAGAACTGTACATAACATACATAATTTACAGAAATTACATAACAGATGTTCATCCAGTGGGAATGGCTGGAATCCACTGGGTATAAATAACTACAGGAAGACTCTTGATATATATTACACTAGCAACAGCTGTTTGCAACTCATTGCCCAACTCAACTGAATCAACCGCTTAATCGCCCAACTCTCAAGCCTCCTGTGTCTATAGTATTTCCCGCCCCCCCCACCCCTTTCCTTTGTATCTTTCACCTAAAATCTTGTATTTCTAACAAGGGACAGGCACAGCAGCTCAGTTTTAAAATGAATGCAGGGGTTACTGCCCTGTGCTGTCCTCTATAGGCACAAGAGCACTCTTCCTCCAAAGCAATGGGAGAAGTTCCCAGTGATCCTTGCCCCTGCCCTTGGCCAGGTGGCTGAGTGATGTCCACTTGACTGATGTTCCTCTCATCTAGGGGAAAGAAAAGGCTCGGAGGAAGTTTTTACAGGTTTCCCCTCGCTTTATGCGGGTTCTGTATGTGCAAAGTCACTCTTAAATCGTGACCCTTTTTATACCAAAAATTTGTTATATGCGAGGTAGATTCACTCTGATGCGATCAGTGTGGTGGAAGCCTGCAGTCAGCTGCTTTGCGCGGTGCAGTGTGGGAGTGACACACACCCAAGTACAATCTCCTGTGTGGATCTGTGCTCCTCGCTTGTCTGCGACATGCATTTCTGTAGTTGCTGTCCCCATTATGATAGTGCCTGGTGCTTGTGTGTACTGCCTGCTGATGGTGAGTACCAAAATTGTCTTGTAAAAGTGGTAGAAATAGGTCTGGGGGTCAGTACAGTCAAGGTCCTGGAACATATTCCTACTTGTCAATCAAGACTCATAAAAGAGTTCGCCTCTGCTATTAGACCAACAAGATGTTTGCAAACAGATGTCTTTAATTGTAAGCTTTTGGGCACAAATACCCTTCATCCCGCACTGGAGAAAAGACTGTAAAAGTTCTCCTGGGTAGAAATGAAAGTTTGTGTTTTGTAGGATTTCACAGAGGAGTCAATGGATGGAAAACTCCTCTGGGCAGAACTTTTACAATCTTTTCTCCAATGCCTGATGAAGGGTGTTTGTGCCTGAAAGCTTGCAATTAAAATGTTTTTGCAAAAACCTTGTTAGTCTAATAAAAGAGATCACCTTTACTATGAGTCCAGATTGCCTTTTTCCTTTAGACCAACATGGCTACAACCTGGATACCTATCCCTATTTGTGGCATTGTAAAGTAGGTTGCCTTGATGCCAATTCGAGTTACCTGCCATGCTCCAGTTACACGCATAAAGCAAGGGAAACCTGCATCTTAAAGCAGCTGGCCTCTAGTTGCAGCAAAGCAATGGGCTCAAGCTGCAGCAAGGGGAGTCGAGGTTAGATACGAAGAAAACTCTCTCCTGGGAGAGGAGCAAAGAGCAGGCACAGGCTACCCCAAAGAAGCAGGGATTTCTCCGTCCTAGGAGGTTTTCAAGACCCGCCGAGGTCCTCCCGCCCTCAGGCTGAGGGTGACCTGAGGCCGAGGGGCGGCCGTCTCCTGCCGGACGGACCCGAAGGCTGCTGGCTCCGGGGCCGAAAGCGCGGGGAGCTGGGCGGGGCCTCCCCGCCTCGCCCCGTCCCCCGCCGGCTCCTGCTCTCCCGCCTCCCGTCAGCCCCTCGCTGGCGCCGCGCAGGGCAGCGTCGGCTCCCACCTGCTGCGGGGCCTTTCCCGCGGGCTCGGGTACGTGGGCTCGGGGTGGCCTCCACCTGCTGCTGCTGCTGCTGCCGCCTCGGGGGCGGGGGGCCCGCGCTCTTCTCCTCCTGGCCCGGGAGCGGCCATGCCCTGCTCCCCCCTGCCTCGGGAGCGGGAGAGCCGCGGGCTGCAGCGGCCCGGCTGCCCTCCACAGCCGCGCGGGGTGGCTGCTACAAGTGCCGCCCCCTGGCGGGGTGCGGGTGCCTCGGGCTGGGGGGCTGGGGGGGCTCTCCCCCTAGAGCTGAGGCTCCAGGATCCCAGCCCTCCTCGGGCTTTAAAGGCTGGGGCTACCTAGTGGAAACCTCTGGGTTTATCTTATGCCTCATGTTTGCCCACCTCGCAGGAGGGCCAGCGCACGGTGGAAGCCTTGGGAGGCTCCAGGCACCTGCTTGAGGATCGCCCGTGGAAACTCCTTCAGCGGTGAGTAAGTGCCTATTTGCCTCCTTCCCTGGCAGGCTAAACATGCATCTAAACACTGCTCTGACTTTTCCAGCCTGTTTGGACCCAAAAGGGGTTTGCTTGACTTTTTTTTTTTCAATGCCTGACTCTTTTTAGCAGAATTGTTGCTTTTAAACTGCTGGCTACCTGTCTGCACAGCAGAAAGTTAGGTTTCTTTTTTTTTTTCCCACTCCCCAACTCCAGCTTCCCCCATGTCCCGGCCCAAGTTTAATGGAATGGATGTAGATGTTTAGAGAGAAATGTTGGGATCTTCCCTTTGCCCCTGTACAAATTTTCCATTTCTAGAATGAAATGCTCCCTCCTCTCCACCCCATTTGCATTGCAAGCATTGGAGAATTTGCAGTTTTCAGACCTGTGTGCTCATCTGGAATTCACTGTCAGCATGTTTCTTACACAGCTAGATGGGCAGGCAGGAGACTCTGCTGGCCCTCAACCCAACTTCCCACTCTGCTCAGGTGATCAGAGTGCATTGCACCTAGTTCTCCATAGGGTCCATTTTCCTTCCACCTGCTTTCCCCTGGGAAGCAGAAGTTCCCATCTTCCCTACATAGTGTACATGGTGAGTCAGAGCTTCCTTTTTGGAGGTGCAGATCGCAAGTCCACTTTCATCCACCGTACTCTGAACACTTTGGGTCACAGATCTCAGAGTATCCTGAGCACCATACTAGGATGTTAATCATTTGCCCAGCTCCCCTGCCTCTTCCTTCCAATGCTGAGCCTAGCATCTCCATAAGGTCTACATTTGCCTTGCTACCTGGGACTCAAGCTATGCAAGATTTCCTGGTCTCTGCAGATATTTATGTCCCACAGAGGTCTTATGGCCCATTATATAATTTTGCCGCCTTGTTTTGCAAAGGCTGAGCTCCTCATTTTTTTTTTTTTTTTTGTGGTCCTTCCAGCCTAGGGATTCTGGGGTCACTATAACCTTTGCCTCCAGCTGGCCTGTGGAACTTAGGTGCAGTCCTTCTTTGCCAATCACTTTTCTAAAGGGCCCCTTGAGCAATGAGGATTTTATAAAACCGCCTTTCCTCTACCAAACAACTGGAGCACTCTTGCAAATGACTTCCTTTGTTAAAAGTTTCTTGTGGTTTAGCATATGTCTTAGTTTCTAATGGTACTCAACTGTTAACACTTCAAAAGCTACAGTTAAGGTACTTTTTATCTTGAGGGGTCCTGAACTGTTAAATACACAAATAAAAAAAATGTTAAAAGCGATCTGACAAATCACCTCCAAGGGTTCCAAAAAAAAAAAAAAAAATTAGTGCATCTCAAAATGGTCACAGAAATACTTTGTAAAAGGGTATGATTCAAGTGGACAGCAGGTGGGGTTATTAGAAATTGTTGCTCCCACCCACAAGTCAAAAATAAATTGAACAGTTTTCTATTTACTTTGCTGACGGGGAACTCTGGGAATAGCTGAGTGACATTCCACAATGTATCCATCGCTAAACAACCACCATTCCTAGATAAAATCATAGAAAGCTGTGAAGTCAGGATGAGATCCCTTATTCTTTAGCCCACAAAATACACACCTACCTGAGATACATGTGAATCTGTTCCCTCTAGCTTATAACTTGCCACTAGAGACCTGGCTACTTGTCTACATATTGCCTGTAACAGTTACAATTAGACAAAAGCCATTCATTGCTTGCCTTTTAATTTATTTTCTTTGCGCAGTTTGTACATTAGTTTTAAAGGAGAGACATTTCTGTAGAAAGGCTTTTAGGGTGGTGGGCATGTGAATTTCATTCGGTCTTCTTTAGTGACCTGTAACTCAGTTTGGCGCTCATCACTTCTTAATAAATTGGCTTATCTCCTTTCCCTTCAGTATGAACCTGGTACTTTTCAAGCCAAAGAAGTGTTGTCATCCTGGAGATTTTGTCATCTCCTGTAAGAAGGTAAAAATAAACCCTGTAATGGAACTTGGTAGCTCCCTTATCTGTAGAGAGGCCATTATCTTTATCTTTATTGTAAATTGCTCAGTATGCATTTTAAGTGACAGTCTCCCCCTCTGTTCTTTTCTGTTCTCTTTGAGCCAGGCAGATTTCTTAGATTTAATTCTTTCTGTATTGTAAAGGCAAGATGCTTCTATTCAGTGTGGAAGGAATGTTGGGTAGTGGTTAGATGGATGGAAACATTTTGCTTGAATCAGTTTTCTGTATCTGAAAAGATATCTGCTGATGTATTGATATTGCTGAAATGGCAGCTACATGATCTAGAATGTTAGATTCCAGGCAGATCTTAAAAAAAGTCTCTGACATGAGCCTCAGTCAGGGGTGTATCCAGGATTTCCCAAAGAGGGGTAGAGAAAAACAACTCATACTGCAAGGGGAGTGGCACATCTTGCTCCCAGCATTCTCTGCCAGCGGACCATGAGGTGGGAGCCTCTAGGGATTTTTTAAAGACCTAAAGCACGTCTCCCTTCCCATTCCTGTTAGGAGGTGGTCTCCTCCCTTGCTCCAGATGCATTCTTTACGGTTGGGGGCAGAGATTTTCTAGGGTCAGCTGGGCTGAGTGGGGACCAGACTCAGTTGGGGAGGGACAGAGGCAACAGGGCGGCTGGAGAGCTCTTGGATAGTTTCCCTCCACCCTGCCCAGTCAGTATGGAGAAGGGGAATCCCTATCCTTCCCTGCTGCCTTGTCCCCATCCCCAGCTGAGCCCAGCCTCTGTGCAGCCAGCAGGAGTGGCTGTGGTGCTGCTTTGTCCTCATGACCGTGGGAAAGGCAGCTGGGGCTGGGGAAGAAAGGGCAGGGATGTGGGTGGAAGGAGCATTTGTTAGACTAGGAAAAGGTAGGGAGTAAGTATTTTCACTTGCTTTAGGAACTTTAAAAAGTCCCTGGAGGCTCCCGCAGTGCAGTCCAATCCAAAAATGGGGTGCAGCCATAGCACTGCGCTCGCTCTGGACCTGTCCTGTCTTCAGTTTTCATTATAGAGTCCCCAGAATTATTTATTACATCAGCCCTTTCTTTACCCTTTATATCATACTCAGCAGGGTTC
This sequence comes from Alligator mississippiensis, assembly GCF_030867095.1. Classification (NCBI taxonomy): domain Eukaryota; kingdom Metazoa; phylum Chordata; order Crocodylia; family Alligatoridae; genus Alligator; species Alligator mississippiensis. The sequence continues at coordinate 79,664,655 of NC_081828.1, read as the reverse complement.
TGGCTAAAGGCCATGGGTGATATTCCCTTCCAAAACCCCAAATGCTGCTTCACTAACTGAAGGGGCTACACCTTTGCCAAATAAAGCACTTTCATTGCTTCCTTCCAGAGGCTGGATGTACTGTCTCTGCAGCATGTGCGTATTATATGGTGGTTGAGAGAGAAATGAGTACAATTTAGATGTCTTGTCTTGAGCCTCTAAAAGCACACTAGCCTTTGGAGTAAGCAAGGCTAAGAAAAGATGAGGAAAAACAAAGGCACTGAAACCAGATTAGAGGGTATGCATGCTCAGGTCCAAGGAATGAGACACTGGGCTGTGAATTCTAGGGTAAAAGTGAGAGTTAATATAGTAACTCATTACATTTCCTCAAGTTTACTTCATGAGTTACTATTCAAGTCGTCTAGTCTTTCTAATATGCTGGTTTGTTGTGCAACTCCCTTTAATTAACAAAAAACATCTTTTAATGCTCTTTAGGAGCAAAAGTACTTCTGTTGGGCCAAACATAAAAGTATTGGATCTTAATCTTTAAAATGAGGTTCTGTTTTTTTCTTAATACTTGGTCCTTATTCTTTTTAAAGAGTGCTTGAGAAACACATTCTACTGGGCTTAGTAACCAGAAGCAAGGTTTAGTTTTTCCTTGCCCCCACATGGAAAGCTTCCAAGAATATTCTCAGATGTATAGAGTCTGGTCGAAGCTCTGAACGTTTTTGAGTGTTGTGGGGGTTATTGGGATAATTGCAAAGAAGCTTAGAGAGACAGCTCATGGAGCTTCTTATTCCCTGTGCAGGATTCTGTATATCCTGTTATTTTTATACTGTACCTCTATAGCTTAGTAGGGACCAGTGGGTTTCTTGGCTGAACTGAAGGCTTGCTGGTTCTTTGGAACTGGATGGGAGGGGAGCAGGTGCCAGCCCTAGGTTCTCTAAAATATGCCCAGTTAATCATTAATATGACTTTAGTAAGTAATTGACTGGTGACATCAACCTTGTGCATCAACATTCATTAGCTCCTTGGGGTAGGCACTCTATGCCTGCCCATTTGTATAGAATCATTGGGGAGCTACTACAGTATAAATTGCCATGCACAGCTATGAGTGATGCTGCTACCAGATTTATGTAAAGCACAGAATAAAAAAGGTTTGTAGAGATGTGAACAACAAGCTTTTGTTAAGTGTTCAAAAAGATGAAGTGAAAGATATTTTATCTGCTAGTACTCAACTTCAGAGTTCTGTTTCTTATACAGCAGTTAAGAAAATATTGCCTTTAACGTGGAAGAGACGCTGTTATTGACTTCTTAGCAGTAATTTTTATTTGTTTTAGTATATTAAAGAGTAAACATAAAGGTAAAGAAAGTAAAGGGTTCAATGACTGTGGCACAAAGCTGGTGCAGAAGGTGCAAGTTCTCTTTCTGTCCCTGCTCTGGTCCTGCTGAGGGGACCCTTGCTAAGATGTTCATCTGGTTATGTCTATGTTAGAAGTGAGGATATCACAGCTTCCCTCCCTTTTTGAAGTGCTTTGAAGTCTAAGAAAAAGCACAATATGTGATAGAGATTTTAATAATGGTACCTTATATTACAGTGAATGTACAAGAATATAGAAAAACTAGCTTTGAACAAAAATAGAAATGTTACCTCTTCCATAAATTGAAGTCTGAGGGCTTGGGTCTCTCAGATGTGAGCATTTTTAGTCATGGGTTGGGTTTTTCTTGTTCATATTTGCAGGTTCAGGCTCTTTAAATTCTTCTCTTACTCACCATCTTCCAACACTTGAAATCATGGTTTTCTTTCTCCTGGGGCAGTCAATGACATTATAAGGAACATGGCTTCCTGCTGTGATTTGGTTGTTAGTGATATCATCATGCCTTGCAGGAGAAATGTAGAACCCTCTGTACGGGTCAAGGCAGGTAAAAGTCCTATCAGATTACTTTGAAACGATTATTAAATGTTAAGGCTCAGTGTGTATTATGTTGAATGATTTAGAGCAGGAAAGAGAATAATGAAGTATCACTCTCAACTAATTACAGGGCCTTGGGGTCATTCCTGGAAATCTAGATCAAGACATGGTGAGAACCTTCCACACTGATTCCTCTTTCCCCTCCAAACTGGAAGGGAGTTCAGCTGCTTCAAAGATGCTATCCAAGGCTTATGCTGACCCCAAGGAGAGTGCTCTGTAGAGACATTTGTCAGCAGTATAACAATGGCTAGGTGAGCAGGACATGAGCCCCAAGCACTCCCTACGGGCACTGAAATGGAACTATGGGAACACCTCACCCACTTATCCCCCATTCCCCACACCTTCTCTGCAGCAGCTCTGTCTCCAGCAGAGGGAAGGGCAGAGCAGCAGTGATGGTGTGTAGTGCAGGAGTAGCAGCTAGAGGTTTGCTGCTGCTGCCTGTCTTTGCTACCTAAATCAGTATTTAAACGTCCACTTGACACACATGTTGGTAGCAAAAAGAAGGTGATGTCTCTTCTCGCAGCAGAGAATTTCTGGCTGCTGTTCCTGCACTGTACTGCCGCTGCCTGGGGTGCAGTATTGGACAGGTATGCCTCTGACCTGGGTAAGCCAGCATGTTATGAGTGCATATCATTTTTTCTACATCTCTGTGAAGAATATGAAGGGGGAAAAAGGGCTCTCTTAGTAAGTCCTGGGAGAGTCTCTGGTATTATGACTTCCATTGGGCCAAACTGCTAAGGAGCCAATGGGTGAGGGCCTGGGGGAGAGAGCCCCTGGGCACAGCATGGATCCCCTTGATTTCCAACCATTATCTGAGAACACTGTTGCCAAGTCTTGCGAGGAAAAAAAAAGTGACACACCTTTAAAAACAAGCCCAACACATTTCAAAGAGAAGGGAGTGGGGGTGCTTATAAACCCACAACTCTCAAAAAATTAAAGTGACTTAAAAAACAAAACAAACCCAATTCTGCTTATTATAAGCAGACTTGGCAACACTGCCTGAGAGCTGCCAGGTTTTGGCTGTCTCTTTGATTTGCCCTGCACTGTGATTGTGGGGCATCTTTAAAGTACCACCACCACAGTTCCCTGTAGTGGGAAGGCAGTGGCATTGCTAGGGTGAGTGCACAAGCATATGTTTGATGCATGCCCCTCCCTATGTTTGCAGGTGGGAATCCTGGTTGCTTACCTCTCTTCCATTCTGAACTTCCTAATTTTCAGGTTTGCTGAGCTTTGTCTATGGTTGGCACTTTTATGTGTTTGCTCCAGACCTTGGACCATACTGTGTGTGGCAAGTATAGGCACAGCCCCTTTCACTTTAGTGGGAACCTGGGCAGTTCTGTCCTAGAGCGTAATTCAGCCCTGGTCTCTCCTAGACAGCACTGTAACTAGCAGAGGTTGTTACCGGCTCTCTCACCTTTACTCGCTATTTAGTTTGTATGTTTTAGGGTTTCTGTTAAAGCTCAGTGACTGGGAAACTACAGACTTGGTACAGCTATTGTATTGTTTTGTACCAGTCTGGAAAATTACAGTTTAGGAAGAGTGAAATGTCCTTGGTTCCCAGGACTGTGTATGAACATTCTCTTTGAATACAGATGGCCTTATCTGTCCAGCCCTATTTGTGCAAGATACTTTCATTTGGTTTCAGAAAATATCTTGGGCTGCTAAACTTACCCATTGTGTTTCCAGACTGAAGGAGTTGTTCTTACAAAGAGACTCAGGTTGGTTAGTAATGAGGAATGACTTTTACATTTTCTACAATTCTTAGTCTGCTCTTTCAGGAGTTTACAGTAAAGAATTTGAACTCTTATCTGGACTAGTAAAATGGGTGAAATGACTGCTTTCTTTCATTGTGACTCCTGAGAGGCAACAGCATTGAAAGGTTCTTATGTAGTTGAGCATTAGTAACATTGCTTATGTTTAACTCTGGCATCAAATCAAATGATCAAGGAATGCTTTGGGAACTGTATTCTGGCAGGGGAGTAACAGTGAGTGGGGGTGCTGCAGGTTGGAAGCAATTCTTACATTTAATCTAAAAAGATGAGTCTCTCCGTTTCCTTCAAATGGAGCATCAGAGCAAAAGAGCCTAAGTGAAAGCTGGACACAAGTGAATTGGGTGTAATTACTCCAAAATTTTATTACAAATGTTCTAGAAGATTGTATAGATGCTATTTCAATAAAGTCTTTTAAATGGTAAGTTGTAAACAATATTGCTACTCTGCCTCCCCCATTCAAAAACTTTTTCCAAAAGGCCAATAGACTTTAGTCCCAGAGAAGCATCAAGTATCTTGATGGCAGATGTAAAATCCAATGACAGAAAATTTTGGAATGAAGAAGCCTACAAGTTATTATCATTCACATTCCTATTCACTGCATTGTCATCTTGTATACTTCATTTGTAAATTGTCTGTAGGGCCTGCTCTTGTGAAGAATCAGAGTGACTTCTCCAAGGTTTCAGTGGATCGCATACATGACTTTGAAACAGTGGAAAGCCTTTGGCACATTTTTTGTTAGTATATTCATGTACAATGCTCATACTTTAACCAAGGTATCCACTTATATAGTATCTGAGGACTTCACAATCTTAAACTTCTTGATTTTAACCTTTGTACTTTTGTCATTATTTTACTGATGGCAAGGTGAGGAGTTGAATATTTGAGTGACTTGCCCAAAGTTGCCCAGGAAGTCTGTAGTAGAATAAGTAAGTGCTCCAGAATCCTTGGAGTTACTGCCATCATCACTTTCCCTATAATTGCTTCTTGGAAATTTCTGCAGTTTTTATATTTTTAGTTTTAAAATCACCTTATTCAATAACATTTTTCATAAAAATGAGATGAAACAACAGTTATAAGAGCAAAACATAGAAGTCAGGCAAAAATTATAAATGGAATAGTGAAGGCAGTTTTAAATTCAGAATGCAAAGATATATCTTCTGGAGCTCAGGCTGAGAAATCAGTTGTCTCTGTGGCCACTTTGGCTGCTTTCAAGTGTTTTAAAATAAAAAAAAAAAACCAAACAAGAAAAACTCGCGCTTTAAACTCAGTATGTTCTTGCACTGAGCCCAGTGCATGCCCAGAAGAGGCATCACATAGTTGGACCTGGTTCACCCCATGTCTGTATAGATTGGGTGCTTCAGTGGGGCTTTTCTTGCACTTTTGTCTAATAGCTGTGACTTAGCTTTAGATAAAAGTGCCCAAAAAACCCTGCTGAAGTACCCAATCTGTACAGCCGCCGCTGCAGAGCTGGGTCGAAGTAACACACTGCTGCTTTTGGCAAAGCGCAGTTTTGGGAGTTTTTTTTTTTAATGTCTGCAAGCAGCCCTTGATACTGGCTGCAATTACTGTCCCTTCCTTTAATCTGCTTTTCTCTTTATGTGTAACAACTTGTTTCCTTGTGTTTGGAAAGTATCTACCGTATTGTGGGTGGTATTGTAACAGAAATGATAAAGAGAAGATCAAACTCTATGTTTTTAACACCCAGCTCATTTAAGCACGCAAGTAATTGTTTCACAGGATTTATAATAATAATAATAATCCTATTTCTTTTTATTTGAGCAAGCTCATATTGGACATGATGATAATTGCTACTGGTGGATAATACTGCTACTTCATACCTTGACTCAGTTGGTGTTAATAGGTTAGTGCTTTTGTAAGCCTGATCCATATTGCTGTCTTTGAACATTATAGCTTGGCAGATTGTCATGGAGCAGGTGTGAGGCTTCATTCTGTCAGACTTCTGCCTCCTTTACCACTGCCTGTCCCCCTGCAGCTGTGAGCAGGGGAAGGGGGGTGAATTAAGGATGACCCTCCATTAATTGGATTCTATATATGGAAATTTATAATGAATTTATAAATTTTCCATGTACAGAATCTAATTACTGGGGGGAGTGTCTTAAATTTAGGGTCGTCTTAGATTCAAGTAAATGCAATAGTTTATGAAGAGATCTGAGTACCCTGCACCCCCTGCAGGATATGAAAATAAAAATAGCAGTAATATCTTTTTCATGAATGACTGGTGCCCCCCAAGACTAGGGGACACCATTTTGTAAGTGGAAGTGTTGGCGGCAAGTGGGGACTGCCCACAGATGTGGGAGGGGGGGGCAGGGAGGATGGCAAGTAGTGAGCGGGGATGCCGGCAGCAGTGGAGGGGAAGGGTGGTGAGTGGTGAGTACCTGAAGAAGCTAGTGGCGGTGGACAGTCTTCAGGGGGACACGTGTCCCCCGCTCCCTACAAGTCGCCTATGATCCTCTATATTGGCATCTGGGAAAGAGAATAACGAATGCACATCAGGTTCATGTGGCTGTGGAGAACTTACTGAGGAGACTAAGGAGATGCCTTGAATTCTTTTCTGAATGACGACCTCAGGCCTATTAATGAAACAGCATCAACAGACACATAGGTACCTCATATGCGGGCGCCTGAGGGTTCTGGCCCTCCTTGGGAAGAGGGTAGGGTGACCACCCCTCCCTAATTGGGCAGGACAGTTCCAAAATGGGAACATCAAGTCCCAGTCCCAGGATATATGCCTGGGACAGCATTTGTCCTGGATTCTCAGTATTGTGCAGGGGTCCAGGTTTTCCATTCTCCGTGGAAGAATGTGAGAAAAGGCAGGTTTCCCCTTGCAGGCTGGCAAAGTTCCAGTCTGCTAGGGGCTATGAGGAACGGCATGGAGGAGGCACCATGTGCGTGTGTCCATACGCATACATGCTCATGGCCAGGAGTATAGCCCCAGGCAGCAGTGGAGAGCAGCTCCCTCAGCTGACTGCAGTTAAGTCTGTGGGAGGGTGGGGCAGATTGAGCCCCACCCCCACCCCCCCAGTGAGGGAGGGAGTGGGGCAGGGCCTGGGCCTGAGGGTGCTGCCCAGGCAGGGCAGTGCATGGGGCCTGGGGCCAGGTCAGAGAGTGGGACAGCCATTAGTGGCTCGTCCAGGGTTGGGGGGTGTGGCTCCCTGCCACTATGCATATTCCTGGGGAGGGGACTGAGGTGGGCATGTGCCCAGGGGCAGTGGTGCAGAGTTGTGCCCCCCACACTGCCGGGTGGGCAGGGGGCACCTCGTCATGGTGGTGCAGCTGGTGTGGGGTTTCCAGTGGCAGGGGGGGGCAGTACAGTAGGGAGCCCTGAACCTGCATCCGCCCCTGTCCCCCCCATGAGCTCCACTTGGCTGTGATCTGGCCATGCTTCTGGGTGGGGGGCATCATCTTGGGGCCCCCTGGCAAAAATAAAAGCACTTTTTGCCGCCAGCCCAGAGCGCAGCCTGGCACAGCCCCACCCCCACCCACTCCACACAGATCCAGTTGCACAGTTTTCCCCCCCTCCCCCCATGCCCTCCTGGACCAGCAGCGTGCAGCAGCAGGAGCCGCCCCACCCCTCTCTGTGCCCCCCTGCCTACTGGGCATCTCCTTTCCCAGCCCCAATCCTTCGGTCCTTCCCTTGCTGCAGGGGCGTTGATCTGCACCCCCACGCCCCACCCCAATAGCCTTACCAGTTGGAGGCAGCTGTGTCCAGCGTAATAAAGTCAAAACCCCATCAGCACCTTGAAACTGTGTGTGTCATAATTTACAAAGGTCAGTGTCGCAGGGCACCCCAGTGCCCCTGCTCCTAGAGAGGAGAAACTGCCAGGGAGTGAGTGAGCGTGCCCTGGCCTGACATAACGAGCCCAGCTGAGGGTTGCCCGGGTAATGAGCGCAGCTGCGGGTGGCCGGAGCAACCAAGGGGAACCAGCTGCCTGTAGGAGGCAGGGCTTGGCCCTTATAAAGCTCAGGGCTGAGGCCAGGCTGGCAGTTCCCTGCCAGCAGCCAGAGAGGCAGGAGCTCCCTCAGCCGAGATATGGGGAGAAGCCCAACGGGCAAGTACAGCTCATGATAGCCCTGAGAGGATTGGGCACTATGGTTTAGCCAGGGGGCTTTATGTTTGCGTTACAGCCAGGAGGCTTGAGTTTGTTTGGCTCTGTTATTACAACCGGAGGTTTGGGTGAGGCTGTAGGGGTTGGAGGAGGCCTCATAAAGGGCCCCACGGGAGTGTGGGGGCCCCAGCGCCCGAGGAGGGCGCAGTATCCTTATAGGGACCCCAGAGAGTGTGGGGTGCCCTAGTGCCAGGGAGGGCGCAGGCTAGCGCCAGGAGGGCGCATTATCTTGCGCAACCAGTGGGTTGCGGGCGCAACCAGTAGGTTGCAGACGGGGGGGACATAGACCCCAGATTGCGTGCTTGCGTGCGGGGTACATAGACCCCAGCCCCAGAGAGAGGGGTGATCTTATTGGGAAGCCCAAGGCGGGCACGGCGAGCCCCAAAGAGGGGGAGCGCCATACTGCATGATTGAGAAGCCCTAGCGTGGGCACGGCGAGCCCCAAAGAGGGGGAGCGCCACATTAGGAAGCCCAGGGCGGGCACAGCAGATGCCAGCAAGGGCGTCACTTGCGGGGAGCATTGACCCCAGCCCCAGGGAGGGGCCATGTTGAGGAGCCCGAGACGGGCATAGCGAGCCCGGCTGCAGGCTAGTGCTGCAACACCCCTCAGACCGAGGCAGGGCGTTGCGGTTGCCCCAGAGAAGTCGGGGAGTAGCAGCGTGGTGAGCCAGGGTCAGAGAGGGCACCCGTGTGGTTGGCCCGTAGGACCGGAGGCCCGCTAGAGAGTCCCTGAGCGGGACCACACCGTCGGGGAAGTCCCAGAGTGGACGAGAGTCCCAGTGAGAGGCTGGGCACGAGAGAGAGCCCAGAGCGGGCTACACTATAGAGGAGGCCCGGGAAGCGGGCGTGCAGACCTAACAACGTCTTTCCCATCTGCGAGGCTTGGGGCGTGGTATCAGGGGAGGTAGGAGCCACGCATAGCCCATAAGGCTAGGGTGTCCAGGGAACACCCACCATATTGGGAGGCCCCCGGGGGTCCAGAAGAACCGCAGGGACAGAGGTCCCGAGTAGCCGTGCCCAGGGAAGACACAAGGCAGCCTCCCAATCTTATATTTTTCCAACAAGACGTGGCGGGCAAGAATTAGAGGGTGCCCTTGGGCCGGCCTGACACGGAGCAAGGGACCTCAAGGAGATCACGGCCCTCCAAGAGGACCCCGCCGTGACAGTCAGAAGTGCCATTTGTCGTAACTTGAACAGTCCTAAGTCGAGGACTGCCTGTATAGTAATTATTTGTCTCATCATTGAAAGGGAAGAGGGTTTTCCCTATCTATAGTTCATTCATAGCGTAGGAATATAAAAATTATTGCAAGAGCAAGGATATGGCTTTTGTTACTGATTTAATTAAAACATGCTATAGTCATGTAATTAAACAAAACAGTCGAGCAAAATACGAGTTAGGTAGATATTTTATTTGCTGTCAGATGAGACAGACTATGGGCTTAGTTCTTGCAGTCTGCACTCTTTCTTTTGTGATCCAAAATGCCATCTATATGATGTTCCTAACCTAGATTGCATAGGATAATCCTTAGGGGAGTTGAGTATATTACTACTGCTACTACTAATTATTCCTATTATAATGCTTACTTAGTTCCTATCTAGTACTTTCCATCTGCAGATCTCAAAGCACTTTTAAAAAGGAGATCATCATTATTATTCCCATGTCTTATTATGTAATCTTTGGAATATTGTAAAGTAAATTTTGGAACTACTGGCAGCCTCATTGTGCATTTAAACCCTAGTGCATGTTTCTACTTCATCACTTCGTGTCTTTACACTTCAACAGTTTGAAACATGTTGGGCATGTCTGTGTGTGCAATTAATGCAAAAACTCCAGAGTTTATTGTTATTTAAATGTGTGCCTGGGAGCACAGCACGTTGAGCCAGGTCAGAGCAGCCCCAGCTGTCTGGGGGTCAGCCTGCCAGCGTAGGGCTGCTCTCCCCAGCTCAACCTGCTGTAGAGGGGCTGGCTTGGCCACAAGGGTGCTAGCTAGCAGGCAGACCCCGCCTTGAAGCACCCTTGTGCCCCAGCCAGCCAGGGCAGTGTCTACACATGCGCTGTTATGGAATTTTTTACACTGCAGCAGGATAGTAAGTGAGTTTACTCCAGCCTAATAGGGGCACACGTGTAGATGCCGAGGCATTTGCTGCACAGCTAATTAGGCTACCATGTAGTAAATATATTCTGTAGACATGCCTATTCATTATTTAATGTTAGTGCGATACTTAGAACTTGTGCATCATTTCACATTTTCAAAACTGTACTGTTGTTTGCCCTGCACTCTCATGTATACGTTTCTTCCTTTCTGTTATTCTTGGTATCAGGGAAAAATCCTCAGATAAAATACTTAAAAGCTATGTAGTAGATTAATCAAATGTTTCAAACGTGGGTGTTTAAAATATTCATTTTATCAGCGAAAAATCACATTATAGGCATCTGGTGGCAGACAGTAGTGTTCAGAGCTAAGTGTTATAACATGTCAGATCTTGCTTTTGTAACTTAATAAGTAACTTTGTGCCAATCACTGGAATAGACACGATTGGTTACTATTATTTTTTACTATTATTTCTATTGCAGTGGCACTTCTAACCTGAGCCATTGAAATAAGGGGCCTTGTAAGCACTAAGGCTACATGCTGTTGCAGAGAGACACAAAAGGGAGGACCCAAAGAGGCAAGGGGGGAACCCTGGGAGCAGGAATCCAGGGAAGAACAGGGAGAAAAAAGCAAAAATAAAAGGGAACACTCACCTGCAGCGAGACCCGCAGCAAATTGGAAACACCAGGAGGAATCATCAGCCGTGCCTTCATACAGCTGCGGCCGGCCGGTGACGTCAGTGGCGATCGCTGGTTGGCCGAAATAAAGCGAGCGGCCAGCAAAGAGGTGAGGGGACAGACGCCAGCAGAAATCCCAGCCAGAGGGACCTCCATTAAGCTCCGAGTGGAGTGAGCAGGGCCAGAAGCAGTGTTCTCCAGCAGGGGAGGATTCAATGCCTCGCATGGCGAGCCAGGAGCCACTGGCTGCAGCAAAGAGGACACTGCACTAGGAGCAGGAGCTCCCACGCGAAGAACCAAAGAACAGGAAGGAAGAGCCCAGAAGGACCCTAATTCCAGCGGCCACCATGGAGGAGGGGGAGGTGCCAACCCACTACCCAGCATCTGATCAGGTGGGATGGTGGAGGGCCTCAGGGGGCCCAAAGATATAGGATCCAGGGTGGTGAGGGAGAGGAAGCCCGCAGAGAGCCACGGGGTACCTAGGATAGCCCCATAAAAGTCAGGGGGAGCAGGATTTGTCTGATTAGGCCTTAGGGACCAGATGTGAGTACCGAGGGGTGTCAAGAATGCTCTTTTCTTTTGGGGTTCTGTTGTGATATGGTTTGTGTTTCCCACTTCTGGAGGGGTTGAGAATCAAGGCACCGGGGGAAACTCGATGGTGGCATGAGCCTCAGGATCGGGGTTAGCATTAAGGAAAGTCAACGTGCACAAAAACAAGGGAGACACTAGGGGCCTGTTGCTTGGGAGTTTGGCCACAGGAATAGTGACCCGCCAGGCTGGGTATAAGGGCGAGGTAGAGGGGAGGTGGAGCCTCGCAGAAGACTGCCAGGGAGACAGGGCACCCTCAGGGGAATCCGAGTGGTCCCTCCTCCCTCCCCGCTCCCCCAACTGTATTAAGATTCAAAGTCATGGCAGGCGAGATAGGGGAGGACCACGTTGGGAGCAAACATCTACTTGATGGGCCACCTGGGATAACAAGGCGGATGCCATCCTCTATCCGGACCAAACCGCCTGGGACAAGATGTTCGAGGCCAGGCGGACACAGATGTATTTTAAAGAGACAAGACAGGCAAAGTGTGAGAAGGGAAATGGATGTACAGAGAAGTGATGCGTGTTATCCAGGGTCCTTTATCAGGTCGCTGGGAGTTCTCCAGAGTCTGTCTAATGCACTGTCTTCCAGACTCTGCTAGATCTTCTACAGAAAACCCACTTCTGAAGAGTTCCAGTTTGAGTGTTCTGAACTAGAGTGTGTGACCTGCAGTCCTGCTGCTTGTACAATTGTTACCATATTTACGTGTCGTCTCTCCCCCCCCCCCTCCCCCCCAGTCAGCATGGGGGGAAAAGCCCTTTATCTTTTATTTGCATGCAAGGAAATCTCATTAAATACATTGTCTATCATTAAACTGCTCCCAAAAGCAGCATGTGCTCAGCAGTCAGAAGCAACTATGAAGCTGTTAAATGCAGCTAACACTGAATCTGACTACGAAGTAAGTGGCCCATAGTGGGCAAACGTACTGATGAAAACCTACCACAAGAATAGGTTATTGCAACCCAGCTAAATAAAATATGGTAGTGACCAATGAGCGTGGTCCGCCTCACAGCTGACTTCCTTTTTTGAAGTCATGGTGAGCCACTGTATTGTATACATTTTTACTTCCTCTCCACTCCCACAGCTCTACTGTGCCTTTCTTTCCCATTTCTAATGATTTCTCTGTCCTCACCAGCTTTAAATGTGTGGCAAACATCAACAAAGGGGGCCCTAAACTGTTCACCCAGAATCACTCTGTTGGCCCCTCTCTCAGTCTATCATGTTTGATTACTATAGTCCCACCCTCTATGAGGTGGAACTGGACCAGATTGCCATGTGCCTCATCTGCATATACATTTTTGGGAGGAGCCCAGCACGTATGACATGAACACTTGGTTCCAGTCATGCGTGGGAGGCCAATTAGCACATGGAACTTGTGTGGGGGTAGAGTACACACACACACACACACACACACACACACTGAGTAGTGCTGAGCTGTGGGGTCCCCATGGCTTGAAATGCTGTTGACTCCGGTGGGGCCAATGAACTATATGGAAAATCATGAATCTTTTGGCTTTGGACTAATATGCATAATTTGTACTATTCTCTTGTCGGCTCAGATCAAGCATAGTCCTGTGCTTACCTGGCAAGGGAAGCACTGTGACCATCAAGATGGCCTTCCTAGTTGCACCCGGGGAAGACTGCTGTCCTGTCATAGGGATAGTACCTGCCAAGGTAATGTATAGTAAGCCTCTGGAGTGGGAAGGTCTTGGCTTTATGCCCACTTTATGGAAAGGGGAGACTGCTTCCTACCTTGCTCCTGCGGCCGTATGGCTGAGGGCAAGCAAAACTTGGGGCCATCCAAATCCAAGCCTCTGGTCTTGGGCCTACAAGTAGGATGCCTGCCACAGGATTTGGAAACATCTGAAGCCCCAGAAGGGGGTGGAGGATGTTTGCCAGTAGTAGGGCCACTTATGGTTCTGGACTGACTTTCAGATTTGGAATTTGATTTGGCTTAGAATATGGAATTAAAAAAAAAAGTACCATATACAAGTAAGTGCTGAAGTGCTACTTAAAAATGTGTTTATGGAGTACTGTGGAGCAGTGAGCGCGGGTGTGGCGGAGAGACCTGGAGAACGCTGCTTCCGGAGCTGTTGCCTTATTAGGCTAGAAGCTCCGTGATTGGAGCATGGTGAAAAGATGGGGACTTCAACGAGGAAAAAGGAGGAGACTGGCGGAGAAGAGAAGGGGGAACAAGGACCCCCCAGGGACTAATAGCTTACCTGAGAGTGTCTGGCAACACGGGGAAGAGAATGGAGCTCCAAGGGTGAGGGGCGGATCCTTGATGAGAAAAACCCCTTGACATGCGTCCTTTTCCGGCAGATCTAGAAAAGAACCAAAAGAAAAGGGGAAAGTGGATTTTACTCGCTCTCCCAAGTGTGGCAATGGTGACAGATAGTCCTGCAAGAGGATTTGGGGCATCAGTCATATACAGGATAAAAGGTAGACTCATCTGTTTTCAAGATAACAAGGGTGTGTATAGCATGGTTGGAAGATAAAAGAACACCCCGGAAAAAGAAAAACAAGTGGACCAAAAAATTAAAAGAGACTTTGTTTATGATTACTAAGTTCTGTTCATCCAAGTTAAGAGCTAGAGTGTAAGGGCATTATATAAGAAGAGTTACAAAGTTGATATAATAGATAAGGTTAAACAGGAAGAAAGACACAGAGACAGCTTTTGCCTGAATGTAAAGGAAAGTTGTACGTAGTAATAAAAGATAAAAATAAAGACAAGTATTAATCAGAACCGGACTATGTTTATGTATATCTTCGAGTATGGGCGAGTATCCAGAGAAGTGAGCAAGATAATTTACCCATAATACCCGTGAACCCCTAAGAAAGACATGATAAGAACGAGTGAACGAAAAAAAAAGAGAGAATAGCCCTGTCAACTAGTGATATAAAAAATTAGAATAATACAATAATTATAACATGAAAGTCGGGAGTACCAACGGTTCACGAGGTAACTATATAGGGACACGGGCATTTTAGGCACAACCACCACAAGTACCTATGCTAAAATTTGCAGCAGTTTCAAAATGAGGTAAAATGCATCCATTTTGGATTAACTAAATGTATGGGTACTATAAACTAATTAACTCCACCATAGATTAGTACTTGTAAACACAAATGCTATTCTATGGTAGAGTTCTTTAGTGTGCAGCAGCACACATGTAGACACTGATGGGATTGGCTGGGGCCCAACGGTGCTTCAGCATGGGCGTTGCCTGCTGGCTAGGCCTGCACTAGAGCGTCCTTGTGCCCCAGCCAGCCTCTCTGCAGCACACTGAGCCGGGGGTGAGCAGCCACCCGCTGCCAGGCTAGCCCCCTGGGCCTCCGGCCAGCTGGGGAAGTTCTGCCCCAGCTCAGTGTGCTGTGGTCCTGTGCCCACAGACGACCAATACTGTCTCCTGGAAATTTGAATAAGGATATAGCCAGTGCGTCTTCTGTTCAAAAGCTTTCTCTTATACAGTAACAAAACATGGAAAGAGAAATTGTTTTTTTATGTTCTGATTGCATTTAAAGATAATATTTACATTTAAATAGAATATCAGGAGGTTTGTAGACAGACTTTTGAAGCAGTCCAGTTTCTGTGCTCAGCACTTTCCTGGGCACCTATACACATGCCCAACACCTGCTCCGACACGTTTTAATTAGAACCTGTTGGAGCAGACTCAATTAATTGAGTCTGCTTGATCAAGCACGTTAAGCAGACTCACTTAATCGAGTCTGTTCGAGTGTTCTAATTGGAATGCTTCAGCAGCCTTAGCATCACGTGTATTCAGCATGTTTCAAAATGGTGGTGCGGGTACTTTAAAGCTTGTCAAATGAGCTTTAGTTAAAGTACCCCCACTGCCATTTTGAAGCATGGGATGCTGAATACACAAGACATTTTAATTAGAGCAGCTCCTGAGATCCACTCTAATTAAAATGCCCCCCACCCTGGAGCATGTGTAAAGATGCCCTTATGTACTATCCTCTCTGAAAGTACTCTACTTTCCTTATGCTAAGCAGGGAGACAGTAAGCCAAGTTAGTTGGAGTTGAGGCAGAAAGCAAAACAGGGTAGCACCTTAGAAATTAACAAGTTCAGAAAACCATGAGCTTTTAGAGGCAACTGTCTTATTTCATTAGATGCTATGAAAATCTGCTGAAGTATCTGATGGTGAAAGCTTATGCCTCTCTAAACCACGTAGTCTCTAAAGCAGGGATAGGCAACCCCCGGCACATGTGCCAATTAGTGGCATGTGGAGACATTTTCCTTGGCATGCCAGGTGGTGTGCGAGGAAATTTGTATAAAAAAAAATATATTTTTTAAGTTGCTGCTCCAGACTGTCCCTGAGGGTATCTGAGCTATTGCACCGCTTACACTGTGCCTGGTGTGCAGAAAGGCCAAGCCAGGAGCCCCCTGAGCCCTGGCATCCTGCCTCGGCCAGGCAGTCCCCTTGTGGGTAGGGTAGCTGTGGCCTGTCCCCACGGAGCTGCACAGACAAGGCTGGGCCCTACCTTTAATGCTCCTGAGTGCCCCACCCACTCACTGCAGCCTGAGTCTGCAGAGCCTGAGGGTAGCCCCTGCTTCTTGCTTGACCCCCGCTGTCCTTTGGCTGCTGCCTTCCCAAGGGCCCAGCCAGCCAGCCTGCCCAGCCCTGGTGCTCTGTGCCCTAGTGCTGCCCCCACCCAGGTGGATGGGGCATCTGTCTGCTCGAGTCCTGGCTGGGCCCTCCCTCCTAGCCCTGGGCTTGTGCTCCCCCAACTTCGGGACCATCGGGGAAGCCTGGGCCCCGGCAGCAGCTGCTGCTGGGGTGTTGTTGCCTCTGTCCACCAGACACTGCCTTAGATGGGTGGGCCTGAGCCACAGCTGGTAGTGGAGGGAGACATGGGCAGTGAGGAACTCTCCCTCTCCCTCCTTTTTTATTTTCTTTACTTTCCCTTTTTTGTTTCTTTTTCTCTTTCTCCATCTCTCCTTCTCTCTCCTTTTTTCTTTTTTCTCATCTCTTTTCTCTTTTGTCTCCTCTCTTTTTTTCTTTTTCTCTCTCCTCTCTTTTTTCTTTGATTTTTTTTCTCTTTCCCTCTTCCTTTTTTCTTTCATCTTTTCTTTCCCTTCTCTCTCTTTTTTCTCCTTTTTCTACTTGTTCTCTTTTTCTCTCCTTTTTCATTCTCTTTTTCTCTCTTCCCTTTTTTCTCTCCTTTCTTTTTTCTTTTCTTCTTTCTCTCTCTCTTTTTTCTTCTCTCATCACAGCTTGCTTAACAAAAAAGAATATATAAGAACAAAGGTAGTATATGAAGTTTTATTTATTGTCACCAGGTTTAGAATTTTTAGAAAACCTGTTAGTTTGGTTTTTGTTTTGTTTTTTACAGTAGATAAGGCAACATTTATCATAATTAACTATATAAATACATGCAGTGCATCCTGCCATGTATCTTCTGCCCTGGTTTTGTTTTTCTGGCACACTAGCACTCTGGCATGTCCCAAGATTTTATAGCTGTACAACTCTGCTGTCCTACTTCAAGTCCCTCTGAAGTATGTGGGATACAATGTGCTAATACTTTTCCCTGGGACCTGGTTATTTGCATCTATAAAGTTATTCTAAATCATTCCCTGGACAAACTGGCCAGGCTGCATTCTCTCTCTGGCTACCTACTTGGCAGAGGAACAGAAATCCAGCCTGAAAAGGGCAGTGTGGGTAAATGACTGTACTGCACCTGTTTTGATCCTGGTCAAACCCTGGGTTCATCAGGTTCTTGTCAGCCTACAGTGTCTCCCTGTTCTACAAAGCAGGAGCGAATTGCTATAAGGACATCTTTTAATGGCCTGAGAAAATAGTTTGGCTACTGAAAAAATTATGAGTTATGGGGATTTTGGGAATGGTATGGGTGAACTACCAGATCTGAGCCTGGCCTTTTACTTAGCTCTACATAAGCTTTTGAAAATAAGTATTATTGATTGAGGCTGTGGTGTACATTGGACCATTGCTTGAATTGGATAAATGAGCAGGAATAAGCAGTCTTTGTACACTCAGCTGTTAGATTTGTAGAAATCTTTCTCCCTTTTCCCTTCCACCCACCCTCATTTTAGTTCTCAGGGTGAAGAAACAAACTTTTAGAAATCAATGGCTGTACAGATCAGATTTAGTCCCTGTATTGTCCCATGGTCAAGTGAAAAATGCATTATAGCTATAGCAGAAGCCCCTGAAATTGTTGTAAAGAAATCCCAATGTATGGGTATGGCCCAATGTTCATCTGTAGTGCTACAAATGGTGCATCTACACGTTGCCCTACAACGACATTGCTACTGTGCTGTGCTTTACCATCACTAAAGCACAGTGCATTAACTGCCTGAACTGCACCGTATACGTGACACCTGGTTATTTTTTAGCAGCTACCTCGCTGTAGCAGCACGCTATAATGGGGAGAATGTGCTGCTATGGTGAAGTAGCTTCTGGTCATGTGTAGGCACCCATGGACACTGGGCGTGTCTACATGTAACGCTATATCACCACAAAGTGTCTGTAGCACTTTATAACACTATAAAAAAAATTAGCTGTATAGGGTCATGCCAGGCTTCTGGCTCCCTGGCTAGAGAGTTACAAAGTTTCCTTGAAGAAGAGCTGTCTGTTCAGGGAGTGATAAAGAGGCTGCTCCTTGGGTTCCCCTGCCCACAGGGGAGCCTGATCACCAGGGATCCTGGTTTTCCATTTCCCATGGAAAATCCCATGGATTTCCCCTTTTTATCAGAGAAAACATGAATTTCTCCTTTTAGCAAAGAAGCCCAAGGATTCCCTGCTTTTACAAACAGCTCTGCAGGCTGGTTGAGCTCCAGCCTGCAAGAGCTGTTTGCAAACAGGGCAGGGAACCCTCAACCCTAACAGGAGGGGAAGGGGGAGGAGGAAGGGCAGGGCCTGAGGCTCTCAGTCAGCCACAGCTCTGCTCAGCTCAGCTTCACTCTTCATTCCTGGAGCCTAAAGCAAGTGGGGCTTGCAGGGGACTGGGGACCCCTCTGGCAGGGCTCCTTGATGATTCTCTCCAAGATCTTCCTGAGCACCGAGGTGAGGCTTACAGGCCTATAGTTACTTGGGTCCTCCTTCCTCCCTTTCTTAAAAATTGGGACCACATTAGCTAGTTTCCAATCCTTCGGCACCTGGCCAGATGACCACGAATTCTCATACAGCTGGGCCAGGGGCTCCACGATGACCCCTGCCAGCTCCCTCAACACCCTTGGGTGGAGGGCATCTGGACCTGCAGATTTAAAAGTGTTCAGCCCTTCCAGAAGATCCCTAACTACATCTGCGCTGACCAAAGACCTGACAGAGCTATCCCCAAGATTGTTCCTACCTCTGGTAGGATGGATGTCCCGGTCCCTGTTCAAGAAAACAGAGGCAAAGAAACTGTTAAAAATACCAGCTTTCTTGTCTGGCATAGCCACAAGGTTACCATTTGAGTCTTGCAGGGGCCCTACATTGCCTGGTGCCCTCTTCTTGCTCCCAATGTACTTGAAAAAGGACTTTTTGTTGTCCTTAATCCTGGACGCTAGCCTGAGTTCCATCTCTGCCTTGGCCTTCCTAATAGCCCTCCTACACTCCCGGGCAGAGGAGGAGTACTCCTCCTTGGTGCTAGCTCCTCCCTTCCACTGGTTGTACACCACCCTTTTAGTCCTCAGGCATTGCTGAATGCCCTTGCTGAGCCAAGGAGGTTTCTGAGCACTCTTACCCCCCTTGCTTCTCTCAGGGGTCAGAGTTTGGTCTAGTACTTTTCAACATCTTTATTAATTATTCGGATGTGGTGGTGAAGAGCTCACTGGCCAAATTCATGGATGACACCAAGTTATGGGGAAGCATGGTCACACTTGAAGATAGGCTACAGATACAGGTGGACCTAGACAAGTTAGCGAGTTGGACGGATCGGAATCTAATGAAGCTCAATGTTTAAAAATGTAAAGTGCTCCACCTCAGGACGAACAATCCCCAGCACACCTACAGGCTTGGTGGGCACCAAACTGCCTAGCACCATGAATGAAAGGGACCTGGGGGTTATAACAGACCACAGTACGAACATGAGCCAGCAGTGTGAGGTTGTAGCCAGCAGGCCAAATAATACTCTGGCATGCATCAATCAATGCATCTCCAGCAAAACCAAAGTGGTGATTCTTTCACTCTACTCAACACTGGTGAGACTGCAGCTGGAGTACTGTGACCAGTTCTGGGCACTGCACTTTAACAAGGACATGGACAAGCTTGAGCAAGTCCAAAGAAAAGCCACTTGTATGATCAGAGTCTTACATGGCAAGCCATATGAGGAAAGTCTGAGGGATCTGGATCTCTTTAGCCTGAAAAAAAGGAGGTTGAGAGGGCACCTGGTAGCAGCTTTCCACTACACAAGAGGAGTGCATCAAGGGCTCAACTGTTCACCCGGGCACCTGAGGGGGAAACCAGGAGTAATGGCCACAAACTCCTGGAAGACCAATTTAGGCTCAGCATTAGGAAAAACTTTTTCATAGTCAGGGTGTCCAGACTGTGGAATAAGCTCCCTTCAGAGGTGGTGCAATCATCTGCCCTGGAAATCTTCAAGAGGAGACTAGACAGTCACCTTGCTGAGGTCATTTGACCCCCAGTTCTCTTTCCTGCTTGAGGCAGGGGGCTGGACCTGATGATTTTCCAAGGTCCCTTCCAGCCTTACAATCTGTGAATTTATGAAGCCCTGCAAATTTTGCTAGGCCCTGGAAACCACTGTGATAGAGAGATTTTTGGACTTGAGGTGATGGTGAGCTCTCTCCTGGAAGCTGAGAAGCTGTTCTGGAGAACGATCTGTCAGCAGGTCCCTTCCCATATATCAAGTAAGCTCAAACTGAGTACCTTGGTGTAAGCAGGTTTGAGAATAAGGTATAGGTTAGCCAAGTCTGACTCCATGGGCTTGCTCCAACTCCTGCTCAAGACTATTTGTTTTCCCATTGAATTCACCAGAAGCAGGATTTGCCGATAGGGAAGCCTAATGAAATTGCTGAAAACCTCAGAATATTATTATACTTGTAACTAACAAAGATAAATGTAATTAGTTTCCACCAAAAACACCAACTCAAATAAATAAACTCCTGATCCTTATTAGCTCAATTTCTCTCTTTCTCTTTTTGTTTTTCAATGAGTATTGACCCATATTCTTTTGCTGTGAGTGTTTTGTGTATGTGAACTTGAGCATGGTTTTTATTAAAGAAACTCTGTGTATATGAATAATACATTATTTTTATTAATAACAGATATTTGTGTAGTGAAGTGCAGCTAGCAGTCCTTTGATTATGTTAATGTACTGTGGTTGAGAAGTAAACACTCCTTCAATGCTCTTCATTTCTACATGAATAGCTAGTCATGTAGCTGGAGAAGTAATTTATTATGATAATAAGGAGCTGTCACTCTGATTGTCTTTGCTTTGTAGTAGCCTTGCCGAGTAGACCACACACTTGGGTAAGGAGCCATTAGGGAAAGAATGCTGAGTTGGAGGCTGGAGGTTGGTGAATACCTTTTAAAAATTTGATATGTTTGGTAAATAATGCCAAAAATGTATTCTGGAGAGTCACAATAATGGGTCTAGTTTAGTTATGAAAAGAGCAGCATTGTGATTTTTGAATGAAACTGAACAGGAAATCCAGGGTAATTAGAGTAATTCTGATGTTTGGAACTTATGTTATTTTTTTGTGTTTCTATTTAGATTTATTCTCCAGCTCAACATACAAAAGACTATTTAGAGAAAAATACTTGTGGAGGAATAGGCAACTTTGAAAATACAGAAACCATTTGTTTATGTTGAAGTACCAAAAAAAAAATCATGAAGTTGAAAGAATGCTATTGTATAAACGGGCAAATTCTTTCTTTGAGAAGACTGTAGTGTCCCTGTTTATATTGTTTTATCTATTATTTATTATCTATAGGAAATTTTCAGTGAATAATCTAACTCTAGAAACAGCCTATTTTCCCCTCTTTAACCTGGGATCCTATGTTACATAGCTGAATGAATTGATTTACCTTGGTTCCAAAATGGACTTCAGTTCTTTTCTGAACCTTTTCTGTGAAATATAATTTTAATAAATTAAAGTAATTTATAATGTTGATTTTGTTAGCATTTTAATAAGCTGCTAATGCTTATCTGGATTTTTCGTTTTCTGTTAAACACTTGATAATTGGATTATTGCAGGAAGACTGAAATGGATTTCAAATTAAAAAAAGTTTATAAATAATAGTGTTTACTCTAACCTCTTCACATTTTAATGTGCCTCTTACTATAGAATCTAGGCACCATATACAGAATTAAGGAAATGGGGTTTGAGCCCAACTTGATTCTGTTTTTCATCCATTCCTATCTTACACTAAATTCTTGCATATACTGTAGTTTACGTTCTTGTTTATCCTAAAGTTCTGTCCATCTTAGCTTGTTTTTCTTGTCCTACTGATACAACTCTTGCTCAGATTTCACTTGAATCAGTAGCTATTTTCTTAGCTGCAGTCTAGAATGGTAAGCTAGCTGAATTGTAAAAAAAAAAAAAAAGGAAGAAAATGGATGGAGAGGCTGCAATTTCCTGCTTGTATGTGCCTTTGTCTATATTGTGTCCACCCAGGACAGCTCTGATTCTTCTGCGGGAGGTAGCCTTTTCTTGCAGCCACCTCAGAAACTGCTAGGCAGAATGAAAGACTGTTCTTTAGGAATGAGGATGATGGAAGGCTTTTGTCTGGACCCATACATTCTTTTGGACTCTCAAATAGTTTTTCTCCTGATGGTTGTGTTTTATATACCAGAAGGACACTGGATCCCCTGAGTACCTTCCCTGTGATTCTTGTCACAATCTCTTCTGCTCTTTGCCTCCAGGCATGTTTTTTTCCCCAGATGGTTTTGATCATAGCTATCCAACCACCAACTTGCTCTTAGGTAAAATCACTATGGGCCAAGGCCCTGCTGCAGGGAAATTCTCAATCCCAGTGTTAACTCAATTTGGAGAAGCTGAGTTGCACAATATGCTCAAACAAGGCACATGGAGCAGACCTGAAAAGTCCTGAGCTAAGAAATAGTGGGCATGTCTACACAAGACATTTACTGTGGAGTAGACTAATTAGCTGTGCAGTAAACATCTTGCATTTATATGTGCAGGCCTGTTAGGCCGCAGGAACTAATTAACTCCGCAGCAGGGTAGTACTTGTAAATGCACACGCTATCCTGTTGCAGAGTTTTTTACTCCACAGCACTGCACGTGTAAATGCTGACATGGCTGCGTCAGGCCATGAGGTTGCCTCAGTGTGGGGGCTGCCTGCCAGCTAGCTCCGCACTGGAGCACCTTTGTGCTCCAGCCAGCTTCTCTGCAGCACATTGAGTGGGGTCAGAGCAGCCCTGGGCTGGCAGGCTGACCTCCCAGCCCCCTGCCAGCTGGGGCTGCTCCAACCTGGCTCAAGGTGCTGTGGTCCCAGGTGAATGCATAAACACTGCATCTAGGAGCAGTAAACTCTGGTGCAGTGTGTGCTGGTGTTTACTGCTGTACACTAAATGTGTAGCCCATATCCAGTGTGAACTAACTTATGTAGGACTTTCCTGAGACCTTACTTAATGGGAAATTCTAGGATGAGATAAAAGGAGTGATATTCAAGGGCCAACAACTGCAAGTGATTAGTGTGAAAATCAGGATAGTAACATATTAAATGTGTCCGTGTGGGGCACAGTTATGTGCTGTTATGCAAATTTTGAGGCTGTGGTATAAAATACAGAAGCCTTTCTGAAAACCTTTCCCATGCAGCCAGCTGCAGTCTCATCTACTTTTTCAGTAAAATGCATTCCTATGCTAGGATGCCATGTATGGTATATTCATGCATTCATAATCTTGAGATGCCTAGCTTCTCATTGGTAAGAGTGGACAAAATTGTTGTCAACCTATCCTTCCTTTGCTACCTGGGCTCTTGAGCTGCTATGAAACATTCCAGGAGCAGTGACTTATTTTGCAGCAATAGCCAAAGTATAAAAGGAGGCAGAACTGTGATCTCTAATCAAAGTGGGTGCATCTACCCGTTCGTTAATGAACCTTTGCTACTGTGCATTAAGTTTAGTACCTCTAATATGAGGTATTAGATAAAGGCACAGTAGCAGCTCTAATATGCATAGTAGCAAAGATGAACTTTTTTGTGATGCTTAATGCACAGTAGCCTAGTTCTACTGTGCATTTGCACAATTTTTGCTATGACACGCTAATGCGCAGTACAGCAGTCCACTGCGCATTAAGGCATCTTGTGTAGATGCACCCAGCGATGATGAGAAGCAGCAGCCTGAGTTGTGGCTGATTATTAGGGCTGTGCAAAATTTCACCGGCTGTTTTGTTTTGACGCTGTTTTGACTCGTTTCAAGCTCAAAACAGCGAAATTGAAACAAAACAGGGGGTTTCGAACAGCTTGAAATGAAACAAGGCCAGTCAAAACATTTCAAGTTTTGAAGCAGCAGCCAGGTGGTGAGAAGCAGGGGAGAGCCGGGGCTGCGCTCTCAGCGGCTCCGCAGCCCCGTGTGACTCAGCACCACAGGGAGCACAGCCCTGGCTCTCCCTGCATCCTGCTGCAGGGCTGCACTCTGATGGGCACCACCAGCTCCATGGGGCTCAGTCTGGTGACGGGAAGTGGGCAGAGCTCAGGCTGCGCTTGACCTCTTGCCACAGGGCTGAATTCCACGGGGCTGCGAGCCACTGGGCTCTGAGCCTGGTGGGGGGTGCAGAGTGCAGCCCCTGGGCTGTACCCCACCTCCCACACTGGGCTGCAAGCCGCTGAGACCCAAGCCCAGTGCCAGGGGGCAGAGCGCAACTGCTGAGCTGTGCCCTGCACCAGGCTGCAAGTGGCTGGGACCCGAGCCCGGTGCGGGAGGGGGCAGAGCACAGCCCCGGGGTTGCGCCCTGCCCCCTAAACTGGGCTACAAGATCTGCACCCCCTACCCCTCCTGCACCGGGCTCGGTTCCCAGCTGCTTGCAGCCCTGTGGAATGGAACTGAGCCTGGTGGGGGAAAGCAGAGTGCAGTACCAGGGCTGCGCTCTGCTTCCCTCCACCGGTTCAGCTCCCAGCGCTGGTCCCAGGTGGCAGCAGCAGCCTCCCACCTGCACCCCTGGGAGGTCAGCAGGGCTCTGCCGGACTCCTCCAGTGCAGGGCTTGAGCTGCCTGGGATCACAGGAGGCTGCTCTTCCTCCAGTTTTGTGTTGCCTCATTATAGGCAATGGGCAAAACCCAAAAACAGTGTCGAAACAGTGAAACTGTTTCAATGAAACAAAACAGAACAGTGCTTTCGAAACAAAACTAAACTCAAAACAAAACACTGTTCTGTCAAAATGTCAAAACAGAAGTCGAAGCCAAACAGTGCTGTTTCACACAGTCCTACTGATTATGAAATCTAGAATGCTTACTTCTGCATCATTGTATCATAAAACGCTAGAGAATTAAAGGCAGTGTGCGATAGTATAAGTTGATGCTTCAACAAAATATTTAGAAAAGACAGGGAAAAACAAATTGATATTTCTTTCTATAGCACGAAGGATAGATAGGCTTTGGTATCTGGTAATCTGAAAAATGCACATTTTTGCCTACCCTTATTGTAGCTATTCATGTTACCATTTTGTGACAGGTTATTTTCACTTCCAATATGGAATACATTTGTTCAGTTTTACAACTCTATTTACATACCTGTTTTTACAAGGGTACTTTCTCTTCTAATGTCAAAAAGAGTCAGACGCATCAATTCTTTAAGAAATCTGAATTTGCTTTCTAAGAGACAATATTACCTACTATTCAGACTTTTATTAACTGTATTTCTTCTGTTAAAACTCATACACTTCCCTGCTGAAACCTTGTTTGCTGGAAATACTACTGTGCTTAAGATTTTCAGTCAAGGGGCATGCTAAACCTGGGCAGGGTTGCAAAAATCACTTGGACATATTATTTTTCCAAGACAAGAATGTGTGAATGGGCTTATATGGTTGCAGTGTGATGTGTAGGACTTTGTACAGGCCCTCTGCCCTGGTGGGAATGTTCTCTTAGTAGAGTATCATCCTGTATATGTTACAATACAATGGCTAGTTTATTAAACTTTAAAATGCCACATACTAAAATATTTGGAATTGCTCTTTGAAAGACATGGTGTGCTATGGGACAGATTTTTTAAATGGGGATTAGAAGTTTTATGTTCCTTTTTTATATAGTCATTAGATTAAGAAGGCCCTCATCAAAACAGTACAAAGTTTGCAGGTTATTTAGGGAATAAGCTGCCAATTATGTACATGGTTCATTGCCTACTTTTCTCTGAGGAACAATAACTCATGGTCAAATGCCAATTTTGATATTTGGAGAAATGTTATAATGAAAGCGAGAGAGAATGGGAACTTTTTTAATGAATTACTGTTCCTGTGGCTTTAAGATCAGATCAAGATCTAGCACTCCAGTAAATGGAAAATAACTTTGTGGTTGGATTATGAAATGAAGAATAGTGTTGGAATAACAGAAGCCTGTTATAGAAACCACAGATCGGAACTTTGTTAAACATCCTTACATAAATTGTTGAGCCCAACCCCCAGTTAACCAGATCTTGGTTTATTTAAGTCCCAGGAGGAATCATGAAGTTCCGCTGAAACAGGAAATTCCCATCCAGATTGATGGATTTAATTATTTGTTTTCATTATTTACTAGGCAACATAACTTTTGCATAGAAATAAATATTCTTCAGAGTTTTACAATTTGGTGAAATGCTAGTCACGTTCTTGCCTGTCCTTGTTAAACTGAAATCCATTTAGGAATTAAGATTTGCTGTGATTTCGTGATTATGGCCTTGACTTGCATTCCTTGGCTAACCAATATACTCATGCATATCAACAGGAGCTTAGCCTATGCGAGTACTCCAGACTTGTGGTAAAAGCACACACAAAAGGGTAATATATAACAAGTAGATTGGTTTTGTTCAATAATATTTTAGATCACCTTTTAAACTAGGTCAAATAATAGCTTAAATTGAATTAAGTTTCTGGGGGAAAGGGTTAATTGAGAAATATATTAAAATATAATGGTTATATAAAAGTGATGTTGTAGCAATGATGGTCCAGAAATTATGTGAGAGACAAAGACTTAGGGTGATATCTTTTATTGGAACAACCGGCTAGTTGGGATAGAGTTAAACAAGCTTCTGAGTGCAAGACTTTTGTCAGGTGTCTTGCATTCAAACTTGTCTAACTCTCTCTGAATTACCCAGTTGGTCCAATAAAAGATATCACCATGAAGAATCCTTGCTTTCTGTTAAAATACAACAACAGTTATAACTAACAGTTTAAACAAACAAATAATTTATTGTAATGAATAAAGTTGGGCAAACTGGAAAGGTGTGTATTAAGAGTTGATCCTACACTCTGTTGAAGTCAAAGGCAAAATTTCCATTGGTTTTTTATTCTAACAACATTAAGAGCTGCTTTAAAATATAATTATTGAAGATCTGAGTTCACATCCTTGGAAATATATTATCTAGGCAGGGTCCTCCAGGCTTCTTTGCCTGCTGATCTGCAGAGAACTTGGTTGGTCATATACTGCTAGTTCTGCTTTACTTTCAGCTGCTAAACTGTAGTAAAAGTCAGCTAAAAATATGTTAAATACTTTCCTACTGTTACTTTTGCATGTAGGCAACTGTTGTAGTTTCCAGTTGTGCTCTGTGACTGGGGCAGGTGGTGTATCTGTCTCTTTATTCAATAGGTTTCATTCACCAAAAAAGTTTGGTAACCCCTGCTCTGATCTTTAGAGGACACTATAAAAAAGGATTGTTTGTTTGTTTTTCCCTGAAATGTTTTGCAGATGTCTATATATCTCTTTATTTCCTAGTTTGATATGATTCTGTACATTGAGACATTAAGTATTTTATCAGTTAGCTTCTTTAGACTAGAATTTTCTTTTTAACAGACGTGGTAGCAAAAGTAAGATGACCAGAAAATGTAGCTTTAAACTGCATGAGCATTGCATGCAGCACTATGGCATAAAATGGAGTTATGATAATAGTGAAAACTGCAAGAGCCATGCCATTATAATCAATTATTTTACATCCACTTCTGAAGTTTCATAGGATAAGCCCTTTGGAGGCGAGCATCCCATGCTTTTATTCTCTACGTTATCTTTGGGGAAGGTATCACTACAATTATGTGAACGATTTTTGAGCTCTGTGGCCACTAAACATATAGGGCATGTTTAGATGAGCATGCATGTGCGGTTTGTGGTGCCTTAAACTTGTTTCAGACACCACAAACTGCATGCGGCTCATGCAACCATTTGCCACACTGCAAATTTGAAACTAGAAATACCCGGTGTAAAAAATAAAAAAATAATAAAATAAAATAAAAAAGAAAGTGATGAGGCACAAGCTCTAGAACAGTGGTAGGCAAAATACAGCCCGCAAGCTGGATTCAGCCCACTAGGCCATTCTATCCAGCCTGTGGGGCCCCTAAAAAAATTTAGAAAACAATTATTACTCTGTCCTTGGTTCCTTTCAAAGATGACAGGACCCAGGGGAAGCCCCAGCAGGCTCCTGCAACATCAGGGCCTGCCCAGCCCTGCTCCCCCAGCTGCAAGCCCCAGCAGGAGCTTCTGGTCTGGGACTGTGTGGCTCCTCCTGCATGGGAAACTCGGGTAAGAAGGGTGGGGGAAAGGCAGGGGATGAGCTGGTGCTGAGCATGGGGAAAAGCAGCCCCTCCCCTGCCCCGTGACCAGAGCCCCACACTGCAGCCGCTCACAGCCTGTGTGGGGCTGTCCTGAGCAGGCACAGGCAGCCCCACATGGGCTGCAAGCGGTTGCAGAGTGGAGCGCCGGCCATGGGGCAGGGGAGGGGCCGCTTTTCCCCACTCTCAGCACCAGCTTGTAACCTGCTCCTGCTGCCAGCCTGGGCCCTGTGCCAGCTCTGGGCTCTCCTGTTGTGGCTGCACTGCAGTGGCAGCAGCTGCAGCGCCCCCACTTGCTGTGCTGGGCAGTGTTTGCTACTGCTGCCTGCTCAGAGCTCCCACTCTGGGCAATACAGAGCCAACCGCGCTGTAATCAGCCTGGCCCTCCTGCCTTAGCCTGGCCCCCCTGCCTTAGGAAATGTAATTATTGCATCACAGATTACAGCTTTTATTAGATAGATCAGGGCTCTTCAATTGACATATGACTGTGAGTGGTTAACATGCAGCTTGCAGGTGCGTCTCCCATTGCTGCATGGCAGAAGAGAGCCTGGGGCTACACACTGCTATAGCCCCCCAGAGAGTGCGGGAACGGCATGTGCTGCTGTAGGTTGGGATCCTGGGGCCAGCTCTCCAACATGTGGCCTCATAGGCGGCAGAAGGCCAGGGCTAATGGGACTTAGCGCCCCCTGCCCCCCACCCAGCCAAACGTGCAGCGCAGAGGGCCACAGGGCAGCCCAGGCATGAGCTCTAGGCAGCTGCAGTAGGTGGCATGCGTAGACAGACATGCAGCCGCAGCTGTATGCAGCCAGGCTTGCAGCCTGGCGGCATGTGGAGCACTGCCCACCACAGCAGGCAAGTCTGTGAAGGGGAAGTAGCATGGGGGGGGAGGGGGCAGATCGAAGCCCCCACAGTGAGGGAGGGAGTGGGACAGGGGCTGGGGTGAATGGGACCCCAGGGCAGGTCATGGAATGGTTGGAGCCTGGGTGGCTCTTCCAGGAGTGTGGGGGGGTTCCTGCCACTGCACGCACCCCAGGGGAGGCACAGGGGGCATGTGCCCCCTGGATTTGTGTGTGGGTTGGTGGTGGGCTGCCACAGGTTGGGGCTTTGCATCCCACTGCCTCGGGAACCACGTGACACCATGTGCCTGCCACCACCAGGCAGGTAGGTGACACAGTGCAGCCTGGTGACAGCAGGCACATGGCATCATGCAGCACCCAAGGCAGTGGGGTGCAGAGCCCAGTGCACAGTGTCACAACCCAAGGGTGTGATTTTTGTTTTGTGTGCGCTTTGGCATCACTGAATTATTTTCCCACCGTTTGAAGCTTTCTTTGCAGTGTGCATTTCTTCTTTGCAGCTAAGAAATGCACGTTGCAAGGAGTTCCCGCCATTTGTATTCTAATTTGAGCTCCATTATTGGCTTGCGTTAAATTATTCACACGTGGCGGCTAGCAATTGGCTTGCTAGCCGTATAAGAGGCTTGAGTGGTTTCCGCCCAAGTTGGAGGACTCCACGACTATCAGGAGGAAGAGAACTTCACGTCTTGTGAAGATCTCTAAGCGCTGCGGACCCTGTCGGACCCAGCATATTCAAAGAAGGCAACAGGGGTCTGATCAGCCTCTAGCCTCTCCCCGTCACCGAGCGCAATCCTCGACGTATCCCTCTTCCCTGCGCGCAAAAAGGATCCACGGAGCCTCGACAACTCCGTGGGAGTGATCCGAATACTGTCTGAGTCCTCAAACGAGGATTTAAGCGGAGCTTTGCCTGGGAAACTGTCCAGCCTACACCACGACCATCTTCAGTGTAAGTAAACAATCTTGAATCAACCATTACGAGTCTGTGCCTAATTCTAGCGTGTTGCCTGCTTTCTCCGACCCAGCGTGCCCGGGCTGCTGGCCACGGCCCGCGCGGCGCGAAAAAGGGCCCGGATCGCTCCCGGCCTACACGCAGCAGGCAGCCTGCCTCCGCCTCATGCACAGATCTGGGAGGCATGTGCCCCCCGTGCCTCCCCTGGGGTGTGCACAGTGATGGGAGCTCCCCTGTGCCCCTGAATGCGCTGCCCGGGCTCTGACTGTCCCATGACCCACCCTGTGGCCCCATCCACCCCTGCCCCTACCCACTCCCCTCTCACTGTGGGGGCCTCAATCGCCCCCCACCCCCAATTGGCCCTTCCTTCTCCCCCCCCCCTTCCCCTCCACAGATTTACCTGCTGGGTGGTGTGTATGTGTCTATCCGTCTGTGTGTGTGTGTGTGTGTGTGTGTACTTGGGGGGAGGGTGGCCCAAGTTATATTTTGTCCCTCTGCCTATACATAGCCTGCACAGTGTATGGCTCAGGGGTCATTTGATGGTGCAGCATATAACTGTAAGTTGTTCTGAAGATAGACAGCTGTGAGATTAACCAATGCCACATCAGTGATTCCTGCTGGATAGTTAAATCTTGTCATTTCAGTTTAACAGTGGAGGCAAGAAAGGAGAAACTAAACAGATGTGAGGCTGGAAGAATCTGATCGATTAATATTACACTTTGATGCACAAGTTGGGGCTGTGGGGTCAGAAGTTGGCAAAGTGCTCTTAGTATCAGATTTCAGTCTTCTTCAGTCACACCTGTGCAACCTCCATGGATTGGAACTCCCATACGTGTATCTGAAAGCAGAATTTGGTCCTATATGTGTATTTATCAGCATTTTTTTATAGACCAAATGTAACACTTGTTACCTTGTGCTTAAATGTCACATCTAAGCATGTGAGAAGTAAAGTTTAGAGAAGGGATGTAGGAAGTCAAGGTTCTTTGGGTAGATGTGATATCTTTTATCAGACCAACTAAATAGTTGGAAAAAACTTCTTTACAAGCTTTTGGGCACAAACACCCTTCCTCGGGCATAGGGAGACTCTGCTGCTGTGCTGAGATCTCTAAGGTAGAAAAGAAGCTAGGGTAAAGAGATGTCTGTGAAGATGCAAATGAGAGGAAGTTTGGAAGACAAAGGGTAGAGATAGGAGGGGAGGTGGGGGAGGAGAGGGAAAAGTGAAGGAATGAAGGTTTTCAGGTAAAAGGCAAGTTACCTGGTGTGTTAAATGTCATGCAGGTTGTAAAGTATCATAAATATCTCAGAGAAAGGGTGTGTATTAGAAAAATTAGACTAATTTTTAAGATAATCACTTCACAGATGCAGCATGGGGTGCCGGCCACGGACTGGGGGAGGGGCCGCTTTTCCACATGCTTAGCACCAGCTTGTAACCTGCCCCCACTGCCAGCCTGGCCGGCATGGGCCCCGTGCCGACTCCGGGCTTGCCTGTCAGGGCTGTGCCCCAGTGGCATCAGCTGCAGTCCCCCCCCTCCCCCGCTTGCTGCACCTAGCAGTGTTTGCTGCTGCTCCCCACCCGGAGCTCCCAAGCTGGGCAGCACAGAGGTGGCAGTGGCAGCTGCACCGCAGCCTGCTGCAGCCAGCCTGGCCCTCCTGCAGGCAGCAGCAGCAAACACTGCCTGGTGCGGCAAGCGGGGGGGAGGGGGCTGCAGCTGCTGCTGCCGCAGCACAGCCCCGTCGGGCAAGCCCGGGGCCAGTGCGGGGCCCAGGCTGGCAGCAGGGGTGTGTTACAAGCTGGTGTTGAGCATGGGGAAAAGCGGCCCCTCTCACCACGTGGCCGGCGCCCTGCGCTGCAGCCGCTTGCAGCCCACATGGGGCTGCCTGTGCCTGCTCAGGACAGCCCCACCCAGGCTGTGAGTGGCTGCAGCATGCTGGCCACGGGGCAGGGGAACGGCCACTTTTCCCCACACTCAGCACCAGTTCGTTCTCTGCTGGCAAGCACAGGCTCGGGGCTGCGCACTGCCCCTCTGCCTGTACTGTGGGGCTGGGGGGACACTGGGAGTGAGTGGGCGCAGGAGGCAGCGGGAGCGTGGGGCCCACACTGCTGTCCTGGGGCCAGTGCCGGTGGGGCCCAGAGCAGGGCGACAGGAGTACAGGATCCCGGCCTGTAGGGGCTTTTTGGAGCTGCGCCAGCTCCCCGCTCCCCTGCTGGTGCAGCCCAGCCTAGCTTCACGGACCCCTACCAGCCTGGGCCCCGCTGGCGCTGGTCCTGGGACATTGGTCCCAAGACATTGGGACACTGGTCCCAAAATGGTGACCGGGGGCGAGGCACCTGTCAAGGGGTGGGGCTACCCATGCAGCCCTTGACAGCTTGCCAAAACTGGGTAAGCGGCCCTTCACCCGAAATAATTGCCTGTCCCTGCCCTAGGGGGTACACAGGGACAGAGTGCTGCCACACAGGCACCATCTACCCGCCCAGACACGGGGGCAGGGGAACATTGTATATGGCAGTGGCTGCCACTTTGGACACATGCCATTTTCCCCCCTGCCCTCCCCTTCTCCCCCTGTGCTCCGCGTCTGGCTGCTGAGGGTACACTGTTCCCTGTCTGGCTGCCAGGGGTACACTGATTCAAAAAGGTTGAAAACCCGTGCTCTAGAATATGTAAATACCTGGAGTAGAGAAATGCTATAATAGCAAGATATCTGGCTATGGCGCACAACTGGGAGTGGAGAGATCAGATTTTAAAAGATTACTAATGCTGATGCCCAGCACTAAAAATAATTCTCTCATGACCTCAACCCCTCTATTGGTAAAATAAACAAGATAAAATAGAGTGAAGACTTTCTTTTGTGTGTAGTAAAGCCATTGGGGATTCTAATAAAAGCTGACTCAAAGCCAGTGTTTATTTAGAGAAAAAATTAATAAGCTCATGAGGCAGCTTGCAGGGACTCCTTGCTGTCCAGTTCCCAGTTGTTTTGCCGATCTCAGCAGCACTTGCTTGCTCCCTGCCCATATTTAAGCCATGAATATCTATTTCCTGTGGTGGTGACACTTTCACCTTACCAGCTGCACTTCTTTCCCTTTCTCAGATATACTTTGCTTAACTCTTTATTTTCCTCTTCCGTTCTTTAAATCCTCTGGACTTTCTTAGTTCAGCAGTTCTCACACTCTGGTTTAACTTCACATTTGCTCTTTCCAAATGATGGCTTTTTAAATGTTGGGCCTCCAAATTTTGCGGAGGAATAAATTTGGCAGCTCCTTGCAATTGCTGTATTTGTATGGCTTCATCCCATACATCACCATTCCCAGTACTCAGACCCACAGGAAGCATAGCAACACTAGAATGTCTTGTCATTTGAAATGAAATTTCAAAGTGAGTGTAACCCGGGCGGTACTCCAAGAGGTACCCCCTCTCCAGTTGAAGGGATCAAAGCAGGTGCACAAGCACTGTGGGAGGTGTAGGGACTCTCCTCCCCCTATAGAGCAGAGCCAGACCACCAGTGGGGACTTAACCATATACCTTTTAATGAGAGAATACTGGGAGCATAACCAGTATAAACCAGGGGGCATAGGGGACACTACAATGCCTCAAGGGGCAGGATTCAACAAAGGTTAGACACTTACAATCATAGACATATTCATCTAGTTGACAAAAGACAGGGTTAACCAAAATGTAAAACATAAACAGCAGAACAAACTATACTGGTTGATGAAATATAAAAGGCATGAAATACAAAATGTCAAATGACAAGGAATATAGGGCCTAGGTACCTGGAGGGGGACAAAGGGGGAAAACACAATGCCTCCTTTCCACTGCAAGAAGAATTTCCCCCCTGTTAGCTCACTCACCCCAAGTCACCACATCTGGGATTTGAAGTCGGATCTCCCACATGGTAGGCAGAAGCTGTACCACACAGCTACCAGCACTGGTACTATACCAAGCTGCTAGGGGTCTTGACCTTCCAGGAGCCCTGGCCTGATGTCGAGCTGCCTGGCCTCTTATTGGAGGAGCTGGAAGCAGAGCTGGGAACCTCTTAGGTCACTGCTCAGATCCTTGCTGGAGCTGGGGAGCCTCTCCTGCTGGCCACAGCTTCTCGTAGGGGATCCTGGAGCCCAGCAGGGAGCCTCACCTGCCGGCCGCACGCCATGCTGCTGAGGGTCCAAATGCGGCCTGCAGGTCTCATTCTTTCAGGCTCTTCTGGGGCAACTGCTCCAGCCTCACTGGTCTCTCCTGAGTCAATCGTGCTGCCCCTTTTATCCCCCTCCAGGTGACCTAAGGAGCCAATCAGGGGACATGGAGGGTGAGTCTCTGGGGCCTGATTGGTGAGGAAAGGGAATCCCAAGTCCTCCAATCATCTTTTACCCTTTCAAAACCCCTGGGCCAAATCATTACCAGATTGGTGAGGAAAGGGAATCCCAAGTCCTTCAATCATCTTTTGCCCTTTAAAAACCCCTGGGGTAAGTCACTGCCAGCCAGCCCATCACATGAGGAAAAAAAAATTGCTTGGACTTTGTCTTGTCAGCTATCCTATTCCATTGCTTGTCCTGGATACCATTAATTGTCAAACCTAATGACTCTGAATTTCCTATTTACATGAAGCTTCTTGTGACAGTATTGATTTAATGTGTCCATAGCTAAGACTACTATGCTAATCTGAGTTGTCTTCACATGACTGACATGAAGGTTTCTGGAATCTCAGTGCCCACATATTCTTCTCATGCTTCATTTTTTTCATGTCTTCAGACTTGCCCAGTATTCAAAGGGTTGCATTAACTCTGATATGATGGGATGTCTCTAAATATGATACTTTGCTTACCAGTCTTTCAAATGTAAATGTTCAAGTGTTGTCCTGCAAAGTGCTAAGTTGTGTGAATTTGAGTTGCCCTTGTGGAGGATCAAACCTTAACCTGTGCACATCTTTTAGCTTTAGGTTGAGAACTCAATTTCAATGAAAAGGGAAACTTCACCAGACAGTCCACTTCTCTTCAGCGGTAAGAATCTGAATTTTAGCTTGGAGTTTCCCAGCATGGCATCAATATATGAATATCTTTTTCCTCTTCTGTTTTTTGGATATCTGTCTTCTACATAGTTGCTAAGGTGTGTAACACAAAATACCATTCACTTAATGTACATCTATGATTGTGGGTGCTCAATTGTAAAATCAGATTTTAAAAAATCGGGACATTCTCAAGTGGCGGTAGACCATTAGATCTGCATTAAATTCAGTGGAATTATGCCTAATTACACCATTGCTAGATCTTGTCTTGAAAAGCACAGTGGCCCCCTCATTCTTATATGCATACTGAGCAGGTAAGAAGACCATAGAACATTAGGAACCCTTTAAGCCCTCGACAACCTTTTGAAGGTGTCTGTGGAATCAGCCTTTTGAAAATACTTTTCAGCAGGTTGATCTTTATTATGGGCTTGATAAAACAGCTTAGAAGATTATGCAAAGGCAAACGTTAAAAAAGAACCTGAATTACTTTTGGCTGTATTGTTTGACCTACTTGCATTTGTTTCACAAAAAATGCTGTTGTGCTTGCCAGACATAAATACACACTGGCTAATTCTTTTTAACATTATGGCCCACAACAGATTCAAGCTATGCTTAGCTGTAGAACAAAGACTTATTATGTGCTGCTTTTGTTAAAATATATTTGACTCCATGTTGTAGTTGTCAGTTAGTGT
This sequence comes from Alligator mississippiensis, assembly GCF_030867095.1. Lineage (NCBI taxonomy): Eukaryota > Metazoa > Chordata > Crocodylia > Alligatoridae > Alligator > Alligator mississippiensis. The sequence goes on along the minus strand of NC_081828.1, from coordinate 79,629,282 downwards.
TTTAGAAATGAAGGAGTCTAAATTGCTTTCTGTAATTAAATCTGTTGTTAAGCTGGGGGAAAATGGCAGAAATTAAGTATATTTATGCTTAAATTTTTAGGTAAGTTATAAACAATTTTCATTTAAAAAGAATTCACCATTTGATTTAAAAACAGAAAGACAGTATATCTGGAATCAAAAACTTTTAAAAACCATGTCTGGAGGCAATTAATGGAAGATTAAATAAAGATTAGGAAAACAAAGGAAATAGATTTGATGGTGGTTTTAATATAGCTTTTTTAAGCAATGTGTTTTAAGTGCATGTGGCTGTGTACTCTCTTGCATCCATTTCACTTTATAACTTCCCTGAAATTACGAGTGTTTAAGTGCAAAAGTATATATATGTGTGTTTTTAAGTGCAGCATATAAGTGTAGTCTAAAATAATATTAATAGTGTTTGTTGAAATAAATTTTTTTTCTTTGAAAAGGCTAAAATGCCATATGCTACATAGGATATGTAACTCTCTCTTGCTGTGTAAATTAACATGCCAGTTTGAAGGGTATATTTATTTTTGTTGTAAGCATGGATTTCCTTTTTTGTCTAGGTAAAAGTCATGTTATGAATCCTTTTTTCTGTTTATTGGCTTCAAAGTCAATGAATACTCCACTCTGATTTTATAGAGGTCACACTACCTTTCACTTTTGCTCATGGAGCCTGAGTTTGTTGAAAGGGAATATTATGTGCAGGCAGATTGTGGGACTTGCAGTCAGTACACCCGGAGTTCAGCCAGCTATTGTTAAGGCTTTCTTGGGGTTCCTTCTTGCTCTGTGGACCACAGCAAGTGGTATCCTTATGTTCTTTATTCCCCTTCTCTACTAAATGGCAGAAATACTCCCCAACTTCAGAGTGGTGTCATGAAACTCCTTAATCTGTTTTGGTCCATTTGTAGGCTGCCGATTGCACAGTCCTACTGGATTGAGCTAACCAGCTGTATAATGGGTACAGTGGTATAACTTAAACTGGTAGATGGTGACTCCTCCTTTCTGAGAGTGAACATAGCATAGAATGGCATGAGTTAATCTGGTGTAAGGTTGTGTCTTGTTCACTCCACTTTTACTACAGAGTTAATTTATTTCACAGTAAAGATACCTTGGTTCTGCACTCTATAACCGTTACTACATTTGTTGTTTAAAAAAAATAAACCCGACCTGTTGTTATTATAAAATGCCACCTCCTTAAATTTCATTATGAACAAAACATCTTGACAAAGACTGTTGCAACAGAAGACCAAAAAAGTTATTTGAAAGGGAGGCTGTTTGTCCAGTAGCTAAAATGCAAAATGTCTTTGGAAGAAAATTTCTGAAAGTGGCAAGAAGATGTACCTTGAACCATTAAAACTGACAAGCCCCCAAACTACTTTTAGTTAAAAAAGAAGAGAATAAAAAGTACCTGATGGCAGTTACGGCAAATATACTTACTACCTCGCATATGAAAAAAGTAATTGCTTTTTCATATGTCAAAAACAGCACATGAGCAACAACTTAGCTGGGGGATCTTCTGAATAGATTTACAGTCACACAACTGAAACATTTCTAGCAAGCCCACCATAATAATAAACCAATGCCTACACTACTTAGCTGCTTTAAAATAATATGCTCAGATTTTACTCAATTCAGAATATGCAGGCCTAAAACTATGTTCAGAAGTGATACTGTTGCAACTTGTTCATTCTTTAAAAGCATTTTTAATGCAACCAGAATAAATCAGGAAGAGTCAATCCAGTTTATTCTTATAAAAATATGTTCTTTAAGCTATGTTATTTGGAGGTGTGATTAAAGATGAACCACAGATAGGAAAGAGAATATGGAGAGCTCATTTATCAGTTACATCTGGTGTTTGGGGCTGCAGAATAGTGAATTACTAATACCGTATATTCTTATGAGGATGTTCTTTGGTTTTCATGTCCGATTACAAGAATCCCATGAAGAAATGACAAGGTAATTATAGGCTTTAACTCTTGACAATTGCCAGCAGACAAGAATGCATTAAAGATAGGAATTTGCCTTTTAGGCAGAGGTAGCCTGTTTGGGTGTGTCTGTAAGCAGTATTTTCTCTGTGTTTTGACAAAGCAGAGTGTGATGTGCCAATAATGGAAATGCAGTTGTGAAAAATGAACAGAAAATAAACCTAGAAAAAGCATAATTAGCAAACAGTGTGGTAATGGCAGCTATGAGTGCTGCTCTGAAGGAGGAAGAAGACCCTGCATTCTAAAAAACCTCCTTTTATTTGTTCTTTAAAAAAATTAAATGTGGAGCTGAAACTTCTTTTAGGTTTCAGCTCCAAACTTGAATTGTAGGAGGAAGTTTTGATTAAATCCAGTTGACATTTCTTGGGGTTTGGGTTTAAAAGTTCAAACTTTGGCCCCAGTTCTCTGGCGTGTCCTTAGCTTCTGTTGGGACTTCAGTGTTCCAGTGCAGTGGAAGAGGAGGGCTCCATGTCTCAACTTCTTGAACTGTCATGCTCTTTGTGCAGATGTATGTCAGTGAGGACAGAACACTGTGAACCTGTGGCAACTTAGACTTCTGACTGAATGAAAATGAAAGAAATATGACATAAGCTCCAACTTTCCTTATATACTAAGGGCAACCTGTTTCAGAAACCACAGATGGCTGGGTTGTCAATTTTTGCATTTCTGTGTGGTTATTTACAGCTGTGGAAATTGGATGGCTAGGGCCACCATTTGGAAGCAGGTACCATTGTACACCCACTTGGCAGTCATGTTACATAGATGTGTATAGCATGGAAACGATGGATAATTTGATTCCCGTGACAGATCTGGATTCTTGATTTCTAGTTTGGGCAAAACTGCCACTGACAGTAGGTGTTTCATATGAGAGCAAGAAGGGTCAATATCTTACTCATGGAAGAAAGTGCTTATATTTACAAAGAAACAATGTTGCCACTTCCCAATCTTTTCTTCTGTAATGTGCCTGTTTGACTAATATGCTGCAGAGATCAACATGAAGATCAGAGGATGTGAAATTTGAAATAGGTAGGCCTACTGGGCCTCCACCAATGATATCTGAAAAGTTAGGAATCCTAAAATTACATTGATTTGGGAGAAAAAAAATACACAGGCTTTATTGGAATCTGGAACACAAGAATGTAGGACTGGCAGGCACTGAACCCATTGCTACCTCCACAGTAGAAGACTAGCACTTTGTCCGAGTCTGGAAGATGGCAGCCTATCTGGTTTACAGGACAGGGAAGTCAAAGATACAAGCTGTGGATGAGAAGGGCAAAGCCCAGCTCTGATTACCACAGAACCCTGGCTTTTAGCTCTTGGCACTAGTCCAATTTCTGGATGAAAGTTAGAGCTGAATTTACTAGGCAGGGGAAAACTTGATTATAGAGAGCTGGCAGCAAAACATCTGATTTGAGTATCTGCTGTGTCTCCCCTTGCTTGTGCCCTGCTTATAATCTGTCTACCTAGTAAATTGAAGGTGTGATTGTAGATTGGATGGGCAATCCTGGGCTAACTTTGATTTAGCCAGTAGGAGTGGCACAAGTACTGAAGATGCAGAGGCACAAATTGTACAAAATTCTTGGACACCCTGGGTATCTGTTCTGGTTATTAGCTAATGCATGCTGATTTCAAGCTAGTAATGGATGTGCCTCCCCGCAGTGCAGTTGCGCCTTCATTACGCTAGGAACACACACTCGTAAATCCAAGTTATGAATAAATAACAGGAAAAAATGTTTTACAACTTTCTGTAGTTAAATAATTGAACTAGATTCTCATATATTGATGATTTTCTCTCTCTCACACTTACGCTTGCACATTTCCTTACACCGCACAAAAGGAGCACCCCCAGTACCTTCTTTGTCTTTAAAGCTAACAGAGATTTCTTTGAAGTTGAGGTTGCGGGTAGAAGAAATTGTGTTGTGCCGTGCCAGCTCTGCAGGGATAAGGCACAAAGGACAGTGAGCGATACTGCTCTGCTGCCTGCTGATGCAGCTTTTTTGCACTTGGAGCAGCTGTAATCAGTACAAAACTTGGAAGCCTGATGCTAGTGGATCCAAGCAGGAAGGTGATGGTAGGGGTCCTGGAGTGGCACTGAGACCGAGCGAATCTGTTGGGATTGGGGGCATAGTTGTGTCTGCTTTTAAGCTGGGTCACTTTATGGACTGACTCAGAGAGCTCGTAGGAATCTTTCTCCTATCAGAGTTCTCCTCAAAGGTGTTTATTTGTGAATTTGTTAGTAGCAGTGGTCTTGGAGAGGATGGGTTCAACTTGTCCTTCTTATTTACTAACACAGTACTTGATCCCGAGGGCATCAGCAAATGGAACTTTATGCCTGCTGGCTTGGGATGACTTCATTTGCTGTCAATAGAAACCAGTCATCCAGGCAGTTGATTTGACCAATTAATTTTAGAGCTGTAAAGCAGTTTGAGAATGAAGAGCTTTCTCTAACGGCTGAGTATTAGAGCAATTTCAGGTAATCCGGGCAAGGAAATAGCTAAGAAAATATACAGGAAATATCTAAGGAAAATGCATACCACTCATCATGTACCTTATGAAAAATCAGCAGTGGATAAATATTATAGACATTTTTGTATGGTTGTTTTTAATGGAATATGGCAGTGGTTGGCAACCTTTTTAGGCTGTAGGCCAGAATAAGTTAGTTTGGGTCTGAGGTATGTGGGCAGGTGCTAGGATCCACTCCAGCCACTTACCACTGCTTTTCCCTGCAGCGGCATGGGAGGAAGGGACTGCTGCTGAAGCCCCATGTCCACAGGTTGGACGTGATCCATGAGCCATAGGTTGCCAACCCCTAGAATATGGCATTTGATAAGATTGCATAGTTCATCTGCTGTATTTGGGATCAATTTTTTTCATACTTGTGAATCTTCTGTTTCCATTAGTCTCTGTTCTGTGGATCTTGTTCAGGAAAATCTCACTTAGCTTCAGCCTGATTTTTGCCTGAATAAGCCTGAACAAGTCTTGCAGAAAAAGGCCATGGTAAACCACTCAGATGTATTCTAAATAAAGGGATTTATAGGTTGCAGTTCACTCTGAATCCTTTACATTTTACCACCTTTCTACATAAAAACATAATATTCATAAAAATCAATTTCAGAAGTAGCAGATGTTAAATCCTAGAAGTTTTTTAATTGGAGCCCTGTGACTGCAGCAAGTATGTTTGCCTTTTAGATAAGAATGCACCTGGTGTAGTTGTCAGGTAAGTTCTGTGTCATCCATTCTGCCAGTTTGTTTCAAATCTGGTCAGCCCAGTAGACTGCCTCTGTTCTTTGTGGGTTGTGGGATGGGAGAGGGGGGAAAAAGGGAGGAGGTAAAAAAAAAAAAAAAAAAGCATTCCCATGCCAGAATAAAAGGCTATATTAGCAATAGGTTTGGTATGTTTGGAAAATATTTTTGAGTGCCTAAGAGGAATCTGCTTCTGATTATTTGAGAGCCTTCCTGGTAGGCATCACTGTCCAACCTTAGTCATTTGTGTCTGTCTAAGATTTTTTGTTTTGTTTTGTTTTGTTCAGCCTGAGGTCATAAAGAAAATCCTATTCAGACAGTTTATAAAGGAAAGCATGCAGCTGGGTTTTAAAGGTAAGATGCATCTGTGTTATAACAATTGAATACATTCAGGGTTATGCAGTTATTTTTTTTCATATTTATTGTACTTTATATATTTCTGAAATGAAAACATGCCTAGGAATGAAAAGAGAAAATACTCTTTCCCCTGCCTTGCTGGTGACAGACTCTTGATAAATATATGAGTGAGTACAGGGTGAGGTTTTTTGTTGTTGTTTGCTTCCCCTCCCCCCAACACACACACACACACACACACACACACACACACTTTTTAGTAAGCCTGGGAACTGCAGAGATGGGAAATGATCTAGCTCCTTGATTTCTAGTTTATAGATCTGAAGCCAACAGCACCTCAGAGAATATGGAGAGAGAGAAAAATTGCCACTACCTTTGAAAAAAAAAACACCTTGTGGTTCTTTAAATACATATCCTTTTTATCACCCCAGAAAATATCAACTGTGACCACCTCTTAGAAAGACAAAAGTCATTTGGTCTCCTTTCTCTCCAGACAGCCCTCAGCCTACTTTCTGAGATGTCCATAAGGGGGTTCTAGTCATACAACTGACAGACGATAATAAAAATAGGAGTAAATACCATTCACTTCATTATGTAAATCACACTGAATAAAGCAATAATTTTTGGTCTTGCTGGATTCATTTTGTGAGCGATCTTTATTTGGTCTTTTCACTCCAGGATATTCCATGACAACTGTGGAGAAATAAGCACTGAACATAAATACATTTCTCTGTCTAAAAATGAAAGTGTAGAAATAGAATTTTTTGTCAGATGGCAATATGGGTTTATGTACTTTACATATGTGAATTCTACATATGCAGAGAGAGACTGTTTTAGAATAACTTACAGACTTTGCATATTTTTCAAAGGTGGTATATTTCTGTGTGTGTGTGTGTGAGCACATATGTGCATTTATACTTTTCTTGATGTTTGTTCTTTTATAAAATGGGTTGAAAATAAAACCACCTTAGTTATGTATGGACAATAGGGTAGAAATTACCTAGAATTTTTTTAAAGGTGACTTGTCTTTTGGAGACCTAAGTGAGAGTTGTTTGCCCTTTTTAATTTTCCAGTTCTGAAAGCTGTTGTTAAAAATGCAATCTTCTGAATCTCAGACTGAACTGAAGCAGAATCACATGACGCCATCACCCTGGAAAGCCAGAACCAGCCCAGAAACATACAGGGAAAAAACACTAAGGGTAATCTGAAATAATTAGGACAACAGTAAATAGAGATATCTGGGATGCAAATAATTTAGTAAACCAGATCACCACTAGCATAATGGAGTTCCCTCCAAAAGCATACTGCATTTATTTTTGGATACACCTGGTCCTTTCACCCATGCCTTTTAAAATATTCAGACTACTTAAAATGCATATTCTCTTTGTTTCAGTCAGTGCATTGTTCAGGGTAGGATAGTCCTTTGTCAAAATCAAAATAAAATTCCTGTTTAAGAACCAGGTTGTGACTGTAGACACAACTCTGAGGAAGGGATATCTCTATCCAGGCACAGTGTCAGAAGGCACTGATTCAGTGTCACACCTCCAAGGTGCACTTCCTTCTCTTCTTCTTCCTCTCTCCTGGGGTAATAATTTACTACAGGCCTATACCAGCAGTAAATCATGCACTGCCCACCAGCCCTGCTACTAGCTTAGCTATTCTGGGCTGAAAGAAGGAGAATGAAGCTCAAAGTCCTGCCTGTTTCCTCCCACTTGACCTGAAGGGGAGGATAAGCAGATGAGTAGCCTTGTTTAACCTTCTGTAACCAGACTCACAGCCTGGGTATTGGTGCATGCAGTTATGGTTCTAACACATGTCTGTGAGTGAGAAATCCAAGTCGCTGCCTTACCTTATTGGCAATGAAACTGAGCCACACATTTTGGATCCTAGTCAAAGATCTGATCACCATTTCCCACTAGCAGAGGCCCAAGGGAAGGAAGTCTCCACCGTTTTTTTTGCCTCGTTGTGAATTTCCTGACTCTTTGGGGTGTAAGCACTTAGCTAGTTTGTTGCAAAAGTATGGATTTTATGTTAAATTTTCCTTCATTATTTAAATATAAATTTGTGTATGTGTGTCCTTATTATTTTACCAAGTTGCTCCCAGTGCTGTTTGACTTGATGTTGTTGGCATGCGTAACCAGCATTTCTGGTGCTCAGTGCTGAGACTTCCAGGTATTCTTTGGCTCAAAATAGATGAAAATCGAGGCTTCAAAACAATATTTTTTTAAAAATTGATTTTTTTCTGAAATCAGACTTTTTAAAGGTTTAATTGAAAATACATCTTTATTTTAAAAATACCTATTAAGAATAATTTGAAATGCTGACAACAAATATCAAGCCTGAAGTTAGTATAATATTTTTTATTTAATTTAAAATGTCTTTGACATCTTAAACTATACATGCTTGCAGTAATTTTAAAGGAAGTCAAATGACTTAACTAGTGGAAGTCACTAGAACTACATACTATTTATTGAAATGCTAAACCAGCTTGCGACATCAGTAGTCTCACCTACAGAGAATATCTTCTTGTTTTCAGTTAGTTCAGCTAGTTCAGTCCAATGACTAGTTCTTTCATAGTTTAACCATTTGGAAGTGTCTCAGACGGCCGGAGCCAACTTGAGGTGATCTAGAAATTGCTCGGTTATTGGGCGGGCTGGTGAATGGAGAGGCAGACAAAACGTATTGGTTGCAAAAGGGCTTTACTTACGCCGCTAGTAGCCGCGACGCAGGTGGTCCAATCGCTTAAATAATTACACGAGTTGCTCCAGCTGGCAAGACTCAGGCCAGTGAATCCGTAAATGAACTAGGCATGCAGGAAAAAGGGTACGTCGAGGGATGGTGCTTGGCGACGGGGAGAAAAATCGATAGTTGATCAGGCTATCGATTAGCTCAGCCACAAGTCAGGAATCTTCAAAGTCACTCTGCAGCGTGCTCAAGTTCTCCGACTTGGGCGGAAGTCGCACAGAATTTTATACGGCTAACAAGCCAATCGCTAGCCGCCACGTAGGAATAATTTAGAACTGGCCAATAATGGGACACAAATTTGCACACGAATGGCGGGAACTCTCTTGCACCGGAGTTTTCTATTGCAACAGAAAACTTTTGCTGTGCACAGAGATACTCACGTGGCAGGAAAATTCCACTGTGCCGAGGCACTAACATCATTGAGTTGTGACAGGAAGTAAAAAGACAGTGGTTGACCCTTGGATATCCAGTAGGGCTGTGCAAAGCTTCAGTCCTTGATTCGACTCGGCCCAGTTCGGCGGCCGAATCTCTGAATCCAAATCGAATCAGAGGACCCTTTAATCTCTCCCAGTTGAACTGGAACCCTCTGAATCGATTCGGCAGTTTGGACATAGACACAGCTTTAAATGTTTTTTCTACATACCTCTAGGTAGCAGGCGGCTCTTGAATGTTGCGATGCTGGAGCGGATGGAGCATCCCACAGAAGCAAGGGAAGGCTCCCTAGTGCGCTCAGCAGCCGACCCAGCAGTGGACCAGAAGCACTTCCGGGTCTGCCAGGGAATGCTCAGGGTCCCCCTCACCCCCCTGGCTCAGTGACTGGTGCTTTCTGAGTCTGGGGGGGGCACCCAAGGTCCCCCTGCAGCCGATCGCTGAGCCAAGGGGGGGGGGGGGGGGCCCTATGCACTCCCCGGCAGACCTGGAAGTGGGCTGGAAATAACTTCCGGTCCACTTCTGGGTTTGCCACCAAGCACGCAGGCCCCCCCTGCCCTCCCATGCTCCTGTGGGATACTCCATCTGCCCCAGCAATGGTTCACAAGCCATGCTGGTACTTTTGAGGTACGTAGAAAAAACATTTAAAGTAATGTCTATGTCCGAATCACTGATTTTCTGAATCAGCATTGGATCTTCAGATTCAGCTGAATAGAATCGGGGACAGTGGTTTGAGTCAGCGAATCCAATTGCTGTCCCCGATTTGGGCCAAATCCAAATCGAATAGCTTCACACACCCCTAATATCCAAGGGTCAAAAAACCCATGGGGGAAAAAAAAAGTGGAGTGGAGCATACTGGGGCAGCATGCACCACTCAAAACCAGAGCCTGGCTGGGTGGAGCCACACTCTGGCTGCCGGCCAGGCTCCAAGTGGCAGGAGCACCACTGCTGTAGCCATAGGAGGCCCCCAGGACCCCAGGTAAGACTGCTAGGGCCAGCCCAGTGCAGGCCCCAGCCTCCCCTACCCCACCTGGGGTAACCTGCTGCATGCCAAAGGGCTTGTGGCACAGGCATTCCCTGAGGACAACTAGTGGTGGCAAAACGTGTCCCGCTGCTAGTTGTCCCTGGGGAACCAAACATTCGTGCTCATGTGGACATGGCCAGTGAGTTTAATTTTGGTGCAGCTTTAAGTGACAGGTTGTTTCAGATTTACATCAGTGTAAATAGGATCAATCTTTGGCCCTAAAAGCAAATATTTGTAAATCATGTTCTCTCTTGTGCTTTTCCAATTCTGGTTCAAGTGGGGGCGGGGGAAATTACTTCATAGTTTGGAAAGATAACTTAACCTGTCTCGTTCATTTAGTGAATCCAAATATTCTCAGGATTCTGTTGCTAATTCTCATCTGTGGGACAGCCTGAATTTTCAGCTGAATAATTATGGTCATTCTAGATTTGTGTGCGTGTTTGGACTGCTGTAGTAGCTAGTAATCAGGAATGAAAATGGGTCATTTCTGTTAATAGGATAACAGTTGTCTTATTTACTGTAGTTCTTTAGCTGTTTTAAGCATTGCATTTCAGGACAGCCTGTTGAAATAACTGAACTATTTAATTGTCTGAGTGCTGCCCTGATTAGTTACTATCTTTAAAATGGATAACTGAATGTTTAATAAGTGAGACTCTACATGATGATGACATTTCAAAACAATATTTACGAATAGCTTTTACTTTTTCACTGTATCAGTGTTGACGTTTCTCAGCAAAAGATGCTATTTTATTGATTTTTGTTTTCCGTGATTGTGCTGTTATATACTAGAACATAAAGTCTTGTTTCTGCACTCATGGTGGTTTTAAACTGAAGCATTTCTGCTGAGATCAGTGAAATTCCACTGATGCAAAGCAAGTCTAAGAAAGGAGAAATGAATCTCAATGTTGGGATTAGTTTTAACAGTAGTTTAATACTAATGTGAGGGAAAATGGAGTTTAGAGAGGATTATTGATGGATTTAAAATTGGTGGCCACTGCCCTTGGACCTATTGTCACATTGTGAACTGAGAACCCTCCAGAAGCAATTTTCACAGCTTGGTTCGCAGCCCGAAGAACTGATTTCACCATCATTTTGTGGCAGTCTCACCCCTTGGTGCTAATTGGTAGAATGGTCCTGCCCCTTGATACTGATCGGCAGAGAAGCCCTAGAGGGATGAGGGAAAGTGACCACCATCTTGACCGCTGGCTGTCCTTTGTGTGGCCCTGTTCCTCAGTGCTGATTGGCAGAAAGGCACGAGGGGGCAGCTACCAACTTGGCTGCTGCCCTTCATGCTGCCCCACCAGCCAGCACCTTCCCCTCCCAGGAGGGCTACAAGGCTTGGCCACAGTGGCAGTTAGGACCGCTGGCTTCCACTGGGGAGCTAGGATTATTTTTATTTTTTATTTTATTTTAGGTTGTTTTTCTAGGAAATCACAGCCAATTCCATTTTTTGTGGTGATTGCAGAGATCATCATTTTTGTAGTTTCTGCAAAAATCATGAAACCACAATTTAAGTAGGTCCCTACTAAAAGTAATTCTAGGTGACTTGTAGCTATGTTAACTCTAGATTAGGCCACATTAGCATAAATGGGTGCTTGTACACATGATGTAAATTTCCCTTTGGGTGGCTTAATGGTGTCACGTTTTACATGAGCAAGGGAAGTTGATGTGAGTTTTGGGAGTTTTAAATGAGTTCACACCTTTACAAACTAAACCACATCCCGATGTAGTTCAGTTTGCAACATTGCTGCTTACAATGTTGCAGCCATTAATCTGTCACAAATGCTCACCCCACTCTACAGCTCCGTTCGAACCTCCTTTCACCCCCATCCCTGCTTCCCTCCACCACTTCCACGCCAGGCCCCACCCCCACACCCAGTCCACTGCAACATCAGGAACCAAAGATGGAGGCAGAAGTGCAGTCAGTGGTAAGTCTGCCATTGCCCCAGGCGGGGGTTGCGGGGGGGGAGGGCTTGGGTGTATGGTAATGGGGGAAAGCATGAAGTATAGGGTAGGTAACGTGGGTTAACTGCTGTCTCTCTTGAAGCCACATCCCGATGTAGTTTAGTTTGCAACATTGCTACTTGCAATGTTGCAGCCGTTAATCTGTCACATGTACGTGGTAATTCACTGAATGATGTGTAGTGTGGGGTGGGCTTGGGTGTATGGGAATAGGGGAAAGCATGAAAGTATAGGGTAGGTAAAGTGGGCTAACTGCAGTCTCTCTTCCGATTGCCCTTCAGCTGTGCTTCACTTGAGGACTGCCGACTTAGCAACCCAGACCTCTGATATTCTGCTTCACAAAGTGCATAGATATGCCCAGAGAAGGTTTGGGGACATCTCCTGTAGCAGATTTCGTAACCTGTAAGGGGAGGCGAGGAAAGTGAGTTTGGGAGTATGGGGCAGCCCCCCTCCCCCACCGTTGTCCTTCATTCCCTACAGCATGACCATTGTTTGCATCCTGAATCAAGCAGGGATCCCTCCACAGTCCATTAGAAGAGGGATGCCTCTGCTCTGTTGGGAATTGGGGTGCAGCAAATGAAAACATCTGTGTTTTGAGAGGGAAAGGACTTTTAAGGGGGTATTTAACAACTTTGTTTTTATTAATTGCTTTGTATTTGTGGGTAGGGGAGCAGACTTTCGACAGGAGTGAGCATTTGACAGCAAAGGTAGTGTAAAAGGAATTGAGTCATAGCCAGGAGAAACTTCTTAAAAACACTGGCCAGGCTTAGGACATCAAATCTCAATTAAGAGTTCAGATCAGTGTGTTTTAGCTAAACCAACAAGGTGACCCAGAATCATCTCCTTTCTGACCATATTTGTCAATTTTCATCATGTAATGTTGTTAGTCTTTATTTGGGGGGGGGTAAAAAGGGCTCAATTCTGTGAGGTGGGTTCCTCTGGCATCCTTTTACTATGTCTAGTAAAGATATAACATCTCTTAGAACTTAATCTCCCAGTTTGGTAGGACCTTCAGTTTGGTAAAACCCCAATAACGGCCTGATCACCTGTTAAGGAGTTATTAGGATTTTAACAGGGGTGTAGGTTATAGCCGTGTTTGTCTAAGGACATAGGCAGAAAAGGTCTGCCTTAGGATTTTAAGATATAGAGCAGAGATTTCCAAATTTTTTTTTTATTGCATACCCCCTTTCAGATTTACCAGCTGCTTGTGTACCCCTATCAACATATGTTTTAACTCCTTACATGCCAATTATTGTTATAACGAAAATTCAGTCTGCCATTATGCAATTTCTTCTGTGTACCCCCCAGAGATGTCTTGCATACCACAGTTTGGGAACCCCTGACGTAGAGATTCTAAAATGTAAGCTTGCTTAATTCTGCTTGGATCATAAATTTATATCTACATATATTCTTGTTCTTTATTTTTTAGCAATATTCATAATGGTATAATTCTAATAATAAAGCTTTAAAGCTTGCTGTTTCATTCATTGCATTGGATGATCTGTTTTTCATGAGAACAGGGGCTTTCAAAACCCTCAGATCCCTGAATCTACTCCAGGAGTCAACATCATTTAGAAACAGGAGGTGATCATAGAAGAGCTTGAAGGAAAATGGTGTTTGGTGATTTTGGGGGTGACATTCTTTCTGAAACAGTACTGAGGCAGTATACCCAGCCTGAGTCTGTGGGGTATTGTGAAAACAGGTGGTGCTAGGCTTAGAATGAAATGTACATCTGGAACCCTGATCCCATATGATCCCACAGAATTTTTTGGTGTATTGGCCAAATTTCAGTTCCAATTTCGCATGCAATTTCAAATGAGTTTGTCTTTTGTTTCCTCCTTGATGCTTTATTTATTAAGATTGTAAATTTGATATTGCAAGAGAAATAGTTTTAACACTTTAGGTAGCAATTCACAGTGCAAGATATTCAAAGTTAGAGTTAGAGTCTGAACTTTTGATACAATGGCATGTTCTAGTTAATGTTTGGGGAATAATTGAGACTGAATGGTTATTTGTAGGATTTAATTTTTTTGCTTATTCTAAGTTCAAAATATACCTACGTGCATAGTCCTTGAATCTGTATACCCCATATACTCAAATCCTGGAAACATTTTGCACTTGTGTGTTCAAAATGATTTGTGACATTCCACAGTTGGCTGTGGCATTAACGCACAGAGTGGCCATGCAGAAATTGCCGTGGTGAATAAATAATCAATCCACAACAAAAAGGCCATTTAGTTAGGAAGAGAATGCATGTTTAGGTACCTGTACACTCTTTAATCAACTGCATTTTCTAATCTCTGCTGGTGGATATAGAGATTTGGTTTAGGTTTATGTATACTGGGAAAGTGGGGGCTTTTCAGTATAATGCATATCACTAAAATATTGTACATAAACCATTGCTGGTAAATATAAACTAATGCAAATTCTCTGGACCATACTGTAATCTGTTTTACTCATTAGGTACACTAACTGTAATATTTGGGGTTACACAAGTGGGGCACGTCCAGACGAGCACAGGCATTTGTTTCCCCAAGGACAAGTAGCAGTGGTACACCCTGTGTCGCTACTACTTGTCCCTGGGGAATGCCTGTGCCATGTGTGCTGTGGCATGCGGCAGGTTACCCCAGGTAGGGTAGGGGAGGCAGGAGCCAGCAACTGTGCTGTACCCAGAAGCCTTACCTGGTGGCCTCCCAGGGCTGCAGCTGTGGCCGGACACCTGGTCAGCATCCAGATCATGGCCTGGCTGGCCAGGCTCCGTGTGCTGCCCCACTTTTTTTTGGGATGAGATTTCCTAGGGTCAAAAAAACTGCACTATGCTGCAAAGTAGCAGTGTAGGGAATACCTGCATGTGCAGTGTGTGGCGCCACAGACCTCATGTCTGCACTTATCTGGATGCGCCCCTGAAGGCTTTAGGATTTTAATCAATGATAACATGATAAAATATTCATGGCTTGAATAGGAATAATGATGTCATTTTTCTGAATGGAAAAAGCATTTTAATTGGAAAAGATACATGTTTTGTATATTCAAAAAGTTATAATGTTTGAATATTAAGGCAACTGACATCCAAGAGCAAGTACCTGGATTGTATGTGAAGAAGGCTCAGGTGAAACCTGCCACAGAGTAAAAACTTAAATCATCCTTTGTTCCAGCTTTGATATAAAATAACCTGTTTTTTAAGATAAGGAGTCAGTCACCTCTCAAGCAGGGGTGCTCTAGATTTGCTTCCTCTCAACCACAACCCAGAATATTTTCTGTTGTGAAGCACTCTCCTCTTTCTTTGTAGTGATAAGTAAATGAAGTGGACAGCCTCTCACATCCTGAGAAAAATAAAATTGGATGACAACATTGCTATCACCCCACCTACCTTAATGAATTTTAGCCCTAGCTTTCTGCTCTCTGTAGTCCTTTTTTAATTCTGTCTCATAGAAATTACATTCCACTGGCCCACTGTACCCAGCATGTCATCAGGGTCAGCCTGTATGGCAGTGATTCTCAGCCAAGGTGTTGCAGCACCCTGGGGTACCTTGACATATTTTCAAGGGTGCCATGGGGTGCCACACAATGTTAGCACTGTTAGGTGAAAAAAAAATGACAGAGGAGATGAGAGAATCAAGATCCTCCTTTGGGGAGAACATGTGGTTTTTTTGCCCTTCTCCAGGAGTGTCTAATGACTGACTTCTAATGTGACCCTTACCTTGCATCTGCCTGAAGAATAATGAATATATGTTAGAACAGAGACTCCCTTATAATAGACATGACAAATTGTTTGTGGTGGCTTAAAAATGACAGGAATGTTTTAAAAGCATCTATAGCCACTGAGTATTTGTTTTTTTTTTCCTACTGTTTTGTATATTTCCTAGGATTTGCAATAAAAAAGAACTTCATTTTTTTTTCTCAGAGTCTGTGACTACTGTGTGTTATCTAGTACCATTCAAGCTGCTAATTAAAAAGCAGAACTAAACCTTGACAAATGCAAAACTTCTTTTGCATCCATTCAGCTTGTCTAAATAGTTTCAGTGAGGAATCATAATAGAATAGCAGATCAAAGAATACAAATTAAGTCCTTTATCAGACAACCAAATGGCCTCTCATGTTTTCTAGTGTGGGAACAATCTAGTGGATCTCTTGAGACCAGTACATCTTCCATTTCTTTTTACTCTGAGCGCGTTGTGTGTGAATTCAGCTTCAAATTTCTGTTGTCACAGGTTGTTCTGTTGTCCTGAGAAACTGTAATCTTTTGTAGATTCTGTCATGCTGCTGCATTAAGCATTTGAAATATTTCTAAATTTAATCTTCATTTATTTACATCAAGTGAAAAATTCTGTAAATACATTTAAATGAAAATGCAACCAACACTGAGCATAACCATAAAACACGTGACCCATATGGGGCAAACATGCTAACGGGAACTTTTTTTTTTATACACAAATTTTATTTAAAAACACACATACCACGCCACACTTACAAAGCTTCATCTACTGAGCATCCTTGTTTCACCAAAACTTCATGCTGCAAAAACAGCTACATGTCCAAAAGAATACAAACGCATATATTAAACCTTAAACAACATGCATCAACTTCCCACAAAAAACCTTACAGAAGTCTTTATTATCATCTAGAACACCATGAAAAACTATTACCTGAGTAACCATCTGAAACACTCTGGCTCTGCCATCATTCCTTTCTGTTGATTCAGTGAAACAAGTGTATCCAGTCCTTTTCTCCAGTCCTTCTCCACTGCAGGGCAGGGGGTTGGACTCGATGATCTAATAGGTCCTTCCTACCCTAACATCTGTGAAACTGAAACTATGCTTCTTTTCCAATCTCTCTCATTTTGTATAGTTCAGCTCTTTTGGCATTCAAGAAGAATGCACATTCTCTTTGTGCTTTTGCTATCTGCCATGTTGTTGGGAATACAATTCCCTATATAAAATAATCAGTAGTAGCACAGCCTTAATTGCTGCCGCTTTTCTGGCAAAGGATAGCGTACTTGCGGATCATAACTGAGTATTAAGCTGTGTCCTTGCCATCACCTTTTCCCATGCAGTATTATCTTTCCTCTTGGTGTCTATCGGAATGCCTAGCGCTCTGACCCCTCTCTCTCTCTCTCTCATTTGAAGGCCCAGCTTCACTAAGTTCCTCCAGTTCGCTACTCCCATTATGGTGCTCTTCAATCTATTTAGTTTAGCCCCTATTGCTTCTCTATACTCTGATGTATGCTTTAGCACCCTTTCCGTCGAAAATCTATTTCTAACTACTATATTTATATCATCCTTGTATAATACTCATTTGACCTCCTCCTCCTCCCTGGTATCTTTACTCTACATACAACTTTGTCTTTTGTTATTTGTGCTAATGGTTCCATGCTGAACACAAAAAGTAGTGGCAACAGGGGCCACCCTGATCTCACTCCTATGTGGATTTTAAAGGCACCGCATGGATGTCCATTAATTTAAATTTAACTCCCCACTTCTCTGTACAGTAACTTTATCCAACATATACATTTCTCTGGGAACCCCATTTTCCTAGCATCTTAAATACATTATCATGGTCCACTCTGTCATATGCTTTGTCTAAATCTTTTGCTATAACTGTGTTTGTTTTCTTCTCTTGGATGTGCATGCCAGAATTACCACGTAAACCACTACCTTTCTAAGCAGCACATTCCTTCCCTCTCTCTGGTAGTGCACATAGAATTAGAAATTTTCAATGTGTTTCCCTGACTGATAGTATCATTCATTGCAATCTGACAACCAAGATAATCTCCATCTTTTCTCGAAGTGTTTCTAATCCCTCTTCCCTGGTATACCACATTCTTGTAGGCAGATTGTCTGCCCTTACTTGGTTCAGCACTGGTTCAATCCATTCCCATCTTTTCCTTGTTAAGATGCTCCTGATATTAAGTGAAACTATTATCAATGCCTTGTATGCTTGTTTTAAAATGAATGTGTTTGTCCCTTTCAGGTTTGTCTGTGCCACTGCTAGGGGTGGTCAGCTCCTCCCTCTTCCTCAGATTCCTGTAGCCTTTGCAAGCTGCTGGATCACTTTCACATTTATGAAGGCTTGCATATTCCTACCTCCCTGCCGCTTCCCTCCTTCTGGTCTCACTCCCTGGAACCCAGGCATTTCCTGGCTGGAATCCAGAGGCGTTAGCAGCAGGAAACTGCTCTCCAGCTCTTGCTCTGGCTCACCTTCTTTATTATCAGGTTTCTTTTTCCTGGTCTTCAGCCCCTGTGTTTTCTTTCTTTTGCTAGCCAGTCTCTCTGGTTCTTTTTTGCTCCATCTTAACTTTTGTTGCCTGTAGGGTGTTTTCTTTCTTCCCATTCCATCTCCAGGTCTGAGCTGTTTGCTCTTCCCACCTTTCCTTCCATTCTGTTTCCCATCTCCACCTGCGCTGCCTCAATCACAGAAGTTTTGTCCCCCTCCTTCTCTGTTTCACCTTCCTGCAGGGTTTCTTCCACCATTTCTACCTCAGTCCCTAACCCCTCCTCTCCCTTGCTCTCCTGCTGTAGGTTTTGCTGGTCCTCAGGGGGTCTGCTTATACTTGCAGAGCCTTTGGGGCACCTACAATACAAGTGTCCCTCTCCCTTACAAATGGTGCATTTTAGGGACTCTTGGCACTCTGCTGCTCTATACCCTGTCCCTTCATATCTGTACCACACTGTGAGGGGACAGTGTGCAGACAGGTGCCCCACCTTTTTGCATTTGCTGCACCATTTTGTTTGCCCATGATACATTATAAAGCCCCAGAGTGTCCTGATCTGGATCCCTGACACCACCTGGGCTCCACTCATCTGCTTATAACACTATTTATGCCCTCCAAGACCCCATGCAGATACTATATTTGTCTCTTACTTTTTTTTACTGACATTTCCCTTTGGACATACTTGTCCAGCCATCTTTTTATGTCTTCTGTCTCTAGTAAATCTGTGTACTTTTGAATTATAATCACTCTTTCTCTCGACTTTTCCACTGCTATAAATTTTATCCCTCTTAATGCCTCCTCCCTGCATTTCTCTGCAGATTTCTTTCTGAAGTTCTCATTCCCTTCTCCATCCCAGTAAGCCAGTTCCCAAGCCTTTCAGTGGAGAAAGCAATCAGGCTTGTGAGATGCTCCACCTGCACCTCCAAAATCTCTAGGAAGTCATATGTGTTCATTGTCGTTCCCATGTGCCTCCTGTTGCTAGTTAAGTGGTATTTATCTGCAACCTCTGCTCCTCTCTAGCTTCTCTCACTGCTCCTTCCATGTTTTCCTACCACTCCTGGTGGACTGGCCTACCATTGTGGTTCTGCCGCCCTCTGCTTCCTGCCTGATGTACCTTCTTACTACTGGTCTCACTGCCTCCCACCCTCCTTGCCTGTCTTTCTTCTGGCATCATCACATTGTCATTGCTGCCTTGGCTGTTGTTCCCACTGTCAACTTTTTTCTTCACCTTCATCCACTCTACATCTGCCTCCAAATCTTTACTTCCACTCTGGAACTTTTTTTTTCACCTCACACTTACTTGCCACCACTGCCATTGTTTTGAGGTTTGGGTCTTCCTTCCTCCGTTTCTTACATCCTGATGCTCTGTCTATACCTTTCTCTGCCTTTAAGGCATTGATCAGGTTTTTAGTGTTGAATGGAGCCTACCGCAAGGATAGGTTAGTACAGCCAATCTGAATAAAATATATGATAGTGCCCATTGCGGACAATCCCTCTCGGAACTGACTCTTTTTTTGAGTCATGGTGAGCCACTACATTTGAACACATTTCAACTTCCTTTTCAGTCCCACAGGTGGGCTGTACCTTTTTTCCCATTTTCAATTATTCCTGTTTCTTACCAGCCTTAAATATCTGGCAAACATCACCAAAGGGGTCCCCAAACAGTTTATCCAGAATCCGTCTGTCACTCCCTCTCTCACAGGCACATATGATTAGCATGGCCCTGCTTTCTGCTCTGTTGACGAGTCACTGCATTAACCCAGTAGGGCTCTAGCTCTAGGGGGTGGCCCTCCTCCCTGTGCAGGTATTCTAGCTCCATAATATCACGTCCCACCAGGATGGGGATAGGAGCCCCTTCCAGCAGACCCAGTTCTATGCACATCCCACAGCCTCTCCGCTCGATGGGGGGACATGTTACTGGTACTCAAGTGGCGGGGACCCCACCCCTTGAATGGTAAGGGTCCTCCCCAGGATTATATCTGTAGGTGACACAAGGTTGGCATTGATTAATGACACACTGGACCCTGTGTCCAGTTCCCCAACAAGGGTTCTCCCGTTTACTGTTATCTTAGTCCAGTGGAAGGCTGTCGCCTCCTCTGGGTTTGTAATCCTGTAGCAACAGCCACGCCCCTCAGAGTGGCTCGGGTCTCCCCCCTCACTGCTTACAGCTGTTGCATATCTGACGGGCTTGGGTTTGGTGCTTAGCTTTGGGCAGTTGGGCTTGATGTGGCCCAGCTTCCCGCAGTTATAGCACCCCCTCTTTTCTGAATTGGGTGGTTTGTCCGAATCTGGGGCCACCTTGCGCTCAGCAACAGATGGCCCTCTTTCCCCTTTTGGACCTGGACCTCCGTTCCCCACCTCTTTGGAACTCTTTCTGTTCCTTCCCAAAGTAGGGAGGCTTCTTGTCTGGTGCCTCACGATTTAGCAGCAGCTGATCCGCAATTTCAGCTGCCTCTTGGATGGTTTTGGGGGCCCTGTCTGACTAGGGTTTTAATCTCCCTCGGTCAGCAGTAATAAAACTGGTCCAGTGCCATGAGGTGTAGTGCCTTCTCTAAATTGTCAGCCTTGGCTCCTCCTGTCCATTTAAGGAGTGCATCCCACACCAGGGCCGCAAAATCAGCCATTGACTTCTTGGGTTCTGGGCGGATATTCTGGAACTTCTTCCTGAAATAATCCGGTCCTAACTTGAACCTTGAAGATACGGCATTTTTAAAAGCATCATAGTTATCTGCTGATTCTGAGGGCAGGCTGTTCAGGACCACAGACATGTTGCCCTCAAGCAGAGCAGCCATGTATTTCATGAACTCTTCCTTTGGCAACTTCCATCAGTGTGCTTGGTTTTCAAAGATGCTTAGGAACACTTCTGGATCATCCCCGTCTTTGTAGCGAGAGAAGATTGGGGTGTTCAGTCTGGGGGATGCATCTAGTGCAGGCTTGGCACCTGTGGTGTTAGCATTTGCCTGCATTTAAAGTACTGCGAGCTCATGCTCCCGCTTGAGCTGAGCCTCTCTAGCTTCATGCTCACGCTGTTCCTTCTCATGGTGAAGCAAGACCAGGCTGTTTTGTGCCTCATCTGCATTTAAAATTTGGGAGCTTCTCACAACTTGTAACAAGAACACCTGGTTCCTGTCATGAGTGGGGGCTAGATAACACATGAATCCTTTGTGGTGGGTACACACACGTACTGAGCTGTGCTGAGCTATAGGGTCACCATAGCTTTAAATTCTGTTAACTGGTGGGGACCAGCCCACAAATTATATAATAAATCATGAGCACTTAAGTTTTGGACTACTATTATGCATAGTTTTTACTCATACTTTTACTGATCTTAACTTTTGGTTAAGATCAAATGAAGCAGGAGGCATCTGAACCCCATGGCCTCTGGGCCTGGAACTTGCATGTAGGATGCCTACAGGGATTTGGGAAGCATCTGAAGCCCCAGACTGATGGGCCTGGGAAGAATAATACTTGCCTGATGGTAGGGCTACACAAAATTGATGACTGAGTTGCTCAATCAAATTTTGCAAGTTTCATAGTTGGTAGGGTCGGAAGGGACCTGAGGAGATCATCTAGTCTGACCACCTGCCGTGGCAGGAAAGAGTACTGGGGTCAAAATACCCTCGCCAGATGTTTGTCCAGCCTCCTTTTAAAGACCCCCAGGATAGGAGCCAGCACCACTTCTTTTGGAAGTTGGTTCCAGGTCCTAGCTGCCCTGACAGTGAAATAGTGCTTCTTAGTGTCTAGCCTGAAACTACCTTCCGCTAGCTTGTGTCTGTTGTTTCTTGTAACTCCCGGGATTGCTTGGGGGAACAGGGACTCTCCCAATGCCTGCTGGTCCCCCTTGACTAGTTTGTAGACTGCCACTAGATCCCCTCTCAGCCTTCTCTTTTGGAGGCTGAACAGGTTCAGGTCCCTCCTCATAGGGCCTGCCCTGCTGCCCCCTGATCATGCGGGTGGCCCTCCTTTGGACCCTCTCCATATTGGCCACATCCCTCCTAAAGCGCGGCGCCCAGAACTGAATGCAGTACTCCAGCTGCGGCTTGACCAGTGTCATGTAGAGGGGGAGGATCACCTCCTTGGACCTGCTTGAGATGCGTCTGTGGATGCACGACAAGGTATGGTTGGCCTTCCTGACCGCATCCCCACACTGTTGGCCCATGTTCATTGTAGCATCAGCGATGACTCCAAGATCCTTTTCTGTCTCAACACTGGCGAGAAAGGAGTTCCCCAGCCTGTAGGTGTGCCACTGGTTCTTCCTCCCCAGGTGCATTACCCTGCACTTGTCAGTGTTGAACCCCATCCTGTTCTCTTTGGCCCACCCCTGTAACCTGTCTAGATCTGCTTGCAGCCTGTTCCTTCCTACTAGCATACCCACTTCCCCCCACATCTTAGCGTCATCTGTGAACTTGAACAGGGTGCTTTCACCCCCCTCGCCCAAGTCACTGATGAAGATGTTGAATAGTGCGGGCCCGAGGACCAAGCCCTGAGGAACTCCACTGCCCACATTCCTCCAGGTCGAATAAGACCCATCCACCACCACCCTCTGGGTGTGGCCCTCCAGCCAGTTAGTGACCCATCTGATCGTGTAGGCACCAACACCACTGTCTTCTAGTTTCTTACTGAGAATGGGGTGAGAGACCGTGTCGAAGGCCTTCCTGAAGTCCAGAAAGACTATATCCACTGCAACACCTGCATCCAAGGACTTGGTGACCTGGTCATAGAAGGCCACCAGGTTGGTTTGAGAAGACCTGCCCCTAATGAACCCATGCTGTTTGCCCCTGAGCATAACCTGTCCTGCTGGCCCTTCCTGGACACGTGCCAGGATAATTCTTTCAGAAAGCTTCCCCAGGACCAAGGTAAGACTCATGGGCCTATAGTTTCCTGTGTCCTCTTTCCTCCCTTTTTTGAAGATGGGGACATTGGCCCTTTTCCAGTCCTCCGGCACTTTGCCCGAGTGCCATGAGTGCTTGTAGAGCTGTGCCAGAGGTCCTGCAATGACCCCTGCTAGTTCCTTCAGCACTCTGGGGTGGAGATCATCAGGACCTGCGGATTTAAATACATCTAGTCCCTCCAGAAGTTCCTTGACAAGGTCCTCATTAACCCTAGGCCTGGGTGTGCCACCCACAGGGCCCTCTGGGGGGGTGGGGAGCAGTGGGGGGAGATATCCGGGTCCCTCCTCAGAAATACGAAGGCAAAGAAATTGTTGAATGTGTCAGCTTTACCGTCAGATGAGATGACCAGATTTCCTGGCGTGTCCTGCAGAGAGCCCACGTTACTTGGCACCTTCTTTTGCCCCCTATGTATTTGAAAAAGGACTTCTTGTTGTCCTTGATCTGGGTCGCTAGTCCCAGCTCCATTTCCACCTTGGCCTTCCTGATCGTCCCCCTACATTCCCGAGCTACCAAGGTATAGCCCTCTCTTGTGATGGCCCCTCCCTTCCAACAGGTGTACACCTCCTTTTTTATTTGGAAACATTCCCGGATGCTTTTGGTGAGCCATGGGGGCCTTTGCGCTGTCTTGCCCCCTTTGATTTGTGTAGGGATTACTTCCCTTTGAGCTTGGAGGATCGTCTTCTTAAGGAGCGACCACTCCTGGACACTCAACTCCCTCCTGCTCTGGGACCTCAGTGCTTCCCCCCTAGTCGTCTTATCTCATTAAAGTCTGCCCTCCTGAAGTCAAGGGCTGCTGCCTTGCTGGAGGCTTTTGCCACCTTGCGCTGGATGGTGAATTCCAGCAGACGATGATCACTATCGCTTAGGTGGTTGAGCACCCGCAGACCCTGTACCAGGTTGTCACACGTGGGCAGGACCAAATCCAACAAGGCCTCTCCCATGTTGGGGCTGTGTACCTCCTGGGTTAGATGGAGGTCCTGTATGTCAGTTAAGAACCTGCGTGAGCAGTCAGACCTGGCTGTCTGCTCCTCCCAGCAGATGTCTGGCAAGTTTAGGTTACCCATGACAACCACATCCTTGGACCTAACTATCTCCGTGAACTGACTTAAGAATTCCTGGTCTTGATCTTCTCCTTGGTTGGGTGGTCTGTAGTAGACCCCCACCGTTGAGTCCCTTTCTCCCTGACCCCCTTGTACTCTAACCCAAAGCATTTCCATTTGCTCCTCCTCCCCAACAAGTTGACTGTTGGGTTTTGCCCAATTTAATTTGGAACTGATTTGACCTTTATAAAGGTAAAATAAAAAATACTATATGTAAATACATACAAAAGTGCTGCTTAAAAGTGCTTTTATAAAGTACCTGTGTTAAAACTTGCAGCAGTTTCAAAAAAGGTAGCTGAGTCATGCATAACTATTTTCCCAGATTGGATTTACTGCTGTGGTGTTTGGCCTCTATTCACAGATGGTCTTAAACTACACTCAGTTTTACCATGTTTATGGCTGCTTAGATTGCTAAGGGAAGACCCTTAGAAGGAAGAATTCATTCTTAGGAGCAGAGACAATCCAAGCAGGGTATAGGGCCCAGGGCAAATTAGCCTGTGCAGGGCCCTGCCCCCAGACACAAGGAAGCTGGCAGCAGATTTGGGGGTCGGGGTGCCAAGTGGCCTGACATGAAGCTGGCAGCAGCACAGAGTCACCGTGGCTGCTCTGCCCGGCTCCGCCGGGCCCTCCAAAGTGCAGGGCCCAGGCAGTCACCCCGATTCACACTCCCTAGGAACGGCCCTGCTTAGGAGACATACTTACAAGGAGTCTCATGCACAGATATCTTTCAGACTTTGAATAAAATGAGGGAATAGCTGAGAAGATATGATTAGCAGGTTATCTGTATGCAAGGATGTAAATAACTTTGGCTTCAACAAATACAGTGCTCCCTGGTCTAGAAATCCCAGGCCTTAGGCATGGGTGGCTGTAAAAGGGGTTGTGTGACCACACACCCCTTCAGCTGCGTGGCACATGAGCAGAGAGCTCTCCGAGCTTTACTGGCACAATTCCAGGGCCCCAGGAGGAGGTGGGTGAACACCACCCTCCCTCCCTCCCTCCCTCCCCCAGCCCTTTTTTCCTTGCTGCTAATTTTGGTGGTGTGGAAGCGGATGGAGGGTGAGCACCCCTATAAAGAAAAGGTGTGAAAGGTTATGGACCACACTAGCTAACAGGCATTCAGTGCCACTGAACTGCTGTTCCTGGCATCAGAAATTTCCCCCTGAAGTTCTTTAACCCTGTGGGAATTGCCTGAGAAGGTTCCTCTACTTAAGAAACTTTGGGCTGCTAGTCTGGATTTGTATATACATTCAGTGTGCTTCCCCACACCCTTAGTGTTTTTGGGCATGCTCTAGGCCAGTGGTTCTCAAACTTTTTTTTGTGGACCACTTTAAAATGGCTGATGGTCTTGGCAGACCACTTAAACTTTTTTTGTTCTACAAATCAAAGCACACAACTTATATTTTAATATCAGTAGCATTACCTTACAAGTACGTATATAAAGGGGAGGAAGGAGGACCCGGGCAACTATAGGCCGGTCAGTCTCACCTCCATCCTTGGTAAAGTATTTGAAAAAATTATCAAGGCTCACATTTGTGAGAGCCCGGCAGGACAAATTATGCTGAGGGGAAACCAGCATGGGTTTGTGGCGGGCAGATCGTGCCTGACCAACCTAGTCTCTTTCTATGACCAGGTTACGAAACGCCTGGACACAGGAGGAGGGGTGGATGTCGTATACCTGGACTTCAGGAAGGCCTTCGATACGGTATCCCACCCCATACTGGTGAACAAGTTAAGAGGCTGTGATGTGGATGACTGCACAGTCCGGTGGGTGGCGAATTGGCTAGAGGGTCGCACCCAAAGAGTCGTGGTAGATGGGTCGGTCTCGACCTGGAAGGGTGTGGGCAGTGGGGTCCCGCAGGGTTCGGTCCTTGGACTGATACTCTTTAATGTCTTCATCAGTGACTTGGACGAGGGAGTGAAATGTACTCTGTCCAAGTTTGCAGATGACACAAAGCTATGGGGAGAAGTGGACACGCCGGAGGGCAGGGAACAGCTGCAGGCAGACCTGGACAGGTTGGACAAGTGGGCAGAAAACAACAGGATGCAGTTCAACAAGGAGAAATGCAAAGTGCTGCACCTAGGGAGGAAAAATGTCCAGCACACCTACAGCCTAGGGAATGACCTGCTGGGTGGCACAGAGGTGGAAAGGGATCTTGGAGTCCTAGTGGACTCCAAGATGAACATGAGCCGGCAGTGTGACGAAGCCATCAGAAAAGCCAATGGCACTTTATCGTGCATCAGCAGATGCATGACAAATAGGTCCAGGGAGGTGATACTTCCCCTCTATAGGGCGTTGGTCAGACTGCAGTTGGAGTACTGCGTGCAATTCTGGGCTCCACACTTCAAGAAGGATGCGGATAACCTGGAGAGGGTACAGCGAAGGGCAACTCGTATGGTCAAGGGCCTGCAAACCAAGCCCTACGAGGAGAGACTACAGAAACTGGACCTTTTCAGCCTCCGCAAGAGAAGGTTGAGAGGCGACCTTGTGGCTGCCTATAAGTTCATCACGGGGGCACAGAAGGGAATTGGTGAGTATTTATTCACCAAGGCGCCCCCGGGGGTTACAAGAAACAATGGCCACAAGCTAGCAGAGAGCAGATTTAGACTGGACATTAGGAAGAACTTCTTCACAGTTCGAGTGGCCAAGGTCTGGAACGGGCTCCCAAGGGAGGTGGTGCTCTCCCCTACCCTGGGGGTCTTCAAGAGGAGGTTAGACGACTATCTAGCTGGGGTCATTTAGACCCAGCACTCTTTCCTGCTTATGCAGGGGGTCGGACTTGATGATCTATTGAGGTCCCTTCCGACCCTAACATCTATGAATCTATGAATCTATTCCCTGGGGACAATTAGCAGCAGCACAAGGTGTCCTACTTGTCCCTGGGGAACCAAACATCAGCACTCATCTGGGCACGGCTTTTATGTTTTGGCTGTATGTTTTAGTTATTGAAAGGGAACTTGAGGCAGTTAAATGCATGTTTGTTATTCTTACTATAAATCAAAAGAAACTAAATCCAAACCATGGTGGTTTTACTTTATTTCCTTGAGCTCACAGAGAGGGCAGAACAAGCATTTGTCTCATGTTATATATTACTTGCTGTATTCAATAGCATAAGATATCTGCCTCTATTATGGTGCAGGCACAGAGCAAAAACTAGAAATGGGCTATTCTGTTTTAAAATAAATACCACATAAACACAGTAGGAATTGAGTTATTGCAAGCCATAAGCACATAGTGTACTGGTGTTTATTGCTCTCTCTGGCCCACCATTTGATCATGCACCCAGGACCACAGCAAGTTGAGCTGTATTGGAGCAGCTCTGGCTGGCAGGGAGCCCAAGGGATCAATCTGCCAACCCAGGGCTGCTCTGACCCGGCTCAGCACGATGCAGAGGGGCTGGCTGGGGCATGAGGGAGCTCCAGTGTGGGGCTAGCTGCCAGGCAGCCCCTGCATTGAGAAGACCCTTTCCCCAGCCACCACGTCAGAGTCTACGTGTGCAGTGCTGCACAGTGAAAAACTCTGCAGCAGGCTAGTATTTACAAGTACTACTTTGCTTCAGAGTTTATTAGTTTCCTGCAGCGTACTAGGGTCGTATGTGTAGATGCAAGATGTTTACTGCAGAGCTAATTAGTCTACTAATTAGTAAACATCTTGGGTAGGCACACCCACACTTTGCTTTTTGTGTCGTGGTATAATATATAGACCTTAATGATTTAACACATATGACATCTTAATAGAATTGTGTGGCATGTGCTATGACAGTGTGTGATACTGTTTCTTGTGTGTCTGTTTCTTTTTCATCTTAAAATTCATACTTTCAAGATGGGAATACTTTTGATTGTCAGGTAGGCGTTTCTGTTGAATGCTAAGGAAAAAACATAGATTCATAGATGTTAGGGTCGGAAGGGACCTCAATAGATCATCGAGTCCGACCCCCTGCATAAGCAGGAAAGAGTGCTGGGTCTAGATGACCCCAGCTAGATACTCATCTAACCTCCTCTTGAAGACCCCCAGGGTAGGGGAGAGCACCACCTCCCTTGGGAGCCCGTTCCAGACCTTGGCCACTCGAACTGTGAAGAAGTTCTTCCTAATGTCCAATCTAAATCTGCTCTCTGCTAGCTTGTGGCCATTGTTTCTTGTAACCCCCGGGGGCGCCTTGGTGAATAAATACTCACCAATTCCCTTCTGTGCCCCCGTGATGAACTTAAAGGCAGCCACAAGGTCGCCTCTCAACCTTCTCTTGCGGAGGCTGAAAAGGTCCAGTTTCTCTAGTCTCTTCTCTTAGGGCTTGGTCTGCAGGCCCTTGACCATACGAGTTGCCCTTCGCTGTACCCTCTCCAGGTTATCCGCATCCTTCTTGAAGTGTGGCGCCCAGAATTGCACGCAGTACTCCAACTGCGGTCTGACCAGCGCCCGATAGAGGGGAAGCATCACCTCCTTGGACCTGTTCGTCATGCATCTGCTGATGCATGATAAAGTGCCATTGGCTTTTCTGATGACTTCATCACACTGCCGGCTCATGTTCATCTTGGAGTCCACTAGGACTCCAAGATCCCTTTCCACCTCTGTGCCACCCAGCAGGTCATTCCCTAGGCTGTAGGTGTGCTGGACATTTTTCCTCCCTAGGTGTAGCACTTTGCATTTCTCCTTGTTGAACTGCATCCTGTTGTTTTCTGCCCACTTGTCCAACCTATCCAGGTCTGCCTGCAGCTGTTCCCTGCCCTCCGGCGTGTCCACTTCTCCCCATAGCTTTGTGTCATCTGCAAACTTGGACAGAGTACATTTGACTCCCTCGTCCAAGTCACTGATGAAGACATTAAAGAGTATCGGTCCAAGGACTGAGCCCTGCGGGACCCCACTGCCCACACCCTTCCAGGTCGAGACCGACCCATCCACCACGACTCTCTGCGTGCGACCCTCTAGCCAATTCGCCACCCACCGGACTGTGTAGTCATCCAAGTCACAGCCTCTTAACTTGTTCACCAGTATGGGGTGGGATACCGTATCGAAGGCCTTCCTGAAGTCTAAGTATACGACATCCACCCCTCCTCCTGTGTCCAGGCGTTTCGTAACCTGGTCATAGAAAGAGACTAGATTGGTCAGGCACGATCTGCCTGCCACAAACCCGTGCTGGTTTCCCCTCGGCATAATTTGCCCTGCTGGGCTCTCACAAATGTGAGCCTTGATAATTTTTTCAAAGACTTTACCAAGGATGGAGGTGAGACTGACTGGCCTATAGTTGCCCGGGTCCTCCTTCCTCCCCTTTTTGAAAATGGGGACCACGTTAGCCCTTTTCCAGTCCTCCGGGACTTGGCCTGTGCGCCACGAGCGTTCGAATATTCCCGCCAGTGGCTCTGCAATGATGTCGGCCAGTGCCTTCAGCACCCTCGGATGGAGCTCATCCGGGCCTGCTGACTTAAAGGCATCCAGTTCTTCCAAGTGACTCTGCACCACCTCAGGATCTACGTATGGAAGTCTGGCGCCTTGCTGTTGCCTCTCTACAACCCCAGTGAGAGACTTGTCGTGTCCCTCACTTAGGAACACTGAGGCAAAGAACTCGTTGAGGAGTTCAGCCTTGTCCCCCCTGTCTGTCACCAATTGTTTTTGCCCATTTAGCAGAGGTCCTATTCCTCCCTGGGCCTTCCTTTTACTCCCAATATATCTAAAAAACAATTTCTTGTTGTCTTTTACTTGGGATGCCATCCTCAGCTCCATGGTAGCTTTGGCCCGTCTAACTGCCTCCCTACAAGCACGAGCAGAGGAGGTATATTCATCTTTAGTGATCTCACCTTGTTTCCACTTTTTATGTGCTCCCCTTTTGGCCCTTAGGCTGCCCTGGATTTCTGTGGTCAGCCATGGAAGCCTCCTGGCCCCTTTCCCTCTTTTGCCTCGCTCAGGGATCGTCTTGCTTTGTGCCCGAAGGATCGTTTCCTTAAGGCACAGCCACCCTTCTTGGGCTCCCATCCCTTCAAAACTCCTACTCTGCAGTGCGTCCTTGACTAATCGCCTGAGTGCATTGAGATCAGCTTTCCTAAAGTCTAGCACTTTCACCCTACTAGTTACCTTACCCACTCGACGTCTTATGTTGAATTCTATTATTAAGTGATCACTGTCTCCCAAATGGCTACCGATCTGGAGGTCCCCTATCATGTCATCCCCTGTTGCCAATACCAGATCCAGTATGGCATTCCCCCTAGTGGGACCGTGTACCTCCCGTGTCAGGTGGAGGTCCTGTACACAGGTTAGAAACCTGCGTGAGCGATGGGACCTTGCTGTCTGCGTCTCCCAGCAGATGTCCGGGTAGTTTAGGTCCCCCATGACTACCACTGCTTTAGCTTTTATGGTCTCCGAGAGTTGCCTCAGGAGCCCCGCATCTATTTCTTCCCCTTGGTGTGGGGGTCTGTAGCAGACCTCTACCACCAAATCCCTTTCTCCTTGCCCCCCATGTAGCCTAACCCACAATCCTTCTACTTCCTCAACCTTGGATTCTGTCTTGATGAGGGTTGATGTATATTGCTCACTGACATAAAGTGCAACCCTCCCCCCCCCCCTTTCTTCCCCGACCTGTCCTTTCTGTACAATCTATAGCCCTCAATATGTACCGCCCAGTCGTGGGATGAATCCCACCAGGTTTCTGTTAGCCCCACTAAGTCATAGGTGTTTAGTGCAAGCAGGAGCGCTAGTTCATCCTGCTTGTTCCCCATGCTCCTAGTATTAGTATATAGGCACTTGAGCCCTGTGACTGGTGCCTTTGCTGCCCCCCCGCTCCGAGTCCCAAGGGGCCCACTGTTTCTTACCTTCTTGTTTCTTACCTGTTCTGTAGTGCTGGTCTCCCCATGGCTTTCAGGTTTCCAATGCTCTCTTTCTTTGGGCTGGTCTGTCCTTGTGGGTGCCACATGGTTTGGTGGTCCACAGCTTCCCCTGCCCTCGTACTCCCCTCCCCCTGACGAGCCTAGTTTAAAGCCCGCCGGAGGAGATCCGCCAACCTGGAAGAAAACACATGCTTACCCTTGGGGGACAGGTGAAGCCCATCCCAGCTGAGCATGTCCCTCGTCGTGATGTGCAGGTCGTTGTCCAGGAAGCCGAAGCCTGCCTCGAGACACCACTGCCGAAGCCGCCAGTTGGTTTCTCGGATGCAGTTCTCCTGCCGTCTTCCTCGTCCGGTCACTGGTAGGGTGGAAGAGAAAACCACCTGTGCACCGAACTCCTTCAGCACGCCACCCAGAGCACTGTAGTCTGCCATCAGGTGATCGGGGGTTCTCCTGGCCGCATCATTAGTACCCACATGGACTAGGACCATGGGGTAGTAATCGGTGGGCTTGATCCTGGCCTGGATTACCTCCGTCACATCCCGAATCTTTGCTCCAGGGATAAAATAACAGTTTGTATATTGTTTCATTTACTCTACTATTCAGGTACTCTCAACATGTAACTATCACTCAGGGCATTTCTCCTAATTGTTAGAGTATACTTTGCATCCCTTAAATACCTCTGAGGAAGCCAGTGTCATAAAGGCTTTAAAACAATTAGAGTATTCGATAAAACTAAGCTCTTCCTATATGCCATTTTTTAACCATTACTTATGTACCATTATTCCATTCTTTTTGTTAGTCTTTTCTGATTTGGAAAGGTTTAATAAATAAATAAAGCTCAATTCCCTTTAAATGGTAAGACAGTAGAACTCATATTTTAAAAACAATATCAAATGACATGAAACAAGAATTTTCATTCACAGTCAAAACTGTTCTTCTTTGTGAAAAGAAATGGAACAAAGACAAAGCTGTGTACCTAGAGCACTTTTTTAAACTCACACATGCTAAGTGACCTGTGAACTGAAGGTTAGTTCTGGGTCAAACCATTAATACCAGAGGAGACGCACTCAAAGCAAAAATTCTTAGTGAGAGATTACTGGAACATTAGCCTTTTGATGGAGTGCTTCAGGGAATCTAACTATGGACAGCTATCTAGTTGGAAAAAGATATTTGTAAAATGCATTGACTTAGAAAAAACATTTTGGAATGAGGCCTATGCAACTAACTCTCAGAGTTAAGTATTCTGTAAATCATGGCGCTTGATTAAAACAAATAGCTTTTAAAGTAGACTAGTATTGCTTAGAAAGGTATTGCATACAATGGTTTCCATGATACAGTGAAAAGAGAAACTGAGGATGGGGGTGGAAATGCTTCCTGTCAAGGACAGATTTGTGAAATGAGCTGCTGCAGATCAGTTTCCTACTGTCTGACAATATTTCTGTGTGGCTTTAAAAACAGGACATTCACTGTCCTATGGGACAAACAGTATAGTATTAAAATCTAACCATCTTGTTACAAACGTGTCCAACATTAAATTAAGTCTTTCAGGTTAAGGAATGGCAATGTCTATCTTTGCATAGGTATTAAGACCACAATCAGGTTAAGATGGAGTGTAGAATGTATGCATTTTGCATTCAAAAGCACTGGTGCCCATGGTTAAACGAGAACCACCATCGATTGTCAGCTGGTAGAGCAGTGGTTCTCAATCTTTTTAGACTTAAGGCACCTCTTGGAAAATGTCAGCTTTGACTCAGGTTTGACTGTGGAAAAATAACAGAGGAATTCTGCTGCAGAGAACGCAAAAAGACTACAACAGTGTGTTTGACACTATGGATTTCTGTTTGAAATCTTTGGCCACATCCAGACGAGCGAGCATATGGCTGTTGCAGCATCTCAAAGCAGTTGATGCCACAAACCCCACACCCATCCCCTCACAAATCTCACACTCTGCGTGCCCAGCCAGGACCTGCTGGCAGGAGCTGTGGCTGCAAGGGCAACTGCCACACTGCAGCCCTTCCCCTTGCCCACACTTGTGCCGGGAGATGAAGCCCCAGCCTGGGGAGGCTTCTGGTCCCAGGAACCACTTGGGAGGGGGTGTGATGGGCTGGGTAGAGATTGAGGTGTCAGTGGTGGGGAGGTGAGAGGGAGATGGGGGTTGGGGATGAGGGAGCGCTCTGGGTAGGAGAGGCCACCAGAGCTGGGCTTAGAGCCCCACTTCCCCCCCACTGGAGCAGCCTGTGGCAGGGGGAGGCTGGCCTGGAATGGAAGGGACTAACCCAGCCAAGTCCCTGAGCCCCAGTTGAGGGCTTCCCAGTGTAACCCAGGCGGTACTCCAAAAGGTACCTCCTCTCCAATTGGAGGGATCAAAGCCAGTGCACAAGCGCTGTGAGAGGTGTAGGGACTCTCCTCCCCCTATAGAGCAGAGCCAGATCACCACTGGGGACTTAACCATATACCTTTTAATGAGGGAACAATACTGGGAACATAACAGGCATAATCAGGGGGTATAGTGGACACTACAGTGTCCTAAGGGGTAGGATTCAACAGAGGTTAGACACTTACAATCATAGACAAAAGACAGGGTTAACAAAATATAAAACACAAACAGCAGAGCAAACGATAGTGGTTGGGGAAATATAAAAGGCACAAAATACAAAATGTCAAAGGACAAAGAAATATAGGGCCTAGGTACCTGGAAAGGGAGAAAACACAATGGCCACTGCAAGAAGAATTTCTCCTTGTTAGCTCACTCATCCCAAGTCACCAAAGCTGGGACTTGAACTTGGATCTCCCATGTAATAGGCAGGAACACTACTACACAGCCACCAGTGCTGGTATTGCTTTAACCTGCTAGGGGTCTTGACCTTCCTTGATCCCCGGCCTTACTTTGAGCTGCCTGGTCTCTGATTAGAGGAGCTGGAAGCCGAGCTGGGAACCCCTCAGGTCACTGCTCAGATCCTTGCTGAAGCAGGAAGCCTCTCCTGCTGGCCACAGCCTCTCCTACCAGCCACACGCCGTGCTGCTGAGGGTCCAACTACTGCCTGCAGGTCCTGCTCCTTCAGGCTCTTCTGGGGCAACTGCCCCTGCCCCACTGGCTCAGCTCTTGCCAGCTTCTTCCTCATGGTCTTTTGCTGGTCTCTCCCCTGAGTCCAGCCATGCTGCCCCTTTTATCACCTTCCAGATGACCCAAGGGGCCAATCAGGGGACATGAGGGGTGAATCGCTGGGGCCTGATTGGTGAGGAAAGGGAATCCCAAGTCCTCCAATCATCTTTTGCCTTTTCAAAATCCCTGGGCTAGGTCACTGCCAGCCAGCCCATCACATCAGGAACGGCATGGGGATCGTTGGTAGGCCTGTGCGAAGCGGCTAATATTTGCTTTGGATTTGACTGATTTGGGGGACAGTAATCGAATCGCTGTCCCTATTCGATTTGGCTGAATTTGATTTGGAGATTCGGCTGTTTCCGAATCTCCGAATCAGCCAGCCCCACCCGCTCCAACTTGTGGCGCTTTGGAAAAAAAAATCCCCAACTCAGCGGGTGCTGCCAGGCAGGGGGCGATCCCCACTGCCCCACGCTGCATGGGGGGCTCTACACGAGCACCCAAAGCCCCGAGGCTGCTGCAGGAGCAGAGTCCCAGGGCTTTTCTTGCTTTGTTTTGTTTGTCTTAAAGGGACGGAGTTGGCCCAAGCAGGGCACCTGTGTGGGGGCTGGGGGAGCGAGGGGGTTCGGGGGGGGCTCGTGGCAGAGCCCCCCATGCGGCATGGGGAAGTGGGGGGCAGTGGGGATTGCCCCCTGCCTGGCAGCACCTGGTGAGCACCGGGGCTTTTCTTTAAAGTACCATGCTGGGGTGGGCGGGGTCAGCCATGGTGGGGCTGGGGGGGGGGGGTGGGCAGGGGTCAGAGGGGGCTGGGGGAGCAGGGGGGGTTGGGGGGGCTGGCCGGGGTCCCCCCATGGTCCCTTCTCCGAGCTCCCCCTCACCTGCCCCTAGTACTTACCAGCTCCAAGTTCAGCTGGAGTTCCCTGCTGCAGCCACCGGGGACTGCCCGAATCATCAAAGCTCTCCAAATCTTTTCTGAAGATTCGGAGAGCTTTGAATCGATTCGGACCTTTAAATTGGTCCCCTGATTTGAATCAGATTTGGAGATTTAGCCACCGAATTGGGCTGAATCTCCTCTGAATCAAATCACCACCTGAAGCTTCGCACCGCCTTAATCGTTGGGGCCTGGGCACAGGTGCAGGGAGCAGAACATCAAGGGCTGGCACTGCTCAGAGCCAGAAAGAAGCCAGTGGGACAGCTGCAGCTGGATTCATGTCATGGTGCTGTGCTGGAGCTGCTGCTAGGAGGAAGCTAATTGGGGGCAGGCAGGGTCTATGTGTTCAGCACCCCACATCCTGGTGAGCGAAGGGGGCAGGGGCAGCTCTGATTTTTCTATGTTAAAAAAACCAAAAGAAAACGCCAAAGTGTATAGATACTTAGAATTTATTTTATGATGATAGATGCACTGGTAGTCTTCCAAGTGTATTTACAATTTTAAAGCAATCAATAAAACATTGCCCAACTGATCTCTCTGTATAGTGGCATTTCATTTAAATCACAGAAGAACACAGATTTTTGGTATTTTAATGAGAGAATTTGTGGGTTTTTATCAGATAATTTGCAATTTTCAAACCAGGAATACCAGGATCCCTGCTGGTGAATCAAGTGGCAAGACCTGGGTCAGAGGAGCCTGCCCAGGGCTGGCACTGGGGACCCAGCTGGAGGGCAACAGAGGTGGCTGACCTGACCATTTGGGGTCAGGAGGACATACTTCAACAATTCAAAGTTGGACACTGCAACAAGCACATCTTACAGGCGATAGATGCCCAGACGGCAGAGCGGGGACACCAAAAGACATGACAGCAGTGCTGCATGAAGGCCAACTGTGCAGCCATAACCCATTGACAGCTGGCTCAGAGGTGCAGGAGGCTCTGCTGTAGTGCCCTTACCACAGCCCAGGTGGCCGTGCAGTCCCCACTTGGGTCTGGTAGGCGTGCAGTCATGGGGCCGCAGGTTTAAAATGCTGTCACAGATGGCAGCAGGTCACAGCCAGCCAGCAGCCCCCACTGCCAGACTGCTGCAGTGGATAGAGGGTGCAGGGGCCATTCTAGGTTAGCACTGCTTCAGCAATACAGCTGGCCCAAGGAGCTAATGTCCCCAGATACCAACTGGCTGGGCCTCAAGCTCCCTGAGCTACTTACCAAGGCAGCTTTTTCTACTGCTGGGGCCAGCTCAGGTGCTGGCCTGCATCTAGCTCCCCCTGGCTGAAGATCCAGGAGGAGCTGGGTAGGGTCAATTTGCCCCAAGTGGCACAATTTGCCACACACCAAAGTGTATGTTCAGGCACATATGCTGAGGCACAAATCTCCAGCACAAATTTGTGCCACTGCTAATTGATCTGCTGTAAGCACATGTGCCTGCATGTGTGGATACACTCTCTGGGTTTATCTTGTGAATCATGTGTAGATATTTGCACACCTAACAGCACTAATATTGCACGTTACCCCATGGCACCCTTAAAAGGATCTTATGGCAGCCCTGAGTACTGTGACACCCTCACTGAGAATCATCATGCTGGAGATTGAAATACTGATCATGATCCTGACCCTGAAAGCACTTGAACTAGGTGTAGTGCTTGCCAACTATTACTATTCAGAAGTATATGTAGGTTTGGGTCCTGTGAGAGAGACTTAATATGTTTCATCCATTAGGAGACACTAGTATTTATAAGCAAAATATAGTGTCCCACTGACATACTGTGAAGGAGTAGGGCAGTGGAGTAATTTACATGACCAGCTATCAGTTTTAACTGTTCTGTGGCTGAACAGAAGACCTCAGATTTTGGTGAATACCTTTCAGAAGTAACAAAACAACTTTAGCATTAAATAAACAAGCATGTTAAATTGTGTCCGCATTGAAAGGACATGTGGCTGAGGCTTTTGGAGGAATCTGGGTTTTTTAGAGTTAATGTTGAATACACTAGTGGCACTAGTGAAATATATGGTAAAGGTGAAATAGTACATTGTATTACTTTCTCTTCATGTACATGTGTTTAATAATAAGGAACTTGTGTATAGGTTGTTAATGATAAATTTATGCTAATGTCAACTTAGATACTTGGAATTTATTTTATGATGATAGAGGCACTGGTAGGCTTCCAAATATATTTACAATTTTAAAGCAGTCAATAAAACATTGCCCAGCTGATCTCTCTGTATAGTGGCATTTCATTTAAATCACAGAAGAACACAGATTTCTGGTGTTTTAATGAGAGAATTAAAATACTGGGGAGATTAACCTACAGTCCTAACAAAAACTGTGAAAAGTGACTCCATCTAGATTTCATTCTGTTGTAAAGTTAGATAATTTGGAGATGACAGCCAGGAGGAAGGTAAAACAAGTGCCCAGCTGTGTAAACTTTACTCATCCTTGTGACAGCTATAAGTTGCGTGAAGTGTAACTAAATAATAATACAAAAAATTGGAAGAATAGGAAAAGTTAGCTGGACCACTGTACCTGCCCTGTTGGTTTCTGTTTGTTTTATTCATGTCCATACCTTTCCAAAGTTACCTTGGTATTTCCAAAGAGCTCTCTCTCTTATTGACTTTGTTGAATAACCTTTATGGTCTCAAGATGAAATGGTTTTATCTCAGCCCATGTTGTTCTTTTACCAGTTTGTAGGCAGAAGTTTTATTATATTAATACAATTGAAAAGTCTTTCTTCATAATGTGTATGTGAATAAATATGTTTTAATTTAACTGCTTTCTAAAGCAATTCTGTGACCTACCTGCGCTCGGGGGTAATACAGCTGAGATTTTTGTTTAGTTTCCTTTTATGATCTCAAAACCTGTCACGTAAAAGGTGAATTACAAGGGGGTTGTTTTCAATTAATTAACTTTTAAATTATAGGGTAGGCTGCATATCCTGCCTAGCAAGGGGCATTCAGTATTAATTATTTTTCTGACATCCTAAATCCCACGAAGTCCTTCTGGATGGCTCCCAATCCAGGTACCCTTCACAGTGGGGTACAAATCCTTGCTTACTAAGAAGGGTAACAAAGGGGAGAAAATCATCACTTGTTAGTCAAGAGATTTCCTAGTTTTCAACCCAGTAACTTTGTCTTTAGTTGAAAGGTGTTTTGAGAGAGAGCATGGGTATGAGGATGTGTCCTAACCAGAAACCTGCTTCTGTGTGGGATGCTGCAGTGAGGCATAGAGGGGTATTCTTGTTGCAAATGGCATGCTGAATGGCTTTGGTAGCAATCCCCCTAGCAGCCTCTTCTGAGTACAGACAGACTGCAAACAGGGATTGCCCATTACTTATGTGCGAACAGTGACTGTCTAATCAAGCTGAAGACCAGTGTATTTTATAGGGACAGCAAAAGGCAGCTGTCTCAACACGGAATTGTTCTCAAACTACATTTCCAAGTCCTGTGCAAATCAGGGAGGCCTTGGAGCAATTTTTTTTTTAAATAATAAGAATTCACCAAACTTAAAGGTTGTCCTGCAACATCCTCACCTAGTGTTTTCAAGTATAAAAGCTACACTGTGTTTCTGGGATTCGCAGCTTATTTTTAAGTAACTGTGTGCCTCGACAGAAAATGGTATGCAGTGTATCGCCTCCCAATGAGCATTTCTTTTTTCAATTAAAAAAAGAGTTCAGTTGTACATTTTGAATGTGAAGTAGTTGTGATGGGGGAAAGGTATCTGGTTCTATTTTTTTCCTTGAAGAGACTGCCACTAAATGTCAAATGCATTTTTAAAGTGTCATTTCACAGCTAAGATTTATTTATAAAAATAGTGGAGATGCTTTTTGATGTTTTTGGGCACTGTGCCCAGTAGTTGTGCCAGAAGGTTGTTCATGCAGTTTTAAGAATAAGTTAGACAAACACTTGTATAGGATGGTTCAGATATAGACAATTCTGCCTTGAGCAGGCAGTTGGTCTAGTGCAGGGGCAGGCAATTATTTTGGCTGGAGGGTTGTTTAATGAGATTTCGTGAGCTGTTGAAGGCCGCATGGGTAGCCCTGCCACTTGACAGTTGCCCTGCCCTCTAACCCCCTGATCTTTGCCACCAGAAGTCCCTCTCTTTGCCCCCTAGAAATACTCCTTTTGGGATGGGAGGGTTGCCATCTCAGAACAAGGAAAAAAACAAATCATACACCAGTGGCTCCCAACCTTGGGGTTCAACCCAAATCAGGGTTCCGTGGGGTCCCCCCTGCCCTCCTCCCCTCCCACCTGCAGGGCTTTCCTGGTGTATAGTCGGCGCAGCTCTTGCCATTGCTGCCCCTCGCAATCCCAGCCTGCGCTCTGTTGGCACCGCCTGGCAGGGGTGAGTCAGGGGTGGGGGTGGGGGTCATGACCCGGATTTAGGGTCACAGCAAAGAAAGGTTGGGAGCCACTGTCATACATGAAAAGTCAAACACCTACTATAACATATTTTGATTTCATTACAAAAAAATATTTGTCATGATTTGTGTTGCATACTGTATATAGAGGGGATTGCATAATAACTCAGAAGTAAAGTCTTACTCTTGTATATTGTGTGGGGTGTGGTTAGGGGTAGAGGTGTGGGGGGGTATGTGTAGGAGGTGTATGATGGGGCAAGAGTGAGGGGGTGTGGCAGAGGGCATATGGTATGTTGTGGGGTGTATATGTGGGGGAGTTTTGGGGGCAGGGTGTGTGTGTGTGAGGTTTGTGGGGTATAAGGGAGGGTGACCCACACACTCCCCCACATGGCACACAGCCCCCACTATGGACAACAGCAGCAGGCGAGAGCTCTGGGGATGCTCGTGCCTGTTCAGGCATTGGTGCCCGGCAGCACGCAGCTTTGGCTAGCGCTACACGTGAGGCTGAGGAGGCAGCCTGCCCAGCTCACTTCTATTGTGAGGCCTCTGCGTGGTGCACCTGTAGCTTCCACATTTGTGTGGTACTGAGGGAAGCCCTGTGCTGGAGCCAGCAGCCTTCCCTGCCCCCTGCCATGCAGGCTTAAGACACTGCTGAGAGCGGAGGGAGCCCCTCCCCCGGTTTCCCCACGTACTCCCAGGACCTGTACAGCATGGGGCGGGGAAGGCATCCGCTCCAGCGCAGGGCTTCCCCCAGTGGCACACGAGTGTGGGAGCTGCTGGCATGCCACGCAGAGCCCCTGCAACAGAGGCAGGCTGGGCAAGTTGTGCTCCTCGCCTCCATGCACAGCGCTATCTGGAGCCATACACCACCAGGCACCAGCGCCTGCATGAGCACAAGCGCCCCCACCTGTTGCCTGCAGCAGGGGCTGCATGCCATATGGGGGAGCGTGTGAGGGGTTCCCACACCCCCCCCACCCTCCCTCACTTCCATACCCTGCCCACCCTAGCTCCACGTTCCTGCTGCCCCCCTCTGCACTGCTGCCAGTCCTAGCCCCATGCTCCCTGCCCCCACCTGGCTGCAGCTTCCTCCCACCCCCACCATTACCCCCAGGGTGGCCGCAGCAGCAGCCTTGCCAGGAAGCTGTTGCTGGCTGGGCCAAGCTCTTCCATCCACGAGGGTGGGAGTGAGGTGTAATAGGGAATGTTGGGGGATGGTTTATACTTGGGCACCTTGTTCCCATGCTCATGGGTGGAAGGGCTGGGTGAGGTACAGTTCGTTGGTGGGTGTTCGTGGACTGAATGAAAGTGCCTGGAGAGCCAGATCTGGCCCATGGGCCATATTTTGCCCGCCCCTGATCTAGCAGATTTCCTGAGGTCCCTTCCAGCTTTACTTTTCTATGATACTATTCATGAAATAGTACCTCCAAGCAGTCTACAATCAGTATGTGATGTTTTCTAGAAAATTAAAGAGCAGCTTCTAAGATGAGTATTTTGCTCCCTTGGTTGGCAGGGCTTGGGAATATTAGAGATGAAGCAGTCGTCTCCCTCAGGGAGAGAGTGCCCTTGGATTGGGCTCATGTAATGCACTCCAGTTGAACCACTATGGGGCCTGAAGGACAGGCTGGTAAGTGGTGGGGTCACTGAAGAGGAAAAAAAAGTTGGCGATTTCAGTTAATCTTTCGCATAGAAATATGGTACTTCAGACTGCAGTAACTATTTTTAAAAGAAAAAGTCTTATCTGATTGGTAATTTGTAGGTGTAGAGCAGCTTGTACCAAATTACAATTTACAGGTGTGTCTGAATTGAACCTTTTATTTTCACAAGTGTTTGGGGAAAAAAAAAAAGTGGTAGATCCCATAAATATTTTTTTATATTGCAGCAGTGCTTAACTGCCTCAGTGGGAATTTGGGGTACCACTGTGTGCAATGTGCTGCATACATATTCATAAATAGGCAGCCTGGCTCCCTGCAAGTGGGTTACCTAGCTTGCTGGCTTCTGCAGGTGGGCTTTGCTCTTTGAGAAGCTCCGTAGCCAGTACTCTCAAGTAACTGTGGGTGAAGTTACATGTTACACTTATACCATAGTAAAGGTACTTAGAACACAATAAGGCTTGTTAACTTATGCTGTTAGGGTTACCATATGTCCAGGTTTTCTTGGACTTGTCCTATTTTTTGGCCCCTTGTGCTGTGTCCAGGCAGGGATTTTAAATGCAGGCAAAATGTCTGGGATTTCCTTCCCCAGTCTGTTTTCAGCATGGCCGCCACTAGGTAGTGTGCGTGATTGGGAGCTGAGTTGAGGACCTGAGTTTTCAGTTTATTGCAGAAAAACATGGAAGAGATGGTACCACTTCAGCAAAAGGGTTCAGGGAGCAGGGGTCACCATGTTTGTCTGCGCATCTATGCAGATGCGGATGGCTGAACGCAGACGCGGACAGCCAGGCAGGGTATGGTAACTGCCCCAGCCAAGCACCT
Source organism: Alligator mississippiensis (assembly GCF_030867095.1). Lineage (NCBI taxonomy): Eukaryota > Metazoa > Chordata > Crocodylia > Alligatoridae > Alligator > Alligator mississippiensis. Next base: position 79,587,651 of record NC_081828.1, on the reverse strand, counting down.
GGATACAGGTAAGCTGGAAGGTGGGGGTTTTGGACAGTTTAGGGTCCCTAGACTGGGTGGGGGGATGTGGGGGGCGGTGCTGGGGCTGCAGCTGCAGTGGCAGTGGCAGGGCACAGGGGCTGGCATGAGGGGGCAGCAGGGAGCTGTGCAGCCAAGCTGCCTGGGACATGCTGCCCCGGGTGGAGAGTGCATAGGCATCCTCTTCCCCACCCTCCAGGCCACATGGTGGTTGGACTTGCTCCACCACCACCCACGGGAGCCAAAACTGTTCCTGCAGCCTCCGCACTTGGTCCAGCCCGGATGACATGGGCAGCTGGGGGGAAGGGCACCAGCAGAGCCCAGAGGGGAGAGCTGGGGAATTGAGACTGAGGGGACATGGCAGGGTCAGGGGGAGGGGAGTAGGGGGCTGTGGGTGGCAACTGAGGGGCACCAGCAGAGCCCAAAGGGGAGTGGGGAATTTGAATTGGGATTGAGGGGGTACCGCAACGGGCAAGGGTAGGGCACTGGTATATCAGTCAGGGTTGCTCAGTGCTACAAAGTAGCAGGGTGGGGACACAGCAGCAGCTGGACCCACACACATCCTGTTGAGCAAAGTAGGCAGGGGAGGGGCTCTGATTTTCTGTTTTTAAAAAAAAAAAAGGGAAAAAATTTTGGTATTTAGAATTATTTTATTATAACCATAGAGGCACTGGTAGGCTTCCAAATTGCTTTAAAATTGTAAATAAATTAATAAAACCTTGTGTTAAATTATCAACATGGCATTTCAATTTAATCATGGAAAAATGCAGGTTCAGGTTTTTTTAATCAGTGAATTCAGGTTTTTTATCAGACAGTTTGCAGCTGGAAATATGGTAACCCTGTTTACATGGCTACTTGATGAGCAATTGGAAATTGCTAAGAAAGATACACTCTGCAGAGAAGTATGCATGGGCATGACCAGAAGAAGCACAGGAGAGGACTGACAGCATGCAAAATGTACATTTTAAAATTTCTTTACATTTATTTTTGTTTCTCATTAAATTTCTGAGGCAATAACACTTGTTATTTACAGTAACATTTCGAAACACCCCCACCCCTGGTCCCCACCCCCCACCCCCGCTCTCCGGACAGGTGCCCTCTTTTTTGAAACTGGAAATATGGTTACCTAGCTAAGTCGTCTCTGAGCATCTCAGAGTTATGCTACTTCAGGCACAGGTTAATTCTGGGCCATGCTACCCAGCTCATATTACAGTAACTTCAGTCTGTTCCACAGGGATGAAACAAGCAATTTGCAGTCCTCCAGCATTCCAGGATGGGCTTCTCCCAGTATCACTCCCCCTCTCCCCAAAAAGAGCAGAAAGAGAACCCAGGTATCCTGGTTCCTAGCCATGCTCCTGCTCACCAGCCTTCTAGTGGCAAGTCTGAGCTATGCAGAAAAGAAAAAACAGTATTAAGCTTTAACATGCGACTGCTTACACCACGGTCTAACTTTAATACTACTTAACAGTCCACAGATTTAGTACTGTCTAAGTATAGCAGCAAAACCCGTACTGATGCATAGTAGAATTAGGCTAATGTGCATTAGTGTCACCAAAAAAATGTGCTCTGGTGCTAATGCTCAATTACGCTGATTATGGTGCATTAAGGTAATATTTGTAATTACAGGTACTAAACTTAATGCACCATAATTATGGTGCATTAATGAATGTGTAGAGGTGCCCAGTATCAAATTTTAAGTGATCTTACAATAGAATTTTACCAGTTTAATCATTTGTTTCTAATTTAATCAATATGATTCTTTTCCATGAGGACCAGGTCTGTGTCTCCTTGAAACAGATAGTATCTGAATTTCCTAACTTTCCTAACATTTCTCTTCACTTGGAACAGTCTTTTCTATGCATCAGAAAATTTCTCCTTTTTTTCCCCCTTCCCCAATAAAACACAATACTGTCTGGCCTTCAAAGATTAATTTCCTTTTCTACACTGTCAGGGTCCACAGTTGCTTTTACTTCTTTCATATGTATTGCACCTCTCTTTGTTGTACCATAAGTCAGCCAGTGCAGATTTATTGCCATCTTTGTAGGAGGTACTTGTAAAATGCTGTAAAATTGATTTTTGTAGGAATTTGGGGTTGGTTGTTCCAGTCTTCCCTAAATTCCTTACATGCTATATGGAGTCACAGGAGGTCAGCAGCTCATGGCTGTTACAGTGTAAACACTTTCAGTCCCACTTAGCAAAGCATTTTCCTTTGCCATCTCTAACTCATTTATATAAATTACACTACAGTAACTTGAAAAGGGCAGGTGGCTTACATAGCAACGAAAGGAAAGCAGTAACAGCAATGCCTTTTTAATACTTGTCAGTTGTGTGTTTTATAAAATGTATTTGCCTGACATCTGATCTCAGATGATGACGTATTCCACATGGAGCCTTGCCCAGAGTTGATTTATACAGAGTGGTCAAACTGCTTCCCCAGGTGCTTGCACAGGTGCATTATCAAGGCAAGTTGACACACCGTGTGCAGTCACAACAGGTAGATGTACCAGTGAAACATTAGCCAGTGTTGGGGGCAGGCACAGTCTCACCCTCTTCCCCCACCCCTTCAGGGTGAGATCCAGGAGGAAATTTGCTGGATGCAGCTGGTAGACTGCTCCTGCTATTCCCTGCAAGTGGGGCAAACAGCTTCCCCTCCACATGAACACATGCCTGAATTTTCTGTGAGGAGGATGGGGTTAGGGTCCTACCTCCGACTTAGCTTCGTCTGGTATAGTTCATACATCTGGGAACCATCCCTACACTTTGGAGTGTGCATGGACTGAAACTGTTCCCAGTTACAAACTGGCCGGGAGTCTAGAGGAAAGGATCTTTGCTTCCCCAACCTCAGAAAGCAGCTGGTAATTCTGCGGGAACTGAAGTGGGTGGCATAAATATGTAGTGGCTTTTGTTTTGCGTTCAAAGCTATTATCATATTGGCTGCATGGATGATGGCTGTTTTGACAATAGCAAGCTACTTACAACCCAAATGGGAAACTTGACAAGAGATTATAGAGGGGCAACTGGAGATACTAGTGTTCACATCTATTTGTGCAAGGGTAAGGGTTGTTGATTATGCTGCTTATTAGAGAGAGCAAAAATGAGTGGTGTCTTCCCTTCAGGTTGTTGGTTGCAGCAGTGTTGGTCTAAGGATATAGGCAGACAAGGTTCTTTGGGCAGATGTGATATCTTTTATTAGACCAACTAAATAGTTGAGAAAAGTGTTCTTTGCAAGCTTGCGGGCACAAACACCCTTCTTCAGCCATAGGTGTTTGTGCCTGAAAGCTTGCAAAGAACACTTTTTCCAGCTATTTAGTTTGTCTAATAAAAGATTTCATATCTACCCAAAGACCCTGATCTCTTCCCTGATATTTAACAGTTTGTGTAAATACAGTATTGCATAAAGTTGGTGCGTGGTTCTAAAGATTACCTGTTTAATGGTATTCTGACACACCCAGCTAGTAAAAACTTTGAGCACCCTAGCAAATGTTTAATCCCTAGACAGTTTGTATTTCCTAAAGGTTAGAACCACTGCAGGTGAAAGGCTCCACCTCATTCCGGTGTGTGCTTACTCTTTTTTCATAAGCATCAGGATCTACCCTTCATCCCAAAGCCATTGTAATGCAAAGGAAACACAACAAGAAAAATAACCCACATTTCAAAAAGTAGGAAAAAAATGTTACTTATTGGTTGCCTGACCTCCTCAGACACAGGAGGATGGCATCACCTTCTACTGCTAATCTCTTCGCAATAAAATCTGGTTCCTGCCCAAAAGAGTATTCCATCTTTCTACTTGTCTGTGAAATCTGAAACATCATAACCAGAAGGAAATATAATTTTACGTCCTGCTTGCCACCAGATAACTTTGAGGTAAAATGACTGTTTCAACTTTTCTCTGACCCTATTCTGCATAAAATGAACTGTTCCGAGCAGATTTTACTACCCTTTCAGCTGTCCTATGAAATATGAATTTTCATTTCTCAGTATTGCCAACTGTCATGATTTTTGGCGTTGTTCTTCAAGTCGTTGCTTCGGGAATGTGAAAAACTTAGCTCTTTTATATATATATATATATATATATATATATATATAAAAAAAAATAGAAATATATAATAGAAATATATAAATCTATATAGAAATATATATATATATATATATATAAAGAGCTAAGTTTTTCACATTCCTGAAGCATCAACTTGAGGAAAATTGCCAAAAATCATGAGAGTTGGCAACACCTAGGAGAACTTTTTCAATCTTTGCTCTCTCGTATGCCTGAAGAAGGGTGCCTGTGCCTGAAAGCTTGCAAATAAAGAATTGTTTTTGCAAATATCTAGTTGGTCTAATAAAAAATATCACCTCAGCCAGGAGTTCTGATTCCTTCTGCCTGAATAAGTTAATTTACAAATTGGCTGCTAAGTGCTTTTGGGGTTGGCTGGTGGAGAAGTTGCCCTTTCATATGGGAGATGATTTGCAATTTCAGCTTGAAGCTGAGTGTTTTTATTTTAAATATGAAAAGGGAAGGAGGAGGATGCTTTAGCTCTCTGCAGGGTACTGAGAGCAGCTTATTGTCTTGTGCTTTTTGGAGGGACGCTCTCTCTCCTGGACTGGTGGAGGAAGTTACATCAGCATGCATAATAAAGCAAAGGGAGTTTGCAGTGCACTGTTTGCGAGAGGCGCTCTCCGTTCTCACGGTCTGACAAGTAGGTAACTGGGAGGGAAGAATGTTTCCCAAGAGCATTTGCTGTGTGTAAAATCCCATGCAAAGAAGGGACGGAAAGCTAGGAAAAAATGTCAAGTGAAGCGATTGGGGTGGCGTGGACTGCAGCACAGTTTTTATTGTCTTGACAAAGTGGATTTTATGGAATCATTTTTTGCATTGAAATCGGCACAGAGGAAGTGTCAGCATGTATCACCGAGCTCCCGCTCCAAAGACAAGAGGTGATCATTATTTGAGCATAAAGGTAGGTCGGACACAGAAGTAGATGGAATAGCAACAGGGTAGATGGCCAGAAAAAGATTGTAGGCAGTGCTTACTAATGCTACCAAGAGGTTTATTATTTTGCCAAAGTAATTAAGATATCCAGACAACACTTTGACAGCTTCTTAGGTTCTTACAACTTCAGTTTTACTTCCATCAGCTCGGCATAGACAAACCTTTCAAAATCATTTTTGGAGTATGAAGGATTATGCACCTGGATAAGTGCCTTATAATGCATAATTTTTTTTTGCAATTTTGTAGTTGGTTTAATAAAATCTATAATCTCTGAACCAAGAGTTTTAGAGTTTTGCATTTCTTTATAACGCATAGTGCCCTCAGGGTGGTACAGTGTGGTGTATTCTCCTCTGTTAAAAATAAAGCTGTATTTTCAGCCATTCTCATATGCTAACTCAATGATTGTTTGATCCTTAGCTCAGAATTGGGTAAAACAAACTAGGAAATAGGCTCACGGTGTGGGATAAATGGAATTTGTTGCCTTAAGAATACAGGCAGCGTCTTACATGTAGGAATGTGTGTTGGGCTATGGGCATGGGCAGGGGCATGGCTCTGTAAAACAGAACAGTCTTTTCAATGTTATATAAAAGTAACAAAAGCTGTGTTGTTGTTTATATCCGTTGTAAAATGTGTTTAAATTTCAACTTTTTTTGTTACTGAGAGATTCAATTTCTGAGGAACTTTCTGTTGGTAATACTGTCTTACGGAAGGATCATTTAAATCATTATTGGTGGTAGTTTTGGATAGATCTAATTCAGAATAAAAGAGTATTAAAACATTTGCAGTTGCACATAGAAGAACAATGAGTGTATAAGTTTGAAAATTATAAAGCAGTTGTGCCAAACAAGCTAATATCTCAAATAGATATTTTGAAAAGAGCCACTGCTTTCTGGTACAAAAATTATGTTATAAAAGGGAACTTTAAAATGAAGGTTAGCATATTTGCATCTGTGAGCATATTCTATTATAGGTTTATATGTTTAGTACTGAAGCATTTCAAGATCAGTTTACACTATGTATAGTAAGATTACATTTCACTGCAATTATTTCAATAAATGTTTATTTATACCTGGATATTACTTTTTAAGCTATAAAGCTAACCATTTAGCCCAGCAAACCTATTCACAGAATTTAGCACTATTTAAAAAAAAAGTCTTCAAGTTACTTGAATTGCTTACTCTTTTATTTTTTTTAACACCAGCAAATGTTCAATAAATCAGGATTTGAAAGCATACGTGGAATGTTTCCAAAAGGTCACAGAAAAGATCAGCAGCTGTGACCTCAGTCAGGTACACAATGGAGAAGATAACATTTAGTCAGCTTGACATGTCTGTCTTTGTTGTCACCCATGTTAAGAAATGCTCTAGGAGTAGAGATTTACGGTCCAGTGGTTTTAGTCTGTAAGTGCCTTGTTCGAAATTGTTTCTGCATCTTCTGTGCGTGACACAACAGTTAATATTCATTTTTTCTCCCAAAGTACCCACTGATTGCTTCATTTCTTGTTAAGCTTCAAGAATGCCAGGCAATCCAAGCCAAAGTTATTAACATCTCATTTGACTTTGCATTTTCATCGGTCTGTGGGCAAAACTCTGTTCCTGTTACCAAGTGCGCTGCAGCACTCTTGATATCATGTTTTGTTCTGAGTTGATGTTTGTAAGTGTGATAAGGTTTTGTTACATAGTTTCTTTTTAGCTTCCTCTCTACCAGTAAGTAAAATTAACCTTTGATACCCCTTAACAGTAAGACTAAATAGGTCAGGCAAAGGACAGCAACGCTACATACATCTCATTTTGCCTCTTAAATACTTAACTTTTATGTATTTCTGTTTCTTGAGACAGCTACTGTTAGCAATACAATTCTTTTAAATAGACAGGATCTCTTGAGATGTTTCACATACTTATGCATACGGTGTGATAAAAAGGTCAATTAAATGTTCAAAATGTGTACCCTGAATATTTTTTTAAAGGGCTGAACATAGATTTTAAAGAACTTTTAATATACCCAAGATGTATTTTTTCTAAAACAAAACAGAAATTGAACTGTTTGTATGTCTTTTGGCTCAGGGGACTTTTCCTTTGGAAATTATTATCTCAAGATCAAGCTGCTGTGTCCGTTTTAAAGGTTCACAAATAACTTTATTGCCAGCAAAAATGACAGCATTGTGATTAAATCCTTGGGATAAATTTAGGCTGTCTGCCACAGCCCCCGGGGGGGGACAGTGCTGAAATGTGCTTTACCAGTAGCTGCTGCTGGAAAAGTGTGTGTGAGGGGCTCAGCTCACCAAGGAGCACAAGGAAACATCTCTCTGTTTCAATAATGTAAATCTGGAATGACACAGAGGTAGATGGAATTGCTCCAGATTTTATTCCAGTGTAAAGAGCACCACATTTGACTCTTGGAGCAGCCACAACATTAGTTTCCCTGCACCGGGCTGGATTGGCTGGCTAATGTGGAAGGATGTAGGTGCTTAGTCAGCAGCAGGCCCCTCCCTGTCTGCTTTGTAAATTGTTGGCATCTCTTCCAAGAAGCCTGCCTCTATCCAGGGAAGGAAAAGAGTGTGGTGGTGAGTAGTTCTGCCACAGGAGAGGAGCACTCTTTAAACCAAGGGTGGGCAAAATAGTGGATCCCACTAGTGGATCCCAGCCTGACTCCCATTTCCCAGCAGCCCTTGCCTGCATGGCAAGGGCCAGTCTCCATGGAAACCCCAGCCGCAGCTGCGCTGTGAGACCACAAGGCTGGGTTGCCATGGATACAGGCTCCAGCCACACTGGCAGGGCGCGTGGCATGGCAGAGCAGGTGGTGCTCCAGAGCTGCTGGGATCTTGTGGCAGGGGCAGTTAGGTCTGTGGTCAGGGAAGAGCTGTGATCCACTGCCTGCACGCCCCTACCCGGATCATGCAGGCTGCAGATTGCAGCACTGCCCTGGCTTCTAGCAGCAGTGACAGCGCAGTCCTGAGCCGGGGCAGAGCCGTGATCCACTGCCTGCACAGCGCTGCATGGGGCGTGCAGGCTGCAGATTGCGGCTCAGCCCTGGCCCAGGCTGCCCCTGCTGCAAGATCCCAGCAGCTCTGGAGCAACCCCCTGTCTTGCCCTGCCACATGCCCTGCCAGCATGCTTGGGGCCAGTCTCATGGCAACCCCAGCTTTGCGCTATCACAGCACAGCTGCGTCTGGGGTTTCCATGGAAACCAGCCCCAGCCATGTGGGCAGGGGCTGCTGGGAAATGGAGTCCCCTACTGGCCGGATTTGGCTTGTGGGCCAGACTTTGCCCACCCCTGCTTTAAACCATCTTTTCCATCCCCAGTACCTGCCTACCCAGGGATGGCTGTAATCTGGCCACTTAGGTTTTACACCACAACTGCTGCGTATCATCCACAGATTTCTCAGTTTTCAGTGGTCACCCAAATGGGTGCAAACACATGTTTTAGGGCATCATCACCTAAATTATGTGGGATCTGTGACCCTTGGCAAATCACTTTGTGGGCCTCAATTCCCTTATCTTTACACGGCATGTAAGTCCTGCCGGGAGCATTGTGAGGCTTAATGAGTTCACATCTGTAAAGTGTGGCAGACATGGTAAGTTTTACTCAAGCTTCAACCATCCTGAGTTTGAACTGTCCAGATAAAAAGCACTTTGTGCATTTGCATGGAAAAGTTCTCAATAGAATATACTTTTTTCCTCATGGAATAATTTTTGAATTATAAAGGATTTCAAAACATTTGATCTTACAGAGACCATTATTATCCCTCCAGGAAACAAACTGCCTTGGCGAAAGAGAGTCTGACTTTTTAACCTCTATTTTGCTTCTTTACTGAACTGCATTAAATGTTAAAGCCATTGATGTAGTGCTGGCTTTGCAAAAGAAGGAATTTTCATTTAGCATTGGTTGGCTGAGGGCATTAGAAAGAAAATTGCCATTAAAATCCTTTAAGTTGTTCAGATATTTGGTAGTATTAGTTGCAAGTAAAACTAGCCATACATGTATCAGACTTCACTTGTAGTTCATACTCATATGAATTGTTTTTAAGTATTTTCAGTAATGGACTGGAAAAACTGTAGCAATACATTTCCTTTTTGTGTATTTGCATATATACACTATTCTCCCCCCCCAACTTTTTTTTTTTTTTTTTTTTTTTTGAAGCCTCACAAGACAACACTTTTAAAGTTTACTCTGGCCCAATTTCAGACTAATCAAATTCTGGGGAGAGAGGAAGAGCCCTGTATGGTCTCTTTAACTTATGTTAATCCTAAAATAGAGAAATTTAGCAGTGACCACAAGATCTGCAAAGAGGCGAGGCATAGGGCCAGGGCCCCCTGTGGTGTTCTCTTTGTCCTTCTTAATTGTAATGTAAGGGACTGCCTTGGATCCTGTGACCACACCTGGCCCCAAAGTCCTCCATGGAGACAATATAGTAGTACAGAGATAGACTATGCAAAGGGGATTGCTGACTTTGCTGGCATTTAATACTGGGTAGTTCAGCTGGGCTGTGGACTAGAGGAGGAGGAGGATGCAGAAAAGAGTCTCCTTTGGACACACTCGCTCAACAGGTAGTCATGTCCCTCCTCCTCCCTCCCCCAGAAAAACAAACAAAAAAAAGATTTCTGGGGTCTTCTATACAATTGAACGTAATCAGAGACAATGCATTGATACATCATTTCAAGGCATTTCAGCCAAAATGGGCTGATTCAACTTGTTGCCAACTTTTTCTTTTCCGGTGGGCTTTCCATATTTTTCATGATAGCTTAGATAAAAACAAAGCTACCATAGAACATTTCGACAAGTTGGAGTTACATGGATATTTCATAAGAATTTTTACTGACCTGATTTACAGAGTGGTGTTATTCATCTGTTTCCCTTCAGTTCTTAATCCCTACATTGAGAGTTAAAGCCTGTTGCAGCAAGAGCTAGTTTGGGGAATTGGAAAGGGATTTGGGGTCTTTCTGATTTGCTTCTTGGAGTCTCACCTGCTACTATCTGATCATCGATTTTTCCTATGCAAAATGAAGTTATGATAGTCTCAGTCTAGTTCCTGAAGGAGACACGTTCACAGTGCAAAATCTGCTCTTATTTGGCAGACTCAGACTCAGATTTGGAAATTGCAAGGAGAAAAAAGTGAGCATCCATCATTGTTTGTTCAAAATATTTAATGTGGGTAGAACCACTTTGACAACTTGGTTCCAGGTTGTTCATGCTGTGCACCCTTGCATGTGTTTTGGAAAGAAAACTCAAGTTCCCGAATTCCATCGTTTAAGGGTGATTATTTTTCAGAAAAAAAATATAACAGTTAATTCTTTCTGAGAGGTCCTAACCTTTGGAATTGGCTTCATCTGAACTAGCCCGGATAAGCAGACCTTAATGGCATGCTTCAGTTTACCTTTTATGGTTGGCTTATTGGGCTAACTAAAAGTGGTAATCTGGGGTAAAACTATATATTTTCCTTCCTGTGTGTGCTTTTGGGCTTGTAGTTCATTAGTGCATTTAAAAAAAAGTCTAAGATTTGTTTTCCTCATGTCCATTTGAATTCCTTCCATAAAACTAATTAAAGATACTGATTCAACTGAACTGTGTGTAATAGCAGGTAAAAGGAGAGGGGAGGGTCTTGGACCACTTGTTGAAATTTAGTTGGATCTCTTTAGTGGTTAAACAGCACCTCTCTTTGTCAGGTCACAGCGTTTAATGCCAGCTAGAACATGGCAAATTCCAGCTGAACCCAATTGAATGATCAGAGCTGGAGTAAATGAGAGAGAATCAGTATTCAAACTTGGCTTATCTGTAAACTGAAAGAATCAGGAGGAACAGATTCATAACAATCTCTCATCCTCTGAATTGAACAACATTTTATGTTCTCTTATGATAGTAGCCTTGAAAAGCATATGTTTTTTTCTGAATGACAGGAGTAAATAAGAGGCAATAAGTAAGGAATAAAGTTGGATAGTATCTTGATAAATAAGCTATTGGAAGCCAATTTGAATATCTTTTAATCTTGAATTTTCTGGTAAGATGAAGAATTCAGTACTTGTTGAAATTCATTATCTAAGTGTCACCATTTTAAGTCTGAAATGAGGAAAAAATTTAACTGTTGATGATGGCAAATTTAATATTTAAAGTTAGTTTTCATGATCTTATTTAAGCTTGTATTGTTCATCGCAGAGAGTGAAGCAATAGTCATTATATCCAGGTGTTTCCTTTAAAAGCAAAAGCTGGTCGAGGTGACTTTTTTTTTTTTGGCACCTTAGGGTCATTCATCCTCTCCTTTTATTGGCAGTGTAACCCAGCCACACCAGTCTGCTTTGCACATTTGATCTGTGTGCTGGAGTCAGCCTCCTTCTCAGTTATGCCACCGTTTTCATTTCCTGGAAGTAACAGAGAGTTAGGAACAAACTTAGACGTTCTATTTTTTGACAAACTCTGAGGATCTGGGTGGTCCTTCAAACCTTTTGAAGTCTCTTGCTTCCCTCTCTGTCCTTTTCTTCACTCCCTTTTCTTTTCCTTCCCTTGGCCTGAACCTGGGAAGTTCTCTTCTTCCACCCCCGACACCCTCCAATACCTGGCTTTGCTTTTGTCCACTCAAGTATACTTCATGAGCTCAACAGGTCTGGCAGACTTTGCTGAGATAGCTTGTATGTTTTCTGACTTTGGAAGTGAGGGCACACGGCTGATTCTTTCTTCATATTCTCAGATGAGAGATCTCTTGGCAGAGCTTCAGGGGTGGATTCAGGATTTCCCAAAGGAGGATGTGGGAGCAGTATCCCAAACTTCAGGGATGGCTGTGCCTTCTCCCCCTCCATGGGTGTGGGTGCCACAGGAGCCTCTGGAGACTTCTTTTAAGGCCCTAAAGCAAGTGGAAATCCCTGCTCCCTTATCCCTTTGTGCTCAGAGGCACAATCCCCTCCTTTTACTTTCTGTTCCCCTCCCCCATCTCCCACAGCTGCTTTCCCCATTGCCCTGGGAGCTGGGGAAGCTCTAGAGCAGGGTGGGCAAAATATGGCCCACCAGTTGATTCTGTCTGGCCCATAGGCAGGCAGCTCCAGCTCTGGCCTCTGCTGGCTCCTTGCAGGATGCTGGGCAGAAGGAGCACTGCCTGCCTGAATCTGCTTGGCACAGCAGGCCCTGGGTGTGCTGTGCCCGGATGGTCCTAGAGCAGCCCAACCTGCTGCAGTGCACTCCATGCAGCAGCAGCTCTATCCATTCCTCTTCACTGTGGAAGCTGGGGCTGAGGGAGAGGGCCAAAGGGTTAACAGGGGCCGCCTCATGCAACACTGAAGTGAGTCAACCTACGGCAACCCAGAGTGTGCAGAGGTTCCTGCCGCTTTGTCTGCTTGCTGTCTTTCAATAGCAGGAACGGCAGCCAGGCCAGCCCCTGGGGCTGCTTGGACTTGCAGTTCCCCCTATGGCTTGCTGCAGCCTAGCCCAGCTGCCCCACTTAGGAGCTGAATGAGCAGGCACAGGGAGGGAAGGAAGTGGGAAGCTTGTAAGAAAAAGGTTTGCATATGAGAGTATATAAATTGCCATTTTGTAAGTCAGACCATAGGTCCATCTTGTCCAGTATCCTGTGTCATACAGTGGCAAAATGGAAGCTGAAAGGGAGAGTGAATTAATATACTAGCCCTCCTTCATTCCCAGTAGCTTACCTACTAGGGTGAGGTAAAGCAGGGTACCAGCCCCAGATGCTGACTGGGAGGGGGCAACTGAATTCCACCTCACTCTCATCAGGAATCTTTGCCATGGCAGGGGTATTTCTGTGCTGCCTTGCCCAGCCACAGGAGCCAGGCAGCATAGTGCTGCACCAACCAGTGTACCTGTGGGCAGGGATTTATAGATTCATAGATGTTTGGGTTGGAAGGGACCTAAGTAGGTCATCAAGTCCAACCCCCTGCCCTGGGCAGGAAAGACCGTTGGGGTTAGATGACCCAAGCCAGGTGCATGTCTAGCTTCCTCTTAAAGACCCCCAAGGTAGGGGAGAGCACCACCTCCCTTGGAAGCCCATTCCAGATTATGACAACCCTTACCGTAAAGAAATTCTTCCTGATGCCACAGCCCTGCACCTAATATGTATGTATTTGGGGGGAGGGGAGCAAATGGAGTTCATGATTGGCTCCCATTGGGTGCAGCTGATGTTGCGGTAGTGGTAGCTCTGGCAGGTAAGACTTCCTTTCCTCTCACCTGTGCCCCCTCTTCTTATCTACAGGGGCCAGCATATGTCTGCCCCCCACCCTGGGGTACCCAATGAACTCACTATGCCTCTGTTCATTCCTGTCCCCAGAGAAGGTCCCTTTAGCCCAGTGTTTCTCAACCTTTTAAGTAGCAAGTACCCCCTAACTTCTGAAAAATTTAGGAAGTACCCCAATATTCAATTTTCCAGGGGATTTTATATTTACAGACTAATATGTGCCATAAGCTGGAAGAAGGGCTATGTATATAAGGCCGTGATACGACAGATGTCTGATCTGGTGTGGGTAGGGTTGCCACCTTTTATACCAGGTATGTACCTGGGCTAGAGGTGATGTTGGCCAAAGCTAGGAGGGCTGAACGCCAAATTATTACTGGGGAATTTAAAGTGCCGCGCAATGTGCAGCATGCCAAATTTTTTGCCATAGTTTTGAGAGGGATAGAGGGAGAGAGAGAGAAAGAGGAAAAGAGGGTGAGAGAGAGATGGACAAGAAGGCAGCTGCTGCCAGCCATGGAGCCCGGGCTGTTCCCAGCAAGTGGCTGGGAGGCTGCAAGCAGCCCAGGCTCTGTGACTAGCAGCAGCTACCCAGAGCCGGTGCTGGCTGCAGCCAGGAGACTGCAAAGAGCTGCTCTGGGCTCCAGCATCGTGCGTCTTGGAGTGGATTGGGGGGGTGGGCCCTGAGGCAGCGCAGCCCAGAAAAGCCCGGTGTTGCTGCTGGCCCCTGCCTGTAGCCAGCCTGGGCTCTGGGCAGCTGCAGCAGGCAGCGGGCAGGCTGCAAACAGCTGCACGGGGCTCCGCAGCCCCAGCATCCGCTCCATGCTGGCGACTGCACGCACGCCTCAGAGCAGAGCAGAGAGTGGGGTTAGAGTCTAAAGCAGTGCAGCCCTTCCCTGCAAAATTTGTGTTTTGCAGTCTCTCTTCATTTTGCAAGAGAAACAATTCCTCCAAACACCTGATCATTGTTTTTGGCATGGGTTAATTTACCTGAATTTGTGTTTCTATAGTAATGAGACTAGCCCTTCTAAAGTGAAGATTCCTAATACTTTGAAAATATTTTGTTTGAGGTGGGAACTTTATTCCCATCTCCATTTATCTTTATTGAAATTACCACTAAATTTGGAAAGCTTGTAAGAAAAGGTTTGCATGTAAGAGTATATAAATTGCCATTTCGTAAGTCAGACCATAGGTCCATCTTGTCCAGTATCCTGTGTCATACAGTGGCAAAATGGAAGTTGAAAGGGAGAGTGAATTGGGTATGATGAGGGTTTTTTCCACTGTTCCTCTCCCACTTGCAGTCTCTAGCATGTAGGTTACATATACATAATGGGAAGGTTAATCAAATAAAAAATGACCACCCCATTCAAATTTAGCATGTTCTGGTGCTGACCTTACACTTACAGACCCAGTCACAGTGATCGGAAAACAACTAAACCTACAACTGTAGAGAACAGGAGTCAGCAATGTTTTTGGGCCAGTTGCCAAAAACCCCATAACTTGGACTTCGAAGATGTTGGCGTTCAAGGGGCAGATGGTGGAGGAGCTGCAAGGTTCCCAATTCTTGTTGTGGCAGTGCAGCCCTGGCCCCTTCCCCGCTGTGCTTCCTGAGGTGCAAATGCCGCTGCAACCAGAAATAAGCCTGGCTGGGGCTCCAGACTCCAACCCAGCTGGGGCTCCAGACTCTAGCCACTTGCAACTTTGTAGCTGGAGCACTGTCTGGATCACCACTTCTGTGTGGGGGAAAGGGAGCTGTTCCAGGGACTGGCTGTCCCCCCTGGAGGGCTCCTCTAGACAACAGCTGTAGTAGCCCTCCAAGTGCCCCCCATCTCCTGCTGACAAGGCATTGGCTGAGCAAAGGAGCTGGGTGCACACAAAACAAATGGCATGGGGGAGGGAGGGGGGAAAGTTTGCAGCCACATTCCCACAAAGTGAAGATTTCTAAACCACAGCCACGCCCCGCCCCCCCAAATGCCTAGGTGGGGAGGTGGGGGAGAGGAGGCAGCATGCTGGGAGAGGAGAGAAAGGCAAGGGAGAGCTGCTGCTGGCTACAAGGCATGGGCACCCTTCCCCCCCACCAAGGGAAGCCCATGCAGTGGGCACATAACCCCTGTTGCAAAGAAAGGGCAGGTGAGCAAGTCTAGGTTGTGCAAATAGCCTGGGCTGCTTGCAGCAGGCACCCATAAGCCTGCAAGCCGCTGTACCAGGGTCTGAAGCCCAGGCCCAGCTTGTTCTGGAAGCAGCTGCACACATGCCTCAGGAAGCATGGCGGGGAAGGGGCCCAGGCTGCGCTGCCTCCAGCTCCTGCCCTGCCATGTGCCCTGATGTGTGTGTGTAGCCACCTCTGCCACAGAGCGTGGGCTGCTTGCAACAGGCAGCAGGCAGGTTGCAAGAAGCTGCATTGGGGTTCGTAGCCCCGGCCTAGCTCTGTGGCAGCAGCGTCTGCACATGCACTTAGGGGTGTATGGAGGGGAAGGGCTGGGGTTGCGCTGTCCCAGGCCCCTTCCCCACCATGTGCCATGATGCATGCGTCCAGCCACCGTCATGGAGCCAGTCCCCAGTGTACTGGCTGCAACTTCCTGGCTGCCTGCCACACCTAGTCTGGGCTCTGGGCAGCTGCTGCCTGCCACAGAACCCAGGCTGCTCACAGCAGGGCCCACAGCTTCCTTGCCGCCTGCTGCAAGCAGCCTGAGATGCATGGCTGGGCGCAGTCACCCAGAGCCTGGGCCAGCTGTGGCAAGCTAAGCAAAATGGCCTCACGTGCAGTGCTGTGGCATGTGTCTAAAAATTGTAGAACCCAGTTCCAAAAATTGTGGAACCATGCACGTTCCCTGTACAGCCCCCTCCCAGACCCCAGCAACACCCCATGGGATCTCACCTTCCCCCCTCCCCCCATCCCCCGATTGCTTCTGTGGGTCATGCCCGCTCACCCCACCCTACCCGCAGGTCATGTCTGCCCCCCACCTCATCTGCAGGTCATGCTTACCCCCCATGCCACCTGCTGGTTGTGCTTCCGCCCCACCTGCCCAACTTAACATATCAAGTGGCCATTTTGAACCCATTAAACCTTCCCCTAATGCCCCTGAATGTCTGTACTTAACCTTAAGGTCTAGGAAGCTCTGATTCAGAGGCTGTACCCCTAATTCCCATGCCCAATAGCTACTGGTGCACCTTTCCTCCAAGAACTTGTCCAGTCCCTTTTTGAATCCAGTTAAAGGCTTCTAAAAGTTGTTATATCAGTTCTTGAACAATTTAAATCATAGCAGTGAGTAATAAGAAGATCTTGTGGTTTGCAGCCTCACTAGGGACTGAATTGTTGTTTGTCCTGTAGTTTGAGGGACTTGATATAGAATCTTAACAGGACATGCAGGTTTAATTTAGTGTTAGTTTTTCCTGACCTCTTTGTGTGCTAGTCAGTCAAGTTTCATTGCACCTTCTGACTATTCCTGTTCTCAGGCACTTTCAAATTGCAATCAGCTTCTACTATGCAGTGCAGGGCATACATTAGTCTTTTGGACCAGGGTCAGCAACCTACAGCTTATGGGCTGGATCTGGTTTGCAGAGCTGTAGCTTCAGCAGCATTTGGCAGCAAGGAGATCTCCCCATGCCTTGCTGAAGCTCTCCCTTCTCTATGCTGAAGTCAGGCAGCACAAATCTCTGGCATAAGGAGGCTCTCCCAGCACCAAGCTGCAGCCAGGTATTGGGAAGAAGTGGCAGAGATGACTGGGTCCTAGTGCCTCCTAGCTCAGACCCAAGTTGGGTCATTCCAACCCCCCGCAGGAAAACATTGCTGACCCCTGTTTTAGAGGGCAAGCAGCAGTCTCTTACAGCCAAGGCATTGCTGAGATCTCTGAAAATCTGAGGTAGTCAGCCTGAGAAGGAAGTGTTCTCTGCCCAGATTTAATATGGGAAAACTGAACTACTAATGGCTTTCTTCTTAGGGCCTTTTATCTTCTCCCCACATTCTTCTTTCTGCCGTGATTGCAATGACTGCTGTAACAACCAGCAAGGAGCTAAATGTAGCATGTCTCTTGCCAGCTCTGGGGCATGCTGAAGAAGGGTTCAGGCTTTTATGTGGAGGCACTGATTTCTCTCCACATAAACTCATCCTTTCTATATATGTCATGAGCTCTTAACATACCACTTCTGGAGGGGCTCCCAGTTTCATGAAGGATTGGGCAAAGCACCCACTCCTCAACCCTCAGTACCACAGTAGCATAGGGAGGAAAAATCTTATGGGTGTCCTGTTCCCCTTATGACAAAACCTGAGTTGATTGGTGGTCACATATGGGCTAATGTGTGGCTAAATTAATTATCTCTAATAACTATTAGTTATCAGTTATCTAGTTATAAATACAAGAACAAATGCAATGAAGAAAGGGATGTGGAGACAGAAGGACTCTTAGGAAAGAAGAAATGTTATACAAAAAGAAAAGACAATGGGTCCAAAGAAAAAGCTGAGGTGTCCTAACTACAAAGCAAAAATTCATGACCTACTTATCAAACTCAAAATGTTCCAAGATATGACCCTTTTATGACACCTTTGCCTGTATATCCTTCCCTCCAGCTGCTGCCTTCTCAAAGCTGATAAGCAAGACTTGACCTTGAGTTGATTAAGATCTGATTCTGATTTTTTGGTTTTATAATAAAAAGAACTCTTCACACTCTATGGCTGTGCCCCAGCATCTAGCAAATAGGTTTGTCTTTTTCTCACTTTCATTGCCATTTGCCATTTCTTTAACTTCTTGGCTTGGTAATCTTAGACATAGTCAATAAAAACCTTTCTAACTTTCCATTATAAAATGGATACAGTAAGAACTAACACTCATTCTTATCTTTTGGGAGTGTTGCAGTTGAAATATTAAAATAGTATTTCTGTTATCCTTTGAAAACTTAAGACTTCCTATAAAGAGGCCTGTTCTCAGTGAGGATTTCCAATGGGGGATGATAATCTCTTTTTTGCAGAGCAGTTTTTCAGATGCCAAATGCTTCGAAGCAGGGTTTGAAAGAAGATGGAGCTAGACTGTTCTCAGTGGTGGCATATGACAGAACAAGGAACAATGGTCTCAAGTTGCAGCAAGGAGAGTTTAGGTTAGATATTAGGAAGAATTTTCTCACTAAGAGGGCAGTAAAACACTGGAACAGGTTACCCATAGAGGTGGTAGATGCTCCATCCTTGCAAGTTTTCAAAACCTGGCTAGACAAAGCTTTGGCTGGGATGATCTAGTTGGGGTTGGTCCTGCTTTGAGCAGGGGGTTGGACTAGATGACTTCCTGAGGTCCCGTCCAACCCTAACTTTCTATGATTCTATCTGTATAACTGTGTGTTTGGGTTTATCATGTCTTTTGGTTAATAAAGTAGCTATTTCACTATCACTTCTTGAGGTCAAAGAGCTTCCTAGTGCCATTAACAGTTATAAACTAATCTGTTTTTTTCATTGCCTGCAAATATCCACCAGATACAGTATTGCATAATAAATAAGGTGCCATTTTAGACAGAAAGAAGCTAATAGGCTGTGGTTGATTAGTGGTCTGTTTCCTGGGCATTTCTGATATTTCTAAGTAAGCTTAATAAGCTGTAGAGCAAAGGTGGCCAACCCATGGCACAGGTGCCATGAGTTGCAAGGGCAGTTGTTGTGTGGCATACAAGCCCCGGGCACTCAGTAGGAAGGTGCTAAAATGGAGACGGGGGTTGAAGCTCCAGCCTGGAAACAATGGACATGGTGGGGGGAAAGGTAAGGGACTTAGGGGCATAGTACTGCTGGAGAGGAGGTGTCAGATGTCAGCACCAAGAGCCAGGTAACCCTTTCCCAGTTTTGCAGCCACTACTGAATTCTGGGCTTTGGGTGCTTGCTTGCCATATAAAACTCAGCTGGGCTGAGTTCCCCTCCCCAGCCCGATCGATCACAGTGCTGGGGAGGGGAACTGAGCAATGGGGCTGAGTTCCCTTTCCCAGCTTGATCAGACTGGGGAAGGGGACTGAGCCCGATCACATGGCCCCCATAGCCCTTCCAGGGTTGTGGCCCCCAATCTGCCTGCCAGATGAGAGAGGCTGTTTTGAGCTTCCCCATTATAGCCTATGTGCGAAACATCGAAACAGCGTCACTGTTTTGATTAAACGAAACAGAGCAGCAGTTTTTAAATGAAATTTGAAACAAAATGCTGTTCATTTGAAACAGAATGGTGCCATTTCGCACAGCCCTAGTGAATCCTTGATCTGCCGCTGCGCCTCCCCCCCCCCAGTGGTGAGGGAGGGGCAGGGGCTGGGGCTGGGGCCGGGGCTGGGGCAGGGGCAGGTGTTGGGGCAGGACGGGGGTGTGGCTCTTGTTGTTACGGGCTGCCCCTGTGGTCTGGGGTTGGGCCCCAGCCCCACTCCCTCCCTCACCAGTGGTGGAGGGGCAGATCGAGGCCCCTCTCACCCCAGTCTCTGGGGCTGGGCTCTTCCCAGCAAGGGGGTTGGGCCATGCTGCACTCAGAGCGGGCAGTGGCGGCACCGGGAGGGGAGTCGGGGAGGCTATGGTGAATTTTGAGGTGGCTGTAGCACCCCGCTCCCCCGTAACCTCCCTCCCAGCGCTGCCGCCACCCGCCCTGGCTTTTGGGTGTGGGACGGGGGGCATGGCTTCTGCTGCTATGGGTTGCTGTTGTGGGCTGGGGCCGGAGGCTGCCCTGGGCTCTTCCCAGCCGGCACTGGGCCAGGCTATGCTTGGGGCAGGTGACAGTGGCACTGGGAGGGGGAGCTATGGGGGAGGAGGTCTGCAGCCACCCTAAAATTTGCTGTACCGCCCCCCCCCCCCGACCCTCCCTTCCAGGGCTGCCACCACCTGTTCTGAGCGCAGCGTGGCCCACCCCCCCCCCCACCCCGACTGGTAAGAGCCCAGCATGGCTCTCAGCCCAAGCCCCCAGCGACAGCCCATAGCAGCAGGAGCTGCACTACCCACCCCACGCTGTGCCCCGGCTCTGCAGTGCCTGCCTCTGGCTCAGCCCCAGCCCCACTCCCTCACCACAGGTGGGGCAGGGGCAGATTGAGGCCCCACTCATCCCAGGCCCTGGGGCCGACCTCTTCCTGGCAGGGGGTTGGACCATGCTGCACTCAGGGCAGGTGGCAGTGGAGCTGCGGGGGTGGGGGTTGGGTGGGCTATGGTGAATATTGGGGTGGCTGCAGCCCCCATGTAGCCTCTCTCTAAGTGTCGCCATAACCCACCCGGACCGCAGCCTGGCCCAGTCCCCTGCCGGGAAGAGCCCAGTGCTGCCCTGGCTCCAGCAGACTTACCTCCTGTCAATGCAGCCGAGGTATTGGAACCTACCACTATTTCTTACCTTGTAAAGTGGGTTCCCTTTATGTGAATTCGAGTTATGCATATTTTTTCAGGAGCGCATCTACTGCATAAAGTGAGGGAAACCTCTTTCTGGATTTCTGTAAGGCTTTTGAAAAGGTCCCATATGACTATCATAAACAAACTGGAGAAATGTGGGCTGCACAAAACAACTATGTCAAAATGGCAGGAGGTTTTGAGTGCAGTCCCACAGGGGGCTGTCCTGGGCCTGGTGCTGTTCAACTTGTTTTTAATTATGCTTCTGCTGGGATGAAAGCTGGGGGTTCCTGGCTAAAGGGTCTTGCCCCTCTACTCAGGGTCAGACCAATTGCTATATTTGGGGTCAAGAAGGATTTTTACCCCACGGTCATATTGATACAGACTGTGGTGATTTTTGCCTTCCTCTGTAGTAGGGGGGCCAGGGGGGCATGGCCTTCTATCTAGGATTTCTTGAGCTTATATATTGATGACTTTTTCATAGAACCAGGCTGCCATGGTTTCCTTGCTTTACCTGTGGCAGGTTAGTGAATTATGTCTATGTTGTGTCAGGGTTGATGGTAGCCTTACACAGAGTTTAGATTATGGTTTGGATAGGAATGATGCTGCCTCAGGCAGGGGATTGGACTAGATGACCTCTGGAGGTTCCTGGCAGCCCTGCTTTGCTATGATTCTGTGACTCTCCCTACAAATGCTGCCAGCTGGAGCAACTCGGCATGATCTTTGTTATGTTGCATTGCTTCATTCTTGACCAGCCCTCATGTGGTTGGGTTGTAGTCAAGAGGATGCAAGGAGCCTTCTCTCCCTATACGGCTGTAAAGCCCAGGCTGTCTGACTCCCGGTGCTCACAGCTGCTCCATCCCTGTTTCAAGAGAGCAGGGATGAGGAGGATAAATCCCCACCATCCCCCAGCAGCTACTTATAGAATGATAGTTGGTTGTACAACTTTTGCCACATACTTCAGGCTAGTCCTTTTGTACCATGGATTGTACAGAAATGTTTCACAGCACAGCACTGGAACAGTGGTCTGGTCTGGACTGGACTGTGCAAAGCAGAAAGTATTTGTTTCGGAATTGGCGTCGGCAATTTGGACGGACAGTGATTCTATTTGGTGATTCGAATCACTGTCCTGATTCAATTTAGCCGAATCCAAAGATATATTTGGCACCAAATCTTATTCAGCCATAGACTATACAGGCAGGCAGTGCTGCTGGGACCAGCTGGGGGAGCAGCTGGATGAGCCCTGGCTTGAGCCAGCAGTCCCAGGAGAAGCCATGGCTTGTCCGGCTGCACCCCCAGCTGTCGCCTAGGTGGAGAAAGGCAGGCAGTGCTGGCAGCCCTGAGAGAAGATGCAGAGACTCAGGGGAATGATCTAGGAGCTGCGGGGAATGATTGGGGAATGGGGAAATCGAACCTGGAGCCAGGGGGGACCCTGTTCGTTCCCTCAGCCCCCAATCATTCCCTCCAGCTCCTGGTTTATCCCCCAGCTCCCAACCATTCTCCCCAGCTCCCTGATCACTCCCTCCTGCCCCTGTGGCCTTTCACAGTGTTCCCAGCACTGCCTGCCTTGCCCCGACAGGGGGGCAGCCAAGGGAACAGCCAGACAAGCCATGATTTGAGCCAGCAGCCCTGGAAGAAGCTGCATGGTCTGGGAGGAATGATTGGGGAGCTGGGGGGAATGACTGGGGGCTGGGGGAACAAAAAGGGACTTCAGCCTAGCTCCTGGTTCAATCCCCCAGCTCCCTGATCATTTCCCCCCAGCCCCTGCAGCTTCTTCTGGGGCTGCCAGCACTACCTGCTTCGCCCTGGCAGCAGGGCAGCCAGGGGAGCAGCCAGACGAGCCGCGGCTTAAGCCAACAGCCCTGGGAGAAGCTGTAGGGTCTGGGGAGAATGATCAGGGGCTGGGGGAACAAACAGGGACTTTCCCCCAGCTCCCGGTTCAATTCCCCAGCTCCCCAATCAGTCCCCCCATCTCCTGTGGCTTCTCCCAGGGTTGCCAGCACTGCCTGCCTCACTCTGGCAGGGGAACAGCTGGACAAGCCGCGGCTTCTCCCAGGGCTGCTGGCTCAAGCCGGGCCTCATCCAGCTGCTCATCTAGCAGCTCCCACTGCCTGTACAGTCTATGGCCAAATCTCCGAATCTCTCTGAATCGATTCGGAGGCTTCCAATTAGATTCGGAGAGATTAGTAGGTCTGCTGATTCGATTCAGAGATTCGGCTGCCGAATGGGCCGAATCTCTTCTATATTGAATCAGCTACCATAGCTTTGCACAGCCCTACAGGCAGACCTGTAGATCCATGATTCTCAGCCTTGGTGACACAGCACCCTGGGGTGCCTTGAGATCCTTTCTGGGGTGCTGCAAGGTGCCACTCAGTGTTAGCAGTGTTAGGTGTACAAACATGATTCACAAGATAAACTCAGTGATTTCAAATAAGAATCCATAGTGTTAACAAAATCCTGACTTGTTGTGATCTTTTTGAGTTCTTTACAATAGAAAAAATGCTATATTATTTTTAGGTAGCCAAAAAATTAGTGAAATCTAAGAGCTGGTATTTTTGAGGGGTCCCTTGAACCTAACTAGGGGTGCCTTATTTGAACCACTGCTGTAGATGAAATCTTTTCAACTCACTTGCATCATAACAGTGGTACAGCAGATTCTTCTTATTGGAATGACTTTGGGAAACGGTGATTTGATTCTATTAACCGTCTGATTCCATTAAAAGGAGACCTGTCTGTTAAGAACACTCCTTCCCCACACACCCCTGGCCCTGCTTGTGCCTCTCACTCCCCCTCCTCCCCCCGCCCCTCCCCCAGCCTCCCCAACCCTTCTGGTGCCTCCCACCCCCCAGCCCTGCTGGAGGGGGCCCCAGCTGCCAAGGCTATGGGGCTAGAGACCCAGGTCTGCAGCCCCCTTTCCCTGCAGGAGACAGCGGCTGCAGCAGAGCTGAGCCCAGCTCCTCACCTGCTGCTGCAGGCTTGGGCACGGGAGGTGGGGCCAGCTCCCTGGTGCATCACACACTCCCAGAGGGACAGAGTTGAGCCGCTCATGGCCACATCCCACTCCCTGCTGAGGCCCAAATCCCTGTTTCCCTCCCTACAGGGTTCAGTTCCCCACCCCACACACACACATACTTACCTGCAGGAGCTGCTGTCCAGGCTGCGTGGGGCCATGTGCATGTACAATACTTGCACATGGCACCCCCTATCTGACCGTCCTCCTCCCATTCCCTCCCAGCCCCCTGCAGGCTGGAACTCTGCCATCCTGCAGAGGGCTCCTCTCAAACCTGCAAAATCCCTGGGCTTCTCTCATAAAATGATTCCAAAACCCAAAAATTTTAATTCTAATATGAGCAATTTTTACATGTAATAATATACAGATGGTTTTGGTTTTCCCATATTGATTCAAATAAACAGCTGATTCTATTAACCAGAGATTCTGTAAAATGGAATCCACTGTATTTCGGCTTTTAATGTATCCTGTTAAACAGATGGTTTTACAGTTGACTTGCAGTGCTACGGGTTATATAGAAGCATGAGTAAATTTGAGTTACAACAGCATCTTAAAGGAGTGTGGATCAGATTAGGGTCATTGTGGAGAAGGAGGAAGCATAATAGTGAGCTGTGGGTAAATAAAATTTGAAGGGATTGTATAGCTGTGGAAAGTGAGCATCATCAGTACCTAGTTACATGGGGAACCCAAGCCCATTAAAGAGAATGTGGGAGGAGGCAGTTCCTTATCTGCGCTGATCCAAATCAGAAGGAAAAAAAGAACTAAAGGATGAGCATGAAGGTTCAGGGAAGATGTCTGAACTGTTTTGCCCAGCCTGACCTTCCCAGTTAACAGCTAATTTGTATCTGGGTCAGAATAAGAGAAAAATAACCTTTTCTCCTGCTGACTGTATAAATCACTAAGGACTTGGTTGTATGTAGGACATAAAACTGCTAACAAGTCTGGACTGGGCAGTGTAATGTGAGTTGACACATGCTGAATGAATAGACCTAAGAGCTCTGTTGTTTTGTTCTAGGAAGCCAGGTTCCTATATAAGTTACTGCAGTACTTTTAGAAGAGAGAGAATATTTTGTGTAATGGTTATAATCAGCAGCTTAGCTTTCATTCTGCACCTGACATGACACATCTAGTTTTCTCTAGCATCACCCCATAATTACAGGTTAAATTTGAGACCTAAATTAAGTTTACAACAATTGCTCATAGTAACACATCAATCAGTGTTTTCCAAGAATGATTTAATAGCTGTAGTTTTGAAAATCCAGAAGAATAGCACTCAGAAATATGTAGAATGTAGTGAGTATGTGAAACAAAAAACTTGCAACTGTTTAGTTTGATTATCAGTGGAGGCAAGATTTTTGGGACAAAACGGGATGGCTATTTTAAGATGCAGATTGCTAGATTTTTTAAAAATACATACATACTTTATTATAAGAGAGAGACTGTAGTGTTTCAATGTACAGCCTTGGATGTATACTACTTCTAGAAAAATGGTATGGTGACACAGATAGAAATGTCCCTGCATATTTTATCTTAAGGAATCAGTTTAGTATCCCTTGTTATCACTTGCATGGCTCAGACTTAAACAGTTAACTGTAAATTGCTACGTTCTTTAAAAAAAAAAAAAAGGCAGGTGGAAGGGTTCAAAATTTAATGTGCAGTTTCCTAAGTGTTATATTTTCCAGTGTTTTACTTCTTTTTAGTAAATTCACTGGGTACCATTTAATTTCCACTCCTGCTCATTCAATTTTTCTCTGTGTAGCTTTTAACTAAATATGTGAAATGGCCTGCTGTTGCTGAAGCAAGGAAATAAGGAAAAGGCGACTTGTGCAAATATTTACCAACATAAAATAAATATGTAATAAAAAGCTATATGCAATTTTAAAAAGCCAGTCTTTAATCAGTATTGTGACATTTAACAAGACTTGATCAGTATGTAGTCTGAGTAGGGACAGCAAAGTTTGTCCCTTGTAAGAATGCGGTACAGCTTTCAAGCAATAGATGTAACAGATGTCCTGAAGGAATATACTGAGACATCTCTTTAAATTTACTGCCTTTACATGGCTCAGTATTTTTGTTTTATTTTAACAAGTTTCTATTCCAGTTTTACTAAATTAAATCTAACAATTTAATTCAGCATGATAAATAGTTTTGGTTAAAGAAAAATGAATTATTAGGTCACTGAAAAAAACCATATGTGAAAGTTGTTGCGCAGCTATAATCTACTTTGGGACTTTGTCAAGCAGGTGTCTTATTTAGAGACACAGGATACAAGGCAGACAATTGCAAAGGATTTGATGGTCTGTTTTGTCTTTGAAAAGGGCATGTTTTGGTTGGATTTAAAAATGAAGCTAGTAAGGGGGCGGGCAGCACATCTTTCACACAGGAGGGTTTCTTTCCCCCCTGCTCCCCTCTCACAAAAGCCTTGGACAAAACCAAGGCTGGCTTCTTTCAGAGGTGACCAAAAACCCCCAAACTCTTTCATGTGTGAGGAACCTGCAACTGGCATGAGAATTAGTAATGCGTCTTCTGTTGGCATCTCGCATAGACTTCTTGAAAGTGTTTCTTTAGTCGACTTAAAGCAGAATAGAGAATTGAGGGCTGCAGTTGGCTTTGAGGAATTTCAGATTCCATCAGCGGCAATGGTCCCACCTCATTGGAGTCCTTTCTCACCATCTTTGAGGAGGAAAGGATGCTTTGGCAACAGCAGGAGTGGAGTATGCTGGACAAGGGTGGAGAGAATGGGGGTGAAGAAAGTAACTATAACAGGACACGCACCTAATAATCACCTCAAATACTGCATCAATTTTCTAGGCTTTTCTTGTTTTTATGTTTTTTAATATAGATTGAAGGCACAATCTCAAAGCGATCCATCTTGTCATCTGGTTTGGGGGTTTTTGTTGGGTCTTTTTACAGTCAGTTTTGTAGATAGCAGTTGACTTTTAAGTGGGCAAAACAAAGACTTTTTGGAAGGCCTTTTACCTTCCTGCCTGTTCTTATAAAGTGGTAGTGAAAAGTCAGGAAGAGCAAAGGTAGAGGGTGAAGTGTGGGAATGAGAGAGCAAAAGAAAGGATAAAAGTTTGCTCTTTGTTCTTCATGATTTGTAAACAAAACCACCAGAAGAAAACAAGATGCACTCTCACCAACCCAAAGTGGTCATTATTGAGGCAGGTGTCACTAAGTGACTTATATATTATCTTTCAACTTTTTTCCTTTATATGAGAGCCAATGTTCTTTCTTGACAGATATGGTATGCTTGTTATTCTTTGCCCTCGATTAGAGGCAGTGGTCTTGGGATAGGGAACAGAAGACAAGTTTGTTCTCTGCCTTGGTCTCTGATATGTCAGTTTTTGCTCTCTAGGGATGTCTATACACGTGCTCTGGAGGTGGGTGCTTTAATTAGAATGGCTTTGAGAGCTGCTGTAATTAAAAAGCCTGCAGTGTCATGTGTATTCAGTGTCCTGCACTTCAAAATGGCAGTGGGGGCATTTTAAAGCTTGTTTGACAAGCTTTGTTTAAAGTTCCCCCGCCACTATTTTGAAGCACAAGGACACTGAATACACAAGATGCGGAGGCTGCTGGAGTACATTAAAAATTACAGTGTGTCAGAGCAGCATCCTTACTTGTCTACAGGTCCCCTAGAAGCCAGGCATTGCTGATGGGCTAAGATTATTGAGGTTGTCCTGCATGCTGTTCTAGGACCTGTGTTCTAGGATTGGTATTTTTGAGAAATAAAGTAAGTTATGCTGAGAATGCATCCAGACTTCATGTCACTGATTTCTCCATGGGGAAGCTAACCTGCCAATGCATCTAGTACTAGTGCCCTCAGAGTCAGTGCTACTGTTAGAACAGGATGAATATTAGAAGAAGGAATAATAAAGGGTAAGACAATACTGCTCAGGTCTTGCGCCAGGTGTCCCTGATGCACTCTGCTTGCTCTGTGCATGCCACTTTCCAAACTGGCAGTGGCATGTCTGCCTTACTGCAGCACAGTTCACTGTGGCTCTGCACATGCCCTGCCAGGTTTACCATGCTGCTTTTGGTTCAGGAGGTGATATGTGCAAAGTATGCTCCCTGGCCCTGTAATTGAATGGTATAGACATGTCTGAGATGGCATATCAGTTTTACCTTGTCATTCTCTCCTGGAGCTCTATGAAGGGATCTGCTTCTCATTATCTATATCTAATATTAGTCCATAAACGTTATATGGGATTGCAGGAATAGACTGTTCACATCCTGGATCTGCTCTCTTTCTGAACTGTTCTCTTTCAACAACCTCAGTCAAGAGATTCATTCAGTTTGTATATACTGAAATCTACTTTCAAATCTACTTTTGTATTTGAAATCTACTTTCACCTGTAGATTTCAAACTGCTGGACAGAGGAGGGTAAGGACCATTATCCCTATTTTACAGATGTCGATGCTGAGGGCTGAAGGGGTCATTTAGGAAGCCAATTGTAGAGCTGGGAATAGAACTGAGGTCTCTTGGCTCCCAGCCTGTCCATTGCAGTGCACAGCCAGTTATTTCTTTGTGAAAAGCCAGCTCAGCAGCTAGCTGCTTGGACAGCAACACTTTCACTGCTCCCTTTCTAGCACAAAAACACTTGTAAAAGCCTGTTTAAAAATGCTGTGGGTTTCTTCAGCCTTGAGCCAGTTCTTCAGAGTAGATGAATTTAACATTTCTGCCCACTATTATATCAGGCTGTGATGGAGTGTGTATAAGGATGGACTTAGTTAATCAGAGATCAATCAGTGGAATGGCAACCAGCTGTGAGCTCAGGGCTCCTGGAGTGCTTTGGTACCATGAAGATTCTGTCACAGAAACAATGCATTTTGAGGAAAAGGGGAAAGGGGGGAAAAAACCTTAAAAGAACAAAGAAAAGGCTGTATAACCACAGCTCTGATTACTTTTCCCTGCCTCTTTTGTAAGCTGGTGGTGCTCCAGGATAAATCTCTCTGCTTAATTACAAAAAAAAATGAAAAGTTTCAACTTGTACATTTCTCCAGATGTATTTTCCTTGTGTCACTTAATAAGCCAGCTGAAATGCAGCTTACTCGTGTGGTTTTTTTTTAAATATATAAATAATAGCCATTTCTTTTAGTTAGTGGGTTTTAATACAAACACAATGGTATAAATTCATCCCCTTGTGTAGACTAATGGACTTTAGGTAGCTATTTAAGCTTCTATGTTGTTGTTCCCATAATATTGAGAGGTCTGTACAGATGTAAAAAATATGCATTTTATGTGACCTATGTAACTAGGGCTCAAATTCCTAAGAAGCTTATCAGTGGAAGTATCAGCTCAGGTATAACCTATAATGAGAAAACTGCTGAATAGTTATTAACTTCAGGTGTTTAATTTTTCCTTTCTTTGCAAAAATGAAACACTAACAAAATGATACAGTGTGGGAGAAAAGTGGATTTTCTCGCTTATCATGCCTTTACATTGGTAGCAAACCTCTTACAGGGAGAGGAAAGACCTGAAATATTGAAGGTTTCTCATCCTCTTTAATATGATTATCTACTTTATCATCCAGCTCTTTCCCTCCTTGTGGTTTTACAAGTGTTGGTACCAAACAGAGATGGCAGTAGAAGGGGATAGATCTGCAGTCTGCCCATTGCTAAGTGCAGAAATCGCATGGCATTGCAGCCACAGTTGGAATGGCTACATGTAGGAAGCTGAGGTTAGAACACCTTATTCAGCATTGCATTGAAGGTGGAGTCAAGGGAACAGTGTTCATAGTGTCTGTGCTCCTTACAGCTCCCCTTCAAGTATCTGAACCAGTTAGGTAAATCCCATAAAGCAGCACTAAATGGTGCTAAGGCTAAGAGAGGTATGGGTCTTTTATAAAATTTGGTTTGGTGTTAGGCACTAGATAGAGCGGCTTAAAGCTGCAGTGTTATGTGCAGTGGCCACAGCAGGGACACTGGAAGGGGATACAACACTATCTGAAAGTTAGGATGGGAGATGAGTGGCAGGAGCTTTTGGTTGTCTGGAGCACATCTCACTGGCTGGGGGAGTACTTGTTTTCTTTCCCCTTCTTTCTGTGACTTTTCCCTTTATCTGTTGTACTGTGACTCCCTTCCTACTGGCATTCTTGCCTTTCCCTGTCCTCTGTAATGCTATCTCGTGTTTTTTTTCCCCCAGGTCATCTGAGACTTCAATGTGCCAATCTGAGACTCTTTAGATTTTCTTGCTACTCTGCAGTAGATTATTTTGTTTCCCAGCAATGGGGTTTCCATGCCTCATGGCACGGTGCTGGATGTACCATATTTTCATAGGCAGCTGAGGTCACAGCATGGAAACAGCTGATTATGAAAGTGGATATCATGGTAACAAGAGGACAGAGGCTGAACCAAAAGCCAGATCCAAGGGTACTTAAATGAGAGCTTCAGGGCAGGACTGAGGACACTGGGAAGGAAGTTGAGGGGAATGTCTGACAGGTTATATTATAAACTAGGACAAAGCCCATGGGTTCAGTATAATCAGCCAAAGCACAGGGGCTCCTTTACCAAACCATGACAACGCTTGGCAAACAGACATCTCATCTCTTCTCTTTATTGACGCTGGCAGGTTCCCACAACCTTTCTTGTCCCAATTTGAAGCCAGAGTCGCACAAGAAGGAAAAGACCAGAGATGCACAGATAGCATGCCATGCAAATCCCTTCAGTAACCAACTGCCTCCACGACCATTTTTCTAAACTACCCTATAAATAAATCCATCTTAAGAATTGCCATTGTGATAAGAGGATTTAGCAATACAACTTAACACTTAAAAGTCAGGAGATGGCAAAGTAAGGTTGTTTGCATAACCTGAGCTCAGTGCCATTGCCATGCATGCTGTGTGATCACAGTTCGCATTAACAGTGCAGTAAAATTCTGTACCACTGCTTCCACATCCTTGGATACTTGTTATGTCTTTCATATGTGCTTGAGAAACCAAATCCATGAAAGCCATTTTCTTCCTGTACAAAGTTTATAGCAATTGAAATTCAGGCTCCTGTGGGCCTATCATACTTGCTCTATAACTTTTCGGGTGTCCGTTTTGCCACTGTAGAAAAACTGTCCTTGCAGTGTTCTGTTGCAACTGTATTGTAATCAGGGATCTGGGTTTTCCATTTCTCACGGAATAATGGAAAAAAAATGCAGACTTTCCCTTTAACAGAGAAAAGGTGCATTTGTCATTTTAACGGAGATACCCATGGATCTTCCACTTTTGCAGAGAACTCTCTGCAGGCTGACAGAGTTCTAGCCTGCAAGAGCTTCTTGCAAAAAGGGTAGCAAACCCTAAGCCCTGTCCAGAGAGGGAAGGAGAGGGGGAAGGGACAGCACCTGAGACTTTCAATCAGCCAGGGCTTGGCTCAGGTTCACTTTCCCTCCTGGAGCCTTTGAGGTAAGTGGGGCTTGCAGGGGGTTGGGACCAGCTGGGGGTCCCCTCTGGCAGGGTTGGGGGGCTTCAGGTCAGGGATGGGAGGCACTGGCAGGGCTGGGGGCCATGTTGGGTGGGTGCAGGTGCGGGTGAGTTGGGCTGGGGCAGGGAGTTGGGGTTGTGGGAAGAGCCAGCGGGGTGGGTGGGAGTGTGTAGGTGGGAGATGAGGGAGCAGGGAGGTTCTGCAGGAAGCCCCACATGGAGGGCTGGCCCGGCCCGGCCTGATGGCATGTGGACTGGGAGCCATGCGCCATCAGGCTGGGCAGGAAGCCGTACATGGAGAGTCACGCACCAGGCGGGCTCCTGCTTGCCTCCACATGCGGTTTCCCACTGGAGTGCTGGAAGCACGGCATGGAGTCTGCCTGGCCCAATGGCATGCGGCTCCTGGCCTGTGCACCTTCGGGCCAGGCTGGCCATGTGAGGGGTCCAGCACTCCAGCGGGAGGCACAGAGCCTGCACAGCCTGCTGGCGCGCAGCTCCTGCCTGCAGTGCCATGAACTCCACGTGCTGGCACGGAACCAGCCTGGTTTGGTGTGAAGGTGTGCGCCAGCGGGCTGGGCCAGTTCCATGCCAACACGTGCAGCCCCTAGGACTCAGCCAGAGGTGTGCACTACCAGGGGCTCTGCCTGCCATGGCCATGAGTGCCCCGAGGGCCCACTGCCTACAGCTGTTGAGCTGCCAGTGGTGGCGGCTGTGCACTACAAATCCAACTCCCCCCACACACCCCACTCCCCCTATGCCCCTTCACAATCCCCCCACAAACCCCACACAACCTCTCTCACACCCCCACACTCTCACAAATCTCCCACACCTACCCCCCAGCCATACCAAGTACCTGCATGTACTTCTAAAGAAGGTTCAAATACTGTTATATTTAGTTTAATATGGTAAAAGAATAAAAATAAAAAAATAATTTTGCATAATTTGAGTTTTCCTGCACATAGTTTTGAATTTTTGTGCACATAATTCCCTGGGGTGTACAGAGTGGTCTCAGCAGGAGCTCTGATTTTCCATGATGAAAAACCCAAAATCAAATGCCAAAATATGTAGGTATTTAGAATGCATTTTATTATAGTGATTGTGAGGCACTAGTAGGCTCCCAAATTGCTCTAAAACTGTAAATATATCAATAAAACATTGTGTTCGACTGATACCTATATATATATATATATATATATATATATAGTGATCTTTCAGTTTCATCATTGATTTTTGGAGATTTAATCAAAGAATTTGTGTGTGGGGATGGGACAGGATGGGGTTTATCAGAGAATTTGTGATTTTTTTTTTATCAGAGAAAATGAGGATTCCTGATTGTAATACAGATGCAAAAGGAATGTGCTACTTAAATTGCGGAAAACCTGCCAGTTTTTTGAAGAACATAGTGGTAGCCTGATATGAGAGGGATCAGTTTGTGCCTCTGCATTACATATTAGGCCTGTGTCATGCTTCGGCTGCTGATTTGATTCAGTGGAGATTTGACCTGATTTGGCGGCCCAATCTCCGAATCTGAATTAAATCAGGGGATCCTTTAATCTCTCTGAATCAAATCAGAACCCTCCGAATCAATTTGGAGAGATTCGATGATTTGGATGTAGACACAGCTTTAAATGTTTTTTCTACATACCTCAAGGTACCAGGTGGCTTGTGAACACTGAGATGGTGAGGCGGATGGAGCATCCCATGGGAGCACGGCAGGGTCCCCAGCGTGCTCAGTGGCGGACCTGGAAGTGGACCAGAAGCACTTCCATTCCACTTCAGGGTACACCGCAAACCATGTGTCCTTGACCTTAAAAAGCCCTTACAGGCTAATAGATAGGTCCAACCTTGTGTCAAAGAAATGGTGTGAGAGATTTTTTTTTCTCACAAAGTTGACTGACTCTTGTCTGAACTGATGACTAGGCCTGTGTGAATAGGGAAGTATTCAATTCGGATTCGGCTGATTCGGAGGACAGTAATTCAATTCAGAGATTCGGATCACTGTCTTGAATCAATTCAGCTGAATCAGCTTTGGAAGATTTGGCACTGATTCAGAGATATTCAGTGATTCGAATCAAATGGGGAGAGGCAGGCACGGCCAGGCAGCTTCTCCAGCTGTGCGTGCCTCTCCCTGGGCACGGGGAGCCGTGGGAGAAGCCCTGGCCCCATCCCCCACCCGGCCCCAGCCTAGTCCTGGCACTTAAAAAAAAAAGAAAAGAAAAGGAAAAAGAAAAAGAAAAAAGCCCTGCATTCACCGGCTGCAGTGGGGGCTCTGGGGCCATGTGGCAGAGCCCCACTCCCCACACATCCCCCCCTCCCCCCCCAGCCCTGCCCTGCCTGCCCCAGCATCCTGTCCATTTAAAAAAAAACAACAAAAAACCAGCCCCTCACTCACTGGTTCTTGAAGCGGGTATTGGGGACTTGTGGCAGAGTCCCACCCACACAGCATGTGGCAGTGGGGGCATGGGTGTAGTGCAGTTCAGCAAGGCATCACATGGTGTCTGGGAGCTGGGGCCACTGGAGATGAGCACTGCTGAGCTCCGGCTGATTGCTGGAGCCACCCCAGTTCCCAGACAGTGTGCAGCACCATGCCGAGCCACGCTGCACCTGCGCCTTGGGGCAGCTGCTGTGCGGGTGCCCAGCAGTGGGGACGATTCCTGCTGCCCCCCCACTGCCCCATGCTGCATGGGAGGGGCTCTGCCACAAGCCCTCAGAGGCCCTGATCTCTGCTGCCAGAGTTGGTGAGTGTGGGGCTTCTTTTTTTTTTTTCTTAAGCGCTGGGAGTCTGGGTTGGGCGGGGGATGGGGCCGGGAAGGACAGCCATGAGGGCTTCTCCCACAGCTCCTCTGGCTGTGCTTGCCTCTGCCCCAGCGGGGGGAGTCACAGGGGCTATACCCTGCTGCTGCTTGCCCAGCCAGCGTGGGGGGCTGCAGTGCAGGCGTGGCTCACTCCAGGGGGCAGCAGGGCATAGCCCCCGCTCCCAGCACTGCCATGCCTGCATCAGCACTGGGAGCAGGGACTCTGCCCAGCCGGCACGGAGCACACAGGATGTGGGGGCTCTGCCTTGCTGCTGCTTGCTCCCTTCTGTGGCGGTCGAGTGGTAGGCCAGGCTGTGGCCAGTAGCCCCGAAACGGCAGGCAGGTACTTTTGACCGATGGAGCGGAATTAGGCACTGAAGCGTACTGGTTGAACAAAGAGATTATTTACTTACGCCGTCGATGTACACAGCGCAGGAAGAAGAACTGACTTAGATTACAGTTGCAAACGTGAGCTCTCCGAGTAAGACAAAATAACATGAACGGTTTATCGGGCCAGCAGGGCACGGGGGTACGTTGGGACGGTCGGCGATGGGGAGTCGTTGGTGGGTGATCAGTCCGCCAAGTTCACTCCGAGATGTGCGCGGAGTTCTCCGACTTGGGCGGAAACTGCTTTAACTTTTATATGACTAACAAGCCAATCACTAGTTACCAAATGTGAATAATTATAACCGGCCAATGGTGGTGTGCGTATTTGCATAAAGTTGGCAGGAACTTTTTACTGCACTGGGGTTTTCTACCGTAGCAGAAAATTCCACCGTGGCGAGAAATTCCACTGTGTTATAGGCATCAAATCAATGAAACCTTCCACTGTGACATAGGCACTCAACTACTGGGTTCTGACACCTTCCACCTGGAGTGAGCCCCGCCTGCATCCCGCCGTGGCAGGGAAAGCAACAGCAGGGCAGAGCCTCCACTCCCAGTGCTCCCACACCCGCATCCTACCCCGCCCGCACCCCCCCCCCCCCCCCCCCCCCGCTGGTGCCTCCCTCTCTGAGTAACATGCCCCCTTGCCCCGACTTGGCAGCTTGTCCCAGCCCCATTCCCTCCATCCACCACATCCCTTCCCTCCCCCTTCCCCCCAACTCAACAGACTTACCAGCTGGAGGCAACTGTGTCAGCTGCCTGTTTAGTCTGTGGCCGAATTGCCA
Organism: Alligator mississippiensis; assembly: GCF_030867095.1. Lineage (NCBI taxonomy): Eukaryota > Metazoa > Chordata > Crocodylia > Alligatoridae > Alligator > Alligator mississippiensis. Next base: position 79,552,790 of record NC_081828.1, on the reverse strand, counting down.
AACAGCCGAAGCTTTTCCGAATTGATTTAGATGCTTCGAATACATTCAAAGCTTTTACTTGGTTTCTTGATTTGATTTGGATTTGGAGATTCAGTCCCTGAATCAGGCTGAATCTCCTCCAAATCGAATCAGCTCCCGAAGCTTCACACAGCCCTACTGGTGACATTCATTACTGGAGTGCAAGAGAATCTCTCTCTAGTATAATTTGTCTCCTTTTTGGCTTCCCTTTCTTCCTCTTCTCTTGGATCTTACTGCAATCTGACCTTCTGGATAGGCAAATGCAAATATAGTCAGAAGCATCCAATGCAAGTGTTGCTCTTTACTTTCAGGCAGCCATTTTAAACAAACCTAGTGGAGGGGGAACAGTTATTTTAAAGCGCCCCTTAATCCCTCAATGAAAAGCTGATTAACAGTCCTTTCAGTTATCAGAAATTCCTCCTTTAAGGTGTTTTCCATCCTGGAGAGGTTCCCAAAAAGCTCTGTAAACACATTCTTGACCTGAGAGCAGCTCCAGTCTTCAGGCAGAAAAACAATACTCATTACATACTTTTCTCTCTTTCCATGTGTAGCTATCCTGCCAGCCTGGCTGCACACAATTTAAAACAATAATGACTTCTATTGAACTAGAATAAATGCAGGTCTTTCAAGAGGCAAACCCCTTGCCTATTCCTACATCCAGAAGGTTGAATATTCTTGTTAGTTGTTCTATGCTTTGATTTCCATTGCTATGTAACACAGCAACCTTTTGCTTGCCTTGATCTTCACAAAGGAGGGGAAGTTGCTTTTAGAGCTTTTCATCTAGAAGGATCCTAAAGGGCTCTCTGAACTAAGTTTGTCTCTCTCTTTCACCTCTCTCTCTCATGATTCTCTGTCTCAGGCTGCACAGCTGATGTCTGGGCAGTCTACAAAATCCAGAGACCAATTAATGGGCATGCCACTGAACATCAAAGAACATGCAAGGTTAGATTGCAGTACTGAGTAGTATTCATTAGTCGTCTTTATGCAGAATCCTAAGCGAAGGAAGAATAAAAAAGCAATTAGAGCCTTTTGGTGTCATGAGTAACATGACATCCAAGCAATTGATGCTATATAAAACTGTGCCCAGCAGAAGCAGTGCATTTTTTTTCCTAGTTCCTAGAGTCAGCTCACCTTGTGCTGACATGATTACTGTCTGAATCATTGCCAGGAAGGTGTTCTTGGGATCTTGGTTTTCTTATCATTCATTCACGTAGACTGCAGCAAATAGCACCTTTAAAGTAAAAAATCAGAATAGTATAATAGATTGATTATTTTGTCTTTTGCTTAATTATTTTCACATGCTTGTGAGGCAACTAGTTTAATTGTCTTGATACATCTGAGTGCTGGACTGTAACCCACCGAAATATTGTGTGGGTTTACTTTTTGGCAGTTACTTTTGGCAACAGAAGCCTGGCTTTTACTTTAACAAAAACACAGCTACAGCATCGTTCTTGCTTATGTTTGCACCTCGTTCACAGGGACTGAAAACAAAATGGAGGTGTACACAATTCTTAGAAGGACGATGCCCATATGGGAGCCTGTTTTTCCAGGGTGTTTTACCAGCATTACAGCTGGGCAGTTGGATTTGCACTGGCATAAAAGCAGCATAACAAATATAAGGCAGGGAAGAATCAGACCATCAGAGTTCTGGTTTGTTAGAATCATTACATCCTAGTAAGCTGTACCTCTATATCAAAAGGCACAACAAAGGGAGCTCTAAACTGTTAGGAAATGATAGCTTTTGACCTTTGTTATCCCATTTTGAAAACACACTGATAGTTCCATAATTTCTTGTGCATAATTCCTTTCTCTTCTCAGCTCTGGGATTGATTTTAGCTCCCTTGAATCTGCACCAGCACTTTTTACTGTTTGCTTGAGGATTCATCCATTTGTTCTACACCAAAGCTGTGCAAACATCTACAACTTGATGCTGTTTGGTGTGATTGCACATTAGTGTCCCTCATGGTCCATAAAAGGAGGCCTTTATTCTTTTTCAAATGGCCAATTCCTTGGTCTTCACAACATGGCATCTGTAAAGAGACAAGGAGGAAGGGTGAAAGGGGGTTCCCAGTGCCGCCCATGGGAAGCTAACTGCATTATGTGCTATCTTAAACTAAGTTCAAGTATTGCTGGAGAATGAAATACAAAGAGGAGTTGATGTGAATCAATGGGCTGCACATTTTTCAGCCTTTCCAATGACATAATATATTGGTTAGTTCCAACCAAAGAGCTTTCTGCACTTGTTTCATTGTTGTTTTTTTACTGAGCCCTTGAAAACTTCTTTCCTTCGTTTGTTTTAATAGGGAAGAACAGGGGAGAGGAAGAGAGGGGTTTCCAGGACAATCTGAGGCCAGCACAAGTAAAATTACTATAACTGAGGTCTCTGAAGCCTTAATGGGTCGCAGGCACAGCTCTTAAAATATTTCAGCTAGAAGCAAAATTTGACTTATTTTTTAAGCATCTCATTTAGCCTCTTATGATTCAAAGTAAAAAAGTAAAATAGAGAAGTTAAAATAATTATCTTGCACATACATGTACGTGCACAGAGTGTTGGCTGGCTGAAGCTTCCTGTCCTAGCTGCCGTCCTGTTAATGCTGCTATTATTGGAGGTAGGAAAAGCTAGTTGGGGAGGAGAAGCAGTAGCACACAGTTGTCAAAGGCTCATGGAACTGTCTTAAAACCAGTCATAGTAATTTTTAAAACATTTATGATTGTTTTCCTGGCCTTCGTGGCTCATTTTGAAATAGCAAAATCCTCTGCTAAACAAAATGAAATAAGGCAGCGTTAGCTTGATCTGCCTTGCTCCATGCTCAACTTGTAAAGTGGTAAAGCTATACATGGAGCTGTATCCAGGGGACCTGAAATGTTTCCCCTTTTTACATGGGACCACCTGATTGGTGGCAACACCTGATGGGTCTGCTTTTAAGTGCCTGGTGACAAAGGCTTACTAGAAAACCTGGAGGAAGGGGGGGAGGTATATCTGAAGTTGGTTCACCTGCAACAACCCCGTGACATGACACAGGATTTCCGGGGCCTGCCCCTGGTGATTTGTTCATTCCCCAACCATCCTAGGAGGGCTGCTGGGCAAAAAGCTGTACCTGCCATGGCAAACATCTCAGGGAGAGTGCAGTTCCACTCAAACACTTCCCCCTACTCCCTTCCTCCATACCCCACCCGCCCAAAACTACTGGGCTTAGGGCTACCCAGTAAGGGTGTGCAAAGTGGGCCCTATTCGATTGAGATTTGGCCCGAATCAGGGACAGTGATTCGATTCGTTGATTCAGATCACTGTCCCTGATTCGATTCAGCCAAATCTGACTTTGAAGATTCAATGCTGATTCAGAGAATCAGTGATTCAGACATAGACACGGCTATAAATAATTTTTCTACATACCTCAAGGTACCAGTGTGGCTTGTGAGCACTGCAATGGTGGGGCAGATGGAGCATACCACAGGAGCATGGAGGGGGGGGGGGGGGGCCTCCACTGCTTGGCGGCGAACCCAGAAGTGGACTGGAAGTACTTCTGGTCCACTTCCGGGTCCATTGGGGAGTGTGCTGGGGGGGCCCTCCTGTGCCCCCCAGCTCGGCGATCGGCCATGGGGAGACCTTGGGTGCCCCCCCAGCCCCAAGAGGCACCACTTACCGAGCTAGAGGCACAGGGGGACCCCCCCACGCGCTGCCCAGCAGACCCGGGAGTGGACCGGAAGTGCTTCTGGTCCGCTTCTGGTCTGCTTCCGGGTCTGCTGCCGAGCAGACTGGGGAGCCCCTTGCGCTTCTGTGGGATGCTCCATGCACCCCAGCATCGCAGCATTCACGAACCACCTGCTACCTACATGTATGTAGAAAAAACATTTAAAGTTGTGTCTATGTCCGAATCGTTGAATCTTTCCAAAGGGATTCAAAGGGTCCGATTCGATTCAGAGAAATTAAAGGGTCTCCTGATTTGATTCAGAGATTCGGCTACTGAATCAGGCCGAATCTCTGCCGAATCGAATCAGGGATCGAAGCTTTGCACAGCCTTACTACCCAGCATCTGTGGCTTGGCTGTACCTGCTATAACAAAGACTCCTTGGGGTGTGCATTCTGGTGTCTCCTCTAAGTCAGGGCCTGGGGTTGGGTGCCCCACTTGCCCCCCCTAGTTATGCTACTAGGCATAGGATTCAGTATGTGGATCTAGTCACCAGAGGCTGATCTGATGGCAGCCCTAAAAGTAGAACTGGGCCAGTTTGTGACAGCGTATTTTCCAGTGACTTTGGCCACAGCCCAAAGTCATCAGTGCTTTGGAACCATGTAGTCACCCCCTCATGAGGCAGGACCCTTGGCTCTAGCCTGCTGCTCAGTGGAGCACTGGGCCCATATCTTGGCCTTTGTTCTGTGTAGATGGGCTGGGGGAGGGAGCTTCTTCCTTTCAGCACACAACAGGCAGCAACTGGAACAATCATGACAGGTCAAATACCATCAGGATTGTGTAATGCACGAAAGACTCTGACAGAGCACTTTTTAAAACAATTCCTAATCCACCTTTGATGGCACAGAGACACAGCCAGGTGAGCAGACCGCACAAGTTTAACAACTAGCGAACTACCTTAGGCCAGCAGTGCTCAACATTTGCTTTTGTGGGGTGGATGAGTGGTGTGGGGTTAGTCCATGGGCCAGATCTCACATGCCCTGAGCCTGCCGTGCCCTATCTAATCTAGACTCATGTGGCATTTATATATGTGCTCCAGGAAGGGGCGGGGGGCTTTAATTAAAGTGCCCAGAGCATCATGTGTATCAGCATCTCTGTTCTGAATAATGGTGGCAGGGGTGCTTTAACTAAAGCTTGTCAAATGAGCTTTAGTTAAACTGTCCCTGCCACCATTTTTTAGCACAGAGTTGCTAATACATACGATGCTGGAGTCTGCTGGAGCACAGTATTGCCATGTTCCAGCAGACTTGATTAATTGAGCCTGTTCCATAACTATGCACTGATCCAGGCTTGGTGCATGTGTGTAGGTCCCCATGTAGCCTGATCCAGTCATGCACAAATATAGACATCTTGGAACTTCTGACTTCCAACTATGGACATTACTGGTACTCCTTTTCTAACTACCTAGGTTAGGTCACACCATAGCACTAATCTCAATGGTGCTGTTGCCCTTGGATGTGATGACTGCAATTTCAAATTCCTCACTAGGGTGTCAGTTCATAGGAAGTGAATGCTGACTCTGTAACAAAATATATAGGACAGTACTGTGCACCACCATAAGTCTACAAAGTCTCATTGAATTCAAAGATCCCATGCTTTGCATGAGAAATTACCTGAAGCTTTCCCCAAAGCATTTTGGATGGCTCTTGAGGTGAAAGTTGAAGATCTGTTGGGATTTTTTTCAAAAGGGGAGGGAACGTGGCCAGCATGATCTCTGAACAAAACAGCCCTAAGGCCTAGGGCAGAGTCGCTCAACCTTCAGCCCATGTTGCACTGTCATCCAGCGTGTGGGGCTCTCCCAGGGTCTGGAAATGTGGTAGATCATAGTTTCATAGTTCATAGTTTCATAGTAGTTTGGGGTCAGAAGGGACCTGAACAGATCATCTAGTCTGACCCCCCGCCACTGGCACTGGCATTAATTCCTGCTCCCCTGCTGATAAATTTCCAGACCTGTGGGGAGCCCCACAGACCAGAATTGTTAAAGCCCCTATTTGGATTGTTTAATTTTTATGCCACCCTTCCCCAAAAAAGCCTTAGGGTGGCTTACAAAAGGCACATTAGCTCCAGGTCAGAAAATATCAAGGAGGCTCAGTCAGTGTAAAACATAAAAATGTGATAATCTAGAGGTGACTACTGATATGTCTTATAAAGCAACAAGTTCAGGTTGTGGAAGATGCACTGATGCCTACATCAGTATAACTTTTAAAAAAGAAATTTAAAAAATCATTCACTATTCTGGCTTACTAGAAGGTGAGAGCAACAGAAAGAGAGCAACTTAGGAAACATAACGGAGGGCCATGAAGAACAACAGACTGAAATGGGATACAGTAAAAATTCATTTATTTTCCTATATTTTCCTTAAGATACACTCTTCTTCTATAAATAAACAAACAAAAAACACTTCAGGTAAGAATTCTGAGTCTTACACCCTTTACTGAATTGTATAATGATCATGTAAGCTGTGATCACACACCAGACACCATTGAAGTAGGATGATACTGCAACACTTCGGAGGGTAGATAGCAGCTACTTTTCTGTATATGCTTATCATGGAGAGACACACCAGAATGGACTGGCAGTACTATACACTGCACTTAAAACACAATATATTTACCAGTTGGATAGTTCAGTGTATCATAATTTGAAATTCTGGAAAGCTTAAGCAAGTGCATTTTTAATCCATGTATTTTACACTTTTGCTGTCTGTACCAACTTAAGTGCTTTGTTTATCTGTTTTATCTGAGTTGTACACCTATACAATGATAAGTACTTATTGTGCTGAAGCCACTAAGTAATGCAAGAGCTAGGAGAACAACTTAATGCATTTTTGAGGTGCTCAGATCAGGAAACATTTCGTTCAAATGGTTAAGACTATAACCCCTAGCTCACAAGCCACGTGCATGCATACTGTGTCCAAGACCAAATGGTGTTTATAGATGTGCTCCAGGAGACAGGGGGTGAGGGGGTGCTTTAATTAGAGTGGCTCTGAGAGCCACTTTAGTTAAAGTGCCCAGAGCATCACATTATCAGCTTCCCCATGCTGAAAAATGGTGGCGGGGGGGCACTTTAACTAAAGTTTATCGAACAAGTTTTAGTTAAAGCACCACTGTTGCCATTTTTTGGCGCAGGGACACTGATACCCATGATGCTGGAGTCTGCTGGAGTGCGGTAATTACCACACTCCTGCAGATTTGATTAATCGAGTAAGCTCTTATGCATTGTAATTAGTGTCAGAGTGGGCATGTGGTTAGGTGCCCATAGTTCCTGGAGATGTGCTCTGTTAGCAGCAAATAGCCTGCAAGGGAAAAGCCATGGTTTCCCATATTTTTCTCCTTTAAAGGAGAATCCATTTTTTAAAGTATGTTGATAGTTTCATAGTTGGTAGGGTCAGAAGGGACCTGAGCAGACCATCAAGTCCAACCCGCTGCCGTGGCAGGAAAGAATGCTGGGGTCAAATGACCCCGGCTACGTGAATATCTAGCCTCTTTTTGAAGACCCCCAGGGTAGGAGCGAGCATCACTTCCCTTGGAAGTTGGTTCCAGATCCTGGCTGCCCTGACTGTGAAGTAGTGCCTTCTGATGTCTAGCCTGAACCTACTCTCAATCAACTTGTGGCCGTTATTCCTAGTTACTCCTGGTAGTGCTCGGGGGAACAGGAACTCTCCTGTTTCCCGCAGGTCCCCCATGGTAAGTTTATAGACAGCCACCAGATCCCCTCTCAGCCTTCTCTTGTGGAGGTTGAACAGGTTCAGGTCCCATAGCCTCTCTTCATAGGGCCTGCCCTGCTGCCCCTGACCATGTGAGTGGCCCTCCTCTGGACCCTCTCAATACTGTCCACATCCTTTCTGAAATGCAGTGCCCAGAACTGGACACAGTACTCCAACTGCGGCCTGACCAATGTCGCATAGAGAGGGAGGATCACCTCCTTGGACCCGCTCGTGATGCATCTCTGGATGCACGACAAGGTGTGGTTAGCCTTACTGACTGCGTCCTCACATTGGTGGCCCATGTTCATCTCGGAATCAATTATGACTCCAAGATCCCTTCCTGCCCCCATGCTGACAAGAAGGGAGTTCCCCAGCCTATAGGTATGCTGCTGGTTCTTTCTCCCTAGCTGCAGTATCGTGCACTTTTCAGTATTGAATCCCATCCTATTCTCATCCGTCCACCCCTGTAACCTGTCCATATCTAGTTGTAGCCTGTCCCTCCCTTCTAGCGTGCCTACCTCTCCCCACATCTTAGTGTCATCTGCGAATTTGAACAAGGTGCTTTCCACCCCCTTGTCTAAATTGCTGATAAAGATGTTGAACAGTATGGGCCTGAGGACCGAGCCCTGGGGGACTCCACTGTCCACATCCCTCCAAGTTGAAAGTGACCCATCCACCACCACTCTCTGGGTGTGGCCCTCTAGCCAATTTGTGACCCATCTGACTGTGTAGGCATCAATGCTACAGTTGCCTAATTTTTTAATGAGAATGGGGTGAGAGACAGTGTCGAAGGCCTTCCTAAAGACCAGAAAGACTACGTCCACCATGACACCTGTGTCTAAAAGGCCTGGTCATAAAAGGCAGCCGGGTTGGTCTGGCAGGACCTGCCCCTAATGAACCCGTGTTGGTTGCCCCTGAGCAATCTCCCCTGCTAGTTCCTCGCAGATGTACTCCTGGATAATTTTCTCAAAGAGCTTCCGCAGGACCAAGGTAAGACTAAAGGGCCTATAGTTACCTGGGTCCTCCTTCCTCCCTTTTTTGAAAATGGGGACCACTGATCCATTTTTAAAGCTTGTTCATGACCCTTTCATATATTCTTGCGACCCAATTTTGGGTCGTGACCCACAGGTTGAGAAATGCCCTAGTAGCATGCCAGTGGGGAGCTGTCAAGTAGCCATGTTAGCCATTGCTGCCATTTGGCAACAGTGAAAGGGCTGCAATGGTGAGGTGCTATTCTGCTCAACTTCTGCCCCCATACACTACTAGTCTCAGGGGCTTCATGGCCAGTGGCAATGTGTAGGGGGTGCACGGAAGTGCATGTGCACCCCCTGAGTTCGCCAGTGCACCCCTGATAGGCCGCGCTTGACACTTAGGCGATGGGCAGGCGGGAGCGCTGGTGCCCCGCCCTGCAAGCACCTGCCGATCACTGCATCTGCTTCCAGAAGCGGCTGCAGCCACTCCCAGAAGCAGCTGCAGCGATTGGCTGCAGGGGGTCCCCCCAAGCAGCAGAATCGGCTGCAGGGGAACCCCCCCCCAGTTGGCAGGATCAGCCTCAGGGGTCCCCCCCAGTCAGCATGTGCACCTCCTGAGAGCACTGGTGCACCCTCTGACACGCCATGCTTTCCGCTTAGGCAATGGGCGGGGGGATTGCCAGTGCCCACCCTGCAAGCACTGGCCAGGGAGTGTGAGCGCCAAATGAAGCACCGTGGCCACTTCTAGGAGTGCTGCAGCCGCTTCCCGGTCAGCACAATCAGCTGCAGGGGACTTCCCTTCCGTTTGGCAAGATTGGCTGCGGAGGAGACCCCACCCCTCAGTTGGCAAGATTGGCTGTGGGGGGCACATGCCCCCCCTGACTAAGGTGACACCAGTTGCCCATAGTTTGGCCTGCAGCCACAACCACTGGACCCTCTACCCCCCTGCTTATGCTTTAATCTAAGATGAGGGGCTTTTTTCTCCATGTTGGATGGGGAAAACACTTTATCTTGGATTCAAATAAATACAGTACTTTTCCCTTCAGCCTACGCCAGTGTTACTTGTCTGAGTAACTTGACCAGCAAACTGTCTGCAGCACATTCCACTTCAGTGTCTCCTCATTATCTCTGTGAATCATGGGCTTGCTCCAAACCTTCCAGCATGGTATCCCTTCCAGCTTTCTACCTCTGTCAGTCTTCCTGAAAGTGGTCCCACACCACAGAAAACCTGTCTTTTAATCAGCTTCTGTCACTTTCTCTGCCCGTCTACTTCTGACAGAGAATTTCCAGGCAGTAACTGCCTCCTCTTTTCAGCTTCTGGGCAGGGAGTCATTCAAAGCCAATGTAGGCAACTATCAATTCTCTGTATCGTGGTGTATGTGTAAGATCTGGTCAGGTGCCTGATGAATCTGCGTGTACAGTCTTGGAACCATCACATCAAACCTTCAACACATACATTCAGGCAAGAGTATGGAGTAGTAGAGACTGCCCAAGACCTACCTTCCCCCGTTTTAGACCATTGAGACAAAATCCAAAGGTTAGATCATGTACAGACGTTCAGTGCCTCTGGTTGTAGCTTCTGCCAGAGAGCAACAGATAAGAACTGCAGCTGACTGCCTAACACCTCAGTGCAGGCACGTTAGCCTTTCTCCAACCGAGTGCCCACAAAACTGGCAGGAAATCTGCTGCTGTAGCTGAATGGAGCCATTCACCACCGATGGCTCTTGATTGTCACAGCTTCCAAGAGGCAGTTGCTTTACAAAAAGTGTCTGCACTACTTCCATGGTGCATTTCAGAGCACTGCTGAGAACCATGCCCTCCTACTCCCCCTTCCCATTCCACAAATGAGGTGAAAATGAAGTGGTGAAGCTGTCAGAGGGACCTTTCTAACAGTGCTGGACATGCTGGAGAGAGAGCTCAAGAGTGGTGCCATCAGGGGGGCATTCAAGGCCAGATTAACCTCTCCGTTTTTTAATTTGGTGCAGGACTAGGTGGGCGCAGCTGTGTTTCTTGAGGATGCTCTTAAAGAGCACTGTGGAAGTGATATAGGCATACTCTGAGTGTCGTCTCCACTTCAAAATAGAAGCTTTAAGCTGAACTGAAGATTCCTTTGAGGATAGAAATGAAAATACGATGTGCTGTCTACAAAACTGTAATGAAATACTTAGTTTGGCAGGTGTATGACTGGTCTCTTGCATGTACATCTTTGCACCCTTTCTGCAGGTGTGGGACACTTTGCATTTCAGTATACGTAAGGGCTTGGCAGATTAAATAGTTCCTTTGCCCTCTACTAAAGGGCTGTCACAGGAGCTGTCAGAGATCATGTGTCTACTGGACTCTTCTCAAGTGGTGCAATAGATGAGGAATGTGGAGAGGATTTAAAGAGAGAGAGAAAAGGTTAAACAAACTGGATACCTTCCTGCTTAAATAAGCTTGAAATATTTCAATGTCAGCATTTCAAGTGCTATTACTAGATTTCCAACAACTCATTAAGATGAATAAAGGTAATTTTGTGACTCTGAGCTGTTGTTTCAGATGGTTTGCAGACTCATCAATGCAGTTATGTTGCTGTGCACTGTCATCTTGATCACTGTATCAGCTGGAAACGTAATGTTTTGAAGGGTAGATTTGAAGAGGGTAGATTTACTGTCTGAACCACAGTAGTGTAGCATAAAGGCTGGGTATGGTAGCAAATTTTGCAGCTGACAAATTGTGGAATGAGTGAGGGTCTCATTGGGCTCCAAATTCTTGTTTGTAAAAATGTGCCCAGTCTCTTCAGCACTGTGAAAAAGGAGAAGTTGTTTGTGATTTGCTTTAAGCATTTGAGCACTTCCCTCATTTTCAGGAAGCACAGTTTTGTTTGATGTCTTTTGTAGGACAAACTGCATCATTGGGAAAGATGTTAGACAGGCTTTCAAGTACCAAATGCCCTTCCTCAGGTCTGAGAAAGCCAGGGGTGAATTAAAAATTTTGGGGATCCTGAGCCAAAAGAGTGTGGGACCCAAAGATGATTGCCCTGCCCACCATCTGTGATAGAAAAATTGTCAATTTGAAGGAGGCACAAATCTAAGAAAGCACTTCATTTATTATGTTTCAAATGACTGGAGTAATTTGAGCTTTAAAGGTGGAAAAATCCCAGGAGTCTAGTATACTTGTACCCCATTATTTCCACTACGAACAGCCCATCCCTCCTCTCTCCTCTAGTAGTGGCAGTAGTGTGAGCTTCTCTGTCTACTCCACGCCTGTCACTGGCAGTTAAAGGAAGAGTAGCACTACCCTGGCTGGCAGCTCCTTCTTCTCCTTTCCCCTTTGCTGTGGCACCTCATGTGTGTTAGAGCAGTGCTTCTCAAACTATCTGATGTGGCGGACCAGCAATTTTTTTTCCAGTGGGCCAGGGACCAGTGCCCGGTTCAGCTGGTGGCAGCAACTGCATGTAACAGCGCTACGCAAATGCGCGACCAGCTGTTTCTTTCTCTTTCCTCACCTCACATGATTTGACATCACCTGGAGTGTTGGATCATACGAACTGTGGCGCTATGACATATCAATGTTATGCTTCTGAAAATATATTTCTTTCTTTCCTGGCAACTCGCTGTGGACCAGTGACCAGTGGCTTGGGGAGTGGCACTGGTCCGCGGACCACCACTTTGAGAAGCACTGTGTTAGAGCTTTGGGACTCCCAAAATACCTTTGCATCATCCTCAATTCTGTACCTTTTGTACTCCTCAGTATTTGTTCTCCTCAAGTTAGCTCTTGCTCTTCGTGTGTGTGTGTGTGTGTGTGTGTGTGTGTGTGTGTGTGTGTGTTCTTTTGGTTGCCCTTATATTGTCTCCAGATCTTCTTCCAGTCTTCCCTATGTGTTCCTTTCAGCATCTTTCTTTTGGGAAGTGGGACTTGTAGTGGTGTTTTCCTTATGAGCATCCCTCTTCAGAGTTGCTCTATATATGCACACACACACAGAGCATTTAATATATTAAGACAAAAAGGACTTAATTCATTACAGAGATTAACTCAACTCAGTTGGTTAGAGTATAGTGCTAATAACACTGGAGTTGCAGGTTTCATCCCTGGTTAGATAAGATGGTCTTTTGAGGTCCAGCCTTATTTGTCTATGAAATCTCATTTGGAAGGGCTTACACTTTCATTGGAAACCACTCATAAAAACTTATGCCTTTCCGAATGAGCTGGTGTCTATGGTGCCACCTGGCCCTGTCTTCTGTCTCACTTAAGACTAACACAGCTAACTACCTCTCTTAATTCATTGTAGATTTCAGAACCTAGGAAAGGGGTTCTGGATAGGGACAGCAGCTCAGTTTATATGGGCTGGAGATAGGGGCAGCAAAAACGAATTGTGCAGCAGTGGAGGGGGAATTACTGGAGTCTGGTGCCTGTTGCTCTCATTGACCATTTTTCATGCTTGGTAAGGCTGGAATCTAATCTACACTACCAGGTTTTGCTATCAGATCTCCATTTCTGCTAGCAATACTTTGAGCATGTTCTGATTTCATTGTTGGTAATTTTTGTATAATCTAGGCCAGTGGTCAGCAGCTGGTCGATCCTGATTGACTGGTCAATCGGGGAGCCTCTAACAGCCCCCTCAGACTGAGATTGACTGTCAGAGGCTCTACAATCGGGAGCAGTGGGATGTATGTGGGGAGCGCCCAGGATGTAGTATGGGAAAGGCTGGACATAGGAGTGGCGGGCTGCACGTGGCTAGGTTGAGCCGTGCCCCCTGCCAGCAGAGCTGGGCTGGGTGAGTGGGACGATCCTACTCCATGCCCCTTGCCACTGGGTGAGTGGGGCCCTGGCTGGGCCGGGGGATGGTCGGAGCCCAGGCGGAGCTCGGGGTGCAAAGCTCAGTGCACAGCAGCAGCCACCTCACCCCACTCACAGATCAGGGGTGCACATGCCCCCCGGGCCTCCGCCAGGGTGCATGCAGCAGCAGGAGCCCCCCTGCACACCTGGACAAGCTGCCTGGGCTCCAACCCTCCCCTGGCCCTGCCTGGCTGGGGCCCCACTCACCCCTGCCCCTGCCCCACTCCCTCCTTCACCATAGGGGCCTCGATCTGTCCCCCCTCCTTCCCAGACTGACCTGCTGGGAAGGGGGGGAGCAGGTGGGGTGGAGGGGTGGTAGATTCTGAGTTGCCCTTTACTTCAAAAAGTGATCTTCACCTTAAAAAGTTTGGAGACCACTGATCTGGACATTAAGCCTTAATTATTTCCACCAGAAATACTAGTAAAAATATTTTCTCAGGAAATTCTTTACCTTAATTCTGACCCTTGTGTTCTTGTAGCATGCACTGAAATCCTTGAAGATCTGTATTATTTCCCCTGATTTAAGCACTCCAGGCTCATTATTTATACTGTATTATTATAAGTGTAAGATAATATTTCCTCTTCGCTGGTTTTAAGCCATCATTGCAGGCATAACAATATAGGTAAGACAGAGCATATCATTCTGTGAGCACTTTCTTACATTTTTTTAATCAGAAATGTATTTAAAAATGTGTTTAAGAATTAAAATGCAGGTAAAAGACCTTTCTGCAACATGGGTTCAGAAGATAGCATAGCTCAGAGCAGTGCAATTTTTCTGATGCTTAGCATGCCAGTATTTGATACTTGGATGAATGACTACACTTGCTTGACTTGTGCAAATCTAGTTCAAAGCAGTGGCTGAGTTGCATTAACCTTTCCAAAGAAGTAAATGGAGATTAGATTGAGTGAGTATGGACTACCACTTCAAAAATGACCAGGACACTTTTCTAGCTATTGTATAAATTTGGTGCAAGGAACCCCTCTGCCAAGTGTGATATTGTGTTAGGCATATACAGATAAGAGAAATGTTGCCACCCAAGAGTACACAATTGAAAGAATACTTATATTGAAGTATAATAATTTTTTGTTGTTTTATAATGTCTCATGATTTTTTTTACTGACAGGTTGCTTTTCTTTTTTTTTTGTTGTTGTTAAACAGGACTCTGAATCCCTTGACATATATATACAGAACACGCTGTCTTCATTATATCCGCCTTTCGAGGCTACAGCTGCCACTGTTCTGTGGCAACTTTTCAGCATAGTTGAAAAGCTGTATCGAGGAGATGGCCTCAGGTGTCTAATTGATTTCCTTGTCCCTGCCAAGAGAGCCTTGCAGTGTATTCAGCAAGAAACCTGTGTAAGTATACCTGCCCTGGTGAAGAAACAGAGGCCTCCTTTGTTCCTGGCTTGGGAAAAAAGATAAGGGGGAATTTAATCTCTTAATTAGGGAGCTCTTTAAGTCAAGCAAATAACATTTTGGATAATCAGGGAGCACTGCAAATTCTAAATGTACTAAGGAGAGCAAGGAAAGAGAATTATTTACTAACCTCTTGGATTAGTGTCTACAATAGGAGTCAACATACACAACCTGAACAGGAAACTCACTGCAACCCATAGCAACACTTTGGAAGGAGTACTGGAAACTGTGATTATTTATAACTCGTGCTGATTTAACATATTCCAGTATGGGCACTGGAATGAGAGAAGGTTCAAATAAGACTTGAGTTGATTACAGGATGAGGAGAAAAACAAAAAAAACCCCTCATAAGTCTGAAAAATATTTGTTAAAGAGAGTAGATACTTCAGGAGAAAAGTATTTTGGTTATTTTCTTGCTCAAGCTAAGATCTAAAATGTTAGCCAGTGATGTACCTACAGGATTGTTCTGGTTAATGCTGATAACATTACTTAGGGCTTCATAGGTCCCATAATCTAAATCCTGATGGGGGAATATTGGAGTATTGGTCTATAGTGTTTCCTCTAGTTGATTGATATCTGCAGGGAAACAACCTACTCCCTAACTTGGCATTTCTGTCCAGCAGCTCCAATATAATATACATTTCATGTAAGAGAGAACTGCCTATGCTTATAAATCCTGGGCAGAAGCTCCCTCTCCCTTCCACCTTCCAAAAATATACTTTCCCTCCAGCAGTCCCTTAGGACAGTGATTCTCAACCAGGGTGCCACAGCACTCTGGCTATGCCTTGAGATCCTGCTAAGCATGCTACAAGGTGCCATGCACTGTTAGCACTGTTAGATGTGCAAACACGGTTCGCAAGATAAAATCAGACATCTCATATAGGTAGGGACTTACTGAATTTGTGGCGGAAGTGGGGTGTGCGGTGGCTCCTTTAATCTTGCAGGTTTCCATGTGTGCCGCTTAGCCGTTGATTGGCAGAGGGTCCCCGCCGCTTGCCGCTTTCCTTTCACTGCTCGCTTCTGATCAGCAGGGAGGCAGAAACCATGGTTTTAAATATGGCACTGTTTTTGCCTCCCATTGCTGATTGGCCAAGGGGCCCCAGCCACCCCGCTGCTTGCTGCTGACCAGCAGGGAGGCAAAAACAACGCCATATTTATAACTGCTGTTTTTGCTTCCCTGCTGATCAGTAGTGAGCGGTGGGGCCCCTCCACCAGTCAGCGGCAGGGGGGTACACGGAGGGACCTGCAAGATTAAAGAAGATGCCATGCACCCCACTTCCACTACAAATTCAGTAGGTACCTACACAAATATCCATTGTGTTAATAATATTGTGTGGTCTTTTTGAGTTCTTCGTAACAGAAAAATTGTTTTATTATTTTTCCATAGTCAAAAAAGAGTGAAAGCTAAGAGCTAGCATTTTCTGAGGGGTGCCTCAAGTCTAAAAAGGTTGAGGACCACTTGCTTAGGAATTAGTGCAATCTGAGCAAATAAATGGGTTCCATGATGTGGAGTGAGCAGGGAGTTCACTGCATCTACTGTTTTGCTCCATATTTTTGCCCATAAGTGTAGCTCTCCTCTGCTCCTGTTTCATTGGTCCAGCTCACCATCTTCAAAACTGGAATTATTTTGGAGTCATGCACTTTCTCTTATATCTATTAGCTACACTAGGATTTTTCTCTTTCTTACTGGGCACATCTACACAAGATGTTTATTGTGGAGTTGCCTAATTAGCTCTGCAATAACATCTCAGCATCTACATGTGAGGCCTTATTAGGCTACAGTAAACTAATAAATGCTGCCATAGGTTAGTACTTTTGAACACAAGCACTATCCTATGGCACCATTATTTAGTGCACCGCAGTACACATGTAGACATTGATGGGGCTGGCTGGGGAATGAGGGTGCTTCAGTGGGGGGCTGCTTGCTGGCTAGCCCCACCCTGGAGCATCCTTGTGCTCCAGGGGCAGCCCCTATTCAGCACATTGAGCTGGATCGGAGCAGCCCTGGGCTGGCAGACTGATCCCCTGGGCCCCTGCCAGCTAGGGCTGCTCTGATCTGGCTCAACATGCTACAGGAGCATCAAGGAGCAATAAACTGTGGCACGAACTTCTCCAGAGTTTATTCAAATTAATTTCACATGTAGATGCACCCACTGTGGTCTAAATGTGAAATACAACTATTTTGTGTCAGGGCAGCTTTCCTTTGTTGCATGCAGTCAGGCGTACAGGCCAGCCTTACCTCAGTCCTTGGAAAAATCATGGAGCAGATCCTTAAGAAATCCATTTTTAAGCACTTGGGGGAGAAAAAGGTGATTAGGAACAGTTGGCCTGGATTCATCAGGGGCAAGTCATGCCTGACCAATCTGATTGTCTTCTATGATGAGATGAATGGTTCCATGGATGTGGAGAGACTGGTGGAGGTGGTGTACCTTGATTTTAACAAGACTTTTGATACAGTCTCCCACAACATTCTCTCAGGCAAGCCAAGGAAGGATGGGCTGGATGAATGGACTGTAAGATGGATAGAAAACTGGCTGGAGTATTGGACTCAGAGAGTAGTAATCAATGGATCGATGTCTAGCTGGCAGCCAATATGAAGTGGAGTGCCCCAGAGGTCAGTCCTGGAGCCAGTTTTGTTCAATGTCTTCATCAACAACCTGGAAGATGACATAGAGTGCACCCTTAGCAAGTTTGCAGATGACATCAAGCTGGGGGGAGAAGTAGATACACTGGAGGGTAGGGCTAAGATTCAGAGTGATCTAGACAAATTGGAGGATTGGGCCAAAAGGAATCTCATGAGGTTCAACAAGGACAAGTGCAAAGTCCTGCACTTAGGACAGAACAATCCCATGCACCAGTACAGGCTGGGGGCTGACTGGCTGGGCAGTAACTCTGCAGAAAAGGGCCTGGGGGTTACAGTGGACAGTAAGCTAAGTATGAGCCAGCAGTGTGCCCTTATTGCCAAGAAGGCTAACGGCATACTGGGCTGCATTGTTAGGTGTGTTGCCAGTAGGCCAAGGGAAGTAATTATTCCCCTCTATTCAGCACTGGTGAGGCCATATCTGGTTTTGGGCCCCTCACTACAAAACAGATGTGGACAAATTGGAGGGAGTCCAGTGGAGGGCCTCAAAAATAGTGAGGGGGCTGGGGGACGTGACTTATGAGGAAAGACTGAGGTTTATAAGGGAACTGGGTTTATTTAGCCTAGAGAAAAGGAAACTGAGAGGGGACTTAATAGCAGCCTTTTACTACCTGATGGATGGTTCCAAAGAGGATGGAGCTAGACTGTTCTTAGTGGTGGCAGATGACAGGTGGCAGATGCAACACGGGAAGTTTAGGTTAGATATTAAAAAGCATTTTCTCACTAGAAGGGTAGCAAAACACTGGAACGGGTTACCCAGAGAGGTGGTAGAATCTCCATCTTTGGAGGTTTTCAACACCTGGCTAGACAGAGCTTGGGCTGGGATGATCCTAGTTGGAGCTGGTCCTGCTTTGAGCTCCTAGATAACCTCCTAAGGTCCCTTCCAACCCTAACTGTCTATGATTCTATGCAAAACAGCTATCCAAAGACAAGATTTTTAGGAATGTATACCTCTAAAAGGAGTAAGTTTTCCTTCTTCCTTCCTGTTTTTCAGGCTCAATAATATAAACATTGAAGTAATTCAGTTTTCCATGAACTCTTTATTTTTCCAAAATCATTTTATACTGTTTGGGAGTCAGAGAATGCTAAGTGTTTTCTCTGTCTTGTCTACTCTTGAGTAATTTCCTTTAAATTTCTGTTGTGTTTAAAATTGGCATAAGAGTATTAAATTTGCTGTCCAACTCTCCTATTGTATGTCCAATGTTAGTGAATGTTTTGTTTCTCTTCCACTGGTTTTGCATGGTAGTGATCCCTCTTCTGATTTGCGCTTTGAGGCACAGAGATCTGGAGGCATTGTCTTGATCTGGAAACATTGCCTGTTTAAAATGATAACTCTTGCCCAGTCCATATTTTTGGTATGATCGGTGGGCTACCTAGGTTTTCCATTTCATATATATATATATTTGTGTATATGTTAATGTAACACTATTTCTTGCCATCATAAGCTGCTTCCATACAGAGCAGCTGTAGCCATGGAGGACTGGGAAAGAAGACAGCATAATTTTATCCTAGTCACTAAATCCCCTAGCTAATTCATGAGATCTAAAGACTGAATCCAAAAGGCTGTGTCCACATGAGACATTGGCTGCACAGTTGTTACTGCACAGTCATTTAGTACTCGCATACCCAAGTACCCACACGGCTTCCTGGTGACATTGGCTGCGCAGTAGCTCATTACTGCTGTACAGCAGTAACAAGCTACTGCGCAGTAGTAATGAGCTACTGTGCAGTAAGTGTCTCGTGTAAACAAGGCCAAAGAGTAGCAATGACTGCTGGTACACAGGAAGGAAAAAAAGGAAGTGAATGTACTTACCAAAACTATTTGAACCTAAGAAAAAGGTGTGCAGTCAGTCTAAGGATTGGCCTGTGTAACAGGATGGCAGATCTTCTGTGTATGCTCACCACATTTTAGGGACCTGCACACAGCTACTGGAATTGCTAAGTGTGGTTCATTAATCAATCCCAGGATATTGGGTAGAATAGAAAGTCTCCCACAGCAGGAAGCAATAGAAAGGGGGACAGAGGAGATCCTGGAAGGGAAACTACTGGAACAGCCAAATCCTGGCAGGAAGCTTTCACTTAGGGTGCTAATGGCTGGTGTTGTGAGATTTACTGTCAATTCTGGACTTTCGATCCAGGTCTTTGCTACTTCTGAAGCTACAAGGAAGAGTTAGATTGATGACCAGCTGTTCTCCTGTCCTTAGCATGAAATCAAGCAAGACTTTGCCATACTACAGCTGCATCTGTAGACATATACAGTGCTCATCTGAGGAAGGAACTGAATCGCCATCCTGCTTAATCATTCCTTAGCTGGTTACTAAAAGGGCTCCAAAATAGAAATGACTTGCGTCATGGATAGTTTATGCATTTGGGTTTCTTTGTTATGTTTTAACTGGAGGGTGTATTGTTTTTTTATATAGTTTTTTTTCCCTGAGGTGTTGTGTTGTATGTAAATTTTTCCACTAGATGGGAAAAATGTTGGGGGGGGGGGGGGTTATGAATCTTTAGCATTTTAGCAGTATCTTTATTTTTTTATATTTGTGTTAAATCATGTGGTTTTACTATGGGAGATAAGTTGCCTTTAACAAATTTCTTAAGAGATTTATAGTAGGAAAATTCCCATGCAAAAATCGTTATAAAGGCTCTCAAATTATTATTCTGTACATGTTTCAAGAACACACATAAACAGACCCTGGAAGTTCAGACTTAAATTTGTACTTTTTAAGAAATCCAAATATTTGATGTGATGGAAATGCGTACTTAAGATAGCCAAAGTACCTACCCCTCTACGTCTGAAAAGACACCAGCCTAACCTCATCCCTCCTTTGCTGGTAATGTATCAAAATCATACAATAAAAAAACCTAAATGTTGTAATTGGTTTTATAACTGCATATGTCCCAATCCTAAGATTTGTGCTTTGTCATTGTAGTCATCTTTGCTTTTTGTGATGCACGTGTCATATTTCACAGTATGTAGGCACGCTAGTTTAGTGTCTAATAGCATTTAGGTAATTCTTCAGGACGTGTAGTTAACGTTGTACCAGCTGGAGAGAAAATGGGAGGAGAGAGCTGTAGCGGATGAATTGTGTCCTGCTCTACTCCCTCATGTGAGTTCCTGGCTGCTGGAATTGAAGGGTCTAATCCTGAAAAATACTGAGCACTCTGGGATACTGTCATGACACACTGCTTAATGAAGATTGGGGGTGCCTAGATACCAAGGGAGTCTCTTATTTTGTAGACCATTTATTTGTAGAGCCATTTATTTCCCCTGGGGACTGCTCACAGTTTTATATAGTATAAGACATTCCAGTTTCTGTGGTCAGTGATAAGCTGAAACCGTTAAGGATAAATGTAGCAATTGACATTCCTTGATTTCTCACGGCTCCCATTTCATTGTTCCAGTTCACCATTTTCAAAACCGGAATTATTTTGGAGGCACATGCTCTCTTTTATATCTGCTAGCTACGCTAGGATTTCTCACTTTCTTACTGGGCATGTCTATCCAAGACGCTACTGCACAGTGGTTACTGTACATTTATTTAGTACTTGTATAAAAGCGGAGTTACTGTGCAGTAGTGCCAGCAAATGCCTTTTTAGTAACACTACTGCACAGTAGCGTATTAGTACTGTTTGTGCTGTAACATGCTACTGCACAGTATGATTCAGCTACTACGCAGTTAGCGTTTTGTGTAGACGTGCCCACTATGGTGTAGATGTGTAATACAGCTATTATGTGTCAGGGCCACTTTCCCTTGGGGCATGCAATACAGCTATCCAAAGACAAGATCTTTAGGAACATATCTCCCTAAAAGGAATAAGGTTTCCTTCTCCCTTCTCATTTTTCTGCCATGAGGACAGAATTCAGGCAGTTGTGTTTCTGTAATTTAATTTTTGTTGTTTCATTGGAAACTCAGCTCTGAATTTCTTAGATTTTTGGTATTCTTTTTATGTTTGACTAAAAAGTTCTTGGAAAAAAATGTGCGTTCAGAATACTGGGAACTTAAATTCACCTAGGCAGAATTCTTGCTTGGAAATGTCTGAGGTAATTTGAATATGTCTAAACATTAGTAGAAATGCCTTTTTCCTGCAAACCATCTAAGAGGGGCAGTGTGCTGATCTTCCAAGGCAGGGGAGAATGCTACCTTGGTCATCTGGCCACAAGATGCTGCTCGCTGCAGTTTGTCTTGCAAGGTATACTTGGGGGTCAGTAGAAAGTAAGCTCAGGCTATTCCCCAGCCCCAGGGGGAGGGTCACTTTTGTGTGATTAATTTCTTCCTGCTTCCTACAAGCACATGTAGGCACTTGTAAGGAGTGAAAAACTACTTCTCGTGTTGTCCACAGTGGCATAATAAGGCCTGTTTGGTTGTCTTGTGTGTGGGTATTTTATACCCAAAATGATAGAGTGAGAATTTGATCTTGCCCTCAGTTATACTTTACAGCAGAATCTCTGCATGTGTATCTCATGTATATGGGGAAAGCTTAGCCAGACTGTGGTGTTTGTAATTGGGAAATCCTTCCCACCAGAGGGGTTCTTTTGTTTAGAGAAGAGTGACTTTTTTGAGGAGGCAAAGCTTTGTGTTTCATAACTATAGCGTCATATATTATAGGTGCATCTACACATTTGATTAATGTGCATGAATAAACTCTAGAGCATGTTGCTCAGGAGTTTATTCATGCGCAGCACATGGAGCACAGTCAGAGCAGTCCGGGCTGGCAGGGGACCCGGGGGAACCTTTATTTCACGGTGTTTTGTCACCCTTGTGAATAAAACCTTATATCACTTACATTACCTCCTCGCTGGCTATGATTTAAGTCTGATTTCGTCACCTTTACACTGTACAGTTCCTCATTCACTTTCTAGTAGTTTTATCACTTAATGGCTTCTTATGGTGCCCCATTTTGTTTATCTTCAGCTGACACCATACACTAGCAATTAAAAAGGTATTTTACATGACTTCATTGGAGCTGGAAGCCCAGCTTTCTCTCTAATCATGCTAAATATTATCAGTAATCTTGGTGAGCCTGTTATCTTTCACAATGAGTCTGACCATTTTTTGCATCATTTTTGTTGAGTAATGTCTAGCCTCATTTCTTTCACCTGGTATTTCTTTAAATCTAGGAGGGTGGTGTGTGTGTGTGTGTGTGTGTGTGTGTGTGTGGTTGTTTTTTGTGTTGTTTTTTAAGTGGCTTCTACTTGTGTTTCGTATTCCAACATTCAGATTGCTTGTCAACATGCCAAAGGCGGTTTAATGACTGTTTTCTACTATGTTATTCTTAGGAGTTTGAAGGCAGAAATTATTTGAATTTTTTCAAACAAAATTCTTCCTCCTACAGACTTGTCACCCCTCTTTTTTGTGAGCCCTTTTGTGTCAGATTTCACCTATGTTTAAAAACACAAAAGAGTTGTTATTTTAGTACCAACAGTTCCAAAAACGTATTCTTTCCTGCTTATTCTGATTCTTTCCTATTCTTATTCTGACTGCTTTCCTGTCATTTGCTGCACCTGGACATTGGTACAAACACAAAAGTCACACTGGAATACCAGGGCTGGGGGGGGGAGGGTTATGTTGTTTTCTTCTAAGGTCAGAGGGCAAAGTTGTCTGCCCCTGCAAGAACGCACCTGGGGAAAGAGCAGTGAGACTTTTAGTGTACCTAAATCAAGCACCAGCTTCATGGTAGAAACCTAGAGCTTCTACCAACCAGTGTAAACTTTTATTGCTCCATAAATCTCTATAATGCAGTTTCACAGTAGCCTCAGCTCCCCTGCTCAGCCCTGCTTAGGAGTGAATCCTAATAATTGTTACCACTGAAAATATAATACTTACAATGAAATGCAGGTTACTAGGAACTCAGTATCAAGCTATTGCCCACAAAATTGATTGAGATAAACAAGGATAAGAAACATTGTTTCACTGAAGTCCGCTGGCAGATGGTTTGGTAATGACTCTGCTCCAGTTTCCAAATTAAATGTAAATTTTATTACCTGTGTGCACTGATAGTTATATTTTTAAAGAAGCTGGAAGACAAACACGGGTAGCTTCCTTCTGCTCTTTTATTGCTGTGCTTTTGGAGCCAGATACTATTCCACTTACTGGATGCCTGAGAGGAGGATGTAGACACCAAGGGTGTGTACAGAAGTTGCTTTTTTGCCGTTTAAAGTGCTTTATTGGCATGACTTAACAGAAGTGCACGGCTTTACAGCAGTTGAAAAATGGGTACAGTGCTTTAAATTAACCCTTGTTAAATGAGGTATTAAATCTGAATTCCTGTATTTTACAGCCATGTAGCAACCTACAGTACTGTATATTGGTCAAATTTTTGACCAGTGGAGAAGCCCCAGGAGGCTGCAGAGCTCTCCTTGCCTCCTAGCCTGGGAAGTGCAGGGAGGCTCAGAGGCCACCTCCTCCACAACCCCCCCACCAAGCAGTGCAGTTCTGTCATGTTTAAGAATGCTGTAACCTTTATAGTACTGTAAAAAAGCGCTCTAGATTACAGTACTGTAAAATGTGCACAGAGCACTTCTGTATACACCCCTAAGCATGATCTCTTCCACCCTGTTCAAGTCCTGAAAACCAATCAGTGCATCTACTTTTGTAATATACTGTCATCTGATCCTTACGACTGAGTCACAAAAAAAGCAGCAAGGTGGGTGGGTCCTCCTCTTCCTTTTGCATTAACAATTTTCATGGACTCAAGCAGGTCATCATACTAATGTGCGTAACAGATGGAATAGACTCTGGCCCTTGCTGTCCAGCCCATCTAAGCAGAAAGGGATGTAATGCGAGTAGCACTTCCTCACATTGAAGACACTGGGATTACTTGTGTGACCAAGTGTTTGGCAGATTACAGCCTTAAATCAAGATAACCATATCAGTGCTGTGTTATCTTCAGAGTAAGCAAATTATAATGTGAACTGTGTCAGAGACAAACTTTGTTGATGTTTACAAGTCTAGTTTGGATTCAGTATCTTATGTTCATGGGAGATCATGAAGAAGGACTTGGCATGATGGAAGAAGTGGAGATGATTGTTAAAACATTTAAGGGTTCTTAGTCGTATTGAATTTCAGCATCTTTTGAATGGGGTGGGGAGAGGTAAGAAATCAGTGCATCTGTTTCTGGTTGACACTGGCAAGTTACTACAGTCTAATTAAAGTCCTGCTCTCATTGGGCATGTCTGGATGTATGTGTACATTTGGTTCCCTGGGGACAAGTAGCAGCAGTGCATCTTGCGCTGCAGCTACCTGCCCGGGAAATGCCTGTGCCACATGTGTTTTGGCACGTGGCAAATTACTCCAGGGACAGTAGGGGAGACTCAGGTCAGCACTGTGCTGGCCCTAGCAGCCTTACCTGGGGGCCTCCTGCGGCTGCAGCCATGGTGAACCTGCTGGGTGGAGCAGCGTGGCCCAGCTCCTCTTTAAAGCAGCGCATGCTGCCCAAGCATGCGCTCCTTTGCGTTTTTTTTCCACGGATATCCAGGGGTCAGAAAAACCTGCAGAAAAAAATGGAGCAGCACATGCTTAGGCAGTGCACCCTTGCAGCACGGAGAACACCAGACTGTGCGGTATGTGGCACTGCAAACGAGTTTGTGGCACCACATACCACATGACCGTGCTCATCTGGGCACGCCCATTGGTGTCAACCACTTTTTCACTTGGCTTCAGTGAGAGTAGGATCAGGTCCTGGGTTGGAGCGAGTGAAGAGATGGGAAATTTGCTCACATTTATGGTTTGTGAACTGGAAGTTTCTCAGGAATGCAACAATTCAGGAAATGACTTGAAGATTTACAGTCCTCGGGCTTCAGTTTACAAGGCACTGAAGGATTTATAATCCAGTGTTTGTCCACTGACAAGGATCAGAATAGAGGGATTTAGTGACTGTTTAATTGTAATCACATAATGGATAGTCCTATCACCATAGAATGTCATGCACTGCATGCAGTTATTCATTATTCAGTTATGCCTTAATGACAGAGGTTTCTTTTCACCAACTGCCTCAGCACGTTGCCTTTTTTTTGTGTTTTTGTTTGAGGTTTTTTTGCTGATAGCAAAATTACCGGGCTGGAAAGGCAAGCCTTACACTGCTGCCACTGTAAAAACAACATAATCTACATAGCCTATGCATATATAAAAGAAATGAGATTTTTTTATATCATTATATTCAGGAGCAGATTAGAGATGTAAGGGACTGGAATAATTTAAAACGAAGCTGGACAAAACTCTGTAGAAAGAGACTGTGAGGTTCAGTCTTTGGGATAAAGACTCCCTGTGAGGAGTGGGTTAGATAACTGGGTGTTTTCTGTGTCAAAGTCTGGTAGTCTGGAGCTTTTCTTTCTTCGGAACTGCAAAGAGAGGGGGATGCTCACCATGAGCTTTGCCAGGGTGGGCCCACAACTGTGAAAGTGCTTATGCTAGAGATGGAAAAAAATGTGTAGTTGTAAAAAGTGTATTTTGAATTATGTGCCTCTGACTTAAAAACTAAGTCCTCTTTGACCCATGAATAGTGAGCTGTGCCTTTACCTAATCTGCACCCTCTAGATCTGTCTTACCTGAGGCATCAATCATGGGAAAACTTCACAGAGTAAACCCAATGGCATTTCCTGACCCGGCTGCCCTGCTTCTGCATGTTTCAATGGAGCAGAGCAGTCCATGAATCTGTTGCTTAGAATTGTATAGGTCTTGTGACTTCCAGAACTTAAGTGTCTTTATGGAATATTTGAGCACTTTGTGGTAGGGGAAACCATGGAAAAACATTAGGTTTCAGAAAATGCTTTACAGAATTTGTCACCATCACTGATTTCCCTATCTGAAGAAGAAAGCCCCCATGAATCTGGCTCAGAAAATTGGGTTGCAGCCTCTGAATCTATGTGATGCAGGAGAGGTCTGATTATTGCTTAATAAACTAAAACATAATAGGAAACAGTTGGTACATGTGCATACTGTATGTGAAAATTAATGTGCGTGCATTTTTAAGTCTCTAGAGTACTTTAGAATTGAAAGGGATTAAGCTGTGTTGGTATTTTAGTTGTAAGTACTTGGAGTCTCCAAACTGAGACAAACTCAAATTTGGTTGTTGTTTGACATGCCAAACTCATATGCAAGTATTTCTCAAATGCACTGTCAAAAGTCAGTGCAGTCTGTCCAGAACAGCACTTAGCAAGACTGGACATTTAAACAGTGGATTGCAAAAGCAAATAAAAAATGACACACCAAAAACCAAGGGTTCAAGTAGATTTAAGGCTTTGTTTTCAGTGTGGGGTCTGGGAAAGCAAACATTTGCTCTAGAACAGGTATGGTTTCAAATGGCAAGACTCAGGCCAATCTATTTTCTAGTTTTGCTTCAGGTAGTGACTCAGCAGTTCTGATTCACTTGGGTTCAAACCCAAAGCTCTGAAGCAAAAACATATGTCTTAGTCTGACATCTTTCCAAGTGTCCACTTGAAACCAGACAACCCCCCCTTGGTTTCTGATGGTTTTCAGCCAAAGGTATAGGTCTTCTGAGGTTCACAAAGCAGTCTGCCCAAGCATGCTCCCAAAGGTTCATCTAAAGGGGTCTCCTGCAAACCTGTCCCAGATTCTAAAATAGTAACAAAACCTGAGGAGCTGCCATACAACTGCAATGCTGCTACAAGTAGCCCCTTGTGCTTATGATTTTAGATGCTTCTTATACTGAAGATATTTTATATCTGTGGAAGGAATACTATCAAAGATATTTCAGCTATGAACACATCCATTGTGTAACAGAAATCTCTTCCCTGGAGCAATAAGACAGCCTTTGTGGCTTTCCTATACCTAGTTAGATGAGGTTACTGATTAAGTCATTAGATTTGTGTTTACTGAGGCAGACAGCAAACAGGCCCAGAGGGGCTCTGTCTCAGGTCTGGACAGGTGCTGTGCATCTACAAACTATTAATTATCTTTTTTTCTGAGCAAAACATTATATTACTGTGTTGACAAAAATGCCACCACCTGTATTTTATTTAAATATTTGTTTTTATCAATGTGTAGAGTGCTTGTTGATGTAGCAGATAAATCCTACTATTACTCAACAACATGCCTGGCCCTACATGTTTTTATAACTATACTTCAGATTTGTTGAGATAGAAAAATGTTTGATTGAATTGAACAATTAAAAGTTAGTTGGGAAAATTCATCATAGGATTCTTTATATTATCTATCAAGTTGTTGGGTTTTTTTCAAAGAGAGGAGAGTGAGCTGTTTTTCATTAATTAGCTGTATTCAGGCCAAAAGACTAAATTCAAAGGGGAACAAAAAAATCCAGAACAGAAAAAAAATTGGAAATGAGAGAGGCTAACTACAGTTGTGAGAGCAGTGGTGGGGTATACCTTGATTTTAGCGAGGCTTTTGGACACTGTTTCCCATGACCTTCTCATTAGTAAGCTAAGGAAATACAGACTTGGATGAAAATACTGTAAGAGAGATATCTAACTGGTTGGATCATCATGAACAATAAGTAGTCCTTAACAATGTTAAGTCTAGTTGGAAGGAGAAATCAAGTGAGTTCTGTCTTGGGTCTTGCTCAGGGGTCTGTCTTGGGTCATCATTGTTTAATATCTTCATTAAATGATTTTTGAGGATGGAACTGAGTGTATGCTTAGCAAATTTGCAGATGGCACTGAGTGCTGAGTAAAGTTGTAGACTGGGAGGTACAGCTAAGATTCAGAATAACCTTGAGAAACTGGAGAAATGGCCCAAAATCAGTTAAATACATTTCAACAAGGACAAGTGCGAACCCCTGCACTTAGGATGGAAAAGTTGAATGCACAAATATGACTTGGGAAAGACTGACTATAGTACGGAAGAAAAGAGCTTTGGACCATAAATAGAATCTGTGCTAACAGTGTGCTATTGTTGCAAAAAAACCCCCAAAATGATAGTATAGTGGGCTGTATTAATAGTGTGTCACTTACAAATCAAGGGAAGTGATCTTTCCACTCTATTCAGCACTGGTTAGGCCTCAACTAGAGTACTTGTGTCTCATTTTGGGACTTCAAGAAAGATGTAGACAAACTTAAGAGCATAGTAAATGGCAGCAAAAATTATTAGATGTCTGGAAAACATGACTTACAAGGAAAGGCTGAAAGAACCGGGATTATTTAGCTTGTAGCAGAGAAGACTTGGGGGTGGGGGTGATGACAGGCTACAAGTACCTGAGGGACAGTTATGAAGATGGAGATAATGGTCTAAAATTGTAGCTGAGTATATTTAGGATGGATATTAGAAAGAACATTTTTAGCTATGAGGGTGGTTAAGCATTAGAACAGGTTATACAAATAGAGTGTGAAATCTCCATCATTATAAATTTTTAAGAGCTGGTTAGGCAAACATCTGACTAGGATAGTTCACATGGGGATGATCCTGACCTAAAGTAGGGAGTTAGATTAGATGAACTCCTGAGAAGTTACGCCAGCGCTACAGTCATTAGGTCTCGTAGATCCCTTCCAGCCCTACTTTTTTATGATTCTGTGGAAATAACTGTATAGCATATGCAAAATGCTGACATTTTTATTTGTTTGTTTTGCATCTTTTTTGCCGATGGTGTAAACGACTGCCCTGGTGCAGAGCAGTGGAGATGCTGCCCCCTATTTGACAGCCATTTAGCAGATGCTTTTGTGGAAACTAAAATGCCTTTTAATGACTAGTGAATGATGACGTGGATTTTAATGACATGGATACTTTGATTACTGGAGAAGTATATTGTCAATTTAGAAATATTAAATGACTTTTTTGACTAGTGAATATTAAATGCCTTTAAATGACTAGTGAATGATGACATGGATTTAATGACATGGATACTTTGATTACTGGAGAAGTATATTGTCAATTTAGAAATATTACCAGGTCTACACACCATTATTATCCTACTGTAACTACAGCAAATCATTTTTAGACTATTTTTACCTAAACACTTAGACTAGTGCAATCTTAGTACAAATGCCATTCTATCAACATAAAGGTCCCTTATATTAGCATAGCCTATTCCCATAAAGCACCTTTTATGGGACATAACAGGAGTAAGGTATAAAGCACCTTTAAAACTACATAACCTGTATCCACAGTGGAAGGAGTATACAGTTTTCCTGTGAAGATAATCCTAAAGCTATCAGGGCAAATTCAACTTAACTTACTGATCAAAGAAATATAGACTTACAGCTCTGATTCTCCATTCCCTTATACTTCTTTTACACTGCAGTATCTTTGTTATTGTAGTTACTTCTGGCTTGCTAAGAAAGGAGAAGCAAGTCCTGTATTAATCACAATTCTAATCTAGTGTGAGGTATGTTGTAGTAGCTACATGAATAATTCCCTAGATCTATAAAAAAGAAAAAAAGGTGGTTTTCTTTTTATTTTTCCTGTTGAAGAAGGTTCTTTGTTTTTTCCTACCATATTTAAATTAGCAAAGAATTCCATGAGACATCTGTGTGATACCCAAGGCATTTATATCCTTAAAAATATTGATCTTTCTTTTATACGGTTTTCTATTAGATTAAATGAGTGAACTCCTGATTCACTGAAACATATAACTTTAGTGATGCCAGGATTTCTTCCCATCTCTTTCCGCCTGTTCCACCAATTATGTCAGCAGTCTTAGTTTTGTGGATTTTCCCTACATTTGTTAGGAAAATAGCAGTTCCTGCTAGGCTATTTGACTCTCTATCTATGTAAATTCTCCATAGGGAGTAGTATTGCATTTCCTCATTATGCTAGAGTCTATTCTAGGGGGAGTTTAAGTGCAAATTGATCTTAGAGAAATAGCCATTATCATGTTTAGTAACAGGCAGTCTATCAAGACCATTCTTTAGATTGAGTTGTTAGGGAGTAATGTTTCCTTGGTATCAAGATAGACTATTTTTAGAGAGCTTGTGAAACTGACCACACTAACAATCGAAAACTACATTCCAACTTTCCTGGCCCCTCACTGCTTTCTTTCTTCTTATGCCCACTGGACCAGGGCACCTCATTGTCAGTCTGCCCACATTGTTTTTTCCTGTGGTTTGGAAGTGGCTTAAAAATCCTTTTTTTTTTTTTTCTTCTCAGCAGTTTTTAAAATGAGTTCTGGATGGCTGGCTTCCTCCTAAACTTTGCATCCCCTTCCCTAGTCTCTGAGGAATTCAACAATTTGTTTTAAAAAACTGTTAGCTGAGGAGCTGAGAAAAAGGGTCTCTTTCTGGGAGTGCACATTCCCAAAGACTGTATGATGATGTCAGGATAAAAACACAAATTCCAGCTTCTTTTTTTGTTTTTCCAAAAATAATTAAACGTAGCAAATGCATAGAAAGGCTATAAGACTTTCACAAACCTTTTGTCTCATACTATTACCTGTAAATAAGATTAGATGCCGTATCTGCTTTCTTTGCACAGGTAAGTTATCACTTTAGACTACAGTCTCTCCCTAATAAACTAGGTAACACTGTAAATCATTAAACAGTCACAATTGTTGTGTTGGTGCCCTGTTTCCAGAGTTTTAGCTGTTGCCGTTTTCATGTGGTACCATGAATTTTTAACTCTGCATTTGTTATCATAGAATAATTAAGGAAATAAGTTGTGATTGTATTCAGCATGAAAAGTGACTAATTAGATTAGAATAACAGCTGGGAAACAGGCACCAAATGAAAAAAAAGCCCCAAAACACTAAGAACTGCTACTCATTTTGGGTGAATTATAATTGGCTTTTCTTTAACTGAAAGCACATTCTGACTTGTGTGAAGGAAGTGTGTATGGTAGGGGTGTATGAATTATCCATTTTATACAAGCATGTGTGTGCACACTCATACCGTGAAAAAAACCATAAAGAGGTCTTTGGGGAGGGAGTCTACAAGGCTACTTTTATGGCACTTTTGTTCACATGGTTCCTTGGAAGACAGGGGTCAGTCCCCTACACCAGGGTCTGACAACCTTTTATAAGTCATGGGCTGGAACAACCAGTCCAACACAAGTTGCATGGCTTTAGTGGTTCATTAGCAGTAGGGATCCAAGCTGGTGCTAGGCAGCTGGGAGCTGCACCCTTATCACCACTTCTCCCAGCCCCCCTGCTCCCCAGCTATAACGCAAGTGCAACTTCCAATTTGTGGGGATCTGAACCAGGATCAGGCATCTGCAAACTGGGTCTGCGCTGCTGCTGCTTTTCCCTGCACTCTCACTACAGCCAGGGGAGGAGGTAAGGGAGGAGAAGTGGCAGAGTGCAGCTGCAGGTTGCAGATGCTTGGCCCCAGTGCCGCTTCCTACAGGCTGGAAGCTGTAGCCATATCACGGCTAAAGATTGGGGGACTGGAGGAAGTGGCAGTGGTGCAAGCTTAGCTCCCAGCTATCTCGCCTCATCCTGAGCATTGGAAAAGCCAGCTTGCTGCTAACATTGCAATGAAACTACCCCTCCCATTTCATATTGGAGCCATGATGGCAGAGAGAAGCCGCAGAGGTGTGGGCACAGGTAGAAGTTGCTTGTCCCAGCACAGCTCAGACTGGATCATGCGACCCTGAGGGCTATATCTGGCCTGCAGGCCATATATTGCCAGCCCTTGCCCTGAACCCTGTGGAACCAAACATCGCATCAGCTTCAACATCCTGTTTGGTTCCTAGGGAGTTTTGATATGCCGCCTCAGCTCTGCTCCCGCCCCTACAATCTCTGCAAGCTCTGTTAGGTTGAGGAGGCCCAGTCGTTAGAGCAGACCCTGTCCTCAAAGAGAGATCCACTCCCCACACAGAGCCTGTCAAAGAATTTTCTCTTTCCAAGATGTCCATAGTCTGTTTCTACTATGAACTAATATCTGCCATATTAATGCTAGCCACAGTCAACATTAATGAAAAATTTAAACAAAATAAACTAGAAAAATTGAGCTTGGCCTCTTCCTCCTGATCCCCTTTTATTTTAAACAATCTGTTTTTGGAACATGCATTATTTTGTTCTTGAAACGTGCATACTTTTCTGTAACTTGGTTTGCACCTGCAACAGGCCTTTCTAACAGGCATCTTTCTTTGCTCCATTGGTTTTTAAGGTGTAATACAAGTCGCCAGTATGGGAAGCAGGTGTCTTTTTCCTTCAGTAAACCATTGTACCAAGGCTTCTTTTTATGAGGGAGGGGCAATATGCATCTCCTGTGCTGTCCTAATTTAGAATAGGGTTTTTTATTGTTATTATTGATTTGCTGCTGATATCAGATTAATTGAATAAGCCTTTAAGTTCAAAAAAGGTTTTTCTGAGGGAACTGGTACAGTACATGCAAATGGTGACTCTAAATGATGAGAGTCCTTTCTCATTACTTATCTTGGCAGAGAGAGAGAGGGAAACTACATTGGGTGAATAGAAATTGGAGACCAGTATATTTAGTTGCTGGCAGATGGAGGTTTCACTCAAGTTCGTTGCTCTCCCACTCTTCCAAACTTACCTACAAACAAGTGATTCTTTGTGCACAGTGGACTTCAGGCCCCTTTCCCATCTCTGTCCCCATCCTACCCCTCCTTCATGAAGGTGTCAAGGGCATATGTCTTGAAGGCTTTCCTTGTTTCATTGACTCAGAAACCTCTCAATCTTCTCCAATTATCTTTCAGCTCACAGGTTTATTCTTTTTTATTATGCTACCTGTATATTCCCAGACAGGTAAGGCCAATTCTTTCCCATGCATTTCTATACTCTGCCCTCATCATGCAAACTTCTTTTCATGCTCAACAGAGCAGGTGGAGTATGCTGATTTGATTTTGAGTCCCTCTGATGAGGCAAACCAGGTGCCTAGCTTTCTCTCCCCCCACCCCCCCAAATCCTAACTTGAGTTGCGTGTAGAGGACAGGGATGGGGTAACTGCCAAGTACGACAAACAACAAGGGTTTGGGAGAAGGGGGAGAAAAGCAAGCACCAGGCTTGTACAGTGCTCCATATTCTGTGGAACAGAAATCTGTGAGCAGGGCTGCAAGGAGATGCACTTTCTTTCAGTCCCAAACCCCTGAGTTTTCCCTTCTTTTTTCAAACTCGCTAGTTTGTCCTCTCCTTGAGCAGATTCACTTCTAAAACCTTCCTGCCAAATGCTCAAAACTAGATCTAGCTTATAAATTGAAGTGCGCATAATAGTGACCCATGTTACAAGATTTGTGGTATCTCATGTTCCACTTAAAGCCTCAGCCCCTAAAGCCAAATGAATAGTGGAGAATCTGTTTGCTTTTCAAGTCAGTGCATGAAACATTACCTGAAAAACAAACTAAAACAGACCAAGCAAGCTACTAAATAAAATTAGAACAATAAGAATCCTAAATGTGTTGTTTCAAGTCTTGTGGTTTTTCAGACAATGTCATTGTTTTGGAGCCAGACTTGCATTTTTTTTTTAATGCTGGGCATTAGCAACACCATATTTTTGCCTGGCTGATTTCCTGGGAGGACTCTGAATATCAGCTGAAGCGAGCACTAGAACACTCTAAGTAGAAAAAAGTTCACAAAGTAAAGATTACCCTTACCCCTTAGGAAGTCATTGGCTCAAAGTTGCCTAGCAGGATAGTAGCAGAGCCAGAAATTGAAAGCAGGTCTCCTGAGTCACTGGCTAGTGCTCTGTCTGCTGACCAAGGATGCTCATCCCTGGCCCACAAGCCAGATCCATCCCATGGCCCTGTGTCATCTAGCCCAGACGGCTCCTCAAGGGTCTGGAAATTTGGTTCTAGGAGAGCAGTGTCACCATTCCCCCACCACCAAATTTCTGGACCCATGGGGAGCTCCCAGCCCTATGCGCTGGATCGGGGGCCCAATCCCAGTCTGTAGGACCAAGCAACGATGGTGTTAAGCCCCAGAACCCAATCTCAGTATATGTGGGGCGGTGCCAGAACCCTGGGATCCAATCCCAGCATACTGGGGCAAGAAGGGGCAGTGCTAGGCCTCTAGGACCCAGTCCCAGGGTGTTGGGGCAGGAGGGGGAAGTTCCAGGCCCCAAGGGACCAATCTTGGCATGTGGGGTTCAATACGCACCTGCAGATCTTGGCATGTGGGACCAATCTTGGCAGATGGGGCTCAAATTGGCCCTGCCTCCTCATCTGCATAACTCTGCTAGTTGTGCTGCCATGCTGCTGGTGCTGCCACTGCTGCCATCTTTCCCTCTGGCGCTGCTTTTTTTTGATACCATGAGACCTACTCTTTTATGAAGCTATTATCAGTTTGAAATGCAATTAGCCTTTGTGGTATGATATAGCAATAAACTCGTTGCTTATTATAATGGAAAGTGGCATACTATTGATGTAATCCTTAACATGTTATCTAAAGTTTCTGAGAGACATGCTGTCGGCATCTTTACAGCCCTGCCTGATTATGGTGAACTTGATGGTGTTGATGGGGTAGGTTAGTCACCTCAGAATATGACCCTGTTTCTTTTATAGGAGTAATAAAAAGGTGTCATCAAAAGTAAAGATTTTTTTTTCTCAGACATTTTGCTTTCTCTCTTATTTTTACAGGCTAAATACACTGGTCTAATTTTCTACCATGAGGGCTGGCCATTGTGTATCCATGAAAAGGTGGTGGTCCAGTTAGCATCTGTGCACAAAGTCCGTCTAAAGCCAGGAGATTTCTACTTTCAAATAATTTCTGCAGGGAAGCAATCCGTGAAGCTCGTTTTAAAATGCCTCTCCAGACATGGGCGTGGAATAGAAGAAATCACCGTGCCTGAAACCATGTATGGATGGATTTTTACAGCAGAATTTTTAGAAAATGTAAATTGTGAAAGAGAAAACTTCCCCTTGCAAAGCTGTTTACTGACTGCAGGCCCAGCTGTGTATAGAACCCCTTGGGAGAATATAGTGAACCCAATCTTTGTCCCTACAACTGAAACAATCCTGCATAATTACTCCAGTAACCCGCTCCTCAAACAGCTAATCAGCAGCAAAACTGATGTTAAAACCATGACACAGACCATGGAAAGCAATAGTTCACGTGATAGTTCTACTTCCAATGATACTGGCTCTACTGTTATAGAAGCACCATTTTTTGACCCCCATGGAAACCAAGGGAGTGGTGTATCCAGTTCTGTTCATGCCCCTGAAAGCAGGATTGAATTGGAGAGTCCTCAGGCCCCAACTGAGGAGAGCAAAGAAGATTACATAAATGTTGGTGTGTTTTCTAAGGATTGCCCCAGCATCACAAACATGGCATTACCACAGTCCATCAAGCCTGCAGAGATGACTGAAAGGTTAGCAGATGAAGCATTATCTCCCAGGATGGAGAAAAAGAATAGTGCCAAAAGCATTGCTTTCTGCACAGATTTGAGCAGCCCGTGTCCAAGACGACAACAACTCAGGGATTCTTTGTATTTTGAGACAAGACGCTTATTTAGGAAGTCATACATAGAAGCTTTGCAAAACCCCATGAATCTTGGTTCCAGCTCAGAGGAGTCCATTGCAGAAGAGGATACTACACACCAGCTAATGGACTCATCTGAAGTCAGGGATGAGATGAGATTCTCTGAGAGCAAAACGAGCGAGAAACAGTTCAAAAAGGAAAGTTCTCTTTCTGACAGACTTACATCAGAGGAGGAAACAAGAGAGATTATAAGCCCTGATTGTTCCCAGGCCTCAAAAAAAGTGCTCATACCTCACGAAACTCTCCCAGTAGCAGACTGTAGGGCTGGCCCACGAAGGTCTCGGTCTTTAGACAGGTCACATAAAAGTTCACATAGTAAAGAACAGAGACCCAGGGTGTTCTCAGATGATTCAGCAGGTGGAAACCCTAAAAAGCTGTTAAATGGGCATGCTTTAAGACTGGGGAAGCTGGACTCTGATGGTCAATTATTTGCTGGTATGAAAAGCCACAAGTGTCACAAAGAGGATGAAGGTAAAAAAACAAACCAACATAGATGTTATTTTTATATATAAAAAACTCTGTTCCTGTTTTAAATCAAGCTGGCTATTGTGCTCAGATTGTTACTTTTGTGTGCTTTCTATGCTAAACTTTGGAGCATATGGAGCACAAATGTAAGTTTTGTTTGGTGATTTATTACTATTATTTTACATTGTCTTTCACTTCTTTTTAATACTTTTAACTTCAATAGATTTACATTCTTTTTTTCCCTTTAAATATTAGCATTATGAAATGATGTTCAGGATAATTCATGTATGCTGCTTTCAAAATCAATGGATGGGAAAGAACAGAAAATTCCTTATGCATTAAATTCTGCTATTGGTTATCCCCCTGCATGTCCTTTGTCTGTTGGAGTGTCTCAGGTATAACCAAGATCAGAACATGGCTATAGATTCTAGGTATATCCTGAAGGCCTGGAATTTATCCTATACTTTATATATATATGTGTGTGTGTGTGTGTGTGTGTGTGTGTGTGTGTGTGTGTGTATATATATATATATATATATATATATATAAATTAAAAATAACTCCAGTTACTTTACGTAATAACTCCTTTTTTGGCTTATTAGGGGAAAAATCAACAAATATGTTTCTTTTAATTTAAACTATCAGCAGAGAAGTTAGTGTCATGAAATGCTGTGTTGAAAGCCCCTGGATACATCTTTTCTAACGGTCATTATTCAGAGGCAACCTTTGCCCACCTCAATAAGTTATCTGAATCTGTTGTTGAAATTAGGGAAAGTTGTTGTTAATTATAACATAATCCTGAATTACAAACATCCTGCAGCATATTTGTAGTGATTGTTCATAGATTTTCACAAGACTGCTTCTAATTGATGAGACCAGCATTTAAAAATAGAGAATCTCCCTAAATGTGTAGTCTCCAGCATGTCTTTTTCTCACATTGAAGAAAAGAGGCTAACCACTTTGTGGACATTGCCTTCAAACATGAATCAAAGGAAAATAGAAAATATAATTCTGACGACTATAACATGACATAAGCTTCTAAGTAAAATTTCCTATGGATTTGAGTTTAGAGTTTTCCTTAAAAAATTTAGAAATCATTTTGCCCAGTGATCTTAAGATTGGTAAGGCAGGTGACTGCCAGAAGGGTTCTATTACTTGGTGTTTTGAGTTTTCTCTCTGCCCCTGCTCCCCCCCCCCCCCTCCCCCCCTCACCCCGGCCATGCCACTGTTCAGGTATAATATTTGCAGGTTGAAGGGAGGAGGTATGGACATAGAAACGTCTTTTTGCAGCAGTAATTGGTTAGTTCTAAAACAAGATTCCCCTTCATTTTGCATTTCGTTCTTGCTCAGGATCATAACTTTTCTTTGCTTTTTTTTAGGATTTGAGCCTTACACCACAGTTTTGGGGAGAGATTTCTGGACAGAGACATTTTTTTCCCCTCAGTTCCAGTTTGGGTGGTGATGAGCATTAGTGATTTCACCTCTTCCCAAAAGGGAGCTTTCAGTGATGAGGGCTCATGCTTGCTCATGTGCTTTTGCTGTCCTGCTTTGTGCTGTCACAGGAAGCACCTGAGATGATATGGGGAAAAATCTGGACCATGTGTGCCAGACAGTCATAGAATCATAGAAAAGTAGGGCTGGGAGGGGACCTCTGGAGTTCATCTAGTCCAAACCCCTGCCTGAGGCAGGGTCATCCCTACCCAAATCCTTGTCTAACCTGTTATTAAAACTACACAATCAACCCTTTTGCACTACCATAAGGCATAACCTACCGCAGTTAAAGTTGAGGGGATGGTGGTGGCCAGTGTCCTGCTGCTGCAGGGGTTATTAAAATGCATTTAAGAGATCCAAGGAACAGGACCATGCCCCATGCTAGAGAGGAAGGCAGAAAACCCTTACAGTTCTTACCAAATCTGACCGTGCAGTAAAATTCCTTTCTGATACCAAATGTGGCCGTATCTACATGAGATGCTTAATAACACTCCAGAGTAGCGTGCTGGGCAAAAACCATGCTGATAAGCTACTGTGCAGTAGTATTAGGTGACTGCACAGTAAGCGTTACCTAAAAACCATGCGCTGGCACTACTGCGCAAGTTACTGTGCATTTAGTTAGTACTTCATTAAGCAAGTGCTAAACTAAATGTTGGATAACTACTGTGCGTTAATAAATGTGTAGATGTGCCCTGTGGCAATCAGTCAGACTGGAGGGACAAGACCTGTTAGACAGGAAACACTGGGTTTTAGCCCCAGCACAAGTGCTGGTACATCCCAGTCAAAATTCCCAGCCTTGGTTGCAGTCAATACCCAATACTTCCAAAGAAGGGGAACCTTCCTTCTCCCTCGCCCCACCTAACACCCATAGGAACAGGATAGGGGGGGAAATTGCTTCCTGGACCATGTTGGCTCTAGCCCAGCTTTCCAGTTTATCAGGATCCTTCTGAATTGCATTTCTGTCCTCTAGTGCATTTGCAGGCCTTCCCAGGTTCATGTTATCTGCAGATTTGTTCAAAAAGCTCTTATTCCACCCTCCAAATCATTAATAAAGACACTGAACACCAACAAACACATGCAACTGTGATGTTTTCATATTCTATAGATGATGGGACTGTTGGATTTCAGAAGAATTTATTTTAACGAACACGTTGATGGGACCAGTGATGACTGGGTTAAAGTGAAAAATATGGCAATGAGTAGCAATGGTACCAGTGCATGAAGGCTAATAGATTTCACTTGGCTGTACAACTGTGGTTTACAAACCTGGCAATGGTGGGCAAAAATCCAAATTCTGACCCAGCATGGCATTGCTATGATGGGGTGTACCTCTGACCAAAATTTAGCCATCCATCAATCTGCTCTGTCAGAGCCCTGTACCTATGGGGGAGCTGCCAACCTTCTTGACAAGAGGGAGTTGGCAGTGAACTTGGGCTGCTCTGTAATGCAGCACAGCTCCAGGTGAGTGGGGAGACAGGTCTCTTCTCTCTCCACTCCTGCAAGGTTTGGGAGGTTCACTGGGAGGTTTTCTATTACTCCCCACTTCTTTTGGCCATACTTTGTAAGGAAAGGGATATCTCTTTGGCTTAGGGTCCTTGTCTTCAGTCTTTGACTGAACAAGGCTGTATCAGGAAGCATGGCCCATTCAGTCTCTTTGGCTGGCAGCCAGCTGGAAAAGTCTGCCCAGGACTGCTGGGCTCAGAACTGCCTCCCCTTCCACTGATTAGTCACTGTATAGCAGATGAAAAAGCAGAGTGGCTTTTTGCTGCACAGAGCAAATTCCTGTGTAGGTGGCTCAGAGTGTGGTGCTTATTCAGTTTTGCATCTGCTCTTTAGCTGTTTAGGAAGGGAGAACGGAATTGTAAACCTTCCTCTCTAAGACTTACAGAAATAGAAGACTTCTAACTCCTCTATCAGCTAGAAGAGGCTCTGACCAGCAACAGAAGATATTACATGATAAGTGAATGCTTTCAACTAATGTGAAAGCAGATATTGAAATTATACTGCAATAAACTCTTGTAAAATATGTGTGTACACTCTATGCCTTGTTTTTCAGAAGTGCAGTTCCTTGGAAAATGTAAGGCTGTATCCTCCATGGTGTTGAGCAATGGTGACCCTCCAGTGCTTGGAGGATTCCCTTTTCTTGCAGCATCAGGTTCTTATTCACCTGGAATGATTATTTCACCTGGCTTAGGTTTTTCAGCTAAGAAGACCCCTGTCATGAGTATCCCTACAGGGAGAATACAGCTATTTCTCAATCCCAGGGCCTCTGTAAATATTTAAATTAAAATGTCAAGAACCAGATTTCCATCTGGTATCAATCAGCATAGCTCTCTGTGGCACCAGCTGAGCATCTGGCCCCTGAGTACAGTTTGTTCCCAACTGACACACTTTTCCAATCTCTATGTCAACCTTAAAAAAAATCTATTACAACTGTAATTTTCTAAGTAATGGGAAATATATTATGTCGTGTGGCTTTGTGATAAATACAGTGTAATGTTACGGCAGAATTTAATCCAAGGACCTCAAACAGCATTCAAAGCATAGTTCCATTTTAAGGTAGAGAAACTGCGGCACTGAGCTGTTAATCAACTTCCGTGAACACCTTCCTCTCCAGATCTCCCCACTCCCGTGCGCTATACAGTAGGTAGCACTTTCTCTCTTTCTTTTGCTGATTAGGTATCGCATGTTCAGTCTTGGCAATGAATCAACTAGAGCAGCCATTTGCAGCTCAGTTGCATCAAAGAACATTATCCTGTAATTAACTTAGGTTTGTGATTTAGCAATATTAGCATAAAATAGTGATGTTTTACCTTTGATCATTCAGCAAGCTGAAGTGTTAAAAAGTGGCAACAAGTATAGCGTAGTTTTATCACTTTGAATTCATGTTTTTTTCCCTGTTGCTAATAACTTTTCAGATGTTTGGAATCAAGAGTTTTCTACTTTATTTTCTTTTTCTCTTTAACAAACTTTGACCTGAGTGAGGTCAGCCTGTTTGATAGAGTTGTTTCCAAATGCTGCACACTTCCAACATCTAGGATATTGGCCTCCAAACATTTTCCCTAGGGACCTCTCTCTTCCACAGGCCCTTTCCTTTCCCTTCTGTCCTCATCACATTGTGGTGTACGACAGGTTTGCTCATGTTTCAAACAGCTCACTCTCCATGTCTCTCCTTCTGTTCAGTGCTCTGTTACAAATATCTGAGCCATAAAAATGGACCTCTGTACTTGCATGTAACTCAGGACAGGGTCAGGCTTTCTGTGACATGAACCAACTAATTTGATTGGAGAGACGGGAGCTGAGTGGACTCTGTGAGAACAGCCTGGGCAGCATTCTGAAACCATGGGACTTTTTGGCAGTGTTATGCTATTGCTTCTCAGAGTTCAGGGCTGTGGGGAGGAGGGGCAGGTTGAGGCCTCAGCCCTAGCCCACTCCCCCTCTCACTACTGGGGTCTCAATCATCCCGTCCTCTCTCAACATTGGGGTGGCAAGGGAGGGACAAGGCCTGCACAGCTGGGGCGGGGTGGGTGACAGCCACAAGTGGCTCATCCAGGGGGCACAGGATGGGGGGGACACAGCCTGGGAGGGCACGGGGATGGGGGGGTGCATGCCCCCAGATCTACATGCAGGATGCGGCAGGCTGGGGCCAGATGTTCCCGCCAGGCCTGGCCCACGCTGTGCTCAGCAGCAGTGCTGGGAGCAAGGGTTGGGGGGTGGGGCTACAGCCACGGCCCACCCCATGGCCCCGCTACCAGTACCGCCACTGCAGCTGCCCGGCCTGAGTGCAGCTCAGCCAGGAAGAGCCTGGCACTGCCCCGGCCCCAGCCTGCCCTGTGTGCAGATGCAGGGGCATGCACCCCCCTGCCCTCCTGGGCTGCGTGCCCTCCCACACCCACTGGATGAGCCGCTCAGGGCTCATGCCCTGCCATGGCTGTGTAGGACCTACCCCCACTCCCTACCTGCAGCCTCAGGTGCTGCCCATGTTTGCGGGGGCATGTGCCCCCCGATCTGTGGGCTGGACTTTGCACCCTGAGCCCCGCTGCACATGCCCCCCAGACCTCTGCCCCTTCCTCCCCCACTGACTGACCTGTTGGGCTGGGGGAGGCAGGCATGCGTGCATACTCACACGTGCTCGGCCCCCCCTGCCCAGCCCAGGATTGACTTGAAGAGGCCACTGGTCGATCACGATCAACTGGTTGGTGACCACTGACCTAGAGAGAATTTTTAAACAATAGGTTTCAGGTTCAAGTGTTGGTGTTTTCAAATTGTACCCTACAGCCATGAGGGTAAGAAACTTTAAAATAAGAGAAGAACTTGGACCTTTGGGAAACCACTATGAATCTCCAAATCAAATACCAAGACCTGGCATGTTGAACATGGGATGTGCCCTGGAAAAATGGCTGAAAGTTTCAATGAACAGCAAAAAATGGGTTAATTTCTGCGCGTGGACTTATGTGTAGTACAAGCTGTGCCACCCTGTCAAAGAAAACCAGTATCAATGCAGCATTAATGTTGAGAAATTG
This sequence comes from Alligator mississippiensis, assembly GCF_030867095.1. Taxonomy (NCBI): domain Eukaryota; kingdom Metazoa; phylum Chordata; order Crocodylia; family Alligatoridae; genus Alligator; species Alligator mississippiensis. Next base: position 79,510,715 of record NC_081828.1, on the reverse strand, counting down.
AGCAATAAAATTATGCAATTTAGGGTTGAAGTTGTAAGTTCATTCCCTCTTTTTCTGCATATTTGTGGATATTTATTTCTACAGAAGTAGTTTGTGAACACTGTTGCTGAGGTGCAAGCTAGATATGTCCCCACCCCCAATTTGACAGTAAATAGCTTTCCCTCTGCTTGCTGTGTTATCAGTAGAAGGTTTTAAAGAGGAGGTGGGTGAGCTTAGGGTGAAAATGGCAACTGAAGTGGCTGAAAAACTTGGCCTCATGGGTGAATTGAAGATATAAGTGGAGCAGTTGGAGAGGAAAGAAGTGTGTTGCTGATCTGTGCAGTTCCCTTAATTCTACTTTACAAAGTCATGTTAACTTAATGAAGTTGTTTATTCTGTGTTTTTTGCTGTGGTGTTTTAAAAGTGGTCAGTGAGACGTTACAGAAACATGCACATGCATGAATGTAGGTATGTGTGCATGTGTGTTTGTTAGAGAAGAGCTTGGAGTTCACGGTGGCTGTGGTTCTTTAGCTACAAAGCCAAAAAAAGCAAAATGCCCAGGGTAATTTAAAAAATGGCATGATTTAAAATACATTCTTTGCAGAAGATTTTTAATTTTTTTTATTTTGCATTTATTTTCAAAATACATGGACAGTACAATCAAATATTCCCTGATGGATTATTGTTGCCATGAATTTGCCTTTATGTATTTAAAAATCTGAATGTAGTCTTGTCCAGGGAGTTAGAATGATGACCTTTATATTATTAATATATATTTTCTATAAAATAAACCATTTTAAGGCATAGGCACACTATGAGTTGAAGTTTCCATGTGTTTGTTGTTGTAGCATTAATGCTAGTGTTTTGCATTTAATTTTATTACATATATAAGTTTTTTCATAGGCAGACTTGGTAGCCAGATTTACAATTAAGATTACAGACTCTGTTTTCAGTTGCTTATGAACTTTGCCAGATTGTAGCTATTTGGGCTGCAGTTTCCTATGCTGGATGGCTGTCCCAAATTGATGAAGAAGAGGGAAGGATAGAAAATGAAGAAGAGGGCAGGATAGAAAAAAGCCTCAAAGCAGTTCAGTTATTTCCAGGAACGTAGTTAAGGAAAAATTTGGTTGATCAAAGCACCACCGACAAAAAAAGTCTTAGTACTTTTTATTGAAAAAATCTAGCATGCCCATGCTTTGGAGTAGTTCAAGTCCCTTGAGGTATGTGCCTTTTGCCATCCATGTGAAACCTGGCTCCAAATATGTCAAAGTATCAGCTGCTGAAAAATCTGCTCAGTCTGCTCAGCAGTGGTTTGTCAGAGGTGAACAGCATTATTCTTTGATGGTTCTATGCACCCGCCCCACATTGCCCTCACTCAGCTAGTCTTCATATACACTGACCCCATGCAACCCATATGCTCCAGGCCATGGCTGTGGGACTTGAACAACTGATCTTCTTGTCTGCCAAGGGCCTCTGGCATTGGGCATCGCAGCATGGAGCCTGTCTCTTGTGCTTACAGTGCTCCCTACTGGCAGTGGGAGGAAGGAGGAACAGTCGTGCAAGAGAGCTAGGGTTATGGGGCAAGGCTTGCAGAGGGAGGGGAGGAGAGGTGGGAAGAGTGGGGACAGGGGGGAACATATACCAGACCTGGGGAAAGGGTAGGATGACAATGATGATGGACAAATGCTAAGGAGGGGGAGTGAGTAGGGATAGAAGGTTTCATAAGTGAAAAAAATCCTTGGATTTCTGTGCACTGAATGAGACAAGGGCCCTGTATGTGACTGTGTAGTTCAGGGATGTCCCAATGGGTGGCCTGCAGGCCACATCTGGCCCCCAAGGCGTTAACTTGCAGTCCCTGGTCTACTATCTGGGCACCACTCCCTCTGCCGCTTCAGCTGCTGCTGCTCCTTCCCTCCTCCAGTTTCTGCTTCCTGCCCCCTGCCCATATTGGGAAATGGGACAGTGGGGCTGAGGAAATCTTATGGCTGGATGGCTCAGGGGACATGGGGACCGCACACAGCGTGGGGGCACCAGCATGGTACAGTGGAGTCGTGGCAGCTGCACAATGCGGCGAGGCATGTAGCTACCTGGCCCAGTGTAGCATTCAGGCTTCTGGGTAACTGGCACAGTGCAGCAGAGTTTTGGGAGGGGGGCGGTGCCTGCGGCACAACTCGGCATGCAGCCCCACAGTGAGACATACGGCATGGGGCTGGTGGCTTCTGGCCCCTTAGAAGTTGGACAGCCCCAGTGTAATTTAGGACTGTTATAATGAAATGCACAAGGGGGCTGAATTGTGCAAACCACTTTAATTCTGGCATTTCCTGACCTGGTAATTTGAGTATTCTTTTAATGTAGTTATCACATTATGTTTTGTGTAGCTTCCTGTTCTATTCTGTTTCTAACTGCATGTATAAAATTCAGTATTTTCTGCTAGTGTTTTCATGTTGATAAGAAGCTGTCCAAATGGCAGTCTTTAAATATGCAGAAAAGCAGAAAATAATATGACTGATTCTCTTTCATTTGGCCAGATTATCCTCACAACTCAGCAGTGACAGATGCAAAAAGCAGTTTCCAAGGTGATGAGTGTAACACAACTACAGATGCTTCTCCTATGCTATTCCATTGTGAGAGTGAGCTGCTGTCTACCAGTGCTGGAGACATTTGCCACAAATTACCAAACCAATCACTTGACATCAACCAAGAACTACTGCAGTCTGGAGTCCTATCTCTGTGTGGTATGTAATACACAGATTACAGTGTGATTAATGAGATAGATGAAATGTATATGAAGATCCCTCAGCTCGGAGATCTCCAAGATAAACTAATTGTTATCACAAGTTATTTTTATAAGGAATTGGAGCCAGATCATCAGCTGGTATAAATCAACAACTCTGTTAATGGAACTAGGCTGATTTACCCCACCAGAAAAACTTGCCCATCAAAATTAAGAGTGGCTTTCTAAGGGTTCTTTTTTTTCATACAGGAAGGATCTTCATACAGATTCTGAACACAAGCTTTCTTAGCGATCACAATAGTAAAACATAGGGAATGGAAAGTTATTACTGTTCTCACTTATAAGTTTCTGTCAATTTTCAGAAACATGTGTGCAGGCAGGCACTTTTGTATTTCCAGCTCTCAACTTCCCAGTCAAATCTCCTCATTTTTGTCTCTATTTGCGTAGGAAGCCGAGACCGTGGTGGGAGAGCAGTGGTACAAGTCTGTACAAGGCACCCCATTTGGTTAAGTGAACATTCCATAACTACAAAGCTTGCTAGCCTTCTGATGTATTTCTACAGCATTCCCAGGTATGAAGTGAGCTGTGTTGTTCTTCTTCCAGGTGTTGACAGATGTTCACATCTTACCAGATGTTAAGATGGTAGAGTCTTGCTGCTCTGTAATAAGCCCTCTTCTTAATTTAAGACTTCAGTCCTGAAATCTGCAACACCCTGCATTTGTCATTGCAGTCATGGGGCTCTGTGTAAGCAATTGACTTACATGCTGTAACATGCAGTATATCAGGTCATAAGTGTACAAACAGGTTCCAGTATAAGCTCAAGGTTTTAGATAATCCAGTATTTTGTTTAGCAAAATTGGTTTTGAGTGAAAATTGTCAGCTTGGGTTGGCCAAGATGCTGTTGCTTTTTTATTTTTTCTCTCGAAAGTGTACCATGATTTGAATTTTTTCTGACATGTCAGTACCCCTCTGGCTCAAGAATAGTTTCTCGTTACCCCATCAAACTCTCTGGCTCATCAAATCTCCTTTTGAATCAACCCAGAAAGCAAGATGACAAGTATAGGTTGCAATTAAACTATATAAACTACTGAGATTTTAAGTTGTGATGGCGTTAGTGTGTGTTGGAAGTTTGCCCTCTGGTGTCTGGCTGCAGACTAAACACAAAAGAAGTTACATGTTTAGTAGCATTGTTTTTTACTTCCAGGTCCAGTACCAGAGGCAGTACTGGGTCTGTATTTGGACCCAAGGTCTCAAAGGCGTCTGGTTAAAGCACCTCGAATGTAAAGCTTCACACCTTATATCTAGGTAGCAGACATTAAAATATGGGGTGTGACTATCTAAAATGCTTGCTTACAAAGATTGGGCTGTAAACGTAGCAAAAAGTGTCCTTTTAGTTTTTGTTAGATATGATGTTTGATGAGTTTAAAATATACCACCAGTGAAACAAAGACATAATGTCAGGATATTCTGGAAATTATATCTGTTGCTGAAATCATGATTTTTTTCTGTGTTGCTTAAATTTAACAATGCTCTTCTACAGTCCAATTTTTACAACTGGTAATGGCATCTAAAGGTTTGGTTCAGCTTAGATTGGTATTGCAAAGGAATTTTTATTTTAGTTAATGAAAAATCCCATTCTATGAAAAATTACTGATATAGTAAAGGGGTGTAGGTTGTAGGCGTGTTGGTCTAAGGACATAGGCAGACAAGGTTCCTTGGGTAAATCTGATATCTTTTATTAGACCAACCCAAATAGTTGAAGAATAGTTATTAAGCAAGCTTTCGGGAAGAGCACACACCAACTGCTGAAACTTCCTTAGCCTGAAGAAGGGTTTTTGAACCCAAAAGCTTGCTTAATAACTATTCTCCAACTATTTGGGTTGGTCTAATAAAAAATATCAGATTCACCCAAGGAACCTTGTCTGATATAATAAAAACACTTAAGTGCATATTTAGCTTTTAAGTATTATGCTCAACTCATTGATTTTAAGTTAAAAGTGTTTCTTAGTGCTTTGCTGAATACTTTCCTGATGTAGAGCCTGAAAAATTTACCTACGTCTACTAGAAGGTATATAGATCAAGGCGTTGAGTGCACCTTTGAAAACAATCAAAGTGACGGCCTTGAGTCCATGATAGAGATGTCAATTTTCTTCTATTTATATTAAAACAATAGGAAATTATGGACTTGTTCCAGACCTGTCATGATAATTCTGCTCCTTAGACACAGAAACTTGAAACCTGGAAATGCTACTGGTTATTATCTTTGTTCATTACTCATTCAATTTCATATTGGCCTTCCTTTTGGTTTCTATACATAGTAAGCAGTCTTTAAATTTCTGTCCTCCAGTTTGCATTTAGTGATCATGTAGGTAAATTTGATTTATGCACATAAATCTGTGGCTACAAGTTAAAGGGCAGTTTAAGGCTGCTTTGCTAATTTGGCCCTTTTATGAATAATACTGGTTATATTTATTTTCTGAGAAAAATATAGGGTACAGAATGGTATCAGGAAACATTTTAATGGCTTCTGCAGCTATTTGTAGAGTGTATCTGTGTGTTTCCTGCAGCTGCTGTCAGCATTTCTGGAATTTGACTATCCTAATCTTTGATATCACAGATCTGCAGCTTGATCTACAGTCATTGTCACTGGCTGTAAACCTTTCCCCCCTAGTTTTCTTTTGTCGTCTTCAGTTTGTGAAGGGTTTAGGGTCCACTCAGTGTATGTGTGTTGTGTTAAAAATAGATCTAAGAGTATGAAAGTCCACCTGGTTACTCTTACAATTTGTTGCTTATTTCTTCCTGAGTTCTAGTGTGAATGCTCTTTCAATGCTATGAAACTGGAGTTTGATATACATTCCATCATCTGTATTGCTTTCAACTATGATGGAGATCATTAGGAGGAACTATAAACATCAAAACATGAGGAAAACTGAATAGACTTCATTTTCCATAGGGAAATACAACTAGACAGTGAAGACCACTAGCAGGCTCCCAAACGTTATTTAAAAGGATACTGCCCAATTCCTGTATACTACAGATAATGAGACTTAAATAAAAACCTCCTAATGTATCTTTTCTCTTTAAGTAATGGCATATTTTAGTCAGAAGCAATTGCAGAACACATGTTAACAATCCTCAACAGAATAAAAATGTAACTTGGATAGGAAATGTGGTGCTATTATTTACATATTAGTGCCCTAATATCAGGGGATTTACAGAAACAAGTTAAGTAAGCAAATCCTTTCAAGAAAGATGCTTTCAGGTAAAAAGTAGCCATGAAGTTAGCAGCAGATTTATTGAATTCTCTCTCTGTCTTCTGTGCTAAGGATTTCCAAACATATTCCTTTTCAAGGTACAAAAGCAATGTAACAATGAGAAACACATTGCCCTTACAGAATTATGTGGATTTTTTTGAAGACATATATTTATTTTCCTCTCAGGGAAAAAGCCCTAGAAGTGGTTGGTAGGGGAAATGAATCACTGAAGCATGGCGGATCCCACACATCAGCCAACCTCTGTGGCTTACTTATGTAAAGGCAGTTGTGTGTATAAATGTAGAATCAGGGTCTTAATTCATATTTGTCCTGCTCTAAAATGATGTGGAAGCCTGCTTTGCCAGGCATCTCTAAAGAGCCTCATTTCTCTATGTAACAGGTCCTTTGATTTCTAATTTATAAATTTCTTAATAGAAAATGCATATTGCAAAAATGCTGCTCCTAACATTGTTCATTGATTTTTTTCATTAGCGTATCATTGGATGAAAGGCATGAACAGCCCTGGGAACAGCAGTCAGAACCTAGCACTACTTCTCCATTTTCAGGGGAGATCATTCACCTGTGGGCTCCAGTTCCAATCTCCCTTTTATTCTTAATCTTATTCTTAATGACCCCATGAATCTTGTATTCCTGTCTATACAGTGAGCCAGCTTCAAAAAAAGGGGTGGAAAGTGCCCCACAATCAGGCCAGCCCCTAGCCTGATGGTTAGGGTACTCTCTTGGGAGATGGGAAGTGAGGGTCTGTGCTCACTCAGGCTGAGGAGCAGATTAAACCCATGTCTCCAATTGCCTGGGTGGGTGAATGCTTTAGCCACTAAGATGCTGTCTAAAAGATCATCACTACCATCACTGTTTTTCATATCTTATCAACTGATGTTTAGCCTGCTCAGAGCCTAGTGCATTTAGCTTCACAGGGATGCCTGGGTTGTGATTCCCAAACAGTCTTTGGGCAAGAGAGTTAATGGTTGGCTTATTTATTCCCCTTGGGCACATGCTGTAGCTGAACTTTTAGGAGCATAAGTAGGTTTTCTGTCAAAATCTTGTGTGTGTGAGGGGGTTAAGCACTGTTTCTGTGAATTGCTCCCTTAGACATAGGCACCTAAATTCTGCCTTAGTCTTATTTTAGGTGTCCAAGTCCCTTTTGTGAATCTCACCCACAGTATCTTTGTGCATCAGTCCTTCCTTTGTAAAATGGGGGTACTGGCACTTCCCAGATTTTCAGGAGCTTGCAAGGGTAAATAGATTTAAATGGCTGTGAGGTCCTCAGATACTATGATGATTGGGTGTATGTAAGTATTTAAGAGAGAATCTAGGCATGTTACTTCTTGCTTCTGTAAACCCTTGTGGGCACCCACTGAGGATGTATTATCTGCACAGCCAATTCTGTAGGGCAGAACTCCCCTCTGATGGCATGGGACAGCTGTCTAGGAATGATGGACAATCAGAGATGGAGCTGTAATGATGAAAGAGTGCAGAAGGATACAGGGAATCTGGAGGTAGTTTTAATGGCGAACTGATCACAAGCCCTCCATTCCTGGATGGCATAACCTGAGAACCATTCTGAGGACACTTCTCAGAGTTTTCCCTTCTTTAGTGTCCTACAGCCAATTTGGGGACTTGAACTGTTGGTTGGTTGGTTGGTGGGTTGGTTTAAACCAGGGGTGCTCAACCTCTGCCCGATGGGCCAGATTCAGTCCATGACCCCATGTCACCCAGCCTGCAAGGCTCTCCACGGGTCTAGACATTTGGCAGCAGGAGAGCAAATGGCACTGCTCCTTTACTACCAAATCTCTAAGCCCATGGGGAGCCCCCAAACCGTATATGCTGGATCCTTGCACGTGGAGGTTTGGGAGAGAATAGCACTGGGTCACCAGGACCCAATCCCAGTGCACAAGAGTGCAAAGGGGTGGTGGTAGGGCCCTGGGACCCAATCCCAGCACACAGGGGTGGGAGGTGCCAGGCCCCTGGAGACCAATTCCAGTACATGGGGACAACAGGGGGCAGTACTGGCTCTAGGGCCCCCTTCTGGCACTGAGGCAAGAGGGGGCAGTGTCAGGCTTCAGGGCCTGATCCTGGTGTGCGGGTATGATCCAGCCTGAAGACCAGCTATACTCTAATCAACTGCCCTTCAGGGCCAAAAGTTTGAGCACCACTGGTTTAAACAAAAGGGGCTGACTTGCTGGTAGTTGTTTCCTATATGAGTTTCTCCCATTTTATTTCTGAGTGAAGATTAAAATGGCATTTCAAGGTTGTCCTGTGTGTTCTAGGTTGCCCCATCAGTAACAGATCTGCTTGAATACAATTTTAAGTTAAGCAAATAACTTCAACAGTATGTAAATACAGCTTAAGAAATAGCTATCTGTTTATTTTTAGGAAGGAGGTTCGTGACCTTGGACTAGTTATTTTAGTGGATACTCGAAAATGCCAACCTATTCCTTCTCTCTTCAAAGCTTTTGCAACAGTACAGGTGAGTTTGAGTTGTAATAAGTCATAGCTAAAAGTACAAAATAAAATACTAAACTGTTTAAAGTATTAAAGTAATTTATATTATAGGCTTGAGGATTTCTTGTCCCAGGTCCTGTGTATGTATCCATACACACATTCACACGCACACAAATGAGTTAATAAATAAATAAAGGTCCCACAAAGTGTTTACAGTCTTAAAGCTAACTGATTGTACTAATTAAATTAAATCCCCACTTGCTCTACCCCAACTTCCAGTAGCCCGCTCAACTGGATAGAACAGTTCCACAAGCCATATCTGCCCTGCATATATGTTTGAGACGCCTGCAATAATCTTTTTGTTAACCTCAGCTTGCTGCACCAAGTGAAACAAATGTCAAACCATATGTTATGTAGAATGTCCTGATAACAGGCCATTTTCCCTCTATCTTTAGTGGCGTGAATGATTTTGTCTACAGTGGGTGTGTTACTCGTTACTATTGCACAGTAATGTCACAAGGCATGAGCCGTGATGTGATGCTACTATGCAGTAACACTGGTTACTGCACAGTCATTTAGTCCTTGGTTATGCAAGTATTAAAGGACTGCATAGTAACAACTGCAAAGTGTCAACTTGTGTAGATGCACCCAGTGAAACTAAAGATCTGTTAGTGCTGGATCGGTAAACAGGACCAGAAAAGACACCTGCAGTAGCATACCTAGGGGTGCGTGACCAGGGTACCAGCCCTTGGCATTGATTTTGAAGGGTGCAAGAATAGCAGCCACTGCCAGCCTAGCTGCAACTGCTGCCTGCACCACTGCTGCTGCCTATGGTGGAGAAACTGCCTGTTATGCCTGTTATGTCTGGACACGAGCATATAGGTCTTAGTAGCTTCTAAACTGTTTTTGTTACAAGGTGTCTTTCTGTAGCAGTGAACCTAAACTAAAAAAGTACTTGTAAAATACTGAAGAGTACTTGTAAAAAACTCCGCAGCAGCTCATGTGTAGACCCTGCCCTGACTGGCTGAGACATGAGGGTGCTTCAGTGAGGGGGCTGCCTGCTGACTAGTCCCACACTGAAGCATCCCTGTGCCCCATCCAGCCCCTCTGCAGCACGTTGAGTAAGGGGGAGCAGTCCTGAGCTGGCAGGCTGGCTCCCCTGGGCTCTCTACCAGCCAGGGCTGCTCCAACCTGGCTCAACGTGCTGCATATGAATAACCCCCGGTGCCTGTTGCTCTGCAGTTTATTGCTCCCAGGCACACATTCAAACAGTGCATCCAGGAACAATAAACTCTGGAGCAGTAAGCACCAGGATTTATTCATGTGCATTAATTTCACATGTAGATGCACCCAGTGTGTGCATGTTTAGTACTTGTTTGTCACAAAGGGGAAATTAAAATGTTGAAAATTAACTGAAGAAGTGAACTGTTCCCTTGCAGGAGATGCTATGGGCCATGTTTGATAAAAGGCAAGGTGGATTTTTACCTTACAGACAAACCAAAGTAATATATAGGTATAGCACAAGCTTTCATGAGCTGTAGCTCACTTCATCAGATGCTGTAAAAAGGCATGTTTGATAATCAAGTGACAGAGTGCAGGGTGTAAAAATGTGGTGTTCGTCCTTTTTTCAGTAAAAACAAGCTGCTGCTGGCTTTTAATGTTTTCTTTCCACACTCCTAGCACAGTGAGGTTGGGGCAACATGGCAGTGGTTCCTTCTGCCTGCCACCACTGCCAGCCCCAGCCCCGCTGCCCAGGCACACTGGCCCCTCTGCCCCACACCCATCACCGGAGGTGAGACCCATACAGGCAGGGTGTGTAGCCAGGCAGCTGGGAAGGGGCCATAGATGGGCAGTGAGCAGTGTTCAGGAGCAGAACAGGCAGGTGAGGCTGGGGATCACAGGGTGGGATTGCAGAGCAGTGACAGCACAGGGCTGGGATAGAGCCATGATCAGATGCTCACATGGCCCTGCAATGGGTTCTGCAGATAGGGTCCCAAGCCCACACTATCACAGGGTATCTATGCAGTGATCATAGGGTATCTATGGAGACTGGCTGGGACCCATGCAAGCAGGGCATGCAGCCAGGAGGATGGGATGGGGCTGCGTGTGGGCAGGGAGCTGTGTCCATGGCCAGGTCCTAGTTTTTGAGGTGGTGACAGCTTATTTTAGGGCAAAATTATTTCTGTGAAGGTACAACCACGGCAAGTAGCTTAGAGAAGGAAGAAATACGCTCTGGAAAACTTTCCAACAAATTACTTACTCTTTGATTTTTTTTTTTGTAAGAGAATCTCTACAGATCTTTGCAATCTAGTTAATAAAGAAATGCAAAACACTATTGAATTCATTTAACTGTTGTATTAAGTGTGTTAGTGTTTTCTTAAGCTTTATATATATGAAATGGGGCAGGTGTGCCCTGAGGAAATACATGTCATCACAAGATACTGAATTGTATTCCGGAAGCCAGTGAGTTTGTTTTGGCATGGTTTTCACAAGATATTTGTCTTCAATGAAAGCAGTGGAAGTAAAGAATTAACTCAATATAGTGTTGTGAATTAAATGTACAGGTCTGATAGTTTTTCACTAACATTGTAGAGGTTTTGTTCAAAAGTTGAGATCAGGCATTTTCATTCATAATTGTCTTAAAGTATGAACGTGGGAGTGAAAGAATTGCAAAACTCTAGAACTCTTGGTCCAGAGAAGATGCCTTTTATTAGACCAACTAAGAAATCGCAAAAAAAAAAATCTTTTCCTGCAATCTTTCGGGGGCACACGCCCTTCCTCAGGCTCAAGAAAAATTATAGATGGTAAAAATAAACATTTTTGTACAGAGGAAGCTGAAGGTGGCAGTCTGTTTCTCTGGGTCCATTTTTTGTTTTCGCATTTTTTTATTTATTTATTTATTTATTTTTTGGTCTCAGACCAACACGGCTACCAAATACATCCCTGAAACATGGAGTGAGAGAATGGCCTATTGTTTCAGTTTGATTAGCTCTCTTTGTTTTTTTTAAACACAAATGCAGGACATATACCTCAAATGTGGAGCTTTACGGATAATCTTTTCCCAGGCACTAGGAGTAAAAAGTGTTGAACATTTGAGTATTAACTGTGAAGATGAAGCAATGGTTGTTGTCAGGCTGGAAATTTAGCAAATGTATTTCAAGAGTAAATGTGGCTGCTTGAACCAGTGCCATAAACACATGCTGCAGTCTGCAATGCATGGACCTTTGGAATGGCTGTGATTGTGAACTTGATATGGCATCACCAGACAGGCCTTGAAGGGGAAAATGGGGGTTTTGTTGCTGTATTTTCTCTTTTGTCATTCTCATTATAACCTCTCGTAAACATACAATGTTTGGAAGAGCTCTGGCATGTGGTCCAATGTAAGAGACAAGTAACTTCTTCCACCAAAGTGGAAGAGGGGAGCAGGAGAAAGAGCTGTGTCCTTTGACTGTTGACTGGTCTTTTTAGGTGCACTCAGGGTAGAGCTGCCCCATCCTGCTGTTCCTTTTCAGTAAAATTACTGTCTTGCCTGACATGAAATCATGAATTCAGTCTCTCAGTCTGCCTTTCTTCTCTCATTGTTAATCCTTCATATCACAGCAGTGTTTTCAAAAATAGCTTCTAAACACATAGATGGAGGAGAGAGAGGGAGGGATACTGAATACTGAGAAAAGGTAACAGGACACTGGAGGATATAGAACACCAAGGATGGAAACACCAGCAACACCATCAGTACCAGAAAAGACAAAGCAGCCAAAAAATGTAGTTTCCATCTGACTGTGGAGTTGCAGTGGATATGAAAAAGCAGAAGCACTCCACACTGGTGTCAAGATTTAGGGCTAAAATCTGCAGTGGTGTTTTGTGCCTCTGTGCAAGAGTACCAAATGGTCTAGAACGTGTTGATCAGTGTAATGGATGGCTAACCAGAAACCCATCCGCATCTCCTGAAACCTTTGATGAAGAGCTTAGAAATAGGGAAGGTACAAAGGTATCCTGAGGTTCTTAAAGCTGCACCAAACTGATATCCAGCACAAGCATGGACAGGGACCTATGTTAATGGATGCTTCAGTGGAACATAATCTAGCTCCTAGAAATCAGATGCCCATTGACTTCAGTGGGGTGGGTCCTACCCTGATTGATAAGTAGATCATTTAAAAAATGCACCTGCAGTCTTTTCCGAGATCTAATATCCTCTGCAAAGGCCACAAGAGAGCCAAAACAAAGTTAATGCCAGCTCTGAAAACAGCATAGGTTAATTGCAAGGAAAACATAACTGCATTTGTAGAATAATCCAAGTTAATTATATTTAAAAAATAAATCAACCTCAGTTTTATCTATGAATATCTGAACAGAAGTTGATCCTATAGCTTTACTCATTTGGGGAAAAACATTATACCAAAAATTACTATCTACAGCAGGGGTGGGCAGAATGCAGCCCAGGGACCGGATGCAGCCTGCTAGGCCATTCTATCTGGCCCGCGGGGCCCCTAAAAATGTTAGAAAATTAATATTAATCTGCATTGAGTTGCCTGTCATGCAGCCCTTGATGGCTTGTCGAAACCCAGTAAGCAGCCCTCTGCTCAAAATAATTGCCTGTACCTGATCGCATCCTATGTTGATAACATTCACCAATTGAGCTACATTTATTTTAATTTTGAAAAAAGTTTAAACATCAAAGGGATCAGAACACTTATTGTGAAGTATTTTCTATGTGCACATTTTGCTTTGCTTTTCAGAATGTAGTACCTCACTCCATTCACAATGTCCTGATACTGACCGACAAGGAATCTGCTTTTAAGCCTGACAAAGATGCTACAATTCAGGTAACATGAAGAGCTGATTCAAAGTGATTCAAGCATGCACAGTATTTTGTGAAGTCAAAATTCTCTACAAAAAGTTATTTTGCCAGAAGTAATTTAGGACACTTCATTTCACTTAGAAGAAATGGATTTGTTTTGATTATTTTTCAAGGGCCAAGTTTTCTGTTTCTTACAGTGAATAATAATTTATTCTATGAGTAGTTCCTATTCAGTGGATTCTTATTGTGTAAATTGCTGTATTGAAATCTGTAGTGTATAGCTACAAGGTACTTTTGAGTTCAGATTTACATTGGATATTTATGGCCACCTTGCCATCTTACCTGGGTGCCTTGTAGTCTTTAGTTGACTTCTATTCCCATGAGTCAAGGAATATAATGATGGTAAAATTGGTCCCTTTATAGCCCAACTTATTGGATAAACCAAGGCGATAAAATGTATACAATAAAAGCTTTGTTATCTGGCATGAATGGGGTAAGGGGGTGCCGGTTATCTAAAAATTCTGGTTATCCAGGCTTGCACACAGCAGCATGGGGTGGTGGATGGCAGCAGTGGAGGCTGCTGCTGCATGCAACCCCATCTCTCTGTTTCCAGCCGGCCAGGCAGCACCTGTGCAGCACACAGAGGGGAGCCACTCCCCTTGCCCTCCCCCCCTCCCCCCAGCCCTGCTCAAGAAATACTTGATGCGCATGCCGGAAATTCTGGTTAATAGAGTATTCCAGTTAGTAAAATGCCAGTTAACACAGCTTTTACTATAATTGGGTAATTATCAGTGATCTTGGTTTTTCTCTGCTTAAAAATCGAAAATTTTTTGATAAAAAAATCACAAATTCTCCAATTAAAAAGCCCCAAATCTGCATTTTTCCACTATTAAAATGAAGCCCCACTATATATATATATATATATATATATATATATATATGTATATATATATATATATGTATCAGTTGAACACAATGTTTTATTGATATATTTACAATTTTAAAACAATTTGGAAGCCTACCAGTGCCTCAGCCATAATAAAAAACTACATTCTAAATACCTATATATTTTGGTAGTTGATTTAGTTTTATCATGGAAAATCAGAGCTCCCTCACTCCCTTCACTCACAAGGATACGGGTCGAGCTGTGGTTGTTCCCCCCTGCCGCCGCTTTGTGGCACTAAGCAGCCCTGATTTGCTGGTGTCCTAACCCCCACCCCCGCACTGCTGGTGCCCCTGACTCCCAACCCACAGCCCCCTGGCCTTGCCAGTGCCCCTCACTCCTGACCTGTACCCCCTGGCTCTGCCAGTGCCCTTCACTCCCAACTTACAGTCCCCCACCACCCCAGCCCTGCTAGTGCCCTTCACTCCCAATTCCCTGCCCCCAGGCCCCAGCCCTGCAGTGTGTGGGGAAGGAGAGTATATGGGCATAGGTGACACATGGCGGGGGATGATGGGGGCTTGTGACCCCCCAGATTTCTGTGCCTGTAGCATGGTGCGGAGCTGCAGCCTGGCTGGACCTGCACCAGGCAGGAGCTGTCTCTGCAGCCTAGCAGGCAGGACCTGGTGTGAGAGGGAGCACCATGGCTGCCAAGGTGAGGTGCTCCTGCCTGCCCAGCAGTAGCAGGGGGCACAGCTCTGCACCGCTACTGCTGCTATGCCTCACCTGGATGGCCATCGCAGCGTGGCACTCCCTCCCCCACCAGGTCCTGCCCACTGGGCTGTGAAGGTGACTCCTGCCCAGATCTGGTGCAGCCAGGCTGCAGCCCCGTGCCTCATTGTGGGTGCAGAAATCTGGGGAGATACATACTGTGCCCCCTCACTCCCTAAACACCATGTCACCTTTTCCCTCCGCCCCTGTTTTCCCCACGCATCGTCTATGACCCCCTACACATAACCTATGCCTGCCCCCAACCCCTCCGCCCCATAGATTTACTTTGAGGGAACTGCAGGAGTTGCTCTCCACCATGTTGCGTGGTTGCCACTTGCATGTGTGTGCATGCCCGTGCATGTGGCGCCTCCTGCATCCTGTTCTCCCCAGTCCCTTGGAAGCTAGAACTCTACCAGCCTGCAAAGGGAAACCTGTAGTTTCCCAAAGTTTTCTCCTTTAAAGGAGAAAATCCACATTTTGCCAATTTTTTTTCTGCAGCAAACAGCAAACCCGGATCCCTGGTGATCAGAAACATGCACAGGGCCTGAGGTTCCTTGTGACTTATTACTCTTGCTATAAATCTGATATACAAAAATGATTAATAGACTGCTCTTAAAACACAGAATGAATGGATGTTTGAAATGAAGGTAAAGGTAAGTGAAAGTAAGGAGCAGGTGTGAGTCTGTTAAAATTAGTGGGCACTTATACACATGCCCAACACCTGCTCTGACATGTGCTAATTAAATTTAAATAAAAAGAAACAGAAATATTTTTTCAAATGAATAGAATGCCATGGCTGAGCTCCTCAGTTTGTGTCTATCAGCATAACCTGATGATTTCAGTTATGGAGGACAGAATGCTGCACATGAAGAAAACTGACCTCTACAGACCTACAGTGATTTATACTAGCTGAGGAGCCTGATCCCCGCTTTGCAAAAGATTCTGTAAAAGTGTTTGCATAGTTGGCACAATGAGTTTGTTTCCTCCTCTTCCCCCTGCCTCCATCACACCGATTTGCAGCCTGAATGAAACTGTTTACAATTTTTCTTGACAGTATGAAGTTTTTACATCACTAAAGACTCTGCATAAGCTCATTGACTCTACACAGTTAACAGCAGAATTTGACGGAACTTTTATGTATAACCACAATGACTGGCTGCGTTTCCGAAGGGTAAGGGGTAGCTCCTATTAATCATTCTCTTTTTTTATTTTTCGCTTTTTAGAATATTTTACTAATTGCTGTTTCTCTAGGAAGGAAAAAAAGAAAAAATGTTAGAGCTGGCACACTATATATACATATTACAGAAATGTCCCTATGTCTCTGCCACTCTGCTCTCTTAATCTGTCAGTCTTTGCTCTTATCTGGGCAGTTGTGGCTTCTAGGGTGCAGTGGACAGGACAGCCACAGAGCAAAAAAACCCACCAAAAACTTGCCAGCAGCCTTGTGATTGTGATTGCAATTGCATAGCAACTAGAGGTCACTGCTGGCCCTGTGTCCTGGACACCTGGCTGCATCTGTACATTGCTGCTGGGTAGGCTCATCATTGTGTCTTGATTGTAGCATTCAGAAGGATCTCCACTGTAAATTATATTAAAATCATTGAACCTGTTTTAATTTTTGGTCTAAACTGAATCTGAATCACCAAGTGGTCAACGGGCAGAAAGCAGAATAAATTTGTTGAAGTCAAGAATTGCCCCTGAAATTGTCCTGTGCAATCAATATTTTGCCACCTGGCACTGAGCTCAATGGCACCATGTTGATTTATATCAGTTGAGGATCTGTTATTTTTAGAGACTCCTAATATTGACCTAGAGAGTAATATTTGTTTTAAGAAAACAGTTTGTGAGACCTGGTTTGCATACATTATGGATGCCATTATACCAACATAAGGGTGCCTTAATTCCCCTTCCTATACAGGAATAAACTATACAAATAAAACTGTCCATACTGGAGAGATTCTATCAATTTAACTCTATTGGTTATAAAACAATCTTGTTACAAAGATACAGCAACTAAGTAGACAACTAGACAAGCCTTTATCATGAATACCATATAAGTAAGTCTTTAACATATAAGTAACCCTTTAGGGCACTTTGAATTTAAGAAGCCAAAGCTATTTATTTAGACTATCTTTCTTATGATTTTTTTTATCTGTTGTGTTTCATTACTGCAGAAACTGGAACCTTTTATTACAAACTGCAAAGAGGCCATTGTCTTTCTACAAAACTCAGTCTGTTCGCTGAGCATCAACAGAACCCTCAGTACAGTGCAGGTAAGAATTGGCTAACATGACAAGTTCTGATTTTTTATTTGAGAAGGAGAATGGAAGCTGTGGTTCTACTCTAGTCCATTAGAGTTACTATCGTAGTGCTGGAGTGATGGTATACAACTGTAAGGGATTTTTTTAAAGAGAAAAACTGAAAAGGAGACCTTTGGATCACACCTGGATCATATTCAAGCTCAGGGTCAAAGTTTAAACATGTATGTACCAACATACATGAGCTGTTCCCACATAATTCAGAGCCAAAATGGTAGAACTCTTGCAAAATGAGCACTTCTGAGATTTCTGCTCTGCCTCAAGAACTGTGGATAATAGGCCTTTTTGTATTTTACTGCAACACATGCTAATATTCCATCCGTTACACCCAGAAGTGAGACCCACGTTAGCTAAAACTGTGTCATCATGGCTGTATGTAGAGCTAGGTCAATTGTAGATGTTTTTGCCAAAAATCATTGCTAGGACTGGCTCAGCTCCACTGGTGATAGCAACCTTGCAAAACCCTGGGCAAAAGTTACAGTTATGGAGAAGGCACCAGTAGGATTCCATTATTCCTCTGTGGGTAGACTTAGATTTGTTCTTCTGGAGCCAAGTTAGCCAGACACACTATTGATGTCTCTAGTAAAATGAAATAAATGGTTTTCTCTTTATAGGAGGTCAATGACTTAATCAACAAGCACAAAACAATGATGAAGCTTGTTCTGGAAGATGTTCTGCTGGTAACATTAAGGTTAGAAGGTGGGACGATCCTTGCGAGACTTAGAAAAGAAGAATTCTGCAACACAGAAGATTATCGGTAAGTGTTTGCTTTTGCAAAAAGTGCTGAGTCATAGACTTCATTAATGAAATAAGGGGGGAAAAAGCAGTGGAGAAGAGCAGGAGAGAGAAATGGCAGCGGAGGGAAGACTATAGGGTACATCACAGTGGTTCTCAACCTTTTAAACTCAAGGAACCCCTCAGAAAAAGCCCACTCTTAGCTTTCACCCATTTTTTGAGTATGGAAAAAGAGCTGCAAAGAACTCAAAAAGACCACGGCAGGAATGAAGCAGAATAGAAGTGAAAACTGTTTGATATTTCAAAAAGAGAAACAATTTTTAAATCTCTCTGTCTGAAAAACGGCTTGTCAATTTTAACTTAAAATTCCAGGAAAACGTCTTCCTTTGTGCTGGCAGTTTGATGTTTCAAGTTTTCAAAATCTGAACATTATCAGATTTGCCGGATATTCTCTTTAATGAATGATTTGGCTGCAATCCTAACTCTTGAAAGATTTGTAAACTTCATCGTTACACAATATTTAATATTTCATGTTAGGTAAAGCATCAAGGTGGGTAGGGCATAGAAGGAAATGCACAAATTAATGCACATATTGATTATGCAAATCTACTCCGTATAGCTAAGCAGCATATAGAGTATTTGTAGCAGTTACAAGGCCCTGATCTAGAAAAGCACTTGTTAAGCGTTCTGAAGACAGAGGTAGTAATCCATATTAGTCTGAAATGATCAGGCAGAAAGTGGAACAGGGTGGGTTCTTGTAGACCAACTGGTTCAAAGGCATGCACTTTTGTAGGCAAAAGCCTATGTCATCAAATGTCATTTGAGGAGAAACCAGTGTTTGTTAATAATCCCATTGTCTTCAAGCTTTGTTGGGTGGGGCCTGAGTGCAGCTGTAGGGCATGGGCTCTCTGAGCTCCAGCTGATGGTAACAGCTTCCTTTTATATGCAATGGCCACAACTAAAAAAATTCCCTAGTGACATTTAGCTGTTCAACTGGAATAGTCATAGGTGGTTTGTCAAGTACCCAAAGATCAAGATGCCCAAGTAGTTGTTGCTTTTGAAAGCCCTACATGGTATTGAGTAAGATTTTTTTTTTCCTTTGATGCATGGAACACACAGACAGCTAGTATAACATATTGTTGTTGATTTGTTGGCCCAAACCTCCTCTGTAGCTCCATTATTCAACAGTTTCTGTGGTTTTCTAAGAAATAAATCAGACTCTTCTGGCACTGTGTTTATGTTGAATATACTCGACTGTACTTTTTCCCCGATAGAGATGCCATGGAGTCTATAACAAGATTGTACAACCAAGTAGATGAGGAGGTCCATAGACTGGTTCTGTTATCTAATAAGTGTTTCCAACAACTGGAAAATCTTCGGGAAGTAAGAAAATTTGAAGAAGGCTGCGATCAGGTCAGTACTATTTTTGAGTGTTTGTGTAAGCCAGCTGAAGTTCTAACCTTCTGTTTCACTCTTGTAGGGCCCCTGAAAGTATACCAGTAGTGTGAAGAATGCAGTTTTCATTGTTGTTGGTATTTAGCAAGTGTGCAGAACCAGTCTGGATTCAGCACAGATCCTATTCGCCCTAGCATAAGGAGATAGAATTCAAGGGTATTGTGAATGTAAGCTGAAGTGTGGGAAAGAGCCACATGATTTCACACAATGCATAGATGCCTTCCTATCCATTTAGCAGAGTGATAATAGTTTGGTTCTCCGAGTCAGTGAAACACCTGTAATATATCCTGAGGAAAGGAAATTAACATTTTTTTAAAAGCTTTTAAAAATCAGTGCAGAAGTGTTGGCCCTTGCTAATTACTGAGGTCTTTTAACAGATGCTGTGCATGTATGCTAGCAAAACTTTCATTCAGATTAATGAAAGTTTTGCCTACATGAGAATTGTGGGAAGGGGACTTAACACGTGTCACAGACATGCATATATATTACAATTGACTCAAATGTTACTGAATGCAGAATATAAAATAACTATAGAAGCTGTCTAGCTAGTTCCGAGGAGGTAGATATGTTTTCTTAGTTCTGAAATAACGGATTTACAAAGCCTATTTCATTTATTTTCCCAAGAGTTTATTTTTTTAAGTAAAGTTGCTTAACTTCTGTGTTATATGCACATTAGGTATGTTTTACTCATTGATTTAAAACAAAACAAAAAAACCCACCTTATCTTCTACATAGATAAAACTCTGGTTTGAAAATGAGAGAGAAAGATACCTTAGCCCGTTGGAACAAGACGGCCTTTCACTTGAAAACGTGAAGAAGCAGCAAGAAGAATTCCAAGTTTACAGTGACAAAGCCATGGTAAGTGTTGTGCTGAGGAACACTTCTCTTGCTTTATTTCATATGTTGTTTATAATATCAATAGCTTCACTAATTATGGGGAAAATGCAAACTAACTCAGTAATAGACTTGAGAATGTTCATTAATTTCATGGGTTGTTAGTAGTGTAACCAGGCTCACTTCCCAGGCCTGGGAAGTTTACTGTCTGTTTGAACAGGGAGAGCTCTTTATTGCAAACATGAAGAAAACAAGTAACAAACAAAGAGGGAGAGCTGTCCATATGTAAGAACTATATTCTCTGTTGTGCAACGCATAACTGAGGAATTTAGGAGAGTTTATCAATTAATTTGTGGCCAAAACAATGAACATTATAGCTGACATAAGTAATTAAAGTACTGGGAAATGGTATATATGGTGCTGAGAATGGAATGCTGGAGTTTGCCCCAGAAAACTAGGACCTGAATCCGCTAGGACCTCAATCCAGTCATTGAAACAACTGGGAGGATTAATTCTGACTTCACTGGGCTTTGAGTCAGGCCCTCAGAATCCAAGTGAAACACTAGGGAAAAAGGGGAAATTTTGTTATTTGCTCTGGCAGCCTGATTTAGTATTAATGCAGGCTAGCCTCAGTGCCATCTATGCAGGTCTACTTCTACAGTAATGGTATGCGCATGCATGTGTGCGCACACGCATGTCCATACACCACACACCTCCAGGTGTACACATACACAGACACATGCACATACTGCCCTGAGGGTGGCTGGGCTGCCCCCTGGTTTCCACCTTAATCCTGCCCTACTTGCCCCTCTGGCCTCTCAGGATCTCACCCTGCCGCCTCACCTGCCCTGCCTTGATAGTATAATACAACTGAGGAATCTGCCAACAGATGCTGATGAGCTCTGGGTGCTTCACCTAGTTCTGTTCATCCTCAGGCTCAGCTCCCTGCCCTGAGCAGGACTCCTTTTCTTCTTGGTCCTGGCCCAAATTGGCCAACTTGACTCTGTTTTTGGGGCTCCGGCCCTTGCCAAACTCAGTGTCTCCCTATGGGGTTCCAACCCATCTGGACACCAGCTCCCTGACACTGGGCTTTATCAGCCCCAGTCATGACCATATAGACCAAATTGCTTTAGGAGTTATAATCATGGTCTCCAGCTACCCCTTTACCCATCTTTATGCCTCACGGATATTACACTGTCCTCTTGTGCACCAGGCCCTCTGACCCACAGGGTCCCTGACCCCTGGACCACTCTATCTTGGTCCACCAGGCCCCTGCCCCTGCCTCTCTTGCACTGGGCCCCTTGCCCTGTAGTGCTCAGTCTTCTGAGTCCCTGCCTCCAGATGCTGCTATGTCCCTCGCTAACCTGCTTGGCTTTAGTCCCATGTAGCCCACTGGGCCCCAGCCTCTTCTACTTCAGAGTGCCTGCACAGCACCCCAACCATGGTCTCCACACCACTGCCAGAGCCACTACCCGAATCTCCGGTACTTTGCCAGCTAATATCCATGCACAAACATTTCTTGGGACTCCCAGGGTCCCAACAACCCCCTACTCTGTATCTATTGGCTCCTTGCAGCTTCCCCTGGTACCTGTGTTGCCCAGGTTCACCTCTCAGGCAGCCCAGGCTAACAGAAGTTCTTTCCTCAGCAGGGGTCAGGGTCAGACTGACTTCTCTGGCCCCCTTCTCCTTCTCATAACTCACAGCTGGGGATGATCAGGTACTTGTAGCCCCTCAACTCCTGCAGCAAAAAGCCAAGCACAGATTTGTCAGATTGCCCGTCAGCTGCTGTGATTCATCTGCTTCCCACACAACCTGTTGTGCGGGTGCTGCCTGTCTGCATGTTTTATGATGTTCCAGCCCTTGCTTGTTCTGCTCCTGTGGACTCTTTGGCCATCCAGGCTCTTTCCCACATTCAAGCTCTTCCCTCCAAGGTCCATTTGATTCATGGCCTCAAGTACTTTCTGGGAGAGTCCTCATCTTTCCACTTAAACACCCTACAACCACTTGGTTGCACACTGCCATCTTTGAACGAGTCCAAAAACGTAATACCCCCAGCTTTCCTTTTTAAAAGACTCTTAACAGCCCACCAATTTGTATCATTGGGGAGGTTACTTATAAACACTCTTTTTTCCACTCAGAATCTGTCTGATCCCAGCCCCTGATCCCCCAGAGTCATGATGGCAGGACTCCTTCTTTACTCTTATAGATAGATTGGCTTGAGGCTTGTTTACTGTTTTCCTCTCTGCCAATGCTTCTTTGTCCTCCTTTCTTTCTGTATCACCCCTCCCAGTTTTCAGGGTGTCACCCTTCCTCCTCTGGGTAGGGAGAGCTGCTTTCACCATCACCTCTCTGCTCTGCACCTTTTCCTGAGCTTGCGGATACTAAGGCTGGCTCTCTGTGGCAGCTTCCCTTTTGTTCACTTCCGTCAGGGCACTGCTTCTGCACTTCAGACTAAAATAAAAAGCCCATGCTAACTTCATAAAGGAGAAGGCTCAAAGAAAATGTTCATTCATTTCCACCTTTCATTTACCTTACAGCTAGTAAGATTTGTTGATGTAGCACAGTGTTAATGACAATAATGAGAAAGCATTCAGACAGCAAGAGAACCAAAGTACTATGCAGGATGTTTTGTTTTTTACTCAATAGCAATACTATGGGAAAGGACTGCAACTGGTACAAGAACACTGCTCACTGAACTTGGAAGAAAAGGTTCAAGCCTTCAAGAGGTATCTGAGTAACATCAGCACTGAGACTGAGAAAAGGAGGAATGAGTTAGAGAAGCTGGTCACCTTGTACGAATTCTATGAGACGGTAAGAGAAACAGCCTCCAGCTGTGCATTAAGGATAAGTGTATATGTACCAAAATAATGGCCAGGCAAAAGGGACAGTTGGTGACCATCAAAAGCATGCACAAGCACCAGAACAATTAAAAGGATCAGCAGAGTATAGATATGAAAATGTACATGCAGCTGGAAGCCCCGGACAGCAGCATCAGGTGAGCTGGCAGCTCCTTCCCAGAATCTCACCCTGTACGCTGTACATGCAGTTGCAGGAACGGCTACCAGGACATACCTAAAATAAAAGTACTACCAATTGACCAACTCAGACAGAAGCAGCAGCAGCAGAGTTAGACAGACCCTTTTGGCTGGACCACAGCCTAGTTCTCTTCTCCTTCTTGTAAATATGTAGGCAGAGCCCTTGCATTTAGTTGGCTGTATACTGTTCTGAATATGTAATCCAGGAGAAGATAGATCCTGCTAGCCAGAATTTTCCAGCATTCAACAGCAAATCTCCAAATGAAATAGCAGACAAAGAGCTTGAAACAGTGGTTTCTTTGTTGCTAGAACAGGGATTCTCAACTAGGAAGCCAGAGCACCCTGGGGTGCTGCAAGCACCTTACAAGGATGCTGTGATGCCCAGCCCCCATGAAAGGAGGGAAGCTCTGGCTCCTCCATACACTGGGCACCATGAGCCCAATCTAACATCCCAGCAGCACACCCTGTGGCCCCTTCCACTAGTTTTGGGAGCATAGGAAGAGCAGGGGAAGGAGCTGAGCTCAAAAGCGCAGCCCCTACCCCATAGCAGCACTTGTGCCAACTGTCCCCATGCTCCAGTCAGCATGCTGTGCTGCAGGCTGACAGAAGCAGGGCAATGCTTTTTCAGCCTGTGTTATTTCCCACCACTCATCCTGTGATCCTGGAGCTAGTTGTAGGGGGGTGGTCCTGGGGAGTGGTGGCTCTGAACACTGGCACTCAAGTATCTGGAGGAGCAGCCTCAGTAGCTGGGACCATACTCACTTCCTCAGGTAGAGACAGGGTCAGGGAAGGGGCAGCCAGCAGAAAGAGCAAGGCACAGCAGGGTTCTGCCCCTGCTGCCTTTCCCTGGCATCAGCCTCTACAACAGCAGCTCCTGCACCAGTGACAGTCACCTGCTTCCACCTCTTGCATGGACAACTGCCTCCTTCAGGGGTCTAGTGACCCACCCCAAGCCCTCCAGTCTGCCTTGTTGGGAGCCCCAGCCAACACCAGGCACTGTGCACCATCCCTAGCCATGCTCCCAAGGTGCATCATCCCCTGCTGCTGCCCAGCCTGCCACCTTGTGAGATCCTTTTAAGGGTGCTGCAGGGTACAAGGAGGCAAAAAAATAAATTAGTCTTAAATGAGGTGCTGAGTTCAGAAAAGTCATAGAGGAGAGTGCCTGGAGTCTAAATAATGTGCTAGAATGTGAGGGGAAACAAAATGAAAAAAAGTGTGGAAACCCCAGTACCTGCACAATTTTGCTATACGTATATGACCCCAGAGCAATCCACCCCACTCTATCAAGTGCCCAGTAAACCACTAGTGTTGCTGTTTAAATAATTTTTTTACTGCAACATCCAAAGGCAGAAGTCAGAATCAGACTGTTGTTCTGGTCACTGGAGAAACACAAATGAAGGGGACGCAGCTTACAGTTAACAAAAACTAAACTTCATTTGAATTATGTGTCCAACTTTACCAGGGGAAGGGGGAAAGCGGCTTGATATTTGTCTTTTCAGGATGTGAAAACACAGCCCTAGTTTCTCAGAGCTGGCAGGGCATTTCCCTCCTCTGTTTCCCTCAAAGGAGAGGGAACTGCTCCTTTTTGGATGTGGTGGGATCATGCTACATGCTAGCTGGGTGGAATTCCTTGGTCACATATTTTTATTCAATAAAAATCATAACATTAGATACTGTTTGCAAAATGTGTCGTTTCAGCCTAAAAAGACGTTGGAAGATTTTGTTGTGACTTTTTCTAAGCTAAATATAATTAAATTTACACGTAGGTAATTTTGAAAAAAATTATAAAATCCATCACGCAAAGAACAGCATTCTGTGTCTAGTAGAACAGAAAGTTTCATTTGACTTGAAACGCTGCTTTGAAGGAAAAAAAATCCTTTTGACTCAACCCAAAATTTTTTTTTTTTAACTTTTTGTATAGATAGCTCCGCTTCCTGCTGCAGAAGAGAATGTAGTGCTTTATTTCCCAAGTTTTGCCAGTGGTTACTGGAGGAGCCCCAAAAAGCAGGCCCCAGTATAGAAAGCAGTCACAAGGGACCTTATTCTCAGTTTTTAAGTGGTGCAAATCTACTGATATCACTGGAAATACTCTTGATTAATGTCACTGGACACAAGGAGAAAATTAGGTCCTGAAGATTTTCATTTTTCTGCCCTTTGTTTCTTAACATCCTAGCTATCAGTATAGAATATCAATGCATCTGAATAAAAACAAGGTCCATTTTCATTAGATAGCTAAGCTGTCCTTTGAATGCCTTTTCTATGTCATCTTTAAACTTTAGCCAAATTTTTTCACTGAGATCTGGCATACCTTTTGTATTATAATGACTCCTTGGCTCCTGAGATTAACTGAAAATATCATATATCTGTCACAGGATATCCAATTTTTTTTTTTTAAATACCCTGCTCTATGGGCAGTCTGCCCAGCTCTTTCCCGCCCTGCCTTGATGTTAGCTGATATACAGAGTATGGGAGGCTGCCCTGGTCTTACTACAGCGACCACCAGGATTGTGGTCCTCGCCTTATGGACCAATTGCATGGCTCCATACCTCTCCTACACCATGCCCTATGCCTCGCAGATGGCATCCTTACAGATGTTCAACCGGTTGCTGATACAACCCCTCATGAAGCCTTCCAACCCCTCGGCCCCTCTCAGCTCCACTCTGGGCCTTCAGCCCTCTCAGTCTCTTCACACAGCCCCTTCCTGAGCTGCTATATCCTGCGGTCTCCCTCTTGGCCCCATTCTGGTTGCCAGAGCCCTCAATCTCTCCTCTGGCCCCTCTCTGGGCCCTCAGACCCATTGGTCTCACACAACCACTTCCTTGGCTACCAGGCCCCTCGGGTCTCCTTCCTGGCCCCCCTCCAGGCTGTCAGCTCCTCTGTTGGTCTCTTGTCCTAGACCCTTTTTGTTCTTCACTTTCTCGGCTGCTCTTCAGGCCCTCGGATCCATCCGGCCCTACACTCTATTCCCAACCCATCACTGGACCGCTGGCCCCTTCTGGTCCCGCTACACTTGCTGGGCCCCACTATAATCCTCAGGCCCCTAGATGGCCTGCTGGACCCATGTCTCCCTGGCTCCTCGCTGGGCCACTGGAACCACGTGGTCTTCATGCTAAGTGCTTTTCTGTTGGGGTGTGCTCCCCTAGTCTTCCCCCTCCACTGGGTAATCCACAACGCAGTGGGAGCTGAGGCTTTCCAGTGCCCTGGCTTTCCAGCACCTTTCCCTAAAGAGGCCCATGCATGGCATTTCATGGAAGCTGCCTTCCCACAGGCAGCCCCACCACATTAACCAGCCCCAGTAAGGTGCAATTCTTACCCAGGACAGGTCTTCAGGCCTACCTGATCTTACTTGTCTTTCTCTGGGCTCCTCCTAGATGTCCTATACCCCTCCTGGGCTGCTAGCCCCTGGGCCCCCTGGCCCTGTCTCAGTCTCCTATCTTTAGCCCCTAGCTCACTCTTGGACCCATTTCCTTGATTCCTCTTCCTTAGATGGCCTAGCACCAGTCATCATCATCTTGGGCTGCACGCCCCTTGACCCCTTCCTCTCAGCTGTGGCCACACAAGGACCTAGGCCCTGGCCCCGCTTCAGGCCAGTCAAGAGCTCCAGGCTTTCCTGGCTCTGGCTGTCACTGCCATGGTCTATCTCGCCCTTTGGCCTCTTCTGGGCCCTGGCCCTGCACAGGCCATTTGAGATTCCCAGGGTCAGTCCTCCAGCTGTCAGCCCTCATGTTTCTGTGGGTGCATCCCCTTGGGCCCCTCCATAGATCACTTCCTCTCTCTGGGCTCATTCAGAGCCCACCATACGTCTTCTTACATAGCCCCTTCTTTCTCTGGGCTCATCTGAGCCACTCAATAGGTTCCCCCCATACTCTACCATGCTTACTGGGCTTACCCAGACCCTCCCTCTCAGGGCTCGCCTGGCCTCTTATCAGGCCCCTGTGTACTCAGACCTTTTCTCTCTGGGCTCATCCAGCTTATCAACAGGCCCCAGGCACTCAGCCCCCTTCTCAGGGCTCTGGACCCCACACTGGGTCCCCAGGAACCTCCTCCATCCCCTTAGTTCCCACCCAAACCTCCTGATGCATTTTCCTTACTGGAATTCAGGAGCAGCAGCCTTCTTGCTGGGTGATGTTCCTCCACCACCTCCCAAGATGGTACTGCCAGCCATGCTCTCAGGGTCTGAATCATAGAAAATTAGGGTTGGAAGGGACCTCAAGAGGTCATCTAGTCCAACCCCTTGCTCAAAGCACGACTAGCCCCAACTAGATTATCCCAGCCAAAACTTTGTCTAGCCAGGTTTTGAAAGCCTCCAAGGATGGAGCTTCTGCCACCTCTCTGAGTAATCTTTTCCAGTGTTTTACTATCTTCCTAATGAGAAAATTCTTCCTAATATTTAACCTAAACTTGCCTTGCTGCAACTTGAGACCATTGCTCCTTGTTCTGTCATTTTCCACCACTGAGAACAGTGCAGCTCCATCATCTTTCGAACCCCGCTTCAGGTAGTGGAAGGTTGGTATTAAGTCATCTCTCAGTCCCGTCTTATGTAGACTAAATAAGTCCAGTTCCCTCAGTCTTTCCTTGTAAGTCATGGCCCCCCAGTCCCCTCACCATTTTCGTTCCCTTCTGTTGAACTCTCTCCAATTTGTCCACATTCTTTCTGTAGTGGGGGCCCAAAACTGAACACAGTACTCCAGATGTGGCCTTACCAGTGCTGAATAGAGGGGAATTATCACTTCCCTTGACCTACTGGCAGCACACTTACCAATGCAGCCCAGTATGTCATTAGCCATCTTGGCAACAGGGGTGCACTGCTGGCTCATATTCAGTTTATTGTCCACTGTAACCCCCATGTCCTTTTCTGCAGAGCTGCTGTCCAGCCAGTCAGTCTCCAGCCTGTACTGGTACATGGGATTGTTTTGTCCTAAGTGCAGGACTTTGCACTTGTCCTTGTTGGCCCTCATGAGATTTCTTTTGGCCCTATCCTCCAATTTGTCTAGGTCACTCTGAATCCTAATCCCACTTTCCAGTCTGTCTATCTATTACTCCCCCCAGTTTAGTATCATCTGCAAACTTGCTGAGGGTACACTGTATGCCATCTTCCAGGTCACTGATGAAGACATTGAACAAAACTGGCCCCAGCCAGTTTTCTGTCCACCTTACAATCCATTCATCCAGCCCATACTTCCTTAGCTTGCCTGGGAGAATGTTGTGGGAAACAGTATTAAAAGCCTTCCTAAAATCAAGGTACAGCACATCCACGAGTCTCCCAGCATCTACGGAGCCAGTCATCTCATTATAGAAGGCAGTCAGGTTGGTCTGGGTTTATACCCTGTGTACTCTCGATCAAGCGACTCCCTTGGTCAGGCCTAGCCTCACCTGCCAGCCTTCTGAGTCAGCTGACTCTACAATTAGACCTGACCCCCACCTGCTGGTGGCTCAGCAGGTTGCCTGACCTCTTCAGGGGGCAGGCACATCAAGTGCCATGCCACAATATCTTGTAAAAATTGCTTGCTTTGGAATTTTTTTTAAGTAAATTGGTAGAAGACTGCC
This sequence comes from Alligator mississippiensis, assembly GCF_030867095.1. Lineage (NCBI taxonomy): Eukaryota > Metazoa > Chordata > Crocodylia > Alligatoridae > Alligator > Alligator mississippiensis. Next base: position 79,481,912 of record NC_081828.1, on the reverse strand, counting down.
AGTAATATAAGAATACTTTTAAACCCATAGTTAGTTAATTTAGTAATAGCAGCCCTGATCCAGCAATTCATTTTAAGCATGGTAATGTTTCTTTTGATATCAATGAAACGACTCACAAGCTGAAATGTAGGCAAACACTTCAGTGCTTTGCTCTTGCTTTCTCACCAAAAGGATGCAGGCTTAAATCCCATAGAGACCACTTCTTGAAAGGAAAAAAATAATCTGGAAGTGAAATGCAAAACCAGAAATGAGCACTTCAAGTTCTGTTCCCAGCTGTGTCACAAATTTCTGTGTGATGTGGAGCAATTCACCAACCTTATTCTCTCAAATGGGATTAATAACACTTCTCACTTCAGGAAAATTGTGAGGCTTAATTCATTAGTAGGAATACCCCCTGCTCTTGTAGAATGCTTGGATGTCTTCAAAAGAAGGCATTATAATAGTCCAAGTTTTTTGCCACTGAACTGTACTTTTTCTTTTCCTGATCCAGGCACAAGGGTGGATGTCACACTGCAATGAGTATCTTGAATGTATAACTGCCAAAACCAAGTATTCTCAGTCAGAAGTTCAGTGTTTGCAGAGCTGCTACCAAGAAGCTAAGAAGGTTTCTTCAGAAAACTTTAAAAAAGTGAATGAGCTGGTGTTGGGCTTGGGAAGCAAAAAGGAACTGAAACAATGGAATATTTTATGGCTGAAATGTCAGCAAACAAGGCACCATTTAGAAGAGGTCCTTTCTGAAGCTCTCAAAAGTTCCAGCAAAGAATCTTCTTGCAGAGTCCCCAAGGAAGCTGGAATAAAGATTAACTATGAGCCAAGCCAATCGTCTTCTCACCTCTCTTCCAGCAGTGATGACAGCATCTGGGATTTTAATGCTAAACCACCGCATAACCCTCCACAGGCCAGCCTGCCCTCAGGAGTACCATCTCTTTTACTTCATAAGCATGCAAATCAAAATATGGATGTGTCTGTGCAATTCAGTGCATCTCCGCCACAGACACTAGCTAAACTCTTCAGTGAGCCTCAAAGGACTAGTCCAAACTTAGAAGATACAGACAGTATTTCCACCTCAGGATCAGCTTCCTGCTATTCCGAGCCAATCCAGTCACCAGTTATTTGCCACAGAAGGCATCCACTAAAGAAAATCATGAAGAAAACGCAGAGCTTTGATTTTACCCAGCATGAAAGCAGCCATAGTGAGTTGCACCGCCATGGATATACGGGAGTTTATATTAAAGGGCTAGAGGTAGCCAGCAACATTGCTGCTGAGAAGAAATACATGCAACGCTTGAATATAAAAAGCCCTTTGATTAGTAGAAACCGAAGTCTATCATCACCATCAAGGATCCACCATACAGAAGAAGAAGACAAGAAGAGAGCTGGAAGGTGAGAAATGGCTACCACACAATCCATTATTTTGAGTGAGGAACAAAAAAAAAGTACTGGAATCTCCCACATGGTGTCTGAAAAGTTTGAGAAAGACATTTACATGCAAAATACAGGCACATCATTGTTAGTGTAAACTGAATTTACTTTAGGTCCAAATTATTGGTTTGGTTGGGGAGAATGGAAGTATTCAGAGTTTATAACCATAGTGGAGCAAATCCTTACTGACTTGATCAATCAATATCCTACTTGAAGTCAAATAAGCACTAAAGGGAAACTGAAGATATAGAGAGATGTAACAGTTGTATGTATATCAAAGGATACTGACATGTGCTGTTATGATGAAACTCTTGAGTCCTTTGTGATTCTGTAGCAATACAAGTATAGCAGAACTACTCCAACTTCAACTCTGCATCCTGAGTTACACCCTGAATAAAGATTTAGCTAACTTGTATCACTACAGGACCATGCATAGGACTACAGCTATGTTGTGCTCTCAACCACCAGCTCCTCTTCCCCTTTTAAAACAGTTAAGATGTATGTTTGCCCATACCTAGAGACTTTGAGCATCTTTACACATGCTCTGGAGTGGTGGGGGAGCACTTTAATTACAGCAGCTCCTGGGAACCATTCTAATTAAAGCATCCGCAGCATCTTGTGTATTCAGCATCCCATGCTTCCTAATGGTGGGGGAGCTTTAACTAAAGCTTTTTCAATAAGCTTTAATTAAATCTTCCCCACTGCCATTTTGAAGTGTGGGAATGCTGACATGTGATGCCAAGGCTGCTGGAGCATACTATTTAGCATACTCGAGCAGACTCAGTTAATTGAGTCTGCTCCGACACATTCTAATTAGAACACATCGGAGCAGGCATTGGGCATGTGTATAGATGCTCTATGAGTCAGCAAAGAACTATACACACGCACAACTTTTTTTCCGGAGGTACAGTTCCACTAAAGCCAATGAGACTGTTCCCTGGATGTAAAGTCACCAGCAAGCAGATTTTTTGCACAATTGAGACCCTAGCCTCATGCGAATATAAATATTTCATTTTCTTTTTACATATCAGTGTATGGGGGGTTATATTTAAACATTCCCCTTCTGTATGGAAAAACTAATTCTATTGTGCTGATATACAAGAGCCAGAAATTGAAACTGACCAAAAAGCAAAAATTCAGCATTAAGTTTCATTTCACTTCACTGAGTGAAAGGGGCAAACAGCACCGTAAAAAGCAAACAAGATTTTTGGAAAAATGTTTCCATTTTAATAATCTAAATAGTGATGGTAAAATTGCTTTTGATGCTTTGAAAAAATTATAATAGTGTTCTATTAGGAAATGATAATTAAAATATTTTGCTGCTGTTCTTTAGGATGAGGTTTGTTTCTCCTAGAGTCACTGACAAAATATAAAGGAAACAGCATTAAAAGTAACTTTAAAATGCAATAGGAATTTAAACACAGTCTTTAAGTCCATTTTCAATTTGAAATTCAGTTTAAATTTTGCTTTTGTTTTTATTTTGTTTTATTTTTATCAGGCTTAAAGCTGGCTTCTCTTTTTGTTCAGGATCCTCCCTCACTGGGGAATCATATCATTACAGCATTCTATTTTCCCACAATTGGCAGAAAAAAATGAGGTGGGAAATTAGGATGAGTATTTGCATGATTTATTTAACAAAGGAAACTGAAATAAAAATCTGTTATCAAATCTGTGTATATTTTTTAAATCCTGTACAATATGGATTCTGAACAAAACGCAAGGTTTATGGTTTTTTTTAAAAAGCTGTCAATCTTTGTTATTTAACCATTTAGGGCTATATTCTTCTACCCTTACTTACATGAAATAGCATCATATTCCATCTTCAGTCCCACTGAAATTAGTGTGATTAGAGTGGATGAAAAGAGTATCGGAATCTGTCCCATAATGCTATCTACATAATCATATATTTTATCTTTATAGTATCTATCTGGTATAGATTTTGACGGCCCCAGTTCAGCAAGCCATTCAAAGATTTCAGCAAAAAGTTGTCCTTGGGCGCATCTACACATGACGCTATGTCGCTGTAGTGACATGCTATGGTAACATAGCATCAGCAGGCACAAACCGTATTGCCGGTGCTACGTCACTGTAGTGATGAAGTACCTTGCTATAGCGTGTTGCTATGGCAACATAGCTGCTAACAATAATTGTGTGCCACCAGGATGATGCAGTAACAGCTGTTACTGCACCATCATTTAGTACTTCCTAAAGCAAGTACTAAATGACGGCACAGTAACAACTGTGCTGTGGGGGCACATGTAGACACGCCCCTTAAGTAGGTAGTTAGGTCCCATTGACTCTAATAACCATAAAATTGTGTTAGAGTGCTGTTACAGCTGTGATGGTCCAGGAATGACGTGAAAGGCAAGGTTTTTTGGGAGGTGATCTGTTTTCTTGGAGAAACAACGTAGCTGGAATAAGGTTAGACGAGCTGTTGAATGCAAGGCATTCATCATCAGGTGACCTGAAGTCTTGTATGAGACTGTCTTGCATTTGAAAGCTTGTCTAACTTTATTTCAACCATGCAGTTGGTCCAATAAAAGAGATCACTCCCAAAAATCCTTGCCTCTCCTAAAATTAAACACAAGCTTAATTGCCTTCCTGAACAATAATAGCCTTAACTGGTATATATTTCAATACCTTGTTAAACTGGGGCCTAGACGCTTCCTGAACCACAAGTAACTTTCAGTTTGTATAACAGAGGAAGAACGGACATCTTGTGTGATCTTTTTTGTATACAAGTTGATGTTTAAAAAGAGTTTTTCTGGTTTTGTTTATTAAATCTGTAAATACTGCTTCTAAATATGGTAAAGCAAGTTGTATGAATCTAATAATGTAATGTCCTTGCTTAGAACATATATATACTGACTTTTAGTAGTTACAAAAAGTATGTTACAATGAAAGTAGTTTGTGCTTTTACTTTATCTTACTGCTTTCACTCAATATCAAGAAGTTAGAGTGGATCTAATTTTCAGTAATGTAATTTTCTAAAACTCTTTGTTTTATTTTAGGGCTAATGAGAATACATTCCTCAAAGGGTATGACTTTGGTCAGACTAACAGCGTCATTTCTCTCCCTTTTAAGTGCCAATTCTGCAAACATCCATGTGCAAGTTTGGTTATATAATTTCTAGCCACGGTCCTTAATTTAATTATCTAATTATTCTGGGTTAAGTCCTGGGACCACAGACCCCACAGACATTTGTAATCTTTCCCAATCTCAGTGGTTTTGAGGGGAGTTGACAAAATCTGTGGCCAGTCCAGTAAATCTTTGTAAGAAAAATTAGTCAATGGCAATCATCCAATGAATACCGTTGCTCAAATTATACGTTTTGTGTACATGAAAGGTAACTCTGAATTAAAATGCAGTAGCTATTCCTAGATTTCCTTAACCTTATTTAATTTAATTAAATAAGGAGGTGTTATTTCTTGTTTAGCTTCATCCACTTTCAAAATGGATTAAAATAAATCAGAAGATGGTACAGCAGAACATAGATACTTCAGAGGGTTAGGTTTTTAAACCCCCCTGTGAAGATGAAGGTTTGAGAAATATCAAGAGGCGCATAAAGCTACAGCAAACAGCTGCACAGGACTGCAAAGATCTCCAGCTGTTTACTGTAGCTTTTGCTTTAAGGGCCTTTTCAAGGGTACTGCTTCTCCAGGCAGTTACCTGGAGCCATGGCTGTGTGCTAGCTGAGTGGAAATACAGCACTCAGTGGCATGATTGAGGTGCACCACCTTTTGCAGGGGAGAGGAAGGGAGGGGTGTCACAAAAATAGCAATTGCTGCAGTGGCAGCAAAACACACTACCACCATCAACACTGCAGCAGCCAGCAGTGTCCTGTGACATGCCTGCCCATGGTGCAGAGCTGCCCTGCTATGCCCCTAGTTACCCTTTAATGTAAAAGCTGCAACAAAGAGCTAAACAGCTCATTCTTAATTTGGCAACTTGCTGTGAACAAAATGGGTTGCCAGTGATCCCTACATGAAAATCTAGGTTCTGCTGTACTCTTACTCCAAAATAAAAACATCTGCATGTGGGGTTGGAAAAGCCCTAAGTGTTTGCAGGATTGGCTCTGTTAAGTGGGTCACTTTAATATGTTTGTATTGTTTTATGTATTTGTTAAAGCATAAATATATAAAGTTTTGCTTATGATGTTCAGTTTTTGAGTTACAATAGAATCTTTGTTGTCCTATGGCAGGGGTTGTCAACCGGGGGTATGCATACCTCCAGGGGTACTTGAGAAGGTCCTACGGGGTATGCACGGATGGGCAGGGATGGAGCGCCGCCATGCAACATCCTGTGCTGCCGCGCAGGCGCTGGGGAGCAGGGGAAGCTCGCACGTGGCAGCTGCCACCGCTCCATGTCCAGCCACACCCCACTCCCCTCTGCTCCATGTCTGGCCACCAGGGGTAGACTGATCCCAAAAGGTTGAAAACCCCTGTCCTATGGAAAAAAATCTTCTCAAATTTAGAAGGGAAAAAACAAACAAGTTACCATACATACTACCTTAAAACCTATCAAAATCCCAGTCAGGCTTTTAATCATTTTACAGAATTCTTTTTGAGGCATAATTCTAATTTTCCTTTCATCTCCTTTGGTGCCCACACAAGGCCTAGACTCAGCCTGCCTCTTACATGCTTTGTGTCCTTAGTTATCCTGGGGTAGAGCTAGCTTGAGCACTTCAAAATTCGAAACTTCAATGGAATATTTTATTCTGTAATGAAGGAATGAACTAATTTTTTCGGATAAATTTTCCTTAACATTTTTATCCTATTTTTTCAACTAAGTCTGAATAATGCTTCCTTCAGAGCAGTGGCACTCTGCTTATTTATCCTTTGCAAAGTGCTCAGCCAGACCATGACCACCTTTGTGCTTTATGTTGAGCAGTTATGCATGTCAAAAGCCAGGTCACATCATAGTGTTTTTCTGAGACTTTCTAGAGGAACCACACTAGAGAAGTGAAACATATTTTTATAGCAGATCAGCATTTAGATCCAGTTCCAGATTTGGACTCTACTTCCTCTAAAGTTTATGCTTGCTTGGAGTTCAGGTTTTGCTTTGGTATTTTATCAAGTTATTAGCCACAAATATTGGACTCAGATCTGGATTTGGATTCAAAACTCAATGTTCAGACCTAGGGTTTTAGGTTCAAACTCGGTTCTGATCTTGTTACTGAAGAGTTGTTGCAAGATGTATTTCCCCTTTTGGACAAAAAATTCTAATTGAAGCTGTTGTAGTGGTCTCCTTTGTAAAGGTTTAAGACCTGGCTGATTTCATAAAGAAAAAAAAATACATGGTTTGGCCTGGTTCCCTGATAGGATTTTTAGTGACATCAGCTGCAGTTAAAACAATTTAATAGCAGTTTGTGTATTGTCATTAACTGTATTACCTTATCTAATGTGCTGTAAATCAAGTTTATTTAGCAATAGTTCCCATCATGGTGAATGTACTGTAGAGGTTGATTCTTATTTGTTTTGTTCCTGCTATTGTTAACAATCCCTGAATAATTTTTCAATTTTGTTTGCTGAAATTTTTGTAGGAATATTACGTATGTGACACAAGAAGAAGCCCTAAAGATACCAGAAAGTCAAAAGTTTCTCCATGTTTTATGATTACAGGTTCAGAATAATTTCAGTGCCCTGGAAATAAAGTTATTCTAAGTTAATGAAATACCACTGGAAAAAATATTTTACTATAGATTTATTTCTTGCCTACATAGTCTCTGAATGAAAGCACATGCTTTTTCTTAAGGAAAGTGTTTGCTTTGATGTTATGTACTATTTGAAGTTAATTAGAAATGATTGATTAATTGGTTCCTTGGTTTGCTCTTTTGTTTCAGAAACTGGTTTCACTAATTGCATTAAATCTTCCTTTAATGACAGAATTCATCATGCATTTAAATGTTTCTAAACTGAACGCTCTTTCTCAGTGGAAGTTCACAGTTTGTCAGAATATATACTGTTTAGGGAAATTCAGGCCAATTCAACTGTATGTTAGCAACATGCTTGGGAGGAAGAGGTGTATTTCCAAACAGAATGCAAGAACGGAAAAGGTCAAGACACTTGCAAATGTAACACAAATGTCTTCAAAATTATGAAAGTCTCTCCAAAGCTGAAACCTCTCACCTCCATCCTCCCCCTCCCCTGCTTTCCTGGTTGTTTAGTTGCTATATTACAGCTGCTGTAGATAGTTGGGAACCAAATTCTGCGGTGTATTACATTCAGAAAATTTAATTGCATCAGGGGGTTTCTATATTTGTAATTAAGGGCAGAATTTTTTCCTGCATACAAGAGTGAAATAAAACTCCTGCAAGATGTTATCTGTTGCTATATTGGTACGGGTATAATGGCAATCAATCTAACAGGCAGTACCTACAGCATTACTTTCCCAAAGGACAAGTAGAAATGAAGGAAGCAATGCAAATAAGTAGAGTTACTCAGTTTTCAGTGAATACACCTTGCCATAATCTGTCAGTGTTCAAAACAGCTCTTCTATGTCTTCCAGCAGTAAAGTGCAACATATAATGGATGAGATGATCACAACAGAAAGGGAATATGTTAGATCCTTAGGATATATCATCGACAACTATTTTCCAGAAATGGAAAGAATTGATTTACCTCAGGATTTGCGAGGGAAGCGGAACATTATCTTTGGGAACCTGGAGAAGCTCTATGATTTCCATTGCCAGTATTTCCTAAAAGAGCTGGAACATTGCAGAGACCTCCCACTGCGGGTCAGCCACTGTTTTCTCAGACATGTAAGTCCCATTTCCGAAAAAAGCATACATTTCTGGAATCAAGTAATTTTGAACAGAATACAAATCCTCATATTAAGTAAATCATGCTTCTTGCCTTTTTGTTTCTCATAGCATGAACAATCAAGCTGTCCCATGACAAATTTAAACTGTTGTCTGTCAATGAGATCTCCTGTGTTCTCTCTGAGAGTGTTATCTATTATTCCTATGTCTTCACATCGCTCCTGGTTTTGATGTCTCAAAATATATCAGGCACATTCATTCTCTGAAGTGTTTTGGATCCCTCCCACTGCAGGAAGGATCGTAGGGGCTACCAAGCAAGCAATATACCTTCAGAATTTCCAGTTTATAGAAAGCTTACCTTTGTTTCCTTTTATGACCTCATGAATGGATTCTGTTTTAGCATCATCTTCAATCACACTGATAAAATATCTTGGCTACTGTCAAGGAGTGAGTAGGGGTACATGACTTCTTTTCTGGAAGTAGAGAAGTATAAATGCTGTGTCACTCCCATTAGCCATGGTCCACCTGTGGGGTGTGCATGCTCAAGACAAGTCAGTTTCTATAGCCCACATCGCAACAAGGAGTGACATGGCCAGCATTCACATTCAGCTGCCCCTTGACTCCCAGAACAGCCAGATGCCAATTTGCAGCTGGGTTGACTGGCACAAGACTGTGGGAAAGCTTGAGTTGGCATCTCTGGAGCCACAGTGAGATGCCTTACCCACTTTGCCACCATGTTCCTTACCCACTGAATATAATAACAGAAACAAAAAGTAGGCGCGTCTAATACAACCACTGTTCCCTTGTAGTTTTGATGTTACATGGTACTAATGCAACTGAATATTCCTCCCGGGCACCATGTTTGCATGTGTGCCCAGGACCACAGCACATTGAGCTGGGCCAGAGCAGCCCTAGCTGGCTGGGGGCCCTGGGAGTCAGCCTGCCAGCCCAGGGCTGCTCCAGCCTGGCTCAATTTGCTACAGAGGGGCTGGCTGAGATACAAGGGTGCTTCAGTACAGGACTAGCCAGCAGGCAACCCCTGCACTGAAGCACTCTTGTGCCCCAGCCAGCCCTGTCAGCATCTACACATGCATTGCGGCAGTGTAAATAACTCCACTGCAGAATAACACTTGTGTCTGGCAGTACTATCCTATGGCAGAGTTAATTAGTTTATTCTACCCTAATAGCACTGCACATGTAGATGGTGACATTTTACTGTGGAGCTAGATGTCTCGTGTACAGCACCCAGTGTTACTATACAGGGTTGTATCCTAAAAGCCTAAGGGATTGCCCCTCATAGGCTTGCCTGTGATTTTTGGATTTCTTCACCGTTCCCTTGTTGTTTTGATGTTACATGAACATCTTCACTCAGCTGAACTGTGGAAAAGAAAAGTTTTGGAAGCACTGATGTTTTGCAGTGTGGAAATACTGCGTTATTTCTCCAACAGTATGCCCAATTCTAACCCCCTCCCAGCATGGGACAGAGAGTTCACTGTCTCATCTTCTAACAGGGACTCCACAACAGCATCACAAATCTAGAGTGTGATGGAGCCATTAGGAAAGCCATTAGGTTGTGGGTGCGGCCTCCAACTCTAATTGATGTCCAGGACACCCAGAACCTCTGAGGATTCTAGGAAAGTCATGTAAATGAGCTTCCTTGTTAGTCCAGTAGCTGTCTCAGCATGGATTTGCCATAGGGTATGGTGGTGATTCACAACCTTTTTAGACTCAAGATTCCCCTACAAAATGCTAGCTCTTAATTTTCACTCATTTATGTTTACTACAAAAATAATAGTATAGTTTTTATCTTGCAAAGAACTCAGAAAGACTACAACAGGTCAAAATGTTTTCAACTCTGAGGATTCCTATTTGAAATCTCTGGGTTTATCTTGAAAAGCATATTTGCATACCTAGCAGTACTAACATGTGTGGCACCCTGAGGCACCTTTGAAAGGATCTTAAGGGACCCCAGGGTCGTGTAGCACACTAGTTGAGAATCACTGGGGTAAAGAGAGATAATGGCTTTACCATCCCATGGTGGGGTTCAAAGAAAGTACAGTTGGATTGAGTTTGCTGAAGGAGATTTTTCAAATGCTTTATAATGTATTTTTGCTGTGAAGTGTTGCTTTAAAATACATTTTCAAAATAGTATGTTATCTTAAATTTCCCATGACCTATGTTTCCATTGAAATAACTCTCTTATGAAAATGCCATAGTAATAAAGCAGGCACTTAACTATCAGGAAATGAGGAAGTTAGAATTGCATTGTGTACCTCAGCTCTGCACCTGTGTATGTGTATTACAATGTAACTCTTGACTCGCTGAACAAAACCTGATCACAAGCTATTTCTCAACTAATACAATAAAAGGCCAAGTTAAAGGTATCTTTGCAACTTTATTTTTGTCATTTCCTGATGTACAAGCTCTTAACCATACAAGGTTCAAGTTCCTTTGATGCAGTGTTTATGTCAGGAAATGTCTTAGATTATCAAGGGAAAAAGGAAGAATGAAATTCCTTAGTATATGATTGTGGGACTGAATGCCACTGGAATGCTGCAATTCTCAGATACCACATGTTCCACCAGAAAGACACCAGCAAATACTGCTAGTTAGGGTCATTATCAGGGATATAGGTTTTCCATTTGCTGCAGAAAAACACAGATTTTCTCTCTTGAAAATCTGTGATCCTTTTACTTTAAAGAAAATAACACAGGAAACCATGGGTTTCCACTTGCAGGCTGGCAGAGTTCCAGCCTGCAAGGGGCTGTTTGTGGTATAGAGAGTGGGGCACAGGGGAAAGGGGTGCCAGATACATGTGTGTGCACACATACACATAGCACCTGGGCAGGGTGGTGAAGAGCAGCTCCTACAGCTCCCTCCAGGTAAATCTGTGGGGGCAGGGGCACAAGCCGTGCAGCAGTGGGGCATGTGTCCCCCCCCCCCCCGATTTCTGTGCCCATAGTGGGGTGTGAGGCTACCGCTGGGCTGGACCAGCTCTGGGCAGGAGCAACCTTGGTGGCCCACTGGGCAGGATCTGGCATAAGAGAGAGCACCGCACTGCCATGGCAGCCAAGGTGAGGTGCCCTCTGCCCACCTGGCAGCAGCGGGAGTACAACTCCACACCGCGGCCATCACTGCCATGCCTCACCTTGGTGGCCATGGGAGTGTGGCGCTCCCTGCACCAGGTCCCTCCTGTTGGGCCGCAGCGGTCATTCGTGCCTGTAGCTGCAGCCCAGTGTGCCCAGCTGCAGGCCCTTGTCCACTGTGGGTACAGAAATAGGGGGTGGGAGGGAGGTCACAAGTCCCTCACCGCTTCCCCCACGTCGCCTGTGCCACACTCCCCCTTCCTCACACACTGGCGGGTAGGGGGCAGCAGGTCAGGAATGAGGGGCACTGGCTGAGCTGGAGGGGCTATGGACCAGGACTGAGGGGCACCAGCAGAGCCAGGGGGCTGTGGGTTAGAAGTGAGGAACAATGGGATGGGCAGGGGCAGGGCACTGGCATATCAGGGTTGCTCAACACCACAAAGCAACAAAGGAAACAGCTGCAGCTGGGCCTGCATCCTGATGAGCAAAGGGAGCAAGGAGAGCTCTTAATTTCCATGATAAAAAAACCCTGAATCAAATGCCAAAATTTATAGGTATTTAGAATTATTTTATTATAATGATTGAGGCACTGGTAGGCTTCCAAATTGCTCTAAAATTGTAAATATATCAATAAAACGTTGTGTTCCCCTGATACCTATATATATAGTAGCATTTAATTTAAATCATGGGAAAATTCAGATTTTTGGGGTTTTAATCAGAGAATTTGGGATTTTTAAACAGAAAACCAGGAACCCTACTCATTATTATACAAAAAGATGTTGATAATATAAAGCAAGGGTGTCACACTCACCCTGGGTCCCAGGCTGGATCTGGATGGCATGAGCTCTTCCCGGGCTCAATCCATGGAGCCAGCCACAGCTGTGGTGGGTCTGAGTCCAGGTCCAGGGGTGCAGATCCATGTTCAGGCAGCAGTGCAGGTTGGGGACTGTGCAGCAGCATGGGTCCAGGGGTGAGCAGCAAATTGGGCCAGGGAATCAGGTAGCAGCTGGGTAATCAGATAGCAGCTGGGTATCTGCACAGGCCTCACTTGTCCCCTGATGTCAGTGGCCATGAATATTGGAGTCCAGGGACCCTGAATTCTGCGGGAGGTCACACTCCAGTGGTCAGACTCCCCAACTTCTGGCAGTCCACCAGACTACCAGAAGGCTGGCTAGAATGGTTAGCAGGCCAAATTCAGTCCACGGGCCATATGTTTGACACCCCTGATATAAACCAATGAGGTATATTATCTTCTTAGCTGGACACTTTTGCTACACTTTCACTGTGCATCTTACCCATACTCCAGCAGACATCTGGGCCTTCCATAGCTGTATATTTGATAATGCAAAATTATCATACAAGGTGATTTCTATGTGTCATAAAAAAACAAAGCTAGGACACTCAAATGCACTTCTTTTCAACCAACACTAATCTCTTGCCAAATTTTAGCTTTCTGTCCCTGCTATTTCAGTGCTAGGCCTTTATTTAAGAAATTCATTTTTTGCCTACTCTAAAGCAGCTGAATTTTTATTTAACTCAAGTGTTTCCAGAAATGGTCACTTTGAAGGAGAGACTAAGCCTAGAGAACAGAAGCCCCAAATATGAAAGCTGATTTTAAAAAATTGAGACATGTTATGCAACATTAAAGCAGTCATCATCAGTGGTTCCTTGAGGCACAGCATGAATCAAAGACTATTCTCAGCTTTCTTGGTCTGACCTGCATGCTGTCAAATGTCTTTTTTACAGTAACACCATTTCTACTTTACATCTATATCTGCATTCTAAATTTGCTTTATGTTTATAAATTCCCAAAAGTGTGGTTCAAACCAGTTCTCCAGCATTCCATAATTGTATTCAGGTAACATTAGAAGGAATGGTTCAATGAATAAGAAGGGTTTATATGAATAAGTCATTAGATTCTACATGAACTTCCTTTATCCAAGGGAATCTGTGCAACTAGTTTTAACAGCTGAAGAAAATTCCAGCTGTGGCAATAGGTGATTAATTAATAGCCTCATTGTTTATAAGTAAAGAGTTGGTATGTGAAGGGAAGCATTTTGTTATGAAAGATTAATGGAGGCTGCACAACTGGAGCCATAGCTTTTAAATTTCCTACTAAACCAGACTGGAAAAGCCAGGTGTTCATTGCTCACAAAACAAGAGCATTATGAAGCCTTGTATTTGTAAAGTTGAAAAGCAGTCTGTGGCAGTTATCACTAACAAAGCAGCCAAGTTATTCTATCCTGCTTGTCCTCTGCAGTATGTGCCACCTTTGGTTTCCAAGGTAATAGAGAATGAAATCCCTCCTTTTCCTTTAGGTTGTAGAAAAATCACCCTTGTGGGTGCTGACAGAAGTGACATTTATCACACAATTGGCCCCCTGAAATTGCTGTATAACCATGCTGTGACAGAAGTGCATGGCTGCAGAGCACTTTAAAATTGGTTGATCGCGCAACAAATTAACCCTCACCTAATGAGGGATCAGATGAAGGTGCTCCAAAGTAGAGTGCCTTAGAAAACATCTGTTCCCGAGGGTCAGTTTGTCTACATGAACAGGGCTGGGCTGATGCTGACCAGCCCTGCGTCCGGTGCTGTCTGCAAGAAGGGAGTGGAGAGAAGGGAGGGGAAGGGAGCTGCGAGCTGGGATTTGCCCAGCCTGAGCTGGAGAGGTGGTGAGTGGGTTGGAGCCCCCCACACCTTGTGCCCCCCCTCTCCTTACCCTCCCTTCTTCAGTTCAGGCTGGGCAGACCACAGCATGGGTGACTGATGTCTCCTGAGTCAGGGGGTGCACTTGCCCCCCAGCAGCCAGTCAGCGACTGGAGGTCCACCCGCAGCCGATTACACCAACTGTGCTCCAACCCAAAAACAGCATTCCCTCTAAGCTGGCTCTAAGATGAAATGCTGCCTGGAAGTGCCAGCGGTATGCCCGGAAGGGCCAGGGACGTGCCCAGAAGTGCCAGCGGCACTTCTCCTGGCACCCCCACTCCCTGACCGGCGCGCTCAGGGGGGGCACCAGTGCTTCCGCCTGCCCCCCACCTGCTGCCTAAGCAGGGGATGCTGGCTGTGAGGAGGCACACCAGCACTCTCAGGGGGGTGCATGTGTACCCTCGTGTACCCCCTATGCTTCACCACTGAACCACAGCTCCCCCTCCTCTCTCCCCCTATCTTCCTGCTGACAGCACTAGAGCTGTCTGTTGAGTCGGGGGGGGGGGGGGGGGTGTCCTAACTCATGGCACTTTATGCAAAGCACCATGAGCTAGAGTAGGGACCTGCACATCTGTCAGTGCCCTGTGGCTGCTGGTGGTCACTATTAATCATTTAAATTTGGATGCTCTCCTATAAGGACCCAAGGAAACATGAGCTGGAGGTGCAGTAAGTGACCTTTTTTCTCTACCTGATTTCAAGGAAAAGCCAAGGGCTATCTGGTCCTTTTTGTGTTGAGAATATGGAGGGATCATATTTTACAGAACATGCAATAACTGGTCTGTGTCTTACATAGTCCTTATAGTATATTATGCTACTATAGGCAAAGCACTTTGCAAACACTGGAAGAGAGTTTCTGGAAGGTAGCTCTTTGGAGCAGAACTGACTACATCCTAGACCCTGCTATATATGGTTGCTTTCAGTCCCTCTCAAGGACATACTATGATATTTTACTTGTATCTTTCTATAAGCAAAGAGGTAGACCATCTAAGTAAATAGGAATGTATGAAGGGAAGTTGCTGTTGTCATTTATTCTCTGGTCTCAGAGACTGTCCTAGACTCTCCATTTCAGACTGTGTTTTGAGCCTGGTGCCAGTTCCTGCTCAAGGCCTAGA
The DNA here is from genome assembly GCF_030867095.1 of Alligator mississippiensis. Taxonomy (NCBI): domain Eukaryota; kingdom Metazoa; phylum Chordata; order Crocodylia; family Alligatoridae; genus Alligator; species Alligator mississippiensis. The sequence goes on along the minus strand of NC_081828.1, from coordinate 79,466,826 downwards.
TAACCAGATTGCCTTAGTCTAGTTCTTTAGTATTATGGTAGGATGGAAGTGGCAGTTGTTTATTTCTTAGAGTTTTAATGCCTTACATCCTTTTCAGTGCTCTGAGGTAGTAGTTCTCAAATGTTTGGGGCTGTGTTCCCCTTGTTAAGTTTGTCATACTTCTGTATACGCCTGCAATTTAGGGTTACAGGTAATAAGAAAGTAACACTCCATGTCCCTACAGCCACACTACAGCCCCCTCCACCCCTCACTTTGCAGCCGCTCGGCATCCACCTGGTCCACATCCGCCTCTTTCCCTTCCTGTCCACCACCTCCCCCTCCCTACCAGCTGTTCTGGAGTGCACCAGGTGTGTGTGGGGGGGGGCCACCGCTACTATGATTCCCACCCCCCTGCCCTCAGGCAGGAAGGTATGGGGAAGCTCTGCTGCTCGGGCAGCTGGGGCATGTTTGCCGCCACCACACACTTCCCCGGCAGCAGCTCAAATTTGGGCCCATGCAGCCCGGGCCGCGCAGCCAGTCACCGCCCACCCTCTTAGTGGCACATGCACAGTTGCCCAAAAGCTTTATGGACAGACAGGCACACAGATAGACAAACTAAGCCTTTTATTATATTAAAATGGGTAAATGTGGGAAAGTATAGTCATGCTCTATCGTTTATAAACAGCATTGGCTTGGTATGGTGCAGTGTGTGACTGAATTCTACAATATCTGAAAAAATCCCAAAATCGAGGCCAACCAGTAAACTTGGTTTATTTTTTCTTTCAAAAGAAAGCTACCGTTTGCTCTTTTGGTGGCTTGTGCAGATCTTATTATGAGGGGAAGATCAGTTCTTTAAACAATTTGTTTAATCTTTAAACAATTTGTTTGGGTACTTTTAGTTTAAAGGAAGGAAGAAGCTAATTAGTTTTGTAAGAGGGAAATGCATGTTTGAACTTCTAAAAAGGACTGTTTATTTCTACTGCTGTTCCAAAGGAAATGCAGAAAATGATGTCTCCTAATCAGTTTATGCCTTACAATGAATTGGGAAGTTGCCCCTCCGCCAGAGGATCTAAAGGGGGATTTCTTCTGACATATTAATATAATTCAGTTAATTGAGGAAGATCTCCTCTCTTGAAGGATATAGTGTGCATATGCTATCTATGTGTATATCCATGCCATACCGAGCATTATAGTATCTGAAGTCAGAACAATTTCTGATGGTTCTAAATTAACCCCATGACTCATGCAGGTCTTTCTCATTAGAGTAGCAACAAAATAATCCTGACAGTCACTGGGTTAACTCTCAAGAGTTAATAATGTTGTTTAAATCACCCTGGCCAATTAAACATTTAATGCTGAAGTAAAAACAAGCCAGACAAGCAACTGAAATGAATACATTCTACTAATTACTGGATGTGGCAGGAGTGTAAATTATAGTGAACTAAGCCTTCTGAATATGTTGTGCTGGTATGTTCTCACTTTTGCACCAACTAGAACAGTTATTTGGAAGTGCATTGACTTTGGAGTGAAAATCTGGATGTAATTTTTTTATGCATAAAACCTCCCAATGTTTGGAAAGAGCATTGATCGCTGGGGAAACATAAAATAACAAAAAATAACAATTCCTTTCCCTTCACCTTTTCAGGAAGAACAGTTTGGGATGTATGCACTATACAGCAAGAACAAACCACAGTCAGATACTTTGCTTACAAGCCATGGAAATGCATTCTTCAAAGTAATTATTGTGCAGCTTCTTATTTAACATGAATTATTTTAACATCATTTGCTTGATGTGAATATATCCATCAACTAATGTTTGCACATCCTGGTAATATTTCTACAGAATAAGCAACAGGATTTGGGTGATAAGATGGATTTGGCTTCTTACCTGCTGAAACCTATTCAGAGAATGAGCAAGTATGCACTGCTCCTGAAGGATATGATTAAGGAGTGCACTAAGACTCAGGAGCAGGAACTCAGTGATCTTAGGTCTGCTGAGATAATGGTGAAATTCCAGCTTCGCCATGGAAATGACTTGCTTGCTATGGATGCCATCAGAGGATGTGATGTGAGCATTTTTCAGTCCTTCCTTTATTCTTTTGAAGTAGGTACTTGACACTGAGGCTGCCCTTCTCATTCAGAGACAGCGTCACTGAGGGTGTGGCCAGGCATGACACTTAGCCCAGTTTGAATACTGTTTAAATCTCAAGCATCCAAACATACAAGCCAATTTAGAATAGTTTAAACCTCCTGGAATGTTTCAAAAGTATACTTGGATAATCAGGTATTATTTTGAACCTATCTTCCTTTAACCAGTTAAGTGTTATGTGCAGACACCAAGCTTGCCATGATTAGTGTCTGGCTGCTCTTCTAGGCACCCCAGCTGCACTGCTCCTCACTCCCACCACCACCGCACCCCAACCACTGCACACCAGTTGGCTACTCTGGTATGCAGCCAGGACTCTACTGCCCCAACCTGTATTGCCTACACTTGACCCAAGGATAGGTGATACATAGCGGGGACACGGAGACATGTGTCCCCCTTGAGATTGGCTGCTGCTGATGCTGCCGCCAGCGTCTGCAGGTGGTTGCCACTCACGACCCGCACCCCCCCGCCACCAACACCACCACAGCCACCTGTGGGCAGTCCCCACTCAGCCTGCCCTCGCCACTGATGTCACCACGCTGCCTGTGGGTGGTCCCCACTCGCCATCACCATGCCTCCACTGCCAACACCGTCATCACCACCTGTGGGCGGTCACCGTGCCTGCCCAGCCTCAGGAGGCACAAGTCATTCATGGACCCAAGCCATGTGTTGCAGGCTGATATGGGCAGGGGAGGGGTGATTAGGTGGGCAAAGTGGGTATCCGTGCTTCAGGGTTCCTGCGGTGGGTGCTCTGGGGGGCTGTCCAGTGTCTCCACAGCATTTAAACATCATTTTTCTCAAAGCTGATTGTCACTTTCATTCCATTGTTGGCAATTGACCAAGTTTTGTGACATCCCAGAGTGATTTGGACTGGGGGGGTGGGTAGAGGGGGTACCCCTGCTTCTGCTTTCCTGGGGGCCTGCTCAAGATCTCGGGGGCTTCTAAATAGCAATTTTCCCCAAGCCACAGGTCAATTTCATTCCATTCCTGGCAATTGATGGGGAGCTACCGAAGGCAATTCATTCCTTGGGCAGCTTCCCAGAGTGCCCAGCACCCTGGAAACCGAGGTGCCCTCACCACCCACCTGGACACCCTTCCTCTCTCATCCTAAATCAGCCTGGGATGAAGCTTGGAATTAAATTGATAAGTGACCTGGGGGGGAAGGCTGTTTAAAAGTGTTGGAGACTTTGGGCAGTCCCCAGAATACCTAGCTCCCCAGGAACACAGAAGCAGGCCTACAGGCACCCCTTCCCCTCGTCTGGCCATCTCTAGGGAAAGTCTTAGGGTAGAACCTTGAGCAAGGGACCTTGGGCAACCCCCCAGAACACTCAGTTCCCTAGGAAGGGAAAAACAGAGATCCAGGTAGCTCCCTCCCCAACTAACTGGCCATCTCTGCACCCCCAAATCATCCTATGGTGCACCAACCTCTGGTACATTGCCAAGAACTGAAGTAAAATGATGAGTGACTTGGGGGAAACTGCTCTTTAAAAGCCATGAAAGCTCTGACATTCCCAGAGCACCCAGTTGTCAGGAACCCCGAAGCAGGGATCTGGTCAGCTGCCCACACTCCCACCCACCCACCCACCCATTCATATACATCTGGGCACCCCCAATCAGGATACTGCAAGACAAATGCAAGAATGGGTTTTATTTAATTCAGTTTGCTCTTTATTGCACTCAGTAAGTAGGAGGATCAGAAAATTGCAATTGTAGGCAATTGACATCATTTTCTTCCTTTTCCTTTGCATCCAGCTAGTCAGGGTCTTCTTCCTCTGTTCAAAGAATGCTGGGGAAACTGGGGCACTCACCACTGGGAGGCATGCTGGGCTGGGTATTCACTACTACCCCCTGGTAGCAGTCTGACAGCACTGAAATGCCTAAAAGGTGACTATTCTACTTGGAACCCGTGGCAGCGTACAGGCAAATATTTCTCAACTGGGACAGTTGTGAAGCAGTTCCCAGTCAATGACGTTCTCAGAATGGTTCAAGTGTTATGTCTGTCCCCACCCTCAGGAAGGGAGGAGATGTATTACTATTATTTGTATTGCAAGAGCATCTGGAAGCCCTAGTATTGGACTAGAACCCTACTGTGCTAGGTACCGTAAAAATGCAAAATTAAAAGAATACCACAATACCACTGAAGTGACATGTCTTTCCCTCTCTCTTCCTTCATGTGGGGAAAATCAACTCTTCCTTCTATAACTTTTTAACAGCTTTGTTATTTTCTCCAATCAGGTCAATTTGAAAGAACAGGGACAACTAAGATGCCAAGATGAGTTTATCGTTTGCTGTGGAAGAAAGAAGTACTTGAGGCACGTCTTCCTTTTTGATGATCTTATCCTGTTTAGCAAGACAAAAAAGATTGACGGGGGATATGACATCTATATGTACAAACAGTCATTCAAGGTAAATGCAGCTCCTCTCTTTTCAGAAAGTGTGAACAGTGCACAATTGTACCTGCCATCTGTTTAGGTTTCTCAGTTTAATGCAAACTACTATTTAACAGTGGTGGGTGGAGGCATTGTAGCTCCACTGCACATTGCACTGCATGTTTGCATGGGTATTTATTGCATGGCTTTCTAGTGTTTGTGTGAGAGAAGAAAATTATTATTTTTAAAAAGTTGAGAGCAATGAGGCAGAAAATGACAATTTCTGTGAACAAAACATATGCTTGCTTTCATGTACCTTTTGTCACAAGTGCACATATATCTTACTGGACAGGTCTTGCCGAAAACAGGATATTTCCTGGATAAATACACAAACTCTTAGCCACCATTCTAATTATGCCAAGAAGGCTTTTAAGAAGGCATGAAACCATGATTTCTAACTACCATCAGCACCATCAGAAAGGGTCTTTTATTCTTTCAGACCCTGATTCAGCAAAACACTTACAGATAAGCTTTACTTTAAGGACATGCTAATTTGCTTTGCTGAATTGGGGCCACACATGGCCTTTACAGTGCAAATTAGACCTGGGAAGTTAGAATACGTACCATGACACCATGTACCAGCCAAGGATTTGCCGCTAAATATCTAGCAGCAGCTGAATTCCTTAGTGCAGTTGCCCACCACTGCACTAAGACTTTAGTGCAGTGGTGGGCAACTATTTGTGCTGGAGAGTTGTTTAAGGAGTTCTGCTGAGCTGTTGAGGACGGGGCGGGGGCGGTGGGGTGTGGGGAGATGCCAGTGCATCCTGTCTGTCCCAGCAGACACCACCAGGAGCCTAGGAGGAAGGGCTGCACACCATACCACTCTGCTTGGCTGGGGCTGGGCTGGGCTGGGCTGGGCTGGGCCAGGCCACACAGCTTGTGGACTCTTTCACTCTCCCCACATCCATCTTTCCCCTCCCTTCCCCCTGTTGGTGCTGTGGCTGCACAGTCCTGGCCCCATGGTCACTGGCAGCTGGGCCCACATGAGACAGTGCAGTGTAGTGCGCTGAGTAGCCCTCCTGCCCACCTGCCACAATGAGCCACTGCCATCACTGTCTGACACCAAGAAAGGCAGGCTGAGCCTGCATGCTGCTCCCTCCGGCCCCAAAGCCAGCACAGACTAGCAGCACCACAGCAGCAAAGGCTCATTGTGGCAAGTGGGTGGGTGGACAGGATGGCTATTCTGCATTGCACCCTATCCCATGCAGGTCTGGCTGCAAGTGGCCATGGTGCCAGTATTGTGCAGGCACAGTGCCAATGAGAAACTGGCTGGGGGAGGGAAGGGCCGAGATGGATACTAGGAGCAGAGGAGTCTTCACGCTGCACAGCCCAGCCTGGCCTCAGCTGTGGCAGAGCGGAGTGGTTCAGGGTGCACCCCTCCTTCCTCAGGCTTTCCGTGGCAGCCAGCAGGCCCACCCCCGCTTTAGTGGATGCATGCTTCTTATAGAAGTCAGCATTGACAGCCCCATGCTGTTCTTACAAAAGAGATCTCATGGAGAAGTCTAGAGTAGCTGACCCCTGGGATAGTGAAGATTCAGTCACAAATATAAATACAATTATATTTATAGATGCACCACTGATACAGGAAGGTGAAGACATTTTTTAGTTACAAAATCAACCACGCAAAGAGCATCATTTGATCAACTTGTTCTGAATGCAGTTGACTGACTTTTTTTTGTGTGCATATTACTAGACTGCTGAGATTGGGATGACAGAGAATGTTGGGGAAAGTGGTCTGCGATTTGAAATCTGGTTTCGGAGGAGGAGGAAAACCCAAGACACATACATCCTCCAGGCAAACTCAGCAGAAGTTAAAGTTGCTTGGACCAGTATCATAGGAAAAATTCTCTGGAGACAGGCCCTGAGAAACCGAGGTATAAAAACTGTGTAATTCCCAATAAGAATGAAGGATTTGGCAATTTGCTCCTCGCAGGTCAAAAAAGGCAAGACTAATAATCAGTGCATGGGATTGCCTGAAATCAGCATACACTGCAAATTAATAGGGCACTGGAAAACAGCTACTGTAAACAGTGCTCCTAAATTACTTAGCCAACAAAATTAAGTTATTTCCTTATATTTAACAAACTTTGAGAGGGCCCCTGAGCTATGTTGCTGCACAGTGGACAAGCCTTTGTTTTTAAATGTCATGCTGAAATAGTAGCGCATACCAGACAATTCCCCAGGGAACCTGTGTTGAACATAGATTTGATTTTTAGTGTTGTCACAGTACATAGTACTGCTTTTAGCAAATGTCTGAATTTGTTTTCTTTCAAAAAATGGACTGAGTGATAAGGAGCCTTGCTTGATGACTGGGGTTTTCTATTTTTACTAGATGACTTTCTGGAGGTTTCCAAGGTAAATTGTAAGGTTTCTCACCTCTTAATTGAAGGGGAGAGGTCACATCTTTTAACAAATATTTTCTTCTGAGTGTCAGGTATTTCAGTCAAATACTTGTAAACAAGCAAAAAAAAAAAAAAGGCAAAATGGTTCCAACGGCACTTGTTTTGTTTTTATAAACACATGCAATCCCATTTATTTCAGCTTCACTGCATACTTATCAGGAATGTCATAGTCCTATCAGTTCTCCCATCAGTCACCTGTAGGGGAAAAAGGAGTCAAGAGGTGCTGAATTTCTAATGCAAAAATCAAGAGAGGAAAATAACTCCACAAATAAACCCTTAAAAAGCAAAACCAGACAATAAACAAAGCAAATCATCCCCTTGTAAGGCCTTTTTTATACACCAGAAAAAAGCAAAAGAGCACAATTTCCCCCTTTTTTGGGTCATCATCAATTTAGCAGTTGTAAACTTGACTCTTTCCTCCCCCCCAAAAAAAATTAGACAACAGTAGTAATGCCAATTATAAATTCTACTTGGTTGAGCATTTCTGGGGAGATAGAATGGGGCAGACATCTGTCAGATGAGCTGTCTGAAGTAAAGCTTCAGTTTGACCAAGCAATAGCTCCTCAAACACACACGGCATCAAACAGGATTCATATAACCTTGCAAACCATGTGAATACTAGAACATCTTCTATTTTTTTTCCTTTTTCTCAACTATAATCAGCTTAACTGGTGATTAAAGAAGTGTTAAAGGGAGAAATTGTGCTCTTTTGATCACAGATGAAAACCAAACAATTTGTCAAACTCTACCCCATAGGTTGTTTTTTTTGGAACTGACAGAGTCATTGAGCATTAGGGCTGGAAGGGTCCTTAGGAGGTCATCTAGTTCAAGCCCCCGCCTCAAGGCAGGACCCATCCCTAGCTAAACAATCCCAGACAAGTGTTTTGTGTAATCTGCATTTAGACTTATTAGTCTTATACATCTTTAACTCCTAACCAAGGCAAACCCTGGCAAATCTAAAAGTATCCTTTAGCTTCTGTTCTGTGTGCTGTCAGTAATGTATATATGAAAGCTGTTGCGCATGCTTATACAAACTAAGCTCTCAACTCTATTTAGTGTTATACGTTACTATCACACTGCTCAATAAAACCAATTTGGGGGGCAATTCCAAGCTGTTCAAGTTATAGACCCCAATGGAAAATATCTCAGGCACTTGTGGTTGCTAATTTTTTAATCCTCCAGTTTGACATAGGAAATCACTTTTTTTCTTCTGTTTTCTTCTCAAGAAAGTATATGAGTGTGTCTGTATTGTTTCCAGGGTGAACCAAAGATGGTTTGTCAAGAAACAAACCGCGACCACTCGCTTTTATTCTGCCCACGCTGCACAGCCTCCTGTCCCTTTTTCGCGTGAGCTCAAAAAAATTTCAAGATAGTTCTGAGTGAGTTAGTGAACAGGGTTTGTTTCTCTGCAGCAGACTCAGGATCATTGCTGAAAGTGAATAGACATGCCCTATTTGTTATGTTTTGCAGGATAAATGTTTAATTTCCAAATCCTACTTGGCTTAGTTTAGTACAGATGTGCTATATCATGTTCCTTTCGTCCTGGTCCCAATCATTGCAGCCTAGGGCACAAAATCTAGTAACAGTGGAAGGATGGGGTGGTAGTGGATGTGTTCCTAGACAAAAACAATAGAATCCTACCTGTAAGTGTAATGAGATTTAAGACTAGGACACTAATTGGGCAACTCATACCACTTTGATGCTGTTTTCTTTTTTCTTTGTTTGTTGTTTTATGGACCCTCACTTCAGAATTCCCCTCATTCACATCAAAAGGAAAGTTTTTTAGTGGCCTGGCAGCAATGATAAACTCTGAGCTGAAATGAAAGGACTAAATAGGAACAAAGGAAGAGGGATAAGAGATAGTCATTTTAAATCTCTCTGGATAGAGCCAGCATTCCATGCATTCACGCTACAGCTTTAAGAACATTTTTTCCCCTTGTGGAGAAGAGGGACTTGTATCAACAGGGTCTTCTCTGGGAGCTGGGTCTTTCAAAGCTAGGGAAAGACCCAGTCTTTCTACTAGGAAACGATTCCCATACATCTTTATTTATTTTCATTATTTAGAGCTGCTGCATGTGTGTATAGTCAGTCTAAATTTGGTTCTACTGTTCAGTAAACATCTCATCAACAATCACATCTTGTTTAAAGGGTAACTAGCTGTACACTTGGATCTGCTTTATTCTCCCACTAGGTTTTTAGGACAGTGGTCCCTTTAATACTACCAGCCTGAGACCTGGATATGCCAATCAGGACTGCCCACCTTCTATTCAGCTCCGTGGAGTCCAACCCACAATTTAGAGAAAAAATAACTCTGTTTATACTGAAGACTAGGAGTCAATTAATGACACCAAAATTATCAACACAGAAAAAAAAATCCACTCATGTTTAAATCATTTAGCCAAAGGAGGCTGTTAGCCACAGTAAACTTTGTATTCAGTTTACAACATGTGGATCATCTGTGTGCAGCTGCTGGAAGCAAAGGCTTGAAAGATAATCAGATGCAGTAGACATAGGCAGTGAGGAGTGAGACCTCCTGAGCATAGTTTTTGAGGACTTGACCTTTCTGCTATAATGAAGGCTTGGAAAATCCTATTTCTGTCCCGCTTCATGAAGACCTTTTATTGGTTTGAGATTTTAAGCCTTTTCACCCACACTGGATGCTCATGGAGGCTGTCAAATTGATAGCCTTGGAAACAGAAGTTCTGCTTGTCCGCAGCAAAAAAAAAAACCCTGTCTCTCTTTGGGACAGGATCCCAATAGACCCTGTCCCAAAGGGAGCACCTATGCTGGAGATACAGACAAAGCTCCCAATAAGTGTTAGCTATGATGGAGGTTTTGGTAACAACAGCTGCTTTCCACATGGACCTGTAACTTCCCCTACTTTTTCAGAAATGACACTGAACAGTCCACAATAATTGATGGTTTTCTTTTGCTAAGTGTATGGACAGGGTTTAAAATGGTACACTGAAAGGCATTACCAGTCCCCTGCCCCATCCAGCCACCGAGCAAGTATACAAGAAGTCTTCCCTGCCCACCAGAGTTTGCTCTGGACTGAGCATGCAGACAGCTCTCTACTGATGTCCCACAGTGGACAAACTACAAAGGAAACTACAGGGTGTGGAGAGGGAAGTATGCTGCCCGATTGTGATGCATGCTTAGTAAAACAGCACCACAACAATCTTACAATCTCGCAGCCCAGGTACTGTCCTTCTTTGGCACAAACATTTGTTTCTACAATAGGATTTTTTTTCACAAAGGCAGATTGTCTGCAGACAAACTCAAGACTGAAAGGATATCTGCTCTACTGGCCTCAAAGTAGCCCTGACTCACCTTAAAATATGCTGCCCTGGTGATTGTAGTCTTCAGTTTCAGAGATTTGTTCTAAACTCGAGTGCAGTGCTATGCTCTGAGCTATATTTTAGCAGGAGTGAGAGTACAAACTCTACTTTGAATTACAGAGTATTTGATTGGCAAATGGTGATGGTTTGAATCTATATTACGCTATCACTGATGGGGAAAACAACAATTATCCTGTTTCTTCTCCCAAAGGAATCCTGTAGAATGTTAGAAGATGGTCAAAAAGCAAATGCTGTTTTAAACAGCTGGTAAAGAATCAGTGATAAAGATGATGAGGTTGGACTGGGAGCTAGTGAAAGAGAGCAACACCCATGAGTTATTTTATTTTTTTTTAAAGTCAGATTCACTCAAGTTTCCAATGTCTGGTTGGCTTCAGAACTGGATTATTTTGCTATTGTGTTTCCCTCTAGCAAGGAGTAGGTAAATTTCTACATCAGAGGTTTTGCTAACGTGTACATTTCTTCCACTTCAGAGCTCAGAATGCAAGAAATGGTGTCTATGGGAATAGGCAATAAACCTTTCATGGATATCAAACCCAGTGAAGCAGCCATAAGCGATAGAGCAATAGATTATATCATGAAGGGAACAGGTATTGTCTACTTTTCATGTTTCTTAGCTGTTCTGTTTTTTCACTTAGCAGCCTACTAGGATTGTTGTCTTCATTAACAATTTCCTACTGATTAAAAAACAAAAGGCTATCAAATATAACATTTTCCCAGAGCTGATCTTACTTGTTTATCAGTGATTCTGCCTGTAGGAAGTTTGCTTTTTGTATCTTGTTAGGTTCAGAGAATTTAGCAAACACAGCCTGAGAACTTCACTTGATTTCTATGTCAAGAGGGCTGAGAAAAATGCAGTTCCCTAATTAGTTCACTAATGTTTAATTCAAAGAAGGAGGTGATCAAGTATGTGGTAATTATATAGTTTGTGTATTTCTTTTTCAAAATCACATTTTCTCTTATTCTCCTTGTCCTTGCCAACTAATCAGAGGTTCTTTTTTTCCCTTTTTTTCTTTTTCTATAGAGTCAAGATCTCGAGCATCTATAGCAGTTTCTTCATTTGACCACTCCACACCTTTTAAGAGACCACATTCTACCATCTCTAACAGTAGTACATCTTCCTCAAGTAGCCAGTCCTCCTCTTCCATTCTGGGATCACTGAACCTGCACGTGTACACTAGTCCATCTCCTCCAAGCTTGCTAGGACCACCCTTCTACCACTGGTCATATGATATTAGAACCTGCATTGAGGAGGATGAACTGGAGCAGGAAACTGGCAGTCAACCTTCAATGAGTGAGTATACCTCACCTTCTGGATGAGAAGGGATTTTTGACATAGTGGGTCATTCAGGTTACAATTCAAATTTTGACAGACAGTTGCAGCAGTTTGGCTATGCGAGAGCTTTGTGAATGTTGTTTCTAAATTGTACAGGAAACCCTCGCTATTCACAGGTTTGGGAATCACAGTTTCAAATATTCACAAATGCCAACCCTGCATTTTAAATACACTTAAAGAAGCTCCTTGGGAGCTCTGCACTTGCTGTTGTTGGGCTGCCGCCATGGTCCCACTGTTGCCGCTGCTACATTCCCGCCATTGCTGGCGCAGCCGTGCCTTTCCCCCACCCCTGCCAGCCACCAGGGGCACTGTGTTCATGACGCAGTGCCTTATTTGTGGATTTCGCCATTCACGGGGGATACAAGAACGTATCCGCTGTGAATGGTGAGGGTTGCCTGTATTCCCATATCACTCATGTTAGCCATGTTTCCAGTTCTAGTAGCAGTCACCCCAGCTTTTGCTGCTGTCTAGAGCTGTTACTGGGGGCAGGATGCTCCAGGATACAGTTAGTTTAAATTTGTTTTCAGAACCATAGGTGACTCGTAGAGGGGGCACGTGCCCCCCGTGAGATTGGCCACCACCGCCAAAAGCTTCTGCGGGCAGTCACCGCTCGCCACCCGCCCCCCCCCTCGCTGCCAACATCACCGCCAGCATCTCCCGGCAGTCACTACTTGCCACTCACCACTCCCCCTGCCTCACCAATGACAACACCACCAGCATCTGTGGGCAATCCCTGCTTGCCCCGCACCGACATTACTGCCAGTATCTGTGGGCAGTCTCCACTCACCACCGATGCTGCTGCCTACAAATGGTGCCCCCCCAGTCTCAGGAGGCACCAGTTGTTCAAGTTCAGAACTTTCTAAATGCACATGCCAGTTGAATGGAGCTCTGGCTCTTGTATCACTGCACTGACTCTGCCTTTCTCCTATGATTAGTTTGCTTTACTGCCTTGGAGCGAAGAAATCATAGCCTTCTTCCAGATTTCAGCTTGCCACACAAGCATCATTAAGTACCATTCAGTCTAGGGGTTTGTATGTTTATACTCAGCAGTGGAAAGAAAGCTTTGAGGACCTTGTTTTTTTTATTAAAGCATGTTTATATATCAAAGAATATTGGTCTAACTGAGGCTTTATAAAGGTATAGGCACACTGGAAGCAGAGTTTTCATTTTTGATCAATTACAACACTCAAATACTGGAAACTGAGAGATGTGTTTCCTTTTAGTGTGTAAATGCAGTTTCTGTTGGACTGTTGGCCTCCATGGTGTCTAACTTACATATATTTTTTCTTCCTGTGTGTAGTCACAGAGAGTTCAGAGTCCTCCCAGTGTACATCAGGTGAGAGTGTAAGTGGCTTCAGTAGCTCGGCCCATTTTGGCTTGTCCCAACTCCCTACAGAGACATTCTTGGATGAAGGTGCTTCCAACACTGACTCCAAACCTCCTTCCCAGTGCACATCTCCCACTCTACCTGAGAAGAATCCTAGATCAAAGCACAGCAGCCCATACGTCACAGATGTGAGTATCTCACTTAGCAGTGAGACCTACAAGTTATCACTGATTATTTTTTTTGTGTCACAATTACCAATTGTCTTACCAGTTTAGCAGTGCTGAACTAAACTGCTTGTCAGGCCCTGATCCTAGGGGCTTTGCGCTCAGTTCTGGGGAACTCCTAATGTTAAATCCTGTTGGCAAGTTATACCCGTGCAATTTATTGATTTCCTTTAAGCTGTGAAATTGCAGGTTTGTTTACACCTGCAATTATGATTTTATTGGGATGGCATAGGAATGAATGAGAGCAAGATTTGGCCCATAGTCTTATGTTTGAATACAAAGGTGTTTTTTTTAGACCATGATTCACAGTTATGGCTAATGAGCTTGAGGTTCCAAAAGCTGTCATCACAGTTAGTTGTTACTGAGCCCAGGAATAAATCAATTGGATCCTGCTGTTTGATAGTATAACACGAGCTACAAAATCCTGATGGTGCTACCTAAAACCAGGAGTTAATAAGCAGTCTAGGATTGACAGCTCTATGTGTCTAGCAGGCACCTGCTGCAAGAAGCCCCTTTGGTAGCTCTCATAGTAGAATTTCCAGCTGCAGGCAGGTAACAGAGTGGAAACCCCTGAGAATTAAACACCCAGTCTCTTCTGATAAACTTCATTTGACTGGCACTTCAGATAATCTAGCACCACTGAACAAGGAGTACATTGTTTTACCAGTTCCTCACAATTGCCCTGACTGACAGAGGCAATATACAGCCACTGCACACCTCCCAGAAACCAGAGTGCCAGGGAGTATCTGGAGCCAATGTTTCTATCAGTGAGTTGCCTGTTGGTCAACAGTACCTAATAAATCGTCAATTATAAGAGAGAACAACCCAACAGGATGCACAATCGTCACATCATCTTCAGTGTCTTGAATATGCCTTGGTTATACACACTAAAGATTAGAGTTAGAACCCAACACTTTCTGGTTTATTGTGTTTTACCAGCACTGGCAAGAGGGTTGTGAGAGGTTCACAAAGAATAAAACTTATAAAGCTGAAGCAAACAGGAAGTCAACTGCAAGTGTTTCTAAAGCTAGGATTATTCAGCAACCACTTCATTCCCTTTGTGCTTGATACCTGTAGCAGTTAGCTTTGTTGCTTTATTTTTGTCTGTCCTGAAACATTTACCCCAGTGGCATTAATGGCATCCTGATTTTCTTGGCCCTGAGCAGCCTTCAGATTTCAGTGGGGATAAAAAAAAAAAATTACAGATGTTGCATATATGTCCCTGCCTTTCTAATGCACAGCTGGAGATAGGTGTGTGCCCATCAGGATTTGTACATAGTCATCTACCCTATCCTGCAGTATATGAAGTGAAATGTTGGAATATTGGGCCATAACATGCACACAAGCTATCAGTCCTGTGTGTGCTCAAATATATTCTGAATAGCTCAGGTCTGAAATGAGCAAAATTAAAACAAGCTCTTACTTCTGACAAGCCTGTTGACTACATAGTACGGTCAGCTTATCCTATTATACAGTGATGTTGGTTTTAATTAGATTTCCCTCCCTTTTCTGTCAGAACAAAACCTCTCATGTATTAGGCCTCTCAACAATGGTTTGACTGACAGGCATAAATTCAGTAAGTAGCTGGTTTTCTCAGATCAATCCTTGTACTAAAATGAGCAAGCTAATAAAAAAGACTTAAAGCTGCCATGTTAAGTTAAAATAACCAATTAAATTGGGGCATGAGGGACTTTCTCAAAACTGATCTGCATGCTCTAACCATATAGACAAGCTTTTGATTGCTAATTGCATTTCCTCTTATTAACAATGTTTTCTAAGAGATGGTATAGGTATGGAGGAGTACTATTTCTTTCTCCTTATAATTCACATATTTTTCCATTGAGTGTTATCTTTCTCATATCTATATCTCCATTCCATAGCAGTTTGCTTTTCTGGGGGGATGGCAGGCCAGTTGCATAAATGAATTGATCATGTAAGGCAGGGGTTGGCAATGTTTTTGAGCAGTGCGCCAAAGCACTCACGACCTCGACTTGTAAGATATTGGCATGCCAAGCGGATGGTGGGGGAGCCACAAAGGGAGCCCGATTCTTGCTATGGCAGTACAGCCCTGTTCCCTTCTCCACTGTCCACCCCAAGGCGTGCGTGCCACACAAAATGCCTTTGCATGCTATGCTCTGACACCCATGCTGGGGGTTGCCTACCCCTGATGTAAGGTGTTTTATATAAATAATCAGTAAAAGGGGAAATTGTATCAACATTTGAAAAATGAAATTTCAAAGTCATTTCCATTTCATGGGAAATGGAACAATTTCCCAATAGTTTTCCCATAACAATTTTAGGGATTTTAATAACGTTTTAATAAAGCGATAAAAGTACAAATCTTTTTTTAAAATCAGTATCCGATTTATTTCTTGAAAATGACATATTCTTATTGAATATTGGTTCTCTACATGATTTCTAAAGAGAACGGAGGTTTTCAGGGAGTAGCACCATCAATTCTTAAAATGAGTTCCCCACTGAAGTTTGTCAACAGTCTACCTAAAACTGGCCCAGGATAAATGCCCTTTTAGGGTGCAGACAGAAGTGCAGGTCTCCACTGTAACTGAGAACGCTTTGCAGGGAGGGTTCTGAATTACAGCGACCTCCTGGAACAAACAGAAGTTCACTGTTGGTTCCAGGAAGGAAGGGAATCTAACTGCTGACTGTAGGTTGCATGGTCCTGCATGGCCCCTCCTCTCTGCCAGCCTGTCCCTGTGTCATAATGGGAAGTGGGGAAAGGGAGCAGAGGGAGTTCATTCTAGGGGTTCCCCAGCTGGCATTGGAGGGTGAAATAATCCAAGACCCAACTCCCTCTGCTCCCTTTTCCTCCTCCCATTCTGAAACAGCAACTGGCTGGGAGGCAGTGCAGACACAAGTTACAGAAGATGCTCTTTTTTTTAAATGTCTTCAGCTGAACTGTCATGCAATACGGGTTCAGATTTTCACCCAGTCAGCCATTTTTTAAGCTGTCTGTAGCTGTGCAGTTGTTTGGTCGTGGCTATAGACTGATTTCTGTGGTCAGATTGGGTGAAAATTTTCACTTCTGTCTACACCCTTAATGTCTCAGATAAGGAACAAGAACACAGCTAGGTAAGTGAGCTCCTGGCCAGTTCTAACTCCTGAGCTGCATTTGATGCAGATTGAACAGAGCCAGCATCTGCCTCTTATTGTATATTAAGTTTAGTGTTGGGTTTTGTATGTTTGTCAGGAGTTGTGGGGGTTAGCCTTTTCTCCTAATCAACTAGTTCATTTTGTTCTTTTCCCTCATGTATGCAAAATCTGCACTTTCAAAGTTGAATTCTCAGCTGTGTTTTCACATAAATACACCAACAGGTGTTAAAATTAGTCAGTGCAAAATGGCAGCATTGGTGAGAAATTCAGCAAATAGTGCTACAGTCCCCCTGTCTCTCACTCTGAGCAAAGCCTAGAGCAAATATGCTGAAGTAGTTATTTCTGTTAGATTATAAAAATGAAGCCAGTAACATAGCTTTCCTGCGTGGATATACATGTTCCTGTTGAGGGTTAATTTAGGAAGAAATGTCTAAATAAATGTTTCAGGCTGGGGACCGACTGGCTAAGCAGCAGCTCTGCAGAAAAAGACTTGGGGGTTACAGTGGACAGTAAGCCGAATATGAGCCAACAGTGTGCCTTTGTTGCCAAGAAAGCTAATGGCATACTGTGCTGCATTGGTATGTGTGTCGCCAGCATATCAAGGGAAGTGATTATTCCCTTCTATTCAGCACTGGTGAGGCTCCCTCTGAACTACTGTGTCCAGTTTTGGGTCCCCCACTACAGAACGGATGTGGACAAATTGGAGAGAGTCCAGCAGAGGGCAACAAAAATGATGAGGGGTCTGAGGCCACATGACTTATAAGGAGAAGCTGAAGGAACTGGATTTAGTCTGGAGAAGGGAAGACTGAGATGTGATTTAATATCGGCATTCAACTACCTGAAGGGTGGCTCCAAAGATGGAGCTAGACAGATAACATAACAAGGAGCAATGGTCTCAAGTTGCAACAAGGGAAGTTTAGGTTAGATATTAGGAAAAACATTCTTACTAGGACAGTAATATAAAGTGCTTAAACCAGTTACCCAGAGAGGTGGTGAAATCTCCACCCTTGGAGGTTTTTAAAGACCCAGCTAGAGAAAGCCTTGGTTGGGATGGGATGATCTAGTTGGGGGTGGTCCTGCTTTGAGTAGGGGGTTGGTCCAACCCTCATTCTCTATGATTCTATGAAAACTTTCAGCACTAGTCTAACTGAAGACAACTTACTGACTATACTGGAGTGGAATTCTGAGAATGCTGACCACTGTTGAAAAATCACCATTGCTATTAAAACAGTTTTATGAATCATTTACACTAAAATGCATGGCTCATTTCAAAAGCACTTGACAAGTGTTATTTATACATCAGTTGCTCTGAGTGATCTGTTTTTTATTAACTGAATAAATGTTTCAGTCTGAAGCAATTTAAATTGGTCTTGCTGTTGATTGCCACTTTTCATCATAAATAATAATAATAACCAGATGTGCTAACCTCTGTAAATTGAATGCTTTGC
Source organism: Alligator mississippiensis (assembly GCF_030867095.1). Classification (NCBI taxonomy): domain Eukaryota; kingdom Metazoa; phylum Chordata; order Crocodylia; family Alligatoridae; genus Alligator; species Alligator mississippiensis. The sequence goes on along the minus strand of NC_081828.1, from coordinate 79,449,068 downwards.
AGTTTCTACCCTGATCTTGCCTTTAAAAAAATTACAATTCATGATAGCATGTCAAAAAGATTCTATAGTAAGCTTTGAACTAATAAAGAATGTAGGAAAAGAAAGTTAATACAATAATCATTGTTTTGACAGCTATGAGTCATTGGATTCTGAAGACATTTTCCAAGGCCCGACACTGCTGTTCCACATCACCCTGTGTTCAATCTATCATGAAAAGCCTCAGACATGTTTTGTGGATTCCATTCTTGAAACAAAACCTGTTGCAGGATATTTTAACAGCTGCAAAAGTAAACGTCTAAGTATTTGCTTTAAATCAACCAGAGAAGGGAGAGCTCTATTTTTCTTTGTAATTTTTGCAAAAATTACAGAGTTGTCAATTTGCACAGTATGAGCCAAATTCCGCTCTGAGACAAGCAAGCAGGCAGCTTCACCTACTATCAAGGCTTTCAAGGGCATACAACTTGACCTTGTATGTGTGTGAGACAACTCAGAATACTTTTTTTCCTCCTGCTCTAACCTGGAGCTTGTACATAGCAGATGATGTAGATGATACTTTATTTTGTGCAATCCTGTAAATGTAGGAACCAGTAATAAATGAACTAATATCTGTACAAAAAGAAAAGTGTACAAACTGCTTGAAACTTTTGTAAATAATTATTTTATTGTCTTACATTTTAAAATACTGGTTATTAAGACAGATGCATTTTTATTTACTTGCTAGTGTCTTCTCCAGAAGTTTGGAGAGGTAAACTTTGTAATAATAGTATTGTGGACTTAGAATAGGGCATTTGTTTCTAGGGATTGAAAACAAGTATTTGTAACCATTTTCAGATATCAGTTATGAAAGCATATTATTGTTCATCTGCTGTTGGAAACAGTTTGTTTTTTGTTACTTTGAACACTGCCCTGGTTTAATACTTTTTTTTTTTAAAAAGATACAATAAATGAAATAATTTCTACCATGTTACATTTATTTCATTGTCTGTGTCATTTTTATTGCTAACCAAGCTCTTGATTGTGCTAACCCTTTCACATAGGTAGAGAGGTAGATAATATAGATAGGTAAACGGTCCATCATGGAAGAAATCACAAATTTGGAGCTACAAGATTGTAGCTGGTAGATTGTAACAGTGCCATCTAACACAAGTAAAAATAGCTGAGTGTGAAATCTAGTCTACATTCATTCTTTGCTCTTGCCCACATGCTCCCTGTGCCCCTGTGTGGGAGCCCTACAAAGGTTTCTGTCTCTGCTTGTGTTGTGACCTGCAATGTTGACAGCCAGTACAGATTCCTGAAGGGGAGTTTTATCCCTTCCCTCTCCTTTGCAGGTATGTTGGAAAAGGTCCAGCCTTTAATACTTATTTGATGGACATGATGGGGAGGACCCTGTTTCTGTTCTCACTGAAGATGGGAGGGAGAGAGATGTTAAACTTCTTCTAAGAAAATCCTTTGAGATTTCAAAAATCTTCCTATTCGTCGTTTAAATGAAAATAAGAACATCCAGATTTTGATAGTTTGAGGCTGTTCTGCATCATGTAACCTAGACCTACCTAAAATGAATTGTTTTTGGAGGGAAGGCATATTATAGGAAGGCAGTTTCCCTCCCCCTAATCTTGTGGACTAGTCCACTCTTCCTTATGGCCTATGCATTTCCTTGGCCCTTAATTTTGAAGGGATAAGTGCTATTCTAGTTACCACCACCATGACTTCCATCAGTTGACATACTGAGATCTGTGGATTTAATCCAGAGGCTCTTCAAATGATTTGAATTGGTCTTTACTCAAGCAAAAGGCCCCTTCACTTCAAGTGATAATTTGAGTAAACACTTCAGGATCTGGCCCAGAAGTAAATCACAAGCCTCCATAACATGCTGAATATCAGTTGCTCTGAAGTCACCATCTACATAAATCAAGGTTCTCTATATCTCTCTCACACTATATACACCTGGTTGTCATTGTAGTGTTTATGAGTTTGGGGTACCTCTGAATTGTAAATTCAATTTTGAGTAAAAGTGCCTTTTTAGGAGCTACCTCTCTTTCCTAAATGAGTCCTTCAGCCCCAAGTCTTAACAGATTACCCACAATATTTTAGTCTCTAAGGGCACCTATACATGTGCCAGACGTCTGCTCCAATGCCTGTTAATTAGTATGCATTGGAGCAGACTCAGTTAATTGAGTCTGCTGAAGTGTGTTAATTAATGTGCTTCAGCAGCCTCCACATCACATCTGTTCAGCCTCCCTGCGCTTCAAAATGGCAGTGGGGGAGCTTTAACTAAAGTTTGTTGAATGAACTTTAATTCAAGGGTGGGATGTTAAATACACATTACACTGCAGGTGCTTGAATTACAGCAGCTCTCGGAGCCACTCTAATTAAAGTGTCCCACCCCTAACTCTGCAGCATGTGTAGAGACGCCCTTAGGTAAAATATTTTGTCATCACATTGGATTTTAACCTAAGATTATTTCAGAATTTGCAGAAGAGAAATCGTTGAGAGCCAAGTGTCAAGTTTTGAAGTGCTTGCATTGGAAATTTTCAAGAAGCTGGATAAGTATTGGTCAGTGATGGTTTAGGACAGAGCTGTCCAACTTGTTGCTTGTGGGCTGCATGTAGCCTGCAAGCACTTAACATGTGGCTCATGGGCTCAGCAGCTGCATCTCCCACTGCCACATGGTGAGGGAGGGCCTGTGGGGTTGTAGGAGGCGTGTGTGGCAGGGAAGTCACATGTTGCCTGTGGGGGGCCATGCTGTGTTGGTGTAGCCCATGCAGTGGAACAAGCCCTGGGGAACCACCCCCACAATATATTGTCTATGCAGCCTGGGGGCTGGATGCTGGCGCTGCCTGTCGCACCAAAGTTGGACACCCCAAGTTTGGGAGCACCAATGCTTGGAGTGGGCTGTGAAGAGCAGCAGTTAGAAAGTCCAGGAGACTCCACACATGGGACGAGCTCTGCAGCTAAGTGGAAATCAGACCATGCTTAGCAGCAGGAGAACTGCTGTGATAACTGGCTTGGTTATGAAAGAAAAGTAAAGGTGCTGGAATAAGTCTGTGGAGGGAACAGGATGACAGAAAGGGGGCGTTCTAGGTCTCTAATCAGGATGTGTGATGCATGGAGTTGTACTGCAGACTGACTGCTCTCTGGTTATGTCTTGCAGCTGGGCTTTGCTGTTGCCACATGGGATGAGGAAGGAACTTTTTCCCTGTCTGGTGCGATAGGTGTCAGAGGGGCTCTTTGTTTTTGTTTTCTTTTTTTTTCCTCTTTCCTCAGAAGCATTGGGTGTTGGCTTCAGCCAAGGTTTGGCATTTTAACTAAGGCGTGCTAATTCTACTGGGATTTAAAATGAAGTCAAAGGTTCCTGGCTACTGGGGCTTGCTCCTCCACTCAGGATCCTCTTCCTATTCTTCTTAAGCTTCTTTAACAACTACTGCTCTTGCAGTGGTGGACTTTGACAGTGCCCTTGTTCCCTTGCTTTACCTGTAGCAGGTTAGTGCATGAATAACGTATGCCCCCAGAGGCTGGGGGGGGCATGGCAAGCTCCCACAGGCAGCGGCAGTGGCAGAAGCATGGCAGCAGCGAGCGATGAGCTTCCGCAGGCAACTGCAGTGCTGTCAGTGGCAGGGTGGGGGCAGGTGGCGAGTGCTGACGAGTGGTCAGCAACCCCCAAAAGACACAGCCGGCAGCGTCGGCAGTGGCCAGAGGCAATTGGGGACTGCCTGGAGACACTGCCGGTGGTGTCAGTGGTGAGGGAGAGGTGGCGAGTGACAACTGCCCACAGGTGACACCTTTTTGCATGGGGTGCATTGCCAAGCTCAGGGGGTACACGTGCACCCGTGTGCACCCTCTACACGTCGCTAATGGGTTAGTGCATTTTTTACATTTTAGTCATTTTGCCTGGTACTTGTGCATGAAATGTTTGCAAAGTTTTTAAGAACAAGTTAGACAGATACTTGTCCAGGATGATATAGATAGGCATGATCCTGCCTTGAACAAGACGTTGGACTAGATGACTTCCTGATGTCCTTTCCAGACCTACTTTTCTATGACATAGGACCAGAGAACAGGACAGCAACCAGGGCAGACTGAGTGGGAATTAAGTGAGGGATTTGCCTGTACACTTTCTTTTTCGCCATTCACTGTAAACTTGCTGAGTGAAAACAGGTAAAAGAGGAAGAGGGAATTTTTTTTCCAGGAAATAGCAGAAGAGAAAGAAGGAGCTAGCAGGAGAAACAGCAAGATAGCTGGAAGATATCACAAGGCCAAGCCCCTGCCTGTCCCTGTGTGGGCTCTGTCTAGGCATTGCCACTGACCGCTGAGGCTGATAAGATAAATTATACGTATATACCTAGGTTATGGTCCAGCTTTATAAGGGCTTCATCCTGAATGTTCCTCCCAGGGACAGCCAGGTTGGGGAATGGTTGCAGAGTGAGAAGTGCTGTTAGGGTAGCTTGTTATGTTTAATGCTTTGAAATTAAACCTGCTTATAGTATTGATTATATTTAGCCTTATTTCTGCATTTAATAGATTTTTAGGGTTGGAAGGGACCTCAGTAGACCATCGAGTCTGACCCCCTGCCTTGAGCAGGAAAGAGCGCTGGGGTCAGATGACCCCAGCCAAGTGCTTGTCCAGTCTGCTCTTAAAGACCTCCAGGGTAAGGGAAAGTACCACCTCCCTTGGAAGCCCATTCCAGATTCTGGTTGCCCTTACCATAAAGAAGTTCTTCCTGTCGTGCACTCTAAATCTGCTCTCTGTCAGTTTGTGGCCATTGTTTCTAGTTACCCCAAGGGGTGCCCTGGTAACCAGAGTATCTCCTGTTCCTTGATGCCTGCCCCCGCCCCCTCCCGTTCCCCAATAAATTTGTAGACAGCCACAATTTCATAGATTTCATAGACATTCGGGCTGGAAGGGACCCCGGAGGATCATCGAGTTCAGCCCCTGCCCGAGGGGCAGGAAGTCAGCAGGGATCATAGGATCCCAGCAAGATAAACATCCAAAAGTGTTTTGAAGGCATTCAAAGTGGGTGCTTGAACCACCTCCAGCGGCAGTCTATTCCAAACCTTGGGGGTTCGGACAGTAAAGAAGTTCTTCCTTATGTCCAGCCTGAAACAGTCGCAAAGGAGTTTGTGACCATTCAATCTTGTCATCCCTTGGGGCGTTCTGGTGAATGTACGTTCCCCCAGATCCTGGTGAATACCCCTAAAAAACTTAAAGGTGGCTACCTGATCACCCCTGAGCCTGTCCTTTTCCAGGCTGAAGAGTCCCATGGCTCTCAGCCTCTCATCATAAGGTCTGTTTTCCTGACCTCTGATCATGCACGTGGCTCTCCTCTGCACTCTCTCAAGCTTCTCCACATTCTTTTTGAATTGTGGGGCCCAAAACTGGACTCAGTACTCCAGTTGCGGCCTCACCAAGGCTGAGTACAATGGGAGAATGATGTCCCGGGATTTGCTTAAGAAGCATCTATGGACGCAAGCCTGCGTTTCGCTTGCTTTACTAGCCGCAGCATCACATTGAAGGCTCATGTTCATCTTGTGGTCAATCATGACCCCCAAGTCCCTTTCATCTGTAGTGCTAACCAGCGTAGCACTGCCGGGCCTATAAGTATGCTGCAGGTTTTTCCTCCCAAGGTGGAGAACCTTGCATTTTTTGGTGGTAAACACCATCAGGTTCTCATCTGCCCATTTCATGAGCTTATCAAGATCTGCCTGGATCACCCTCCTGTCCTCAGGTGTGGATGCTTTACCCCAGAGTTTGGTGTAGTCAGCGAACTTGGCCAGCCCACTACTGACACCAATGTCTACCTCATTGATGAAGATGTTAAAAAGTAAAGGCCCTAGGACAGAGCCTTGAGGGACCCCACTGGTCACAGGGCACCACGACAATTGACTTCCGTCAACCACCACCCTCTGGGTCTTGCCGCAGAGCCAATTCCCCAGCCAGTGGATCGTGGTGAGGTCAAGGCCGCAGTTAGCCAGTTTTGCCAAGAGGTGATCATGGGATACCAGATCAAAGGCTTTTTTAAAGTCAAGATATAGGACATCACAAGATCACCTTCTCTTGCAGAAGCTGAAGAGATCCAGGTACCTCGATCTCTTCTTGTAGGGCCTTAACTGCAGGCCCCTAACATATAAGTAGCCCTCCTCTGGACCATCTCAAGGTTATCCACATCCTTCTTGAAGTGTGGTGCCCAAAACTGGATGCAGTACTCCAGCTGCATCCTTACCAATGCCACACAGAGGGGAAGTATCACCTCTGCACTGGTCCAAGGATCAAACCTTGGGGGACCCCACTGCCCACATCTTTCCAGGTTGATACCAACCCATCCACCACCACTCTCTGGGTGCATCCCATAAGCCAATTCGCCACCCACCCGACCATGTAATCATCTACAACACAGCTGCTTAGTTTTTTTATAAGAATGGATGAGACACTATTGAAGGCCTTTCTAAAATCCAAGTAAATGACATCTACCTCAACTCCTGCATCTAAGCATTTTGTGACCTGGTCATAAAAAGCAATGAGGTTAGTCAGGCAGGATCTACCTGCTATGAATCGATGCTGGTTGCTCTTCAGAAATATTTTTCCTGCTGGACTCCCACAAATGTGATCCTTAATATTTTTTTGAAGGCTTTTCTGAGGATAGAGGTAAGACTAACCAGCTTATAGTTACCCAAATGCTCCTTCCTCCCTTTCTTGAAAATAGGGACCACATTGGCTCTTTTCCAGTCCTTTGGGATTTGTCCTGAGTGCCACGACTGCTCAAACAATCTTGCCAGTGGTTCTTCTATGACACTGGCTAATTCCCTCAGCACCATTGGATGAAGATCATCTGGGCCTGCTGACTTAAACACATCCAGCCCCTCCAAGTGTCCCTTCACTAGGTTGGCGCTAACTGTTGGTGGGCTGGTGTCTCTCTTGTGCCCGTATATAATCCAACTGTGAGATATGGATATGTCTTTTTCTGTGTTCAGGAATACTGATGTGAAAAACTCATTGAAGAGCTCAGCTTGGTCACTCCTATCTGTCACCAATTGCCCTAGTCTGTCCTGTAGGGGTCCTATGTTGCCATGTGCCTTCTTTTTGCTCCCTATATACCTGAAGAAGGACTTTTTGTTGTCTTTAATTTTTTATACCAGCCTGAGTTCCATTGCTGCCTTGGCCTTTTCTAACTGACTCCCTGCAAGTGCAAGCCAAGTAGGTATACACCTCCTTGGTGGATACCCGCTTCTTCCACAGTCTGTATGCCTCTTTTTTTGCCCCTAGGCTTTCCTGGATTTCCCTGCTCAGCCAAGAGGGTTTCTTGGCCCCTCTGCCCTGTTTTATGTGCAATGGGATTGTTCTCTTCTGTGCCCAAAGGATCATTCCCTTGAGGACCACCCTTCCTGGACTCCCATCTCACCAATGCTCTTGACCTTCAGTGCCTCTCTTACTAATCTCTTGAGCTCATTGAAGTTAGCCTTTCTGAAGTCTAGCACTTTTGCCCTACTGGTTATCTTTCCCACCTTTTGCCGGATAGTGAATTCCAACAATTGGTGGTCCCTATCCCCTAGGTTACCCTGTATCTGCAGACCTCCCACCAAGTCATCCCTTGTAGCAAACACCAAGTCCAGTAAGGCATTTCCCCTAGCATATACTTCTTGTGTTAGGTGAAGGTCCTATATGCAGATTAAGAACCTACGTGAATGATCAGATCTAGCTGATTGCTCTACCCAGCGGATGTCAGGGTAGTTTAGGTCACCCATGACAACCATGTCCCTTAAGTGTACTGCCTCTGAGAGCTGCCTTGAGAATTCCAGGTCTAGCCCATCCTTCTGGTGTAGCAGTTTATTTAATCATTGCTTAAGTTTTATCCTTATTAAATTTTTACTTTTTTTATTAGCTGGCTTTGACGTGTTTTTGTAGAGCTTGTAGGTGCTCATTATATTATATCTTTTTTTAAATCACTATGAGAAGTTATTTTAACATAACATAGCAATGGCCTTGTTACCAGCTTCAATTAACTAAACTTGGCACTAATCAGCTAAATCAGATGGATGAGGATTGGATATATTAATGAAAGGTTATAAGGAAGACCAATGGACAATGCCCAAAGTAAGACACTGGAAAAAGGCCGAATAAAAAGGCGTGCTTGTGATGGGACTGTTAGACAAAGGAATATGTTAATAGGATAAAAGATGGACAGTAAGCTGACTGAAGAAAGACCAGTCTGAAGGCAAAGAGTCATCAAAAGGGTGAAGTTGAAGAAAAGCATAAAAGGGGGGAGCAATAAAGTTAGTTGTTGTTGTCATCATCAACACCTGTTGTTGTCTAGCCTTCAACACCTGTCTGAACCATCCCAGTCCATGATGTACCCTTTGCCTCCAGGAACTGAGTGGCCATCGTTTCTATTGAGCAAAGTAACATCTGGGATTGGGTGCGATTACTGTACTGAATGTTTTTCTCTTGCTGAATATAGAAACTGCTAAGATAATACTTGTTGTATTAATAAAGTTTGACACCGAGTTGTCTTGCATTTGTATTTGATGTTCCATTTAAGGGTTAATTGTGCTTTCACAGTCTGTTAGCACTATCTGGGAGACAGTGGTGATAACAGTGCCCCTGGTCAGTTCTTTCAGGAATCAGGCAAGGGAGCCACAGGAGGAAATGGTTAGGTTCAAAAGTTCTACAAACATGGGGCCTTCATCGGCTCAACGCACAAAGACCTCCAGCATCATGGAAGAGGGACAGCCAGAGAAGGCATAGGAAGACACAGAAAATAGATACTTTGGAACATGAAAGATGGCAATTTGTCACCTCTGGCAACACATAACACTACTTTTCCAGACCTCTGGCTGTCCAGCTGGAGAGCAGCTATGAAGCCTTGGCATTGGATGAGAAGGAGCCCATGCCAGTGACAGGAGAGGCCAACCCACGCACCCCTGAGGGAGTGGGGAGGATTGGGCCCACTACTGCCAAAAGGAAGCAATGGCTGGTGGTGATTGGGGACTCCCTCCTGCCATGGAAGCATTCATCTGCCAGCCTGATCATCTACACCTGATCATCAATACTCAGTTACCATCAGTCCAGCATGACTCTTGTGTATGAAATCAACCCTGCCCCTCTGTAGCATATTTAGAACTCAGCCAGGCATGAAGGCCTTGAGCACAGGAAGTACCCCATCACCAATCCTTTTCTTGACATCCTGCCTTTTTATACCCCACTTATCTTTTGCCCAGAAGAAACAAGAAGTAGACCTCAGACTGATTCCTAGAAGCTTTCTGCAAGAGAACCTGGGATATGTCTTAGAACAGCATGCTAAAAAATAAAAAGCATAATGTCAATGGTTTTGGTGTGGACAGGGAAGGGTGGCTTGCCATGGGTTAGTTGCATTGAGGACCAAAGGATCTACCATTAATATCAGTGTAGTCATTCCGTAGATTTGAATATGAAACCAAGGTAGACATGCACCCTTATAGACTAAATAAAATATATAGAGAGAACACAACCTTTTGTGAATGTCAAGTTCATATCTTTGACACAACATTAATGACCTCCCCTGGAAAAGGATGACCGTCTCAAGGTAGCCATAGGGGACAAACCTGTCCTGGTTGCAGACAGCCCCCCAACATCAAATGGTCTCTCTCAAACAACCCAACAACTCCTATCCTTACCAAGGCACCAGACCTTGTAATAGATCCAAGTGCCTGTTGTGCCCCCAAATCAATGCAGAATACATCATCGCTGGATTGAATAACAAGGAGTACAACATCCAAGGTTCATTCACCTACAACTCCAATGTCATCTATGCCATTGCCTGCTTACAATGCCAGTCTAGTGTCAACATTGGACAGACAGGGCAGGGTGATCTCTACGTGTAAGAATGAATACTGATCTGACATCTGAAAAACACAGACGCCTGCGGTAGAACACACTCACCTCCCTGGACACTACATCGCTGACTTCAGAATTGCTGTTGTCAGGCAGAATTTTTTTTTAAAGTTTGAATGGGAAATTGCAGAATAAGAAACCATCTATAAACTGAACTGTATTAAGTATGATTTAAAAGAGACTATGGATTCTTAGCTTTTGTGATCCTTTTGTTCCTATGGGTTCTTTGCTTGCATGCCTCTCATGGCACTCCCCCTCCCCCCTTTCCCTTACTCCTGTTTTCCTACTTATTATATTCTAATCACTCTACTCTATATTCTGCTCTATGCTGTCCTTTCACAGCATCTGATGAAACAAACTTGGGTTCATGAAACCTTGTGCATGCTCTCTCTCTGTGTGTGTGTGTGTGTGTGTGTGTGTGTGTGTGTGTGTGTGTGTGTGTGTATCTCCAGGCTCGCCTATGGTTATATTCTAATAGAGGTGGTTAGCTATGTTAGTCTCAAGTCAGTTAGAAGGCAACTTTATAGACAACTCAATAAGATTCTCTCTTTAAACTACAATATTCATCAGCCTAACTGCTGGGGTTCTTTTTTACCACCTAAATCTGCTAGATGCTGAGCTGCCTCATATTTACTGTCTTACAAGAAGCACTCTGTAGGACCAATGTTGTAGAGGTACATTATGAAGAACAGGAGTTCTCCAAAAGGATTGTCCCTATAGAGCTATATTCTACAGCCCTGCTTGACTTTGGAGTTGCTGTTTTAGTCCAGCAAAAGAGATACTGTAAATGGCAAATCCCTTACAAGAGATGTGTGGCTTAATGTGCATATGCCAAGAAACACGATGCCCAACCTTTGGCTTCTAAGTGTAACAAGATTTCCACTCTGCATTGCTTATAATCCACCTCCAAAAGTGGAGACTTTTGAATCAGTGTTTTTAAAAGCTTTTGATTTAAAATTAAAATCTGAGTACCTTAATATATCTTATTGCATTCCCATGTGTGTATGATTTCACAGCTCACAACCCTGGATTTATTGAAAACTAAACTTTGTTACAAATAGGAAGGTGAAGTAAGCACAACAGCTTCTTAAAAAATGAATCAAAAAGGGTTGCTGCTGCAGTATCTAGCACCAAAATAGAAGGCAGTCATCAGCATGTGACTGCTCACTTTACCATCCCAACAGCACTACACTTAGTACCAGACAGCAGCTGCAGCTAAAAATAGAGACTGATAAGCAACAAGAACTTTAGTTAAATACAGAAGCCACCCGCAATGCCGGAAAGAAATCAAAGGCAACAATGAAGTCGCTGCGGTTCATTAGTGCTGAGGCATTGGTATCAGATGCACAGCTTGCCAGGAAAAGTATCAGCAGCATTGCAAATAACCTCTTTCCTCTTCTTTTTAAGGCCAGTTATTTATTGGAGCAAGGGGAAGTGATTCATGATCTTGTGGAAAACTGGCCACTGGAAGACTTTAATATAGGAAAACTGTTGGGAAGAACAGTGGATCACCAGGAAGACATCACCAGCAGAGCGTGCTGTGTGTGTTTGGAGAATTGCCTAACAGGGCTGAGAGATTACGTGCTAAATTGCTCTTCTACATACGCAAAGAGACTGAAAGTGGTGGACCTAACAGAAATAAAAGATGTTGAATTTCAGCTTTGCAAGTGTAAGAAGACAATGGGAAGGTGGGCCAGGACAGAGCTGTTATCCAAGCTCTGCTTTGAACTCCTTGTTGAGATGCAAAGGGTGCAGTTCGATCCACGTATCTTTGACATCCGTATCGACATCCTCATCAACCTGTTTGTCACAGAACGGAACTATGAGCTGGTAGTCCAGGCCTTGCTGATGAAGTGTCACTGCCCACTAAAGATTCACTGTGTGGCATTCAGAGCTGACAGTCTCACTTTACGGAAGTTTTTCTACATTATAAAGCTCACAGACCCCTCTTCGCTGCGCAAGCTGGAAATTGTTCACAATGTTCGCCTGGAAATGGAGCACTTGGAAATGCTGCTTGCCAGCGTCCACTTTCCTCTACTGACATCACTTACCCTGCCGGCCAGAGCATTCAATGTGGTGAGGCTGACAGCAGAGGATGAACCAATCCTTACCAACATTGGAGAAAAAATGAGCCGAATGACACAGCTGACAGAGCTGAGCCTGGCATTCTCTACACTTACGGGAAGAATACGTAAACTGCTCAGGTAATTGGTTTTAAAAAGCGTGACTAAATGAGTGAGAAGCCATTCCCCAGTGGTGATGCTCTAGGCATAGGCACTGATTCTGTGGATGCGCCAGGGCTCAAGCACCCACTGAAAAAAATTAGCAGGTGCTCAGCACCCAAAAGCCACATTGGGTGAGCTGGGTTGAAGTACACATTGCCTCGTCTGGGCATGTATGGGGATCAGCCCAGGAACACCAAAATTAATAAATAAATAAAAACACCCACCAGCAAAAACCAAAGTTGGTGCCTATGGATCTCGGGCTTCCCAAGGCTAAGGAAAGGGGTAGGGAGCACAGAGATAATGGATGTGTTGTATTGGGGAACCCTTTGAGAGATGGGAAAGCAGTAAATTAGACATAAATATTGATTACGGAGGATAAATTGAAAGCTAGTGATGCCTAATATGATTGACCTAACCAGAATGTAAAATGAACTAAATATCAGATCCATGGTGGGTTGCTTTGGGTTTTTTTGCAGGGTCGAAAGACATTAAGCAATGGTGTAAGACCATCTAATGCTTCTCAGTGTACCTTCATGTTACAAAGTGAGCACAATACTGTACCTACTGAAACTGGGTTAACACACAACTGTACACAACAAATACGCATCAAAACCCAGTAATTGTGGACTTCATGGTGGGGTGGGGAAGCTATCAGTAAAGAACTCTGTTGTGTTTGAATGGCTTGAAACAACAGTTTTCTTTGATTGTTTTCAAGTAGCCCAATGAGTAGCTTTGCTGTAGAGGATGGAAATCAATACTGTAAGCATACAGTGGATAAGGAGTTGGTTGAAAGGGAAACCATGCCAGTTAGGTTAAAAGGCAAGGTATTAGACTGGAGAGAGGTTACTAGTGGCATTCCTCTGGGAACCACTGTGAGATCTGTCCTATGTAATATTTTTGTTAATGAGCTTGGCACAGGACCTTGGGAAGACCTCTCCTGGATCAAAAATGGGTTAAAAGATCAGAAACAAAAGGTAGGATTAAATGGTCGTTTTTCAGAACTTGAGTCCTCCAAATGCCTGTGCTTCACAACCTATTCATAAATGATATTGAGAAAGAAATAGATGGAGTGCTGGCCACCTTTGAATTGGTCTACATTAGCACTGTTCAAATTATGCTACTTCTGATTGGGACCCTCTAGTAACATCAGGAAAGTTATTTAAGGTTCAGGCCACATAGACTGGGTCTCCTTTTTTTCTCCTGGGGCTTCATAGTAGTTTCATAGTTTCATAGTAGCTAGGGTCAGGAGGGACCTGAACAGATCATCTAGCCTGACCCCCTGCCACAGGCGGGAATGAATGCTGGATTCACAAGACCCCAGACAGGTGATCATCCAACCTCTTTTTGAATTTGCCCAAGGTAGGGACAAGGACCACTTCCCTGGGAAGTTGGTTCCAGATTCTGGCCACCCTAACTAAAATATTGCCTTCTGATCTCCAACCTAAACCTATTCTCCATCAGCTTATGACCATTGTTCCTCGTCACCCCAGGTGGTGCTGGGGAGAAAAGAGCTCTGCCTATTTGCTGATGATCTCCCCTGATGAGTTTGTAGGCAGCCACTAGGTCCCCCCTCAGCCTCCTCTTGCCGAGGCTGAACAGGTTCAGGTCCCTCAGTGTCTCCTTATAGGGCCTGTCCTGCTGCCCTCTCACCAAGCAGGTGGCCCTCCTCTGAACTCTCTCCAGGCTGGCCACATCCTTTGTAAAGTGCGGCGCCCAGTACTGGACACAGTACTCCAATTGCGCCTGACCAATGTTGCATAGAGGGGGAGGATCACCTCTCTGGACCGGCTTGAGATGCATCTTTGGATGCATGACAAGGTATGGCCGGCCTTGCTGGCTGCGGTCTGGCATTGGTGGCTCATGTTTATCTTGGAGTCAATAATGACTCCAAGATCCCGTTCTGCCTCTGTGCTTTCAAGAAGGGAACTCCCCAGCCTGTATGTATGCTGTGGATTCCTTCTCCCAAGGTGCAGCACCCTGCATTTGTCTACGTTGAACCCCATCCTATTCTCGTCTGCCCACTTTTGTAGTCTGTCTAAATCTAGTTGCAGCCTCTCTCCCTTCAAGCATGCCCACCTCACCCCACATCTTATTGTCATCAGCAAACTTGGACAGCGTGCTTTCCACCCCCTTGTCCAAGTCGCTGATGAAGATGTTAAACAGTGCAGGCCCAAGGGGCCCCTGGGGTACCCCACTGCTCACATCTCACCAGGTTGAGTACAACCCAACCCATCCACCACTACTCTCTGGGTGCGCCCCATCAGCCAATTTTTTACCCATTCAACTGTCTCAGTCACTTAATTTGTTGATGAGGATGGGGTGAGAGACAGTGTCAAATGCCTTCTTAAAGTCTAGAAAGACTACGTCCACTGCGAAACAATCATCCAAGGATTTAGTTACCTGGTCATAAAAGGCAATCAGGTTGGTCTGGCAGGACCTGCCTTTGGTGAACCCATGCTGATTGCCCCTGAGCATGATCTCCCCTGCTGGCCCCCCACAGATATGCTCCTTGATGATTCGCTCCCAAGATCCTCCCAAGGACCGAGGTGAGGCTTACGGGCTTATAGTTACTTGGGTCCTCCTTCCTCTCTTTCTTAAAAATGGGGACCACATTAGCTAGTTTCCAATCCCCCAGCACCTGGCCAGATGACCATGAATGCTCATACAGCCGGGCCAAGGGCTCTGCGATGACCCCTGCCAGGTCCCTCAACACCCTTGGGTGGAGGGCATCTGGACCTGCAGATATAAAAATGTCTAGCCCTTCCAGAAGATCCCTAACTACATCTGCGCTGACCCAAGGCCTGACAGAGCTATCCCCGAGATTGTCCCTACCTCTGGTAAGAGGGATGTCCCATTCCCTGTTTAGGAAAACAGAGGCAAAGAAACTGTTAAAAATATCAACTTTCTCATCTGGCGTAGCCACAAGGTTACCATTTGAGTCTTGCAGGGGCCCTACATTGCCTGGTGCCCTCTTCTTGCTCCCAATGTACTTGAAAAAGGAATTTTTGTTCAGGCTACTGAACCTGAAAGTTGAATTGGGAGTGGAAATACCATGACCACAATGGTGGCAGGGGAAGTACCCTGAGCAAGGTAATACAATTAAAATGGCACTGTATAGTGGAGGGCTGTACCCTTGTCTGCTTGCAGACAGGACTCCCTATGAGCCTCATAGTTAGCTTCTCACTGACCAGCCTCCAGTGGAAAGATCTCAGCCACACACCAACTTTATGGAAATGGGAGACTGACTCCCTAGCTTGTACCTGTGGCCATACAGCTGAAACTCAAGGGCATCTAAACCCCAAGCTTCCAGTCTTGGGCCTACATGTAGGATGCCCGCCAAAGGATTTGGAAGCATCTGAAGCCCCAGGCAGGGGTGAAGAATGCTTGCCAGTAGTAGGGCCACATTTGGTTCTTGAACAGCTCATGGATTTGGAATTGATTTGGCTGATTTGACTTGGAACATGACAAATTTTCCTTACTTAAAAAAAAAAAGTTGAATTGGGAGCTGGAAAACGTGATGGGGCGCTCCCCTCTTCTTCACTGAAGGAACAAACTGAAGCTATGTGAAGGGAAAGCCTAAGGCACAGGGAGAGAAAGTCTGTTTCAGGACTTGAGACCTCTGTTCTCTCCCTCTTCCTTCCTCTTTTGTCCTTTCTGGGTTTTGAGTGGGATGATGCTGCGGTGGTATCAATCCCTGCAGCAAACTAGCCAAGGTTGAAGCCTGGCAGTTTTGCTGGCACGCTGTGGGCCAGGACTGAGAGCCTGTCATATTTTAGTTGCTGTTGCAACTTCTTTTGGGTTCAGCATAGCTGTGTCGCTGAACCCCAGCTGCATGTTTTGCTAAAAGTTTTGGCCATGCAGGCCTTGAGTAGGGTGGTAGCATGAGTATATTATTCCCTAGTGCAGACTGACCAGGAACAGGGTCCCGGCAGCCACTGGCCCCTGTGTTGGGGATTGTGGTGTCTCAGCATGGTGGTACAGCTGAGACTGGATGTCCAGGCTGCAGCCGTAAGTCTGGGCCCTTTTTGCTGTTCACAGCTGTTACATTTCAGCCCATCTGTTGGGGCTGAACCCCAGCCGTATGTTCAGCTGATAGATTTGGGCCAGGGTGAAGCCCTGGTACTTGTTGTTGTTTATCCATGCCTCAGTGCTGTATAGGCCTGGCTGGCTTTTTGCCACCTAGTCCAGGCCCAGCAAAACAGGCCCAACAAAAAAGGCCTGGGCCTTCTTTTGTCCCTTTTGCAGTTTATGCCCAACCAAGCAGTATAGTTGGGCACTAGCTGTAGTTCAGACCCAAGCCAAGATAGGCCTGGCCCCCTCCTTTTGCAGTTTCATAGCTGTCAGGTCTCAGCATAGCAGTGTAGCTGAGACTGAATGTCCAGGCTGCAGCCAGATAGGCCCGGCGCTTTTTTCTTGTATGTTCAGACCCTGGTGCAGGACAGGCCTGAGTCTCCCTTTTATTGTTTTACAGCTGTTGTGTCTCAGCATAGCTGTATTGCTGAGCCTCGCTGTATGTTTGCTGCATGTCTGGGCCTGGCTTGGGGCCTGGCACATGTTGTTGCTTTTGTAGCTCTATGTCTTGACCAAGCGGCGTGGTTGGCACTGGTTGCCATTCAGGCTCCCTTGCTGTTTGGCTGGCTTTCCTTTGAGTTCTCTTGCAGTTTCCGGCTCCAGCAGAGCTGGGATTAGGACTAGAAACATTGGGGTACAGTATGCTAACTGCAGCTAACCCCTCAAAGCCACCACGTGGAAGTGGAGATTAGCATTACAGCTTTGCAGGAAACAACGAGGGGCCCTTTGCAATGCAGAAGGACCTATACTCTCCAGCAGCTCCCTGAGGCACAGTGGACCCATGTAGCAGCTCATAGGACTCTCTGGGGTGGACCCCCTGCTCCGGCCCATTGCTGAAGGGCAGGTATAGGGGTGCAGATCCCCAGAACTACACTTTGGGATCCCCAAGTCCCAGACTGCCTGGGTATAGGTAAAGCCTCCCCAAGACGGTGCCACCTATAGACTTGGTTTTGTAAGTTATAGTGTTTTAAACTTATAGTTAATGTTTACTTGGGGTTTTTTTATTTTTTGTAATACGTTTGGATGTTGTGTTTACACTGCTTTGGAGGGAAGGGTGGTTGGTTTTATTGGACACACTAGTGATTCAATTAGTGTTTCCCAGGTAGTTTGGGTGGGGTCTCGAGCTAAGGTGAAATATATGTAGTACCCCAAAATTGAACCCAGGCCCCTGTTGCTGCTGACAGGTGCTCAGCAGAAGGGCTACATATATACTCAGCAGTGAGCTCTGAATAAGGTATTACTGCTTAGGAAAGAGTTCTGTGAGTTGTTACAGATAACTCTCTAAAATCATTGGCTCAGTGTACAGCAGTGGTCAAAGGGGCAAATATATAGTTATGAATCATTAAGAATGGAATTGAACCCGTGGTGCACTCACATCTTGAATACTGTGTGCAGTTCTGGTTACCCCATCCCTAAAAAGAATATCAAATCCAGGTCACCGCAGCTTGGAAAAGAGAAAACTGAAGGTGAAGGGGGCATGATAGACATCTATAAAATCATGAATAGTATGGGAAAAGTAAATGGGAACTGTTACTCATTATGGGCTAGATTTTATTCCACCTATTAGGTGCCTAAGTGCAATTCTATTTCACCCTAAGTCCCAGAAAAAAAACCCAGTTAATGCAAAAGGTGGATGCGTCCTCCTCCTCCTTACTGCTTTTACTTAGTCTTGAGACTCAGATGATGGTGTGTAACAATGGTGTATACATTCATGGTTGTTTAAGATTTGAACAGGGTGGAATAGAATCACACTTAGACCCCTAAATCCACTTAGATGTCTAATATGAGGAATGGAATCTGGTCCTCTTTCATAAAACAAAAATGATAATGAACAACATTATCAGGTTTAAAACAAATGGGAGGACATACCATATTTCCTTGAATCTAAGACAAGTGCCCCGCTCCCCCAATCAACATGGGGAAAAAGGGACTTCATCTTAGATTCATATACAAAGTGGTGGGGGGGGGGGGGTGCAGGCAGCTGCTGTGGCTATGACTCTTGCCCTGAGCCCGGGTTAGGGCCAGAGACAGACCCACAGCAGCCTACTGTCCCTCCTCTACTTGCCCTCTATAGCTTCTCCCCCCAGCCCCCCAGCCCCACTTCTCCTTCCTTATTGTGAGGCATGGCTTGGCTCCAGCTCAGTCTGGATTCCCTCCCAGGCATGGAGTACATGGAAACTCCATCCCCTGCCCAGTCAATCAGCAGCACCACTGCTACATGGCCCAGCAAGGGCTGCATTTCCATGTGCTATGCTCCAAGGTGGGAACAGAGCCCAATCAGTGTCTGACAGTAAGGGGGTAGGGGGGGAAAAGGGCAGGGACTGTGCAGAGTGTGTGGGGGAGAGGAAGAGCCAGACACTGTGGGGGTGGCTGGGCCAAAGACTTCAGGGAGTTGGGGGTAGGAGAAGAGACTGTGGAGAGTGGGGGGGAGGGCCAGAGGCTATGGGAAGCTGTAGGTGGGGGCTGCGGGGGCGGGGGGGAGGGGTTCTTACATGCTTCAGTAATGTAGTAGTGCCCAACCTTTTCAGCCTGCAGGCCAGTTGAGCAGTCTGTCCACTATTTGGATCTGGCCTGTGGACCCAATCTGGCACATGGTAGCCCAGCTGTGGCCCTATCCACCTGCACAGGAATGGACTAGCTGAGGATGATCCACCCATGTGCTCGGAGATTTGGCAGCAAGGGAGTAGTGGCAGTGTTAATTGTCACTTGTCCCCCACTGCTAAATATCTGGGCCCATGGGAAACCTGTGGGATAGATTACATGGCTCCAGGTGCTGTGTGTCTGGGGTTGAGCATACCTGCTTCAATGCATCTGCTACTTGCCACTGTCAGAGACAGGATACTGGAGGAGTGCAAGAGGAATTTTTTCTCTCATATGTATTATAATTTATTGGTTTTGGTCTTTTCCACCTTTCCATGAAACATGGGACATTGGCCATAACTAAAAGCGAACTATTTTTAAGACTCTTTGGACACATGGTTGCCTGAAAATGCAGAGGACTGGATGTAGTGATCCAGGATGCCTGTTTCAGTCTTGTATGCCATAGTATGGCAGATGAACTACTGATATGCTAATCTACTCTCATGACTGAGAGAGAATGAGGAAGTCAGGGATTAGCCTGAATTTCATGGAGCTGAATGCTTTTCTTTGGGTTGGCATAGTAACACTGGGTTTTGGTTAGAGGTGCACCAATACATTGGTCCAATATTGGATCAGCACTGATGTAAAAAAAAATGACGGTATCAGAAAAAATCTTTTTTTGCCTGATGTGGCCGATAATATGGCCGGTAAATGCCCCGTGCATGCACACAGCCACAGTGCAGCACATAGTCAGCAAGGAGCACAGCCCAGCAGCATGGAGAGCTGCATCCTTCTGGTAAGTCTGTTGTGGTGGAAGGGGAGGGGGGAGGGAAGGGATGTAGGGGGAGACAGATCAAGGCCCCACGGTGGGGGAGGGACTGGGGCTGGGGCAGGCACTGCCCAGCCAGGGTGGGGCAGGGCACAGGATGCGGCTCATCCAGGGGGGGCGCAGGGAAGGGGTGACGGCTCCTGCTACTGCATGCACCCTGGGAGGGTATGGGGGCATGTGCCCCCCAGATATGCGCGGGGTGGGGCGGACTGCTGCTGTCAGCTGGGGCCATGCCGGGCTCTTCCCAGAGGGGGGAGGGGCTGAGCCAGGCTGTGTTTGGGGCACGCGGCAGAGCTGGGAGGGGCAGGTGGTGGGGCTACAGTGAGTTTTGAGGTGGCTGCAGACCCTCCCATAGCCCCCTCCCAGCGCTGCCCACCCCGAACACAGCTTTGCACAGCCTCCACCGGGAAGAGCCCAGGACAGCCCCAGCCCCAGCCTGCAGTGGCAGCCTGCCCTCACCCCGCACAGTTCGCGGGGGCACACGCCCCCCCATGCCCTCCTGGGGTGTGCACAGTGGTGGGAGCTGCCCCCCACATCCCACAGATGAGCTGCAGCTCCATCCCATGCTTCTGTCCCAGCCTCAGCCCTACTCCCTCCCTCACCGCAGAGGCCTCGATCTGCCCCCCACCATGCCCCTTCCCTTGCCTCTCCCCATCCACCACAACAGACATACCAGCCAGACACTGCTCTTCAAGCTGCCAGGCTGTGTATTCGGATCAGTATCAACCAATATGCCTCTATAAAAATCGGCTGTCAGCTCAGCCCCAAAAATCTCTATCAGTACACCCCAAGTTTTGGTATAAATGGCTAAGTGAAATCCTGGCAGACAATATTAGCTGCTTTCTTTTTTCTATTTTACAATGCATAATGGCAGCTTTATCCTAAATAATTCCAAGCAACTGCAGCAATGCCTGTACTATAAATATCAGTAGTGATAAAAAAGAGGATGGTTATTATTAAATATTATACTCTCCTCTGACTCTCCTCTACATACACTGAGTGTATTCCTCCCAAAAAACATGACAGTAGACATGCTTCAGTATTATATTCAGAGATCTGGGTTTTCTGTTCACCACGGAAATACATGGTAAAATGTGGATTTTCTCATTTTAAGGACAAAAACCCGGATTTTCTAATTTTAAGGAGAAAAATGTGGGAAATGGTGAGTTTCCCTTTGCAGGCTGGCAGAGTTCCAGCCTGCAAGGGGCTGCAGGGAGCAGGAGAGGGCAGGCAGGCAAGTGGCACTATGTGCATATCTGCATGCTCAAGCATGCATGTGGCCACCAAGCAGCCTGGAGAGCAGCTCCCACAGGTAAGTCTGGTGTAGGGAAGGGGAGATTGAGGCCCCCATAGTGAGGGAAGGAATTGGGCAGGGCTGAGGCTTGGGCTGCTGCTCAGCCGGCTGGTGTGGGGTGTGGGTCCCAGGGCCATGCGCAGCCACAGGGTCCAGGCAGGGAGTGACACAGGGCTACAGGCAGCTCATCTGGGGGGCAGTGGAGGAGCTGGCTCCCTGCCATTGCATGCACTTCCGGGGAGGGTGGGGAGCATGTGCCCCCCAGATTTGTGTGTGGGGTGGGGGCAAGGGTAAGCATGGGCTGCCTGCTGCGGATGCAGGCTCCCTGCCCTGCTGCCCTCCCCCTGGGGCTTCCATAGCTCAGCAGGCAGGACCCAGCCCACAGGGCAGAGCAGGACCGGGTGGGGAAGCTCCTTGCTGCTGAGAGCCCCACAATGCCCTGGAGAAGCGCTCCTGACCCACTGGGCGGCAGCGGGGGCAGTGGCACGGAGTTGTGCCTCCTGCTGCTGCTGGACGAGCAGGGGACACCTTGCTATGGCAGTGTGGAGCTCCCAGTGGCAGCACTGAGCCTCCCTGCTTAGCACTGCTCTGTCCTGCCATGCCGTGTCCCTCCCACTGGTCCATGGAGGCCTGGGGAAAGGTCAACAGGGCAGGGAGCCCCAAACCCTCAGCAGCAGCCTGTATCAACTCCCCAGTGGGCTCCTCTCCGGCCATGCTGCCCATGGGGAATGGGGAGCCAGGCTCCACACTCCACTCTGGTACTCTGGTAGGGCTGGGGGGAAGGGGGCTGTGGGTGGGGAGTGAGGGGCAATGGCATGGATAAGGCATGGGCATATCAGGATTGCTCAGTGCCACAAAGCAGTGGCAGGGGACAGCTGCAGCTGGATCTGTGTCCTTGTGAGTGAAGAGGTAGGAGGAACTCTGATGTTCCATTGTAAAAAACCCAAAATCAATGCCAAAATGTATAGGTATTTATTTTTATGGTAATTGAGGCACTGGTAGGCTTCCAAATTGCTTTAAAATTGTAAGCATATCAATAAAACATTGTGTTCAACTGATACCTATATACATATAGTGGCATTTCATTTTAATCTTGGATTTGGGGCTTTTTAATGAGAGAATTTACAATAATTTTTATTGGAGAATTTGTGATTTTTAAACAGAGAAAACCAGCATCCCTGCAAATATTCCATAATTTGGCTAGAAACATCAAATTGGATATTCATTGAAGAAGGTAACCTGAATGATCCACTGATCGTTCCAAATGACTGACAATTATTATTTGCGTTCATTTAGTAGCTTGGGGTTGAAAGTCTTTTCTAAGACCCTCATCTTTTTCTAAGACTTTCTGCACTTCAAACCATTATGCTAATCAACTGGGTATTCTTCACTTAACTCAGTAAATATCACACAAAGCTTCACATCTCTAACATATAGCTCTTTGATCTCATTTCTTCCTCTAGTCAGTGACAATCAGCTATTTTTAAGGGATTTGCAGAATTGATAAAAAAAGACTCCGTGCCTTATCCAGAGCTGGATAACATTTCTTCTGGCTGAGGATTAAATACTCCTCTCTGAAATACTCCTCTCTGAAATTTGGAAAAGAAACATTAAAGGCCACTCAGAACACATACAAACAACCCTTCACCTAAGTACTTATGAGGATTTCCATGCTCCAATGACATTTACTGGATGGCCTTTTCTGAGTGGAGCAAA
Source organism: Alligator mississippiensis (assembly GCF_030867095.1). Classification (NCBI taxonomy): domain Eukaryota; kingdom Metazoa; phylum Chordata; order Crocodylia; family Alligatoridae; genus Alligator; species Alligator mississippiensis. Next base: position 79,426,492 of record NC_081828.1, on the reverse strand, counting down.
CCAGAATAGTACTGGGGAACAGGAAAGGTTAATTTTTAAATGCAGATTGCCGGGATGACAAGTGAGTTATAAGCTGTAAGTACTGAAGTTAATAGGTCTTGTGTTTCTGTAGACATTTTGAAAAACCCTACTCTTTTGCATCCAAACCATAACTCTTCTATTTTTTGTAAGTGTTGGGTACTCTCTTTTTTATTGGAAACTGCCAATATGGAGCCCACTTTCTATTTCACAGGGGCCCTTTTCTGCCAAAAAAACAGGGAAACAGTTTTAAACCAAGGGATCATATTAGAGGGAAACTCTACATTGCATAGATAAGATGTACACTTCAGCAACATGTCACTTGTACTGTGTTGATGTGGACAGGATGTAAGAATTTGATTTTGTTCCCATGATGGTCACTGGGGAAACTTCCACTTGAAATGCAGTAGGAACAGGATTATATTCTAATATATGAAAGGAGAACAGATGTGGAATTTACAGTATTTGCATATGTGCTGTAGTGCACTGACAGGTGCAATTTTTCTATGTCATATTTTTTATACTGCAATATTTTCATGTGTTTTTGCAAACTAAACAAAACTTGCAAGAATGCTGTCTAGTCCAAACAGTAAAGGAACTAGGTGGAATTGGCAAAAGCTAATTGTTTCTTATTTTGTCTTATTGTTAGAAAACTGATTACTTTCATCAAGATATGAGCCTCTTTGATAAATGCACATTATTTAAATCATGTTTATTTTGTGGAAAAATTATAACTTATGTTGCTGTTGTAGTGTAAGTAGTAGTAGTAAGATTAATACACACAATTCCCACTGGTGTCATACTTTGCTATTAGTATGATAAGTAAAAACATATGATCCATGTACAGTCAAATTTAAAATGAATGTGTAGAATAAATTAAATAGAACAAATCTGTCTTTGGTATGAAACCAGTGGAGTGATACAAGGAAAGAATCTAACCTAGAGAATGATATTTGGCATGTCTGTTTAAGCCCTTAATTTTGATGCATGGTATATATCTGTTAGTTAATCAAAAATATGGCTGATCAAGTCTGCCATTACTGACCAACAGCTATTTGGTTGTGCAAAAAGTCATTTTTCAAATGTCTTAACATTTTCTAATAACATGTTATTCTATATGTTCTTATTTATATTTGCAGCCCACTGAAAACCCCTCTGAAGCTGCTGGATGTTTCTAACTGCTCCTTGAACCATGCCGACATGGCCTATTTATCCAACAGCATCCATTCGAACCACTTAGAAGTACTGGATCTTAGCGGGCATGATATAGCTGACCTCTACCCATCCACCTTCTTCAAGCTCCTCACCCACTCTGCTTATACTCTGAAGAGTCTCACCCTTGAGGAATGTAACATTCAAGACAACCATATCAACATGTTGATTTTGGGCTTGAGCCCCTGCCAGAAGCTACAAGAATTCAAGTTCCTTGGAAATCCCCTGTCAACCCGGGGTCTTAAACGCCTCTTCGGTGTTTTTAGTGACTTGCCAATGCTGAAATACATTGAATTCCCAGTTCCCAGGGACTGTTATCCTCACAACATCACTTACCCTATTGATGATGCCAATCTTATAAAATTTGATCATCAAAAATATGAGGCTGTAGCAGAGGAACTTAAGGCTATTTTACTTCAAGCAAATCGGGAGGATATAAGGGCTTCAACCCCACTCTTTGGAGGCTATGACGCAGCTATTCAAGAGACGAGCAATGAATTAGGAGCTCTCTTGCTGAAATCTTTCAAAGATACACTAGAAAACTTTACCGCCTCTCTTCAAAAAATGAGTTAAAGTAAAAATGTTGTGAGGACGGCTCAGCTTAACTGGGGGTAAATGTAATATACTTAAGGAGCCCCATAACATGGCGTTTCCACTAATTAATCACATTTCTCTTTGTGCTGATTCCCAGATTGTATTTTCTTTTTACCTGTGGAGCTACTGGACAGCATATGCATTTTTAACCATATTCTGGTTTGTACTAACATAAACGCCACTTTCCAGAAGCATCTTTCCCAGATATTTTACCCTAAATCACAAATAGTGCTTCCAGTGACTTCAGTAAAACAAAATGTGAGTTTGACAAATCTAGTGTAGTCTTTGCCTACTCATGGACTGGGTTGTGCCCTCTTGCAGATATGCTGGGCAATTCCCTTAGAGGGCCTAACTCCACTAATTACATTTTGCAAAGTTTCATCCAACTTTGACACTAGGGTTTTTCACCCTGTAGAAGACATAGGGATTTTAGGGCATCTTTACAAGTGCTCAGGCAGGGGGCGCTTTAATTAGAGTGACTCCTGAGAGCTGCTCTAATTAAAGTCCCTGCAGCATCTCATGTATTCAGTATACCGTGCTTCAAAATGATGGTGGGGACACTTTAACTAACGCTTATTTGACGCACTTTAGTTAAAGCACCCCCACTGCCATTCTGAAGTGTGGGGACACTGAATACATGAGATACTGAGGCTGCTGGAGCATGCTAATTAGCACACTCCAGCAGACCTGATTAGTCGAGTCTGCTCCAACAGACTGTAATTACAGTGTGTTGGGCAGGCATCCTGCATGTCTACAGGCACTCCTAGTTCTCAAACCCTGCAGGTCACCTTAGAATTATGTCTCTTTAGAGATGTCCGTGGGCATCGGGCCATCCCAGAGGATGCTTTGTTGCTCTAGGTTGTCTTTAAGAGTTCCTTCTCTCCTTGAGCTCCATAAGAGGATAGCTACAGCGGAGATAGGCAGCCACAGTTTGTGGAACCTGCCTTTAAGAAAGAGTTATGTACTGCACAATTGACTCTGATCTAAAGATAATGAAGCTCCAAATCTATATTAACTCCTGACTATACAGTGAGGAAGCTTGAGGAGGTGGGATAATGTGCAGTTGCATCCCCCTTCAATTCCTTTTCCAGTTCTGTCATCCAAGGGACCTGAGGACTCAGTCAAACCAGAGCCAAGGTGCCCACCCCTCTCCCACTAAGGGTGGGCTGCCAGTCCCAAAGCCAAGGGTCGGATCCTGGCTGTACCCCGTTGCAAAATTCTAGATCTACTGTTGGGTGCCACATAGGCAGCTAACCCTCTGGTTTTTTCTTTAGTGGTCCCCTCTATGCATAAATCCTCTGTGGAAAACAGGGCACTAAATACTGTAACATCATCATGTACATCCAAGCAATGCTGAGGTCTTCAAGGATATCCTTGTATAAGTAGCTAAGGGTGCATACTGGCCCACTTTGTTTTTCTGATTTTTCCTCTTATAAATTTGTAGCATAGAGCAGCGTTTCCCAAACTATGAGGGGTGCAAAAGATTCCTAGAGGGGGCATGAGTGAATCATGGTGGCAATTGCCACTGCCCCCCTTACTTCTGCCACTGCCAATTGCTACTAGCAAAGGGAATCAGCAGTGTGGGGGAATCAGTGGCAAGTGGCAGCAGAAGTAGTTGGGGTGGCAAGGGGAAACTGCAGTAAGAGATGTATTGGGGTATGAGTGCCCAACTTTAGTACAATGAGGCCTAAAATCACAAGGTTTGGGAAACACTGGTTTAGAGCAAATAAATGCCACTGTGAGACTTAACAGAGAAACCTACTCTCTCAAGGGTGCCTCTTTTTCAAGTTCTGAAGGACTTTGGCCCTTCCCGCCTGAGGTAAATAACCAATAAAATGATTTTATCCGTACACTGTTTATCAGTTCATTCAAGTGCAGGCCACATACAAGTCAAAAGAAAAAAAATAATTCCTTGTTCTTACCTAGCGCTCTTCATCAGTAAAGCACAAAGGGTGTTATGCACCATTATTTCCATTTCAGAAATAGGGAAAGTGAGGCAGGGGAAGTGACTTGTCTAAGGTAACCAGTGGCACAGCTGGGAAGCCATGCACGGGAGCTGTGTGTGTTTGGAGAGTCTTTTTCATCTGCCAGTCTTGGGACGGTGGTTTGGGGTTGATTTGAGACCTTAGCGTGCATGAATGTCGCGTGCCTCCTGAGGCTTGGGGGGCAGGGTGACCGCTTGCAGGTGGCGGCGGTGGGGGCATGGTGGTGGTGAGTGGGGAGCTCCCACAGGCAGCCACGGCGGTGGGAGTGGGGAGAAGGGGGCTGGTGAGCGCCAATCGCAAATGCCGCCGGCAGTGTTGGTGGCAGGGGGGTAGTGGCAAGTGGCAACCACCCACAGGCCCCGCTGGCGGAGGCGGCCAATCTCAGGGGGTACACCACCAACCTCAGAGGGTGCCCATGCATCTGCATGTACTCCCTATGCATCCCCAGTGTTAGCATGGATAAAGCCCTGGAGCGGGATGCAGGAGACCTGGGGTCTTTTCCAAGTTCTCTCACTGGTCAGAATATACACAGGAAGGTAACCAGCCAAAGCCCCAAGAGACTTGACTGAAGTCCTGGAGCAGATTTCATGCAATATCCTCATTCACACAGTACCAACACAGAGCACCTGCTCAGTTCCATGTTGCTTTAAAGATGTTCACTATATAAATTGTATATTGTTTATAAAACTATATATCTGTTTCTTTTTTTAGTGCTTGGATTTCACCTCATGCCCAAGCATAATTGTCTGACTTTAATATTTTTCAGGTTATTTGCTTCATTTATTCTATGCTAGAAATGTTTGAAAATCCAGACCACAAATATTTGGATATTTGGAATCCTAATTCAATTTAAAAAGTTCCTGAATCCTAATTCTGTCACCCCTTATTTACACTCTTAAGTGGCAGCGTGGCATGAAGATACTATAATTTCTTTCTGCAGTTCACTTTCCTTTTTCACTGAATGCTTGTCCTTTTTCATACCTGCTCTGCTGCCCTACATTGCTTTGTTTCAGGGAGTTTGCATTTCTGTGAGCACGTCTACACATGCAGAGTTACTGCGCAGTAACTTAGGTAACTGCAGTAACTGAAAATTACTGTACAGTATGGGCATGTATCTACTTGCATGCGCCCATACGGCGCAGTAACTATGACAACTTACTCCAACTTGGGTGTAAATTTGCTACCAGCATAATGCAGGTCACAAATTGATGCCTGAGTAGTTACTGTGCAGTAAGGCACATGTAGACACCTTCCTGCACAGTAACCCTGTGTGTGTGGACTGACTTGGGACTAACTTTAGTCCCAAGTCAGTCTATAGCATTACTGTGCTGTAACGCCTGAATGTGTAGATGCCGGCATAAAAACCAGTTGCACCATTTAGTAAATGCATGTGTAGACGTGCCCAATGACATGAAATGTTTGAGTAATGGGTTACACCTAGTACCTCATGGGGTGCTGAGCTGCATATTTTTACTTACACTTCTATTACATATGTACTTAGCTATGTTTTCTTAATTATTTAACTTTAAATAAAGAACTATACCAAACGATTATCAAAGAGAAAAGGTGGTGATGGTGCATTTTGGAGGTGACTGTTTAGGCATTAAAGATGCAATCTGTTATGAGAGACATGCAGCCTTCTGATTGTTCAGGCCCCAGAAGGTAGCAGGCTCTGACTGCACACAAACTGAACAGGAGAAGGGGAAATTTAGAAGAGGAAAGCAGAGGATGAATGAATGAATGAGGCAGGGAGGAAGTGAGGGAACAAAAACGTAAAACAGAAAATTTTCAGGAAACAAAGGACATACTGGCTGCTGATCTGAGGAATAGAAATCTGGAGGGAGATGGATCAGGGAAGGGAAGTAAAAGAGATAGGGACCCAGCAGAGACAGGGAGTTTGAAGGAACATAAAGAAAAAGAAGGGTTTGGGACAGAGGAGAGGACAGTTGACTGTAGGAAACCAGAATGGGACCCTGGAGCAGAAGCTAGATGACAAAAGATCCTGGAAGAAGAATTCACGCTAGAGAAACTCATCAAGATGTACAGGAAAACCTGAAAAAGAGAGTCAAGGAAGAGCACACAGAAGTAATACATCTTGATGTTATTGTAGAAAGTTAGAAAATCTCATGGCAGTTCAACCACCATTTTTCAGACTTTTACAAAAATTGTCAAAATTGTTTTAAATTAACTTAATTATTTTTTTAACCGGCTGATGACAACACTTCTTCAGGGACTGACTTTCTCAGATTTTCTTTAATAATAAAGCTGGTTATTTTTCAGCACCCCATCATATCTCCCCATCGGGATCAGGACAAGAAATGATTTTAATAACCCTCCAAGAAGAGGATAATTATGGGGAGATACTGAAACAGTGACTAGTCATTCTAAAATCTGCTTTGCAAATTCTTTATTTTAAATGCTTGCTCTTTATTAAACATGATCAAGATTTTAAAAAATGACTACTGTTTTGTGGCGCATAAGTTAAAAGGAACAGATTTGCAGAAAATACACATCTTCCACTCCTTTGAAAATCAGGTTTCATTAAGGTTACTAACAGGATGGAAACAAATAAATTATTAAGAACAATATAAAATGAGATTTAAATTAGAATTTTAATCAAAATGAAATGTTGTTTTAAAACGTATTTAAAAGTAAAATCAAAATTAGTATATGTTGTGAAGTTGAAGCCTAAACTTACTGAATTTAAATGAAGTACATTTTAGCAGAACACGTTTGCTGCTGAAGCTTTAAGAAAAGCCTAACTGAATTGTTAAAAGTCAAAACCTAGAACCAGAGTTGTTGAATTGCTAGACTAGCTTTAGCCAGCAGTAGTATCTTTGTTCATTTCAGTAGTATTTTCTTCATTTCAGTTTATTCCGTTAGCTCAGTTCAATGACAAATTAACTCAGTATAAAGAAACTAACTGGGAATTAAATACAAACTAGGTATGAGAGCATGATACCTATTAGTCCTAAAATCTTGAAGAGACTGTAATCCAAAGCAATAGGTAACACTGAACACTCCAATTTCTGTCCTAACAGAGCTGGACACAAATCAAGAATAAGGATAGTATCTAGAAAAACAAAGGAAATGCATCATTTACCATTTTCTAAAATAATAATGTGAAAAATATTAAGCCAAATAAATGTAAGATAAGCTACAAAACAGCCTAAATAAATCTGTAGAGATATGGTGTATTCTCCTGTTGAGGAAAAGGTAGTACCAAATTTACTGTAAAGAATATTTCATTAAAAATAAACATATTTTAATTCTTACCAAAGAGTTAGAATCCACCTTTCTTTAGGAAATGATTAAAAATACAAATGCAAAACAGAAGTAAAATGATTATTTAAATCAAGCTTTCCTGCTTGTTGCTTTAAATGGGTCTACCCTGGTGTTGTGATGGATAAAAAACAGCAGTCACCTTTGACAGAGTTGGCTGGTGTGCTTAACTACCAAGGTGTTATATCAGTAATCAAGCACTAGGATTTTCCTTTTGCAAGTATTGGACAAAATTTAAATACTGTCAACTAATGCACACAGGCAAATAGTATCACAGAAGTGCTTCACTATATCTTCTTCAGCAATCCCTTGCAGTTGAGGATGATTGTACCCCATGATTGTCTCATCTGTGTGTCTGAAGATGACTGATGAGGCCTATCTGGAATTGACAGATTCTACTGCAGCTCGGACATAGGTTTCCATGTAAAGTGCGCGGCACTGGATTTTTTATTTTGTCCATGACACACTGTTTCTGCTATTCCCACTTCCCCATCTCCTGTTGTTGTTACGAGGTGTGGCAGGTCTGGCATGGTTGCTGTGCCTCTTGGCTTATTGGAAGCACAGACATGAGCCCCGCTGCAGCCGCCGCTGACACATGCTGGAAATTAAGGAGGGTCCAGCTCCAGCATGGGCAAACTTCATGCGTGCATGCTGACGCCGATTCACAAACCCAGCTCCTCCCAGAAATTTAAAGGCACACCAAGCTGACCACAGCCCAGAACCGAAAGAGGATTTCTGGCAATGGCCAGAATCCCAGGGGGAGAATACGTGCCCTGGAAGGGGCGATTGGTGGCGACCTTTGCCAGAGAGGCCAACACTGAGGAGTGACTCTGAAGAGTCACACAACTCACCTGAGCGAGGCTGGTGGGATCCGAGTGGCAGTGAATCCAGCTGGAGTTCCATTGGACCTGAAAGACAAGAAGAAACAAGAAAGTGGTAAAGAGAACCACGAGTGAAGGGCAGGAGTTGTGGCACTATAGTGAAGCACTTCTGTTTTCATTATTGAGGGATTGCTTTAAGTTGGATTGTGTCTTGAAGTAGGACACACTATTAAAAGCAAAAGAACCTCTGGCATTGCCATAGTGGAATAGTGAAGGCCAGAGAAGGCACCTTTAATGTTAAACATCCATGAACCAGCGGGTTCGTGCTCAGCAGGGTGTTGGAGAGGCAGAGCCCCATATTCACATGCCTAGAGCTGGGAAGACCACATACCAATGCATTGGACATTAACATCTCTTAAAATATCAAGAGTCATCAAAGTTGTGGCAGGAGAGAAATTTCAATGGTCCTGGTAGTTCCACCTTAGGACAAGCTGTCGACCCATAAGACAGAAGACAGCCTTGCCCGTGTCGGGAAACCTAGGCAAGGAGCCAAAGGTAGCCATGGAAAGTTACATGGGGTTTCAAAGTACTAAGGTCCCTGCAGCAGACTCTTCCTTCATTTGGGGAAGTCCTGGATGATAGTCTCCCACAAGTTGACATTGATACTGCATTTTTTTCAAGTTGGCCTTAAGGATGTCCCTGAAGGCCTTTCTCTGCCCTCCTCTTGAGTGTAGTCTGTGGCTGAGCTGGGAGAATAAAACTTGCTTCAGGAGTCTGGGTAGGACATCTGAATGACATGGCGGGCCCAATGAAGTTGATGTTGGATTATCATCACCTCAATAGTCATGGTATTTGCTTGCAGGAGGACACACATTTGGTGCATATGTCTTCTCTCTGGATTCAAAAGGTCTTCCGTAGGCAGCATTGATGGTGTTTCTTCAACAACTTTAGATGTCTCCTGCACGTTGTCCATGTCTCAACTCCATACAGCAAGGTGGAGATCATGACTGCTTGATAAACCATTAACGTGGTTTTGGATCTGTTGTTGCAATCTTCAACCACTGTTTCTTTAGGTGTCCAAAGGCTGCACTTGCACATTTGAGGTGATGTTGGATTTTTTTGTCCATGTCAGACTTCTGCGAGAGATGGCTGTGGAGGCACAGGAAATACTCAGCGTTCTCCATGGTCTCACCATGGGGCAGAGCTGTATTGCTACCCAGCACATCCACAGGTGATAGATAGTGGAGTGACCTTCAGGGAAGGTTAGCTGTAAAATTAGCAGGTGTAACTCTGATTAATAAGCAGTCTCAGACCAACCAGCGGCAGCACCACCAGAATGTGGTGAGGACAGCAGATGGCAATGCTTTCCCTCCCAAAAAGCCACATATATCCTATAACAGTGCTATGACATGGCAAGTACACTATAGTAAGCCTGCCCAGCCCCCAGCAAATGGGTATACAAGACCTCAACAGCAGAGCAGGTGGAAAAAGAAGTTAGAGTCTCAGTGGTTTCACTGCATAAAGTCTAAGCTATTATATAAATCTTTGCATCCATTGACAATAAGTACCAGTACCTTAGTACCAAGCTAATGCAAACGCATCTAGGATTGGCACAGGCACTCAGAAGTTTCAAATCTGGATTCTGAAATGATACTGTATACAGTTTAGTCCTATCATTTTGCTTGCAGTTGACCTATCAGCACCAATTTGGCAGCACACATTGCTGCCATCTATTGTTACAAATGAGTATGTTTCCTTTCTATCTTCTGAGGATACTGAAAGGGCTGGATGGTCCACACAGAATAAATGATTTTGTCCTCCTTATATAACTAGATCTCCCATACTGTACTTAATTTGCTGCTTTACATCTACACCCTGAAGTGAATACAGAAATGGTCTTTCTATGATACTCACAATTGTACCTTACTTTGTTACAGATATTACTGAATCAATCTTCACAATACTCCTTCATGGTGAGGTGGTTTTATTATCTCCATTTTTATAGACAGGGAGCAGATGTAGAAGATCAAAGACCAAAATTATCATAGGTGTCACCTGCTTTTAGGCACCCAATTTGAGAAGCTTCATTTTTCAGGGTCCTTAGCATTTTATCTAGCTTTATGTGTTCAAAAGCCAGCTCCTGCTGTCTTTAGTTGCAGCTGCATTGTACAGTACTTTTGCAAATCAGACCCCAGGGTCTCATGTTCAAAATGAGAAGGGCACATTTGCTACCTGTGAAAATGTTGGTTTACACCACTCTCCCATCCAGGCACAGGAACACCATAGCGGGGTTTGAAGCAGAATCTAGTTTGTTCATCCTGTTCTGTGTACTGAATGAGGCAAAAAATGCATTGCAATGATGACAGGTGATCAAGAAAGTAAAGACTGTAATACAATGCATGAATACATGAGGCATTTCCAAACTTCTGGGGTGATTGATTTTGCCACTTTAATATTTTTTACATGTAGTGGATTGTTAAAAGAAATTTCCTACATTTCTTAAACACTTAAACCTTGAAAAAAAACAGAAATCCTATTATATGGAGCCATATCCATGCCCTCACACAGGCACCATTGAAACTTCAGCCCACAGTTTTAAACTGCTAAAAATGGGGTCTTAAAATGGGATGCGAGGAAACTTTAGTTATCGGTGGCCCCAGCTCCACCTATAACACCAAAGTGTCCCACTAAAAGTCTGGCTGCACCCTGCCTCCCCCCTTCCCTCACTTGTTGTTCAGAAGCATGCCCGAGACTCCTCAAGTATGGGCAGAAAGAGATACCCCTGGAATAGTTTCACTGCTGCATTTCTGGGTTTGGAGTGTGAGAATGGTAGTATGTGTATAAGATGTGGGGGGGACCATCCTTGCCAGGAAACTATGTAGACAGACGAATCCTAAGCATGTCAGGTTTCAACATTGCTGGGAAACCTGTCTTTCATTCTGCGCTGGGAAATGCAATTATTAAAGAACCAGCAGAAGTGGGGTTGAAAAAGGTATGAAACATTGTCATCTTATGTTAAATGAATTCAGAGCTTAGGCAAGAGGCATGAATACAGGATCAATACTTAGTACTCCCAAGTATATTACTTCATCAAGCATAGCATGATGAAAATATTATCTCAGCTGGATCCAAAGGTATTTCAAAATTGTATTGCTGCCCAGTTATACTGTCTGTGAAAAGTTCACTACTTGGAAAATTGTAGGTTTTGGGGGAAGAAGTTGCAGTTCTCATATACCATTATCAAAATGATAGAAGACAATTGCCTATAGGCACAAACTATCAATGAGCAGTAACTTGATTTTTTTTAATACAGTTTCCATTTATTCCTGTGTTTTCTATTTCTGCTCTTCATTCCCTCCCCAAGCAACCCTGCCAAAGACCTAATACAAAATTCCCTCTCTGACTGCGGATGGTTAGAGAGAGACACACACACGCACACACATGCGCTCAGCTTTTAAGGAAAATGTTTTCTTTTTCTTGACACTCATTTCCATTAAGGTGGTATAAATACTGGAGGTGAGTGAATGTTTAATTTATAAAAGCCTCTTTTTAATGCAAAATAATCATGTAAGTTCTTTTTTGTTGTTGAATGTCTTTCGTATACATTTCCCAAGAGCTTGGTGGGGTTTTGTTTCCAATTCCAGTCTATTTTTCGATTTAAAAAAAAATCCTAAAAACCAGAAATGGAAACTTTTTTCTGCTTTTTCCTTTTGTCCTAAAATATGATAGGGAAAGGAAAATAGAAATGGGGAAAAAGGGTTTTCTTCAAAAAAGTGGAAGATTTTAAATTTTCCTGGAAAACTGGGCAAAATTTTCTTTCTTTCTTTTGGGGTAGGAGAGGGAAGGGGGGGATTCTTGCAATTTTTTAGGACCTCTAATAAATGCTTAGAAAGATGGAGTTAGTTCATTGAATACACGATGGGTGGAGTTCTGTTTCCTTTTGGTCATCTAAATAGTAGATTTTTGGTGGTCTACATGGCATTTTTGGCACTTAGGTGTAAATAGGAATTCTATTCTTAAATGTTCAAGCCTGCCTTCATAGCTGGCTACGTATACACGTAGACTAGGTATAGATAGTAGCCTATGCACTGGCTATATACCTGCTTGGTTATGTGCATGTGCCCCTTGTGAATGTATGTAGCAGCATCAAAGGCTGCAACACATAGTCAACTCCAAATCCACTGCCAGCTCATATTCCACTCAGAAGGTAGAGGGCCATCGAAAGTTTTAGCCTCAACAACTGAGTAGTTCAGGCAGTTTCTTGGGAAGGTGGCAACCTGGGTTATAAAATCCCCCCTCATCAGAGGAGGGTTTGAATATGGGTCTGTCTGATTATCTAGTAGAGCACCATGCCATAGGTTAGGTATTATCCAAGCCTTTCTTTGATGCTTCTTTTAAAGCTAGCACCCCGGGAAGCATTACAGGAAGGGACATAAGGGACAGGATCATAGGAAACCAGGACTGGAAGGGACCTCACAAGGTCATCTAATTCAGCTCTCTGCTCGAGGCACAATCATCCCCGATTAAACCATCCCAGCTAAGTGTCTGTCTAACCTGTTCTTGAAAACTTCCAAGGTTGGCAATTCCACAACTTCTCTCGATGGCCTGTTCTAGTGCTTGACCACCCTCAAAGTCTGAAAGTTCCTCCTAATCTCCAACCTAAATTTCCCCTGCTGCATCTTGTGGCTGTTGCTCTTAGTCCTGTCCCCATGGCCACAGGGGGAAGCCTGTCCCTATCCTCTCTCTAATTGCCCTTTAGGTATTTGAAGAATGTTATCAAATCCATCCTCAGTCTTCTCTTCTCCAGAAGAAATAACTCTAGCTCTTTCAGCCATTCCTCATAAATGTTGTCTCTCAGGCCCTTGCTCATCTTTTGTTGCTCTGAGCTGGACTTTTTGCAAACTGTCCACATCTGTCCTGAAGTGTGGAGCCCAAAACTGGACACAGTACTCCAGGTGAAGCCTCACCAGTGCTAAATAGAGTAAAAGGATCACTTACTTTGATTTGCAAGTGACACTCCTGTTAATACAACTCAATTTGTTATAGGCTTTTTTGCTGTTGGCCCATATTCAGCTGTAGGACACTGTAATGCCCAGGTCCTTCCCTGCAGTACTACAGCCAGTCACTCCCCAATCTGTATTTGTGCATGCAATTATTCTGTCCCAAATGCAGGCATGTGGGGCCAGAACAAAACAGGCAAGCCAGCGAGGTGGCTGCTGGCCTGGTGTGCGGGAGGAGGCTGGATTGCTGCATGGAGTCTTGTCCCCCCATGAGGTATTTCCTCATTGCACTGCCCTTCATCCATTTTTTTTCCAGTGACTATATTAAATGCAAGAAGCAGAAGCTCAGTTTAAGAAGGCACACCTCTGGCATGGTGGTTAAAATACCATACTGGAAACTCAGAGAAATACAAGTTTAACACATGCCCCACCCTTCTAGGCAAGGAAATGTGTAACATCTGGGTCTCCAGATCCCAGGCAAGTGCCCTAGCCTCTAAGCTCTTGGAGCTAAAACACAGGAGGGTCCTCCCCCATCATTTTGTTGCTACCTAGGTACAGGCAGTCCCCGGACTTATGACACAATGGGTTCCTGAAAGCCGTGTCTTAAGTTGAAATGTTGCGACTCAGAACCGATTTTCCCATAGGAAACAATGTTATAAATGAGGGATTGGTTCCTGAACCAAGGCCCAACACCTTATTTTCACCAAAAATAACCCAGAATTTAGTACTTGATCAATTATAGATGAGTAATATAGCTACATTAATGTATTTATATTGTAAATAGCAATCATATTGATTTGGAAGGACTCTTTTGAGGTGACTTTGCTGGACTTTTTTGAAAGGCTTTTGGCTGAAGTCTTCTCAGGAGTCTTGGCTGCAGGGTTTTTTGGGGTCTTGTCTGCTTTCTTAAAGAAAGTGTCTGAGGAAGTTTGGACAGGTGTTCTCCAGGGAGATGGGCAAGTCAGTGGACTTGTTCGCTGGTGTGGCATGGTGTTGGATCAAGCATTGTGAAGTCAAAACTGACATCAGAAAGTTGAAACAGAGTGTCAATTTATAAACATTATCAGTGTGAAATATTGTAACTCGAAACATTGTGTCGTGGAAACACACACAGAGTACTTTTGGGTCAGGTCAGCAGAAGCTTTTATTTAAAAGAAACTACAGCTGTAGGGGGGGGTTCCAAAGTGACATGGATTTCCCAAGCACTTGGAAGGGGTCCCCCCCCAAGAGCAAAATCAGGAGGCTTATATATTTTTTAACAGTCGCTTACAACTCACGTGATCATATAGTGAAATTAGCATGAAAAGCTGCTATAATATTACTTCATTATTTCTTTGCTGTTATCAGGATGGGAATTATGGGGGAGATAGGGTTAGTTCACAAACCTCCTTCTTGCACCTGGAAATCTACTTTGTACATACTTTTTTTTTTTTACCTTCAAGGCCGCGGTGAGTGAAGCAGTTGCAGAGGAGTTACAAAGAACAAACACTTGCCCTTATCTGTTCTACTGTACCGAGCCAGCAATTCTACACAAAGCGGTTATGTCATCTTATAACTAAAATAATCAAAGTTTAAGGCATATATTTTTTCTGATTCCACAGCCCCCCCCTTTGAGACTATTAAGTCTCACTTTAGCCTTAAATTTCCATTCTCATGAGCCCCTCTATTTCATCATGCAGCCTTTCATGTTTTTTTTTAATCTGCTCACACTTTTGTAACACCATTATTCTAGACTCTGCTGTGGGTTTTCTTGCCTTGCTAAAGCTTCCCCTGCTGGCTTTCACGCAGCAGAGGATCAGTTGCATTAAGACATAGAACATTATCAGAACTATCAAGACAAACAATATTCCATACAGGATTTTCTTGCCAAGGGCCCCGAAATCTGGGAGCCGGGAGGTTAGCCAAGACCACATTTTTTCTAGACCCCAGTCAGTATTTTCTGAGGCCACTTGATGTAGGACCCTTAACTGATTTCGGATTTTGCGAATGTCAGTTTCGATTCGCATGTCCTGATTGACATAGACACAACAGGTGGAGTTTACTAAGGCACATATTTCTCCCTGGGATACCAATAGGTAATCTAGGGCTATGCGGTGTTGTATAGTTATTTGTGAGATCTGGGAGATCTCTTTTTGCAGAGCCTGAATTGCATCCGCAGTGGCATTTCCCATAGCTTCCATTGTGGCTGAAATGTTAATTATGGCTAGTTCCAATTCTCTTATTCCAAGCCACGGTATGAAGGTTCTCACAAATCGATGGAACCCTGTGTTTCTGGTAGCTAAGGGGTTAACCGCCCTTTTCATGTGATGGTTGAAATTTTTTACTTGTTCCAGATATATTGCACTATGCATTTCGAAACCAGGGATAACACGTCCAAGAGTGCATGCCCCCACCCAATTCCAGGGCAAGATTTTATGAGCCCTGTTTTTGCAGAGCCAGTAAAGGCCTGGGGCAGAAAGGGTACTCAAATCTCGACAGTTGTTGTGCCCTATCTGGCACTTTCGATTGATATGCATCGTATAGGACGGTCCACGTTCAGCTGTTATTCTGCTGGACCGAGATATATTACAAGAAGTAAAATTGGAGTGAATGTAAAATTCTGATCTGTTTGCAATGAGAGCAACATGAGGTTCCTTAGAAAAGTTGTAGACCATGAATCCTGTACAATTGAGAGAGGGTACGTTACCCAACAGGATTTCACTGTTGCTACTAGGGCTATAATCTAGAGTAGTTAGGCAATGAGGGTAGTGTCCTACAGGTGTGGCTTTATTATAAGCTCCGGTGTTGTTGGATCTGTAACAGAAAGGCGCCTCTACTCTTGGGGAGATTATCCAGTTAGCAGGGGCGGCCCTCCATTCTTTAGGAGCGGACCGATGGGCAGCTAACGAGTAGTGTCTAACGAAGCCGCCGTTTATTGTTCCCCATTGCTGGAGGGATATTGGTACTCCAATCATTGGGATTCCTTGGTGTAGGTGTGCTGGGCTGTGAGAGCATATCCAGCAGTCACTTTTATTTCCAGCTTGAGCCACCGCATGGGAGATCTGCAAATACAAATTTTTCTCCCACCCCCCTTGGGTGATACTGAGATACCCAAGTGTGATATATAAGGATATCAGTGCCATTTTTAGATACAGGAGGGACAAAGAATCTTAACAACAAACATAACCAGCACCAGTAAGAAAAAGAACACTACCAGCCAAACCCAGGATGGCAGCCAAAGTCTTTCTTCGTCCTCTGGGCTCAAGTTACCTAAAGGACTGATAATGTCGGCTCTTGGTCTTGATCGAGGTGGTGATCTTCCGAATGGGAGCATTCACTTTCTTCGAGGCCGAAGATGATATCTTCGTTCTTCAACTGATGAATCCGGCTGGGCTGAGGTGTTGGGTGCAGGGGAGAGGTTACTAGCACTTGCACCCTGATGCTCCTCACTTGCCTGAGTGAGGTCCTGAGGGTCTTTGTCCTTGGCCTCAGGGAAAGATCCCAACCTTGGTTGCAATACAGCTGCTTCGGGGTCCAATGGAGGTGATATCTTCTTGCAGTGCGAGGCGTGAGTCCACGTTTGGTGACCTTGGCAACGAACAGCAGAATTAGTGGTTAGAAGTACCTGGAAAGGTCCTTTCCATCTGGGTTGAAGTGCGTTTTTCCATTGATAGACCTTTATGTAGATCCAATCCCCTGGTTCGAGGTTGTGACAGGGAACATCCGGTGGTTGAGGTAAGGCTTCTTGGACCTGTGAATGAACAGACCTGGCATACTTCATTAATGCCTTGCAATAATTTAGTACAGTTTCATCAGTTAATTGTAGGTCTGTTTGGTGAGGGGCAACAGGTGGTGTAGCTGGCATCCTCATGGGTCGTGCCATGAGTATTTCATAAGGGGTTAGGCCATGTTTTCTGTTAACAGTGTTTCTAATGTGCATAAGAGCAATGGGCAGTGCATCAGGCCATTTGAGGCCTGTTTCAGCACAAATCTTCGAAATGCGCGTTTTTAAATCAGAGTTTTTACATTCTACAGCACCACTTGACTGTGGATGATAACTACAGTGTAGGTGTTGCTGTATGTTGAGTGCTTGGCAGATGTTTTTTACTATCTGTCCTGTGAAATGGGTGCCACGGTCACTATCTATTGTGAGGGGCAATCCAAATCTAGGGATGAATTCTTTGAGCAATTTCTTTGCTACAGTGATGGAATCAGCACGTACGCATGGGTAGGCTTCCACCCATCCAGAGAACACATCAATAATAACAAGAATGTATTCATAAGAACAGCACTTAGGTAGCTGCACAAAATCAATTTGCAGATTTACAAACGGTCCCCATGGAGGGGGATGGGCTGCGGGTGTCGTTTTTACCCGTTGCCCAATGTTGTGAGCTAAGCAGATGGGACAGGAGCTACAGTACTGTTGTGCCATGGAAGGAAAATTTGGGGCAAACCAATTTCTTTGTACTGTAGCAATCATTCCTCCTTTGCTCGTATGGGCCACAGAGTGGGTTAAACGAGCAAGATGTGGCAAAAGCTCTCTAGGCGCCACCAGGCGGCCGTCCGGGGAGCGCCAGAGAGAGTCGGGGTGCAGTGAACATCCTGCACGCAGCCAGTCATTTATTTCCTTTTTTGGGGCCTGATTTTGAAGAAGGGCCAGACTTGAAAGGCTAGCCAAAGGAGACTGGTCTGCTGAAAAACAAACAAAAACAGAGTTAGGAGCCTGTGGGCCAGAAAGGGCCGCATTTCTGGCAGAACGGTCTGCCAGATCATTTCCTCGTGTGACATCATCAAACGGTTTCTCATGAGCTTTATATTTAACAATAGCAATAGCAAGAGGCAATTGAACAGCTTCTAAGAGCGCTTTTATATAACAACCATGACTGATTTGGGTCCCTGATGAAGTGAGGAACCCTCTTTGTTTCCAGATTTGTCCAAAATCATGAACAACACCAAAAGCATACTTAGAGTCAGTATAAATGGTTGTGGTTTGATTTTTTGCAAGAATGCAAGCACGTGTTAAAGCAATGAGTTCAGCAACTTGAGCAGAACGAGCTTGGGGTAAAGAATAGGCTTCCAAAACAGCATACTGAGTGCATATTGCATATCCCGCAACTAATTTGCCTGCATCATTTCTAAGACAGGAACCATCAACAAACAAAACAAGGTCAGAGTTCGGGATAGGAATGTCCTTGAGGTCAGTTCGAGGGGTTAACAATTGAGTTGTGATAGACAGGCAATCATGAGGCTCACCATCAGAGGCAATAGGCAGAAGTGACGCAGGATTCAGAATTGAACAGCGATTTAAGGTTACATTTGCAGCTGACAGTAGAAGTTTCTCATATTTAGTAAGACGGGAATTGGAAATGTGTTGAGTTTTGCCCTTGAGCAGAAGGGCCATCACAGCATGTGGAACTGCAACGGTTAAAGAGTGTCCCAAAACTAGAGAATCTGTCTTTTTAACCAACAAGGCAGCAGCTGCAACTGAACGGAGGCAAGGAGGAAGTCCCGCAGCTACGGGATCAAGGGCAGAGCTGTAATATGCAATTGGGCGATGCTTTTCACCATGCAGCTGAGTGAGTACTCCTAAAGCGATTCCTTTCCGTTCATGACAAAACAAGGTAAAGGGTTTCTTATAATTAGGAAGTCCAAGAGCAGGAGCAAGAGTGAGGGCTTGCTTAAGGACCACAAATGCTTGTTCGGCTTCAGGAGTCCAAGGGAGGGGTTCCGGGGTGGTATCATGAGTGAATGCTTGCAAGGGTTTTGCGAAAGCAGCATAACCCAGGATCCACTGTCTACAATAACCCGTTGCACCTAAGAATCCCCTCATCTGTTTTCTAGTCATAGGTTTGGGAATGTTGAGGATAGCTTCAACTCTACTAGGGGAAAGGTGTCGTTCTCCTGCTGAGATATCATGCCCTAAATAATGTACCTTAGACTTGCAGAGCTGCAATTTAGATTTTGAGGCCTTGTGGCCTTTCTGAGCTAAAGCTGTGAGGAGTGTCAAAGTATCTTGCTCACAGGCCTCTAAAGTGGGTGAGGCTAACAATAGATCATCAACGTACTGAACAAGGGTGGACCCCCCTTTGAACGTGATAGGATCCAAATCTTTTTTTAGGATCTGGGAAAACAGGGTTGGGGACTCTGTATATCCCTGAGGGAGTCTTGTCCAGGTATATTGAAATCCTTGATAAGTAAATGCAAACAGATACTGGCTATCCTTATGAACGGGGATAGAGAAAAAAGCAGAACAAAGATCCACTACTGTGAAATATGTAGCATCTGAAGGGATACAGGAAAGAATAGTGGCAGGGTTAGGGACCACGGGGAAAGCGGGTAACACAGCGGCATTTACAGCTCGAAGATCTTGTACGAAGCGATACGTATCTTTACCAGGTTTTTTGACAGGTAGGATAGGTGTGTTGCAAGGGGAGCGTATTGGGACAATAATCCCTTGCTCAAGGAGTGAGGAAACGACAGGCTTGATCCCTTCCTCAGCTTCCTTTGAGATGGGGTACTGTGGGACACGAGGAAGTGGCTTGGCAGGGTTCAGGATGATACGCACTGGTTCAGCACTCAGCATGTGCCCCACTTCATTCGCATGGGTGGACCACAGCTGTGGAGGTACTCGTGCCAACAGTTTCTCTTGCAAGAAGGAAGTGTCAGAATCAGAGTATTCCTGGGTTAGCAAAGCCACAAGCTCGGTTTCCCTATGTTCCGGTACCTCAAGGTAAACACCATCTGGGCTACAATAAATCACGCATCCCAGTTTACACAGCAAGGCCTTACCAAGAAGGTTGACAGGTGCACAGGGGCTAAGAAGAAAGGCATGATTTTCAGACAAAGGGCCAATAGAGATGGAGACAGGTTCAGAGACGGGATGTGGGATAGGTTGTCCGCCTATATCGACAGCATTTACAGTTTCAGGAGAATAAGGTAGAAAAGGAAACTCAGCAGCCTTTAGCGTGGAGCGGGACGCTCCGGTGTCGACAAGACAGGAGACAGGTTTACCAGAAATAAGGCATTCAACAAACGGACCAGATTGGTCAGTAGCAAGCAAAGGAGCAATGATGTCACTGTCCCTCAGGCTGTCCTATTCAACACTGGGAAAATTGACAGGAAGTGGAGGTGGGAGCTGGGGTCTGGGTCCTTGGCCGGGGCGGTTGGGGCATTCTGATTTCCAATGTCCTTCTTGCTTGCAATAATGACATTGGTTCCCATAGCCTGGGTTTTGTGGGCTCAAGGATCTATCTCTTCCCCTGAATCTACCCGGGCCTCCCCTTCCCCGTCCTCGTCCCCTTCCTCTACCTGGACCCTGCAACTGAGAAATCTGTAAGGCCATTAACTTAAACTCGGCACTGTCTTTAGACCGTTCCAATTTGTTATGAAAATGGTTAGCCGCAGCAAGGACTTCGGTCAAATCTTTAGTTTCCCAGCCAATAATTACTGTTTGAATTTTCTCAGCAATTTTAGGGTTAAGTCCCTGGACGAATGCTGCCACTATTGCTTGTTTAGCATTTCCGACTGGGTTATCCATTCCTGAGTATCGTTCAAATGCCTGTTTGAGGCGTTTTAAATAGTCACTGGGGTGTTCATTTTTGTTTTGTTTACAGGTATTTATTTTGGTCCAGTCTGCCTTTTTTGGGCAAATTGTGAGAACTGCCTGAACCAAAGCATTTCTCTTGTCAATAAAGTCTTGGCCAATCCCTGGGTTTTGATCTGGCCAAGTACAGGCAGCGTACAGACATAGCATAGTCTCCTTGGGCAAAATGGATCGCATGAGCTGATTAATGTCAGCCCATGTTGGATTATAACAATTTATAACAGTCTGCAATTCTTCCTGAAATTTTTCTGGGTCTTCCCTGATTTTTGGGAACTTTTGAGTTAAATTGTAGAGATCACCTGGAGTCCAGGGTGCATGCACAGTTACTATATTTTGTCCATCGGTGCCAATGCCTGGCATTTGTCTTAGGGGGTAAACTTGTGCAGTTTGGGATCTCAGATTGATGGGAGATCTTTCCATGCCTATTCCCATTCTTCTAAATACACCTGTGGTGGGTTGTGACCCAGGAGTAAATTGCCACACTGGTGATGATTGAGTGGCAGATATGGTGGATGAGTCCGGACTATTAAGCTCCGTGGATGGATTTACTGAAGGAGCTTCAGCTAATGGGTCACTAGCCTGGGCTGCAGCCTGATGTTGAACCGGTTGTTGCTGATGTGGGAGTCCCAGGAGAGCGGGGTTCGAACAAAGGTCAAGGATATCCTCTGCTGGCTCCGGTGGTGGGGGCGCCCCGGGCAATGCTGGATACATTGGAGCGGTGGCCAGCGTGTAATTTGGGGGAGCAGCCAATTTCTCCCGAACAGCTTTTAACTGCTGTTTTAATTTTTCTTGAGAGTCTTTTAGGCTCCTAGTTTGAGATTCTGTCCGCCTTTTGGACATTTTATCATACCAATAAAAGAACGCGTCCCACTGGTTTTGTGGTGTTTTGGATCCACGGGACTCTAACGCCCCTCTCAAGTGCACTATTTTATCCTGATCAAATGTTTCTTCCTGTGGAAAATGTTTCACAGGATCATCCCTAGTATACCAGTTCCACTTATCCAGGTACTTGCAAGTCTCGGGAGAATAGTGTGTGTACATAAAGTACGCCGGAGTCCCCTTAGGGGGGACAGGAACCTGTTTAGACTGACTTGTTCCCATTTTCAGTCACACAGGGAGACGTAGGAGAGGCTTATTTAGGATGTCCGGGCCGCTCAGTGCCTTGCCCCGCAGTTTTTCACTGCCCAGACAAAAGGCTTCTGACCCGACACTGGCTCATAAAATGGAAATGGGGAGGGAAACACTAGAGGGATCCTTTCACTCCTGCTTTCGGCAGAAGCTACTGGGACGAGGGGTTTGGAAAAGACAAAATCACTCAGACGCCCTGTCCACTGGGTCACGAGGTTCCAGTTGGGTCCCCTTGCTTTCAAAACTGCCCTGTCAGGCAGAATTGGGGCGGCTGAACCCAACCGTAGTCTCAGTCCTGGTCAGTGGCTCATATTTCTAAATACACACACACATTCATTCAATAAGCCCTGTCCACTGGGTCACGAGTCAGTGGACTTGTTCGCTGGTGTGGCATGGTGTTGGATCAAGCATTGTGAAGTCAAAACTGACATCAGAAAGTTGAAACAGAGTGTCAATTTATAAACATTATCAGTGTGAAATATTGTAACTCGAAACATTGTGTCGTGGAAACACACACAGAGTACTTTTGGGTCAGGTCAGCAGAAGCTTTTATTTAAAAGAAACTACAGCTGTAGGGGGGGTTCCAAAGTGACATGGATTTCCCAAGCACTTGGAAGGGGTCCCCCCCCAAGAGCAAAATCAGGAGGCTTATATATTTTTTAACAGTCGCTTACAACTCACGTGATCATATAGTGAAATTAGCATGAAAAGCGGCTATAATATTACTTCATTATTTCTTTGCTGTTATCAGGATGGGAATTATGGGGGAGGTGGGGTTAGTTCACAAACCTCCTTCTTGCACCTGGAAATCTACTTTGTACATACTTTTTTTTTTTTACCTTCAAGGCCACGGTGAGCGAAGCATTTGCAGAAGAGTTACAAAGAACAAACACTTGCCCTTATCTGTTCTACTGTACCGAGCCAGCAATTCTACACAAAGCGGTTATGTCATCTTATAACTAAAATAATCAAAGTTTAAGGCATATATTTTTTCTGATTCCACAATTGTAAGTTGAGGACTGCCTGTATGTACTTATTCAGGCATCTATATACACAGGAATGTCCAGGAATTGAATGGGTACCTGCATGTAAATGCCAAAAATGTCATGTAAACAACTGAAAAACTGATACTTAGACAATGAGAAAGAAATAAAATTCCATTAAATGTGCATGTATTTGTGCGTGTGTCTGCAGGCATGTGTGTATGTGTGTATAATGTTAATATTTTATTCAAAAAGAGTGAAAACCAGGCCTAGAAAGAAAGCTTAACTTAACATGGCCAGTGGAAGCTTTATGCTCCTGAGTACCCGACAGGCATCATGGTCTAAACTTAGAAGAGATTTTCTTTTGGCTTTGCCCCTTGGGAGGCCTGGGCAGTCATATTTGATCTACTTTGCTACATAGGAAACACAAAACATTCCTGGATGGTCTCATTATTTTTCAAAGAAAATTGTAGCTTTTGTTATTGTGGTTCTGAGCCTTCCAATAGAGGGTGCTTCTCGAGTTGCATAAATTGATATGTTGTGGGAGGCAAAGGTGGGCAACATGACCATATATAACTACAGACTGCCTTAGCAAAAAGGGTTTTATCCTTTATCAAAACTGATCTTAGCGGGTTTTTAATTTTTTTTTTAATACTTCAAGATAGATTATAATTGGAAGGAAGAGCTCCATTAATTACTACTCCTTACTTATATTTTGCCTGCAGCTAAGACTGCAGGGAAGTAGTCGGGAATATTGAAGGTTTGGTGCCCTGCAGCAGATTGCTTGCGTCAGAAACGTGCTCTCTAACTAGATGTTCTTTCACAATTAGTCAATCACAGGTTTAAATCCTAAATACTCTAGAGTATTCAGCTTGCCAGTTTATTCAACACAACACTGACTGATTCACAAAGGTAAAAATAGATGCTCCAAAGTACTTAAGTGCTGGTGATCTGAACTAAGCTTTCAAACAAAACAGAGACCAAAAAATGATCACATTCAGTCACTGACTCTCTTGAAAAAACCTTTTGGATCAATACAAATTTCACAATGTTCTCAGCAGCTCTAAACTGCCCAGGTACCATACAGCTCACTGTCCTTAACTGTGATGTAGAAGAAAAAAATATAGCAAACAAGGAGTTCTATACTTTGCTCTGGGAGGATCTGACCATGGAAACCAGACAACAAGAAAGGTACAAACATTTTAAATGATGCATTAAGTAACATGTTTATATTTAATGCACTTTATACACAATGGATCTTACAAACAAATCATTATTGCATCTTGCTTTGCTTCTGTTTACATATTAACAGGAAATTAAACTAAACAGCAATTTAAATAATCATAACAAGGATGATAAGATAATCAGTACTCATTTGCATTTCAAATAGTTGTGCGTGGCAGTTCACTTAATTTTTTTAAAAGACTGGATGCCCAGATGCTGATCAATGTATTTAAGTTTGTCTTCAAACTTTTTGTTTCAGGGGTAATCAGTGAAGGAGTAGAAATCTGCCTTGTCAGGAAGAATTTAGTAGAAACTGTAGTTTATATTTCAGTACCGAGAAAATACATGAGGAAAAAAAGGAAAATCAGTGCTACTTTGCTTGAGTTGATTCTATAATTATTCGAGTCAGGAGAGAAGATGGCTAGATTCTGAACAAGGGCAAGCAGAAAACTACAACTAAACTTTGGAACAAATGGGTAGACCACTGAAAAAACAATTGGAAGAATACACAGTATCTAACAAAGGGCACAGAAAGACAATGCAAATACCCCTAGTGTACACAAACTGTTGTAAATTACATCAGGTTCAGGAAAGATTGACGTGTGCTTATCCCAGTGTACCTGCATGTAGTAGGTAGCTATTAATGCACCCTTCTGCTGAGCAATGGGGTAACAGGTAATAGACTATTTGCCATTATCAAATGGCTACTCTAGTATAGAAGTGGACAGATGAAACATAAACGGATGCAACTTATGCCAGTGCAGTTTTACCCCTAATTTTTTCAGGGAATTTGCACCAGTTTTGCACCTAATTTGGCACCAGTTTGGTGAAGTTATCCAGGTTTAGACCCTTAAATTGTCTTTTTGCTATGCTTTTAACCAATGTAATTGGCCTTCTGGTATAAACATTGTCTGTCCAGGTCTTTAGATATACAGACTTGGAGGGGGCTACTAATCATAAATATACTTAGGTTTTGTACAAAAGGGAAAGAAATTATTTCTAAAAACAGCTTTAAGTTCCTTTCTGTGACTGAAATGCACTCAGAAGCTTTGCTTAACTCAGCCATTGTATTAGCATGCAGCAACCACAATTTCTCCTGTCCTCACCACCCAACAGGTCCTTTGTAACCAGCTGTTTAAATGGCCATATTTTCAAAGATTTTAGTTTTCCTTCAGGCAGCTACATGAAGGATCTTAAATGAGAGCTGAGTTCTTGTCAAAATCTGGCCCCAAATCTGTTCCCACTGACAGGTTACAGAGCTACCTAAAGTGAGAGATCATGCAAAATGTGTCAGTCTAAAAACTTTCAAAGCTCTGGCCTGCCTTTCCCTTTTATGGTGTAAAACAATAGCTTTGAACAGATATAAAGGTTTGGGGTACCAGCCTTCACCCAAAAGGCCAAGCTGTGAAAATCTGTTTAGCTGCTGTTTTCAATGTCTCTTCCAGGACAGCTCTGTTGGAACGTAACAGTATCCGCCATGAGCAATATGAGAAGCAACAGCAAGATACCTTTCTGGTGCAGAGATCCCCTTATCTGAACATACAGATGGGCAGACTTGGAGAAAAGATGCGGCAATACCAACTGCCTTACAACAATGTGCTTCCTGTACCTTTATTTATGCCATGCAAGCTTCCAGTTCAACATAGCCCAGCTGAAGAATGGAAATCCCCAACAATGGACAGGCAGACAGCTATGTCCAATGGCTATGCTACTGCAAAGAGAGAGGTTGAGCAAATTAAAAAGGATTTGCCTAAATTGATTCAGCCAGCCAAACTGGATTTCCAAGTCTCCAGTCTAGTATCTCGTCCACATATGGCATTGCAGCCTATGCTCTAATTATTACTGAGCCATAGTTATAGTTATTCTTAACAGCTTGGCTTTCTATGGTTTTTAAAAGTTAATTGTTTTGTTGTGATCAGTTTGCTATATTGAAGATCATTAAGTAAAACCCTAATGAATCAAACAATGTTTAGAAGAAATCTACTTTGCTAAATATTGTATTTAGTTCAACACCAGAGACGGTCCAAAGTAAAAGCCTGGATTCAAAGTAAAACCCTGGATTCAAAGACACCTGGAATATGAGCATAGGCGCCAACTCTGTGGGTGCTCCAGGGCTCAAGCACCCACCAAAAAAAATTAGCAGGTGCTCAGCACCCACAGAGTCATGCTTTCAGACGTTTAAAAAATAAAACCGTGCACTTTATTGGAAGAAGCGGTTACTTCAATCCGACTCTGCAGTGTCTGTAAAGATCAAGTATTTAAGTGGGACTTTTTGGCGCTTCTAGCTAGAGCTGATTCAATTAGCTATTAGATAAAAGTGCCAAAAAAGCCTCAGTAAAGCATCTGATCTTTATAGATGCTGCAGAACCAGGCTGAAGTAATTGCGCTCCCTCTTCTGGGCATGTGTAGGGCTCGGCACCACTTAACACCAGGGTTTTTTCTTTTTTTACATCTGCAAGCACCCACTGGCAATAAACAAAATTGGCACCTATGAATTTGGGGAAGGAGATTTTAAAATTTGGGACTGTCTCTTTTTAGCATATAAACTGCTTCTGGAAGAAGCTTTCCCTTCCTGAGAAAAGTAAACATAATAGTGTACCCCATACAGCGCTTTGTAATTGCCAAATATTGGGGCAAATCAACCTTAAACTGGCCCAACCTCAGGAACACAGCGCAGGAAAATATCTGAGAAGGAGAATGAATAGAACTACAGTCAAAATGTGTCAGTATGGTTAAGAAGGGCAACCAGATGTGTGAAGAACTGGAAGTGAGGTCAGGAAATACCAGCACAAAGCCAACATGAGCTGTTTTAACTGGCTACTGCAAAATTCCCTTTAACTTAGAGGCATCCACAGATTGCCTTGAGCAACATCAGTAACTCCCCTGCACCATCCTTCCTTTCAGTTATTTCCATTGGGGATATATCATGGAAAAGGGATGTGGCCAGGCCAGGGCTGCTATTTCACTAGCAGCTCCATGGAGGCCACTGGCAGCTAGTCTAAATTATAGCAGATATCCAACTGCTCTGATATACACTGGGGACCTGCATGGCGCCTGGATGGCCCCAGGAAAAGTTCAGGAGTTTGGATGCACGCCTAGCGCTCTTCAGTTTTACTATATAATAGGCATAGTCCTTTCACAGCATCTGACAAAGTGGGCTGTTGCCTACAAAAGCTCATGTCTCTGAACCAGTTAGCCTCTATATGGTACCGCCGTGCCCTGCCCTGCCTCCCACCAGAGAACTGGCCACGTCACAAGAATCTTAACATTTATATGTTATACCCATCTACGTGTTCCCTGAGGCAGCAAGATTACTGAGGGGCTGAAAAAGGTTCAGAGAAAAGCAATTAAAATAGGTAATATATAAAAAATGGAGTTGAACAGGATTGAGATTGTTAAGAGTAAGTTTTGAAGTGAAAGTAAGGTTTTATAGTGCTCAGTGGAATAATGAGGACAGTCATATGTGCTAGCTGAATAATAACAATGAATAATAATAAATCCCATCACGTGGGGGTAAAGTTAATAAGGAAAAAGCAAACATGCCTCTTCATAGCGGCAGCTTTTGTGTAACTCCTTCTTTATGTCAGGAGTAGCAATAGATTTATAATTAAATATATTTGCCATAAAACTAAGCATAAGATATGAATATGGTAGGAAACTAATTTGGGATAGATATAATTGGATTCTGAACTTGGTTTTAGCTCATAGTATTTCTTAATGTGTTCTGTCTGTGGAATTATATAATGATTTATCTGAAGGTAAAATACAAAATAAAAGGTGCAGACAAATTAAGAATGCATTGCATCTTAAAAAAATTAATTAACAGAACCTAAAGGTTGTGAAGTCAAGCACCCCTAATGTAGGGAAAGCTGGAATGATTTGCTCCTGCATCTGCTCTGCTCCTGTATCTCCCCACCCCAGCACCTTCTCTTCTCCTCCTTCCTTGTGTTTCTTTCCCTCTGCTCTTCCCCTTATTCTAATCCCTCCATTTTTTGTCATGCTCCCTGAATTCTTTCCCTTCTGCTCTGCCCGTCTTCAGCTTTCTCTAGGTTGTTAACTGCCTGTAAATTTACGGAGAGTCCATAAAAAAAACAGGCTAAAAACACCTGTCCATGAAGTCTGTAAAAGATCAGTGTCATGTGTAAAAAACTAAAAAACAGTTAATTAATTTGAAGATCTGTCGTCATCGTGGGAATAAGTCTAGATTGGGCAGGTGGGCAGACTGAGTCTACCCTGGATGTCAGCAAGCCTTTGATGAAACTTAGTAAGTCTCTACAAAGCATTTCAGGTTTTTTTTTAAATCTAGCTTTCTTTTCTTACTAGATGAGAAAAAGTTTTAATGTGTTTATCTTTGCTCCCAGTCAGTGTCTACACTTGCAGTATGGGGCATTAGTTATTGCACTGTTTTCTAGTACCTGTATGTACAGGTGTCGCAGGGCACTAAGGTGCCTGCTTCTGTAAGAGCAGAAACTGCCTAGGGAAAGGGCCCTATGAGCTAGATAGAAGTCCACAAGTGCAGATTACTATGGCAATAGGCTAACAAGTAAATTAGCCTGTACCTACACCCGGTCAGCTGACTGGAAGAGGCAGGACCCTGGGCAAATATAAACCCCAGGGCTGGGAGTAGAGGTTTAGTTCTATCAGCAGCCAGGGGGGAAGGAACTCTTAGAGAAGCTCACCAGAGAAGCTTGGCTGCTTGTTCTACCCCGGGTAGGATTAAGGGTCTCCGGGAGCTCACTAGAGACCCTGGCCTATAAGTACATAGTGCTGGGAGAAGTTTGATGTTTTAAAGGGACAGAGCACACCCTGAACCACTTATATTATGTTATAGCCCAGAGGCTCAGATTTTAGTTACTGTTTGGCTGGTGGATTGGGTTGAGGCTATTGGGGAAGGAGGCCTCATTGGGGACCCACTATGGTGGGGGAACCCCAGTGTCAGAGAAGGGTGCAGTGATAAGGGGGTGAGCAGAGCCCAGCGCCAGTGTGGGGCACAGAGACAGGCCTGCGGAGAGCCCAGTGAGGACAAGGGGCCAAGCTATAGCAAGGTCCAGGAGAGACAATGTCAATACCATCTGCAAGGCATGGGGCGTGGTAAAGGGATGGTTTTGGAGCCATGCATCTAGCCTATAAGGCTGAGGGTGTCCCATGAGGCATCTATTTTGAGCGGGATCCAAAAAGGGATCCAAGAATCCACGTGGTTCAGCGGGGTCCAGCAGGACTGTGTCCAGACAAACTTGAGGGCAGCCTCCCAATCTACTAAAATTACCAGCAAGACAT
This sequence comes from Alligator mississippiensis, assembly GCF_030867095.1. Taxonomy (NCBI): domain Eukaryota; kingdom Metazoa; phylum Chordata; order Crocodylia; family Alligatoridae; genus Alligator; species Alligator mississippiensis. The sequence continues at coordinate 79,397,386 of NC_081828.1, read as the reverse complement.
GGTGGGTGAGAAAGAAGGTGCCTATTGGGCAGGATTGGCACAGTTAAGGAGACCTAGGGGGATCACTGCCATCCTCAGGGACCCCATCCCATGACAACAGGTTTAGATGTTTATTAGACTAATGTGCATTAGACTAATATGATGGCTAGAAAATGGTATTTAGAGGTTTGCTTTTGGGAATTGGCTTGCATGTATGTAGATATACAATGGTCCAGGGCAACAGCAAGGGTTAATTGATTTCTAAAAGCCTGTTTGTGACAGTTTCCTTCAAGGCCCACTGTGTCTGACACAAGCAAGCAGAAAAAAGATACACAGGCTGGGAAATTGAAGACATGTACCACACTGTTCCATAATATGAGATAAGGTGGTATTAGGTCAGTGCCCAGCTGCAAAGCCCTTGGGATTTCTGGTTTTGGTAAATGGACCAAATTAGGAGGACACCGGAAAGAACCAAATTTGAATGTGTGCATGTGATGGGTTTGTAAAACAAGGGAATATACTGACAGGACAGAATGTTGACAGTATGACGACCACAGGGAGACCAATCGATGATGCCCAGAAATGAAGAGTCATCAGGAGGGGAAAAAATACAAAAAAAGGGATTTTCGAACAGCAAAGGGTCCCTGAGAGGGGAACCTGAAGCCACCATGGACAGAGAACACACCACCAGCCTCTCACCCACCCCACTGGGGAGGGGTGGGCTTCTGCTTTTGATCTCTGGGCTGCTGATATCTGACATTCAAAAGGGAAGCTCAGAGTGAAGCTCGCATACTGGCCAGATGTACTTTGATTCTGTGAACTCTGCGACTGGTAGATAATGATTTTTTTGCATTATTCTTATCTGCTATCACTGTGTATCAATAAAATTCGCCTATTATTGAATGGAAAAGTCGTGGTCAGTCTGAGGGTTTTGGGTCTGCCCAGAACGAGATATCTGGGTCACAAATCCATTGCCATCATAATACATTGCACAGTAATTGCTGTGCACATATACACAGTGATGCTTTATTGCATATTAAATTAGTCTAATGCTCACTAAAGTGTCTTGTGTAGACACACCCACTGGCAAGGGGGAGCTCAGTCAGGCAGGGCAGGAAGGGGAGGGGAAGACCTTCCACTCCCCATGCAGGGTCCTGGCTCCGGGCATGCAGCCTAGGGGTGAGCAGGTGAGCTGGCGCAGGCACAGGTGGCCATGGTGCCCTCTCTCCTCTGGCCCACTTCCCTGTGCAGGGCTTAGCAGGAGGGTGTGGCAGGAACTCCTGGCAATCTGAGTCCATCCCCAGCTGTGGAGAGATGGTTAGGTTGGGTGAGGTGTCCCAAGCACTGAGGCATGGTGCCTGACCACTCAGGCAGCGGCCCCTTCTGGTGAGGAGTTGGACTTGGTGGGTGAAGGGGCCATCCCTGGCCTGCCCTCTGTGTTGGGGACCCACTGCCACAGTAGCTGAGGCAAGTGGTGGCCCAGGCTGGCTGAGCTGCCGGGTAAAGCCAAGGGCAGGGAGTGCACTGGGCCCTGGTTCCAGAACCCCAAGGGGCTCTCCCCTGGTGAGTTCTTGTTGTTGGCAGGCACAGCCTCCACCAGAACACATACCAGGCCTCGCTAGGGTCCGTGGAGGGACAGGATGCAGTCCAGCTTGTGCATGAATGATGTGGTCCTCAGCACAGCCTTGGACTGCCTGTTGTGGTCCGTCATACAGACCCACTGTGCTCTCAGGATTTTTGCTTTCACTTAGCATTGCTGTCTGGACCACTAGTGTCCATGCTTCTGCATCCACTTGGCCACGGTTGTGTAATCATGCCTGTTGACCTTTGCTGCCTAGCTGAACTGCTGCTGGACCTCAATGTCCCCCGCCCCCCCCCAGATTGCAATGAGATCCACAGCCTCCTGGTGAGTCCAGTTGGGCTCCTGGGCCTGTCTCTCCACAGGTGGATAGCCCAACATGGCAGCAGCTGGCAGGGGCCTCTGGGGCTCAGGTCTGGGCTCTGGGTGTTGGCATTGGGTGGCATGTGCCCACTGCTATGGGGTATGGTGCCCAGAAGTTAGGCTTGGGCTGGTAGGGGGCCTTGGGGGAATCAGGCTCCAGGTGGCAGCGTTAAGCAACATGTATCTGCTGCCTTGGGGCACAGTGCCCAGGGGACAGTCTCTCCCAGCAGGAGTCCCAAGGCTCAGAGCCAGGGTCTCGGGAGCTGCATGGGGTGATGTGCCCCGAGGACAGGCAGACACAGACATGGGCCCCAGGGGTCAGAGAGGCTGCATCACCTAGTACGTGCCCTCAAAGGAGGGGCACTGTGCTCAGGGGGCAGGCAAATGCAGGCAGGGGCCCTGGGGGCAGGCCAGGGGTCCAGGTGGTATTGTTGAACAGCTGAAGAGCTGCCTATGCCATGCAGCTGGAGAAGCTGCCAGCCATGTGGCTCAGCAGCAGGAAGGAGGTTGGACCCCTGCTAGTGTGGCTGACCAGGCACAATTTGCACCAAACATCACTGTCTATACATGCACTTAGGCACATTAAAGTGCCATTGGCTAGTACCTGTATCTGTCAGTACTAGCCAGCAGCACTTTACATTAATCTAATGCACTCTAATAGCACACACAGGCAGATGGTGACACTTTACTGTGCATTAGAATAGTCTAATGCATGATAAAGCACGTATGTAGACATACCCCCGGAGTATATTTTCTGTATATGCTTGGGAAACTGACATTTTTCTAATTATAATACTGTGCATTATAATGCTGTGATGGGTGACTATTTTTGTAAATTGTTGATAGTCCTACTTTGAGAGGTCATGAGAATCTTAAACTTGAGGTAATGAGTGTTTTATAAGCAAAGGAAGATAATCTATTACAAAACTCATTGGTCTGTGAAACAGAATACTTCTAAAAATCTCCAAGGATAGAAAATGGGGTATATGATACCAGCAGGTTCCATTTCCACATGTGCTCAGAAAACCTATTGCTGGCTTGTTTGTCAGCTTGTTTGTGACTCATACATGAAGCATGAAAAACTGGTTTGTGGAACCCAATCCTCTAAAGTTAACAAGTTGCACACACCAGTGCCCAGAAAAAGTAAAGAAATGGTCCCTGACTCACACTTTACATTCTCAACTGATACAGACAAGATCAGCTTCATGGCAGGCAATGGTGTTTATACTTGATACACACTCAGCGAGTATCTTTGAGCAGTGATGGGTTCCCGTCTCTGAATTCACTGGGGCAAATTCTGCTATGCTACCCTTTTGCAATCACCCAGAAATCAGCAGTGTTCTATAGTACAGATTGTAAAATACTAACTTACCACCTATCCAGGATCTCCATTTCAGTATATATTGGTCTAAGGTAGTGGTTCTCAATCTTTTCAGACTCAAGGCACCCCTAAATTGGTTTGATGCAAACTTCAGAAAATACCAGCTCTTAGTTTTCACTCATTTTGACTACAGAAAAATAGTAAGAGCAAGTCTTCTGTTCCAAAGAACTGAGAGAGATCATAAGAGGTAAGAATGTTTTTTAACACTGACCATTTCCTATTTGAAATCCCTGGGTTTATTTTGTGAATCATGTTTGCACAGTGATAAGTTATGATAACACTGTGTCACCCTTGAAAAGATCTCATGGCACTCTGATTAAGAATCATTAGTCCAGGAACTATTCTTTCTCATACACCTGTAAAAGATTAGGCTTATATTGATAGCAAATCTACTATAATACCCTGCATTCCATTAGTTTAGTTAACTTGCCAATTTAAGATCACTGGGGCTTGATGAGAGTATCTAGGGCCTCTGAACATTTGACTAGAGTAGGGTAGATTGGGGTGCTGAGGGAGATTCGTAGGAAGGACATGTTGTTACCAGAAGGCAGGTAGCTTTATTCGCCCTCAAACACCCCTCCACAAAACCCTCCAAAAAGGCAAGCTGCTTTATTGAACAAATGCACTACCTGGCTAAGCCAAATGTTTCTGTTTCAATGCCATCTGATAAGTTAATCTTTAAATGCCAGCTTCATTGGCAGAAGTTTGCTTGAGTGATGATGATGCGTTTCTCTCTCTCTTTGAAATTTTAAAAAGGCTTTCCAAAATTTTCAGTGTTTTAAAGCTCAGACCAAACTACAGAACTGCCAATTCAGGAATTTAATAATATGTGTTATGCTGTGAAAATGGAGGTAAAAGTAGAAGAAAAACTCCAAAAATCCAAACCTATGACACATTTCAGCAACATTGTGTTAATTATTTTATTAACTAATCAAAGCTAATTTGAAATGCTTGGCTGCCTTCTCAGCTGTTCTTGCCTCCATATGGAGATAAAAGCTGCAGGAGCTAATGGGAGAAATCCTTGCACCTGGCACAGGTCTCAGAATGGAGGGTCATTACCTATTGATAACTATTCATGTAATTGGAGCTCCTATGGATAAAAAGATGAGTACTAGCCCAAGGCAAACCCAGTTTTCAAATCTGAACTGCAGGGATTGGTAAGTAGACTTTCCTGGCAGGGCCTTGATCAGATAATGAGCCTGATCCAAAGGTCACCTGAGAAAGGTGTCTGGAGGTAATAAAGCAGTTACTCATGTGCTATCTGAGAAACTGAGAGCAAAAGCTTAGGTATGAAAGCAGAAGGAATTGGATGTACAGAAAAGAGATTCATTGTTCTTGAGGTTAACTTAGATGCAAAAGAAGGTAGATTCTGACCTTCTGGAGCAGTGGTACCCAATATGGCATGTTACTCTCAAGACCATCTAACATGGCTACAAAAAAAATTGTTTTCCAGATACATTGAAAGGAAGAACACAATATGATGGCTACAGTACATCACTTGCTTAGTTCTACTGCCTATGGACCACTTAAAGTTGGGAACTGTTGCATTAAGCAACTATTGATCTAAGCCCAAAAAGCATTCAAGAGAGGGTTAGGAAACTGAGATGGGGAAATGTGCACCTTATTGTTTTTCTTGGTGGCTTTTTTTGTCTAGCTACATAGATTTATAATGCCAGCCAAAGTAAGCACTAATTTAGTTTTTGGAACTTTTACAAAGCCGGTGTACCTGGCTTCCAAAGCTGTACGTCTCCAAGGAGGTGAACTTTAAATTTGAAGTCCTCTGAAAAAGGTTATGCTTAAGTTACTCCAGTAATGGTAACTGTTCTGGGGCCAAGAACAGGTCAGCAGCAGCATCACGTTGCCATAAAGAGATATCAGACAACCTGTACCAGGGAGATGTGCCACAGACAGAAGCTGGAGCCTACTATGGCCCAGGAAAGCTAACAGCCTGTTGGGACACAAATGCAGCAGAAGGTCCAGGAGAAGTTTTAAAAGGGCTGTGATGGCAAACTAGATCTAGAAAAGGAAGTACTTTCCCACTGTATCACTATTTCTTAAGTGGCTGCTTTTAAATCTTAGCTCTTGCACAATCCTGATGCACGACTGTTTTCTTATTAACCTAAAGAAAATAGAGAGATGAGTCCTGTTTACTTTTTTTCCCCCTCGGGCATGATTTTAAATAGCATTTCAGGATTTGGGGGAAAATATCTTTTTATAGACATTATGTAGCATAAAGTGATACTGGAATATTAAGCATGAAAGACACTGCAAACTTGACTAATTTGAAACATGATTTGTATATTTATTTCCCCACTGACCCAGCAAAGGCCTCCAACACCTGTAAAGTGAGACAAGAAACCCCAGTTTCTTCCAAATATTTTCCTCAGGTTAGCCTAACTGAAGAAAGCCAGTGGAAAACTGCTACGCAGGAAATCAGGACAGCGTGCCACTTAGGATCAGAAAAACAAAGTACATTTTGCAGTTAACAGGGGTGACAGTCAACAAAGTATATTAGCCTGTGAAGAGCTCCATGCTGCTGTACCTAGATTGCTTCCAAAAGCAGAGCTAGTTCACATGCTCTTATGGTTAAGAAAACTGCTCACTGAGCATTTGGCCAACTGAGGGAAAGGCATTGACACAGGAGATGCCCTCACATAACTGTGATAACAAGGAGGGAAAAATAGAGGGCTATGCTATAGAAATTACCAGCTTCAGAATACTAGTGAATTGATCTACATTATATCTGTATAGTGCATGAAATATCATTGCTTCCCTCCAACTCATGACTTCTCCAATATAACTTTTTCTACCCTCTTGAACTTCTGTAGTTCAACAGTTAGTGCCCAATATCTGAGATAGAGCCACATTAATCTTCCATTCTGACTTTTGTTCTTGTTTAGTAAATTGCCACAGTATGTATCATGTTTAAAAATCTCCCTTAAACCACTTTCCATCTCTATGTCTGCAGCAACAGGATCAGTTGCTGCTCTGATAAGCAAATTTTTCTCTATTTCAAGTCGCTGGTTTCTGGGCAGCATGAGACTGCAGTAGATTTCTTGCCTTTCCTTAAGGGCTTCTTCAAATTCTTTTAGTAAAACATTGGCTCTCTTTTGCCATTCTTCTTCCTTTGCCAGACAGCTCTGGTACAATGCACCTACTGCCCCTGAGTGCAGCAGAACATGTTTTTCTTGCTCTAACTTTTCACGATCCTGTTCTAGAATTCTTCTCTCCTGCACCAATTTGTGACTCTGGGAGATGAGAGCTTCACGGTAACTTAGGGTTCTGTTGTGCTCTTTTTCAAGCTCTAACTCCAGGTGAGCTACTGCACGGCGATTTTCTGCAATTATGTCACGGTACTTTGATTCAAGATCTCTTTGTAGAGATGCCAGTCTGGTGTAATAGTCTCTTTTCTCTTTTTCTATTTCTTTTTGGGATTCTCTTGACCATATCCAACCTGTTGGACATAAAACAAATTCCACATATAAAACATGCATAATACTAACACACATAACAGAACTTCTTTTCTGAGGTATTTAAATGGTTGTTTTTCAGTAATAGCTTGCTTGTTTTTATTCCACAATAACTTAGCTGACGTGGGCAAGCTTTTGTGAACCCAAGTTCACTTCATCAGATGCTGTGAAACCATTTGCAGAAACCAATGTATAAGGAGAGAAATTGGAATACAAAAAACAGGGAAGAGGCAGTGTGAGGAGAGAAAAGCAAATGAATAGTAAAGCCATAGGAACAAAGTGATCACAAGAGGAGGTCAGACTAAGTGAAAAAAATACTTCTTTAAAATATATTAAGCTTTGCAGCATATTTATTAAATTTAGACTCTGGCAGGAAGAAGTGACACTGGGGAAGCAATGCATGATTTCAGAAAAAGAAATGCTATTCTATTAACCTTAGCTTTATCAGCTGAGGTCAAAATTGTAGAGTAGATAGTTTCACAACCCTTTTCTAGCACCATGAATCAGAAAATGGAGCAGATGGAGAAATGTAGCTTGCTAGAGCAGTTACAAAAACAGTCCTAAATTCTGGTAAGGCATGGTGGTAAAAAAGAGAAGTGTATAAAACTACACCATCTCTACAAGTTGGGCAAGAGCTTCAGAAAGAATTAAGCTAGTCTAGTAATCATTCCTGGAAAGTGCATTTAAGTACACCAACTTCTTTTCTGTTGTTTTTACAATCCTTTACTTTGTAATGAATGTGAGGCAGAAACAGAGGAGAGCCTGAAATCATTGGTGAGGCTGGGGTATGTATTCCTGTCATTTGGATAACCTAAAAATAATTCATGGGTTAAGGAAGTTTGTTACTTTGAGGACGTGTGTGGTTTTTATGGGTTTTTTTTTTTTTAACTTGGTCTGAAATAATCCTGTTATGCTGTGGAAAATAATGTATTTTCCCTCCAGAAAACTCAGATCAACTGCTTCAGTTAGAACTCTAATCATGAGATATTAAATGCTATCTTAGACACTGCAGACAGACTGACTGATGGATATATGTTACGTAATACTAGTTAGCTAGTCTTTGTATGCAAGCATGTATTTGGTCTTAAGATTTCACAAGCAAATATACATTTGTTTTTTCCAAAAATCCCAAACCAAAACCTTATTTTAAAAGGAGGACATATATTCTTCCTTTTAAATATTTTGAAATTAAATCTGCCTGGTAGTCTTTTAACCCTTGGACACTCACACCATTGTGGAAAGAGAACAGTAATAGGTGTAGGCAGAAAAATAAAAGCATGGCTGACTAATGATTTTATTTGCTAGCTTTTTAGCAATTGAGTCAAAGTAGGACATAGCAATATTATTATTAAATGTGTTTGTGAAAGATTACATATTGACTTATAAGTTGATATATTTTACAAAGTTAGGCCATCAAGGAAAAAAGTTGGCAACAGAGAATTGGAAACGCATGGTAGAAGGCGCAACAAATGCTGTTTTGAAGTGTGACTGAAGGAAAAGAGAGTTTGAGAAATCATGCAACTCTTTCCTCTGAAAATGGGTTATAGAAGGAGCACCATATCACACTGCCAAAATGTAAAGGTGAGGTCCTCTGCCTCTGACATTGCCAGCTTTGTCAGAATTTTTTGTTTGTCATAGATTGAATAAAAAAGGTGATGAATTCAAAATAGTAGTTATATTAACATGACTAATGTAAATGCTTTGGATCCTCTTTAAAGATTATGATCTATCTAAGCATCAGGAGATAGCTTCTTCTGCCTAAGTTCTGGCAGGTTTTTTTTTGTTTATTCCAGTATACCTTGACTTTACCCTTCTGGAATATGTGTAATGTACATTCTTGCAGGCATCCATTATACTATTACTTCATTTTACCAAAATCTTTCTGATTATAGAATCTCATGGTTGTAAGAGACCCCAAGGATAATCTAATCCAACTCCCTGCAGAGGTGAAACAGAGGCATATTGAGCCACTTCAACCACTGCTCTTGTACTTAGGAAGTTGATGCTCATCACTTGCTCGATACTTCATGTTTGTGTTGATGAGAGTTCTTGAATTTTTTTTTTTTTTTAAATAATTTCACTCCACTTTGAAGACAGGTTATCAAATGTGGTTTGCAAAGGACTTAAAACATGCGTGCCCTTGTTTTCTTATGATTAGAAAAGACTGGAAAGGTTTTTTTTCCTTACAAGAGACCACTTTAATTCTTTTTGTGTGTTTTGTATGAGGGGGGCTGCAGTTTTGTTGAATCTTCCTAATTTTAGACATACAAAATTGCTTTGGTCATACAGGATCTCAAGAAGTACCAGTGATGCATATTTTAAGTATTAACATTTTAATGGAAATGGTGAATGTATTTATTGTTGTTCACATTACTAATCATTGTTATTAAGCAGGTTTTAAAAGTTTATTTTTAAAGCAGACTGACCAAAAGTTGCTTTCACACTCACCATTTTCACTAGTTTTTGTTTTTTTTTTTAAGCTCTCTAGGGAGGCTCCCATGCTAGGAAAGGCCTGAATTTGAAGACTTAAAAAAACTGGGGATCAAGGTGGGGAGAGAGAACATGGTGATTTCTTTGAAATGAGGATAATCTCTTTAGAACCAAGTCCTGGCTCTTCCAGACTGACTCTGATGCCATAGTCCTTTTTTTTCCCCCTTCTCTTTCCCCCACTCTCTTCTCAAGCACACAGGTTTGCGTGCTCTCTCTTAGCTGCAAATTGGAACTTAATAAAATACTGGTAAAATTCTCTCAGCAACCCAAACTACAGAGGATGCAAATGGAAGACTTGTTACTTTGATATTCTGTACTTTATTACTTTCTTTCCTAAGAGAATCTCAATGTCTATTGCAAGTAGTGAAGAGAACCTGGGTATCCCAGAACCCTGTTGGCTCAGTCAGGCTTAGAAGTTTCTTGGGCAAGTGATTTTAGTATCTGATAGACTTCATTATTTGAAAATTCTACAGTCATTCTAGAGGATGGGATAGATCAGTGGTGTCAAACATATGGCCCAAAGGCTGAATCTGGCCCACAGGACTCCTGAAAAGCCAGGAATTTGGGACAGGGCCTGCTGCTAAGATCTGAGAACCCTGCTGGGGATGTGTTTCAGCAGTGGGGAGAAGGGACAGCTGTATTAACCTCTATGGCTCCTTGACACTGCTCACCAGCTGCAAGCGGTGGGTCTAGATCTCACCAGTGGAGGGAGGACTAACGGGCAAAGCAGTTTGACACCCCTGGGCTAAATGATCCAGAAGATTTTGTCTAGCCATTGGCTCTAAGTCTTGAGTATCTTTGCTACTGTCCAGATTGCATTCTTCATTTTTAGTTTTAGCCTTCTGCTCCTTCTTGTAAAGAAAAACTCTTTAAAAAAATATTACAAGGGAAACGGCTATATTTACTTACATGGCACCTTGTGAAAAATCTGCTCGGTAACAGAGGAAATCAATACAACAGTCATGGATGCATAGTACTTAATCAGTAGAATTAATGTAATCCAAAATTTCTAATCATTAGTGTACTTCAGACACTGTGATCAGAAAGTTTCTTGGAGAGAAGCTAAGATTATTTTATGGACTGTACTGCTCTTAAAGGGGGAAAACCCACAGTGTTGAGTGCAACCAATCATAGCTTCTGTTTCAGCCTTTTAAGGAATAATTCTGAATTCCTGAAATATCCAAGACCACTACTAATGTCAAGCAACTCTATTAACAAGGAATGCAAAACCAGTCTCTGAATATGTCGGATTGTTCATGACTGCTTAAATCCCTTATCGGAAAATTCTGAAACTTTCTTTAAACAGCAAAGAATGAGAGCAAGTGAGCGAGCAGTGCAATTAATCTGGCGGATTTTAAAATGTACATGCAATCTGAAAAAAACCTCAAAGATAAAGTTTGTCTTGGAAATGGACTTTGCTGTCAGACTTGTTAGGCATGGCATAGACTTTCTATGCATCTAAAATGAGACTCCTACCTCCACCTTGGTATTTCCGGCACTATCAATACAAGTAAATATTATCACTTTGACTTTTACATGCTGCTCCATGGATATATGAATAGGGACCTACTGAAATCACTTCATGGATTTTGTGGAAACTGCAAAACCCGGCATTGCCCACGAAATCGGGCAATGTCTACAAAATCCACATAGAAAACTTACTGAAAATAAAATGCTATAAGCAGTTTTTGGGGTCCTGCAGACCAGCTGTGCGCAGCTGGGGTGTGCCAGCTCTGCCTCCCAACGCTGACTGGCTGAAAGGGCTGCCTGTCATGCAGCCCAACCCCTCTTCACCAATTGGTGGTGAGGGGTAGGGGCTATATGATGGGCAACCCTCACAGACGATCAGTGATAAGGGGCAGGGCCACCAGGGCCCTTAAGTCAATCAGAGGTGGGGAGGAAAGCACTGCTGCAATCACCCCACAAAAACAGAGGCCCCATGATCTCCACACAAAACTGGCTGGCTGCCTACTTGAGTTTTGGTAACTCCTATATATGAACTCTATCCCATGCCAATACTCTCCTGCCCATCTTCTTTTCCCAATACCACAAACCTCACGTGCTCATGTCAGCTTTTCCTGTAGACACCTCTATGCCTTCTTCCATAAATCCTTCTAATGCATATAGTTCCCTGAACTGATCTTTAGGTTGTTTCTCCTACTTCAGATCCTTCCTCTCCACTCCCCTATCCTACAACGCCTTAAGAAGCCAGCCAGTTACCAATAGTTCAGTTAACGGGCAACTGGTAATAAGCAGACTTGTTTCAAAATGGACTCAGTATTAAGTTGGCGTACATAGTTAAATAAGCATGTCAGTAGCTGTGTGAACAGGCTTTCTCTTACCGACAGCACAGTACTCCTGAACATACATCACTGGCTTGCTGAATTATGCTCTGACAGTTTAGTGGAAAAACATTCTGTTCCAGATCTGCAGCATTTCATGGGCTAGAGAATATATTCTCCCCTTCCTCCATCCATACAGCTCCAGGATATCCACCAAGTTCTTTCCTTTACTTTCAAAGGCTGTGGGCTAATGCGGCTCCATCTGGATGGCTACTTTTTGGCTCTCTCTACTGGCTTATGTCAATGCTATCCCTTCAATCAGTCAAACAGAAGAGGGAGCAAGATGTTGTTTCACTCCATTTGCAGTGCTCCAGGAACCTGCTTGTTTGAAGAACCTGACACCAAGCTCTGAGGCTCCATACTGCAACACACTGTATGCTCAATTGAGTTTTGGAACAGATAAGCAAAAGCTGATTGTACTAAAAATACTTACGAAATGCAGCCAATCCCAGCATGGGAACCAACAAAGCATAATTCCATTTGCTTCCATCACCATCACCGTTTCTTTGATTAGGCTGGATGTTCCATTGTGGAGGATCATTTAAATTATTCATGGAGATACCTTTAAGTGCCCAGAAGAAAAGAAACCAGCTACATCAGAGGGACTGGTGAAAAAGGGGGATGCGATAGTGGACAACACAGCAGGGGAAATGCACCTGAATACCATGATGGCTGGGGAGGGGAGAGCCTTGCTCCTGCCTCTTCTCTAAACTGATGAATTTTGAATTCTTTTTCTGCAAAGTTAACCCACCTTCAGGAGGGGAGTGAACCCATCTCAGCACAGCCTACAGTCTGGTGAGCCCACAAAGCCAGTACAGGTTTCTGCTACGTTTTTCAACTTAGAAATCATAGAGAAGTAGGTATGGAAAGGACCTCCAGAGCCCATCCACTCCAGTGGTACTCAACCTTTTTTGTATCGGGTCCTATTTGTAAAAATCGATGACCAGTCCCGACCCAGTAATTAGCTTGAGTAGAAAACAGCCCCTTGGCCTTGCTGGTGCCCCTCACTCCTGACCCACTACCCCTCACTCCAGGCATCTGTGCGCATGTGGTGGTGGGGGGCAAGCAGGTGAGACCTCTACCAGCCTGCAAGGGAAAAGCCATGCTTTCCCATATTTTTCTCCTTCAACGGAGAAGCCATTTAAAGCCCATTCCATGACCCTTTCATATATTCTTGCGGCCCATTTTTGGGCTGTGACTCGCGGGTTGAGAAACACTGATCTAGTCCAACCCCCTGCCTGCTGTTTGGACCCCCATCCAAATCATTCCTTGCAAATCCATGATCTAAACACTTTGTAAAAGTGCTGTCAACACCGACACCAAGCAAGACGTAACACCCTATCCTAGCACTGGTAAAGCAGGGGAACCACAGCAGCCCAAGTCCTGCTTCTATAAAAGGTTGTAGTCAATGGTTAGGATTCGGTGCTCTTGCTGCTGCGGCTGGGGTTTGGTTCCCAGCTAGAGAAGCCTATTTCCTTTTCCTCCTTCCCTGTGCTCAAGATCCCAGGAAGAAAGCCGCTCTGTCTGATACAGAGCAAGACAAGAAGTGCCATAGCCTGAGCCAACCTGACTGGGGGTAAAATCCCTTCTTGACCCAAGTGCAGCATTCAGTGTTTTAGGAGACTGAAAAAAGCCCAGGCCAGTGATCCTCAATCTTTCTGGACTCAGGGCACTTTCAGAAAACAGCAGGTCTTAGCTCTGTTCTGTTTTTCAACTACAAAAAATTAAAAAGCAATACTGCTGCCACAGGTGCCTGGGCCAGACCCCGGCAGAGAAGAACAGCTTTGAGTAGGGGTCCCGGCTGCCCACTGCGGGTAGGTGGGCACACCTCTGGCCCCGCTGTGTCGCGTGGATCCCACGCCAGCTGGTGAACTGCGGTCAGCGGAGCCAGGCGCAGGTGCAGAGGAGCGATGGCACACGCAGCTGTCTGCCTGGCTACAAGAGAGGAGGGTGGGTGGGCTGCATGGGTAGTGTTTGGGAAGCACTCCCGACTTTGTAGCTGGTTTCTCACCAGCTTGAATCTGAAGGCGGGGCCGGGCCCTAGGGCGTCGCGTCTCGCCTGACCCCGTGGAAGAGCCTCTAGCCCGGGCTGGGGATCAGCGGCCTGGGCACGGAGCGGAGCCGCGCGCGACAGGAGGCTCCTGCGGGATCGGCCGCCCCAGCCGCACGGGCTCGAGTCCCCGGGCGGCCCCTCCCCAACTCCCACGGCCGGCTCGGGGCGGAGCTCGTTCAAACGCACAACAGCCCCGTCCCCACCCCGTGAGGGGCTGACGCCCAACCTCACCGCTCCCTCCGGCCGGCCCGCTGCCCCTGCTCGGCCCGGCTTCGGCCCCGGCCCCGGCCCCGGCCCCGCCCCCTACGGGCCGGCTCATTGCAGTGCGGCAAGGGGTGGAAGCCGCTTCTCCCAGCAGCCTCACGCGGGAGGGGGCGGGGCCCGCGGGCCACCTCCCCACTTCCGCCTGTACTGGTCTCTCCCGCCGAGCCTTAGGGAATTGGCGAGCGCGCGTGCGCGGTGGAGTCTTTCTCCCGTGCTCCTCTCCTTCTTAGGGCGAAATGGCGGTGGCGGCGTCACGGGGTGTCGCGAGGTGCTGGCTCCGCGCGGTGAGTGCGCCCGCTCCCGCCCCCGCCCGGCCCCGGGCAGAGGAGGAGCGGCCCGCGGCTTTTTTCGGGGCGCGCCGCATCCCCACGTTCTTTCTCCTCCCGACCGGGCCCGGCCCGGCCCAAGGTCACGCTGCGGCGCCGGGGCCGCGCTCTCGCTTTCTGGCCGGCATCTCCGCTGTTGCCGTTTAAAGCCATTGCGACTTCTGTTCCCGGTCCGCGAAAGCGGTGTCTGTCGCTGTTCTCTGTAGCCATCCTTCGTGTATTTCCACCCCCCCCCCCCATTCCCTATACTAAATCCTCCATCATTTTCTAGTCTTTCCTCGTGTGTCATGTTTTTACACCTCGGCACATTTTTGATTGCTTTCCCCTGTGCTCTCCAATTTGTCTTTGAATTGCAGGGCCCAAAGGGGATACAGGGTGCTTGCTCCACACGGTGCCTTGCCAGTGTTAGGTGGAGCAGAAGAGTCACTTGTGTAACCTATGCACACCACTTGCTAGTACAGGTTTCCTGTACCTACCATGGTTTTGAGCATCCACACTTCAGAGAAGGGTGGGGTACAGTTGGACAATACCCCCCACGGCCCCCCTAGCCTTGCTTCTGCCTCTCTTTCCCCTCTCTCCCCCACAGCCTTGCTGGTGCCCCACAGCCCCTGCTCCCACAGCCCTGCCGGTTATGCCAACCATGGGAACTTTTGGGAAACTAACCCCCGTGGTTAGTGGAAGGAAACCTGTATATCCCTGTGGACCGCTTGTTTTTGTTTCTTATAGATAAGGTGGGAATGTAACTTTAATTGATACCAGGTTATTTTGGGTTTAGGAACAAATCATGTGACTACAAGAAAACACGTAAGCTGCATTCTTGGCTACTTTTCCTAATTGCCCCCTTTTTTCTACTGCTTTTCACTTTCCTACAATCAATTTTTACCTGTCTCTATTTGAATGTAAGTGTTACAATGAAACTAACAAATCTAAGTTAAGTAGACTTGGCGTTATTACTTAAAAGGTGAGGGTTGCCAGAATCTGGAATGGGCTTCCAAGGGAGGTGGTACTCTCCCCTACCTTGGGGGTCTTCAAGAGGAGACTGGACAAGCACCTAGCTGGGGTCGTCTGACCCCAGCGCTCTTTCCTGCCCAGGGCAGGGGGGTTGGACTGTATGATCTATTGAGTTCCTTTCTGACCCCAACAACTATGAAACTACAATAAATGAGTGAGTGAGTGGAGCATGAGCTCCTGGTCTGCATGTCCCCATTGTCATGTAACACGCTGGTCCATAAAGGCTCTAACCAAGACCCTATAGGCTTAAATACAGTAATTTTTATGAGGTACAGTGCTCAAATGAAAGGTTCACAAGCTTAGTAAGGCACCTGGTTAGAAAGGAAATTGTACACGCAAAAAACAACCTTAAAATCTTGTTGCTCTCAGTCCTGTGACTTTATTCATTAGACCATGTTGCACCTCCAGTATCCAGATTGGAAGAGGGGTCATTGTGTAAGGCTCTTGGGTAGGCAAATACAGTAGTTTCAACTTTTCAGTTTTATAGTTGTTAGGGGCTGGAAGGGACCTCACAGATTATTGGGTCCAGCTGCCACCCCCCCCCCCCCCCGTGCTTGACCAAAGATGTTTCAAAATACATTGTTTTGTGGCATCATAAATTATAGGCATTCAGTGACAGGTCAGACTTTTGGAATTTCAGAGAACATCTTTGGCAAAACAAGAAATACCAAGATTGTTTTGAATTATTACGTTGTAGGAAGTTTTCTTAGCTTGAACTTAAGCATTTAGTTACATTTTCAGGTTTGCTTCTGATACGGAAGTGTGCTTCTTAAGTTGTCACTGGGCCTTTAAAGTGACTGATACACCACAGGTTCTTGCACTAGCAACTCTGCTACCTCCTAAGACTTTATCCTGTAATAAGTTCAGCTTGGACAAATCTTTTCTTGTACTTTCAGAAAGCTGTTCTGGGAACAGGTCAAACTTGTAGAACTGGGGCCAAGTAGGAAGATCTTGGCTATTTGTTAAGTCAGTTGACCAAGGATGTCTGTTTTTACCTCCCCTTACCACTTTTTTGCCATTTCTTAGACTGGGATAGTTAATGGTATTAGGCCTATCAGACTTCTCCACAGTTATAGCTGCAGTCCTTTGGGTTTTAGGAAAGAAGACCAGAACAACAACTGTTGGTTGGGCATTTGGCTCATCCCCGTGCTGAAAACACAGCTGTTCTTATTGGTTTCATAAGCCTTACTGTTTGATAGTTGTTGCTGTCATTGTTGCACAGAGTAAAATAAGAGCAAAAGATATAAGGAAAGGATAGAAGAGTAAAAAGGAAAGTGTGACAGTAAAAAATAAACTTGGGGAGCTGAATGGATCAGAATAAATTAAAAAAACCCAACACTTCAGCCCTCTTAAGTTGCAAAGATACTGTCATGCATGTGAGCAGACTGACCTTGCATAGCTCTGTGCATGTGCTGCTATTCAAAATGTTACGAACAGAGTAGAACTTACAGCTCTGTTTAGAAATGAGATGCCTGGAAGTTATTTAAGGAGACGGAGGGGAATATAACCAAAAATGAGAGTATCAGAAATATTAACATCTACTTTAGTCTGCTTTACCTGCTGTCTCCTAGCAGCAGCTTAGAGAATGAGGAAGGTATGGAGCTGAAGGGATACTTCTGCCTCCAAGCACCTAAGAGGCTCTGAAGATAAAGAGCTGACTTGGATATAGAAGGGTTGGAGTATTGAAGTTTTGATGGACTAAGACAGTGGTTCTCAACCTTTTTCTGCTAAGACCCATTTGTTAACATCGATGGCCAGTCTTGACCCAGTCTGTCTCACTCCTGACCCACTGCCCCCAGGCCCAAGCCCTCCACTGTGTGGGGCAGGGGTTGGGTGTGTGGGGTAGGGGTGTGTGTGGGGCATGGTGGGCCCCCAGTCAGCCCCTTGCAGGCTGGAACTCTGACAGCTTGCATGGGAAAAGTCACAGTTTCCCACGTTTTTCTACTTTAAAAGGAGAAAATTAAAAGGCAGATCCATTTTTAAAATTTGTTGCTTTATTTTTAAAGTTTGTTCATGACCCTTTCATATAATCTTGTGACCCACTTTTCCTTATGACCCATGGCTTGAGAAACACTAGTGTAAGAAATATGCAAGAAGCAAGGGATTTTTTTGATGATATCATTTATTGGATCAGCTACATAGTTGGTAGAGTTGTGCCCTTCCTCAGGTCACCCGTAGAAACAGCTCTCCCAACTATGCAGCTGATGGAATAAAAGATATCACCAACTGACAGCTTCCCCCCCCCCCCCCCCCCCCCGAGTCTGATAGGCAAATAAGATCCTGAAGCAATGTATGAAGGCAATTACTTGGTAGACCTCGGTGTTAAGTAAGATTTAGAGACCTTTGACTGGTGCTCTGTCCCTGAATCTTATTGGGGAATTCTACCTATATTTTCATATGTAGCACCTATGTCTGGCTAACAAGGGTTAAGCACTGTGCCTCCTGTCCACTGCTGGGAGGTTCCTAGTTGCAGGTGATGAGTGGGGCTGGTTAAGTCGAGTCTGTTCTCAGTCACATAGGGGCATTTTGCCTGTCTGCTTATTCCTGTTTTTATGTCAGGAGTGAAGAGAGAGGGGAAGAAAAGAGACCTTATACAGGCAACAAATGATGTATGGAAATAGGGAAAACTTTCAAGCCTTCTCCCTTTGTCCAGTTGTCTGAATCCCATTTCTTAATTTATATGCGAGTAAAGTAGCCTAAATATTAAGATGTTTTTAGTACAGTTTGCATTGTCATCTAGATGTTCAATGCACTATGAAATTTTCCATTTTACAGACATCATGGGAATCATGGCATTGCAATTAAATAACTAAATATTCTTGTTTATTTATAGAATTTTGTATAATTACTTCTAATTTAAATTTACTTAGCTAATACGGGTGCACTGATAAAGATTTTTTTGGTGGATACTGATAGCTGATGCTTAGTCAACCATATCAGCTGATGTCTATCCAATAACCAATATTTAGTAATAATGCAAGGCATTTTAAACTACTGACATAAATAAACATTTTGTTTGTTTGTTTTTCATTTAAATATACACACAGGCATGTATGCACATGGGCGCAGCTCCTGCCTGCTCTGGCTGATGAGGAAGGCAGTGACTGTCTTATTCCTATGCATATTGTCCACTCTCCCATGGCCCCTACCCTCAGACACACTCCCCATGTAGCTTCTCTTGTCATCCTAGGTGGGCAGGGTGGACCCTCGCACGGAAATCAGCATGGGGCGCGTTTGAAGCCACAGAGCACACCACTGCTTCAGCACTGGCAGGCCCCATGCAGCTCAGCTCCCACAGGTGCAGGGGTGAAGTCACTTTTGCAAAGGTGCCTGGTAGAATGGAATGTCCCTTACATGGCACCTTACCCCACCTGTGCATAACCCAACGCCTCTGTGGGAGCCCCAGTGCTCAGGCTGCAAGTGTGGCGTTGCTATGGCAGTGACAGGAGCCAGTGATAATCCTTTTGTTGCTGAGTGATGTGCCCTGTGACTGCTCCCCAGTGCCCCCTCCTCCTCCCACTGCTTGCTGGGACCTGTAGTCTGTCATGGGCTCGGTCTGGCAGCGGGGTGCAGGAACCGGACTACATTTGCCAGGGTGCTTCGGGCATGTGACCATACTTATCAGCTACAATGACCCAAAAAAAGCCAATAGCCGATAATGTCATTTCTCCTTTTATCAGTGTTGATCTGATTGTCAACTGACATATCAGTGCACCCCTATTGGCTAATTATGTTTCAGTTATAATTAAGGATCCACATTTTTCGTTCACCACAGAAAAACGCAGTAAAACCTGGATTTTCTCATTTTAAAGAGAAAAACATGGGAAACAGAAGGTTTCTCTTGCAGGCTGCCAAAGTTCTAGCCTGCAAGGGGCTGGGGGGAGTAGGCAGGGGGTGCCATGTGCACGTGTGTGTGCACGCACCCATACACATGGCAGCCAGGCAGTGTGGAGAGTTGCTCTGCAGCTCCCCACAGGTAAGTCTAGGGGGTGGGGGAATTGAGGCCTCCATAGTGTGGGAGGGAGGGAGTTGGGCAGGGCTGGGGCTGCTGCCCAGCTGTGATGGTGCATGGGGGTTGAGGCCTGGAATGTGTGGCCACAGGGCTCTGGTGGGGAGCAAATGGGAGCCGCAGGTTCATCCAGGAGGTGGCAGGGGGGCTGGCTTCCTGCTGCTGCGAACACTCCTGGGGGGGCATAGGAGACAAATGCCCCCCAGATTTGTGCCTTGGGTGGGGGTGGATGTGGGCAGTCTGTTGCAGGATCGGGCTCCCTGCCCTGTTGTTCTTCCCTCGGGGCCTCCACAGCCCAGGGTGCAGGAGCCAGCACGGCAGGGCAGAGCGGGGCAGGGAGGCTCAGTGCTGCTGCCAGGACCCCTGTGCCACCATGGTGAAGCATCCACCCAGCATCGTGGCCTTGTGTCCCCTGCTGCTGCTGGGCAGGCAGGGAGCACCTCACCATGGCAATGTAGGGCTCCTGACATCAAGCCTCCCCATGCCGCTTTGCTCTGGGGTGCCGAGTCCCGCCTGCTGAGCTGTGGAGGCGCTAGGGAAAGGGAAGCAGTGTGGGGAACCCCCAGGCTCACAGCGGGTAGTCTGCATCCACACCCACAGGCAACATGACTGGAGCGGAGCCTGTTGGGGAGGGGGAGCTGGGCTCTGTGCTCTGCCACAGCAGCTGCTGCTTCCCATGGGTGGCAGCCAGGGCATGGGTGCTGCTGTTGGGGGCAGGGGCCTGCAGACCCAGTTCCCTGGCCCCATAGCCCTATGTCCTGGGTGTCCCCTCTAGTGGGGCTGTGGAGGGGCCTGGGACTGTGGGCCCTGAATGAAGGGCACCAGCAGGGCGGAGGGATTGTGGGCCCTGAATAAGCGGCACCAGCAGGACTAGGTGACTGTGGTTTGGCAGTAAGGGGCAATGGCATAGGGACAAGGAACCAGCATACCAGGGCTGCTCAGTGCCACAAGGAAGTGGAGGGGACACCTGCAGCTGAACCCATGTCCTAGTGAGCGAAGGGCACAGGGGAGCTTTGATTTTTTCCATGATAAAAAAAACTCAAAATCAAATGCCAAAATTTATAGGTATTTAGAATTTATTTTATTATAGTGATTGTGAGGCACTGGTAGGTTTCCACATTGCTTAACAATTGTAAATATACCAATAAAACATTGCGTTTAGCTGATATCTATCTAGATGTATATAGTAGTGTTTCATTTTAATTATGGAAAAACACGGATTTGGGGTTTTCAAATCAAAGAATTTGCATTTCCCACCTTCCAAATAATTTTCAATTTTTAAACAGAAGCCAGGATCCCTGGTTATAATCAAATTATGAAATTGGTCAGTATGATTGTTACATTCTCATATTCTACTATTCTTTTAGGCATGGTGTAAAAAGTGTGTTTATCAACTGTGAAAATACATTTTTCAAATACGGAGACATACATTTACCTCATGTTCATTTAGAAAGAAGGATATTACATTTCTCTAAATGGCAGTTTATGGCTCTACTTTTCTGTTCAGGCTGACCACAGCATGCCATAAAAAGAAGCTTCTTGTAGAACATGGTAGAGGCTTGGGCAAAATATTATGTACCTCCAACTTACTAGTCTACTAAAATATTTTCAATAAAGTGAAAAAAATTGGTAAGCTTTTCTCTGTGGTTTAGGAAGTTAATTTGTTTTTATAGCTCATGGATTTTTCAAACTGTTTGCAGGTCATCTTCAGTAAATTATCTGGAATTGCTTGATTGGTTGTTAGATTCCTTTGTGAATTGTAAAATTGTGCTCTGAATTGCTCAAAGCAATAAACAAGCTAAAATTGTTATCTTTTATCCAAGGCAATAAAATAACACAATAAAACATTACTGCACTGCAATAAAACTGTAGTATAGGAACTAGGTTTTGAAAATTGCTGTGTATATTTTATGCCGTCTTCTGCTTGCAGCATATCCCAGCATAGTCTGTATGTAAAATACTCGTATGCAATTAAAAAAAATAAATTACGTTAAAGTAGAATTAGGGTAGTCATCAGTTCATAACATGCTAATGAAGCAGTTATTCGTTTTTGGAAGCCTGTGTCAATCTTCTCTAGTTTTCAGAGTGAACTAATTTAATTTCACCCTGGTTTTCAGTGGAAACTGATTTGTATCATAAAATATTTAATTTATTGTTGGTGACTCGCATTTGCTTCTGGTCTTTGTTCATAATGCTAGATGTTTGTCTCTCTTTCCTGTTTTTCTTTGGTATTTTGTTTCATAGAACTCAGTTCAGTTGCTTCACTCTTACATAAATGATTACATGTGATAAACAAAGGACTAGAGACCGCTCATCTAGTTAATTATACAAATTAGTTTGTTACACAGCAGTGCTGTGACTAACAGGAAAGTCCCAAAGTTCATCCTCATAACCTTTTCCCCCTGGAATGTCACTTGGTGATATGAAGCCTTCTTTCAAATAAGTGTAGGTGAGGCCTGCTAGCATGATCAGGGGGCTGGAAGGGCACTTTTACACATGCTCTGAGGGTGGGGGGCATTGCTTTAATTCAAGCAGCTCTGAGAGCCGTTCTAATTAAAACACCACCGCATCTCCTGTTTCAATGTGTCTGTTCTTAAAAATGGTGGCAGGGGTGCTTGAACTAACACTCATTTGACAAGCTTTAGTTCAAGTGCCCCACTGCCATTTTAAGTGTGGGGACATCGGTACACAAGACACAGGCGGCTGCTGGAGCATGGGAATTGCCACACTTCAGCAGACTCGATTAATTGAGCCTGCTCTGATGCATTGGAATTCTAGTGTGCCAGGGTAGCCTCAGCACTCGTGTATCGGTGCGGGGGGTTGAACCAAAAGCGGGGGGTTGGTTTGGTCTAATGAAACAAAGATGGAAAGATGCAATTGCTGCATGCAGAAGCCTCAGGAAATAAACACATATAAAGAGCAGAATTTCTTAAACTATAGTTTAACGTTGTCATGGGAATACATTTGGCTTAGAAATTTAGAAAATATTTGCAAATTGCAGTAAGGTTCCAGAATAGCCTTTCAGTTGGAGTTACGTAGATATAAAAATAAAACAAAACAGCCCACCCCACCTCCACACAAAACCAAAGAACCCAACCCTCTGCTAACTGCCAAGATGGATCTTGCTTGGTTTATGAAAGCAATTATATGATGTTGCCTACAACAGCAGGGGACCTGGACTAAATGACCCTTGAAGGCCTCTTCCAATCCTTTGTTCCATGATTCAGTAATTCAAATCAGTTTACAAAAGTGATATGGTTTGGACACAATGAAAATGATCATCTCGGACATCCTCCTGTATTTATCCAGGTTTTAAAAAATCCCTCTGGCAGAGTAGCTTTGTTTTGGCTAGTTAGTATGTGTTCGTGAAGAAAAAGGATGAAAATTCAATATATCATAATAGCAGAATATGCAGTAATAGGCATCATTCTGCGGAAATTACACACACTACTATTAATATTTGTACTGAATTTCTTTTTTCATATTCCTATGTGTAGGAGTGAGCAGGACCCTTTTTGTAATTTAATAATCTTAGTATGTAGAATCAGTCAGAAGGAAAGAATATTTGCCTTGGCTGTTGTTTAATTGGAACGTGTTGGAAAGCTTGCTTTTAAAACACACTTGTATATGAGGACACTTCCTCTTATCTTATTCTGAAGTTTTAAACTAACTTTGAACTTGTTTCAGCAGTGCCCAGTAACCTGCCAGCCTCTTAAACGTAACTTTTACTTCACTATCTATGGAAAGAAGACATCATCCGCAAAGGTTTCTGAATCGGTAAGTTTGTGTTTGTCTTGCTGTTTGATTTATAAAGCCAATGCTTATGGAATTTGGAAAGAGAGACTAGAGTTGATTGAGTCTTTTTTTGGTGGCAGAGGACAGGGGACCATTCAGCGGTGACACTGAACTGCTAAAATGTGTCAGTATGGTGTTAGTGAAGATTACTGCAGATAGTGTCCTATTGAAATGATTTGGACAAACTGTTAAGTTTATGATAGGTATTATTTATGCAATTTGAAAAGCATGCACGGTTTCTTCCAGTATACAAAAAAACATGGTGCATCAAGATAATCTGGTAGCTATTTTGAGATACTGCCATTTGATTCGTGATCTTAACAGAGTAATCTTTTTTTTTCTCAGATTTCTACTCAGTATCCAGTAGTGGACCATAAATTTGATGCAGTTGTTGTGGGAGCCGGGGGAGCAGGTTTGCGGGCTGCTTTTGGTTTGTCAGAAGCTGGATTTAATACAGCATGTGTTACAAAGCTGTTCCCTACCAGATCCCACACTGTTGCTGCACAGGTAAGAAATTGATTCCACTCAAAGCAGTGTTTAAATACTGACTTTTCATAACTTGAGTTTCATTGGGTGTGAGCATCATACAGACAGTCCTCAGACTTGCAACGTAATTGGTTCCTGAAAACTGCATCTTGAGTCAAAACATCATAAGTCAGAACCAATTTTCCCCATAGGAACAGTGTTATAAAAGTGGGGTTGGTTCCTTTACGATACAGGTGTGTGCAGCTGGTAAGTCAGTTGTGGTGGGAGAGGGGAGGAGAGGGAAGGGGCGTGGTGGGGCAGATCAACACCACCCACGGTGAGGGAGGGACTAGGGCTGGGGCTCAGACCGGGGCTGCAGCAAAGCTGCCTAGTCGGGGCCAGGTGGATGCGGGACTGAGCTGTGGCTCGTTGTGGGGGGGCACAGGGAGGGAGGGGGTGGTGGCTCCCACTGCTGCATGCTGCTTGTTTAGCAGCTTGTCAGGCGGTTCCCGCCACTGCTTATCTGGGAGAAGGGGGCACGTGTGCCCCCGAATCTGCACAGGACAGGGTGGGCGGGGCAGGGGCTCCAGCTGGCTGGGAGTGGGGTCTATGTGGGCAAAATGCGGGCCACATGCAGCCCGCCAGGCCATTCTATCTAGCCCGCAGGGCCCCTAAAAAATTTAGAAAATTAATATTTATCTGCCCCTGGCTGCCTGTCATGTGGCCCTCGATGGCTTGCCAAAACTCAGTAAGCAGCCCTCCACCTGAAATAATTGCCCACCCCAGCTATGCCCTCCTGCTGCTCGCACAGCTGGGGTGGGCACAGGACGGAGCTACAACAGCGGTGCGTGGCGGTGGGAGCCGCCCTGCTCTCCCTGTGCCGCCCAGATGACCCGTGGCTTTGTCCCGTGCTGACCGCTTCTCCCACCCCAGCTGGATGAGCGGTGGGAGGCCATGGGGGAGAGGGGGCATGTGCCCCTGTTTTGGGGCGGGACGGGTGGTGAAGTGGGGCCTGTAGGGGGGCTGCAGCCACCTGAAAATTTGCCGTAGCCCCCGCCTGGAGCACTACACTACAAATTGGAACGAGGCAGGAAGGTGTGTATATTTAACTGTGATATGATGGCTTTATCTATTCATGTCGCTGCATTCTATGGTTTCACAGCTGCTTAAGTGCATGAAAGCAATTTACTTCAGATGTACAGAATAAGTGAGTCCAAAGGAATGAGATGTGAGTGATCATGAAAGTCATAAGGAAAATCTTATGACTAGTGATCTACCAAATCATGATTGTGCCATTTTCATGGAAACGGTAATTTTGGGTGGGCTTCATGAAAAAGCACAGGCTCCCCTAAAAATAGTGGAGCGCACACTTTAGGCGGGCTCATTGCAAAAAAACCCCAACCCCCCCCTTCCAAAAAAACCCAAACAAACAACAAACAAACCACCCAACCAAAAACAAATGAACTTACTGGCAAGGAGAAAAGCATGTGAGAAGCCTTGCAGTCTTGCAGCATGGGAGGGAAGGAAGAGGGAAAGAGGGTGGAGGGGGAGAGCGAATGGGGTGGAACAGGACTGTCTTTACAAGGGGTAGGGTTATGCAAATAAAGGAATGAGGGAGGGAGGCAGAGTGATTCCCAAAGGGATAGGAGAGGGGGATGAAATGTGGGTAGGGTTATGCAGATCAGGGCTGTGGAAGGGAAGCAGGGTTATACAAAATAACAGGAAATAGAATGGAGGCAGGTGAAGGGTGGAGGCAGCTCCACCCCTCCCCATTCTATTCCTTGTCACTTTGCATAACCCCGCCTCTATTCCCACCCTCCCACTCCTTTCCCTGCCACTCATTCAAACATTTGCATAACCCTGCCCATTTTCTATTCCCCACCTTTGCGAATCATTCCACCTCCTTCCCTCCCTCCCGCCTTCCTTTATTTGCACAACCCTACCCCCTGTAGACAGCCTTTTCCCTCCCCTTCTGCCTTCCCTCCTGTGCTTCAAGACTGCAAGGCTTCCCACGTGCTTTTCTTCTTGCCAGTAAATTTATTTATTTAATTATTTATTTATTTTGCAGAGATCCCAGGGGTGGCCCGAAACCATGTCTTAATTACTGTGATTAAGCCCAGGGAAGCCATTAATCTATGCTCAGTAACATATAGATCAATAGCTTCTCTGGGTTTAATCAAGCTGCAGTTTCAGGCCATGTGGCAATCTGCGGGGAGGGGTGGGACTGCTGGGGCCCCTTGGCCAATTGGAGGTGTGTGGAAGGCCCATTACGTTCAGCTGATGATTACGGCAGCTGCCCCACAATCTGCCTGTGAAAGTGGTTGGTTGCCTCCTTGAGTTTGATAGATCCCTACTTATGATGATTTTTTTTATACAGCATGTAAATTTGATATTAATGTAACTCTTCTAAATCCATTTAATGTTGTAGTGAGAAATGAGATGGGGATAGCCTGCCATAGTTGTGCATAGATAATCAATTTGGGGGCATATTTTCATATTTAGGGTGGGATTAATGCTGCTTTGGGAAACATGGAAGAAGACAACTGGAGATGGCACTTCTATGACACTGTGAAAGGATCTGACTGGCTGGGCGATCAGGATGCCATTCACTACATGACAGAACAAGCACCTGCTGCAGTTATAGAGGTAAAACTAGCCTTTGAAATCTATTGGAATTATAATTTCTTTTAACACGAATATTCTTCTGTAGTGAAGTTTTAATGAGGTAAATTTTAATGAAGGAAATTCCTTCCTTTTGTTTCTTTTCTGATGATACTTTTAATAATGTTACAAAGTAATATTAGGCTGGTTAAGTTGCTTAATCTTATCCACAGCTCTGTCTTTGATATATTTGGGTTTTTTTGGTATCAACAGCTAGAAAACTATGGAATGCCATTTAGCAGAACGGAAGAAGGAAAGATCTATCAACGTGCCTTTGGTGGGCAGAGCCTTCAGTTTGGGAAAGGGGGACAGGCTCATCGCTGCTGTTGTGTTGCAGACAGAACAGGACACTCGTTGTTGCATACACTGTATGGCAGGGTAAGAAGTGATACAATAAATGAAACTGAAGGTTCTAGGGGTTTTAACAAATAAATGCTGTCCAAGTTTTTAAAAAAATAAGAATTTTTAACTGGCATTTATAGCTATTACTTAAATAAGCACCAGCAAGGATTCCAGGCAACTTTCTAATCTTAATTCTCAGTTTCCCTCTTTCCCTGTGACAGTGCAGAGGTCTGTGCCATTGTAGGTACTAGGGATATAAAAGGTTAAACAGTAAGTATATTTATACTGGTAATGCATTAGTTAATATTTAGCATGGGGGACAGTCTGGCTGGGAAGGGAAGTGGTGTAGTGCCTCAGGAAGGGGGTTAAGCAGGCACTGTGGTTAACCCTGTCTGCGTGTAAGCACCATGACGCTCTGCCTCTGCCTCCCTTTCCCTGCACAGTGCTGCTGACTTGGGAAGGAGGAAAGGAGGGAGGACTGGTACCCATGAGGTATGTGTTATCAGTTAACTGTTTAACCAATATCATTAGGGGAGTTTACATGAGTAATTACTAAAATTAGATTTACATCAAGCGGGTGCCTACTAGGGATATCAGCATTGCAAAAAAAAAAAAAAAAATAGGAGATAGGAGCAAGAACTTTGTTTTTCATACTTTTCTGGAGAGCATGGGTAGCAAGCTGTTCATTTTGTGACAGGGAGGAAACTTTCCTCCTGTTGCTGTCTTCCCTTCTAGGACACTCACATTGGCCAGTCCCAGGAAAGGTGTTTATGTAGACCTTTTCATGGGCTGGGAGAAGCTGGGCTAGAGACACATAAGGCTACCCCAACAGGAAAGTATTGGCTAGCACTATCCATCCACCCTCTCAAAAAAAAGCGAGGATAATTGGTGCATTTTTCCAGCACGAAGGGCTGTTGTTCTGTCTAAGCTTGTTTCATTATGACTAACTTAAGCACTAATAATTGATCTTAAACATCTTCCAAGGCAAGGTCAGGAAAGGACAAAGATTAAATATTTATTAAGGTTTGAGAAAATTATGACCCTTGGACCTAATTTAATTAAGCACTTGGCAATGTGACCTTGTATGTATTATTTTGAAGTCTTCTGAATGTTGCCTCCATGTGCTAACACAGGGCTGTCCCAGTTCTTAGCTCCTGGGGATCACGTGCCCCAGAGGCCACACTAGTGGGGGCTGTATGGACTGCATCAGGTGCACTGCATGGATGCTCTCACCACTCCATCGTGTGCGGTTGTATGCAGCTGTCCTCCCCACCCTTCCCCATAGCAGTGCTTCATGGGTGCACAAGAAGAGATCTTCCCCCAGTATGCACCCCTGTTGTAATGTAAGCACCCTCCCCCCCTCCAACTCACCCTTGGCTCTATGCACTGCCCAGCCCTGAGGTAAAGGCAGAAAGTGGCAGCTAGAGGAGGTAGCCTTTGGCTGCTATAGCAGCGGGAGTGATTGGGTGAGGGGCGAGGTAGGGAGCAGCAGCTGGGTGAGAGCCAGAGGAATACAGTTCATCCTTTAGCAGGATGCATGTGGCTGGAGTGCTGCCAGTTGGATAGTTCAGTGCTAACATAATGTAAATGTGGGTTGGATAGGGTTAGGGAATGCTTATTTCAGTGCCGCTAAATGTCTGGTCCTTGAAACTTGAAAGAGACTTTCCTGGGCCATTCACCCAGCTGATGGTATTCATTGGCTTTACAAATACTATAGGTTTTGAAGTCCTAGTATGAATGAGCTTCTACTGGTGCAGCTGAGTAGTAAATACACGTACTACACTAAAAAACAGAATAACTCTCCATCTTTTAGCCAATTGTTATCTTGGGTATAATTTTTCTTTTTGAGATGGTATGCTTTTTTTTTTTTAAATTTGGTAAGTGTGGGCTTTCCAATCCACAATGATACATGTTCTAGAATTAGTCTTGTGGAAGAGTAACAGGCTATTTGCATACTGGCTTATTTGGAGATTCTTGTCAATAAGGTCTGAGACGGTTACAAATGCGTGTTTCTCTACTGCTGAATATTTAGCGTATTTGGTATTGTGTTATCCTTTTCTTTCTTTGTAGTATAACATATATGTGAGTTCTTTTGAACTGAATATTAAGAGTCCTTTGAGTTTGCTTGCATGATAATTATAGTGGTGGTTTATGTTGGTATTAGATTTAATTATGTTTTATGTATTTTGGTATATTGCTAGTAAAAATTATTCTGATGTAAATCAGTTAGGCTTTAAAGAAAAGTGTTTATGTTGCTGTTTTCTGTTCCTTTTTCAGTCCCTAAGATATGATACCAGCTATTTTGTGGAGTATTTTGCCTTGGACCTTCTTATGGAAAATGGAGAATGCTGTGGTGTTATTGCACTATGCATGGAAGATGGTTCCATACATCGTTTCAGAGCAAAGAACACTGTCATTGCCACTGGGTAATGTGATATAATGTTTCTTGCCTTTAGAGAAAAAAAAATTGTTTTAAGGTAGCAGGAGAGAATTGGGTGTTCATTTAAAAAAAAAAAAAAAAAAAAGTGTGACCAGGCCTCCTGGCACCCTAAGGAGGATACATGCCTACATACTTAATCTGTAAAATGGAAATAATAATATATCTAGGTAAATCAAGTTACTCTGAATTGAAAATGGCATAAATGCAAGTTTTAAACTGTTCCTTTTAGATTCAGATTGATGACTGCAGGATACTGCAGCTTCAATCACTAAGGCTTTTTATAAAGTAATCCTGGTTAGCATTTCTGAGGCAGTGTGGTCCTGTTTCCGTTTGGCATGGTGGCCTCAGTTGTTTTCCAGATATTAGTTAAGCATTCCAGATGGTCTACCAGTGTTGTTCACCATAAGTTAAAATAAGTCACTTTTCCCTTTCTGCACAAACTTAAATGGATATCTATGCATTGTGGCTGGTTGCATTTAGGAAAACTGTAAATTTGCCCAAAGTGCAGAGATTACGCTGCATATTCTAATGAGATTGTACTGTTTGTTTGTTTCTTTCTTATGGGAAGTATTTTTGGCAAACGTTTTAATTTCTTAAATGTTTTCTAGTGGGTATGGTCGCACCTACTTCAGCTGCACATCTGCTCATACCAGCACAGGTGATGGCACAGCTATGGTCACACGAGCTGGCCTGCCTTGCCAGGATTTGGAATTTGTACAGTTTCACCCTACAGGTAAAATAGAAGATGAGAGAGGCAGTCCTTGGTGGGGTTTAAAAAAACTTTTTTTTCAGTATTTGTAAACATCTCTGAGATATTAGACAGTTCTGTCTTTAATGTTAAGATATGTAGCGCCAGAAGGGTGAATTGAGCTTTTTGAGCCAATTTCACGTTGCAAGTTCCTTTGCAGTATTTAATGTTGTTAGCAACTAAGCAGATGAATAAGCTGCCAGTCACTAAAAGTAGATGCATTTGCCTTCAGCTATTAAAGAAAAAGCAAGGAACTCTGAATTAAGGGTTTTACTATATTCAGCTTGCACATTTTCAGTATGAACTTATGTTCACCTAATTTTGGACTGAATATTTTTCATTTCAAAAAGCAATTGGTTTTTCTTTTTAAAACTGCAATCCTTTCCTCGAGCTCTAAAGCATCAAAAATGAATCCTTCTTTCCATTGCATTTGTTTCTTAAACCCAGGAAATTTTTGTCTCAAGGCATCAAAATTGATGATTCCAAAACAAACAAGGTCTTATAGTTGAAACATGCAGCGATGATTCAAAAGTTGTTCTTGACTTAAGTCAGAATCTCATATTGAAGGTTCTTCATGTAACTTCACCTGTGACCTTATTTCCAGATGTATGTAGCTGAAAGCCTGGATATAGATAGTGTTTTACAGTGCAATCTGTACTGGAGGAAAATGTGGGACCACCTACTATGTAACTCTGATTTTAATATTAGAGGACGAGGTGGGGAGAGGAGAGGTGCGTTGAGATGTTGTAGAAGATTCTACTGACTGTACAGTTTGGTCAGATGGGAATATCTTTGGCTTGTTCTTTAAACTAGAATTGTTTTGAGGAAAGTAAGAGACTAGCTGCTGGTGGGCATTTGGAGTGAAGGATGGTATGGATTTAGAACTCTGGCTTTCATGTAGGAATGGCTTAGTGTTTGAGGGTGAGAAGCAAAGATTTATGGTGCATATGGCTGAGATCTGATTACTTGAATATAACATAAGTAAATAATCATTTTTAGATAGCTAGAGGGTAGGTGCCAAGACATCTTAGATTTTTTAACTTGTAACTGTTTTACAATTGCATTATCTTAAAGATGTCTTCTTTATTTTTCTACAGTTTAGCCTCTCTAATCTACAGCTTCTTGTCAAAGAACCTTCATAACATGTTTAAATAGCTCTTAGTGCCTATTTCTTAAATGTGTTAATTGGCTAATGCTTTCTAAATTGACTCTGGGAACCTTAGAGGCATAACTACAGCATGCTGCAAAAAAAAAGAGCTACGAATATGCCTGGTCACATCCAGTTTAAGTCCTCGGGGAATTCTTGCTTGATGTTGATAAGCTCTGTGGAAATGCTGCAGATTTCTGAAATGGTACACTGTTTGTTTGTAGAGAGGTTCTGATTTAGCTTACCAGCCTTTCAAGAAAAATATACAACAGTACTAAAACCCTTGAGAACAAATACAATGTTTGTTTTAGAAGTATGTTATTTCCAAATATGTTACCTTCAAAATTGAAAACTATTCTTAAACCTCATATTTCCAAATCTTGGCATTTGTAATCTTGTTTGGATTTTTTAAAACAAAAAATCTTTTGGCAGGAAACAAACTACAAATGTAAAAATTGACTTTGAAGCTAGAATAATAAAAGAAAAAACTAATGTTAAAATCTTATGGTTCTATAATTAACAAGTATTTTAGCCTTAATCATTTTAAGAATGAAAGGATTTCATTACAAAGTTGCTTTTGCTATTACTTAATTTCAAGGATATTTTTTTCTTTTGCAGGAATCTATGGTGCTGGTTGTCTTATTACAGAAGGCTGTCGTGGTGAAGGAGGCATTCTTATTAACAGTGAAGGTGAAAGATTTATGGAGAGATATGCACCTGTTGCTAAGGATCTAGCTTCCAGGGATGTAGTATCTCGATCTATGACAATAGAGATTCGGGAAGGAAGGTTGGTTTAATTTTTTTTTCAGTGGAATTGTCACAAGTACTTAGCATTTGGGTTGAAGCAGCTAGATTATAGTAGTAGTCCATTTGGCAAGCTTGATTGCTTGAGATGATCAAAGGATTTAACTGTTAGCTGAACAGAGAGACTATTTTAGTCAAACTTTTCCTGGAATGGAATTCCCTCTAAAAGGTGATAGGAAATGAAGGTCTCAGTAGCCTCCTTTATAGTTGACCAGAAGTTTGTAAGGCCTGATGCATAGCTTACTGTAGGTGCTGTTTTGGTGCTCTTTCTTGAAAATATAGCCCTTACCACTTCATACATTTTGATGAGGACAGAGAGACAGAGAGTGTGTGTGAGATATTCTCCAGTCATCTATTGTACAAAATTATTTCTAGAAAACAGAGTAACTACTAATGTAAAAATTCCAAGCAATATCAACACTATTTAGGAGGACAAGGAGACTTAAATATTAAAAGTAGTTCTTTGAACGTGTGGCTTAAAATGCAAAGATTGCATGCGTGGATCCATTTTGTTACAAGTCAAATCTATGTGTTAATTTCTTGAGTCTTTATTAGAATTGGTATAAAAAATGACTCAAGTTTGTTCTGCAGTTAGTATATTGCTACGTAGCTATCAAGCATATTTTAGTCATATCAGATATTCCAGATAGTATCAGTATTGTAAAGGACTGATTTAGAACAGGCACCTTTTATATAGAAGGAATCCCACAGGGGCAACTAGTCCAATCTTGACATGAACTTTTTCTTTTACATTAGGGGTTGTGGGCCTGAAAAAGACTATGTATATTTGCAGTTGCACCATTTACCACCACAGCAGCTAGCAACACGTCTCCCTGGAATTTCAGAAACAGCTATGATATTTGCTGGTGTAGATGTCACTAAAGAACCTATTCCTGTTCTTCCTACTGTACATTACAATATGGGAGGCATTCCTACCAACTACAAAGGGCAGGTAATTGTTCTGGCTAAATGCCATGCTCCCGAAGATGACATAACACACATGGTGTTATGACCATAATATAAATAAGTCCGAACAAAGTAACCAAACTACAAATATTATACTAAAAATAGAGCCCACCAACATAAAAACTTTAATGATATAAATATAGTAGTAAATCAAGACATGAATCTATAATATTGTTGTACATAGATCCACAATTAAGACAATAAAATCAAATCTAATGTTAAAATGTATCACTGATATCAGTAATAAAGAATATTTAACTCTAATCGCCTCAGGCTTATAAGCAAAAATTGCAAGACGGTTTATTAAATTTGGATCTGTTTGCTGTAAAAGCCAGATTCTTTTCTCTCTATGTAGATTGGTATTATGTGATTTTTTTTTTTTTTTTTGCCCAAATAGAAAGGAAATGTTTCCTTTTTATAGCATGCTCCTGTTCATAATGATTTATAACTATAATCAAGCTTAACCTTAAATGTTACAATATTAAAGGAAAGCTTGCAAAATATCATACTTCTGGCTTGTTTTGTAAACAGAATGCATCAGTTCTCAGTTTTAATCTGCCTCAAAATTCTACAACTAAATAGAAAACTTTCCATAGGACAGTGCTTATGCAGGTGATGGTACCACTACATAGTGGAAAGGTAGGACTGAATTATAAGACTAAGTTCTAGAGGTGCACTGATACATCAGTCCAATATCAGATTGGTACTGATATAAAGAAAATTATCTATATCGGTTATCGACCTGATAAATGCCCGTGCTGCATGCAGTCGCAGCACAGTAAGTAGGCAGTGAAGACAGCCCACAGTGTGAAGAGCTGCCTCCAGCTGGTAACTTGGGGGGAGGGGGGGATCAAGGCCCTGCTCTGAGGGAGGCAGGGGATGGAGCTGGGGCAGGGGCAAGTGCTGCTCAGGCAGGGTGGGTGGTCAGGGGACAAAGCCTCAGCTCGTCCAGGGGCGTGGGGGAGGTGGCTCATCTGCCAGCTCCCATGGCTGCTGCTGTCACTTGTCCAAAAGGGCACGGGGGGGGGGGTGTGCCCCTGGATCTGCATGGGACAGGATGGGCTGGGGCCGGGGCTGTTCCCAGCAGAGCCTGGGCTGGGCAGAGCATGGGGCAGGCAGCAGCGCCACTGGGAGCGGGGGACTGTGAGAGGGCTACGGTGAATTTGGCACGGTTGCAGCCTACGCCACCACCTGCCCCCCACCCGTAGCCTCCTTCTAGCAGTGTTGCTCCCTGCCCTGCCTGACCCAGGCTTTGCCAGGAACAGGCCCCGGATCTGCGTGGGGTGGACAGGGGCTGGGGGCAGTTCCTAGCAGGGCAGGGAATGGCACCGCTGCGAGGAGGCTGGGGGAGTGGGGGGAAGCAGCAGCCACCCCAAAATTCGCTATAGCCCTCCACTCCCGGTGGCTTTGCTGGGAACAGACCTGGCCCTGGCCCCATCCCGCCCTGCCTGGTGCAGATTTGGGGGCACGTGCACTCCTGTGCCCTCCTGGATGACTAATGGGAACAGCAGCAGGAGCTGGCAGCCCAGCCGCCACCTCCCCCTCCCCCCATGCCCCCCGGATGAACCCTGTTCCATCCCATGCACCCCAGATGAGCTGTGGCTTCATCCCTGGCCTGCCCTCCCTGACTTGGTAGTGCTTGCCCCTGCCTCCTTTCCTCATGGCGGAGCCTTAGGCTGTGCCCCCATGCCCCTTCCCTTCCCCCTCCCCCTTCTACCACACCAGACTTACCTGCTGCAGGCAGTGTATTGGATCAGTATTGGCCAGTATGCCTCCTTAAATATCGGCTATCGGTATTGGCCTCAAATCCCTATCGGTGCACCCTTAGTAAATTCTTAATTATGTGACTTAACTCTTACTATCACAGTCCCTGCACTAAAATGGAGTAACCTGTCACAATCTCAGGCGGAGATGACTGTCCCATACTAATTAATCTGAAAAAAAAAAAAATTCCTTGCGACTGTGACCTGGTGTTAGAACAGGTGCAGTTTTTTCTCCCATGTTCAGAATTATAATTTCAAAAAATATTTTAACCATGCTGTTTACTAGGGTTAGTAGTATTGAAAGGACATGTGGTGTGGGGTTTTTTTTGCTAATGTTTATCACTTTATCTATAGACCAATTAAGAAGTAATCCTTAACAGTTTTGTGTTGAGGGAAGCTCTAACTTTTATGGCTCCCTGTTTTATAAAACAAGCAAGAGACATTCACATACAGGGACGTTAATACTACAAATTAGTTTTTTGCAAATGAATTTTTAAAACATATTAAGTGATTATTTGTTTCTGAAATGACAGGTGATTACACATGTGAACGGCCAAGATAAAGTAGTACCTGGTTTGTATGCTTGTGGTGAAGCAGCTTCTGCATCTGTTCATGGTGCTAATCGACTTGGAGCAAACTCTTTGTTGGATTTGGTGGTCTTTGGTCGTGCTTGTGCCCTCACCATTGCAGAAACATGCAAGCCTGGTAAGAGTTGCTGTTTAAATTGATTCCTTTAATTGTCTCAAATTGTTAGCGTACATTTCTGTTCACTAAAATGTGTTGTTTCTTTAACAGTCATACATTCAGTCTTGGTAAGTAATTATAGGACTATTAAAGCACCAAGAAATTGCAGTAACTTTGCGTTTTGGGTCTGTTGTATGTAATACTTAGTATTGGTTGCCCAAAAACTCAGTCATACTTTTATTTGATGTACTGCGTTTAATTTATAGGAAAAACGTAATTCTGCCAAAGATGCTGTCAGATATGTCTGGGACTCTCCTTCCAAGCAAGAAAAAAACCCAAATGTTGCTAACAATATTGCAAACATTAAGAAAAGGACCTAGCAGCATGTGCTACTGCTAGGACTCGATTTGAAATGAGTCCTCCTTCCATTTTTCAGACCATGTTGTATGTATCTGAGGTAAACCCCTTGCTGAAGCCTTGTACATGCAGCCTGTGACTATTTAACATTTTTAATAGCCAGAGACAGTCTGTTGTATCTGTAATGCAACTGAAGATTTGGGAAGCAGTGAACAAGCTAGCTTAATATATAGGTCTCTTCACTGTAACTACTCTTATTCTATAATTTGCTCTTAAAGTGAAGTTGAGGCTACTCTGTATCTGTTACTAGGGGGTAGAATTTGCAATTTCCAGGCCTGGAAAGTGGACTTACTTCCTGTGTTTCCTTGGAATTTGAAAAAACGTACAGTTCTTGGCAATATGCTTACCATGGTATGGATTTTGATTATTGCCTTAAACTGTTGTAGAACGTGTAAGTTGGTTTTAATTGTAAAATGTGTGTGTATGTGTCCATCTAAAACATTTATATTTATAATATAGTTATTTTGTGTATATATATTTATATTTTATATATGTTTATGTAGAATATGAATGTATAAATATAAATACAAGTACAAATATTAGGGCTGTCGAACCATTAAAACGTTAATTGCAAGATTTAAAAAAACAGTTGTGATTAATCACAATTTTAATCGCACACTTAATAATAGCATTCTAATTTATTCCATTATTTAATTATATTATTTATTTATAATTGCCAGTGCCTCGCACTCGTGACCCACAGCCCTCTGCGACCCCAGCAGCAGCATTTCCTGGGGCAGCCCGGCCCCCGCAAGCATGGGTACCAGCCTCTGTACTGTACACCCAGTCATGGAGATCCCTACTGCCCTCAAAGGACCCACCCAGTCTCCTGTTGGAGGGGCAGGCACCTCACTCAGCCCTGCTGCAGCCCTAGCCCCAGTGCCCAGCTAGCTTCCCCCAGCGCCAGCAGGGACCCCCCCTGCCACCTCACATGTACACACACACACTAGGACCTGGCCCTCCAATGTGTGTGCGCCCAGCAGCAGTGAGGGGAAAGGGGGTCGCTTTTCCCCCAGCACGCATGGCCAGGCATGGAGCAGCAAGGGGGAGGGGCCTCTCTTCCCCCAGCAACAGCAGTAATTAATGTGCGTTAAAAAATTAACACAAAAACAAATTAATGCGTTAATTGTGGCTGTTAATGGTGATTTATCAACAACCCTAATAAATATATATCTGAATTACCATGTCAAGAAGTTCTTGGCAGTTCACAAGACCCAATATTTTTCTCTTGCAATGACATTTCCATCGTTTGCTCTCTGTGAAGCAGAATGGTACTGTCATTTATCACCTGGCTTCTTCAATAAGAATTTGAGACTTATTTCATGGACAATGTTTTGGATGGATTTATGCCATGACAAAACTGCATGTTATGAGTTCTTGCATTTCCTTTGCATTTTTGGAATATGGATCTGAGGACCTTGTAGTGGATACTTGTGGGTGAAAGCTAGTATTGCATGGTAGAATGAAATACTTTTGCAGCACATATAGTGGGTTTCCTTTTTTGACTAATGGGTAGTGTCTGACAGCATGTGAAGGATTACCTAGGTTAATGGGTCAGTAAAAGCTGCATCTCTGCTGTTATATTGTGAGCATATTTTTAATTGAATAAAATAGTCTACATATGTGAAATATTTTACAAAAGTTAAGCCTTGCCATCCATGTGAGGCAGAGACATAGTAATGCCCCTTTGTAGATAACAAAAATTATGCCTGTCACTAAAAGGTGGTAATTTGACACAAAATTGCAAATTGAGTTAATGTTGGAGAAGGGATGGAAACCTTTTTGTAACGGGTTCATGTGGAAAATAATCATGAATCAAATCCCTAGTTCTAATTTTCAAACAAGTGTTCCAAATTACCATATTTACTTCAATCAGAGATGACCCTGATTGTAAGAGTTTAGGTTGTAGCCATGTTGGTCTAAGGATATAGGCAGACAAGGTTCCTTGGGTGAATTTGATATCTTTTATTAGACCAACCCAAATGGTTGGAGAATAGTTATTAAGCAAGCTTTCGGGTTCAAACGAAGGGTTTTTGAACCCGAAAGCTTGCTTAATAACTATTCTCCAACCATTTGGGTTGGTCTAATAAAAGATATCAAATTCACCCAAGGAACCTTGTCTGCCTGATTGTAAGACAACCCTACCAATAATTAGATTCTATATATGGAAAATTACAAATTTGTTATAATTTTTGAGGCATAGAATCTAATTATTTTAGGTTTGTCTTTAATTTATATGCCTCCCACTGCTACAGCAGGGAAAATTTTAATCTGGGTGTCAGGTAGTGCCTCCTTCCCCAGTTTTTCCCCTGTGGCCCTTTTCCCCTTGGTCCTTACTGTCAGACCCTGCTTTCCCTAACCATATGGAAGTGAAGAGCAAATATTTAAAAATTGACCTTGAAATAAACATAGCTGTAATAATAATTTGTATATAGTACCCATAGATTTAGCTCATCCAGAACTGATGCAGTTTACCTTTTTTGAAACTTCTGTAAGGTTTTTAGCACAAGTATTTCATAAACAGACTTCTAACTAGGACTGTGGTACCTACTTATATATAATACAAACTATGTATGATACTAGTCCAGTGGTTTTCAACCTGTGGTCCATGGACCCCTGGGGGTCTATACAGTTTTTTGTAAGGGATGACTATGATCAATCAAGAGTATGTGAAATACCCACACTTACAATTCAAAGGGGTCCACACCTCCATCTGAAAATGTTTAGGGGTCTGCAAATGAAAAAAGGTTGAAAACCACTGTACTAGTTCAGAAGCTTAAAGGCTCATAATTATACTATATAGGTCATTGGGTTGTGTCCTAGCAGAGTCGATAGCATTTTCAACCCATGGTGACCCTACAGCTCAGCACTACTCAGTATGTGTGCACTCCAGATACCACCTCGCCACTCCCCCAAGGAGCCATGTGCCAATTAGCGCCCACTCATGACTGGAATTAGCTGTTGTTGTCATGAGTTATGGTATCCTCCACAGATGCAGATGAGGTGCAGGGCAACCTGGTCTGGCTTTATCTCATGGAGGAAAGGGCCACATTAATCATATGAGAGAGTGGGTGACAAGGATTCTGGGTGAACTGTTTGGGGCCCTGTTTTATGATGTCTGCCAGACATTTAAGGCTGGTGAAGAAATGGGAATCATGGAATGAGAGAGAAAGGCGCAGCTCAGTTTTATATGTGTTAAGAGGAAATCAGAATGTGTGTGGTTTAGTGACTTACCATCATCAAAAAAGTTAGCAGTGAGGGGGACTGCATTCAATAGGCACTAACGTATATCTTATTCAGATGGGCTTCACTAACCTATCCTTGTGGTCAGTTCCTGTCAGCATGTTTAACCAATGTGTGCCACGTGTTTTATAGTCATGCTCAGTGTTGGCTGCACTTAATCAATTTCATAGTTGGTTTCCATTACTGAGCACATGCTGCTTTTAGCAGTAGTTACAAGATTAAACAATGTATTTAATGCATTTTCCTTGTATGCAAATATAAAATGAGGGGTGCTTTCCCCCAGGCTGATTAGGGAGGGACTTTGTCTTGTACTGAAGTAAATATGGTATATGAAAAAATTGTAAGTAAATGTTCTGTCAGTACAGAATTGAAGCAAATATTTTGCAGTATTTCCAAATATTGTCAGTGATAGCTTTGAAAAAACTAGCCAGTTAGTTTTTGTTAAGAATTTGTAAGAGAGCTTCTTTTTGAGGTATTAATTAAAGTAGTTTTAAATTGTTACTGTATCCTGAAGACTATGTAATCCTAAAACTAAGTCCTTTTTTTCTTATACAACTACGCATTTTATTTTAACAGGCAAACCTGTTCCCTCAATTAAACCAAATGCTGGTGAAGAATCTGTTGCAAATCTTGACAAACTACGATTTGCTAATGGAAGCCTAAGAACATCAGAACTGAGGCTTAACATGCAGAAGGTAAGTATCCCAGCATTAGTGACTAGCATAGTATACGAGATGAAAGTGATTATTAAAATAGACTGTACCAGAGGTTCTCAAACTGTGGTCCATGGACCACCACTGGTCCGCGAGCTCCATTCAGGTGGTCCACAGAAAGGTTGCGAAACAGTTGAGAATATCTGTACTTACAAGGAAAGACTACTGATATTAAAATATAAGTTGCGTGATTTGTAGAATAAAAAAAAGTTCATTAAGTGGTCCGCTGAGACCCTCAGCAATTTTCAAGTGGTCCACAAAAAAAGAAGTTTGAGTACCACTGCACTACACTATTACTGAGTTCTTAGTGCTATCAATTTCCTGTTGCCATGAGTTTATCTCCTTATAGGTTTTGGATATTACTGTCTCCTAAATATCATTCGCTGAATGCTCTTTCTAGTTGTAACTGGCTTAGTGAGGGTGATGGCGAATGAAATGTAAGGCTGTAATGACTTTTGGGTGTTTTTAATTTATCCTCTGTATGTCTAGGGATTGTTTTATGTTGAACTTGTGGGGAAGGGCTTAACTGGAACTGTACATGCAGGTGTGAGCAGAAAATTTTGGGCAACTTGAAGTGAAACCCCTAAAGTGATTTAGGTCACAAAATTAGCTCATAAGATTTTGGGGTGTGCAGTAAACATCAATTAGTATGTCTTTCATCTTGCTGGGTTTTTTTTAATGTTGATACGTTGCAGACGATGCAAACCCATGCTGCAGTGTTTCGTACAGGCTCTGTACTACAAGAAGGCTGTGAGAAGCTAAGCGGCATTTACCATGATTTGGACAAGCTGAAAACATTTGACAGAGGTCAGCAAGCATCACAAAAACATTCAAACTACCACATGTTCTGTTGATACTTGTGAATGGCCTTATCTTCGAAATGTTGAGACTGTGTGAATGTTCTGCAAGGAGGCATTTTCAGCTAAGAAAAAGCTTTTGGTATAAAAGTCTCTTGAGCCAGAGTTACAGAAGTAAACTTCTGATTTGTCTTGAGGACCACTGAATTAGATCAGAAACACATCATCTTTTTCCTACATCAAAACACATAGGAGAATGCATGTAGTTAGAAAAAAGTCAGATATTCATGACTGTGAGGTGTTTGATTGCTTCTTCATGTAAATTAACTGACTTCTTGCAGGTATGCCTCTATCAGGCTTTACTGCTTATTACAGTTCCTCTCCTCTCCACCTCCAAATATTCAAAAGTAGTTTTGGACTTTTCAGTATTATAAATATCTCCTTTTCATGCGAGTACCACGTCAGCCTTACATAAATGGCGGCATAATATTCAAATCTATATCTTCAATAAAAAGAGATAAAACATCTCCATGTTCATAGCTCTGCAAAGGGGATTTATATCTATGAGGATTTATACTAACTTGACACTGCATTGACTCTAAATTCTCCCTGCCCTTTTTCCTAACTTTTTTTTAACGTATCTCCGCCTGCAGGGAGAGTTTCAGTGAATAGAGTACAAGAAGAATAGCTGTCCCCAAGAATACACCCACTGCAATTTTGACCTAGAAGTAGTTGTTTGGTCTTTCTTTTTGTAGCATATACATCTCAAAACCCCTGTCTTTTTTGCTGCAGATCAGTAGGATTGTCAGCTTGAGGGATGCAAAACCAGAAGAGAACTTTTCAGCCACTGGCTTCAGATGCACTTAAAACTCTGGAAAGGCTTGTACTTGATTATAGCTAGTTCTGTAATTGTCTGTACCAACATGAAAGGAGAAGATCCAATCTGGTTAGTCATATGTGGGGTTTTTCTTTGCTACTGGAAAACTTTTCAAATTTTTAACATCTTGTTAGGTATTGTGTGGAATACTGACTTGGTGGAGACCTTGGAACTGCAAAATCTGATGCTTTGTGCTCTGCAAACTATTTATGGTGCTGAGGCTCGGAAGGAATCTCGTGGAGCACATGCCAGAGAAGACTACAAGGTACAAATATTCTGTGTTATGTGACTGACACTTCTTAGCAAACAAATGCTGTGGTCTTGGATGATTTGTCCTTGATATTATTTTTACTCAAAGATCAAATTTTACTCGAGATCAAATTTTAAACCGTTAATGTCTGTTTAAAGTCTGTGGAACTGGCTTGTGATATAAATCATGCAAGTGGATATATCAAATTGCCTATTGACCAGTGCCTCCAATACCCAGTTGACTGCTTTTTGATGGGATGAAAGCAGTAGGTTGCAGTACATTGCTACTTGACCTTCTTGTTGAAGTGCTGGCAACTTACTAGTGATATGGACAGTGGATTTGTAAGGAAGATTGGAAGCAGTGTAGCAAAATAGGGAAGTAACAGGAATATATTCTACTTTACTAACTTGCTGAAGCTCTGCAAGGACTTTGAAATAACAGCAAGATTTGGTATAAAATATTATAAGGTTTGCCAGGTAGGCTTAAAATCTCATAACCATGTTTATGATTGGAAGTACTTAATTTGAAATGTAATTATCATATGGATTTGTAAAATGGAATTCCTAGTCCACATCAGCATAATACTTTTGTTCTGTTTAGGTAAGGGTAGACGAATATGACTACTCCAAGCCAATACAGGGGCAGCAGAAAAAAACATTTGAACAACATTGGAGGAAACACACTCTTTCTTATGTGGATATCAAGACTGGAAAGGTATGTTGATGCTGTGCTTGGAGGGTGTCTTGTCCTATTGGGCAGCTGTTGATGGGCTGATAACAGGGAATGTTAGAGCCTTTTTTTTTTTTTCATAAAGTACCTGATACTGTTGTAACAAGGTCAATATATTGTGTGCCTTTGAGTGTGTAGAGAACTAAATGTACAAGAACCTTGCTTGGAGGAAGTCATGCAATTGCTGTTCAGATGCAGTTTGTATAGGAATTGGATTACCATAATTTTTCTTTTTCAGTCTTAGTAAAGTTATTAGTAGGAAACTGATAAAATATATTTTTCTGCCCTGTATAAAGCATTTGGAGGAATAAAAAAATAAATGGATTAAAAACCTTTGGTTTTACAAATTCCATACCTGAAGTGATCTTTGATGCTCTAGTCTGCTGTTTGTTGCTGGGATTATCTCACCCTCCAAATACAGGAAACCCTAGTTATTCGCGGTTTCAAATATTCGCGAATGCCAAACCCGCATTTTAAATACGCTTCATACACTTACAGGAGCTCGTTGGGAGCTCCGTGCTTGCTGCCCGCCAGAACGTATCCCCCGTGAATGGCAAGGGTCATACTAATTTTCACAGCTGATTCTAGCAAGGAATCTTCATTATTAAAATTGGCCAAAACTTTTTTTGTTTTCAAAGAAACATTTTTATCTAAAATAATTTTTCTGCTGAAAACCAAGTATTATCAATTTTTTTTAATGGGGAGAAGGAGAAGCAGAGACCTTTGTGGTGGTTTTTTTTTCATTTTTTTGTTTTCATGGAAAAATATTTTACAGGTAACTTTAAAAGAATAGAAATTAGAGATTCTTCTAGATAGCTCTCTCTTACCACCTATACATTATACAGAAGTGAATTAGACCAGTCCCAGTTCTCTTTTTAAAAAGATTCTTCAATAGATTGCCAGTATTTTCCATTCTGTCTTGTTTTGGATATGACAATTTGCTGGGCCCTAATTAAGACACTCTCTGCATTGTGTTTTTTAGGTTACTTTGGAATACAGACCTGTAATTGATCATACTTTAAATGAAGAAGATTGTGCAGCAGTTCCACCTGCTATTCGGTCTTACTAATGACCGTTGGCTGTGTAAATCAGTTTATGGAAATGTATGCCAGAGTTTGTATATGAACAATTTATATTGTGTGTTTAAAACTACTGTTACATGAGTGACAGATGAAGAATACCATCCTAGAGATTAATCAACCTGATGCTTTGCTTGGCTAGCATATAACCATGAAATTGGAGTGCAGAATGCCTTACGTGGATACTCATGTGTAAAAAAAAAAAAAAAAAAAAAAAAAAAAAGTGAAAATTGTTCATGCCTAAATAAAATCTAAAACACTCCTGCATGTGTGTTGCATTGTTTAGCTTTATCTGCATATTTGCACTGGAATAAACTTTGTGCACTTATTTGAAATGTGCACTCACTTTTGTCCTCGTTTTAAAAATTAAAGGTTAAAGGAGTAATGCCACATATAGCTTCAGATACTGATTCTTTAATGGGATAGTTTCAAAATTATGCTCCGAACAACACTTAACTCTGCTTTCCTGCAAATTATTTATTTATATAAATATGATAGTATGAACTGTGACTTTCCAGACTTTAATTTTAGAAATTAAAGTTCCTGACATTGCATTTGTACATAATAGACCACCTCCATTTTTATTTTAAGAAAGTGGTTTATTTTACTTTGAAGTAAATAGTTCTCAGAGAATTGCCTACACTCAGAGCACATTGAATAGGCTAAATACATTCTTGTTACCTATGCCAAAAGATTTGAGAAAATTAAACTTGAAGACTATTTCAGTTGAGTACCATTATTTGTTCTAAGAAAGGGGGAAAATAGTGCATTCATTAGGAAAAGGGTTTTTTTTCTCTTCACAAAGAACAAAGGAAAAGACCTCTCTGTGTTATAGCTTAACATAGTTACAA
This sequence comes from Alligator mississippiensis, assembly GCF_030867095.1. Classification (NCBI taxonomy): domain Eukaryota; kingdom Metazoa; phylum Chordata; order Crocodylia; family Alligatoridae; genus Alligator; species Alligator mississippiensis. Next base: position 79,353,348 of record NC_081828.1, on the reverse strand, counting down.
AACACTGACAACATATTTCAACAATATAGAGTGTTAAGTATACATTATGGAACTTTTATATGCGAACACATCTTGACTGCTAGTTAGGGACAGTCATGAATACTGTACTTGTATATATGCATAAATTTAGTTTCCTAGTCAACTGACAAAGGGCCTGTAAATGACTTGCTGAATTTGAATCAAAAGAATCATTCCTTTACTTTTGAATGTACCTGTTTTCTCCATTGCTTCCCCAGATTTAAATCTTGAATGCCCAGTTAAAGTTAAATAAAGTTAAAACTGGTAGTTGTGCGTGCGGTTTTTTTATTGCTTTGCTTTGCACTGGTAGCTCTGGGTTTCTTTCACTTGGACTTTGGGAAGAGGTCCAAGCCAAGGCTCATGCTTATCACAGCTTCCTCCATCCACAGCTTTAGAGAGAGAGAATATGGGAGTTTTGACTCTGAAGAATAGTGTCTTCTCCCCAGTTATGGAAGCCTCTCTAGTACCATTCAATCCTGGCATTTTGTTTGTCCTATCACCCCTGAGAGGAGAGAAGATATTATTGACTGTCTATCCAGGCTTAATCTGTTTTTTACTTGAAATGTTTTAGGAGTTCCATTCCTGGAGGGTCTCCTCTCCAGGGGATTTATTTTACTGAGAGGCAAGGAATCTGCTGACATGCCTGTTTAGAATCATTACTACTTAATTACCATTTGCCTTGGGAAATGGTTCTAATACTAAATTACTTTGGTTGGTTGAAAAATTCACTTTTTGAACAAGTCTGCGGCACCACATACTGCACATTCAGCTGTTCTCCGCACTGCAAGACCCTTGGATATCTGCTGTACATGTATGGGGTGCAGGGGGGGAGCTGCTCTCCAGGCTGCCGTGTGTGTGTGCGTGTGTGTGCGTGTGCGTGCTCGTGCATATGGTGCCTCCTACCTGATCATCCTCCTCCCGATCTCCCCAGCCCCTTGCAGGCCAGAACTCTGTCAGCCTACAAGGGGAAACCTGATGTTTCCTGTGTTTTTCTAATTAAAAAGAGAGAATCTGCATTTTACTGTGTTTTTTCTGTGGCAAATGGAGAACCCAGATCCCTGATTATAACGCATATATTCTTTCCAACATCCTTTTTTCAGTGCTTGGATACTTGAACTGGACACTGAAGCATATTACTGCTCATACTAGCTGAAACCCACAAAACATTTGTGATTACATTTTTATTGCAAAAGTATTTCTTTAAATACAGTATATTTAGTGATCTTTTGACTGAATACTTTAACAAAATCAAAACTTCTCACTGTCAAAAAGGCTACATAAAGCTGTCCATCTGTAAGCACAGGCTTAGAAATATATATATTTTGTCCAAAGTCTGACCTTGTGACTTGTTTATAGTCATAAAATAAGAGGGCCCTTGTACACGTGAATAAGGGCCTTTGTACATGTGAGAAAACTGTCCCTTTTAGTGGTTTAATTGCCCTTCTTAATGATTTAATTGTGTAACTGTGTACATGTTCGGTGGTGTATTTTGATTTAAATGACTGGCTTCCTTGAGCGTGCCTGGGCTTCCAGCGCCCTGTGCACTGTTGGATCTGGTGGGTGTTGCTTGCCAGCTGGGGCTGCACCTGGGCAGCCCCAGGGGGTACTGCCACTATGGAGGGAAGCACTGGGCTCCCCTACAGCTCATGACCCAGTGGCAACTTATGTGGGCAGAAAAAAAAGACAGCAAGGAGCCTTGTCTTTTTTTTTCTTCTGGAGCCTGCCTGCATCTCCCACAGCCACGGAGTGAGCTGCCAGTGGGTTGTGCAGCCCCTGAGCTGCAGGGGACTTCAGTGCTTCCCTCTGTTACAAAAATGTCTCATCTCACTACACAAAAGGCTTCACAGCTGAGAAATGCCAATCTGCAAATTGTTTCTTCTCCTCTCTCCCCCACCACTGTGGGGCCAGGAAGGGGGGGTCCTGTTAGGGGGAGAGAACAGTCCGAACAAATGCCCGGTTCCCGATAAGGCTGATTCCTGTGGGAACACAGAGATTAGTTACTGCCTGCTTTGCACATAAACTTTGCAACCCTTGTTACTTGCTCGTTTTAGGACTACGCATGTCTAAAAACTTTGCAGAAAACTGTAGCCAATCACAGATTGCCACCATGGAATCTTGTTCATGAGAGGTATAAAACTGTAACTTCGGGCGTGGCTAGGGGTCGACTCTGATTTGAGTGACTCAGCTCCCTTGTTGACCTGTTTGCAAACAATAAACTCGAGTTGGACCTGGCCTGAGTGTGTATGACTCTCTCCTTGAGGTGTATTGGAAAATCCTCCAGAGGCACGAAGCTAGCCGTTTGTGCAACAATTTGGCGAGCCAGGCAGGAGTTGCCCTCGGACCACCTTGGGATCGGACGACGAGATCGGGAAAGGTGTCTGTGAAGTGGCCACCAGACTGCTTTTGAAGTCTGTCACGGCACTGGAACCGTGAGTCGGGATACCCGGGAGGTTAAAGGCTCTCCCTTAAATGAGTCAACCAGGCTAAGTGAGTCCGAAGAGACGGCGCCAGGGTGTTGACGGAGTAAGTATTCATTTGCCTTGTGTCATTTGAGAAGTCTTTCAGGGACTTTGTTGAGTGGTCTCTCGGGGAATTTGGAATTTTGGAATGTTCAGTATATAAGTCTGAACATTAGCCCCGGGGACTTTGTTTTGAGTGATTTTGTTTTAGTGTTCAGCAAATAGGTCTGAATTTTGATTGACACAATGGGTTCGGGTAGCTCCCGAGAAGAAAACTCCACAACCCCATTAGGATGCATGCTAAGAAACTTTAGTAAGTTCAAAGGGAATTACGGGGTAGAAATGTTAAAAGATAGATTAATTACTCTGTCAGTTGGAGTGGCCAGATGCTGGTTCTTTTGATGTGAATCTGGCTAAGGCAGTGTGGGGGAGGAGGTAGGTCTGACTGAATGAATGTGCGTCTGTGTATTTAGAAAAATGAGCCACTGACCAGGTCTGGGACTAAGGCTGAGTCTAGCCGCCCCGATTCTGCCTGATAAGGTAGTGTCGAATGCAAGGGGGCTCAGCTGGAAACTCGTGACCCAGTGGACAGGTGTCTGAGTGATTTTGTCTTTCCCAAATCCGTTGTCCCAGTATCTTCTGTCAAGGGCAGGAGTGAAAGAATCCCTTTTGCGTTTCTCTCCCTTCTTCCACTGTATGAGCCGGTGTCGCGTCAGTAGCCTTGGGTCTGGGCAGTAAAGACTGCGGGGCAAGGCACTGAGCATCCCGGACGTCCTAAATAAGCCTTTCCTGTGTCTTTCTGTGTGCTCAAAATCATGGTGACTGGATCCGAACCTTATTAAGTACAGGTCAGTTTAAAATCTTACTGCTGGCTAGAAGTTTGTCTGGTAAAGGATCCTATTTTTGTGTCTGAGAACATACGTTGTATTCGGGGAAAAACTGCTCAAAGCGCCCTCATCCGACAACACGTTGGGCTTGTCGTAAATTAACTAGGACGCTGGGAGAAAGCCCCGGGTCCTCTTTAATTCTGATAGTGAGGGAAGATCTGACTCAAGGGTTAAGGTGCAGGGATGAGGCTAAAACGCCACCGGACACAGACCAAACAGATTGGGAAGGGATAGCTGACACAAGCCGTTCTAAAACACCTCCCCCGTATGAGGAAAAGCTGCAAAAGACTGAGGGGGCAGCGGGTAAACTGCTTTCAGAACTCGTAGAGATTGCGTATGAAGTTTATGGGAATCGTGATCAGGTGGCAGAGAGGAGAGAGAAGAAGCCTGGGGCGGAAGCACAAATACTGGTGGGGGGATGGAAGGAGAAACCTGAGGGGGGGGGGTAGAAGAAAGGAAAAGGCCGGCCTAAGATTGTCGAGGGAAGGGACGCTGGAAGAGGGATTGCCCTAAGCTGAAGGACAAACAGAAGGAAAGTCAGCGGGGGTGGGCCGCCAGATGAGGGTGAACTCCTCGGGGGAAGATTCAAGCTGAAGGGGCGAGATTTACTAAAAAAGCTACAAGCTTCCGTGAAAGCCAAAGGAATTGAGAAAACAGGGCTCAAATTACCAAACAGCCCTCCGGGCAGCCGAGACTGTGTCAAAAGCCAAAGGAATTGAGATTTTAGAGAATGTTGATTCATGTATATGGGCAGATGGTGCCTCCTTCAGGATCGGTATAAGATCTGAGAGCTGTAAACAAAAAGATTTTAGTGGATCATCCTATGGTTCCAAATCCCCACACCATTCTGACCCAAGTTCCAGCAGATGCCAAGGTGTTTTAAAAGATGCTTTCTTCTCTAATCCGCTACACAAAGATAGTCAGAAATTGTTTGCCTTTGAATGGGAGGACTCAGACACGTATCATAAGACTCAATTGTTATGGACAGTGTTACCCCAGGGATTTGTCTCATCCCCCCATATCTTTGGAACAGCATTGCAAAAAAGACCTGGAGCATTGGAAAGAAAGACACCCTGAGATGGCGTTGTTGCAGTATGTTGATGATTTATTGGTAGCAAGTCTCGATGTGCAGGTGGGAAAGAGAGCGACAGAATCCTTGCTGAATACCCTGGGAAAGAAAGGGTATAAGGTGTCACGGGAGAAGGCTCAAATTTGCCAGCCAAAGGTCACCTTTTTGGGTTATGAAATTGAGGAGGGGGTTCGGGCTCTGAGTAGAGATCGAATTCAAGCAATACAGGATATGCCCGCTCCCCAAAACCCCAAAGACCTGCGAGCTTTCCTGGGACTAACCAGGTTTTGTAAACTGTGGATTCCCGATTATGGGGGGAAAGCCAAACCCCTATATGAATCCCTCACAAAGGAAGGTCTCACAAATTGGAAATGGACTAAGGAAAACCAACATGCATTTGAGTTGTTAAAAGCTGCCCTCCTGCAACCCCCAGCGTTGATGATTCCAAATGGGCGCAAGCCCTATAGACTGTATGTGCATGAGAATAAAGGGGGGGGCCTCAGGGGTCTTAACTCAACCCGTGGGCTACTACTCCAAGGTCCTAGACCCAGTGGCGAAGGGGTGGCCTGAATGTTTGAGGGATGTCGCTGCCACAGCTACTCTTGTGGAGGAGGCTCAAAAGATTGTTATGGGAGCTGATATGGAAATACATACCACATGGAGTTCCCCAAATCCTTGGAGGAGAGGGAGGAAAATTTTTAAACCCCTCCAGACAATCCAGATACGAAATCTTTCTCCTATCTAATCCAGGCCTTACCTTCAAGCACACCACTGCTTTGAACCCAGCCACCCTGATGCCAGAACCGGGACCCCCGTGCCATGATTGTTTAGAGGTATTGACTCAGACAGTACTGATTTGTCCTGACTTGGCAGATGACCCACTTGAGAACCCGGAGGAGGAATTCTTCGTAGACGGTTCAAGTAGTGTAATACATGGCGTACAGCATACAAAGTGTGCTGTGATAACATTGACTGAGACTATGTGGAAAGAAAAGCTCCCTGCAAATTGGTCAGCACAAGCAGCAGAGCTCAAAGCCATCAAGAACCCTCAGGGATGGTGGGTCATACCTGGAGGAAAGGTATTAGTACCCCGAGGCATCTTAGGGGATGTACTTCACCAGTTACACTATTCCACCCATATGGGGGGCACTGCCATGGCAGATCTGTTAGTTCGTCAAATAGTGGCTCCAGAACTCTATTTGCATGCCCAGAGGGTGGCCTCTCAGTGCCCAACCTGCCAAAAGGTGAACCCAAAACCCACAAGACCACCAGCCCCATGGGAGGAAGACAGTGGGCCCATTATCCTGGACAAGCCTGGCACATTGACTTCGCTGAACTTCCTAAGTCCAGTCGTTACCGTTATCTGCTGGTATTGGTCGATCAACTGACTGGATGGGTGGAAGCGTACCCCACAAGAACGGCTACTGCATCCACAGTGACACAAGTACTACTCCATGAGATAATACCCCGATTTCTGTTGCATGAGTCTATTGAGTCAGATCAAGGAAGTCATTTTGTGGGGAAATAGTACAGGAAGTGTCCAAAGTTTTAGATATCACATGGAAACTCCATGCTCCATGGAGACCCCAGAGTTCAGGTCAGGTGGAGCGCATGAATAGAACGCTGAAAACCGCAGGCACTCCCACTGGCTTTAACTCGTATTCGTAGTATACCATGTAGAGGGATTAAATTGTCACCTTTTGAATTAATGTTTGGTATGCCTCCCAGAGTCTTGCCAGCGGGGTAGAGGGAACAGATTACTGTAGATTTGGGAAACTCTGAAATTTGAGAACATGTTATCGCCTTGCAGTCTGTTTTGTCTTCCCTACACAGGTTCACTGCACCTTTCCAGAGTCTCCCACTTGATGCGCCGATCCACAACTTTAAACTGGGTGACCAGGTCCTGGTACAGAAGTGGAGAAAGGATCCTCTTGCGGAAAGGTGGGAGGAACCCTGCCAGGTGCTGCTGACTACAAACACAGCTGTTCGCTTATCAAACAGCGATAAGTGGACCCATTGCTCGAGGGTGAAGCCTTTTCATCAGGAGGACACCAACTCCCAGGGTGTGGTCACTCCGGAAGCTGATAACACCTGGGAACAAAAAGCCAACAAGTGGAAAAGTGAACCTGCTGGAGATTTGAAGTTACGCTTGCAAAGATGTGGACACTGATCTACCTATTGAGGCTCTTGTCCCTTTTAGGTATATCAAACCCAAAAGTTGTGTCCACCTGTTATACTTGTTCTCAAAACGAGCTTACAACCCTCAGTAAGGCTCAGTACAACTGCAAAATTGCTTAGCTCTTGATTATTTACTTGCAAGTGAAGGAGGGGTGTGTAGAAAGCTGAACTTGTCAAACTGTTGTGTCAATATCGACGATAATGGTGAGGTAATCAAAGCCTTAGCAAATGAAATGGAAAAGGTTGCACATGTTCCCGTCCAAACATGGAATGGGTGGAATTTTGATTGGTCTACATCCTGGCTCCCTAATTTTGGATGGTTAAAAGGTGCTTTCTTAATCTTTTGCCTGATGATGTTAATACTTTGCTTGCTCCCCTGTGTTATACCCTGCATCATGGCTCTTGTGAAATGAACAGCACAGTCAGTCGTCAACCGAGAAATGTTTGTACATTATCAGAAATTAGCACTGGCTGAAACCTATTAAGATTAGAGTAAGAGAGCATCTTGAGGGGGGAGTTGTTACAAAAATGTCTCATCTCACTACACAAAAGGCTTCACAGCTGAGAACTGTAATCTCATTACACAAAAGGCTTCACAGCTAAGAAATGCCAATCTGCAAATTGTTTCTTCTCCTCTCTCCCCCACCACTGCGGGGCCAGGAAGGGGGGGTCCTGTTAGGGGGAGAGAACAGTCCGAATAAATGCCCAGTTCCCGATAAGGCTGATTCCTGTGGGAACACAGAGATTAGTTACTGCCTGCTTTGCACATAAACTTTGCAACCCTTGTTACTTGCTCGTTTTAGGACTACGCATGTCTAAAAACTTTGCAGAAAACTGTAGCCAATCACAGATTGCCACCATGGAATCTTGTTCATGAGAGGTATAAAACTGTAACTTCAGGCGTGGCTAGGGGTCGACTCTGATTTGAGTGACTCAGCTCCCTTGTCGACCTGTTTGCAAACAATAAACTCGAGTTGGACCTGGCCTGAGTGTTGTACGACTCTCTCCTTGAGGTGTATTGGAAAATCCTCCAGGGGGCACGAAACTAGCCATTTGTGCAACACCTCCATGGTGGCAGTACCTCCCAGGCAGCACCAACCCACTGTCACCCAGCCAGGGTGGTCTCTGGGGGCACTGCAACTGCCGAGGGAAATATTGGGGCCTCCTGCAGCTTGGGGCCCACTGGCAGCTCACTCCCTGGCCATGGGTGAGGTGGGCAGGATCTGGGGTGAAAAAAAGGATCAGGCCTCTCACTGCTTGGTTGTTTTTTTTTCAGTGGATCCTCCCTGCTGTGTGGTGGGGGGCCTGGTGCTTCATTTTAGCTCTAACTTCCCTACAGAGCTGTTTGAAATGCCTCAGGATGTACAATAATGACACACTTATTCTGTCTGCCCAGAGTGTACCGATTGGTTGCTTCAGTAAGCATTGTGATTGGCTGCCAAGACAACTGATCAGAGTGTCCTGGGCAGACAGAATAAGCCTATTATTATTACAGATCGGGGTAGGCAACGTGTTTTGGCCGGAGTGCCGAAACCCCCCCGCAATGCCTACCTTGGAAGGTGCCGGAGTGCCAGCATGCCAGAAAAACAAAAGAAGGGCAGGGGGTACATGGCAGGATGCCCTGCTTGTGCCCCTTGCCCCCACCCAAAGCCCCTGTCCCCCATCCCAGGCTCCGTGGCTACCAGCAGCTACCCAGAAACTGGCCAGGCTGCAGCAAACAGCTGCTGCCTCCTTGCGTTGGCCCCAGCTGCTTCCCAGACCTGGCTGCAGGCTCCAGGGAGGTAGCAGATAGGAGTGATGCTCCCCGCTGTGCTGCTCTCAATGCTGCTTCTGCAAAGCAGTGTGTGGGACCCTGTGCGGCAGGGCACAGAGGGGGATACAGAAAGCTGCGTGTCACTCCGAGTTCCCTGCTGCCCAGGCCACACTTCTCCTGCAGGTGGGGGCAGGAGCAAGGGGCACAACTCTGTGTGCTGCTCCTGTGCACACAGGGGAAGTATGACCAGGGTAGCGTGGAGCTTGCAGCAGCAGGCAGCTTCCATTTGCAGTCCCTCTGTGAGTTGCTGCTCTGGGTTGTGCATCCTGTGCTCTTGGCCCCACTGCCCTCCTGCAGCACTGTGCATTCTGGCAACCGGCCCAAGGTCTGGGTAGCTGCTGCCAGCCGTGGTGCCCAGGCTGTTCCCAGCAGGGATTGCAACCTCCCAGCCACCTGCTGGGAGCAGCCCGGGCTCCTGGCTGGCAGCAGCTACCTAGAGCTGCAGACAGCTGCTGCCTCCCTGCCCCAAAGTGTGCGGAGGAAAATGGCCTCATGTACCATGCTTGGCATACATGCTGGGGGTTGCCAACCTCTGTAATAGATGCTGGTAATTTTATTAGCCTCCTGTTGATACTTTGGACTCCCCTACCTGCCTTTCTGTTTTGTCTGGGAGTGGAGTGGGACTTTGCTAGCAAAGGTAGAGCAGCCTGACTAGGTGCCAGCTTCGTTTGGAAGGCAATGGAAAATGAGCTCTTACGACGTGAGTTGTAAGAAAATGATGGTGATCAACTATCCTGTGCCCCAAAGAGCAAGAGGAGATGTAATGGGCTGCAATTGTAGGGACAGGGATTGTGTTTGGACCTAAAAAAGAACCTGGAGTCTGTTAAGAGCTAGAGCAGATTGCCTAGAGCCAGGGCCAGCTGCAGAGCTGTGGCAGCAGGTCCACTGCCAGAATGCAGGGGGCCAAGTCCCCTGGGTACAGTCTTGGCAGGTCTTAAATATGACATTATCATATTGGAAGTTCAAATTATCATACCTTCTGAAAAACTATTGTACACTTAAAAAAAAGTATGCAAATAAGTCATCTTATTTGCTTTATATTGCTCACTGCAACCTTACAGTGAATGAGTGAGATCTGGGTCTTCAAAGTTGAAGCATTTTTTGTTTTGCAGCAAGCAGTTGTAAGAAAGTGTTGGTAGCCTCCTGAAGGCTCAGAACAAGCATAGAGGCTTCTTAACCTGGCAGGGGAAATGCCATGTATCTGTGTCCAAGAAGACAGTTTTCCTGAACTGGTTTGCAGGAGAACTGGTCTTCTGGTGTGGTTTGGTACCCACAGAGGTGCAGCAGCTTTAAGCCCAGTTTATGGAATGGGAGTCTACCTTGCTTGCTCTGGGGGCCTTATGGCTGGGGGCAAGCTAACCTTGGGGGGATCTGAACCCAAAGTGTCCAGGCTTGGGCCTGCTCCTCGCCAAAGGATTTGAAAGCATCTGAAGCCCCAAGCAGGGGTGGAGGTTGCTTGCCAGCAGTAGGGCTGCATTTGGTTCTTGGATGACTCAGATTTGGAATTGATTTGGCTGATTTGACTTGGGGGACACAAACATTTCTTTAAAAAAAACCAACAACCTCTTGAAAGTCAGTCAAGACTTCCTGAGAGTGACTTCGGTTTTGCATATGCTGCATCAGTTAACTGCCTCAAAAGTTATCGTAGGTTTTGGGGCTCTATGTTGTAGCCACATTGGTCTGAGAAAAAAAGATAAACACAGCTCTCGAGTCAGAAGTGATATCCTTTATTAGTCTGACATACCCCGGGGAATAAATTTCCAGCCTCTACCTCCCCTGTGCGCAGTGAAGTTTCTTTTCTGCCTACCAGGACTTTTATAATCTTTGAATTCTCCTCAGCCTGAAGAAGGCTGTATGTGCCCAAAAGCTTGCAAAGAAAGGAAATGTTTTTTGCTACCGTTTAGTTAGTCAAACAAAAGATACCACCTCTGACCCAAGAGCTTTGCTTATTGTACGTTTTGAACACTTAATATTATCTCTCGAGCATGGGTTGAAATGATCCTGCACATACAGTAAGTATCGTACACCCGACACCTGCCTCAGGGAAGTCCCAGTGCCCCCGCCCTGCTCTGTCCCGTGCGCCCCGCCCCACGCCGGCCACACGGAGGGCGACGGCTTCGCTGCTGCAAGTGCGCATGCGTGTGCCTACCCGCCCCAGGCGTTCCTTTGGCCCATCACGACCTGCGCGAGAAGCGGGCGGAGGATCCGGCCCCGCCCCTGCGCTGCCCTTTTCGCTGCTTTCCTATTGGCTTCGGGCCCGTCCCCCATTTAGGTTGCTTATTGGTCCGGCCTGCGGCGAGCTCTGCCCCCTCCATGCTGATCCTGGCCTGCTGAGTGGCCGCTCGGTCTCCCGTCCCTGCGCACGCTCCTTCCTCCACCCCGTCCCCGTGCCCTCGCCATGTCCCGTGCACTCCGGTTCCTGGCGCGCTCGGGCAGCTTCTTCGCGCGCCCGCGGGCCCTGCGCGCCGCTCTCCCGCGCCTGCCGCTGCCGCCGCCGCCGCCGCGCGCCGCCGGGATGGTGAGCGCCGGGGCCGGGGCCGGGGCCCTGGCTGGCGCGTGACCTTCAGCTGCCCCGTGAGGAGGCGGCCTCCGGGGCGGGCTGCGCTTTGCTGCTGCGGTGGCCGAGTGCTGAGGCCCCTGGGGGCGTGGGGGGGCGGCAGGACCCGCAGCGCTGACACATGATTAGCGTGTCCGGGCATCGTTCACGTCCCTGCACGACGGGGATGCCAGTCCCGCTCTGTCGCCCGTTGCTCACATTGGTTATCTGCTGATATGCATGAACAGTTCAAGTTATGTGTACTCCAGCGCGTAGCCTTTTTTACAGTGCCTAAAAAGAGCAAGCTCCGTTTCTCCTGTGGTCTGCGCCAGGCAAACCTATGATACATACTACAGATGCACAATGCATTATGTTCTTAATTAGGTACATTTAAATACTAAGAGGTAATTGTAGGGCTCTAATTAATCAGTGCACATTGGGTTTTTCTGATGCTGCATTGAAAGCTTGCAAAGAAAGGAATTTTTTTGGCTACTGTTTGGTTGAATACAAGATATTGCTTCTGACCCAAGAGATTTATTGTACCTTTTGAACATTTCATTTCAACCCATGTACAGAGATAATATTATCGTGCAAATACGGTAATTAAATTAAAATTAAAAATTGTAGCTCTGAGGTTGGAGCAGGTGATTTTCAGAACTGTATAAATGCTTGTATGATTTTCAGGACTGTATGAATGTATAAGAGCAGAGGACTGGACTTAGTGGCTTGAGAGGCACCTTCCAGTCCTACGTGTGTAAGGTTATCTGCATTCCTGTTTCGTTACACAGGAAGGAGGGAAAAAGAAAGAAAACCTATCTATGTAAATCTAGCTCTGCATAAACTTTGGTTTGAAGCAATTAAACAGACATGTGGGATTTAATTCTGTAGTTAATATTTCTTCCACCTGAGCCTTTCACAGAGCTAATTTTGTCAAGGCCTTTCCTTCTTCTCTCCACATACAGCAGGGGCAGGCAACTATTTTGGGCAGAGGGCCACTAACTGAGTTTTAGCAAGCCATCCAGGGGTGCATGACAGGCAGCCCAGGGCAGATAAATATTAATATTCTAATTTTTTTAGGGGCCCCACAGGCCGGATAGGATGGCCTGGTGGGGCCTCATCTGGCCCCTGGCCGCGTTTTGCCCACTCTTGACCTATACCCTCTTTCAGTCCCTAAACAAGTCTTATAACAAAGGATGCTTGCTTTTGAAAAGACTGAAGGGATTAGACAAAGAGCACTTAATATTCTGTAAACAACATACAGTTGTTGCTTTTTGACTTCAAAATAAAAAAAGATGTGAAGCAAAGCAAAAAGCAGAAGGTGCCTTAAATTTTCAAACAAGCATATTATATCAAAGTATCAGCAGTGGATTGAATTTTCAGAGCATGGGAAGAGGTTTCAGAGGCGTGGATGGAAGTAGTGACCTTTGAAATTAGTTGTGAATTTCCAAAATGCTACTTATAATTTAGGAGAGTAGAAAAAAAAGTGCATTTACCATTTCTCTATGTAAAGACCTAACTTCTATAGTAGAAGGATATGCTACAAAATCCATATCACTGCACTTTGGAAAATATTTTTATGGGACAAAATAGAAAATCAGTGAATGAATATCTAAATAGAATTAAACCACTTCAGATTGAATTTTTTGATGACTGCACTCTTAGGAGACTTGTTCTACTAATTGAGTTTCATACTATCACGTTACTGCTATTTTACTTTTTAAAAGTGAAAACCCTTCCTGTGCATCAAAATGGAGTATTTGAGAGTACAAAGATAGTTTTATTTAAAAAAATTGTGATAGTCTTTAATTGTCATTGAATTAGGGATAGGAGGGTTAGACTCGTATTAAACCTGTTATTATTTTAAACTATCATGTAAGTTTCCACAGTGGGCATTGTAGCAAATGTCCAGCCCTTTACATTACTCCATTGCATTATGGCTCAATCTGTAGCAACATCAAAATATTTAGTTACCAGATAAGAGGTAAAAGTACAGTTATATTTGCCTAAATTACTTGAGCTGTGCACTTTTTATTGGCTAGAAGACAAAGTCAATCTGGGTTTTACTTTTAGGCCTGGCAGTACCAATTCTAAGCTCTACCTAGCAGGGGATATGGCATAGCAAGTTCAGTCTGGGAATTGTGCTAATTACAGCAGACTTTAATGGCTATTTATTCGGCTTCTTCATAGCCCAGACAACATAGGGTACAAGTTGCTGCAGTCATGCGTCTATCATGCACCTGCTCAGAAGGTGGGGAAGTTCTGTAGGTCACTGGGGCACTATAAAAGCCATAGTGGCTAATGAAATCAGTACATCTAGGTGTAACTAGCATGTAGGAAGGTAATTTTAGGAAGGGGTAACAATAAAGGAACTTTTAAAAATAATCATGGAATGCACTGCTATGGGGGTTATCAGTTGTTGGTCTTTAACATGTGCGTTACTTTAGGTAGCGTTGCTGACACAGTATGCAAGCATTAAGATGATTTAAATTTAATTCTTAAAGGAATAATATCTCTTATAGATGGCACAAAGGAATTGTACCCCATTTCTGTGTACAGATGTTCATGACTGAGTTCATTTTTGCCTTCTACTGACACATTTTTATTGACTACCGGTAGATCTAGGGTAATTGCATTCATGTATGGATAGTTACTCCCATAACTAATCAGTCTACTTTTTGAAACAGAGGAGAGCAAATCTTTAGTTTGTTGAACATTTTTTCCAGTTTGTATGGATTTAAACACTGGGTGATGATTAAGTTAAGGAATCTGCCCTTTTGGTTATTTGAAAGGGTTTGTATAATGTGATAAACAGAGGTTTTATGGTATTTAATATGGTTGCTGGGTCAGTGACCTATTAACTGTGGTTGGTCTTGTCATTATTTATCTTTATTTCATCACTGTTTACACTGGAGCATTGCGATTTAATTAAATCTGCAGGAGTGGAACTCTTTAAATCTAAAAAATTACAGCTAGTTACATTTATTGTCTCTATCCCTTTTTTGTCTAGGTCCATTTGGTTATAGATTTATTCTTAAAATTGAATGCTGTGGGTTAACTAATCTTTTGGGGAGAAATTTGAAATATATCTGCTTAGTTACTGAAATATCACATCTGGGAATATAAGGAATCTAATATTAGCCAGAAACATGTCAGAGCTGATATCATTACCAAACTTGGGTGCCATGTATGTGCATATTTACAGAACATGAACCTAATGACAGTTTAAGTAAAGCCGTTTTAATGGTAATAAAAGGCTAAGAGCCAGAATCTATTTGAGCAACAGTTTAGGTGTTTAAATCCCTGTAAATTCATGAATACAAAAGGTAGGTGAGTTTCCTGCCTTGCCATTTTTTGTGGCTTAGTCCCAAAGATAAGATCAAGGCACATATGTTTTTTTCAGGTGCATGAGCAAAGTGAAATGGGATAATGATTAAATTTTGTGCAGACATAAGTTACTCTGCCATGAAATTACTGTATACCAGTATAAAATGTTCCATTTTAATTGTAACATTTGTCTGCTTCTATATGGGAACAATTTAAGGGAAACCTCTACCACTTTGATCCTGTTTTATTCCAGTTTATGTTGGTATGGGAGTGGACATCCATAAAAGTTTAATTGGAACAGCTGATGCATACTCCTGGAGCAGCAAGTCTGTTCAACTTGCCTTCTTTTAAAAAAAACATAAAGTTATTGTTTGTCCATAGCTTTAGATTCATAGATTCATAGATGTTAGGGTCAGAAGGGACCTCAATAGATCATTGAGTCCGACCCCCTGCATAAGCAGGAAAGAGTGCTGGGTCTAGATGACCCCAGCTAGATACTCGTCTAACCTCCTCTTGAAGACCCCCAGGGTAGGGGAGAGCACCACCTCCCTTGGGAGCCCGTTCCAGACCCTGGCCACTCGAACTGTGAAGAAGTTCTTCCTAATGTCCAGTCTAAATCTGCTCTCTGCTAGCTTGTGGCCATTATTTCTTGTAACCCCCGGGGGCGCCTTGGTGAATAAATACTCACCAATTCCCTTCTGTGCACCTGTGATGAACTTATAGGCAGCCACAAGGTCGCCTCTCAACCTTCTCTTGCGGAGGCTGAAAAGATCCAGTTTCTCTAGTCTCTCCTCGTAGGGCTTGGTCTGCAGGCCCTTCTCTGGACTCTCTCCAGGTTATCCGCATCCCTCTTGAATTGCGGCGCCCAGAATTGCACGCAGTACTCCAACTGCGGTCTGACCAGCGCCTGATAGAGGGGAAGTATCACCTCCTTGGACCTATTCGTCATGCATCTGCTGATGCACGATAAAGTGCCATTGGCTTTTCTGATGGCTTCGTCACACTGCCGGCTCATGTTCATCTTGGAGTCCACTAGGACTCCCCTTTCCACTTCCGCGCTACCCAGCAGGTCATTCCCTAGGCTGTAGGTGTGCTGGACATTCTTCCTCCCTAGGTGCAGCACTTTGCATTTCTCCTTGTTGAACTGCATCCTGTTGTTTTCTGCCCACTTGTCCAACTTGTCCAGGTCTGCTTGCAGCTGTTCCCTGCCCTCCGGCGTGTCCACATCTCCCCATAGCTTTGTGTCATCTGCAAACTTGGACAGAGTACATTTGACTCCCTTGTCCAAGTCACTGATGAAGACATTAAAGAGTATCGGTCCAAGGACCGAACCCTGCGGGACCCCACTGCCCACACCCTTCCAGGTCGAAACCGACCCATCCACCACGACTCTCTGGGTGCGACCCTCCAGCCAATTCGCCACCCACCGGACTGTGTAGTCATCCAAGTCACAGCCTCTTAACTTGTTCACCAGTATGGGGTGGGATACCGTATCGAAGGCCTTCCTGAAGTTTAAGTATACGACATCCAGCCCTCCTCCTGTGTCCAGGCGTTTCGTAACCTGGTCATAAAAAGAAACTAGATTGGTCAGGCACGATCTGCGTGCCACGAACCCGTGCTGATTTCCCCTCAGCATAATTTGTCCTGCCGGGCTCTCACAAATGTGAGCCTTGATAATTTTTTCAAAGACTTTGCAAAGGATGGAGGTGAGACTGACAGGTCTATAGTTGCCCGGGTCCTCCTTCCTCCCCTTTTTGAAAATGGGGACAACGTTGGCCCTTTTCCAGTCCTCTGGGACTTGGCCCGTGCTCCACGAGCTTTCAAATATTCCCGCCAGTGGCTCTGCAATGATGTCGGCCAGTGCCTTCAGCACCCTTGGATGGAGCTCATCCGGGCCTGCCGACTTAAAGACATCCAGTTCTTCCAAATGACTCTGCACCATTTCAGGGTCTACGCATGGAAGTCTGGCGCCTTGCTGCTGCCTCTCTACAACCCCAGTGAGAGACTTGTCGTGCCCTTCACTTAGGAACACTGAGGCAAAGAACTCATTGAGGAGTTCAGCCTTGTCCCCCCTGTCTGTCACCAATTGTTTCTGCCCATTTAGCAGGGGTCCTATTCCTCCCTGGGCCTTCCTTTTACTCCCTATATATCTAAAAAACAATTTCTTGTTGTCCTTTACTTTGGGTTGCCATCCTCAGCTCCATGGTAGCTTTGGCCCATCTAACTGCCTTCCTACAAGCACAAGCAGAGGAGGTATATTCATCTTTGGTGATCTCTCCCTGTTTCCACTTTTTATGGAATAGGTTATAACTCTAAATATGTTCAGCAGAACAAATGTATATGTGAGTAATCTTGGTGACTAGAATGAGATAAAATCTAAGTAAAAACTAGCTTTCACATACAGTAAGGGAATGGTGTGCGTGTGTATTTAAGTTGTTTTCTGTGCAATTTTGTTGACTTCTTGTGGGTTGTGTGTCTTCATTTATGTTCCAAAATTACCTTGATGGATTTTTTTTTAAAACATCTTTCACATGTAGTTCAGCTAAAATATATGCGTTTCTGGCTGTATCAAGAAAATAAAATCAGGCATGTATTTGGTAGCCATGTTGGTCTGAGACAAAAAGAAATGCAAAAATCTAGAACTCTTGGTTTAAAAAAATAGAATAGCATTTTAAAAAAGTCAAACACATTTTCTTATGTTGTGTTCCATTTAAGTATATAGCCCCTGGAAAGAAAAAAAAAGCATGCACTTAGCTAAACTGGTAAATAGCGATTATTAAGGTCTCCATGCTGCCAGTGCATTGGTGTTAGCAGCCCCCCAAGTGACTAGCTGCTGTCAATTTCAAGGTTTGTAATAGCCAGTTTGGGGGCTGCTGTTAGGAACCTTGAAAATGAAGTAGCCTTGAAAACTAAGTAACATAATTCAAGGCTTCTATTAACAGACTTTTGACAGCTGCTTCCTCTTCAACGTTCCTGTGCAGTTAACTGCAGTACAATTGCATTACAAAGTAGGCAGTGATACCTAAGAGTCATTTGCACTCAGGATTCATGGGTTTAACTGATATGCAGATAATTGATTGTTACGGTATAAGCAGTAGCTAATTATTTGGCAATGACATTCTGTTATACCAGTGGTGCTCAAACTTTTTTTCCCAGCATGCCAGATGGGAAGTGAGCGCTTGGTCAGACTGCGGGCCAGATGGTGATTCTGATCCAGTGCCCAGGGCTGGCGCAGCAACTACCATCTGGCCACGCAGAACAGGGTGGGAGCAGTACAACCTGAGCCTGGACTTGCAGGGGAGGAAGGGGGCTTCACCTGGCCTTCATGGGGAAAAGGTGGGTATAGCCTTGCCCTGTGGGGTGGGGGGTGTGGAGGAAGGGGAATGGCTTAGCCCCAATCTTGGCCCTGCTGGGGAAAAGGGGATGTAGCATAGTCTTGCAGGGGAGAAGGGGGTGGGGGCTGGCCCTGCAGGGAGGAGAGGACACAGCCTGGCTCTGAAAAGGCCCAGGGAGCTTGGGGTTTAGGAATTTGGCAGTGGGGAGGGTGGCCATATTAATGGCTGTTGCTCCCCTGCCACCAAACCCAAACTTCCTGACCCATGGGGAGCCCCTTGGGCTAGATGCAGTGGCTCTGCAGGCTGTATTTGGCTCGCAGGCTGGAGGTTGAGCACCCCTGTGTTATGCAGTTAAGTGAACAATGTGCTTATCAGTATGCATATAAGTAGAGTACACGATATTATTAAAATGGTAAATGTAATGTCTTAGCTTTATGTATGCAGGTATATAAAATATTTTGTACTTTCATCTTTTTTTTATGCTGAACTCAGTAAAACAGTGATTATGCTTTTGGAAGATGAACTGGGAATTCACTGACTAGAAAGATGTGGGTTCTTGGCTGAAAGAAACTGAATGCTTCATAAGAATAAATTGTGCAGTCTGCAGATGCCCTTTCTAGTATACTGCCTCCTATCATCTGATCAGTGATCAGGGGCTGAGTTATGTATTAACAGTAACAGGGCTTGTTACTCTCTTGGTAAGGGGTGGAGTGCTTCGATATTTGAAAAACTGGGAAAATAATATTACAAGCTTTTTATTGGCATCTGAATGTTTGTTGCGAGTGTTTCCCCGATTTTTTTTTTTTTTTTTTTTTTTTTTATTAGGTACAAAATACTTTTTTTCTTCAAAAGATCTCCGATGTTTACTAATCCTTGGTGTCTGTCTTCATTTTCTATAGGCCAGTCAAGACACTTTTAGAATAGAATATGATACCTTTGGGGAACTGAAGGTCCCAAATGACAAGTATTATGGTGCACAGACTGTGAGATCTACAATGAACTTTAAAATAGGTGGTGCTTCTGAGAGAATGCCGGTAAGTAGCTTGAATCTATTTTTAGGGGTGCACTGATAGAGAATTTTGGGGCTGATACCGATGGCTGATTTTTAATGAGCCATATCAGCCGATACGAGTCTGATTGCCAATATGTGGCCCGGCAGCATGGAGAACAGTGTCCGGCTGGTAAGTCTGTTGAGGGCGGAGGAAAGGGGCATGGTGGAAGTAGATTGAGGTCCTTGCGATGAGGGAAGGAGTGGGGCTGGGGCAGGGCACAGGACAGAGCTGCAGCTTGTCCAGGGAGGTGGGGTGGGCAGTTCCTGCTGCTGCACACACCCCGGGAGGGCATGGGGGGGGGGTGTGCCCCCCACCCCTGCAATCTGTGCGCAGGGTGAGGACTGGCTGCTGCTGTGGGGTGGTGCCAGGCTCTTCCTGGCAGGAGGGGGCTGGGCAGGGTTGCACTCAGGGTGGGTGGCAGCAGTGCTGGGAGGCGGGGGGCTATGACAAATTTTGGGGTGGCTGTAGCCCCCCCCCATAGTTCCCTTCCCAGTGCTACCACTGCCTGCCCCAAGCACAGCCCTGGCCCAGCCCCCCCACGCCTGGAGGAGCCTGGTGCTGCCCCTGGCCTCAGCCTGCAGTGGCAGCCCGCCCTCACCCCATGCACAGATCCAGAGAGCACAAGTCCTCCTGGGGTGCATGCACTGGTGGGAGGTGCAACCCCAGATGAGCCGCTCACAGCTCTGTCCTGTGCCCCGCCGTGTCCCGCCCCAGCTGTGCAGCCCCTGCTCCTGGCCCAGCTCCAGCCCCATTCCTTCTTTCACCGTGGGGGGCTTTGGTCTGCCCCTCCCCCCCCCTTCCCATGCCTCTTTCCCCTCACAACAGACTTACCAGCTGGATGCTGATCTCCAGGCCGCCGGGCTGCACTCCTGCCCCACTGTGTGCTGCACTGCAGCTGTGCATATGCACGTGGCATTTATCAGTAACATTATCAGCCACATGAGCCAAAAAATGCCAATTGCCGATGATGTCTATTTTCCTTTTATCACTGCTGATATGATATGGGACTGATGTATCGGTGCACCTCAGTCTACTTTTTTGAAGTGTAAACTCATTTGTACCTGAGAATTGGCCAATTTCACTCTCATGGACAGGCTTCCATGTTCTTAACCTTTCAGGTATGATTGGAAAACTGGAATTGTCCTGGTAAGGATGGTAAGGAGTTTCCTCCATCGAATAAGATGGCAAGAATCTCCTCAACAAATTTTAAGTTAATCATAGCTTTTCAATAGTTACTCTGTTATTCTAAATCCTTTTTTAAATAACTTGTTTGAATGGAATATTTTAGCTTTAGCTTTTCAGCTGAGTACTGTATTTTGCAGATTTTAAGGTGTAAAAAGAACTTTTACTTGGCAGTTTTCTGTATTGAAGAGTTATCCCCCTTGCATTCTAAGGACTGCCTTATATAAATCTGAAAGGTTGGTTTATTTTCTGTGCTGGACAGATTGAAACAATATAGAATTTGAGTACCTCCACTTTCCTATGCATTGCCTTTTGCATCCAGTATAAGTGAAATGTAATAAGACCTTTGTCCAAAAAGGCAACCGATTTATTTTTTTCCTGGTCTTTTGGTACAAGTATTTGTCACAACCCAATTAAGCAGTGCCCATGCCACAAGCAAGAGATACTATTTAAAGCAGTTTTATTTTGCACTAGGTTAACTAAGGGTTAACAAGATGATAGTAACAGCCTTCTCCGCTGTGCATGCCAACAAGAGATTTATAACTGCGCCACTAACAGAAATGAAACTTTAACCTTCTGTGCTTTACATAAATCATTATAATTGGTCAAAGAAAACAGGGAGTAGCCCTGTGATAATACCCTAGCGAAAACCGCTATATAATTGGTGATTCTAATTAAATTTATGACGTGGCGAAAAGCAATTGGCTATTACATCAATAAAACCCGCTTGCATTTCCGCAAAGTCGGAGACCTCCGTACGCACCTTGGAGACCTCTGAACATACTTGTCAGAGTAACTGACAATCTGATCAATTGTCAGTTCCCCGTCTCGACCCAATTTCAGACGTAAATCAACGACTGCCGGCCCGACCATTTCTGCCCGAACACTTATGCAGACCAACCTAATGAACTCGAAGCTGTAACTAACCAAGTACCTCTGACCTCCGTTATTCACCACCTTGACGGCGTGAGTAAACAATCTTGCTTTGCAACCGATAAGCGTCCGCCTAATTAATTCCACTCCAAGCGTCACAAGTACCCGCCTGATGGCCTCTAAGGCTCCGGACCCCTCGCTGCAGTGCATGGCAATGACAGTATTATTTGAAATTTGTTGTGATATATAGCGTGTCTTGGTGTACGTAGAATTAGTATGTACATCTTTGCAATTTCCTACTGCCCTGCTTGATTAGATCTTAGAGACATTTAATTATCACAGATTGTATGGATAATGACTTTGGACAACCTAACTCTGTCCTTTTTGGATTTAGGCATAGAAGGAGTTAGATGAGCCTAGACTCTTCCTATGTATAAAAAGTTTACCTCTTTTCAATGCATCTTCATGTTTCAGGTTCAAGTTATAAGAGCTTTTGGGATCCTGAAGCGAGCAGCTGCTGAAGTTAATCAGGATTATGGTCTTGATGAAAAGATTGTTAATGCCATCATGAAAGCAGCAGATGAGGTAGGAAGATGCTGTTTAAAGCATTAGAACTGTAGTTCATATTCTGTCTGTGATAAATATCTTTCTGTAGGAACAGATTGTTTGAGAGAGGTGTATTCAGTTCCCTGAATTGTTACAGTAAAGTACTAGTAACTGACTAGTAAATTTTGTTTAATGACTTAAAATGTTCTACTTAGTTTTGCTTCTTATGTTTTATAGAAGCAAGTGGATACTTTAACGCATTTTGATATCTCTTTTTAAAGGTAACTTTTTCTCCTCACTACTACTACAATAAAGTTGTATCGAATTAATGCTGTCTTTGCCATCTGTAAAATAGGCAACATAAAATCCTCACCAGACAGGCAACATAGAAATTAAAGACAGGGGATGTGGTCAACCTGTTGGTCTGTTTGCTATGCTTCTTGACTAGGTGGGGGATTTTGGGTGGCAGAATCTCATTTGCCAGATAAGCCTTGTAACTCTTGACCTTTGTGATTTGTGATTTTTTACCATCTGCACCCTAGGTGGCATCTTGTCTTGGATTATGATTCATCTCAAAGAATTTCCTATGCCTCCAAATTTTAGGAAAATAATACTGGTCCTGAGCCTTAACCTTCATTGTCATCCTCAGGGCCAAAAGGAGGCCAAACTATAGAGCAGTGATATTTCCTTTTAAGTTTATTATTTTGCTGTATACCCTTACCATTCAAAGGCATGGCTAGTAAAAATTATCCCTTATGTCACTAGATCTACGTTAAAATTTCTCTTGGGTTGTTGGAGAGATTACAGAGTTCTGCACTAATTCTGTTTCTTCCTTGTTTCATATCCCTTTTCACTTCTTCCCGTGGAGCTTCTTGCATACTCTGTTTTGAGAAATGCTGCTATAAAAGGAGGGAAGTGATTTGGTTCCCTTTTACCAGGCCAACTGCTAGGCACTTGGAACAGCCTGCCAGTTCTATGTCTTGTCTTTTGAGCTGGTGGTTGTCATGATCACATACCTACAGAGGCTGGGAGTTTATTACCCTTCTTGGATGATTGGTTGGTCAAGGGCATTGTTTTCATGCGTATCAATAAACTAATCCATGTCATTGTATAGGTATTGGAAACCATTACCTAAAGTCTCCATTTGGTCTCGACACATTCGTTTGGAAAACTCGGGTCTCCTCCTAGGCTACTATTTAGGTATAAGCCTTGTAGCTCCAGGACAAGACTGGGGAAAGCACCTGTTTGACAGAAACAAGGTGTTTGAGCCAGTAGGTGATAGTTAATGCTACTTGATGTAGTTGGGACTAGAGGTTTTGTTAAAAACAAACAGCAAAGGGGCACTTGCATTGAATCTGTGTGACTGGTAGCCTCCAGACTTCCTTAGCCAGGTGTTGTTTCAGAAACAGTTTCCAGTTAGGAACGAACTTCCAAATGCCTCTTACTCAAATTGCACTTCCTGTGGACGTGCTCATTCTGAAATAAGAAGCCCATGTGGTGGCACTGTAATTCATGAAACGTGTTCTGTCTCCAAAAGCAACTTAAGCATTTCAGAAACAAGGTTTGTTTTGACCACGCTAAACGTCACCTGAAACCTAGTACTCTGAAAGGTGGTCTGTGATGAAATGAGTTGCTCGTATGATGAATTTTCTCAAGTAGCTTCTAAGTTGGGTAGTAGCAGATCAGATTTTATTCTGGTGAGAAACACCTGAGCATGGTTTTTGGTTGTAGCTGTGTTGGTTTAAGGACATAGGCAGGTAAAGTTCTTTGGGTAGATATGATATCTCTTATTAGACCAACTGAGTAGTCTGGTGAGGGGGGGTGGATTTCTTGGCAGGCTTTTGGGTGTAGTCACCCTTCTTCAGACAGGGAGTCTCTGCTGGTTTGAGACTCCAAGGAAAGAGAGAAGCTAAAATTTTAGCTTCTAAACAGCTAAATAACTTCTTTCATTCCTTGGAGTCTCAGACCAGCAGAGACTCTCTATGCCTGAAGAAGGATGACTGTGTCTGAAAGCTTGCCCAGAACTTTTTTTCCAACTACTTAGTTGGTCTAATAAGGTATCACATCTACCCAAAGAACCTTGCCTGCCTACTAACCTGATTAGGCACCTGTAGAAGGAAACTCCAGTACTTTACTCTGTTAATCCCTTCCAAGGGGATTGGAACCTGTGGCATTCTTAGAAGTGAGGGGGGGAAAAAAGTGATTCTGCATAGTCAGGGTGATAAGTCATATAACTTAATAGACATTTTCCTTGGCTCTGTTTCTACAACTGTAAATAAGGAATTTCAATGAATAGCACGTTCAGATTCTGAAATGACAAATCTTAAAACCTAGTAGAAAACAGTATTCTGTCTTGCTGTCCTAACAGTCAGTGCAACTAATTTTATACTGCTCTTAATTACACTGGTGAAAAGCTACTGAAATCAGTGAAGTATCTGTGGGGTACTTTGGATTTAACAACTGTAATGAAGTATTATTTAGCTAATAGCTTACAATGTGTCAGTGCTGCTGTTACAAGAATTAACAGAAACTTCTGTTTTTCTATAGGTAGCTGAGGGCAAATTAAATGATCACTTCCCTTTGGTAGTATGGCAGACTGGATCTGGAACCCAGACCAACATGAATGTAAATGAAGTAATCAGCAACAGAGCAATTGAGATAATGGGAGGGAAACTGGGGAGCAAGACCCCAGTGCATCCTAACGATCATGTTAATAAAAGTCAGGTCAGTATTTACATTTTCAAATAGGTATGGTATTTTTATACTAAAACTAAAAGTAGCTTTTAGTTGAAAGTTTTAGTGTAAAAAGTAAAAGTTGAATCTTAATAGTTCTTACGAGGTCATTGCTGTTAGATATAGGTGTTTTGTGTCTATAATTTCAGACTTCAAAGCTCTTATGATGCAGCTGATCACTAAATTGATTCAGATGTTAATTGCTGTTCATTATAGTGGAGCAAATAGTAATTTACTTTGTCTGCATTTCAGGGCTAACAGCAGTGCAGCAGGTTGTTAGCCATTGATAGCTCAGTTAAGGCTAATTGCAGATATAGACAGTAGATGAATTGGTGTCTCACTTTGCCAATTCCACAAGAGAAGACCAAGGATTGGAAGGATCTGGAGCATAATTGCTCTTATCTCTAATTCTGGGGTTAAATTAAAGCTGGCTACAACTTCTCTATTGCCTTTCTCTTAAATAAAGATCTCACTATCTGTGGTTGTTGTTTTTGTTATTAGAATAACAGAAAAAAATGAGCTCTTTTTGAGATGTTATATGCAGCTTTGTTTGAATGATTACTGACTGCAGTCAAACTGCTAGCTATTTTACAGATGGAAATGTAATAAACTCTGAAATGTATAGGTCACTAATTTGATATTGCTTATGTTTTGTTCTGGTATATTAGGTTGAATTTATTGATCCTCAGAAAAAGTTTGAACTTTTTATTAGCTTGTAGTGCATATAGGTTTTCCCATTTAAAGATAATCACATAGTTAATTAATAATATGATTAAAGCCTTGGTATCCTTTGGACTTTTTGACTTGTAATATTTTTCCTCCAGATTTCCATTCATTGGTAGATTGACAGGTGTTTTATTGATTCAGCTAGCAATAATGGAATCAAATGTAGATTTTAAAGGTCAACAAGATGAACATGTTATAGATCTCTGTAGCGTGTTACTCTCCTCATTCCTGCTTTCACCAGTAAAATGGTTACAGATGTTGACATTTAAATTGAAAAGTTCTGTAATTAGCACCCAGGGTAGTATCCAGTGAAGTGAATAGGTTATTTCATATCTCAGAGCTGTTGTTTCAGGTTCTTTGCAAATTATGGCAGGTGTTTCTGCTTTGCTTACATTTTCCTTCCCTTTTGGAAGGTTTTATTCACACTAATAGCAGACTTAAATATTTTTAAAATGAAAGCTGAAACTTTGAACAAGAGGCCTAAGTACCTCTGCTGTTCTTTACCTAATAGACTATCATGCTTGCTCCACAGCTTGCTCTGGGTTAAAAAAATAATTGTTCAAGTATAATTTGAATAGTTCAAGAACTGGTAAATTCTTAATCATCTTACTCTACCTGTTGTCTCAAAAGTTAAACTAAAACAATCATTCCTTTCATTTTTCTGTGTATGGAGGGGTGTAGGGAGGAGGGGGAGAGACAGACTTTTGAGAGAGAGCAAATGAGCTGGATTTTTAACCTCTTAATATTCTATGTGTAAAATTTGAAGAAGGTTGCCTTGTTGCAGTGACAACACTGGAGGGAGTTCAGGAGATCTGAATTCTTTCTACAGACCTTGGGGAAAATAATGCTCTGAGTCTTAGTTTCTGCTGTGTAAATGATGATACTACTTTCTCACCTATCTGAGATTTTTGGGACTATATCAGTTGGTGAGAAGCACTTGGATACAATAGTGATGGAAGTGAGCAAAACTTGTAAATAATAACTGTTGTCTTGAATTTTCTTCACAGAGCTCAAATGATACTTTCCCAACAGCAATGCATATTGCTGCTGCCCAGGAAGTTAATGAAGTATTGTTACCTGGATTACAGAAGCTGCAAGATGCACTTGAAGCAAAATCCAAAGCATTTTCCCAAATCATAAAAATAGGACGTACCCATACCCAAGATGCTGTTCCACTCACTCTTGGGCAGGTATAAAAGCAATATAATTTTACCTATTTGTTTGGAGCATTTCTTGTCAATTAAAGGAGCTAATTAATGTTCATCAAGGTAAGTAGGACAAGGAAGCTAGGTTGGCAACTGAGAACAAATTTTTGATGAACAGCTGAATTTCTGTTCTGTTATAGCCAGCTTGTGTTTACCAAAAATGACTGTGCAGCATTTCACATGCAGTACTTTGGGAATCTTTTTTGAAAGTCACTGATAAAGAGAAGAACTCTGTGGAAAATAAGTTTGAGCAGAAGGTGTAGCTCTACAAACAAATCTAAATAATCACAGGACAGCCTGTGATTATCATGTTAAATTGTTGTCTATCTGTATTTTTTTTTCAGCCAGAAAACCAGCTGCGGTGAAGGCGTTAACTGATTAACGTAAATGTAGTATTATCTAGAAATATGCAAACAAGGGGGACAATTAAATAAAATTCTTCTAATACTTATTGTAGGTGTTTACTTTTAATAAGAATACAAAGTATTCAAACAAATTAGCTTGTTTTGAACCAATATCTCTTTCGGGAGCATTACTGTGTTAAAAATTAAGACATTTCAATTGCAGAAATATAAAAAAGCATCAGATTAGTTTGGTGCTATTCACTAAACAGATACGCACACACAAATGTCCTGCTTAAGTGAGGTTTTAATGAAGAGGCAATACCTAAGATGAGATCCTAGAATCTCATCTGTGTGGATTGTGCTGAAACACATGAAATAATTACAGGATCCAGGTTTACAAAAAATTAGAATTCAAAGGATGAATGGAGTGGGAAAGATAAACACAAACACCTTTTGGATACCTAAAAAAGCCAAATCATTGTGTAACTATAGAGCTGTCTCCAATATGGGAGCAGCTCACTAATCTATGCAAGTTCTCCTCAATAATCAAAATATACTATTTGGATGGAGACTGGTGCTTTGGGGGCTTTTTAATATAAGCAGTATATCATGTTAAATGATAAAATAATTCTAATCAATTCATATTTTTTGTCCTTTAAAAAAAAAAAAAAAAAAAAGGAATTCAGTGGTTATGTGCAACAAATTAAATATGGTGTGGCTAGGATTAAATCAGCCATGCCCAGAGTCTATGAGCTGGCAGCTGGTGGCACTGCAGTTGGCACAGGATTAAATACCAGAATTGGCTTTGCTGAGAAAGTTGCTGCAAAGGTGGCTGAATTGACAGGTAATTCTTTTCTTTTTTCGTCTTATTCCTTATTGCACTTGTTTTTTCTCTCATCTCAGAATAGCTTATGTGCTCTAGTTCAGGATAAAGTCGTGCTGTTCCCTTTGGACTGCCTAAGTCTTAAAGGATATTATGGAATCTTAATAAATATTTCTTTACCTTATGTCATGGAGTATGCCATGAAACATAAGACAGTCCCATTTGTTTTTGTGTTGATTCTTTAGTCTTCCTATTAGAACTGTAACAGAAGATAACAGTTCTGTAGATTTTACTGTTACATTTTGCCATTGAGTATATCTGAACTACTTTTAATTTTTTTTCAAATAAATCAATTAGATTTATTGTTCTGGCAGTGATATAAATTATTGTACTATTCTGAGCAAGATCTACTATAGGTAGATCTGGTTTCGATCTTCCATAATTAGCTCTGTCGGAGTACTTCAGTTATGATCTTCACAATTCCTGTTCTTGTAGCCCAGGGCCCTTTGGTAAGAAATATGTCGGTGATACTAAATTCTGTGCAGGGAAAAAGGCTGTTTCCTTTTGAGAACAGCTTCCTAGGTCTAAATCTAATTAAGTGAACCAACTAACTGACTAATAAACAGGATTCCAACAAAACATTATCACTTTTAAGAGGTTTTCTAGAGTTAATGCCTCAGCATTTCATTTTATTTTAGCAATGCTAGGTTTAAAATTAATTTTAACTAGTAAGTTTGTTTATAATTAGATCCTTTGCTCACTTTGTGGTAAAGAGCTTAAGCATACCCTGATAACCAGTCAGAAACCATACGTATATACTGACAATATTTCCATTTTAAAATAGTGTCTGTGTTGTAATGAAGCGATTTCTGTTATCCTCCTTGCTTCTTACTGAGTTGATAGGGGGGATTTTGCTCTGTATATGAACATAAGCAGCCTAAACTTAGGTAGGAGAGGTGAGTTATTGAAGTGCTGCTCATTCAGTTGCAAGAAGGCAAATATAATGCTCATCTTTATAAAGGAAAGAAGGAAGCTTCTTTCAGGCAAGCTAAGGAAGTATGGGTTTGTTGGATGAATGGACTGTAAGGTGGATAGAAGACTGGTTGGATCAGAGGGCAGTAGACAATAGCTCAATGTCTAGTTGGCAGCCAGTATCAAGTGGAGTGCCCCAGGGATCATTCCTGGGGCCAGTTTTGTTTAATATCTTCATCAGTAACCTGGAAAATGGTATGTGCACCCTCACAAGTTTGCAGATGATACCAAGCTGTGGGGAGTAGTTGATATGCTGGAGGGTAGGGCTAGGATTTAGAGAGACCTAGACAAATTGGAGGATTGGACCAAAAGAAATCTCATGAAGTTCAGTAAGGACAAGTAGAAAGTCTCCTGCACTTAGGATGGAACAATCCCCTGCACCAATGCAGGCTGAGGACTGACTAGCTAGGCAGCAGCTCTACAGAAAAGGACCTGGGGGTTACAGTGGACAATAAGCTGAATATGAGCCAACAGTTGAATAAGCTGAATATGAGTGCCTTTGTTGCGAAGAAGGCTAATGGCATCATGGGCTGCATTAGTAGGAACATTTGCTAGCAGATTGAGGGAAGTGATTCTTCTCTCTTTTGCACTGGTGAGGCCACATCTTGAGTACTGTGTCTAGTTTTGGGCTCCCCACAGAAGGCATATGGACAAATTGGAGAGTCCAGTGGAGGGCAATGAAAATGGTTGGGTGGCTGGGGCACATGACTTTGGAGGAGAGGCTGAGGGATCTGTGCTTATGTAATCTGGAGAAGAGAAGACAGGGGGAATTTAACAACAGCCTTCAACTACCTGAAGGGTGGTTCCAAAGAGGATGGAGCAGGGTAGTGGTGGGCAAAATGGTGGATTGTGGCCGGACTCTCATTTCCGAGCAGCCTCTGCTTGTGTTGCTGTGGCCGGGTTTCATGGAGACCGCAGCAGCAGCACTGTGACAGTGCGGGATCGGGGTTTCCATGAAGGCCAGCCCCAGCAGCGCTGGCAGGGTGTGTGGCAGGGTGGGGAGCTGCTCTGCGACCAGTGTTGGGATCTTGCAGTGGTGTCAGTGTGGTCTGGAGCGTGCAGACAACAGATTGCAGCTCTGCCTCAGCTTTGGACCCTGCTGTCACTGCCACAAGATCCCAGCCCCGGAGCAGCTCCCCGCCCAGCTTCACACCCTGCCAAGGCTACTGGGGTTGGTCTCCATGGAAACCAGCTGCAGCAACATGGGCAGGGACTGCTGGGAAATGGAGTCTTCCACAGGCCCGATCCAGCCCACAGGCCAGACTTTGCTCACCCCTGAGCTAGACTGTTCTCAGTGGTGGCAGATGGCAAAACAAGGAACAATGGTCTCTAGTTGCAGCAAGGGAAATTTAGATTGGATATTAGGAAACACTTTCTGACTAGGAAAGCACTGGAACAGTTTACCCAGAGAAGTTGTGGAATCTCCATCCTTGGATGTCTTAGACTTGGCTAGACATAGCCTTGGCTGGGATGATCTTATTGGGGGTGGTCTCCCTTTGAGCAGGGGGTTGAACTAGATCAGTGGTCTCCAGCCTTTTAAGTAGGAGATCACCTATGGCATTTAAAAGCAGCCCAAGATCTACCATGCACTGCCGCCACCCCCTCCCTCTCCTCCTGTCCCTGTCCAGCAGGTAAGTCTGTGTGGAGGTGAGGGGGTACATATCGAGGCAAAGGGAGAAAAAATAATTTGGGGGCACACCTCCCCAGCAGGTGAGCCCCACTCAGCTGGGACCCCACTCAACTTACCCCTGCTCTTGCCTCCACGACACTGTCCCTCACTATGGGGGCCTTGATCTAGCCCCCGCCCCTCCCCTCCCCTCCCCCACGGACTGACCTGCTGGGTTGGGCCACACGCGTGCGTGCATGCAGGCACTCAGCCCTGACCCCAGCCTCAGATTGACTCCACGAGGCTCCGAGATCTACCAGTGGATTGAGATCCACTGGTTGGTGACCACTGAACTAGATGATCTCCTGAGGTCCCTTCCACCCCTAATTTTCTATGATTCTGTACTCTTCATGGTATGAAGAAAGAGTTCTTCATGGTTGAGCAGTGGAAACTGGAGTAATCTTAAGAAAAAGAGGGATAAATCAACCAGCATATTCAAGAGCTGGTACAAGTTGGGAGGGGATGAGGGATGGTGGCTGAAATTAAAGTCTTGCAAAGTTGCTGAAAATATACTTTAATCTAGAGAGGGGCCTACCATTTTCTGCAACACCCGTCTGAACTCCCACCCACAGATTAGCATCTTTGCACACACCATGGTGACTTTGATCCTTATCCCCAAAACACCAAACTAGTTAGCATGTTCAGGCTTTCTGACTGAAAATACCTCTCCACTGCTGTCATAATGAACCACTGCACAACTGCTCTAAGATCTTTTCCTTGCTAATAAATGGCTAGGGTTGTCAGTACTTCAGCAGCTCTTAAATTGGATTTTACATGCACTTGTAAGTTTCTTGCTGTTTCTGACTTCCTGATACTTAGTATCTTGGATAAACATCTCCTTTGCTTTCCTCTAATATATTTTGTTACAGAAGGGCTGGAGAAGGAAAGGATCCATTCTGATTAGTATTTTAATTTTACATTTTTTACTTTATATTTATATTAAACCATATTATGAGTGATTTCTGCAATGTTTCAAGAGCTTTGGCTGGGGGAAGAGGTGGGTGCTGCTTTTGCCATTGTTATGCCTTAACCCTCTTAATCCTCTTCAGGTTTGCCTTTCATCACTGCTCCAAATAAATTTGAAGCCCTTGCAGCTCACGATGCTCTAGTTGAACTGAGTGGGGCCATGAACACCGTGGCATGCAGTCTGATGAAGATAGCTAATGATATTCGTTTCCTGGGTTCAGGGCCACGTTCTGGCCTAGGAGAGCTCATCCTCCCTGAAAATGAACCTGGAAGCAGCATTATGCCAGGTTGTATATCTAATGTCTTTAACTTTGTATAGATCAAATAATTAACAACTATCTATAGAACTAACCACTGAGTTGAGTAAAAGTGGTGTGAAGCAGTGGCATTATGCAGTTTTGGTCAGTTAATCCCCTGTTTTCTAGTACATATATATTTTTTCAAGTAATTTTTTGCTTTGATAACCGAGTATACTTTGGAGAAGTGCTGTATAAAGATTTAAGAGCAGTACATTACTTCTGGGTGATAAAACAGCACTTGTGTGTGAAGGCAAACAGCTGTCAAGAACATACAAAGCAGCCTTTCAGATATTTCCCTTCTGCATAAAGCAACCTAATTGCATCATCAGAAAAGAGCAGCAGGTTTAATAAATCACTGCTTTTTGCCCAGTGGTGCTCAACCTACAGTCTGCTGGCTGGATCCAGTCTGTGGCATGGGGAATTAGCAGCAAGCAGCTTGGCCTGGTATGTCCCCTTCCCTTCCCTGTGCTATGCTGCTGATCCCCTTTACAGCCCTCCTTGCTCTTTTCCATCACCTATGGCAGGCTGTAGGAAAGTGAAGTGTCTTCCTCTCTCCCGTCTTCCTCTCTCCCTTCCCTCCCTCTGACATTGACTCCTAGCTGGAGGGAGTGGTGCCTCACAGTGCAACTGGGTTGTAGGCACCTGGCCCATTGCTTTAAAAGGTTGAGCACCACTGTCTCTGTGTAGTTCATTAGCTGAAAGCACTTTTAAGAGTTGAATATTCAAGGAACAAAACCTGCAGATATGACAGGGAGGAATAAATGAGCTAATGAAAGCTGAGTTTATTGACTTTTTTTCTTGAATCTCCTTTTTGCAAACAGGAAAAGTGAATCCCACCCAGTGTGAAGCTGTTACGATGGTGGCAGCTCAAGTGATGGGAAATCATGTTGCTGTTACAATAGGAGGCAGCAATGGACACTTCGAACTGAATGTTTTCAAGCCCATGATTGTAAGCTCAAAACACTGTAATCATTTCAGAAACCATATACTTTCTTATATATTGTTTATGAAGAATTTAAAAGACTGCATGGGCAATGCAGTCACTAGAGTGATGAAGAAATATAAATATTAGGAGAAATGAGAATTCTTAACAGTAAATCAGTTTGTTTTGAAGGACAACTTGTTGTCCCATATATGATGGATGGTTTTTTAGCACTTTGAGCTCAGAGGTGCATGTACTCTGATCATAGTGCCCTGGCAGAAGAAAGGCAAACAACAAAACTGAGGCCACTAGGTTGAGCAACTTGTCTGAAGCCCCGAAGGGTCTGTCTTAGGACTGCTTCTCATTCCAGAGCTTAGATGACACCTTTTGTTGTTGGGCAGTCTCTTTGGCCTTCCTGAAATATGGTCTCCTGTAGGCAGGAAGACCTTTTCCAGTTATACCATTGCAGTCTCCCATTTAATTTGATGATGTTCAAACTGCAACTTCAGATTAACAGTGTTTACATAAACTAACTGTATGTATACTACTTTCAATAAAAGGACTACCTGCCTTTCTCTTCAGGAAAGCTATGAAGAGGAAAGGAGCTGTAAGGAAGAATGAATTGAGGGGAAAAATAAGAGGAATAATAAAGATAAAAACCATAATAAGCACAGGAAATTCATGGAGAAGGGAGGGTTTAAAGTCAAAAGGAGAAAAGAAGCAAGGTAATGGTTAGAGCAGAAGAGAAACTATAAAACAGTTGTTTTAGGCCTGCAGAAAAGATCCTAGATATAAAATAGTAGTAGGAGTAGTAGATGCAGATCAGAAACGGTAAAGGAAATGATGTAGCTAGCAACATAATATTTTTTTACTTGGTCATTTATTGACTACCATACTATTTAGAAGAGGGTCATTTAAAACAAATCCATAAGACAGTTGAAACCCAATTGTCTCTGAATATCCTAAATGAGGGGTTTCAAATTGGTTTGGCCTGGGGGGGGGGGGGGGGGGGGCTGTATCTGGACCTTGGGACTCTGCAGGGACCAGATCCAGACTCGCCCCAGCTGCTAAAATGTGAGTTAACAGTATATTACTAATCTACAATGATATTATCAGAATATTTAGAAGTCTGTTGCCGTTGGCAGTGCTTACTAAAAGTTTTTACTTTGGTGCCATCTACCAGATTATGTAATTGGAATATTGCCTCCCAGATAAAATGATACTTAAAGCTTCCAAATGTCATCATCTACTGTTGTACAGTTTAGTTAAACCAAAATAAAAATAATTACCTAGCAGTTTACTCTGAGAAGCTTACGAAGATGCTTTCCTTACACACACAAGTTTGGATAATATTGGTTATGTGTAAGAATTCAACAGTTCTTCAGTTTGAGAAGTTTCTCCCAAACAGCTTCTTAAATATCAATTATTTTTGTGTTACAGAACTGAGAGTACAATACAGTGCAATACACCGTTTCTAATGAAGTTCTGTCAAATGGGAAGATATTATAAGACAAATGATTTATTGGATCATTAAAACGCTAATAGCTGTGTCTAAACTTTCTGCCTTTTTTTTTTTAAGATTAAAAATGTATTAAATTCTGCAAGGCTCCTTGGGGATGTTTGCATTTCATTCACTGACAACTGTGTGGTTGGGATCCAAGCCAATACAGAGAGAATCAACAAACTAATGAGCGAGTCTTTGATGTTGGTGACAGCACTTAATCCCCACATTGGTATGTCTCAAACTTTACCTATTATTAGAACAAATTAGGGTTGCACCAATAGAGATTTTGGGGGCAGATACAGATGGCTAATTTTTAAGGAGATGTATCAGTTGATATTGATCCAATTTCTGATACAGCTGTGTGCAGCTGGTAAGTCTGTTGTGGTGGATGGGGAGGGGGGATGGAAGGAGTGTGGGGGATGGATCAAGGACCCTGGTGTGGGATTGAGTGGGGCTGGGGCAGGTGCTGTCTGGACAGGGCGGGGTGCCAGACAGAGCCACAGCTTGTCCGGGGGGTGCGGGGTAGCTCTTGCTGCTGCGCGCACCCCAGGAGGGCATGGGGGTGGGTGGGCGTGTGCCCCCAGATCTGCGGGGAGGCGGGGTGTGGGGGGTGGAGTCTGCAGCTGTGGGCTGGGGTCAGGGCTACACCAGGCTCTTTGTGGCGGGGGCGGGGGCTGCTGCTCTTTTCCTTCCTCCCTGTGTTGGCAGGATCCCGGCATGAGAGATCGGCAGCCCCTGCCCATGGCTGTGAGGGGAAGCTGTGGCTCCACAGCTTGGCAGCACCTCTAGTGGCTCAGCTGCACCCGTGGCTCCCCGCCATTAGCCTAGGGGGCCCACACAGTGCCAGGCACATGGTGAAGACATGAATGGTCAGGGCCATTCCTGTCGGAGGTCTCTAAATTAGATATGTGCTATCAGTTAACCGTTTAACCAATATAATTAGAAGAGGTTAAACAAGTAATTTTTTAAATGATAACTTTAATCTTAATTCCTGTCCAGGGTTTCTGCTTTTCAGTGCCTATGTTTTTATACCAGTTAGACTATTTTGTCACTAGGTGGCACCACTTGTCTGTGTTAGAACGCAAGTGACAGAATTACTGATTTCTGCCCAACTTTACATAGCTAGTTTACCATGAGAAAAAATACAATTTGTTACCATAGTGCCTAGGACCCCAGTCATGGAACAGGACCTTATTTTATATAATACTAGAATGTGATAGTTTTCATTGTCGGCTGAAAAGAAAGTTTCTGTTGAAAACATCCACATCTGGTTTTTAAGACTTTCCTGACAAGTTTCCTGGAGATCTGAGATAACTATGCACTCAGTTGTCTTGTCCTAAACTTTCCAATAGTAACCAACTATTGCAGGTTAGCCAAAAACACTAGAGGAACTGTTTGAGGAAATACTTCACTGGACTGAATGGTGATGAGCCTAACTTTTTTTAATATTGTATGACAAAATGATAATCAGATGTTCTATAGACAATTTTTTCTGTATTGCTTTTAATCGCTGTCTCTTAGGCAGGAAGTTGCTCCAGTAATATATCTATTCATTACTCAAAATGAATGCAATTAATGCAGAGTTGCTGTAGTTATTAGTAGCCAGATTATGTGGAGGCCAAATTCCTGTGTTTCCTCTTTAGCAAATTTTCTGAATCCCCATTTTACCAAAAGGACAATTAATCTTGTATTCTTTTTTGTTTTCATTACAGGATATGACAAGGCAGCCAAGATTGCCAAAACTGCACACAAAGAAGGGACAACACTAAAAGAAGCTGCTATTAAGCTTGGATTCCTTACATCAGAACAGTTTGATCAATGGGTGAAGCCTACAGAGATGCTTGGTCCTCAGTGATTTTAACAAGTGTACTTAACAGAAGAATTTAAATTTGTAATATAAAATATTATGGAGCCTGTTTGTTTTGTTTCTCGTTGTCACTTGCCCTCATGAATGACCATATATTTTTCCTATGCGAGATATAAGGCTAAAACGGTTTTCTGACATAACATACATACACAGAAGAAAAATCTTTCCCCAGAAGATTGCTATAGTGGCAGCTCAGTACCAGGATTATTTAGTTAAGACTTTCATTTCTGCTTCCCTTCCCTCATCTAACACTACAAGACATTTTTCTTTAAAGTAATAAACCTGAAGGATGCTGAAATCAGCAGGGTTCTTGGTTTTTGAGCACAGTCTTCTGGGGGGGAACCAAGGGTCCTGAATACAAATAGAGTAGCTTCCTGCAACCCCCTGGCTGAAGCACCAGGTGGGGAAGCTACAGCACAAATACAGGTTTCCCTCGCTTTATGCGGGTTCTGTATGTGTGAATTCACTCTTATGCGATGACCTTTTTTCTGCCAAAAATTTGTTATATGCGAGGCAAACTCACTCTTATGCGATTGCTGTGGTGGAAGCCTGCAGTCAGCTGCTTTGTGGGGTGCAGTGTGGGAGTGACGCGCACCAAAATATAGCCTGTGGATCTGTGCTCCTCGCTTGTTGTCTGCAACATGCATTTCTGTAGTTGCCGTCCCCGTTCTAGTGCTCTGTCCCTGTGTGTACTGCCTACTGTTGGCAAGTCCCAAAAATGTCTTGTAAAATGGTAGACAAGGTTCCTTGGGTGAATTTGATATCTTTTATTAGACCAACCCAAATAGTTGGAGAATAGTTATTAAGCAAGCTTTCGGGTTCAAAAACCCTTCGTCAGGCTAAGGAAGTTTCAGCAGTTGGTGTATGCTCTTCCTGGATGGAATGAATTCACCCAAGGAACCTTGTCTACCTATGTCCTTAGACCAACACGCCTACAACCTACACCCCTGGAACTTGTAAAATGGTAGAAATGGGTCAGTACAGTCAAGGTCTTGGAACTATCCCCATTTGTTATATTGTAAAGTGGGTTCACTTTATGTGAATTTGAGTTATGTGCTGTTTTCCAGGAATGCATGTACAGCATAAAGGGAGGGAAACCTGTAAGTGTGCCCAGGCTGTACAGAGGAGGCTGAGGGTCTTGCCTTGTCCTGTGCTGGGGGGGAGCTGCCTCTATTCTGCATGATCCTGCTCTTGCCTTGGCTGCTCACCCTTTCCCTTGGAGCCTTGGTGGAGGTGAGGCAGAGCGCAGCATGAGCCCAGAGCTTTCAAGCAGGCACCTAGGATGCAGAGAGGGACTGGCCCTGCTACCCCGGGGGCTTCCTGAGCTCCTTGCGGTAGAGACAGGGTTGTTGGTGCAAGGACACAGGCAGGCCGGTGCTGTGGCTAGATGCGATCTCGAACTGGGCCACCTGCGTTGGGCGAACGAAGCTGTGAGCTCTGGGGCACAGACGCCCTTATGCTTGCTCCCGGAAGCTGGCACAGAGCTTTGTTCCTGCAGTTAAGTTGGTCTAACAACAGACACCCTGCTTGCTCACCCTTTAACTATGCAGATGACTTGCCCCGCCCCCTCCCCTCAAGGAAGAGTGTGATTGGCCCGTGCCCACCCCTCCACCTCCCGGCCAGGAGGGCGGAAGAGCCGGCGCACTCACTATGCCCTCACTTCCGCCCGTGCTTGGAGCCGTTTCCCGTCCCTCGCGCTGCAGGATTGGCTGCGGGGCGCTTGGGGCGCAGGCGCAGTACGCGGCGCCCGGCGCCCGGGAAGGGCGGGCTCACGGCGCATTTCCGGGTTGGAGGCGTTGCGGTTTCGGTGCGGCTCGGTTCGGATCCCGTCGCCATGAATCGCTTCTTCGGGAAGGCGAAGCCGAAGGCGCCACCGCCGAGCCTCACGGACTGCATCGGCACGGTGGGTGTGGGGCTGGGCTGGGCTGGGCTGAGCGCGGCCCCTGCAGGGGCTCGGCTCGCTCTTCTGTCCCGGGCGGGGCGGGGCGGGGCGGGAGCATCGCCAGCTGCCGCGGGGGGCGGCTCGCTGCTTCCACAGAGCTCGCGGAGCTTTTCTGCCGCCTGCCTCGCGCCAGCGTTGCGGGGTCCGCAATCCGCGATGACCGCGTTGGAAGTTCGAAATTACCGTATTTCCTGGAAAACTATCATACGCTGACATTTATGGTTCTGGAGTCTTGGATTTGGAATTAGTTTCAGCTAATTTGGCCGTGGAAACAAATTAAATAATAATAATAAAAAAACATAAACAACACAACACAAAAGTCGGCTACAACTCTTGAGAGTGACTTGGGTTTTGCGTATGGTGCATCAGTTGGTTTCCTCCAAATTATCGGCTGTTTTGAACACTTTTACTATTATTGGCTGTATGTCATACAAGGGTTGACATTATTGTACAAATACGATGTCATACACCTGGTGAGACTAACCAGCTCCTTCTTGCGATAGGGCGATAGCAGGGGAACCGTAGGCCTTGCGTGAAGAGATGGTGCTTTGGCTTGTAGTTTTGCCCCAGCAGGGCACTAGGGAGAGCAGCATGGAGCAACTACAGATTTGCTCTATCCTTTTCCCTGTTAGCTTATTCTCAGAGTGGCTGATCTGACAGTATGCTAGTCCCTTGATGTACCTGTTTTCAGTTGCTGCCGCTGTTTGTTGCTTGTAGGATAAGCAGACTGGTGGCAGAGTCCTTTTCAGGTGGCCTTCTTTTGAATGCTTAGCTTCTTTCTGAACACGGGGTGACTAAACAGGTGTTCAGATTCAGTCAAAAGGGCCTGTGCGTGCCTGTTATTGTTTTGTTATAGATAGGTTGAATTAAGCCAGCATCCGTTCAGTGCAAAGTAATTCTCGTATTCTGAAGTACAATTAAAATACAAGTAACGCATAGTAGACTGGTTTTTACAAGAATTGTTTATTCTGAGAGATACTGAGGAAAAGAACTTCATGAGGTGTGTGGTTCTTCAATTAGATTTGAGTCGTTTAAAGCATCAGTGTTGCAGCCCTTCAAATAAGTGGGTATTAAAAATGTAAAGACATTTGGGTTCATTGAATTGGATGTTTTAATCATTCCTATTAATTTAGTACTTTCTGTTTGGTAATTGTACTTTTGCGTCCAGCAGCAGGAGTAAGTGGTCAAATTCCTTCTCTTGGAACAAAAGAGTGCAGCTAGAGTGTTAGGGTTGTTGCATAAGAAACACATGTATGTTACTGGGATAAAAAGTATGCTAGGGTTTGGGGAATCATAGCAAGTTAGGGTTGGAAGGGACCTCAAGAGGTCATCTAGTCCAACCCCCTACTCAAAACAGGACCATCCCCACCTAGATCATCCCAGCCAAGGCTTTGTTTAGCCAAGCCATAAAAACCTCCAAGGATGGAGATTCTGCAGCCTCCCTAAGTAACGTGTTCCAGTGCTTCACCACCCTCCTAGTGACAAAGTTTTTCTATCCAACCTAAACCTGTCTTGCTTCAACTTGGAACCATTGCTTCTTGTTCTGTCATCTGCTACCACTGAACAGTCTAGCTCCATCTCCTTCGAACCCTGCTTCAGGTAGTTGAAGGCTGCTATTGAATCCCCTCTCAGTCTTTTCTTTTCCAGACTAAGTAAGCCCAGTTCCCTCAGTCTTTCCTTAAGTCATGTCCCCCAGCCCCCTCACCATTTCCATTGCCCTCTGCTGGACTCTTTCCAATTTGTTCACATTCCTTTTGTAGTGATGGGCCCAAAACTGACACAGTACTCCAGATGTGGCCTCACCAGGGCTGAATAGAGGGGAATTATCACTTCCCTTGATTTGCTGGCAACACACCTACCAATGCAGCTCAGTATACCATTATCTTCTTAGCAACAAGGGCACACTGCTGGCTTATCTCCATCTTATCATCCATTGTAACCCTCAGGTCCTTTTCTGCAGAGCTGCTGCCCGGCTGCTAAGCCCCCAGTCTGTACCAGTGCATGGGATTGTTCCGTCTTAAGTGCACAGCTTTGCACTTGTCCTTATTGAACCTCATAAGATTTCTTTTGGTTCAATCCTCCAATTTGTATAGGTCCTTTTGAATCCTAACCCCACCCTCCAGTGTATCTACTACTCCCCACAGCTTGGTGTCATCTGCACACTTGCTGAGGATGCAATTCATCCCATCTTCCAGATAATAGATGAAGATCTTGAACAAAACTGGCCCCAGGACTGACTCTGAGTCACTCCACTTGCTACTGGCGGTCAAATAGACATCAAGCCATTGACTGCTACCTTCTGAGCCTGATGTTCCAACCAGTTTTCTATCCACCTTACAGTTCATTCATCCAGCCTGTCTTTCTTTAGCTTGCCTGCGAGAACATTGTGGAAAACTATATTAAAAGCCTTTGCTAAAATCAGGGTACACCACATCCACTGGTCTCCCCACATCCACAGAGCCAGTCATCTCATCATAGAAGGTGATCAGGTTGGTCAGGCATTACTTGCCCTTGGCAAATCCATGCTGACTGTTCCTAATCACCTTCCTTTCCTCCAAGTGCTTACAAATGAATTCCTTGAGGATCCGGTCCATGATTTTTCCAGGGGCTGAAGTGAAGCTGACTGGTCTGTAGTTCCCTAGATCCTCCTTTCCCCACTTTTCAAATATGGGCACTATGTTTGCCCTTTTCCAGTCATCCAGGACCTCTCCTGATTGCCATGAGTTTTCAAAGATGATGGCCAGTGGCTCAGCAGTCACATCAGCCAACTCTCTCAACGCCCTTGGGTGTATCCTGTCTGGCTCCATAGACTTGTATATGTCCAGCTTTTCAAAACACTCCCTGACCTGTTCTTTTGCCACAGTTAGCTGCTCACCTCCCCAGACTGTGCTGCCAGGTGCAGTAGTCTGGGACCTGACCTTGCCTGTGAGGACTGAGGTGAAAAAGGCATTGAATACTTCAGCCTTTTCTGTATCCTCTGGCACTAGGTTGCCTCTCCATTCAGTAAGTGATCCACACCTTCCCTGATTTTCCTCTTGTTACTGACATACTTGTCGAAACCCTTCTTGTTACCCTTGCTAGCTGCAGCTCCAATTACACTTTGTGGGGTTTGGGATGGTATAAAGGTTTCTGCTTTCCTAACGCATTATTTTTCTGGCAGTGAATGTAGCACACCTATACTTATCCGTCACTTAAGCAGGAAAGAGCAAATCCTAAATTCAATAAAGAAATCCTGTTTCTTTGTATATGTTAGCTGGGATTCTCTTTTGACCATAGTGAGGACTTGTCATTTAATTTTGACAGCGAGCTCTGTTGTACATCAGTAATTTAAATGTATTGTTGAAGTTTGTGGACCTGCAGATTGAGGTGCCAGTGCAGCCAACTCAATTGGCAATTGACAATGTAGTAATATTTTGGACACCACCTAAAAACTGAGCTCCTGTTCATTTTGTGCCCATCAAAATCTCTGATGTGTAGTCTCTGTTAGATTAGGAGATGCTGTCCTAGTGACCTACTTATGGTTATTTTATTATCCAGTGGGGGCATTCAGTTGCCTACGTAACTGTACACCATGGAGCCAGCTGAGTAAAAAAGATGTGTTTGGTTTGTGAAAAGCTTCAGAAGGTGCAAGATGCCATAAGCGTACAATACTTTGAAAATATTACGCGCTTTAATTTCCTTTAACTAATAAAGCAGATGGCATAGTGAACAGCTTAATTGCAAATTTTTCAGTGCCATCTGTGACCAGGCATTTCTTCCCTAGTGTGGAGAGAACTGATAGCAACAACTCTATATGAAAAGTGCCTCTGGCAACAGTGTACTGCTGTGAGATATTGTAGGAAAGAGGTCTTACAGGAACATAAAAGTACCAGAATGAACATCCTGACAAATTGCCTCCATCCAGATACTGTGATATAAAATGAATTTGCAAATGTAGTGTCATTTCAATTCAAACAAAATAGTTATATGACTGTGTTCCACTCTGGTAATATTTCACCGAATGAAAAGCTTACATATTAAATTTTTTGTGACTTTACTCTGAATATACAAAGTCAATACATGTTAACTAAAAGGGTCTATTTTTTTTTTTTAAATAGTCTATACCATTGAAAGGAACCTCATCCATGTCTGGTCATGAATTGTTCTCAACACAGAGGCAAGGATTTCTTAGGGCGATATCTTCTATTGGACCACCTGCATTCTGAGACCTGAAGAAGAATGTCTTGCATTCAAAAGCTTGTCTAACTCTATCCCAGCTGCACAGTTGGTCTAGTAAAAGATATCACCCTTAAGGAATCCTTACCACTTGCATAATTCTTGGACCCTTGGACCACTATGGCTATGTCACTCTAACACTACGTTTTAACATGTACGCATGCTTGCACATGATAACAAGCAGCTGTGTATATATGAACATGCTTTATTCCAAATGCCTGGCAATCATCTTAACCATCAGTAAGAACCCCCTTTTTTTTTTCTTTTTTGCCTTTCTTGTACATAAGGTGGATACCAGAGCCGAGTCGATTGACAAGAAAATTTCTAGGCTTGATGCAGAACTGGTGAAGTATAAAGATCAGATGAAGAAAATGAGGGAGGGGCCTGCCAAGGTAAGAAGAATCCATCTGGCATCACCATGAGGAGTGACTCATGTTTTAGTCTGTCATGTAATGTAGTGGTATCATAACCAGTTCTCCAGGTTCTTCCAAGTCTCCTTAGCAATGCTTCTTGTAACTTTGACAGAGGATGGGCTTATTTTTTTTTCTTTTGGAATATCTCCCAGACTTGTATCATATCAATGGTTTGTCCTTAGAGTTATACTTTTATAAAGTTACTGTGTGTAAAATGAAAACAAAGCAGTTCCCCAGTCAGAAGCAACTTCCCCTGCGTTTTACGGCCTGCATTAGGCTTTCATAGATGAGGAACATGGGCAAGAGATCTTTGACCACCTAGTTACATGCTGCTAGGATGGTTCTTCCTCTGCACTAATCATTGGCCCCTGTTCTCATAGTTATCGTAGACTTCATTAAATTTTCCACACCACAGAAAGGAGAGAATCTCATTAACCCCTGACCTGTAAATTTAGTTAGATTCATTGCTTCCTAAGTGAGGCAAATGAGGGCTTGCTCTGTCAGAGGTCAGGGTGTGTTTTATTTGTATACATCAAGGTTGAACCTACAAATGAGACTAGGGGGAGGAACAGAGGGAAAACAGGAACCTAGAAGCTTTCAGCTTGCTCCTCCCAAAAAAACTAGCACTAGAAACTGGCTGCCGCTTCTCCACAATACCCAGCTGTGGCATGAGTTAAGCACCCTTTCTTTGGGTTGAAACCAATGGCTCTGCAGGCCACATCTAGCCTATAGGCCAGAGGTTTCCTACTTCTGATGTAAATGATTGAACCAAGCAAAAGCCTCATGAACTGGTAAAGGGGTAAACATTTAAAAGAAAAAAGTTGCTACATTACCTTACACAGTGTTTTTTGGTTGAAACCTGTCTTTATTAATAGTATTACCCAGTGAAATTTGCTTCCTAACTTGATGTGCTCTGTTCTGTTCAAAGAGAACACGCAAAAAACACTTGTTTTATTTGTCACTGATGTGTACACATGCCTGTTTGAATAATAGTGATTGGTGCAAAATGAATATTTCTTGTGCTTTAACTATGTTGAACACTTCTCACAATGTAACTTAAGGGCTTTTCAGAGCTAGAAAATTATTTAAATGAAAGCAGAAAATGTTAATGTATCTCAAGCAAATTTAGCCATATTGCTTAATATCTGTCTGTTGCATCTCTTTCAGAATATGGTAAAGCAGAAAGCTTTGAGAGTGTTAAAGCAGAAGCGAATGTAAGTTTAAAGCTTCTTAATCCTTATTCAGTGAACTACTACTTAGTTTGGAGGGAGTGGCGGCACATTTGCTACTTCTTACTCTAATTTCTGTGCCATGTCTTGCAATTAAATTATTGAAGACATCA
Source organism: Alligator mississippiensis (assembly GCF_030867095.1). Taxonomy (NCBI): domain Eukaryota; kingdom Metazoa; phylum Chordata; order Crocodylia; family Alligatoridae; genus Alligator; species Alligator mississippiensis. Next base: position 79,310,077 of record NC_081828.1, on the reverse strand, counting down.
GTCACTTGTCTAAAAGCACTCATTTTTCTCATCTTGAAGTTATCATAGCTAAAAAGCTGACCGTGTCATCATACTGTCTCTATATTGTTAGTGGATGGATATATAGGTTGCTGTATATAACAGTTGTATAACCAGTGTGAATGTGTATATGTAAAACATAAGCTGTCATAGTACTGCAGTTAAAAAAAATTAGTTAAAACGAAATTAAATGTTTGTAAATCGTTTGAAGTTTCACTGGTCTCTGACTTGAGGGTTATAGATGGATACTGCTGCATATTAATAACTAATTTGTGTGCATGCATCAGTTCTGTAACAGAACTTCATATGCACAGCTGCTGGCCCTTTGGCTTCAATGGTGTTCTCAGCACGGTATGAAGGAACTCATTTAGGAGGACCCATGCTTTCCCATATTGCTGTGTCATGAATAAACAAATATGTATATAAGACGCTTATTATACCACCACAGGTTGTTTATACATAGGATGACGGTATGTCCTGGTTTGGCTGGGACAGTCCTGGATTCCATAGACTGGTGTAGGCTGCTTAGTCATAGAATCATAGAAAATTAGGATTTCACAGATTCACAGAAGTTTAGGGCTGGAAGGGACCTCATGAGATCATTAGGTCCAGCCCCCCCTGCTCTAGGCAGGAAAGACTGCTAGGGTCAAATAACTCCAGCAAGGTGTGTGTCCAGTCTCCTTTTGAGGATCTCCAGGGTAAGTGCCTGCACTGCCCTCACTGGGAGTCTATTCCAGAGTCTGGTCACATGAACCGTGAAGTTTTTCCTTATATCCAGACTGAAACCTTCTTTTAGGAGTTTATGACCGTGCTCCTGGTTTTCCCCTGGGGCTCTTTGGTGAATAGTTGGTTGCCTAGCCCTTGATGCTCACCCCTGATACATTTTTAAGCTGCCACCAAATCCCTCCTGAAAATCTTCTTTTCCAGGTTGAACAGTCCCATATCTGAACTGGTTGGAAGGGACCTCAGGAAGTCATCTAGTCCAACCCCCTGCTCAAAGCAGGATCATCCCCAACTAGATCATCCCAGCTAAGGCTTTGTCTAGCTGGGTCTGAAAAACCTTCATGGATGGAGATTCCCTCACCTCTCTGCATAGCCATTTCCAGTGCTTTATTGAAGCAAAGAAGGCAGGTGGACTGGAACAGGTGCCATGCACCCTCATGTGGCGCATCCTTGTCCCTGCAAGCAGCAGTGGTGCCTGCCTGGCACACCATGACACTCCACCTTCATGCTGGGCTCCGATGCAGAACTTTTGACCAACCAGCCAGGACCAGCCTAAGGAATCTGGGAGTGTCCCAGCCAAACCTAGATGTATGATCACCCTATTTAAACACTGATTAACAGGGGTTAATGCACTGATTAACATGGTGAAAGCTTAATCCTGCATGCAGAATAACTTTGTCCAGTAGCAATCCAATAGACAAAGTTTCAGTAGGTTGTGTAACAAAATTAAAAAACCTGTATAATTGAACATTAGTTTTTCCTTTTTTGTGAAGGCCTTCAATTTTTTGTGTCCTGCTTCAAATATCTTGTTTGTGGGTTGTGTTCCCTCCCCAGTTAAGACTGCTTACTTCCAGTCCATTGTATTGCTATAAATATGATTTTTTTTTGTAATATTTTTAACAGGTATGAGCAACAGAGGGATAATCTGGCACAGCAGTCTTTTAACATGGAACAGGCTAACTACACCATCCAATCACTGAAGGATACAAAGACAACGGTATCATATCATCATGTTTATCTTAAGTTTGCTTTATTGCATGCATGCTGCAGTAAAAACCATTTTGTTTCACTCTCCCTTTTAGGTTGATGCTATGAAACTGGGGGTGAAAGAAATGAAGAAGGCTTACAAGCAAGTCAAAATTGATCAGATTGAGGTGAGCTTTTGGCTTGTGTATTACTAAACTGTCCAGAGGAAATGTGCTAACAGTCACCATAATACAGAACTAAGCAGTGCCTAGCTTATTGCTTCAGCAATAATTGAGCTGACCAACAGTTTTTCTTAAAGATGGAACTATGTGTTATGCATATTGCTTACCTTCACCCTCTGGATTTGTAGTTCCTCTGTTATACAACCAACTCTTGCCTTTAAATTGCATCAGATTGTGGTACCTCACTGCTCTAGTCTTTCTCTCTCACCCATGCTTGACAGTGATCTTCCCTGGTTGCCTGCATTCCACTTGTCTTGTTCTTCCATATTTTTTTATAATGTGAATCCATCCTCCTGCCTGATACCCTGGCTTCTCCTGGCACATACTGAAAACATACTCTCTCTCAGCAGGTGCACATAGCCTCAGTTTTCCCTCAGAAATGTTTTGATAAATAACATGGCTTTAAAAAAGAAAGGAAGGAAGAAAATATTCTAAACTGTAGTGCTAAACCTCTCTTTGTATATTGTTTACATCTTATTCTTCCACAATCCTTCACAGTCGAGGATGATTGTCTTCCATTATTTGATTATCTTATCTGTGTGTCCGAAGATGGCTGATGAGGCCTATCAGAAATCGACAGACTCTACTGCAGCTCGGACGTGTATTTCCATGTGGGATGGGTGGCTCTGGATTTTTTATTTGATCTGAGACGCGCTGTCTGCCACTCCTGCTTTTCCATCTCCCGTTGTTGTGAGGTTTCCAAGTACTGAGATCCCTGCTGCAGCAAACTCTTCCTTCATTTGGGGTGGTCCTGGGCAATTGTCTCCCATTAGTTGACATTGATGTTGCATTTTTTTAAATTGGCCTTGACGACATCCCTGAAGCACTTTCTTTGCCTCCTTCTTGAGCGTATGCCTTTGCTGAGCTGGGGGAATAAAACTTGCTTCAGGAGTCTGGAGTCGGACATCCAAACGACATGGGCAGCCCAACAAAGTTGATGTTGGATGATTGTTGCTTCAGTACTCAACGTGTTTGCTGGCAGAGGAGGACGCTAATGTTGGTGTGTGTTTCTTCCCACTGGATTTGGAGGATCTTCTGCAGGCAGCGTTAATTGTGTACTTCTCCATCAACTTTAGAGGTCTCCTGTATGTTGTCCATGATTCTGCTCTGTACAGCAAAGTAGGGAATCATGACAGCTTGATAAACCATAAGTTTTCAGTTCTGATGTTGAATCTTTGAACACTCACTTCTTCAGGCATCCAAAGGCTGCACTTGCACATTTGAGGCAAAGTTGGATTTGTTTGTTAATGTCAGCCTTCTGGCTTCCAAAGTGCAGGAAATACTCAATGTTCTCCAGAGTCTTACCGTGGACCTGGATTACCAGAGGTGGAGACTGTTCATTAGGAGCTGGTTGGTGAAGGACCTTAGTCTTCCACATGTTAAACATCAGTCTCATATTCTTGTATGCCTTGGTAAAGATGCTGATGACTGTTTGAATGTCTGCTTCCCAGTGAGCGCACGCTACACATCATGAACATACTGGAGCTCAATTGTCATGGTCAGGGTGGTCTTAGTTTGGAGTTGGCTGAGGTTAAACAGCTTATCATCTATTTGGTAGTTTAGCTCCACTCTGTCTGAAAGCTTGTTAGTGGTGAGATGTAATGTTGTGGCAAGGAATATTGAGAAGAGCGAGGGAGTGATGATGCAGCCATCCTTAATTCTCAAAGGGTCTATAAAAGATCCATTACTGGGAACTACTGCTTGCATACTGTCATGGAGCAAGCAGAAACTGGTGATAAATTTCGGAAGGCATTCATACTTCAGAAGGATCCTGTACGCTTCTTGTTTACGTAGTACACGCCTCTATATGCACAGGTGTCCAGTGCTTGGACATGCATTGAAATGCCTTTTCATTTTCATTGTGGCATACCATAACCTACTGTTCCTTTTCTTCAGGACCCATAGGCAAGTTTCCTCAGATTTTGTTGCTTGGCCTTCTATTTTGCAAGCTAATGCTAAGTTTAGTATGAGGTAGCTTAACAAACGGTTTAAATTAGGGTTGGCAAGCTGATCAGTTGACTGGTCAAATATTGTCAATTGACTGAATATTTTGTTTTGACTGGTCAAGGATTATAGCAGTTTTACAAAAATCTACATTTTTTTTGTAATTTTCTTGACAAAAATTTGATTTGTTTTTTACACATGATGGGAAATTTGTGTTTCTTCTATGTATTATTTGGACCTGTTGGCAATCTCTTATAACATTTGACCAATATTTGTCCAGTGAATTGACTAGACGATTCAGTTGGTCAAATACCCAACCCTACTTTAAATTATTCCCGGAGAAGTGTGAACTTCTGCATTGTCATGGATTTTATTGTAGAGCTCCCCTTCCTCCAATTCCTGTGCAATTTGTATCATTATTATTATTTTTTGCAATACTTTGAGGGGCCCTCGGGTTACATCAAATGGATCATCAACATGTTTCTTTTCTTGTTCTTTGCTGTTTTCCTATGCTAAATGGAGGATTTGTACATAAAGTTTTGGGGAAACAAATACAGACAACCCCCACTTAGCACTCTTAATTAGTTTCTGAAAAAACGAGCTTTAAGCGGAACCATGCTAAGTGAAACCCATTTCCCCATAGGCATTAATGTAAATAAATATAATTGGTTACCGCAGCTTCTTGCTGCCACCACCGCCGCTTCAGCCACATGCCAACCTGGGCCCTGCCCAGCCTGGGCTCCTTGCCACTGCTGCTTCTCCCTACTCTGCCAGCTCCTTTGGCACCATGTGCCAGCCTGGGCCCCACACTCCTGCCACCCTGCCCTGGGCCTCTGCGGGCCCTGGCTCAGCGCTCATATCCACGCACTCACTTGCTGCTCCTCACCATCGCTACTTCAGCCACGTACCAGCCCGGGCCTTGCACTCATGCCGCTCTGCCCTTGCACTCAGCATGATAATGAAACTCGCTGAGCACTACGTGGAATCAGATATGTATTTAAAATGAAAGCTATTGCAAAACAGCGTCAAGCGAAACTGCGTTAAGCAGGGGTTGCCTGTAGCTTGTTCTGCTGTGGCCCATAATGAAATTCTGAAATGACTGAGAGCTAGTCTTAGTAAAATCAGTTGTTATGTTCGGTAAGGACAAGCTTGACTTTTGTTCCTACTACAGGACATACAAGACCAGTTAGAAGATATGATGGAAGATGCCAATGAGGTCCAGGAAGCACTTAGCCGTAGTTATGGGACACCAGAGATTGATGAAGATGACTTGGAGGCAGGTTAGTGAGCTGATGGTGATAAGAGTTGTACTGTGTTCAGTTTCAGAGATGACATGACATGAGTCGGGTTTGGTAACCTACAACCCATGGGCCAGACCTGGCCTGCCAAATATGTCTGTGTGAGAACTAGCCAACTAGTGGCTCTCATCGACATCTGCCGCCTTGTCTGAGAGAGGCCAAGCTGTGCTAATTTTATCTGCTGTTAGTGATAGGTTGCTGATCCCTGACACATCTTTGAAATAAAGAAAGAATGACTTGCTAATCACCTGTTTTGAAAAATTGCATGGATGTATCTTTTAAATAACTGGCTTTATAGAATTCACTGGTAACAGCATTAATGTAGCAGAATAGACTTTGTCTCTCCCTTCTAGTGTTTTGTATAGTGCAGAACATTGCCTTAATGGGGAGCATCAATATGTTTGAGTCAATTCTTTGATCATTGTTTATCTACGGGAGTAGCTTCCCTTTCTCTCAACTTTTTGATAGTTTCTTTTTTTATTTGCATGTTTTCTTGTGGAAAAGATTCCTTTTAATCCTACCTAACAAATCAATTTCAGAACTGGATGCGTTGGGTGATGAACTTTTGGCTGATGAGGACACTTCCTATTTAGATGAAGCTGCATCAGTTCCAGCAATCCCAGAAGGCACTCCTACTGACACGAAAAACAAGGTGAGTCTTTTCCTTTGTCACTTAATACAAAAGGAACATATGTAAAACTTGTATTGCTCAGTTGTTCCCATCAATGTTAAAGCTGTTGCCTTAGAGGTAGAGTAGATGTGTACAATTGTAGGAATGGAAGGAACTTCAAGGATCATCTAATCTAACCTGCTGCACAAATGCAGGATATAGGATTTGTGCATATGGAATATTTAGGATTGTGGGATACACTCTGCTCAAGACCCAAGTCTGTTACAAGATTTCATAGACACTAGGGCTGGAAGGGACCTCAGAAGATCATTGAGTCCAGCCCCCTTGCCCCAGGGGCAGCAAGTCAGCTGGGGTCACAGGATCCCAGCAAGATAAATGTCCAATTGACTCTTAAAGGAGTCCAGAGAAGGTGCTTGTACCACCTCTGGCGGCAGTCTGTTTCAGGCCTTGGGGGCTCCGACTGTAAAGAAGTTTTTCCTTATGGCCAGCCTGAAATGGTCTTGGAGAAGTTTGTGACTGTTTGACCTTGTCCATCCCATGGGATGCTCTGGTGAATAGGCGTTCCCCCCAGATCATGATGTACACCCCTTATATACTTAAATCAGGAGTTGATTTAGCAATACTTAAATAAACTCACACATTAACACACATCTTTAAGCATGCTTTGAGCTAAACCAGCATTTGACATAAACTGCATTATATCAGATTGTTTCTAGTAGATTACATGTATATCTTAAAATAAAAGATAATTTACAACTCTTTGCAGTTGTATAAGCATTGATCTCATTTGATTCTTGGTTTGTTGTTTTTGTTTTTTTACTTTTGGGGGCTATATTAATTGGTTGGGTGGCCAACAGAAAATACTGATGCTTTTATTGGTTTTCACTCTAACATAATCTTAAAGGTCTATATACAATTGGATTAAAATGATAATAAAACTTATGCAGTCAGTTGCTAGAGGACTGTTAAACTGTGTCTTTCTCTCTTTCCCTTGTAGGATGGTGTATTGGTGGATGAATTTGGACTGCCAAAGATTCCCGCTACATAAGTCTTCCTGCAGCATGTTGGAAATTAAATTAACTTTTTTTTTTTTTTAAATCCTGGAAGACTTGCCCTCCAAGTATAACTGTATTATCACTACATCCTAGAACGCAAGATGAATGGCTGATGGTTTCTTTGAAGAAAGTTGTCATACTGCTGACCTTTTTTTTCTATTAATGGGGAAATGGCACAATTTTCTTCAGTGGATGCAGTCAGTCTACTAGATTTTGATTCCCTGTGTCTTATGGGTGAATTAATATATGAAAAATAGTGTTGGCCATTTATAGCTGAGCTGTTTTTGATTTGTATTATATTTCTGTTTTCTGGAACTAAGGATGTGTAGCTGCTTGCCCACTGTAAGATAACTTCCTTATTCTTTTACTGATTTGATAAAGAATGGGTGCATTTTTAAATTACTTCATTTTGGAGACTCTTGCTCTTGTATTTGTAACTCTTAATTATAGCTGTAACAAATGAATACTAAAGTTATTAATATTACATATTCCATTTTGACATAAAACATGTAACAGAGATTATTAGCTGATCCTTATGCGTGGTGTTTTTGATGGTAGCCTTAACTTGCGTTTTGGATCCTTCATTATGAGCATGGGGCTATCCCTGAAAGTGCAGGGTTATGATGGACATCCAGCTTAAATCCCAGAAATTTCTCCTCCTCTTCATGCATCTCCCTCTTTGTATGCCAGGTCCTCACTTCTGCCAGACCAGTGCTCATACTGTATTTATCCTCTGGCCAGAAGTTGGAGTTGTCATTTTTTTTCGATGATCTTTGTAGACCTTTCTGGGAAATGCTTGTAGAACAAACTGCCTTCTCCCTTTCTCTGGCCCCATTGGCCAGGAGAATGAGACTATTCCCAAAGCGGTCACCTGCGCTAATGATACTACTACTAATGATACTACTATTGCCTTGCCAAGTCTTGAGACAGGCTGTTGGTTTTTTATTTTTTTTACTCACCACTGGCAGCCAAACAGTTTTGCATTTGAATCAAGAACAAAAGCCTACCAATGTTTGTAAAGGAACTGAGAGCTATTTATGTCTAATAAAGCTATTTTTCCAAAGCACATTTTAGAACACCTCCCTCCTTAATAGAGCGAAGAATCGGTTGGACCAAGGGAACGATGCCATTCAGAAGACTGTACTTTATGGCCCCAGCTTGGTTGGCAGGGTTTGCAGGAGCTGGAAAGCTTAGACTTAATGTCTGGGTCCACTAATAGGAGGCGGAACTGGAACAAAAGATCTGCTGCCAGGAAACTTTTATAGTGGAGACAAGTCGCCGCGGGACAAGAGCTAGTGTCTGCGCCCTCGCGGGTGGGTGGATCCTAAGGGGAGGGTGGCAGCCAAGCACGTCCTGAGATAGACCAGGCAGCGGCTGATTTTAAAGCATCTTTTTATTATAAACTCCCCGAGAGGCGGTCTGGGGAGCAGATGTGGGGTGGGGACGCGCTCTCATTTCAGTCAGGGGAAGGGAGGGAGGGAGGCTGCGTTTGCCGGCGACAGCGCGGAAACAGCCGAGCGGGGGGCGGGGCCGGAAGTGCCACCGCTTTTGGTGGAACTAGTCGGATTGTTCGTTACCAGAGTGCGTGCGCCTGACGTTATTGCAACGTGCGGAGTCATTCGTGTACGTGCGTGACGATCTTTCCACTCAGCCCCTCGTTTTGCCGCCCCCCGGACAGCCTAAGAGCCTTTTCCGCCGCAGCGAGCAATGAAGTGGGGGGCGGCCCCGGCCCGACGCGCTCAGGAAACCCCATTCGTCACCGGCCGCCGGACCCGGTGGCCAATAGGCTGGAGGAGGAAAGGGCGTGACGTGATATCAGTACGTCTCCTCCCGGGTAGCGGCGGTTTCCCTTGGTACACGTCACATCCGTTTCCGGTGCGCCTCGGAAGTGCTCGGTGGCGGCTCCCCGCAGAGGCGCCCCTGGGTTGAAGATGGCGACGCCCGGGACCCCTGTCACCGTTACAGTCACCTACAGTAAGCGGCAGTCGGGGGGCGCGGGGCAGCCCAGCCCGTGCCCGCTGCGGCTCGTTCCCGGGGAAGCGGCCCAGGCCTGGCGCCGCCCCCTCCCTTTTCCTCGGGTCCGCGGCCCGTTTCCCCGCCTCCGCCCGGCCGCTTCCCGCCCAGAGCTGCCTGTTGTCTCCTCCCCATCACTCGCGGGGCCTGTTCTCCGTCTCCTGGTACCGGGCAGTGTCCGCAGCACGGATCCGCACGGCGGGGAAAGCAGAGCTGGTCACGTCCCCTTCGGTTTGCCCATGTGCTGGACCAGGGGTGCCCACCTTCTTGGTTGCACGAGCGGGGCCAGGGCCCTCCCTGCCCCTTTGGGCCATGCAGGTGCTCCCCACCTCGCTGTCCTGCCCATGTGGGGGCAGCCCCCCTGTGCCATCCTGTGGCAGAGCTCCTCTCTCACCTGTAGCTTTCTGCAGGTTGCCCCCTGGCACTGGTGGTCAGCTGTCGGCTCCCCTGACACCACAGGTGGCAGCACCTTATCCCGGTGGCTGGGGCAGGCAGGAAGCAGAAGCTGGGGGAAAGAAGTGGAGCCAGAGCGATAGGAGCAGCAGCCTCCCAGGGGCCATGTGCTAACCCGTCACAGATTGTCCAGCTAGTGGCCACAGCCTGTCTGTTGAAGAACACTTGAAACTTGGTAGAGGACAGTCTGTGACTCAAGAGTCTGCCTGTTGTCATCCCCACAGAAGTTTACTCAATTCTGGCTCTATTAAAAGCCTTTAAAAGAGGGATAGCTTTTTTTGTACAGTAGAGACTGCTTAAACATTAGCAGTTACATTCTGCAAAGACTGCCAGAGCAGAACGTGTGGTAGCCGGAAGCCAAGCAAGACTTCCTTCCTGATTGCTTTTGTGAGCTATGCTGTGCTTAAGCACTTGGACCATTTCTTATACTGTCAATCATGCTGTCCACCTTTGACCCCAAGTATCATGGGGGAGGAAGGTGCTGGTTCAAAGAAAGGGGGAACAAGAGTCAAATCTGTGGAATGTGACAGGGGCACAGAAAAGAGCAATTCGAGACAAGGAGCTTGAAGGAGAGTATGGAGAATGACGGGCAAACGTGAACATGTGACAGATTTCTGCCATTTAAACATTTTTTGTACCTTTGAAAAAATCTTGTAGATGTTATGGATTCCAAAAAACATTCTAAATGTCAACTGGCTGCAATCTGATCCTAGGCAGATAGAGTAGTGCGTCTCTAGGATGGATTAATGGAGTGATATAGACTCAAATCAAAATAGGGTGCTTTGGGGAAGGGTAAAATAACAGACTCCCTACCCTTACAGCAAACAGAAAGCCATTGAGTGAAAGAAAAAACAAACATTTGTGAAAAACAGCTATCAGGAAGGAATTCAGCAGCCTTTCCACTTTCCACCTGGAAAATGGACCTGGCTTCTTACCTTAGAATTTCTCCTGGATAAATGGAGGAGGAAGCATTTTTCATACTGGGTTTTACCCACCAGGCTTAGTCCTTGTGCTACTGAGTGTCTGGTAAAAAGACTGTGAAAGAGTGTGTATATGGAATGCGTATATAAGTGAGAGAGGACATAGGCTGAAGTGAACAACTTACAAAGTACTTTAGAAAACAGAGTACAAGCATACTGCATAAGTGGTCTTGTAATTTATAGATCTAAGGGCATCTGTTTCCATTTGTTCAAATTAAAATTCACAAGGAATTACACACACCTGTCATATATTCAGTTACTATTTTGAAACTGTTAGTATGTTTTTCCACTTTCCAAAAGGATATGTATTTTTTATCATTAGGAAGCAAACTAATGAACAGCAGTAGTCCAGTTCTAAGAACGTGAAGCATTACACCTAGTCACTTCTCTTCACTGCAGTCCATTTCTATTCAGGATGAAGTTTTTATTATGCTTATTTAGTCAATTTGAATAACTGCTATCAATCCATAAAACACTATATATCAATTGGCTGCATTTTTTCCACAGTAAACCACAATTTGGCCATTCTGTAACCCCATTTTCTTCTTGCCATAAATGCACATCTAATAAGGTATAAACTTTGAAATGGATTGGAAAATATCTAGTGTGGACAGCCTGAAAATGTGTTCATAAAATGGGCAAAAAAACAGTTTGTAGCAAAGAAAATAAGTATGCAAAAATAAAACTTAAACGTCACTGGATTTCACTGATAGAACAACACAGTTTGGGTGGTAAAGTAAAATACCAGAAGTTATTAGTTTTTCATTTGAGAGTGTTTCTCGTTTTTGTAATTTCTCCTGATCTTAAGATAGTATGTCAGATGACTGCTGCCAATCCAAAATTCCTTTTAAAATACATATCTAGGGCTCTTCCTTGCAGAGAGAAATCTACTCCTTGTAAACTTTCAAATTTAGAGACCTGTAGATGGAAAGAGTGTGACGTTCTTTTCTTCCACAAACCTTCACCTGACCACAGAAAACAAAGAGTTGATTTTCTGTTAGGCCTGCTTTGTACCATGTCCCCACTCCCTGTAGACCTTTTCAAATAGATAGCAGGCACAGGACTATCTACCTACCTTAGATCTATTGTGTAAAGGGAGCTTTGGGTATAGAGGAGGAGGGAATATTGAATATTTTTCTTCTTCCTGTGAATATACTGATGATTGCAGGAAGTGAGACCTTTCAGTGGGTGTTAGATAGCTTGAGCCATCCTGTGATCATCAGTTGACTCCTAACTGCTGAGGAGCCTACTTAAACACACAGGAGATTATGAATATAATAGGGGTGCACCGATAGAGATTTTTGCGGCGTATATAGATAGCTGATTTTTAAAGGAGGTGTATCGGCTGATACCATTCCGATTTCCGATACCTAGCCTGGCAGCTTGGAGAGCTGCCTCCAACTGGTAAGGCTGGTGTGGTGGAAGGGGAGGGAGGAGGGAAGGGGTGTGGTGGGGCAGATCGAGGCCCCTGCAGTGAAGGAGGCATGGGGCTGGGGCAGGGGCTGGGGCAAGCTCTGCCCAGACAGGGGTGGACATCCAGGGGGGCATGGGGAGGGGTGGGGCGGCTCCCACTGCTGCACACCACTTGCGTGGGAGCCGCTTGCCTGGCAGCTCATCTGGCACTCGCCTGCTCATCCAGTGGTTCCCGCCACTCATCCAGGAGGGCATGGGGGCATGTACCCCTGGATCTGCACAGGGCGGGGTGAGCTGGGACCTGGGCTGCACCAAGCTCTTCCTGGTGGGGTGGGGCTGTGCTGGAAAGGAGCTATGGTGAATTTGTGGCTGCAGCCCTCCCGTAGGTCCCCTCCTAGTGCTGTCCTACCCTGCCGGGAATGGCTTGGCGAAGCCCCAGTCCCAGCCTGTGCAGATCTGGGGGCACATGTCTTGGATGAGTGGCGGGAGCAGTAGCAGGAGCTGCTGGCTAAGCAGGCAATTGCTGGACTAGCTGCTGGACCAGCAACTCCCACACGAGTGGCATGCGGCGGTGGGAGTTGCAGGCCCCCTGGATGAGCCATGGTGCCATCCTGCTGTCCTACACTGCTTGCCCCAGCCCTTGCCCCTGTCCCACTCCTCCCTTACTGTGGGGGCCTTGATCTGCTCCCCCACACCCCTTCTTTTTCCTCCCCCCTCCCCTTCCACCACACCAGACTTAACAGCTGGAGGCAGTGCTCCTTGCCGCCTGTGCTGTGCTGTAGCTGCGCACATGCGTGGGCCATTTATCGGCAAAATTATCAGCCTGATGTGGTTGTTTTACAGTGTAGTCAATTTTCTTTATATCAGTGCTCATCCGATATTGGACTGATGTATCTGTGCATTTCTAGAATACAATCTTCTAAGGCTTTGGTAGGGGCTTGGAAAATCTCAGGACTGCAGGAAGCTTGCGGAAACCTCAGTGAAACTCGCATGGTTGGCACCTGGAGGTTGTTATGGTAGCCATGTGACTGGGAAGGGGGCAGGCTGTCAATTACCATTTGGCAACTGGTGAAAAGAAGCAGCCACCACAGACAGCTGGGGTGGGTTCTAGCCCTAGGAGAATACCTCCCCTACCCTCCCAATCCTGCCAGTCAGCTGATTGATGGGGTGGACGTTTTGCTGTGGTGGAAACCCTCTCAGTTCCAGCTGCAGGAGAACAGCCTCTGCTTCTTGCACTCCTCCAGGTCAACTGAGAGGAGTATGGAGGGAGGGGAGCACATTCTGCTGCAGTTTCAAGGCTCAGAGACTTTAAGAGTTTCACTCCTGGATATCTGTTTGCTCCTGAAGAACAGGAGGAGTGATTTTAAGGACCCATTAAGGTTGTCAAAGTAAGACTCCCTTTACTGTACACAGATGTGGAGATGTCCAAACCTTCAGGGCTGTTTTGTAAGGGAGTGGAAGGGAATGAAATGTAGCAAGAGACATTTCACCAGTTGGAAAGAAAAAAAGTGAGTCTTTCCTACTCCTAGTGTGTTCTTGTTTGTTTGATCAAACCTTCCATCCTTCAGATGACCTTGAGTTACCAGGAACAGAATGCCTTTTTGGTAGAGCCTAGGGTCATTTTATAAAGAGGAAATTCCCACACATAACTTTATTAGGTTGCAGTTGAGCTGTAGGCATTTCTTAGTGGTTTGAGTTAATATTGTCTTTCAAGTTCGTTACAAGTAAATGTTAGAGATTTGATTTGTCCTAATATTTTCTGTTTAAGATTAGACTTTGTTGTTGTTTTCTATTTCTCCCAGGTAACGAAAAGCACAGTATTCAGGTTGCTTCTCAACAGGAAGAGAGTGAACCAACACTGCGTGACATGGCCTTACTTATTGAACAAGTCACTGGGGTTCCAATTCCTTTTCAGAAAATAATATATAAAGGTAACTAACCTGAAAAATATTTCTTGAAGGTATCCTAGATACAGTATCAAATTCTGTTCTCATGCACATGAGGATTAATTAATCTGTCTCTACAAGAGTCATTATTCTAAGTACATAACTTTTAATTCTTTGTTCAGTCCTAAAAGTGACAATGAGTAACTTCACATTTTCACATACGAGATTTATAGATGAGCTACCAATATTGGAAGCAAGAAGAATCGACAGTTATGGCTTTTGGGTTTAATTTTAGTAGTCTTTTCCCAGAAAAATAGGGTTAATTCCTTTCAAACTTGATTATCTTAAAATTAAACCTGAACATTTTTCTGTTTCTTTCATTTTCTGTACTAAGTACATGAGCTTTTAGCTGAGTCTAGTTTTATGTATGTAGAGACGTGTATGGCTGATGGGAAGAGGTACAGGGTCATCCAAAATAGTGAAAAAATGCTCCTGGCAAAAAGTGCAAAGCTCAATGGATGATTACCTTGTAAAGTGAAAAGTACAAATAGAAATTTCTAAAGAGTAAGCCAAATACACTGTAGCAACCGGAGTAGCAAAAAAAAGTATTTCACTTACTTCACCTTGAAAAGTTAATACTTTGACTCAGTTCCTTGAAAAATTACTCTTAACCTTTACATTTTTTTAATCCAACAGAATAGTTTATTTTAAAAAGAATTACTGCACGCTATTAAAATAAATTAATAAAACAATAATGACCCAAATCCACAGAAAAGACTTGGGCTTCTAAACTGGCATTTAGAGCATGGACAGTTGAACAGTATGTCCTAGTGTACTTTTTATCAGTTTTGTGTATTGATGTCAGTTGTACCAGGATCAGTAATAGACAGTTGTATGGGTGTTTTGGGGTAGTTCACATAGCAGGGAGATACCACCATGCCTTGCTCATAGGGGGTGGGATAAAGTAATAACCCGTTTGCTTTTAGCAAATGGCTACCATGGAATGGATGCAGAGAGATGATACTTAAACTGGAGTAAGATTTAAGAATATTATCCCTGACTGTGTCAGGGGAGATTCCTACTGGGTTAGCTGAAGTAATCTTGCTTTAGGAGTTTGCACCATCTGTCCATCACTATTTTACAGTGCTGTAATGCTCACTACACCAGTGTAAATGTGTTGTCTCTCCAGGCCCTTGGTGTTTAAGCACCTAGGTCTGAGATATTTAGAATCCTTACCTAAATGTTTTAGTCTCTGGTTTTCACTGCTCAGGTTCCCCAGGATCTAAAGTTCTACTTATGTCCATGACCAGAACTGTCTTCATATTGGCCTTATGCTTGAGTTCATTTGGGATCTCTAAGCTGGTCATTTTACTACCAAAATTCCACAAGGGACCTAATCCAGTAATTGTGCCTACAGTGTGACAGTGCTGAGTTCCTCACAAAACAGAAGTCATAGCCACTTCCATTCAGGAACTGGCTGATGGAGAGTGAGGAAGAAGAAGACATGAGTTGAGTGCCTTGCCACTAGACTATGGATTGGCACCTCTTCTATCTGGATCAGGGAATCTTAATCTTTGCTGCAGAAGGTCCCAGGTAGATCTCTCCACTGGGTTTATACGCTAATGAGAGGTTTATTGTACAGAAGGGAGGTGTCCTTACCACCTCCTCCTTTGGGGAATATGTATTGAAAGAAAACAGTGAGCTTACTCTTTTTCCAGAAAGGATGCCCAAGTTGCCCAGCTCCAGGAAGGAGTTACAGGCTGCAAATCCTGATCTAAATTAGGTGGCTATGCCCTTGACAGGTGTTGGCTTCAGACTTGTCCCTCTTGGCCATCTTAGGTGTTCCTTCACACAGTGGTTGTGGAGAATCCCAATCTTGGAGGCTGAATTCTCCCCATACGGATATGTAACTCAGGGCTGGACATTCCATTTCAAGGGCTTAGGAACCCAAATCTCTTTATGGATATAGCCCAAAGCGTTTTGGGCATCTTTCTGTAAAGCCATTTTTAACTACTATGTTTTATTTTGAAGATGGCTTATAGTTAAAAAACAAACAAACAAAAAAACACCAAAAAACAAAACACCCCAAATCAATACCTAAAGATATCTATTTCTTTTTTCCCTAGGAAAGTCCTTGAAGGAAATGGAACAGCCATTGTCAGCACTTGGAGTTAGAAGTGGTTGCAAAGTCATGTTGATTGGGAAAAGGGTAAGTGTCAATTTATGCTCTCTCTTCCTATATTATCTCAATATCTTTTCATAATTTTGTTTAGACAATCACCAGTTAAGGTGAATCTGCTCTAAATGAGCAAAAAAGTGATAAAAGTGAGGTTAATGCATGAGTTACCAAAGTGTACAATCTCAACCAACCTGTGCATTTTTGAAGTTACATTCTCTGGTTAGTTCCTGTCAAATTAGTCACCTGGCATTATCCCTACTTCTTTTGTATTGCTGCGCTCTTACCCATGTTACTGTTCAGGGATAAAGAGCAAAAAGCTTTAGCTGTTGGATTGCCTGCCACATATTTGATGAGGTGACATGCAACTGTCTGCTGGTATCACATATAGAGGGTAGGGTAATCTATTTTGACAATAGGGAAGTTAAAGTGTTCCCATAAGGCACTAATATTAATAAAACTGCTTTTGAATCTTTAGTTGGTCTTCCCCTTCATATTTGTCTCATGCTGTATTTATATGTCACTTTCATTTGTGAATATATTAATTGCTGAGCATAAGAAACTTAGGTAACTTATTTAACTGCATAGTAAAATAGCCAGTTTAATGATGCTTAGCTATGACAGTACCTGAAGTCCAGTATTTGTTATAAAAAGCTTGTGTGAGTATTAGTTTGTACATTAAAGTATTATCATATTATCATTTGTCCCAGACAGATTTGCTACTTTTTTGATTTCAAGGTAAACAATAAATGGTTTGTCCTTTCTTAATATGCAGAATAGTCCAGAAGAAGAGGCTGAATTAAAGAAATTAAAGGATTTGGAGAAGTCAGTGGAGCAAATAGCTAATAAATTAGAAGAAATTAATAAAGAATTCATAGGTATCCAGAAGGTAGGTATGCTCCCTGTCTTTCTCTCTCCTATATTTGTGCAGTAGGGTTTTATATACAGTCTTTACTTCAAGGCTAGCTACCACAGAAGGTGTGTCTCATATTCAGTGGTATTTAGGCTGCAACTTAGTTTTACAGGTGACGTGTAAAAGGTTTACTAGATACTATGTTGATTTACACATTTCTGAAAGAAGGAAAAATATATAGCTATTGTTGTAACAGGTAATAAATGCTGTGTTTTAAAGAAACTGTGTCCTTTAGATCCACAGAAGTATACTTAATAATACTTATCCTTACATACTGGTTTTTACTCATTGCAGATTTCCTTTGCCTACGAGTGACAGCATACATGCAATAAAGAAAGAGAATGAAAGTACAGATTCAGAACTGAATGATTCTTTCTAAAAGTCACTTTTGACATCATTTCCTGGCAAAGAACCTAGGAACTCTGAATGGCAGGAAGTTATTCAGGTTTCTTAGGATTTTAAGGAGGGCTGCTATTGTCTTAAATTTGGTTGACTTTAAGTATGCTGTTAGGAAATGACTCAAGTCTTATTGTTTGTATTACATTAGTCCTAGAACCCTAACTCAGATTCAGTCTTCATTGTGCTTAAAACTATATAGATTTCATAGATATTAGGGCTGGAAGGGACCTCAAAGATCATCAAGTCCAGCCCCCTGCCCCAGGGGCAGGAAGTCAGCTAGAGTCAAAGGATCCCAGCAAGATAAGCATCCAAATGTTTCTTGAATGAGTCAAGAGTAGGTGCCCGCACCACTTCTGGAGGGACTCTATTCCAGGTCTTGAGGGCTCTCGGACCATAAAGAAATTGTTTCTTATGTCCAGCCTAAAACAGTCTTGTAGGAGTTAATGACTGTTGGTCCTTGTTTTTCCTTGGGGCACTCTGGTGAACATATAGACACGTAGTAAGAGGCAGTACATGCTACAAGGAGCTTATAGTTTAAACAGGCAAGATGAACAAAGGGCAGGTTCTTGTGTAATAATAAGTGTGTTCGGAACTCTCTCTTTAATTAGTTGACACCTGTTTGCAGCAACTCCTTGTAAAATCATCAGCCGCTTACCAGCAGCATTTCTCCTACACTGCATTTGGATGACCCTCCCTTTAACAGCAACATTTGTGTAAGAGCAACATAACACCATGGCCCTGACATGTTAGTCTTTAACAGGTGTGGACTGTCTCTAACTCATGTTGCTTGTACTTGGGGCAGAAGTGGCAAATGACTGAGAACACTAATGGGTTAGTTTGCCAGCTTTCAAAAAAAAAAAAAAAAGTGTCATGACCCCAAATGGGTTGTAGATCCCATGGAGCCCCCACTTTCTCTGAAGTGGCAATTATCTAGTATGGCCTTTATTAATATGGAGTTAGGGCCTTACCATGCTTCAGTTGCTCTACTGTCTCTGCCTGCAATTACCTCATAGTGATTGACAGCTTAACCCAGGGAACTTTAGCTCTGTTTCATTCAGGGTAAGCTACCCTGGGTTTAAAGTGGACAGAATTACAGTTCCGTGGAGCTGCTGAAACAGTAAATATCCATCCCTGTTAACTGCAGGCACAGAAATAGCTGTAACTGTGAATGGGGTTGTGAGCAGAAAACATGTGCGAACCACTGGGTTAATTGCTAGAGTCGTGGGAGGATTTATATCCAACTCCACTGTTAATGTTTGGGGGAATCCACAGTCACTCAAGAAAGACGGGCAAATTGTCAGGGACCAAACCTGGGATGTACAAGTGGCTCCAGGAAGCTGGAGAGGGTCTTCAGAAACTGGGGAGCAAGCACCAGAAAAACTTAGACTTGGAAGAAGAACTGGAGTTGGAGGGGTTCTTCCTGTGTGCAGGAGTCTGCCTTCCAACTCACAAAGGTTGGGTACAGCATTTGAGTTGGATCCCTAGATATCACTCTGGTTCTCAGCAGGTCCTATAAAACCTGTCCCGTAGGACTTATCTCCAAGACTGCTGATAATGTTTTGGGGAATCATGTAGCTGCATCATTTCACTGCACTCCTCAAATGTGCCCTTTTGTAAAACATTATTTTTGGCAGGTTACTGCTTTATTAATGCTGTGGAAGCTATGGTATTGTTAGTGCTTTGTATCATATATTGTTTCATTTGTTTGATTTGAGATGTCTGGGGGACACAAACTGTATTGAATTAATGTTTTAAAGGGATAAAAAGGAAATAAATGGTTAACTGTATTTTGGGCCTGTACTTTCCCTTTCTACTTTTTAAAATATCACTTTTAAGGTCTTTATTAAATAAATTGAATAATAAATTGAGTTATGGGATCAGAACCCTTTCACATGATATCTAAAGGAATATTTTGCGCCAGAGTGAATTAAACTAAAATATTGAAGAGCAGCATATACCATCTGTGGAATAGGTTGCAAGTAATTTTCTTTTCATACAGGGCTTTCTAGCAAAGGATCTTCAAGCTGAGGCGCTGAAACAACTGGAAAAGAGGATAAAAGGAACTGCTGAGCAGTTCATGAAGATCCTAGAACAGATAGATGCCATTGTGAGTAAATAATTGCCTGAAAGGGTTGTATATTCCTTAAAACAAATGTTTAGGCCTCCTCTACACATGCAGGTAAACATGTGATTGGATCTAATGCGTGATCCACACAATTGCGCTTCCTGCCATGCCAGACATTCATGACTGGAGCCATGAATGTGGGATTGCACATTAGATCCAATCCAGCCTTATTGCTGGTGTAGAGGGAGCCGGATCCTGGGCTCCCCCTGCGTTGACAAGAAGCAGGCTCCAACAGCTGGGAGCCCTCTTTGGGGCTCCCAGCTGTGGGGACCACATGCAGCTGGGACTGAGAGCCCTGTCAGCTTCAGGACCCTCAGCCCCACAGCTGTGGGGTGCTGCTGCAGTCTCCCAGCAGCACACTGCCTACATGTACAAATTAAAGCTGGATAGAAACTGGCTATAGTTATTACATATTTTCAAGCAATAGCTGTAGCTGGTTGGACCTGTGATATTTTAAAATCCAAACAGAAAATTAACAACAAAACCAATTGGTTTGTTCGTCTTTCTTCAGTATCCAATATTTGTCACTGTAGTGCCTCCAAATGGCATCTTCATGTTGGAATGTGCAACAGGGAGCCTGGGGCTCCTGGTTCTTTAAGGGAAAGACTGCAATAGAAAGAGCCTCAGGCAGTTGAACAGGGGTGAGCTGCAAGAGGGAAGGCAGAAAAGAAACAACTAGCCTAGACAGTAAGCTGTCCATACAGGTGAGGAAACACCTGCAGCCAGTTAAGAGAACACCTGAGTGGAAGGGGGATGAACCTAGGGGATATAAGCCTGAATCCCGGAGGTAGAGGGGCAGTGTAGCTCTGAACTCTGCTCAGAGAGGAGCTCCTGCCAGTTCAGGCTGGTGGGGAGTGGGAACTGCAGTCCATGTCGGGTGCTCCCAGGGCAGAGAGAGCCAGAGAATCAGAGGGAGGCTTGGAAGTGAGATGATGACCCTGAAGGGGGACTTCGAGTCAAAGCAGTTGTTTGGATTTTTGTTCTGACTTAGATCAGTGGACTGTGTACGGCTGATGAGGTAGGAAAGGAGGCACAGGGGTGCCTGATGGGGCACGCTGTTGAGCACAAGGCACAGACAGGCTGAGGCCAAGAAGTCCAGGACCTGAACCGAGAGGGCCAACAGAGGCAGCCTGAGGTCAAGAGGGCCAGAGCCTGAGTCCAGAGGGGGCAGTAGGGTGGCTAGGGGCCATTGAGGGCCTGAGATTGAAAGGCCAGGCCAGAGATACGAAGCTTAGACTATGTGCCTATAGCCAGAGTAACCTATAGGCTGAGGCTAAGAAGGCTGAAGCCTATACAAAGGAGTAACTGGTGAGACTAACATCTGTGAGGCATGGCTATGGGGGCAGCAGGAGGCACGATTAAAAGCTTTAAGGCTTAAATGAAGTCCATTTGGGCAATAGGGGGTGGCCACTGGCTCTCAGTACCAGTTACGCACAGTTGGTTTGCCAGGGTGAAAGAGACACCTGTGAAGAACTAAGGTTTTGCCTAGTGACAGGGGGCCCAGCAATCATGAGAAATGAGTCAGGCTAGTCAAAGCACCAGTGAGGGCACTCTGGGTCTCAAGTATTCAAGGCACTCTGGGTCCTATTATTATTCAAGGAACATCAAGGTGTGGTAGGTGAGATAAACAGCAGGATTTATATAGAGGACTTGCAATGCAGGCAGGATTAGGGTGGCCACGGCTGTACCAGGGCCTTTTGTGCTACAGTATCTGGCAGCTCTTATTTTTACATGGGGACGCCTGCCTGTGTGCATCTCTAGGCTGCAGAAGAGCACCACATTTGGCTGTGGCATATTAAATCCACACACAATAGGTATTCTGTACTTATGAGTTACACTTTTAATTTGTCGTGACAACAGAGCCCACTATATTAAACTACTTTACAGTAACAATAAGAGTATGACGAAACAGGAGGACACTTCTCTCCATAACGTCATCCAAGGGCCAAGGAAGGCACACATGTGGATGACTTCAGATTGGTCATACATGAGTTGTGATATTTTTGTTTGATGTCTGCATATGATTGTTTGTTTGTTTGTTTAATTTTATCAAGGTATAGCTTAGTGCCTCCCAGCCACCAGTGAAGCATAACCAGACGGCACCCCCATAAGTGGTATCTTTTTCCCTTTTACACGCAGGGTGAATGAGGTATTGTGTAGGTCAAGTAACCTGCTCAAGGGTACACAGGAAGACTGGCTGAGCAGCATATTTAGCACAGATCTCCTGAGTTCAGTTATGTTGCCCTTTCTGGTATCCTACCCATTAGATCATCCTTCTATGGGGGAAAGTTTCCTCTCATAGGCTCATTGGACAGCAGGATTGGAAGGGACAACATGAGGTCATCCAGCTCAGCGTGCTGGATGGTCCTGCCAAGTGCCTGTCTAATTTGCCTTTGAAAATTTCCAGGGATGAAGATGCCACAACTTCTTTAGGTAGCCTGTTCCAATACTTGGCCATCTTTGTAGTCAGAAAATTTGTCTTAATCTCCACCCTGAATTTCCTTTGCTGCACCTCAAGGCCATTGTTCCTCATCTTGTCCCTTACAGCCACAAAGAAAAGCCCATCTGTATCCTCTGTAATTGCCCTTCAGGTATTTGAACGGTTGTCAAATCCCATCTTCTCTTCTCCAAACTAAACAACCCTAGCTCTTTTGTAGTATTTCCTCATAAGTCTTGCTTCCCAAACCTCTATAATCATTTTTATTGCTCTGTGCTGGACTCTTTCCAATTTGTCCTCATCCTTTTTGAAATGTGGGGCTCAAAACTGGACCCAGGATTCCAGCTAAGGCCTCACATAATTATATGTTGCATCTGACAAAGAACAGTTATTAAGGGAAGCTGTGTTGCGTTTCTGTGGTGCTCATACCTTAGGGCTAATCCTGCAAATGAAGTTGCACAGAATGGAGCATATCCTCCACACTACCCATGTGGAATCTCCCTGACTCAGGAGAGCTCTGCCCAAGTCTGGAGGTCGGCTTGTTTGAATCTGGTTGGTAGGACCTGGGTCTAACTGTCTTTTTAATCGATTTGATTACTAGTGTATACCCTGGGAGATATCAAAATACTGCTTTACAGTGGATTCTCTGGCTCCCCCACCAAAAGAATACTGACATGCAGCTATTGTGGGAATTGAATAGGGTTTATAGACAACTGTGATTTTTAGGTTACCTAATGTATTGCTTTTGTACTACCAAGTTTTTAATAATAAGTTAAGGGTTGAGGTTTTGTTGCTGTGATCTTAAGTTCACTTGTACCTCTCAAATCTATTTTTTGTAAATTTTTTAAATAGTTTAATTTGTTCTTGCATGTAACAGTTGAAGCATTTACACTTCAAATCTAAAATAGATTTTTTTTTTCAACTACTTTATTCCTATTCTTTCTCTCTCTGGGGGGGGGGGGGGGAGAGTGAGAGAGAGACCTTTATTTCATAGAGGAGAAGCCCTTACTTAACAGTCTCTCAAGCAGTATCAGATCATCTTGCTCAGTAGAAAAGGGAAGTCCATTCTGGAAGGTAGAGTTCACACACGCTATTAAATCCCCAGGTCTCAGTGCATGACATGACTAATAATCACAAGAGCCCTGATAGTAATCAAAGCAACTTCTGAAGGTTCGTGTATAGACATTGATTTGTTTTAAGTGGAGTTGGTCCATTGCTGTGCATCTTCTCTAATCTTACAAAATGCTTTAGAAATCCCCAATCAGTATTTTCAGTTGACACAAACTCATTTTACTCCATTTGTCTGATTCCATGTGCACACTTTAAAATAGTTTAGAAGTTAAAGTACCTTGACTGCCACCTTTCCACTACTGCATTTTACACAAAGGATTTTTAGTCTGATTTTAGTGCTTTGACTGCTAACAAATATGTTAACTGTGGTGCTGGCACTTGTGCTGTAGGAAGACTAGATAATACATGTAATTCATATTGGTCATCAACCAGCAGTCAAACTATATCAGTTTCTGTTGACTGGTAAACTGTATTGGCTTTTATTCTACAGTTTAGACGAGGCACTTACTTTATTTATTCACATACACCTTTTCTCACCCTAAATATCAGCCCTCCAGAATGGGCGTATGTGACCTGATCAGGGAAATGGGCTTTTCTTCCTTTGAATAGAAGCAGGAAGATGCCATGCTCTTTCTGCCAAAATGGTTCCTGCTTTCTGGCTTACCAAGCAGCAGGGCTAGGGTTCAGTGTTATTCCTGTCTTAGCCACTATTGGCTGAGCACTGTAGCTTGTGCTTGAAACATCAGTTGAGCTGGCTCATGCCAAGTGAGCTGCTGCTTGCAGTCTAGTCTCTTGATGAGGCATGCAGTATGGATATAACACTTTATTATTTACAGCAACTTATAAAAATAACTATTTACAGTAACTGCTTAGTGCCCTTGAAAGGGTCTGGGGTTTAGCTCTGTTGATGTCCTCTGTACCAGGAAGTTCCTGCTGCATGGGCCAGACTGTCTCCTGAAATGCCACACTTCCTGGACACTGCTTCCAGGAGGACTTAGTCACACAGTGAGCCATGACATAGAAGAAAAAAAAAAAGTTTTTCAATATTCAGCCTTCCAGACACAAGGGGTATGTCTTATTTGGGAGCATGTGATATGCCAGAAAATATGGTAGTTCTAAGCTATCACTTTTCAATATTACAAAATATTGTAAGTAGTCAATAAGTAAAATTAAGAATATAACAAGGGCCAAAGCAAACCCTGCTTTCAGGGTTATTTTGTTTGTTTGTTACCAGGTTGAGTATTATGAACTTGGAACAGCTAAATTGACTTAAGGGATCAAAGGTTTTAAATATGGGGTCCTTGGCTTTAGTGAGAAATCACTGAAGGAACCAACATCAAGTGTGACATTAAAATCATTGAGCCTTGCCCCCAAATCTCCAGGTGTATGTAAATGTTTGAAAAAAAATCTGAGTAACAACTACAACCTTGAAAATCCAGTCTTATTTCATGTATAAAATACAAAATATTCTTCCTTCTGACATGCAATACTATATTACT
Organism: Alligator mississippiensis; assembly: GCF_030867095.1. NCBI lineage: Eukaryota > Metazoa > Chordata > Crocodylia > Alligatoridae > Alligator > Alligator mississippiensis. Next base: position 79,285,835 of record NC_081828.1, on the reverse strand, counting down.
TATTGGATACTTACAATATATATAGCATTCCAGATTAGGATTTTCAGCTTGGGGCTGTAACACTTCAGCAGTTTCTCCATTTAATAATTTAAGAGGTCTTTTAAATCTATGTTGAAGCTATCTTTCTCTTATGGAAGTGGAACAGTCAGAAGTAAAATTATTAAAAAAAATGATTTAGTTAAAAAATAGATCTGGTATGTTATTTTCTGGTTTTAATGTAGCACCTAAAAGCTATACGCATGGCCTAGGGCGCTAAAAAGACCAAAAAGTCTCTGGCCCAGAAACCAACTAGCCTAATTTCACTTAAATTGGCTAGATTTAAGTGATGTATGCAGTCCTCTGTTATTCTTCAACTGTTAATTCTAAGATGGTCATTGATGTCTTTGTTCTATTTTAAAAAGCTAACTAAACAGAAATCTGTAAAGAAGAACATGCTTCATGTAAAAATGCATGGAAATTACATATTTCTGAAAGATGAGCAAACCAGCTTGTGTTGGGGCACATTTGTTATATTTTCTTAAAATAGGATTTTGCAACAACTTAATGTTCTTAAAAGTCAAGTTGATCAAGAATAGCAGCAAGTGAGGGGGAGGAGGTGCAAACTTATATGTATGAGGCTCTTTCTGAAACTAACAGCAAAATGGACGCCCATATTGTATCTTTGTGACAAAGTAGGAAACTACACAGTGGAGGGAACACTGATGGCAGTGTTGTTGAATGCACCCATCGTTTACAACTATGTAGAGAAGTGATGTGTAAGTGATTATTGAGAGCAAAATAGTTTTATTTTGAAATTGCAGTTAGTTTCTGAAAGACAGTTGTAGCAATCTCCCAATGAGTTCTCTCACCTGCATCTCTTGGCATTAAACTCAAACTACACTTCCCACATGGTATAAGTTCTAGGTAAATTCATATTAAGTGCACATTTCTTTTTTTTCAGAAACAATTGTTGAAAAAGAGTAGTCCCGAAATATTAAAACTACAAAACATTAGAAAGCTGTAGCTCATACTTTATGAAAAGTGAAACCTCTCTCTATTCCTTAGTGCTTAAAATGATGCAAGCTTATTTTTGTAGCCCTGTAAAAGATCTTTTCTTAAACACAAGTATTTGAGTACTAAGGTGCTTATTGTAATTCCTTGATGTCCAACACAAATGATAAAAATAGAGCCAGAGACTTTGGGGGAGATTTTCAAAGGCATAAGTAGCAGGTGGGCACCATTATCTTTCAGTGGGAATTGAACATCTTAGAACCATTTGAGCCTTTGAAAATTTCCACTTACATTTCAGCTCATTTACTACCAAATAAGTTGCTTATAAATATGCATAAAAATTAAAACTGAATTAATTATGAGATGTGCTTATGCAACTTATCAAACAGTTGACCACAACAAGGCTGAAAGGATTAGTAATAGAAAAATGTATACACTTCCCCAGCCCAGCCCCTGGCTTGTTTACTTTTCATTCCATCCAGGAAGAGCACACAGCAACTGCTGCAGCGTCCTTAGCCTGACAAAGGGTTTTTGAACCCGAAAGCTTGCTTAATAACTATTCTCCAACTATTTGGGTTGGTCTAATAAAAGATACCAAATTCACCCAAGGAACCTTGTCTGCCTATGTCCTTAGACCAACACGGCTACAACCTAAACCACTACACTTGAGTACAACGCTTAAAAGATAATTTATGTTTATATTCATTTATGACCTTTTTCAGTACCTTGAAGCATTTATGGGACAGAAATGCTATTTTAGAGAATTAATTAATTTTGCTTTTAATATTATTTTATTTCCATATGGTTTTGGGAGCTGTCACTGCCAAAACAGATGACACTCCCAAGACCGATGATCTTAAATATACATTTTCTTAACCTTCATTAAGTATTAATGAAATGGCTGACTAATGTATATGTAACAAGAGGGCAGACAGGGTTGCTGTGCTCTCCCCTGCCGCCTCCTTTACCATGCTGAGCTGCCGCCAAGCACCCTCAAATTCTCGCCTGCCATGACTTTTGTCATATATATTTTATAGGGAGGCTGCCTTTCGTCCTCTTGGCCACGGTTCTCCTGTGCTACACTGGTCCCGACTCTGGGATGGGTGTTCAGGTACACTCCAGCCTTATGGGCTGTGCACGGCTCCAACCACCCCTGTACCACACCCCAAGCCTCGCAGATGTAACTGACATTGTTCGGTCTCACACTGTACCCTCTCTGGCGCTCGGGCTCTCCGCGGCCCTGTCTCACACTGCGCCCTCTTTGGGGCTTCTCGCTGCCCCCACTCTCTGGGGCTGGGGTTCCCACACTGCTGCGGGTCCCCTATGAGGCCTCCTCCATCCCCTCTTAGCTTCACCCAAACCACCGGTCACAACAAAAAACATAACACAAGCCCCTGGGCTATAACATAAATCTAAGCCATCTGGCTCCAACCTTCTCTCCACACCAGAGTTGCTTCATCCCTCACCAGTCTCAAGCTGTTCTTATACTCAGACATCTTCTCATTACTCTCTCCAGCAGAGCTCCTTCTCCCTTAGCTGCCAGCAGGAAACTCCCCCAGTGGCCTTAGCCCTGGAGTTTAAATGGGACCCTGGCCCTGTCCCTTCTGGTCAGCTGACCACTAGCAGGTGTGGTTAATTGGCTCCCTCTGGTTGCCCTAGCACCTGATGAGTTATCCTGGCTCTCCAAGGAGCAGGTACCTTAGTGCCCTGCTACAGTATATATATGAGCTATTAGAAAACTTAGTACTAGTTGAATCCAGTCAAACCCAGAGACTCACCTCCAGTTACTCGCCTGCAGTGAATTCCAGTGCCTATTGAAAGCAATGCAAAGACATCTCTTAACTTCATTTGGACATTGGAGTGGGCCCTTTGATAGAAGTGAATGACTTGATTATTGTCACTTAGGAGAAAAGATGTGAAGGAGATGCAGAATTTGAGTATTAGGGGAATCTGTCTTCTTACAACTTAAATTCCATTTGAGGTGCTGAAATGGCTGTATTATTGAATGCCTCTGTGAATGTAGAATGTAATTCTATGCACTCAGGGCTCTGTCTCCTAGACCAGACAAAATGGAGGACTCTTAAACCTTGATAGTGCCCATTCAGGTGGCAGCGGGGGGGGGGGGGGGGGGGGGGGGGGGGGGGCACTGAAATTTAGATAAATCAGTGGGACTGGAGAGTTGAAAATCCCGAAAGAGGAAAACAAAGAGAGTATTAACTTAGAGACAGGGGGTGGGGAAGTCACAAAAATGGAGGGACTTGGGACCCAAAGAAATTTGAGCAGAATGGAGGAGCGTACTTCCATAGCAGAAGTACATGGTTAAACTGTGTAACCTGCTGAGGTAGAAGGAAACTGGTAGCTCAGGTGTGGAGAAGAGAGAATGTGCTTCTCCATGAGTGTGCTTTTCCATGCTAGGAAATCTGGTCATCGTATCAGAAGACAAAGCTAATTTATTTAACAATTTATTTGCCTCCATTTTTCTGAGCAGGGACCAGGTCACCCACCCCACCGGGACCCCCAAAGGCCTCAGGGGAGGTGCACCCAGACCTAGGGCCAGTGGGAACCTAGTCAGGGAACTTCTGGAGGGACTGGACTTATTTAAATCAGCTGATCCTGACTATCTTCACCCCAGAGTGCTGAGGGAATTAGCAGTGGTCATTGCAGGACCCCTGGCCTGGCTTTACGAGCACTCATGGTGCTCTGGTATGGTGCCAGAGGACTGGAAAAGGGCCAATGTGGTTCCCATTTTCAAAAAAGGGAGGAAGAAGGCCGCAGGAAACATAGGCCAGTCAGTCTTACCTCGATCCTGGGTAAACTTTTTGAGAGAATTATTCTGGCGGATGTCCACGAGGGGCCAGCAGGGGAGGTTATGCTTAGGGGCAACCAACACAGGTTCATTAGGGTCAGGTCCTGTCAGACCAACATGGTGGCCTTCTATGACCAGGTCACAAAATCCTTAGACAGAGGTGTAGCAGTGGATGTAGTCTTTCTGGACTTTAGGAAGGCCTTTGACGCTGTCTCTCACCCCATTCTCATTAAAAAAAACTAGGGGACTGTTGGCGTCGACATGTACACAGTCAAATGGGTCACTAACTGGCTGGAGGGCCGCATCTAGAGAGTGGTGGTGGACTGGTCTTATTTGACCTGGAGGGATGTGTGCAGTGGGGTCCCCCAGGGCTCAGTCCTTGGGTCTGCACTGTTCAACATCTTCATCAGCGACTTGGACGAGGGGGTAAAAAGCACCCTGTTCAAATTCACAGATGACACTAAGATGTGGGGAGAAGGGGGCACGCTAGAAGGGAGGAATAGGCTGCAATCGGACCTAGACAGGTTACAGGGGCGAGCGGATGAGAACAAGATGGGTTTCAACATTGACAAGTGCAGGGTGCTGCGCCTGGGGAGGAAGAACCAGCAGCATACCTACAGGCTGGGGAACTCCCTTCTCGTCAGTGCAGAGGCAGAAAAGGATCATTAACTGAAATGTTACTGTGACTTAAGGCTCATTACCAGCTTCACCTGCCATATCCTGAATAGTTGGTTGGCATATTCCTGGAAAGGAGATGTAGATTGGCTATGGTAAAGCAGAGAGATTGTGAGATTATTTGATTTTAAGAGTTTTAATCTTCTTTAATCTGCATCCAAACTCCTCTTTAAGCAAGGTGGTGAGTTAAGATGCTTAGGGCTTCAGTTCCATATCCATGTGGAATGTTGTTGAAAATGGGTTTAAAAGTAGAAGTCAGTAGGCTTGTGCAGGCACAGGGGTCTGACTGGCTGGATGCAGTTACAGAACTGGATTTTAAGTTTGTATATACGTGATCTCACAAGTGGCTTCTTCAAGTAAACTAACTTAGAGTTCTACTCCAGTTACCGACATTTACGTGGATGTTTTTATAGGATTTACATAACTTTAAAACGTATCTTCGGCATCACTGGATTTTAGGTCTGTCTTAATGGTTATACAAGGTCCAGTGAATTTGGGGAATAGTTTCAGTTACTTTCGTAAGTAGTCTTGTTTAAGGTACAATCTGTGTTGGTGGTTTTCCAAAAGAGTAGATGTAAGAAATGCTTGTAACTAAACTAAGACTATTCTATTGCATGTGTTTTTGTAGGATAAGTTATTGATTTATCCATATAACTTTAAATTCTCTTGCTTGTTAGGTAATGGCATCTCCTAAAGTATGTTAAGAACCATCGTGAGAAGTTGCGTTATCACATCCCTGAATTTATATGGTGAAAAACTATTATTAATGATTAGGCCTTCCTGAGTGTGACGGGGCAAGCCTGGGGCTGAGTCTCATGTTGGCCTTCCCACCTGTCTGTGGGGCAGTCTGCCCAGTCTTTCCTGCCACGACTTTGCTGTATCACTTTCACTTATGGTGGTAAATGTGGGAAGCTGCCCATTCTATGTCCCCATGCCATGGGGTGCTATCCACAGTTCTGAACCTTCCCTACACTGCAGCCCATGCCTCAGAGATGGTATCTAGGATCATTTAACACACCTGGCCTAAAACCGGACCAAACTTAGTCCTCTTGTCAGGCCTTTTACATACACATATTCATACTGCCCCCTCTCACTGGGGCCTCTTGCACTTCACCCCCTCTCACAGGGTCTCGTGCTTGCTGCATCATACTGTGCCCCCTCTGCTCTGTCCTGCTCCCTCTTGAAGCAACCCTGTAGGCCTTGGGGCTTATTTGATTCAGATGTACAGTCTTTTGGGCCTCCCCTGTGACCCTTACCTGGGTAGTGGCCAGCCAATAACCTGACCTGGGCTAAGTTTGCCTTGGCCCTTCCCAGGCAACTCTACACGCTCTTGCCTGTGTGTTGTATTTCAAGCCTACTCTGGTTCAACCCTACTCAACACACCCCCTGGGGCTGCCCTTCAGACCGTCCTACAGCCCTACTCAACCCTGAGTTATGCCTGATCCTTCAGGCAGTAAAGACGTACCCTACTCTGGGTGGGCTGCACTTTTGCCCCCTCTCTCTCTAGGGCCACATAACTGCCCCCCATTATGGGGCCACTCCACTATGCCCTCCCTGGGGCCTCTGGGGTCTTATTCCTCTGTGGGGGCTCAGGTGGCCATAGCTGTGCCTGGCCCTTGTACCCATGGTGTTGTAGGGACCAGGGGTTAGTAAGGTGCCCTGACCTGCTTTTCACCAGGGAGTTGAGTGGTCCTGGTATTTGAGTGGGGCTGCTATGTTTTCTTTCCCTGGCAGGGTACGGTTTTAGGTCATGCCCAGGACCAGGAGCCTCCAGCCATCCCCCTAGCTTCTGCTCTTACCTCCAGGATGTTGCGAGACTTGGCATAGCCGGGTAATGTTGCTCCCTCGGCTGCAAGCAACACACTGCTGGCTGTGCCTGACTGACCTTAGTTTTAAAATGGCTGCCCTAATCAGGTACCTGCTGATTGCCTGCTCCAGCCCTTATAAGTGGCAAGCACCCAAAGGTGCACTGCCACACAGCTTAGTACAAATTCAGTCAAGTAAAACAAATTTAGGATAAACTTGACACTGTATATTCTTGCTCATGTGTTCAGGTGCTTCTTTCCTACCCTCATTAAGTATGATACATTTTGCTCCCAAAATGTACTGTTGTACTAAAATCAGAATGGAGATGCAGCATGGTTTTTTTCATCACAAAATATTCACCCACAGAAATGTTAGAGAAAACATCTGATGTATTGTATCATAATTAAAATATAACTTCAGCCTTTCAACACAGCAGTTATACTGTATAATTTGCTGTGAGGCATTGATTTTGTTATTTACTGACTTGTCAATTTTCAATACTGATCCCTAGGGTCAAAATAGCAATGAATCTGATTAGGTTCTTGTTAAATTCTCCCTGCTGGTAAAACTGTGAATATCAGCAGAAGTGTCACAAACATGGTATCTGCAAATTCAGGTAGACAATCTTACAGCAGTTTATGTCTGGAAAGTTCTCTTTCAATCACGAGGCGCAATTTTTTTTTTCAAACAGAAGTCTAAATTCTTCAGAATTAGATTATCCACCATCACCAGAGAAATACATTCTACTTTTCTCTGAAAAGGAAAGTTTTATTCCCTGTTGTAACACAGAACTTAATTCTTCCATGGCTCCCTGCTTCAATTCAAATTACTGTATGAAAATCATCTTTAGTCAACTACAGGTGGTAGAAAATGTATCAATTCTTTCCTGACAATCTCTTGATTTCCAGTGTCTAATGTCTCTCACTATAATCTAGGATTCCATCTACGATTCTAATAATTTTGTTTCGTTTATGTAATTGGCCTCAGTCCCTTCAGTCTTATAATAGAGATCACATTTAAAAGTGGCTTTAACTAGTATAGGCCAATTCTTGAAGACTGTCATATGCATAATCCCTATCAATCCCTATGAAGGTTATCATATGCATAATGGTCTATTAATCAATAATTACAGGATGATAAAACCAATTGCACATCCAACAGGTGACTTGACAAATGTTCATAATGTTAGGCGTCACATACTGGCCTTTTGTAATATCATTGCATGCATGTTATAGTCATGATTTCCTTGTACAGCTATTAAGGGTGTATTTTCCAGCACAAGGTATTGCAATGAACCCTTTCTCACCTTATGGTTTTCTTTCCAAAAATGTCACATAAGGATGTTATGAAACAATATGAAAAATCATTAAAAAAATTCTAAGACAAATTTGAACATACTGCAATGGTAAGCCCCCAAAATAAACAAAATAATAACCCAGCTATTAAGGGTGCTGGAAAATACTGTTCAGTTTCATTGTTACTATTTTGACCCTAGTGATCAGTATTGAAAATTGACAAGTGTCATTTCTGTTGTTTGGGAAAGCCAGAGCAGTCATGAGAACACCAGAGATACAACATGGAACAAAAGGGATGGAAGAGTCTCTGATCTGGTCTTTGCTTCACACCCTTCCTTTTTCCCTGTTGTGGGTGGGAAAGGATGGAGTCTGCCTAGTTACTCTAGTGTCTTGTAGCATTACTAGTATGCTAAGCACAACACAAACAGACGGGCACAATCCCTGTTCATGAGGTTGCCCTAGACCTTGTTGATGCCCTTAGCCCTACTTTTTGTTACAGCTTTTGGTTTGAATCTTTCTGGTGTAATTTTCAACTTTGGTATTAAATGAAAATGAAATTTAAGTTATTGGGTTAGATGAGTGAGTCTCAGTTTTTGGAAACTTGTAACAGGAAATGCCAGTTCACTCCCAAGTATTAACTTGCAGAACAGACTGGGCATGTAACTTAAATTGACCCATATAACAGGAGTTCCTAACAGGGTTCAAATTACACTCTGACTTTTGGGGGGGGGGGAGTCTGCGGCAGCTGGAAGCTGGAAGGAGCCCCTGCCTGAGCTGTTTAGTCTCTTATGGCGGGGCTCTTGTCTCTTATAGGAAGACCTAGCCCCCCTCCTCCCCCCACTATATGGCTGTAATTTGAACCCTGGTTCCTAAGCCTTGTTACTGAGTTGAGTGGGCAGGCTGTGAGAATGTAGGCAGCAAGCTGCAGAGGGATTTGCAGGTGGCTGGCAGCAGAACAAGCTGCAATCTGTGTAGCTTGCCATCTAGGCAGTGAACACCTGGGCACCATTAGGGGGTGGGGAGTGAGGTTAGTAGAAGGGAGTGGAGCTTGGAGAGGGATACAAACAGGGCTTCTGGACAGAGTGGGCAGTCTGGCCCAGAGAGCAAGAGAGGAAGGAATTTGTTGGGGAGAGGATCACAAAGATGCGGTACAGTGAGGAAGCCTAGAGTAGCCAAAGCTGGGGGATAGCCAGTGATAGAAGTGGGGAGGGCTGCAGAAAGGCACCCTGGAAAGCTGATGTGTCTTTTGTTAAGGATTGTTGGTGATTCTTTAGCTGTGAGGTATGGGGAGGCTAGTAGAAGAGTAGGGAGGCCCTGAGAGTACTTTATTTTCATTGATTTGTGGTGTTAGCTCTGTGAGAACAGACTGAGGGCACTAAACCTTGTCAGTTCTGCATGAACAGGCTGACTGAGGCCCTAGAACTGAGTTTGTTCAGGGGCAAGGCACCAACACGGGGCTGAACCTAACTGAGGACAGAGATGCCCTAACTGAGGACAGAGATGCTCTGCAATGAGACTGAGCTTACTGCATGGCAAGATGCTTGGGAGAGGGACTTAGCCTGAGTGAGTGTAGAAACACTCTGCAGAGAGACTCAGCTTGTTATTGATTGTGCCAGATAAGAGGTGGCTCAGTGATGAGAAGAGGGAGAAACGCGCCTATGGTGTCACTGCAGTAATGTAAAGGCTGCCTCCCACATTTATACCAAGTAAGATCAAGGAAGGACAGCGTAGTGCCCTTAAAAAGCTGTGCCAAGTAGGCCTGGGTCACTCACCAGAGGGCAGCAGTCTTTCCTTGGAGGCAAAAGCCTGTAATGGTTTTGGATACCTTCCAAAATAATCCATTCAGCTACGTGGTCATGCCATTATCAGACTGCCTGTTCAATGGATTCAGCTATATAATTGAATATTAATATGTATGTTCACACACTTTTTCTCTTTGTTTTATACATTGGTTTCAGGATTAAGCAACATCAATTTGTTCATTATTTTACTGCAGAATCTGCCAGACAATTTCAGTGATTGCAAACTGAAAAAGAAGGGGTTGGTGAAAAAGGTTCAGGTGAGTCTTGAATTATTGTTGGGCATTTGCATGGTGATGCTGTGTGCGATATGTTGAAATAAAGCCTCTGTTTTAGTTCATTGGGTTTTGAGGCTTTTGGCTCATCTTTTGGAGAGTAGATTGACATAACAGTCAGGGGAGAACCATGGGTGATTGCCCCAGTCAGCAGGGCTGGGTCAGCTCCTACTGAGTCCTATGGTTGTGGCTACATAGCTGGGAGCCACATGGTGCAGAAGCAGCCAGCGGGTGGGCAGGAAAGAGGGGGAAAGCGGTGGCAGGGGGGAGTGGAAGCAAGCAGGAACGCAGGGCCTGTATTGGTGTCCCGGGGCCAGCACCGGCAAGGCTCAGAGTGGGGTGGCAGGAGCGCAGGGCACGGGCTGGCAGGGGTCTATGGAGGTGGGCTGGGCTGAGCCAGCAGGGAGAGGGGGGAGCTGGTCTGGCTCCCTAGAGCCCCTGCTGGCTGGGACCCTGTGCTCCTGCCGCCCTGTTCTGGGCCATGCCAATGTTGACCCCGGGACACTGGTGCAGGCCCTGCACTCCCATCTGGCTGTCATTGTGTTCCTGCGCACCCACTTGCTTCCAGTCTCCCCCACCCCAGCCCCAGGGTACAGGTAGGGACTAGCACACACAGCCCCAACCTCATGCTTGCCCGTCTGGGCAGCGGCAGCCCGGGACAAACTGCTGCTCACTGTGTGGGGGGAAATGCAGCTCCTCCTCCATGCTTCCTGGTGCAGCTGCCCAAAATCTGCACAGGGCTGCTCTGCATCTCCACTACGTCACTGCCGCCTCTGGGCTGCCCCATGGGGCAGCAGTGGCAGTGCAGAGCAGGCACAGGGCAGCCCCATGCAGGCTCTGAGCAGCTGCACCAGAAAGCACTGGCAGCAGGAGAGGGAGGGGCCACTTTCCCCCCCATGCTGAGCAGCAGTTTCTCTCCTGCACTGCTGCTGTTGAGCCTGGGCCCCAGCACCAGCTGGGCTCAACCATCCAGGCTGAGCAGCAGCAGCTGGGCAGAAACTGCTGCTCGGCACAAGGGAAAGCAGCCCCTCCCCCTCGCTGCCACCAAGCAGTTTTGGTGTGGCTGCCCAGAGCCCAAGCCATGCTGGGTTGCCTTGCAGCTCTGTCACTGCCATCTATGAGCTGCCCTGCGGCTGCTCCACACTGTCACCACTGCCGTGCTGGGCAGCCCAGAGGTGGTGGTGACAGAGCTGCAGGCCAGCCTGGCATGGCGCAGCCTCTGGGCAGCCACACCAAAAACTGCCCAGCTGTGGTGAGGGGAGCGTCGCTTTTCCCCCGCACCGAGCAGCAGTTTCTGTCCAGCTGCTGCTCAGACTGGACAGGCAAGCCTGGAGCTGGCACGGGGCATGCAGGGTCACGGCTGTGCGTGCTGGTCCCTGCCGCTACCGCTGCCCAGGGGTGGCAGGACATGCTGTGGCCAGGTGGTGCAGAGTGGGTGCAGGGTGTGCTGGGACTGCACGCTGTTGCGTCCCAGGGTGCTCAGGCTCTGAGCTGTCGTGGGGTGGGGGAGGGTGCAGACTGGCTCAGGGTGGTGTGTGCAAGGGGGCTCCCCATGCACACCCCATATACCCTCAAATCCTTCCACAGCCACGTCCTTCCCTAGACAATCACACACCCCACAAATACTGTACCCATCTACACACATCCCCACAAACCCTCCATACCCATCCACCCACATCCACACACACCAACAGCTCCCCACACCCACCCACCCATACCCCTGACACCCTACACAATATACAAGAGTAATACTGCATTTTGAGCTATTATGCAATTTCTTCTACATATACAGCACAAATCCACACAAATCAGAGCAAAAAATATATATTTTTAAATTAAAATATATTATGGGTGTTTGATTTTTAGTATATAATTTGTTTTTTTCCTTGTTCTAAGATGGCAAACCCTCTTTCCCAAAGGAGTAGTTTCAGGGGCAATGGGAGGGACTTCTGGTGGCAAAGGTCAGAGTTTAGGGGTGGGACTTCAGTGCCAAGATGGTGACCAGGGCAGCGGGGCATCTGTCAAGAGGCAGGGCTACCCATACAGCCCTCAACAGCTTGCCAAAACTTGGTAAGCGGCCCTCTACCCAAAATAATTGCCTGCCACTGGTCTAACATCAGGCCAGGATGCAGCGACCACATTTCTTGATATTATAAGAGACTGCTTCCTGGAGTAGTTAGTCCTAAAACCTACAAGAGGAAAGGCCAATCTTGTCCTGCTTCTAAGCAGTGCATAGGATTTGGTGCGGAGGGTTTAACTAAGTTGCTCAGCAATAGCTACTACAATTCAATTGGGTTTGACGTCCATGTAGGAGGGGTGACAAGAAAATCTATAGTAGCCCTTAACTTTAAAAAGGAGACTACACCACAATGAGGCAGGTAGATGCACAGAAGTTAAAAGGGGGCCCTAAAGCAGTGAGGAACTTGCAAGCAACATGGGACCTTCTTAAGAACACCGTATTGGAGGCACAGAACAGAATCAGACCAAAAGAAAGCCGGCATCGTTTAATGGCAAAGTTGCAGAGGCAGTAAGCAGAAAAAAGGTGGAAGTCAAAAAGTAGAAGTCAGATACCAATGAGGAAAATAAAAACTCCCATAAACTCTGGCAAATCAAATCTAAAACACTAATAAGACAAGCTAAGAGAGAATTTGAGAAGAAACTTGCCAGGGACACAAGGCAACAATAAAAATTTATTTAAGTACATTAGAAGCTGAAGACCTGCCAGGGAGTCATTTGGGTCTTTGGATGATCAGGGTATAAAAGCAGTGCTAAAGGATGTCAGGCCCATTGCTGAGAAATCAAATGCATTCTTTGCATCTGTCTTCACTGTGGAAGATGTTACAGAAATTTCATCACCAGATCCGCTCCTCTCTAAGGACAGGTCAGTGCAGCTGACCCAAATTGAGGTTTCAGTAGATGAGGTTGTAGAGGAAATTGGTAAACTAAACAGTAGCAAATTATCAGGACTGGATGGCATTCATCCCAGGGTCCTTAAATGCTGGAGCCCTTAAATGCTGGAGGCTGTAAGTGAGAGAGGAACAGTGGAAAAACCCTCTGGTCATACCCAGTTTACTCTCCCTTTTCAGCATCCACACTGCCACTGTGTGCCAAAGGATTCCAGGCAAGGTGGACCTATGGTCTGATCCAGTAAATGGCAGTTCCTGTGTTTTTATTTCTGAATTTCTTTTTTCCCCTTTTTATTACCTTTTTTGGCTGCTGTGTGTTGTTTATATATAAGCCATGGGGGGGAAGAGGAGGTGTTGCAGCTGTGTTCACCCGGGCAAGTTTGGTCCAGTTCCACATTATGGCACACTGTAACGATATTATATATAGCACTACAGAAAAAATGTAGCAGTGCTGAATGTGGACACACAACAATTAATCTGTTCTAAATGCAGTTTAAACTAGAAGTGGGCAGACCTGTACGATGTTTAAATAGGTCTGAAAGTATCCAGAGCTTTTCAGAAATGTACCTGGAAAAAACAGGTAGTTTCTTTGCCCCATTTTATTTTGAACTCATCCACGTTCTGTCTGCATGCCAAGCAATCTCCAGTACGGGTCTACTTGGTTCTTCAGGCGTTACACAGTACAGCACTCTATATTCCTCCCACTGCTGCATCTGTCTGCTCTGGGACTCAGGCCGAACTCTACTTACCCTGGGGTCAGAGGTCACATTTGGCTGTGCCCTACTGACACGTGATCACAAAGTCAAGTCACCCATTTATTGCCACACTGGCAAAAGATTTGGGACATCACTGCTGCCAGTGCCCTTCTGCTTGAGAAGGCATGTGCCCATTTCTTGTGCTGCTGCCTGGCGAACAGTTGTGGCCCGCACTGTTTAATTACACATTACCCAGCAGTGTTTCGAAGGGCACCCATTCGTTTGGGCATGTTTCAACCCATTTAGTTTCCACAATATCTGCTCCAGCATCATCCAGCTCATCAGCCAGGCATGCCAACAGCTGGAGCCGAGAGGAGGTGCTTGACCTGCTTCTCATTTGGGGCAATGAGGAAAGCCAGCAGGCGCTGGTAAAGCCACCACAACCAGGCTGTGTATGAGTAGATAACTGCAGAGATGGCAGCTTGGGAGCACTGCTGGAGCTGGCACACATGCCATGCCAAGACCCACATCCTCAAGCTGAGGTACAGGAGGGCATAAGATACCAGTTGGGTTTCTGGCGCCAACTGGGTCACCATTGTGAATTATGAGGAGCTACTGAAGGTCCTTGCAGGGGATGACCTCATTCAGTCCCATTACACTGTGAACATAGCTTACCATGTGTACTCCAATGCCAGCCAGGACGATGACGAGGGACCTGCTATAGCCTGCTATAACCTGGTGACTATAGCCAGAGACTTGGTGTAAGAGTAGGGAAGATCACAGGTTTCAACCCCAGGATGGGAAAAGCTAGAGGTGCATGCATTCAGATAGACACGGAAGGGGTCTGACATGCAGCTAGCCTGAACCCTGCCCATGACCACCAGCTACTGCAACTTTTTTGGTTAATAGCTACCCCATTTGGTGTGATGTAGGAACTTGCAGTTATTCTTCTAAGCCCTAGTATCATGAACAAGTACCACACAATGCTTGGCCTGCTCAGTGGAGTTAAGCATCTTTTTATTCTGCTTCTGCATTTTAGGCTATCCACATGGGAGGGTGGGGTTTTCAAGCTGAACAGCCTCTGACATGTTAGAAAGGATTCCCCTGGTCCACACCAGTTCTTCTATGTGCTAGATGTGAGAATGCCAGCCCCCACCCCCTGTCCCTGTGGAGGGGAAGAGTTGAGAGACATTTGCCATAGCTGGGTGATCCACAGGAAGTGTCCAGAGTTGCTGCTGATCCCCAGGAGGGGCGTTACCTCATCCAGGTGTGGCTTGCACCCAGCTCTGCTTCCTGCCCCAGCCCAACCCTTAGAGCTAGTCCTTAACCCCAAGTTACGGATCCAGCTTGCTGACTTCTCTTATCTACATTGTTCTGACATGCCATGCTCACACTTAAGTTCACAGCTATGTATGCAGTAGGTGAGAACATGGGATAAGTTTTAAAAACAAGGGCTAAATTGAGACTACCTTTGTCAGTCTGTTTTCCTCTTATTGCTAGTTGTGGGATTTTGGATTGGGGTGCCAGATCTGATTGATTTGGTGGCATTCTGGTGACCTCACTGATGTGTAATCTGATATGTGTCTTCAGCTGGATAAGTGAAGAGAATAGTCTCCCCAGTTAGAAAGGAGGGCGGAGGGCAGTGTTGGATTCAGAAGTAACTGTGGAAATATCCTGACCTCTGACTTCATGGGGAGAGGATCAGTTGCTACTCTTGGGGAATCGCTTCATGACAGTAATTCTCCTACTGCTGATATTTGTTTGTTTCTTATTTTCAGGCTTTTCTTGCCCAGTGTGATACAGTTGAAGGAAATATCGGTCAACAAATGGATAAACTACAATCAAAGAACTTGGCACTGGCAGAATGAGGCATCACTCTACCTAGGAGAAATAATTGCTCTATGAGCAAGAAGAAAAGTTTGCTCTTTGTTTTGGAGCACATAATCAGCTTTTTTTCTTTTTTTTTTTTTTTTTTTTTTTAGCCCAGTCTATTTCGACTGGAACTAGTCAGTCATTACTTGCTGGTTGTCACTTTGCCACTCGGTTAAAGCTGTTCTTTCCAAAAGGAAAAAAAAATCCTTCCTGAAGAAATAGAGAAATGTTTTTGTGGTGGGTGGTCATGTATGTTCTGCTAACTCAATATTGTATTATGTTATAAAATTCCCTTGGGAGGGCAAGTTTGGACCATTATTTTCTCTCTTCAGTGTCCATAATGTTTTAAATTAATTTGCAGCTTGGAAATCAAAAAACAGGTTTGGAAACTTTACAATTTACATCATTTCAGGTGTAAGACTTGATCTAACTTTACTGAAAAAGGCAAGCTGAGACAAGAGTTGGGAAATCTACTATTCTAATAGCATTCTTTTAGAGCAATAAAAAATACCTGACATCCATACCTATTTAATACTTGTTTATGTTCATAAATATAGGAAAGCTTGAGTACAGTGGAGGTGGTGACTATTTTAGCCTTAAATTGTCTTAATAAATGGAACATACTCTAACATGTATGGTACTAATTTATAACTACTGTTTTAAATTTCTGTGAGCTTCTTGATACTGTTGTTTTTCTTTATACACATTTCTGCTATACTGTGTGTATTTATACCATATATATTTTTCTGCAGTGCTAGTAAAAATGTGATGCTGTTCTTACAGAAGGGGGGTCAGTTAAAGCAAGTTGTGGGACTGGAGCTATTTTATCAGTTTTCTTTGAGTTCATGATGCTCTGTTTTAATGCAGTGATTATTTTTAATCCCTTAAAGAGAGTAAGTGGATGAATATATACATAATGTGTTTTACAAGGTGACATTTCAACACTAGTTGTTTTTTGGTTTGTTTTTTTTAAATACACTGCCCAAGTTAGCTTCTCCATAAAGAGAGCTGCCCTTTTATAGCTGCCTGTAACAGAAAGACCCATCACATACATATCCAGTGCTTTGTGACAAAGGAAGCAGTGACCAGTGGGTCCTGAGCCTGTGACAAGCTTGAGTGCCCTCAACTCATGGGAGTCAGGGGAAGTAGAATATGTTCAGGACAGGCCCTCAGATAAATGCCTGAGTATCTCTCCTTTCCAGGTATGTTAAGGTAAAGTCTCTTTACAAGGAAAAATGTTAAGTGTAAAGAATTAAACAAATCCTAATAAAGTAAGAAACCTCATTGTGGATAGTCCTCCAATATGACTCAAATTCCTGATTGGAGGACACTTCCCTAGTGCTGAACTGTCATCAGAGAGGTGTGGAGTACATCTGTGTTAAAAGTAGTAGCTGATAACTTACCATGTGTACGTGGATGAAGTGACCATTTTTTTCCAGTTAAATGGCAGTTTTCTATCAGCTTTTCATTTTAAACAATTTTCAAGGTCTGTAGACTATTTTAATAAGCTGGAGCTTGACAACCACTGTTGGTTAAGATGATTTATTTGGTGTTTCTCAGCATCAGTGTTTTTATAAGAATGATTTTTAAGATTAAAAAATCCTGACGTTAGGACCATGATGTCAGCTTTTAGTACTGGCATCATAGTCTGCCATGTTCACATGACCCTCCTGTATTAGAGGAGAAGACTTCTAGTCATTCCTGTGGAGCCTTGGTTAAGTATAGCAAAAGTATTGCTGCCTCTTGGCCAGATCTTGCTAGTACTTAAACCAATGGCAACAGTCCCATTTAATTCTGTTAGCCTCCATTATTAGGTGGTAAATTAGTCCTCATCTGCTCCAAAGGTAAATATTTTAACTACTTACATGTTCAGGGATGTCTGTAGTATAGTGGAATATGTCGTTCTCTCCTGGTCAGGGCACGGGTTGCATCTAGCTCTGTAACTTCTTTCTGTCCTGAGCAAAAGCAGTCAGATCTTTGTAGTATCAAGGCAGTTCAGTAATAATGGGCAAAGACTTCTTCACTTACTGTAAACGTTAAGTGAAATTTATTACGATATACTGTAAGATACTAATTTCTGACTGAAGAATTTGAAGAACATGGGCATTTTGTTGCATCTGTTTTCAGATTTATTATGCACTGAAAGTTGTTATTTTGATAACCAAATGTAAGAATGGGTTAATTCTTTTTTTGACAAATGAATGACTTTGCATGTAGCAAGCTTCCCAAAGATTTTAGTGTGGCTGGACTAGCGAAAGTAATAGTTTCTGAAGTATGAGGTTTACATTTGATTTCACCTTCCCCATAACACTGGCCTTAATCTTTTGGGGTGGGGGGAGGAAAAACAATATTTTCCATATTGGCAAAAGTGAAATGAACTATTTTTGGAGAAGGGGGAGAATAGGAAAAAAATTGAAATCAATGGGAATTTGGAAGAATAAGATGGGATTCTGAAATCAAACTTAAGCAATACTCCTATTAATTATATAGGATAGGCACACTACCCATTCTGGTACTGAATCAACTTTCCTTTACTTTATAGACCTTTCCCCT
This sequence comes from Alligator mississippiensis, assembly GCF_030867095.1. Taxonomy (NCBI): domain Eukaryota; kingdom Metazoa; phylum Chordata; order Crocodylia; family Alligatoridae; genus Alligator; species Alligator mississippiensis. Next base: position 79,268,163 of record NC_081828.1, on the reverse strand, counting down.
GTCTCAGAAAATAAATAAGTTATTTGCTTGGTATTCAATTCACTTATCTCAGTATTTTGTACCAATTATTATTATTTTGGATCTGTTTGCACATTTCAGGTTGACATGCATGCAGTGTCTTTCATAGAAGACAACCTGTATTGGAAGTTGTGAGTAAAACAACGCCTCTCTACTTTCCCTCCCACAAGTCCCCTTTTGGCTGCAATATGATGTAAACCAAAACTGACATCCTTAGAGCTGTAGAACCTCAGAGAAACAGGACTTCTTGTTCGTTAACTCTGAAGAATAACATAAACATGTCAGACTTTTAGTGGTGTTGTCTATGACTCAAGTTCTGTAAGTTACACTATTGTAAATCTGGAGTAATGCCTTTGTATTCATCAGCGTTGCTCCCAATTTGCAGTGGTCCATGTAACAACATAGAATTTGTTGGGATACTTTGGTTAACTTATTTGTGTCACAGTGAATGAAGGGAAAAAGAATAAAATGTGGAAAATGCAACTAGCTTCTGTGCTGTCTGGTCCTTATGATGTCATGGTTCTGTAGAGTATGAAATTAAGCTGATTAAGTAGGGATCCAGATTTTCTGACTGCTGTGGAAAAACATGGGTTTTCTCCTTTAGTAGAGAAAAACTGGGCTTTCTCTTTTAAAAGAGAAAATCATAGATTTTCCCATTTAAAGGAGAAAAATGCAAGAAATGATGGGTTCCCCTTTGCAAACTGGCTGAGTTCCAGCCTGCAAGGGGTTGTGGGGAGTGGATGGAGAACAATCAGGGCAGGAGGTGCCACATTCATGTGCGGACCTTTATGCACATGGCAGCCAGGCAGTACTGGGGAGCAGCTTTTACAGCTGCCTCCAGGTAAGTCTGTGTGGGGGGAGGAAGGAGCACAGGCCACTGTTGGGGGGGAAGAGGAACAAACCATGTTGGGGGAGAGACACACAAGCCATGTGGGGGCTGGGGTGGGGAGCAGTGGTTTGGGAGTGGAGGGCACTGTTAGAGCTGTGTGTCAGGAACTAGGGGCACTGGCAGGGCCATGGTCTGTGGGTTAGGAGTGAGGGGCAATGGCACAGACAGGGCATTGCATATCAGGGCTGCTCAGTGCCACAGTGGCATCCTGTTGAGTGAAGGGGGCAGGGGGAGCTCTGATTTTCCATGATAAAATCAAATACCAAAATGTACTGGGTATTTAGAATTAATTTTATAACTGATTGAGGCACTGGTAGAATTCCAAATTGCTTAAAAAAAAGTAAATATATCAATAAAACATGTTCAATAGCTACCTACATATATATAGTGGCATTTCATTTCAATCACAGAAAAAAATGGATTTAAGGCTTTTTAAATTAGAGAATTTAATTTATGCATTTTTATCGGAGATTGTGCGATTTTTAAACAGAGAAAACGGATCCCAGCCATAAATCCATTCCCCACTGGCATCGAAGGGGCGCAGGCCAGTCTACAGCTGAGAATCCACTTTCACTGAAGTTATAGTATCGCAGCTTTTAGATGTTTGGGCCTTTTTTTAGAAAGGTTGGTACTCGTAGGCACGAACGTCGTGTGCCTCCCGAGGTTGGGAGTGGGGGGGCACGGCGGCAGCTCCCGCAGACGGCCATGGCGGTGACAGCGGCCGGGCGCGGGGACGAGCACCGACCAGTGATGGGCGACCATCTGCAGACCGGCAACGGCCAGAGGCGATGGGGGGGTGGCAAGCACCGACTGCCCGCAGGCGCCGGCGGCAGTGTTGGCGGTGGCCAACCTCCGCGTCGCCGATGCTGTAAGGTGTACAACAACGTGCGTCACCTAGAGAAATCCCCGCGATGCGTGTAAACGCTTGGCAAAAAAATCCCTTTAGAAAGAGCGAAGTGTAAGGGATGTGACAGCCGGGATCTCCGAAACAGCTACAGTCTGGGGCTAAAAGCAGCGGTGTCTCTCGCTGAAAAGCTGGTGGCAGCATTTCTTTCTCCCGCTGCTCGGGCGCCTCAGCTGGCGCGCTCGACGCGGTTGCTCCGAGGCCAGGGCCGTCTGCAGCCGGCTCCCCCTGCGGCTGCCTGAAGGACGTTTGTGCTCGCGAAGAGGAATTGTTGCAGCTGTTCGCGCTGGTCTAATAAACGGCAGCGGCTTCACCCGAGCAGCCTGGGCTGCTGCAGTCCTCGGGACTTTTGTCCCTGTGCCTCTGGCAGGCTCGCCCAGCGGAGCAGACGCCGCGATTCACCCCTCGCCGCTCCCGCTGTCATGTGACAGCAGCCAGGGGCGGGGCTCCCCGCGGCTCCGCCCCCAGCTCCTGCGCCGCTCCAGGCCCCGCCCGACACGTTGCTGTCTTCCACGGACCGGAAGTGGCGGCGACGGTACTTCCGGGTGGAAGATGGCGGCCGCGGCGGGCCGGAAGCCGGTGCGGCAGGAGGAGCTGCGACGGCTCATGCGAGAGAAGCAGCGTGCGGGCGCGGGCAAGAAGCGCGTCGAGTCGTCCTTCGCTAAATATCCTGCTCTGGCCGCGCCCGCAAGCCGCCGGCCTGTGCGCAGGGGCGGGGCCAGCGGGTCCACCCCCCCGCCCTGGGCTGGCGCGCTCCGTGTTGGGGGGGGGGGGTTCTGTCCTGCCCTGCCCCGGGCCGTCCCGGCGGGTGGTGCTGTTGTGACGTCACAAGTGCGGGGGCTCTCGGGCTCCCCTGGGTCTGCAGCGCCGGCGCGGGTCCGGCCCGGCCCGGGGTGCCTCATGCCCCCTTAAGTGCCTCAGGTTGGTGGGTGACCCCCCCAGAGTCCCCGCTTTTCCATTTGAGTTTCACATTGCCCTTGGAGAACATGTGTATTGTACAGCCACTCGCCCCTCAGGGGACACGGGCAGCCTCGTGCATGATATGCGCAGGCAGGTTCAGAGGTGACCGGCACAGGTTTGGAGATGGGGCAGGGAGCAGAAAGCAGCTGGTCAGACAGAGGAAGGCATGAGAGCTGTGCTCGGGGAGGGCAGGGGTTTAATTGGCACACCTGCCTTGCGGAGTAAGATTGGCCCAGCCCCTCGCTGTGTTCAAGCATCTGTGTCCTTCAGAGCTTTGTCATTGCTGTGTTTCTTTAACTGGAAGCTCCACATACAACCGCTTAGGGCATCTAAGCTGCACTCTGTGCAACATGCAGATTAAGAATGAGCTGTTGTGGCAAACGCACGTGCTTGGGAAACAGCACAAAGAGGTGAGACTTGCAAAACAGCGGTTTTTCTCAAGAGTGATTTGTGGCTTCTGCTCTAGTAAATAGCATAACACGTAGCTTAGGTAGCAGGGAGGGTGAGGAAGACTTGTCATGAGCTTTATGGGCAGTGGGGGCTCCTAGCCCAAGTCTTCAAGTAATTATTTTTACTAATTATTCACTTTATTGTTAATTTTAAAACAGCTAATTATCACTTCATTTGCATATGGGATCCAATTTGTTGCTACAAAAGTCTGTTTGTATCTTCAACATTTGTCTTTCACTTTACAGTTAGTTACTCAACAGATCATTACTATGTAAACTTTCAAGCAATAAGCATTTGATTGTATAAGTAGTCTTTTCAGGGTGCATCCATGTTAGGAAAAAGGACGTGTTCATTTTAACCATATAAAGATGATTTATTATGTGTTTTTCTTAGTCTTAGCTAACCATATGTTAGCTAAAACTAAGATTTTATCACACATTAGTTACTGTGTGTTAACTAGTGAAGTGTATTTATGCTGATGTGTTGACTTGTAAAGGTAAAACCTTAGTTAAACTGGTTTTATGCTAGTGGAGCGCTAATAACTGGTGGCTTGAGATTCTGAGATTCATTGTGTACTCTTGGTGTCATGAATAAAGCTGAATGGAAGTCATTCCATATTAAAGTTACTCTCTCATGGAAATGCCATAATACCACTTGGTCTCTTGGGGCTTAAATTAAGTATGTTGGTCCTGGGTAGTCATGATTCAGTGCATTTCACTGAGCTGCCACATCATGTGTTTTGAAATGTGTGAATATACATCTTTATAAGCTAGATTTATAATTTGGCTCCTATTGTTTATAATTTATTTTTACTCTGATGTAATTGGCACCTTGAAGTTCTGAAATTTGAGTCAGAGATGTATGCTCTGATGTCTCCAAATCAGTGGTGGATGCCAGGAAGGCTTATGAGTAGGAGATGCATCAGTCCAGATGAGGGTTGGGCAGAGTTCAGCCCATGGGCTGGATTGAGCCTGCAGTGGACTCCATTACCCAGTAAGCAACTCCTCCTGGCTACCTGTGCTGGACCCAAACCTGCTGCCCAGGCCCGTTTACCCCACACCCAACACCAGCAGGGTGGCTGGGATGGGGCTGAAGGCAGCGCCGGGGAGACCCTGGGATCTTGAGAAGACCAGGGCCAGGGCAGAGCTGTGATCTGCTGCCCACATGCTCCTGCAGTGAGTGCGGGTTTGGCAGGCAGGGGTGTGCAGGGAGCGGATCACGGTTTGTCCCAGCTCCGTGCTGTCACTGCTGTAAGATCCTGACCCTGGAGCAGCTCCCTGCCCAGCTGTGCACCCTGCTCGTGCTGCTTCTGGCTGGTCTCCCTGGAGACCCTTGGAGTGTCAGGGCTGTAGATATTGACCAGATTCAGAACAAGCCCCTGTATTTGGACTTGCAGATAAAGACCTGGCCTGGAACCACCTCAGCTGCCTGAGGAATCTTTGGCTGCAGGTGTGGAGAGAACAGGGTGGCAATCCTCCATCACATGGAGACATGCAAGGTGTTTGAAATAGACCCTGTTCCCCCACTCTAGCTGCCAGCTGACTTCGGCAGCTGGAGTCATGTGGGTCTCCTGTAGGAACAGCACAGAGTATTCCTTTTTACAAAGGTAGGAGAGTACTATGGAGACCCATCCTGAGGGTCATGATGATGAGGGACCTCATCTGGGGGGGATGTTGGTAGGCATAACGAAGCTTTCATGTATGGGCAACACAAGTTGTAGGGCCTGCAGCAATCCTGCTGTGATCCCATAGACATAGAGGGCATCATGGAAGCTGCAGGCCTGCTGATAGTTTTTTGTCATTGTGTTACTTGGTCCCCTGGCCCTCCCCAGCCAGAACTGTCATTGTAGACTAGATTAGGCTGCACCAGAGCTAGCATGCAGGGTGGGTCTGGTGGGGCACCACATACAGTGCATGTCTTGTACCACGTGCCGTGTGCACAGCCAGTATAGCCCTGTGTACCACATGCAGCATGTGTTGGCCCCTCTCTGGGGCTTGCTCTGCACATGGTGCACAGGGTGCATGCCACATGGGTCACCCAGCTGGACTGGCCCTGCATGCTGGCTCTGGGACTAGTTTAGGCCTCAGGCTGTCCATGTTCAGTGCCCATCAGTCAGTGTCCAGTCTCCATGCAACACACCCTATGCGACACATACCTCATGTCAACTCCCTGTGCTGCCTGCAGTTCCCCTGGCACCAGTTCCAGCCAACGTGTCAGACCAGCTCCACGTGCCCCAAGACCAGTGGGCCAGATCATAGGGATCCTCAGGCCATGCATTTGACACATCTGAACTAAAAGCCTCTAACATTAAAACTTTGAGAGACATCAATTCTTGAGTTCTTGAGGAGAAAGTTTTGATTTTTTTTATTTGCTGCTTTAAACTTTTTTACAGAAACTTGTAGCCTTAAAAGATGGTAAACAGCTAATACCTGACCCTGCTGCTGGCACATCGTCTCACCCTGCCAAAAGAAAAGTTCTTGACACAGAAAATCAAGAAGTAAAGAAAACAAAAGGTAAAGGAAAGAGTTATTCAGTGTGTTCTGTTGCTGAACTTAAAATATGTACCTTTTCAATTTCTTTAATGCAGTAGAGAGAAGGCAGGCACTTGGATTGCTTCTACTAGCATTAATTGCATTCATAGATAGTGAAATTGAGAGATTGTTTATGAAAATTGTCTGGAAACAAATGTGCTTTGGAATTTGTCACCCTCAAAGTACTATTTCTGTGTTGTCAAAATACTACTTGTATTTATTTACCACCGATTCACCACGACCCATCATCTTAACCTTCTTTAACTGTGAGGAATGTGAATAAGGTCAGAGTCATGCAAGCAGCATTGAGTAGATGTGGGGTCAGGGCTCTGCATGCATTGGTTTGTGGAATATGTATAGTAGTGCTGTGCTGGCACAGCTTTCAGCACATTATTGTAGTGCAAGGTGTTTTTGCATATTTTTATGTAGGAAAAAATGATAACAGTGATTTTTTGATGGTTGGAATATGTTCTATATAGAAAAAGGTCAGTAGCAAAGTGATTTTATAAGTTTGTTACAATAGAGCGTTTTTAAGGTCATGCTAACTAACAAGTTATTAATGAATTCGTCTAACTTGAGAATGACAGTCTTTGGAGAAAAATGGAGTTTAATTGCCTCCCTTCAACAAAACAACAATAACAGCCCCCCGTTCTACATTATTTAGTTTTGTGCGTAATTGTTATTAATAGTAAAGAAAATAAGAACGAGCACCTAACTTGTAGCAGTTCAGAAGTCATGACAGCAACCCCCAACATTATATAATGTACATTTTCTTTATTTTGTTTTTTTCTCTTGACTGGTAATAAGTGATTCTTGATTTACTTTTTCAGGTTCAAATGACCAGACACCGACTTCTACATCTGGGCAAGTGTATATTTTTTTCATATGCGATTTATTGGTATTTTTTGTAGGCCCCTGCTAGCTATGTTTTATCCTGTTTTCCCCATCGTATCTCTGTACTTAGGCCACCAGCTTTTGGTTGATTTTTAACATAACTATAATGAATTTCTTTAATACATTAACTGTGGATAAAATTTATGCAAGTTACTTTGAGTGTGGTGTGTGACTAAATCTATGTGGTGTCAAAGGAAATGACAGGTCAAACTTTTTTGCGTTATTCCCTCTGTAGGATGTCTTTTTATTGACAATTTAGTATTACATAATCCAGAAATAGCCCAGAAATATGAGCTGACCTCACCATTTCTGGTGAACTTCAGAAGAAAACCATAATTTTGTGTAGATTTTTAATTGTTCAGTGTGTTCTGTTATATAGATAATAGTGTACACCAAGTACCGTATTTATTCAAATATAAGATTAACCCCAATATAAAACAACCCCCCAATAATTGCAATAATTTAATTCTGTATATGGAAAATGTATAAATTTGTTATAGTTTTCCAGGTATAGAATCTAATTATTGGAGATTTGCCCCTTCTCACTGCTACAGCAGGGAAAATAAGGTTGTGGGGGGTCAGGTGGCTCCCTTGTCCTCTGCAGCCTTCTGCCTCCCCCCGTTACTGTCATATCCTGCTCTCTGAGCATATGGAAGCGAGGGGAAATTTTAAAACACTGACTTTGAAAGAAACATACCTGTAGTAATTTGCATACAGGTTTCCCTTGCTTTATGCTGTACATGCGATCCTGGAAAATGGCACATAACTCGAATTCGCATAAAGGGAACCCACTTTACGATGTAACAAGTAGAGATACTTTCCAAGACCTCGACTGTAGTGACCCCCAGACCCATTTTCACAACTTTTACAAGACAATTTTGGTACTCACCAACAGCAGACAGTACACACAAGCACAGGGCATATCATAATGGGGATGGCGACTACAGAAACATGTATTGCAGACAGTGAGCGAGGAGCACAGATCCATACAGGAGACTATATTTTGGTGCGCATCACTCGCACAATGCACCACACAAAGCAGCTGACTGGGGGCTTCTACCACACCAATTGCATAAGAGTGAATTTACCTTGCATATAACGAATTTTTGGTATAAAAAGGGTCATTGCATAAGAGCGAATTCGCACATAGAGAACCTGCATAAAGCAGGGGAAACCTGTATAAGTAAATTACTGTGGGTACCCATAGACTTAGTTCATCCAAGATTGATGCATTTTATTTATTTTTTTTTAACTTTTCCAAGCTTTAGTCCAGGTTACTCCATAAACACACTTGTAAGCATCACTTTGGTGCCTGCTTAGATATAGTACAAACTATGCATTATATTCATCCAAAGCTAAAAGTTTAATGATTTACCATATAGTTCATTGGGCTAGACCAGGGGCGGGCAATTATTTCAGGTGGAGGGCCACTTACTGAGTTTTGGCAAGCCATCGAGGGCTGCATGACAGGCAGCCAGGGGCAGATAAATATTAATTTTCTAAATTTTTTTAGGGGTCCTACAGGCTGGATAGAATGGCCTGGCGGGCCGCGTGTGGGCCGCTTTTTGCCCACCCCTGGGCCAGGCTCTAGCAGAGTCAACAGTATTTCAAACCATGGTGACTCCATAGCTCAGCACTGCTCAGTATGCGTTTTGTCCCCACCAGGGAAGATCCATGTGCTAATTAGGAACTGGGTGTTCTTGTCCCAAGTCTTGGGATCCTCCAAAAACATATATGTAGGTGAAACATAGGGTAACCTGGCTTGGTTCCACTTCGTAGAGGGTGGGGCCACACTAATTGTATGCACCAGGCTGACAGAGGTGGTAACAGAGGGATTTTTGGGGGGAACTGTTTGGGGCCCTGTTTGGTGATGTTTGCCGGTCATTTAAGGCTGGTGAATCAGGGAGGCCGGGGGGGGGGGGGGGAATGAGAGAACTTGTATCATCTTGTATTTGAGTAAATATGGTAAATGGGTTTCATATACTTTTATCCAGTTACAAGTGTTCACATTCTATGTCCTGTCTTAGGCTACCCACAAACTTTTTTGATGAACCAGAGCAAGCAAGTACAAAAGGACGGCTCTCAAAGGGTTCAGCTCCCACAGTACTGCCTGGAGATGATGATGATAATGATAACGATGACGAAGAGAAGGAAGAACAAAAAGATGATGCTAGCAAATCTAGTGCACAAAAATCAGAACTTCCACCTCCAGCTCAAGAAGCAGTAGCTAACACTTTACCAGCAGGTAACTGAATTACACAGCATAACATTTGGTAACAAAAATGCTGCTTGCTAACGTGTTACAAACGATGCCAGACCTTTTCTCATTTAATACAGCTAGCACTTGAATTAGTAGTTATGGGTGCGTTCTGTTTGTTTCAGTTATTTCTTGTCTAATTTTTCTTTCTTTAATAGCTTTTCATCTTGATCTATATAGAATTTGTTTAGATGATTATATGAGCTAAAGCTTCCCATGTAACAGACACTCTCCAAGTTTATATCATACACTATTTTGTTAGCATGTCAGTCATTTTGTATTGCATTTCTCCTTCATCCTATTGAAGTTTGTAGATGTAAAATATGTAATCATACACTTCATGTCAATTATTTGACCTATTCAAGAGGAGTATTGTCTGGCTACATTTTTCTTGGTTAGTACCATCGTCCCTTACATTTCTCTGTAGTCAAAATTTTTTGTGGAGATTTGAATAATAGTTTTCTGTGTCCTTTCTTTTAGACTTCTTTGACAACAGAACTGTATCTGCTCCTATGGTTTCCCATTCTGGGTCCATACAGAAACCAGAAGTACAAGAAAAAGCAGTGGAAAGGTAAATTAGTCCAATCAAATGTTATTACATTGAGGAATGCAAACACTTTTTACTCTTCCAGGTAACACAGACAACTTGATAACATGTAGGCATATCATATTCAAAACTGTTTTAAGGAAACCTGTTTATTGGTTCTTGTATAAATGTTCCTTCATAGCAGGATGTCAAACTCACCTTGCACCACTGGACTGCATCCAGATGGTGACATGCAGCAGTGTTGGCTCCAACCTGGGGCACGTAGCATAGTTCTGCCTCCCACTGTGTCCCCTGTGCTGTGGCAATGGGCAAAGTGTCTGGAGGGCACGCAGCATTGTATCAGCCCTTACTCCCTCTCCTGTTTCTGATTACCATGTCCACCAAGGTCCAAGGACCCTTGATTCTGTAGCAGGCCACTCTCCCTGGCTATGCTTCCTGACTTGGAGTGGTTAGCCAGATAGAGTACCTCTGTGGGCTGAGCCTGCCTGTGGGCCATATGTTTGAAGCCGCTGTTTATAATAAATTACCTCATTGTAAACACTGGCTAAGGGCTTCAAAATAGGAATCTAAAGTAGTGGTAGAGCTGTTGGAATTCTGAATATGGGTCTACATCCCTTTTAGCTTCCTTTTAATTTTGGCCTAGCTCTATTATCTTTTCAGTCAGACAGGTTTTGTTGTGATTAGTGTCAAACTGCCGCTGCATGTGGGGAAGTAATAGGCTCTTACTTGCTCCTCATTTAAACTATCATGGACTTCTGTTCCTGTTGCTTTGTCTGTGGAATTAAAATTTGGTTCAATAAAACATTGGCACAAAATAACAGTCAACATTTTAATATTCAGGAAAGAAAATACTGCAGAAGCATTGCCAGAAGGATTCTTTGATGATCCTGAAGTGGATGCAAAAGTGAGTAATTCTTGTTTTTGTTTGTTGTGTTTTGCCTCACTCTCAGTAATTCTTTTGAGTGTTGGGTTGGGGAGGCTTTTCAGGAAATTCAAACTAAAATAAGCACAAAAGACTTAACTAAGAGAGGTTTATTCTGTTTGTCTATTAACTGGAGCAAATGTAATGTTAATTCTTTTCCATTTCATGTGGTGTTTGACCAGTCTCTTAGATTGGCTTTATTCCTGTGAGCTAGCTGCAGTGCGGTACAGCTCCTTTGTAGTTAAAAGAATTTTTTTATTGAAGCAGGAAGCACTGAAACTCAGGAGTTGTGGGTTATGTTCCCAGCTCTAGCATTGCCTGTTGGCTGGCCATTGGTAAGTAACTTGATTGCATGGTGCCTCAGTTTCCCCATCTGTCAGACAAGGGTAGTGATATTTACTGCATACAGTGCTTTGAGATCTGCTGATGGAAAAAGTGCTTGACAGTATTTGCATTATAATGTCTTCTGGAGCAAAAATAAGGCCTCTGGCCGTTGTTACATTTGTTGTGCATTGTATACAAGTGTCACACAGATGGTAACATGTCATATATAAAACCATTTTATGTTTGCATGAAAATGGTGCATCAGCTACAAAGAAATTGCTTATTGAGAGACTATTTTTTCGATAAAATTGATGATTTAAAAAAAAAACTTGATAGATTGCATACCTCTCTTTTCCAGTGTTGTCTTATCGAAGTGGCAAACAGAGCAGTGGGCTGAAAATCATTAACATGTCTGTTTCTTTGGGAGGGGGAGGGTTGTTTTCTGTTTTTCTATTAAGTCAGTTTCTGTGTTGAACTTGCCTTAGAATGTTCTTGCAGTGCTTACATTAGACCACATCATAGAAACACAGCTGTTTTTCAGTAACTAAAGCAAATACTGTATCTCCGTTTGGTTGATCAATGTTTTCTGATAGTCATGCTCAACAAGAGTAATAAGTGTTAGCACAACAGACCAAGAATGAAAGAACTGTACTAGAATGCATCCTGTTCTTTAATTTTTCTTTATACACTCCCTCAGTCGCACTCTACTTCTTACTGGACAGTGCCCATTTTATTTTCTCTCTCAGCAGCTGCCAGTGCACTGTTTATGCTGGTTGGTGGCATGTGCCCTGAAATGGGCATACCTCATCTTGAAGTATGTAATGGGAAAGGATTATAAAATATTCTTTGCAGGTCATAGATTCCTGTACTACAGTATAGTAATTTCGGAATTTTGTGCCACAACTGAAGTAACTGTGTATATATCTTTTATTAAACCAACTGAGTAGTTGGAAAAGTTCTTTGCAAGCTTTCAGGTGCAATCACCCTTTTTCAGGCATAGGGAATTTCTGCTGTTCTGAGATCAGGGAGAACAGCAGAGACTCCCTGTGCCTGAAGAAGGGTGACTACGCCCGAAAGCTTGCAAATAACTTTTTTCCAACTACTTAGTTGGTTTAATAAAAGATATAACATCTACCCAAAGAACCTTGCCTGCCTATGTCCTTAGATCAACACGGCTATAACCAAAAATCCAGCATGTACATATCTGGAATGGGCAATGGGCACTGATGTCTCAAATTTGGCTAGTGCAGTTGTACATCTGTTTTTACCTACAGTAGTATCAATGTCACTGGTATTTTTCCCACTGGTCTATATGAGTTCTGCTGGACCCACAGGATTAGCAAGAGCATCATATTGTCTGCACCACATCTTTATACTAAGCCGAGAGGCGTGATTGCCTCTTGTGGTAAACTTAAAATGATTTGGGGGTGATGGGGGGTGTATTTAGACACCCCCCCCCTTAATACTTATGTGTAGATGAGGGGATTGGGATTATAGATGGTAATATCTCAGAGGGACTTGTGATTCTAGTTGTATGCTAGCTGCCAGTGTGGAAGAGAAGGCTCAGACTCTGCTGGTCATGGGGACGTGGTCCCAGCAGGAAAGTCTGCCAGGGCACAGGTGTAAACCTAGCTGTGTGACCTCTGTTCGGTTCACATGCTCAGCTCACGTAACATAATTTATGGACCTGGACTATTGCAAAGACCATTTGTTTATAGCCAGGATCACACTGCTGTAGTCCATCAACCTCTTCCATTTTAGCAGACTGTCACAACATTGATATGTGTCAATTTGGATGTAGCTAAAGTGATTCTGTGCTGGATAAAATGTTATGAGGCACAGCCTACTTCTGTCATTTTTGAGTGTTTAAAGTGTCAGGTCTTTGAAATTTGTGGCTACTTGCAGACCTAAAAAACCCCCACAGTGTTTTACTTTAAACTCCACGTGCTCCTGTGCCAAGCCCAGCATATGTCCAGAAGTTAGTCAGACCCTGCTTACCCAACGTCTGTACGGATCGGGTGTTTTAGTGGGGCTTTTTTGGTGCTATACAATAGCTGGTTGACTCAGCTGTAGATAAAAGCGCCAAAAAGCCCCGCTGAAGTGCCTGATCTATACGGATGCTGCAGAGCTGGGTCGAAGTAACCTGCTGCATCTTCTGATAAAGTCTGTGGGTCTGTTAAAGTCTGCAAACAGCCTGTATTTATACCTGAGCCTATTAAAGTATTTAAAATGTTGAATCAGATATATATTTCAAAGAAAAGTAATTCTGAGTTGTTTAGAGTGTAAGTTTTTTATTATAAGAAGTACACAATCATGGACTACAAAAGACATTCACAATACATTACACAGTGCATACAAGCATAGTAGAAATAACTGCCTAAAAGAGAAAGTTGAAACTGTTATTTCCTAGCATCTAGTTTGCTTTGACAGTTCTTAGTTTAATAGATCTTATTTCCTATTATTGCATAAACAGTCAAAAATAAAGCATGGAGATCATTACTTTTTCTTTTTCCATTCCCTGTCTTTTGAGAAGATGTAAAAAAAAAAAAAAAAAAAAAAAAAAAAAGAATGTAAGAAAGAGAGCCTTGCATATTATTCTGTTCAGAGCACTTATTTCTTTAACTCCCTCTCTCATCCTAAGCACAGGCTCAGATATTATTTGACATATGACAATCATATGACAAACTCGTATGATTTATGTCACAACACTTGATGAGGTTCTAAGGTCCTGAGCCTTGTAAGTTTGTGTTATGAGGACAGACTGTCTGATTCATTTGCTAGTCATGCATCTGCTCACTTAAATTTAGATCCCAGTCTATATACTCCTCTGTGTAGGAAGACCTGTGTTCCAGATTTGTTCCCTGGAGGCAGATCTTTTATTTTGTTTCCCTCCCATGCAGGCAGATCTTTTATTTCGTTTCAATTCTAGCATCATTTTTGGATCCATTATTCTCATGGCCCTCCAGAGTAAGTAATTCATGTTTATACCAGGGGTGTATAACTCACCCCTTGTCCATGGCTGGATCTGCAAAGCAATGGCAGTGGAGCCAATGGTGCAAGCAACTAAGGGTTGAACAGCTGCAGGGTGAGTGGGACTGTCAGCACAGTCCTTGCCTGCCCATCTGCTGTTGGCAGCCATATCTACCAGGATCTCCATTTCTGTGGTAGCCTGTGTCTCCAAATTCACTCGCCCACCAGTTGTTCAGCTTGCCAGATTTTATAGACATTAGGGCTGGAAGGGACCTCAGAAGATCATCGAGTCCAGCCCCCTGCCCAAAGGGCAGGAAGTCAGCTGGGGTCATAGGATCCTAGCAAGATAAGCATCCAGTTTCATCTTGAAGGTGTTCAATGTGGGCGCTTGAACCACCTCCAGTGGCAGGCTGTTCCAGACCTTGGGGGCTTGGACAGTAAAGAAATTCTTCCTTATGTCCAGCCTGAAATGATCTTGAAGTAGTTTGTGACCATTCGACCTCGTCATCCCTTGGGGTGCTCTGGTGAACAAACGTTCCCCCAGATACTGGTGGTCGCCCCTGATAAACTTGTAGGTGGCCATCAGATCACCCCTGAGCCTGTGCTTTTCCAGGCTAAAGAGCCCCAGGGCTCTCAGCCTGTCATCGTAGGGTCTGCTTCCCTGACCTCTGATCATGCGTGTGGCTCTTCTCTGGACTCTCTCAAGCTTCTCCACATCCTTTTTGAATTGTGGAGCCCAAAACTGGACGCAGTACTCCAGCTGCGGCCTCACTAAGGCCGAGTACAGGGGGAGAATGACGTCCCGGGATTTGCTTGAGAAGCATCTATGGATGCAAGCCAGTGTTTTGGTCGCTTTACTAGCCACAGCATCGCACTGCAGGCTCATGTTCATCTTGTGATCAATGATGACCCCCAAGTGTCTTTCTTCCACAGTGCTAGCCAACATAGCACTGCTGAGCCTATAAGGATGCTGCGGGGTTTTTTTCCCAAGGTGGAGAACCTTGCATTTATCGGCGTTGAACACCATCAGATTCTCGTCCGCCCACTTGCTGAGCCTGTCCAGGTCAGCCTGGATCACCTGCCTGTCTTCTGGTGTGGATGCTTTGCCCCAAAGTTTAGTGTCATCGGTGAACTTGGCCAGTCCGCTTCTGACTCCAGTGTCCACATCATTAATGAAGATGTTGAACAGTATGGGTCCAAGGACAGAGCCCTGGGGGACCCCACTGGTCACAGGACACCACGATGAGTGACTTCCATCAATTACTACCCTCTGGGTCTGACCCCGGAGCCAGTTTTCCAACCAGTGGATCGTGGAGGACCCAAGGCGACAATTGGCCAGTTTCGTCAAGAGGCGATCATGGGACACCAGATCGAAGGCTTTTTTGAAGTCAAGATATATGACATCAATCTCTTCTCCCTTGTCCAGGTGATAGGTCACCTGGTCGTAGAAGGAAATGAGATTGGTCAGGCAAGACCTACCCACAACAAACCCGTGCTGGCTATCCCTTAAGATGTTGACGTCGGCCAGTCCATTAAGGATGGCCTCTTTGATAAACTTTTCTAAGATCTTCCCCGGGATAGAAGTCAGGCTGATGGGCCTATAGTTAGCCGGACCCACTTTCCTCCCTTTCTTGAAGATAGGCACCACATTGGCCTTCTTCCAGTCTTCGGGCACTACACCAGAGCGCCAAGAGTTTTCAAAGATCCGTGCTAGAGGCTGGGCTATGATGCTCGCCAGCTCCTTGAGTACCCTGGGGTGAAGATTGTCAGGGCTGGCTGACTTGAAGGTATCCAGCTTCTCAAGATGTTCCTTCAGAAAGTCAGCATTAATGGAGGGCAGGGGATCACCCTCACCTGGACTTCCCGGCCCTGTAGCGGGCATGGGCGTCCCATGGGGCTGATGAAAGACTGACGCAAAGTACCTATTTAATAGGTTGGCTTTTTCCTGGGCGTCAGTTGTCAGTTGCCCCATGTGGTTCAGCAGGGGTCCAATGTTGCCCCTGCTTTTCCTCCGGCTCCCCACATATCTGAAAAAGGACTTTTTATTGTCCTTGATGCTCAAAGCTAGCTGGAGTTCAGTTGCAGCCTTGGCTTTCCTGGTATGCTCCCTACAGGACCGGACCAGTGCAGAATAATCCTCCTTGGAGGTGACTCCCATCCTCCATCCTTTGTAGGCCTTTCTTTTTAGCCTCAGGAGGTCTGCTAGGTCCCTGGAGAGCCAGGGGGGCTGCTGTGCCCTCTTGCTGCCTTTCCTCCGAGATGGAATAGACTTAGTTTGTGCATTGAGGATCGCTCCCTTGAGGAGCAACCGCTCTTCTTGAACTCCCCTCTCCCTGTGGTCACGGTTCCTTAGGGCCTCCTAAGTGGAAGTAGATGGGGTACCTTGATTGACTGGATCTAACCTGTAGGGCATGTATTTGACACCCCTGCTCTGTACTGTTGGAAAGGTGGGATTATAGGCATTAAGGTGGTACGTAGCTGTCCTGGTCCTTATGATGGCCAGTAAAATTAACTTTGATTTTGAAAGGAAGGGAGAAACAGTTAAGCCAGTAAGTGGAATTACTGTAGTTTTAAAATAGATACCTCAAAGCTCAAGAACTGGTTTAAGCTGTTGGGTGGGTATCATTTGGACAGCTGGTGGTTTACAAACTGTAACTCAGAATGGTAATGGGATACTCAAAACAGTTTAAGTCCAGGCTACCTTTTCTAGATGGAGGTATCTGCTGTCAATATTGTCATTGTATGTTACACAAAGACAGCACAAATTTTTTTTTCCCTCCAAAACAATGAAAGATGCCTGCCTGCACTATCCTGTTGGTTATTTAAGCCAAAGAGTAAGTACCCTCATGCTCAGATCTTCCCAGTAAACAGCAAAATATATATCCTGTTTATTTTGCTTTTTTACAGTGCCAGCAAGACTTGTTAGAGATTAATAGTCACTAAATAAGCATGGTTTCTCGTGTTCTATAGGTGCGAAAAGTTGATGCTCCAAAGGATCAGATGGATAAAGAATGGGATGAATTTCAGAAAGCAATGCGACAGGTCAACACAGTAAGTAACAGAACTTATGTTTATTGCTTCTAAGTACTGTACGCTATTGAAAAACTACTGTCCCATGCAGATTAGTAGAATGAGTAACACTGTATTTGATAGGTGCTTGTTGTTAAATTCACTGTACAGCTGCATGAAAAATATCCTGTGTTTGCCACTTGAAATTAAGTAGAAAGAGATTTTGATGACAAATATATCTAGCTAAATTGGACATAAATGAGATGGTAGGTACCTCTTGTCAGCTTCCCAGATCCAAGCATTGGACCATATTCTTAGCTTCTGCTTCAATAGTTTTTCACTTAAATCTACTAAAAACTTAAATTAAAAATTGTTAATTAAACCATATAATTAAACATTCTGAATATGTAGTTTGTCTTTCTAAGACATGCTAGCCCTTATAAGAGCTGCAAAAAGTGGATAATCTGGTTTTGGAAAATTTTACCTATATACATCCAGATTGGCCCCAGTTTTCATCACCCTCATTTCCTAGTAGTTAGAGTTGTTTGGAAGTCTCTACCCATAGAGGTTTCAGCTGCTTACTGAGGTCCAGTGTAAAGGATGTGGTCATAAGTACCAGCACTCTCACTTATCATGTTTGCAGACTTCTGGTTGAAAATAAGTTATCATACATATATTGCTAAGAAAATTGTTGTTAAACAATATACCATTACTCTTCAAAGCACTCGACATTATAGACAAAGTGAACATTTATACAGAAACAATAGTGGATATATTTGTTAACAATAGCCATTCATAAAATTCTTCAGCATGGAAGGAATCTTCTGTTATGCACGGACCATTGGTTGCATAGCATCTTCCAGGCACTCAGATTTGAGAAAGTATATGCTGAAAAAAATAACAGGTTAGAAATATTTTGGGATCAAGTGGACTTGTACTAGTACTTGTAAGAGGACTACTGTCTAACTTTTCTTCCCCTGGTCTGCTGCATCTTAAGTCGTTGGATATATGTACTACAAAACAATATTATTGAATTAAAAAAATTCAAAAGGAGAAAGACTCTTTGGCGTAAACTTCTTTCACTTTAAAAAAATTTAGCATCTTTTTTCTTTTTTTTTTAAACACCCTTTACCAATGCTTGTTAGCTCAGAATCACAACCTGTTTTTTTCTATACATTACCTTCTATCTGGGGGAAGGGAGCATATCTACAACAGACTGACTTTGTTGCAACATACCATCCTCTCTTGTTCTTAATCCTAGTGCTTTTTTTTTACTAAAAGAAGACTGAATGGTACTAAATTTACTTATAGCTTTTCTGATTTAGATTTCAGAAGCAATAGTGGCAGAAGAGGATGAAGAGATACGATTGGATCGTCAGATTGGAGAAATTGATGAGCAGATGTAAGTAGATCAGACTTTCACAAACTTTGCCTTCTGTCCTCCCATGAGAGAGGTCATATATTTGAATATGCTCCAAAAATATTGCTGATGCTAATTTTTAACGTTTTGTCCTTTTTGTGGTAGTGCTTTTGAATAATCATTGATGTTTGAGTTTGAATAGGAAAAACAACTTTTTTGCCGAAAATGGTACTATTTAAAAAAAAAAAAAAAAAAGAATTTATAACAGTATACAGCTATTTACTCAGATAGTACTGGGAGCTCTGAAAAAAGATAAAGGGCATACTAACCTAATGAAATTCAAGGAAAGAATAAATTATCTTGGAACAGTGTTGATTCCTTTTTCTGTGACCTATGATTGGTAGCCCTGTCATTTTGTATACACTCCTATGAGCACATATAATAAGCATCTTGCAGCAAACCACACAAAAAAAGTAGGAGCATAACTTTCGTGAGGAAGAAGATACATCTTAATTGTTCACTTCCTGTGCTGAAAATGTACTACATAGAGAGTAACTGTCCCCTTACATCTAACATAAGATGCATGAAAGCTTTTACCAAAGGATGTACTTCATCATGTGAACTCTCACGTGCTGCAGTGCTGGACTGAGATCTCTGAACGCACATTAGTCTTAAGAAAGAATAAGTAACAAAGGTTAATTTAGCAGGTGATGGTACTTGCTATCAGTTTGCACAATATGTGCAGTAAGTTAGCAATTCTTGTTGCAAAAGTAATGATTAAAGAAAAGAAAAAGATTTTTTAGAAATAAATAAGACAGACAGCTGTTAAGCGAAGATGGATTAAAACTGACAATACAGACGATACTGAGGGGCTAATACGATGTGTACGTTATCTGTTATTGGTGACAGTGCATAGGAAAAATGCAGCTAGAATTCCAGAGACAAAGGTGGTTTATACAGCTGAGAATCAGAACCTAGGACAGATTCACCCTTCCTGTTTCTTCACTGTTGCTGGCTGGGATGTTAGTGAGCAATTCTTTTGCTGATGCATAAGCAGGCAAAAGGTCCAGCTTATGTTCTCTTCCCTGTGTTATGCCAGGCAAGTAAGTGAGAAAGGGGTATGAATGCTTTTAAGTAAAAAAAATCAGCAATGATTTGGTGTTTGCTATTGAACAGAATCAGTCCCTTGTAAGAATTAACTTAACTTGTATGGTGATTGCAGAATAGAAACGTATTTTAAAGAAGAGGGCCCCAAACAGGTCAGCAGACCTCTGATAGTACTGTACACAAGGCCATGGTTAGTTGTTCATGGAACATAATAGGGCCTATGCACTTCTATGGTGTGCTCTGTCCAGTTTGATATGGGTGCACGGTGGTTCTGAGAAATTTTGAGGGCTGGTATTTGCTGATTGGTCCGAAAAGCTTAGGAGGCTGTCTCAAAGTGCATGCAAATTTTTGAGAGTCAGACAGGTTCAGAGATTTTGTTTTAGCATGTAATGTTCACGGTAGTGGATTTGCCTCCTGTGAAAAATGTCTCCTCTTTGCATCACAACTGCCAAGAATGATGCCTTGAAATGAAATAGAAGTCTAAAAAGTTGAAAAGAATGTGGCTTGAGCTTTTTCTTTCTGTCTTGCAAAAGGATTCTATATCTTGTTTTAAGCAAATTGTCATAGGATTGAGAGAGATCCATTTAACCTGCTGTTTGGTCTGTGACTAGCTTTGATTTTTCTGTAAGAGAAGCTGTGACTAGCCACTCCCCCTCTTCATTCTTCTGCTTCAGCATGTGAGCAGGCCATAACGGTTAACTAAATATTTTTACCTTTTCATAGTGAATGCTATCGTCGTGTTGAACAGTTGCGTGACCGTCAGGATATGATGAAGGAGAAAGTTAAAGAGGCAATGAGATTAAGAGCAATCCAGCAGAAAGAGGATGAGGATATTGGTAGTGAAGATGAAGAAGAATTGCAAGACTTGTTGTCTCAGGATTGGAGGGTGAAAGGGACTTTGTTGTAGCATTTCAGTGACCTGGTCAGTATACTGTTGATTTGTAGTATGACTTTCTTTATCAGAAGCAAACATTTGTTAAAATATTTATTTTAAAACAAATCATCAGAGATGCTGAAAAGTCAACTGCAAAAAAGTCCGTCTTTATCTTTTGTAGATTTAAAATGTACTATTGATGTAAAAATTGTATATTGTAAATGTTTTCTAAGGCTGAATGTAACTTTCCTATTAAAATTCTTACTATAATATCCTACTGAAATTATTTTAACAAGAAAGTAATTTTATAGTCAGCAGGCCATTCTGGGAGTATAACATAAATTTACAGGATGCTGGAGTTTAGGGCAACCCTGGACTATAATTCAATGCTAACCAAAACAGTGGTGGATTGCACATTGAAAAACAAAAAGCTCTTGTTGCAATCCTGTCCTTTTTAGAAGCTGCAGTAGCCACTTGTGCATACATGATCTTCCAGCGCACAATCTCTCATAGCTGCTCTGTTGCATGTACAAATGACCTAAAAATCCAGCAGATTCCAGAAGGGATTACAAAGCAGTGCATGAATTATTTCTCCATTCTATCCAGCAGAGAAATGGTTGAAATTAGGTTTTTTGTTTTTTTTTTTAATTAAAAAACAACATATGGGATAAAATAATGAACTGGATATTCATTGTTTCTTGAGTAAAAGGGAAGTAGGAAACTATTTCAGTGAGTACTGGCCAAATTAAGAGCCACTGTTTTCAAATATATATATAATTTAGAGCTTCCAAGTCCTTAAAACCCTCAGATTTACTGAGCTAACCAAGGACTCCCACAAAAGTAGTTAGTCTCAAAGGGCATTTTTACACGTGTTCCAGGAGCTATGGGGGATGGGGTGGGCGCTTTAATTAGCAAGCCACGCTAATTAAGCACCCGAGCATCCGGTGTATCAGTGTTCCTGTGCTGAAAAGTGACAGCCGGATGCTTTTAAACTGAAGCTTGTTGAACAAGCTTTAGTTCAAAGTGCCCCGCTGCCACTTTTCAGCATGGGACACTGATACATGTGACACTAGAGTCTGCTGGGGTGCATTAATTCCTACACTCCAGCAGACTCGATCAAGCCTGCTCTGGTGCACTGGATTTCCAGTGCTTCAGAGCAGGGTCCCTGCATGTGTGTAGGAGCCCAAAAAACAGAATTCTGGGAAATCATTTGATTCAATTAAGTTTTTATGAGATGGAAATATAACATGCGACTTAGTTTGAAGGAGGGGGTAGAGAATCAAGGTGGGAGTAGTTTTTTTGCGACGCACATGATTTAAGATGGTCTGAGCTAGAGACCATGTTATTTAAAGGGGAAAAATAAAACCCTGCTGTTCAGTAGGATTACTTCTATTTTGCAAAGAACATGAATGATCTCTCTTTGCCTTTTTGCAAAGAGCATTTTGCTTGGGAACTGAGGCCTGAACTCTTTGAACTGGTACTGGATCTCTGGTAGTTCCTGTTCCCAGCATTCCATCTATACACTTAAAGCTGGTAAGTAAAATTCAAACTTCTTAGTAGAGCAGTGTATTCTCACCCCATCTCCTGGATTGTGCCTGTGAGACTTGTCAATTTTCTTAAATAAATATAAAACCTAGTTCAGCCAAATTCAAGCATAATTTTGCAACTAATGATCTTTTATTGTCCAAATAAGCACTAGGGCTATTCAGAAATCTGCTAACAGTGGTCGCTGTGTCTCTGGCTTAAGTGTCAATACAGTTAACGAGCAGCTTGGCAAATTACTGTAGAATCTAAGAGGGCAAAGAATAACAATTACACTTTGAATATTAGTGTTAACAAAGATGTAATACACTGCAATTAGTGATTAAAAATGAGGCATCTCCCTTCTGAGTTAGCAGGGTGGAGTTGGAAGGATATTTATTTCATAACTAGCAATGTTGCAATTTGGGCAAAAGCTAATGGTACAATTATTTTACTTATGTTCTCCTGCCTTCTAGTCCCCAAGAATTCTTCCACTGACTTCTCATTTAGCATTTCTAGCAGGCTTAATAGCAGAAAGAGGCTGGAGCTGCCGGCACCAGGTTCTGGCTGTCTGCAATGTGGTTTCCTACATTGGGTTTAGTAGGTTCACTTGTCTTTGTGTGGAATTGATGAAGCCCAGTTCAGTGACAGACCCTCAATGACATAGCTGATTCCGAATGCAGATTGTAATGAGCATCATACACTTTAATAATGTTAATAATACTAAAATGGTTTTGTATATCTTATAATTTATGGGTCATGGTTATCTTCATTTTAAGTGTGTGCCTATGAATATCTTTGTTTGCCTACATAAAGAGGGTGAGAGGGGAGCTGAGTATTAAAAACAGTAAAGCTGGCAAAATCTGTTGCCTTGTTTCTTCACTGATGCTTAATGGGGGGTGTGAGACATTCACTTTTAGCATCAAAGAGCTTTAAATCAGACAGTCTTAAATTCTACTCAGCATCCTTTTTAATTGACAAAACAAGAAAATGTTTTTACCCTTAAACACAGGATATTATGAATTATTGGGGGGAGCGGTGAAGGAAGCATTTGGTTACTAGGCAATTCCTTGTCCCTCTGTACTCCATAGCACTGCATGAATTTGTCTTTTTTCTTTAACAAAGGAGAAAGTTAGTGGCTCATGTATATTAAGGATAAACATAGCTTCTGGTTTTGACAGCATTGGTTCTTACTGATTGTGGTGTAGTTAAGTATGAAAACTTGTTGAAGGTAATATATTAGAAGGTCTATTGATCATGGAAGCAATGGTCTCATATGATACAACTTTAAATGAAATGAGTGATAATGGAAGAGAATATGTATACCATTTTACAGTTTCCAGGCATAACTTCTAGAGAGTTTTTGTGACAAAGATTGCAGTGGTACCATTGCTGGCTGTGTCCTGTATCCCCTTCATGTTTAACTGCTAGTGAGACAAAAAAGCAAAAGTCCAACCTGTTTTTTAGAAGATCCTCCCATCAGAGCAGCCTTGAGGACTGCTGGGAGAAGATAATGGTTTTGATTTATCAAGCTCTGGAATTATTCATGAAAGTTGTCCAATGTGTCTGGGAAGATAACAGTTCTGGTGAGATTTCAGATTTAGGGAAAAGCATTTTATATCTAATTTCTATCATACATGCTGCTATGTACAGTGAATGGTAAATTTCCAGATTATGATTAATCAAAAGGAGGAGATATTGAGTTTCTAAGACTTCTTTTTTTTAATTGGGTCTTCTGGTTTTAATTAAGAAGAGTTTGTTTGCAACTGAAGGAAGAGTTCCAGAAGCTAGTCCTGTCTAACCAAATCAGAAATGAAGAGATGCTCTATTTGACCAATAACATTCGGAAGACCATTTCAGATCTTTGTCTACAGATCAGACCACACTGCAGCTACAGACGGACATGTTTGTCGTAAGACAGATCTAGAAAGGTTTGTGGGATAAGAATTGCTAACAGTTTGTCCTGGGACATCATAAAGTACATCTAAATGGTTGTCCTAGGATTGCATCAATGAATCAATGGCAGAAACGAGGCAGTGCATTCAACCACTCGCTAAACTGATTTTTCAAGGGGGATGTATGTACACAACAATCCCAGGATTTTTCTGTTCTGGAACAAACACAGGCACAGCTTGTCCTGAGACAAAGGCAAGGTCAGTTCCTAGCCTAAAGGAAATAAATGAAGGGGAAAACAATAATATGTGCAAATCCTTTTCAGCATTTATTTATAATCTGTTAGACCTAGAGAGCTGATTAAGGGTAGCAGCGGGTGGGGCTGGAAGGGGACAGCTGATCCAGGGAGTAAAAATGCATGCAAAAAAAGGGTGGTTCCTAAACCAGTCTGCACTCTACTCACTAACAAGAACATTCCTATATTAACAAAGGATTCTCTGCAGGAATGAACATGATTTTTAAAGTTTGCTACCTTAAAGCCTGGCTACTGGTAATAGTTAAGAACATAAGTGCCATACCGGATCAGACCTGGCCCATCTAGCTTAGCATCCTGTCTCCGATAGTGGCAGTAGTAGATGCTGTTGTGGGAGAGTGTATGAACAGGGCACATTTAGAGTGATTCATCCTGGCATGTCATCCTTGGCATTCATAGGTGTTGGTTTAAGGATGTGAGGGGATACATCCCTGATTGCTCAATTTAATATCTGTTAATGGACCTGTCCTTCAGGAATTTGTCTAACTCCTGTTTGAACCTGGTTATTCTGTGGCAACGAATTCCACACATTAACTATGTACTGTTTAAAAAAAAGTGCTGCTGCTTTGTTTTAAACTGATCTATTAACGTCAGTGGGTACCCCTCAGTTCGTTTTCTAGGACTTGGTAAATAGCAGCTCCCTGTTATCCACACTTCGTGATTTTTAGGGACCTTTATACTATCCCCACTCCACCTTCTCCTTTCCAAACTGAAGAGCTTAGTGTATCGGGCTCTGCAGGACAATGCCTACTTCACCAATCCTGGGGACTTTGGGTCGGATCCAAATCAACCTTGTTTCCTCCTCGAGGCTTAGACGAAATTTAGCTCAAGGCCCACTGGAACTACCTGATGTGGTCCAGCTGTGCCTAGTTATCCTCCTGGCTTTAGGAAGACAGGCCTCCGGATATATTTCCAGCACCCTCAGAAGGATTTGTGCCAGTCAGCAGTCCATGGCTTATATTTCCTCCTTGTCTCTGACTGCTTCCTCAGCTTGTCTGTTGGCAACTGTCCTGTTCCCCACTTCCCTGTTCTAGCCTTGTTTCCTGTGCTGCCTGGCGCTAAGCTCTTGCTGTTGTCTTGGCATTTATCTTGTCAGCAACCTATCTTACTGGGATCCTTTGACCCCCAGCTGACTTGCTGCCCCTGGGGCAGGGGGCTGGACTTGATGATCTTCCAAGGTCCCTTCCAGCCCTAATGTCTATGAAATCTATGCGCTTCTATCGCAGTCCCTGACTCCTGCATTTACTGCTTGACTCCATTTCCTGACTTTGGCCTGACTTCCGGCTTCTTTCATGCTCTTCCTTCATACTGATGTAGAGTGGTACTCTGGGCAGCACAGCCTAGCTTGGCACCTATCTTGGCCACTGCTTCTGTAGGAAGTTTGGAGCCTGTGTGGTGTGATGTGTTTTTCAAGTGCATGAATCAGATGAGAATTCAGTCCTACAACCTTCCTGCCCCCTGAGGTATGTGACCTCCCGGAAATCAAAAGAGCTATTCAGGGACAAAGCTACAGATTGTATCTTTCATTTTTCATAGTTTGACAGGGTTCACAGTGCTGCCTTAGTGGATACATCCCTTATGAACTGCTGACATGTTTTAAGTCCCTGATATCAGGTGCATATGAAAGAATATGACAATATTTTAAATAATGTAATCTTTTAGGAAGTAAAGTGATGATTATTACTTTGATGGAAGTAACTTTAGAGTTTTTGTTTTTCCAAGTATCATAGGAAAGGTCTCCTGATATCCAGCATGGTCTTAGTGAACTGTAAATATGGATCACAGAAGCCCAGTGTTGAGTGGATAGTCATGTTACTAAGCAAAAGTCACAGGTAGTTCTATTTTATATGGCATTCTTCATGCAACCTGTCCCCAAAGTTCATTACCAAATTCCCTAGTATGATTTCAGGCTCAAACTTCATAGCAGAGAGGGAAGAGGACAATGATGCAGCATGATAAAGGGATCCTTTCAGAAAATTTTGGCTGAAATTGGAAGGAGATTTTGACAAAGTGGTAAGAAGTTTGGAGAAGATGAAGATGAAGGTGAAGGAGCTGTCAAACTTAGTTTGCTGGGATATGCGTTAAGACAGTAGCAGGAGTTGGAAGTGAGGAGACAGAATTTAGATACTTGAAAGGCAGGGAGATGTTACATTTTTTAATAGAAAATTAGCAGAAGTGGGCAGAGCATGGTGTGGGTGATTTTTTTTTTTTTTTGTATGTCTGAGAAACTGAGCTGCCATACTACACAGCATGAAGAACTGGGACCTGGGCAATGCCTTAGAGAAATCGGTTGCAATTATCAGCAAGGGGGGCAACAAAGGCTTGAACAAGAATTTCAGCAGAGCTGGTCAGGGTGGTACCATAACAGAGATTGTTGGGTAGAGAGGGGCATATCGATTAGCCAGTCTTCTTTGGATTCTGGCACAAAGAAGTGTGCAGTGTTTTCAGGACAAAAAAAATGTGAAGATCTGGTTCCTGGTCCAAAGAATTTATGCTCTAGGAAAGAGGAGCCATAGAGAGATGCTATCAGGCAAGTGGGGGAGGGGGAAAAATAAGGCGTGAGCTATAGACAACAGCAGAGATGCAAAAATAATTGAATAAAAGAAGTGCTTATAAATCAGGAGAGTCAAAAGTTCCCTTGAGACAGAAGTGCAAACGGATGCAAAGGCTTGATTTTAAGGCCAAAGGAGGGGTGACCTGCTCACAAAGAGGAATCTGTTCAGATGTGAGTGGTTTGAACTTTCTCAACAAAAGAAGGGGAAAAAAAGGGGGGGGGGGAGTGCATGCAACCTTTTCAGCACCAAATCTGAAGCTCTCAAACAAAAAGATTATATTTAAAAGACACAGATGACAAAAATGATGAAAGTCTTTGTGAGGCAACTTATCTTTTTTTCTCTAGAGCAACTGGTACCTGGGTGGTATGCTGAAAATCAGGAAGGGTGAATTCATATTTAAAAAGGCAGCTATGATTGGCCAAATAACCTCATCTGCTTATATTAGTTAGCATTTATTATAATTTGTGGTTTCAAACAAGGAAATTACAAGTAAGGAACAGACCTGTTTGCACATGTTTTATTGGCTTTAGCCTCTTCAAGACTTAAAGCGGGACATTAAAAAGCCCTCATTGTTCAGAGACCTCCCCAGTATTTAGATGCAATTAAATAGTTGAGGAATGAGGAATTATTTTTGTCTCAGCTGGTGGGGACAAGCTTCCTGGGGTGTCTCAGATTAGAAATACCTGACTCTTTCTGGAGCTGCAAGATTCAAATTGTGGCAGAGACAGCTCAGGTCTTCTGTGCGGATAGTGAGGATATTTTGTGTGTGGAAGCTGCTGCTTTTTCTTTTTGTTTTGGGCTAGGCTCCATAAAAGGCTTGGGCACCTCGAAGTGGGAACCTCAAAGTGCCGGAGTCCACAAAACCCTGACCTACTAGCCCTCCGCCTTCTGCAGTGGTGCCTAAAATCTGTGGGCACCTCTTTTTTTCTTCAGTAAAGTTTCTTGAATGCATGCATAATCTTCTGCTGCTGTCCTTGCCCAGGGCCAGTCCAACCATTAGGCGAATTAGGCAGTTGCCTAAGGTGCCAAATTTTGGGGCGGGGGGCACCAAAAGTATATGCAGAACAAAATAACATGAATGTCTTCTAAATAACAGCCCTGGCCAGCTACGGCTCCACCTTGGTTTAGGACCTTTGATTCAGTAAGGGGAGAAAGACCTCTGAAAGACCTCTTAGAGGAAAGATCACTAGAATTGTGACTCCTACCTTTTTCTCTATATTGGAAGGGGGGCACCAAGGCATACAGTTCACCTAGGGCACCAGTTACCCTTGGACTGGCCCTGCCCCTGCCCAGAACTGCCTTAGTCTTGCCAGGGCTGGGCAGCTCAGTGCCTATGTTGCTTAAGCCCAGTGAGGAACCTGAAACTCTTACATCTACCTCACCCATGGACAATGTGTAGGGGGTGCATGTGGGTGCACATGCACCCCTGAGATCAGCTGTGCACCCCCTGGAAGCACCAGCCACAAAACCAGAAGTGCACTTCCAGTTTTGTTGCTGATTTGGCAATTAGCCGCTGGCCCCCCCCTTTTGGCGACCCCCCCAGACTTGGGAGGCATCAGTTGCCCATGACCTCAGGGTTGAGGCAGTAGGCATGCTCTGCCTGTGTCTATGCACATCTACAGAATCAGGCTCTGCGTGTAGCCACAGGGAAGCGTAATAGCCACTTTCTGTGGACTTCCTGCTCTGTCTGAATGGGGCTTCAAGCCCTAGCTCTTATCTCTCACAGTGCTGCCCTAGCTACTCCAGCATCATGGTACACTAGTCTCTTCCTCTTGAAGGGGTTCAATGATGCAGAAAAGACATTAGGATTCAATGGGCAAGACAGAATAGGTAAGAGTGGCCATGGTTTTCTAGTCTGGTTTGTGGTTATGGCACTCTGCTGGGAAGTAGATGATGCAAGTGTGAAGCCCCTCAAGCAGAGGAGAGAACTGAATCCCCATTTCCTGCCTCCTGAGGGCTCTAACTACTAGACTTTTATTTGAAAAGGGGACACAAGCATCATCACATTCTGTTGTGCTCTGAAAGACATGAATGACCCCTGCTTTCTGAAAGAAGCTACTTGGGTACCTTGCTTCCTGAGTTGTGCCTCCCAAGTAAACGTAAGCCTTCCAAGACCTACTTATCTAAGCTTGGGAGAGAGCGAGAGAGAGGCTTTTAGACGCATCTCTCTTTCCAGCATTTCCTATGGACAAGGTTAGATGGCTCCCTACTCAGCAGACTGTATTTGCTGGATCTGAGGCAGCTAACCCTTCTCTGCATTGCGTAGGGAACACTGTTACACTATTTGCCAATGAGCACTAGGACCTTTGGTGTGATGACATTAAACCTTTAATGAAAACAAGCCAGTTGTCTACGACCTTTGACAATCCATAAATTAGTGGTTCTTCTGTGACACAGTATCAGCTTGGTTACAAAGAACAAGTTTTGAACAACACAACAGCCGTATGCACAAAGCTACCACGTGGTTTTAAATCAGGAAAAAAATTTATTTATAAAAATGTCTCATTTAATTTACTGTCAAGTCTATAGCTGAATACAGTTGGTTCTGAACACTGCCGAATACAGTTGGTTCTGAACACTAACAGCCCATGCTTTTATACAGACTAGCTAAAGCATGAACATCAACAAAAATTAACCAAAAAAATTTTTTTGCTTTATGTTATGAGCCACAACAGTGTTAAAACTGGAACAGTAATGAAAGCAACACAAGGGTTAGGAAGCACAGTTGCTTAAAGAGTAAAAGAAGTATTTATGT